>NC_133159.1:56675000-61675000 GCF_040802235.1 Manis javanica
AATTCAGCAGCTTATCCTAGTAGATGAGCAGATCTATATCCATAATGCAGATCTAGGCAACATTGGATAGAGATGTGGGGGCAGAGTCAAGTTTCTAGTTAAAACACTTATTCAGAGGCCCAAGCTGATGGCAACTTGGTGACTCAAACACATGGCTTCCAAGGTTGCCTTAGGGGTCATGCCTATTCCACTGACCAGATAATGAAAGGATCACATGAGCAATTTTTTATGGACTGTTCCTGAAAGTGGTTTATATCAGCTCCACCCACAGTCCTTTGATTAAAACTCAATTACACTGCTTCATCTAGTATCCAGGGAAACTGGAAAATGTAGTCTTGGTAAGAATCAAGGAGGAAAAGGAAATGGTTTTTGAAATCACAAAAAATTTCTGTCATAGCTTCATAGGGATTTTATAAGGATTAAATTAGTTAACAATCTAGACTGTTTAGAATACTGCCTAGTACATAACTGACATGTAAGTATAAGGTGTTACTGTTATTAGTATTAAATGAGGTGATGCTTATAAAGAGTCTAACAAAGAGTGACACATGTGAAATACTCAAGAAATGTAGTGACATTATTATCATCATCACTATCGTCACTGCCATCATCACCAACACTGATATAACTTATCATCTGAGAACTGAGATCTGAATATGAAATTTGGCTTTGCCATTATCTTGGAAAAGAATTTTCTTTTTAATGTGCAGTTTTGTATCTGTGAAATAGAAATGTCAGTATTTTTGTTATGAAGATAAGGATAATATTAAATTATAGGGTATCTTGGAATATGAAATGAGTTTGGATATGAAGCTTTCTTCTGCAATATTTAGTACATGATATATACTTAAAAATTACTGTCTCATCTCCTTCCACAAATTGCAAGGATAATAAGAAGGTGGGAGGGACCCAAAGATCCGTAAAAATAGTTACTCCACAAAGCTGGGTACAATCTGGAGGGAAAGAAGGAAATTTCACACAATATTCTACGTATTTTGGCTTTCATGGAAAACATTAATAGTAAGGTCAATGATAAAGATGTAAACACATATATGTTTCTGTGTGTGCATATACACATATATGTTCAGCTCAAGAAGTGCTATCAAAAAAAGCAGAGAGGAAGGTGTATAGAGTAATGGTGGTAGGGGAAGGGGTACTTCATAAGATACTTAGTTTAGGTTCTTTGTAAAAAAGGTATTTGAGCAGAGACATGGAGTCTGTGATGGAATGAGTAAGAAGGGGAAAGAAACGTGAAGTATATACTAATATAACATCGTGGCTTCAGAATTAAAACTAGAATACAGGTATGGTAGGATGTCCTGCTTTTAATTTTCAGACCACCAGGGTTCATTGTGGAAATAGAAAAAGAGACCAAATAGATGGATTGAACTATTTTTAAATCCTAACTCAAAAGCCTCGTCAATGGTAGAGATCATTCCTGGGATTGGAGGCTGAATAGTACTGGCAGATTCCATCCCATGTAGGTCCCTGGTCAAGATGCTTTCCAGCCCCATGGGAGGGGCAGAGCCAAGTCAACTGAGCATGCTTGGTGTGGTCAGCATAGACAACAGGAAGCGAGGGTGTCAAACAAAAAGATGGTATATGGGGAGGAATGTTCTAGAAATCTGCCTACATATTGAGGTGAAAGAACTGTGTCTTGAATTTCCCAAGTGACATGTTGCAGTGAGAATTTTATATGAAGTGTGGAGACCAGAGGGAAAAGAATGTCAGTGACAATAAAGCTGATGTGTTGTTGTGTTAAAAGTCATAGACCAAGAGTGGAATGTGATCTCGTCCCAACTGTGTTACTGGTTTACTTGGCGATATTCTGTTGTTCCATCTGCAAACACTCCCTGATCCACAGGGCTGGCCTCTGATAACATGAAATTCAACTCAACAAATATTTGTTGACCTTTATTCTGTGCCAGGCAGTGGTCTACATCTGGGGATGTAGCAAGGCGGTTACATTTCAGTGAGGGAGTCAGACAATAAAAATCAAGTATGTGGAGTAGCATGGATAGCATGTTAGATGGTAATAAGTATTATGGAAAAAAAGTAAACAGAGAGTATGGGGGGAAAGGTCAGATGTTAAGATGATCAGGGAAGGCCTCAATGAGAACATGAAATATGGGTTAACACCTAAGAAAATGAAGAAGCAAGCAATTTGCTTCCTGAGGATAGATCATTCCAACAGAGGAAGCGGAATGAGCAAATGCCGTGGTGCGGGAATGTTCCTGGGTGTTTATGGAACAAGAAAGCCAGCATATAAGAGACAGAGACAGGGTAGGGGATAGTCCCGAGAAGTTATGGAATAGCAGACCCGGGGGTGGAACAAAAAGGCCACACTATAAGGACTTTGGCTTTCAGACAGAATGAAATACAAAGCCATTCAAGTATTTTGAGAAGAGGAATAATAATATCTGATTTATGTTTTAACTTAATGCCTGTAGTTGCTCTTTGTTAGTTAGTAGAAGGAAGTAGGGCCAGGGCAGAAGAAGGAGACGGTTAGGAGGGTACAACTTCTGCTTCCTTCTTCCTGTGACCTTAGCCTTTCTTGGTGGTGCTATACTGCCGTCCCAACCCTACTTCTATTGCTCTTAAACTTAAAGTGCTCTTTCTAATTCTGATGTGCTCTAACTCCTAATTTCCTCAGGAAAATGAATAATAAACTTAACCACTTTGTGGTATAAATTATTTATAAGGTATATTTTTTAAGCAGAGTATCTAGTTTAAACCAAAACAAATGGTGCTCTAATTGTAGAATTTCAGGCATAAATGGGCAGATGTTTTATTTTGGTCAGTGGGTCTTTTGAAAAAGTACCTAAAATGACTTTAGATACCTAGATACTCGGGTAATAAAGGACAGCCTTCACTCAATTCTTCTGTAGTAGAAAGCAAGCTATACAAACAGAAATAAAGATGTATGGCTAGGCTTGCTTGTAATTCTCATAGGATGATACAATGTTATAGTCATATGCCATATCCTAATCCAATCTCTCACAGAATTATAGATTCCACCTCCTTAAATCTGTCTCCTTAAGTCTCTCCCTCCCATCCCATTGTTAAGGCTTTCGTTTTTGGCTCTATAATTGACTTTATAACAGAGTTAGTACCTTCTGGCCACCTTCACAGCCCATTTCATCCACACCTTCCCTACCCCCTTCTGACCACCACTGATCTGTTCTCTGTATCTGTGAGTTCTTTTTTTTTTTTTCAGATTCCACATATAAGTGAGATCATGCGGTATTTGTCTTCTTCTGTCTCACTAATTTCACTTAGCATAATGCCCTCAAGAGCTATCTATACTATCACAAATGGCAGGATTTCCTTCTTTTTTATGACTAAATGCATCATCATATATCTATACATGATGTATTTATACATGATCTATACGTGATGAGATGCATTTAGTCATACATATATGCACACACACACACACACACACACATATCCATTACCTTTTCTTTATTCATCCACAAGTGTACAATTAGGATGTTTCCATTTCTTGATATTATAAGTAATACTGCACAATAAGAAAAAAACAGGGAAGAGAGACATGAGATTTATTACCCTGTTGGTCTTACAAACCCTGGTTGCAGCTGTGTTTGAGGTCAGAAGGCAAAACCACGTCCATAAAAATCCCATGGACATTTAAATGGTAGTTGGAGATGAGATAATTTATGATTGGACTGGTTTTGGGATGTGGGAGAGAGAAAATAGTCCAGAATTGCTCCAAGATTTCTGACCTGAATAATTAGAATTTAATTACCATCAAGTTCTATGAAGAAGACTATGGGAGGGAGAGACAGTGTATATTAATGCTAGGTCTTGTAAGATTAACTGCACATATTTCCATGCCCATCTATGACCTGGAATAATTGTAGCACTGTCAGATTTATATCTTCTTTTTGATCCCTCCAACTTCACTTTCATAACCTGTTCCTAGTACCATTTATAGAAGACAAACCCCTCTTGGAGGTGTAGAAATAGCCAGTCACTTTAAGTAAGGAACTGCCATCTCAAGAAAACATTCAAGTTTTTTATGATGAATTTACAAATAACGACAAAGCTGCTACTATGAAAATCCAACAAATCTTCCCCTTAGAGTAAACCTCAGTTTGATTTGTTCTCCAAAAGAACCATGGAATTTTGCAGACATTTATGTGTATGCTAAGACAACAGTTTGGTTTTATGGAACATGGCTATAACCTATTCCAGAGACACAGTATTGGAAACCCTCAGTACACTATTTAAATAATTTGTGGTGTCCGCGGAAACTGCGCAATGCAGTGGTCCTGTCCTGACCATTCTACTTCAATTTAGAAGAGGTGTGGAGATAGTGAATTGTGAACTTGGGCAGGTATGATTGTAATGAGAATCTAGTGTGGATACTTTCCTTAAAATCTTGTAGATACCTTGGATACCTACTTAAAAGAGTAAATGAACAAAAAGTTTTAAAAAATCATTTCCAAAACTTTCTAGAAAATTTCCACTCATTTCTCTCTTTGACCAGAACCATGTAATACAGACACTCTAGCTACAAAGAAAACTGAATTTTTTTCTTTATTATTATTTTTTATATAAGCTGGGAACATTAATGCTTCAAACAGGTGAGTCTCTCTAGTAACGGAGAGGAGAAGCGATAACTAACACTAGTAGTATTTGTCACATATGCCACTGTCTTGTTATTATACAAATAAACTTGGCCAACCATGTATTTTCTCTGCAAAAGCATTAAGATACTGGCAAACAATTCCCAGTTAGTATTTGAGAAGTGGCCCAGTGATGACACATTTCTATATGAAATGTACTTTGCCTCAATAAATGGACATAGAGACAGATGTCTTGGTTTTTGTTTCTTTGTTTCCCTTTTAATATATAATGGGCTGTGGGAAATCTTTGACATCCCTTTAGAATTAATGTCGTATCCTGAACTTTTATTTTACCAGTTTACTCACTGGAAGTGACTCATGGTGAAACCAACTCAAAGCATCATGTATTTAAATATATGAAGTCTTTATTAATATAAAATAATAAAGAATGAATTTTAGTGACCAAAATCACCATTATCCAAGATATCATTAAGCAAAGTAATCAGCTCTTCCTGATGCAAAGTACTTAAACATTATTTCGGTTTGATTAGGTTCTTGATAATGTCTCTTCCCTTTTCTATCCTTACCAAGTACTAGGAGGTCTGGGAAGCCAAATTAGAAATAAGATTCTTTACGTTTAGACATGAAGTCAGAGCAAAAGAGAGTAGACAGTCATGGATGGTAGAGGCCATTTGGAATCCAGAGAATTTTCATTTTCCAGAACATACCAATTTAATAAGCAAAGTGCATATTTACTATGCAATCTCCATCCACCTCTCTCCCTCTTTCCTCTCTCCCTCCCTCCTTTCCCCCCTCCTCTCCCTCCCTCTCCCCTTCCCTCTCCTTTCCTGTTTGTCTCTTCCTCTCTTTCCCTGACAAATGTTGCTTCTAATCAACATCCTCTCTCTAGTTACAACACTTCTTTATGATAGATACTTTCAAGTTTTGATATCTGTTTCTTTTTAAATAGATTGATTTCTTTTTAGGGGCATTCAGTTGTCTCCTTGCCAATATGAGGAAAACATCCCAACCTATCAGCAGCACATTTATGTCTTATTTCTTGAAAAATCTAATATTTTTTCCTGGAAGAAGGATTAAAGCTATCCACGTTTTCTTTCGTTATATTAATTTACATTCAGAAAATGACACTTTCTGTCCTCTATCTTTTGATTCTAGGAGTTTTCCTGATTAGATTCCTGCTATCCTGTATCCCCTGCTTAAAAATCTCTATTCTTTGGAAACCATCTGAATCTTTTCTAAGCATCTTAGAAAAGAGCCACTAATGAACTAAAGATTGACGTAGTAATTGTTGTTCCAATAGGAAAAACATTCAGGGGGTGAGGGGTATGAGTTTCTCTTGTTTCATTTCAATAGTAGCAATCAAACTTCTAATTAAAATTAGTCACTCAATTGCTTTCTAAATGATTCTGGTGCCTTCATTAATCTGCAGTGATGAGCTACCTCTGTAATATTTAATATTCTGACAAGACAAGCTACACACTGTCAAGCATGAGTTAAATTTCAGTCAGCCCTCTGATATTTCTGGACACTAAGAATCCGTTGCATCTCTTGTATGGTAAGGAAATATTTCAGACACAGTTCATGTCCTAAACAGACTGAACACTTGTCTAACGTTGTAAACTCCTAGAGGGCAGACACCAGGGGCAGCTGCAGGGCATTTTCGCTCCCTGGAAGGAGCACTAAGGCAAGGTGACAAAGCTGTGCATTGAGTCTCTCGGTCACTTGGCTGGAACTACTCAGTTTTTGAGGGTGAAAAGGCTGCTCTCTGATGTTAGGAGGATCTCTTTATCTCTGAGGTGAGAGTTGCCCTCTTGTAGGCATCATGTCTCTTTAGAACACTTTTATTATAACATGTCCAATAGTTGCTTTTCTCATATAATCCTTTTTCTTGACTGGATCCCAGCTATGTGCCTATCATGTACCTAATCTTTATTTCCTGTCTTATCCCTGTGATCCAGACTCAACCATCCAACAAATTCCTATGCATCACTTGACTAATTAAGAGTTGGAGTCAAAGTGTTAAAATATCAACTTATTATCTTCACTTCCAATTATGCTTGTCCCCCAAGAATCCCAGTTATTCATGTCAGAAACTTGAGAATCCTTTTTCACTGCTGTGCTTTGTGTACCTCCCATGTTCAATCAATGACCAGGTCTTGATCCTCCCATCTCTTTAACATTTCTGTCATCTCCTTATTTCATTCTTGACACTTTTTTTCATTCAGGCCATCATCATCCAAGGTGGGTCTTAATGGCTGCTTCCTAAACATCTGTTTCTCCTTTTTAATAGTAATCTAAATCTTGTTCATATGTACACCCTGCCTCTGCAGGACCTGGATGGTTCAATGACAGCTAATCCAATTCCCAGCTTCCGGGATAAATCTGATCAATCCAACGTAATTCTATATTCTGTACTCACTTATCGGTTTAGGAATCTAGCTTCCCACATTCTGAGACACAACCTTAGATCAAGAACACATGATACATTTTGCTAATGAGAGGCAAGGGGATGATTTCAGGGTATTGTAGTGATAATATTAAAGCCTGGATTCACTTGCTACCATGAGGGAAGCCACTGAGAAGATGAAGCATCCCAAAGGAAGAGGAGAAAAATGGATGTGGTGTCATTGCATTAAGCCATGCTTGAAGCTCACTCTCCTTTACTACTTTCATTACGAGCCAATAAGTTTACATATTGACTAACTCAATTTGACTAGGAGCTTTTTTCTCATTTACAACACAGAAATTTTAACTAATCTTTTCTTGACAGAATTATCACAATGGTATGGCAATTTATTTATCTTTGGTATATACCCTTCTAGTTGACTACCATTCTTCTAACAGGGTGATCTTCCAAAAAACTCTGCATATCTATTCATGCACCCCTCACTTAATCCCCGACCATGGTAAGCTATTATTTTCAGAATAAATTTAGCTGCATCTGCATGACACACAAGGTCTCACATTATTGGATTTTTTTCCTGCCTCCACAGCCTCAAGTTTCATTTTTCCCCAATATGAATTCTATGTACAAGCCTGCCTAAATAATTCTGGCTCTTAGAATAGAAAGTCTTAATCATTCACCTCTTTGTCTTTGTACATGCAGCTTCTTCATTTTAGGATTCAGCTAATTTCACTCTATTCAGCAACTACCTACTTCAAACCTACAGTGTACCTCAATATGTGCAGTGTGCTGGCAGAGCTCCTCCCTTCTTGTTTACCTGGTGAGGTTCTGCTTTAAAACCTCTCTGTTCCTCAGAAGACTTCGTGCTTTCTCTCTTGTTTTACGGCTCCCTTCCTGTGACTTACCATACTCTGTCTCAATATTTTGTTATAATTGGTCTCACCGTAGCTCCTCCCTTGAAAGCAAGAGCTATTTCTTATTTATCTCCATATTCCTAATTCATAGCATTGAGGTTGATATAAGTTATTTTGAAACTTCAGTAAGGGGAAAGTTAGATTATTCAAATTAGGAGGTACAGTAGATACCACCTAATCTTAAACTTCAATGAGAAAGGTGACCTACTTCCTGATAAGAAAATGGCACCTGATACCTGGTTTCCATGTAAGAGAGGCCACAGCAAGTGAAGGGCCTACAGTGACTGGAGAGCACATGCAGATTCAAGGGGCATCTGCGTCTCAGTTCAGCAGCTCATTGTCAGGAGGAGAAATGGCATCCATGTTGCCATTATTTCTCACATTTGTTCAAGGACAGAAAAAAAGAAACCTAACATTTAGGCCAATACATTAGGTGGATCTCATATCTGGTCTTAGCTATGCTCACGATCTGATAGTCAGCATTCTTAGATTTATTCCAACCCCTCTTTTTACAGGTGAGGAACGAAAACAAGGACCAAAATAATTTTCCTAAGAGATTCCTCAATCCAGGTATCTGCCTCTTCTGTATGCTGTCATGACTCTTGTGCCCTTAACTCAGTGTTTTATAGCAGTCTGTCTGCCTCTCTCCTCTATCACAGAGAATGTTCTCTGAGCACAGAGAGTGCCCTTGTCTATCACTTTTCACAGGACCAGTTGCTGAGTAAGTACTTGGTAGATACTCCTTGAATGAAACATTGAATGGAAATCATGCTCCTGGAAGATAGCATTTGACTCTTGACATCACTAGCACCTTTAACATGTAGACTAACCTCATGAGACATTGAATAAAGCTTTCTGGGCTGAGCCCTTGAAAATTGGGAGAGGGATGGATAGAAGGCTGCTAAAATGGGAGAGTTACATAGATCACTATCTTTACTATACTGCAAGGCATAAATATCAAGTACAAGAACAATGTGTTGTGCTATGCAAAAAAGAAAGGAACATTAGTTATGGAGGGGAGTGTGGAAAGCTTTGTGAACTGAATGAATAAGGATATATAGGATTGTGACAAGGGGAGATTTAGCTGTCAGTCTGGGGAGGTGGTGTGGAGTCTCTGGTGAGTCCTGGTCATGCCCTCAGAGTGACTCTGACTGTCATTTTGCTTCCCTGAGCTTCACTGAACCGGTTAACTTTGAAGGTTTGTCCTTCTTCAGGGTCTACAGTAAGATCTTAAAGCATAGGGCCCTCCAGACAGAGTCATTTAATTTCCAGGGTGTGATTCTGGGCCTGCGAGAGTACAGTCAAAACAAATAAAACAGACAGGTGGAGGAAAAAAGATGGCAGTGTGAGAAGTGTGGCATAAATCTCCTCCCAAAACTACCTATTTTTTGAAAATACAGCAAATACAACTATTCCTAGAAGAGTGACCAGAAGTAAAATGGCACCAGACAGTCTACATCTGGGAGGAGTCAACATCTCATGGAAAAGGGTAAAGAAAAAAAAGCTGCAACCCAGTGGAACCTGAGCAGTCCCCCAACCCTAGCTCATCAGTGGGAGGAAAAGAATCAGAGCAAGGAGGGAGTGAAAGCACAGAACTGTTAAATACCCATCCCTAGACATCTACCCCAGGAGCACAGACCCACATTGCTGGTGCTCTGGAGATTAGAGGGGCTGGAAACCAAAGTCAGAGACTAAGACTGCAAAGAGGTTCCCACAACCTGCTGCCCTGGGACAAAAGGAAAGCAGGTTTGAAAGACTCCTCAACAGTCAGAGGGTCGCTAAAAGGGCAATAGTTTAGGAGAAGGAACAGGTGGACAAAATTGGCCTGGCAAACTCAGCCCAGCAGGATGGGAACTTTCAGGAACTTCAGGCGCTCCATCCCCCTGATTGGCAATGCAGCCCTGAGGTCCCTTACTGTGATAAGCAACCTGCCTCTCCTTCCTCCCCACCGGCACCTGTGCACAAACTTGCTGTCTGCGCCATTGCTGCAGATGAGCTGGAGGGCTCCTCTACCTACACAGCTTAGTGCAGAGGCTTCTCCTTGCATGTGGCTAACTGGCACAGACAGCAGAGACAGGCACAGTGACCAGGAAGCATGAAAGGGCTTTTTTCTCATGGCAGACACATGTGCTGCTCACCTGTGACCCCTGCCATCACCTTAGGCCAACCCGGGGGCCGCCATGCCCACGGCGGTTTAGGGGATTAACCCAGAGGCTGCTTCCTGTGCACAGTTAACCGGCACAGACAGTGGAGACAGGCACTGTGACCAGCAAGCAAGAAGGGGCTTTGTCCCCCCTCCCCTCAGCTGGTACCCATGTACTTTCCCTCTTGCCCATTGTGTTTTGCGTTTATATTCATCAGGGATATTGAAACTAGAAAAAGAAGAACAAATGAGGCCCAAAGTCAGTAGAATGCGGCCATAATAAAGATCAAAGAAGAAATAAATAAAATAGAGAAGAATAAAACAATAGAAATAATCAATGAAACCAAGAGATGGTTCTTTGAGAAAATAAACAAAATAGATAAACCCCTAGCCAGACTTATCAAGAAAAAAAGAGAATCTACACACATAAACAGAATCAGAAATGAGAAAGGAAAAATCATGATGGACATCACAGAAATACAAAGAATTATTAGAGAATACTATGAAAAATTATAAGCTAACTGGATAACCTAGAAGAAATGGACAACTTTCTAGAAGAATACAACCTTCTGAGACTGACCCAGGAAGAAACAGAGAATCTGAACAGACCAATTACCAGCAATGAAATTGAATCAGTAATCAAAAAACTACCCAAGAACAAAACCCCCAAACCAGATGGTTTCACTGATGAATTGTATCAGAAATTTATAAAAGACATAATACCCATTCTCCTTAAAGTTTTCCAAAAAATATAAGAGGAAGGCATACTTCCAAACTCATTCTATGAAGCCAGCATTACTCTAATGCCAAAACCAGGTGAAGACAACACAAAAAAGAAAATTGCAGACCAATATCCCTGATGAATATAAATGCAAACATACTCAATAAAATATTAGCAAACCAAATTAAAAAATACATCATGATTAAGTGGGATTCATCCCAAGGATGCAAGGGCAGTACAATATTTGAAAATCCATCGACAGCATCCACTACCTCAGTAAAAAGGACAAAAATTACATGATCATCTCCATAGGTCCTGAAAAAGCATTCGACAAAATTCAACACCCATTCATCATAAAATCTCTCAACACAATGGGTACAGAGAGCAAGTACCTCACCAAAATAAAGGCCGTATACAACAACCTACAGCCAACATCATACCTAACAGTGAAAAGTTGAAAGCTTTTCCTCTAAGATCAGGAACAAGACAAGGATGCCCACTCTCCCCATTTTTATTCAACATAGTACTGGAGGTCCTAGCCACAGCAATCACACAACACAAAGAAATAAAAGGCATCCAGATTGGTAAAGAAGAAGTCAAACTGTCACTGTTTGCAGATGACATGATGTTGTACATAAAAAACCCTAAAGAATCTACTCCAACACTACTGGAACTAATATCCAAATTCAGCAAAGTTGCAGGATACAAAATTAAT
The DNA here is from genome assembly GCF_040802235.1 of Manis javanica. Taxonomy (NCBI): domain Eukaryota; kingdom Metazoa; phylum Chordata; class Mammalia; order Pholidota; family Manidae; genus Manis; species Manis javanica. The sequence goes on from NC_133159.1 coordinate 56,686,511, forward strand.
ACACAAAAATCTGTTGCATTCCTATCACTAATGATAAACTAGCAGAAAGAGAAATCAGGAAAACAATTCCATTCACAATTGCATCATAATGAATAAAATACCTAGGAATAAACCTAACCAAGGAAGTCAAAGCCCTATACCCTAAAAACTACAAGACACTCTTGAGAGAAATGAAAAAGGACACTAATAAATGGAAGATTGGGTAGGAAGATTTAATATTGTCAAAACTTCCATCCTGCCTAAAGCAATCTACAGATTCAGTGCAATCCCTATCAAAATAACAACAGCATTTTTCAATGAACTGGAACAAATAATTCTAAATTTCATATGGAACAACAAAGGACCCAGAATAGCCAAAAGCAATCCTGAGAAGGAATAATAAAGCTGGAGGGATTATGCTCCCCAACTTCGAGCTCTACTGCAAAGTCGCAGTAATCAAGGCACAAGAACAGACCCATTGACCAATGCAACAGACTAGAGAGCTCAGATATAAACCCAAGCATATATGGTCAATTAATATATGATAAAGGAGCCATGGGCATACAATGAGGAAATGACAGCCTCTTCAACAGCTGGTGTTGGCAAAACTGGACAGCTACATGTAAGAGAATGAAACTGGACTACTGTCTAACTCCATACACAAAAGTAAACTCAAAATGGATCAAAGACCTGAATGTAAGTCACAAAACCATAAAACTCTTAGAAGAAAACATAGACACAACTCTCTTGAATATAAACATGAGCAACTTTTTCATGAGCATATCTCTCTGGGCAAGGGAAACAAAAGCAAAAATGAACAGCTGGGACTATATCAAACTAAAAAGTTGCTGTACAGAAAAGGACACCATCAATAGAATAAAAAGTCTTCCTACAGCATGGGAGAATATATTCATAAATGACATATTCGATAAGGGGTTTACATCTAAAATATATAAAGAGCTTATGTGTCTCAACAACCAAAAAGCAAATAGCCTATTTAAAAAATGGGTGGAGGATCTGAACAGACACTTCTCCAAAGAAGAAATTCAGATGACCAAAAGGCACATGAAAAGAGGCTCCGCATCACTAATCATCAGAGAAATGCAAATTAAAACCATAATGAGACATCACCTCACACCAGTTAGGATGGCCAACATCCGAAAGACAAACAACAACAAATGCTGGTGAGAATGTGGAGAATGGGGAACCCTCCTACACTGCTGGTGGGAATGTAAGTTAGTTCAACCATTGTGGAAAGCAGTATAGAGGTTCCTCAAAAAACTAAAAATAGAAATTCCATTTGACCCAGGAATTCCACTCCTAGGAATTTATCCTAATAATACAGGGTCCCAGATTAAAAAAGACATATGTGCCCCAATGTTTATCACAGCACTATTTACAATAGCCATGAAATGGAAGCAACCTAAGTGTTCATCAGTAGATGAATGGATAAAGAAGATGTGGTACATATACACAATGGGCTATTATTCAGCCATAAGAAGAAAACAAATCCTACCATTTGCAACAACATGGATGGAGTTAGAGGGTATTATGCTCAGTGAAATAAACCAGGTGGAAAAAGACAAGTACCAAATGATTTCCCTCATCTGTGGACTATAACAACAAAGGTAAAACTGAAGGAACAAAATAGCAGCAGACTCACAGAACCCAAGAATGGACTAACAGTTACCAAAGGGAATGGGACTGGGAAAGGTGGGTGGGAAGGGAGGGATAAGAGGATTAGAGGACATTATGATTAGCATACATAATATACGTGGGGCATGGGGAAGGAAGTATAGCACAGAGAATCTTACTACGCTGATGAACGGTGACTGTAATGGGATACTTGATAATAGGGGAAATGTAGTAACCATAATGTTTCTAATGTGAAATCTGAGCATAAGATTGTGTATCAATGATACCTTAATAATAAAAGAAACACAAAATCACAAATAAAACAAAAATAAACACACCATCAAGAAAAGGAAAGTCCTTCGAGATTCTAAGTGAGTTTTGAAGCCTCTTGCTTATTATCTGTAACCCAAATACCATCTCCAGGTCATTCCCAGAAAGTCATTAAAAGAAGCTGCTCCTGTATGCAAAGAGCAGATTCTTGCCATTGAATGGAAACTTCATCTTGTCTTGAACACTGAGGAAGCACATTTACTGAAAAACTCTTAGAACAGTGAGATTTGATGCCACCCATAGAGAGGTTGTGAAGCCAGCTGGTTTTTCATGCAATCATAACTGTATACCATTATTGGGCACCTATCGCATGCCAGGATGCTTCTGTCGTTATCACTGTTTCACCTAACAAGCTTTCAGAGTATGTGTTTTTGTTTGCCATTTACAGATAAAGAAACAAAAACTCAGATAGACTGAGGGACTTACTAAATACCACACAACCAGAATGTGGAGGAAATGCAAATTGAGTCCTACTGTAAACTACTTTTTAAATTGGAGCCCTTTCTATTTCACCATGTATATGTGGTGTGAAAAAAGACTCTGGGTCAAAACCTCAGGGTTTGAGATGGCTCTGTTATCTATAAAAGTGCAACTCTGCTCATAACACTTATTTTCTCTGGGAAATAAGTCTTTCTACTGGACTAATAATAGTTTTGATGGGGTGTAGGACCCTGTCTTTATCGTAATTAGGGTCAGCCTTGATTTTCCTGTTTATGTGGCACTACCAGCTCCGAGAAACTCTGGGCAGAGAATTCTGTCTGACTTAACTGCAAGCATAGCTGAACACCCACTGCACGTTGCCACGTTAACTGACTGAGGTTGCTGCTAGAAATATCCGTTGCCTAGTTAAGGGAGTGTTCCCTGCTTTGGAAGCCTAGGCAACTGCATATATGAAGATTTCTGGTTTCCTGGGATTGCAAATTAAATGTCAGGGAAGATAGAAATGCTTTGAAAGGATTCCAAGAAGCAGTGCAATGAAATAAAGAGAAAGATTCTTGTTTGGCTTAGGAAGCCCTTTCATAGAAGGTACTCATGAATAAGCCTTAAATAAAAGCAGCACCCCCATCCATCGTTCATTGTGTATCATGATGAAACTGGAAGTTGTGGTGAGTGGAAGCCATGCACCCCTTCACTTCTGCATAATATCAGATGTCAGCGTAGCCTGAGTTTGTGCCATTGACACATTATTTAAATGCTCTTTGAGATTCTGTATCTTCTTCTGTATCATGGCAGACAGAGTAATAAAAAACACTGAAATTGAAATGTGATAATAATAAACAATATTAATTGACTACTTACTATATTCAAGGAATTATTCTAAGTACTTTATTTGTAAAATCTCATTTGGTCTTCACCATGAGACTTTCCAGTTTCACAGATGAGAAAACTGAGGCACAGGGAGATTCATTTGCCAAGGTCACAAGGCTAGTAGGTGGTGAAAGCACTTAACCATTGTGCCCAAATGCCTCCCTCAGAATTGGTACATGGCCTGATAATGGTTCAGTAAATGTGAATGGTTATGCATATATATCTACCTTACAGTGTAATTGTTAGGATTAAATAGGAAGTCTTTAGAAAAAAAAATAACATTTAAATAGGTTCCAAAACTGCAATGCAGTTGATTCTTTCTCTTTCATGTACTCCTAGCTTGCCTGGGTTTTTGCAGTGGTCTTCTAACTCTTCTTTCCCCAGCATATTCCCTGACCTCACAACACTGAGACTGTCCTTCTAAAATACAAACCAGATGACATTCCATGACTGAATGCATATATACAATACATTTGAGTCCTATACAGTGTATCATAAAAGACTTTCAACATGATGTGGTTAGTGCCCATCTTTCCAATCCTGTCTGAAGCCCAATGTCCACAAACCAAGGCTCTGTTGAAATGCCTCTGTTCCCTCGTCATATTTCATTCCTCTTCAGCTAGAACATTTCATGTTACATTTGGATAACCTTTACTCCCTTTTTCTGACAGGTGAACTCACACCCACATTTTTAATGAGCATTACATACATCATGCAAAGTTCCTAGTGTGAAAATAACATCTTTGCAAAATAGGAAACATCTCAACTTGGTTCAGTGTTATTTCATTTCCTGGATCATTCAAATTCCCTCATTCCACACCTTGTCCCTTGTTTTAGTAAAGCTCCCTTGGCCATTTCCTGTATCGTCCTCATTTTTCTGCTTGGTACATAATTCAGGTTCCCCTGACTCCAGGGTTTGGCTTCCTTCCTAGATACATCCTTGCTTACCTTATTTGTGGCATTAGCTATCATGCTAATACCTTTCCAGACTTCCCATATCCTTAAGACCTTCCCTTACCAAATGCTGGAAGTTAGGACTAGGTATCAAGGGTCACCTTCTTTGAAGAAGCCTTTTCTGACTTTTCCAAGAATAGCTGTATTATCTTCTCTTAGATCCTGTAGATCCAGTTAGCTATTTTATTACTATGTCTGTCTTGTGCTGACTATCATATACTTTTTTAAAAACCAGAGTAGACAAGATCTCTGGAAAGCAGTAATACTGTTCTAGTCACTCCTGTTCCAGGCCTTGCCACTTAGACTTGAGTGACACTCAACTTTCTCTTAACTACTTTCTCAAATTGAAAATGGTTATTATAATCAATATCCTGCAAGTTATGAGGATTAGGAATTGTATATAAAAGGGGTCCAGCACAGTGTGTGGTACAGAGTTAAGAATTAATATTCGGTAGCAGATGTCACTGTCAGTTCATAGAGAAACTGAGCAATTTGCTCAGGTGGAGATGAAGAGAGGAAGAGTGTTAGCTTTTGCCTCCCACAGCCTGTCCAGGGACCACAGTTGATTCAACAGAATCAGCTGTAACTGACAGGGTTGGGGATGAATGTTCACAGTTGTCTCTTTTCCACTGTATTCTGTGTCTTGTATGTTTGGAGTGGGGCCTGGGCACCTATTAATCCATCAATATTCAGTCTTCCCAAGCCATCTTTGTGGTGGTGGCTGCTCACTCTGCTCTCTCGTTAGCTCTCTAGGGCCATCCAACCTCACCTAATTTCTTGCCTGCACCCCAGTTGATACCTGACCTGGACTTTGCTAGTTTTGTTCTCTGAGAGCCAGATTTGATCCCTTTTGTGTCTTGGCCAAGGCCTTCCACAAGACTGTGTTTGTTCTACCCCTAGAGCACCATCAATTGGGCTACTGCCCTGGGACAACATAACCCTGCAGCCCAGTTTGTCCTCCAGCCTTGGCTTTCTCTGCCACTCACCTGTTGGCACTTCTAAGGTTCTAGAATTTCTTGCAACTCAGAGTTCACATGAGTTATGTGAGGGCATGTCTCATGATTTCACAAGGATGGAGAGACTGATGACAAGTGGCAAGATTCCGATTCTCTGTTCTTCCTTTACAAGCTGATTTATGAATGCTGGTGATGCACTTATTGGCAAGGGTTCTCCTTCACTTCACTAAGCCCCATTTCTATGTGCTCAGAGACCATCACTACATCTTGCAAGAAGGGAAATTGTTTGATCAAGCTCTTCAGATTGCTTGGTTCCTTCAAATGCCTTTTAAAAAATTCAGAGAGGAAAATGTGTTTTCTCTGAGACCTAGGTCTTGATACAGGCTGTTAGTTGGAAAATAACTTATAGCAAGTATTGTTCATTAATACTGTCTTCAAACTCTACCTGGTACTTAATTTCCTACAGTTAAATGAGGTTTGGCAGAAAAATTTCTAAAAAGCCTTTATGTAATGGAAAGAGGAGCAATTATTAAATTAAAAGCAGTGAATGTTCTCTCAGACCCACCTTTCCTTTCCTTTCCTTTCTAAAGATATCTTTGAGTGAAGCAGAAGAATTCATCTTTTGGCATATTTTTCAGTGTGTAAATTGCCTCTTTGCACTGTGTCAAATAACCTCAAGTCAGAGACCGGATCTCATCTATAGAAATTACATTCCTCCTTCATTTGTAAGTCAGCTGAGAATTCAAAGGAAGGTTTTCCTTTAAGCACTGAATTCCAAAAAGACCTTAAAAGGTAGCTTCTTGAAAGTTTTCCTGGTGAATTTAATTGTGAACTGGATTATGTGACTTATCATTGCTTGAGCAGTTCAGCCTGTGTCCCTCTTGATAAAAACTGAGGGATACTATGAATCAAAAAAAAAAAAGCAACCTGCAGAATTAAGTAGCCAAGTATATAAGGAAAGGGATGGATGGATAATAATGCAGTCCTATAATGGACTTATAAAACTATGTCAGGAAACTGTCCCTCAATATATTGTCCTTTCTCTCTTACTATAAACCTTAGATATTATTAGATGCTGTTTTTCTCAAACTTCTTTGGAATTTGGATTCATCTTATCATTCCTCACCTTCAAATGAGTTTATCTCCCTTGATGCCCTTGATTTTCTGATGGCAGGGAAATTGGGCTTATCTTCCTTTTCCTGTGCTTTACAAACAGTCAAAAGTCCTTCCAGGTTTGCATTTGAAATGTTTCTCTAGTTCATGTTCACTAGTACCACTGCAAGACACAGACTTCCAATTACACTGGCAGTATTCTGGTTCTGGGGTCAGCAAACAACTGCCTGTGGGCCATATCCAGCCTGCCCATTTTGATTAATATGCATTTTATTGGGACACAGACATGCACACTTGTTTATATATTACCTGTGGCTGTTTTGGTGCTACAGCAGCAGATTTGAATAATTCCAAAACCTAAAATCTTTACTATTTGGTCCCTGCTCTAGTCTATGCTATCATAATCTCTCATCTGGGGAATTGTAAACGTCCTTCCAATTGGTGTCCTTGCTATTATTAGTCACTCTAACACCAAACAGCCCACCATGCTGATTCCAGGGTCTCTCACTGTCTTAAACGGTAGCTAACTCCTGACCCTTCAAGGCTCAGTTTATTTACAACTGTTCTTTTACTCTTCTAAAAATTCAGGCACTGGAGATACATTGGTGAGCAGAATACATCAGATTCTTGCTCTCATGGCTTTTATTTATTGTAGAAGAACAGAGAGACAATTAAACCCATAATAACATAACAATATGATCTGCAATATATTAGATATGCTAATCTAGACTGAACTAGATTTAAACTGTCTAGATTTAAATACTAGTTCCATTCCATACTGTGTGACCATGAGAAATTTACTAATGTTACCTTCAATTTTCATACCTCTACTCTGTTTGGGAGATAAAATGAAATAATCCATGCTGGCACATGGCCTTGTGTCTGGCATATGCACTCAGTAATTTTAAGGAGTAAAATTATTGGGAAAGTATAGTTCTTTGGGAGTTGAGCAGGAAGGTTTAAGCTGGTCTTGAATGTCAAGGATTGGCTGGTATTACTAATGTTTATTCTGAGATCTCAAGACTGAGTTAGCAATAGGAGGAGAAACAGTTTCTGTGCAGAAGGAATGGCACATGTCAAAAACTGGAGGGGAAGGTTTTCCTAATTCTCTGAATGCTAAATAATTGCTGTCATGCGTGCTTCTAAAAGACTTTATTGATACTGCTAATATGGCTACCATCACAACATACTAGTGTTGTATTTTTTTAGGCAGAAGCTATATATTTATATTTTCAGCATGATCTTTGGAATAAAAAATGTCTATGTTTAATCTTGTTTCTGCCATTAAGAAGTGGATGAACTTTGACATATTAAATCTCTTCTCTAACCCCCCACTTAGTTCTCAGACATGGAGAGGAATGCCTGCCATGCAGACTTGTAGGATTTAGAGACTATAAGTAAAACTCTTTTCGTGTCTGCATATAGTAAGTATTTGATAAAGAATAGTTATTATTAATAATGAAGATCTTTATTAATTCTGACCCAGTGTATTAGCTCAAGTCTTTTAGAGGTAAAGGAACAGAACAACTGAGAGATACTAGCTGTCTTCACAAATATTTAGTCTGTGCAAGCCTGGAAAAATATCCATGTTTTATACCTACCTCTTTTCAATATTATCCAAATAAATATATTTACTGAGTGTCGACTATGTGACAGATACTGGCAAGAATCTAGGAAATTTGCATTGAAAAGATATGCCCACCCCTTGCCCTTTTGAAGCATATAATTTAACACAATGTGATTGTCAAGGATATCACACATTTTTGTCCTACACCATTTTTTTTAGAAATAAATGTATGTTGGTGAGGAGCTTTTATAATACCCCCTATATAAAAGTAAGTGAGCTCTCTCTAAGTGTCTTTAATTGCAGAGGTGTAGAATGGAGCCAGGTGTGACATGTTTTCTTAAACTGGGCCAACAAGAGTGAACACCTCTTTTATTTTGTTTTGTTTCTGCATATATTCCTAAGGGCAACCCGTTCTAATATAGTGATTACTCACCCCTGGCATTATTCCCACCAAGGCACTTTGCATTCCTGTAGAGATTCCATTTCTCTTTACCATCTTCTTCTCACTTTTCTCTACACCTGATAATCAACTAATTAATAAATGTTTATCATATGGTTAATATATGTCCTAGAAAAGAAGGTAAAAATCAAAGAAAATAGCATATTATGAATTAAATAAGACTGATAATGGCTACTCTTAACTTTCTTTCTACCATGATCCAGGCATTTTATATGACTTCCGGTTTTCATGACAAATCTTACCAAATTCATTTTACAAATGGAAAACTAAGACTCCATGAGGTTAAGGTTTTCAGCCCAAGCTCGTTTACTTGGTAAGAGGCTACAGTGGGATACTAATATAGATCCACCTGACATTGAAGCCTATGCATTTTCCACGGTGCAGTACCTTCCATGGAAGGCAGAATAATGACTCTCCCTGAAAAAAAAAAAGTCCACATCCTAGTTACCAGAACGTTTAAATATTTTACCTCACATGAAAAAGGAGACTTAATTTTTCAGCTGTAACTATCCTCCATTATCTGAATAGCTGGGAGTATTCATAGTTGTTCAAAGCAGATGAGGGAATAGGTCAGAGTAATGTGACATGAGAAGGACCCAACCCAACTTTGCTGCTTTGAAGATGGAGGGATGGGTCACAAGCCAAGGCCTACAGGTAGCCTCTAGACATTGGAAAAGGCAAGGAAACAGATTTGTCTCTATAGCCTCCTGAAAAGAATGCAGTGCTTCTGATTCCTTGAGTTCAGCCAATGAAATTTATGTCAGACTTCTGGCCTGCAGATAATGTAATATAATAAATTTATATTGTTTAAGCCATTAAACTATATTGCTGTTATAATAGCAATAGAAAACTAATATGCTACCTCAAGACACAAAATGATTTTAAATTGATGCAATGAGATGTTGATGAGCTCCATCTTACCAGCCTACTGGAAAGGCCTTAAGAAGATGAGAACTCAGAGCATGATAACATTCAGTGTCAGTTCTGGTATATAAGTAAAGCTTCAGGTAGAAGTAAAGAATTTTAAGGGGGAATTCCAACTGAGGTATGTTAAAATAGCACGTTATTACTTGTTATAGCTGAGAGTTATCTCATGACTGAAGGAGGAAAAACAGGGAAGGAGGACAGAAAAAAAAAATGAAAGAAAAATAATGAAAACCCTTTAGACTATGTGCAATTCAAAAAGAAAGAGCAGATTTAAATGTTTTTGTATTTTAATTACTGAGAGGAAGGTAGTCTGAAAACAGAAATCATCAAGCAGGAAACATCTCTTATCATTCCTTTCAGTTCTCAGCCTTTGCATTAAATTAATTCAATGGGGAAGTTTCTCTTCCCTGTCTTCCTTATCTAAGCAATCAGTTCAGTTTTTAAAAAAATAAATAAAACTCTATGAAATAATTTCATGGAGTTCTTGCATTCATTTGTGAAAATAATAGAACTGAATTATTTATAAAGCCAGTTATTTTTACAAAGACAGTGAATGACAAGTAATGGTGAAGGAGTGCTTCGCTGGTAATTTAATTTTAAAAGATTGTGAAGGAATTTTGCAAGGTTTTAAAATTTAACGGTAAATCTGCAGTAGATTAATAGGAACATTTAGGAAGAAGCTGTCTGGCTGTGACTTTGATTAAATGGGGAAAGCTGTAGGTAAATCCGGTATTGCAGTATGACCAGCAGGAGACCCTCAGTGTTCTGTAGTTTCCAGTGCAAATTTGGTGTGTAAAGATAATTTATAGCCCAGAAAGTTCAGGTGAAGGCACATATCCTTTCCTTGGAAAAGAGGAGTGTTGCCAAACAGGGAGAACAGATAAGGTAGAAAAGAGGTGAATTTCTGTTGACGTCTTCATACTGGATCCACAGCGGACAAAGGCAAAGGCTTTTCTTAGGCTGGTTCTTGCCCACATTGGCCAGGTTAACACTATTGTGGAGAAGAGGTCTAAGTAGCTAAGGAATTTGTAACAATGTCTCTTGTCCTTCCTTTTCCTCCTTTTCTTTACTAAAAGAATAAAGAAAGGCTTAGTTAATAATTGTTCTCAAAAGATACATCTTACAAATATACCATTCACAGCTTTAATCTTGAGAGATGAAGGGTTGAATATAATATTTTCTTGTTCAGTGAATACAGTTTCTCACTTCCTTTTGGACTTTTGCCTGCAAACCTATGTAAAGATATGTGATGATATCAACATTATCTGAATTATATTCCAGGAAAAAAGCTGTGTCCCAAAGTCTGAGAGCTAGAAGACCTGGCATAAGTTCACTAAACTCTTAAGGCTTACCAATTGTCCAGAATTCTGAACAGATATAATTTCTTCTCAGTTGAAACATTCCTTAGGTTGTCTGTTTTTTTTTTTGTTGTGACAACTCTTCTGAGCTTAAGAATAGATAGCTAGGATTACCTTTTAGTGATAATGCTTTGTTTTCTTCACTTTTCTGTATCAATTGAAAACTTCGATTGATCTGGTGCTGGATTTTTTTTTTTAATCTGTAGTAAAACATAGAAAGAAGGGAACTAACAGTACAAAAATATGTTCAGTGGAAAGTAAATCTACCATTCCAGACCACTAATCTGCTTTCCAGTGGCAGCCACTATTACCAGTTTCTTGATCAGCCTAGCAGTAGTGTGCTCATACGTGAACCTCATCCACTTCTTTTACACCAATGGACAGTATTCTTCACCTTGTTTTCTTCATTTCACAATGCTTTTCAGAGATAGTTTGATATCAGCATCTATATATTTTACATCATGCTTGTCAATAGAGGCAAATAATTCCACTGAATAAATGTATCATAATCTGTTTAACTGACCTATTGATGGGCACTTATTACCATCACAAATTATTCTGCAGTAAGCAAACATACTTGAGCATGTGTTTCTGCACACATGAGTGGAACTGCGTAATACATTCCCAGAAGTAGATGAGCACAACTAAGGGGAACATGTGTTTTAATGTAAACACAGATTCATGTATTGTTCTTCAAGGACAATGTACCACTTTATATTACAACCAGTAGAATTATTTCACTGAGAGTCTTATTTCACTGTAGTCTCTCTAACCTGGTATAAATCTTGCTGATCATTGTTAATGTAACAGAAGTAGAGTGGCTCATCATTTTAATATATATTAGATATTCACTCAGCAAATACTTTTCAACAAACACATTTTTCAATAAAAACAATTATAAGAGAGATTGTTCCAGGTATCTTTTTTCTATGAACAAACTGTACTGCAACTTAGCAGCTTAAAACATTTTATTCCTATTTTATCTCATGGTTTTGTGGGTCAGAAATTCTCAGAGAAACGATGGAAGAAGCTTGTCTCTGTTCTGTGATATTGGGCTCCTCAGCTGGGTTGACTCTAATGGCTGGGACAGGAATAATGACTCAGCCAGAGTTTGCTGTCTCTCATCTCTCTTGTCTTCTCTATTCCCTTTCCCTCTGCCTCCCTCCTTCCCTCCCTCTCTCTCTCTCTCTCTCTCTCTCTCTCTCTCTCTCTCTCTCTCTCTCTCTCTCTCTCTCTCTCTCTCTCTCTCTCTCTCTCTCTCTTGTTTTGCCTCTCTCTCTCTTACTCTTCCCTCTCTAAGCACAAAAAGGTCTCCGTTTGGCTAGGTTTGGCTTCCACGTAAGCCTGAAAAATGAAAAAATAAAAGCCTAGTAGTTAAGAACTTTCTGTTGTGCTTCACAGATTCTTTTGAGGGCCTATATTTAAAAATCCCTATAATTGTATTAATTTCAAGATTCATAAAATGTTTTATTTATTGTATGGGCTCCTAAAATTTGATTAGCTAATGCAGAAGACTATGACAATTCATAAATGAAATCCTTTGTTATCCACTGAGGTTGTAATGAATTGGAGTGACTAGCTTCTCCCAGATTCTATTGGGTCTTTTTGTTCCCCAAACTCTGCACAACCATTAGTAGATGTTAAGGGAAATCATTGGGAAGACATGACTATTGTGAACCCGCGAGCTGGGCCCCAGCAATCAGAGGCTCCTCACCTGCTCTTTGTCCTCAGAATATGGGTTCTGCTTGCCTTCCCACTCCCAGAGACGGCACCAAGAACACAGCCTTGAGATAGTTGTGTGGTGTTGAGATCATCTAGGTAGTGTATGTGACTGAACCCAATTAAGTTCCCTATATAAGCTTATAAGATTCTGGTAGATGGGTGCAAAGATCTCCTCACCTTGCATCACCCAAGAGAAGCCTCAAATGTAAGTTATCTTGCTGATTTAACCTACTTATTGCCACCTGCTCACCTGGAGTATCCTATCTTTTTTCTCTAATCTCTCCCTGCCCTCCACGTATGGCAGCTAGTTTCAGATTAAACCTGGGAAGATCCTGAGGAGTTTGTGAATCAACAGCAATAATGTTATTTTTTTTGGTGAAATGGCAGCTACAATTTATATCAAACTTGAATTAAAAATGAAAAATTTCAGCAAATACTAATACTTTAATTCACTTCCTAACAAACCCATTTCTTGTATTCACTGGAATTGTGTTCTAATAGGATCACAGGGAGTAGTCAGATAGTTATATAAAATGTAATTGCAAAACTGTGTTAAGTGGTATGAAATGTACAATGTAAGATCCTTATGTGCATTCTAGGATTAGGGGAAGGTTTTCTTGAGGAAGTAGAATCTGAAATGAAATCAGAAAAAAGAAGAGGAATTAAGTAGATAAAGTATAACAATGTAGGGGAGGGTGGAGTGGGGAGAGAGGGAAGCAATAGGTAGGGCATGTGTTTCAGATAAAGGCCAGAGTATTTATAAGTTCCTTGATGTGGGAAGGAACATGATGGCCCAAAGACCTGAAACAAAGCCATGTGGCTACAGAGCAGAGAGCTAGGAAAGGAGGCACAAAATGAGGTTGAATCATAGCTTTTCTTGTGGGCTATATTAAGGATCTGGTTCTTTAACCTAAAATCAGAAAGTAATGAATAACTACAAAATGCTTCCTAACTTCAGGCTCTAGATTCATTGCTGTACCTACTTCTAACCCCCAGACTTTGTACAAATTAAGCAGGAGACTGGAATGAGGGGGAGAAAAAGATACTGTCACAAAAACTTGGACCCTGGACTGCATCTGGGGGTCTGGGAAAGAATGGGTTGAAAGAAAAGATGTTTTGATCTCAAAGGTTTCACTTTCAAATAGTGATTTTATTAGGATTTGGTGTAGGAAAGAGAAACAATTCTATATTTTTTTTCTAGAATGAAGGGATTTAATGTAAGAAATCAGGTGCTTACAAAATGTACGGGTTCAGAGGAGTAGAAGCCAATTCTCACACTGGACTATCCATTTCAAGCTCCAGTTTATGTCATTGTAAACCAGACACCAGGATACCACTGCTAACATGACCATACTTGTAACTACCTCACATCCCTGTGCTACTGACTAGACCCTGAAGCAAGATGTAGAACCACCTTAAGCACTGACATCTGTTGGAACTTGAAGAAAACAGCCCCCATCTCCTTTCCACTTCCCAAATCTTGAATGACTGCATCTTGTTGACAGAAATCCAAACTGCATACATATCGCTATGCAAGAGAGCTGGGCTGAAGTTCTTTACAGACTTGTACTTGCTGAGGTACAGAAAAGGCAGTGGGAATGGATGCCGAGAGCCAATAGGTAATGCACAGTACACTAACCAAACCTTCCTCTCCTGAGAAACATTGACAAAGAAGAAAGGGATGAGAAATGAAGAATGAGCCATAGCGAACTCTTCAGCAATAACTGATGGCTGTGATCTGAGATAAAAATGCAAAATGCCTGGTACCATGTTGGCATTATGTATATACTTCTTGGTTGGGTGCCCCCAATAGACAATATACCTTATTTCTATAATCTGTTTGTGAAGATGTTGAAAATAATGACAAAGAGTAAACATGGAGGTCAAAAGGTGGATTTGTACATGTAGGATTTTCTTTTTTTTTTACAGGTACAAGCATGTTGAGTATGACAGTTCTTTGAATCATGACCAGAACTTTGATTCATTATTATCCTAAAAGTAGTATATCTAAGCTTTAAGAAATACTTAGCTTTAAGAAATAGTGTAAATTGCTTGCAACTGATATGTCATAGGAGCTAAAACATAGTAATTAGCATTAGAAAATGTGGGTTCTAGGTCTTCCCACTTCCTTGGAAAAGTTACAACCTCTTGGTATCTCAGTTTTCCCATATGTAACATTAGGAATTTTAGATTAGAAATTTTCCAAGTGCCCTCTGCTCTCAAATTGTGCTTTGTTATTTTACAAATTTATAAGTGGACTAATTTGAGTTGTGTACAGGCATAAAACCATACTGACACTCAGAGGTGATTTGTCAAGTGACTTAGACACTTCCATTTAAAGTCTAGAGACTGCTTAGAAACTGATCTATTCTTGCTGCTTTAAAGGAAACAAGCCTTTATGGGCATGCTTTTCTCTCTACATCTCACTACACAGATTTCTTTTCACTCCTGAGATAAAAAAAAATGTACCTATTTTTTTTAAGAAGAAAGTTCACTGTCATGGAGGCATCCTTTAAATCACCCTGTGTGACCTACCATGATGAGCAGAATGTCCAACAATTCGGGCATCCATAGCACAGTCTGTTTAAAATCTGTCCCCTGTAGCAAATACCATGGGAGCAGCTAAGGGCCAAGGCCTCATTCGGAACCTCTTTGACCCAAGGAGGACTCCATCCACATCTGTCCTCTGGTCTCTCTCAGAGCCTCTTGTGCTACTGACCAACAAGTGAACTCCTCTCTGAGATGCAAGGTTTCTTAATTGAAAAACCAATTTCATAAATAATAAAACTTCACGTCTTTTGATCCTTACCAATTCCAAGTGCTTGAGACTGTTGCTGGATTTTCATGGCTGCTTCTTGAAATATGAAGAACAAAAGCTTCCTCAGCTTTGAGGGAGGTGCCAGCTGCAGCCCTGCTGAGAGGAATGTGTAATGCTGTCTTTTTCCATACACGAAAGTAAAATTTGAATATGTATTGGGCATTTTCCCCCTTCCAGCTGCACAGTTATATTATTTTTTTTCCTAATGCAACATATTTTACTTATGCTGATGCTTCATCTATGCTTATTTGGCCATTGGAGCAATTTTTTGAATGCCATCTTTCTAGAAAGATCTCAGTCTCTCCAGAATTATTGTGCTGAATTAGAAGCAGCCCCCTAAATCCACCAAGCAAAATCATCAAGACTCTTGACTACATGAGACTTATCCTGTAAGAAGATATGGTCCCAAAACACATTCCTAACTCCCTTCAAAGAAACTAGAAGTTCATGCCTTCATGGAATCAAGGACACGAAGAAATAGAGGAGGATTAGGGCCAGTGCAGTGACTCAGGCTTAAGAAGAGGTTGAAGCTCAGGAACAGATAAAGGTTGGGGTAATGCCCAAAGCTGGTTAAGTGCTCAGAGATGGAGTGAGGAATTGAGATAATTATTGGGAATGCCTGTTGCTCTCCTTTTTTGGTAATAATGTGGCTGTTGTGATGAGTCCGTATCAAGATTACTGCCTCCAAAGTTGCAGTGGAATATTTTTCTTTGAGCTAAGGAATTCCAGTGCTGAGGCAAGGGAAGGTGTTGGGATCAGAGAGGATTTTCTGCCTAGAATCAAAATTCAATATATGTTTTTTTTTTTGTGGGAAAGGGATACATCATTTATCCCAGAAGAGATATTCTTGGAAATCTGGCAAAGGAAAGAATGTAACATTTGTGCTGGAGCCTTGGGAAACTAAAGGAAGTAGAGCTCACTGTTTCCAGCCAGGGAAGCGTAAGTATTTTCAGGTCAGGTGATTAGCTTTAGAGTCTGAGGATCATCAGGAATTCTCAACAGCAGACTACATACTGAGTGTTGATAGATGTGCTTTGTAGCATTGCTGTTATTATGCATCTTAATATAAATTTATGTTAAGAGTACTTACCTAGTATTTCAGGTATTCCCAGGAGTTCTGGCAAATGATGAAGTGGAATGCAGCCTCTGTTTCTTCATGAAAATACTAACAGAGAATTCATGAAGAATTTCATTGTTGAAAATGCAGTATAAATCCATGTGAGCAAGTATACCATATTGATATGATTGTGAGCAGACAATCATTTGCATAAGTGGAAATCATGCAATTAGAGTTCCAGAAAATTTATGTTTTAGTTCTAAGAGATTTAGCAGAGTTCAAGGCTAATGGGTCAATAACAGGATATTTGAAGAGGTGTTACCACAATGGGTTACAAGGGGATAACATGGAAACCAGAGTTCTAAGCAGGATTGAATTTCCCAGGGCAAGAAAATATCTCAAGTAAGGGAAAGAAACCTGGTCAGAAATCTGTAAGCAGCTGGCATAGTGTGAACATATTTAAGACTCAAAGATAATAAAAGTGAAGCTGTAATCTAATAGTTATTGTAGAGAAGAAGAGGACAAGAGGATGAGCTTTGATGCATTTCTGTAAATGCACTGTTATAAATCTAGCCTGATTTTAATGCCTCCAAGAGCAACTGAGCTGTAGCATAGCTCCTTTATGCAGCCTTCTTAAAGGGTCTGTTCAACAAAGAGAACCAACCTCAGGCATATTCTCCATGGATATTCCTGCAGGTTTCTCCAAGGGTAACATGGAGGCAAACAAAGGATCTCTTGGTCACAAGGCTATGGATGGCCCATCAAGTGGGCAAGGTGACCTGTGGCAGGGAGAGTGGAATGGACACCTTAGTTCTTACGGCAGCCTGTCAGTGACAGATGAGCATGGCTGAATCAACATTTCCATTTGAAATTTCCAAGAGAACATAATGTGCAGCAATTCACATTTTATCTATTTTTGAAATGTTATTCCATCACATATTTATAAGGAAGAAAATATTTTAAAATGTAGTAAACAGTAAAAGCATCACAGGCTCTCAAAGACATTAACCAGTCTCAAAAAGCAATAACTCTTAAATGTTAACACTGAAAATGCCTGGCCAGAAAGTGCTTTATCACCTGGAAGAGGATTTTAAATGCAGCATCTCCACTGACACTTTGCTTTGATTAGGGCTCCTGCCAATAGATTTGATCAATGTTCTGCTTGTCTAGTGGAACCTCCTAAATTCTCATTTGCAGCTGTCACTTTTCAGGGACTTGCAAACTCAGATCATTAAAGTGGTATGCCATGTGACTTAGATTTGACAGACAATCACTTACTAAACATAGCTATCGCGATCAGTGCTGGTGTTCTAAAGGGATATTTTCAGCTTCTTGTTCTCTCTCCCTCTCTGTGATGACACTGTACCCAGTGAGTTGAAAGTAGCAGGAGAAACAGCATTATTAAAGGCAGCAGGTTATGCAGCAGACTGCCTAGCAATGGGGATTTGGGTCAGAAGCAGGAACCCGTGCAGTCCTGTGAAGGCCTAATCTCTGCAGATCCTCTAGCCTGGGACCTGTCACCCCACACTCCCATACTTCTCAGACAACCATAGCTCTTGTCTCCAAATGACCTTTAATTAGAACTGCTCTACTGGTGGTTGGCGGACTAGGTCTGCTCTGATTTTGTTCAAGGCCATTATAATCTCTCCTGGATCATGCTCCATCAGTGTGTTGGAGATGAAGGCCTTGCACGATTTCTCAGATTGACATGTAGTGCTGGTTATGGACTGGGAAGCCTAGATACGTTGTGAGAAATAGATCCCAAAAGTCATCATTGCCAGGTTATTCTACGCTTTCCCCAACTCCTCTGTTGCTTATGTCCTGGGTTTTCAAACAGGGTAATACACAGCAAGAAACACCTTTCAAACTGCATGCTTTTGTGAATTCTACTTACATGGTCTGCCCTCCCTTAGCTTTGGAATTTTAACTGCAGTTGCCTTTGGGATTTATCCTTCAGTATATATCTTTATTTCTGAAAGGGTTGCTTTAAAATTTTTCTTGACATTTCGGTTGAAAAATACTTTTTCCCAAGCTGAATACCACCTCAATAAAGACTCCCTACCAGAATAGAAATAAGTTATTTTTCCCTATGTCATATTTTCAGAGTCATCCTTTTATTAAAATTCTAGAAGCCCAAGGTTATGTTGCTTAAATATTTCACCCTCAGTATTTACATCAGGTTGGTTTTACCAAATGCTTCATTGTAATTGAACATGTTGAAAATGTAATTGTTATTATTTTAGTGCCTGTGACTTCCCCAGTACTCCAAAATTGGATTGAATAATGAGCTGTATCAGTAGCCATGGCCCACAGTCTACGTAGATTTCTGAGATAATTGAGGCAGGGATGTAAAAAATATAATTAATAATATTAGTCTTGCAATATGATTGGTCTTAGACTGAAAGTTTGTTTTATTTGATCCACTATCTGATAGATTACATATAAGGCCTATGAATAATCTCTTAAAGAATCCTATGTGCATTCTCTCCTGGCTCATGTACTAGGAATGTAATTTTAAATTGGATCATTTGCCCAGCACTCCACGTGAACTAGAACACTTCCTGAAATCTCATGTCTTTGCATGGGAACCCCGGCCTTTGTGTGGCTCCTGCTACTTCCTTCAGGATCTGTATTCTGTTCTTGGTTACTTTGTGGCTAGCTAGAATCTTTCTATAAATAGTCTGGAGAGTCTTGCTGTAAATGGCCTGGATGTTCTCCCCACAATATCCTCTTATTCAGTTTTGTTCCCCCAGCTCTCTCCTGCCCATGATGAAAGCCCAACCACATGTAGGTTTGTGAAGCTGCTATTCTTCCTGGCCAACCACATAGCCTATGTCCATCCAGTCCATCCAATAATCTGCAGTGACCCACAGATGTGAGATACGTGTGTGTGGCTTTAAGCCTCCAAATGTGTGGTAATATTACTGTACAGCAATAGAAAATGAACATACCTTTTGTTAATGGAGATTAAGTACCGTTACAACAAATTCTTAAAAATGTGGAAACAACTTTGGAACTGGGCAGTAGATAGCACCTGGAAGACTTTTGAGAATGGTAGAGAAAGCGCAGACAGATAGTAGAAGTCTACACTTTAGGATGCCGTCAATAAGGACTCAAAGGTAATGAGTAGCATGTCATTGGAAACTGGTTGAAGGGGCATCTTTGTTATGTAGTGGCAAAAAGCTTAGTGAAATCATCACCTGAAGTTTTGTGGTGAGCAGAACATGATAAACTTATTTAGCCAAGGAGATTTACAAGCAAAGTATTGGGAGTTTGGCCTAGTTTCTTCTTGTTGCTTATGGTAAAATGTGAGAGGACAGACATACATTGAGGAAAGAACTGTTAGACAAAGAGGAAGAAGGAATTGGTGATCTTAAAAAATATCAGTCCTCCAGATGGCAAAAGACAGTAAATTTAGAAGATGGCTTCCAAGCACTGTCAGAAAAAGGATGATCTGGAGAAAAAGCCAAGGGTATGACTATATAATTTTTTGTTAGAACTTCAGAAAGATGAAAGGATCAGAGTATATTAAGTCATACAGGGAACCCTTGAAAGGGGTTAAGAGTATGTCTTCTGGACTCTCAATCAAACCAAGGGACCCCTTAAAAGATTAAGGCTGTTGTTCCTCAACTATCTGCTGAGGTGAAGAATTTTTCTTAGAAAATTATGGCTTTTTCCTGATGGAATGAACCATGGAACATCCACAAAGTTTTTGAGAAAGTTATTTTGGCAAAAGCACTGCCAGCTTGACCTGAGTTATGGTGGTTATCTAAAGTGAAAGGAGGACATCAGTCCCCAAACTCTACTAGCAGGAAGCAGGCTGATATCACTACTCAGCAGCAAATACATGCTAATTTCATGACTCAGGGAGTAGAACCAAGAGCCCATAGGATGGAGCCTGGAACCAGGGAAAATAATTTATGGATTTTGAAAGTTAATCAAGGAACTCCCAACATTTGCCCAGTTGGATTTTAGAATTGCTATGGACCAGTGATTTCTCTATACCTTCATTTTTACTCTTATGTTTTAATAGAAATGTCTATAGCTGTTATCTTATACCTGTCCCACCATTGTGTGTTGAGTGTATGGGGGTCAGATAGCTTGTCTCTAGTTTTACAGATCAGTGCATCAAGAGGAGCTGTCCCAAGGAGCCTTATCCATACTTAGATTTAATTTAGATGATGAGATTTGGAACTTTGAATAGGTACTACAATGGGATGAGACTTTGGAGACCTTGGGAAGGGGTGAATGTATTTTGCTTGTGGAGGGGCATGCATCACTGAAGGCCAGAATGTGCATGGTGGCAAATATACTCTAAAATGGCCTAATGATCCTCACATCCTGGTATCCATGCCTTCTGTAATCCCCTCCTCTTATCCAATATACAATATTCAAGCCTTTTAGGATGTTACTTTTGTAATTGCATTTGATAAGGTTATAATGCCTTCTTAGTAGGAGACTCTCTCTTTTGCGAGTTTTAGAGAAAAAAGCTGTATGTTATGAGTAGTTCCCTGAAGAGAGCCATGTGACAGTGAACTGAGGGCAGCTTCTGGCCAAAAGTCAGCATGAAATGGAGATTTTCAGTCTGACATCCTTCAAGGAATGTAATGCTGCGAAGAAGAGGAGCTTGGAAGCACAGCATACATACCCAGTCAAACCTCCAGATGAGAAGGCAGGCTTAGCCGAGACCTTGACTGCAGTGCAGAAGACCTAGCTAAGCAGTGCCTGGACTCCTGATTCACAGATTGCAAGATAATAAATGTGTCTCATTTGTGGTAATATTGATATGCAGCAAGTTAACTAATGTATTATCTTTCAATTCCTACTTTCGAAAGGGCACACATTTTCCTGTGTGATACTGCCTTTCGTCTACCCACACCCTTGATTGATAAGTTTGTTCTGTATAAAACTGCATATTGGAACTTT
Source organism: Manis javanica (assembly GCF_040802235.1). NCBI lineage: Eukaryota > Metazoa > Chordata > Mammalia > Pholidota > Manidae > Manis > Manis javanica. The sequence continues at coordinate 56,707,621 of NC_133159.1, forward strand.
TTTTCACTCAGAATTTTGAAAACTTCAGATTCATGATGTCGCTACACAGTCTCACTCAACCTGCATTCTAGTGTTGCCCTCAGAAGTTCCATTGCCACACTTTTCTCCTTCCTCTCTTATTTTTTGCTTACCCGCCTGATCTGCCCACCTGCATATACCACTTCCTTAACCTGTAATTCTAATCTCAAATTTCAGCCATGCCTAGATCATTTCAGCAGATCAAAAGTGATGATTTTTCTTCTGAATTCTCATAGCATTACTTTTCCATAATACTCACTTTTTCCTTTTCTTTGGTCTGTTTTATACTATATTTATTTATATATTTATATATTTTTCTACCCTACTAAATAATGAGCTTAGTGAAGGACCAAACCCTATCTTATTCATTGTTTTAAACCCTTTACTATGCCATTTCATTCTCTCAATAATCTCCTTCGGAATGAATCAATGAATTAATCAATTAATGCAGCTAGTAGACTGTCACACTTCCTGATAATTTTTATTGCTAAACTTTAAGACAAAATCTCTTCATAAACCCAATAAACTTATATGGGAGCATGCTCAGTGGTGATACTTTGTTTTGATGGAATACTAACGTACTGTCTGGATATGGGGTGTGATTTTGCCCTTTAGTGAAACTTTTATCAGCAGCTCAAATGTTTGTTTGGCTTTTTTTTTATTGTCTTCAGAATATAAAAATAAATATGATTCTGTCAACTGTGCTTCTGATTTCCTTAGAAAATCTTTCCTTTATAGTGATATGTGGAAAAAGGAAAACCATAGAATTAAGTGGAGCATAAATCTGTGCCTTGCAGAATTTTACCTTTTGTTTTCTCCTTTATCAGTTAGATTTGCTTGTATTATGCATTTTAAAAATATCAACCCACTTATATTTTCCTTTAAAGCTAGCCAAAGAAGTTATTTTCCACAAGTAGTGCCTTTATTAGCTCTTTCTCCAAACCTTGTCCATTTGAACAATTTTATTTGCCTTGTTTCTTAGTTCACAGTGTTAAGAATTTTCCATAATTTTCATTCCGGTATTTCTTGCACAACTTTTCTTTGTTGTGCCACTTTTTAACAGCATGCTTCATTTGGCTGCAACCTTTGCCTGTGTGCTGTTAAGACAGGTGTAAGTTCCGTATTCATTCTTTGGTTGCAAGTCATTAAAGGAATGTGAAGTCCTTGGGAAAGTAGGGCTTGAGGTTAAAAGCCCTGAGTTTGGATTTTAATTCTACCAGGATTCAGCCCATAGCCTCTGGAAAATTATGTTCTGTCTCTGGGCATTTTCTTTAATCTAGAAAGTACAAGGGTTAGAGCAAACCAGTGGTTTTCAAATTATACTCCTTAATCACCCAAGATGGCAAGAAGATCTATCCTTGGCCAAGGGAACAGAGAAGAGCAAGCTATACATACACCCACAAAGTCAGTGTTCTAGCTACAGCTGAGGGGATGTGAATCAGGCTTGACAACGGGATGAAAGCATGTCATCCTATCCCACACTCACATCCCCAATGTACAGAAGTTAAAGGAGATACTGCTGAAAGGAAATATCATGCAAATTTGTGGTGAAATATTGATTTAGAGTTCAGCAATAAATGTCATCAAAAACATATACCATCAGCTTTACATGTTGTTTTATATATTGAAAATCTTTGCAAGAGTTTATTTATGGTAAGTATTACATGGCTAAAAATTCAAAATCAAGTGCATGAACCACTGGACTACTGATTCTATGGTTCCTTTCATAGATGTTGTGCAACAATGCCTGCCCAACAGGGTCCGTATTTGGTGTCTTCTGGTCGCAAGTGTCAAAAGGGTGTTTGGGGGTGTAAATTAAGGGTCAGCATATGACACACTGATCCTCTACAGTAGAAAGCTCAGTGGTCTGGTCTCACATGCTTTCTCATCTCTGACTTAATTTTTCATAACAAGAGTCCTTCCAGGTCACTGAGGATAAAAATCCCTGGTGATTACAGGAATAAAGTTTGGAGTCCACTGGATCTGGGCCAAAGTCCTGGTTTTGCAACTTAATGACTCATGTCTTGGCCCAGTTCTTTTACATCCTTAATGCTCCACTTTTGTCATCTATAAAATGGGACCAGGAATACCTTCTTCCGTTAGTTAGCATTAGGTTGAAACTATCTTATACTATCAAATCCTTAATATAGGGTCTGGTAAATGATCCATAAATGTATCTGTTGGTGGTTGTGACGGTGTTACAATCCGATCAGCTGGGTGAATACTTCTGCAAAGCCCTCCTTATTTGCCTTCACTGTGACTTCAGTGTTTATTTCACTGTGATTCTACTTCGCTAGTTGATGACCCTGTTAAATATATATATTTTTAAATTCTAGTTTTAAGTATATATATATTTAAATTCCTAGAGGGAGGGCCTTATGTCTTTTCATTCATATATTTCAGTACCTAATAAAGTATATTATACAAATGCTCAATACATAGTTTTTGAATGAAAGAATGAATTCTCAACTGAAGTTTATGTTTTGTGAACTGAAGTTTGTTCTTAGTCAATTTCTGCCCTGGGTTACATCCATACTTGCATCTGAGACAGTAGAGGCATTGTTGATATAAACAGCTTTTAGCAGCTTAATATGCTACAAGCCACAAGGGCAATAACTCTCAAGCCATATTGTATACAAACACCAACTTCACCAAAAAATTTGTTCAATTCAAGGACATAATTTCTTTCTATTCTTTGGATACACAAAGATGTAAATAAAGCAACAAAATGACCCTTTATATTAAAAAACAATCATTCTTTTAGAGCTAACTAAAGCCCAACCTCTCTCAAAAGGACTTTCTTGACAAAACTGATCCAAACAGATTTTCTTTCCTCCTTCTACCCCTCTGTCCCTTCCTTGTTTACATCCTCCATTTCACATATTTTGAATGTGTGCTTACCCACAGGATGCTAGGCATTATGACAAGTGCTAGGTATTACATCATGAACTTGAGATGGCAGGATCTCTCCCCTCGTGGAACTTAACTTCTACTGGGACACTCAGGCAAGTACATAAGAGTCAGATTGAACTCTGATAGACAAGCACGTTTATAGACCATTACATCCACTAGGGTTGTCAGTGTGCTTTAGGCAGACCTGCTTCCTGGTCGTCAGAAAATGTTTATGAACACTGAGAAAGATGCCTATCTTTTGTTTTATGTAGGGCCCCAAGGACCAGAGATATATCATGAATCTGTACAGCACTGGGGCATAGGCATATAGATGGTGATGATGAAAAGATAATGGTAAGGGAAAATCACATGGGAAAGAATACCTATTAAACAGGGCCTTCCCCATCTCCCCACAACCTCTGTCTGCTAAAGTCTCTGAATAGCAAGGCCTGGAGGCAGCTTTGTGTGGCTGATGGTCTTCTGAAACTCCTCTTCAGGGTCCAGGTGTCCTGTGAAGGAGAAGGCAGTGGTACGAAATGAGCACATAACTAATTGCCTGGAGGAGCTGGTCTCCAGAAGCAGAGGAGGTTTTCTGCTTGCTAGCAAGATAGAAGAGCACCAGAGGCTAGCAGTCCAGACAAGTCCAGTGGTATCAGCAGTAGCTATTTGTTAGGAGAGAGCTGAGAGGGACTGTGGAGCAGCAGCCATCAGAGCAGAAGAACCACAAAACCAGGAACAAACTTGATTGTTTGTGGACAGTCACATCTCTCCCCATGTCCAGAGAGTCCTGGTGAGGATAATTAGGAAAGAGATTCTAGAAAAGGCAAGATGTTCTATTAGTCAAGAGAATGAGGACTCAGACTATTGCAATTTGGAGGATTGCTATGATTTTCCACAATTATACTTGCTGGCAGGTGAGGTCAGGTGACATATGGGTTACACTGTTCAATACACAGTTGCAAGAAAATATAAACCCAATAACCCTAATATTTGATTAATGCTTGCTATATAGAAGGCATTTTTATAAGCATGATGCATGAATTATCTCATTTAATACTCATAACAAATAGATGAAGTAGGTGGTATTATGTCCAATTTACAAATCATGAAATTGAGGCTCAGGGATGTTAAATAACCTACCCAGAGCCAAACAGGTAGATAGTAGCAGGTAGGATGGGAACCCAGGTGGTCTGATTCCGGGGTATATACTTATGTGTGTCCTACATATTCACCACTTTTCTGAATATTGTGTCCATGAAACCTTGTCTAGTAACTAGATGTAAGTTCCTGTGCTCATTTTATACCAACCCCAAAGGCACTTAACAGGGTACTGGGCATGGGCTACCCCTCTGGTTAGGACTTCTAAGAGGTATCTTGAGCTCTATCACTCTAATATGCTACACTTGCTATGCTTCTCCTTCACCCCCCAGATATTCTTACTCATGCATCTTATACATCTGGTGGTTACATTGCTTAGTACTTCTCCAAACTACTTATCCTGGGTGGTTACCCACCCAGCCCAATCCAAACTGTCTCATATTCTAATGTGCTCTTTCTTCTTCTCAAAGAAGATTCCATTTCTTTAATAAAACAGATCTTGGTCACATGCATGGAGGAAAGCAATCCAATTAAGATGACTCAAGTAAGCCCAAAACATTCAAAAATCATTTATTGAATGTTTATCTAATTCCATGCTCTATGATTGATAATGTGTAAGACCCAGTTTCTATCTTAATAACTTTATAAACTAGGATATGTAGCATTCATAATGAGAACTATAAAATTAGGCAGAATGGGTTAAGTATTCAATCTGTGGTATAACAGAATTCAGAAAGAGGAGAAGTTACTTTGGACTTGGGATCCCAAGGCTACATGAAAGTGACTTTTGAGATGGTTCTTAAAGTGTTGAAATAGGTAAAGAAAAATGTTTATGTCTGGAGGTAGGGTCATTCCAAGAAGGGAGTCTTTTTACTCTTCTCAAGATTACTTGAGTTTTTTAAATGAATGTCTCCTAAAGCAGATTGATCTCTAATGGGTAAAAATGCTACCAGTAGGAAAAGGGGCTGAGAAGGGAAGTGTCACTTCTGGAGTTCCTATTATTCACCCTGTGCTATGGTAGGCTTTTGGCCTATGTTACCATATTTAAGTTTACAGCTCTATGGACCTACCATTTCTATCAGCTTTTATAGATAAGGATATTAAGGCTTAGAAGTTAAATAACTTGCCAAATGTTTCAAATTAATAGATATTTGAGCTGGAAAGCAGATTCAAATCTGTGTGGGTACAGAACTGGACTGTCCTCTGACCAACTATCTGAAGTGTATTCTATGAAGTATTACATAAAAATAAAGGGAAGGAAGAAAATTAGGGGGAAGGAGGATTTCTATGGTCAAATAAGACTGGAAAACTACTTTAAAGTTAAGCAGATACCATTACAGTAGACATTCTTAGAGTTTTACTGTTAATAAATATTAGGAATATCCGAGAAGTGTTATAGCCTGCATTATTTCCTTAACTTCACGGTGGAACTGGATTTTTGTGGACATCTCTGGGATGACTGTTCATCCAATATATCTTGGAGAGTTATGGCCAGGAAGACAGAGCAGAGTTGCAGGTGATATGAGGGAAGAGGAGAGTGGGAAGGTGGCCCAGGAACTTTCCTTGTTCTACTTGAAGCATAGCTTGTAGGCAATCACTTTCTTTAGCTTCGAGTCTTGTCAGCCTTGGTTGAGCACATCTTAGGAGCTCAATCAATACTTAGAGAATTGAATTGAATTAAGGAATGCAGTACATCCTCTCATTTCACCAGAAGTGCTACCAACAACAGAACTATTTCAAGACAGTAGCTGTGCAAGAAACTGCCCCTAGCAACGGCTTTGATTTGGCTGCTCTGGAGGCAGTATAAGGTCATGTTGTGGGAGATCCTTCCTTTGCACAATCTAACAGATTTCAGAGGTCCTCTTCCTACTCAGAATTATCTCCTTTCCTTACACCCAGTCTCAAATTGTGACTTAAAACCTTATAGTGTGTTTTTCAAGAGTTTCAAAGACTGGGTGAACTTGAACTGTCACTTCTGGAGTTCCTATTATTCATCCAGTGCTATGGTAGGCTTTTGGCCTATGTTACCATATTTAAGTTTATAGCTCTCTTTTCATCAAATATTTATAGAGTTGTTCACTTTGAAAACAAAATATTATACTTCAAGCTCACCCAGAGTTAACTGCAACATCATAGTCTTTATCTGAACTGCAAAACCCATAGCATTTTGGTGGAAAATGAAGCCACCAAAAACTTGAGTCTAGATGCTTTCCTGAATTACCAGGTGAAGAGAAAATATGATTTCAAGAACAGAGGGATGACGTCTGACCTACACAGCTTCAAATTTTAGCCAGTTGCCCTTCAGTTTTAAAGGAATGGTGGCTTTTATACTTTTTTTCCACAGAGTATGGTAGGGAAGAATGACAATGTCTTCATTTATATGGAACTTTTAGCTTATTAGAAGATTTTTTTAATGTTCAGTATCTCATTAGCCTTGATTGTTACTATAATCCTGTGAAGTAAAAAGGTCAATTATTTATTTACCTCCATGTCATAAAGAAGTAAACTGAGACCTGGGAGGATGGTGACTCTTAATGGCCACAAAGCTCTTTATGTGGACATATCTATTAAGCCACCACTATGTGCTAAGCACAGCACTAAGATCTGGAAATATGAGGATGAAGACGAATGAGATGCTGCCCCCAGCCTCAGAGACCTAGTGGTCCGGACTGACATGAAGATGACAAGTTGGAGTCTCTGATGATAAGCACAGTGACAAGGTCCACTCACAGTGCTAAGAGAGCATTGGCTTTCTCACTGAGATCTGGAAGACATATATTGAGAGTCATTCAGAAAAGTGATTCCCAAACTTCAGTGTGCACCCAAATCCCAGAGTTCTGGGTCCCTCCCTCAGAGCTCCTGACTCAGTAGGTTTGGGGCAGAGCCTGAGAATTTGGTTTTTAGCACGTAGTGCTGATGCTGCTGGTCTGGGGATCATGCTTTCAGAGCCCTTGATGTAGGGACTGGTTGATGTAGGACCTTAGATGTGTGGCAAGAATTGGCTTCATCTGAAAGGGGCAGTGAAAGGCTATCAGTTAGGCTCAGAAAGAAGGTGGGAAAGTTGCTTTAAGAGCCTGGTGATATGGGAAATTATAAATTTTAATGGAATTAATTCATATTTCTACAATGTTGCTGCCAAGCCTTGGAAGCATGAGAAAGGAAGTGGGAAAAAAAGGAAGTATGATGGATCCTTGCTTAAGACTTAACTAGGAGTAGAAAAGTTATAGATGCTGGTGACAATGATTTTGGACACATGGTCTCCTGTGGGTAGGAGGGAAATGAAGCATGTTGGGACTATAGGTCTACCACAGTTGTTTTCATAGTGTGAAACGGGAATAATTCTTATAGCTATGGAGATATCTTGAGGGGAAGAGGCAGGCTTTGTGCCTGCCACCATTGCTTCAAACAGAGAAGCTATGCTTGTATTTTATGTTTTATCTATTGGGAGTCCTTCTTATAATTCATTTCCATAAAAGATTCTACAACCAAATGGAATTTAGCTACAATTGAACTAGTACAAAAGGAAGAGGCCAAGGCTTTGGGAGTCTTGATGAATTTTGCTGAAATGGCGGTTCTTTGTAGTTTCAATCACAGCTCATGCTCCTTTTGGTTGCCAAGGTGAAATCTCCTTTGTGTAGCAATGATTCTGGAATAATGTTTCATGGAGAAGACCCAAGTGAGAAATAAACACAGCTGTCTGTAAGTGAAAAGATTATATACGATTACTCCTAGGGCCTTGAGAAGGCAAGAAATATGTAACCCTTTGAGCTGGATACTATGTCCAAAAGTCACTTATTTTTCAGGAACATAGGGTGATTGGCAAATTTGCTAGGTCATTTGGCATTTGTCTTATTGATCCCCTGATATTTTATAAATGTTTTAATTCATTTAATGCCATTTGCTTTCCTATATAACCCTTTCTAGTTTGTTTATGGAGAAAGTACAGAAAGATGAAATAATTATATACAAATGTATTTGTATATTAATATACCCATCAGAATAAGGGTTAAGTGGGGTATAAGATAAAAGCCATGTCATAATTCAAGCCAGTGTTTCCAAAATATGTCTGGGTAACAAACTATATAAAATACTAGTTAAAAAGCAAATGTGTAGATTTGAAGCTACTAAATAAAAATTTCCAGTGGACTACCTTGAAAGTGTGCTTCTAATAAGTTCCCAAGTGATTCTGATGCAGTCAACTCACTGGATATTTAAAAAACCATAGCCTTAGGCCACCAGGGCACCTATATGTGGCCCTGCTTGATGTATTCAAGCACAGTTTACATTGAGAAAAGCTGTGAAAATCCTGTGGGGCACCCTAGCCTTATTGCCTAACACTCATTCACTGCTACCATTTTTATTTGCCTCTATGAGTCTTACATCACCACATATAATAAATTCAAAATAAATTATTCTCTAATGATCCTCTGGGGAATCAGCAGCAAAACTGAAAAGAATAAGGTTTACAGAGCTACCCTTGGGGAAAGATGCAAACCAGTTTCAGATTTGGAAATTTTCCCTGATTCTTAAATATTTAAGAATGAGTTTTAGCATTTTGGGTGTCACTGAAGTAATGCAGTTGCTACAGAATATGCAGAGAATATGGGAAGAAAAACTAATATAGTTACATTATATTTTAGATCCTTTAAACAATTATGCATTTTAGCATTATATATAGAAGGGGAACTGAGGCTCAGAACACATAGCTGCTTCATTGTTACACAGCTAATCAGTGACCATATCAGCACACAAACCTACATCTTTGTGGCTCCAAAGCCCGTATTTTTCCACTATATCATCTGATGCCTGTGCAGCATGTTATGTTTCCTACTCTTAATATTGAAGGATGCCAAGATACATTTTGAGGAAATAGCTGTGCTTGGGATTGCTTGATTAAGGCTCCTGGGAAGAAGGAGAACTGTATACATGGGAGCTACAGCACAGAGGATGAGAGCATGCACTCCAACTCAAGCTTAAGTTTAAATACCCTCAATAGCCATTTGTGTGACCTAGGCAACTTATTTTGGAATCATTAAGCCTCAGTTTGCATCAATCAAATAGCATACTTTTCTACCTTTCAGAAGGTTGTTATAAAAATTGGATGTTCTATTATAGGTATTCACATAGCCTGGAGTGTAGTAAGCACTGAATACATTGTACAAGTTGGAATCCTTATAAAGTGTATTTTCTGAGAAGCAAAAGATTTCCCCCATCATATAAATGAAATAATTTTATTCATTGTACTTCTCTTTTATGTAATTTAATGATTCTTGATAAGTGTAATTTTTAACTAAAAGGTAAAAGTAGTTGGACTTTGTAGTGTCATAAGACAGAGTTTTTTTAATGGAAAGGACTTGGATTTTGAATTCATACAGAATTGGTTCCAAATGTCTGCACCATCATTCTCTAGTTGTGAGGATTTGGACAGCTTCACTAAGACTCAGTTCCATCCATAAAATGAAGATAATAATGTCTATGTCAAGTGGTTATTATGAGGATTAAATGTTCAAAGGAACTAAAAACATGTAAAATACTTGGCAGTTAGTAAAAGTAGCATTTAAAAATGATTTCAGCACCAAGTAACAGAAACCCAACACACATACATAACAGCTTAAAGAAATAAGGCTCTATATTTTTTCTGATAACAAAATGATAATTGCTAAAATTGGGTGAGATGCTTAGTAATGATGGCATAAATTCAGACTCCTGTTTCGTTCTACCAACCTTGGAACATTGCCTTTCATCCTCTAAAGTTGTTAGCTCATGACCACAAAATGACTTCTGCAACCTCTGACTTCAGTTTCAAGAAAGAAGAAAAAAGAAAGGAATTTTAAAAGCCTTCTCTTCAGGAGACTTGTGCTTTATATTCAGAAATAGAATCCTCCCCTAGCAGAGTACCCTTTTATGATCATTGGCCAGAACTGGGTCACATCCTCCCTTTTAGACCAATTGATGGCTAAGGGTAATAACATTATCATGATTCATCACCTGGGCTAGAGCAGGAATGGTCTACTTATGTGAGGTAAAGTTATCTCAACAAGATCCCTGAAACAATAGGATGCTATTAGTCAAGTAGAAGGAGATGGGGTGTGCAAAGAGATGTTCTGTGGGCCATGGATTGACTGCCACAGTTATCACTCAACAAACGCTAATTTTACCTTCCCTTACCTAATAAAAATAAATAAAGTTATAAATAAGAAAATCATGGCCAGTTTACAAGTCCTGATATTTAGTTCATGAAAATATGACCTCTGAATCCAAATATGTTGTGGGATCCAGAAAGTTACCATTAAAATAGCTGGACTTTGAAGAAATAACCTTAATAACTTGGACCAGATTTTACAGCATGGATTCCAAAGAATGGATTTCAATCTAAATATTGGAGAAGATTAATAACAACCATTGGGCCACTTTCAAAAAATGCTGATTTGGCCAAAGACTTAGGTAATAGAACTATCTGGGAGGGTAATATTTGCATTGGACCTTTTCTTAGATTTGCATTGGTCAGGCACTGTAAATGGAGTAGGGAAGAACTGGAGACATAGCTAAGTGTCAAGAACTGCCTCTTCTCATGTGGGAAAGTTTGAGTTAAAATATCTTGACACCGTTTCATTATAGGCGTATCCTAAGTCAAGATCTGACTCCTACTTACATTTTCGGGCTCAACTCTTATCACTTTTTACCCTACCACTTCTCTCTCTGCATCACAACTCCCTGCCTCCCATAACACCCCAAACTAGGCTAGTTTCCCTGCTACAAACCGCATGCATGCCTGATACTTTCCTTTGTAACACATACAGCACTTGTAAATAAGTGATCAGTACTTGTGTAATTATAGTCTCCTATCTCTCACCCAGTAGACAATAAGCTCCTTGAGGTGCTGTATCTTCAGTACCAACAAATGGTTGGTACCTGGTAAATAACCCATAAAGATTTGTTTTTGAACAGTATATTTAGAATGGACCAATTAAGAAATTTATCTGAAAATCCAAATATACTGACAGATTAGGGAGGAGGGAGTAAATATTGACTTAATAAAGTAATTTCCCAGAGGAGTCCTTTAAACATGGGGCTCCTTTCAGGCATTTAAAATAGGATTTGATTTACCAGAATTTGATTCACATTTCTTTTCAGGAACACACACACGCACACCTAGTGCAAAGCCATATGCTACAAACACACCCTCTAAATTCCTCATTTGCTGGCATGATCCAAAGCCAAATATAAAAAAAAAAAAAGGAAAAAAGAGAAAGGGAAGGAAGTAAACCAGTTTCAGAATTCCATCCCAATGATAGACATTGTAGAATAATGATGAGAAAGATCAGATATCTCCTAGGGAAATTAGGATAAGAGTATGTTGTCCTAAACAATCATCTTCTACCCTTTCTCCCAACAGTGGGTTTGATTTTGGGTCAGTTCTGGGACATAAGCCTGTTCCTTGGAAGACTGGAATAGGTGTTCCTCTCTGAAACAAGCCAGGTGGGCTTGTTTAGTGTCTGTGTGTGCAGGGGGTGGAGGGTGGTGATGGACTATCAAGACCTAGGCTATAATGATTGGCAGCTACAGTCCCTGAGCCTTCACCGTGCTATGCACTGAACTTGAATCACCTATTTTAAACTCTGAATTCCTATCTGCTACTTACTTTGTCATTTCCAGAAAGTCATTTGGTCTCTTACCATTGGGAAGTGAAACTAATGATGCCTACTTTAACTTCCTCACAAAATAAGGCTCAAAGGCAATGATAGATGTGAATATACTCTGTCAACCTTGGAGCACTATAGAAATATGAGACACTTAAACAAGCCTAATATCTGTATTTACTTATATATCTTATATATAGTCATATATATATTTTAATTACATATTTTAAATTTAAATTTGTAATTGTATTCATTTTTTTTCAACAATCTTTAATTAGATCTATGCTCAGGATATAATGATAGCTGAGGAGCCATCTAGCTCACCAAGCCTTGAAAATAAGAAAAGGCTTCCTGGAGAAAAGAGAGTCCAAAGGATAAGGACAAGGATAGGAGGAGTTGCCCAAGTAAAGTGGGGCAGAGGAGTCCAGAACATGCCAGAGAGAGGCAACAGAATAAGAAAAACTATCAAGGGATCCTGCAGTATCCAACAGCTGGTTGTTGGAAATAAAAGGTATTTAGTATTACTAGATGTCAGACATTAGTCAGAATGTCAAACAATGAGGCTGGAGAATTACACAAGAGTCAGGTTATCTAGGACACACCATGCTCTGCAATGTGTTTTTATCTATATTTATGGAGAACAAGTGAACTGTGTTAAAAGCAGTGGGATGATGGTTGTATTTGTATTTTAAAAGGATCAATCTGGAGCTAGGATAAAGGATTGATTTGAGGGGAACAAAACTGGTAAGGCAAAGTAAGTTGGGAGGCTAAAACAGTAATGCTAGCCTGATACCAAGATCTTAATTGGAGTAATGATAGTTGGAATGAACAAGAGGGAATAGATTCCTTAATTATAAGTGGATTAGGGAGGAGTTTGACATTGGTGATATCTGGTTACTGATTAAATATATCATCACACAAGAAAAAAGTAAGAGAAAGTCCATAGTGAATCCATGATCAATAAATGTTTGTCTTGATGGATGGATGGATGAATGGATGGATAGATGGGTGGATGAGTAATTTGGATATGTAAATGCTAAAATAATTTGATTTGGTTCCAGACCTCATGAAGTAACAGAGATCTGATTTTGTTTTTACTTCTCTAAGTCCAGTTACTCAAATTATTCAAAGTCATTCAAACATCAAAATCCCATGAATCCTACCATTTACCAAACAGTGTGCTAGGCTCTATTGGTGATATAAAAATGAAAAACACTGACCACTTCCTTCAAGAGATTTACTGTGTCAGTGTGGAAATAAGATACAGATAATAATCTACAGGATGTCTATTATTAGATAATAATGTGAGGTCAAATGATCTATGGGGAAGTTCAAGTCCTTAGAAATGAAAGAGATAGGATAGGGTGGCATGGATAACTTCATGTTGCATGTGCAACCTTATTTGGGGTGTGAAGGAGAAGGACAACACAGTCAGGTCAAAGGAACAGGGAAAGATAGAATATCATGGAGAATGGAAGAAGTTAAAGGGAAAAAAGATTGGCAGAGATGAGATGTATTTGAGGATTGTAAGCAGGCTAGGGTGTCTGGAGAAGACCTCTCTCTTGTCTAGTCACATATGGGATATGCTGTGTGATCCAGCTTTTACAGGGTCCTCTCTGCTCTGCTCTGTCATAGCATATCTCTGCAGCAACCTTTGGGATCTTCTAAAGGTTTTAGCTGTCAAATCACTCACCTTCCTGACACCTTCCTAACACTAGCAAGAGAGGAAAAAATGGTGGCATGAGTAGGGTGGCAGTAATCTCCTCCCAAAACCATATATATTTTGAAAATACAGCAAATACAACTGTTCCTAAAAGAGTGATCAGAAGTTACAGTACACCAGTCTACATCTGCGAGAGCCCAACATCTCACGGAAAAGGCTAAGGTACAAAGCCAATTGGATGGTACCCAAGCACTCCTCCCACCACAGCTCACCTGTGGGAGGAAAAGAATCAGAGTGGGGAGGGAATGAAAGCACAGAGTGCTAAATAACCAGCCCTAGTGATCTACCACGGGAGCACAGACACATAGTGCATGGTGCTCTGGATATTACAGGAGTGGAGAAGCAAAATCTGAGCCTAAGACTGTGAACAGGTTCCCACCACCAGCTGCCCTGGAACAAAAGAAAAGCAGGTGCTTTAAAAGTCTTAAAGGGACAAGGGTTTAACAGGTGAACAAAATCGTCCCAGCACACTCAACCCAGTAAGGCTGGTAAATTTAAGGAGCCTCAGGTGCTATATCCCACTGGTCAACATCGCAGCTTCTAGGCCACTCACTGTGATAAGCAGCCTGCCATTCCTTCCTTCCCACAAGCACCTCTGAGCAAGCTGGCTGTCACCACCATTGCTGCAGACCAACCAGAGAGCAGCCCTGCCTACAGCAACCACACAGCTTAACACAGAGGCTTCTCCCTGTGCATGGCTAACTGGCCCAGACCCAGAGGCTGCTCCCTGTGTGCGGTTGACCAGAACAGACAGTGGAAGTGGGTGCAGAGACTGGGAGGCATAAAGTGGGCCTTGTTATCATGACAAAACATGGACCACTCATCTGCAACCCCCAGCAGTGCCCTAGGCCACGCTGAGGGCTGCCGCACCATGGCAGCTCAGGGGATTAACCCTGAGGCTGCTCCCTGCACACAGTTGACCAGCACAGACAGCAGAGAAATGTGTGAAGACCAGAAGACATGAAGGGGCCTTGTCCTTGCGGCAGAGAAATGTGCTGCTGGCTGGTGACCCCCACTCATGCCCTAGGCCATCCTGAGGGCTTCTCACCCACAATAGCTTAGGGGATTAACCCAGAGGCTGCTCCCTGTGCACAGTTAACCGGTACAGAGAGTGGAGACAGGCAAGGCAACTGGCAATCAGGAAGGGACTTTGTTCTCACAGCTGACACATGCGCCATTCACCACCAACCATTCCCATCACCATGAAAATGGCAGAAGAAACTTGCCCAATCCAAAATCCATCAAACAACAGAAATAGGGCTTGGTGAGACTAAAATCACTAATCTTCCTGAAAAAGAATTCAAAATAAAAGCAATAAACATGCTAATGGAGGTACAGAAAAAAATTCAAGAACTCAGGGATGAATTTAGGATGGAGATTCAATCATTAAGAAATTCCACATCTGATATGGAACATACAATGGAGGGATTCAAAAGCAGATTAGATGTAATAGGAGATATGGTAAATGGAACAGAAACTAGAGAAGAGGAATACAAAGAAGCTGAGGCACAGAGAGAAAGAAGGATCTCTAAAAATGAAAGAATATTGAGAGAACTGTGTGACCAATCCAAACAGAACAATATTTGCATAATAGGGGTACCAGAAGAAGAAGAGAGAGAAAGAGGGATAGAAAGTATTAGTATTACTGAGGAGGTAATTGCTGAAAACTTCCCCCATCTGAGGAAGGAGATAGTATCTCAGGCCATGGAGGTACACAGACCTCCCAATACAAGGTACCCAAGGAAGACAATACCAAGACATATAATAATTAAAATGGCAAAGATCAAGGATAAAGATAGACTTTTAAAAGCAGGTAGAGAGAGAAAAAAGATCACATACAAAGGAAAAACCATCAGGCTATTATCAGACTTCTCAGCAGAAACCTTACAGGCCAGAAGGGAGTGGCATAATATAATGCAATGAAACACAAGAGCCTTGAAACAAGAATACTCTACCCGGTAAAGTTATCATTTAAATTTGAAGGAGTTATTAAACAATTTTCAGATAAGCAAAAGCTGAGAGAATTTTTCTCCCACAAACCACTTCTACAGTGCATTTTGGAGGGACTGCTATACATAGAAGTATTCCTAAGGCTAAATAGCTGTCATCAGGGGAAATAAAACCATAGCAAAGTAAAACAATTAATTACTAAGCAGATGAAAAATCAAATCAAATACACCCAAAGTCAATCAAGGGATGGACAAAGAGTACAGAATATGATACCTAATATATAAAGAATAGAGGAGGAAGAAAAAGGTAGAAAAAAAAAGAACCTTAGGTTATGATTGTAAGAGCATATTAAGTGAGTTAAATTAGACTGATAGATAGTAAGGGAATTACCCTTGAACCTTTAGCATCCATGAATCTAAAGCCTGTAATGGCAATAAATACAAACCTATTGATAATCACCGTAAATGTAAGTGGTCTGAATGCACCAATCAAAAGACATAGAGTCACTGAATGGCTAAAAAACAAGACCCATCTATATGCTGCCTACAACAGACTCACTTTAAACCCAAAGACCTACACAGATTGAAAGTAAAGGGATGGAAAAAGATATTTCATGCAACTAATAGGGAGAAAAAAGCAGGCATTGCAGTACTTGTATCAGATAAAATAGACTTCAAAACCAAGAAAGTACCAAAACACAAAGAAGGACATTACATAATGATAAAGGGGTCAGTACAACAATAGGATATAACCATTATAAATATCTCTGCACACTACACAGGATCACCTATGTATGTGAAACAAATACTAACAGAATTAAAGGTGAAAATAGAATGCAATGCATCTATTTTAGGAGACTACAACATACCACTCACTCCAATTGGAAATATCAACCATAAAGAAAATAAGGAGACATAGGCACTGAACAATGAATTAGAACAAACAGACCTAACAGACATCTACTGAACTCTCCACCCAAAAGCAACAGGATACACATTCTTCTCAAATGCACATGCAACATTTTCAAGAATAGATCATATAGTAGGCCACAAAAAGAGCCACAGTAAATTCAAAAAGATTGAAATTGTACCAACCAACTTCTCAGATCACAAAAGTATGAAACTAGAAATAAATTAGACAAAGAAAACAAAAAAGCCCACAAAAACATGGAAGCTTAATAACATGCTCCTATATAATCAACGGATTAATGACCAAATAAAAACAGAGATCAAGCAATATACAGAGACAAATGACAACAATAATTCAACACTGCAAAACCTGTGGGATGCAGCAAAATCCATGCTAAGAGGGAAGCATATTGCTATACAAGTCTACCTCAGGAAAAAAGAACAATCCCAAATGAACAATCTAAACTCACAATTAATGAAACTAGAAAAAGAATATCAAATGAGGCCCATAGTCAGTAGAAGGAGGGACATAATAAAGATTAGAGCAGAAATAAATAAAATCAAGAAGAACAAAACAGTAGAAAAAATCAATGAAAGCAGGAGCTGGTTCTTTGAGAAAATAAACAAAAAATAAACCCCTAACCACACTTATCAAGAAAAAAGAGAGTCTACAGACATGTACAGAATCAGAAATGAGAAAGGAAAAATCACTACCTATACCACAGAAATATAAAGAATTATGCAAATACTATGAGAAATTATATGCTAACAAACTGGATAACATAGAAAAAATGGACAAATTTCTAGAAAAATACAATCTTCCAAGACTGACCCAGGAAGAAACAGAAAATCTGAATGGACCAATTACCAGCAAGGATATTGAATTGGTAATAAAAAAACTACCTAAGAACAAAACCCCTGTACCAGATGGTTTCACTGCTAAATTTCATCAAACATTTAGTGAAGACCTAATACCCATGCTCCTTAAAGTTTTCCAAGAAGTAGAAGAGGAGGGAATACTCCCAAACTCATTCTACGAGGCCAGCATCACTCTAATACCAAAACCATGCAAAGACACCACAAAAAAAGAAAATTACAGACCAATATCCCTCATGAACATAGATGCAAAAATACTCAACAAAATACTAGCAAACAGAATTAAAAAATACATCAAAAAGATCATCCATCATGATCAAGTAGGATTTATTTCAGGGATGCAAGGATGGTACAATATTTGAAAATCCATCAACATCATCCACCACATCAACAAAAAGGACAAAAACCATATGATTATCACAATAGATGCTGTAAAAGCATTTGACAGAATTCAACATCCATTCATGATAAAAACTCTCAACAAAATGGGTATAGAGGGCAAGTACCGCAACATAATAAAGGCCATATATGACAAACCCATGGCCAACATCATACTTAATAGCAAGAAACTGAATGGACAATTTCGGTGAGAAGCTGAAAGCTTTTCCTCTAAGATTGGGAACAAAACAAGGATGCCCCCTGTCCCCACTTTTATTCAACATAGTTCTGGAGGTCCTAGTCACAGCAATCAGCACAAAGAAATAAAAGTCATCCAGATTGGCAGAGAAGAGGTTAAATTGTCCCTGTTTGTAGGTGACATGCAATTGTACATAAAAAACCCTAAAGAATCCACTCCAAAAATACTAGATCTAATATCTGAATTTAGCAAAGTTGCATGATACAAAATTAATACACAGTAATCTGTTGCATTCCTATACACTAATGATGAACTAGCAGAAAGAGAAATCAGGAAAACAATTCCAGTCACAATTGCACCGAAAAGAATAAAATACCTAGGAATAAACCTAACCAAGGAAGTGAAAGACCTATTCTCTGAAAACACAAGACACTCATGAGAGAAATTAAAGAAGATACCAATAAATGGAAATACATCCCGTGCTCATGGATAGGAAGAATTAATATTATTAAAATTGCCATCCTGCCAAAAGCAATTTACAGACTAAATGCAATCCCTATCAGAATACCAACAGCATTCTTCAATTAACTAGGGAAAATAGTTCTAAAATTCATATGGAACCACAGAAGACCCCAAATAGCCAAAGCAATCCTGAGAAGGAAGAATAAAACAGGAGGGATTATGCTCCCCGAGTTCAAGCTCTACTACAGAGCTACAATAATCAAGACAATTTGGTACTGGTACAAGAACAAACTCATAGACCAATGAATGGAAAAGACTAGAGAGCCCAGATATAAACCCAGGCATATATGGTCAATTAATATATGATAAAGGAGCCATGGATATACAATGGGGAAATGATAGCCTCTTCAACTACTGGTGTTGGCAAAACTGGACAGCTACATATAAGAGAATTAAACTGAATTATCATCTAACTCCATATACAAAAGTAAATTCAAAATGGTTCAAAGACGTGAATGTAAATCATGAAACCATAAAACTCTTAGAAGAAAACATACACAAAAATCTCTTAAATATAAACATGATCAACTTTTTCCTGAATGCATCTCCTAGGCAAGAGAAACAAAATAGTAAATGAACAAATGGGACTACATCATGCTAAAAAGCTTCTGTACAGCAAAGGACACCATCAGCAGAACAAAAAGGCATCCTACATTATGGGAGAATATATTTGTAAATGACATATCTGACAAGGGGTTAATATCCAAAATACATAAAGAACTCACATGCCTCAACACCCAAGAAACAAATAACCCTATTAAAAAATGGGAGACACTTCTCCAAAGAAAAAATTCAGATGGCCAACAGGCATGTGAAAAGATGCTTCATGTCTCTAATTATCAGGGAAATGCAAATTAAAACCACAGTGAGATATCACCACACACCAGTTAGGAAGACCAACATAGAAAAGATTAGGAACAATAAATGCTGGCAAGGATGCAGAGAAAGCGGAACCCTCCTACACTGCTGGTGGGAATGTAAAATAGTTCAACCATTGTGGAAAGCAATATGGACATTTCTCAAAACACTAAAAGTAGAAATACCATTTGACCCAGGAATTCCACTCCTAGGAATTTACCCTAAGTATTTACCTAAGAATTTACCCTAAGGAACCTAGTTTCAAAAACCATATGCAACCCTCTGTTTATTGCAGCACTATTTACAATAGCCAAGAAATGGAAGCAACCTAAGTGTCCATCAGTAGATGAGTGGTTAAAGAAGAAGTGGTACATATATGCAATGGAATATTATTCAGCCATAAGAAGAAAACAAATCCTACCATTTGCAACAACATGGATGGAGCTAGAGGGTATTGTGCTCAGGGAAATAAGAGGCCGAAAAACACAAGTACCAAATGATTTTACTCATCTGTGGAGTATTACAACAAAACAAAAACTGAAGGAACAGAACAGCATCAGACTCACAGAAGCCAAGAATAGACTAATAGTTACCAAAGGGAAAGGGACTGGGGAGAGTGGGTGGGAAGAGAGGGATAAGGGGAATAAGGGGCATTATGATTAGCACACATAATGTAGGTGCAGGGGCATGGGGAAGGCAGTATAGCACAGAGAAGACAAGTAGTGACCCTATAGCATATTACTACACTGATGGACAGTGACTGTAATAGGGTATGTGGTGGTGACTTGATAATGGGGGTAATCTAGTAACCATAATGTTGCTCATGTGATTATATATTAATGATATCAAAAAAAAAATTTGTATGGAACCACAAAAGACCCCGAATAGCCAAAGCAATCCTGAGAAGGAAGAATATAGCTGGGGAGATTATGCTCCCCAGCTTTGAGCTCTACTGCAAAGCCACAGTAATCAAGACAATCTGGTACTGGTACAAGAACAGACCCACAGATCAATGGAACAAAATAGATACCCCAGATATATACCCAAGCATATACGGTAATTAGTCCATGATAAAAGAGTCATGGATATACAATGGGGAAATGACAGCATCTTCAACAGCTGGTGTTGGCAAAACTGGACAGCTACATGTAAGATAATGAAACTGGATTATTGTCTAACTCCATACACAAAAGTAAACTTGAAATGGATCAAAGACCTGAATGTAAGTCATGAAACCATAAAACTCTTAGAAGAAATCATAGGCAAAACTCTCTTGAATATAAACATGAGCAACTTCTTCATGTACATATCTCCCCGGGCAAGGGAAACCAAAGCAAAAATGAACAACTGGGACTATATCAAACTAAAAAACTTCTGTACAGCAAAGGACACCATCAGTAAAACAAAGACATCCTACAATATGGGAGAATATATTCATAAATGACATATCCGATAAGGGGTTGACACCCAAAATATATAAAGAGCTCATGCACCTTAACAAGTAAAAAGCAAATAATCTAATTAAAAAATGGGCAGAAGATTTGAACAGACACTTCTCCAAAGAAGAAATTCAGATGGCCAATAGGCACATGAAAAGATGCTCCACATCACTAATCATCAGAGAAATGCAAATGAAAACCACAATGAGATATGACCTCACACCAGTTAGAATGGCCAACATCCAAAAGACTAGGAACAACAAATGCTGGTAAGGATGTGGAGAAAGGGGAACCCTCCTACACTGCTGGTGGGAATGTAAAATAGTTCAACCATTGTGGAAAGCAACATGGAGGTTCCTCAAAAAACTACAAATAGAAATACCATTTGACCCAGGAATTCTGCTCCTAGGAATTTACCCAAAGAAAACAACTTCTCAGATTCAAAAAGACATATGCACCCCTATGTTTATCACAACACTATTTACAATAGCCAATATACAGAAGCAACCTAAAATGCCCATCAGTAGATGAATGGATAAAGAAGATGTGGTATATATACAGAATGGAATATTATTCAGCCACGAGAAGAGAACAAATCCTACCATTTACAACAACATGGATGGAGCTAGAGGGTATTATGCTCAGTGAAATAAGTCCGGTGGAGAAAGACAAGTACCAAATGATTTTACTCATCCTTGGAGCATAAGAACAAAGCAAAAACTGTAGGAACAAAACAGCAGCAGACTCACAGAATGGGCTAACAGTTACCAAAGGAAAAAGGACTGGGGAGTGTGGGTGGGAAGAGAGGGATAAGGGGAATAAAGGGCATTATGATTAGCACACAATGTTGGGAGGCCACCGGGAAGGCAGTACAACACAGAGAAGACAAGTAGTGACTCTATATCATCTTACTACACTGATGGACAATGACAGTAATGGGGTGTGTGGTGGGACTTGATAATAGGGGGAATCTAGTAACCACAGTGTTACTCATGATTGTATATTAATGATTCCAAAATAAAGAAAATAAGAGATTAGCTTATTGAAGTGGAGGTGGGGAACTGGCTCCTCTTCAAATGACCTCCTCAAGAGATGATTTCTGAGACAGTTTCTTAAGATGTTCAGTGTTCTTAAGATCTCACAGTTTGGCTATCTCTGGTTTATTCCTATCCCTTCATTTTATAGATGAGAAAAGTTGGACTCAGAGAAAATTAAGTGAGTTGCTCAAAGCCACATACACTAATTAAGTGAAGCTCAGTGGAGTTAAGCTGTAAATAGAATTCATATTTGCTGGGGCACGGCTGAGCTGGAAGGGTTTCTACATCTTGGTTGGAAATAGGCACCTTGTTAAATCACACACTGTCCAGGTTTCAATCCTTTCTGGATATTTTTAAGTTGCCTCTGCCAGCATAGATCCAAAGATTCCACAAAAGTCCCACTGGGTTTCTGATGAGGCTGGCTGGAAGCCACTCAGCAGGCTTCCATTTGTAAACAATGGCCAGAGAGAAGGCATAGTAGCTTTTGGCAGTGGCAGTTATGATGTGCCCTGGACTGCCTTAGAAAAGAGTTAGTTTCTCCTGCTCTGTGTTCTGAGGAACATATCCCTACTTCTGAGAGATGTTCTAATTCAACAATTAGCAGTGACTATGACACGCAGAAATTACCAGTTGCTAAAGTCTCGCTTAGCCAAATGGGAGACATAAAGTATTTTTATACCCGGCAGCCTTGGGCTGTGTAGCTTGAAGCACACATTTGCCCAGAACTCTGCCTTGTATGTTTCACCACTAACTGTAATTTATTTTTAAATATTCTAAAAATGTGCCCATCGCAGCAGTCTCTGGGTGGTGGGAGGAGAAAAGCAAAGCATGCTGTGCTGTATGAAATGGCATCCACTTAAGAGCTTCCTTTCCAGCTCTTGGTGCCATTATGTCATGGGAAAGCCTGACAGCCCTGCAGCCAAAGGGCAGCTTTGCTAAGAGTCCCAAGTGGTACGTTTCTACTCCAGCAAATGATTAGCCCCTTTCTTGCCAATCAGGTGTTCTAGGTCAAATTAAGACAGGAGACTTACTCGGTTTCAGTGCTCTCAGCTTCATCATATGGATTCTTTCCTCCTCTTACTAAAAATCATACACTTTTCCTTTTGTCTGCTTTACACCAGGTCTTCCCCACATCTCCATTTCTTCCCCCAACAAAATATTCTCTCAGAAAATTTTAATCTCAGGATTTTGAAATAACAGGAGGGCCTCAGGTTTGGAAAGTCATTAAAAGTTGCTATTTCCAAATCCTTTGAACTACACCTGTTTTAGTAAAATAAACACATATGTACAAATGTACAAGTGAATGGGCACTTGCAATATTAGTGTACTCATGAAATATATGCAAAGTATACAGTTAGGAAAGTATAAATAACTAAGTATAATGGATGCAAGCGTATTCTTAACAATTTCAGTAATTTTAGTCAACTTGTCAAACCTGATTTGAATGTCAATCTTTACTTTTTTGTGTGGTTAATGAAGACCTCATACCAGGAATAGAAGTCTTAGTTGTGACATTTTCCTGTAGCTAAATACTACATAAATCATTTGTCTTACCTTTAGTATGTACCTCCTCAGAGGGGATTATTTTAAACCACTAAACGTTAGCTTGTAATACCAGATAATATACTCTCAACACCTACTTTGTGTGAGTGATACTATGTGGCAACATCCCAAAATGACCCCTGAGCTCAGGTGTCACTGCCAACCACTCTACCTATGAAGTCCCGCTCTTCCAACAGGTATTTCCTTCACTGACATATGGACACCAGACAAGAGGCTGGCCTCAGTCTGGATATTAAATGTTAGTATTTTTTCTCTTCAATTCTTCTTACACTAAAAAATGAAAGTTCTCCTACTTATTTCCCATTTCTTAGTTGTCATCTTGAACATTCCACTTTGGAGGCTATGGATGGGCCTTGGTCGGTGGTCCCCTCTGTACTCTTTGGAAATCATCCATGCATCTGGTTCACCTGAGTGGTCCACATTGATTGTGAGCCTCCAGAGACAGGTGGTATGCACCAGGCACAAATGCTCAGTGGTTCAAAACCTGGTTTCTAGTTGTTGAGGTTTATACACAGTTCAGTTCAAGTTCTTCAAATCCACTTTTGCAGATGACCCTGTGTGCAGCCCAGGCAGGTATGCCCGGCTGTGAACTGACCTGACCTCATAGGTGTGCCATTTTAAAGGTTAGCAGTGGTCTTTCTGACTTAGTCCCTCCTTCCCTGGTAAAAATCTATTCTCTGTCTCTAATAGTGTGATTCCCTCACCACTTTCTGACAATTAAGTTATTTACCGTTTTCTCCTGATGTGGGTTCTATTCTCCAGGGTCTCTCACATTTCTCTCCATTGTTGGTACCCTCTTTCAGGTCTCCTTATGTCTTACCCGACTTGGTCTAAAAGCCCACACATTTTTCCCTGCTCCTATTTTCCCCTCACTCAAATTTCTTCTCCACACCAATGCCACCTCCAAATGTGCCTCTTCTTTGCTCAGAAATTGCCAGTGGCTCCTCCACTGCATATGGTATTAATTAACCAGCAACTCGGGCTGGCATTCACACTCAGTTATATGTGCTCAATCTGCTTTCCTGACTTCCTGGACTTCCCTGAAGTTGTTTCCCAGATAAATGAGTTCTTTTGCTATTCTGTTAACAAATCCCACATTTTTACACTTGTGCTACTGTTACAAGTTTCCTCTGCCAGAAAAATAACACCCATTTTCATGCTTAAATCCTTTCATTTGACCACTACTTTTTAAGCACCTTCTAGGTTTTTAAAGATCTTTCACCTGTAAAATGCCTGTCTTCCAAGCACATATCAGATATAATCTCGTCCATTAAGCCTTTCTTATTTTCCTAGAGCAATGAAATTTCTGTCTTCTGAATTTTCTCAGTACATTATTTGTGCTTTCATTATGGCACTGTTTTTGCTTTATTTGTTGTGTCTTATACTTTGGTTAAAATCATATAACAAATATCTAGTAAATCCTGTGATACTGTGTAAATGCCTAGTAAATACTGCCACATACTCTGACAGGTCATAGATGGTTCTGTTTCATACTCCCGAAACCCTTGCTAGGTCTATAATTTTATTCCAATTTTAAAAACAAGGAAAATAAAGCTCAGGGAAAAAGTAACTTACCCAAGATCAAATCACTAATGAGTTTTAGAATCAGTAATTAAACCAAGCCAGTTCCCTTTGATGATGATATGATGCCCTGATTATAGTCTTCACTGCACTTCCTCATTCCCAATGGCGTAACACAGACTCCCTGAAGACTTGGGCTATGTCTTATTTACCTCAGTGCTGGCCATATCATACTTATTAAATGTTGATGGAGCTGATTGAATTTTATTCAATTGAACTGTACCTGAGGGACTTCTGAGAATGGAAGTCAAAGTTGTTTGTGGCCTTAACATGCCTTGACACTGGCCAACCCCACTAGTATGAGACTTTCTACACACACATCCTGAAAGGGCCTGAACAACTCAATCAGCCTCAGTCCACATAGGACTTCATTTTTTAGCTTTCTGGAAGTTGCTGCTGCATACCTTCTGGCTGCACCACAATC
This sequence comes from Manis javanica, assembly GCF_040802235.1. Taxonomy (NCBI): domain Eukaryota; kingdom Metazoa; phylum Chordata; class Mammalia; order Pholidota; family Manidae; genus Manis; species Manis javanica. The sequence goes on from NC_133159.1 coordinate 56,732,727, forward strand.
TGTTATAGCTTTAAATATTCACTATGTTAATGCTGATTACTGAATAAAGTGGCAATTAAGTTTTCATGGCATAATTTCTATGTTTCACTGGAACAGTGCTAATAGTACATTGTGTCTGTCCCTTCAAAGAACCCACCTGTTTTTTTTTGGGAAGACAGCAGCAGGCCAGAGCTGCTCTGCTCAGCAAAATGCTGGTGCTAGTTAAGGGTTTTGATCATTGAATAAAGAGCCGCAGAAGATCTGAACTACAGGGTTGGTGAAAGATGTATATTTCCCTCAGCTCTGTCCTGACCAGAGTTAAATTGTCTCAGACTCAAAGGAAATATCCTCTTTGTCCTTTGACACTTTATATTTCCTCATATTTCAAAAGGCAACTAGAGCCATGTTTTACAGGCTACCTCCCTCCTTATCAAAAGGCGAGAGCACAGGCTTCTGTGAAATCATACCTGTGCCACAAGGAATTTCTCTCTGTGCCTTACCTGTCTTGCTACCCTTGTGGTCTCAACCTCCATTACCCACTGCAATTCATCACCCATTTTCTCATTTCTACTTCATCCAGAGCCTTCTTTCAGATGAAATCTTCATTTACCCAGCAGACTACTATTACTCAGGAAACTGACTTCCACTCCTCTTGGTTTTGGTGATGGCCTCACACCCAAGGGCCATCCCCTGCTCCCAGACTCTAGCCTGGTTCAGGATCCTGAGTATTCCTTTCTGGTGAGCCCTGCTATGAAGTGTCCTGGGTGCTGGATGGCAGGCAGGCTGGGGCAGAGCTAACGCTTGGAATGGGAAGGACTGTAGCTGAAGGGGGCTGGCCCAGCTGCAGAGCTGACCGCTGAAGAGGAAGGCTGTCAAGGCAGATTTTATATCCATAGGAGCCTAGAGGAGGGAGCGAGCTTCAAGGCTCTGTGGGTCTCTGTGGTGGGCAGGCATGGACGTTAGAGCCCTGAGAGGGCAGCGTGCAAAGGCAGCCTGCAGCAGTGCTGGTGATGGGAGCGGTTTGTGTAATTGGAAGAATTATTCACCCTAGCCAAAGGTGAATTAGGTATAATGAAAGGAGTTTGAAATGCAAGGCTTTGGGTTCTAATTCCCGCCCATCCCTAAATAGCTCTGTGATTTTGAGCATCTTAATCTCTGCGAGCCTTGCCTCCCTCATATGGAACTAGGGGACATAATCATCACTTCATAGAGCTGTGATGAAACTCGAATGTGGTCATATACATCAAGTGCCTCACACAGGAGCTAACACTGAAGACAGCTATTCATATTAGATGGTGGGGTTGAGACCCCAGGAAAGGAGAGAAGATGCAGGCAGATAGTAGATAGTGGCTTGTGTTTAGGGTCTCAGCAGAAGAAATGGAGTGCAAATGAGGAAGTAAGGTCAGAAGAATAAGAATAGAGATGGGATACAGGGTGATCCAGAGCCCGAGGAAGACAGGGTTGGAGCCCCTGGTACACATGACTCAGAGAAGACAAATTTTAGAGCTCGCCGGCTGGTAGGTCAGGTTTGGCCCAGGCATTGGGTAGGGCACCCCTGGAGCCTGTGGATGAGCAGCACAGGACCTGCAGAACAGGTCAGCCTCTCAGGTGCATGGTGAGAGCAGCTGCCTGAGAAACAAGGGAAAGGCACTGCCTGCAGGCTCACCCACCTTACCTCTTCCAGGAGCTGGTGCAGCCACCTGGAGTCCTGTCCCAGGAGCCAGGAACACAGGTTGCAACGGCACTGTGCTTGGCAACTGTATTTGAGTCCCTGAGTAGGGTGGGCATTACTGGTATTCAGGAAATAGCTTAACACAGAGTCAAGTCATTCTTCCAGGGAAGAAGCAGATTAGAAATCAGGTACTGAGAGATGCTCCCTGACAAGGCCTGGCTGGCCCCTTCTTTGTTGCTTTTTCTGGTTCTTGACCAATTTCTCTATGCCTGACCCATCGAGCTGCTGTCACAGCTATGGTATGATACACACACACATATGTATAAAAATAAGATGAGAGTGAGTGTTGGAAATCAATAGGTTTAGTAATCAAGCTGCCTGCATCTTTTAAGATCCCCATGATTTCAATCTTTCTTCCCATACTGATCAGAGACTTCACAAGCATCCCTACCACAAATATTAAGCTCCATGAGGGTAGGGAGAATTTCCAGTGTCTGCCCAGCACAGAATATAGGTGCATGGGAAACATTAGTTGAAAGAATCACCTGTTTTTCAGTCCCTATGTGACACACTAGTATGTTACTTCTAATTTTTGTCACAACCCTGTGAAGTATCATTAACCTAAATGATATAAATTTTATTATAAAAGACAAATCTGAGATACAGAGAAAGTCTGCAGAATTTGTAAGTGAACAGTAAGAAAATAATATTTATTCTACCTTAGGTATCATATAATATATCTAGATTTGTGACTTGGAAATATGGTTATTCATCACTGTAGCTCTGAAGCAATTTCATGGGGCTACATCAAACTAAAAAGCTTTTGCACAGCAAAGGACACCATCAACAAAATGAAAGGCAACCTACTGAAATGGAGAATATATTCACAATATCTAATCAGGGGTTAACATCCAAAATATATAAAGAACTCATACAACTGAATATAAAAAAAATTCCAATTAAAAAAGGGGCAGAGAACGTGAATAAACATGTTTCCAAAAAGACAAACCAATGGTCAACAGGCATGTGGAAAGAGACTCAACATCATTAACCATCAAGGAAATGCAAAACAAAACCATAATGAGATACCACCTCACCCCTGTTGTACTATGTTGTATACCTGAAATGAATACAATATTGTATGTCAATTATTCTTCAATTTAAAATCTTAAGTAGGAGGAAGAACACTCAGGAATTCTGGGGTCAAATGAAGAGAATAAAGTGTCAGAGAGGAAAGGAATAAGAAGATGCCATTTCCTGAATGACATAATTAACATTAGCACTTTTTGCTGGTGTAGTATTGCCAGAGTTAGCAAATAAAAATACAGGATTCCCAGGTAAGTTTGAATTTCAGATAAATAATAAATAGTTTTCATACCTCACAAATCACATGGGGCCTACTTACATTAAAGTTTTTGTTCTTTATCTAAATTTTAAATTTAACTGGGCATCCTGCATTTTATCTGGCAATCCTACTTTGACTTGTTCTATAGGATAGTTTCAAGAGGTATTGGTTAAGACTGACAGAAATGGAGTTCTAGTTGAAGAATTCATCTCTAAGTACCACAAATTTGTGTGACTGTGTGTCCTTTCAGTCACTCAAGGAATATTTTGGGGGTAATTGTCCCATGCAACACACTGTGAAGGAGGGAGCAATGTGGGGTACTAATTAATCCTCTTCAGTGCTGAAAGCCCAACAGAAGAGTGGGGGGATGTACATAAGTTATGATAATACTAGGCTTTGGGAGGTATGTGACACATTGCTGGGAGAGAGGTAGTATGGCTGGATACTGGGAAGGCTTCTTGGGGAAGAATTTATTCCACATAGGCCTGACCAAGCTCCCACTTCATGGTCTCATCTCCACACTCTTGAAGAAACAATCTTTACAAAAATACCAGTCTGTATACATCCCTGCCCTGGCTTAATATCCTTTAATGGTCCTCATAATCTTTTCAATTCAATTTCAAACTCTTCTTGGGTAAAAATATCTCTGTCTGATAGAAGCTCTATCTACTGTCCCAGGCTCATCTCCACTCTGCCTTGGTTATGAAGAAATGTCCTGTAGGATAAGTCACTCTCTCCTTGACTTCCTGCCTGGCCCTCAAGCAGGTCAGCTTCCTGGTGTGGCTTCAGGTTTGCCTCACCTGCGTAATTCCCACTCTCATGTAAATGTCTGCTAGTTTTGAAGCACTTTCTATGTGGCCAGCTCTTTACTTCATACTTTAAGTATTTAATCCTCCAAAACTGTGTTGCAGAGCCATACCTCCTTAAAATACCCCTCTCCCTGCCAGCAACCTTGGGGGCTATTAACTTTCCTTCAGCAGAGCACCTGCAGCCAGGTGTGGTCATTGCCAGTTTGCCTTCCCTCTTCACTACAAAGTGAGCTCTTTTAGAAAGGTAACATAGTACTTTGTATCTTCAGGATATTCAGGATATTACATATTTTTTTATGAACAGAAAGGTAACATATTACTTTCGTCTGTACCTTCAGGTTCTAATACTGTTCCAGGCATATAGGAAGGACTGAGGTATTTGTTGTATGAATGAGTTAATATTTCAAGGAAATAAGAAACTCCTTCTAATAATAACATTACTATTAATATCAATAGCTATCAGTTACTGAGCCAGATCTGTTAAGTATTTCATATACATGGCTTTATTTAATATTTCTGGTGGCTATATTAGGTAAGAATGTTTGTGTCATCTCCATTTCATGGATGAGGAAATAGAGGTCAGAAATGTTAAGTAACTTGCCTAAGCTAGTGGTGGAGCTGGCATTCAAACCCCTGGTCTAAATTACTGATGGTCTGAACAGTAGGCTGTCCTGCCTCTCAAATATGCACTGAGACCATCACCATCTTCCCTAAGTTAGTGTCTTACTCTTTCCCTAGGGGCCTAAATGCACTTGTCACATCTGACTGCTCAGGAAAACCCAGCTGGGCCAAAGAAAACATCTCTGCTGTGAGAATCAGGACTTATGCAAATATCCAGACTCTGAAGAAGGCCTGCAGTTTTCCTTTGTACCATGTTAGCAATAAATAAGCCATGGCAGCAAGCTTAGGTCGTTAGCAGAGACAGATGGATCCAGCTAAGCCATCGCTCTGCACTTGGCAGTTGAAATCAGTTTCCCCACTTGCAGTGCAGGGTGGTGAAGGAATTCCATGGCCTTCATGTGCTTTAAGGCAATTGCATATGGGAGGAGAAATAAGATGTAGGAGATGCCTTCCAAGGGACTTTTTGTGCAAGTGTTACCAGAGAAGACAAGTGAGGGGCTGGCTAGTGCTTACTTCAAGACTAGAATCGAGTCTGGGATCTGAGTACAAATGCTTGCACCCCTGGGACCTCGGTATCCTCTCACAAGTGGGGTGAGGTGGGTCACACTGGGTCAGTGTGCTGATGTACACTAGATTTATGGTATGTTAGACGTGGTGAAATCACTGTATTTAAAACAAAAAGAGAAATGTCTGTTTAGCTAGGTTTATTGTTACTGTTTTTAATTTCTTTCTGTCTCTTTTTTTTTTTTTTGCTGCCTGATTTCTCAGGGCCTTTAAATGCTAATGTAAATTACTAATCCCAGAAGTCACAAACTTGGTGGGATTTTCCAAAGTTTATTGATCACCAAACCATACGTTTAAAGAGCTCATTATGGGATAGAGTTCCCTGGGACTGATCTCAAAGGGATGCTATACTCAGTAGTGTCTGGGTCATTTGAGAACTGGCTGCCACTTCTGCTTGCTAGGGAACATCTGGGACAGTGTGGCAAAGCTGATTTATCTTCTGGTGGTGGAGAGGACATACAGAAATGTTTAAAACATTTAAACATTCTTGGTTTAAAAGCTTTTTGCCCATCTGTGTCCCCCAAATTTCCCCACCTACTTAGTGCCTAAAATCCTGCCAAAGATAAGTTGAGCTTTGTAGTGACCTTTAAAGATAGAGTTTATGCCTATATCGAACACTTTCATGGTACCACACATTTAATACACAATTTTTTATAAATAATCTCATTTAATTTTTATAAGACCACAATAATGATTGTGCATATTGTATAGTAGATGACATTCACAGTTCTGTCTGAAATATATGTATTGTCGTTCCCACTTAACACATAATTAAACTGAGGACAGGGAGTTTAAGTATTAGAATAGCTAGAAAGCATCAGAACCAGGATACAAACCCAAGGCTCTTTCTATTGAAATGCCAAGGATCATTTCAATTCTTACCCAGTTTTTTTGTTGTTGTTCATTTGTTTGTTTGTTTTTTGTTAATTAGGCTGACCTAAATAAGTCATCAATGTATGAATGGCTACTTTGGTACCAATGCAGGATTCAGTTTTTAGTACCTCCTTGGTCAGATGAGGAACAAAATTTATGAAATCTTGATTTAGTATGAAATTTATACTAAAATTTATGAAAATTTGCACCAATTAGCCATGTCTGTGTAATAAACCACCCGAAAACTTAGAGGCTTGAAACACAAACTGTTTGCTCACAGTACGTCCGTTAGTCCCACCTGGGGTCACTCACATGGCAGCGGTGACCTGGTGCTAGAAGGTCTAACCCAGCCTTGTTGACATATTGGTGGTTATTGCTGGCTTGGAACAGGAACCCCTATAGCCAAGAGGCAAATGTGGGATTCTTTAAACCATGGTGGCAGTATGCTAAGGCCTCTTGAGGATTAGGCTTAGGAACTCCCACATCATCAGTTCCCCTACATTCTGCTACTCAAAGCAAGTGATAAAACGAGCCTAGATATGAAAGGCAGAAAATGAACGCTTGTTTTGGTGGGAGAATCAACAAAGTCACACTGGAGAGGGGCCTGTGGACAGGAATTATTATGGCCATCTTTGCAAACATCTGGCCACCATTTGAGCAGACACGTCTGAGGACACCTGCTTGGGTAATGCCCCCTTTTCTGAGAGTCTGCCTCCCTGCTCGTAGGATAGGACTTTCTGTAAAAGCTGTTTAGGCAAGAGATAGACACTTGTCCAAGAAGTCAATCTGTTGCCTCATTGAACCAACCAGATTCTTTAATTAAGAATTTTAGCTTGTGAAGCAAAGATATAAGTTAGTGACTCGGTGGTGCTGGAATCAGGCCATTTCATGCAGCCATTTCTCCTCCATATTAATGGAGAAGAAGAGATAAGCCATTCATTCATTTATTCAAAAATATGTACAGTACAACTATTGCATTCTTGGCACTGTGATAGGCACCAGGCCCAGTCACCTGAGAGGTAATAATGAAAGCATATCAACAGGGATGAGGGAATAAACTCCATGAGTTTCCAGAGACAGAGGCCCTGGTTTCAGAGCCTAGGGATATTTTCTTATACATCCTGCCCTTGTCTGCTCTAAATTACCTCTAGAACTATACAATTAAAAGCCCTTGTTTTCCTTAAACTGGTAGAAATGGATTTTGTTTCTCGCATCTAAATGAACTGGGTATAGTATTTTATTGAGAGAAGCTGCCGATTACTTTCTGTACTGGCAGAATGTAACATCGGAACAAATCATCTACTATTCCAGGATTTCTTAGAAATAGGACTGGGTGACATGGTCATTTGGATTTGGTGACAGCAGGACCTCAAATGTCAGGCAGATCCCTTATTTTTATACAGCAAGACACTTATAAATATAGCAAATCTCTGACTTGCTTACTGGGCAAGAAGTGACTCAGGAAATAAGCCTATCTTTCTGATAATATTATTTATTCAACTTTCCTCTGATTAATTTTGGGTGCCTAGTGTACACCAAACACTGTTCTAGACTCCTAAGATCTTAAGAATTGTCACTCAACTTAATTGACAAAGGTCCCTGCCCTTATAGACCTTACAGGCTAGCACATGGTTCTCAAGTTATGAAATGTGGGAAAAGCATAGAGATCATTTGAATTCTTCTGGTCTGTTTTGAAACAGGTATTTTTTAAATTAGGCATCTTCTAGAATAGGTATTTTCTGATTTAGAAATCCAGTGACCAATAATAGTTTTAAAGTAAACATTGTAGAATATACAAGTGCAATAGAAAATGAAAAACAACAGATTTAGAAGAATCCAGTAGCATTGATATAATTGTTGCTGTGAAATAACTCACTTAGTCTCTTGCAAGGTTGAGTCTACATTTCTGACTTGGTGAAATGGTGAGCGGCATTCTGCATTGGGATAGAACTAGCATGGTTGGGAATAATATATACTGTAGCAGGATTTGGAGATTGCAACTCATCCTCTGTGTGTATGTTAAGAGCCTAATTTCTTTCTCATTAGTCCTGGGCAGTATGTGTTTCTCCTCTGGAAATTATCGTTGTTAATACAGGTTTAAATCAGATGTTTCTTCTATCTTGCCTATAACCTTGTGAAAAAAATCTATTTAGTTTTTTAAAGTATTTTTTAAAATGAGGAATATTTAATATTTTCTGAGTTGCTTTTACATGGAGGAAGCTTTGACTTTAAAAAAAATGTGGTTTCTTTTATAGTAGTCAAATGTTTTTTCTCAGATGACTGGATTTGATTCTCAATTCTGATAGTTCCAATATTAATCTTTTTGAAATATTCTATATAGGGTCACATAAGAATATTTACTAAATCAATTGTCATTAACAAACTCTCCAGGATATTACAGACACTTACCCAACAGAGGGATATGCTAAATAGATTATAAATATAAAGATGGATACAGAGACACAGAGGTACAGGTATATCTCATTGTATGCATGTGTGTGTGTGTGTGTGTGTGTGTGTGTGTGTGTGTGTGTGTCTGATGCTCCTGCTCTATTTGCCACCTGGAAAATAATTTTTCTCCTGGTAGACCATTTGAAGGCTTAATCAAAGCAGTTGGTGGTGTGCCTGTGTTTGGTCCCATCCCTTTCTGCTTAGCCCACAGAAACATGGCTGTATAATTAGACCAGTCTATCAGAAGGCATTACAGAGAGAGAAGGATCATGCTAACGGTTCAGAAGGAAGAGAGGCAGTACAGCATAGGAACTGAGAGTACACATCTGAAAGATAAACAGAGGGTTCGAATCCAAGCTTGGCCACTTACTAGCCACATTTTCAACAAATTACTTTGCATCTCTAAATCTCAACTTTTCTTATCTGTTATGTGGTCACTCAAATAACATCTAGTTCATAAGTTTATTATAAAAAAATAATAAAATAATGCAAGTAGAGCACAATGGCACAAAGTAAGGCCACTATTTACAGTCATTGCTTGTGTAAAATGACGGAATAATGATGGGGATAAGGAGATATGAGTTAGTAAAACATAACTTGTGGCATCTTAAAGCAGAAAAGGACCTTACCAATCAGCTCTTCCAAGTTCTTTATTTTATGAACTGGGAATAAGAGGCCCAGAAAGGTTAAGGGAGTCACCTAGAGGCACCAAGCAAGCTGGTAGAGTTAAGACTTACAAATGGTCTATGGTCAGAGGTAATGCTTTTCAACTGGGCTGTTCTTTTTAATTTTTCCCTCCCATAAAATATCTGTTATCATTATAGTCAGTCAGATTACTTAAGCGACTTTTGCAGTAACTTCAATCCAGGGAGTTACCTGAAACTCTATCACTTAAATGCGACTTTTTCAAGAAGAGGAAACTTTTGTATCATCAGGATAAAAGGGAGCTCAGTGCTCAAAGAACACTCTATGCTTGACTCTATTAACTCTATATGCTTTCAAAAGGAAATTATCTTAGGCAGATAAGAAGTTTGTATGCTCAAAGGTAATATATAAATTTCCATGTTCAATAGTTAGGATTAGAACTGGCTCATCTGCAGGGCAGCCCACACCATCCAGAGCTTCCTCCTAGTCTCCCAGTCCCTGTGCAGCACTCATGGCTCTGAGCAGCAGAGCATGGCTGTGCTTCTTGGTCAGGGTACAAAGTCATCACCTGACAGGGCTGTTTCAAATGGATATCTACCTATCCTCCCACATATCTACTCCTTAAGATGCCACAGGATAGCAAAGGTTGAGGGGCAGTTAGCACTGCATTGTGTGGGCACCTGAGACTTCCTGCTGGTCGAGGATGCTGACTTCCCTACACTGGGCATCTGCACTTTATAAATAGATCCTTTAAAAAAGTCAAGTACATCTGTAACCTTCCCAGGTGACACTCTCACGCAAACCTGGAGAAAATCAAAGGTATTAAAAACCTGTCCTAGTTTGTAATAGCAGCTCAGAAATACCATACTGATCAATTGTTTAGTTCCATAGGTATGTCCTCCCCTAGCCTCTGATGGGGAAATGTTTGTTCAATCTTCTAGGCCAGGCTGTTTTCATGGGGAGGGACAAACAAAGAAAATAATACTTTATAATAAAGTAAAAATTAATTGCATTTAATTAAGTTCTATAAAGACATCACCGTAATTCATTAAAAAATGTTTTTAATTAAAAGTTCTTGATATTTTGTATATGCCTTGAAATATGAGTGAAATGGCAGAAGACTATTTTATTATGATTCAATTAGCTGGGGAATGATTTTAGCTTTCTGGATCCTGAGTTTCTAGTCTGGGTTCTTGGAAGAAGAAGAGAACCAGTATAAATGTTTTGCCTCTGATGTTCTGGGAATTACACATATTTTGTCTTAATACTTACCCTGAGGAATATTAATGAGTTTAAGTTGCAGAAGCCAAATGATGTTATTTAATATTAATCATAATAGTTTAACTGAATTGAAATATGAAGAGGTAGAAATAGTTGAATGTGATCCCTGACCCGCACCCACATATGCTAACACCATCTGAAACACAAGAGCTGTGAAAGGCCCTGTATAATAAGTTTCTGGTTGTTTCCACCCCACCCACTTTTTCCTTTGTTCCTCAGTTCCCCTAATTGCTTAGAACACATTAGCTAAGGCCTCTCTGAGGCCAGTTACATCCCTTTGTGAACAAGATTGTAGTCTGGAAAAGGTAGATTTCCCTACTGTAAAATAAAATAAAATTCAGTTAACTTGGTATTGTTAAGTCTCAAGCCTGGGTATTCTTGTTGGTGCTGTGGGATTGTGGAGTAGCCAAGGAGACGAAGCCCTCCCAGCCCTCTGGATAAGCATCAGCAACTCTTCTCCGATCCTTTGCATTATATACGTTGCCATGGTGTTGGAAGGAGGTGGCCTAGATAAAGCATTGCTATGCTGGAGCTCTGAGAAAAGCTTTGTGAAATTGTCTGTCTCCGAGTCAGGCTTAGATTAGCCAGGAGCCTTGTCTAACATCCATGATCTGATGTATGCAATGTCAATGTTACCAATAACATTTTCTAAAATCTCCTAAATGATCCCTGCCATCTTAAAAGTGCCTTGGTTACTGTCTTTCTCTTGTCTTCTTAACTCTCATCCCCGCCACCCCCACCTTTCTCTCTTTTATACATACTTATTGACTACCGCATATAGTACTAAATAAACTATAGTAGAATGATTCCTGGGGGTATAACCCTGCACCACATGTATTATTTTCCTTTTCTTATACATATTGCACCTAAACATTAGGGAGTTTTGAGTGCCATGATCAAGGTCACGTTGGGAGGATGTTTGGCAGAGCCAGGTGTCAAGCCAAGTTCTATTTGATTTCATAGCCCCTGTGTTTTTCATTGTACCTCACTACCTCGGTGGTCAAAGGGGCCTGATCACTACGGATGCCCCCTAAGGCTCTGTCAGTAGCTGATTTGTTACTAATTTGTAGTTTCTAAGATATTATTGATGAGAAGATTCATAGTAAAATCTAAAGAAAACAAATACCCAAGGTGGTTGAGGGGATCCCATAAGAATCAGAAAACACCAAATATTAAGAGGTTTTATATATATATATGGAAAAATATTTAATGTAAATATATAGACATAGATATAGATTTTATATAACACACATACACACACACACACACACACACACACACACACACACACACATATATATATATATATATATATAATTGCCACTCATCATACAGTTTTAGTGCTGGAGTACTTTGGTCAGACCCTATCACTTAATAATCTTGAAGGAATTATTCCAGAAGTGAAGTCCATCTTAGTTTTGAAGATGGTGATTTAGAAAGCTCAGATACATAGTTATATCATGCAAAAATTTAAAAAGTAATAAAATAGTTTGCTCTAACCTTTTCAAAGACATTTGGCAAGAGTATTGACTGGCAGCCCACCTCTCTCTGACATATGGAACAAGAAAAAAAATCATAGTTTCACATTCTGTGTAATTGCTGTCTTCATCTTGAAGGAGAAAAAAGGGCAGGACTAGCATTGTTGACATCTCTTTAGGAGCCTAGGTTTTTGTTATTCATGTTCATCCATGATATCATTCAGTGCTTACATTTTACAGATGAAGAAAGAGAGGAGAACATATATTCTTGGCTGAATAGTTGGAAACATTTTAAAAGTAATTCATCAAATTCTCATCCTCATCTCTGTCTAGGTGTACATCGCTATTCTCCTGTACTCCCTTCATGTAGAATATACTACTGTTCTCACTGTTCTTCTTACCCAAAAACTGAGCTCAATTATCACTTCCTCCTGGAAGCCCTCCATGACTAGCCCACTCCACAGTGGTCTTTCTCTTTCTTCAGAGTTCCTTGAAGACTACTTTTCAGAATTACCAATATAGTTCATTTTATACTGCCTTCAGTTTGTCTCTGTTTCATTAGAATATGTCTTGCCTCTCTAAACTTTTCTTCTGTCCTTGAGAGGCAGACCTACTTCTCATTCCTTTTTTATTCCCTATCACAGCTAAAGACAGCTAGTCACATACAGAGTCAACAAATGTTTTTGAACGCAGATGGTCATGTTCCCAGAATACCCAAGAAGGACTGGATATTGTCATTGGATAACCATATGTCTTTGGGAAAGTTACCTGATTTTTTTTCTGGGTTTCCACTGCTCACTTCTAAAAACAAGATGCTTAATTAATCCAACTCTATGGTGGAATTTCTCAATTTTATCAGCCAGTCAGGGGATGCTCATCAAAACTTTAGACTATTGTTCCTGTAGCTCTTCTTCATAATTTACTAAGACAGAAAGGGGAATCTGGATTTTTAGCAGTTTTCTGAATGATTCTATGCAAGTAGTTTGGGGACCACACTTCAGTGTTCACTGCTAGAAGGCAGTGGTTGCCAAAGTAGACAATATTGGAATAACCTGGAATGCACGAAAATAATTCAGATTTCAGACGTCATCTCAGGCCAATGAAACAGAATCTTTGCAATTGGCAGGAAATGGGACCTGAGAATCTGTACTTTTGGAAATTCTCCAGGTGACTTTGAAATAACTAATCTTTAAAATATTTTCCTGGTAGCAAAAATCTTTATTGTTTCCGTTTGGTCCATGGACTCCAGTGTGGTTGAAAACTGCTTAGTGGCTTCAGGAGAGGCTCAGGCAGAAGCTCTGACACCAGGGGGATGCAGAGAGGACCCTCAAAAGCTGCTGGGCTCCAGAGACTCCTAGTTGTGCTTGGGGGGTGAGTGCCTAAAAGAGATAATCACCCAGCCCAGTCTGAGAGCGAGCCAGCCTACAGAGGTTACCCATATTCTGGATGAGTTTCACTTGCTCAAATAAAAAATGGCTCTCCAGGAAGTTGGGGGTCTGTGTGGCCAGAACCCAGGGCATGCAATACAGGAAGGTCTGATTCAGATTCTTCTCCACAGCAACGGTAGCTTCCACAGCAATGAGGGTTTTACCCTACTCATCTTGGGACAGCTTCTGCACCTCCTGGAAGATGGCATACCTTCAAGAGGTGATGGGCACCCTCCAGAGCCACATCCTCATGGTCGAAATAGAAGCCTAGAGAGAGAAAGGTATGTGTAGAAGACCTGCACATGCAGGTTATCAGGTGGTTGATGGCAGCCTCCACCTGGGTGGAATAATTTGACAAATCTGGGGGCTCATGGTTGGTTGGCAGTAGGAGGCTAACCACAAAAACATGGCGTTGTCTGGTCCCGGAGGTTCGACTAAAGAGAAGGTTGGAGGGTGGTTGGAGGCTGGATAAAGGGGATTCTCAGGTTGTGTTCCTGCCAAATACCAATGAAGCAAGAGACAGATCCTAGGGGCCCCCCAGGCATGCAGTGGAATAAACAGTCTTATTACCACCATTCAGGAAATTCTTTTAACTGTTTCCCCCTCTTATTTCATTAGCATCAGACTCTTGGTTCTAAATCTGCAATTTTGATAACTTCTGCCAGGCCTCTGACTATATCCCATCCTTCCTTTCTCTCTAAGGGGTAAGAAAATGCCTGAAGCTCTACTATCCTTTTGTGAAAAAATGTCCCCTAGGAGAGAGACACATTTCAAATACCACTGTGGGCTAAACTCTTGATTTCAGCAATTAATCTCTATAAAAACTATGAAAAAACATGACTTAATGAAAATACTGAAAATTCTGTGAAATTTATCCTACATGACTAAGCTGTTGAGGCTTTTTGTATCCAGTTTAACCCACATGGAAAATGTTAAATCACCATATTAATAATACAGTCCAGCAGTTAAATAGCATGACAGTTACCATGGAAATATGCCAAACATAGGTGGGTGGGCAGTGTGTGTAGGGGGTATTGGAGGGGGAAATGTACTGTAGGTTACTTGAGAACTGCTATGCCCCATATTTGTATTAAATTATTTACACAGTCAACTGACTTAAAGAGAATCAGCTGGGCTTTTAAAAGCATGCTTCCCTCTCCCTGTACCTGGTCATATGGTTGGAGGGTACTATTTAATTGTCATAATTCAACCTTACTCCCTTGGAGGAAATGTGGTTATTTCTTCATTCAACGAGAATCCCTGATTTAATGCAGAGTTTTCTGGGTATAATAATATTACTGTTAGTAATAATAACCAAAAATGTAAAATCCAAATACTTCCCATGTCTTGCAAGGGCCTAGATGAGAATGGAGCCTGCCTACATCTCTCATGTCACTTTGTACCAACATTTCCCTTTTACCCTGTTCTAGTCACACTGGCATGTCTGTTTTCAAATATGCCAGTTCATTTCTCTACATCAAGAGTTGTTATAGGCTAAATGTTATCCTTATAGCAGCCCTCCCGCCCACCGCCCATTCAGATGTTGAAGTAGTAACCCTCAGAGCCTAAGAATTTATCTGTATTTGGAGATAAGGTCTTTAAAGAGGTGATTATGTTACAATGAGGTCATTAAGGTGGACCCTAATCCAGTATGACTGGCGTCCAATATGAAGAGAATATGAAGAGATTAGGACACAGACACACACACACAGGGAAGACCTGTGAAGGCACAGGAAGAAGATGCCATTATAAGCCAGATGAAACCAACCCTGACAACACTTGATCCTGGGCTCTGGCCTCCAAAATTGTGAGAAAATAAATGTCAAATAGCTAGCACTCTGAAGATCTGAGAGAACAGTTCATGCACAAAAAGAAGTAAAAACAAATACCCACATGTTAGTTTGTTAGGGCTTCCATTACAAAGCACCACAGACTGGGTGGCTGAAACAACAGGCATTCAAGTCTTGTTCAGTGGTCATCTCCTCAGAAATATCATAATTATCCTAAATTTTGCCATGCCCCAATCACTTACTAAAATGGAAACTGGAGAGGAGAATGGGACCAAATTGTTGGAACAATGTGATCCTTGGCAATACTGTTTAGTTCAAGTGATGCAGCCCTAAGCCAGTTTCACCTATGCCCTTGTCCTAGCCACAGGAATTTGTTCACTGGCAGCCCAATCAGTCCACAGTATAGGACTTCAATGATTATAGGTCATGATTGATAGTGAACCTGCCTTTGTACTCCTGGCAGCCACTTTGTGACCATAAGAACTGTCTGAAGATGAAGCAGACACTCAAAGAAGAGCAAGCTAAGCGATCTATACAGAGATAAAGCCAAGTCCTTGAATAACAATACTTCAGTCCTACTCTATCATCAAACTTTAAGTTATCAGCAAAGCCTTTTACTATTTAAGCCAATTTTATTTGGGTTTCCTGTTCCTTGCAATGGAAAACATACTAATGGATGCATTTACTGTTGCATTATTGTATTTTAGCTTCCCCGTAGAGAATACTGGAAATTGTTCTGTGCAATTTTTATTAGTTGCCCCTGTTAGTTTTCTGTCTATTAAAATACACTCTCTGAAAACAGATCCCCTGTCTTATTCTCTGTATTGTCAACATGTACAATAGTCTGACACATAACTGATGTACACAAAATATTCATTTAATAAATACTATCATATTAAGTGTGCCAGAACTAAGCTAAATGCTTTATGTGTATTAAGCATTTCCTCCCACACCAATTAGGAATGTGAGCTTTATGAGAATGGAGACTTATTTTCCTCACTGTTGTATCCTCTGGACCTAAAACAGTATCTGACATAGAGGAGGCATTCAATGAATATCTGCTTTTGAATGAATGAATTTACTGGATCCTTAAAACAATCCTATGATACAGTACCATTCTTATTCCCATTTCACAGATGACTAGGGAGGGAGTTTACTAGGTAAAAGAGCTAGAAAACAAGCCTAGTCTTTTGGACTTAAAACCCACAACACTATAATGCCTGTTGACTAAATAGCTTACAGATTAAAAACAGCAATAAAACTAAGTATTAAACTTGTTAAAGAAGATTTTCTACCCAGACACAGTTAGATTCATTAGTCATACTAGTTTGGCCAACTGCTAGTGGCAGGTTTGTGAATCTGCATCATATTTAAGCCTGCATTTTTCAGATGATGAAACTAAAAGTTGGCCAGTCATTCATGGAGGTTATTAGAAATAACAATGGGTGGATCCACCCAAGAGTTACAGAATCAAATTCCCAAGGGTGAGGGGTGGGGAGATACAGAGCTCAGGTAAAGATCCTTTTAAAAACAACTTTTAACATTATTCTGATGCACATGGGTTGAGTCTCTGCTGAATCATAAAATTGCATTCTGCTCATGAGACCATCTGAGAACTGTTAGAAAGGGTCTGAGAAAGAAGTTTTCTGAGGTCACTTCCATGTCCTGCTCACCCCGGTATCCACAATGCCTAGTCCAGTGGTAGGTCATTCATAGCAATACTACTACTATTAGTATCCCAAATAATGATAATAAATACTAATATAAACCGATTTCTCTGAACCAGGCATTATACTGTTATGCATATTTTCCTGTTCAATTTCCCATACCTTCTATGGAAGTAGGTACCAAAATTATCTGCATTTTTTCAGATGATGAAAGTAAAAGTTGGCCAGGCTTAGTTTATAGCCTTGGGTCTCACATTAAATGTGTGAAGTGGTGTTCTTCCTATTCTAACTCTAATCTGAACCTCTGCATAGTATTTTAACCCTCCTCAGAGATCCTCAGTTAATGCTTTTGGAAAGAAGTAATTGGCAGTAAGGAAAGAAAGAAGATAGGAAAGATAGAAGGATGAAAGGAAGCCAGAGGGATGAAGGCAGGAGGACAGGGAAGAGGGAGAAGGAATGGGGGAGGGAGGTGAGGAAGCACTGATGTTCTGGAAGTGGAAATACAACTCAGCTGGGAGTGAACTCAGACCTGCCTTTCTTCAAACGGGGAGGCAGTTTCTTGTCACCTGCCAGTGTATGTCTTGACCTCGTCACCTCTGGGGTTGCTGGAACACCTGTGGGGTTGCTGGTTGTTCTAGAACTTGCTACACCACCACCTTTTCCTCTCTCCCAAGTAGTGCCAATAGGGAAGGATCAAGCTCATTATTAGGTCTTGGTGCTTGGGATATAATTTTTGGTGTGCTGAGAAAAGAGATTAAAAAATTGGGTTTTCTGTGGGGAGCCTCTTTTATGGTGGTAAGGGGAGGCTCAGATCCATAAATTACTGCTTTCTTTTGCCTTCTCTGAGTTTTACATGGGAATATGATGAAATGTTACATTCCTACCATACACCTAATGGAGAAAAGTAAACTGTGCCTTAGTTGTACTATTAAGATAAGGTTTGGGCACAGGAAGGAGGATTAAGCCAACTTCCCAGGTTTTAGGGAGAAAAATCTCTATTTTTGGGTTGATCTTTCATTGTCCTTACTCACCACTGGTGTGATATTACTTAGAGGACCAAGATTAGGGTGTGGGCCTGGGGTAAGTTACCAAGGAAGCAGAGGCTTGCTTTTGATTAGGGCCCCCGAGGTGTGCCCACCTTAAGGCAGAGTTGCCCCCATTATCTGCCTGGTACAGCTCAGCAGTGCTAGAGTTTTGCCTGGGGTCAGGAACCAATGTCCTGCCGGGTAATAAAATGTGTGCATTTGCCTGGAGTGTCCCTTCTACATATACTGTTTTAGAATCTGAGCTAGCATGCAGCTTGTCAGAAAATTCACAGATCTTGAGTCCTTGTCAGGTACCACCTCTTTATGACTAACAGAGGTCCCAATTCCCAGAGCCTGTAATGAGGAGGCCTACTGAACCTCCTGAGTGCCTACAGTCCCCTGGGACTCAGAAGCACCTACCTTTGTTAAAGGAGACAGCAGCTTTCAGGCAGAACTTGACCTCCTTGAATCAGGAAAGCTTTCCCAAGCCCCAAGTCTCTTACCCTGTGAAAATATTGCTTGCTTTTCCTTTAATGAGAAACCAGAGCAGGAATGTATGAGGGCACAACCTTCCGAATCAGACGCCTGTGTGTTTTATTCATGACCATGTTATTTAACAGGACTGTGGATAAAAGTTATCTAACATCTATAAATCTTTTTATCTCTATGCTGGGAAAACTTTATAGTGATTTTCTGATGATTAAATGCAACAATTCATGGTGCATATTAACTAGCAATGAATGGATGCTATTATTCACTAGACAATTTTATAAAATCAGGCACCAAACGCAAGAATTGAGTCTGGGGATTTTGACTATATACTGGGCTCCCTCCTGGTCTCAAAGGGCTTAAGACATTGCAGGTTGAGTTTTTAGGAAGCAGACTGAGATGTACTTTAGCGCATCGTAGTTTGGGTGGGAGGGTCCTTGGGACCAATCCCTGTGAGAGAGAAGGAAGGAAGCAGGATTGAGCACAGGGAGGAGTCAAGCCGGGATGCAGGCTGAACAGCTTGGGCTGACCCCACAGGAAGCTCTACACTAGAGAGGTGGTCAGAGTTGTCCTGCACTGGGCCAGAATAACCTGGTCTTTATATGTCTGTCTCAACAGCCATAGGGTGTGGTGTGCTTAGAAGGACTTGAGCTTGGTGAGGTGGCTCTTTCTAGCTGAGATAATCCTTGAAGGAACTGGCAGCTGGAGTGTATCTGCTGACAGCACTCCCCATAGCTAGGAACAAGTGCCCTTCAAAGAGGGATTTAGGTGGGCCATCCCTACATCCACCATCCTATGTCCCTGACATACTGATGCATAATGATAGCTAGTTCTTGGTTTCCTATGTGCCAGGTAATATTATGCATATTTCCATATCTAGTTGCTGTCTATCTAGCTAGCTATCTAAACTAAGGTACAAAGAAGTTAAATAGATTGCCCAAAACCAACCCAGAAAGTAATAGAGTAGCTTTGGAAAAAGATAGTCTAGCTGCAGTGTTCACACTCTTGAGCACTGCTGTTACCTATCTAGCAGTGACTTGGGCCCCCAAAGAGATCTGCTGGTCCTGTCAGATACAGCTGTGTGTCTCTAGTTTAGTGGTTCTTGAATTGTGGTCACCAGCTCAGCAACATTAGCATCACTGGAAATTTGTTAGAAATGCAAATCTCCTGGCCTCACCTACACCCAGAGTCAGGAACGCTGGGAGCAGGGCCTGACGTCTGTTTTTTCACAAGTCCTCCTGAGGATTCTGATGCACCATTAAGCTTGAGACCATTGTAGCTGTGTATGGACATGACCAGAAAAGTACCCATTCTATCTCCTGATAGCCTTTTATTTAAATTTTCAACTACCTGTGTGGCCCATCCATCTCCATGGATTTCTGCCCTCTCCTGCCCATTAACTCCCGAATGTGAGTACCTTCCCCTGCTAGGTTTCGCATTTGAGGTCGGTTCCCACTGAAAGGTGTCCCCACCCTCCCCTCTCAGCCTTACTGGTTGTGCTTAACTGATTTTATTACTTACAATTTGACAGTATCCTAAGTCAAGGCTGGGTAATGCAAACCAAGTATGCTGGATTTGTTGGCAGGCCAAAGAGCCCTGAGTTCAAATCTCACCCTCATGGCTTATCACCATGATGCTCATGACCAAGTTCAAATTCATCTTTAAATTTCAATGTTTTTTTCCTGCAGAAATGGGAGTAAAAATACTTGTTTCACAGAGTTGCTCTGCATACTTCGATTAGTCGTTGAGGTGACTGCATAGTTTCTGACATGCAGAATGTGCTCAAAAGGAAACCTGTCTAAAATTTATGGGGATGCCCTTTTCTCTCCACTCTCACATCCCTTTGAAAGACTAGCAGGACTTAAGAATCAACAGTTCATAGATAAATGGTACCTTCACGCCATGTAGAGCATACTACTCATCCATTCTTACTTTCCCAGGAAAAGGATTTGTTGATATACTTCACATTTTTTTCTAAAAAATTTCTTGGAGAATATCATAAATATATAGTGACTCCAATAGATTGTTTGAATCTGAATATATGTGTTTATGTAGATACACACATACACACCTCTGCTGTTGTAACAAATATTTACATAATCATACTGTAAGTCTAATAACCCTAAGAGATAAAGACTTCTCCATTTTAATGAAGATAAGGTATCATTAATAGTAGTTAACTCTTTTGCCAGATATCACATATAGTTAATAAGGGCCAAAACCAGAGTTACAGCCCAGAATCCTGTGATAGTCCTCTTTCTATTATAAAGCCCTCCCTCAAAGAACTCTGATTAGCAATTTTTTTATTTAACTGAGGAAGATTTTTAGGTGTTGGTGATAGAGAAGGACAGTACTATCCAGATAATAAAATTCACCATTTCTAATCAGAGTATTACCGAAGTTCTCTCTGTGGATTGCAGTTGAGAACCCTGCAGATAAAAAAATCATGTGATCAGCAGGGGCCAAGAAAGCTATAATATGGAAGCTGAGAAGTTACTAAAATGCCAAGGGATTATTATTTAAACTTCAGGTAAGGAACATGTGAATAGAGAGAATGAATGAATAGCTCCTGGAGTGAGACCCATTAACATACTGGGGAAAGCTAACTGTGGCACAGGACTCAGCTAGTAAACTAAGAGCTCTCTAGGTAATGACCTTCAGGACCCAGCTAGTCTCCACAGAGGCCTTGATCCCCTGAAGTCCCTGCAGAGCCGCTGTTCCCTGGGAGTCAGTTCACACAGGAGTGGCCATAACAATGGTTCTTGACCTTGCCTGTACATTAGGATCATCTAGGGAGATTTTTAAATTGCTGATGCCTAAGCCACATTTAGATCAAATGAGTCAGAATTTTTGTGGATGGGACCCAGCCACTAGCAATTTTTAAAGCTCTCCTCCATAGGATAATATATAGTGAAGGTTGAGAGCCACTGTTCTAGAAACTAAAATGTTTTCCTCTCTTTTTTTCTCTATTTTTTTTTTTTTTTGCATTTTTAACCTTCATCCCTCCCTTCCCTCTTCTCAGTCCTGTTTTCATTCTTTCTTAAAAACATGATTGAGGACTCATTACATGAGAAGCCATGTACTACAAAATAAGGTGTGATTTCTGTTCCTGTATTATTTATATGCAGCAGTGTAACAAATGATGGCAAATGTAGAGGTTTAAAACAACATGTGTTTATTAGCTAACAGCTCTGGAGTTCCAGAGTCTGGCACAGCCTAAATGTGTTCCCTACTTAGGATATCACAAGGCCGAAATGAAAATGTTGGCCAGGCTGAGTTCTTACATGGAAGCTCTGGAAATAAATCCATTTGAAACTCATTCAGTTTGTGAATTAATTTCACTTCCCTGGGGTTGTTGGACTAAAGTCCCAGTTGCCTTGCTGGCTGTCAGTCAGAAGCTGTTCTCAGCACCTAGAGGCCACTCACGTTCCCCCTCATTTGGTGTCCTCCATCTCTTTAAGCCAGCCATGGTGCATTGAATCTTCATGCTTTGAATCTATGATTTCCTCTTCTGGTACCAGCTGGAATAAACTCTTTGCTTTTAAAGGCTTTACATGTAAGGTCATGACTACTTGGATGATTTCCCTGTCTTAATATTAGTTGATTAAGGACCTTAATTAAATCTGCAGAACTCTTTGCAAAAATACCTAGATTAGCATTCGATCAAATAATTGGGAGAAGGTTTGCATGCACATGCAACAGGAATGTTGCAGGCTATCTTAGAACTCTACCACAGTCCCCAAGGAGTTTACATGCAGGGAAGCAGACATGGAACTCCACATAAAGCAATAGCAGATGATAAGAGATACAATGAATAGGCATGGTACTAATAAGTTATTGAAAGAATAGTTAACTTTAACTCCAGGAAATGTGTATGAAGAGTCACAATAGGCCTCCAAAAGGAGGTGACAACTGGACACATTGGACAATTACTTGTTAAGCACCTACTGTAGGCCAAGCACTGAACTGAGTTTTGAGGTATGAGTAGTTATTTTCAGGTGAACAGGGAATGGATGAACTTTCTGCTGAACAAGTGAGGCAGGAGCTTAACTAACAAAATCCCATGACACAGATTTTACTTTACTTTTTGGTGATAGGGAACCACTGAGGATTTTCCCCCAACTTTGTTGAGGTACATTTAGAGTACAGTAAATTGCATATATGTAAAGCATACAATTTGATGAATTGTGATGTATTTGTACATCCATGAAACCATCACCACAATAAAAAATATATATATATTATTTTCTGTTACTCCAATATTTTTCTCATACCCTTTTATAGTCCATCTCTCTCCCAATCTGCCCCAGGCATCCACTGATTTCCTTCCTGTCACTATACATTAGTTTTTATTTTCTAGAATTTAATATAAATGGGTTCATACAGTGTGTATGCATTTGTGTTTGGCTTTCTTTACTCAGCATAATGATTTGGAGGTTCATTTATATTATAAGTATCAATAGGCCATTGCTTTTCATTGCTGAATACTGCTCCATTACAGGATATCACAGTTACCTATGTATTCTCATGCTGGTACACATTTGTGTTTTTTCTAGTTTTTGGCTAACTAATAAATAAATTATTTAAATCTGTATAATAAATTAATAAGTTACTTAATAAAACTGCTATGATTATTCATGTATTAGTCTGTATACATGTTTTTCATTTCTAGAGTAAGTATGTAGGAATAGAATGTCTGGGTCATAACCTTAATCTTTTGTTTTACTATTAACTTTTTACAAGACTTCTATGGTGCTTGTACCATTCTGCAGCAGTATCTAAAACTTCTAGGTATTCCATTACCTCATTAATGCTTGGAAGATTCAATCTTTTAAACTTCATAAAATCTAATGGGTGTGTAGTAGCATTTCATTGTTTTAAATTTACATTTCCCTGTTACCTAGTAATGTTCATCCTCTTTTCATATGTTTATTAGCTAATAACTGCATACTTTCTCTGTGAAGTCTATTCAGATCCTTTGCCCATTTTTAATGAAGTTTTTTGTCTTATTATTGAGCTGTAAGTGTTCTTGATATATTCTGAATGTAACTTTCTTGTCTGAGATATGTGTCGTGAATATTTCACTAGTCCATGGCTTATAGTTTCATTTTCTTTATGGTATTTTGAATTGCAAAAGTCTAGTTTATCAAGAAATCAAGTCTAATTTTCTTTTGTGTTTTGTACTTTGTGTGTTATATCTGATGACCCTTTGTCTATCCCAAGGTTACAAAGACTTTCTACTTTGTTTTCTAGAAGTTGTAGTGTGTCAGGTTTTAAATTTAGAAAATATGATCTATATTGCCACTTTTGTGTATAGTATAAGATGAGGGTCATTTTTTAAAAATATGGATATCCAGTTGATCTAATGTAATTTCTTGGAAAGACTTCATTCTTTATTAAATTGCTTTTCATTCTTTATTGAAAACAATTACCATATGAATATGGGCCACAGAGGAGTTTTAAGTAGGAGGAAGGTAATGATCCATGCACTTAAAAAATATTTATTCCTTTTTCATCAATTCATTCCATAACTATTTCTGAAAATCCTACATATGCCAAACACTACAAGGGACAGAGTCTTACCTGTGTGTGCTTCTGTCTTCAAAACTAGAATGGAAAAGGCCCTTGGAAGTGCTTAACAAAAATGAGTGACAAATAGGGTAGAGGCTTTGTCTTCAGTGTTCTTAGAGTCCAGAGTAGAAGAAAGATCCTTGTTGTGAGTGGCTAGAACTATAGGTGAGGAGATAACTAAGAGCAGCCCTCTATGTAGAGAAAAGATGGCATTGAGCTGGGGTCACGGCGGTGAAAAGAGATGATGGATTCAAGAAATAAAGAAAATGGTGACTGAACAGAAGGAGTTTTAGGGGCTCCCCAGGTTTGCAGCTTAGAAGATACAAAAGATAGAGAAGATTTTGTGGGGACAGAAGCAGGGGTCCATACCTCCATCTGATGACCTTGTGCAGAGAAGGGAGTAAAACCAGATTCCTGCCTTCAAAGAGTTTATAGCCCAGTGCAGAGAAAGGGTGATGTATGTGAAAAGAAAGGACTCAGCAAGAGATGATGGGAAAGCAGAGGAGATTGTGTGGGAGAAACAATATTGAAATAAAACCTCAGAGAAAAATGAAGATTTTTATTGTTTGAAATGATCGGAGAACATCAGGCAGGGGAAACAGGGTGAGTGAAAGCAGGACGGTGTGCCTATACCTGGCATCCTTGCAGGTCAGTGAGTTAGTGTGCTGTGGATAAGGCAGGGGCAGGGTGGTAAGTGAGGGGCCAGTAGGTTTAGTGGGCCTTGAGGCAGGAGAGAAAGGCTGTGGTCAGATGCTGTGTGACTGCAGACACCTGGATATATGACACCTATTGTTTGTCGGATCCTATGTTATACTCTTCAGAAAGATTAGCAAGATGTGGCCCCTGCCTCTCAAGAAATTCATTCTCTCATTAATACAAACAAATAAATAAATAAATAATTACAAAGAGGCTGTACTGTGCAATAAGGAGATATCTAAAGTGGAAGGCACAAATTTAAGGAGTAACTTACTCTGCTGGAGGAAATTAGAACATCTTCCCTCAGGAGAATCTTAAAGGGCAAGTGGAGGTTTTTGGAGGGTGTGGATAAAACACTGTTTAAGGAAGGCCTTCCTAACGGGCAGCAGCGTGAGGGGAAGAGTGGAAGTAAGTGTGCTCGGTTTCCAAGCATCTCCCTTATTCCTTGCTTCTGTGCTTCCAGCCAGAGGAAATACAGTCCTACAAACTGAGTTTGGGCTTAAGGTGGAAATAGAGGCACTGCCTTGGCTTCCAGTCTACTTTCAACAGGGTCCATTGAATCGACCAACACAGAGAGTCCTTATTGCAGGATCAGGTGCTGGCCCATCTTCAGTGATGAACTGTACTATATTTCTCTCCTCCGTATTGACCCTCTGTAAATCTGCCTTAGAAATCTTACTTGAAGTGATGGTTATAAGGCAAGATTCAGGTTTTCCTGCATTCCCACAAAAGTCTCACCCACCCCTAGCAATTTGGAGGGCAGATCTTAGTTATGCTCACAGCAGACAAAGCGTTGATTAGAAATGCTAAATTTCCAGAGGCTTCTACAAAGTTATTTGTTGTTTTCTTGGCTCAGTGGGCTCTCCTTATCACTGGTCTCAGAGCTTTGCAGTGTCTTGCATTCTTATGGTAAGAAGCCTTGAGGGGACGATGCAGGTGTTTGGAATTTCAAGTGATTCAGCACTGCTGGGGACATGACATACTGAAAATGACAATCTCTCCATTTCCACCTGCCAGAAATGCAGAGACCAGAGGCAGCCTCTCCCCAAGTCATGAATATGATGAATAGTTTTGTGCTCTTAGAGAAATTCAGGCTGAGAAGATACTTTCTAAATAGAAAGCTTGAGCTTCAACTCAGAAAGCACTTAAGTATATTGAAATCTTTATGTGTATAATTTATTTGTTTCATTGGGTGCTCTCATTTTCCTTTGAGTCCGAAGAATTGCCCTGATTGCATTCAGTGGTGGTGCAAAGAGTCACCGTCCCAGGTTGGGTTTCCTGGGAAGCAGATCTGAGGCAAAGTATACTTACTAGTCAGCTCAGACTGCCATCACAAAATGCCTTAGACTGGGCTTAAACTACAGAAATCTACTCTCACACTTCTCACAAGATCAGGGTGCCAGCACGGTTAGTTTCCTGTGAGGGTTCTCTCCCTGGCTTGCAAATGCCCACCTCTCACTGTGTGCTCCTGTGCCCATTCCTCTGTGCAGGTTCATAGAGAGACAGAGAGATCTTTGTCTCTTTCTCTTACAACACCAACAATTCTACTGGATTAAGACTTCACCTTTGTGCCTTCATTTAACCTTAATTGTCTCCTAAATGTGCTGTCTCTAAGTGCATCACATTGGGAGTCAGGGCTTCAAGGAATGGATTTGGTGGGGGGTACAATTCAGTTCAGAGCAGAGAGACATCCTGCTGGAGGTTTAGCAGAGAGTGCTCACATTTGCTTCTCCTTGAGGGAGGGAAAAGGGAGCAGGACTGAACGGAGGAAGGAGGTGTGTTAGGACATGGACCGCAGCCTCACCTAACAGGTCATCTGGCCCTACAGGGAGGTCTAAAGCTGGGGAAGTTCTTCCAGAGTTGTCCCAAATTGAGGCCTTTTTTATTGCCATGTCAATCAGTCATTGGATGTAGACCACCCCTAGTGAGTTTTCTTATTCCCTTTTTGTTTATCTGGATGTATTTTGAGGATATATGGATAGATTTCTAGGCAGCTGCCATTACTCCATGGGAATGTAAAAAGCCTTTTTCAGATTCTTGCTGTAGATGATGGTTTTGATAACTCATTCCTGAGGGTGTGGAAAAAGACAGGGAGCATCCAAAGAAAAGGACTGTGCTTCTGAAGTCCGCCTAAGAATAAGACTTTTACAATTTCTTGGTCTTGGGTGGAAACACAGAAGATATTAGCATCAAAAATATACATCACTCTGGATGACTCAGTTTCTAACAAACCTACTCATCTGTCTTTATTTTTTTTTTAATTTAGACTGGCTGGCTCAGTTCACTAAATTTACCATTTCAGTTCCTTGCCTCTCATCTAGAAAATAGTTGCCATTTCTCCACCCTCATACATTTAGCCACTACAAATTTTGGGGGCTTTCGCATCCCTAATTTCACAGACTTAAGGTTTCCTATTATGATCTTTGCCGGCTGCACTATGTCCTTTGTAGCAATTCCTACATGTGAAATTACCTGGTTAATGATTGTTTTTCTGTTAGAAATGTCCTGTGAAGCTAGTCTTTTATTATTCACTATTGTATCATTACCATCAAACACACTGCTTGGCACACAGATTTCAAATATTATTTGTTGAATAAATAAATGGATGGCTCAGTGAATGTTAACAAGGTAGATGTATCAACCAAAATTTTTGAGGTCATTATCCATGATCTAAAATCCACAATGTCTCTGTCCACATACCAAAATGGACCACATTTTAATAAATAAATTTAAAAAAAATGAATTGTCCAAACCACACAGTGTAATACTTTCTCTTTAGACCATCACTTTGAGGAAAAACATCTCAAAATTCATGACAGACATCAATAGCAATCTGTAATTATGAAAAAGTCAGTGATTTTAATGTGACCTTCATAGTACCTGACAACATATTAGGAAGTTCATACAGGGAGATGCACTCTTCAAACCCTTCATTGAAGAGCAACCTTTTATCCTGGAAAGTCTTCCTTGAGTGAAGCAATATGGAAAATACTCACCTCCCCAATCAGAGCGCCTGAGTTCATCTTGTGTTGCCATGAGTTCACAGTTAGTTTCCCCAATACTTAACACTACTTTTCTGTTTCAAGAAAAGTTTTTTTAATGGCCTCAATAATTTATTAGGGTCATACAAAAAGATCATACTACTAATTTCCCTTTGAAAAGACTATATTAGGTTTGTTTTGGCCAGGTGGAGGAGTGGCTGCTAAGTTATATAAATCTTTTATGTTCTTGTGTGAATGTTTATCCTTGAGTTGTCCAGGGATATCTGGTTTACTAGAATAATTGCCTTGCTCTTTAAGGAAGCTTTTGCACATGACCTACATGGCTCCTTGTATTCTCATACCGGTCCCCATGAGAAATACTACTAGTTATTAACAACAGTATTTATTTCTACTAAACCTGAAACTTTTTCAGAGTCCTCATCTTAGTATTTTAGGCAGCCATTATTACTTACCATGTTGATACGTGAGATGAAAACTCTTCCATACTTACTCTAAGACAAAGCATGATTTAATTGAGTAAAACTCTAATTTATGAAGTGAATCATGTTCTCAAAAGACAGTGTAAGTACACAATTGGGTGGATCAAACATGTTTATATGTGTTTCAGTGACTAGGACTTGTATGCACATTCTTTCATTTGATACTTATAACATCCCTATAGAATGGGCAAATCAGACATTTTCTTTCCATTTCATAGATTAAAATAACCAAGACTGAGAGAAATTTAGGAATTTATGTGGGATCATAAACCTAATAATTTTTTAATTGGTCTTCAGATCCCATATTTTAATTTTCTATAGAAATTATTTCTATATAATCATTCTATAATTATAATTATTTTCTATTATACTTATAGATTTTTTTCTTTACAATTCAAATGATTTTCATTTTCTGAAGTTTTTTCTAATCATCTAATGTGTAAACAATCTGAGCAGGAAATTCATAAGGTTAAAAAATATACTGTGGCAAGCTTCCCTTTCCCTGACAAGAGACCAATTAAAGACATCAGGGATAAAACGTGATTCTCCTATGAACTTTAATTAAGACATCTGAAAAGGTCTTCTGACTCAGAGAGGAAAACTGGTTGTTTTCCAGTACTATTGTCAAAATATTGGCTGATTATTAACTTCTTGGCAAACAAGCTGCTTAAAAGCCATCATGGTTGCTCATGTTAAGCCCCATCCCTAAGCAGGACAGCAAAGAACATTACTATGCTGACTTAACAAAGGTACAGTCACTCCGGGAAGGAGGACAACACTGATAAGCCAATTCTGTCTGTACTTCTATATATTGCACAGATAAGCCCTCCCTATCACTACTCTCAAAGTCTTCTAGATAAGTTTAATACCAATGGGTCTGTCTGTTTGACTTGTTTTTAAGGCTACTTGGGTAGCATGAACTTTATCAGTGTAAAAAAAATAATTGCATGGACCCCAGGGGCTCAGAAGTTGGGGTCAGAGCATGAGAAGTTCTAAAATAACTTGGGGGTGTGTATGTGTGTTTGGAAATGAATGACCTAAAAATAAGGCATGATGTTTACTAAATTTAAAGGCTCTTCCAACTTTATATGTGATAGATTGAAAAAATCAGGTTGGAAAATAAAAACAAAACCAGTCAAGGAAAATAAAACAAAATTTGGTTCCTTCTAGAGAGCTATATGTGTACAATATTCAAACTATACAGGGTAATTAATGACAAAGTCTTTATTGTAAATGTATTGAGCAATCAAAGAAATCCATGCCAAAGGATACAAAAGCAAGTGGTCCTATTTAAAAGCAGAAATAATATAAAATATATAGAACTAGATCTCAATTTTCATTGTACATTGATTAAATATTTCATCAGCTTTGTTGCTGTGATCAGTACCTGCTCTAAAAAGCCCCTTCCTCTGCTCCATAAAATTGATAGCCATAATTTGCAGATTCAGTTCCTCCCAGACTGAGCCCGTCCTGATGAAAGCCTGTGTAGATCAGAAGTTCTCATGAACCAGGTGGTAGCACCTGGATGGTCAAAGCCTGGTATCAGCTGTGCTTAGGTTGAACCCTGAGAAATTATTATATCTTATGTCTCTTTATCTCTGGTGTAATGAAACCATAAGAAAAGAGCATCTAGGACAATGCCTACAGCATGTGACTCATTTTGTGTGGCTGCTGTTAATGAATGCAGATCAATGATCTATCACAAAATAGCCAAACATAGATACCTCATGCCTAAAGAAAATCCACTATTCTTTATACTCTGTACTTTGCAAAAATGTGAAATACTGATTTCCTGTTGTATTTATATGAGTTACACAGAAAATTTTGGTTTCCTAAACTTTCTACCACATATCACACCATTAGTATTACATAGTAATACTTTAGAAACCAAAGCATAGTAATATTTCAAAACTTTCTGTATGTGGTTAAAGAATTTGTGTGGTAAAATGGCATGAATTCTGAATCTTGACTCAGTGGTTCTTTTTAGACTCTGATCACACACCACACAAAGCCAAGCATTATTGCACAGCGGGAGAGGTCTGTACAGAGACATCTACTGAGATTAAAAGGAAGTGGTTTGGATTATAAAATCTGACTCACAAGAATCAGATATCTTATTGTATTTAACTTTGCTAGCAATTCAAAGGATATGGGTGAGGATAAAATATAGGCAATGCATTCTTTTTCCCTTAGAAAGATCTGAGTGACAGTGGAGCTCTCTGGGTTCCTTAGGACCTATTCTGGCTCTGACTAAACATGTGATATTCTAAGCAATACATACAGGATATTGCCTGTTACAGAAGGAACCATTTTGGTTATTGAACAGCTCCTTTTTATACTTCAGTATAGCTCATATGACATTTTCCAGTGGGTCATGTCCCATATATCTATGAATTCATGGGGTATGTAAAATAAGCAACCTAGACAGACCAGATATATTTTGCTAAAAACATTTCACATCTTAAGGACTCTCTGTTTTCTTTCTTCTAGTAAGTTTGCAAGGGAGTTTGACCAGTTCAGCTTGTTCATTCCGAGGTATTCCTGGTAAAGAAAAAATATTCACAGATATTGTAGGCTTGCTTTGTTTCTTTCCCACATGAGTTCAAATCCTTACTTCATTACTTGGTCAGTGAGTGTGATTATTCTAGGAGATGTTGGTCAGTTTCTACCATAAGGTCTAGAGACTCCTGGCATTCACTGTTCAAGTTATTATTTTTCTTTCTTTCTTAGGTAAACAATGAGAATAACAAAGTATAATTGTTAAGTATTGTTCTCTGGAATCTCACACCAAGAAGTGTGTACACCTTTCTCAGAAATGCACATTTCACTTCACTACAATGAATGAAACAAGAAATACTTTCACAGATTTTGTAAAACTATGTTAAAAAAAATACCAGCTCATAGGACATTGCTACTGCTAATAAACACCAAGACTGACTAAAATAAAGTAATAGAGTTACATTTCAATACAACCACTGACTGTGATTTCTAACCCTGGCCCTGGATCACCAGTACAGATAATAGCAGAAAGATGTGGCAGCCATACAAGGAGGTAAAAAGAAATCTGCTACAATGTTAATGGTGGGCTAAAAGCCAAGTAGGAGCTAGTACTGTACTATGAAATCCCTGGGAGGCCTAGATGCATTCACTCCTAGATAAGGGGCAAGTTAGGAGTCAGAGAGAGGTACTCTAAGTGGTGGTGTGCAGGAGGGAATCTGCCAGCACTGCAGGCAAGGCATGAAGCCCCTTTCCCTGCATACACTCTTCTCTCAAATAAGAAAAAGCCTTAATGGGGATAGGGTGGAAATCCCTGTCACCACCAAGGCCTGTTCCTGATGAAAGAAGTGTGGGAAAGCACTATCTACTCATGGTGAAGTAGTAGACAAGAATTCTCTGCCCCAAATGCTGTAAAATTATTAGAGATCTCCTGCGACTGGAGGAGGAGCAAAAAACTCTCACCTGCACATGACCTACTACAGATACTAGACAGCTTGGCTGCCCATAGAAGAGGGACATAAACACTGAGGAAGCCTTGCCCCAAACCCAGGCACACAGAGCCTACCTGCACTGAGCTAGACGAGGCAGCAAAGAGCCTCCCTACCACCAGCATAGGAAGTGCTGAGGAACAAGCAGACAGACATGATACAGAGGAAGAGTGAGTGTGGGAGCAGAGCCCCCTGCTACATTGTGTAAGCATACTGGGATGGCAGAAAACTGGAGGAGGAGCACAAACTTTGAGGCAAAAACTCAGAGAAATTTTATTCATGGGGACTGGAAGGTAACCATAGCAATGACGAAGCCCAAATCCAGCTTACCTTCTGACTAGATGGACTCAACCCCTAATTTGCACAGCCTAACCAAGAAAGAGGCATGCCAATATTGAAGCATAAATTCTCTTTCACTCAGTCTCTACTGTTATATACAATATGTCTGGCATTCAATAATAATAATATTTTAAATTATTATTTAAATTTATTTTGAAAGCATGCACATACACACAACCCAACCTGTTCTCGAGAGAAAAAACAATCAATGGAATTAGGCTTAAGGATGACTCAGTTGTTGGAACTCACAGACAGTGACTTTAAAACAACTATGCTTAATATCTTAAAACATCTGGAAAATGTTGATAACATTCCTAAAGAGAGGGGAATTTCTGCAGAGAGAAAGAACTATAAAAGAGCCAAATGGAAATGCTAGAAAGAACAAAAGCAAAAAACTTGTATAAAAGATGAAGAATTCGTTTGTCAGGCTTATTAATAGATTCAACACAGCTGAGATAAAAACCAGTGAATCTGAATATGTATGAAGAGGAAATACTGAAAGTAAATTACAAAGAGAGAAACAGAGGGAATTAAAAGAGAACAGATATCCAACAACTGTGGAACAATATTGAATGAGTTAATAGGCACGCAATTGGAGTCCCGGAAGAACTAAAGGGAGAGAACACAGCAGAAAAAGATACTTAAAGAGAAAACGGCATAAAATTTTCCAAAAAAAATTGTCAAAGTTATAAAACTGCAGTTCCAAAATGCTCACAGAAACACAAGAAAGATAAATACAAAATAAAGCACACTTAATAGAGCATATTTAAACTGGCAACTAAAATAGAAGACAAAACAACAATAGTAGACAGAGAAAGAGCTATTATAGATATTGAAAAAAAAGATATGGATTATGGGAAGCTTCTCTCCAGAAATTATGTAAGATAAAAGACAGAAAAGTGGCATCTTTAAAGAACTGGGAAAAATTTTCTAACTCTTAAATTATATACCAAGTGAAAACATCTTTCGAAGATGAAGGTGAATAAAGCATTTTTCTTCAAAAGTAAAAGAAAAATTGAGTGAATCCATTGCTAGTATCTGTTATACAAAAATATTAAAGGAAGTTTCTCAGGCAAGAGGGGTATGATACTGGACAAAGAAATAAAGAGCTTCCAAAATGATAAAGATTAAGATAAATATAAAATACACTATTTTTCTTATTTTTAATCACTTTACAAGACCATCAAGACCATTACAAACAAAAGTCTTTTTAGTAATCAGTTGTAACATATGTAAAATTTAAGAATATGACCATGATAACAGAAATGGGAGAAAAAAATCAAAGCATAAAACTGTTGTAAGGTAAAAAAAAAAAAAAAGCAGTTCCTGTATGGTGACCTCCAGTGAGTTCTACACAATGGTATAAAGGGCATATCAAAGTGTGGGCAAAGGGTCTGTTTGTGTTTATACAGAGGATCAAAGCCTAATTTGGCTACTCAGAAAATGAAATAAGATATGATATGAAGAAGAACTTCCAACATCAGCACTCTCTGGAAGACTCATACCAAAAGATGATCATCAAAAAACCTCAACAAAGATCCAGGTGCTGCTACAGCTATAGCTGCATTCATCCCACCAGTTCCTGGACTTGCCATGGGAATGAAGAAGGAGATATCTAAGCTGGCCTGTGCATACAGTAAAACAACAAATTTGACTGGATCTATACTGTTGGAACTCAACCAAGAATTAGGAGAAGTGCAAGTTGTAGTGCTCCAAAATCTTACAACTACAGACTATCTACTGTTAAAAGAACATATGGGATGTGAACAGTTCCCAGGAATGGGTTGTTTTAATTTCTCTGATTCTCTCAGACTGTTCAAGTACAGTTGGACAATATCCATTATATCATAGATAAATTTTCACAAATGCCTAGGATACCTAACTGGTTTTCTTGGTTTCACTGGAGATGGCTGGTAATTATAGATCTGCTTTAGTTATGTAACTGTATTCCTATTATGTTAATGTGTGTGCACAATTTAATTAGTAGTTTAAAACCTATACATGCTTAAGTTACTCTACAAGAAGATATAACAAAGGAATAATCAATCTTCCCATGTTTCCTTCCATATGCTACTTCTATAGCTTTTCCTCTTCCTTCCTAATTACAACCCTTAAATAGAATTCGTGCCTCATATTGAATTTACCAAGTATCATAATTCCTCCAAGTGGTAAAGATACCTCAAGACAAATACTGGGCATAGAAGCCACAGGGCATAAATCTGCAAAGAAGTAAAAAACTAACCTTTTCAAACAATATGGCTTCTCTCTCACTTACCAACTTTACATTTCCCTGTATGGCCCTGGAAGATGACTGGTTAGCCAGAGATGGGTAGGATTCCTCAAGGGAGGAACAACCTAAGACAGGCACAGTCGCGAGAGGGGCCATCAGGTGAGAAATTGGGGATCAACAGAGGTGAGGCTTAGAACCTCACCCCCCCTGTTTTGAGAGAAATCTTCTGCATCTGTGGATGTTTTATTGCCCTTGTCTAGCTCGGATTAGCACATAGTCTACAGGCACACACCTGATCATCTACATTTGCTCTCTTACAACACTAAACTATGTTTTCTACCTTTATCTTGCATCTGCCTACCACCTCAGCATTTTATTGAAAATAATAATAATAATAATAATAATAATAATAATAATAATAAAGGGAGAAATGTGGGATCCATATATAAATCAAGTATAAAAATCAAACAAATATTCATATTTGACCTGATTGTTTATAGTTCATAATGTGTGATCAAAACTGAAAGTTTCTGTGATGAATGCCCTTGTACTGTTCACCATGTAAGAACTTATTCACTATGTAAGAATTTGTTCACCATGTAAGAACTTGTTCGTTATGCTTCAGAAGATTGGAGACTGACGAGAATTAGGCTTGGGGTGGATTAATGATTGTGCATTGAGCATTGACTCCCCTATACAGAATTTTATTGTGTTAATAACCATTTGATCAATAAGTATGAGAGATGCCCTCTTCTACCTTTATCTTGCATCTGCCTACCACCTCAGCATTTTATTGAAAATAATAATAATAATAATAAAGGGAGAAATGTGGGATCCATATATAAATCAAGTATAAAAATCAAACAAATATTCATATTTGACCTGATTGTTTATAGTTCATAATGTGTGATCAAAACTGAAAGTTTCTGTGATGAATGCCCTTGTACTGTTCACCATGTAAGAACTTATTCACTATGTAAGAATTTGTTCACCATGTAAGAACTTGTTCGTTATGCTTCAGAAGATTGGAGACTGATGAGAATTAGGCTTGGGGTGGATTAATGATTGTGCATTGAGCATTGACTCCCCTATACAGAATTTTATTGTGTTAATAACCATTTGATCAATAAGTATGAGAGATGCCCTCTCAAAAAAAAAAACTGTTGTAAGGTTTGTATACTATACATGAATTGTTAAAATAGTCTCAAAATAAACTGAGATAAATTAAAGAACTGTGTTGCAAACTCTAGGGCAACCTCTAAAAATTAAGAAGAAAGAAGGCAAAGCTATAAAAAAAAAAGAAGGTATATCTAATAGTTGAATAATGAAAATGAATAGACTCATAAAATAATCATCTAAAAGCAAGCAGTAAAAATAGAAAACAAAACGATAAAGAACAAATGGAATATATAGAAAACATTCAATAAGATAGTAGATTTAAATCCAATGCTATTTCCAGTACATGTAAAAGGTCTAATTATTCCTAGTAAGTTAGAGGTTACCAGATAGCATACAGCATGGCTCTGCTTTTTTATTCTATTGATGAAAAATATCACTACAAATACAAAGGTTTGTTAAAAGTGATAGGATAAAGAGAATAGCAAACACTAAAAGAAAAATATGGTAGTTTTATTAATATAGACAGCATAGATTTCAATACAAGGACTACTAGCAGGAGTAAAAGTGGTCATTACCTAATTAAAAAAGGGTTAATTCACCAAAAAAGAGAGAACAATCCTAAATGTGTATGGCACTAATAATTGAGATTCAAAATATAGAAACTGAATGGAACTGAAAGAGCAAATAGGCAAATTCACAATTTTAGTTGAGAGACTTCAATACTGTCTTGCAATCTACAGTCCAAATAGATAGAAGGACATAGAAACCTGTGCAATTCTAATTCAATCGTCATTTAAAAAACACACTTTACCCAAATGAGAAATAATACAGTTGTACTATTTCTGTGTCTCCTACAAGCAGACCCCAGATAAGACATCCAAGAGATATTACTTAGAGATGCCTTTAAGGAAAAAATAAATAAATGAATGAATGAATGAATGAATAGAAAGGATCCAGAAGAGTTGAGGAGAGGCATTAAACTATTATAAACATGTGACCTTCAAGTCCTAGTTTGCTGACAATTTTTATTACGAATGGTTGTTAGATTTTAGTTATGCTTTTTTGCCTCTCTAGAAATGATCATATAGTTGTTTAATAAATGTACCTGTTATTCTCATTATCCCCATTCTTTCATATATTTAGATATAGATATAAGATTCACAGTATGTGCTTCAAAAAGTAATAGCTATTATTGTTAATTTAGCATCTATGTTGAGATTTGGTTACTTTTTATGGCCCACATTGATATCCACCCATTTAGTTTCTGAAGAGATGCAATCTAGGGATAATATAGCCTAATATATTTTTTAAAGTCTTCTCTGACAATTTCCTGGCATTTTTTTTTCTGGGTCACCTTGAAACAAGTGCCTCAGAGAGAAATACCACAGTTAACTGTGCTCCTTTCCTTTACAGCCTGAGGTCACTCTAGCAAACAACTTCACCTTTCCTTTCCTTTGGACCCCACACTGGCCTCTTCTCAGACCTAGAGGTGCTTCTCAAGTGGAAAATGCATTGCTAGTTTCAATAAGGAAGGGGAGGATTTTTTTAAAAATAGCAGCTTTTAACAAGTACTCTACTGTCAAATATTGATCTGTTTCTCTAGAGGCTCATGAAGATCATGTTTTATGTTTATATTTAATTCTTTTTGTTTTCCTAGGCTCTACCAGAGGCCTGGCACAGGGTTATTTATTAAATATTGAATAAGTGAATACATAAATGTTCTACCCTAGGACATTATATTATGTTGACCCATTTGTTCATTCTTAGTAGGGGTAGATTTTCTTCTCTGGAGAGTAGAGTGTATTTTAATATTTATGTTAGTTTGACAGGTCACAAACAATGGCCAGTAATAAAGTAAATCACAAATAAAATCAGTGGTATAATATAGAGACAGAGATGTTAAATGGGAAAACAGCAGGTGATTTATTTAAAATACACATATATTTGTCTATAGGGGAAAACTGTAGAAAAACTGTAGCAATAGAACTTTAGTTTTTTTTCTAAGATTGACATTTAGAAACTTAGATGGACACACTGGGAGACGGTCATTTGACTAATAATACTGCTATTCCTGATGCAAGTTTAGAAAAAAAGATTCTTGGAATCCCAAGTTTCTTGTTACCTTCGCAACCACAGGTAGAATACAACAGTGATGGGACTGACTCACTAAATCCCTTTCTAAATTCTCTCTCAGATTTAAGTTGGTTAGCTTATCAAGTCTATCTCTGGAACCCTTGGTCTTCTCAAAGACTTAGAAAAACCCTTTGGTTGAGATCTTAAATAATTTCTCTTTATCACTGATCAACTTTTATTAAACCTGATCTTTTGAACACTCATCAAACTAAAGCTTGAGCTTCTTCTACAATGGCAAATCAGATTACAAAACAGGCTTCAGATTGTATGGTTTGTATAGTGATCCACCAAAGAAGAAAATTTCCACCAAAATAGAAAATTAAATTTTCTTCGGAATTCACTCTATTTACTGATATCCAAATACCCCTTCTACATCTTTCCTACTCTTCATTTGTCTAGCCATTAAGCAAATGAATCATGGTTTGTTTTTACTTAGGACTAAAGATATCTAGTGTTCAACCCCATAATATATCACCACACACTGATAAATAAAAGTAACAACTACCACAACAAAATGACAACACCAAGCAGCATTAATTGTGCATTTCCATTAAATCTTGCAGCCTAAAGACAACTTCAGTGTTATCTTAATTTAAACTTCAGAACAACTGAAATGGGTTCTACTATCTTCTCTAAAAATGAGAAAAGTGAAACCAAGAGAATCCAAATGATTTTACCAAACATCAGACAAGTAGCAAAGCTATAATTTAATACCACATTTGCTGAGACTTCTGTTTATCAATTTAATTCCCACATGCATGAAATCTAAGATTTTGGCTTGGTTGAGATAGCAGATACGTACAAGGAAGGTCAGAGAAGGCTGGAGAAGTTCCTAGGAATCACCTAATAAAAGTCTTTGAGTATTTTAAAAAGGTTGAACTTCATTCTATAAATTTTGAGGTAACATTGAAAGTCATTAAGTAGGAGAGGAATATGATTAAATTTTTATTTTGCAATAGAAACTCCAGAGTCATTAAGGAAAAGAGATTTAAGTGATGCGACACAATAGACAAGAGAGGTCAGTTAGGATGTTACTCCTATTGAAGTAGTCCACACAACCCTCATTGTCAATGAAACATGAATAGGACATGGGTAGAGAAGGAATGTACCTACTAATGAGCTAGACCCTGCACTATATGTTTGCAAATATTAGCTTTAATCCTCAAAAAAAAATTTCTATGCACTACTATTTTTATGCCCTAGAGAAATTATATAATGCATTCCATTTCTCATAGTCAGAAAATGGCATAATCAGGATTTAAAATTAGGGTTTATCTGGTTCCAAATCTCTTAACTTTTCATCATTATAATTCAGGTATAATAGAATGGAGAGGAAGAAACATACTCAGGTGCTATTTAAGAGATAAAACCTAACATTTTATGGAATTAGAAAAGGGACTGAAAGAGCAGAGCCCAGAATGCTTCCTATTTTTAGGGCTTGAATGCCTGGATGCATTATTTTACCATTAAGAGAAATGAGTGATCAGAAATGAAAAACAGATTTGGAGGAAAAATAAAATTTTCATTTGTGGCTGTCAAAACTGTACTTTAGAATCACCTAAGATGCTCTTTAAATCAGTTTTAATTGCCTGATCTTTTCCCACTAAATGCAAACATCATGAGGGCAAGGACCAAACTATCTCTGAATATACAATTACACTTAAAAAGAATGCTTGGGATATAATAGATGCATAAAAATAAACAAAATTTCTGAATTATCAAGGACACTGAGGCGTATCATACTTGTCTTAGATTTAATCAGTCAGAGTTTGCTAAAGAAAAAAGAAACCACACTGATGAGCTCAGCTTAGAAGGCAGTTAATACAGGGAATTATAGACTTAAATAACTTTGGTAAGTTCTAGAGAAATGAGGGCATTAGATACATTGCTGTCTTATCAGAAAATTTAGAAGAAAAATAATTGTGGAGAAAATGTTGATAATCACAGCTCCCTGCAAAGTCTAGGTGGGTATTTTAAGGACAGCTGAAAACATACTTTTGCCATGTGATCTAGTAATCATGCTCATTATTTACTCAAAAGAGTTGAAAACTTTATTGACACAGAAACCTGTGCAAGGATGTTTATAACAGCTTTATTCATCATTGCCAGACTTGTAGGTGACCATGGTGTCCTTCAGCAGGTAAACAGATAAATAAACTACATTACCTCAATGCAATGTATTCAGCAGTAAAAAGAAATGTCTATCAAGCCATGAAAAGATATAGATGAACCTTAAATGTATATTACTAAGGGAAAGAAGCCAATGTGAAAATGTTACACACTGCATCTCTAACCATATGACATTTTGGGAAAGGCAAAACTATGTAGACAGTAAAAAGACAGTGTTTGCCAGAGGTGGTAGTGGTAGGGTGGGCAAGAGGAATAAGCAGATTGCAAAGCATTTTAAGGGCAGTGCAAATGCCCTGTATCATGCTATAATATAGATATATCATTATATATTGTCCAAACCCACAGCATGTACAACACCAAGAATAAATCCTATGGTAAACTATAGACACTGGTTATGATATGTCGGTGTGGTTCGTCCTTGGTAAAAAGTATACCTTTCTAGTGAGTGATGTTGGCAAAGGGAGAGGCTATGTATATGTGGGGATAGGGTCATAGGGAAATCTCAGCTGTAAATCTAAAATAGCTCTAAAAAAATAAAATCTTAATTTTTTTTAAAAGAACCCTTCAGGAAAAACAATTCTCTATTGTTGATGTTTTTTTATTTCATTGATTTTGACATCTGTCTTTATTTCCATTCTTCTTACTTTGAATTTAATTTCCTTTTTTCATTTCTTAAAGTGGAAACTAATGATTTAAGACCTTTATTATTAACACTTAATGCTATAAATTTCTCTCTAATCACTCCCATGCATTTTGATATTATTTGGTTTTATGTTTCACTTAATTAATATTTAAAAAAATGTTTTCTGAA
This sequence comes from Manis javanica, assembly GCF_040802235.1. Classification (NCBI taxonomy): domain Eukaryota; kingdom Metazoa; phylum Chordata; class Mammalia; order Pholidota; family Manidae; genus Manis; species Manis javanica. The sequence goes on from NC_133159.1 coordinate 56,772,838, forward strand.
TTTCCTTGGGATTTATTCTTCGACCCATGGGAAATTTTTAGATATCATTTTTTCTTGGATTTCTAATCTAATCCTACTGTGGTCAGAAAAAAATACTTTGTATCATTTAAATATTTAAAATTTTATTGAAGCTTATTTCATGGTACAGTATACAAAACAATATTCTTGATTAATGTGTCATGTGCACATGAAAAGTGTACAGTTATTGGGTATAGTATTCTGTAAATGCTAGTTATTGTAAGTTGGTTGATAATGTTAGTCACTTTGTCTACACTTTTACTGAATTGTGTCCACTTTTCTCCATCAATTGAGAGAACAGTGATATAGTATTCAACTTTAACTGTAGGTTTGTCATTTTTTCCCAATAATTCTGTCTGTATTTGCTGCCTATATTTTATAATTTTATTATTGTGTTCCCATTTTATATTCTTTCTTGATGAATAATCCTTTTGTCATTATTAATTATTTCTTAAAATCTGGTAATGTTTCTTATCTCAGATTCTATTTTCTTCTGATAATAATAAAGCCCCTGATTTTTAGCATGGCATGTATTTTTATTATTCCTTTACTTTTATCTTTATAGTATAACTATATCTTTAAATATAAGCATACACTTAAAGTGTGCCTATATTTCAGTTGTGTCTTGTAAAAAGAATTCACTTATATATTTGCTTTTTTAAATCCAGCCTAAAAATGTCTGCCTTTTAATTTAAATGTTTAGTCCATTTACGTTTAGTATAATTATTTATATGATTAGGTTTAAACATCACAATTATTTGTTTTATCATTAACTGATCTGGTTTTGTTCTTTTTAGATTATTTTTCTAACTTGATTTAGCTAAAATTAAATTAGAATCATATGTTGAAAGCCTAATCCCCAGTGTTATAGTATCTGGAGATGAGGCCTTTGGAAGGTATTTAGGTCATGAGAATAGCGCCCTCTTGATAATAGTGCCCTTAAAAGAAGAAACAAGAAGTAGCTTGCTTTCTCTCTTTTTACCCACCATCTGAGAATATAATGAGACTGTAACCTTCTGCACATCAAAAAGAAGGCCCTCATCAGACACTGAACCTACTATCTGCCTGATCTTGGACTTTCCAGCCTCCAGAACTATAAGAAACAATATGCTGTTGTTTAAACCACCCATTCTATGGTATTTTGTTATAGTAGCCAGAAGTAAGACAATTTTATTGAGTATTCAATTTTACCTCATCTATTGGCTTATTAATTATATCTCTTTATTTTTATTTACTGATTTTTACCTTTTTAGGGAATTATGCATGTACATGTATCCTTATCACCATCCTCCATAAATTAATATTATACCTCTGCATATGTTATACAAGACATTTTAGCAATATAGATTTATTTAATTTCCTCACATTTTATACTGTTATATCATGTAATTTGTTCTACATATTATAAACCCCATGGTATATTAGTATTATTTTATTCTTCTAATATTAGTTATCTTTTAAGTAAATAAAAATGTTAAATAAAAAAGATTTTTTTATTTACTATACACTTACCATTTTCAATTTTTTGTGTGTGTATATTCAACTTTCCTTGTGATATCATTTTCCCTCTGACTAATCAATTTTTTAACATTGCTTGTAGTATAACTGCTGGAGACATGTTCTACCAGCATTTTTTTCTCTGAAAAATTATTTTGCTTTCATTTCAATGGTTCTTTTTACAGCTATTTTATTCTAATATGACAGGATTTTTTTTTCTTTTCTTTTATCAATTTGAAGTCATCATTCTAATTTCATCTCCATTTAATTGTTTCTTGCCAGAATTCAGCAATCTTATCTTTTTTCTAGTTATCATTTATCATTTTTATGGAGCTTTTAAAATTCTATCTTTATTTTTACATTTTACAGTTTTACTCTGATTTACATAGATGTGTTTTTCTTTCTGTTTATCCTGCTTGGGATTCAGTTAGGTACTTATATCTACAGTTTGATGTTCTTTATTGAAATGTGTTATTGGCTATTGTCTCTTTAAGTGTGTGTGTCTGTGTATGTGTGCAGTATTCTCTGTCTCTTCTGGAACTCTAATTCTATTCATGTTAAATTGTTTGACATTGCTTTGTTAATTTTTTCTCAGCTGTTTTCCTCTATACTTCATTTAAAAATCCATTTATATTTTGTTACATAAGTTTACAGATTTTTCCTTTTGCAATGTCCTATCAGCTATAAAGCTAATCTATTGAAAATCTTATTTTAAATGTAATAGTTTTCAATTCTAGAATGTCCATTTTATTCTTGTTGGCAATTTATTTTCTGAAATTTTCTAGTTCTTCACTTATTTTTATCCTTTTTTAAAATTTCTTAAAATATTTATAATAGCTCTCTTAAAATCATTATCTACTAATTCCAAAATGTCTATTAGCTCTGTGTCTATGTCCATCAATTGCTAGGGGTTTATTCCCCCCTTGGTTTTAGGTAAAATATCCCTGCTTCTTTGAATAAGTAGTACTTTTTAAATTATTTGTTGCATATTGTTGACAGTATGGTGTAAGGGATCTTGATTATGGTATCTTTTTTAGAAGAACTCTGTGTTTTGTCCTAGTAGGCAGTTAATTTACTGGAAGAGCTTGATCATTCTAAGGTATGTTTTTAAGTGTTCCTAGGATGGGTCACAAGTAACTTTTACCCTGGGGCTAGATTAGCACTACTGCTTTTTTGTTGTGTCTTTTGAATTTTCAAGGTACTCATTGAAATCTCTATTTTGTCTGGAAACCTACTTATCTCTGACCTATATATAAATAATTTCCAAGGTTTAACCTACTAAGGTTAAAATCCTACTGTCTACTGAAGCCTGGGGATTAAAGCCACTTATTCAAGCCATTTGAGTTTAAAATCATCCACACAGTTGTAAACTGTCATCTGCCTAACACAGTATTAACAGACACAAACCAGCACAATAAAAATAAATCAATGGATTATGCTTACTAATATGCCACAAATGCCTAAAGTCACTTATCCTAGCTATGTTAAAAGCTCCAATCTTCACTGGGAAAATATGGTGGTGTGAGAAGTGAGGCAGAAACCTCTTCCTCAACCCACTTATAACATGAAAATATAGCAAATACAGCTAATCCTGAAAGAGCAACAGGAAAGACTGCCTACATCTGGGGAAAGCAGAAGACCTCAAGCAAAAGGGTAAAGTGGCAAAGCCACGATCTGGCAGGACTCAAACCCTGGTCACCAACAGGACAAAGATAAACAGATCATGGAGGGAGTACAAGCTCAGGATTGCTAAAATCCACCCCTGAAGATCTACTTTGGGAGCACAAACCTATATTACCTGGTGCTATGGAGATTATAGGGGTTGGAAAGCAAAGATAGATAGAATCCTCAGAGAGACTGTTTCTGGCCACTTGTGGAAAACAAGTATCCACAAATGGCCACTCTGGGACAAAAAAAAAAGGCAGGCAATTTGAAAGACTTCACAATTAAGAAATGCTACTAAAGGGGCAAGGATTGCACAGAGCTTGCTGCTCAGGAGAAAGGATAGGTGGACAAACTTGTCCCAGCACACTCAGGCCAACAGGTTGAGAATATTCAGGAGCTTCAGGCACTCCATCAGTCTGGCTGGCAATGCAGTGCTGAGGCCCCCCACTGTGATACACAGCCTGCCACTCCTTCATCAAGGCCAGCACAGGTTCACAAACCTGCTGCCCCTGCCATTGCTTTAATCCAGCCAGAGGGCGGCCCTGTCTATAGCAGCTACAAGAGTGTAACACAGAGGCTCCTCACTGTATGCTTGGCCTGCTGGCCTACCTGGTGGAGGCAGGCTCTGTGACCAAGAAGCAGGAAAGAGCAGTTTCCTCCAGCATGCACCAACATGTCTCACTACAACCCCTGCCATTGCTCCAGGTACTGGGAAGCTCCAGAGAATAGAGCTTTGGGCACTAGAGGGCATTGACTACACAAAGTTATTATTCCATAGTAATCATTAGAAATATGAAATGGCAAAAGAACCTGCTACAAACCAAAATCCCTCAAACCACCAGAATGAGGGCTAAGTGAAACTAAAATCACCACGCTTCTTGATAAATACTTCAAAACAGAAATCATAAACCTGCCCACAGAGCTACAGAAAAATGTTAAGATTTCAAGGAGGACTTTAAGAAAGAGATAGAAACTGAAAAATACAGTATCTGAAATGAGAAATAAAATGGAGAGATTTAAACACACATTAGATGAGGTAGAGGAGACGGTAAATGAAATAGAAATTAGAGAACAAGAATACAAAGAAGCTGCAAGACAGAGAGAAAAAAGGATCTCTAGGAATGAAAGAATAATAAGAGAACTGTGTGACCAATCCAAACGGAACAATATTCACATTACAGGGGTACCAGAAGAAGAAGAGAGAGAAAAGGGATAGAAAGTGTCTCTGAGGAAATAATAGCTGAAAACTTCCCCAATCTGGGGAAGGAAACAATTTCTCAGGTCATAGAAGTGAACAGATCTTCTAACACAAAAGACCCTAAGAAGACAAAACCAAAACAGATAATAATTAAAATGGCAAAGATCAAGGTCAAGGGAGAGTATGAAAAGCTGCCAGAGAGAGAAAAAAGGTCATGTATAAAGGAAAGCACATCAGGTTAACATCAGACTTCTCAGTAGAAACTTTACATGCCAGAAGGGAGTGGCATAATATATATAATGCAATGAAACAGAAGGGCCTCCAACCAAGAATACTCTACCCAGAAAGATTATCATTTAAATTTGAAGAAGGGATTAAAAAATTTCCAGATAAGCAAAAGTTGAGGGAATTTACCTCCAACAAACAGTCTCTACAGTGTATTTTGGAGGAACTGCTCTAGATGGAAGTGATCCTAAGGCTAAATAGCTGTCACCAGAGAAAATAAAACCATAGTAGAGGAGTAGACCAATTACTTACTAAACAAATACAAAATTAAATTAAATTCCCAAAAAGGCAAGGAATACATAAAGAGTACAGAATATGACACCTAATATATAAAGAGTGGATGAGGAAGAAAAAGAAGGGGAAAAAAACCTTTAGATTCTTTTTGAAATAGTGTAATACATGAATTAAGTTAGACTGATAGATAGTAATGATGTGTCCCTGGAACCTTTGGTAACCACGAATCTAAAGCCTGCAATGGCAATAAGTACATATCTATCGATAATCACCTGAAATGTAAATGGACTCAATGCACTAATAAAAAGACATAGGGTTACAGAATGGAAAAGAAGAATAAGACCCATATACATGCTGCATAAAAGAGATTCACTTCAAACCCAAAGGCATACACAGACTGAAAGTGAAGGGGTGGAACACATATTTCATGCAAATAATAGAGAAAAAAAAGGTAGAAGAAGCATTACTTATATCAGACAAAATAGGCATCAAAACAAAGAAAGTAAAAGAGAAAAAGAAGACATTAGATAATGACAAATGGGTCTGTCCAACAAGAGGAGATAACCAGTATAAATACCTATGCATCCTATATAAGAGCACTTAAATATGTGAAACAAATACTAATGGAATTGAAGGGGGAAAAAGAATGTAATGCATTCATTTTAGGAGACTTCAACACACCACTAACTCCAAAGGACAGATCAACCAGACAGAAAATAAGGAGACAGAGGCACTGAACAACACATTAGAACTGATGGACCTAACAGACATCAACAGAACACTACACCCCAAAGCAGCACATAACACATTCTTTTCAGGTGTACATGGAGTTTTCCAAATAGATCACATAATAGGCCACAAAAAGAGACTCAGTAAATTCAAAAAGATTGAAATTGTACAAACCAGCTGCTCAGACTACAAAGGCATGAAACTAGAAATAAATTATGCAAAGAGAACAAAAAAGCCCACAAACGCATGTAGGCTTGACAATATGCTCCTAAATAATCAGTGGATCAATGACCAAATAAAAACAGAGAACAAGCAATACATGGAGACAAATGAAAACAACAACTCAACACCCCAAAACCTGTGGGATGCACTGAATGCAGTTCTAAGAGGAAAGGATGTAGCAATACAGGCCAGTCTCAATCTCAAGGAAGAAGAACAGTCCCAAATGAACAGTCAAAACTCACAATTAATGAAACTAGAAAAAGAAGAACAAATGAGACCCAAAGTCAGTAGGAGGGACATAATAAAGATCAGAGCAGAAATAAATAAAATTGAGAAGAATAAAACATTAGAGAGCATCAAAGAAACAGGAGCTGGTTCTTTGAGAAAATAAAAAAACCACTAGCCAGACTTATCAAGAAAATAAGAGAGTGTATACACATGAAAAGAATCGGAAATGAAAGAGGAAAAAATCATTACAGGCACCAAGGAAATACAAAGAATTATTAGAGAATACTATGAAAAATTATGTGCTAATGAATTGGTTAACCTAGAAGAAATGGACAACTTTCTACAAAAATAGACCCTTCAAAGAAACAGAAAATTTGAACAGACCAATTATGAGCAATGAAACTGAATTGGTAATCAAAAACTATCTATGAACAAAATGCCTGGACCAGATGGCTTCACTGCTAAATTTTATGGAACACTTAGAGGAGACCTAATACACATCCTCTTTGAAGTTTTTTAAAAAATAGGAGATGAGGGATTACTTCCAAACTCATTCTGTGAGGCCTGCATCACTCTAATACCCAAACCAGGCAGATACCACAAAAAATGAACATTACAGGCCAATATCCCTGATGAACATAGATGCGAAAATACTCTACAAAATATTAGCAAACCAAATTCAAAAATACATTAAAAAGATCATCCATCATGATCAAGTGGGATTTATTCCAGGGATGCAAGGGTGGTAAAATATTCAAAAATCCACCAACATCATCCACCAATTCAACATAAAAAAGGACAAAAATCACATGATTATCTCAATAGATGCTGAAAAAGCATTCAACAAAATTCAACATCCATTCATGATAAAATCTCTCAAAATCTGGATATAGAGGGCAAGTAACCCAACATAATAAAGACCATATATGACAACCCACAACCAACATCGCATTTAACAGTGAGAAGATGAAAGCTTTTCCTTTAAGATCAGGAACAAGACAAGGATGCCCACTCTCTCCATTTTTATTCAACATTGTTCTGGAGGTCCTCGCCACAGCAGACAGCACAAAGAAATAAAAGGCATTCAGATTGAATACCTTAATAAAAACGAAATAATAAAAGAGCTCCAATCTTTCTGTGTTATGTCTCCAAGTTTAATCATTTGTTCATTGCCCAAGGATTCCAACCCATACCCATATATGTGGTGCCTACCTGGTGGAGTTCTTAATATACATTGAATTGGATTGCAGTGGATTAGACTGATATTTTAGTATTTGGGCCTGAAACAAGATGTTTTTTTGCATACTAAGAGTGTAATTGCCTCCTAGTACAGTAAACAATTGACTCAATTTTTCAATTAGTTGTCTACCCACATAAAAAAAGTCAAAGTTTGTATTTCACCAAGGCTTAACTATAAGTCTCTGTTAACCAAATACTTGGACATCCAAGCAGGAGCACTCCTTAAGTGATAAGCTGAGCCTTAAGGGCACTCACCAGACCCTGGATTTTGACATCGTAAAGAAGAATAGCAGGCACAAAGAGAACAGAAATGTTGTTGCTGTTGTTGACAGATAAAAAATTCTTCAGTATTGGGGAAGAGAAATGGAAATAATGAACAAATCAACCCAGAGAACAGGTGCCGACATGTGGCTTCAGATCAGATGGGACACTTCTTTCACTTGTATGACAAGGAAATTGAGGACAGAATGCCTAGCAACATTACACAAAAACAGAATCTCAAGAAAAGGAACACAGACAGGCATAAAGTGATAGATGAAGGGGCCCTAGTATGTGGCCTGATCAAATGATTTTAAAATTGTTCTGGTTGAAGGCTGTGTGTGTTGTACTTTACTCCTGGCCTCTGTTGTTAGCCCTTGGTGACTTTATCTCAGCTAGCTTTTGCACTTAATGGAGGTTGTAATGTACAGTTCTTTTTGGTGGACTAAAAAGAATCTTTCAGTTTAAATGTGGATTTGAACAGCCTTGGGTTTCTAGCCAGAAAAAAAGGAAAAACTAGAACTAAGAAACCTATTTAGTACATCATAATGCAGCATTTTTTTTAACCCACAGAATTTTCAAGGAAGGATATTAGCCATCAGTTCTCAAAGTTTGCTCTGGGGGCCTCTAGTAGACCCTTTAAGAAAGGGTTAAAGTGAATTTAAAGCTATTTTCATAGTAATGCTAAGATGATAATTGTTTTTGTTTTCATTCTTACTCTCTTGTAAGTGTATAGGGCACTTATACATCTTTTCAGAGACTACCTGAAGTGTGATGATATCCTCACTCTGATAGCTAATGGGATGTGTGCTTATGTATTTTGAATTTTCTAAGGTAGTAGAGTTAGGGTATAAATATATACTTTTTCAGAGATTAATTTATTTTGTCTCTGTGATTTTACTTTGCTATCCCTGGCTATCTGCCATTGTACCTTCCAAAATCTCACCAACTTTGTGATAATAAAAATAACAATCTGAAAAATCATTATTTTGAAATTCCAAGTTAAACAATATCATTTTATAAGAATGCAAGAGAGAAATTTCAGAATTTCAAAATAATGATTCACTACAGGATAGCTAGGTCAGAAAGCTTAGGGAGGGTAAAATTGCTCATATAGTAGTGGCAACAGCCTGTCCTGGTAGCTTTTCACCATCACACACTTATACAATTTCACTTAAGAACATCCTTAATAAAGTATTAAAAATTAGTAACTTTATTAAGTACTGACCTCTGAGTACTTGTTTTTTAATATTTTGCATGACAAAATGGGAAGTACACATAAGCAATTCTGTATACCAAGTACAATGGTTGCCCCAAGGAAAAGCATTTGTGCCACTGTTTGAGTAATGAGATACCTGCCTTTTCTCATGAAATAACAGACAAACCAACTATAGTTATTTAGACTTACATGTTAGGCAGGAATTCTCTAAGAAATGAACAATGTGAGACTGTTACTTTAAGGAAAATAACTGCCAGCATTTGTTGCCAATGATAAAACTTAGTTTTCAAGTAAAAATAAGAATTTTGGCAAATTGTATTCACCAATGTGAGCTTGACAATTTAATAATACTTTTAAAAAAAGTTTACTGCTAACCTCAGTGATGATATTAACAAATGTGATCTATTAATAGTGTCATCTAATGAAATGTGTTCATATATGGAAGATCTACATTATCACTGAACTGATATTTTCCAAATGATCCATGCATGGCTTTACAAAATTGAATATAAGTAAAGGATTGATTCAGTTCTAGAATTGAATGCTTATATGCATGTGCTAGATCAATAATGCACGATTATACATAATATGTCCTATGTACTATAATAATATAATGTCCCTGCTTATATGCATGTACTAGATCAGTAATGCACGATTATACATAGTATGTCCTATGTACTATAATAATATAATGTACCTGCTTATATGCATGGGCAAAACCATTAATGCACGATTATACATAGCATATACCGTATGATGCTTGTTGGGCTTTAATTATTTGCAGGAAGTAGTTTATTAAGAATTTCAGTTTTGGGTGCTGATGGTAGGGCTTTTGTCTTCTTCCTGAGTCTTGGGGAGGGTTAGTTCCTTTGCTGGTTTACAAGACCAGTGTATTGACATATACTACAAAGACTCTTCATTTTATGAGATTGTTTTCGATGATACCTGCAATTGGCATTGCTGCTAGGATTAGTGTGAAGTAAAGGATAGAGGCCACTTGTCCGATTAGGACGAAGGGGTGTTCTACAGGTTGTCCTTCAATTCATGTAAGGTCTAGTAGGTCGGCCACTAGAAGTCAGAAGATGGTTTGGCTTAGGGGTCGGAACATTATAGTTCGTTGTTTTGATGTGTGCAGTAGTGGGATGAGTGCTAGTACGAGGATGGATAGGATTAGTGCTAGTACTCCTCCCAGTTTGTTGGGGATTGAGTGTAGGATTGCATATGTGAATAGGAAGTATCATTCTGGTTTAATGTGGGGTGGTGTGTTTAGGGGGTTTGCGGGTGTATAGTTGTCCGGGTCTCCTAGTAGGTCGGGGAAGAATAGGGCCAGGGCCATTAGTGTTGCAAGTATGGTGAAGAGGCCTAGAGTGTCTTTGGTTGTGTAGTATGGGTGGAATGGGATTATGTCTGGGTTGGATACGATTCCTATTGGGTTGTTGGATCCAGTTTCGTGTAGGAATAGTAGGTGTACTAGTACTAGGGCAAGGATTACGAAGGGAAGGATGAAGTGAAGAGCGAAGAATTGAGTGAGAGTTGCTTTGTCTACCGAGAATCCCCCTCAGACTCACTCTACTAGGCTAGACCCGATGTAAGGAATTGTGGATAAAAGGTTTGTAATCACTGTGGCACCTCAGAAGGATATCTGCCCTCATGGTAGGACATACCCTATGAAGGCGGTTGCTATTACTGCAAATAGGAGTAGAATACCGATGTTTCATGTTTCCTTGTAGGCAAAGGATCCGTAATAGATGCCTCGTCTGATGTGTATAAACAGGCAGATGAAGAATATGGAGGCTCCGTTAGTGTGTATGTATTGGATAATTCATCCATAGTTAACATCTCGGCAGATGTGGGTTACTGATGAGAATGCGATGGCTAGGAATAGGCCTGTGAGAATTTGTAGGACTAAACAAATTCCTAGTAGCGATCCAAAGTTTCATCAGGCTGAGATGTTAGAGGGAGTGGGGAGATCAATTAAGGAGTTATTAATGATTTTGAGTAGGGGGTGTGTTTTTCGCATGTTTGTCATTAGATTTCCGTAGTTTAATTACAACGATGATTTTTCATGTCATAGGTCATGGTTTGAGCCCATGCGGGAGTAATGACATACGTTGTGTTTATTTTGAGTGTTATTTTGTGGTTAGTTTTTTAGGGTTTTCTTCAAAACCTTCTCCTATTTATGGCGGGTTTAGTTTGGTTGTGGCTGGGGGGGCTGGTTGTGGGATTGTGGTTAATTTTGGGGGGTCTTTTTTGGGTTTAATGGTCTTTTTGATTTATCTTGGGGGGATGTTGGTTGTTTTTGGTTATACGGCAGCCATGGCCATTGAAGAGTATCCTGAAGTCTGGGTATCTAATGTGGTTGTGTTTGGTGCTTTTATTATAGGCGTGGTGATGGAGTTGGTTTTAGTGCTCTATATGTTGAAGGGTGAGGGGTTGAGTGTAGTTTTTGATCTTGGTAATCAGGGTGATTGGGCGATGGGGGGGATTGGGTGTTGGGGGGTCTGAGTTTTTTAGTGAGGAAACTGCGGGTGTTACTGCTCTTTATAGTTATGGTGTCTGGTTTGTGATTATAACTGGGTGGTCCTTGTTGATTTGTATTGTTATTGTTATGGAGGTTACTCGGGGTAATAGAATATAAAGAGGGCTAGGATAATTGTTGTTGCGAATGATAGGAAGTAAAGTTTGATTGAGCCTTTTTGGTTGGACATTATTAGGGAGGCTTTTATGTGAAAGTGTGAGGTTGACTTTGGTAGGATAGTTTCTAGTCAGATCAGGTCTAGGATAAGGGATGCTAGTTTTTGGCTTGTTGTCAGTGATCATAGTGGTCCTGAGCGGTGGATGATTGTGGGAAAGTAACCTAGTAGGTTTGAGAATTTGAAGGCATTTGAGGGGGTTTTGTGGCGTAGGTTTAGGGATAGATTGCATAGTTCTAGGGCTAGTACTAGGCCTAGGACTGTAATGGCCAGGGCGGTGTATTTTAAGTAGTGTGGTATGGTTGTTTGGGGTGTAGATGTTGGGGGGATGTTGTTGTGTAGTAGGAATCCAGCGAAAATGCTTCCTAGCATTAGGCGTTTGATTGGGTTTGTTAGTGAGGGGTTGTTTTCATTAATGTTGATTAGAGTGTTGAATTGGGGTTGTCCTAGTAGTGTGAAGAAGATGATTCGTGTGCTGTAGGCGGCTGTTAGAGAGGTGGCCATTAGTGTAATAAGCAGGGCTCAGGCGTTTGTGTAGGACATGTTGGCGGTTTTGAGATTAGGTCTTTAGAGTAGAAGCCTGTTAGGAACGGAGTTCCTGTTAGGGGGAGGCTGCCGATAATGAGGGCGGAGGTGGTGGTGGGGAGAGCGTGGAATAGTCCTCCTATTTTGCAGATGTCTTGTTCGTCATTTAGACTGTGGATGATTGATCCGGAGCATATGAAGAGCATGGCCTTAAAGAAGGCAAATGTGCATGAAGGCTAAGTGTGGTTGGTTGATGCCCGATGGTGACTATTATTAGGCCGAGTTGGCTTGAGGTTGAGAAGGCTACGATTTTTTTTAATGTTGTTTTGGGTGAGAGCGCAGATAGCTGTGAATAGGGTTGTGATGGCTCCTAGGCATAGGGTTATTGTTTGAATTGTTTTGTTGTTTTCTATTAGGGGGTGGAATCGGATTAGTAGGAATACTCCTGCGACTACTATTGTACTGGAGTGAAGTAAGGCTGATACTGGGATTGGGCCTTCTATGGCTGAGGGGAGTCATGGGTGTAGTCCAAATTGTGCGACTTTCCAGTTGCCACTAGTAGTAGACCTGCTAGGGGGATATTTGTATTCTCAGGATTTAGTATGAAGATCTGTTGAAGGTCTCATGAGTTTAGGTTTGTAAGGAATCATGCTATTGATATGATTAGTCCAATGTCTCCAATGCGGTTATATAAGATGGCTTGTATGGCTGCTGTATTTGGGTCTGTTCGTCTGTGTCATCAACCGATTAGGAGAAAGGATATGATTCCTACCCCCTCTCACCCGATGAAAAGTTGAAATATGTTGTTGGCAGATACTAGGATTATTATTGTGACTAGGAAAATTAGTAGGTATTTGAAGAATCGGTTAATATGGGGATCTGATTTTATATATCATAGGGAGAACTCTATGATGGATCATGTGATGAATAGGGCTACTGGTATGAATGTTATAGAGAAGTAATCTAGTTTGAAGCTTATTGTTATTTTTATTGTTGGGATTGTTATTCAGTGTCAGTTAAAGATGGTTGCCTCTTCGATTGAGTAGATAAATGCTATTGTAGGGATTATGCTGATAATAAAGGCTAGTGCGACTATACTTTTTACATGATAGGGGTAGTTTTTGCTTGTGTAGATAATTGTGGGAGTGATTATGATTGGTATGGTTAGTGCTGTTAGTGCTATGAATGAAGTACATGTTAAAGTGTTAATTACTTTTACTTGGAGTTGCACCAAGTCTTTTGGTTCCTAAGACCAACGGGTGTCTGTCATCCTCTAAAAGTTTTAAAAAGCCGTGTTTTTATACATGGGGGCAGGAATTAGCAGTTCTTGCATACTTTTTTGGTAAGTAAGAAGTTAGGGTCTTCTATTATCAGATTCGTAATCTGAGGTTTTATTAAACTATACTCACAGTAAAGGCACCCCAGGGTGATTTTGGGGTTAGTTGATAGCATTAGTAGGGGTAGTATGTGGAGAGCCATTAGGGTGTTCTCTCGGGTAAAGGAGGGGCTGATGTTGTTGATGTGGTGGGTGTATTTGCCTCCTTGGGTGGATATTAGTATGTATAGGGAGTAGATGGCTGTGATGATGATGTTCGTTCCAGTGAGGATGATGGTAGTGCTAGATCATGAGAATATTGATACTACTACAAATAGTTCTCTGACTAGGTTGATGCTGGGTGGTAGGGCTAGGTTAGTTAGGCTTGCTAAGAGTCATCAAGCAGCTATTAGGGGTAGGAGAGTTTGCAGTCCTCGTGCTAGTATTATAGTTCGGTTGTGAATTCGTTCATAGTTTGTATTTGCCAGGCAAAATAGTATGGAGGATGTTAGACCATGGGCAATCATGAGGGCGGTGGCCCCCATGTAACTTCATGGGGTTTGGACTAGGATTGCAATGATTACCAGTGCTATATGACTTACAGAGGAGTAGGCGATTAATGACTTTAGATCAGTCTGGCGAAGGCAGATAGAGCTTGTTATGATCATTCCTCACAGGGACAGTATTAGGAAGGGGTATGCCATGAATGTTGTTATTGGTTCTAGTATGACAGTGATGCGCAGTATGCCGTATCCACCCAGTTTAAGTAGCATGGCTGCAAGTACTATGGAGCCTGCAATAGGAGCCTCTACGTGGGCTTTTGGTAGTCAGAGGTGCAGTCCGTATAGGGGTATTTTTACTATAAATGGTATTATGCATGCTAGTCAGATTAGTATGTTGGATCAAGAGTCGTTTATGGGCTTTGCTCAGTATTGTAGTACTAGTATGTTGAGGGTTCCCATTATATTTTGGGTATATGTGAGTACTACTAGAAGGAGAGTACTTATATGCTTCATTAATACAGACAGACTAATGAAATTTAATGTAACAAATTCTCTGACACGGTTTCAGATTCCACATTGTAAATAACTTTGATAAAACTACTATTTGTTGCATTTTGGTGTAGTATCAAATAAGAATATTTATAATTACCTGAAATACCTCCTTTTCTACTCAGATCTTTGTGAAGCTGGATTTTGTTCATATACTTAAACTAAAACTACATATTGTGATTGATTGGATGCTGAAGCTAATATGAGCATCTAGCTAACTTCTGTTAAGCTAAACATTAAAGAATTTTGCAAAAATATAAAATATATGTCTTACTAATAAATCAAGTTAGTTGTTTTATTCTGTTATATTTATTATTTATGTCAAGTAATGGTTTTATTTTTTTATTATTTTTAATTGAATTCATCTTTGCTTTTAGCCACCAATAGAGTAAACATAGATAGATATGACCAAAATAAACAAAAGCTATTTGGTGTCCCCAGTAATTTTTGCAGTGTAAGGGGATCGTGAGACCAAGAAGTTGAGAACAGCTATTTTTCATTCAAATAATAACAAAATTATTAAGCACTTTTTATGTGTTAGGAATTGTCCTAGGTGTCAGAGTGTCAGAGAAAAAAGGAAAAATACACCTTTATTATGCATATTGTTAAATATAGTAAAGAAAACATTTTGAAAGATATCTGACCTTATTATTGTACCACCAATGTGAACTACATATTAACATATAATAGTTATTAAGCCCCTACAATGTGTTAGGTACTTTATACATCATTTCTAATTTTTACAAGTTCCCCATTGAAAAGATGAGGAAGTTGTGTAACGGGGAGGGAGTGGAGGGCTAGGACTGCTGAACACCCAGGCCTGGAGATCTGCTATGGGAACACAAACCTAAATTGCATGGTGATCTGGAGATTAGGGCATTTGGAAAACTAAGACAGGTGGAATACTTGGAGAAACTGACATTCCAACTGTTTGTGGAGGACAGGGATGCACATTCTGCCACTCTGGGACAAAGGAAAGGCAGGTGGTCTGAGAAGCTCTCTAGCAAAAAGAGGGCTGCTAAAGGGGCAGGGTTTGCACTGAGTTTGCTGCACAGGAGAAGGGATACACGGACCAGGTTGTCTGGGCACGCTCTGCCCAGCAGGGAAATTTCAGGAGCTTCAGGTGCTCCATTCCCCTGGCTGGCTACTCAGCTCCAAGGCACCCACTGTGTTACATAATCTGCTGTGCCTTCTCCTGACCTGCCCACACCAGCTCGCAAACCGGCAGTCCCTGCCCTGGCCCCACCTATGACAGGTACAGACACAAAGCACAGAGGCTTACACCTGTGTGCTCGGCCCACTGGTTCTGACAGTGGAGACAGGCACTGCAGCTGGGAAACAGGAAACAGCTCTTTCCTCCCCTTGCACACCAGCACTGCTCCCCGCAACCCTCAACAACACTCCAGGGGCTGAGCAGTTCCAGAGAATACAGCTTCTGGGCACGAGGGTGACACATACAAATATGAAACGTCAAAGAAAACTGGCTCAAACAGAAATCTTTCAAACACCAGAAAAAGAGCCAAATGAAACTGAACTCACCAATCTTACAGAAAGAGAGTCAAAATAAAAATCATAAATATGCTCATAGAGGTGCAGAAAAATATTTAAGAACTCAGGGACAAATTTAGGATAGAGATTCAATCATTAAGAAATTCCATATCTGAAATGAAACATACAATGAATTTAAAAGCAGATTAGATGTAGTAGAAAAGATGATAAAAGGAATGGAAATTAGAAAAGAGAAATGCAAAGAAGCTGAGACACAGAGAGAAAAAAGGATCTCTAGGAATGAAAGAATATTGAGAGAATTGTGTGATCAATCCAAACAGAACAATATTTGCATTATAGGGGTACCAGAAGAAGAGAGAGACAAAGGGATAGAAAGTGTCTTTGAGGAGGTAATTGCTGAAAAGTTCCCTAATCTTGGGAACGAGGTAGTCTCTCAGGCCATGGAGGTGCACAGCTCTCCCAACACAAGGGGTCCAAGGAAGACAACACCAAGACATATAATAATTAAAATGGCAAAGATCAAGGATAAGGATAGACTTTTAAAAGCAGCTACAGAGAGAAAAAAGATCACATACAAAGGAAAAACCATCAGGCTATCATCAGACTTCTCAACAGAAACCTTACAGGCCAGAAGAGAGTGGCATGATATATTTAATGAAATGAAACACAAGGGCCTCAAACCAAGAATACTCTACAGAGCAAAGTTATGATTTAAATTTGAGAGAGGGATTAAACAATTTTCAGATAAGGACAGGAGCTAGTTAATTTTCCTATCTGAGTCATCTTATAGTGGAGTTATTTTATTGGAGAGACATATCTAATTCTGTGCTTCCTACCTTTAGAACAAGCAGAACTTGGTGGTACAGAAAATGGTCTTATAGATGATTAAAGGAATTAAAAACAGGGGTAAAAGAAGGAATTCTCTGGAACTCATTTAGAGAAATGAAAATATTTGAGTCCCTTAGTACAGTAACCAAATATTCTGAGAAATCTATTGTTAATATGTCCTTTTAATGTGTAAGTTTTCCTTTAAATTTTATATTTTTGATATTCAAAATACTTAAATTATCTATTTTAAAAGAATCTTTTCAGTAGTTGTTCTCATTGCTTTTATCCTAAGAATGTTATTCTATAACCTAAGGTCACTCAAATATTCCCCTTACGTTAATTTTTATAACTTCATGATTAAATTTTACTTCTTAAGCCGTCAAGAATTTACTGTAATCCATGGTGAAAACGAATAGTATAGTCTGATGATTTTCTAATACTTTGGCAATTTTTCTAATAATGGTTGGTTGGTTACAATGTGTTGCTAACTTTTGAGTTTTTTGCACTGTCATCAGAGAATAATGTTCTTATAAGTTTTACCCCTGAAAATTGATTGAGCTCATTTTTCTCATCTGTTTTAAAATATTACATGAGAGCCTGGCAATATATATACATATTTGCTGTTCAATATACATTTAAAAATTAAATCAGCATTGTTGTTCAGATTGTTCAAAATACTCTATGTTCTTTATTTGGGTTTTAGTTTTCCCGTAATAATTATGCTTATGAGAAACTGCATCAGGAACTTCTAGTTAAATGGCATTTTAAACTTGAACTTTTGAATAGGTTGTTATATGAATACTAGCTAGGAGAGCTGAAGAAAAAGAGGAAATGGTTTTGAAATGGTATAAAAATCTAAGTAAATTGAATCATAAATAATGGAATTGAAGTAAAAGAATGTGAGGAGGTACAACTTAGCAGTTGGACAGGACTATATAACATTTGGTCTTACACTCCAAGGCAAGTAGCTGAGACTTTATTCTTGAGGCTGGCCATTCTTAAACACTGGTTTTATTTCAGCTGCATAAGCATAAACTGGAATTTTGATACATATACATTGAAATCATACTTGTGAAAATTAGATTTGAAAGGCAACTTTAAAAGCCAAAAATCATGAATTTTCAAAATAGCTTAGAAAAATCTCTTAAATTCTATGAATTACGGTATTCATGATGTATGTTTATATATAATTTTTATGAATTTTGAAGTTTTAGCATCATTAAAGGAGGTACAAAAAAAAGAGTTGGAATGAAAATGAGGGCATCTAAACCTTCCTACATTTAAGAAAGTTGTCAATCTATATTAATAAATTCAAACTAGATCCAAATATTGGTCTAGCTCACTCTTTCTTGCCTTTCCTTTGGAACTCCAGTTACTTCTGTGAGTCTTTATTAACATAACCCCTATTTCTCTTATGTTCTAGATATATCCTTCTAGACCACCTTCTAGTTTTACTAATTCTTTTTTATTTATGTCTACTCTTCTCTTAAGTCCATTAATTGAGTTTCTACTTTCTATTATATTTTTCAGTACCAGGACTTCTATTTGATCTTTTTTATAGTTTCTATGATGTTTAAATTCTCCACCGTGCATTTTAACTATGTGATCATATTTATCACCTTTATTTTAATGACTAAGTTTGAAATTTTAATTATCTATATCCCTGGAGGGTCTGCTTTTACTTTTTGCTCTTTTCCTTATTTCCTTTAATTACGTATTTTTTCTTGAAAGTTTAGTGTTTTGTTGTTGTTGTTATTTTGTTTTTTTACCTAAGGAGCTTTAAATATAACAATTGTAAAAATAATTTGAAACTATGGACATTCCAAAAGGTTTTAATTTTGCTGTTAGCATGCACCTATGCTAGAGACAATAGCAATACCAAATCATCTTCATATAATAAAGGCCTGAGAATACAAAGCTGGGATTTGTTCTTCTCCCGGCTACCAGCCTTTCTCCTGTGTTTAAACCTTTGGAGTTGTATTAGCCTAGGTATATACCAGGGTCCTTCTTGCTTGGTGAGTCCTGAAGTCCAGTTTTGGTTCTCCCAGCTGCTTGAATCTGCCAAAAAGTCTGCTTACCTTCTCAAAATCTCCAACAATAGAATTAGAAAAATTCTCAATAGGAAAAGTAGGACCCCTTGCCAAGCTTACCTATTTTTCTTTTCTCTCCTGGATTCTGGCCTTTAAAAGTTTGTTGTTGGTAACTTTTAAATGTCTTTGGGTTTTTTTTAAGCCTGATTTGTCCTACTTTTAAGTTGTTATCAACAGGAAAGTTTGTCTGAAATAACCCAGCCAAGCATTGCTGAGTTTGGAAACTCAATTTGAATTTTATCTATTTGCTCTAATGAATGGGAATTGTGAAGCAGAAAGTAGGGAATAAGAGGAAAAAGAAATTAGTGCAATAGTGTTGAAATATAGGGAAAAGACAATAATCTAAAGTGGGTTCATAATGGTAAGATTAGTGAAGATTTAAGGTATTTTAGACACATTTAGGAAGTGAATTTGGGATCCCAAGTGAAAGCCTAAGGTTCTTCCAGATCTCCTCTTCCTTTCTGGGTTCTGAACAACTATTTGGATGTGTCCATAAAAGATGCTGACACTGTGTTTCTGCTTTAGATGACACTGGATAGGATATGCAAGAGAGAAGTAATAATGAATAAGGGATCAGGAAAAAGATAAATTCAGCTTTGGACATGGTGCATTTGAATTATCTTGAATACACACACACAATGGTGAGCAGAATTCTAAAGATGTTCTGCTTAAATTCTTGTCCCTTGATGATTCCATCAAAAAATAATCTACATACTTTTCAGATAAAATTAACATTACTAATCAGATGATATTAAGATAGTGTGTTTAACCTGAGTTTTACAATTGCACAGAATATAATCACATGAGCCCTTAAAAGCAGAAGAGGACAGTGGAAGAGCCAAAAAGATGCACCAGAAAGGGACATTAGAAAAATTTGCAAGTATGAAAAGGATTCTTGGTGTCATTGTTGGCTCCACTATGCAGGTGCCCATGCACAATGATTGTAATAAGGTTTCTAGGAGCTAAGGTCAGCCCCCAGTTAAAAGCCAGCAAGGAAGGGAAACCTCAGTCCTACAACCATAAGAAACCGGATTCTGCCAACAGTCTGGGGAAACTTGGAAGAGGCATCTTCCCCAAGAGACTCCAGAAAGGAACTCAGCCTGCCACCTTCTTGGTTTCAGAACAAGAACAAGATGAAACACAACCCTTTTTCACTCTATCATTGTGTGAATAACTGCACTTTTTTTCCCTTCTTATTCTTTTTATATTACCATACTATTAGATCATGGAGTGACTACATAGTGTACGCTGTGTCCACGATTATCGATGGTGTTAAGAAGCTCAAAACCAAAAATGGAGTCCACCTCTGGGAAGTATAAGGATTTAGTGTCAGTTAGGGTCCTCCAAGAAGCAGGGGCTGATATTTCTTGAATTAGCCACGCAAGAGATTTATTCGGAGCAATGCCCATCAAGATAAAGGGGAGGGGAGGAAGGAGTGGAGAGGTAATGCATGATGATGCAAGCCTGAGCCCTGGGGAAGGAGAGAGAGGAGGAACAAAGATTGGGTAGGAAGGGCCTCAGGCTGCCATACAGTTCTGAGAAAGTCTCATCCCAAGCATAGGGGAGGCACAGAGTAAAGATCATCTATCAGAAAAGTCTCATGTGTCAGAAATGGCACAGCTATTGTACTCCCACCAAGCTCAGCATTAGCTTTCAGGAACTCAGAGTTACTATGGGCTTGGAGGGAACTCTGTGGTGGATCCAGAGATGTGGTAGCTGGAAGCTATCTGCCAACTATGGTTTTCACAGCAGGTTCTCTTAAAGGGATATATGAACAGCACACACCCAGGGCCACCATAAAAAATAGAGCATGATTTTACTGCATAATATGTAATTACACTGTAAAACATGCAAAATATAGCATGAATTTACCTAAGAACTGTTCCCCAACCCCTTAATTTCTTCTTATTTTGTTGATATATATTTGTATAACATTGTTTCAAAATATTGCTGGCATAAAGCAGATTGTAATATATTTTTAACTAGAGAGTTAAACTTAAAAGTAGGGTTCTAAAAATAAATGGTATGATATATTAGAAATGGAGTAGGTATTATTTTGCTTTATTGGAGTTTATTAACCTTTCTAAACTTTTGATTGTACTTGTTGCAATCCATGCCTTATATTGTCAGAGTCAGCTTATTAGGTGCATACTTGATTTCAGGCATTGAGGAAAGCCCAAAATGTGTTTCCTTCTCTTTCTATCTATTGCCTGGTGCCTGAAATTACACAATCAGACTACCATCTCTGCACTTCATTCAGGCATGTTTAGGCCCTTCCTGCCTTAAGAACTTTGCATATGGTAATGGTGCATATTTTCCCTAGTCTTTGTGGACCTGCTTCCTTTTAATTCCGTCTCAACTCAAAATGTCATCTTAAGGCCTCCTCTGACCATCATATATAAAGTAAGCTCCTCCCTATCCTGGATATATACCATTATTTTATTTTATTTACTCTAACACAAGCTGAGAGGCAACATTTCTCTTGCCTCTCCCTAGAGTGCCCTTCAGTCCTTCCTTCTCTGCTTATCTCATTTATCTTTCAAGGATCAATTCATGCATCATCTCCAGGAAGCAGCCCCACATACCCTTTCTATGCTTCTGTAATACCTTACATTCATATCCATCATATCACTTATCCCACTGCATTATCATGATTGTTTTAGCTCCTTGCGCAGAGACCTTGTGTTTTGTTTATCAGTGTATTCCTTATAATGAGCACTTTGCTCATTATAAAATTCCACTAAAATATTTTTCATTTAACATTTACTGAGTACCCATTATGTCCTATGGAAATTCCATAATCACAGGTATGGTTAGCACTACAATTTAGTCATTTTCACTTGAATGTTATTAAAAGACAGAAGTAGATTTTGGTTGGGGTGGAGAGTGGTCTGGGGACTAGCGATAGGAACACTGCTATTGAAGAAGGTTTTTAAAAAGCCACCTTCTACGATCATAAACAGTGATCAGAATTGGAAACCAGAGACTAAGTTACTTACTTACTCAAAGGCAACTCAAAATTTTTCACAAAGCTGGCCTGGAATAGGTTCATTTTAATTCAGTATGTTACCTAAGCCTAAGTGGATTGGCTTGGTAAACTTAAGTTTTTCAGTCATTAGTAAAGGTAAATGACATTCACCCATATGCTTGAGGAAAAAAAAAAAAAGTGTTTTCTTGGTCTCCTACAGATGTGTCCGTAAGAATGGCATGTTAGGTAAATCCAGGAGCAAATAAATCAATACCAAATGTGGAGTGGCATTTAAAAGTTTATTGCATTGCCAGTTTTCCTTTTAGACCTGGCTTGATTTCTTTCAGCAACAGTCCTTCTGGGACTCTACTGATTTGCATGGTTGTCTAAGTCCTCTCTGCGGAAACACTCACTGACCTTTTGAAAATATTCCCAACTCCTCTTGTTTCTTTAACCTTTGTCCTCACAACACTGTTCAGGTTGAAAGAGAGCTAGGCTGGAGGATGGTGTATCTCTGCCTTATGCAATACCGCACTTAAACAGTCATTGTCATAATCATGTTTTAAAAATTAATGATGGGGATTATGATATGCTAGAGATTTTATACATACACTTATTCTGAGTGATGATTGTGAAATATGCCTATTTTTCCCTTATAGTGAGCTTGATACTTAACTGTAGAAAACTTACCATAAGGGAAAACAAAATAGCTTCCTTTAAGATTTGTAGACATTACTCTTCTGTTTAAAACCTTCTAACAGCTTTTCATTACAAATAGAATAAACTTTAAACCTTGTCATGGTCTGTAAGACTTTATGTGATCTGGATGTAGTCTGTCTTTATGACTTCTCTTATTCTTCCCTGGTTTTGTAGCCCTAGTAGACTTTACTTTGATATTCAGGCATGTTTAGGCCCTTCCTGCCTTAAGAATTTTGCATACGGTAATGGTGCATATTTTTCCTAGTCTTTGTGGACCTGCTTCCTTTTCATTCCGTCTCAACTCAAAATGTCATCTTAAGGCCTCCTCTGACCATCATATATAATGTAAGCTCCTCCCTATCCTGGATATATACCATTATTGTATTTTATTTACTCTAACACAAGCTGAAGTTACCTTTGTCTGTTGACTCCATGACATCTGTTTGGTCACAAAGTGAAGGACACTTAGCTGCAAATATCAGCAGACTTACATATGATCCTCTCACTTGAGTCCATTTCTTTGTAGTACCAAGGTTACCTCTAATTGGACTGGCTTGGATCAAGTGACTACATTTGAACCAAATATCAAGATGAGGAGGGTAGAATACAAATTAATCAAGCTGGGTTTACATGCCACTTGCATGTTAAGAGTAGGGCAAGCCCAGTTAGTGATACCAAGAATGTGAACAAGGGTGATTTTCCTAAGAAAGGGTAATTTTCCTGAAAAATAGATAAATGGAGAGTGGGAAGTGAAAGCAGCAGCTGCCTACTACAAGAAATAGAAATTGATATGGCCATTTTAAAGGGTGGCAAGACATTCCTCAATGTGTATGTATCCTAATTTGGTCAACAAATTGTCTCAGGATGGATTTTTTTTTTTTAGAGGGTATCTCATATTTATTGATCAAATGGTTGTTAACCACAATAAAATTCTGTATAGGGGACTCAATGCACAATCATTAATCAACCCCAAGCCTAATTCTCAACAGTCTCCAATCTTCTGAAGTATAACTAACAAGTTCTTACATGGTGAACAAATTCTTAGATAGTGAATAAGTTCTTACATGGTGAACAGTGTAAGCACAGTCATCATAGAAACTTTCGTTTTTAATCACGCATTATGAACTATATCAAATATGATATAGGTCAAATATGAATATTCGTTTGGTTTTTATACTTGATTTATATGTGAATCCCACATTTCTCCCTTATTATTATTATTATTATTATTATTATTATTTTTTTTTAATAAACTGCTGAAGTGGTAGGTAGATGCAAGATAAAAGGTAGAAAACAGTTTAGTGCCGTAAGAGAGCAAATGTAGATGATCAGGTGTGTACCTATAGACTAAGTATTAATCCAAGCTGGACAAGGGTAACAAAATATCCATGGATGCAGTAGATTTCTCTCAACACAGGAGGGGTAAGGTTCTAAGCCTCACCTCTGTTGATCCCCAATTTCTCACCTGATGGCCCCCCTGCCACTGTGCCTGTCTTAGGTTGTTCCTCCCTTAAGGAATCTTACCCGTCTCTGGCTAACCAGTCATCTTCCGGGGCCATACAGGGAAATGTAAAGTTGGTAAGTGAGAGAGAAGCAATATTGGTTGAAAAGGTTAGCTTTTTACTTCTTTGCAGTTTATGCCCTGTGGCTTCTATGCCCAGCATTTGTCTTGAGGTGTCTTTAGCACTTGGAAGAATTATGATACTCGGTAATTTTGATATGAGGCACGAATTCTACTTAAGGGTTATAATTAGGAAGGAAGAAGAAAAGCTATAGAAGTAGCATACAGAAGAAATCATGGGAAGATTGATTATTTCTTTGACATATCTTCTTGTAGAGTAACATAAGCATGTATAGTTTCAAACTACTAACTAAATTGCGTACACACATTAACATAATAAGAATACAGCTACATAACCAAAGCAGACCTACAATTACCAGCCATATCCAGTGAAACCAAGAAAACCAGTTAGGCACCCTAGGCATTTGTGAAAACTTATCAATGATATGATGGAAATGGTCTAACTGAATTTGAATAGTTTGAGAAAAATAAGACAAATTAAAACAACACATTCCTGGGAACTGTTCACATCCCATATGTTCTTAAACAGTAGATAGTCTATAGTAAGATTTTGGAGTGCTGCAACTTGCACTTCTCCTAATTCTTGGTTGAGTTCTGACAGTATAGATCCAGTCAAATTTGTTGTTTTACTGTATGCACAGGCCAGCTTAGATATCTCCTTCTTCATTCCAATGGCAAGTACCGGAACCAATGGAATGAATGCAGCTACAACTGCAACAGCGCCAGGATCTTTGTTGAAGTTTTTGATGATCATCTTCTGGAGTGACTCTTTCAGAGAATGTTGATGTTGGGAGTTCTTCACATCAGATCTTAATTCATTTTCTGGGTAGCCAAGTTAGGCTTTGATCCTCTGTATAAACACAAAAAAACCCTTTGCCCACACTTTCATATGCCCTTTATACCATTGTGAAGAACTTATTGGAGATCACCACACAGGAACTGCTTTTTGTTTTTTTGAGAGAAAGAAATATTATCAGAAAAATGTACTTCCATAGCTGATCATATGACACCCTTTAAATGATCAAAATTAAGGATATTTAAAGCATGCATTAATTGTTGATTTACAGTTAGTTTTATCCTATCAGGGAGTAATCCCCCTTTCTTTTTTTTTTTTGTTATCATTAATCTACAATTACATGAAGAATATTATGTTTACTAGACTCTCCCCTATACCAGGTCAACACCACAAACCGCTTTACAGTCACTGTCCATCAGCATATCAAAATGTTGTAGAATCACTACTTGCCTTCTCTGTGTTGCACAGCCCTCCCTTTTCTCCCACCCCCCCATTATACATGCTAATCATAAAACCCCCTTTCTTCTTCCCTCCCCTTATCCCTCCCTACCCACCCATCCTCCCCAGTCCCTTTCCCTTTGGTACCTGTTAGTCCATTCTTGGGTTCTGTGATTCTGCTGCTGTTTTGTTACTTCAGTTTTTCCTTTGTTCTTATACTCCACAGATGAGTGAAATCATTTGGTAGTTCTCTTTCTCTGCTTGGCTTATTTCACTGAGCATTATACCCTCTAGCTCCATCCATGTTGTTGCAAATGGTAGGATTTGTTTTCTTCTCATGGATGAGTAATATTCCATTGTTTATATGTACCACATCTTCTTTATCCATTCATCTACTATGGACACTTAGGTTGCCTCCAATTCTTGGCTATTGTAAATAGTGTTGCGATAAACATAGGGGTGCATCTGTCTTTTTCAAACTTGAGTGCTGCATTCTTAAGGTAAATTCCTAGGAGTGGAATTCCTAGGTCAAATGGTAAGTCTATTTTGAGCATTTTGAGGAACCTCCATACTGCTTTCCACAATGGTTGAACTAATTTACATTCCCAGCAGCAGTGTAGGAGAGTTCTCCTTTCTCCACAACCTCACCAACATTTGTTGTTGTTTGTCTTTTGGATGGTAGCCATTCTTACTGGTTTGAGGTGATACCTCATTGTAGTTTTAATTTGCATTTCTCTGATAATTAGCGATATGGAACATCTTTTCATGTGTCTGTTGGCCATCTGTATTTCTTTATTGGAGAACTGTCTGTTCAGTTCCTCTGCTCATTTTTTAATTGGATTATTTGTTTTTTATTTGTTGAGGTGGGTGAGCTCTTTATATATTTTGGATGTCAAGCCTTTATCAGATCTGTCATTTACAAATATATTCTCCCATACTGTAGGGTACCTTTTTGTTCTATTGAGGGTGTCTTTTGCTGTACAGAAGCTTTTCAGTTTAATATAGTCCCACTTGTTCATTTTTGCTGTTGTTCAAGAAGGGAGATATGTTCAAGAAGAGGTCACTCATGTTTATGTCTAAGAGGTTTTTGCCTATGTTTCTTTCTAAGAGTTTTATGGTTTCATGACTGACATTCAGGTCTTTGATCCATTTTGAATTTACTTTTGTGTATGGGGTTAAACAATGGTCCAGTTTCATTCTCCTACATGTAGCTATCCAGTTTTTCCAGCACCATCTGTTGAAGAGATTGTCATTTTGCCATTGTATGTCCATGCCCCCTTTATCAAATATTAATTGACCATATATGTTTGGGTTAATGTCTGGAGTCTCTAATCGTTCCACTAGTCTGTGGCTCTGTTCTTGTGCCAGTACCAAATTGTCTTGATTACTATGGCTTTGTAGTAGGGCTTGAAGTTGGGGAGTGAGATCCCCCCTACTTTATTCTTCTTTTTCAGGATTGCTTTGGCTATTCGGGGTCTTTGGTGTTTCCATATGAATTTTTGAACTATTTGTTCCAGTTCATTGAAGAATGTTGCTGGTAATTTGATAGGGATTGCATCAAATCTGTATATTGCTTTAGGCAGGATGGCCATTTTGACGATATTAATTCTTCTGAGCCATGAGCATGGGATGAGTTTCCATTTGTCAGTGTCCCCTTTAATTTCTCTTAAAAGTGACTTGTAGTTTTCAAGGTATAGGTCTGTCACTTCTTTGGTTAGGTTTATTCCTAGGTATTTTATTCTTTTTGATGCAATTGTGAATGGAATTGTTTTCCTGATTTCTCTTTCAATTGGTTCTTTGTTAGTGTACAGGAAAGCCACAGAATTCTGTGTGTTAATTTTGTATCTTGCAACTTTGCTGTATTCTGATATCAGTTCTAGTAGTTTTGGGGTGGAGTCTTTAGGGTTTTTTATGTACAATATCATGTCATCTGAAAATAGTGACAGTTTAACTTCTTCTTTACCAATCTGGATTCCTTGTATTTCTTTGTTTTGTCTGACTGCCATGGCTAAGACCTCCAGTACTATGTTAAATAGCAGTGGGGAGAGTGGGCATCCCTGTCTAGTTCCCGATCTCAGAGGAAAAGCTTTCAGCTTCTCACTGTTCAGTATAATGTTGGCTGTGGCTTTATCATATATGGCCTTTATTATGTTGAGGAACTTGCCCTCTATTCCCATTTTGCTGAGAGTTTTTATCATGAATGGATGTTGAATTTTGTCAAATGCTTTTTCAGCATCTATGGAGATGATCATGTGGTTTTTGTTTTTCTTTTTGTTGATGTGGTGGATGATGTTGATGGATTTTCGAATGTTGTACCATCCTTCCATCCCTGGGATGAATCCCACTTGGTCATGGTGTATGATCCTTTTGATATACTTTTGAATTCGGTTTGATAATATTTTATTAAGTATTTTTTCATCTACATTCATCAGGGATATTGGTCTGTACTTTTTTTTTTGGTGGGGTCTTTGCCTGGTTTAGATATTAGGGTGATGTTGGCTTCATAGAATGAGTTTGGGAGTACTCCCTCCTCTTCTATTTTTTGGAAAACTTTAAGGAGAATGGGTATTATGTCTTCTCTGTGTGTCTGATAAAATTCCGAGGTAAATCCGTCTGGCCCGGGTGCTTTGTTCTTGGGTAGTTTTTTGATTACTGTTTCGATTTCTTTGCTCGTAATTGATTTGTTTAACTTTTGTGTTTCTTCCTTGGTCAATCTTGGAAGGTTGTATTTTTCTAGGAAGTTGTCCATTTCCTCTAGGTTTTCCAGCTTATTGGCATATAGGTTTTCATAGTCGTCTTTAATAATTCTTTGTATTTCTGTGGAGTCCGTCATGATTTTTCCGTTCTCATTTCTGATTCTTTTGATTTGTGTTGATTCTCTTTTTCTCTTAATAAGTTTGGCTAGAGGCTTATCTATTTTGTTTATTTTCTCAAAGATCCAGCTCTTGGTTTCATTGATTTTTGCTATTGTTTTATTCTTCTCAATTTTGTTTATTTCTTCTCTGATCTTTATTATGTCCCTCCTTCTGCTGACTTTAGGCCTCATTTGTTCTTCTTTTTCCAGTTTTGATAATTGTGATGTTAGACTATTCATTTGGGATTGTTCTTCCTTCTTCAAGTGTGCCTGGATCGCTATATACTTTCCTCTTAAGACTGCTTTTGCTGTTTCCCACAGAAGTTGGGGCTTTGTGTTGTTGTTGTCATTTGTTTCCATATATTCCTTGATCTCTATTTAAATTTGTTCATTGATCCATTGATTATTTAGTAGCATGTTGTTAAGCCTCCATGTGTTTGTGAGCCTTTTTGTTTTCTTTGTACAATTTATTTCTAGTTTTATGCCTTTGTGGTCTGAAAAGTTGGTTGGTAGAATTTCAATATTTTGGAATTTACTGAGGCTCTTTTTGTGAGCTAGTATGTGGTCTATTCTGGAGAATGTTCCATGAGCACTTGAGAAGAATGTATGTCCTGTTGCTTTTACATGTAGAGTTCTAAAGATGTCTATTAGGTCCATCTGTTCTAGTGTGTTGTTCAGTACTTCCGTGTCGTTATTTATTTTCTGCCCAGTGAATCTATCCTTTGGGGTGAGTGGCATGTTGAAGTCTCCTAAAATGAATGCATTGCAGTCTATTTCCCCCTTTAGTTCTGTTAGTATTTTTTTCACATATGCTGGAGCTGCTGTGTTGGGTGCATATATATTTAGAATGGTTATATCCTCTTGTTGGACTGAGCCCTTTATCATTATATAATGTCCTTCTTTATCTCTTGTTACTTTCTTTGTTTTGAAGTCTATTTTGTCTGATATTAGTACTGCAACCCCTGCTTTCTTCTCTCTGTTGTTTGCATGAAATGTTTTTCTATCCCTTGACTTTTAGTCTGTGCATGTCTTTGGGTTTGAGGTGAGTTTCTTGTAAGCAGCATGTAGATGGGTCTTGCTTTTTTATCCATTCTATTACTCTGTGTCTTTTGATTGGTGCATTAAGTCCATTTACATTTAGGGTGACTATTGAAAAATATGTACTTATTGCCATTGCAGGCTTTAGATTCGTGGTTACCAAAGGTTCAAGGTTAGCCTCTTTAGTATCTTACTGCCTAACTTAGTTTGCTTATTGAGCTGTTATATACACTGTCTGGAGAGTCTTTTCTTCTCTCCCTTCCTATTCCTTCTCCTCCATTCTTTATATGTTGGTTGGTTTATTCGGTGCTCTTTCGTGTTTCCTTTAACTGCTTTTATTGGGTAGTTGATTTCATTTCTTGCCTTTAGTTAGTATTTGGCTTGTCTGCTTTCTTTGCTGTGATCTTATTTTCTCTGGTGACATCTGTTTAGTGTTAGGAGTGCTCCTGTCCAGAGCAGTCCCTCTAAAATACCCTGTAGAGGTGGTTTGTGGGAAGCAAATTCCCTCAACTTTTGCTTGTCTGGAAATTGTTTAATCCCGCCATCATATTTAAATGATAATCGTGCTGGATACAGTATCCTTGGTTCAAGGCCCTTCTGTTTCGTTGCATTAAATATATCATGCCTTTCTCTTCTGGCCTGTAAGGTTTCTGTCAAGAAGTCTTATGATAGCCTGATGGGTTTTCCTTTATAGGTGACCTTTTTCTCTCTAGCTGCCTTTAAAACTCTTTCCTTGTCCTTGATCTTTGCCATTTTAATTATTATGTGTCTTGGTGCTGTCCTCCTTGGGTCCTTTCTGTTGGGAGTTCTGTGTATTTCCGTGGTCTGTTTGATTATTTCCTCCCCCAGTTTGGGGAAGTTTTCAGCAATTATTTCTTCAAAGACACTTTCTATCCCTTTTTCTCTGTCTTCTTCTCGTACCCCTATAATACAGATATTGTTCCTTTTGGATTGGTCACATAGTTCTCTTAATATTGTTTCATTCCTGGAGATCCTTTTATCTCTCTCTATGTCAGCTTCTGTGTTCCTGTTCTCTGGTTTCTATTCCATCAGTGGCCTCTTGCATCTTATCCGTTCTGCTTATAAATCCTTCCAGGGTTTGTTTCACTTCTGTAATATCTCCTTCCTGACATCTGTGATCTCCCTCCAGACTTCATCTCTTAGCTTTTGTATATTTCTCTGCATCTCCGTCAGCATGTTTATGATTTTTATTTTGAATTCTTTTTCAAGAAGATTGGTTAGGTCTCTCTCCTTCTCTGGTGTTGTCTCTGTGATCTTGGTTTGCCTGTAATTTTGCCTTTTCATGGTGATAGAAGTAGTTTGCAGAGCTAGGACGAGTGACGGTTGGAATAACTTCCCTTCTTGTTGGTTTGTGGCCTTCCTCTCCTTGGAGAACAGCGACCTCTAGTGGCTTGAGCTGGGTAGCTATGCGCAAAAAGGGGTTCTGATTCTTGCCCAGCTGCTATGGAGTTTATCTTCAGTGTCGCTGTGGGCATGGCTTGTCTCCGGCTGCTGCAGCGATTTGGTGGAGCGCATTGGAGGGGGATCTGCTGGGAGGCTATTTATCTCCATGAGGGGCCTCTGTGCTCCCTGCTGCCCAGGGGGTTAGAGTGCCCAGTGGTCCCCAGATTCCCTGCCTCTGGACTAAGTGTCCTGGGATGCTTCCATCTGGTTTTGGGGTCCCTGTCCCTTTAAGACTTCCAAAAAGCAGTAGCCAAAATATAAATAAATAAATAATTTAAAATAAACAAATAATTAATTAATTAAAAAAAAAAGAGCCGCTTGCTTTTCTTTTTCCCTGGTCTTCGGCCTCAGGGACCCGCTCACCAGTCTTGCTGCAGTGTTTCCCTATTATCCAGCACCCCATGCATGCACTGTGTCTGTGCTCTGGTGCGGATGGCTGGGTGTTAAGCAGTCCTGGGCTCCCTCTCCCTTCCTGCTCCGACTCCTCTCCTCCTGCCAGGAGCTGGGGGTAGGGGTGCTTCAGGTCCCCCCGGGCCAGGGCTTGTATCTTACCACCTTCGCGAAGCACTGTGTTCTCGCAGGTGTGGATGTGGTCTGGATGTTGTCCTGTGTCCTCTGGTCTCTATTTTAGGAAGAGTTGTCTTTGTTATATTTTCATAAATACATGTGGTTTTGGGAGGAGATTTCTCCTGCTCTACTCATGCCGCCATCTTGGCTCCCCTACCAGGATGGATTTTTTTATGTTTGCAAAATGATGAAATGAACATTGTACATGCATTTGATTATATCAGGCTAATTCCTAAAAGTGAATTTTCCAGATTCTAATGTACATAGTAAATGTTTGATTTAGGAAAGTTCTATTAAATGAGAACAAGTTACCTGGAGAAAACTCATTTCTTTTGTTACAACAGTCTTGTCCAATTAAAATACATGAGCCATTGATGTATTGTAAATTTTTAATAACCATATTAAAAAAGTAAAAAGAAGTAAGTGAAATTAATTTTAAATATGTATTCTCTTTAACCCAATATGTCAAAAATTGTATCACTTCAACCTGTAGTCAATATAAAAATTTATTCATGATATATTTAACATCTTTTTCTCATACTAAAGTCTTTGAATTCTGGTGTGCAGCATACACTTAAAACCCATCTCAATTAAGACTATTACTCAGTAGCCATGTGACTTAGTGACTATCTTACTGGAGCTCTAGAGTGTTCTAGTAAACACATAAAGGGTTTTATACGTCCAGGTGCTCTCTGAGACTAGTTTCTGCATGATGGTTTAAAGCTAGCTTTAAATTCAACCTAGTACAAATCACCTACTAATCAAAAGATCTCACTCTATGTGATAGTTTGCTAAAACATAGAAGAGAGGACTTGGCAACATTTGAAACCAATCACGAAGACAAAGGGATAGTCACCAGCAGGAAGATTAATAGAAAAACTAAGGCCTAGAGTGATGAAAAGTTTGCTAGTGGTTGAGAAAGGGCAGGAATCTGGGAAAACATAGCTGAAGCTGCCTAAAGGAGAAGAACTATGATTATCTGGTTACCACTACCAGAGTGGTAAACTCCACTGTGATCATGGAGAATTCATCAGATTTTTTACAGAGCCTGAATGAAATTTGCTTTTAGACTGTAAAAATCTTTTTACTCTGATTTCAGAAGATGTGTAATACACTGAATGCTTACTCAAGCCATGGTCTGCATTCAATTGTTCCTCACAACAGGTAAATTAGGTACTATTGTTATACCTATTTTGAAGATAAACTGAGACACAAAGTAATTAGTTTTATATCTACCTACTAGTAGAACTGGAATTTAAATCTCTGAGTTCTTACTCCAATGTTCGTATCCATTAGTTTTGTTCTATTTTATTCTCCCTTTACTATATATGCTCCTACAATAGCCTTTTGACTAATAATTTCTTGTGCACCCTGACAGCACAAGTTAGGTGCCTTAAATCTTAGACATAATTATTTGATTCACCAAAAGTTATATTGCCTTTTGAAAATTAATATTTAGGAATTTAACTATGTTGATATTTAATGAAATGGCAAATGAATCAGTCTAGAGATGCTAATCAATTCTGTGTATGGAAAAAAAAAAGTTATCTAATGTTGAAGACCAAATCCTGAACCCTGAGGTTTCCCTCATACCCTACCCAAATAGCCAGCATTTCCACTTTTCTTTATGGCCTCTCCATCTCATCTTTCAGACAGTTCTATATAGTCATTTAGGAAAATAATTGGCCTGGGATAAATAAAAATGTGCTCATCATCTTACTGTGACAGATAAGTAGCACAGGACCAGAACAATAATCGATTGTTCTTGATTGCTTGGGAGGAGCCACTGAATCCTGGGGGAGTGTGTGATAAAAATGATTATGTCAGAGTGTGCATTATCTGATTCTAATTCACAAATCTAGATGGAGGCACAATATTCTGACAAAAATTTTTTTTAAGTCAATAGCCTGAGAATGCAATTTTTTTTTGTTTATTTGCTATAAATGACTTTGAGTCTTTGATGAGAAATCTGTCCACTTAGGGCAAATCTGACCTTGAGAAACTCAAAACTTTCTCATTGGTCAAATGAATAAATCACCTATGTTAAAAGAAAAACATGCTTGGGTACTTATTAATTGTCCACTTATAATATTTTCTGGCTTGTATTTGTGACAGAAGTGTTCAATTAATAAGAGGCCATTAGAATGAGGTGTCTAATGTCCTAACAGCCCAGTACATAAACCAAATTGTGAGCCTGTAAACACCTCAATGTTAAGAAATCAAAACCTAAGGTCAACTGATCATAAACAGCCAACCAGCTTTCCTAAATAAAACAACTGCTTTAACTATAGCCAGTAAAACAATTTCCTTGCTTTGCTTCTGCATCTTCTCTTTAAAGTATTGCCCCCAGCTCTCATTGGTGGAGTGCTTCTAACCATTTCTGGTTTGGCACTGCCTGATTTGAATCATTTTTGCTCAAATAAGCTTACATGGTTTAATACGCCTCTGCTTATCTTTTAACATAAGTATGGAAAGGAATTATCTCATGAAACACTAAAGTAAGGGACACTTAAAGAGTTTTAGCAAATGTTTATGTGCCTGTCTGCTTGTGGTGCCAGACTTGGGGCAATGAAAAAAAATAAACAAGTATCATTCCTACTTATAAACCAGGAGAGGAGTAGTGTTGTGCATAGTATTTACAAACAACCCATACAATGATTACCAAATTCAATACAATTTATGATAGGTAAGTACAAGGTTGAGCAGAGTTTGAGGACTTAAAAGTTTAAATTGCAGAGAAAAAGGCTCTTTCTTCCAAGAGAAGTGTTGCTCTGGCAGGAGGGGATTTCCTGCTCTGGGCAAGTTTACTATGAATTCAATGAGACCAAATAATGTCAGTGGGATATTGGGATTAAAAAGGGGATCATACCAAGTTTTATTCTCACAACAGTCACCTGGCTGTCTACAGGCAGCAAGACTGTCTCCACCTCTGGCCCTGCTTTCAGTCTCTGTCCCAGGCACTGCCTCTGTTCAAGGCTGTCTCCACTCCCTCCTGCTCCCCTTTCCTTCAGGCTCCCTTCTCCCTGCCTCGCATGGTGCTCAGCAGCGTCCCTCTCTGTTCTTCTCTCTAGGATCCCTGCTTCTCTCCCAGGCAGATACGTTCATGACTGACAATTCACTCAGGGAGTATGCAAGTAGCTGCCTGTGTAGCAGGCTAGGTATTACCTCATCACATGTATATAGTGGATGAGATTAAGATCAGGTGAGAATCCTGGCCATAAAGTTACCATTTTCCCTACGGGAAATATATTTACCAGAAATTTAAAAAAATCTTGGTTGGACATTGCAATCAAGGTGGTGCTCAGGGGAGACAGATTTCATCCTTCCTCAACCTGCTTAAGAGTCCTAACATCATGGTAGGGAGGGGTGTGATTAAGCTGCCTGAGAAGGGGACAGTGTTCCTCTGGTTAGTCACTGTGTCCTCAGGGTGTGACATTGGCAAGGCATTATGTAAATCCTGCTGAATAAGTGAGGGACTTAGTCTTGTTCAGAAGTTTCTTTCATCAGTGGCAATTTGGCTACACAGATGGCATTAAGTATAAGCTGGTGGATCTCTTTGTAGGCTGCCATAGATGAAATTTATGGAAACTCAGAAGAGATGACCTTAATGTCATTTTTAATCTTGAGAGACCATGATTATAAGACCTTTAAATGAATTTGATGGGCATGACAGAGCAGAATGCTTAGTCCCCTGGTCCTAGGAACACCACCCCATGATAAAGTTTGGGGCTCTACTGAGGAAGGCAAACATTTACAAGTATGGCTCTACCCCTTCAGACATAAGCTGGAACACAACACAGAGTTTGTCTGCCACAAGTTTAAAATCAGAGCCTCCCAACAATTTTGTAAAGTAATTTTTCATCATATGAGGCAGTTAAGGAGGAATATATTTCCTCTACCCCTCAAGGTTCTTCTAGCTGGTTTAGGAATCAAATTAACATGAGACAGACTGGCAGAAGAAAGAATAAAATCAAAGTTTAATCAAGTACCTATGAGGACGCCACAGACATGGATTCCAAAGACAGTCAAGGACAATGAGATGTATTATGTCATCCTGAACCAAGAAGAAGAGGGTAGGAAGCTACAATGTCAAAGGAAAAGGGAAGTAAATCACAGGAATATGATAAGAGTAAATATTTGGTAAACAAAGTACTCAATGGGCCACACAGAAACAATGGGGCCTGTAGATGGAATTTAATGAATAGGCTTTGTTACTTCCTTCCTGTTTATCAGTCCTAGTTTTCATTATAACATACCTGTCTGTGGTGATAGCTCTACCCCTGGAATAGTTCCTCCATCCAAATTATTGTTAAGAAGTTGTGGGGGTGGAGTGGGTGTTCAAAGTATCTTCCTGAGTCTTTCTGGGTCTTGATGATTTTCAGCTCAAAATAATCTGCATGGGGAAGTGACACATCTTGGGATGACCTGCCTTTGGTCCCTACAGGGCTCAGAAATGACCTCTTCAAAGTGTTGAAGGACTTCTTCCAGGGCCTGAAAGCTCCAAGGGAACCACTGAGTCTGGGGAAGGCAAATAGGAGGGTGGCCTGAACTTAACTCACTCCTTTTTTGGCTCCTCTGAGACCCTCTCTGCCTCACCATACACAGAGGTAATGATACCTGCAGCCTTGCATTCATTAGTATAATAGCTTTAATGGTTTTATTTGCTTCTATAAAAGGTGCTATATAAATGCAAATGATCACCAAGAATGATAATTAACAGTCTTCAGCTGCAAACCACTCACACCTCATGTCCATATGTCAGGGAATGAGAAAAGTAGACATATTAAGAACACTGTCCCCTCTTTGTACTAAATATGGTGACAGGCATTTGTAAAAGTTGTGCCTTTCTGTGGCTCCTTAGACTGAGTATTTTTGCTGACTGCGGGAGATGCTGATATAATTCATCTTTCAGAAGTGTTAAATGCTATAGTGCCAAGATGCTGCATTACATATGGCGGGGGTGAGTGAGTCAGGAGAGCAGGGAGTCTGTTTCCAGGTGGGAAAATGCAAAGTTCCCAAACCCTAAGTGTATTTAATGGAGAGAGATTTATCATGATTTGTACCCTGCCAGCAGTGTACACAAACAGCTTTACTAGACGAAAAAAGTGCCAAAAGCGGAACCCGAGCACCTCAGGCTGAATGTAGCTCAGCCCTACATGCATTGTTTCTCTGCCCTGGCCAGATTACTAACTAGACACTGCTTATTGACATCAGTTATCTTCATGAAACCAACAATCTGATTAAAGAGAAAAGCTTCAGGTTTCTTGATTTAAATCTGGAAAGAAGAGGGAATTTTTGCTGCTAGAAAATGTGTTTCTTTTAACATTAATTGTATCTGCCCATTTCACATTGCATTACAAAAGCAAGATAGGCTAAAATGAAGAATAAAGGTTGCCAGGCATTCATTCCTTTAACAGATTGACTCCCTTTTTTAAAAAGGATAAATTTCATGGTTTTGGTTTTTACAATGTGAGCTGGAGCACAGTTTTGTTTTTCCTGTTAACTGATGTATTTCTTTAATAACCTTGATGCTGATGAACATGTGGCAACTGTCTCCTCAGCATAATTCTTAAATAGAGCATTAATTATGAATAAGGAATCCTCACCATTAGCTAGGCCCCTTATTGTCCTTGGTTTCTTGGGACTGTTATTTTCACAGTCTTTGGGGATTTCTCATTGACTTCTTTTAGAGTGCCACAATGTATTCTGATCTTTTTTAAAAGAATTAAAGTATAGTTGATATACAATCTTATATTAGTTTCAGGTGTACAACACAGTGGTTCAACAGTTACCTACACTATTATATCCTCACCCTGACTAGTGAAGTTGCTGTCAACTAGGAAGATATTATAGAATCACTGACTATATTCTCCATGCTGTACTACTATCCCTGTGACCAACTTATATACTGATTGACAATTTTTGTATCCCTTTATCCCCTTCACCCTCCCTACCTACCCACTTCAACTCCTCCCTATGGTGAACACCAGTCGCTTCTCAGTGTCTATGAGTCTACTGCTATTTTATTCATTTTGTTTTGTTTTGTTTTGCTTATTCCATATAGTATTTGTCTTTCTCTGCCTGGCTTATTTCATTTAGCATAATATCCTCTAGATCTCTCCATATTGTTGCAAATGGCAGGATTTCTTTCTTTCTAATGGCTCAATCATACTCCATTGTGTATTTGTACCACAACTTCTTTATCCATTCATCTATTGATAGACTCTTTGGTTGCTTCCATACCTTGGCTATTGGAAATAATGTGGCAATAAACATAGGGGTACATATATTTTTTTGAAGTAGGGATTTTGTTTTCTTTAGTAAATTCCTAGAAGTAGAATTACTGGGTCATATGGTATTTCTATTTTTAGTTTTTTGAGGCATCTTCATACTGATTTTGACAGAGGCTGCACCAATGTACTTTTCCATCAGTAATGTAGGAGGGTTTCCTTTTCTCCACATCCTCATCAGCACTTGTTATTTCTTCTTTTTTTGGGTAGTAGCTAGTCTTGTGAGGTGATATCTCATTGTGGCTTTCATTTGCATTTCTATGATGATTAGCGATGTGGAGCATGTTTTCATGTGCCAGTTGACCATCTGAATTTCTTCTTTGGAAAAATGTCTGTTCAGGTCCTTCACCTATTTCTTAATCAGGATATTTGTTTTATTGGCATTGAGTCATACGAGTTCTTTATATATTTTTGATGTTAGCCCCTTATTGGATAAATCATTGATAAATTTATTCTCCAATACTATAGATTGCCTTTTTATTCAGTTGATGGTGTCCTTTACTGTACAGAAGTTGTTTATGTTGATGTGGTCTCACTTGTTCATTTTTTGTTTCTCTTGCCCAAGGAAATCTGCCCAGGAAAAAATTGCTTATGCCTATGTTCAAAAAATTTTTGCCTGTGTTTTCTTCTAAGAGTTTTGTGGTTTCATGTCTTACATTTAAGTCTTTAATCCATTTTGAGTTTACTTTTGTGTATGAAGTTAGGCAGTAATCCAGTTTCATTCTCTTGCATGTAGCTGTCTGGTTTTCCCAACACCAGTTATTGAAGAGGCTGTCTTTTCCCCATTGTATATTCATAGTTCCTTTATTATATATTATGATATGAATCAATATCATATATTGATTATATATGTGTGGGTTTGTATCTGGGCTCTCTAGTCTGTTCCGTTGATCTATGGGTCTGTTCTTGTACCAGTACCAAATTGTCTTGATTACTATAGTTTTGTAGCATAGCTTGAAGTCAGGGAGCATAATACCCCCAGCTTTGTTCTTTTTTCTCAAGATTGCTTTGGCTATTTGGGGACTTTCCACATGAATTTTAGAACTATTTGTTCTAGTTCATTGAAAAATGCTATTGGTATTTTGATAGAAATTGCATTGAATCTCTAAATTGCTTTGGACAGGATGGCCATTTTGACAATATTAATTCTTCCTATCCATGAGCATGGGATAGATTTCCATTTACTTGTGTCTTCTTTAATTTCTCTCATGACTGTCTTACAGTTTTCAGAGTGCAGGTCTTTCACATCCTTGGTTAGGTTTATTCCTACATCTTTTAATATTTTTTTGATGCAATTGTAAAAGGAGTTGTTTTCCTGATTTCTCTTTCTGTTAGTTTATTGTTCATATATAGGCTGCAATAGATTTTTGTGTATTAATTTTGTCTTCAGCTTTGCTGAATTTGGTTATTAGTTCTAACAGTTTTTTGGTAGAGTTTTTAGGGTTTTCTATGTATAGTATCATGTCATCTGCAAAAATGACAGTTTCACTTCTTCCTTACCAATTTGGATGTTTTTCATCTCTTTGTCTTGTCTAATTTCTGAAGCTAGGACCTCCAGTACTATGTTGAATGCAAGTGGTGAGAGTGGACATCCTTGTCTTATTCCTGACCTTAGAGAAAAAAATCTTTGAGCATTTTGCCATCAAGTATGATGCTAGCTGTGAGTTTGTTGAATATGGCCTTTATTATGTGAAGTATGATCCCTCTATACCCATTTTGTTGAGAGTTTTTATCATTAATGGTTGTTGAATTTTGTCAAATGCTTTTCAGCATTAATTGAGATGATCATATGTTTTTATCCTTTTTTTTTTTGTTAATGTGGTGTATCACATTGATTGATTTTCAAATATTATACCATCTTTGCATCCCTGGAATAAATCCTTTTTGGTTGTGATGGATAATCCTTCTAATGCATTTTTAAATTCAGTTTGCTAATATTATAATGAGGGTGTTGACATCTATGTTCATCAGGGATATTGGTCTATAATTTTCTTTTTCTGTAGTGTCTTTGCCTGGTTTCGGTATTAGAGTGATGCTGGCATCATATGATAAGTTTGGAAGCATTCCCTCCTTTTCTACATTTTGGAATACTTTAAGAAGCATAGGTATTAGCTCTTCTTTAAATATTTGGTAGAATTCAGCTGTGAAGGCATCTCAACATGGACTTTCGTTTTTTGGAGGTGTTAGATTATCAATTAAATTTCATTACTGGTAATTAGTCTGTTCACATTTTCTTCTTCTTCCTGTGACAGTCTTGGAAGGTTGTATTTTTCTAGGAATTTGTTCATTTCTTCTAGGTTGTCCCACTTATTGGCATATCATTTTTCATAGAGTTCTCTAATAATTCTTTGTATTTTTGTGTGGTCAGTTCTAACTATTCCTTTTTCAGTTGTGATTTTTTTCTGTGTGTCCTCTTTTTCTTTTTCTTGATAGGTCTGGCTAGGTGTTTGTCTACTTTGTATAACTTCTCAAAGAGCCAACTCTAGGTTTCATTGATATTTTTCTATTGTTTTATTCTTCTCTATTTTATTTATTCTGCTCTGCTTTTTATTATGTCCGTCCTTCTACTAACTTTGGGCCTAATTTGTTCTTCTTTTTCTAGTTTCTTTAGTTGTGAGCTTACCATTTATTTGGAATTGTTCTTGTGTCTTGAGGTAGGTCTGTATTGCTATGTACTTTCCTCTTAGCACTGCTTTTGTGGAGTCCCACAAATTTTAAGCTGTTGTATTTTTTTGTTTTCTTTTGTCTCCATTTATTGCTTGATTTATATGTAGATTTGTTCATTGATCCATTGATTATTCAGAAGGATGTTGTTTAGCCTCCATGTTTTTGTGGGGTTTTTTGTTTTCTTTGTGTAATTTAAATCTAGTTTCATAGCATTGTAGTCTGAGAAGTTGCTTGTACAATTTCAATCTTTTTGAATTTATTAAGGCTCTTTTTGTGCCCCATTATGTGATCTGTTCTGGAGAATGTTTCCAATGTGATCTGATCTTAAATGCTGTCCTTCTCTTTGTATTCCATTCTAGTTTTACAGCTTGGCTATTTTATCTATTCCTTGATCTAAGATGAGGTCTTTCATTTGTTTATAGATAATTTACTTGTGGTTTTTTTTAGGGGGATTTCATGTTCAAAATGCCAATTAAAGTGAGAAGTTCAGAAAAGCAAAGACTCAAAGTACTTTGGAATCTAAGACATTTAAATCTTGTACCAGAGTACTAACTTTCCAATTCAGGGTGAGAAAGTTTATAAAGTTAGAAAGGCTGGTAAACTCATGAAATGACTTCCAAATTCTCATGTAATTTTCTTTATAAAAATAAGTAGAGCATTAATAATATGTGTTCAAAATAATGTACATACAATGAGACAATTAGCTCTGAACTTCTTTTTTGAATTTTTAAAAACATTTTTCCATGAAAACAAGGGAGGTGGTGTGGAAAATAAAGAAACTGACCCTACAGCCTATTAATGATAAAATGTAACATGTAGGTGGTAATATTTTAAAAGCAGTACAACCCTGATAACAGGGTTAGAGTTATTTGGATCCTAAGCAAAAAAAAAACTAAAAATTTGTTTTAATTTCTTCCTTTCTTTGTATTCTTCTCTTTTTCATCCTGATGCTTCATCCATATTTTAACTGTTCAAACCTCAGCTGGTGATTTATCACTATAGATGCCCCCTCTTTCTCCCTTGTCTTCAAAATTTCTTCTTCCTAAGGTGATTTCAGCTATGTGTTAAGAGAAAAATGGTCTGAAATCAACTCCCCTTTAGAGTATTTGTGAAAAATGTACATAGGGGAAAAGACATCTTGTTAAAGCAACAACATTCTGTAAGTGGAGTGATGGCTATTTACTGGTTTTGCCCACCATAAGCAACAGAATCTTGACTTCAAAGGCTAGATAGGGTATCCTCAGTAAAATAATTTAAGTACAACAGAAACAGTAAATAAATTCACTTTATTGAGCTGATTCAAATTGATAATGGTTGTGTGAGCTCTGTTTTAAGGTTTGTCCAGCAAAGTCAAGATAAAATAGGAAAAAACAGCACACTATCTCCCATAGATGAGGGACATGGGAATGGTAGTTCTTAAGCCAAATGTTTGCCATTCCTTATGAATTGAACTATGCTGTGGGAACCTATTCTTCAAAGCTGTTAAGACCACTTAATGAAAGAATGCTCAGGAAGTAACAGGATCATTCTCAACTCAAGCTGTTCATCACAATCACCATTCCATACTGAAATTTTGATCCAGTATATCCGAAATGATTAAAACAACACAGCATTAAGATTGGCAACTGATAGATTAAAATGATTTTCCACTGAGATTGAGACCCATTGACTTAACCCACAGTGGGAAATCAATATATATTAACTGTTATTATTATTATTATTATTAACATTAAGAATTATTTCCCAAATAATGTACAGTGAACACTAGAAGCATTAAATGAGCTATGAAAATACAAATTTTCATTGCATATGGTAGGAAACACTGAGTGGTCTATCCCCTTCTTCAAAACTGAAGGTACATTTGCTTATTGAAGAAGTTGAGAAGTCCTTTAATGAATAAATCTATTTTCCAAATTTTTGTGAATCCAGAACTCTATTCTTGAGCATCCATTGACATTCTTTGAAGGTGGAATTTGGAATAATATATTCTTAATATCATTCCTAAAGGTTTAAGTAGGAGTACATTTAAATAAACTATTTGTAATATATACTTGTGTTCTGTTTAATTTCCTATTTTGCATATTAATTAACTGTGCCTCTCACCACCCCACGTATAGCAGTATTCAGCATTATACAGTCATTTCTGTCATAAAAAGTATAACAGAAAACTTTTTTGGATGAACCCAATTACCATCCCAACTTTCTGTCCCCCTATACAGCATACCTCCTCAAAAGAGTTGCCTATACATGTTGCCAGGTAGCTACATCTAGGGAGGTCTCTCCCTGTGCACTAGGTGAAACTTCAACATGGACAGTGGGGAGGGTTCTTGATTCTGAGTGAAAAGGAATTCTCAAACAGGCCAATGAATGTAGGTAGGGACAGAATTCATTAAAGCAAGAGTAGCAGGGAATGGCAGCTGCCTTGCAGGCAGCAGAGAAGAAGGAAGAACAGAGCAGGGAAAGGGAAGCTCATTGAACTCCTGCTTGACATAGGGCAAATCACTTGCCAACTCCTAAAGCCAAGGTCACCTGGTGTCTGGTGTCTTCTTGAATCTGCACAGCATGGGGACTAAGCCCCTACCACCTCAGGATATGGGGGAACCACAGAGCACTGGATGGAGTGAGATTACGTTCTGAGAACTTCCCAAAGGCAAAGAAAGGAGATTTTCGGACAGGCTACTAAAGAGCCTGGGTCACCCAGGTGATGGGAACTTGCAAGCCCAAATCAGAGCTCTCAGCAGCCCTTCCCTACTTACCTGGAGTAGAACAGAGACAGTGTGAAGACTTGTGCTTAAGTCTGGAAAATAGAATGAAATAGCAAAGTGACAAAGACACCACTGGAAGAGCGCAGAGACAAAACACAGTGAATTGAGCAGTAAGAAATCTTTAGTTAAGGCAAAAAGTGAACAATCAAAGAAAG
Organism: Manis javanica; assembly: GCF_040802235.1. Lineage (NCBI taxonomy): Eukaryota > Metazoa > Chordata > Mammalia > Pholidota > Manidae > Manis > Manis javanica. The sequence goes on from NC_133159.1 coordinate 56,815,925, forward strand.
GAGAGTGTGGGCAACTTAATATAGGAGGCATTCTTAAGGGTTTGGGGTTTTATAGGGCCTTTGGGAGGGGTCATCATAGGGCATGATGTATACAAGTGATTCATAATTCCTTTGAAGTTTTCTCTTAAGAATAGGGTTATCTAGACTTGGCATTCTTTATCCACAAAGGTTCTTTTACACTTCAGAGGTTTATCTCCTGTTCTGGTTACAAAGTTACTTAATGAATTAAGCAGCTGGAAGAAGATGAAGAACAGCCTGTAGATTAAGGTAAAGAATAACCTGGGCCTTTTTCACAGACTAAGTAGATTCTACAATGGTATGACTCTTGTCCCATTTCCCTGCCTTACCTCATATGTTCTGTCATGAACCAAGTTGCATCCTCCCCAAATCTACATGTTGAAGCCCTAATCCCCAACATCTCAGAATATGACTATATTTGGAGAGAGGACCTTTAAAGAAGTGGTTGAGTTAAAATGAGGTCATTAATACGGGTTCTAATTCAATCTGTTCCAAAAGGGCTCACATCAGGATGCCAGAGCATTTACCCAGCTGATTGTTTCCTCCTTCTTGGAAATCCTTTTCCACTTAGCTTCTAGGACATCAAGATCTCCTAGAGACATCAATGATCATGCTTTCTCAGTCTTCTTCTGGTTTTATCTCACCCTCCTGATCCCTTGAACAACTCTCCCACCCTGGAGCCCTAGTCCCCTTTCCTCCTGCTTTTGCCACTGACACTCATTATTTAATACCTATCACATATTTATCATTAAATAGGTTCAACATATGTTTTTTTGAGTGAATAATTGGGTAAGACTAATCAATGCACTTAGGAAAATGGTTTCCTTTATAGTCCAGAGTCTTTCTTTATTCATGGTGTCGTTTTCAGATGAACTTTTCTTGTGTTCCACTCTGCTAGAAGTAGTAGAGGATTTAGTTCCGTAGCACTTTAATAAATGCTAACATAATCTAGTGGTCAAGAGCGTGCATCCAGACTTGGACCCTATACCTCCACTGGTTGTGATAATGTGTGCACATTCTTTAACCTTTCTGTGCCTATTGCCTCAAATATGAACAAAAGCTGATGATTTCTTCACCCCAAAGTGTTATAGAGATTAAGGGAGGCAATGCATGTAAGATATTTCACACAGTGCTTGGCAGCTTGTAAACAGTAAGTTTTACCTTCCATCTAGTATGATCAGTATTTCTGTAGCAGAGCTACACAAACCCCTTGAATGCAGGTGCCTTGTATTCTATTATTTTATCTTTACCAGTTGCTAGTGCTATAATCTGCATAATAAAACTACTCAGAAATGTATACCCACTACCGATAACAAAGAAGTTATCCCCTAACTAGCTACACAGGTGTTAGGAGATATCGGCCCCAAGGGTTAATGGGACTTTTTGGGTAGAAGAGAACCAACACTGATTTTTACTGCTGTTCAAAAAGTAACATAATGTTCAAAGTATCTTTTATAATTCTGTGCAGACTGAAGAGAATCTGGGATCCTTTCCATATTTAAGACTTATGAGTCAATCAGATGCTTTTTCGATATGGAATTGTGGCATAAAATAGTTAAATAACCAGGGTTTAAAATTTAGGAGGTATAATAATGTTTATGTCTCTATTCCATTAAGGAGTGGGGTTGGTAAGTAAGAATGGGGCTGTCTTAAGCTCACAATATGAAAAGAGCTTTAAAGAATCCTTTATTGACTGCACTGCCTCCTGTTTGCAGTGGAAAACAAGGAGATAAGTTCTCAAGGCCATGGGCCAAAGAGCTTGGAATATGCTGAGAGGACAGGCTTCAACATTAAACACACAGACAAGAGAAAACCCAAGTAAGTTTTAACACATGTAGGAAGCCTACAATCAGTAGAGGACTTTGGAGGGGACAAATCTTAGCAACACTGATAATAACTATGTTGTTGAATATACACGTTAAGTGTTTTTAATAAGGAAAGGTGGTCATTTTATAAACTTTAAGAATATAATTGAAGGCAAACAGAAAGCAAGTGGAATGCAGGGCCCAGTTAAAGTAACAAGTGTTTAGTATGGTGAAAATATAGTGTGGAGTGTTGTTTTCAAAGCATTTTTATTTGTAATATAATTTTTGGATTGTTGCAGTTACTGGCTTTCTCTAACCCCTTAAACTAAAAGTAAACTGGAGTTTTCCTTTTTCTGGGTATTGTATGACTTTGGTCACTGCAATGTAAAACTCAAACAAGAAAATGGATTAAAGTTACAGCCTTGGGAAGTGGTATAGTGTAATGCCTAAAAGATGGGCTTGGAGTTCAGGCGGACAAGGATCAAATTTCAATTCTGTGACTCTCTAACTGGGTGATCTTGGGCAAGTTCATGTCTTTGAGTTTAATTCCTTTTTACATGTGATAATATTTCTTCCTCACAAGGTGGTTGTGAGGATTAAATGTAATTATGTGTAGGAAGCATTTAGCACAGCACTGCCTTGTAGTCAGTGTTTGGTAAGTGTAAATGATGGCACTGGTGTTGACAACAGCAATGATTGAAAAGGATTTATGAGGGAGATCTAAGAAGGAAGTTCTTAGTATGAGAAAATGGGCAGAACAGACTCATGTTCAGATAAACACATCTCAGTCCCTAGATTATACTGAAAAAAGATGAGCTTCACAAGAGAGAATGTGCTGGGATAATGGATCTTCTTACATAACTGGAATTTAGAGGAATAAGGAAATGTAATCTATATTCTCCCTCTTTACTGTGGACCTAGCTCACTTGAGTGTGCTTACTCTTATCAACTGGCCAGCTAATGTCAGAAGATCAGTGATAAACTCAATAAACTCTGACAAGCTTGATTCAGGGACTTTAGAATGCTGCTATACTCTTGTACTGGGGTGAGCACAGTGGATCTTACTGGATTCTCAGTGATAGAAAAAATATATATGCATACATTTTAAAAATCCTTTTGGGCTTTAAAAGAAGGTGTTCCTCTAGCAGTGATGTTCCATGTTGAGTGGGGCTAGCCAGATAAATACTCAAAAAGATGTGCAAATGGTGTTCTAGGAACATGCCTACTACCCTTTGTTCTAAATTTTCCCATGCTGTCTTTTGGGCCTATGAGTCCCATGAAAATGTTATGTAAGGCCCTCCTTTACCTTGAATTGTTTATCAAAAACATTTTTGAAATGGTAAAGATTTTTATCTGTGCTACCATCATCCACGTCAATAAAATCTTTTCCTGCTGATCCTCTCAAGCTCTAAAGCAGGCTTTTTGCTATTTCATAATACCCCTGACCCTGAAATGATTACATTTTATGCTGGCTCATGGCATAAACTTTCAAAATCACCAGCTGAGTTGTCATTGTAGTATAACTGATTCCTTGATTGATGTACAGTGTCTGAGATGTCTTTGTTCTCGTGGCTTCCCGCTGGTTATCAGATTATAGATAAGAAGAAAAGGAAAGTGTGTAACAACCGAGCTACACTGGGGTCTTTAATGATATTAGAGGTTACCTTCTCTTTAAGAGAGCATTTGCTTTAAAAAGATTGGATAATCCAAACGTGTCTTGCTGGGCAAGTCAACTCAACTACAGACTGGGGCTTTGGAGAGCTCTTTTCCTGATCCCAAAGTTCATCTCATTTTTGGGTGCAGGGAATCTATGCCCTGAGAAACTAGATGTCTGGGATGATCTTTAATCTCAGTGGATGGCTTTTTTTGTTGTTGTTGAAGTGCTGCCCAGTTGTGAGGAAAAACACAGTTTTACAATGCAGAGAAAGAAAATTCATTTTTTTATCTAAAGAAAACTACTTAATGCTGGCCTATTACTTTGCAGAAAAGAGAAAATGCTTTCCACTTACTCTGAGGAAACATCAGCTATTTCACTTACTTTTCTTGGAAGAAAATTGACATATTGAGACATTTTTTTGGAAAGCATGCAGGACATTTAGGGTTGGCTTGCTGTCTGTAGATATTCAGCCTATCAAAAGATTCAGAAATAAGCCTTAATTAATCCGCCAATTTTCCTGTTTTGAAAACTTCTCTGAATTCATTATTATGTAAAACAAATAAAATTGGTTTTCCTCCAAAGATGATTTCTAATATCCATTGTGCTTCAGAATTACAACTTCCTATATGCGTGTATTGTTATTATGGAAATGGAATTCTGCCTCCCCTTTACCCTTTCCTCTTCTCTATGGTGTAATTGCTGTGTGAGGATGAGTGGGTTAAATACTTTGTGTTTAAAGTATGTTTACCAAATATCAGTTTGGGCTTTTAATTCTAATGTAGTACATGAACAGATCTTACATACTTGTCTCAGGCAATAGCTATTTAGCAAAGTAAGTTTGCATGCAGATGTAACCTCTAATAAGGAAAACTCAGACAAACCATGGTAAATTGTACTGAAAAAGGTGGAGGCTGAGATCATCACAGAGAAAATAGATAGCCTGTAATTCAAATGACCAAGGCAGATTGTTTAAAACAAAAATCATTAGGCTGAAACCATTCTGTCTGGCAGTAAAATTTGAGTTTTCTTTCTATTGCTTCAAATAGTCTCATCTCATCCTACTCAGTCCAGTTGCACCAGGCTTAGGGGCTCCAGTCACAGTTTGCAGCTAATCCATTCCTTCTGTGTTACTAGCAGGTAAGGCTGTTCATGGACAAGTTGCTGATGACAGTGGAAAGCACTCTGCCTTCTTACAAGCAGACCCAGAGGGCTCTAGCTCCTTCAGATGTCTCAGGCTGATGTACTACTCTGATTAGTCACAGCAGGAGAAGTGTCCCTCTGATCAATCTCACCAACAGTGCAAAGACCCTGTGGCTGGAGTTGTCATAACTTCTATCTTGTAACCAAAAGTTGCCCAGAGCTAATTGCCAGAGATGGGCAAAGCAGCTGACAGATAGCTGTGGGTAGGACAATAGGGAGCTAGCACATTGATATTTCAGAATAGCAATTCTAGCTGAGGAGAGAAAAATGCAAGACATAAGATAAAGTGAGCTTGGAGAAAACATCTCCAGTAAAAAGAGACCTCCCTTGGGACTCCTGTTTCCCCTGGGATCAGATTCCTCTGCTGAAACATATACTGTTAATGCTTCTGCTCTGTGTCTCTCATATAAATGACTGCCATTTGCTGAATGCTTAATTGTGTAGCAGGCACTACATACATTAAGTTAAGGTTCATCCTGTTAGGAATTAATATTATATCCTTTCTGTTTCACAGAAAAAGAAATTTTGGCTCAAAGAGATTAAGTAAGTAATTTGCCTAAAATCACAGTTAGTGCGTACAGGCTAGGATTAAAACCCAGATGTGTCCAATTCCTATATTTTTAACTACAGAATTGGTGCATTTTTCTCTCTGCTCTCTGCTAGTCTTTTTACTATCCTGAAAAGTCTCAGGTTTGATTGTCAATTTACTATCCTAGAGCAGGATTCTGCCTGGTACATCCTCACTGAAGCTGTCTAGACTGGTGGGTCACCCAGACAAGAATACCTACTGGGACTGGTAATAATTGTTTGACCATGGGGTTCCAGTGCAGAGGGCACATTGCTGGGTGAACCTTTGTAGAAACATGGTTAAAAAAAGTAACTTTGGGCAAACAAATAGCATCAACTTGGTGTTACTGACTGAACTCAAATTATTCCCATGTGTAAAGTCTAATGAAAAACAGAGGCAGAGAGATTTATCTTGTTGTGGGTGTTTTGTTTTGTTTTGGATTATTTTTTTATTTGTTTTCTATTTGAGGTGGATCCACTGCTGGCTTTGTATTAGGTCTAGGTACATGCTTGCTTTTAGAATACAGTGTTCCATACTGTCACAGATTTTAAATTACTGATGTTTAATGAAGATATATATTCCCAGCATGATAAGTCTTAGGCCAAGACACTGATGCCACATATTCTGATGATGCTTTTCCTAGCAAGAAACACAGAACTTTTCTAATTCCAGACCCTTGAATCAGAGATGAGAGTGGCCCAAGGAGAGGAGCAAGAGAGGAGGTTGAAGATGTTACTCTAGCTGAGAAGAGATGGAATTTGTAAAGTCTGTCTCCAGCCATAAACCTCCAGCCTACAGTCCCTTTTCCCTCCAGGACCACTGCTTTGAGCCTGCAAAGGGACAGATCCTATGCCTAGGAAAGCAGGACTTCAGGCCTTTAGAATTTAAAAACAAACTTTTGAGTTGCTCCCAATTGCCTTTATTTGATTAGCAGGATTCATTTGGGTTCCCTGAGAGCGAGGCATTGATGGAGAGGTGGACTTAAAGATATTTAGGATGGGATCCCTAGCTAAAGAAACACAGTTCAGGGAGGGAGTACTGGTGAATGGGGCTGGGTGGGAGGACAATGTTCAACCTAGAGACTTACAAAAAGTTGAGTGCCAGAATTGTGGGATTGAAGTTCAGACAAAGTGAAAGCTTGTGGTCTCACACACTATTCCAACCACAATAATAGCTCGTAGCTATGAGGGCATTTTTTGCGAGGCCCTATGAATATTTATTTTGCTCAATGCCCTGAAGTCAAGCTGTCTTTGGCACACACCTTCACTACCTAGGAGTTGTGTGATAATGCCTGCTCCGTGTTACTCTTTTTCTTATGTCTCTATCTCCTTACCCATTCAACAACCATACCAGTACTAATAATAAATACCTCATTGTATTAAATGCAAGGAGTAAATGAAATGATTCACATAAAGCACTCACTCAGTACACATCTTGGCACATAGAAGATTCGGTAAACAATATGATGGCATAAATTAGTGATTGCCTAATTAATATTGATTCTCTCCTTCCTTACTGGCAACTCTAATTGAGCTGCGTGGCAATATGCCTCAGATAAATGCTTACTTTCCAGCTTTCTCTGAACCAGAGGTAGCCACATGATGTAGTTTTGGTAAATTTGTTGTAGGTAGAAGTTTCCTGGAAGTTTCTGGGAAAGGTTTTATTTCCCTATTCAAAGGGAACACGTCTGTCTGACATCACCCTTTCCCCATTTTTCCTTCCTTGAATGTGTATCTAATGTCAGGAGCCAAAGGTACCATATTTGATGGAAGAAACAAGCAAAGGGAAATTTCAAGAGAATTGTAGAAATGCCATCCCAAACACCATCTACCTACTCCACCAGTACCAACATGCACCTATGTACCTATATAAATAAGGTTTCTTTTTATGTGAGAAAAATACCCACTATTACTTATTTTTATTGTTTTAATTTTGACTTTGCTACAAGGTCTTCTGTTAATTGTAGGCAAAATCTTTCTTAACAGCATTATCTATGATCAACAATATTATTATTATTAATCCAGGCATTGTTTCATTTAATCTTTGTAAAAATCCAGGAAGGTAGGTATTATGATTCTCAGTCATTTTTTAGTTGAGATTTAAAATAACAATAAAAAGCAACATTTTAATATAAAAAAGAGTAACAATAATAATATGCATAATGAATTATAATAAAATACTAATGTAGTAATAGTGCTTATTATGTGCCACTTGCATTATTTTTGTGTAATCTTCATAACTCTATGTAGGAGATAGGTTGTTATCACCTCCATTTTACAGATGAAGAAACTGAGATGCATAAAGTTTAAATAACTTGCCCAAAGTCACACAATTGAGATTCAAATTCAGGTCTTTCTGACCACCAAACTTATGTGCTTAATTATCGAACTAATCCTACTTGCCTTCTTGCAATTTCAAAATGCTTTCTCTCCTCCATTTCTTTGTGCATGCTGTTCCCTATGGATGGAACACTTTTCTCTCTTCTGTCACCTCTTGGATAAATTTCATTTACGTTTCATCCCTCAGCTTTGATACATCTTCTTCTTGGGCCTTCCCTCACACTCCCTCTCCTCTCTGTGAGTCTGTCTTCACCAGTGTTTACTCCAATCATAGCACCTAGTCTACTCTTTTGCACATTCTATTTATTTATTTTGTTAACCCATCAGAGTATTATCTTCCTGAATGTTGACTCTTTGCCTTGCATGCGACCACTTTCCTAGGATTTGGTTTACAGGAAACATTCAATTAAAGATGTCAGAGTTGACTGACTCTTTGTTTTAGTTAGATGCTTGAGGAGAATGATGGTGACTTGGGGGGCAGGGTCAAAAGCAGACTGGGGGAAGGAAGAATGATGGGCTTAATTCCAGGGTCTCCAAACTGGACTTGCATGCAGCTCAGTTCATGTAGTGCCAGTGAGATAATGCTCACCATTTTAGCATTTACTGTAATCAGCCCTAAGAAGACAACTTAGTCCATGGCAAAAAAAATGCCCAAAAAGTGCTCCGAAAAGGTGGCAGTGTGTGTCTCTGGAAGGCAAGCCTAGACATGTGGTGGGAGTTAAAGAAAGGCAGAACTACAAAAAAGAATCCCTCCCACAGATGTCTAAAAATGATGTTCCTAGCAGCTTTAGGTATCACAGTTGTGCAGGCAGAAAAGTATTTGATTAACTCACTGGCATTATCTTCGAGATGTGGGTGTCTTAGAAATCTGCATGCACAATATTCTTTTCAGATAAGCTCTTGGGCATTGTTCTGCATATGCTGCATAGCTGATCTCGGCTCATTCTGTATGTGGCTGAATTCGTATACTTTAAAAATCGTCCCTCCCAAGGTTAGGATAGCTGTGCTGTGGCCATTTTGTGCCTGGCATTTAAAAATAAGATAATGAGATTTAAAGTTGAGTTGAAACAGAATTTCTGAATGTGTCAGAACAGGCAGCATACCCCACCTCACCCACTTCTTTCTGCAGCCACTGCTTTCTCCTGCAGGTTTTCAGATAGCTCTTTCCATCTGCCTTTTTCCTTCTGTATTTAGATATATGGTGAATCAGACTTGGTTCATTTAGGTGGCAGAATGAGTCACAGTGCGGTATCAAAAACTGCAGGGGCCACATGCAGAAGGTTCTCCAGAAGTAGATGGGGTGTGGTTTACTCTTTAACTGGGTGAGTCCCACGGTTATAAAAGAGAGCTTTCCACCCCACATTGAAGAAGGAGGAAGGATCCAAGGTAACAAGAAGCCCAAGTTCCTGAATGGCTAGATGTTCCTGTGACCTTACCTGAGCCCACTGATTTATTAGTGATTCAGTTTCTCTAAATTATATTTTTAGATCATGGGAATACCCTAATTTTTTTTTTGTTGTCAAATTTCAGTCAACTGGTAGCGGGTGCCACGAGCAATGACTGTGCAACTGAGTATTGTGTAGTAGAAAACTAGGGTTTGGCAATTTTTTTTCTCTATAGAGCCAGATGGTAAATATTTTAGGCTTTTCAGATCATATGATCACTGTTGCTTCTATGCAACTCTGCTCTTGCAGACCAAAAGCAGTCAAGACAATACATAAATGAATGGGTGTGGCCATGTCCCAACAAATTTCATTTACATAAAGACGGGGCAGGATTTAGTACCCTGCAGGGCCTTAATTTGCTGACCTCTGCAGTTAGCAGTCTTCAGTGGACAGAAAAAGATTGTGACACAGATACATGCATTTCCCATACCTGATACAAAGTTATAGCATTCAAATCTTTCCACCACAGACTCACTGGTTCCTCCCAAAAAACACATGAGGTAGCTCAGAAGCAGGTATTTTTAGGACAGTGGTACATTTGATGAAAAGCATAAGCTTTGGAGAGAGAGCCATGTTGGAATCCAGTTCTATGCTTATAACTGTAGGAACTTGGGCACACGAGTGCCCTCTTTGCATCTCAGTCACCTAATTGTTTATACAGCATAATACCAGTATCTATCTCAAGTATGAAGGGCTCTTCAGTAGGTGTTCATAATAAATGCAATTAGTATAATCATCTTCCCTATCTGTTACTTGGGGCAAACCTGATGGCATTTATGAGCAATAAATTCAGTAGCATATGTAAAGCCTATGTTATAGCACAATGCTTAGTACATAATAATGCTTAATAAATGTTAACTAGTATTCATATTCCCAATAAAGGAATTTAAAATGGTGAAATAGTTCTGCCAAAGCTTTATAGTGAATAATAGCAGAAGTGGAACTGAAACTTAGTTTAGACACCAGAGATCATACTCTGCCCTCTAAAAATTAGCAAATACATGTTAAAACTCCATGAAAAAGCACAAAGTGAAACTCAAATGGAAATATTTTTCATTAGAAGTGATAAGATGTAGACAAACCTTAACTTTCCATTAGTTTCATTGATTGATTGATTTTTTTTAGTTATATATTTCTCTGTAAAATTAGTTAATTCGAGATGTATTTTCTTTATAAACTAGGTAGAAGGCAACTTGTTCCTGGCAATATCACACAGGCTTGAGAACTGTTAGGGAGAAGAGATTTTACATTACATTTTCTACTGGATGTGTTTGGTCCTTTTTGAAACAGACCCCATTGCCCTAAATTCCCATGTTTTATTTCATGTTGGTACCATAATCTTGACCTCATCTGAATGGAGAAAGTGGTGGACATAAAAACTAAAGTTTGGGGGAAGTTAGAGACCTCTGACTTGTGTGCTTGTGTGGCTCAAAAAGATGATCTGGACCAATTAGATTAATTCCCACTCCTCTTCTTTGTCTTCCATGGAGAGCGGTAGAGCCGTAAAGGGCTTAGGGAGAGATGGCACTTGGAAAGTCATGAAGAGTGATCAGAGATTCAACAAGAACAGAAGGGGAAAGGTATTGAAGGCAGAATGCACAGGCTAAGTAGAAAAGGGTCGACTGGAAAGGGGAGAGAGATCCTGAAGAGAACTGTCAGGAAGCTTTTGAGACTGTTGCTTGGTAACCACCTAGCACAGTTCAGTGGCTGTTAACTGATTCATTCAAATAACTCTTGGCTACCCAGTTCTTTTCTCTATACCATAAGGGTGAACTCTAAGAGTGGAGTCTAATTCTAAATCATCAGCTGACACAGGCCTCAGTGTTAGGGAGTAAGTTATCTCAGGGACAGCTCTTCTTAAGGAGTCAGGGGTTAAGTTCTTGCTTCGTCTCCCAGGGACGGTCACACCTCCTCTCCCAGGGACTCCCTCCCCATGCTCAAGCTGGCCCCAGGACTAAGCGAGTTGTGACTGACTTGAATGAAATTAACCTTTATAAATGCTGCTTCCATGAATAATGCCTAACTCTAGATGAAGAAATCAATCTTACCACAGAAGGGGGATGAGGAGGAAAATGCCCAGAGGAAGGTGAAGATGAGCATTTTCATTTATTAAAAAATAATGTAAACATTTTCAAAAGATGGCACCCTCAGCACTGGCAGGCAATGGAGATACCCTGTGTTTTCTCAATGATATTTCTTCTCCCTGAGTGAATAAATCGATAAAATATCAAGAGCTGTTCTGGAGATAACAAGAACTTAAAGTGGATGTACACTGCAGCAGGGACTGTGTCTGTTTGATTTTAGCCCAAACAATCTCCTACTTGCCTGCAAAGAAGGGTGGAGATTCTGGTCATGACTCACTAGAGGGGTGGCCAGAAGGAGAGTGATCAGCCTGGGTGTCTGAGGCCTGAGTGGGCCTTGTATGACCTTGCAAGCCTGGGGAACTGGGAGCTGTCTCTCCCCATCCACCTCCACTTGATTTTCACTTTTCTTCTTCTCTTTTTCTCTCCACCCCCACAAACACATGCACATCGGAAAGAAGAGGCTATTTCTGGTTTGCTAGCAAAGACAGAAATCATACCAACACACACACACACACACACACACACACACACACACACACACACACACACACACACACAAGGCTAGAAGAGGATACTGCTGAGAGAGCAGGCCATGTTTTTGAACAGCTGACCTGAGGACCCTTCAGAAGGAAAGACCTGTACTTGACATTTAGTTCTTCATGTTTGATTGATTTGTTTTGCTTCAATGGTTAAAATTTTTCTAAATTTATGTCATTAGCAGCTTCTGTGACAGTTTCTAACAGAATGTTGGAGTGGCTTTATCAAACAGAATTCCTTCTCCCTAATAGTTATCAAGTGAATCCACTTGGATATTTAATGTGTATTTCTTTAACTTCCTGGAAGGATGGCATTATTCAGCTAATGCCTGGAGGTCTGGTCATGTTCTATTCTTCTTTGATTCATATACTGGGGAGGAAATTAGTCACACTTGATGAAGAGTTTGATACCACCTACTCATGAAAATTATGTGTGTGGATGGGGCAGGATGAAGCAGAATGCCACAGGGTGGGCAATGTCCTTCCTGTGCTCACATGTCCACTCTGAAGACTGCAGCTTCCATCTTGATCCTTGAGGTATTGGGTCTGCAGCCAACTCTGCAGTGTGTGTGTGTGTCTATACAGTTCATGGCAAAATGTCAGACTATTATATTAATGTGATCCTATTGTCTCTTCGGAAAAGACTGGATGCCAAATCAGACTATCAGGCACAAATTATGGTAATAACAATAATGGTTATTTATTATTTGCTTTGTGCTTGGCAGTGTGCTAGGTGCATCTCCTCATTTAATCCTCCCAATATTACATGAGTAGATATTTATAACCTCTAATATAATCATCTCAGGGAGGTTCAATGAGTAACTCAACCTCAGGTCTGCTTATCTCTAAAATTTGTGCTATTTTATAGCCTCCTGATCTGATTTTGGAATTGAACTGTGAAACCCACCATCTTTTTAAAACACTCCTATAAAATGGAAGGTCATGAGTTAGGATATTTTATTCATAATGTATGACAAAGTCAGAAATTCAAAATGCTTTAACATCTGTACTACTCAATTTAGCACATAATTTTATATTCTCATAAATTGTTTTTTTTCTTTTATGAAGAATAGTCCTTGAGGGCAAATTGTTTTTTTATCCTTCTTTTTATCTTTATTCTCCTTTGAACCTTACATAAGGTGAGAAATCCAATTACAGCCAAGACAGAGGAATAGACAAGACATTTACACATATGCCCACCATAGGGTTAGATAGTTTCACATAGTTCCTCTGGAGTCACTTTTTATGTGCGGATCAGATTCTAGAAGATAGTGCATATGGTGATTATTTGTTAGTCTTTCCCTAACATCAGGTTGCCTTTCTAACATAACCTCTCATTTTCTAACCCTGTAAAATTTGGGTGGCATTAGTCTCATCACAGAGTGAGCCCTGATTGAATTAAATTAATCAGTGAATTCCATCTCCTTGGATTCAGGGATATCACATGACCCAAGCAAAAACAACTAAGACACAATTCCTGGGCTTTGGTTTGAGCGGTAAGAAAAGTCAAATCCCTCTCTCCACATGTTCTAGAACCTTTTGAGGACCAAGAGAGAAGGATCTTCTATGAACCTATCCAACAATGAAGATGCAGAACTATGAAATGGGGAGAAGACCTATGTGTTAGGAACACTGTGTAAGTCCTGAGTTATCCCTAATCTAGGATTAGGAAACAAAAGATTTTCTTATTGTTTAAGGAGTTTTGAGTTGGTTTTTCTGTTCCTAACAATGTTAAGTTCTACCTGATTCTCCAGGAAAGGTAAAAAATACATATATTTAGTGCATTATAGATAGTCACAAAATCTCATAGTAACACCAATACATCTAGTTTTTTGGATGTCATTCTTTATCATAGAAACAGATTGCTATTTCTTGGTTTGAGCAGGTGACAAAGTAGCTGATAGTCATTTAAGAACCATGTCAGGGAAAATATACTTCTTAAAACTCTAGGATAGCAGTTTGTATGGTGAGATGCCCAAAATGGGCAAGACAAGTGGAAATGAGTTCATCCCAGGGAATAGCAGATTCTTGTGCATGCTCTGCTCATTGAGTGGATGTCAGGTATTATCATGTCTTAGTTGGGGCTGTTGTAACAGGAATACCAGAGACTTGGTAACTTGGACAACAAATGCTTATTTTTAGCTGTTCTGGAAATGGAGAAATATGAGATCAGGGTGCTAGCATGGTCAGTTTCCAATGAGGACCTCTTAGAGATTTCCTGACATGGTAGAGAGAGAGAGCTCAGATCTCTTTATCCCCTCATAAGGGCTCCAATCCCACTATCCAGGCTCCATCCCCATTATTTTATCCCAACCTGATTACTTCCCAAAGGCCCCATCTTCAAATACATTCACATTGGAGGATTAAGTTCTCAGCATATGAATTTGGAGGGAACACAGACACTGTCCGTAGAAATTAGACTATTTCAAATTCTCTTTCTCTGACTCTGCCAGGTGCATGTATTTGAATCATCTAAGAAAAAAAAATATATCTAGAATATGACTCCACAACATTATCTAACTTTATTCTCACAACATCACTTTAAGGAAGGAATCCATAATTCACCATTTCACATATGAAGGTATTGGGACTCAAGAAAATTTAGAGCTTTTTTTTTTTTCAGAATTTTAAAGGTAGTAACTAAAGCCAGGATTTATAGCCAGACCTGTCAGACATAAGCTACATGACACAAGGGATCAATAAATTCTTTTTAGATTGATTGAAAACCTTATTGGGCTTCAGTTTAATGAAAGTATAAATGTGGTGGTAAATTGCTACCACTCAAGAATAAATGAGGTTCCTTAAAAATCTAATATTTAGAAGTCTTTGCCTATTTTCTTGACTGAGTTTTCTCCACTATATGCTATTTTTAGAATCTTGGTAATCTCTAAATTACAGAATACTTGGGGATCATGTAGTAGCCTGTCCCTCAAAGTAGTTCTCTATGGCTCAACACCTGATAAATTCTTATAAAGCAAAGAAGTCACACAATGCAATATGTCAGAAAATAGTTACTGGAATTAGGGAAGGATATTCTGATTACTTACTGAAAGTAAATGCTAGAAATAGAAGTCACTTCACCATTAACATAAAAAAAGCAAAGTAATCTTTTGTTCCATCTAGAAATGTTATAGGTTATATGAGCAAAGGGATATGTTTGAGACTTATGACACCAAATATTTTTACTCCTAGGCCTGTACATTTTCTTTTGAATATGGGAGCCTTATAGTGGGATAAGAGCCAGTCTCCAATCCTATCTCTTAGAGCATTACCCTCTAAGAGTTTCTTCTCATATTTTTCTTATTGACAGAGTAGAAAGAAGGAACTGACATTTACTAAGAGCCTATATTGTACCAATCTCTTTTAAATGGTGACATTATTTAATCATTTCAACATCTCTTCAAGGTAGACTTTCATTTTTGAGACACACAAACATTGGAAAATTTTAAGTTTTGCCAAAATCAATAGAATGTATTAGAAAAGCCAAGTCTCCAGATTCACAAATCCAAATCAGATTCCACTAGACCCATTGTGTTTGTAAATCTCCTGATTAGTAGAAGTGATCCCAACCCAGGTTTTGGCCAAAGCCTTCTCTAAATCTAAACCCTGATGGTTGGAGATTCTCAATTTGTTTGTTTTTAGTTAGGCACATTAGTTCTATGTATCTTCTTTTGAATTTCTCTTCTAGCCTGGTACTTTAACCTTTTTCTTCCCTGGTATTGTGTGTACTCTCTTCACAAACTAGCTAATGAATGGCAATATGTACTGAAGGAGGGTGGGAAATGAATGAAATGACAGCATTTTTAGATAATTTAGTGTTAGGCAGACCTGGCTCTCATTACCAGGTCTTATTTCTCATTGTGGGATCTTGAAAGGTTGCCTAACCACTGTGAACCTCCCTTCTTATCTGTAAAATGGAGAAAATGACCTTTCATAGGATTGTTATTAATAATTAAATAGTATATGTGAATCATCTTTCTTTCAATCCTCCATGCCCATCCTCTGTCTATGGTTAAGTTTCATACAAGAGAGTTGGAATCAAGTAGTCAATAGAGAAATACTCTGATCACTAACACATTCCAGCAGATGTATTTCATCCTGGATCACCATTCTAGTGGAGGGTCATTCAACATTACATTGTCCTTTAATGCTTTCAACAGTTTATTGGCTTCAGTTTCCTCAAGTGATTTTCCATTCTGACTATGTATCAGAATAGTTGACAGAGTTTAAAAAAAAAGCATATGTCTAAGCTTAACATTGGCCCTGACTCACAGAGGTTCTTGTTCAGTAAGCTAGGGGTCAGGGGAGAAGCCCAGTAATGCACAACCTTTAGAAGCTCCACAGGGAGTACTGCTGCACACGCTAGGCCGAGGTACCACAGTTTGGGCCTCATGCTCTAGAACGGCAACAGTGGATCAATCTTGGAAACAGGTGGAAAGGGTGCATTCCCAGAAGGCAAATTATGCTGAGATCTTATTAATTCTCATAGCTTTTCTCTTAAAATGTTGTCTCTAAACTACCTAGATCACTAATACCTGAAGTTCTTATTTTAAGTGCAGCTATCTAGACCTGCCTTAAGATCACAGTGCTTGTTCATGGGGCCCCAGGAAAATGTAGTCAGCAAGTGTCCCAAGGGATTCTTCTGTACACAGAAGTCTTGAGAATTCTCGCAAAAGAGATTTCAGACTAGAGATGTGTTGAAGACAGGTCTGAGAAGAAGGCACAAACCTGAAGTGACTCCCTTAGAGGATTGACTCTGCTGTCTCTCTAAGCACAATGGCTTTTGATTCCTTCTGAATTGAACCTGTGCTTGTTTCTTCAGTGAACTGAGTAGTATAAACTTAATTTTGAGCCAGTCTCTTTTCTTGCCTTTCCCTAACTTCACTACAGACTTTCACATATGCCAAGATCTTGAAAAGAACCAAGCTCACTTCAGACCTACTTCAGAATAAAAATTAAAATTTTGCTTCCCCTCAAGAAAATCTGATTGACTTAGTATAAGCTACAATACAGTAGAGGCAAAATAATAGGTATTTTTTGAATTCTTCAATTTCGTATCACTTTGAAGAAAGCCCACAGAGTTCAGTTTATATTGCATCTGAATGAATTCAGTAAAGAAGGATGAGGTATCACTTGTTTTTGTAAGTCAGGAGGGAAACTAGTTGGCAAAGCATGCAAAATGAAATGCCCTAGTTTTTGACAGCCTATCTGGAAAAAATGTCATACTGCAATGCCGGGGAAATTGCCAATCTCCTACAAAGGAAAATAACTTTTTGTTGTTGTTACTAAGGTGGTTTAATGTGCCCTAGGATATGAAGACTTCAAAGCACTTGGATCTTCTGTAGAAATGCCTGAACTGTGCTTACCCACTTCTGTGTCCACATCAATCAAATGCAGTTTATGTCCAAATTGCTTGAATTTAGTTCTTAACTAATCATGACTTTTGCTGAGATCTGAACTTGTGGACAGGGATTGGAAATAAAATAACAACAGTGACTTTATAGGGTTTCTTATTTATTATTTTTAAAATATATCCTGATTAAAATGAATTAAGCTTCAGCTAATTTAACAACACTTGCAATAAATTCATCGAACCTCTGAAAACATGAGGAGGCATGAAATTGCTGCTACATGCATGCATTAAACTTCTGATCTTCAGTATTCTGTGGTTTATCACTTTAGGGTTTGGGCAACCACTGTGGAGTACCCTTCTTTTTATGGCAGAGAGGAGGGACTGGGAATAAAGACAATTAATTACCTTATAATTTCCTCAATTGTCTTAATACAGTTTGTCCTTAAACAGTCTTTAGATTCTGTTTGCTTTGAAAAGGTAAGTAGTAGTAAAGCATTTAGGGCAGAGTGTTTTGCCCCATATACATCTTAATTTTGGCCTACAATTTTCTCTAACATAGTAGGAGTCAGGAAACATTTTGAGGGGTGCTTCTGTATCTAGCTAGATGTTGAAGTAGTTTCTAGTGGTTTTTGTTGTTATATTTTGATTTGCTTGTTTATGTCATCCTCATCCCAAGTTGGGAAAGCAGGTTCTAGGATTCACATCTCCAGCTCCCAGTCTGATGTCCATCTCACTACATTGTATTGTCATCCTTTCATATGTCTCTTTGCTGTTTTCTGCTTAGATTCCATAGGTATGAATCACAATCATGTCTTCTAAGAAATATTTAAATTGCCCAAGGTGGGGAATACTTTTGTTAACCAAAGGAAATACACAGACTGTGCTACTAAAAGACATGCAAAAACTCTCTTGTATTTTGGAGGCATTGATTCACATAGTGTTGAATAATTCAACTCTGTGATGGATTTCCTGAAAGAAAAAAAAGTAAAAGACAGTATTTGAATTCAGGAAATTTTACTTAACAGGATGAATTCCATGTAACTGAGGTCTCCCTTCACCAGCCTGCTTCCTACTTTTCCACTCATTTCCTGTCACTTACCATCTTATACTAAATATTCCACCAATACTAAACTGTTTAAATTTTCCAGATACACCACTCTGGAAGGAAACAAGGAACAGGTGGTTTAATAGACTTTAGGACCTGGCGTTGTCCTGTAAGAGCTGGATCCCACAGTATGGGCTGCCCGCTGGGACCTGAGACCAGAAAGATGCTGTTGCTAGAGAACTGCACTGGACGATATCATTCAGCACAGCTGCTGCTGGAAATGCCACCAGAGGATGAGAGAAATAGAAATACCCTGGCTTTTGTCTCTTCTTGCCCTTCGTTTTTCCACCAATGACTTGCACTGCCCAAACCAACTGTAGATATCAGTTGTCAAGGGAACCTGGAAAATATAATTCCCTGAGATACAAAACAAAACAGACAGGAGATAGGGAATGGATCTTCAAGCAAACATGTAAATGAATTTTACAACCTGTAAAATGAGGACTTGAGTTCAAGTAGTTTATTCTGGCAGTGAATCCAGGAGGCAACAGGAATGGAGGTGGGAAAATGATATATGGAAGGTAAGGAAGCCAATGCAGGGAGAATTAATAAGCAGCTTCCCACTGTGGACAGTTAGGGCTCAGTCATACTGGGAACCTCTGAGAAACTGTATAGAAATGAGGAAACTGTCGTATGTATGCACCAACTCTTGTCTCTCATTGGTTGAGAGATGGAGCATTGGGAGGCAATGGACATTCTCCTGGTGGCACTTCCAGCCTGCCCTGAGCATGGGCTGAACATGCTGACAGACAGATAATCAAAGAAGTCCACAGGCAGAAACTCACAGGTGCTTGCAGTAAAAACCTGTCAGCAGTTCAGCAACAGTGAGTGTCAAGGGACAGTGACAGCCCCTGCTACATTCCCAAGACTGAATCAGGTGCATCTCTTCTGTGTGTCTTGGGTACTTTCTTTGTATGTCAATCATTGTGTTCAGTATATACCTCTTTCTAATTTAGACTTTTACTCCTTAAAAAAAGCTGTTTCTAATTCTTTATCTAGTCCCCACCAATCAGTCACATGAATCCTTAATACATTAAGTATTTAATTGATGCTTCTTAACCCAGTCCAATTCTTTCCTTTTTATGGCAAATAATTTAAAATAGCCCATTTACTGTCCTGAAATTTAATTAATATGACCTGCCTACACACATTTTTAAAAAGATATCAACATTATGTCCTAACTCTAATAAAAAGAAAAAAATAAGAATAAACTAACCTATAATAAAATAATATGCATATCTTTATGTAAAGGATAAGATATGAGTGCACTAGAAGGCATAATAAGTGGTACTTGCACTTACTTATAATAAAATACATTTAACTTAAAGAACAAAAGAAAGCAATCATCTGAATATTATTTACATTTCTATCTTTGTTAATTGAAATAAAGACATACATAGTGCAAATGTAGCAACTAAAAATGCAGAGAGAGACAGGGGTGTTGTATTGGCAACTTAAATTTCATAAGATTTTTGTAACTTTTTATATGCTTTTTCAAAAGAGTGAAGAAATCTTGGTAGAATACTTTAAAAAGTAATTTTTAATTGATTACTATAATGGCATCTGAAAAATTCTATGCAATTAAAACAGAGCAAATGTGTGTGTGTGTTTATATGCAAAATAGAGTTAGGATCTAAGCTTGGACATTATTCATCTACATGACTCTCCCATAGGATACTTGACAGTAACTAGATATGAGACAATTCTCTAAAGTGCATAGTAGTATGTATAGCATCCCTGATCATCCCTACACCCTAAATTCCAAGAAGGCCCCTTAATCAGTATGACAACCAAAAATTACTCTAAAATTTAGAATACACCCCTTTGAAAGTGTGATTGTCCTTTGAGAACTACTTTGTTAAATGTTTTTTGAATACATTTACTTCTTGAGTAGATGGGCCCTGAATATTGGATTAATTATGGGTAGGTAAACAGGATATTGAAATTACCTAGGAAAAGTAAAAGTGGAAATTTACTGATATTTTAAAATAATTTCCTGACTATAAAGATGACTGATGGCTGCTTTGGCAAAATATACTTAAAAATCTGGATATTTGTTGGAATACTTAAAATGGTCCTAATAAAATATAACGGACTTGCCTTTTCAGTTTAGCATTTTGATAATAGCTTGGAAAAAGATATAGAAGCCATGTTTAGCAGATTGAAAATAACACAAAGTTGGGAGGAAGAGTAAATGTTATGAGTGACACCCATTGTAAAACAGTGAGTTAAAATAAGTAAAATGAAATTAAAGTTCAGATTACCGAATATGATTGCATCAGTATACAATGAAGGTGTAGACTCAATTATATATATCAGCTCATTACTATCTTAGTAAGTAGAAGGACACTAATTTCACCTGCTTCCATGTAATCTTTAGCTACAATAGATGTCTAGCATTCAAAATAAGCAAGGTTATGACCCCACTGTATTACCCTTATTCCTGGTAATGTATTTAATTCTAAACGGCACTCTTTAAGAAGAGCATTGACCAACCTGACAGCTTTCAGAAAAGACAAAGATAATGAAAGATGTAAAAATTCCTCCATTTGAAGAATAATTGACAAAACTGGGGATGTTCAGAGTGGAGAAGAAAATATTTAGGGGAGATATAATAGTTTATGTCAGAGTGAGTTAAGACTCAGAGAAATTAAGTAATTTGTCAAGCTAACGAAATCAGTACTGTTTGTAATTTGATCTGTCAAACACGCATTGCCAAGTAATGGACTATGCACCACTGGCAATGTGCATAATAAGCATATACATGGGTTATGGCGATACAAACCGCTATATAAGCAACCTCCAAATTTTAGTGATTTACTAATTCAATGACAAAATTAGTTTATTTCTGCACATCCAGCTCTCCAGACTTTATCCTCTTAAGCGATATGCTTTCCTTCATGTGGTGACTAGAATTCAGGCTTCCTCCGTCTCGTGGTTCTTCTATCTGTTAGGGCCTCAGCATCCCCCACGCTTACCAGCCAACAGGGTAGAATAGCGAGTGTAGTAGTACAACTGCTTCTGAAAACCTGCCTGGGAAATGACATGTCCCATTAGCCAGAAGAGCTCATATGACCAAGCAATGAGTCAGGAGTGGGGAGCAAGGAGTCAGGAGGAAGCTGAGAAATATAGACTTCAATTGGGCAGTTGTCTTCCCAAGATTCCTGGCCATGGAAAACAGAATGAAGCTGTTGGTGGGTGACTAACCTTTCTGGCCACAAACAGCTAGATGAACTTTTAACTCCTCATGTTGTAGTTGAAAACACCAAAGCTCATAAAAATTCAAGAAGTTTTCCCAAGGTCTTGCGGTATTTAAGTGACTGCTGAATCTTTGTCTAATTTTAAAGTCTAAGTCTGTTCTTATATCATAGCAAACCATCTCTAATGAGAGACAATCTTTTCTATTACTACTCTTTGTTCTCTTCCTCAAAGGAGTTCAATCTTCCTATTTTTCCCAGCTTTTTTTGATCAGCAAATGCAATCTCAGCTCGTTCTAACTTTTCTTGAGTCAAAAGTTACAGCTCCTTTCCACACAAATTCTTTTTCTATCAGTCTCTTTGAGGTATGTGACCAATCTCTTTCTCCTGGGAGTAGTTAAAACACACACATCCACAGCACATACACAAGCACATACACACACAAGGCCCTCCTCTGACCTTTTCTAACTCACACATTTTCCTTGTTTGGGGAATTAAGCTACTCCAGGCTCCACTTTCTGGTATTTAAATAAATCTGCATAAAATACTGAAATCACTTTTCTTCCAGACTTTGCTCAGTCTCCTTAGCAACCTCTCTAGCAAAAGACTTCTTTAAAAAGGAATCTCACAAAAGTTGCACAGAACCGTATTCTTTACAGTTATACTAAAAACTGAAAAAAAAGTAAAGCAAGAACTCTCATCAAAACTTACACTAACTGCCCTCCTGTTAGTTCCACCCTCTGACCTGTTGACCTGTCTCTGTCCCTGCCTATACTGTCCATTCTCTACAATGCAGTCAGAGCCATCTCCCGACACATTTTCAACCTCAAAGTTTTACAAAGTGTCCATGTCCTGTCAATCCCATCTTTCTGAGGTTGTCATTTTCAAACTCAAAGTTTTACAAAGTGTCCATGTCCATCAATCCCATCATTTCTGGGATGTTACTCTTTCTTCCCTCTATCTTGTCTTGCTGTTACTTCCATTTGCCAAACTTATCCCCCCTTCGAGATCTTTACATTTGTTGTTCTGTCTGCCTGGGCTGCTCTGTCCTGAGATTTTTACAATTTGTACCTTCCCACACTCACTCCCTTAATTAATCTGCATTATTTTTAAATAGAATTTTAAGAGTATCTGAAAATACAATCCTTATTTATGCACTTACTATGCACATAATTTCCATGAAAGGAAGGACTTTGTCTTTCTCGCTGCCTTAACCCAGGGTTGACAATGAGTAGTCCCCTCAGTGTTGGGTAGATTAAACAACTAATGACCAGGGATTGTTTAGTGCCTCCCATGAATCAGGCTTTCTTGAATAATTTGTTTTTTGTTGTTTGGGAGTGTTGATAAAATGACTGATGTTAATAGAGAACAAAGCCTGGTGCCCATGGCAATCCTGGAAATAAATGCTTATGCATTAGGGACATTCCACTCCAGATTTAGATTAAGAGTAGAATTGGGATTCTGTCAGGCAGCCCAAGCTGACCATAATTAGTCTGCAGAAATGGGAAAGGCACTGTCTATGTCGTTTTGCTCCCTGCTTTCATCTAGACTTCCAGATCATGCATAAAACATGTTTGCTTTAACTTTGGGCAAAGTTCAGCATACTGTGGTTTGAGGGAAATCCATCTTTGAGACAGGTGGTTTCCAAGATTATAAAATTGAGCACAGGTGACAAAAAGGATTTGCTTAAGAAGGAAGAAGGATTCTTTAGTATTTCTTACACTCCCTCCCTCCTCTTCTCCTTTCCCAGAAATGGTACTTGATAAAGAACATTCTCTAAGGGATGCTTTGTGGATGGATGATGCAGATTTTTCCAGAGGAAATAAATGCAGTGTATAAGTTAATCAAAAAATTTCCTCCGCATTGACTTTCCCCCTTAGCTCTTTAATTAGCTATTCAAGAGCAGCACTCCTGTACACGTCTAAAAATAGACAGAAGCTTGGTCAGGAGAAAAGTAAGGCAACCTGTTTTCTCTGCATTTCAATAGTGATTCAGATTTGCACATTAGTATCATGAGACAGGTAGGTTTCTCTATTATTTTATTTCATCTATAATAAAAGAAACATTCTGGGAGGTTTTACTCACTGTAAAAGCATATTACATTACTTTTGCATAAAACTTTTTAGTTTACAAATCACTTTAATATAAATAGTCCAACTTTTCTTTCCTGGGTATAAATAAGTGATATTAATATTTTAAAACAGTAGTGGTGGCATCTGGCCCCCATTTGCACATAAACTGGGAGCCCCTCCACCTTGGTATTTCTGGGAGTCCCAAGGAAATGTTTGACCTTGTCTCCCAATATGGTGTGAGAGCTATTGCTGTCTTAAGATGTCCATTGTTTTCTTTCGGGTCTGTACTGGATTCTTTTGCTAATGTCTTCTGGTCTCCAAATTACTTTAAAGATATCTGCTAGAGCCTCTGTTCACTGAGAATGCTAATATCTGCTGACCCTTGAGGTGCCAGAGGAATGCTGTGATTACCATGGAAGTGGAAAGAATGCTTTTCTTTAACCTATTTTATGCTACAATTACCTCCCTTCTTCATCCACCTGCTGAGACACTTGTACAAGTACATAAATTCTTTGAGCAGGCACCACATCATCTCACAAGGTATGCTCAGATCAACCTTAGCACTGGACCCAATTTAGGGGCCATACATTAAAGCTACACATAATTTCATTAGGTTTCCTCAACCCTATGAGGTGGTCAGGGTAAAGCATTATTGGAATCATTTTATATATTATAAACTAAAAATACAAGGAAGTTGATTCTTTTTTTTTAAGTTTTCAAAGTAATTATAAGGATTATTGGTGCAAATGAGGGAATCAAATGCCTTTCTGCTTATCTTAACCCAGATTTTTTTTGTTATTCGTCTAAAATCAAAGCCTCCTGTTTAAGCATCATGTGCAGATGCTTTATCTACTCCAGCTTTGTTGAGGTACCGGCAAACCTCATTTAATTGTGCTTTGTAGATATAATGTAAAAGTTGTAGCAGCCTGAGTCAAGCAAGGCTTTTTTGGTACTGTCAGTGCTATTTTTCCAACAGCATTTTCTCACTTTGTGTCTCTATGTCACATTTTGGTAATTCTTGCAATATTTCAAATTTTTTCGTTCTTGTTACATTTGTTACAGTGATCAATGATGTCTGATGTTACTGTTGTAATTGTTTTGGAGTGACATGAGCCATGCCCACATAAGACAGTAAACTTAGTAAATGTTGTATGTGCTCTGACGGTTCCACCAATCAACTGTTACTTGTCTCTCCCCCTTTTCTCAGGCATTGCTAGTCCCTCAGAAGAGCAATATTGAAATTAGGCCCATTAATAACCCTGCAATGGCCTCTAAGTGTTCAAGTGAAAGGGAGAGTTACACCTCTCTCACTTTAAACCAAGAGCTAGAAATGATTAAACGTAGTGAGGAAGGCATTTCTAAAGTCACAGTAGATTGCAAGTGAGGCCTCTTTTGTCAAAAAGCCAGCCAACTTGTGAATGCAAAGGAAAAGCTGCTCCAGTGAGCACACAAATGATAAGAAAGCCAAACAGTCTGATTGCTGACATGGAGAAAGTTTTAGTGGTCTGGATGGAAGATCAAACCAACTAAAATATCCCCTTAAGCCTAAACCTAATCTAGAGCAAGGCCCTAGCTCTCTTCAATTCTGTGAAGGCCAAGAAAAGTTTGAAGCTGGCAGTGTTTGGTTCATGAGGTTTAAGGAAAGCAGTGTCTCCATAACATCAAGATGAAGCTGCGAGTACTGACGGAGAAGCTGCAGCAGGTTACCTGGATCCAGCTAAGATAATGAATGGGGGTGGCCACGCTAAACAACAAAGTTTCAGTGTAGGTGAAATAGCCTTCCATTGGAAAAAGATGCCATCTAGGACTCTCATAGTTAGAGAAGTCAATACCTGGCCTCGAAGCTTCAAAGGACAGGATGACTCTCTTGTTAGGGGCTACTGCAGCTGGTGACTTTAATACAGTGCTCATTTATGGTTCTGAAAATCCTAGGACCCTTCAGAATTATGTGAAATCTACACAGCCTATGCTCTGTAACTGGAACAAGAAAGCCTGGATGACAGCACATCTGCTGACAACATGGTTTACTGAATATTTTAAACCCACTGTTAAGACCTACGGCTCAATAGAAAAAACGATTCCTTTTAAAATATGGCTGCTCATTGACAATACACCTGGTCACCCAAGAGTGCAGATGGAGATGTTTAATGAGATTAATGTGTGTTTGCGCCTGCTAACATAGCATCCATTCTGCTGCCCATGGATGAAGGAATCACTTCAACTTTGAAGTTTTATTATTTAAGAAATACATTTTGTAAGACTGCAACTGCATAGATGGTAATTCCTCTGATGGATCTGGGCAAAGTCAATAGAAATCCTTCTGGAAAGGATTCACCTAGAATGGTGATATCTGTGATTCAGGGGAAAAGGTCAAAATGTCATTGTTACTAGGAGTTTGGGAGAAGTTGAATCCAGCCCTCACAGGTGACTGAGGAGTTCAAGACTTCAGTGGAGGAAGGAAGTGCAGATGTGGTGGTGTGGGTAAAATTGCAGTATTTCCAGAATCTGGCTTTTGTACATCTCCATACAATATGTGTTTCTAGGGAGTGGAGAGGAGTAGTCCACCTCCATATGGTTGGGTGGGGGTTCTTCTTCTGCAGCCTGGTCACTAGAGACATGGGGGAGCAGAGGTGGATGGCTGCTTCTAAGAAATAAACTTTATTTCTCCCTTTGATTTTGGTTTCAAAGGTATTTGCCTGGGATTTTCCCCCCAGAGTTACAGGTGGAAAGTGCAAGAGAACTAGAATTAGAAGCAGAGCCTGAAACGGGACTGAACTGCAGCAATCTCATCATAGAACACAAAGGGATGGGTAGCTGCTCTTTATGGATGAGCAAAGAAAGTGGTTTCTTAAGATGGAATCTACTCCGGGTGGAAGTGCTGTGAAGATTGTTGAAATAATGATAAATGGTTTAAAATATTACATAAGCTTAGTTGATAAAACAGTTGTGGGTAAAACTATAATATTTCCAGAATATCTCACCTGTTCTTAGTGCATCTGCATCCTCAGGGGTGAGAGAAGTAGGACTTCAGTGCATTTACATATTAATAAGCTTTCCTCAGGGGTGGAGACAGATTCATCTCCATATCAATGGGTAATTACCTGGATAATGGAAGGCTTATCTGAACCTGAGAGGTTAGGGAGAGTGCTAGTTTTGCTTCTGCCTGAGGAGGAGAGAGAGAGAGAGACAGCCTGGACTGCAGTTTGTACGCAAAAGTCGGGTTTTAAACTTTATTTCTCCCTTTGACTGATTTCGGTTTTAGAGGTATTTTGCCCTGGCATTTCCTTTCCCTGGACTTACACAGTGGCAAGGTTTTAGAGAACTGATTCCAGTTTTGAAAGAAGTTTTGTTGTGTGTAAAATGCAATGAAAGAACAGCACATGCTACAGAGAAACCTGGAAGAGTTGATCAATGTGGAAAAGTTCATTGTTTTCTTATTTTAAGAAATTACAGAGTTACCCCAACCTCCAGCAACCACTACCTTGATCAGCCAGCAACCTTCAACACTGAGGCAAGACAATCCACTGGCAAAAAGATTATGACTTGCTGAAAGCTCAGATGCTTGTTAGCATTTTTTAGCAATAAAGTGTATTTCAATTAAGGTATGCACATTATTAGACATAGTGCTATTGCACACTTAATAGACTGCAGTATAGTATAAACATGACTTTTATATGCACTAGAAAACTAAAAATATCATTTGACTTGCTTTATTGCAATTTTCACTTTATTGCAATATTTGCTTTATTGTGGTGGTCTACAACTGAACTTGCCCTATCTTCAAGGTATGCCTGTGAAGTTAATAGCACAGACTTTCTAAATGTCTCTAAATGAGAAAAGCTGCCCAGGAAAGGAGGAATTTTATGTGAGTGGAGGTTTAGGAGCTGAGACAGGCAGGTACATTGGGTGATCAATACCACTTGGAGAATATGGGCTAGGTAATCTCGAAAATCCTTTTCCAAGCCTTTTGTGGTCAATAATCCAAACAAACAACAATGTGAGTCAGCTAAAGGAAAGGGAGGAGGTCTGGACTTTTATTAAAAGTGGGGTGAGGGATGCACAAAGCAAAGCGGTTGATAAAATCCAACAGAAAGTCAGAGGTAAGGCAGAGGGAGATTTCCAGTTCAGGCAATAGGAGGGTCCCTGGTGAAGCACTTCGTGGATTACTAACTCTATCCTCCTGGAAGGGCAGGGAGTTGCTGATCTGGCCTGAGGTTGTCCATGGGCACAGAGGTTTGAATAGGGGAAGGAGGAGACTGCCAGTGGTCAGGAGTTGAGTGGGAGAAAAGTGTTTAGTTCAGAAGTGCTCTACCCCATAGAGGCATCTCAGAACCTTCATCCATTTTGGGGGCAGCACCTACCTACCTACCTGCCTCAGGTGTAATGCTGGTAGTGGTAGACCAGAACTTTCTAGTAGGAAAGAAGAAAGACTAATCAAAGCTGTGAGACATCCAGAAATTCCCTCTTCTCTGCCTTTGTTTTCAGTAAACATGACTCAGAATGTTCTGGGACAAAGAATTATGAGCCGGCTACTGACTCAGGCCAGTGACCTGAGAGAATTACTTGTTGCTCTGTTACTCTCTCTGTATCCAATTGGCCCTTACCCACAGTTTATAGTTTACTGTTCATTCATCCTACTAAAGACTTCCCGGCATCTGGGTTTTGCAGACCCTTGTTTCCCCTAGGATACTGGAACCTTGTGCGTGAGCTGGTAGGAGGAGGGGTCTTTACTTGGTCACATATCATCTTTCTCCTGAAATGACCTCTGCTTGAGGTTTGACCAATGGCCTATGAACACTTATACTGCTGAATTCTTGAACCATTAGAACATGATACTCTGTCTGGAAATCCATACAGGTGGCTTTGTATCATTTATCTGAGCATTGCAAGCTAAATATTCTAATACAAAACATCCCTATGCATGATGCAATATTTATTTTTTAATTGTATATCTTTTTTTTTCATGAAAAAAGTGAGTTCAGACAGCCTTAATAATCCAGCTAAGGCTCACATCAGAAAAGAAAAGCAGGTTTTCTTTCCAGAAGCATAGATTGAGACAGGTTAAAAGTTTTTCTCCTGAAAACAGCAAAAAGTAACGGTAGAGAATACAACTCTGCAACCTTGATTCCTGGCTCCCTGTGCTCATCAATAAAACAGTCAACACCCAGCTCTCTTACTCTGATTACTGTATTTACATGTCCCAGTTCTCCCATTAAATGTAAATTATATTTGTATTTAAATTTTATTTAGCATCTCCAGCAGAAAGCTTTACTTTTAAAATTATTTTTAAAAGCTCTGAGGAGAGGCATTGGAATTGTGTATTGAGAACACAGGTGAAAAGGTAATGCAAAGTCTAAACGACGAAACGACAGATCACACACAGATGGCTACTGCAAGTAGAGACAATAATTCATAGGATATCATTCCCTCTACTGTTGTATATGCAGATTTTCATAATAAAGTAAATGACACTAAAAATATGACAAAGTGAACTGAAAAACCAAGGATCTATTTGTCTACTCTTTAACTTACTGTCTTAAATAATTAATTATCTATATTTTATGTTTTCCAAACCTTACGTAGCTCCCAGCAAGAGGTTTGCATGAATGTAATGACTATACTCTGTTGAATAGCTCCAGAAAAAATAGTTAAGTTTTGAGCTTACACATTATCTTTGTATGTATGTCCTATTGACATCAATGTACCGTTAATTCCTGAGTACACATGAGATCACTATTGACGGTAAAAGACACTGGAGAGAACTGAAAGGAAAACAGGAACATGATGAAAATTACCCAGTAACTCACATTATTGTTATGTGGCTAGGAAACTGAAAATATTACCAATACCTTCACAAATTCTGGTTCCCATACCAAAAGGTAGGTAAGGAATAAGATAAAACTTAGATTTTAATACAAAAAGGTAAGTAAGACTTCGATTTCTCCAAGACTTGGTCAATGAAATCTCAATTAGAGTAGAATATTGGAGGGGTAGAATTTGTGCAAAATGGAGAAGGAAAGAAAGGGAAAATCTTTTACAAGAGTATATATCATGTGCATGATACAGTGTTTTCAGAAATTTAAGCAGGAGACTGACATAATAGATTTGCATATTCTTAGAAGAGTATGGCATGTGATCAGAGGGTGAAAAACAGGAGTCAGAAACCAATTTGGAGATTTTCCACTGATATAGATGAGAGATAATAGATGTCTAAACTAATAAAATGACGCAGTTAAAGGAAGAGACCATATTTAAAAGATAATGAGGAGGAATTCATCAGAAATGTGAAACTTCAAGGAGTCCTCCCTACAGGATTAATGGTGGCGAGTGGCTTTATTTACCAGGATAGAAAGTGTGCAAATCTGTTGAGAAGATATTGAGATTTAGGAATTTTACTTTGATGTGGTTGTGGGGCATTCAGTGTAAGATGACCAGCAGTCAATACAAAAAATAGTGCCTGTACCTTAATTGGAAAGTCTGGGGAGAGATATGCATAGTCCTGAGGTTTTGAAATAAAAAATAATCTACAGAGACTGATCGAAGTGGGAAGAGGCTCATGGATTGAACCTTGCAAATTCCACACTTAATCAAATAATCACATCTTTGTGATCAGCGTTTTAAAGGACTAAACACAACACTAAAAATAGGTATAGAACAAGCACTTTAGAACACAGAAAGGGATATAGTTTGTTCTGTATTCTGCTTTGGCAAACTGGAAATTTTTCATAATTCTGGAGGATATCTTCTGAAAAAGGAACAAATTTAGCCCACATGGTTTCAAAGGCATAATCGCCATCAATGAAATAAGGAAGAATTTTCTAATTTTCTAAATTGAACTGTGCTAAATAAGATAGTGTGGTTAGGCAGGATCCAGTTTACAGACACTGAGTCTGGTCTGATACACAGAAAACATACAGTAAACGTTTGTTAAAATAATAAGATCACTTTGCTGAGAGTTGTAAATGTTAATGAAATATTAAATGAGGAGCTCTTCAAAGTGCTCTCTAAAATTGATTCTGTCCAGTCTTATGACTCTAAGATGTTACAGTGAATAGTTATTTGGTCCATTTTTCTTGAGACTTTTAAACATAAGGGCTTATCTGAAGATAAGATTTCCTTGTAGCTATAGCTTCATAAAATTAGCTTATCACCCTTTTCTGAGAAAATAATGCATAGAAGTGTGTTTGAGTCTGCTTTGTCAAACATAATCTACAAATCTAATAAGACATTTGAACACAGTTATTACTGTCAATATCTTTACTTTGACAATGATTGGTTTCCTTAAATATTTTGTCAAGGCCTTATTTTTTAGAGCAATTTTAGGTTTACAGTAATTTCCCATGCCCCAACACATGTGTATGTTCCCCGTTGCCAACAGCACTCCTCGCCAGAATAGTGTATTTTTTACCAAGGAGAATAGTTAATTTTTACCTACATTGACACATCACGATCACCCAGAATCCATAGTTTACATTAGGTTTCAGTCTTGGTGTTATACAGTCTATGGCTTAAAAATGACATACAGCCATCATTATACTATCATACAGAATATTTTCATTGCCCTAAAAATCCTCTGTGCCCAGATCATTCATCTTTCCCCCACTCCTCACCCCTGGGACAACTGATCATATTATTATCTTCAAAGTTTTGCCTTTTCCAGAATGTCATATAGTTGGAAGCTTATAGTTTATATAGCCTCCTCAGATTGGCTTTTTGCACTTAGAAATGTGCATTTAGGTTTCCCCAGTGTATTTTCATTGTTTGATAGTTCATTTCTTTTGAGAGCTGAATAATATTTCATTATCTGGGTATAGCACAGTTTACTTAATATTCACCTACTGAAGGATATTTTGGTTATTTCCAAGTTTTGACAATTACGAAAAAAGCTGCTATAAACATTTGTGTGCGGGGTTCTTGTGAGGACACAAATTTTCAGCTCCTCTGAGTAGATACAAAGGCGTATGGTTGCTGGATCACATGATAAGAATACTGTCTTCCAAAGAGGCTACATCATTTTGCATTCCCACCAGTTATGTAGGTTACCTCAACATTCTAAGATTTTGATTCCAGTGTCTCCTTTACCATTGTTGTATCCATGTAGAATCCATGTAGAATGTAATAGCTAGAAAGGTCCTCAATTAGTCCATCTTCCTGGATTTGAGCAGAATAGTGATTAGATAATTTTGAACTAATAAAGTCATAAAAATTTTCAATTCATGACTTTTTAGTTCCATAATTTGTAGTGTTTATAAATATTTAAAAGTGTGAAGTAAACAGGACCATTTATTTGCTTTGGCCCAAGATCCTATTTTTAACCTGAATGATTTAATATTTTTTAAAGGTACTGGATTACTTATATGTAGAACTTAAAACATGTCTTCAATATCTCCTAATATTAACCTGTATGTATCATTACAAAATTTGTTTGCTTTTATCTTACTTTTTTCTTACTGGTGATCCAATAAACACTTTTTTATTTTATTCTTTATGAAAAAACATTCACATTCGAGGTTCTGTATTTATTTCTTTTTTAACTTTTCAGTGCCACTGTAGTGCTTTTGAACTAGAATGATGTTTATCATTCAAAAAAGATGTTTCCTTGTATTCCACCTCTAGGTTTTCTGGAACCAGTATTAATAAGTAAAACATATCCTTTTGACGGCTGTACAGAACTCTATTTTTAAAACATGGTACAGCCTTAGTCTGCTTCCTGTATGCAATTAGAACAGAAAATAAGAAAAATGTCAACGAGAATAACAGTTGAATGTTTGACACTGAACATGTGCTACAGTCATTTTAGGGACAAGTCTAAACTGGTAATTCTCGTTAGATAAAGGTCAGCTTTCTCAAGCAGATGAGTCTATAAAGAAGAACTAGCTTCTTCCATAATATCAATACTATGGCTAACATATGTAAGTTATGTTTTCTTTAAATTCTATATGAAACTTTGTAGGTCAGTATGCTACCTAATGTACTAATGGAAAAATAGAAATAGCATATATCTCGTTTGACTCTGCTTAGCACAAAATATACAGGAGCCTCCATCCCTATCATTCAGTCTGTTAATAAAAATATATACCTTTTTGTTCTGTCCATACAGATCTAAATACTGATCAATTAGTTATTACCAAGTATTTACTTTGTGCTTGGAATTGGCACATTTGTGTTGAATGTCTGATGTCATTAATTAGGATTTTAAAGGTAACCTGGCCAAAGGTTACTAAAGAGATAATCGGTCCAGATTTGATTTAATATATATTTAATACATATGAATTAAGAATTTCCTATATACTGTATACATGAAGAAAGAAAATTACTAAGTTAGGGTATCTCAAAATATTAGCTACAAGTTAGAGATGGTTTCAGGTAGTGTGCTAAAATGGTATTAAATGACAATCAATCATACAATGGGCAAACTCTTTTCACTTTTTTTCTGTACCTTCTGATAATCATTAAAGTGAATGTTTCAATTTGATGCCTCTGTATCTTCAGCCCCTCTCCAGTACTGACAAATCTCCCTTTCCCTCTCCCTCCCTCCCTCCAATGAATAGAGCAACAACATTCTAAAAGTTTGGTGTGGACAACAGTTATTACAATTTAATGGTATTTTTTTGTCATTTTTCTTTTGGACTTTTTAACAGAGTAAGAGGGAAGATTTTCCTATAAGATAAATTGCTATAAGCAAAAAAACCCAAAAAACTCTTTAAATCAAAGGAACATTAACAATGCAGGTGATATGCAAATATGGCAAAACTTGTAAATTGTTCCACAAATGCCTGAAATGGTAAGCACTGGACATTTGTATCCTTTGCTCTTGAGGATCACTATTTTGGTTACTTTGCATGGGCAAACTCCTGAATGTTCCTTTCACTATGCCTCTCTTTTGAGTCCTTTGTTTTAGACTACCTGTCATAAGGGAACAAAGATTTTCAACATCCTGGAAGCCTGCACTATTTTAAGGTTTATAAGAAAGATAAAATTAAGAGAAAAAAATTGAGAGCCACGCTGTGCCTCTAATATACCTTTCATCAAACATGAGAGCAGCATGTGCCCCCTTTGACCTTGTTCTATGATGTGCTATAGTATGGTTGTGCATCTTAAAACTGTAGGTTTTGCTCCTTTTTTTGGTTAAAAAATGACTAAGTCACTATACTTTGGGTACTTTCAGGGGGTAGGTAAGGCAACTTCGGATGGTACAGGTTTTAGGCACAAGTATGTATTAGTTCAGGTTATAAATGTACCTCTGCATCAGGAACTGTGAAAAAAAATCAAGCACTTAACAAATCAGGCCTTCATTGATACTTACTGATGTGCTTTCCTGTTCTCCATAATAGGAAAGAACAGTGGCCTTTGGTTTTTGGCCTTTATCATAACGAGAAAGAATGGCAGGAATAAGAATCAAACTTGAAAACCATGATTCCTAGAACACTGTTCATCCTAGCGTAGCGCAAGCTTGCATATCCCCAGACAAGTGCTGCACTTCAACTGCAAGGAGCGGAGGAGAACTCCCCGGCTAGTAATAGTTAGGAGGCTAAGCTGTGTGACCTTTGGTAACTCGTTTAACTTGTTGGAACTTCAATTTCCTCAATTGTCAAATAGAAAAGTTAGTATTTTCCTTGTTTGTCTTACAGATTTGCTTTGGGGATTAAAGAAAATGCTGTTTAAGAAAAAGATGTGAAATTCTGACCTGCTATGCAAATGTAAGGCATTATAATTATGTATTTCCAGTCTTCCTTTTGTAATGTTGATTGTTCTCTACTCTGCCCCTTGGTCCATAAATCTCTCATACTTGTTCTCCTCTGTCTATGCTTCCTATTTCCAGATGGCTGCAGAAACTAGACAAGCCCCCATGAGGACAGTGGCATTTGGTAGAGTCCTCTCCTGTCATTGTCTTAGCTTGGATGCCTCTACTGGATTTACTGCCTTAGGTATGACCCTGTCATCATCTGTTCTCCTGTTTAAATGAAATAAGGGAGGCCAAAATCTGAAAGGGAGGAGAGTCAAGATCCCAGAGGTATTTGGTGAGTACTTCCTCCTTGCTTTGGATCTTGGGCATATGGATAAAACTTGGGCTAAGGGTGAATTGGAAAAATCACATTCAAATTTCATGATCCAATTCAAATATCATGTTCTCTCTGAAGCCTTTCATGATTGCCCCTGGCACTGGTAGATTCCCCCAGATCTTGGGTTCTCACTGTACTTTAAATGAGTGGTTATGGCACATACACATTGTACTGATCTCATGTTCAGGCTTGTCCTTTTAACTGATCTTCTAGAGCAAAGAATCCTGTCTTATTTATTTCTGTTACCTCAGCACTTACTCAGTGTCTGCTGTATTAATAGGCACTTAACAATAACAACAACAACGATTTTGTTTTTATCATCTCTAAATGTGAAGCTGTAATTTAAACCTTTGTTTTAGCCTAAAATATTTAACAAGGATATATTATTTTCCCAGGTGGTAAGATAACTGTGATAATTATTGGTCAAAGATACAAGATGCTTCTTCCTTAGAACCCATTTTGCCTACAGGTTTTCCTTTGGTTTTAACAACAACAACAACAACAACAACAAAGAGAGGGTTTTTCTTAAGTAAGCGTATATGTGTATATGATATGGTAAACATATATAAATGGTAATCTCAAAAGGTTTTAATAAGTTTTTTTTTTTTTGCCTTTGGGATTATTTTTGTTTTCTACCTCCAAAATGGCACAAGAAATGCATCTTTTAAAAACCTAGGCAATTTTTCTGTTTGACTTGAGATCTGGGCACTCATCTAATTCTTGTACTGCAATTAGAATCAAGCAAATTATTAAGCATTTCCAAGAGGACATTCTATGTGAATTTATATAGCTTGTATTTTTAGTTCACTTTTCCCAATTTTAAGCCACTGCACCACACATAAAAAGGTATATCTAGGTCAAGTGTTTACCTAACAAAATTTCTTGCTACACTTCCTACTGAGATAAAAACTTAACCTCTGTCCTCTCTCCTCAGGTAGCTGGTTTTAAAATCCTATATGATTATGAAAGAAAAAAGAAGGAAGGGAAAAGCGAGGCAGGGAGAGAGGAAGGGAGGAAGAAAATAAGATTCTTAGAGCAGCAAACAGGCAATGTTTTAGAGACAAGGCTATATTGCTGGGGGAAAAATACAAGAGGAGATAATCTTGCACAAATATAAAACCATCTGAGTATGATATTTGTTTCTCTGCTATTCTCTAAAATCCTTAAAGGAATGTCCCCATTTATTATTTTTTCCTTATTGTATAACATCCACCATCAACTATCTTCATGGCATTTGATATTTAAATGTTACTTATTTTCCTCTTGAGATTTTAGCCCAGTCTCACTGATACTGCTCTTATCAACACTAAATGGTGGTCTTTATAAGAGAGCTAGCATTGTATAAACACTAATATTTCACCAAAGTCAGGAACTATGTATTTTTCATCTTTTTCCTTAGGGCTTAGTAAAGTGGCTGCTCTATAGTAGACACATAATGAAGTATTTGATGAAAAATGTGTAAGTGATTGGATGATGTATGAACAACAAAGATAAAATTTGGAACAAAACAAAATAAAACAACCTAAGTATGTAACTTAGTTAAAAATCACAAATATTTACTGCGTGTCTGCCATGGTTAACACACTGAATTCAACACTGCACCTTATATAAAATTAGTAAGTTTTTGATCTTCAAAGAGCAGGTATGATATCAGCCACATAGTCTATCATGGTGTCTTTAAGTAATCATCATCAGTGTTTGCCTAATTGATGTAATTACGACATTGTGCATCAGTTCCTAAGAATGCCATGATTAACCTAACTCGTTTTCTTACCTTTTGTCCATTTGCTGAGACTCACAGAGGAAAAAAAAATCTTCATATGTGGAATTTTGCATCAGGACAATGTAATATTCTTTCAATGACAACTGCAGAGCCTTTATAGTTTTTAGTTATATAGGGATCTTGAAGTAATTTCATTTTAGTTTGAAAATGGTTAAATTTTGAGCCCCTGTCAAAGTGATCAGTTGAGACAATGAGCCACACAGAAAGTAACATTCAAGCCTTTCTTCACTTACTGTGACAGAGCAAGCAAGAGATGAAATGTGGCACTGGCTCCTCAGTATTTCATTTCTTTTCATGGGATAGCAACAGACAAGAATCTCAAGTCGGTTAATGCAAACAGGGAATCATGTATCAGGAGCCCTTAACAGAGGTTCCTGCCTTTTTGTGGACTTGTATGTTTATGTGGGGTGCATGTGTGTGTGTAAGGGATAGGAGTGGAAAGGTACTGAGTTAAAGTGAGAAAAGCACCTTAGCCAAGGCCCTCACTAAGGAGCCTCTGAGCAGAGGTAACAATGTTAGGAATGCAAGCATGTTATATGAGCATGTCTGGCTTGCCCAGGGATGGGGGCTTTAGTCCTTGACTGAAACTCCCCCTCCAGAAAACTGCAATGCACTGGCTGTCCTCCAAGTGTGGTGGGGGGAGGGCAGCTTCCCCCTCTGAGATCTGTCAGGCAAAGCTTTGTAATTGCTTATGGTTGGACCAGAACGATCACACACTGGATTCTGGGCTGGAGCCAGACTCCTTACTGACCTTCCCTCAGCAATTCAGCACTGGGGATTATGCTGTACATCTAACTTGTTCCCTTCTACCTGAAATTCTACAGCATCTGGTTCTAAATATCATTCCTTTCAATGCTCTTACCATCTTTTAGACACTTGAGTTCACGGCCAATTAATCTCTGCTTCTGTTAACCTTCATTTCCACTTCTAATCAGTTACATGTCACAGATAACAGAATATCCTTGAGTTACCTCAATACTCTTCCAAACCAAAATATCCTCACCTGTCATCTCTTGCTTTCCTTCCTCTAACACACAAAACATTTTTCCCACCCATACTGATATCTTAGAATATTGTTCTCTTAAATTATTACATGAATCCCCTCATGGCCTAATGGTGCTTTATTCTATCAACCCTACTGAATTCTGTTATTTCAATTGCTGACATCCTCCCTTGCCCTTGGCATTTCAGTACCAAGCCCCATGTCATCGTCACATTTAGCTTTCTGTACTCTGTTTCTGCTTTTGGGCTACAGTGTTTGCCAGAACCATCAAGCTTGGCTTACTAGAGGTTTGTGCTGTCCAACCACAACTTGGCTGTATATATCTGCTTGGCAACCCTCTTTTTCATCCCTCATTGGATTTCTGGCTCTCTTTATTCAGTGAAAGATCCAGGCTTTAGTCTTCCATGACCTTCTCCCTACCTCTCCTTGCTATTGACAACTTTTTCTATTCCTTCAGTGATATATGAGCTCTCTGTCTACCGCCTTAGTACTTCCTGTATATCCTTTATAATCCCCTGTAAGAGAAAAAGTGATGCTTCTCTCTCTAAAAGCAACCTATCAGTATCTGCAATAATGTACTGTGGCATAGCGGTAAATAATATGGCCTTTTTAAAGAAAAAGTATGACTTCAGATACTATATTCACATCTAACTTAAAATCTAAAATGATGGAGAAGTAGGATCTGGATTTACACTAAAATCTGAAACAATTCAGAAAACAAGATAAAAAAAGAAGTCAAATATATGAAACAGTTCTTTTTAAGTACTGGAACAGTTTATTAAAGATGACCCATGAAAGACAAATGCATGAAACAGCCATATGATTACCCAAGCATAATGCTTTGAGAATGTTTTCAGGCTATAGCTAAGAAAGGGGGAATTCAGGTTAAAAACAGCAGACTTTCTGAGCTGAAAAGATGAGTAGGAAGTTAAAAAACAAAAACTTATATGGCAGAGAACTAGAGAGCTGCATTAAGAAAAAACCCTTGAGATTTATAAAGGATCCCTATCAAGTATCAACTGTCTAGTGATCAGTACATGTATGTGAAGGAAGAACTTGAGCATGCTTAAAGTAGGAAACACTTCCTCTGTACTTATACTGGGCTAGGATTAGTGCCTCGCCCCACCTACCTAGGTAGAAAACACATTCACTAGGCACTGGGCAGAGTAATCAAGAAGATTTTTCCTCCATAGTGGGGAATAACTAACTCTAGTCTGAGCACCACTCAAGACTCACCTAGTGAACTATAAAAGCAAGACCTAAGAGGATCAAACTATTTCCAATAAACTATACTATATCCCACAATAATGCTCAATGATACTTATAGAAGTACAAAAATATCCAGTACCATAAAGGTAAAATTCACAATGTATGGCACCAAATCAAGTATTACCAGGTATGCAAGGAAGCAGGAAAACATGACTCACAGTGAGAATAGTCAATATATTGGTGGACTCCAAATAGACACAGATGTTACAATTAGTGGGCAATGATATTAAAATAATTATTATAACTATATTCCATATGTTCAAATAGTTAAGTAGACACATGGAAGATATTAAAAAGGCCAAGGTCAAAAGTATGTCCAAATAAATGAAAAGAACATCAGAGAGCTGCTAGGACAACTTTAAGAAGTCCAATACACAAAATCAGAGTCCCTATAGTGAAGAGTGGGAAGTAAGCCTACAGATCCAAGCCCAATGAATTCCACACACAAGAACTATGAGGAAAACTAAACTAAGGTACATGATGATCAAGTTCCTCAAAATGTGCAATAAAGATAAAATTGTAAAATCACCCAGAGGAAAAGAGACACATTTTATACAAAGAAAAATACATTAAGGGTGATAGAATTCTCCTTAAAAACAATGCAAGCAAGAAGAAAATATAGCAACATCTTGAAAGTATGGAAAGAAAAAAACTGTAAATATGGGATTCTATACCCAGCAAAAATATGTTTAAAAAGTGAAGGTGAAATAAAATCACTTTCAGACATACAAAAGCTGAAAAAAATTCATTACTGGCTGACTCACACTACAAGAAATACTATAGGAAGTCCTTCAGACAAAAAAAGTAGTGCTACAAGATGAAAATCTGAATCTACATGAGTGAAGAGCACAGGGAATGACAACCATGCATGTAAATACATGACTGTTTTTTCTAAGTTTCTTTAAAAGATATTAACTTTTGAAACAAAAGTAATAACTGTGCATTGTGGGTTTTATTACATGTCTGTAAATAAACTGTATAACAATAACATTAAGGTTAGAGAAAGAAAATTATACTATTAGTTTCTTATCTTATCATGAAGTAGTGTACTATCATTTAGGTTGTACTCTGATAGAATGAGGATATATACTATAAAATGAAAGGCAACCATTAAAGTAAAAAAAAGTTATAACTGGCAAGATAATAAAAATAAAAGGGAATCATAAAAAATGCTCAGGGACTCTAGAAGAAGACAGAAAAAAGAAGAAAAGAGGAAAAAGGAGAGATGAGGCAAATAGAAAACAAATAGCAAGAAGATAAATATAACTATGTAAGTATTCCCATTGAATGTAAATGATTCAAATACCCCATTTGAAGATAGAGATTGTCATATAGGGTTGAAGAAAAAGTTAGATTCAACTATATGATATCTATGAGGAAATCATTTCAAATTAAAATTTATCACAAAAAAAGCTCCAGGCCCATAAGATTTCATTAGAAAAATCTAACAAATATGTAAGGAAAAAAATAATACCAATTCAATATGAGCTTTTCTGAAAAATAGAAGAGAGGAAATACTTCCAAACTCATTGAATGAGTAAGGCCAGTGATTGATGTTATTATTGCCATACATATGAGGGATTTATCATGTCTACCTGAGATGATTAGGAAAGGTTCACATTTGCTTCCAGTAAAAACTTGTTGATTTTTACATTTCTTTTAATTGGCAACACAATGCTGTTCTTTCAAATAATGCCTAATATCTTAATGTCAGATTAAAAATTTTAATATAAAGTATTAAAATGCATCATAAACAGAATATCAGCTTTGAATCCATTAAATGTCTATAAAATGATTCTAAAATCTTGATTTATTTATCACTCACTAATGAGCCTTTAAAGGTTATTGTAAAAATGAAGTGATTTTGCTTGGTAGAAATTTTGTATATCATTTCTTTAATGTGAGTTTCCCCAATTACCATTTAGCTAATGAACCCTTCAAGTTTCATTTGCATAATTGGTGCCAATTTTGACAAGGGGAATTTATCCTACTGTGATAAAAGCATCATCGGACTCACCAATAGAGTGATGATTATTTAGTTTGAAATCAACATGGACACACCACTCAACAGACAGGCAGAAACACTAACTTGTCACTCTGGGTTTCTCAAGTCCTAGCTATCTTTCTGGTTACAGGACCTGGGAGTCAAATCATGATTGACTATACTCAGGGTTAATATTATAGCTAGTGATGAAACTTTTAATTGAATGGCATCTTCAGGTGAGCCTAACATTCTGGTCTTCAAAGTGAACTACTACTTCTTGGAATTTGAGGACATTTTTATATTTACTACTACATAGTAGTGCCTTTCAAATCTCTATCTCCTTAGCTCCAAATTTGCTCTGAGCTCCATACCATGTGTTAATTTGCCTACTAGGCATCTTCACCTGAGTGTCTTATACTATGCAAGGCTCTGTGCTAAAGTATTTTCCATTTATTATTCTTGTAACTGTCTTGGAAGGGAGGTATTATCTTTACTTAGAAATGAGAAAAAACAAGATCAACAAGTAAAATTGCCAAGGTCACACAGCTAGTAGGAGAAGGATGTCGGATTCAATCAAATTATTCTTGAGTCCAAAGATATTTTATACTTCCTCCAACTTCATGTTACACCTTAGAACTAATCTGACTTAAAATTGAGCTAAACTGAATAATGTTAAGTTTATGATCTTATCGATAAAAATATTACCTCATCCCTTCCTGTACTGTTTTATTGATGAATAGGACAACATTCTTTCAGTCAAACAAATATTTCAGATTTATCTTCTGCTTTCTCCAACCCCATAGTATTAAACCACACCAAGCAGTTTGCAATGGTTCTGTTTGGGGCTTTTCCTTAAGTGGAATATAGCCTTACTGCTTGTGATAATGAAGCAGTGGTTAGGTGAAGAAGGTTACCAGACAGAATTAATCTAAAACTGATCACTCCCTCAGACCTGGAGTATGCTTAACAATTAGTACAGACCCCTACATTACAACTATGCTCTTTAGAATGAATATACAGGTATGACAAAATTGACCCAGACTGATGATCCTTCTGTATCTTGATCTGTATTATGTATACATAACTAGGTTTGCATATTTTATACAACTCACAAGTCCAAGAAATATCACTGAATTTGGTTATTACAGTGAGGAGTTAAAGGATAAAGCCAAGCTAATTATTTATTATTTCTTATTAAAGTTATGAAACCCAGTTTCCTTCTGGAATTGCTGTGTGAATTAAATGTGATATGATGAAATCAGTGATAACGATGTTTCCTATGTAGCATAATTACTGAAATGCATGTTTCAGTAAAGCAGAGCTTCACTAGTCATTTTTTTGTTGATTTGGGTAAGTAAATATGAGTCCAACTACTACCGGATGGAAACTAGCCATTATTACAAACTGGATGAACATATACAATAAGGAAAAATAATTCGTTTATAAAAAAGAATCCGGTGCTTACTAGAAATCAGAGCTCCAGCAGTCAGGGGAGTTTGGGGAATTTAACATTTCTTTGTTACTGATGCTATGCTGTGAAAGGTGTGCAAAATGCTTCTTATGCTTTATTTTGTTTATTGCACAAGGATTTACTGAATACCTGCTGGGCTCTATGCCTTGTGTTTCAGGCAGGATGCTGGCTAAGAAACCTGTGATATCACCGCTATTTTTTCCACTTTTTCTCCTTGCAAATAAACTAAACACTGGAACTTTAACTTGCTCAGGATTATACAGTGTATGTCAGTAAAAAAGTTGAACCTGAGTTTATTTGACTCTAAAGGACCTGCACAATTCTGTTTTCTACATTCATAGACGTTTTCTTACCAGACAGTGAAATTAAGGCTAAACACATGGTTTCTAGAGGGGAAAAATTTTGGTTTTATATTCCAGTCCCATGAATCATTAACTTTAATAATCATTGGCAAGTCCAGCCTCATAGCCCTCAGTTTCTTGCCTGGTATCATGAGTAATAAAACTCCCCATTTACCTGGCTTGCAGGGATGATTACCTAAAATGATGTATGCAGTGGGTGGTATATTGTATTGCACTCAGGAAAAGAAAAGGTATTATATTATTTAGAAGATTGTTGCCTTCTTCATTTTTCATTCTCAGTATCTAGCACAATGTCTATTATGTTGCAGACACTTGGAAATGTCTATAGACTAAATAATAAATAAATAAGTGAATGGATGTATCTAAGCATCCAAAAGGCCATGACCTCCAACAATGATTTCTCATCCTAATGGCCAAGAGATGCTCCCATATTGTTCATATTCTTGCTTATATGTTTGTTTCTGAATGATTTCTACCATGAGGTAATATTAGTAATGCTTCACCTTGCATTTTTGAAAGTATGTTATACTAAAGCATAAACCAGGAACTGAGTAAGCACAAATCACAAACCCAAATTAGGACAAGACAAAATGATACATTAATCCAGAGTGAAACAGTTCTGTTACTGGATAAAAATTACCAGAGATGCTTGAATGGGCTCTGATTTTATAAAATAACCAATAGAAAAACATGCTTAAAAATTTTTTCTCAGTCCTTCCCAATCTGATCCATTGCTTCAGTTCAATCCCAATACAATCTCAGCAAGCTATTTTGTGGATATCGACAAACTGACTCTGAATTTTATATGGAGAGAGAAACCCCAAATAGTCAAGTCAATACTGAAGAAATACAGCTGGAGGACTGACACTACTCATCTTGAAGACTTACCATAAAACTACAGGGATTAGGCAGTGTGGTACTGGTGAAAGAACAGACAAACAGATCAGCTGATCAGAAGAGAGAGGCCAGAAATAGACCTACTTAAATATAGTCAACTGATCAGTAACAAAGGAGCCAAAATAATATAATGGAGCAAAGCTCATCTTTTTAATAAATGGCACTAGAGCAACTGGATATCCACATGCAAAAAAGTGAATATAGATACACAACTTGTACCTTACACAAAAATTAACTCAAAATGTATCACATACCTAAATAAATATAAACTGCAAAACTATCAAACACCTAGAAGGTAACAGGAGAAAACCTAGATGACCGTGGGGTCTGTTGATGCCTTTTTAGAGACATAAAGGCATGATCCTTGATAGAAATCATGGATAAGATGGATCTCTTCGAACTTAAAAATTTCAGTTCTGTGAAAGACAGTGTTAAAAGAATGGGAAGACAAGCCACAGATGGGAAGAAAATATTTGCAAAAAAAAAGAAAATATCCAATATAGAACTGTCATCCAAAATATGCAGAGAACTTTTAACATTAAGAAAAAAAACAACACAATTTAAAAAAATGGACCAAAGATCTCACCAAAGAAAATATATAGATGACAAATAAGAATGTGAAAAGATGCTCCACACTACGTATCATCAGGGAAATGCACATTAAAGCAAGATACCACTACACACCTGTTAGAAAGGCAAAAAACCTGGAACACTGACAACACCAAATACTGACCAGGATACAGAGCAACAGAAGCTCTCACTGTTACTGGGAACGCAAAATGGTACAGTGATTTTAGAAGACAGTTTGGTGATTTCTTACAAAACCAAACACACTCTTACCACAGGATCCAGCAATCATATTCCTTGGTATTTACCCAGAGGTTGAAGACTTATGTCCACGCAATGACCTGTGCACAGATGTTTATAACAACTTAATTCAGAATTGCCAGAACTTGGAAGCAATCAAGACATCCTTCAGGAGGTAAGTGGAGTTTATTTAAACTGTGCTACATTCAGACAATGGAATAATATTCAATGCTAAAAGAAATAAGCTATTAAGTCCTGAAAATACATGGAATAACCTTAAATGAATATTACTAAATTAAAGATGCAAATCTGAGAAGGCTCAGTAATGTCTAATTCCAACTATATGACATCCTGGAAAAAGTAAAACTACAGAGAAATAAGAAAATCAGTGGTTGCCAGAGGATGCAGGAGCTGGTGAGAATGAAAAGCAGGTCACAAAGGATTTTTAGGGCTGTGAAATACTCTGTATGAGACCATAATGATAAAATACATGCCATATATTTGTCCAAACCAAAGTACAACAGCAAGAATGAAGCATATGACAAAGTATAGAATTTGGGATTATAATGTGTCAATATAGGTTCATCAATTGTGACAAATGTACACCCTGGCGAGGGATGTTCATAATAAGA
The DNA here is from genome assembly GCF_040802235.1 of Manis javanica. Lineage (NCBI taxonomy): Eukaryota > Metazoa > Chordata > Mammalia > Pholidota > Manidae > Manis > Manis javanica. The sequence goes on from NC_133159.1 coordinate 56,860,575, forward strand.
GAGGATATACCTGGGTGGCGACAGAGTTTTGTATAGGAAATCTTTGTACCTTCCCTTCAGTTTTTCTGTGATCCTAAAACTGTTTAAAAAATAGTCTTTTTTTTTATTTTAAAAAACTTCAAACATACTAAATATTTGAAGCTGTTCTTGGAATGCATCCTCTAACCCAGAGATGAAATAGAAATTTGCATTGCAACCAGGTATAATAAAAAACATATTCAGATAAATGGAATTATTTTGATACAATAGTCACAAAATTTGAATGGAGGAATTGAAAATTTTAAAAATGCTATTATTTTATGAAGTAGGTATTTAAATTTAACTGACATACTGTTGGGAAATATTTGTGTGTTCTCTTTTCTGTAAAACTTAAGAACAAAGATACTGAGACTGATTTTACTTTTTGGCCTATGGATCCTACTATGTTATTTTATATTGCTGGCATACACGATTTTTTCAGAATTAAAAGTAAAAAAGTTTAAGATATCCAACATATTCTATTGATCTTTTCACAAGGTTTGAAAAATTGTGATAGATTACATTGTTGCTCCAAATTCACTTTCTCCTCTCCATGTCATATATATCCCTGACCCCTTACTCTGGGCTCTGCCATGTGGCTTTCTTTGGCCAACGAAATTTGGATAGAAGCAATAATATGCCAGTTCCACATATGGTTTAAGGCTATGGTTTCCAGATTGAACAAATAGAAATACTGAATGTCTAGTTAAATTTGAAATTAACAATAACTACACCTTAGTGTGAGTATATCTCAAATATTGCTTAGTGTGAGTATATCCCATATATACTCACTTATGCCAAAAAAATCGTTGTTTTATCTGAATTTCAAATTTAACTGGGCATTCTATATCTTATTTGGCAACCCTACTTAAGAATCATTGAATGCTTTTACTTTCCTCTTGACAGTGTTCGAAAAAGAATTTGCCCTGGCTAGCCCACTCGTTCCAGGAGCACGAGAGGTTGGGAGCTCCGACGAGGACTTAGCCTGCAGATTAGAAGTGCTAAACTGGAATTTATCTAAATCAACTGATTATTCACTTAACCCTTCAAACCACAGATGTATCAGCAAAATAATAACTGAAATTTGTGTGGTTGCTACACAGTAACAAACACACAGGTTTTCAGAAACTAAAGGGAATAAAGAGCACATTTGCATCATTATCAAAAAACACAGAATCAGTAACTTTAGTGACTTTCTCTTAAGTTTATCAAAGGTTTCACGTGAATATACTTTATAGTAGATATTTTACTTTTAGTTTATATTCAGACAAAATTTCTTCATTAAATAACAGAACAGTGTATCATCTCTGTGAGAGTTACAAATTATCATTGATTAATTATTGGACTTGAATCTTTTTCAGATCATACCTTTCTTCTTATTTTGTACCACACAGACCATCTACTCACAGTTATGTCTTATTCACTTATCACTTTAATTCAATGAAAATTTAGCTAGTGCCCTGTTAATTATTTGTTACTGCCTAGCCAGTTATTTCAAAATTTAGTGCCTTAAAACAACATGTCATCTCTCAGTTTCCTTGAGGCAGGAATGTGAAAATGGCTTAACAGAGTCCTTTGCTTCAGGTCTCTCACAGGCTACGATCAACAGACTTGATTAGGAAAGATTCCATGTGTACAGCTGCTGCTGGTATTCAGGTCCCCCGGCACTGTTGGGCTGAGAGCCTCAGATTCTCAGTAGCTATTGGTGGGCAGCATCACTCAGTTCCCTGCAGTATGAGCCTGTCCAGCATGGCAGCTTGCCTCACCAAGGTGGGTAAGCTGAGAAAACAACAGAAAGGAAAGGCCAGCAAGGTGGACGTCAAAGTGCTTTATAACCTGATCACAGAAGCAACAGCCCATCTTTTGCCATATTCTATTCATTAGAAGCAAGTTACTAGATCGAGCCCCCACACAAGGGGAGGGTATTATACAAGAGTGTGGCTACTGGGAAACGGGGCCGTGGGAGTCGTGAAAATCTCCCCTTCCCCCGAGTACACCTATGTCCAAATCCCTGGAACCTGTGATTGTTACCTTATACAGCAGATTAAGTCCTTGTGGATGTGATTAAATTAAGAATCTTGACATGGAGAAATTATCCTGGAAAATGTAGGTAGACCCTAAAAACAATATATGCTTCCTTATAAAAGGGAGGCCAAGGGATATTTACATATAGAGGGGAAAAGGAGATAAGGAGCAGAGAGATATTTGAAGACGGCCTTGAAGTCTGGGGTGATGCACCTACAAACCAAGGAGTGCATTCTCCTCTAGAGCTTCCAGAGGGAGGACGGCAACGTTGACACTTCGATTTGGGCCCAGTGATACTAATTCTGGACATCTGGCCTCTAGAACTGTGAAATAATGCATTTCTGCTGTTTTAAGACACCACGTTTGCAGTCATTTGTTATCATAACCACAGGAAACTATTACAGGGTCATGACAGAAGTTGCTTACCATAGTGTCGTGTGTATAATAATGTACTGTTCAGAAGTCTTTCATTTTCAGCTAACAGAGTGTCATAATTAAATTAGCCTAAGTAGGAAACATTTGTATTAATTCACATAGCTGAAAACCCCCAAGTTGAATTAGTTTCAATTATTATCCACAGGCTGGGACTCAAATAACGTCATATATCTTTCTTTGTTGTCACTTTCATACTTAAATAGAATAAGAATTGTTGCCAAAATGCAGTAGCAAGATGATTAATAATGGTTTCTGCCTTACATACTATTGTTTCATAACCTAAGCTGAAAGAGTAATTATTTCTTCCCAGTATAGCCCCACAATCCCCAAGAGCAATTCTTACCAGCTATGATTGTGTCAAAAGCCATCTATGAAACACCTTTAAGGTGTGTTGTGATGATCTTAGTTTCCTGGCTGGTTCCCATATGCTCTTTGAGGGAGAAGTTAGCCCCATCAAACTCATGGGTTAAGAAGAAAGGTTTCTTAACAAAAATTAGAAACTATTATTGGAAAAAGGATGAATAGATGAAAAAAAATGTATTATTTCATTTAGTCCTAGTGAGAAATAGAGATGAAAAAACTGGTTTCTGTGTTTCGAGGTGTTTAGAGTCTCACGTTGGCTGCAAAACAATAAAGACATAATTATAATGTGTCTCATGCAATTACTTTCTCAGAAACCAAGACTAAACTATATCATACAGATACAGATATGCATACACATACATAAATATATAATTCTACTTTAAACAAGTACCTCATTGACTTTCTTGATACTCCCTGAAAACATCATGCTATTTTATATCTCAGAACTTTTTGGAAGTAATATAATGTATTGTTTAAAAGCATGGGTTCTGGAATCATATTCTTTTAGTTTAAATCATGGTACTACCATTTTCTAGCTCTGTGATTTTTGGTAAGTTACTTAACGTGAGATTTATCATCCTTGTTTTTGCAATTAAAATAATATTACCTACTGCAGAAGATTTTTCTAAATCAGAATTTAATGAGCTAGTTTATACTTAGAGTTTTAGTAAAATGTCCAGTAGTTGCTCCATGAATATTATCTATCATTATCTTAGCTTTGCTGGGCCTAGAATATTCTTCTTCTGTTTTCTCCTCTGCAGTGAATTTCCTTATCTTAAAAGGAGTAGATGAACTCTGCTCTTTTTTAAAGTCTTGTCTCACAACTTTTCTTACACAGTATCTATAAGAATACATGGTAATATCTGCCTTGGTCTTACCTTTTACCACATTTGTCACATAATCTTGTGAACATATGCTTTTGCATTTTTCCTTTTACTAAACATTCAGAGTCCTGCTTGACATATAGTGGGTCCTCAGTAGATGTTTATTGAAATTTTAATGAAATATTATCTTAAGGATGGGATATGAAACCTTTACTCACTTTACCAATCCCTAGAAAGCAGAGCATCTTCTCTTTTTACTGTACCAGAAGTTCACATAATGGTCTCTACAGTATAATTAATCCATATACTTCTATAATCCAGTATATTATAAAACATTGTCAGCATGTCAAAATTTTAGTTAGAAATATTATTTATAAAGTACATGAAGTATTTTAGTATATGATTAAAATTATTTTTACTGTTCAATGATACAGTTCTTCTCAAGAGACATTGTTGTCTTTGAAGAAAACATCAGACCCCTTGAGCCAACCCCCATTATCTATGCTTGATTGCCCTGTGTTAATAAAATTGGTAGCTAAATATGTAAGAGGGAGAGGGAGGGCGGGAGAGAGAGAGAGAGGGAGGGCAGGGGGGAGGGAGAGGGACAGAAAGAGAGAGAATCTGGGGGGAAAAAATGTCCTGGACTTCCCTGATGTGGTTCTTTCCAGAAATTCACTTGAAAAGGTCACATCCAGGGTTACTCAGTCTGTGACTGTACCCAACAGTATGCTATTATTGAACAAAAATATTCTATTTGCATTTATCCATGGCTGGGGGTAAGGAATCATATTTTCTACATTAAATTGAACTGAGCTGAAAGTCCTTCTCCTGTAACTCTTTTAGGTTTTTCCTTAGGTTTAAGAGGTCTGTTTGAAAAGCCTAGTGAATAGTAACAGTTGTATTTCCAAATGCCTTCTCTCCCTTTTCTGCCCTCGCCTTTCCATTGCTCTTATAAACACTCCTCTAACTTGGTTTATTCATCTTCCAAGTAGCAGTGTCAGCAAATAGGGCCAACTCATAGATGGAAAGTTAGAACTTGGGCCAGACAGCTAACCTATTCCTCCACTTTTTTCCAGAGTTAGTCAAGTGTGTCCAGCTGGGTTAGCATTATAGAAGGCTTATTAATACAACATAGCATCATAATCAGTGAATTGAGACTAAATTTTCTTTCAATTGAAATGAAAAAACATAGTCACAGTGAGTGTTCCATGACTCTATGGGGAAAAGTACAAACTAGTTTAAACTTAGGGTTCCTCAGCATCTAACAAGTATCTTCATAATTATAAACAGAATGCATATTTTCCTTGTAGTGCATCTTACATCTCATTTCCCTTGAAGATCTTTCAACCGATAACTAATAACATAGGGTAGATTGTTAGAGTGATTGTACATAGACAGGCTACAATGTTCAAATCTAAACTTTTTGCAAATGACTTGAGTTCCAGGATGCCAAAGGTAGAAAGCCTAGGGTGCAAAATTCACAAGTAGCATTTTAAAAACTGATTTAAATAAGGGCTCACCAACTTGCCATATATTTTAAGTGAATTTCTTAGACACTATTACTAATTATGAAAAGAACTCTTGTTCACATTGTCCCTACCAGCAGACGTGCTCAGTGAAGTGGAGAAATGAGACAATTCTAAAGTTAAACTGAACAAGTAAACAAAACACTTATGCTTAAATTATCTAAAGGAGTCCAGAATTTAATTTTTATGGACAAATTTTTCAATTTTCTTGTTTATCTCTCTGGCTTTGACCTCGAACATTTTGATCTTCATTAATCTTAGCTCTTTCAAGAACTACTTACAAGTATAAAAATCTAGAAATGATTTTAGGATGATGAGATTGACAATGATACGGTTTTTGTTGGTGAACGACAATCAACATCTTGGTTGTTAGGTGTCATATCGGAAAGAACATAGTCTCCAAAGAGAACAGGGTGTACTTAAGAGATGGTCTCTAGGACTTGAATATTGCATCCACCAATTCCTAGCTTGGGTTAATTATTTAAATTATATTTTAAATTCTAGTTAATAAAATCGGTATAGGATAGTAATAGTAGTGCCTACTTCATAGAATTCTTGTAAGGGTTATATAATACAGTGTAAAGCACTTAGAACTGGCATGTAATAAAAACTCAATAACTCTTAGGCCTTATTAATACTATAATTATTTCATTAGTAATATTAATCAGATCTAGAAAGAAATGCATTTAAATCACAAGTTTGTCACTAGCTCTGTAAACTTCAGAAACTTTTTAGCTGATCTTCAGTTTCTTGGTATATCATATCATAGTGTTGTTACCTACTTCATAGATGTGCTGTGACATTTAAACAAAGTATTCCTTGGCAGCCTGTACTATACCTGCAAAGCACCAATATAATTTCTGACATAACATTTGATAAGAGATAGCTATTTTTATTGTTGCCTATTATTCTTACATGCTAAATAATATCCTAAAGGCTGTGTAGGGAAGTGCAAAACATATATGTGCCTAGGCTCTTTCAACCTAATTAAAAAGTCAAGACATATAAAATAAAGTAAGAAATAAACCATTCAAGAAAATACTTTTTGATAATTCAAATGTATAAGTAAATTGGACTTTCCCAATATATGATTATTTATTTATTTCTTAAAATAAGGGTTACATATGTTATGGCACTAATGTATTATTAATAGTATATAATATATGCAAATAGACATGAAATGAATGAGGTAAATATTAGAGGTATAAAATAATTTTTACTCTTACTAAAATGTAATTTTTAGTATATAAATATATTTTAATTTGTGGGTAAAGCAATGTGAATATGCCTCACTGATTTTTAAATTTTAATATTATTCAGTTTTTTAATTGAACTGTAAGTGATAGATAACACATTAGTTTCAGGTGTGCAACATAGTGATTTGACACTTATATACATTATGAAATGTTTACCAAGGTAAGTATAGTTACCATCTATCATCATACAAAGTTACAATATTACTGGCTGTATTCCCTGTAATGAACTTTACAACTCTGTAACTTTTTAATTTTATAACTTGAAGTCTGTACCTCTTAATCTCCTACATCTATTTTGCCTAAGCCCCCACCACCTCCTCTCTGGAAACCACCAGTTCTCTCTATTTTTCAGTGTGTTTTGGAGGTTTTTGTTTGTTGATCTGTTTTGTTTTCTTAGATTCCTCATTAAGTGAAATTATATGATATTTGTCTTTTTTCTCTCTACCTTATTACACTTTGCATAATGCCCTGTAGGTCCATTTATGTTGTCACAGATGTCAAGATTTCATTCTTTTTTATGGCCAAGTAATATTCCATTGTGGATGTATACCACATCTTATTTATTCATCCATTGATGAACATAACTTAGGTCACTTCCATATCTTGGCTATTGTAAATAATGTGGCAAAAAACATAGGGGTGCATATATCTTTTGGAATTAAATTTTTCATTTTCTCTGGGTAAATACTCAGAAGTGGAATTTCTAGGTTATATGGTAGTTCTATTTTTTTTATTTTTGAGGAGCTTCCATACTGCTTTCAATATTGGCTGCACCAGTTGACATTCCCACCACCAGTGTAGGAGGATTTCCTCTTCATAAAAAATTGTTATTTCTTGTCTGTTTGATACTAGCCATTCTAACTCATGTGAGATAGTATCTCATGTGGTTTTGATTGCATTTCCTTGATGATTAGTGATGTTAAGCATCTTTTCATGAGCATGTTGGCCATCTGTGTGTCTTCTATGGAAAAATGTCTATTCAGGTCCTTTGACCATTTTAAAATCAGATTATTTGTGTTTTGGTGCTGTATTGTATGAGTTCTTTATATATTTTGGATATTAATCCCTTATCAGATATGTCATTTGCAAATATAGTCTCCTATTCAGGAGGCTGTCATTCATTTTGTTGATGGTTTCCTTAGTTTGATGTGGTCCCAATTGTGTATTTTTTATTTTGTTTCCCTTGCTTGGTGACTTTTAGTCTTGCTTTAATATTTTGTGATATAGCAATGTTAAAGTCTAATTCTGACTTCATTTTTATAATTCTGAGTTTTATGGCCATGATAGTTGAAAAATGTTTATAAATCCGAATGACAGAAAGGCATCATTAAGTGTACTTAAAAAAAATTGTTGCATGTGATTTTTAAGCTTATTCACCAATTATGGAAAGTTTATATCATTTACTGAATATTACAAAGCTTAATTTTTTCCTTATATTTGTATTAAAAATAAATATCATGCACTCTAACTCAAGTCCTCCCTTCCCTCAGTGGATCTACTTGTGAACTCTGAGGTTTGTAGCACTCACTTTGGAGACCACTGAAAAGACTGTAAACTTTGGATATCATCTATGTAGGCAAATCTGCAAAAGCTAGAGTAGTAAGAAAAGACTAACCCTTCAAGTTTGGATTGGAGGAAACAACCTTTATTGGAGTTGTTTCCTTGGTAACAAATCTTTGGTTATATACTTTCATATTGTTTCCCCTTTTTCCTCATGGCATTTAAAAAAGTAAATTCATAATCTTAGAGGTCTGTACTTGCATTGTCTAATAAAGTAGCTACAAGCCATATATAACTATTTAAATCTAAATAAACACGAAATAAAATTAAAATTTTGAGTTCTTCAGATGCATGAGCCACATGTCAAACCACATGGCTAGTGGCTACCATATTGGAAAGTGAAATTTATGGACTATTTCCATCATTTCAGAAAGTACTATTAGATATAGCTAGTCTGGAATGAGATCTCTTAGGCATAGCACAAACAGAAATTTTCTTTGTTGCCATGGGTACTATTTAAAATTCTCAGTGAATATTTTAGTCTATAGTATAAAAAGAAGAACTAGCTTTTTAGTCTAATAAAATTAGAACTCCACACATAACAATGCTAGCTTATATTTACTGAGAACTTACTTTATACCAGGTATTACACTGTTGCATAAAGATAATCATTTAATTCTCATAAAGCCCTTTTGGATGAATTCTTAAAGAGGTGAAGTAAATAATCCCAAGTCATAGGTGTGATAAATAAGCTGTGACCTGAATCTCGTTAGAAGTGGTGCCTAACGTCTGGTGATGTCATATACTCTATGTGGCAAGGAGATAAGTGGTGTGGGGGAACCTAGGCTCATGGCTCGAGCACAAAACTTAAGGGATAGAAATATGCCAAAAAATAAAAGCAAAACTCAGTAATAAAGATAAATGTATTAATGCAAAATTTTATAAAAATCAAAGTTAATCAAAAAAATTTTAATCAAAAAATTCCATGACAAACACATACTAAAATTTTAAATAAAGACAGGATCACTATTACTGATTTTTTCCTTGCCTCAGGTTCCAGTGTGGCTCTGTATGACACTTTATTTAAAATTGTGGTATTGTGTTCATCATGGATTATATTTTTGCATTAATTTGGTTTTTAAAATAGTCCCTTTAACAAGCTCTTTGAATCACTTCCTATGAGCTTCACTGGACCCATTACTGATACACGTAATCAGTCTCTGAGGGTGTGAACCAGGGAGCTAAATTTTTGGAGAGCTCCATAAGGTACATATGTTAAATACTGATCTATGGTTCTTTCCCCTGCTTTGTTTACTGGCAGTATATCCAGATAAAATTAACCACCTGAGTACATTGATTTCATTCTACTAGCCTTTTGTAATAACATGATTTACCTTGCTGTCTGTGTTGATTTTTAGGACAAATCGTCCATCCCATACCACCTGAGTAACAATGATAAATTATACTAGTCCTTAGGTACAGAAATTATTATATATTTTTAGATATAGAATTTTTGGGAGCACATAGGGAACTCTCAGTAAAAAGCAATATTTTTTATTAGATGATAATTTGTTTTTCCTTCTCCTTAATAGGTTTTCTTGAAGGATAAGGAAGTTGACATAGGATAATTAAAAATTGAAACATTGTAATGGCAGTTTCATATTACAGAAAATAAGGGCAGCTATAGCAGGTAACTAATAATTAAAAGTGATATGGTCTGTAGGAGACTAGAACCTTCTAGAGCTGCATTTGAACATGGCCACTGAAAAGACCACACAGCTTTCACCAGTATCTCCTCAGTGTTATAGTCCCAGCTCTCACACTTCACATAGCACCTGTTTATAGGAGGCATTGTGGTACATAAAAGGAGTGGAAAGGAGAAAGGACTGCTTATGCAGACAGAATTGAATACAATATTGGGCAGGATCCTTGATCTCCATGAAAACTCAGTTTCCCCATAGAAAAAGCAATGATGATCTGAGTATATTTCATTGCAGCCTAAGATTTATGTTTTCCTAACCTACAGTTTGTAGAGTTTGATTAGTTATATAGTTTTTTGGTCCAAAACAACCTTTGCCTGGTTATTGCTAACTACAGGACTGTATTGTCAGTTGAGGATAGAATCTTAATGAACAAAGACAAAAAAGCAAGAGGGTGATTTACATTGAGCTTCTCCTAAACTGATTGAGCCTCCATCCTAATATGAGATTATATGAATAAAAGCATAACTAGTAGGCACATTATTAGTGTTCAGTATCAGTGACTCTACCTTTTGGTATATACATCTGTTAAGAAATTTACAATTACCTTATAACAGAAAGAATATCAAGTAATCAATTCCTATACATTTGTAGAGTCCACATACATTTCTTACTCAGTCTTTGGTCTTTCTGACTCATACAAATCAAAAATGTTTAAAGAAATCGCTAAATAATTAAATAAGTTATTCTCAATCCTACATTATTCAGATAATTTGTTTTGATGTATTCAAGCAACCGGCTTAGTACCATGATTATATATAAATCAGAGCTGTGCATGAAGGAACTCCAGTTTTAACTGACATGTAACATAACTATTGTATGTGATTCCATGATCAAGATTTGTTTCAGTTATCTGCTGCTTTTTTTTTTTTTTACAAAACACCATCAAACGTAATGACATAAAGCATTACTTATTGTTTCTCATAGTTCTGTGCATGGCTAGGCTAAATTGGGTGGCTTTTTTTATGATGTCTAGGCTGAGTGAGGTCACGCTCATCTGAGAAGGCAGCAGCAGCTGAAATGACCAAGGAGTCATCTTCCCCTTTGCAGTGTGGACTCCTGACATTTGCTGGTCTGATGACCATCTTCCAAGAGGTAGAAGCAACTGGGCCCAGAGTGTCTTTTCAGCTGCATTCCAGCAAGTCATGACACCAGGCCAGTTTAAAGAAGAGAGGAAATGGATTCCACCTCTTCATGACAAGAGTGGAATACTTGTATGGGGGTGGAAGGAAGTGTTTGATAAATATTTAGAGGCCATCCATCTCTGTACTCTGCCATAACTATTCATAATCCCCTCATCTGCAAAATGCATTCACCTCTTCTCTGCTGTTAGTATTGTGAATGGGTAGCTGGCAGAGGTTTGAATGGTGTAGACTGTTAATGGAGGAAGAATGGGAACTGGGGGAATTGCTATTGAAGACCAGAGAAAGGGTAGGTCACGTAAATACTGGCAGAAAAATTGAGGTTGTTGCTTGAACTTACATAGAAGACAGAAAAAAATACCTAATGAACCCTAGATCTGACTGGGGATATTTCTAGGCAAAATTTAGAAAGTTGTTTTTCTTTTCAGCTAACTATGCAAAGATATGTAAGAGACAGATGAACTAAATAAGAAACTTTTCAGTTTTCAAGAAGAATTGAGAAGAAACGTTTTCAACCCAGGTCTTACTAATTTCTCAAACTGACAAAATGTTCTCAAAGTAAGAAATAGCTTCAGGACAAAGTTCAAACTGAGGTTCTGACAGTAAAATGTGGCCTCAGGGTTAAGATCAAATCAATGGTATAGCTGTAATACTGCTTGTTAAGAACTGTGGAAAGATTTAAGGCAGTGACTTATTGACCCTTGCAACTAGCAAAGGCCTTGCAAGAATTTTAAAAATATAATCCCAGGGCACCTTGAATCTCAGCCCAAACTCTAGAGAGACCCACCTTGAAGAGATTTATAGTTGTGGCATTTTTCTAATGTAGTAGATTATAATTTGATACCTTGTAAGCAATGTTTTTTTTAAGGCAGTTGAATTATATTGGATGAAAAGGGTCGAAGGGAACTTAAAATGAAAAGAGACTGTTAGTCCACCATCTTTCTATAGTAGGATGAAGACTGAGAATGTCACTTAGCTATACATATAGGACATTTCTTACACAAAAGGAAAGATGATTCAGAGGACAAGGCAGGAGTTTAAGGATGGAGTTTAGAGGCATAGAAAATCACTCTCAGGGAACAGAACTGAATCATGATCAAGGAATTTTCTTAGTCCAACAGTAGAGTGTTCTGAGAATATGTATCTTGGTATTATATGCTGAACGTGTGTTTTGGAATACAAGTCTCCAGATTTATAACATTCATATTGGAAGAGCCTTATTTGGACATGACTATAGGTCACAAGATAATGGACTTTTAGCCTGATCCCATCATTTGATAAGATTTCTAGGTCTTAAGTGGAAATGAGAGACTTGCAAGTGGGATGGATGTGAATTGTAGCCAGAGTGCGGGTTGTAGCAAATTCCCCATAAACACTACCATCAACAATTTCTCTCATTCTAGGATGCTCTTAATGCTTCCACATCAAGAGGTAAGCCTATTGTCCCTCTTGAACCTGGAATAGCCTTGTGACTTGCTTTCACCAGTAAAGCATGGTGGCAGGGAGGTTGTAGGACTTCTGAGTCCAGGCCTTAAGAGAACTGGCAACATATATTCTCTCTTTCTTAGAGCTGTGAGCACCATGCAAAAAGTCCACCTCTCCTGTTGAATAGACACGTAGAGAGGACTGGAGTGAGTGTGAGACCATCAGACATTCTGTCTGAGCTCCTGGCTGAAAGCAGCCATATGGCTACCCAGCTGAGCCCACATGTGACCAAGTCAATCCAAAGAAACATGCAAAAGAACAAATCATTTTCTTTTCAAGCCACTGTATTATTTTTTACTGATAGATAACAAATTGTCACAAACTTAGCAGCTTAAAAAAACACACATTTACTATCTCACAGTTTCCTGAGATTGGCAGTCAGGTAATGGCCTAGTTGGGTTCTCAGCAGAGGTCCTCACCAAGCTGCAGTGAAGGTGTTAGAAAGGCTGTCGTCTTGTCAGGGCCTTGACTAGAGAGGAATCTACTTTCTAGCTCATTCAGATCTTTGGCAGAATTAATTTCTTGGCAGCTCTGTTCCTGGGCCTCAGCTTCCTATTGGTTGTTGGCTGAAGAATTTTCTCAGGTCCTACAGACCACCCAGATTTCCCTGCCACATGCTCTTTTCCATAAGCAGTTCACAATGAGGCTGTTTACTTCTTGCTCCAATCTGGTAAGACAAATCAAAGGAGGTTATCCTCTCACCTTTTTCATATAGTAAACCTAATCAAGAAAGTGATAGTCATTGTGTTTGCCATGTACTATTGGTTAAAAGGAAGTCACAGATCCTACCTTAGCCACAGTACTGAAGTAGAGAATGCTTTCCATCTGAGTCGGCAGGCGTGACGCGCTGACTCCAGAAAATCTTTAGGCCCCTGCAAATGCTGGCCTCAGACTGAACAGTATTCTATACATGTTTTGCTTTCAGATTCAAGATTCAAGAAAATTCCTTTAGAGGCAGAGCCATATTAGGAGAATATACCATTTCAGATCTCAAGAATGAAGTTCAGAAAAAGCTACGGTTATCACATCACCTGACATTAGGTGATCTTGAAAGTTGAAAGACAAGGTTGTGATGTGTTCCATTAGCAGGGCACTTTGCACATTAGTTGTAACTTTTGTATAAATACTTGAACCACCCTAAGGGAAAATAGGAAAAAATTTGGATCGTACTGATAGTCTAACCTGTAAAGATAGCTCTCAGGGTATGCTTTCATCCACAAGGCTATTTACAAAGATTAGCAGAATGAACATGCATCACTCAGGTTCAGATTATGTACCAGCATATTATTGCTGTGAACACTGCTGCAGATGTGGCTTCATTGCCAAGAATAACAGTAACTGTAACTTATATACTCATACTATGTGCATAATAAATTATATAAAAGGTACTTTATGGGCATTACACAATTGACACTCAAAACAGCTCTATTATAGGTACTATGGTAAACTTTTAAAGAAATAGAGAAAATGAGTCTTATAGCCTTTATTAAAATGCCAAAATTTGTATGGCAAAGAAGTCAAAGAGCGATGACTCTGACTTTGTTCATTTCTATCAGATTCCAAAATCCGTATCTTTTTTCCATTATGATGAACTGTCCCTTTGTTTGTCCTCAAAAGTGGCTCTTGTCAAAACTTTTGGGAAGGATTTAATTTTTACCACAGGCATCTAAGTATTCTTCTCATGAGAAACTGATAATAAAGATAGGGAATAGATTTTCCAGGGCTTTCTTGAAAACACTAAGATTATAAATGGCAGTGAGGGCATCATTCCACATATATCAAATCAGTGATGTCTAGAAATGTCTTTTTTTTTTAATTCAAAAAGAAAAGCTTGAATATCTAAACTAAATAAGACCTTGGCCCAGTGTGCACAGCTGACTGATTTTATAGTTTGCAATAGTGATAAAAGGCAGTGGCATTCTAAACACAGAGGACTGAACAGAAGAATCAAATAGAGTTTTAGAGAAGTGATTTTAAGTTTATGAAAAATAAAATCAATCAGTTGAAGAAGAAATTCGCAGTGAACAAATCAGCACTTTCAGTCTCATAAAGTCTGAAAAAGTCTCTTACTGCTGAGGAGTGGAGAGTTGTTATACTTCACACCACAGAACTTCATAGAACTGCTGAACTTCAAACAGATGAGCTACAGACAGCTATGAAACCTCAGGGATGCAGCAATTCTTCGAGGGTCACCCCAGAGGCTGGAATAGACACGAAAGGATTTCTACACCCACCAGTTTGACCCAGATACAGCGTCAAAATAGGCTTTAAAACCAGCTCATTTGCTTAATTACTCATTCATTTTTATTATGCAGTGGCACTGTTATTCCTACTATGTGAGACAAGCACTGAGGATTCACTGGTGAGCAAGTCACACCTAGTCTATGTTTTCATAGAGTTCAGCATATGATGGAGCAGAAAAGGAGGATGATTGATCAAACATTTGCAATACAGAGAAACAGGTCGAGTGTTGTGTTGCATAAGCCATTAGAGGGAAGGCTGCCTGCAGGAAATCACACATGCGGTGAAACCTGAATCACAAATGGTAGATGGCCAGGTTAAGAAGGATTGACAAATCTGTTTTAGATAAGGAAACAGCTTGTGTGAAGGTGCTGTAGTGAGAAAGAGCAAGAACAACAGGAGGAACAGAAGAATTAAAATCTGGAGGAGCTCAGGATGTGAAGGTGGTGGAGTATTGGGCCAGACCACAGACTTGTGGGTCTTGTGCACCTCATTTGGGAAATGGGAAGAGGTTTACATAATGGGAAGCACTGAGGGGAAGAGAAATGGTTGATTTTTCTCGGGCTGCTGTTTAGAAAATCAATTAAAGTTGGCAAGAAGAGATGTCGTGAGGCTAGTGTGGTAGTTATTGCATTATAAAGTTAACAAGGTTTGCTGATTGGCTGTAGGACCTGAGCATGAGGATGAATTAAGAAGGCCTTCCAGGTAACTGGATCAGCCAGAGGTATGGATGTCAGTGCTGTGCAGTAGGCAGGAAATCCAGGAGAAGGAGCAGGATTGCAGATTAAGAAGAGCATGACGCAGCAAGTTCAGTTTGGGACAGGACAAGGTCTGAGCATGTATACAGAGAATCACTATAGTAGAAGCTCCGTATGCTTTATGGTTTCTTTGGAATTACAGGGTTTTTTTTTTAAGTTTAAATGTTTTTAAATGTTTTGTAATGTTACAACATTACTCTGTTTCTACTACTGCTATTACCATGACCATAACCTCCATTTATTGAACAGACTCAAAGTGCTAGCCTGTGTACTGATGAATTATACTATTTAAATGTGTATAGCCATCCTGTGGAGTAGGAGCTATGAGAAAAATGAGGTTTACCAAGGTTATGTAACTTACCTAATGCCATGAATATAGTATGTAACAGAGGAAAGACTTGAATCCTGTTACCAAATCCTATTTCTCAACTAGTGTTTTGTATCAAAAGGAATAGCTAACATTGTAGTTAGAAGGGAAGTCCATTCAGAAAAAAAAAAGAGACATTTACATAGTCTTTGTTAAGTTCCATATGCCATTTCTACAGAGATAGACACCACATACAGCCCACCTTGAAAGAGCACACACTTCAGTGAAAGAGGCAGAAAAGCAAATATATATTATTGTATGCAGTGTGTAAAGATTGCTTGGAGGAGAAGTAGGTCAGTGGCACGGAGGAAACAATGAGCAAGAGGCCCATACCAAAGTACAGAGTCAGGAAAGGCCTCTAAAAAGTCATGAAAATTGCAGAAGTCATGTAGGCCTAGGGCATTAAGTGATCTAACAGAGTTTCAGGATGACTGGATCACAGTGTGATATTTATGTATGTAAAGCTTGTATTTGTATGGGTAATGAACAGACAAGCTTTACTTCAGAGTGTGTTGGACAGAGAGACTGAGGATCATTCCCCATGCCTCCACCAGTTGTTACCAGAACAGGTACAGTTTGCCTTGACTCTGAAGCACTGTGGGTCATTCCTGTTCTGTCAGGAGTCTCCTTTTATTTCTTCCACTCTCCCCCACCATTCCACCCCTACCTGCCACTGATGTTGCAAGCTGGAGATGACTTTTTTAATTCTACTCTCCCCCCACCATTCCACCCCTACCTGCCACTGTTCCACTCTCCCCCACCATTCCACCCCTACCTGCCACTGATGTTGCAAGTTGGAGATGACTAAAGCTTTGCTCTGCTTTTCTCTCAGACCCCCTTACCTACACTAGTAGCCTCAGAAATGATAGGACCCTATTGCTTCCTGTTCAGTCAGAGCAAAAGAGGAGAAAGTACTCAGCTGTTCCAACCACATTGTCCTTTTTAGGAAATTTGTGCAGGGTCCTCTCTGACTCTCCATGCAATCTGATTCTGAGTCTTGAGAATCATTAAAATTCTGAATTTACATGACAGATTCTCCTGTTTTAAGGGGCTGTGGTTTCCTTTCCTGTTGTTTCTGGTCAATATATTACCTTTCAGGTGATCCTCAAATTTCTGTTCTGCCGGTGACACCCATACTGTTTTCCATTATATCCTGTACTTTCCACATTTTGGACATATTTTTTCTAAAATTTTAAAAGATTTGGTGCAGAAAGTGGAATTGATGATGATGCTATATCTGCACTCTTCATTTAGTCTATGTCAACTAATAAAAAGTGGATAACTTTTACTTCATGTTTAAAATGAGAGAACTTTTATATGCATTAATCATCCTTAACTTTATAACATTTATAATTATCTTCCATTTAATACATTTTCTGTCATTCATAGACAATGTTAGTCAGGACTCTCCAGAGACACAGGACCAGTAGGATACGTGCATATAAACATATATAGAGAGATTTATTTTAAGGAATTGGCCCACACAATTGGGAGACTGGCAAATCCAACATCTGCAGGTCAGGCTAACAGGCTAGAGACCCACGGAAGAGCTGATGTTGCAGCTCTAGTCCAAAGATAGTCTGGAAGTAGAATTTCCTCCTCCTCGGGGGAACCTCGGTCTTTTTCTCTCAAAGCCTTTAATTGATTGGATAAGGCCCACCCACATTATAAAGGATAATCTGCTTTACTTAAAGTCTACTAATTTAAATGTCAGTCTCGTCTAAAAAAACACCTTCGCAGAAACCTCCAGACTGGTATTGATCAAATTTCTGATTTCTGTGCTCTAGCCCAGTTAGCACATAATATTAGAAATGATCTAATAACCATTATACATATTCACTAATGTATGAATTATAGCTACATGTGTATCATTATAAAGCCTTGTTCAAAATGTATTGTAAAAATCCACAAATACTTCTTGAATTGAAAATTAGCTTTTTAAAAAAGATCACTTGTTTCTAGCATCGATTCCCATGTCATGCATTAGCCCATTTCAGAATTTCCACTGATTATGATGATTGAGTTTAAGCAATCCTCTTTGGACAGTCTCAAATTTGTAAAACTTTCAATGAGGTGATTAGTCCTATAGAGGGGGTTGCTGCTGTTTATTGTTGTTACCTTTAGATTTCTGTTCAAGAATAAGTCATCTTTGGAGGTGAGTTAGATTACATTTTTGTCCCAACTCTTTATACCCTCCTTTTTTACAACTTTATGTCTATACACTTTGTCATGTCTCTGCCAGGAAAGTAGGTAGAGTATGTTTCTGCTCCTCATTGGTATTGAGCTTGCCTTTGTGCCTTATTTTGAGTAATAAAATGTGCACATATATGCAAACAGAAGCTATAGTCGCATGGTTTGGCTTACCCTCTTGTGCTTCTGTTGTTAGGCATGAGTAGAGAATTCATTGATTAGCCACTATCTGACAATGAGAAATGTGTGGAGCAGACCTATCCAGGACATATGATTAGACACAGAACCTGTTGTCCCACAGACCAAAAAGTAAGGAAATTTCTAAATGTTTTCATCCATTGAAATTTTGCGGTTCTTATACAATTGTTTTATAGCCAGGACTATAGGAAAAGGACCAATTTACCTGTCACTGTTCCCTAAGTTAATTGGTAGCATATTTTATCCATTTATCCCACAAATATTTATTAAGTGACTATGACATGCCTTGGGTCACTTCTCCTTTCTTACATAGGGCACAAGAAACCTGCCTTGCTATCTTCCTGTTAATTGGATTCAGGTAGAGCTACTGTTCGAGAAAATAAACCTTAGTATTATTTTTTCGAAATTATCAGTGTCAGTCACTTCACTATATGGCCAGAAGGAAGAAAGTCAGTCACAGAATAGGATACTTTCTGATTAACACAGTAACAATGGAATTTTAAATATCTTAAATACAACGGAAGGTACAGATTGGGGGTGAAACACTGAGTGAACACAGGTCAGGATAGACTGCATTAACAATGGCTCTCTGATCTCAGTGGACTGCAGTAGCAAAGCCTCATCTATCACTGATGCTCTGTATCATCCTGGGGTGGCCTCTGGCTCTTCTCCACGTTGTCTTCTCTCTCGGCTCTCTGGAAAAGTCAGCGTATGAAACATTGCTGAACTCATAACAAAGGAGAAGTATAAACTGGCTTTTAAAACTGCTGTTCATTCAGCAATTCAGTCATCTCTAGTCTCATTTAATTGTCTGATTCTGTCACTGATGGGTCATAAAATTATACCTCCTCCAGGGAGAGGCAGTTAACAATTGTGAATCATTATATGTTTTTTCCATGCAAACAAGAATGTGTTGTTTCACATTATTGGTTACCTTCCATTAGAGTGAACTTTAAACTTTTGAACTCCACAGCCTTAATGGACATTCTTCAAGAACAACCAAGACATTTTACGATAAGGAGATACAGAACAGGTATAAATATGATACAGATTAAAAGGAAAGGAAAGGACGCAAACTCAACAGTCCACTCAGGTTTATTGCTAAACCTGAAAGGAACCCCTCTGTTCTGGCCAGCAGAACAAAGAAGGCGTCTCTTACAGGCTAAGAGGCTTTCTATGGCCAGGTTTTCTGGTGGGATTTTGAGGGGAGGGGTCGGGGAAAAGGTGGGCTTGTGGCTTGCTGACATGTCCTCCAGAGAATGCTTGAAGCATAAGTAAGGTGAAACCTAGGTCTCTCTGAGATGGCAGGTGGGCTTATTCAAAAAGGCCATTCTCCTGTCCGGTTCCTATCACAGATCTTACTCTAACAAGAAATAGAATGTATATTTGTAATGACTCTAGGTCAAATGACTTGCAAATTTCCCCAAATTTTATCTTTATCAGTGAGTAGTAAATGACTTTACAGCTTAGAATTTTTCTTCCTGCCTGTACTTGAATCTACAATCTTTTATTCTGCCCCAATTTTTATTAACATTTGTTAATAAGTTCCCTTATAGTCTTACATTAGTTTGATTTTTATTAGGTAGGACTGAATCAAAGAATATGGAACTTATAGGTTTTCTATGTTGACATTAAAGATTATAGAGCTTATATTTTTCTATCTGTTTAGTAAAGCAAAATCCATGGCATAAAAGAGGACTGAGAAAGTCCTCCTTCTCTGCCTACAAATATACTATCAGTTGCCTTTAAGGATCATTTAACCTTTATGAAACCTAAAAGTAATGCTTTACCATTTATAAAGATCTTTTCAAAAATTCAATTAATTCTCATTATAATCCTATGAAATATGTATTACTATGTTCCCTTCTTTACGGATGAATATATTAAGACTACAGGAAGTTAAATAAATTTTGAAACATCAAATACCTTAGCAACTATTTACTAAAGGGGACTTTGTTCAAAATCCTGTACTTTTTCCAGTACACTTGTCATAATGTCTATAATTTACTTTAAAACATTTCAGTATAGTTAATGTGATAGTATGTGTATGTAAGTTATTTAAATTTTAACTTTTGGGGTGATTAGATGGTACCATTTTATCAGGACTTAGGGTCTAGAGGTAGTCAGCTAACAATATGATAAGGTAGCAAAGAAACACATCCTTCTGCTATTAATGCCTAAAGAACAATTGATACTTTAGTAAGTAGACAGCAGACATAAAAAATAGGTTTTTATTTGTGAGATTGATTATTGATTATCATTACTTATTAAAAGGAAATGGAAAATATTCAAGACACATGGTGTGGCTAAACCATCCTTGCTTGTATTCTGCACCTCTCAAAGATGGTATCTGTGTTCTTGATCTCCCAGTTGGTCCTATATCCAGCTGTTGATTTTGGAGAACATCTGGATTGCCCATTAGATGGATTCCTTGTCCCAGACTTTTGCCATGTCCTCATCAAAACCACTTTAAGTGATTGAAACATCAAAAGGACATAGAGCTGGAGCATCTTCAAGTGTAGAAAACAGGTTGCATGAACCCTCTCTGTATCAGCTTTGCTAATAAACAGTAATGTAATGAATGTTCATGAAGGGGACAGAATTGAGGAATAATCTGTGACTTGTCTTTTATAAGCTGATAGCTAGGCTGTAGAGAGTAATAAACTCCAGCCACCTCCAACCTCACCAGCAGCTACTTTTATCTAATACCAAGTTGGATTAAGTCATTTCTCAATCACACTACATATTTTCTAATGAATACTACACAGTTTTCCTTCTTGAATGCTTATCTTCATATCCTGTGTTTGCTAATGTTTAGGACAATGACTTTGTGACTAGAGCATGATTGTTTCTGGACCTTGAAATACCTGGGCATATACCTGAGATCTACAAATAGTTATGTAGTTTAGAAATTAACTCCTTAAGAATGTTCTTTCAAATGCTCCAGAGCCCCCTGATCACTTCTATACAGCTACATAGAATGAGACATTCTACTGCAGTTTAAAAAATTAATGTTCCTTATATGCAGCAAGCACACAGAGAAAATATTGAAACTTAGCAATAAAAAAGCTCTTAGCAATTATATAAAGCCTGTCTTTAGACAGCTTTACAAATATCAGCTAATTAAATTTGCTAAAGACAATTCATTTATAACATAATAAACATATGGTAGAAATAAGAAAAACAAAGCAAAGCATAGTCATAGAAAATAACACCCAAATCAAATCTAATTGATTAGAATTATTTTTTTCTTCCTCATAGGACACATGCCCCCACTATCTTTAATACTGTTTATTGTTGTTTCCAGAAAGCTGAGTAAATTTATTCTGAATATCACACTTGAATCATGCCTTTGAGATTGCCTTTAATTATCATGGCCACCACCTAAAGGGAAAACAATTTTTCAACTGTTATAGTAAAATCCAATTTTGAATAAAAAACCAAGTTGCACTGTTATTGAATTTAGTCATGAAAAGTCATTTTCTTTTAGTTTTCCACCTTAGATGGTTTAATGCTCCATTTTCTTGTCTTTCTTATTGTGCTTTCCAAACTGGCACTATTATTTTAATGGTGAGCCTTTGTTAGTAACACAAAACAATTAGCCAGTTTTGCAGCCCAATTCAATTTTTAAATTTTTTCTACATGTTTGTTCCTTTGAAACCAAGTCTGTAAGGAGGGACTTAATAAACTTTGATTTGGCTTTGTAAACTTAATTACTAATTTCTGCATGAGAAAGTCATTCAAGTTGTATGAATGGGAGGAGGTGGTACCATCATACTTAATGATACATCGTAATAAATGTATCCTTGGTTTTCCTTCTTTCAAGACTTTTATGACTTCCTGAAAGTATTATCCTCTCCTAAAACCTGTTGTAGCTATCTTACCCATTAATTCAAAGAGGCAAACTTATCACTGACACCTGTAGGAAAAAACTCAAACTCCTCAGCATGATGCAAAAGACTTCTTATAATCTTCAGTGTCTGACAGTTATTGCTTTTTGAGCCTAATCTCTCCATGTTGTGCCACTTGGATCTGAAACTCTAGTTAATACAAGGGATTTTTATGCTATTTCATATCTTGCTTCTTTTGAACAGTTTCCTCATCTGCTTAAGATAAACTTTCTTGCACACCTAGCAAATTCCTAATCTTTCAAGGTGACTTTGAGAATCTACTTTAACATTTCCTCCACTGGGAGATTACTATGAAACCTGCCAGGTAGAGTTCATGATGCTCTCCTCTGCATCTATATCATCTTCAGCAAACTTCCATTATATTTATATTTGTCTGGATTACCTGCCTGATTTCTCTACTAATCACTGAGCTCCTTGAAGATAAAAAATGTTTTATGTATGTATGTATTAATTTATTTTTCCTCCTTCATCATTTCTAGCACCTGGTGCATGTTTGTAGAGGCAAAGAAAGATCTGACTTTTCTCCCAGTTCTAGCAGATGATTTTTCCATTGTCCTGACCCTTTTCTCATTCATCTTGAATGAGGAGTACCATTGCTCTGATGGGTCAGACATAGCAAAGCGACTGTCCTCATTAGCTGGTGGTGTGGTCATGCATGTTCTCTTTTCTGCTGCTTCCTATCACTCAGCTGGACCAGGAAATGAGCCAGAGTTCACCCTTTTAAGGTCAGCCTTTTTGTTTTTCTCTCTTCAATGGTCATCCTTTCCATAGTGCCAGTAGTCTAGTGGACAGTGAGATTTGGTTTTTTGAGTGGAGATAAGAGATTTACTAACCTTACAATTTAGAAAGATCTGAAAGCATTCCTTCTGCTGACCATTCAGAGCACCATCAGTCCAGGCCATCTTCCTCACACTGCCAGCTCACAGGGGCAGAAAATGTTCTACCTCCCATAATTTGTGGTCCTGTCACTATAGGGAATTTCAGAGGCCAAAATTTGTCTCTAGTAAGCTGACAAAAAATCATAACATATTAAAGGGGGGCCCATACCTGCAGAAAGAGGACAACCAAAAGATCAGAGGGCTGACAAAATATAGCTGCTGGAGGAGAAAAATGTCAACTAGAATAGAAAAGTAATATGAACTCTTAAAGAGATTCAAACACAGAAATGACTTTTTATATATAAAAATCTTACTAATAAAACACTGCTTCCAACTAAACAACTTGGTAAGTAAGCTGAAGAAAGTATGATCCTTGTTAAGATCTTACTTAATATCCTAGAAGATCAAATAGAAGAAATACAGAAAAACTCAAGAGTGAGTATTTTTAAATGGAGATATTAATGGCAAATAGATTCTGAGAATAGATCAAGGATATAAAATGCCAATAATAGAATTTCCAGAAAAAGAGAAATGAAGAAAGGTAAGGGTTGCACTTATTTAACAACTATTCAACACAAATATCCCTGGGCTGAAGAAAGACTAGATTTTAACATTTTAAAAGATGAATTGAGTTCCTGGTATGAGTGATAAAAAAAGATATGTACCTAGGCATAAATTTAAACATAAAAAGGAAGATCTCTTAAAGTTTCAGACAGAAAGATGAAAGTGCCAACAAAAAGAAAATAAGCTAGAAGACAGTGGGATAATACAATTAAATGAGTAAAATATAAGAATTAAAATCCCAGAAACCTATATCTGGTCAAGATATCAACATGTAAGTTCAAGACAGATAGGTAAATAAATAAACAGATAGATAATAGGTAGGTACATTAAAAAAATAGATACATGGATAGACAGATATTGACGGATTCAAGAATTCAGAATGTGTGTTCCTTTACATAGGGTGATACATAATATATCATTTCAATTGAAAGTGAAAGATGCCAGTATTAACGATTGCTCCACAACAACAGGACTTACTAAGAAAATTAGACTGGCATGCAATTTATCATCCTAACTGGAAGTGAAAGATGGCACTATCAATACTTATACCAAAACAGATAGGACTTCTTAGGAAAATCCAGATGAATGGTCACTGCCTATATATCACACTTGAGGAAAACTCTGAAGAACTTGAACTATTAAAAAAAAAGAAAGGATCAGGAGAAGGAAGAGCTAAGAACTCAGGATGGAAAAAATAATGAATTAGGAGTAAATAAGTGATGAGCAATAAAACAGTTAAATGAATAGTAACAGATCATTTGGGATTAGCAATGCAATGTTAAATAAAGTTTCCTGAAATATAGAAAGCGTATTCAAAATAAATTCTACTAATAGTCCAGAAATAGGGGTAATAAACTATATCAACAAGAACTGGGGTGGGAATAAGAAAAAGAGGAGATGTGAAACATGTTTGTCACTTCATCTGAAGACAGAGAGAGTACAACAGAGAGTACAGTAGAAGTACTCTTATGTTCTTACATTTTTTAGGTAGGTAGGGGAATAGTGCAATAGAATACCCAGAATTAGCCAAACTTGAGGTTAAGGCCACAGTCCTTGAGTCACAAGACTGCCAAGTCTTCCTAAGACTTCTGACATCAGCCACAAGTTTAGGGGGCACAAAGGCCATCTTCTTTTCAGACCAGCTTGCTACAAATTTGTGAGTCCCTACAGACTTCCTCCAGTTCAATAACTTGCTAAGAAAACTCACAGAATTCAGGAAAACACTAATGACTGGTTTGATTATAGCAAAAGTACAGAAATCAGAACTAGCCAGAAAAAGAGATACTTAGGGCAGAATTGGGGATTGGGAGGATCTCAAACACAAATATTCCCTATCCTCAGGGATGTGTTAGCCTTCTAGCACTGAGGTGTAGCAATGCATGAAAGAATATTGGCAAAACCGGCAGTCTATCCAAGCCCGGTATCCAGACTTTTTATTGAGGCTTCATCATGTAGGCATAATCGATTGAGTTATTGCCCACATAATTAAATTCAGTCTCCAGTACTACCAACCTTCCCTGGTGGTCTTCTGAATAACATGTCTCTGAGTCCCAACTCTAAATACCTGGTTAGTCTTTCTGATGGTGGCCAGTACCTATTCTGAGTCTTCTTGTTAGCATAAATTACCTAGGGGTCTGCCATGAGTCATCTCATTTGCATACATGAGCAAGTGTTATCAGAGGGTCTGACCATGAATAACAAAGTTACTCCTATTAATTGAGAAATTGCCAGGGTTCACTGGTTATCTCAAAGTAACTGAAGGCAAATAATACACCTGTCTTTGGGCTAAAGCCAAATTCTCTATTACACAAGATTGTCTTTGTGGAGGAATTTAGCAACTTTTTCAATTTATATTTAGAAGTTCTGTATCTGAAAAAGGAATGGAAATATTTAGGAGAACTTACAACTTATCCAAAGGGGAAAGTAAATGAATTGCTGGACTAAATCAGCAAAAATAAGGAAAAGTTAAAACTTGAAATATGGGCTATGAATAAAAATGGAAGCAACATTTATAACTTTCATGTAATTCCCTTGTAAGGGAGGTTCTGCCCACTCATTTGTTCCAATTAGATGGCATGTGGATGTGATAGAAGAAGATAGAGAGCTATTTTAGAACACAAGATGGAATATGTAAATTGAGAAGAGAGAAGCCCTAGATTTAACACTATTGAGCCACACTATTCAAATGTGGTTCGCCTACCTTGGTGTACGTGGGATGGGAATAACTGTACTTTTAGGGGAGCTTATCTCATATCCCAACTAGTATAGCTTGCTGAAGAGATATTAAAAAATTGTTGTAAGTAGATAACTGTACAGGAAATAATAATATCAAACAAGTTGTCATTTAATGTTTAAAGTATGAAAGTGGCTAAAATAGGTCATTATGTGATAATGAGGCAAAATTCAATATGATGATATAATGATATAAGCATATATATTACAAACAATACAGCACCTAACTGCAGAGGCATAACTGTTAAAAAGATAAGAAAATGAAAAAAAAATGAGACAATTATGAATTTATGACAACTTCAAAGCACCTCTCCAGAATTGAAAAGATTTAGTAGATACAATTAAAAAAAAGACTATAGAGACATTAATGATTTAAACAATAAGTTTGATTTAAAATATATAAAATATCCCAACCATTATATAAAATAGCTAGAATTTTATTTCATGTATGTCTGCATTGAAAAGTCTTAAGACTTTTTAAAATTCAAGATTTTTGAAGGCATGTTTCTGATTACGATCAAATCAAACTTGAAATAAATAAGAGTTAAAAAATCTTAACAATTTGAAGGACATTAACAGATAACTTGATTAAAAAGAAAAATCAAAAGTTAAATTAAAAATTATTTATAAAGTAAAAATAGAAGAACATCTCATGTCAAAATATACATTGGATACAGAAAAATCAATACACATGGAAAAATGTATAGCCTTGACTACCTTGGTTTTCAAGAAAATGAAAAAAAATGAAGGAACTTTGTATTTATCTTAAGAAATTAGGCATGCACAGTAAACAAAAATAAGTTGGGAGGATGAAGCTAAGAGGGAGAAAACTAATATCAATATAATGGAAAAATGTACATGCCATGAGATGTTCAATAATTTGATTCCGTGATCTTTTACCTCTTCAGCCAGAAGTTGTCACAGAAAACCAGAAATTAGTATTCTGGTTTATTTCAGCCAGGTAGGATAGAGTCAGGGTTTACTTCACATGGCTTTCAAGCCAACAACACTCATCTTCCTTGTGAATTCCAGATAAAATTCAGAATTGCTGAGGATTACACCATAGCAGATTATTTAGAAGTGTGGATTAGCTGTACAAATCTTCTTGAATCAGTTCTGTAAAGATGGTAAATGGCTAAACTGTGGTGCCAGAAGGAAGAAAAGGACAATGTGCAATCTGTGAATAAAAATGCAGGCCATTTGGCTTTAACTGTAACTCTCTCCAAGTGCTTTGCCAGAGGAGAGGATGGGCTTGGAAGGTAAATAATGAGTCCAGAGATTCAAGCTCCATCTGTTCAGACAGGCTGAAGCTCACTGGGATGACACTGTTAATGCTGGGCATTGATGGATGTCATCTCAATTGGCTCTTGACATGAGAGATGGTTGAGGATGTCTGAATTAGAAATTGGTCCCAGGATCCAAAACAAGAGCCAAGAACAGTGGTTATGAAAACAGTATAGCAAAAGAAAGTAGTGTCCTCTTCCCACTGTCCACTCCCTCTCAGAAAGGAAAGAAGAGAAATAAAAGAAAAAACAAGGGAGTGTAAGGAAAAGAAAAAAGGAAGAAAGTATTGTACCATGCACCACTAGCCAGAGAAAGATAAAAAATCAAAATTTGAAATACAGTTTCTACAGAATGCATATCACTTTTTTATCATCATGAAGTAAAAACATTGTAAGTCTGTATTATAAGATATATTTATTTATTCATTTTTAACATTGGGGTCTCTCACTAGGAAGTAAGCTTTCTGAAGAAATGGAACTTGTCTATACGCTTAAAGCCTAGAACAATGCCTGGTTCACAGGGCTCCCTCAGAAAAAACTTGAGGAGTGAATGAATGAATTTTATTAATAAAAAATAGAACTTCAAGCATTTTTCCATGAACTATTACCTTTAATTCTCACAGCAGCCTAAGAGATAAATACTGTCATCCCCCTTGTACAAATAAGCCTGAATTTTCAGTTATTTGTGTACTATTATACAGCTTTTGGAAAAGAAACCAACTCCACAGCCCGGCTCTTAGGTACTACCCACTAGTTGCACGGCTGATAGATAACACACATCATTTTGTTATTTAAGCTACTACTCAGAAAAGTCACATGGTTTAGACCCATTTGCATAGAACCAACATAGAAAATAATGAAGATGTCAACACATATGGAGAAAATCTCCCAATTCTTATTTTGCATTCAAAAAAGATTTTTACTGCAGATAAGATTTCAAAGGCAGCAATAGGAAAAATATTTCATGAATTAGTCATCATCAGTGGATGGTTTACTTCTTCACGCAGGTGAAAGATTTTTCTTGGTCTCATGCATTTATCTTTTGGGGTCATAGACTGATAGCTGTTAGAAATGAAAACAGCTTCAAGAAATCAATTCATTTATATTCACATATTTTTTTGTTGTTTGTTTTATTTTCTTTTGAGAGCTTTCTGTTTTGGAAGGTAAATTGTTTTTTCCTGAATCACTGAACCAACCACATAGCTTTCACTTGCCCAGGCAGCATTACCTGAAATTCAAGGGCCATGACTCAAAAATATGATTTATTCAACAAAAGTGAAGGGAAGTAACAAAGTAGCCAATGATTTATTTCAGGGCAGAAATATAAACCTGAAAAAAATACAGATTTCCCAAGGGAAGTGACTTGTCTTTTTTTGTTCCTTAACCAGATCACACAGCAGTCCATATACAATCACACTTAAAATGAATTGAAATGAAATAATTTATAGCGACTAGCAGCTGACGACAAATTATTGAACTCTGTTCAAGGCTATGATTATTTATCTTAGAGAATTTGCTGGCACCGCATAAGGCTAGTAGAGTGTGTTGAATTAATTTTGAGAAGTGATTTTTCATTGTCTAATTGACCTGTTGTGCAACCTGCACCACAAAAAGGGCTTGTAAAGTAGTTTACCTTTGGCAAAATAGCCCGAGAGGTAATTAAATAGATTTCCCAGGGAAGCCAAACTTCGTATTATTTAGGGCAAGTGTACATTTCACCTCCCTCCTGGAGATGGAGGGAGTATATCTTTCCGCAAAGGATTCAGTATCTAAATTCTTTACTCTAGTTGTTTATTAGTTAGACTTGCTGGTTTCAAGTGAAACAAACCCATTTGAAATAACTTAAACAAAGCAGGAGAATTTATGATGTGATTCTGGGGGTAGTCCAGACAAACAGCAGTGCAGTATGCAGTACAGCAGACCTTCAAAGTTACTTACATTGTAATGTAGCTACTGTTATAATATGGTCAAGACAAGAGTGCATTGCTGACCTTCCTGAGTTCTGAATTCTCTCAGCTGGCCACCATTCACAGTACTTCCTAGCTTCATGCTGGAATTATTTTTCTAGCAATCTAACATCTTTGTTTTCCTCAGTTCAGTGTTTGAAGCTTCCTTGAAAGAGAAGTGTTAAAAGAAACTCACCTTCCTTCAGCCCTACTCATTAATAAGAATGTTTTCTCTCTTTCCTGTAAGCTCCAAAAAGCATGAAATTTGCTTTCTTCAAATTATGGACAATCACACTTGCAAATAATTGGATAATAAATAGATAACCCTCTCATTACTGTTCTCAGAGTGGGAGGGGAGAGCAGCTTTAGCCTGGAAGAAGGTTCCCTGGGAGTCTTTCTTCAGCAAAGAAAGTTTATGACATGACCAACTCCCAGAAGCCTTTAGTTGCCTATCTCTTAGAGTGACTTGTTATTTGCTCTACCTCTAATTATTCCAGACTGACATTTTATGTATGCTGAGAAAAAATTAAGAAAAAAATGAATATAACAGGAATTTTCATTTTGTGAAAGAATGATATACATAACCATTAATGCCTATAAAACCTAAAAAGTAATTGAAAATTTTGTGACATTAAAGTAATATGCACACTGTGTATCAATACCAGTTATTGACCCTTCAATGTGAAACTGTTAAAAAATTACTATCAGTGTCTCATCCTAGCACTGACCTGGATAGGGATAGTTATTGCTAAAATCAGTGGCTAATTGAAAATAACAAATATTCTTATATAACTAATTCCAATCAAATCGTAAAGGTGATGGCAACTGAAAATGATCCCCAGATTTCATCTGCAAGAACAAATGGTATCCGTTATCAGCTAAATATTTGATGTTTTAGCCCCATTTTTTATATTTTAGATAGAAATAGCATAGGGTTTGAAACTGGTCATGCAAAGTTTGAATCTTACATATATTATTTGTGTGGCATTTGACATTTTTAAAAATATATCTGAACTTCATTTGTAAAGTAGGGGAAATAATATCTACCTCATAGAATTATTATGAGGAACTGTATGTTTATGGGGAAATAATATCTACCTCATAGAATTATTATGAGGAACTGTATGTTTATCAGTGAGTAAAGTGACACATACTAGATTCAATAAATAGTAGCTACTTTTAGTGATACTATTATATTAAGAAACAATGTAGCATATAATAGCTCTAAACTACAAATAAAGTAAAAGTTGATATCTACCACAAGCTGGGTCCTGGAGGAATGGAAAACTGATTTCCAATAATATCAATACACTTGTTTTTATCCTACATTATATATAAAATAATTTCAAATTATAACACTTGCATTTTATCAAGAACAAAATTATTACATAGAAAATTCAGAAGAATATTAAATATAGGAGAAAAATCAAATATAAAAATACTTAAAAAATAATATTTAGAGTTACAAAATACATAGAGAAAGTAATTCATTTCATCCCACATTAATGAGTCAGAAAAAATGATAATTGAAAAATTTTACACACACATATGCATCTATGAGTAAACTCAGTCAAGAAGTTTTCAGAACTCTATATAGACCAGAGTTTCTCTCTCGGGGTACAGTTGACATTTTGGACTGGATAATTTGTTGCTGGGCATTTTCCTGTTGTAGGGTCGTTAGCAGCATCCTTAGTCTTTACTCACTAGATTCCAATAGCTCCTCTTGCCTAGCCTCCAACACCCAAATCATGACAATCAAAATTATCTCCAAACATTGCCAAATTCCCTGGGAAGCAAAACTGCCCCCAATTAAGAACCCTGGCATGGACTTTATCATAAAAGAACTCTATCTTAAATATAGAAAATGACTGATTTCTTTCATGTCAATGTCGGTACTATAAAAATGTCAATTATCTTCAGTTTAGAAGAGATTTAACAAACAATATTAAGGAAAGTAACAACTTAGAAGAATAAAGAATGCGGCCATGTAATTCACAAGAAAATAAATATTAGCTAATAAATATATAAACAAATTTTCTAGCTCACTAATAATAAGGAAACTAAAAATGTAATTGAACAAGAAAACATCTTAAATATCAGTGTTAAAGAGAGGGCTTTGAAATAGATTTTCACATTCTCTGCTGGTGGGAGTGTATATTGGTGTAAGCTTTTTTAAGAGGACAATTTGATAGTAATATCAAAAAGTTTTAAAAGTAAGCATCTCTGCTTACCCAGTAATTTCACTCCTTGAAATTTATCCTAAACAAATAATCATGCGCAAAAACATTTGTAAGCAAGGATGTGTTTGATGTGATACTTAAAATAGCTAGAATAAGGAATATCATGAATGTTCAAGAACAGGAGCTAGATAGAATAATTACGGAATCACCTTTGAATACAATATTATTCCTCTATTATTATACTGTCTCTTTAATGATATATAGCTATTATAACAGATATCCTGGATAATAATAATAATAATAATGTGTGTGTGTTTGAATGTATGAATGTGAGACTTTATGTTTGTCAGGAGCAGACTCAGCAGACACAGAGATGGAATTTGGTATGCTTGGTACTTCTCAAGGAGAGCCCTTGGGAATAACACTTGGAACAAAGAAAAAGGAAGCAATTGTAAACAAAAGAAGAAATCGAGCTGTGACTTATGCCCAGTGATGACCTTTTTTGGCCCTCAGGGAACTCTGGAGCTAAATTAGCCATTGAATGTCCCAGAAGATGGGCCAGGACTTTATACCCTGTGTCAATCAGTTATTGATTATTGGATGTGGGCTTCCACAGGAAGAGACACGATCTTGGATGAAGTTGATGTTTGTACCCTAGGTGGACCCTGAAGGGGCTGGTAGCCTTGTACTGGTGCCAATCCCAGCAGTTGGGACAAAAATCCTTTAGGCAAGAGCCATCTAGGTAACACATTGCATCACCCATCACATAATGTGGGTGTTTCATCTCTCTGGGAGGAATACAGCAACATCCTTCTTTACTGTCCAGTTTCCAAGCAAATTGAAAAATAAGATAAAAATGTCCTCAAAATGAAGGCTAAAAATACCACTTTTATATCCATAGAAGCTGCTTTTGAGGAAAATGACAAGTGAGCTTTCTAATACTCCAGAATTAGACCGTTTTCCATTCAGTCTTCAGCAGAGTTGGGCTGCTGCAGCAGGCTTCCCACTGGGTACCCACCTCACTGAGATCCATCATAGGGAGGAGCAGAACAGGAAGTACAGGCCTCCACAGTCAACTGGGTCCCAGGAGAGTGAAAAGAGGAAGAGGCTCGACAGCTCATGCACCAGTTTCCATTTCCAAACTCACCAATCTAATTTTTCCTCTCTTGAAAATGAGTGAGAACAGAGGTATGGGAAACAAAGGACCAGAGTGATACTTGGCTTCCTCCACAATGAAGACAGTATCAGCAATTCAGGAAAACCACTTATCTGGTAATGATGTATATGTGGGGAAAAGTTCATAGGCAAACACAATATGCCAAAAATGTTATATCTGGGTTGTGCTATTGGGATGATAGGAATGATCTTCTTACTATATCTTTAGAATTTTTACAAATTGAATTTTTATTGCTTTTATGATCTAGAAAAAACATTATGGTAAAACACTTAAGCCAGTTCACAATAAAATAGGTAGTATACAGAATGCAGAAGTAGTGAAATAAGGGAAGATAGAACAAATAGAGAAGCAGTGAAGAAATAGTAGGGCAAAGAAATAACAAGAACAGCAGGTGCAGGTGGTTGGGAGACAGGCTGCAAAGATGGTGGGCAGGATGCCTGCTCCTACTGAAGGGAAGCGAAGTACAGAGAGCTAATCAGTTACAGGGACTGGTGTGCTGTGTTAGGGAACAGGCTTCTTTAACTTACCATTAGAAGGCACAATGCTTGATTGGCAGTTACTCAGGCTGCACCCCATTTCAGATGCCAAAGCCTCACAAATGGCCCTTGGATCCATCAGATAGATTTGAGTCAAAGCTGAGATTCAGAATGTTCCAGACACCTACTTTATTTTTTAATCTCTCTCCCTGGCCCTAGAATGTAAATATCATTGGCAGGACTTGATTTTCTGTATACACTGCTCTTTCCCCAACACCTATAACAAAGTTCATAATAGGCCACCAAACAGTATTTTTTAAATGCTTGGAAATAAGGTAGGTGTGACTGTTTGTCAATGTGTAAGAAAAAATCCAAACTTAATCTGTAATTCTGTAATTCTTAAATTACTGAATAAAGTCCAGGTTTTAAGTCAACTTTGTAAAATAGGATTTTAGGGTAAAAGGCCTACTTTATACCAAAATGTTTTTATTAACATGGAAGACAGTCTAAAAATGGAAGTTTTCATGAATGAATACGTAGGCTAGTTTCATGAATACATAGGTAATGAAGCAGCCTCAATTAAAGGTTTTATGATTTCAAATAGAAAAGGGCAAGCAAGAAATTGTCATTTCTTCTAGGTGAGTGGTCAGCACCAATAGTTAAATACAGAAGCAAACACACCCATAACTCGTAAGCATTTTTATCATTTTAACCAGTTGAAGCAGCTTTATGCCCATGCCTTTGCTATTAGTCATTATGGCCATTGTCTTTTACTTTGTTGCTCACATTTTATAGCCTCCTTATGTGAGAAAAGTCTTATGATCTGTACTACTCTTTGGGAATAATGTTGGTTATGTGCAGTCGCAAGAACAACGTAAGCCTACCTGATGACTAATTGTGTTTTGAAGAGGTAGGTCCAAAGTATCTGAATATTTTTAATTTAGCTTACCTATTCAATACAGTCTTTGTGAAATATAGTAAATAAGTACATTTTTTATTGTACATATAGGTTCTTATGTGTCTTTCTGTTATAATAATAACATACTTATTAAGTGCTTGCTGTATGTTGGGCACTCTTTTTTAATTACGGTATCATAGATATACAATCTTATGAATGTTTCACATGAGTAACATTGTGGTTTCAACATTCCCTCATACTATCAAGTCCTCCACCCACTCCATTTCAGTCACTGTCCATCAGACCAATAAGATGCTATAGAGTCATTACCTATCTTCTCCATGCTGTACTGCCTTCCCCGTGACTTACATATTGTGAGTGCCAATTCTAATGCCCGTTAATCCCCTTATCCCTCCCTCTCCACCAACCCTCCTCAGCTCCTTCCCTTTGTTAACCCCTAGTCACTTTTTGGGTTCTGCAGGTCTGCTGCTGTATTGTTCCTTCAGTTTTACTTTGTTGTTAGACTCCACAAATGAGGAAAGTCATTTGGTACTTGTCTTTCTCTGTCTGGCTTATTTTACTCAGCATAATACCCTCTAGCTCTATCCATGTTGTTGCAAATGGTAGGATTTGTTTTCTTCTAATGGCTAAATAATATTCTATTGTGCATATGTACCACATCTTCTTTATCCATTCATCTACTGATGAACATTTAGGCTGCTTCCATATCTTGGCTATTGTAAATAGTGCTACAATAAACATAGGGGTACGTATGTCTTTTTGAATCAGGGATTTTGATTTCTTCAGGTGAATTCCTAAAAGTGGAATTACTGGATCAAATGGTATTTCTATTTTTAGTTTTTTGAGGAACTCCCATATTGCTTTCCACAATGGTTGAACTAATTTACATTCCCACCAACAGTGTAGGAGGGTTCCCCTTTCTCTGCATCCTTGCCAGCATTTGTTGTCCCTTGTCTTTTGGATGCTGGTCATTCTAACTGGTGTGAGGTGATATCTCATTGTGGTTTTAATTTGCATTTCCCTGATGATTAGTGATGTGGAGCATCTTTTCATGTGCCTGTTGGCCATCTTAATTTCTTCTTTGGAGAAGTGTCTATTCATATCCTCCACCCATTTTTTTATTGGGTTATTTGCTTTTTGGGTGTTGAGGCATGTGAGTTTTTATGTATTTTAGATGTTAACCCCTTGTTGGATATGCTGTTTACAAATACATTCTCCCATACTGTAGGATACCTTTTTGTTCTACTGATGGTGTCCTTTGCTGTACAGAAGTTTTTTAGTTTGACCTAGTCCCATTTGTTCATTTTTACTTTTGTTTCCCTTGCCCAAGGAGATGTGTTCAGAAAAAAATTTCTCATGTTTATATTCAAGAGATTTTTGCCTATTTTTTTCCTAAGAGTTTTATGATTTTATAACTTACATTCAGGTCTTTGATCCATTTCAAATTTACTTTTGTGTATGGAGTTAGACAATAATCCAGTTTCATTCTTTTACGTGTAGTTGTCCAGTTTTACCAACACCAGCTGTTGAAGAGGCTGTCATTTCCCCATTGTATATCCGTGGTTCCTATACCATATATTAATTGACCATATATGCTTGGATTTATATCTGGGCTCTCTATTCTGTTCCATTGATCTATGGGTCTGTTCTTGTGCCAGTACCAAATTGTCTTAATTACTGTGGCTTTTTTGTAGAGCTTGAAGTCAGGCAGCATAATTCCCCCCAGCTTTTTTCTTCCTTCTCAGGATTGCCTTGGTTATTCAGGGTCTTTTGTGGTTTCATATGAATTTTAGAACTATTTGTTCTAGTTCATTGGAGAATGCTGTTGGTGTTTTGATAGGGATTACATTGAACCTATAGATTTCTTTATGCAAGATGGCCATTTTGACAATATTAATTCTTCCTGTTTTATCTATGAGCATGGGATGTATTTCCATTTATTGGTGTCTTCTCTATTTCTCTCATGAGTGTCTTGTAGTTTTCAGGGTATAGGTCTTTCACTTCCTTGGTTTCCCAGGAATTTTATTTTTTTTGATGCAATTGTGAGTGGAATTTTTTTCCTGATTTCTCTTTCTGCTAGTTCATCAATAGTGTATAGGAATGCAACAGATTTCTGTGTATTAATTTTGTATCCTGCAACTTTGCTGAATTCAGTTATTAGTTTTAATAGTTTTGGGGTGTATTCTTTAGGGTTTTTTATGTACACTATCATGTCATCCACAAATAGTGACAGTTTAACTTCTTCCTTACCTATCTGGATGCCTTTCATTTTTTGTGTGTTGTCTGATTTATGTTGGGCACTCTTATAAGCATTTTTTATATATTTTGTAAATCTTCATAATGATATGAAAAATGCCAAATTTCCCCCATTTAATTAATACAGAAACTAAGGAAGGGAGTTAATTAAGTTGCAAATGGTTTGCACACTTCATCATTTATTCACTTATTTAACAAATGTTATGAAATGCCCTTTTATGATAGATATTTTTCAGGGGATTAGAAATAAAGCTGTGAGCAATTGGACAAGTTTTCTGCTTGCAGAATGCTAAGACTTATTTAAGAAATATAGGCAATAAGAACAAATACCAAGTAAAATAATTTTCGATACTAATATATGCTATGAAAAAGAATTCAATGTAGTGCTAAATACAGTGGATATGTCATAGAATGACACTTTAGATAGAAAAATCAAAGAAGTTTTGAAAAAGTGAGCATCAGGCTGAAGTTCAGCGGTGAAACAAACCAGGCAGAGGATCTCAGGGTAGAGCTCCAGCCAGGGTGAAGAGCTGCACGCACACAGAAAGAAGTCCAGTGGACTTTGGCAGCGTATGAGGGATATCAAAACACAGATCAGTCAGATATATCAAGGTCCTCTGACTGTCGAACCTGAAGTCATGCAACTCCGAACAGTTAGATGCTTTCAGCCATAGGGCATTCCCAGATCAGGAGTAGACCACAGGAGTTCTGAGACTTAGACCAAGGTTTAATATTAATAGTGTTTAGACAGTGTGTAGCATATAGTAAGTGTCAATTGAATGGTGACTGCTATTACTGCCATCTTCACGATTATTAAAAATAAAAATAATAAATGAGTTGAGAAGGATTTTGAATAGTTAAATGATCTGTGAAGGGCTGTTGAGAGTCTAGTTTGGTTTCTAGTTTTTTAGTTTGTGTAGAAAGCAGTAAGTATTGCAGGTATGTCAAAAGTTAAAAGAATGTGAACAGCAATTTCGTGAAATCAGTAGACAACATTAAGCCTTTGTCATCCTTGGGAGATTAATTGCTTTAATGGGCCCAATTCTTCACCCCTTGTCATGGAACATTTTGCTTGTCCTATCAAGGGGAAGATTATATTTTCTATATAAATTGCTGTGGCCAATGAGGTATTAATAGAAATGAGCTAACAGATTTATAAAAGCAACTGCATGTTTCCACAAGGCCTTTTGTAATACCTTTGCTGTGGCCATGAGAAGGATGTGTCGGGCACAGCCTATGGCAGTTTGAGAGACACATGGAACAGCCAGAATGCTCTAGTCACCTCAGCCAATAGCCAGGTGACCTCCAGGCATGTGAGAAGTCCCAGCCAAGATGAGGAGAGTTGATTGCTGATGCATAAGCTATCAGCTTTCTGTTATATATCACAGAGATTTGTGGTTTTTCTTACTCAACAGTAGCTAACTGATACATCATCAGACAGATACATCAAGCCTTCATCACAAAAAAATAAATAAATAAAAGGGAAGAGCCACCTCTAGAGTTAAAACAGACAAGGTATATGCAGTTCTTGTCATTTAAGAGGCATTTAGTAAGGGCTGGTTTCTGAGACTGAAAAAGGCACCTTTCTAGAAATGTCTATGAACTGTTCACAATACAAAATATTTTAAAGTTTGTGATTACTATTTATTAGACCCAACAAAGAAAGAAAATAGAAATGCTGTATTAGCACCTTTAATGTTAGGTTTCCATATGCTGATAATTTACTGCCTTTAAAAGACCCGTTTTATTGACAGACATTAAAATAAGTCTCTTTTTAAACAATGACCTGCTCAAGATAAGACTTTATTTTTCCCTTTTCCACCCATTAATACAATGGCCATATTTTCTATTTACATAATGAACTCAAGCAGTCAATGATTGGTTAAATTGCTCATTCTGCTTCTTGCCTGCAAGGCTTTTGTTGTGAGTATGCGCCAAGCACAAAATCTGACTGCCATGGAACATTAAACAAGTATTCTCCTTTTTAAACTTTGTGATCTCAATTTCTTGGAGTTATCCAATAGAAAACAGATGCAAATTAAGATCTCAATTCACAAAAATAATAGGTAGCATCCTGGCTTCCTATGGAGATGGCTTAGAAACAGTGTGGAAGGCCCAGCTAGCACTTCCATACGAAATGTGTGTTCTACAGTTTCACAAATATCCTTCTTGTTCTCTTCCAAATATTGACCTTTCTGTGCTGAATGCAAAGGTAAGCACAGGCACAAATTAGGCATAAACAGGTAGAATCATGTCAAAGAATCTCTTTTCTTTGTAGAACATGCTTTGATAGGTTTCACTGTATCTTTTTTAGACATACTTGAGAAAGAGGGACAGGTTTATTGCGTGTGGCTTATATCTGTTGAACAGTGTGTTAACGAACCAGGGAGCCCGTAAGTTTTTGGCTCTATCAACGTCACTGGCAAAAGATCGCTAGCATTCTAGAAAGTCATTAAGTAGGAGGTTCTTTGTTTTTTATTTGTGTGTCATATGTGTGTGTATTTGTGTGTTTGCTTTTGTTCTCTGTTCATTTGCTTTATTTTTGCTTGATGAGGGAAAGAAAGAAAGAAAAAAACCTGGAAAAGATGAATGGCATTGTTATGAGTTGATGCACTTATAAACTCCTTAAAGGAGTTGAGATCGTGTTTCACTTACATTAGTAAAAATCTTCACACAGACTTTGTTTTTCTCAAGGAAGTTTATAACCATTGGTGGCAATGACAAAAAAGGACATAGAATAGTGAATCCAAAATGTTGCTTGTATTTAGGGAAATGTAAAAGCAATGTGAAGATTTGAGCATAGCATCAACTTCCACACTGAGCTAAATTCTGTTTTAGATGATCATATGGTCTGAAAAATTTGTAAAATCACATTAAGTCTATTAAGGATTTTCATGATGGAAGTCTGTGATACATATGTAACATAACTAGGTATTCAATAATTACTTATTAAAATGAAGTGAAGCTGGCCTAGGCAGATACTAAGGTAAAAGAATGGGGCCCTTGGCATGGTAGGACAATGTGGAGATAAACAGTTGATTCTTGGAAGTATCTAAGTATTTGGCATATATTAGATGGAAGAGCTGTTGATAATTCATTTTTTCTTGTGATTATTTTGGGTAGATAAAATCATCAATAAGTAAAGCTTAGTTATAAGAAAAGTGTCAACTTCCACCCAAGCTCTTAGATTTCAATTATCTGTTGGTAGCTGATGCCAAAATGGACTCATTCGTAAATGCAAGAAGCAGACATTGATACCTTTTCTGACAAATTGTCCAAGACTATTCTCCATTTATATTCAGCCCTCCATCCCCACTCTCATTTCCACAGATTTTACATTCCAGGCTTGGAATTTTGCCATTGTTCAGAAACAAATTTGCCAAATTGCTCATGTGTAATCATTTGATTGCTTGTGGTAGATTTTTGTAGCTGCTGTAGTTAGATAGGAATGAGTGATAGTTATTCCCTGACAACATCTGTATCCAGATATCAGATTACAATAAAAGCAAATGTCATGGAAAATTCAGCCACACTTGGAGATATTTCTTAGAAAGGATTTTTATTTAAAAAGCTGTAATAATAACAGCTCATCAGCCTGTTCTGTATATTCAAAGATGTGCCAATTCTCTGTTGTTTAGGTGCTCTGAGCATAACATGCCATCTCAGGGTTCACTAGAGGTGATGGAAATATAGAAGCCGGATTCGTTTAACCTTACAGTCATGATCAGGTGGACAGAATCCCCTAATGTCATAGTTAGACGTATCTTAGTACAACTTCAGAATCTAGCCCGCAGCATGTTCCTGAAGAGTGAAGAAAGGTGGAGGAGGTCTCCCTGGACTTCCTACTTATGATAAAGTGAGGATTGTCTCCAAAATATTATAGCTAAGGCATAGATACTAATAGCACTAATTTTTCACTACTGGAAACCCATTCTTAATATTCATTAAGTTAATTAGCAAAGTCTGTGATACAGATTGAAGATAAACATAGCTGATAAATATATCAACCAACTCTGTACCAGGGCTTTTCTGATGCAGAATTCCTATAATTCAAACACACACACACATGCTTATGCCATATTGTTTACCAGTTTACAAAGTAAACTGCAGACAATTGACAGTTGTCAAAACCTTCCTCTGGCCCTCTCAGCTAAGTTTGAACCTCCTTGTTTTGGTTATTGAATTTGAGTGTTCTGTTTGGGACCAGTTATATTATTCAATTCGATTTCACATCCATGCCCCTGTTCTTCAGTCTCCCCCAAAGCTTTCTCTATCTCTAGCCACATCCAACCCTGCAGGCAATGTCAGCCCTCAGTCCTCTGAGGAAGGTAGGTTGAAAAGAATAACAGTCCTAATTATAATTTATTCCAGAATGAAAGATAATAAAGTATGTGTGATTAGTGTAGGCAAGAGGAAATGGTCTAAATGGAAAAAAAAAAAAACTTCCTGGTAGGTTACAGTAGAGAGAACATATAAAGGCTTTGGATTCAGTTCTCTTTGTATTTGAAATCTTATCTCATACTGCCTGGATGACCGTGAGCATATTGCTTAAACTGTTTGAATCTGAGTTTCCTCATCTGTAAAATGGGGATCATTTGTACTTACTAAATATTATAATGCATGTAAGTGATTATATGCTTGGCATATCCAACTCAATAAATGACATTAGTAACATTATTAATAGTTTTTATTATTGTTGTGTTGATATTATTGTTTATCCTATAGACTAGATGTGAGATAGTAAGAAGTCATTGAAACCCATAAAATGAAAAAGGCCTTTAAGGAAGCCATAGAAAAAATTGCTGTACCAATTAGTTCTCCCTAGACAGCAGACTCTACTTGTAATAATATAGTATAAATTAAAGCTTCTATGTGCACAGATTGCTAATCATCTATTGGTCTTCATACCTGTATGCTGTGATTATCTTAAGTAGTGTGATATCATTCATGAACAGTATCAAATACAGATTTATGTGCACATACAGTATTTTATATTTTACAAGTGTGCTGACCTCAAAGAGAGAAATGCCAGTGAGAGTCTCAGTAGGAATCTGGATTACAATCCTAAAAGGAAACAATTCATCATTTTCATAATAGACATTCTAGTATAGTGGGTAAGAGCTTTAAGCTTTGTATAGGACAAATCTGGGTTGTAATCCTGGCTTTACCTCATAAGGAATGAAACCTCAGTTGTAATGTCAATAAAATGGGAAGAAGAATGGAAGAGTTGTGAGGTTCAAGTGAAGTAATGTATAGAAAATATGTATCATAGTACCTGGCACATGGTAAATGTTATTTATGTCCACTTGACAACCAAGGAGAAAAATAGGAAATCTCTCAGATGTTCCACTGACACATATTTTTAAAAATTATGCTACAAGGCACATTTGGTTCCGTTACAATATTTCTGAATATTTTGTTCAGGAAAATGTTTGAAGGTGGACACCTACTTTCATTTGCAGTTAACCTCAGACCACTGTACAGGAGAGGCCAAGGCCATGGTCTAAAGATGCTCCCAGTGGGACTGAGTTAAAGACCACCTGACCCTGCTTAAACACATTATCAACCTTCTCATGTCACCATGAACACAGAGATTCATGTCTCTTCTTAGGCTGGTCCTGTCAACTGTGAAAGCTACTGAGAATGTGGGGCCTGCTGAAACCCTTTGGTTGGAATACAGGGTCAATGAGGCACTGAACTTCAGCCAAACCAAAGGTCAGTGCTATCTGGATGCTCTACAGTCCCTGGACTTGGGAACTTTTCACCTTTTGCAGCCCTTCACATTGTAGGTATTCAGTTGGTATATGTTCCATGATGGAGAAACTATGGAAGACACTTAGAAAAATAACAACTATGATGATAAACGCAAACATGTGTTTGCTTTTCATTGACATATTTTCAGGCACTGGGCTAAACACTCTTAATAATCTCTGTAAGTACCATAAGAAATGGATACTATTATTTCCCTCATTTTTACATATGAAGACACTGAGACTTAAGAAGGTAAGTAACTGTTCAAAGCCACACAGCTCACTGAGATTTTTATTCAGGCTACCTAACTTCAGAAAGTAGATTTTTAGCTTCCAAGCTTTACTACCTCTTTTTCACAAGTCTTCTTAATCATTAAGTGATAGGCCACAACCGCCATCAAATCCTGCCAGCAGCTGCTACTCAAGCCCTGAGCAGATACGTATAATGCCAAAGCCACTCTACATGTTATGGTCTGGGCATTGCCCTGGTCAAAAATAACTAAGACAATCCTCCACCACCTGTAAAATTGATAGAAAGCCCTTTAGAGTCTTACTCCCTTTTACTTTCTGTCCCCATCTCACTCCACTAGCCCCTCATACCTTTTCTCCCAGTCTAAGCTCCAGTCATGCTAAATTGCTTTCATTTCCCAAAGTGAGCCTTCTTTCACTCTTGATGGGACTCTGAATGGTCCTTCCCAGAGGCCAGAGTACGTTCTCCACCCTTTCTTACCAGCAACCCAGTGTTATGGCTGGCTTACCCTGTGCCTGTGCCTGTATACTAGCGGCCTGACTATAGGAACAGTGATTTGCTCTGATAACCAAGCCCTGATGTTCGCCCCTGACATTAGGGATGAACTTCCCCTCAATTACATTTCCCAAGATTTTGTATCATTTTGAAATAGCACATTTGTAAAGTAAGTAGGAGTGGGAAGTGGTTGGTACATGCAAACTTCTAAGAATTACTGAATTTAAAGCACTAATCTAAGAGGCTACTTTCATAGACCATGGAATGTAGCCCCAGTATGCTTTCTAGCATCTGAGTTCTAACCATATAATCATTGGCATACATCTGTCAAGGTCAATATTGAAGATACAATAGCCAGACACTATGGGGATGATAACATTTGAAACTTATTCACATTTTCTTTACAACTAACTATTCATTTTTCATCTTGTGTGTTTATCATCCCAGAAGCTACAAAGTTCTATTTAGTTGGCACTTGCTGACCAATGATTGCTTTGAACAAACAGTCTAAAAGTAGCTAGGAAAAGGACAATGGAAGATAAGCAGTAGCTTATCCAGGAAGTCAGATCCTCATTATTTAATGTGAGTCTGAACATTTACAATCAAGGATTACTTTAGCATTTCATGGGGGGAAACGGATGACAAATGCAAATGCAAAAGTATCTTTCAATGTGAGCTTTCAAAATTTATCATGCTGAATGACTTATTTAACATCTAGAAAAACTCCGGAAGGGTGATATTTAATAATATACTATTGCTTTGCAATTTCCAAGTGCTTTTACTCTTCTTTTAATTCCCCCCACCCCGTGGCTGGCAGGGCAGGGATTACAACTGTTACTTCACAAGTGAGAGAAATAATGGACAGGGAGGTTGAGCAACTGAGAACACTGTACTTTTAAAACTTCATCTTCTAATTTCTCTGATATCCTCTTAATCTCCATCTGTGCTTTCCCATGTATCATTAGACATCAGAACTTGAGCCTTAAAAATCTGATCTTTATTAGGAAACAATAAGCCACTGGCCAGTGGATCTTATATTGTGGAAAATCAGTTTCCCTTAATCAGATTATTTTGCCAATCCTCTCTTTGCTTCTCCCTTGGAAGTTTGTGTTCACAATTGCAATAGTCTTCTTTATAAAAAGATACAAGGTTTCAGAAGCCTCCTGGTGTAAAGGGTGAGAACATCCCCACTGGGTCTTGGCCTGCTTCCAGCCCTGAGAAGGATATCATTTTCAGTGTCATGCTTCCAATTTCCCTTGAAAGGTCTCACTTCTTTCCCCAGATCCCAGCCCTCCCTAATTGTGCAAGTTTGCGTCTGCATTGCCTCTGCTTGTCTC
This sequence comes from Manis javanica, assembly GCF_040802235.1. Taxonomy (NCBI): domain Eukaryota; kingdom Metazoa; phylum Chordata; class Mammalia; order Pholidota; family Manidae; genus Manis; species Manis javanica. Next base: position 56,904,317 of record NC_133159.1, read on the forward strand.
TGCCTTTTCAAAAAACCCAAGTTCTTATGTCAGATACACCGTTAACAAGTTTCTTATATTTTTCTACTTTTGTCACTGATATCAATCCCTGCTGTCAGGATTGATTATCAAGATTGTAATCTTTTTATATATATATATATATATATATATATATATATATATATATATATATATATATATATATACCCTCTGCTCTCTGAATGAGAGAAACTTGACATACTGACATTGAAGGATGTTTTATTATGATTTTTATTTTCTATCCTTGCTTCCTTTCAGGAACATAAAGGCAGTGATGTTTACTACAGATGCTGTAATCCCAATGGAATTGTGTAATATAATGAATTTCACTGTCACCATGTTAGACCAGACCCCCATTACCTTGTGCCTGTACTATGACAATTATCTCCTAAGTGGCCCTTCTACCTCTTTTCAAAGAGAATTTCTCAGTATTGGCAAATAGAGCTATCTTTCTGAAATGCAAGTCTTCTCATGTTGTTCTCCTGTTTAAAACCTTTCAGAGTTTCCCAAAAGCCTTTAAGGATTAGAGCTCACATACCATAGAATTATCTCGCAAGCCTTCACCACGTGGTCCCTATGCATCTCTTCAGTCCCACTCGTCTGTGTGGTCTTCCTTTCATCCATACTCCTTGCAATTTCCTAAACACTCTAGGTTATTTCTTGACATTAGGGGTCTTCACGTGTCTTACTGTTTAGAATGCCCTTTTTTTCTGCCTGGCCACTGTTTACTCTTCAGGACTTACTGGCATCATCATCCTTGGCCTCACGAACACCATTGGTCTGGGAGAAGTCCTTCCTGGGCTCCAACAACCCCACAACTACCTGAGCATTTCTTTGCAGTTTGAGGGCAGGACTCTCCATGATTTATGTCTTTACCTCAGTGGCACAAAGTGGGTATTCAGCAGTGATTATTGAATGAACTGTTAATATTCTACACTTAATCTACAGTATGTGACCATGCACCACTCTCTACAATCTCACCTGGTCCAACTGGTTTTTGATCTACTAATGTTCAGGCAGGAAACCACCACAGCAGGCATCAGGGGGTTTCTCCCTTACTGACTCTCCAAACTTCTCTCTGAGCTTCTATTTCATTCACATATTTTAAAATATATAGCCATTAAATCTCTACTAGGGGCTGATGTAGTTCTAGGTGCTGAGAATGGTGTACAAAATGGGCACTGTACCATTCTCGTGGAATTCATGTTATATTTGAGGAGGCAAAAATCTATGGTAGACATATAGTGTGTATCAAGTTATTGTAAGAGTTATAAAAGAAGTAAGAGGGTACAATTTTAAATGGAAGGGTCAGAGGAAGCTCCTTCTGTTAAGGTGATACTTGAATAGAGACGTAAGGGAAATAAAGGAGTGGCCATGTGCATTTTTGCAGAAGATAAATTCCAGGCAGAGGGATCAGCAAGGTTAAGGAGCCTGAGGCAAGATGGATCATGCTTAGCATGTTCCAGAAACAGCAAGGTTGCCATTTGGTTGGAGCACAGTGAAGGAGGGGCAAGTGGTAAAAGACCAGATCAGAATGTTAGAATGACCTGGTTGTATACGATCTGTAGTTTATGGTGAGGTGGGTCCTTTTTACTCTGAGTTTGAGGGCAGTCCATTGGAGGACTTTCAGCAGATTTGAGGCACTATCTACATTTTTAAATATCACTCTTTCTCTTCTATGGAGTATATATTATTAGTGGGGCAGGTGTAGAAGCAAGATCAATTAGAAACCACTGCTAATGACTGGGGTAAGGGTGGTGGCAGGGAAAGCAGTGAGAAATAATTAGGCCCTAGATTGGTCTTGATGGTAGATTTCATTGCATGGAATTTTTGCCATTGAATTAAATATCAGATATGTGAGAAATAGTGATGACTGTTATAATTTCAGGCCATTTCCTGAGATGAGGAAGACTGAGAAAAACAGATTTGGGTTGAGTAGAGAAGAATCAAAAGATCAGAGTGAAATAGGTAGATGTAGGCATATAGATAAAAATGTAGATGTAGTTATATACGAGTGGAAATATTGAGTTAACTGTAAAATAAGTGAGTATGGAGCACAGGTGAGCTCAGAGTTGAAGATGGAAACCTGAGAATAGCCTAAATATGGATAGATTTACAGCCATAGGATTGGAAGTCGCTACCAAGGGAGTGTACGGGCCAGAGAAGACAAGGGCAAGAGTACAGTTGAGAGGCAAGGGTAAAACCATCAAGGAGAGAAGGGAGGGCCCACGGGTAAGCATAAAACCAAGAAAAAAATGTTGTCCTGGAAACCACATGAAAGAGTAGTTTCAAGGAAAGAGGGAACAATTGTTTCAAAAACTTCTAATAGGTTGAATGCAATAAGGACTGTGACTTTACCCTAGAATCTAGTAATCTGCAGGTTATCGATAATCCTGACAAATGTACTTTGTGGAAGTGGTGGGAACAAACTTGATAGAGCTGAGTTCATGAGTAATTCAAGAAAAAGTAGACTCAGAGAATATAAACAATTCATAAAATAAGACTGTCGGACCAAGTAAATTTTGAATTAGCTTTCATCTCTAATTTCTATGATTTGAAAAAATTATATCCATGTTATACACCTTGGTATTGACTCAGTTGCCAATTCAGAACATTTGAATTCCACTCAATATCGTGAGTATTGAATTGTCTCGCATGCACTTTCTTTTGAGAATTCAGAAGTCATTTTAGTTTGTCAGAGCTTCAGGGTCATCTTTAGCTGCATCAGTAGTTATCACTGTGCTGCAGAACCAGTGAAGTGTCAGTTCAGAGAATTTTGGGTAACAGAACTTCTTGCATTTATAGTCACCTTGTCTAGCTTCATCCTTCTTGTGTTCTCCATATCTTATCATTGATGCATCCATCCATCTATTGATCCACCCACCCATCCATCCATCCAGCTTTCCCCTGTTCACCAAGCACTGGAAATATCAAGATCTCAGTGTTCTGTATCTTCTTTATTTGGGGACACATATATGGAATATTGCCTGACCCTCTCCCAGCACAGACTGTACTGCACAGACTTGGGGGGATGAGCAGGTCCAAAGCTATAAAATGAAGACAAGCAGAGGCATTATAGCCAAAAGACTATTTTAATCAAAATCCCAAAGTGAACCTTGGGTTGAAGTTATAAATATCGTGCTAAGCATCAGATCCAAAAAATGAGTGTTTAAAGAGAGTCAGGTATGGTATACAGCCTGAGACAGGAAAGTCAGTTTAGGGTGAAGTCCTTCTAAGAGGGGCAGAAGTGCATTTTTATGTTATGAAGGATTATGCAACAGGGACAGGACTGATAGTAAAAGTTGATGTGCAATACCAGAATAAAACATCATTAAAGTAATGAAGCTCTTGAAGTCTCAGATATTCATTCTTTTATTTTCTCCTTTCCTCTTCTTCTGCCTTTTCTGAGTCTTTTTTCTCCTTACACACTGCAAAGATAAAATTGATACAACCATGATGATGAAATTCAGAAGAAAACATTTCTTTTTTAAAGCACACAGTTGAGCCCTGCTGTACACTGAGCCATCCCTTTTCACTTAACTACATTTCTTAAGTTCTATATTTAAGGTTTTTTTCAGAGGAAACATACATATTCCAAAAGTATCATTCTTGACACTTTCTGAATCGGCAGAAAACATTGCATTATACAATATTTAAGTTCAACCTTTAGCACAGCAATATGGATAAGCACAATGAATATAGATAGATAGAAAATGAGAAAAATGGTGTACAATTTTTTTTTTTTTTTTACTCTTGGCTATGTCAGCAGGACAAGGAAAATAATGATTTGGTTTTATTTGTTGGGGTTTTCAAAGCGAAGGAAGCAGAATGAAGTCAAGCTGTCCGATGGAAAGGGACAAGGCTACTACAGGAAAAAACTTCTCCTGCCAGAGGGAGAAAAGTCCTGATCATCATGCTTACGTCTCTGTGAGACACTTGAGGCAGCTGGAGCTGTGGAGCAGATGTGCCTAGACACGTCAAAGATACTGGACAGGGGGAGCAGAGAGCAAGGTGGCTTCAAGTTCTTGAGGAAATAAATTGCTATGGTCCGTGGAACTGAGAAGGCTCATTATGTGGGGTGCACCTTACAGGATTTGGATCTTCCTGAAGGAATTCTCTGTTACCGTCGTAAGGACTGTGACCCTGCTCAGGCACATTCTGAGTCTTGCAATTGATTTCTCATTCTAAAGTAGGTTAAGCTTGTAACCTATTTCTACCTTATAAAAGAAGTTTCCAGTAGTTATGACAGAGAGAAAGAAAGTTGTATTCAATCCCAGAATGTCTCTGAATTAAAGGGGGCTTTACTGATGGATCCTAAGACTAATTACTGAAGGGTAAGATCTACTAAATTCTAAAGTTCTTTCACCATTCCCTGTGGACCACAGTCTGATCATGTGAATATACTAACTGAAGAACTAGATTGCCAATCACTTTGAAAGGAAAGAAGGTGCTCCCTGGTATACAGTGCTGTGTTAGGGGGCCTGTGTTAGGCTCCCCACTCTGGTGTGAGCCTGTCAGGTGGTCCTTCAGCCTCAAGTTACACTCTGGTGTTGTGGAATAGCATTTTCCCTCATCTAAGAAACTCTAATAATTCTATTTAGTTTTACAGTTTATTGAGTAGACTAAATAGCACCTGAATAACTAGTTAAACTGTAAGTTGTTATGAGTTTTTATTAATCTAACTTCATGTTGGCTGCTAGGTTACTCAAGGACAGAGACATCCATCACTGAATCCCTAGCATGTGGCACATGTTTAAACATCAAATAAGTTCTTCTTAAAATGAAGTGTGAGGAATTATTATTACTATTACTCTTATGGATTGACTTTTATGCTCTTGTACCCCCATGTCCTTGCTGGTGACTAGTGCCTGCTGTATTATGATATTTTATCTACAATAAGCCAGCTGGAACACCTGCAGACATTATTCAGAGCTAATGCTGTCCAATACGGTAGCCACTGACTGCTCGACCTACAGAGCACTTGAAATGGTCCTAATGCAACTGAGAAACAGAATTTAATTTTAACTAATTTAAACTTAAAAACTAACCCTCACTTCAGTTATGGGAAAACTTTATGTTTGGGGCAACTTGGGTATGTGTATCTACCTTTAGTCTAATTTTTATGAAATCTAAATACAGATCAAACATATGAAAATTCATTATTCAAACTGAGATGTGCTAAAGTAAAATACATAACCAGATTCTGAAGACAATATAAAAACTATATAAAAATCTGAATAATGATTTTTGTAATGGTCACATGTTGAAATGACAATAGTTTGGACACATTAGGTTCAATAAAATATATTATTTAATTAATTTCACTTGTTCCACTTTTTATGTTTCTAAATAAGGTTGCTAGAAAATTAAAAAATTGCATATGTCTTGCTTTATATATCAATTGGACCATGCTGCTCAAGACAATGCCCAGGATGGTTAGTGTGTTCCAATTTTGATTAATACTCTAAACTTGAAACTAAATTTGAGTCAAGTTATTTGAGGTCATTATGGTGATGATGATAACTGTGACAACAGAGGTAGCATCTTAATCTTGCTACTTAAATGGGATTTTAGAGTTTATGAATCATTCTTACCTGGAAAATTATATTAAATCCTATAAATCATTATAAAATTCATGGAAGCTCAGAGAATCAAAGTGACTTGCCCAAAAGTTATTCTGCCCATCATGTGATCAGAATCCACATGTCCTGATTCCAAAGGGCTTTCCACCTGCCTTACTGGCCTTCCCATTTGTTGTGCTGTCTGTTATTTCTTCTAAAATAACAATTTTTATTATAATAATGTTATTAAACATAACTGCATACATTTATAGAGTCTGTTGAGCTCAATGTTTATATTATGCAGAAGGGTGATCAAAGGTTAGGATTCATAACTAGCTTTGTTAACCATTTTTCTGATTATCTTTTTTTCCCATCAGACTACAACAATAGGTTGGAATCCTGCCACTGGGATTTTTCATAACTCTTTGGTGTGAATCTATCATTCAGGTACTATTAGAGCTTCTACAATGATAGAGACCTGGGACTTCCTTTAACTTTCGACGTGTTACATTACCATCAGCATGTCTGCCTGCTGGTAAATGACTCTATTACAGAATCCAGACTGAGTCTTGTGTTATGTGACTTGTTAATATGTGGACTTCCTTGAGATGGGGGCACAAGGGTGGGGAATTTTCTTCAGAGCTTTTCCTCAACATCTCTTGCAAGAATTTAAGGACCTAAGTCTGTAGCAGTCATTTCATAAACTGGTAAGAGTGAAAAAGGAAGATAATTGCTATAAAGTAGGGTGACATATGATCAAAGCAAATTCCTTTATGTCCAATACATTCTATGTGTTGGGATATTTCATCATCTCACTTCATTTAAACATAAAATAGCCCTGTGAGAAAGATATTATTGCCATTTTGTTAAGTAGAGGCTCAGAGCTCAAGTGATTAGATAGATTTAATCCTGAGTCTATAGCTGCGGCTTGGTCCCTCTATTTTCCCTTTCGTCTGAAAAGTGGCCATTGTATTCAATACAATAAACACTTGGTTATCCAGGTCAGAATTCACTGTGTCAATTTAGCAAACGCTCTCTTCCTCATTCCCACATCATGTTAAGAGCCTTAAATGTTAGATTTCTGATCATCCCTCTCCATCACCATTGTTTGGTTTAGGTGCTTTTTATTAAAAAAATAAACAATATTTTAGAGCAGGTTAAAGTTCATAGCAAAATTTAACAGAAAGTGCAAAGATTTCCCTTAGACCTGCTGCCCCCACATATGCATGGCCTCTCCCATTATCAACATTGCCAACCCAAATGATACATTTTTTACAAATGAAGAACCTACACTGATACATTCATATCCTCTAAAGTCCATAGTTTACATTATGGCTCACCTTTGCTATTGTACAATCTGTGGTTTGAACAAATGTATAATGATGTGATTATTTGTCCCTCTAGTTGATTCTGCTCCACAACCCCTCATCCCCACACTTCAGATGCATGACTTACAGTTTCCCAAACCAGACAGGCCAGTTGAAGTGCCATGCCCCTGATCATGTTTCTGCCCCTGCTCAGATGCCCTTTCCCTGCTTCTTCACCTAATGATGCCTCGCTGACCTTTCAAAAGTCATCTCATCAGCCTCTTCTTCTGACTTGTATTTCTTAAACCCTTTAAACATTTGGGTTAAATTGATCAATTCCTCATATCTCTTTGATCACTTTAAATAACATAAAATAGGATGCTGCTATAGCACTATCAATATCTAACTGCTCTTATTTATTTACACAAGAGTCTTCCTCTACTAAACTGTACCCTCCTTGGGATTGAGGACTGTGTTTTATTCATCCCCAGTACCTGGCGTACAGCAGGCACTCAATACATGTTTACTAAGAAGTTGAATAATTATCTTATCATTGTTTAAAATCTTTTAGATGTCCTTCGTCTACAAAATGAAGTCTAAACTAATTTCAGTGGTATACCAGGCCCTTCCTCATAAGATCGTTGCTGAATCTAGTCTTTTGCTGTGTCCATATATTTATTTATGATTCCATTATACTACAATACAAGTAATTCTCCCAATGGGCATTAAGGTTTCAGGCTTCAAGGCCATGAGTCACCTAAATTCACAGTTGAACTATTTCAGCGTGTGGTCAATCATGCCATCCCTGCACTAAGGGCCCAATGAGAAAGGGCTTGTGGGAGCTCTTTGTTACCTATGGATCTAAAGAGAGTGGGTGTGCTAAAATGTAGGCCAGACTTTAAAGTGAAATCTAAAGTGTTCCTGGACCATTTTATATACCTGGACCTTGCCAATTCTGTCTTTCCAGCTGAAGTTTTCAAAAACTTCCCTACCTATCACTTTTATATACTGCTAGGTGCTCAGGTCTTTTCCGTGGAATCTTAAGTTGAAAATAACATCCACTTTCATCACCTTGTCTTGACCACCATCCTCTCTTCATGGCTGCCTGGTGGAAGCTGTGTGGATAGGCTACTTCGTCCCCATGAAATGCGTAAGTGTGCAGAAATGAGAAGCTGTGCTTTCCAAGAGAAAAGACTGTGAGTAAACTTTCGGCAAATTTCTCACACTTAGTGAGTTTGCTCGACATTCCCCATTGTACAAGGGCTGGAACTGGCACAGCAATAGCCACAAATTAAGTTGACCTAAAACTGCAGCCTGTTACTGACATACCAGATAATAACATGAGAGGCTGGGGAAGGAATAACCATTGTTCTGCTTGCAAAGTTAAAGGTGTGTCATTTGAAGTTAATATTTCAGAATTATTTATTAGTTATTTCCCAATGTGAAAAACAAAATCTCCCTATCCAAGCCCACCTCAAGCTTTTGGGGAACCCCTAAGTGCCTGAGAAAGAATAACTGAATGAAGCTAAGAAACAAGACATGTTGGATTAGAGAACAAAGGCAAAGGGATCCTTCAGTTCCATGATGTTTTTCACATAAATGTCCCCAAATACTTCACAGAGCATGTAACTGCATGTTAGCAGTGGAGGAAACACAGCCAAGTTTACCTTTGCAAGCTCCTCTCAGCCTACTTCTGTCCTTTAAGCAATTGTGGTGATGTCAGAGGCCATAAAAGATCCTCTATCACTGTCACGTGAAGGGCTTCAGATCAGATTATGTAGCCAGCAGAAGCAGTGTGGAGTGCCATGGAAAAGCAGTGTCCACGACTGAGTCCAAGTAGCTTTTGAGTCACAGTATTCTTTGCTCTCCAATCCCTCCACCATGTTGACACTTTTATTTCCAGAAAACAAAATAGGTCCCTTGGTCTTTGCCTATTCCCTTTGCCTCATAACCTCAACTGCTCTGCAACCTGCCTAGCTCTTCCCAGTTGATTGTTTTCCTCCCCTTGGTGTCCTTTGATTTCCTGCTCAAGACTGAGATTCATTACCTCCTCCTGGGAACACCACCGGCTCAATCACATCAGTTACCTCGCAGGCCAGGTCTGACATTCCTCTTCCTCGCGTCCCCCAGGCACAGACTAGTGAGGTCTGCCCAAACGGGGCCAGCAGGGGCACGCAGGCCACACTAGAATCACAGAGCCAGGCCCTGTCTCCTTGGGTCCTGGTTTCCTGCCGCTCCTCACTGTCCTTGTAGCCAAGGGCTAAGGAGGCCATACAGAGGCCACAGCAGTTTCGACAGGTCCTAACTTAGAATAGTTGTCTGTCTGCCTTTCCTCACAGAAAATACATTTCCTTTTACATGGCATTTTTATCTTTGATGGTAAGAATTCTAGCTGGATGATTTTCAAATTTGCAGACCTGGGCACATTTATAACTGTGCTCAATTTTTCTTAAAATTCTGCTAATTCTTATTCTGTTGAAAAGAATAGGGAGATATACACACATAAAACACATGGGAATATGTTTATTTACATATACAGCATATAAATATGGTACATTTGTGTGTAAATCTTCCCATTTAAAATCATAGGGGCAGAGCACAAGAATATTAATACTTTAGCCCTGAATAATCAGCATATTATTTCAGAAAAGCAATTTTAAATACTTCCTCAATTAAAGGACTACAATATCAAGACTGACTACGTCACAGTATAGATGAAAGATAAAATACAGCAAACAATATTTCAGTAATTCAAAGAAAAAGAAGCAGAAGAACCAGTCTCTGTTTTGCCACCAGAGGCAAAGACAAAGTTCATAGTAATGTTTAATTATGCTTTTGTATCAACTCAGCCTAGATTACACAATAATAATAATGACTCCAACAAACAATTTCATATAGAAATAATATTCTACTGTTCTGCTAGCTAGGAGGTACAATTGTTATCTGCTTATATAGGAGGGCAAACATGACTCTTGCATTTGCTAGTAATTATATGCCTATTACATTCTGAAAAATCAGATTGGAAATTTCCAAAGGTACCTTAGGTTTCAGTTGTGCTGTATAGTAGTACATGTTATATGTCATTCAATCTGGTAAAGAGATAGCATTGTCCTATAAACCCACCTGAATTGCAGTTAATAAGGGTAGATGTTCAGTCACTATTTAATAACATGCTCCTTAGTAAAGTGACTATGATTTCTTTTTATATTCCACACACACACACACACACACACCCCACATAGATTTTAGACTACAATATTAGAGATTAACTTCCCTGAATCTCATTTCTCTATGTATAGTATGGGGGTAATAATGCCTCCTTTCCCACATGGCTATTGCAAAGATTGAATGAGATAATGTATTTGAAACACCTAATAAGAATGTGACATTAGAAATCACTCAGTAAGTGTTATCTAATTTCCACTCTTGCACACATGAAATCTAAGGTGATCTGGACAGTAGATCATCTCTACAAGCACTGTTGTGTCTCAAGAACAAGTTTGGCTTGGGTGGACATAACACTCTATTGATTCATCTAGCTTGATTAGTCCTTCACTCCAAACTGGCTTAAAAAATTTGGACTGCTTTTTAAAGACATGGCTGCTTTCATATTTGCTAACATGCAATATCATACTACAATGACAATAATAGCAATGGTTTCCATTTACTGATAATTATACCTTGTGCATTATTTCTAAACCTAAAAGCTTCTCAGAAAGATGGGAATTTCTGCCACTCATTTTGCAAGTGAAAAAAGTGCAAACATCATTAGGTTAGAAGACATATGCAAGGCTCTAGAGCCAGCAAGTGCCAAAGCAGTTGTGCTGCCTCCCCAACTTCTGCATTTCCACCCCACTGCATGAACCCCGTTTTGTTTCCTCATCTGTTTACCTCAGCAGGTTATAGTCATGATATTATCTTTGCTGCATGATACAGTTCAAGGCACCGAGTTTTTCCTAAATAATTTCATGTAAGAAGAAAGTCCAACTAAGCATGTAATTCAATTCAGTTCAGTAAATACCTCTGAAGTCTTGGCCTATAACATTCTGATCATAGAGGAACTACATCCTAAATAAGAAAGATGATTGTAGTTGTGATTTCCTAGTATCAGTCTGGGTCTTATTCCTTAAGGACCTTGCAGTAAACTAGGGGACTCCACATACATAGCAGTAATATACTACAACACTAATTATAATGAGCCAAGAGTGATGTGACCTGCTTGGGTGTGCAATTAGATTCTGATTTAGGTGGTCAGAAAAAACACATGGATTTTCCCTCAGATGGTCAGAAACATGTCCATGACAGGAGGTGGGGTGGTGGTACCTGACTTGTCTTTAAAAGATTAGCAGCCTTTCAGTATGTGATAATAAGGCAAATGGCATTTTGAACAGAGGGAGTTGTATTAGCAAAATAGTTTCTATGCATAAATGTTGTACTTAAAAATTATTCAGGCTGAATCAAGGACCGTCTAAAAATCCGTAAGTGGCAAGCTTGCTTCATTTTCACTCAAAGTAACCACAGAAGCTGAGCATGTTTACTTCATCTTCAGAAACAGTGGCCAACTTATATTGAAAAGTTTACCTTTATCTGTGCTCTTGCAAGGCAGGACAGGGAAAAGTCAGCTATTATCCTTGACTTCTATAGAAGTAGTTGAGTGTGAATCAAATGGAAGGAGCAATAAAAGATGAGCCCAAGGAGAAAGAAAGGAGCAACATCAAAGAAATCTTTGAAGTGTTAATTGCAATCACTGGAAAAGAGGTAACATGAAGCTCAAAGTTAAGATGATCTGCTATAAATAGAATTTGAATGCAGAATATTAGAAGGTCAGCAGATGGGGCTCTAAGAGGTGAAAATTACATATGAATTCAGACTAAGAAATAAGGCTATGTGATAAACTCAAAAAAAGATGATATAAGATGAATTTAAAACTAGGAGATAAATTTTCACTTTGTCAGTTAAACTGGTTAAATACAGTACGGATAAAACCAGCTCCCTGCAGAAGTAATTAGAGAATAAAATGGCTGCTGAAATAAAGCAGAGAGAACAGAGAGTTGGTGGAAAAAGAATCAGCAGATCTAGGATGGCCAAAAATACAAAAGAAACTGCACAAACTCTGGTCCAAGGCATACTGAAGTTTGCATATATGTGTAGCTCTTACTGATTGTGTGACCTTGGGTAAGTCACTTAAGTTCGTTGAGACATAGTTTTTACATCTGTATAATGTTTCAAATTATACCTTCAGAGGCAGTATAGGAGTGTGATCTGCAGAATCAGACTGCATGGGCTCAAATCTTAGTTCTGCAACTTACCACCTGTGACCTTGGGTAAGATAATACCCTTGCTGCATTTTCTTCATCTGTAAGACGTAAAAAATTACCTGTTAAAACATTCATAAAAATCATTTTCAGAAGGTGAAAGAAAGAACTATCAAAACTTTTGAAAGCAATATAGAATATTATTATTATGATCTCATGATTGGGAAGGATTTTTTTCCAACAAGAAACAAAAATTGTAAATCATAAACAGATTGGTAAACTTGACTATACTAAAATTAATATACACAGTAAAGAGAGCAAAAGGAAAAACCATAAACTGTGAGAAGGTGTCAGAAACTCACATGAAACATACCTAAAATATCGATATTCAGGGTATAGTTTTTAAAAAAGCCTTGCAAATCAGTAAGATACAAGGCAATCCAAAAGGCCAATAGAAAGAAAAGAAATTATTTATAAGACATTTAAGATACTGGTTCATTGGGATAGAGTAGGAAAGGAAGGAAATACATGTTCTATTTCTTAAGCTAGGTGGTGGATATGTAGGTCTTCAGTTTATCGTTACTCACTTTTTATACACTTTTTTAAAGAATAAAGATTTCTCAGTATATTTTTAAAAATGGAGATTGTAATAACTACCTACTTGAAAAGGTTGTTATAAGGACAAAAAGTTATTTAGAACAGTGCCTGGTATATAGTAAGTAGTTAAGTAAGCACCTGTTATTATTATTATTATCTCCAAACATTACAGGCATTGTAGGTACTAATATTAAGGTAGATATTATTTTTAAGCTATTTCATGGAAGAGGTCTGCATGGAGACCCGAACATAAGAAACTCTCCATGGGAAAGTGTGAATTTGTGGTTGGCAGGATTGTCCATGCGAGTGGAGGTGGTCAACACAATGGTGTAAGTCCATAATACCAGCCTTTATGATGCCCTTACTGTTATATCCAGTTCATACAGTCCTACAGTTCCCCATACAGCTGTTCTTAAAGCAATAGTATGTGCAAATCAAAAAGCATGAATATCCTGCTCTTTTAGTTAGTTGTATCACATTTTGTCTATTAATAGAGAAACATTCCATTGTTTGTGTCTCATTCCACATTTGTGTCTCAATCTCTTGTTAGCTCAGCTAGTGGAAGTTTCAGCTTTCTCAATTCAGAGAGCATCAATAAGATTGTACGTCGAGATCAGTGAAGCAGCAGCTGTTTCCTGGGTCATGGTCCAGACTCACGATGAAGCCTGGCCTGAGCAGCCTACAGACCCCTCTCTGATCAGTCCCTGACTAACTACAAAAGTTAAAGAAAAATGCAAAACAGTATTTTTATAAGAGACTGTGTTAAATATACTGGAATGGCCACCTGGAAAACTGTTTTGATTAGAATTCTGAAATATTGTTCACAGAGTGGAAGTGAGCTTAACCCCCTGGAGAAAGGGGAGGCATGTGATAGTATGTGTGTCATGAATTGATGGGCAAGAGCTGATCACCAGACAACAGAGGGGAGTGATATTTTATGTGTTTGTTTTAGAAAGACATAAATGTCAAGAAAAAAGCCACAGCTGTTATTGAGAGAGCATGAGGACAAGGCTTGGGAATATGTGTTCCTTATAAATGCAAAAGAGAAGTTTCCTAGGAGGTATAACACTTGTTCTGTGTACACCTTATAGCATGAGATGAGGAGTAAATTCCACTGCTGGTGTCTACATTTAGAAATAAATAAAAGTGGTCAGAGAAATCATCCTTTAGGTCTCATTTGTACATGAATATGATTACAGAAACTGGCTTTGAGAATCTGTTTTCTTAGGTTGGTCAGTATTATCAAAAGTGTGATGTGATCACCAAGAGAACTGATAGTGTTTTAATAAATAGATGTTGTAATAAAATAAGAGATATTGGGTTTTCTGACCATAATATGATAGTAGTTGAAATTAATTTTTCAAAAGCTAGAAAATTTGACAGAGGTACATAGAAGAAAGTCACCTTCCCATTAGAACAGAAAAATTGTTCTTAATGGCAAGCAGGTTGATAAACAGGAAAGAAGGCTCTCTCACTTCTCAAAATAGCCAAGAGTTTTATCAAAGAAAAAGTTAATCTGACATTTGCTAAAATGGAATGGCAGACTTTATTCAGGACTACATTGATATGTATAGGGACTACTGCAGTGGAGTTTTACAGTACAGAAGAAAGATTTGGCTTGACTCTAAATATAAGGAAAAGTGTGTGTTTATAGACAAGGAGCAGGATAGGAATCCATGGATAGAAAATTACTAAGGGGAAACATCAGGGATAAGGGGGGGATTCTGTCTAAACTGAACAGGATTCTTGCTGAGGTCAGGGTGATCTGATATCACTTGGGGTATAGTAGAAAATGAGGAATTTGATCAGATATTGAGGGAAGGAGATGTTGACTAAACTGACAGCAGGATTCTTACTAAAACTGGCCTCTTAAAGATACACCCAAGGATGGGGCCTAGTCAGGGCCAGAAGAACCTGTCTAGAGTTTAGTCAGGAGAGAGCCTTTGTAAATATTATCACTGGGTAAGAAATGATATCAAGAAATCTCTCAGGAGAAGGAATGAAACCCCAAACTCTAAGCCTGTATGTATAAATTATGGGGGTCCATGCATAGAATTTTTAAGTGTGAAGAAATTGAAGTGAAAGGCATGCACAAAGCAAAACAGAAGGAACAAAACATCATTAGACTCATAAAACTAGTGGTTACCAAGGAGGAGGGGTTGGGGTCGTACAGTGGGGGAGGGCAAGGGGGATAAAGGGGCACAATAATTCACAATCACAATATATAAGTTGATTACAGGGACTGTTGAACCATTGTGACGTACATTTGAGACCAACATAACATTGTATATTAACGATATTTTAATAAAAAATATATGTATAATTACAACAAAAATGGTATGCACAACACTGAGTAAATGAAGCCAGTGTGAAAACTCTAAGTTGATGAGAAAAGAAAAATAATAAATAGATGGAGAGACAAACATATATATATATATATATATATATAGGAGCACAACCTTCTTAGGGAATACAGGAGAACAAAGAACAAGTTAGAAGACAAATGATGGATAAAGAACAGTTCATTTTGGAGTTGTTTTAGGAGTAAGATGAAACACACAGACGAATCATTCATTCATTCATTTTTATAGTCATCTTGCAGAAGCAGGATGGACCCCCACTCAAAATTTGTTTGAGATGTCAAGACTGATAACTGCACATACAAACACACACACACACACACACACACACACACACACACACACCTGTACCCCAAAAGGGTATGAAAGGCTTATTCCTTCTATGAGAAGGCCTTCTGGAAGAACAGGGTGGGCTTCCTAAGCTGGGCCAAAAATGACTTGACTGGGGCAAAGGATATTGGCTTAGGGTTTTTACTGTGGTTATTAGTGGGGCTGGGGCAGGACATAGTGAGGTTTGAATCTTCCACCCACCTGCACCATAGAGAGTGCAGCCAGGCCTTCCAATAAGTTTGCCCAGATTTTGGGTGGAGGGTTATTGGCCCTAGATGTGAACCATGAAACAAGGCAAGATATTTTTCTGACTTCAATAAGAAAGTATTGGAGGATATTATGCAAGGGAATAAGAACGAAAGCAGGGACAGTAGTTAGAAGGATTATGCAGCAATCCAGGTCATTTTTACTTGGCAAGTAGCAGTGCAGGTTAGATTTGAGATATATTTTGAAAATATAACTAACAGGACTTGATGACAGATAGCATTTAAAGTGTGAGAGAAAAGAAAGGAGTGTAAGATGATTCCTAAGTATAAAGCCAGGTCAACTGTGTGAATAATGGTTTCTTTTAATGAAATGAGCAAGGCAGTGGTGGAGGCAGGATGTGGAGTTGTGTTTGGACATATTAAATTTCAGATGCCAATGAGACATCTAAGTAGAAATGTCAACTAGGCATTTGTATATATTAGAGGCAATTCACTAAGAAGAGGTCCACACATTTTTAAACCATTGAGAGTGAACCAATCAAAAACTAAGAAAGATTCAACAACATGCACAAGAGGTAGAGTACTTCAGTGTAATTTATTTCAGAAACATTAATCAATAAACATCATGAATTTGTTCAAAAGAACAAAACCCTTAGGGTGAGACTGCAATCTCTGCTCAGGTCCACCTGCCAAGAAGTGGGGGGAACCCTCTGTGATGCTGCCAAGCCTGAAGGAGATCACTGCTGAGTTCTCTGCACCTGAGAATGGCTCCTTGCCGGGCTTTGGCTGCACTGCTAAAGGCATATGGACTGAAGATGTAATGGCCGGCATGATGAAACAAGAGATGTTAGAAATGATACTTAACCAGAGGAAAGAGAGAGATTTTGTAAAGTGGAAGCTACAAGGCATACTTATCAACTACATGCTTTTTGGATAGGATTTTATTCACAATGCAGAAAAAAAAGACAAGAAGGCAAAACTCAACAGAAAGCCATAAATTTAAGGTAAAAGTTATGTAAAGTATTAAAGGAGTGATCTGGGAAGAATTTAGATTTTGTGTTTAATTAGACAGACAAACTGGAATTTTTCTATTTATGATTGCATTATGTTCATCAAGGAGAGATGATGGATTATGTAAGGACATTATATTAGAGTAACCACATCTTCAAAACTCTTGGGTATGTAGAATAATAAATGAACTTGGGGAGGAACAATCATGTTCAGGCTACCTTTGAAAACCTGACTAGTAGACACTCATAGGGAAAATTGTCCACTTGCTATACGCCACCCTTCACATACTTGAAGAACAAATTGTCCTAATTTCTCTAATTTCTCAAAAATATAGTCAAGGTTCTCCGTTATCTGATTTCAAACTGTTTTTCACACCAGGCATTCTGCTCACTTTGTCTCAGCATATGTTTTTCCCTGTTGTCCTTCTCTTGTGTTATGCTTAACCTTTAGGAAAAATTTCCTACATAATTTTTCTCTTTCTTCAAGACCCAGGTTAAATGTCTTCCCCTTTAAGAAGTTTCCCTTGATCATCTAAACATAGTGAATCTGATTCCTCTGTTTCTCTTCATTAATTAACCTTGATTTCATGAGAAAATGCTACAGTTGCTATATAGTTGTTAATGTCTGTGTTTATCCAATTAGACTGTGAGTACACGGGGGTTCGACACCATGTTTCTTTCCATGTGTTCCTATTCCCACAGCCTTTAGAAGAATGCCTTGGTCATTACGTTCAAGACAGGCTTGAAATAATGGATTTTTAGACATTTTACCAGTTCCTGATATGGAGATAGGATTCTATTAATCTTAGTTCTTGATATGAATATTAGTAATTTTAATACAATTAAAATCATAGGGACTGAGATTTTTTTCCCCTTAATTCCATTTTTTCCTATTATCTAGCTTTGGGTTAAAGGGGAATCCAGAAGTTTAGGGTAAGCATAGTCCTGAGTCTTTCCCATTTATGAAGCATTTGCAAAGAGCAGAACATTGGTACCTAGGCATGGATCTGGGAATGTTTGAAGCTTCTATTTATTTCTCTTTGTTTCATAGTCAGATTACATAATCTGAAATCTTAAGATCTGAATATAGAGGTGATTTTCAAGGAGCAGTGCACCAGATAACTAATGAACATTCATAAATTTCTTGATGCTGTGAATAAAACAACTGATTTTTCTTTATGGCTTCACTTAATTTAATTTATAGTTATGCATTCCAAAGCTAATGAACTTTATCTTTATCCTTTCTGTGTTCACCTTTATTAAAACAGATTATTCTTGAGGAGGAAATTATTTTAATGTGACTTTGGAACCCCATGTCACATAGAAATATAACAAAAAAATCTTTGGTAAAATACAATCTTTCCTTTTTCAAAAAGTAGTCTATCCTTTCATTTTATTGGCATTTCTGGAATGATTAGCCACTCTGGAACATTTTGAACTTGCTGAAATTTAGTATGTCTATCAAGAAACTAGACAGTAAATTGTCTTTTTAAGATAACACTTGGCAATTCCTCATTTTGTGTACACCATTGATACTACAAGCTATTGATTGCAAGTGTGTCCCTCATTGTGAAGGCTGCTTAGCTCCCCCAAAAGCTGTCTAAGAAGACAAAACAGATTTTTTTTTTCAATTAAGAAAAAAACAAAGGCAGTTACTAAAATATTCATCAAAATGTGAAATCTCTACTTATTACTGTGGTCTTGTACAGGAAACATTTTATTCTTATAGGCTGAATTGTATCCTCCAAATCATTCACATTGAAGTTCTAGGCTCCGGTATCTCTGCATATGCCTGTATTTGGAGATGGAGCCTTTAAAGAGGAGAGGAAATTAAGTTAAAATGAGGGCATTTTGGATCAGGTAAACCCTAACACAGTCTAACCGATGTCACCATAAAAAGAGAGAATTTGGTTATATCAAGTGGCACCAGCTGTGCAGGCACACAGAGGAAAGCCCATGTGAAGCCCCAGGGAGAAGAGGGCTGTCTGCAAGCCAAAGGGGTGGCCTCAGAAGGAGGCCCATGTGTTCATCTTGGACTTCCAGCCTCCAGAACTGTGAGGAAATAGTTGCTGTTGCTTAAGCCATCTAGCTTAGTTTTGGTACGGCAGGCCTCACAAACTTAGTGCACTTCCTCTCCACTGAGGGAGAAGACCATTGATTGGGGGGACCGTCCTGGCCTCTCTGCTCTCGCAGTTCACTCCTCTTCATGGGGCTGGTGATCCGAGAGGGTGAAAGGCTGGGGAGGCTTGGCTTGACTCTGCTCCCCACCTTCTTTCTCTTGTGATCTGCCTGCCTCTAAAGAGCATGTACTCCCACCTGTTGGCCAGCACAGGTGCTAAACATAGGTATCTCAGTTGCACTCTCCTTTGTTTTTGGGAACTGCCTGCCTGCTGTGAGCATGCATTCTCTTCTCTTCCACATTACAAGTTTTATGGTGGTAACCTCTGCCCTTCAACCAGGAGGCTGCTCTATTCCAGAGCTTCCTGAGCTCTGGTGTTACATTTATCTAATTCTGGGTACCGCTTTAAAAATCTCACTATCAACCCAAACCTAAGTCACATTCTTAAAAGCTAATCATCTCAGTCATTAATTAAGATGACTTTTGGTCTCCATCTGATTTCCTGCTTTGTCTATGTACTTTGATTTCATTTCAGATTGGAAAGGGGTGTAATTCGTTCACATCTTTATAAATCAACATGTGACATTAAATATCAGGTTAGAGGAATCATCAGTTCTCAGTCTGTTCATGATAAATATTTTGTTAGAGACTAGTTGAGTATGGTCCAAAAGCTAGGTAAGCCAGTGACTAGACAACAGATAAAAACATTTTGATGCTTCCCAACACCAGATGACTGGTTGTTTGGTTTTGTTTAACTTGACATCTACAAAGCAGATTTCCAGTGTGTGCATAGTCTTCATATTTTCAACTCTTACTGATCTTCTGGTTTTCAGACATTTTATTAATTAGAATCTACTTTTCAAGAAAATGAACAGCAAAGTTAGGGAAAAGAAGGGGAGCTAAATTCTGCTGATGTTTGATTTTAGTAAAAAGGGAAATATTGGCTTACTTCTGTTGTCAGATTATCCAAACTATAAAATTAATCTAATGATACTTAAAATTAATTGTGTATATATTATATGCTGATATGTATATATTATAGCAGGAATCTGCTAGGCAGTGCACATGGATTATCTCAATCCTAATACCAGCCTCGTGATAAAAAGGAGGTACAGTGTGGTTAAGGATCTTGCCAATGTCACCCAGCTGGCAGTGCAGCTGAAAATTGAACTTGAGCTTTCTGTCTCCAAAACTGATGTTGTTTACTATAACAACTTGCTGCTTGCCCTGTGCCCTAGTCATTGAGAGCCACTCAGAACCTTTCAGTAATGGGAAGACACAGAACCAATTTGGGAGGATATTGTTCAACTGGAGAAAGAAGATTAACTGCTGAACCAGTGACTTACTTCAATTCACATAAAAAATAATTGAAATTTTTGAAACATAATTCAAACAGTCCTCTCTCATTTTTTCCCCCAACAAGTCCACCAGAATTCCCTTCTTTTGTGAAATAAGAGAAAATGGTAATTCAACCATGTCTGTAATGGTTTAAAAAAATTGGTGGATTTTTAAACACATCTTTTATATCTTAGGAGAGGAAAAAAACCTCAAAATATACAGATGATTTTGCTGACAATGTAATCTTTTAGTGTTTTAAGATTCCTAAGTAAACTTTTCTCAAAAACAAACACTAAAAATATACTATTTAGTAAAACTGAACTCACATGTGAGAGCTAATGTAAAAGTGGTCTAACACAAGTAAACAAAAGTCCTGTTTATATTAAACTTTGTTTATAGAACAAAAATTCCCACTTGATTCTTTTTCTTACAAGTAAATTTCCTAAATATTAGCAGATTCCCTTAATTGCCATAGCAATCATGTTCTTCTCCATTAAAATCTAAATCTGGATCATGTGAAAATAACAGTGTAAGTGGAGGGCGTCTTATTTCACATGCTAGATGAGCTAAGTATAGTTCTACAAAATGCATATTCTCTGAGGATTTGGTCACTTACAAAAAATGACCTCAAGTGCAATATGAGGATCCCCAAAAACACATGCAGAGAAATTTAATGAGCATTAATGACATTCTAAAAGAGATGCTAGTGTTGTTATGATGAGCAAGAATGCTTAGATCATGCTAATGTTAAATCCTAACAGATTCCCTAAATGCCTTTCATGTTGATGCGAGATTCCTGTTTCCATGGCAACCTGCAGTGAGTTAAGAAGAGTACTGTTAAACTGTACTGCAATTTTGCTTAGTCTCTGTGAAAGAAAAAAAGATGTCAGAAGAAACCATTTCTCTGTCCATGATTGTAATCAGAGATCCTCCACCTCCACCCACAAGTTTCTATTTTTGCTCCTGAAAAAGAAATTAAAGAGAATAAACCAGAAATCTACTTAATGATCTACTGTGTTCTACATGAGCTACAGACCCTTTACTGGATCCAAGAATCACATTTGCAGAACATTAACAATGGGAAATATGTAGGAAGGAATCAGAACAGATAATGGTCAAATAATGAGCAAGAAAAATAATGAGAAAAGCATCTATGCCCTAATTCCTAGAGGCTGGTTTTAAATTTGGTCAAACAACTTCCTCTAGGGTAGTGCATTACTGTCTTGTTTTTGAAACTCTGCTATTCTTTCCATTTTGAAAGGAATGAAAATATAATGAATATCCCTGTTGTTCTGCAAGGAATCTAAATCAAAGCTCTGACAAGGGAAAACCACCCACATGTTTGCTTCAGCTTCCCTAATTCATTCATTATCCTGTTCAAAGCTCAAGACCAAAAGATTCATCCAGAATGATAGAGGCAGCTTGTCCATTGGCAATTATCCCAGACTTTTCAAGGGGGAGAATGTAACTGAAAATCAAAGATCCTGATGCAGGGTTTCTTTTATATGAAATGGAGTGATAGGAATGCACAATGTTTTGAACCACATTTATTTTGGTATATCACAGAACACTTGTAGCTAACATTTATTGCACACCTGCTATTTTAGGCATTATGCTTTATGTGTATGCATCATCTTATTTACTGACATAAAACTACAAAAAAGATTTATGAATATTATCTCTGGTTTTACAAATGAGAAAATTACCTAAGGAAATTGTGTAAGGTTAGGAGCCAGGATTAAAGATGGCAGCATGAGAGGTGAGACAGAGAATTCCCAAAACCACATATAATATGAAAATATAGTTAATACAACTGATCCTAAAAGAGCAGCAGGAAAGAGGCTGTGCCAGACTGCACACACCTGCAGAACAGAGCAGACCTCACGAAACAGGAGTGTATATCAATGATACCTTAATTTAAAAAAAAAGAAATTGCCTAAGGTTACACTTATGCTAGGAAAAAATGTAAAACAACCAGGGTAGACTGAAGATGCCTACCTGCCCTTTAAGCATTACTCTGTTTTTAAATAATAATAATAATAATTTTAAAAGTATTGATCTTTCTAAATATAGATCAATAGAGCAATAGATAGATAAGTGCAAATGTATTCAGGTGCCATGCCAACAATTTAACTGAGTAAAGCAGCCAGTTGGAGAAGCGAGACAGTAGAGATGGGTGACGACTGTGTAGCCAATTGGAGTTCATGTGCCTGTAAAGGAAGTAACTGCTGCTCAGCTCGCACTGGTGCTTGTCATCTGAAAATGTAGGCTGAGTGTGGCAGATTTTCTTACTTTTGAAGACAACCCACTAATCCCAATTTTCATGTGAAATCTATGCATTTTAAATGTGGGCACAAAAAAGGAAATTTGAGAACCAAGAAAAAGAGCCACTCCAGGCTTCCTATTGTTTCTGTCTTAGAAATTATTCACCCCTCTCTCCAAAAATGCAAGTCATTTCAAAAGAACTTCCAAGGACAAAATTCGGCAAGTAGAGGTGGTGGAATTTTAGGTATTAGTGAGCCTTCCTGGTAAATAATGTGGATGACCAGTGGCATAAATAGCATCTAAATGTAATGCCCAGTTCTGGTTTCACTTGCAGAACTTCTCATAGAACCTTAATGCTTTCCCTTTATTTAATGTTGTATTTTCCTTTATCAAACAGCTGAAATAGAACAGAATTCTATTCATTGCTTAAATAAACAAACATTAAAAAAAGAACTTGTTCTATAATTTTCTTCTGTGTGATGGTGCAAGTGGCATGTTTAATTTCATTCAACTGAATGATGGCAATAAACACACAACAGAGATGAGTCATTTACATTTTCGAGGCTATTGAACTTCCCAAGGTATCAAGATAGGGAAATCTTTAAGGCATACACTTCCCACAGCAGCAGCCCTTTGAGACAGCAAGCAAAAATTAAGCTGAAGGTTATACTAGAAAGCATTTACTATTGATTTTCATAATACATTGACTTTTGATGACAGATCAAATTACATGACTGATTCTATATATAGAAAAAAAATCTAGTCCCTTCTTCAGCTTACTTTTCTCATTAAATGAGCAATAAACTTCAGTCTTGGGGACAGTATAAGGACATGTATGTTCAAAACATGTCTGAGGGATTTTCTAAGGCACTGTTAACATTACATTAAATATCAGTAAATCATTTTGATGGAATACTGATGTTAGACAATTTCCTCATAATCTTACTACAGTCATTAGCTGGCCAAATAAAAGACCAAAGTTACACGGAAGGGAAGAAGATCATAAAAATAAATTTGAGTGCTCACTGTGGTCCAGAAACACAGGTAATAATTCATGAATATGGCTCCCATATGATATTTCAGGGATTCTTTTTTCTGATTTTACGAAGCTGTGAGAGACGAAAGCAGCCAAGCTCAACCAGCATTTTGACATTAGTAGCAGACAGTCAGACCTAATAAATTTTTGAAATGCAAGCATATCGGGATGGAAATATAAGCTGGTTTTCTGGTCATCTGAATTCTATGACCATCTAGACAATAAGAACAAATACCTAAACCTCCTTCCCTTCAATTGCATACTGTATTTCCTATTATCCAATATTACATATTTACAATAATGTTGATACTGATAATGATAGTAAGCTATTACTATATATATATAAGCTAATAATATATATATATACTACAGCTTAAGAGACTTGAGTCAACAAATTTAAGTAACTCACCTCAAGGCATAGATGGCAAGCACCAGAGGAAAGATGAAACCATGCTTTTTCATACTAATTCCCTCCCCACTCCACTGTTATAATCTTACTGGTACACTGCTATTGTGGGACAGTGAATCCACGATATAAGTGAATTTCTCTGGATGACAAAATGCAAAGTTCCAGAGAGCTAACTAAGATGAGCACACTACCTGATCATTGGCAGGGGGTAGTCTCCTCTTTTGTAAAATGGGAATAATGTCTTTGCACTGCCAACTCAGTGTGATTATTGTGAGGATCAAAAGAGTAAACGTGTGTGAGAACAATTTGAGCAATAGAGACTGCCATCAGATATAAAATATTGTTACTATGACACCATTGTTTCATCTAGTCAGTTAGGTATAGGTGTATTTATTTTGGAAAGGACAATCTTGTGGTTTGACTCAATTCAGAGAAAGATAAGTCCTTTATATTTTTCATCAGCCACATATTGTTCTAAGGGAGAAGAGGGTAGAAAGAAAGGGAATCCCCCATGTTTAGGATTTTTAATTAGATGAGCTCCACCAAATACATGATCACGGTCAAAATGCTCTTTCTTACCAACTTCTGCTGGGAAAAGTCAGGGATAGGGCTAAAGTCCCGGAGGGTTTAGTTAGAAGCTTTCCTAATGCAAATCAGATGTGGGTGAGAATCATCTTCAAATAGTAACCCGAAGGTCAATTGTTACCATTGTTGTGAAATCACAGTCCACTACTTCAGGCTAAATAAAAATAAGTCATAAACACTAAAATCTGATTAAAGGAAATTATGAGACCATTATGATTAAAACTAAATACCTAAAAAGATCTTAAGACAAAACTTCCCAGACTTCATTGCATTGCTCAGTTTGCCCTTGAAGTCTTCATCAATTAAATATTTTGGGATTTATTGTGCATCCGCATATTCCTCTTCATCTTTTTTCTTCTCTTCCCTAAATGGAGTTAAAGAGTATGTTACAAATAAGGAAGAATGGAAACCTAACTTTACTGATGAAGGATAGTAGAGTAAATATGCCACTTTAGCATAAGGATTATTAAGGTCAATTGAGGTGGAGAAAATATAAGCAAAACTCTCTGTTCTCCCCCTGTATGCATAAAAATAGGACAGAAATTTGTAAAGGCATTCAGCTCTTCTCTTTCTAGCAGAAAGGACAAACCTAATAATTGGAAACAACTGTAGGCCATATCAGCTCAGAGAAGTCACTAGAGAAATCAGCACAACTAACCTTGCTAAAACTAGCCCTTATCTACTGTTATTTTTCCTTTATATTTACCTTCCCACATTTGCTGCTCCTAGAAGCTACAAGTCCTTTAATTTTTTTTGTCTTGTTGCTTCTCTAAAATTTATTATTATTTTGTTCAGATGCTACATATGTTCAAGTTTTAACCATCTCTATGAGCCATTCATCTCTGAGTGTCCACCTGAGTATGTGTGCAGTGCACATGCTAACAAACTTATTTGTTTGTCTCTTTGTTAATCTAATTTATGAGACCCTGGCCAATGAACCAAAGATGAGTAGAGAGGAATAAGATTTCTTCCTCCCTACCATACACTGAGAGCTACTTAGAAAAATTTTGACTGAAAATATACCAGGGTAGTGGCCACTCTGAATTTGGTCCCTTCCTCTCTTTCTAGCCTCACTTCCTTACACGGCCTCCCCACCTGTTCATCCTAACACACAACTGATGCCCCAAGCACATTGCACTTGCCACTCACCCAAGAACTCCAAGCTCTTTACATACAGAGTTTTGTATTTGCTATTTCCTCTGCCTAATGTCACAATGTCTCTTCATTGAACAATGAACTTCTTCTCATTTTTCAAGATTGAGCCTTTGGGTCACTACTTCAGCAAAAATTTCCCGAACCCCCAGAGAGAGGTATCCTTGGTACTCTTTAACCACCTTGTTCACGTCTCTACTATAGCACTCACCATGTCCTATGTGTAGCTGAATGTCCTATTAGAATCTAAGTCAGGCTGTGCACATAGTTAGTGGATTGGTAGTCACAATTTACATGAGTATTTTGCATGAGACTGTTTATGTTTTTTGGCCAAAGGACAAGGGAAATGTTTGTTTTATTTGTGTTTATCTGTTTGTTTCAAGCTCTTGAGAGACAGACAAAAATGGAAAACAGTGCAACATATGTCCCTGCCTAATCCCTTGGATAGGTTGTTGGCTTTTTTGGAGAGAGGAGAGTGACAGCTGGGGACACTGTTTTTTTTGGAAGTCTGTGAGACCCTGGGTATCACTAGGTTCTGCAACAGAATAACCTATTAACTAAATGTAACTCAGGATCAGAGCAGGGGCAATTTCCTTCGCTGTGGTATGGGGAGAAGAGCAACTTAGGGCCACCATCAACAGTAGCCATAGTGAAGTTCCCATAAATAATTTCATGAGAACTCAGAAGTGGTCTTCCTCTGTGAT
The DNA here is from genome assembly GCF_040802235.1 of Manis javanica. Taxonomy (NCBI): domain Eukaryota; kingdom Metazoa; phylum Chordata; class Mammalia; order Pholidota; family Manidae; genus Manis; species Manis javanica. Next base: position 56,930,569 of record NC_133159.1, read on the forward strand.
CCTTATCCGTTTGTCTACCATAAAGTCCCTGCAGCAGATGGCTCAGTTCATGTACCAGGAGAAGCACTCATTGGCTATTTCCAGAAATCTTTGGGGGTATTTTGCAGGAGGCAGGAAAGTCCTGAGTAAGCAGGGAGGTGAAAGATAAAGGCTGGGAGTCTTTGGTACACTGAATTCCATATTCTCTAGAGCATTAAAGGCTTAGTAGACCACTGGGTAACTTTTATTGCCAATGTGATTACCATTCTAATTGTTTCCCTGCATGTCTGTATATTCCTATAAGCTGTACAATTCTTCTGATCAGCAAAAAAGTCTCAATAATCAAATAGTGCACTTTACTCACCAGGCACTTTTTGCATGATTGTTGAATGAAACAATGAATGGATATAAATTAAATCAAAACACAGAATTGATTGTTGCTTTGAGCAAGTATTGCTCACAGACACACATACTTTTCTTTATGTTCCATAAATCCTCATAAAGTTACCTAGAATCATGGAAGAGCAAAGGGTAATTGAGAAAACTATTAGACTTGAACATTATTACCAAGGCAAAGCAATCCAATCTAATCTACATTCATGTTCTGAAGGCCATGTAAGTATTCTCTATCAAAAGCTGCTCCCCAGAAAAGGAGTAGTGTAATGTTTAAAAGTATAGCTTTAGAGTTAAATTGCCTAGGTAGAATCTTTGGTCTGTCACTCTAGAGCTGTGTATATTTGGCATATAACTTGCACCATGTTTTCATCCTATCATTTGTATAATATCTGGATAATAATAACTACCTTGTAGTTAGTATTAAACAGTCATCGTTAAAGTGTTGATAATAATTCCTGGCATGGTAATCATTCATCAGATGTTAGAGTTGATATTTATTTGCTGAACTCTATTTCACCTAGTATGGTCATGGCCTGGCCATAAATGTAATAACTTCAGCCTCTTACACTTGTATTTCTTATACTTCAGTTTCACTTTTATAATATTGAAGCTAGGACTGGGTGGACATACTGAACATCAGGAACAGTATGTGCTAAATTTTTTTAGTAGGGAAGTGTTTTCAAATAACTACCATATATTACAACAACATTCCTGGCCTTGTAAAATAATGTTAAATACTTTCTCAAACTTTATCTTTGAAGTTTTCTTTTCTCTCCCAATTCAACAATACTCCTACTGCTCTGGTTATTGACCTCCTATGGAGAGACCGGGTTCCTGGTATGTACTCACACAGTTGCAAGCCCATAAATTGACCAATCCGAGGTGAGAACAACTCATTCCCATCTGACCATTACTGTGTTGCAGAGAGTTGCAATTAGAACTCTAACAATTGCTAAATGAGAGGACTCCTAGGGTAAAGGTTACAAAGAGAGGGCATGGTGGTATTTAGGAAACAGATAAAGTCATGATTAAAAATGGGCATTTATGTTTAGAAAATGGATATTAAATTGGGAGAACAGTTTCTGCTCGCTGACAATGTGCCCATTTCTTCTACAGGTAGCCTGGGATGGGGTTGCTCCTTTGATGAGTCTTGTTTTAGTAATCACAGTGTCAGTCCACTTAAAACACCTCACTGTGATTCAGACTGAGGTGGCCACAAACTCAGCAGAAGTCACTGCATTCTATAAAGGTCAGGCACAATAAACACAGTCTTTGTAGAGGCTTAGAGAGTATGAAATCTAGAGTTCAATGGAGGCAAAATGAGTGTGCTCAGTTTTGCAAGTGAAATTGCTGTAGTCGTCAGTCACTTTTGCAAATTGCTTTTACTCTGTAGAGCATGAATGCTAAGAGATAGAATCCAATCCCCATTTTTGTTATAAATCAGCCTTGTTTGCCGTATTATTGAGACTGTAATCTGTAATTTGTCATCATCAGGCTGTATTTGCAATGGTATCATGAGTCGCAGGATATAGCAGGCTCTCATTATTACTGGTAATACAGTGAGGCCACGCTGAAAGGAGCCCAAAAGAAACTTGAGACCATTTGAAAAGAGATGTTTGCCAGGGTGACTAGTTTTCCTTCTCTATGATTTCTGTTCATATCACTTCAATGTTTTTAAGACTACAGTGGTTTGCATTTCCTTTAGGATAAGAGTTATAAGATAAAATATAAGACATTTAGTTAAATTTAAATTTAGGATAAACAATGAATACTTTCTTAGTATAAGTATACCTCACATATTGCAAATGTTGCTTGGGATATACTTGTCCTAAAAATTATTTGTTTTATTAATCTGAATTTAAATTGAACTGAGAATCTTATATTTTTATTTGCTTAATCTGGCAAACCTGTTTTAGGACAAAAATCTCAATTCCATAGAAAGGCTCTTCACAATCTTTCTCCTGTATACAGATCTGCTTTCTCTCTACTTTTTTTGCTCCAATCATATTGGACTTACTTCAGCTTATTAAATATATTATTTGCTCTCTCAATGCCATGCCTTTATGTAGCTATTCCCTTTAGCCTAGGAAAGCTCTGCTCCCGCCCCCAACCACCAAGACTGTTTCTTTGCCCAGCCCAATAACTTATATTTGTTCAAATCTTTGAAAAGTTCACCAGGAAAGCCAATATTTTACAGTTTGTCCTTTCTAGGATTTTAGTAGAGGCAATAAAAATCTAGCCTTGATCTCTTGAGTAGGATCCAACTGAGAAATAAGATGTAGAAGACAAAACCAACTGGAGAATACAATTATAAATTTGCAACAACATAGACTTCTACAACTCGCCCTGAACTGAACTTAATCTCCCAAATTGCAGTCATTGTAGAGAGCAGGCCAGAGCACCACTCCCAGGGGAACAGCAGAACAGGTGGGAGCTGAGTCTTCTCCCAAACAGATGAGTCAGACAAATCACTCTTTCTCCCTTGGGAATGGAGAGAAATTAAGAGGCTTCCTTTTAAAACCTTACTTCCCAGCAGGCAGAGTAGAAATTCTCTCTTCTCTTCATGCCCTGCCCTTTGAAAAATTAGGAATGTGGAGTAAGTGTCTGTCTTCAATACCCCCAGTTGTTTATTCCTTTAACGGTTCACTCTTCAAGTCTGTGGTCAGCTATAGGTGTGGCTAGTTTACCAGTGGGAAGAGGTTAGGATGGTCATGCTATTACCTTTATAAGGGCATCTCGCCATATCAACCCCTCCATTCTTTAAAGTCCTGCCAAGTAACTGGTGGTCAGTTTAGCTCCTGCTGTCAGAGCTTTTGCTCTGAAATGGGCCAGAATGGAACTAACTCCAAAGTTCTTTTGAATCTTGGGTAGAAAGTCCATTCTTTACTTAGTTTTCCACCCTGACTTAAACTAGATGTGTTGCCTAAAAACAATCCTAAATAAGTCCCAAATTTGAATAAAAGCCACCTCCTATTATGACAAACATGGTTACAAAAGAAGTCCAAAAGTTACATCCTTTTTTCTTTATAAGTTAAGACCAAATAGTTGCAAAACTTTTTAATGATGATCATTTCTTATTCTGCTCATTCTGACCCAGACAGATCCTGAATCTATTGGTTGGGTAGTTATGATTGAGTCATTAGCTGCCTGGACTATATTCTACTAAAGAGAACAATTTCTAATGCATGTTCAAGGTACAATTAATTCAACCTAAAATCTCTTGTGTGACATAACTTTTCCAATATATGGACATAAAAGAATATGACATCAATCCCACCCTGCAAAATTTAAATATTCACACCAGTCTCTAGCCTTTACAGAAATATTATTCCTAGAACCCAGTCTGTACAGTCCAGACCCATATTATTGTTGCCAGAAATGAGAGCAGGAATTCAGTAGTTGAAGGAAAGAGGAGTGATACATGCAAATTTTAGTTGTAGAGTTTCTCAGAATAACTGTTAATTCATGTCAGTTATTTGAAGGCTAGAGCCTGTTAAACTCTTATGAGAATAATCTACCATAAATTTAATTGTACATTATTTTTGCCATTTGTAAAGGGAGAGTGGGAGGGAAGGATCCACCTTTGCACCATCTCTAGTCTTAAAGAACAGCACTGAGACATCCCTGCCCTCTTTCAATGACATTAAAACTGAGCACAAGTGGCAGCTTCAGGCACCACATCTTAATAGACATACCTTTCTTCCCCATCTGGCATATGCAGGGCCTCTTATTTCTACTCCTCACCCTGTCCCCTAGACTCCTGGCACTTGGGGCTGTGTCATGTGCTTTGTCTAGTGACACAGGCTCCCTTTTCTTGTGAGCAGGCATTTCAGTCTGTATCACAGTGGTCACTGCCACTGCTGCTTGTGATAAAAGTTCTTTGACACTTGAAACCTCTTCTCCACCTTTCTTTGTGCTGGTGAATCACCATACAGTTTCCTGCATTGTAAATGCTGTTGATACTCCCAAAGCTTGAACTACAGGGGCCTCTTGAGCACCAAGATTACTGCCATCTGTTCCTCAGCACCTTGCCTTTCCAGGCTCCCTGTAGAGAAATAACCCACATCCTCTAAAAACTCAACTCTCTTTCTCTGTTCTTTGTAGTTCATCATCCTTACTGATCCAGAAATAATACAAATATCCTGTTCTTTAATTCATTTTAATCATTTGGAAATTTTTTCCACTGATTTTATAATTTTCTGTCCCTCCTTGATTTGTTCAGAAAGCTTGACTTCAAAAGGTTGAGTAATCTAAGTACATTCCTTCTTAGCTCACAGGTTTGCAAAAAATTCATGGAATTGTTTCTCTATATCAATCCAAGAAGTCAGATTCTCCAGTCCTTTCAAGATGTTAATTAACTGCTAATTAATAAAAACTAACACACTTCCATGATCAATACAAAGGTATGGATTGCTGTAATGTAAAGCCATGAATCAAGGCTTCTGTAATCAATAAATCAGAGCACTAACCTAAGATGACATTTAGAGGGAAAAATAACCTAGGGGCCTGTAGACAACCTATAGGAATCCTAAAGTTTCACTATGATTGGTTCCCCACTTAGCCCTGAACCATCAGCTACATAAAGAAGAACAAAATTTAAAGTATATGAGCTTGCATGTTTTTCCTATGCCTGGTATAAAATATACACCAGTGTTGAGCAGCCCTCATTGAACTTGCGTTTAAAGATTTAGAATATAGTTCACTGAGAAATTCAACAAATGCAGGAAAAAAAGTGTTCTGCCCAAAAAGACCTGAAAAAGCTGGTGTATTAAAGCTCTCTCTATCTTACAGTGAGGTTGGATAGGATGCACATTCTTTCTTTTCTCTGTGTTCCGCCTTATGTGTCTTATCACATTAGGGTCAGTCACAAAGGCCTGCCCAATCCCTGGTTGTTACAATACCCCAAGTGTCACCATCCTCTCTCACCAAAGGCAAAGCCCCCATAGAGCTGAATCTACTAAAACGCTGCCAGATTTCAGTGCCTCCTCAGTAAAGCCAAACCCTCAATTTCTATCTGTCCATGGATTAATTTGGTTTTTAAATTCCAATTTTTCACATCTACTTTTCAAGCATCTGACAAAGGCACCAAAATGATGAGGTATAAGGGACATTGATAAATAACATATTTATTTTCTCTTCTGAGTTCAGAGTCTATTGAGAAATTAGGCCCAGGACAGATGGAGACATATCAAAATATCAGCTCAGTTTTCGTTCCATAAAGCCAACTGAAGAATGTGGCATAGTTCCAAATGCTGAAGCCTGAATTGAGCCAACCCTCCCCCATTTCTGGATTTCTCCCTACAGGGCCAAGTCCCTCTGCTAAACTATCTTCTTTGGGAAATGAAGATTATGTGCACAATCCCTTGAGGCTCTTTATTCAAAAGAGAAAAACCAGAGGAGTTGGCCATACTCTGTTTTCCTTCTGCAACTCACCATTCAGTCAAACATTCTGTTGTTGGAAAGAGTGAGGGGGCAGAGAGAAGATGAAAATGAGGGAAGTGGGGAGTTAATGTCCCTGGTCCCAACTCTCCTGCCTAAATCTATGCTCTCTGTTGTGAGCTTTATAGCAACTCTCCTCCTCATGTTATCTGTTTTTGGATATATAACATCCTTGAAAGCAGAGATTCTGTTTGCCTTGCTTGTCAAAGTATCCACAGCACCTGGCACAGTGCTGGCACTCAGAAAATCTTTGCTGAATGTATAAGTGATTGCATGGGCTCACTAATGTGGAATTCTAGAATAGCACATTGCTTAATAAATGTGATAACATCAGTTGACAGTGGTATCTCCTGGAGATTCAGATAGAATGTACTCCTTCTGCTCTCTCTCCACAGCGTAGGAATAAATGGCATGGCACTGATATAAAGATATTCATCATGCCACTGTCCCCCATGTGTCCCATTTCTGGCAGTATAGATCACTGGATAGCTGCAGGGACCCATCAGTCATTCTTCTTTTCTCATGCTATGCTGTGGTAGCACAATAATATTCTAGGTATTTGTCCCCTGAAACTACTGAGTACTTCCCAGAAACATCACCTGCTCATAGAATGATGGATTAACTGAGTATCTCATTTAAAGAGCATTATATACAGCATTTATTTTAGCTTTCCTAAACTCCATTTTTAGTGTAAAGTTATAATTCAAAAGTTTCCATACTAATGATCACATAGCATAAAAACAAGTTATCCATTAACCTTAAGCATTTTTAAGGGAAGTGGTATTGATCACAAAGCTTCGTACTTTGCTCTAATTTCATATGGATGAGCTGGCATCAAAGACATATAGGAAGAAAAATTTAATAATGAGGCTGCCATAGAATAGAACTCTGTATTTCCTTCCAAAGTACTGGAAGTGAAATCTCTAACAGAAAAAAATTAAATAGATCAAACATAAAATTGGATGGAGACCATTTATTCTATCCAGCAGTTGATATGATAAGATTGAGGTTATATAAGGAATGGGCTGTTCTGGATAAATCTACTGTCACTTATAAAATACTGTGTATACCAGATATTGTCCTCTATGTTCACTGCACATGATCTCAATTATCCATTATAACCTATGAAGCCTAGGTACTATTATTCTCATTATTGAGATGAGGAAACTGAGGCTTAAAGAAGTTACATAATGTACCCAAGTTTACAAAGCTAATATGCATCAAGATTGGAATACAGATTTGTCTGTTTCTGGAGACCCTGTTCTTTACCAGTAAACTATGATGCATCCAACATTCTCCAAAGAAGTAAGGAAATATAGAGTATTTGGACTGGCTCTGGTTTAGGGTTTAAGGTAAAAGCCCAAAAGAAGGGTCCTCAAAAGTTCATATATTATCCTATCCAGCTCACCTTGTAGGGGTGAGTTCTGGCAGAAATGAGTATGCAACAGCATAAATTTTCCTCTGTCATAGACCCTTAAGGAACAAAATGGAAGCAGTGAAAAACTGTCAGTTTAGTGTAGAGCCTAATACTGAAGAAACTTGTCAGGTTTGGATGAAATAAGAGCTAAATGTTCTAAGTAGAAAAAATACAAATGAAGCTGCCTACCCTGTAACAGATGGCCAGTGCAGGGGGTCCCTGCTTCAGGGTTCTGTTCTGGTCCTGTGCACCTTCCTTGGTGACAAATTAAATTGAATGTTAAGTAGGAAAATAATACATTCTATGTAAAAAAAATTGATTAATAAAGGTTTTCAGGAATGCTGGGGTGGAGAAAGCAATTTTAGTTTTTTTTTTCTATTTAAATATAGTTGATATATAATATTAGTTTCAGTAGTACAATATAGTGATTTAACAATTATTTGCATTATGAAATGCTTACCATGATTAAGTGTAGTTACTGTCTGTCACCATACAAAATTATTATAATATTATTGACTGTATTTCCTATGGTGTATTTATCATCCCCATGACTTATTTAGTTTATAATGGGATGTCTGTACTTCTTTTTCCCCTAGAGCTCTTTTGCCCATCTACCCTTCCCTTATAGCCACCACCAATCTGTTTCCTATATTTATGATTCTATTTCTGATTTAGTTTTTTTTTTTATTTATTTTTAGATTTCCTTGCTTTTGTGGTACCATGGGTAGACCTAGAAGGTATTATGCTAAATGAATATATAAGTCAAAGACAGACAAAAGCAATTTTAATTTTAATGAAGTAGTCATGGCATGACTCCATGGGAGGATTATATTTGAGGAAGGACTTGGAGGAGGTGAGAATATGAGTTGCGTGGATACTGAGGGAACAGCATGCTAGCAGGGGGAATAGCCACTACAAAGATCCCTGGTGAGTTCCAGAAATATCAAGCCTGTCAGTGTGACTGGAGTAGTGGAAGATGAGGACAGCAAGATAATGGGCAGGGGGTTGCTGAGATAACCAGAGCTTTGTGATCATTAGAAGGACTTCAGCTCTTATTCTGGGAAATTGGGGAGCCACTGGAACATTCTGAGTAGAGTCACTGTAGGCTTTGGCTTCGATTTTAACAGTGTCTCTAGATATTCTATGAGAATAGTCTGCAGGAGGGCATGGGGAGATAGAAAAAATACCAATTAAGAAGCTACTGTAATAATCTAGTAAAAAGATTATCATATGAGGTAGCAGAAAAGGATCTATTAAGTGGTTGAATTTGTGATATATTAAAGATAATGTCAATGTAAGTTACTATGTGGGAGTGACGTGTGGTAGAGAGAGAGGCATCAAGGATGATTTTAAGATTTTAGGCCTGGATGACTGAAAGAATGGATTTACTACCAACTAAGATTTGGAATGTAATCTATGGAACAAACTGTGGAAGAGAATGGGGAAGCAGCCATTTTGGACATAAAATTTGATATATATATTTAGCATCCAAGTGAAGATATTATGTAGACAGTAGGATATTTAGTAGGAAGTTTGAGGGAAAGAGTGGTAAGGGAGGAAGTGACCCTAGTTGTGTGTGTGTGTGTGTGTGTGTGTGTAGTATCAGCATATAGGTAACATTAAGAGTTATGAGACTGGATGAGATTACCAGAGGCATGGCCTAAACTGGGGATAAAAGAAGAGAATGAAGAAGAAAGGTTGGCATTGTGGTATTAAAGAGAGAGAAATGGGAAATGGTCATTTAGGAGAATGGGGTCAGTGAACAGTGAGACCAGTATGATTGCAGCACTAAGGGCAAAGCTGATGTTCATGGTCATAAATCTAAGGCCACTCAACAGGACTAGGTTTCCCTCCAGCCATGTTCAGTTGTATAGATGCAGGTAAAATATAGATGGAAGTTGGATTTAACATTCTAGACAACATTAAACACATCCTGCATGAACTGTAGCTGTTTGGGAAAATATATTGATAGTTAGCATCAGACTTATGTTAAAGGAGAGAATTCTCTAGGTGTCAGAATATTTTTGGTTAGTCATTTGGATGTAAAAGGTAGGAGTCTAAGTACATCAGTTAAAAGGATGTAATTAAATATATACATAGAAAAAAATGTATTCTGCATGAAAAATTACCAAGTTTTGTAATGAAGAAAGTAGGTAATAAAGAGGATGCTGGTAAAAGAATAGATCAGCAACGTGACAGGAATCCACAGTCTGAGGAAGAACATAACTAAGAAGACTTTTCTTACAGCTAGGCAGCCAAGGGCGATTTTATAAAAGAAAACAAGTTTCCAATTATAAGTTGTTTTCAATATTTTAGGGTAATAAAATCATTGACTAAATGTGCATTAAAGTCTGCCAAATACACAAAGACCTAAGTGAATGTGGGGAAGATCAGAGACAAGAGAAGACAAAATGTGACATGAGTCAGAGCTCAAGAGAAGCGAAGGTTTATGAATGACCAGGGAGGGCATAAACCCCCAGGGATGGGCAGAAATATTAGGAAGTGGGACATGACATAGAGTTTGTGGTTTCAGGTCAATTTTTTGTTAAATTTTAAACAATAGCAAGATATCAGGGGATATTTCAGTTATATAGTGATAGTAGTTATCATTTTTTGAATCCCTGCTTTGTGCCATACATACCCTACAGATGTGCCTAATAAGAAAACAAGGTTTTTTCTTAATTATACAATTTTTTAAGAAAAGTATTATTAAGTTTCATGATACTAAAACATCAACTTGCTTATACTTTTTTGTAATTTATGTATGCATTATATTTAATATAACTTCCATTTTTGTGAAACCATGTTACTGAATTGATGACATGTCCTGTATTTGATATTACCTTAAAATTAAGGAAATATGACAATATGCTCACTATATAATCCATAAAACTAAAGTTAAGGAAGGTGAATTAGCTTCTCTCATTTTCCACAAGTGAATGAGCCAAAGATTCAAAATCTAAGCCTCTAGGACTTTAAACTTATGTTTTCCACATACAAATTCTGGTTATTTATTCCACTGTTTCAGAACTAGCCCTGATTCAGCATCACCAGTATAATTCCATTTGCATATCCAGGAATACATGTTCATGTCACAAAAGCAAAACATTTTCATACAGCAACAACTCATCAGACTAAAAAAAATCTTGGTGTCAGCAAACATCAGTGACACATAAAGCATTCAGTGATAGAGACAAAAACAAGTAATGTAGCATCTGATTTATCAAAGAAAGCCAAGAGGTCACAGAGGATGAGATAAATTCTGAAGGACAGAAAGAAATTGTTTTCTTAGTGAACTGAAGAAATGAGGAAAAAAAACCTCAGCCAGAAGTAACTGCTAAATTTGAAACACAGGATTAAAACAACCAGTTACAAAAAGAATTCAACCAAAGTGATTATTTCATGTGGTGGAAGAATTATTTGCAAAACCATTAGTTTACTATCAAATCACTTACCATATAATCCCACCATACCTTTCAACAAGATGTCATTTTATGGATTTTAGCTATTCCAACAAGCTTGGGATTTATATGTTTTTCCAAAATGCCCAACGCATTTTTGGTCCAAAGGCTCAAGAACTGGTCCAGAGTTCTGGCAAAAGAGGCCAGGAATTGGCAAAATCTAGTGTTAGATGGATGTTGAAGAAAGCAGGAGCAAATGCTAAGTGAAAAGAGAGGGAATTTTGAGCAGTATGTGTATAAATATACGCATACATACACACACACACATAACTACATACATGTTGAATTACAGCAAGTGCTCAAGAGAAGTATGAAGCAATACAATCAGGTCCACTGGGGAACTATTAGTGGTAGTACTATACCAAGGGAATAAGCAAAATGGTTTATTTAATGGCATATGGTCATAAAAGGCAAATTCAGGACAAACATTAAATGACATCATTTCTGGCAGGACAATGGTGAAGGGTGCATAAGGTTAACTGAGATTTTTTAAACTACTTGTATTCTACCTCTTCTGCTACCATAAGTTTTTTTCTGTTAGAGTGATCAACTTCAGGAAGCACTGCGTACCTCTCTGATTCTATGCTTTAAAAGCTCTACTTTTAATTATTCAGTATGTTAAATTCTTGTCCACATTTCAACAACCCTTTGTCTAAAATGACTCAGCACTGAAACTGCTTCCTCCTAAACCACTGTGAGACCACTTGGACTCCCTACCTCTGAGTACAATTAACAGACTTCTAATTTTACTAATGGATATAAAAATGTGAGGTTGAATATCCTTAGTATCTCTATGTCGTTCAGCTTTTACCCTGTGTTCATATCCTTTATCCATTTATCTAATGGGTTGTTTGTCTTTTACTTGTTGATTTGTAGATTTTCTTTATATGTACTTAATACTAATCTTCTATTGTTACATGCATTACAAATCTTCTAATGTTACATCTTCTCCCAGGGCAAGGTTTTTCTTTTAACTTTACTTATGGGATCAATTTGCTGATCCTTTAATTTATGGCTTGTTACTGTTTTCCCCCACCTCATTTAAGAAATCCTTTTCTATCAGGGTATAATTACAGTCTCCTGTATTCTCTTTTAAAAACGGTGAAAACGGTGAAGTTTTGATTGTCATGTTTTTGTCTTTAATCAGTCTGGAACTTACTTTTGTGTATGGTGGTATAGGATACTGATATAATTTTTTTTCCATATATAAGTTGTCCCAGTACAATTTAGTATCTTACCATTTCTCACTGGTTTCTAATGCTAACTAGATGTTCATAATATACATATGCATGAATCTATTTTGACTTGTGTTATAATTAACTCTTTTTTCTGGCTTTCAAAACCCTACATAATCAAGTCATGTAAATCTCATGTGTTTACCCCCTTGTACAGCAGCAGTACTAAACCCACAGAATCAGAGAATCTTAAGAGATTGAAAGTAACATAGTTTAATTAATCTGATGATATAACTTTATAGATAAGAAAACTCAAGCCCAGAGGAGATAAATGAGTTGCTGAGGGTGATATAGTCAGTAGCAGAGCCCATTCTTGACAGCCACCACAGTGCCCTATCCACAGAACCATTGATTGGCACATGAAAAATTGATTTTACTGTTTGAATCAAATGACAGCATCAAACGAAATCAAATGAGGAAGTGCAATTTGTTGCCTGCCTATCATGTATTGGACACTGTGCTAACATTCCCCTAAAATCTACACCTTGCCTTGGAATTTTGGTTTGTGTGTTCTTTTCTCTGCTTCTGGACCATGACTGATAATTATGAGAACACTTTTAGTCTGATAAGGTCTCAAACTTGATTCCTACACTGCTATAGTGCAATTTTCTCCAACATGCAAGGCCTATGATAGGGAAAGTTCAGATGGTCCGAACAGAAGTAGAATTTTCCAGTGGAGTTCCAGAAAGGAACAAAAACAATTCTTGGAAGTTAATGGAAAATGGAGGAAAGCAGAATTTCACTACAGTAAAAGGCAAGGTATTAAAGCTGAGGCTTGGTGACCATTAAGTCATGATATGAGGAACACACTGCATTCATGTAGAGGAGAAAGAATGAGATGAACACAATGGTCTGAAACAATCCTAAGATTTCATATTTATGCATACATTGAAACCTCCTTGTCAAAATGACCAATATTTCAGAATTCTAGAAAGTGAGGAGGGAACATGAAACAGTCTACTTTCAATTGTCTGTATGCATTTTTGAGCATAGAAAATGAAGAGAAATCATAAAAGACAGATAGTGTGCTCACTGAAATTGACTCTTTAATGAGCCCACAAATCATGCTGACCTTAGTTGTGTTTATGATTCCTGAGACATAACTTTAAAATTAGCAAATGATAATAATGATAGCTCGTCATTCAACATGTAAAGCGTTTGTTGTTTAAGCATCACAAAGAACTGATGAGTTAAGACTTGTTATACCATTTGATAGATGAGGAAATTGAAGCCTCAGTTGAGGGTTTTTTTTAATCACAAACTAGTTAACAAGACTAACTGGCTTATTTGTGCTTTGAGGAACTATTTATTGAGTGCCTAGGATGTTCAGGTACTGTGCTATGTGCAAATGCAAATACAAACAAGAACGAGTGGAGTTTATACTGTAACAGACAAGCCAGGATATGGCAAACTTTGCTTTTTTAAATTCGAAAGTAAACTCTCTGGCAACTTTACTTTAAGACAAGCATTTCTTTTATGGGGTAATCTGATTTGCACAGGCCATGTTTATTGAGACTTTATTTCAAGTTTATATGAGACTGTTATTGTGATACCAAGAAGTGATTAAGACATATTCTGTATCTTTCAGGAGGCATAGGAGAGACAGACCTACATAAACAACTGACAATGTAGAATGAAATAAATAGTAGTTAGATTTGGAAATATTATAAAATGGGAGAGCAGAAGGAGAGGTGCAGTTAGGTGTGACAAGGTTATCAGGAAAGGTTTCATGTAGAAGGTAAGTTAAGGACCATGATGTATAGAGAAAACTTCAAAGTTTCAAAAGAATGAGCTCCGAGAGAGGACACGCTGTGATGTAGGAACCCACATACCCACAACACTCAACACACTAACATGCATATATCCGATTAACAATAAGTGCTTATTAAATGAATTAATATAAAGATTACTTTTTGGTGTGTATGTAATACTGAACAAGGAGAAAGGCCAAAATCACATTGTTGTGAGTGTCCCTGGAACATTTGGATAGTGAGTAAGCTGAAAAGCATGTGTGGTCAGTGATATGACAGGGCTTATAGACAAGTACTTATGGAAGAAATGATACTTGGAAAGACAAGTGGGAATCAAACTGGGTTGTTACTTTTTAGATGAAACTTGAAGTGAATTCAGTAGGAAATGGCAAGCCAATAACTTTCTCCACCTACCACCTATCACAGTGTCTTAAACAAGAGTACACTAGGAGTTCACTGAATGAATAAATAAAATGCAAAAGAATGCATGAGGAAATGAGCAACATTCATCAGTTCATTCAACATATATTTATTTGAGCACTGTTCTAAGTACTGTGCTACAAGAGCAAGAAATACATTATATCTGTCCTGATACACCTCCCTGTAATGTGGTATGTAGGTAGGTACATGTCAGTGAGCAAGGACAGTGCTGTATGATATGAATACTATGATGAGGAAAGAGAAAGTACTTTGGAAACATGAGGATGTTTCCTTTCTTAGCTTCTGTGGATTTTCAGATTTACTTTATTTTTTATTTTTAGGAGAAAATGTTTAGAAAAGGACAGTGAACAGGAAAAAAATGACATCTATTCGAAGACATAAAATACAAACAGGAGTTGAGGAGAATAAAGTATGCCAAGGTTTGGAAGATAGAGAAATTCGGTAAAATTTCCAAGGAAGGCGGTAGGAAGAGCTAAGGTTAGAGAAGTAGAATGGAAGAGATGAAAGATAAAATTGGAAAACTGAGAAACAATACCCATGAGAAGGATATAGGAATAGTTCACAGGAGAGGTCATTAAGGCAGTTACTGTGAGAATCAAAAAGGGGGATGGATGTCTTTACAATTTCCATATACTCAATGTTCTATCAGTAACACATGACAACAGAATTTGGTTCCTGTTGGCTTATGTGGGATAAAGAAGAAAGATAAGAGAAAATTGACTCTGAGGTTTCTAGCTTGAAAGATTAAATTGATGTTGTCTGCATAACTTGAGATTGGAAATATGATCTTTGAGCAGATTTTGAGGTTAAATTAGTAAATTTAATTTTGAACATAATTTGTTTAAGAAACTTGCCTACCATCTCTATGGCATTGCCTATCAGAATGGATATATATATGGAGTTCAAACATGATAATGTTAAATAAAGGGCAATCCTCTGAAGAATCCTCTCCATTCCACTGCCATGTAACAATTTTTTCCTTTTCATGCAAGAGAAATAGAATTAACAAAGGGTGACTATTTTCTATTGTTCTTAAGTAAGAGATTGTCAATCTGTGATTACCTTTCATAAAGGTAGGTTGCTTCCCTACATTAAGAGATTACACATCTGCAAATCTACTTAAAGCCATTTTACTTAGAAATCATACTTGTTTATCTTTTTATGTTTATGCCTAAATAAATAACTTGTAGGAAAATATGTCCCTTTGAATATTGAATAAAGCAAAACAAAATTATGCCTAGATGTTTCTTAATTTCTGCACAAGGAGGATAATGAAAGAAATCAGAACAACCTCTTCTCCTTGATGAAAACAGTTGCCCAAAGGAACTTGTCTTTATACTAGCAAAGAGCTTTCTATATCCACTCTTTTTAGGATGTAGGCTAGGCCTGGCAGGACTTCTTAGGACATTGAAAAATCCCACCTTTGACAAAGATGCCTGAATGCAGTATTTCCTGGCATTTGTTTAATGGGGCATTAAGGAAAAGTGAGAACATTTCACTGGATTTGGTCTATTGATAGCCTGAAAAATCTTTCTAATTGCAGCTGTAGAACTCAAGGTATACTTAAGTCCAGAGAGGAAGGCATCCATTATTTTTGAGGACTACTAGAACATTTGTAAAGAGAGGTGTAGCATATGAATCTGAGCATCATCTAGATAAATACAGCATGTGAGTCCGTGGGAAAGAATAAAAGGAGAGACAGAGAAAGAGTAGAAGAGTAGGGAGAGTAAGGAGAGAAGGGGAAGGGGAGAGGGAAGAGAAAGGGCTGAGCTGAACAACCTAAACTAAATATTCTGAAGAAACAAATTTTTTAGGAGTGAAGAAGAGAAAATGAAACAAGATGATGAGGAATGGTTGAAAGGATGAAGACTGAGCTGAGACCATCATATGTATCTGAAAACCAGGGGTTCTTCGGTAATTCTGAGCCAACCACTTATACAAATATTCTAACATGGGTGCAATAGAAAAGAAATTGCTAAGTTTAGAATGATACTTATGATAGTAGTGAGAAATGTGAGCCAAGACAGAGGGTATATGTGTTGGGGGGAATAGGATGGTGCTAAAACACTTCAGATTTTTTAGAGAAAATCAGATTTTTACAACATCATGGCATATTCCTCTTAGCACCATTTCTGAACTTAGCCTTAAAAGCTGTTATGAGGTCAGATGCTGTGACAACACTAGCTTTTTATGGACAGTCTATTTCTTAGCAAGTCCATCCCTCCATATTTTGAGTGGAGAACAGAAATCAAACACATAAGATCTGCACATTTCAGTCATTCAGGTTAATTCTTTGAACGCAGATAGATGACACTTACGTTCTGTCATTTTCAACTCCACTTAGTTCTTAATCCTAATTATGCCTGGCCTGATTTAAAATGAACAGAAATTCATTTTCAACTACGTAAACAGGAACCATTGAGCTTTTGTTATTTGTTAGAACAAGCCTTGTAAATAGCAAGCATCTGCTCTCCATTCCAATTATTGTTTGTAGGTTTTAAGGGTCTAGGTTAAGTAGAGTTGTCAGATTTCACTTTGTTGGATAATGAAGTCAGAAAAATAAATTAATAACAACAGCTCAAATCTGGCGTGTTTTGCCATTTGCTGCTGCATCCGTTAGCTCATTTGATTCTGATGCTGCTGGGAGGTATTTCTGGCTCTTCACCTGTAGAATGGGGATAAGAATTGTATCCTCATAAAGTTGTGGTGAGGATTAAGTGTGGTAAACTAGCAGGAGCTTAGAATTATGCTGCGCATATAACGAATATTTAATAAATGTTAGCTCTTTTTGTTGGTCCTATTACTATGATTATTAAATTCAGTGTGCTTTGTACAATCTGTATCACACTGGAAGAGGGAAGAGAAGAAAAGATGGTGAGGGGGGTCGAAGAAAGGGAGATAAAGGAGAGGAAAAAGGGATTAACATCAGACACAGAGTTGAGAGGATTAAGAACCTTGCCTTTTTGAAAAGACTCTTCAGGGTAGTGCCATGTCATTAAGTAAACTAGACTGAAGCAGATACCTTAAACTAATATTGATTAGCTTTGTAAACATCCATTCTCTCATAGCCAGTAATGGGAGATCTTTCAGATTAGAAGGAAGTGTGAGGGACCTTTTAGATTAGAAGAAAGTGTGGTTCCGGGGATTAAATTGAAGGATGAAGAACCATTGATAATTTGTATGACCCTGGGGAATTGTAATTAATCTATCAGGAAGTCAGCCACTTTCTCTACAATGTGAACTTAAATAAGTTTCTTGTATTTATCTTGTGATAAGGTTACTGAAGTAAAATCAAAGGGATTTTGAGTCCTTCACATAGGCTGAATAAAAACATGAAGAATCAACAAATTGTACCCTACAGTTGACTTACTCATTATTTCTTTTGTTCTGTCTAGCCTGAGTTCAAGTACTCATCATGCCTCATCTGGGGATTGCATAACTTCTCACTTCACAGTTCTTGCTCCCCTCAATCCACATGCCATGATACATACCAAACACACATTTGATCAAGTTCAACCTATTGCCAAATGAATGATCTAGTAAATCCCTATAGTGGGGATTTGTCAACCTGAGACTAGAAATTTCATTAAACCTTATTATGTTCTCATCTTTACATGACATTTCATTTATAGCCTTGTCTTTATGGGAGTCATACAGACTAATTTCCCATTACTGTTTTACCATCATCCACTCTGTGACCTTGGTAAAATTGCTTAACCTCTCTCAGCCTCCTTTTCCTGATTAGCAGTGATTCTCAATTTATGGTGACTCTGTGTCCCAGGGGACACTTGTCAATGTCTAGAGATATTTTTGACTTTTCCAACCAGGTGAGGGGTGCTTACTGGCTTCTAGTTGGTAGAGGCCTGGGATACTCCTAGACGTCCTTCAGTAGCCCGGCAACCCTGGGTATAAAGAATGATCGACCCTCAAATGTCAAAAGTGTTGAGGCTGAGAAGCTTGGAATTATGGAGATCATAAACCTACTTACTCACTTATGTGGTGGTCCAGTTAAAAGCTGAATGCCACATAGTTCCTAGCATTTGTAAACACTCAAATAAAATATTCATTTTATTACCTGTGCAATCTTATTTTCTGTCTTTCCTGGCTCCTATCTTTCTTTAGTTAACAAAATCTTCTTTAGTGCTTACTATGTACCAGATACATTAAAAATATTAACCTGTATAACCCTCCAACTAAACTTGTAAAGCAAATTCATGCCCATTTTACAGATGAAGAAACTGACACAGAGGTAGGTTGACTATCTTGGCTAAAGTCAGGCAGCTTGTAAGTGGCAGATGTGGCATTTGAACATTGGCATTCTGACCTCAGAGTCTGTCCTAACCACTGTGATTCTCTACCCTCTATCCTATATAGTTACTCCAGACTTTTGTTTTTTTTCATGATGCTGCAAAAATTTCCTGAACATACCACTGAACAATAAATGACAAGCATTTTAAAGATGGGCACACATTGTTGTTCCCTTAGGATCCCCTGTAACTAGCACAGTGCTTAGTATGAAGTGGCCTGTAGGTTGTTAAATGAACCCATCTGTCAGCTAGGTTTCTCTGCTGCTGTTTCCCTTCCAGTCACTAGCATAGAATCAGAGGGACAGCCCTTGATGCTATGCAGAACAAAAGCCACTCATCCTCCCAAGGGCTTTGTCTTTGTCCTTTACCAGGGCTTCTTTTGCCTGGACTCCAACCACTGCAACTAACCAACGCTGACCCTAAGTGATTTCATAGGTGCTGAGCCTCCCAGGCCCATGTCACTTGGAGAAGATACTTTTGCAAAAATGATGCATTCGTATTTCCATCATGTGCCAACTAGAGAGGCCCTGACAGGAACATATTTTAGTTCTTAAAAAGCAACAAGCAAACAAGCACCTATATTATCTTTTGAGTATGTAGGAAAATTATTGAAGCATTCTGATTTCTTTTGTGACACAATCAACCCACATGGAAAGAAAAAAATAACAATCCCTCTTGTATGTGTAATGTTCCAATATAGATATTTTTTAAGGTCACAAATTTATACTTAGAAGACTCAGGTTTAAGTCCCAGCTTTGCTGCTTCTAAACTGTGTGACCTTGGCTATGCTAATTAATCTCTCTGTATTTCTGTTTCTTCAATCTGATAGAAGGACATGAATACACACATGAGTGCAAACAGACACACACACACACACCCTACTTATGAGTATTTCAAGGACCAAATAAGATAAAGCTTATAAAATACCTAGACAAGTTTTATTTAAAAAGTCCATGGGTGTAGTTAGGATTAGGAAAGTTAGTGATTGTCCTGGTAATCCTCAGAAAAAGAATAGGCTAAAAGAGAGATAGAGGTGGAGCCAAGATGATGGTGTGAGTAGGACAGTGGGAATCTCCTCCCAAAAACACATATATTTTTAAAAATACAACAAATACAACTAATCCTAAAAGAGAGACCAGAAGACACAGGACAACAGCCAGACTACATCCACACCTGCGAGAACCCATCACCTAGTGAAAGGGGTAAGATACAAGTCGCAGCCCAGCGGGAACTGAGGCCCCTCACCCCAGCTCCTGGAAGGAGGAGAGGAGTTGGAGCTGGGAGGGAGAGAGAGCCCAGGACTTCTAAACACCCAGCCCTAGACATCCGCACCAGAGCGCAGACACAGTGCATACATGGGGTGCTGGATACTAGGGAAACAGGACAGTAAGACCTTTGAGCGGGTCCTGAAGCCAGTGCCCTGTGACAAAGAAAAGCAAGTGCCTTTTGAAAGTCTTAAAGGGACAGGGATGACACAGCTGGATGGAAGCATCCTGGGTCTCAGTCCAGCAGCTGGAAATTCCAGGGAACTCCAGGTGCACTAACTCCCTAGGCAACAGCTCTAAGACCCCTCATGGAGTTAAACAGCCAAACAGACCCCCATCCATTACCCCTCCGGGGCCTCGCCATAGCAGAGCAGCAGCCTGAGGCTGGCCACGCCCTCAACAAGGGAGCTTCCTCCATACCGGCTGGCAAGATACAGAGACCCAATCTACATGCAATTGCCCAAAACAAGCCACTAGAGGTCACAGTTGTCCCAGTAAAGAAAGGCCAGGAGCCAAGTGGAAAGAGTCTTGACTCTCCCAGCTGAATGACACGTCAATAGCACTCCACTGCACCTATCAACATGAAAAGGCAAAAAAATTTGATCCAGACAAGACTAACCCAGACAGCTTTGATATCTTCTATATCTTCCCCTGAGAAGGAACCTGGGGAGATAGATTTAACCAGTCTTCCTGAAAAAGAATTCAAAACAAAAGTCATAACCATGCTGATGGACTTGCAGAGAAATATGCAAGAACTAAGAAGGGAGAATACAGAAATAAAACAAGCTCTGGAAGAACTTCAAAACAGAATAGACGAGATGCAAGAGACTGTTAATGGACTAGAAAACAGAGAACAGGAATGCAGAGAAGCTGATGCAGAGAGAGATAAAAGGATCTCCAGGAATGAAAGAATTCTAAGAGAGCTGAGTGACCAATTGAAACAGAACAATATCCGCATTATAGGGGTACCAGAAGAAGAAGAGAGAGAAAAAGGGATAGAAAGTGTCTTTGAAGAAATCATTGCTGAAAACTTCCCCAAGCCAGGGGAGGAAATGGCCTCTCAGATCACAGAGGTACACAGAACTCCCATGAAAAGGGATCCAAGGAGGGCAACACCAAGACACATAATAATTAAAATGGCAAAGATCAAAGACAAGGACAAGTATTAAAGGTAGCCAGAGAGAAAAAAAAGGTCACCTACAAAGGAAAACCCATCAGGCTATCATCAGACATCTCAACAGAAATCCTGTAGGCCAGAAGAGAATAGCACGATATACTTAATGCAATGAAACAGAAGGGCCTTGAACCAAGAATACTGTATCCAGCATGATTATCATTTAAATATGAAGGAGGGATTAAACAATTCCCAGACAAGCAAAAGTTGAGGGAATTTGCTTCCCACATATCACCTCTACAGGCATCTTACAGGGACTGCTCTAGATGGGAGCACTCCTAAAAAGAGCACAGAACAAAACACCCAACATATGAAGAAGGGAGGAGGAGGAATAAGAAGGGAGAGAAATAAAGAATCATCAGACTGTGTTTATAAAAGCTCAATAAGCGAGTTAAGTTAGACAGTAAAGATAGTAAAGAAGCTAACCTTAAAACTTTGGTAACCACAAACTTAAAGCCTGCAATGGCAATAAGTACATACCTTTCAATAATCACCCTAAATGTAAATGGCCTGAATGCACCAATCAAAAGACACAGAGTAATAGAATGGATAAAAAAGCAAGACCCATCTATATGCTGCTTACAAGAGACTCACCTTAAACCTAAAGACATGCACAGACTTAAAGTCAAGGGATGGAAAAAGATATTTCATGCAAACAACAGAGAGAAAAAAGAAGGTGTTGCAATACTAGTATCAGACAAAATAGACTTCAAAATAAAGAAAGTAACAAAAGATAAAGAAGGACATTACATAATGATAAAGGGCTCAGTCCAACAAGAGGATATAACCATTATAAATATATATGCACCCAATACAGGAGCACCAACATATGTGAAACAAATAGTAACAGAATTAAAGGAGGAAATAGAATTCAATGCAGTCATTCTGGGAGACTTCAACACACCACTCACTCCAAAGGACAGCTCCACCAGACAGAAAATCAGTAAGGACACAGAGGCACTGAACAACACACTAGAACACATGGACCTAATAGACATTTACAGAACTCAACATCCAAAAGCAACAGGATACACATTCTTCTCAAGTGCACATGGAACATTCTCCAGAATAGACTACATACTAGGCCACAAAAAGAGCCTCAGTAAATTCCAGAAGATTGAAATCCTGCCAACCAACTTTTCAGACCACAAAGGCATAAAACTAGAAATAAATTGTACAAAGAAAGCAAACAGGCTCACAAACACATGGAGGCTTAACAACACACTCCTAAGTAATCAATGAATCAATGACCAAATGAAAATGGAGATCCAGCAATATATGGAAACAAACGACAACAACAACACAAAGCCCCAACTACTGTGGGACGCAGCAAAAGCAGTCTTAAGAGGAAAGTATATAGCAATCCAGGCATATTTAAAGAAGGAAGAACAATCCCAAATGAATGGTCTAATGTCACAATTATTGAAATTGGAAAAAGAAGAAAAATGAGGCCTAAGGTCAGCAGAAGGAGGGACATAATAAAGATCAGAGAAGAAATAAATAAAATTGAGAAGAATAAAACAATAGCAAAAATCAATGACATCAAGAGCTGGTTCTTCAAGAAAATAAACAAAATAGATAAGCCTCTAGCCAGACTTATTAAGAGGAAAAGAGAGTCAACACAAATCAACAGAATCAGAAACGAGAAAGGAAAAATCATGACGGACCCCACAGAAATACAAAGAATTATTAGAGAGTACTATGAAAACCTATATGTTAACAAGCTGGGAAACCGAGGAGAAATGGACAACTTCCAAGAAAAATATGACCTTCCAAGACTGACCCAGAAAGAAACAGAAAATCTGAACAGACCAATTACCAGCAATGAAATTGAAGCGGTAATCAAAAAACTACCAAAGAACAAAATCACCGGGCCCGAAGGATTTACCTTGGAATTTTATCAGACATACAGAGAAGACATAATACCCATTCTACTTAAAGTTTTCAAAAAAACAGAAGAGGAGGGAATACTCCCAAACTCATTCTATGAAGCCAACATGACCCTAATACCAAAACCAGGCAAAGACCCCACCAAAAAAGAAAACAACAGACCAATATCCCTGATGAACAAAGATGCAAAAATACTCAACAAAATATTAGCAAGCAGAATTTCAAAAGGATCATACACCATGACCAAATGGGATTCATCTCTGGGATGCAAGGATGGTACAACATTCGAAAATCCATCAACATCATCTACCACATCAACAAAAAGAAAGACAAAAACCACATGATCATCTCCATAGATGCTGAAAAAGCATTCGATAAAATTCAACACCCATTCATGATAAAAACTCTCAACAAAATGGGTATAGAGGGAAGTACCTCAACATAATAAAGGCCATATATGATAAACCCACAGCCAACATCATACTGAACAGCGAGAAACTGAAAGCTTTTCCTCTGTGATCAGGAACAAGACAGGGATGCCCACTCTCCCCACTGTTATTCAACATAGTACTGGAGGTCCTAGCCACGGCAATTAGACAAAAGAAAGAAATACAAGGAATCCAGATTGGTAAAGAAGAAGTTAAACTGTCACTATTTGCAGATGACATGATATTGTACATAAAAAACCCTAAAGACTCCACTCCAAAACTACTAGAGCTAATATCAGAATTCAGCAAAGTTGCAGGATACAAAATTAACACACAGAAATCTGTGGCTTTCCTATACACTAACAATAAACTAATAGAAAGAGAAATCAGGAAGACAATTTCATTCACAATAGCATCAAAAAGAATAAAATACCTAGGAATAAACCTAACCAAGGAAGTGAAAGACCTATACCCTGAAAACTATAAGACACTCTTAAGAGAAATTAAAGAGGTCACTAACAAATGGAAACTAATCCCATGCTCCTGGCTACGAAGAATTAATATCGTCAAAATGGCCATCCTGCCCAAAGCAATATACAGATTCGATGCAATTCCTATCAAAGTACCAACAGCATTCTTCAATGAATTGGAACAAAGAGTTCAAAAATTCATATGGAAACACCGAAGACCCCGAATAGCCAAAGCAATCCTGAGAAAGAAGAATAAAGTGGGGGGGATCTCATTCCCCAACTTCAAGCTCTACTACAAAGCCACAGTAATCAAGACAATTTGGTATTGGCACAAGAACAGAGCCACAGACCAATAGAACAGAATAGAGACTCCAAACACTAACCCGAACATATATGGTCAACTAATATTTGATAAAGGGGCCATGGAGACACAATGGGGAAATGACAGTCCCTTCAAGAGATGGTGCTGGCAAAACTGGACAGCTACATGTAAGAGAATGAAACTGGATCACTGTCTAACCCCATACACAAAAGTAAATTCAAAATGGATCAAAGACTTGACTGTAAGTCATGAAACCATAAAACTCAGAAAAAAACATAGGCAAAAATTTTTTGCGCATAAACATGAGTGACCTCTTCTTGAACATATCTACACGGGCAAGGGAAACAAACACAAAAATAAACAAATGGGACTATATCAAGCTGAAAAGCTTCTGTACAGCAAAGGACACCATCAATAGAACAAAAAGGTACCCTACAGTATGGGAGAATATATGCATAAATGAAAGATCTGATAAAGGGTTAACATCTAAAATATATAAAGAGCTCACACACCTCAACAAACAAAAAGTAAATAATCCAATTAAAAAATGGTCAGAGGAGCTGAATAGACAGTTCTCTAAAGAAGAAATTCAGATGGCCAACAAACACATGAAAGATGCTCCACATCACTTGTCATCAGAGAAATGCAAATTAAAACCACAATGAGATATTACCTCACACCAGTAAGGATGGCTACCATCCAAAAGACAAACAACAACAAATGTTGGCGAGGTTGTGGAGAAAGGGGAACCCTCCTACATTGCTGGTGGGAATATAAATTAGTTCAACCATTGTGAAAAGCAGTATGGAGGTTCCTCAAAATGCTCAAAACAGAAATACCATTTGACCCAGGAATTCCACTTCTAGGAATTTACCCCAAGAATGCAGCACTCCAGTCTGAGAAAGACAGATGCACCCCTGTGTTTATTGCTGCACTATTTACAATAGCCAAGAAATAGAAGCAACCTAAATGTCCATCAGTAGATGAATGGATAAAGAAGATGTGGTATATATACACAATGGAATATTACTCAGCCATAAGAAAAAAACAAATCCTACCATTCACAACAACATGTATGGAGCTAGAGGGTATTATGCTCAGTGAAATAAGCCAGGCGGAGAAAGACAAGTACTAAATGATCTCACTCATATGTGGAGTATAAGAACAAAGGAAAACTGAAGGAACAAAACAGCAGCAGAAGCACAGAACCCAAGAATGGACTAATAGTTACCAAAGGGAAAGGGACTGGGGAGGACAGGTGGGAAGGGAGGGATAAGGGTGGGAAAAAAAGAAAGGGGGCATTACGATTAGCATGTATCATATGATAAAATCCACTTAGTGAGAAATCCCTCCATGACTCATTTCTACACAAAAGAGTTAATAATAATAATAATAATAATAATAATAATAATAATAATAATGACCAGTTAAAGCCAAAGCAGTGCATGTGGCAGATGTTTGCAAATACAGTGCTTTCAAACTGGACTTTATAAAGCTGTTGCCCTTCTTTGTCAGAAATTGCTAATGTATTTTACTAATAATATCTGCAGAGGAGCTGCACAAGTTCTAGCTGCAACTGAGTCCTTAGTCTCAGCCATCCTGTGTATAGGTTGCCGGAAAAGTAAAACAGCCAAGCTAATCAGGTGGAACCATCAGGACCCCCATGGAGCAGGATCACAAATGAAATGATTTCACCTCTGCAACCTTCTTGGCTAATTGACTTGTGTTTTAAAGTCATCCTAATTCAAATTCAGCTCCTGAGCTCTCATTCCTTAAATTCTTCTAATTTGTAGTAAAATGAGTAAGAAAGATTTTGTCAAGGGTCAGTTTTCAGACTCAAGCTTGATGAGCCATATCAAAGAGGTCTATGTAGATACAGAGTAAGGCTCTACTAATCAAAGAGGGTAAAACTATGAAATGTAAGCATTTTAAAAGAAAGTAGGTATATTCTGAAAAGTACAGTAATTTGAACTTTGTGATGATAGCTTAATGTCCAGTGAAGATTTCCTGCTCTCACAAATGACATTGATTCGTAAGAAGCAGCACCAGCAATCTGTTTACAGTCCTAGCAACAGATTGCTCTGTTAGCAGATAAACTTCTCTTTCTGATCTTGTTAATCCAATACAATTTAAGAGAAACTATGTAGTCATAAATATAACCAAAGAAAATCTCTGTATTTCATATCCCAAAGTATAAAAATGAACATTCAATTTTCTTGTATAATCTTACGTAATATAGAGCAAAGAGAATTGGACTGGAAGGTAGAAGACCTAAATTCTCTGCTCAGGTCCAGACACTGTTTCCACATCAATTGTTTCATTAATTTATTCACTCAGCAATTATTTATCTAGTATTAATTCTGTGCCATGCCTTGTTTCAGACATTAGAGATACGGTGGTAACAAAAAGAGCACCCAGGGTTATGGATCTTTGTAGTCGGAAGAGACTGAAAAACAAAAAAAAAGTAAACATACAAATATATGTTATTTCACACAATGGTTAAATATTTTTAACATAGCAGTGCAAAAAGACAGAATGAGAAGTGTAGGGGTATGGGAAGCCAGAATTCAACTGAATATAGGGTGATTAGGAAATTCTAAGTAGATAACATATGAACTGAGCCTTGAATATGAGGAAAATTCTGAAAGTTTGTCTTTTATTTGAAGAATGAGGATAGTGATTGTATATATTCTATTCCATAAGACTATTTAAAGAATTATCTTACTTTGAAGATACTTACCAACTGAATGATGGCGCATTGTAAATACTTGATGAATGATAGTTATTAATGTTATTATGTCAGGCATTACAATGACAAGTTTTTATATATTTAAATATAATACAAATAACGAATGTTCTCTAGGATGAAGTCAGGTGACATCACTGTTCAGAATGCATAATTAAGAAACAGGTAAAGTGATTATAAAATAGCAAGAGGACACTATAAAAAATCAAAAGCTGTATCACCTATCACAGTTCTGTTACCTCTTATTATCATATCAGATTCAACATAATGCTGCTGATTTATACAACACCTCAAGTGAGCCCTTTAACATGCTTGGGTCACATGTAGGGGGAAAAAGCTATTAATCTTTATGTTGATGTTTGACCAAGACAAGTTTTGTCAATTATAATACTGCAAGGTAGAATCAGAATTACAGGTGAACTAGAATTTTGTATATTATACAGAGTCAGAGACCTCTGAGTAACAATCATTCCTTGCCACTTAGTAGCTGTGTAATTTTTAAGAGGACAGTTTAACATCTTGAAGGCTTAGTTTTCTTATCTGTAGAAGGAAAATAGTAGTTCCTAATCATAAACTGCTTTTGATGTTTAATTATGCAACAAATAAAAAAATCAACTAGGCCAATGTTGGTGATAGAGTGATGAACAGCAGAGAATGCTCCTTCTATTGTGGAATTTGATCTAGTGTGAAAAACAGGCACAAACATGATTACAATTGGACAAAATACAATGAAAAATAAAATAGTATAAAAATGATGGAATAATAATGAAATGTCATGAAGAATGCCAAATATTATTTTTTGTAGCAGTACCTCTTCTGGAAATAAATTTGAAGAGGGCAAAAGTCATGGTTCCTTTCGTTACTTGAGAGAGGGCCTAACACAAGAAAAATGTCATACTTAAAAAAGTGATTTGATAAAGGTGATGGATTATGTCAGTTTCACGGTATAAGCAGGTGAGGAAAATATAGCTATAAGAAAGAAAAAGATAATTACGACAGAGCTTCTGCTCCATGCTTCAGTGACTCTAAAATATAGTGGGAGATAAAAAGGAAGAAATACCTTTGGCTAAAGAGCTATACTCCTCTAGCTGGAAAGATCACCCTCTTAAATAGCTTTTAGAGGCAAGAACAAAGACAAAGAGACTCCAAGGAGAAAGGGAAAACCTGCCTTGCCAGTAGACCAGCCCAATCAGCTTGTAGTCAACCTAACAGGTTACTTACTATTTGTTAGAACCACTTCCTACCCAGTGGCCACAAGAACAAGGCATATGCTACAAGCGACTTAAAAGAGGTACAAATAAGATGGCCTTGCCCCAAGAGAGATGAAAGAAAGAGAACTGTGCTCACCCTCTGAATCTAGGGAGTTTAGGTTTCAGAAGTTCATATCCATTGTAAACAATTTGTAAAGTACTCCAATCTACTTGGCAAGTTTAGGCAGGGCTGAATGAACTAAACATAATAGCCAATAAGGTCTTAGGAGAGAAGTTTTCTGCCTTTAGTTACCTATCTTTGTCATGTTTCCCTTGGATATTCAACCACTTAAAAAATGAAGGTCCTTAGCCACCTAAACCACATATAAGACACCAAGTCTTTTTCGTTTAAGAAAGGTACAAATATTTTGCTCATATTGCTTCAACAAATGCATGACAAAGATCAAAGAGACCAGAGGGCCCAAGAACATTGTAGACCTTTTTTTACATATAGTAGGAATCAAAGATCATTATTGAATAATTGACCCTATTTCATGAGACTTGCCAAAAGGGTATGCAAGTCTCTTGTCCACTATCTGGCAGCCTGTTTATTATACAGCCACTGTAGAAACCAAAAAGAGGTGGTAGCTAGGAATGGGAATTTTTATGTTTTTTTTTAACACTGCAGTTTTCACACATGCCCATAAGTTGCATTTCCTTCAAGCAAATTTATTAGCTTCCTCCACTCAAATAACTGCTCTTGTTTCTTCAGAAAACTCAAACTAATCTGTCTAACTGGAGACAGGAGGCTCCTTAACATAATACAAAACATTTTAGCAAAGAGCAACCCCAAACAGGAAAAACAATGAATATGGCAAATGCTCCATTAACCTTCTATTCTTACCCTTAAGATAAAAAGCTATGTAAAAAGATGCCCATCTTCTTTATTAAAGGAGAAATCAGGAAGACATGTGATGGAGGAGGCCTGAGATTCTTTTGAGTATTGATTCCAGTCAAATATCCAATGATGTGCTTTCTGTTTTTTTGAGGATGAATGAGACTGAGAAGTGGAGTGACTTAGTCAAGTTCAAATATAAAGTCAAGGATAGAGAAATCAGGTATTCTGATTAACAAAATGTCCTATCCTTGTGGATACCCTGTTGCAGAGTATTGAATTCTTTCCCAGACATGTCAGTGTAAGAGAAAATTCACTGAAACTGGTAATAACAGTAACAGCCTTTTTTTAAAGACTAAGGAAAAGCTCTCAGTCTCATAAAATTGCTTTGTGACGCTTTAAGGTACATAACAGCATAAGATGCATAAATATCTCAAAGCACATAAGACAGATGGGATAGCATTAGCAGTATCTGTCACTCCATTTCCAGTCTGTAGGGCAACGGAGGGAGGGGCCTCCTGTTGGTGGCATCTTTGTGTCCCCTACACTTCCTTTGGCACAGGAATGCTGTCTGTCCATCTCATCACTGGATATCATGAAGACTGAAGTCAAATGCATTTTGACAATTGTGGATGACTCTCCCAGAACTTTGAAGATATCTGGAGAATCTGGCCAAAGTTTCTAAAATAAATATTTAGGCTCTTAAATTATAGATTGCAAAAGCTATAAAATTATAACAATAATATCAAAAGAATCAGCTTCCTCCAGATCACAGCATGATGGGATTTGAACACAAAATATTTCAAAGGAGCCACATTCTCTGGTTTGACATAATTTACATGAAGTAAGTATATAAGCAACCCATGTTCTCATCCATATAAAAAATGTACACAGCATATTAATTACTGTAATAAGCTAATAACTTTAAAGAAAGAAAATGTCTGATAGCTTTTTTTTCCCATTTTCTATTTCTTTCTTGTTAGGAAAATTTTTCCTGTTCAACACATAAATTAATGTTCCCCAAAAAGCTGCCTTCAGAGATATGGAACATCCTGGGGTAGAGGCAGTGTTGTATAATGGTTAAGTATCAGGCCTTGCAGACAAGTCAGCCTGAGTTGTGATCTCAACTGCCCTGTTTACTAGATCCATGCTATGTCACAGTCATGTATTTGCTGTGTTGGATATAGCTTATTTGATTGGCACGCCACATCTATTCTCTTCTTCTAGGATACCTCATTCTAGAGGCTGGAATGCTGAAAACTATATTTCCCAGATTCCCTCACAGTTAAGAACTGGTAACAAATTAGGTTCACCCATTAGATTGCCCTTGGGGAAGTTTTGAAAGGTAGAGGAGAGATCATGTAGACTATATGCCCATTGCACTTAATTGCTTTTGTACCTAAAATATCTGTATCTGATTTTTATATCTAATATCTAAAATTCGTATCTAAAAATATAGAAATAAAGGCTTTTTCTGCAGCACTGCTCTGGTGTCTGGCTTTCTAAGTGTCATTCAGAAGGGAGACCATGATGGCTTTGAGAGTTTCCTGGTGCTTTCTTGCCGCTCTGTGTTCTTATATTCAGTAACTCAGCAGGGATCTCCTGATCCCCCACCTTTTCCCTGGAAGATCAGATTAGTGCTGTCTTATGATGTTTGTTGGACAAGGTTCCAAGAGGCCCTGCCTAGGTAGGGCCCATCCTTCCCCCTTTCAGAGAATTTTTATAAGCATGTATTAAATCCATTTCTGTTTAAACTGCCTTAAAGCCCTTAGCTTCCTCATCTATAAATTGGCCAATCAGGTTACTTAAATAAGGGTGTTGTGCAAATAGTCATATGGCTTATGTAAATACTTAATCCATTGCCAGATATACAGTAAGCACCCAGTGTATATTAGATATTATTTTTTAAATATCAATTTAATGTTGTTCTGCCAAGTGCTGTACTCTGTCATTCTGTACACCAACAGGTGTACCCCGCCTCATTCAATAATGGTAATAGAAACAACTGAGAAAGAGAAGTTGAATGAGAACACTTGAGATAAAATAAAACAATTCTAGGATCACTTGCTTGTACTGAAAACAAGTCTGAAAACAGCTATATTCCGTAAAAAGAGATATGGGTGGAAGAAATATCTGGAAAGACAGCCTCCAAGAAAAAAGAAGTTATGCCTTTAACCACTAAAAAAACGTTAGAAGGATGATATGAGAACAAGGCAACAACTGAAAGTGAATTGTGTGGAAGGATCTCTTAGGCCAGCTCTCACATTAAAACAGTTAACAGTGGGAAGTTGTAAGAACGCCCAAATGCTGGTGTCACAAACCAGAATGTAAACTTTTGACTCTGGACAGCCAGATGCCTTAGGGTAAGGCATTTCTTCTGCCTCTGGTACCTGAAATGCCTGCTGCCTTGTTCACTACCCCCTTGGCCTACAATTATTTGTGTGGTGTTTGATCCCTGACCAAAGGAAAATACACTGAGGGAGTTAATTTTAAGAACCAGCAGTACAGGGATTATCAAAGTGTAGCATACTTCTTAATCATTCTCACCATCTTTTGGATGAGTTTTAAATTAGGCAATTGCTCCCCCACGTTTGTCAGGTTCAATCAATCAGCCCTGCCAGTAAGTTTTAGTAGCATCTCTCTTATGCAAATTGAGGTCACACCATAGGAGATAAAATTAGAAGCAGCTCTACAAAAAGATTTTAATGGACGCTATTGATCCACTCATTACTTGGCCTTCGGTTTTTAGACCTCATTAGCAGGAGAGGACTTAACTGAAAAGACTCATTAGTATAGGGAAGGTGCACTGACATGAAAAATGTATGAAGGTAAAATCAGGTGTCAGAACTCTTTGGATATGTATGAAGTATTCCCTGTATTCCTGAAAGAGCAGAGGGAATGCTTTCCTAAAAACAGCTCTCTTTTCTCATCCTGGCTCCCCCAGGGAAGATGCTGTTAGAAATGCAGATCAAAGCACAACTTTGAAAAGGGATCCATCTATGCCTGTTCGATTTGAGCCTTAGAAATTACAAATCAATACATAGAATTTATGACTCAATCAGAAGTAGAGCCCAGATTTCCTGATGCCCCACTCAAGTAATGTTTCTACTATATCATACTTTGTTATTTCTAATTCATATAATTTATGCCCTGAAGTGATTTATTTATTTCTGAGTTATCTGGCAAGGCTGAGCACACACTCTAAATTAACTGTTTTATTCTTAGCATTACATTTTATTATATACTGGTTAGCTCTAGACTTAGACTTACACATCGTCATATGAATGTCTTTCTCAACATTTCACTTTATTGTACACAGGTCATGTTTTAGAGAAATTCATAAATCATCAAATGCATGTGGCAGTCATCATGGAAACTAGAATTTGAGGGATATAATTTACGAGGTTCAAATAAGAGGCCTTGACTTATTTCTGATCATAGACAATGATGGGCTCTGAAAAAAGAATTCCCATAAAAAAGAAGAAAACCATGAAGAAGGTGAAAAGATACAGAGTACTATCTTTCTTATCCTGTTCAAAAGTGCCTTTGTTTCTAGGGAGAATAAATTAGAATTTCAATAAGAGGGGAAAAAAATACGTAGTTTGCATATAAGCAACCCATACTAACTTCATTAGGAAAAATCCTTGAGAAAGTTAGGTCTTCTGAATGTCAAAGATATTTAAGTGCTATCTGGCCAAATCAATTCCCCTACAGGGCTTTAGTGTTCCTTGTCAGTGAGAAAATGTCACTGTTTTTCAAACTGGATTTCCTGGAGTCCAAGGCTTCCTCATGAAGTTCTGCGAGTAACAAGGGAAGCCCTCTGGGTGGGACTTCAGGAAAAACACAGCAGTTGTGTTTTTGTCTGTTTTAAGAAATTCTGACTGATGGTTTTGTTTAAAGATAATGGTTCACTACGAAAAAAAGAAAAAAGTAAGCACTGTTGAAACTCTGGGGAAAATATGTTCCCTGCCTAGGGACATAACCTTTGAAACCAAAATCAGTCAGAGGGAGAAATAAAATGGGAGAAACCCATTTATTGCTGAAAAGCAGTCATCCACCTCTGCTTGCCTGTGTCTCTCATGACCCGGCTGCAAAAAGGGACCCCACCAAAGCTCTCCTCCGTTCCAGATATGCTTCACTCCCCCCAACCTTGTAATCTTTCCACCCCTTGAAAACACCTACTGATATGGAGATGCACTAAGGCCAGGCAAGACATTCTGAAAATATTGCAATTTTACCCATAGCCCACCCTTCCAGAAATCTCACCTAACAATCTACTTGCTCCCCATCTTCCTCAATGGCCCATGTGGGAGAAAACTTCAGCACTATAACCAGACAAACAACATGCAGTAACAATAGCAATAAAATCATGATAATCCTCAAGCCAGAGGATTCATCTAGGTTCAAAATCCTATGCAGATTAAATCCATAGCTCACCCATTCCACAGGCAGCAATAAGATACATGTTGTAATGACACCGGTATAGGAAAATCTTGTTCATCAGGTAGGATGCATGCAAGAGAGGGGTTCTGTGATAGGACAGTGGCAGGAATGGGATCTCATACTGGTCTAGTATACCAGACCATCACTCCCCTCCCTGTAGGAGTTACAGATGGGTCAGTGTACAGGCTAAAGGAGGTACAAGCACTGACCATAAAGATAAAACAAAGCTTCCTGTAAGATGCTCTGACCTCCCAGACATTTTGGGTACACTACCATGATCTTTGGGGGCCACTCTGCTGTTACTTCAGGAGCACACAGGAGACGAGCTTCCAGGCCTTTTCTCCAGGGTGTCAGAAAGGCAAGCCACCACTGGTCCATGTGTCAAAATATCCAGGACCATGTCCACTCAACTGTTTCCAGGGTTTAACACAGTTGGGGGCAGGCAGCAGGATGTTGTTCTAGCCATATCCTGACTTCAGTAACTTCTCTTTGGTTTGTGCATACAGTTGTATAGGAGAGGCAGCAGTGTGAGTTAGCATACCCACAAGGCTTAAGGATCCTTTTCAGAGCTTCTCATTCAAATGCCGTAGCACTGTCCAAAAGCAAACTGACCAGCCCTGTAGACTATTGGTGTCTGACTTCAGGCCAGATTTCAACAAACCATCAAAAATCTCTATCAGGCCTGCCCTGGTAGGGTTATATGGTACAATGACACTCCACTTTATTCTTAATTGCTACACCTATTCTTGTAACACATGTCCAGTAAAGTGGGTGCCTTGACCATTCTCAATCACCTGCAGCTGGCCATAGGCTGCAAAGAGATGTTCTAGGCCCATTTAGATGGTTTGTTGATCTGCATGATGCGCAGGAAAAGCAACCAAAATTTCAATAGCTGTGTCCACACAAGTCATGGCATATTGATATCCTTGTGATATGGGAAGAGGCCGAATATAGTCTATATGCCTCCTGACAAGGGGTATCGGCCACTTTACTATATTCCCATGTTGCTGCAAGACTTGGTGTAAGACCCTTAGAACACATAAGGCACTCCTTCCAGGCTCTGCTAACTTTTTCAAAGGTCAATGGCAGCCCCACCAATGGGCTACAACCCACATTGTCTTTTCCTCTACATGCAACAAACACTGATGTTCAAAGCCTGAAGCCATTGAAATACATCAGAGGCAGGCTTTCCTTCTAGCCAGCTCACCTGGGCCACTGTGTCTGCTTTATCACTCCCTGGGGATGCCAAGGGCAAATTGCCAGTCACATGATATACGGTAACAGTCTTAGTCTGACATGAGGCCCATAGGCATTTCTTGGCCCCAAAGGGACCAGTGACCAACCATCCAGTTGACATGGTACCATGTTGGTAGCTACAGGGTAAAGCTCCAATAAACAGTATGGCTGTCAGTGCAGACAACTATAAGGGAAGAGCCTCTGGGGAATCAAGAGCCATACTGCCTTCAACTCAGCCCACTGCCTGCTCTTCTCCTCTCCATCCTCCATCCATATTGTCTCAGTTTTAGGATGGAAAGCCACAGCCCTCCACTTCAGGGACTGCCCATGACTGGAGCCATCTGTATACCAAGCATCTTTAGGTATAGGGGCTTTCCTTTCTGATAAGTACTCTCAGCTACCAATGGCTCAAAAGCAAGTTCTTCCTGCTTTCCACTAGTATATGTCACTGGCCCCAATAAGCATTGGAGTTCTCCACTTAAGGGGTTAGTGGAAAGGGCACTATGCTACTGTAAGTATGCACCCCATCTGGCCAGTGTAAGCATCTGTACCATGCCACTCCATGGTCTTTGGGTTCAGTCTTGTTACCAACCCACAATGTGATAGGTGTTATAATATTTGTTAGAGCTGTTCCAGTGATGGGCTCCAAAGCCAGCAAGGTGTGGTACACAGCAGCCCTTTGCTTCTCTGTCAAGGTGTACCAGACCTCTACTCCTTTCCATACTTGTGATTGGAACCAATAGGTTGGTGTCTGTTCAAGCCACTGCCAAAGACCTCATCCATAAACATCTTCAGTTACATGAACATCTAGCTCACAGAGCCTTGATGAGTCCATTACACTCAAGGCCTGTACATCTTGACTGCTCACTTAGCAGCAGTAAAAGCAGCTGTGCATGTTTAATCACAGTCCCATCTGATGCATTTCATACCAACCAGTTTAAGGACTTCAGAATTTGTGCCCAGTGCAGGTTAAACACTCTCCAGTAGCTCAAAAGATCCAAAAACGCTTGTAATACTGCCACAGTGGTATGGGTAGAGAAAGCCTGGATCTTCTCTATGAATGCTTCTGGGATAAATTTAGTCTTACCTGACCAGACAACCCTCAAGAACTTTACTGCAAGAGAATCAGACATGAGCATAATATCATCGATGTAGTGATACAGCCACATCATTTGCAGTTTCTTCCATGTAGTCAAGTCCTGGGCTACAAGTCCCTGACAAATGGTGAGACTGTGGAGGTATCCCTGTAGAAGGACAGTGAGTGTCTACTGCCGGCCTTCCCAAGTGAAGGCAAACTGTTCCTGACTTCCCTGTGCTATTTCAATGGAGAAGAATGCATAAGCAGGGTCGACAACATAATGATACTTCCCTAGTTCATTACTGAGGGCGTCCATAAGGGCTGCTATGGAGGGAACAGCAGCATGCAAAGGGGGTGTGACTTTATTCATTTTCCTGTAATCCAGTCATACACCAGGAGCCATCTGGCTTTTTCACTGGCCACACTAGGGATTTAAAAGGACTTTGAGTGGGCTTAACCATGCCCCCCTCATCCACCTCCTGTAGAGTTTCTCCAATTTCCTTCTGTCACCCAGGCAACTTAGACTGCATAGTATTTGTTATCCACCAAGGTACAGGAAGAGCTACAGGCGGGTGCTGAGCATGTCCCCTCAGGACTGCATTTACCACACATACCCTGAGTCTGAACTCACCTACAATAGTCTGTAACCACAGGCCCTGCAGAGTGTTGACCCCCAAAATATATTCAGGGATGGGAGAAATGTACAAAGTATACTCCTTTGGTGGTAAATGCCCTATCCCCAGTGGGAATTGGGCCTCCTTCACTCTAATTGCCTTCCCCCCATAACCTTTTATCACAGCAGGAGCTCCCCAGGAAATGCTCAGGGTTGCTATAAATCAGGGAACTTTCAACTCCTGTGCCTACCAGTGCCAGGTCACATTGTACATTCATGAGGGACCAATGAATTGCTAATTCTCCATGTGGACTCCATTTCCTGCCACATCCCCCATGGTGGGGGCCTTGACCCCCCCACAGTCAGATTGTGATGCCCAATCATCCTCCTGTGGGGGTGAGGGCCCAGGCGGAGCCAAAGTACTGTCACCCAGGAAGTCCTGCAGGGACACAGGTTGGACATGGGGCTTTGCCTCCAGCTTCTGTGTCTTGGACCTCAGTGGCTGGAACTGCTGCTCTGGCTCTAATTGGTGCCACAGTTCTGGTAAGATCCTATTGGGCTGCCCATCAAATTTTTCTTTTACTTCCCCCACTTTTATCAAATCAACCAACATCTGGGTACTTGAAACCTTCACGGGGCCTTTTGTACCTCTCTTCAGTCATAGCCCATACTTTGTTCCATGCTCTTACTGCTTCAACCTCCCCCAGATATGCTAAAGTACTAGTAGCCTCACTTATGGTTTGCATTATGTGGGAGCAAGAATAGTCACTAGGGACCAAAAGAGAGATGGGGAAGCTCTATGGCGTACCAGATTTCTCATCCATACGGTGAACAAACTCACTGGAGATCTGGTGGTTCATATTATAGATGGTATTTTTCATGCCCAACTCCTGTAGCACCTGCTGGAGCTCTGCATATGTTTTCCATCTATTGGGTAAGTATGGGTAAATCACCTGAATAGGCCACACTTCCCTTATGGCTTCTATGAGCCTATCCAGAATCACCTGATTCCCTAAAGTGTGATGGGCACTTGGCAACTGCTGTGGGAGGGAAGAGTGAATCATTAGGGAAGCCAGTCCATTCCACTCAGAATCTGACATAACAATGTTTTCTACCCCCATATTCAGAAGATGCAAAATCCATGTAGGCAGAATTTCCAAGGGCTTCTGCCAAAACCAGATGCTCATATCCATCATCTCATCCTGGGTATAGAAGCAGAACATGGAATGCACCACAACCTGGGGAGGGGGAGGCTCCTTCTCCTAGGAGCCTGCAGTTGTTGCATTTTTATGTTTTTATTACAAGTTCATGGCCTCTAACATGGGTAGGGATGGTCAGTGGTGGCCTTGGCAGCAGTTCTGCCCTCGACCCCATCCATTCATGTTCTCCTGGTATCTCCTCTACCGTCTCCAGAGCTGAAAGCACTGCTCCTTCCTTCCCCTCCTCCAAGGCCTCCTGCAATGTAGCTTCTCCAGTTGCCTCCTCCTTCACTACTTGTATCTTCTAGGAGCTTGACCTATCTTCTCAATAACTGTCTCTCTTTCTTAAGGGCATCCCATAGGTCATTATCCAGCTCCTCCAAGTGATGCTGAAGTATGTCTCTCTCTTCAATAATCCTTTCCACTGTCTCAAAAAACAAACATCCCACCATCCTGGCTGCCACATGGCCACTCAGTGCTTCTAAGCAGTCTTCTATCTCATAGAAGGCTAATTCCACAGCTTTCAGTTTCTTCACCCTTCCCCAGTTCTGGGGAAGGGCCCACCCATCTAGGAGGTGCTTTAGCCTAGACCAGTTTCCTACTAGGGGCTCACCAAGTGGAAGCCCCATGGATAGGGGGCTCCTAGGTGAAGCCATACCTTCCACTGCTGCTGGAGGTAGGGATGAGTCATCACCCTCCACTGCTGCAGCCACTGGTGCCTTCCCACCATCCACAGGGGGTTTTCTGGGTATGTCCCCACAATCTCTAGGGGCATCCCACCTAAGCATTGCACCCATGAAGACAAATTTCAGGTTCAGAGATCCTGCCAACTACACCAGGTGTAACTCTTGGGTGAGAATATGCTCCCAAGCAGGGGCAAATAACCTCTGAAACTGAAATCTGTCAAAGTGAGAAATAAAGTGGGAGAAACCTGTTTATTGCTTAAAAGCAGTCATCTATTTCTGCTCGCCTGTGTTTCTCACGACCCGACTGAAGAAGGGACCCCACCAAACCTCTCCGGTCCAGATATGTTCTTGCTCTCCCCACCCTTGTAGTCTCCTCTTGATATGGAACTGGACTACTTCTCTCGACCCCTTGGAAACATCTACTGACATTGAGATGCACTAAGGCCTGGTGAGAAATTCGGGAAATATTGAAGTTTTACCCACCACTGTTTGTTCATGTTTCTAGCTTTCACATTCTATGATTCTCTTCTAATTTAATGACCTGATTATCAGATTTCTCTTTTAGTAACTGGATTAAAACAGTGTAAGAAAGGAAAATAACTTTTTCCTCCACCCTGCTAAGTTCTCAGCTGGGATCTTTGTAACATAAAACTGACAAGAGAAAAGTCTACAAACTTATTTAAGATAATTTTTATGTGACATGGGATCCTTCATCATGGCATTGTTATGTGACACAGGAGACTAGGTCAGGAAATGAAATAAACAGTTATATTCATTCCACAAACATTTCCCTCGATCTTACCAGGAGTGAGTGGTTCAATTTGAGTGTATTTATATTCGTTTGATGAAGAGTGGAATATTATGGAAATATGTGATCGGACAAAGCTGAGATAAGTGTTAACTGGGGATAACTTAGCAAAGCCTGTTTGTTTATATTTTTCTATGTGTCCCTTCATTGTCAAAGATAAGAATGTTCCTTCTGAGTGTAAGAGCATGTCTCACATGAAGTTTTTATGACCTTGCTATATGAGTTATCAGAAATACATATTTGTTCATTTAGATGACCAAATATATATTTCCCAGGTATATCTGGTCTTTATCTATAGTTCTTGAAAATACTTCAGAGCCTAGAAGGTAAAATGTGTCTTGTATATGAATGAGAGACTTTTTGACCCTACTGAAGGGTAGGCTCTGGAGGTTGAATCGGCCAATAGCCAAAGATATAGTTAATCATGACTATGTAATGAAGCCCTCACGAAAATGCGTGAGAGGTCCGTGTCTCTTCCTGCTTCTCCATGGAAGAGAGCTTCCACTCTTGGGGAGCCAGAAAGCTTCCCTGTGCCATCACTGAGCCAGGCCCCAAGCTCCATAAACATAGAAACTCTTTTATTTGGGAACTTGCCCTGTGTATCTCTTCAGCTGGCTGTTAATATTTATCCTATATGGTATCCTTTATTAAACTGGTAAGCTTAAGTGTCTTCCTGAGTTCTGTGAGCTGTTCCAGCAAATTCATCAAACCTAAGAGGAAGGTCATTGGAACCTCCATCTGTAGCTGGTAGGTTAGAAGCACAGGGAACAGCCTGGTGCTTGCGACTGGTATCTGGAGTTGAGCATGGAGGGCAGTCTTATAGGATAGGGCCCTTAATCTGGGGAATCTGGTGCTGTCTCTGGAAAGATAGCATCAGAATTGAGTTGAATTATGGGACACCCTGCTGCTGGTTGAGAATTGTTTGGTGGTGTTTGTGGGAAGACCCCCTCTAACCCATATACACACTGGAATCGGGTCGGGGAACTTGAAAGAAGTCATGCAGCTGTGTGTAGTATTGCTGTGTAGAAAGACCACAGACCTGCTTCAGGGGAGATCAGAAAGTCCTTCTTACATATGTCATTTCTAACTCTAGTGTGGGTCTAAATCTGGTTATACCTATTCAGTCAACAAACATTTCATGAGATCTTACAGGAATAAAGAGGCATGTAGTCATGTTCATTGCCTCTTGGAGCTTACTGTATCATGGAGGAGGCAGACATAAACAAATATATACCCAGTAAATATTTTCACTCTTTTTAAACTTTTTAAAAATGGAAGTACAATTGACATTATATTAATTCCAGGTGTACAATACAGTTATTTGACATTTACATACACTATGAAATGCTCAAGATGAATGTAGTTACCATCTGTTGTCATACAAAGTTATTACAATATTATTGACTGTGCTGTCCATGCGGTGGCTAATTTATTTTATAGTTAGAAGCCTGTACCTCTTGATCTCCTTCCACCTCTTTTGCCTTTTCCCTCATCCCTCTTCCTTCTGGCAGCCACCACACTGTGCTCTGTATTTATGAGTCTGAGTTTTGTTTTGTCATGTATGAAATAATTTTAAATTTATACAAAAGATGAATAGATAGTACAGAGAGATCCTATATACTTTTCACCCAGTTCTCCCTGATGTTAACACCTTATATAGCCATGGTGCATTTGTCAAAAGTAAGAAATTAACATTGGTAAATAACATTAACTAAACTAATAACTTTATTTAGATTTTGCCATTTTTCCACTAATGTCCTTTCTGTGTTCCAAATCCAGTTTAGTATAACAGGTCACTTTTAATTATCATGTCCTAGTCTCCTTCAATCTGTAACAGTGTCTCAGTGTTTCTTTACTTTTCATGAACTTGATAATTTTAGAAGACACTGTTAAGGAGTTTTGTTCATTTAAATGTCCCTCAGTTAAGAGTTTGTGTGATATCTTTCTCATGATTAGACTGGGGTTATGAGTTTGAGGGAAGAACACTCCAGAGGCGAGGTCCACTTTCATCATACTACGTTCGTGGCACGTGCCATCAGCCTGATACTGACCCTGACCACCTGGCCAAGTAGAGCAAGGTGTCTCCACTGCAAAGGTACAATTTTACCTTCCCAAACTCCTCATTAGATGGAAGTCACTGACTCTGACCTACACTCAAGGGGAAGAGAATTAAGCTTCACTCCCTGGAGAGGAATATATCTATATTATTTGGATCCTCTCTAAGGAAGAGTTTTCTCTCCATCCCATTTCCAATAAGTCATTTTACAAATTATGGTAAGTGCCATATAAGAAAATAAAAGGGAGACATGGGAGACATTATCAGGAGAGATTTATTTAGAAAGCTCCATAAACAATAAATCAACCTTCCAGTCTCCTAGACTGGTTGATGTCCCTAAAGACATGAGAGAAGCAAAAGAGAAAATTATAGGAGAAAATGTACCATTGTTCATTTCCTTTCCTTCCCCTACCCTCTATAGCAGGGATTCCTTACAGATACTCAGGATTGGTGGTGCTCAGAGACAGCATCAGACAAAAAAAAACGTGACAAAACAAAAAACCTGTAAAACTTATCTGGACCATGAATATAATTCTTATGCAATGATGGCTACTACTGAAACAGAGTATCTTAAAGGAATGCTTGGAGAAATAGCTAACCTGAGCAAAAGAAAAGAAAAAGGTTGATCTTGCTGCCTGAGATATTACTTGAGAGATTACATCCTTTTATTTCCTCTTTTTCATATTTATTAAACTCAGGTGTTGTACAAAATACTAAAATTATAATATGCAGAGTCACAGGATCTCAGACTAATATATTAGAGCATATAAATTAGGAATGTAATGTAGGCAAGGATATGGTGGGGACACTAGGCTGGAGGAGCCAGTGAAGAGCCAGCTCGAATAAAAGGGGTTAAATAAATGGGATCAGGATAAGGTCACATCTCAGCTTAAATACATGCGATTTTAATTCATGGGATGAATAAGAGACTGGTTGATATATATGTCAGGCTTTTGAATCTTGCCTCAACAAGATGTGAAACTACAAACAACTTGTGAGTTTGCAAGCACTTTCCTGAGAGGAAATACAAAATATAGGAAAACCGAGATATTTTAAATAAGATAATTTAAAAAAGACAACTGTCGTATCTGATCAAAGGGAAAGTAGATTGATTAGTTGATTGGAACTCTGCTATCAGCAGAGAAATAGATGAAATAGCAGATAAAGGTGCTTCCTAAGCTTCTATGCCCTTTTTTTGTATGCTTTAACTTTCCTTCCATAGCTTTCAATCCTGTACCCTATTTCAAAGCCATTTTTCCACTCATCTTGGGAACCTCAGGACACTGAGAAAATTTGATGTTCAGAAATTTTATTTTTAGGATATCACATTATGTAATATCTTAGGCTAGTGTCATTCTTTCTAAAAACTGCTGTTTTGGATGAGAACTAAGAAAAATGTACCCAGTAGATATGAAGCTTTTACATTCAAACTGTCTTGAAAACACCTTATAAAAACTCAGCAATCCCTCCTGCAAACCTTTTTCTTCTTTTATCTATTAACAAATA
The DNA here is from genome assembly GCF_040802235.1 of Manis javanica. Taxonomy (NCBI): domain Eukaryota; kingdom Metazoa; phylum Chordata; class Mammalia; order Pholidota; family Manidae; genus Manis; species Manis javanica. The sequence continues at coordinate 56,973,000 of NC_133159.1, forward strand.
CATATCTGACTCCTGGTTCATTTTCAAAGTCTAATGCTTGCACCTCTATTTCTGGCAGTATTTCTCAATTAATTAACATTCCTGAGAGCACAGTTAGGTACAGTCCTGAAAAAGAGGACTTTTATTTATTTGGTTTCCCTGCTGTGTAGAGGATGTTACAACTCCAGTAGTACTTCATCCTTTGAAAAATACCCCTTGCTTTCCCATCAAGGATACCCAGGAAAGCAAGATACAGAGAAGGAAAAGGAGAAAAGGTACAAAAATAAAGAAAAATGAAGGATGTTGTATATGTTCTGAGGCTCAAATATCAATAGGGCTGCACCACATAAAAGGCCTGCAGTTGTGTCTGCTCACTACTCAAAGTGTTCTTTCATCTCAAAGGAAAAAAATCTATGGGATATCAGTGACAATAAGATCAATGCCAATTTTGAAATTCTGCAACCAAAACGATAATGAGCTTCTGACCATCATTATCATAAAATCAAAACATCTTACAGTTTTATTCTGAATTAGTAGAATTTTCTGATATGGAACTTATTTGAAAGCTTTTCATCAGCTCCATCAAGCATTTGATTGGTGCATCTTGCTAATGTAGCTGGTCTAATGTTTAAACAGAATTCTGCAGGAGTGAAGTGAGGCAACAATCCTAGAATGCTGCTAAAATGTCCATGGATAAGCCAGCCTAGTCATTAGCTTTATTGCTAACAAACAGGAAAATCGTGCATATAATTAATTGGATTGCAGAGCCAGCAACAAGAGTTGGCCCCAGGGAATTATTTCCCTACCACCATTACTTCATCAGGATCAGAAGTTGCCTGTAAGCCTTCAAAAGAACATGGGATTGGAAACAAAATAAACATGTGCTCTCTTCTTCCTGTAAATTATTTTTCACCTCTAAGGAAACCTCTCTCTAGCCCTTGCCAGTTAAACTCTTTTTAGAACTCAGTAAACCCAGTGAGTTAGGGACTTTGGGCTTTTTAAGATTATTTAATGCCAATATATTACTAGTAAAAACAGCATTATTAATGAGCATATGAGATAATGAGAGCTAAAGTTCAGAGAAGTTTGTTATTCAGAGTTACAAGGCAAGCTGTATGTGTGTGTATGTGTGTACATGTGCACGTTTGTGTGTATGGAAGCTGGAGCTAGAAGCTAGATCTTCTTGCCAGGCTGATTTCTTCTACATGTATCTCTTGTTCACTGTCATCGCAAAGTGTTGAGGTGCAGTCACAGATAGCATGTCTCTAAGTGCCTCCAACAGGAATATCATAGGACCAGATGGGCCTACTACTTGGACCTATTGTGGGAATTCTTCCATTCTTATTCTGTGAGGCTCCCTTGGATATCAGGTTTTTAATCATCTTTGTACCTCTCTTATTTTCCTATTTAATTAAATTGGATAATGTGCATAATTCATCAGCTCAGTTCCTAACACAAAGAAGATATTCTCCATTCTCCAGATACATTATATTCCTCTCTCCCTTTGTAGTAGAAGATCTTTTACTTTGGAATCCAAATATTCTTACTGACAATGATCTTGAGCCTTTTGTATTCTCCCCTGTAACATGAAGATCATGACACCTGCCCTACCTTTCCCAAAGAGTTGATGTAAAAAATCAATGGAGGTAATTGTTTCATTTATGATTGATTGGCTAAATTTACTTCAAAGTTCTACATATATTTCATGATGCAACGTTGCCTGAAGCTTTTGGGATGTCTTTCCTTTAGGAAATCAGACTTCATTCCTTGATTTCCTTTGGTAAATCATGATATCTACTGATCATAAACATTCTTTTTAATATGTTCAGTGTCCAAAGATTTATAAGCAAAAAAAAAAATGGTCCCTATAAGCTTTGTCAATACGGGGATATTGGTGAGATGAAATATCACCATGCAGAATGAAGATAAATGACAGTTTCAAATGGCTTTACGGTTGGAAGCGTCCCAGTTACCCAGCTCAGCTCACAGATGCAACTGCAGCAAATAATAGCCAGGGAATGATGATTATTGTGATTTCAGTCCATTATTACCAGAAGCCTGATATACATAAAATGTAGGTCAAAGCATTCTGTTAATGCCATACTCATATTTAGAATATATGAAGCATGAGAATGTTGTTCTAGCACTAAAGAAATAGAGGTGATAAATTAGTAGTCTCCAAAGTGCTTTTTAAATGACTACGTTCAGTTTTTACCCCTCATGGAAATATAAATTCCACAGGGGAGAGGACTGTGTTTATTTTGCTTTTTACCATCTCTCAGGGTAGAGAGTAGGTACCCCACTGCCTGCTTCATATAGGTCCTCATTAAGAAACACAAAAAAGATTTGATCAATTAGGTAATTGATTGAGACCTACATTGCAATTGTTTTTCTTTACTAAATTAGCCCTCCACATGGGGAAGAATTTTATTGTATTCATCTTTATTCACCCTCTGTCTAGATAGGCGCTTATGCTATATAAGAAGTTGTTGCTGGGTATTGCTTTCTCTTCTGGGTCTTCAGCATATGTAAGGAGAATACAAGATCTATTATGTAAAGAGTTGTTTTCTAGGATTAAATCGGCAGAGTAACTGATCAATGAAATGAGACGGAAACTCTTAAAGGTAGAAAAAGTAAGAAGAAAGACAAGAAAATTAATGGGATATTCTGGGTGTAGACTTAGTGACACAGAATACAGAAGATAACTCTGGAACATGTAGAAAACAGAAAGGAATGGAGGGAATTCAGGCAGTCAAAGAAGTTAATAGTGGTAAATACAGCATGTTGCTTTTTAAATGTCAGAGCACAAAGGAAAACAGAGTTTAGTTATGGGTTTCAACTGTAAAAATTTACAAGAAACAACATAGAGACCATTGTTGGAGTGTTAGTGATGTGCTTAGATGTAATTATGTGAAAAATATGGCAGTTTTGATTCTGAAAAGCTGTGGTTAGGAATATAAGGAAATGTTTTTTTAAGCTAAGTAAGTAAATTCAGATTGTTGGAGATAATCCAGCAGCTGCTGCATGCATAGACTTTAGTATTTACATCTTGGAGACTAATACTTTATATCTGGCCCGTAGTTAAAAATGATTTAACCACTGCTTTTTTCAGAGTAAAAATCATCATATTTTGCACTAATTTTATTCAGTCATTTGAGATTCTGAGGGAGAAATCAGGAAGTGGCTGTCATTTATGTGTACTTTTTTATAATGTATCTAAGTCTTTAATATAAAGGTGGATTTTAATAGTTTATAATCAAAATATGGTTCCTACAAAATAAGAGTTTTAAAAGTGAGAAAAATAGTTGAGCAATATTTTCTGTTCCATAAATTATTGATATGTTGGCTGAAATTTATGTTCACCCTGAATTTAAAAAATAACCTATTTGGGTATGTATACGTACCCTGCATCACCTGACAGATAGTGACATAATGAGATGTAATGAGGTGACAATTGTTTAAACACTTCATATCTAAGGTGAAACTTCAGGAAGTTAACTAGCAGAACAACCTAGCACAAAAGCGGGAAAGTACAAAATGGAAGTATGAAAATGGAAAAGTAATTTGTGATTTTACTTAAATATTAGATTTTAGGAAATCAATGATAAAAATATGGATACAAATATGGCCAATGTGGAAAAAATTCATTTTAAGGATCCTAATACATACAAGGGCTAATTAATGAATTTGTATTGATGTCTCTCAGGACTATCTCTCTTTCAAATAATTTCCTTCTCTTGAAATCACATTATTGAAGTTTATTCTGATTTATTAATAGATATACTTCTTCTACCTATAAATAAAAGGTGAATTTAATGATTCAAGAATGAGTTAATGGAATATTTGTATCCCTGGGATTTTTTATCCCAGTAATGTTTTAAAAATCTCTTTTAATGTGCACTTACGCATAACTAAATTATTTGCATTTAAAATTTTCATTTTCTTTTATGGGAGATATGTGTGCTAACTTGGGAGTTAAGAGAAGTAAAAAATTGTCCCAACTTTGTCACTAACTAGCTCTGGATTATGGGAAACTCATTTAGCCGTTTGTGTCTCAATATATAAAAGAAGAAAATTATATCAAATATCCTTTAAGCATACTAAATAAATAAAATTGTATGGCAATGTTACTAAAAAATTATTTGATATTAATGAATTGGTAAAGTGAAGAATGCTATAATCAACTATTATAGATTGAGTGGTGATCATTAAAGCCAATAATACTTTGGAAAGTAATTACATACAATGAGTTGAAATGATTATTGTTACACTACAGTTAACATGAAGAGAGGCACATTTTAATTAAGTGAAAGATACATCATGGGTTTACATAAAGATTAAGCTCATGGAAATGGATAAATTATCAAACACATTTTAATTTGCATTGATAATAGATATGGTTTTTATTTCTAATTAATGTCCTCATTGTCTGGCTAGAAATTTTTGATAGAAATCTGAAATATCTATCCTACTCTTATAACCTCAGTTGATACTGTCAGTCTTAGTAGAAGTTCAAATGTGTATAAACATTTTTCTCTAAGTAGTTATCAGGAAATTCTTGTGTTTGTGGACATTTATTACCTGGTTAATGTTAAAATTAGGATGATAATATTTATATTGATTTAGGTCTAACAATTCTAGGGCATATGATAACATTTAGGCCAGTGCAATAACCTGGTCTTGGTGCATAATTATGGCAAAAAGCAGAGCTAAAACTAATTATTTTACATTTTAAAATTTATATTTTTAGTGTTTTAGCTTAAAAGGTTTGACTGCCTAATAAAGTGCAATGCCATAAATCAAGTAGCCTTTTTTTTGAACTCTGGAGCACATGTCTAATGATGTCAGGGAAAACTAAGTTTGTGTTGTTTAACTTTTATTTGAAGTATATAATGATTGTGATGGTGAAATAAGGAACATAATTTGGATTTAGTTTTGTCTATTTACTTACGTGCAAGAGTGAAATCAAAACATTTTGAAGAAAATAATTGATCCTATTAATGAGTTTTCAAATGGATGTTATCATTTTCTCTCGTGATCTCTTAAGGCACATGGGTCTTTATATAACTGATACCACATAAATAATTGTGTACCAGGATCTTACCAGTAACTAAACAAATCTGAGCTCACTGTAACCCAATATTTTTTCCAATGTTCATTTGGGAGATACAACATATAAGAGGAATTATATGCAGAACAACCATCCATTCACCTTTCCAGATATTCTAAAATATCAAGCCAGATCAATGAAGAGATAAACAGACTATATTATATAGGCTACATCTCCTCTCAAATCATTTTTTATGATACAATGATAGTCTACATTGGAATATATAGTAATAGATAGTCTTATAAAATACAGTTTGGTTCAACAAATGAGCACTTACTATGTGCTAACCATTGGGTGCAGGACCAAGAATATAGTAATGAACAAAACAGAGATGGTCTTGGCCCCTCTGGAGCCTGGTGATGTATAGGTAATTACAACCCTGAGAGCCAAGAAGAGGATCTTAGAACCCAGCCTAGAAGCTTCAGAAAAGGCTTGCTAGAGAAAATAATATCCCTACTGAAGATTTGAAAGATGAATAAAAGTCAACCAAGGAAAAGAACAATGTCATGCACCATTAAATCTTCTTTGGTTTTAAGGATATTACTGAAGATATTGTTCTTTATGTCAGAATGTTTTTTTTAAAAAGCAACCTTAAGAGTAATTCATGTCTGGGCTTAATACCATGACTGGTTTCTTTTAAACAGTTCATTTTTTCTCTCTGGATGAGGTTAAACTACTTACTGCCTTCTAAGAGTCCAGATCAAATGGTTAGGTCATTATGCCCTAACCTTGTTTTTCTTTCATCTCTTTAACCAGTTTATTTCATGTAAATAACTTTTCTAGTTATTAATGCAGTGCATACTCACTGTAGAAAATTTGAAAAGGCAGTATCAACAAAAAGTCAGAGATGAAAATAAATCATCCAGAAATAACTTCAAAACAATTTCCAAATAAGAATCTATATCCAAGTGTTTAGATTAAAAAAGACAATGATACAGGGTTTTAAATTGAACTATACTATATTTTAACAAGATTTTCAGTTATCAGTATATCATAAATATCTTCTGTATCTTTAAATATTTTGGCAACATTTTAGTAGTTATATAAGAACCTACCCTCTGGATGCATTAAAATCTACACATCTAATAGTATTTTTTTTTTCAGACATCTATGTTGCTCTCAACTTTTACCCTCATACACAACACAAATTTCCCCTTGAGAAATATTTTATCAATGCATACCTCTACTTGCATTTTGTTTTCTTTAGTTTTTTTTTCAAGCCTTTACATGACATAATTTAAAGAAAAATTCTGAGCCTTTGTCAAACTATGATGTGAAAAATTACATTATAAATTGAGATAAGATTAGAATACTATCAGCAGGCAATTGGGTCAGGCACTTAGGAATTTCTGAAGTTGCCTTATTTAATTATTTATCCTTCCTTACAGATATTGACAGCTTGATTTATGATATATATACATTTTAACCTATTATATTTAAATTTTATCTCATATGTAGTATTTTTAAGGTGACAAGATTGTTTCTGTAATATATTTAAACTCACAAGAATTTTTCTTTTTGTTTAAATCTTTGGTTATATTCTTGGGAAAGTATTTCACCAAAACAGTATCTATAAAACACACACATATACACACAAACACATACATATCAGCTCTTCTTATTTTGGTTCCCCCACTCTCTCTTACTTTATTTTACATATCCATTTATATGTTGCTTTAAATCATTTCTAAAATGAGACAGTACATAAATATATAACATATCTTAAGATCTAAACACTGAAATCTGAACACAAACTATAATAAAGATCAATGAGATTATTTCAAATGAGAATTATTTTTATAACTCTATGTAAATATTAAGTTTTTAGCCTATTACTTGATTGTAAGAGTCATTTGATTCCCCTAAGTATACATATCGTATGTGCAGTGTATATAACAATGTAAATGTAATTTTGAAATTGAAAGAATATTTTTACCTAGATAAACGAAATAATGGCCTTCCTGAAAAGAGAGTAACAAAATTTTGTTTAAGCCAAGAAAAGCATAATGTTCATAGTAAAGGTGGTGTTCACGGGTATGTGCATTGCTTGGCAATACCGTGGACCTATGTCAGTATTCAATTTTTGCTGTGATGGATGTAAAAGACATAGGGAAATATGGAAAGAAGATCAGTAAAAGAAATAGAAGATTGAGGCACTCCTTTCAATGGGAACTCCCAGGTAATTGAGGAAATTTTGTTTATCTTATTTTAAGTGGGAGTTTGATCTTTTAAGCAGACACGTATGTGCAATGGCCAAGTCAAAAATCTGCTTCTTCTGTCAGCGGTTTTTAGCTGTATCCTGAAGTGGACCAAATGGATTAAACATTTCCAGTTGCTTAATGTCTACATTTATAATTGTTGGTACTGAGCTGAGATATTTGATTTTACTGAAAGCTAACTTAGTCATTACAGTAGGTAGAATTCTGCTACAGAGAAAAGAATATGAGTTATAGAATTGAAAAGAGCTGGTTACACTCCCAACTGGATAGCTTGCTAGCTCTATTACTTTGGAAAATTACTCAAGCTCTATGTCACAGATTTTAACCTATCATATAGGAGTAATAATTACCTTATCATGGCTTACTCTATGGAATAAATTACATCAATTAACTAATATTATATAATTTTAAAGCACCAAGCAACTAGCCCACATGTTCTTCTCAGGTACCATCCAAAATGAGCAAGAAAAATAAAAACTGGAAACAAAAACATACTCTGTAATAAAACTATGAGCTGTCTTGTGGTTATAAATGACAAAATTTATGGAAGCATTGCCAGAACCAATGAACATCAACAAAGGTGAAGGAATAGTAAAAGAAATGTCCATTCAGCAGTTTCACTCCTACTTATGTTCCCCTAAGAATTGAAAGCAGAGACTCAAACAGATACTTGTACAACAAAGTTCATAGCAGCATTATTCACAATAGCCAGAAGGTAAAAAAACAACTCTAGTGTCCATCAATACTTGAATGGCTAAAGAAAGTGTGGTATATATATATAAAGAAGTATTACCCAACCATTAAGACGAATGAATTCTGATACATGCTGCAACAAGGACGAACCTTGAAACCATTGTGCTAAGTGAAATAAGCCATGAACAAAATGAAATATATGGTGTGATTTTACATATATGAGGTATCTAGAATAGGTAAATTTATAGAAAAAGAAAAAGAATAGATGTTACAAGTGGCTGGGAGTAGAGAGGGCTGGGGAGTTATTATTTAATGAATACAGAATTTCTACTTGGGATAGTGAAAAGGTTCTGAAAATAGATAGTGGTGAAGGTTGCACAAGACTGCAGCTGTACTTCACGCCACTGAATTGAACACCGAAAAATGGTTAAAACAGTGAATTTTATGTTATATATATTTTACCACATAAGAGAAAGAGAGATGAGAGAGAGAATCCTAGTGGTTGCAGATCTCAGAAAAACTTCGAAGTAAACCTTTCCAAATTGAAGGAAACAGTTAAATGCAAAATCAATACCTCATATTTACAATGAAGGGAGTAGGATGCATAGACTTGGCATGAAATTTTCTCTTTACTTTGTTTGGTTCCAAGAACCAGAATAGGAAAGAGTTCGTATTGTGAGCAATCTTTACAGCTACCTAAATCCACTAGCATTTAAGAAGTTGAGGCTAAAGAATTCACTAAATCCCAAGAAAAATTTCTGCTAGCCCAAAATATGGCCATGGCACTTTGCCAACATAAATTTCCTACAAAGAATTAGTTGAGGGAAAAAAACAAAGAATGCTTCATTCAAATATGAAGAATCCAAAAGGAATGAGCACAGTATTTTCATAAGAAAAAAAACAAAGGAAGGAACAAGAAAAACAAATTGCGGATGAAAATCACCTACCTAAAGTTGTTCTCATGAAGCAGATCAAAATTGTTCTCAGATATTGCTGTATAATTGTCCTTAATTAGTGGTGCTATAATTTTTATAGAAAAAGAGTACAAGGCAGAGATACAAGATTTCAGGGAAGAGATGGTGAGGACACTAGGAGAAATGAAGACAAAGTTATAAGCAGATCAAGAATAAATAGAGCTGAAAATACAGTAAGAGGCTTAGCAGACAGGAATGATGAAACTGAACAAAATAAAATAGGGATAATAAATATATAACAAAGGTTGTAGGAAAATGGTAGATAAGGGGAAATTTTAAAAAGGACATTTGAAATATACATTATAGGATTCCACAAAAAAGGAAGGTAAAATAATGGAACAGAGAAAACTTTCAAGAAATAAAAGAAGACCTGGAGGAACCTACCTAGCAAAATTTGATACACAATAGTCCACTCTATTAATCATGTTAAAAATTCATTCTAAATAAATAGGCCACTTTAAAATGTTGAAGATGTGAAAAAGGGAGAAAAAAAATCCCATGGAGATCTTAGTTTTCTTCACAAGAGTATAAAGACATAAATGCATATGTTGTGGGCATGAAGGAGGGGGCTTCAGGGAAAGTCCTACAAAGTTTTCAAGAAACAAAAGTGTCACCTAAGAATTTTGTACTCATCCAAAAATCATTCAAGTGTGAGGGCACAAATATTTTTCAACATGTAAGAAATCAGGAATACATGATTTTGTCTTAAAAAAAAAAAGTACTATAGAAAAGATTTTCTGGACCCAGGTTGACTGGAACATTGTAACAGAATAACTGGTATGAACACTAAATCTATTTGGCTATGAGTCTAGTACTAAATAAATGAAGAGTTATGTTTATAATGTGGAATATAAGTAGTTTAAATTAAGACAAAACAGAAATTATTTCATTTAAAAAGAGAAACTGAGAGTGAAAGGAAGAGAAATGATGGGAGGGAATATAAGCCTTCTGACTTCCTTACGCTTACTAATAAAAGGCCAAGAGATACCATGTGAAGTCAATAAATCAGTAAGGATGGATTAAAAAAAATGTATCAGGTTCCTGGCATGAAGCAGATGATACACTTGAATGGGATAATTAAGAAGAGATGACAAATGGACATTTTTTTTTTATGTTGGAAAGGAAACCACAGAGCCATGGTGAGGTTCCCAGGAGCTAGCAGCAATGGGGAGCCTCTTCCTACTCTTAGACCTGAAGGTAAGGGAGCTCCTACTATAGCACATAGCCACTCAATGAGGTGTTTCTTTGACTGATCCACTTGAAAGCTAGAAGGCGACAGAACCTTTTGATACAGCCCATATTGTCAGCCTTTCCGGTTGCAGAATGGAGTGAAGAATTACACATGGAGGTTCTTGAGAAAAGAGTGGGGACTATCCAGGAAACACTTATTTAGCAAAACAAGGTAAATACTAAAAAAATAATAATAATAATACAGTCTACAAAGAGAAAAGGGGAAAGAGGAAAGGAAGAGAGTAGAAAAGAAAGGAAGATGAAATCTGCCATTCGTTGTTATCCTCACTGATCAATCGATACTCTCTAAAGAAGTAGAAAATTAAGGTATTATGTAGAAATATGTATTTAAAGTGAGCAATCAAAACCAAAAGGAAATGCTGAAAAAATAATAGAAGATAGAAGTACTCAAAGCAAAGCAGATAATATATGATTTGATCCTAATGTAAAACCTAAATGTTATATTAAAAAAATGAGATTTAGTAAGATTGAAAACACATAAACGCATACACACATACATATCTCTATATGTGTGTGTACAGAAAGGGAGAAAATTATATCAGGGAAATACAGACAAAAAGAAAATAGGGATAACTATTATAATTTTAAACAATGTTGAATTCAGGGGAAAATAAACAGTAAATGAGAAGAGTCACTTTGTAACTATGGGACCTCTAAGCACAAATAAGAATCTTAATATCTATGTGCTAAATAATATGGTATCATATTAATAAAGTATTAATTATGGGAGCTACAAGAAGAAATAAAATAGAAATTCAGTCATTCTAAAATTCATCTCTCTTAGTCCATGACCCATCAAGTAGAACAAAACCTTAAAAAACACTTAAAATAGAATATCTTACAAGTTACATTGTATTTACTATATATGTTCATTTGAGAGAAGAAATTGATTTAAAAAATGAAAACAGAGATAAAACACAATTATTACTTGAAGATAGTAAAAGTACATGTTTCTTTAGCCAGAGTGGATCAATTAAAAATGTGTACAAACAATAAGTAAATTCAGTGAGGTGGCTGCATACCAAATTAACATAAATAAATTAGTAGCCGTTATACATGCAGAAAAACGTGCTTTGAAGATATAATGAGAAAATTTATCCATTCATAATACCAATAAAATAATTAAAAATAAATAAATAGATATATAAAATCTGTATCAAAAAGTAAATGTTACTTAGTGAGGCCAAAAGATTTAGAGAAACAGGAAGACATCTAAGATTTAAAGATGTTTATTTAGAGCTGTATCAAAAAGTAATTCAATCACAATAAAAATACTGTTAGTATTTTCAGTAGGAGGTATTAGCTAACGATTCTAAATTTGGCAGGAAATAAAAAGTAAGAGAACAAAGTTGTCCAGGAAATTTTTTAAGAAATGGAGAGCAATAAGGAGAAACTAGCAGCTATTAAATATAATGTAACACTATAATAAATTAATTAACACTGTGTTTTGGTAGGTAAATAAACAGACCAGCTCATGCAAAAGAGTAAAATGTCAAAAACAGACACAAAGTCATATAGGAATTAGGTAGATGACAATGATTATATTTCAGATCAGTACAGGAAATCTGGATTATTTAATGAATGATATTGGAAAACCTAGGACAACTGATAAATTTAAGATAGATAAAAACCCAAACCACAAAAGTACCAGCAAACATTTTTTTAATGATCTTAATGTGCCAAGGTCTTACTATGTTTAACATGAAACCTAGAACTCATAAGTTAAAACAGTAAGTTACACTACATAAAAATTTTACTTTCTACATAGCAATGACTTCTAAGCAAATGGCAAATGAACACATAGTAACATAATTGCTATTCATATTATAAAATTTTTACTTTTCTGCTCTTACAGAGAACTCTACAAAGCATTTAGATAAAGGCCACCACAAGGTGGGTAAAGGTTTGTGGGTACATCTTATTGAATCATTTACTTAGCTCTTATTTATCGATCATCTATTATATGCCAGGCACTGATCTTGGACTAGGAATTCATCTGTGAACAAAACAAACTAATGGCACTGCTTCCACATAGATTACATTCTGACAATGGAAGCAATTAATAAGTACAATAAATCAGTAAATTATATAATGTATCAGAAGATGATAAGTGGTAGGGAAAAAAAGAGCAGAGTAATTGATATGAGGAATACCAGAGTCAGGAGACACTGAGGGAGTTAGGCAGAAGAATATCTTAAGAATACTATAAGGAAGAATTAGTATGAGTATCTTAAGAATATGCTTGGAGTATGTGAGGAATGAGGACGTCAGTAGCGTTAGAGCAGAATAGGTGAGAAGGAGTGATTGGTAATGAAGTCTAAGAAGGATGGGGAGTCAGATCATGGGGTTTCTAAGTCTGAGTAAAATGAGCATTGAAGGGTTCATGCAGGATAATGACATGACGTAACTCACCATTTAACAAGATCACTCTGACTGTTCTGTTGAGGTTAGATTGTAGGAGAACAAGAATGGAAGCAGGTCAAGTCAGGAGGGCTTTCTTATTATCCAAGTAAGGAATATCAGTGGCCCTGTTCAGTGTGGGAGTAGCAGAGGTGTCGAGAAGTGGTTATATTCCATGCTTGAAGAAAGGACCAATAGATTTCAGAAAAATAAATATAAATAAGTTGTAATATATTAAAAACCCATTCCATTTATATTAAGAGAAATTCAAACTACACTAAGAAGCATTCACGGTAATAGTAAAAGTGAAAAAGATAATCTCAAGTATTAGTGAGGATGTAGAGCTACTCAAATTCATATACGTTGATGGCAGGAGTGAAAATTGGTACAACCACTTTGGAAAATTGCAGCAGAATTTACTAAAGTTGACTGTATGTATGTTCTGTGACCCAGCAATTTTACTAACAGATGCATCGATCGGTCCACCAAAACACATATTTAAGAATGTCAATAGAATAATTATTTGTAAAAGCCCCAAACCGGACACTTCTGAATGCACATCAAAAGTAGAATATAAACTGTAGAATAATCACACAATATATAATACAGCTATGAGAATGAGCAAACCACATGTATATACAAAAGTATGGGTGAATTCCACAGACAAAAAATGAGTGAAAAAATCTGGACATGTAAAGTATACTGATTAAGCTTACATAAAGGTCAAAAACAAGTAAAGCTGATCTATAGAGTTAGAAGTCAGATAGAGGGTACCAATGGGTATGGACTGGTGACTGATTGTTCCTGGAGATCCAAGGGAGGATTCTGGAATGTTGGCCATGCTATGTTTCTTAATCGGGGTACAGGTTTCATGAATTGTTCATCTTGTGACAATTCACTGATCTAGTGTACGTTTTTGTGTACATGTCATACTTCACTCTGAACAATGAAGATAGTGCTTTTCACCTATGGGAATGGCAGAAGTATAAAAAAGTATTTTGGCTAGAAAATAAGAAAAACGTTCTCTTGCAATGACGGTATGATGTGAATAAGTGCCACCTCTATGAAAGGTAATTTTTGTCATCTCCAATACCAAATCTACAAAGGCACACATTCTTTTTCTCAGCAAGTCTACTCCAAAGAATATATTCTTCAGAATTCTTAAACATGAACAAAATGATAGATGTTCAAGTTATTCATTTCATCATTTGTGCTAGTAAGAAATTGAAACAACATCAAAGGCCATCAATAGACACTTATTTAAATAAATTGTGGCAACAAATATTCAGTAGAAAATTATGGAATTATTTTTTAAAAATACCATGAAGAGCTTTATGCACTGATGTGGGTCAATTTCCAAGGTATATATTTTTAAATTTCAAAAAATAGTAAGTTGCAGGAGACCTAAATGTTAAGTTCCCACTTATTTTAAAAGAATAAATGCTTGTATACACATAGGGAAAGATGGGTAAGACATTTATAACGTTTAACTACTCCAGGCAGGAGAATGGATGTGAACAACTGTAGTAATAGTAGGAAAACTTTCTACAGTACATCATTGTGTCTTTTTGAATAGGTAAATATGTCACCTATTCAAAAAAAATGCAGTGTACATTGAAATGAAAAAATAAACTGATCAGGGAGGAAAATATACCTATTTTAACAGATATACTGTAACAGCGAGGGACGTGAATTTTCTTACCTGGATACCAATGCAATATTCTAAACTCATATCTTGTATCATTAAGGGTGAAATTTAATAAATCATTGAGGACATTCAGAGAAGACAGTTTTATAGTTCCTGCTTAATAGGATAGAGGATACCCCTGTGAGTGTATTTTTGGACTATGTCATTGTCAATTTAAGATCATGTCCATCTCTTCATTCATTGAATTGAAAAGAAAATGATTAACATATAGTCAATTCATACTTGCCTTTCCATTTTCCAGTTTTCATAATTTAAAAGAAATACTACATAGACATGCTCTTCAAGAGTGGCTATGTTTATTAGGTACCTCATATCTGGATGAAAAGTCAAAATGCTCTAGTTCTGACTCTTCATATTCTTGGGTTAATAACCTTTTATTATTTCAGCAACATAGAGATAGAGCTAATATGATTGTAACCTTAAAGAGTTTATGAGAATCAGTTTTTCTTTTCCTAATTATAAAGTGCACTTGCAGACATCAATGAATATCTTCTGTTAATATGGAAATATATTTAACATAGAGGCTAATAAAGTTATTTCAATGATTTATTAATGTGATATATTTTTTTCTCTTACTGTTTGACAATATGGTGTGATTTATATCCAAATTCAAATGGCTAGTCAGGAAAATTTCATTTTATCATTGTAAATCAAAAATTAATATACTTTGCATATACGTTTTTCAAAAGGTAGAAGAAAACGTAACTTTTAGTCAGTATTTTAAATGGTGTCATGTTTTGTTTTCACATGAATTTTGTAACTACCTCAAGAAACTGAATGAAGAATTATTTAGGAGTTTGACAAAATCATTCCCTGAAATGTAACCAGTATTTATTGAGAATCTAATCTGTCTGCTAGAAACCATACAGAGTATAAAAGTACCATTGGTTTATAAAAATCCTTGGACTGAGTGCTAAAGATACAGAGCAATAAGATACAATCTTTACCTAGAAGAAGCTTATTTTATTTTGGATATGGACTATTTATATATAAGTCTCTGTAAAGCAATGTATAAAATTAACTTTCATGTGAGTCATACAGACAACACATATTACATGAGCATGCATGAGACACAGAGCCTAATAGGGAGGAAACTGAGAAGCTTACAGGACTCCAGAAATACCTGAAAGAATTTAGGTTACTAAATAAACCTTTTCTTAATGCCACTCTTTAGTAAGTCTATTTGATATATTGTAAAGAATTCACATAGTTGACAATAAATATTTGTTAATAAATAAATGACTGCTTTTAGGAACTCATAATCTACCATGGACACAGCATTTTCTTAATTAATAAAATAGGAAAGAATAAATATATGCTAATAGGCAGTAAATAAAGGATTTGTACTTAGCAAACAGTGAAGAATGAAGATTTTTATTATTTGCTTTTATTACTTTACTTATATTGTATTTACTATATAATTTATATTTTATTGTTTGTTCTGGAAGTATAAGTATTGGTTATTAAGGTATGAGTAGCTGGTGGTAGAGGTTACTGGGGCTAGGTCTGTAACTCTGCATTAAGTCATATGATCTTAAAATACACCATAGAAATCAACAAAGACTGCAAATCAGGACTTACTCACTGCCTCCAGAACCAATCGCTAAACTTCATACAGCACAGTAAACACCGTTTAATACAGCACACACTGCCTGAGGGACAGGTGACTATGTATTTTCCTGGGTAAAATGTGTAGAATCTAGTTGGCACTCAATAGATGTAACTGAAATACTAAAATTGGTTATTCTCCTAGCCATTTTACCTTCTTCTTTTCACTAAACTGGTGATGTATAAAGAAAACTACATTATCTAATTTATACTAACAAAAGTTCTTCATAATTTCCTTGTGGAGTTCACATTTCTCAGAATAAAATGTGTTGTTTCTCAGAGGCTGCTGTATCCAAAAGACTAGAAAAGAATAGGTGGTCAAGAGATAGAGAGGGGAGGAGTTGGAATTGTTTAAATAAAATTTAAAAAATTCCAGTTAAAAACTCACTCATCTGAGGTGTAATTATTGAATACAAAACGGAACCAAATACTGTTCCAGTTAGTGTCAATGAAGTGGTGAACTAAAATAAACACACTTTGTCCTCAAAGAACTAATGCCCTTTCCAAGGTGGAAGGGCGACTGCAAAAGGTTTTGGCTTATACGTACATTGGCTCTCTTATCAGATGAATAGACTGTAGCAGAGACACATTATCTTCCAATTTTATTTTGTCTCCTCACACTTTGTCCTCTGTAAAAGTATCTGTGAACCATCATTTGGTTGATGAAACCAAAATCCTTCTTATTTCTTGTAATACCTCCCAGATTCTGTCAATAAATACCATGTAAGTCAAAGATTTTCTTTTTTAAGTTTCTCATCTTTTTCTTGTTCTTAATGAATATTTAAATTAAAAATTGTGGGAGGGTTTACAGGGTACTACTGTATGAACTAGTTGGCATTCTTTGGACATAACTCTGCCATCCTAAAATTGGATATTCTCCAACTAGGTTTCTTCCCTTTTTCTTCCTTTTTTTAAGTACTTTATGTCAAGAGATATTTATAACTTGAATTGCAGTATTCCTTCATTCAACCAGTATCTATTGAGCATCATAAATGAATAACTCAGTTCTAAGCTCTAAACATTTCCAGAGAACACTGATCAGTTGTTAGGAAAAATGTACCCACTCGACTACTCATTTCTACTTTATTTATTGACATGGCTACATTTCTTGATTTTGTTAAAGCCTCATAATTTTACCTGGAAAATTTTAATTCAGTATCAATGGATTCCCTACACCACTATCTAAGGGGCATTTTTATACCTAAACAGGCCCTGGCATCTGTGCTAAACTTTCCTTCTGGGAAGACTGATAATATTATAGTCTCCTACGATTGCTTCTGATCAAATGTCCTATTGAGTAACCTAGAGGTACCTCAAATGCAATGATGCTCAGGCAATAAAATAAACCGGAAAATTTCTTTGCTTTGGCTGGTAAAACAAGATATTGTATTGGCTTGTGGTTTCCCTCATGCAAACATTATAGACTGTGTAATGCGGATGGTCATGGGCATACTGGAATGTTATTTTACTGGCTCCATCAGTGAAATAGGAATTCTTTCAATTTATAATGTAGCTTTTTCTTTTGAAATAAGGTTTTCTGGTATTGTCTTCAGCATTAAAATAAATACTTATCATGCTGGGCATAGAAGCCACAGGGCATAAATCTGCAAAGAAGTAAAAAGCTAACCTTTGCAAACAATATGGCTTCTCTCTCACTTACCAACTTTACATTTCCCTGCATGGCCCCGGAAGATGACTGGTTAGCCAGAGACAGGTAAGATTCCTCAAGGGAGGAACAACCTAAGACAGGCACAGTCGCAGGGGGACCATCAGGTGAGAATTTGGGGATCAACAGAGGTGAGGCTCAGAACCTCACCCCCCCTGCTTTGAGAGAAATCTTCTGCATCCGTGGATGTCTTGCTGCCCTTGTCTAGCCTGGATTAATACTTAGTCCATAGGCACACACCTGATCATCTGATCATCTACATTTGCCTTCTTACAGCACTAAACTATGTTTTCTACCTTTATCTTGCATCTACCTACCACTTCAGCATTTTATTAAAAATAAAAATAATAATAATAATAGGAGAAATGTGGGATCAACATATAAATCAAGTACAAAAATCAAACAAATATTCATATTTGGCCTGATTGTTTATAGGTCATATTGCATGATCAAAACTGAAAGTTTCTGTGATGACTGCCCTTGTACTGTTCACCATGTAAGAATTTATTCACTATGTAAGAATTCGTTCACCATGTAAGAACTTGTTCGTTATGCTTCAGAAGATTGGAGACTGACGAGAATTAGGCTTGAGATGGATTAATGATTGTACATTGAGCGTTGACCCCCCTATACTGAATTTTATTGTTGTTAACAACCATTTGATCAATAAATATGAGAGATGCCCTCTCAAAAAAAAAAAAAAGAATTTAGAAAACTAGTCCCATAAAGTAGTAGTTCACAGGAAAAAAATAAATAAATAAATAAATACTTATCAAATTTGCAATTCACAGTAATTAAATAGGAAAACCAAGACCAAGAGTAGCATATATGAAAATAATATATTCATGGTACATTTAACATTACTATATAATTAATTTTATACTATAGCCATCAAAAATCAATTCAGTTTCCTCTATATATCCTTTTTTTAATTATGAACTTCTTACATCTCATTGGCAAGTTATCTATTTTCAAATGCCAGATATTATTTTGCTTAAGCAATTTAATCCCTACATGTGACATTTCATTCCAAATAAAATATAAAGATATGAATATGTAATCACATACCATGATTTTAAATAATGCTATAGTCAAAATCTTTTTTATCTATGTTAGAGTTGCAAAATTTTGGATAGCTAATGTGTCACCAATGGGAAACTTAATATATAATGTACAAAAAGTCAAAACTTATATGCAGAATATTATATGCATTATTAGCTCATTATTATGTGAGATGGAACATTGATGTAAGAAGTCGAACATTAGGATATGACTTACAGGCTAATTCATTCTGGGAATACTAATTACTGACTAAATTCAGGTATAGTTCTGCAGTTAAGTGAATTTTTTCTACTTTCTTGGAGTTTGTGTTATTAAAAAAAATGTTTAAGGTTCCCTACTTTGAGAGAATTTAGAGTGCAGAGAAAATGGGAGGTATTCTAGTTTGGGGAAATAGTATGAGCAAATGAAAAGGTGAAAATGAAATCATCTGCATGATCAGAATTAAAATGGAATTTTAGGGAGGAGTGGTTCTCAGGAAACATGGATCTTAGTACTATGTAAGGCAGCTTATTATAAAACATAAGCTATTAACAAAGACAAAAAAAGAGGTAAGGAGAACAAATATCAGTATTCAGGAACTACTTATCAAAAGGCAATAAAGTGTGCTCTTTTAAAAAAGCACTGGATTATACCACTTAGTAGACATTTGACCTTGAGTGAGTTGTTTAAGCTTTCTTTGTTGACATTTTATCTGTAGTGCAGACACGATAATACCACCGCCTACCCGGTTGATTTGTTAGTAAGTTCATATGTATATAGTACTCAGAACGGCACTCTGTAAGTGCTGTTATCATATATAGTATGGCGGATAGTTTTGTATGGTTGAAATCTTATGGCCACAGGCATATGGTAGGTTCTCAAGAAATATTTGCTGAAAGAAAATGTAGGAATGCTGAAGAAAGAAAAATGTAAAATTGAATCCCTTCTCTATTATTTACTGTTTGTGTGACCCTGCACACACGGGTTAGCTGCTCTTGCTTAATCCATTCATTAATTTATTAAGTAAGCACTTGTTGGATATTGACTCTGTGCCAGACCCAGTAACAAATGAGAAAGACTTACTCATTGTTTTTAAACAATTTCCCTTTAGAGAGACAACTACAAACATGTAAACAAATACATAGAAATAAGAATTTCAATTTGTGATAAGCATCTCAAGTCCTCATCTACAAATGAAATCTAACAATACTTACTTTTTAAAGTCACTGCAGTGATTATAAATAGCATGAATAAAAGCACTTACTTAGTGCCTGGCATAGACTATAGGAAAATATTGAATGACTCATTAGTATTATTATTAGCAGTGTTCAAATAAGCATAGTTTGGTTTCAGCATTTCAGAAGCTGATAGTTTAGGGCAGTGGTCAGAAAACTACAATTCTTGGGCTGGCCCACTGTTTTTAATCTTTGTTTTGTAAGTAAAATGTTATGAAAAATGTTTATATATTTATTTACATGTTGTTTACAGCTGCTTTCTCACTAGAAAGGCAGAGTTGGGTAGTTGTGACTGAGATCATATGATCCCTAAGCCAGCCATATTTACTTAAAAATTTCTATCTGGTCCTTAAGGAAGTTTTCTGACCCTGATATAATATGCTAGGTAGTCCATGTTTACCAAAAATTGGTTCTAATATGTATATGATGCACCCAGTAATGGATATAAGCTTCACTGTTGTGAAAAGGGAGAGATTGCTCCTAACTGAGGTTACAAGAGAAAGCTTTTTAGGGAAGAAAGTATTTTAGCCAGAGCTTGAAAGATAAATAAGAGTTCAGTAAGTGTGAATGGCTGGGGAGAGGGCATTCAAGGCAAATTTCTGTTTGAAGAAAGGCCTCAATAGAAGCATAGTTTGTGATGAGCACCATCTTTCAGAAAAATGATTGGATGCAAGCCTGAAAGGCATGATAGGAGACAAATTGAGAAGGTTTTGAAAATTAGATGTATTTGAACTTCATGTTGTAGACAATTGAAAGTCACTGAAAATTTCTGAGTATGAGAGTGACATAATCAGTATGTTAAGGATATTCATTTGTCAGTTGGTATGCAAAATTGATGCAGAAATAATGAAAAAAAGTCAGACATCAATAAGTGAGTAAAATTACACAGGCATGAGGTAATGAGAGTTAGCACTAGAATGACAGATAGTAAAGAACAAGGTGACTACGAGTATTGCTGTGGTTACTCTTAACAGACTGAGCATGCAAGGTGGAATTAGGAAAGAGTGAAAGCTGGTATGTGCCATCAGTGTGAATGGTGGTGAGGATTTATGAGAATGATGAACAATGTCAAAGCCAGGAGAAAAACCAAGATGAATGTGGACTGAGAAAAACAACGACAACAACAACAACAATGGATTTTGGAATGTAGGAAGTCAATTGCCTGTAGAATGATGGTGGCAGATGTGAGATTACACTTTAAAGACACAGTGTACTTAAAAAGAAAAAGGGAACATTAAGTAATAAGGTGATGACAACAAGACCTGTTTGATCATCATTGACGGCTTACTGTGTGTCAGGAAATGTTTTAAGCACTTCAGGATAATATGCCATTTAATTTATATAATGACTGTAAATAGTCACTACTACTATCATGACCAATTTATAGATGAGGAAATTAAGATTAGTGTGATTCAATTGCCTCAGGCTTCCTGTTAGTTAATAATGGAGTTTAAACTCAGGTTACAGGGCATCAGAGCCTTTTGTTTAATCACACAACTATACTGCGTTTCACAAAATAGGTAAAAAAATGTGATGAATCAAAGCAAAGGTGCTTTTAAATTTTCTTGTTGGTGATTGAAATATTTTGTTGCCAGTTGTTAAGGATTACTTTACTATTTAGAATGAAATCTTCATGGTTGCACAGGAGGGGTTACTTAATTTGGAAGGCAGCAACTAATTAAAAAAACACCTCATAATGATGTTTTTATAGTTAGCCTTTTCCTAAGTGTTGAGAAGCAAGTAGCTACCTAACACTGGCAGGGTTTGTGGCAGAACAGCAGGATCGCGTTGCTTCCTACTGTAATGGTGCCGTCCAATCCCCCAGCTTCCTGACCGCCACCACAGTAGCAGTTCTTTGAGGGCCAGTTCTGCAGTGCTGTTCTGTGAGTCATTCAACCTAGAGCCTGCTAGACACAATTCCAGCTCTCTTAATGACCACTAAGCACCAAATTCCCTCTGTTACATTCCTTTCTAGTTAAGCTAACTGGAGTGAATTCTGTTATATGAACCCTAATCTATCCTATACAGTATTTGAAACAGTAAAATCAGCAAGCATGAAAATTATTAACTCTGAAGTTCCAGAAATTTCTCAAACCGTGTTCTTTTTAAAGCTTTCCCTGCCAAACAAAGGGAGTGCATCAGGCAAAGGCTGGATAAAGATTGTATTTCCTTCAGTGTGGCTGTTTTCCAAATTGACCTATGGATAGAGGAAAAAAGACCAGGGGTCAACAGCTAAGATTTCTCAGATTTAAAATCTCTGTCTTTGGATCCAGTTTAGTCTCTTGCAGAGTTCACCAATATAACTCTGGGGGGAAAACAAGTTCCCAGCCAGGGGCAAATTACCTTTGAAGTCATAATCAGTCAAACAGGAGAAATAAAGTGGGAAAAACCCATTTATTGCTTATAAGCAGTTGTCCACTTCTGCTCACCCGGGTCTCTCATGACTAGGCTGCAACACGGGACCCCACCCAACCTCCCTGGTCCAGATATGCCCTTCTGCCCCCTTGAAATCACCTATTGATATGGAAATAGACTACTTCTCTCTTCTCCTTGGAGACACCTATTGATAGGGAGATGCACTAAGGCCAGGCAAGAGATTCTGAAAACATTGCAGTTTTACCCACAGCCCTCCAGAAATCTTACCTCTCAATCTACTCATTCCCCATCTCCTGCAATGGCCCCTGTGTGAGAAAACTGGAGCACTGTAATCAGACTAATAACATACAATAACAACAGCAATAAAATCATAATCCTCAAACCAGAGGATTCAATTAGGTTCAAAATACTATGCAGATTAGGTCCATAGCTTGTTCATGGCACTGGTGGTCAGTAGCTGAATGGATAGGGAGATCAGAGCAATCATCACACAGCAGCTGCAGCAAGGGTGTGGTTCCAGGCCACAGGGACTATAGAAGAAAATAACCTTAAGGGTGATAAGATACATGTTTTAATGACACCAGCATAAGCAAATCTTGTCCATCAGGTAGGATGCATGCAAAAGAGTGGTCCTGTGATAGGACAGTGGCAGGAATGGGTTCTTATATATCAGACTTTCACTTCACTCACTGTGGGGATTACAGATGGGGGTGGGGTCAGTATACAGAGCTACAGGGGGTACATGCATTGGCCATAAAGATAAAACCAAACTTCCCCATAAGATGCTCCTACCTCCTGGATGTTTAGGGTACACTACCGTGATCTTTGGGGACCACTCTGCTGTTACTTCAGGAACACACATGAGGCCAGCTTCCAGGCCTTTTCCCCGAGGTGCCAGAAGGGCCAGCCATTGCTGGTCCATGTGTCAGAATGGTCAGGGCCACATCCATTCAACAGAGTCTTCAGGGTTTTAATGCAGTGGGGACTGGCAGCAGCATGTTGCTCTGTTGGCTATATCTTAACTTCAGTAACTCCACTTTAGTTTACGCATAGAGTTGTATAGGAGAGGCAGCAATGTGTGTTAGTGTGTCCACAGGACTCAACACTCCTTCTGGGGCTTCTCATTCAAACACTGTAGCACTGTCCTTAAGAGAAGGGACCAGCCACATAGACTCTTGGTGTACAAATTAAGGACAGATTCAACAAACCATTTTACCTCTCAGGGGTAAAATTGTAACATTTCCAGAATATCTTGCCTGGCTTTAGTGAATCTCTGTATCAATAGATAATTACAAAGGGGAGTGAGAGCATATCTAGACAGGAGAAGTTGGCTGGGGCCCCTTTTTCTGCAGCCAGGTAGTGAGAGACATGGGCGAACAGAAGTAGATGACTGCTTGTAGGCAATAAACAGGTTTCTCCCACTTTATTTCTCCCTTTGACCTATTTCAGTTTAAGAGGTATTTTGCCCTGGGATTTTCCCCCAGAGTTACACTCTCTATGATGCCTGCCCTGGTAGGATTATATGGTACATGAAACTTCTTCTTTATTCCTAATTGCTGCACCTATACTTGTAACACATTTCCAGTACAGTGGGTGCCTTGATTTTTCTCAATCACCTGGCCAGCCTTAGGCTACAAAGAGATGCTCTAGGCCCCATCTGGTGGTTTGCTGATTTGCATGATGTGCAGAAAAAACAACCAAGTCCAGTAGCTGTGTCCACACAAGTAATGGCATACTGATATCCTTGTGATATGGGCAGAGGCCCAATGTAGTTTCTTTCTGCCACATGACAAGGAGTATCAGCCGCTGTAATATTGTTCCATGTTGCAGCAGGATTCAGTGTAAGTCCCTCTTAGAACACACAAGGCTTTGCTGACTTCTTCAAAGGTCAACGGCAAGCCCAACAGACAGGCTATAACCCACATTGTCTTTTGCCTCACATATAACAAAGCTGATATAACCATGGCCAGTCACATGGTATATGGTAACTGTGTTAGTCTGACCAGAGGCCCATAGATCTTGGCACAAATCTGCCCCCAGAGGAGCCAATGACCAACCATCCAGTTGGCATGGTACCATGTCAGTAGATACAGGGTCAAGCCCCAATAGACAGCTCAGCTTTCAGTACAGACAACTATAGGGGAGGGCTCCTGGGTGATCAAGAGCCATACTGCCTGCAACTCAGCCCACTGACTGCTCTTTTCCTCTCCATCCTCCATTCAAAATGTTTCAGTCTTAGAATGGAAACCCACAGCCCTCCCCTTCAGGGGCTGCTCACGACTGAAATTATCTTCAGGTATAGGGACTTTTTCCTTCTGATAATGACTCTTGGCTACCAGTGGCTCAAAAGCAAGTTCTTACCTTCCACTAGTATGCACACACAGATGCCAGTGCAGGCATCTGTGGCACGCCACCCCATGAACTTTTGGTCCAGTCTCATACCCACCCTGCAATGAGATAGGTGGTTATTTTTACGTTGGTTAGAGCTGTTCCGCTAATGGGCTCCGTAGCCAGAAAGGCATGATACACAGTAGCCAGTTACTTCTCTTTCAAGGTGTACCAGACCTCTTCTCCTTACCATAGTTGTGACCTGAACCCAATAGGTTGGCAGATCTGTTCAAGCTGCTGCTGAAGACCCCATCCATAACCATCTTTGGTTACCTGAACATCTAGCTCACAGGGCCTTGATGAGTCCATTACACTCAAGGCCTGTACATTCTGACTGCTCACTTAGAAGTAGTAAAAGCAGCTGCACATGTTTCATCCCAGTCCAACCAGATATCCCTTCATACCAACCTATGGTATAAGGACTTCAGAATTTGTGCCAAGTGCAAGATAAAAACTCTCCAGTAGCTCGAAAGACCCAAAAACTCTTGTAATACTGCCACAGTGGTAGGCATAGAGGAAACCTAGACTGTCTAGGACTGCTTCTGGAATGATTTTAGTTTTACCAGACCAGATAACCCTGAAGAACTTTACTGACAAACCAGGTCCCTGAACCTTGGTGCTGTTCACAGCCCATCCTTTCTCCTGTAGATGTTGCAGCAGTCTAGGTGCTGCACCTTCTAGATCTGCAAGAGAATCAGATGTTAGCATAATATCATCAGTGCAGTGATACAGCTGCACCATTTGTGGTTTCTTTTCTTCCATTTGGCCAAATCCTGGGCAACAAGTCCATGACAAATGGGACTGTGGAGATATCCCTGCAGGAACAGTGAATGTCCACTACCAGCCTTCCCAGTGAAGGCAATCTGTTCCTGACATTCCTGTGCTATGTCAAGAGAGGAGAATGTATTAGCAAGGTCCACAACATAATACATCCCTAGTTCATGAGTGAGGGTGTCCATAAGAGCTACTATAGAGGGGACAGCAGCATGCAAAGGGGATGTGACTTTATTCAATTCCCTGTTATCCATGGTCATGTGCCAGGAGCCATCTGGCTTTTTCAGTGGCCAAACTGGGAATTAAAAGGACTATGAGTGAGCTTTACAATGCCCACTTTCTCCATCTCCTGTAGAGTTTCTCCAATTTCCTGTGCCCCCAGGCAATTTATATTGTTTAATATTTGTCACCCATTGACGTATAGGAAGAGCTACAGGCAAGTGCTTAGCATGTCCCATCAGAACTGCCTTTAGCACATATACATTCAGTCTGAACTCATGTGCAGTGGTCTGTAACCACAGGCCCTGCAGGATATCGACCCCCAAAATATATTCAGGGATGGGATAAATGACACAGTATACTCCTTTGGGGGTAAACGCCCTATGCCCAATGGGATTTGGGCTTTCTTCACTCTAATTGCCTTACCCCCTTAGTCATCTATCAAAGCAGGGGTCCTGGGAAAACACTCAGGGTTACCATAATCAGAGAACATTCAGCTCCTGTGACCACCAGTGCCTGGACACATTGTATGTTCATGTTCATGGGGAACCAATGAATTGTTAATTCTACATGTGGCTTCTGGTCCCCTAAAGTGGTCACCTTGCCCCCAGCTGCCATTCAAACTGCGATGCCCAATCATTCTGTGGGTGAGAGCCTAGGTGGAGTTTGAGTACTGTCTCCCAGGAAGTCTTGCAGGGACACAGGCCAGACATGGGGCCTCCAGCCTCTGTGTCCTGGACCTCAGTGGCTGGAACTGCTGCTCTGGCTTTAATTGGTGCCACAGTTCTAACAAGATCCTATTGGGCTGTTCATCAAGTTTTTATTTCACTACCCTGGCCTTTATCAAATCAACCCACATCTGGGTCCTCAAGAGCTTCACAGGGCCCTTTGCACCTCTCCTTTCAGTCATAGCCTGTACTTCCTTCCATGCTCTTATTGTTTCAACCTCCCCCAGATCTGCTGAAGTACAAGTAGCCTCACTTATGGGTCATAAGAATAGTCACTAGGGACCCAAAGATAGATGGGGTTGCTGTAGGGAGCACCAGATTTCTCATTCCCACAGTGAACAACTCCTCATCAGTCCTCTGGGGGTCCATATTATAGGTGATATTTTTCATTCCCAGCTCCTGTAACACCTGCTGGAGCTCTGCATGTTTTCCAGTTAGTGGGTAAGTATGTAAACCACCCTGATTAGGCCAAACTGCCCTGATGGCTGCTGTCAGCCAATCCAGAAGTGCCTGATATCCTGTGGTGTGATGGGCACTTTGCAACTGCTGCAGGAGGGAAGGGTGAGTCATCAGGGAAGCCAGTTTACCTGTTTCAGAACCCTACAAAGCAATGTTTTCCACCCCCATATCCCAGAGACGCCAAAGCCATGGAGGCAGAGGTTCCAAGGGCTTCTGCTGAAACCAGATGCTCATGTGTACCAGCTCATCCTGGGTATAGGGGCAGAGCACAGAGTGCTCCACAACCTGGGGAGGGTGTGGCTCCTCCCCCTGAGGAGCCCACGGTTGTTGCATTTTAATGTTCTTAATTAAAACCAGGCAGGCCTTTAATAGGGAAGATGGTGGTGCCTTGGCTAATGGCCTCGGCAGCAAACTGGCCCTCAGTGCCACCTCATCATCCTCCCCCAACGTATCCTCCACCATCTCCAGGGCTGAAGGCACTGCTCTTTCCTCCCCCTCCCCCATGGCCTCCTGCAGTGCGGATTCTCCTGCTGCCTCCTTCCTCACTGCTAACCTGTCTTCCAGGAGCGCAACCTGTCTTCTCAATAACTGTCTCTCTTTCTTAAGGGCATCCCTGGGTCATCGCCCGGCTCCTCCAAGTAATGTTGAAATGTGTCTGTCTCTCCAATAATCCTTTCCACTATCTTGAGAAACAATCATCCCACAATCCCAGCTGCTACAAGTCCACTCAGGGCCTCTAAGCAGTCCTCTATCTCACAGAGGGCTAATTCCACAGCTTCAAGTGTCTCCACCCCTCCCCACTTCTGTGGAAGGGCCCACTCACCTAAGAGGTGCTTTATTCTAGACCAATTCCCTACTAGGGGCTCCCCAAGTGGATGCCGCACAGATAGGGAGGTCCCAGGTGAAGCCGCACCCTCCACTGCTGCTGGAGGTAAGGGTGAGTCATCACCCTCTCCTGCTGCAGCCACCGGTCCACAGGGGGGTTTCCTGGTATACCTCCCCACTATCTCTAGGGTCAGCCTTCCCAGTATTGCACCCATGAAGACAGGTATTGGGTTCAGAGTTCCTGCTGGGTACCACCAGAAGTAACTCTGGGGGAAAAGTAAGTTCCCAGCCTGGGGCAAATTACCTTGGAGCAGAAATAAGTCAAAGGGAGAAATAAAGTGGGAGAAACCCATTTATTGCCTGCAGGCAGTCATCCACTTCTGCTTTCCTGGGTCTCTAGCAACCAGGCTGCAAAAAGGACCCCACCCAACCTCTCTGGTCCAGATATGCCCTCACTTCCCCTTGTAATCACCTACTGATATGGAGATGCACTAAGGTCAGGTGAGAGATTCTGCAAATACTGTAATTTTACCCATAGCCCAAACGAAATAATTCTGATGCCTTCTAGGATTTTAAGGAAACTGTTTCACCAAAAAATAACATCTCCAGAAGCAGCCTGTGACTTCCTCCTAAGGGCACCCTTGGGCTCCTGAATCCTACCAACAGGAGCAAGGTGTAGACACTGTGTGATCGCAGAAGGGCAGCCTTTTCTGAGCCCACCTGAGATAGCTGAAGATTTTCTTTGGATTCTATTATTTGCTCTTGCTTAACAGTTGAATTGTATTATCATCTGGTAATGCAGTTTATACTATTTCAAATTTGGAATTGAATGACTTTTCATTTGAGATTAATATTTAGTCCATTTTTCTAACTGTTTCATGCATGAGGTCCTTTTTTAACTGTATATATCTATATATCTATACTTCAACTTTTTAATACCTTTATTAAAATTACTTCCATTCTCACATACACTTTTGTTTATGCAATCTAACATGAGGTGAAAGAGATACATTTCTGTATTTATTATCTATTCACGTACTTCTTGAAGATTTAGCTTTCAGTATTTTGATTTATGATATATAAATATTCATGACAAATATGTCCTCATTGTGGATTTGCACATTACAGGTACAAAGTGGTGCTCTCTCTATCATTTAAGTCGCATTGAACTTAATTCTGTTTCATATAAATTTTTTAAATAGACACTCCGTTGGTCTGATTAAAGAACCACGACATGTAAAAGATAGTTGATGGCAAAAAGAACTCTCCCAACTGAAGTATAACTACTATATTTATATTGGTTCTACATATTTCTGAAGTGAGGGTCTAGGAATGGAGTCTGCCATTTGGAGTCTGGCAGATTTGATGTCTGCCAGTGGAAAAGAATGACTCTAATGAGAACAAAAACTTTAGTGTTCATCTTTCATAAGGTACATTAACACCACCAAAGGCTAGGGAAAAAAATTAAAACTCAATTTAAAAAAAGACCTATTTACCCCCAAAATAGTATTACTTTCCCTTATTTTTCCTATAAATATGTTTAACCAGAAGTTCCTAGGTAGGAATATAGTAATATCATGCAGGAGTCATTAATTATTTGTATTTGTTTAATATTTTTTCACTTATATGATATAATATAATTTTAGGAATTAGAATTCACTGTGTACTTTAATTCTCAACATTGAATTCCTTCAAAATTCAGCTAAAATTCCATTAACCAATTCTTCTTTAGTTAACATAATGGATTCAAATATTTTATTAGGGCTTTGTTGCAGTAAAAGTATTTATTTTCCACCACACTTAAGATCCAAATAACACACTTGTCATAGCTTTGGTGAACATTTTGCTCAATATTTTTGCGAACTTAAAATGCTTAATACCATTCACAATCAATATTGCTTTAATAGAGCTTACAGGTCTTAACTACTGCAAAGTGAAAATACCTTGAAAACAGTTAATCACCAATCTAAACCAATAGCTATGATTGGGGTTGTTTGACTAGTCAATGCTTAGAGCCATCATTTAGATCAAATTTCAGAATCTCCTTTTTTAAAGATACATCTGATTGGACTTGACTTTACATTAGTCATGGCATGCTTAACAACCAGATTAGCAGATTTTTTTTGGCATTTGAAGAATGTCCTTATCTCTGAAGGCCATACCACTGCAAGTACAGTAGACATATTTAATAAAAGCAAAGACACAAGCAGTAGAACTGAGAAAAAAAATCTTATTTTACACTTTTCTATTTTTCTCTTACATGTTTTATTTTTAATTTGGCAAGATTGGTGCTTTCATAGCTACTAGCTGTTTTTAGTGAGGTGTCAATGTCAGTTGTTTTAGAGCAGTTTTCCTATTCAGCCTAGTGATGGCCTATTAATTTTCAAAACTGGAAGATACACCCCCACTATCACGAGCCCTTTCCAGAATATTTCAGCCCAGTCGATCTCTCTTCCCCTGGAATTCCTCCAGTGCCTGGGTTTGTAGCTGACCCCATGTTTATGACATCGTCATTTGGTCTTGTCCTCTGTGTGGCTCCTTTGTATGTATGTTCAGATCCTATTTATTGGCTTCCCCTGTTTCCATTCTTTATCCTGCTCTTTCAACACCATGTCACCCCATCTATCTTTGTCTTGCTGATCTATCCCTGTCACCTTGGCTTTTTCTCCTTTTAGGGCTATGCCAGCCTCAATATACAGGTATTTAGGACATCTTTTTTCTCCATGAATTCTGATTATCATCACAGTATTCACTATGAAGAATGTAAAATGACTGTGGCTAGATCAGTTATTCAGACTCCCTCGGCATTCTCAAGTCTACTGCCTAATGTGCAAAAATACCAGTTTCACCAAAGCTGTCCTATGTTACATTTTAAAGTCTTTCTTCCATTTTTGAACATTTATGCTTGGTTCCCTGTATCCTCTGTTGGACTCAGTTTCCCAGCATAGTAACAAGTAAGCTGCATTAAACCTTATTCTCCCTTCATGCTCTTCACGTCTGCTTCTCAAGACTGTATATCCCCACTCCAGAATCGTGGGATCATCAAGTCCTTTGAGGGACTCTGCTCCACACAGAGGTCACAGGTCAGGGACCTTGGAATACGATTCTTTCAAGTCATATTGACTCTCCTGACTGTATTAACCAGTCTGGTCTCACCCAGACTGATTTTTTACTTTCCAAAAGAAAAAGCGAATAATGTTTTGTTTCTCTCTCACACCTACACTTAAAATATACAACTGCACACAGAAACTAATTCTTGGAAGAAACTAGGGATTAATAATCTACTTCTAGGACATTAAATATTGCTTCATGTGAGTTGATGATTAATGTATTTTTTAAAAAAATTTACAGGCACTTTTACATAATAAAAGTAAAATTCTAATTCATCAATTATAGACACACCAAGTGCTGTCTTGATTTATGTATTTGCTAAATGAAGGCCTTGACATTTTCTGCCTGTACCATTGGCTGTTAAAGGTTAACCTTTGAAAGGCAAAAGTCATGTCTGTTTATGTTGTTTTCAACAGCATGAGAATCAGGCACATTGGATGATTTGCTGGAAAAAATAAAATAAGGATGGGATTGTCAAGCCTATTGTCATACTTAATCCCAGCGAGATTCAAGGGTAAGATTGATATTTTCTTGAGAAAATATTTAATCAGCTATACAAGACATCATTATAAGTCAGTATCTGGATATAATTGGTCCCCAGATTTCTTATGTACTAACCATGGCCTCCTAGGACCTAAAATAAAATTAGAGAGAAGAGCCAGTTTAGCTCAGAATAACTCAGGAAGTTGTATTAACTAGTAGAAGTCATAGTATCTAATTCAAATCTAACTCAGAGAGATTTTACCAAGTTCTTTGAGTTTCAGTATTACAGTCTTTCTCCACTGTCTCTCAAAGTCTTGTTCTTCATATTACATCTACCAGACTGGGAGAGAAAAGTCTATCTATTCCTTATCTTTTATCTAAAATCACATCTGTCTTTGATATTCTAGCATCAAGTCCAGCCATGTGCCTCTGAAGTTATTAAACATTATAAACTGAGAAAGCCTAATTTTTCTAAATATTTTAGGCAAGAAATATATGATAAATAAGAACAGTAATTTAAAAGTTAGCACACAGGAAAAATGAAGAGACTAATCATTTATGGCTATTACACACTGAGGAGATGATGGCACATGTTGGCTGTAAACACAGTTATTTCCTTCCTATCTGCTTAGTGTATTTTTAGGAAAAAGTATCCTATACATAAATAAATAAGTGTCCTGTAAAAAAAAACTGTAAATAAGGCAAAAGAATGCTTGCATATATTTTCAATGTCATTTGAAGCATTGTTTAACAGAAGCAACTAGCAGTTTATTTTTTAAGAGAATGTACCGTTGTTTTACATTACCTTTTATTATTTATTAAGAGTTAAGTCTGTGAAGTTACATGTGAACTTGGAAATTTTTATATGGTAGAGATATGAATAATTTCTTTTGTAAAAAGTTGATCCTAAAGGTGAACTGTATAACATTTACCAGTTCCTCTTATTTTATCTAAACTAAAATCTTTTCTAAAATTTCTTTATCTAAATTCTATATTATCCCATTCCTAAAATAGCCTTTGAACCACCCTGACTATTGTACTGATTCTTCAGCAATTAATGAGTTAATAAAGTTTGGACACATGCTGATTCTACATTTATATAAGGGCTATGATTAAACCATTTGGAAATTATATTTTGTTAGTACATCCAAATTCTGCATGAATTTGAGACATGGTTTGGTTCATCTTAAGCCTCTATGACAAGTGCTTCAGCAAATAACTCATTAATTTTCTGCAGCTGATGAAATAGAAAAGCTCCTCTAAAATGATGAAAAGACCCTTTCTGTGGATGTACTTTGTTTTAGTTTAGTTAGGCACTAATCTAGGCTGATTCCTGGGCTTCCCAGTAGAGGATCCACTTATCCAGAGCAGAGTGGAGGTAGGTAGGTGATGCAGCCCTCGAAGGTTCAAACAGGCTGGCCATGAATGTGGTTTCCAGCCTTCCTCTGACCACCAGCTTCTTTACAGGCTTCCAACTAGGTACTGTTTTGAGTAGTGTCTTGCTAACATTTCTTCTCTAGCAGGCCCTTTGATTGTACTTTCTAGACCCTTAGCTCCCACTGCACAAACACCACTATTGCTGCTGCCAATCAACTGGGTTGCTAAAGGAAACTCAAAAGATACAACACAGTTATTAGTTCTATTCTATGTTTTAAGTAGAAAAGATTTAGTAGAAAAAAAATTCAAGGAGGTAAATAGCAGGTGAATACAGGTTTCTTGGTGAAAATGGTTTTAGAAATAAGCAACTATATTTATTTTCTACTTTCAAAATCAAAAAAACCTGAAAGGAGACATTAAATGACCAACATCATTATTGCAAAAGCTCCCAGGGGTGGGAGAAAGCAGACTGCAAACATAATGCTGTGGGCACTTGATATGGCCACTAGACAGACTTCAAAGAGCCGAGGCAGTCTGAGGGAAGCTCAAATTGTTCTATTTACAAGTGCTAAAATGATTTCTCAACCAGCACATTAGTGCTGTGACAAACTGCAAAATCCAGAGTAATAATTTACATGGAATAGAAATACATCCTTTTCTGTGCAATCCACATTGTTTTCATCTTTCCATCACAAAATAGAGGCAGTCAATATACATTTCTTGGCATTTTTCTTTTACAGAAAAATTTCCAATTCTTATTTTTATTCCAGTGCTGTGCTACAGCCATTTATCTTGATAGTTAGCTAGCCTAACACAAAGTGACTGAATAAAACATTTTGACTTACTGAACTTACTGTTTAATTCCATGAAACCAATGGCAAGTCTGGCTAAGCAAGCAGGTTGAGATTTGGTAGGAAATTGTGAAACATTTTTACTTTTCGTTTGTTCGTTCACAATATTTACTGAATCACTGTGGTTTAGGGACCAAAGATCTGAACTGTATGTGACACCAAAATAACAAACTGGAGTTGTCTCATTTTATATTTAATCAATCAAACCAATATTTGATAGACCAAAGATGTGATTGGCCTAGTTGAACTTTGTTTTTCCAGAATGTAATCAAGCCATTTTATGTGTTGGTGTGTATCTAAAAACCCCATATGATGGAGTTACTGAGCTTATTCAAGAAATCTGACTTTAGAAATGCAGACATCTCTGAGGGATCCCAGCAGGAAATCGAGCATCTGCTACAGTGACTGGCGAAATCCCTTGGTTCCCACACTGCCTCTGTCTTAATTTCCTGTCCTCGTTTTTGTTAGCTTATTTAACCTGCAATTTTATAATTAAAGTACAATGTTTTCAGCTCACTGAAAATAACCCTATTCAACCTCTCTTACCCTCATGTGGCTCCTGGAGCCTGCTGGAATTGCAACATGTTGCAAGAATGTCTTTTTTTTCTCTGAGCTTCTGCATTTTACACAGAGTTTTACAAATTGAATGCCTCAATTTATAAGCACAAAAGGGAACAGAGCATGACTACTGGTGGGATGTTTGGGTCAAGTGTTCTGGGTCTGATTCCTTGGATCAAAAAAGATAATGTCAGTGAAGTTGTTCAGTATGGCATTCTGACTAACCCTTTACAGAGCCAGACGTAACAGAGAGGAAGCCACAGACCTTTTTAATTCAGACTATATACCAGAATAAAATCTAAATTCTAGCTTTAGTGTGACTTTGCATATCTTAATTCTTATTCATTCAGTGTTGATTTCTTGGTTTTATTCACACAGAGCAATTTTATTTACTCAATTTCAAGGGTCTTACAGGAAGTTCACAGTGGCTGTCATCTAGTGACATCAGTGAAATCTTTACATATTCTCCTTTGAAGTTGCTTCCATTTCTTTTTTGCTTAGCAGTTCCTTCTCCATCAAGCAATCAGAAAATATCTATCAACTCTATTAACCAAAATCCTTTCAGATACAAATCATAGATATCCAATTCAAACTAGGTAGAGCAAAAATTTATATAATATAGATATATACACTTACAAGAAATGTATAAATTTTGATGATAGTCAGACTACTCTCTTTGATCTCTGGGATCCTTATGTAATAATATTTTCCTTTTCCTCTAGGTAAAGATGGATATCACAGAATGCCCAGATCATCAGGAATTTTTTTCCCTCTATTCCTCAACTCCAGTTCTGTCACAGGTAGGCTCTATTCTTGTGGTGGCCCACAATATTTCAAATTTATTGCGTCTCAGCTTAGCGACCACAGTGACACAGTATGCTTCATTCCCAATAATTATAGCAAAAGTCCTGGGCCTGACTGTTATGGGAAGAGGGTGGGTTCTGTGTCCAGTTATTTGCCAAACACTGTAATTGCTATCATATAAGGTTTTCTGTTTTGCTTAGCCAGACTTTGGTCCTGGATCTACCTTAGAGCTAGTAGATGGGGTTTGAGCTAGCTATACCATTATCACTTGAACTGAGAATAGGAGGAAGGTATATTCAAACAAAATGTTGCATTTAATTAATAGAAAGAACCACTGAAGACTGGCTGGTCAACAACCTCTTAGGTGACACGTGCACATGGACACATATACAAACCTCTTCTCAAGCCTACAATTTTAATAGTGCTCCTAAGTAGTATAGTGTAACTGTTTCTCCTAAAATTAAAAATGCACTCTCTCTCTATCACCAAAGAATCAAGCAGTTAGTGTATCTGATTCCCAATCTCGATCAGTGAATGATGTGCATTATTCCCATAAGGTCCCGATGATGGCTCTTATGTTCTGGAATCCCATGATTAATTAGATAAATAAATTTAACCAAATATTAACATAATCTATAACATGAGGGATAACAGACATTTTTGAAATGCCTTATTTGAAAAGAAAACAAAGGAAATCGTATAGTGTGGTGTGCAAGATTACATCCCTTTAGTTGCCCAGGACTGGTTGGTGAGCATTTGAGAATTAGAGAATTGTCCTAGTGATCAAATGATCAAACATCTCTATTTTCTGTCCTGGTGGGGAGGGAAATCCTTCTTTAAAGTTTAGGTGGGAGGGCAGGTCTTTAATTCACATTGGTGGACTAATTTACGTTGCTTTGAATTAAGCCTCCCACTCAAAAGAATAGTTGGAAACATTTTGAGAGAAAAGCTGTTTTTAGTTAACAGAGAGTTATCAAGACAAAGTCTTGTGAGACTAAGATCTTGGAGCAAAAAAACCCCAGAGAGGTGATCCCACTGGTCCACACTGCTTCTCTCTGCCAGGCATTGGCTGATTCATAGGCAGCTGCTGACAGGTTGAGAAAGCAGGGCTGTGAAGATGAGAAACCAAGTGAAAATTTTAGCAGTCTCACATGCTGAGGGAACAAACATTGATGAGGGCTTTGTTTCCTGAAGAATTAAGACATATGAGAGGTGGATAATTAAAATCGCCTCCAGTAATTACAGGTGCCGCATTATCTATTGATACCCTGTTGCAATGTTCACATTGCAATGGCTTTAAGTTTTTCTTAGTTGTTTTTGAAATTAGATTTTGTGGAACCTGCGGGTTATAAGTTCCTTATCACTGTTCAGGTCTCTGAGAGACAAGGCCATTTACAGTGTGTATATGACTAATCGGTTGTGGGGGTTTCTGACTTTTAAAAATATTTTGCTGCTATACTTCCATTCACTCATTCATTGTTTACTGATGGTACAACAGAGGAATTAAGAGCACAAACATAGAGCAGACTGCCTGGGTGGAACCCGTGATCTCTTATTTATTAGCTGTGTAAACTTGGACAAGTTAATTTGCCTATCTGAGCTCAGTTTCCACATCTTTAAAGTGGGGATAAATATAGTGATGTACTAATCTAATGGGCATTTCTTTTGAGGAATAAATGAATTAAGATACATAAATAATTAAGAACAGTGCTTATCAATTAGTTAGAACTGTGTATATGTCATCTTCCTCCTTCTCATCTTTTTCTCTAATCTAAGGTCTTCTTTGAAACCAGAAAAACAAACTTTTGTAACTTGAGGGTAACCACTTTATTTTGTGCTGTCCTAACTCCCCTTCCAAGGAGCTTCCTTGGTGGGTTTTTTACACTTTGGACCATTCGTTCTGGCCATAGTTCCTTAAGATGGTAGACAGGGCATCTTGATCATGATGTGAGAAGCAGCGGCACATGGTGAGATTTGCCTATCGAGATAATTTTGTGTTTTCTTTCACTGAAAGTATTTTTGCCCATTAATTATCAAGAATTCCTGATTCTCTTCTACTTCCACAACACTTTGAGTTTGTCATTACCTATATTCAAGGTGGCAGAATTGCTTCTGAGCTGTTCTGGCTACAACTTTTAGGGATACTGATCGGCTCAGGTCCATCTAAAAGACTGGCAGAGACCTAGCAAGGTTGACATATTGTACTGGGCAGATAAAGACTTAGGAAATCTTCTGAAATATGAAGCTGAATAATTCTGAAATAGATAGACAGCTATGCCAGCTGATGCAATGCTAATGTTTTAATGTGACTATGTGATTTTGAGATGGTGTTTTCCTAATTTTGCAAGCCATGAAAGTAAAAACTGCTCCTATATTTATAATGATTGTTTACATAATTTTTTCTGATTTGAATCATGAAATCTCTTACCAACTCAAAATGATGACGGACTGATTGTGGACTCTTATTCCATGGGATGTCAATGACATGAAAATCCAAATATATTCTCATCCTTTTATAATATGTATAAATATATATAACTTTATATATACTTTTATACTTAATCCTGATTATGTCAGGATCCTAGACATCTACTTGCCAAGTGAAGATCTAGAAAAAATTTAAAACCAGTGGGTTGGACAAGAATTACTCCTTAATTTTAAAGCACAAATTTCAGGTGTCACTCTCTTAATCAATTTAAAGGTACGTTTCCATATCCATAAGTGACTAATTACTACTAAAGTAGGTTAATGCTAATTTTGTTAAACTAGGTTGATAAAAGGACAGAATATTTGACTCTAAGTTTTTTTAAAAGTACTGTATCACACACTTTGAATATGGTGTCTGTTTGGATATATAGGGTATTGAGTAAGTTGATGAAACAACTTTTTCTATACTAATGATGCAAGCCTCTAGAAAGAGTTAATGAAATTTAACAAAACTCATTTAATTTTAAGTGCTGGTAGAGACACAACACACTGTAGTATAACTATATACAACTACATATAACTTATAATCTATAACACAATACAAACAACTGCAGCACATTGTATTATAACTTATATACTTGCCTTTTGAACAGGAACATAAAATTCAGTCTCTTTCAATTGCCTAGCCCAAGGCCCTATAATTTACTGAGTATTTGGTAAACTATGCATCAGTAAGTGTAAAGGAGTTCTACAATATTCACATTTTAATATATGAAATTTCTGGTAATGAAAGAAACATCAATGCTTTAAGAACACAAATAATCCAAATAATTATTTGTTTAATATCAGCATTAGCTTTTATTTTAAATATGGAAATCACAGTTAAGTTCATAAAATAGCTAATGGGCATTAATAATTAGCCATCTAAAAGTTTAGGCTTATGATGGTTTCCAAACTAATGGTTTATTTAAAAATTTCTGTCAACTTTGGAGATACTAAACCACCTGGGGTGTGTTTGTTGAACCTGCAGAAAGAGAATGTGTTTATATTTACTTTTGTTTTAACTTTTGGCTGTTTTCTCAAAATTCACGTCTTACTATTTTGTTTAGTTTTCCATTTTTTTTATTAAGGTATCACTGATATACAGTTTTATGAAGGTTTCACAAGAAAAATAATGTGGGTATTACATTGACCCTTATTATCGAGTTCCTCCCCACACACCCCATTATAGTCACTGTCCATCAGTGTAGTAAGATGCCACAGAGTCCCTATTTGTCTTTTCTGAGCTACACTATCTTTCCCATGACCCCACACAAACCATGTGTACCAGTCATGATAACCCTCAGTCCCCTTCTCCCTCCCTCCATACCCGCCCTGCCCCACCCCTCCCCTTTGGTTACCACTAGTTCCTTATTAGAGTTTGTGACTCTGCTGCTATTTTGTTCCTTCAGTTTTGCTTCATTTTTATATTCCACAAATGAGGGAAATCATTTAGTATTTGTCTTTCTCTGCCTGACTTATTTCACTGAGCATAATACCTTCTAGCTCCATCCATGTTGTTGCAAATGGTAGGATTTGTTTCTTTCTTATGGCTGAATAGTATTCCATTGTGTATATATACCACCTCTTCTCTATCCATTCATCTACTGATGGACACTTAGGTTGCTTCCATATTGTGGCTGTTGTAAAAAGTACTACAATAAACATAGGGGTGCATATGTATTTTTGAAACTGAGAAGTTACATTCTTTGGGTAAATTCCAAGGAGTGGGATTCCTGGGTCAAATGGTATTTCTATTTTTAGTTTTTTGAGGAACCTCCATATTGCTTTCCACAATGGGTGAACTAGTTTACATTCCCTCCAGCAGTGTAGGAGGGTTCCCCTTTCTCTGCATCCTCACCAGCATTTGTTGTTTCTAGTCTTTTCTATGTTGGCCTTACTAACTGGTGTGAGGTAATAACTCATTGTGGTTTTAATTTGCATTTCCTTGATGATTAGTGATGTGGAGCATCTTTTCATGTGCCTGTTGGCCATCTGAATTTCTTCTTTGGAGAAGTGTCTCTTCATATCCTCCACCCATTTTTTAATCAGGTTATTTGCTTTTTCAGTGTTGAATCATGTGCATTCTTTATATATTAGATGTTAAACCCTTGTCAGATATGTAATTTACAAATATATTCTCCCATACTGTAGGATGCTTTTTTGTTCTGCTGGTGGTATCTTTTGCTATACAGAAGCTTTTTAGCATGATGTAGTCCCATTTGTTCATTTTTGCTTTTGTTTCCCTTGCCCAGGGAGATATGTTCATGAAGTTGCTCATGTTTATATCCAAGAGATTTTTGCCTATGTTTTTTTCTAAGAATTTTATGGCTTCATAACTTACATTCAGGTCTTTGATCCATTTTGACTTTACTTTTGTGTATGGGGTCAGACAATAATCCAGTTTCATTCTCTTGCATGTAGCTGTCCAGGTTTGCCAATACCAGTTGTTGAAGAGGCTGTCATTTCCCCATTGTATGTCCATGGTTCCTTTATCATATATTAATTGACCATGTATGCTTGGGTTTATATCTGGGTTCTCTAGTCTGTTCCACTGGTCTATATGGGTCTGTTCTTGTGCCAGTACCAAATTGTCTTGATTACTGTGACTTTATGGTAGAGCTTGAAGTCAGGGAGCATAATATCCCCCACTTTATTCTTCCTTCTTAGGATTGCTTTGGCTACTTGGGGTCTTTTGTGGTGCCATATGTATTTTAGAACTATTTACTCTAGTTTGTTGAAAAATGCTGTTGGTATTTTAATAGGGATTGCATTGAATCTGTAGATTGCTTTAGGCAGGATGGCCATTTTTACAATATTAATTCTTCCTACTGATGAGCATGAGATGTGTTTCTATTTATTGGTGTCTTTAATTTCTCTCATGAATGCCTTGTAGTTTTCAGAGTATAGGTCTTTCACTTTCTTGGTTAGGTTTATTCTTAGGTATTTTATTCTTTTTGATACAATTGTGAATGGAATTGTTTTCCTGATTTCTCTTTCTGCTAGTTCATCATTAGTGTATAGGAGTGCAACATATTTCTGTGTATTAATTTTGTATCCTGCAAGTTTGCTGAATTCAGATATTAGATCTAGTAGTTTTGGAGTGGATTCTTTAGGGTTTTTTTGTGTAAAATATCATGTCTTCTGCAAACAGGGACAGTTCCACTTCTCCCTTGCCAATCTGGATGCCTTTTATTTCTTTGTGTTGTCTGATTGCCATGGCGAGGACCTCCAGAACTATGTTGAATAAAAGTGTGGGGTCTGGGCATCCTTGTCTTGTTCCAGATCTTAAAGGAATAGCTTTCAGCTTCTCGCTGTTAAGTATGATGTTGTTTGTGGGTTTATCATATATGCCTTTATTATGTTGAGGTACTTGCCCTCTAAACCCATTTTGTTGAGAGTTTTTATCATGAATGGATGTTGAATTTTGTTGAATGTTTTTTCAGCATCTATTGAGATGTTCATGTGGTTTTTGTACTTCTTTTTGTTGATGTGGTGGATGATGTTGATGGATTTTTGAATTACTGTACCATCCTTGCATCCCTGGAATAAATCCTACGTGATTGTGATGGATGATCTTTTTGATGTATTTTTGAATTTGGTTTGCTAATAATTTGTTGAGTATTTTTGCATCTATGTTCATCAGGAATATTGGTCTGTAATTTTCTCTCTTCGTGGTGTTTTTACCTGGTTTTGGAATTAGTGTGATGCTGGCCTTGTAGAATGAGCTTGGGAGTATTCCCTCCTCTTCTATTTTTTGGAAAACTTTAAGGAGGATGGGTATTAGGTCTTCACTAAATGTTTGGTAAAATTCAGCAGTGAAAGCATCTGGTCCAGGAGTTTTGTTTTTAGGTTGTTTTTTGATTACCAATTCAATTTCGTTGCTGCTAATTGGTCTATTCAGATTTTCTGTTTCTCCCTGGGTCAGCTTTGGAAGGTTGTATTTTTCTAGAAAGTTGTCTATTTCTTCTAGAAATACAATTTTTCATTGTATTCTCTCATAATTCTTTGTCTGTGTTGTCTGTAGTGATTTTTCCATTCTCATTTCTTTTTCTGTTTATGTGTGTAGACTCTTTTTTTTTAAAAAGTCTGGCTAGGGGGTTATCTATTTTGTTTATTTTTTTGAAGAACCAGCTCCTGCTATCATTGATTCTTTCTATTGTTTTATTTTTCTTGATTTTATTTATTTCTGCTGTAATCTTTATTGTTTCTACTGACTTTGGGCCTCATTGTTCTTCTTTTTCTAGTTTCCTTAATTGTGAGTTGAGACTGTTCATATGGGATTGTTCTTCTTTCCTGAGGTAGGCCTGTATTACAATATACTTCCCTTGTAGCATGGCCTTTGCTGCATCCCACAGATTTTGCAGTGTTGAATTATTGTTGTCATTTGTTTCCATATATTGCTTGATCTCTGTTTTTATTTGGTCAGTGATCCATTGATTATTTAGGAGCATGTTATTAAGCCTCCATGTGTTTGTGTGCTTCTTCATTTCCTCTGTGTAATTTATTTCTAGTTTCATACCTTTGAGGTCTAAGAAGCTGGTTGGTACAATTTCAATCTTTTGGAATTTACTGAGGCTCTTTTTGTGGCCTAGTATATGATCTATTCTTAAAAATGTTCCATGTGCACTTGAGAAGAACGTGTATCCTCTTGCTTTTGGATGGAGTGTTCTGTAGATTTCTGTTAGGTCTTTCTCTTCTAATACATTGTTCAGTGCCTTTGTCTCTTTACTTATTTTCTATCTGGTTGATCTGTCCTTCAAAGTGAGTGCTGTGTTGAAGTCTCCCAAAATGAATGCATCGCACTGTATTTCCCCCTTAAATTCTCTTAGTATTTGTTTCACATATGTAGGTGATCCTGTGTTTGGTGCATAGATATTTATAATAGTCCTTCTTTGTCTCTTGTTACTTTCTTTGTTTTGAAGTCTATTTTGTCTGATACAAGTACTGCAACTCCCTATTAGTTGCAAGAAATACCTTTTTCCATCCCTTTACTTTCAGTCTGTGTATGTCTTTGGGTTTAAAGTGAGTCTCTTTTAGACAGCATATAGATGGGACTTGTTTTTTCATGCATTCAATGATTCTGTGTCTTTTGATTGGTGCATTCAGACCATTTACAGTTAGGGTGATTATTGATAGGTTTGTACTTATTGCCATTGCAGGCTTTAGATTCGTGTTTACCATATGTTCAAGGGTAATTCCCTTACTATCTGACAGTCTAATTTAACTCACTTAGTATTCTATTACAAACACAACCTAAAGGTTCTTTTTTTTCCTCTTTTTTCTTCCTCTTCCTTTCTTTATATATTAGGTATCATATTCTGTACTCTTTGTCTATCCCTTGATTGACTTTGGGGGTAGTTGATTTTATTTTGCATTTGCTTAGTAATTAATTGTTCTACTTTGTTTACTGTGATTTTATTTCTGCTGGTGACAGCTATTTAGCCTTAGGAGTGCTCCCATCTAGAGCAGTCCCTCCAAAATACACTGTAAAGGTGGTTTCTGGGAGGTAAATTCTCTCAGCTTTTGTTTATCTAGAAATTGTTTAATCCCGCCTTCAAATTTAAATGATTATTTTTTCTGGGTAGAATATTCTTGGTTTGAGGCCCTTCTGTTTCATTGCATTAAATATATCATGCCGCTCCCTTCTGAATTGTAAGGTTTCTGTTAGGAAGTCTGATGATAACCTAATGGGTTTTTCTTTGTATGTGAACTTTTTTCTCTCTCTAGCTGCTTTTAAAAGTCTGTTTTTATCTTTCATCTTTGACATTTTAATTATTATATGTCTTGGTGTTGTCATCCTTGGGTCCTCTGTATTGGGAGATCTGTGTACTTCCATGGCCTGAGATACTATCTCCTTCCTCAGATTGGGGAAGTTTTCAGCAATAACCTCCTCAAAGATACTTTCTATCCCTTTTTCTCTTTCTTCTTCTTCTGGTACCCCTATAATACAAATATTGTTCCATTCAATATTCATTCAGTTCTCTCAATATTCTTTCATTTCTAGAGATCCTTTTTTCTCTCTGTGCCTCAGCTTCTTTGTATCCTATAGTTTCTGTTCCATTTACTATCTCTTCT
Source organism: Manis javanica (assembly GCF_040802235.1). Lineage (NCBI taxonomy): Eukaryota > Metazoa > Chordata > Mammalia > Pholidota > Manidae > Manis > Manis javanica. Next base: position 57,016,381 of record NC_133159.1, read on the forward strand.
ACTACATCTAATCTGCTTATAAATCCCTCCATCGTATGTTTCATTTTAGATATGGAATTTCTTACTGATTGAATCTCCTTCCTAAATTCCTCCCTGAGTTCTTGAATATTTTTCTGTACCTCCATAAGATTGTTTATAATTTTGATTTTGAACTCTTTCAGGAAGATTGGTGAGTTCAGTTTCATTTTGCCCTTTTTCTTGTGTTTGTGAGATTTGGGTTTGAACCAGGTTTCATATTTGTATGTGGTGCCCCCTATTGCCTAGAAGCTCTACTCTATAGAGCTGCTCAGTCCCTGGAGCAATGTTGAGATTTGCAGGGGAGCATTGCTGGTGCCTGGGGGGAGGAAAGAGCTGTTTCCTGCTTCCAAGCTGTAGTGCCTGTCTCCACTATCAGAACAAGTGGGCCAAGCAAACAGGTGTAAGCCTCTGTGCTTTGTGTTTATAGCAGCGATAATTGGGGCCTCCCTTTGGCTGGCCTGATGCCAGGGCAGGGATGCCAGTTTGTGATCCTGTGCTAGCAGGCCAGGAGGAAGGCCCAGCAGGCTGTGTATCACAGTGGGGGGCCTTGGAGCTGAGTACCCAGCCAGGTGGATGGAGTGCCTGAAGCTCTTAAAAGTTCCCAACCTGCTGGGCAAAACATGCCCAGGCAACCTTGTCCACCTATCCCTTCTCCCGAGCAGCAAACTCTGTGCAATCCCTGCCCCTTCAGCAGCCCTCTCGCTGCTATGAAGCCTCTCAGATCACCCGCCTTTCCTTTGTCCCAGAGCAGCCAGATGTGGATCCCTGTCTTCCACAAACGGCTGGAATCTGTCTCTCCAAGTATTCTACCTGTCTAAGCTTTCCAATCCCACTAATCTCCAGAGTACCATGCGATGTAGATTTGTGTTCCCAAAGGAGATCTCCAGTGCTGGGCACTCAGCAGTCCTAGGCTTCCACCCTCTCCCTGCTCCACTTCTCTTCCTCCTGCCAGTGAGCTAGGGTAGGAGAAAGGTTTGGGTTCTGCCTGATCAAGGCTTTGGTACATTACCCTGTTTCATGAGGTCCACTGTGTTCTCTAGGTGTATGCAGTCTCACACAGCCTTCTTTCCTGTTGCTCTTTTAGAATTAATTGTATTAACTATATTTTCATATTATATATGGTTTTGGGAGGAGTTCTCTGTCTCACCTCTCACACCACCATCTTTAATCTCTAATGTCTTATTATTTTTATGATTTGAATATTACATATTCCAATATTTGTCATAATTCATTTCAATAACACTTTTCTAAATATATAATTAATACATGTTTAGTTCCATAAACTTAGGAAATGCAGAAAAGCAAAATAAAGAAAAACACCAACTGCTCCCATTTTAAGTAAATTTTTATAGTGCAATTTGTATATAAATACTAATACCTTTGCCTTTATATATCGTGATAATGTATGTGCCCTTCTGTAGCTATTTTATTTTACACTAGACATTTTAAGCAGCAATTAATATTCCTCAATAATATGGCTTTTAAATGGTGGCCATTTAAACCATGATTTAGTACATTAATTCCTCATTGTTGGACATTTAGTTTGTTGCCAAGTTATTAGTATTATTAAATATACTGTTGTGAACATCTGTATATCTATATTTGTACAAGTATCTATATTTTTTTGGTAGCAATAACGCTAAGTAAATTGTTTCAAAGGCTGTATACATTTTTGAACATACTCAGCTTGGAAGTTATATTTTAACTTCCATTGTTGTCTCCTAACCTATTGATAAATGTGTCATACATTTTATTTTTTTTTTAATCATAAATTGAATAAGCAACATCTTTTCCTTCACCAAGTTAATTGCTTTACAATCTCTTACAAATTATGATAAAGTCCTCTGGTGTGAAGCAGTGTCAGTGGTATAAAGAAATAATTATAATTATGTTAATATTTAGCTGTGATTGAGTGCTTATTTAGTGCCTGGCATGTGTCTCAGAATAACATGCTCCATAATAATAACTCACTTAAACTATGCAACTCCTATGACATCAATACAGTTTCATGTGCCCATTTAGAAATGAGGAAACTGAGCCACAGAGATTAAGTAATGTCCATGTCACACAGCTGGTGAGTGTAAGAATGGATACAAAGCTCAGCCCTCTGAGTCCTGAGCTCATATTGTTAACCACTATGTTACACTTCCTCTAAAACAGCCATCATGATGTGAATTACCAGTGTGTTCGCTGATCATTGAGGGACCCTTGGCATTCCCTAGCAAATGCTCAAATTACTTCATAATGACTCTACCCAATTTTGCAAAGCACTTGCAGACTTTTAGATCAAAATATTTTCAGGTGGAAGTAATAGTCATCTATGGCCCCTACTTATTACATAGACTGGTTTCATGTATACTGAGTTTAAAATGTGGAAAATTGCACATCTTCTTCTGGTTGGATGGAGTATCAAATATGATATTTGAAGAGAGGAAAAACTGGTCTGACTGATACCTCAGCCAATGCACTGCTATTCTTCCTATCAAACCTAATCAAATATGCTTATTCCTGGGGCCAAGAAGAGCCCTTTAAATGTATCTTGTATGAAATCTCTGGCTTTACAAAGGGCAGAGAAAGCTTAAAAATTACTTCTGAAAGGAAAGTGAGCTGTTATTCACTGTTATACATATTAGCCTAAACCATAAGAGATGAGATTGCTCCATTCTCTCCTACTGCCTGAGACCATGATTTATTAATTATTCTCTTTTAAATAGTATATTTTTCCCTATATGCCAGGCCCTTCCCTTAAATTAAGCAATGAAGTACTGAAGATTTTGGAACTATGAGGCCTGACATCATCAGTTAAGAATAATCAAACCTGTTACTCTGAGTATTTTTTAATCAGTCTTTGAGGTAGATAGCTTTATTATCCCCGTTGCACAGATGAGGAAATGGCAGCTCCACGATAATATGTAAACTACCCCAGAATTCATAGCTAGTAGGTGGCAGATCCTAGATTTGAACCCAACCCCTCAGGCTCCAGAGCCCCTGCTCATAATCATTATTACTTGATTTTCTATAGCATACAGGTAATAATCATTACTTTCAGAGTATCTGTGAAAACTCAGTTTCTGGGACATGATGCTTGATTAGCAAATGATTACATTGTTCTCAACAATGTTATGGTTGTTACCACCCCATTAAAAAATTCCTTCTCTTCATGTGAAATATTAAACACACCCAAATAATATATGTATTATAAATAATAAAAACAGCTACCTACTATTCACCTTAAATATAAAACATGACTACTCCTCTGAGAGTCATTCTTACACAATCATGTTCCTCTCCCTACGACTCCCCAAGAGTTATCTTACTCAGAATTTTTGGCTTACCATTCTCTTTCCTCCTTTATTTCATTTGAAAGAATACTGTCATCTAGTATAGAGGTTTTTTCCTAGGATAGCTTTTCAGTTATATGTAGTCCATAATACATGTAAAGAAAAACTCCTTTGTTCCCTTTTTACCTCCAGCTTTCTTGAATGGCTATTCAGTACTATTACCTCTTTTTCCTTAGCTGACTTCATTCATTGAGGCATGGCCCCTATGTATGCTGGAATATGAGGACTGAGGGGTAAGAGCAAGAAGCTAGAATTCTGGCTGTAACACTAACAGTTCAAATATAGTGCCCATTAGGGCATACAGAACTGGTACTGAACCTGATGTAACCTGATGGTGGGGCCTTGTAAAGTTTCAAAGATGCCTGTAGTTAGTGGTGATATTTGTACCCAGGCACATGGGACTAGAGATCAGAAGGTTTGTCAGTGAGAACCAGGGTTCTAATCAGGCACAGAAATTTTCAGTACTGGTCTGGTTTCAAAAACAGAGCAGTCACAGCAGCCTAGCTGAGTGTGAACCCTGTCAGAAAGACTGTCAAGACAGAATTTCTGTCCTTACAGAATGTGGAGACCATGGCTAGTTTATGATAAGAGCTCATTGGTGATTCACTGAACATTGCACAGAAAATAGGGCATGTCAGTGAAAATATGGCTCCTACTTTTTTTTCTTCTACGTTGTCTAGATTTTCTCAGCTGTTGCTTGTCCTGGACTAAGCTTGCATTCAAATGTTTTTCAGAAACCATTATAGAAAATTGTATCATTGATAGCAAATAGCTCATGGTGTTTGAGTCAACAATACACAACCATCCCATAAGTCTGCATTTATAGCTGTAGCAGTTGTAAGGATCATTCAAATGGTTGCAAACATCTGAAGAATCCCTGTATTCATTCATTTATTCATTCATTCAAACCATAACAACTTCATTATACCTTCCCAAGATAATTGTGCTGTGGTTTATGTACTGAAGTACATTTGCTACAAGAGTTTTTCTGTAATTTATTTTATATGTCAGATATAAAGGATTATACTGATTTTACTTAATGAATGGATGTACATAATTTTGGAGTATCTAGAAATTTTATTTCATGAGAAGCAAGGGGCAGTTATTAGTAATATTTTATATATGGGGAATTTGAGGTCTGATAGATTTGAGAACTATTGACTTAAAATCTTCTCTAATTTCTTCTTCTCCCTCATCTACTAACAGACAAATATTTGCCAAATTCTATGCATTTTATTTTCACAATTATTGTAATTTAGTTTTCACACATCACTACTGCCTATATCTCAGTTTACATTATCTTAATCTGAATGTTCAATGGCTTCCTAAGTAATTTTCTTCCATATTTTAAAAATATAGGCTTTAGAATCAGTGAGCCATATTTTAAAAATATAGGCTTTAGAATCAGATTTAGATTCATATTTTACCTTTTCACTTATTAGTTGTATCTTATTTTTTAATGTTAAAAAAGGACTAATAATTCTTACCTAGGAGTAATAGAGCAATGTACAATGTCTAATGAATTATAATAAATATTCATTAATGTTAGTGTTATCTTTCAATTGTATCATACATATGTATATTATGATCATAGTCTTGATCCTATAAAATACTCTAGATTGCATATTAAATATTGTTGTCAGACCATGTGACATGATCTTAGGTTTAGAAAATATGGTCAACATAATTACAAAGTATCTTTTGGTATATGCACTAAAGGCCCAGGTGTGTGTGCAACCCAGAACAAGCAATTGAAACTCCTTTAGTAATGGGTATTGTGTGACCTCAGGAGATAAGTTCTCATTACTTCTTCAGTAATATTACAGATACACTTGATGCTGGGTATGAAAAAAAATTGCTTTTCCCATCTAAGCTGCCATTTCAACTGAATGTCAGGAACTTATTTTCAGCTTACAGTTTTTATGAACTGTATTTCCATTTAATCTCCGTCCACCTGATCGGGAAATACGAAGTACTTATCAGGAAGCAGGGCTTTTCTTGCCTCTTTGTAAATGAAGCATTTCTGAAAATGAATGTGGCACCCTAAGTGAACAGCAGCAATTTGAATCTGCATGGATGCTACATAAAGAAATGGGGAATATAAGTCATTTTTAATATTATTATTATTTGCAAAGCCCATTTCACAAGATTGCTTATTTCCTCAAGTTTGGACTTCTTCATTTAAATATTCATCTGTAAAATAAATTGTCAGAAAGTTAATTTAAAACTGCAGTCTTGGCCAGTTCTGAGATGACTGTCTTAAATGCTCGTGGATTTGTTCATTTATGTCAGGAATATTCCCAAAAGGAACAACTATAGAAACAACTATAGAAAAAAAGGAATGGGTCAAGTTTGAGGCATTAAGTACAGTAAGAAAACCTCCCCCTAGGTAATTTTAAAGAACTGGATTTATCTACAGAAAACACAGAGGACAAGTCTAGAGTATTTTGAGCTAGCAAAGTGAAGATTTAGGTTTGTTGGTGAGCTACAACTTACAGGCAGAGGGGGAACATTATTTCAAAGAAGTAGATTCTACACGCAATTCTGAAAAATGGAAACAAAATTATTAGGTGGATTTGGGAGCAAGAAAATGTGAGAGGAGGTTAGGAGCATGCCAGTATAAAAAGGGGTAATATCAAATTGAAAGAGATTTTGAAAAATAAATAAAAATATAAGGAAGACTGGTTTAATAAGGAATTAATTTATCAAATTATAGAAGTTTTGATGGAAATACTGTCAGATAAAATATAATAAAAACCCAGGATAGATATGCCAAAATTAAGAAAACTAGCAGGCTTCTTTAGTATAGTTATTAAACAGAGCTTGTAGTTTTATATACAACTTTGTTGGAGGTATCCATTTTATAAATTATAACTCCATTGCCACATGTCCAGCCATTAAATCAACAGCTTTCTTCTATTTTTAATAGCAGAAAATAATCAAATTTGAAATCCTTTGGATTTTCTAATTAGCTGCTATTTTTAGGCATTAGAATAGTTAGTATACTTTGTACTGCTACCCTAGATTTTCTGTGAACCTACAATTCAAGGTTTAGGTACATAAAACTTAAATGATCATGGAACTTCTGCTTCCAGCCATTTCAGGAAGCCATAGGATTAAGTAGGTGAGATTGCCATTCTGCTACAAACAACTCTAGCTCTGGACAAATTATGTGAGACAGTTGATTTCAGGCAGTGAAAAACAGGCAGTGCAGGACAAGATTTTTGAAAGAATGTAATACAAGAGGTAGTCGAGTCCCCTGTTCATCCCAGCTCTCTGCCTGGAGGTGTTCTCTGGAATGTGGGCACTGGAGATGGACCTGGGTTAGCACACAGTAAGAGACAAAACCTGCACTGAGGCTGCTGAGACACTTGTAGTATGCATGGCTGAGAACCAGACAAAAAGTAACTGCAGGGGAGAAGCCCTGGAAGTCAGAGGGAGTGCCAAGCAATTTATTGACAAGGACTGTACTGCACATAACAGGGAAAGATTCCTGATATTTAGCAGAGAGCAAGTGCTGCAGCCCCATAGCTGAAATCCTACAGTGCTGGCTGACACTGGGGTTCTAGACTACCCAGTGAGGACAGACCTCACTACACTGGCCACCTTGGACATTCAATAAATAGGAAGGAATAAGCATCAAACCCTAGATTAACAGCCAAGTCAGGACTAAAGCATACAACCTATAAAGCTGCCTAAGCTTGGTGGAATCAAAGTGTCTGCCAGTGATTTAATTATCTGCCAAAATAAAACTCCATTTCAATTAGGAAATGAAAGGAAGATGGTGTAGTTTAGACTCTTTGCAACATATCATCCACTAAGTCAGGCACAAGAATTCTGCATCTAGTGAAAATAAGAGTGAAATAAATACATTTTCAGATAAACTGAGGGACCAATCTTATACTGTTGGACTCAACAAACCAATAATGTAAGAATGCTGAATTATATTTTTCCAGGCTTAAGATAAATGATACTATAGACTGCTTCTGACTTTCAGTGGTTCAACTTATGATTTTTCAACTTTAGGATGGTGTAAATGTCTGGGTAAATATAATGGGCTACCATATTTATATTATAATTTTCCAAATTTACCAAATTTATATTATAAATTTTCTATATGTTATAATAGGAGGCTAGAAAAGTCAGGGAAATTTTAGTTCAAAATAAGTGGAAATATGAAAGAAAATAGAAACAGAATGCATGATAGAGAAAACAGACATAATAGAGAAAGACAACAAAGGCAAAAGTTGGTCCTTTAATAAAAATCAATACAAGTTATGAAATCCTAGATATACTGACAACAAGCAAAAAAGAAAAAATATAAATTACTAATATCGAGAATAAAAGAGGAAATATTGCTACAGATCCTATAAATATTTAAAAAATAAGAAATATTATGAACAACAAAGCCAATGAATTTGATGAATTAGATGAAATGAGCACTATCTTAAAGCACACAATTCAAAAAACTGGCACAAGATTTTGCAATAGAAAATATGAATAACAATTACATGTTAAAAAAATTCATTATCAAAACTTCCCAAAATAACAGTTCAGACCCAGAAGGTGTTCTTATGAATTCTCTTAAATATTTAAGGAAGAAAAAATAACAATTTTTACAATGTATTTTAAACAATAGAAATATTTATATTTTAGAAGGAAATACTTATCAGTTTATTTATAAGGCCAGCATATCCCTAATACAAAAACCTAGCAAAAACATAAGAAAAATGCAGACCAGAATCCTTCATGAACATTCTGTGAACTTCCTTAATGCATATTAGCCATTCCAATACAGAAATAAATAAAAATATGCCATGAGGAAGTTGGCTTTACCAGTCATGCCACTTCACTTTAACATTTAAATATCAATATATCTAATTCACCACATTAACAGGATAAACCTCCCAAAATAGGATCATCTCAGTAGTTGCCTAAAAAAATGGGTAAAACCAACAACAGCAACGATAGGTTTGTGGAGAGGAACTGATGATGCCTATGTGTGTATGTAATCTCCTGTGTAATACAGAGCCTGGCACGTGGAGGTGGTGCTTGGTTATTGTTAAGAGTGATTGTTACTTAACATGCTAAAGCAGTTTCTTATTGTTCTTATTTTAAAATGGCTTTCAGAACAAATTCTTATATATTTCATCAAGGACCAAATTTCATAGGAGCTGATGAGAATAGTGAGCAGCAGCTTGATTCTGAGAGCTCTTAAATACAAGTGCTCTGATCCATCCATGATACCCTGGAGAGAGGCTCCAGCTCATGGGTGACCAGAGGAATTTTCAGCTCAGCATCATCCCCACAACAGCGGCCAGTATCTTTCACACTGATGATTATATGCTGATCCAGAAAGCACTGGGAATGTGCTTAGTTCAGTTCCTGGCAACTGATGTTAGCTGAATCTGAATTTACCTCTACAGCCCATAAATGACTAACTACTTAGAAGACATGAACTAAGGGTAGAAAAAAAATAGTGAAGTAAAAAAGTAGGACAAACTCTAATAAGAATTTGGAAAAAAGCATGGTGCATGTTATATCTGTCTTCTATTTTACACTTAGCAAGTCACTTTCATATATATGATCTCAGATCATTATTTGTTAATACTAAATAAATATAAAACAATTTCTGAAAGCCTTCCATAGGCTAATGTGCATTGCAAATCATGAAAAGATGACGTAAAACAAATCCTTCCCCATGCTTTTCCATCCAAGCATCACTAACCCCCTTTAGGACCAGAATGCCACAGAATACAGTTGAGAAAGTGTTGCACTGAAAACTGGAGGTCTTTGGGAGAATAGTCTGTGTTTCAAATAAATCTATATCTTCAGAGCCAAGGGCACAATCTGGCATCCTATAAATGTTTCTTTAATTATTTTCTCCATTTATTATTATTCTTGCTTTACAGACGAAAGGTTGATGCTTAGAGAGGGTCAATGAGTTGTGTAAGTCAAATAGTCAGTGGTAGAGATGGGATTTATTCTTACTTGGAGTCAGGCTTCATGCTGGGGGTAGCAGGGAAATTCATGAGGCAGAAATGGTAATGAATTTGTAGTTGGCAAATGTATGATTGGTGGTGCCACTACTCTCCGGCATGGTGATTTAGAACAAATTATGGAATCTTCCTGGGTGTTTTTGCTTCCCTTGCTATGAAATAGAAGAGCAATTACATTAATGACTTCTGAAATGCCCAGTAGCTCTGAAATTCTCAAGCTTGATCTGAATTTGCAAGCATGACAGAATGAAAATGTGTGAAGAGGAATGAGTTTTAGAAACAATATAGCTTCAGGTATCTAGAGAGCAATTGAAACCTTCAGAGTTAGTATCTGTTGGCAGACTCTTCCTAAACCTGAGCACCATCACCAGCATCTTACTTTATTAATATTGTGTTTCTTTTAAATCTGTTTAATATTATCATTAAATATGTTAATATGGTAATAATAATTGCTTAAGTTAGATGAAGTTTTTCCTTTCATAAAACTGTTTCCTCATTTATCATTTTCTCATCTTATCTTTTGCTCATTATTAGGAGAGAGTGAAGGCAGATGTATTTGGCTGTATTTAAGCTATTAGGGTAAACAGAGGATTTGTATAAGGTCCCCAGAAGGCATTGACAATGCTCCTGGTCACCAAGAGCTCCAATGGAGATGGACAACAATATTAATGTTGTTTTCATGCCTGCTAATACAGCATCGGTTCTGTAGCCCATGAATCAAGGAATAATTTTTACCTTCAAGGCTTATTATTTAAGAAATACATTTTGTAGAGCTATAACTGTCATAGATAGTGATTCCTCTGATGGATCTGGCAAAGTAAATTGAAAACCTTCTTGAAAGAATTCACTATTCCAGATGCTGGGAAGAAGTCAGAATATCAAGATTAATAGGAGTTTGGGGGAAGTTGATTCCAACCCTTATGGATGACTTTGAGGCTTCAGTACTTCATTGGAGGGAGAAACTGCATAGATGTTGGAAAGAGCAAAGAGAACTAACTAGAATTAGAAGTGGAGCCTGAAGATGTGACTGAACTTCAGCAATCTCATGATAGAACTTGAAGGGATAAGGGGTTGCTTCTTATGGATGAACAAAGAAAGTGGTTTCTTGAGATGGAATCCTGATGGAATCCTTCACTTCTGGCCAAGATGCTGTAAAGATTGTTAAAGTGACAAGAGATAAATTAGAATATATTATATAGACATAGATAATAAAGCAATGGCAGGTTTTGAGAGAATTAACTCCAATGTCAAGAAGTTCTGTGTATAAAATGCCATCAAAGAGCATCACGTGCTACATAGAAATCATTTGTGAAAAATCCATCTGTGGAGCAAATTTTTTTGTTACCTCATTTTTAAAAGTTGCCGCAGCCACCCGGATCTTCAGCAACCCCCACCCTGATCAGTCAGCAGCTGTCTATATCAAGGCAGGACTCCCACCAGCAGAAAGATTATGATTTGCTGAAAGCTCAGATAATGGTGAGCATTTTTTAGCAGTAAAGTATCTCTAATTAAGTTATGTATATTGTTTTCTTAGATATAATGCTATTTCACATTTAATAGACCACAGTATAGTGTAAACGTAATTTTTATAGGCACTGGGATATGAAAAAATTCCTTTGACTCATATCCTTGTTATACTTATTGCAGTGGTCTGGGACTGTATCCCAGGTATGCCTGTACATTGCTACAGCCAGAGCTGCTTATTTTCTTCTAGCCTATGGGCTTTCTTCTTAAACTAAAGATGATTATGACATTTCTCTATGTGTAGGGATGCCCAGAAATAGTACCACTTATAACATCACTGTAAGCTCAAACTTCAAATCTCCTATTATGAAAAAACCTCAAACCTTAATTCACAGATAAAGGTATCATACCTTGAAACTATACCAGAGATTTGATAATTTCTTCTTTAAATGCAGTTCTCATATAAATTATTTCATCTCTTTGAAGCATAGGCTAGGAAAGAATTTTAGGCTTCAGACTTGTTTGTCAAATACTTAGGAGTGACGATGGTGTTGATGGAGGAGTATAACTTCCAAACACTTAACAGATTACTTAGAGAAATAATGTTCAATCGTTCTTAAAATGATCTATCTTAGGTAGGTAAAATCATGCTTTTATATGTATTAGAAAATATTAGTTGAGTACCAAATTATGCCAGGCTTTGGGCTAGGTTCTTATTAAAGACAGGCAAGACAAAAAGAACAGGAGCAGAAAAAAATCTTTGGCATCAAAAATTTCATAGTCTAATAAGGAAAGAGGAGAGGCAAATTTCACATTGTTCCATATTGTTAGAGTCTATGTTAAAATAACTCTAATAGATGTAGACATATGGTGACAAAAAGAGGCAGCTCCTGAAGGTAGGGGGAATTCAGAGAAGTGGTGCTTCATGGGTCCTAAACGGTGGATGGAAATCCATCAGGAAATGGATGGGGAGATGATAACTCCAGGTAGAGTCTTAGCACATGGAAAGAGTATATCACTTTATGGGAAATGGATATTCTTTATTATGACTAGATTACTGGTCATACAGAAAAGTGGTATTTGTTAAAGATAGAGGGAAAGTAAATCATGAAGGGCACTGCATGTCAATTTAAGACATTTGAATTTTGTCAGATATTTGAGATCTGTGGTGAAGGTATGAAGAAAGTGGGCTTTAGTGAAGGAAGTGGAAGGCTTGCAAAAGCCTCAATAAAAGTATGATGTCCGTTGTAGTGGGATGCTGTCCAAATAAGAAAAAGAGAAAGAGAGATGGTAAGATTAGAGAAGATTTTAGGTATAGAATCTATAGAACTAATGCATTACAAAGGGGGAATAAAATATTTTCCCAAATATTAAGCATGAAAATAAAGGTAGTTATTTTGAAATGAAAAATTTGGGAGAACAGTTCTCTTTCAAACATGATGTTAAACACCCAAGTGGAAAATTGGAAATCTGAATACACAAGTCTGGAATTTAAGGGACCTTTACTGGATAAAATTACAAAATTTAATTTCATCAGCATATAGGTAAGATTTAAAACCAGGGACTAATGAGATCGTTTGGAGGAAAAGTATAGAGCTATCTCCCAATACTTCAGCTGGAAATATAGAAGACAGAGATGGTTATTTGGGGAAAGTAAGTGCTGTTAGAGAAGATTGGGCCTTTTCCCCTCTCTACAATTACTAATTGTAATCCAAGAATGAATCTGAAACTGGAACAAGATAACCTGTCTGCAAGAATGAAAACATTACTTAAGTTTGAGGACACTTGTTTCTGGGATGGAGATTGCAAAACAGATTAAATGCCAGCTACCTCTGTTGTGTACTATTGTTCTTCCTCGTCCTCATGGGCACTCCAAATGGTTAAAGAAGGATTTACTCCTTCAGAATAAGAATGAACCACCTATCTATCTCATAGATGCTCTTCATTCTTCCCTTGTAACTTCAAGACCAAGGGCTACTTCCCTAACTTGGGAAATCTTGAGGGAAAAGCTTAGACGTTCAATGTTTACTTAATTTAATTTTGCTTATTCAAAAAAATTAACATAATGAATCATACTTGATATGGAAATAAAATACCATAATGATACAAGGGGATACAAATTACTAAGAGTGTTCTGTACCCAGGACTTTTCATTTATGCCTATGTTATCAGACTCTCTTTCAGTCTTTTCCTATTTTCTCTAGGATATGAAGACTAGGGGGTAATTACTGAAGCCATGAATATGGAGTACAAGAATGTATTCTGATTAATTATATTTTAACTACCTGTCTTAAGGAAGTCATGTTTATCTAGCTTAGGTCCCACTCACAGACCTCAACTGATCAATTTGAAGTAAATGCATCATTTCTAATGACCAACCATAAAGGACTCATGGTTCACGTCATGACTAAAAACTCTTCTAGGAGAGCGATGGTGATAAAATGAACTCTTATTATTACAGCAAGGCAGAAAGAACAGACATAACAGATGTTCTCTTTAAAATAACCTAGGAATATTACACTATTGATCTGTGCCCTCTCTGGATGCTAGCAGTATCATTGCTTTTACACTTCTGTTCCATGGATAACTCAAATAGTAATGACATATTCAGTTTAAGTCATAGAGAGTTGTAAAAGTTGCATGGTTGTTCATATAAATGAACTATTTTTAATGGTCCCCAGGGAATAAAGCTCATTCAAAAGAATAAATCAATATACATGGGACAAAATTATTTATCCATTTAAATCTCAATGTATGTATTTGTAGATAAGAACAAAGCTGGAGGCATCACACTGCCTGGTTTCAAACTACATTATTCTAAAGCTATAGTAATTTAAACAGTATGATATTAACATATAAATAGACATCTAGATCAATGGCACAGAATAGAGAGTGCAGAAATAAGCCCATGAATATTTGGTCAATTAATTTACAGCAAAGGAGCCAAAGTTATACCATGAGGAAAGGACAGTTTCTTCAATTAATGGTGCTGGAGAACTGGGTAACCACATGCACAGAATGGAACTTGACCACTCTGTTACACCACATGCAAAAGTTAACTCAAAATGGATTAAAGACTTAAACATGAGACCAGAAATCATAAAACTCGTAGAAGACAGCATAGGCAGTAAGCTCCTAGACATAGGTCTTGGCAATGATTTTTTTATCTAACACCAAAAACAACAAAAGCAAAAATAAACTAGTAGGACTACACTGAACTAATAACTTCTGCACAACAAAGGAAACCACCAACAAAATGAAAAGCCAACCTACTGAATGAGAGATGGTATTTGCAAATCATGTATCTGTTAAAGGGCTAATATCAGAAAAATACAAAGAACTCATACAACTTGATAACAACAAACAAACAAACAAATAAAACAAATAAAAAATAACCAAAGAGCTGAAGAGACATTTTTCCATAGAAGGCATGCAGATGGATGGCAGGTTCATGAAAAGATGCTCAACATCACCAATTTCAAGGAAATGCAAATCAAAACCACAATGAGATATAAGTTCACACCTGTTAAAATGGCTATTATCAAAAAGACAAGAAATAATAGGTCTTGGCAAGGATGTGGAGAAATGGAAACACTTGTGCACTGTTGGTAGGAATGTAAATTGGTGTTGCCACTATGGAAAATTGTGTGGAGGTTCCTCAAAAAATAGAAAAATACCATGTGATCCAGTAATTACACTTCTCCATACTTATTCAAATAAAATGAAAACAGTAATTCAAAAAAGGACCTGCAAACCCTATAGTTATTGCAGCATTATTCACAATAGCTAAATATGGAAACAACCTAAGCATCCATTGAAGGATGAATGATAAAGAAAATGTGATTTTATATACAATGGGATGCCATTCACTCATAGAAAGAATAAAATCTTGTCATTTGCAAAAATATGGACAGACATATTTTGCTTTGAAGGCATCATGCTAAGTGAAATAAGTCAGACGGAAAAAGAAACACTGTATGATCTTTGTTACATATAGAAACAAACAAAAAGAACAAGCTCATAGGTAGGACAGACAGGTGATTGCTTGCCATATGCAGGGGGTAGAGGATGGGAGAAATGGGCAAAGGGGGTTAAAAATATATATATACAATAAAGGATATCACCATTCCTGTGCTTAATGTTATTATAATTTTATAGATGAAATTTGAAGTTCAGAGACTATATGGTATTCACCTAATCTTATGGGAATTAGTAATAAAGCTAAAATTCAAAACAGGAGTCTTCACAAGTGTTCTTCAGTAACAAGGGAAGACTATGAGATTTCAACACATTAATCACTACAAACACCATCATGGAAGAATTTATGGGTAATATTCTACAAATAATTCATTTTGACATACTCAGGAAAGCCTTCAGTGTCTCCATAATCCTTCTTGAGATCTCTTCTCTGAGATTTTTCCTCCCCAATCTACTTCAGTCAGCATGTAAATTTACGAAGTGAAGATGTGGGTGTACTTGGGCCAGCCACTCCAGGCCCAGAATCTTCACTTGCTTTCTACTGAGTGAAAAGAAAGAGAATCAAAACATATTTTTTGTCTTGATATACCTAGTCTAGAGAAAGCAGGCCAAGGACTGAAAGCTTACACTCACCTGTAAATGCAGACCAACAAACCACGTTACATGAGAGGGGATTATGGAAACAGAGTAAAAATGAAACCAGAATAGGTTTAATCATTTAAAATATACACAGATGTATTTACTGTCACTCTAAGAATTTGGCTCATTTGATAGCTTGGATAAATATTTATGTGCTCTGCATTATACATTTGAATTTAATATAAAATCAGTTTAAAATATTCCCAATTGTAGCAGAGCTGACAAGTTGAATACTAAATAGGATTACTGCTGTAAGGCAAAGCATTCTGCTGGTTTGCCTTAGGTAAAATGATATTCTCGTGAGTCCCCCCTCCAACATCAAATATACCAACTTGTTATCTAAAGGTCAGTTTGGAAGACTTCCATTCTCAAATTACTCTTCTCCAAATAGCCACATAGAATTACAGTAAATCCAAGAAATGTTATGGTCATTGACATTCCGAACATTAAAGAGTGGAAAAGAAACATTCTCTTGTTCTCAAATAAGGATTCTTTACGCTGATATAAAACTTTGCCATTTTTAACTTGCTTTGACATGAAGCAATTTCATCTGAGTTTCCTTTAATAAACGTTCCACTTCGTAGAGGAGGAAACCAAATCAGCTGCCTAAAGTTACACAACTCGGATGGGGTAAGAATGGCCAGCATCAAATATCTGATCCACTTCCATGTCCAGAAGTCTTCTGCTATATTTAATTTTCTCTAGTGTTTCCACACTGTGTTATTGCAAATTACAGATGTTGTGGCAAATTAAGATAGTAGTTTATTGTTAGGACTACACTGTTATTAAAGTTACTTCACTATTCAAAACCAGAGGTTATTTTTCCTATTGTAATTGTAGGGTTTTAAAGTTCTGCTCTTGTTGTCTTTCTCCTCTTAGAACAGAATGGAAGGAAAGAGAAAAATAAGAGTGGATAAAGAAAGGCAAGTAGTGTGAATGAAGAAGGAAAGTCAGAGAGAGGAAGAAAGAAAATAAGAGAGAGAGAAAGGGAGGAAGCGAGTAAGAAAGAGAGGAAGGAATTGTGAAATTGTTCATAATTTATCATTCCATTAACATCAAATATAAACTACTCAGAGTATGAAAACTCTGACCTCCAGCACTAAGACAGAAAACACCTAATCTGTAGCTATTTTATGACACATAAAAACAGTCAGCAAGCCCATGAGCAGCCTTTTTCTCAGCACCAATTCCCTTGTTAACATCTAGAAATTATTTCACACAAAAATCTAAGTACTTTATTTCATTATTTGTAGGTATAAAAAATACTACATGTATGACATGCAAATTAATTTTCTTCTCCAGTTCACTAATTCTACATTAAAAGCCTGTGACTCTATTAACAAAACATTCCCAAACTGGTGGATAGAGGTCCTGGAGAATAGCACAGATGCTTGCTGATCAAATTAATCTTGCTTATAAATTAAGAAGCTGTTGAAGCACAGTGATTATTTAACATGCCTAGCTACTTCAGTGGAAAGGAAGGGAGTATCTCTATAAACTAAATTTGAGTTTGAGGAAATCTTAAGGGAAAAGGAAAAGTTCTCTCTGCATAAGACAATATGGCTATTATACAATCACATTGAAAGATTTTGAAATTACAGGATTTGTAACACAGAGACCTAATTCACTTTATAACTTAAAACTTTTATCCTACAAAATTTTCATAGCAAAGCTTATCATTAGTAGTTACTCCTAATAAGGTGTATTGCTACAACCTTATTTTCTTAGGTGTGATATAGTATCATATTTTTTTAAAAAAGGTAAAAAAGAAAACAGTTAACAGAATTGGATTATGGTAAAATTGTTTGATTAGCATGTTGTCTGAAATGTTCCAGGTATGAGGAAGTGTGATTTCCAATTACACCTTTGTGGTTCAGGGTTATAAAAAGACAAAACTGAAGGTGAAAAAAAAAATCACAGACTAGAAACAAAATTAAAAACTGTTTAGGTGAAGATAAAATTTTCAGGAAACTAATTTATTTATTCCTTCATTTATCAAATATTTATTAAGGTGTCATTCCATCGAAGGCACTGTGTTCTGGCACCTGGCAATCCCAGTCTCCTTGTGGGTGTCCAAGCGTAATGGGAAGAGCCTTGGCTTCAGAATCTGAAGACCAGGAATTAATTTTCTCTTTTACCCTTCATTAAGTGGGTAGTCATCATATACAAATACTTAATCATTCCTGAGACTGTTTTTTATCAGCAAACTTGAAGTGATAACAAATGCATCATGGTTTCATGAGAATTAAGATGTTTTCTCTAAATAGCTGGCAGAGCATCTGGTGAAGAATTGAGCTGTTCTTAGACACTCTGTGCTGAAACAAGCAGACCTGAGGCTAGTTACACACTGAAAAAATCCTTTCATTTGACTTTTCCTCTACTACATAATGAGTCTCTTGGGTGATCAACGAGTATAGCTCTGGAAGTGGACCTAGATTTTTGAGGAAATACTAAAAAATTTGGCATGCCAAGTAATCAATTAAAGCTGGAAACAGGTGTGAGTGAAATCATAAAAGCATTTTATATAAAGATGTATGTAGAAATAACTCAAATCTCAGCGATTTTATTTCACAAGGATAAATAAATAAACATGACATTTTTCAATTATTGTTAAATATACCTTAGGTTTGGTGTATTTACCAAACACATACTCATATTTAAAGACAACTAAAGGAGTAACTGGAGACTCACAACCCAAGTTAAAAGATTACATGACTAGTATTGTAGAAGCTTCGTCTATGCCCCCTACATGTCTCTCCTCAATCACACCAGCCTCATTCACCTCAAGAGAAAACCATCATTCTTATTTCTGTGCTAATCAGCCACTTCGATTTCCTTGTTGTTTTGGCCACATATACAGGTGGATCTAAAGACTATATAATTAGTGTTGTCTATTTTAGGACTTTTTAATGACGGAATCATACTGTGTGTGGTTTTGTGGTATAATCCTCTCAGCGTTTTATGTTTTGGGGAATTGGATTAACCTAGTTCATAGTTAATTTATTTTAACTGTAATTAATTTATCTTCACTGCTGAATATTATTATACTGTATGGATATAGCACAATTGTTAATCTATGCAATAATTGATCAGCATTTGAAATATTAACTTTATTTTCTATTCCAAATATTTCTGCCTTGTCAATCACCATCCTCTGCAGTCGTGAGGGATTTTCCCTAGTGTGTATACCTAAGTATGGAACCGTACCTATTCAACTTTGCTACACACTGGCAAGCTCTCTTCCGAAGTGTTCCCAACAATTTTCACTTCATGAGCAGTGAATGACTGGTCTCATCGTTCCACATTCTTGCCAAACATGGTATTGTGAAATGATGTGTTATTGAGACATCAATGAGCCATTCTGGGGTTGCTAATGAGTTTGTGTATCTTGCCATGTACTCAAAGGTCATCCATATACATGTTCTATGAAATGTCTGTGCTTTTTGTTCAATTTTAACTTGCTGTTTCCTTTTTTTTCTTATTGATTGGTAGGCTGAGAATCCTTTGTTGGTTGTGAGAATTTTCTCAGTTCTTAGCTTATATTTTGTGGTCTTTGTGGTTTCTTGTGCCAATTAGAAGTTATTCATTTTAGTCTAATACATCTATCAATCCTTTGTTTTATGATCTGCATTTTCTGTTTTGTTTAATAAACTCCTCCTTGTGCTGAGGTTATAAAATGTCCTATAACAATTAAAGAAGTTTTCATTCCCATTTAAAACTATTCTATCTGAAATTGATTCTTTAAATAACGCAGAAAGCTAACTTGACATTTTTTCCCTGAGTGGATAAGTAATGTTCCAAAACAATTTATTTCCATTGATATGCACTGACAACTATGTCATAAATTAAAATTTCATACATAAATATAACCATTTATGGACTTTCTATTCTGTTTCATTTGCATTCTATGAAATGAGCCAATACTACACTATTAAAATAATTATAGCTTCATTGTAATTTTTGTTATAGTAAAGAAAATCTTCAGCATTATTTTGACCCTTTACTCCATCAAATAATTTTAAAAACTAGTTGTGAAGTTCCACAAACATCCTGCAGGAATATTTCTTTTTCTTTTTACCTTTTGACCCCCTTTACCCATTCCCAACCTGTGGGAATATTGATTAGAATTGATCCAGGTAGAAGTAGCATTTTCATTAGAATGAATCTTCCTAACTAAAGACATGGTCACCTCTCCATAATATATCTTCCATAATAACGTCAAATAAATGTTATAAATTTTTTCATAGAAGTCCTACTTGTTTTTACTCCTAGATATCATGTCTTTCCTTTCTATAGTAAATGGTTTATTTTATATTACACTTTCTAATCAACTGTTGCTTTTATTTTCATTTGGTTTATACCCATTATCCTTACTAAATTCATTTATTGATTGTAATATTTTATCTGTGGATTCACTGGTGATCTTTAATAGAAATCATATCATCTTCCATATTTGCAATATTTATTTTTCTCTTTAATCACTACACCTTTGTTTATTTTGCTTTTCGTCAAACTATTCTGACCGGGACTGCCACACAATGTTAAGGAACAGTAGCGAGAAGGTGAAAGCAGGCATACTTGACTTGTCCCTGATGTTAAAGGTAATTATTTCAATATTTCATCTTTAAAAATAATATGTGCTCTAAGTGTTTTCATAAGTGTCCTATATCAGCTTAAGGACATTCCTATCTTTTTCTGATCTATTAATTTTTAAGTTGTGTTTGATGACTAGTCCTTACAAATGCTCAAAATGAAAGCCCAATATGAATGGGCTCTCCATTCTCTCTTCCATTTCACTTCCTACGACTCCAGGCTCGCTGAACCCGTTTTCACTGCTACAGCACCCCACACATGCTTCTATCTCAATACTTTGTGTTCTTGAACACTTCACCCTTGTCCTAAAATATTTGCATGGGTTACCCTTTCCACCTTCAGCCTTTGGGGTGTTACTAGGAAGCCCCTTTTCTGTAACCCCATTCCTAGGATACTCTAGTAGTAAAAGTGCAGTCGTCGTCCTCATCCTCTGCTTTGTCCTCCTCCCTCACTTTGTCTTTACCAGTAGAGTGTATTAGTAGTATGTTAGATGCATTTTTTTCGCCTTGTTAGTGTCTTTTGTAGACAATTTTCCCCCTTGAGTATGCATATCTGCTTTCACAAATAAATCAACTGAGAAATTACTTCAGAGGCAAATAGACTTGATTCTGTCTCCTTCATTAAATGCTTATTATCATCCTAGGTAAGCTGTCTGAGTGTTCTTTGTCCGAAGGGAAAAATGTACGTCAAGAAACTCTCAGCAACATCCAAATATCTGGGATTATTTATCTGTGAAACATTGCATCAATTTCTTCTGATCATGTTTTCCCCTACTGGGCACAAAGGATGAATCATGGTTTTAATTTTTTTTTTGACATTTCATCTACAAGATAATAACTCTCTCCAATATAAGAGAATACAGCTCCTTTCTTAGTTAAAAAATAATATAGAGTTATAAAAAGTTATTTTTTCACATGAATCAGATTGATCAGAATCATGTTTCTAAGGTTACTAGGGTTCTTAAAGAAATACATAAAATACCAAGCAGACTCCTGAATGTTCTCAGTGACTTTGGTTTTCTTTTGGGTATCAAACAGGTGATAACAATTGTCTTTTATTAAAAATGGAGAAAAGGTATTGAAAGTTCATTCATTTGTGGAGTAGCTGCTCGCAGTAGACAAAGGCACACATGGGGACTGTGTTGGTAATTTAACTGCAGTAGGAAGGACTGGCTGGAGGTTCAGCAGAGAAGTGATGGACTGTGGCCATTGCCGACTGGCTTATATATTCTCTTCCAACCCCCCGCCATTTGAGAGGCTGGAAAACTAAAGTCTTCTCAGCATGGCCAGGACTAGAGTGAGGCAGGTGAGGTTCCCAGTCGCCCAAATTTAAGGAGGTATTCACTCTAAGGCTTGTGTGAGTACAGGATTGGCACCTAAGGATGTGTCCCTCCTTGGAATCCTGCTTCTCAGACTTCCTAACAGCTCAGTTCCACATGTGGTGTAGCTTCTGCTAAGCCAGTACACCCTGTGAGATTTGAAAGTAAGAAATGAGGCAGAGTCCCCTCTGGAGAAAAGAAGTTTGGATTTTCTTTATTACCTTTCTTGAAGGTTTCAGTGACTGCTCCCCACATTTGCAGGCATTTGAGGGAGAATGCAAGGAACCCGTAGACCATTGATCTTGCTAAGAATCTTTCAGCTAAGGCATGAAACTTAACTGCATTTATATGCTCCTGAAGCTGGTAGTTGGGAGAGTGTCTTATTTGTATGCCTTATCAAGAGTTGAAGTGGTAGGGTGTTAGAGCTGAGAGTTTAGTGGCAACACCTTGACTTCCAGACCTCAGTAGAACTCAGCTGATCCTGAGGCTCTGAGGGAGAGCGGCAGCTCCCCGACTCCTAGACTCCCAGGTTAGACAGGCAGGAGCTCCCTTAGTGGCCATTCTGTGATGCTGTTCAGTAAGTAATCTTAGATGCTCAGCCTAAGCTGGTCCTCTTCCATTAGTTTTTGTAGTTCATTATTTATTTTCTGTCTATCTGACTTCTGCAATAAATCCTTGACTGAAACAAAAAGAAAATAAATGTTTTATTGAGGAAAAGAAAGATTCAAGTGAGTTTTCTGGTATATCACCAAGACGAACAAACAAATGTTAACTCAGGAAATACTTATTTATGTATATATTTATTCCTAATTACTCACCATATTAAACACTTGGAATTACTTTAAGCTGATAAGAATTTACTTTGATCATGCAGATCAATCAATCAATAATCCTGTATTAGTTATGTGACCAGAACTCTGCTCTAGAGTCTGAGTGACGAGAGCTACAAAAATGACAGAACTTCTTCCCGAAAGAACCTGTGATTGTTGTTATTTTTAGGAAAAATAAAAACTTGAAAATGATGGTGATAAGACTGTCCTCCACAATGGCAAAAAGTATCTGTTAGGTCCAATTATCATTCAGTACATTCATATTCAAAATTATCAAATTGAATACATTAATAATTATTAGAAAAAAGAGTCCATCAATTGCAGGTGGTGAGGAATTTGTCTGCCATAGCAGAATCATAAGAGTCACAAAGCAAGACTGTCCATCTCACTGAAGCATTGGCAAGAATGGAGGATCCTCAGTAAAGGGCCTCGTGGTACTTCTGGTTTCTATCTCCTTAAAAAGTCTATTCTCTTTATCACACAAACTTGTCAAATTATTTTAGCTTGATATCATTATACAACCAGTTCTTCCAATGCCCTCATTCTATCCTCTACCCACCAAATGATATTCTAATTATATTTTGGAGGAAATAGACTGATAATGGTCACCTGATATCTGTTTTCGTACAGCAGTTATGCTTCTTATAATGAACTATGGTATTGGTATTCTTGCTCCATCCATTGCTCTTAAATTTGCCTGTTGCTACAAAATATATTATTTCTTGATAGCTTTATAAAACTGAGTTTTGAGACTGTAAACACTGAGGGTTTATAGCCTGGATTTTGGAGAATTTGCCATTGCCAAACTGAGATGACTCTTCTCAGATAATGAATGCACCTTTCAACAGGAAACAGGCACAAACCAGATATTAATAGGCTGCAAGTAGAATGGAGGGTATTTTTTGTTTGTTTGCTTTGTTTTTGTTTTACAGGACTTTTGTTTTTGTTTTACAGTGACTTTTGCTTTTCCGGGACCATAAGAGAATGGCTCCTAGAAATTCTGTTCTATGTATTTACTTGTTTCATCTGAACTTTTGGAGCTTCAAAGCTATGTCCAAACTCCTTTATTTTCTTATACAAGTATAGTGGAAATCTAATCCAAATTATCCATGCTATCCCAAGGTGGGATATTCATGCTATATTATAGATAGTTGAAAATGACAGTAAATATTTGACTTAGAATTCATTATTCTAGTTTTAGGTTCCTAAATATTTCCCTAAGGTGGTTTTAACATTAAATCATGAATACTTTAAAATGAAATTTAAAGCATGTCATTTATTTTAAGCACTCAGAACTTCATGAATAGTAAATGGTTTACAAATGTTTCTTGATCATGATAAAGGAAGATTATTTTAACAAGAATATATTCTGTAATATATATGAATTGTACCTTTTCATAATTTTTTTCTGCAGTCAAACTTGAGGAAAGTGAATAATATTTTTCACCACTTATGAGTCTCTTTATCTCTTTAAAAAGTTGATCAGGATAATTTTGAATGAAGAGCAGGATTTTATGATGGACTTTGTAGGCAAACTTTTCACCAAACCCTTAAAAAGGACAAAATATCATCCCATCCTTCAAATTTCTGATTTAAAAATAACATCTCATTAACTTATAGTGTGTTGTATTTTAAAAAGTGCTTTTGCATCCATCATGTACTTGACTTTTAACTTTTGAGCAAATTTCTTAGGTAGACTGGACAAGTGTTATTCATTATTCCTATCATGCAGTTATAGAAAATGAAGCTCAGAGCACATACCAGACTTATCAAAGTCACTCAATTATTTAGTAATAAACCCAAATCTGAATTGAGGGGTTTTCTTCTTTCTTAAATCAACTTTATTGAGGTATAATCTGCAAGCAATACAACTCACCCATTTGAAGTGTACAACTTAATGATTTTGAAAACTTTATACCTTCATGAAACCACCACCACAAGCATTCACATCAGCCCAATAAGTTCCCTTATGGCCTTTTGCAACCAATACCCCCTCATCACAACCAGACAGGGCCCTAGGCAATCCCTGATATATTTTCTGTCCCTAGAAATTGGTTTTGCCTTTTGTAAATTTTCATATAAATGCAATCATGCACTATGTACATTTTTGTGTCTAGTTTCTTTTGTTAAGCATGTATTTGAAAGTCACTCATGTTGCTGTATATATCATTATGAACTATGATCTTTGAATGCTAGGTTATTATTTCCGAGAGACTATGTTATAATGTGTCTTCCCCTTTATCCCAGCTTATAGCTAGCCTTAGTATTTCGTTCAACCGAACTACGAAAATTGTCACCTGCTCATTTTGAGTCTCAGCCCTATTAAGCATACTGTTTAAGAATTCTCTTTCAAAAATACAATTTGTCAGCCCTTTGCCTAACACCACATTGCCTACATCAGCAGTTCTCAAGGTATCTCAGGGATCTAAGGGAGGGGAAAGCAAGTTGTCCCAGCTTTGCTTCTGTATTCATTTCTCTGCCTTCAACCAGAGCAAGCCAATGTCTTATTTATTTTATATATTAGATTTCTCTGTAAAATTTTAATTACAGGAAAAAAATTTCCTTGTTTTAAAATTTTGGAAGTAGCTAATGTACAGAACAAATTCATTCTTGGTTATTCAGTGCCCCTCCAATCTGTTTCTCATCCTGAATCCCCTTCTTCAATCATCTTTCTCCCGTCCACAGATGTAATCTATACTCTGTTTATACACTGTGCCCTTAACTCATCAGGCTATTTCACTCTCAAGACTTTGTTCCACCTGCTTCATTTCCTGGAGTAGTTTCCTACTTTCAATAACTTTACCCATCTAGCAAATACGTATTCATCACTTAAGACTTTAAGCTCTAGGTAGACCTTATTCATAAGTTTCCCTGACTATATTATAAGTTTATAATATATGACCTACTTGGGACCCCATGGTTCCTTAAATAAATCATTGAGACACTGTCCTAGGAAAACAGTTTTTCTGTACATGCCCATTTTTTAGCAATTGTTGGTATTTAGTATTAGTATTATTTAGTATTTAGTATTTCTAGTAATACCCATTGATATGAGTACCTTGGAAGTAGCCATTCTACATAACATTGACAACCCAATGGCCACAGTTCATTGATATCATTAAATGATTAATCATTGAATGATTCATGACCCAACATAGGCAGTTAGAGACTCTTCTCTATTTGCTGGCATCTGTTTAGAGTCCATAAGTCCTAATGTACATATATGATCCAGAATGGGCACTCATAGCTCATCATCTCCATTTTTGCTTATGCTAGTTCAGGCTGAGCTTTTGTCACTTGTGATAAATGCAAAAAAAAAAAATCCTCCTAAAATATATAAAGACTGAAATGCATTCACTTTCTTTTTCAAATCTGTTTTTTCTTTGACAGCCTTCTGAGTCTCTGTATCTCTAACACCTAGTCCAATGTCTTCTACACAGTAGATATTTAATAAATACTGAAGTAGTGAATGAACAAAAGAAAGAGGATATAAGAAAGAACAAAAGAAGAATATAGGGTCTTACCTGCTTAAAATTATTATCTTCCCTCTGGGCTGATCTTTACACAGATGTCTTATGAATTATGCTATATTTTTTTGATTAAGGAATTTCCTTCAGAAAGTCACTCTTACTCTCCACTTTCAGAAAAAGGAAGGCTTATTGACATGCTATAAATGGCTAATGTGCTACTGTATCAATGAGTGTCCTTATCTCAAGAAATATATGAAATATAGGATGCAAAATTGTTGACACTTTTGTCAGAAAAGAGGGAAAAGAAGGAGTCTTGAGTCTGAGAAGTATTTAAAGGAAGACAAATCCAGTGGGGAAAAAACAAACACTGCAATTTAGAAGAGAAGAAGGAAATTGCACAAACTATTTAGATTAAAAAGAACACATCTTGTTTGCTTCACATTTTTAATTGTATACATTACCTTTATAATCAATATGATTTATATGCTTTTAGCCATGCATGTGTGATATAGTGTATATATCATGTTTTAAGTAAACTACATTTATTTGAGGGATTACTATTGAATACCTTCATGCCCTAGACAGTATTGTAGGACCTGGAGATATGATGGTGAGTAAGAATGACCCAAGTTTCTGTATCTTAAAAAGCTTGCTTACAGTCTAATGGAGAACACAGGCACATTGAGTGAAACACGTTCTATGATAAGATAAGAGATATACTGGGAATATGGAAATACTGAGGAGAATTTAAGTTTGATGTGAGGCTTTAGGAATAAGTGCTTCTAAAATTAGTGATTTCTAAGCTGAGATATATAGGATGGGCAAGAATAAGCTGGGTGAATCAAGGATAGGTAGGAAGCGAGAAGACAGAAAGAATATATGTGCAAATAACTAGCAAGAGGAAAGAGAATATCGAAGAATATAGCTAAAGTTCAGAATGTGATGAGGGAATGTTAAAACATGAGGCTACATATATCAGGATTCTTTTAGAACAAGATAGAGAAACACATTTTTCTTAATTTAAACAAGTAAGGGAAGGCCATAATACACACCTATTGTGATATCTCATAAACCCAAAGGTCAAAGATCTCTTTGGCCTCAAGAAAGGAGGGAGTTCAGAACTTAAATGGTGCAGGATTCCCTCTTTATCATTGATCTTTACTTTACTCTGTGATGGCTTAATTCTGTATGCTCACTGAGGATAATCTCGACTTGATAGGCTATAATTTGTCTTTCTTTGCTTCTTCTCACAGTTGATAGTAATGAAGTTGTTTGCCCAGTCCCTTACTTTATACTGAAAGAACCCCTTATACATAGAGTAGGCCACAGTAGTCATTTTATGCCTAAATGATTGATACCGAAAGGCTGTTGGCTTCCCCACAGTATGGCCACCTCTGGGTATTTGGACCTCTTTCAAGGAGGCTCAGGGATTCCAGGGCAAGTGTTCCAGCAAACAAGCCAGAAGCTACATCATCTTTGTGACCCAGCATCAAAAGTCACACAGTTTCACTTGATCATATTCTATTGGTAAAAGTGTGCCCGCATTCAAGGGGAAGGGACCTAGATCTTCCTTTTAGTGGGCATGAAAATTTTGCTATGTTTACAAAAAGCCAAAATATTGGATCATATAGGCAGGGCATGCTTTAAAAATTATAAAAATAGTATTAAAATTCTAAACTCAATATTGACCTCAAGGATATAAAAGAATTGTGAGGAGAGAAAGCAGAAATTGCCAGTATTTCCTGTATTCCACAGTCCATAGGAATCACTGAAAATGAGTGGATGAGGATCTCACCAGAGAGCAAGAGATGCTTTAATAGTTAAGAGAGTCTGATGCATCTCCTGGAATTTGAAGAATGAATTGACTGGTATCTGACTCATGCCTAAAAAGTCTAAAGGTTAGCAACTTTGACTAGATGAAGTAGCCTATAGCAGAAGAATAAAAATGTCTTCACTGAAAACAAGCCATACTTCTAGAGTTCACCTGAGCAAGGATGCCTGTGTGATTTGCATGTGTCAGAATGGAAACAGCTGCATAATTCCACCTTGAATTGACTTGAAAATGACTCTATGCCTATCTCCTTCCTTCAAATACAAAGGAGAACTTGACATAAAGAAGTAAGAAGTAATAGAGTCAAAAGCTAAATGGGGATGGATGTGGCCAGCTGGAAATTATCACATACACCAAGGAAATTAAGTCAGAGATTCACAAAAATGACACAGGAAATGGCTTTAAGCATACATTATATATCTAGTGGGTATCACTAAAAGATTACACCTCCTTTGCCCCATCCCTGGCCCATCTTCTATTGTATCATGGAATAACTATCTGGTATTGGAAAATGTCAAGTAAAAACAAGAATGAGGGGCCTATCCCCACTAGAGGATAAAGGGAAAGAAAAGCTTTTATCTCAAACAGAATTCAGTGTTTCAAATGCCTGTGGACTAATCTGTTATTAAAACCTGGGAAAAAATTTTGGAATGCATGAGAATGATTAATGGTTCTATGATATCTAGATATTTTATACAGGATTCAAGATAAATGAACCCTACAAAAGACAGGAGTTTGTGGGGGCAGCTTTTGGGAGATAATCATGCAGCATGCTTGCTTTCTAACTTTTTCAAGTATTGCGACAAACCTGATTCATATATGTTAAATTTTATTGGCTCTCATAATAACTCTAATGAGGTAGGAAATACACTACTTCTAGAAGCAGATGAAAGATGGCCATAAATACTCTGACATTCCTTTCAACAGGAGATAGAGACTGTGTGTCCTCATGTTGCATGTAGGTCATCTCTGTGATCGCCATAATAAAAAGAACACAGTAGAAGTGATGCTGTACCGGTTTCCAGATTGAGGCCTTAAGACACTGACAGCTTTCACTTCCCTTCTCTTAGAAAACTCTCACTCAAGTCCTAAGCCACAGCAAAGTCCAACTACCCTGAAGGTATCATGCCAGAGAAGCTACACATAGGTGCTCCAACTAATGAACCCCAGCTGAGTCCAAACATCTACCACACATGGTGCCAGACAAGGGAGTGAAGCCATCTAGGATCCTCCAGGCCAGCCCATCTTCCAAATGAGTACCACTGAGTGATCTCAGATCAACACTTCACGGAGCACAGAAGTTGTCTAGCTGAACCCTACCAACATAATGATGCAAAAAGCATGAGATATAATAAAATAGTTAATGGTTATTGTTTTCAGCCACTGAGTGTTAATTTGTTACATAGCAATAAATAACCAGAATATCCCCCCCATTTTCTAGACTAGGAAACTGAGGATCAGAAAGGTTAATGTTTTACCAAGAAAACATTCTTAACAAATGGTAGGAAATGCTTAAAACTTTGATTTTTTTCAACTCCAAATTATTTTCATTATGCTACAGTACCTCAAAGCCAAATAAATGCTGTATTGACTGGGGAACTTATTATTGGCACTCTTTATTGATTCTACAGAGAGCAATATCAACAAAACAACAAAGTAGAATTATCACATCTAGGAAATTGGATGGACTTCAAGTACTGTTGGGGTATGTTTTCTTTTTATAGCTTTATGTTGATAGACTGAATTAGGCAATTTTATAGGTCAATTTACATGACATAATTTTGCTCTTTTGTGTAATTGTTACATAATTTGTTAGCATATGTTAATTTGTTAATATATGTTCCTCTTATTTAGCTACTAACTGTATATTTCCTTCTAGAAAATTTATACATATATTTAGATATATATATGTGATTATTTATGTATTCATTTATTCATCTATTCATTTGGCTTTCTCTTGAGGCTTAGCTTTTCATGGCTTGAGGACTGACTGGTTTCCATAAATTAGATAACTTAAGAATAGATAGAGTTATACATTTTTTTCCCACTCTTCAGATTTTAACCTGTGGTGCACAAAATAGCCTATAGTTGGATTTCAAGGATTTTTAGATGCCCTTTAATTTCATGCATAACATTATATTAATTGGCAGATGTATATTTATTAAGAGGAAAGTGCCCAAAACTTTTACTGTATTCTAAAATCTATATTTTTAAAAAGAAGAATCATTGTTCTTGAGTACTTAGCAGAGTCATGGGCTCAGAGTAAATTCACAATAAATATTCATGACTTAATTTATGGCTTTGAACAAGATCTCCTCTTGATATTTACAAAACTAATAACAAATGCATGACACTGGGATTTTCCTAGATTAAGTTCAGATTCAACTTTTAAAAAAATAAAATAGGAAAGTCCAAATTAAGAATGAAAAAGTAAAGTATAAATTCAAAGATAATTTCTTCACTTAGAGATAACTCTGTTAACATTTTTGAGTATTTTTCAGTCTCATGTCTCATACAATTTATAAACATATGCTTATATTTAAAACACTATTATATTGCTGTTTTTATCTTTTGATTTTCTATGGCATTCATTTTATTGCCACTCTAAAATCAAAATTTTTTTATTAATGTATGATTGATATACACTCTTATGATAGTTTCACATGAAAAAACAATGTGGTTACTACATTTACCCATATTATCAAGTCTCCACCCATACCCCAATGCAGTCACTGTCCATCAGTTCAGCAAGTTGCCAGAGATCCACTATATCCCTTCTCTGTGATACACTGTTCTCCCCATGATCCCCCACACCATGTGTACTAAGCATAATATCTCTTAGTCCCCTTCTCCCTCCCTCCCCACTCACCTTCCCACACCCCTTCCCTTTGGTAACCACTAGTTCATTCTTGGAGTCTTTGAGTCTGCTGCCATTTTGTTCCTTCAGTTTTGCTTCATTGTTATACTCCAGAAATGAGGGAAATCTTTGGCATTTGTCTTTCTCCACCTGACTTATTTCACTGAGCATAATGTCCCTCAGCTCCATCCATGTTGTTGCAAATGGTAGGATTTGTTTCCTTCTTATGGCTGAATAGTATTCCATTGTATATATGTACCACATCTTCTTTATCCATTCATCTACAGATGAACACTTAGGTTGCTTCCATATCTTGGCTATTGTAAAAAGTGCTGCGATAAACATAGGGGTGCATATGTCTTTTTGAATTTGAGAAGTTATATTCTTTAGATATATTCCAAGGAGTGGGATTCCGGGGTCAAATGGTATTTCTATTTGTAGCTTTTTGAGGAACCTCCATATTGCTTTCCACAATGGTTGAACTAGCTTACATTCCCACCAGCAGTGTTGGAGGGTTCTCCTTTCTCCGCATCCTCGCTGCCAGCATTTGTTGTTCTCAGTCTTTTCGATGCTGGCCATCCTTACTGGTGTGAGGTGATATCTCATTGTGGTTTTAATTTGCATTTCCCTGATGATTGGTGATGTGGAGCATCTTCTCATATGTCTGTTAGCCATCTGAATTTCTTCCTTAAAGAACTCTGTTCATATCCTCTGCCCATTTGTTGATTGGGTTATTTGCTTTTTGGGTGTTGAGGTTTGTAAGTTCTTCATATATTTTGGATGTTAACCCTTTGTCAGATATGTCATTTATAAATATATTCTCCCATACTGTAGGATGCCTTTTTGTTCTGTTGATGATGTCCTTTGCTGTACAAAAACTTTTTAGTTTGATATAATCCCATGAGTTCAATTTTGCTTTTGTTTCCTTTTCTCGAAGAGATGGGTTCAGGAAGAAGTTTCTCATGCTTATATTCAAGAGATGTTTGCCTAGCTTGTCTTCTAAGAGTTTTATGGTTTCATGACTTACATTCAAGTCTTTAATCCATTTAGAGTTCACTTTTGTATATGGGGTTAAACAATAATCTGGTTTCATTCTCTTGCATGTAGCTGTCCAGTTTTGCCAACACCAGCTGTTAAAGAGGCTGTCATTTCCCCATTGTATGTCCATGGCTCCTTTATGATATATTAATTGACCATATATGGTTAGGTTTATATCAGGGCTCTCTAGTCTGTTCCATTGGTCTATGTGTCTGTTCTTGTGCCAGTACCAAATTGTCTTGGTTACTGTGGCTTTGTAGTAGAGCTTGAAGTTGGGGAGCATAATTCCCCCTGCTTTATTCTTCCTTCTCCGGATTGCTTTGGCTATTCGAGGTCTTTTGTGGTTCCATATGAATTTTAGGATGATTTTCTCTAGTTCATTGAAGAATGCTGTTGGCATGTTGATAGGAATTGCATTGAATCTATAGATTGCTTTAAGCAGGATGCCCATTTTGACAATATTATTTCTTCCTATCCATGAGCACGGGATGTGTTTCCATTTATTGGTATCTTCTTTAATTTCTCTCATGAGTGTCTTGTAGTTTTCAGAGTATAGGTCTTTCACTTCCTTTGTTAGGTTTATTCCTAGGTATTTTATTCTTTTTGATGCAATTGTGAATGGAATTGCTTTCCTGATTTCTTTCTCTGCTAGTTCATTGTTGGTGTATAGGAATGCCACAGATTTCTGTGTATTAATTTTGTATCCTGCAACTTTGCTGAATTCAGCTATTAGATCTAGTAGTTTTGGAGTGGATTCTTTAGGGTTTTTTATGAACAATATCATGTCATCTGCAAACAGGCACAGTTTAAATTCTTCCTTGCCATTCTGGGTGCCTTTTATTTCCTTGTGTTGTCTGATTGCCATGGCTAGGACCTCCAGTACTATGTTGAATAGAAGTGGGGAGAGTGGGCATCCTTGCCTCATTCCTGATCTTAAAGGAAAAGCTTTCAGCTTCTTGCTGTTAAGTATAATGTTGGCTCTGGGTTCGTTATATATGGCCTTTATTATGTTTATGTACTTGCCCTCTATACCCATTTTTATTGAGAGTTTTTATCATGAATGGATGTTGAATTTTGTCAAATGCTTTTTCAGTATCTATGGAGATGATCATGTTGTTTTTGTCCTTCTTTTTGTTGATGTGGTGGATGATGATGGGTTTTCAAATGTTGTACCATCCATGCATCCCTGGAATAAATCCTATTTGATTATGATGGATGATCTTTTTGATGTATTTTTTAATTCGGTTTGCTAATATTTTGTTGAGTATTTTCGCATCTATGTTCATCAGGGATATTGGTCTGTAATTTTTTTTTTTGTGGTGTCTTTGCCTGGTTTTGGTATTAGAGTGATGCTAGCCTCATAGAAGAGTTGGAAGTATTCCCTCCTCTTCTGTTTTTTGGAAAACTTTAAGGAGAATGGGTATTAGGTCTTCACTAAATGTTTGATAAAATTCAGCGGTGAAGCCATCTGGTCCAGGGGTGTTGTTCTTAGGTAGGTTTTTGATTACTAGTTCAATTTTGTTACTGGTAATTGGTCTGTTCAGATTTTCTGTTTCTTCCTTGGTCAGTCTTGGAGGGTTGTATTTTTCTGGAAAGTTGTCTATTTCTTCTAGGTTATCCAGTTTGTTAACATATAATTTTTCATAGTATTCTCTAATAATTCTTTGTATTTCTATGGTGTCCATAGTGATTTTTCCTTTCTCATTACTGATTCTGTTTATGTGTGTAGACTCTTTTTTCCCTGATTAAGTCTGGCTGGGGGTTTATCTATTTTGTTTATTTTCTCGAAGAACCAGCTCTTGGTTTCATTGATTTTTTCTATTGTTTTATTCTTCTCCATTTTGTTTATTTCTGCTCTAATCTTTATTATGTCCCTCCTTCTACTGACTTTGGGCCTCATTTGTTCTTTTTCTAGTTCATTAATTGTGAGTTTAGACTGCTTATATGGGATTGTTCTTCTTTCTTGAGGTAGGCCTGTATTGCAATATACTTTCCTCTTAGCATAGCCTTGGCTGCATCCCACAGATATTGCAGAGTTGAATTATTGTTGTCATTTGTCTCCATATGTTGCTTGATCTCTGTTTTTATTTGGTTATTGATCCATTGGTTATTTAGGAGCATGTTGTGAAGCTTCCATGTGTTTGTGGGATTCATTATTTTCTTTGCATAATTTATTTCTAGTTTCATACCTTTGTGATCTGAGAAACTGGTTGGTACAATTTCAATCTTTTTAAATTTACTGAGGCTCTTTTTGTGGCCTAGTATATGATCTATTCTTGAAAATGTTCCATGTGTACTTGAGAAGAATGTGTATTCTGTTGCTTCTGGGTGTAGAGTTCTGTAGATGTCTGTTAGTTCCATCTGTTCTAGTGTGTTGTTCAGTGCCTCTGTCTCCTTACTTATTTTCTATCTGGTTGATCTGTCCTTCAGAGTGAGTAGAGTGTTGAAGTCTCCTAGAATGAGTGCATTGCATTCTATTTCCCCTTTTAATTCTGTTAGTATTTGTTTCACGTATGTGGGTGCTCCTGTGTTGGGAGCATAGATATTTATAATGGTTATATCTTCTTGTTGGATTGACCACTTTATCATTATGTAATATCCTACTTTGTCTCTTGTTACTTTCTGTGTTTGAAGTCTATTTTGTCTGATACAAGTACTGCAACTCCTGCTTTTTTCTCTCTCTTAGTTGCATGAAATATCTTTTCCCATCCCCTCACTTTTAGTCTGTGTATGTCTTTGAGGTTTTAAGTGAGTCTCTTGTAGGTAGCATATAGATGGGTCTTGTTTTTTTATCCACTCAGTGACTCTATGTCTTTTGATTGGTGCATTCAGTCCATTTATATTTAGGGTAATTATTGATAGGTATGTACTTATTTTCACTGCAGTTTTTAGATTCGTGGTTACCAAAAGTTCAAGGTTAATTTCCTTACTATCTAAGAGTCTAACTTAACTCACTTAATATGCTGTTACAAACACAATCTAAAGGTTCTTTTCTTTTTCTCCTCCTTTTTCTTCCTCCTCCATTCTTTATATATTAGATATCATATTCTGTACTCTTTGTCTATCCCTTGATTGACTTTGGGGATAGTTAATTTAATTTTGCATTTGCTTAGTAATTAGCTCTTCTACTTTCTTTACTGGGGTTTTATTTCCTCTGGTGACAGCTATTAATCCTTAGGAAGACTTCCATCTATAGCAGTCCCTCCAAAATAGACTGTCAAGATGGTTTGTGGGAAGTAAATTCTCTCAGCTTTTGCTTATCAGAAAATTGTTTAATCTCTCCTTCAAATTTAAATGGTAATCTTGCCAGATAAAGTAATCTTAGTTCCAGGCCCTTCTGCTTCATTGCATTAAATACATCATGCGACTCCCTTCTGGCCTGTAAGGTTTCTGCTGAGAAGTCTGATGTTAGCCTGATGGGCTTTCCTTTGTATGTGATCTTATTCTCTCTATGGCTGCTTTTTTTTTTGATTTTTTTAAATTTTTAAAATTTTTTAATTTTGTTATCATTAATCTACAATCACATGAAGAACATTATGTTTACTAGGCTCTCCCCTACCCCAAGTCCCCCTCATAAACCCCATTACAGTCACTATCTATCAGCATAGTAAGATGTTGTAGAATCACTACTTGTCTTCTCTGTGTTGTACAGCCCTCCCTTTTCCCCCAACCCCCACATTATACATGCTAATCATAATACCCCATTTCTTCTCCCCCACCCTTATCCCTCCCTACCCTCCCATTCTCCCCAGTCTCTTTCCCTTTGGTAACTGTTAGCCCATTCTTGGGTTCTGTGATTCTGCTGCTGTTTTGTTCCTTCAGTTTTTCTTTTGTTCTTATACTGCACAGATGAGTGAAATCATTTAGTATTTGTCTTTCTCTGCTTGGCTTATTTCACTGAGCATAATACCCTCTAGCTCCATCCATGTTGTTGTAAATTGTAGGATTTGTTTTCTTCTTATGGCTGAGTAATATTCCATTGTGTATATGTACCACATCTTCTTTATCCATTCATTTACTGATGGACACTTAGGTTGCTTCCATTTCTTGGCTATTGTAAATAGTGCTGCAATAAACATAGGGGTGCATCTGTCTTTTTCAAATTGGAGTGCTGCATCCTTAGGGTAAATTCCTAGAAGTGGAATTCCTGGGACAAATGGTAAGTCTATTTTGAGCATTTTGAGGAACCTCCATACTGCTTTCCACAATGGTTGAACTAATTTACATTCCCACCAGCAGTGTAGGAGGGTTCCCCTTTCTCCACAACCTCACCAACATTTGTTGTTGTTTGTCTTTTGGATGGTAGCCATCCTTACTGGTGTGAGGTGATATCTCATTGTGGTTTTAATTTGCATTTCTCTGATGACAAGCGATGTGGAGCATCTTTTCATGTGTCTGTTGGCCATCTGAATTTCTTCTCTGGAGAACTGTCTGTTCAGCTCCTCTGCCCATTTTTTAATTGGATTATTTGCTTTTTGTTTGTTGAGGTGCATGAGCTCTTTATATATTTTGGATGTCAAGCCTTTATTGGATCTGTTATTTATGAATATATTCTCCCATACTGTAGGGTACCTTTTTGTTCTATTGATGCTGTCCTTTGCTGTACAGAAGCTTTTCAGCTTGATTTAGTCCCACTTGTTCATTTTTGTTTTTGTTTTCCTTGCCTGGGGAGATATGTTAATGAAGAAGTCGCTAGTGTTTATGTCCAAGAGATTTTTACCTGTGCTTTTTCTAAGAGTTTTATGGTTTCATGACTTACATTCAGGTCTTTGATCCATTTTGAATGTACTTTTATGTATGGGGTTAGACAGTGATCCAGTTTCATTCTCTTACATGTAGCTCTCCAGTTGTACCAGCACCATCTGTTGAAGAGACTGTCATTTGCCCAGTGTATGTCCATGGCTCCTTTTTCAAATATTAATTGATCATATATGTTTGGGTTAATGTCTGGAGTCTCTAATCTGTTCCACTGGTCTGTGGCTCTGTTCTTGTGCCAGTACCATATTGTCTTGATTACTACGGCTTTGTAGTAGAGCTTGAAGTTGGGGAGTGAGATCCCTGCCACTTTATTCTTCTTTCTCAGGATTGCTTTGGCTATTTGGGGTCTTTGGTGTTTCCATATGAATTTTTGAACTATTTGTTCCAGTTCGTTGAAGAATGTTGTTGGTAATTTGATAGGGATTTCATCGTATCTGTATATTGCTTTGGGCAGGATGGCCGTTTTGACAATATTAATTCTTCCTAGCCAAGAGCATGGGATGAGGTTCCATTTGTCAGTGTCTTCTTTAATTTCTCTTAAGAGTGTCTTATAGATTTCAGGGTATTGGTCTTTCACTTCTTTGGTTAGGTTTATTCCTTGGTATTTTATTCTTTTTGATGCAATCGTAAATGGAATTATTTTCCTGATTTCTATTTCTATTGGCTCATTTTTTGTGTGTAGGAAAGCCACAGATTTCTGTGTGTTAATTTTGTATCCTGCAACTTTGCTGTACTCCAATATCAGTTCTAGTAGTTTTGATTTCTGCTGAGAAGTCTGATGTAAGTCTGATGGGTTTTCCTTTGTATATGATCTTATTTCTGCCTCTGGCTGCTTTTAACAGTCTGTCCTTATCCTTGATCTTTCCCATTTTAATTACTATGTGTCTTGCTGTTGTCTTCCTTGGGTCCTTTGTGTTGGGGGATCTGTGGATCTCCATGACCTGACAGACTATGTCCTTCCCCAGATTGGGGAAGTTTTCAGCAACTACCTCCTCAAAGAGACTTTCTATCCCTTTCTCTCTCTTCTTCTTCTTCTGGTATCCCTATAATACGAATATTGTTCCGCTTGGATTGGTCACACAGTTCTCTCAATATTTTTTATTTTTAGAGATCCTTTTTTCTCTCTGTGCCTCAGCTTCTTTGTATTCCTCTTCTCTGGTTTCTATTTCATTTATGTCTCCCCCACCATATCCAACCTGCTTTTAATAGCCTCCATCGTGTTATTTAATGATTGGATCTCTGACCTGAATTCATTCCTGAGTTCTTGGATGTCTTTCCGTACCTCCATTAGGATGTTGATGATTTTTATTTTGAACTCCCTTTCAGGAAGAGTCATGAGGTCCTTATCATTTAAATCTTTCTCGGGAGTTGTATTAACAATTTTACTCTAGACAAGCTTCCTTTGGCATTTCATGTTTGTATATGGCACCCTCTAGTGTCCAGAAGCTCTATTCTGGAGCTGCTCAGCCCCTGAAGCAATGTCGGGGGTCACAGTGGGGGGAGTGGTACTGATGCCTGGGGGTAGGAAAGAGCTGTTCCCCACCTCCTGGCTGCTGTGCCTGTCTCCACTGCCTGCACCAGTGGGCCGGTCACACAGGTATAAGTTTTTGTCCCAGAGCAGCTGGATATGGATCCCTGCTTTCCACAAGCAGCCAGAATCCCAGTGTCCCCAGGAACTCTGCCTGTATTACCTTTCCAAACCAGTAGTCATGCAAGTCTCATGAAAGCACCATGAAATGTAGGTTTGTGCTCCCAGTGAAGATCTCCAGAGGTAGGTATTCAGCAGTCCCAAGCCTTCCACTCCCTCACTGCTCCTTTTGTCTTCCTCCTGCCTGTGAGCTGGGGTGGGGGAGGGGCTCAGGTCCCGCAGAGCCACAGCTCTGGTACGTTACTCCATTCGGTGAGCTCTGCTCTTTTCTCCAGGTGTGTGCAGTCTGATGCTGTCCTCTTCCCTGTTGCTTTGTAAGGATTAGTTGCACCTATTAAATTTTCTAATTGTATCCAGTTTTAGGAGGAAGCCTCTTTCTCTCCTCTCATGCTGCCATCTTTAATTCTCTCTCTTTCTCTGGCTGCTTTTAATAGTCTGTCCTTATTCTTGATCTTTGTCAAGTTAATTACTATATGTCTTGGTGTTGTCTTCCTTGGGTCCCTTGTGTTGGGAGATATGTGGATCTCCATGGCCTGAGAGACTGTCTCCTTCCCCAGATTGGGGAAATTTTCAGCAAGTACCTCCTCAAAGACACTTTCTACCCCTTTCTCTCTCTCTTCTTCTTCTGGTATCCCTACAATGTGAATATTGTTCTGCTTGGTTTGGTCACACAGTTCTCTCAATATTCTTTCATTCTTAGAGATCCTTTTTTTTCTCTGTGCCTCAGCTTCTTTGTATTCCTCTTCTCTAGTTTCTATTTCATTTACCTTCTCCTCCACTGTATCCAACTTTCTCTTAATACCCTCTATTATGCTCTTCAGCTATTAGATCTCTGACCTGAATTCATTCCTGAGTTCTTGGGTATCTTTCCATACCTCCATTAGCATGTTGATGATTTTTATTTTGAACTCCCTTTCAGGAAGAGTTATAAGGTCCATGTCATTTAAATCTTTCTCCAGAGTTATATTAATTTTACTCTGGACCAGGTTCCTTTGGCTTTTCAATTTGTATACGGCGCCCTCTAGTGTCCAGAAGCTCTACTCTGAAGCTGCTCAGCCCCTGAAGCAATGTCGGGGGTTGCAGGGGAGCGGTATTGGTGCCTGGGGAGGAGGAAAGACCTGTTTTCTGCTTCCCGGCTGTTATGCCTCTCTCCACTGCCTGAACCAGTGGGCAGAGGACACAGGTATAAGCTTTTGTCCCAGAGCAGTCGGATATGTATCCCTGCTTTCCACAAGCAGCTGGAAACTCAGTTTCTCCAGGAATTCTGCCTGTATTAGCTTTCCAACCCCATAATCACGTGAGTATCATGAAAGCACCATGAAATGTAGGTTTGTGCTCCCAGAGCAGATCTCCAGAGCTAGGTATTTAGCAGTCCCAGGCCTTCCACTCTCTCCCTTCTCCATTTCTCTTCTTCCCACCAGTGAGCTGGGGTGGGGGTAGGGCTTGGGACCCACCGGGTCACAGCTTTGGTACGTTACCCTATTCCGTTAAGTCTGCTCTTTTCTCCATGTGTGTGCAGTCTGACACTGTCCTCTTTCCTGTTGCTCTTTAAGGATTAGTTGCACCAACTTTATTTTCTAATTTTATACGGTTTTAAAAGGAAGCCTCTGTCTCTCCTCTCATGCCACCATCTTTAATCCTCTCCTAAAATCAAAATTTATACCTTAATAAAGGAGCCAGATATTAGAATCAGTTCCTCTTCATATCTTTCCCAGCATTTGTCAGTAGTGATCTGGGAGTTACAGCTCATAGAGGTACTGAGACAGTAAGAGGGAGCCAAATGAAATACAGAAAAGATTTCTGTATCTTTTGTGGATTACTGGTATGTAAATAACCTGCTTCTCCTAGATCCATTTGCTAAGTGACTATGGTAAATATAATTCCTAAGTCCCCAAGGAAGGACCAGGCTAGAATGCCATTACTCTTTGTAGCAGCTTTACCTGCTTGATCTAACTCTCTAATTTTTCTTTTTTTTTTTTTAAACTAACTCTATAGTGGGGAGTGGAGCCTCAACCTAAACCCAAGGCTAAATGGCTGACACTCTGACCTGCTGATTAGTGGCTGCCAGTTCTAATTTCTAGGGTTAGATCCTGGTTATGGTATCTATATATTGGCTTAGATATTTCTCCCTAACTATGACTTTGACATCACAACGAATGCCCAACTGTCATTTATCTTCAATATTCAGACATGTACAACCCTATATACCATGAATTAAATCCTTTAGAAATGACATTAACCTGAATTGCACTCGAATTCACTAAGTCCCACTCCTATCCCTGGATTTATGGTTTTGAAATGTTAACCTCATTTGGGGCCTGCTGATTCATCTCCATGGACCCATGTTGATGCTGGTCCCTGCCTTACTCCATGCCTCTACTTAAGTTGCCAAGACTGCTATGTGGCCACCATATTTACAACAATTTGGGATATTTCCAACAGGTAGAAGATTACTTAGGTATTTCTCAATCTAGAAGTTGTTACATGAACATCAAGATGCCCTAATGCAGTTTAGGATGGAAGCCATTGTAATTTTCTTCTTAACCTTAGATCTTTCAAGCCTCTCTGTGTAGAGAGAGGATCTTAAGTATTCCATTACCATTTCTGTTAATTACCAAAGTGTATATTTCATGTCCCTATAAAATCTATTTTCTACTTCTAAAAATATTCTTTCATTCTCTGTTCCTATGTTTTACCTCATATTTTCCCTCTGGTGCCCTACAATATTATATAGTGATTATTTGCAATGAAAGAAAAATATTTCAGAATTTCTGTAAAGCTGAAAAGTAACCTAGTACTTTTCTTGTCTACTTTGGTATACACTGGCTAGGATGTTTCTCTTTGTCTTTTTTTATTTTCTTAATAATATATTCATATTCCCAGAGTCATTGTGTCAATTTAATATTAATCCATTCATTCATTCATTCAACAAATAGTGTTTTGAGTATCCACTCCATACCAGCACTGTATGAGGCTTGATGATATAGCAAAGAACAGAATGGACAAGAGTTTTGCTCTCAGGAAGTTGACTTGTTGTATGAGGGTACTACAGATAACAAACAAGAACATTATTAAAGAAAAAAAACAGGAAATGAGTGGAGATTGAAATATAAGATATGGTGGCTAAGAGAGGCTGAAGTGAGAAGTGGACTTTTACATAATGACCTTAAGGAATTGTGGGAACAAGCCTGGTATATTCTAGGAGAGAGCATTCTAGGCAGAAGGAAAAGCAAATGCCAGAAAGCACTGAAAAAAAAGAAGCCACATTTCCATGTAAATTTTATATCTTTTATTTTTTACTCATTTCTAAAAGATTATTATGATCATAGCTAGCAGTGTCCACTCAAGGGTTAAAAAGAAGGTGGCTTATATCAAGATGGTGACAGAATAGGTGTTCAGAAGTGCAAATATTTTAAAGGGAAACCAGTGAGACTTACTGACAGATACAGCATTTGAGAGGAAGAGATAAATCAAGATTAACCTCAGATTTTTGAGTTAATGAGCTGGGAAAATGGAGTCACGGTTAATAGAAATGTTAAAGGATGTTAAAGGCTGTGGTGGAATTATGGGCAAATGGTTGGATGAATCAATAGAAAAATAGGGATGGAAGAAAAATGGAAATATATGCATATCATCAATGCTATACCCAAACTCAGCTATACACACACACACACACACACACACACACACACACACACACATACATACACACTTTAATAACTTCTATGCACTGAGTTGCTATGGTGAACTAGGAGTTATACTATATTTTACATACTTAGTCAAGAGTCCTATCAGGAAAATAGCAACCATGTCAGGTATTTAAACAGAGGGTATTTAATGTAGGGAATCAGTTACACAGTAGTAATCATAGTTGTTGGAAAACTAGAAAAGCAAAATAACAGGCAAAAAGACTGAAGTAACCAACAAATTAGAACCTTCCATGACCAGCTTCTTCCCTTATGCCTGGGAAAATAAGATGAGTATAAGATTAGATAGGTATTGTCAGTCAGAGTTTGGCAGCCAGGCTAGAACTTGTAGAAAATACACCATTTTCAGAAAAAAAAAAAACAGCGGTGAGTTATGAGGTAGAGTAAGGCCTGCAAGGTTTCAAATTTGCTACCTTAAAGCCAGTATTGAAAATTGCTATGCTGGTCTTTGGATGTGTCAACTCGGCTATAGTTCCCAGTTTTTCAATCAAACACCAAACTAGATGTTGCTGTGAAGATATTTATGGATGTAATTAAAGTCCTTAATTAATTGATCTGATGTAAGGGAGATAATCTGGGTGGGCCTGACTCAGTAAGAGCTGAAGTTTCCCTGAAGAAGAAATTCTGTCTATGGACAATAGCTTCAGCTTATGTCCCAGACTTTCAGCTTTCCCATCCTCATGTCCTGCCCTATGGATTTTAGACTTCCCTAGCCAGCCTCTACAATCAGTATGAGTCATGCGATAAATCTTTTAATATATATAATCTCCTATTGATTCTGCTTGTCTGCAGGGAGTGCTAAAGACAGATCACTCTAGCTAGAGATGGTCGTGGGAGGGATGGTAGGGAAGGAAACAGAGAGAGCAGGAATCAGGTAGAACCTTGACACATGAAGTAATTTTTACCTCAACCATAGGACTTTTATCTTTTCTATTTGATAGTAGTCAGTCCTTCAGTGAGACTTTTGTAGTCTGAGTGGAGATGCTAGCTTAAAATCCCCTCATATGAAGCCAAAGTGGAGAGTAACTGACTGTGTAG
Source organism: Manis javanica (assembly GCF_040802235.1). Lineage (NCBI taxonomy): Eukaryota > Metazoa > Chordata > Mammalia > Pholidota > Manidae > Manis > Manis javanica. The sequence continues at coordinate 57,058,908 of NC_133159.1, forward strand.
ATTCCTATGTAAAAAGCCCCCGGTGAAGCAATCTGGTATTCACATCCTCACCCCCATGTAGTGCCCTCCCCCACTGACACAAGGTTCGGCCGCATCATTTGTTTTGTCCAGTAAGACAAACTGGGTAAAAACTAGATGCTTGATAGGCATTGAGGATAGCACTCTTGTTATGCTGCCTGAAACTGCGTGTTAAGAAGCCCTGCATAGTTTCCCTGGAGACGAATCACTGCAGGCAAAGAGAAGCCTTGCTTTCCAACCATCCCTACAGAATCTAGTCCCCAGCTAACCTCCCAGCTGAATGCAGTTGCATGAGTGATCCCACACCAGAAAATCCATCCAGCCAATCCACGAAACCACGAACAAAGAAAAAGTTGCTTTTTAATCTACTGAATTCCAGGGTGGTTAGCAGTAGCTAACTGAGACACTGTTATTCTTTGTTAATGCTATGCCCTGAGAGCACAATTCCCAATAGTAATGGTAGAGTGCCAATAGGTAAAATTTATCCATGTTAATTTTAAGAAACTATTTCCAGTTTGCTCCATCATTTTAATAGTAAGAATAATTTTGCTCCATGATTTATAATAGGAGGAATATAAACTAATTTAATTTCTTCTGAAAAAAAGAATGTAACTGAACATAACTATATAAAATTATTATCTGAGAATAAGTGATGCAGTGGTCATTGTGGACTGAGGGAAAAGTAAAGTGTGGCTACCCATAACATTATCAAAAAGACAGTTTTATGTAACTTCAGAGAACAATACAATGAAGGAATTAAATCTCCTGTTGCCCAGCAGGGCTGCAAAGTTGTTCTGCATGTTTGAGTCAGAGCCATTCAGAGGATGTAGCTTCTAAATTATAACTAATTCCTTCTGAAGATACGATTCTGCCTACTGATACAGATTTGGAAAGTTCCCAAAAGAATACTTTTGCTGTTACTTCCACTGTTGTCTGGACTACATTCATTGCATTCCACACATGTGAGAGTTAAATTCAGCTATGCAGGACCCAGTTTCCCTATATTCCTTTTTGTCCTGAATTCAGCAGCACACACTCTTGAAGCTGTGCTTTTTCTTTGGATTTGTAAAGGTCTTCATCCTTCCTCTTTAACGTCTAAGATCCCTCACCTTTTGTACCATATTAAAACCCTAGTTGTTCTACTGGCCTGTTGGCTCCATAGATATATAAGTCAGTTACTGGCCACCATATCTCTTTATTCTGTATGACTTCTTAATCCAATTTCAAACTACTCTGATGTTTCAGGAATATAAAGTGGATGGAATTACTAATAACTGTTCTTTCCCCCAACTCCTGATCTCTTGTGGGTTAGGGTAAGAACATTCTTTTGTTGCCATACTATGAGAAAAACTCTCATTCCACAGGAAAAAGTAAGTTTCCATTCTTTTCTCTCATTTAAATTATGACACATTTACATCTTCTAAAAATAGATCTTTAATACATCCAGGAAGAAAATGCAGTAAAGTGGTTAAGTCAATGGGCTCTAGACTCAGACAGGCTTTACTAGCCAAGGTGACCATGGGTGAGTTACTTAACTTCTGTAGTCTTTAGTCTTATGAAACGAAATAAATTTGTTGTGATGAGTGAAGTAAGGCAGTTGTTAAAAGCTCTGAGCTGAGTTTTGTGGCATATAGTGAGTATTCATTATCTGCAGCTGTCAACAGTGGCCATGCTTGTTATCTGTATGTGTTTGCTTAAGAGAATGAACAACAAAAAGGACCCCAAATTCCAGTCAGACTAGGAAATTAGTGAAAAGCAAGTGTTTAGCAGTAACTTACTTGCTGGCCAACAAAATGCTTAAGATCTCAGATAGGAAAATTATACAAGGCAATTCTGAATGGATTTGATGAGCTTCACCTCTGTGGAGCTGAAGCTGAGTCATTCATCAAAGGCTGTTAGAAGTCAGCCATATCTTCTCTAACAGTGGCAGCCTCTCTGCTCCTGGTAACCTTGCACGGCACTATCGCTCACAGGTGTTAAATGTGCTCTCTCCAGGGCACGGCTTTTATACACAGAACCTTCAATCGAGCACTAAAGTGCCTTTCAAAATTGGACACTCTGAAAATGAAAAGCCCAATGTGTGTGCTGAAAGTTATTAATAATACACTATCCCAATAATTGCTATCTTGGAGCAGCAAATATTAGGCTGTTTGGGCTTATGCAACTTAGAAAGCTACATGTGAAAAAAAATCCCTTTCTAAGATACAGATTCTTTGTAGAAAGTAAAGTTGATGTAGTGAAACACACATTGAACTTGGTGTCAGGAGAACTGGGTGGAAAAACAGCTCAATTTACACATGAATTTATGGCTGTGTTTTACCTTTCTATGTCTCAGTTTCCTCTTTGGGTATTTGGAGATAACCACACCTGTTCTTGAAGGTTCTGTGAATTAATGTATGTGACAAATATTCCCACTGTAAATATTAAATAATGGGTAGAGTATCGTGCTTGTACAGAAAACTTGTCGAAATGCCAATTACTAGACCTTCTCTAGATTTGGACACGTTTGGGTCTGGAGGGAGATCCTCAAACTTAAGTATTGCATACGACATATTCTGTTCTAGAGATACTGAAAATCTCTTCAGGTCATTTGTAGATCACACTTTCAGGAAACTTCAAGTTTTTGTCCCTGTATATTTTAAATTATTTAGTACCACTAATGGTCATAAAAAAAGAAATGAACCGAATTATTTTTTCTAATGCTTGAAAGTATCAAACATGAAAACTCTCTGAGAGAAATATATAGATTCTTAATGTCCCTTTCTCGCCCACTATCTTCAGCATATGTATTCTAATCCAGAGTGAAACGGGATGAAAAATAGGACAGTGCCAATAAGTAAACACAAATTCTAATGCCCTAACCATCACATTAGCATACTGAAGGCGTGAATGTGAATAGAAAGATCAAGAGAGAGAACTTTGGGTGGTGTGGACCAAATTGGTCTTTGTTTGGTCTGAATAAACTGCACAGCAGCACTGATCTGTGGCTTTCACGTAACCCTACAGCTATGGTCTCAAAACAACCTGTGTTTCTTTTAATCAAGACCCAAGACCTGTGACAAAGCAATAAATGGGGGAAAACCAAAAAGTGAAAGGATATCACAGCATTTCTCTTCTCCCTAAACAGATTCTTAGCCGTAATTATCATTGTACCATTTCTACTCCAGAAACAGGGGTTGTCATTAGTTCCAGATACCACTGTTAGAAACATAGATAACTTCTACCACCCCCATTACCAGGAGAGCCTCCCAGAGTCAGTGCCCTCTTCTGGGTTATCAACTGAAAGATGCCAAAAGGACTCCCTTCTCTGTCAAATGTATTTCTTTCACTGACCGGTTACCAGCTGATTCTATATAGCCTCTTTTAAAATAGAATTTGGAAGTTGCTAAGTACTTACAATGAATTAAATTAAATAGATGTTTGATTCCATATCAAGATGAGCCAAATAAACAGAAAGGTACTGCTTTCCTATTAGGAAGTTAAATAGCCATTAGAGGCTTTAAATTACATTTTGAAAGTTTTCTGTCAGGCTATGCAGAGTACTTTATTTTAAGCCATTTCTCCTGCTGAGAAAAACTAGAAAATTTTGACAAAACAATCGAACAAGATCTATATGTAAGCATTGTTTTAAGCTACCCAAAAGTGGGGTTCACAAGACTACTATTGCAAAGATGAAGGACACACGAAATGTAGACCAGACACTTAGGACACCTTTTCCCTTCAAAGCATGGGCTGATCTGAAAGTGACAGCTGAGAGGCTCATCAAGCAAGCAGAACTTTGAGCCAACTTTATAAACTGTGGAAACAAAACCTGGAAGTCAGAACCCACCAAGAGTGAGGGGTACCAAATTAGGACACCAAGAATTTATACCTCAGGAATAAGGGTCAATCTGAAATATACCAGTCCTACGAATTCAAATCATCTCTATCTCCTTTTGCAGTAAAGTTACATGCCCTTAATCTATGATCTCATAGAAGCAAATCTACAACCCCAATAGCATAAGATAACATTATTTAGAACCTCAAATTATTTCTAGAAAATTTCATCTAATCTTTCCAGCCAGTGGTGCTCAATTATTTACAGAAAAATAGTTACCAGATCTTTGCATGATGTACAGCATGATCCATACATAAAAACAATGTTTAATAAATCTAAGAGTAAAAGGCAAAACACTAAAGCTATAGAACACAACACATGAGCAATAACTATCCAAAAAGAACATCTTTGACTACATTAAAATTAAAAATTTTTAAACAAAAGAAACCCTTAGAAGAGAGCGAAACCAATATGTTGACTTTTACATTTGCAAAAAATATTCCCTAATGAGTTCTTATGGCCAAACAATACAAATAATTTCTACAAATCCAAAAAGAAAGGTCAGACAACCCAATAGAAAATGGGCAAAAGAGTTGAACAGGCACTTCACATTAAAAGATATCCAAACTGCCGTCATCAGGGAAATGCAGTGAAATGAAAAATAAAACTACAGTGAGCCATGAATACACAGCCACCATAATTATTTAAAGCTAAAAATTTAGAAGATTGATAACAGTGTTGGAAAATATATGAAGTGATGAGAATGATCACACACTGCTAGTAGGAGTATCAATTTGTATAATCACCCTAGGAAACTGCATGGAAGTAACTCTTAAAGTGAATGATGGATACTAGGATTGCCCAGCAGTCCTACACCTAGAAATATATGCATATACGCATGGAAAAACATGTATGTACAAGTCAAGAATGCTTACAGCTGTATTTTTTATAATTGCCCCAAACTGGAAAATAATCCAAATTCCCATCAACCAAGGAATGATAAATAAATTGAAAAATATTTATACAATTCAAGAAATATAGAGTATGGAAAAAAATCTCTGCTACATCCAACACCACGGATGACTCTCACAAACAGATTATTGAGTGAAAGAATCTAGATTTTTAAAAATATTCTATAATTTTGTTTATATGAAATTCAAAATAGGTGAAAGTGATCTGTGGTGTTAAAAATCCCAAAACTGGATGCTTTGGGGAAGGACATGTTTAATGCTTTGGAAGTGTCATGAGGGGGGCTCTGATTCTTTATTATATTTCTATTTCTTGATGTGAGTGGGCATTACATAGGTGTGGTTCCTTTATTTGAGCTATAAACTTGTGACTTTTGATCTTTTTCTCTATATTAAACTTTACTTTAAAAAGTTAACATTAAATCTTGGTGAAAGCAGCTGAATTTTGAAGTGTCTTTTTCCCACTTTAGATTGCCAACTCCCTGAGGATCCCAGCTGGGGCCGTTTGCAGGATTAATTATGGCCATGACCTGCAATTGAATTAGAATCATTTAGGGCTAGGACACAGGAGATTATTTCTTTTTTTTTTCTACAGTCTCTAGGGGTGCATAGCTAAGATTTAGAGCTACTACACAGGGCTTTTAAGTCTTTCTCGGTTGCATTTGAATGAACAAAACTATTTTTCCCATTTGGTACTGAATAGTTATATTTGTATTTATTAGTGTGCAAATATGTACATACATAATTTTTTCTCTTTCCACAAAGTTTTCTGTAAGCTAAATTTTTATGGGAAAAGAAGATAATTGATTTTGGGGTACAAATTGAATTTCCTGTGTTTAAAAGATTTGTTTCTTCATAAATTATATATATATATATATATATATATATATATATAAGGCATAGTATTCTATTGCATTATATTTAGTGAACTGAGTTTTGAAATCTCAGTATAAATTTTACTGGGATTCCTCAAGAATTATTTAGATAGTGAAGTTCAGAATACAATAATTCTGAGAACTTTGTAACCATTATTGTCTCCTTGATATTGTATTTGGGTGGGAAAAAGTAATTGCATCTGGTTTATGTAGGCCTTTAGAGATAGACCATGGGCTAGATGATACCATTCAAAATTACATATTACTTAATGTAGACAGATTACAAGATTTCCCACCCCTCTGCTGTACATGCCCTGAATGATCCGAGGAATTTTAACTTACACATCTATAATGAAGGTAGTAGATTATAATCCTGTGTTTAAGGTATGTCATATGGCAGAGTTAATTTTAAGAAAGGGAAATCATCGTGATGAGCTTGGCATAATCATACCAGCTCTTTAAAAGAAGAGCTTTCTCCTGCTGGGAGAAGAAGAAGTTGTCAGAGACTTGCATTCTGGCTGGCCTGGAGGAAAGCAGACATCAATGTTGTGAACTGTCATGGAGAGGCCTGACCTCAGAGAGCTGAGCGTGGCCCCTGCCATCAAAGAAAGGGGACCTCAAGCCTACAATAACTATAAACTGAATTGTTCCAACAGTCAATGAGCTTGGAAAAGAACCTCAGCCACAGATAAGAACAGCAGGCCCAGCCAAAACCTGGTTTTCATCCTTGTGATACTCACAAAGGAAAATCAAGTCATGCCATTTCTAGACTTCTGACCTTCAAAACTGTGGCTTAATAAGTGGTTATTATTTAAGCTGATAAAGTGTGATGATAAATTTAAGCTGATAATCTGTTACATCACCATGGAAAACTAATACAGATTTTTGTGCCTGGAAGTGAGTGGCTACTGAAACAAATACCTGAACATGTGGAATAGTTTTGGAACTGAGCAGTAAGCAGAAGCTGCAAGAAATTGAAGAGAATGTTGAGGATCATGTTAAAGAAAACTCACATTATCCTCAACAGACTGTCAGGAGAAACATGGACATTGAAAAATGTTCCTGTTTCAGAAGGAAGTGAAGAATGAATTACTGAAAATGAGTGTAAGAGGGATGCATCCTTGTTATGTAGTGGAAGAAATCGTGTCCTCCACGTAAGTGGAAAGCAGAATTTATAAGTAATGAAACTGGATATGTAGCTATAGCTAAGGAGATTGCCAAGCAAAGAGTTGAAGGTTCAGCCTGGTTTCTTCTTGCTTATAGTAAAATGGGAGAGGAGAGAGACAGGCTGAGGAAGAATTATTTAACTAAGAGATTCAATGTCTGGAAGGCACACTCTAGAGCAAAGGGTAAGGGTGTGACTCTAGTCCTTTGCTGAACCTCAGGAAGATCAAAAGATCAGAGGATTGATTCATATGATATTAAGGATGTACCTTACAGATGCTCTCAATCAAACCGAGAAAGTGTCTAGGAAGCTTGAGAGTGCTGTCTCTAAGCCACTTCAGCGGAATACCAGGAAAGAGAAGGCATTATCTTAAAAATCTGTGGATGTGGCTTCTGTCTAATGGAGTGAATCCCTGTGAAATCCACATAGGGACCTACCACAAGATTCTTGAGAAAATTATGTCAGCAAGAACATTACCAGTTTGGATTATAAGAAACAGAAAGAGCATGAAATTAAAAAAGGTTCCTGAACCCCCAAATTTCTACTGGCAGGCTGATAGAAATTCTCCCCTGCAAGTGCTTGCTACTTACTATTCATGAAAAAGGAAAGATGACTCAGAGACTGAAACTGAGAGCTCAGAAGGTATAACCAAGTGCCCAGGGAGCAGAACTGAGAGCCAGGAGGTTTGTTCCCAGGCCCTGACGCCTAATCAGGGAAGTCTAGTTAGACTTGCCTAGTTGGATTTCAAAATTATATTGGCCAATGGCTCTGTTTTACCTTCCATTTTCCACCTTTTTTTTTTTTTTACAGTAATTCCTATAATTGTTGCTTGCACGGTGATCTTATTTGGATGTATTGGAAGCAGACAACGTGTTCATTAGTTTCAAAAGTCCTGAGACAGAGAGGAAATGTGCAAAAGCTTCACTTAATTAATGAATCAATTAAATTCACTGAACTTTATTTAGATGATTTGGATGATGGAATTTTGGGCTTTGAACTGATGCTATAATGCAATGAGACCCTTAGTCACCTTGGGAGGTAAAGGGGAAGAAACAGGGTGGGATGAAAGTGCTAGTACCTTAAGGTTAGGATAAGAAGTGACGTATTCTGTAGGCAATGGGGAATCCCAGAGAACTTGTGATGTTTTCTTAAATTACAAAGTGTAAGAAATGCTTAAAGGAAAAGCTCTGTCACTGTAATGTAGGATGTTTATTTGTGCATGAAATGAGGAATCCTTCAACAAATGAAAAGAAAGAACAAATCTTTATAAAATGGTCTTGATGATATCAAAGAGAGTTAGTTTCTTGTCAGGGATGATCCTACAGATATAAAGATCCTTCTTCATTAATCATTTTGGAATTTGCTATTGGTTAGAAATGTCTATGAGGAACTCTCTGATGTTTTAGAAATTATAAGCTTTGTCCCTTTTATGTCAAGAAAGCATGTGTAAATGGACTCATGTTTGTATTTACTTTTTGCCTTGCGGTTTTAAGGCCAGTGTCCCATCAGCATTGCATCAGTGACAGCTTTTTAAAGTACAAATTAGGGAAACCTTTTCTCCTCTAATTATTCCTTATTTTTACTGCAAAGGATGTCATTTCTCCAAGAATTTTAATGTACCACATCTTCAATTATAATGAGGCCATTTTTTTCCTTTGTTTAACAAACTCCAGAGCTATATGCTTTATAATCCCCAAACCTTGTCATGGTCTCCTTATCAGATGATGGGCTCCTGCACTTGAATTGAAGACAGCATGCCCTGGATTTACAATGTGAATGAATCTTCTAGGCTCTCTGTTGACTGTAGGGTTTCTTGAATTTTGGCACGAGCATTCAACCATAGACCATCCAATTAATTAACAAGTGGTTTCAAGAATAGGGCATTTTAATAGCAATTTTGACATCGGCCTGAGGGATCCAGAAACCATATTATCTGAGGAATGACTAAAGAAATGAAGGACATTTAATTAGGTGGAAATGAAGCATATTTACTGTTCACTAATGGACTGGTACTAGTAAGTGGAAAGTGAATACAAATCACTGTTTAGAAGATATATTTAAGACTATTATTTGTTCAACAAAATAATTTTATCTCTCCTAAAGGTTTGTGAATGCATCTTTAAAAGAGCTAATTGAGAGACCGTCGAGTCTCCATTAGATATCGAGGCTGCATTGTTTGTATGGCTCCATTGGGTGAAATGGACTACATGACTTAAACTCCCTTTGAATTCAGAGTCTAGAATTCTCTCTTGCAGGGTTTCTGATGTAAAGAAGGCCAGCTCAGCTGGTACCAGAAGAGAAAATGAATAAAGATGACCTATATTATTTTTGAAATAGAAACTTTGCCTGGCAGAATTCAAGGCAAAAATAAAGAAAAGCATCCTATTTCAAAAAAAATCTGAAAGCAACCCTAAAATTCATCTGGTTCAAACTTCTAGTCTTACCAGTGAGGGAACTGAGGCCCAGATGCCTAAGATTACATCCAGTTCACATCCCTAAAAAGTGGGCAACTCAACCCCTCTCCTGGTCTAAAGTTGTAGCGCTGAGTAGTACTGAGCTGTGTCCTAATTACAGCTCTTTTGTTTATTTCTGCCCTATTAAATTATCCTTAAATAGCAGCGTATCCTTCCTCAATTTCCCTCTGTCATCTCACACAGCAAATTGCCACTAGTAATTTCCATTTCACTTTCCCAGCCCCTCACCCTCACTTCCAACCTCACACTAAACACTCAAAACCCCACCTGCTTCTTCAGTGAAATAACAACGGGCAGATGACTGCATGACCTGAAGTAGAGTCAGCCTTAGATCTTAGGAACACAGCAGCCCCAATTCTAAAAGGGGAAACACTGCTACTCGCTAAAAAGAAATCAGAAGACAAAAGTCATGAAGTGAAAGAAAAAGGGAAGGAGGTCTTTAAGAGGAAATAGAGAGCTGATAGTGTAGGAGCCCCAGGATGAAGATTTGTAGGCCTGGACAACATAACAAGTTGTGGCTGAAAACTTTCTCCTTCCCTTGGCCTCCTGGAGCTCTGATCCCACTCAATACTTTTTTTACTATAATAGGCAGCTGGGACTGCATAACAAATACCATAGATTGGGTGGGTTAAACAACACAAATCTATTTGTTCACAGTTCTGGAGGCTGAAAGTCCATGACCAGGGTACCAACGTGGTCCGGTTCTGTGAGAGCTTTCTTCCTGATGCAGGCTGTGGCCATCTCACTGGGTGAGTCCTCTTCTTTGCACTTGCTGTGACGGTGATCTCTCTGGTGTCTCTTCTTATAAGGCACTAATCTGAGGCCCCATCCTCATCACTTCATCTGACCCTGAAAACCTATCAAAGGATCCATCTCCAAATACCGTTGTATTGGGGCTTAGGACTCCAATATATGAATTTGGGGGATTAGAGGAGGGATCAAACATGGAGTCCATTAACAGAGACTCGCTTGCTCTAGAATACAGAAGCTCTCAACAAACTCTGGTAGCAAACTTTCAGAGCAAAAGACATTTCCACAATCTTCCAGCATGTGAAGAAATGCAGAATTATTTATTGACACTCAGGACAGTAACAACAAATGTTAGGATGATATTCTCCTTTATTTAGTAGATTCAGAGGTTTTTGAAAGATTTCTCCAAAGATAACTTACTGAAACATTGAATATGAGACTAGTTCAAAATTGTTTATCTCTATCAAAATCGTATTTTAAGATTCAGAATAAAAGTAAAATCTCTTTTAACTGGTTAGAGGTGCCATTTGTTATGTGGATATCATTTTGTTTATGCAAAGATCATTGTATTAGGGTCATGTAAACAGGCACATGTCATTTTGTTTATACTGAGATCCTTTCAGGAGGGGGCATTTAAGCATGTAGATAGTTCAGTCTATTCTTCTAATTTCTTTTTCATTTTGAAATTTCATTTCCCCTCCAATGATACACATTTCATGTTCTAAGCGGGAGAGTGTCATTAAGTAAACATTGATTTTTTTCTCTTCCCACTCTCTGCTGCACACTGAATGTATCTGAGGAAACATCAGGCTTTGTAGATACATGGATATTTAGGTTAAGTATCAAAAAATTTTTTTTCAACAGGTTAGGGTTCAAGTAGGATTGATGGGAATGGCACATTAGTGCCATTCTTCAGTGACCTATGAACTCTGCTTGTTTTCAGATATGTATTTGATAAAGATTTAGGAGAAATTATATCCATCCATATATAATTAGAATGCCAGGATATTATACGTCTATGTCAAACAAGTTAAATCCAAGGACTCTAGATGGATGTCTAGTATTCAGCAAACCTAAAAAGAAAAGAGGTCTCGGTAAAACACATTTGGTAACGTGTATTGCTAACTCATTATATCCACTCAGAAAACTCCCACTTAGAAAAGGCAGAGGGGAGACACTTTGGTTAATTACCCATTTGTAATATTGTAACCCAAATGTTCTTAATCTTAGGACATATTGAAAACTGACGTGTTAAGAATGGACATGTTAAGAATGAACTCATGATGTGGAAATTAAAGTCAATTTCATTTACTATATGTAATTGTGTACTGTTTAAAGAATATATATTTGGGTTATGATAACTTTGAAATTGTTCTCTTTTAAGAAAATGATAAAAATTAGATTCTATGCCCCTAAGACTCAGTCTCTAATTCTGACCCTTTTCTATTCCCCGCTCTTCTTCTGCCCACATGGTCTATATTCTGAGCCAGGAATGCTCTTGTTTAAACCCACCTGCACTGAAATATTAGTATTTTATATTAGGCTCTAATTTCTAAATATAGAAAGCATGTCATGTTTCATTAAACTTCGGGTCGAGTCCTTATCAGTGCTGTGTTGTATGTGTTGAGCAAGCTAGAAATTAGAATGTGTAAGAAGTAGAGTGTTATGTTTTGTATTAGTGGACTTAACTCTACATTCTTCCAGAAACTGGAAATTTATATTCAGTTAATTTAGAGTCTTACCATCCTTTCCCAAGGGTTACATCCAAATTCTATAGGAAGAGGGGATTAGAAAGCACTTTGGTCTTGCCAGGTTAGGAGTTAAATAGCACAATAAAGCCTACTTTCTCATATATTTATTCTGGCAATAATTGACACATACGTGTTCCCATCTGACCTGTAGTCATAGGGTCACTCAGGCTGCTGCTCACCCTCCTTGTACCAAATTCAGGGTACTAATCCCTATGCCATGGCTGATGCCGGGGTGCTTGTTCACGGAGTCAAAGAGTGAACTTCGTGAACAGGCAAGGCAGGAGATTTAGAGAGTTTTTATTCAGTTACAGAGAGAGAGAGAGAGCTTTATTAAAGATAAGAGAAAGTGTGGAATGCCCTGCAAATGCAGGGAGGGACAAGGCTGCCGTTTGGGGTCTCGGTCTCTAGGGTTTTGTGCTTGCTGCAGTGGGAGTTTTCTATAGATTCAGCCAGAATGCTAGTTACATTTTAACCTATGTCTGTGAAGGTTTACCAGATGCTCTATTGTAAGCTAATGGGCCTATGCTGACTATGAGCAATGAGCTGTTCTATATATACCACTGGGTCTTGATGGGGAATAATTGTTACATCGTTTCAATTTCAAGCACCCTGTTTTGTAAGACTGTCCTTTTCCAGGACCCATACCTACTCTAACTGGGCAGGAGTTATGCCCTGCTGCCTCCCTGTCTCATGGCCACATTAGTCTCCATGTATGAAAGATACATGCTACTGGCCCTAAACTCATCAAGTCATGGGTTGTTTTTGCGCTTCCACTTTGAAGGGTGTTAGCTTAGTTCTTTAGCTTTTGCTCTGGCAGCATGCTTATTGCATGGTTATTCTACTCTGGCAACAAGGTCACAATTCCTCTCTGCTCTTAGATATTCAAGTATACCCATAATATTCCCCATATCCTTCCTTAAGAACTCTGTACATGGTAGGGCAAGGACAAGCAACAAATACACTTCTTGGGGAAATACTACAGACTAAGCTGTTTTCTTTATCTGTTGTCCTTCTCTCATTTCCTTCCAGAGAATTTCCATCTAGTCTGGAAAGAGAGATGGGGTGGGTAGCCTATTTCTTCATTTTTTCTTTCAATGTTGTCCTTTCTGGCATGCTAAATTTGAGTTCTTTAAAGTCTAGGCTTTTGAAAAACTAAAGACTTGATTTTTACAATCCTAAATGATTTCCATTTATACGCTTTTGTGTTATGCTTTCCCTTGCAAAGGTTACAAGACAATCTGGGGAAAATGCCTTGGTAAATATTTCAAATACTAGTCCTGCTGTTTGCTTTCCTTTAAAATGCTTTGCATGCATCCTGCTGTGCCTTCCAGATCTGTTTTGTATATCTGCATTTCTCTTCTAGTTGTCTCTGTCTCCTATACAAACTGCAACAGGAGGTACTTTTCCTACCAAAGCGTGGATTTTTAACTTTCTTTTATGTCGATAATGTCTCCCCACTCCCCCCCAACATCACCATGGGGAAAAAATATGGATGCCATTACACCTACTCAGCTATGTCATTAAACATTCTCTACTCTACCACAGCCCTATTCTTTTGGCTTTGGCAGTGTAGAATAATAATCATGTAATCATATTATGCTCAGTATTATATGAGTCAGAAGATTACAATAAACTCTGACATAGCTATTGATGTACTTAATGCCAAGCAATCAATGCAGATCAAAGAATGATCTAGTTTAGTAGGATGAGATCCAATTTGAGCTGCTGTTTTTGAGGGAAGGGCCTTGTGTAGTCATAGTCATTCAGTATCAGGAGTATTACAATAATTGACTCTTCTCTTGAATACAGTGTAGATGTCAGCATACATGGCAACAGAGTAACATATTTAAAAAGTAAATAATACTTCCTCAATGTTGGTCGAAAGGATAGAAGCTGGATTTTTTACAAAACCAACATGTGACAGGGAGATTCCATGCTGATGGTAGAAAAATTTTATATGAAATTGACCTTTAAAGATAAATTAAATTTAAGTATTTAAATTTAATCACTCCTGGAGGCCAAAAAAAAACCCTTTGTCTGATTAGAAAAACAGTATTAAAATAAAATCACTGTTTCCTTTATGTCTAACAGTTGATCTTGTGCCGTAGACTTCAGACTTCTTGGTCATTTTAAATTTACATAAAACAGAATATTTGAAAAGGATTGGAGATGGGATGCTGCAAATGGTGCTCCTACACACTGATGTTTATAAATGAGCATTTACATTTCTAATAGATCCATTATACCAATTCTCATCCTTATAATCTATTACGTCATTTCAATATTTTTATATAGGATCATCCTTTAACTGTGAATACTATTTACCTTCACTAAGGATTCATGATAGCCTTATATGATATGATGAGATGTAACTAAATATCAACAGAAGTTATCAGGAGAAAATTCTGTGTTTTTCTTTGAATAATTTCTTTCACTCAGTTTTTTTTCCCCCTCACTTAAGGTACTAGACTTGATGCTGGAAGTAGCAAAAAAGTTGAGGAAAACATTCTTATGAAAGGAAAACAAGTACAGAATTAAGTGGCAAAAAAATGCAAGGCAAGCATCATATAAGAAATAATGTTTTTAAAGTGTTAACAAGGATTCAGTTGTCTGAATGTTCACAGTCTGTTGGAGAAATCAAAGTCTTCATCAAGAAATCATCATCTAAGACATGTCTTAGAAGATGCCTAAGGCTTTTAATAGCAGATATCATAAATAAAAACAAGACAATATAAATAAGGGTCATTTAGATGGAGGATAGCATGAGTAAGAAAAAAGATAGGAAATGGTATTATTAGAGTGTGTTTTCTGCTACTTTTCCTGGATTATAAATAAGCTGTTATATATAAAAACTAACTCTTATTCTTCTTTCTTGGTCCTGTTTCGTATGTCTGTATATTTTATCTAGATTTCAAATGTTGATTTTTATTATTTCACTCAACACTCCCACACACTTATATAAGTGTGCATTTTCTGGGCTGGCATACTGTTTATTGCTTTGTTATTGGTTTTGTGTGTGTGTGTGTGTGTGTGTGTGTGTAAGTGTGTTTTCATACCAAAAAATATAGGTAGTGGTTTTATATGAGTATTGCAATAATTTCTGGTTGCATTATATGGGAAATCCAATACTAATTTCCTACCCCTTTCTCTCCTGGCTGTTTCTATCACAGAGGTTGAAGAGTAAATATTTACTTTTTCAGATTCTCTTGCCAGTAGAGAGTGGTCACGTGATAGAGATCTTAGTGTGTAAGTGGAAATCTGCTGGAATGGTTCCTGGGAAAGCTTTTGCTACTAGATTAGAAGAATTATATTAGCATAATCAGCATCACTTTCTTCCTCTTTTCTTCTTCCTGGAATATGGAGATGGTGATGCTTGTAGTTGGGGCAGGGGTTTAGGGTGGGTAGAGATCCAGAAAATTTCAGAAATATTGTTTTTGGTATATTTGAGCTATTAAACCAATGTTAGTTGAAATTTTCAGATATCTCCAGGCACCTGATTATATGATAAAAGTAAACCCCAAATTGCTTAATTCACTTTTAGTTTACGTTTTACTAAAAAATTAAATCCCTAACTAGTACACAGTGTTTATTTATGTACATCTTGACTTTATATAGATTTACAGAGTATATTTGGTTAAAGCCAAATGATTTCTTTGCTGAATTCCATATAACGCCTCTGATTCTCACTATCTTTAAAATGAAGAACATACCATCTACTCTGAAGAATTTTGAGGAATAAGGGCAATAAAATACCTGATATAGGATCAAAACACCTATTAGAGAGCCTGGTCCATAGTCGCAGATTAATAAATACTTTTAAATGAATGAGTGAATGAATAAAATGTTCACACCTCTAAGAAGCTCAGTTGAATGGTATTAAGTTTTTGTTGGGTTGACTGATTAGATGTATCCTTGAATAATACATCTAATGTCCTTTCTTGCCATTAGAAGAAAGTTGGTAATTAAAGAACACTGGATTCCAGTACAAGTATAGATTCAGAGGTTAGTCTGTGTATATTTAAACTGAATAATTGAGACAACATCTTGGGTTTGATTTTTCCACCTAGAACTAGAATTTGATGCTAAGTCAACCTTTATCATCAGTAGGTGACAAATATATTCATATTTTGATGTTGATAGGATTCTACAGTGTTTAAAAGATTGCCAATGAAAATTTTGACTTCTGTGGTCCCAGATTAGATTCTTTCTTTATTTGTGCATTGCTTAAGAATTTACTCTGTAGATAGTAGGATATACTGGTGACTTTCAACATTGTTCACAAAATAGAAAATTGCCTTTATCAGAGCTCTCTGCTCTATCATGAATCTATTTAATGCCATTAAACTATACCATAATGCTGACTGACACTACAAAATATTTCTTAATTTAATTCTTAGCAAGCAGAGATGCAATCATATGAAGGAGTTGGATTGGCATTTAATTACCCCAAATTGATTACCTTTATGAATTTGTTACATAAACTGAAGATCATACCCAACTTCACATAAAAAGGGGATGTAAGAAATACAGTCATTCAGAGGTGGCAGGGTATGTAGGGATGTTTGGGATTGCTCATATCAATCTTCAACATCTTCTTACAAGATCAACATATGACTACTGGATTGATAACTGAATCCTTATAAAACTTTGTGTAGAACTTCTGAAACTGGTTTTGCTTTGAATCATAAGCACTGGCTTTTGTGTCTCTATAGTTAATCACATCCAAAATATTCTTTTTTTACCTTTTGGAACCCTAACCCCACCCCCAGAACTCAATCCCACTGAGCATATAGAAACTCAGAAGAAAATATATGGAGAGTTCTTGATTGAGGCTCACTATCAGAATATAGATTGAACCTTTAAAACAGTAAATATGACTTCACTGGCCATAATTCGCAAGTGAAAGAATCCCTGGGCTTCAAAAGCTCTGGCAAAACTTTTTGCCTTGAAGTTGAATAAAAGACAAGTAGAAATACTCACAGAGTTGAAACAACTTCTTATTTAAAGAATCTTCCACTCCTTTCTTCCACTGATTTTTCAGGGTCTGCAGGTCAATACAATGGATGTACAATTTTATTCCCTTCTTTATTTTAGTGGACTTGAATGTGAATTCTTTTTTACATATAAGCACAGGTTAGAACAAGGGTGGGGACTATAAAATAGATAAATCATGGATTTGTTATTAGATGCTAAAGCATTTTCTCCTATAAGGATGAAATTTCCCATTAAGTCCCCCCAGAATGGGTTTTGACTGAATTATAAATCAGAAGTTCAAATCACACTGAAGAAAAAGGCCTGGCCAGATCAACTTTTGCCAGATAAATCAACATATCGTAAATTAATCACATGGCAATGCTTTCAGACTACTTCCTCTTGGTCAGAAAGCACATTTATGTTTATGAAAATTCAGTGTGAAGGTAATTAAGGTAAGGATTGAAATGGTATCATACTGGATTAGGGTGGGCTTTAAATTCCATAAGAGTAGTCTTATAAGTCACAGATAAGGACACATAGAGATACAGAAAAGAAAGCGATTTGAACGTAGAAACAAAGATTCCAGTTATGTTGCCACAAGCCAATAAGTACTAAAAGCCACCAGAAGCTGGGATTAGCAAAGAAAATTTCTCCCCTGGAGTCTTTGGAGGGAAATTGGTTTAGGCAACACCTTGATTTTGGATTTTTGACCTCCAAAACTGTTAGAGAATAGATTGCTGTTTTAAATCCTGAAATTCATAGTATTTTTTGCATCAGGAAACAAATAGTCAGGTTCCCAGTCTTTGAGACTCCTTCCTGTGTTGGAGAAACTCACAAGCCCAGATGCTCATTTTTCCAACTTCCCCCATAGCTCAAGTTCAGGCCAAGGTCTAGGCTCAGTCACTGTCTATTTTTTTTATAACAATTACCAAACACTTATGGGCTTAAAACAATACACATTTATTATTTCACAGTTTCTGTGGGTCAGCAGTCTGGACAATACTTAATTCACAACTCCTGAAGTTGCTGCCAGGGCTGCAGTCTCATGTGAAGCTCAGCTGGGGTAAAATCTGCTGCCATGCTTATGTGGTCAGTGGCAGCATGTGGTCTCTTGAGGACTATCAGACTGAGGACCTCAGTTTATCACTACCTGTCAGCAGGATGCCGTCCTCAGTTCCTCACCATGTGGGCCTTTCCAGCAGGGCTGCTGCCCCAAAGCCAGCAAGGAAGAGTGTCTCTTTGGAAAATGGGTAGTATAATCTTATGTACATAATTATAAACATTCTGTCACTTCTGTCTACTTTATTGCTCACAAGTAGGTTTCAGGTCCTGCCCATGCTCCAGAAGAGGGCATTATACAAAGGTGTGAATAACAGGGGCAAGAACTGTGGGAACCAGTTTAGCGTCTGTCAGCAGTGGCAGCATGTCTGTTCTCCAAGTTGGGGAATGGTGACATGGAGAGTCAGGGAGAGTGGAATCTGTTCTGGAGGAAGTTATAGTCATGGCAGCAGCGAGTCCAGAGGCTGCTTGCCAGAGGCAGTTTGCAGGATCCGGTACTGGCAGGTCTGGGAGGTTCGCTGCTGAGACTTGTGTTTATCAGCAGGGCCAGTGATCCTATGAGCTCTGTATCCTGATTCTGGCTGTCACTTGGGCTGCAAAACCTCCCTTGTGTCTGCGCATTTTATTCACCTGTTAATTTGGACTCCCTGGTGACTTTGTGAATTACCTAAATACTTCCCAATAAATTCATTTTATGCTTTAATCAACTAGACTTGGTTTCTATTGTGTCTAATCAAGAACCCTAACTGGTACACTTTGTAAAATAAAAATTATTTTCTAGGATTCTAGCCCACCCACACCCTGCCTTCCCTTACTATAGACAATAGAGACAGATTATAATCATTAAACTTGGATGTAAACAACGTTAGAAGAGATATAAACTGTATCTCTTTAGAAAGGCCTCCTCTGACTCTTAGATTAGGTTAAGTACCCAAGCTACACATTTCTATAACATGCCCCTCTCATAACTGTTATCCCTTTTTATTACTGTCATTTGTTAGGTAAAGTTTGCCCTCTAGAATCAAAGTCTTCTTTGCCCACAGATACCATCAGTCTTTAAAATATAATTATGCCTGGCATATCAGCAGAGTTTCTTAAGTGTTTGCTAAACCAGTGAATGTCTGCATGAATGAATAAGTGAATATATATGACTACTTTTACTGTTGTTTGGTCACCGAGTAATCAAGTATGACTAATCTTGGGCAGATATACACATATTTAATGTGCTAGAGTTAGCCTTTTGCTTAGATCACTTTGAACTTTTCCTAAGAATTTTGTTTCAAAATTCATTCACAGCTAAATATTATTTCATCTTTTGGCCCACTGGAGATGCCCTGATCATTTTCCAAATTTTATGACACTTGATACAAAATCAGTTGAAATTCTTAGCTGATGTTTGCAATTAAAGTCATCTGTTTTATTGTCATATTTTTCTATACTTCCAATATTCTCTCTCTTCCACTTGACTGTTCTTTGCTGGTCTATCCTGTTTCTCATACAGAGCAAAATATTCCATTATCATCACTTTATTCACACCATTCCTTTCCTTGTAATTCCTCCTTCTTCAAGTATTTGATGCTACTAATTCTTCAAAATCCAACAAAAATATGATCTCTTCAACTGTTATTTCTGTACCCAGCCCAAAGTAATATTTTCCTCCTTCAAACTCTTACATTTATTATTTTATAACTCTATAATAAGATGTATATGTCTTATCTCTTTTTGTACAATATACATTCCCTGAGTATACAATGCATGAAGATTCATCTTCATATTCTCTAAGTACCTTTCATATATTATAAGTATATGTAATATTCAGGATATATACCAGATATTCAGAATATATACTGAGTAACTACATGAATGATCTTACAGTGAGAACACAGGAAACAATAGTTCTAAAAGCAATTCCCATGAAAGATTACTTGTGTATATTGATCATCTCCCAAATACATATACCAAGTTCTCTAATTTGCTCCATGTAAGTATAACCCAAATACCATATATGAAAATGACTCAGATTGTACAATCCAAATAATACATGCCTAAAAATCTCGTAGAATTGATCACCTCCCTCAGTTTCTGGGGTAGTCATTAATAGTACTGTGTCTCAGATATTTCTGGCTTTCTCCCATCTACTTTCTAGGCACAAGTTGAGATTGGGCAGGGCTGTGTAACTAGACTTGACCAGAGAGTGTGAGTGAACATGACATTTGCTAGTTCAGAGCCAGGAGTTTGAGCCTGGGAGTCCTCTTTTCATTCTGGTCTAGTAACTTACTGTGTTTGAGATGCTGCTGCTCTGTCCTCTGGGCCCCTGAGACATTGCAATGAAGAGAGCTCCCCGGAGACTTAGAGTGAACAAGAAATAAAAATATGGATATTGAAACCATTGAGAATTGGAGCTGTTTGTTACCACAGCATGAACTAGTCTTGTCTGACCGATAGTACCTTCATTTTCTTTTCAATCTAGCAAGACTGAATATGTCTAATAAGACAAACTCAGGTTTTCATTTCTCACTGTGCTCTGCATCACACTTCTTGTCACCCACTGCTTAGCACACTAACCATAATTTATGCACATGTGAAAGGAAGACAGAATCACTGATGGAGAAAATAAGTTATCAGGAATTGGATACAGAAATAGGCTTATATAGTAAAAACATAGGGGCATAATAGAATAGATTTTTGAAAATAAAAGAAAGGATTTAACTTTAAGTGTAAAATTCCATGAAGATTATACTGTAGTCTCAAGTGCCAATGGACATTTCTGTTTATTTTGAGAATTATTTATAAAAGACAAGATGATGAATGCCACTAATAAAAGTGTTTGGGTTTTAGGCTATGATTATAAAGGTAAGTTTTCTTTGTTAAAATCTGGATTTTTATTAGATAAGCATGCTCATAGAAGACATTTATATTAATATACAGATATATTTCTTTGCCTTCCTAAAGATGACTGCTACCTTTCTCATATATTATCACAGAATTTCAATATGTTATTTTTCTTTTTTAGAGGATCTAAACTTTAGAGATAAGTGACCTGCTCCAGGACACAAATGCAAGCAATAGAAGCTTAAAGAGTTATATGACCTCTCCACTCAGTCTTAGGATGGCTTATATTAACAATTTGTTTCCTGATAGCCAAAACACAATTTACGATAATAGGCATTTTTTTAATTGAAGATCAAAATAAGAAACCTATCCTAGAATAGTTGCAGTAAATTCTTAATTATAATCTTTTTTGAACCCACAATGACATTGGGATGTTAGGAGATTTCTTTAACCTATGTGTCTAAGGAGGATCATAGAAAATAATGAGGGAGTCCCATCCGTTGATCTTGAAAGAATGCTGATATAGCCCTTATGAATTCATGACATAAGTAATCTTTGTGTGGAGTCATTTTAGCAAAGCATGATTGTGTGAAGGACAAAATGTACAGACAATCAAGGAGGTTATTTTGTTCAGGCTCATTTGCCTATAGGGAGAATGTTTGTTAAAGAAGAATGTCCTAAAGAGAAGTTAAGCGCCTGGGTTTTACAGAGGCAGGTAAACAAGGAAATCATGGCAGATGAACAGGAGCTACTGGAAGGATAGAGTAAGGTCTTATCTTGGAGGATGCGAAGACAAGAGTGGTCAAGTACAAAATGGTGAAGGCATTTCATAACTGTCAGTATTTACTAGACATACAAGGCTCAGATGAAGTTCAACATTATCAATTCCAAATTCTAGTTTCTGTCAGAACACAGCAATCACTAAGTATTTTTAGCACAAGGGGACTTAATACAAATAATTAATTGCTTATAAACCACTGAAAGGGATAAAGGTTCGAGCAGCAGGGGAAACCTCTGCTAGGTGTAGTGGGGAGAACCAGGTGGTAACTAGGTTCTGCCAACCAGGACAGAACACTGCAGGAAGCATCCTCATCACAGCAAAACCTCCACAAAAGCTCACATCTGCTAAAGCCCATGCTTCCACTAAACAGTGTCAAAGAAAAAACTAACATGGCTCTACCTCCCTTCGCCTTTACAAATCATGTTCAAATGCCCCTAATTTATAGAACATAAACTGTATTCCAAAACCTAGAGTTAAGAGAATCTAGAAAATGTGGTTTCTAAATATCCATCCATTGTGAAAGAGAAGAAAAACCCTAGGAGAATTTAGCTGCTTAAAAATCAAATTGAACCTGCATGCTAACTTTTGTTTTCTTAATAAAAATACTAAAGAGTTTTAGTTCATGACACCTAGCAATGTTCTCCTCATATCACCATCTCAGACGTTTCATTACCACATGCTATTCCCTCACCTTTAAGTCACTAATGCCCTACCTCCAAATTCCTTTCACTCTCCATCTCCCTTTTATTCTCTTTACTGTCTCCTAACCTCCATCTCTTTCATGTTACTCAAGTTAAAAAAAAAATCATTAAGTAGGCTTTGAATTTCCTACTGGATTTTTGAGATTGAAATTTCTAAGCAAATGTATGTAAATTTCCAAAGCCTGCTCAATGACATTTTATTTTAAACTTTTTTGGGTTTATGAGCACACGATCACCTTTTATAGAGTAATAAGTTCTCTGATATACGTGGACTCATCTATGGGACATAGCCACTTTTCCTTTATTTACTTACAATAGCACTCTTGAAAGTCACCATCAGTACAAAGCATGTGGCCTGACAGGTTCAGGGTGACATCACAGGACCACAGGCAAGGATAAAATTGCATATCCAACAGTGCTCTTCCTTTGGCCAGATGTACTACTGAGAAATTTGTAATAACGCACTTGCCCTTTTTTGTCCCTTCTTTCTTTGTCTTCTTTCTTTCTTTCCAGCTCCCAATCTCATAGCTTTTTTATGCAGAACACAAGTTTCACTTTCTTCCATTGTGTACTGGGTACAGGAAGATAAGGAGCATCTCATTTTCCCAAAAAAGCCTATGAAGGTATTTTTTGAATGAAAGATCATCTACTATGAAAATTAATTATGCCATCTCCATAGGGACAGAAGTGGTGACTAACATTATGATGCTAAACAGAGCAATTTGTTTAATACTATGCTATTCAAAGAAAGACCAACATTTTAATTCTCAGATCTTAACCTCAACAAAAGAGAGAACTGTGTAATTAATATAGAAGCAAGCAAAGACTAGAGTGTATGGAGAAAGAAACTATTGCTCTTACTAGTTCAATAATCTGGCTAAGACAACAATCTTCTTTCGTGAAGTTTTCAATGAGATGTGGAGGAGTAGAACAATAGCAATCCTCCTTTCCTATACAATGTTTTGGTCAATTCTATGGAGCAATGGTGGGTGCAGTGGGTAAAAATATAGAGCCTAGACTCAGCCTGCCTGCATTTGAATCCTGACTCTGGTACTTAACTGTTAGATAATCTGGGATTCAGACAACTTTACTCACATTTCTTAGACTCTGTCTTCTGAACTGTAAAAGAGAGATAAAATAAAGATAAAATCTTGCCTCCCAGAGTTGTTGAAACTATTATTAAGGTGATGCATCTAAGAAATTTAACAAACACCATTGTGTACATTAATGTATGTACATTTTTATGGCACACTAGTCACTAAAGCAACACAGTTCAGTCATTCCAGGCACTTTCTCCATTCCATCTTCCATATCAAATTGCTCATGAAATTTGGCAAATTATACCTTTTAAATATCTTTCAAATCTTTTCCCACCTAACCTTAGTTTAAACTCTTAACAGCAATATCTCCTGCCTGGATTATGGAAATCACATCTTAATTCATTTTTATTATTATGTTGTGTCATTCCCTCTACCCTTCCCCATTTATCTTCTACACTGCCACCAGTGATCTTACTATATGGAAAATGTGAGCAATCTAACTCCAATTTTAAAAACTTCATTGTTCCTAAATACTTGTAAAGTTTCATCTCTTTGGTTCAGAAGATATGAACCTCATAATCTAAATTTGCAGAGAATATCAAACTTTAGAGTGTTTCAGAGTCCCTTGAGATGTTTGTTAAAAATGCAGATTTTAGTTCCCTACTCTATGGACAGTCTTATATGGTAGGTCTCAATTAAAGACCACAAATCTGAATTTTTATCAGTCCAGGAAATTCTTATACAGGGTTCCTGAGATAACCTTTTGAGAAATATCCTGCTCTATAGCCCCATTGCAAACTATTTCTCCACTATGCCTACTCTCCGTCCACCTTATACAACCAGCAGGTCTTTAAATATGATACACTTTATATACCTTTTTGTCTCTACAACTGCTATTTCTACTTCCTGAATGTCCTTCCACATTTTCTGTCTGGCTAATTTCCATTCATCTTTCAGCATGTCACTCAGTGTCACTCCTGTGTGAGGAGATCCATGAGTCCTCTCAGGAGCCAGTTTGTTGTATTTTCTCCTGTGTAATAGTGAGATTCTGTGCTAACCTCAATTTGTACTTACAGCATTTGGTTATAAGCAAATTTTAAAATTTAGACCTTTCTACTAGACAATGAAGGCATGGCAAGCAGGGAAAGCATCCCATTCATTCTTATGTTACCATTAGCCAGTCCCTGGCATATGTTAGGTGCTCAATAAGTGATCTGAAAGAAGAAACTAATAAGTGTTAGAAAGTCATTTAGAATTATTTTCAGGATTTAGGTCACATCTATATGGCAAAGTATTTCCTTCACAAGCTTTCCTCTCTTATCTAAGCCATCATCTTTGGATATCTCAAATCTTCCCAATGAAGTCAAGAGATAAATACTATTAACCTTATATTAAAAATACCTGATAAAATTTAAAACTGTTTTATGTTTGATTATTTGATTTCAATGAAGCAGAAATGTGAAGATACTGGACAGATAGAAGGTGAAAAATAGTTTCACCTATTAAATACAATATCCAGAATAATCCAGGTGTCACCTGAACTGTTGCTAACTTTAAGGGTGGACTTCTCTAACAACCCCATACAGTTCCTGGGTGAGAGAGCTGGTGCAGTTCACTTGGTCATGGGAGTGGATGATCCATAGGTTTACATAAGATTTACAGCCAAGTTTTGTCTGCACAACAGACTGACTGTTCTAAGAGAAGTTGGTGTCCTTTCCAATATTTAGCTATTTCAATTAGAGGAGATACTAAACACTGACACTGTTCAACTTTACCTGAGTCCTGTGCTCCAGGAAAACAATGGTAAAGAAATCCCTCCACCCTTTTGTATTCCAGCAAATGATTTACTGAAAAGAGACACATTTCCCCCTATGGCTTAAATAAGGATCCCAGATAACCTCCTTGTTTATACATGATAAGGTCAGATGCAGACCCTCAAATACCTATTATTTGTCTCATAAATAATTAGTTGAACTTTTTGTCCCTGCTGACCAGTCTATACAGAATGCCCAATTTGACGTAACCAAACTGTAGACAGGCTTCTCTTCTTCCCCTAGACCCCTGAATTTGGCTTACCACTGAACTTAAGCAATCACTGGAGTTTAATAAGGCACTAGAACATGGAATAATGCTCACTTAATATCTCCTTCCAAGATTCACTGGTTGCAAGAAAGACATTTCCTGTTCAACTGTCCAGTTATGCACATCTGCTCACCCAACTCCACACCCCATATATGAGGCATAATAGTAGATAAAGAGATGGGTAAATCATGGTTTTCTTCCTTTCCAATTACACTGGTCCACTACAATAATTTATTTTTCAGAACCATGAGAGAAGTAGTATTCATGACAATGATTAAGTGCAGAGAGATGAGGAGAATAATGAAAAAGCACTTATCATTCATTGAGTAGGGTTTGTAGTTTAGGCCAACAAATGTACTGGTCATTTTACTTTAACAAAATTGGAGGAAACTAGAGTTAAATGGTAATTAGTTAAATAAGGTAACAAAGCATTGTGCTTGAGATTTAGTTACAGGAACCACTCAATACACAAGAGCAGGTCACCAATTATCAGAACTTTCTTAATTTTAATAGGTGGAAGCACAAGGCATAAGACACTTTAACTTCTGTGAATAGTCCCCTAGGATTTGCAGAGAAAATGGAAAAAAAATATGTGGGAAAATAGTCCAATACAAATGTTATACTGGCTTTTTAAAAATCACTTTACTTCCTTCGCTGGGCTCTGATGAATAAATGTGGGCACTAAAGGATTTCTGTGTAGAGGGTAGACTCTTAGGCAGTCTATTTAGCATGATTGATGATTTCTTTTTCAATTGCATGATTCTCATTAAAAGAGTTTTCTTTTCAGGGTATTTATTAATTGAGATATCACTGTACGAGGCAGCATACAATACATTAATTTAAAAAGCATCATTTAAAAAATGGCGTTCTTCACCTTGAAATTTTGTTGTATAATATCAGAAAGAGTTCTGCAGGTTTACAAATTGAATGTTTCATTATGTTCTAATTCTAGGCATATTATGGAAATCATTATTTTTGGCTTGTATATTCTAATCATATTCCAAAGATTTATAGATGTGATTAGAAACACTTTGATATTCAATGCAGCACAATGACTTTTCGAAAGTGATATTTACAGCTGGTAATGTGTGTGCTTCATCATTCTCTATAAGAGCTGTCATTGTCTTAAAGAATAGAGGTAGCTACACCAGTAACAATGAGGATAGAGTGCACAATCAAAATTAAAAATAAAACCAGAAAATAAAATTTCCCAAGTTCCCCAAATTATCACAGTGGGGTAACTTACATAAAAAAAAGAATATCAAGGGAAGGAAATAGAAAATTATCAACAATTAAAATTTATAAAAAGAATTGTGATACCAGGGGTAAGGATAGGGATACTGAAAGTCCATCATTGGTACATATAATTTCTAGTGTAATATTTTACCAAGCACTCATTATTTAACTAAAATAGAACAGCCTGTTACTTTCACACAACTCTTCATATTGGATTAGCTCTAAATGCACTTTAACGGGGATTCACATCTGCTGGACTCCTGTCTGCTTCATTATGTTAATTCTATTTTGAAAGTGTTTCTTTTAATTACCTTAGCTATCCACCTATATAAGAAATGGGAAGATTAGTTTTCTTTTGAAGACAAGAGTTGCTGTGAAATTTCCTGACTGCAAATATGCTGACATCAAATTTTACTACTCTAATGTATGCTATCCCTCTTCACAGAATCTTGATCAACTTTAATTTTTTTTACCCCCTTCCTCAACTTTTTGAAGTCCAGTTATAGCAATGGAAGCAACAGCAGCATGTTTCAAAACATTTTCCATATCTTTCATAACAATACTTTAACATCACAAGGTTTTTGCTTCCTGCACAGCACCATTACTGATTAGTTAATGGGCCATTCCTACATCTTATAAAGCCAGATGAAATAGGATCGTGAAGAAACAGTGGATTTCATAGTTTTAACCCATTGCTATATTTCTTTTGATGCAAAATCAGTTATTTAGTCAGCAGCATTGTTTTGTGGCATATTATGACCTTAAATAAGTCATTGTATAAGTCTGCATGTGGTCGCATTGCAAGCATGGAAGGCATTTACATACTTAGAATTAAGTGACTAGTTGAGATGAACCACTGCCCACTGCATGAGAGAAGGTACCCAGTGTAATCAATTTGCCACTGGGTAGCTGGCTCAGTCTCCCTTGAAAATGTTTCTGGGCCCACCATTGGTCTCATCCGTGGGCAAGCTGGGAACCCTGTACAGGCAGTCGCCATATCAGCCTTGGTGGTTGAGCATGTGCCTAGCCTTCAACCTTTGATGCTAAGTCCACTTTTCCTTTAAGCAAGCAGTATATGTTAGTTTCCTAGGGTTGCTATAACATTACAAACTGGGTGGCTTAAAACAGAAGTTTATTCTCTCACAGTACGGAAAGACAGAAGTCTGAAATCAGGTTGTTGGCAGGATTCTTACAGGAGGCCTTGAGGAAAAATCTGTTCTGTGGCTCTTTCACACTTCTTGAGGCTGCCAGTGACCCTTGGTGTTCCTTGGCAAAAACTCCAATATCTGCCTCTTTACTCACATCGCCTTCTTCCCTGTGTGTGTCTGTGTCTCAAATCTTCCTCTTTTTCCTCTTATAAGGATACCAGTCGTTGGATTTAGGGGCCACCCTAAATCTAAGATAATCTTACTCAAGGTCCTTAATTACATCTGCAATGACCGTATTTCCAAATAAGGTCACATTCAGAAGTGCCAGGTCTATTATTTGAACATATCTCTTGGCAGGACACAGTCCAACCCACCACACAGCAGGGCAAGGAAGGAAGTTGATGACTACAGCAAAGATTCACCCAATACACCGGACCGTCAAGATACTCTTCTGCTCTGAATACACTTTTTGGGGGGTATGTTCATGGAGCACAAATGTCATCACTGTCTGCGCCTATCCTGAGGAGTCCATCCACATACCTCATCTGTACATCTTTCTGTTAATTTGCCAACCATTTTCTCTCCAAGTCCTGACCATCTGGTCAAACTGTTAGCTATGCTCAATGATTCAGTGTGGCTAAATGCAGAGTAGATCCACTCTCTCTCTGCTAAGGTATCAATTAGATATTCTGCTTGAATTTCTCCTCTTTTCTTTTTTTAATAAGATACCACTGATATACACTTTCATGAAGGTTTCACAAGAAAAACAATGTGGTTATTACATTCACTCTTATTATCGAGTCCCCCCATCCATACCCCATTGCAGTCACTGCCCATCAGTGTAGTAAGATGCCACAGAGTCACTACTTGTCTTCTCTGAGCTACACTGTCTTCCCCGTGATGCCCCACACCATGTGTACTAAACATAATACCCCTCAATCCCCTTCTCCCTCCCTCCCCACCCCACCCAAAGGGATGACCACCAGTCCCTTCTTGAAGTCTGTGAGTCTGCTGCTATTTTGTTCCTTCAGTTTTGCTTCATTGTTATACTCCACAAATAAGGGAAATCATTTGGTATTTGTCTTTCTCTGCCTGACTTATTTCACTGAGCATAGTACCCTCTAGCTCCATCCATATTGTTGCAATATGTTTCTTTCTTATGGCTGAATAGTATTCCATTGTGTATATGTATGACCTCTTTTTTATCCATTCATCTACTGAAGGACCCTTAGCTTCCGTAGATGCCATACCTTGGCTATTGTAAATAGAACTGCAATAAACATAGGGGTGCATATGTCTTTTTGAATCTGAGAAGTTGTTTTCTTTGGGAAAATTCCTAGGAGTGAAATTCCTGAATCAAATGGTATTTCTATTTTCAGTTCTTTGAGGAACCTCCACATTGCTTTCCACAATGGGTGAACTAGTTTATATTCACACCAGCAGTGGAGGAGGGTAACCCTTTCTCCGCATCCTCACCAGCATTTGTTGTTCCTATTTTTTTCTATATTGGCCATGCTAACTGGTGTGAGGAGATATCTCATTGTGGTTTTAATTTGCATTTCTCTGATAATTAGTGATGTGGAGCATCTTTTCATGTACCTGTTGGCCATCTGAATTTCTTTGGAGAATTGTCTCTTTATATCCTCCACCCATTTTTTAATAGGGTTATTTGCTTTTTGGGTGTTGAGGCATGTGAGTTCTTTATATATTTTGGGTGTTAAGCCCTTATCATATATGTCATTTCCAAAAATATTCTCCCATACTGTAGGATGCCTTTTTGTTCTGCTGATGGTGTCCTTTGCTGTATAAAAGCTTTTTAGCATGATGTAGTCCCATTTGTTCATATTTTATTTTGTTTCCCTTGCCTGGGGACATGCATTCAGAAAAAAAAGTTGCTTATATTTATAGTCAAGAGATTTTGCCTATGTTTTCTTCCAAGAGTTTAATGGCTTCATGATTTACATTCAGGTCTTTGATCCATTTTGAGTTTACTTTTGTGTATAGGGTTAGACAATAATCCAGTTTCATTCTCTTTCATGTAGATGTCCAGTTTTGACACCACCAGTTGTTGAAGAGGCTGTCATTTCCCCATTTTATAACCATGGTACCTTTATCATATATTAATTAACCATATATGCTTGGATTTATATCTGAGCTCTCTAAACTGCTCCATTGGTCTATTCTTGTGCCCGTATCAAATTGTCTTGATTACTGTGGATTTGAAGTACAGCTTGAAGTAGGGGAGCGTAATTCCCCCTGCTTTATTCTTCCTTCTCAGGATTGCTTTGGCTATTCGGGGTCTTTTGTGGTTCCATATGAATTTTAGAACTATTTGCTCTAGTTCATTGAAGAATGCTGTTGGTATTTTGAAAGGAATTTAATTGAATCTATAGACTGTTTTAGGCAGGATGGCCATTTTTACAATATTATTTCTTCCTATCCATGAGCACGGGATGTGTTTCCATTTATTGGTATATTATTTAATTTCTCTCCTGAGTGTCTTACAGTTTTCAGAGTATAGGTCTGTCACTTCCTTGGTTAGGTTTATTCCTAGGTATTTTATTCTTTTTGATGCAATTGTGAATAGAATTGTTTTCCTGATTTCTCTTTCGGCTAGTTCATCATTAGTGTATAAGAAATGCAACAGATTTCTGTGTATTAGTATTGTATCCTGCAACTTTGCTGAATTCCGATATTAGCTCTAGTAGTTTTGGAGTGGATTCTTTAGGGTTTTTTTATGTACAATATCATGCCTGCTGCAAACAGTGACCATTTGACTTCTTCCTTGCAAATCTGTATGCCTTTTATTTCTTTGTGTTGTCTGATCGCCATGGCGAGGACCTCCAGAACTATGTTGAATAGAAGTGCAGAGTCTGGGCATCCTTGTCTTGTTCCAGATCTTAAAGGAATAGCTTTCAGCTTCTCTCTGTTAAGTATGATGTTATCTGTGGGTTTGTCATATATGGCCTTTATTATGTTGAGGTACTTGCCCTCTATACCCATTTTGTTGAGAGTTTTTATCACGAATGATGTTGAATTTTGTCGAATGGTTTCTTAGCATCTATGGAGATGTTCATGTGGTTTTTGTCTTTCTTTGTTGATGTGGTGGATCATGTTGATGGATTTTCAAATTTTGTACCATCCATGCATCCCTGGAATAAATCCTACTTGATCATGATGGATGATCTTTTTGATGTATTTTTGAATTCAGTTTGCTAATATTTTGTTGAGTATTTTTGCATCTATGTTCATCAGGGATATTGGTGTGTTATTTTCTCTCTTTTTGGTGTTTTTGCCTGGTTTTGGTATTAGAGTGATGCTGATCTCATAGAATGTGTTTGGGAGTATTCCCTCCTCTTCTACTTTTTGGAAAACTTTAAGGAGAATGGGTATTAGGTCTTCACTAAATGTTGGATAAAATTCAGAAGTGAAACCATCTGGTTGAGGGTTTTGCTCTTAGGTAAGTTTTTGATTAACAATTAAATTTCATTGCTGGTAATTGGTCTATTCATATTTTCTGTTTCTTCTTGGGGCAGCCTTGGAAGGTTGTATTTTTCTAAAAAGTTGTCCATTTCTTCTAGGTTACCCAGTTTGTTAGCATATAATTTTTCATAGTATTCTCTAATAATTCTTTGTATTTCTGTGGTGTCTGCCATGATTTTTCCTTTCTTATTTCTGATTCTGTTTATGTATATAGACTCTTTTTTTTTTCTTGGTAAGTCTGCTAGGGGTTTATCTATTTTTGTTTATTTTTTTGAAGAACCAGCTCCTGCTTTCATTGATTCTTACTATTGTTTTATTCTTCTTGGTTTTATTTATTTCTGCTGTAATCTTTATTATGTCTCTCTACTGACTTTGGGTCTCATTTGTTCTTCTTTTTTAGTTTCATTAATTGTGAGTTTAGACTGTTCACTTGGTATTGTTCTTCTTCCTTAGCACGGCCTTTGCTGTTTTCCACAGATTTTAGTGTTGAAATTTTCTTGTCATTTGTCCCCATATATAGCTTGATCTCTGTTTTTATTTGGTCATTGATCCATTGATTATTTAGGAGCATGTTATTAAGCCTCCATGTGTTTGTGGGCTTTTTCATTTTCTTTGTGTAATTTCTTTCTAGTTTCATACCTTTGTGGTCTGAGAAGCTGGTTGGTACAATTCCAATGTTTTTGAATTTATTGAGGCTCTTTTTGTGGCCTAGTGTATGACCTATTCTTGAAAATCTTCCAGGTGCACTTGAGGAGAATGTATATCCTGTTGCTTTTGGAAGGAGTATTCTGTAGATGTCTGTTAGATCCATCTGTTTTAAAACATTGTTCAGTGCCTCTGTCTCTTTACATATTTTCTATCTGGTTGATCTGTCCTTTGGAGTGAGTGGTGTGTTGAAGTCTCCTAGAATGGATGCATTACATTCTATTTCCTCCTATAATTCTGTTTGTATTTGTTTCACATATGTAGGTGATCCTCTGTTGGGTGCATAGATATTTATAATAGTTATATCCTCTTTTTGGACTGACCCCTTTATCATTAAGTAATGTCCTTCTTTGTCTCTTGTGACTTTCTTTGTTTTGAAGTCTATTTTGTCTGATACACATAGTGCAGCTCCTGCTTTTTTCTCCCTGTTACTTGCATGAAAAATCTTTTCCATCCCTTCACTTTTAGTCTGTGTATGTCTTTGGTTTTGAAGTGATTCTCTTGTAGGCAGTATATAGATGGTCTGTTTTTTTATCCATTCAGTGACTGTCTGTTTTGATTGGTGCATTCAGACCATTTACATTTAGGGTGATTATTGATAGGTATGTACTTATTGTCATTGCAAGCTTTAGATCTGTGGTTGCCAAAAGTTCAAGGGTAATTCCCTTACTATCTAACAGTCTAATTGAATTCTGTATGGTATTACAAACACAACCCAAAGGTTTTTTATTTTCCTCCTTTTTCTTCCTCCTCCTTTCTTTGTGTGTTATGTATCATACCCTATACTCTTTTTCTATCCCTTGATTGACTTCAGGGGTAGTTGACTTGATTTTGCATCTGCTTAGTAATTAATTTTTCTACTTTCTTTACAGTGGTTTTATTTCCCCTGGTGACAGCTATTTAGCCTTAGGAACACTTCCATCTATAGCAGTCCCTCCAAAATGCACTGTAGAGGTGGTTTGTGGGAGGTAAATCCTCTCAGCTTTTGCTTATCTGGAAATTGTTTAATCCTTCCTTCAAATTTAAATGGTAATCTTTCCAGGTAGAATATTCTTGGTTCAAGGCCCTTCTGTTTCATTGAATTAAATATATCATGCCACTCCCTTCTGGCCTGTAAGGTTTCTGTTGAGAAGTCTGATGATAGCCTAATGGGTTTTCTTTGTATATGAACTTTTTTTCAATCTACCTGCTTATAAAAGTCTGTCCTTATCCTTGATCTTTGCCATTTTAATTATTAAATCTCTTGGTCATCTCCTTCTTGCATCCCTTGTGTTGGGAGATCTGTGCACCTCCATGGCCTAAGAGACTATCTCCTTCCCCAGATTGGGGAAGTTTTCAGCAACTACCTCCTCAAAGACACTTTCTATCCCTTTCTCTCTCTCTTCTTCTTCTGGTATCCCTATTATGCAAATATTGTTCCATATGGATTGGTCACAGAGTTCTCTCAATATTCTTTCATTTCTAGAGATCCTTTTTTCTCTCTCTGTCTCAGCTTCTTTGTATTCCCCTTCTTTAATTTCTATTCCATTTACCATCGCTTCTACTACATCTAATCTGCTTTTAATTTCAGATATGGAATTTCTTCATGATTGAATCTCTGTCCTAAATTCATCCCTGAGTTCTTGAATATTTTTCTGTACCTCTATGAGCATGTTTGATTTTGATTTTGAATTCTCTTTCAGGAAGATTAATGAGTTCAGATTCATTTGGGCCTTTTTCTGTTGTTTGTGAGATTTTGGTCTGAACCAGGTCCTTTGATGTTTC
Organism: Manis javanica; assembly: GCF_040802235.1. Classification (NCBI taxonomy): domain Eukaryota; kingdom Metazoa; phylum Chordata; class Mammalia; order Pholidota; family Manidae; genus Manis; species Manis javanica. The sequence goes on from NC_133159.1 coordinate 57,092,531, forward strand.
ATATTTGTACCTGGTGCCCTCTATTGCCTAGAAGCTCTAATCTCTGGAGCTGCTCAGCTCCTGGAGTGTTGTCAGGGGTCTCAGGGAAGTGGTGCTGGTGCCTGGGGGAGGAGAGTGCTGTTTCCTGCTTCCTGGCTGGTGTGCCTATGTCCACTGACAGAACCAGTGGGCTGAGCACACAGCTGTAAGCCTCTGTTCTTTGCATCTCTAGCTGCTGTAGGTGGGGCCTCTCTCTGGCTGGCCTGACACAAGCGCAGGGACTGCTGGTTTGCAAGCTGGTGCTGGCAGGTCAGGAGGAGAGCACAGCAGGCTGAGTATCACAGTGGAAGGCCTTGGAGCTGAGTAGCCAGCCAGGAGTATGGAGTGCCTGAAGCTCCTGAAAGTTCCCAACATGCTGGGCAGAGCGTGCCCAGCCAACCTTGTCCACCTATCCCTGCTCCCGCACAGCTAGCTCAATGTAAACCCCACCCATTCAGCAGCCCTCTTGCTGCTAGGAAGCCTCTCAGACCACCCGTCTTTCCTATGTCTCAGAGTAGCTGGATGTGGATCCCTGTCCTTCAAAAACAGCTGGAACCTCAGTCTCTCCAAGTATTCCACCTATCTTAGCTTTCCAACCCCACTAATCTCCAGAGCACCATGCAATGTAGGTTTTTGCTCCCAAAGTAGATCTCCAGGCCTGAGTGTACAACAGTCCTAGTCTTCCACCTTCTCCCTGCTCCATTTCTCTTCCTCCCTCTGGTGAGCTGGGGTGGAGGAAGAGGTGGGGGAAGGTTCAGGTCCCACCAGATCAAGGCTTTGGTATGTTACCCTGTTTTGTGAGGTCTTCTCTGTTCTTCAGGTCTGGCACAGCCTTCTCTCCTGTTGCTCTTTTAGGATTAGTTGTATTAACTATATTTTTGTGATATTTGTGGTTTTGGGTGGGGTTCTCTGTCTCACCTCTCATGCCTCCATCTTGAATCCTTTCCTCTGAATTTCTACTCTTTGGAAGAATTCTCTATCCTTCTATATTAGGGCTTTCCTTGAGGGGGCCTGTAATATTACAATGGTTCTCTTCTGGCTGGTCTCAGCATATTATGAGCAATGATTTGTAAGCCAAGGCCTAATCATTTCCCCCTTGAGCCAGCTTGTTGTAAGAAACTCTGTGAGATGGTTTGGTAAACTTTTGACCCATAGGCCAAATACAGCCTACCTTTAAAAATAAACTTTTATGTGAACATAGTCATATTCATTTGTTTACATATCATCTATGACTATTTATGCATAAAAATGGCAGAGTTGAATAGGTGAGATCATGACCATTAATGCCCCAAAGCCTAAAATATTTATTACCTATTCCTTTACAGAAAAGGGTTGCCAACCTCTGCTCTATGGAGTCATAGAAATTGGTTGAAGGAGGGTAAACATTATAGTTACCATAATGGCCCAGGAACCTTTATGCATGCCCCCAACACCTGCTCAAAACAGACCTTGTGTTACTACTTCCCTTTAGTGATGATAGGCTGCTTCACTCACAGTGTTGATGGATCAGGTAAGCCCAGGTCTTGTCACGTGCTGTCCCATGGTCTGGAGTTCAGCCATTACCAGTGAACAATAACAAGTGAGGTGCTGTTGTCCGAAAAGAGAACTGTTATTTTCTAAACAAAGTAAAGACTTTACTTTGTTTTCTAAACTTTGTGCTTCACCCCATCTAGTCTTGTGTTAATAGAATCTCTATCATATGAGCATTCAGCATCATTTAATCTACTGGGCCATATAGACCAAGTGGAGGAAAGCTTATATTGCATACTGGATATGTGGCAAATTCTTCTCTTACTCTAGGCACCTCTCAAAACTCTTAAGCATATGCATTTTTTTTAGTAATTTAATCACAGAAACACCCATAAATATAGTTATATGCTGTTTCTAAAGTCTCAAAGGTTTTTTGGTACCAAGCATTGTGCCTTTTCCTGAGTAGTAGGTTTTATAAGGAGTGAATTTCATCTTTCCATTTGTTCACATCCCAGAGCACTACTTTCAAAGAAACTTTACTAGATATCTCTTAGTCTTCATTATTGTGTCTTCCACACAGAGATTTTTATATTTTATCAAGTCATTTAGAATGCTTCTTGCTATGATGCCAAAACAGCATGGTCCCAGGGATGCAGTATTACAGTTGGTTTTCTATTTTGGTTGTTACTGACACTTCAGTGGCTTTTCCTTGTCTCTTCCTAGGAATAGACCTTACTGTACAGGTCAGGAATCCAATGTGGACTTAATAATTGCCAAAAATGTCTATTTCAACTATACTTTCAGGGACTGATTTGCATGATTACTGGGGGCTCACATTGAAAGCCTTAGACCAAATTTTTATTTAAGATCTGACCTCTATAACTTCCTACATGGACTATTCAACCACAGTTTTATTTTAGGTCCCTGGGAATTAGTGTCAAATCTGAGCCATTGTTGAGTAATCCTCCCTAAGTTTATTTCCCTCCATTTCCTCAATTACTTTAGTAAAGTTTTGAAGATTTACAGTATTACTTGTGGCAGTACAAGGCAGCTTGACCTCCCCTTCAGTAGAGTGACTCTTGATCTATGAATTGGCTTGGGTATGGAGATTGGAAAAAAGCCCTGTGACAAGTCAGAATTCTGGCCACCAGACCCAGAGTTTTATTTTTATGTTATTTACAGCAAGTAATATTTTATAGGCCATCCATTTCTTCTATTCCTGGAAACAAAGTGATTACTTAGCTACTTCTAAAACTCTCCATGGGTCAAACACTTTGACTGTCCTCTAGCTTTGCTTCTGTTGTGTTAACTGTATTCCATTCTTGTATCTGGTGCTTTAAGTACTGCCAGCAGACCTTTAGTACTCCAACTATTATCCCCACTGTCTCCCAGACATGATTCCTTATTGATGGAGGAAATTACTCTAAAGCTTTTAATGGATACTAGTCCTCCCTTTACTGAGGAAGTGAGAAGTTCCTTGGTCAAAGGAGTGCCTGTATACTTGCCAGGGTAATTCTCAGATTGTGGACCAGCAACCTCAGCATCACTTGGGAAATTGTTAAAAATGCAAACTGTTTGGTTCAGCCATTGTGGAAAGCAGTATGGAGGTTCCTCCTAAAAATAAAAATAGAAACCATTTGACCCAGGAATTTCACTCCTAGGAATTTACCCTAAGAAAACAGGATCACAAATTCAGAAAGACATATGCACCCCTATGTTTATCACTGCACTATTTACAATAGCCAAGATATGGAAGCAACCTAAGTGTCCATCAGTAGATGAATGGATAATGATGGGGTACATATATGCAATGCAATATTATTCAGCTGTAAGAAGAAAACAAATCCTACCATTTGCAACATTATGGATGAAGCTAGAGGGTATTATGCTCAGTGAAATAAGCCAGGTGGAGAAAGACAAGTACCAAATGATTTCACTCATCTGTGAAGCACAAGAACAAAGCAAAAACTGAAGGAACAAAACAGCAGCAGAATCACAGAACTCAAGAATGGACTAACAGTTACCAAAGGGAAAGGGACTGGGAAGAGTGGGTCGGAAGGGAGGGATAGAGGATTAAGGGGCATTACAATTAGCACACATAATATAGGGGAGACACAGGGAAGGCAGTATAGCACAGAGAAGACAAGTAGTGACTCTTTATCATCTTACTATGCTGATGGACAGTGACTCTAATTGGGTATGTGGTGGGGACTTTAGTAGGGGGAATGTAATAACCACAATGTTGCTCATGTGAAACCTGAGCATGAGATTGTATATCAATGATACCTTAATTTAAAAATATGCAAACTCTCTTCCCTCAATCCAGACTTACTAATTCAGAAACTTTGGGTATGGGGCCCGACGTGTGTTTTAACAAGACTTCTAGTTGATTCTTACATTGTGTCCCTAAGTACCGCCATTCAACATTATGCCAGGCAAGTTCTAGTCTTGGATGTAGGTCATCACTGAGTTGAGGCATCAAATGAGCTCAAAAGTTTTAAATCAATGAAACAAACAACTCAATCCATTCCTGGCTTCTAAGACTAGCACATTACATGCTGAATGTCAGTGTATTAATTTCCTAGGGCTGCCATAACAAAATACCACAGCTTAGGTGACTTAAACCACAGAAATTAATTTTTTCACAGTTCTGAAAGACAGAAATCTAATATCAAGCTATCAACAAGTTTGATTTATCCTGAGAACACTCTCCTTGGCTTGCAGATGACCACTTTCTCATTCTCCTACATGGCCTTTGCTAGTGAATCCCTGGTGTCTCTGCCTCTTCACACAGAGAAACAGTCATATTAGATTAGATCCCAAAGCTAATGGCCACATTTTAATTCAGTCACCTCTTTGAAGATCCTATTTCCAACTTCAGTCACATTGATTAGAGCCCACCCAAATGACCTCATTTAACCTAATTGACTCCTTAAAGGATTTATCTCTTAATATGGTTATATTCTAAGCATTGGGTGTTGGGACTTAATGTAAGTATTGAGGAGAGCACACTTCAGTCCATCAAATGAATGCAGCCATATCACTAAAACCATCGCAATGTAATACAGTTTCATTTTCCTTTACGTAGTACCTCAAACATTCTCATTCTCACAAATTTCCCAGTCTTTGTTACTATAAACTAAGAACTTGCCGTACATATTAGTGGGTAAATTTCTCTTCCATATGAGACTTCATACTTGTTCCACTAGGCATATAATGAAATCACTGATCCTACCAATCTGGTAGACCTTCTGTATTAATATATGAGTTATTTAAATTTTTTTATCTAACAAATATTGCTTCAAGGACTTTAAGAATATTAACTCACTGTAACTCCGGGGTATTTGATAGAAAAATAGAAATTCAGGTTAATGGGATGGAAACTGAGGAATAGAAATCATAAGGTCATTGATGCTCTTCAAGTAAGGGATGCCTAGTTTACTAAAATAGATAAAAATGGGCTAGTCCTACATTCAAGGGTGAATCACGGTGTTAGAAGGGCTCAAATTTCTCAGTCATCCAAATCCACCCAAACGTAACTATTTTTCTTTTCAGAGTCTGACTCCTTCAAGTCATCGCCTTAATATCAGAGGTATAGCAAAATTGAGTTCAAATTATGTTAATTCTATAGCCCACATAAAAGTCTTTGATATCCTCTGTATAGTAGCTATTCAGTCTCTCAAGATGTCCTGGATGATTGCTTCTGCTTAAGAGAGTAGGGTAAGCAGAAAGAGCTTGGTCACCCAACCTGTAAGGACATTGGTCCTAGAGAAAGCATGGAGTCAGAAAAACAGGGACTACTCAAGGTGTTTATAAAGTAGGTAGGAGTTTAATTCAAGATATTAGATAACAAAAATGTTGGAATGACTGGAGAAATAAAAGCCTCTGTGTTATAATTCTTAGGCTAAGAATTGTAAGACGTCATCGTCGCTCCACAGGAGTCCAAGAACTCACACACAGGTGATATCCCTCAAGCTTCCATCTCCGTTGTTCAGCAGGAACTGGGGAGATCTCACTCATTGCCACTTCTGGAGCCACCACTTGAAATAGGAATTGCTGGAATTACTCCTGCTGTCCTTCCAGAAGAATGGCTTTTACTTTCCTCCCATTTCTAATCACAATTGAGTGCCTCCCACAGTCTCCAGAAGCACCCTTCCACAATGTTTATTTTTGTTGATTTGTTTTCTAATAGGATTCTTCTAATGTAGAGATATGTTTAAGGAAGTAAAAACCTATTGAGGTTTCCAATGTATTCAGGCAGAGACATTTCTTTTAGAGCTACATGGGTCCTTATGTTACTGGGATTCTGCTAACTTAAATGACAATGACAGTCAATCCTCACTGCTTCTCCAGACTCCATGTGTCTTTGCTGACCATTTCTCTTGTTCCTATATATTTGTTTTGGGAGATAGGTCAATATCACTGACTAAACTATAATCAAATCACCAATCCTACCAATCTGGTGGACCTTCTATATTGATATATGAGTTATCTAAATTTTTTTATCTAACAAATATTGCTTTAAGGACTTTGAGAATATTAACTCACTGTAACTCTTGGGGGGAAATATTTGTCATGTTTAATTCAAACCCATTTTGCCATTCCCATGCTTTAAAAAAACCTTCAAAAACTCTGTTCTGTCTACTCAAAAAAAAAAAAAAAAAGCCCCAAATCCTTTAACATCTCAGTAAGAACACCTCAATTTTTTACCCCCAGTGTAATTTTTCAGCTTTAGATTTCACCCAAACACATGACAAGATATGTACCATTTTGGGCTCCAGCAAAACTAAACTGGGACCACTCTGAAGATTCCAGAAGACAATTCCATCATCTTTTTTTAATTGACATTTAATTAACATGCAACATTGTGTAAGTTTAAGGTATACAAAGTGTTAATCTGATACATTTATGTATTGCAATATGATTATCACTGAGCTTACCTAATACCTCTATCAAGCCACATAATAAACACTTATTTTTGCAGTGAAAATAAAGATCTAGTCTCTAAGCAACTTTAAAGTTCATAATACAGTATTATTGTCTATGATCACTATGCTCTACATTAGATTTCCAGGACTTACTCATCTTCTAGCTGCAAGTTTGTACCTTTTAACACATCCCCAGTTCCCCACCTCTTACCCCCTGGAAACTACCATTCTAGTTGTTTCTATGAGTTCAGCTTTTATAGACTCCACTGATAAGTGATAGAACGCAATACTTGGGCCAAAATTCATCATTTTACAAGTACGTCCTGTAATTTCTTGCTTGCTTTTGTGTCTTTGTTCACATTGTCTTCTCTACATAGAATGCAGAAATATCCAGTTTTCACTAGTCTTTGAAATTCTGCTGAGCTTTCAATGCCTACTTAAATGCCATCCCTGTTAAACCATTCTTTATTCTCTAAGTCAGATCAAATATACCTTCTTATCTAATAGAGACCACTCACTATATTCAGCTTTCTCTCTTATTTGTATACAGCCATGGTTTATTACATGCAATGCATCATTAGCTCCATGGGGGAAGGCACCTATTTACCTCTGAATTTCCCACGCCAGCTTTCCAGAGCACTTTGCATTGAGACTTGCCTCCCAACAATTATTGTATTAGCTACTGCACTGACAGCAAGATGATATTTTTGTCCACATACTTACTCATTGCTAAGTAATTACAGATACATGTAGGTTATGGCTCAATAATGATTAAGTATAATCATTAGCAGAATTAATATGTTTTGCCAGTCCCATTACATTAGCAAGCATGCAGAATAAGAAAATTTGGAAAAATAAAGTCAGAAAATAATATAAGTAGCTACTATTTACTTAATGTTTACAGTATGTCAGACAGTATAGTATCCATTGATCTAGTTTTGTGGGTTTTAATATCCCTATTTTATTATAAGAAACTGAAGCTTAGAAGGTTTAAGAAACCTTCTAAGATCACATATCTAGTAAATAGAAGAACCTGATCTTAAACTCTGGTCAGTCTGTCTCCTGCACCTGTGCTCATAACAATAAACTGTACTCCCCAATTGTCATATACAAATGCACTACCCCAAGCATCTTACATCTATTATCGTATTCGATCCTAAGAACAGCACTGTGAGGTAGGTATTATATGCTCCATTTTACAATAAGGAAAACAAGATTCCCAAATGAAGTCTTTTCCTAAATTCACACAGCTAGTAAATTACAGAGTTGAAAGTTGAACCAGGCCATCTGATGCCAATCTTCTCTTAATTTATAAACTATCTTCTGTGTAGGTCTTTCTGCTCTAGCACTTCCTTCTTCTGGGGCTGTGAAATATTTGGAGTTTGCAGGGGAAGCAACAACAGAGTCACCAGATGTTTAAAATGTTTTCTTCTGGGAAGCAAAAGACTTGCAATGCCCCTAAGTCACAGGCCTTATCCATTTCATATGGCTGAAATATGTATTATCTTCTCTGAGATCCAGAGTAGAAGAGACACCTAAACTTGTATCTAATTGACTTATTTGTCACCTAGATCCCTTTTGATGAGTCATTTTTGAAAGGGGTGTTGATTCATGTGTGAGCGGATGACTTTTAATTAGTTTCTCTTTTTTCTTACAATAGTATTTGCCGCCAAATTGATCAACAGACAGGTAAATAAGTCATGGCAGATACATACACAATTAAAATATCAAGTAACATCTGACATTCTTTGCTTTCATAGGAAGTCTAACACGGTCAGGCAACAAACAGTAAGGTAAGCCACCTGAACCTGCTGTTAATCCCTGGGAAGGGAAGTAGGATAGAAACCCCAGGATGGCCTGGCCTTGAAGTGAGCAGCCAGCCCTCACCACACTGCCTCTACCCACTAGAGCAGATGCCTTATGGAAAAGACAGTTCCATTGGCTTCCTAACTCATTTTCTTACCAAAGTAATGGTCCTATAATAAAAATAATTTTAACAATGATGATAAATAATACTCTCATGGCCTTTTGCAGTTAATGGTTTTGAAGGCTCTTTCTTAGAGCCATGCTTCTTAAATTATATGGGTATCTGTCATGGAGATATGTAGGCATGCCTGGAGTCAGCCAAGCCTCCTAGATGATAAATTTTATTCTAAAACATAATTTCAAATACCAAGACTCAAAGAAATTTACTTGTTTCAGCTAATTTGAGCTGCTCATACAGAACTTGTTTTCTTTTTTTTTTGCCTTCACTGTCTTCTGTCATTCAGGGAATTTAGGGAGAAAGTTTGAAATGCACTGATACAAATTTTTCATTTGAAGTCTATGAATTATGTTAAGTAATTTTGTTATTTTTGCTAAGTGGATCACAGTGATTTTTATGGTTGTAGAGGGAGTATTTTAAAGTTTTCAAGCCATATTCTCTATGTCTTGCCTTTCCCACTAATCTATCTATAAAACCATTCAAAATTCTGGGTACTCCTGGACCAATGGGAAATGTATAGGTGCTCTAAAAAGATAAAAACCACCCATTGTACTCCACCCTTAATCTGCCTGCAAATGTTTCCTTAACATTCACTGACTTGCCATTTTTTCTACCTCTTGGATTACTCTGCTTGTCATGACTCAGTGAACCCTTCTGACAGGTGCTTGCGACCAGTCAGCATTTTAGATAACCAACGACACACTATTTCAGATCTCAGTTCATCAGCGTCAATAGCAATGATTCCACCAGTGTTACCTGGCTTCTTTCATAACAATTGCAGCAATTATGTCCTAGGTGGTACTCGGTCATTCTGGCCTACATGTTTTATTACATTTCTCATTTCTGCTCTGCGAAGACAGACCTTCACCAGGCAGCTATTCCCTGCAATGTGTACAATCTAAGGCAGCATCTGGGAACAACACCATGGAGTGACTTAGAGCTTGCCCTCTGAAGTCAGCAGACCTGGGTTTGAATCCCAGCTATATCACTGACACCGAAGTTGTTTAACTTTTCTAGACTCTGGGATAGCTTTGAAGGCTCTTTCTTAGAGCTATGCTTCTCAAATTACATGGGTGTACATCATGGTGATATGTAGGTATGCCTGGAGCTGGCCACGCTTCCTAGACGATCAATTTTATTCTGTTTCAGGTATTGTAAAACATTATTTCAAACACCAAGACTCAAAGAAATATGCTTGCTTCAGCTAATTTGATCTGCTCATCGAGAACCCTGGGGGCTTTGCCTTCACTGCCTTTGACCTTCAGCAAAATTAATATACTATTCTCATGAGATTGATGGGAGAATTAAATGAAACAATGACTTAAAAAGTACTATGGCCTTAGCTTAGAATAAGCAATCAACAAATTATAGTAATATTTTTATTGTTGGCATTATAATTGTTGTAATGTTTTAAATTAAACATAATATGAAAACTTAAAAAATCTTTGGTATATACCTTGATAGTCAGCAAATACAACCTCGTAGATATCACTCAATTCCAGGATATCAGTACCCCAACATCCTGGCACATCCCACCATTACTATCTTAAGGAAACAATATTTTTACCTTTATTACCATCAATTAGTTTTTGCTTCTGTAATTTACATGAACAGAAACATTACATGTTCTTCTCCAAGTCTGGCTTCCTTTTCTCATTGTTATATTTCTGAATTCTTTGTGTTATTGCCTAAAGGAACAATTTGCTCATTTTTATTTCTTGGTTACACCAATAAAAAATGTTTTCATTCATTTTTTTGTTGATATTCATTCTACTGTTAAATGTTTTTAATATTTATCTCAAGCTTGGGACTATATTGAATAATGTGGCTGTGAACATTCCTTGGGTATGTCTTTAGTTCTCTTTTTTGTTATCTTTATACCTTGTCTAGGATTGCAGGACCATAAAGATGCCTATTTTCACCATTAGTAGACTTTGCAAAAACAGTTTTCCAAAGTGATTGGTCCATATTCTTCCTCTAGCAATGCATGAGAATAACAGTTTCTCCATATCTGAACCAACAGTGGGTACTGTGAATTTTTAAGCCATTTTAGTGGAATGATATCTGATTGAGGGTATAATTTGTATTTTCTTTCTTGTTAATGACATTGAACACCTCTTAATATATTTATAGTCAATCGGTATATTCTTTCTATTCAAGTCTTTTGTTAATGTTTCTATTGTGCCACCTATCCCTTTTTTAATGACTTAATACATATTCTTTGCATGCTCTTTATATTAGACCTTTGTGAAATATTTGAATTTCAAATATTATTATCTTGTCTGTGCCTGGGGTTTTTGTTCCACTAATGGATTTTTTATAAACATTTTTTAATGTAGTTCGATTTTAATCTCTTCCTTTAAGGTGGATATTTTTGGTTTCCTATTTTTAAAAATACTTCCCTATCTCAAGGCTGCAACAATATTCTCTTATGTTATCTTTTCAAGGGTTTTATAGCTTTAAATTTCACATTTTGGTTTACAAACTATGTAAAAACTGTATTTGTATATGTGAATTAGAGGCTAAGATGCATCTTTTTCCTATACTTACACCAATCAAAAGAGCATTAGTTATTTTAAAGACCATCCTTTCCCCACTATACTGCAGTGTTGTCTTTGTTTTTAGACTGTTTGTCATCAGTCTACTTGTTTCTCCTTGTACCAGTACCCTGTCATTTCATTATGTATGTATTTATTTATTTGAAGTATAGTTCATATACAATATTATATTGGTTTCAGGTTCATAGAATAGTGATTCAACAATTACATACATTCTGAAATGCTCACCACTATAAATGTAGTTACCAGCTGTCACCGTACAAAGATATATCATATTATTGATTATATTACCTGTGTTGTACTTTACATCCCTGTGACTTGTTTTATATTTGCAAATGTTTCCTTTTTATTTTCTTCACCTGTGTCACCCATCTGCCCACCCACACCATTGCAACCACTGGTTTGTTTTCTGTGTTTATGAGTCTATTTCTGTTATTTGTTCATTTGTTTTATTTTTTAGATTACACATATAAGTGAAATCTTATGGTATTTGTCTTTGACTTATTTCACTCAGCACAGTACTCTCGGTCCACCCATGTTTCACTTTTTTCTATGGTTAATACCCATTTTATATGTATATATGTGTGGTATTACTATATGTAGATATCACATCTTTTTTCTATATATATATTTATATACAAATTTTATATATTATATGTGTATATTTTATATATTTTTTATGTAAATATATATATTATCTCATATCTTTTTTAAATTTATTTTTATTTTTTTATTTTGTTATCAGTAATCTACAATTACATGAAGAACATTATGTTTACAAGGCTCTCCCCTACACCAAGTCCCCCCAACAAACCCCATTACAGTCACTGTCCATCAGCATAGTAAGATGCTGTATAATCACCACCTGTCTTCTCTGTGTTGTACAGCCCTCTCTGTGCCCCCCCCACATTATACATGCTAATCATAATACCCCCTTTCTTCTTCCTCACCCTTATCCCTCCCTACCCTCCCATTCTTCCCAGTCTCTTTCCCTGTGGTAACTGTTAGTCCATTCTTGGGTTCTGTGATTCTGCTGCTGTTTTGTTCCTTCAGTTTTCCTTTGTTCTTATACTCCACAGATGAGTGAAATCATATGGTATTTGTCTTTCTCCACTTGGCTTATTTCACTGAGCATAATACCCTCTAGCTCCATCCATGTTGTTGCAAATTGTAGAATTTGTTTTCTTCTTATGGCTGATTAATATTCCATTGTGTATCTGTACCACATCTTCTTTATCTATTCATCTACTGCTGGACGCTTAGGTTGCTTCTATTTCTTGGCTATTGTAAATAGTGCTGCAATAAACATAGGGGTGCATCTGTCTTTTTCAAACTGGAGTGCTGCATTCTTAGGGTAAATTCCTAGAAGTGGAATTCCTGGGTCAAATGGTAAGTCCATTTTGAGCATTTTGAGGAATGTCCGTACTGCTTTCCACAATGGTTGAACTAATTTACATTCCCACCAGCAGTGTAGGAGGGTTCCCCTTTCTCCACAACCTCACCAACATTTCTTGTTGTTTGTCTTTTGGATGGTGGCCATCCTTACTGGTGTGAGGTGATATCTCATTGTGGTTTTAATTTGCACTTCTCTGATGACTAGCGATGTGGAGCATCTTTTCATGTGTCTGTTGGCCATCTGATTTCTTCTTTGGAGAACTGTCTGTTCAGCTCCTCTGCCCATTTTTTAATTGGATTATTTGCTTTTTGTTTGTTGAGGTGTGTGAGCTCTTTATATATTTTGGATGTCAAGCCTTTATCGGATCTGTCATTTATGAATATATTCTCCCATACTGTAGGATACCTTTCTGTTCTATTGATGGTGTCCTTTGCTGTACAGAAGCTTTTCAGCTTGATATAGTCCCATGTGTTTATTTTTGCTTTTGTTTCCCTTGCCCAGGGAGATATATTCATGAAGAAGTCGCTAATGTTTATGTCCAAGAGATTTTTGGCTATGTTTTTTTCTAAGAGTTTTATGGTTTCATGACTTACATTCAGGTCTTTGATCCATTTTGAATTTACTTTTGTGTATGAGGTTAGACAGTGATCCAGTTTCATTCTCTTACATGTAGCTGTCCAGTTTTGCCAGCACCATCTCTTGAAGAGACTGTCATTTCCCCATTGTATGTCCATGGCTCCTTTATCAAATATTAATTGACCGTATATGTTTGGGTTAATGTCTGAAGTCTCTAATCTGTTCCACTGGTCTGTGGCTCTGTTCTTGTGCCAGAACCAAATTGTCTTGATTACTATGGCTTTGTAGTAGAGCTTGAAGTTGGAAAGTGAGATCACCCCCACTTCATTCTTCTTTCTCAGGATTGCTTTGGCTATTTGGGGTCTTTGGTGTTTCCATATGAATTTTTGAACTATTTGTTCCAGTTCGTTGAAGAATGTTGTTGGTAATTTGATAGGAATTGCATCAAATCTGTATATTGCTTTGGGCAGGATGGCCATTTTGACTGTATTAATTCTTCCTAGACAAGATGAGATGAATTTCCATTTGTTAGTGTCCTCTTTAATTTCTCTTAAGAGTGTCTTATAGTTTTCAGGGTATAGGTCTTTCACTTCATTGGTTAGGTTTATTCCTAGGCATTTTATTCTTTTTGATGCAGTTGTGAATGGAATTGTTTTCCTGATTTCTCTTTCTATTGGTTCATTGTTAGTGTATAGGAAAGCCACAGATTTCTGTGTGTTAATTTTGTATCCTGCCACTTTGCTGATATCAGTTATAGTAGTTTTGGAGTGGAGTCTTTAGGGTTTTTTATGTACAATATCATGTCATCTGCAAACAGTGACAGTTTAACTTCTTCTTTATGAATCTGTATTCCTTGTATTTCTTTGTTTTGTCTGATTGCCATGGCTAGGACATCCACTACTATGTTAAATAACAGTGGGGAGAGTGGGCATCCCTGTCTTGTTCCCGATCTCAGAGGAAAAGCTTTCAGCTTCTCACTGTTCAGTATGATGTTGGCTGTGGGTTTATGATATATGGCCTTTATTATGTTGAGGTACTTGCCCTCTATACCCATTTTGCTGAGAGTTTTTATCATGAATGGATGTTGAATTTTGTCGAATGCTTTTTCAGCATCTATGGAGATGATCATGTGGTTTTTGTCCATCTTTTTGTTGATGTGGTGGATGATGTTGATGGATTTTCGAATGTTGTACCATCCTTGCATCCCTGGGATGAATCCCCACTTGGTCATGGTGTGTGATCCTTTTGATATATTTTTGAATTCAGTTTGCTAATACTTTATTGAGTATTTTTGCATCTATGTTCATCAGGGATATTGGTCTGTAATTTTCTTTTTTTGTGGTGTCTTTGCCTGGTTTTGATATTAGGGTGATGTTGGCTCCATAGAATGAGTTTGGAAGTATTCCCTCCTCTTCTATTTTTTGGAAAACTTTAAGGAGAATGGGTATTATATCTTCCTGTATGTTTGATAAAATTCCGAGGTAGATCCATCTGGCTCGAAGTTTTTCTTCTTGGGTAGATTTTTGATTACCACTTCAATTTCTTTGCTGGTAATTGGTTTGTTTAGATTTTGTGTTTCTTCCTTGGTCAGTCTTGGAATGTTGTATTTTTCTTGGAAGTTGTCCATTTCTTCTAGGTTTTCCAGTTTCTTAGCATATAGGTTTTCATAGTAGTCTCTAATAATTCTTTGTATTTCTGTTGGGTCCATCGTGATGTTTCCTTTCTTGTTTCTGATTCTGTTGATATGTGTTTATTCTCTTTTTCTCTTAATAAGTCTGTCTAGAGGCTTATCTATTCTGTTTATTTTCTCAAAGAACCAGCTTTTGGTTTCATTGATTTTTTCTATTGTTTTATTCTTCTCAATTTTGTTTATTCTCTGATCTTTATTATGTCCCTCCTTCTGCTAACTTTAGGCCTCATTTGTTCTTCTTTTTCCAATTTTGATAATTGTGACGTTAGACTATTCATTTCGGTTTGTTCTTCCTTCTTTAAATATGCCTGGATTACTATATACTTTCCTCTTAAGACTGCTTTCACTGCGTCCCACTGAAGTTGTGGCTTTGTGTTGTTGTTGTCATTTATTTCCATATGTTGCTGGATCTCCATTTTAATTTGGTCATTGATCCATTGACTATTTAGAAGCGTGTTGTTAAGCCACCATGTGTTTGTGAGCCTTTTTGCTTTCTTTGTACAATTTATTTCTAGTTTTATACCTTTGTGGTCTGAAAAGTTGGTTGGCAGAATTTCAATCTTTTTGAATTTACTGAGGCTCTTTTTGTGGCCTAGTATATGGTCTATTCTGGAGAATGTTCCATGTGCACTTGAAAAGAATGTGTAACCTGTTGCTTTTGGGTGTAGAGTTCTATAGATGTCTATTAGGTCCATCTGTTCTAGTGTGTTGTTCAGTGCCTCTGTGTCCTTACTTCTTTTCTGTCTGGTGGATCTGTCCTTTGGAGTGAATGGTGTGTTGAAGTCTCCTAAAATGAATGCATTGCAGTCTATATCCTCCTTTAGTTCTGTTAGTATTTGTTTCACGTATGCTGGTGCTCCTGTGTTGGGTGCATATAAATTTATAACGGTTATATCCTCTTGTTGGACTGAGGCCTTTATCATTATGTAATGTCCCTCTTTATCTCTTGTTACTTTCTTTGTTTTGAAGTCTATTTTGTCTCATACTAGTACTGCAATACCTGCTTTTTTCTCCCTATTGTTTGCATGAAATGTCTTTTTCCATCCCTTGACTTTTAGTCTGTGCATGTTTTTGGGTTTGAGGTGAGTCTCTTGTAAGCAGCATGTAAATGGGTCTTGTTTTTTTATCCATTCAGTGACTCTATGTCTTTTGATTGGTGCATTCAGTCCATTTACATTTAGGGTGATTATCGATAGGTATGTACTTATTGCCATTTTAGGCTTTCGATTCATGGTTACCAAAGGTTCTAGGTTACTTTTCTTACTATCTAAGTGTCTAACTTAACTCACTTAGTATGCTTTTACAAACACAATCTAAGGGTTCTTTTCTATTTTCTCTCTTTTTTCTTCCTCCTTCATTATTTATATATTAGGTATCAAATTCTGTACTTTTTGTCTGTCCCTTGATTGACTTTGGGGATAGTCAATTTAATTTTGCATTTGCCTCACAATCAGCTGCTCCACCCTCCCTTCTCTGGTTTTACTATCTCTGGTGACAGCTATCCAACCCTAGGAACACTTCCATCTATAGCAGTCCCTCTAAAATAGACTGCAGAGATGGTTTGTGGGAGGTCAACTCTCTCAGCTTTTGCCTATCTGGAAATTGTTTAATCTCTCCTTCAATTTTAAATGATAATCTTACCAGATACAGTTATCTTGGTTCTAGACCCTTCTGCTTCATGGCATTAAATACATCATGCCACTCCCTTCTAGCCTGTAAGGTTTCTGCTGAGAAGTCTGATGTTAGCCTAATGGGCTTTCCTTTGTATGTGTTCTTATTTCTGCCTCTGGCTGCTTTTAACAGTCTGTCCTTATCCTCGATCTTTCCCATTTTAATTACTATGTGTCTTCAGGTTGTCTTCCTTGATTCCCTTGTGTAGGGGGATCTGTGGATCTCCATGGCCTGAGAGACTATCTCCTTCCCCAGATTGGGGAAGTTTTCAGCAACTACCTCCTCAATGACATTTTCTATCCCTTTCTCTCTCTCTTCTTTTTCTGGTATCCCTATAATGCAAATGTTGTTCTGCTTGGATTGGTCACACAGTTCTCTCAATATTCTTTCATTTTTAGAGATCCTTTTTTCTCTCTGTGCCTCACCTTCTTAGTATTCCTCTTCTCTGGTTTCTATTTCATTTATTGTCTCCTCCACCGTATCCAACCTTCTTTTAATACCCTCCATCGTGCTTTTCAACAATTGGATCTCCAACCTGAATTCATTCCCGAGTTCTTGGATGTCTTTCCGTACCTCCATTAGAATGTTGATGATTTTTATTTTGAACTCCCTTCAGGAAGAGGCAAGAGGTCCATATAATTTAAATCTTTCTTGGGAGTTGTATTAATAATTTTACTCTGGACAAGGTTCCTTTGGCATTTCATGTTTGTATATGGCGCCCTCTAGTGCCCAGAAGCTCTATTCTGGAGCTGCTCAGCCCCTGAAGCCATGTCGGGGGTCACAGGGGAGTGGTACTTGGGGTAGGAAAGAGCTGTTCCCCGCCTCCCAGCTGCTGTGCCTGTCTCCACTCCCTGAGCCAGTGGGTCAGTCACGCAGGTATGTTTTTGTCCCAGAGCAGCCAGATATGGATCCCTGCTTTCCACAAGCAGCCAGAATTCCATTCTCCCCAGGAACTCTGCCTGTATTAACTTTCCAACCCAGTAGTCATGCGAGTCTCATGAAAGCACCATGAAATACAGGTTTGTGCTCCCAGCACAACTCTCCGGAGCTAGGTATTCAGCAGTCCCAAGCCTTCCACTCCCTCCCTGCTCTGTTTCTCTTCCTCCCGCTGGTGAGCTGGGGTGGGGGAAGGTCTCGGGTCCCATGGAGCCACAGCTCTGGTACATTACCCTGTTCAGTGAGGTCTGCTCTTTTCTCCAGGTGTGTGCAGTCTGACGCCATCCTTTTTCCTGGTGCTGCTCTCTCAGGATTAGTTGCGCCAATTAAATTTTCTAATTGTATCCAGTTTTAGGAGGAAGCCTCTGTCACTCCTCTCATGCCGCCATCTTTAATCCCATTCTCTCACATCTTCTTTATTCATTCATTTGTTGGTAGACACTTTGGTGGCTTCCATATCTGGCTATTGTAAATAATGCTGCAATAAACATAGAAATGAATTTATCTTTTTGAATTAGTGATTTTATTTTCTTCAGCTAGATTCTGAAAAGTGGAATTGCTGTGTAGTATAGTATGTCTATGTTTAGTTTTTGAAGAAACCTCCATATGGCTTTCTGTAGTGGCTACTCCAATTTCCAATCCCAGTAATGGTATATGACAGTTCCCTTTTCTCCACATCTTTGCCAAAGCTTGTTATTCCTTGTCTTGATATTAGCCATTCTGACTAGAGTGAAGTGATATCTGATTTTAATTTTGATTTGCATTTCCTGAATGATTATTAATGTGAAATTGTTTTATCATACATCTGTTGGTCATCTGTATTTAGGTCCTCTGCCCATTTTTTAATTGGGCTGTTTGGTTTTTTTGGTATTAAGCTATATGAGTTCTTTATAGCTTTTGGATATTAACTCCTTATTGGATATATCATTTGCAAATATATTCTCCCATATATAGTGTCACTTTTTTATTTTGTTGATGGTTTCCTTTGCTGTGTAGAAGCTTTTACATTTTTTCAGTCCCACTTGTTTATTTTTACTTTTGTTCCCTTTGCCTAGGAAGGCATAGCCAGAAAAAATTTCTAATGCTGATGATCAAGTGTTTACTGCCTATGTTTTCTTCTAGGACTTTTATGGTTTCAGGTCTTATATTTAGGTCTTTGATCCATTTTGAGTTGATTTTTGTGTATGGTATAAGACATTGATCCAGTTTCATTCTTTACCATGTAGCTATCCAGTTTTCTAACTCCATTTATTGAAGAGAATATCTTTTCCCCATTGTATATTCTTGTATCCTTTGCATATATTAATTGACTATATAGGTGTGGGTTTATTTCTGGGCTCTCTGTTCTTGTGCCAGTACCATACTGTTTTAATTACTGTAGCTTTGTACAACAGTTTGAAATCAGGGCATGTGATACCTCCAGCCAGGTATGTTTTTCTTTCTTAAGATTTTTTTTAGCTATTTGGGATCCTTTATGGTTCAATATAGTCAGCTGTCAGTCTCATTGACGTTCCTTTGAAAGTAATGTGTGTTTTCTCTGGTTACTGTTAAACTTTTTTTTTTTAAATAGATTTTATCATTATATTCCTAGGAGTGCTCTGTTTGATATTTCTTCATAGGCTCATAGAAATCCTTACATCACACTGTTATTTTTGATGTTTGTTATCTTCAGAAAATTCTCAACCATTTTTGTTTTCAAATATTACTTTTACCTTAGTCCCTTTTTCTTCTCCTCTGTGACTCCAATTTTATTTACATTAAATGTTTTTACTATATATACCCTTTTCACTCTTTTGTGTATTTTCATCCATTTTTGTTTCTGTGTCAGTTTGGAAACTTTCTATTAATTTCTATGTCTTCTAATTTATTGTTCTCTTCTGTAAGAAAAATAATCTGCTGTAATGACAGATAATAATAATTTATTATAATAACTATTCTGTTATAATAAGATATCAGTCAAGTTCTTTGTTTCTGTTGTTATATTTCCCACAGAAAATATTTCTATGATTCTTTTTTTCATCCATCTCAGTTCTTCCTCTCAACATTTTTCTCTATCTCCATGGACATATCTATAATATTTATTTTGTGTATATGGCCTACTGCTCCAACATCTGGATTATGTGTGTGTCTGTATATATTGCAAACTTTCTTCAACATTTGGCCTGCTTCCTGAAATGTCTGTTAATTCTCAATTAATTATCAGAAATTTTATAAAACTATAGTACCTACATTGTTTTGGTGTTTTTTGTTTTATTTTTATTTCTATATTACCTTCAAAATAAATTCTAAATTCCATATCTAAGGAAAAGTAAAGTTTACTTTCATTTTTTTTGAATATGCATCTCATTATAGGATGTAATTCTAGAATTAAATATATAATCAAAAATTATATATTTATTATTTGCTTTATTATTTTACTTGACATCTTCTAATACTTTTCTATGTAAGAGTACATGGGATATATTCTTGAAAGGCTCTTCTAAAGGAATCTTAAATAAAGATAATCTTTATTAAGGAAGTAGGTTGTATTTGGAAGAGATTTAGTTTTGTCCTGAGACATGATTAAATATAGAACAGAATTATTTTTTAAAATCTAACAAATGGTATTAAAATAAAGAAAACTCTACCAAGCCCTTGGAATTTTTATAGACTTTGTTAAACAGAGATCACAGCTAGATATTTAAAGTATGCATGTATGTCATCATCACGTATTTTGTTTAAGTCAGAGAATTGCATATTATAAAATATTTCTAGAGAACAAACTCTTTAAACAGCTGTGTAGCTACATGACTATGGGGAGAGAGAGGAGGGGAGAAGAAAAGAATATATAACAGAAGATAATATTTTCAGTGAAATCCATACTGTACCATTGTGGAAGAGTTACACTTATATCAATCATATCTGAATATAACAAAACACTTCAGTATGCTGAAGGCAGGGTATGAAAAAGGAAGTGTTTGGGCCTGAATATTAGCAGGCAACAGAGGCAGTCTTCAAATTTGAGTCTGGAAATAAAGATATTTTCTTCCTATGTTCTAGTCCTTTATCTATACTGCCTGTGGGTGTAGATAACCAGCACTTTCATAAGCAGTACTGTCAGCCTGGGCTGATTCACCTTGGGACCACTGCTATATACTTTTGACACCCACTCTTTCCTTTGGAGCTGTCCCAAATGTCTCAATTTTTAGACATTGGACATTGATCTATATGGTTTTAGGGATAGCATACTAGGATAGTGGACTAAGTGTCTCAATATTTACAATAGCAATACTGTTTATTATACAATGGCATGACTTATATAAATAAAATTAATATTATTTCTCTTTATGTGTCCCACAAAATAGCTAAGCAGGGTTTTTGTGTGTGTGTGTGTGTGTATGTGTGTGTATGTTTTATTTATTTATTTTTTTCATAAAATCCGAGGTTATGTCTGTGGTAGCCTAAATGAATATGTTTGGGAATTAGGGTGCTGATTGCTAAAGCTAATACTTACAAAATATTGAACTTTGGTGAGAAGAAAGAGAGTGAATGATTACAGTAGACACTCATGAAGGGTTGTTAAATAAATCTTTGATGCTGCTTATAGGAATTCAATATAAAACACTGAGCACCACAGACTGAAGTTCCTCTATTTCAAGGGACATTTCAGATGTAAAAATTATCACACTAGTGTGAGAAAACTTACCTATTTTTTTAAAAATTGTGTTTAAATAGGAATTATTTTGTAATTTTATGAAAACATAGTTAAATGACAAATTGAAAACATTTCACTTTAAATATTCCTATTCAGATCTTCAGAAATATTTTCTACTTATCAATGAGCATAATTATTCTTTTTTCTGTATTTGGTCAATGATCAAGCTTTTGTCAGATTTAAGAGGTATTTATTTTGTGTTGCAAAAGCATTGCAATGCTCCTGGAACAAAAAATCTTAATAGCACTCACAGTGGGCATTCCTACTTGAAATTTCCTTGAAAAAGCTTGCCGTTAGTTCTGTTCCATTCAGAGCTATTCTGTGCAAGGAACTCAGCTAGGCACAAGGGATACTAAGATGGGTAATATAGATTCCTGCCATGAAGAAATGAGACACAGCTTTGTAAGAGGATGCATTGTATTAGTATAAGCATTAATTTCAGCCTGGTTTTCTAACTTACTGTCCAGCTTCCTCAGGAAGAAATTTTCTTAATACTTGATCAGATTTTACACCAAAACAGTAATTAATCAAAGTGAACGTAAATATAAGCTATATTCTTTTTTCTTTTTCATATTTACAGGACTTTTGCCTAGTTTAAATCATAAAAAATAAGCTCTTCTTCATAAAAATAAGAAAATATATATCAGAGATAAAGGAAGTAACAAAGCATTTCCAAAATATTTTCTTCAAAGATTGGTTTTATGAGATTTTGAAATTTTCTGTTTAAAAAGAGTTCCAATCAAACTGAGTTTGTGAAAAACTTTCTCTTATTCCCTCTTGTGAAGAATCCCAATATACATAGAATATCAAAAGTTTTGAGAAGTCCTGTGATTTAAAAATTCTATTTAAGTTTGTTTAGTCTTGCATTTTCCATGTACTTAACCATAGATTCACCCTGGTGAAATACACACAAAAAATAATGCATTAGTGGAAAACAGTGGAATAAGTAGAGTTCACACAACAAGGAAAATAATACCTAAAATTTTATTCTCAGGCCTGAGTGCTTTCCAGTAACCACACTTGAGTAATGATAAGAAAGTAAAGTTAACATCCTCAGACAGAGATTGAGGCCATGGTCCAGTAAGGTCAAAGGCCAAAGGGTTGGATATTGACCAGAATGAAAAAAAAAAGCAGTATCATTGAGGGCACCGAATATTTCTAGAAAAAGTCCACTTAGTTAATAAGGGCTGTGGACTCAGACTACGTGTGTTCAAATCAGCTCCACTTATTAGCAGTGTGACCTTGAAAAATTTGTTTAACCCTTATGTACCTCAATTTTCTTATATATATAACAGAAATAATAATAGAGGCTCCCTTTATTACATATTATGATCACCAAATTAGTTAATATTTTTAAAGCATTTAGAATAAAGTACAGCACAAAAGAAATAGCACCTAATCATATAAATAAATAATCCTCACAGTTCTTTGTCTTTACTGGGTCTCCTAAATTGATGGATTGTCTCTTCCAATTGAGAAAGATACTTTTCTTGCAAATTTAAGCTCACTGGGTTGACTGACACTCATCAAATATTATGTTTGGGAAATTTACAAAATGTGTTTATGGAGTGAATAGAGTAAACGAAGTAGAGGAAATGCTTCTTTATATATCCTGGCCAAATCTTTAGCCCATGTTCACATCCAATATCTTGGGGCATATTCACTGGAGAAAATGAGCTAACCTCATGTAATGAGAACAACAGAATATTTTTTGTATTGGTCCCTATTGCCTCCAAATGTTTGCTGGTGGATTTGGTTAAGCAATATTAATAATAACAATATATTTACTGAGTACTTACCATATGCCCTGTGGTCTTCTGAGGGATTTGTATGTAATTTTTTCACAGAATTCCTACAACAATCTTAGTAGTTGGATATTGTTATTATCCCCCTTTTATAGATGAGACTATAATGGGAAATGTCTTTTTACTATTAAACAAATTTAGAGTTTCAAAATAATTTAAAATATTGCAAATATTTTCAGTTCTTTCAGCATAAAAAACAGTCCTTAAACAAGATGGGGCTTGTTTAAGGACTGTAAAAAACAGTCCTAGGATGGGGCTTTTGGGGAGAATGATTCATAGCTTACAGGTGGCAAATATTCACAATTTATTGGTTTACACATCAAAAGTGGTGTATCTCTTTGCTACTCACCAAAACCTGTGAAATTGCTATTATTGCTCTTGCGTTACAGAGAAGCAAATTGGAGTTTGCTGAGATTAATTTACTCATCCACATAGCATGAAAATGACCCACTTACCTCTTTAAATGGGCTGAAAAATATGAACATGAATTATACATGTTTTTATCACTGATGTTAGAGGAAGAAGAAATGTTAACTATAATGGTAGATACATAAGAAATTAACAAACACAAGAAGATCTCCAGTGCTGAGCTAGAAAAACAGAACACAATTCAGAACAAACTTTAATGGGAAGTTTTTCTTATTGGTCATTTTTACTGTGCAAAGGCTGATTTATGGATTCATTTATCTCATCAGGAACACAACATAGCTACGTTCCTTTAGTGTGTACTAAATAGCACAACCAGGAATTGAACATTTATACAATTCAGTATTTCCCATGCAGATACATGCACATTTCTAAATTGAACATAAAACCTTTGAACCATTGTTGCAATTGAAACAATGGTCAAAAGGAAATTCATAGTTATTTCTTGTTGTATCTACTTGAGTCTGCTTTCCCTGTGAGAATGACATGGAGTATACAGACATCCTCCAAACAGCATAAATATGTAATTCCTAGCTATGTGCATATTTTGAAATCACTACAACACCTTCAATTTAACAGAAAATGCATTGCTTTTCTGTCTCTCTGCAACACTTGCTACGACTCTGTCTCCCACAGGATCATAATAAATAAATGTCATGACTGTAATTGTCATCTCTGAAAACTTGAATGCCTTACTTTTGGTATTAAAGAAAATCTTTACAATACATCAGCTACTGTTATCTCCATTGTAAAGGTTGGAAAAAACAAGTAACTGTCAAAGAAAAATCTGTTTATATTCAAGTTTTCCAGCATTAAATATCACTAAAATGCAAAGAAGTCCTTCTAGTTCACTTCTCACTTTTTCCAGGATTTAGATCTACTGCCTACTTATGACAAATTACTGGGTGACAATGAAATTTCCTTTGAATACAGGCTATGGAAACTAAAAGAAATGTGATTCAACTCTCTTTTGTCTATATAAATGCAAGGAAATAGTAACCTACATGTAAATAATGTTTAGGTTAAAAATCATAGCACATTCAGACAGCTTCAAGTAGCTAATTGTGGCCATAGTATCGAGCATAAAATTCTGGACTCTAGCAGTACATTGACTTGTATTTGAATCCTTCCTAGCTATGCAACTAATTAGTTATGTGATCATGGGCTAATAACTTTACTTTTCTTAGCTTTAGTGTCTTCTTCTGTAAAATTACAATAATTATAAAGATTAATTATAAAATATGTATTACAATTATATATGTCTGTAAATACTAATTAATTCCAAATAATAAAGAATTTTATAAAGCTTACATGGGCTGATGAATGCAGTGTATGCATTGTGCATTATAAACAGTAGATACTATTATTACTTTTATTAGATTAGAATCAGAGTTTTTTTGTTTTTTTTAAACTAGAGGGGTCAGAGCCACAGCTTGAAAAATCTGTTA
This sequence comes from Manis javanica, assembly GCF_040802235.1. Classification (NCBI taxonomy): domain Eukaryota; kingdom Metazoa; phylum Chordata; class Mammalia; order Pholidota; family Manidae; genus Manis; species Manis javanica. The sequence goes on from NC_133159.1 coordinate 57,117,131, forward strand.
TGCCATGTAAAGACTTTGGAATTCATACTGTGCTAGACAATGGAAAGCAACTTAAGAATTTTACCCAGAAGAGTGCTACTTTGCACTTAAAAAAAATCATTCTGCTTGCAGTGTGGAGGGTGAATTGGAGAGCACAATAAGGAAAACAGTTACAAGACTATTTCAGTGGTCTATGAGTGAAATAATAAAGCTTAAACAAATTTAATTGCAGACAAGAGATAAAAAAAAAGCATGAATTGTAGGAGGTGAAAATAATAGAGTATGGTTACTAATATAATGTTGCAACATGAAAAAGGGGGGAACCAAAAGAATGACACACTGCTTCCAGAAGGACCATGGCTTCATCAGGACAAATCCCAAACGATGCACAGGTGGAGATGGGAAAGAAGGACTAAATGAATAAGAAAAGTTTGGCTTTGAAGAAAGTAGAATTTGCTTTTAAGACATAAAAGCACAGGGATTTATCAAACAATTGGTTATGTTGATTTCAACTTGGAGTTCAGGACATTTGGGGGTCACCTCTGTGTAATGAATAGTGATGTTATGAGATCATGTGTAACTGCTTATATAGATTTGATGGAATGATGAAAAGAGAGCTAAGAATCAAACTTTGGGAGATATCAAAAATACAAAAGATAGGTAGAAGAAAAAGAACTTGAAATGGAGACTGAGAAGGAACATCCATGTAGCACAAGGAAATCAGGAGATACTGATGCCAAGGAATCAGGAAAAAAGAAGTGGTCAATCCTGCCAAATGTTGCAGGTAAGAAAACTAAGATTAAAAGAGAAGAAATACCATTTGATTTGACAGTTACTGGATTGCTTGTGATGTTGGCAGATGAGTTTCATTGCAGTGATGCGGACTGTAATCAGAAGGTTTCTGAAGTATGAATGAAACAATTTGGTAGACTCTTTTATTTTCAAAAATGTGCTGAGCAATATTTCTGATCCCAAATCTTCTAGAATCTTATCATACCTTATCAAAGGTGGAGTCTACTTACTTCCTTGAATTGGAGTAGCTTTGTGATAATACAGCAGAAGTGATGCTATGTGACTTCCAAGCTTAGATCATAAAAGGAAATAAAGATCTTTTTTCTTTCTCCCCCTCTCTTTCTCTCTCATCCCTGGTTCTCAAAACCTATAAACCACATTGTAAGGAAGCCTATGTTGCATGGACTGTCTACATACAGATGTTTTGGCTGACAGGCCTGACTAGTGTCTCATTGCTAACACCAGCACCAACTGCTTGAGAGAGAAATCCTTTGAATGATTTTAGCCCCTAGCTTTTGAGCATCTGGAAGCAGAGATGAGCTATCTGCATTGAGCCCTTCTCAAATTGCTGATGTTTTAGTCCACTAAGTTTGGGGTAATATTTTACAAAGCCATATTAAATACTATAGACACAAAGGAAAAGAAACCATAAATTTAAGTTATTCTTGGGAAATAAATTGCACTGAAGACTTGCAGGAGAAGAAGAAATTAATAATCAGATGGCAATAGAGGCTTAAGAATGTTAGCAAGTTTTTTATTTTGTTATTTTGAGCCATATAAGATTTAGCATGAAAATGTATGTTAAGGAAAGAATCAGTGAAGCATTCTGTATCCTGATGGATTTAAAGGATATCAGACAGCTTGAGGGGTATGATTAGTTTTGAATAGGGAAAGTGATATTTGTACATATGTAGTTGCTTTTACATGTGGGTGCAAGAAACTAAATCATTCTTAATATTTTAAGTTGTCTCTGTGAAGTCAGAGATGAAGTCCTCTGCACTGATAAAGAAGTGGTGAGTTAGGTGGTGAGGGAATAGGCAGTGAAGAAAAGCATCAGAGAGCTGTCAGCCTATAAATTATTCATATAATACTGTATATACATCTTTTTATTCCACAGATATTATTATCAAACACGATGGAAGTTGGCTTATACCCCGTCCTTAACCCTAGGGAAACCATTCTGGTGGCATCTTCACCAATGGTTAATTTTTTTTTAACATGTATGTAAATGGAATCATAAGAGGCAGTCTTTTGTGTCTGGCTTTTGTTGCTCAACATGCATATTAGATGTATACAAGTTTTGCATATAAGAGCAGTTTGTCAAATGTTAAAGCAACTTTGCATCCCTGGAATAAATTTACTTAGTCATGGAGTAGTATTATATTGATATGTTGCTGTAATATTTGATTTCCTAGTACTTTAGTAGTATTTTTATCAATATTAATGAGGATTTTTTTGGCTGCAATTTTCTTTTTTGTACACTTTTGTAAGATTTTAATATCAGAATTACTCAGGCTTCATAAAATAAATTGGTAATTGTTCCCTACTCTTATGCTTTCTGAAAAAATTTAAGACTGGTGATATTTCTTAAAATACTTGAGAGAATGTCTATAGAAAATTTTGGATAACAACTTTAATATTTTTAATATATATAGATCTAAACAGATTAATCTGTTGTATCAATTTAGGCTAGTTACATTTTTCAAACATTCATTTTTTCCATCTAAATTGACAAATTTGTGGTGGGCATAACTTGTTCATAAAATTCCTTTATTATATTTTTAATATCGGAAGTGATAATGATAATCTCTCTTTCATTCTTGATATTGAGAGTCTACATTCTCTCTTTTATTCTGCATTTAATTTTGTTAATTTTTCCTGTTTTCTTGTTTTTTTTGTTCATTGATTTCTACTCTTATTTTTGTTATTTCCTTTCGTGTTATTTACTTTGGATTAAATTTGTTCTTTTTATCTACCTTTTTAAGGTGGATACTTGGGTCATAACTTTAAATATCTTTTTTTCTAATATATCCATTTAAAGTTATATATTTCCCTCTAAGCACAGTTCTAGCTTCATCTCATGTGTTTTGGTAAATTTGATTTTCCTTATTATTTAGTTGGAAATATTTATAACTCCCATGTGATTTCTTCTTTGACCCATGGATTATTTAGTAATATGTAATTTAATTTCTGAGTATTTGAAGTTTTCTAAATACTTTGCCATTATCTAATACCTCTTAGTTTCTAATTTAATTCCACTGTGATCAGACAGTGCACAGGCATATCTTATTTTACTGCACTTTGCTTTATTGCTCTTTACAGATAATTGTGTTTTTTTTAATAATTTGAAGGCTTGAAGCAATCTTGGGTTGAGTGAACTTGATGAATGTTGCATTCTCATTGCCTCGCTGCCTGGCCATTCCCCATCCCTCTCCCTCTCCTCAGGTCTCCCATATTTCCTGAGACACACAATATTGAAATTAGGGCAATTTATAACCCTACAAGGGCCGCTAATTGTTCAACTGAAAGGGAGAATTGTACATCTCTCACCTTAAATCAAAAGCTAGGAATGATTAAGCTTGGTGAGCAAGTTATGTTGAAAGACAAGACAAACTGAAATAAAGGCCTCTTATGACAAACAGTTAGCCAAATTGTGAAGGCAAAGAAAAAATTCTTGAAGGAAATTAAAAGTGCTGCTTCAGGGAGCACATCAATGATAAGAAAGGCAAACAACCTTATTGCTGATATGGAGAAAGTTTTAGTGGTCAGGAGAGAAGATCAAACCAGCCACATTTCCTTAAGCCAAAGCCTAATCTAGACCAAAGCTTTAACTTGCTTTAATTCTTTGAAGACTTAGAAAAGTGAAGAAGCTACAGAAGAAAAGTTTGAAGTTAGAAGGCGTTGGTCCATGAGGTCTAAGGAAAAAAGCCTTCTCCATAACAGAAAAGTGCAGGTGAAACAGCAAGTACTGACGTTGAAGCTGAAGCAAGTTATCCAGAAGATCTAAAATAATTAGTGAAGGTAGCTACACTAACAACAGATTTTTCAGCATAGATGAAACAACCTTTTATGGGAAGAAAATGCCATCTAGAACTTTCATAGCTAGAGAGAAATTAAAGCCTGATTTCAAAGCTTTCAAAGACAGGCTGACTCTCTTGTTAGAGGTTAATGCAGATGGTGACTTTAAGTTGAAGCCAGTGCTCATTTACCATTCTGAAAATCCTATAACCATTAAGAATTATGCTAAGTCTATTCTGCCTGTGCTTTATTAATGAAAGAAAGCCTGGATGATAGCACAACTGTTGAGACCTACTGCTCAGAAGAAGATTCCTTTCAAAATATTGCTGTTTATTGACAATGCACCTGGTTACCCAAGAGCTCTGGTGGAGATGTAAGACAATATTAATATTATTTCATGCCTGCTGACATAATATCTATTGTGCAGTCCATGAATCAAGGAGAATTTTGACTTTCCACTAATGGATGTAGGCAAAGTCAATTGAAACCGTTCTGGTAAATATTCACCATTTTAGATGCCATGAAGAACATTTGTGATTCATAGGAAGAAATCAAAATATCAATATGAACAGGAGTTTGGAAGAAGTTAGTTCCAACCCCCATGGATGGATGACATTGAGAAGTTCAAGATTTCAGTGGTGGAAGTAACTACAGATATGGTGGAAATAGCAAGAGAACTAGAATTATAACTGGAGTCTAAAAATGTGACAAAATTGCAGCAATCTCATGATAAAACTTAAGGGGATGAAGAATTGCTTTTTATGAATGATCAAGAAAGTGGCTTGTTGAGATGAAATCTGTTCTTGTTGAAGATGTTGTGTTGATTGTGGAATAACAACAAAGGATTTAGAATACTGCATAAACTTAGTTGATAAAGCAGTGTCAGTGTTTAAGAGATATAATGCCCATTTTGAAAGAAGTTCTGGTGTTGGTAAAATGCTATCAAACAGCATCACTTGCCAGAGAGAAATTGTTTATGAAAGGAAGTTAATCCATGCAGCAAACTTTATTGTTTTGTTTATAGAAATTTCCACAGCCACCCCAAACTTCAGCAGGCACCACCCTGATCACTCAGTAGCCATCAACACTGAGGCAATGCCCTCCAGCAGCAAAAAAGACTCCAACATGCTGAACGCTCAGATGATGGGTAGCATTTTATAATAATAAAGTATTTTTAAGTTAAGATTATATACTTTTTTTGATATAATGTTATTGCACACTTTGTAGACTACAGTATTCTATTAACATAACTTTCATATGCGCTTGGAAACCAAAAAATTCATTTGACTTGCTTTATTCTTGGTGACAAAAGAGAAGGCAAAGCAGTACAGTGATTAGCAGCATTTATTTGTAGTCTTCAGAGATTGCGATCCGGGAACAGAGATTTGGGAGGAAACCCAAATGGATGATCCAAAGAGAGGGAAGGGCATAGGGTTTTTAAAGGCAAAAATAGGAACTCTGAAGAGGCTTACATGAGCTGTTCTGAGAGAGTTATGATTGGCCAAAACTATTTTAACCTACATTTAGTGATGCATAATTGGTTGCTAAGGCTATTCACTAAGCAAAAAGTCTACTTTGTTGTAAGCAGCAGATGTTTGTCCAGGATGTTTACAGTTTGGCTGAATATAAAGTTCATCATTCCTCTACGAACAGTTTCAGAGAAGAGGACCTGCATAGATTTTGTTTCTTTAACGGCCTCCTAATTCTATTTTAGTTTACTCTCGCTGATGTTAACTCCATTTGGACTACATGTACATTTACATTTACAGTGGTCTGGTCTTAACCCCCAATATCTCCAAAGTATGCCTATACCTATGTGGTTTTAATTTCTTTTTAATTTATTGAACTTGTTTTATGATTTAACATATAGTCTGTATTGGTGAACATACCATGTGCACTTGAAAAGAAAGTATTTTAGATTGCTGGACCTAGAATTTTATAAATATCTATTAGGTCAAGGTGGGTGATAGTACTGTTCAGATCACCTATGTCTTTACTGAGTTTTTGGTCTGTTTTATCAGTTGCCAAGAGAGAGAAGTAAGTCGTCAACTATGCATATTTAAGTATTTCTCCCTTTAATTCTGTCACTTTTTGCTTTAAGTACTTTGATATTTGGGCATTAAGTGAACACACATGAATGATTTCTGGTTCACCCTTAAGTTTGACTCTTTCATCATTGTGAAGTGTTCTTTATCTCTGGTAGCATGCTTTATTTCGAAGTCCACATAATCTGATATTAATATAGTGATTCTAGACTTTTTATGCTTGCTATTTGCATAATGCATCTTTTTCTATTTATTTTCATCTTTTCTCTGTCTTTATATTTAAAGTATATCTCCTGTGACAACAAATTGTTTGCTCTTGCTTTTTTTTTCTTACCCATTCTGACAATCTCTGACTTGTAATTAGAGTACTTACTACATTCAACATTAATACAATTATTAACATGGTTGAATTTAAACCTGATATTTTATTACTCATTTGCTGTTAGACACAGTACCCACTCTGTGTTTTTGGTCTCTCTGCCTTCTTTCTGATAATTTGAATATTTTTTAAATTCCATTTTAATTTCTCTATTGGTAATTTAGTTATACTTTTGTTGTTCTTCTTGGTTGTTTCTCAAAGTATTTCAAAGTACATCCATAATGTTATACAGCTTAGTTAGAGTTAATATTGTACTATTTCCAGAAAATGTAGAGACCCTGAAAGCATGTAGGTCCATTTATCACTATCTGTTGTGCTATTGTTATGCAACATATCAAACATACATAACATCAACTCCACAACAAAGTGTCATAATTTTGCTTTAAATAGTATAAGTACTTTAAAGGAATTAGAAAAAATATCATCCAGACATTTAACAAAATTTTGGTGCTATTTATTTTCTTTTAAAGAGCCAAATTCCTATCTGGTGTCATTTTTTCAGAATTAAATCTTGGGAATAAGAGAACCATTCATGTTGCAAAGGCTGTGAATTTTGTATTTAACCTACGTACTTCTCATTAAAGGCATTTCTTGGTAATCTTTCAAAAAGATTGTGTCAATCTACTGCACACGTACAATGTATAATTGCTGCATTTTTATTACATTGCTCTCCAGTGCTGAAAAACTGTATAATATTTAATTTGGGATGATTTATTATAAATAATATATCTTATTTATATTTGAATTCCCTTTGTTTACAAAGTTAAAAATTATGTTATATTTGGGTAGTGAGGTGTAATTTCAGAGTGTATATCAATAGAACTGTTAAGTAAATTTCCATAACTATAACAATATATTAGTCCATTTCTCCAGTTTGTGGCATATTTTTCCTTACATCTTCTCAGAATTTTACATAATATCCGAGACATAAGATATACTTTTTTTATTAAATTGAATACAATTTATTCTTTCATTTTTCAGTGATTTTAGACAGTCTTTGACCAGTATTTCAGAGGCTTTTGTCTAATTGCACATGGCACAGATTTGTGGCTTATCTGTTTAAAACACTTACCATTTGTTCAACATCCTCCTTTCCCAGATGCCTCATTCTGATGTATTTTACCATCATGAGAAATAATAGATTCATAAGTTATATATCTGTTATCTAACCTCATATTGATAGGTTTTTTTTCCCTTTTATCTATAGTAAACTGGCAAAGGGAACACAACTGTATTCCTGGACTTGAGCAGGCACATAATAACAGGGTTTTGAAAAATGAGGACATTACTCAGGCTGCTAGATAAAGCATGTCAACCAGAGGTTTTGATTGGAAAAATAGTCAGTTCTGCTCAACCATCATTCTCTAAACTCCTATCTTTCTGTAAGCAAAGATAACATACCTAACTTGTCATCAGTAATGTGGCTTTGAGTTGCTTTTCCAGGAATAGTAATCAATTTGCAAAGATCCTTTCTTGTATTGCAAAATTTCTGGGCAAGGTGAAATCATGGCAAAGCAGTTTACTGTTATTAATGATATTTTCACGAAAAAAATTTCACATTAAAATGTACAAAACCTTTTTTAAATTCTTCATGGATAGATTTAAAATTACTTAGAAGCATAAAATGTATTACATGCCTCTTGAGTTTTTCACAAAACCATTATATTTTTTATATTAAACTTAGAAGCATAGTTTATTCAAGTAATAACTATAAATGTCTTAATTGAATTTGCTTCCAGTCCTTTTTTTTAAAAAATATAAAACCATAAGCTACTTAACGTTAAGGATTCTAGCATCTCTTGAGATAAAGGCTAAAATTTGTGTAAAGAAGGAAAATCTAGCATTTGTTAAATTAAAAAACAAATATGTACTTTAGATCTGCTTTCTTCCATAGAGACAAACAGGTAGAAAATGACTATTTATTAAAATGAACCAAATAAATACAGGGAAAAGATTCTTATAACTCTTGAAATAAAATTATATTTACTTGGTTTTATTTCCAAGTTGGAAAGAAAAGAAAACTTTAAATATTTCCTATCCCATATCTATCCAGTGAATACATACCCTTTCTATCATCTTTTATAAGGAGTTATCTACATTCTGGGATTTATGGCTGATGACAGATAAGCATTTCAAGAAGTATCCAAGGAGACAATATTGCTTTACTAACTCATCATTTTGTCAAATTAAAGACAATCAGGACATCAGCCAAGAAAACCTCAGATCTGCAAATATTTCCCAGCTGAAAGGATATCTTAACACCAAAAAACAAGAAAGAGAAAGAAAAAAGAAGGAAGGAAGGAAAGAAGGCAGGCAGGCAGGCAGGCAGGCATAGTCTCAGGATAAGACAAGCTTTTCATTGAATACATGTATCTTTGCAGAAAAGTCATTACAACTTTTTTATCACTTCTATCTTCATTGCACAACATTTTATTTCCAGAGCTGAGTGTTGGTCGGGTGTGGTGTTACATGGTATTTTCACTTTGCCTCAATAAAACAAAAGTTAAATAAAATTTTTAAAAAAACTTCACAGACTAGAGTCAATTACCAGACTAACATGTATCTAATCTAAATATCTCTAGCCACAGAAAACAATGCTTTTAAATTGGAAAGCTCTGATTTCTTAGAAAAATTTTTATTATTTCAAAATAAAGTCTAGTTCCCTATCATTTCCCCACACATAGTCTGTCTGTTTCTAGAACTGTATGGAAGAAGTTCATTCTCCTTTTGTGAAAACACACCCCTATAAGCATTAAGACAGTTATTGAAATAGGTTGGAATCATATTAGTAGTTTCTAAATGTCTTCATGCCATATTTTATCATTTTCCGGGACTTCTGAAACCCAAATCTTTGAACATACTGAGAACGACTTCCTACAATTTAGTGGGCTAGTTTATTTCTTGTTTGTCTGAATTCAAGCAGATATGTGACCCTAAGATAAAGGCAGACATCTTTGAAGCGAGAAGCAATAGTCAGAGGCCTTACCCACAGAGTGCCAGAAGGCTTTTATTGGCAGCATCTGGGACTACATTCCTGGATCAGCTAGCTGAAGGGGTAGTCTGTTCTCGAACTGCTGAAAACGCCTTTCTACCACGAGTCCTCATATGCAGCACGGCTTTCCATCCTATAGAGCGCCGTAATAGCGCTGCCCTTATCTAATGAGAAGTGTCCCTGGAGGCAGGCATGAATCTTGCTTGCTTTTGAGAGTTGTGTTATTTGTTCTTGGTTACAGAAATAGTGATGATCTGTTCCTGTGGAATTTAACATACTCCTCTTGCAACATTTGTGGGAATCACTCTGGGGGAGTAAAAGCTGAGTAACTACTACAGCACTAAACTAAAGGGATTTAATTCTCTTATTCCTGTTTTCCCAGTTTCCATGTTGCTACAAAACCTCTGTGCAAATATGTTCATTGCCTTTATACTACTATCTCGTAATTTTCAGGGTAAAATCTGGGGCTCTGGGGCATGGAGAAACTTCCTAACCCGATTTCTCCCTGCCTTACCTACATGATCTTTTGTAATGACTGCCAGCATTCAACACCCCAACTGCATCAAACTACCATCTCCTCAAAGCCCCACACTCATTCTTGCTGGCTACTCACTGTACCTAAGATGTTCTTTCTTACCACCCTTCTCCTGCATTACATACACCAATAGTTATCATCTTATCAGATAAACTTCCTTAATTCCTGCACATCTCTGTGCTACTGCAGCATGTGTGCAGCTTCATCCCAGCACAAACCGCACTGGTACTGGAGCTTTCACTTTGCCTTCCCATAGATTGTGAGTATCTTAAAAATGAGGATCGTATTGTATCCATCTCTGTATCCCCAGCATTTTGCACAATGCCTGGCACATGGCAATCTTCCTGGAAAATGTATTTTTCTTGTCCTTTACTTTGATAATTGATAAATGCTCTTTCATGTGCTCCCTTTAGAACCAGCTGCACACATTTATAGGAAAACTGGCTAGGAAGTGGGATAACGGTTGACAGAAACAATCCTACCTGCCCCCAGTACATATCAAAACAACACAATTAGCCTTGTTGCCAACGTTTTCCAACCACACGCTAAACAAATCACAGACCTTTTGATATTCCTTGACTTACTAGGAATAATGGGCATTTCTCTTTTGGTAGTGCAGTGATGTTTGGTGTTTTTACAAAGATACATTGAGTTCTACTGCTAGTGACAACCGTAGCACCTATGTGACCACTATATGTAGAATAGTTGCCGACTGCAAAGTCAGGATAACAATGAATTTGTCATGCTCTTTTAAGTGACAAGTAGAAAACACTACTTTATATTTTCAGCTTTCTGGTATGTACATTATCTATTTTCTTTCAAATATTTCCTGGTCATCATGTTGATGGGTTGACAAACTCAAAATCATTTTCTCACAGGGAAAATTTAGCAAAGCTTCACAACCTGATTCAAAATAGAATGAAGCTCAGAAAATAAAAAAACAAGGGTGAAAGGAAATAATGTCTGCGTCAGGATATACTCCACTTAGATTAAGGAGAAAAACAGAAGACATTTATCTACATAAGATCATCCCACCTTTTATCTATAAGCACACGTATTTTATTTTCATGCAGTTAAATAACAAATGCTGACAATAGGGAATTTTAAAAACAAAGCACGTTCTTTTTTACTTAGGAATAACTCATTATTTATAATGTAGCAACCATCCATTTTAACTAAAATAACCCAACCATTTTCTCTTTGTAACTCTATGCAAGTCTGTTGCTTATAGATATGACCAGTTAATTGGAATATCTGTGTGGTAAGCACCAGAGTTCTTGGTTGTGTTCAGTCATAGGTATGAATTTAACATGTACAGAGGCAGGGTACTGTATGAGAGAAATCTTTGCTAACTCTTGGCCAGGTATTGGGTCAGTTTCGTTACAAAATTATTTAATAATTACAAGAACTTTATGGTTATTTGCATCTGTTTTATACAAAGGAGGAAACTGTTGCTTAAGTGAATAGTGACGCCAGGATTAAGAACCATGTCCAAGTGACTTCAAAGCCCCCCCTACTCATTCCATAGTGTCAGATTATCTGTGAGACACCTCACTTACGGTTTTATCTTCATGCAATCCATGTCAACACTCAGCAGAATACGGAGTAGTTCCAGAAGCTGCCCACATGGGTGACATCTGTATCCTATTTTGTCAAGTTGGGCTAGTTCATCTGCTTCTGTATCGTTTGCTCAGATTTAAAATCTGTATTTAAGTAATATGTCAGATCTATATAATCAGAAAATGTAATGGGGTAGAGCCCAGGCATCTATAGTTTAAAAAAGTTCACAGATGGTTCTAATATGGACTAAACTATATTCTAGATTTTTCTATATGCTTAAATCCTTAATTATTTATTGAGAACCTACAAAGACTAATTTTGTTGCAAAGACCTGATGAGTCGTAGAAAATCCATCCTGTGATTTTGTTGACATTTTCCTCATTGACCAGAGATTGTCTCAAGGGTGCTTGGAATACAAAAAAAAAAAAAAAAAACTCATTAGTCCATATACAGGGCTATAAAATATAGGCAAACCAGGCTTAGTCACTTTGTTTGAGCTCATCAAGGAAGCAACCTTTATTTGGCCTCTGTTTTTTTCCTACTCGAAAGTATGATCTACAACTTCATGGCCATACCCTTGACCATTTCATAAGTCAAATTAATAAATATCACTATTTTGATCCTTGGACAGGAATCAATGAAATTTAAAAGGTTATCTTAATAACCTCATTATATTATCAATGAGTCTAAAATGACCTTATTTTCCTTAAATTAAAAGGAAACTAAATTATCTCTAGTTTGAGAGAATATACTTTCCTATTTGTGAAAATCACAGACTTTCAGTTTCTGATCTATCATATAAGGAGTTTAGAAGTACCACTCCACCCTAACAAAAAGTAAAATGCTGGACAAGCTAAAAATCAATAACTGTTCTTAGACCAATAACTGAAGTGAGCTTACAGGCCAAATCACTGCCCTCAATATTGGTGAGACAGATGGGGCTACAGAGAATCACAGCTTACTGGAGTAGAAACTTATAAGCAAAAAGCTTTGTGGGAACCAGTGCAGGGGTAGGGAAAACTGAACTATAATTGAAGAATTTCTGTATGCTCTGTGTGGACAAGTCTGAGAGATAAAAACTCCAGGGGAACCCAGTCATCAGGGGCCCCCACACTTTTGTTAAGTTTTACCTCCAGGAGCTCTCTCAGGTCCTCACAGTGAATATCAGAGAAAAATCTCCTAAATCTACCTGTAGGGAGAGGGAAAAATACATTTTGAAATACACCAGAGGGTTCTATTCTTCTCAACAAGGCCTGCTCTCAGAAGTTATTTTAACAGAACCTGACCTGCTGGGGTTTTATCAGAGCCTGACCAACCTGATGTAATGGAAATACCCAACTCCATCTCTAACATGTAACATGAGGAAAGGGAAATAAACAACTCTAGTTCCCTCTAGCCTTCCAGGAAGGAAAGGGGATACCCAATTCCAGCCCCTCTAGCCTTCCTGTCCCACCTAAGGGGGAGAAATAAACAAACTGAGAAGCACTAGAGAAGTTGACAGTCCAGGGGCATAGGCTTATCACAAGACTGAGACCCAATCATAGCAATACAGAATGCTTCATCTCCCCCTGACACTTTACTGCTGTATTACTAAAGGTCTACTTATCTCAGTTCATTTTATTCAATATATCATATCCACCTTTCAGTAAAAAACTGCAAAACATACTAAAAGGAAAAATATATATATAATTTGAAAAGACTGAGTGAGATTCAGAACCAGAGTCAAAAATAGCAGGTATGTTGGAACTATAGAACCCGGATTTTAAAACCATTAGGACCAATATGCTAAAGCCGGTAATGGAAAAAGTAGACAACTGCAAAAATAGATGGACAATGTAATCAGAAAGATGAAAATTATAAGAAAGATTTAAAAAATACTAGAGACCAAAAAACACTGTAACAGAAATAAAGAATGCCTTTGCTCGTTCTGTTAGTAGACTGGACATGGCTGAAGAACGAATCTCTGAGCTTGAAGATAAAACAATAGAAGCTTCACAACTGAAAATCAAAGAATAAAGACTAAAAAAATGACAGAATAGCCAAGCAATGTTAAACAACAACAAAATGTGTAACATACATGTAATGGATGTGCCAGAAGAAGAAAGAAGGGAACAGAAGATTCATTTGAAATAATAATGATTAAGAATTTCACCAAAATTAATGTTACATATCAAACCACAGATCCAGGAAGCTCAAAGAACATCAAGGAGAATAAATACCAAAGAAATACACAGAGACATGTTATTTTAAAACTTCAGAAAATAAAATATAAAAAATCATGAGAGAAGCCAGAATTTAAAAAAAAACTTACCTACAGAAGTGTAAAAATTAAATGTGATTTCTCTTAGGAAACTGCAAGCAAGAAGACAGTGGAGTGGGATATTTAAAATAATGGAGAATAACATCACCCATCTAGGATTCTGTACTCTGTGAAATTATCTTTCATTAGTGAAGGAGAAATAAGAATTTTATCAGGTGAACAAAAATTGAGGGAATTTATTGCCAGTAGACTTGTCTTGCAAGAAATATTAAAGTTCTTCAGAGAGAAGGAAATGATAGAGGTCAAAAACTAAGATTTACATAAAGAAAGGATGAGCAGCAGAGAAAGTGTGAATTAAGATAAAACAAAAAGTTCTCTTTTTCTTATTTCTAATTTATCTAAAGGATAACTTTGTTTAAAATGATCACAATAGTGCAGTATATGTATACATTAATAAATATATATGATGTGCATATATATAATGTGTATATACACACACACATATATCCAATATGCTTATGTTTAAGTGTAATGAATGAAAAATGGCACAAGGGATGAGAGGGAGGAATCAGGAATGTTTTGTTATTATATAATATTTGTACTACTTATAAAGTAGTATAGTATTATTTAAAAGTGGGCTTGGATTATTTGTAAATGTATATGACAAATTCTAGAGAAATCATTAAAGTAAGTGAAAAAAATTGATATGCTAAGAAAAAAAATAAAATGGAGTCAGTTTAAAACACAAAAGGCAGGAAAAATCTGAAAGACAAAAATAGGAACAAAGATCAAGGACAACATATAAAAATCATTAACAAATACGGGATGTATTAATACCATTTACAATAATCTCTTCAAATATGAAATACTTATGTAGAAATCTAACAAAATGTGTACAATAATTTTTTATGAAAGCTATACAATGCTTGTTTAAAAAGGTATCAAAGAAGAATTAAATAACTGGTTGCATGTTCCACATTCATGGATAGGAAGACTCAATATTGTCAGTATGTCAGTTCTTCCCAACTTGATCTATAGATTTGATGTAATACGAATCAGGATCTTAGAAAGTTATTGTGTGTATATTGACAAATTAATTCTAAAGTTTGCAGAGAGAAGCAAAAGACCCATAATAGTCAACTGGATATTGAAGAACAAAGTTAGAGGACTCACATTACACAAATTTAAGACAATACAAAGCTATAGCAATAAAGACAGTGTGGTACTGGCAAAAGAATGGACAAATAGATTAGCGGAGTAGAAAAGAAAACCCAGAAATGCACTCACACAAACATATGCAAAGACAACTCAGTGGAGCAAAGATTGCACCAAATGGTGCTGGAACAATTGGACCTGATTTGCAAAAAAAATTAATCTAAACACAGACCTTACACTTTTCACAAAAATTAACTCAATGTGGACCATAGACCTAAACATAAACTGCAAAAGTAAAAAAACTCCTAGAAGATAACATAGCATAAAACCTATATAACCTTGGTTATAGCAATTTCTTTTCAGAAATAGTATCAAAGGTACAATCCATGACAGAAATAATCGGTAAGCTAGACTTCATTAAAATTAAAAAATTCTGCTCTGCAAAAGAAACTGTCAAGAGAATAAGACAATAAGCCACAGGATGGGGGAAAGTACTTGCAAAAGACAACACTAATAATGGATAGTTATCCAAATTATGCAAACTTAAATTCAATAAGAAAATGAAGAACTTGATTAAAAAAATGAGCAAAAGATTTGAACAGACATCTCATAAAGGTTTACAGAAAGAAAGTAAACATATTAGAATGCTGGAAATCCAAAACACAGTCAATGCCAAATGCTTATGAGGATGTGTGCACTAGTGTTTCATTTGTTATCTTAATTTGCAATCCTCTATTAAGATAAGTCATTACTATCTTCCTTAATGAGGTGTCTGTAAAGTCTTCCACCCATTTTTTAACCAGGTTCATTTTCTTACTGTTGAGTTTAAGTCTGTATACTTAATTCTCATTCATTGCTGGTGGGAATACAAAATGATACAGCCATTTTGGAAGATAGTTTGACATTTTCTTACAAATGTAATCATACTCTTAGCATATGATCCAACAATTGCACTCTTTGTTATTCACCCAAGTGAGTTAAAAACTTATATCCACATAAAAACCTGCACACAGATGTTTATGGCAGCTTTATTCATAATTGCCAAAACTTGGAAACAACCAAGGTGTCCTTCAGTAGGTGAATGAATAAACTGTTGTACATCTAAACACTAGAATATTATTTGGTGCTAAAAAGAATTAATCTGAGGCAACCCTAATATAAGCTATGGGATTTAGGCAATAATGATGTGTCAGTGTAGGTTTATCAAGTATAACAGATGCACCACTGTGGTGAAGGATGTCAACAGTCAGGGAGGTTGTTCATGTAAGGGGACAGAGCGCATAAGAATTCTCTGTACTTCCAATTCAATTTTCCTGTGAACCTAAGATTACTCTGAAAAAAGTAAACTTCCTAATTTAGAAAATAACACAGGCCATGTAATTTTGGGGTGACTTGGTGTAGGGGAGACCCTAGTAAACATAATGTTCTTCATGTAATTGTAGATTAATGATAACAAAAAAGGGGGGGAATTACTCCCTGATAGGATAAAATTAACTGAAAATCAATGATTAATGCATGCTTTACATATCCTTAATTTTGATCTTTTAAAGGGTGTCGGATAATCAGCTATGGAAGTACATTTTTCTGATAATATTTCTTTCTCTTAAAAAAGAAGCAGGTCCTGTGTGGTGGTCTCCAATAGGTTCTTCACTATGGTATAAAGGTCATATCAAAGTGTGGGCAAAGGGTTTGTTTGTGTTTATACAGAGGATCAAAGCCTAATTTGGCTACCCAGAAAACGAATTAAGATACGATATGAAGAAGAACTTCCAACATCAACAACCTCTGGAAGAGTCATTCCAGAAGATGATCATCAAAAAACTTCAACAAAGATCCTGGCACTGTTGCAGTTGTAGCTGCATTCATCCGACCAGTTCCTGGGCTTGCAGTTGGAATGTAGAAGGAGATATCTAAGCTGGCCTGTGCATACAATAAAACAACAAATTTGACTGGTTCTATATTGTAGAAACTCAACCAAGAATTAGGAGAAGTGCAAGTTGCAGTGCTTCAAAATCGTGCTACTATAGACTATCTATTGTTAAAAGAACATATGGGATGTGAACAGTTCCCAGGAATGTGTTGTTTTAATTTGTCTGATTTATCTCAAACTATTCAAATTCAGTTAGACAATATCCATCATATTATTGATAAGTTTTCACAAATGTCTAGGGTAACTAACTGGTTTCCTTGGTTTCACTGGATATGGCCGGTAATTGTAGGTCTGCTTTTGTTATGTATCTGTATTCCTATTCTGTTAATGTGTGTATACAATTTAATTAGTAGTTTGTTAAAACCTATACATGTTTATGTTACTCTACAAGAAGTTATGTCAAAGAAATAATCAATCTTCCCATGTTTTCTTCCGTCTGCTACTTCTATAGCTTTTCTTCTTCCTTCCTAATTACAGCCCTTTTGTAGAAATTCGTGCCTCATATAGAAAATTACCAAGTATCACAATTCTTCCAAGTGGTAAAGATACCTCAAGACAAATGCTGGGCATAGAAGCCACAGGGCATAAATCTGCAAAGAAGTAAAAAGCTAACCTTTTCAATGACTATTGCTTCTCTCTCACTTACCAACTTTACATTTCCCTGTATGGCTCCGGAAGATGACTGGTTAGTCAGAGACGGGTAAGATTCCTCAAGGGAGGAACAACCTAAGACAGGCACAGTTGCAGGGGGGCCATCAGGTGAGAAATTGGGGATCAACAGAGGTGAGGCTTAGAACCTCACCCCCCCTGTTTTGAGAGAAATCTTCTGCATCCATGGATGTTTTGTTGCCCTTGTCTAGCTTGGATTAATATTTAGTCTATAGACACAGACCTGATCATCTACACTTGCCCTCTTGCAGCACTAAGTTATGCTTTCTGTCTTTATCTTGCATCTACCTACCACTTCAGCATTTTATTTTAAAAAAACTAAGGGAGAAATGTGGGATTCACATATAAATCAAGTATAAAAAATCAAATGAATAATAAAAAAAAGACAAATTACCAAAATTATTATTTTAATATACAGTATTATGTTGTAAATAATAATAACCATAATCTTTTCTGTTTGTTAGCTTGTAACAATTTTACTGAAAATATCCCCAAACTTCATTTAACATAGGACCCAAATGTCCATCAAGTGGAGGATGGATAAGCAAATTGTGGTATAGTTAATTCTACTAGAATATGCATTTTTAAAAATTAAAGTATTGTTAATATACAATCTCATGTTGGTTTCAAATGTACATCACTGTAGTTCAGCAGTCCCATGATCAATTTATATTGTGATTGCAAATTATTGTGTCCCTTTATCTCCCTCTCCCTTTCCCCACTGCCCCCATCCCAACCCCTCCCCTTTGGTAGCCACTAGTAACTTCTCAGTGTCCATGAGTCTGCTGCTATTTTGTTCTTTCAGTTTTGCTTTGTTTTTATATTCCACAAATAAGTGAAATCATCTGGTATTTGTCTTTCGCCATCTGGCTTATTTCACTGACCATAATACCCTCTAGATCCATCCATGTTGTTGCAAATGGTAGGATTTCTTTTCTTTTTAAGGTTAAATGATATTTCATTGTGTATATGTACTACATTTTTTTATCCATTCATCTACTGATGGATACTTACATTGCTTCCATTTCTTGGCTATTGCAAATACTGTGGCAATAAACATAGCAGTGCATATCTTTTCAAATCAGGGATTTTGTTTTCTTTAGGTAAATCCCTAAGAGTGAAATTACTGGGTTAAATGGTATTTCTATTTTTAGCTTTTTGAGGGGCCTCCATACTGCTTTCCATAATGGTTGCACCAATTTACATTCCCACCAACAGTATAAGAGGGTTCCCCTTTCTCCACATCATCACCCAAATTTGTTGTTTCTTATCTTTTGGATAGTGGCCATTCTAATTGGTATGAGTTGATATCTCATTGTGGTTTTAATTTGTTTTTCCCTGATGATTATTGATGTGGAGATCTTTTCATGTGCCTGTGGCCATTTGTATTTCTTCTTTGGAGAAATGTCTGTTCAGATACTCCACCCATTTCTTAATCAGGTTATCTGTTTTTTTGGGTGTTGAGCCATGTAAGTTTTAAACTTTTGAGCACATTGATCTAGTGATACTGATTTTGTTCATATCTGTGTTTACCTGGAGGAAGTGATTTTAAATCAGCTTATTCCATTGCTTGCTATTTTACTTGGTAATAAATGTTGATGAAGATAACAATTATCATTTTACTTCCAAAAAATTAAGCAATTGGAATATTCTTTTGTAAACTACTAATCAGCAGTGTACACTTTTCTCATTAAATTGGCAGACCATACTCTTAGTGAATAATCCACTACTTTCACCAGAAATGACAAGATTGATGAATATAATAATTATATTCAAGTTTATTTTTCTTTGGTTATAGACAATTGCATTAATCTCTCCCAGTAAGGCTTAGAATGTGTTAACATTTTAGAAGTGAAGCATCATAGTGTTGGTTGATGAATTGACTGATTGTGTGGGCATGAGTGTGTGTGTCTGTGTGTGTGTGTGCGTGTCTCTGTGTGATATTAGGGATTTATTGATTTCAGCAATAGTAATTTATGCATTGCAAGGATTTTCAATTCTTACCTTTCTGCTCCACATATACCTAAGACCTAGTCTGGACTATGCACCTGACTAACATGTTGAAGAGAGAAAACACTCTCCCAATCCCAATACTTAACATTGTGTATAGGCTACCTACTTAGCCTCTTTGTGCCTCAGTTTACTGTTTGTTTGACATCTCTTGTGAAAATCAAAGCAGGGAAAATAAAGAGGAATTCTTAAGGAATTCTTGCTTAAGAGGAATTTTCCATCTCTACAGGAATCTAACAGACCAAAGGGACATTTTTAAAAAGGCTCCAGAATAAAGATGTTGGGCTCTAGGACACCAGGGCAATTAAAATTCTCTAAGAAAACTGGAAATAAAGGGCCACTTCTGAAGTGGATAAGTAAACAGTTATCTAAAGCTCAGAGAGTTTAAACATACCTGAACACACCTTGAGAGTTTGCTTCAAGACGAAGGACATTTATTGATGAAAATATAAGTGATACCACACAAATGTCTTTTGTTTTAGCTTCTAGGTACCCCAGGTGCCTAGAGTAAAAGATGCTGGAAGAAACTAGGGACAAAAAGCCTGTCTTTCTAAGACTCCATTAGAAGATATAGTGATATGACAAAACATTGAAATAGCAAGGTCATCTTTTGAAGAGCTTAAATATAGAAGAGAAGGACTGCAAATAGACTTTTAAGAACAATCATACTTGCCAAGAGTCATTAGGCACTTCAGGTCACCATTAGAAGCTTGAGGACTGGCAGTGACACTTGTAGCTCACGAGGATGGAGTAGACAAGTATGAATGATAAATGTGGCAGAAATGGCAGACACTGCCAAATGACAAGGGACTTAAGTTTCTTTTTTTTCACTCTGCTGAAGTTGGAGCCATTCTTATTATTTACACACTGCATAAATGGTATGGCCCAAGGATGCAAGAGACACACAAATATATCTGAAAACTTATTAATGATTGATATACGGGGGTTATTTTATAAAGAAAGAAATCAACAGTAGCAGCAAGGTGAAAAGCAAAAGAAAGTGAAAATACATAGATTTCTTCCTTGAAGATTCATGAATTTGTGAGCATAACACTGTTTTACTTAATTCTGTAAATTGATTCTTTAATTAATTAATTCTTAATTTACTTAATTAAGCAAAAGATGAAAATCAGCCAAGCTGAGGTAAGGTACTAAATCTAACATGTGGGTCTGTCTCCGGTCCATATCAGCTCTGTTTCACAGGAATTTTTCCAGACTATCTTTGGAAAGGTAGTTAAAAACACCTCAGTATATTCTCGTAAGAGAAATATAAGTCATCATTTGTTATCCTACGTGTTTTTGAGTGATAGTTAATGGGAAAACAACATGTCTGCCTTTGGAGATGGCGTTAGAAAAAACTTCTTTAGACAAGATGAAAATAATGCCTCGGAAATACATTTGAAATAAGTGTTTCAGACTTAAAATGCTTATTCTTTTCAAATGTATGTCATATGATATAATTATGGAGGCTGGCAAGTCTGAAATCTGCAGGGTGGGTCAGCAGGCTGGAGGCCCGGGAAAGAGCCACTGTTGCAGTCTCTGCTAGGATTCCTTCTTGCTTGGGACAAGTCAGTCCTTTCCTGTTAACTCATCAACTGATTGGATAAATATGGGAGACAATTTGCTTTACTCAAAGTCTACTGATATAAATCTCACCCCAAAACAGCCCCACATAAACATTCAAAATAATGTTCTACCACACATCTGGACACTATGTCCCAGTCAAGTTGACACATAAAATTAACCATCACCGAATCTATATAATCTATTGATTGTTAACATTCAGGCTTTCTTTCCAAAATCATAAACATGTTGTCAGAGAAGACCTCCTAAATATAAAATATTTCATTGACTGCCTAAATTTATTAAATAAATAATAAACTTGTCATAGTTCTTGTTAATATCAGCACTTCAGATCTCTCTGGCATTTTCTCAGTGGTCAGTAAGTTAATTCAAAATTTGCTGCAAAATTATGTCTCCACTTAAGAGCTATAGGAAGGGAGTATAAGAGACCACTATTCCTAGAAAAGATTTTCTTCCTCTAGATAACTTTATATTCAAAGCACCTAGAACATTTACTAATATTTGACACACTCACAATGCCATTTTACTGAAAAAAACACTAATATAAAAGTCTAACTTGAAGGCCAGTAGTATTCGTACATACCAGGCATTTAGTAAATATGTATGGAATATATGAATGGTAGTTAGGTATGTATAGCATGCAGTCATCCTTGCTTCCTGAGATAACATAAGTAAAAAATATCAAAAATTTGATATCCTTAAATTCCTTAAACAATTTAAATGAAAACCATTTGAATAACTACACTAGTTGGGGTGAAAATTTGATAATGTGTGTAACAATTGAACTACTGTGCTGTATACTTGGTACCAATATAAGTTGAGTGGTGCTCAAGCTAATTTTTGAAAATTTTTGCAGTTCATCTCTTGGTACATGTCTGTACCCAATTTTCTACACAAAGATATGCATTTCTGTTTTCTTTACTGTGCTTTCCTTTATTTCTTCTTTCTAACTCATTTCTTTTCTCATGCTATCCTTTCTTATTTATATCTCTCACTTCAGTTTTTTTCTTTGTCATAGTTCTTGTTAGTATCAGCACTTCAGATCTCTCTGGCATTTTCTCAGTGGTCAGTAAGTTAATTCAAAATTTGCTGCAAAATTATGTCTCCACTTAAGAGCTATAGGAAGGGAGTATAAGAGACCACTATTCCTAGAAATAGGAATTCCTCACAACTGTTTTAAGCTTAATGTTTCCTTTCCCCATACCATGTGGTATTATTTAGTCCTTTTTCAGGTACTTGACACTAAGCAGTTATCTAGCTTTTCAATGATTTTAAACTCATTTATCTTGCTACTTGCCAAATGTCTATCTCAAAGTTCTATCTAACGTTCTAGGGTTCTATCTAAATGTCTCTCTCATGACGTGCAAACGTCTAATCACAAAGTGTCAAGTTAATCATATATGTATTAAGATGATAATGATTTAGGGTGATAATGACAACGATGACTTGCAGGCGACTGCTGGCAGTCATCACTGCCTGCCCTAGCCTCTCTCATTTTGATGTAATATCTGCCCTTTGACAAAATGGCCTTAGGAACTTTGATTTTTTTTTTTCTAAGCAAGACACACAAATAAAATGACACCTGGTAATGCTGATAAAGCCAAAAGTAAATAACTGACTAAGAGAAAACTTAGATGAGTCCATCTGAGTTTTTCCATAAGCCAGAAACTTATGAAATTGTAGGGAAATAGCAGTTGGCTCAATGATTCCAACTCCAGGAATTTGGAACCCAAAAAACTTTAATAGAATCGACAGTTGGAGGTCATGGCATAAAGCTGAAGCTGGTGACCATTATCTAAGCATATGGATATGTATAAATAGATCCGGTTAGAGCAAGGTGGGCGGGTGTTGTTGGTGGACATAAATGCAGCCAACTCAGAAGAAAAGCAGAATACTGAGAGACTATATAGCATCTGAGAGATGCAGAGTAACCTAATTTTCTAGTTTGAAATTTATAGTACTATTTTATGCACTAAGAGGAGAACATGAGGTCCTTACTGGTTTTCTATTCCTTGATACCAGAGGAGTCTTAAGAGTTTCCTGAGTCTGCTTTAGATGGAAGATTATGATTTTTTTATTATCATATCATAACTCTTTACCAATACTTATTCAGCATCTACTATATACAGAAATCTCCCCAAAAATCATAATTAGAAATAGAATAGAGCAATTCTGTATTTCTTCTCCACAGTATTGGATGACGTCCATTGTCACTTCCTTCTTTCTATTTAGTAACAACCTCCATGTTTTAGTATGTCATGTGTTCCATTAAATATCTATTTTTCTCAGTCTCCTTTGTAACTATGTTGAGTCTATTTGACTGGTTCTACTTATGAATGAAAGTGATATGTGCAATTTCCAGGTTGGGTCTCTAAATGGAATGAGTAAGTTTCTAATCCCCCTTGTCCCTTTCCTATTGTCTGGAATGTAGCCATTATAATAGCAATCATCTTAGACTATGATAAGATAGTCACTTCATGGTGACAGCATTCACTGGTATTATGGACCCTCCATTGAAGATATGGAGTCTTTATAATTACATTTTTGCATAACATTTCTATGTTATTTAAACCAATGTTACGATGTCTTTGTTAGAACAACCAGAGAGATATCTTCAACATAGACAACATTGATGAGAATAAGATTCCGTTAATAGGAGGGAGGAAAAGCACCAAAGATAATTAGATGACATAAGCTGGTTTAGTGTTGGAATTTAGTAGCAAGTACATGCTTCAGTAAACTGTTGAAAGAAATAGACAAAAAAAGAAGGGAAAAGTTGCAGTATGTGCCATCAAAACCACAAAAAAGAAGTAAGTAAACAACACAGTGGATGTTTCACCAGGTACAATTAAGATAGTGTTTAAGGCTGGGCTGCACACAAATGCTTCCTGATAGCCCCAAAAGGAGGCTCCTTTGGTAATGCCATCATGGTAAATAATACTGCGTGCAAATGAAGTAAATTAGAGATAGAGCCAGACACACTTTGTCTAATTAGCACCATGTCAGAGTAGGTCTAGGTATTTGTGCCATCAACATAAACTAAGGTCGTGAGTGAAAGAACTTTAGTTGTATAAAGAACACTTAATTGGAACATGCACTTGAAGTATTTTGTGAATGGTATATCTGTTTTTCCTGATGACCTTGTTAAAAGTTAGTGTTTATAAGAGTATGCAGTTGCATATTCATATTTCTCACCAATTCTACTTATTGGCATCACTGTCTTGAAGAACTCTTTATCTGAGCAATGGTATAAGTTATTTTTCTTGGTGACCCAAGTAAGCTGCTTAGGGAACAAACTAATTGTAGAGGCTTGCTTCTTAGATTATTTTCCTCACACACATCACTATCAACCAAGAGCTTTAGAATGGCCCAGACTGGGCAGTAGGACAATAGACAATAGTCTGTGGACACCTTAAAAGCTTAATAAAGATTCCAAAAAAAACATTCTGAATCCAGGTCTGTAATCAACATAAAACATTTTAAGTGAAGATGTTAAATGTATTTGTTCCTATCAAATATTGGCCTTATTTTTTTGTTCAATAATAACAACCAATTTTATAGAATTGTATTTCTGTTAAGGAAGCTGTTATTTACCGATATTTACAGTGCCTGTAACTTTGGACATCCAAGGGAAGGGAAGAATGAAACAGTAAATAATACTCATTCATAAGGCATGCCACATACCAAGATAAAAGCTTCTTATCTTACAAGATTCAGATATTATTTACTCTGGGAAACCTTCTCAGAATCTTACTCTTGTGTCTAGGTTAAGAGCTCCTCCTCTGTGATCCAATGGCACCATTTATTATCCCATTAATATAATAATTCATATTCATAAATTTATGAATTTATTTATCTTCCTATGTACAGTAAACTCTCTGGTAGTAGGAACATATATTGCTTGATCCTCATGTGTTCCAGCTATGGACTGCTGCACAACAAATGAGTCCAAAATTTTGTTGCTTAAAACAACAGTCATTTATTTTGTTCACAAGTCTGCCATTTGGAGAGGACTCAGCAAAGATGGCTTGCTTTTTGTTCCATACAGTGGCAGTGGGGTGGCTGAACTAGACCTGGAAAACTGACTTGCAAACAGGCTTCTTTGGTGTATTACTATCTGTTACTGTATGACAATTTAAAATTTAGTGTCTTAGAAAGACAATAAGCATTTGCTTTTTTTTTGTTTGTTTAAAAATTTTTTATTTTGTTATCATTAATCTACAATTACATGAAGGACATTATGTTTACTAGGCTCCCCCCTTCACCAAGTCCCCCCCACATCCCCATTCACAGTCACTGTCCATCAACGTAGTAAGATGCTGAAAAATCACTACTTGCCACCAAGTTCACAGTCACTGTCCTTCAACATTGTAAGATGCTGTAAAATCATTACTTGTCTTCTCTGTGTTGCACAGCCCTCCCCGTGCCCCCCAACACTATACATGCTAATCATACTGCCCCCTTTCCTTTCTTCCCGCCCTTATTCCTCCCTTCCCACCCGTCCTCCCAAGTCCCTTTCCCTTTGGTAACTGTTAGTCCATTCTTGGGTTCTGTGCTTCTGCTGCTGTTTTGTTCCTTCAGTTTTCTTTTGTTTTTACACTCCACATATGAGTGAAATCATTTGGTACTTGTCTTTCTCCACCTGGCTTATTTCACTGAGCATAATACCCTCTAGCTCCATCCATGTTGTTGCAAATGGTAGGATTTGTTTTTTTCTTATGGCTGAGTAATATGCCATTGTGTATATGTACCACATCTTCTTTATCCATTCATCTACCGTTGGACATTTAGGTTGCTTCCATATCTTGACTATTGTAAATATTGCAGCGATAAACATAGGGGTGCATCTGTCTTTTTCAAACTGGAGTGCTGCATTCTTAGGGTAATTTCCTAGAAGTGGAATTCCTGGGTCAAATGGTATTTCTATTTTGAGCATTTTGAGGAACCTCCATACTGCTTTCCACAATGGTTGAACTAATTTACATTCCCACCAGCAGTGTAGGAGGGTTCCCCTTTCTCCACGACCTCGCCAACATTTGTTGTTCTTTGTCTTTCAGATGGTAACCATCCTTACTGGTGTGAGATGATATCTCATTGTGGTTTTAATTTGCTTTTCTCTGATGACAAGCAATGTGGAGCATCTTTTCATGTGTCTGTTGGCCATCTGAATTTCTTCTTTAGAGAACTGTCTATTCAGTTCCTCTGCCCATTTTTTAATTGGATTATTTGCTTTTTGTTTGTTGAGGTGTATGAACTCTTTATATATTTTGGATGTCAACCCTTTATTGGATCTGTCATTTTCGAATATATTCTCCCATACTGTAGGATACCTTTTTGTTCTATTGATGGTGTCCTTTGCTGTACAGAAGCTTTTCAGCTTGATATAGTCCCATTTGTTCATTTTTGCATTTGTTTCCCTAGCCCGGGGAGATATGTTCAAGAAGAGGTCACTCATGTTTATGTCTATGAGATTTTTGCCTATGTTTTTTTCTAAGAGTTTTATTGTTTCATGACTTACATTCAGGTCTTTGATCCATTTTGAATTTACTTTTGTGTATGGGGTTAGACAATGGTCCAGTTTCATTCTCCTACATGTAGCTGTCCAGTTTTGCCAGCACCATCTGTTGAAGAGACTGTCATTTAGCCATTGTATGTCCATGGCTCCTTTACTAAATATTAATTGACCATATATGTTTGGGTTAATGTCTGGAGTCTCTAATCTATTCCACTGGTCTGTGGCTCTATTCTTGTGCCAGTACCAAACTGTCTTGATTACTGTGGCTTTTTCGTAGAGCTTGAAGGTGGGGAGTGAGATCCTCCCCACTTTATTCTTCCTTCTCAAGAGTGCTTTGGTTTTTCGGGGCCTTTGGTGTTTCCATATGAATTTTTGAACTATTTGTTCCAGTTTGTTGAAGAAAGCTGCTGGGAATTTGGTAGGAATTGCATCAAATCTGTATATTGCTTTGGGCAGGATGGCCATTTTGAAGATATTAATTCTTCCTAGCCAAGAGAATGGGATGAGTTTCCATTTGTTAGTGACCTCTTTAATTTCTCTTAAGAGTGTCTTATAGTTTTCAGGGTATAGATCTTTCACTTCATTGGTTAGGTATTTTATTCTTTTTGATGCTATTGTGAATGGAATTGTTATCCTGATTTCTCTTTCTATTGGTTCATTGTTAGTGTATAGGAAAGCCACAGATTTCTGTGTGTTAATTTTGTATCCTGCGACTTTGCTGAATTCCGATATTAGCTTTAGCAGTTTTGGAGTGGAGTCTTTAGGGTTTTTTATGTATGATATCATGTCATCTGCAAATAGTGACAGTTTAACTTCTTCTTTACCAATCTGGATTCCTTGTATTTCTTTGTTTTGTCTAATTGCTGTGGCTAGGACCTCCAGTACTATGTTGAATAACAGTGGGGAGAGTGGGCATCCCTGTCTTGTTCCCGATCACAGAGGAAAAGCTTTCAGCTTCTTGCTGTTCAGTATGATGTTGGCTGTGGGTTTATCATATATGGCCTTTATTATGTTGAGGTACTTGCCCTCTATACCCATTTTGTTGAGAGTTTTTATCATGAGTGGATGTTGAATTTTATCGAATGCTTTTTCAGCATCTATGGAGATGATCATGTGGTTTTGTCTTTCTTTTTGTTTATGTGGTGGATGATGTTGATGGATTTTCAAATGTTGTACCATCCTTGCATCTCTGGGATGAATCCCACTTGGTCATGGTGTACGATCCTTTTGATGTATTTTTGAATTTGGTTTGCTAATATTTTGTTGAGTGTTTTTGCATCTACATTCATCAGGGATATTGGTCTGTAGTTTTCTTTTTTGGTGGGGTCTTTGCCTGGTTTTGGTATTAGGGTGATGTTGGCTTCATAGAATGAGTTTGGGAGCATTCCCTTCCTTTTCTATTTTTGGAAAACTTTAAGGAGAATGGATATTATGTCTTCTCTGTATGTCTGATAAAATTCCGAGGTAAATCCATCTGGCCCAGAGGTTTTGTTCTTTGGTAGTTTTTTTATTACTGCTTCAATTTTGTTGCTGGTAATTGATTTGTTTAGATTTTATGTTTCTTCTTTGGTCAGTTTTGGAAGGTTGTATCTTTCTAGGAAGTTGTCCATTTCTCCTAGGTTTCCCAGCTTGTTAGCATATAGGTTTTCATGGTACTCTCTAATAATTCTTTGTATTTCTGAGGGGTTCGTCATGATTTTTCCTTTCTCGTTTCTGATTCTGTTGATTTGTGTTGACTCTCTTTTCCTCTTAATAAGTCTGGCTAGAGGCTTATCTATTTTGTTTATTTTCTCGAAGAACCAGCTCTTGGTGTCATTGATTTTTGCTATTGTTTTATTCTTCTCAATTTTATTTATTTCTTCTCTGATCTTTATTATGTCCCTCCTTCTGCTGACCTTAGCCTCATTTATTCTTCTTTTTCCAATTTCGATAATCGTGACATTAGACCATTCTTTTGGGATTGTTCTTCCTTCCTTAAATATGCCTGGATTGCTATATACTTTCCTCTTAAGACTGCTTTTGCTGTATCCCACAGTAGCTGGGGCTCTGTGTTGTTGTTGTCGTTTGTTTCCATATATTGCTGGATCTCCATTTTGATTTGGTCATTGATCCATTGATTATTTAGGAGTGTGTTGTTAAGCCTCCAGGTGTTTGTGAGCCTTTTTGCTTTCTTTGTACAGTTTATTTCTAGTTTTATGCCTTTGTGGTCTGAAAAGTTGGTTGGTAGGATTTCAATCTTTTGGAATTTGCTGAGGCTCTTTTTGTGGCCTAGTATGTGGTGTATTCTGGAGAATGTTCCATGGGCATTTGAGAAGAATGTGTATCCTGTTGCTTTTGGATGTAGAGTTCTGTAGATGTCTATTAGGTCCATCTGTTCTAGTGCGTTGTTCTGTGCCTCTTTTTCCTTACTTATTTTCTGTCTGGTAAATCTGTCCTTTGGAGTGAGTGGTGTGTTGAAGTCTCCCAGAATGAATGCATTGCAATCTATTTCCTCCTTTAATTCTTTTAGTATTTGTTTCACATATGTTGGTGCTCCTGTATTGGGTGCATATACATTTATAATGGTTATGTCCTCTTGTTGGACTGAGCCCTTTATCACTATAGAATGTCCTTCTTTATCTTTTGTTACTTTCTTTATTTTGAATTGTATTTTGTCTGATACTAGTATTGCAACACCTGCTTTTTCCTCTCTGTTGTTTGCATGAAATATCTTTTTCCATCCCATGACTTTAAGTCTGTGCATGTCTTTGGGTTTGAGGTAAGTCTCTCGTAAGCAGCATATGGATGGGTCTTGCTTTTTTATCCATTCTATTACTCTGTGTCTTTGTTTGGTGCATTCAGTCCATTTACATTTAGGGTGATTATTGAAAGGTATGTAATTATTGCCATTGCAGGCTTTAAGTTTGTGGTTACCAAAGGTTCAAGGTTAGCTTCTTTACTATCTTACTGTTTAACTTAACTCGCTTATTGAGCTATTATAAACACGGTCTGATGATTCTTTATTTCTCTCCCTTCTTATTCCTCCTCCTCTGTTCTTCATATGTTGGGTGT
The DNA here is from genome assembly GCF_040802235.1 of Manis javanica. NCBI lineage: Eukaryota > Metazoa > Chordata > Mammalia > Pholidota > Manidae > Manis > Manis javanica. The sequence continues at coordinate 57,146,605 of NC_133159.1, forward strand.
TTTGTTCTGTGCTCTTTTTAGGAGTGCTCCCATCTAGAGCAGTCCCTGTAAGATGCCCTGAAGAGGTGGTTTGTGGGAGGCAAATTTCCTCAACTTTTGCTTGTCTGGGAATTGTTTAATCCCTCCTTCATATTTAAATGATAATCGTACTGGATACAGAGTCTTGGTTTGAGGCCCTTCTGTTTCATTGCATTAAGTATATCATGCCATTCTCTTCTGGCCTGTAGGGTTTTTGTTGAGAAGTCTGATGATAGCCTGATGGGTTTTCCTTTGTAGGTGACCTATTTTTTCTCTCTGGCTGCCTTTAATACTTTTCCTTGTCTTTGATCTTTGCCGTTTTAATTATTATGTGTCTTGGTCTTGCCCTCCTTGGATCCCTTGTCATGGGAGTTCTGTGTACCTCTGTGGTCTGAGAGGCCATTTCCTCCCCTAGTTTGGGGAAGTTTTCAGCAATGATTTCTTCAAAGATACTTTTTATCCCTTTTTCTCTCTCTTCTTCTTCTGGTACCCCTATAATGCGGATATTGTTCTGTTTTGATTGGTCACTCGGCTCTCTTAAAATTCTTCATTCCTGGAGATCCTTTTATCTCTCTCTGCATCAGCTTCTCTGCATCTCTGTTCTCTGTTTTCTAATCCATTAATGGTCTCTTGCATCTTGTCCATTCTGTTTTGAAGTCCTTCCAGAGCTTGTTTTATTTCTGTATTCTCCCTTCCTAGTTCTTGCATATTTCTCTGCAAGTCCATCAGCATGGTTATGACTTTTGTTTTGAATTCTTTTTCAGGAAGACTGGTTAAATCTATCTCCCCAGGTTCCTTCTCAGGGGAAGATGTAGAAGATGTCAAGGCTGTCTGGATTAGTCTTGTCTGGATCAAATTTTTTTGCCTTTTCATGTTGATAGGTGCAATGGTGAGCTATTGACTTTCTGTCAGCTGGGAGAGCCAAGGCTTTCCACTTGCTCCTGGCCTTTTTTTACTGGGACAACCACAACCCCTAGTGGCTTGTGTTGGGCAATTCTGTGTAGACTGGGTCTCTGTATCTTGCCTGGCCGGTATGGAGGAAGCTCCCTTGTTGTGGGTATGGCCAGCCTCAGGCTGCTGCTCTACTATGGCAGGGCCCCAGAGAGGTAATGGATGGGGGGCTGCTTGTTTACCTACATGAGGGGTCTCAGAGCTGTTGCCCAGGGGGTTAGTGCACCCAGAGTTCCCTGGAATTTCCAGCTTCTGGACTATGACCCGGGATGCTTCAGTCCAGCTGTGACATCGCTGTCCCTTGAAGACTTTCAAAAAACACTCGCTTTTCTTTGTCACAGGGGTGTCGGCTTTGGGAGACCCTGCTCCAAGGTCTTGCTGCCCTGTTTCCCTAGTATCCAGGGCCCCGCGTATGCACTGTGTTTGCGCTCTGTTCCAGATGGCTGGAGCTGGGTGTTTAGCAGTCCTGGGCTCCCTCTCGCTCCCCGCTCCAACTCCTCTCCTCCCGCCAGGAGCTGGGGTGAGGGGTGCTCGGGTCCCGCCAGGCCAGGGCTTGTATCTTACCCCTTTCACCAGGTGCTGGGTTCTCGCAGGTGTGGATGTAGTCTGGCTGTTGTCCTGTGTCTTCTGGTCTCTCTTTTAGGATTAGTTGTATTTGTTGCATTTTCAAAAATATATATGTTTTTGGGAGGAGATTCCCACTGTCCCACTCACGCCGCCATCTTGGCTCCACCCAATAAGTGTTTGCTTTTTATTTCACAGTTTCTGTGGCTCAGGTGCTAGAGAGGGAGTTTGCTGGGTGGTTCTGTAGGACCTATCATGACTAGGGCTATAGTCATCTGAAGGCTTGAATGATCCTAGAGAATCTGCTTCCAAGAGGGCTCCCTCACACGGATGGTGAGTTGATGCTTAGTATTGGCAAGAGACCTCAGTTTTTCACCATGTGGACCTCTCTATATGGCTGCTTAAGTGACTTTATGACATGGAAGCTGACTTTCCCCAGAGTAGTCCAAGAGAGAGCAGGACAGAATTGCAATGGCTTTTAATGCTTAGCCTACAAAGTCACTGTTACAGTTAATTTCACAGGGAGATATAAAAGAAGTGCCTTCACCTGATTTGTGAGGAAACCAGCAAGCGAAAAAGCCAGGCAGACAAGTGTGGCTTGGCAAGTGAAGTAGTTTTATTTAAGGGTTACTTACTACGGAGGCTCAGTGGACAACATTACAGCAGTTGCTCTACTGAAGTCACTTCCCCCTCTCCTGCCCCCCTCTGCCTGTTAGGCTAGCTTTATATCAGGGGATGGGGATGGGCTACATGCAGAGGAGCAGGTAAGTGCAGAGCTTCTTGAGTTTCAGTGGACTCAGTAAACTGAGTGGACTCAGTAAATCCTTGCAATCCTCAGGTCTCCAGTCTGCAGGCTGAGGCAGGGGGAGTAGTCTCCCCTCTCCTCCCCTTAGAATGCAGCCCAGTAGTTTGTCTTTAAAATGGCTTCTTTAATTAAATTGGCTTTACTTTAGTCAGGTCTTGGAGTATCATCTATATTAGTCACACACTTTTGTTTCTGCAACATTCCATTGGTCTCACACAATCCCTCTTATTTAGTGTGGGGGACAGTATATAGGGTTATGTGCACCGGAAGGCGAGGATCACTGTGGGCCTTTAGAGACTGGTTACCACAGCTGGCATGCTGGTATTGGCTGTGACCTGTGTTTCTCCACAAAGTTGTTGGGCTTCCTCACATCATGGTGACTAAGTGTCAAGAGAAAGAAGAGATAAGAAAACCCAGAGGCAGAGGTGGCACACAGTTTGGGGTGTGTGTGCTCAGAAATTGGGATGGCATCTTTTCCACTTTATTGTACCAAGGAAAAGAGTTATTCATCCCACCTGGAAGACTCAATAGGAAGAATATCAAATGTTTTGTGGTTATCTTTCATCTATGATATGATTATCTTTGTAGTCATGGGTATGACTTCCAAACTCAGCACCATGTTTAGTAAGCATTTGCTAAATATGGATTCAAAGAACAGACGTTGTGTTAATTTTTTAAAGTATTGATTGGTACAGGTATATACCACAACCATTTTGGAATTGAGATTTTTATATGTATTAGTACATTCACAAATAAAAGGAATTTATACATACTGCTTATATGTTCCAGCCAAAATATATTATTATTTTATTTAAAGTTGGTCATTTAGAATTGCTCTTTCAAAAAGAGAAAATCAAATTGTAGGAACTGTTTTTCTAAACCTGTCTTGTAGAAATGAGTCTTGAATAGACCCTGAGGCTATTAAAGGCTGTGATGACATAACATTGCTATTATTTAATGTTGACTTAGTAGATAGTATCTATCAAATCATTTAGGAATGGAATTCATAGAATTTCTTTCAAAGAGATGAGGGTGTTATAAGGCAGGAATCAGAGGAAAACTAAGAGAAAGGTTCATGTCAAAATGTGGCTGTACACAGCATGAATACATACAGCTTATTCATAACCAACTTTAGTAGGAATGTAAAATTCCAGATATTTGTGAGGAGGCATCACTATGAAAAGATACACTCAAATTGTTTGAGGAAAACTCTTTTAAGGGCAATACTTGAAGCATTAATGTCTATGTTGTTTACCCTTTTTAACAAAAAGCTAACTGTATTTCTTGAAAGGTAGTAAAATAAAATTAAAGTCCTGCCGAGTCCAGTTTCACCTTTAGACAGTTCTTTTCAACCAAATTATTAAGGTTTTATAAAAACAAGTCAGACATTTAATTACTATCACAAGAGCAGCACCATTCAAATATAACATTCAGCAACACATATTATCAGCCAAATTGAATTTTTAAGACTGCTTTGTGCAGAATACACACTTGATTATGTACTCTGTGTCATGAATAGTTTTCTAAGGACCTTAATCCATATTGGCTTTAACCCTGTACCCTAGGGTTCTTTGCAGCATTAAATCTGGAGTGAAAATTCTGACGAATAGATAAACAGCACAGTACAGTATCTAATAGTAGTGTGCAAACCATAGCACAGACTGGCTTTTGTTTCCATGTCACAGCTAAGCACAAGCTAAGCAACTTGGCTGTAACCTAAATACTCAGAATAAAAAACTTGCATTAATTTTCACCTTGAATAACTATGCTTAAGTTTTACTGTCAAAGAAATGTCCATAAACTCCTCTTTTCATTAGTATTTCTCCTAGCAAATTTTTTTTGAAAACAGAGCAAATTCTATAAAACTTCCCCTGTATTACTTCCCCTATACTATGAAGATAACTTGGACAAGCTGATAATATTAACAACAAAAAAACTCCAGATAAAATTTTTTACCAGAAATCTATAAATAGAAAAAAAGTTACTTTCAGAGATACTTAAACTTAAATCTAAAATATGAGAAGAATCCAGATTTCAAGAATCCCCAGGAAGATGATTCTAGTTACAGAGAGAGAGAAGTACAGAGCCAAAGATAGGAAAGAGCATAGCATATACAAGGGACTATCAGAGGTAAGTGTGGCTGAAATGTAGAAGTGAGTCAAGGGAGAGAGTGATAGGTTTGGAGTGTATGCAGTGAAAGTACGTACTAGGTGGGTAGTGTGTGCCATGAGAAAAAAATGGACTTCTTTCCAATGACAATAGGAAGATACAGAAGTGTTTTTAAATTAGAAAATGTTTTGAACATATGAGGGCTTTGTTAATAGATTATAAGGGTGCAAAGTAAAACTGTGGAGACAAGTTAGGAGATGATGCAGATTGGAGATGATGATTACTTACACTAAGGTCGAAACAGTGATGATGGAGTGGCACAGACATACTTGAAATACATTATATAAAACCAACAGAATGAGGGGTGGAATGGATATTCAATCTACAGAGATGGAGATATCAGTAAGTACTATCAGGTTTCTGAGTTGAGCAACTGATTTACTTTTGGTACCATTTAGTGAGATGTAAAGAGACTAAGGGAAACATAAGTTTGTGGGTAAACTCAATACTTCTATTTGGGGATATGTTAACTCTGAGATACTCATGAAATACATAGGTGGGAAAGTTAAATATTCCTTTGGTTATACTAGTCAAAATGTCAGAAAAAAATGACAGTACTAGATATAAGTATGGGAGTTGACAGCACAAAGATGATTTTCAAACTCATCAGAATGAATGAATTCATATAACAAGAATATATAAAGAAAAGGACCAAGGACTGAGATCCACAAAGAATTTTAATAGTTATACTTTGAGAGAGCAGCTAAAACCTTTGTCAGAAAACCAGTGGAGCACAGTGTTGCAAAAATTGAGAAAGGATTTCTCCAAAAAGAGAATAGTCAATTGTTTTGAAAGATGCTTCAAGGCCCAATAAGATAAGTATAGGAAATGTGAATTTCACTGGCCTGGTGGGCACAGAGGACTGATTAGAAAGGTTAACAGAATGAACGGGGAGTAAAGAAATGAAGACAGTAGATGACTCTTTCGAAATATTTTACATGAATAGAAACAAGTGGCATATGTGGGATGAGGGCAGAGTTTTTGGTAAGTAAGATGATAAAATCTGTGGTAAAATTCAGTCTTTCTGGCAGGTTTATATAGTGATGGGAATGATAAACAATAGAAATGGAAAAACTGATGGTACAGGAAGGGGGTGGGGTCATTGTTAGAGCATCCCTCTGCCTGGCTGCTGAGGTAGAGATAAAAAGAAGGAAGGGAGTGACGAACAGGTCAGAGTATTGAAGGGAGTCATTTCCCTCAGAAGAGAAGGATGGGATATAGAAAACAGAAAGGGGGTGGGGGAGTCTTGATCTACCACAACCCGAGGAAATAGGAGCAGATAGAACAAAATGCAAAATAATTATTTCAGAAAGTGAGAAATGAATTTTATAGAACACAGCAGAACTGATGTGCAAAATTAAGTACCTGTTTGAGTTTTGTAATTATGAATTTAAAGTGTAACCAGCGCTATGTGATTTTCTCTGGCAATATTCATTTCCTTGGGGGTACAGGCATAGAAGAGGAAATGATTTGGTTTCTCTGGAGTTGAGGACATATTAGGTGATAACAACAGAGGGAGAGGGGCACATGAGCTGAGGATGCTCGCTATGGTGTGATTGTTATCAGTGACTGTGGGACTTAACCAGAACAAGGAATGCAGGAAAGACAAGACGGATGAGGCAAGGAAATAGTGAGAAAAGGTGGTGCTCATGTTTTAGGTCTCAAACAGGCTGAAGAATTAAAGAAGCTGAAGTTCTACAGCAAATGTCATAGAAGTATAGACAGTTACGGTTAAATATTGGGATGTTTGAAATCCAGATCTCAGAGAAATCTGTTTCCGATGATGAAAGCATCCAATGTACATCCAGAAGAACAGATGGCTGAGATGGAGTGGAAGAAATAGTCACTGGAGGTGGGGAGAAAAAAACCCCTGAAATTCCAGTTTCCACCAAGATCATTGATACGTAAGTCATTAAATTGTGTGGAGGAGAGGAAGACTGGGAGCCAGGAACAGAAATTTTCTATCTGTATGGCAAACCAGATTTCAGAGGCTACACCTATGAGGAACAGAGCATATTTATTTAATGAATGGGTCTTCTTAATGCACAGATATAATTCTCTTTGGTTTACACGAATTCATGAAAAATAGCACTTTTTTGGTATAGTTCTTCAATTATATATACTGAAAATTCATGCTTTGCAAACTAAAACACCTCTCCCCTGCAGTTCTGGGAAATACTGGACCCAGAAATGATTGAGAATAGCTGTGGAGGTAGCAAGAAAATGCAGGGACGTCACAGAGCAGCTGTACACATAGGAGCAGAGGACAGAAAAGCATTCAGCAGCAATTCCATAGGAATGGGCAGGGGATATGAATTCAGAAAATAAAGATCATACGTTGGTTAATAAGGTATAAGGTGTGTACTCAAATCTTTTCTCCACTGTAAATGAACTGAAGACTTGATCATTATATAGCCCAGTTTCTCGAACATTAACATAGAGATAATAATACCCATGCCATCTGGTTGTTTTAAAGATTAAATGAGAAGAAATATGTAAAGCCCGTTTATTATTCATGATGCAGGCTGTGATACTATAACAAAACTCCTAAAATTATAGTTGCTTCAAAAAAGAAATTTAGTTCATTGTCACCTAACAGACCAGCGTGGGTAGGTGAGTCCTGCTTTGCAAGGCCATTCAGGGACTGAACTTTCCACATGTTCTATGGCAGGGTTGTGCTCATGGCTGAAGCTGGCTGCCTTCACGCCTGCATTCCTGTCTGAGGGGCAAGAAAGAGCAAAAGTCCAGGGCAGACAGCTTGCTGTCAGGAGATTGACACATGCTGTGCATATTATTTCAACTTCCACCCTACTGACCCCAAACTGGTTATAAGTTTGTATAGTCTCTAGCAGACCAAACCGGTTCTCAGCATTGTTTTGGAGTTTGGGGCCTGATATCAAAAGAAATAGAGGAAAGTGACAGATTCCCAGGGGAGAGTTGTAGTCCCCAGCACAGACCTACTACAATACTTGGTTCTTATTAATAGTTCCAAATTAATTAGTTCTATTAATTACCCTTTTCAGGAATTCCTCTGTTAATCCTTTACAGACTTCACTGGCTTTTAAGTGCATATACACTGGGGATTTTTATTTGCATATATGTAGTAAAATAAGATAAATATGTAATAAGAATTTTTTGATGATTATTGACATATCTATATCAACATTTCAGGAACATTTTGCAAGTGTTTAACCTAGTGTTTTGCTGAGCCTATTCCCATAACCAGAGTGGCAACACTGCATGGCTTAAGTATATGGAGAACTTTAATATGGATATGTTCTACACTTATATCTGGATATGGGTGTACATGAAGCTATTATTTGACCAAGTACAACAAATTTGTATGTGGAAACCCCACCCAAGTAAAACTACCCATAGGTAGCAAGTTAATAAAACAACAACAAATCAAGTTCTAGTCACTTAATTTGGTAAATGGCCTCATAGCAATTTATTATCTCTGCCAAAAAATCTGTGACTAGCTTAGCTAGCTTTGTTACCCCTATTTTATGTATTAAGCATTTTTGACTTATGGATACTTCTGGTTATTGAGAATTGTATTTCCAGAGAAGCAAGAAAACATTTGCCTCTGATTCAATCAAAGCATTCCTATAATTCACGTACGCTGACTAAAGCAGCTGGAGCTGCACTATGGTCATGGAAGTCAGGATGTTAATGAAGAACTGAATACTCTCAGATTTAAAGAGTTCCCAGGAACATGGCTCATGGTCATTACAACTCAAAGTCAGTTTTATTGAAGAAATAAGGCATGTCTATTAACAAATGAAGATTTTTTATAACAGTGACTTTGTAAAATTAATTTGAAAATTATACAACTAATTCTGTTTAAAACAATAGCCTTTCATATATGGATCTGTGACTAGGGCGAAGTACCTTCTCACTTCCCTCCTTTTGATCAATATGTACCATCTTCTTTAAAGTCATTTTATATTTTACCTTCTCCAGGAGTTTTCCTTGATTATTTCCTGCTGTTTCTATTCCTATTTTAATACTATAAAAATATTTTAAAACTTATCAGACTAGTGATACCTGGGTGTATAAAATAAAAACAATATTACTATGGTTTCATTATTTTCCTACTAATATAAATGTAAAGAGAAAGAGAAAAAGAGAAATTGACACGTAGTTAGCACATGGTATGAATTACTTTTACTCTCATACATAGTTTCATTTAATCAGATGTAGTATTGTATGATGGTAGAAATTCATGTGCCAGAATCCGTCCTTTGAATTGCCTGCTTGCCAATTTTTGTGTAAGTCACCTTAGGCAAAGTAAGCCTAAATTTTCTCATTTTGATAATTACAGAACCTACTCAGCAATGTTGCTGAATGATGAAATGAAGTAATGTATGTACAGCACTTAGATTATCCTGGCATGGAGTAAACAGTAAATATTAGCTATTGTCGTTATTAGTAATTACTTCTGAAGTCGTAGGTTTTTTAAGTCCAGTTTGTATCAGTGACAAACCAAAGTTCAAATAATTTAGGAAACTTGAAAAATCTAAATGGACTAGAAGATTTACAATTGAAAACCAGGTCTAAAAATCAGAATTTGTCATGCTTTCCCATCTCCGCTTTGCCTCTCCCCTGCTCTGCCTCCCTCTTCCCCCCTGCTTCCTCTTCTCCCATGTCCTCCTCCTCTTCCTTCTTTTTTGGTTTCTTGCTCTCCACCAACACAACAGCAGACCTGTTGTTCTACGAATGATTATTCAAAACAGCAGCCTACTTCTCGGGAGGGAGCTGGTTGAATATTCTGTATCCTGGGTGGGTTGAGAAAGAAAGATAATAATTGCTTTCTCATACATTTTGGTTCCTGTTGCTTTTTTCATGGTATTGTTAGAGAAACCAGTGTTTTTTATTAAGAAGCTTTTGTTCTGAAAATCCAGCTGCCTCCCTTCTCTGTGTCTTCCCTTTTAAAAGCAAGGGAAGGGAAGGACAAGGAACCTAAATGGGTCAGACCTAAAGCTAAATATGCAGACAATGGACAGTGAAGGAGTTCTGCACAGGGTTCTGAAAAGTCGACATTACTTTCTGTCTGACTCCCAAACTATAATTTTTACTGTATTACACTATGCTGTTTCTCCTTGAGCGAAAGACCATTTTTTTTGTTAGAAGCAGATATATACATCATATACATAAAATATCACATATATAAAGTCATTCATGATATATTTTATGTCACATATAAAATATTTTATATATAATATTCTATATGGGACACATACTATATATATATATATATAATTACATACTTTAAATTGGGTTAGTTTTTAAGGTTTGGCACTTTGTCAATTCCCAGGAGATTTATTTATCTCCAAGAGCCTAGTGTTTTGGCAGGCATGTTCTACTTCTACATGTATCTTTTTGTGTAGCCAGGTGAAAAAGACTCTATATGGTTCCTGTGCTCGGGTGAATGGACCCTGCATTTAGGAACAACAGATGGAAATTGCTTTGGAGGGGGACTGGATTAGTGGCAGGGAAGTAGACAGTTGCTATGTTCTGGGTGACAGGTGATAAGAAACTGAATTAAGTGGAGATGTGGTGAGAGAGGAAGGTAGGTTAAAATACCTGGAGGTATCAGGCTAGAGTAGCACTTGGAAAGTAAGAGGGAAGAAACAAAAAAAGGAAGAAATTTGGAATGAAGCTCTGGGCTTTGATGACAAGTGAACAGGTTCTTGAAAGAAGGGTAAAAGCAATCAGGAACAAGTTAAGTTTTAAGAGTCATATCATAAATGTCATTCAGATGAAAGTTATGTATACAGAGTAACTAAACACTTAAAGGAATTTTATAAAAATGTTCAATCATTTAAAAAATTTCTATGAAATACCTATTCTGTGCTTCATAGTAGCTCTTGGAAGCATCATTTAAAGATTTTACTCTATTTTGAGATTTAACCTGGAGTAAAATGTAATATATTTGAAGACATTAATTGAAAATGTTAAAGTTATCATATTTTAAAATTTGTTTACAATTTTTTATTTATTCAAAGATTTGTTTGATTCAAATGTAAGGTTCTCTGACCCAATATAAAGATATTTTAGTTTGGTTATTGCTGGAACACTTGCAGACCAGAAGTTTTATATATTATATAATGAGTTATATTTGCTTTAGTTAAAATGTTGTCTAAAAAAGGATATTTTAAACACTTTAGTTCATTGCTTTGATTTCATCATAATCAAGCCACATTCATTCCACTGAGGCTGTGTCAGGCATCCAGACGGAGGTCAAACGTTCAGTTAATTTGGATGAGCCAAGGACATTGCAAATACTACCTCAAATCAACAAATCAATTTTAGCATATATGTCATCAAAGAAAGTGAATTTTCCTATGATTTCTCATATTTCAGGACACAAGCTGTTCAGTAGTTCTAGACCATCCAGCTGTTTACCAAACTTCAGATGGGAGATTTCAATTATGAATATAAGTGAAATGTGTGTTTTACTTTTATTTGTGGTAATCTATTGACACAGCCTTAGACAAGGCAGCACAACATTAATCAACACCTCATTTTCTTCTTTCTGTCACGAGGAGACTTTCCATTTTAATTCAAGGAGACTGGGCAGAGGAAATGATTTTGCAGTGGTGATTACATCTTTCTTTCACATTGTTTCCACTCTCCACTTAGAGGCCCTTCACTAGTGTGAAGGAAACATTTTAATAATACAAATTTTCTAATTGATATAATTCTCTTTGTTCCTTCCTGTTGTTGAAAAACTTTAAAGGTTGTGAAATATTTAATCTACCTTCCTAGTCTCAAAGTAAATAGGAACACAAAATTACATTACCTTATTAGGAATCCAGGACATCATGGCCTTTAAACTCTCTGAACTTCAATTCCCTTATTTATAAATTCAGATTAAAACAATCTAATTCTCAAAATTAGTGCAGGAGTGAGATAGTAATTGAGATAGCAAGCAAGATAGTATAAATAATTTTATAAAACTGTAAAGCCCTATTAATTGCAAGGAGAAATTTATGCATTCACTAAACATTGAACATATGCAATGTGCCAACCATTAGAGATATGAAAAAAATAAAAAATAAAGCAAAAGCCCTTCTTTTAAGAATTTTCCAGCCTGGATGAAGATATAAAGTAAATGATTATTGTCAATGCAGTATGACAGGAAGCATGATTAAGGTGTTCACATGGCTTTGAAAGTAGGTATGAGCATTGTATGTCTAAATCTGCCAAGATTTACCTATGAGGATACTTGAAGGATGAGTAGGAGTTGTTTATTGGGTTAACAAGGTAAGCAGGGCAATCTGGCAATAAGGATAAGATATTCAAAAGTAGAAGTCTAAAAGGAAATGCTGAGACTTCCAGAGGCACCAAGATGGAGTAGTGCCATTTCCCCTAGGCCCTCTTCCTTACAGCAAAGAGAGACTGAACAGAACACAACAAACAAAGACATACGTTCCCTGAAGGGGGACCGCCTAGAGCTCCTGAGATATGAGGGATGGTGTGGCGGTGGGTTCTCTTGGTTTCTTTATTGGCTCGCATACATCCCAGACAGGGCGCTGCAGAAGAGCTTTCGACCCAGAACTGCCAATAGGTTCTGGATCGGAATGGCCAAAGAGCTTCAAACGGTGCTTTTGCCCTAGCCACCAGACCAGGAAAGAAGTGGTCTAGCGACAGGGAACAGTTTGGGCAATTCCTGCCCTACTCCTGCCATGCACAATAGGTAAAAAACACATTTCTCTCAATGCCAATCACTCCCTTCCCAGGTGGTCTGAATGGACTCAGTGGGATTTGACCTTCTACTTCCTCCTTATCCCAACCATGGAAGAAGGTAACAACTGTTCCATTCCCTGAATAGGTGGTAGCTGCGGGAAGAAGTGAAAAGCTGAACCATGCTGTGTGCTGATGCTGATTCCCCAAGAAAGATAGCATCACCAGAATCCAGTAGCCAGCTGAGCCTCCCCTACTGCCCAGTATAAACAAGACTTAACTAGGTGGTGTGTGAGGCAGGGATACCCTAGCAGGCTGACAGTAGGGCTCAGTGGGGAGCAGCAAAGAGATGTGAGTCAGCCCTCCACTTTCCTCCTTCCTGGTGGCAGAGAGTTGTTCTTACAGTCCTACTTGCACACCGTGAGGCAGTGCAGATCTGTGCCCCACTTCACTGAGCGGCTGGCAGTCTTGCCTTTGGAGGAACTGAGCTTCCACCCCATTCATCTGCAACAAGGGGTTTGTCTCAAAAGTCTCAAATCAATAATCTAACTTTTTACTTCACACGATTAGAATTGCAAAATAAACCTTAGGCAAGTGAAAGAAAAGAAACAATAATGATTAGAGCTAAAATCAGTGTATTGGATGCAGGAAAACAATAGAGAAAAATCAGTGAAACAAAAAGCTGAATGTATTATAAAATATCAGTAAAATTGATAAGCCAATAGGAAGGCTGATAAAAATTTTAGAAAGACACAAATCACCAACACTAGAAACAAAACTAGGAATATCACTACATATACAGTGACTATTAGAAGAATACTAAGCTATTATAAACAGCACCAGGCTCATAAATTTGACAACCAAAGGCAACTTACAGGGGAAATGATGAAAAAAGTCATTATGGGGAAAAAGACAAAGAGAAATTTTAATAAGATGAAGTTTCTGATTGTTACCATATTATGTGAATATTATTCATGTTATTTCAGTATAGTATTTCAATAATTTTCAAGGAAACTTTTTGAGGGAAAAAAAAGACTAATACTGTGTTCATGGACTGGAAGGTTCAACATATCAAGGATGTCAAGTCTTCCCAAGCCAAGCTATGTACAGGTTTAACACAATTTTTTTCAATATCGTAGCCAGTTCTTTTGTAGACACATACAAACTTATTCTAAAATGAATATACAAAGGTACAATCTCAAGAAGAGCTAAAATGATGTTTACAAAGTAGAATAAAGTGGAAGAAGGTACTCTATCTGATATTGAAACTTATTATTATCGCTACATTGATCAGTGTGATATCAGTAGACTCCCATATCAATGGAACGGAATTAGAAATCTAGAAATAGGTCCACACAAGTTCAGTACACTGTTTGTTGACAAAGGTACAAAAGGAAATTCAATGGGTGATGGAGGAGCAGTTTGATCTGCATCCAGAAATATCAAATTTTTTCTTCATGATGCACTCTCTTGGTGAGAATGCCTAACCATGTGCCTCCCTGACTTATGGGATCACTTAATTATTTATATATTAGATGTGTGTTGTACTTAATTAACTTACTGTAAAACACATATGTAAGCTATATACATTTTTAAAGTATAAGATGAAATAAATTTAACTAGGAATTTTAAAAGTTTTTCCTACACCTCAGTGGATCATCTTGTATACCCATAGGATACAAGCGCCACAATTTGATGATGGTCATTAAAGGGACGTTATTAAAGGATTCTTTTGTTGTCCTTTAGTTTTAGCATCACTTTTGGTTTCATTTTTATCCCTGAAAGACACATAGAACTAAATAATATAGGTGATATTCCCACATTGTTAGAGCATACCACAATTCTCTAGAGACTATTTTCTGCATTATTAATAGTCTCTCCAGCAAATTTAGATATTGACAGTGGAGCAATGTCCAAAACTGAGGGATAAGGGTGCAAATCAAGAACCTTAGACCATCCAGATTGTCATTCACATGTGTCAGCAATGAAAAGACATTCTCGAATACACCAGGACTCTGCAAGCATCACCTACGTATCATTCTTTAAAAAATTCATTTGAAATAATCCAGTCAAATGAACTTAATCAAAATAAAAGATTTTATAGTAAAATTTTGAAAATAAAATACTGACAAAATATTTACATTTTACATTTATTTTTGCACGAAACATTCAAAATTCTACTTAAGAATTAAATTTGAATATCTACAACAATGGTGTCTATAAAACAGAATGTGATGTCATTTAATTTCCTGCTTTAACTAGAGGAGTTTCTGTTATACAATTGAAAAGTATTACAGAGGCTTATATATATGTTATATGCATAATCTAACATATATATAATCTTGATGTCATGGAAGAGCTATGGAAGCCACCCTCTCTCCTTACTCATCTCCATTGCCATGCATGTGGTTTAGTCTTGGATCTCACCCTGCACTGGCTGTAGCTCTGTTGTCTGATGTACCTTGAGCCCTTGCCCCATGGCCCACAAACTCTGCATCCTCTTCTTTGGCCTTCTAAATTTCTTTGCCCCTTCAACGCTGGTAATGGTGGAGGGATGGAGGGGTTAGGGTGGGGTCTGAATACCATTGCTACTTGTCTTCACCAAGTAGCAATTGTCTCCACAATATCTGTCTAGACACATCCCTACCCACTGTGCCTTAGTCTTTGGGGCATCTCTAAGAAGTTTTCAGGTTTTCTGGATTTGGAAGGATGAAGCCAAAGTCCTGCTACTCTGTACAAGTACATTTTGGGAGATCAGAGCAGAAAATCCATCTTTATCAAATACACATGCACCCACATATACACACACATACACATCAGGATTTGGCCTTCAGGAGGTAGTGTAGACATAGTCATTTCTTAGGAATATTACCACCTAGCTAAGAAGCGCCAGGCTTCTCCCTTCTGAGCTTCCTCTTTCTATGGTTTTGCTCTCTGACAATCTCTGTTTCAGTTTTCCATGTTTTGCTCTTTATGGTTAAAACTCAGCTTATGAAAACAAGGGCAAACTTTCCTTTATAATACCTATGTTCCTTATAATCTATGCTCAACTTTTAAACCATGGTCCAGTCTTAGAATTTAAATCTCTATTTGAAACTCAAAACTGAGCAATGACTTCCCTGTTCCAGCCACTATCTGCCTTCTTTCTGACTTCCAGTATTTCTAGTATTTAGATTAGATGTGGTAGGCTAAGATATAATCTCTTAATATATCTTCATAAATATGATTTCTTTTTGTTTTATTAATATCAATGTTGAGTTTGATATTTCTTCCATGGCATCAACTTTTCTGGAATCATCAATGAGTCTTAGTTATCTTATATTTGTATTGAGATTCTCTCTTTGCCTGCTGGCCTGTGAACCTTGTGATGAAATACTGGGAGGGATGGACTAGCAGCTTGTCTTGGTTGATTAGCTAATGCGGGTACTCTCTGTTCCCAGGTTTCAGTGTGCACTTTACTCCTTTAAACCTGTGGACAGATACTCTGACTATTCACTATTCAACCACCCACAAGGAAAAAAAATTAAAGGGATAATCCCTCAGCTACTCCAAATGCAGTTCACCAAGAAATCACCTTGTTTTCTTTCCCTCCACTTCTGTCTGTGTGCTCTGAGTTCAGTTTTCCAAATCACTCCCATCAATCACCTCAGGAATTTTTCTGTAATATTCCCTACTTTCTATCTCAGCAATTCCTCAAAATTTCTGATCTAGGGCTCTTGCTGGTTTCATGTAAGCACAGTAAAGATTTAAAGTGAAACAGGGTAAGGAAGACATTCAGGAGAGGTGACACTTCAACAGAGTCCTGAATGAAATGAGTCACACTACCTTACTTACATTACGCACTATGTATGTGAGAATAGTATTCCTAGTAGCTGAAATAATAAGTGCAAAGACCCTGAGAGAAAAATATTAGCTTGTTCAAGGAATCTAGTTGTTTCTTGGTGGAACTGAAAGAGGAAAAAGCATGACTGTGTCACAAAGTTATGAGAGTAACAAATACACATAAAAAAGCAATCCAAACCAGGATGAGATGAAAACACAAGAAGGGTTCTAATTACATGCTAAGTGAATAAGAATGGGAGAGATTAATTCTGACATGGTGATCAGGCAAGATTTTGTGAAAGACCTTAATGGAAAGGGCTTGTTTCTTGCATATGTAAGTGTCCATTTATTTGTTCGTTGACCCTACAGAATGACTTCATCAAGGGCTCCATCATTCCTAAGTGTTGCTCTTGTCTGAGTAGAAGTCTTACTGCTCTGCTAACATTGCAAACAGCAGAAAGAGAACAGGGAAGGCAATGGGCATTGTCCCTTCCTAACAGGTGCAAGACTTGAAAACCACACACATCATTTTTACATACATTCCACTGGTCAAAAAATGTAGTCAGGTGGGCAACTTAGCTTCAAATAGAGGCTTTGAAGTATAATCTTTATTGTGAGTTGCACTCTACTTAGCTAAAATCTCTATTACTCTGGAAAGAGGGGAGAAAAAATATGATGGAAAATTGGATGGCTTTACCTTACACTTGAAAGAAAATCTTCATAATTCTATATTGAGAATCTATCAATTATAACACAGTTTAAAACTCAACTGATATGCATATATCAGTTCTATTAACCACCTAAAGAACCACATCCATCTTTGGAAGGTGTTAACCCCACCTTTCATTATCCTTAGGTTTTGATATCATGTGTATCATTCTTTGGCTTATTGAATTACTTGACTAATAAATTGTAGCATGAATTAAGTTAGACACCCCACATCCAAACAACAAATACTGCAAATACCTGTCCGATTCCAAATTATACTGAATGAAATTTTTATTACTTTATTCCCCTCCACCTATATGAATTTTTATATTACCATTTATAAGGGTCTATTGTATTTCAGTTTTGATGGATATGCATAGTATATGAAGCAATTTATATTTATATTTCTTGCAAAGGCCAAAAGTTGACTAGACACATCTAGGAACTGCTCATGTCAAAATGTGGTTGTACACATCATGAACACATTATTGTTGCTGCAGCATCTGCAGTGCATTTAGCACAAACTGCTGCAGACTTTCAGCAGTCTGCAGCAAATGCAAATATGGGCTGCTTTTTGATCCAAGGAGAAAAATCTGCATTTTTTTTGGAAGTATGATCCCCAATTAGAAACAAAGTACAAAAACCAAGTACTATTGCAACAGTTGTGATTTTCTATAAATGAAAGATTGATTTCAACAATTCTACACATATGCTAAACTGCAAGAAATTTTATTATGTTAGCAAGGGTCTCAAAATGTAGATGCTGAAAGAAACTTAAATGTCAATACTGATTTATTAAAATGGTACTTTTGTGACCAGAATATCAAAGGTATCATCAACAAATATTATATGTGCATATGGGAGAAATAATTTCTAGTTTATTAAATGATGTAAATAACTACTGTTTTGTATTACTTACATTGTTTGTATAATAATAAAGAGTCTAATATTTACAAATAATAGAATGAAAGAAGTAAACAATTTAATAATCAGGTAAGTTCTATTTATTTTTCTAAAATAAGGTCTTCAAATTAAAGTATAGCAGTCAGCTGATAACAGGGGAAATCACTCCTCATTTTCATCTCCTGACCATTTTGTTTAAAAAAAAAAGAAATGAAAAACCTTAATTAATATCATCAGAAGATAAAACATTGCATTGATAAGAGAATTCTATGAAAATGGAACAGAAAAAAAATGAGTTCTTGAAACTGAGAAATGTAACTGAAATAAAAATATCTTAAAAAATAGTTCTTAGAGTTAGAAAATACCATCGATGAGGAAAATAAAAAGACAACAATATGAAAAATAGGAGGGAAAAGACAAAGTTAAAGAATCAATGTAGTAGGTTGTGTATCTGAATAATAGAAGTTTTTGAAAGAATAGAGAAGAAGAAGGGAAATGTTACCAAAGAATAAATAAAAGATTTCCCATAACCAAAGGACTTGAGTCTTTGCATTGATAAGACCCAGTAAAGATCTAGCACACTGAATAAGAATGATCCATACCAATGCAGCATTACAAAATATATGAACACTGGATACTAGAAGATCCTAAACACCTTCAGACAGGAAAAACAGATTAGATTCAAAGGAATAAGAAGAAAACATGACATTCAACTTCTCAACAGTAACTCTAGATAGTAGAAAACAATCAGCAATGCCTCCAATATGTCTAGAGAAAATGAGTTCCAACTTAAAATAGTATATCCAACAAAACCCTCAATCAATTGTGAAGTTAAAATTTTCATACATATAAAGAGTAAAACCATTACTTCTCATGCATCTCTTTAGGAGACCAACAAATGGTGAACCTCAGCAACACAGGGAAAGAAAAATCTGAGCAACAAAGAAGATAAGCAGAGGGAATGTCCAAAATAAAAGTGAAGGAAATCCTGAGAAGCTATTCATTAAGCTGAGAAGGAAATCTGTCCAAATTGGAACAGAGAAAAGAATTGTATGAAGGAAAACTGGAGAGGAGAGGAAGACAAGAAGAAAGGAGATGAAATAAAAATGTAGAAATGATGAATCCTGTAATGTTTGGCAGTATTTGCAAACATTACTGTAAAGTTTTTGGCAGAACTATTATTTAGGGAGAAAAACAATTCGTACATGTAACACTAAGCAAATGTATAAAAATGAGACAATAATTAGCTCTAAGTAAATGTAATGTGTTCTTAAAAAATGAAATAGACATAGTACCCTACTTGGTCTGTAATTTGCATAATCCTGGTAATGTAAATATTACAATTTCACCAAAAATTATTATTTAATCATATTGGGAAGATAAAAGGAAGGATCTGAGCCTATCCGAACTCTTAACTGCTTTAATGAAAGTAGATTCTCAAAATTAATCAAGAGAAATCAAAGTGTGCATAATATTTAGAAGTTTGGGTATAAATACCAGAAGAGGCAGCTAAAAAATTGGAAAGTGGCTGCCGCTGGGAGGCATGAGGATGGTAAGGACATGCTGGACAAAGATGTCTTGTCCAGAAGACAAGCTGTCTCGTCACTGCTCTGTCAAATACAATCTGCAGCCTCATTGTCTCTATCCCTTGGGTAAAATGTCTAGTAGGTGCAATAACTACTTTAGGTTATTTTCTGACAATAAAATGTCCTCTGGTCATTTTTAAACCTAAATATATTAATTATACTGTCCAGGCTCAGGTCATAATTTCAGAACATAATTACAAAAGAACATAGTCTGCCCCATTTTAAAATCTTCCCTCAATCCTCAGGACTGTTTTAGGTCAGAAAGCCTACAGTGAAGGCTGGAAGTGGTAATGGAGAGAATGGAAGGCTCCCACTCTATTTAGAGCTTTTTTCTTTTTCTCTCGCCTTCTGATTTGTTCTCTTGTGGGTGGTAGTGCTTTTGTAAGTCTCAGGGATACTTTTTCTGGGCCCTCCCTAATTTAAGATTTTTTTTTTTGCTGTGGACAGTAATAGCTCTCTACTTGTAACATGTCCTTTTAAGATGGTACCCTCAGTTTTTGAATCCAATAACACCTTCAATCATTAGCTTAAATATATTTAAGCTAAAATAAACTTAAAATATACTATTTTAACTTGGCTCCAGACTATGTACATCTTATGGGTCTACTAGGCTTATGGGAAAGTCTCACATTCCTGCCAGGCAAAATGGAAATGAAGCTTCCTTTTAAGGAAGGAAAAAACTGGAAAACCTCCTCTGCTCTACTACGAGGCAGACAACTCCTTTTACTTTTCACCTTTATCCTTCCCAGATATGAGTCCGTCACAAGAACTAATGTCCCTTTAAAATCTAAGAGATATATATTCAAGTTATCAGAGTAATCCTCTCAAGGACCCTCTTGTATGTCTTGAAGGAAGCATTTCTCACTCTTCACCTTGTAGAGGTAAAAAACACTCAGTGCATAACACTCTCCAGGAATCCCTTTTTCCAACTCTTCAGCCTCCTCTCTTTTGCATGATGTAGGGGGATCATCAAAGCTGGGAGAATCTGTTCCATGATTGACTAACCTATACAACACAGGCATGTAAGCACCCAGCTTTAGAATTCAGGGATATCTGGTAAAGATTATTTTGTTCTTAGCCTTTGGGTATCGGATGAAATGGAAAAAGAAGTCTTATTTTATCATCCTGTTACATTAGCTGTTGAATTACCCATATTTTTAAAATTTGGATTAAAAATTAGGGTTAGTTTTTCTAAAAAAGAAGAAGTATAATAAGACTTCCCAGTGTAAATTAAATAACAGTTTATAATCCTGAATATTTTTAGTCAAGTTCCTTCATAAAGGAAGACTTGGAAATGGTACATGTCAGCATGAAGCATTAAGCTTCAAGTAAGATTCAAAAGTCGCAAACTCAAATGCCCACAAGACCTAGCCAGCTCATAGTCATACATGAAGTAGAGTAGCCTTAATAAAACTATGGTGCAATTCCAACCCGCCCCTCCAAAAAGGTAAATATGTGACGTGATAGATGTGTTTTTAGGTAGGTGGAGGAATCCTATCACAATTTCTACATATATCAAATCACACTCTACCACAGTGTACATTTATAATATATTACAATTTTATTTGTCAATTATACCTCAACAATGCTGAAATTAAGAAGTAAAAACAAAACAAAACAGAACCATGGAGCAAATGTACTGAGTGATGGCATCTAGTGTTGGAAAATGGGAATGAGTGGTAGGGATTCGGAGAGCCTACACAATCTAAAACAGGCAGCTACTACTGTTTCTGCTGGTTGCCATTCAGTGACTTACAAAGAAAAACTAGTATTATTGAAACTCTCTTACTTAAAGAAAACATTTGACAACTAATTTAAAAAATTCGAAACATTTTTAAGACAAGCAGAACTTGTCTGACAGGCATATCCTGCATGTAGGAAACCCCTGATTTCTTCGCAGAATCCCTTTTGTGTACTGATGCTCTTATAAAGATAAATTATTTCCCATGATTTTGTGCAATTTTCTCTAAGACCATTAGCCCTAGATTATGGAACCACCAAAACAAGGTCACTAATTCAGTCCATTGAATCATTTAACAGATAGTTATTGAATTCCTACAATGTCTCAGGCACTATTCAAGGCACTAAGGATATAGCAGTGAAAAAAAATATGAAACTGAGTCTATTGGCAAACAAGTAAACACACCAGATTATGCTTAATGCAGATGTTTAGGGCAGAAGCATTATCTTTGTAAGCATCATTGCTGGTTACTTACTGAGCATTTACTTAATTCTCATAATAAAAGATAATGAAGATACCACTGGCTTCCTCATTTTACAGAGAAAGAATTAAAACTTGAGAGATTAAGTATCTTGCTTAACTTGACACAGCTAATTAAATGGCACAATAGGGGCTGGAACTCAATTTTTCTAACTCAAGGACCATACATGATAGTATCATGTTGAATGAAAGACCAATAAAACAAAGAGAGCTAAAACAGACTATATGGAAAAGATGGTAATGAAGGTCATATAGACATCACAAATGTGTGACATCAAACTTATAGCCAGAATATTGGGAAATAACACAGATGTAGAAGCTTCATGTTCAGATAGCAAAGATAAATTCTTTAGACAAATACACACACACACATATGTGTATATATATATATTATGCCAAAGAGTCTCAGCAAGGATGTATTCAGTACCACATAAAATAAATGGAATGATAATAGATAGTAACAGACAAGCATTTGGTATTTATTAACAAAACTAGAAGTCGATGGTCCTAAGTTTGTTTATATTAGCTCAACATTGTTAAGATCCCAGGCTTTTCTTCACCCTGCCTCTCAGGCATATGCATATTGCGTTTTTTGTCTCTGGCATGTGGCCTAGAGGTCACAAGTATCTTTTGTGGGTTTCTTACCAGAGAGAAAAATATTTCTGAGAAGTCCCTCCACAAGTGTTTGCATTTCATTGTTCAAAAGAATAACCGACTAAGACAAATAGGATTGTTCAGACAAATTATGATAGGATTTGACAAATGTTGATCCATCTATGTGGCCACATTGTTTCTTGAACAAAAGTATGGTTTTTATTAGCAAAGATGAACAGATAAGTGATGGTTGGCTAAGCCACTAATAAAATCTTCAAAAATAATAGAAAAGCAAATATTTATTGTGTCCATTATCTAAGATACCATAAAATATTTTTTAAAAAAGACATCACAGTCATTTATGACTACAAAACCTTCCTTTGTTCAAATATTAGGATCAGAATCCTGCATCAAATGATTCATGGATTTGATCAAATGTATCAGAAATAATGACCTGCAAGAAATGAAAAACCCTTTGAAAAGTCACAAATGAAAACTAAAATATACATACATTTATCTTGACCTAAGTATAATAGAAAAGTCAATGGATTCTTGCACAGAAAAGATCAACCATATAGTTGGTGACAATATCTTTTATTACTACAATTCTTTAACCTTATTGCCACTAGGTACACATAGAGATGCATTCTCTTTTAACAAGCAGTGGAATGAAGAGCTTCTTGTATAATTTTTAGGAACCTGTCTGTCTCGGTCTCTCAGTCATGGGCAGGCAAGAAAATATCTCAGAATGAAACTGCCTCTGTACCTGGTAAACCACATGTATACCTGAACAAATCAGAGTATCAATTATCAGGTCCTTCTTTGCTTTACCTGTGTTTTGAGGGACAAATTGTGTTTCTTTGCAGACAAATAAATATGAATCCCTTCAGTTCACACACACACACACACACACATGCACACACACACACACATCATTTAAAAGACAATTGTAACCTTCATAGTTTTTCACTGTTATCTTAACATTTTACTTCATTTGTTCCTATTTTGTTCTTCATGGTGCTCAAATCAAACATGATTTTGAACAACAGGAAGCTATTTATAGATACTTAACATACATCTTATATTTATAATAGGGGTCTTTTCCAAGTTTACTAGCCCAAATAACGTAAGTAACGATCACCAGAACCTCACTAGACAGAAAAGCAGTGAGTTGTATGTCTACTTCCCCCTTTTCTCCAGTTATTCAATACCCCTTAATTGCTCCCTAACCCATCCTGGGTCTTAGTCCATATCCTCAGGGTCTTTACTAATTTTCCACATAGAACGTCCCAAGAACTAGCAATTAGTACCCATGGATCTTTATTTGAGGTTAGCCTTAGGCAGATGGTACCAACTTTGTCTGAGTACCAGGAAAGCCACAAGTGCGCCTTCCAGCCACCCAGTCCCAGTGGGCACTCTGGACCCGTAACCACTGTGTGCCGAGTTCCAAAGCTCCTGCTCTCCTGCCCCTGACCTGGACAGCTCAGCGGTGGCACCTCCCCTGTTCACAGATTGAACCAAAGTTACCCTTTGTGGAACTTTGCTCCCGACTCTTGCTTGCCTTCCTTCCTGTCCCAGTCCCACTTCCCAATCTCCTAGCAGTTTGTGTTTCTTTCCTGGGGATGCCATAACAAAGTGCCACGAACTGGGAATTTAATGTCTTACAGTTCTGGATGCTGGAAGTTTGAGATCCAGGTGTCCACAGGATATTTCCTCCTGAGGGCTGGGAGATAATCTGTTCCATGACTCTCCCCCTGTCTTCTGGTGCTTTGCTGGCCATCTTTGTTCCTTGACTTGTAGAAGCATCCCCTTATCTTGGCCCTTGTGTTCATAGGGCATTCTCCCCGTGTTCATGGCTATGTCCAAATTTCTCCTTCTTATAAGGACACCAGTCGTAATGGCTTAAGAGCCCACCCTACTCCAGTGTGACCTCATCTTAACTAATTACATCTGCAATGACCTGATTTACAATGAAGGTCTCATTTACAGGTACTGAACTTAGGACACAAGTTAACCAATACCAAAGTTTTTCTTAATAAAGCACTTTCACGTGAATTCTCATCTCAAGGTTTGCTTCTGGAAAACTCATTCTGTCCATCGTTGCAATGCTGTCAGTTGTGAGGAAAAGGTAATTCAACTGAAATCGACTTAAATAAAAAAAGGAATGTATTGTTTATGTAAATAAAAAACTTCAGAGAGATCAGGCATAGGTTCATTCAGAGATTCATGGGTCACTTAAAACAACAAATTTTTATTTAGTACCAACTCTGTGCCAGGAAATGAACTCTGTTTTGGTGATATAATACCAAGCCAAACAGAAACATTTCTGGAACTTATATTCAATTAAAAGAAGACAAAAAAAATTAACAAAATCAATAAGTAAAATAAATAATGATTAGATGGTGATAAGGACCCTAGAGAAAAAATAAAGCTGAGAGAAAATTTGGTAGAGTTGGATGAGCATATGTGATTGGGGTTGGGGGTTGGTGTTTCTAAGAATGGTTTGGTCTTAAAGATCTCACTGAAGAATTAACATCTGAATAAAGATCTGGACACAGCAAGGGAATGACCCATGAGAATATCTAAAGCAAAGGCACTCCAGGCATGGGGAATAAGCAGTGAAAGAGCCTCAGGTGAAGTTTTCCTGGAATGCTAAGAAGCAGAAAGGAGGCTGCTTTGGTCTGAGCAGAATGAAGGAGATGGAGGAAACAGTAACAGTGTTCCCAGCACATTGCACCTTATAGGCTATTATAAAATAGCCTGTAGGATTTGACTCTGAGTGAGATGGGGAGTGATTAGGGGTTACTGAGCACAAAAGTGGCAAGTTCTTACACTTCAACACGTTCCTTAACTGCCGTGCTGAGAATAGACTGAGTGGGGACGAGGGTAGAAGTGGGGACCAGTTAGAAGATGATTGCAATAAGCAAGGCAAGAGATGAAGGTGGCTTGGACTTGGGCATAGCAATAAATGTGCAAGTTGGTCAAGTTCTGAGTATTTTAAAGCTGGAATCAAAGAACTTCCTAGAAAATTGTTTTCTTAAAAGGGCAAAAGTCTCCAAAGATGCATCTATATTGCTTTGCAGCTACATTGCTCTGCAGTTTCATTTCTCTGATTCTTTCAATTCTGCCATTTTCATAGACGAGCTGCATCTTCAAGGTGACTTTCTCATGGTAGAAAACCACCACTTAATGCTTCTTTGGTAATAGTCAGGAGAGAGAGAGGGCTTCTTTTTCTCCAACCATAGCCAATAATGTTCTTAGCTCCTCTCTGAATGGAATACATTTGCTTGCATTCACTGTGATCGGGAGACAACCTTGAACCAAATGGCTTAGGCCTGAGTTATGTGCCCATCCCCAAACCTTTAACTATGGCAGGAAACAAAGAATTTCCCTGATCACCTCAACTTAGTTGCTTTTCATGGAGTGGTCAAAATCACTGAACTAGCATAATGGCTACAAAATGGGAAAGAAGTACAATAGATACTGGTAAGGCAAACGCAGTGATGTCTATTATAGATACAACTCTATGGTCAAAAATTGTTTTCAACCCATAGACCTTTGGCTCCCTTAATACATATAATCAGATATAAGACAAACAATCCAGAATAGAGTCCATAAAAATGCTCAGAAAAAGTAAATACATATCAGGAGAATTGCTAATCTTTCAATTGCCAGTTATGAATGCCTTTTTTTCACTGGAAACACAGTCACATATGAAAGAATGAGAAAGGAGATAAAAGTCTAATCTTATCTAATAATTTAAATAAATAGTTTATTATTAATATTTAGATCAATTAGGCAACACCTCAGAGAAGGCTGTCTCAGTAAGTCTTAATCTATCCTGGTGATAATATTTTTGTATGCATAATCCTCGATTATGTTGTTCACCTTTGGCTTTACAAAATACAATTTAATAGTAATATGGAACATTGGTATTATTTTTTAGTATTTTAGCCTCCTTTGAGATGTTGAGAACCATGGCTAACACAAATCCAGAACAAGAAAAGAGCTTTAGATAACCCAGCATCACAGTATCACAATGTTCTTGACCAGGAACTAACTTTCTGTCTAGAAACAGAACATTTGATTTGGATAACTAAACTCTACATAAATTTAATTGTCCTTGAAATCTTAGTGATCTAAACAATTCAATGTATGTTTCTATACTCCATTTTCTTGGTTGTCTAAGCTATCTTGAAGAATCTCTGCTGCTATTATAGTGCCAATAAAAAAATAATAGTCAAAACCATAGATTCCACAGGGGGAATGGTGGTTCCCAGTGGCTAGAGGGAGGATGAAATGAGGAGGAAACGGAGAATTATTTATCAGTGGGCTTAAAGTGTCAGTTAAATAAGATGAACAAACTCTAGAGATCTGCTGTACAACATTGTATCTATAGTGAACAGTCATGTATTACACACTTAGAAAGTTGTTAAAAGGGTAGGTTAAGTGTTCCTAACACAACAAAATAAATTAATTAAAAATAATATTACTAACAAAAAAACAGCAATAGCTGACTCATTCACTATAACTATGTACTAGGTACTCTTTTACGCACTTTACACATTCAACAGATTTCATTTTCACAACAGTATTATGATCCCCATTGTGGAGATGGAATTGAGGTACAAAAAGGTTGAGTAACTGGCCCAGAACTGGAGAGAGACAGTCTCACTCTAGAGTTCATAATTCTAACTGCTATGCCAATGGAAAACTATCTGTTTTATTACTATTTTTATTTCAAGAGAAATATTACTGGAAGAAATCAGTACTTGTGGTGTCTCTAATTCCAAATGTAGTGACACAATTGAAATAAAAACTCTAGCTCTAAAATTTTTAAATATCTTAATGTGAGCTTGTATTATGACTCAATTGATTTCACCATGTGAAGCAGCCACTTAAAAAACAAGGAATTTTCGAACAAATCAATTATGTTTTCCAAATAGATACAATTTGGTCTCGTAAAATACAGAATTAACGAAGCTCAGTGTTAACAGATATTTTTTTTATTTTGGTATCATTAATGTGCAATTACATGAGCAACATTATGATTACTAGACTCCCCCTATTATCAAATCCCCACCACATACCCCATTACAGTCACTGTCCATTAGTGTAGTAAGATGCTATATAATCACTACTAGCCTTTTCTGTGTTGTACTGCCTTCCCTGTGCCCCCACCACCATATTATGTGTGCTAATCATAATGCCCCTTTTTCCCCCTTATCCTTTCCTTCCCACCCATCTTCCCCAGACCCTTTCCCTTTGGTAACTGTTAGTCCATTTTTGGGTTCTGTGAGTCTGCTGCTGTTTTGTTCCTTCAGTTTGTTTTCTTCTTATGGATGAATAGTATTCCATTGTGTATATGTACCACATCTTCTTTATCCATTAATCTACTCATGGACACTTAGGATGCTTCCATTTCTTGGCTATTGTAAATAGTGCAGTGATAAAGATAGAGGTGCATATGTCTTTTCAAACTGGGCTGCTGCATTCTTAGGGTAAATTCCTAGGAGTGGAACTCCTGAGTCAAATAGTATTTCTATTTTGAGTTTTTTGAGGAACCTCCATCTTGCTTTCCACAATGGTTGAACTTGTTTACATTCCCACCAGCAGTGTAGGAGGGTTCCCCTTTCTCCACATCCTCGCCAACATTTGTTGTTGTTTGTCGTTTGGATGGTGGTCATCCTAACTGTTGTGAGGTAATATCTCATTGTGGTTTTAATTTGCATTTCCCTGATGATTAACAATGTTAACAGATATTTTAAACACACCAATTTAAAATAAATTTTACAAACACATTTTGTTAAATTTCATTTCATTACCTTTACTATTTCAACTTGTTGAGAAGAATCATAACATATTTAAATGGTTCTAAAACTAGCATTTTAGTTTTGGCTTTATGTTTTGTGTTATTTCATCTTTTAAATAAGGAGAGAAAGCTAGATTATCTAATTTTGTTTCTATTTCTTATATTCATAGATAGGAAACTGATAATCTTAAAAATGTATTTCCTGGAGTTGAATTCCATATGATGTTAAAACATGGTTATATTATAAAGCCCAAAGGCATCTGAAACATTTATTTATATGTGCTTATAGGTATGATGTGTATGTATGTATGTACATATACATATACCCATACACTATTTCTGCTAATGTATTAATGAAACCTATCACCTTCTCCAACTCAGACAAATGACTGCAGGCCAAATTTCCATAAGCAAATCTATTAAAAATGTAAATAGATTTACTAGTATTTTAAAATGAAATAAGATAAACTGTATGATTTTAAATCCTAACTATGGTTCACCTCTTTGAGTCAACTAAAAAGAAAAAGTAAGTTTTACGTTTTGACATAGAATTCAAGATCACCATACATATATAGTTCTTATGAAAGTAGTTGCTTATCATGTACTCAACTGGACCCAAGAGTCTTTGGCCACATTTTAGAACTCAGGGCATGTAAAAGAGACACAGCACACAAAATATTGACAGAACTTCTGACTTCTTTCTGATATGGTTTTGATATTTTGTAATACTCATCGAGGGTGTAATGAGTCAAGCATTTATTACATAGAAGAATAGTCATGCTGTCTGCAAAGTCTCACCTAAACTTATGAGCACTCCTATGAAGGAAAGAACTGTGTATTTGAAGTTAATGACTTGGATAATCATCCTGGTTATATCTGTTGCCTATGTGTAATTCATTTAATTTCACCTTTGGTTTCCCTATCTATAAAAAGAGGATGAGGATAATGTTTACCAAAGAGGGTAGCTGTTAGGAAGTCTTTAATAGGCTCAAAATGCATGTTCTTCTTAGTAAATTAATACAGAGATGTCTTTTAAGCATTAGATCTACATATCCACCCAGTTGCTTAATAATGAAGCCAAAACTGGTGTTAATTGGGCACTTATCACATGTCAAGATAAAAAGCAAATAGATTTCCAACATTATGGTAGACTGAGTAGGCATGGAGAAGTTTCCTATTCAAATACATAGAAATATTTGATGACTTATAGAAATTTTTAAACATATAATTAAGCTCAAATGGAAGACATGAAAAGCCCAGGGTGACAGGAAAGAAGTAACCAAATACCATTTTAAGAAGGACATTGGTTGATTCTGGGAGAATTTAGAGAGGAAGTGGGCCAGATACAGTCCCTAGATGTTAGGGTTTGTGATTTTAACAAACAGCAGGAAGCAGGAGTTGTGACCTTGGACAGAGTAAGGTGAGAACCTGAAACCCAGATGCCTGTACTAAGGTGATATTATGAAAGAGCTCATCTCTTTCCAAAATGAGGAAAAGAAAGGCTCCCATCATACCCTGGGCTTTGCAGGGTTCATATTGACACTACTTTTGTGGAATAAGAATTCCAAGATTTGAAGTATAATAGATGGTCCTGGACTAGCAAAATTTTAGAAGTCAGTCAAAATGCAAAAGTTTGTATTAGAGAAATTTCAGAAACTAGAATTCATTGGATTCTCACAAGGAAAGAAAAAGCAAACAACATAATTAAACAAACAAATAAAAATTTCCACAGAGGGAAGCACAGAGAAAACTGATAAACCATGATGTTAAATCCCTATCTTACTATATTACTCACAAAAAGTAACTTGAAATGGGTCAAAAAGTTAAACATAAGACCTGAAACTATAAAACTCCTGGCAGGAACATGGGGAAGAAGCTCTTCAACATTGGTCTTGACAATGATTTTTTAGATATAACCACAAAACCATAAAAACAAAAAAAATCAGCATAAGAAACAATCAGAACAAAATTAAAAGGCAACCAATAGAATGGAAGAACATTTTTGCAAACCATATATCTGATAAGGGATTGATATCCAAAATTTACATAGAACTCATAAAACTTAATAACAAAAAAACAATTTGCTTTAAAAACAGGCAGATGAAATAAATAGACATTTTTTCCAAAGAAGACATCCAGATGACCAACAGGTACACTAAACAGCTCAACACCACTAATCATCAAGGAAATGCAAATCAAAATAAAGATAAGATATCACCTCACACCTGCAAGAATAGCAATCAGCAAGAAGACAAGAGATAAATGTTGGTGAGGATGTAGAGGAA
Organism: Manis javanica; assembly: GCF_040802235.1. Classification (NCBI taxonomy): domain Eukaryota; kingdom Metazoa; phylum Chordata; class Mammalia; order Pholidota; family Manidae; genus Manis; species Manis javanica. The sequence goes on from NC_133159.1 coordinate 57,176,732, forward strand.
AGGGAAACTGTGTGCTTTTGGTAGGTTTATAAACTGATTCAGTCTCTATGGAGAGCAGTTTGGAGGTTCCTCAAAATTAAAAGTAAAAATAGAACCTACCATATAATCTGGGAATCTCACTTTTGCTTGTATATACAAAGGAAATTGTAGGTTATTGAAGAACACATGTGCGCCCATGTTTATTGCAGCATTATTCCTAAGAGGCAGGACAGGGAAACACCAAAGGGTCTATCAACAGATAAATGGATATAGAAGAAGTGGTCTATCTGTGAGATACACACATAATGGAATATTATTCAGCAATGAGAAAGAAGGAAATCCTGCCATTTACAACAACATGGATGAACCTTGAGGATATTTTGCTGACTAAGATAAGTCAGACAGAGAAAGACAAGTACTGTATGACAGCTCTTATATGTAGAATCTAATACATGGTTCTTTCCTTCCTAGGACTGCTAGTAAGTTTAGGTGAGACTTTCCAGACAGCATGACTATTATTCTATGCAATAAAAGCTTGACTCATTACACCCTCGATGAGTATTATAAAATATCAAAACCATATCAGAAAGAAGCCAGAATTTCTGTCAAATTCTAAATTAGAAACGCAGGGAGTAGAATTAAAATGGTGGTTACCAGGAGCTAGGGGGTGGAGGAATGGGAGAGATGTTGTTTGACGGTATATACTTGCAAATGGTAGATAAATAAATCCTGGAGATCTAATACACAATACAGTGATTATAGACAACAAAACTGTATTATTAATATTGAACTTGCTAAGGACTAGATTTCAATTATTCCCAGTACTAGAAAAAATAACTATGTGACATGATAGTGGTATTAGCTAAGGCTACTATGGCAACTGTATTGCAGTATAAATGTGCCAAATCAGTATTGTACACCTTAAGCTTATACAATGTCATATGTCAAATATAACTCGAGATAATAAAACACAACAAAAATCCAACCACTTCTGGGAGATTCCACTGAGAAATGGCTGTAGTCATACCCCATTCCCCACTAACACTCCCCAAGCCCCCAAAAAACTGATAAACTACTACGATGTAAGGAAACAACTTGTCAAATGGGAGAGTTAGCAGAAAACATAAACAAAAGATTCAGCAGCTTAACAGTTTGGAATAAAAAACCCGCAAGAGGCAAAATATGTATGTTTAAAGTAACCGACAGGTTAAGATTTGTTGTGTACTTGCTTTGTGCCATGTTCTGTTCTACTTGCTTTATGTAAGTTATTTAATTTTTGCAATTGCATATATAACTTAAAACAAAAGACAGGTCACCTGTAAAGAATAATAGTTAGACAGACAAGGAAAACAGGAGCCACAGTCATAGAGACAAAAGACTATTGGAATATATTGCTTAAAATGCTACCAAAAAATAATTTACCAATCTAAAATTCTGTTCTCACATAAATTGTGAATCAAGAGTGAAAACAAATACATTTTAGACAAAGCATAAAAGAATTTGCCTCTCATGGACCCTATTTGAAATAGCTATCAAAGTCTATCCATTAATAAGGAGAAATTCAAATCCAGAAAAAAGAATGTGATTTAAGAAATGCAATAAACATAGTAACTGGTATTGACAAATCTAAATAAGCACTGATTGCATAAAACAATAACAACAATGATGGTGAATTTGTGGATATAAATAAAGTTGAAACTAAAATACTGGATATCAGCATGGAAGATAGAGAGGAGTTCAAATATTATAAGGTTTCTGAAGTTTTCTGGAGTAACCAGAAATGTGGATTAAGAATAAACTTCATTATGTCAAGTGTTTATGTAAAGAATAAGCGTGTAATATGTAAACTTCAAATCAGTAGATGGGAAAACAAAGAGGTTATACACAACTTGAACAATCTAATACAAAGCAGGGAAGGAGGAAAAAAGTAGCTAAAATTCTGATAAGAAAACACAAGATGTTATAAATATAAGTCAAAATATATTAGTAATGACAAATAAAAATGTAATTAACTTACTCATTAAAGGACAGGGTCAGGCTATATTTAAAATTATTTTTAAAATTTAAAAATAAAATATTAAAACCTGTTATGCTACTTAATAGGATATCTACTATTATTTCAGACATATACTGAACACCTAAAGATAGAAAAAAGTTAGAATCAAAGTGATGGAAGAGTTGTACACCAGGTAAATACTAATAGAAAGATGGTGTGGTTCTATTAATGGAATCAACTGACATAATGGCAAAATATTATTTGGGACAAAAAAAGTCACTGAATAGAATTCACCTTGAAGATATTATAATCCTAAATGTATATACATTGAATTACACAGAATTAAAATACATAAAACAAAAGTTGACAAAATTATAGGAAAGACAATGATTAATCTCAATCATAATAAGTTTTAATACAGTTGTTTTAGAAACTGATTAATTAAACAGAAAAATTAGTGAAAAAATAAAAGGTTTAAACTATATAACTATTAAACTGAACAATGGGAATTCATATTCTCCTCAAGCACATATGGAACATGCTGAAAATTTGATCACCTGCTAACCTATAAAATAAATTTCAAGGAAATAAAATAAAAATTAAAAACTCAATCATTTCTGACCATAAAACATTCTTAGAATCAATAACAAAACATCCCCTAACAATCATATGATTTAAATAAAAAAAAAAACTTCTAAATGTCTTATTAAATCATTTCAAAGAAAAAATTACCAGGCAAAATTGCACAATTTTAAGAATATGGAAATAAAGAGACTAAAAATCAAAACTTATGAGGTATCTTGAGAAATCAATGGCATTAAAGAAGAAAAAATATTGGAAATTAATGAGCTAAGAGGCTAACTCAAGACATTATAAAAGAAAAAAACAAATGGAAATAATGAGAGAATAGTAATAATGAAAATATATGTAAAAACTATTGAATCAATAAAAGAAAAGCTATTATCTTTAAAAGATACCAATAAAATGAGAAAGTTGAGAAAATGCTAAGGTTAGGGAGAGAGAGGTGGGAGAGAGAGATTATTATTAAATATCTGAAATGTACCCATAAATATAGCTCTCATAGATGCCATAAAAATAATATTGTAAAACAAATAAACACAAACCTCTTTTTCTAGAGTGTTCCTTCCCCAAATGCCTATATTGCTTCCTCCCTGACTACATTTGGTCTCTACTCAAATGTTTCTCCCAAATGATTAGGTATTTGGATGAAAAAAATAATTTCATATTGTTCCTGAGTGATATGACTGCATATAAAACTGGTAGGTTCTACAAACTCATAATTAACAATTGAACCAATAGCTAATTATTAATCAGCAAGCTTGTGGATATGAGTACATGAAAATCAAGAATAATTCCCATTCAATATCAGTATCAGTTGGAAAATAAGTTTAAGAAATAGTTGTGGTCACAATATGAAAATAATCTGTAAAGAAACTAAGAATGAATGTTAGTGATGGGGAAGATCATGAAAAGCATGAAAGATTATCTGAATATACCTATCAAACTAACATGTTCATGAGTGGATAGACTCACTCTTGCTAAAAGGTAATTTCTCCCCAACTTAGTCTGTATCTTCAGTGCTATTCCAATTAAAGTTCCACAAGGGTTTGTCAATGATTTTGAAAAGCTTAGCCAAAAATTTATATTTATGTTAATAAAGAGGTCAGAAGCACCAAGAATATTATGAAATATAATAAAGGGGAACTTGTCCTTTCAGATATTAAAGCCTATCAAATATTTGTTTTATTATAGATTCATTTGATATAGAGTCAGAAGAGCAGAAGAGAAATGGACCCATATGTACAGGGAAACTTGGCTTACAACAAATATTAAAAACCAGTAGGGTAAAGACCAAAGAGTCAGTACATGGCATTGGGAAAATTGACTACACAATTGGGATACTAATGAACTGTTATTTCTTATTTCCAGGGAAACTCACCTAGAACACACTTCACTTGTTTTCACCCATCGTGCATCCTAGGTCTCTTCATCCCTCAGTACTCCTTCAATTTCGAATTTCTTTCTTTTTTGCCTACAAATATGTGTCTTTCTCAATATAGCCAGGTCCTTGATACTTTAATTTATGGTATCCATTTTATTTGCCCCTTTCTAACTTCAATTTCTTATTTGCACTTCTTGGTCGATTACATGAACTACTCTCCCAACACCCTCAGATCCTTCAAAGTCATTTCTCTTGCATCTTCCATTTGTGAAAATTTCAACCCTTGATCAGTTCCACAGTTGGTCTTCTCTGATCCAGGCTCCTGAGTGCTGCTTGATAAAAATTTTAAAACATACACACTGGTACTGCTATAGGTCCAAATCTATGGGTTCCAGTCTCAGCACTTGACCACTCTTCACATTTAATTAGTACTTCAGTCACTTCCTCTACAGGACTTTTCAGACCTTCACTATTTTCCTCCCAGTTTTCTTCAAACCCTCAATGCTATTTACTCTCAGCAAATATCTTTGCTTTATACTTTAACAAAATTAAAGGCAGTCTGGCCTGCACCGCCACCATCTTCTTTTTTCCACTTACAAACATTTATATATTTGCACACATGTGTGCTCTCTCCCTACGTGCTTCAGGGGTTGCAGGTGGCCCTTATCTTATTTTCAGGGCAGCCCTGCATTTGTAGTCCTCACCTGATCCAGGTTTATGTTTTTTGTGACCTTGCTCCCCTTCCCTTCTCCCCTAAATCTTTGATAACTTCCTCTCAGGACCTCATTGCTGTTAATGTAAATACGTTCATGCTTCAACCTACAAAAATAAGTATTTCTCCATAAAGGGTCTCCCCTCCAACCACTGCTATGTTTCTCTAGCTTCTCAGTTTCACTCCTTTGAAAAAGTTGTGCCACTTTTTCATCTGCAGAATGTCTGAATATTCCAAGTCACTTCTGGCCCTTGAAACTTCAACTAATTAACCCTGTGAGTCCTTTCTGGCTTTCTAGTTTTATCTGGTTAACTATCTGTGTCCCTTTTAGTGGGCTTTACTGTCATATTCTCTCTCCACCCACTCATGTCTGTCTTTCTGCCTAATGCTACCATTTTCTTACATCCTGCTTGTTTCTCTGCAAGTTCATAAAAAAGTAACCAACCTAACAAAAACTTCTAATACCTCCTGGAAATTCTCCATTGACCATACAGTGATTCGTCCCAAGTCTTCGTTTTTCTGAACTTTTATCCTGCTTTGACATTGTGGTTCATTTATTCCTTCTTGAAATCCTCTCCAGAATTTCCCAGAATTTCAAGAAAAATTTTCACTTAAAATATTTTTATTAAAGGTTTCTGTGACCAAGTTTATCAAAGAAAAAAGAAGTATGATAGATCTTCTTGTAGTTTCTCATACATTATCATATTAACATGTAAGGGGACATATTTTTACTCTTCCATTACATAAGTTGCCTTTTTTTATTCACAGAAAACCATTTCTATCTGAAAGAATGTTGGATAGACAGACTATGATTATTCATACTTGACTAGTTGGCAGACGCTTTTTTAAAAAAAGAACAAAGTAAGCTTGCCATCTCAAGGACTGCAGTTGACAGTATTGTTGTCTGTGATAAAATCTGAGCTTTCAAGCAAAATTAATTTTGGTGAACTTATGTCAGCTACCTTGAGTTTGACAGCTACCCAATACTTAATTCTTTTTTCTGATGAGATCAGTGTCAATATTAATAAATATGATTTTTATTGTGTGATGAACTATATCAACGTTTGAAAGATCTTCATAAATTAGTGAACCAATATTTTGAAATGAACATATTTGGTGTACAAAATCATTCATGGGTAAAAGATCCATTCAAAATGCAAAAGAGGCCAATGAATTTTTTTATAGAAAGTGCATTGATATGGTTTCATATTCCATTTGAAACCAACTTTAATGAAACTATCACTTGTCAAACTTTAGTACAATATCAATTATTTTCCTACATATCTATGTAAAGACTTCCCTTATATATTTCAACAAAAAAATGAATATCACAGGTAAAACAGATAACCTGTCTTCTGTTAAATCAGACATTAAGCAAGTTTATCATAATATATAGCAATGCCTCTTCTGAGTTTTAAAATTTGGAATATATAATCATTTTTAATAAAAATATGTGATTTATGTTAATACATAGTAGGCTTACTATTGTTATTTTAAAATAGTAATTTTTTTGTTTTAATTTCTAATATGGTAAATACAGTATGTATAACCCACATTATTAAGGCTCTTTATGGTCCTCAACAATTTTTAAGAGTGTAAAGAGACCCTGAGACCAAAATGTCTGTGAACTTCTATAATTATATGTACCTTAAGCTGCAAACAATTGATATAGAATTATTTTTAAGAATACCACTGATTCCTAAGTTGGTAAATAATATAAATATTTATTTTAAAATATTTCTAAAAGATTTATTCTGTACTGCTGTGTGGTCAGTTAGCACTGAGTAGAAGAGACACATGGAGGTATGCAAACCAGTGTTCAAATCCTGGCTCCACCACTTAGACACATCAGGAGTCAGGGAGGAGAGAGGAATCCATGTCAGTTAATGTTGATATAGTGTATATTTTTTCCCAAGTATCAGCCACCTGTGAAAAGATTTAACTTCCTTGCCTCAACGACATTAGTATCGGTCATAAAATTTACTTTACCTAATAAAATGTGAGTAGAAGTGACGATATATGTCCCTTCCCCCTAGAAGTCTTAATTGACATCATGAGGTTCTGACATCTTCAGTCTCACATGGCGACACACCTTCAGCCTGAGTCCTCAGAATGAAGAAGACATGGAGCAAAGGCTGCATGGACAGTGTAACATGAGCAAGAAATAAAGCACTGTTTTTGTAAAAGAATTGTGGGGTTGTTACCACAACATAACCTAGAAAAAGCTGATGGGATATACTAGGTCACTAATTGTGTCTACCACAATACTCACTATCTCATATAGATAATATGATAACTAAATAATTTAGTGAATAAAAATTCTTACTGCCATATCTGAGTAACATAGGCTCTTGGTAAAGAAGCACTTGGCTTCCTTTTTTTTGCTCTTTCCCACCCGTCTACATCTTCCTTCTGGCAGAACCTCACTTTTATTCAGGTTTAATGGCCATTCCCAGGCAGCATACATGGCTCAGGAAAAATGTTCCATCTCTTAGCTCTGGAGTCATCTTGACTGTTCTAAGAGTCCTGTTTCTCCTTCTCTGGAATTGATCAAAGAATGAAAGAGTGATTTAATTCCAGCCAGTAAGAACCAGAAAGAAGTTTGGTAGAAGCTTCTAGAAAAACTGTTTCTAACTTTTGGAAGACAGTCACAGAAAGCCTTCTCCTCTCACACCATATGTCTGGGTATCAACAAGAAAGAATATGGCTCTAATCATTGTTAGCAACCACCCGATCTTCTAGGGTGCCTATAAGTAAGGACATAGAAGGAGCCTGGGTCGTTGATAACGCTGATGAGCTATTAGGCCAACCTCCCCTAGGAGCTTCTTTCCAACTGGAGCTCATATATTGCTGTAGCCAATGACTTCTTGTTGGTTTTACTAACTTGAGTCATATTTTCTGATCTCTGTAGCCAAAAGCATCTTAAGTGCTATAAGATGGCAACGTTTAATTCTCAAACTTCCTATTAAATAGAATTTATAGATTTTGACCCTCATCTGTTGCTTTCTTGACACAGGGAATAATTTGCAGGGCAAACAATTCATGTTCTTCCATTTGTCTAGAACACCTTCCTCACCTATTTGGTAAGGTGTTTTAAAACTTTAGCTTTATATTTCTCATAGAAATAAAAATTTATGATGTTGCACGGACAGATAGACTTAACTGCTATTGTTAGTGCTTTAACAAATATATTATCTTTTCAGCATTTTTGAGAACTTTGAGAGTAATATTATACCAAACCAAGTATGACATTGATAACTATCCAAGGATGTTACTATTATATTCAGAATGTATGTAGTTATGTTTTTTTGTATAATACTCTGTGATCAAAATACTATATCAATACACTAAAATATAAACCAACCATATACTTACTTTTAAACTAGATTCACACAAACTTTCCATGAATCAGAATGATTTTGATTTCATGATAGAGAATGCACAACTCAAAGTGGCTTAAAGTCATATTTGTTTTTTCTGTAACAAAATGTCTGAAAGTTGGTGGTCCTAATAGGTTCAACAGGTGAACACTGTCAGGGTGCTGGCTCATTTTACCAGTGATCCCCTTGGTTTTATATCATGGTCTAAAGATGACTGCCACAGTTCTACGTAACTTCCTCAGCTTATACCATTCCAAGTCAGAAGCAAGGGAAGGGACAAGCTTTTTTATATTTCTCTTTCTATTTTATCAGAAAGGAAGATATTTCCCCAGGAAATTATAGCAGGCCTTTCCTCCCAACTTATGGCAAACCCATACCAAGTACAGGCAAAGTGCCATCATGATAGACTAGCCTGCTTTTCCTTATGTCAGTGCTCAGTATCTGAACAAAATTTGGGTTTTGTTAATAAGGAAGGAAAGGATAATAGCTGAACATAGACCACCAACAATATTTGTCCCTTACTATCTCCTAAATGAGATGTAGTTTAACCCATTTCTTCTAAACAGCTCTACTCCCACCAAAATCTATCACTGGCCAGTTTGGATAATCAGAGTTGTTTTCACATATATCAGCACACAAGCAAGTTGTTAATACAAACCAAAGGGGGAGAGGAAGGACTAGTATGAAAATCAGTGTCTCTACCAATCAGTCACTATGATAGAAAAGGTGACCAATTCAGTGTAATCAACATTTTGTGACTTAATTAATAATGTTTATTTCTTTAAAAGTATGGCATTTTCACTTAAAAAATTAGAAATGGCATAATCCCAAAATAAAAATGCTAATGAAGAATAGTGCAGTTATAACCTACATTGATAATGGTTAGATAGGTAGTAGGTAGATTGATTGATTGGTTTATAATAGATAGGTGATAGGTAGACTTTTTGTTCTTTTAGTATCTCTCTGGACCAGCACTGATCCTCAGCCCAACAATGTAAATGAGCTAAGGACACATTAAAAGTAACATCTGATTAAATCAAGGCATTGAAGAACAAATAATTTAAAAGAAAACAAAACCCTTTACAAAACTCAGTCTCATACCCTTTTTCTTTCAATTTCACTGCTGGTCCCCAGTTAAAATAATCCAAACTTGTGTAAGTCAACTCTTTCTAAGAATCTTTTAACCCATTATCTTGTCTTACTCTCATAAATTAATTCATTTACTAATTAACACTTACTGAGTTTCTATTGTATGAAAAGCATAGTGATAGGTGCTTTAGAATATAATAATGTTTAGAACAAGTCCCTTCAGTTACCCTCTGCATTCCCATCTCAGTCCCTTCAAGTTTCCAAAGCATTAAAACATCCTGCTAAAACTAATCAGAGAAAAGGAGAAAATTGAATTGTCCTCTTTAAGTTCTTTGTGTTGTTTATGAATCTGCTCTCTGTTGTAACAATGAGAATCTTCCTTGCCATATTTAGAGGATCTTTTATAAAAAATTAACTTTAATGGCAGGTTTACAATCAGTAACATACTCTTGTTATTTGTTCTCAGTTCTTTCTCCTTCATAGCACTTGCCACAAGAAGAGTTAAATTGTGGCTTAATGTCTGTTTTTCCCACTAGCCTGCAATCTCCTAGTCACTAGCCCACCTGCTAGTCAGAACCTGCTAGTTAATTATTGTACCTCCAGTACCAAGAATGGTTTTTTAAACATTGTTAGAACTTAATCAGTTTTTGTTGAAGGAATAAGTGAATGAATTCATAACCCTATTCAACTAACTTTTCCATTCTCCACTAACCAGTGATTTATTCATATTAATGCAACAAATATTCATTAAACAAAGATTGAATGAGCATATGCTGCATGCCAGACAATGAAGAGATAAATCTTGTGATCTCAAAGAGCTCAGAGTACAATGAAGCTTATTTTATCACATTTAAAAACTTGATTCTGATTTTCAAAACTGGTAACACTGATTCCATTGGTAACATTGGTAAATAAACTGGTAACACCGGTAACATTGGCCTAACATGCCAATCAGTCATTCATATCACACTCCAGATAGCATTTTTCCTTAGGTATTTTAAATACAAGTTGAACATACAAAGCTACTTAATTTTAAAATCAGAACTATAATACTTTTCTGTTAAAGAGTCATGCAGGAATTGAGAAACTGGAGGAAAAAGGAAAGGAAGAGTAAAAGGTCATGCAAAGGGCAGTGAGGGCCATTTGTGATGTCACAAGTTCATGGAATGGAAGTTGAATAATTGTAAGCACACATGAATGAAAAACATATCTTAACTATAAAGGTAATAACCACAGTTATATAGATAATATTTCTTTCTAAACAAATGGTAGAATACATGAAAAATCTTGTCACAGTTTTAATTTGGAAATGTAGCATTGTTTAAATTATTCTCCAAATACCCTTCTCATGCTTCAAAATCTTACTGAAGTGCCAGCTCTTCTAAGAAGTTTTCAGTGATTCCACTGGCTAAAAGTAATTCTGTCTACTACAGAGAACTGCTAGAAAGGTTAGTAAGTAGGGAATGAAGTCAAGAGATCCTGTGAAAACAGATATGTAGATCATGTAAGAATTTATCAAATGTACTAATCAGTTATTAGTAATTAGTTTTTATAATTAGAAATATAAATGTTTCCCCACTTGAGCACTCACAGTGCACTTTAATGGTACTTTCTTAATTTTCCTTCGGATTCTTTCCCTTGTATCTATGCTTTCCTTCTCTATTAGATCATAAGATTAAATCTTATTCATCATTTTGTATCTTACAACATTACCTCAAATTCCTGCCCATAAAAGTATGAGAATAAACCGAAATCACTGAATTGACCTTTATTAGTGTTTTTATCATAAATATATAAACCCACTTAACTCCACCTTCTCACCAGCCAAAGCAGAATTTGTTGAAATTTAACTAATTTTATTTAGTCACCATCCAAACATCTGTGACTGTGTAGATATGTAGTTTTCCAATTTCAGTTTGGGATCATTAATGTTCTGTAAAAGTTCCCCAGATGATACCTTTTCATTCAAGTCAACAAATACAATTCAATGATATTCATATGCCAAGGTTTATAGGTATGCAATGGTGAATATGATAAACATTATCCAAGCCACATAAAGTTTATACTGTTGTGGGGAAGGCAGTCATTATATGTAGTTGTAATGCTTGTCATATGAAACTAAAATAAATTAACATTTAAATATGAAGGTTAATGGTAACTAATAACTATCATTTATAGAGCCCTTAGTACCTGTCAGACATATGTTAAGCACTTTTTTAGGTATTATTTTATTTAATATTCTGCAGGTCTAGATAAGCAGATATCATTTCTGTTTTATAGATGAATATGCTGAGTCATTGACAGGCTAAAAATATTGCCAAAATTTGGACAATTTTTAGCAGAACCAGGATTTAAACCTCTATCTGCCTGACTTCAATGCCTTGTTCTTAACCTCATAACCAGTATACTTTCAACTGGTTACCTGTTTAGTGTATCATCTGGATTTTTGTATTTATTAGTTAATTTTGTATGGGAGGGGGAAGTATGGATTCTTTGGGACTTGTCATTTTTCAATTTCCCCCTAATGTCTAGGACTGTTAAGTGTCTTTACAGCATCCTAGTTACCAAATATTAATTGATGTGATATTGAAATAAGTATATGAATGACCATAGTTCAAGAGAGCAATAAAGAATATAAGTAGGACTTAAGACTACTCAAAGTTAGTCCAATGATGCTAAGTTTTAGTGAGGATAACACCTAATACTTTATTTAACATTTTAGTAGGATAATGCCTAATAACCTTAGCTGTTATTTCAAAGCTCTTTCTAGATTCCTTAATTGTAAGAATATAATTGAAGATACTATGTCCTAAGTTTGATGACATCTTTTTGATAACTCTTTTTGAGAACTTTTTGGGAAAACAAGAAAGAAAAAAGAGACTGCTCCTCTGTCCCATGATACAGACATAGAACTTCTAGAAATTGTAAGGAAAATGCTTTTATGTCAGTTTAAGAAGGGACTAATAATGATTTGTCTGATAAGCACTTTGTCCCCATGTACAATAGTCAGAATTAGTTTCCACATCCCAGGCTAAGAACAGGGCTGGAACATTCTCATTCTCTGGAATGTATATTCTGACACATGTGTTCTCTACATATGTACATGTGCTGCTCTCCTTAGGAGAGTTCAGGTCTCCTGAGCTTTGTGAGGTCTATAGGAAACTACAGTTGGGTTATTATTTAACAATGGATGATTTTCAACATAAATTGGCAAGGACTTCAAAATCTTCCCACCTTTATGAAAAATTTCCTGACCACCCTTGTTTTGAACTTGTAAAATACTTCTTGTTGTTATAATCATTCAGAACTGATTGCATTCTCCCATATTTATATTTTTATATATATAACCCACCCATAAGCTGATCATTCTCATGGGCTGATTCTGTCTTCCCTTCCAGAAACTGGGATGTAGTCATTGGTCCCTTCATTGTCTGCTGTAAGAAATCTAAACACAGTGGTTATTTCCACAGTTTAGGCCCTTTGTAAAGAAGTGGTGGCGTCATGGATATAAGTCACATTCTGATATTCAACTCCTATAATCTCATCGTCCTATTTCTTCCCTAACATATCTCATTCTTTGGGATCTTTTCTATAATTCTGCACCAAAAAGAATAAGGATATCACTGAAATAGAAGATAATTTTCAGAAAAAAAGCAAGTTATAAGGCAATATGCATAATAAGAATACTAGTTCTGAGGGATAAAATTAATAGTTCTATGTTACCTTATGCTGAGAAAAATTCAGAAGAGTATACTATACTAATTACTATGGTTATTTCAAGGAAAGAAATTATAGAGTAATTTCATATTTTACTTCACAAAATATCTGCATTGCTTGAGATTTTAACAATAAACACATATTACTTCTGTGATCAGAGAAAATGAAAATGTAAAAAATGTCAGAGAAAGGACTAAGTAATGTTTAATATGTTATTTTTTTCTTCCATAATTTTCTAGATTATATAATTCTCTGTTATAACTTTATCAGAGAGAATTAACTGGAGTATAATTGACATACTATTATATTAGTGTCAAGTGTACAGCATAGCGATTTGACATTTATATATATTACAAAATGCTTGCCAGAGTAAGTGTAGTTATCTTTCACCACACAAAGTTATTACAATACTACTGACTATATTCCCCATGCTGTACCTTTAATCCTGGTGACTTACTTATTTTATAATAGGAAGTTTGTGCTTTTTAGTCCCCTTCCCCTATTTTACCCATTTACCCCTCCCTTCTGACAACCATCAGTTTGTTCTCTCTATTTTTTAGTTTGTTTATGGGTTTTTGTTTTAATAACCACCAGCTTTGAATCATATGCCACCTAAATTACTATTAAAGAGTAAGATATAAAAAAGGATATTTTCATCTAACATATCATTTTGGATTTGGGCTTTTCATAGTTATAGATTATAGAATATCAGGTGAAAACTGTGGAGGGGGTAGAAATTCACTGAAATAAAATAAATTGAATCTAAATGAATCACTACTTGTTTCATATTAAGAAAACACTTTTTTCTGATGATAAAGTTGAGATGTTTTAAAGAAATAAAGTTGAATAATAACAAGGTATTCTTATTAACCAATAGTATCAAGTTTTCACTGTAGAACTTTGATTAGATTCTATGGTAACTATCACCATTCTAAAAATACTGCACGTTTCCAGTAAGGTTTGTATACTGAAAGGCATTTGTTTGGCCTTGAAGAAAACAAAACAATGAGACCTAACCAAAGAGTGGTGGGCTCCTGGCTACATATGATGTCTAAGATCCTCTAGCCTTCCTTTACTAAAAATAAGTAATTTGATAAACTCATCAAATTTACTTACTGTAAATAAATGAACTTACTGTGTTTTGCACCACTATTTGACTATTTTCTGTCAGGTAAATAGACTCTCAAGATCATGCAGACTCTAAAATATAGAAACACATAAAACAAAATTACCAAAGTTATCATAGCTTAGTATATTTTGCCATAATCAAATTAAGAATTGATTCTATTTATAGTTACCTCCATTTCCATTTGTATTTAAATGTGATCTTACATAGCAAATAAAAACATACTCATATTTTTCTAGCATGCCTATTCTACCAACATTAAGTGGAAAGATATTCTTTCTTAGGAATTCTCTTTCTGGACCATGCAAATTCCTGGCACTATAAATTGAGGTTCCAAGATTGCGCTATGTAAGAAAACAATTATAGATGGGCCAATGTAACTTCATAATACTAACCAAATAAGGTACTACTCTAGCAGTTACTTGAAAAAGAACCATTAGAGGATTTTAATTGTAGCTAGTTTTCAGTTATTCATCTGGTCTGTGACAAAGCAAAAAGCAGAGAAAAGCAATAAATTTTCTATTGCCCTAACTTCTAAGGAAAGATAATTGATGTCTCTATATTGACTGATTTAGCATAGAAACAATTCAATATCAGCAATATACAGATTCTATGATTAAAAGATTATGCTATCTTAGGGAAGGTTGAGTGTGGTATATGCTCTGGATTGTGTGTACATGGAATCTTCTATACACTGGTTTGAATGCAGTTTTAAATTCTCATATATGGAGACTACTGGAAGTTCTTCAGTAGTTCACAGCTGTCATTAGATAAAACATCAGTTTCCCACCTCTTGTTAAAATTTGTAACTCTTCAAATTAATAACAATGTACTATGTTAAATTTCAGGAACATGGTATAATACAACTTTAGAATTAGTAAGAACTTCAGGTTGGTTTAACTATACATATTAATTATAGAATAAAGAAATGTATTCTAATTTTTATATAGATAAGAAACTGCCTAGAGATAGAGAAGACATTCTCAGGAAATTTTTATACTATAATGTATTGGTGAACTCAGAAAGTTCTTCTTAGCTGGTCTTTTTTCTCATATTTTATTTTCAATAAACTTCCTTTGGAGTACTCGGATGATAAATTTAGTCTGAACTGCTTGTGAAAGAGAATTGCCAGTTTGATTTAGCACTAGACAGAACAAAGTCTTGTGATTTCACAATCTGTTTTCAAGAGATCAGTGGTGTGAGAAAAATCAAAGAAGCTATCATGGATGTACAACATATTTAAGAATTAATAGTTCGAAAAGAAAGGAAGAAAAGTCAGTGACATTTTGAAGAACAAGATGAGGTGACTTGCTTCCCTATATATCAATGCTTATTATGAAACTATAATATTTTGGGATGTTTTTCAATTGAGACAGTATAATGAGATGGATGGAACTAATTATACAGGCCAAAAATTGACCGAGTTTGTATATGATAAAGGAGGCAATAATACAATCAGTTTCTCATGGAAGCAAAAAATGGAAACATAAAAATTAATCCCCTACCTCATACCTCACACCATATACAGAATCAGTTTCAGATTATTTAAATCTGAAAGGTAAAACTAATTAAAATTATAAATCTTTTAGAATATAAAAATAAGAACATGTATTTATAATGTTGGGATAGTAATGTCTTTTTGAATTAAATACAAAGCACATATCATAAAAGAAAGTACTGATACAATTGACAAGATTAAATTAAAACTTCTTTTCATAAAACATCATATTAAGAGTGAAAACTAAAGATGAGATATAACTAAAGATTACACACACACACACACACACACACACACACACACACACACACAACATACACTCATCAAGAAAACCCAATTGAAAAATGAGCAGAATTTATAAACCAAGCAATTCATATTGGAAATGTAGATTTTTAATAAACCTATGAAAAGATGTTCAATCTCATAAGTAACAGGGAAAATATGCATTTAAACCATAATGAAATACTATTTCACACCCCTCAGACCGGACAACAGGAAAATGTCTGATAATACCAAGTGCTGACAGGTGGTGGATCAAGGAAAGTGCTTATAAATGATAGTAAGTATGTAAACTGTTTGAAAACAAGTTAATATTGAATACTTGACAGTCCAGGAAATTCACCCCTAGCTGGTAGGTAAATGAGAAAGACTCTTATACACATACATAAAGAGATATAAACAAACACATTCATAACAGCATTATGTATATAAGCAAAAATTGTCACGAGAATGTGACTATGATAGATTCATACAATCAACTATTATGAAGCAATAAAACATTAGTGGAATGACACATACCAAGATAAATCATTCTCACGTACAATGTTGGTTTTTTAAAAATCAAAAGCAAGTTGCAGAAGAATACAT
The DNA here is from genome assembly GCF_040802235.1 of Manis javanica. Classification (NCBI taxonomy): domain Eukaryota; kingdom Metazoa; phylum Chordata; class Mammalia; order Pholidota; family Manidae; genus Manis; species Manis javanica. Next base: position 57,193,059 of record NC_133159.1, read on the forward strand.
GCTGCATTATATCACTTATGTAAAGGTTAAATTTCCAAAGCAATACAAAATTACTGTCAAGCCATGAAAGGGCATGAAATTTATGAATGTACAAATATATAAATAATTACAAAGTTTGGGAAAGTGGTTAACTCTGTGGGGTTAGAGGAGAAGATATATAGGAAGTGGTGAGGAGCATCTATAGTGTTCATTGTATTTTGTATATCTTAAATACGTAATGTTTAAAAAAATCCAAATGATTTAAAAAACACAATAAAGCAACATTTTCATTAGCTGGAACAGGTTGTTAATTTGAGAGGAGTTTTTCTGCAGGAAAATCCATCTAATAAATAAATTTGAAGAATAATTTTAATAACCCACACATCCTATTCAGTGCTCCTCCCCTGCTTTATAAAAGTTAACCTCATCAAGGCAGTAGTACCCCCTACTCTTCTGGCGTGGCACCGATACTGACCCTGTCCTGCCAGGCTCTACTAGCTCTGAGCTCTTCAGACCTGTATCTCCTTAAGTCTAAATTTAACAATGATTCTATTTCCCCAAGGTCTAATATCTAATTAAGCCAATCCTGTTAAGATAGTAACAGATGGTAAAGCTAAAAGTGTGCTTTCTATAAGTAGTTTTATTTTACCCAGGAATTGACAGAGGGGAAATCTTTTAAGACAAGGGTGACATTTCAGGGTTCCAAAGAGACATATTAGGCAGATAGTTAGAACCTGGTAGTTTAATATCACCATGTTTTTTATTTTCAAATAAGGTTAGTCCCACTTACCCTGGAAACATTATCATTTCAAAAATTTTAGTAGTGTGAGACAAAGGAATTGATTAGCAATTTACAAAATTTTATAGGCTTAATGTCTAGCCATTCATAGATGTAATCTGAACAGAGTATTCTTTAAAACTGCCTTGATCTAATTTTTAAAGTTGCTAGTGATTGTGGTGTTGGACTTGTGCCTGAATGACAGCCTAACGATATTCAGCATTAGTTTTTCTCCAGTCCTCAGACAATCATCTGCATTTGCAGAAGGTTGATGACAGGGCAACTTGGAGTTTAGAGACAGCATCTGTGTTTGCATTTCAATGGTTCCATAATTCTATGAAACCACTGAAATCTCTCCAATGTGCTTCATTGTTTAAATAGCGAAGGTGGCTAAATTTTGTTCAAGATTCATATATCTTAGAAAAAACATTGGGCCATTGTATCCAAAGTCTCTTCTACAGAGAATGCTTTTCTCCCTTCTTATTTTTTTAAATGCTAAAATTATGTTTGTTAAGATCCATAGGTACTATAATACATCTGCACATATTTTAAATCTTTTATCCATTTGGATCTTTATGGCCTGAAATTGAAGTTTTAGGATAGAGAAAGGGGAAGAGAGAACACATGGTTTGAGATATAATATAGGGTCATTATAAATTTTAAATTTAGGGTTCCAAAAATATCTTTCTCCTCATTAGAAAGGAACAAACTTGTTTTCTTTCACTTAGGAAAACATTTCCACTTAACATATGGAAGTTAACTTCATTGGTAGGTATGTTGCCTGTTTGCAAGAATCTGCTGTTACTCTTAATTGACTGTGATTTTAAAAGAAGAATTTTTATCATATTTTTGTAAAAGAAAATGAATCTTGGAGTTGAAGTAAGAAATTCTGAGTTCAAGTGCAGGGCAAATGGGTATCTTTCTCAGAGGAGCCTTTGAGCCCTTCCTGTAAATGTGCATAACATTATCCACCGAATAGCTTTAGGAAAGGACTAAATGAATGAATGTATGTGAAAGTTCTGTGTTAACTGTATCTGAAAGAACTGGAAGCCTGTAAATGATCGCTACAAGTCTATAATTGTGTGAGGTCAGTTTTTTAGATTTTCAATCTGTTTTAATAGCACTCCATCCAACTAAGAGACAGAGATGTGGCAAAACGTAGACAAGGACAAAACTGTGGGTAAAAAAACAGAGCTCCAAAGAGGTCAATTCAAAAAATTATTCTTTAGCAATTATTTTTCATCTCCTTGCCATTTATTTGGTGGTGTTTTATACACATTTTTAAAATGACCTGGCTTTTCATAATATATTCATTCCTTTTCCCTTCTACATGCTAATAATATGAAATACTGGAAGTTGTCCTTAAAAGTCAGCCCACCTTCAACGGCCCAGGTAAAGTGAGAAATAATCCTCATTCTTGGTACTCTGAAGATTAGGTGTCAATTGCCATCATCTCTTCCTAGACAATCCCTTGCAGCCAGAAAAAGATGATTTTTGACCTTGAAGATTTTAACACTGCAGATCTAAAAATATAAGCAAATTCATTTTCTTTTTAGGAAACTGTGAGCTTACATACACCCCAGAATGTCAATTGGATGCCATGCAGTCTGACTGTATTAGTGATGTAGAGAACTAAAAGGAAGATTCTCTCCCATAATGAGGAAACAAAAAACCTATAGCCAATATTCCACAAAAGAACGATTCCAGGATAACAAATCCATTTGCAAAGAGAGAATTCACCAAATGGGTTTAGAGAATCAAAGAGATGTCTAAATATAGTCCCAGCTTCATCAGTATTTCTTAGCATATTGCCGTTTATGAGAGTTTAAAGAGAAGTGTGTGAGAATAAAGTGTCTGTGCGTGCTTTTATGTGAGTGAGTATATGAGTGTGTGTGAGTGTGCGAGGGTTCCTTCGTGCCAGGAGGAGCCGCGGTGGAAACATGAAGGATGGTCGGGAAACCCCTTCTCTTTTGCGCTCTCCTGGGGCAGCAACCCCGGCCCCAGAATGAGAAGGGAATGTGAGAACAGGCACAAAGGTCGCTGCCTTGACCGATGTGAAGCGACCGAACCGCAAGCAGAGACTTCTCTCCTTGGCCGCCAACAACCTGCAGCAGAAAGGCGGGCGGGGGAGGAAACCCCGAGGAGGCGCTCCTGGCCGCCTCTTTGCTGAGATAGCAGGAGCCTGCGGAGCCACGAGCGCAGCGTCACTGAGCTGGAGCGGGTGCAGGCGCGCTCGCGGAGGCGCAGAGGCCGGGAGCCGCTTCTGCCGCCGAGTAGCCGGCGCTGCAGGACGCCGCGCCTCTCGAGCGCCCCGGGCCGGGCGGGCGGGCGGAGCAGCCGGCAGACGCGCGCTGCCCGGCTCTGTCCCTCGAGCACCTGCCTCGCCACCGCGGGCGACCGAAGGAGCCTAGAGAGCTCAGCCTGTTGTCCCGTTCTCTAAAAGCAGCCTGTGACGGAGCCGAGAGAAGGCAAGCCTTTCAATTCTCCGCGGGACTGGGATTTTTCTCCTCACCTGGGGAACCCGAATAGAGGTCAGAGGATCAGGCAAGGATCTCAAAAAGGGGTCGAGGGCAGTGAACGTGGTCACCCTCTCCTATCGCTGGAAAATCTCCTTGACATTTTTCACACTTTGAAGCAGCTGCAGCGGGTGTCGTCGGAAAAGGGGGTGGGGAAAAGAGAGGGGGCGGGGAAAGCGGGGAAACACAGCCAAGAGCCACGAGCAGTGCCTCCTCTCCTGCCAATCCTGGCACCTGAGCGCCGAGCCACTGCACCGAGGAGGACCCCACTCCGGACGAACCCCGAGCTTGAATCCACGGACACACCGCCCCTGGGCAGCGGGTTCCTGCCGGAGGGACCTGCGGCAGCCCACTCAGGCCACCGCCGTCGCCTGCAGCCTCCGGAGCGCACGGCCCCTCCGAGCCACCCGCTGCGCCCTGGTCCCCGGGGATCCTCGCCCAGCAGAGGTGCGGCAGCGGGCAGGTGGTATTACAGAGCCGGGTGCCCGATTCTCCTTCTGCTCGTCTCTTCGCCCGGGATTTATTGTCTGTAGAGCCTTCTGGGGGTGGGGAGAGAGCTGCGCCTCCGCCACCGCTGCCGCCGCTGGTGCTGCGGTCGCTAGCGCGGCGCGCAGGGCAGACAGAGGCTGGGAGTGGATGCGCTCCTGCCTCCCCCGCCAGCGCCTTGGGCTTCCCTTCGGCCGCTTCCCGCCGGAACCTGCCGGCTGTCCACCTGAAGGGCACCTGCATCATGGTCTAACGTGACACCTGCCTGGAGTCCCCTCTTTTGCCTCCTCTTCCTCCACCCCTCCTCTCTTCCTCCTCCGAGGACCCTCGTGCCCACTCCACTGCGGACCCCCGAACACTTTAAGGAATAATCCTCGGCAGCAGCACGATCTACTCTCTCTGGAACCTCATGGGCAGTTTCTTCCGCTGGCGATGTGAGTAGGACACTCTTGCTCTGTGGCCAAGGGGGCTGCGGGGGCCTCGCCTCTCGTGAGCGCCCGAGGTGTGGGACCCAAGCGGCCGGGGGCGGAGTGGGGAGCGGGGGCGGGGGCGGGAGGACTGGAGCCTTCAGCGCTCGCTGGGAGCTGCTCGCGCCGCGGCCCGTGGAGGCGGCGGGGAAGTGGTAGGTTACCGGGCTTTTGGAAATGGGGTACTAGCAATGTGGGTGCATGGGAGCACCGCGGGGCCTGGGTTGCCTGGAGACCCTACAGGGTTATATACTGCATGCGAAAAGGAAAGGTAAAGAACGAGTGTTGGGCGCTGGTGCTGGGACCACTGATGCTGCTGAGGTTAGTCTTAGCTTCCCATTATTATCTTGGGTTTATCTCCAGTCAGCTTTTTCCCGGAGGTGTCTGAAGGATGAAGCGCTGGTTTGATTCTCTCTCTTACACACACACACACACACACACAAACACACACACACACACACACACACACACACACACACACACACACACACACACACTTGTGGCAGGTCTCATTTGTCCCTTTTTCTTGGAAGGTGTACCAGTACTATTTGATGTCTAATTGCTTGAAAATACAATTAGGAGATCTTTATGCCAATGGGGATTGAAGGGAAAGGGTGGGGTTTAGGGGGATGGAGAGGAAGAAAGAGTATGACAGATTGGAGGACAGAAAGAAGTGGGGGAGCAATGGAGTGGAGGCTTTCCTGGGAGTCAGGGAGAAGGATGCCTCCCTTCCCTAAGCCAGACAACTCCTGCCCACACATCTCCTTTGTGTTGCAAGACAGCTGGTGAACCTACACTATTCCCAGGACCAGTACTGGGCCCCTTAAGCATTTTGAGTCCTCGTCTTAGAGTCATTAAGGCTGCAGGACTAGTTTCGGATCCTACCTGGAAGGAAGGATATTAACATTAGGATAATCATGACACCCTAGCTCACAGACAATTAGATTACCTCCCGAAGGTCTCTAGTCTTACTGTTTGCAGAGTCAAGAGCAAGGGGAGGGAGACTACGGAATGCTTTTAAAAATTGTGTGACTTCATATTCACACCATTCAGAGATGGCTGCAAAAATTGCTTCATTATAGTACTTCCTGGCCATCAGAGCTGAATAAAAGACCCGCCTCCGCCCTCTCCCTCACGTCTCCTCCCCACCAAGTCACAAAGCAAGCGAGCGGCACAGCGTCAGGAGGAGAAGGGAAGGGGTCACTTTCACAGCTCCTGGGAATCGGCTTCAGAAAGGAACCCATATGCGACTCCCACCTTCCTGTCGAAGTTCTCCTTTAAAGGGAAATGGCAGGGGGGAGGGAGAGGTTAGTGAATCATAAAGGTCCTCCACCTGCTTTTTTCTATTACTTTCCCAGTACACTTTGAACACATAGGATTTACCTGCAGCGGTAACTGGGTCAACACGTAAATATGTGTACCTGTATACGTTGAAGTGTGGCTCTCTTGATAGATGAAAAGCAATTTCTATGCGAGAGTATTTTAAGCTGGGCAAAATTTCTAAGCACAATAGGGTTTTTTAGCGTGGGCGAGAAGAGTGCATTCTAGCGAAAGCAGAACACGTGATCTCTTCAACGCGAGAGATACAGTATTAGGAACTCGATTTTCTTTGTTCCAGGCTTAGCCTATGAGATGCTCAGCATCCTGGTTGCTTAAGTCCTCCGACAAGAGGGGAAAAATAATGAAGTTGACCGGGGGCGGGCAGATGCGGCAGAGAAACACAGGTGGTTACCTGTAAAGGGATTGATTGACCTTCTCCTCTGCCCAGCACGTCTCTCTTACCGCCCAGCTCCTACCCTATATGCCCCGCTCTAGCTAGCCCCCTATTTAAAAGTGCGGCGTTCCTTCTGGGAGACGTGGTGGAAAAGTTCTCCAGCCCCTGCACACGTGGGTTTTCCAGCGCTTCAGAACCTGCTGCTATTCGCAACAGATTTCCGCCACCTCCCCAGTCCAAGTGTCACGCCTCCATCCAGGCGTCGTTGAGCTGACTCTAAGAAAACCACCGTGAGTTCTTTTTGCAAGAGACAGCAGAGCAGAGGCAAATCCCTGCTTCTTGGAAACACTGATCACACCGCAAAAAGAATGTCAAAGTAGGAATGTAGCTGGTTTTTTCTTTCCTTAAAAATTAGTCATTCGACTAAAGTATATTGAGGATGGTGTTTAGCGATGCTTGCGTTTGGACTCCTAGAGATGTCCCAGGTCTGTCCTGAGGTGTGATTATTTATTAGTTTATTGGCAGTAGAAGTTGTTCTAGGCCCACTATTCAATTAGTTACCTGACTGGAGATTTCTAATTTCATTTTTCACTCCATGTTTTATAAGCCATCTTAATGGGCTGAAGTTTTTTAAATGTGGGCTATTTCTGTCGTATGCTGCATTGCATCATACTAATATGTTATGGTAGGGAAAGCAGAGTCAGTTTCTATGACATATTTTGAAGTGAGACTTCTTTATACATTTTAAAAAATAATTCAAATGTCCAAGAAAAGATGTGTACTTACCATGGCAGCCCTTATATTCTCCAACATGTGTGCCTGCACACATGCAGCTTCAGAATTAGAAACAAGTTCTTAAAGAAATAAACCTGGTTCAGTTACAGTAGCCATGTTTTATTAAGAATTTTAGCACTGCTTTAGGCTGGCATTAAAATTTTCTTAATTAAAATCTCATTCCACTTTTTTTTGTAAGCTTTTATTTTTTTCTGCTTCCTCTATGAAATACAGAACAAAACATACAGTTTTTGTATGTCTAATTTTATTCACTTTGGATTTTTTAATTGTAAAGATCAAGTTGATATCACTATAAATTTTTGTTGCTTATGAAAGTCATTAACTACATTATCCACATGATGTCAATACCAGGGATATTTCTTAGATCTCTGTTATTTGCAGTTCATAGTATATAATAATTCTTGATATAAAAACCTGGTGTTTTTAATCATGACTTAAAATGCCCACTTTTAAAAATGTTGAAAATGTGAAGATATTATGTTTTAATTGTCATAACAAAATAGACTTATTTATAATTTTATCTCCTTGTGATTGTAGCCTCCACATAAAGACAGATCATATATTCCATGATATTATAACTTCATTCCATACCCAAATTAGAAGAGTACACAAAAAATTACCAACTATTGATAAATTGCCATCTGAGTTATCTCTGGATTCTTAGTACATTTTCTTTCTTCACAGAAATTATTTCATAACTTTTGTACATTTCTTCATTTAGAGAATATATGCTATTCATTGAGTATAACAATTATAACAACCACACTATCAGTAAAAGACACTATTTGGAGTATTTTGTTCTTTCTGGTAACAATGACTACTTTGTAGGGTATCATCCACATTCTTTTGTGGGAGAGTCTAGTTATTCATGTAAATTTGCAATATGATTTCAGGGGAAACCATTCATTCAAATCTGTGACATTGAACAGACCTTTAGTTTTTGCCAAGCCATTTGACCATCAAATAATTCATATCTCCAAGAAAAGATATATTGGAGATGATTCTAGTATCTTTTGAGAACCCTGAAGTTTCACTTTACATGTCTTTAATCTAGGGCTACATCCATATTCACTGGAAGGTTTTTTTATGCCTCAGGATTTAAAAAAATTGAATTTTAGTATTTGAATAGCAGCTTGACCCTATAGTGTAGCAGTTACATTCCATTTTGAGGAAATATAAAAGCAAAAAGGAGGTGCATAGATGGGAGGTTTTGTAAATGCGTTAAAATACTAATTCCTGAATTGTCAAGAAAACTCGGAATGAAAAGTGGCACTATAAATAAAAAATGATTGAAAGATGGTGGCCCCAAATCAATTACAATACTACCTTTATGAAGCTTTTGCCATGTTTTGTAAATCAGATTTGGATTATTACAAACATTGATGTTTTTTAGGACATACTCTACTGAGTTATTCTGAGGCATTGAAAAAGGAGTAAGAAAACCTGGGTACTTCTGGAATTAGCATGTGATCTTTGGTAATAATAAATCAGTCTCTTTTCATGATATTGTAAAAGTTGCTGATTTGTAATATCAGCACATCGCAAATGATAAGACAAAGTGGTAAATGAAAAGTGATTTGGACATTTTAGAAGAATGCCACATAAACTTTTTGGTATATATCACTTTTTCTATACTAATATGTATGGTTGTGTATAGTGATGGCATAGTATATTTTTAAGGTATGCTATTTAAATAATTAAATATATCATGTTTTATCTTGGAATTAAGTGATTTGTTCATAAATCCATGACCTTTTGTGATCAGGAACCATCTCTTGTCATCTTGCTTCCCTTACCATAGTGCATGAACTGTAATCATAATTTTAACAATAACTAGCAGTTACTAAACACCTACCATGAGTCAGGAGCCATACTTAAAAATAGCCCTGTAAGAAGCATTATTCTCACCATTTGAAAGATTAGAAAATTGAGGTTCAAAGACAAAAGTAACATATCCATATGACAACTATGAAAGAGATAAAGGTTTAAGCCCAGGTTTGGTTATACCATGCCCTCTCTTTCATAGGCATAAGTTGATGCTTATTAAGTGACTGAAGTCTATAGCATATAGAATTATTTCCTAATTAATAATGAAAATTTAATATTTTGAACCAGGCTTTCAAAGTCATCTACATATATAGTTGACAATAATGCACCACATCACTTTTGTGACCATCGTTTAACATAAGTACAGAAGACACTGCTGCTTATCTCCCTAGCATAATTAATTCATGTTGGGAACATTTAATAAATTATAAATTTAATAAATTAAGTGAGTTTAATATATTATAATCTGTCACATAAAAGTACATTAAGGGAGTTTTCAATAAAGCAAGTTTTGAGTCAATAGCTGTCATGTCTATTTTGAAACTATGATGATATATTTGATATATAAGCCTCTAAAGAGGTATCATACATGCTATGTAGGTTACTAATCATAATAGAAAAATCATCATTGGTCATTCAATGACACATGGAAAAATTAATAAACTTAATAACCCAAAGGAATTCCTGTATACACTCATTTTCACTACATTGCTCGCTGCTTGATAAATTACTTAAAATCCCTATACAAAATGTTATTTTGCTTGAATACACATGAAAGCAATAGTAGCTACCAGAGATGAAGTATTGATATTTATATTAGCTTTGACATGAACTGTTTAAATATTTCAACAATGGAGTAGATGCTTACATTGTTTAAAGAAGTCATTTACTGGTTTCTTAACGATGCAGTCTCTTCAGTTCTACCAAGGTATTTTTGCCTCTACATGAAATTCAGTAAGGTTTCGAGCATATTTAACATCAGGAAATAGTGATACCATGCCCAAGGTAGTAACATAACAAAGCTGTTAAGACCAAGGAACTTGTAGAATACATGTGTAGATGTTTGTGTCTGTTCAGATGGAGAGAATTAAATTTTGTGCTTTTCAAGAGATAAAGTAGTTTGAGAATGAGTGAGTACTGTAATTTTCATCATAAAAAAATACTGTTGGTGTAATTATTATCAGTATTGTTATGAGATTATCATAGGGAGAAAAAGGAGGTGGTGCTGTGAAATACTGAGCTAGCAGAGTTAAAGATGGGGAAGACAGTTGGAAAAGAGCTGTTTGACTTAATTCACCAAGAAAAAAATTGTTGATTTTTATGCTATTATACTGAAAGAGATAAGGATATTGTTACGTAAGAGGGAACATATTCTATAGATGGCTGGCTTGCATTATCAAATTATTTGGTAATGGAAGGAAAAGCAAGAAGTGTACCTTACTGAGATAGGGCCTAAGTGTTATGAAGGCATTTGTTGCACTAAAAGAGTAATGGACATACAGCTAAAATGTGTCAGCTGAATTTAAAGAATTAAATGTGACACAAGTGGTTTAACTAAAATAATGTAAAGGTGCAAATAATTAGACTTCTTGAGTAGTAAGTGTTTAAGTGTTCTGCTGCTATGCGTTCACCACTGCAGTTCTTACCATGAGTAGGCATCTTGCAGAGCCATGTATAGTAATGGCAAGGTACCTCAGACCACATATTTTGAGCACTAGTATTACCTTGAATATTTACTCCAGTGTTATTCTGAGTCAGTGTAATTTAAGATGTGAAAAAAATTTTCTTCCATACATCAAGTGTGATTAATTTCTTAAGACAATTATAAAAGCTATTGTAATTAAATCAAATACCTATTTAAACTTCAAGTGATCATTAAATATTAGTGATGTCCTTAGGGTAATACCATATTGTTGAACACTGGGCATACCACACACATAACCATACAGCTGTAATTGCTCTATTTTATAGTACACACACAGACACACCACACACATAGGTGTGATCTTACTATTCCAGAAGTTCAGAGATGGAAAGGACTTCATAGGGTCTTATTTTACAAAAGGGGAAACTGAGACCAGCTAAGTTTGCTTTCTTGCTCAAGGTTTTAAATGTCAAGGTCACACAACTATTAGTGAGAAAAACAGAAAAAGGGTGAGATCTCTTGGCTCCCAGACTGCCAGTAAAATCACACCCTTGAAACTACTGGAGTCCCTTATACCAGAGCAAAGGGAAATAGGGAAAAGAACCATAAACCAATAAATCTAGTTAATGAAGCCAGCCAATATGACCCTACCCAAAATACATGTCTTTCTCATTTCACTTTGGGCCTGGATTTTGGCCTGAGTTTTTATTTGGCCTAAGTTTTTGGACAATTGCCTTATCTTTCCACTTTGATTTGACTGTCTAGGCAGTCTAATGCTATAACATCTATTAAGGATCTATTTTTAAAAAGATACCTTTATGTAAGAAATATGGAATTAATTTCACTAATATTAAAGCATTCTAAATGTGAATACTATATCCTTTCTAATGAAAATTAAAATGTTCTTTTAAATTATTCATCTTCTTAATATAGTGCCAACTAAGTATATATTAGATGATGGAGCAATGTTCAATTCACTTCAAATAAATGAATTCTCTTCTAAGTTTGTTAAGTTCATTAAAGATCAGTAAATGAATTTTCTTACCAGAAAACACGAATGGTTTAAAGTACGTTTGGGCTTTTCTATAAAATGTTTCCTTAAATATTAGTTAGGAAAACATTGTAATCAAGAAAATGAAATATGATACAGCTGGAATTTGTGAAACATACTCATTTCTATGCAATTTTTTTTACCTTATAAAGTTAGATGTTGAAGGATTCTTTGAAATAATAAGTTCCCTCTTACTGCTGAATATCTGTTTATGTATATTTGTTAAACTTCTCTCTTCTTTCATTAGACAAATTTGAAATAAATGCTTCTCATTTCATGTTTTTTCTAATCCGAAAATCCTAAGTCGATTTTATCTAGAAACTTTGGTTACTATGAGACTTAGGGTAAAATGATTTTAACTTATTGCCGAAACATATTAGCAATAAATATAAAGGATTTTTGATATTATGATGTACAGGTCTTAAAATATGTATCTGGTTTATAAACAGTGACATATAGAAATATCTAAAACAGAAGTATTGATCAGACATACTTATGTAGTCATATCTAATAACGCTCTTTAAAAGGTAACAGACATACTTGCACAGTCATATCTAGTAACGCTCTTTAAAAGGTAAATTAAGACTTCTTGGTACAACAACAATGTTTAAAAGTGAAGAAAACCTGTGATGACTAACTCAGTGCACTGCAGATCAGCACATGAGCTATGCTTTTCATTTGCAGAATGATTCTTATTCATGCCAGCTTTCAGGGTACTGTTCTAGGACTCGTGGGTGTGATAGAACGGAACATATTTCTGTATCTGTGGATGTAATCCCACACACCATTTTACATGACAAAATCCGAATGTCCTAAAACTTGGTGTTAAAGATAAGACAAGATGTCAACCTTCAACAGTCCATGGTTTAAATTACTTCTATAATAATACTGATGTTATCTTTCAACTTATCTCATTTTATTTAAAGACCTGTTGTAGAGACGTGTAATAGAAGGAGAAAGGGTATTTTGTGCTTGCCTCCTTGTTGGCTTGTTTGCTTTTTCTACCTGATACATGTAAGGTTTGCTTCCTGCAGACCAAAAGCAAGCTGCTGAAATACAAGCCCAGTAGACACCAAAGTGAGACATGAACAAGGGAGGAAAGGTACAAAGGTGAGGTATTTTTGTACTTTGGCACAGGAAGAAACTACTACAACTGCATTGTGTATTTATTTTCTATAGAAGAATCATAAAGAAAATAAGCTTTATTAATAGTTAATAAATACCTGGATTAACAGGATCACTGTCTTTATTGAGCTGGGGTCCATGCCCATTTATGAAAATATGTAGGAAAAACTAGGACCACAATAGATAATTGAGAATGTGGTTTATCTTAAAGTCTAGTGGTGAATATAAAGGTTAGAACAAGGTTTGTATAAGCAGCATTTCACATCTGGTTTTCCAATATATAATTGTATGTATGTCAAGTTCTTAGCCCACGTACATTCTTATTATGTATCCTGCCCTAAGTACACTCTCTGAGCCAGGCCAGGGATAATTGTGTTCTATAGCAGTTAGCAAGGTGTATACCTTTTCTGATACTCCTGAGTTAGCATAAATCCTGCCCTGATAGGTGGGATATGGTGACTGTTATGGGAATAACATGTCCCTCTCTTTGCTGTCAGTCTGGGAGATGTACTTGTCACTCCTTTTGGCTCTGCGGGTGACCAGGACAGCCCCAAACCTTAAGGATACATGTCTTTTTTTCATGTGTAAAGTTATTGATAATTTTCAGAAACAAATATGTTCTTAAATCTTTTTCCCCTTTTTCCTTTGAATTTCTTTATAGGATCATGTGTGAAAAACAGGAATACAGAAAAAAGAAAGTTGAATTTGGAATCTGGAAATAGGGATGAATATTTTCTTGTTTTAAATGTCATTTAGTGTTTTGAATATTGTTTGGCAGTGGAAAGAAGAGTATATTTTTGGTATAGAATTTAGGATATTTTATTGGAAAGTCAAGAATTATAGTCTGATGGGCTCATATGATAAATAGTAATATAATAGCTTCTAGTATTTAGACTGAGAAGGAAGGCAACGAAATCTCTAAGGTGCTCCTTGAAGGCTTTTCACTCCCTTTCAGGTCTGAGGCAAAGGAGGAATTTACCCTTAAGCTGAGTAAAGATCAATGTTAAGTTGGTAAATTCATTTTAGAGTGCTTAGTTGAATGAAATAATATATGGAATATGAATATAGTTTAATGAAACTTTGGAGTTCCTTAATCCCCCTTTTTTATAAACAATCCCCTTTTTTTAAATGTTCAAATCTTTAAAATTGTGTAATTTGTGTGATCACCCAGAGAGCACTCTAAGTCATTTTTTTCAGGATAGTTCAATGTGAGAATATGCTTCATTCCTAGCATCAAGTAATTGCTTGTTTAAATGCCTGTCTCCAAAACTAGTACATATATAATGACTCACTTGATTTTTCTTTTAATCCCTAGCAAACTAGCTCACAGCATAATGAAGAAAAAAATAAGTGGTTTCATTGATGCTTTTGAATGCCTCTAAGTCACTCTTGTAGCCATTAGCATGGCTCCCCTCAGCTTCACTTTCCTTTCTGAGACCGTGGCAGGACTGTACTTCCCAGGCCCTCTTAGAAATTAGGCATGCACGGCATATGGCTTATTTTGACCAGTGCAATAGGACCAAAAGTGAAAAGTCTCTCTTAAGAGTAGAACAATTTGTGACCTAGTGTGCTATTTTCTCTTCCCCCAATGGAATACACAATTACACAAGCATTTGTCACACTGGAGTCTCCATCAGCCTGTTCCTGAACAACTACACTATGTAAAGTCCCTGCACACATGCACTCAGCATAGAGCACAAGCAAGAAACAAAAAAGTGTTGTGTTAACTTTTGGGGAGATTGTTTGTTACTGAAGATAACCTAGCCTTTTTAACCTCTCAAATTCATTGAGTGAAATCTACTGAAAGTGGAATCCTGATGTCAACTTATGGTGTCACAATTACAGGGATGTTATATGAACATGCCTTTCTTTAATTTAGGTTTTAATATAAACATTTTTTATATTTTATGACTCATTAAAATTATAACAATTAACATAACTGTATTTAAAAAAATACACAGATCAGAGGAAGTTTTATAGCTTTCAAGCACTTTGACTTTCTCAATTTGTAATTTTGTGTACATGAATATTTGAAATACTAGAAGTCTGAGAACTCTGTTGCTGTTCTTGCATGACACAGTAATGTATGAATCACAGAAGTGGGGTGATATGTATTTTCTCATTCAGTAGTTTGTTGGGACAATATTTATAATAAAAATTTACCATATCCATTGGGATCTGCAACATTTTCTCAGTTTAACAAATTTTACTCAAATTCATGAATTTATTCATTCATTCTGAATATTTATGTGCTATTACTCTGTGCCAGGCTAGGTGCAGGTAAGGCCTGATTACAAAGGTGACCCTTGTTTTCACGGTACTTACAGGTTAATGGGGTAGGCAGACAAACAAATCACTCCACACATATATAATTTCAAGTTGTAATAAGAGATAAAAAGGACAAAAAAAAGAGTGGATATAACAGGGGTCTGAGCAGAAAAAGTAGCATCTCTTATGAAATGACATTTAAATAAGACCTCAAGGATGACAGACAGAGGTAGCAGGAGAATGTCAGGCCATGAAAATGGTGTGCAGACTCTGAGTCAGGAGAAGATGGTGTATTGGAGGGAGGTGTGATTGGAAAAAGTACGGTGTAATTTGAGAGGTCAATCTGGCTGGATAGTAGGGAAGAGAGGGAGAATGACCTAATATGAGACAGGCATGAGCTAGATCATCTCAGGACAATGAGGATAAGAATATGAGATTTTTATTCTCTACCCTATGTGAAATCATTAAACATTTTTAAACAGAAGAATAGTGTGAACTGATTGATATTTTTTTAATGATCACTTGAGCTCCTGTTTTTTTAATGCATTAGAAGAAGGCCAGAGTACAAGTGGGGATTTATACATTAGGTGATGTTTACAATAGATTGGGCAAAAGATTAAGGTGTTTTGGGTTAGGATTTTGGTAGTGGAAATGGAAAGAGGTAGACAGAACTGAAATATGCTTTGTAGAACCTATAGGTTTCATTGCTGAACTGATAGTAGGAAATAGGTAGTGAGAAAAAGTGAGGTATCAAGGATTATTCCAAGATTTCTGGCAGGAACAATTGAATACATGGAGGTACATTATTTTCTGGAGAATCCTGGAGAGAGAGGTATTCAAGTACAACTATAATACTATATATGAAGGAAACTAAGTAACTGGTTGACATGTTGAGGAAGTATGAATCAGAGCATCAATTTATAAAACTAAATACCCCTATATAAAATTATTGGACATGTAGTAGATACTTTTGTGAGGAAAATAATTCAAGCTTCTTTTTAAGAAAAAAAGTTTTCAAATAAATGATGATTGGGTATGCACAAGTGTGACTCACTTTATATTACCATCTTGATTTTCTTCTAATTAATTTTTGGTATGAAAAGAAAATATTAATGCCTATCCATTCCTTCTGAATATTAATTTCTTTCATCTCTTTCCATTATGTTTTAAAATTGGAAAGAACAATTTGCTTCTGGTCCTTTTATATTTGGTTCCCTGAAATGAGAACAAGGGTGCTAACCATTGGAATAGTTTGTTTCAGACAACCTATCTCAAGTACTCTGCAGCCTCGTGTAGTCTTGTAGCTACTCAAGTGTCCACCCTGTGGACTTCTCTGGGCAGGGCCACACACTTTTGCAAGTTATCTCATGCAGTCCCTTTGTTCAAGCCTTCACCTTTGTAATTTCCTAGTTCTAAATTCTGTCAGTTAAGACACACTGTAAATTGTTCCCCAGAGAGTGTATACATAAGTAAGGTGATAATCCTTTATTCGTATACTTATTACGGACACCTTATTTAGGAACGTGTTCAGTTGCTATTCGTGGCTTACCTGAGTATGGTAGTTCTTATCCCTTCAAGTTAGCGTTTGCAGTGGTAGCTAACAACCCAAAACAACTTAGTGGCTGACAACCACAGACTTACAGAGGTGTGATGCAGTAGCCATTCTGCTGGGTTCTGCTCACCCAGTCTTCTCCAGTATTCAGGCTAAAAGAGTAGACTTTTCTGAATGTGCTGTTCTCCTAACATAGGGCAGGAGCAAGAGGCCAAATTGCCCCCCTCAAGTTCAATGGAAGCTTCTGCTTACAGACAGCATATTTTATGTCCATTCACATTCCGTTGGCCAAACCAAGTCATACAACCAAAGGTGGCCTGGCAAGATAATGAATGGACAGACGTCCTCGCTGGTATCATTGGTGTCATTAGGAACTCAGACTCTTTCCAAATCATTGTCTGCCTCTTGGGTAGTGTCATTAGCATTTATACTCTGGAAGAGTTTTCCTGCCTTAGCATAACTGCCTTCAAGCCGACTGGCGCCAAAGATAATAGCAACAGTGGACATCAACTGTGACTTCTCTAGGTCTCTCTTTTCTGCTCTTAAAATCCTGGCCAGAATATAGAGCTATTTGATACAGAACTTGTGAATATATTCTTATTTTTTTCTTCTTTCATGGAGTTGAAATGTATTTTGCAAATTTCTCAAATAAATTACTTTTTTTTTTGCCCTGCTGCTTCCCTAGCATGGGGCACTTGGAAAAAATAAAATTCATCTTGAAATTTAGATTAACAATAATTCAGTTTTAGCCAGGGAAACAGAATTCCTTTTTAAAATATATTTTGTTAAAGTATAATTGACATAATATATTAGTTTCAGGTGTACACCATAGAATTTCTTATATTTTTAAACACTGATGCTTAGTTATGAAATCAAATTTTTTAATGAAAAACTGGAGGATTGTGGAGTGATTTACGTTTAAAGAATGGATGTACTTTGGAATTTTCAGGATAACTCAGTTGATAAAGCTAAAATCTGAAATTCCCTTTAATATTTAAAACCTTACATATTTTATTTTTGTTCATATCTGCTTTATCCTGAACTTTGGATTATAACCATTATTTAGTTCATAAACCATATTTTCACAAAAAAATTTACTTTTTGTTTTGTTAACAGATGGAATCATTACAACTGGAAATATTTCTAATTAAATTCTTTAAAAGTATATGAATTAGATCATTCATGTTTACCCTCCTTCAGTGTTCTTCTGAAACCTCTTGGACCCCTAGTTTGAGTAGTAACACAATCACCACTATAGATGACTGGTTTCTAAACCTTTTTGTAATTGTGGACCACTTTTAATTAAGTAAAATTGTGCAAAAAACTCCAGTGCACAAAACAAAAACAAGTAAGACTGCTGAGTTTGAAAATCACTGTTTTATACTCAAGAAGTACTGTGCCAAAGTATAATTGTTTTATAATTTCTCACTTCCTATTTTAACAGCAAAATATTTTAGCCCCAACTGGGGAAATTAAAAGAAAATATAGGCATCATTTACTTTCTCAAGAAATTCAGAGTTAAGCAAAGCCCCTTGAATTGTTTTCTGAGTACGGATAGGGTTGCACTGTATTAGCTCTTCATCTTCTTTTTCTTCAGTTGTCAGAGGATGATGTTATTCACAGAAAGACTCCCCGAGGCTTTCGCTCTATCACACCAATTATCAGTGTGTATTCGAGGCCTCTCCAAGACAGAAAGTATTTGGGACTGCCAGTTCTGCCTCCTAATAAATATCTTCTGTGCCTAGCTAAGTAAGCAAAATTGTAGAGAAAACGGAACTTCAGGAAAATCTGAAGCAGATGAAAAGACTCAGTTTGCTGAATAAAGCTCATTAAGTTTGCTTTGGTTTTTGTGCTTGTCTGTACTTGGGATCATTCAGTCCCCTCATCCTAAATATTCTGTTGAGACTGGTTACAGTCTTTGTAAACTTGGACTCCGGGCTGATCAGCAAAAAAAGCTTCAGAGACGAAGGTGGACAGAATGATTATTTTCTCAGAAGTTCATTCCTCTATTATCCCATATGACAGAAATATTTTAGGGTATTTAGGAGGTCTTTTATTTAGAAAATATAAAATTCTTATTACCTTTTTTGCTTAACCACTTTTGCCTTCTGCCACTCTGCCCTTGACATTTTTATTTTATCAAATATCCATCAAAGTTTTATTTTGCTGGCGCATCTGTGGTTTAGTGACATGCATTGTTGAATTGCAGTCAGACTAAAAATATGGATTTAAATTTTTTTCTGTTACTCCTTTGCTGGGTAACTTTAGGAAAGTTATTTTTAACTCTATCACAATAAATTCATCCTTGAAGTGAACATAAGAATACCCACTTCACATAAATGTGGTGATGATTAAATAACTAATGTAAGTAAAAGTATCTAGCACAGTATTGTCTTAGTGATGCTTTGGATATGTAAATTGAATTACCTTATCTTCTCCCCATTGAAAACAGTTTCCTGATTTACTATTTCTTTTGGAATAAGGACCAGAAATCCACAATATTGTTTGTAAGTCCCTCAAGTCTGCCTATTATCCACATTCCAGCTTCACTCGATACATGTCCAAAAATGTTGACTTTGTTCAGTGCCTTGAAAAGGCCTGTTTCCTATAACTTCAGGGCCTTTACACATGCTATTCTCATTAACTGCTCTCTTCACCTGATTAACTGCTACTTTCCTATTTTGACTTAGTAATCACTTGTGGGAAGCCTCTGCTATCATATTCTTTTTCAGCACTGTACAGATAGCACCATGCTCTACATTGTGGTCCATATGGGTGGTCCATATGGGTCCATATGAGTGTTAACTGCTATACTGATCCACAATTTTATCTTTCTGATCCTTTGAAATGTTCAATCTTGAACACATTTACAAAAATGCTTCAAAATGAATTTGTGTACAAATGGAATGAAAGGAAAAGAAAGGAGCTAACATTTTTAGGAACCTATAACCATTTCAGGAACTCATCTAGGCATATTATATATTTCATCCTCATGTAATCCTCACCGACATTATAAGCAAATATGATTTTTAGGAAAGGAATAAATAAATAACCATTAAATGTCTTTGTGCCAAATCAAGAGAAGAAAAGGAAGCATGCACACTTTATAGAGTGAAAAAGTACTTTCATCTTTTGTTGAAAAGCTAGTGTTGCAGGAAAGTGTTATTATATAAGGAAAATTTCATGTTATGGAATATTTTAATCCTTTTTTAGGGATATATTTAACATTTGCATAGATCAGGTGAGATGAGATCTGAAACTTTTGAAAAGATGATAATCTGGATCTTGAATGCAATTTATATACTTAAAAGTTAAGTCACAATTATGAAAAGAATTCCCATGATATATGGAAGTATCTAGGATGTCAATACTTATTTTCATTCAAAGAGCCTGCAGCCTTATGTCAAGAATAAGCAGACTTTCTTAGAAGTACAATATGTGATAAAACACTTGCAGCCAGTGAATTGAGGACCACTGGCCTTGTCAGAATGACACAGCCAGCCACCAGGGATTCAGAAAGAACTGTATGAACTATTACCAAGAAAGACATCCTTCTAAAATTTTTAATTAGAAAACTGTCCCATTGTTTACCTTATATATTTACAAGATGATGCCTTTGGTTCCTTTTACCACAAATATGGTGAATGTCAACTAGATAAAAATCTTTGCTTTCAAAAATTATTCTTAAAATGAAAGGACTTTGGATTCTAATACAAATTCATAGAGAACAGGGGGTTATTGTAGACTTACATCTACTGTTGTTAAATAGTGGAGATATTAAAAGCTGGTCTGACAGGCTCACTGTCTCCAGTTGCATTAAGTGATAAACCAAAATTCCAAAATAAAATTAGTTTAATTTTGGTCAGTTTAAAATATTGACCCTCCTAAGATTTTTTCTTACTTTCTACGTTTATGTACAAGACTTGAAAAATATTATTATAATTGGTCTTTCTTACTTGAATCTCCCTCACCCATTTGTCAAATTAATCTTTGTGAATGCCTTCCTCACAAAATTAATTTTCCTTCTGAGAGATCTCCAAGAGTTCTCCACTGCTTAGGAAAAGTCTACTGCTAAAGGTGAAGCCCACAAGCCTTCAAATTCCACTTACAACTTTCTCAAACCTATTCTCTGCTCCTTCATACAGATACTCCACACTGTTTAAACTGAGGTGAGTTCTCCAGAGACCTTGCA
This sequence comes from Manis javanica, assembly GCF_040802235.1. Classification (NCBI taxonomy): domain Eukaryota; kingdom Metazoa; phylum Chordata; class Mammalia; order Pholidota; family Manidae; genus Manis; species Manis javanica. The sequence continues at coordinate 57,213,454 of NC_133159.1, forward strand.
GATGCCATCAAGGAGGCACTGTGATGCAGCGTGTAGGATGCTAGCTATGTAGTCAAATGCATCTCCATTCTACTCCATACCCATGAGCTGTAACCTTTGTACGCCCAGTGCGTCCTCCAGTCCCCTAAGATCTTGTTTCCTCTCTGTAAAATGGGAACCACTGCAGTAGTAATTATAAGCTCCCTCATAGGAGTGTTTCAAGATTACACGGGATAATAAATACGAAGCAACAAGTCAAGAGCCTAGCATCACCAGTTGGGCCTTAATAAATGCTAGTCTTCATACCACTTGCTTTATTGAATTAATACTTCCCCTAAAAGTGCCAGTGAATTGCCAAAGGTCACAGTGGAATATATGTTCTACTGATTATTTTGAATCCCATCACCTATTGATTATTTTGAACAAAATTGAGTCCCAATAAAATTTGTAGTTGGGAGCAAGGGCTTTGGTTTCAGGTGGCCGGAGAAGGTTGTAGAGCTGTGTCTCCCCAGCTGTGAGACTCTGGACAGATCATTTTCTCTGAGCCTTGATTTCTGATGTGTAATATTTGTAAAGTAATCATGTTCTACTAAGATATTGGGGGAGGACTGGATAACACATACCATTTATTTTAAATAATTCCAATAACTGATAAATGTCATTTATTTTTATTGTAACTGAAATATAAAATGTCTTTTCAGTTTAGTTTCAATGTAGATTTTTTAATCCACCTATTAATGTAAAAAAAGGCATTTTTACCTAAATTTATTCCTAGCATTTCAAGGGTTACTTAGAAGCTTCAATGGATACTATGTAAAGATTTGTTCTTATTTCTCTAAAATAGTGCTCTTTACCCATTACTTAGGAATAGACTCTAAGATCATAAGGAATCCCACTTTTTGTTAAATTGGATTTACTATTTACTTGGATTTACTGAATTCTGTGGAACAAAACAGAATCCAGTGATTCTAGTTATCTCCTAACATTGCCATGCCCTTTTCACAGCTGTATGTATCTAAATAATGTCACTTATAGAAGGTAGTCTTTCTTGCCTTTAGTATATTTACCTGAAGAAATAAATTGTGCATATTTGAATATCTAGAAGCTTATTGTCTGTTGTCTGGGAAATTTTTAAAGCGTGTGTGTGCTATAATATTTTAGAGTACTTTGCTGGTAGATAGGAAATGTCTTCCTTCTTGAATCACTTCTCTTTCATTAGTGCTTATATTGCTTATTCAGTCACCCAGACTTAAAATCTCTTACTTCTTCCTTTCATTATCAGCATATGCTTTCTCTTCTAGTTTTATGATCTCTAATCCCTAAATAGTTTTCAAATTTCTTTTCCCTCATTGGTTCCACTACTGGTCCCCCAGCTTAGGACCTGTTTATATCTCCTCTGCCACTTCAGTGGCCCCTGATTGGCCCTCACTCCCTCTGGATTCTTCTTCCTCCAATCCAACCTCTATGGAGTCTCTGGCCTTGATACTATGAAATACAGGTCCACTTAGGACAGGTCTTCTGATTCAAAACCAGCCCTGACTCCTTGCCTCATGCCCTTGTACATGGGTAACGTATGCAGACAGTCTTCCCCTCTAACTCCCCTCCTGCGTGCCCCTGCTGTTCTGGCCATACTGAGCTACTAGGCAGTCCAAAAAGGCACACTGCTTTGCCCTAAGCCATGTTATCTGCCAGCAGCACTGGTAAACTTCTATTCATTTTTTGGGTTCCCCAGGCTCTTGCTCTTTCTCCCATGGGTCAGAGGCCCCCACACTATCTGTCTTCCAGGTTCCACCCTCCCCATAGCCCTAAGCTGCTTCCAGACCCCCAGAACCAAGAGTTCTTGGGTTGGGTTTTATTTTTGGTTGGTGTTTCTTTTTTTAATAAAATATCTTTAAAATATGAAAAGAAAAATATCACTTTCTCCATGTAGCTTTTGTATAATCTTTGTCTTCCTGACCTTCCAGAAAGTTAGTGGCTTTTCCTCTATGTTATTAAAATAATTTGCATATATCTCTATCAAAAGGCTAATTATGCTGTATTTTAATTGTTTATGTCTTTTCAACCCAGATGAGCCTTATGACATCAGAAATAGCATATTATTCATTTTTGTTCTCCCAGTTCTTAGCATACAGTACCTATGTAAGATATTGTGATTATTAAATGTGATCATGTAAATAGAGCAGCCAGTAAATTAGTAGCACATGGTAGGTGCTCAAAAAGAGTAGAGTAAATTATATCTCTACTCTTTTTCTCATGTTATGTTATATTCTTCCATAGCTCTTAAAAGAGTTGGTCAGCAATCAGAGTCAGCAAAGTCTAATAATATTAACAATAAATGCAACAGCTAACAATTGTTGCTTTATTAGCCAACTGTGCTGAACAGTTCTCTGGGAAATTTTAAAAACAGTTTGCAATCTTTGCAGAAGTTCAAGAATATATATTCTGCACAAAGGAAGCCTACTGTACTCTAAAAATTTTCAGCAACAATGAGGATTGGAAAGCCTTTTCTAGTAATCACTGGCATGATAGGTGGTACACTAATATAAAATTGACTGTAATGTCATATAAAAATTGTCTTTGGAGCATTAAGGAGGTGGTAGATACCATGTTCCAGGTTTCTAACTTGAGGGTGTGTCCAGTTATTCCTGACAATGCCAGCCATGGACTAGTTGTATCTGCCTACAGAGGTGCTGTCTGGCTATTAGGTCATGTCCAGTTAGAGCCAGTTCATTAGTCCAGGTGTAATATCAAATGTGAGCTACAAATATGAAAAATAAATAGTGGGTATGATCTTTCTAGAAATGTAGTTTCTTTAAATTCTATTCTCTCACAGAATCTAAAGATTGAGAGAGAGTAAATATGAAAATGTTTTTAAAATGTAAGGTGCTATAAAATCATAATTATTTATTAGTAGCATTATTTGTTGTTACATTGAGAGATAGTGTTTAGAATTTATAGCTATTTTGCTTAAATATAGGAAACCTTAGCCATACATACCTTGAAGTTTAATTTTCATTACCTGTGGATGACAACTATTAATTGAAATGGGAAAAAAAATCCCATGAAAATGCCAGGATATAATCACTGATTGTCGATTCTGGATAACATACAAAAGGAAGATGCCATGCCAGCAGTTAAAGGAAATCATTTGGTTTTTTTCCTTGAAACTTCCCAAAGATTTCAAGATAAACAGGCAGAAACAAAAACAGGGATGATCAATGCCAAAAAAGGATGGGGTGTTCGGTCACCACAGAAGAGCTTCCACTTTATATACATTTTAGTTCCATTTTTTCACACCAGTATCTAATGTTGGGAACATTTTATGTAGCCACCTCACAAAAGGGGTAAAAGGTAAGAAGATATTTGGAAGAACAGTGGTTTCCTCATACGTGTAAAGAGAAAAATCTCTCTGTCCAGCAAACATAAATCATACATGCTTTGAAATAATACCATATGATCTTCAAATAATCTCTTTATACAAAAGCATAATAAAAATGATAATTTCTATGACGGACTTACTCTATTTTCTCAGATATTTAAATCTGATCTTTAGTATTTTGGCAACTCCCTCTGATTCCATAACCCATGGGTTTTTTTATAACCCAATATCACCAAGACAAAGATTCTATATTTTTCCATATTATCTGGAAATTCACCAGAAATCTAGTCTATGATTCAGGATTGATGATACTTAACTATCCATTTCTTCATCCACTTAGAATGAACAGAAATCAGATGAAGCAAGGAATGCTTATTTTTAATTCTTTATTGATAAAGTATTGGCCAATTTATCTTATCTATGTATACAGTATTTCTTTAAGGCTGGTCTAACATGTTACCACAGTAATACAAGAAGTTTCCTCATCTCTTTCAGTATTGCCATTCTTCCTTTTATTTCCTTTTTTTTTTTCCTTCTTCTTGCTCCATAAGCACTTCTTAAAAATATATGTTAAATCTAATCATGGTTCCTATGAGCAAGGCACTGTGTCAGCTGCTGGGGATGGACTTAATCCCTACCTTGAACACCTTGTGGTCTACAGGAGAATAAAGGCAAACACATTATCTTGTGCCACGTGCCCCAGTAAGTGTTATAGGTTGTCCTGAGTCTCTCACATTCTCTTTCCTCTTTCCCCCAACCACACACCAACACACAGGGACCGCATCTCCTCAGTCTGTAAAAAGGAGCAGATGTTCAAATTTAATAAAGGTTTTAAGTAAAATTAAATCATTGTATAAAATCTGCTAATTCAAGAGAACACAAGAACATCACTGGAAAGGAACTGAGAATAAAAAAATTCAGAGAGGCTATTGATCCCTAACAAAAGAGTAAAAAGGAAAACAGAAAGAACAGATTACATTTTTTTTTCTCAAAAAAGCTTACTTTTTGGAAACACTTGGTTGTTTTCATAACTTTTGTGTTTTAAGTCATTACAAGTACCTAGTGATAGCCAAACACCAATGTAAAAGTTCTGTCTAAAGGGTGAAGATTGCTTGATGTGAGTTCAGGACTAAATTTATGGCAGTTTTCTGCTAATAAGATTTTGGCTAAAGCATAGCTGAGTATTTTGGGGGCACCGTGGAAATATAAGAACTTACATTGGGAATAGAAATGTCAAACGACTTACTTTTAGATTTAACAATAACAGCTCACATTTTCATTTATCAGGCATGCTATTCATTGGTCATAAATGGTTTCATTGATGTTGGCGTAAATGTCCAACATGTATTTAAGCTTAACATCTCTGGGAGAAAGGAAATCTTTTCTTTCCAATTTTACAACTGAAGAAAGTGTGGATGTATGATTAGAGAGGATGAGTGTTTTTTCTTAAGGTCTTAACAGGCAGGCTAGGATCCAAACCTAAGAATCCTAACATTTAAATATTGCCTTTTAATTCTTCATCAAGGTTTTAATTTTTTTACAATAAATATTCTAATTAATATGTTGTTTGATTTTGTATATAGGTTTTTCAAAGGATCAGTTTTTTCAGAAAATGAAGTTTATTTACTTTGTAGTATGTAGCATGGAATAGAGGCTGAGTAATGGAGCATAAAAGATGAGAATTCTATAATTTGGATTATTTAGAAATTTGATTATTTTTGGAATTTTAGTTAATTGGAAAATAAAGAATCATTTTCTAACATAAGCAAGTTAGTGAAAACTAATGTAAGTTCAGAAAAAACCCACAGTAAAATCTAAGTGTTTTTAATAATAATAAAACTGTATTTGGATATCTAACACATGCTTTATGTGATTGTGCTTTTAGAACCACTTCACAGGTGCTTAAAGGAATATTTCAAACTTACACTCTTAAGCAAAGAGTAGATATTCAATACCTATTCTTTGATTTTTTAAAAATGTACTGACAGTTTAAGGTGTCAGCAAGAGGCATGGTCATATGAAATACATATAAAAGGCTTTTCCCTTAACTTTAATATCTACTTGTTTTTAAATGCCCTTTCTTTGTAAAACTAAATTGCAACTACATCTAAGGAAATTTTTGAAACTTATAAAATACAGCAGTTCTCATTTCTCCTGTATCCTTTCATTTACCTTTTATGAGGTATCCATTCATTTATTTATTTGACAAATACATGTGCCTACTGTGTGCCCTATGGTTACAGCTGAAACCATAGTATGCATGATGTTCATCTCTCCTCCTTTAAATGTGACTTGGGGAGCCTGGTGCTCAGAGCACAGGCTTTGTAGTCCGATGAACCTGATCTGAGCTTCAGTACTTGTTCTGCTATTTCCCACCTCTGAAAGCAAAAACTGGGAGCTTATTACAACCATGACCGCACACTACTGATCCCATATCTCTTAATACAGCCTATTCACAGGCAACATCCAATCCCCTTGCCATTCATTAGCTGTGTGACCTTGGTAAATTTTCTTAATTTCTCTGCAGTCTGTTTTTTTTTCCTTGTAAAATTGGGATAACAATACTTAATGTTGAGAATTATGATGGTTAAGTGAAATAATCTATGAAATGACTAGTACAGTGAACTCAGTAAGTGGTAGGAATTATGAAAATGCATAATTCTTACTGTCTGTATTACATTCTATGAAGTTGATATACTACATAACTAATCTCCTCCTGAAGGTCATTCAGGCTATGCAGTCATTTTCCCTAGTATCCATAATCTCCAAATTACAGCTTTATGTACATAGTTCTTTATCCTCTTATTGAAAAAACTCATGGAAAAGATTTATTAGAAGTAAAATTATTGTATGTTTGATTATGAGCAGTTTTATGCCTCTTTATGTATACTATCAAATTATTTCCCAGAAGGATTACAATAATTTTTGACACTTACTGTGACCAGTTTTATTTGGCAGACCTTCCAGAATACAAGCAGGTACATAGTACAATTGTATTCTCATCTTCAAAGCAACCCCTAGGAGGGTTCTGTTTTTATGCTAACAGTTCTGTTATGGCTCCTAAGGGTTCTGAAATACCTTTGGCATTGCTTTTATAATTTGCTTCTCAGGGTTACATATTTAATCTTCCCTCTCCTCAGCTTCCTATATTTATTAATTGATAAGTCCTGTCCATGCTCTATCCATACAGGTTTTCATGTTTACCCTTGATTTTCTCTTCTTGCTATCAATGCTTTAGTCCAGTTCCTTATCATCTGTGGCTGAAACATTTTAATAGCATTTTAACTGTTCTCTCTACCACCCATATTTCTACTCTAAGTCATAGTCTCTAGTGCCAACAGGTGTCTTTCCAAAACCTAGAGCTGGTCAAATCCTGCATTTACTTTCCATTCATTATGGTGCTTCTCTCCTCAGTCCCTTTGCCCCATTTGTCTGGCTAACTCCTACACAACATGGAGGAGGTATAACCTAAACTATCTTAAAGGATGAGAAGGTGTTTTACAACATTCCCTTTTAATATTAACATACATAGATGATGATGTGATGTCACTGTGCTTAAAGAGAATTTTGTAAAAATGATCATTGTTACTTTTTTTTAGTGTTTGCCATATATCAGGCTCTACTTTAAACATTTCACATGGACTAATTCATTTAAACCTAACTGCCTTATGAAAGAGATACTATCATCATGTTCATTTTTCAAGTGAAGAAGGTTAAGGCATGAGAAGGCCGGGTGACCTGCCCAAGGTCTAGAGCTGGTAATGGATAGGGCTTGGTTTCAAACACAGGACGTTTGGCTGTTAACACTACTAGACCAACAGCTGCCTGATAGCTCATATTTTTGTTCAATAGCAATTATTCTACTGCAGCTTCTGACTTTACATGATTTTCCTTAATGTGGTTTTGTTGTTCTAACAGTGCAATGGACACTACCACATGTAAAGTCAACCTGTGCTGGCTTCACTAAGCATCAGATGTGGTGAAATGGTGTATCACATTACTCATTCCAGCAGCAATTAACTTTGCCAGATGGCACTTCAATTATATATTACGGTATATTATGAAACCTGTACAGATAGCCCATCATTTGCCTCTTTTGAAAATATTTAACTAGAATTACACCATTTCAGTTTCCAGTAAAATTTTCTTCAACTTGCTCATCTTTTATAATAAAGCACATATTTTTATTCAAAAATATCTTTATTTAATAATATATTCAGTAAGTGATTGCCTATTCTTAGGCTATTAAACTGTCTTACATAGATTATGTGATTTGATGTGAGGATTTAATTACCTTTTACATGATTCTTCCAAGTGATTATCCTCAATCACACACAAAGGGGCAATGATAGCTATGGGTCTGATTCTGCAGGGAAAGGACCATCTAGGTACTTTAAAGCAAAGACATTTTTTTTTTCATTTCTGTTCGGAGGTAAGTCCCTCTTCATAATAAGAGCACTTAATTTGTGCCGAGAATCATTATAACTATTTATTAGGGTTACCTCTTCTGCTCTTCACAGGAACATTAGTATTAGTATTACTTTGGGATAAAAAGCTAAAAACTCAGAGAGGTTAAGTAACTTGCTCAAGACCACACAGCATATTAAATGGTGAACCGAGAACAAAGACTCTGACCATTTGATTCTAGAGCCCTTACCGTTGTGTAACAGCTCTCTCATGGAATGTTCTTGTGCCTGCATTCCTATGTAGGAATCCAGGAGTACTTAATACACGGAGCTTAATTGAGGTGTCAGCAAATTGGCACATAAAAAAGATGCTTTGCATTATGGAGATAAGTTGGTGGATGGAAAGAATAGTATCTTGAAAGTGTTTCAGAAAGATACCCTGTTTTATTACTAAATGATGGTTATAAATACACTTTCAGCTTTAATGGGAATAGACTTGAATCTTTAATATCACGTGAGCAGGAAGTCTATCATTGGATCAGTGGTAAATTTGTTACAAGGTTTAGCTCAAAGCTGGACCACATATATTCTCATTTGAAATGAAAACTTATTTTAGCATTGCCTTGTACCTGTTTTGCACACGGAGATGGAGCTCCCCCACAAATGCACCACTGGACTCAGTGCTGGGGTGTGGAGCTCTCATGTGAGCAGCACTCCCTCTCCTTCCCACCTTCCACTGCTGTAAGAGCTGCACATGATCCACAGAGCAAGTCACAGCACGCTGACTGGGCACAACCTGCTGTCAGTCATTTGGTATGTTGGTGAGGCAGACAGATTAACTTCAGAAATGAATTCAGCTTTTCATTGACTATCTTATAAAAGTGAAAAACAAAAGCCAATAAATACAACTGTTATCTTTTATCAGTATTGTTGTAACACAGTATTTTTCTAATTCAATATTCCTATTAATCCCTTACATTGAGTCAGTGTTTCCCAGTTTGCTTGAACAAGCACTATCTTATTGAACCCTCACAAACTCTATGTAGTTGGTATTATCAGAATTTTCCAGCTAGGACTTGACTCCAGGGCTTTACCCTGTAAACCAAAGTTATTTCTACTGTATACTCATCAATTTATTATTTAATTTATGTAACAAATATGTACTGTGTCATTGCTATATGTTGGGACTATTCTAAGAACTCAGGGTAAAGCACTGAACAAAACAGTGTAAATCCCTGTCCTTATGAGGCTTATATTCTATTTGGGGAGCAAGGGGACTGTTGAATAAGAGGGAAATAGATGATATGTGAGGAGTATTAAAAGATAACTTATAGAGTATATTGGAAATAATAAGTATTTCAAGATCAATAACTGATGACCTAGTTAATTTTTATATAGATATGCTTTCTTAGGCAGAACATGTTGAGTATTTAATTCTGATTTTGATATTCAGATTTACAGGCTTAATATAAAATGTTTGAATGCATAAATGAAAGAATGAATGGGGTAGAGGATTAGGGAAAGAAACTGTAATTTCTGTACTGATTGTGGCTTAACTAATCCATTCATTTATTTATTTGACAAATATATGTGCATACTGTGTGCCCTAGATATAAATGCAATCATGAAATTCATGGTCACTGCTGTCAGAATGTTAACAGTTCTGTGGGAAGACAGAATACAACCCAGGCAAGCATTATTATTCTGTGATAGAGGAAAGTACATTATATGAAAGAGGAGCACAGTCATCTAACCAAGACTTGTAAAGACAGGAGAACTTTTGGGTGGAATTGACATTTACATTTTGGGAAGTGAAGGGGAAGAAGCTGTAGGGATGTTCATGAATTTTTAGAAAAATCATGTACAAGATCCAGAGACTACAAAGAATATATTTTATTTTCTACACTATTGGAATCCATTATTACTTAAAGGGTTTCAGTTCTGTAAGTTTTTGGAAGGAAGGAAAACTTACTGTCTTTCCCACCTCGTCTAGCCATTGTACCCTTCTACCATATACCATAAATAAAAATGTCCATTTAATGGAACTGGCCCCAGTAGTTGTAATTTAAGTAATAAATCTTCCAGATGGAATTTGATTTCCAGCATCAAGCATAGTATCTCCAGCACCTAGGAAAATGCCTGACCCATAATAAATGCTCAATAATTTGCTGTTGATGGAAAGAGGTTAGATAAAATCCAAAGCGACCAGGTTCTAGAGTGAGTGCAGAGGAGGTATGAAGAAGAGATGTCTGAGGGGCAGTCTGTTAGACTGACTGACCTATTTCAGATGACCTTTAATTTCAACATAGAATACTAGTTCAACCAAAACAATTAATCAAACATCTAATGTCATATAAAAACATGCAGCAATATGATTACTTTCTTTGTAATTCTCACCTTTACAAATACTTCTATGACTCAGTGAGCTCATTTTAATCCCAGTCATAGAAAACAGGGAGAGAGGAAGCAAGGAGGACTTGACAGAAAAAAAAAACAAACCACTAGAGAATGTTCTCTGAGGAACTGTCCCCAGCCACCAAATGAAATTTTTATGTGTGAGGTAAATTGATTTAAGGAGCAAAATTCTGTTAATATATCACTTGAACAGAATTAAATCTGAATGTGCTGTCCCACGTCCTAATGCATACTTGGAAAGACGGGTTTAGTCGCATTTAACTAAATCATAGCTGTTTAATGAAGTGTGAGCTTTTCCTACACTGTTGCTGCAATGTGTCAGATTACTAAACTTGGTTTACCTGTGATCCTGAGACTAGACTTTCAGGAAAATAGACATCAGGAGGCGTGTTTTGATCTGTTTTAGATAAGTTCAAATATATAGTGATGGCAATATCTCGGGCAAACATAGCAGTACAATTCCAGGCTGGTAATCTCAGCAAAGGCCTTTTTGAACTGTAACTTGGTGTACGGTCAACACAAGGGCAGGCTCATGGTTATTCTCAGACGTTAGGAGATAGTTCCTTGTCTCACATTTTTTTCCTAAGCACTTTCCAAAGTTAAGTTTAGATTTTTGCAGCATAGGCTGTTTCTCCAGAGAGAAATTCCCTTGTCTCCATCAATTGATCTTTTTCTAGCAAACAGTATGAATAATAAGGCCTAGCATGGTAAGAATAATTATGATGCCCAATATTATACTTTGTAATTAGGAAATGCCTTTCACATACATTGATATTCATAGCTGTCTTTCAGGTATATGTGAATACTGTCACATACTAAAAACAAGAGTAAAGCACTGAGAAGCCACCAAGGAAACATACCAGGAGTTAGGAAATGACACAGCTCCAACTTAAGTAACCAAGTCTTCTGTTCCCATTATATGTGCCTTACCACCACATCATGAAATGCTCAGGGCAGGCCCAGGGTATATACTCCATTAATCAGGGTTCTCCAGAACCAACAGGTGTGTGTGTGTGTGTGTGTGTGTGTGTAGGAAAGAGAGAGATCCATTGTAGGAATTAGCTCACATCAGTGTGTAGGTTTGGGGAGTCCAAAATTGCATTGGATAGACCAGCAGGCTAGAGACTCAGAGAAGAGTTTCAGTTTGAACCCAAAGGCAGTTTCTAGCAGAATTACTTCTTGCATGGAGGGTAGGTCAGACAGTTTCTATTAGGGTCCTCCATTGATTGGATGAGGTCCAGCCATGTTATGGAAGGTAGTCTGCCTGACTCAAAGCCTGATTTAAATGTCTATTTCATCCAAAACATACCTTCACAGAAACATTCTGAATAATGTTTGACCAAATATATGGCCACTGAAGCCCAGTCAAGTTCACACATAGAATTAACCATCACACATACCAAGGGGTTCCCAAGCAAAATGTACAAAGGGATATTGGATACAAATACTTAAGTCAAAAATGCCATTAGCAAAGCCAATGTTCTGACATTCTACAGATTTCACATTCCAAGTATATCTACTGAATATTGTTAACTTTGTTCGCGTTTGAGGCTCTTACTCTCTTCCCTTTATATACACCTGCTTCAGACTATTTCAGTGTCATCATGGATTTCCTATACTTTGCTCATACACTTTCCTTACCTGACCTGGCAAATGAAGCATGGTGATTGTCTCAAATGTATCTGAAGCTCTAGTAAGAGTCTCTGTAGAGAAAGTGGAAAAAAAAGCAGAATGCATTGCTCATTTCCTACATTTAGCTAATATATACCTCACAAGGGTAAGATAGAAATTATCTCAGTTTTACAAATAAAGAAAGGACTAGAGAAGGTAAGTAATAGGCCTAGGATCACAGAAATAGAATGGAGTGCAGATGAGATCATCATCAATTCTTTTTTGGTGTACACGTTGTTTTCATTTTGCTACATGTACCAAGAATTCTTGTGCACACCTGAGGAAGAAGACTGGAAGCTTTCTTGATCATTTATCTCATTACAGTACTTCTTTAATCTCTGAGCATATGTACAGGCTAAGTTTTTGCTGGGAACTTTATTACATTACTTGGGACCTTCTTTCTCATGAAAACGTTTATTTAAGTTATAACAAGAGACTAGACAGAATATAGAATGAACTCCAGTCTTTACATCCTAAGCCATGTTATAATGTATTTGTCAGTTTAAGTTCAGTTCAGTGAAACCATAATAAGACCTTTTCTAATGTAGGCATTAGAAAATAATATTTCATTCACAGGAAGTCACATCTGATAAGCTAGAAACAACATACCACAATGAAAAGTATTGGAAGTTGGAGCCTGGGGTTTTAGCCTTGGCTCTTCTGTTTACTTGACTGTGGGATAGCAGCTGACATGACTAGTTATCTGTTTGACATCGAGTCCCTTATCCCTCCTTACTGGGAGCCCTGATTTTATTTGGCTGTCCTCCCTCCCTGACAAATCCCAGGGAGAAATGTATCTATTTCCAGCTCCAGGGTAAATTACGTTTGGTTTAGTCCAGTAAGAGCCATTCCAGTCTCTTTGCCAATGATTAGTTTGTACCCAGTTCTGGCCAATGAGACATGAAAGGCGGTCTGCAAAAAAGTTTCCACCCACGCATGTTTTCTTAAACATGGATATTACCTGATATGCATCCATATTTGACCACAAAATGAGCCAGTCTTAGAATGAATCTGACTCAGGAGTTGGAGAATAGGGAGATAGAATCTCCTCCAGTTTCTTGGTGACACTGATCACACTAAGTCTAGAGATACCTACCTCTAGACTTTACCTTACTTGCCAAGTTAAAAAGGCATTATTTTTGTACAACCCAGGTTTTCTATTACTTTTACCTAAATGCGTTCAAATTGTACCACTGATTTGAGTGAAGAAAAATTAGCACCTTCTTTGCAGTGATTCTGTGAGCTTGTTTCATTTGTTTTCTGTTTATCCAGATATACTGGGGAAAAATGAAATTTACAGTAAAATAAACTACTCCATTATCAAAAATATTATGCCCCCCAAATTCCAGCACTGAAGTTCATGTGAGCAAGTTATTTAACCTCTCCAGGGCTCAATTTCCTTAACTGTCCATGGAAATGGTAATAAATCTACTACAGAAGGGTTTATTTAATATAATAATGGATATAAAGCACTTTAGTAAAGTGTTGGGCATTTTATAAGCTCTAAACAAAAGTTAATTCTCAGTAAATGTTTATTTACTATACTATTCTTTTCTGTTGTAACTATTTTTGTTTCAAAAATCTTATAAATTTAGTTACCTACTTTCATTTCTTATAGAAAACAAATATTATATATAGACTTTAATATATATCACTGTGTCTTTATATAATCCTTAAATGTCCAAAAAGGTTATAGATCTGCTTCAGTTATATTGCTAAAAAGTGGCAGAACCTGAGACCTCTAACTCCATATTTAGTGATCTCTTTAATACAACAGGCAGCAGACTTCCCAGAAGTAACGGAAGTGAAGGAGGGTGAATGCTAAAGGCCAGCAAAGTATATGACAAAATAAAAGCTAGAAATATGGTCATAGAGGAAAAGATCACTTACACAGTGATTGAAAGGACCAAGTTTAGAACTGTAAGACAAGTAAAAATACACACCCAATCTCCTCATAAGGAATCGAGGTATTACAGAGAACCACATTCATGATGTTTAGAAAAAATTATATTCAGTACATTCTATAAATTAAAAAGGGAAATCTATAATATGATATCCACTAAGTGCTATTTAGTATTTAACAGTTAAATCTCCTGGCAGCAAATTATTATGACCTTCTTAGATGACGCACATCAATACAGTCTTATCTAATTATGTTCTGGGTCTACTGAAATGGGATCATCAGCAATTAACTGAGAAGTACACTCACGCATTGTATACCTGTCTTCAGAGATAAAATGATATTGTATTATAGAGGACAATACATTGAACCAAGTACTTATCCCGGTTCAGTTCATTTAATAACTTGTGGCCACGAGCAAGTATGTAACTTAGTTTCACATCAAATGTGAGGTCATTGGCATAGGTGAATAAATCTACTCCTTTCTCAAGAGTTCCATGCATATAATCATTTTAAAAACATTTTTAGAAGTTTTTAGATTTAGAGAAAATTTGCAAAGCTTTTATAGGGAGCTCCTATATACCCTCATGCCCACTTTCCCCTTTATTGTCTTACATTAATATGGAATATTTGTCACATTGAGCTAACCCATACTGATAGATTAGTATCAATTGAAGTTCATACTTTATTCCTGTCCCCTTAGTTTTCATCCGATGTCCTTTTCTGTGCCAGGATATCATCCAGGATGCCACACTCTTCAGTCATTATATCTCCCTATGTTTCTCTTGACTGTGACAATTCTTCAGATTTTTCTTGTTTTTGATGACCTTGGCAGTTTTGAGTTAGATATTTTTTAGACTATTCCTCTATTGAAACTTGTGTTATGTTGTTGTTGTTTTATGATTACATGAGAGCTATAGGCTTTTGAGAGTAAGAACATATTGATTAAAGTGCCAGTACAGACTCATGGTTTTATTTTTATGATTTGGGTTATAATCCAAAACAGTTTTATTTATTTTATTGCTTACATTGTTTCTGCTTTGAGCATTAGGTACTCTTTCATTTGGCTCCTGTGTCGCTTTGACATAGACCCATTTTTTTTTTATCACTTCCTTACTTTGTGGACCTACAGGATGCTCCAGATTCATCTTGTATATATATTTCCTGTCCCAGTCCTAGAATCAGTCATTTCTTTAAGGAGCTCTGGTACCTTTTATTAATGAATGGTACATATTAGAAACCAAAATTGGAGCACTAGGTGTATTGCTACTGGGGTATAATTGCTTCCGGACCCTTTCAGCTGACAAAGAAATTTATGTGTGCATATTAACACGTATGTATATATATATATTTATGTGACATATAAAATGTAGAAATGTTTCATAGTGTAACCACCGATACCTATGTTAAGCTAAACATGAGTTCATACTGTTTCCAATTCTAATTCACTACCACATGGATCATTCCACCCTTTTCTTGTTTCTCTGTCACCTCCCATTCCAATAGTGAGAAACCTGATTCCCAGCATCTGCCATCCATTTACTTAATACATATGTAGTGGTTTCAGAATTGTTATCTCATTTCCTTGTGGGGAACAATCTTTATCAACTAGACAACATTACTTATGTGCAGTTACTTTTGCCTTTAGTGTTATAGACTTTCATTTACAAAGTGACTTCGGTTGGCACCTTTTCCCCTGTCAATAGGATTATTTTTAACATAGCTTTGTAATCTTTAAATTGCTGCTGACAAATATTTTAAAACAAATATCAATATATAAAACTTTAGCCAGGTCAACATGAGAAAATAAAGATACTGGGTTAAACTATTTGCTTCTTTTATACTGTCTTCTTTTTTGTTAATTAACAAAAATAAAATGAATATATATGTCTTCTGTGGACCAAATGATATTCAAATTTAAAATCTCTTAGTCAATTACTAACAGTATTTTGTACCTTTAGAAAAAGCCACAGATTTTGACAGCTGGATTCAGTTTTATAAAGGTACTTCTTCTGGCTCACACATATATTTTCTTTTCAAATATACGTTTTATGATCAAAAACATTACTTAAATAAGAAAACTTACTTTGAAGTATATAACCCAATAATGTATAAATCATTTTCATATACATTTTATTTCAAAGAGAATCTAAGGGATTAAGCAAATTTTGTCAGTTTCACTTCACAAGTAAAGAAATTGAGATTTGGTTAATCTCATGTTCTTAAGACTTTAAAATTCCAGAGCAAGAAACAGAGCCCAAATCTTTTGTTTCCCTGTTCAATTATAATTTTGATAGCATTTTCCTGCCATCTCCAAATGGATTCACTCTAATTCATACTTGTAGTTTATGTTTACCTTTGCATAATTAATTGGTGGTACTAAATGACAAATATAATATTCTTAATAAGCAGAACAAGATGGACTGTAATGCTTAATAATTAGAATATTATACACAAAGTAAGCTATGAGAGTAAATGTCCTTTGAAATAAACCAGTGATTCTTACAACTGGTATATAGGTGTTATGATAGATAGTTCATATGTATATCTGAATTTTGTGGAGTCTTAAGATGCAAAATTTTAAATAAGGGATAAAACAAATTAATTAAAAATTATTGATGTTCATTATCAGTTCTACACCCTTGTTCTATGGTATCATATTAGTTTCCTAGGGCTACCATGATAAATTACCACAAACTGGGTGACTTAAAACAACAGATGTGTTCTCTCATAGTTCTGTAGACCAGAAGTCTGAAATCAAGATGTTAGCAGGGTCGGTCCCTTCTGAAAGCTATGAGAGAGAGAGAATCAGTCTGTTCCATGCCTTTGAGATTCAGGTGGCTTAGGCTCAGGCAACCCTAGCATTCTTCAGTTCATACATGCATCACTCCAGCATGTAACTCCAGCTTTACCTGGCTTCCCCGTGTGTCTCTCTTCTCTTTTCCTGTCTCTTATATGCACACTCATGGTTGGATGTAGGGCCCACCCTAAACTTGCATAAGTTCATCTTGAGATTTCAAGATCTTATTTCCAAATAATTTCATATTCACAGGTATTAGAGTTTAGGACTCGGGCTTATCTTTCTGAGGCCACTATTCAGTCTACTGCAGTTATGAAGGTGAGATAGTAGAATTCAGATGATCCAGAGTAATATCAATAACTTCTGCAACATGATCCTGGTGAAATTTGGCAATATGATGTGATAAATGGAAGAGCTCCCTTGATTGTTAGGGAAAGAGCTTCAGTATGTTGTAAATAATTTGATATGTTATAATAATTATATTTTATAACTCATTTCATTACATAAAGATGTAACTCCTACATTTACTGTAATTCATATCATGTTTCATTTCTGAAATACCATTTTAGCAGATACTTTCTACACATAACTTCTGCTTGACTGATATCTTAATCCAAAAGACTAATGGAAATGGAAGTCTTTAAGCAAAAAACAAGTAGAAATTTTAATTTTATTTACTGCTTTTTAGATCCTAGATGCTAGGTGTTTGGGATCATAGAACACTAAAATCATTTTTTCTTATGTAATATCTCTTTAATAGTCTTCAAATTTCTGATTTTTACATGTAAATTTATTGTATATTCTTTGGAATACCAGAATGAAGATGACAAGTTAGGAAACAGTGACCAGACTCCTTTGAAGTGGCCTTACTTATGCCATTTTCTATCTCATATCCTTATTAATTTGATTTCATTCTCAAAAAATTTGGTTAGTAAATCAATGAATCATTTTTTAAACATATGAACAGTGTAAAAAAATTTCAGTTTATGTCGGCCTTATAAATTGCTTTTTTTGCCTTATCAAACTCCTGAGTATATGAAGATTTTTTTTATTTTCCTTGGAACCTGAGGAAATAAACTGTATTATCTGAGACTTTTGTACCAGGAAAGTTATGATTCCTATGTTGTTCTTTCTGGGACTTCATATAGGTAGATATGCTATTTTCAAATTCAAGATCTAAAACCCCAAACCTGTCAAAAGTTATATAGTTTACTGATTTTATTTTATGTGTCTGAGTCATTCCAGATTCAATCCTAGCCCACATAAATAAATATCATAATTTTATTCTGCTCTTCAAAACGAAATCATTTTTCATTTTAAATAGGTATCAATAAAAAATAATGTGAAGTTTTGTATTGGCCCTTCAAAATAATTTACAACTTTTAAAATCTGCAAATAATCCTCTCAATTCATGAGAGGCAGATGAGTTATAGAAGTCCTCTGTTAAGATTCAAATGCTGTGTGGAACTAGAAAAACACTAAGTCAATAATACCTTAACTTGATTTAGTGATTTGGCTTATTGGATTAGCTCTAGCCGAGAACAGGACCATCAGAGAATAACATGAATGAGATATTAGGTTTGATAAAGGACTATGGTGTCTTTGGTATCACTTTTTATTGTTTCATGGCTTTTGCTATAATTATTTTATAAGTAGTTCTAAATCTACCAACATTTTTATCACAACCCCATGGGTTTGCTGGCATTAAGTGATAGCTAGTAGCATGTATTAGGGTGGCCCTAAAAAACTTCCTGCCACTTTAGGATTTGAGAGAGAAAATCATGCAAATTAAAAAATGTCTACTCTGTAAAATAAACTATTTACTACCAATGGTATTGCAATAACAAGGTAGAAAGGACAAATCATGTATATGAAACAAAATATTAAAAATCAGTCATTCAATAAATATGTGAGAGCGATGTGGTTTTCTGATACCCCATTGAATATCAGAGTAATTGGCTGGCTAGGCAGGTGTTTTCACACGTTAGAGAAAATGACTGTCTTGATACAACTGGCCTCTTCTATTAAATATGTAGAATGTATTTGACAAGCTATTAATAACTTACTTTGTACAAGGTACTTGACTACATGCCATTGATGAGGCCAAAGTCTTCTTTAGACATAGTTAGGTCCATTAGGAACATGCAATAATAAGGTACTTGGATAAGTGCTATGTGACTATAGTTCTGACTAGATAGAGATGACTGGCTTAGATACTCAAGGATAGTCCCTGGAAAAGGAAATATTTGATGTGGGTATTAAAAGATGGAAAATATTTCAATAATCCAAGGTGAGGTAAAGACATGATAGGAAAAAAACACACATATAAATAGGAGGGCATGAATTTTTATTCATGCCCACCATTGGTCTCTTCACTGAAATTGTCCATCTCACACTGCCTGACATAGCATCCTGGACTTGCAAAGGCTTTTTTTTTTTTGTTATCATTACTATAAAATCACATGAGCAACATTGTAGTTACTAGATTCTCCCCATTATCAAATTCCCCCCCCACATATCCCATTACAGTCACTGTCCATCAGCATAGTAAGATGCTATAGAGTCACTACTTGTCTTCTCTGTGCTATACTGCCTTCCCTGTGCTCCCCCTACATTATGTGTGCTAATCATAATGCCCCTTATTCCCCTTCTCCCTCCCTTCCCACCCACCTTCCCTGGTCCCTTTCCCTTTGGTAACTGTTAGTCCATTCTTGGGTTCTGTGAGTCTGCTGCTGTTTTGTTCCTTCAGTTTTTTCTTTGTTCTTATACTCCACAGATGAGTGAAATCATTTGATACTTGTTTTTCTCCTCCTGGCTTATTTCACTGAGCATAATATCCTCTTGCTCCATCCACGTTGTTGTAAATGGTAGGATTTGTTTTCTTCTTATGGCTGAATACTATTCCATTGTGTATGTATACCATATCTTCTTTATCCATTCATCTACTTATGGACACTTAGGTTGCTTCTATTTCTTGGCTATTGTAAATAGTGCTGCGATAAACATAGGGGTGCATATGTCTTTTTTGAAACTGGGATCCTACATTCTTAGGGTAAATTTCTAGGAGTGGAATTCCTGGGTCAAATGGTATTTCTATTTTTAGTTTTTTGAGGAACCTCCATACTGCTTTTCACAATGGTTAAACTAGTTTACATTCCCACCAGCAGTGTAAGAGGGTTCCCCTTTCTCTGCATCCTCACCAGCGTTTTTTGTTCCTAGTCTTTTCTCTGTTGGCCATCCTAACTAGTGTAAGGTGATATCTTATTGTGGTTTTAATTTGCATTTCCCTGATAATTAGCAATGTGGAGCATCTTTTCATGTGTCTGTTGGCCACCTGAATTTTTTTTGGAGAAGTGTCTGTTCATATCCTCCGCCCATTTTTTAATAGGGTTATTTGCTTTTTGGGTGTTGAGGCATATGAGTTCTTTATGTATTTTAGATGTTGACCGCTTGTCAGACATGTCATTCACAAATATATTCTCCCATATTGTAGCATGTCTTTTTGTTCTGCAGATGGTGTCCTTTGCTGTACAACACCTTATTTTATAAAAAATTTTGTTTTTAAAGGGAAAAGCTACCTTAGTTATTACAAATACACATATGTATGTCCCTTATTTATTACAAATAGACACACCTTAATTATTACAAATACACATATGTATGTGCATGTGTGTGTGTTTGTATGTGTGTGTAGATCTCAGACTTTCTGAATGAACTAATTACCTCTCATTGGTTGAGGAAAAGTTTCATATAAAGCAAGCACAAATAACCTTGACATCCACACATTTAAGGTTTTTAGGTTTTTCCCTCAGAAAGAGCAATCCTGAAATTCTAGAGCATAATAATTTTTGGTTTTGCTGAGGCATCACTTTAAACAATGTATATTTAGATCTAGTTTAGAGCTAGTCCTTACCTAGTCCCTGACCCTAAGAAATCATCAATTCTCTAATCAAGCCCTCAAGCACATTTTATTTGAGAAATTAAATACAACAATGGTAAAAGGGATTCACAAGCAATTTCAGGTGAACCATATTCTCAATGCCCAGTTACTCAGATATTGTAGGAAGGAGTTTCAAAACCTCCTCCATCTATTTTAAAAACTCATTTACTCTCTTATCTCTCTCTTAAGAAAAAACTAAAGATGACAAAACATGATAATTTAAAAAAAGCTTAACTGATTTCCAATAAAGTAAGTGTAGTCACATTTTTACTCTAATTAAGATTTTAAGCAGAATAAGAAATATATACTATTGTAGTACTAAAGTCAAATAATTTATAAGCCTAAATTTATTGAAGGCTTAAGATAAAACATCGTATTTTCACTATGGTTTTGGAAAAATGTTCATGATCGATGGAGTCCATTGCAGGTCATCCCAATTTACAGACGCCATCTTTGAACAAAAGGAGGGGAGCAGTGGAGGACAAATTTCAGCAACATCCATCCAACAGAAGCATCATTTTATTTGATTAATATTTTTTTAAGAGTAGTGTTTTCTTTTTATTGTTGGAAAATAGAAAATTTCAAGAAACATAAATCTATAAACGTCCCCTGTTTTTAGTTCCAAAGTGAGTGAGAGCCTTATAGTTCACACTGACTGTGCCTACACTTGGTCAAGGTCAAAGCTGGGCTTTCCTTAGTCTTTATTCTTTTTTTGGAAAAAGATTTGATTTTCTGATTTTCACTACAGGAGACAAGTTGACATCAGTGATATCCTTCAGATTATGATAAGGTGACTAAAGATTTTCAGTGGTGTACTGATAAGGGTTTGTATGAGTTTGGAATCCTTTAGCCTATTTTTGATTGGTATGTTTTAGTGATCTTAGTTGAAGGCCTAGTAATTGGGCTTCTATTTTATTTATTTGTGAGACTGTGAATGTACTAGAAAGTGTTTTAGAAGGCAAATAAAAGTCATCATAGTCACCTCCTGGACTTAATTCACTAATGCTCAGTTCAGACTCACTGTTACTTTCTTTTTCTTTTAGGATCATTTCCATTTTATTTTGTCAGAAAACCAAATTAAATTTGTAGGCATTGCTGGAATTGACAAAGGCATCCAAATATTTTTTAGACATTTTAAAAAATTGTTCATTTCTGTTCCTTCTGTAACTTCATACACTTTTTCTCCTTCTGTTAGATTTTCTTTTCTCTTTTTCTTCCTTGTGAACTCCTAAGCTTAGTTTTAGTTTGTTCAAATGTAGTCTCAAAAATGACTCCTTTTATGTTCCTAATTCTTTGTAGGTGAATCAGCCTTGGTAATGTTAATTTTGTCCTTGTTCCACTGACAAATGTTTTGTTCTACATTTTCAGGTATGTGCATATTTACTAGATGATCTGGAAATCTAACTCTTTCCAGTTCAGAAAACTTCCCTGACTCATTTTGAAGTCAGTCAAGATACCAGACTTACCAAGATGATTATAACTTTTCTTTAAACTGCAGCAAATGAACAGAGTTCTATGAAAGACATTGTCCAGAGATTATGTTCACCTGAACTCTTAGAATATTTAAAGTCAAATCTGTGTTCAGAAATATAGGCATTGGCTCTACTGTTTGCAATGATTCTCTTTATTCTGGAAAGTCAGTTTCCTGAAGAGCAACTTGATGTAAACACTTCACAAATAAGTCCTTGGAGCCATCCTTGCTGCTGGAATCCACTCCAAAGGGGGCATAACCCCTGGTTTGAGCAGCTTCTTCTCTTTATTTTGAAGTATGTTTTTCCTTTCAAAGCAAATAGCTGGCATTCAAGATAGTAGAATTCTATTCTTACCTTGGGCTTCTTGCACTTTGGATTTTTCATTTTCCAAATATAAAACTAACATTCTATTGTAGTCCAGATAATTTTTTCCACAGTGTAGAAATGTTGGTAATTGTTTAGCATGGTACAGCTCCAAAAGACTTGGCACTTGCCAGTCTCTGCCTTTTCTCTTTCATTCCTTTCCTCTTTCATTTCTTTTATGTCTTCAAGAGTAACCTGAAGGGACTTTTATTTATGACACCTTTCTTTAGCCACCACTTTGGTCAGCTTTGATCACTAGCCAACTAGTGTCATAGCCTTCTTCCTCACAGTCCAAGTTTCTGTGGGGCTGCTGGCATGGCATCTACCCCCAAAAACTGTGGCACCATCTCCTGTTACCTGAGAAATCTGCAACCACGTTTGGAATTCTTCACTGCACTCACCCTTTGACTCACTGGAGGTGATCATGTGATACAAAGACACTTTGCCAGCCAGTGTCCCATAGCACCTTAAAGTAACTTAATAAGACATATCACAGACTGGCAAGAGAAACTTCATTTTTCAGCTTCTTCAACAAATTCAGTAAATACTTGTTAAGTGCTTTAAATGTACTGGACATTTTGCTGGATGATGGACTTGAGAGGTGAACAAGACCTCTAAGAACCCTGCCCTCACAGATCATTTCTACCAAACATTTTACATAAATAACTTTAAAGTAAGAACTAAGATCTTCTCCAAGTTGTCATATATATCTTTAACTTTACATAGCAGAAAATTATCAAATTTAACAGAAAATGTGTTCGTAGAGTCTAGTACAACATGATATTTATGAAATTCGTCTTTCTCCCTAGGTAAAATTTCCAGATAATGGGATATTCAATGGTTAACAAATGAGCATATTAGACTTTTTATTTTTGATGAGAAAGAACTAGTGTGTAAATACAGAAAAAAAAAATGGGGGAAGACTGTAGATTTCACAATTTGACCTTGGGCCAACCTTGCTTTATTCCAGTTCTTAGAATGTTGCTTCTATCCTCCACATTCAGCCAAATAGTGTAGTATTTTATCCTCTGATCATTCAACTCTAACCCACTTCTGCATAATCAGAAAGGTGATAAATTTCCTTCAGCAGTGATAGTACACAATTGTAGAAAATGTTTCAATATGTGAATCCTTATATTATTTCCATCTTGGCTGAAAAAAATATTTACCATATGAAATAGAAAGGTTAGATAAATGAATGGGTCTATTTTAATTTCTTATGCACATACATACAGAAAAAGAGAGAGAAGAAAAAACTAAAACTGAGGAAGAAAGAAAAAGTCAACAGTATTCCACTCCCCAGAAATAAACACTGATAACACTTAACTCTAAAAAGTATCTCACTAATATGAATACTATTGTAATTTCCATTTTATGGATGAAGAAGCTGAAGCTTAGATGGATTAAGTAATTTATATAGTAGTGCTCAGCTGCTAGGTGGCATGGATGTGATTTGAACGTCTCTCTGTAACTTCAAAGCTCTGTTTTTAGCCAATGTGAATAATTGTTCTCATACATTATAATTTCTAATGAGTGATATATATATTACATATGTATTTAATGAATACTCCATTTTTGGATAGGTTGTCCCATTTTTAGTGATGACAGGACTGGTCATTGGGTTCAGGCCCCAGTCCTTTAATTTGTCTTCCTTCCATCCTCCCTCCCCCTTCCCTCCCTCCCTCCTTCCCCCCTCCCTCCCTCCCTCCCTCCCTCCCTCCCTCCCTCCCTCCCTCCCTCCCTCCCTCCCTCCCTCCCTTCCTCCCTTCCTTCCTTCCTTCCTTCCTTCCTTCCTTCCTTCCTTCCTTCCTTCCTTCCTTCCTTTTTAAAATCTTTTCTAATCTAATAGCCTGAAATTGGTAACTCACTGTTGATTTCCATTTCTATGATTACAAGTGATATTGATTTTTTCCCACATGTTAGAGCCTTTTGAACTGCCTTCGTAAATTGCTTCTTTGTCTTATGTTTATTGGACTATTTCCCACTGTGAAAGAATGAACAAGTTTTTTTGCTGTAATTTAAAGCAATTATATTAGGGACAAAGAACATTTTAAGAGACAGTGCTTTTTAAAAAAATGCTCCTAATTTAAAAAGAAAACACATTTCTTACATAGTAGTTTAATTAATCATAACTCATAGTGATTGAACTGATACAAGAATGGTGAGTATATTCAATCTTCAAGGCAAATATATTTCACAAATTTAAGGAAAAACAGTTTTCTACACAAAATATCTTACTAAATATAGTTTTCTATAACATACATCTTCAGGCTCACAGTGACACATCAAATTCAACAGTTCTTGAATTTTTTATTATATCTTATTTGTAGGAAAGATCATTGCTCTTATTAAAAAATACTTAGGCAAGACATGCAGCTTTATGATGAAAAGAAAATAGTTATAAATTTAAAGTATTATGGAAAATGTACATAAATATTTGCTATTTATTCCCTAACAAAAAATAATGAATAACCTGGTGCTTTGATTCTCAAAACACTTACGTCAACAACTTTTTCTACTTCAGGTTTCTCATGAATACTTTTGAAATTTGTGACCAATGATTTCATCTACAATTTTAACAAAAGAAAAATTAAGATCATCTTGCTCTTAATATGTTTTATTTTTATATCTTTTTTTTCATATGTTATTGATACTAAATCTTTGCTGTACTAAATACCGCAAATATTTTTCCTGGGTTGTTTTGCTTTTCATGCTATTTACCCTACTTTAGATTTGTAGTAATTTTCAAATTACATGAAGTAAAATACATGAGGACAGTTGATTTATGAAAAAGTTGCTGAGAACACTGAATTAGTGAATCCTGAATCATTGCTCCTAGGGGAACACAGGTTTAGGTTCCTATGAGCCTCTGGTCATGTTTTTATTAACTGATTTTAATACACAAGCTTTTTTTATGTGAGTTCTATTTAAAGATACTATAATATATATATATATATATATATATATATATATATATATTTCTTTTTAACTGAAGTATAGTTGATTAACGTATACTATTGTTTCATTCACACTGAACTCATGACCAACAATATGATGACTCATGCCTGAACAAAACCTTTATCTAATGTATTTTCTCCAAAAAATGCTTCACAGCCTTTTGGTTCTTAGGAACACTAGAGAGCACTTCAGCACTGTGCTTCTGGAGCATCTTAAAGGGCAAAATTATCAACAAGTACGAAAAAAATCCAAAAATATGGCACAGAAAGACCACAAAAAGATAGTTGTTTGAAGTATGAGAGATAAAACAAGAAGACAAAACCTCAGCTGAAGCTGTGCATGTTGAGCAACTCAAATATTTTGCCACTCTGGGCATACACATGTCCACAAATGACCACAAAAGCACCACAAGCATTGGTTTCGTGGTTACAGGTATATTTTTGTGAAATGGCAACTGAGTAAATTCAGAATCTCCGAGTAGTGAGGATTGAATTTTAGCCCTTTATGTGTTTTTATTTTTCCTTTTCTTTTTTCTATGTCACCCTCATTTTAATGGTGTCTTTGAATAATCTCTATTATGATCTAACAATCTCAGATACCTGGAAATATTTGAATAAATGTAGATTATGTTTATGAAAGGTTTAAGAATTAGGTTATTGGACATTCTGCTATATGCTTTAATATTCAGGGTTTAATTACTAGAACATGTCCACAGCTTGAAAATAAGCTGTTATGAAATATTCTTAATGAGAAGATTATGTTTATTCTAAAACTCTTGTTACTGATATAGAAGCATCCTTATGACTGAGGAAATACTCATAATGAAGGAATATGTCAGGAATTTTATGGGTTTAAGGAACTATATCCTAAATTAGTGTGTTTTACACCAAGTAATATAATTTACCTAAAACATTTCGAATGTTTTTAACTTAAATTTTATAAATTAAATATATATATATATATATATATATATATATACACACATACACATTATAGTCATTTTTACAACCCTATATTGAAGATGTCATTATCTACACTATATAAATGAGGAAACTAAAGCTTAGGGTTTAAATAACTTGCCCAAGTCAACTAACTTGCTCAAGATTGCATAACCAGTAAGTACTAAAGTCAAGACTCATTTTGTCATTCTTCACACTATCAGTTCTAGATATATTAAACAATCTCAGGTTCTCGCATTTGGCACATTCTTCCTCAGTCCTTGGCCTTTCCTGAAACAACTTCACCTTTCCCTACCATCTTCATGTGATGGCCTGTCACTCTTCCTTCAGTTTCCACCCCAAGCATCATCTCCCAGTTTGCATGCAGTGTGCTCAAATGTAGCTGCTGAATACTCAGAGTGCCTCCCTGTTGATACTGACCACACTGTATGTTTGCTTATGTGTACAATTGATGAGTTCAGGAAGTATATCTTGTTTTCTGTTGTGTTCTCAGCCCCTAACACAGTGCTTAAGTGAATGTAGACTTCCAAATGTTGAGCAAAGCAACATGTGTCTAGATTTGGCAAATGTAAGCATTTTGATGACTTCTGAGATGGTGGATTTCCTGAAACTATTGCAATTGACTAATGAGAGGAAGCTAGAGAAGAAGAATTACTCTGGAAAAATGTCTTCTTAGTGTCGTCAAGTTATACTGGCAGGATAAATGGCAGAAAAAATACATATATTCAAGAGGAAAGAATAATGTAAAAACAATTACAGATTTTCTTAAAAGGCCTGGGAAAGAGTAAGGACTAATGAGAAAACTGTAAGAATATATATCTAATATATGATTGTGAGAACACAGTGTTATCATTCATAAAGTTTCAGCAATTAGAAAACATAAATCTTAATCATAATAGTTCTGTTCTTGACAAACCAGTTTACTTTTTAGTTCATATTAATTAAGATGTATTTATGAGTACATCATATACATACACAAACCATTAATTGGAAAATTTATTTGTTTACTTATGTTATCAAAAGTTAACCACCTTTGTGCTTAAAGTGGCACATGGAAGAGACACCGACATAAAATGAGTGTCACAAACATAGGTTATCTCAGAGAATTTTATTGTTAAGAAAGACACCTGGGAGCATAATAATAAACTGTTCATTATAATGAGCAATTTACAAGCCCAATCCCATTACTAACATGTTTCAAGCAATAATAAATACAATTGGCATACACCCCTGGAGTACATGATAACTGTGTATCACTCTTTTCTATGCCATGAAAACTGAATGCAAATCAACCAGGGAATGTGTGAATTTTTCCCTCTCAGTGCTGTTGGCAGATAAAACCCATTTATCCTGGCCTCTGCAGCACATTGATATCACTGACCAAACACCAATATGGGTTGTGTTCTTTGTGCAGAAAGAAGCAGGAGCAATTTAAATTGTCCTTAGGCAACTTTCATTGTTGCCATTCATGTTCTCTTTCTTGGCACTGATTACTTATCTAGGCTCTGCTATTAACTTCTGTGTGACTTGAGAGATACACAAATTTAACGACTTATGTGATCTATCTCATTTGTAAAATGCAACTAATCTACTTACTGTGGCAATGAGTGGAATTCTTAATAACACCAGGCAACTCTAATTACTTGAATGACTAGAAACATTTGCCACAAATTTGGAGGCTAGTCACAGGTTATATATAATGTCTCTCAGTGTAACATACACCTCTCTGCAATTTTTCTCACTGGATAGGACAAAAACTAGCTCAGGTATACTATACTTGTTTCCCTGTGAGAGCCTGTGGTAGTGTTCCTCTACTTTTCCTTCCTTCTAGCCAAATATTTGGCATTAAATGTGAAGATTAAATGTGAATATGCTGAACTATAAGACATGTAATTACTTTTTTCTTTAAAATCATGTTAGATTTTGTCAACAATTTAATCCCTTTTATAAAGCATTTATAAACACTTGTAGTAAACACTCTTGGTTCCCTTCACCCTTATCACTTGCATCTATGGAGCCTAAGAAAATAATTTCTCATATCTCCAGCCTCCCTTGCAGCTAGGGTAGGCCTTGTAACAATCATTCTGGTCAGTGAAACATCAGCAGAAGAGTATGAGGATTTCTGAAATAGTTTCACTTTCCTACTAAAGGAAGCAGAGGCTACAGATATGTGTCTTTCTCCCTTTTTGTCATGTTGAAAGCAATCAACAGTAGCCATCTTGCAGAAAGACCAAAATTCTAACAGAGAACAAGGAACTGACTTTGTTGAGCTTTTAAATAGATGCCAACAACTTTCTACTTTCAGAATTCTAATAGTGTGAGGAAAAATAAACCTTTGTTTATTTAAACCACTGTAAAGGGATATATTTTAAGCTTAATACATTCTTGAAACAAGAGAGTATAAATATGTGTGCAATATTTCATGCACACATATATATGTACATATATTAATCAAACAAGAAAACTGAGAAGGGAGGGTGCAAAAAATTCAGTTGTTTAAAATGTAGGTTCATGTTAGTATGCAGTTAATCAAAATCACCATTTTAGCAAAATTAGTGTAATTTTACAGATTTTTTTAAACCTTACACTGCTATAAGCATATACTAAAATGAGAAAATCCCCAATGGGATCAGGAAACAATCACTTAATATTCTACCCCTGCTTTCATACCCTCACCAAAGAAAAGACAAGAATTTTAGCCCCATTAGTGCTGGTCAGAGTATGGGACTTAATCACCAATTATGTATTACCAAGATTCCTGTTAATGAAACGTAATTTACAAGACAAGGCAACATTGAAATGTAATTATCAAAGGAATTCAATGAATAATTTTGAAATGCCACATAAGAAAGCATTGCTGTGCTAGTATTGCAAAGCATACAAAAAAAGTGTATAATTAATATCTGCCTTTAAGATGCTTGCAACAAACATTACAATAGCCTTCAGGATTTTAATTATAGTGCAGTAAATCAAATTTAGTGTTGGTTTTAGATAACTAGTAAGTGTGTTTTTATTAGTAAAATTCAGGTCCTCTTGGTAAATAAAAAAATGCCTAACTTTTGTACTTAAGTTCTAAAATAATTAATAGATCAATTATATTACACTAAAAATCTTTAGTAGTACTATACCATATATAAATCCATAATAGCACCCTCATAATCTAGTGTTTAATAAAATGAAAATACTCTATAAAATAGCATAGTGAAGCCTTCAAGTCCTGTGTTTTTGCTTCCTTAATTAATTCAGCAATCTATTATTTATCATTATTATAATAGAGAAAATTTAATAGGAAATTTTTTTACTTATTTTTTTCCAAAAGCTTGATAACTTGATACATTCATGAACTTTATGCTGAGAAAAAGTACTATTCTAAAGCCTAGAAAGATGACCCAAAAATAAATTTCATGTAAACTACTTCACATTACTAATGAATGACCAAGGTTAGTTTGGCTTTAGCCTTTAAGGATGCACTGTCAAAAATGTTGACCTTAACAGGTTTTCAGAGAAACGAAATGGCCTGCATTTCAAATTGGAAAGGATGCATTCGGCACAGCAAGGGATAGGTCAGATTAGAGGGAATGA
Source organism: Manis javanica (assembly GCF_040802235.1). NCBI lineage: Eukaryota > Metazoa > Chordata > Mammalia > Pholidota > Manidae > Manis > Manis javanica. The sequence goes on from NC_133159.1 coordinate 57,243,278, forward strand.
GAGAAACTGAACAATTATTCCATAATGAACTACTTTGTCATACCCAGTGAAACATCCATGTTCAGAATGTACCGCAGGACAGTGTTCCTGAAGAAATTCTGTCAGAACTTGTGTCTAATGTTAAATCACTAGAGAATACTTAAATGTTGGAAGTCAAAGTTATTCATTGCTCTTTGAGAAGAATCTAATTTCCACATTGCATTAACATTTTTAATCCTACATCTGTTTATCCCAAGCTATGTGACAAAGATACATAGCTGAATTTCTATTCTACTACATAGAATTTCAATTTCTATGTTACTGAATTTCTATTCAGTAACATAACTGGCAGTTGTCTGGTGGCCAATCTCATTGTTAGTGACCCTCTTTTTTTTATGCATTTTACTCACAGCTGTGATAGTTGGATGGATGTACCAATTACATTGGAATGTGGGTAGCAGTAGTTAAGAGATTAGATTCAGCTCTAAGCGGGACTAGGATGGCATCTAATAAATCAAGGGGACATAAGTCAAATGCAAAGAAGTCAGCAAAAACAAGCGTTATCATTTGCATGAGGGGAAGGATCACATCTGTTTGCTTATTACTGTATCATCAGCACCTACTACAATCCTCGGCTTATAGTAGGTTCCCAATCAATAGTTACTGTATCTCCAATTTTAAAAAAGGTCAAAATTATCTTAAGAGTGGTACTTATAAGAACATATTAACAACAAAGATAGAGTGTGGTGCAAAAGTCTTTGTGAGCTGAAGGCTGTGTTGTATACTTAGGGTCAAATATCAGAAGTACTCTGAGGGCTTGTGGGGCTTAAGACTACAAGTGAAGGAAATTATTTTGTCTGCATGACTCCGTATGTCAGCCATTATGGTCAGGGTAGCTGACGTCTGTAACCAAAATTTTCCCCAAATCTCAGCAGATAATTGTTATAAATAGGTTTATTTCATATTTGTTTCAAAGTCCATTGCAGGTCAATGGAGTATACTCTATACAGGTAGCCATTTGGGGATCCACACTCTTTCTATTTTCTTGCATCTACTGTCTCTAAATCTTTAAAATTTTCTCCATCAGCCAACAGATGAGGAAAGAGAATGAGGTATTTAAATACTCAGAAATTTGCGCACATCACTTCTACTCACATTCCATTGTCTGAAATAAGTCACAAGATCATGTTGAAAGGGTCTGGAATATGTACTCCCACTTTGCTGTGGGAGAAGGGAAGACCATGGAAATTGGTAAGCATTAGTAGTGTCTCACAGTCTACTCATCAGAACATCATATATATATTTCACTCCTTTACCACACATGGAACATAGTCATTCGTTCTCCATAAAGGCAACTCAAAATCCCATTTGGTCTCTGGGTCTAGGTCAAAGCACCATGTCAGTACTTGGGCGACAGGCAGTCCTCTCTGTGGTATCTCCATGTGGGTCCTTGTTGGCCTGCAGCCTAAAAACTAAAAAGAGAAGTAATCCACAACTTCTTACATAACAACAGTATGCAGTGATGGAGAATAATCAGGAAAACATAGTAGAAACTTGTTTTTAGATAGAGAAAGAATGGAAGACACTAACTTATAATAATTATGAAATATGACTAAGCAGGATATGAAGACGCTGTTGTGGCAGGTGAAAAGGTGTTCCTTAATTCTGTAAGACATGATTCCATTTCTCTAAGAATACACTCAAGCATGTTTTCCCAAGACCTCTGGCTCCAGGCTCCAGGGAGTTGTTTATATTCCATTAGCCTCCATGACAGACCTGATGTGAACATCAAAGGTGTGCCTATCTTGGAGGCTGCCCCATGTGCACACCTTACTTCTGGCACATGCAAGTATGGGGCCAAAGAGTTATTTTAGATATCTGATAGGCTCAGGCTCCTGATTTCGTTGAAAATATGATAAGTTTTTTTTTTTTTGGTTGTCAACTCTGTCAGTAACTACACTCAGTATTCCTCCCTGTACATTCCAGTCTCTCTGTACTTAATGGTAGCTACATTAGGACATCAGACATGGCTGGGGAGGCTGTATCCTGAAACTGATCCTTGCCATAAGAGCTAAGACTTAGGTCTTTGACTCCCAGATAGAAAATTTGGGGTCATATTTTCTACTGTTTGGAACCTAGAAGAAAATATCTTCAGCATTCTTTCAAGCCCCAAATTTATGGGACTTTCTTTTGCCCATTATTTCTGATAACAAACCTGCCAATTCTTGTTGAAGTTCTTCTTTCTCATAATATTCTGCTGAAAAGTGCAATAGCATCCAACACTCATGGTCATGTTGATTTTCTCTCATTACATCCCTTATAGCTGTAGGTTCTGTGATCAGGTGTCTGCTTTCCAAGTCATCTGTGTTGATAGTTTTACCAGATGTTTGAACAGGCAAATAGGGCTTTCCAGAGTCATAGCCTTTGTCTCCTTGCCATCTATGGCCCAAACACTTAGCATTAGCTTAGTGCCCCATATTTTAGTTTTTGCCATAGTAACATCCAACTTCAAAGTATCAATTTCTATATCCAGAGAAGCTTACTTCAGTAAAGAGACTCAGCAGGGAGTGACTTAAACAATAAAAGTTTATTGCTTTCTCATGTCCAGTCCAGTTTCTTCCTCATGTCACAGTCTGTATGTGCTCTAATTGTACGCACTGTTTGGTAGAGGATTGGCATGTGTGCAGGCTCTGCTCTAGTGCTTCAGCAACCCCGGTCCCATTCATTCATCTGTGACTACTTCTAGATCAGCAGTTCTCAGATTGTGGTTCATGGATCTTTGGAGGAGTAGGGAGGTGGTGTATAAGGCCAAAACTTTTCTTAGTAATTAGCGAACATGTTGTCTTTTTCCATATGTTGACATTTGCACTCATGGTAAAATATCAGTGGTTAGTAAAACTGCTGAAACAGTGTTTTCTCGTGTCCAGAGGACTGGACATGAGAAATATGGCATCAAACTGTAGGAATAGTCACTGGTTTCTTTCCTGCTACCCTCTTGTAGTTGAAATCTTATCGGTTTCTCTTAAAAATGTCCTTGATGAATGGAGACTAATTATTTTAATACATATTGATCTTTTAATGCAAGTCTTTTTCATATTCTGCATGAAGAAATGGTACTTGTACATAGAGCCCTTCTGCATGCCAAAGTACAATGGTTGTCTCAAAGCAAGTCCTTGTTTTATTGTTAGAGTTTCAAGCTGAGCTTGTCTTTCTCTTCCTGGAATACTAGTTCTGCTTGAAAGAATAGACAAGTCAGACTTGGGTAGTTGGCAGAAATGTCCTCAAAAATTAAGAAGTGAGCCAATTATTTCAGGGACAATTGTCAGTATTTGTAGCAAATGATAAAGTTTGAGGTTTCAAGTGAAAATTAAAATGTTGGAAAACTTGTTTGTGCTACTGTGAGCTTAGAGGATTCCCAGTGTTTAAATGAGATTGATGGTAATATTGATGTTATATAATGAAATGTGTCAACATTTGAGAAATATATATAACTCAGTGATCCAGTGTTCTCAGAATGATCAGAGCTTGGTATTACAAGTTTATTGGTAAACTAGCCATTCAAAATGCTAGAGAGCCATGGATTTTAATGTAACAGAAGATTAAAAATTCATTGACCCAGTTTCATATTCTATATTGCAATGAGGCTTTAAGAAATAAGGAGCTTTCATGTAGTATCAATGAAGAAAATCCAAAATCATCTTAAAATATTCACCCCTTTTCCAATTGCTTATCTATGTGAGGCTAAATTTTCTCTATATGCAGAAGCAGATATGAAAATCCATTTATTTTATATTAAGCCAACTTTGAAAAAATTTACTTATAAATAATGTTAACTCTTCTCAACATCTGTCTTGTTTTTCAAATTAGTTATTTTTAATATGGCTGCAATTGGAAAGTTCCTGACAATATTCCTCTTCCTACAAGTATGGTTCTCATCTTTTTCTATTCATTTCTACTTGATACTTCCTTGTTTTGTATATATGTGTCCTCTTTTCTGTAATTATCCTTTATTGTGCCTCATTGTGAATTGGCCTTGACAAAGTGCTTTGTTTTCCTATTTAAAGTGATATTCAAAAATACCCCATGAGGAAGTGTTGTTATCCCATTTTACAGAAGAAGAAATGTAGGTGCATGAGTATGAGGTAAATAACCAACATCTTTGTAACCAGAAGTCAAGCCTAGTTTTATCCAATTCCATTGTCTCTGTTCTTGCTGCTTTCTCATACTTCATTATAGATAAAGACTGTCCCAACTCAAAGCCTGGCCATCTGATTTTCTATTTGATTCTGTTACTTTTCATAGATTCTCTACTCTAACTCAGACTGTTTGGAAGCTCAGGATTTTAGGAAATATTTAGAACTCAATTTAGATCATGTTCTTGACTCAGATGCATACAGGAGATTTTCTTCCACTAGAAAATTTCCTGGCTGAAATATCATAGTTATTTAATAATAACACTCAATCTTTTTCCTAGGATATGGTGTTTCTTCTTCTACTCTCAGTGTTAGCTTGAAAATTGCCTTGTCAGGTTCGATCATTTTTATTTGTAAAGATATGTCTGTGCCAGTCGTTCTAACTAGTCTAGTAGCAACTGCTCTACAAAGTTCAGTCACTGAAAGAGGTAAATTTACTACCATTCTTCTTCCAATTTGATGCCATCCTGCCAGTTAAGGATCTCATCACCCTTCTCTAGACCTGTTGTAATAAATATGTTATATAATTTACCTGTTTTTTTCTCTTTCTATTTGCCTGTAAATTCAACTCTTCCTACTGATTATTGACTGATGGAAGCACTCCCCAAGTTCAAACATTCAGTGCCCCTCAGATGTCTACTGAATTAAGTTAAAATTTCAACCTGAAATGTATTCAAAGCCCCTTCCTATGCCTTGGCATCTTTTCCCTTTTGCCATGTACCTTATCTAAGCCTTCACTGACTGGACCGCTCTTTTTTTAACTTGCATTGCACTTTCTCTGCACTTTATCTGTCCATCCTTTTTCTTTCATTGATAATGATGTCCTCTCCAGCATTTTCATGCCTAATTAAATGCCTTTGATTTTTCAGTATGTCTCTGAATCCTGACCTTTTCCCAAAACTTTATCAGATTATTATATATAATCTTTTCCTTTTTGAACTCCCAGTTTTCTATTTGTATATTTCTTAGGATTTCTATTGTATTTTATTTTACCCTGTGTAATCGGCTTACTCTGAAAATAGACTCATAACTTCCTTGAAAAAAGAAATTCTGCTTTCCTCATCATCTATCTTAATAATGCCGTATGTGTAGCAATTGCTCATTCTGTGTAATTGTAGGTGAATATACTTTTTAGTGCACTAAGTTTACTACTTATCCAATATAGGTGGAGAATTAATATCACATTGAAAAAGTAGATAATTTTCTAAATCATTATTCCCTAGGCATTTTCTTCTTTCTTCATTTTGGGACAGCAACTTTCCTGTCCATGTGTGGACTACACTTTCATTTTAGTTATTTTCCTAATGACTTTGGTCTACCTCTGGCTTTTCAATTAGTTCAGGACCATTTCCTACATGCTAGTTTATTCAAAAAGGTCATCAAAAGAAGAAAATATTATTCCTCTTACAACTTGAAGATCATCTATTATTCTATTTGGGCTTAACATCTCTGATATGGACTTCAGGACAACTCATAGTTATTGTATAAGCAGAAAAAGAAATGATGGACTTAATACATCAATATCCAAAAGTATAGAACCCCTAGGAAATACTGGCTCTCACTGAAACCTAAGAACTGATGTAATGTTCAAAATAAAGAGATTCTAGAGCACTGTATAGAAACTCACTTTGAAGCAGAAGTAGTAAAAAGAACTATAACAGATTTTTTAAAGGCTCAGTGACTCAGGGGAAAGAACAATTCTGTAATCATACAAGTTACTTTTCTGAGTGGAGGAAAGATCTTCCCAGTAATTTCCCATGACATATCAGATACTGTACTGTTATTCAATTTAACAAGACAAAACTAAAGGTATTAAATATACTCAAGATTAGAAGCTTACAACTATGTGAAATGGCTACTATTAATAGATGTTAGGCTCAGGACTAGCTTCAGGTCTACAACCCACTCAGGGCTACATCTTGCATATTTCTTGGTTGCTGATTGGCCTCTTCTGCGAAGGAACCTACTTGTTCACCATTGCCTCTTCCTCCTCCTATATTGGCTTGGCTATATACTCTATGTACTAGATATTTTATTGCCTAAAATAATTGCCTAAACTTGTACAGGCCCTTATCTCTATTTCATGATACTTGACTATACTAGATCCATTTTCATATTTTAGAACTTGCCAAATCCCTCCAAAAAAGAAGCAGTAACCTGTTGTAATTGTTACTAGGATTTTATTAAATCTGTGGATAAGTCTTGGGAGAATTGACAACCCAATAATGTTATATCTTCTAATCCATGTATCCTCCAGCTCTATGACATTCTTTACTTTTGCCATTCATTACATTTGTTTTATGGTATTCTGTAAGATATTGTATGCATAATTCAGTCTAATCTATTTTTGTGCTATTAATAATAGCATTTTTCTTCCAACTTCAACAGTTTTCCAAAAGTTTTGTTTCTGGTATTTGGAAATAAAACTAATTTTTCAATATTAATCTTGTATCCAACAACTTTGATAAACTATCTTGTTAGTTATAATAATTTATTTTTAAGTTTTGGGAGGTTTTCTATGTATATATATTTATATCATCTTTCACAATCTTTACACATTGTATTTCTTGTTCTTTATGAGACTATTAGAACAACATAAAGTATAAAATAGCACCTTTGGTTTCTAGAATTAGAATAAAACTTTAACACTCCATTAATAAGCATAATTTTTTATAAAAATTTTTTTCTAGATACCTCTTATCCTTTTAGGAAATCTTTTCTATTTCTTCCTTATTAAAAGTACTTTTTTCATGACTAAATACTGAAATTTATCATATACTCTTTTGATGTAAATATTATAATTTATAATAATTTGTTCTTTGTTCAATGTGGTGAAATGAATTAATATTTTTTCAAAAGCTAAACCAACCCTGCAGTCCTATAGTGAGCCCACCTAGACCATAACATATCTTTTTCATGTACTGAAAGATTCAGTTGACTTTTTTTTTTTTTTTAGTTATTTGTATTGATCTTCGATTGGGTTCAAAATTTTTCTTGTACTGTTCTGACAGATTTTAATATCAGGATTAAACTGGCTGTGTAAATGAGTTGGAAACTTTTCTATCTTACTTGTTAGTAAGGTATTCTCAGAAAGTTTGTGTAAGGGTTGGTATTATTTCTTCCTTAAATGATTAGTAGAATTCATTGCTAAAGCTATCTGAAGAAGAAATTTTCTATTAGGAAAGTTTTAGTTACAAATTATATGCCTTTAATAATTAAAGGAATATACTAATTTTTATTTTTTCTCCTTTTGATAAGCTGTTTTTGACTTGGAATTTGACTTTTATCTAAATTTCAAATTTATGAGCTTAATGTTGTTCATAATAGCCTTTTATAATTTTTTAATGTTGCCATTACTTCTAGTGATGGCCTCATTTCCATTCCTAATATTAGATCTGCCATCTCTATTTTTTTTATGATTAAGTCTCAATCAGGAGCATTACTTTTGTCAATCTTTCCAAAAAGCACCTTTCAACATTATTAGTTTTCTGTACTGTATTTTTACTTGTTATTTTATTAGATTTTTCTCTTCCCTTTAATATTTCCCAATTCTATACTTTTAGAAATTTAATTTGCTCTTATTTTCCTAATTTCTATAAATAAATGGGTGATTATTAGTTGTAAGACTTTCTTTTTAATTAATACATGAATTTATGTCTGAAAATTTTTAGTTTGGCTTTAAACAAGGTAAACTATAAACAAACATATCTGCAAACTTCTCATGAGTTTTGTCATGAAGTATTTTTATTAGTATTCTTCCAAACATACTTCTAATTTCCATTTATATTTCTTCTCTGATCCATGGGTTTTTTAGGATACTTATTTTGAATTCCAAATATCTGAAATTTGCTTGTTATCTTTCTGCTAATGATTTCTTGCTCAATTCTGGAGGAGTAGTAGATTTCATTCCTGTGTAATTCAAAGAAATTTATAAATGTTCTATGTGTATTTGAATATGATGCATATTTTATAGTTCTTGGTCTAGTGTTCTACAAATGTATATGAGATCACTTTTAAATCATTCAAATCTCCTATATCCTTGCTGACTTTTTTTTATTCTTATTCAGTTACTGAGACAGTTGCATGGAAACCTCTCACTGTGTTGCAGATTAACCATGTTTTGCTTTTCATGCTGCCAATGTTTCCTTAACTTTTGTGAAGGCTTAATGTATGAGATGACTTCAAGATGAGTTTCAGTTTCTTTTGATACCTGTCTATATTTGGTTCACCCTTATTCCTGGAATGTAGTCATCAAGAACATCTTGCTTGAGAACTGTGATTTTATTTTTCCCCCTAGCCCAAAAGAGTAGCAAAAGACTCTCCTCAGATTCTCTACACCCTTTAATATTGGCAGATGCCCCAAAATGAGAAGGTGTTCCAAAGTATAGACTCAGTTTTCTGGGTTTATATTATGCCAGATAATATTTCTTTACTGCTTTGTTAGCTTTCTGATACCTTTAGTTAAATATTTAAAAATATTTGGTGCACATATTTTGGCTCTTTTCAGCTGAAAGGGTTGGTTTGAATTACTTCTATCAGTTTTACTGAAAGATATGGTTTTGTATTGCTAATGGTATTTCCTTTTTTTTCCTTCCAGAAGATTCATTTTTATGTCACATCTTCTAGTCCTCACCTTTATTTTTTAGTTTCATTATCATAAAAGTTGTCTCAACTCTAGGATAACCATTCATGAATGTGTTCTCAAGATTTCTGTTTTTGTAGTTGTTTTGGTTTAGATTTGTTTTCCATTTAAATTTTCAATTCACTTGGCATTTAATTTGAGATGAAGATCTAATATTTTTCCTCCAAAAAAGGAATTATGCTATTATTTATTAAATAATCCTTCATTATCTCATTGAGCTGAAACCTCTATTTAGTATATGCTAAATTGTTTTCAGGCAATGTTGTACTTCTAATTTTATACTTTGGCATTTTTTTATTTTTATAAAGATACCATAGTTTAATTATGTTAGCATTATAGTACAGTTAATATACTAGGTGTATGAATTTTTTCATTGGGATTTTTCTTTTCAAAATTTACTGGTTCTCCAACATCATACTTAATGTTGAGAAACTAGAAGATTTCCTACTAAAACCAGAAACAAGGGAAAGATGTCTGCTATTACCACTCCATTTCAACATTGTTCTAGCTAGTGCAATAAGGCAATAAAATGAAATAAAAGGTATATACAATAAGATGGAAGAAATAAAACTTTGTTCACAAATGATGTAATTATTTACATAGAAAATCTAAATGAATCAACAAAAGTATTGCTGAAAGTGAGAAGCAATTATAGCAAGGTTATAAGAAATAAGATCGATACATAAAAGGTAATTATTTTCCAGAAATAGGCCCACACAAAAATAATTATCTGAGCTTTGCCAAAAATAACAAAGGAACAATAGAGAAAAGAGAAGCTCTTCAACACCTAGTTCTGGAACAACTGGACATCCACATGCAAAACAAAAAAAATGAATATAGAAATATATCTTACACCCTTCCAAAAAAATTAACTCACAGTAGATCATACCCCTAAATGTAAATTGCAATACTATAAAACTTCTAGAAGACAACGTAGGATAAAATCTAAATAACCTTGGGTTTGGTGATGATTTCTTAGGCACACCACCAAAAGCAGGATCCATGAAGGAAATAATTGATAAGCAATTAAAAAATGGACAAAACATCTGAGAGGACAGCTCCCCACAAAAGATTTAAAGATAGCAAATAAACATGAAAAGATGCTCAACATCATATGTCATTAGGGAATTACAAGTTAAAACAACCAGATACCTCTACACATCTTTTAGAATGGCAGAAATCCAAAACACTGACAACACCAAATGCTGGTGAAACTGTGGAACAATAGGAATTATCATTCATTGTTGATGGGAATGCAAAATGGTATAGCCACTTTGGAAGACATTGTGGCAGTTTCTGACAAAATTACACATACTCTTACCATTTCACTTTTGGTATAAATCCAAAGGAGTTAAAAGTACAAAAACCTTCACATGGACATTTAGGCAATTTTATTAATAATTTCCAAAAGTTGGAAGCAACCAAGATGTTTTCTACAGTAGGTGAAAGGATAAATAAATTGGTACATCCAGACAATGGTATGTGATTCAGTGCTAATGAGCTATCAGGCCATGAACAGACATTCAGTAAGCTTAAATTCATATTACTAAGACAAAAAAGCCAATCTAAAAAGGCTAATATTATATGAGTTCATCCATATAGCATACTGGAAAAGGCAAAATTGTGGAAACTGAAATGATCAATGGTTGTCAGGTTATTAAGGATGTAATGACATAATATATACATTATAATAAGTGTATTAAGTTTGTCAAAACCCATACATTGTGTGATAACCAAGAGTGAACCCTAATATCCACTTTGGGTGACAGTGATGTATCAACGTAGGTTCATCAATTATAACAAGTGTACCATTCTGATTTGGGATGTGGATAATGGGGGAAGGCTTGGATTGGCAGGGACCCAGGAGTATATGGGGGCTCTGTGAACTTCCTGCTCAATTTTCTGTACCTAAAACTTCTCTAAAAAATAAAATCTATTTTTAAAAAATCTATCAGTTCTTCTCAAAAAGACATTATAATAACCACTTTGACAACATTTCAGTTGCATAGGGATTTTGTTTAAAGTATAAATTAAGGTTGATTGACAGTTTTATGTATTATAACACAGTAGTATTTTCTTCAAGTAGCATTTATTCATCCCTTGGATCTTGTTATAAACTGTAAATAACTTTGTAACCTAGTTTAGCCTCTCACTTTCTGCAGCCTGCCCTCTCTAGGCTGTCACTCATCCTATCACTTATCCTTCAAACACACTGAGACTCTACTCTCATGACAGCTTCCTCTCTATCAATTCTATCTATTTCATCTCCATTTTGTCCTGGCTTTGACTCCTTAATACTGTACTAATAGCCTACTGCTGACAGGAAGCCTTACCAATAACATAAACAGTTAGCACATATTTTGTATGTTATATGTATTATATACTGTATTCTTACAGTAAAATAACCTAGAGAAATTTTTTTTCAAATTTTTGCAAATATATATATATATATAGTATTCATTGAAAAAAATCCACTTGTAAGTAGACCCATGCAGTTCAAAGCCATGTTTTCAGGGGTCAGCTGTGTATGGCATTAACCACTGTCTCCTCATATATCCTCAATTTCTTTCTCTTTATTCTTACTCACTGACAAGTTCTCTCTTGCTTTTATTAGCTGTTGACAAAAGTAAACAACCACATAGATTGATGCCATTAGAGTTAATATTTCTATATTTTATTGTTATATTGTTATTCTCATTGTATATACTATGTATTATCTTTTCACTTCCCCAAAATTTAACTTGACTACATCTCCCTCAAACTAAGCTACTTTTCTTCTTAAATCACAGATAATAGAGACACCACCACACATGAAATGTTTAATTCTCTTGTCACTATGTCTAAAATCATACTGGCAAGCATATCGATTATCTTCTCTTCCCTTCTATATCACTGTTCTTGTAAGTAACTTCTGCACATGCTTGAAATTACACTGTCTTTGTTTCCATCCATCCATTATCCATGCTCTATGTATTTCAACATCTCTGATACTTCCTTTTTCCCTTCCTCATTTCAACTTCTGCAAGTGTCTCCCATTAAAAACAAACAACTTGCCCTCCACTACCTCATGTTCCCTCTACCTACCAGCACTCTTTCTCCTCCTTTTCACAGTGAACTTTCTGAAAAGAGTGTCCACTTTGCTACCAAGGACTACTTTCAGTTGTGCGTTATTCCAGACCTTAGTGAGATTAGCACATGTTTCTGTAGGGTATATTTATAGAATTGCTATTGACAAATCATGGGATTTTGGGATTTCAGTTTTTAAAACCTTAATAGTTACTGCCAAATTGCCTCACAGAACAGTCTGTAACAATAACTGACACATCAATAGTTCCATTTATGTATACTTTTCTCTTTACTTTGTTATCAAAAAGTAACTTCAGTTCATCTGAAGGATGAATATTGTGCTTCATTGCTTTAATTTTTGAAGTAATAATATTAGCACCTGCTCAAATATTCATTGGCTGTTTCTTTTTCTATTAATTACCTGTATTTATCCTTTAACCTTTTTGCTTTATATTTCTAGGTGCTACTTATAAATTGATAAGCATGTATTATAAATATTTTTCCATTTATGTTATAAATGCTTGATATATGCAGCCAAAATGCCACTCTTTTTCTTTCTGGTTCCTGGATCACATGAGTCAAAAATCACCCCCTTTGAGGGAATTGTCTACATTGATTGCCTGCATTTCTCAAAACTCCTTTACACCTTAATCTAATGCAGTGTCGGTTTCTGCTTCTATCACTCCACTGAACTTACTCCTGCCAAGGCCACAGTGACCACACTTCCATGGTTTCCTCTTCCACAGTTTTGTTGCATACCACACTCATTTTGCTCCTTTCTTTCTGACTACCTCTCAGTTTTTATATCCTTTTAACTTAAATTTCTTAATTGTTTATTTCTCTCTAACTTTTCTCACAGGACCTCATTTCTCCTCATTTTACACAAATTGTCTTGTAGCAATAATAATCATCATTGACTTTGATGTTATTTTGATGATTTGGAAGGTCAAGGTGATGTTCTAATTCTGTTTGATATCATGTGGCCAAGGTCTCAGGAATGCCAAGATCCTGCCCTGGTAGTCTCCCTTTCTTCCCCTCTTCATAAGGCTCTGAGAGAGCTTTTGACAAGAGCAATAGACAAAAGGGAAGAGAAGATGCCATTTTGTTATCTAAGTTCAGCTAGCGTCAGATAACCCTCAATAAAGAGCTCTTGTTGTATTGGGTAATACAGCATTGTTTAGACTTCTGCCACCACCTTCCAGTAAAACCTTAGTTTCTACTTTTGTATCTTACCACACTCTGGCTGACTGCTTAATAAAGAAACTCAACCCAATAATCAGCCATCTCAATATAGTTCTCGTTGTCTTTTCAACTCTGTAAGTAACCAGTGTGTTCAGCTTAATCTTAAGTCTGATCATGTCTGACTTACTTAAGTCACTCTAAAGGCTCCTGAGGTTAAAATCCAAAACCTTTACCATGGTTTACAAGACTTTTTGATTGACCTCTATTTCCAATACAGCCTTTTTTTTTTTTCTTATCATTTTTCTTCTCTCTGCACCAGGCAGTCTGAATCTTGTTTAGATTATCTAATAAAATGTGTTCTCTCTAACCCCATAGACTTTCTGCAAGCTGTTCCTTCTTGCCTGGATCCCATGCATTTCTTCCTGTAACTCTTATTTGCTATTCGAAGATAGTGAGCGGTTACTCAGGTGTGCCCATAGCACCCAGTGCTTCTTCCCATCCCTCCAGCGCTTACCACATTGTACTTTATTTTCCTGGATACTTTTTGTAGCTTCCACACTAGACTTTGAGCTATATAAGGAAAAAAATTTTGCTCAGTTTTATCCCCAACACCTAGCACAATACCTGGAATGTATTATATTGTCTGTAGGTAGTTGCTGAAATTAACTGAGTGCCAAATATTCCCACATGTCACTTTAAATTTTCTATGCCGTTCATTCTTCATTTTGCATACTTCTGATTAATGTTTTTACACAATTACTATATAAAATCCCACTGTACTAATTTGTATTTATATTAATTTTTCGCTTTTATGTCTTTTGGTATTCCAAACCACTAAGTTTCATTTATCATTTTGGGGTTTTTTTTGTTACTTTTCTCAGGGTTTTGTTCCCCTTTGGTTAATTGAAAACTTATTGACTTATTGAGTGTGAGTGAGTCGGTGCCTTTCTCCCTTCCCCAGCCAAACATCCAGCCAATCAAGGACCATGTTTGTCTTGTTCATCACTGGAACCCCAGTTATTAGAACAGTGAATATATATGGAATTAATACATAAATTGATAATTTTGAGGCTATAATTTAGCTAAACAGTATCAGTTCCTGATTTTAATTTTCTCTCTAGCCTAAAAGTTAAGTATTTTTTATAATTCCAAATAGGTGATAGTTTTTTCTTTCTTTCTAATGTTGTATTATTACTTAGCAATTTTTATGCAATGAAATCATAAAAATAAAGCTTTTGCCTTTTGTGCTTTTACAAATCTGTTGGAGCTTGCTTTGTGGGATATCTGATCAATATTTTTTAATCTTCCATCATTACTTAAATATAAAGTTTCCATGAATTACCAAGTTTGATTTGCAACTATTAAATCAACAATAATATAGTAATCAGGTCTCATTTTTTTTAGCACATCTTTTTTGCTCATTTGTTCTGAAAAACAATTTCTGAAAAATGAATTACCTTGTCTACTGTTATCCCATTTATTTTAATTTTCTTGTGTTTGTAACATTTCTGCAGATTATGTGTTAGTGTTCTGTTGTTTGTTACATAAATATTTTTAATTATAACTATGTTCTTTATCAAAGGTAAATTACCATATCTGTCCAATTTAAACCTGTCCAATTTAAAATATGTCTTTTATACCATCTTAATATTTGATATCTTTTTTGGCTCATGTTTGTTGATATATTTTTGTCTAACGCTTTACTTTTAACCTTTTCTGTCATTTTGCTTCCAGTAGGATACTTATAAATAGCTTAGAGTTGGACTTGTTTTGTGATCCAGTTGAGAATCTTTGCAGTATGATAGGAGGATTTAACTCATTTATATTTAGTGACATAAAAGCTAATATTTAGTAATAATGTTTTGTGATACTTACAATCTCATATTCTGTTCTAGGTACTTTTATCCAATAACACTTCTAATTCTCACAACATCTGGGTCAAGTCAATAGCACTAATATACACATTTTACAGATATGGAAACTGAGAAACAAAGATATTCTAAGTGACTCACAAAGGTTGCAATAGTAAGAAGTGGAATAGCCAGGAAGTGTACCTAAGCAGTTTGTCTATATAGCCTATGTTAACCTTCAAGTTGATTTTGAAAAATTTGTATTGTATCTTACATACGTATTGTGAGGTCTGCAAAGATCTTTGAGATGGTCATTTAAAGATGTCCTATTTTTATTTCCTTTGGATATACACCCAGAAATGAGATTGCTAGATAATATGGCAGTTTTATCTTTAATTTTTTGAGGAACCTCCAGAGTGTTTGGAGTGACTGGACCAATTTCCACTCCCACCAACAATGCACAAGGATTCCCTTTCTCCACATCTTCACCAATACTTATCTCTGATTTTCTTGATTATAGTCATTCTAGAAGGTTATTTACAGTAGCCAGGATATAGAAAAACCTAAGTATACATACATGCAATGGACTATTATTCAGCCATGAAAATAAAAAAAAGCCTGCCATTTGCAACATCATGGATGGACTTTGAGGAATGTCCTTGATACATTTGGCAAATGAGATAAGTTAGACAGAGAAAGATAAATACTCTTATCACTTATATGTAGAATCTCATAAAGGCAAATAATAGAAACAGGGAGTAGAATGGTCAGTATTTTTTAATCTTCCATCATTACTTAAATGTAAAGTTTCCAGAGCCTGGGGAGTGGAGGATTTGGAGAGATGTTGGTCGAAGGTTATAAACTTATAGTTAGAAGATGAGTAAGTTCTGGAGATCTAATGTACAGCATTGTGACTGTAGTCAGCAGTTCTGTATTATATACTTCAAGGTTCCTCAGAGATCAGATCTTAAATGTTCTCACCAAAAAGAAATGTTAATTGTGTGACATGATAGAGGTGTTAGCTAATGCTATGGGTGTAATCATATTGTAATTTGCTAGTGTATGAAATCAATATGTTGTAACTTCAACTTATACAATGTTATATATCACTTATATCTCAATTTTTAAAAATAGCAGTATTGACAATATGAAACACATGAGGGTATTAAATTAGTTAAAATGAGCACAATCCATATTACTTTGTAACCACAAACCATACAGATACTAGAAAATAGATTACAGCAAATTCCCTTAATATGTAGGATTAAGTCATTATTTTTAGTGGTAGGTTTTGTTTGGGACATATTTATTGAATGATTGAATAAATTACTCATTTAGTTCCTAGTTTGAAAGAATTCTCTGTGTATCAGTTTAATACTGTCTAAGGAGAGTATAGAGCTATGCATTACTTGAAAACATGGATGTCCAGATTCATGTTTTCAGACCATGTAACCACATATATGATTCTATTCAATTCTGTTGTACTCTAATAAGTCTATGAATATTTTTTTCTGTTCCTGTTATATGAAAGTTTCTCCTGTTAGGAAGCTTGCATTCTTCTTAGAGAGGCAAAAGAAGAGTGTAAAGGCCAGTTATTTTCTTTACTAAGTAAATAAGTGAAATCTAACATCACTACAGATCCAAAGGACTTTACACACACGTACACATACACACACACACACCATACACACACATATATATCAGAAATAAATTCTGTAGGAGGAAGAAAAACTACAGAAGCTCTGTATAATGTTAAATGTTAGGAGCTTCATTTACCAAATATTGGTAGTGGATATGTATTTGTTCTGGATATAAAGGAAATATTCCTGATATTTACCGTTAAACATGACGTTTGCTGAGGGTACTGCGTAGTTGCCTTCCTCAAGTAAAAGAAATTTTACGATTCCTAGTCTGTTTATATATGAGAGACTCAGAGTTAAAATTTTTCTAAAATGTTTTGCTCTTATTGGAGTAGTCATATGTTTTTTCTCAACTAATACGCTCATTGGGGAAATTGGAAAAATAAACTGCCTAAAGTTAAACCACCATGCATTCTTGTAATAAAATTATGTTGATCATAAAAGATATAAATATTTATGTCTGACTGGATTTAGTGTGCTGATTTTTTAGTCATAATATTTCAACTGTGTTTATAAATAAGTCTCTAATTTTCTTCTCTCATATTGCTCTTGACTTTTCTTTTGACATAAAGGTTACAGTGACCTCATATTAGTTGGAGGACACTCTTTCCTTCATTCCCCTCCCCTCTTTCCCTTTTACCTTCCCTCCCTTCTTCTCTTTTTTCTTGTTTTGTTTCCCTCTCTTACCTATCTCTAGAATAGTTTGTGATAAATAGATTATCTAAACTATCTAGGCTTAGCGAATATTTTTGAGGTGGTATCTGCTTGATTTTGTGCTGGGAATAAAATTATAAACTACTGGATAGATGTCTTTAATAGTTCTAAATAAGTTTAGATTTTCTAATTCTCCTTGAGTCTGTTTGTTATCTGTATTTCCCATGAAAAAATGTCACTTACTTTACACTTTCAAATTTAAAGAATAATATTATTCATAGTCTTGGAGTTATTTCTGAGTAAAATTCAGTATTGCAAAACTGGGGAAGAAATTTGTGACTCAGGACTGGTAAAATACCTGATTTCTTATCACATCTCTGTCGCCAGATATATGTGGTGGCTTAGACAAAATAGTTAATTTCCTCATTCAATTTCCTGACCTAAAATTTTGGAAAATTGGCAGAGTTTTTCTGAGAATTGAGATGATTTATTTAAAGAATCAAACCCCTTCTCAAGAAGGGTTACCAAATACATGTTAGTCCTCTTTCTCTCTTCCCTTTTATGACTATTTGTAGACAATTGATTGTGTGAATTACCTCTAGTGATTTCTTAATTTCATGTAATCCCTCCCCCGATAACTAACATATTTCCTGGTATACTTCTTTTATCTTGTCTGATTTATACTTGATCACATGAAATAATTTTAATATGTCAACAGCTAATTTTCTAAAAGAACAATTTCTGAAAAGATAAGCAAAGAGACATGTCGATGAAGCAAAGCTAAATTCTGTAAGCTTTGTGCAGTAAAAGAAAACAACATCTTGACAGAATCTTTATAACGTTTCAGAGCAGGGAGGTTAGGGTAGGATTTTCAGGGTTTAAGAGACTAGCCTGAGACTTTAAGGCATTTTTGTAAGGAGAGGAAGAGGTTTGGATTGGAAGACACAATGAGGTGTTTTGGTAACAGTATATTAATCTTGACAAAAGTTTTGGTTATTCTCCAGAATTATCTTTCAGAAGCAAGTATTTCTTAGAAATATACCCAAGTTTATTTTTCTTGTTCTCAATATTAGCATAAGAAAAGTATACACAAAAATGTATTAACAGGAAAACATGTATTGTTTTAGTATTGCTTAATTTAGGTACAGGAAAGTAATCCTGTTCACATTACTGTTTAACAGTGTCAAGAAATTGCATTTACTGCAGTTTTTAGTTACATTCTTTTGGTCAGTTCTAATCATAAACTGTAATGTAGACCATTAGTACAGCAGGAAGGAGTCCATCCAATTTTCAGACTCCTTATACAGTGTGAAATAAAATAAGCTTGGAGGTAATCAATCCAAAATTCCCTTCAGTGGTTAAAGTTTTTTTTTTTTTTTTGAGAGGGCATCTCTCGTATTTATTGATCAAATGGTTGTTAACAACAATAAAATTCAGTATGGGGGGGTCAATGCTCAATGTACAATCATTAATCCATCTCAAGCCTAATTCTCGTCAGTCTCCAATCTTCTGAAGCATAACGAACAAGTTCTTACATGGTGAACGAATTCTTAGATAGTGAATAAATTCTTACATGGTGAACAGTACAAGGGCATTCATCACAGAAACTTTCGGTTTTGATCATGCATTATGAACTATAAACAATCAGGTCAAATATGAATATTCGTTTGATTTTTATACTTGATTTATATGTGGATCCCACATTTCTCCCTTTATTATTATTATTATTTTTATTTTTAATAAAATGCTGAAGTGGTAGGTAGATGCAAGATAAAGGTAGAAAACATAGTTTAGTGCTGTAAGAGGGCAAATGTAGATGATCAGGTGTGTGCCTATGGACTAAGTATTAATCCAAGCTAGACAAGGGCATTAAAACATCCACGGATGCAGAAGATTTCTCTCAAAGCAGAGGGGATGAAGTTCTGAGCCTCACCTCTGTTGATCCCCAATTTCTCACCTGATGGCCCCCCTGCGACTGTGCCTGTCTTAGGTTGTTCCTCCCTTGAGGAATCTTACCCGTCTCTGGCTAACCAGTCATCTTCCGGGACCATACAGGGAAATGTAAAGTTGGTAAGTGAGAGAGAAGCCATATTGTTTGAAAAGGTTAGCTTTTTTACTTCTTTGCAGATTTATGCCCTGTGGCTTCTATGCCCAGCACTTGTCTCGAGGTATCTTTACCACCTGGAGGAATTATGATACTCGGTAAATTCGATATGAGGCACTAATTCTATTTAAGGGTTGTAATTAGGAAGGAAGAAGAAAAGCTAAAGAGGTAGCATATGGAAGAAAACATGGGAGGATTGATTATTTCTTTGACATATCTTCTTGTAGAGTACCTTAAGTATGTATAGGTTTTAAACTACTAACTAATTTGCACACACATATTAACATAATAGGAATACGGTGACATAAACAAAGCAAATCTATAATTACCATCCATCTCCAGTGAAGCCAAGAAAACCATTTAGGCACCCTAGGCATTTGTGAAAATTTGTCTATGATATGATGGGTATTGTCCTACTGTACTTGAACAGTCTGAGAAAAATCAGACAAATTAAAGCAGCCCATTTCTGGGATCTGTTCACATCCCATATGTTCTTTTAACCGTAGATAGTCTATAGTCATAAGATTTTGGAGTGCTACAACTTGCACCCCTCCCAACTCCTGGTTGAGTTCCAACAGTACAGATCCGGTCAAATTCGTTGTCTTACTGTATGCACATGCCAGCCTAGACATATCCCTCCTCATTCCAATGGCAAGTCCAGGAAACGGTGGGGTGGACGCAGCCACAACCGCAGCATCGCCCGGATCCCTGTGGAGGCTTTTTGATGATCATCCCCCGGCACAAGTCCTCCAGAGAGTGCTGATGCCGGAAGCGCCTCCTCATATTGTATCTTAGTTCATTTTCTGGGTATCCAAGCTAGACCTTGATCTTCTGCATAGAAACAAACAGACCCTTTGCCCACACTTTGACATGCCCTCTATACCACTGTGCAGAACTCATTGGAGGTCAGCACACAGGAACTGCTTTTTTTTTTTATTAAGATAAATGAATATTATCAGAAAAGAGTACCTCCATAGCTGATCATCTGACACCTTTTAAGTGATCAACATTAAGGATATTTAAAGCATGCGCTGATCTTTGATTTACCAATAGTTTTATCCTATCAAGGAGTAATCCCCCTTTTTTTTCTTTCTTTCTTTTTTTTTTAATCTTTAATCTACACGTACATGAAGAATACTATGATTAATATGCTCTCCCCTATATCAGGTCCCCCCTAACAACCACATTACAGTTACTGTCCATCAGCTTAGGAAAATATTGTATAATCACTACTTGTCCTCTCTGTGTTGTACAGCCCACCCTCCCCTTTCCCCCTCCCCCCCATGCATGCTAATCTTAATACCCCCCTTCTTCTCCCCACCCCTTATCCCTCCCTGCCCACCCATCCTCCCCAGTTCCTTTCCCTTTGTTACCTGTTAGTCCATTTTTCAGTTCTGTAATTCCGCTGCTGTTTTGTTCCTTCAGTTTTTCCTTTGTTCTTATACTCCTCAGATGAGTGAAATCATTTGGTATTTCTCTTTCTCCGCTTGGCTTATTTCACTGAGCATAATATTCTCCAGCTCCATCCATGTTGCTGCAAATGGTTGGATTTTTCCACTTCTTATGGCTGAGTAGTATTCCATTGTGTATATGTACCACATCTTCTTTATCCATTCATCTACCGATGGACATTTAGGTTGCTTCCAATTCTTGGCTATTGTAAATAGTGCTGCAATAAACATAGGGGTGCATCTGTCTTTCTCAAACTTGATTGCTGCATTCTTAGGGTAAATTCCTAGGAGTGGAATGCCTGGGTCAAATGGTATGTCTGTTTTGAGCATTTTGGTGAACCTCCATACTGCTTTCCACAATGGTTGAACTAATTTACATTCCCACCAGCAGTGTAGGAGGGTTCCCCTTTCTCCACAGCCTCGCCAACACCTGCTGCTATCTGTCTTTTGGATGGCAGCTATCCTTACTGGTGTGAGGTGATACCTCATTGTAGTTTTAATTTGCATTTCTCTGATAATTAGCGATGTGGAACATCTCTTTATGTGTCTCTTGGCCATCTGTATTTCTTTTTTAGAGAACTGTCTGTTCAGTTCCTCTGCCCATTTTTTAATTGGGTTATTTGTTTTTTGTTTGTTGACTCATGTGAGCTCTTTATATATTCTGGACATCAAGCCTTTATCGGATGTGTCATTTTCAAATATAATCTCCCATACTGTAGGGTTCCTTTTTGTTCTATTGATGGTGTCTTTCACTGTACAGAAGCTTTTCAGCTTAATGTAGTCCCACTTGCTCATTTTTGCTGTTGTTTTCCTTGCCCGGGGAGATATGTTCAAGAAGAGGTCACTCATGTTTATGTCTAAGAGGTTTTTGCCTATGTTTTTTTCCAAGAGTTTAATGGTTTCATGACTTACATTCAGGTCTTTGATCCATTTTGAGATTACCTTTGTATATGGGGTTAGACAATGGTCCAGTTTTATTCTCCTACACGTAGCTGTCCAGTTTTGCCAACACCATCTGTTGAAGAGACTGTCATTTCACCATTGTATGTCCATGGCTCCTTTATCAAATATTAGTTGACCATATATGTTTGGGTTAATTTCTGGAGTCTCTAATCTGTTCCACTGGTCTGTGGCTCTGTTCTTGTGCCAGTACCAAATTGTCTTGATTACTATGGCTTTGTAGTAGAGATTGAAGTTGGGGAGTGAGATCCCCCCTACTTTATTCTTCTTTTTCAGGATTGCTTTGGCTATTCGGGGTCTTTGGTGTTTCCATATGAATTTTTGAATTATTTGTTCCAATTCATTGAAGAATGTTGCTGGTAATTTGACAGGGATTGCATCAAATCTGTATATTGCTTTGGGCAGGATGGCCATTTTGACGGTATTAATTCTTCCTAGCCACGAGCATGGGATGCGTTTCCATTTATTAGTGTCCCCTTTAATTTCTCTTAAGAGTGACTTGTAGTTTTCAGAGTATAAGTCTTTCACTTCTTTGGTTAGGTTTATGACTAGGTATTTTATTCTTTTTGATGCAATGGTGAATGGAATTGTTTTCCTGATTTCTCTTTCTATTGATTCATTGTTAGTGTTTAGGAAAGCTACAGATTTATGTGTGTTAATTTTGTATCCTGCAACTTTGCTGTGTTCCAATATCAGTTCTAGTAGTTTTGGAGTGGAGTCTTTAGGGTTTTTTATGTACAGTATCATATCATCTGCAAATAGTGACAGTTTAACTTCTTCTTTACCAATCTGGATTCCTTGTATTTCTTTGTTTTGTGTGATTGCCGTGGCTAGGACCTCCAGTACTATGTTAAATAACAGTGGGGAGAGTGGGCATCCCTGTCTTGTTCCCAATCTCAGAGGAAATGCTTTCAGCTTCTCGCTGTTCAGTATAATGCTGGCTGTGGGTTTATCATATATGGCCTTTATTATGTTGAGGTACTTGCCCTCTATTCCCATTTTGCTGAGAGTTTTTATCATGAATGGATGTTGAATTTTGTCAAATGCTTTTTCAGCATCTATGGAGATGATCATGTGGTTTTTTTCTTTCTTTTTGTTGATGTGGTGGATGATATTGATGGATTTTCGAATGTTGTACCTTCGTTGCATCCCTGTGATGAACCTCACTTGGTCATGGTGTATGATCCTTTTGATATAGTGTTGAATTCTGTTTGCTAATATTTTATTGAGTATATTTGCATCTACATTCATCAGGGATATTGGTCTGTAATTTTCTTTTTTGGTGGAGTCTTTGCCTGGTTTCGGTGTTAGGGTGATCTTGGCTTCATAGAATGAGTTTGGGAGTATTCCCTCTTCTTCTATTTTTTGGAACACTTTAAGGAGAATGGATATTATGTCTTCTCTGTGTGTCTGATAGAATTCCGAGGTAAATCCGTCCGGCCCCGGGGTTTTGTTCTTGGGTAGTTTTTTGATTACCGTTTCAATTTCTTTGCTTGTAATTGGTTTGTTTAACTTTTGTGTTTCTTCCTTGGTCAGTCTTGGGAGGTTCTATTTTTCTAGGAAGTTGTCCATTTCTTCTACGTTTTCCAGCTTGTTGGCATATAGGTTTTCATAGTAGTCTTTAATAATTCTTTGTATTTCTGTGGAGTCTGTCGTGATTTTTCCATTCTCATTTCTGATTCTGTTGATTTGTGTTGATTCTCTTTTTCTCTTAATAAGTTTGGCTAAAGGCTTATCTATTTTGTTTATTTTCTCAAAGAACCAGCTCTTGGTTTTGTTGATTTTTGCTATTGTTTTATTCTTCTCAATTTTGTTTATTTCTTCTCTGATCTTTATTATGTCCCTCCTTCTGCTGACTTTAGGCCTCATTTGTTCTTCTTTTTCCAGTTTCGATAATTGTGATGTTAGACTATTCATTTGGGATTGTTCTTCCTTCTTCAAGTGTGCCTGGATTGCTATATACTTTCCTCTTAAGACTGCTTTCGCTGCATCCCACAGAAGTTGTGGCTTAGTGTTGTTGTTGTCATTTGTTTCTATATATTCCTTGATCTCTATTTTGATTTGTTCATTGATCCATTGATTATTTAGTAGCATGTTGTTAAGCCTCCATGTGTTTGTGAGCCTTTTTGTTTTCTTTGTAGAATTTATTTCTACTTTTATACCTTTGTGGTCTGAAAAATTGGTTGGTAGAATTTCAATATTTTGGAATTTACTGAGGCTCTTTTTGTGAGCTAGTATGTGGTCTATTCTGGAGAATGTTCCATGTGCACTTGAGAAGAATGTATATCCTGTTGCTTTTGGATGTAGAGTTCTATAGATGTCTATTAGGTCCATCTGTTCTAGTGTGTTGTTCAGTGCCTGTGTGTCCTTACTTATTTTCTGCCCGGTGGATCTATCCTTTGAGGTGAGTGGTGTGTTAAAGTCTCCTACAATGAATGCATTGCAGTCTATTTCCCTCTTTAGTTCTGTTAGTATTTGCTTCACATATGCTGGTGCTCCTGTATTGGGTGCATATATATTTAGAATGGTTATATCCTCTTGTTGGACTGAGCCCTTTATCATTATGTAGTATCCTTCTTTATCTCTTGTTACTTTCTTTTTTTGAAGTCTATTTTGTCTGATATTAGTACTGCAACCCCTGCTTTCTTCTGACTGTTGTTTTCCTGAAATATGTTTTTCCATCCCTTGACTTTTAGTCTATGCTTGTCTTTGGGTTTAAGGTGAGTTTCTTGTAAGCACATATAGATGGGTCTTGCTTTTTTATCCGTTCTATTACTCTGTGTCTTTTGATTGGTGCATTAAGTCCATTTACATTTAGGGTGACTATTGAGAGATATGTGCTTATTGCCATTGCAGGCTTTAGATTCGTGGTTACCAAATGTTCAAGGTTAGCTTCTTTAGTATCTTACTGCCTAGCTTAGCTCGCTTATTGAGCTGTTATATACTCTGTCTGGAGATTCTTTTCTTCTCTCTCTTCTTATTCCTCCTCCTCCCTTCTTCATATGTTGTGTGTTTTGTTCTGTGCTCTTTTTAGGAGTGCTCCCATCTAGAGCAGTCTCTATAGGATGCCCTGTAGAGGTGGTTTGTGGGAAGCAAATTCCCTCAGTTTTTGCTTGTCTGGGAATTGTTTAATCCCGCTATCATATTTAAATGATAGTCGTGCTGGATACAGTATCCTTGGTTCAAGGCCCTTCTGTTTCATTGCATTAAGTATATCACGCCATTCTCTTCTGGCCTGTAGGGTTTCTGTCAAGAAGTCTGATGTTAGCCTGATGGGTTTTCCTTTATAGGTGACCCTTTTCTCTCTAGCTGCCTTTAAAACTCTTTCTTTGTCCTTGATCCTTGCCATTTTAATTACTATGTGTCTTGGTGTTGTCCTCCTTGGATCCTTTCTGTTAGGGGTTCTGTGTAATTCCATGGTCTGTTCGATTATTTCCTCCCCCAGTTTGGGGAAGTTTTCAGCAATTATTTTTTCAAAGACCCTTTCTATCCCTTTTCCTCTTTCTTCTTCTTCTGGTACCCTTATAATACGAATATTATTCCTTTTGGTTTGGTCACATAGTTCTCTTAGTGTTGTTTCATTCCTGGAGATCCTTTTATCTCTCTCTATGTCAGCTTCTATATGTTCCTGTTCTCTGGCTTCTATTCCTTCAATGGCCTCTTGCATCTTATCTGTTCTGCTTATAAATCCTTCCAGGGATTGTTTCACTTCTGTGATCTCCTTCCTGACATCTGTGATCTCCCTCCGGACTTCATCCCATTGCTCTTGCATTTTTCTCTGCATCTCATCCCATTGCTCTTGCATTTTTCTCTGCATCTCTGTCAGCATGTTCATGATTTTTATTTTGAATTCTTTTTCAGGAGGACTGGTTAGGTCTGTCTCCTTATCAGGTGTTGTCTCTGTGATCTTTGTCTGCCTCTAGTTTTGCGTTTTCATGGTGATAGAGATAGTTTGCAGAGCTGGTAGAAGTGACCGCTGGAAGAGCTTCCCTTCTTGTTGGTTTGTGGCCTTCCTCTTCCCTTTTGCAAGGTGCTGGGTTCTTGCAGGTGTGGATGTGGTCTGGATGTTGTCCTGTGTCCTCTGGTCTCTTTTTTAGGAAGAGTTTTCTTTGTTATATTTTCATAGCTCTATGTGTTTTTGGGAGGAGAGTTCCACTGTTCTACTCATGCTGACATCCTGAGTGGTTAAAGTTTTTAACTCAAACTTGGGTCCAGTTTTAATCTTCTTGAATTAAATTGTCTATTTTCTTTCAAGAGGAAAAAATTATGGTCCAAACTAGATTCTGGGTAATATCAGAGACTGATTGCAGGTATCAGTTTATAGAGGTAACAGATTTTATCTAAATTGTAAATGGTAACCAATAGACTTCTGTTCCCCAAATCTAATAAGAATTATTAGAGGATGTTTCAGTTGAAGTAATAAAATGGTATTGCTAATATTATTTCAGTATTCTGTTATCATTTATCAAGATTATCATGCCACCAGACCATGGAACCTCTAAGGTAGAGGTCATCAGATCATCAAAATCAAAGGAGTTTAGGTTGAGCCTAAGTGATGTGATTTTCTTATCACTCATATAGAAAGCAAATAACCTCAGAATATATACCAGTACTTTTTTAGCTTTCTTCCAAGCTCGATTTCTGTGAAAATTTTGCAGCCAAAACAAGCTCCTGTGAAAGAACTCTGAGTGCTGATTCTATGAAGACAAGAGCCTTCCATGTACATAAATCTGTCAAGAGGTTTTAGATACCTGGCTTTCTGACTTGTTGAGTGTTTCCCCTCTACAAATCCTTAATGTTTGAATCCAAACATCCAGGAGACCAGTTCACATGTTATTATAAACTGGTATCACAGGACACTGGATGGAACTGAAATAAAAATGAGTATAACCCCACAGCTGGATTGTATGTGCTTTAGGATGTATATATATATTAAGCCTAAGAAGGCAAAAGGCATTATTAAAGATAAAGAGTTTAGAGTATTATAATTACCAGGTGAAAAAAACTTTAAAGCAAAAAAGAGGAAATAAAATAGGTCAGGAAAGAAAAGAAACAGACTCATGCAGATTGAGGCAAGGACAATCCGTGATGCTAGAGAATCTGCATTTTGATCTGTGGGTTTTGGTGGAAGCTATTTTGTGCAGTTGTATTTCATCTGAAGGTCTTGGGTGGAAGTTATCTATTTCATGCAATTGTCTGCTTGGTCTAAAAGTCTTTAGCTAACATTTTATCATTTTCTCAAAATTTGTCTGCTTCTCAAGGATTTCCTAAAGTCTTTAAAATCTTGAGGTCTCCAGGAGGATATAAGATCTGAGGAACAACACTTTAGTCTTTTGCTATTGTGTTCATTGTTAACAGCCTCATTATGTCCCTTCCACTGTCTTAAAGGAAACATTTTTTCTGGTGTCTTTTCCAGAAGATGAAATCTCCAGGGTCAGCATCAAATGGTAGTGATTGAAATCCTCTATTTCAGTATAACTCACAATTTATTTTTTTTTAGTCGTCTTGAATATGTTTTTTTTTAAGTTGAATAGATTTTATGAACCATTCAATATTTTCATCAACACATTATAGCTTCTTTTACAATAAACACATTGTTAACTGATGAAAAATACATTATAAAGTCAGGATTTTATATATGTCTTATAAGATGGTTACAATTTATAATCATCAGTAATGAAGAGTTATAATACTTATGTTCTAAGAATTAGTTGGCTCCCTAGTAAATTATTGTCTGTGTCAATTTTCAAACATTAAATTATATGACCACATTTACCATTTATTTTTAGGTTTACATATGAGAGGGAGTTTTCTTTTTATATTTTTATTGAAGTGTCATTGATATATAATCTGATATTTCAAATACACAACACAGTGGTTTAACAGTTATTCATATTTTAAACCCTGAGCCCCACTAGTGCAGTTACTGTATGTCAACATAGAAGGATATTACAGAACCATTGACCATATTCTCCATGCTGCACTTCCGCCCCATGACCAACCTATATTTATTATGATTGAGATTTTTGTGTCCCTTTATCCCCTTCACCCTCCCTACCCAGCCCTCCCCAATGGTAACCACCAGTCACTTCTCACTGTCTATGATTCTACTGCTATTTTATTCATTTTATTTTGTTTTGTTTTCAGATTCCACAAATAAGTGATATATAGTCTTTCTCCACCTGGCTTATTTCACTTAGCACAATATCCTGTATGTCCATCCATTTTGTTGCAAATGGCAGGATTACTTTCTTTTTTAGGGATGAGTAGTAGTCCATTGTATGTATGTACCACTTGTTCTTTATCCATTCATCAATTGATGGACACTCTTGTTGCTTCCATATCTTGGCTATCAGAAATAATGCAGCAAAAGCATAGGGGTACATATATCTTTTCGACCAGAGATTTTGTTTTCTTCAGGTAAATTCTTAAAAGTCAATTACTGGGTCATATGTTATTTCTGTTTTTAGTTTTTTGAGGAGCCTCCATACTGCTTTCAAAGTGGATGCACCAATTTACATTCCCACCAACAGTGTAAGTAGGTTCCCCTTTCTCTGCATCCTTGACAGTATTTGTTACTTCCTGTCTTTTGGAAAGTGACCATTTTAACTGCTGTGAAGTGGTATCTCATTGTGGTTTTGATGTGCATTTCCCTGATGATTAGCAATGCAGAGCATCTTTTCATGTGCCTGTTGGTCATTGGTATTTTTTCTTTGGAAAAGTGTCTATTCAGGTCCTCTGCCCATTTTTTAATTGGATCATTCATTTTTATTGGTGCTGAGTCTATTAATTCTTTATATATTTTTTATATTAACCCCTTATTGGATAAATCATTTATGAATATATTCTCCTGTACTGTAGGTTGCCTTTCTGTTTTGTTTATTGTGTCCTTGGCCATACAGAGCTTTTTAGTTTGATGTATTACCCCTTGTTCATTTTTACTTTTGTTTCCCTTGCCTCGGGAAGATGTGTCCAGAAAAAAAAATTGCTCATGTTTATGTTCAAGAGATTTTTGCCTATGTTTTCTTCTCAGAGTTTTATCATTTCATGTCTTATATTTAGGTCTTATATTTCATGTCTTGTATTTAGAGTATACTTTTATGTATGGAGTTAGACAGTATCCAGTTTCATTCTCTTGCATGTAGCTGTCTAGTTTACCAACATTATTTATTGAAGAGACTATCTTTTCCCCATTGTATATTCATGGCTCCTTTATCATATATTGACCATATATGTGTGGTTTTATTTCTGGGCTGTCTATTCTGTTCCACTCATTTATGGGTCTGTTCTTGTGCCAGTACTATACTGTTTTGACTACTGTAGCTTCTTAATATAACTTGAAGTCAGGAAGGGTAATATCCCCAGCTTTGTTCTTCTTCCCAAAGATTTTTTTTATCTATTTGGGATCTTTTGTGCTTCCATATAAATTTTAGGATTATTTACTCTCATTCATGTAAAAATGCCATTGGTATTTTGATAGGGATTACATTGAATGTGTAAATTGCTTCAGGTAGGATGGCTATTTTGACAATATTAATTCTTTTTATCTATGAGAATAAGATAGATTTCTATTTATTTGTGTCTTCAACTTCTTTCAGAGTGTCTTATAGTTTTCAGAGGCTAGATCTCTCTTCTCCTTGGTTAGGTTTATTCCTAGGTTAGATTTTATTTATTTTTTGATGCAACTATAAATGCAGTTGTTTTCCTGATTTCTCTTTCTGACAATTCATTGTTAGTATATAGGAATGTAACAGATTTCTGTATATTGATTTTGTATCCTACAACTTTCATGAATCCAGTTATTAGTTCTAATAGCTTTTTTGTAGAGTCTTTAGGGTTTTCTGTATACAATATCATGTCATCTGCAAATAGTGACAGTTTAACTTCTTCCTTACCAGTATGAGTGCCTTTTATCTCTTTTTCTTATCTGATTGCAGTGGCTAAGTATGATGTTTGTTGTGGGTTTGTTATATATGGCCTTTATTGTGTTGAGGTACTTGCCCTCTATAACCATTGTGTTGAGAGGTTTTAGCATGACTGGATGTTGAATTTTGTGAAATAATTTTTCAACATCTATTGAGATGATCATTTGGTTTTCATCCTTCTGTTTGTTAATGTGGTCTGTCACATTGATTGATTTGTAAATATTGTACCATCTTTGCATCCCTGGAATAATTCTCAGTTGGTTATGATGATGATGGATGATCCTTTTAATTTATTTTTTAATTTGGTTTGGTAATATTTTGTTGAGGATTTTTTCATCTATGTTCATCAGGGATATTGGTCTGTAATTTTCTTTTTTTGTAGTGTCTTTGTCTGTTTTTGATATTAGAATGATGATGGTCTCATTGAATGAGTTTGGAAGTATTCTCTCTTCTATTTTTTTGGAATACATTCAGAAGGATGGGTATTAGCTCTTCTTTAAATGCTTGTTGAAGTTCACCTGTGAACCAATCCAGTATTGGAGATTTTTGGAGGGAGTTTTTAAACTCAATTTTGTTACTGGTCATTGGTCTTTTCATATTTTGTCTTTTTCCTGGGTCAGTCTTGAAAAGTTGTACTTTTCTAGGAATTTTTCCATTTCTTCTAGGTTCATTTCTTCTAGGTTGTCCAATGTATTGGCCTATAATTTTTCATAGACTTCTCTAGTAGTTATTTGTATATCTGTAGTATCAGTTGTAACTATTCCTTCTTCATTTCTGATTCTATTTATGTGTGTACACTCTCTTTTTTTCTTCATAAGTCTGGCTAGAGGTTTGTCTTTTTGTTTATTTTCTTGAAGAACCAGCTCTTGGTTTCATTAATTTTTTTCTGTTATGTTATTATTCTCTATTTATGTTTGTTCTGATCTTTATTGTCACTTGTTCTACTAACTTTGGGTTTTATTTGTTCTTTTTCTAGTTTCTTTAGTTGTGGGGTTTAAACTTTTTATTTGATATTGTTTTTCTTTCTTGAGATAGGCCTGCATTGCTATGTATTTCCCTTTTAGAACCACCTTTGCATCATCCCTAATATTTTGAACTGCTGTGTTTCTGTTTTAATTTATCTCCATGTACTGTTTGATTTCCTCTTTGATTTGTTCATTGACCCATTGGTTATTTAGAAGCATGTTGTTTAGCCTTCATCTATTTGGGTTCTTTGTTTTGTTTTTCTAAGGTAATTGATTTCTAGTTTTATACCATCATGATCTGAAAAAATGCTTGATACAATTTCAGTTTTTTAAATTTATTGAGGCTCTTTTGTTACGTAATATGTGATCTATTCTGGAGAGTGCTCCATGTGCACTTGAGAAAAATGTGTATCCTGCTGCTTTTGGGTAGAATGTTCTGCATATATCTGTTAAGTCTATCTGGTCTAATGTGTTGTTCAATGCCTCTGTTCCCTTATTTATTTTCTTCCTGGATGATCTGACCATCACTGTAAATGAAATGTTAAAATCCCCTAACATGATTATGTTGCTATCTCCCCATTTGGGTCTGTTAGTGTTTGTTTTATTAATTTAGGTGCTCCTATATTGGGTGCATAGATACTTATAATGGTTATATCCTCTTGTTGGACTGATTATCATTATGTATCATTTGTAATATCTTTCTTTGTCTCTTGTTACTTTCTTTGTTTTGAAGTCTTTCTTGTCTGATATAAAGACTACTACTCCTGCTTTTTTCTCTTATAATTTGCATGAAATAGCTTTTCCATCCCATCGTTTTCAGTGTGTGTACATCTTTAGGTCTGAAATTAGTCTCCTGTGGGTCTAAAATTAGTCTCTCGTAGGTAGCACATAGGTAGGTCTTGTTTCTTTGTCCATTCTGCTACCCTATGTTTTTGTTTTGTTCTGTTTTTTTAACTTCATACTTGCTTAGTAAGTAATTCATCTTTTGCCTTTACTATAGGTTTATTTTCATTGGTAAAAAATATTTAGCTTTAAGAGCATTTCCATTTACAGAAGTCCCTTTAACATATCCTGTTTAGTGGTGGTGAGGTCTTTTAACTTTTGTTTATCTGGGAAATTTTTAATCTCCCCTTCAATCTGAATGATAACCTCACTGGGTCTCTACCATTCTTGGCTGCATGTTCTTCTCTTTCAATACATTAAATATTTCATGGTACTCCCTTCTGGCCTGTAAATTTTCTGCAGAGTAATCTACTGATAACCTAACAGGGTTTCCTTATAAGTAACTGCCTGATTCTTTCTTGATGAATTTAAGATTCTATCTTTATCTTTAATCTCTGTCACTTTAATTGCTGTATGTCTTGGTATTGTCTTCCTGGAGTTCCTTTTCTAAGGGGCTATCTGTGCTTCCAGGACGTGGGTGTCTATTTCCTTCCCCAGATTGGGGAAGTTTTTAGCTATTATTTCTTCAAAGAGCCTTTCTACTCCTTTATTTCTGTCTTCTCCTTCTGGGGCCCCTAATATGTGAATATTGTTTCATTTGGAGTTGTCACGCAGCTCTCAGCATCTTCTTATTTTTTGAAATTATTTTTTCTTCTGTTCCTCAGCTTGGTTGTTTTCCTTTTCTCTACTTCCCATCTCATTGATTGTTTCCTCTACTTGTAGCAGGCCACTATTCATTTCCTCCATTATATTTTTCACTTCAGTTTTTTCAAACTTTCTATCTCTTTGTTGAATTTCTCACTGAGATCATCAATTCTTTTTCCCAGGTCTGTAAGCATCTTTATGAGTATTGCTTTGAAATATTTATCAAGAAGATTGGTAATCTCCATTTCATTTAGCCTTCTTTCTGGTGTTTTATCTTGTTCTTTTCTCTGCCCCATGGTGGCACTTCCTTGTGTACCTGTCCCATGCTGCTGACAGAGATCAACCACTGCCTGCAGACAGGCAGGAAGGTGGCCCTGCCCACAGCCAACCAACAGCAACTGTGGCTCCACCGCAAAGGAGATCCAGGCACTGGTCCAGCTTCTGGGCACCACAGGATGCCATCTTCATAAAGTCATTGCTTTCTAAACTGGGAGGCATAGTGGATCTATCTAATAGAAAGGAAGAAAAATAGAAACCCAGACACAAATGAGGGGACAGAGGAATATTTTCCCAACATCCTTGTGGCAAAGGTCTTCAGTAGAGAATGGGTTTGTACCCAAGTGAGCAGCAAATGAGCCAAGAGTTATCTATATACATTATTTGTTGGCCCACCACTAGGTCTGGATGAGGCCCATGGGGTGAGAGTGGGGAGGATAATTTGGCAAGTTAGAAAGAAAGCATCATCTTGAATATTCACTGGAGGAGGAGAACTTGTAAAATGATTTATTATGAAAACTTAAAAAAATGGCTGGAAAATACTGATTTCAGAGTTATGGCCTGTAAGAATGCAAGGAGAGTTATAGGGTAAGATTTTGTTGAAATGAAAAACAGTAGGATAATTACCTAATTTGCCATTTTATTACCATATAGCATTTTACTTCTGTTATTAGCTTTAAAGGCTGCACATGTAATCAAATTTAATTTTTAAGATCAGTCTTATTTAGATTTACCAAATATCTTACTAACTTCTTTGCTGATCAGTGTTTTTTGCATTCTACTTTCCCTCCCAAATTTAACTTTCTTCCTACAGTGCATCCTTTAAAAATTCTATGGAGGAGAATCTCTTAACTTTTTAATGAAAATGCCTTTATTTTTCTCTCAGTCTTAAGGATTAGAACAGTGAGTGTAAAGTGAAATTCTACATTTTCACTTACTTTTTTCAACACTGAAGATGTTTTAATTCTTGCTACCATTTTTGCTTTTGAGAAGTCTGCTACCATTCTAATTGTTGGTTCTCTGTCAACAACCTTGTATCTTTAAAAACTAACTCTTTTCATTAATCTTTTGTACTCACACTATGATTTATTTAACTGTAGATTTGTTTATATTTATTTTGCTTGGAGCTTCAGTTTGAAGCAAACATATTTATTTACTTTGGGCAAAATCTCATCAAATCTTTAAATACTGCTTCTACCTTATTCTCTCCTTTTCAAAATCCCATTATATGTGTATTAACTATATACAAACAACTTTCATAGTCCTTAATATTTCTCTCACATTTCCTATCTACTTTAGTCTGCATGCTGCATACAGGGTAACTTTTTAGAGTAATCATAAAATATACTCGTTTCAGTTGGTTTTATTCTATTGTTTAAGCTTTCCATTGTTTTATTCATTTCAGGTACCAAATGTTTAATTTCTACTTGCTTCTTTTCCAAATTTGCCTAAGATGACTGGGATAATTAGATATATTTTAGACACACACCACACACATACGCGCGCGCGCGCACACACACACACACACACACACACACACACACTTGCTTTCTGGAGTGTATTTCTTCCTTTATTTATATCTTTGAACATTAAAAAATTTCTTACTCTACAACTTCTATTATCTCTCATTTATGTGGAGTAAACTAAACTGTGACATTTTTTCATTGGCAGACTCATCACATTGGTGGTTTGTTTCTTCTTAGAATCAGTAATTTTAGCCCTTGAGTTTATTTTCAGCTGGAGTAACTTTCCATAGGAATCCCCTTGTTTGTGATGGCAGATGGCTCTATGGTGCAGTTTTGCTTTTATCTCTGCCAGGACAGTACAGGAGTCAGAATTTTCATATTGGTAAATGTACTGGCCCAGGTTTAAGACCAAACATGATTAGAGTGATTCCAACTCCTCTTGATTCACAGGCTAGGCTACTGGTTTTTCCTTTTCCTTTTTTTTTTTTTTCTGATACCACCCTGAATGGAGAGCTTGTTACATCCCCAGCAAGGTAAAAAGTCCCTCTAGCCTATTCCTTGTCTCATGAAAGAGACAGCTCGTGTAGTTTCCAACTGTACACATGGTCCTCACTCTACTTCCTAGCTAGAAAAATTAGCTCAAGAGAATAGGATTTTGTCTTGTTTGTTCACCTCTATATTCTCAGCAAATAAAGCTAAACTTGATATATTATCAATAAATACTTGTCAAATAATGAATAGATTAAGTCATTTGTCACTATAATTCACATTTTTTTGTTGGTCAAGGACAATTTATTGGTTTGCAATATTTTTATAATAAAAATTGAACATGATTTCTGTTTGAATTTACATTAAAAAGAGTTCTACATACTTCCACTGTTTATCCTCTGTATATCATATACTTAATTCCTTTATTTTTCTTCTTACAAATAAAGTGTATTATAAGATTATTCTGATTTTAGTTGCTAGGATATTTGTAATTGTTTTACTCTTTAGCAAAATGACGACAAACAAAGGTTTAAACTACTTAGTAAGAAGTCTGAAGGTAGGATATTCTGGTGTGCAGTTTTTTTTTCTAGGGGTGTAATGATATTCAGGACTTTATTGTTCTCTTGGCCTTTCTGAATCTCAGGTCTGAAATGGATTCCTCAGTCTCAAGCAACCCTACAAGAAAGATGAATTTGGCATGAAAGAGGATTTTTTTCCTTCTTAGGGAAGGCACACCATTCCCAGAAACCTTTCAACAGTCTTACCACCCATAGGGCAGAATTGGCTCACATACTCACATCTGAGGAGGCTTGGAAAGTGTTTATCTGGCAAAGAATTGGAGTCCCATGATTTGCTTAAAAAGGCATTGTTCATACTCTGGGAATAAGCACATCACTTTTAAACCAAATTGGAATTGAATTTTTAAAGAAATGAGAACAGCTTAAGGAATGGGCAAATGATTGCATCTCCCATACTTATGGGCCCAGATTGCTTAGGTTTCTCAATCATCAGCAGAGTTGCAGATTTTTTCTATATTAAATAAAAATCTGCTATAAGAAAAACTGT
Source organism: Manis javanica (assembly GCF_040802235.1). Lineage (NCBI taxonomy): Eukaryota > Metazoa > Chordata > Mammalia > Pholidota > Manidae > Manis > Manis javanica. The sequence continues at coordinate 57,278,772 of NC_133159.1, forward strand.
TTAAGACTTACAAGTCTTTATTAAATTATTTTACTATTCCTTTATGTATATATAAGGATTAATAATTAAAAATGAGCTAATTATTTGAAGAAATTCAATCAATTATAGAGAGGAATAAAAATCACCAGTCACAAGTTTCATAAAAATATGCTTCAGAAATACTCTGAAAAAGAGTACCTAATTAAAAGAAATGCATTTTTAACAATTTTTTTCTCAAATGTTAATATGTAGTTAATATATAGTTTTATCACCTGGAAATTTGTTGCTATTTGTTAACATGCTAGTTTGTCATAGGGTTAGATGGTAAAATTCAGTCACTCTTTGAGAAAGTTTCTCTGAATACAAATGAAAATACCTTTAAAATGAAAAAAGTTTCAAGGCTTAACTACAATCCTTTTCTCAGATTTATTTCTAGGAAATTTAATGATTCAATAAAAACACGTGGCTCTCTTATTACATGTTAAGACCTATGCTCCCTGCTAGGCTTATAGAAAACAAAATAGAAGTGGATGCTGCCCCCCTGAAATTTAACCTATAAGAAAATACAGACTTGTGTTGTGATTCTTGGCAGGTTTAAGTGAGTATGTATATAGCATTTAGTACCTGTTCCATTGATAATTGCTCCAATTTTTAACTATTGTTAATTTTATTAGAAAATAATTCTTGAGGTATGATGAGAAGTGAATTGTGTGGTTCTGTGGGAGAATATAAGGGGAGTGGGGATGTCTTCCTGAGGAAGACCTAAGAATGAGGCTTTCTCCAGACGGGTCGGGCCTGGGCCTATGTGCACTCAGTGCCAGTCCTGGCTCCTCCCCTGCCTTGCTCCACCCTCCATGAGATGACCTGTTAGCTGGTTTCTGGCTGCAACTAACCAGATGCTGGTTGGTGAAGAGAGAAAAGGAAAAGGGTGAAACCAGAATAGTTCTCTCCCACTTCTTTGATGCAAGAAGCTTAGTTAGAAACAGCGGTATCTCCTCCATGGTTCTGACTCCTGCTAGACAGGCCTACTGTGGTCCAACTTCCTCCAGGTTAACTGGTATCTGGGCTTCAGAAACATGCCTCCTCCATCTGTTTCTGCACACTAGTGTTGGTGGTTTGGCTCCCTGCTGTTGTTAATCTCAGCCGCCTGTTGCACTCAGCTCTTCCACCTCCAATTTTCTGCATTCAGGAAAGTATAACCAATTTTCCTTTAAAGTATAACTGCATTCAGTTCTCTCTGTTATCAACATTCAAAGTGGGTTTTTTTTGTTTTTTGTTTTGTATAAACATGAGACACCAGGTAAAAATAGGTGATGGGACATGTTCTAGACAACACAAAGAGTATATCCGAAGGTCTGAATATAAAACAGTGTGTATGGGAGATTTCTATGGATTATAGAAAGCCCCCAAAATGTTGAGAATATATTACTATTATTTTGAAAAAATAATAGTGTGCTAACACAGAAGTAAATATTAATGATGTTAAGTTGAAGGTTTTCAAGATTTTCAGTTTTCTGAGGTTATTTTTATTGGATTGCGAGCATACAGATATTCTTGGATTCTCTGTCTCACTCCGAGTACTCTTCAAATCCTGGCTCTACCGTTTATTGGTTACATGATTTGTAAATTACTTCTCTAGGCCTCAGTTTACTCAACTGTAAAATAGATAATAATAGTAACTATCGTACCTTATAAAGTGCTCAGAATGGTATCTAGCACACAATGAGTACTCCCAAATTGTTGTTTATTATTATTTATTATTATTGCCCCACTTTGAATGGGACAAAACTACTTATTACTCTGGAAAGTGAGGATAGATCCATCAGCTTTGCCTATCCTAGGCTCTAGGCAGATTTGCAGACTGTGTAAGGATGGAAGTGAATGCTGCAAAGATTGATAGACTTCAGATTTGGAAGGATTTTGTTTTGACATTTTTAAATTTCATTGAAAATCTGAAAATGAGGAACTGTCAAACAGTGAAGGGAGATAGTTATATCCATTTTTTTGTAATTATTATTTTTTAATGATCTTTGATATATTTGGATAACGGAATTGGATGGAGGTAAAAGTGGGAGGAATCTAGGAAGCTCTAAACCCTCCAGAACAGATGTCAGCAAAGACCTGCTAGCCCCTATGGTGCCTTTGTAATAATTGACAGGAGACTCCCCTTTCTCCATGCAGATGGAGAAACCATGAACATGCAGGAGCACATAGTTTAGTGAACAGACCTACTAAACCAGTGTATCTTATGAAGTAAAAAACTTCCCCAGTTACACTGCAGGCAGCCCTAGACTTTACCCAGGGCGTGATGAAGCCTGGTAAGAATGACTCAAATAGGTAGATATCAAAAAAAAACTCTCTCACAGACTAATCTTGGCCTTCAGTGGCAGTCACATGGGGATGAGGCTCACTCCTCAAGGATATTTAATCTTAGTACAGATATGAAACCTTTATGAATGATGACAGGCATGAATACAATAGGAGATTTCAAAATACAGTAAGACAATCCATCAACATTTCCCAAACAAATTATTAAAGTCAGTGTGACTCTCTGCTAATGAAACTCAATGGCCTAGCACAACAGTAAAAATATTGCTTCATTATTTATTTTGTGTTTATTTTTTTTCTTCCAAGAAAATTCTTTCCCTGTTATCTTACCATTAGTTCTATTTCTTCCTTACAAAAAGAGAGCAAATACTTTTTTAAAATTCTCTGGATTATTCTCAAAAAGCTTTCAGATAAAAATCCAAGCTTCTATGTCATTTGTTACACAGGAGCACGTTGTTTCATGCAAATAACAAATTCATTAAGCACCCACTGTGGGCTGTCTGTGAAGTCGTTGGCTGTATGATGCATGCATGCCTGACAAGCTTTGCATTCAATTAGTGTTTCTAACCATACCCACTGAATAAAATGTTCTGTGTGATTCCTTATAATCAGAAAATCGTAATTCTTTCTTTTTAAATGCACTCTGAGTGCTTCATATTTGCAAACACTCTTCAGAAGAATTTGGGAACATATTGCAGGCATCATTACTTTGGCACTGTCAATAGCTTACCTAATGTAATGGGTATATTTTAGCACATCTTTCATTCGATTATAGCTGCCGCAGATAGGAATGCTATCCTCATTGAGAGTTACAGCCATGATGACAAGTGTGGATATCAGTTCTAGAATTATGGATGGAGGCCTCCAGCTAAATCATCTCCAGTGACAGCTTGGCATATCTAGATTCATAAAAATAAGTGATGAATGTCAACCTTTCTAATTAGGTGACAAACCAGAAGTATCATCTGAATATAAGTAAGTTTTGGAATGAATTTAGAGGCATAAATAATGATAACTTTTTAATATCTTATTCATATTGTTCATATATTGTTTCAAATGTGTAAATCTATTTAAAGAAATAAAAAATACTCCACAAAGTTGTTTTCTGAGGCAAGTTGAACCTAGTTAATGATACTAGTTTAGAGGGGAAAAAAAGCATTAAACTTTAAGAGAAAAGTGATTCCAACTTTCCTTGTAGTTGAAACTAAAATTACCTATCCATTTTGGTCATAATGGGATTTGGCCCAGTGACATCTGTCAATTCAAAGAATATTTGTTTCAACTCAGCATCATCTAGAGTTATTTGTAAAGGCAGTAGTAGACAAAATTAATTGGATGATTTATTTCAGTCAAAAGCTCAGTAAGAACAGCATACACATGATATTAAGAGCTTTGTATTTAAATAGTGACTCTGTGGCATCTTGAAAAGAGGAAGGAAGGAAGGAAGGAAGGAAGGAAGGAAGGAAGGAAGGAAGGAAGGAAGGAAGGAAGGAAGGAAGGAAGGAAGGAAGGAAAGAAGGAAGGAAGGAAGGAAGAAAGGAAGGAAGGAAGGAAGGAAGGGAGCTAGCCTTATATGTACTTTGGAAACAGGATGAAAATCTCAAAGTATATCAATAGAAGAAACTTCAGAAAAAGACAACAAAAATGTGGAAGTTTTAAATGTATGTCACTGGCTTAGTTACATTGTTCCTTCACCTTCTATTTTAGCACATCTCTTTCATCCTACCAAAGAAAACTGTATATTTGGATTTCTGTATTTTGTATATAAAATTCAAAGACCATTTTTAGGTGAAATGGGAAAATGTAAACTGTTGATCTCTTCACCTTTTATTTGAACAAAACCAAATGAGAAAAGAAATATCTTAATTGTGTTTATTCCAATTTAAATTCCTAAAAGATAATGATGAATAAATGGCAGGCAAATTGTGTATATTCCAATTTAAATTCCAAAATAAGAATTGTGATCAGAAGAAACAGCAAGCCTCACTGAAGTTGCCAAGCTATCACACAGAGCATGTGCCAAGCAGACCTTAAGATGCCTCCCAGCAGTGTACTTAAGTAGTGATGCTAGGTAAAAAAGCAAAGCTACCATTCTTAATGCAGAGAATCTAATTAATCAATTTTAAGGAGTCATTCCTGAACCCTTGCCTGACGTACTTCTTTTATGCATTTTAAGTTCATTTTTATAAAGATGAAAGCAGATATTAGGCTACAGGAGAATCTGAACATACTGTCCTGCAAACAAGTGAGAGAAAAGTTAAGACAAGTTTATAGTGATTATGGCAACTTGCCTGATATTTATTCATCATTAATAAATGACAAATAGTTTTAATAACATAAATGGTCTGTGCTTCTCAGAAATCAAATTAATAAAAAGCATACATTTTTATGATAAATCATCAGCATTAACCATACCAGATATGCTGGCCAGTGATTCAAGTAGATTGACTTCAATTTGTGCACCCTGTTGCCATTCATCATGATAGAGGCTTTCTCCTAAGATGGTGCAGTATTCCATATCTCACAGCTAATAGGTCTCATTAAGCCAGTAAGCAAATGAATCCCTGGGGCAATTAGGCACATTGAGAAAGCTATGAACTTGCTCAGATTTCTGTGATAAATTTCTGCTTGATAAGCATTTAATGGAGTTAAAGAATTCACAGACCTTATATGTATGCTTGAATACATATTATTAATAAAAGATATTTTTATAAGTTATAGATTACATTTAATTCTTAGTAATATCAATCCCTCAAAACCGACTGAAATCAGCATATGTTTTATTTTCCTATACTCATCTCCACTAGCAGTAGTAGCATCAGGCCAGTAAAGTACCTCGGAGATGCCACTGGAAACCCAGGTTCTTCTAAGCTGTGTACCCAGCCACATGACTTTTATCCTGCTTATTGCCTTCCTGTGGCATGTGCCCTGTGTGCCATCATATCCATGCTGTCATCAGGAAAAAGGGAAGGGGAAAAGGGAAGAGACACAGAGATGCAAGAGCCTGTCTCTCTCAAAGGATCTTCCCACAGACCCCTATGACTTTGGCTTATAGAACTTTAGTCTGGACTGTGTCATATTGCCATCCATAGATTCAAGATTTTGGGTGAATAAAGATTTTAACATTTAGGAACTGACTACTTTAAACAAAATGGGGATTCTATTAATAAAAAAGGAGAAAAAGGCTATGAGAAATCTATTTGAATGCTTCGAAGAATTTGAAGCCTTCCCATTATGGTAACCACCAAAATGGAAACATTCTTACTTATTTGTCAAGTTTTGAAATTTTTTCCTCAAATATTCTCTAAGTATTTCTGAAAATTTGAGTTCCTAAATTTATGAGATGATATATTAACTATGAAGTTGATCTAATGGCTTTTTAAATAATAAACTCTGTAATAAAATGAACAAAACTACTAGTGTTTCAGTAACATAAATGAGGTCTGATGAGTTATCCTGCAAATAGAAAATGTGTATAATGTTTGTTATATGAGCTTACAGCTCCAGGGCTGACCAGTGCTGTTGAAACAAGGTGATAATTGGATTAATTTGCTTTATGTGGAATGGTAACTTTTTCTTGACTGACTCATATTTACTGGCAACATGCCTTCTGAAATAATGCACTGAAGTTTGAACTTCAGGTCTTACATTATCAAAGACGTATACCATCATTTGTTTATTTTACATTCATCAAATTGAGTGTTGATTTGTCTCCACCAGTGTGATCACCACTGAGCCTGTCATAGTGAACATGGCTCAGGTTCTGCTCTCCGCAGCTGGTGGTCTGTCGGGCCTAGTGGATGCCGCTGATAACTCCTGGTTGTCAGGATCCACAATTCCAGAGGCCACCATTCACACTGAATTCTATGTGAACCTCCCCCAAGTAGTTATAATGAGAAGGCTCTGGGTTAATGACCTTTGTATTATAATAACTTTCACTTTTCCAGCATAATTGGGAAATAGAATTTTTCTCAAGGGGAAAAAAACTATGACCACATGTTGTTTGGAGGGTTAACTAAGATAACATATAAACATTATGTAGACAAAATAAATTTTAGTTTAAAGCAAAGTATTTTTTCTATTCTCTTGATTAACAGTGTGGATTTTGGAGCCACATGACATGAATTCATATTCTGGCTCCACCACTTTCTAGCTGTAAATGACCTTGAGCAAGGAATGTCCTCCTTTACGAAATGCTGACCTCACAGGATTACTATGAGGAGTAAATGAATTATATAATTCCATACATTCTCAATACATTTTGGTTGTTAGCTTATTAATTGAACCTGTATAATTAAGCCTCAGCATCCATTTTATTGAGCAATATTTGATGGACATTTTTTTAGCCATTTTATGCACTTTATTTTGTATTTGTTAATACAATAAATATAATTTAAGCTTTTTCTCATATTTAAATATCATTATTACAAATATTGATATTATACTGCAGTAAAATTAACTCACATTTGCTGATTGTTTACTGAGTACCAAATATTCCTATAAGCATTTCACATGTACACACCCATTTCATTCTCAGAGCAAAGATTGCTGTTACGCAATTTACAGATTTTATTTTTGTTTTATGATTGGCTTTCTTGTGTAGTCTGAGCTGTAACTCATATAGCTGAGTCTTCTCAATCATTGAAAATAAGATAATGAACATGAATATTTTTTGTACTTTGCAATAAACACTGCTAAGTTCACAGTAGCATTCAAGATCAAGGTGCCTCAATTTTTTTTTTCCAGGATAGATATCTCCCAGAAGTGTCTGTGATTCTGACCTAATAAAGTTACCTCTACCCCACCTCAACTGTAGCTATTTGCTTTATATCCTATTGAAAATTATTGCTCTTGGTATTTGGAAAAATTGTGATTAACCAATGCAGTAATTCATTAAAAAAGAATCTCCATCTACAGATAATTACTTAATATCAATAAAAAATTCCAAAATTATAGAGGATATTATTTAAGACTTAAGCATTCATACTAAAACAGGATTCTAGTTTTTTAAAATCTTGACTTACCCCCATACCACAGAGTCAGTTTTTCTCCCATCTCAATCCAAACTGATGCAGACAAGTTCAGAAAATGGTTCCTCATTTGGCAGTAATTAGACCGTAAGACCTTAGTAAATAAAATAATCAATTAACCTTTAGCACAAAAGACTACTAGACATACAATCTGTATTGTTTTGTTAGTGATGTCCTGACTAAATACCCCATACTGGGTGGCTTGAACTGGAATTTAATTCTACAGTTTTGGAGGCTAGAAGTCCAGACTTAAGAGGACAACAGGTTTGATTGCTTCTGAAGCTTCTCTCCTTGGCTTGCAGATGGCTACTTGTTCACTGCATCTTAACTTGGTCTTTCCTCTGTGTGCATGTCCCTTGGCATATTTTCATAAGTCCAGATCTCCTCTTCTAGGGACACTGGTCAGACTGGATTAAAGCCAAAAAATAAATTTTAACAGCAAAATGATTGCTTAATACAAACTAAAAAGATTGTTTATTATTCCCATTTCTCTACTGAAAACTTCGTTATCCACAGTCTAAAATTTGGAAACCACTAATATAGAAAATGGAACAGAGGGAAAGTGAGGAGATAAGTAGCAAGAGGACTAATTAAAGAGCTATGTATAGAATAGCACCCCCTTCTCAATATGTTAGTGCTTTTCTCATTAAAACATCAAAAGATTGTTGCTGTATAACATTTGAAAGAATGGCATTTAGTTTATTTAGTATATAGTAATAAATGGGACAGAATATTCTTTTTTTGTTATCATTAATCCACAATTAGATGAAGAACATTGTGTTTCCTAGGGTTCCCCCCTTCACCAAGTCCCCCCCCCACACAAACCCCATTACAGTCACTGTCCATCAGCACAGTAGGATGTTGTAGAATCACTACTTGTCTTCTCTGTGTTGCACAGCCCTCCCCATTCCTTCCCACACATTATACATGCTAATCATAATACCCCCTTTCTTCTTCCCCGCCCTTACCACTCACTTCCCTCCCATTTTCCCCAGTCACTTTCCCTTTGGTAACTGTTAGTCCATTCTTGGGTTCTGTGAGTCTGCTGCTGTTTTGTTCCATCAGTTTTTCTTTGTTCTTATACTCCACATATGAGTGAAATCATTTGGTATTTGTCTTTCTCTGCTTGGCTTATTTCACTGAGCATAATACCCTCTATCTCCATCCATGTTGTTGCAAATGGTAGGATTTGTTTCCTTCTTATGGCTGAATAATATTCCATTGTATATATATATACCACATCTTCTTTATCCATTCATGTACTGATGGGCACTTAGGTTGCTTCCATTCCTTAGCTATTGTAAATAGTGCTGCGATAAACATAGGGGTGCATATGTATTTCTCAAACTGGGCTGCTGCATTCTTATGGTAAATTCCTAGAAGTGGAATTCCTGGGTCAAATAGTATGTCTATTTTGAGAATTTTGAGGAACCTCCATATTGCTTTCCAGGATGTTTGAACTAATTTACATTCCCACCAGCAGTGTAGGAGGGTTCCCCTTTCTCCACAACCTCGCCAACATTTGTTGTTGTTTGTCTTTTGGATGGTAGTCATCCTTACTGGTGTGAGGTGATATCTCATTGTGGTTTTAATTTACATTTCTCTGATGACTAGCGATGTGGAGCATCTTCTCATGTGTCTATTGGCCACCTGAATTTCTTCTTTGGAGAACTGTCTGCTCAGCTCCTCTGCCCATTTTTTAATTGGTTTATTTGCTTTTTGTTTGTTGAGGTGTGTGAGCTCTTTACATATTTTGGATGTCAAGCCTTTATCAGATCTGTCATTTACGAATATATTCTCCCATACCGTAGGGTACCTTTTTGTTCTATTGATGGTGTCCGTTGCTATACAGAAGCTTTTCAACTTGATGTAGTCCCATTTGTTCATCTTTGCTTTTGTTTTCCTTGCCCGGGGAGATATGTTCATGAAGAAGTTGCTCATGTTTATGTTGAAGAGATTTTTGCCTATGTTTTCTTCAAAGAGTTTAATGGTTTCATGACTAACATTCAGGTCTTTGATCCATTTCGAACTTATTTTTAGGTATGGGGTTAGACAGTGATCTAGTTTCATTCTCTTACATGTAGCTGTCCAGTTTTACCAGCACCATCTTTTGAAGAGACTGTCATTTCCCCATTGTATGTCTATGGCTCCTTTATCATATATTAATTGACCATATATGTTTGGGTTAATGTATGGAGTCTCAATTCTGTTGCACTGGTCTGTGGCTCTGTTCTTGTGCCAGTACCAAATTGTCCTGATTATTATGGCTTTGTAGTAGAGCTTGAAGTTGAGGATTGAGATCACCCCCACTTTATTCTTCTTTCTCAGGATTGCTTTGGCTATTCGGGGTCTTTGGTGTTTCCATATGAATTTTTGAACTAGTTGTTCCAGTTCATTGAAGAATGTTGTTGGTAATTTGATAGGGATTGCATCAAATCTGTATATTGCTTTGGGCAGGATGGCCATTTTGACTACATTAATTCCTCCTAGCCAAGAGCATGGGATGAGTTTCCATTTGTTAGTGTCCTCTTTAATTTCTCTTCAGAGTGTCTTATGGTTTTCAGGATATACGTCTTTCACTTCATTGGTTAGGTTTATTCCTAAATATTTTATTCTTTTTGATGCAATTGTGAATGTAATTGTTTTCCTGATTTCTCTTTCTATTGGTACAATGTTAGTGTATAGGAAAGCCACAGATTTCTGTGTGTTAATTTTGTATCCTGCAACTTTGCTGTATTCCGATATTAGTTCTAGTAGTTTTGGAGTGGAGTCTTTAGGATTTTCTATGTACAATATCATGTCATCTGCAGATAGTGACAGTTTAACTTCTTCTTTACCAATCTGGATTCCTTGTATTTCTTTGTTTTGTCTAATTGCTGTGGATAGGACCTCCAGTACTATGCTAAATAGCAGTGGGGAGAGTGAGCATCCCTGTCTGGTTCCCGATCTCAGAGGAAAAGCTTTCAGCTTCTCACTGTTCAGTATGATGTTAGCTGTGGGTTTATCATATATGACCTTTATTATGTTGAGGTACTTGCCCTCTATACCCATTTTGCTGAGAGTTTTTGTCATGAATGGATGCTTTGTCGAATGCTTTTCAGTATCTATGGAGATGATCATGTGGTTTTTGTCCTTTTTGTTTATGTGGTGGATGATGTTGATGGATTTTCGAATGTTGTACCATCTTTGCATCCCTGGGATGAATCCCACTTGGTCGTGGTGTATGATCTTTTTGATATATTTTTGAATTTGGTTTGCTAATATTTTGTTGAGTATTTTTGCATCTATGTTCATCTGGGATATTGGTCTGTAATTTTCTTTTCTGGTGGGATCTTTGCCTAGTTTGGTATTAGGGTGATATTGGCTTCATAGAATGAGTTTGGGAGTATTCCCTCCTCTTCTATTTTTTGGAAAACTTTAAGGAGAATGGGTATTATGTCTTTTCTGTATGTCTGATAAAATTCCCAGATAAATCCATATGGCCTGGATTTACCTTTGTTCTTAGGTAGTTTTTTGATTACCACTTCAATTTCGTTGCTGGTAATTGGTCTGTTTAGATTTTCTGTTTCTTCCTTGGTCAGTCTTGGAAGGTTGTATTTTTCTAGGAAGTTGTCCATTTCTTCTAGGTTTTCCAGCTTGTTAGCATATAGGTTTTCATAGTAGTCTTTAATAACTCTTTGTGTTTTTGTGGAGTCTGTCATGATTTTTCCTTTCTCATTTCTGATTCTGGTGATGTGTGTTGATTCTCTTTTTCTCTTAATAAGTTTGGCTAGATGCTTACCTATTTTGTTTATTTTCTCAAAGAATCAGCTCTTGGTTTCATTGATTTTTTTCTATTGTTTTATTCTTCTCAATTTTGTTTATTTATTCTCTGATCTTTATTATATCCCTCCTTCTGCTAACTTTAGGCCTCATTTGTTCTTCTTTTTCCAGTTTCGGTAATTGTGACATTCAATTGTGACTATTCATTTGGGATTGTTCTTCCTTCTTTAAGTATGCTTGGATTGCTATATACTTTCCTCTTTAAGACTGCTTTCGCTGCATCCCACAGAAGTTGGGGCTTTGTGTTGTTGTTGTCATTTGTTTCCATGTATTCCTTGATCTCTATTTTAATTTGTTCATTGATTGATTGATTATTTAGGAGCATGTTGTTAAGCCTCCATGGGTTTGTGAGCCTTTTTGCTTTCTTTGTACAATTTATTTCTAGTTTTGTACCTTTGTGGTCTGAAAAGTTGGTTGGTAGAATTTCAACCTTTTTGAATTTACTGAGGCTCTTTTGGTGGCCTAGTATGTGGTCTATTCTGGAGAATGTTCCATGTGCACTTGAGAAGAATGTGTATACTGTTGTTTTTGGATGTAGAGTTCTATAGATGTCTATTAGGTCCATCTGTTCTAGTGTGTTGTTCAATGCCTCCGTGTTCTTACTTATTTTCTGTCTGGTGGTTCTATCCTTTGGAGTGAGTGGCGTGTTGACATCTCCTAAAATGCATGCATTGCATTCTATTTCCCCCCTTTAGTTCTGTTAGTATTTGTTTCACATATGCTGATGCTCCTGTGTTGGGTGCATATATATTTATAATAGTTATATCCACTTGTTGGACTGAGCCCTCTATCATTATGTAATATCCTTCTTTATCTCTTGTTGCTTTCTTTGTTTTGAAGTCTATTTTGTCCGATACTAGTAGTGCAACGACTGCTTTTTTCTCCCTGTTGTTTGCATGAAATATGTTTTTTCATCCCTTGACTTTTAGTCTGTGCATGTCTTTGGGTTTGTGGTTTCTTGTAAGCAGCATATAGATGGGTCTTGCTTTTTTATCCATTCTATTACTCTATGTCTTTTGATTGGTGCATTCAGTCCATTTACATTTAGGATGATTATTGAAAGATATGTACTTATTGCCATTGCATGTTTTAGATTCATGGTTACCAAAGGTTCAAGGTTAGCTTCTTTAGTATCTTACTGTCTAACTTAACTCACTTATTGAGCTGTTATAAACACTGTCTGGTAATTCTTTATTTCTCTCCCCTCTTATTCCTCCTCTTCCATTCTTTATATGTTGGTTGTTTTATTCTGTGCTCTTTTGTGTTTCTTTTAACTGCTTTTGTGGTAAGTTGATTTTATTTTTTGCCTTAGTTAGTATTTGGTTGGTCTGCTTTCTTTGCTGTGATTTTATTTTCCCTGGTGACATCTATTTAGCCTTCGGAGTGCTCCCATCTAGAGCAGTCCCTCTAAAATACCCTGTAGAGGTGATTTGTGGGAGGCAAATTCCCTCAACTTTTACTTGTCTGGGAATTGTTTAATCCCTCCTTCATATTTAAATGATAATTGTGCTGGATACAGTATTCTTGGTTCAAGGCCCTTCTGTTTCATTGCATTAAATATATCATGCCATTCTCTTCTGGCCTGTAAGGTGTCTGTTGAGAAGTCTGATGATGGCCTGATGGGTTTTCCTTTGTAGGTGAACTTTTTCCTCTCTCAAGCTGCCTTTAAAACTCTGTCCTTGTCCTTGATCTTTGCCATTTTAATTATTATGTGTCTTGGTGTTTTCCTCCTTGGGTCCCTTCTGTTGGGAGTTTTGTGTACTTCCGTGGTCTGATCAATTATTTCCTCCCCCAGTTTGGGGAAGTTTTCTGCCATTATTTCTTCAAAGACACTTTCTGTCCCTTTTTCCCTCTCTTCTTCTTCTGGTATCCCTCTAATGTGGATATTGTTCCTTTTGGATTGGTCACACAGTTCTCTTAATATTGTTCAATTCCTTGAGATCCTTTTATCTCTCTCTGCGTCAGCTTCTATGCCTTCCTGTTCTCTGGTTTCTATTCCATCAATGGCCTCTTGCATCTTATCCATTCTGCTTATTAATCCTTCTTCCAGAGATTGTTTCATTTTTGTAATCTCCCTCCAGACGTCATCTCTTAGCTCTTGTATATTTCTCTGCAACTCCATCAGCATGGTTATGACCTTTATTTTGAATTCTTTTTCAGGAAGATTAGTTAGGTCTATCTCCTTCTCAGGGGTTGACTCTGTGATTTTGGTCTGTATCAATTTCTTCTACCTTTTCCTGGCAATAGAGGTAGTTGTGTGGAGCTGGCGCATGTGTCGGCTGGGAGAACGTCCTTTCTTGCTGGTTTGTGGCCTTCCTTTCCTGGAAGAACAGTGACCTTTAGTGGCTTGTGCTGGGCAGCTGTGCACAGACAGGGCCTCTGATTCTTGCCCGGCCACTGTGGAGTTAAGCTGTGTGGTTGCTGTGGGCATGGCCAGCCTCAGTCTGCTGCTCCAATATGGCAGAGCCACATCAGAGGGGAAACAGGTGGGAGGCTGTTTATTACCATGAAGGGCCTCTGAGCTGCACTGCCACCCAGGTAAGTTAGGGCGCCCGGAGTTCCCTGGGATTCCAACCGCTGGGCTAAGTGTCCCCTGATGCTTCTGTCCAGGTGTGGGGTCCCTGTCCCTTTAAGACTTTGAAAAAGCACTCACTTTTCTTTGACCCAGGATCGCCTTCTGCGGGGTCCCACTCACAGGTCTTACTGTCCTATTTCCCTAGTATCCAGTACACCATGCACTGTGTGTCTGCGCTCCAATGCAGATGGCTTGGGCTGGGTGTTCAGCAGCCCTGGGCTCCCTCTCCCTCCCCACATTGACTCCTCTCCTCCCACCAGGAGCTGGGGTGGAGGGCGCTCGGGTCCCGCCTGGCTGCGGCTTGTATCTTACCCCCTTCGTGAGGCGCTGGGTTCTCACAGGTGTGAATGTAGTCTGGCTGTTGTCCTGTGTCTTTTGGTCTCTCTTTTAGAAATAGTTGTATTTGTTGTGTTTTCAAAAATATATATGGTTTTGGGAGAGGATTTCCACTGCTCTACTCATGCCAGCATCTTGACTCCATCTGGGACAGAATATTCTTTAAAAAAATTGTGAAGTCATCCACCTGTAGCTCTGATTTCCTTACCAGATTCTCCAGGTTATTTAACATGTCTTGTAGTACAAACATTTCTCTCACTGTAAAAAGTGGAGTTTCAAAAGGGCTTTTCCATTAAATAGGACTTTTGGGTCTTAAAGTTGATTAAATGCTGACAAATGTCTATAATGTTAATGACAGATAAATCATTTAATGGAAAACAACAAGAAATACCATAATGCTTTACTACACTATAGTTATAAAGAAGCAAAAATGAAGGAAAGGAAAGGAAAGAAAATAATAGGAAAATAGAAGATATAAATATTCAATTAGGAGCAAAATCAAAGTAATTCATTAAGGTCTAAAAATCCACAATCAATTATGGACCCAAAATTAGATACTTGCATTGTGAATCTGTGTGTGCATGAGAGACATTGGTTACTGACCCAGATTCACACTGACCTAATTTCTCACCAGCATTTGTGTGTTTCTAATAGTGATAAATATTCCTGAGATAGTGTTACTCTATGATTAATTGGAAGACTAAAAGCATAATAATATATTTTAAAGTATAATGACTAATCCAGAACATTATAATTATTTGTTTAAAACAATTTATTGGAATCTTAATGGCACTGTCCTTTGAATAAATGATTTTATGTAAAGAATTACCAGTACTTTAAGATATTTCTTATAGGTAGAATCATTTTAGCATAAAACAGAATCACATGTGGAACCAGATTGAAAGGTTACCTATAGTATCCTGTTACCCAATACAACTATAACCTAATTGAAGAAGTACTGTAAAGACTCCTGAGGATGCCCTGATCCAGGTGCTGTATATCTGAACTACTATAAGTTAAATGAGCACATATTATTTTTTGCCTTATGAATTTTCTATATAAAAACTATTGTAAAGGGTAATGTTGAATTCATACACTATAGGATATTACTGACTTACCTAGATCTTCAGAGACTCTAGATCAAATGAAGGCAGAGAAAACATGGCAGTCCAGAAAAATGAACAGAAAGAGACCTGTGGGCTCATGCAGATGAATATTTTTCTTATTTGAAAAAATTTTGTCTAGGAATATTCCTGCTGAAATCACCAATTTTTATCATGTTACCATTCACATTAATTTATTTCAGGGTCTTCATCGAGTATACAGACTTACTTAGCCTTCATGCTTTTGTTCGTAGGCCATTTCTGCCAAGTGAAATAAATACCTTTGATTTATCAATATTGAAAATCATGGAACTCTATTGGCTAAAATCTGTATACCATTTTACTGATCCTCTCTACTGTACCATATAGCAGCTGTTTTTAACTCATCACTTTTGTACTAATAGCATGGTCCTTTAAAGGCTCTTGCTTGAGCCTAATGTAATTATATGTATTAGCAGAATTATTCTGATATAATACAAAGAAGCCAGGGTCAACAGAGGTCTTATGGCATAGTGATTTTGGAATTAGAGAAATGTGAATTTGAATCTTATCTGTTGTACTTCCTATCTGCGTCATCTCCTGCAGCTTATATATTTAGCATTTCTGAGGCTCAATTTCCTCATATTTTGAATATGATGGCAATATTTTAAGTGATTCCTATTAGCTTGTTTTTATCCCTTACAAAAACATATCATCATGACAATTGAATTTGTGTATTTTTTTTAACATACAAATTACTGTCAGCATGAAGCACTACATACCCTGAAAGCACCTTTTCCCACAAAAAAAAACTAAAAAATCTGGACAAAATATGAATTACATTTCTTTCAATGAATTGCCTGGAGAATAAGAAAGTAATCAAAAGTTAAATCAAAGAGAGAACCCTGGAAGATGGGTAAAAATTGAAGCTAGATTTTACCCTAAAGTTACCTGCTAAACTCTAGGAATCTTGAGCTCCTCTTTCATGGCTAGAAATGGCAAGCAGTCAGGCAGTAAAGCTTAGATACTCTCTAGAGTAAATACAGGACCTCAGGTTCCAATCAGGACCTCAAAAAATTCCTCAGACAAAATTTCCAAGAAAAATGAGTTCATTAGATAAAATCACGATGCACACAAAGAAACCAGAAGCCTTAAGGAGCATGGTACCATAATAAATCAGAGTCAGGAGAAATAAGAACCAGAAGAATTAGATCACAAAGTCTTCAGATTTGGGGATTTTCTCACTTCTGAAGAAATAAGGAAAGAAAATGTGAAAAAATAAAAACAAGAGTCTATAAAAATAACCAGATGGACTTGCAAAAGCAGGATAAACAGACTTAAAGAAACCAACAAGGTCTGATGAGCCAACTTGGAGCTAACAACAGCTAGGAACATTCTCACCTCATGTCTAAAGGAGTAGAGAAGAGGAGAGATTACAGGAAATGACAAGGCTGTCATTGTAGCTATTACAAAAGGTCATGCAAGAGGAACTGCAGACTCTGGTGGAAGAATACAGCTTCTCCTGACCCACAGCCCACTAAGGACACAGCTGGGGAAACAAATACTGGTACCTCTGTTTTCCCACACTCAGTACCCTGCTGGCACCTCTCACTAGCTGAACACACCTGATGCTGGAGGTAAGGGAACTTTGTTGGTGCATGACAGAGAGGTCACTATGCCAGGACACAGAATGGTGAAGGTAGGATGAGAAGAGCAAAGAGAATCCCCAGAGCAAGGTGTCAAGAGACAGTGAGGGTACATTACAAAGACCTAACTTACATATTTAAACAGTTAAAGAAAGAAAAAAACAAAGGAAAGCAAATAGTCAAAGATAAAATGGAAGATAATATTTGAGAGTTGCTGAAAGACAATATATCTCAGATCAAAAAGCCCAATGTGAAAAGAAATTCACAAATAGTGAAACTGAAGAATACCATATGAAAAGATCTTAAAATCATTAGACATGAAGATTACCTCTCAAAGGAGAGCAGTTATAAGTCATAACTGATCTCTCAACAGCAACAGCAGGGCCATAAGTTAAAAATAACACCTTCAATGAACTATATGATATCTGTGCACATTTAATTCTTCATTTGGCAAAAATATCTCTCAAGAAGAGGTGCAAAATATAGATATTTTGAGATGAACAACTGAGGGATTTAAAATCTTCTGACTCACTTTAAAGAGAGTTTTATAGGATAAAATTCAGGAAGAAGGAAAGTGATCAAAGTAAAAGGTCTCAGATATAATGAAGAATAGTAAGTAAATTTTAAATATGTGGATATCTATACATAGAAATCATAATTTCCAAAGTTGAAGACAAAAAATAGAATGAAACCAGGAAAAAAATTCAATTTAAAAGAAGAGAAGAAAAGGAAAATAAAAAACTCATAAAAATAGGAAGTACAAAATAAGATTGCAGAAATAAATTCAAATTATTATCCATAAAATCAGATAAATTCAAATGTTCTGATTAAAACTGAATCTTTAAAAACCTTTATATGCAGTACACAATGATACATTCTTTTCAAAAGACATACCCCAAATATTAGGTCCAAAAAATATTTAGTTCAAGGCATGGAAAATGATATTCCAGGCAATGGCTATCCATGAGAACTTTTGCATCTCTATTATCAGATAAATAAACTGTAACGTTAACAGCCTTATTAGGTCTTAAGAGCGCTATATAATGATAAAAGGGTCAATTCATCAGGATGTTATAATTTCTATATATTCAATTATGTACCCTCAAATTATATGAAACAAAAACTTACAGAAGTATAAGGAGAAGTAGACATATTCACCAGCATATTTATTCACACATCTCTCAATAATTAATAGATGAACAGAATAAAAATCAGCAACATTTGTATAATATACATTCTTTTCCAAAAAATATGGACATATATAGTCAATAAAAAATGAATTGTGCAAATAAATAGATTAAAAAATGACAGTGGAAGTTGATAAGCACTTCGGTAAAGGAAAAAGTAGAACAGGGCCAGGAGGATGAGGGGTGTTGCTGCAGGAGTGCGATACTGGGCGAGCTGTTCAATGCACAGTACTACACAGGCTGTCAGGACAGTCGTCATTGACATAGTAACCAAGTACAGACCTGACCAAGGTTGAAGGGGTTCCAGAGAGAGGACACTACCAGAGTACAAGTATAAGGCAGGAGCATACTGTATATGCTAAAGTGGATTGATTAAGAGATACAGCAAGGGATATGGGGAGGTGTTACAGGCAGCAGAATACAAAGAGCCTTGCAGACCATTTTGCTCTGAGTGAAATGAAGTCCTCAGAGTGCTGGGAGCAAAGACAAGAGCTGACTGATGAATTAACAAGACTCACTGCTGAATTGAGAATAGACAAGAGGAAAGCAAGAGTTGTAGCCTAGAGGCTGGAAATGTATGCTCTAACATTATTTTAATGGATAACATATTTACTTACCTACAAAAGAAGCCAATAAAAGATAAGAAAAGGAAACAAAGAAAAACAAACCCTCTGGGCAAGTAGCAGGCAGGAACTGACAGTGAAATGCTAGATGTTGAGCTTTACGGCAAAACTACAGTGGGCGAAGTGATGTGATCCTTTGTTATGACCCCATAAATTTATAGAAAAAGCAAAACTTTTAAATGCTCCTAGAATTATCGCATAGTTATGTAATGTCCATCTGAGTCCTTTAGGCTGTTCAGGTAGTCACTCAGTCTCGAATACAAACTTAATTGTGTTTTCCCCAAAACCTATCTGCCTAAATAGATGAGTCATCCCAACTCTTCTTCCCTTAGCAAAAGATACAGTGTGTTCCATCTTCAAGGTAAGTATAAGATATGAAGTGATTGAAAGTATTCATGCTTTAAAACATCCTACAAATTATAAATATGATTCTGATGTTTTCCTTTCTTCTCATTGATAAGAATCATAGTCATCTAACAGTACTCACTTGATTAATCATAACAGTTCACTTATTTAAAGAAAATGCCAAGTATCTTCTGTGCCTCCACACCATATGCAGCAAGTCTAGAGAATTTACTAAGAGAACACTGTCCTACCATTAAAAAAAAAAATCTATCAACTCTTCTTGACTGAGAACCATTGGCCTGGGGCTCTAACTACAACTGAGATTCATCAGGGATAAAATGCAGAAGAACAGGCTGAAGGCAGAACTCTGGGGAAGAACTTGGTCTTTACGTTCCTGGATTATGAAGACCACGGTGTCATTTATATTATATATTATAGTATATGTTTAAATATTTATGTACATTTGAAAAGTTAATATTTATTTATATTTGCCAGCTCTCCCCTTTTCACTCTGAGAAAGAAATACATGCTTTTCTTACAAAATATTTATAGTCCTTCCACACACATTTTTTTCTCGCATCTGAACAACTACCATATATATATATATATGATAATAGTTCCATCTCTGTGACTTAAAAAAGCTCCAAGTGAAAGTGGAATAATCTGAAAATGAGCAGAATAGTTCCTTTATTTAGGCAGCTATGCTAAAGTGGGAAGACCAGCAGGAATCAGAAAATCTGAATGTGAATTGGCTTTGCTGCTGACCTTGGACAAGTGAGTCTCAGTTTCTTCCACCTGTACAAGATTAAGCCCACAGGACCTTAATGAGGAATAATAAATAATATGTATGAAGATGTTGTGTAATGGTAGATCACAGCGCTGTAGAGGGCATACATTTATTTCTTACACTATTCATTCATTTGATCATTTAACAATGAATATTTAATTTTTACTGTTCTCTGTGAATTGTGGTAGATCCTCAGGGATGATGCAACTTCTACCCTCAAGGAATTTTAGTGGAGGCTGGGGGCGATAAGATGTATGTGCAGGACTCTGTCGTAGGAGAGAGAGACAGGATAGTTGGGAAGGTGGGCAAAATCAAAGGTTTCCAGAGGAGAGATGATTTTGTATTTTAGTGGCATTAGTCTTCTCACTGCATTAATGTTGACTGAAAATCATGAAACCCAAATGTTAACATGGATGTTTTTTTCTTCCTTTAAAGTCAAAGCGTTATTGAGAAGGAAAGAGACAATGGAGAAAATTAATCAATGTAGGCTTACAAATGTATTAAATTATATTAATTTCTAAATGTCAGGTAGTTATACTGTATTTCTGTATTTCACTTCATTCAAAATACAATTTTAAGGAAATAGTTCGATGTGTTACTAAATTTAAAAACGAGATAGTTCAGGTATAATCTTTTGTAATCATAACTTGAATGGTAATAATCGTATTAAAGTACCTCCGTTTTTCCTTGTTTTTTAGTATAGATTTTTTTCGCATAATTATGTTGTTTCAACATTAGGACTTTTTCAAGAATTTTTACTATTAATGTATTGCTTCTACATTTCCATCTCTGTTTTTGCTCTTGAGAGTAATATGAACATCTGTTGAATATTGTGGATGTAATGATTTATTATGCCTCCTTAAATTTTTGCCATCCTGATAATGTCATTCATTTTGTAGGCAAGTGTATCTACTAATCTATCCACTTAATCTGTTTAGTTTTAAGGGAATTATTTTCTGAATCACTCTGAGTTTAGTGAACTCAATTGGTTTTAAATAGGAGGGAAGTAAATCAGTTTGAAAAATGAAATTTTATGAATGGTGTGATTCCTAAATTTATTAAGAGCTTGACTTTTTCCCATTGCTACACATGCCCTTCTAATTAATTTCATAGATTTTCTTGGAACAATTGTTTGCTACAACCTCTAGAGAGTAAATTATGTAACATTCACATTCTAGTGTTGATTTTTTGTAGAATCTAGATTTTTAAGAAGTCCATAATGGTATTCATCTACTTTGAATTCTGTTTCTTTGAAAAAGGGTGGGAAAAATATCTATTGGGCTTTTTATTCTCTAAATGGGTGACATGGCAATGTAAAACAAGTTTCTCTTCTCTGAAATGATTGATGATCCTTGTATTTTTTGTCAATCATTGGTCTTAAAAATCAGGCATCTGACTCTTTTCCAACTTGACAGCATGTCGTCTATCTTTCTGTTCCACTAAGCATTTCATTCTCTTTCTAAGCAGTTTAAATGTAGGTAAAATATGATTACTTTTCACAATAATCCTGCTGTTTAACTTCAGTTTGTTCTTATTATCTATCAACTCAATATATTTTGCTGAGATAATTGGGTATTGATCATTTTTGCACTGTCATTTGCAGTTCAAATTTGATCTTCAAAAATACTTGAGACCCTTTTTAATGCGTAGTGTATGGTTAATATGCATGCACAGTTCTAGTCTGGGCTTTGGTTCACTGTGCTGATCAGATTCACCCTTCCTGAAAAGAAAACAGCAGCTCAGTGATTAAAGTAAGGACACTTTCCACTGCTTTATCACCTCTTCCCCCTTTTTTTCGTGAATCTAAGACAAATAAGGAATTCTAAAAGGTCTTGGGCGTCACCTGACCTTAGAAGTTGGAGTGTGAATAGTCACGACATGCTGTCCCCTTATTCTTCTCTTCACCGGGGCAGGTCACAGTACTAACGTTATTTCCAAAAACAGTATAGAAATCTTATTCTTCTTTTTTCCAAATGCATGCTTAAGCAGATTTCCCTTTTTTAATCCCTCTAATTTTTACTTATTTTAGCTGGCCATGAATTATTTCTGCGGAGTTTTTAGACCTATAGATGCATAAGTCAAAGTGAGAGTAACTTATAAATATTCACTATTTTAAGATTTATTGAACATCTATGACTCATTTGGTAAGAATCCTGCTTTATGAGATGCTAGAGGAAAGAAAACACTGGCAATATTTTCTATGCATAGTGGCATTAATTAAGAAATGAAGACTGAGATTTGGGAGTCAAAGGACCAGCGTGCAAGTCCTTGCTGTGGCTGTCACCTAATTGCTCAGACTTCCAGCTAGCTCATCTATAAACAGTGATGTACTAATACCTATTTCAGAATTTTCATGAAAATAAAATATAATAAATTATGGGAAAGTATTTTAAAAACTGTAGTGTGCTATATCAAAGCCCTCAACTGGCGTAGAACCTATTTGAGTAAAGGGCAAAAATATTGATATGAAGAAAAGTATTAGCTGGAAAATCACTAGTTACTCCTAAATGTTTAATAAATATAAATAATATGGAAGATTCAGAGGACATGCACTGAATAGATGTGAAATGGTTGAATTTGTTTCTGGGACTTAAAAATAGGCCTTCAAGGGTGGGTAAAATTTGTAATGGAAAGAGGAATCTTCTAAATGTTCCTGCCAGGAAGGAGCAGGCTTCATTTATCCATTCATTAAACCACTTGTTAAGTATTTATGGAGTGTTTACTGTCCAGGCCCTGTGCTAAGGGATAGCATGGATAGTAGAGTAGCTGTAGAAAGAAAAAGATATTTGACTTTTGTCACATGGTTTATATTTTAATATTTAGACTGGTGAATTTACCACAGAGTACCCTTTTTACCACATTGAAATGCTAATCTGATTTTTTTTTGTAAAAATGTTTGCATTTGGCTAATATGGTTTAATTAAAGATAATTATTGAAATGTAATTGAAATATTTACATTCCTAGAAACTAATAAGTCAAGGAATTTACTCTTTGTAATTTATTTTATAAATACTTAAGTGATTTTAAAAATTCCTTAAGGAGTCTTTGGGGGCCTACAGAGCACAAAGCCAAAGGGCTTGCAGATATTCAATTAATTGCTTGTGCACTGAATTTCATTTTATGTAAATTGTCTATTTATCATATAAGCCCATTAAGCACTGCATAGCTCCAATTTGGGTTGTGCTCACAAGGCAGCAAATATAGTAATAAGCTCAATGAGAGTGAAAAAAATAGCCTCAGTATCTCTGGTATCTTGTAAGCAAAACAAGTTGATCTTACTTTTTAATTGCTCTTTTGATGTCATGATTAAATCCATTTTCTTTGATCATAATCCCCTGCTCCTGGTGGGGGCACCTGGTGCTGACGGGGAAAGTCCCCAGAGAGCTGCATCACGCTGAGGACGGGAGCCCCCTGATGGTCTCCCATCCCCTGAGCCCTGCAGTCAAGGGAATCCAGGCTTGTCTGACCTGCTCTCTCATGTCTGGTCAGCCTCGGCAGCTGGTAAAGAGGGTGATGGGAAGAGGATGTTGTTGAGTAGAAAGTGATGGCCTGCTAAGAAACTACCAGGAGATGCCAGCGAGTGACTGAAGGGAAGCATATGGGTTGGAGATAATGTATATAATTTATAGTGAATTTCTTAAGTCCCAGCAGTCTTTGGAAGATCACTCACTAGTTCAACTATGTGGGCCATACAAATGATTCCAAGAACATATATCTTCCCTTGGGGTAAGATTAGGAGAGAGAGATTTATTTATTCATTCAAACAACAAAAACTTCATGAATGCTAAACACTGCTAAATTCTTCCAATGAAGTGACAATTAAAACCGGCATTGGAGCTTACAGTCCAGGAGAAAGGGAGACATTAAATAGAAATTCCAGATTAATATACAATTACAGTTTGTGATAAGTATTATGATGTAACACTCCAAGATGCAGGAGTGGAACCATATTTTGGCACCTAATTATATTAAGGGTTCACATGATCCCTCAGTATCTCAAAAAGTGGTATGTCAGTGATAACTACAGGATGATTAGGAGTTATTCAGATAGATTAGGAGGAGGAGGATTCAAGGCAAAGGGAGCAGTATGTGTGGGGACTCTGAGATGGCAAGAGTTTCAAGTGTGTTGCAAAGCACTTAGATGTGCTCCACAGTTGAAAACCAAATTGCATGAAAAAGTGTGTTCCTGCAAAGAGGCTCCTAGGTTTCTGTGAACCAGTTCTATAGTGAAGAGTTAAGTTGTTCATTTGTCTCCAAAGACCTGCATATGGGACACTTCTGGATTTTACTTGCCTGCTGTAGTTGACTTTAGTTCAGAGATCTTCAGTATTGAATGTATTTTTCACCAGTCAAGTGCTCAATAGGGGTTTCTAGACATGCTGCATTGTCCACTACAGTAGTCACCTGTGGCTATCAAAATTTAAATTTAAATAAATTAAAATTCAATTAAAAATTTAAAAATCACAAACTCAGCTCCCCAGTCACTCCAGCCATATTTCAAGTGCTCAGTAACTGAGTATGGTGAGCAGCTACTGTATCGGACAGCACGGATATAACACTTCTATCATCACAGAAAGTTCTATCATATAGTTTGCATAGTAGTTTATAGTATGAGCTCTGGAGTGAGACAGATCTGGATTTAAATCCTGATTTTTGCACTTATTTGCTGCATGATCTGAAGAAAGTTACCTAACATCACTGAGCCTCAGATTCACCATGGATAAAATAAGAATGACATAGATAAAATAAATATAAAGAACTTAACACAGCAACCTGGCACATAATAGGTATTTTAGAAATACCAATTCCTGGTACCTCCATTTTCTTAACCCAACTCCCTTGTCTTCTAGTGACTCAATCAGTCATTCCCCATCTTCCTCCTCCATGTAGTGGAAATTCCTTTATTCTTTAGTCACACCCCCAACCTAATCCACAATTCAAAATTAATCCAAACTTGTTCTCTAATCCAGCTGAGTATGCCAAACCTTGTTGGCAGATTCATTTCACTATTGAAATTATGAGCCTTAAGAATGGGCAGCCTGTAGGTTCACCTCAGCTGGTTGACCCTAGGCAACTTGGTAAGCCTCGGACTACACCTCCTTTGTGACTCTTTCCACTTTTGGTAGTGACTGTCCTAATTGCAGTCTCCTCCCCAGACCCTCACCTCTCCTCTGTATCAGCAGATGACTATCTCCTGGAATTAATTTATTGAACTTCCCTGCCCTACACCTCCAAATGTATACTTTTTTATTAACAGGGGTTCCCAAATGCCAATATTGGTACAGTCTAGGCTACTTTAGAAGCACTTGATTAGTCTTAAAAAAAAAGCACTCTACCTGGACCAGACCTAGACTACTGAATCAAAATCTTTAGTACTGGGAAAGGGAGAATCTGTACTGGCTTAATGATCTTAAGGTGATTTTTGTGACCTAACTAAATTTTGGGAGACATCACCAAGAGAGTTGTAGACACCTTTGCTCATAACCTCTGATTTCTTTTTCATGTTGTTTAATATTAATCTGGCTGCCTCTTATTTCTTCCCAGAAGTTGATATGTAGGTTGCACTTTTCAGAGTTCCTCAGTGAGTCCTTACAGCATCTGTCTTGCCTGTGGTCATCACACTTAATCTCTCCTTGCTGGAACTGTTAACACACTCCTGCTGGTGGCTCGACAAGCTTGGGAGCAGCTAAAATGGTTCCTTTCCTGTGTCCTGGCTGTGCTCCAAGACTTCATTCATGGTCATTTTGTCTGGCCATTTATTGCAAACTGTAGATCATAGATGATTCTGGAGGAGGAGTTCAAGCAGCCAGAAGTATAATCTCGAAAGATGGAGGCTTCCCAGTTATATAATATTTCGGACACAAACATTGCTCTGGAAGTTTTTAATTTGATTCAAAGTGTGTTGTCCACTGGGAATAACATTTAGCACTCCAGAGGAAAAAAAAGGACTTTCAGTGCTGTTTGACTTATTTTTTTCATCTATCAGTGTGTTGTATATATAATTTATGGTGAGTTTCTTTGGTACCATACCTTTTTGGTGCTTCTCAAAAACTAAAATGATGTTGATAGAAGCAAACATTTCAGTGAAAACAGCTAAAAGATGAAAAAAACATGGAATTGGCAGATCAACATATATATATATATACACATACAGACACACACACATATATATTTATGTAGTATTATATGTATATCTAATATGTATACTATTTATGTATAAATATAATTAATGTAAGTATTGATATTATGTTTAATAAGAATTTCATCACAATTAAATTATGCATTACATAGTAGAATTCAAATAAATAATCACTCATGAAAATATTGGATTAAGAAACAACCAGAAAGAGACAAAAAGTCAGAGAACCTTGACTAAGTCACATTTGAGCCTCTTGCTTCCTGTGTGGCCATGAGCAGGTCCCTGAACAATTCTAAGCCTTATTTCCCACAGCTTCAAAATAATCTTTCACAAGGTTGTTGTAAGGATTAAATGGAATAAATAATAAATGGGAATCCATTATAAGATATATTAATTGTTCTTGCTAAGGTCAAAAGACACTTTACAATTTTTGTAATATCTTCTAAATCTCTAAGAAAAAATCAGTTTTGTAGTTCTTCATTTAATTAATAAGAGTAATGGGTTACTTTTATCCACCTTAGTATCCTTGGAAGATTATCATATAGTAAATCTTAAATCTTATTGAATAGAATAATGTATATTTATTAAGTTCTTCATTTCTGAAAATTGTCAACTCATGTGCATGGATGTTTTGTATTTTTCTAATAACCAGAACATTTATTTAACCAGAAATTTTTTTCTTCAGTAGAGCCATCTGTTCTTTTTTTTATTAAATAAAGGCCAGTTTTCATATTTTTCCTAACATACTAAACATTTAAAATATCTGGTTTTTATTTTATTGTTATTTGGGATAATTATGACCAATAATACATTTGCTGGGCTTTTGCATTGTGACAGACACAATGTAAAGCATTTTATACATATTAACATATTTGGTCCTCACAGTAATCTTATAAGGTGGCTAATGTTATGCCCATTTACTGATGAGACAGTTAAGACACAAAATGGCTAAGTATCTTTCTCTAAAGTCATCCTTTACAAGACAGAATGGGAGTTTGAGCCTAGGCAGTCTGAGTCCAGAAGCTAGGTTTAGCCTGTTGAAGCCATGCTCCATGGCTGCCATTGCTTAATCTACTGCGGATTTGCTTGTAAGTGTTCCCAGACTGCAACCCTGGGGCTCCTTGATTCCCGGGGCAGCTGACTTGGGGATCCTTGATACAACCTTATGAGTAAAACTCTCCTGGAGTCCTGGCAGTACCTTCTAACTTGTGTTTCAGTATTTCTGACATGCCCTCAAGCATTGCTACATGGAAATCAATTACAGCACTTTTGTTTCTACATGTTTGATAATCAGAGATATAAAAGGAAACATAACAGCCCATCTAAGAGACTGGCTTACATATATTTCCAGCCAGATACATGTCACTCCTCATCAGAGTGTGATCACTGGTTTCTAAAACCACATCACAACCTTATGCAGATGTTTGCATGTGCAGGTTATGTTTACTGTGTTTTCCTGCCTTGAGCTTGTAAAAACTGGTGAGTAAATTGTGAGTCACTGAGACTGTAATTATAGCATCATGGGAATTCATGTGTTTGCTGAAACATGTAATCAGAATTGTGCATTGAATTAATTAGAGTTAGAAATTAGAAAATTTTATACAACTTAGTTTGCATGGCTAATCCTTATGGTGAAATTGCAGGCACAGGCCTGGAAGTTTAATATGTTCCCCATACATAGCTCCAATGCAAATTATGTCTTAAAGTCTTCAGGTTTTCCCTTGTTTTCCTATCATTGTTTTACTATTACCTAAAGAGAAATAACTATTTTTCTCACTTGAAATGAGCTTCAAGTGAAACTAAGGTTGAAGCTATCATCATACATTGAGAAAACTTTTCTTGTACTTCATATACTCAGGCATGGACATATGAATACACACACATGTACACACTTTCACACAAACACATAATGCAGCTCCTACGTATGAAAGGATTGATTTCAGTAAGTGTATTTGGAAGAGTGTTTTAAAGAACCACTGACAGTTTCCCATAGGAATAATATTACTAGTCTAGAACAAAAGATTACCCCATACATCACACTATTTTAAATAATGCTTTCATGGGATCGTCACTTCCCAAGCTTCCTCTCTAGACATCAGAAACAATCCTCTGTACCACTAACTCTAGGAGACCCTCCACCACCATCACTCTTTACAACCATGCTGTTTTCAATGATACATAGGCTATCAGCACCATTATCAAAACTAGTGATATCCCATTGGAATAATTATGATTGAAGCTACATTTATACTTTCAAAATGATAAATAAATATTATGGTTTTGTTCTGAATTTCAAATCCTGAGCACTTGGTAATTTTTCATGTTATCAAAACGAGTAGAGTGTGCATCGGTGACACAGAACTGTAAGGTTTACTAAAGCCAGAAAACAGTGAGCACAACATATATACTGTTAAACATGCTATCGAAGTTGCATTTGATGCATTTATTATTACTTCTGGTTGTCAGCATTGCAGTATTGCTAATAACCGAGAAGTGTGCTAATTATATTAACTACTTATTCAAGAAGTTGCAATCATACGCATTAGAAAACCCCTCCCAATTTAGTCATTTGCATGGAAGTAAAGCAGCAATTTCACAGTTGAAAACTGATATTCACAATGTTAGAGAACGTTATGTTGATTTTTTTCTAAAGGCTCACCTGATTTTGGAAAAATTTGTTTTCTTGGCAAGTAATGACTCTCTAGTCAGTAGGTCTGTGCTTTAGTCAACTTGGGCTGCTGTAACAAAATACCACTGACTGGGTGGCTTAAACACCTAAAATATAAAGAATGGAGAAAGGAGGAATAAGAAGGGAGGGAAGTAAAGAATCACCAGACAGTGTTTATAACAACTCAATAAGCGAGTTAAGTTAGACAGTAAGATACTAAAGAAGCTAACCTTGAACCTTTGGTAACCAAGAATCTAAAGCCTGGAATGGCAATAAGTACATATCTTTCAATAATCACCCTAAATGTAAATGGCACCTTATAGCTTCTAATGTAAACAGCAGACATTTGTTTTTCATAGTTCTGGAGGCCAGAAAGTCTAAAGTACTAGCAGATTCAGTTCCAGATGAGAGCCCTCTTCCTGATTCACAGATGACCTCCTTCTCATTAGGTCCTTATATGGCAGAGAGAAAATGAGAGAAAGAGAGAAAGCGCTAGTCCTCCTTCGTCTTACAAGAACACTGAACCCATCATGGGCGACACCCCTTTCATGCCCTCATCTAAATCTAAGTACCTCCCAGTAGTTCTAACTCCAAATACCATTACTTTGAGGATTAAGGCTTCAACATATAAATTTGGGGGTGAGGGACACAAACATTCAGTCCATAACAGTCTCTGATTGGAGAATGTACATATGAATTTCCTCTACATGGTGTTTTTATACTTTTTTAAATTGGAATGCCTTGGAAAGCTGGGTACTCCCCCATTCACCACAGTCTCTGCCACTCCTTGCTGCCTTACTCCTTGCTAGATGCTCAATGGAGTTGTCTATAAAGCTTCTGTAGGTACTTGAAATATTGACTCTTGACTTAAACCATTTACTTGTCAAGATTTATCAGATTTTTGTATTAAAATACTCTTTTGACTCTTTTAGGATGGAGAACCTAATAAGGGGAAGGAATCCCCCGCAATACCAGAGAAGTCCTTGTAAAGAAGTTCGTGCAGCACTTCGGAAAAGGCCTGAAGAGGAGTGTAAGTATGTTTAATAAGATTAAGTATGTGCTAGACAAATTTTGGTGAGTAGCACTGTAAAACTGAAGGGTTAACCTTTAAATGATCAGTCAAGTAATAGAGGTTCAAATATCTGTTGAATCAAATTGAATTTATATTTAAAAACATTGTATCACCTGGTAGCTGGATTCATACACTAAAACATTATTTCTTGTGTTCCTCTTGTACTTCAAGATGTTCTACTGATAATTGGGTTCCATGTACAAATGAGATTGGAAATAAATGTATGACCTACCACATCTTAGATATGCATACCATAGTGTGAATGTTTCTGAGAAGTCCTGAATTGACAAAAATTTTGAAATGTGTTTAAAATCATCATTTTCCAGTTTCATTTGAGAACAGTGCTCTCTCAACATATTTTTTTAACTGAGGACTCTGAAAAATACTGTATTATATACTAAAGAATAAATATCTAAAGGTAAGTAAATATAAATTCATTGATTAAAGAGAAACATTTGATTTAATGGAATTTAGGAAAAGATTTTAAAAGATGGAAAATCATTTTACCATATCTTCGTACCATAAAGTCATTTTATTCCATCTTCAAACTTTAAATATTAGATATATTACTGTCTCTAGAGATTTCATTTAAATATTTCTAGTCTGTAACATTGTTGGAAGTATTTGACATATTTGCATTTTAAGTTTATAAGATGACCCATAATACTAACTTTCCTCATGGTATTTGCATACAATTATTTTCAGGAAACTAAATCAGTTCCATTATGCCAAAAATTTATCTGAATTTTTCACTTTTATAGGAACTTACATTTATAAGGATAGAGCTAATACAATGGGTTCATTGGCATATATAGTTTAGTAGACTTTTAAGAGTATATTGGCATTTTTATTTAGTTTGAAGTACCCTGTTCTGAATAAAGACCAAATGCAAGGAAGCTGGGCACACTCATGTCAAGTAGAATATTTTTGTTTTGCTTTTTTATAATAAAATCAATAAACAATCTGAATGAGATGGCTTCTATGTCATTCAATATAGTGTTAGTTTGCTTTAAATTGATAGATTTATAGCTTCTAATACTATAAACAATAGCCAATTAAAACTAAAACTTGAAAATGAAGATTGAGTTCATGAGCATCTTAAAAACGACAAGATGCAGACTTTTGCTTAAATGTTTTGCTTTTTTATTGGGTTCATAGGAAGCTTTGGAGTTTCTCCTTTATGCTTGTTTAACACAGTCAACTTAGTCTCTGGTATGATTATGCAGATTTTGTTTAAATACTTATAAGAGATTTTTGTGAATAAATCTATAATTCTCACAGAATTGCTATTTAATACATACAAAGTGATTTTTCAAGCCTTTTGTACTGAACTGGTCTAGGCCAGAGGTTGACCAACTGTGGTCCATTGACCAAGTTCAGCCTGACACCTCTTTCTGTAAATAAAATTTTACTGAAACACAGCCATCTCCTATGTAGGTATTGAGTATGGCTGCTTTCATACTACAAAGGAAGAGCGAGTGGTTGTGACAGAGACTGTGTGGGCCAGGAAGCCAAAAGATTTTTCCTCATCTTTACAGAAAAAGGCTTTTAAATCTGGTGTGAACTATTGATTCTCAAAGTGTGGTTTCCAGATCAGCAACAGCAGCAGTATCTGGGAATTTGTTAGAAACACAAATTTTAAAGGCTGTAACCTACATCTACTGAATCAAAACCTCTGCAAGTCAGGTCCCGTGTAGGAGGTTCTGACGTAAGCTCAAGTTTGAAAACCACTAGCCTGCATCAAATGACTGACTGCACATGATATTAAATCGTCATGGACACAAAAGACAAATGTTAATAGGCATATTACAGAGTTTAGTTTTGTTGACTAATGTAAAGTACATAATATAACTGATATCTGTGTTGTAACAATTAAGTCCCCATCAACTGGATTCTGCTGGCAATTTTTGGAATATTACTACAGGAACTCAGCTAGATTGCTACATCATTGAACATGGAAAGACATAACAAAAACTGGGAAACCTACAAATGTTATTTTCTTCAAGAGGTCTTCATTATCCCTTGTTATTATAATGAAACAGTTCTTCTTGTCCTGTTAGGTATCAGTGTTAATTCCCTAAGAAAGAAGCCTCCTTTTTTAGAATTGAAGCAGCATTTCGTATTAGTTAATTAAAACATTAATTTTAGAGTCACACAGAAGGGTTTATTCTCTATTGTGGTATTCAATGTGACTAGCGGCAGAAGCCTCAGTATTATATTTTTTAATCTAAGACTCAGTTTACTGTAGCTTAAAAATGAGAATAATGATAGAGCCTACCCTGTAAGGTTGTTTCAAGAAGAGAGAGATTCATATTAAGTACTTGGTACAGAACCTGGGACATAATAAGTTTTCTTTTCTTTCTTTTCTCTCTGTTTCTTTTCACTTGCTATTATTGTTTTTCTTATTTCAAAGTAGCCATTGGTGTGAAGATAGTAGAGCATATTTCTGATCACAAAAATACCACCACATAAATTACCACCACTAATTTTAGAAACAATGCATGGTAAGAAGAAGGTTGTAAACAAATGACATAGCTGAAATTCTTGCAACAATGTTAGATAGTAATTTGTGTTAGTAATTGGCTCACTCCATGACATAGTTCTTTGTAATTCTACAAATTCAGTACAAGATCCAGACCAACGCTGGGGTCACCTCTCCTGGAAAACGGCCACTGTGGAAAACCATCCTAGCAAGCTAAATGGTAGTGGCTTCCCTTTACTGAGAATTGAAAGGAATAGTAGAACATGACTCAGATTATAAGATCCTCCAGATGCAAGGAGAGCCCTCTTATTTGGAAATGGTGAATACAGGAAGATTTTACTAAATAGCGTAATTCACACTGCTTTCTTTAATAACCCTTTATACTATTTTATAATGTTTACAATGTGAAGATCAACATTAAGTTACCAGACATAACTCTTAACCAAATATTTCATGAAATTATATCTAGCTATGTTGCATCTAACATAGAGAAGCAGATTTTCAGTAAAAATAAACTGCTTCTTGTAAAAGACAAATTTTTAAACATGCTCAAGTTGTATGAATGAAATGTAAGTTTCATATATGCAAATAAAAACTTTTTCCTCAGAACTTCAGCCCCATTCAGCTCCAGCCCTAATTCTTGTTCTATTTCCAGGCAAACCTTTCTAAAGAGTCACCTGTGCTTACCACATTTATTTACCTCACACTTACTTTTTCAAACTCATAATCCAGCTTCCATCCAGTCACTCTACTGAAGCAGCTTCCATGCAGACCATCAATAATATCTTATGTTGATGTATTAGTTTTCTATTGCTATGTAACAAATTACCATAAATTTAGTAGCTTAAAACAACATTCGTTTATTATCTGTTTCTGTGGGTCAGGAGAGCAAGTAGGGCTTAGGCAGCTTCTCTGCTTCAGGGTATAACTAGGCTGAAGTGTCATCAGAGGCTCAGTTGAGGAAGAATCCACTTCCAAGCTTACTTAGCAGACCTTGTCCTTGTGGTTGTATGACCAAAAGCTCCACTTTTTACTGACATTCAGCTGGGGGCCACCTTTATACTTTGGAAGTCTCCTGCAGTTCCTTGCTTCATATCCATTCTCAATGTGGCTGCTCACTTCATGGAACCAGCAAGGAGACTCTCCCCTCGAGGAGGGCCCTGTCCTTCTTTAAAGGGCTTTGACCTGATTAAGCCAGGCTAACCCAAGACAATTTCACTTTTGATTAATTCACAATCAACTGGTTTAGGACCCTAACTATCCCATAACCATTTTTATATTCTGTTGTCTAGAAACAAGTCACAGGAAACAAAAGCAACAATAAACAAGGAGGACTACATCGAACTAAAAGGCTTCTGTGCAGCCACGGAAACCATCAAAACAAAACAAAACAAAACAAAACAAAACAAAACAAAACAAAAACCTACCACATGGGAGAATATACTCATAAATGATTTACCCAGTAAGGGGTTAACAGCCAAAATATATAAAGAACTCATATGACTCAACACCCAAAAAACATACAATCCAATTAAAAAATGGGCAAAGGATCTGAATAGATATTTTTCCAAAGAAGAAATACAGATGGCCAATAGGCACAGGAAAAGATGCTCCACATTGCTAATTATCAGGGAAAAGCAAATCAAAACTACAAAGAGATATCATCTCATACCAGTCAGCATGGCCACTATCCAAAAAAGAAGAAATAACAAGTGTTGGTGAGGCTGTGGAGAAAAGGGAAGTCTCCTACATTGTTGGTGGGAATGTAAATTGTTGCGTCCACTATGGAAAGCAGTATGGAGGTTCCTCAGAAAACTGAAAATAGAAATACCATACAACCAACTAATTCCACTTCTAGAAATTTACCTGAAGAAAACTAAATCTCTAATTCAAAATGATATGCATCTCTATGTTTTTGCCACATTATTTCTAATAGCCAAGATATGGAAGCAACCAAAGTGTCCATCAATAAATGAATGGATAAAGATGTGGTACATATATACAATGGAATATTAAAAGAAAGAAATCCTGCCATTCCCAACATCATGGATGAACCTAGAGGGTATTATGCTATGTGAAATAGACCAGGCAGAGAAAGACAAGTACTGTGAGAGTTCACATATATGTGGAATCTAAAAACAAACAAAATGGACAAAACAGCAATAGAACTCAGAGGCACTGAGAAGTGACTGGTGGTTGCCATGGAGGAGGATTTGGGGTGGGTGGGTGAAATAGGTGAAGGGTATAAAGATTCACAAAATCTCAATCGTAATCAATTAGTCACAGCAATGAAAGTATAGCATAGAGAATATAGTTATTAATTCTGCAGTATCTTTCTATGTTGACATATATTAACTATACTAGCTGAGGTAAGCATTTAATAATTTCGATAACTGTCAAAAAAAATTTTTTAATTGAACTAAAAAATTTTTCAAGTAACACACAGGAAGCAGGAAAAAAATAGAAATACAGGAATGAGAAACCAAGGAAACAATCAGAAAACAATAAAATGGCAGGCAAGACTTAACATCAATAAGTGCATAAAATGTAAATGGTGTAAATACCTCAGTTAAAAGGCAGAGCTTGTCAGACTGGATAAAAAAGCAAAATGGTATATTTTGCCTATAAGATATTCCCTTTAAATGTAAAAGGATGAATATATATCATACTAACACTATTTAAATGAAATCTAAAGTGACTCTATCAGGAAACAGTAAGTTCAAAGTAAATATAATAAACAAGGTTATTCCATAATAATAAAGAAGTCAGTTTATCAAGAGGACATACCAGCCATAAATGTTTATGAACTCTATTTTTTTCTTAGAGTTCTTTTTCAAATTTATGTTTTCTTAGTCTTTGTTTCAATAGCTTTGCTATAATGTCTTTTTGTTTTTAATCTAATTTTCAGTAGCTAAGTAATTCTTGGTAGTATTGTTGTAATTGTGGCCTATTTTTGAAAAAACATTCTTGGTTTCATATAGAGAAATATTTTTGAAGGTGTAATTTTTACTCAGAAGTATCTGAGAAAGTACTATGGAAACTAAAATGCCTATCTATTCAGTTTCTGAAAAATAAGAAAAATCCATTGAATAGTTTTTTTTTCTTTATTTTACCTTGTAAAAGTTAAATTTATGTTAACTTAATTACATCCTTTTGGCAGTGATATTATACTTTTCCTTAATATAAAAATCTATTTAATATTATCAGGCGATAACACTTAAAATTATTTTGTTTTCAAATGACTGCTACCTTTCCAAATGTCAAAATATTCTTGTGTTAACCAGATTGGTAAAAATCATAACAATTAGTCATGTTCCTGCCTTCATGTTAGTTATTGAACATGATTTAACCTTTTCCTGGTGACTTAAGGACAGTTTTATTAACACCCTATAATTGTAAAATGTGGTAACAGAACTCCATTTGTGCTTTCCTCCATATCAAGTTGTCAGCAGTCACTTTTGCTGTGATCTTGCTTTTTAGCTATGCCTTCTTTTGACATTTATTTTTATCACTTTAGTTTATACTTCAGGGAGCTGATAAACCATCCTTGTTAAGACCTGTAGAATAAAGATATATCAATGAGTCAAAGACTGGAAACTAATCAAGCCTTGAATGATTTATAGTAAACAGGATAAAGAACTATGGAACATTAAGTGCAATGTAGCAGTGGGATGCCTTAGTTTGAAAGATCCTGAGGCTGCTCTTCTAGTTGACTCCATCTCTGGTCTGTGTTGGGTCCCTAATACTGGTGTTCCTTGCTATGTTCCTATTTCAAACCATGTCTCAATGACTCAGCCATGGTGTATTGACTTGGTGCCACTCTCATCTCACTCACTTGGTGAGGGGCTTAGGCATTGGAGGATGGAGGGAAACCTGTTATCTACTAAGGAAATTTGATGAAATCCTCAGGCTGGTGGCACCAGTCTATACTGTGATAGATGTCACATATGTGCATCATAAAGTCAGTGTGCAGAGGAAGAGTTACTATTCCTGGGCTTCACTTTGTGCTAGAAAACCTTCCAGAAACTCCTGGAAAATGTTCCCTATCATTTCACTATCCTAAATTGGATTATATCTCTATTCTTATACACCAAGAGAATGCTATGAACTCATTGGCTTAAGCTTTTTAGCTGTGCTTCTGGACCAATCACTTTCAAGAGCTGGTTTAGTATTAAAAACACCCTTAGATAATCTATTGGCCATGTGGTATAGCAGAAGGATATTCAACATTATACCCCAGATTATCGCTTATACTATATATTTGTCTATATATACGCAGGTATCCAAAAATATTTTAGGTTTAGGAATGGGAACAAGGGACAGAAGAGATGATACTTGGGCAATCAGGAATCTGAGTGCTGATATTAAAGTGACTTCCAGGCCTCTGTATAATTCAGAGCTCTCTTGTCTTATCTAAGTCCAGAAGTTTGTGAGCAGTTTGTGTTGCCGTTACCTTCAGTTTTTCTTTTAACTTTCTTAAAAATCCCATTTCTTTCTGGTTTGGAATAAGGACACCTCTGCATCTCCCTTCCCTTCTAGGGCCAGCTCTTCTTCCTCTCAAGCTTAAACAATTATTAGTCATATTTTATAGGTGGAGCGATTGGATCTTAGGCATGTTAATTATCACACAGCTAGTAAGTGCCAAAACTGGAATATGCACCTAAGTTTAACTCCAGAAACTATCGTATTCCTACTGTTCCATCATGTATAAACTACACACTATGTTCTGTCCTTGCTTTAGCTCTCCAGGATTCACTTTTCTGCTTGACCCTTAAATCTTTTAAAATATCATATATACAGAGAAATGCATGTAACATGCATGGACAACTTAAGAATTTTAAATTAATATTCATGCCTAAAATATCTGAGTTGCTGAATTGCACAGTCCTACCCAGCTCTGCTCATCACTAGTTTAGTACCTTCTTCCAGGTGGCAGTCTTCCCCAGTCCTCATTGCTTAGGTCCATCTTCAAGGTGACCATTTCTCAAGTCCTACAACAATGGAATAATGTGTATGACTTTAGTACAAGAGCACACAAGAACAACAAGTAGCTAGAAAATCTTACTAAATGTTACACTTTCCATTAATATCTTAGATTGTGATTATACCATGTCATAACAAAAACTGAATT
Source organism: Manis javanica (assembly GCF_040802235.1). Classification (NCBI taxonomy): domain Eukaryota; kingdom Metazoa; phylum Chordata; class Mammalia; order Pholidota; family Manidae; genus Manis; species Manis javanica. Next base: position 57,316,005 of record NC_133159.1, read on the forward strand.
TGCACTCCAAATTTTATTTACATACCTGAAATTAATGCATGTTATTGACTAATTATTTTGTCATAATGTAAAAATAAGATTAAAGGGAGATCAGATTCACAGCCTGAATGTTCTTGGACTTAAAAATATTGAAACCAGGCTCATGCATTTTAGACAGCTTTTCTATTCAAGATAATAATAGGAATTCAGACAAAGAACTTACCAAAAAATATGACTTAAGCTCTTCTCTGGAAGGTCCAAAGGTTTAAGCCAGCTTTCTTAGTTATCTCTGCAGCTAGATTCTCCCAAGATTCTACTTTGGATACAATTTCAGAAAAGACCCAGTATCACATATTTTCCTGGCACTTGTGGCTTAGTAAATCAATCATTTGTGTTAGGGCTTGAATGTCCACTGGACTTCTTTTACCATGCAAATTTCTCTGAGGGATAACTCCAGTCAAACCATAAGATCCTTTAATATAAAACTGATTTTCAGATCATTGACCTCAATAATTGGAAGGAATTAAACATCAAGAGATCTTTGAATGCTGAGGAATAGAAGGAAGGGTAGGAAATAGATACATAAGTGAGGGGTTTAAGAAACACATTTCACATGCTACATGTTTTTGCTAAGGATTGTTTCTGTTATATGGTGACAAACTCCTAAAAATAAAATTTCAGTACTTCCTGCACCCTTCCTCTCATTTCAGTAGTAAGCAGTTTGCGAATTCATTCCTTTATGCTAGCTTTTCCTTTTCCCCTTGGCAGAGGGCAGGGCCTCCGTCCTCATACCTGTCCCTGAAACACTTTGCACAGAGTTTTAATGCAGTACTTACAGCCAGAACAGTATTTCATCCTGTCACTTGCACATCTATTTCCTCCCTATTGGGTTGTGAGTTGCTTAAGGGCAGGCAAACTCATCTTATTTATCTGTCTATCACTAACGTTAGTCACAATATTTGATATATGGTCATCACTCTAATAAAAGTCTACCAAAGAAAAGGAATGAATTGTAACAGATACAACTTGATTCATGCCATGATATTCATTGGAGTTTAAAGACATCTGGTAAATAACTTAACATATTCCAGAACAATTTTGCAACCAATTTAGACATTGACAAGATGTCAGGCAGTTAGAGATCAAGCATCAACTTTATTACTTTTAAAAGCTAGTTTGGGGCACAGCTGAGATATTTGTCAACAATGGACTATTTCATACTAAATCCAGATTTGTGCATACTTCCCCATTCAACCACAGCAATAACAAAAACCACAGACCTCCTCATGTGGACAGTTCCTCCTACAAAATTTGTAGTATTGAGGAGCAGATCAATGTAGCAGATATTTCCTGAAGCAGTCCATCTCAAAGAAAGATGCAGGAAGGGACTGGGCTACAAATGTCTAGTTATCCTTCAAATTTTATGAATTAGCTAAAACACTCTACTTCCTAACAAGAGTTAGGAGTGAGATAAGAGACCAAGAGCGTTGGGGGAATTTCTTCACAGAGAAACTAAATGAGTGGATATAAAGCATCTCCATTAACAAGGTTCCCTAGAAATTTTATCTCTTAAGCTACTGGGCTTAAACATTAGTTAATAGAGAACCAGAAGGCAATTTGTTAGGGCAGTCTCCCCAATATCAACTGTTACTCTTTCATGGGGTTTTCAGGGATTATTGGGGGCAAAGAGAAGGAACAGTAGATTTAACTCCAAGAACACTCTAAACCAGTCATGACACTTCATGTTCTACTTGTTCTCCCAAATAATGTCCTCAATGACTATCAAAGTTTCTGCAATATGGTTAAATTACAATCATTTATTCAACAAATATTGACTCTCTCTATATGCCTCTCTCCATTTTTTGGGTGTTTGAAATATATCATGAGCACATATTTAAAATCTGAGAAGACACAAAACATTCCCATTCTCAACAGCTATACTCTAGTTGGGAAAAGCAGATATTAAACAAAATAAATCGGTCATAATTCATTAGAAGAGGATTCATATTGTGGAAATTCAGAGCAGAGTTATGGAGGTTTAGGAGTAGAGAGAGATTTGAGGGCAATTGCAAGTAGGGTGAATAGAATAGGCCTCGTACAAAGGATGACACGTAAGCAAGGAGGTAAATGAGTTAGCCACATCAGTCTACTAATTGGCTAGGATCCATGACTTAAAATTCAACTGGGAGAAATCTCACATCTAGGGATTAATTTTGGAATGATGCATTTATGACATGTCACCTGTGTATTTAATCTCCTCTCTCAGAGAGGGACTATTGAGACACTTTTGCCTTTTGTCAAAGTTCAGAAACTTGCAACAGTGAACACCCTAGTTATCAGAGCATGTTTGTAGTGCCTTCTTTCTTACGAAATATTTTCAAACCTTTAATTTTTTTTTCCCCTTGAGCAATAGACTGAATGTGAGTCTGTCCAATGGCCTGGTTTCTACAAAGTCTGGAGGAGGTGTGTTTGGTCCTGAAGCCTCAGTGTCCACTGCCATGGACATTATGATGGGATTGCTTAAGCCCATACAGCTGCTGTCGTTCTTACTATTCTCATCTGGAGAGCTCACCTCAGGAAGTTGCTGACCAAAAGCAGCTGTTGTTATTTTCAGAAATGTGTGCTTCTGGGGACTTAATGAAGATAAATGTCTGCTCTTTCAAGAAACTTGCTTTTCTCAACATTGGACTGTTTCAGACAGCAGACAGACCTTGAGTAGAATTTCTTTTTACTGTATCTTTTTTACAGAAATGAAAATAGGCATATAGTGTTTTGTCTCCCTCTATTGTTCTGCTGCTTTTAAGGAAAGGTTGCCAGATAAAATACAACACCTGATTAAATTTGAATTCAGGTAAGCAACAAGTAACTTTTTAGTAGATATATGTCCCAGACAATATTTAGGGCACATTTATATGAAAAATTATGTGTTACTTATCCGAAACTCAAATTTAACTGGTGTCTCTATCAGGATTCTCCAGAAAAATAGAAGCAATAGGATATATATCATCCATCTATCTACTGTTAAAAAACAAAATTTAAATGAGTAAATTTGAAGATCAAATTGACTTTATTAATCAATGCATGAATTGGGCAGCATCCCATGTAGCAAGTAGAGAGATGCTCCAAGGAATTGTACAAAATGGAAGGTTCTTAATAGGAAGGAGGGTAGGGCAAGAAGAAAGGATTATTACTTCCTGTTTTGGTGGGGAAGGGAAAAGGCAGGTTTTTTTTATCATGCAGATTACCTCACTAGTGCTAATCAGGAAATTTTAGATTGTCTTGCAAAAGACTACACTCCTGGCAAAAATTTAAAATGTAATTAAGTCTTGGCTTGCTGCTATGGCAAGGAAATGACTCCATTTGGGGCTTGTTGATTCTTTTTTTTAAATTACCTATATAAATATAGATTTATCTATATTTATTAAATAATTAGCTCACATGCTTATGGATGTTGGCAAGTCCAAAAAACTAAAAGATAGGTTGGCAGGCTAGAGACCTGAGATGTAGCTGATGTTGCACTTGAAGTCTGAAGGCCATCTGCTAGGAGGGTTCCTTCTTTCTTGGAGCAGTCAGTCTTTTTTCTATGAATACCTTCAGCTGATTGGCTGAGGCCCACTCATATTAAGGAAGTCAATCTGCTTTACTCAATGTCCACCAATTCAGTTAATCTCATCCAAAAAGCATCCTTACGGAAACATTTCAAAGTAATGTTTGACCACAGTCTAGGCACTGTGACCTAGTCAAGTTGACAGAAAATTACCCATCAGTGCCATTTATTTGTATTTGCTTAATCTGACAAGCCTATTTCAGAGGGTCTGACTGAGTTCCCAAGAGGTTAAGTTCCTCACTTAGTTGATCTATTTCTTCCTCTTATTATTCTATATGCCTTTTCCTGTACTATGTCTCCTTTAATATGGCTTGTCTTTGTTAGATCTTCCTTTCAAATGCAAATTCTATAAATTTCTGTGTTGCTCCAGGAGGAGGGGGTTCCCAACCCTGGGCAAGTTCCCTGTGAATATTTGAGGCTGAATAAAGGCAAAAGCAAGAAGCTGAGGAGGTTAAAAGGGGGACCATGTTTATTCCCTCACAAGTAGGTCTCAGTCCCTCCTTGCTCTGGCGCTGCTTCCTCCCGCTGCCCAGCGTGGGACTAATCCATTCCTAGCACCCGGGGTCCATGGCTTCACCCTGCCAGCTGCCATTCTCTCATAGTCCTCCCCTCAGGCTTCCCTTCTCCTCTCTCCAAGCTGTTTGCTCCCACGCTCTCACCGCTCTCTCCCCACCCTCACAGCTCGCTGCCTCTCTGCCCCTAGCACCAGGAGGACTCTGTGGGCAGGCCTCTGGTGACTGGAAAATACATGACCAATTATGTGTCAGGAACTGAAGAGATGAGGGAATGCATGTTTCCTCTCCACACCTCCCCTGGGCTGGTACTCCCGTGACTGGCCAGCTGCTCTCTCCCTGGTAAACATTCTACAGGTGTGCAAACAGGCTCATATATATATATACACACACAATAAGCACTACTAAGTCCAGGCGGAATCCTGGTCAGAAATTTCCATTTTTCTCCACATTCTGGAATGTTCCCTAAGAGGAAGGCAATACCTCTACCCTCACCTCTAATAATCTTATCATTTTGAAACTCACCTAAGAATGCTCTAAGTATTTTTTGTCAGTTTTCTGCCTTTTTACCCTTCAATATGTTCAGATTTTCAGGACACTTGCTGTAGTGTCTCCATTCTTTGATTTGTAGCTTACAGTTGCTGTCACTCTAGACTCTTCATATGCAGGTTTAAAAGGCCATATCCCACCAGCTTCCTTGGTCCTGCTCCCTCTCAGATTCTTGTTCTATACTGCTCTCTGAAATTCCATCTCTCTGCTTTGATTTGATTTCTTTAGGCTCCAGTCACAATTATTTGATTTAATACAGCTGAAGTATCTCCCATTTTTCTACTTTCCTCTATAGGATTAGTCAGAATTTGGTCTATCCATTTCCTTTTAATACTTGTTTCTCTTAACCTTCAAGATACTATTTTCTATTGCATTTCTTTCTAATCTATCCCATAAAATCTCAATATTTCTCCAAAGGAAATCTCCTTTCCTCCAAAGTAATCAGCTAGTTTTCTTTTATTTTGTTTTTATTTTTCTACTGCTTCTATTCAGATAATAAAACTGAAGGATGCCTCTTTTCATGCCACTACAATTCCTTCTGGATACAGAACAAAAACTCAATTCTTAAAGGACAAGTCCTCCTCCAAGTACAGGCTTTGTTATTCCTGCTCATAGCCTTTAGGTATGCAGTAATTTCAGTGACTTATTATCTTTTTTTTCACTCCCTCCTAGAGAGAGCAGATTCTTTCACTGTAAGGGATCCCTGTTACTTTTCATTTATTTATTAATCGAATTTACCACTGTTCTTGTGGGTACATCCATAATGAGAGTTCTCTGAATTATAAGGCCATGGAGAGTGCTTGTGTGATTATCCAGCCCAAGGCTCAAGGTCATACAGCAGTAACTCAGACATGATGGCCAGCATCTGCTAAGGTCAGCAGGGCCAATACAGGTTGTTAAGAGTCCCTTCTCCACAAAAACAACCACTTCTTGGGAAAAAAAACTAATGTAAACTACACTAAACCAAGTCAAATCCTGCATGGTCCACTTGCTAAAGCTGAAAGGCCATAGTCCTGTACCCTGGTCTCATCAAAAACTTCTCTAGGTGTGTTGATTCACCAAAATCTACTTTTTGCCTACTTATGTTTATGCTTATTTATTACAAAATTGACATTGCAAGAGTGACCTGAGGGCATGGCTACAGTGATCTTGAATTCACATTTTTAGCCTCCTCCAATAGGGCCTACAACTGAGGCTTTGGAGTAAAAACCAAATGTCCCCAGGCGGGCTCCAGAAGGAAGAGAGGAGAAAGGTCTAAGCTATACATCTGTGCTCAACTCCACAAAACCTACTACTCTTTCCACATCATGGAAAAGAGAAAATGGGGCAAGAGCCCTGAAAGTTTAGAGGAAATACCTCCTCATGAAATTCTGAAAAGTGAACAACAAGTCTGTCCTCTCCCATCACACTCCTATGGCACTTACAACTGTGAACCAGCTCTGGCAGAAGTTCTCACTCAGTCTGCCATGATGTGACTATGCATCAGTACCTAGAAAGCTTGTTCCAGACCCAGAACCAATCCAGACAGCTTCTCCTGACAACACTTGCAAGTCCTTGAAGCACTACACCTCCGTGAAGATTGTTCTATTCTAGTTTAATTTAGATTTTAATCCCCAGTACTTTCTTATGCTGATACCACCTCTCTGGTACCTGATAAAATTGACCCCCTGCCAAAATGCTTTATCCAGAATGACCTCCAAATATGTGCCAGAAAGTAAAGGCTATATTCAAAGCTGTCATTAACTAAATCAACAAGAAGCTTCTCATATTTGAGACTCCTATCTGCCTCACCTTTCATTTCTGCTCCCAGGAACATACAAAAAAGTGCACAAAATTTCTAGTACCCTCTCTTACCCCTATTACCAAATTTATTACATTCTACTTCTGTTCTAGACATCCCTATATAATTAAGATGTTGAACAACCATATTTCATGCAACTATGTTTTTATCTTCCTCTGTCATTTTAAAGGGGGATAACCTTCCCCTGTACCTGAGGTTATTGACAAACTCTTAGGGAATAGACAGCTCTGTGATTGCTTTAAGTCACAAAATAATTTTGTCATTAGACCAAGTCAGTCCAAATTATTGATCAATGCTTTAATCTTCATTCAAATTTAAGACTTTGCTTCCCTCCCCTCTTCCACTCCACTGTCTGTAGTTGCTTGATTGAGTTTAGGGCAAGGTGTGGCCAGAGCCTTTTCACTCCCATACCCTTTACCTTCTCTCTGACTTTCTAGCAATTGTTTCAGAGCACCCCACAAGATTGAAGAAGCTGGAGAAGCTTTAAGTACAGGGGAGTTCTTGCTTGGCTAGAGGACTTTACTCTTTACTTCTTTCTGGCCTCTGCAGATACACCTCTTTTTTGAATGCCTTCCCAATACCTTCTGCAGCTCTTAGGAATCCTGCGTTTCCCTGCAGCTTCTTGCTTGGGGGCCTCACCTGTCCCTGTAGGCAGCTATATTGGACAGGACCAAAGATAACCCACATGAATTCTCATCTTTGTGTACACTACTTCTAAATGCCAGGAACACTCACATATCCTTTGCTCTAACAAACTTGGGCATAGAGACAGACCCCGATGCAGCCAGATAGCCCCTCATAACCTGTTGCGTACATGCACACGCTGTGTTTGCTCTCTAAGTATGAGTTAAGTACCAGTCTCTGTCTTTGCAACTGCAGGAAATATATTTCAGGCATCCTGAAGGGTTTCATGCTTCTCTCACTCAGCCTGAAGTGATAGAGAAGTAGCATCAGGGATTCTTTACCCTTGGGAGGGAAGGGTACTCATACTATGGCAATAGCTGCTCCAAAGAAATCCCTCCACAAATTCTCCTTCTCTTTCAGCATTTTGATTCCTTTCAAATTGTTGATCTGACTGGGGGATCTGAAAATTGCAGAACCTGAATTAATTAGCAAACAACAGGTAGGAGTATTTCAGAACACAGATCTTGGAGCCAAGCTGCCTGTGTTTGAATGACAACTTTACTACTTACTAGGTGTGTGACACAGGTAAATTACTTAATCTCTCTGTGCCTCAGTTTACTAATTGAAGACAATAGTGAGGATTACATTAGTTAATATTTGCATAGCTCATATAACAATTCTTGGCATGTAATAAACACTACATGATTATTTACTATTATTCCTTTGTAAATTCTGCATACATCAATCTGGCTTTGGAATATTACATCTGTCATATATTGCTGCCTCTACTGAAGTCTGTATTTGAACATCCTGTTATACTTGTGGGTACACCCAGTTCTTTTGCTGGTCTAATAGAAATCCACATTACCTGGTGCCTTCATATAATGGCCCCACAATGTTGGATGGAAAACCAGAGTAAACCAGTGAGGCCATGAGAAATTTTTACCCACTGTGAGGCTGGTTATGCTACTTCATAGAACAACAGTGCTACCCAACTTCCTCAATCAAGCCAACAGGAAAGACAGGAGCAAAAGAAGAAGAATGGGACAGGGACCTAGAAAATGACTAGAGAACTCAGCAGAGGACTTCATTTCTAATCTCTCTCAAGTGCCATCAATTAATGCACTCAGTTCCACAGATTGGAAATCACTATTTCCTCACTTCAAGTTTTATTTCTCAGCAGGGAGATAATTTAACCAGTGCAATTTGAGTCAGTTCTCTGTGCCCCAGGTCCAGGGTCATATTGAATGTGTAGTAGGGCCATTCCCAGAAAGAAGGAATCCTGGATGGCCAAATAACTTTCCAGCATGTGTCCACTGTATTGTCCACATGTATGACCCTCCCATGCCTCACTGTGACTACCTTTCTCTCATTAACCTCTGGTATCCTTGACTTCTGACACACTGCAGCCCCAGTTGCCAAACCACAAGTGATTTGCATTAGGTTCATTTTTTTTTTGAGAGGGCATCTCTCATATTTATTGATCAAATGGTTGTTAACAACAATAAAATTCTGTGTAGGGGCCTCAATGCTCAATGCACAATCATTAATCCATTTCAAGCCTAATTCTCATCAGTCTCCAATCTTCTAAAGCATAACAAACAAGTTCTTACATGGTGAACGAATTCTTACATAGTGAATAAGTTCTTACATGGTGAACAGTACAAGGGCATTCATCACAGAAACTTTTGGTTTTGATCACGCATTATGAACTATAAACAATCAGGTCAAATATGAATATTCGTTTGATTTTTATACTTGATTTATATGTGGATCCCACATTTCTCCCTTTATTATTATTATTATTTTTATTTTTAATAAAATGCTGAAGTGGTAGGTAGATGCAAGATAAAGGTAGAAAACATAGTTTAGTGTTGTAAGAGAGCAAATGTAGATGATCAGGTGTGTGCCTGTAGACTATGTGTTAATCCAAGCTAGACAAGGGCATTAAAACATCCATGGAAGCAGAAGATTTCTCTCAAAACAGGCGGGGTGAGGTTCTAAGCCTCACCACTGTTGATCCCCAATTTCTCACCTGGTGGCCCCCCTGCGACTGTGCCTGTCTTAGGTTGTTCCTCCCTTGAGGAATCTTACCCGTCTCTGGCTAACCAGTCATCTTCTGGGGCCATACAGGGAAATGTAAAGTTGGTAAGTGAGAGAGAAGCCATATTGTTTGAAAAGGTTAGCTTTTTACTTCTTTGCAGATTTATGCCCTGTGGCTTCTATGCCCAGCACTTGTCTCTAGGTATCTTTACCAGCATTAGGTTCATTTTTTAAAAAAAATTATACTAGAAAAAACTGTACTTGTGGCCTTTTAATTGTGGGTGAAAGATATAGACCAAGCTTCAAGAAACTTCCTCTCTAAATTGTCAAATCAGATGTCACATACAAAGGAACTAAGAAGTATATTAAAGGAACAACATACCAGTTTAGAAAACCAATGCATTTCAAATGTTTTAGGCTCATTGGAATAAAGTTAGTGTAAGATACCTCCAAGAAGAAGAAATAGTGTTAATATTTGTTGTGCTCTGAATTTTGTTTTGCTAGACGCTTTGCTCTGCGGAGACAGGGACTGTGCCTCTGCTACACCTATATCACCAACACTGATCCCAGTGCCTGGCACATGGTGATGTTTAGCAAATACTTGCTCATTGAATGAATGATTAATGAGTAGCAGAAGACATCTTCATTAAAAAACTACATGCACTTCAATTTTTGTTTTATTGCCCATACCAAATGAAAAGGAAAATCATTAAGTTAAAGCCAGTGGTGTATTTATGAATTCATGTTCCTTGGAGTTTACTGATGAACCCAGTAACAACTAAAACTGATCCACATGAGGCTGTTTATATATGCAGAATAATAAGTGTTTCTGTGAAACAAAAGTCCTCTGGAATATATTCTAGCCCCTTTGGAAGATTCTCTAGTTTTCTTAAAGAAAACTGTTTAATCAGAGGATACTATATTAGAAAGAGTTGACTTAATTTATTTTCAAATTAGTACATAGAAGATATTTGTACTCAATGATTTTTAAATAATGTGCCTGATATTGTATAGCCCAAAGGAAAGGTTGGATTTTCTTTGTTTTAAAAGTTGTTTGAATTGATGGTGTGACCATATGGTATAAAGTGCAAAAAATCCTTGCATCAGTAATTTCTAAATTCTGTTGTTAAGTTCATTTGCATTTTTTTATAACAGATGTCCACAAACCAGGCACTATGTTGTTTTAGTCAGTGTGAGTTTGAACATCCTGTTATCAAGACCAAAACTAAATACTTCCATTTTAATTTTAAAGGCAGAAATACATGTGAACTGTTGTGCCATTTGTCTGCATGACTGAAGAGTGACTAATGTTATCCATCTTCTCAGGGGTCATCATACACCATGTTTAATACAGAACATATTTTCACCTTTGATATTGGATATGTCACATGTCTCTCAGTTTATTATCAGGCAAAACAGAACACATCATAAAAGTGTATCTGTTTTTACTCTCTTTTGGAACCAAGCACTGCAGATGACAGTAAACATGACAGCTTTTGTGATCAGCAACATTGTTGCTGGCATCCCATTGTTAATCATAGTTTGGCCGGACAGTATTACCAGGAATTCACAGTGGAACAATCATTCTTATGTCATCAGCCACAAAATAATTTTAAGCTTTTTCTAAGGCTTTTTTGTTTTTGAGACTTTTTTGCCCTTCAGCCAAACTCTTTACTAACTTGCTGTAAAATTAATTGTGTGTGTGGGAGGATAAAAGGGAAAAGAGACTATTAAAGGCTCACTCTTTAATTCTTGACTTGATGACTATTTTTGCCAACTTATAAGAACCACAATATATCACGAAGGGTACAAGCAAAACTGAGTGTGCTGAAAAGGTGAACTTAAAAAATAAAAAGAATGCAAAAGTAATTTTTATCAAATATGTAATTATAGCACCTAGGAAAGTTATTATTGAGATGAATATTTCTGATGATATGTGAAATGTTGACAGTATTCTAGAAATAATATAATAAGCATTTAATAGCCATAATGATTCTTTGTGTTTAAAAAAAATCAATGGCAGTCAGGAAAGGGTGAGCAGTTTTATGACTAGCACATTATCCAGACATATTTTCCTCTCCTAGGATCAATTGCAATGTTTATTATATAGACATAATTTATATTTCTGGTGTTACGTACTATCTGCACCATCATTAAGCAAAGTTCATGAGGCGGCCCATTCCCTGGGTTGCTGATCCATCTGCACAGACTCCAGCCTTCAATAACTTAATGCTTTTTTGGTTCTTATGAGACTCTAGAAGAGTCTGAAAAAAAAAACAAAACTTTCAGATGTATCTTACCTCAGATTCAAAAACCATATTTCACTTTTACCTTGTCCTAATGTATTTCATCTTGAAAAATCTCATGAAAATGAGTTTCTCATGGCATAATTTTTAAAAATTTTAAGTGGTTAAAGAATAGATTATTTACTTTATCTAATTATTTAATGCTTCAAGACAAACACAAATCTTGTTTTACTCTGTTTCCGAAGTTGGTGCTCTATTTTTATATTTCATTGTCAAATCTAAGTGTTTTAGATAGAGTTTTAGGGAGATTATGAGAAGTGGAATTTTTAGATGGGACTATTAGAATCGACAATTATTTTTTAATCTTAAATTGCACTTGTTAGCTTATTTGTCCAAGGATGACATAACTTTAGAGTCTTTTATGATATCTCACTAGTTACATATGTATTCTAAGAATAAACTTAAATCTTTGATATATAGGAATCCTTCAAGAGATTACACTGTACTTCAAATACCCAAAATAGAGTAAATATGTGTTTGTTTGTGTGCATATATGGCATGTATATAATGCAAATGTTAAGATATATCAACTTTATTTTGAGCTTTGTCCTTAAACTAAAACAAAAATACTTCATAATAAAAGGTTATTAACATTAAAGTATAATTAGGTAGATAGATATGGATAAACATGCATTTTATTTCATCACTATTATTTTATCAAAATGTCTTGCATTTCTTTTCTAGACTTGAAAAAGTAGAGTAATTGGTTAGTGTTCTTGTTTTCAGGTATTCTGGATTACAAGATACATAAATCAACAAATTAAAGACTTCAAAAATTTTGTTTGAGAACTGATGTGCTTTCTTGGAACAGATTTAAAAAATCTGTGGCCTATAATTTCCCTTGTTCCTCTCTTCCAGAAAGCACAAAGATACAACAATGCTAGGTCACAGTAAACATACTAGTTTTACAATAAGGTCTTTTCTTTTCTCCCTTTTTTTACTTAAAGCTAGTTCTACTTGTCTTGTATTATAAGTCTCCTCAAATTCTTTTATGATGGAGATAAATAAAATGACAATAAAATAAAATTCTTATTTTTTGGTGCACTTCATTCATCAGTTCAGTGAGAAACTGCTATGTGCACAGCTTTCTTATTAGTACTTTATGTAGAATAAATCATTTCTCTTCTTAAGGAATAATCTGTACAATTGGAGAAGCAAAAAAAAATTCGGGAACAAAAATTAGCCAGAGAATAATTTTCTTCCAATATACAAGCATCTCTAATAGCTAAAGATTTATTTACAGTTGATAATTTAGAGCATTTTATAACTAAACATACATTAACATTTTAAAAGCAATTAAAAAGAACGATGTCCATTATATGGAGCATTTGAGAGACAATTTATGAATTAAAGAATTACCTAATTTTTGCTTCGGACAACTTTAATTTCTCTGAGCCTTCATCTCTTCATCTATGAAATAGGAAATACATTACTACTTCATGGTGATTTTGATTATTGTGAGATTTTAATGTTATAGGATGGCTTTTGTGCACAGTGAAGATTATTTGTATTTGCAAACTAATTTTCATTTATAAAAGTTAAGTTTTTTTAACTTGAACTTAATTTTTCAGTATTTTTAAAGGTAAACATACAAATCTTACTCTCTTTGTAACTAGTACATTTTAATAATTACTTTAAAACTTTATTATTTAAAAATTTTGTTATTTTTAAAAATATTTTCACTTTATTCATAAATCTAATACATTTTATCTCCTTTATTAGGTATTTCAAGTCCTGATGTAAAAAGCAAAACTGTCCCAAAGACTTGAACCACTCTTGCAAATCTAATCAATTAAATACATAAATTTAGTAAATTTCAAGTTTTCTAATGCATCACAAAAGTATTGTTAACCAAGTAAAATTCTCCTACATGTTTTAAGTAAGCATCTGTAGGGGTGGAAAACTTTTCCCTTCTTCCTTTCTAGGTTCTTTGGCTGGACTAATAATTAAATTGACATAAAACAGATTAACAGGAGAAAAACAAATTTAATTTCATAAGTACAGGAGTCCCATAAAAATAAGAGACTCAAACAAGTGACCAAACAAGGAAGCCTTTATACCTTTTAGACAAAGAACAAATAAATTTGTGAAGAACTGACAGACAGATTTGGGCTTCATGTAGTAAACCAATGAAGAAGCAGCAAGGTCTGTTTACATAGACTTTACAACCCTAAATTCCCTGTCTTTGGTGTTGAGAATGCATTCTACCCTCCTGGTACAGAGAAGGTAACTTTCACATAGGAGGTTAATTCTCTGCTCTCAGGGGGACAAAGAAGGGTCAGATGTCCTTGTACTGACTGTTTCTAAAGTAATTTGAATTCAAAATAATCAAATACACGTTGGTGGAATATGTGGGGGCAGCACATTATGCTCCCCTTCACAATACAACTCAGTAATTCAGTTCTCATTTCATTTGGAATCACATAGCCTTGTACCCTAATGTGTCAAAACTGTTTGAATATTATAAACACATTTAATACCATTTATAAAGTGGTTTTCTTCAAGATCTTGATTTTCAATTTGCAAACTTTCGCAGAATTAGAAAGACACTTTTATCTGCTTCTTCTTACACCATTACAATAATAAACAACCCACAAACATTAGTGTTTACAGCAACAAAGATTTAGTTTTCACTGTCATTTACATGCTGGCTACATATTAGCTAGGGCTCTGTTCCACTTTCTCTTTGCTCCAGAATCTAAGCAGAAAATGGAAACCATAGCGTGAGTTTGTCACAGAGGGCAAAGAACACTAGTAGAAGTACAGGCTGGCCTTAAAGCCTCCCCTTGGCTTGCAGTCCATTAGCTACTGCGAGTCACATGCCCAAGGCTGACATCCCTGGAGCAGGAGGTATGATCCTCCCGTAGGAAAAAACACTCATAAGGAGGATCCTGATAGTAGGGAAGGGCTTCAAATATTTTTGATCAGTTAAGACATTCTACCACATCTTTATTCAAAATATATATATACATATATATGGCCATATTATTACCTTTTTATTTCTTATATGAATTTTCAACCTAGTACTCAGGCTATAGCTCTCCACTTTCAGCAATGTTGTTACTACTGCATGACTGAATGCTGAATTCTATTCGTGTTTTTGTCAGCTGATAAGCCTGTCCTAATGCTTAAAAGATATAATGCAAATGGCAGTACCTACACAACTTTAGCAAATCTAAATAGAAATACATCATTTTGTTCTTCTCCAAATTCTCTGTTCTCCACCCTTTCTGGTTCCATTTTGCTTGTATAGTTGCATGGATTTTGTTCAGGCCAAAATCACTCGCGTAACATCAATACAAGGAATTTTGCTGTTCTACTGTTGCAGGCCTCAGAAACAGTCTTGCATTCACCATTACTCACACCCACCCATCTGACTGCTCCAGAAATTATATGTACATTCATTTAACCTTTTACATTCACCTTTTTGAAGGCTAGATCATACTGTTTTCTCACATTAAACTAATCATTGACAATAAGCAACTTGCAAGTCATTTTTGATATATGTTTGTAAGCAACATTTCATTCATTCTATACCATATCTGTGCACTATTGTTTTTTAAGATGCAAGACTAATTTAACTAACCAGATTATAAGAGGAATTGAAAGTCAGGCAGAGGAATTTTGATTTAATGATATAGGAAATAGGAAATAACTGAGTTTTCTGAGGCAGGAAATAGGAAAACAGCATGGTGTCATTATCATAGTGTGGTAAAGAGTATGGGGTTTTCTGTCAAACCATCCTGGATTGGAATACCACCAGTATGGTCTTAGTATCCCCATCCAGTAATGAAAATCATACTCCCTACCTCTTAAGGGTATCATTCAATAACTGACTAAACAAATGTCAGGTTCCTTCTGTGTACTAGGCATTATTGAACAAAGCATACTAAGTTCTTGACCTCATTATGCTCACAGTTTAGGGATAAATACAGAAAATATGCAAGGAAAGAAGCAAATTGATAGTGAACAATTGTGATAAGGGTTCAGAAGGAAAGGAACAAGTGATACAGAAGTAGGGTATGTGTCTTTAAATGGTGAGGAAAGGCTCTCTAAAATGGAGACATTAATGAGAAATAATAAATGAGAAAAAGTTTCTGTGTCTGTTGAGGGCCCTCCCACATTCTCTTGACCCTTAACATGCTACTATGTGCCCATGGAATCTGAGGGCAAACACTGTTGATTTTCTGGAGAAGATTCTTTCAGCCTGTGTTCAGTGCAGCTTGGAAGTACAGAGAAGTTAATGCCTCCAGGAATAGCCTTCAACCATTGACAGATGGGAATGGGATAATAAATAGCCCACCTTCCTCAACCCTCTGATGGCTCACGCTGAGGTATATTTCCCACAGATAGGGCATTCATTTCCCAAAGGGGAAATCACCACATTACATACCTATTACTGGCTTCCTTCAGTTCCTGATCTCACCTCTTTATTTATTCTTCTACTAGAATTTCCTAAGATTGCCTCCCAAGCAAAATATTTATTTTCAATTTTTGTCATAGGCACAGTCTTCTGTAGGGGGAACCAACCTGAGAGAAAGATGATCTCTAATCAACTAGGAAAGTATATGGCATAAAATAAGCACTCAGTAAATGTTCTTCTTTTCCTTGCCCTTTCTCCCCCAAGTCAAACCTGCATGTGAAATGTTTTAGGAAGTCATCTCTACATCACATCATAGTCTTGGAGGTAACTAAAGTTAGTGTCCTACAGACCAGTGAAGAAGCATATTGTTACTGTAGAACTGACAAAAAGCAATGAAGACCCAGATAGGCCAAGATGTGATGGTAGTGAAATTTAGTTACAATGGCCCGTTTATATTCTTTTGTATCTTTCACTGTACATTACTTATTCTGGTGGACCATGTAGTTTCATGGAGTGGTATAAGACAGTAGGGGTTCCAGGAATATACCCCTGGGTAAGAGAAATTACATACACTATTGGGCAAATAAAAGTAGAGAGATCAGAACTGTTCTCTGAAATTGGTTAGGGCTTCCTAGGCTTCCTGCTCTTAGCTGTTGTGCCTGGTCTACCAGCTATCAGTACCAGGGGAAATGTGGAGGGGCCTCTGCTCTCCATCAGAACTCTCAAATCCAATATATATATATGAATATATACTCTTTATATTCTCTCTCTACATATATGAATATATAACTCTCAAAACCAATGCATATATATATGAATATATACATATGATGCATAAAGTCTAAGTTAAAAACTTTCATGTTCTTGCTATGTAAGTGCATTTTCAAGTCAAGTATTCCTTGTCCTTTCTTCCAACTCATTGGTCACCTCTGCACTAGCCTTAAACAGGTAATCTGAAGATTCTATTGGCTCTTGGAAATTTTAAAAATTAATTTCCTACCAGAGCGAAAAGGTCTTATGTGTCACCTCCTTATCTCTCCAGTCTGTTCTTGAGTTACTCAATTTCATGCTTATTAGGCTCAAGCACAATGGCCATTATTTAGCTCCTCAGAGTATTCCGTATACTTCCGTGTGTTTTTGAATGTTGATCTTTCTCCCTGGAATTTCATTACTGGCTGCTTAGAAAGATAGCTCTCTTTTATGCCTTAGTTGTCTGGTTAAATGTTACCTGTTAAGTGAGGTTTTCTCTGACCACCTTCCCTAAGAAGAGTATCCATTCGCTATTGCTACAATAATGCTGAATAACAAACAACATCAAAATCTCAGTGGCATACAATAAAGAACATTTATTTAATCCAAATGTCTGGGAGTAGGTTAGGGGTCTGTCAAGCCAGGTTGAGCCCTCCACTCAGGGGTTCTGCTGATCTCATTTGGGCTTGTTCATGTCTGGAGGTCAGTTAGAGGTCAGCTAATCTAGGGTGACTCTGCTGTACTACTCTGCTCTGTATGCTGATTTTCGTCCTAGGATCAGTGGGCTAATCTGGACATGTTCATTTCATAGCTCTTATACATGGCAGAGGTGTAACAGTATGAACGGAAACACACAAGGCCTATTAAGTGAGAACTGGTCCACCATTACTTCCACCTATTCAGTTGACAAGAGAAAGTTAACAGAGCTCAACTCAGCATTAGTGATATACTCCTCCCTTGGATATATGAGGGGTGGGAAAGGGATATTTCTGAGTCATGATACAACCTGCTATAAAAAGGTCTCCTTTGTTATTCTAGCTCAGTGTACTCATTTTGTTCCCTTCCAAGCAATTGTGTTTTTTGTATTCAATTGTCTCGTGTTTGTCTTGCCCATGAAACTTTATATTAAACAAGCAAAAAAGAATAGCATATACTGTGATAACAGATTAAACCATAAATATCAGCGGTTTAGTACAATAAAAGTTTTTTTCTCCCTCTTGCTATAGTTCAGTGCAGATTGAGAAGCCCTCCTACTGTGTAGCTGTGTTAACTTGTCCGTGCCCCCTAACCCGGGAAAGGAGAACCAAAAGATCAAATGAGATGGTTTTTCCCAAGGCCAGGCCTAGCAGGGACTTCAGTTACCTTTATTCACCATTGTCCAAAAGACAGTCACCTGGCCCCATTCTGGCTGCAGTAGGAGGTGATGGACACAGAAACCCAGTCTTTTTTTGTGTTTCCAGGAGAAGCAAATGGTGTGGTGAACACACAGCTTTGTTTCTACCTAGATTGTGAGGTCTTTGGTGGCAACACTTAGTCTGGTATGGTACATGGCAAGAAAAAAAAGCTCTTCAGTTCCTCAGTGAATGAATAAACTATTCCAGCAATGAATTGACCCCAAGGTCAGTTTTTTCACCTATGGGAAGAGAATAATGATACATACCTAACAGAACCATTTTAAGATTAAAGAGGTAATGTCCATGATAGGAAGTTGATTTACAGGAAAGATGGACTTCCTGAGGGTCTCTCTTGGTTGATGACTTCTGTTTCAAAAATGCATAGGAAATATTGTTGCATATGACTTACTGTCTGTGATAATAAGGAAAAATTGTTGATGTATGTAAATATGTGTGTGGATACATGAACCCAGACTTTAAGTTTCATTTAAGATCATGACTGAGATAATATGATCTAACACAATGTGAAGGCAGGAGACTGATAGCAGAGGGAGGCAAAAGGGTGCCCCCCCCATCTAGTCCAGTCTTGGGTCCATCTGCAAGGCCGCCTTCCCTCGCCAGCACCACCCAAGCCAAGCAGCTCTATGGGCATCTCCTCTCCCTCCCTGTAGAATTGAAGGGACTTGGAAAGGGGCATAAATGTAAAAGGAATAATGAAAGCCTTATAGTGATTCACAAGGCTCTGACATTTTTTTTCTTTTTACTGGCCTTGAAGTAAGACATACACATAGAAGAAACTTAAGGAGTCTTGGTTTTGTTGATTGAAATTCTTTAAAAATTTAATGAAACATAAAATGCTTGGGGCATCCAAGGTGCTGAGTGATCACTGAGTCAGAAGTCTGCCATGAACCCTTACCCTGCAGAAGGCCCCTCCTCCAGGCTCCTACAAACAGTGTGCACACTTGCGTCACACCATATTTCAGATTAAATTTAAGTCTACTTTGGATGTCTGCCCCTTAACGATAAACTCTTCTAGGGAAATGTATTCATAACTTGTCCCAGAGCCCACACGGGCTGGATACTCAGAAGGCTTCAGTCTCATATTAGGAATTCTGTTTTGCCCTTCTAGTTTCTGAAAGTCCTTGATATCTGGACTTTAAAATTCTGCCGTTGTATTCAAATGCTGTATAGTGCTACCTCTAAGATGTCTTTTGCTGCACACAGATCTTATAAATACAGTGTTGAGTGTATGATGTCTCGCTTTCTGGACTCTAATTCTTTTAGGTTGATACCTGTTAGATGCGATAACAAACCCTAATGAATTTTCTGAAGATACTGGTGACCTTCAAAGTATAGTATATTCTCACTGTCTATACGGCTGTGGTGAAATTCCTCCTGAAATAATGAACAGACTGTGGCTACTTAAAATGTCTTGCAAGTTTGTTATTTAACCTAAATATGTTCTCTACCATAATCCTTGCTTGAGTTAGTATTATCAAATTTCTGTGATACGCAATGCTACTACCTCATTAGCTCTGAGAACATTATTAACATTAAATTGTCAAAGACTATTAGTAGTCACATCACAAAACACTGAGAGAACATTAACCATGAGACAGTTAAAGTTCTTACCCAATTCAATGTGTATTTCAAAGCATTCTTGACATTTCAAACCCCCTGCAAATTTATTTTAATACAGTAGTAATTGGAAACCTAAATCTAAAACTTTAGTGTTATCAGAGTGCCCATTTTGCCCTCTGGATTTGAAAGGTTAGTTTTGATGAACATTAAAGCACTTTCATTAGGCAATCTCATTAAAATAAAATGAAATGTGAAGCTGAGAGTTGTAGTGATTGGCATCCAAATCTAGCCTATTTACGGGTCAGCCATAGCTCAAGCGCTGTACCAATAATACTTGTTATGTATTTCAGTGTCTGCAGAGTGACAAACCCTGAAAAGAAGCATAACTGAACAAGGCTTTGCTACCACGACACCATGTTTTAAGTAGGAGTTTACACCTAATGACTTTCCATGCGTACTTTCTACTTCCAAGTAGCAGGTCAGAGGCAGGTCATACTGGGATTAAACAGCTCCAGTTTGGGCCATGCAGGAAGGAAGGGGCTAGTGCTCATTGGCATCCACCTAATGCAGTGAATGGGTTGTGTGTGTGTGTGTGTGTGTGTGTGTGTGTGTGTGTGTGTGTGTGTGTGTGTGTGTGATCATTTACACACAATTAAAGCTCTGAGTGAAGAGGTTATATTTTAATGTTGACTAAAAAACTGGAAATCTGAAATACCACAAAAGGTATGTAGCCCCAAAACAAGGAATTTTAAAAGGCTTTTGAACAATGCTTCCATATATAAGCTCTCCCACTAAGTCTTTTAAAATGGACTTTACCCTGGAGGGTCAGGTACTTAGCCAAGCAAACACTGGACCTATCAGGATATTGATGGCACTGATAACAAACAAACTAACCTTGAAAATTTATTTTTCTTGTAAGTATCTAGTTTTAAGTTATTTAGTAAAAGAGAACTGTCAAGCTGGTATGCTGGTCTCTATTCTACCAAAGGTTCTTTTTTTTTTCTCATTCGAGATTGGCCTTAAAAGTGTGACGTCACATGTAACAAACTTGGTATTAGGTCTTTTGTAAAAGAAAAATGAAATACTGTGTTGAAAAGAATGTGTTTTCCTAATATTATCTCCCTTTTCTGAAGAGTATGTATATAACACTAGCCATGGCAAGGTCCAATTCCTGTAACTATAGTAAAATAATAACTATTATTATAGTAATATTATATCGTGTAGTATCATATAGTATAATAATATAATAGTAATTAATTATGTTTAATTCAGACATATGTTCCTTGCATTACATTGAATGATAAATCTGCCTGAAAGTACAGAGGTGATTTTTATTTTCAAAAAACTGGCAAGAAGATAACACTTTAAAGTATATATCACTTTCTTGGGTACTTGAATAATATATTTTAGGCTTCTAATTTTACTTGTTAAAATAAGACAATAATAACAAATACCTTTCTTTAAAGGAGAGTGCTTCACTGTTAAGAGCTTACTTTATCATTTTTTTAAAAAGCTATGAGACAATTAAGGTTAATTACTATTGCCATTTTACAGATAAAGAAACTAAAACAGATGATTCCATTTTCTAATCTGTGGACCTAGACTGTATTAAGTTGTGTTTATTCAGACTGTATTTTTGTATTTCTACAAAATTCAAGATAATATATTGAGGACTATAAGCATTTTGAAATATACCACTGTAATTAATGTTGGTATGTAAATCACTTTTAATTTTAGTATAAAAGTTAAGACAAAAGAACAATCATAACTACAAAATATGTTAATTTCTATTCATTTTAATAATGCATTTATAATCAGAAAATTACTTCAGCCTAAACACATGGCTTGCTAAGCTTTATCTATCCTAAGACTGTGCATTTTTACAAGTAAGGAATGACTTAATCAAGTAAACATAATTGCGAGCATTTTAATTGCTATTTATATATTTTCACTATAGTTTTTATTTTCCAAAATATTCTCTGGAGTCCAAATTTTAAGAAGAGATTTTTTTTAGTATCTAAGCCTTACTGTGTACAATTGACTTTATTAAGCAGATCTTAAATATTTTCTTGGTCCTTTTACTCCTCTTTTTAAATTTTTGATTAGAAAATTGAACTAAATAATAACAACAAAACCTCCCTTTATGACTCTTAAAAGCAAGCCCTATCTGACTCTGTGCATGGACTATCAACTTCTCTGTTCCGCTGATAAATGGAGGTTCCCTTCAGTCCTGACTTATACATTTAATAATTATATAGAGATTCTTGGGTTTTATAAATGTAAAAGATTTACATTAAGTATTCAAACAAATAATTTCAAGGAATAATTGTCTTCTTTATTTCCTGTATCAACCTTCCTTTATTTCCTGTGATCATTTTATAGATCACAACTACAATACTAAAAAAATGTGTTTATTGCATTATTCTAATGCAGTCACTTTTCTAAAATACATTTAATTATTACAAGTACATGTGAGTATTTTAGACTCCATTATTATAATAATAATATATTGAACACATCAAGCTATGAATATTGGCACATCTAATGAGTGCCAGTGTAAAAGCACTTTGTTTTAATAATCACTGAGAATTACCAACTCAGAGTTTAAGGTGTAATAGTAAGAACATAAAACTTTATTCATTCCAAATAATTAGAGCTAAAGGTAATTCTGACCCATAAGAATCTAAATTAGGAAACATTTTAAAAGAAATTGTTTCATAATATTCAAAATTTTGGGAAAATAACATTTCACAGTTACTAGTTACTGGAAATAAAACAAGAAGGAAAATCACTATACAAAGAATTTTCCTTGCAGGTATGGAAGTGTTGCTTTAAGAAGGAATATTGAATAATACTTTCATCCTTTGGTTCCACAATGAATTTATATATTCACAGCTCAGATATTTAAAGTGGTAGTATTTGTAAAACTACTCTGATGGGCTATATAACCTGATGATTAGAAAAGCAACTGATTAAGCTCTTCACATTCCATTCTTGATTATTATGTTCATTTAGATGCATTTGTCAATTTATAAGTACAGTTAATTAAAATTTTTAAATTTTCTTTTTTTTTAAAGGAGCCCGCTACATGAAAAAAATGCAAGTCAAAGTGGTCACAACCTAGAAGTCTGCAGAGACAGGAATAACTAGCAAGTAGATACTATATTATTTTACTATGCTTAAATATATAGAATTCAGTAGTGTTCTGGGAATTTTCCTTTATATGACCAAGTAGTCTTGTAACTTTAGATTCATTCTTAATAGTATTTATGTTAACTATATTACATCACAAAAATAGTTAGAAAAAAAATGATAACTATGGATTTCAGGAAAAAAAAATTCTAACAATAATGAAATGATTATTTAGTCAGAAACATGAGTTTAAATATTGTTATCCTCTCTCAGGCCTTATTTTTAGGGCCCTAATTTCAACAATATTGCTGCATAATTAATTCCTGCATAAAAAGAGTGAGAATATTTAGCCACTATGGAAATGTATTAATTCCTCTCAGAAACCATTAATAGAAATTATAATCATGCTTTTAAGAAATACAGTGAAATTATATTTACTTTTGAAGGTTACATTTCAAAATTTCAAGGTAATATCAAATGAAATCCAGACACAAAGCTGTAACTCTCCATATATCAGTACTCACTGACATTTTCAAGAAATGGAATAGGAAGTTCAGTGATAAAAACATGCCATATTTGGATGAATGGATTAAAAAAGGACTTAAGAATGTGAGATGGGTAAATAAGATTATTTGAAAGGCAAGAAGAATCTTTGAAAATCTCATTGTTCCATATTAAAGTGGCTGGAGCTGATTCTTTTTCTCAAATGTATCTTGAAGATCGTAATAGAACCACAAAATGTTAAAGGTAAAAAAAAAAAGGATTTTAGAAAGCATTTACATTAAATCTTTCCTTGGTATGGATTAAGGATTTAAGTTTGCAATTAGAAACTGATTTTATAGTTAAAATTACATACATATGTATTTATATACACACACACACATAAATATATTTTTATACATACACAAATAATAGACATCTTTTTAAAGATAAAACAATACAGTTAATTCTTAATTTACCAGATGGTTTTTAATGGTAATGGTGCTTACAATTTACAAAGAGAAATATCTAAGAAATGATGGCAGTATCCACAAGTTATTTTAGTAATTATAAATAAATATTTTTCTATTTAAAATCTTAGAGTATTAGAAATTCTATAATTATAAAAAATGTTTAAAATTGTGTTTCAATTGCTTAACAATAGAGATTCCTAATAAATTATATAAGCCAACAGAAGTTTTTTCCCATTCAATCTTTTAAGGCTTCACAAATGAAACTCATCAATGATAAGCACCTCACATATAAACTCTGTCCAATATTTATGCAATTGGAACCATATATTTTGTTGAGAAGAATGCTAACCAATGACTCAACAGAGATGAAAAACATCATTATAATGTAAATGATTAGCTCTTAATGTATTTGGTTTATAAACTTAGACTTTTATCTTGGGTTGTCATACAGTGATACGAGCTTATACTGAGGCAGTGCAAAGGAAAGCACCTGAAAAATTCAAAGACTTTTAAAATAATTCAGTTGAGCTGTCTTTGTATTAATGGAGAGAACATTGTGAAAACGTGTCTAGAAATACCTTGGTTAATAGACATCAATTTTTAGCTCAGAAGAAAATGAAGATCATAGTTTAAAAGGAATTAAAGAATTTAAAACAAAAGTTAATAAAAAAGGAAAAACTCCTGGTGGACTGTTAGGGGAGAATCTCGTGGTGGGAGTCCAGGAAATTGATGCTTGCAGTAATCCAGGTGGGAAATTTTAGGAGTCAAACTAAAGTGGTGGCAGGAGCACTAAAGAGTGGGACTTTCGTTTGAAACAAATACCTTCTTCACTGGATTCTACAGGAACTTGGTTTGGACTGCCAGTGATACTGTTATTTGAGATCTAGAACATTAAAAGAAGAGCAGTTACCTTTCAGTAGAGGGTGTTAAAATGGTAACGAGTTTGGAGTGTGAAATTCAGGTGCCTCTAGTGTAGCAAAATGGAGACATCGCACAGTTGGTGGGAACTTAAGTTCTAGGATTGGAAGACACATAGGCTGGATATATTTGAGTAGAGATAGTAGTTGAAGCCACCAGAGTTTAATCCGACAGAAAACATGTACAGAGGAAAGGGGAACATTACACAAGTACAAGTCTCAAGACCATCAATATTCAATTAGTGAAATTCTGTTTAGAGGAAGAGGAATCAGCCACCAAATTTGAGCAATAGTTGGAAGTACTAGGAAAACTGGCTTCCTGTATTTCTGTTTTGTTTTTTTAATTTTTAAAGAAACCAAAGAGAGAGATATTCATAGAGTTTAACAGTGTTAAATGCTGCTGAAAATCCTAAAGGATGACTGAGGGAGAAAAAGCTTTTGGAGACATCACAGTTATTGAGTCTTTGGAAACACTAATGGAGATAATCCAATTCTGGAGGCTACATAGATTTATGAATCCTTTCAGTATACTGTCTTTATTATTTACCTTATATCCTTCCTATATCAATTGCAATAATAGAATCATGTTTTTCAGATTTATCTTTAGGTAGTTTTATTTTTTTGACTCATACTAACTTATTCTCACAATTTCATTCAGTTATAAACACCCTAAATTTTCCCATAATTGGAATAGCTAATTCAATTTATTGTACCTTGGTTAAAGAAATCTTTATTATTGGACAATCCCACTAAGTATTATTTCATTTAGTAATCTCATAAATGGTTTCTCACAGTAGGCTAATAAATATTCCATTTGCCTCTGTGTTGGGAAAAACCCAGTCTTCCTGTGTTCTTTTTTACTCTCACATTTCCTAACACACAACACTTCTGACACTAGATGTTTGGGAGTTTTTCCCCACAGCAAGACTTTTCTGTTACATCAGCTGGACATCCTACAATTTAACTCAATTCTGATACTCGCTACCTGGAGATAGCATTAGTTCCCACAGTTCAAGGCTCAGTCCCACAAGACTGCCCCCACCCACCCACACTCCAGAAGGCAATGACAAGTAGTAGGTCTCAAGTCACCCACACATTCAGTCTGACTTGGCTACAAACTGAGTTCCTGTGACCTACTCCCTTTGGATTAGATTATTTACTTGAACAATTCACAGAACTCAGGGAAATATTTACTTATGTCTACTAGTTTATTAAAGGGTACCGTAAGGATACAGATGAACAACCAGATGAAGAATCATAGAGCAAGGTAGGGGATGGTTCATTCCCAAGCTCAGGAGCTCTGTCCCTGTAGCATCAGGGTGTATAATCCTACTGGTATGGGGATATGCTCAACACCGAGAAGTTTTCCAAACCCCATACTACTGCAATTTTGTGGAAGCTTTCTGACATAGGCATAATCAATTCCTAACTCCATTTCCAGCCCCTGCAACTCCCTGGAGAATGGAAAATGGGCTGAACAATTCCAAGATTCTGATTGTGACTTTGTCTTCCATTGACAGCACCCATCCAAGAGTTATCCTGGAGCTCAGAGTCACTTCATTAGGACAAAAGACATTCCCATTTTCCAGGAGATGCTAAGGGATTTGGGAACCCTGTATCAGGAAATGGGGGCAGAGACCAATATATATATGTATTTTTTTTATTATTTCCCAGCCTCACAAATAATAATTTCAACCAGTATCTGCATATAGTAAGTACTTATAAGTAATTACTGAATGAATCAGTGAATCAGTGGTCTTCTCCCTTTAGATTATTCCCACATTCTTGTTAGAGTACTATCATCTTCTTGCAGAAAATGCTCTGAATTATTCGACTGTTTTCAAATCCTTAAATAAACAAATAAAACTAAAGGGAACATGGGATCATGTAACACTTTTATGTGAGATTTTTACCTAATTCTCATTAGTTCTATTTTTACTTTTCTTGTCCTAGCACTATAAACTTAATTTTTTCATAATTGAAATTAGGGCATTTTAACCATTCAATCTTATTAAATTTTGTCTTTAGAAACAGACTTCTTTTGAATCTTTGTATTACTTTAGCTTTATTTACAATAGCTTTATTGTCTTATTTCAGGTTATCAAAATAATCCATTGTAAAAATTTCAAATAATACATGAAAGTATGATGAAAAAAGTAAAAACTGCTCTGAAAGCCACCCAAACGATATAACCACAATTAATATCTGCATTCTTTATGGATTGATCACTGTCATTACAAAATGTCCCTTTTTATCTCTAATGATGATTATTGCCTGAAAGTCTACTCTTTGTTTTTAGCACAGCTTTCTTTTAGTTAATATCTGCATGATATTTCTTTTTGCCTCCTACTTTCAACCTTCTTATGTTCTTTTATTTATGATTTATTATAAGCATCATATAATAGACTTTTAAAAAATCTAGTCTGATAATACTGATCCTTTACTGGAGTACTCAGTCTACTTATATTTATATTTAATTGCTGATACAGTTGAGTATATATCCATCGTGTTACTTTATATTTTCTCTTTAATCCACCTAATTTGGTTCCTTTATCCATTGTTTACTTTTAGATTTTGGATTAATTTGATACTTCTTGTTATTCAATTTTTTCTGTTATCTTATTAGATATACTTTCTTTTATTGGTCTTATAGTGGTTACTCCAGAGATTTCCACATTTGTCCTTGACTTATTACAGTTTAATACAAATAGTTACTTTTAACAATTCTCTGTTACTGATAGAACATTAGAAGACTTTAACCCCATCTTCTGCCACTAATACTGTGATGCATTTTTCTATAGGTATCTTAACCCTCACTCAAGACATTTCTATTATTGTTTTGTATGATCAATACCCACTTACATTTACCTTCATAGTTACCCTTTCAACTGTCTTTCTTTTCTTCCCATGTATCTATGTTTCCATTTGGGAATGTTTTCCTTATGTCCAAAGGACTCTTACAGTTTCTTTTAGTGCCAGTGTGCTGGAAATAATTTTTCTTTCTAATTTGTATTTCACTGAAAACTCTTTATTTCATTGTTGTTTCTGAACATTATTTTTACTCATTATAGAACTTTGAAGATGTCATTCCAACTGTTGTAGCTTCCATTCTTTCTGTTGGAAGAAAGGCATCAGTCTTACTGGTGCTCCTTTGATGATTTATTTGTTTTATTATTTAAATGGCTTTTAAAATCTCTTCAAATTGTTTTTAAAATTGTGGTTAAACAGCACATAAAATTTACTTTCTTAACCATTTTTAAGTGTACAGTTCAGTAGTATTAAGAGAAATCATGTTGATGTGAAACCATCACCACCACCCATCTCCTTAACTCCTTTCATCTGGCAAAACTGCCCATTAAACACTAACTCCTCGGTTCTTCTCCCCAGCCCCTGACAACCACCCTTTTACTTTCTGTCTCTATGATGTAAATGAGATTTCCCAAGAAAAAGTACAAAGCAAGGTGAAAAGAGACCAAGTGCAAAACTTGGGTTAAAACCAGAACCCAAACCCAAAACAAAAAACATTTAGAGAGGCAGGAAGAGGATCAAGGTAAAGCAAGTTCACAGAAGCAAGACAGGAAAAAATGCTAAGAAAGAAAAGAAAGGAAGGAAAGGAAGGAGGGAGGGAGGAAGGGGGGAAGGAAGGAAAAGAAAGAAAGAAAGGAAGAAAAGAAAGAGAGAGAGAGAAAGAAAAGAAGGAAGGAAGGGCGGGAAGAAGGGAGGAAGGAAGGTCAGCAGAGTTAAGTAAATACTGTAAAGAAATCTAAGAATTCATGGAATCTGTTGGTTCTATCAGACAATTTCATAATAGTGTAGATTAAAGAACTGACTGTGTCTTAGATTGGGTCCCTTGGAAACAAGCTCCAAGATGAAGATTATTATCTCATTATTATTGGATTCCTTGGAAATAGGCTCTGAGCTAAAGATAGGGATGATTGGAGAGTACTGGGTAGAGAGAGAAATTCAACTACAGTGAGGTTGGAACAGAGGCCCTGATAAAACTGTGGGGTGGTACTCTAGCTGGGAAACCCTTCAAATTATGTCAAAGGGAGGTAAGGGGGCTGGGCTTGTAAACAAGAATCAGCTAGTCACTGGAGGAGTGTATCCAGGGTGAGATAATCCCCTTTTGTAAAACACAGTGCCCAGAGGGATGTACCTGTGTGCCATTAGCAAGCTGCCTTCCAGCAGCTGGGAGAATGAATGGTGCTATCTGCCAGGAAATCTGGGTTGGGCATCTCCTCACAGCATCCCAGGAGAGAGTGGAGAAAATGAATATGAAGGGCTAGGCTACTATTTTAAATACTTTGCTGTAAGAGATTTTTATTTGTGCATCCACTGATTCTCTCTTCCAAGTTATTCTCCACCATCATCTTGCCAGATAACTCCTTTAACTGCCAGATTTTCTTCTTAGATAGATGTTTCATTTACTTACATGGCCTCTAGTTAAGTAGCCTCTTGTCTTTCATTCTTCTTCATATATTGTTCATCTTTGCCTATCTTGTACCACAGGGGTAGATGTAAAACTAATGAACTCTAATAGCCACCCCCATTAATTTGTGTTACATGAAACAGGTATATTTTGCTTTTCCTAGATAATTTATCATTACAAAGGAAGCTTTCTGTAGAAGCTCTAAATTAGGGAATTTAGAAGTTACAAAGCAGTTAGATATATCACTGCAAGGTCTGACTGTATTGAAGAGTCTGGTTTTATATATTTCATGTGGGGCTTCACATTTCTTTAGAAGAAGACACTAAATAAACAGACCCAACAATTATAAATATGAACTCTTACCATAATCTCATGCTGATGAATATAGAAAAAGGTTAAATAAAAGCTGTTAATCATTTTGATGATTATTAATTTATGGCAGCTCTGAGTATAAAGATAAAGTAAAAATAGTTCCCAGAGGGATTTAAGTGAACATGCAGTTATGCCATTATGCCAACCACTTTTACAACCCTGCATCCCCATGTTACTGTTGGTGCTTAATGCAAACATCAACTATCTCTGACAGTCCTGGGATTTTTTTCATTACTTCATTCAGAATATATTGGGCCCTATTTTTATTACTCCTTTTAAATTATCAATAGGATAATTTAATATTTAAGCTGTATTGGCAAGTTCTTGCTTTTTTTGTTTTTGGAAATCATATATGAAATTCTAATACATTAAACACCCATTTATCCAAGCTCCCTCCCAACCCCCCAAAAAACACCCAGAATCATGTACAGCTATATGGAGTTCCAACTAGAGACTGCTAAAAAAGGCAGATTTATTCTAGCTTCAAAAATACCATATAAACATACACACACACACACACACACACACAATCAGTCCCATCTGTCATGTTGCCTGGAGTATGTGTTTAACAAGGGATGCAGCTACATTAAAGGCCATAAAATATGCAGCAAGGGAAAGAAAGATAAAGCCATCCTGCAGCTCACTGGCTTCACCTACTGTGCTGTGCTCTCCTGCGAACAAGACAGATTGGGTAGTTATTGCTACATCAAAATATCAGCCATTGTGGAGAGTGAGAGAATTGGAAAGAGAATACTGGGCTACAGATTCCAGCTCCTTCTATGAACTAATCATGTTTCCTTCATTTAAGGACACAGACCAACTTTTTCTACTAGGGGGAAAAAAACACAACTTTTATTTTCAGTCACAGAGCCTGCAACTCTTTTCATACTGTTACCCATTTGGCAAGTGAAAGAAGTGAATTTTGACTTGCAGTTTGCAGCTATGTGTACGGGCAAGGACCAATTCCTACAGGGTATGCTTATAAGCTAGGTAATGGCAACTGTATAAATGCACCATTGTTTTACCATAACATGGAATCAGCTCAAGAAACTAAAACTCATTTGGAAAATGGTAACAGAAAATAAAGTGCACCTGATTTAACCCTCTGGAAAAAAAAAGATAAAAATATTTGAACACCTTTTCCAAGGTAATTTATTTGGATTGCAGTTTTTCAAAGGTGTTCACTTTACTGTCAAATAACATTTTGGAAGTCTGTATCTGGAACAAAATGTTCAATGGTGAAGTTATTACAAGTGGTCCCCATATGTGAATGCTAACAAGTCTGTCCAAGGATTCTTGACTGCTGCATTTTGAAGACAAGAGAATAACACCAAATGTTCCAAGCAGTTTATAAGCATTTATGAAATAGGAGTGACACTATTTAAAGATCTTTCTAATTAGTAAGAATTTGGTATTTGGTATTTCCAGACAAAACTTGAAAATGTCCTCTATACTGTCCCTAAGTTTTCTCACTTTATAGGAAAAAATAACATATTTTATTACTAACTAGGTAACTTACTAAAACAAAAACACTGCACAATTTTATTTGATTTACTTTATACAGCTTATGAAACTGTTTTTCAAATGACTTAGTGCCTAGATAAATGTAATACAATAGAAAGTCTCAATAAAAAATGTATTACAAGTTGAAGAATAATTTCAATTTAATAGTAATAATAATGATTAGCTAATTCTTAAAACTCTGACTTTTTTTAAAAAGGCCTGGATCATAACTTCAAGAAAGAGAGGTATTTTTTTTTCATAAAGTAAGCATTTAATGCTATGGCAGGTAAACATATTTTTGAAGGTTATCATTTTTAAAAGTCAGACAGTGTTATACAATCTAATGAAAAATATGAAACATATATGTAGTTAATTCTCCAAAAGAAGACACATAAAAATTATGACAAAAATATGCAATCACTGAGAAATTCCAAAGTTCTAGTCAATTAAGAAAAGTACATTTAAAATCTCAGAAGTAAAAAATCTGAATATGTTATCTAAGTTCAGGAACTATAAAACAGTAGCTATTTTAAAGTTCTATATGTTAACAATCTGTTGTGAGGGAATGAAATAAAGACGCATGTTGACAAAAAGGGATAATAATCTAGAGACAAATAAGGTTTAACCAAATGTAATAATGGATCCCTATTGAAGAAGATATAGAGCATTTTTGCAGTGCTAAATCAGGCTTAATATATATTTGCAATATTTTGACTTTAAGTTTTGAAAATATGAATGAAGAGTTGGCTCTATCTCCTTTTTATAAACAAAAATATTTTATTTTCTTTGAACTAAAAAATTACATGTGAGTGAAAACTGAAATGTAACCAACACACTCTTTTGAACATATATGTTTTCCAGAATTACTTCTATGAAGTAACCACTTTAACACCCTAGATATAAAACATTTTTATGGTTTGAAGGACCTCCATACACTCCTGAAAAGTGAGAGTTAGTCAAAGCCTCAAGAATTTATCAGAGACCCTGTACAAGATAGATGTGAAAGGAATATCTAATTGATAGGGAAAATCTCAGGGTAGGAAGAGACCTAGATGGGTTTTGAAGAAAGATAAATAAAAATACGTGGAACCTATATTTTCTTACCTATTTAAGACATAGTTAAGTTAGAGAATCATAGAAATGGAGGCCAATGTACTCTGTTTATAGATGAAGACACTTAAAAAAAAATAAAAGGTGATTTGACTCAGATCATGTGGCTACTAAATTGCAGAACTGGGACTGGAATTTGGGCCTCTTGACTCTTAATCCAAAGCCCTTTAATGGGTTTCTGGCAAGATTCCTTATGATACTTGATGTTCTCTGTTAGACATGCAATTACGCTTGTAATTGGCCCTTGTTCCACTTCTCTGTGAACATGCCTTTCTTCAGATTCTTCGAGATGGCACATTATTCACCCAGGGACAGAATAGAGAGTGTGAAAATGAATCAGTGAACTAATTTTATTTAAGTTGTCCAGAAAGCAAGGATAACAACATGATTTTATTGTTTATTTTCTGCTTATGTTTCTTTATTTACATTAACTGAGTACCTAATTCATCTATCTTAGGTACAAGTGGCTCCCAGTTTATTTTTAATTTTATTTCTGAATAATCATAGAAAAATTGTTGGAAATTGGTGCCTTCTACATCAGTCTTTGCAGGTTTCCCCCCAAATTTTGGCATTGTATGTCAGCCAGTTCTTTAAGCTATCAAGACATTCTTTGTTAACACTAAAACTCTCTCCCACAGATTTCTCAAAGCTGCCCCTGTTTTTGTATAAAGAAAGTGTGTTTGCTAAAGTTGTCATTTTGTTCAAATGCATTTTGCTTTATTCAATCAGATCAGACATCTATATATATATAAGCAGAAGTTTACTACTCGGAAATCGTCTATCTTGCTTTCCTATCATTGTTAATTGCACAGATCTACCACCAGCGACTGTAGACACCAGCTAGGCTTAGTGTCCTCTATCAGTCTTTAGGTGGACATAAATAGGAGTCTGAGCTGATGATATGGTTGGTGTTCTTACTTGTAATACGTTATGCTGTGAAAGTTAGAACTTCATGTAAAACAGCATAAATATCAGGGGATTAAGGTTGACAGCGTCACTTTTTTAAAATCAGGAATCCAAAATCCTACTTAACAGTATATTGTTTTATGTTGATTTTTTTTAACTTATTAGTAAAGTAAAATAGTCATTGTAGAAAGTTAGAAAATACATATAGTCAAAAATTTAAAGCATCCTTAAGCCATCAGAGATAACCCCTATTAATCGCTGTGTACCTCTGTCTGAATACTTATACACATGCACATATACACACTCACATATGAAAAGGAATAATTCTGAATATGCAATTTGTTAAGCTTTTCTGCTCTTAGCAATATATGTCAATTATTTTCTCCTCAAGTATAATCAATATTGAATTAAAAAATAATTATATGTGGATTTCACATTAATATTATCTCAATGAATGAGAGCTATATGAAGCAGAGTAGGACTGATAAAACCAATATAAACATCTTATCATTATTTATATCATTTTAAAAACTATAATATTCATTTTGAGTATATTCTACATTTGTCTAACCAATCTTCTATGGCTACATTTATTCCAAATTTATTTTGCTTTTATAAGCAATTATGCATGACTTTATACACATTTAATTCTGGATAGATTTTTTATGGTAGAATTACTGTTCAAGTAAAATTTTTGAAAAACACGTTTTGAGCTCTTCACATTTCATCCTTTACTTCCTTATCCTCTTGGTAATTTGTCTTTATGCTGTGCCAGATTTTTTTAAAATACATATATCACTATGGACAAGATGAATGATGACTTAATTTTTAAAAGCTGTATGGATAAACAACATCTCTATCCAGTGGCAATATACAAAGAAACATCATGAAAACAACAACAAAAAATCTTCTCTAAATTTTAAGAAATGTCCATAGCTTTAAAAAAATTAAAAATAGAAAAAGGAGTCCATTATATCTTTTACTTAGATTCACCAATTTTGAACATTTAGCCACATTAGCTTTGTCTTTCTGTCTGTATTTGCAGACATTATAACATTCCACCTTTAAAGATTTCACTCTAATGCTCCTAAAATAAGGACACTCTCTTATATAACTACACTATATCAGGCTTAGAAAATTTACTATGATTCTATAATATCATCCAATATACAGTCCATATTTAATTTTCCCCAGTTATCTCCCAAATGCCTTTTATAGCTGTTTTGTTTTGAATCCAATCAATGTTCATGCTTATTCATGGTTATAATATTCCTTCAGTCTCATAACATTTCTTGACACTAACTTTTTGAAATGTGTTGGCCAGTTATCTTTTAAAATGTCCAGATACTGGATTTGTTAATCGTTCCTTCATTATTATCTTTAGGTGATCCATTTGGACAAGACTACTAAATACTGTATGCTTCTTATCACATCAGAGGGCATATAATACTAGTTTGTCCCACAATCAGTGATAGTAAATTTGACCACTTAATCGAGGTGGTGCCAAATCTCTCCATTGTATATTGTCTTCTTTAAAATTCGTAAGTACTGTGTGGGATTTGAACATGTGTGAATATTCTAACTCCAACAGTGTTTTTTTTACAAGTAGTTTTAGCATTCATTCATGATCCTTGACTAAATTCCCATTAGGGAATAGAAAATGAGCATATTCTATCATTTTTCTACATTGTATTAGCATTCTTTCAAAAAGTTCCCTCTTTGATTTCTCTCTCTTCTTCGTCCTCTTTCCCTTCCCCCACTCCACACCCCTTCTGTCTCCCTCACTTTCTGTTTCTGTCTCTCTCTTTCTCATCACTATGAATTGATTAATTTATTTTTAATACAGTGAAATTTTTCAGCTTAATGAAAGAAATAGAAATTTAATTGGAGTTCTATCTCAGTTTTGCTGGTAAAAATGCTCAGAATTTGGAACTTGGAAAGGTGTATTCACTTATTAACATTGACATTGCTCTGTTATTTTTACAATAATAATGTTGCTTTTCTGCAAATCTCACCATTTCATATGTTGAAATTAATTATCTCACAATTTTC
Source organism: Manis javanica (assembly GCF_040802235.1). Taxonomy (NCBI): domain Eukaryota; kingdom Metazoa; phylum Chordata; class Mammalia; order Pholidota; family Manidae; genus Manis; species Manis javanica. The sequence continues at coordinate 57,350,888 of NC_133159.1, forward strand.
TATTTTAAAAAATGAAATATGAAGTTTTTGAGATTAGACACTGCAGAAAGTGTTATATAGCATGCTTTTTAAAATTCCTGTAAGATTTTATTACTTTTTCTGACTGATTCACCAAGAACAACTATTAATTAATTCAGTAACTCTATGATGTTCACATTTGAACATTCGCTAAGACACTTTGCTACACTTCACCTCTTAGAGAAAACATAAGGAACTTTATAATCACTATTTTTTTATTTTTAGTTCTTTGTACATAAAAACATTATTTAATATTTTCTCCATATTTTAACATTATCCAATAGTATTTGAGTGACAGTGAGACATATTAGATCATGTAAAGCTAATTTTCAAAAATACCTCATTAGTGTTTATAAGTTATGATTCTCTTGCCGAGGAACAAATCTTCTAAAAGATGAAAATTGCTATTTGAAAATTTGCAGATAATTTGGGTTAATTTTAATATGAAGGCTTATTCTCATGATAAGAAGAGAGTGTGGGTAGAGGATAAACACAGATTTTGTAGTTAAGCCATCATGTGTTTGAATCACCAGGCATTCACTTCTTTGGTACTTAGTCTCCTTATCTACATAAAGAGAATAAAGCTGCCAGCTCTTTCTCTTATGATATTCATGGTAGTCCCTCACCTAATTAATATATCCATCATGGATATTATTATCACCATCGTTACTTTTACATTGTCTTTGATATTATAGGCTCTGACTTGATCAGAGACAATAAAGTTATAAACAAAGGTTCTGAAAGTATGAGTCTTTGTTACATAAATGAGTAAAAGATGATCTCTGTGTACTGGCTCCTATTGTTTATTCCTTCCCAGCAGGCTAGGACTGCCAGCTCAAATCTAATTGCTTTAAATGGAGCCTAAGTAAGTATCTTTTTAGCCATTTAGAGTCTGGCTGCTTTGCATGCCCCACAAAACTGCACCCAGTACATGATGGACATAGAAAAGACAAACCTTATAGCTGCGAAAGACCCTAACAGCCACTATCCTTTGCACCTCTCTCTCTGTCTGGGAGATACCCTATTTTGTTGCTGAGCAACATAATTTAGCGTAAAAGCCCCCTCTCCAATTCCCTTCTCCCTTGGAGGTCCATTGGCCTGTTCCTCTTCTGGATGTGGTCGCACACCACCATCTCTGGAAGGTCTCCCACTGTGGGGGACTTCCCAGAGCTCTCCTGCAAACCTGTCCACATACCACCCAATAAGGATTGTGAAATACGGCTGTCTTGTGATTGTGTCTTTCCCTTGATAGCCCTAATATCCTTAAACTCACCACAGTCTTATAGGAGAGTTTTAGATTGAAGACTAAGAAGCTGAGAGTATTTTAATAAATATTAGGCCTAGAATGTACTTCTGTGCTTTTTTAAGACAGGTGGGGAAGGGACGAAGGGGCTTTTAGCTGCATTTATTTCACAACCGCACCCCAGGGAATTTGATTATGGGCTCACATTACACTTGTCCAACAAGGAATCTGTTTGGCAGGAACTGCCTTATTTCATTCCAGAGGGAAAAATACCTTGTCTGCACTCACTGAGAGCTGTGGTGCGTGGCAAAGGAGGGCTGAATTGCTTGAGGGTGGCGATCTTTCTCACTTGGGTCCCAGAAGGAAGAAAATGTACTGCGATTTAACATGGAATTATGCATTGATTATTTCACTCAATCCTATTTAGAAGGGAATATTCCTATTTTATTGGGAAGGTTTCTGGGATGGTAGAGTTAGTAATTGGTAGAACTGGAATTTAAGCTTTGATTTTATAATTTTTATAGGCATGTTCTTGCCCTCTCATTCTGCTTTTCTGACTACAGAGCTGGTACTAATCTGCAGCTGAGTATTTTATAGCACCTCTGATAATGATATAGACCTATTTTAAAAATTTATTTTTCTGCCAGTTTACTCCTTTTGTTTTTTTCTGTTGTTAGTTCATTGAGTATCTTATAAAATTGAAATCTAGAAGTCTTTAAACAAAAGCCTACCTTTTAAAATCCCTTTATGTGTTTTTCTTTCATACGAAGTGTTAGTTTATCAGTAGACTGCTGTTTGATCCAGTTGCTTAGAAATATTGAATAATACCCCTTTGAGAGAGAGAGGGAAAAAAAGGCTATTTTTGTTCAAAAGCAAAACACTGATGGATCTGTTAGTTGTAAAAGGCAAGGCCCCCCAGGGCTAGTTTATATCAAAGAAAGAGGATGCAGAAAGAGCTAAACTGTCTTACTTAATAAACTATCAGGAATTACAAATTTGACTCTTGGCAGCTTGAAAAGAAAAAAAAAAAACAGCAACAGAAAAACCTTAAGTGGACCCTGGAGACTTAATAAAAAGTAGATAGACAAAAGTAAGTTCTTGGGGGACTCTTAACAGTTTGAAAACAAACAGGACCTAAAATAAGATGGCTAAGTGAGAAATCCCTTAGAGAGGAAAAACAGACTATGATTATACCCCAGACAGCAGTTTTTAGGTTACTGGGCATAATGCAAAATTCCTATATTGAACAATAAAGAGGGCTTGAGAGATGGGACTAAAAGCAAGATAGTAGTAGCTGGTCACTCTGGTAACCAGAGGTGAAATGATACTGATGGCAAAGGACATTGTTGAGATTAGGTTGAGCTTATATATAAAGGCCATAGTGAAAGAAAATCAAGTTGCTTATTTCCTCTTATTCTTCTCTAACTTGGAAAAGAAAAGACAGAGGGGTAGGCACAAGCTATGAAATATAATGTAAATTGTATAGTTTCCCCTGGCCTGGCTGGGGCTAGCGGAAGGCAGGCTGAGATAAAATTAAACATGGTAATTAAAGGTGCTAGTCATAGAGGGGGCAGCTGTGGACCTTCAGCAGGTTCCCTGTAAGTCTGGGAATAGAGAGGAAGGAATGCTTCTAACCCACCAAGAATTACGACAACCTGAGGCCATCATTCTACTGCCTTGGCTGCTTAGCAGTTACAGGATGTATTAAACTGTGCAGTTTCAGAATGGATACAAGAGAGAGCACAGACTGAAATAAGATTGGGAGCACACTTTTAGAAAGTTAATTGATTTGACTGTTGACCCTTGTATTCATTTTTTTTGATTGCTCTGAATATTTATATTTTGGTTATCAAAGAGGAAGTGAGCTTATGCTAGATAATTTACATCTCATTTAATTAAATGAAGAGCTAGTTATTGTATCTATAAAGTCATATTTTGCCAAGAACAAGCTTAATTTGTGTACAATGAGGGGGCTATAAATCTGAATTTCCAAGATGTCAATTACCAGAGGAGAAACTGGCTGCTTCATTTGTGCTATTAAATAAAGAACTGTCATTAGGCAAACCGAATTCACTTATAAAATTTACAGTAAAAAAAAGTCTTTGTCATCTGTTAGTCAGAATCTGGTTTCATAACTACCCAGCTTTCACAAATATGAGTAACATTAGAAAAAGTCATCTAATATAGAGAGCAACCAGATGCAGAAAATAAACAAGAGTTGAGAGATTATGGGCTGTCCTGTATGACTGGTCAGTTTTCTGAATAGAAGGGAGGAAGTATATTGATTTATGATGGTGTTGAGGAGGAAGAATTTTCCTCTCCCCTTCAAGGTTCTTCTGCTAGTCTAAGAATCAAGTGGATATGAAAAATACTAATAAATAGGAGAAAAAAACAAAACTGTTACGTAGGTACAGAGGCCAAACAATGAAATTGAGACCTAAAGAAATGACGAAAACAAGCAATTTTTATTCATTTTAGGCAAAGAGACAATAAATCTATGAGGAATTGACAGGACAAAGTAAAGTTATGTGTGAGAGTTTCAGTTAGTAAGAAACTCTAAACAGCATTGGAGCTGGTAGTGAATTAGGAAAAAGTAACAGGATTTGTTTATGTGGCCTTCTCTACTCTGAATTCCCTGCCTCTGGTGACAAGGCCTTCTCCCCTCCAGAACAGGGGTGGTACCTTACACACATGGGAGATTTATTTCCTTGTTGCAGGTGGGGACAAAGGTGGGTCACAGCATTCCTCTTGTATTGGCTATTTCTTCAGTTGCTTTAGCTTAAAGTAATCAATATGCTAAAGAAGCACAGTTTGGGGAGGCCTGCGTTTGGCCCTGCAATGGCTGTTCACACCAAGGATTGCTATATTAGTCTGCAAGGGCTGCCATAACAAAATATCACACACTGGGTGGCTTCAACAGCAGATGCATTTTTCTCACAATTGTGGAGGCTGGGAAGTTCAAGATCCAGGTGCTGGCAGAGTTGTTTTCCCCTGAGGCATCCCGCTTTGACTTGCAGATGATGCCCTTTGCATGGCTTTTTATCTCTGTGTGTCTTCCTCTTCTTATGAAGACACCTAGTGGATTGAGGCCCACCGTTATGACTTCATGTAACCTTAATTACCTCTATAAAGGCCTTCTCTCCAAATACAGTCACATTGGAAATTAGGGCTTCAACCTGTGAATTTTGGGGAGACACAGTTCAATCCATAACAATGTCCAACCCCCAAAACAGATCAGACTAGTAGCATTATGGAAAACCTGGACTGGATCCCTGACAGAAGAACCAAGCAGCACTCGGAGGTCTTGGAGGGTGGAGGTTTATTTCACACCGGGGCACGGGGGGCTCAGAGGGGAGTAATCACCAGGGTCTGATCCCTGAGCACAAGCAAGGGGAACAATTTATACTTTCATATGTGGCATTTCGATGTGTGCAGCAAGCAGGGTGAAAGAGGAGCCAGGAGGAGTGAGAGCCCCAGGGAGTGAGGGGGGAGGGGCGGGAGTGTTCTGCCGACCTTGCCAAGGAAGAGCCCAGAGGAGGGAGAGAAGTGGAGGGGCCAAGGGTTTTCTGCTGACCTTGTCAGCTGTGTTGAATATTTTTCTTATCAATAGAAGTATCCATTCATAAATTCACACCAGAAATATTCAGTGAGGAACGGTAGACTTAGATCTTATTCTGCAGATCAGTGTGGCAGAGAGTCATTTAAACAGCTATAATGGGCAGTAAGCGCTGAATTCACTGAGCCATGTGGGAGTATTTAGCCAGGGCTCTCAATCCTGTCAGATAAAATACAGAATGCCCCATTAAATTTGAGTTTCAAATAATTTTTTAGTAAAAACATGTCCCAAATACTGCATAGGACATACTTACACTGTCCATTGTTTACCTGATCTTTCAATTTCACTGGGTATCCTATTTGTTGTGGTGGTGGTTGTTTGCATTATTGCTTTTACTTTTTTTGTTTGCTAAATCTGGCTATTCTTTAATCCAATCCAACATGATCAGGAGGATCAGGAAGGCTCTGCTGAGATGACATTGTAACCTATTATCTGAGGGAATAAGTAAGAGCAGAAAACAATAGGAAATAAAAATGAAAGGCCGAAAGAATCCTGGCAAAAGAAAAATGCAGAAAACCAGCAGTCAAGGTAGATAGCACCAAAATGTAGAGTATAGAGCCAGTGGTGAGAAGTGGACATTTGATAAATTCAGCTGTAGTCTCCAGAGGTGCTCAGTATGGGAGCAAGCTCAAGGAGATTTGCCAGCTGTGACCAATCATCAAGTTTTGCTGATTGTAACTAGAATTTATTTATTTATTTATTTATTTTTTTACCATGTTTACTTCACTCTTCTTTACTTCTTTTCAGGCTGCAGATTACTCAAAACCTACTGAGTGATTTCCCAGCCTTCAAATTATTCTCCACTCAGCAGCAAGATACAAATGCAGATCTGATCAGAGCCTTCCTCACTTAGAACCCCCATAACATTTCAAACCCCCAAGACAGTTCAAGATGAACTTTCATCTTGTTTAAGCCCGTACATATTAGTGAGAAAGTGTTGCTAAGATTGAAAAAGCTGATGAAGATTTGAATACAATTTTAAAAGAGCAAGAACAGAAATATAAAACTGTGTGTGTGTATCTATGTGTTTAAGCAAGGTATGCAACACAAAAACTCAGAAGGACAACTGCCTAAAATTCTTACAGATTTGAAATTGAATAGAGAAGAGCTATACATATGGAATGATTCAAATCATAAGCTATTACTTTTGGTAAAGATCTGAGCAATTTTAGTCCATAATTATTTTATCTATGAAAAGCTAAACATCAAAATAAGACACAGTTTGCATCAGAATTAGGATCCAAATGCAGGTTACTTGATTTTTTAATATAGTATACTTTAACCATGCTACCTTATAAAAGTTCATATGTAACCAATTAATATGGAATATTTCCAGTAAAAACATTTCCAAACCAAAGTAGTTTTAGAGGCAAAATACTTTATGAGTAAAATAATTTTGTATCATCTTATATAGTTTATTTGGGTGTGGTTAGTATCCTCAAATTACATTTATATGATATTTGTGTTTATCTGTATGTGTGTGTGTGTGTGTGTGTGTGTGTATGTGTAAATATTGTGAGTTATCTCAGCCATTGCTGTGAATAATTTTGGGCTAGGTGACCCATTTATTTAATAATATTCACCAAATTCTTCATTAGTATAGTCAACTACTCTCAGAGTAAAGCGGAAAAAAGGTGACTATAATTTCACAGAGATATACCATAGATCATTAATTTAAATTTTTGTAACTGAATATATAATTATATTGGTACTTTCAACTTGGACAATCATTTTGTTATTGTTTACAGAGCTTAACTGTATGTACAAGTGACAAAGAATTTTTAAAAATTGATATATATTATTTTGTACCTGAGTATTTCTGACCCATAGATTTACTAAGTATATAAGATATTCTATTGTTAAAGAAAGCAGAATCATGTCTGGTCTTATTTATTATAAACTGCCCAGGGTATTATTTAGAATATAAATGTTGCTACAGAAGACATTTCATAAGAAAGATGATTCACCATTTAGATGTCAACCATATGTAATGTCTAGTAAAGCATGAAAGTGCTTTGACTATCCTTTCTGATGAAATCTAAAAGGAAATTTGAATTGTTAGCTAGTTAAGGATGGATACCTTTAAAGTAAAGAATTCTGGCAAATTGTCTGTCTTGACAGGGTTGAGCAGGTTAGTGTCATAAGTCTTCAAAATAAGCTTTGACAACTTACCACAATCAATGCTAAACGGTGTTCATAGGGCAAAAAAAGAGAATAACTTACATCCTAAGCTGGAAAAGACTGGCAGAGGGAGTGACATTTGGGCTGTCTTATGGATGAATGACTAAGATTTTTCCAAGTTAAAAAAAGAGTGAACATCATTCCAGCAGAGAAAAGCATTTGAAAAAGCATGGAGGAAAGCAGAGGCATTGTGGATGTGCCTTGGGTGGAAGAAATTGACAGCATTTACAGGATAGGCTATGTGGAAATCAACTAGAAAGCTATTTAAGAAGTAAAAGGAAGAATATACACACAAAGAGCCAAATTAAAACCCAACAGCAAACACTTAAAAAAAAAAGAGTCAAAGGAAGAGAAGAAGGCAACATGACACAACATTCCCCCAATGGTTACAGGGAGGAGCCACATTTGAAAATCTGACTCATTTGTTACATTGAAAATGGAAAATGATAGAAAAAACACAAGAGTGGAGCATGGTTCCAAAGGTATAGCTTAGAGACTGGATGAGGGTCAGTTTACTGACAGAAGAGGGCAGTACATTAAGAAGATCAGATTTGGGGGATAAAATAAATAATGAGAGCAGATTATTAAACATTGTTATCAATTATGAGAGTCTGTATGGGGGTGACATTGACTAGAGAAAACAATCTGAGACACTAACCTGATATGTAAACTTTTAACAAGAAAAGAAATCTTGTCTCTTACTTACGTGGTCTAATTGTACGTATTTACTCTTTTTAAGTGGAAAATCTCTTAAAAATATGATAAAAGCACAAACAAGACTCATGGTAAGAGTCTGGGACAAGAAGAAAACAATTATTCTAAATATATTCCCTTTACTATGGGAAAAAGGTGTTTAAAATATAAATGAAATGCTTACTCTGAGAAACTAAAAAGATTACTCTATGTGACATAGTCACATATCTCAAAGGGTCCACTTTTTCCCCTACTTTGACACTGCATGCTCTCAATTTCAACACACACATACAAACACACACAAGCACAATGAGTATAAATCCAAGGAATGAATTATTTTCTAACTATCCTTAAAAACTAAGCAGATGGTCCAAGAGAATGATGAAATCACGTTATTTTTCTTCTTCAGATTAGATTTGGCTCTTGATTCACAGCCAGTCTAGGAAGACAGTTTTTGCTACTAAGTGAGAAACCAGGTACATTTTGTCTTTGGTGATGCTCGTTTCTGTACCTGATTTTGTTCTACACATGCCTAGAAAATGTGAAATAGAAAGAAAATTTGTTCTGACAACATTCATGTTAATCTCACTGTAATTGCTGGAGGTGGATTAGCTCTAACTGGATTTGTGAAATGAAGTAAAACATTGCACTTATGTTACTAAAAAAATTATTTAGTCTGTGGCATCCTGAGCCAGTAAGAAAAATAAATGCTCCTTTTTTTATTAAGGTATTATTGATATACACTCTTATGAGGGTTTCACATGAAAAAACAATATGGTTACTACATTCACCCATATAATTGTGTCCCCCCCAATACCCCATTGCAGTCACTACCCAAAAGTATATAGTAAGGTGCCACAGAGTCACTGCTTGTCTTCTCTGTGCTACACTGTCTTCCCCATGATACCCCCAACACCATGTGTGTCAATCATAATACCCCTCAATCCTCTTCTGCCTCCCTCCCCACCCACCCTCCCTCACCCCTCTCCTTTGGTAACTGCTAGTCTCTTCTTGGAATCTGTGAGTCTGTTGCTATTTCGTTCCTTCAGTTTTGCTTCACTGTTATACTCCACAAATGAGGGAAATCATTTGGCACTTATCTTTCTCTGCCTGGCTTACTTCACTGAGCATAATACCCTCCAGCTCCATCCATGCTGTTGCAAATGGTAGGATTTGTTTCTTTCTTATGGCTGAATAGTATTTCATCACGTATATGCACCACATCTTCTTTATCCATCTATCTACTGATGGACACTTAGGTTGCTTCCATATCTTGGCTATTATAAATGTTCTTGATGCAAGACTTGTTGCAAAATTTCTAGGCCAGTCAACAGAAGTGCTGTCAGACATTTCTATTTGAAAGGGTCCATTAGTGACAATGGAGAACAAAATCTTAGAAATATTTTTCTCCCCATTTATTCATGTTATTGTACATAATATTTCTCTGCAAACACACAACAAAATGAAAGATTAAATTCTATTAACCCTTCAAATATAGAGAAGTACTCTTTAAAGAACATAAAGACTATGCTCTAGTCCTTATGTTCCTGGACCCACCTGCTCAAAAGCCATGGCCAGTAGAAAACTTCCAAAAATGTTTGGTTTATTCACATACTGCGCTAGAACTATACTTGAGAAAGAGCTCAATTATCTAAATGAGATAGTTCCTATAACTGAAAAATTAGAAAGCTGTGGGGTTGGCAGAAACTCTTGTCTAAGAGGGAGAAGAGAGTTTCTAAAGATGCTATTTAAAGACAATGATTCATACAAAGTAAGTATTTCCTATTTGTAACCCATTCAGTTATATTCATTCAACAAACTCATTTTATAAGCATAAGTCAAAGGAAAAACAAAGGAAGAGATTAAAAACACCTCAAAATACACTTTGCTCTATCCAATTGTCAAAGTCTGGAAATAAACTGATAACTTCTGCTGGCAATGGTACAAGAAAATGGGTATTCATATATAATACTCTGGGTAGTAACAATTGGTACAAATAATTGAATAATTTTGCAATATATATCAAGAATAATAAATGTTCAAATATTTTCCACCTAGTAAATACTCAAGAACTTATATTCAAAGTTGTTTATCAAGGAATTAGTTATAATTGGGGAAAATGACAAACTATATGAATTTTTCTAGGATAGGAAGAGGATTGTCAAATAAATTGATAGACATTCACCACAGAATATTTCATAGTCTTCAGTATGTTTCTAGGACTGTTTAATGAGAGCAAATGTTCACAGTATAATGATAACTAGGAAAGCATGACCCAAAATGATGTATCTAATGTTAACAATGTATATGCATTGTATGTATGTTCATGTATGTATGTAGAGTACAACCTTAAATGAATGATAAGCAATACTCTGCTCTGTTAATAGTACTTTATTTCAGGATGATAGGAGCATGTTTTTTACTATCTCATTATTATATTTTATTATTTCATTATTATAACTTTCTGTATTTTCCAAATTCTCAATAATAAACATACATTACTTTTATATTCTGAAGAAATTAACAAATGGAATTTTAAATAGAGAATTTTGATTGAAAAGAATGAAGTGTCCAAAATGTCTAAACAGCTCTTCTCCTGTTACTTCTACTTTTTCCCCTCTGTGTCAGTGTGATAGAAGAGTATCATTCAGATTAGAAAAGTATCACTCAGGTATGTTCCATGTGATTTGCTGATTAATGGTGTACTTCCTATGCTAATATAATTTCTATTTTTATCCTCTTTCAAATGTTCTTCACATTACTTCTTTACAGTTTAGGATGTCCATTTTGACATATAGTTCTCTTTTCTATTAGAATTGCTCCTTCTAAACAATATCTCCATCATTTCTATATGATAACCATTGTATCAGTTTTCCAAGACACTTCTGAAATCTTTATCTGACTCTATGGGGAAATTTTTAGGTTCAAGTACCTTATTATAGTCACTATATGTGCTGATTAAAGACATTGAGAGTCATTTATTTGCCAGGATGATTATTTCTGAGAATGAAGGGAGTAACATCATTTTGTTCTTTCTGTGATGTCACATGTGCTGTTCTTCAGAATATCTAATTTTACACTTGTGTTGGGCAGTTTCATCTTCATCTGAAATTGCTGTTTTAAATCTCCTTCAGCAGGTTGCTAAATCTAAGGCCAAACAAAATTTCCATCTTTACCTCTATTCATTAATTTCTACAAAAGAAATTTCACATTGCATGTCCACCTTGGATTACAAGAGCAACAAGAACAAAAGGCAGAATTCATGGTCTAGTTAAGAACTCATGCTACCTCAAGAGATTGACAAGGAAACAACTGTAATAAGTTTATGCCAGATTGGGTCCTGGGTTCTATAGATGCTGGAGAAGAGCCACCTGATTTTTGATTGGAAGCTAAAGGAAAGGGGCTGTGTTAGTTTTTTAAGGCTACTGAAACAAAGACCACAAAGTAGGTGGCTCAAACAACAAAAATTCATTTTGTCATTCTGGAGGTGAGAAGTACTAAATCAAGGCATTATCAGGGCTGATGCCTTTTGGAGACTAATTGAAAAGGATCTGTTCCCAAAACTATCATCTCAGCTTGTAGATGGTTGTCACCTCTATGCCTCTTCACATGTATGTCTCTCTCTTCATATAACCTTCTTTTCATAAGAATACCAGTCATACTGGAATGGGGTCCCACCTATTCTTCAGTGACCTTATCTTAACTAATTATACCTGCAATAACTCTTTTTTCAGATGAAATCACTTTCTGAGGTACTGAAAGTTAGCACTTCAACACATAAATTTTGGGAGGACACAATTCACCTCTAATAAGGGTAGTAGAGGAAAATTCTTCTCTAAGGATGATCCTTGAATTCAATTGAAGATGATAAGAAAGAATAATCCAGCATAGATGATCAGGCAACACAGTCCAGGAAAAGAGGAAGAAATGTGAAAGCACAAAGCCATGGGAGGTAAGGTGTGAGCATGGTCCTCCAGGAGACAGACATCCTGGCAGAGGCTGACACACCTGGCTCACCAGTACAAAACTGACAGTGAAAGTAGCAGGGAGTCTGTGAAGAATTTTACACATGTTTAAATTTGAAATGTAGAAATGATTTCTCTGGTAGCTCCGTGATCTTTGTAAAGTACATTCTGTTCACCAGTGGGACTCCATGTTTCAGGCAGGTGCTTTTACTCAAAAGAGCTCACCTATGTTCTTTAAGCTCCTTCCAAATATCTTTGGAAAGCTTTTGCTCCTGATTTTATTCTTTAATTCTCTCAAATCCCCTTGCCTTTCACCATCTCCTAAGCAGTTTAATTCAGTAAGAATTTATACCCAAAAAAACCCATACACCGCATTTACTACTTACAAAATAAGTAAAGATAAATACTTAAATACTCAGGGTGCTTTAAATTGTTGTATGAAATTGTACTTTTAATCTCATATCAGACAAACAAAAAAAATAATTTTTGGATTCAAAATAAAATAATTAAGTGTTAAAATGAGTCTTAAATTTCTGCCATATTAAGCTTTCATTAACTTTTCATTGAACAATTATTAAATCTATGAGTTCATTCTCACATGCCTTTAATTTCTTTGCAGAAATCTTCTCAAATTAATTTCCCTTTTATTTTAACTCTTCTTTCACCCTAAGGGTGACATCAAGCAGGCTTATATGTTTCATGAATCTCTTAAAATATTTCCAATTATAAAGTAATTGTGTAGATTTATACCCAAAGCAACTTAATTGATTAAAAGATCTTCACTACAAACCCTATTTGTTTAGTTGAGTTTCGAAATTGCAGCATTTGCTCTATGCTGACAGCACAAGAACCATCAGCAGCAGCATTAATTAAAATATTAGTAAACACAGACAATATCAGAAGTTACCTATCGTTATTATTGAAGAATGAATATAAAGCAACATGAAATGCCATTAAAAAATTATTTGTCTGAGTTCTTTTTATCAGCATGAAAACATAGGTCTTTCATCATGTCATGTGAAGGGTACCATACTGACATTGAGTCAGACCACAAAAGGCCAAGAATCCCTGAAATGAGACAACTGCATGGAAAATGCAGTTTGGAAGAAGGTTTAGAGTGAAGTGGAGAAAGAAGACAAGGAAAGCAACAATATTTATGCTCTGGAACAGTTAGAGAAAACTTTCAAAAGAATTTGAGCTTTAATAAGTGACCCAGACTCAAATGCCATGTTTTGTTTTGTGTTTTTTAACAGCTCGTACAGTGACTAGTAAGCAAGGAAATAAAGAATAAAATAGAATATTCTGTGTATCATTCCTAAAAGCTTCAATTCACAGATTTCTTTAATATTGGTACTTTGTATTTTAAGACCTGCAAACAAATTGTAATGACCAACAATAAAATCATTCAACATGATTTATGAAGCTATTTACGGAGTTACCTTAGACTGGTAGGATTGATAGAGATGAAGAGACTATATAAGGGACATTCAGTATTGGGAGTGGTATAAGCTAGAGCTAGAAATGGAAAAGTATGTGTATGGAAGTACTAGGTAAAATAGCTGGAAAGTTGAGTGTCAAAGAATTTTGTAAACCAGCCTTTTCTAAAATACATGATTCACAATACTAATTCCTAATTACAATGATAAACTTAAATTTTTTACTATTCTGAAAAGTGGTGTAAGAAACACTGCTTTGAACAATTATTAGCATATTTCTGAATCACAGACCTCTTGAATATATTAATATGCAAATACATACTGCATATTTCTTGGAAGAAGATACACCCCAGGAACATGGGCTGGCAAATATTGCTGTTGAAAATGGAGACTCAGTGAAGCTTGTAGAACTGGGGAATGGACATACCTTTTAGGGATTTAATTATTTGATGTATGAGTCAATAAATGAAATGGATACATTTTTTTTTTGATAGGGCATCTCTCATATTTATTGATCAAATGGTTGTTAACAACAATAAAATTCTGTATAGGGGCCTCAGTGCACAATCATTAATCCACCCCAAGCCTAATTCTCATCAGTCTCTGATCTTCTGAAGCATAACGAACAAGTTCTTACATGGTGAACAAATTCTTACATAGTGAATAAGTTCTTACATGGTGAACAGTACAAGGGCAGTCATCACAGAAACTTTTGGTTTTGATCACACATTATGAACTATAAACAATCAGGTCAAATATGAATATTTGTTTGATTTTTATACTTGATTTATATATGAATCCCACATTTCTCCCTTATTATTATTATTATTATTATTTTTATTTTTAATAAAATGCTGAAGTGGTAGGTAGATGCAAGATAAAGGTAGAAAACATAGTTTAGTGCTCTAAGAGAGCAAATGTAGATGATCAGGTGTGTGCCTGTAGACTAAGTATTAATCCAAGCTAGACAAAGGCAACAAAACATCCACGGATGCAGAAGATTTCTCTCAAAACAGGGGGGATGAGGTTCTAAGCTTCACCTCTGTTGATCCTCAATTTCTCACCTGATGGCCCCCCTGCGACTGTGCCTGTCTTAGGTTGTTCCTCCCTTGAGGAATCTTACCTGTCTCTGGCTAACCAGTCATCTTCCAGGGCCATACAGGGAAATGTAAAGTTGGTAAGTGAGAGAGAAGCCATATTGTTTGAAAAGGTTAGCTTTTTACTTCTTTGCAGATTTATGCCCTGTGAGTTTTATGCCCAGCATTTGTCTGGAGGTATCTTTACCACTTGGAAGAATTATGATACTCGGTAAATTCAATATGAGGCACAAATTCTCTTTAAGGGTTGTAATTAGGAAGGAAGAAGAAAAGCTATAGGAGTAGCAGACGAAAAATAACATGGGAAGACTGATTATTTCTTTGACATATCTTCTTGTAGAGTAACTTCAGCATGTATAGGTTTTAAACTACTAATTAAATTGTGTACACACATTAACATAATAGGAATACAGTTACATAACCAAAGAAGACCTATAATTACCAGCCATCTCCAGTGAAACCAAGAAAACCAGTTAGGCCCCCTTGGCATTTGTGAAAACTTATCAATGATATGGTGGATATTGTCCAAATTAACTTGAACAGTCTGAGAGAAATCAGACAAATTAAAACAACCCATTCCTGGGGACTGTTCACATCCCATATGTTCTTTTAACAGTAGATAGTCTGTAGTTGTAAGATTTTGGAGCACTACAACTTGCACTTCTCCTAATTCTTGGTTGAGATCCAGTCAAATTTGTTGTTTTACTGTATGAACAGGCCAGCTTAGATATCTCCTTCTTCATTCCAATGAGAAGTCCAGGAACCGGTGGGATGAATGCAGCTACAACTGTATCATCACCTGGATCTTTGTTGAGGTTTTTTGATGATCATCTTCTGGTATGACTCTTCCAGAGTGTGCTGATGTTGGAAGTTCTTCATATCGTACCTCAGTTCATTTTCTGGGTAGCCAAATTAGGCTTTGATCCTCTGTATAAACACAAACAGACCCTTTGCCCACACTTTGATATGCCCTTTATACCATTGCGTAGAACTCATTGGAGGTCACTACACAGGAACTGCTTTTTTTTTTTTTAAGAGAAAGGAATATTATCAGAAAAATGTACCTCCATAGCCGATCATCTGACACCATTCAAGTGATCAAAATTAAGGATATTTAAAGCATGCATTAATTGTTGATTTACAGCTATTTTTATCCTATCAGGGAGTAATCCCCCTTTTCTTTCTTTTTTTTTTTGTTATCATTAATCTATACTTACATAAAGAATATCATGTTTACAAGGCTCTCCCCTATACCACGTCTCCCCTATAAACCACTTTACAGTCACTGTCCATCAGCATAGCAAAATGTTGTAGAATCACTACTTGTCTTCTCTGTGTTGTACAGCCCTCCCCTTTCTCCCTCCACCCCCATGCATGCTAATCTTCATTACCCCCCTTTTCTTCCCACCCCCTTATCCCTCCCTACCCACCCATCCTCCCCAGTGCCTTTCCCTTTGGTACCTGTTAGTCCATTCTTGGGTTCTGTGATTCCGCTGCTGTTTTGTTTCTTAGTTTTTCCTTTGTTCTTATACTCCACAGATGAGTGAAATCATTTGGTATTTCTCTTTCTCTGCTTGGCTTATTTCACTGTGCATAATACCCTCCAGCTCCATCCAAGTTGCTGCAAATGGTAGGATTTGCCCTCTTCTTATGGCTGAGTAGTATTCCATTGTGTATATGTACCACATCTTCTTTATCCATTCATCTACTGACTGACATTTAGGTTGCTTCCAATTCTTGGCTATTATAAATAGTGGTGCAATAAACATAGGGGTGCATCTGTCTTTCTCAAACATGATTGCTGCGTTCTTAGGGTAAATTCCTAGGAGTGGAATTCCTGGGTCAAATGGTAAGTCTGTTTTGAGCATTTTGATGTACCTCCATACTGCTTTCCACAATGGTTGAACTAATTTACATTCCCACCAGCAGTGTAGGAGGGTTCCCCTTTCTCCACAGCCTCGCCAACATTTGTTATTGTTTGTCTTTTGGATGGCAGCCATCCTTACTGGTGTGAGGTGATAACTCATTGTAGTTTTAATTTGCATTTCTCTGATAATTAGCGATGTGGAGCATCTTTTCATGTGTCTCTTGGCCATCTGTATTTCTTTTTTAGAGAACTGTCTGTTCAGTTCCTCTGCCCATTTTTTAATTGGATTATTTGTTTTTTGTTTGTTGAGGCATGTGAGCTCTTTATATATTTTGGATGTCAACCCTTTGTCGGATCTGTCATTTACAAAATATTCTCCCATACTGTAGGGTTCCTTTTTGTTCTATTGATGGTATCTTTTGCTATACAGAAGCTTTTCAGCTTAATATAGTGCCACTTGTTCATTTTTGCTGTTGTTTTCCTTGCCCAGGGAGATATGTTCAAGAAGAGGTCACTCATGTTTATGTCTAAGAGGTTTTTGCCTATGTTTTTTTCCAAGAGTTTAATGGTTTCATGACTTACATTCAGGTCTTTGATCCATTTTGAGTTTACTTTTGTATATGGAGTTAGACAATGATCCAGTTTCATTCTCCTACATATAGCTGTCCAGTTTTGCCAGCACCATCTGTTGAAGAGACTGTCATTTCGCCATTGTATGTCCATGGCTCCTTTATCATATATTAATTGACCATATATGTTTGGGTTAATTTCTGGAGTCTCTAATCTGTTCCACTGGTCTGTGGCTCTGTTCTTGTGCCAGTACCAAATTGTCTTGATTACTATGGCTTTGTAGTACAGCTTGAAGTTGGGGCGTGAGATCCCCCTACTTTATTCTTCTTTCTCAGGATTGCTTTGGCTATTCGGGGTATTTGGTATTTATTCGGGGTCTTTGGTGTTTCCATGTGAATTTTTGAATTATTTGTTCCAGTTCATTGAAGAATGTTGCTGGTAATTTGATAGGGATTGCATCAAATCTGTATATAGCTTTGGGCGGAATGGCCATTTTGACGATATTAATTCCTCCTAGCCATGAGCATGGAATGAGTTTCCATTTGTTAGTGTCCCCTTTAATTTCTCTTAAGAGTGACTTGTAGTTTTCAGGGTATAGGTCTTTCACTTCTTTGGTTAGGTTTATTCCTAGGTATTTTATTCTTTTTGATGCAATTATGAATGGAATTGTTTTCCTGATTTCTCTTTCTATTGGTTCATTGTTAGTGTATAGGAAAGCTACAGATTTCTGTGTGTTAATTTTGTATCCTGCAACTTTGCTGTATTCCGATATTAGTTCTAGCAGTTTTGGAGTGGAGTCTTTAGGGTTTCTTATGTACAATATCACATCATCTGCAAATAGTGACAGTTTAACTTCTTCTTTACCAATCTGGATTCCTTGTATTTCTTTGTTTTGTCTGATTGCCATGGCTAGGACATCCAGTACTATGTTAAATAACAGTGTGGAGAATGGGCATCCCTGTCTAGTTCCCGATCTCAGAGGAAAAGCTTTCAGCTTCTCACTGTTCAGTATAATGTTGGCTGTGGGTTTATCATATATGGCCTTTATTATGTTGAGGTACTTGCCCTCTATACCCATTTTGCTGAGAGTTTTTATCATGAATGGATGTTGAATTTTGTCAAATGCTTTTTCAGCATCTATGGAGATGATCATGTGGTTTTTGTCTTTCTTTTTGCTGATGTGGTGGATGGTATTGATCGATTTTTGAATGTTGTACCATCCTTGCATCCCTGGGATGAATCCAACTTGGTCATGGTGTATGATCCTTTTGATATATTCAGTTTGCTAACATTTTATTGAGTATTTTTGCATCTACATTCATCAGGGATATTGGTCTGTAATTTTCTTTTTTGGTGGGGTCTTTGCCTGGTTTTGGTATTAGGGTGATGTTGGCTTCATAGAATGAGTTTGGGAGTATTCCCTCCTCTTCTATTTTTTGGAAAACATCAAGGAGAATGGGTATTATGTCTTCTCTGTCTGTCTGATAAATTCCAAGGTAAATCCGTCCTGCCTGGGGGTTTTGTTCTTGGGTAGTTTTTTGATTACCATTTCAATTTCTTTGCTCGTAATTGCTTTGTTTAACTTTTGTGTTTCTTCCTTGGTCAGTCTTGGGAGGTTGTATTTTCCTAGGAAGTTGTCCATTTCTTCTAGGTTTTCCAGCTTGTTGGTATATAGGTTTTCATAGTAGTCTTTAATAATTCTTTGTATTTCTGTGGAGTCTGTCGTGATTTTTCCATTCTCATTTCTGATTCTGTTGATTTGTGTTGATTCTCTTTTTCACTTAATAGGTTTGGCTAGAAGCTTATCTATTTTGTTTATTTTCTCAAAGAACCAGCTCTTGGTTTCGTTGATTTTTGCTGTTGTTTTATTCTTCTCAATTTTGTTTATTTCTTCTCTGATCTTTATTATGTCCCTCCTTCTGCTGACTTTAGGCCTCAATTGTTCTTCTTTTTCCAGTTTCAATAATTGTTATGTTAGACTATTCATTTGGGATTGTTCTTCCTTCTTCAAGTGTGCCTGGATCCCTATATACTTTCCTCTTAAGACAGCTTTCGCTGCATCCCACAGAAGTTGGCACTTTGTGTTGTTGTTGTCATTTGTTTCTATATATTCCTTGATCTCTATTTTGATTTGTTCATTGATCCATTGATTATTTAGAAGCATCTTGTTAAGCCTCTATGTGTTTGTGAGCCTTTTTGTTTTCTTTGTAGAATTTATTTCTAGTTTTTTACCTTTGTGGTCTGAAAAATTGGTTGGTAGAATTTCAATATGTTGGAATTTACTGAGGCTCTTTTTGTGGGCTAGTATGTGGTCTATTCTGGAGAAGGTTCCATGTGCACTTGAGAAGAATGTATATCCTGTTGCTATTGGATGTAGAGTTCTATAGATGTCTATTAGGTCCATCTGTTCTAGTGTGTTGTTCAGTGCCTCTGTGTACTTACTTGTTTTCTGCCCGGTGGATCTATCCTTTGGGGTGAATGGTGTGTTGAAGTCTCCTAAAATGAATGCATTGCAGTCTATTTCCCCCTTTAGTTCTGTTAGTATTTGTTTCACATATGCTGGTCCTCCTGTGTTGGGTGCATATATATTTAGAATGGTTATGTCCTCTCGTTGGACTGAGCCCTTTATCATTATGTAGTGTCCTTCTTTATCTCTTGTTACTTTCTTTGTTTTGAAGTCTATTTTGTCTGATATTAGTACTGCAACCCCTGCTTTCTTCTCACTGTTGTTTGCCTGAAATATGTTTTTCCATCCCTTGACTTTTAGTCTGTGCATGTCTTTGGGGTTGAGGTGAGTTTCTTGTAAGCAGCATACAGATGGGTCTTGCTTTTTTATCCATTCTCTTACTCTGTGTCTTTTGATTGGTGCATTCAGTCCTTTTACATTTAGGGTGACTATTGAGAGATATGTACTTATTGCCATTGCAGGCTTTAGATTCGTGGTTACCAAAGGTTAGAGGTTAGCCTCTTTAGTATCTTACTGCCTAACTTAGCTCACTTATTGAGATGTTATATACAGTGTGTGGAGATTCTTTTCTTCTCTCCCTTCTTATTTCTCTTCCTCCTTTCTTCATATGTTGTGTGTTTTGTTCTGTGCTCTTTTAGAAGTGCTCCCATCTAGAGCAGTCCCTGTAAGATGCCCTGTAGATGTGGTTTGTGGGAGGCAAATTCCCTCAGCTTTTGCTTGTCTGGGAATTGTTTAATCCCGCCATCATATTTAAATGATAGTCGTGCCGGATACAGTATCCTTGGTTCAAGGCCCTTCTGTTTCACTGTATTAAATATATCACGCCAGTCTCTTCTGGCCTGTAGGGTTTCTGTCGAGAAGTCTGATGATAGTCTGATGGGTTTTCCTTTATAGGTGACCTTTTTCTCTCTAGCTTCCTTTAAAACTCTTTCCTTGTCCTTGATCCTTGCCATTTTAATTATTATGTGTCTTGGTGTTGTCCTCCTTGGGTCCTTTCTGTTGGGAGTTCTGTATATTTCTGTGGTCTGTTCAATTATTTCCTCCCCCAGTTTGGGGAAGTTTTCAGCAATTTTTTCTTCTAAGACACTTTCTATCCCTTTTCCTCTCTCTTCTTCTTCTGGTACCCCTATAATACGGATATTGTTCCTTTTGGATTGGTCACACAGTTCTCTTAGTATTGTTTCATTCCTGGAGATCCTTTTATCTCTCTCTATGTCAGCTTCTATACGTTCCTGTTCTCTGGTTTCTATTCCTTCAATTGCCTCTTGCATCTTATCCATTCTGCTTATAAATCCTTCCAGGTTTTGTTTCACTTCTGTAATCTCCTTCCTGGCATCTGTGATCTCCCTCCAGACTTCATCCCATTGCTCTTGCATTTTTCTCTGCATCTCCATCAGCATGTTCATGATTTTTATTTTGAATTCTTTTTCAGGAAGACTGGTTAGGTCTGTCTTCTTCTCAGGTGTTGACTCTGTGATCTTTGTCTGCCTGTAGTTTTGCCTTTTCATGGTGATAGAGGTAGTTTGCAGAGCTGGTACGAGTGACAGCTGGAAGAGCTTTTCCTTCTTGTTGGTTTGTGGCCTTCCTCTCCTTGGAGAATAGCGACCTCTAGTGGCTTGTGCTGGGCAGCTGTCTGCAGACAGGGCTTCTGCTTCCTGCCCGGCTGTTATGGAGTTTATCTCCACTGTAGCTTTGGGCGTGGCCTGGCTCGGGCTACTGCTCCAAAATGTTGGAGCCCCTTTGGAGGGGAAGCAGCCAGGAGGCTATTTATCTCCATAAGGGGCCTCTGTGCTCCCTGCTGTCCAGGGAGTTAGAGTGCCCAGAGATCCCCAGATTCCCTGCCTCTGGAGTAAGTGTCCCGCCCTACCCCTTTAAGACTTCCAAAAAGCACTCAGCAAACCAAAACAACAACAACAACAAAAAATAAATTCATTAATTAAATAAATAATTTAAAAAAAAAAAGAAAAACGCACGAGTATCTTTGTCCTCAGGCGCCGGCCTCAGGCACCCGCTCACCGGTCTTGCTGCCCTGTTTCCCTAGTATTGGGGTCTTTGTCCCTTTAAGACTTCCAAAAAGCACTCGCCAAAAATAAATGGCCGCTCCCATTTCTTTGTTCTCCAGCATCGGCCTCAGGCATCCGTTCACCAGTTCTGCTGCCCTGTTTCCCTAGTATCCAGGACCCCATGCATGCACTGTGCCTGAGCTCTGGTGTGGGTGGCTGAGGCTGGGTGTTCAGCATTCCTTGGCTCCCTCTCCCTCCCTGCTCTGACTCCTCTCCTCCCGCCGGGAGTTGGGTGGAGGGGCGCTCGGGTCCCACGGGGCTGGGGCTTGTATCTTACCCCCTTCGTGAGGCTCTGGGTTCTCGCAGGTGTGGATGTGGTCTGGATGTTGTCCTGTGTCCTCTGGTCTCTATTTTAGGAAGAGTTGTCTTTGTTGTATTTTCATAGATATATGTGTTTTTGGGAGATTTCCACTGCTCTACTCACTCCGCCATCTTGGCTCCCTTTCTTTTTTTTTAAGAGAAAGGAATAATATCACAAAAATGTACTTCCATAGCTGATCATCTGACACCCTTTAAATGATCAAAATTAAGGATATTTAAAGCATGCATTAATCGTTGATTTACAGTTAGTTTTATCCTATGAGGGAGTAATCCCCCTTTTCTTTCTTTTTTTTTCTGTTATCATTAATCTACAATTACATGGAGAATTATGTTTACTAGGCTCTCCCCTATACCAAGTCCCCCCTATAAACCACCTTACAGTCACTGTCCATCAGCATAGCAAAATGTTGTAGAATCACTACTTGTCTTCTCTGTGTTGTACAGCCCTCCATTATGCATGCTAATCTTAATACCCCCATTCTTCTCTCCCCCCTTATCCCTCCCTACCCACCCATCCTCCCCAGTCCCTTTCCCTTTTGGTACCTTTTAGTCCATTCTTGGGTTTTGTGATTCTGCTGCTGTTTTATTCCTTCAGTTTTTCCTTTGTTCTTATACTCCACAGATGAGTGAAATCATTTGGTACTTGTCTTTCTCTGCCTGGCTTATTTCACTGAGCATAATACCCTCTAGCTCCATCCATGTGGTTGCAAATGGTAGGATTTGTTTTCTTCTTATGGCTAAGTAATACTCCATTTTGTATACCACATCTTCTTTATCCATTCATCTACTGATGGACACTTAGGTTGCTTTCAATTCTTGGCTATTATAAATAGTGCTGCGATAAACATAGGGGTGCATCTGTCTTTTTCAAACTTGATTGCTGTGTTCTTAGGGTAAATTCCTAGGAGTGGAATTCCTTAGTCAAATGGTAGAAATGGATACAATTTTAATATTTTCTTTTTTGGCAATTTTCATAATGTATAATTACAGATTCATTCATAACATTTTATTCAATATTCATTGCCCTCACTATCCAGTATCTTTGTTAGAGCAGGGAACAGGGCTCTTTTACTCACTGGTGTTTCCCAGTGTATATAATCCAGTACCTAACACATAGTAGATATTTAATAAACATTTGTTGAAAAAATGATTGGAAAGGAAATAAGTCTGGTGGTAATATACTTTCATACAGTATTATTTTTGCAGTACTTTTAGGAGACAGTAAGGTTCTGAACTTGATTGTGTGAATGGTAAAGAAAGGAAGGGGAAGATGTAAAATGTTTAATAGAGAAGGAAAGAAAGAAAGAGCAGAAACAGATGATTCCAAGGTACAGAATTAAGATAAAACACAACCAGTCAAAATAAGGAGTCAAGAAGGAAAGACACACTGTCTGGCACAGATTAGGAACTCAGTAAATATTTCCAAGTTCTGCTTTACACAAGTTGAGTTTTATTTAACAATAGGTAGCTCATTAAGGAGTTAGAAATTAAATCAGGGATGATGCTTTATATTAGGAATCATACTAAGAATGCTTTGAAATCACTTTGAAGTTATTATATGAAAATACCTGGAAGCATTGTTCTTAAAAGAAGTAGCCCATCTAAAAGCAGAACCTAGAAATATTTAAAAACTCCTTCTTGGTACCCAGCACCATGCTTTGCTTCTCGATTTCTTATTTTGATCACTGATGTTATCATATTAACATTAAAGAACACAAGGGGGTTTGTCCCAATAACAGTCCATTGATCTTCATGAAGACTAACTGGTTTCCTTGTATTGATAGCAAATCAAATCATGTATAACAACCACATGCCTTCTGGTATTATAATGGTAAAGTGAAAACAAACCCATGAAATCTGAGTGTTTTTGAAATACAACCATTTCAACAGTAAGCAAACAAACCTCATATGCTCCACTTGGAAAGTCCTAGAATCACCAAGTGTGTTGTCATGATAAGGGGATTTCAGAGACATACTTGAATTTAGGAAGTGGTTTTAAAAGCTGTTTCTTGAAGTAGGACATGGAGAGAGCTTGGCAGGATTCCATATCCTGGTGGCATACTTAGTGAAGCCAAAGGTTTCTCAGTGAATAAATAAGAAAAATTTGTCACTTGAAAAAAAGTAAGACCGTGTCAAATAATGAGTGCATTCAGAGTATTTATCACAAGAAATCTTGGGAAGATTGACCTTTCCTTTGTCCCTATGTCTTTCCTGGTATGGGCTAGGAGGCAAGGATAAAGTAGATGGACAGGGGTCTAAAATCCTAGGGAATGCACAGTTATTGAAAGTTGGGTGTTTTGATTCATATGTTCTTGCTGCTTGAGCCAACCACTGCAAATATAATTCTCAAGTGGTTGCAGTTCTCTTTCAACTTAATCAATAGAGAAATATTTGAAGAATATGTTAAGATTAGTCACTACTTTGCCTAGGTTAGGCCATGTTAGCAAGCCCTGCTGTTTATATGTATTTGGGAAAGTTGAAAGAGAGGCAATTGCACACTATGGTTGTAAAAAAAGAAAAAAAACCCTTTAGCTAATCAATTTAGACTATATAAACACACACACACACACACACACACACACACACACACACACACACATGCAGATATATGAATTCAAAAGAGAAGAGAATCCATGCAGTGCTGTGAGAATCCAAGAAAAGGCTACTTTAATCTTTGATTTTAAGGAATTTACTGGAAGGGCCTTAACAGAAAGAGATGAATACCTATTATTTTTCTCTTGCCTTTAAATCCTTTTGTGAAACTAAAAATCTAAGAATTCCTCTTTTGAATGTGTACTAAGGATATGTGGTAACACAGGAAATCAGATTGCTTCTGAGTCAAAAGTCCAAACACTGGATGTAAATCTACATGCCCTTGTGGTATGTATACTGGGTAATGGTCATGTTTCAGAAAAAAGCCAATACACTTCTATCTATCCATATCATTTATGTATTGTAATGTATATGTGCTTTCCTCGGTTCTGTGCTCTATTCAATTCTGAAACACTTTCTTCATTCTACCTTATTACATTTCTATCCTTTTGACATTCAAAAAATTCCTTAAAACTTATTACTAGGTACTAGTCATATCAGACTAACATGACATGCACCTATGAAATATTTTATGAATACATCACTGCCAAATGTGTGTGTAATAAATTTGTGTTCTTATAAATTCTGATATACTGATCTATATACATTTCTGTTAATGTAATAGTTAGCTAATTGAAAAGAGTCAATGGCTTTGGGATAAGGAGATATGAAGTCCAATCTCAGGTCTACTAATTAGTATGTATGTGACTTTATGCACATCACAGACTCACTAAACCTTAGTTTATTATTAAAATATGGAAAATAACATATGAATGCCTATTTCTCATTCAAAAGTCAAGATGATAGATTGTAAATTGGTTTGAATTTTTGCGAGAACTGTACCAATAGAAGTCTTCAGCTCCTATAGTTGTTTGCAAATACCGTTAATATTTTTAAAGTATGTACTGAACCACATAAGAGACATTACTAGAAATATACATTGTCGAACAGGTTGGAAATGGTCCCTGTCCTCACAAAGTTTTCAATCTAGTGATCAAAATTAATAGTGAATAAGTAATTAAAGTATGATCAAACAGAAATGCAGCCTATAGTTGGAACATAAATGCTTTAATGAATAGGGCCAGGTTATTTTCTCTTCTTAATCTAAATTCTTTTAAAAGGCAAATAAATGTGCCCTATGTGAAAATAGCCCTATTTTTGAAGGCCCTAGTGAAAGAAGGATCATGTAGTCTTAGAAATGCAAAAGAAAACATGAATGAAAAAATCACAGAACGCAGTGAGGAAAGTGGCAACTGGCCAGGGCGCATGGGGGTAGGTGTGAATGTAGGAAGCAGGAGTCAGACCACAGGCCAGATCATACTTGGCAGACCATACTAAAAATTCTGGACTTTGTTTAGTGGGCAGAGAGGCATCCTTGTAGTATTTGCAGCAAGAGGGTGACATGACTACATCTGTGTTTTAAAAAGGCCATTCCAGCTGCACAGTGGAGGGAGAACAATAGAAAGAGAGATGAGTATACATGCACGAGATAATAGTTTTAGCTAGGCTGCTGGGCACTTGAAGAAAAATAGGCTGGGCTGAGGAAATGTTCAGGCTGTTTAATGGTATGACTCGGTCATTGTTAGATGTGCAGAGCGGGGCAGCTAAAGGAGTCAAGGACAATGCCAGGGTTTCTATCTTGAGAAACTAGGGCAATGGTATTGCTGTTCACTGAGATTGAGAACACTGGAGGAGGAGGAGGCTTGAACAGAAGAATAATTGCTCACTCTTAGCAAATGTTTAAAACTTGAAGACACGGTTCTAAGTGCTTTGTAACTCTGTTATTTTACAGGCGACTAGACCAGTAGAGGTAAAGTAATGTGCGCCTCAAGTCACAGCCAGGGAGTTAGCTCCAGATTCCAGTCTCTTGACCATGACAACGGGCCCCAGAACTTTCAAGAGCATAACATCAATTTTGGGCACATTATGCTTGAGAGGCCCATAAAACATAAAATGGAAGTGATGAGGGAAATAAATCTGAGTAAAGATAAGAAAAAAAAAGTGTTGTGGCCATCCACTTCCTCCACTCAGCAACGTTAAATGAAGTAAGAGCTGGCAAAGGTGAAGGAGATTATGAAGGGAGTGCACAGTCAGAAGGGCAACGAGCCGGAGAGGGCAGGGGGACTCTAGTATCATACATCTCAGTGTTTGTGAAGAAGCTAACACCTTTTCAAAAGATTGAAGTGGAGGAACTGAAGTGGAAGGATATGTCAGAAGAGTGTGATGTCAGGGGAAGTCGAAGGAAAAGAGTGTAGCCGAAAGAAGGATGTAGTTTTCTGCCCCAGGCTCCTCACAAATCAAGCAAGAAGGGATTACAAGTATGGAGGGGATTAAAGAAAAACTCCTCTAAACCTGGAAGTTAATCTCCCACCTTCCTTATTCATTTATTCTTACAACCAAGATTCCATTAGACTAAAAGGAGTTTTAAATGCATATATTCTCATGGACAGAGAAAGTAGAAGAGAAAACATCAGGAAATAAGAAATTGCCAGAAATTTTGAGAAGACAGGGGAAGATGTAGTTTATATTCATCTACATACAAAGAACTTTGCTAACTACATTATAAAACACCCACAGAGGGATATGAAAATTGGTTTATTCCACAGTCTTCCTTAGCATCTTGGAGACAACTGGTACCAGGCAAGAAACTGAAGAGGCTTAGTACTGGTAACAGGACAATTGATTGAAATGCTCTACACAACAAAAGTGTATAGCTGTGCCCCAGGCAGGAGACCAGACGGTTCTTTGGCTGACTGCCAGATCATCCTGTAGTAAAACCTGTCATGCACACAAAGCTTCCAATTAGCTTTTTGGAGCTTATTTCTTCAGTGTTGAAGGACAGCCAAGGATCACCAGGTATCTGTGGAAAACCCCTGTCATGAGAGAGAAAGATCATAATAATCAAATAGAAAATAGAATTCAGAACTGACACAAGGACATTGGTAAAAGGCAAAAAAGTCTATAGTGAATATCTTCTGAGAGAAATAAAAATGATATAGCATCCCGACACACAAATAAGATACTCTGAAAAAGGAGCATTCAGGAAGGAACAAATACTTTTTGTTCAGTAAAAATATGCTATCAGATCGAAGATAATACAGTATGTGGACTTGGAAGATAAAATTGAGAAAATAGAATAAAAAAACAGACAAAAATTATAAGAGAAAAAAATAATTGAATTATAGGATAAATCTAGGCAGTAGATCCTACAGAGTTGCAGAAAAGAGAAGTTAGGTCCTACTTAGGACTGCAGAAAAAGAGAAAAGAAAAATAATGAAGAGGAAAAATTATCAAATAACAGAAAATTTAACAGAATTGAAGAATAAGTGCTTCCAAAGTGAAAGGGCCCATCAAGTCCCCAGCACAATGGACTAAAAAACACAGTAAAGCTGAGTCATGAAATTTCAAAAGACTAAGGAAGAGATAAAAATTCTAAAATGTTCCGGTGTAATGGAAGGTGGGTGTAAAACAGGATTTTGACTAGTAATGGCACTGAATTTCCTGACAATAACCTTCAAAGCAAGAGAATGATAGTGTGAAAACACCTTCAAATTTATGAAAGGAAAATTATTTCTGACCCAGAAGTATATAGCCAGTCAGATTTTCAATCTCTTGTGAGTGAAATGAAACCATGTCAGACATTGAAAAATCTCCAAAAATGTACCTACCATAAATCTTTTCTCACAAAGTTATTAGGTGTTTTATTCCACCATTGGATGTTATATTCTAGTAAGTCTAAAAAGAAAAAGATGTGGAGGTCTAGAAAATAGGAGATATAACACAAGAAAGAAATACAAAATTCATAGAGTGGTAGTGAAGGGAAATTCCAGAAAGATGAATACATATTGGGTCTAGAAAATCAATCATTTCAGACAAGAGAAGAAAGATACAATACCCCGGCAGGATTATTCCAGGGGTAAAATGACAAGATTACACTGCTCTAGTATACCAAGAAGAGATAATCAGGAAGTTGAATTAATAAGGAAAGAAAACAAATTAAGCAATTTGTAAAGAAACATAAAGATGCACAAGTAATAAAACGTGATTGAATTGCAATGGTATAGAATCATAGTAAAATAAATACTAACAATTTAAAACAAAATTGCGCTATATATACTTTTTTTCACTTGGTTAGAAATGTATGGGAATTTGTTAGAAGGAAAGTAAACCATCACATTGCATACTAGAAACCTGTAACTGAAAAATGAAGGAGTAGAACTACAATCAAGTTAGTTGGAAATTTAGGGTGGGAAAAACTCTACAAAGTTTAAAGTTATTAGGTGTTATTACGTTACAAGGGAACATAACTCAGGAATCAAAGGAGTTATGATTGAGAGGAAGTCCATGAATCAGATAACAAAGTCATCAATAGATGAAGAGGAGTGTTCAAGAGCTGGCATGAAGAATAAAACTAAAGTGAATGGAAGCAGGAAGAGTAGAAAGATGTTATGTCTTGTTAATGAGCCCATCAATGGAGCAGGGATTTTACATAATGAGAGAAGAGTAATTTTTTAGAGAGCAAGGGAGATAACAGTTCTACTTTCAACCATGAAGTGTTTAAGGTGTGAGACAATCACCATGCTACACCTTGTAAGGCTATCAATGTACCAAGTTTCATTGAAACTGAAGGGGAGGGAATATTCAGTGAACAGGACGAGGCTGAATGAAGTTGATCATGGTGTAAGGCACACTCCCCAAGTTCAGAGGGAGTAGAAGTGAGAGAAGCTGGGCCAGCAGAAAAGCTCAACACATTGTGGGAATGAGAGAAGGGACAAAAAATGACCAGAAGAGCCTACATTCCGAGTCAATGAACAGGAAAGCAGTCCTAAGTCTTGGGGGACAGGGACACCTTGGCCACATGGTTCAGGTGCAGGCCTGGAAATTCTTTTTCATCTCCGTTCCTAATAAAACATTTGAGTGGGAACACAAACAGGTATCAAGAGGTGGCCTCATGGTTCTACACAATAGGGTGAGTGCACAGCAGTAGGCAGTGCACAGCATGAACAGTAGATCCCTCACTCCTCCATAGGTCATAGAGGTGGGTAGGGGTACACCTGCCTTGAGGCAGCTCTGTGGCTTCACAGCTGGGTGGTTGCTGTGGCTCCTAGTGACTCTGAAAACCTGGGAGTCTTCCCATACCCCTCCATCTCTCCCACTCCTTCCCCATCCACCTTTCATCTAACCTACCACAAACACACTCTAATTTGTGCACAGTTTTAAAAAACGTTCACCCATGTTTCAGGGGCAAGCGTAAGCATGGTAATAGCATTGCACTGAGTCAGGATTGTATTCTGTCCTGATGCTGCCATTTCAAAGCTGTGTGATAATAGCAAGTCTCTTCACCTCTTAATCTATTTCTTTATTTGTTAAATGAGAATAAAACTTATTTCACACACCTGGCAGGGCTGCTGAAGGATTAAATGGTGTAATACATGTGCATGTCCTATATAAACTTTAGCATATATAATTGTATATATATCGAAATTAAATTTCTAAGCTTTAAGTGTCATGCTGATGCCCTCCAAAGGCAGCCAAGTAAGGAGCTGTTTGTTCTCTGTGGTTTCCAGTGCAGTGCCTGGAGATGACCACCAAGCGGAAAATCATCGGCCGTCTGGTGCCTTGCCGATGTTTCCGAGGAGAAGAGGAAATCATCTCAGTTTTAGATTACTCCCACTGCAGTCTTCAGCAGGTGCCAAAGGAGGTCTTCAACTTTGAACGGACCTTAGAGGAACTGTATCTGGATGCCAATCAAATTGAAGAGCTACCGAAGGTAACTTTTTACAACATAAAATATACACTGTAAATGAGTATTCTATCATTTCCAAAGACTTGGCATATGATAATGTTATCTATAGCCTTCTATCTGGGTAACTGACAAATCATTCAAATTGATGTAATTTTCCCCAATATTTTCATTACCTTTTAATGCTATTCGATTTGCAACTAGATGTAATATGTTAATAACCAAATGAACTCCATGGAAATCATCATTTTATGCATTATGCTTTGTTATTTTAATTTAAAATGGCCTCCATGAAAATACGTATCAGTGGGTTGAGATCAATGGCTTTTGTTTAGAAAAGAAAGGAAATGTATGACATTCTCTATTCCAGAACTGAAAATCTGTATGTTGTATGTTAACATATTTTATGATGACATTGTTTTAAAATCTTGAATTATATATTCCAAGTCTTAAGAAATACTTTTACATGCACACAGCAATTAATAATATTATGAAAAACGTATGTGTCTGGAATTTGGTCTCTTTGATTATTACAAACATCACATCATTGAACTTATCCAGCAAACAACTAACAAATATACTGTAACTAAAAATTTTAATATCAAACTTTGCACACACAAACACACACTTTACCATTATGATATTGTGCTATGCAAAGAAAAAGACTCCTGGGAACTTGTTCACTACTGCAGATAAGATTGGATAAGAGATAGGTTAAAGCTGACCAAGGCCACATAGCAGAGAGGTTCAAAATTTAAACCACTGGATCCTAATGATCACATAAATAAGTGATTTATATTAAGTAGTTGGCATGGCATTTACCTATGAAGGATTTACATGATGGCTCAGAGAGAAAAAATGTCATGCAATGCATTTCCATTCTTATGCTGAAAAAAAAAGGTACATATTGAACACCCAGGAACCAGAAAAAAAAATTCCATAATAAACACTAAATTTATTATCAAAATCTGAGGATAATGTTTTGATCAAAACAAATAGTAATTGTTTTTATTTAGGATTATGAATTATGGTATTTATATAACACTTTGGAGGCAGTAACTATTTACTGTTCACTTCAAAACCAGTATACTTCATTTTTGGTGACCTAAGTGTATAGTCTCAACTTGGATTTTTGCTCAGGAGGGCTGGGTCAGGCTTTTAGAAATCACTGGGGGTCATATTGATTGCATGTAGATTGAACATCAAGTAGAAATTGGCCTGAAATGGGCCGACTCTCCCATAGACTATGAACTCCTTGAAGGCAGAGATGGCACCTTATGCATCTCTGCCTCCCTGTTCATGAGCATGTGTGCATGGTGACTTTCACATAATGGGTAATTTATTTGTTGTCACTGCCAGGTGGAATAATGCAGGGAACTTCACATACTATAGGACCTGATTAACAAAACTATGTAAGATCAGACAATTTGTAAATGTGGCATTTGGCTCTGACTTAAAGAAATAAGCACACGTATTTTTTTAGAGCAGGCCAGTTTATATTGCCAGATAAAATAAAGAATATCCAGTGACATTTGAATTTTAAACCAAAAAAAAAAAAACCCAAAAACTTTTTAGTATAATTATGCCCCAAATATTGCACTGAATATACTTGTACTAAAAACAAAATAGCTTTTTTATCTGAAATTCAAATTTAACTGGGCAATCTTTATTTTTTTTTATTTGCTATATTTGGCAGCCCAGACCAATTTAGTCATTTAAAATAATTTTCCTAGCTCTATGCAACATATTTTATAAGACAAATAGTAAAAACATGGGTAATTAATCAAGCAAGTATTTACTTAATATCCACTCCACTACACAGTGTTTAAGGCTTTAAGGGGGCTACAAGAGAAATAAATCTCAATCGTTGCTCTCAAGGACCTGACAACATAGTTCCAGAGGACACTGAAGCATTAGAGGTGAATGCACAATAATGTGTAATCAGAACCAAAGAGCCAAATACTGAGGTAAAGCTTGTGTATAGAGAGGAGATCTATTCTTGGGGGAATGGGGAGAGAGATTGACTAGAAAGCTCAGATGCAAAAATTAAGATGGTTTATATGGAAGGGGTAGGAAAGGGGCAGCAGAGCTGCCAGGAGTCTGGAAGAGCAGATGCCATGTGGGTGAGGGCTGACAGTGTTCTATGGCTTTCTTTGTATTCCTCTGGCATTGTTACCATTATGATTTCAGATTGTAATGAAATAGCCATTTGCATTGCTGATATTACATTATGATAAGAATTACCTTCTATGAATTTTTTTCTGATGTTTTATAATGATTATATTTCTAGCTGGCCATAAATTTCTACTGTAAGATGTTATACAACAGGTGGAGAACAAAGTCAAGGTTGATGACTTTAGGAAAAGACATGTCAAGAGTGTGTCAGAAAGATGCAAAAATAGATAATGGAAGAACAGGAAGGCTTTTTGATTAAGGATATTTCAATCTAAATTGCTTAGTTTTCTGTAGTAAAAGGTAAAAATACAAAGTGATATGCCTTTCACACAGTGATAGAAACCCACACAGCTTATAACTTAGAACAGTTTCGCTTGTTATTTTGAATTGGGAATTTAAAATTATAGAGTAATAGACCATAACAGGTGCGGGAAGTAGTGTAGGAAGGCAAATGTGAGTCAAAAGCAATAATGGGGAAAATCGTCTGAGAAACTTCTTGAAACTAAAGGAACTTTAAAAAGGGAATAGAAATTTTGGTCACATATTGGCTTTTCCAAACTTTCTGTTCTCATGGAGAGTGAATTTGGTAGATGAGACCAGTTTAACTATATGTAAGAGAGAACGGGACTAAATCTGAAGCACCATACTTAAAGTTTTCTCCATTTACAACTACTCCAGAAACAATGTAGAGATTTAAAATCTGAGCTTTGGACCCAGACAAGCCCGGCATGAGATCCAACCCTGTTATTTGGTTGGAAGGGATTTTATTTTCTGGAAGCCTCAGTTTCTTCTTTCGCAAACCTGGGAAAATAAAAGCACTGCCTCCTGTGATTTGATAGGTGACAGATGATGCTCTATTAGATAATAGATAGACAGACAGACAGACAGACAGACAGGTGAGTATTGGGTAAGATAATGCATGTGGAATGCCAGAGTAGAAAAAATATTCAATAATTGGTAGTCATTATTCTCCTTTTCCAAAGGAAGGAAAATTTCCATGTTAATTACTCTGAGTAAAAAAAAGGTAAGATTTTATAACATCTCAAGATAGTTCTGAGTATTGACTCTGCCAAAAAAAAATATTATGGCATGACATCATCCCTTTCTGAAATCTCCAGACAGCTTCTAGGGAAGCAATCCCCTCCTACCCGTAAAGGATGTTGATAGGTTTTTGACCCCAACAACTTTACCAGCACATTTGTGATAATACCACTGCTTCCCCAGAGACTTTTATCTCACAGAATTACAATGTTATATCATTTTTGAGTAGATGCAACTTGGAGATTGTTTTTTTTTTTTAGTCCTCAGTTATTACTAATAAGCAATTCCAAGCTGGAACAGTTAATTCACTTCTCTTCGTACACATGGGATGTTAGATTCCTATCCGAAACCTTAGCAGAGACTATATATTAGTAAAGATTAAATAGGTTATGCTACAGTAACAAGTCAAAAGTTCAGTACATAACTGAAGAGAAATTTTGTTTTGTGTCGCATGAATGTTGGCAGGGACCACTGCTCTTCAGGAACCCACGGTTAAAACAGCTAGTCCAACTTTCCACTGAATGCAGAAATTTTAACATATTATTTCTCTTGAAACATTCCTCCACTAACTTAAGAAGCAGATGATTGTATTATTGATAATTCTGGTTATTAGAAAATTCTGCAATAATATAAATCCATGTATTCTATCCATTCAAAACTTGGTTAGGTACTAAGGATAAAACAAAGATTATTAAGGTATGACTTCTCTGGATGAAAACCTATACCTCTGGCATTACTGCCTGGATCTTTGAAATGTTTTAAAGGAATTTATATACTTTGCCTTAGAGTTATTTTTTTTGCAAGACAAGTTTCTGTGTTTCTTTGGCCAGTTTTCAAGCACATTCTTTCTAGATACTTCACCACCTTTATTACTTTCCTCTGGACACATTCTAGTTATTTGTTTGATTTTAGACATTGATTTATCAATACAAATATTTACCCAAGTGGAAATATCCAACAAAGGAATAAATAAAATGTAATGGAACTCAGGAGAGAGGTCAGACTTGGATATGTATTTGAGAGTTATCCTCCTAGCTGTGAGAATTAAAACAAGTAGACAAGATAATATCTCAGAAAGAAAGGAAGAAGAAAATTGCTGAGAGACAAATTTTAAGCTTAATTTCAAAAGCAAAATGATAGTACAAACTCACCACAGAAACTTTACTAGAAGTTACTGGGGTTGTCTTTCAGGAGTAATGGAAATTTTGTTTTCAGGGGTAAAATTGGGAAATTTTATTATGCTTAGAAAGGTAGAAGATTCCAAAAGTGAGAGAAAAGTGGCATCTTAGAGAAATTGATTTTGATCTTGGTCTCTATAGCTTGCAATAACCTATTTGCTCATGATGAACAGAAGAAAAGGAAATAGCACTTATTGTGTAACATTATCGAACCTGATTCTGGATATTTTTAATCTTCTAAGACATTTGAAATTTAAGGTCATGAGCATTTCACTTATAGAGATCTCAAATGAAGTATTTGATATACGAGTCAGGAGAGGTTCTTTATTCCTACCAGAGTGCCATAAATGCTCAGATCACAAAACAATTGAGACATAGGGAATTCATACAGATATTTAAAAATAACCAAAGGAACAAATGTTAATTTGAATATTAAACTATATATTTGTAAAACATGCTCATTTTCATATGGGTAATGTCTCCATTTGAGTTCTGATTTTGTTTCAGCATGGCCCAGATCAGTAAATTCACTTTTGGGTTTCAAAATTCAAAGCAAAATGGGACAATTAACATTCTCTTTCTTTTGCTAAATGAACATTTTTTAAATCTCATACAAAACTTTTGTAGTTTTATTGTAAGAAGAATACTTTAACAGCAAAATGTGGAAAACACTCATAAACATAGAACAAATAGTAGTTCCTTCACAAAATAGTTATTAAACCTACACTCTTATTTCTTAAATAGCAGTTTTATTGAATTATAATTCACATATTAAATTCACCCTTACAAAGTATAGCTCAGTGGTTTTATTATATTCACAAAATTATACAAACATCAAGTCTGTTTAATCCTAGAAAATTTTTATTGCCTCCCATGAAACACACTGTACCTATTAGCAGTCACTCCACTTTCTCTGCTTGCCCTAGTCCCTGGGAACTTCTTTCTCCACGTATTTGCCTATTTTGGATATTTCATAAAAGTGGAATCATACAGCATAGGACCTTTTGAGACTGGCTTCTTCCACTGAGCATGTTTTCAAGGTTCAGCCAGGTTGTGACATATATGAGTGCTTGATCCCTTTTATTAACAAATAATATTCCTTTGTATGGATGTACCATCTACCACCTTTTACAAATAAGAGAATATTTTTGAAGTGCAGACAAATTGCTACAAATGCTATTTTTCTATGGCGCATGTGTATAATTGTTTCCTCAACACAAATGCATCAGTCTGGGGCTTTGTAGTCCATCGTACCCATGAAGTTGAGCTCCCATACCCAAGTTCTTCCAGTATTTTGTTTTTAATTGAGCAATGCTGAAATTCAATTTCATAACGGTATGTATTAAAAATCAAAATAAATTCTTAACAATACACATCCAATATAGAATATTGTTGGTTTAACTGAAAGATAGCAGAAAATACAGCCTTCCCATCTATAGTTGTTTCTCCCAGAAGAAACCAAGCATTGGGAAGCTAGGTGCCAGGCAAGGGCTGCAGAAAAACAGTTGCATGGTGCTGACTACTCTATATTGGTCACTCATGCAGCTGTGTAGCAGAAACATTCATCACCTGATATGAAGCAGTCAGAAATTTATCAAAGAGAGATGCTTCGGACTGGTAAAAATTTTGTCACAGTCTGGCTCAAGTCATTGGACCATAAATAACAGAAATCTTTATTGACTCTTCAGAAAATAAAAAAAGCAACAAAAATGTCACCTAAATTGTGCCAGCAGCCAGCAGCCAGCAGGTAAAACAGAGCTCCAAATTATTGACCCCCAAATGGGCTATGACAACCATATTGGATCTGTTTATGCTGAGCCTACATGTAAAAGCCAAGTAAGACTTGTTCCCCACCCTTTCCTCTGCTAGTTTTGTTCTTCAGTATGGCCTGCACCTTCATTTCAGGTCTCTGCTCAAACATCACTTTACCAGAGAACTTTTACCCCTTTCTTTATACAAAATAGCACCACCCAGCACCACCACCATTTATTTCCCCCAATAAAATGTTAGGCTTAATTATATGTCAAGAAGATTTCTAGTACAATTCAATTGTGATAACAGTATTAAGATACTGCCTAAACAACGTATTATTGCTATAAAACATCTGCATAGCTTCCTCTGATACACTGCTATCTTAAAAAGAATAAGAACTCTGACATGGCCAGAGGTGGGGAAAGATGGGCAAAGTTGGAGCATATCTGCATAGTACACCAAAAATAAAACCCTCATTTAGCAGTGGCTTGTTTTTAATTTGTGAAGTTGATTCTGGGAATTGAAGGTAGGTGGGATCGTTCTATGTCTCCTCCACAATCCACTACCAAACACAGTGGATACTTTACATCTCTTTCTTCATCTATATACATTAGAGCTGCCACATAATTTTTTCTCAAATTAAGGAATGTGCTTTCTGACTATAGAAGCAGTAAAGGAGGGATGTCATGAAATGTACTTTTACACATGTTGGGATGAAGGGGAGAATGAGTCCTCTAAAATTTCTTTCAAATGTACTGTTTTGTAATTACTCACTTGAGATTCTTTTTAAATCGATAAAAATAATAAACAACAGAAGGAAGCATTCTGACAGAGAAAGGACTATAGTTACTGTTTATTATCACAGAGGTACAACAGTACCAATGTGAAGAGTTCTGGAGAAAGAGGACTGAGGTCCTGATGCTGTTAAGTCATGTGACTTCAGACATACTATTTAACCCCTCTGAACCTTAGTTTCTTCATCTGCAGTAGATGCTAACAAATTCGTTCCTGCCCATCTACCAAGACTGGGTTGAGGATCAAATAGTGAAAGCACTATGAAAATAGCAAAGTGATAAATAACTCTTGAGTTAAGAGAAATGGCTAATTTTGATAAGAAACCAACAGGTTTGATAAAGTTGATTGACTTCACTAACATAAACAAATAAGCATTACAATAACAAAAAAATTCGTGAACAAATGTCTATAGGTTTACTATTTAATACATATTTAGAGTATTGTCAGTTTTTTTGTTTGGTTGGTTTTTTCCTTCCTGTAGGCTATATTACTAACTGACCATTTTAGGTAAAGATGAACATTGATTGTAAATATATCTGGGACTCATAAAATTAATAGGAGCTTGAAGGACTTTCCATGGGAAAAGAATAGGAACCCAGAGAGCTCTGGATTGCTGCACAGAATTCATAGCACAACAACAGTATGGGCCACAGACTGTTAATCTTGGGAGGCAGAAACACTCCCCTGTCGTCATGATATTTGTTCAAGATTCAAATTCCAGCTCCTCTCCTCTCTAACTAATATGCAATGCAGATGCCCTTAAAGGGAAGGTTCTAATGGAAAAAGGGGAATGGTTCTCAGTCTCAGTTTCTCCCCTAATTTAGGAGATAACATCTACCTTGTAGGTTTGTTTTACCTACACATTATTTTTGTCATCTTCTGACTGACTTTGTGGTAATTCTTCTTCATCATTATAGACTATATTAAATAACAAAATGTGTGTGAAATGTAAGTATGGGGCCTTGCAAAATGTGAAACCTTCAACAAATGGTGGTAATGTTATGAGCTTCAGTACCATAGAAAACACTAACACACGGACTTTTTTCTATAAAATGATGTAACTCTGGGTAGAGGAAATCCTGGGGCAAGATACCTCTAAAACCAAAATCAGTAGAAGGGAGAAATAAAGTTTAAAACCCATTTATTGCTTACAAAGTGTGGTACCAGGGGCTGTCTCTTTCCTGCTCCCTCGGGCAGAAGCAAGCAAACCCTCCTCTGAACCTCTCTGTCCCGATTTGTCCTCACTCCCCCTCCAATCATGTATTGATATGGAAATTAACTACTTCTCTCCACCCCTTAGTAACACCTGTTCATATGGAGATGCACTGAAGTCAGGCGAGATATTCTGGAATATTACAATTTTACCCACAAATAAGAACTAATAGTACCACTTTATGGAAAGAAAATGATTTTCTTTCCTAAGTTAACAGTGATATAAAAAGAGAAAATCTTGCAGATTTGTATTCTTCAAAATGTGTGTGACAATTATTAACAAAATCCTAGACATATTTATACTGTCTATACAAGAAAGCAGTTTGTTATTTCCGCAGGGAACCCAAAGCAGCAATAAATGAGTTAAATCTTGACCAAGATTAGAGGAAATACCAATACTCTGTTTTCCCTCTAGAACTTTTTTACTGAGTGCTGACTTCCTGTTAGCAATGTAGCCTTGCTGTTGAGTTTCATTCTGGCCTGTGCAAGTATGTGTGTGTGGTACTCATTGCCCAGGGAGTTATGTTTTCTGTTTTCTTTCAATTTTCAGTGAATGAATTAGTTTGTTCTTTTCTTTTGAGATGGCAATAAAGGATAATTATGTTGAACTTAACTCCCATGGTCCTCAATTGTCTCTCTTCTGTGTGTCAACAGCCTTTAATAGGAACAAAGGTTCTCTTTCTTTGTTCTAAATAATTAAGAATTGACTACATAAAAGCTGGTAATATACTTTTACCACATGAATTTATTCATTAACATTAATGAAGGTTTTGTCTTACCAGTGAAGCACTGCCACCAGCCTGCGGAGACGTTCTAACCTGGGTGTGGAGGTCTCTAATAGGCGAAAGTTGGAACTGCTTAGAGCAAAGTCACAGTACGGGGAGAGTGGAGGGTCTTGAGGCAGGAGTAATGATATTGTCAAATGGCATAAGGAGGCCACGTAAGGCAAAAACTAGATAACTCATGTGATCAGGCAATAAAGCTTCACTTGTGACCCTTACAGTAACAGCTTCAGAGGGGAGGGAGAGCTTCTTATCCCCCCATTCTGCCCAGGTCATCCCATGCATCCAACTCACGTTCTCAGCTACCACACTGAAGGCACAAATCTACTTCACCAGCTCAACCCTATCGCTCAGCCTTCAGACTTCTGTGTGCTTTCTTTTACTTGAATATTCACACTCAGAAAGTTTAATTTCCCCCAGAGACCTGTCCCCTGTTCTATACCATCTGTCTCAGCATAACTCTGGAGGGTAGGGTTGGAGGAATAAGTTCCCAGCCCAGGGAAAATTACCTTTGAAACTGAAATCAGTCAAAGGGAGAAATAAAGTGGGAAAAAAACGTTTATTGCTTACAGTTGTCCACTTCTGCTTGCCTGCATCTCCCATGACCCACCTGCAAAAAGGGGCCCCACCAAACCTCCCTCATCCAGATATTCCCTTGCTCACCCTTGTAATTACCTATTGATATGGAAATGGCCTACTTCTCTCCACCCCTTGGAAACAGCTATTGATACAGAGATGTACTAAGGCCAGGCGAGAGATTCTGGAAATATTGCAATTTTACCCACACTCAGTTGGTGGCTATCCATTCAGTCCCACTACCAGGATCCTGTCATTCTTTACTCACCTTCTCCATCAAACCAATAGCCATGTCTTGTCAGTACTGCCACTCAAATACTCCCTACATCTCATCTCATCCATCTCCATGATGGCAGAGCCTTTGGGGCCCTCAGCATCTCTTAGTGGGCTATGGAACCATCTCCTGACTGATACGTCTCACACCCGCTCTTTTCCCCACTTAATTCTTAAAACAGCCAATGGTGATTTATCCAAATGTAAATGTGACCGAGCCACAGCCTGGGTTAAGACTGGCCCTGTCTTCTCTTGAATCTACAGAAAAACAAAACAGAACAAAAACCCACACAACCAAGCCTGTGCTGCTATGAGGCCTCCTGGTGTCCGGCCACAACTTACCCTCTTACTTATGCTCTTACACAGTGCTCTGTCCTGCCTCTAAGCTTATGTTTCCTCTGCCTCATATGCTACTTTAAGTCTCAGTTCAGTTGTCCCCACCTGCCATCCTTCGTTCTTCACTCACAGGGACAGTTATTTGACTCCTCTGTGCCTCCATGTCACCATATGTAGCTCCACAACTGCACTTTCCAAACCTATGATAACCATTCACTCAATAGATACTTACTGATACCTAGTCTCTTCTAGGAAAATAGGAAGAAAAACACTAGAATATGATGCTGTCTGTTGAATTTTTGTTTCAGTAATAAACACAATGCTGTTCCAAAATTAGGATCTCACTAAATATTTGCTGTCTAAATAATTAAAATATGATTTTGTAAAAGCTAATGTAGAGATATGTACCAAGATTATACAAGACTTTAGTAAAAAGAAAACTAATCCTCCTTTGCTGCAGGGGATCAGGGAAGTCCACTTGGCTGAAGCATATCATTAAAGATAAGACTATAATGCAATCTAACTAGGCTTTTTAAACTGAGCCTTACAGAAAGTTTATGGAACTAGATCAGTAGCATGGCGTTAGTTAAGGGTGGAGCCAGAATTCAAATCCAGGTCTGTTTGATTCCAAAGTTTATCTTTCCATTATGATTACAAGTGGAAAAGAGATTAGCTTTACCATAAGCCACCTTCTCTCTGGTTTCATGACCTAGTTAGGGCTAGTCAGCACAGGCTGGATTTTTCATGACCTACAACTGATCAAGGAATAGACAGGCAAAAACATATAGATATACGCACACACACACACACATATATAATCTTTATATCTCAGCTTATACTAGTATGGAAGTCTAAATTAATGCCATTCTTAACCCAATTATTCAATCAGCCATATTGATTACTCTGTAGATAAAGCCAGTACTTTTATAACTGTCAATTAACCAAAAATTTTTACCAACTAATAGGTACCAAGAAAAGCAATGGGAGAAAATGCTCAAGGCACACCTGTGCATGCACCCACTGCCCACCACCCTCCACACACACACACACCACTTGTCTTAAATATTATAGAAATACTAGTATTTTGACCCAAATGTCTAGTAACAATTAAGCCTTGTCAAAATTAAGAACACTTAAAGTTGTGCTTTTCTATTCAGTTTTCACTTTTTCCTATTTCTTTTGTGGTGTTATTAGCTTGCTACCATCAATTAAGTAATCATGGATATCTAAGTTAAAGAAAATTTTCATTCATAATTTTTAAACACAAAATATTATCAAGTAGAATGGGTATGGTGAGGTACTATGACTTGTATATTCAAACTGACAGCTATTATGCCAATAAAGCAGATAGATTCCCTTCCTTTTAAGACAATGACAAATGCTGAAATAACCTTGCTATTCCAACATGAGAAATGAATCAACAACACCTTGGTACAAATTGTTGCTGAAGAGATTTGTATTTTAAAAGCAACAGCAGTGATATATACTGTTTTCTAGGATAAAATGCTTGGGTTTTTATTGGCGTTGCCATCTTTACTCAGGGAAAGAATGAGTTCTTTTGTGCAGCACATTTAATAATGCTGAAATGCATTAGGAGAGATATTAAGTGTTCCCCTTTCCTATAGCTAGCTTCACTCTTCCTTGGTGCTACCAGTCCTTGTCCAGCCCACACCCATGACAACAGCCCTTAGTTCCACCACTGCTAGAGACTTACCGTGTGCTACTGGCACCAAGTCTTAATGATTTTTCCTCCCAGTGGGTCTCCTCCTTGCTGCTCCTAACAGTGCCTTAACTAAGACTCTCATTATTTTTCACCCAGATATTTTCTGATTACCCATCTGCCTGCTTCTCGTCACAGGTGCTGACTGCTTGTCAAAACAAAAATCTGAGTCAGTCACCTCTCTGCTTATGAACATTTAAGGGTTAAATGCTAATATGAAGAGTGTAGAATAGTGTGACAGGCTCACAAATCCACACATCCAAATTCTCCAGATTAAAGGCACAGTCTACGAATGTTTCTTTTGGAAGAAGATGCACTCTGCAAAACCCTCTCTCTGTTACAGTATTTATTTTGTATTTATTACATTGCATCTTTTTTTCTGTATTTATAACCACTAGATGACTATATGCTTGAGAAAAAAGACTCTTTTTATCCATCTTTGGATGCTGGTACTGTGTCTGTCACTAAGTGGATATCCAAGAGGTGCTTACTGAATACACACAGGAAGGAAGGAAAACAGAAAGAAAAAGTAGGAAGAAAAGAAAGAAAGAAAGAAAAGGGAAAAGGAAGGAAGAATGGAAAGAAAGAAAAAAGTAAACAAATGTCATAATTGAAGCTTACAATTTCACCAAGTGCACATACCAAATTATCTTTCATTCTATTATTTTTGAGCTGGCTAAGTAAAGATAATTATTAACACTTGTATTAAACCAAAGAATTTTAAAATATTGTACTATAATGTGCACAAAATTATTCTTTCTTTGAAAACAGCTTTCAAATTAAGTTGGAAATACTATATATCCTCAACACTTTTAAAGGGATTCAGAGGAGGAACTTCTAAGAAACCAGCCATTCAGCAATGCCAACTCATTAGACAATCAGTCCTTTTCCCTGACGAAAACCACTTGTCCCAACATATGGCATTAGTAAGCCTCTCAATGAATATCTATGATCTTACATGAAACTTTTAGGAAAAGGGCTTATCTTTTTAAAATTCACAAGGTGGTGGAAAAATAAATTTTATCTTGTATTTTAGCTTATATTTTATCTTTTTAAAGAACTATGTTTTGAGATATACTTATTCATATTGTTGACATTTTTATTATATCCTTAATTTTACAAGCCTGAATATAAAGGTCATTATAACATGCTAATCCACATTATAGAAGTTTGCACTTATGTTGCACTTCAAGGTTAGCAAAGTGCTTTAACCTCTATTCACTGGTACTCTAATGTACGTCCCTGCTTGTCAGTAGATGGTCACTGAAGCTGAGTCTTCCTCCCTAATTCTCTTGGGACCCTTATGATGGGCTCTAGGTTCCTGG
Organism: Manis javanica; assembly: GCF_040802235.1. NCBI lineage: Eukaryota > Metazoa > Chordata > Mammalia > Pholidota > Manidae > Manis > Manis javanica. The sequence goes on from NC_133159.1 coordinate 57,393,925, forward strand.
TCTCATTCACTCTCTTCCCCAGTTAGCGGCCAAGTGTCATCACTTGTCCCTGTTATTTTACCGAAGCACAGATCTGATGGTGCGGAGGGAGCCATGTACTGCAGTGGAAATGGCTTTGTACCAGACAGAATTGAATTTGAAGTCAGGCTCTGGCACTTCTAGGTATATGACCTTATAAAAGTTAACCTGAGTTTTCTCATCTGCAAAGTAGGAATAATACCTTCTTTACAATGTTGTTGCAAAAAGTAGAGACGATATGTTTTAAAATCTAGTTTAATGCCTTGTCTCTGTATAATAGGCACTCAAGAAATGGCAACTGTTTTGTTATTTGCCACTCCCTTGCATAAAAATATTCATGAAAGAACTATTTACTGTGGAAGTACAATGTGTCAAGCATTGCATTGTATGATGCAGATGCTGCAGGAACTGGAGAAACTTACAGTCTATTAGTCCCCAAATAGGGACATTTTGGGCTTCAATAGGAATAAATGCAGAATGTTACAAAAGTGACCCTGTAAACCATCTTAAGCTGTGACCTGGAAGATAGGAGAGCCTGATCTTGGAGAAGGGAGCAGAGGAGAGGTAAAGGTCGGGTGGGATGGAAAAAAGCTCCAGCTGGAGGCCTGGCATTTGCAAAGGCAAGACAGACCACAGTGGGAACAGAAACTGGTGGCTGCTGCTCGTGGCTGGAGATGTGGTAATGCGGGACTGTAGAGGGGAGAGCATGAGGAAGAGACAGGAGACAGGGGAATGCCAAGATGAGAAACTGGAGAAGTGAAGGGCATTGAAAACCACATTAAGGAATTTGGACTTGTCCTGACAAGAGCAAAGTGCCATTGAAAAAGTATAAACAAGAGAATGGATTTGATCATATTTGCTTTTTCAGAAGCAACACATCATGACCCATCACAGGAGTCCTTAACCTGGTTCATAGATATATGCATGGGCTTCTGGAGATTTGCAAGTTCCTTGAAATTGAATGTAAATGTACACAAATGTGTGTACATACATGTGTGTGTGTATGTGCATGCCTGTGTGTGTGTTTCTGGAGGTAGTATCCATAAGATTGACTCAAAAATGATTAAAAATCACCAACTGAACACCTCCTGTATGGGATAAAGCCCAGACTCTTTGCCCTTTCACATTCTGGTTAGAAACTTTCATTTTCTATTCCCCTCCACAAAGTTTAGTATATAGACACTTTAAATTTTTTTCCTGTCCCTATTATGCCTCTGAAACTTTGCATCTAGTACAGCTTCCTGGACTGCCCTACTCTTCCCAATCCACCCCACCCCACATTCTGTTCACAGAACTAACCCTCTCTCAAAGCCCGGATGAATTGTTTTTGTTTGTTTTCCAGGCATTCCCTCATGTTCCTTCCCCATTCTTCTCTAGCACAGCATGAACCACAGTCAGCTGGACTAAAATATAGACAAATATACCAGAGGACTAGAAATAGCAAGTTCAGAGATTGACCCATATTTATGTGGAAACCAGATATAAAACAGAATTTGTCTTACAAATCAGTGGAGATAAAATGGACTATTTTTAAATGGTGCTAGAACAACTGGTCATCTATAAAAGGAAAAGAATGGATCCTTACTTCATATTATCCTCAAAAATAAATTCAGAATGAGTCATATCAAAGCATTAAAAGTTCTGGAAGAAAAAAAAACAAGAGATATTAAAGCTGCACATATTAAAGCTGAGAGATAAATTTAACTATTGTAAATGTCTTTTAATCAAAAGATAGCATAAAAAGAATGAAAAGATGAGCTATATATTGAGAGAGCTGTCAAAAAATTAGTATCCAGAATATGTGATAAACTCTTTCAAATGAATAAAACAAGAAAAGATGTTCAATTTTACTAGTAATTAGGTAAAATGTGTTCCCATTTTATTCCCCACAGGCTAGAAAAAGTTAAACAGTCTGAAAACATCAGATTTTAGGTATGGTATGAAGAAATAAGGATTTTTATCCTTATTGGTGGGAATTTAAATTGTTACAGTTACATTGGAAAATAATTTCTATCACTTAGTAAATCTGAATATATGTCTTACTAATCTGAGAAACTTTTGTGTATGTGCCCTAGCAGATGTTACAAGCATATTCTTGGCAGCATTGTTCATATTAGAAAAGATTGGAAACAATCCATAATCTATGAACAGCACAATATATAAGAAAATTTTGTTAAATAAATCATAAGGTAGTAAGAGTGAATATATTATGAAATGATATTGGATTCCACAGATTATGGAATAATAATGTTAATGCTATGTTAACAACATAAAATGCTGTTAATAACATAATATTGAATGAAAAAGTCAAGTTGCAGAAGAAAGCATACAGTATTATTCCATTCATATACAGAGACAAATGTAAACAATATATTTTTATGACTACTAGACTTGTGGTAAAAGCATAAAGAAAAGTGAGGGCATGCGTAAAATAAGTTCAAGAAATTAATTGCCTTTCACTGAGTTGGGAAAGAGCAACATGATTTGGATGGGCACAAAGTAGCTTTCTTAAACTGAATTGAGAAATACAGATCTTTGTTTTATTATTATAACTTGAAAAGAGCATTTATATTTTATACACTCTTTTTTATGTTACAGTAAAAAATTTAAAAGACAGAAGTTATCATAAGATACATACAAAGTTCCACAAATGACGTAGTTCCTCTGCTTGAGGAGCAGCCGGTCGTGTTCACTTCAGGATCTCTGTCCTTCCAGTTTCATAGACTATTGTGGGTTGTGAGGGTCTCTTCTTTATTGTTGCTTCCCTGCTTCATTGTTATCTGTTCTCTGTCTTATTCAACTTCATTCTTAACTCATTTATTTTCACCCCCTTATGTTTTCTAATAGGAGCATTTCAGGCTACAATTTATTCCCAATTTCTAGCTATCTCCTGCCATTTTTAACATGTAGCATTTTATCATTTGCTTGTATGTTGTAATTATCAGTATGATTTCTTTTCTGTCATGAAATTCAAGTTTCTATACATTCAAATATAAAAGCTTTTAAAGTTATCTTTTGATAATTTACAATTTAATTGCATTATGGTGTAATAATTTGGGCTTTTCATTACTAATTCTTTGAAGTTTGTTGAGACTTCCTTTATGTCTTATATATGGTTAATTGCAAATTTTTCATATATGCTTTTAAAAAAATTATAGTAATTGAGTTCAGTGTTCTTTGTGTCTGCTAGAACAAGCTACATTTATAATATGTCCTTGTAGATATGTCAGATTTTTCTTTAAATATTTTAAAGCTAGGATACTCAGTGCATACAAGTTTAGAATTATATATTCCTGGTGAGCTATAAGTTTTATTAACATGTGGTCAATATCTTTAGTAAGGCATTCTGCTTTAAATCAGTATTGCTGCATAAATTATCTTCTGGTTAATTTTGCCAGTTTTATCATTGTTCTGTCAAGTTTTGTGTATATCACTGGTAATAAGATATAGCTTGTTTTAATTTGAATCCACTCTTATAGTTCTTGCTTTTAATTGGAGTGATTAATCCATATTTATTGATCACAACTATTGATATCTTTGTCTTAATTTATTCACTCTATTATTCATTTTTTCTGTCTTGCTTCATCTAGGTATTTACCTGTTTTCTATTATATTTATTAAAGATCTTTTTTCTCCTCTTTATCTCATTCCACTTATTTTTCCTCTACACACTGGAAATCATACACCTTATTTCTATTTCTTCAGTTTTACCCTAGAAATTTTAACATGCATATTTAACTTCAAAGTTAATCAGTGTCTGTATCCTCCTCCAAACAATGCAAAGATCTGACTGTTTTTATTCTGATTATCTTTTCTCTGATACATATAATTCTGTTTTTCAGAATTTTAGTTTGACTTTGAATTTTCCCCAGCTTGATTGGGTACTCTTCATAATGGTGGCACTAATTCACATTCCCACCAACAATATACAAGGGTTCCCTTTTCTCCACAGTCTTGCCAAAACAAAAGATCGACATCTCATTGTGGCTTTGATTTGCATTTCCCTGATGATTAAAGATGTCAAGCATGCACCTGTGATGATGTACCTGTAGGCCATTTGTATATGTCTTTGGAAAATTGTCTATTCAAGTTTTTGCCTGTTTTTTAATCAGAATTTTTTTTAACTACTGATTTGTATGAATTCCTTATATATATAAATTGGACATTCACCCCTTATCAGATAAAGGTTTGCAAATATTTCTACCGTTCCATAGGTTGCCTTTTTACTCTGCTGATTGTTTCTTTTGCTGCATACATATTTTTTAGTTTGATATAGTCCCACTCATTCATTTTTGCTTTTGTTGCTTACACTTTTGGTGTCATATCCAAAAAATCTTTGCCAAGACCAATATCAAGGAGCATCTTTCCTATATTTTCTTCCAGTAGTTCTATAGTTCAGGACTTACATTTAAGATCGTAATCCATTTTGGGTTAACTTTTGTGAGTAGTATAAGATAGGGGTCCAACTTCAATCTTCTGTATGTGATTATCTAGTTTTATTGAAAACATTATTCTATTCCATATTTTGGCTCCCTCATCAAGTATTAGTTGACCATGTATGAGTGAGTTTATTTCTGGGCTCTCAGTTCTGTTCCACTGATCTATATGTCTCTTTTTTATGCTACTATCATGCTGTTTTGACCTACCTTGATTGTTTAGTCCCACAGTTATATATTTTGTTATTGTTTTATATAGCCAATGTTTGTTCAGCTTTAATCACACATTTCCCTTTTATAAAAAAATTGAATTTTATTGCTATTTCATCTTGCAGATCAGATCTGTCTACTTGTTTCATTTGCCTTTTTCCTAAAAGGTATCTTTAGACAGCTACTTTAGTAAAAAATCTCATGGTTGTAAACTTAGTTTGTCTTTGTCTGAAAAGGTTGCCATTTTTCCTTGTACTGAAAAAATAGCTATAAATATTGTGCTTATTATCAGTACTTTAATGATAACATCTAATGAATCATTGCCTTAATTGTTGTTCAATCCTCTTGTCTTTCTCATTCTCAGTCTTTTGAAGGTAATCTACTTTCTCTGTCACTATTAAGATCTACTTCCTTTGATACTCTGTGGTTTTATTTAAGTCTAGATGTAGGTTCCTTTTCATTTATCTTGTTTAGAATTTATTGAGCTTCTTCAGTCTGAAGATAAGTGTCTAGGCAATTCTGGAATTGCTCAGCTACCTCATCCTCTTTTTTTCTACTAACTTTTCCTTGAATTTCAAAAAGATCTTACCCTATCTTCATGTCATTTAGCCAGTCTTTTCTGTTTTCCATCTCCTTGTCTTTCATGCTACATTCAGCTAATGTCTTCTTCACATCTAGTTCACAATTTCTTCAGCAGTGTCTACTATCCTAATCTACTGAGCTCTCTTTGATAATCTCATTTTATCATCATACTTTCAAATCCCACTTTTATTTCTTAAACATATTAAATGCATATGTTTCACATTTTGTGTTTTATAATTCTAATATCTGCATCACTTAAAGACAAAATTATTTATTTTTCTGCAGCATCTCATTCAGGTTTATCGTTTAATCATATGTTTAGTGATTTTTTTTTTATGACTCCATATTTCTTGAAACGTTTCCCTGTTTGAAATCATTGAGGCCTGAATTTAAAATTCGTGCCTTCAGATGAAATTTGTGTTTATTTCTACCAGGCACTTGGGGCAACACTGACATAGGACCACCTGTAATTCTGAATTGGATTTTAGGGAGCCTCACAGATACTACGAATTCCGGCCCCTAACTCAGAAGAAGTTAGGTTTGTGGTGGTAATCCCTAGAAGACTAATTTTCTTTTTCTTTCTGTATCTTTTCATTTCTTCTCTTCCTTTCCTCTTTTTCTTCTTTCCTAAATCCTTCCCTTCCCTCCCACCATTCCTTTCTAATGGAATTATCCTTCCATTCCTTACTTCCTTTCCCTATTTTCTTTCTTCATCTTTCCTGTTCTTTTCTTCTTTACCTCCTCCCCCTGCCCTTTCTTTCTCCTTTTTTCTTGTCTTCCATTTTCCCTCCCTTTCTCTTTCTCTCTTCTTACTTCACTGAGAGACAAAACTGAGAGAGGCATGCATTCCCTACAAACCCCCTTTGGAGGACTGCGTTTTCTAGTTCACTCACTGAGTGTGTCTCCCCTAGCAGAAGCCAGCTCTATCCAGAGTGGTATCTAAGCCTATCTCCGACTCTGTTCATACCCCAAGCAGTCTTCTCTCTTCCACTTGCAAAAATCTCAGCCTTCAGCCACGAGGTACCAACAGATATGATCAGAGCAAAAGTTAAATGCACACAAATTTAGCTCTATGTGTTAGTATTTTCTTGTTATTCTGTTACTAGTGGACTTCCCATATTTTCCAGCCAGAGCTCAGTTATGCATTAAAAGAATGTGTGTGTGTGTGTGTGTGTGTGTGTGTCTGTGAGTGTGTGTGTATACTTTTGCTGCACTAAAAGTTTTTTCTTGCAATATTTAGCCCACCATACTGCTGAAAACAAAAATTAACAGTATCTTTTCATGTCTTTATCTTCAGTACTGAACATAGATTTTAAAGGCATGTAGATTTGTAGACTCAGAGCATTCACTCCAAGATCCAAGTCTCCTCATGCTATCAAAAAAATATCTGAAACTTGTTTAAGATACACATTCTTTGAATTGGGAATATCTTTAGATGCCACAAGAAAGGTACAACATAATTCTCTTCAGACTTCATTTGTCTGGCTAGCTTGTGCTGGCCCTTAGGTCATCCATTTTTTCCACACCTCTACAGCATACTTTCATGAATCAACCTCACCAGCATCATCAACATAATCTAGTGCAGATATCCTACCTGTGTGTTTTCATCACATCTGATGTTTACTTTGGCATAGTTTTTCCATGCTGTATTTAGTTTATTGCCTAAATATTAAATTGTAAGCAATCTGTGCTTAGTTTCTGTGTCTTATTCACTTTGTATCACTTGCACGTAGCATTGTGTAATTTGTACCAGGTATAAATTAATGGTTTTCTATGAATGAATGAATAATACCTCTTAGAATATAGATTTTTTAGTCCCAAATATGTTTTTTCTTTTGAACACTTAGTTCTTTCTCTTTTGTGTCAGCTCTCTTAGAAAACACCTAACCAGTACTCTTTGGAGTCAATAATTTAAATTGCATACTCTTCTCAAACCAATATCTGTCAGAGCTGAATTGCTTCCTTTAGCCCAAGGGAAAAATACAACAACACTTTAGTACACAAATATTTTAAGACTCAAAACAATTGTATTGTCTTTGAAATGTAAAATATTAGCAAATGAAAAGCAGGACAACTGTAACCATTAACTGTCTTACTCTAATTAGCTATTAATTATATTTACTGTACTATATTGAAGAATGACAGCTATTTCATAATCATCCTTCACTTCATTTTCTTTCAAAGCTTGAATCTTGAAAGAATCATTAAAATGCCTCCTTAATTTCTTTGCCAATTCATAGACATCATGACTCATACTGAAAAGTTCGCCACTCTGTTTAGGACATTTGGGTTCCACTGAGATTGCTTACGTATCTGAAACTTCCAGTCCAGCCGAGTATCACTCTGGCTGGTACATACCACTCTCCTCATTTTCCCTTTACCTATCTAAGTATACTTTCAAATACATTTATGCAGTATATATATACTAAGCACAAGACACTGTGCTGGTCACTTTGGTGTATGCAGAGGTGAAACAGGTTGATGCCATGATGAATTGGACATGACTCCTCCCTTCAAAGACTCATCTTCTAGAAAAGTAAGAAACAGATAATTATATGGTGTGCCTTGGTATGTGTGTATATATAAATATTACTAATGGCTAACAGTTATCAAGCTCTTCTATGTGTCAAATACAATTTCATGTTTTTCCAAGTAATTCATTTCATCAAGCCCAAGGGCATTGATTATAAGACATTTTTATAATACCACTAGGAAACACTCCTTAAAAATTAGAACTTGCTCTTGATTGTAAGATGCATCCCAAATATCAAAGATGTTAATATGTGAAAAAATACAGGACTTATAACTGATTAAATATATTAACTTATTGATTCCCCTCAATAACCCTTCAAGTTACGTAGTGTTATTATTCCCGTTTTACAGATTAGGAAATTGGCAGAGGTCAGAGATGTTAGGTAACTTGCCCAAGATCACACAGCCAGAATGGGGATTGAACCTACATCAGTCTGATTCAAAATGCCATGCTCTTAACCTCTATACCATAGAGGTCTTGGATTTTCTATGTAATAAGGTGTTTGGGGGTTTCCATATCTTTTGCTCCAGATGTGATTTCATTTAAAATTGGGGAATATAGGAACCTCTACTAATACTTGAGAGAAATTGAAAATTTAGTTGAGATGATGAAACTCGAATTTATAAGTAACAAAACAAAAAGAAAACTTCTTTTATGGAAATCATTTGACTTTTGTATAAAGTAGTTATAGTAATCAGACTAAAGGACAATTAGTACATCTTACCAATATCAGTCATGAAGCAATTGATTATTTTTTAATCTATGAATCTGTACTAACCACCATTGCATGTAGATATAATGGTCCTAATACAATGATAGAGATTTGACAAAAATTAAAATTAACTTTTACCATGAGTACAGACATCTATTTTTCTATTTTTTAAAGGGAAAATTAGTAGTTAGTGGAAATTACCCATCAAAGTTTTCTTTTCTAGGTTTTATTTTTAAAATAGCAACATTTCTGTGTAGCATGTTAAATTCTAGAACTAAGTGAAGTGTTGCAAATAACTTTTTTAAGGAGTCAAAAATGAATAATCAAAAGCAAGAAACTGCATCTTTTATCTTAAGTAGCAATCAGCACAATCTATTTTTTAAAAGCTAATGAGTTAAGAAATAGCAACCATGTGCTCATTGTTTTTTCCTGTAAATAATGAATTACATGTAAGAACAAGCGGTAGTTAAATGTACTGTAGGGCAATTGCATAGTCATGGATACCAGATACTTCATCTGTGGAAATTCAGTAAAACAGAATTAGAAATGTCAAACAGAAAATATCTCATTAAGATAATTCATCCAGAAAAGAATAAAAAATTCTGTCCCAGCTGTTCATATCTTGAGTAGTCAAGATAGACAACTAAAATAATCTAACATCATTTCCCAAAATATGGTAGTGGAAACACCTACATCAAAATAACTGGGTCACTAGAATGCTTGTTAAAAATTCAGATTTTGACCCCTATCCCAGATTCACTGTATCAATACTTCTTTGTGTAAAGCCCAAGAATCCACATTTTTAAACAAGCACCACCACCCACCAGTGAGGAAAACCATGCTGTATTTAGAACCAGTGCTTTAACATTTGACTCCTCCCCATCCAGTACTTGGACTGATGGCAGAAATGAACCAATCACTAGTGATTTCTTCACCACCTAACAGAGACTGAATGTTTCACTTGCTAGATATCAAGGATGCACACAAACAGAAGACACAGAAGAACTGTGAGCTCATCTATTCAACTGTATCACAGTTCTTGTATGTAACATAAACAACTATTCAGCATAATTAAGTGGAAGTACTGTGTGGTTGCAAAAAAACAGAATTGAGGGAATCATGGCAGTTATGGGATTGGTAAAGAATGGACAGCTCCAGAAATTATTTCAAAGAAAACATCAGTAGGGTCTGTGGCAAATTGAATATAGTGATAAAAAGAAAGGGAAAAAGTAGAATACCTTGGATTTTGAATCTGGGTAGCAGAGAGTCATGAGGCACTAACAGGGAGATGGAATATGAAAACACCCTGAAAAAAATCGAGAGTGTGGATGTGAAAAGAGGTGAGACTTTTCTAGCTGGCCCTTTTACTACCACATTTATAAACATGGTGATTTGAATTTGGTACTGAGTTTATGTATGAATGGATTTAACCAAATTGAGATCTAATTAATCATTATTTTCTTTCACAGCAATTGTTCAACTGTCAAGCTCTAAGAAAACTAAGTATTCCTGATAATGACCTCTCAAATCTGCCAACCACTATTGCTAGTTTAGTTAATCTTAAAGAACTCGACATCAGTAAAAATGGTAAGCTTCTCATCTCTTCATAACCTGAATTTTTCTAACTGCAAATGTGCTTTAATGTTTTCACTTAACATGATGTAACACTTCTGCTTTAATTTTGTTGCAGCTCTAAGATAATTTTGTTGAAAAGTTAAATCCTAAATTATAAATTAAAGACAGAAATCCTCTCTCCCTTCCTCTTACCAATGTCCCCGGCTAATTAAGGCCTTATTTCCCCTCTGCATTCAGATATGTGATTTAGTCTTTTCTAATATTTTACTGCCTTTACACTGTTCTCCTCATTCTCAGAAAAAAAATATTTCCAACATGCCTCAAATACCACCTGCTCGATTAACCTGACTTGGAATTAACTCCTAATTTCCTTTAGTGTGATTCATTTTTTTTTTCGTAGGGCAACTTTCCATCTCCTCAATGTTGTAGAATTTGCTTATTTATTATTGTTATTGTCTATCTTCTCCTGTCAGAGAATGTGATAAGAGAGAGTTCTCTGTTTTGGTCACTAATGTATCTCAAACCTCTAGAGCAGTCTGATAAATAATACATGCTTAAGAGTATTTGTTGTATTTCTGCCCAAACTTGTATGTCTTGTGATTTTGTTGATGATATTCATGCTGAGAAGTTTTCCTTCAAATGTTTGTGGAAGTTTCCCATGTACTCATATATTCATTAAATCCTCATTTCCTTCCGAATGAACTTGGCTCTCTGTTTATATAAAAGCAAGTGTCAAAAAGGGTTAGCTCTAGGCACTCTGGGGTTATAAAACATAATGCCTCCATTATAAAGTTAGTTGGTTAAACTGTGTGTGTGTGTGTGTGTGTGTGTGTGTGTGTGTGTTGCTTTCGTTATTTCAGGCAATAAGCTTAGTTCCAAAAGAACAGACATGAACAAAACAGGTCTCTGCCCTCAGGAAACTTATATTCCAATGAATGCAGTAGACATTACACAAGTAATTATGGTTGTTTGAATGAACGATTGCGTGTAAGGATACACTGAATGTGCAGGGCATGCCTACTAAAAGGACATAATCCAGTTGGTATATTTAGGGAAGGTTATCCTAAGAAATGATAATGAAGCTCAGATAGGACAAACAGGAGTTGTTATTCAATAGACATAAAGTTTCATTAATGCTAGATGAGTAAGTTCTAGAGATCTGCCATAAAAATAATAACTATAGTTAATGGTTTGGTACTGTGCACTTCAAAATTTGTTAAGAGGATAGGTCTCATGTTAAATGCTCTCACTATGCAAAAAGGAGAAAACCCAGGGACAAAAGGAAACTGGGAATTGCTGGATTCGTCTATTACCTTGTTTGTGATTATGGTATCTTTGGTGTTTGCATATGTTCAAAGTCATCAAATTATATACATTGAAGGTATGCAGTTCATTTTGTGTCAATTACACTTCAGTAAAGAGGCTTAAAAAAATAAAAAGGTAAAACAAACTAATTCAAGCACAGTAAAAAAAAGAAGAAGTTACATAAGATGGACTTGACATTCTAGGTAAATAAGGATCTTTATTTAATCTGTCTTTAAGGACTACCAGAAAAATCTTTTGATTTTTTAGGCAAATTGGACATCCGTAAGAAATTCTGGACCATCCTGTTTAAAATTAAGATCCTGCTGTTATCATCTATTTCCCTGTTTTGTTTTCTTAATATCATTTATGAGAACTAACATACTCTATATTTAAATTCATTTATTGCCTAGATTCCTCTTACTAGAGTTAAATTCATTGATGTCCTAATTTTATTGTTGTTTTGGTCACTAGTGCATCACTATGGCCCAAAACAGTGTGTGGCACATTATAAGAGCACAGTAAACATTTATTGAATGAATTCATGAATGAATGATCCTTCTGGAACATGGAGCACTTGTTGAAATGTACCAGTGTGAATTGCTAATAATTTTTCCAATTCATATCTATAAGGGTCATAGAGCAGTTTACAGTGTCACTGGGGAGATAAGATTAACACCTATAAATAAACAGTGACTATTGTAAAACACTATAAGCTGCTTAGCTAGCTATATGGCACAAATTACAATTGTAAATTCTTAGAGAATAGGAAGATTAATTTCTACTGTTTTATTATTAGGGAAGAGTTCAAGTAAAGGATATGGCCTGAGGAATTCCATGAAGCACAGTAGCATCTGAATGAAGGAGAACATTTCATTTGAAAGAAAGAGAATGCAAACAAGGGACATACACATCCTTGTACATCTACTTGACTTACCACTTAGCAGTTTTCCAGAAAGACAATCTTAAAAGTACCATGTGCTGAGAGAGGGACTAGCAGCTAGATTTAGGCCCATTGAATGATGACATGGTATCTACTTTTATTCTTTAAGGAATAGATTTACAGGTCACATATTTGTATGGACTGATATTTCTGTACTTCACAATTAGTACTGCTTCTATATTTATATGCATTTGCACATCAAATTCTGTTTTTACAATACAATTTCTGAGAACTATAAGGCCAAATATAACACAAACATATCCCTTGGCCTTCAGGAAGGTTTAGCTGGATAATCCAACCAAGTAAATAAAAATTTGCCTTATTTTTAAAGAGGATCAGAAAAAAGTCATCACCGAATACAAACTCCTGAGAAATAGGACATTGTGATGAGTATTATAATAATCTCCTAGTAGCCCTCCTGCCTCAGGAAATTTTTGTTGCCAGGAAGTTAATTACAAGTTACTTTTCCTCAACTCAGAAGTAAATCTGCAAACATCCTTAGAAGCCCTTGTGAAGTATTGCTTAGGGAGTTTTAGTTGTGATTGTGATCTCTATATTCTGGAAATGTTTATGCAAAAAGGCATGTAAAATATGACCAACCATTCTGCAAAGTTAGCAAAGTACCAAAGGTTTGATGAGCATGATGATGTACCAGCCATCGTTAGAAGTTACACACACTGTAGAAGATTTCAACACATGAATAGCATACCTAAAAAGCTGTCACTGATTTCCGTGGCAGAGACCTATTCAATTACTTAAGGAACATAATAGATTTTTGGGGAATCTGTCAAGTGAGAAACACACAGAGAGCAGAAAATAAGTGCAGTGTCAGCATTACAGTTGACAAGATTGGGAGAGCCTAGTGGGAAAAAGAGTCAAGACATGAGAGAATGTAATCAGTATTGGGAATAGGGACAGAAAGTAAAATGTCCATTTTGAGGGAGGGGCACACTCAAGTACTAGTCAGTCTATGTAAAAATTTGCCTGAAATGTGTTTGAATTTGATGAATGATTGCTTATGATGAAACTAATTCACTTAGAGGCTGAGGTTAAGCCTGATCTTGGCTGTTCATGGGGCTTCCAGTCTTCACCGTCCCTGTTGAGTTCTTCCACCTTGAATCTCAATTCTACATTTTTCATCCTGAATTTCAAAATTCTTTATTAAAAACTTTAGGTAAATGAACTATTGTGTGCAGAAAAATATCTATCAAATTTGTGGGAATACCTTTCATCTACCTCTCTAACTAGATCTCCAGCTAACCCATTCCACTTCTGTTTCATCCTCAGGTAATACCAAATTGCCATTCCCAAATGTGTCAGGCTTGTTACACAAGGAATGATACTATTTTCTCTGTCCAAAATAGTCCTCCTTCCCCACTGCTGTACCTCTTCAATCAGAGTCCTCTTCACCTCTAAGAAGACATTTCAGATGTCATGTAATTTGAGAAACTTTAGTGATACCATATACACAAAGAAAATTAATTGTTTCTTCCTCTGTGATAACTTTATACCATGTATATGTTTTTGTTTTGACCTTATGTCACTTTTTAATTCAATTTCTATGTATCCATGAAGATTTGATTAGAATGTGAACTCTTGAGATCAAGACCTATCTTACTCATTTCTCTGGAGCTACTAACACTAAGTCCAGCATATATGTCAGGTACTAAGTACACATTTGGCAGATAAATAAACATTATACAGAAGCATTCTTTTAAATACATACATATATATATACATACACACACACGCACATACACACATATATATATATTTGTTAATTTATGTTACATTCTATTATGGACCGTACATAAAATAAGGTCCCCACCTATAATACTTAGGACCTGTTAAATGCTGTCACTAAGTGCTATAAAAGATGTACATGACACTGTAGTGACACTAAAATCAGCATTAATCTTCCATTTAGTAATATATTTAATACCCTTGTTCCTTAGGATAATGATGAAATCACATCAAACTTTGACCTCTCCCTTGAGCTTCAGACTGGTATAGGCAACTGCATGATGGGCATAGCCATATGTTCCACAAATACTGCAAAGATAGTGTGTTTAAAACCACATTTATCATCCACCCAACCTTCTTTTCCTCCGTTACCTAGTTCTCTGTTAGTGTCACTATTATCCACATAGACAATGAATGCAAAAAGCCATTCTTTCCTCCAACTCCCATATGCATTTGCTCACCAAATCCTGCCAAATGACCTCCTATATCTCAAGTCTGTTTCCTTCTCACCATCCCCATTGTTACAATCTTAATTTAGTCCCTTTGACTCTTTCCTGGACTACTTACATAGCCTCCTAATCTGTCTCCCCATCCCCATTATTCCCATAACCATTACCAAACCCATTCTCCACAAAGCAGCATTTGCACTCTTTCTAAATTGCAAATATGACTGTTACTCTCCTACTCAAGATTCTTCAATTAATCTATGATAGAGAGTAGGGTCCCTAACACAGCATTGTAAGTCACCACAATTGACTTCCATCTCTTCTGCCAATTCTGTCAAAGATGATTTGGTCCAGATACTGGAGAGTTTACACATTCAATACTGCTTCACCATCTCCATGAGTATATACAATCATTATATTTTTATTATATTATTGCAAAATGCTATATAATACACACACAAACACACCCATATATATATATATATATATATATATATATATATATATATATATAAAATTTCCTCTGCCTAAATCACCTTTCACACTTTTCACTTGGTTTGATTTTACTCATCATTCAAAACTCAATTTAGTGTTAAAACACTTGCCAATTAGTTGCATTAAAGTATTTATGCGGTTTTAATTTTTAAACTATTAAACTATTTTAAACTGTTAAACATTGTAAACGTTAAGAAAATAATATGTGACAGAGGTATGCCCACAACGGAGATTAGAGTGTTAAAGTTTATTATGGATATAACTCAAATTTCCTAAAAATGTATAAAACATTATAGAAACTTATAAATTCTCATCCTCTTCCCTTTTTTTCCTCCATCTTAGTGTGTTTAAAATGTCAATGAAGTACTAACACATTGTATATATTATTCTCCAAATATTTCATTCCACATTTCTAAAATTTGTCCTCAATGATCAATGTGGATCTAATTGTACCAGAAAGTCTCAACGTGCTCCATATCCTTGACAACACTTGGTTATTAGATATTTCAAATATTGTCCACTTGATATTTTAATTTATATTTCCCTAATCACTAGTAAAGTTGAAATTTTTTTCATTTCTTTTTATTGGAGAGTGTAGAGTATCTTTCTCTACAAATCTGTCTTTTTGGTCCATTTTTATTTCGGATTGCTTGTCTATTAGGTTCTTGGTGATTTGAAAGATTTATATACTGTGAACACTAGTTTCTTGCTAGTTAAAGAAATTACAAACATTGTCTCCAAATTTGTGACTTGTCTTTTAACTTTACTTGAGATGCCATTTGTTGTAAGGAACTTGCCAATTTTAATACACTAAAATTTATTATTCTTCCCTTTATGGTCCTTTTTTTTCTTTTTCTTTTTCAAATGTCTTGCTGTTCTTGGTACTCAATTCTTTATGAATTTTAGGTTCAGCTTCACACTCTACTGGAGTAGACTTTTTTTTTTGATTGGCTTGAGTTTAAAGATTAATTTGGGAAGAATTGATGTCTTTGTGATAGTAAGCATTTTAATCCATGAGTATAGTATTTACCTTTATTTAGGTCTTATTTTGCATTTTTCAATAAGTTTTGTGACTTCCTTCAAGAAAGACTTGCCCACATGTTGTCAGATTTATCTCTAAGTAGTGTAAGTTGCTTTTCTAAGTAGTCTAAGTAACCTTTTCTAAAGGTTCTTTTTTCTAATTTTAGTTGATATCATATAAAAACATTACTAATTTTGCTATCTTATCTTACAATCAGCAACAGTCCTGAATTATAAATTCTAATATATAACTACTAGATTCTTTTGGATTTTTATGTATAAACTTTTATGACAATATATTTTTCTTTCCCATCCTTATTCCTTTATATATCCTTGAGTAACTTTTCATAAGTTATAACTTCCTAGTAAATCATTTATTCCGTTATATAGAGTTTCAGTTTTATTGTTCATGGGATTCTCTTACATGCTTTATAAATCTCTATCTGTGGCTGTTTTTTCCTTTGTATTCCTAACATTGTATTCCTAATATTTCTAATATTACTTGTACCATCTGTCTTGTAACTTTTTTTTATCATCTATCCTCTTAGAGGTTTTATACTTTACTAATCTTACAAATAATACTCTTTTTATTAGTCTTTCAGTCGGTTGGTTGGTTGGTTGATTTTCCATTCATTAATTTCCACATTTCTATTTACCACTGCAGCTATTTGTACTTTCTTACAGTTTACTCTGCTGTTTTCAGTATTGCAATATATTTGGGGCTTTTTTGGTCATTGTATTGTTTTGATTGAAATATGTTGCAGATAACATGGTTTGGGTGATACTAGTTCCTTGTTATTCTTGACATTCATATTGTAGACAAGATCATTGGCAATTTTTAACAATATTCCTGTTGCTTGTAGTAAAAACATATTCTCTGTTTATAGGGTACAGGCAAGAGATTTACTAATAATATTCTTAATTCTCCATTACTTTATAAGCTTTTCTAGGACAAATACTCTATCAGTGATTTTTACATACTTGGAACTTTGAAAGCACCCCAAGCTTCATTTGCTTACTTGGGACATTGAACAAACCTAATGACCTGGAAATAAGTTTACTGGAAAATGAGACTCCAGCCTCTTGTGTTCAATAAAGTGTCTATTCTTCTTTCTTTTAAAAAATCATATTAATCTTGATCATTCTTAAGAAATTTCAATTTTCTTAAAAAGTTACACATACATGCAGAGAACAGAGAGAGGTAAATAAATATTCATGCTGCATGTAAATCACCCTTCTTCCTCTCTTAAGTCTTTCTATTCCCAAAATTACATGCAGTAATCCATGGGTAAATGTATTGGCTTTCCATGTCAATGGTTCTTTCATCCTTTATTCCTCCAATCTTAATTCAGTAGTAAAATTAAAATCCTATGTCCATCAAAGATGAATAAATTTTATGATATTGTGATCTCTGAATAACTAGTCTATTCCTGTTTGTAAAGCTGAAACATGGTCAAAATGGAGTAAATTGTTTCATACGATTAAGCGAGATAATGAATGATAAGGTTTAATTAGGCGGTGATTCACTTTTAAGTTTGATTGTTGATTTGTCATAGCTTCAGAGAGACTGACACTATAATTTAAGGACTTTAATGAAAATGAATTAATGTAAAAACCCTTCCTAATTCTGTAGCAATTAAGTGATTTTTCTCTCATCCTCTAAAACTTATTTCTATACAAGAATAGATCTGAACAGCATCATAGTGGGCAAAATCACTATTGTTAGTTATAATGAAAGGCAATCAGAGTTGAAGGCATTATTATGTGGTTTACTGACTTGCCAATTATTCCACCCCTTTGCCGAATGCATGCAAAACACTGAAGACAAATATCCTCAACTTTCACTGAAGAGAGGGAGTTTCACTCAAACATACTAGAAAAAGCAGATATGGGTAACCAGTTAAATTATTTAAAAATCTCTAAATTTTGAGCTTATTAAAAGAAGAATAAAGACTCTAGTAGTGTATACACAAATTCTTAGGGAAGTCTATTTTGAGATGCCTTATGTGGGTTGGGGATAAATTGTTACCATGCAGTTGTTCTCAGCAATAAATATGTTCTTTGGTGTTTGGCAAATCATTAGACCATTTCTTTAGAGCAGAGCTTATTATTTTGCCCTATTGAATGCTCCCTTCAACACTCTTAATGTGCTCTCTGTTTGAAAGTCACCAGCACTTCCCTCACTGGAAGGCTACTTTCCTTTTCTACAGAATTTACTCTGCCCAAGATTACAGTGTTAAAGTAACCTGAGGCTTGACTGCCTCTATTTCCATTAAAGAATACGATGGCAACAAAAAGGAGGTCTGTTCTCCTGCCACCTTCTCAGCCTGACACCAGGACATTTAGCTCTTTCTAATCAGGAAATAAAAGCAACAAGCAATGCTTATGTGTGTTACCTGCTCCCCAGGGGACAGCATTTACAATCCGGTAATATAACTGAATGTATACAAGAAAGGAACTGCCCTCACGCCCTCATCTTTCTCAAGTCTGTGTTGGCTCTGTCACCTAGACTGATAAATTTTCCTTGAGTTAACAGCAGACCTCTTTCTAAGCTGAGACGTTAACCTGTCTTCTGTGTCCCTGTAAATCCTGGAAAATGCTAAGAGAAGAAAATTGAGCTGGTATTAAGAGCATGTGAGCCTTCTCTATACTTTGCAAGATTCCTTTCCAGTGTCAATATAAACTCCTTGAAAACGAGAACTGCTACATCTTACACTGTTTCTAGATCCACAACAGTCACTTTCAATGTGCAGACATAGTAAGTACTCAGTAAAGTGGTTGATTGATAATTAAGGAAAAATTCATTAGTCAAATATGAAGTAAGATTATAAGAGAGTTCCATTTCACACAATAGTGACTCAATGTTTGTTGTTGAGCAGAAAGAGAAGGAGAGAGGGAATCAGGTGTCACTTTCACTCATTTTGACCAAGTCAGGTTCACCCTCTGTGAATGAACTCATTGTTGGTCACAAACACTTCTCAAAATTTTTGCCAGACATGATCTTAAGGTAGAAACAATTGTACAACTGTCTTGAATTATTGATTATTTGGCCTGCATTTGGTTTTTCTCTTTATAATGCCACTAAAATAGGCAGTCTTGCAGGAGACTTTTTAATTCCTCTTGCTTAGGTTTCTACTGAATTCTTGGTTACCTTCACTCCAGTGGTTAGAAGTCAAGCAAACCCTTCCAGTCCTTGTGTTCTTATTTTTTTCTCTCCCCCTCCTAACTGACATGTACATTTTCTTCCAAATTTCCTAATTGCTGGATGCCTTTGCATTCTCCTGTACACAAGATTGCCCCTTCTGAAATCTCTGTTTAATCACTACTTCCTATTCAGTAGAGTATTGCCCCATTTACCAAATATCCTTGAGGAATATGGGTTTACACAAACTGATTTTCCAAAATAAAAATATAGCTTGTCCTTTTATATATCAAATTTTTATTTTATTTTAATCAGCCTGAATGGAAAACTTTTCAATTTGCATTATCTTTTTTAAATTAGTTTAATGAACATATAACTTTTGTAGGTTGACTTGAGTTCCTCATGAGTTGTGTTATTTAATTTTTTTTATTAGTATGTGTAACTGTTTGCCTCCACACAAACTAAGAATAGTAGACTTGAAGAGTTCTGGTATTAACTTTGTAGTTTTTCCCATCATGACCTCTATTACAAGAGCATCAATTATAATTTCTTCATACTGACACCTTGCCTATTTTGCATAACCCCTTCCTATTTGTTCCTTCTAATAACTATCAGTTGAATCACATATAAAGAGTACAAAGATTCTGAACTAGGCTTATAGATAGCACTTGTAGGTATATTAAACTTGGAAATAAAGAAGTTTATTACCTGAGCATCACTCTCAAAGTTCTAGAAAGTTGATACTATCTGACATTTGACCAAAGGTAAATATAGAATAAAGACAGTTTACAATACTCCATGTAATAATGTCACTTGGTCAGTCTTGAGTGTGCATTCAACTCAAGAGTTCCAGAAAGTTGGAGTTGTTGGTGTTTAACCTGGGAAGTACATGTGCAACACTGCTCTGTTATAAAGGCAGCATTGGCAATGTTGGGTAGCTAAGACTTATACCCCCAAAGTAGTTTAAGTCCTAGATTTGATGAGGTAACATAGGTAAATTATTATAGTATTTGGGATAAGGTTGGTTTGGTTTCAAATCTCGGTTAGCCTCTGAGCCTCAGTTTCTTCGTTAGTTAAATGGGAATAATAAACCCTCTTACAAAATTGTTGTGAAGATAAAGCAAAGTACGTATAACATTTCGGCAATAAATTTAACACTTTCTACTCCTAAATCTAATGTATTAGATATACAAATAACCTGCCTGCCTTCTCAAAATTGAAGAAGAGACAATAACTATTATCATGTGTGCTGATTTATACCAGAGTTTTTAAGTAATAGTCATAAATTTGACAGAATGCTGCATTTGAGAGAACACTAACTCATTCAAAGTTTGGTATTTATAGGAAACTTTTATTACATTTTATGGAAAGAGGTCATTACCTTTTTCATCTTAGAAAAGGTTATTTGAATCTGAAGTCTTTGTATTAAATTCAAGTGTTTCTATGCTTGTACAATATTTTGGTTCATTGCTGAAAACTATCTATGTGAAAATATAATTAGATGCAATTTAACAAACACTTGCTGAGTATCCATTATTTTAATAGATCTGATTTAGTATTGTCAGGAATATCAAGAAATTGAATATCAACTGACAAATCTCACTCTCTGACTCCATCATCCTATCTTTCCAGATCACTCACTCTTATACAATTCCAGCCATCATTTAACTCTTTCAGAACCACCAATCTATTAATTCCACCTTCTCATAGATCTTCCAAATCTGGCTTTTTCTTTGTTGTCTTTGCATGGCTTGAAGTTCATGGTCAAAAATCAAATGACCCCCTTGCTCCTCTCATGTCATTGTGCTTGCTCAGTAAAATTATAACCCTGGCTGAATCTAACTCTTCACTTATTGCTAATAGGATCTGGAAAAAAACGCTCAGCCATACTGACTGCTATCACTTTAAATCCATGATCACAAATCTGAAGTGCAGTCTTAACACTTCCCAGCGATCATGTTATACTTTCTTAGCCCATTGACTCTCTGCTTCTGGTGGCTATTTTATGTTCTCCTTTGTCTCCAGATCTCCCACACCTCCTCTCCCATCTTCATGGCTATTGATCATACTCCATTGAGAAAATTAATACTCTAAGTAAATAACTTCCATAGTTACCATCATTATCTACCCATCTACCAGTATCTGCACCCATATTCTCTGATTCCTACCTTACAGTACAGGTGAACTTTTTCTGTTCCTTTCCAAAGCCATTCTCTCCACAATCCTCTCTTGCCTACCCACAGATACCACTCCAGCAACCCTCCCCACTATGACATTGTCAAGATTTTCCTCTCTACTTGCTTATTCTAACCAGTGTACATACATGATGGTATTCCTTCTACTAAAGAAAATGTATTGGCTCTTTTCTCCCAAATAACTCCCTTCCCCTTGCAGCAAAAGCTCAGGATGGAATTGTCTATATTCTATACCTAGAATCATTTTCCTTTTCTTCTTTCTTAATTCTACACCAGTCTTTAAGTCCACTACACCACTAAAATCCTTCCATTCAAGGTCACATTGATGTCATTACTAAATCCAAAGGTAGTGTTTGGTCATCTTACTTAACCTATCCACATCATTTAAAATGGATGATCACTTTTCTACTTGATGTATTTTCTTTATTTGACTTCTAGAAGTCCATACTCTCTTATTTTCTTCTCCTGTCTCTGACTGATGTAACTTCATCTCCTGTATTGACTTGTCCTCTTCTCTCTATCCTCATTTTGGAGTACTACCTGATTCATTTCTTCATCCTCCTTTCTTCATTATCTACACTCACATCAATGGGATGCACATTTTTGTCTCATGATTTAAGTACTATCTTTAATAATAAATCCCCATATTTTAACCTACAGCCTTGACCTTTCCTCTAAACAATGGATTCATAAGCAAATACCTACCTGAAATCTATCTTCTCCTAGAAGTCTAAAAAAATCTCAAATTGCAAATGTCCAAACCGAACTCTTTATCTTCTCTCCAAAACCTATTTCACATCTTGCTTTTCAGATCTAAATTGAAGGCAACCCCTTCATTCAAGTTTCTTGGGGCAAAAAATTTGGAGTCATCCTTGATTCCCATTTTTCTTTCACATTCCACATTCAACCTATCAGGAAATCCTATTGATCTTATATTCAGAATCTATCCAGATTCCATTCATTTCTCACTCCCTTCATCACTCTCACCCAGCTTCAAGCCACCATCAATGCTATTCATGTTTTACTACAATAGCCACCAAGTGGCCTTTCTCTTAGAAAGGACATCTTACTCAAACCAGAGTTATCCTCTCAAATTATAAATCAGACTATATTACACTTATATCTTTCAATGTCTATCTGTTTCATTCAAAGTAAAAACCAAAGTTCTTGCAATGGCCTGAGAAGCCCTACATGAGCTGTCACCCTCATGTCTCCTCATGTACATCCGTATTACCAATCTGACCTAATTTTTGTTATTCTTCTCTTCTTTAGTGTGTTTTAGCCTCACTGGCCTTCTGGCTATCCCTGGAAAACACCAGGCATATCCAGATCTATAGCATATTCACTGTCTATTCCCTCTTCCTGAAGTGCTCTTAGTTTCCACCCCCAGACATACAGATACCTGTATCCCTATTTCTCTCACCTTCTTCAAGTCTTTGCTCAAATGCCATCTTCCCAATCAATGATGCTTACCCTAATTGCCTTGGTTAAATTCACAAGTATCAGACATTTCTGTTCCATCTTTATTTTGCTGTGAATGAACTCATTGTTGGTCACAAACACTTCTCAAAATTTTTGCCAGACATGATCTTAAGATAGAAACAACCTAATTATCTTTTTCCATAGAACTTCTCATTGCTAAGTACTATATAATTCTTTATATTGATTTTATGTTAATTATCTCTATGGCTTATTGTATGTATTCCTCTGCTGGAAAATAAGCTCCACCAGTATCCATCTTTTCCATGCTATATTCCCAATATTTGGTGGAGTTCCTTAACACAGAGTAGGTACTCAGCAAATATTTGTTAAATGTATGAATGACTCTTTTCTGTCAAGGTCTCTATAGTTACAGCTAGTGACTCAAATATCAAAAACATAAGATGGTAAAGCACTGTCTCCTCAACTTATAACCACATACCACATCTCATTATTTTTTAGTCTTATTTAATTTCAGACATAATACAATCTAATATGCTAGCTGTTAAGAAGAGAGAGTCATAGAGACTGAAATAGTTGAATAAATTTTCATGCAGATGGTAGAATTTAAATATATTTACATGGATGATACTTAGACTAAGGATTTAAGTGAAAGACTAGATGAGGACAGATAAAAACTACATTAAATAAATATATTCAAAAAGTGAGATTAAATGAAGTTTATGTATTATAGAATTGTCTTACAGTCATGTCTGCCTTTCAAGGATTTTCCATTTATAATTATAGGAATCAGTGTTGCTATTGCTATTGTTGGGCTCTGTGTTTGATAATGACAAAATTGTTTGGTACATTTAGATGCTTTATGTATCCACTGCATGGGAAAAATATTTGCCTTCCTATTTTAAAACCACCTTAAAGCCTAACCCAAAATTTTAATGGTGCTTTAGTTTTGATTTTCCTTTTGAAATCAATACTTATTTTTTTATAACTGAAATTGAAAACTGTACTGTTTATAAGTTTAAGATCCTTCTGTCAAGACTTAGTTGTCTGCATTAGTAATAGGGTAATCCAAATAAGAACAATTAAATGAATATATAAAACCTAAATTTAGCTGTGACTTTCGACTTTTCCCATGCTAGTCAGGAAAGATATATATTTGTTTGGTTTGAGAATTCTCCTCTTTCCCTTCCTCTGCATATCCTATGGTGGAAGAAGGACAGAGCTGTGAAATGGTTAAATGGAGGCAGCTGGAAAGAATAAGAATGACTAACCCAGAAACTAGATTAGTTCTTGAATAATTGAAAGTAGAGCAGGAACTTTTTCAACCTATTTTTTTAAAGATGTGAAGAACAAAGAAAACAATCAGATAAAGAAGTCATTACATCTTTTCACTTCAAGATATTAATGTTCTGTTAATGCAGTTTTGATTAATTCCATTGCATTAAAAGCTTTGTTTCTGTTTTAAGTTAAGAATACAGAAATGTCTTTCTCATTTAATTCTACTCTGTGAATAAATTAAAAATAGATTTTGTGTTATCGTTACTAAAATGAACATACTGGGAAAATATTACCACGGTGTCCTGATTTGGAGGGTAAACATTTATTGATGTTTATTGATATTTACTGATGTATTGATCTACTATTTGTGAATAAGGTAATAGTTCTATTTTTTAGACTAGATATACCATTTTGCCATGTAATTATTTTCAAGTACAGTCCTTAAAAACTGTTCGCCTAGATTTGAAGCTAATCTAAAATCATGGGCTAAATTCCAGGGATCCCCAAAAGAAGTGAACTCTTAATGGCCTAAGAAGAGAGTTCATTATGGCCTGTGTTAGAAAAATAGGGATTAGAACTTGAATTTAATGGCCTACAAATGCTCAACTCGGTTCCTACAGTAATCACAACTAAAAATGGTTGAAGTAAGGTATATTGTTAAAGTGAAAGATATTTATCCTCTTATTTCTGGATGAAATAAGTTTGAAAATCAAAACAAAGTTCATCTTAGAAAATGTGTTTGTGTATGTAAATATATATACATATATATAAAACAAAGATAAATTTATTTATGTAACAAGTATATATGTATATAATCTTTTTACATATTGTAATTTTTAATTATAATATTTTTTATAAAAATTGAAAATACTGTGTTTTAGAGTCCAGACAGACCAGTCTCAAAAGTTAATAAAAGTGTGTGGCTTCTATAGTCAACTCTAACATAATTTTAGTAGGAAGTAATATAATGGAGTAAAAAGAAACAAAAGATATGATGTTAAAAAAATTGAATTAAATCCAAATCTATATGTATTTCTACCTATAAATACCTATTAGGTATTTAAATCTGTCACATAATTTTTGTCTATGTGTGGTTCTTCATCCATAAAATGAAAATAGTATTGCCTCAAATATCTTTCTCACAGGATTACTAAGAGAATTGAATTATTTTAAACAGTAGCATAGAGAAGTATGGTTACCTTACCTCTTATTAATACATAAATTTTATCTGGCATATATTAGGTACTTAGTTAAGTGCCAGACACAACACTGCTTTACCTTCAGACCATCATCTAACCCTCACATTGACCCTTTGAATTAGATAAGAAATGAGTGACACTACAATATTATAATATCCACCTAAAATTATAGTTAGTTGTCACACTAGGATTCAGTCACCCTTCCACCCTGTGCTTTGAGCTACTATGATAGACTATCCATGTATAGACTGAACTACAACATAAAGATATGCTCCAAGAACTTTTCCTGAACTCCAGGGCTCATAACTTAGTATATATGATATAATTTCCCTAGCATCCTATTTTTCCAAATGTGTTCCAACTTTCAGAAGCAAATTAATATACATATGAAAACCTCAGCAAAAATAAAAATACTGCTTAACAGAAACTAGTTTTATATATTTACATTATAACATATAAATATGTATTTTAAATATATAAGTATATAGAAAATGCTTATTTATAAGTTACTTCCCATCTGCAAGAGCATTTATGTCAGCTACTATGTTGACTAGATAATTGGGATATTCTTCAGCACACAAATTCCTACCTCTTTGCTGTGTTCTCTTAGGTAGGTAAATTTCACAAACTTATTACCTCCAGCCAGCTCATTTTGACATGATATTTGGTTCCTTTGTTGAGTGGCACTGTCTGCTTGTATTTAGTTCTAATTATAGATATCATTTATGCAGCACTTTCTGCCAATTACTTTCTCTGCTCTATCTTTATCAATAGAGACACAATTCTCTTATAATCCCCATTTTTCAGAGTAGGAAACTGAGGCATTGGACATTTAAATCACTTGCCTAGTGTTCCTGAACCAGTAAGTGATAAACTTGGGATTCCATTTTATTCCAATAGACTCTGCTCAGATGAACAATTTTAAGTTTAAATTGTAAACAACATAGTATAAGATTTTAAACAAATCATGTAGTAGCATTTTCACCACTACAGGGAATTCCATTTTCAGTAGAAGATAAAAAGATAGTCTTTTCCTCAAAATTGTATTTTAATTTGCTTCTGCTTCCATGCCTTGGTTTACACATAATTTGAGGAAAAATCATCCTAAGGCAGGCACCTGTGGAGATAAGGCATCAGGCACACCAGCGTGTAATGAGCCCAGATTGGTGACTAAGCAGAAAAAGCTAAAGGGATACAAGAAAAAGCCTTACACCCCTGTTAACTGCAGATATCCCAGCAAATACGAGTACTTAGGGTATGTTGAGGCTCTCTCAAGGCTTAGCTTATCGACTTCTTTGCCATTTTCTTAATGGCAGCATTTCTTAATGAGGGCAGCCCTGTGTTATAGCCTTTCCAAAAAAGAGAATTGACTTTTCTCATTCAATTCTTATGTAATGGAGCACCTATGTTTCCTTAGATTCTTATTAAGAACCCAAAAATATGTCAGCAATAATTTTAGGACAGTGTAGTTTCTGCTGAAATTTCAGCAGGGGTATAGGGCATAAGAGGGGTATAGGGTAAAAGGCGTAAGAAATGTCCCCATACTCTTTTCTGGAACTTCACTGTGTGGTGGATAAGTGGCCTGTCTTGACTTGATTACCCGCCTGCCTCACCGGGCTTCAGAGTCCTTGGACACGGTTGTCTAGATCCGCAGAGTCTAGGGAGGTACAGGGTTTCTTGAGTATCTATTACCAGGTAAATCCTGCTGCAAAATGTTCCTTATCCTTCTGTTAGATACGATGTGTTGTGCAGGACTAGTACCCTATGGAAATTTTTACAGGCTTAATAATAGTTTCAAAAATTGAGAGCAGGTAGTGCTGCATTATTTTTATTTAAATGATTATCCTAATGGTAGGAAGGAATGGTTTCACAGAGTCTTCTTTTCCAGGAAACTACTATATTTGATTTGTTTATATTAGTTGTTTGAAATGATCTCCACATCTTTCATTCCTCTGACCCTCGCATTTATGCATTAGGTTTGTGGCTTACTGATTTGCAGTTTCATAGAAAAACCTGTATTTTTCTGTCACATAGCCAACAGCACAACTGTGACAGCAGAGTAGCAGTTTTCCAAGGTTAATCAGCCAGGCTGACTACCGCAGACTCTAGAGAGGACCTGAGGAAGGGCTGTTCACATCTCCACACTTTCAGGCAGATGCAGAATTATACTCTGAGCTGCCAGCAAGGAAGAATGGCATCAATTTGCTGGAGCCCTTATTAGTTTGGGAATATCGATCAGTTTTTATGATGTGTTCTTGGATATTTTTCACATGTTTGTGTTCAATCTTCCCAATCTTATAAAATAAAAGTAGCAAATATTTTATCTTCTGTATCTGCTGAATTTCTTTTCCTTCAGTATTAGCACTTGATAACCAAATAATTTAAGCCATTTTTGTTTCTATAGGTTAATAAAGAGTTAAGATCTATCTTATGTTAATATACAATTATCTTCAATTTTATATATAATTTCCAACTACTACCACCATAAAATATTGCTTAACAGGGCCTACTATGTTTGGTTCATTTAATTAATTGATTGAAATGATCTCCACATCGCCATAAATTTTATATTTTAAAGGTATGTTTACATGATACTAATAAATTAAGTTATTATCTTAGTTAAAAAAGTATTGTCATGGTATTTATATAAAAATTCATAGTTTTAATTATTCTTAATAATAGAACTATAAGGAATTTTTGCTGGAACATTTTCATATACTATTTTTTTCTTTACATTTCAGGTGTACAAGAATTTCCAGAAAATATAAAGTGTTGTAAGTGTTTAACAATTATTGAAGCCAGTGTCAATCCCATTTCTAAGTGAGTATGAGCGACTACATTTTATTTATGTGTATGTTTCCATTGGAAAATAATGTACGCAGATAAAGAAAATTCACGTAATAAATGAATTTTAAATGTTTCATTTAAAATTCAATTTAATAGAATGATGGGAAAGATATAATCAAATCAGAATAGTTCAACAAAAGATGATTAATAGCATTGCTCAATAACAGTGAAGGCCTAATTGGCACAAGATGACATTACTTTGAAGCACACTCTGTCATCATTTTTCTGTGGTTCTTAGGCAACATTCCATGGAAGAGTGCAGAAACTAAAGAAACAGTTATTAGTTATAGTCATGGTGAAAAATTAGCATCATGGATCTGGTGAAAGTTCCAGAGAGAGCAAGAGTTTCAAGTGTGCATAGGTGCATGAAAATAGCTGATCATACGGGTCAAGCTGGAAAATGAATTGAGTACAGCCAGAAAAGGAGTATTTGTGCATCAGAGTTTATAGGAAGAGCAAAAATATAATTCTATGAGAATAGCAGAATGGGAGACAAGGATGGTAAAGATGCTATAATCAGAAACAGGATATTTGTGGTTCATGATCTATTAGTAAAGAAATGCCATGGGAAAAATGAAACCCAGCTGCAACCATGTTGGCAAATTATGGTTTTGTCATAATATTAAAGTGTACTTTGGAATCAAACAGATCAAGAAACCATGAAGTGAATGGACTGCATGAGTCATGAACTTGAATGTTAAAGTCACTTAACAGTGAAAGTGGACATAAAATACAGAAAAGCTAATGACAGTGGTGGTAGTGGTTGGATGAGATGGAAACAGATTATTGGTGTTGGAATGAAGTAATGAGTGTAACAACTTCAAAAATAAAATAATAGTCTTAATTAAACAAAAACTGACAGTAGAATTTAGGAAAAATCACTCAGTCCTTTGAAGTTGAAATTGGGGAGACTGCAAGAAACTGAAGTCCATTGGAAAGGCATTTAATGAATGGATTATTTTTAGAAGAAGACCAAAGGAAGTTTATGAAAGGAAATTTGAAGGGAAATTTTTCATCAGTAGAGTTGAGGAGAGGGAGCAGTGAGATGGCTTCCTATGGACGAGGGAAAGAGTGTGTACATGAGACTAGGAATGAAATGGAATGCAGAAAGAGAAGTTCAGATGGAGATCTTTACAGTGAGTTGTGAAATAATTCAAGGCCTTTAGTAGAAAGTGTGGAACATTAAGCAATAAAATGTGTTTGAAAGATAACTTTTCTATCTCAAAAGGAAAATATGGAAGTAAAAACAAAACTCTTTGAAAAGTGTTTTCCAAAACTCTTAGAACACAAAGCAGTTTTCTCAACAAAGAAATAAATGTTGCTAACTTCTTACATGGAGATTACAGCCATATCCTTGACTTGAGTCATAATTCAGGGTAGATGATGAATTGTTTTGATTCCTAGTTCTTTAATTCTAGTAGTGTGTGTTTTATTTAGTAATCATGCCAAGGTCTTTGGAAGTGGATGTCAGATGATGAATTACATCTTTAAAAAAGCTTTAAGTCTGTAGTTTTATTGTCTGTCTCTCTGAATTGCATTCATTTATTAACATTTTAGAAAGAATAAATTCTATGTTTCTGAATTCCTTTCATACGATGAACTTTTTAAAAATGTATGAATATGACCTATCTCATCAAAAAATGCCTAACACTGAATACATAAATAGTTTGATTACTAAATAGAAAAAAATTACTCAGTAGAAAAGTTAATTTAAATAGTTTACTAATTTAAAGTCAGGTTTTTTTAAAGCTATTTACTAAAATCAAGTTTTTTAAGATATAAATTTTTAAATTTACATATGGTGAAATTTCTAGGTGTATAACTCAGTGAATTTTGACAAAAGATCTGGAACCACAGCCATAATCAAGATATAGACTATTTCCATTACTCCCAAAAAGCTCCTTCAGCTCAATCATCCACTGGTCTGATTTCTATACCCATAGTTTTGTCTTTTACAAATATTATGTAAATATCATACTTCTGTGTGGACCTTTTTACTTAACACTGATTTTGAGATTTATCCGTGCTATTTCAAAAGAAGTACTGAATTTTCTTTTGTTTTTAGTAGTATTCCATTATATAGATATACCATCATTTGTTTATCTATTCATCAGTTGAGAGACATTTAGGTTGTTAATATAAGCATATATTTCCACTTCAATTGGGTGAACACCTATGAGTAGTATTCTGAATAGTATGGTACATGTACAGTTAACCTTTCAAGTTTCCAAATTATTTTCCAAAACAGCCATTCCATTGTGCATTACCAGCAGCAATTTATTGGAGTTTCCTTTATTCCTCATCTTTGTCAGAATTTGGTACTTTCAATTTTTATTAGCCAGCCTAGTAGATGTGGTATCTCATTGTGGTATCTCGCTGCAGTTTTATTTATATTTTTAATGTCCGTATAGCATCTTTCCGTGTATTTATTTGCAGTCTGTATTGCTTCTTTATTTGCAATCTGTATTGCTTCTTTGGTAAAAGTTCAGATGTTTTGCTTATTTTTATTGATTTCTCTTTTTATTATTCAATCATAAGAATTCTTTATATATTCTAGCTAGTCCTTTATCAATCTTTGTTTGCCAATTATTGCTTTTATTCTATGACTTATTTTCTAAATGGTGACTTTTGAAGAGAAGAAATTTTTAATTTTGATGAAGTCCCAATTTATAAATTCTTTTAATGGCTTATGCTTCCTGTTTCTATCTAAGTGATCTTTGATTAATTCATAGTTTTAAGGTTTTCTCCCTATGTTTTCTTCTAGAACCTATATAGTTTGTTTTACACTTAGATCTATGATCCATTTGAAGCTGAACTTTGTATATGTGCAAAGTCTGAGGGTCAGGTTTTTTTGTTTTTGTTTTACATGTGGATCCAATTGTTTAGTACCATTTGTTAAAAAGATTACCCATTCTGCATAAACTGAGTACCTTTTTAATAAATTAACTGATCATGTGTTTGGATCCATTTCTAAATTCTCTATTTTATACGTTAATCTCTATGCCTGTCTTTACATCAATTCCATAATCTCTTAATTCCTATAGCTTTACAGTAATTCATATAGTCAGGGAATGTGAGTCCTGCAACTTTGTTCTTCTTTATTAAAATTATTTGGGCTACTCTATGTCCTTTGCTTTTCCATATAAATTTTATATTCAGCTTGCCAATGTCTACAAAAACATAAAAACCTTCTGGAATTTTTATAGGAATTGCACTGAATCTTTAGATGAATTGGTGCAAAGTTGACATCTCAAAAATACCGAGTATTCTTATTCCTGATCACAATATATCTCTATATTTACTTTGATCTTTTAAATTGCTTGTATCAGTATTGTTACATTCCAGCATACAACTCTTATATATGTTTTTTTTTGTATACATATTTTGTACATTCTGTATACATTTAACTCCAAACATTGCATCTTTTTGTGGGGCATGGAGGGGGAGCATTTGCAAATGATCTCTTATTCAATTGTTTATTGCTACTATATAGAAATACAATTGATGTTTCTATACAGACCGTCTTATTTTTAGTAGATATTTTGTACTTTTGGGGTGATATCTTGGGTAGATTATCATGTCACCTGAGAATAAAGACAGTTTTATTTCATCCTTTTCAATTTGTATGCTCGTTATTAATTTATTTAATTTTACTTGCCTTATTGTCCTAGCTTGAACTTCCTATGCAATGTTGAATAAAAAAGATAAAAGAGAATATCACTGCCTTGTTCACAATCTTAGGGAGAAAGCATTCAGACTTTCCCCACTATGTGTAATTGTTACTTGTTTTTTTCATACATTCCTTTATCAGATTGAGGAAATTTTCAAAGAAACATCCCTCACTTCCTTTTCATCCTACCAGGCAGGGTTCTCAAAGTTTAAAGTTTTATTTTCAGTCTTTTCAAGGGAATCTAGGCTTTCTCTGTGATGCTTTTTAATGATTATTCATTCTCTGACCACTTCCTGGTTCCAAAGCCCCTCCACATTTTTAAGAATTTATAGCAGAAGCTCAGTTTCATATATCAAAACCTGTGTTAATATTCTAATTCTGTGCAAGAAATTACCATAAGCTTATTGGTTCAAAGCAACACATATTTATTATCTCTCAATTTCCGTGGGTCAGGAATCTGGGCATGGTTTAGCTGGGTTCCCTGCTTCAGTTTCACCAGGCTGCAATCACCTCATCACACTCAAGCTTTTTCTGATCTGGAGGCTCAAATGGAGAAGAATGCACTTTCAAGGTCACTGAGGTGACTGGCATAATTCATTTCCTTGCTCTTATAAAGTTGACAGCCCAAGCTTTTTGCTGGCTGTCAGCTGGAGGCTACTCTAGGGTCCTAGAGGCTGGTGCAATTTGCAGCCATGTGACACTCTCCTTAAGATGTTCACGCATCTTGTTTCTTCAAGGCCAGTAGCTATAAGTAGAGTGCCTCTACTAGCAAGAGAGAATCATATAATGTAATACAGTTGTGGGAGAGACACCCTATCATATTTGCCATGTTCCATTGATTAGAATCAAGTCATAAGTCCTACCACACTTGAAGTATGCAGGTAATACAAAGGCATGAACATCAAGTGAGAGTCATGGGGGTCACTTTAGAATGTGTCCACCACGTCTTTGATTCCTGGTTTGCTGAGACGTTTTATTATCAGTGGACATTGAATTTTGCCAAAGCTTTTAAAAAAATAATCTATTGACATGATGATGCAGTTTTATTTTTCTAATGATATGATGAATTACATTGGTTGCTTTATGAATGTCGATCAAACTTTGCATCCCAGGGTCATGAAGTATTACTTTTTAATTAATTAATGACTTATTTGCTATTATTTTGAAAGGATTTTCCTGTCTATATTCATGAAACAAATTAATCTTAAATTTCTTTTCTTGTAATTTCTTTGGTTGGTAACAGGGTAAAAATGGCCTCATATAGATAATTGGGAAATGTTCTCCAATTCTTTAAGAGTTTGTGTAGAACTGGAATTATTTCTTCCTTAAATATTGGTAGAATTTGCCAGTGCAGCCATCTGGGCCTACAATTTTCTTTATGGAAAAGTTTTAATTATAAATTTTATTTCCATAATAGTTATAGGGCTATTCAAATTATGTGCTTTTTCTTGACAGATCTTTGTTAGTGTTTTTCAGAAATTTGTACATTTCATTTAAGTTTTCAACTTTATTGACATCTCATTTTTAATAATATTCTTTTTTAGCCCTTTGATAATCTGTGGGTTCACTAGTGGTGCTGTGCTCTCTCTTTCATTCCTCACATCTGTAATTTGTGTCTTTTTTTGCTTCAGTCTAGCTAGAGATTTATCGATTTCATTGCTCATTTTGAAAAATTAGATTTAGGTTTCATTGATTTTTCTCTATTGTTTTTCTGTCATTTTCTTGTCCCAAGAAATCTACAAAGTAATAAGTCAGAAAAACACTGAAGTTATAGTTTTGAGTATTACTGTCTTAGTTTTAGATGTGAACTTCATAGTATAGCTTTAAGGCCTTAACCAACTCATCAGTGAAAATTATCACAATAAAATTGAAAACAACTTCTTAATGAGAAAAGCATGAACCAACATTTATGGGGAACCTATCATTTCTCAGGCTTTTGGACACATTACTTCATTTTAATCTTCGCAGCAGCCCTATGAAGTAGACAAATATTATCTCTAACATTTTACAGATGGAAACACATGAGCATAGTATCTGAATTCCTGGGGTTGTTTCCCTATATTTTACTAATTCAGAAGGAGCATTTTGATTTGATTTAAGTTAAAAGATGCATCTTGAAAAATTTGAAACATTCTTAATGTTCAACAATAAAGAAATTGCTAATGCATTTACAGTACATCCACCAGTGGATACTAAGATTATATATAGGGTAACCATATGTCTTTCTTTGCTGAAGTCATCCCAGTTTACACCTCTTGATGTGAAATGATTAATAATAGCTCCCTTTTGACTCTCAAAAATGTCCTAGTTTGAATGATAGATTGCATAGTCACTCTGGGTACATAGCAAAGTTGAAAAATAATTATAAAATAAAGGGGAAAATAATGATACATGCTTACAGTGATATTAAAACAAATAACTAGAAATTGATTAGAAATATATGAAATGGTAATGATGGTTATAATAAGGAGGTGGAATTATGAGCAATATTTTTATTTTCTCTTTATTTTCCAAATATAGTATTACTATATTAATTTTATGATTTTTATTTGTATAAATTAAAGTATTTAGATATAAAATGTCTTTTCAATTTAAGTGGAAGATCTTACATTGGCACCTTAATCACAATTTGCAAAACTATAATTCAATTTGGTTTAACTGTTCTATTAGAGGTCAAAGCCTGTATTGTTTTCATTTAACTTCTGAAGTAAATGCAATTAGAAAAGAAAAGTGTTGAAACAAGAATGTTGGCAGCCAACCTTAATATGCCTATTCCAATATTAAAATTAACATTAATAGAAGTATTTAAATTAGTAATTACAATTAATATTGAATGATCAGAATAAAACCAATACCAAGGAAAAAGTGTATAAAATTGCTCCCATTAACTGAATTTTTACTATGGGGCAGGTAATCATTTAATCATTGGAGCAACTCTGAAAGTGGATATTAGTATCATTTACAAATAAGGAAACTGAGTCTAAAGTATTTGCAAAGTTCATGGAGATAATAATTGAAAGAATTCTGATTCAAACCCAGGTCTTCTGACATTAATGTCACATGTTCAACCACTAAATCATATAGGTATCTATTTCTATTATCCTTTCTTTTTTGCAGTTTGAATATGCCACTTTTGACAATTAATAAAATGATAATGTTACCTCAGGAGAGAAAGAAGTATTTACCTAATATATGAAACATTTACTCTTCTACATTTTTGATAAATCAGTTAAATGTAGAAAACATCAGTTATTTTTGGATAATAAATTTATTTCATTATTGAGAGCCCTATAACTTGGTGTAAAATGTTGGATTTCATTGAACAAGTTGGAGAATGATAAAGATGACATATGGTTGTCATCTTCATCAAGTTTATCTGGCTTGCTAGGGAGTATCCTCTTCTTTACCACTCCTTATATGTTCCTCTGGAAATGGTGATGCTGACATGTAGGACCATTGTCTCTATTAGAAGGTACAAATTGTACATAAAATAAAAAATAAATACGGCTCAATATGTTCTTTATCAAGCCTACTGAGTTTCTATATTTTTCAAATAATGTTTTTCAAAGTAAAATACTAGATCATTAAGGAAAATAAAAATGTCCTTGTCCTCAAGGACTTTGTAATTTGTCACAGGAATAGCAAATGCCCAACACTTGTATAAGGCACAATTGGTACAAGCATTTTGCTTCATCTATGAACAGAATCCTATGGGAAAGAGAGGAAGAAGACATTAATTTTGAGTCTAAGTGCAGAGTACCATTCAATAAATTCTTGTTGAAGTGAATTGAAATAAAAAAATGCACCTGGTATTAAATAAGACATAGTATATAAATATACCCTTTAACTCTACATATTTTAAAAAGAAAGGTTGAGTATAAAATGTGAACCCATTTTGTTTATAACCAGGCTGAAAAAACTATCTTACTTTGTATTCTGGTATTCCGTATGACTTATTTTCAGCAGTCCATTTTGCAATTGGAATATGCACAGTGTAGTCGATTCTTAAATCCTTAAAGAAGTATTCTACATTTGAAGCCAGATTTTCCTGCAGCATAAACTTTGCCAGAGAAGCACTAATAAATATATTTTTGATAAAGAGTATACATTGTAATACCATTTAGTGCATACATATGCAGAAGAAGTCTGATGAAAGCTGTATAGTTCAAACCGTCCCTATAACTAGAAAATTAGTGTTCTAAAGTCATCTTACCTATTAATAGTTAAAATGTTAAATTATTAGATCAAAGGTGTTAACATTCTTCTCATTTTACACATATTCCTCTTTTTTAAAAAGTCATAAATTATTTTTTCAAATGAGTTTACAAACCTAATGGATGTTAAAGTAATGTAATTAAATGTGGATTGAAATGTATTAAACATCAGTACTATTATCATAAAAGCTATCGTACTATCAGGACATGAGCTCCAATGTATTATAACAACAACAAAACCTGGAGAAAAACAATGATCTCCCATAGATTTTTTTTTAATGCATTAAGATAAAGTTCAAACCTTTAAGTGTTCATTTTCCTCTAAATTCTGTCCCTTACTGACATTGTTAAATCTTAACTCCTTATTCTTTCATACATAAAGTATTCTCTCTGGAACTCATCTCTGTCACCCATTTCAGGTGAATTCTTACTTTTACATTACTAAAAACTCTCACTTTTCTCCCACCTCCTTTCTCCTTTTCTACGTTTATGAATCCTACCACTCTTTAAGAACCAATTTAGGGAACAGCTTTATAAAGTCATATAAAACAATCCAACTCCACAATACAAACTGGAACAAGACATTTCCAGCAACAATAAGCAACATAAGATTAGAATCCTAAAGTGTATAAAGAATACCTATAAATTAACATAAAAATATTAGTTGTGTTTAGTTTGGAATCCCCAGGTGCAAATGTTTCAAAAAGAATGCAAGCAGTATATTTAGGTGATGGTTTCGGGGAATACTTGTTGAGAGTGTGTTACCACCTATTTACCACTGGATGTGAATCTCTCTGGGTAACACTGGGCAACAAAGTAAAACACATGTCATAAAGTTGGTTGTCAGGCACAGTGGGTGAGGGAACTGAGGTATTTATGTTCTTGCTAGTCATTAGTTTAGAGCTTTTTCCAAGGGACAGTAATATCATGTAACCAGGTATATAACTTATATAATCTCTTGTACACCAGGATATAGATTTGAAAATATTTACAAAAGCAATATTTATAACAGAAAACAAATAAAAAAAAGCTAGAAACAACTGTAATGTTCACTAAAAGGGAAATAATACAGAAATTGTGGTATAGACACACAATGGAATACTATGCTATGATGACCAGTCATTTATAGAAAAATGGATGAATTTCACAAATCTAATGCTGTTAAGTCTTAGGAAAATAGTCATAGTATGATTTGATCTAAGTAATGTTCAAAAACATGCAAAACCATGCTTTTACAGGGATTTAAGTAAGCGTAGTAAAACCCTTTAAAAAGGAAAACAATAAACATTATTCAAGAATTTGAGGGCAAAATAGAAAGATGTAGTCAGGAGGGTCACTGGTACTGCTTTTAAAGGTACTATTCTTTAATATATATAAAATATTTCATAGCAAAAGATTGGGCAGAGGAAGAGAAATCAAGGAACGAAACTCAGATATAATGTCCTAAGAATAGGAGGAGAAAGAGGTATCCTTAGAAGCCAAGGAGAGAACAGGCAACAATGGCAACTGTTGCTGGGCAGTGTAGGGACACGAAATGAAATGAAGTCAGCGGCACTGGGACAGAGAGGTCACTGGAGGTTACGGTGAGTGCAGTGTCAGGAATAGAGATGGGGTAGATGCCAGAAAGCAGTGGCTATTCCTCAGGAATAGTAAAAAGCAGGGAGTACAGGCAGCTCTTCAAATAATTTTGTCAGTAAATGCAAAGAGGGAGAAAAGCTGTAAGTTGAGGGGAAGGCAAATTTGAACACTATTTAGAAATATTTTATAAAAGACCATAGTCTTGCATAGACCATAGATAAAGGAATGAAAAACACTTAAATAGAAATTTAATTATATGAAAAAAATAAAAATCCTTCTAAGAAAAAGTCTCCTGGAAAATCTTTGAGTTGAATCTTTTTGGTCAAAAAGATTTATATATTTTATAAACTGGTAAAATTTCCCCAGAGAATGTTTTCTCGACTCTTTTAATGCCTCTTAAAGCCTTTAGGATTTTTATAATTATTGTTTCAATGTTCTAGCTCATTTTTGTTAAAAATGAATTGGATCAATTTGAATTTTAATGTACATATGTTATCAGTTAAGGGGAAAATATACTCCTTCCCCTTTCATACTGGGCAACTGTAGTCATCACTGTAACAGAGTGTATTTTAATGTCTGAATGAAAGAGTAAGTAAATATCCTTCCCTGGTTATAAATGTGAGTGTTCTATTGAGAAAAAGCATTACTTGAAAATTATAAAACATGACACACAACTTGAAATTTCCATAAAAAATATCTCGCTGGTGTGCCTAAGTTTAGGGCCACAGTTAGAGAGGAAGGATGTCACTGACTTAGGCAGTGATATAAATCTTAGCATAGGAGAGCAATGTGGAGTTGGGTAAATGTTGTTTATTTTAATAACAGGCAAAATTTTCAAGCTGTAGCAACATGCTCAATAAATTCTTCCATTACTGTGATACCAAAGAAAAGTTGAAAAATGTATTACACTTCTATTTTCTCTCCTTAGAGATATATATTTTTGTTCTGTTTCTATGGCAACATCAATGCAGTAACTAAACCTTTAACTCCTTTCCAGACTCCCTGATGGCTTCACGCAGCTTCTAAATCTGACCCAGCTCTACCTGAATGATGCCTTTCTTGAATTTCTTCCAGCCAATTTTGGAAGGTAAGAATAAGAATTTTAAATGATACATTTTAATTTCACTTTAGGTAGGTATCTTACTAGGGCTAGTAGGTGTCTTCAAAATGACAGTTATGATAAGATAGCCTTCAAGATTATTCAGTAAGTGAGATAATGTTGATTAATAAGACATTTTGCAAAAAACAAAATAAAACTAGGTCTTTACATGTCATTAATAATCAAATAAATCCAAGATGAATTAATAATATTTTTAAAAATCAGGAATTATCTGGAAAAAATGTAAACAAATAATTTGTGGCTCTTGGACTTGGAAATACTTTTATATAGCATGGAAACAAAGGAAAATATTATAAATGGCTTGATAGCTTTGGCTATGTAAATACTTTAAAAATAAAACAATATCAAAAAAGTTTTAAAATAAGGAAAAACAATAAACTTAGGAAATACATCCACCATATGTGAAAGCAAATTATATCCTTAACATACAAAGAATTCTTACAAACGAGTATGAAAACAATGATCTCATTAGAAAAAAATGATAAATGACATGTACAAGCAATTAATAATAAAACATTAATTAGTAATGAACAGATGCAAAATATCCTCACAGGTAATAAAAATAATACAAATTAAAATGACAATAAAGGACTTAGTGCTCTAGCACACTACAAAACTGTTTACAGAATATGAGGACAAAGATAACCTCACACAGAACTGATGGAATTGTAGAATATTATGACCTTCAAGAAGGGTAGTGCACTTTTAAAGATTTGAAAAAATTTTTAACCACAGCCTTTGTAATTCATTTCTAGAAATGTGCCATATCCTCATCTGATACCATGCTAGGTTTTATGGACAAGGCTATTTATCATTTACAATATGAAAGTAGAAGAACATATCATGCTAGAAGATTGGTTGAATATGTTATGATACATTCATATGATAATACTAGCAATTTATAACCTTTTTTAGGGAAATTTTTTTAAATTTCTATGATATTATCTTTAAGAGCATATTGTAATAAAATATATAAACTATACTTCCAGTTTGAACATGAAATATGTATGAGATTAAAGACTGGTTCCTTGATGTGAATTTATAGATAATTTTTATTTTCATCTTTATACTTTTCAATATTTTCCAGGGGTCCTGCAATAGACTACATATATCTATATATATATATATGTGTGTGCACACACACACAAACACATATATATATATATATACAAGGCATTTTATACCTTAAAAGTTGAGACATTTTAATTTTGTTGCCAACTGCATTTGTCTAAGTGATCATTTTTTAAGTTGTTCAAACAATAGACTATAACTCAGCATGTATCTCTTGGTGTTAAAAAACTCAGTGGAATAATGAAGTCCCCTAACATGTAGCAGCCTCTATTTGCATGCGGAGAGTACATAAACATTTTCCAAATTCCATTACTTTTGCAGATCATGATATCACACAACCTATGAACACCATATGGTGGGACAATGTTTAAAAATCACAGATCTTCAAAAGAGCATTTGCTAGTTTCTGAATGAATTGGCACTTTGCCATACGTTGATATATATGGTTTTGATTTATCAAATCAGAAAATGTTTATCATTTTCTAAGACATACTTATTGTCTTGAATTTTCATCAGTTTTCTTTTAGTCATCCTAACAGGAGGAAAGAGGTTTGAGCAAACAGAAAACATAATACCAAAACCAAAACCCTTGAAATTAGAATTTAATTTTGTATAAATTATCTGCCAAGGGGTGCTCAAGATGGGGCATGAGTAGGGTGGTGGAAACTCCTCCTAAAACCATATATATTTTGAAAATACAGCAAATACAACTGTTTCTAAAAGAGAGACCAGAAGATACAGTACAACAGCCAGGCTACATCTATATCTGTGAGAACTCAGCATCTCACAAAAAGGGTAAGATACAAAGCCGTGACCCAGTGGGATTTGAACACCCTTCGCACCCCAGCTCACTGGCAAGAGGAAACAAATCAGAGTGGGGAGGGAGTGGAAGCACAGGACTACTAAATAAACAGCCCTAGTAATCTGCACTGGGAGCACAGACACACATTGCATGGTGTACTGGATATTAGAGAAATGGAAAAGTAAAATCCAAGACAGAGACTATGAGCAGGTCCCCAAAGCTGGCTCCCCTGGGACAAAAGAAAAGTGGGGGCTTTAAAAATCTTAAAGGGACAAGGGTTTAAAACATCGGCAAAATTGTCCCTGCACACTCAGGGGGAATTTTAAGCAGGCTGGGAATTGTAAGAAACTTCAGGCTCTTTAACACCCTGGGTGGCAATGCAGCTCTGAAGCACCTCACAGAGATAAGCAGCCTGCCATTCATCCCCCTCCACTGCCACTGCAAGCAAACCGGCTGACCCACTATTGTGTGGACCAGCCAGGGAGCAGTGCCACCCACAGCAACCACACAGAGTCTTCTCCCAATGCACACCTAACAGGGCCAGACACAGAGGCTACACCCTGCACACAGCTGCCCAACACAGGCCAAGGAAGCCAACTTAAAGTCTGGAATGCACAAATGGGTGCCATTCTTGCAGGAGAACACAGGCCACATGCCTGCGACCCCATGCAGTGCCCTAGGCTATCCCAAGGATCAACTTGCTCATGGAAGCTCAGAGGATTGATCCAGAGAATGCTCCCTGTATGTGGATAACCAGCACAGTCACCAGAGAAGAGCAAGGTGACCACCGAGCAGGAAGGGACCTTATTCTCCCAGCTGACACACATGCCACACGTGGACAATCACTTCTATTGCCATGAAAAGGCAGAATAACCTGGTCCAGTCCAAAATCACTGAAACAACACCAGAGAGAGGGCCTGGCAAGATAGGTACAACCAAACTTCCTGGAAAAGAATTCAAAATAAAAGTCATAACCATGCTGAGGGAGCTGCAGAGAAATATGCAAGAGCTAAGGGTTGAAGTCTGGAGGGAGATAACAGAAATGAAACAATCAATGGAAGGACTTCAGAGCAGACTGGATGAGGTGCAAGAGACGGTTAATGGAATAGAAATCAGAGAACAGGAATACAGAGAGAAAAAAATGGATCTCCAGGAATGAAAGAATATTAAGAGAACTGTGTCACCAATCCAAATGGAACAATATTCACATAATAAGGACACCAGAAGAAGAAGAGAGAGAAAAGGGGATAAAAAGTGTATTTGAAGAAATAATTGCTGAAAAATTCCCCAAGCTGGGGAAGGAATAGTCTCTGATACCATGAAAGCCCACAGATCTCCCAACACAAGGGACCCAAGGAAGATAACACAAAGACATATAATAATTAAAATGGCAAAGATCAAAGACAAGGACAATGTACTAAAGGCAGCCAGAGAGAGAAAAATTATCACCTACAAAGGAAAACCTATCAGGCTATCATCAAACATCTCAACAGAAACAACAGAAACCTTACAGGCCAGAAGAGAATGGCATGATATATTTAATGCAATGAAACAGAAGGGCCTTGAACCAAGAATACTGAATCCAGCAAGATTATCATTTAAATTTGAAGGAGGGATTAAAAATTTCCAGATAAGCAAAATTTGAGGGAATTTGCCTCCCAAAAACCACCTCTACAGGGTATTTTAAAGGGACTACTCTAAATGGAAGTACTCCAAAGGCTAAATAGACGTTACCAGAGAAAATAAAATCACAGCAAATAAAGCACAAACCAAATACTAACTAAAGGCAAAAAATAAAATCAGCTATACACAAAAGCAGTCCAGGGAAACACGAAAGAGTATAGAATAAAACACCTAACATATAAAGAGTGGAGGAGGAAGAAGAAGAAGGGAAATAAAGAATCTTCAGACTGTGTTTATAATAGAGTAATAAGTGAGTTAAAGTTAGACAATTATATAGTAAAGAAGCTATCCTTGAACCTTTGGTAACCATGAATCCAAAGCCTGCAATGGCAATAAGTACATATCTATCAATAATCACCCTAAATGTAAATGGACTGACTGCACAAGTAGAAAAGACACAGAGTAATAGAATGGATAAAAAACTCAAGATTCATCTATATGCTGCTTGTAAGAGACACACCTCAAACCCAAAGACATACACAGACTAAAAGTGAAGGGATAGAAAAAGGTATTTCATGCAAACAATAGGGAGAAAAAAACAGGTGTTTCAGTAATTGTATCAGAGAAAATAGACTTCAAAACAAAGAAAGTAACAAGAGGTTAAGAAGGACATTACATAATAATAAAAGGGTCAGTCCAACAAGAGGATATAACCACTATAAATATCTATGTACCCAACACAGGAGCACCAACATATGTGAAAGAAATATTAACAGAATTAAAGGAGAAAATAGAATGTAGTGCATTCATTTTAGGAGACTTTAACAGTCCACTCACTCCAAAGGACAGATCAACCAGACAGAAAACAAAGACACAGAGGCACTGAACAACACACTAGAACAGATGGACCTAACAGACATGTACAGAACTCTACATCCAAAAGCAG
The DNA here is from genome assembly GCF_040802235.1 of Manis javanica. Taxonomy (NCBI): domain Eukaryota; kingdom Metazoa; phylum Chordata; class Mammalia; order Pholidota; family Manidae; genus Manis; species Manis javanica. The sequence goes on from NC_133159.1 coordinate 57,437,065, forward strand.
CATGATACATATTCTTCTCAAGTGCACATGGAACATTTTCCAGAATAAACGATATACTAGGCCTCAAAAACAGCCTCAGTAAATTCAAAAAGATTGAAATTCTACCAACCAAATTCTCAGATCACAAAGGTATAAAACTATAACTAAATTGTACAAAGAAAACAAAAAGGTTCACAAACACATGGAGGCTTAACCACATACTCCTAAATAATCAATAGATGAATGACCAAATCAAAAGAGAGATCAAGCGATATATGGAGACAAATGAAAAGAATAGCAGAACACCCCAAATAATTTGGGATGCAGTGAAGGCAGTTCTAAGAGGAAAGTATGTAACAATCCATGCCTATTTAAAGAAAGCAGAACAATCCAAAATGAATAGTCTAAAGTCACAATTACTGAAACTGGAAAAAGAAGAACAAATGAGGCCCAAAATCAGCAGAAGGAGAGACACAATAAAGATCAGAGAAGAAATAAACAAAATTGAGAAGAATAAAACAATAGAAAAAATCAATGAAACCAAGAGCTGGTTCTCTGAGAAAATAAACAAAAGAGACAAACCCCTAGCCAGACTTATTAAGACAAAAAGAGAATCTACACACATAAACAGACTCAGAAATGAGGAAGGAAAAATCATGATGGACACCACAGAAATACAAAGAATTATCAGAGAATACTATGAAAATCTGTATGCTAACAAATAGGATAACCTAGAAGAAATGGACAACTTTCTAGAAAAATACAAGCTTCCAAGACTGACCAAGGAAGAAACAGAAAATCTAAACAGACCAATTATCAGCAATGAAATTGAATCGGTAATCAAAAAACTACCCAAGAACAAAACAGCTGGGACAGGTGGATTCACTGGTGAATTTTATCAGACATGTAGAGAAGACATACTACTCATTCTTCTTAAAGTTTTTGAAAAATGTAAGAGGAGGGAATACTTTCAAACTCATTCTATGAAGCCAGCATCACTCTAATACCAAAACCAGGCAAAGACCCCACAAAAAAAGAAAAGTACAGACCAATATCCCTGATGAACGTAGATGCAAAAATACTCAACAAAGTATTAGCAAACCGAATTCAAAAATACATCAAAAGGATGGTACACCATGACCAAGTGGGATTCATCCCAGGAATGCAAAGATGGTACAACATTCGAAAATCCATCAACATCATCCACCACATCAACAAAAAGAAAGACAAAAACCACATGATCATCTCCAAAGATGCTGAAAAAGCATTTGACAAAATTCAACATCCGTTCATGATAAAAACTCAGCAAAATGGGAATAGAGGGCAAGTACCTCAACATAATAAAGGCCATTTATGATAAGCCCACAGCCAACATTATACTGAACAGCGAGAAGCTGAAAGCTTTTCCTCAGAGATTGGGAACTAGACATGGATGCCCACTCTCCCCACTGTTATTTAACATAGTACTGCAGGTCCTAGCCATGGCAATCAGACAAGACAAAGAAACACAAGGCATCCAGATTCATAAGGAAGAAGTCAAACTGTCACTACTTGCAGATGACATGATACTGTACATAAAAAACCCTAAAGACTCCACTTCAAAACTACTAGAACTAATATCTGAATTCAGCAAAGTTGCAGGATACAATATTAATACACAGCAATCTGTTGCATTCCTATACCCTAACAGTGAACTAGCAGAGAGAGAAATCAGGAAAATAATTCCTTTCACAATTGCATCAAAAAGAATAAAATACCTTGGAATAAACCTAACCAAGGAAGGGAAAGACCTATACCCTGAAAACTACAAAACACTCTTAAAAGAAATTAAAGAGGACACTAACAAATGGAAACTCATCCCATGCTCTTGGCTAGGAAGAATTAATATAGTCAAAATGGCCATCCTGCCCAAAGCAATCTACAGACTCAATGCAATCCCTATCAAACTACCAACAGCATTCTTCAACAAACTGGAACAAATAGTTCTAAAATTCATATGGAACCAAAAAAGACCCCAAATAGCCAAAGCAATCCTGAGAAGGAAGAGGAAAAAAAATAGGCAAAAATCCCTTGGACATAAACATGAGCAACTTCTTCATGAACATATCTCCCCGGGCAAGGGAAATACAAGCAAAAATGAACAAATGAGACTATATCAAGCTTAAAGCTTCTGTACAGCAAAGGACACCATCAATAGAACAAAAAGGCATCCTACAGTATGGGAGAATATATTCATAAATGACAGATCTGATAAAGGGTTCGCATCCAAAATATATAAAGAGCTCATGCACCTCAACAAACAAAAAGTAAATAATCCAATTAAAAAATGGGCAAAGGATCTGAGCAGACACATCTCCAAAGAAGAAATTCAGGTGGCAAACAGGCACATGAAAAGATGCTCCACATCGCTAATCATCAGAGAAATGCAAATTAAAAACACAATTAGATATCATCTCACACCAGTTAGGATGGTCACCATCCAAAAGACAAACAGCAACAAATGTTGGTGAGGTTGTGGAGAAAGGTGAACACTCCTACACTGCTGGTAGGAATGTAAATTATTTCAACCATTGTGGAAAGCAGTATGGAGGTTCCCCAAATAACTAAAAATAGAAATAACATTTGACCCAGGAATTCCACTCCTAGGAATTTACCCTTAGAATGCATATGAAAAAGACATATGCACTCCTATGTTTTGCAGCACTATTTACAATAGCCAAGAAATGGAAGCAACCTAAGTGTCCATCAGTAGGTGAATGGATAAAGAAGATGTGGTACATATACACAATGGAATATTATTCAGCCATAAGAAGAAAACAAATCCTACCATTTGCAACAACATGGATGGAGCTAGAGGGTATTATGCTCAGTGAAATAAGCCAAGCAGAGAAAGACAAATACCAAATGATTTCACTCTTCTGTGGAGTATAAGAACAAAGAAAGACTGAAGGAACAAAACAGCAGTAGAATCACAGAAGCCAAGAATGGACTAACAGTTACCAAAGGGAAAGGGACTGGGGAGGATGGGTGGGAAGGGAATGAGAAATGAGAAAAGGGGGCATTACAATTAGCCCACATAATATAGGGGGGTACACAGGGAAGGCAGTACAACACAGAGAACACAAGTAGTGATTCTATAGCATCTTACTATGCTGATGGACAGTGACTATAATGGGGTATGTGGTGGGGACTTGATAATGGGGGAGTCTAGTAACCATAATGTTCCTCATGTAATTGTACATTAATGATACCAAAATAAAAAATATATATTATCTGCCAAAATGTGCTCTATTTTATTTTTGTAATCTAAAAAGCTTTACCTTTAGCTGGATGGTTTAACAAAGGATGCTTAAGTACCCCTTTAAAATCTGAGATTTGGTGCCCCTAAGAACTAAAAGGAGTCATAAATATCATCATACTAGTATGAGCATTCAGAAGACTTGACTAAGTGTTTAAGAAACCTCTTTCACAAGGATTTAACAATATGGGTAACTGTTGTAAATTTGAAACCAATATAAGATTGTATATCAATGATTCTTCAATCATGAAAAAAAAGAAACCTCTTTTACTACCAATATGCCCATGCTCTAAAAAACTGAATAACATTATTTCATATAAATATTAAGAGTTATAAGGTTGAAATTTAATTAGAAACTTGATAGGAGTCAAAATAAAAAGGAAAGAGGGAGACACCTTAGGTGAATACCTAAGGGCCCAATACATTTGGGAGATTGTAGGTAAAACTAATTCAAATAGTAAAATATTACCAAAACACTAAGACTTCAGGGAATTCAAGTAGTATTTGTTCTAAAGTAGCCTCAAGTACATTTTGAAGCTCATAGACATTAGTAACAATAGTGAGTCCCAGACTGCAAACTTTAACAAGTATTTAAGTGCAAAATGCTTTCCTTATCACAAATGTTACACAAGCAGCAGAAGCCGTGAACACCTTTGATCTTCTTCACAGGATTTCCTCAACCCCAGTACTGCCACAGGATAGACAATGTGATAGATTTTTAATGCACATCCACTTCAGAAATGTTAAGAAGTTCATCTTAGAGTCTGTGAAATATAGTGTATTGTAGTACTTTTCCCACTGTGCAATTAGTGGTAATAGTAATAACTAACACATACTAAATCCTATCGTGTGCCAGTCATCATGCTTTATATATCTGACACCATTAGTATTTTAAGACCCTGTAAATTTGGTACCATTACCACATGTTCATTATAGATGAGGAAACTTAAATTAGAGAGGGGTTAATTAATTTTCCCTGTCACAGAGATAGGATTTGAAAGAATCTGATTTCACCCAGATCTGTCTGACTACAAAGCTCAAGCTGTTAATCACTAAGCTATACTATTTGCTTTACAAGTTCATTTATAGTCCTGAGAGAAAGCATTGCCATGTTCCAGTGAACACAGCACCTGATATTTAGTAGATATTCAGTAATCAGTTGAATGAATACAATTAAACAGTGAGTATATTTTTAGAAAACATGAAATTTAGATGACTTGGACTCAATGGTATCTTGGAAAGATCTTTATTTTTAGGAAAGTGATATCTGTCACTGTTCAATATTGATGTGACCCTGCTCATAAGGAATTTATGTAATTCTTTAAAATCTGTAACCATGGTACGTAATGTTTGGACATGGATGTTTGGATAATATAGTGATAATTGACTTTACCACAGGAATATTGTTTTATAGAGAAATATTAAGAAGCAATTTTTAAATTTATTTTTACAGACTTGTCAAATTGCGGATCTTGGAGTTAAGAGAAAATCACTTGAAAACTCTACCAAAGTAAGTGATTGTGTATTTTCTAAGTTCTTAATTATGATTTGTTGCTAGTAGAAAAAAATGACTGTTTTCCTTTTGTCTATGCTTTGCCACTTTGAGTTAATTTTTGTACATTTTTTTCCCTAGAGGCTGAAAAGTATAGTAAACTTTAAGAGAGTCATATTAAGTAAGAATGTATACTGCATAGAAAATCATGTAATTACGAGTGAAAGTGGAAAGAACCCATTTAAAGTTTTTCTCATAGCTGAACACATATACCAGGACATTACTGCATTGAAACTTATAAAACTGACATTTGTATAGCTCAGAAACTATCAACAGCTTCAACAGGTTCAACTTAATCAGATGCTTAATTCTTCAAGTTATATTTATGAATGCTGATAATTTTCAGTTTTTAAATCAAGAATATACAAAAGTATTTCATAAAAATGATGAAATTTTTTCTAGAGATCCTGCAGTGGTTAGGCAGAAAATTTGTATTTATATATTCTCTCATACCATTCCTTTCTTCCAGTCTATCTATTTAAAATTTGGTTATTATAAAAACACAGGATATTTTTATGTAAATACCAATCCCCAAAATTTTCTGAAATGTTTAGTTTAATAAAATGTTTTGTTTCACCCTGCCTTTCCCAATGCATGTCTAAAATAGAGTCTTTCATGGAAAAAAAATATTTTTGAAAGTCAAAAGTTATTTAAAATGGTAAGGTTTTCTTTACTTAAAAATGATTCAAGGGGCTCTCTTGTCTCCTCCTGGCTTTAGCCAGGAGCTCTGTCTTTTCTGTCTCTTTAAATAAAAGCCTCTGCCTGCTGTCCTAAAAAAAAAAAAAAAAAAAAAAAAAGGACTCAAATGACTTGTACATGTTACAGTTAAAATGTTGAAAATACTACATTGCTACTATTACCTTCCTGCAGGAATGCAGAAAAATATTGAGTTCAGTGATTAATTTTTCCAACTATCTGCAGGACTCTCGGACCTTTCCTCTGCTGAACCAAAACAATTAATTTTTTTTACTTTTTAAATCCTTATCTTAAGAAAACTTCATTGAATTTCTTGATTGTTTTTTTAACCAGTGTATCATTAAAATACCTTCAAGTGCATTTCACATATGGCATTATTTGTGAAAATTCTGTCAATGCAATATAAAACTTTCAATAATGATATGGATTCCATTTAAATATACACATAGAAATAAAACATCTATTTATTCACCTATAAGTGAAGACAAGGAGAGAACAGGAGAAGGAAATATCTCCCTATCTGGACACTCTGCACTTATAAGTAGGCCTAAATTTCTTTAAGCCAAGACCTTATGTATAAGTCTAATGAAAGGAACATTTTCCGGGTTGGAGGCAGAAACAGAGATGAGAATATGGTTGAGAATGTTCCTTGTTCAGCATTGATTCCTGTAAATGCAGCTAGTGCCACCATTTTCACCCCCAGTGCCTTAAATGTCTGCATTTAAAGAAGAGTGGAACATGGCTAAGTAGATACTAAACCATGGTGATAGAGCCCTGTCCCCTGTCCCCTGTCCCCTGACCCCTTGGGTCAAGAAGAAAACTGAGTGTGTAGAAGAAAATACTTTACCCGCTGCTCTCAAATAATGGTTTGGGTGAGATATAAAATAAATCTGATGCAGGTTGCCAGGTTTTTAAATATATATTCTTTCATACTATTAAATCAAAGCCTGACTAAAATTTGATAATACGGACTGTATGAAATAGCTGTGTGAACAGTTCAGAGTAATGAGTAAGAACACTCACAATCGGCACATGGGTATTCTGTAGGCTTTGAGACTGACCTAGCATCAAACAGAATTAAAAGAAGTAGAATAATATGAATTTAATTATGTTTGACATAAAAAAACATTATAAAGATGTGCAGAAAGGACACTGAGTCTCCTTGGTAGATTGTTATGCCTGTATAACTTGTACAGCTGTTAACAGTTTTTGCATTTAAAAAACATTTTCAAGGTTATCTTCAATCTGGTGTGTTCATTTCTTAGCTTATAGACAAAATTTAAAGAACCAAGGACATGCATAAAATATGGAGAGGTGAATCTTAGTTTTGGTGTCTATAAAATGAGAATTGCAAAAAGTTCTATCCTGAATAAAAATCAACTGTGTTTTCACTGGGTATTGTACATAGTCCCTTCTGAATCATCAGTCTAGTCCCATGACTAAGGAATGTCTAAAAGTTTCCTACTACCCTTAATTTTACAGTTCAAATGAAAATAAAGGAAGAAATATAGTTTTAGGAAAGTCAATTTTAGTTTTATAATAATTACTGCAAGAAGAGAGCTCATGATTTCTTCAGGGGTACAAACAGAATGCCAAGTCTTTTGAGGGTTCTAGTGACTCTCTTTTCTTTTCATCTTCTGTCTTAATGTCTGTATGCCTGGCAGTCTCTGCAAAATGTAAAAATGTATAAGAATTATGATATAATGTGCATTAAAATGTGTATCCTTCAAATGGATGGAGACACTCTTATGTGCAAATTCTAGGACAAATTCTTTCAGTTATTTAAATAGAAGTTAGTATTATAATTTTAAGGCTAAGTATTATAATTAGTATAATTTTTCTTATACTATTTATTTCTAATCATATCTATAGATGTATCAATGAATGAGGAAATTTAATTCCTCAGGTACACACTTGCTTAACATTCACTGAAACAGTCTTGATGCTGTGTAATAACTGGACATTCAACATCTGAAAAAACTAGGTAACAAAAAGCAAAACAGTTTTTAGATTCCATGGTATGATTTTTCCTTATAGCAGAATTAGTCTCTTAATTATATTTTTGAGGGGGAGTCAGGCAATGACTTTGCTCCCATTTTGGAACTTTTTCCCTAGGTTTCTATTCTATTTGTCTAGATTTCTCTCACACAGATCTTTGTCTGTCTAGATCTTCCTTATGATCCAAATCTTTCTTCAGATGCTGCTTCCTCAGAGGCTTTCCCTGATTCCATCATATAAGATTATCCCCTCTTCGCCTTTGTACTGTTTCCCAATTACATTTGATTTTTCCCACAGCCCTTATGGTTCTCTGAATTATTTTGATGCTTTATTGACTTGGAGATGATCTCAGGAAAACGCAAGTTCCATTAAGGAGAGATTTTTTCCTGTTTTGTCACCAGAGCCTAAAACAGTGCCTGGCTCACAGTGAGCACTTGATAAATAAACAAGAATGTTGATATATTGATTCACAATGAGAAAGACCTGTCATGTAACCTGGACATTTTGCATCTCTTGATTATTTTTCCTCATAGAAAAGTATATGGGATACAAATGCTATAATCAGATGAGTCTTTGGTGAGCATTGCAGATGCAGAGAAGGATAAGGGATTGGGGATTGCCAATGACTTATAGCTGAGCCTTGAATTTAAATCTACACACACACACACATGCACACACACACACACACACACACACATACACACATACACCTTCCTATGGTGATTTCAAGTTACACATAATAGCTAAGGCGTGACAAAGGAAGAAAATAATTTCAAGTTAGGAAATTAATAACAACTAAAGGAAATCTAAAAGTACTATAACATTCCTCTGCTTCTGTCATTAAAATGTGGTATATTTAGTCCAGAAACATAGCATGTGTGAAGATAAAAATGAAAGGATAAGAATAATTGCTTTAAATGAAATTTAGGAGCCATTTCCAGAGGTTACTGTAGCAGCATATAAATGATTAGTAATAATGGTAGATTTTTATCTTTAGTGAAAAGTTTTCCATATTAGGAAAAAATTTTTCTAATACCTTGACATTCAAATATGGTCTACCATTAATAATTTATTATGACTATGACTAACTGGTTCAACCTGAGATAAAACATGATTTTATGTAAATACACCTGTGTTAATTATGAAAATAGAAAGTCTTATAAAGAAGAAGAAACACAGATTAAGCTAATATTAATGTTTATATTTGCCCCACCTCCTGGGGGCACAAGGCTTGAAGCGTGATTCCTTAATCTAATGTCATAATGCACTACAAGAGGAATATTTCAAACGTGTTGCAGTAGAATTGCAGGGGCAATATCAAAAAACAGAGTAAACCCTGGAGACCAAGTTCCAAAAGGGAAAAATGTAAAACTTAGGTAAAGAACTCGAAGAGTTGCTGGAGGAAGGGATTCAGAGTGAGTGGAGAGGTGATAAATCTGAAGTAGTGACAACCTCTTTCCGATCATGGACCCCTCTGAGAAAGCTGAAAAAAGCTATTGAATCTAGAAAACTATTAATTCTAAAATTCCTGTTGTATCTATTGCCAGCGTATTCATGGCCCATTGTGAGTTTTCACATTTTTCTTTTACCTCTAAGTAGATTTGACTTTTTAAGTAAAATAAGCTATGTCAAAATAACTAGTATACTATGAGACAACACCAAAAATAGTCCTGTAGATTTTAAATGATCAAATTTGCCAAATGGACAATTTTAGTCATATGACTGACTGTTTCTAGTATATTCACTCAAAAGAGTGAATATTGTATTGAGTATATTTTCTTTTGGGTTGTTGATAGGATTATATTTCACTATTATCCATGCAATTTTCTACTCAGGGAAAGAAAATTAAGGAATTATTTAAAGGAAAATTTTTCCAAGTACAAGCATGAATGTTACTCTGAGACTACTAAATCATGTATTGAAAACTAGCAAATGGTGAGCCTATTATTCACGTGATTGTATTACCCAGGAATCATTGTTTTTATTAAATGACTTCCCCCTAAAAACAAAGGTTCAGAAACTACAGTATTCCCCCTCTGTGAATGTCTAAGGATCTGCACAAAACACACATAAACTATTCAAAGAATGCACTGAAAGTTACACTTATCTGGACATGCTCTGAGAAAAAAAAGATTCCCTTGCATTACATATATAAATTAAAACAAGAGCTACATGAAACAGTGTTAATGAGAGACATTAGATTTTAAAAAGTCAGGAAAAAACTGACAGAATATTTCAAATTGAAGGAGACTAAAGACTGAGTTATAAATAACTAAAAACAGTGGTTCCGAATTTATTCTTTTGCTATGAAAAACATTATTGGGACAAATGGCAAAACTTGCTCGGGTTCTGAAGACTAGATGGTAGCAATGTTTCAATGCCAAATTCCTAATTTAGAAGGTTGTATTTTGGTTTGGTAGGAGAATGCTTTTGAATGTAGAAACTGCAACACTAAAGTATTTGGGAATCATGGGGCACCAGGTTTGCAATTTACCCTTGAGTAGTTCAGAAACGTTTTTTGTATGGTGCTTTGAAACTTTCTGGAATTGTATGGTTCCAACATAAAAATTTATTTTAAAATGTTATTTTGAAACTAACATTCTATTTGAATTTTTAAAAACTACATCTAGAAAATTATCAACTTCATTTTTGAAATACTTGCCAATATAGAAGGCAAGGAGAATATTTGCACATATGTACTAAACTGTTTAGTTATTTTTTAAAATGAGAATTTCAGTGATAACGGTTCTACATGTGTGAATTATGTGTGTAATGTGGATTTACTTTTGTCCTACCTGAGTGGCAGTAAGTACTCTATATTCATAATTATCACTCAATTTTTTATTCATTTGCAAACATTTTTAGTCTGCATGTAAGTTCATTTGTTCTTTTTTAGATAAGATTGCTCTGCAGGCAGACTTACAAAAAGTATAATGTACTTGTCATGTTTTCTTTCTTAAACCTTCCCTTCCTTTATTTATTTTATTACCACTTATTGTGAGCATAATAAAGAAATATTCATTAAATAATATGTGTTCTGAATGGAATAGTTGTGACTAAGTCATTTTCTATTCTCATTTCTGTATTCTGTTCTCATTTCTGGCATTATGTACTAGTTACTTTAATGAAATACCTCAACAGGTTCCTTAGTGCTATTGTAACAAAAAATTTCATTGTCAGACACAACTTTCAGAATAGCTTTTTGACGTTTTTATTAACTGTGTTTTTGTGACTATAATGCAAAATTGGAGACAATGTGTATTTATAACCATATTACCTTATGCTTTTACCAATGTATATCAATTTGCAAGTCCTTGTATTTTGTTAAATCCAGTGTACCATCCCATTCTGGGTTATTCTTTACCAAAAGTGACAATAGGGCCAGCTAGCTAACCAAAAATAATCACATTAGTGCCCTCCAGTTTTAGAGAATTGCACTTAGAAATAGGTATTTTCCTTACTTCAGGTCTTATTGATCTTATATTTTGAATTTAAATGAAATAAGTGATAATTATGATATTCTATATTTAAAAGCATTCTATAAATTATAATGCACTATAACAATGTAATTATTAGAGTCCTTTCTAAAACACCAGACATATGCTTTCCAAAGATTCACAAAAGAAAAGACTGAGTTCTCTGTCTTGTGAATGAATTATCTTTCCTTTTGACCTTATGCTTTCAGTATATAAAAATTAAGATTCAGAATATTGTGGTTAGCTAGAGTTGTGCTAGGTCCAGAGAGCACAAAAGTCAAAGAAAAAAAAAACATGGATCAAATTGCTCTTTTCAGAGTGCTCCAATCAGTAGTCACACTGATCCCTGATGTTTAAATTTACCAAAAGATGAAAACTGCCTGATAAATAGTGAGGTTGAAAGTGCTGTGCTGTGGCTTCAGTTTCACAAGGTCTGAAGGCTGAGTCTCCCAGGAAACTGTTAGCCTGTACGTAGTTCTGTTTCACCTGAGAAGAGCCTTCATGTACCTGAGTAGGGAGATACTTTGCAGTCAGACAAATCTGGATTTGTATGCAGGCCCTTGCTGCTTGTGTATGAATTACTTAACTTCTCTGCTTTCAGTGTCATTCTTTTTAAAGAATCACATCAATGATTGTCATGCCTAGTGAAGTAGATAAAAACTTTACTATCTAATTATCAATTCTTAAATATTGCTTTTTCTTTTTTAAAATTTGTAGTTTCTTTGGGTAATTGAGCTCAGATATTAAAAGACATGATAAAAAGTAAACAAAAGCAAGCACCAAGAGGAACCTATCCACCATTTGTGACTTCATGTGCTTTTCTAAATCCATTCCCTGCAGATTTACAAATTCAAACAATTTAGTATGGATGACTGCTCTTCCTTTTATGGATAAATGTGGTATCTTTACTAAATATATGTTCTGAACATTATACTAGTATTGATCTTGTTCTCAGAGAGAGTAGGGCCAGAAAAATACAAAAAGACACAAAGAACCTAGTTAACAGATCTACTCCTGGGGCCTCCAACATTACCTCTGTGGTGGCAAACTGCAAATATTTACCTGAATTCCAATTCCTTACTCCAATAGCCAAATCTCCAATGGAATATTCACCACATATCAAAACTTAAATCATCTTCATAGTTTTCCTCCACCCACCACTCCATAGCTAAACCAGACCAAATAAAACAAAACAGAAATCCCAGGCTTCTAACATTCACTTCCTTAGTGATGGTACCATCCACCTAACCACAGAAATTAGAAATCTCAGCCCTGATTTCCTCTCCTACTACCCTCAAATCCACTGGCCATCAATTTATGTCACATCCAAGCACTTTTCCTCTCTTTCTGTCATTGCCCTGCTTGAGGTCCATAATATTACTTGCCTTATTCTGCAGTATCCCCTCCTTCCTCTTATCTCCCACTGAAATCCATCCCCTATGGATGGATTGTCAGAGCTTTCTCACCAAAATATGCCCTGACACATGTCAACTTAAAAGCTCACAATGACTGCTCACGGCTTGCAGAAGACAAACACGTCAAGACCCTTCTTAATTTGGCGTGGACATTTCCAGTGTCATTACCTCCCATTATCCCACTGGGTCTTTCTGATACATCCAATATACAATGCACCTTAGTATCTCCAAGCATCTTTCTTAGATCCTTCCCTTTTCTGCCTGAAAAAATCCAAAATCATCCTTCAAGTCTCCCATCGGTTTCACCCATAGATTCTGCATTCAGAACGGTAGCTTAGAAAATGTGCTACAGTTTTTTCAAGGCAAAGTTTTCACAGGAATTTTGATCTAATTATAGTTTGACTCAGAAATCTAATAAGCTTCATCTGGTGAGAGGTTTTTTTTTTTCCTGTCATCTTGAATATGTTATTTGAAGCTCTAACTCCATAGCCCAGCTGTCAAGTAAGCAACACTGACAGTATGCTTTTCCTTTCCAAGTACTCATTTCGTAATGACACAGCCTCAGCGATAGTGGTCACTCAAGGAGTATTGGCGAATTGATTTTCACTAGGGGGGCTTATGGTATTTTGGTAAGTGGAAACAGAAAAGGAAAAAAACTGATCTTAAGGAAATTTGTTTTATTCCAGAATTTGCAAAGGCTTTCCTGCTACCCATGTTTTGAGTTTTACTTTTAAAAAGGACTCTTAATGAGTACATACCAAACTAATCCATTATCCATAGTTGGCTCAGTAAGACGCACTGAAACAGATGAAATGTATCTAACTCTCTGTGGATTTTCAGCTTTCTTTTTTGTCTACAGGGTCCTCTCTACTGAAGTCAGGGTTAATTCAGGTCTTTCAATATGCAAAATACATCCTAAAAAAGCTTAATGTTCTGTGGAACAGACACAAGGGGAATATTTCTAAGTTCCTATAGTTTTCCACAGTTTCTGTGACATTTAAGATCAGTTGCCTGTACAATATTAAAAATAAAAATTCAAGTAAGATATTAACTTTGTGACACTAATGTCCTTGGATGTATATTTTATATTTCCTTTCAGGAATATGAGATTTTAGTCTGTTCTTTCATGAGTTTTAAAAATTGTGATTTCTTCTTTGCCAAATTGCTTATTCTATTGTTTAGTTTTACATAATTTATACTCAAAAGGATCCCCAAACTTGACCTAACTAGATTGCATTTCTATTCATTTTTTTATATTTAAATTTTATTTGCTATATTAACTTGTTAACATTTAATATATAATAACAATCTTTTCTAGTTATAAGTAAATGGCCTATCATTTTGTAAAATAGGAAATACAATCAGATTAAAATGCTATGACTTACCAAGCATTAGCTGTTCAGATTTATGTTTGTTCTAAAAATATGGGATAGAAATATGCTACATGAATTGGTTAAAAAGTAAGAAGAGCACATTCTCTTAAGAAAAGTGTAGTGGAACTTTAGATAAATGAATTAGTTCTTGTGTTTCAATTACATTAAAATGTTATTAAAGCTATTGATTCTTCTGATTATAGTGAAACTTCTCTAAATTTAACAGATTTCTAAGAACAAAAGTTCAATTAAATATTTTGTACAATTTCCAAAAGCAAAAAAGTAAGCATTTCTCTAATTATCTCTTTAATTATTACATCAATTAAAAGGATATACATCTTAAAAATATATTTCTATTTTAGCTTTATAAAAGGAAGATATCATACCTAAAGGCTCTCTTTAAGAGAGAATATAAAACTAAAAACCTTTGGCTTTCCATTGCTTGTGCCACCACATCCAAACCTCTAAACATGACATGCAAGACCTCTGACTGTCCTATACCTTCCTCCAGCCACTCCCCACTTAGTTCCCTAAACACATCTTGCAAGTCTATACCTCTATATACTTCCTGGTAAGTTCTCACTCCATAGAATGAACAAATCAGTTTAACAATAACTTTAATTGAGTGTGTATTTCACATGCGTCAGACACTATTCTAGGTGCTAGAGAATATGACAATAAGCAATAGAGACAGATTCTCTGTTCTTCAGTGACTTTCCAGTCTGGTAGAGACAGTAAATACATAAACCAGTAAGTGAAGAAGATAGGTAATCAACTCTAAAGTAAAAAGGATGATGTAATAGAAAATTTGGGGTTTGGGCAGGGGGTTTGGTTAATCGGCTGGTTCTTGGTTTAGGGTTTTCTTTGTTTTTTACTTTTTGGGTAAGCTCTTACAGGGAAGACTTTTGTGAAAAGGTGACATTTGCATTTAGATTTGAATGATGAGAAAGATACCAAGTTCAGGAGGATGAGCAAAAACAATTACAAAGAAGAGCAGGTATAAAAAAAACCACCAATGTGAGCAAGACTAACATGTCTGACTAGCAAAAAGGCCAGTGTAGCTGAAACCCAGTGAGCACAGAGTGAAGGAGTATGAGACAAGTTTGGAGAGGCAGGTGGGGGAAGCCTCTTGTGAGCCATGTTTGAGAATTAGGATTATTTTCTGATTGTAATGGGAAACCATTTGATAATTGAACAAGGGAGAAGTGTGATTTGATCAAAGCTGACAGAGGTCAGTCTGGCTTCTCTGCAGAGAAGGAATTTTAGGTAGACACAACTGAAAGGACACCAACTAGGCTATGATTGAAGTAGTAAAAACAAGAAATGATGATGGCTGCATCTAGGATTGTAGCTATGGATATATTCAGTGGTCAGGGTTGGGATCCACTTGGAGGCAGAGATGCAAAGAACTTGTGGTGAGAAAAAAAAGGAATTAAATAGCATTCCCAAAGACTGGGTTTCACTAACAGGATGGATGTTGCATAATTTCCTAAGACAATTTGAAGAGAAGCAGATGAGAGGAATCAGAAGTGTTACTGGCAATGGAAAGTTTGAGATGCCTATTAGACAATCAAGTGTAAGCAGCTGAGTACATAAATCATATATGCTCAGGAAGATCAAAATGTAAATTTAAAAGTCATTGTATTAAAGATATTTAAAGTTATAATACTAGTTGAAGTAACCAAGGAAAAAAGATACAAATAAAAAAGAGATGAGAACCAGAGGTGAGCCTAGAACCCTGATATTTATACTTTGAGCATGGAAGGGGTCCCTACAAAAGATCCCCAGAGTGATCAACGAGAGAGTTAAGGAAACCAAATGCATAAGTGCCACAAAAGGCTAGAAAAAAGAGGGAGGGAGGAATCATTTGTATCAAAGGCTACTTAGAAGTCAAGTAAGATGGGAACAGAAAAATGAACATTGACATTAGCAAGATAAAGATATTTGATAGTAACTGGGTGAGCGCTGTTTCAGTAATGTGTCATATGCAGCTTCATTGGAGTGGTCAAGGAGAGGATAGGGATTAGCAAAGGGAGGTAAGTACAGACTACTTCAAGAAGTTCAGCTGCAGAATGGAACAGCAAAAATGCAGTGGTAACTGTATGGGCATATGGTGTCATTGAAAGTACTTTTTAAGATGGGTGATGTTAAAATATATTTGCAAGCTGATGGGAATGATCCACTAGAAACAGAAGAATTAATGATTCAGGAGAGAAGGGAAATAATTGCAAGAACAAATGTTTAAGGAGGAGAGGGAATGAGACTCAGAGCACAAGTGGAGGAGGTGGGAGTAGAAATAAGGATCTTTCTAACAAGCAAACATAAGGGTCCTAGAGAGAACAGATAAAAATATAAGTGTATTGGTGGCTTGGGAGCAGAAAGATAAGAAGATTCTCAATTAATTACTTTGATTTTCTCTATGACCACATAAAGAGGAGTCACCAACTGAGAGTGAGTAGGGAATATTGGAGATATGAGGAGATGAGAGAAAGTGTGAAAGAGTGGTTCTCACAGACAGTGGGAAAATGGATATACTAGGGTGGTGTCACAGAATAATCTGGCAGGGTCGACTACCCATTTGAAATTTACAGCTATATATTGGGTAGAAATCATTTAGCAAGATTGGGCAGTCTTCTTCAGAAAGTCAGAGACTTTGCTGCCGGCAGAGAAGGAGGCAGCTGGCCGGGTTTTGCCAAGCACACCAGATGGAGGAGGAGAGGGGCAAGGGAGCGTAGGCTGTTTACAGGACAGTGTCTGGGGTCTGGGACTACAGAATCCAAGGTGGCAGTAGAATAGGACATGAAAGGGTCAGGAAGAAATGTTTTATTTGCTCTTCTTTCTTTTTGATACTCTGAATCTGTTAAAAGTGCAATCCAAATGCTACTTTCTCTATAACGCGTCTCCTGGCACCTTAGGCACAAGTAATTGTTCTTTACTCTTTGCCACCATAGCATTCTGCTCATTCCTCTGAGAGCCTTTATCACATATATTGAATTTGTTGTCCATGGATATATGCCCAAGAAGACTATACACTTTTAAAGGGAGGAACTATATCTTATTTATTTTTATATTGGCAACAATGAGGAGCATAAGGAAGGTTCTCAAAAAACATTTGCTGAATGAAGGCAGGCATTGTGTAGAAGGAAGTGCTTTAGTATCTAGAATAATGCCAAGCACTTGGTGGGCACTAGTAAATACCTGATCGGTTGTAAGGACTGGAAATGAATAGGAAGTTAAGGTCTATGATATTTCTTATTAAATACTTTCTACACTGCAGCTGGCTCTTGATTATTAAAAAATTAAGCATAAGGTGTATTGTTTTTCTTTCTTCTCATTTCACTTGCATATCTCTTAGTCATTCTAGTCATCCATCATTAGCGTTGAGGAGAATACACTAGATGTCAAACTGGTATTGCTATTTTTTGTTTTTAAAAAATGTTGGCAATATAAAAACATGGCTTAAACTGATGTTACTAGTTATACATGTGATTTATTTACTCTCTTAGATTAGTTAATGAATATGTTACATATTTTAGTTAAAAAATAAATATCAACTCTGGGTATATTCTTTGATTATGGTTCCTCATGAGAAAATTTATTATAGTGCTTCTTATACAGAATGACTTTCCATAGCATTATGTAAAATGAAAATATGTTCTAAAGAAAGAAATAATGAAGATACAGTGTATTGTGAGGCAATATGGTCTCTTCTAGATCACCAAATGTGGTTGCCTGGGAAGCAAACCTTTTAAAACTTTGTATCCAAATATCCATAATGGATTATAATTTATTATAGACATATTTTGCCAGAGTTGCTATAGATTGCTAAATGCATTCTGCATGGAAACATCTACAAAAGCCTTAAATCATTCCTGATACCCAAATGCAACTCTACATATCCCCCTTATGAAACTGCTTTTATGACTAAAAACAAGACACTAAGAGATGGTACACAGGGTGTTATTTTGTTGCGTTGAAGGAATAATTACTTGGTGGTTTGTGATCTACTAATTTGTAAAATTATCAATATTTTAATGGAATTCTGTTCTACTTGAATTATCATTAAGAAATTAGCACATGTTCTTTTTCTTTGTAGATATAATTCCTGATAGAAAAATTTGCATTTAAAATAAGTATGCAGAATGTCATAAGAATTAGGTTGAAAGAGTCTAATCTAAAATAAAGGCAGAACTGAAAGCAAATTGTGGGAGAAAGTAGATGACAATTTGAACTCAGTTGATTAGGAGTGGAGAGCTGTTACCTTTTTTAGCAACAATGCAAAACCTGAGATTCTTGCTTCAGTTGTAATTCAGTAACTTACAAAATATTTTGTATGTATTTTTTTATCAAATATGATTAACATTCAATATTGTTTTATAAGTAAAATTTATTCTCTTATAAAATCTGTGAGATTTTCCATTCACAAGGTTTTGGATAGATTGCTCAAAAATTCCATTTAATAAACTTGTTATGTTTGCTATCCCTATTTATCCCTATTCTACCTGCAAAACAAATATTAAATAAGTAAATCAACATAGTTGAGACCTTGGATATAATTGTAACAAGGATAATTGACTTCCCTGAAATTTCTTCTATAATTTCTGTTCCTATTTTCTATTTGGATTTCCAAAGAGAAATGCACACTGAATTTTTCTCTGGGATTACTAAACAAGTAAGATGAAACAGGAATATGAATTTTTTGTTTTATCATAAACTATTTTAACCACCATACTTAGGGTGATTTAGTGCAATGGAAATCCAAAAATCTGTATTAATCTCACACAGCATGAAATTGTTGCTTGAAAAGTATGTATGTAATAAAAAATAAGTATTGCTTTGAAAAAAATCCAACTGTTAGATGAGCTGTTACAACAGTTTAATAGTTAAATTTAAAAATTTTTTAAATATAATGCCAATTTCCAAAGTACACCAGTATTTTTTAATCAAAAAATCTTTTGATTTTTTTTAATTTACAAAATAAAATCTGGATTCTTTTCCCCTAACTCAATCTGTGGTTCCCTGCCTACATCAGGAGCAGGAAAACCATCATAGCCAAGTGGAGAGCCTTGCTATTTAGAGTGGGTAAATGTGAATTCAAGTCTTTTTTTCACTCCTCAGTACCATGTGCCATAGAGCAAATGATTTAGCCTCTTTGAATTTAAGTTTTCCATATGTGTCATGTATTTAGGAATTATAGATAACATATGCATATTATACCACTAGTATGACACATAGTTAATGCATGATAAATGGAAGTGATTCTTAAGCTTACCAGGGAAGGGAGCAAAAAGAAGCCAAGAGAAGCTCCTCAGAGAGAAGCATATGCTGCAGTAGTCCTTGCTCAAGACGAAAAGAGAGGAGGGGTGCATTACCCATGCAAGGTACACCTATATTACAGTGATAGAAAGTCTCTCCTTTTCCCCTTCATCCTTTGAGTTGGGAATGGTGACTGGGCCTCTGGGTTCCAAGCTTACCAGTTCTGCACCTGTTTTGTCTGCTGTAGCTCAAAGTATCAGTTACCCAGCAGGATCCAGATAACAACTACGCAGGAAGCCAATGTACTGATATTAGAATCACCCCCTCTGGCCCACTAAACCAGGAGTTGTAAGGTATTTGCACAAAACTGCTGTGGCACAAGTGCCCATTTTGCATTTCCTGAGTTATCTGACCTCTAGTTCCTGAGCAGCTGTCCTCTGAGTCCTTCTGTCTTAATTATCTGCAATGCCTGGCATCCTGTCTTGTACAGTGGTGAACAATTGATCAATAATTCTTGAATAAATGAAGACATAAATATCATTTATTTTCACAGAATGCATATCTTAACTTGGAACCAGAAGGCCAGGTGATACACTTACAGCATAATTGCAACAAGGCAGTATTGTTATGTATATCACTGAACACCACTCTCCCAATCAGACATCATGTGTCCCATATTCTCATACTGAAAGCTGGCAAATTTATTCAAGCCAAAACTCAATCAAATCATTAAGTAGACAGATGGGTCATTAATGTGATTGAAGAAAGATGTGTTTATTTATGGAAACAATGTTTAAAATATTTCAAATTATTATTTTTTGTTCACATGGTGGATAATGAAGATCTGTATATTTTGGTTATTTGCTAATGTTTATCATTTTATAATATTTTAAAGTCAAGTATTCAACTATCTTCCTTGTTTCCATACTTACATGGTAGTAAATACATAACATAGTTTTACATCAGGGTTAAAATCTATTTTTTCAAAATTTCTTGTCTTAAATAAAACAACGTAATTGCCTGAATATTCATGAAGATCATACAGAGATCAAATCAAAACCTTTAGAATTGTTTCTGGCCAATTTAGAAAAGCTGTTTTTAACCAGAATGCTGGGGCACATGAGAATCCCATCAACACTCAACACTTCACAGGCTTGCCAAATTCCAATTAACATATAAATTTATTTTTGCTACAACTAAGCATTCTTATCATTATGGCAGTGAGTATCACGAAGAACATTGCCTTGACTGGGGACTGTGGCACTGGGATGGACACGTGTGTAAATGAGAGGTCAAAGCATGCATAGCCAAGCCAGTACCAAAATAAAATACATGCCTGTTGACACCAAGTGATCATTTTTCTCCTGAATATATTCTAGTTTAGGGAAAGGCAGTAATCATAACCAGTATTATTCAAAAGCCAAAAAATACATAAAGATGAATATAGAATAATTGAACATTATGGATGCTTTCATAAATACTGTGTGATATTGTTATGCTCTTATAACCATTATGTTGAATTATTGCTGACTTCTTTTATGTTGCCATGAATCTTTTAATACATCCAAACTATGCCACTACAACTTACAGTATGAGAAAACCTACAGAGAACCCAAAATTAAGAACTTCTGCCTCTTCTAATCCAAATGGATTAGAACTTCTGCCTTCTAACCCATTTGAATTTACGAAAATTCAGAAAGTATTTCTATATATCTGACTTGATTTAATGATCCAGTTCTTTCCTACTTTACGTGTTTCTTGGTGCTTCCTCCTATTAGATAAGTTCAATAGATGATCACTGGGGAATAAGGAAGAAATTTAGCTAAGGGCCTTTTTCCTGATTCTATAATAGAGGGAAATAGAGTCATTAGACTGATGATTCTGCTCCACAAAGCTTCAAAGAGGCAAGGTAACTGTTGTTTTTATAGGAAGACTGTTATTTTTCTCAATCAATACACACACAAAACTCAGTTTAGTTGGGCTTCTGTGTCAACATAAAGAGCCCCTTTAAATAGCAACAAGAAGGGCAAAATATGGTGTGTACTTATATACCAAGCAGGTGTTTAATAGAAAATGGCACCAATGAGGCAATCAAGGACAAATTTTTATGAAGATTTGGAAAGAATAAAGTTTAAGGAAATGGTTTTTGCAATTACAGATTACACTTTTAACCCTAGGTAACTGATCAGGAAATGAACGCCACTATTCTCAAACAAAAATGAGCTTCCCTGTACCTCCAAAAATGTTTTCCTGTTATGGCCCAAACCCAAATCAATTGCTTCATACACAACCCATAATATTGCCTGTTTCTGAATATTGAGTGGCTCAATTTGTACCATCTGTGTATATGAGATCATATTAATAAATGTATCAGAATTGAGAGTTTTGATCATTTCCAGCAACTGGATGAAGACAAATGTTAATACTTTTTTTATTTACAGACAATAAATTTTTTTATTTTATGATCCCTGCGTTATTCAGATTAATGTTTATTCTATAGCTTTTTAAAAATATTATATACCTGTATAGTTCAATTACATACCTATATAGATTTATTATATATGTTATCAAAACTATTATTATTATATCAATTATAATCCCCCAATAGACTTTTGACAGATAGCTAATCTGAATATTGTCTTCTTTTTTGGTTAGGAAAGCCCTTTATTATAAATTGAGCCAAGAATTTTTATTCCCTTTTGTTTTGCTCTTGTGGCAATTGGGGTTAATGGATTCTGATATTAAGTATCTTTGACAAGTGTAAATTAATCACTTTGGTGGAAGCTTTTCTTAGCTGCTTATAAAAATTTACACATTGTCAACCTTTCTCTAAATGTAATGTTTTTGTTAAGAGCTAACAAAGTTGAGAAGGAATAAGGATCTAAAACAGTGGAAAAGTTTCTTTAAACTAATAAATGTATGTTCATTTGACCCATCTTCAAGTCAATAAAAAATCTCTCCGAGAGAACCTACTCCAATTAGTTAGATTTTAATAGACTGTGTTAATATTTGAAGAAATTGTATTGATATTCCTTTATTAATAAGTTAAGTCGAACTAAATAATATAAGCAGACATTTATACTGAAAATATCTATTTCTACTATTGTCAGTTTAAGGACTCAATTCCTTTTTGTACAGTGATTTCATAATTCACAAAATTTAATTCACCATTCTATTTCTCTTTTATTTTTCTTTGTTTATACAAACATCAATTCTCTGATAAGGGCTTTTTTTTTACTGTTGTTTTTTAAACTTTAAAAGGCTCATAAGATGAAATACATATTCCTTGTTGGATTCTATTTTGCTAAATAGTTAGCTGTCACTGACCTTTCCTTTGGATCATTTTTTTGTTCAATATCACTTGGACAATCTCTTGTTACCCAGAAGAATCCAAGATCTTCTAGCTTTCCTACTTAAAATTTTATATCTATCCTTCATTTAAAAGTTGTTAAGAGTCAAGACTGCTGGAAGACTTATAGTTACTACTTAAAATGTTTTTCTGTCTATGAATTCTTCAGCAGTTACAGGAAAAATAGCAGCCAGCATTTCATTTTTATACCTTCCATGTACTGTACTACAGTGCTTTATATTTACCAACATATTTAATCCACATTAATATCACTATGATATAGATATCATTCTTGATTTCAATTTTATACATGAGGAAAATAAGACTTAAGGAGGTTGAATAAATTGCCCAATATCACTCAATTCTTAGAAGTTAGATTAGGGGTTCCAAAGATAGATCTGTCTGCCTTATAAATCTGAGTAGAAATAACTGATAATAACAGTTATATTATTTGCTAACCATATAATCATACTTATGTACACTTAGCAATCCTAAGCTCTAATATACTAGTAAAATGAACAAAGGTATTTGCAAGATGGTTGGAGATAAAATAAACATATGAATATCAATAGTTTTTCTTTCCTCCATTCTAGAAAAAAAACACTGATGGAAAGGAAAATACAAATTTTTTGAAGGGCGTAAAAGAAGATCTGAATGAATGCAAAGTATCAGTTCTTTTATGGGAAGATTTAATATCATAAAAGTGTCATTTCTCTAAAAAATTACTCATTAGTAAAGTTCAATGTTCATTTAACCCATCTTCCCTTATAATTCCAAAGGCTTTTAATTGTATAAAATAATCTTAAAATTTATATGAGAAATTGTATGGGTTATGGGTAATGGTTAAAAATTTATAACAAAAAGTATTAATGATGGAAGACTTGCCTTGTCAAATTTCAGAATATAATATTAGCTATTTTTATCAAAAAAATGTCATGAAATAGAAAATCACTGAAACAAAACATCAAATCAGAAATATATCTCAGTATTTATGAGAATTTTAAATATGACAAGATGAGTATTTTAAATCTGGAAAAGTGTATATTATTTAATAAATGTTTTTAGTACAATTGGTGATCACTTGAAATTAAATGTAATTAGACTCTGGCTTACATAATATATAGAAACTACTGTCAATGATAACTTAGAAGGCTTACTGAAGCATTATTTGAAGTGTCCACAAAAAATAAATAAATAAATAAATAAATAAATAAATAAATAAATAAAACTAGGGAAAATAAAATATTCATTAAAAAAATGGGGGCTGGGTAAGTAATGGTGCAATGACACCATAAAGGCATTAAAATGATGTTCTATAAGTTATTCCTGAGGGAGACAAAGAGTTTCAGGATACTGCATAGATATGATTTCATTTTTATAAAACAATGCCACAACCCCTTATATTTGTGTGTATTTGTAGGTGATTATATTAGCTAATATTCTTTGAATCTTTGCAATATTTATGATCCATCACATCTTCAGCAATATTGACATCTTTCTAAGTACATACATAATGTTCTTTAAATATGTTCTGTAAATGGGATTCTTAAACAATGTTCAATGGACACAATTTAGTATGATCTTGTGTCAACATATTGCTTAAAAAATGCAACTGTAGTAAAAATCTAGCATTGGTAACTTGATAACTGCAGGTACTTTTTAATGGACTTTGACTCTAAAATGTTACAGATGCAATCTGCATTATGAATCCTGCTGGACGTGACAAGCAGCTTAACTAGTCTAGCTCACAAGAAAGCTAAGAGCAGAAATTAGACTAAAGAAGGCAAGTCTTGCAAAATGTTTGATAAAAGTTGAGCATATCCAAGGAGGTAGAAAATCAAGTTCAAGGGAGTGAAGTGTTAAACTGGTACCAGAGACCTATAAAAGCAGGCAGGATCCAGTTGTCAATGGAAGTGTCTGACGTGTATAGTCATGGTAGAAGCAGCTAGTTGAGAAGTTGAGAATCTTTATTCTAGACCAGAGGCTCTTTACTTTATCCCTAAAATCATGCAATGTCTTTGTGTGGTGGAGTTGGAAATCACAGGGGTTCTTGCAGTTTAGATAAAGACAAGTGGCTATCAAGTCCCCCCACATTTGATAAAAACGGTTGCCAAAGTCTATTTTCTGTCACTTCTTAAAAAGTTATCTGACAAGTAGGGCAGGTAAATCAGGTCAGATTCCTTGTAGCTGAGTCTTCTCTATTGGGTAACATTTCACTGTGAAGTTACAGTAGCTCTGTATTTATGTAGCAGGGCAGTCTCTGGCACATCTGTAAACAAGGACCCTTCTATTTCAGATGGTCATTAGTCAGTACAACACCTTCCAAAACTAATCACGAGAGCATCCTCAGTAAAAAAATCTCATTTTTTCCTTTCTCATCTAGGGCATAATGGGAATTATCTATGGTCCAAGACAGTATTGAAACATATTTGCAGTATACTATATGGATCTGAACCTGACCCCCCAATCGAGGTTAAACATGAAAACTGGGAGTAGGTTCTTATATATGACATATAGACTATAACAGTAGTGGAACAGACCCCAAAAGAAGTGGTCCTCTTTCAACAGAACTGAAACTATTTTTCCAAGAAAGCATGAATTAGAACAGTTTTGAAGCATTATAGTGAAGAGTACAATAGAAGAGTTCAAATTTCCAGATAATAATTCCTGAAATTAACTCTATCTAAAGCCTATGAAAAATTAGTAGTCATTTACATCTGGATGACCAATTAACTGAAAGTTCTGAAGCAGAAGTAAACCTAGGAGGAATAGGAGGAAGTATTGGGAAGACTTTCAGCAGATGTATTTCACTGAAGATAGTCATTAAGGAGTTTCACCTGGAGAACACAACTGTAACAGTCCTTTGGAGCTGTAGTCTATATCCTTTCTGTTCTCAGAAATTATCTTCCTCCATTACTACATATTTCAGTGCATCACAATACCTGAAAGTTAATGGTTCCAGTACTGAACTCATTGTTTACATCACTATCTGTACTTTTCCCGGTATCCCCGAGTTCATTTAGAAATAATAGAAATAACATTTTCTAGATCCTGTGAATCATCTTAAACCTATTTCTTACTCCCACATCCAATCAATCAACAAGCTCTGTCAAATCTGTCTAATTCACTTATTCATTTCCTTCTGTCTGGAGTTCTCTGCCCCCAGATCCACCTGTGCCTGGGTCCTTTTTTATCATCCAAAACGTCAGTCAAATGTCACTTACTCCAAAAGTCTTTCATACCCCTCCAATCTAAAATAACCATTCCCATCCCAATATTCCCCGAAAACCCTATTTTAAATTTTTTGTAACACTGATTACCATCACAAATTCTTGTATTTATTACTTGTCTCTCCCCTTTCTAAAATTTCTCTATGAGAACAGGAACCTTGTCTAGCTTGTTCATCACTATATCCTCACTTCCTGGGATACTGCCCAGTTCATAGTATGCATTTAATATGAATGCACTTTTTTGAATTCATTCATTATAGAATTCATTAAAAATTATTTATTTAGCACCTGTGCATCCTGCACTGTGCTATGCATAGGAGATATGATGGAGGGCAAAAACAAGCCCTTTCTTTGTATTCATGGAGCTTATATTTAATAAAAGGGACTGACACTAATAAAAAAAATCACATAAATAAATGTAAAATTACAACTAGGAGTAGTTATTTTCAATCTGTTTTTTTTTCTGCTAATCTCCATTACCATTGTTTCAGTTCAGATTGTCACTATCTCCTGTCTCAGGTATTAAAAGTATCTGTTTGTCTGCCTCCACTCTTATCACTCTCAGTTCTGTTTTTCCAAAATTAAAGTGCAAATTTTCAATCACTTCTACCTTAAAATTCTTAATGACTTCAATGACCTTCAATTAAAACATTATATACCGTTCTTAAGATAATGGCTCTTTATGAGCTCTCCCTCAACTGTCTCTCCTTCCTCTCTTCACCACTTCTCCCTCCTCAGTCTCTATGCTCCCATCACCCTAAATTACACTGTAATCTTTGGGCCTCTGTGTATGTGTTTCCTTCTGCCTGTTACATCTTTCCCTACTCTTTGATTGACCAATTTACATGATCTTTTATAACTCAGTGGAAATAAGTTCCTCCAGAAATCTTTTCCGAACCCACTCAGACTGTCTCAGCCATTCCTTTTCTGTACTCTCTTTGGGGAAAAAAATGTATCCCATTACGGTGTAATTGTTTATATATTTACTCATTTCCCTCACAGACCTATGATTTCCTTTATGGGAGACTATCTTTCATATTTCCATCTCCATTGCTTAGAGCAGTAACAAGTAGGTACAATAAATAGAAGGATGGTTGGATGGATGGGTTCATGTGATGAAATTAAGAATAAAAAAATAAAAGTCTCAGATGACATTCAACACAGATTCAAACATATACTATTAAGAATGTGTGTAAATCACATTGTCCAGAACCAAAGGCTGCTAGTGAAGCCCATTTTGGATCTTCCAAGCACTGTGATGGGCAGCGCTTGGTAATCTGTCACTGACTTTATTCCATGTCTGTCAATGTGAAGAAAAGAACATCATCCATCTGTAGCCCTATATTTGAAGTATTGGAAGGTAAGGCAACATGGCAATTACATCATCAGGCTGACAGAGAGTTTGCAAGATTTCTATTACTGGCGAAAGTTATGGGTGAAATACTTTTGTCACTGGATACATGGAATCATGAAGGCAATCCCATATTACATATTTAGACTAATAAATAAAATCCAGTGCAGGCTGATACTTACTAATGAATATATGGCAATTATTGCTTTCCAAGGGAAGTTGACCATGTTTTTCTAGTGAAGCATAACACGAGGGCACAAAGATAAGCTGGTCCTTGAGAAACTATCAGGATCCATTTGCAACCAGAAAGTTGTTTGCTACAGTTTGCCATTAGAGACAGAAAGAGTATAGACCGACAGTATAAAAATGATGTGATTCTAGTTATTCTACCTAAGGAAGTCCTAGCATAGGGAACTATGTCCACCCTACCCACAGCAAACCTGGAGAAAATGACTTGCCTGGAAAGGGTAATCTAAGCACCAGTGCAAGTACTTAACAAACCAGCTGTGGTCCTAGTAAAGGTGTCAGTTGACCATCTACCAAACATCTTTCCAACATTCGGTAAATACTCATTAAATATCTGCTATGTTTCAGCCACTTGGCTGCAAGAAGCCTAACTATCAGAAGAATTCAGGGTGTGTGATGGAAAGGAGTCATAGTGAACTTTTGCAGTCCATACTAAGAGCCACCAGATTCCAGTAGCCAAAGAATTAAGGTCCTCAAAAAATCAGAATAAGTGAGCCATTGAAATAGTTCCTTTCATATGGAAGAAAGAGAAAGAGCTACTAAACAAAGTCCCATTAACTTCAAGAGTGACCTGGAAATTAGCCTGAGACCAGGAAAACTTCAGATTCAACCACCATGGTAAGTGAAGACACAGTTTCTAGATGCTACTAACAAATGGAGAAGACTATTTAGTGGTAGATGGAACATTTGGAAAGGCATAACAGTGGATAAAAAAGTTAGATACCACATCTAACTTCTAATCATGGATAGATTTGCAATTGTCAAGATGGAAAATTCTCAAACCGAAAAAGAATGAAACCCCACATAAATTCAGCAGTGTGCCTTGGCTTTAGGTCTCATCATTTCTAAGATTCAAGTCTTGGAAAGGCCCAGAAAGGTGAGTCTTCTGATGGAAAAAGATTTGTTGTGTTTTAAAAAAGTTTTTAAGTCATTATGTCTGAAAAGAGGAAAAGAATAGATGGTGAAAATGATAGTAAGTGGAATGTTCTCCCTACTTCCTCTCCACTAGAGCTAAGGGTTCTTTACGGGAGATGTGGTTTTCAAGGCAGACAAGGTTGCTATGCCAGCTGTAGGGTCTGAAAATGTAGCAAAAACCTGGAGAGATTGTGGAGAACCAATAATATGTGACACACCGAAGCAGGCTGAATGGTAGAAAATTATATCCTTTCATCATCCCAAACTAAATTTAAAGAATTTTTAGAGGTTAGGAGCTGATGGCATCTAACCTTTTCAGACACAGATCTTCTGATTCCAAAGGTTAACTATTTTCTATTCATAAAATTTCTTACTATAATCCTGCCTTAAAAACATACGTATTACCAAAATGTCCTGTAGAACAAATGCATCAACCTTCTTAAAAAATCATAATAAAAATTCATAACAATAACCATTCCATATAGTGGTGTTATTAAAAGCAATGTTTCTTTTCAATTAGCTTCAAAATTAATTCGTTACACTGAATGTCAATTCTGCATCAATGCTCCTTTGATAATCATTGCTTACTGTCAAGACTCCATTAAGTTTCCACTTTTGAAATGATGAATGTGTATCCCTACTGATTACTGCTTGTTATTTAATGAGTTGTTCCTAGGAAAATAATGTTTTTGGCAATATGTTTATTGTTTTTCCAATATCTGTAAATTTACTATACTGTGAAAAGTTTATATACTTTTTTATAGATATATACACTCACAGTGGGTAGATATATTTGCACTCACAATAGGAGTAGTAAGTCACATTTTTCAGGCCCTTTAGAATGCTGGTGCAAACAAACTAGTTTGGTAAAGGCTTTATTCTAGAAAACTTTACAAAATTATCATATATTTTCATGCCAAATTAGAAATAGAAACAATATTTTTATTTCAGTTCTGATTATGGTTTTATTACAAGTTCCTCATCTTTTTTAGTATCCTCTTTCTCTTTTAGTGTTTTGCCAACATAGGTATTTAGACCCTCTAGCAATTTTTAGTTTTCATAATTTTTTCTTCCAAGTTTTCAGTCTGGTGATGGAGTCAGACACACACACACACACACACACACACACACATATGTAAATAGTCACAATACTGTTTTTCAAAAAGCACTGATATAAAATGGAAAAGTCAGGCTGATTCCCTTTCAAAGTTGCAGGAAGGATTGAATCAGATAAAAATATATGTAAAACACCTACTAAAGTGCAGTGAGAAAGGGTTGAAACATGGTTTTAAAGGATCTAGTTATCCACTGAAGAAAATTAAGCTATGAAGTGGCATATCAGAATTTGAGGAAGATAATAACTGAGGAATCTGGAGACAGAGGGATGTATTTAGAGGTAATAGCCTAGAGGTCATGTGAACCAATTTAAATTAGTGATAGTGGAGTGGAGAGTAAAGACACTTAGGAGATAGTATCAAAGCACTTTAGTAAATGGTTGGATTTGAAGTGGGAAAGGTCAAAGGGGAAGAAAAGTCGGGATGATGCATCGGTTGCTGGTTTGGGAGACTTGGTGACTTACCAGGCTATAAAGTGATATAGAAGAAGGTTTTGGAGATATGGGAGGGATGGAACAGGAGCTAGGGAGATCTATTTAGTATATTTTTGGACTGATTAAATTTAGTGAAATGCTCTGGTAATGAGGTCAACTGATTGATATACAGATCCAAATAACAGGAGAGAAGAATAGAATGAAAAGTTTGAGAATTTTAGCATACAATTTTTTATTAAGCCCAAGCTAATAAATAAAAACATCTGAATTTCTAGTCATAGAATGATTAGATTAATTGAGGTAAGCTAATGTGTTTAAGTATATTGTAAAGTTATGTTTTTTAATAATGAAAAAGTGCTCAAAGAATAATGTCAAGTCAGATAAACACAGGATGTAAAATTACTTGTACAGTAAGATCTCAATCATGTAAAAATCTGTCTTAAAAGTCTAGAAGGAGAACATTAAAGAGGTATAAGGTTCTATTCATATTAGAGTTAACCCCCCTCTTCTATCTATCCATATTTTAAAACTTTTCTTTGTGCATTACTTGAAAATTAATTAGGGCAAAGGATGGCTTCCTGGAAAGGTAATAATTAAGCTGAATCTAAAGGACTGCTTAGAAATCAACCTGGTGAGAATAACAGTAATAGCAGAGGTACAAAGGTGAGGAATATAGTGTGTACGGGGATCTGTAGGCAGTTGAGTGTTGCTGAAATGTATGATGGCAGACAGTGGTCAGAAAGGAAGCCAGAAAGGAAGAAATGGTAGCCCTATGGGGTTTGTGAGATTGAGATACTATCTCATGCACTCTGAGCAGCTATTAAAGAAATATACACAGGGTATGTGTATTCATTTTCTAGAGCTCCCATATCAAAGTATCACACACTGGATGGCTTAAATAGGAACATTTATTTTCTCATAATTTTCACAATTCTGGAAGCTAGCTGTCTAAAATCAAAGCTTCAGAAGAATTGCTTTCTTCTGAGGTCCCTCTCCTTGACTTATGGGTAGCTGTCTCCTCACAATCTTCCCTCTGTGAATCTGTGTCCTGATCACCTCTTCTTATAAAGACACCAGTTATAGTGGGTTAAGGTCTGCCCCAGTGACTTGATTTTAACTTAATTATCTCTTTACAGACCCTATTTCCAAATACAGTCACATTCTGAGGTACTATAGGTTAAGACTTCAACATATGAATTTAGAGGGTGGGGGAAATACCATCCAAGTCATAACAGGGAGTGATGTGGTTAAATTTCCTCTGGTGACTGTATGGAATATGGATTTGAAGGAGAAGAGATGAATTAACAGACTGTTGTAATAATTCAGGCAAGAAATCATGATGTTCTGTAAAAGAGAGAACATAAATGAATGTTAAAAAAAAAACAGAGAAAGGAGCTGGGTTAGAAGGGAAACAATAAGTTCAATTGGCAAAGATCCAATTCTATATCTAGAATACAGTGGTATATAGAAATCTAAAGCTCAGAGACAGATAATTGGGCTGGAAGTCTAAATTTAGGCATCATTACTACATATGTCATTTGAAACTATGGGAGCAGATCCTTGTGTATTGAGTGATGGGAACGTTGGATTTAGAACAGAAAAACCAACATTTTTTGGACAGGCAGAGAATGAGCTCTTGAAGACACACTAAGTGGCAAGTGAAGCAGAAGTGCCTTGTCATAGGCTCTAAGGAGTAGAGAGCTTCAATGAAGAGAATAGTCAAAGACAGCAAAGAGATCCCAAAGACAAAGACTAAGAAATGTTTGTTGGATTTGGGATTAGAAGTAGTTTTGGACACTGACACCGAAAAACACTGTTGAACTTTGGTATGCTAAGTAAAGCACTGTAAATCATGCATTATATTTCGTTTTGAGCTTCACTCAATAGATTGAGAAAAGTGTCATTATGTCTTCACAGGTTAAGAAAATGGTGGCTCTGGGAAGTCAAATGACTAGCTTCAGGTCAGCAGACAGAAGCAGATGCAGGAGTCAATTCTAGATTTCTTTCTATGGCACCAAAACTGGCATGAGTAACTATGAGTGACATTGGAGAGGCTAGAAATCCAGAGAGCCTGGGCTGATGAGTGAATGCTTGTTTGGTGAGGAAATAAGATAGACTGCCCTTTTCAGAAGAGGAGAAAGAAGGACAGAGACCAACTGATCTTGCTCTCCATTGATTAATACATTGCCTGGCACATAGTAGTTGCTGAACAAATTTTAGATCAATGAATAAGAAATACATGTTAACCTGATCTAGGCATAAGGTATATACGTTCTGGGTGGAAAAGGAGGTAGCAGAGGTGTAGCTTATACACAGTCCCAAGAGTAAGGAACTAGTAGAGAGGATGACATTGAAGAGAAAAGAGGAAATTTTAAGAAGCTAGATCCTTCCTGAAAGGTATTAACAGGGCCTGGAATCAAGAGCACAAGAATTTGGCCTGAGTAAGTGAAGAAACCCTTGATTTAAGGTTGAACAAAAGGAATATGGAACAGAAATAAATGTGTGAGGACATGTGGCAAGATGCTTCATCTTCCAACAGTTCTCCACATTAAACTCCATGAAAGAATTTCTCACTGTTCCCAATAAGTTACTTGCTTTAAAGTTTTAAAAAATTTATCCCTATAATTCCCTATGCCTAGAATTTCCTCTTTTTCTTTGCATGGCAATCTCCTATTGAAAAATAAAGACTCAGATCACAGATTCTGTCTTAGAATTATTTCTTGAATTCTCCAACCAGAATCTGTCATTCCCTCCCTCTAACACTTCCTAACACATGCCTTCTGTAGTGACTTGGAGACCATAGGTAAAACACTGTTCCACTTATTTATTAAGCTCCTTTGAAATTCCTTAGCATATCAACAAGTACTTTGAAATATTATAGGGTATACTTTAGAGCAAAGGTATTTCAAAGGTCAGTTTAGCTTGAGCACCATCATATTTACTTAGTTCTACCTTTTATATACAAAATAATATACAGTTTACATTTTCTTACTGGTTAGCTAAAGATGACTGCATTTTATAATAAAAAGCACATTCTTAATTAATTGAAATGTAATAATCTCATACTGCAGATGATACACAGACTGGGAAAATTATACAACATATTTAAAGAATAAAGTGTTGCTTGCCATTATAATGATACACCTATTGATTGATCACCTTGATGTTTAAAGAAAATGATTTGTACTTGTGCCCTATCTTCAAAGTCAAATTGTATTCTGCAATACTTGAAGTTTTCAGGTCATGTTGAATTTTGACTGGTTCAATAATGGAATGAAAATACTGACTGTACATTACTATTCTGTTAGACAAATCCATTCTTGAATGATCTATATGCCCTGTGACAAAGTCAAATGATAAGGCAGAGAGATATGACACAAAAAACTAAGACTTAATTGTTTTGAGTCTGGCAGCTATCCAATTACATATTTCAAGTTATCCAAGAAAAATACACAGTGCACAATTATATTCAACCTGAGCCTGAACTTGAGCTACATAACACAATCTACTTCTAATTTATAAAATATAGTAAGATATATAAAATATAATATTCCTTGTAGTATTATACACATGCTGTTAGTCTCCTTATATTACTGAAATAAGAATGTGGACTTCATAAATATACTTTGGGAGAGTTAAATAATGATGTGAAATAGCTATATTGATTTATAAATTAACACCTCTTTTAAATCACTATGTAATATTATACCCAAAAGTAATGAAGTGAGATTCTAGTAAAATCTATGAGACAAAATATCTTCACAATGAATCCGTGTATGTGTTGTCTGTCAATTAAACATACAGATAGGTAATGTTTTTTCAAGTATTCTATTGCATTCCTAACCTATTGTAAGTGCTGAATTGTTCAAGCAGTCTGTTGCATTCCTAGTCTGTCATAAGCGCTGAATTGTTCAACTTTTAGAGCATTTGCCAAGTTCTTCCAATGTAATGATCATATAGTTTTGAAGACTCTACTTCTTGCCTTACACTGTGAAAATGCTTTAAGATTAATGTGCATTAATTTGATTATATGCAAAAATATTGTAATGTAAAATTATATTTTTATTTTTTAATTGAAAATATAAAAGTCTCTTTAGATGCAACAAAGAGAAATCTCTAATGCAGTTAAGGTATTTAATAACCATTTAATATGATGTATAACTATAATTGCATTTATATGAGAAATCATAATTTGCTTTGTATCTAAGCAAATCCAATTTTTACATCATGATATGTTAGCAAAATTGTAGCATTTAATTAATTTGAAAAAATGTAGTACATCAAAAGTTGTAAAAAAATGTGTATAAATCATTAATTGAAATGTGGTGGCTTTTCTGGAAAACAGAGAACAAAATTAAAGTATAATAGCATGATTAATTGATTCAGGATAGCTCCTACTGAAAAATTATGTTTAATAAGAATCTGTCATTATAATTTGTGATCATTTGTCGCTTACAGTATATCAAATATAATGGATTCAGGTGCACAAGCTGTATAAATGACTGTCATAAAAAATGCCAATTTTTAAAATAGAAAAGATACATACATTACTGGTTTAACTCAAAATAGCCACAGTACATTAATTTGAGCTAGTGCTTTCTTTCCAGAGTTGGTAAATATTTTGTAAATTATTTTTCTCTAATACATGCATTCACCATATTGGATTTAAGTTAATTATTTGCAAATATGTTTCAAAATACAAATTACTAATAGTTCTATTAGAACATGAAGATGCTGGGCAAATTTTCTGTTTAAATATTTAATTTAAAAAATTAATAGGAGGAATATTTATTTTTTACAACCCAAAACATTCTTTTAGTCAAAATTTTTTAATGGAACAAATGTACTCTTCCACCATATATCCACTTATGTATGTATCTCTCACTGGTTTCTTTCAGTGATGTCTCATATAAGAGCTTTTTTCCAAAGCTTATACAGATTAAGCTGAATTCTTCTACATATACTTAAGAAGACTATTTTATATAATAGAGGACATTCATAAAACAAATTTTGTTATTTTCAGAGAGAAAAAGGAACACTGAACCTCAGAGAAAAATACCATTGGACCCAT
Organism: Manis javanica; assembly: GCF_040802235.1. Lineage (NCBI taxonomy): Eukaryota > Metazoa > Chordata > Mammalia > Pholidota > Manidae > Manis > Manis javanica. Next base: position 57,471,819 of record NC_133159.1, read on the forward strand.
TCATATTCTACCTGAAACAGCACACATGAATAATGCTTGTTATTGTAGAGAGTTAATTTAAGTGTGCAGAAATAACCTTGGAAATGAAAGTTTAAGCAAGCATTTTCATGTGGATGGTTTATCACTTCAGAGATCTTTATATGAATATTCTGCTTTCTCCTTTCAGGAAGTATGCATGTTTTTAGTCATCCGGTGCAATCTCACTCCGTTTAATTTTCTGTTTCTATCTTAACCGAATACTTTTCATAATCCTAGAGAAGTACCTCCTTACGAAAATCATGTTTAAAACCTATTTCTGTGGAATTACAGGAAAGCAAACTGTCTACCTCCCTGTAATATAGACCAGTCAGTAATTATTTTAGTGACCTTCTGCATTAGGAGTTCCATCTTTTGGGCATTGAAATTGATTTTTCTCATCTTAGCATCTGAAGATCCAGAGTGTGCCCCTTGCCCAATCGCCTGAGACTATACAGTGACACCTACAACAGAGGATGTGGAGGCAGCAGCTTTTCGGGCACCAGAAATGGCAGCATCAGGAGCCTCAGCACGAATAGACTTTGTAGAGGTAGTTCTCCCAAACTGTATTATGAAACCAAACATTTTTGGCCTGCTACCTGCTGATGGGGGCTGCCTTCTCACTGCCTAGTGCTTTGCAAAATGTTTGGTCTTTGTTAAAGTTTAACAATGACGTTTTGACTAAAATAGAGAAACCTGATTTTTTTTTCCCAAATTATCTTCAGTTGCCTTAACGATCAGTGAATATAAAGTTTTACCAGCCTCAGGAAAACATTAATACCCATATTTTTGTCAAATAACACTATTTCTTACATAAAGCTGCTGTCATATAATTTTTTGTCTAGTCTAAAAATAGATCAGAATAATGCATCATTTGAAAGGTCATCCTAACGCAGTAAATAAGAGATTTTCTCTAGTCAGTTATATTCCTCGGAGACTGAATATGGTTGCCCCGTGTTTCTGTAATCCTCCCTCATGATGTTCCATTGTGAACTTCTTTTGCAAAGTGAAAGATTATTCCCAGATGGCCCCAAATCAAAATATGAAAAGCCAGTGATTGGTTGGTTTTATGTATGCTTTCATTTTATGTAACTCAATGTGAAACAGTTATTTTGTAGATATAAAACACATTTGTTAATTAACCATATTCACTTTACTTGTATAGTTCAATGACTTAGAGCATTTCAATTTGCATGTAAAATGGGTTTCTCTAATTATGTTTTTGCAAAATATGTAACAGTCGACATAATGGGTGCATTTACGCTTACCACTTTATACATACGACTGAAAAGTAGGTTTCCTATTGAAATTTTGAAGAGTTTGAAATTCAACGTACAGAGGCTTTCTTGTTGGTGCAGTACAGCACATTCATCCTTCCCCTCATCTTAAGTCCTTTTTGGAGAGATGGAAGATACAAAGAATTTAGAGTAGTTCTATTAAACTATTGTTTGATTAAATACAATTTGAAGGTTCTTTTCATAAGCCAGATATGAGGAAGATACACTGAGCTGAATAGATCCCCCCATATTTTTTTTTTGGTTTTGTTCCTATGTTGTTATTTAGGAAATTACAAACTGCTATTTTATGCAAAACTACACTGTGTAGTAGAAATGTGGTTTCTGAATATTATATTCTGTTTTCATGCATTTTAATTATGTGAAATATATAAAATAATGACGTTATAGCCTAAAATGCATAGTTCTTTGTAAAAAGCACATACAGATATGAAAGTGGTTGTTAGGGTTTTTTTTAGTTAAAATTAGGTAAATGATAATTGTTTTCATGAGTTCTTATGAAGATCAGTATGTAAAAATTCATAAATCTACTTAATTGAGTTAGTACTTTTTTTAAGTCTGTGTGTCATATGCAAATTGACTTGTCATTTTGCATGTATCTCTGGAAACTGTATACTGAAAGGTATATTTCTAATCTAAAAACACAAAAGGTATATTTCTAATCTAAAAGAATCTGATTTAAAGTAACTTTGCTATTTTAGTGTAGTTTTATAATGTGCTCTCACCATGTCCTTCATAAACCATTTTATAGATTACTAAAACACTGCATGTAAGTAGCTTTAAAGACTGAAGAAATACCTCTGTTCTGCCTCTGTCCTATCCCAAGTAAGAAACTGGACTTTCCATTGCTAAAGTTTTAAAGTGTTAAAGGGTTGCAGTTAAAGTCTGCTGCAGTGTGCAGTAGTTCTGCTGATTAATTATTCTGTTGGCCTGAGCTTACTGCAGTAAGCCATGTTGTGTTTCTGGTTTTACGATTAATGCAATGCAACTGTAAGTTTATATATATATATATATATATATATATATATAGGGTAAAGGAGATTTTTCTTAAGAAATTCACAGGTAACTAGAATAACTGTTGTCAAAACTGAAATGGTTTAAAACTGCACCAGCAGGAGTGATTACAAAAGTAAAAAATTAATCTAAATACCATTGAATATAATACTTGATTCATTTTTGCCCACTTTAATGCTATGTCACTGTTAGTGCTTCAACAAGTTTAAGTGATTGTAAATTCATTCACAATGTTTATGTCACTCTAATCTTTTATTCTAAGAAAAGTCGCACATAGCAATTTAACAAAAATATTAAATGTGTTTATAAAGTTACATAATTTTTAGCCTCTAATATACACATTTTTTAAACTAGATGAAATGGTAAAAGGATAAAATCCTTCCTCGTAAGATAAGAGTCACTCTATGGAGTTTGGGCCACCATGTGAACAACATATCAAATTGTCCTTCAAATATAATTGACATCTCATGAAGAGAATGCAGTTTTTATGGTTCTTAATGCCTCAGAAAATAGAATACATCTTTCCTATTTTTCCCAGAAGTTACAGGTTCTTACATGTTTATTAAGAATTTCATATACTCCTCTCTTAAAGTTATATTCCTATTTTTTTGTTTTTAGCAAATTTGACCAACTACAGTTTCTGTCATTTTATGTTTCTTTTCCATCAAGTCTTTTACTGGAGAAAAAAATTGGCAGATCTAATTTTGTCACCAAAACAAACAAAAAAATATTCTATCAATTTTTAGTCAAAAACAAAATTTAAATTAGTAATGTTAGATGTTGTAAGTTTTAGTTTACATGGCTTCTACCACTAGCAATCAATATAAGTTGTATAAAGACTAATGTTTGTATTTATTTATTTCCTCAAAAAGCAAGCAATATTACTAGGGCAAAGGTTTAGCATCCCGATGTCATTACTGTAAAAATAACAGGTTCAGAACAGAAAGGGGTTAGAACAGCCCAAGGAGGTGGAAACAATGCAGTTGCTCAAAATCTCACTGAAGCAAAAATCTTCTTTCAAACCAGTAATTTCTCCTCTTCTCCCCACACACAGCTTGCTTTGATTTCAACTGCATGGTACCTATGGATGTAGCATTTGAAATCCAAACTCTTAGTCACCTCTTCTGCTTGGGCAAATTTTGGAGAGAATACCAACCTTTAATTCAGCCTAGTTCAATAAACATTTGTGGAGGGCCTACTGTGCATCAAGCACTGTGATTAACGTAAGAGACACTAAGTACAGCAGAGCCCCTGCCATTAGGTGTATCCCAGTCTGAAAGGGAATAAAGACAAGTAAAGCATTCCGTGCAATACAGAATGTTACTTGGGTTTATAGCAACAGAAATACTACAAAACGTATTTAATCCTGTGGGCAAAGTCAAGGTAAGAATTTACAAAGGAGGTCAAGCCTGAGAATTCTTTGAACAATAAATTGGAATTTCACAAGTGGGGCAGAAAGAGGAGTGAGGCTTAAAGGAACCACGTGACAAGGGATTAAATGTGTAAAATAATATGCACTCGGAAGGAGGAACCTAAGGTAAATAAAGGCAGTATCAAGAAGGAGCCCCTGAGCCCTGCTTGGACTTCATTTTGAGGTTTAAATGAAAGGATTTTAAGCAGAGAAATGATAAAGTAAATTTGTGAGTGTTTGGATAGAATTTATTAAGATTCACAGGCACCCTCCCCTCTAAGGGAGCAAAGAGCAAAAACCACTCCATAGATTTTTCTTATTTTTTCCTTCAACAGCTTTATTTAGGTGTAAATTACATAACATGAAATTCACCTATTTTAAGTATATAAATCAATAATTTTTAACAAATTTATTGAGTTATGCAATCGCCACAGTGAAGTTTTGAACATTTCCCTCACTCTCACCCCAAATCCCTTCTGCTCATTTGCAGTCAGTTGTCATTCTACGATCAGCTCCCGCTCCAGACCCAGGAAAACACTAATCTGCTTTCTGTCTCTATGAATTTACTTTCTCTGAACGTTTCGTGTAAATGGAATCATTCAACTTGTAGCCTTTTGCATAAATATATTTTAAATAAGGTGTTGATTCTGCCCTTTCTCACCTGATATCACCTACTCGAGTGGCTGTTTTAATATCCATTTTTAAATCTTCCAGTGTATGAGGCCTATATTTCTTTCTGTCCTCTGTATTACACCTAGATTTTAGTTATTTATTTACGAACTTGCTTCTGTATGTTTCTAAATTGTAAGTTTCTTGACAGAGATGGCACCTTATTCAGCCTCCAGGGAACCTAGCAGACTAGCTGGTAGATTTTATGTATATATAATAAAGAAGAAAAAAAGAGAAAGATAGAAAGGAAGAAAAGTAACCTTTCACCCCCCCAAAAAAAGAAATATTTAGAGAAAATAAGATTATTTCTTCAAATAAGGACAGATTTGAGAACATTTGATCTCCTCTTAAAGGGGAAGTTGTATTTCAACTGTTGGGAACAAAGCACTGAAATACTTATCAAAGGAAAAACAGGACGCAGGAAGTCCAGAATGTATTTATGGAATAAGGTACGGCCTGATTATGCTGAAGGTCTAAGTACGTTAAAATGAGTAGTGAAGTAAGTGGAAAGATAGAGTAGTTTAGACCTGATTAATTGGTAGCTAATTAAAGACACTTGACTGTAACACAAAAGAATTGGTATTTAAGGCAGGAGTTAAAAACCCAAATAAGAAAAAATAAATATTGTAGCAACATCCTATATAAAGCAATTGATGTATTTAAATGCATTTTTAAATCTCTTCTGAGCAGCTGACACTTTGATTGATCTGAAGATGCATGAAATCATGTGTATTACAACTCAAATTTTGTCTTCCCTTTGAATAAAACAATAATTTGGGGAAAACTGATTTAGCCAAAAATGGTCTTATATTCCTTGACAATGAAAAGGAATTAATATTTATTTGTTGGATATACCAGGTTCTTTACCCACAAACATTATTTCATTAACCTTATGAACTAATTGTGTAAGGTGTGTGTTCTCACTTTTTACCATTCATTAAACCTTGTAAAATAATTGTGTAAGGTGTGTGTTCTCACTTTTTACCAATGAAAAACTGAGATCACTCTGGTAGAAAGTAACAGAATCTAAGTTCAAACCCACTTCTGTCTCTAGCACTCCATAATGTACCAACTGCATTGTTTTGCCTACAGATTATAGTCTCATTTAAATTATATTTTTAGCAACTTCAAATTATTCATATGTGTTGCCCATTTAATTGATTTACCTCTAACGCACTTGATTAGGTGTTAAATCATATTAATACTTCTTGTAGATTATAGATATTTGTCATACATGACAAGAATTGCTTATCCTCTTTAGATGCTTTTCATTGTTAAGAATATGTCAGTACATTCTGTGTTCTAGAATCACAGATTAACCATTCAGTCCTCATAAGGGTAAACTGAGGACATGATAAATGAGGTTTATTAAAAAATATTTCCCATTCAGTTATTAAGAACCAATGTTATTTGCTACCATATAAAGAATATCCTTAGTGCCACAGGTAATACACTAATATTTGGCAGCTTATGTTATTTGTTGATGTATATTAATTCTATATTATATTTTGCCTTGAGGAAAAATGTTTATAATAATTTTCATCATAACTTGATGCTTTGCATAAGGATTTCATGCAAACTGGTAAAACTTTGAAATATAAATTGTTTTATACAGTCATTGCCGTAAAATACAGGTAGGCAGTTCAGGATGTTTCTATACCATAATTACTGAACAACTTACTTTCAGTATTTCTTGATATAAGCCAATATATATAAACCATGTAACTTCTAATATCAAAGCATTTGTTATTCTAAGATTTTTTAAATTTACTTTTTAATACAAAATTTCTCATACTTAAAAATCAAACATTTGTTTCTGGTGATGTAGCTATTGGTATGCATTTTGCTCTTCAGGAAAAATATAATGAAACTGGAGAAAATTTTAGGGAAAAGCAAAAGAACTTCACTTCATCTGCCTGCTCTGGATCAACAGGCTTCTGTGGGCATCTACAATTATAAAGGAAGACTTAAAAATATGAAGGATTAAAAAGAGCAGTAAATATGCATGCTCTGAGATGGAGATCTATAAACTATCATCTTAGTTTTGTCATGCAGTAATTTTAACAGATGAGTAAAATGGTATATATTCAGTTAATACCAATCTTAGGGGGCAGGATAAGGAATAAATGTATTCAACATGAAAAAATCTCAATGAAGAGCAGGGAATGAAAATTAGAATCACAGAGAGCTTGCCCAACATTTGTTGATAACCTGCAGTGTGTTGAGGAGTGTACTATGTGTTGAGTATTTCAAAGATATATTCAGTCCTCTCAATAAGTTCTTGGTTCTGTGGAAGAAGTACTCTAAGCCAAGAAAATTCATGTGCAAAATCAGAGTGATGTTTATGTAAAGTATTTGGAGATTCATTTGGCTGGGATGCATTGGCTTGTGCATGTAAAGAGATGAGGTTTGAAAAGCAGAATGGAGCTTCTCCAAGTACACTAATACACTGATTAGATCAATAGGAGCACTAAGCCTGATTCAGTCATTTCTGCAAGGAATGCTGCCCGTTTAATTCAACCTCATCTAAGCACCAGAATCTTAACTCTTACGGGTAATTTAATTGCTAATATTTATTGAATTCTAAATTATTTACATACATTAACTCATAGAGCCCTTATATTTACTCTTTAAAGTGGGTAATATTATCCCCATTTTATAAAGAAGGAAACTGATACATAAAGAAATAACTTGCCCGATGTCACAAAACTGGTAAGGTGAGGAGAAAGGATTTGAACCCTAGCAACCTGACTCAGAAGCCTTATTCTTAGTTACATGGCACTGCTGAGTAGTGTCCAAACTGGATTGAGCATTAAGGATATGTGATGATATATTTTTCAAGAGGTTTGAATTCAGGAAGGCTTTAATACCATTGGTTAGTAAAATACCCAAATCTCATTTTAAAACACCAGTTTATTGAAGTATAATCAACATGTTATAAATTGCAAATACTTTAATGTACAAGTTCAATTTTGAAATATATTTACACCAGTGAAAACATGGCCACAATCAAGATAATGAACATATCCACCACCCTCAAAGGTTCCTCTGGAACTGCTCACCCACTCCCCACCCAGATAAACACTGTTCTGCTTTCTGTCACTACAGATTCATTTGGATTTTCCAGAATTTCATATAAATATAATCACATGATATATTCTCCATTTTTTGCCTGGCTTCTTCTGCTGAGTGTAATTATTTTACTTGTCCATGTTTTAATGTTTATCAGATTTTTTGCTGAATAATATTCTACTGTATAAATAGACTACAGTTTATCTTTGCACCTCTTGATGGATATTTGAGTTGTTTTCTTCCAGTTTTTGGCTATTGAATGAATGATATGAAACTTCCCTTGTGGTTGCTTATGCACTGACCCAAAGTTTAGCCTCTGAATCTTCATTAATTAGCATGTATGAAAGGCTTTGCTTCACCTATTGTCTATTGATGATATTGTTTAATGTTGAGAGTTTTTCTTTCTAACCTCAGTGCTTTGTTTTAGCATACATTTTTCAAGATAATAATAACTTCTGTTATTGAGTACAGGTGACACTTGAACAACATGAGTTTGCATTGCCCAGGTCCACTTATACATGCATTTTTTTTCAATAAATATATTGGAAAAACATTTGGCAATTTGCAATAATTAGAAAAAACTTGCAGATGAACCATGTAGCCTAAAAAGAGTGAAAAAACTAAGAAAAGTTTGTATGTCATGAATGCATAAAATACATGTAGATATTACAGTATTTTATCATTTACTACCATAAAATCAGCAGTAGGCTTTTGAGGATTTGGGAAAGTCAAAAGTTATACATGAATTTTCAGCTGTACAGGAGTCTGTATTCCTAACCCCCACATTGTTAATCCCCACAAGGGTCAACTCTATCCACTGACTTATATAAGATGCACAACCCAAAAATATAGTTGGATTACCATGTTGTCCCCATTTTACAGATACAGAAACTGAGGCACAAAGAACTTAAGTGTCTTTCCCAAGATCACAAGGTTTATAAGTGACAGAGCTCAAGTTTGATGCCAGACAGTGTAACTCCAGAACTCCTGCTTGTATCCAGTATAATCTTTTGTGTTTACATGCACTACATCACATCATTACATTTTGTCACCTCCTTCAGAACCTTAATAAAATGTTAGCTTTTTAGAATGGCTTCCTCTGACCACCTTCTTATGAAATAGCAGCCATCCAAATATTCTTTATCATTCCAACCTGCTTTATTTTCTTCATAGCACTTACTGCCACATACTAAACCTAAAGATATAACACATTTCCTTCTCAGACATTTCTTTCCACCAACATTGGTAACTCCTTTTACTTTCTGCTATCTTCTTTTATCTTAGAATAAGGCTTGGTACATAGTAGAAGCTTCATAAATATTTATTTCATGAATAAATAAACCCTTCCTACAATCAACTACAATTGATGTTCATGTGGCTCTTCAGGAATGGCAAAGTTCCATTAGCAGAGTCACTTCCTTTTTAAAGTAGAGACCAAAAAGGGCCTCTGTTATAAAGAAACATGGGCACCATTACACATTTCATGCAGCACAACTGACCATGCCTTGGAAATCTTATCTTGAGAGCACCTCTGACCATTTCACTACAACGTGAATTTTTATTCTGGAAGCAACTTTGTTTTGGCAAAAGGGAGCCAAAAGAGAGTTTTTATTTACATTATGTAACTTGCATTTTTAAAAGATTTCTGGGGATTCTACTTGGAGAATGGATTATAGAGGACCCAGTGGAAGACATGGTAACCATTAACAACTCATGGGAGTAATCCACTAGAGGAAGCAGCTTTGAACTAGAACTATGAGTGTGACTATAGAGATGAGCAGAAATAGATTTAAGAGGGAGTAGAATCCATAGGGCTTGGTGAATAATGAGTCATGGATTTCTGATCTAGGTAGTATCAGCTCCATAAACAAGAAATAGAGGAGGTCTGAGAACATGACTAGTTTTGTGTAAAACACAATAAATTGGAAGGTTTTGTGCTATATTCAAAGGTCTGTTCAGTAAATAAAACATTTAGAACTGGAACTTAGAAGAGCATCTGTGCAACTGGAAAGTTATATTTCACTCATCAAACGCATGAAGTTGCATAGGAAAATTATGTGGACAATTGTTACAACTTGTACAAGCAGGTTCTTAGCTAATCACACAATAACCAATTCTATGGTAGAAGCTGAAAGGTCACAGAGTAAATGACATAATTAACAATAAAAGAAAAAGTAAAACTTAGAAAATAGGCAAAAGCAATTTTAAAAAGAACAGTGTGGTGTAATACTGTTGTAGTCACCCCCAAATGCTGAATGTCACAGTCTGCCCAGCACCCTTCAGGGACGGGCATCAACCACTGCTGCACCCTTAGCCTGAAAGGCCTCCTTCTGTTGCCCTGGCACTGCTGCCCGTGCTCAAGCCACAAAGCATTCTCCACAGTCCATAGCCGCTATGGACAGTAGGGAGCGTGTATCTGATTCTACACTCTGGGTGCCCAATTCACTGGTGCCAGACAGGCTTGCATATCTGGTATCTGGCTTCTAAAAGGGAAGTTAATACTCAGCAGGCAAAGACCACCAAACATACCCACTCACCAACATCAGGTTTCTTAATTGCTGCAGCAAGAGACTGCATGACACATAGCATCACAGACGGAGTCAGGAGGGACTTGTGATAGGTGATTGTGGAGAAGGTTCGAGAATGTAATTGTCCTTTCTGAGTGGGTATTCTTTGAAAGTGGGAAATTTGACTGCCAGTATCAGAAATTTTAGTACTTTTAACCTCTGAAACCAGGGGAATGCAGAGGAGCTGGAACTGCCACTGGAGAAGCAGTGGCCCTTCAGAATAGTGGAAGCAGAGCACGTTTGCTTTTATTCCTTCTCAGGAATGATGTTGAAGCTGTCTTGTTCTCATTTTGTTACATCCTGATCATGAAGAGTCCTCAACCAAGGCTGACATCTTGTGAAATCGTTTAGGATGAGTGGGGAAATACCATGGCCCAGGTGGTGGCAACCAGGCTGGCCACCAGCTGTCCGGGCTGCTTTTTCCTTTGTCAACATGGAAGCTTTGCCTTCTACCAATATTCCCAATGCAGGAATTACCAAAATGACAGATGCTGGGCACCCAATTAAAAAATTGCTAATCCGACCATTTCCAATTTAGGTATTGCAAATTAGGTATTACTAGGTTTTATATTAGCTTGAGTTGTCGTAACAAAATACCATAGGCTGGGTGGCTTAGATGACAGAAATTTATTTCTCATAGTTCTGGAAGCTGGGAGGTCCAAGATCAAGGTGCCTGCCAACTCTGTCCCCTGTTGAGGGCCTCCATTGGCTTGCAGAGGCAGCCTTCTCCCCACGTTCTCGCACAGCAGAGAGAGCTCTAGCCCTGTGCACTCTTCCTTTTTTGTAAGGACATTAATTGCATTCTGGGGCCTCCATCTTCATGAGATCATCCCAACCTAATTACCTTCCAAAATCCCCACCTAAAATACCAACCCATTGGGGGCTGGGTCGCCAACATAGGAGTCCAACATTTGCAGGACACACTGTCTACAACAGGTATCACCTTGATTCAGGGATCAGCAAACTTTTTCCTGCAACAGCCCGAATAGTAAGCATTTTAGACTTTGAAGGCCATCAGATTTCCATGGCAACTACTCTGCCATTGTAGCATAGAATAATCCAAAGACAATGTGTAAACAAATAAGCATGACTGTGTTCTGTGAAATTTGAATATCTTTTAATTTGTATGTCATGAAATATTTCTTCTTTTGATTTTTGTCAACTATTAAAAAATATAAAAAGGATATTTACTTTGTAAACTTTATAAAAACAGACAGTGGCCCAGATTTGGCATGCAAGCCATAGTTTGAAAACCACTGCTCTAAGAAACAATATTATCCATGAGTCTATTGATTGCCTCTGAACTGATATGGAAAGATTGGCTGGTTCAGAAGAACACATACGGAATTAGAAAAGGAGTCACTGTAATAGGAATTCCATTACTTCTAGGTCATTGTAAAACTCCGAATCTGTCTATTTTAATAGCTCTTAAATTAGGAAATAGTGATAGACTGTGCCTACTGTTTCATTGACATCCTAGGACAAGATTGTTTACACATATTTTTTTTATTCGCTTTCCTTTTATTTGGATAGATTATTGTTCACATTTATAACAAATGTTTTTCATTTTTCCGAGTTTTGAGAAATTATTTACAAATACCACTGTATAAATTTAAGGTGTACAGCATAATGTTTTGACTTATCTGTATTGTAAAATGATCACCACAGGAAGTTTAGTTAGCATCCATCATCTCATATAGATGCAATAAAAAAAAAGGAAAAAAAAATTTATTGGCCAACTTCATGAGAGACTTCATGTTGATGCATACAAACCAAAAACTTTGGGGTTTTTTGCTTGTTTTCAATCTATAATAATTATGACAGGTTTTTCTTTATAATATAATAATATAATTTCAAGAAGCAAAATCATAAAAAAAATTTTCCCAAACAATTCCTCCTCATAAAAATGCAATCACTCTGAATTGTATTTTTTCAATCTTTCAATCTGAGGAGTCCTCTGAGATATATTGAAAAGGGTTAAATTTAGTCCCATGACCTCCAAAGCTAACTCTGAGAACAGCCTCCATTAGAGAATCTAAGTCATTTAAGATTCTAGAAAAGATTCATTATGGCATAGATTGTAATATGTATAGGAATTTTGCAGGTAATAATGCCAGAAAGGTAAGCTGGTATCAAGTTGTAAGGTTCCTTGAATACAATGTTGAGGAACTTGGACCTTTTCCTGAAATAATTTGATTTCTGAGCCCAGATATGACATGACCAAATTATTTGGGAGGTCTATCTGGTGACAGTGATAAGTATGGATTGGAAGGAGCTGAAAGCAGAGACAAGCGGATTAGTGGAGAGGCTGAGTCACTGCAGTGCAGGAAGTAGAGTGGCTAAACTAAGACAGAGGTGCTGATGTTAGTAAAGTCAATGAACTAAGAAGTAGTTTACTTACTTCCTTTCCTTGTAGGGAAAGAGGTCTCCATCATCTTATTTTTGCACTGATCTCCATCCCTAAGAATAAGGCCCTATTCACAGTGTGAACGTCTAGTACAGTTTAACCCTGGAAACCCAGCCTATGGTAGCCAGATGGGAATAAGTCTCTGAACCAGTCTTCTCTATGACTGAATTGCTCTTTCTACCTCTTCCTTGGGCACTAATATTAAGGAAACAGCTCCTCTGATCACCTCCACGTTCACAGAATTTTACTGAGAAAATACTTTGCTGTCTCCAGAACATGCCCAATATTTTAAAATCTATACAAATGCTCATATTAGTATCATTTTCTTTGCTTGGAATGCACTTTCTATCTTCTCCATCTGTTGAACTCATCTCTTAAGCACTATTTCCAATATTATCTCACATGAAGCCATTTCTAGGTCCAGCCCTGAATTACAAGTTCTCATAGCATTCTGACATCTGGATAGCATGAATCCCAGGCATAATAAATTAATACATTCATTTTGTAATCATTTAATTTATGAATTTTCTGACCTAAGCTCCATCAGAGCAAAGACTATGTCTTGTTAATCCTTGAATCACTGTCATGCTCATAAGAAACATCTCAGTGTCTTTTATTGTTTTTAATTGTAAGCTTTTATGACCATCCCACAAGGTTGTGAGGGTCCTGAAGGAAACAAGTGCACCTTAGTTCCAGCCTTTAGCCTAGTATTTAGCATGTGTTCAATAGATGTTCATTACACTAATGAAAAAATTACTTGGTTAATGAATTTAAAAGGCTTAATTTACAGAAAATTTGTAAAGTGAAGTATCAGTGTAGCACAAAAGCAAAACATTCAGATAATCAGCTTTTGTGTCCACACTGATACAAGTGATATGAAGAATGAGGCCTTTCTTCCTCTTTGAGAAATTACTTAACTACTTCATCGTGCCAACAAAAGGTAAATCTTTCCTCAATAAACTTCAGGTTCAAGAATATAATTTTTCTTGAGAGTATGTTGAGAAGAAATAGTTGAATTATGACTATCTTAAAGCAAGATTTAGTTTGTATAATTACCCATCAGAAGTAACACAATTAGACTTAAGTTTATTTTACAGTGGTTCTATTGAAATGAGTTTTCATTATGAGGCACATTTCACAATGGTCTCAGTTTAGAGTAGATTTCTAACCCATGGTTATTTCTATTTGTACAGCCCATTATTTCTTATAGGCATCCTATTATATTTTATTTCACAATGCCTAAGTACTGACTGTTATAATCATAATTAGCATAACCTTTATGCCAAATTATATCCATGCAAAAAATCAGTCCTGATTAAGGCCAATCAGAAAGTTATCCTAAGTGAAATTTACTCTTAAATTGCTATTTTAAATGAATGTACGCAGCTGAAAGCACACATGATTTTAATTATTAAACATAATCTAATTTTATTTCCATTATTAATAGACACTTTCAAAATATACACCATTAGTGTAGGTTCAAATGGTAAGTGAAGAATCTCTAACAATAATTTTAATAGAAGAGAAACTAATTGTGTGAGGCAATTTTTAAGGAAAAATTGAACTTAGAGAAAAGGACTTATAAAGTAATTTTGTCTGAAGATAGAATCAATATGAAACAGAAGAGGAATACAGACTTTAAAAATAACACATTTACCTGATTTCTTAAACTATAAAGTTATGAAAGCAAAACAAACAGAATGTATATAGAATCACAGAAAACACATGGTTCCTGAAAAGCAGAAATCATAAACATCAGAAATCATACCAAAATCCACAGAATAATTTATGAAAATGAAATTGTCAAAATGGAAAACTAGAATACTAAAAAGTCAAATGTGGAAAGAAAAAAACATAAACTAAGCTCTAAATAATTTGTGGAATATTTTTTCACCTTATGATTAACATATAAATCTATGCAAATACTTTCCTATATATTTTCTATTTGTTTTTAAATTATTTAAAATGCACTTTATCTCTCATGATCCCAAAAGCACCTTTGTGCTTAATTTACTTAGTAGTAAGTTACTCATTTCTTTGATAGCTTAGTATTGTCATTTTATTTCTGAGAACAGAAGTGTTAAAATTATTTGTCTTTTATTTCTTTTCTATGTTTTGCCTAAAACCTACTGAAATGCAAATTATTAAATCAGGCTTCTAAAAACATGTGTGGTGCATTAGACACTTTTGAGACTTAAAAGACCTCTATGTTTGCTTTAGCTCTGCAACCAATAAATCTTGGACACTCTTAAGTGTACCTAATAGTTCAGTGGAATGAGTGCATTAGGAAGAATGCTTTTAGCTATTAGAAACAATTCTGAGTACAAGTGATTTTTTAAATAGTAGGTACATTCTTGCCCGTAACAAAGTCTCATGGTAAGCAGTTTCAGAGTTGATTTCAGTTGCTTAATGATTTTATCAAAAGCCTGGGCTTCTTAAATTTTTCTCTGCTGTTATACCCAGCACGTTGCTTTTCATCCTTGGATTTGTTACCTCATGGTTGCACAGTATCTGCTGCAACTCCAGACATCACATTATTATTCGACCATTGGAAAAAGTGGAAGAAAGAAAAGAAGAGGGGAAGGAATTCTCATGCCTCTCTCCCTTTTTTAAATCAGGAGGAAAATCTTACTCAGAATTTCCTCCAGCAAACTTCCCTCCTCCTCTTCTTGTTCTAGTGGCCAGAACTGAGTCATGTGCTCATGGCCTAACTTAAAAGGAGGGTTTGCTAGTGACTATCAGGCATTTCTGGTCTCTGATGCAGGGTAGGTACCATTGGCACAGAAGGAAGGAGAGGAAATGACAGCTTTCTGGGAAACCAACCACAACGACTTGGTAGAATATTTTTGAAAGCCTTTGTCCTCTAAAGTTTAAATTCTCTGACATCTTGGTGATGGAATTGCATTCTGTATTAGACATCAGTTAGGGTATCAACAGTTTAAGGCCAAATCTACATTAAAGAACATCAGCTAATATTTAGAAAGCCCATTGTAACAAATAATATGTTTTTCTATGAAATACAGCCAAGAAACAGCAAACCTGAACTGAGCCAGTGTGTTGTCTGTGTGGGTGCTAAAGGAGTCTCTTAAGAAAGGAACTTGTTCCCTGCTCAGTTTTCTATAGAAGTTTTAAAATTTTAACTCTGCCTAAGCATTTTTTCAGTAGCATTCAAAATCTCTTCATAAGCATGTAATGTAGGTTGAAATATTTTCTAGTAAAAATGAGCATCTTCATAGCTGATTATGTTTCTTATAACCGTTTGATTGAACTGCTGCTGTGCAAGGTAGGAGCTTCAGTTCTAGCAGTATAACCATCCGCAGAGATAAAAGTCATACTTCCTGCTTATGTGAAAACTTTTCCCCCACAAAGAACTTAAAATGCCTTATAATTGTACAAGTAAGATTATCACAACCCAAAGATATCTTTGTGCAGTATGATGAGTTACAAATGCACAACAATTTTGGGGAAAATTCATGGAGAAAGTGAATGATTGGTTTGGAATATTAACCCAAGAGGACTACAGAAAGAGGAGTAAAATTCAGGCTTCTCAATCTAATTACATTTTTCATTAAAAGGGGTGATGCAGAATTTGTCTTACAGCCAGTTGCTGCTTTTAAGGTCCCATTTTTCACTTCAATCTACTTCATTGAGTGAGTATATCAATTGTATAAACTAGAAGTATTTTTGAGAGGTTACTTGAAAGTTCATTTGAGAAACTCTTTTTAATGTTGTGCATTAGAGAAGTAATTATAGGACAGACACATTTTCCTACAGAACATCACAAAATCAATTTAATCCTTTAAATGTTGAATATTTAAAAGAAAAAAAATATGTCCAAAGGAAATACTCAAAATGTGACAGCTTGATGCAAATTATATATTTTAAATGTTTACTAATTTAACCACTGTAATGGGGAACATTTTAACTGAGAAGCATTAACAAACATCAAAAAGATTAAGTCTTCCAGTAGTGTTTGACAAAATAATAGATGTGTAGTCTGGCTACATATACTTATGGAAGATTCCAGGCAGCCAGTTTAGCTTTTTGTTGTTCATAGGGGGAAATTTAATTGAAATGATGGAGAGTACATAAAAATCTTAGCTCTGATGAAGGTCTAAGGTATAGTAATAATCAAGGGAGAATTTTTATATAAAACATTAGATCATAGAAATAATTTTTTATTTGCCATTAAACACTAGATTTTAATTTTTCCTGATTTGTAAAGATGATAAATTTATGTTCCTTCAACAATTAAGTGTGCCAGTAGTTGCATTTTTTTAAAGAATGTCAATTTCTGAGCTTTCTAGTCTTCAGTATCTGTGCTATTAAGAAATTTACTTTTTAAAATGTATAACATGAGGTCCATTTAAAGAGATTATTAACAAGGAAAGAACATGATAATTAAGTAGAATTGTCAGGTCTGAATTATAAAATGCAAATGTCCATTAAACATAGGACACAGATTAAGTAAAGTAGATACTATTTTCTTTCTCTAAGCTTCAGTGAGAAAAAAACCACCAAACATTAACAACTGAGAGGAGTTTTCCTAGCCTTGCTCCATGAATAGCCACTAATTAGAGAGGGTGAACACATTTCAAAGACTAGTTAAAAGCTGGAATGCATAAATACATGCTAAAAATTTGCAGAATCCTGCAAGAGTCAGCAAACACAAGTTATTGCACTGAGAATTTATGGGGAAACAACAATCCTGCCAACTTACGTGGCGTCAGAGGTGATTTTATGTTTAAATAGATAAAACCTCAGAAGCTGATAAAAAGAAGATCATGGATTGTATAATTTTATCTAAATGACAGATGCACCAAAATACTGCATTATTTCATCATTGTTCCAACTAAAATCTTTTTCAAAATTTGCAATTGAATAAGTGTAATGAAGTAATAACATACAAGTAAAGATTTAATTTTCATAAATGCAACCAGAATGACAGTATTAAGAAAAAATATTCCTGGATTTCAGTAACATATACCCTAAGAAATGAGAATTTCAAATAGAATATAAGTATAAATAGTTATCTAGTAGCAACTCCCTAATTATAAATATTCTCAGTTCTTAATTTATGTATCATATCTGTACCCACACGTTTGAAAACTTAAATATTCTTAGGGACCACACTTAAATTATAAACCCATACAGACATTAGGACTAATGTAGACCAGAATCTGGGAAACTGGCATATGGCCCAAATCTGGCATCTTTGTTTTTTGTAAATAAAACTTTATTGAATGAAAACCATATCTATTTTTCAACATATCATCTATGGCTACTTTTGCAATACAAAGGTAGAAGTGAGTAGTTGAGAGAGGGAGATGATATGGACTACAGAGCCTGAAACACTTCTATCTGTATAGAAAAGTTTATAGAAAAAGTAGAAGTATGCTGGCCTATGACATAGACTATAGTGAGCCATAGAGCACATACTTATCACAAGAACATTCATATTTAAACAATAGTCAGCTCAAACATATCAGACCAGATTTACATGGTTTAGCCAGTGCTGGAAAAGAGGGATTCTATCATTCTTTTCAGTCCTGTCACTAACTTTGTGTGTGACCTTGAACAAGTTATTAATTCTCTAGTGAAAAATGAGCAGTTCCCTTTGCTGAGGTTGCAGGGCATATGGTCAAATGGCAAAAACCAACACGGTGTTTAAGGGTAATGTGAAAGTCAGTCCAGGGAACTATATCAAAAACAGTCATCTGTACAGGGGAAGCCTGAAGTGGACACTGGGAACTGAGGTGCAAAGCCTGACAGTTAAGATTTTCAAGCAGAAAATGAAGATGATCTGGTCAAATTGAAATATTCATTTGCTTAAATAGACCTATGCTTGTGTTTTCATGGACTGGGAAGGTTCGTGATTTCATGGGCTGGGATGGACAAGAACTCAGTTTCATTGTCTGCAAAAAGTTTTTCAAAATGTGCTCCTAGTCTAAGAAATGTCCTATAGGAAAGAAAAATAAATGTTCTTTGGTCACATAAATAGGAAAAAGTCTAAACTATTTCTATCTGTTAGAGAATCATGAATATTTGTATAGTTTATCTGAGAAATCCTGCCAATAAGAAATACATTTAACTTTTTTTCATGCAAGCTTTGACAAAATAAACTGGCCATCTGAATTTTTTTCATGCAACATCTATATGTTCTTAGGAAAACTTTAGGAAACTCTGACCTAGACAATTTCTTTAGTTTTTTGCAACTCTCAAAGCCTTGCCTAAGTATTTTAACAGCTATTACTGAATACTTACCTGTGTTATCAGGCACTATTTATGTGCTTTTCCTATGTTAACTATCACAATAACTCTAGGATGTAGGGATTCTTATCATCCCCATATTAGAGATGAGAAAGTGGAGGTGCAAAGATGTGCTTTAATTTGTTCAAAGTCAAAAAGCTAGTGAGTATTAGAATTGGGATTCAGATCCAGGTAGTCTGAATCCAGAGTCCATGCTCTTAATCACTCTACATTCATAGCTTTGTGGCTGTATTTCAGATAGCCAAAGACATGAAAAACTTACCTAAACATTTCACCTAATATTTCTTTTATTATTTGTATTTTAAAAAACGTATTGTTGGAAATGTCAGAAAGCCAAATGAGCACAAGATTTATTTAGATATCCATGGACTGGTGAACCTCAGCTTTACCTGCCTTTATCATTATGCATAGTCTACAATATGTGAGCTACTGTATGTTCATTACAGTATTCATTAAAACAGGCCTCCTTGGCAACTATTAATTATTTCAGATGCCTGATAAAAATTAAGAGGTTTGTCTTTGTAAATATTCTAGAATTCAAACTTCTCCCTAGTAAAGAATCATTCATTCATACACAGACAAATGTCTTCATTAAACAAATACTAAAACAAACTACTAAAAAGCTATTTATGCTGTGAACAAGTTTGACAAGTCATTTGCTTTCATGGAGCTTCAATTTAGCAGGGAAAAAATAATTAGTAAGCAAATAAAAAAGGATTTTGATTATCAGTATTAAAACTAATTAAACAAAATATCTATAATAAAATATTACATTAAACATTCTCAATGGTAAGTGTTAAGAAGAAAATGAAACTGGTTAATAAGTAAGGTGGAGGCAGGAAGGAGACTTTATTTTGGGTAGTGGGGCTGGACTATATGAGGAGAAAACATTTGAGCTGAGTTGAGGAAAAGGAGCCAGCTATAAGATTTATAGGAAGGATAATACAGCAATGATTCAAGTAACAATCATAGAAATTTTATCTATTTCTATAATTTTTATATTCATAGTGTGACCATAGGTTGGTAAACATTACTTTTTAATATAACTAATTTCATTAGAACTTGCTCCTTTAGATAACTAGGTGAACTTACAAATGAATCTAAATAATCAGCAGGATATCTGGTTCACAGATGAAGATCAAATTGTCAGCAGTACTGGTAGAGGATGTGGCCCAAACTTGGGATCAAGCCCTAATGTTTGCTCCCTGACCCAGGGTGGTGATCATGTGTTTAAGGCCAGCCATCTGTAAGGGAAAATCACACCAACTGGGTTCCTGTGGGGAGCCTGAGAGATAGGTCCCAGACTCACATGTGCTTCCTGAAAAGAAGAAAAAGCATAGTCAGATGAGTGCCTCTCTCAGGCAGGCCGGCTTGAATTGCATAAACACAGGTCACCTAGGAAAGAGGTAATCAAAGATGAGGTAAGATGCTCCTCCTCCCACTGATTAGGAAAGAGGAGATAAAGGCCTGACTGTTCCTCTAGCATGGTGGAGCTCAACAGGAGATGTTCTGCATACAAACCCCTGCCACACCTCTACTCAAGGGAAACTTGACAATGTCTGGAGACATTTGGGTCATAAACACTGCAAAGGGTACTACCGATATCTGGTGGGTGGAGTCCTTGAACACTGCTAGCCACCCTACAGTGCATGACAAGATAGCTGTCCCCCAGATCCCTCTCTTAGCCAGCCTTGAGGGTAGGACATTAGAGTTTCCTGCAACAAACTCTTAATAGGAATTTGTAGAGTTTTTTCACTTTGGGCCAAAATCTTTTGCATTTTTCAAGGATACAAGTTAATACTGTGAACCTATGGTACAATCTCAGAAAAAAATTCAGCTTTAGAAATTTTCATCGTTTCTTTTCAAATATGCAAATCTGTATGATTCGTAGAGCAAGGTTCTTGAAAACCCAGCTGAAAGGTCACCTCGCCTTAAAGTTTTCCCTAATAACTGAACTGTTAGGTATTCCTTCTGAGCTCCTATGGCCATCTACACATGCTTTCATGCTAGCACCTATACTTATTACCTTGAGCTAATTCCTTTAAAGATCATTCCCTTTTAGAAAATAAGTCTTTCCAAATAAGACTGTGTAGATGTGCTAAACATTCTACAGTGCACACAGAGGACCCTTCTATCAAAGAGTCCACCAGTCTGGAATGTCCACTGAAGCTGAGAACCCCTGTGCCCCAGTAATCTTTGTAACCCCAGTGCCCACACGGTAGCTGCCATAAGTAGCACAAACCAAGCGAAGGAGCAAGCACTCACAAACAACTTACATAAAAGGGCCATGAGTTCTATTTTATTTTCCTGACAAAGTCTTACTTGTTTGTATCCTGATGAAAGTAAAAGCCTATTACATACAGTCTTCTAAAAAGGAATATTTTTTGGACAGTTTGATAGTAGTTTAGCAACTCACATATGAACAAGAAAAGCAGTAGGTTTTGTTACAGACTATGCAAAACCTTCTAGGTAAAGACAGTTAATTTTAAAGGTGTGAAATCTAAGAAATAATATCGAATGACATCTTCAAAAAAACAGAAGAAATCATATTGTAAAGATAGATTCAAAAACAGAAATAAGAATATAAAGATGGAAGAAAACTTTGGTGATAGTGGTTAAACATTGATGGAAACTCGGATGATCAAAATGAGATAAAATAGAAGAAAAGGTATTTTCAGTAACAGACTTTAAGTAAGTTTTGGGAAATAGTTCAGAAATGTCATGGGAAAGCCTTTTTTTGTTGTTTCATAACAGACAAAAGTAAAAATGTTGCTCCATTCAAAATAATGACAAAGGAATGGTAGGAAGCTATTTAAAAATTTAAAATACATTTTCTAGGTAGGAATTTATGAGCCAAATATTTCAAAGGAAGCAGCCTAAGATGGGAAAATAAAAAGCCGTAGCAGTGGCATAGAGGGTACTTATCCCTCCACAAAAGGAATCAAACAAATGACACTAATAGAAACATAAATAATAGTCTCTTTATACATTGTCTTGATCATCCCATATCTAGAGAATAGTGTTCAATTCTGAATGCAACCTGGCCCTCAGAGATAGGAAATGTTTCAAGTTCTGTGTTACAACTACTGAATTCTGCCATTGCAGTACAAAAGAGCCATAGATAATATGTTAGCAAATGGGCATGGCTATGTTCCAATAAAGCTTTATTTACAAAAGCAGAGGTACCAGATTTGGACCTGACCCTATTTTGGAAGAGGAAAATTCCTAAAAATGATCAGAGTGTCCAGGAGCCTAGAAACCTTTTCACAAAAGGCATGGTTTAAATGGTCACTAATATTTAGCCTGAAAAAATGATAAAACCTCTATTAAAATTTGCTTTTGGACATCCAGGTATTAGACATTACTCGTTTATTCATTTAATAATACCTTAGTCCTCAACCACTACGGCTGGGAAAAAAAGTCTACTCTCAGCTGTGTATGATATTCTTCTTGGGGATCAGTGAGAACTGCAGAGTTCCTAGAGTCCACGAAATCGCAGAAAGGTCTTTGGTCTACACCTCCAGGTGGCTCTCACTAGAACGTCTGTTGCCTAAGGCCACACAGTCAGGTCAGATGCAAGAGCTCCGCTGCTCTTGGGCTCGTTTCTCACTTGCCCACCACTTGGCCCCTCACCTTAACTCCTAAGGCTTTGGTGCTCGTTGTGTCCTTGTTGGGCATGCAGCCTAGGAACAAGACTTGCAAGAATTTTCCACTCTTCAGTATCCTCAGGCTCAGAAGAAAATCTAAGTCTCTCTTCATGGGGCCTAGCCACTACTGCTGCTTTCCCTAGAAACTCCTATCAGTGCCATAGATTTGCAAGAGGTAAGGTGGGTGTACTTACAATGCTGGCCAACACTTCACAATCATCTTTGGATTGCTAGTGGTCCCACACAGGCCCTCCTGGGCATCTCAAAACATATTTTAACATCTATTTGGGGAAAGAAGGCATATATGTATGAAAATGCTCACAATTTAAGAAAGCAAATGGTAAATATCAAGTAAATCATGGGAAAAGAAAGTATTGGTATATGTGTTAAAAAGGAGAGACAATTTTCAAATGGAATAGACATCACTTACTTATTTTTCAAATATTTATTTCCATTCAACACCTTTTATCTGTGCTCCAGACTCATATATATGCACATTTTTCCTTGATAGAGCTCTCTCACATTCACCTCAAAGTCACTCAAGTGTTTAAAATGGAATTCACTGACTCCAGCTTATCTGCACCTTGGATTTATTCCATTCCAGTATTCCCACACTGCCACTCAATCCAGAAACTATCTTTAATTTCTTCCTCTCCATCACCTCCCACATCCAGTCAGTCATCATTTTCAATTCTGTCTTCACCACTGCATCTCGCATATTTCCCTCCATGTCATCCATACTGCCGTTGTCTTGTTTCTGGTACTAGTTATGTCCCACATGGATTTCAGGACAATCTTTTATTTGGCTTCTGCTAGTGTATCCTCTTCTCATTTTCCATACCATTCCAAGTTTCCAGAGTGAGATAAAATACAAATCTGATCAATTATTCCTACCTAAATCTTAAGGACGTCCATAGCCTTCAAGCTAAAACTCAAGCTTCTTGACTTGACATGGGTGACCTCTTGATCTGCCCCTTGCCAGCATATTATATCTTATTTCTTACTACTTTTCTTATGTCTTATCATTTCTTACTAATCTGCAATTCCTTAAATGGGCCATGATCTCTTGCAACCCACCTTTTTAACATTTCCTCCAAAACAGGCCATCTTCTCTGATTTTGTAGCCTGATCAACCACTCAATCTGAGGCATCAGTACAGCCTTCTGTTTTTCACCCCCACCTCCCAACACTGAAAAAGTACCTCTTCTCCATGCTCTCTAGAACCTACACATATATTTGCAATGATATTTATTCTTTTGGGCAAAAAGTGTCCATCATTTTAGCTATTTCTCTCAAGATTATGAGCTACTCATTAATAGGGACAATGCCTTTCATCTTGATAACCCTCAAACTTGAGAGACAATAGGAAATAATATTTTTGTGTTGTTGAATAAAGAATATTGACAGATGTATGGTAAAGGCATATTGAGTGGGGAAAAAAGAGCATTAGGAAATCTTAAAACAGAAAACTGATCATTACAAAGTTGCCACATATCCCCATGTTATTAAATCAAGCGGTCAGTTCCCAGATCTATCAGCAATTTTGTCACGATTTGTCGTTCCCTCCATCTTGAAACACCTTCTTACCTTGGTTTACAGGACTGCCTGCTCCTGTGGATTCTCTCCTGTCACTCTCACTTTCTGCTTTCCTTTGTTGGCTCATCGTCATGTCCTCTTACTCACTCATTCCCATGGCGACCTCATACTGTAAGGCTTGATGCCATCTCTGGGCTGACCATGCTCAAATGATCTATCTTGTGAGGGTTTCTTCCCTCAATTCTAGATTTGTATATATAACTGCTTGCTTGACATCTCCAGTGGCTTTAAAACTAGAAATTTCAAATATAACTTTTTCTCCCTCAATTTTATCAAGGTATAATTGACAAAATTGTCAAGTATTTAAAGGGTACATTGTGATTATTTGATATATGTATTCATTGTGAAAGGACTCTTTTCATCTGGTTAATTAACACCTCCTTCACCTCACATATTTATCTTTATTGGAGGGGTGGGATGGAGGGGATATAAGAACATTTAAAGCTAAACCTCTGATCTACCCAAAGCCTTGCTCTGTCCTGTCTTCTCCAACCTTCAATTGCAACCACACCCTTCCAGTTGCTCACACCAAGATGCTTTTTCAGGTCACATTTGACTCACTTTCTCTCACTTCCACGGTTATTCTGTGCAGCTACTTCTCACCCTCCACTGACAAAACCCTGATCCAAACCACCATTACCTCCCCTTCAGCTTATTCCATCAGCCTCCTATTTGATCTTCTGGCTTCCATCTCTGTCCTCAGTTTATTTACAAGCCTGCAATCATAGAGATCCTTTTAAAACAAGTCCCTTCAGTCACAACTTTGATCAAATCCTTTCAGTGATCCTCCATCTTACTCAGAATCAAACTCAAAGTCTCCACATTGGGCTGTAAGACCTCAGATTATCCCTTTTTCGTATGCTTCCTCCCCCTCATTCTGCTTCGGCTACACTGGTCTTCTAGGATGCCTTCGAGCAAGTAGCATGTCTCTGTTTTGGAGTCTGTGCACTAGCATGCTTCTTCATTTCCTTTAAGCCTCAACTCAAATTTTGTCTTCCTGGGAAAGCCTTACCTGATTACCCTATTAAAAATGCCAGTCCTACTATTTGAATTCTTCCTATCTACCTCCTCTGCTTAAGTTTTCTCCATAACACTTGCAACCTTTTAGTATATCATTTTATTTTACATATTTTATTTATTGCAATTCTCCCCCAACTACAATGTGAAGCCTTTTTGGGGAAAACTGTACTGTACTCCAGACCCCAGCTGATTGATGCATAATCTCTCAATAACAGTTGCTGAGTGAAGAAAGAGTACACACACTTTTGCATCTCTGAGAGCCTGTGTCTGGATTAGAATATTATTTCATTTAATGCTCATAAAAGCCCTATAAGATAATTACCATACCCATTTTAAAAATGAAGGAAATTAAATTTCCAAGATTTGAGTCAAATGCCTCCAGAATTTTTGTGTAGTCAGGCCTGAAGGACAACATTTTGGTTAGAAGGGAGATAAAACTTGAAACTCAAACAAATACTATCTTTTCCTATGCTGTATGTTGTGCTTGAAAGTGGCTTATGGTTGCATATGATGTGTGCTAGAGTACCTCCATCCTTTGACCCAAGATTTTACCATAGTTCAGAATATCCAAGCCAATGTTTAGGAGACAATGTACAGCAGTTTGTCTATAACAGAAGTTCATTTAGGGAAGTAGACAATGACAATATTGTGGCTGTATTGTGAGGTTTTACAGGGCCTTGTTAAAAATTGGTTTCATCCATTGGTTCCTAAACCTGTGGTGATCCTTAAAATATGGATGTAGGAGCCCCATTCTATATCTCTTACTAGTGTAGCTAATTAGCAAGTCTCCCAGGTTTTTGCTAAGCAGCTAGCCTTGTATTCCAAAAGTAGACTGGCTCTTGGGAACATGGTAAGCACTAAAGGTCTGCAGCTGGCGGTTTGTATGAATTAGTGTATATTTGCAATTTACCTCTCACTGAAAAATTCTCCCATTTTTGTGCATTATACCACCATGTTAATCTGCCAAGGATTGGGGGGTAGGTGGAATGTCGTTTGGAGTAATGTGTCAAGCACTGCCTCATAGCAGTATTTTTCTCCATCTGTTATAGGTCAATGCACAAACTGGCCCAGTTGGAAAGACTTGACCTAGGCAATAATGAATTCAGTGAGCTGGTAAGTGGATGTCGTTTTTAAAATTGATCATATGCCACAAAAGACTGTTTCCTCTCCTCTGTCTTTGTAAACCCAGGTATTTAATCATCAAGTGCATATGCTTATTTTGCTAAATATAAAAACAAAATATGCATATTGCTTAATATAAAAATGAAATAAAATCTGGGAAATAAGTGTTTGATTATATAATAAGCCACATAGAACTGGGTAAGATTAGGATTCGCTAAAAATAAGTGGGATAGGCAGATGTGAATTGATTATTTAAACACCAATGATGTGGTAGGCACATAGTTGTTACGTATGTTCAGTGTGTTACATATGTTATCTCATTTAATCCTGATTTGACATGTTGCCATGCTAGCTTTATGGAAACTCAAAGAGCGAAGTGGTCACCAATTTTCATAGGTTTTTATGTGGTCAAACAGAAAGTAAACCAAGACTTGATTATTTCAAATTCTATACTTAAAAACTGCTGCCTTGGACGCTGCTTAGTGGAGAGGAGTGGCCAGTGGCCTTTTATTTCTAATTGTACTGAAAGTGTCTTTTCAGTGAATTCATATCACCATCTCACTGCCATCAAAATTGGCTAAATTCTGACTCTCTTTTCTGGCTTAAGTTTTCTTTAAAATTTGCCCGAAGACCAAAACCTTCAATGCAAATTAGAAAGCATATACTCCTGTACAAGCAGACCCAGCCTCTTTATTCTGAAATCTTCCTCTTGAACATCTTCAGATTTCAAAAATTCAATTAATCTAAAATGTATTTAAACTGTTTTTAAATTTAAACACTTAAGTCATCAGCTTTTCTCTTCTAGCTGTGTTGTTAGCTTCATAACTTTGTGCAAAGTACCCTCTCTTAGCCTCATTTTACTTCTCTATAAAATGGAGGTTATAATGGTTCCTCCCTTACAGGGCTTGCATGAGACTTAAATGAGATAATGCATGCACAGTGTCTGGAGAAAAGTGATTCTCAGTAAATACCAGTGTACAGGAGTGACAGGGTGTAATTTACAGTACGTCTTGAATGTGCAAAGAAATGATTTTACTTTCTTGAACATAACTAATCTGGTTATTATCCTGCTTCTATTAGCTGTTGATTGAGGGTAAAACTGACTTATTCTTATGTGATTAAAAATTTAATCTGACTTTTAAAATTACATGGTCCCTTTGGGTTGTGTTCATCTTCCTTGCATAAAAATTCTCTGTCTCTCGAGTATCCTCTCACCTTCCCCTGCTTGTCTCCTTAAGATGGAGTTTGGGTGTGTGCAAAGGACACTGTATGGCTTTCTGACTTGAGAGAAAGGGACTCCCTGGCCTCAGGCTGGCAGCACATCATGGCCTCTGGGATGATGTCTGCAGCTGATCCTGCCTCCTGGGTTATATCTACAGTTCTGAACCTTCATTCAGTTCTTTGGGCTCAGGCAATACTCCCTGGGCTCACTGGTCATTTGCATGTTGCTGGCATCAGCACCACTCAGCTCTTACTGTGGTGTGAAGTGTCCCTGAGATCCCCCAACAGCTCTGCTATGGGAATCTTCATCAAAAGGGTCAGTCATAAGAAGCAAAATAAGAAAGCTTTTCTGAAAGTCAGAAAGAGAAGAGCAGAGCACAGCAGAGGCAAAAAGCAAACTGCAGGGGAGTCTGCATGTGGTTCGAAGTTCAGCTGCTTCAGGGAGGCTGGCAGCAGCGTGGGCAACAGGCCACGGACAGAGCAATGGGGGGAAGAGGGAGAGAAAGACAGGGATTGCGATGGTCTCCAGGGCAGCATCTCCTGTTGTGTGGGAGATTCCCTGTCTTTCCTCTGTCTCCTTGCCACAAAGGGACTCCTGAAAGGAATAACTGGGGAGCAGGATCCAAGGAAAGGCCTGGTTTCTTGATATCCTGCTATTCAGAGAAATAAGATTTCAAATTTTACTGTTAACTATGACATATGGGTTATATGTGTTCTTATAGAGATATTTCTACTTACCATATTAGAATCATAGTGTACATTCTATTTTGAATTAATGCCTGAGTATCAAATTCAAATAATTGGATACTTTATAAGTATTACAAGATTTCTCTACAGCTGAATTTGTAAAACTGTCAAATAATAATTGAAAAATAGTGAATTAAAACTTGACTATAAAAGATAATAAAATCAGAGGCTTGAAATTTTATTATGTCAAACTTGATGCATATAAAATAATATACGTAATATATGTTTAAGCTACAAAGCATAATAAAATGTATTCCTATAAAGCCACCACCATATTCTTATGAACTAAAACATCACCACCTTTATGACTACCTGTATATTCTGCCTCATTCCCAGAGGTAACTACAATCCTGAATTTTGTTTAACAGTCCCTACATTTGTATGTATCCCTAAACATTACATTGTTTCATTTCACTTGTTCTCAACTCTTCTAAATATATGTGATTATACTACAATTATTTATCCTTTAATTAAAATTCATTTACTATTTCTTTTATTCATGAACAATCATTTTTGTCCAGTTTTTTAATTACATTGCTACTATAAATTTTCCTTTAAGTGCCATATGCAAGACTTTATCTATGACCTATATTTAGAAGTAGATTTCCTGGTCATTAATTGGGCACATATTCAACTTGAATATAATGCTTTCAAAAAACAACAACAGTTTTACTCATTTACCAGCAATATGCAATATGTAAGAGTTGCCATGCTTCGCATTTTCATCGACACTTGGTATTGTCAGACTTCTTATTTCTGCCAGTGTAATGGCTATATAATGGCATCCTGTTATGATCCTAATTTGCATATACCTGATTTCTAATGAGACTGTTGCTTTTTCCATATGTTCATGGCAGTTTTTGTTTCCTCTTCTGTGAAATACATGTTTATTCATTTTTTGCCCATTTTTCTATTGGTTGCCTTTCCTTATAGACTTCCAGGGATCTTTTATATATTCTGTATGCTAATCTTTTGTTGGTTATATGGACTGCAGCTATCTCCTCAGTCTCTGAAGTCCTTTTATTCACTTCACAGTGTAATTTTATGACCAGAAGTTCTTAATTGTAATGTAGTGAGATGTATACTTTTATATGTCTAGTACATTTCTTCTTGCTTAAGAAGTCCTTGCCTCTCCAAAGTTGAACAGATCTTTTCATATGCTTCCTTCTAAAAGGTTGAAGGTTTCATTATCCATAGTCAAGTTTATTTCCATCTGGGCTTAATTATTTTATATTGCATGTAGTGTTTTTTTCTTAACAAGTAGATAACTCAGTTTTCTAAGCAACATTTATTAAGCACTCCTTCCTCTTCACCTGAATATGAGTGCCACCTTTTGACAAAGTGATTTCCACATAGTATTCATAGGCTGCTTTCTTCATTGGTTAGTTCACTATCTGGGTACCAAAACCACCCCATCTTGGTTAGCATGAACAATGTGTTTTTGAGGTCTGATAGACAAGTCTCTCTAACTTAGTCACCTGGACATTTTTCATATGAAAACTGATTAACTTTTCATACAAATTTTAGAATTAGTTTATCAGATTCCTCTAAAAGAAAAAAAGTGTTGTTAGAATTTGATTAGAAATGCATTCATTTATGGATAATTGATATTTTTATGATATTGAATCTATGCATCAACAATCACGTATCTCTACTTTTTTGTAATTTTAATAACTTACAGTGAATTTTTGTTATTTTCTTTAAATGAAAGTATAAAATAGGTAAACAAAGAATGGAGACACTGAGAAGAAATGCCAGTGGTTGCATAGACTATGTGTTTGAGCTATATAAGCAATATGAATGTATTTTCATAGAAATTTGAAAAGCTTGAGTACTTAAAATAATGCTTTACCTTGTAATTTAAATTGATTAGAATGAAATGAAGCTTATTTTGCTAAAAGTATAGCTGCCATGGTTCCAACTCTCTAGTTTGCCCAAGGTGTGCTCATTTTTAATTACCTAGGATGCATGTATACCTGAGGCAAGTATTACATTCACATATTCAGTAATTTCCTTTATAAGTAAGTACAGTGTAGGTTTGTCGCACCTACTGATCAAATTTTGTCAATTATCCTTTAGGTAAGGCTTATAAATAAAGAATGAAGTAATAAAATATAATTTGTCATTTTTATAACTGGCCACTCATTTAGGAAGAATATTTGAAATAATCTATTAATTCCTCCATTTCCTGCATTTGTGAAACTATTGAGGACACCGACTGTAGATATGTATCAGACATTGCTAGAGGTTATTATATATCAAGAGAAACTTGAGAAAGAAAACTTACTTTTAAAATTATTAGGAAAACATCAATTTTTGTATCAGTCAAGGTCCAGTCAGGGGATGGAAACTTTATCAGTAGCAGAGAATGTTTCATATAAAGAATGATTGTGTAGGAGAGAACTGGAAGGGCAAAAAGGGGAAACTGAAGGATCACAGAGGGAATGCGTCTGGGAAGCAGCTAAACCTCCAGGGTAAGGAACAAAAGGAAATGTGTAGTGTAAGGCATTTGGCAAACTTCACAGCTGGGACTTAGGACTTGGGAGAGCAGTAGCAGCCTTTGGTGCTGGTGTCTCTGAGGGTGCGATAAGGCTGGCTAGCTGTGTGACTACGAACTGAGAACAGCTGCTGTTGCTAATGTTTCCTGTCACTGCAGGGAGAAGGGTCACTGTTAGAGATGCTAAAATGACCGGGAAGTATATAGAAGAAGTAGGTTCTGTCTTCCTCCTCTGGCCTGGAAGTCTCTCCTGTCCTCCCACTGTCAGTCTGACACACGGACACCTATCAAAAAAAAATGTTGTTAACCTCAGAATTACAAAGTAAAATATAGAAAAGTGGGCCTGCAGCTGAAAGGCAATAGTTTAAACACTTAATGAAAAAAATGTTTACTTTTGCTGACTCAATTTTGGCACTGTTTTCTCCAGAAAGCTTTTGCTTGTACCTAGCAGAGAATCAGGTTCGCAACTGGCACTGGTGTTTCTGAATGAATAAGTGAATCATTTGAGTTTAGAAGTGAACAGCTCAGGCATTTCTCATCAGAATCATGCCTATATAAATTGGACATTTTTAATTCAAATTAATAATAGAGATGGAGGAAATTCTTTAATTTATATGAAAAGCAATCATTCTATAATTAGCTATCCTTTGAAAAATCAATTTCAATTCACTAAGACATACTTCCAAATGAGTTTCTCCATGAAACTGTAAAGTACAAAATTTGCCGCAATGACCAATAAATAAATAAAACTGTATTTCCACCAACTTTGGAATCTGAAAGGATTCCTTGATGAATCATTCAATTAAAGTGTATTTTCAGATTGAAAATAATTGTGGAGGCTTTTATTCAGAAGAGGATGAAATTGGGGTCTACACTGTTATAAATGCAACATCTGTTGACCTAGAGCTTTAATAAGCAATATCCAACGTCACACATACAAATAAAGAAACTCATTTTTCCTGCTATCAAATTTTCCCTTTCCTAGCAGTAAAATAAGTCATTTTGCCCTCTGTTTTTGAAGGAAACAGTTTTCCCCTTGTTGCCATTTCTCATTACTGCAATATCATGACTGGGCTCTATGAATAAAATTAATTAGCTCTGTTTGCCTTTCATAAATCCATTTTTCTAGGAATGGCATATATCTCAATATAGTCAAATGCCCTGGTGATTCTATCAACAGTTTTTGCCAGAGAAATTAAAGGAAAAAGAAATTCTTCCTAATTAAATCAGGGCAAACTATGTTAAATGAGGGTACAAATTTATAATCAAAATTTTACAGAGAAAATAGGAGCAGTATGCAATCATGGAGGAAGGCCAAGAGAATATTCTTGGGTTGCAAATAGAAACTGTGAATCACCCAAATACTAACAAAAACTATATTTGAAATATTCAAATTCAAACCCACAACTTCTTCACTTATGTATCAAAACAATAACTTCTGGATGTATTATCTGAAATTGAATTAATAGGAAAAATTTTATTTCAGGCTTTACAAGCCAAAAAACTAAGAGATAATGGAAATATTAAGGAGAAATATAAAGAAAGGGTGATGAGAATGTATGGAGGGTATAATTAGGGTGACCAGGAAAGCATCACTCAGAGGGGAACATTTTAGTAAAAACCTAAAGAAGGGGAAGGAGTGAGCCATGCAAATATCTGGGTGGAAGAGGGTTCTAAACAGAGGTAACAGGAGTACAAACATCTGAACTGAGAGCAAGCCTGATGTATGGACAGCAAGCAGGCTAGAATGGTTGGAGTAGAATGAATGAGAAGAGAAGGTAATAAGTTAATTTGGGGAAGTGGGTATGTGGAGAGAGGTGCAATACTGTAAAACATTTTAATCCTGGCCTTTATTTTGAGTAAAATGGAAGCCCTTGGGGGATTTTACACAAGTGAAACCTGTGGTCTTACTTACATCAAGTTATGTTACATCATGCTCTATTACATTACTGTGGGTTATATTATATTAATTACATTACCAGGAACACTTAGCTGCGTTGAGAATTGATGGAAAGGGACAATGTGGAGTCAGAGAAACTAGTTAGGAAACTAATGCCTTTTCCATGTTCTACAGGCTGCTAACTGTACGTGAATAGTGGTCCCTTTCTCACATTCCATCTGTCATTATGTATCTGACTCTACTTCCATCATCAGATCTCTCTCTGCTTTCTGACCCACCTGCCCACTTCTTATAATCCTTTGTTATACCCTTGGGACCATCCAGATAATCCAGGATAATCTCTATCTCAAAATCCTTAATTAATCGTAACTGCAAATTTTTTTTACTGTGTAAGGCAACATATTCACTGGTTCTGGGAATCAAGACATAGATTTCATTTGAAGTCCATTATTTAGCCTACCCCAATCTGGCCTCTGCTCCTACATGTACATGTCTACCTACATGAAAATGCCCTCACTGAATCCACATCCCCCCAAAGTCTCACCCATTACAACATCACCTCAAGAACAAAATGTCAGCAGCTTAAAATACCCACTTTTCATTATCTGAAACATCTAAATTAGGCAGGGCTAAGATTTTGGGTATACCCATCCTGGAGTAAAAAAATCCCTCTCCATTGGTAGACCTATGAAGTTAGAAGATAGTTAATCTGCTTCCAAAATACAATTGTGCTATAGACATAGGATAACACTGATACTGTAGGCATAGTATA
The DNA here is from genome assembly GCF_040802235.1 of Manis javanica. Taxonomy (NCBI): domain Eukaryota; kingdom Metazoa; phylum Chordata; class Mammalia; order Pholidota; family Manidae; genus Manis; species Manis javanica. The sequence continues at coordinate 57,505,061 of NC_133159.1, forward strand.
ACATTCCCATACAAAAAAGGAAAAACACAGAAGGACAAAAAGAGTCTACATTCAGAACCAATTTCAAAATCCAACTAGGCAAACTCTTAATAGATTTCAAAGGCTGGGAATAGCCTCTGCTCCTCAAGACTCATTGCTCTGTGCCTGTGACTCTACTTCTGAATCATGTTTCCTCTTTCAGGAAGAAAAGCAAGTCTTTGTAGCTGAGTAGATTTATCAGCCTGTTTCGTATCTATAAAATTTTAGGAGTCTGACAGTCTTCTTTCACTGTGCCCTCTCTCTGTCCCTTCCAGTCCATGCTGGTAGTATTTCTGTTGATACAACAATCTTAACCTTATGGGTCTCCATGTACATCTTGAGGATTTCTCCATGCATAACAGGTTCCTCCACAGATATTTCCTGGATAATCCCATTTTATTCCTGGCTTCTTCTAAAATGACTGACAGGTTCCATGAGACACACACCTAATCTCTTCAGAGCCCTCTGTGTGTGAGTGAATGAATACTCTAACCTTTTCATTCTTACAAGGTATTAGCAAAGGTTGCCCATACATACCTTTCACTTTCTTTCCAGAGCATACTTTCCTGGCAGAGAATCTCCTTATTTTTGTATTTTTTTGTAATTTATATAGTATAAAAATTTCCCAAATCCTGGTTTCTATTTCCTTAATGGTTCTCTCAATTTATCTCTTTCCTCTTGCATATAACTATAACCAGCAAGTAGAAACCAGGCCAGACCTTCAAAACTTTGCTTGGAAGTTTCTTCAGCCAAATATCAAATTTACTTCTCAAAAATTCTGCTTTCCAAATACTCATGCAATACAATTCAGCCAGTATATAATAAAGCTCCCTTTTCCTCCCTTCTCCATGTGAACACGTTCCTTATTTCCTTCCGAGCTCTCTCACTGGTAGTGCTTTTAACGTTCATATTGCTGCCAACAGTCTTTTCATAAAGATTTAGGTATTTTTTAGAAGATAACAGATTTTCTTTACCATGCTCTTTACTTCCTCCTGAGTCCTCCTTAGCAGAGAGTCATTATCATTCATTTTTCTACTATGCTCAAGGCAGTCTAGGCTTTTCCTGTCATAAATTTTTAGCTAAAATTGTTCTAGTTTCAGTCCAACTGCCCAAATCCAAGGCCACTTCTACATTTTGAGGTATTTGTTACAGCAGTAACCCACTTCCAAGTTCCAAAATACAATTGTATTGTTGAACTATAACAAATTACAACAGAAATAGCCCAATACAACACAAATTTACTATTTTAAAGTTCTATAGATACCAGGACTGTGTTCCTTCTGAAGGCTCTAGAGAAGTATCCATCTCTTATTATCCAGCTTCCAGCAACTACCTGCAATCCTTAGCTCCTGCCCCCTTCCTTGCATCACTTCAGCCTCTGCTTCTGTCATCACATCACCTTCTCTGCGTTCCCTGACCTTCCAGTCCCTCTTTTATAAAGACACTTGTGATAACATAGGACCACTCAAATAATCCAGGATAATCTCTCCATGTCAAGATCATTTCTGCAAAGTCTCCTATTCCATATTGAAGGTAACATATGCATAAATTCTGGGGATTAAGCTGTGCACATCTATGGGGAGCCATTATTCACTTTACCACACAAAAACTTGTACATGAATATTCATAGCAGCATATTCATAATAGCCAAATGTGGAATAAAACCCAATGTCCATTAACTGATAGATAGATAAACATCATGTAGTATATCTAAAAATGGAATAATATTTGGCAAATAAAAAGAGTGAAGGACTAATACAGATGAACTTTAAAGACATTATGCTAAGTGAAAGAGTGAGAAACAAAAAAAACCATAAATTGTATGATTGCATCTACATGAGATGCCCAGAACGGACAAATCCAGGGACATAAAGTAGATCAGTAGATTAGTTTTCCCAGGGTCTGGGGAAAAGGAGAGAGTGTAGAGACAGAGTCTGGGGTTTTGAGGGAGATAATAAAATGATCTAGAATTAGATAGTTGTGATGGTTGCACAACTTTGTAAGTATACTAAAAACTACTTGATTTTATATTCTAAAAGGGTGAAATTTATGGTACATGAATTATTTCAACTTTTCAAATTGTAAAAAAGAAAACAATCTTATTTTTGCAAAGTGTACAAAAATGTTTGGCCATGTAAACATTGCCAGGCTACCTTCCAGGATATGGAAAGGAGTTCATGCAAGTAAGGGGCCTGAAAGTTTGAACTTCATTAACTTTCAAGTAAACCTACCTCTAGGTGGAAGAAATAGGATTTATTGACAATTGGATGCTAGGGATGAGGGGAAGAGTAGTTAAGGATGACTTCAAGATTTTAAACCTAAGCAAATAAAAAAATGAAATTTCTATTTCTAAGGATATTATGTAAGATGCATGAATTCTTTTCTATTTTTTTAATTACTGCAGCAAAAAACACATGAGATCTACTCTCTTAGCCAATTTTAAGTATACAGTTCATATACTTGCCAGCTATTTATATGTCTTCTCTAGAGAAACATCTGTTCAAATCTTCTGCCTGTTTTTTAATTGAATCATTGGGGATTTTTTCTATTGAGTTGTAGGAGTTCCTTCTATGTTTTGAATATTAATCCTTTATCACATACCTGGTTTGCAAATATTTACTCCCATTCTTTAGGTTGCCTTTTCACTCTGTTGATTGTTTCCTTAGCTGTGCAGAAGCTTTTTAGTTTCTTGTAGTCCCCCTTGTCTATTTTTGCTTTTCTTGTCTGTGCTTTTCCTGTCATATCCAAGAAATCATCACCAAGACCAATGTCATAAAGTATTTCCTCTTTTTTCTTTAACAAATTTTATTGTTTTAAGTCTCAATTTTAAGTCTTTAATCCACTTTTAGTTGATTTTTGTGTTTTGTGTAAGATAAGGGTCCAGTTGTATCTTTTTTGCACGTGGATTTCTAACTTTCTCAGCACCATTTGTTGAAGACACTATGCTTTCCACACTATATATTTTTAAACCCTTTCTGAAGATCATGTATGAGTAGATTTTTCTGGGCTCTCTCTTCTGTTCCCTTGATCTATATGTCTCTCCTTATGCAGATACCTTATTGTTTTAATTGCTGTAACTTCATATGTTTTGAAATCAGAAAGTGTGAGACCTCCATCTTTGTTCTTTATTCTCAAAATTTTATTTGGCTATTTGGTATTTTTTGAGGTTCCATAGACATTTTAGGATTGCTATTTATATTTTTGTAAAAGATGTCATTGGGATTTTGATAGCAATTGCACTGAATCTATAGATCACTTTGGATAGTATGGACATTTAAAAAATATTGTGATTTTTCAGTCCATGAACATGGGCTGTCTTTCCATTTATTTATGTCTTTAATTTCTTTCTCCAGTATTTTGTAGTTTTCAATATATAAATAAATATTCAATCACCTTGGTTAAGTTTATTTCTAAGTATTTTATTTATTTTGATGCTACTTTAAGTGAATTTTATTTTCCTAATTTTCTTTAAAATATTTATTTGATAGTGTATAGAAATGCAACTTAATCTGATTGTTGATTTTGTACATACAGATTTGCCAAACTTGTTTATTAGTTCTAACAGTCGTTTGGTGGAGTCTTTAGGGTTTTCTACATATAAAATCATATCATCAGAGAACAGAGATAATTTTACTTTCTCCTTTCTGATTTGGATGCTTTTTATATCTTTCTGTTGCCTAATCACTCTGGCTAGGACCTCCAGGACTATGTTGAATGGAATTGGTGAAGTGGGCATTCTTGCTTTGTTTCTGAGTAAAAGCCTTCAGTTTTTCACCATTGAGTATGATGTTAGCTGTGGGCTTTTCATATATATGGCCTGTATCTATAGCTGAGGTACTTTCTTTTATTCCTGGTTTGTTTAGTGTTTTTATCATGAAAGGGTATTGAATTTGTCAGTGCTTTTTATGCATCTATTGAGATGGTCATGTTATTTTATCCTTCATTCTATTAAAATGGTGTATAAAATTGATCAATTTTTATGTGTTGAAACATCCTTGCATCCTTAGTATAAATCCCACATGGCATGACCTATGATCCTTTTAATGTGTTGTTGAATTCAGTTTGCTACTATTTTGTTGAGGATTTTTCTCATCTCTGTTCATCAGGGGTAGTGGTCTGTAGTTTTCTTTTCTTGTAGTATCTTTGCCTGGCTTTGTTACCAGGATAATTCTGGCCTCATAAAATGAGTTTGGAAGTGTTCCTCCTCTTCAATTTTTTGGGGAGCTTGAGAAGGATTGACTTTAATTCTTCTATAAATGTTTCATAGGATTAACGAGGGAAACCTTGTGATCCTGGGTTTTTACTTGTTAGAAAGTTGATTGCTGATTCAATCTCCTTATTTGTTACTAGCTGTTCAGAGGCTTTCAATTTCTTCAAATTCAGTCTTGGTATATTGCATATTTTTAAAAATATATAATTTCTTCTAGGTTGTCCAATTTGTTAGTGTTTCCTTATTACAGTCTCATTATTATCTTTATTTCAGTGTCATCAAATATAATATCTCTTCTTCCATTTCTTTGAGTCTTCTATTTTTTTCTTGGTCTAGCCAAATGTCAATTTGTTGAACTTTTCAGAAAAACAACTTTTAGTTTCATTGATTTCTTTCTATTATTTTTTGTGTTCTCCATTTCATTTAATTCTGCTTTATTTTTTATTACTCCTTCCTTCTGCCAACTTTTGGCTTTGCTTGGTCTTTTTCTAGTTCTTTAAGGTGTAAAGTTAGGTTGCTCGGTAGAGATTTTCTTTTTTAATGTAGGCATTTGTCACTTTAAATTTCACTTTTAGTGGTGCTTTTGCTGCATCCCACGAGTTTTGATATGTTTTCATTTTCATTTGTCTCCAGATATTTTCTCATTTCCCTTTTAATTTATTCTTTGGCCCATCAGTTGTTCAGGAGAATGTTCTTTAATTTTCACGTATTTGTGACTTTTTCCAGTTTTCCTTCTGCTATGATTTCCTAGTTTCATTCCAAGTGGTCAGAAATATACTTCATTTTATTTTAATCTTAAATTTGTTAAGATCTGTTTTGTAACCTAACATGAGGTCTATCCCAGTTGAATATTCCATGGGCACTTGAGGAGACATATTCTGCTGCTGTTGGGTGAAATGTCCTAGTCATTAATGAAAGTGGAGCTTTAAAATCTCCTGCTATTATTAAATTGCTCTTTAGTTGTTCAGTTCTTTCAAAATTTGCTTTATATATTTGTATTCTTGGATATTGGATGCATATATGTTTACAATAATTATATCTTCTTGGTGAATTGACCATTTAAGAATTATATAATTTCCGTGTCTCGTAACAGTATTTAGTTTAAAGTGTATTTTGTCTGAGGTAAGCACGGCTATCCCTGTTCTCTTTCTGTTACTGTTTTCATGGAATATCTTCCCAATCCTTTCACTTGCAGCCTATCTATGTCTTTAAGTCTAAAATGAGTCTCTTATAAAAAACATATAGTTGGGTCTTTTTCTTTTTCATCCATTCAGCCGAAAAACAAAAACAAAAAGTGAAAGACAAGAATTCATGTCTTTTGATTGAGGAGTTAACTCCATTTACGTTTAAAGTAATTATTGATTGGGAATGGCCTACTGTAACCATTTTGTTAATTGTTTTGTGTTTGCTTTGTAGCTCTTTTGTCTTTTTCCTATAACTGTTTTCCTTTGTGTTTCATTTCTTTTTTTTTTTTCAGTGACATGTTCTGAATCTTTTCTCATTTTATTTTGTGCATCTTCTATAGGTATTGTCTCTGTTTTACCATGAGGCTTACATAAAACATCTGATAATTGTGAGAATTTATTTAAAGCTAATAACAATTTAACATCAATTGTATATAAAAGCTACATTTTCACTTTTCCCCTACACTTTGCTATTGATATCATGAATTACGTTTTTATGTTATGTATCTGTTAATATGCTTTTGTAATTATCTTTATATTTTTTCCTTTAACTTCTGTACCAAATTAACATTGATTTATGCACTACTGTTACAGAATTACAGTATTCTGCATTTGGCTATATATTTACCTTAACCAGAAAGCATTATATTTTTGTATGCTTTCGTGTTGCTCTTTAGCATCTTTTCATTTCAACTTGAAAGCATCTTTTTAGAATTTCTTATAAGGCAGGGGTTGAACTCTCTAAGCTTTTGTTTTGTGGGGAAAGACATTATTAGTCCTTCATTTTTAAAGCATGATTTGCCAGATATACTATTATTGGTTGGCAGTTCTTTTCTTTCAGCACTTCGAATGTGCTTTAGACTTCAAGGTTTCTGCTGAGAAATCCACTGGAGGTCTTATGGAAGTTCACTTAGATGATACAAGTCACTTCGCTCTAGCTGTTTTCAAAATTCTTTGTTTTTGACTCTTGCCACTTTGATTATAAGGCATCTGGGTATTGATTTCTTCGGGTTCACCCTATTTAAACAATTATAGGCTTCTTCAGTTTGAATGTGCACTTCCTTCCCCAGATTTGAGAAGTTTTCATCCATTATTTCTTCAAATACATTTTCTACTTTTTCACTCTCTTCTTCTTCTTGGATTCCTATAATGCAAATATTGCTATATTTTCAATGCTCTTGAGCATTTTATGATGGTTATCTTAAATTTTTTGTTAGGTAATTTAAATGCCTCCATTTCTGTAGCACTGGTTGTTGGAGATTTATTTTGTCCCTTTGTTTGGGCCACTATCCCCTCTTTCTTTATGTTCCATGACTCTGTTTTGTCTACACATTTGAAAAACACCTACCATTCCCATTCTTTACAAACTAGCTTTGTACAGGGGAAAAATCTTCACTAATCAGGACAATTAGAGACCCTCGTGACAAGAGGAGTAGTTTTAAAGGGAAAGGTCAGGAGTTTTATTCTGAAAATCTTAAGTTTGATATGCCTATTACATAACCAGTGGAAGTGCTAAGAAGATCAGACCAGATAAATACATTTAAGAAATATCAGAATATAGTTACAATCTAAAGCCATGAAACTAGAGGTGATTACCCAAAGGAAAGAAAATAAACAAAATATGATGGCAACAATTTATGCAAACCATAATTGTGTACAATAGATAAAAGACAAAGTGATAGAAGGGGTTAGTACCCAACAGTCTCCTACTTTCTGTGAATCCACATAACACAATTATGTGGTCTTTATTAATACGCTTAATTAACAATTGGAGACTTCTGTAGAAAGCAGAATTGTAAGACCTGTTTTTAAGCCCCCAAGATCTGCACCTGCAGGAATGCAGACATCTTCCCCCAGTTATTCAATGAAACACTAAAGTAAGTGCTGCTGTGAAGTGATTTTTGAAAATGTGATTAAAGTCGCAGATCACTTTACCTTAAATAGAGAGATTATCCTGACTGAATCTGACCTAATTACGTTATCCCTTAAATGAAATGGTTTCTTTTAAACAAAGAGATAGGAAGTACAAGAGGGCCCATGGAAAGACCCATATTTTAAGGTATGTAGCTGGCCTCCAGGACCTGAGAGCGAGCCCAGCAAGTAAATAGCTAACAGCCAGCAAGGAAATAGAGACCTCCCTCCTACAACCCTAAGAAACAGAATCCTGCACATCCACATGAGTTTACAAGAGGATTCCAGTATGATAATGCAGTCTAGTCAATGCCACAATTCTAGCCTTTTGAGACCCTAAACATAGAACATAACCACACCATGCCTTGACTTCTGACATACAAACTGCACACTAATGAATTAGTGTTGGTTTATACTGTTGTTTTCAATAATTTGTTGCAGCATTAAAAAAACTAATACAGCTATATTCTACTCATTGTTCTTATAAAGATTACAACATATTAGATAATTGAAAGGATTCATAAGACTCCAGAGAGCATATTTACATGAGACCCTCAATAAAGGCAAATGATACAGTAGAGCAATAGGAAGAGAATGCAAGCAACATGGCAGCCACCAGTGTTTATATGTTTATGAACCTATTGCTGTTTTGTCATTTCAATGGAACTTGGAGAGAGGAGGGAAATAAGCCAGTTTTGACATCTGAATCAACTTACTGTTTGTTCATTCACCAACATTTCTTATATATTTATGCAGGTACTTTGAAAGCACTGGGGAAACAAAGATAAAGGGAGGTGAGATTAGAAAAATTAGCTGAAGCAAGACCATTTGGGTCTGTGCATGTCATGCTTAAAATTTGGTATTTACCTCATGAATGACAGTGAGGTGAAAAATTTTAAGTAGGGGAATATACTCAAGTCTACATTTTAAGTTTTACCTCTGATTTGAGGGATGAATTAGAACTCAGAAATCCTTTATTGAAAATCTACTATGTGTAAGAATCTGTGATTAGAGCTAGAACTGTAATAGGAATAGATTAGAGACAGTAATAAGTGGAATTTATAATAGTGGAGAAAACAGACTGCATATTAGAACTAAGAAATGAAGACAGAATGAAGAAAAAAATGAATTCAAGAAGTAAAGAACTGACAGAAAAGGTAGGGGAGTGGATAAATGGAGGAAGAATCAGATATGTTTTTAGTTGTCATTGGGATGGTTTAGTAGGTAGTGTTTATTTATTGAAATAAGAGGCATATAACAGGAAAGAGTTGAGTAGGAGAAGATGAAAGTTCTAAACACACCGAGTTTGAATTACCTTTGGAACACAGGTGGATATGCCTAAAAGAGTTAGAAATACAGATTTGGAAGTTAGTAAATGTGTCTGAGCTAGAGAAAGAGATCTGAAAATCACTGGCATAGTTGACCCTATGGAAAGATAAAAATAAAGGAAAATGTATAGAATCAGAAGGAAAGTGAGTTGTCAAAAATAACACCACAGATATATAAGAGTTTTACAAACTTTAAGATAATATGCAATATAGTTATTACTGCTTTTGCTACTGTTATTGCTATTGCAACAATTGAACCAAACTATTAGATCTTATTAGAATTTAAGTTTCACAAAATCAGGGAATATGCCCTTCTTGTTTATCAGTGTATTCCAGAACCTAAAACATTTTTATACACATGGTAGGTTTCCAGTAAATATTTTTTCCTTGTTTGGATGTATTTATCGAATATCTTAGGCATATTTATTTATTATAGGGGTGGATTAGGGGTCATAACTTTTCTCATGAAACTTTTCACAACCCTCTTCAATAGCCACACAATCCATAAAGAATTTGAGAGCCAGTTCTTTAACTCTAAAAAAAAAACCCCACCAAACTAAATAAAATATTTTTTCTTATATTTGTGGGCCAAATAACACTACAACAATCAGTCATTACTTTTTAAATGTTCAAACTGTTGACTGCAGAGTAGTTAATTATCTCTTTCCATTCCAGGTGCACATTTTGGTATTATGTTAACAAGACAGAAATACAAATTTAAGAAAATATTTATAGTTAATGTGGAGAAAATGAAAAAGAAGTGTGCATCTGCCATAAAGTTCCTAATGGGCTAGAACTATATTATTCCCTTTTAGACACCTCCAACATCCTAGCTCATGACCTCTGGGATTGTAACAGTGACAGTCGCCTAGTATGCTTACCGTGGCGTCAACAGACCAGAAAAAACCCCATCAGCACATGATCCTCCATTTAAGAACAAAAATGATCTCTCTTAATCAGTCAACAGAAATTTTGTGAACTCCTACTGTGTGCCAGACATGGCACTCCATTCTAAGGGACTGATAAAGCAGTAATGAAACATTCCCTTGTCTTCAAGAGAAGTGTAGGTTTGCTGTGGAGAAAAGGCATAAAAAGTGAGCTGTGAAAAGAATAAATGCTACTCTGAGGTCTAGTTCTCAAGGTTTCCTAAGATCACATCCAGTTTATCTTTCTAGTGTTTCCCTAAATTCACAGCTACAAGAAAAAAAGAGAAATTATCCCTCTCATACCCTTCACTAAGCCAAATTGTACTGGTTGGTATATGTAGCTTGCTTTCCTGCCTCTGTTTTCTTGACTGTCCTAATTCTTCCCTCTGGAATAGCCTTGCTTTCCCTAGCCTCATCTGTATATTGTAGTTTGTAAAACTTATCTTTTCCTCAAGGCCCAGTTTAAATGCAGCACCTCCTCAAAACTTGCCTGATTTTACAAGGTGGAAATAATCTTCCCCTCCAATAAATCTCTCTATAAAAAGATGTCTGCCACACCCATTTCTTTCTTACTTGTGCCTTAGTTGTCACCATCCATGTAGGTGCATGACCATAGCACACACCTCCCTTTCTCCTTCCTCTAATGCTTGGTGAATATTATCCATAAAGGTATTTTAATCCCTCTGAACCCAAGGAGGTTAATTTATAGTTTCAGTACATCCAGAATATTGACTTTCCATTCCCTATGGCCCCTGAAACCATCTCACAAGCTTCTTCTATTTTTTAATGTGATAATTACATGATATTTGACTTGTATTGTTATTAACCCCCTGCTCCAACTAGGATGTTGGCTCCTTGAGGGCAGAGAATCTGTGCACTCATCTTAATAACCTTTATATCCAATCACTATATACTATAGAAGCATCCTCAAATTACCATCAATGCTTGTTAAAAATTTTGATTTCTGGGTTAAACTCTCAGCAATTCTGATCTGGGAGTTTCATGTGAAGCCCAGGAACCTGTATTTTATTAAGCTCCTCAGAGTATTTTTATCTATGGTAAATTTGAAAATGATCACCAGTTAATAAGTACGTGTTGAATGAATACTTACTTTTTTCTCCCTTAAATAATAACATCGTAAAGTAAAGACATGGAGTCCCTAATCTTTGTGTTTCGCCTAAATGCATGGTCTGGCTATTTGAACACAACAGGTTCTGAAACACTGCAGAAATGGTGTTAACAGGATGACTGGTGACTGGTGCAATTTTAAAAAGCTTTCCCTATGAAGAAGGATGTGCCAGACCTTGGAGAGTGAATCAGATGGGGATAGGTGGGGCCGGAAAAGAGCATCCTGGCCAGGAGATTGGCAGGATCATATGAATGGATGGAGATGAGGGAGCACAAGCATGCTGAGGGTTGATGATTAGATTAGTTCCACAAGGGCAAAGGTTCTTCTGGCTGCACCCCACCACACTACATAAAACAAACTTTTATTAGCAGAACTTTTATTTTAATTTTAATTTAATAAAAGCGAAAATAAGTAGTTTTGATGTGCTCAATGAACAACAGAAATCTACAGAGCTGACTTGGGAAGCATGGCAAACATAGAAGTACAAGCTTTAGTACAGAATTAACCTGCCCAAGCAAATGTTCACAACTCCATATGAAAAAGAAAAAAAATAGACCAAAATATATGTTACAAGTTGAAATCTGGGCAACTATTTTTTCATATCATGTTGGTAGGAGTTCACATTTTTACCAAAATCACTTGACTTTCTAATATAATTTGAATGTTAAATAACCATAATAATGATAAAGCAGAACTTAAAAAATAATAGTGTGTCCACACATGAAGAAAAGATTAACTTGTCACAAAAAGGATAATAAATTTGCAGTTAAAATATATCCCTTTAGTTATGACATAGCCAGCATCAACCTATGCAGATATAATTAATGAACTTGAACATTAGTACATACACCAATCTGGCAAATAGTCACTAGCAAACTACTACTTGCAAAGCATTATTACAGAACATTAATGGTAAAACACCATATGCATGATACAAATTGAAAGATTCATTATTGATACAGAAAAATTATTGCTACAAGTTATTATTCATTCACTCATTCAACTACTCTTGAATGAATGAATACAGCTCTATGACTATTTTATTCTCTGTTACACCCCCTACACTAAGCACAGAGCTTGATATATGTTACATAGTCATTGAATACATCTATTGATCATTATGTCAGGCTCTCCTTCAACAAAACTAAAGTGAAAAAAAAAATCCCTACCGCCATGGAGGTTATAGTCTAGTGAGGAAATAAATATTAATTCAATACACTGAAAAAAAAATTAATTAAATACACTGAAGATTCCAGCCACGATGAGTGTTGAGGAGCCTCTACTGGAATTTGGCCATACAAGAACTTTCCTGATGGAGTGATCTTGAATTGAAATCTAAAGGATGAGTGGAAAATTACTAAGCAAAGAGAAGAGAACTCTTGTCAGAAGAGGGAGCAGGAAGGAGCATGATGGGTAAACAGTGATGACAGTACAGGTTGAGAGGGACTCAAAAAAATGTGAGTGGAAAGCTAGGTCAGTAAGGTAAAAGTCTGTAAGGACAATCTTAGGGAGTTCCTGAATTAAAAATATTAGGTAAGATTATAGAGATAAGAATATATCTCATTTAAAGCTGATTCAGTACAAACTGGTTTGAGTTATAACCTCAAAACTCATTGCTCCATTGTAATATAAAATTTGTCTGGTAAGACATACCAAATTTTTTACAGTGACAAGCAAAACAATTGAGCATGTAATTTCAAATTACATAACCTTGATCCTTGTAGATTGCACCAATAAATATTATACTTTTACTAAATTACATAGCAACAATTAGCCTTCAAATGGGGGTTAATAAAGGAATCAACACAGTAGTATAAGAATAATTTGGGTGTACTGATGTAGAACCATATAGACAAATTAATATACCCTGGTGAACAACAGCTCATTCAACTGCTGTATAAATCTAGTAAAAAATATATAACTTATTGGTAGAATTCACATGCTAGAATTTGTGCAGCAAAAATAAAGCTGAAACTTTTAAAGAGCTTTAGAGCAAATGTAGAAACAATGAAATGTTAAAATCTGGCCAAAGAAATAATTGATTTTATTCTCAGTAATTATTATAAAATATTTTGTCAGGTAGACTAACATTATTTTCCTCAATTCATTTTGTTTTTCCTTTAGCCTTGTGTACTACTGTAATTTTTATCACAGTATTGGGTTCTCGATCCAGAATCCTTCTCCATTAGCCTGTATCTATATTTTATCTGAGATTATAGTATAATACTCTTGAGTTTCCCCTCTCCCATATGCCCATGCTCCTGTTCTCCATAACAGAGTGCTGGACATGAGGTTGGTGCTTGGCAATTACTTATCAAATTTTTAGAAGTGGCCAATTAGAATATTTATGAATAAATATGTTTGAATACTAACAATGAGATTAAAGTTGTTAGGTTATTATTATTGTTGTTGTTGTTATTATTTCAATAATAAATATTAGCATAACCAGGTTTAGGGATAGCTGTTGTAGAATTTTACAAATTTTCTTTACCAGTTTATATTGTTTATGTGGAATATGGTAAAACGGATATAATAAATATCCAGCAATACTGGTGCCATTTGTGTTCTGATCTGATCCTTAATGGAGAATAAGTATATAACTTATACTTATGATGAGTAAATAGTAGAATATATGTAAAAATAGAAGACAACATATCCAGGAGTAATAAACTATAACATATTAAGGAATAATAAAATTAAAATATGTAAATTAATAACTCAAATTCTACTTAACCCATGGAACTCTAGTAGTGTTCAAAAAATTTATGTCCCTCAAAATGCAATTTAAAGACCCATGCTGTTAACACACAAAATTTTACCAATGTACCTAACATTACCACACAGTGCAGTAAAGTAGCATAAGCATAGGGGTTTCCACTTCTCTTATGAGAAGACTGAACCACAGCAAGATTAAAGGCTTCTACAGATAATACTAACCTTTTTCTGTTTTTGCTTTACAAATGTTTATTACGCATTGACTAGGCTAGGTGCGCTAGAGGTGGTGATGACTCCTTTTTAGCCTTCTCGAATAACACAAACTGAAGACAAGATGACTTTGGAACCCAAATAGGAATGAGTCTTCTCTGGACTCCATTCTTGCCTGTCTCTAATGAGCTACTCTTGCTACTAAACACATAATAAAATAGTCTTCACACGGCAAGATCTGTCATTTTTAAGACAGGTCCTCACTTATTCTGAGAAAGTTTAAGATAGTGACCTAAGCCATAATGACCTGCCTTATCATGTACTGACTTTCAGGCAGAAAAGATAATGCAGGCACACTGGACACTTCAGTTTCTTATCTGATGCAACTCTTACTGTTTAGCAGACTGGCAACATAATTTCTGTTATTTTCTGTTCAAGTAATTGTTCATTTTACAGTTTATTAGATAACTAATTACACTAGATACTGGTTACTGATTTTCAAAGAATTTGAATTTGGAATTACATTGAAATCACTCTGAATAGAACTGGTCTTTTATGATTCAGAAGGCACTTCAATTTTGCAGTACGTCTTTATGACCTTCAAGGGTCATTGCTGGTATTTTTGCAAACAGGCACACTGCTAAGTGTTACAGATTCAAAGATGCAAGCCCTGCTCCAAAAACTCACAATAATGAGTGCGGAACTAACAGGGTAAAGAGATTTCAGGTAATTGGTTTGCCAGATAACTAAATTTCACTGTATTAATAAATAAAATCCAATAATGTTATCAAGTAGTAATACAAAAAGTTTTCCAGTATCTGTAGAAAATATGACTAATGCTATATAGAGATTCTAATATATAACTTAGCAGTTTCATTAAAAACATTTTTCACTGCTATTATAAATTAATCCACCTTAGGGCCTTGACTAACTGGTAATTTTAAAAACAGACTCAGATTTTTTTTTCATTCAGTGAAATATCTTTATTGGAGAATATATTTGTCTGATACAGAAGAAATAAAATAGTTTTAGATATTTTCAGTGATTAGCTCATAAGAATGTGTAAATTATAGAATATGGCGTATCTAAAAGTATATATACAAAAGTATATGAAAATATGTACACATTTTCAACATTTCAAACGTCAATGAGATAGAGATAAAAGGTATAACATAGAAATTATGTAGTTTACTATAATTATGATTTTCACTAATAACACTTATACATCACCTAATTCTAGAATTTAAAATTGCATTGGCAACTGCAAATTCTTTTCTTTATTCTGAAAATACTTAAAATCATAGCATTTCCTTAATCAATTGGGCTCTAATGTAAGATTTCCATTTCTACATTTAATATTGTTTTTTCATCCTTGATTTGCTATTTATCCTTGCTTGTTTGACTTTAGCATCATATCAGTGACACGTCATATCAATAATTGCTACAGGGGAGTTCTGGGACACTGGAGTAAGTGAACTGGAAACCTAAGAGCTGATGGTCAGGCAGTGCCATGTTTGCACCTGAGACTTGTGATGGTAAAGTTTAAGTGGGGTATTGGGAGGGAGCTGCTGAGATGGAGTAGAGGAAAAGATTGATTATGAATGCAGATCCTGTATTTTGTTTAAGTCAGATGGAATTTTGGAGGCACTAGCATGCACAAGTTGCCATAGAAAGATAAACAAGATTCAGTTCCCTGATTCAAGGAGCTCCAGGTATAATAGGCAAAGTGCTTCCGTATGGGTAGCAACACAGAAGGAAGGATAACCAACTTAAGCATCTGGTGAACAGGCTTAGAGAACATTTGCAAAGGAAAGACTGCAAGATAAAGCATGCTGCCTCTAAGAACAGCAGAGTTAGGTTTTCCTTGAAGTTTGAATGAGGGTGTAGAGAAAGAAGAGGGTTGGACAAGAATTGTTTTGCAGGATATAGTAAAGGCATCTGTGCTTTGTTTTTGGAAAATGGGGAAATTGTTTCAAGCAAGAGTGGATTTAAGGAAATGGCCCACCTGCTGCAGTGTAGGTTCAGGGTAGAAGAGTGAAGTGGCTGCAGTTTTTTGGTGAAAGTAGGTAAGAATATTAGTTTGAATTATGAGTTGAGAGTGTATGTGTTATGCAGTTTTCACTCTTATATTTAGATTTGAACAAGGTCATCAAAGCTTACAATCTACATGGAGAGTAGTACCGAATGTGGAAATCATGAAACCAGAACTACTTTCCTTGTCCAATTTTTAGTATTTTATGGGTCCCATCATAGGAAACATGAAACACCAGGGTGTAATCTCCATTAGGGTAGGTTTACCTTGTTCTCTACTGTTTCTCGAAGGTATGGTATATAGTAGACTCCTAATAAATACAAACTGAATAGATATGTTGAATGAATGAAAGTCTGTCTTTAGCATCTGATCTCCTTTTACATCTTCATTCTCAGGCTGCCTGCCCAAGTTGTATTGTGCTAGGAAGCACTTACAATTTTCCTCTGGAATACTCCTTTCCTTTTGAACTTTACTTATTATAGTTTACAAAACTTCAGGATCAGCCTTCTGTCTTCCCCATGTATTAACCATATAATTTTGGGCACAGTAATTTGCTTCTTTATGCCTAAATCTCCTTGTCCATAGGGTGGGGATGATAGCTAAAATTCCCTGAGCATTGAATACTAGCACTTAAAATCGGGCAGTATTCTAAGCACATTGAATGTTGTAACACAGTTAATCCTCATTAGGGCAATACTCATGTTGCCACACTCCTATGGCAATAATCCTCATGAAGAAAATACTACTGCCATGCATCTAAGGAACCCACACAAAGATTTTATGGCAAGTAATCAGCGAAGCATGGATCTGAACTCAGTAATTCAGCCTCACTCCTGAAACCATGCTCTTAACCACTCTGCTGACCGCCTGGCCAATCGTAGTACCTACCTCCCTGAAAAGATTCAGTGAGAACAATTTATGTAAAAACCCTTTGAAAAGCTTTGCTGTAGTAAGTATCCAATAGAAGTTACCTTTTTTTGTTACTGTTTTATTCCTATTGTTTATAACTTTTTAGGGAGTTGCGTATTCATTTGCTAGAGGACTCGCTATATCCTACAGGAAATTAGACTATTTCATTTTAGACAAATCTAACTGGGAAAATGTCACTCCTGTGTGATGCTTACTTAGATCTACCTTCCTGCAACTTTCCTCATTGATGCTAGTTCTGAATTGCAGATGAAGATAGGACAAATCCAGCCCCTCTCCTTACAACACTCATATATTCAAAGGCAGGTGTCTTTTATGCCTACATCTCTTCTCTAGCCTAAACAGTTTGAGTTGTTTAAGCCATTTCTCCTATGGCATGGTTTCCAGATCATTCCATTAGGATAGCTGCCTACAAGTGGATATAAACATTTTCAAGACATGAGATACATAATTCAAAATGTTTTCCTAAAAGACTACCCTAATTTATAATTCTCAAAGTAGTTTGAGTTCTCAGCTCATAGCACCTTCACCAGCATTGAATATGTCAAGACATTCTTGAGTGAATTCACTCATTTTTAATAGAAATGATTGACTTTGTCATGGAATAAGGTATAGGTGGTCCCCGACTTTGGTTCAATTCCAGACTTTTCAACTTGACAATGGTGTGAAAGCAATAGGCATTCAGTAGAAACCACAGGTCACATTTTGAATTTTGATCTTTTCCTACGCTAGTGATAAGAAGTTCTGATCACTCTCTCCAGCCGCAGCTCCCAGTCTCCCAGTCAGCCATGTGATCACGAGGATAAACTCACAACCATTCTGCACTCATGTAACCACTCTGTTTTTCAGTTTTAGGACAGTATTCAATAAATCACATGAGATACTCAATATTTTATTAAAATACAGGCTTTGTGTGAGACGATTTTTTCCAACTGTAGGCTAATGTAGGTGCTCTGAGCACCTTTAAGGTAGGCTGGGCTGAGCTGCGTTGTTCCATAGGCTAGGTTACATTTTTTCAACTTACAGTATTTTTCAACTTGCAATAGGTTTATCAGGATGTAATCCATTGTAAATTGAGGAAGGTCCTGTAGTATGAAAAAAGGCAATTTATGCATTAGGTTGGATATAAGCCATTGAGTTTAGTTCCTAGACCCACTTTAAAAATGTCTATTTATGATGAAATGCCACTGCATCATCTTCATGTTGTGGCTTTTGTTCCAGCCAGCTTATATATTGATCCACTAAATATATTTGGTCGCTGCTATTACTAGGAAGTTACTGAAATTTCTTCAGTGGTTTATTTTATTATAACACCTAATATAAATACTACCTTTTTTAGAAATCCAGCATATGCATTATTTTATTGGGCATTTGTGACCACCAGTATTCTTCATTATTTCAGAATTTAAATATTGAACAATAACATGATGTCGTCTTTGGAGCCAGAAGAACTTAGTAACCAACCATCCCAGTGGCAGTTACGTAACCCTCATCAAATCATTCTCATTTTCCTCAGGAAATGATTATCAGATCCTTCATCCACACAATAGGACAATCATTACCTTACTAGTTATTAAATAAAGTAAATAAAAACTTTTAGAGTAAAGAAGAAAAATAGGTTAGCATTAGTTATCCCTTTCCAAATAGTCAGAGATGCCTAGGGTACCTGGTAGAACCCAGAGAGATTTTTTGTAATAATTGGTCAGCTTTATCTGCCACTTTGCCTAACACAGCCAAGGGAGAAAGCTGTGTGGTGTATAAAGCCTACCCAAATCCTTAGAGACCATGCAAGGCCTTGTGTTCCTGCAGCATCCTTCCCTGTCCACACACCAAGACTTCATTCTACCAGGGTTACAGCTTGAGTTGTATAATTGCATGGAAACACTTCAGAAACCTGAAACTCCTTCTGCTTTCTCGTTCATCCTTCTAGTTCTCTCAGTTTCTCACTCGACTCCACTCTTCTCTGACTTCATGGAAACTTGAAATCTCTTGTTTCTTCTTCTGTTTTTCCCTAGACTGTTAGTCCTCAGCCTGGCTCAAAGAATTACATCATTTCCATTGATAAAGCTATCCTGGCTGCCCTGAGCTTCCCCTTTGATTCCCCGCAAACAATGCCAGACGCGTGATTCTCCCCAAGTGCTCTGTGTGTGCAGAATTCTTGTGCACTCCTGCTCAATAGATTATCTTCCTACCTACTTGATGAAGAAAAGTTGAGACCTGACTCATGCTCCTCAGCCTTCCCCCGAAACTCCCAGCCTTCCCTCGAAAATTCCCGGCTGCAACTGACACCAGCCTCTCCATCTTCCCTTGAGTCTCACTCCTATTCAAGGCCCATCCCTCTTCTTGTGCTAGCAATCCCATCTTCTTTGTCACCTCTGGAAATTTACTCCTGAGTTTTATGCCATATTTGTCTTTAATCTGTCCCTCTTTGCAAGGGTCTCCCTATCAGCTTTCTTTTCCCTTGACTCCCTCATTTTCTTCCTAGCTCCTCAACTTCTCTCGCCTCCTCTCACCCAAATTATACAAAAAATATTCTATCTGATTGGCTCTATTTATTTTTCTCTTATTTCTCTTCAACCCACTATAATATCTTTATCACATGAAATGGCTATTGTTAAGGTTACCAATATCCTGTTTCCAAAATTGAGTGGACATCTTTAGTCCCTTATTTCACTGGGCAGCTCTCTTGTGTATGACTGTAACTATGGGTTACAAGTATACCAAACAAATATTTTCCCAGCCTTTTGAAACTGAAATCAGTCAAATGGAGAAGTAAAGTGGGAGAAACCTGTTTATTGCCTGCAAGCAGTCATCCACCTCTGCTCATCCGTGTCTCTCTCGCGACCTGGCTGCAGTAAAAAGGGGCCCCACCCAGCTTCTCAGGTCCAGATATGTCCTCACTCCCCAGAGTAATTACCTACTGATATGGAGATGCACTAAGGCCAGGTGGGAGATTCTGGAAATATTGCAATGTTACCTACAGTGACACTCTTGCTCACTTTTTACTCTTAATACAACTCTATTCACGGGTCTTTAGTTACCCCTTTCTCTCCTGGACTCCATTCCCTCTTGCCTTCTATTGTCGTCAGCTTTCCAGTGTTAGTGTTCGCCAGGGTTTCTTCCTCAGTTAACCTCACGTCTGATTCCCTTCATGTTCCGAACTCTCCACATGTGTTTCTACTTCCACAAGATACCTACCTAACTGCATCAGTTCGGATCTATTCTCTAAGCTTCAGATTTTAATAACCATCTGATTCCTGCACATCTCCACTGGTGACTCATTGGAACCTAGAGTTAATCATGATCAAAACTGAATTCAGTCTCCCCATACACCCACTCTACTTCAGTATTCTGGTGCTGGGAAACAGTGGACATGTAGGACTCTCTCTCACTTCCAGATCCAGTCACCAGGTCCTACCCCTTTCATCTTCTAAACAATTATTGAATCCAGCTTCTCTATGTTCCTCATTATCCCTTTCATTTCTAGCCTTAGTATGTTTTCCTGTTTTTCCTTTTCCTTTTTCCAGGAGGACAGAGTGGTATTTACAAAACACAGATCTGTCAGTATCAATTCTGAATGACAATCTTTCGGTAATGCTCCTCACTCACAGTGTAAGTCTTCTCTCCCTTACAAAAGGTGAGGCCTTCATAGGCTCCACCCTCTCATGTTAGCCTAATTTTCTGCTAGTCACCTGTTTCAAATGTAACACTCTAGTAGAGCAAACTGCCTGTTGTACCCACTCATAAATCCTACTGTTTCTCCCCATCTTCTTCTGGCTAAAATGTGCTTCCTCTCCTGTCCTCTCTGCTGACAGACTCCTTCTCATCTCAGCTCCATGAATTCTTGCCTGGCTGCCTTTGTTACTAAGGCAGATAGGTCTCCCTTCTGCACATTCCCATACTGTCATGTATATGTTCTTTGTATGTTTGCTCCAGAAACAGTCCATCGGGTTCTTGAGGGCAGAGACCATCCCATTGACTCTGGTTCAATGCCTGGGACTTAGAAGATGTTTACCAAGTAGTTACTGAATAAAGGGATGACTAAATTATATAAGTGCTGTGAATTCGTTCTTGTCATTCTTTTAGTCATACAGCGTCACTGTGTGTCAGGGACAGTGGTGTTCAACAAATATTCCATTAACTGCTCCTGCACTTCCCAATCTTCCTTGAACTTAAGTTGAGGTCATATAAGCAGTTCTAAACAATGTATCACCTGCAGCCCAAGGTCTTTAAAAGCAGCAGCTAGTTTTCCATACTCTGTCTTCTCTGCTTTGGCTTAAGATGGTGGTAACTCCAAGTCATGGGGGCCGAAACCCACAGTGGACATGCAGTGGGAGTGGGAAGTAAGCCTGCTGTGTAAGCCACTAAGATTTCAGGATTAATTTCTTACCACGGCACAGTCTATCCTGAATAATGCTCATTGTTCCAAGCTTATACATTAATCTCCATCTTATTACATACATCAGGTTATGTTGAACTTAACCTGGTATGTAATTCTATTCTCCTAAATTCTACAGGATGCCTAGGCTTAGCAAGAACTGTACCATATAACTAATGTTTTCTGACTGGCCTGCCTGTTGTTAGTCAGCCCTCCACACAGTAAAGTGTGCTTCCTGCATTTGATTTATGCTTTCCATCCTTTCCAAGTTCAATATAGAGGCAGAGTACTTCACTGCTTGTTCCCTATGATATAAATGAGAGTGGGAATATTTTTTTACACAAAAAAGAATCCCCCACACTTACTCATACTTGCTTCTGATTCCACAGCAGAATGCCATACTCTAACTGTAGATTTTGATCCATGTTATAACTGAAATTCCTCCCAGAAGTAGTACCATGTTCCATTACAGTTGCAGGCTGAAGTTATCAGAGACTACCTCCAAAGTAATCCCAGAAGTATTTAAAGTCCTCTTCATTTGTGTGTAACTCCTGCTGACTCACAGTAACCAAAATTCTAATTGTAACATCGATATAATTGTTTCCATTGTTATAAAATATACTTGTTTTCCTAATTAGATCCCAAATTTTATTAAACTATGGTGGTATCTTGTTTCAGTGATAATTCCTTCAGTGGGAAGAGACAAAACATCTGACTTGAGGTGTGGTTTATTTCCATGCTGATACAATGGCATCAGGATCCATCTTTTAACTGAAACAGACTCTCCCCCTTTCTTCACGTCTGAAGCTCCCAGGGCTATATAGCATTCTAATCTGAATCTAGCAGAGAACAATAAGTGTCTTTTCCCCAGAAATCCTAGTCAAAGATTCATTGCTTCCTATCTGCTCTGCATAGGTCATATTCCCACCCATGAGTCCAGGCTTTCAGCCCAGTCAATACAATGTACTAACTAGCTTAGGTCTAAGTTGCAGCCTTGGAGTGGTAAAAAGGAATCAAATTCAAAGGAAGCAGGTAGCCTTAGAATTGGGTACAGGAATAATTTCTGGAGAGAAATCAGTAAAAGGTCATCACAAATCAAGAAAGGATGCTGGCAGAAAAAACAACCTCTGTCCTCTCATGTAGTCTCCTGGCCAGAAGGCAGAATTTAGAGAAAGCTTTTTTAGAGAATCAAAGTATTTCCTTATGCACTATATGTTATACCTTGATCATATTCTCTTTCTCCTGTCTGAGTTGTACATTATTCTTTCCCCCATATGTTTAAGCTTCCTTGTATTTCAGTTATTTATGTGCATTTGTCTCCCCAGTTAGATCATCAGCTACTTCAAGGCAGCAACTGGGTTTGAATAACTGTAAATCCTCCATGTGCCCTTCTCATAGTAGGCATCACCACTATTCAACAAATAATTATTTCTTGAGAAAATGAATGGATAAGAAATGAGTGGTCTTACTCATACTGTATTATCACATAACAGCAATGAAATACCTCTGTGTTTTGGGGGAGGTATTTGCATGTAAGGTGTATATATATATATATACATACACAGACACACACACACATAATAATAATAAAAACCTACTGTGTGCCAAGTACCATAGCAAACAGTGGAGATATGAAGATACAGGGATTAAAAAACAAACATTGTTCCACACTTCAAAAGCTCTTACTCCAGTGAAGAAGACTGACACATTGAGTAACCAGAGTATAATAAATGTTACAAAAAATAATTATAGGGTGTTAAGGGACAGTAATAGCCTTTTCATGTGTGTTATTGTGGCTCTGATTGTTTCCAGGTCAGTCCCAGTCTGGCCGCCTCAGGGACTATCAGTCTCCATGGAGGGCTGTTGAACTTGGAATTTCCTAGAAGATTAACACACGAGCTTCCCAAGTTCCAGCTTCAAGAAATTGCATCTTACATCATGATAAGGAAAGACTAATTTGGTTTTCTTCCCTCTCCTTTCTCCCTACCTCTCTCCCAGCCTGAAGTTATGGATCAAATACAAAATTTGAGGGAGTTATGGATGGATAATAATGCTTTGCAGGTGCTTCCTGGGGTATGTAAGTTTTTATTATGCCATGTTGTCTAGTATCTGTGTTATATATAAATTTTAATTGATAATAATCTCAAATCTCACTGTTTGTATTTTAAAGTACAACCACATTTGTTAAGAGTGTTCACTCACTAAGTGTTTTTCACTAATCGGTTTTTAAATATTTCATATACCTTTTGTGAATGTTATAGGTGTGTAAAATGTATCAAAGATTCTTCTTGCACTCCTAAGATTATAATTTTCATCTCTTTCCATTTGCCATTTTTTAAGAGCTAAAAATCTCATATTGTTATGTGAAAATAAAAATGCTATCTATCATACCAAGTCTTAGTTTTGCAAAATCAACCTTATTCATACAGGTTACTGGATAATGGTCTCTGCTATTATTGTCAGACCTCTTCCACAAAATAAGAATCTCTGTTCAGGTGATTTCCAATAGAACCTATTTGAATTCTTGAAAATGGCAAGTGGCAAATCATGAAGTGTTATAGAAAGTTAGAATCAATTTTCTTTTGCAACTAACAGTCAGTCCAGTAATATCTCCTGAGTAGTTGTTTTCTCATTGAGTGTGACTATTCCTGCCTTTTTCATTCAGTGAAAAACTTCCCTTAAAACACTACCTCTTGCCATTCACAACACATACACTTAAGCATGTGCATGGACACACACACACACACACACACACATACACAGCAACCAAAGCTCTTGGTGGTGATGGCCAACTCCAAACTCTTTGCGTTGAACTAAGAAGCCAGGGCAGCTGGATATGTAATGATTCTGCCACCACTGAGATTCAGATGTATGTTCCCAAAGCCAATTTTATTCCTCTTTTGAACTGACATTAAACATTTCTTAAAATGATCTCAAAAGCAACTAGAACAAAAAGCTTTATTCTCTTTTGAAAAAGCCTGAAACCACAAAAAGGAGAAAATCTGGCAAAAGATTAGGGAAAAAATACTTTCTTCTCTTATCAAAAGAATACATTTATTCTATCATTATAGACACAAAACAGAAAAGCATGTACATCTTCTATTTATTGATATGTTTTAAAAAAACATTTTACAAATACACCTCTGTGAACCAGAAACTGTGCTAATGTCAGGGTTATAAAGATAATATGATATATTCAATGACCTAGAAATATTTGTTTGAGGATCTCACACTTAACAGGAGAGGCAGATCTGGATTCCACTATACATAGTAGAGCCTGATTTGTGTCATATTCAAGGTATGTGCAAATCCTGGGGTAGCACAGGTAAGACACTTATCAGTTCCCTGTGCAGAGTGAGGAATCAGAATGATATCTAATTGGAAGATATTATACGTGCTTCTGCGATATATTTATTTATTCAAAAACACTTGCATGGCATTTATCATGGGCTAGACACTATCTGAATGTTTTACAAATATTGACTCATTGAGTCCTTGTAACAGCCCTACAAAATAGAGTTTATTACCATCTCCACATTGTAGATGAGGAAACTGAAACAGAAAGAGTAACTGACCCAAGGTCTTGTGTACTTTGGTTAGTACACGAGAAATGGTGGAACTGTCATTCAAATAGGCTCCAGAGGTGGCTGTTCACTACAGTGTTCCAAAATCCTACCAGTATAAAATCAATAGAAGGTACAAATGAGAATTAGGTACATCTTACTTTTCACAGTTGTTACCAGCCCGAAATCCAACCTTGCAAATCAACTCAGACCTCAAATTCCTTAGCATGCTTATTATTTAAATGGAAAGGTAGTGAGGAACTCTTCTGTAAAACAGATAACAATGCCTCATTTCTCTGTTGCAAGCATAGACTTCTGTAATATACTGCCAGCTTCAAGTAGATTCTTACTTTAGTTAGTACGCTTGAATTTCACGTTTTGCTCTGCTCTGTGTGGCCATACCCCGCAAGTCTCTGCCGTAAACAGCATGGCTTTCTGAGTGCCAGTGCGGGCAAATAGTTGTCATGCAATTACTTGGAAACACACAGCTTTGAAGCCTAATCTTGAATGTATTCTTCAGCCCATTTTCATCAGTTTCACAGAATAATTAATTCTAAATATTTAGTGTCATAAGACACAGGGAAAATAAAGCAAGTTTATCTTATTATTAGTTCATACATCATAAAACATTAAGTTAATATACCTTTTAAATACTTTTGGAAGTCTGGGCTATCATTTTTCCACTCTGTTTTTCAGAGAAGCAAATAGCTATTGATCAAAAATTAGTCTACATAGTTCTGTCTTATGACCATCACTCTGAGGTCAATCAATCAAAATAATGACTAAACAATGAATTGAATTCATATTTATAAACAAACTCCAATATATTCTTTTGCATTTGATAACTTCTGCTTATTTGCTGTCCACTCTCACCTACAGACACCTCTGTAGAGAGGAATGTTGGCGCAGCATTCAATAACCTCAGCTCTGAGACACTGGGCAGTCAGAGGCCTTTGTCACTCCAGGCTACCCTGGCCTTTATAAGGTGTTTGACAACAAGGTTTTAGAAAGACTCAAAAATAAACAGCAAATTGTTATTTTGCTTCCAAAAGAAAAACTTGTTTAGAAACTTCACACCAAAGTATTGAGTTGTGTTAGAGAGAACAATAAAGGAAGCTTCAAAGAGGAAAGAAATGTTCTCATGATAAGGGAACAAAAAAAAGAAATACACATAAATGCATGTATCATCTTTCCTTGCTCACCAGAAGAGAAGAATTAGCTAAGGTAAATATTACCTTAAGGTGGAAAGTGATAGTATTTTTCCAAGTGATATTTCCAGGCATGGGGAGAAACTCAGCCCTCTGGTCTAACTCACCCACGTCCTCACATCCTAGCCTAGCACTATTCGCCTACTCCTCCACGACTGTGCTCAACTGTGACTACATGGGGGAGCTGAAGGCACAGGGCTGGAGAGATGTGCTGGGGCAATAGAAACTTGGAAGTCAGAACTGTCAGTATAATCCGTACACTTTGTAGTTTGTAATTTAATAACAGTGAGTTTGAATTTTATCTCCAGATCTTAGTAACTGGGTGACCTTGGGGCAGTACTTGTAGCTGCTGTCATGCATCATCCTCCCGGAATGGGGAACTTAAACTGTGTGCCCAGTTTCTGGGAATGCTGCTTGCGTTTCTTCTTCAGGAATTGCCTCAGCTCAAGGCAACCTCCTTACCCAGGGTCACACCCCAATTCCAGGGAACCCACATCCATGACCAATCACTGCAGGAGTAGAATCTTCACCCTGTCTTGAGCATCTTCACCCCTGCTCAAGACAGCTGCAGGGCAACACCAACTTGAGGGCTCCAGGTAGGGCCGGCTGAGGACTTCCTAAAGATTTCCTCACAGCCCAGTTTCTTCAACTGCCCCATCCTGCTTCCTTCCTTCCCTTTCTTCCCACTGATATTCATCCTAAGCATGCTTCCCATAACTTAGTCTCTCTTTCCCAATGAATCCAATGTGTGACATTACTTAACCTCTAAGCTTTAACGGGTGTTGAAGTGCAGATTCTGATTCAGTAGGTCGGGTGTGGAGAGGAGATCCTACATTTCTGAGAAGCTCCCAGGTGGTGCCAATGCTGTTGATCTGCAAAACACATTTGAGTAGCAACAATGTAAAGTTAGTAAACCAAGTAATATACATAAAGCACCTAACACAGTGCCAAACAAGTGCTTGCGTGTGTATAATCAATTTATTTATTATTTATTTGTTTCCTTATACCCTGTCAAATAAATGAAGACAATATAGTAAAGTGTGCACAAGTAGACCAGACAAATAGATGAACCACCGAACACTGAAATGTATGGGACATTTTTTGCAAATCAGGTCCTTAAAGAAAAGGAAGATGCAGACTTTGTCCTGCTCTGACTCCGGTAGCCCACGTTCCAGCTCAGCAGTCACCGTTTGCTCCTCACCCACAGATGACTTGTTTCCTGCCCTGTCCTCAGTGATAGTTACTAATCCAATCATTCCACTTCACAGTTTTTCTTGAACCCATGACCTTTTCATCCTCACTTCTGTTGCCTTAATTCAGGTCCCTGTCATCTCCTCAGCTAAACTGCTCCCAGATCCTTCTGATGGGTTTCTCTGAGTATGATAATGGGCCTTCCCTTCACTCTTCCCTGACATTAGTATTTCAAAGCATAAATCAGATCTTATCTTTCTCCATCTTAAAAGCCTTGAATAGCTTTCCTTGCCTCTAAGATGGAGTTCACTTTTCTTCACATAACATCTAAGGCCTTTTAACAGTTGGCTTCTTATAATCCTAACTTCATCACTATATTTAGTCGCTTTGAATTCTTACTCTTCCTCAAACATGCCATGTTTTTCACACTCTCTGAAGTATGTGCTGTTCTCTCTTCCAGAAATAGATTCTTTCTTGACAAGCAATGTCTTCCAGGCAGTTTGAAGCCTTGTGCTTCTATGGCATTCCTACAAGTTTTCTTAACTGCATAGATCATAGGGTATTATAATTATTTGTTTATTTGACATTTTCCTTTACTACTATGAGCTCCTTAAAGATAAAGCTTTATATCATGACAGGTGTCTTCCCATACTTAGCTGACTTATTCATGATTGTTCTCCAATACCTAGGACAAGCCCACAAATACGTAGTAGATACTCAAAAAGAACTGTTAAATGAACAAAATATTTAAAAAGCTTAAGTAAGATAAAATCCAGATCACACTTAAAAATATTTCTTATGCATTTGAAATTGTAAGAATCAAGACGTCAATAGATGTCATTTTGGCAGCAGATTTATTTATTTGTTTGTTTGTTTGGCAACTTTGAGATTATTGTTGTGATTTTTTAAACTGCTTTAGATGTGATTCACATATCATAAAGTTCACCCACTGAAAGTATACAATTTAGTAGTGCTTAGAATACTCACATAGTTGTATAGCCACAACCTAATTTTAGAACATTTCTATTACATCTAAAAGAAACCCTAAAACCGCTAGCAGTCACTTCTGTGCTTCCATCTCCCCAGTCTCTAATCTACCTTCTGACTCTATAGATTTGCTAATTCTGGACATTTCATATAAATGGAGTTATACCATAGGTGGTCTTTTGCAACTGGCATCTTTCACTGCATATGTTTTCAAAGTTCATACATTTTGCAGCATGTATTTGTACTTTATTCCCTTCTATTACTAAATAATATTACAATATATGAATATAGTACATTTATTTTTATCCATTCACCAATTGATAGACATTTGGGTTGTTTCCATTTTTGAACTGTTATGAATAATACTGCTTTGAACTTTTGTGTTTTCGTGTGGACATCTCTTTAATTCTTCAGCATATTCCTAGGAATTGCTGGGTCATATGAATGGAAACTCTACGCTTAACATTTTGAGGAACTACCAAACTGTTTTCTACAGTGACTGTGCAATTTTACATTCCTATTCCCAATGTATGAGGGTGACAATTTCTCCACATTCTAGCCAACTATTGTTATTGTTGCTGTTGTATTTAAAATTAATTTTACAGTGTTGCAGTTTTTGTGAATTTAAAATGTCTCAACTAACCCAGAGTTTATACAATGTCATCAAGTCTATAGGGAAGTTAAAGATGTTGGTATACCTGGATATGTCAAAAAACAGAATAGAAACAGTTGACATGGACATTTCTGGATGTGAAGCCCTTGAAGACCTCCTACTGTCATCCAACATGCTGCAACAGTTGCCAGACTCTATAGGTAAGAATGTAACCATTTTGTCATGAATGTTTATGTCAATTACATCATTTTCTTTTTTGGCATGTATAGTTTGTTGGTAGGTATAGGGAATATACTGTTAGCATGATAGTAAGAAATTAACAAGTTCATTATTCAAGATGATAAAATAGTATATTATTAATATCTTCAAATGAAATGATGACTTTAGTTCTCAAATTCAAGAAGACTTTCCTATTAAAATGATCCTACTAAAATGACATATTTAAAATTTTTTCAGATCTCCTAAATTGTAAAATGTTACTGTAAGGAGCATATATCCTAGAGTAATTTGATAACTCTGTGTGTCTCCTTTTATCACTATAGATTTACACTAGTTTCTATCCACAGAGTATTGCTATATTCTATTTTTAATATTGTAACATTGCTATCATCAGGAATAACATAAAGATATATAATAAGTATAAATGTCTCACAGTTCTAATATTTTTAAAAAGACATTGTCTTTTATATGCTGTTAAGATTCACAAGGGCAGATTATGTGTCTGTTAGTATATATCAAGTGCTTAATCCATTTTTGTTATACATTTTTATTTGAGCAAAATAATAAAAATCTCTAATTTAAATAATGAGTAAATCTTTCTGTGTAGGTATCTTGTTATTGTTTATGAGAGGACTCACCTAGGAGGGCAATCAGATTACTTAATTTTAGAAAAAGGATTTTAGCACTCTGAATGAGATATGTCATATGTTCTGGAACTTCATAATGCTTCTGAAAATTAAATCACAGCCTAGGTAGGCTGACTGAAGGGAAGCTAGAATACAAGACAGTTTCCCCAATTTTTCTTCACTGTCTATTACTTCCATTTTCACCATTCTTTCAGGCTAGTAGTGAATACAATTTTAACAAACAGGTGAGCTTTTCTTTCTTTCTAGATTTAATGACCTTTTTATTTATATAATCACATATTTTACAGTATTTCTCCATTTCTCCAACATAAGACTTATCTGAGAGATTTATTCACTTCTGCATTTCCAGGCTCTTTCTCTGAAAATTCTGATTGAGTAAATTTGTGAGAAGCCCTCTGATCCATATCCATAGTTTTATTAAAAATCCTAGATGAAACATGATCAGATAAGTGTAGGGTACACTGTTTTAAATTGTAGAAGGTATGGAAGTATAATGGTTAAAAAGAGCATCCTGTCTGGTCAAGATGACAATGATGGCCATCTGGTTAAGATATATAACTTATAGTCCTACTCAATTACCACTCCATGTATCTTCAAAGACATAATGAGAGTAGAAAACTTTACATTCAAAGAGTATATTTCTGTTTGTCACCACCTCCTTACTACCAAGAACTGTATCTGACCTATGGTAAGTGCTCCTTAAATGTTTAGTAAATAAAATAATTTAGCCACACTTAAGAAGAATGAATATCTATCTTAACCTGAAATAGAATGGAAATACAGTGATAACCCCAGACCTGATGGTCTCCAGTCACAAACAGCAGGGGCTGCAGTAAGTTCCATTTCTGCAAGGAAAAAATCATAGAAGGACCTTGAGCATAACAGGTGAATCTGAATTTACAGGAGATTGGGGCAGCAACCCCTTTTCTGTGAAAGGAGCCTTGAAAAGCCTACAGCTAACCATGGAAAGAGAGAGCAGATACAGATTAACCACTGAAAACTATAATAAAGCGCATCTGATTTGGACCAGGTCTGCAATCTCCACGTGAGATGAAAGCCCCATGTTACTAATATAAGATCCAGTTCTGAACTCTAGAAACTTGGGGGTCAGGTGTCCATAATCATAAAACTGCCAGACAGGGAGGGATTAGTATAGGTAAGGAGAAAACATTAACCTTCACAAATTAACATGCAAAAATATGAAAGGAAAACTAATGTTACAACTACCCAAGTAGGGAAATTTATCCCAAGCAAACCAAAGTTATCAAAAAATGTAAAAAATGTTAAGTATGTGCAGATCCCCAAATAGATAAAGAGAGAATAACATTCATAAAAATAATAGAACTTATAAGACAGAAAATAGGAGCTATGACTAAGAACAGGTGGTGATAAGAAAGAACCAATTATAAATCCTGAAAGTGAAAATATCACATACTGAAATAAAAGATGATATAACTATTTGTTTAAAATATCTTCCTTTAAGAAAGCAGACTAGGAAGTCAGCCTTCTGGTTTGGGGAAGGCCGCACGTATTGGTGATAGAAAACATCAGATTTGGATGCTTGGCTGGCATAAAACAGACTAGGACAGGCACCTTCATTTAGAATCTGAGTGGTTCTCCAAGTAAAAGAGTGACATTCCTTGAGCCATCTTTGGAAACTATTAATCTTTCAGGGAAAAATTCCTTTATACAACTGCCGAGTTGCCAGAGTTCCTGATTTCACATGCAAAATGTCTGCCTTTCCTCTGAAAATTCTCTTGATAGCCAAGAGAAAAATATCTGAGATAGGGGGTTGAGAAATGTAAGACTCTGAAATACTTCATTGGCCCTGATTGGATGGGAAATTACATCTTGTCTTCTGTATCTGAGCATGAATTTTCTATTAGACCACTGACACTTGGAAGAAGAAAAGATAAGATGTTTCTTAGTATCAATAAAGGAAAAAAGCACCCAAAATAAAATCTTTACTTCCTTCACACCTAGTTTTGTTGTTCTGCAGCTGTGGAGTATTTGAATGGAATGATATACACAACAGCAAGTCCCATGGGCTAAGTCCCTTTCCTTGTGGGGGTCTCCA
The DNA here is from genome assembly GCF_040802235.1 of Manis javanica. Taxonomy (NCBI): domain Eukaryota; kingdom Metazoa; phylum Chordata; class Mammalia; order Pholidota; family Manidae; genus Manis; species Manis javanica. The sequence continues at coordinate 57,536,534 of NC_133159.1, forward strand.
GGGAAAATGAAGGGGGCTCTTTTTCTCTTCTAGGTAGAGGTTTACTAATCAGCATCTTTGGAGAGCAAACTGAATAAAAGAGGATAAAATATTTTTGCTATCAAAATAATTTACCTTATTCAGTAAGTGTTTAAGGACATGGATTTTGTAGTCAAGTTACCTTAGACAAACTAGTTAATCTCTTAGTGCCTCGGTTTCATCATCTGTTAAATCAGTAGTTATAGTACAGGATTATGTTGAGGAATAAATGAATTCATACATGTGAAATGCTTAGAGCAGTACTTGACACATAGTAAGTGCTTGGTCAGTGTTAGCTAACATAATGATTAGATTTGATGGGTGCAGAATTATTTGATTTTTAAATTTCTGTTGTATATGTATATGTAAACACCATGTAAATATTAGCTATTTTTGGTAACACATTAACATTTAAGACACCACTTCTTATTACATATTTATATATAAGTAGCTAAAATCATAGTAAAAGGCCTCCTTACTCTCTCTCTCTCTCTCTAATACCTGTTAGTTGAGAGTACAGAATAAAAAGGGGAGGAACTGAGGAAGGGCTCAAACAGAGGCAAGGAATAGGCTGAAATGCCTTTGGTTCCTGAGAGAGTCCCAGCAGATGGGATCTGAAAATGCAGCCAAGACATCATCTGCCAAAGGAGGTCACGTGAAATCAAGGTGGAGCTGATGGCCTATTTCCACTCCCAGGACAGTCAGATTCCTGCAGTGGCTCCAGAATCTGTCCAAAGAGGACCCCCTCTTTGTGTCATTGGATAGAATGTCTGAGTAACAAAGTAGCCACAATACAAATGAGGAAAGTTCCCTTAAAACCACAGACGTGGATCTAAGCAGGGAGGTCTGATTTCCTTCATCCATGAAAGCTGTCACTTGTCAGAGCCAGTACTCCAAATTAAAAAAAAAAAAATCTGTTCATCAACCTTTTGGCCTTAGCCCCTAACCTGACTCAAGATTTTCTCACCACAACTTCATACCTGGGAACTGTGATTCTCTTAGAGTGCTTTGCAACCCGGCTTCATGGTGCTTGCACAGCCATCTGTAGCCCACGTTGGAGGTCCCCCCTAACCTTCTGGGACCCCTCACCATCAGGTGCTGTTGAGGCTCTAAACCTCCTGCAGCTCCATTGGTGTGGGCATGAGCAGTAATTTGGTTAGGGACACCAAGTTATATAACTTTTATAATTCATAGTCTGCTGTTTTCTTTCACAGTTAATGAACAAACTCAGGAGTCTGATATTTTTACATACGCACTAGAGAAGCTAAAGTGATTCAGGCACTCTTTGAGCATAGATGAATATGGCAGTGGGTGTTGCTACTTCAGAGATAAATTGCGCCAGGGAGTATTGTCCTCTCTCCCAGGTGCTGCTGTTTTCAGCAGTGTGTCTTGGGGGCAGAAGCTGACGTACAGAGCTCCAAATAATGTAGTATTTTCTCACGGCAGTCTGGTAGTGGTAACATTTTTTCTACTAGATATTCTGAGTGTTTCTATAGAATATGTAACTGAGCATGCTGAAATTTAAAGTTCAACGACAGTATTATTTCAGATCTGAGGACTTTAAGGAGTCCTCAAAATATTGAAGTGTGTGCACAGTCTATAGCGGTGCATCTCCAAGCATGTTGACAAAATATAACTATTCAAGATATTCTGCTTGCACACACACATTCCACAATAACTTTGAGGAGTCACAATCCTGCATGATTGTATTAAAAGCTCCAAGAAAAACTTCACCAAAGAAATCTGTTAATTTTGTTTAACTTGGCATTTCCCAAACACATTTGACCATGGAACCTACTATATCCATCAGAGCAAGTTTCCTGCAAAACAAGTAATCTATAGCATAGGTGCATATTTCCAAGGTAAAATAAAAATTAACCAAGTGTCAATGCTTTGCCATTAGATTTTGGCAATTGAAGCCAAATTGATACTAAAGGTTATGTTATGGCTAAAGGAAGCTGTTCTTAAATTACTATGTGGCTATTGCTCTTTAATACCCTGGAAGTAGAGCAGGCAATAAGTGTACAGAGGGAATAAATCAGACAGCGGAATGTAAATAGTTGTAACCTCGATTCTTGACCAGTTCTACTTGGTATATTAAAAATCGCAAGTTTTTGTGCTTACTGATGATCCAAGGCAGGAAGTTTTGTTTACAAAGAGTGTGAAGTCATATGTGGTAGTTTTCCAAGTCCACAGTTATAACCACTGCATCACAATACCTCTGTACCCATTCGTTGATTATTAGGTTTAATTCAGATTTGTTTTCAATTTGTATCACAACAGGAATGTTAGCTATTAGTGCTTAGGAGTTAATTAAATATTAAATCACAGCTGGCTTGAGAATTTTCATCTGGCCCATTTGTAGCATAAATAGGAAAGGGAAGTGTAGTATTACCATCAACTCGGGTTTCTATGGAGCCTAAGTTTGTTTACTTATCTGCATTGATGTACTTGAACTCTCCTTGATATAAGTAAGTTTTTTGCAACTGGAAGGTCAAAACTAGACTACACACAAATACCATTTTGTATGTTTATATAAGCAGAGTGCAGCCAGTTAGCATGACAAACATTCATCACCAGTGATTCCTTTCATTTCTTTTATATTGCATTTCCATCCAAAATCTGTCCTTATGTATTAATACATTTTCTTCTCTGTTTTAGGACTGTTGAAAAAGCTAACTACTCTAAAAGTAGATGACAATCAACTTACAATGCTACCCAACACAATCGGAAAGTAAGTGCCGAAGTTTCCTACCAGTCAGCTTCTTAAAAGCCAGAAACAAAGGATATATTGAGTTTTCTACTACAAAAAAATTTCTACTAGCGATACCAATAACCCTATTCGTATGTAAATTTATTCTAGATCATATTTTATTTAGTTATATATTGTATGTGTTCTAATTTAGTTTTAAATCTGAACATTGCATCGATACCCAACTATATATCATGAGAAGTTCTTGACTATGACTCTTGACTATGAAAGCATAAGCAAAGTGACTACCCAGAGCTTCCATTATAACATTGCTCGTAGTTTTCCAGATACTATTTTTAACTTGCTGTTTTTTGACTGAGTAGCAGCTCTAAATTGACTTGACCATGTCTCAAAAATCAAATCAATTTTTATTCTACAGTAGGTTTATGTTACCATTACACTATTAGTAATTTATATTACTAATTGCTATTTATAGTAATAGTACTATATAAACATTAATTGGTAATTTGTAGAAGTTTAATGTATGTTTAGAAGCTAAACAGATAAGCATCTGTTTTAGCTTGCATTTTTAAAAGCATTGGGACGAAAGCCCATCATTGCCTTTTTTTTTTTTTTTTTTTTTTTTGAGAGGGCATCTCTCATATTTATTGATCAAATGGTTGTTAACAACAATAAAATTCAGTATAGGGGGGGTCAATGCTCAATGTACAATCATTAATCCATCTCAAGCCTAATTCTCGTCAGTCTCCAATCTTCTGAAGCATAACGAACAAGTTCTTACATGGTGAACGAATTCTTACAGAGTGAATAAATTCTTACATGGTGAACAGTACAAGGGTATTCATCACAGAAACTTTCGGTTTTGATCATGCAATATGACCTATAAACCATCAGGTCAAATATGAATATTCATTTGATTTTTGTACTTGATTTATATGTTGATCCCACATTTCTCCTATTATTATTATTATTTTTATTATTAATAAAATGCTGAAGTGGTAGGTAGATGCAAGATAAAGGTAGAAAACATAGTTTAGTGCTGTAAGAAGGCAAATGTAGATGATCAGATGATCAGGTGTGTGCCTATGGACTAAGTATTAATCCAGGCTAGACAAGGGCAGCAAGACATCCACGGATGCAGAAGATTTCTCTCAAAGCAGGGGGGGTGAGGTTCTGAGCCTCACCTCTGTTGATCCCCAAATTCTCACCTGATGGCCCCCCTGCGACTGTGCCTGTCTTAGGTTGTTCCTCCCTTGAGGAATCTTACCCGTCTCTGGCTAACCAGTCATCTTCCGGGGCCATACAGGGAAATGTAAAGTTGGTAAGTGAGAGAGAAGCCATATTGTTTGCAAAGGTTAGCTTTTTACTTCTTTGCAGATTTATGCCCTGTGGCTTCTATGCCCAGCACTTGTCTCGAGGTATCTTTACCACCTGGAGGAATTATGATACTCGGTAAATTCGATATGAGGCACGAATTCTATTTAAGGTTTGTAATTAGGAAGGAAGAAGAAAAGCTATAGATGTAGCATATGAAGGAAACTTGGGAGGATTGATTATTTCTTTGACATATCTTCTTGTATAGTACCTTAAGTATGTATAGGTTTTAAACTACTAACTAATTTGCACACACATATTAACATAATAGGAATACGGTGACATAAACAAAGCAAATCTATAATTACCAGCCATCTCCAGTAAAGCCAAGAAAACCATTTAGGCACCCTAGGCATTTGTGAAAATTTATCTATGATATGATGGATATTTTCCAACTGTACTTGAACCATCAGACAAATTAAAGCAGCCCATTTCTGGGATCTGTTCACATCCCATATGTTCTTTTAACCATAGATAGTCTATAGTCATGAGATTTTGGGGTGCTACAACTTGCACCCCTCCCAACTCCTGGTTGAGTTCCAACAGTACAGATCCAGTCAAATTCGTTGTCTCACTGTATGCACATGCCAGCCTAGACATCTCCCTCCTCCTTCTTATGGCAAGTCCAGGAGACGGTGGGCTGGATGCAGCCACAACCGCAGCATCGTCCGGATCCCTGTGGAGGCTTTTTGATGATCATCCCCCGGCACGAGTCCTCCAGAGAGTGCTGATGCCGGAAGCTCCTCCTCATATCGTATCTTAGTTCATTTTCTGGGTATCCAAGCTAGGCCTTGATCTTCTGCGTAGAAACAAACAGACCCTTTGCCCACACTTTGACATGCCCTCTATACCACTGTGCAGAACTCATTGGAGGTCAGCACACAGTAACTGCTTTTTTTTTTTTTTTTTTTTAATTAAGAGAAAGGAATATTATCAGAAAAGAGTACCTCCATAGCTGATCATCTGACACCCTTTAAGTGATCAACATTAAGGATATTTAAAGCATGCGTTGATCTTTGATTTACCAATAGTTTTATCCTGTTAAGGAGTAATCCCCCTTTTCTTTCTTTCTTTCTTTTTTTTTTAAAAATTTTTAATCTACACTTACCTGAAGAATACTATGTTTACTATGCTCTCCACTATATCAGGTCCCCCCTAACAACCACATTACGGTTACTGTCCATCAGCTTAGCAAAATGTGGTAGAGTCACTACTTGTCCTCTCTGTGTTGTGCAGCCCACCCTCCCCTTTCTCCCTCCCCCCCATGCATGCTAATCTTAATACCCCCCTTCTTCTTCCCCCCCCTTATCCCTCCCTGCCCACCCATTCTCCCCAGTTCCTTTCCCTTTGGTACCTGTTAGTCCATTTTTGGGTTCTGTAATTCTGCTGCTGTTTTGTTCCTTCAGTTTTTCCTTTGTTCCTATACTCCTCAGATGAGTGAAATCATTTGGTATTTCTCTTTCTCCGCTTGGCTTATTTCACTGAGCATAATACTCTCCAGCTCCATCCATGTTGCTGCAAATGGTTGGATTTTTCCACTTCTTATGGCTGAGTAGTATTCCATTGTGTATATGTACCACATCTTCTTTATCCATTCATCTACAGATGGACATTTAGGTTGCTTCCAATTCTTGGCTATTGTAAATAGTGCTGCGATAAACATAGGAGTGCATCTGTCTTTCTCAAACTTGATTGCTGCGTTCTTAGGGTAAATTCCTAGGAGTGGAATTCCTGGGTCAAATGGTAGGTCTGTTTTGAGCATTTTGATGCACCTCCATACTGCTTTCCACAATGGTTGAACTAATTTACATTCCCACCAGCAGTGTAGGAGGGTTCCCCTTTCTCCACAGCCTCGCCAACATTTGTTGTTTTTTGTCTTTTGGATGGCAGCTATCCTTACTGGTGTGAGGTGATACCTCATTGTAGTTTTAATTTGCATTTCTCTGATAATTAGCGATGTGGAGCATCTTTTCATGTGTCTCTTGGCCATCTGTATTTCTTTTTTGGAGAACTGTCTGTTCAGTTCCTCTGCCCATTTTTTAATTGGGTTATTTGTTTTTTGTTTGTTGAGGCGTGTGAGCTCTTTATATATTCTGGACGTCAAGCCTTTATCAGATCTGTCATTTTCAAATATATTCTCCCATACTGTAGGGTTCCTTTTTGTTCTATTGATGGTGTCTTTCGCTGTACAGAAGCTTTTCAGCTTAATGTAGTCCCACTTGCTCATTTTTGCTGTTGTTTTCCTTGCCCGGGGAGATATGTTCAAGAAGAGATCACTCATGTTTATGTCTAAGAGGTTTTTGCCTATGTTTTTTTCCAAGAGTTTAATGGTTTCGTGACTTACATTCAGGTCTTTGATCCATTTTGAGTTTACCTTTGTATATGGGGTTAGACAATGGTCCAGTTTCATTCTCCTACATGTAGCTGTCCAGTTTTGCCAGCACCATCTGTTGAAGAGACTGTCATTTTGCCATTGTATGTCCATGGCTCCTTTATCAAATATTAATTGACCATATATGTTTGGGTTAATTTCTGGGGTCTCTAATCTGTTCCACTGGTCTGTGGCTCTGTTCTTGTGCCAGTACCAAATTGTCTTGATTACTATGGCTTTGTAGTAGAGCTTGAAGTTGGGGAGTGAGATCCCCCCTACTTTATTCTTCTTTTTCAGGATTGCTTTGGCTATTCGGGGTCTTTGGTGTTTCCATATGAATTTTTGAATTATTTGTTCCAATTCATTGAAGAATGTTGCTGGTAATTTGAGAGGGATTGCATCAAATTTGTATATTGCTTTCGGCAGGATGGCCATTTTGACGATATTAATTCTTCCTAGCCATGAGCATGGGATGAGTTTCCATTTATTAGTGTCCCCTTTAATTTCTCTTAAGAGTGACTTGTAGTTTTCAGAGTATAAGTCTTTCACTTCCTTGGTTAGGTTTATTCCTAGGTATTTTATTCTTTTTGATGCAATGGTGAATGGAATTGTTTTCCTGATTTCTCTTTCTATTGATTCGTTGTTAGTGTATAGGAAAGCTACAGATTTCTGTGTGTTGATTTTGTATCCTGCAACTTTGCTGTATTCCGATATCAGTTCTAGTAGTTTTGGAGTGGAGTCTTTAGGGTTTTTTATGTACAGTATCATATCATCTGCAAATAGTGACAGTTTAACTTCTTCTTTACCAATCTGGATTCCTTGTATTTCTTTGTTTTGTCTGATTGCCGTGGCTAGGACCTCCAGTACTATGTTAAATAACAGTGGGGAGAGTGGGCATCCCTGTCTGGTTCCCGATCTCAGTGGAAATGCTTTCAGCTTCTCGCTGTTCAGTATAATGCTGGCTGTGGGTTTATCATATATGGCCTTTATTATGTTGAGGTACTTGCCCTCTATTCCAATTTTGCTGAGAGTTTTTATCATGAATGGATGTTGAATTTTGTCAAATGCTTTTTCAGCATCTATGGAGATGATCATGTGGTTTTTGTCTTTCTTTTTGTTGATGTGGTGGATGATGTTGATGGATTTTCGAATGTTGTACCATCCTTGCATCCCTGGGATGAACCCCACTTGGTCATGGTGTATGATCCTTTTGATATACTGTTGAATTCTGTTTGCTAATATTTTATTGAGTATTTTTGCATCTACGTTCATCAGGGATATTGGTCTGTAATTTTCTTTTTTGGTGGGGTCTTTGCCTGGTTTTGGTATTAGGGTGATGTTGGCTTCATAGAATGAGTTTGGGAGTATTCCCTCTTCTTCTATTTTGTGGAACACTTTAAGGAGAATGGGTATTATGTCTTCTCTGTGTGTCTGATAAAATTCCGAGGTAAATCCGTCCGGCCCCAGGGTTTTGTTCTTGGGTAGTTTTTTGATTACTGTTTCAATTTCTTTGCTTGTAATTGGTTTGTTTAACTTTTGTGTTTCTTCCTTGGTCAGTCTTGGGAGGTTGTATTTTTCTAGGAAGTTGTCCATTTCTTCTAGGTTTTCCAGCTTGTTGGCATATAGGTTTTCATAGTAGTCTTTAATAATTCTTTGTATTTCTGTGGAGTCTGTCGTGATTTTTCCATTCTCATTTCTGATTATGTTGATTTGTGTTGACTCTCTTTTTCTCTTAATAAGTTGGGCTAGAGGCTTATCTATTTTGTTTATTTTCTCAAAGAACCAGCTCTTGGTTTCGTTGATTTTTGCTATTGTTTTATTCTTCTCAATTTTGTTTATTTCTTCTCTGATCTTTATTATGTCCCTCCTTCTGCTGACTTTAGGCCTCATTTGTTCTTCTTTTTCCAGTTTTAATAATTGTGATGTTAGACTATTCATTTGGGATTGTTCTTCCTTCTTCAAGTGTGCCTGGATTGCTATATACTTTCCTCTTAAGACTGCTTTCGCTGCATCCCACAGAAGTTGGGGCTTAGTGTTGTTGTTGTCATTTGTTTCTATATATTCCTTGATCTCTATTTTGATTTGTTCATTGATCCATTGATTATTTAGTAGCATGTTGTTAAGCCTCCATGTGTTTGTGAGCCTTTTTGTTTTCTTTGTAGAATTTATTTCTACTTTCATACCTTTGTGGTCTGAAAAATTGGTTGGTAGAATTTCAATATTGTGGAATTTACTGAGGTTCTTTTTGTGAGCTAGTATGTGGTCTATTCTGGAGAATGTTCCATGTGCACTTGAGAAGAATGTATATCCTGTTGCTTTTGGATGTAAAGTTCTATAGATGTCTATTAGGTCCATCTGTTCTAGTGTGTTGTTCAGTGCCTGTGTGTCTTTACTTATTTTCTGCCCGGTGGATCTATCCTTTGGGGTGAGTGGTGTGTTGAAGTCTCCTACAATGAATGCATTGCAGTCTATTTCCCTCTTTAGTTCTGTTAGTATTTGCTTCACATATGCTGGTGCTCCTGTATTGGGTGCATATATATTTATAATGGTTATATCCTCTTGTTGGACTAAGCCCTTTATCATTATGTAGTGGCCTTCTTTATCTCTTGTTACTTTCTTTGTTTTGAAGTCTATTTTGTCTGATATTAGTACTGCAACCCCTGCTTTCTTCTCACTGTTGTTTGCCTGAAATATGTTTTTCCATCCCTTGACTTTTAGTCTATGCTTATCTTTGGGTTTAAGGTGAGTTTCTTGTAAGCAGCATATAGATGGGTCTTGCTTTTTTATCCATTCTATTACTCTATGTCTTTTCATTGGTGCATTAAGTCCATTTACATTTAGGGTGACTATTGAAAGATATGTACTTATTGCCATTGCAGGCTTTAGATTCGTGGTTACCAAAGGTTCAAGGTTAGCTTCTTTAGTATCTTACTGCCTAACTTAGCTCGCTTATTGAGCTGTTATATACACTGTCTGGAGAGTCTTTTCTTCTCTCCCTTCTTATTCCTCCTCCTCCATTCTTCATATGTTGTGTGTTTTGTTCTGTGCTCTTTTTAGGGGTGCTCCCATCTAGAGCAGTCCCTGTAGGATGCCCTGTAGAGGTGGTTTGTGGGAAGCAAATTCCCTCAGCTTTTGCTTGTCTGGGAATTGTTTGATCCCACCATCGTATTTAAATGATAGTCGTGCTGGATACAGTATCCTTGGTTCAAGGCCCTTCTGTTTCATTGCATTAAGTATATCATGCCATTCTCTTCTGGCCTGTAGGGTTTCTGTTGAGAAGTCTGATGTTAGCCTGATTGGTTTTCCTTTATAGGTGACCTTTTTCTCTCTAGCTGCCTTTAAAACTCTTTCCTTGTCCTTGATCCTTGCCATTTTAATTATTATGTGTCTTGGTGTTGTCCTCCTTGGATCCTTTCTGTTGGGGGTTCTGTATAATTCCATGGTCTGTTCGATTATTTCCTCCCCCAGTTTGGGGAAGTTTTCAGCAATTATTTCTTCAAAGACACTTTCTATCCCTTTTCCTCTTTCTTCCTCTTCTGGTATCCCTATAATACGAATCGCAGACAGGGCTTCTGCTTCCTGCCCAGTTGCTTTGGGGTTTATCTCCACTGTTGCTGTGGGCTTGGCCTGGCTGGGGCTGTTCCTGCAAAATGGTGGAGCCCCGTTGGAGGGGGAGCAGCCAGGAGACTATTTATCTCCGTAAGGGGCCTCTGTGCTCCCTGCTGCCCAGGGGGTTAGAGTGCCCAGAGATCCCCAGATTCCCTGCTTCTGGTCTAAGTGACCTGTCCTGCCCCTTTAAGATTTCCAAAAAGCACTCTCCAAACCAAAACAACAACAGCAACAATGAGAGAGGGAACAGAAAGAAAGAGAAAAAAAAAAGGAAAAAAAAGGAAAAAACAAGCGATTTTTTTTTTTTTTTTTTGTCCTCAGGTGCCGGTCCCAGGCACCCGCTCACTGGTCCTGCTGCCCTGTCTCCCTAGCACCAGGGTCCCTGTCCTTTCAAGGCTTCCAAAAAGCACCCACCCACCGGTCCCGCAGGGAAGGAACGCTCAATATTCTTGGTCCTCAGGCACTGGTCCCACGCACCCGCTCACCAGTCCCGCCGCCCTGCCTCCCTAGCACCGGGGTCCCTGTCCCTTCAAGGCTTCCAAAAAGCACTCGGCAAAAAGAGAGAAAAAAAAAGGGGAAAAACGCGCGATTTCTTCCGTCCTCAGGTGCTGGTCTCAGGCACCCACCCACCGGTCCCACAGGGAAAAATGCGGGATATTCTTTGTCCTCAGGTGCCGGTCCCAGGCACCCGCTCACCAGTCCCGCCGCCCTGCCTCCCTAGCACCGGGGTCCCTGTCCCTTTTAGGCTTCCAAAAAGCACTCGCAGAAAAGAGAAAAAAAAAAGGGGAAAAACGCACGATTTCCTCTGTCCTCAAGTGCCGGTCTCAGGCACCCGCCCACCGGTCCCGCAGGGAAAAACGGGGGATATTCTTTGTCCTCAGGCGCCGGTCCCAGCCACCCGCTCACCAGTCCCGCCACCGTGCCTCCCTAGCACTGGGGTCCCCGTCCCTTCAAGGCTTCCAAAAAGCGCTCGCCAAAAAGAGAAAAAAAAAAAAAAGGGGAAAAACGCGCGACCTCCTCCGTCCTCAGGCACCGGTCTCAGGCACCCGCCCCCAGGTCTCGCAGGGAGAAACGCGGGATATTCTTTGTCCTCCGGCGCCGTTCCCAGGCACCTTCTCACCGGTCCCGCCACCCTGCCTCCCCAGCAACGGGGGCCCGTCCCTCTAAGGCTTCCAAAAAGCGCTCGCCAAAAAAAAAAAAAAAAAAAACTGCTCCGGTTTCTCTCCACCCTCCGGGAGCCGGGGGGAGGGGCGCTCGGGTCCCGCCGGGCTGGGGCTTGTATCTTACCCCCTTCACAAGGTGCTGGGTTCTTGCAGGTGTGGATGTGGTCTGGATGTTGTCCTGTGTCCTGTGGTCTCTATTTTAGGAAGATTTTTCTTTGTTATATTTTCATAGCTCTATGTGTTTTTGGGAGGAGATTTCCACTGCTCTACTCACGCCGCCATCTTGGCTCCCGCTCTCATCATTGCCTTTTAAGGATAAAATATATTCTATTCTTTGAGAGCTATTTATTTCTAATTTTATGTTGTCATTAACATTTGGGTCACAATTCTTTATGAAATATATGTTATTATCAGTGTTTCACTGAAAAATACTTTTGTTTATAATTTGTGTAAAGTCAAAAATCAATAAGCTCTCATCATTCTAAAATTGTGTAAAGCATTTTATAGGAGTCTTGCCCCATATCTCAGTGTGAAGAATTATATAAATCCATAATTTAACAGATTTGACATATTTGTGGAGAGAATGGGGGAGACCCAGCTTTTTTTAAAATCAGATTATATAGGTATAATTAATATGTAATAAACTGCACATATTTAAAGTCTACAATCTGACATGTTTTGACATAGATATAAAGCCATGAAACCATCACCACAATCGAGGGGAACATACCCATCAACCCCAGAGGTTTTCTCAGGCCCTTTTCTCTCCCACTTCCTCACACCAAGTTGACAAATAACCCCTGATAGGGAAAACCTCACTTTCAAAGAGAGGAACAGTTTGGCTAAATTCAGATTCCAGTGGTCAGACTTTGGAAAGTAATAAAAGTCTCGACCGTCTTTGAGATTTTAACATCCACACCATGCAGTATGTTTCTCTCTACAGTTACTTCCATTTTCTTCCATATATAGAGAAATTTACTTTATTTTGGGATATACAAAAGTAATCATCTTTATCATCATGCTTTTATAAAACTCTTCCTATCAAATTATATCCTTAAGCATTAATCTTTCTTCATATCAGTACTGAGGAGGAACTGAAATCAACTTCATTTATCCCGATGAAAGTCGTCATTAGTATCTTGTCACATTTTGTTCACATTTCTCATTTAAACTTATAGAAACTACCTTAACTGTAGAGACAAATAAACAAAGTTTGATAACCTGAAAATAGACAAAGGAAAGTTTCTTTTTTTTTAAGTATGTTAGATTACTTACATATTAATTTCATTTTCCTTTTTACTTTAAAAAATTGATAACTATTTGATCTTAAAATAAGAAATAGATTCATCGAAGACAAATGGGCCTATTCAGTTCAAAAATTGATTTCTGGTTTAGAGGGATAAAGGTTAAGAATCTTATCATAAAAGCTCATTTTTTAAGTTATTTTTAAGTGCCATTATCTTCCTTTGTTTATTGTCTCAGGGAAAATAAAAGGGAAGTGTTAGAGGAAGGGACTAATAAAAAAATTATATTGAAACAAATCAGTAGGAAGTATATGGGAATCTCTGTGCCTTCTGCTCAACTTTGCCGTGAACCTCAAACAGCTCTAAAACAATAAAATCTTTTTAAAAAGATAGAAGAATGACTGACAAACTATGTTTATTCACACTTGAGTATTTGGCATTTTGTCAAAAATGATTAAAGTGAACTTGTCACTTCAGGAAAACCAATGGTATTTGTTGCTGACAATAAAATTTAAGCTTTGAAGCAAAAATTAAAATTTTGGAAAATGACTATCTGCCACTGTAAGCTTGACAGCTTCCCTATACTTAAGGACTTTTCTGATAAGACTGCTGTGATAGGAATATAATTTGTTGATATGGTTTTGTGAAATTTGTCAACATTTGGAAAATCTGTATAACTCAGTGAAGGAACATTTTCCAAATAACCAATGCAAGAGTTACGAAATCAGGCATGAATAAAGGACCCATTCAGCATGCAAAATAGACCAGTTGATTTTAATGTATTGTTCTGAAGAGTAAGAAAAGTTCATTCACATACTTTCAGATTCCACATTACAATTATCCCCTTAAAAAATTGCCAATTGCTGAGCTTTGGTGTAGCATCAAATAATAATCACAGTTATCCAAAAGGCTTTTAAAATAGTTCCCCCTTTTCCAACTACATATCTGTGTAATGCTAGATTTTTTTGATAATAGTCAGCCAAAACAATATACCACATCCGAGTGAATACATTAGCAGATATGAGAATACAATTATCTTCCATTAAGTCAAACCTTGAAGAGATTTGCAAAAATAAAAACAATGTCAGTCTTCTCACTGTTTTCTTTTTGTATAAAAATATATTATTTACATTGTGTCATGGGCTTATTGCTATTTAAGAACAAATAAATATTTTTGAAGTCCCTATTTTAACTTACAATATGGTAGGTACCAGTAGATATAAACCATATTTAAAAAATTATTTAGGATTACCAGTGAGTTTTAAGAGTGTAAAGGGGTCCTGAGATCAAAACGTTTGAAGATTTCTGTTCTATAGCACATCATAGTTTAGACATTAAAATTATGACAGCCATTGTCTAATTTCTATTCTCACTCCAAGGTAGCCCCTACATACAAATGCTTTGCATTTGCATGGATGGCAAAAAAATAAACTAAATTTCTAAAATTTTATATTATACCTTAATAAGCAAACTGTATGAAGTAAAAGAAAATAATAATAATGGCTTTGTTTTTCTTAGTGGTTGGTTGCCTTTGCTCTGGTGCCAGGTCTTCTGGGTTCAAAACCTGGCTCTTTGATTTCTTACTGAGTAACATAGAGCCTTATTTCCCTCCTTACTAAAATAGAAATCATAATCATAATTATGAGAAGTGAGAAGGTTGTGAGGGATAAATGTGTTAATAAATGGAAAGTGCCCACACATTCAGTCAAAAAGTTTTTTTTAACTCTAATAGGTAAAAAATCATTGACAGTTAATTTGAATTTCTGGGATTTGGATTCAAGAAATATGTTTATTTGTTTTTTATGATTTCTTACTTGTTTTTATAAATCTTCTCCCTTCTTCCCACCTCTAAATTAAAAACTCTAGTACACTTACAAACTAGACCAGCATTTCCTAAATTATCTCCCTCAAAACAGTAATTACTTGAAATTTTAATAGGTATGACATTAAGATAAGCATTTACTTTTTTTGTAAAAACTTATCAAGATTAGTTTGAAAATTGCTTGCCTTTTAATAATGTAAGTCACAATTCATAGTGAACATCTTTTGTATGCATAAGGAAACTGTCATACTTCTTTTTAAGCTTGGATCAGCTTCCATATTTTATCCTTCATACTTCTAATATCATGAAATGTTTCTGAGAATTCCTTTAATGTGAAATTTATTGCCAGCACCACTTCCTCTGGTGCTTCATCCTTTTCTTCACAATCACTTTCCTTATTTATGTCAACAAGTTTGCCTTCACCACGTTCCTCTGGTGGCATATGTACAGTCTTTCAAGTGGTTGCAGACAATATTCCCACAGTTGGCTATTTCTTCCACAACTCCATTTTTTGTTCCATTCAAATCCGGCAAAGTTATTTGCACACTGTACTGAAGTGTCTGCTAAAATGCAGGTAAATCACTTGCTGTTAATTCCTGCCATGGTACTGGAATATTCCCTAGTGTATACTTTGTGTCACATTTCTTCTGAAACCCAGCTCAAGAAATTGCATGATCTCCAGTTATATCATCGATGCCCTATTCAAAAGTCTATGTAAAATAAGAGACTTTCAAAGTTGAAAGAATTCTTGATCCATTGACTGGATTGATGAAGTTATTCTTTGTGATAAAAAGCAAATTTTCACATTTTCATATCAATACCCAAGAGAATTAGGGTGACCGTGAACTTTATACAATGGTAAGAGTGCTGTAAATATTAAATTACTGTGCCTCCAGTGTTTCTATATTGGTGATTGACAAGAAGCCAATACAACTATATGATTTCCTGTCTGTGTGTGAACTGAATAATGGATATGCAGTTATCAGTCACTGACAGGCTTTGAAAGAGGTAATGTGACTAGTGACTAGTCATTATGTGCATGTGTTAATTACATTGTGATCTGTGGACTGAGGAGTTAACAGTGAAGTTTATATGTTGCTCAATTACAGTTAATATATTGAGGTAACTGAAATTTGAGCCATGATGTTGGGAGGCTAATGCTGTTTACTGAAATCATGAAAACTGATATTTATGCATATCAGAACTGTGCAAAGCAAGGACTGCCTTACTGTGACTCCAGACTAGCCTCATAACGAAGAGAGAAAAAAATGAAAAAATATATATATATTTAATTGTTTAATTCTTTGACTTCTACCTCTAAAAATATATCTGAAATTTTGATTTTAAAAAAATCCCTGATATTTTTATGACCACTTGCTGAGCTCATGACCCCAAGCCCTTGATAAAAACCCTTTATGTTCAATTCTACCAAATTTGTTAAGTGCAGTATATGTGCAAAATACTGTGCTAGACTTTTTTAAGGGAGCAAGTAACTTTTCCACATAAACTGATACCTGCCCCCACCACACACCACAGTCACAATCATGCATACCTGTCACCCAGCCAAATGATCACCCCTGCATGATGGGGCCTCAAGGGATTTAGAAATGAATTTATCAAAGTTCCCTAATAAACAAAAAAGAAAGATGTTTCCTGAGCATGTTATTTTATGGCTGGTACTGTGGTAAATTCTTTACTTAACAATATTTCATAAAATTCTCAAAGCAACTGCATGAGGTTATTAATATCCTCAGAGCAAATATAAAGAAACTAAGGCTCAGAGAAAAGGTTATATGACTTGTCTTTGTAAAAGAAAATTTTTCATTTAAGTAGCATTTCCCTCAGAGATATTATTTAAGCCTAAATGCTGCATTTCACCACATCTGGTTCTAACTAAGGATCAAGAATCATGAGTTACCTTGGTCAGGGTCAAACTAGATGTGACTGAATTTGATTCTTTCCTGACTCATGGATAATAAGACTTGATTTATCTAACTGTACACAGACGTGAACTCATTCCACACTCTCCATAATGCAAATTTTTAATCTTTAGCGAGCAGAATCCACTGATACCACCCTCTTATAACAATGACTTTTCCCACCAAAAGCACTACTTAGAGAATTTCATTCCTGGTGTATTCCCTTGCTTGTCAGATAAATAAAATTAGCTTCAGTTTTTGAACTGTGGTCTTTGTTTCATTTTTTTATACCCAAGATAATACATCTAGTTAATGACAGAGCTGGGACACAAATCCATCCTGACTGACTTAAAACCCACATGCTTAATTTCTGTTTTTACTTCTTAACTAAATAATGGAAGTGAACTTCACTTAAGCCAGCTAGCTCCAAGATACAAAAGAGGAGGTTGATTCTACAACATTACTCCAACTAACACTAATTCACTCTTCCCTTTACAATGCTGAGCTCTTCACCCTTGGAGGTTTCTTCCTGTTACAGTAATAACAATGGTATGAATGGTAATAACTGTAGTGATACTAACAACATCAATGACAACTTAAATACAGCTAGGGCTTCCTCTATGCCAGGCCTTCTTTCCCAGCTATCCCAAACCAGGCATTGAAATGTCTTGCTCCCTGGTGTATTCATAGAATTCCTTTCGGTAGATCTGGAGGAAAGCTGGCTATGTACAGAGTGGTGGGGATTATAACTGGAGAACTGTGCTCATTGGAAGGCAGCAGCCATTATTTTGTTTCCATTCCTTGTCAAAGAAGAATACAGGCCCCACATTGCCAGATCTTCCTCTTTTTCAAGAGGCAGCAAAAGTCTGAGTCATTATGTTGAGTTCACTAACACTTTTTAAAATACTGTTTATACCAAACAAAATACACCTGTAGGATGAAATGAGCTCCATCTGTAGCCTTTGCGACACATGCACAGGCTAAGAGGCAAGAAAACAGAGCAGAGACATACTGTCTGCATTTAGGTCCCAGCTTTCCTATTTGTTGTGGTTGAAACCTCTTTAGACTCAATTTCCTTATCTGTAAAATGGGTTTAAAAATAATAGATACTTCAAAACCGAAAGTTTCTGTGATATGACTGCCCTTGCACTATTCACCATGTAAGAACTTATTCACTATGTAAGAACTTGTTCACCATGTAAGAACTTGTTCGTTATGCTTCAAAAGATTGGAGACTGTTGAGAATTAGGCTTGGGGTTAATTAATGATTGTGCATTAAGTCCCCTATACAGAATTTTATTGTTGTTAACAACCATTTGATCAATAAAATTTAAAAAATAGATATTTTATAGAGTTGTTATAAGGAAAAGATTAGTTGATTTTATCTCTAAAAGGCTTAATAAAATACCTAACATTTAATCAGTGTTTTTGTTGTTCATATTTTGCCCCCTTATCTTCCCTTCCTGGGACCTGCCCTCCACACTCTTCCACTTACCCATGACAGTTAGTCCATAGAGCATTCAAACTAAGGATATACATTATGAACATCTGGCTATAAATGACACTGAAGTGGAATAAAAATAAACAAACAAAACCTTCTGTCCTTTTCAATGGTTCAGTTAAATGACAGGTGAACTTAGAAAGGGGGAAAAAATAAACCATATTTACTTTACCAAATTGAACTACTTATTAAATGATAGTGAACCATTTGGCTGAACTGACAAAGTTAATTAATTTAATAATGTTATACAGTTACTAGATGAATAACTTATTTTCTTTAGTGAATTTGAATATGTGGCCTTTACAAAACTTTTTTGCCAGTTTACCCTTTAAAATGTCTAACTAATGTATTTAACTTTTCAGTTTATCGTTGTTAGAAGAATTTGACTGCAGCTGTAATGAACTGGAGTTGCTACCTTCTACTATTGGCTATCTTCACAGTCTTCGAACATTAGCAGTGGATGAGAATTTCCTTCCAGAATTACCCAGAGAAGTGAGGAATAAACTTGCTTTATTAATTAACTTTTAATGAATCTGTTTGGGGGCTAAGTCTTAACAGGTGCAAAGGAGTGTAGATTCATGAATTGAGTGATGAATTTGCATAAAAATTAT
Organism: Manis javanica; assembly: GCF_040802235.1. NCBI lineage: Eukaryota > Metazoa > Chordata > Mammalia > Pholidota > Manidae > Manis > Manis javanica. The sequence continues at coordinate 57,554,879 of NC_133159.1, forward strand.
GTAGCTAGGTATTTGTTAATCATGATCTTTTAAATGACAAGTGATAATTTCTTATATTTGACCCAAAAAATGCACTGGACTTAAAAACATGGCTTGCAAAGAAAAGTAATAAAATGTTGTAAGTTAATCCATGCTAAGGAATACAATTTTAAATAATTTAATTTATGTATTTTGCTATTAAGTACAGTTATAAGTAACACTTTGTGGCAATTACATTTCCATCTCTAAAGTGAAAGATTTTAATGCAAGTAAGTTTTTTAAAGTAACATGTTGCATATTAATATTATTTTAATTTCAAGATACACCAAGATTTATGTCTGAAGGGAATTTTCATTTATTAATATCAAAAAAAGAATTGAAATCTACTTTCAATTTATCATTTTCTACTGAACACTTCCATAATGAAGGAACAATAATTAATGTATAATATTTTAAAGCCAAAAGTGATGAATGGAAATGACAAATACCATTGTAACATGAAATAAAGCTAGCTTTGCCAAGGAAATGTCAACTGTACTTCATTTTTTGAGTATTTATGGCCTATTATAAACAGATGTGTTACATTCATTTGGATGGACAAAAACTATGTGATTGATTAAAGCAATTAGGCTAATAAGTTTTCTAATAATAAAAATATGAAAAAATTCTTCTTTCCTAATATGTAAGAGTATGAGGTATATATTGCCTAAATACATAAAGGAATAAATATATACATATATTTTAAAGACCGAGATTATAAAAAATAAAACAATATGCATATTAAAGAGACTTAAAAGTGATATAAGAAACCATAGATAAATTAAATTGTCTTATAAGTCATAAATGTTAATATAAAAAATAGTTTACACTGTATATCTTCATTTATTTTCCTTTGTTACCCATAGATTGGAAGCTGTAAGAATGTAACAGTTATGTCCCTGCGCTCCAACAAACTGGAATTTCTTCCTGAAGAGATTGGACAAATGCAGAAACTAAGAGTCTTAAATTTGAGTGACAACAGGTATTTCTGCAACATTTCACAATCACATAGTAGTTATTTACTAAAAGAAAATCATTGTTAAAAGTTTTGGAAACATTTTCATGTCTTGTGAAGTATGTGGAATGCAAATATCCATGTCTTATTTAGAAAATGGCAGAAGCTAAATTATTTTCAAACTGATATTTCTAAATGTTAGGATTTGTTTATATTTAAAATTGTGTTTATTTTTAAAATATAATACACAATTATATTGTGTATTAAAATTTTATAAAATCTATAATCCAAATTCATATGCCAAACTCCCCCATCAGAAAGCATAATATTATGAAGATAAGGAAAAAGAATTGTAATGAAAAGCTGCAACATTTATTAATCAAAATATTTACATTGGTATGTATGTATGCACATGTTTTCATATATATATACACACACACACACATGATATATATATCTCCAATAAATTAACTGGGCAATGTATATATCGACACTAACACCAAAATGCTACTAACAATATTGCCAATAAGCTAATATTCAAAAATTGTAAGGTTGTACAATATGGTAAGGACAGTTAAATGGCTATTTAGTCATGTTCAGAGGAGGACAAAGAGGAAGAAGGTATTATAGTGATATATGGGTAAAAAGGAAAAGTGAAATGCAATTCATTGGTCTTTCCACCCCAATTGTGCTCAAATAAGGAAGGATAAAAATAAATAGTGACTGAAGATAAATGCTAAGTAGATAAAGCGATTACAGAATATAATATATGAATAGAATACAGACAAATATTGTATGAGAAACTGAAAGACTTTACAACAAGAGTGTCAAAGATGATCTATGGTATCATGAAGAATGTTCCAGAATCTGAAAGTTTTCAAGATAAGTATGGGAGTTGTTATTTGTTTGTTATAATTTCTTTAAGAAAAAAAAATACTGTGAATTTCAAAAACTTATCACTTGGTAGCTCAAAAATATTCCGATGTAAGAGAATAAAACATTTTATTAAAAGGTTTGGGATTTTATTTTTAAAATCAGGGTAACAAGGAAGCTTCATATAGCTTGATGCAGCAAAAGTAAGTCATGTCAAAACAATCTCATTTCCTGTTTTGACCAGATTATCAGACAGGAAAATGTTAGAAGTACATTATTGATTGTTGTGCCTGACTTCCAGCAACACATTTTTTAGAATTTTCTAATTATATTCTTATGACTAATATTAGGAAATATGCTCATGGACATTATCATAGGAATTGAGCTCCGTTGTCATCCTGGAAGGAGGGTTTTCATGATGAGCTCTAAGAGCCCCTCCTATATTCTTGATCTGCTTAACTTTTATTCATTAACAGTATGAATGATGATATAGAAAATATGTTTATCAAATATTTTCAATGACCCATAATCAGAAGGGCTACTAATAATAATGAAATTATTTATTCAACAAATAGAGCATACTTGATTACTTACCATGGGGCAGACACATTGCTAGATGCTAAGGCAGAAAGATATGAATAAGACATCAAGAATCTCACAATATCAGGAGTTTAAAATACTTTGTCAGACCAGAAATATAAGATTAATTTATCTCCTAGTACAGTGACTGCAACATAGTAGAAAGCCAAATTAATATTTTTAACAAATTAATCGATGCATCTTAACCTGAGGTTAAACATCAAAGCTGAGGCTAAAATTGAATATTACCATCAGAGAATGAGCTGCTGGAATAAAAGATTTAATATGAAATTTTATTCAAAGGCCATGATTATTACAATTTCATATTTATAATATAATAGATGTTAAAAGGGTGGCATTTTATAGTGCAGAAATAATTATTCTTTTGAGCTGTCAACTGCAAGATTGCTCCTGTGTTGCATGTGTGTGATACTAAACAGACATCCACTTTCAACAGAGGTCACTGGAAGAGCAAGGGATCAGTGCAACTTATCCTTCTCTAACAGTTTCTTTCCTTGATACTCCACATTTATATCTGGATTGGTGATGATTTGTCATGTATTTTGTTGTATATGAGTCTGGAGAGTTTTCCCCTTACGTAATTTGATGTGGTAGAATTGATATTCTCCTTTTAGTTCATCTCTACACGATGTGAAAAATTCATCCCGTAAGAACTTTCTTCATCATTTCTGGCTTAAATGAAATTAAGTAACTAAAAACTAGAAGCAGCTTTCATGTTATTTGGTTTAATGTTACAAATGCTAATGTAACAAATAATTCTACAAAAAGAAAAGTATGATATAATTTAATCATTGTTACTCTTTATATTGTTATTCATGTCTTATATTTATTAGCTCAGAAAGAGTATTATATTCTCTCTACAGTTATTTAGATAGTGCACACTTTCTCTATATTTATATTAGCTGTCAATTCCTTTCATATTTATTAAATTACTTACTTAAGTGCTTAACTGCTTCTAAATGTAAAATGAACAGCTTCCCAACCCTTATTAATTATTGTAACATTTTCCATTTCCATTATCAAAATACATTTATTCAGCATTTGATAGAATTCCAACATTTTAAAGACTTAAGGAAATTTTTTTCCAAGTTGTATCTAAAAATATATCTATATTAAAGAGTGAACAGGCAGAAATTAATGATAAATCCATCAGCATAGCTTGTATGTATTACACATTTAGCTAACTAGCTATGATGGTAGTCTATGTAATCGTGATTAATTGATCATGCACAATTTCAGGGTTATCTGATAGTATGCTCAAGCCGACTTGTGGTGATTTGGCTCCCCAAAAACTGAAGCTATAGCTAAGTAGATAATTTTAACTGAATACCAAGGCTGATGCCAAACTCGACATATCTCAAAGCACTGAAGATTCCCTCTTGGAATATCTACTACACAGTATAGGAAGGGTAAAAGAACAAAAGGTCACACTTTTGGAAGTCAGCATAAAGCTGGGAACTGTAAATTCCTTTAGTAGTATGACAGATATGGCCCCTTCCCCTCACTGAGCCTACAGTTTTATGGGAATATCAGACAGTAAAAACATAATCACAAAAATAAATATATAATTACAAACTGTGGTATGTTCCAGCAGGGAAAATTAAAGTGCTCTGAGACTATGTTGGGGGAAATAATTTAAGTGAGGAGTCAGGAAAAACTTCTTTGAGAAAATGACATTAAAACTGAGAGCTAAAAGTATATGGGCTTTACTTAGATGGCATATGGGAGAAAGAATATTCCAGACAGAGAGAACAGCTTGGCTAATCCTCATAGTCGGCTGACAGGCAGATTGTTGATGGGACCAAGTCAGGAAAAAAGAAGCAGAAACTTCTGGAGTGGATTTGTGGGACCAGGTCTTGTAAGGTCTGACAAAGTAAGTCAACAATTTTGGACTTTATCCTAGATATGATGGGAAGCATTTGAAGGACTGAAAACAAGAGATTTTTACTTTTTAAAGATTGTTCAGGCTACTCAACAAAGAAAGAATTGCAGAGAAGAATGAAATCAATACTACAGTATTTTAAATTCTTCATGAAGTTGGACTATATCCATATTTACCCTTGCTATTGAAATTTTCTTGTCTTCACAGATTGAAGAATTTGCCATTCTCATTTACTAAACTTAAAGAGCTTGCAGCTTTGTGGCTTTCTGACAATCAGGTAAAATTATTCCTTGATTTATTTTGTTTATTAAGATGAATTATAATTAAAACTTTGAATTACTAACTACCATTAGATACCTTTCACAATTATTACAGAATATAGGTTATTTATTCCCTGAAAGATATATTTTTATAAAGATAGCAATTCAAATATGTATTTTATTGCTGTAGACAAAGCAGTACTATAGCCCTCATCCTCTTTAAATACTTCAAATTAGCATCTACTTCATTCTCAGAGATCTAATATACAAAAGCATAATTTTTATAGCTTTTTACCTCTAGGTGGTACATCTGTGTCCTTAGAGAACATACTTTAATTATATTTCTGATGGTAAATCATGAGAAATCGTTACCACAATCCCCACAAGAGGGAATTATTATCCTCCATGTTCTTTTTTATTCTCATACTTTTAATTATAATCAACTTGACACTAAAACTTTATTCAGGAAATTTGCACATGACATTTGCAACTATTAGCAGTATTTTCTGTAAAAGTGTTTTTATATTATTCCTTTTTCTCATGAAAACAGATTATAATTGAATCAGTAATTGAGTGTTAATGAATTTTAATAACTGAAAGATTACAAGAAGCAGTTGAAGACATTTGATTTTCACCATAAAACTGGTTATAGACAATTTTGACATAGTTTAGTGGTTCTCTTTTACTTTTTTTTCTTGTAATCCTAAAATTTTTAAATGCTATATCCCAAAGTATGGATAGCCATATGAAAACAAATAGTCTTGAATTTAGTTTGTTATCATTGTTTTCTGAGCATAAAAGCAGAACTACTGGTTAATGAATTGTTCAGACTTCTAGGTATTGGGCTACTTTTGTGAAAAATTTAAATAAACCTCTATAGAATGTAAAATGTAGCTATAATAATAATACTTGTGTTACAACAGTCATTATGTCACTTGCTTTCATCTATCCAGTTAAAAATTAGATTGCCATTCAAATATTATCAATGAACTATAGATTTTCAAAGCATCAATATGTTATCAAGAATAGTGTTTCTGAAATGAAATTAATAATAGAAAATGAAATATTATCTTCCAGAGGTAAATACATTGTGATATATCAATACAAATACAGTTGCTTATCTAGATTGGACCTGTCTTTTGTTACAAAAATATCTCTTAAAAATAAATGCTTATGTTTTAACCTAATTAAATTCATAGTTGATCTTGCAGAGCATGAATTTGATAGCAAATTCCATTTGTGTTTTTAGAGCAACAGTTCATGAAAATGAAAGGACATGTAGAACCATACCAAAAGCTTACACAGCTGAAACAATTTAACACACCTTGGTCACTTAAGGATTAAAACAGACATTGCTTAGTGAAGATGAATAGGTTTTGTAAAGAAATATACTAGATAAAAAGAAAATCTCATTTTGAAGAACTTACATTCTGAAACTATTCCTCAGAAATAGTCTTGTTTTATGTTATACTTTATTTTATTATCTTTATTTTTCTTCTTCTTTTAATTGTTCATTCAGTTGAGTCCAGACTATTGACCATCTAATCTAATTAATGTATTCTTTACTTCCAGTCCAAAGCCCTTATCCCTTTACAAACTGAAGCCCATCCAGAAACAAAGCAAAGAGTATTGACTAATTACATGTTTCCCCAGCAACCTCGTGGTGATGAAGGTAAACTGTCAGTAAAAATTTCTCTGTACTTAAATGATTGTGAATAAAAGTGATTAATTTTATTCTGATCTCTGGATGGGAATACTGGCACATGGTCAAGGCTGTAAAGATAATTACATAACACACATAAATCATCTGGGGTTTAACCCTAAGCATGAATCTTCTCTTCCACACTGTAATATATTAAGTATTCCTAAAACATAACTCTTCTTCTTTATATCTCATATAAAAATAATGTTGTTTTAGGAGCAACTTCTCTTGATAGAATGCATGACACAGGATTAGTTAACCAAATATGGTATCCAGCTAATTGAAATGAGCTAAAAGGAATTATATACTAAAGAAAGTTCAACGAGCTGATTTATTTCCTGTGTTCCCTAATTTCTGAATACAATTTAAACATTTAACTAGTTATCTCAAGCCCTAAATTATTTCATGTTAAGAGTAAACTAGGAAGAGATGACTTTCAAGTAATGACCGTTCTTTTTCGAGTTTCCCTAAATAATGTCAGCAACTATGATGAAAATACTTTGTTGAAAAACCACACACTTTTTCAATAATTAAATCTTCTATCTTTTGATCATGTTATTCATAACATTTTTAAAGGTTAGTCCTTCACCATTTGGAAGAACTCCATATAAGTGCCTTATTTCAAGCCAGCACAGGTTAACAGTAATTCCAAATAACAGTAGTTCTAAGAAGAGTAAACCGACTTAAACCACCCATGATTTAATCCACCCAGTCCACTTGAATGAGACCAACTTTTAGAGGAATTATTTGTTTATGTGTTTTTTATTTTCAGGGATAGATATAATAAATGTCTTTAGTCTTTGATTTACAAATGTCAATGAGTCATTTCAGAATATTTTAGGATATTTTTATCCCAATTTTGACTTTCAGAAGTAGGAAAACAGAGGATTGTTTTTGTATGTATTTTTGAGGCTTCAATAACATGGATCTTTCAAGTTTGTTAAAGAAAAGCCATCATGTTTACATAGGGTGTAAGGAAAGTATTAAGTAAGAATTATGTTTTATTTATGCAACTTTACTTATATTTTCATTTCAATTTTCCTAGATTACCAAAATATTTCAATTCAAATAGATACAGGGGAAATGAGAAGAGTCTCATATTAGCTGGTAATTTCTGAAATCCAGGTTTATGGACTAAATCCCTAATTTGTTCCAGAGAGTTAGGTAGATTTAGTTAGGTACTAAGTGTGATGTTAAGGAATTAGCCTAGTTTTGTTTTGTTTTCCTTTGAGGAAAGAAGAGTTGGCAATAGAAAACTTTTCGTGAACTTTAAGTCACCCATTGGTTAAAGGCAGAAATGTAAGAAATGAATTTTCAGAATCCTGTGCAGCAAAGAAGGAAATATATGACAAAAGTCATACTTTGAGAAATAATTTAGACTAAGTACTTTTATTACATTTTCATGAGATCTTCCCAAAAGTATTACAAAGAACAAATTACCATTAGTCTACATTTTGATGGAAATCAAAGATTTATAAGTCCTTTTTTCCCCTGTGAATTTGAGGCACACTCAGACTAATTTGGACTTTGATGTTAAAAAACAGATTTTCCACACGTGTTTAACTCTAGAAACAAATTTCCTTCTATTTCACTGCCCTAGATATGCACACCAAAAAAAGAAAAAGACTGCAATCTTAGACACTTTATTGAAAAACCAATGTTATGTAGTACCTTTTATAAAATTCTAATAGAGTTTAGTGGTTACAAATATGAACTCTGTAATCACACGGACAGGGAATAGAATCCTGCACTGGCCACAAAGAAAATGCATGACTGAGCAAATCTCTTAAAACTCAGCTACAGTTTTCTCATTTAAACTGAGGATGACAGTAGAACCACCATTGTGCTGTTGTGAAGATAAAAAGAGATAATGTTTTAAAATGCTTAGTCCAGCTTTCTCTACTGTTAGTATTACTCTCTGGAGAGCCCATTCCCTACCCTGGACAACTCCCCAATCCCAGTAATAACTAATGCATACTTAGGAAAGTTGAATTTGAGTTAAGATGTTAAAAGACCATTTAACAAAAACAGGGGAATTGTATCCCTTCTTTTCTCTTTCCTTCTTTCTTTTTCTCTTTATTTACTTCTTTCTTTACTTTTCCTCTTTCTTTTCTTATTTTTTGTATTTTTTGGTAGCACTTTTTGCCTTTTTTTGTTAACACTTTATGTTTAAAAAAAAAACAATAATACTTTGGAATCTAACTGTAGATTTCCAGTCGGACAGTGACAGCTTTAACCCTACACTGTGGGAGGAGCAGAGACAACAACGTATGACTGTTGCCTTTGAATTTGAAGAAAAAAAGGAAGATGATGAAAATGCTGGGAAAGTTAAGGTGAACCTTTTAAAATAAAATATTTTAAAAATAAAAAGTATGTATTTTGTTTATCCACTGCTATGTTCAAATAGACTTTGGGACAAATTGCATGACCTCTGCTAGAAAGTCAGATACATCTTCAAGTCTTATGGTGGCACCTTTCACTATAGCAGGATAGTAATTTTGGAAGCATTGGTGTGCTTCAGAATGAGACTAATTCCCTGTTCTGACTGAACAAATTTGATATGCCACCCCATCTTATAGAATAACAATAGGAAAGAGATTCAAGGTGAGAAAAAGCAAAACAAATAAATCTGGGTGATAGGCTTTGCCTAAGCATCTCAGTACATCTTTGAAACACTGAAATGGTTTTCTCTTAATCACCGAGCAAGGCATCATTCAGATTGTGTGAGGCCAAAATACACATTTATGGGAGAAGCAATGGATTAATATTACATTGGCATTAAAATTTCTGAGGGATTTTATGTCCCTGGGGTGTAAGAGTAGAATGGGTGAGTTTTCTTAAATGTGAATATAAGTTTTAAAGGAGGTGAGTGCAGGTGATGTTGCTTAGGGAAAAAAAACTTCAATTTTTCACATGAAAACCTACTTTTAAAAATCTTTTATTGAAACTAATCTAACAAGGTTGAATTTTAAAATCTGTATTTCTCCATTATTTAAATTTGAAAATGTCAGAATTGACATGGATTCTATCAACATCAGATCTTCATGTTATCATCATGACATCTTGAATCTCTCACTAATTGTTGTGGTATTATTTGTGCGCTTTTTCCATCATGGGTATTAACAGCTCTCACTCTTAGTGAATAATGTCCTAAATGATTGTATATGCTTCTATTAATAGATCTAGATTGTGTGATGTGTTCTTCTTTACTGTCCCCTCATTCCCATTTTCTAAACTTTTTCCTTAAACCAGCATACTCTAGAATCTTAAGAGAATTACACAGGAAGGTAATGGACAAGTCCTTCCTATATCATTGTGGAGAGCCCAAAATGGATTCCCAAATGAAAATGACAGTTTTGTTAAAGATTTGGGTTTAAAAAAGAAATGTTTCTGAATACTTGGATAGTGCTATCTAATAACCAAAGAGACTTCTTTTTAACTTATGAATTCCTAGAAAACATAATGCTAAACTAAAAATAAACAAAGACCTTTAGAACATTTCAGTTCTTCTTTTAAGGATTTCGTATGTTAAATCCAGAAACAATGGATGATGCATTCTATACTGGACCTCTGATTCATTCTTTTACTTCATTAAATACCAAAAACTACATACTTCTTCCTAAAAAGGTATATTCAAGGGATCCAAGAAGAAAAGAGTGCATTTGATATACTCTGGTATGTGTGTCAAGGAAAATATAAAATATGGTAAATGTAAACAGTTATTTAGAAGCCCTGTTTGTGTGTTACATGATAAGGTATGTTTATCATGAGAGTAGGTTCATTATACTTTAGAGAGTATTTTATTTATGTTTACTTATATTTGGTTATTTCTGTCTTGGTGAAACAGTAAGTGTTTTCAAAATCTCAGACTGCTTGGCTTTGACTAATTTGAGTATTTCCAATGCCATGGGCTATTGGACAAATTAGAACACAAACAAACTTCTAAATAAATCATCATGGAAGTATGATGAATGGAATATACTGGAATCTTACACTAAATTAACACTTTCTGGTTCATTACATGTACATTAAACTGAGCACCATTTGAACTTTAATATATGTAAAATTTAAAAAGGAACCACTGACCTATGCCATCAACCTCCAAATGGACTAGAGTATAATGCCCTACTTAGAGTGTGTATAGTATAGTATGAATGCTGCAGAGTGTGAAAAATTTAGCTTCATATGATATTGCTACTGTTTTATTACAAAGAGTTAAAAACTAATTTTCTTATGGTTGTTTAAAATGCATTACCCTGAGTGAAAAAAAATACAGAAATAGAAAAATGATAAAATGAAAGTATTGCTACAGTGCTCCTCTTTCTCCCAGAAAATGGAGATTCCTTCTCCCACAGGATCACTCCTGCCAAGCCCCCTGGGAAAGGGGCCAGCGTGGGATTACTCTCCAACCTGCCAGACTGTCTGGCGATTGCTGCACACCATGGGCCAGGTGTGATCAGCAGATCCCAGATATGCCCGTCCCCCCGAATGACCCCCCGCTGGCATGGGGTTGTGTAAGTGGCCTCCAGCAGGACAGGAGCATGTGCACTCCATTGCCAGCTGCAGCACAGCCCACCACTCTTCCCTCTCTAAGTGGCAGACAGGTAGGCCTAGGTGTTTGAGGTAGGCGAATCCCCCATGTAGAGGCAACCTTGAAACAGTGGTTTATGGGGTATGTTCTGCATGATTTGGGGTAAGAAATGTTGATCATATAAAACCTTCCAATTGCCAATGTTTGATTCCGAATAATTTTTTGTGCCTTGACATTGGCAGTGGGGTGGGGAGAACTGAGTCAGAGGGGAGGAAACATTGATATGAGGTGCCTAAGAGTGGGATATCTGGCATGTTTTTTGAGTTGGGTGCTTCATTTTTATTTATGCTTTTATTTTGTAAAGATTTTTTCTTTAATTTTGGGGGGATACCAATAGTCATCAGAATGTTGATGACACTGTTGATACTATCTAAATTGTCCCCACACATACACACCTTTTTTTTTTGTAATATCAATTCTGAAGCAGATTAAATAACTAAAACTTGATTGTTAAAATAGCATGAAATTTGAATTGAGATTTGCTGAGAATGGACTTTGAGTACAAAGATAGACATCTTTTGAAAAGCATTAATTTCCCTTTAATTTGAAGGTACAGATAATGAGAATTCCTATAAGAGAAGACTGGGTTGGGAGTTGTGGCAAATAGGGCTTTCTTATATCAGTGGGTTGGGTGTTTGAGAGTTTAATGAAAGAAAAAGTCTTAATGGGATGTGAAAGAACACTGTATTTTTGTAAACCTTATCATCCACATGTAATGGACTAGATTCTTATTCTGTCTTATATTCTTAGTATAATATAAGGCAAGCCGAGAATCCTAAAACTACCACAGGTTTCCTTTCTTTATAAAATGTTCCAATAAATTTCTAGAAGAAGATATTTAACAATCAAGTCAAAGCATTTAACTATTATTTCTCTTACTGGAATTGATAATCACATCAAATGAATATTTAATCATTATATAAGAAAACCACAATTTTGTATGAATTTGAGATATTATTTCTAAATGCCCCGGCTATTAATTCTCTTCATGGCTAAATTTTTGTGGGTCTCCAACATCTTGCAACTGCTATTTGCATTTACTGCACTTTATTTAGATCTGAAATACATAGAATGTTGTGGTACATTTCTATTTTCCAAAATTAAAATAAATAACATTTTGATAAAAATCTTTCATTTTAATAAAGTATATATGTAAAATGAGCAAATACTTTATGGTGAGTGACACAGAAAACATTTTGACATATTTTTCCCACCTCCCTGTGTAATAAATTAATTTACATATTTTTCAGCCCACATTTCTAGCCTATATATTTAAAAATGTAAAGAAACTGCTTTTGTATTTGGGCATTACTAAACTATTAATATAAATATGTTTATGATCATGTTTACTCATTTCTGAATCACTGCACACATGAGTTGGAAAGTAAGAAGGCAAAACAATTTGTAAATGCCTATCAAATAGTTTTACATATTTGTTACCAACATAACAAATGATTAAGTATTATAGCTGCATTTAAAAAGAAATTATAAAATATGTGTTAGCTTTGTGCTTAAAAAATTAAAACTATCTTTTCATTTAAGTCAATAAAATTCACATTTTAGACTACGATTTCTTCCACAAGATTATGCAAATAGGTGCTGCACCTAAACCAGAGAATAGCTCTGAACTGACACTATGATAACAAAAGCTTTGGAGTCAAAGAGTGGCATGAATCTGGGCATTGCCACCTATAGCTACATGACTAGAGCAAGTAATTTACACTGTTTCAGCCCCTGTTTTCTTTCTGGAAAATGGGAACAGATGCTATAATGGGTTGTGAAACTGAAATGAAATTTAATATAATTAATTATAAATTAACATTATTAATTACAATCATTTTTGTTTATATTTAAATATATGTAATTAATAAAATAAGTATTATTTGTTATATAAATAACTAGTAATAAATTAAATATCCCTATAAACATTTCACAAGATGCCTGGCACATGGCAGATACTGAATAACAAACAGTTGCTGCGGCATACAATTTGAAAAATAACCCTAACAGTTACAGGTATTATGGTTAAACATATATATATATATATGGTAGAATTTAGATTGCCAAAAGAGTTCAGATTTTAAAAATATGTAAGTAGAAGTTGTTCTTAGAAATAGTATCTAATCCCTGCATAGAATTTATAAATTTTCAAATGACTTTCACATTTCTTACCTCATTTTAGTTCTAGATTAACCTATGACTTTATCCTTCCCATTTTACATGAGTAGAAACTGGACAGAAAGATTAGTGGTTGATAAATTTGGGGGGTAAATCTGTGGCTTAAATTTAGGTCTTCTGACTCCAAGTCAAGTAAGTTCTGCCGTAAATGGGAAGCAAGGAGCTTAATGTCTAGGTGGAACAAATCCAAATTGTATGAGACCTGAGCTTCCAGAGTTTGGAGAGGGGCCTCTTTAAGGAAAAAATATATAAAATAACCATGTAAATACATAAACAGTGCCTCTCAGGAGGCTTTAGAAAGAGCCCATGGAGAGGACAGTCCCTAAAGCTTAAGCTTCATTAGCTTCATGGCAAATCTGCTTTTGTTTCTAGATTTAAATATTTTTAGAGATAAAATACTCAAACATATTCTACTGATGTGACCAAAATATCACATTAACTTGCTTATAAAATAACCAGAAAATATAACCATGGCCATTAGTAAATACTTATCTAATTGTGAGAGATGTTGTATAACATCTACAAAAAATGGATTGCATTATTCAATGAATTATTTAAGTCAGTTAAGGAAGAACACCTTTTTTTTTGCCTTTGATTAAACTTAGAAATGTAATTTTATCATTGAGGATTTTTAAGGTGCATAGAGTTTAATTCAACACCCTATTGGAAAAAATTATTTTTAATTCATTACCATTATTAAACATTAAAAAATATTCTTAATTGGCATAATAACCATGCCATTCTCTAATTTATATTTTTAAATGTACTTTTAGCTCTTTGATAGTAAGTACTTTTTAAAAAGTTCAACAATTTAATTTAAAACTTAGGTTTCATTTGTGACTAACATTTTTAATACCAATTTGAACAGATCCAAGAATGCATGGATCCCAGTGGACTTTATTTAGCATGGATATCATTCTTTTTATATTTATTTAAGAATGCATTATAAATTAAGTGCCTTGAAATATACTTATATAACATTCTAACAGTTTATAATTTTTTCTTGGGCTATATTTTTATGACTCTTTCCATATATATCAACTTCATCCTTATTTGTTTGGCAAGCTAACAAAATTACCTGGTTTCCATCAGCTTTCCAAAAATGTATTGGAAAAACAATTTTGTGTTTTTAGTACTGAAAGGAATGTTAGAAATTATCTAGTGAAATCTACTGCCTGCGTATTTGATGTGGAAAATGAGCCACAAGAAAGAAATACTAGATTAGCAAAGCTGGTGGATTTGCTAACTGCAGATGAGCCTAAGTGCTTGAATTCATATTTACAATCCTCAGATCTATACCACCATCAGTTTCTTACATGCTTCTGAGTTACATGGGGGCGGGGGGGGAGTTTACGTGTGTGCCCTGCCCCCTTTCTCCTTTTCTGTCCCTTTCTCACTCTTACTCCTTCAGCTTCTCCTCTACCTTCTCCCCTCCCCCCACCCATCCTCTCACACACTTGCCACAGACGCATCCTCACCACACTCACATAAACCATTTCAGGTTGCACAGTTGGTTCTACTCAGATGCAAAAAGGCATGGAATAAATCAGGCTAAGTAAATCTGCCTCTTGTTTTTCCTCCCATTCCCTCTTAATCAGTATGGATAATTTAATACCAATTCCATGTTATATTAAAAATTTTCTGATGGTAGGATATTCTACATGGAATGTCTCTTTTATCTCTCTAAATTAAATGTGAAGAATCATTAATATATAAGTTCCCTAAAGTCAGATTGATAACCCAAAGATGACTTCAAGAATAGAAATAAATATCTGGATAAGCATAAGACAAAGTTTACATGCTTACCCTAGAATATTTTTAAAAATCCAATTTTTTATTTCTCTTTATTATAACATTATTAGGATAAAATCTTAAATGTAAAAGCTACCCTGAAACATATTTTTTTAGGTTTTAACAAGACTTAGCTACTCTACCTTTCCATGTACCATGCTAACTTGCATAGCTGATGCATATTTGGTAACAGATACTGTCAAACCCCCATTTTTCCAATACTTGATGAGCCTACTTATAAATCTTTTGGAGTGTCCTCCGCTCTCCTGCATTGCTACTCCAAAGATATTTTTAACATCAAAATAATGACTTATAAATCAGATAAAGAAGGGAACAGTCTCTAACGTATAAAGGCAGCTGATAGTAAGTAACTTCATTAAATCTTTCAGTACCACTCATTTAAGTGTTTGACCTACTGCTGTTTCAACCATTTATGCAGTAGGTTTAAAGAAAGGATATAATCCAAACTTTCTTTAATCTAGAAGTGTGTGCAGGGGTGGGGAGATGTCCCACGAGGCTGAATGTGAAAAGAACCCTACACATTCTCCTCCGCAGCAGTTTCTCAGCCAGCTCAACACTCACTATATTGCATTTGGTTATATACTACTGCACATAAAATGGAGTCGTTTTGTGAATATGCTTGCTGAAGGTATTTTTACGTTCAATTTCTTTTTATAAACTTCTAGGTTGAAATAAACCTAAAACGATATCCAACTCCTTACCCAGAGGATTTAAAGACTATGGTAAAATCTGTTCAAAATCTGGTGGGTAAGCCAAGCCATGGAATGCGTATTGAGAATTCAAATCCAACTGCTAACACGGAGCAAACTGTGAAAGAAAAATATGAACACAAGTGGCCTGTGGCCCCAAAGGAGATTACAGTGGAGGTATTTCAAGGTTATTGGTAATTGCCAGTGTGGTTTGGATTTTTTGGAATTACTACATATGTTTTGTTTTTTTTTTACTGATCAGCTCTTCCTTGATAAGTTCAATTTTTTTCCCCTAAAATGTGTCTTTCTAGTCTTTCAAATGATGAGGGTGGCATTTAATAAATCACTAATAAATGACACCCTTATGGCCTAAGAAAATTAACATAGCTCCAAAAGTTCCAGTATACAGAAGGAATGATCTGCTCCCCCAGCTAGGCCTGGCCAGTAAATGCATTATATAATTTTCATGATATTCTTCTTTTGGCTATCCCAGACTTTTATTGTGAGTTATTAGAAAAGGCTAAATGAGTATTTTTTTATTCTGCAAATCTCAGTAAAATTCCTGATCAGATTCAGAGCCAATTTTTTTTAATGTTTTTTGTATTTGGGTTACAACCTTTATAGGAAACTATTATGAACAAAAAAGGGAAGATAACTTTGAAATTTAGCTTTTTGGCATCTAGTGAAGCTTTATTCCTATATTTCAGAATGAATTAGATATTCATCCTTATCATGTAGTAGTCAGACAAGAATTCAATCACATTTATGTCACCTCTGTATTGTCTCATCAACTCTTCAGCTAACTTGGTTATCACTGTTTTATCTTCATTAGAAACATTATTGGTATGAGTACATCTAGAAGTTACTGTACCTGCTTCTCAAAAATCTAGACAGGCAAAACTCTTTTACAAATCTGCATTTCAAAGCATCAGTTGGTTGCATTGATTAAACACCAACCACATATTAGCACTGTGCTAAACACTGTGAGAGAGAGAAAAGAAATATAAAATGTGTGCATAGTCCCCAAATAATTCAGAGCCTAGCCAGATAAATTTAACACAGATGAAGTGATTAGAGAACATACTATATAAAATTTGACCAAAATATGACCACATGGCAGGTACATGAAGGAGAATATAATACTCTAAGAAACTGGGAGATAAGCAATCACTTCCAATTAGATAAAAAGTAATGTGAAATAGTGAAAAGTTGACCTGCATATTAATAATTGAGTGATTCTTTTAAAGTCAAAAGCAGAAGGCTTCCAGGCAAAGGGAAAAGCTTGAGCAAAAATAAGCATGGTGTGCACTCTCGTGAGTGGAGGTCCAAGCCTGCCCCTCAAGACAAGGATACAGCTGGATATCTAGGGAAGAAAATTTAAGTAAATACGTATTCATTTTCATTACTTTTTCTCTTTTGCTTATAAAATAAGTATTATTGTAGCTTTTCCCTTCCAAAGTATAGCAGATAAGCTAAGCAGAGCAATACTCTTTTTTTTTATGTCTACAATATTGCAGTAATATAAAATGCAAGAAAACCAACACTTAGGGACACACTAAATACATATATGCTTTGTATTTAAATTTCATGTAATCACAGTTTAACATCCAAAATCCTGTTAGATCATGATAATTCATAAACTGAGTAATTTTGCTACAAAATAAGAAAGTCCTAAAATTGCTTAATATAGAGATGGCACAGGTGAGGCAAGGGAAAGATGGCTTTGGTCATAAATTTCATAATAATCCTAGTAGAGAATATAAATCTTCAAATTGCCCCACCTCAAGTTTAATAAATCCAAAATTAAATTGAATGTTTCTCCCTCAAATTTGCTTCTGTTCCTGTATTCCTGATCTTGATCTCAGCTGGCACCGCTATCTACCAGTTCACTCAAGGAAGAAATTTGGGAGGTGTCCTGATTTCTTTTTCCTTCTTTCTCTGCCACTGCCTTCCCCTTCGAAGCCATCACCAAAACCTATATGTGTGCATCTAGCTGTATCTCCTCTACTCCTCAGGCTCTCAACTCAGTCCTGCATTACTGTAAAAACTGTCCGTTTATTGACTTCCCTTGTCCCCAGGTCCCTCATAGCCTTAAGAGTTATCTTTTTACTCTTATGGTCCTTAAAAGCACTGTAGTGGCTTTGTATTGCCTATTTAAGCTTCTTAATTAGCTAGAGAAGCCAAACTAAATAGGGGTAAGATTGGAGCTCAGCTTTCAGTTTTATATTTATTTCTGAAATAACCCTCACCCTTTTGTAGTTTTCTTCCATTTGGCTTTTTCCTCCTGAGGTGAAGAAATTTCACTGGTAATTTCAGTACTTTTTCTAAAATAGAGATTCTAGATCTTTTCCCAACTTTCAGCCATCCTAAATCAAGGAGAAGCTGTTACTTTCTGCATTATCCTCTCTTCTCAAGTTACTGTACCCAAATTAAAGGTCCACACTGCATATTTTCAATTTCCAGAGATAATAAATACAGATAACCAAGTATCTAGCTGATCAGTGTATATTAAGCATTTTTATGGTATGTTTTGCCTGTATTCCATTTTTGAGTAATTATTTAGTCCCTACTTTCAAGAATGTAGAAGAAGGTATCATATGCTGCATGATATATTTATCTATGTGGTTAAATTTGGAAAAGTAAGAACAACCAAATAATACAAGTAGGCAGAACCAGACGCAGATAACAGAAAGAAAAACAAGATAAATAGATTATAAATGCAGCAGAAAAAGAGGGAAAGGGAAAGGGAAATCAACATGTGTTGATCACTTTCTATTTGTCAACCTTATGCCAAGAGTTTTAACATGTGCTAGATAGAGAACACAGCTCGGAGGGCCATATGAACCAGGACGATGAAAAACAGGAAGGGTCCCTTCTGCACTCAGTTTCCTTTATACTTGCCTTGTAGAGTTTGTGTTTGCTTTTCCCCCAGTATCTTAGTCCATTCAAGCTGCCATAAGAGAACATCAGAGACTGAGTGGCGGATAATAAATAAAAAACATGTAACTTCCACAGTTCTGGAGACTGAGGATTCCCAGATGGAGGCACCAGCAGATTCAGTGTCTGATCAAGGCCTGATTTCTGGATTAGAGATGGATCTTCTCTCTGTGACCTCACGTGGCAGAAGGTGCCAAGGGGTGCTCTGGGGTCTCTTTTGTAATGGCACTAATCTCATTCATGAGGGCTCTACCCTCATAACCTAATGACATCCCAAAGACCCCACCTCCAAACACCATCACACAGATGTCAACATACAGATTTGGAGGGGACACAAACCTTCAGCCTGTAGCACCCAGTTCTTTCTATGTCTAGCATTCCCTCATTCTTCAACGTTCAGCGTAAAGACCACCTCAGCAGGAAGGCCTTCCCTGATCACCCTGCTCAGGAGGACCCTCTGGTTTTTCTCTATCACATCACCTTATTTATCTCCATTAAATACAGTAAAAATACTTATGATTATTTTGTTTATAAACTGTGAGTTTTCATGAGGACAAGGGTATGTCTGTCTTGTCTACCATTGTCCTCCCAGTGTCTAGCACAGTGCCTGGTACAGAGTAGAGGCACAGTAAATTCCTGTTGAATAAGTGAATGATTGATATAGGCAAGTGTACTCTGGTAACACGTCTGTCTCTCCATCCAATTAGAGGTTCATTGGAAGCAAAGACCATGTCTCTGAGTTTTTGTTGAATTAATGATTCATTTAGTGTTTGCTGTCATTACCTGTCCATATTTCATCACCTGTGTATTGAATGACTTGTATTTAACAACAGCAATCAACCAATGGCCAGTAAATTGAAATCCTTCCTAACTCTGATTATCTAATACTTTATATTATGCATTAATATCTTAATAGAATATGAGTGAAGGTAAAATGTTATGAGGGAGAATATTGTGGAGGGAGGAAGGCAGAGGAGGGGAGGAGGGAATGAGAATAGTACAGTGAATAAAGCTGTGACACAAGTAAAGGCTTAGCGATTCCTAAACTGTTGCCTTTTGTATCTTGGTAATGTTGTTACAAGGACCATGGACAAAAAGAAATACCTAACAATTCCATTTATTAAGTGGTTACTTTTGAACAGCTTAAGAAATATTTATGCCCTATCTAGTGGTCATTTGAAAAATAATACACTTAAGTTGAAAAAGAAAATAATACTTTCATTTCATTCTTAAATAACTAAAACTATTTATTAATGAAATGGGTGCACTTGTTGGACACCACCTACCTCCTCCAACATTGGAATCATGTCGGACTCTACAACTCTAATTTTGACTTCACATTGGTTTTCAAGTGGCATCTAGATTTTTAATCCCAGCAACCACCAAAAACACAACATCATGAAGACCCTTATCAAAAGTAATATGCAATCGAATGTTGAAACTGAGAGCTACTAGTTCACACAGTATCTGACTGATGCCAAGCATTGCTTTATTTCCTTCAGGTATTTAAAATAACCCATGTATCCCTGTGAATTAGCAACAGCACCACAGGTGCCTCAGAGCACAGTTCAGGAACAAGGACAAGAGCTTTGAAGTCTCGCAGACATTAACTCAGATCTTGATTCTACCTTGTTATCAATTGTATGTGACCTTGACAAGTCACTGAAAGTTTTCTGAACCTTGGCTGCTTTTATCTTTAAAAATTCAGATAATAGTAACAGAGTTTTTGTAGAGATGTAAGCAAGTATATCGAGCTCCAAGCTCAGTTATTGGTACAGAGAAAAACTACAGCACATGATAATTCTCTTCCCCTCCATAAAATAATTTTCTCCCCTTCTGCCCCACCTTCCTTTAGTCCTTCTATGAGACACAGCCTTGCATTACAGAAAACTTAGTAGAGACCTGTTCACCATGTCTATCATGTTCATGAATGCTCTGGATTTTTCCCTTTGTTAAGAGACTCAGTCCAGTTTCTTTCTATAGAGGAACCACATATTTCTCCTGGAAACAGAGAATGGTAATTACCCTTGAAAACATCATTAAATGCTTTAGTTAATACTACACTTCACCCCAAGATATTTTTTGTCTTTGACTCTACCTTAAGTTCCCTTTACTACAGCAGTAGCAGGCAAGATTTAGTTTTAATAAGGGAAGGGCAATGGGTTAAAAAAAAAAGGATTTTACCTTTTCTTTCCCTTCCACTTTTGTCTCCTCAAAAGAAATATGGCTCAATGTGCTTATAATGGGACCCCCACTAAATTTGAATCCCTACCACATAACTTGCACTGTCTTCAACATAGATGTAGTTTCAAAAGCTTTACCCACTTTTCCAACAAGAACCTTATTCCTCTAGAACCCATTAAAAGAATGTATAGATGCAAAGTCAATGATTAGTTTCCTTTTTTGGACAGTTAACTTTGCCTGTTCTATGAAGCCCACTTGAGAATCAAGCTTTTCTTAGCATAACCCAATGTCACACAGAAGACTTTCAAATGGGACAAATCTCAGTTCAATTCCTGATTCTACTACTTAAGTTTGTGACTTTGAATTACAACTACCTGTCTGGGCCTCCATTTATTTATCTGTAAAACAAAGATGATGATAATAACTAACTTAATTTAAAAAACAAGGTATTATTTAAATAATTCCCAGGGATAATATATATAAAGTGTTGAGCATAGTAGCACAGTAGCAGTAATGGGGTCTCCATAATTGATGGCCATTATAATCTTCATCAGAATCATTGTCATTATCATCAGCAACATCATCATTTTGCTCATAAAGATCAGAGTCTAACTGGGTCAGTGTAAGTACATTATTCTTGTTTCAGCAGTGTTACCTTTCTAAGTAGAGGACCACAGAACTCTATAGAAGAGATACATATATGAGGAGTTGATATCATTCTCTCTTTCTAACTACTAGGGCTCCATTGAATTAAAAATAGAAATTCTTGAACAGAGTCAGAGACTTAAGTCTGAGTTATACCATAGCTACCATGCTGAGCTCCAGTCAATTTGGGGGCACAGATTTGAACGTTTGATCTATATGTACACAATAACTTGAGCACTGATTGCATAAGGCATAGGAAAAAAATACCCTCAAGTATTTTTACATTTCTGGGCTTGTATAACTCTTTGTTTTGTTAATGAAAATGAAATTCCTATGCTCCTATATTGAGTTTCATAAGAATATTTCCTTTTTAAAGTATTATTTCAACAAATAAGCTACATTTAGATTCATAAACTGTTAGTACTAGACAGGAATTAGCATTAATTCCTATTGTCTATTACCTTCATTTTCTGATGAATATAGTCCAGAAAGGAACATTGGCTTTCCCAAGGTAACCTAATTAATAAATAATAAAGCAGAAATAGAATAAAAATAAGTCACCCTATAATTGAAATATTTTTGACAAATCTTAACATATTTTATGCCTTTTGTTGCATCATTTCTTAAATGTGCATCTACTTCTACTTATAAATTTCTGCAAAGATGTGTAAATGCTTTTAGTCTTTATTCTATCACCTTAAGACTTTATCATAAGTTTCTTACGCTTAACCTTTGAAGTAATTTTCCAAGTCCATGAAAATACAGATTTCCCTCTTCATCTCCAGAATTTCCATCAATCCCACTCTCTTTCCTATCCTTCTTCAAATCTGATACTGCATTTTAAGTCTCTAATCTGCTCACAGCTCAGCTCTCCAGGAGGCAGCACAATATAAGGGAAAATCATCAGACTAGAACCCAAGAGAATCCTGCCTCTATGCTAGATCTTTGTCTAATTATATGTGTGAGCCTGGGCTTTGCTGAGCCTCAGAATCCACCTCTAGAAAATGATAGTGTTGGATTAGATGATCGTTTAGTCTTCTTCCACTGAAATATTCTCTTAAAAGAATTATTTTTTTATTAAGTATTCTCTTAATATAGTTAAATATTCTCTTAAAATAATTTAACAAGTATGAAATATATTCAGGTTTCTTACAGGCAAATATTCTCATACAGACCTAAATAAAAACAACCCAAAAGAGGATTTAAGCCAAGAGTTAAAGAAATGGATATTTTTTTGCAATAAGCAAAGATGGGAATCTGTCACTACGTGGGGCTTTAAAATTTATAATAAGAGTTTCTGATTATTACCAACCAATTTACTTATAAGGTGGGATCCATTTCATTTGTTACATGTTTTGTCCTCAATCATATATTCTTTCTCTGATTTAACAAAATGTTTCTAAAATGTGTTACATTAATGTTCCAAACTAACAAGTACTAGTGAATGAGAAAACTGAAAAATCTTCTTTGAATTCAAGTTAACTAAAGTTTAAAGAAAATAAGACAAAGATAAATGCTATGCATAAATTTATATCACTACTTATTCATGGGCATCGATGAGACTTTTATATGCAGAAGGAAATGAGGATTTGGTCTTTTGTCTTCCCTAATGCTCTCTCTTTCTGGCTACCTGGAAATAATAATATGAATTAAAGAAGTTTAAAATTCATGTTTTTTTACACGTTCATTTGTCTTTATAAAGTTATATTCTTATACCAATGTTGCTAATTACACTCAATGAATGGATTTAGAATAAAGATTTAACAAGCTAGATTGATTGTGAGAAAATTAGAAACCTTAGGAAGAAGGCCTGATAGAACTATAGAAATTAAAGACAAGATCACTTGGGTAACAGTAGGAACTGAGAGGGCAGCTGGCAGGAAAAACAGGATTTACCAGTCGTGCACCACTATGGCCAAGGATGAAAAAACTTTAGTTGGTCAGTGATACACTTTCCTCTTAGAACGCTTAAGCAAGTTCACCCCTTAGAACTCTTATGTGTGTATATATCATATATATGTATGTGTTATATACTCCTATATAGCTTATCATTCAGCCCTCTGCTGAATATATCTCATCTCAACTAGACTGTAAACTCCCAGAGGACATGGGTGACATTTTGTCTTTCTTTGGGATCTCCACAGTTATTTGCACAGTGCCAGACATATACACAGCTTTCAAAAAATGACTGATGCTGATGATTGATGGACTCATTTAAATTAGAAAAAGAAAACATTTTAGTGCTTACCTCAGAGATGGACATGATTCACTTCTCCCAGTGCTCTACAGTGAATTAATTTTAGAGCCCCATCTTTAAATCTGAGCCAAATAAAGATATTGCCATTTTGGTTAACCAATGTTTAAATGTTTCCTTTCCTTGTCCTGTATTATTATATCTCTCAGGATTCTTTTGTTCATCCAGCTAATGAAATGAGGATTGGGGAACTTCACCCTTCATTAGCTGAGACTCCTCTATACCCACCCAAACTTGTTCTGCTAGGGAAGGACAAAAAAGGTAACAGTGTGAACCTAAAGTGGAAAATATGCCACAAATGCATGTGCATGATGAATCATCAGCTGTAAATTATTACACACCATGGTCTATAGATATATTTTAAAAATATGTATTCCTGACATTAATTGGTATGCTGTTTTCATACTTGGCTATTCTGTGTTTATAATTGTCAATGTTCATGGCACTATAATATTTTCCCCCTTTACATTTCAGAATCAACTGATGAGTCTGAAGTTGACAAAACTCACTGTCTGAATAACAGTGTTTCCTCAGGCACTTACTCAGACTACTCACCTTCCCAGGCTTCCTCAGGATCCTCTAACACCCGGGTTAAAGTGGGGTCCTTGCAGACAACAGCTAAAGATGCAGTACATAATTCTTTGTGGGGTAACAGGTGTGTTTAGAATTCCATCTTTTCTGTTTCCAAATGCTTATTTCCAGCAAGGTTTTAAAAAAATTGAATCATCTTTATTTTGTAATTGTATTCAGCACATGAGTGGCATAGAAGACAAAAGGGGCAGGTAAGCAAATGTTGTCCCCCTGAGATTTCCAAGAGTGAGTGAATCCATTGTATTCAGCAAAACCGTTGTCTAAGGGAAAGGTGATAGGAAATTAACAGGCTGAGATGATAAGATGGAAAAATTTTTTTAATCAAAAGTAGTGTTTGTCTAATACTTAGGACACATTTGGGCATAACACAAGAGGAAATATTCAATACATTTTTCATTGTTATCATCAGCATCATCACCATCATCATCATCATTCTATCACCACCTGGGAAAGTTGAGATATAAGTAAAATATTTAGTCTTTCCAAAATGGCTCCTATTCTGTATCACTTTCATTTTACAAATGAAAAAACAAAAGCCAGAGAGCTCAATAAAGTGACTCAGTGAGGTAGTACTTGTGAATGTGGCCCCTATACAATGGATTTAATGTCTTCAGTACACTTATTTCAAGGCAAATTTGGATCCATTGGAAATACCAAGTATTTACAAGACAGGTGTACTCAACCAATAGTTTAGAAATGTACTAAATCAGAAATTCCAGGGATGGGAACCAGGAATCGAGTGATTCTAATTACCAGATAGGTTTTAGGACCCCTTACTAAGGACCTATATATTTCATTCATTCATTCATTCATTCAACAAATATGTATTTAATACCTACTATTGCCAGGTACTATGCTAGGTCTGAAGAGGAAAAAAAAAGCTCTGCCTTCATGAGTTTACTAACATTCTAGCAGAGGACACAAGGCACTACACGATAAGTGTCATAGGTAAGTAGATTACATAATATATTAGAAGGTGATGGTCACTACGAAGTAACCAAAGAGCAGAGCAAAAGGGTGGGTTTTTTTGGGACATGAAATCATAAGCTATCTTAACCGTAAGTGAGGTTTGGATGAATGATCGGTTAAACAAAGGATTGTGAAATTCTTGGCTGCTTGTTCTCTATCTGGCAAAGGCCCAGCTTTTCCTCACTTTCCTGTTTTTTTCTTCCCCTTGTTTTCCGCAGGATCGCACAATCTTTCCCACAGCCTCTTGATTCAAAGCCATTACTCAGCCAGCGGGAGGCTGTGCCCCCGGGGAATCTCCCGCAGCGCCCTGACCGGCTGCCGATGAGTGATGCTTTCACCGACAACTGGACTGACAGCTCCCATTATGATAACACAGGGTTTGTCGCAGAGGAGACCACAGGCGAGAATGCCAACAGCAATCCTCTCCTAAATTCAAAATCCAGAAGCGCAGCTTCTCACAGTCGCAGGCCTTTGATTAGGCAGGATAGAATCGTTGGCGTTCCCCTGGAACTTGAGCAGTCTACACACAGACACACACCAGAAACAGAAGTGCCTCCTTCCAATCCTTGGCAGAATTGGACCAGAACCCCTAGTCCTTTTGAAGACAGGACCGCTTTCCCTTCCAAATTAGAGGCAACCCCCACCACCAGCCCATTGCCTGAACGGAAAGAACATATAAAGGAGTCTGCTGAAATACCCAGTCCTTTTTCTCCAGGAGTACCATGGGAGTATCACGATTCCAATCCCAACAGGAGTCTTAGTAATGTCTTTTCTCAAATCCACTGCCGCCCAGAATCTTCTAAAGGTGTTATTTCCATTAGCAAAAGCACAGAGAGGCTTTCCCCACTAATGAAAGATATCAAATCCAATAAATTCAAAAAGTCACAGAGTATCGATGAGATTGACATTGGCACGTACAAGGTGTATAACATACCACTAGAGAACTATGCTTCTGGGAGTGATCACTTAGGAAGCCATGAACGACCAGATAAAATGCTGGGACCAGAGCACGCTATGTCCAGCATGTCTCGAAGCCAGTCAGTCCCAATGCTGGATGACGAGATGCTCACGTACGGGAGTAGTAAAGGGCCACAACAACAAAAAGCTTCCATGACGAAAAAAGTCTATCAGTTTGACCAAAGCTTCAATCCCCAAGGAGCAGTGGAAGTTAAGGCCGAAAAGAGGATCCCGCCCCCTTTCCAACACAATTCTGAGTACATTCAACAGCCCAGCAAAAACATAGCCAAGGATTTGGTTAGTCCGAGAGCTTACAGAGGATACGCACCAATGGAGCAAATGTTTTCATTTTCTCAGCCATCTGTTAGTGAGGATGCTGTGATGAATGTCCAGTTTGCAAGCCAAGGGGCCAGGGCAGGCTTCTTGAGAAGAGCTGACTCCCTGGCGAGTTCCACAGAAATGGCGATGTTTAGAAGGGTCAGTGAACCTCATGAGCTGCCTCCGAGTGATAGGTACGGCAGACCTCCATATAGGGGCGGTCTGGATCGCCAAAGCAGCGTTTCAGTGACTGAGTCCCAGTTCCTGAAAAGGAATGGCAGGTATGAAGACGAACACCCTTCATATCAAGAAGTGAAAGCTCAGGCGGGAAGTTTTCCGGTTAAAAACCTTACCCAAAGGAGGCCATTGTCTGCGAGAAGCTACAGTACAGAGAGTTACGGTGCCTCCCAAACCAGGCCAGTTTCAGCTAGGCCTACTATGGCAGCTCTTTTGGAAAAAATACCATCTGACTATAACTTGGGTAACTATGGTGACAAGCCATCAGATAACAGTGATATAAAGACGAGGCCTACTCCAGTGAAGGGAGAGGAGAGCTGTGGTAAAATGCCTGCAGACTGGAGACAACAGCTGCTTAGACATATAGAAGCTAGAAGGTTAGACAGGGTATGTTTGGCATTTCTCTGTAAGAATATCCCTCCTGCCTTTAGTTTTACTTTATTGGCATTTCTAAGCACATGTAGTGAAGCATGAACTACATGAATAACTAGATGATCAGCATTTTATTTATCTTTATATTGTGGGGAAATTGATCATAATAGGTTTTCATGGATATTGTTCAATGCTCTTTGAGCGTCCGTAACCTGTAGATGAATTATTTATCAAACCTAGTCTAAATATTGTTAGTAAGAAAGAATTCAACTCTATTATATGGG
The DNA here is from genome assembly GCF_040802235.1 of Manis javanica. Classification (NCBI taxonomy): domain Eukaryota; kingdom Metazoa; phylum Chordata; class Mammalia; order Pholidota; family Manidae; genus Manis; species Manis javanica. The sequence continues at coordinate 57,582,187 of NC_133159.1, forward strand.
ATGATGCTTCAATTGCTATCCAGCCATTAAGGCAAAATGCCTCTCCTAAGACCCAAAACTGTTCTCTTGTGACCTAAAGAGTGGGATTTTTATTGAATCTATAAAAAAAGTGAGTTATTGTGCCCCTTTCTGCACAGACTCGCTTACATTAAAGCCAGGTCTAATTTGTTTATCAAATTTGCATAGAGTGTCCCATACTGTGATGGGACTACTAAAGCTATTACCTCTAATGAGCAATAATCTTCCCAGCAAGAAACAGAAAAATAAAAAAAGCAGAGATTGAATGCCCTCCTACACACAATTTTTAAAAAATCCTGCCACTTAGAATGCTGTGTTTTACATAGAAAGAAATGTTTAAACTAAAATTATACTACAGACAACAAAAGTAATGCTTTATGAAGACTACAGTACAAATTCGTATGTAAAAATAAAAAGGAAATTAATCCCGGTTCAGTTACAAACTTAGTTACAATAAAGCATGGAACACACAGTGATTAAGGAGAGTAAAAAAATATATATATTGTATAAAGCCTAGAATTACTTTTTGTTGCCTGTTCATATCTCTCCAAGTCTGGTATTTCATTGTCCAGAACTATGGTCAATTAACCGTCATCTTGGAGTGTCCTTGTAGCTTCTGTGGAGAGGGCTTTGTGTGCTCTGCACTGACCTTAGAATCTTAAGAGTCCTTTCTGTTACAATAGGACCATTTGTTCTTATTTTCTGGGTTCAAGTGCTCAGTGTAAACTGAGGATCTAGGTAACAATATACCATTAGAATGTTTCACTCAATAGTTTTCTTATTTTATTTGGTGTCCTGTTAAAAGCACAGGTCACTGTATTGATTTAATATATATTTCCTTAATATTGAACTTTTTGTGTTTTCAGGTGTACTCTTCTTAAATCATTATATTGTTTGTAGGTCGTGTCTACATGACAATACAACTATTTTTAGGGAAAGAGTGAACTAATAAATGTGGGTGTGGGTGTTAGTTTCTCAATGTGGAAATTGGTTCTTCCTTGCAAAATCTTTCATCAGAATGTCTGTTTCAAATAGGTGTGCTCAGTCCCACTGAAGGGAGACTCATCAAAGCCTCATGACTGGCTGTCAGTGGGAGACACCTGGTCGGTTGTCACCATGCCTTACCTCAAGTTATACCCTCCATGTAGACAGATAACTTGGAGGGCGAAAATATTTGGGGCCAAATAATACAGTACAGTTTGGAAACTCTGGCCTCGTGTAGACACGACCATACGTTAACAGGGTAAGATGAACTAGTCAAGAAAGGTTTAAGAAGCTTTTCGGAGCATATGTACGATGACTAGTAATTTGAGGCAACAGAGGAGTGAGTGAAAACAAAGCATGAAAAAGAAAAGACAAAATTTTAAGCATTTGGTACCACCATTTATTTATTGGTTTCCTAGATAAATGGTTCTGCTCCTTCAATCAGAGTTACTGAAAAGTAGGTGACTCCTCTAGTTGGAGCAGGAATGTGGGGGGAAGAAACAGGACTGGGAAAGGAATTGGAATCAGTGGAAGTCCGGAGGCCCTGCCTGAACCAGATCCAGATAACTAAAAATAAACTCATGTATTTTCCATTGCTGTGATAACACCTCCCATTTTAAATTAGTCTCCACATATCCTCTGTTTGTTTATAATGCCCTCAGTCTTTCTTTCTTTTAGAGCAATTTCAATGTATATGCAATAGCTTCACATTTAATTCCAAGAAATTAAATCACCTTAGAGAATTGCTTCAATCCATTGGATCCTGGAAGCTCAACCTCTTGTTTTCTCCAAGTAACATTTGTTTCCCCTTCTCAATTGAGTTACTGAGCTTTTCAGGGTGTATCTTACTTAAAACTTTCCAGGTACTCAACAAGATGAATTCAGGATACTGGAGCACAGATTTTTGTTATGTAAAACTAGTTTGGATATAGCTGTGCTACTTAACATTCTTTCCAAAGTCAGACTGCACCAGAGACGTGGTGTGCTTCCTTCCTTCCCGGTGAGGTTTAGTTGAGTGATTTGAACCCTGGAGATCAAACAGTGACTCTAAAAGCGATAAGGTCTTTGCCCATTTCTTATAAAAGTGAACTGTCTAACAACCTGGACATTAGATAAGCCAATAGCCCAACATATTTTGGTTAAACGTCTCGCTCAGTGTTGACCTTTAGAGGCAGCTAAAGATAAAGGATGCTTGTTTTTGCCCTTAGTTTGACCTCAAGGCTCCGGCCTCCACTACAGAGCCCCACTGTGACTGAGAATATTTAAAATATGAACCCATATGTCTAAGACTGATACTCATCTATAGGAACTGAGAGGGCACTAGACTGGAGTAATTTTAAACTTTAAAGAATCATTCAACTTCTAGATTGAAATGTTCAGTGTCCTCTTCAGTTTTGGCGTGACGACAGTGAAAAAGCTCTGGATGAAATAATCATGGATCCATAACAAATATAATTAGTAGACAAGCACACCATCAAAAATATAATAGTCTTTCAGTTGAGTTCAGTGAAATTTGATGCTAAAAATTATTACTTTGCCAATAATTGCCTTAGAATAGAATAGCTACCTGCTGTTAATGTTCAATAATGTTCAGTTTTGTAAAAAAGTATACTAAGGTCAACTTCTGTAGATTTTTTTTCCAAAATAAGAGAATTAGTTAAAAGAGTTAAGTGCTATCAATTATTATATTTCCATAATAGGTGGAAAATGGAGATTATACTCACAGAAACTATTTGATGACAGGGCATACAAAAATGCTTTAATTTTTAAATGAAGTTCTGTAGAAAAAAGTTAACTGTTTATCAGATACTTGGACTAGCTTTAGATGCACCTATTGACAGGTAGCCACAATGCAAATATCACCAGAGTGTTCTATAGGAATTTAGGTATATCAGATAAATAGTATTAATCATTCAAATCATAATTCCTTTAGTTTCATTATGAAATTTCTCTATTTAAAATGTAAATTTTAAGAAATAAAAAAAAATTGGAAACTTTGCTGCCACATACAACTTATTTGACTGGTTTAGCTAAATTAATCAGCAGATTCAATTGGCCAATGGTTAGACTGAATGATTTTTTTGACCAGCTATTTTTCTGAGTTGCTGTAATTATACCCATAGACTGAAAAATAAAGGAGACTGACTTTGGCTTAAACACTGCAGAATTAGAAGCTAGTATTTGTCTTTTGTACGTGATGCTCTCATAATGTGAAAGAGACCATGACATTTGCAGCTGACAAAATTTCATTAAGAACTCACTGAGTTTTTCTAATTATGATAGACTACCTAGACTACCACAGACGAACAATATTTGTCTAAAGTCACTACAGTCATGATATACAAGAGATAGGTTGTATGCCTTTGAATTAGCAGCAAATATAAAACAGAATGTATCTTTGCTTTTTGTCTTTTCTGTAGTTTGGATGGTACTCATTATGTGCATAACTAACACTGTTTACTGTATGCTTCTGTCCGACCAAGTGCATGTTTAAAAGAAAGTTACCGTTTGCCTGCTTAAAGTTAAATGTTATAAATTTAAACATGTTCATGTAATAATCAACTTTGTTGAGCATGTGTTCACACCCTGTCACATGGTTATTTCCTCTACTCAGAATGCTGCTTACAAACACAACACAGTTAACCTTGGCATGCTGCCCTATGGAGGTATTTCAGCAATGCATGCAAGCAGAAGCATGACTTTAAACTTGCAGACTAAGTCTAAATTTGATCTCCAAGAACTACCTCTTCAGAAAGTAAGTATGGACTGCCTTACATGTGTCAGCATACCAAAGCCAGTTAATGTTGTTTGTTCACTTAATGTGTTTAGGCTGCACATACTACCCTGCTTATAGGCTCTCAAGAGTCTAAAAAGCCCAAGGGCAAGTCATGCAAAGCCCGAACAGTTGAGCTGCTAAGTGAGTATATGTAGCTAGACTGATGATCAAGTTTCTGCTTAACAGCTTTGCTTTTTGGATTGAGCAGGTTCATGGCTTTTGAGTTGCTTTCAGGCTCATTCTCTTATTATTCATTTTCTTTTTCTTTTATTCTTTGTTTTTCTTTCTTCTGTATGTGTATGTGTGTATTTTTTCTTTTTTCATTTCTGTTTTTGGAGCTCGCCCTATCTTCTCTTGCTGATGCATTCTGAGATCAGAACTAGGAAGTATTGTTGGATCTTAGTTGATTCCTTATGGAAGGACATAGAGTCCTAAATTAGAATGGAAATTAAGTGCTTGGCACTTCTAAATGCTTCTTTAGCCTCTATCTTTGTGAGAAATATTACAAAGAGGTAAAACATAAGAAACAAATTGTTACTCATCCCAGGCTAATGGAAAAGTAGCAAGTTTATGTGGTTTTAAATGAAAATGTAGGCTCATTTGAAAGGGAATATACTGTCTAAGAAGAAACATTTCCATTTCCAAAACAATATCTCTTCTTATTTTATTCAGGCAAAATTGAGAATACACATTTTACCTTTTTAAATTGATTAATGCCTTCTGTCTTAGTTACATTTTGATGGAAACTAATGAGTCATTTTCACACAATATGTCCCTATGACTATGTTAGTATATTTGTTAATCTAGTGAGTTTTTAGGGGGAAAAAAGCAATGCAAAGTAAGGATAACAGAATGACAGTAACCTCCAAACACTTCTCTCATATTAAGGCTAATGAACATATGCAGCAAACTCTCATCCCAACAAAATGAGGGCCAAACGAACTCTAGTTCATGTTTTATTATTGATTAGTCTTGATAAAAATCCCTAACTTTGGGTAAGTTTCTTGATACTGTAGTAGAGCAATAAAATCAAAGAAACATTTGTATTCACAGCTTTTTCAACACCTGTGATAACTTTGGGGAAAAAAAAGAAAAAATAACTAAAGAACATTTGAATGTTGTTTTTCCTGTCCTCAGTCTCCTGTTGAAGGACCAGTGGGATGTGGGGGATTTTCTCTACAGAGAGAAAAACTTTCTCTCTGGAGAGATTTGCAGCGTTTGCCAGTGTCAGTGATACAAACGAAACATCACTGAACTCAGACCCAGGACACGAGTGCAGCCAGCCCTCACGAGGCTGGCCCCAGTGCACCCCTCTCAGCAGCACAGGAGCCTCTGCTTGCATGGAACGTGTTCTTCTTCTCCTTTCAGATGCCCAGGGCACTCATCCACTGCCCTAATAAAACCATAGCTCAAAAAGGCCTTGAAAATTATTTGCACTAAGGAACAGATGAGACATCTCAACTTAAACAGGCCCTTCTCCTGGAGGGCTTGGCAGTTAATAGAATCAAAGCCTCAAACTAAAATGATGGAATTTCACAATTCAGTGAAGAGATTAGAAAGATCTCAGCATGAAGGAAGTTACTGTTTAAACACCTTGAAATTATATCATATGGAGAGCCCTATTTTTGCTTAAAGTTTAGCCCTTTTTACTCATCAATTTATAGAATAATACAGATAGCTTTGATATATTCAGTGCTGAAACTGGTACACACTTGAAGCCCTCTTTCTCAGTGTCTTATTGCTCTCCAGACATAGAGTGGGTACCTCTGTACTGCTCTATTAATTTTCTGCTCCTGTTTGGGATACCCTAGAATGGGTTCACTGTAGCTCTAAGATGACATTCATCAGAAATATTAGAGTTATAATATGTGAAGACTTTTCAGCCTTCTTCCATTGGACACTGAGATAATCTAAAAGAGTTCTCTTTGGTGGTTAAATCGCAAACCAAGAATAACCCAAGTACTAAAAAACTCCACTTTAAAATTACCATCAATACATTATTATCCACATCAAAAGAAAAAGGGGCCAAAGAGAGAAGGCAACCCAGACTGGGCAATTACTCCGTTACCCCTAAAAGATTTTATGACCCCAAATTATCAGTTCAGGGCCTATGAAATTTAAGCATTTAGGCATTTGGTACAGCTTTCCTATCATGCCACCATTACAGGGAACTTACCAGGAGTGCTTAGTCAGTTTCAAGAGTGCTCCAGGCTCTACTTCCTCCCAGGGATTCCAGTCTAAGTCTCTGTCCCTTCACCTTTGTGCTCAGGTACATCTTTTCTACAGAGCCTCTTTAATTTGAAAACTGTTTGGTTTTTCTGCCAAGCTTTAGAGTCACCCTCTCTTAAGATGCAGCCTCTCAGATGCCCCTGTCTCAGCTCCACTGACCATAACTGGTCCTATGACTAAGGCTACTTCCTGAACCCTTTCCACCAGGAGAGGAGATAGGCATTATTTTATTTTCCTTTGATTTATAAATGCATAAAACCTACTACAACACTTTTGTCTTACTACTTAAGATAATAAACATTACTATCAGCTATTCAAGATTTCTTTGCAGCCCTTGAATACTTGTTAGCCTTGAGAATTGCACTAAAATTCTGAGTAATGTCAATTTATGAACATTTTTCAATAGATAAAATTGACAAAACTGTTCATTCTCTCATGGAAAACCTGTAACTCTTTTCATTCATGAAATTCCTCAGTGATAACACAGGCCATCTCTAGTTAGCTTCTGTGGCAAATGATTCTGGGGTGTCCCAGAAAGGATGAATCAAGGAATCTAACTGAACATTTTCATGTATTACCACTTAAACTCTAGAAATGGGGTTATGGCATACTTTGGTACAGGTATACTCTCCCCAGGGAACATTCAGAGGTTGAAATCCAGATCCTTTCCCTATGCTTTGTGCTTACCAAACCTTATCTCTTGCAGTTAGGAGAAAGGAGGACGTTTTTGTGCTTTCCGTCCCACTGAGATTGTCTTTTTGCAAATTATGATTTAGGTAATTGACAGAGAGGCCCCATCTGTGCTAGTTACAGCATTAATTGAGCATATTTTTGTTTTGGTTTTGAGGTTTTGTTTTTTTTTAGGTTACCAAACATTACCTATTTATTTTTTTCTCAATTTTCTTTTAAACAAGTTTTAATAAACTAATTAAGGATCTAACTATATGTGAATGAAGATTGAAGAACTCTGCACTTTATGAGGTATTTATATAGTTAATATTTATGTGCATGAAAAGAAAAATTCCCCAGACTTTGCTTTTTGTGTTTTGAAGATTTCTATTTTTTTTATATTTATTACATGCCATATTGAGTAGTGTACATTTTTTATGGATTACAAGTTAAATATAGGCTTTCTGTGCTATAAACAGTAAATAATATTTTCTTTGGTAATTTTATGAAACCTCTTAAGATAATAACAGAATGTGAGTAAGTACTAACAAAATTAGCTTAATAAATTTAATTTTGTTTTCATTTATTGATGCTTATTCTAATTTCCTAAAAAAATTTACTATTATTTAAACCAGAACATTGAAGACATAAATCAGCTATTCAATTATAAAATGATTTGCATTTTCCCTTCATTCATTCATTCATTCATTCATTCATCATTTGTTTACTGCCTCTCCAAAAAGCAATTAAGGCAACTTTCTATGATGTGATTAATGGTTCCATGTGCTTCTTTGGTTGTGTTTTGTTGTAACGGAGCTTAGCTATTGTCTTGAAATTTTATGTTATCAGAAAGAAATATAATACTAAAATTTCAGTTCAAACTGCCATTTTTATTACCCAGATTAATGGTAGTAGAAGACTAGAAGAATAAAGACCAGGATTTATTGAGAATCTGCTGTGTAAATGGTACCACTAGGTAGTTTAAATTTAGTGTTTTTCACATAACCTTCACAGACCCTCAAAGGAAGTATTTATCTCCACCGTATAGATGAGGAAACTGAGACTCATGAGTCAAGGAAAAGCACATGCATTTTAACTGTTTTACTGTTGTAACACCTGCACCTAGCATAGCAGCCAGTAGAATTTAAATCTAACTCTGCCTTGCACCCAAGTCCCTGTTGTTTTTACTATTTGACAATACTTTTACAAATGTTTGTGATATCTGACATTTTCCTAGAACATAGTTTCTAATAGCAGATAAAGCTCTTTTTTACAGTATTAGCTCACATCTTCACAACAATCCAGAAAAGTACATATTTTGGAATGAGGCAGTATATACTTAAGTAGAATATGTTAACTAATCCAAAACATACCATGACCCAAATCATACCCTATGGGCCACAAATACAGTACTCTCCTAGTCAGCCAAGCTTAGTAATTGCTATTAGTTACCTCGTGCCCTTTAAGATCCACTTGCATTTCCTGAGCACTCAGTATGCCAGGAAATCTGCTTGGTAGCAGTGGAAGACCAAGGGTTGTGAATGCGAGAAAATCACAAGTTATTCAAACCTACTACTGCAGCCCTAGAGACCAGCAGGGCTGGGGAAGAAATCACTGGGCCTTTTCTGACTTTCCATCTGCAGGTGTCTAGCAGCCACTGTAGTGTGGCATCTTCTACACTGAAGAAGTTGATCATTTTTTCCTTTTTTTTAATTTAATTTCTGCCTTCATAATATTATACCATGGCACCTACTGCTTATTAACTTATCAAAACAAACATTAATGTGAGTTATAATTTCGGGGGACAAGAAGTTGAAATTATGGAAATATATGTATTAAATAATACTTTCATGGAATTTTTGCCTGGAAGAAGATGGCTTTACTATCAGTTTCATTAGCTGATGCTCATCCCACCATCTTTCAAATTATAGAAATTTGGGTAACAGTGTTTGCACCTAAATTATTTTAAAACTTTTAATGTCCTTGTTTACTGGATCTATGCAAATGATTCAGAATGAAATATTCCCAACCTTCCATATGTCTTTATTCACCCTCATTTCAAAGGTTATTTACTTAATTCCATTCTTTTTCTCTGCTTAAAACAAAGCAAGATATATGCAGCATCTTTAGGTAGCTTATGCCTATAGTTTCTATTGATTTTGCTGCATGTATTATTGGCTATCTATCTCTCAAGAAGGATTCACGTACCTTTCTAATTATGAAAAAATCCTCCAGTCTGTAATTCCACATAAATCCTCATAGACAACGGCTAAAATTGCCAAAATAATAATGTTGGTACTCTTACAGATGCTTTCTATTATAATGAAATGCTGGTTAAAAAAACATTTGGACATTACCTTACCACCTTCAGATTGAATCCCTTAAGATATAATCATTTAGATCCAGGCTTGGTATATATTTGACTCTGCAATACCTACTTTTTTCAAAAGCTATTCAGAACAGAAAATATGACAATTTCACTGGAAATAATTTGGGAAAAATAGTTTTTAACACACATTTTGAATCTGTGGCAATGCCCTCTGTAAACTATGTGCCTATTACTAAGCAAAATAGGTCCTTGAGTTCTTCAAGGATATATCCGAAGATCTTTGCAAAGTGCAAAATTCTAATACCATATAATTTCATATAATTTCTCCAGAAAAATTCAGTGTGTAATTCCCAAGCATTCAGTACACCCATCAATGAACAGACCAGAGCAAAGCTACTGGATGAGCAAAGCCCATTTACTCATATAAATGAATCCTGTACATCCACATATATGTACACATGGACACACCATGCACGCACATAGTCATATACAGGCATATATGTACATAGGGAGAGACACACACACATATTCATGCACATTTATGTCTCAGCAAAATTTTAAATTCTTCCAACAGACACTGGTGATCATTCACAGTAGTCAAAAGCATAAATGTTAAATCTGCCAATGTCCACACCCATCTTTGGTACTACATCTGTTCAACAAAACTTCTCATAGCATTAATGAATTTCTTAACAAAGATAATTTCTGATTTTTCACTAAATCACACTAACCATTTTCTCTATTATTTTGATAAAGATATACAGAATTTAGAAGCTGCGGAAATGGTGCATTGTGATGATTTTTCGTATCTTTTATATTTAATCGGTTATATATAGTGAGGAAAAGAAGACTCATTCTTCTCCTCTAAAGAAAATATCCAGAATGCAATACTAGAAATAATTGAATAAATAACTGAGTATCAATTTGGTTACTTTTTTTTAGATAAATTTCAACAGTGAAAACTTCATTACATTTTTACATTTTTCAGTTCAGCTCTTTTTAACCTTTTCTAGAATTTTAACAATGAAGCAACTGCATTTATATACAGTAAAGTAGCACTTTATCAAAAGTACAATTTTTTGTACATAGCTGTACTCCTTTTGGGAAAGATGTGAACCCACTACATAATTCTCTTTTGGGTTCTCCCCTTCCACAAATATTAATCAATTGTTCATTGTCCTTCTATTTCTACAAATTTAAGTTACCCCTATGATGTCTCACTTAAGAAAAACTAAAAGACTAGATCGTTCTTAAATTAATAAAGGAAATGGCTTTCAGGAAATTCCTTTAATTTTGCTGTCTGGTGAAAATATTTTTTCATGTGTCTGCATGTTTCTGTTCTCTTTGGCCCCTGTAACATAAAGGAATTAGTGCAGTTGTTAATTCCCATTTTAAAAAGAGAGTTTATTTTCTAAATGGGTGAAAAAGTCTATTGTGTCATGATATTAGGATTCTGACTGACTAATTTTAGCCTTTTTGAGCCAAAAAATTTTCTGCAATTTTCAGTTACTCTTTGTGACTGGGAGTCATGTCTGGGCAGTTGAAGTAAGTTTAGTGGAAGAAACAGAGATGGCGATGGAAATTATATGGTGAAAAAATGGGATACTTGTGTTGAGCTCTGGTCACTTCTCAAAAAATCTGTTTTATACATACCTGCCCAGTTGGACATATTTATTATCCCACTTCACTGTGAAAAAAATGAAGCCAGAAACGAAATGGGTACTAAGAAAGTAAAAACAAAAACAAAAAACTATACTGGCCCCTAGTACCTTCCCTACATAATTTTAAGTGCTTGATTTTAATATGCAGATATTAATTTTTATATCTAGAAAAACTGCATGTGGCATATGCATATATATTATTTTGGAAAAGGGAAGACTAGAAAACTAATGCTTGAAAATTGGCAGCAAGAATTGCATAGCTATCTGATTATTTCAAGTAATGTGTACCTTAAATGTACTATCTACATTTGATTTTTCAAACACCAGTAAGTTCATTCCTAACTAAACCAGGAGTTTCAATTGTTTCTTTTCTCTTCTTTTCACAATTTCTAGTAGATTTATGAATAGGCAAAGAATTCACATGGCCAAAATACGAAAGAAAATTGAGTTACCTGCTTACCTTCCATTAGACCTTAGGAAAATTTCATCTAATGTAACAATAAAGCCTTTTTTATAAGCAATCCTTTTTAAAAATGCATGCAGTCAAAATACAAATAGGGTGGTTACATCATTTGTTTTTTAAGGGAGGATAAGTAGGACCATCCCATAGAACCAGAAGAGGCCAGGCAAGCAGCCCATCTGTGCCCCTTGTGAAGAGAATGACCCAGTTCATCCTTTCTAGGGTTGGCGGACAATTCCTGCCACAGAGTTGCACACAGACTTTTAACCAGGCTTTACTTATGCAGAGGGAGCCTTAAAAACCTGTGCAGAAAATGGAATAAGAAACACTAATTATAATAACTCACCCACAGAAGAATTTCCCAAGTACCTGTGTATCCAGTAGGTCAGAGGGGGAGAAACCCTTTGCCAAAAGTAAATCTTCCACAGGAAAAATACCCCACTACTATATCCCTCCACCAGAGGCCATCTTTCTGAGGGGGTGTGATTTCTTGCTATTTATTACTCAGGCCAGACTCTGGAGCCCCACCCCCAACCCCAACCACCACACAAAATAGTTAATATTCTGTTAATAGAGACAGCGGTGCTATTACTGGTTTCAAATAATATGCAGTAAGTCAGCCAAAAGTAAAATATATATGACAAGTTTAAATTTTAATGCATAAGTGATCTATACAAATAAATTTAGAATTAAAGCAGTCATGATTTATTTACCCTGTAATTCTGATAGCACAATATTTTTTATGTTGCTTTACTCTTTCCCTCAAAATTATCTGTAGATGATGTCATAGTGACATTAAATCTTGCACTATGCTAGGGTTAACACTATTTTTGGATTAGTGCAAAATATATTCTCCCAGAATTAATGCAGCTTTATAAAATTTGTTTCAGGTTATGGTTTGGAATATTGGAAATTGTATACTATGTATTGTATGGTTTCAAATCTAAATGGTAAGATCACACTAAAGAAACAAATTAAGCACGTTTTAAATGTTGTGGTTTTTAACAATGGGTTCACTTTATTGATTATTTTTATTCAGGTATTGTAAATAATCTAAACTTTTCTTTAAAATTCAGCAAATAACTCTAAAATGGTTATTTTCAGATAATTTCTTATTGCTTCCAAAAAGTTGTCAATTTAGAACTCTTCTGAGTAAATAGTGTATAATAATACTTTTAGTTCAGGATATATGTTTTTCTGCAATTAAAATTAATTTTACCATAATCAGTAGGGACGCTTTTCAGAAAACTATGATAAACTTCTGTTACATCACTAAAGAGTGCCATACCATTTTTGCAATAGACCCCGTCCCAGCAAAGCAACATTTTAGACAATGGACAAGAAGATGTATCTCCTAGTGGCCAATGGAATCCTTATCCTCTTGGGAGGCGGGATGTACCTCCGGACACCATTACTAAAAAGGTAACCAATTTCAAATTAATGACACAAACCATAAATCTTGCACTTCCGTTGTGATATGTAATTCATATTTTGTGTCTTAACATTATTTCTAACTTTGCGATAAATTTAGACTATTATCCCACTATAGGGAGTTTGGTAAACTATAGTGAATTGAAAAGAATGAAAAATGAACATTGCCAAATGTTCAGAGTTGGTAATGAATTTTTATAAGCAACATTTTGCCACCTCTCTGCAGATACTATCACCTCTTACTAGTGCCTGGCACCCGTCTTTGAAGTGCAAGTACAAGAAGGTGTGTGATGTATATTCTGACTCACTTGGCTTCAGCAGTACTGGGTAGCCAATTTGTGTAAAATTAAATTTGACTACAGAAAGATTGATTCACCATTTCTAAAGTCAAAGCAATTCATTCAATAAACAGTGAGTAACTGTACATGCCAGGGAGTTCTACTATGTGTTGAGCACTTCCTAGATCTGGAGAACAAAAGTGAATAAGATATGGAATCTTACTTCAGACTCTTAGCCTCATGAGGTAGGCTGAATGATAAGTAGGTTTTTATAATACTACATGTTAAGTCATCATAAAGGAAGTAAAAGGAAAGCCACAACTTGGGAGAAGATAATGGCAATGTATATGAGGGACAGGGATTGGTACTGAGAATATATTTTTTTAACTCTTACAAATTAATAAGGAAACACATATAGCAAATACAAAAAAATACAAAAGAAAATACAAGAAAATCAGAAAAGTAAATAAACATTTTTTTAAAACTAAATCTTCTTTGTCAATCAGGGAAATACAAAAAAAGATGCTTTTTATACCTACCAGACATGTAAAAATTAAGAAATCTGAAAAATGTAAGTCGTTTGCAAATATGAGTCATTGTAACTCTTTTGTACTTCTTGTTGGAATAAAAGGCATACTTTGGTTTCCAATTCTCTAATAGAGCTGAACATGCATATACCCTACATTGCAACAATTACCCTCCTAAGGTATTAGTCTGGAAAAACTGTACATGTTATTCAAGATACTTGCAATGTTTACAATAGTAGAAAACTGGAAAAAAAACAAATGTCTACCCTTAGAAAGGTGTGTAAATAAATCATCTTATTCACACAAAGGCATATTTTACAGCAATGAAAATTAATGAACTGAAATTGTGAGATGCATACAAATTTTAAAATATAATTTGAGTGAACACCAAATTTCAGAAGATAGCACATATTAAAAATTAAAAATAATATACTTAAAGATCTGAAAATCAATCAAAACTGAAAATATATTGCCTAAACATAAGTACATGAGTGAGAAAACTATTTTGAAGAGGGAATGGTTAACATAAAATTTTATCTATCTCTGAAATGGAGACTGGGAGTAGAATCAGGGAAGAAGCTAGTATTATTATTGGTACTGTTCTATTTCTTTAGTTGAATTATGAATCTAGTTCTTAAGCTAATGGGTGTTCATTTTATAATTGTGCTTTATAATACATCACACTACATAATCACATACTTTATTAGTAATCTAGGTGATGATTTCCCCTTGATGAGTACTTCAGTGCTTTTTAAAAAAATACATTAAATATCCAATTCTTTTACCCAACATAATTGTTAATACTCTGATTTTCAGGTGTTACACATGTTATTAATCTGTCTACAGGGCAACAGTTCTGCAGATAAATATAATATAGTGTGATTAGCATTGTGAAGATGGGATACAGGTCTGTGAGAGAAATCCTAGCTGGAGCTAAAAACTTAGCAATCATGAAAACATACATCATAATTGAGCAGTGAGTGAGACAGGTAGATACCACAGAACTCATGGAACACATTTAGGAGATGTTCTTAGGAAGAAGAACAGAAAAGGAATAGCCAAATATTTTATTAATAGGATTCATTCTACTGCAAGTTATAGGAAATTCAAGTGAAACAGCCATGAGCATTAAGGAAATATTTAGCTATCATAAGAAGTAGCCAGGATCTAGGATAATCCTCAGATTTAGCCTTCGTTATATCATTTTAAATACTTAGAATTTTTTTCCCTCCCACTCTTCTATTCATACTGTTGACTTTATACTAAAATTGGTTCCTCTTATGATTATAAGATGGCTACCAATGACAATTGGAGATGCAAGCTTCCTCTTCCAACTTCATCGCGAGAAAAACACCAAGTTTCCAGTAGTCTCTCAAGAGCAAAACCTTCCTTCCCTAAATCCCGCAACAAACCTCTGATTACATCTCAAATGATCCAAAGCAGTGAATATGATTGGCTTCAACTAACCAGCTGTGGTAGAATAGATGGGGCTCTCCACTCCAGGGACCACTAAAAAACTGTGCAAAGAAAATCGAGGAAAAAAAATGCCACCTTGGAAATTAATAGGAAAAAACAAAAAATGTCTTAAGAAGGGAATTGTCAGCAGTGTCACATGGTGCCAAAAAACATCAAGCAAGGCAAGTATGACTAAAGGCTCCTTCGATCGAGCAACAAAGAGGTCATTGGTGGTTGTGACAGAAACAATTTACTTAATTGATGGGGTGGGAACCATAAAACCTACATTAAGGAATAAATAGAGACTGAAACCTAGGAAAGTCAAGAAGGGAGTTTCCTATTGAAAAGAGAGAGAGAATTATGATAGACCTAGACGGGGATATAAGGAAGACAGATGGAATATTTAAGATGGCAAGCATGTGATAAAATTTAAAGGTTGACAAGAAGCACAGGTGAAGAGGACACTGGAAATTCAAACAGGAAAGGAGGGAAATCTGCTTCTTTATGGGGAAAGAGGAGAGGATGAGTATGGCAGCAGGAAACGGAAGGAGCACCTATCAGAGCCAAGGGCAGGTTGCCTGACCAGAGAGGAGAATCATATTCACTTACACGGTTGCAAAGGGCTATTATAATTTTCTCATGAATGGAAAAGCCTTATTCATTTGCTGCTCTAAACGGAACTAACAAGTGTTTACATTATCCATTCATACATCCATTTTTCCCGGAACCTATTTTCAAAGTCCATAATATTATGTTTAATCCCATAATTCAAATCATGATGATCATTTGCTTCTCAACTTGCTTTAAAAACCCCATGCAATTCTGTATTGATTAAGCATTTGTAGACTAGTTCATCTTACTAAAGACTAAAATAATTGTTTAATCTATCTGAAAACTTCATTAACATTTTACATTAACATTTTACATAACATTTTACACATTTAATATGTCTTTAAAATGTTATCATCTTTCATGTACCTTCTTCCTACTATTATGACAAGCATTTTCTGACTACCCATGTCATAACACTTTTGCCTAAAACCTGAGATTTTAGAACCCATAAATAGACATGCCTACCTAATACCTAACAGACTAGAGGAGTAAAGGATACCTTAAATATTCAAATTTAGTTTTTCTTATGTAGTAATTGAATATATCAAGTTAATACTCAGTGAGAATCAACCTAAAGACATGAAAAATGGTGATGAGATTATTAGCCTGGGCCTCAGGATTTACCAAAATAGGAGTGAAAATTGTTCTATTACTCGATTTATATTTCATGCACAATGAATGTTTTTTAAAGTCAATGTTAATTTTGCAATTATCATGAAGTGAGTAGTCATTAGGCTAGGCAAGTTGAGAGTGGGAAATTAGAAACTGAATTACAAATAGAGTGGGGAATCAAAGGAGAATTAGTGGTAAAGTATTAGCCAGTTCCCCATCTGAGTCTATTTCTCAACATCTCTGCAGAAGAGTTTTTAAATATCTTACCTCTTTGCCTAGAGATGCCACTATAAAGCTCCTGCTGTCAGCCTACTACTGTGTAGTACTGGAACTGTGTCACTACCATGACCAGAAACTACTGAGATGATGCAGAGCCTCAATGGGAAATCCATTTTAGAAAGCCTTTGATTGAACTTTTGATTCTCTCTCTTCTATCATAGCTCTTTGGTTAAGCTAATATTGGTAATACTCATGGCTCTGCCTGTTAGTACTCCAGGCACTATTAGAGAACAAACATGGGTACCCTTCAAGTTGTGGATCCAGAGATTTAGAAACATAAATTAGACAAAAAGTGTTCATCTACCAGAAAGAATTTTGTTCCTGTATCTACTTGTCACTGTCCTAAGTATCTGAGAATGGTTCATCCATGGGAAAATGTTGAGGTTGTTAAATTCTGACTTGGTGTTTTGTTTTAAGTTTCTGAGTGGCAAAAGGTAGGATTGAACTGACTTTTTTTTTTAATGGTGAAATAGTAGGATGTCGTTTCTAATTCTCTCTTGCTATATCAGTCTCCAAAATCTCAAATTCTAAGGTCCATTAATTCAAAAAGTTTAGGCATCATTGCTAAAAGAACGTGTCACAGCTATGTAAATCACCACAAATTCCAAGCAGTACCACATGAGCACTTGAGGAAGTGCTATTAAAAACTTTTGCAATAGCTGAAAACAGTGGTTCCAGAAGATTCGGATTTTAGAATCCTCACATCACTGCTTTCACTGTTGCAGTCTATTAAATTATGCCACTGTCCCCATGAGAACCATTGTGTACCAACCATACAAATATTACTTTGTATCAGGCATGAGCTAAGTGTTTTCATCTATTTCTTCATCTAACCCTCACACCAAACATATGAGGTAAGCACTATTACTTTCATCCACTTTATGAAAGAAGGAACTGAGTTTAGACTTTCCCAACAGAGACTTGGAGTTTAGGTTAGGTTGCTTGCCAGGATCTCACAGGTGACTACATATTTTAGATCACTCTCCTACATCCAACAGATATAGTGTGAAGGTCAAAGTGTGAAATATAAATGGAAAAAATTTTCATTTTAAAGTCTGACTTTATACTCTGATTTGGTAGATTCCTCCATAGAAATGACAAAGCTGTTTTTAACTAACTCTGAGACAACAAGTTCTTTTAAACTATTGAGAGTCTTAAACAGGTTGACTATCCCTGGAGAGATGCCTGGAAGAGATTCTAAAATTCTAAGACAGTTGCCTGTAAGACTATGTTACAATGTTGGAGCAGAAAAATATCCTACCTGTTGGGGAGGAAGAGATTTCCTCTACTCCTCGAGGTTCTTCTAGCTGGTCTAAGAATCAAATTGACATGAGACAGATTAACAGTAGAAAAAAGACAAAGTTTAATTACATACATGTGGGGAAGCCACAGACATGGGTTTCAAAGACAGTCAGAAACAGTGAGGTATACAGGTCACCCTGAGCCAAGGAGAAGCGGGCAGGGGTCTGAGACTTCAGAGGAAAAGGGAAGGAATTCACAGGAATATGAACAGAGTACATATTTGATAAACAACTGTTTGCTGGGCCACACAAAAACAATGAGGGAGCAGAGAGGAATTTTAACAGACTTAGCCACATCCCTCCCTGTCTACCACACCTAGTTTACATTATAATTATCTCCCACAGTTGGGAGGTGGAAGGTCAAAGTTTCTTTTGGAGGCTTTTGGGCTTTGATTGTTCTCAACTCTGAAATAGCCTGCATGTCACAGTGGCACGTCTTGGGGTGGCCTGCCCTTTGTCCCTACATAGAAAAAAGGCTCAAGTGGCATATTAAAACAAATGAAAGTTAAAATGTTTCTCTTCTGGTAAGGGTAACAAAGAGACTTTAAAATCCTAGTGATATTAAATCTGAAAATTCTTTATATGTAAGCTAAACATTCAAAAGTCTCTTAGCATCAATGACTCTTCTCTTGCCAAGTGTCTGTTACTCTAGGCACAATGACTTGGCAGTTAGAGTAATAAAGATGGGTACCAAGGTTCAATATCAGGAGGACACATTTGAAAAGTATAAAAATGCAGGAAGTTAGTCTTGGCTCACAAACTTGCCCCTGAAGCTGAATTTGCCCGTTACTTTCTCGTATCTTCAATGCCAACTCAGCCATTAAGGGCTTTGGGATTGCCAGATGTTTGAGATCTCTGAAGCATGCCCAGGAACTTATTGAGAAGCTAAAAGACATTTAAGAGAAATTATGTGGTGTTTTTTTTTTTATCATTTTCATGTTATTTTTATCTGTTCTTGCATAGCCCCCAAATTGAAATTTTTGCTTTTCCAGACCCTATGAAGTATTAAAACTTTTTAAAATTAATTTTTTGGGAATGAATACTCATTCCTTATTTTAATTTTGGAATTCTGTATATCTTAGTTCATGGAATTATGCTGTTTCTTTCAGTACATATTTACTAAGATAAGATCTAAAGTGTCATTTGAAAATCTTCAATTGTGTGCTGTTGACCATATGGTCAAGCCATCATCTGTGTTTTAACACAACTGAATAAGATTTATACTGGTACTGATTTTCCACTTGGTAATGAAAATCAGTTAATTATAGAACTTTTCAGAAGGCAATATCATTTTTAAATGAGAAGTAGGTGTTTAAAAGTACTACATACGAGTAAGAATTTGTTCACCATGTAAGAACTTGTTCGTTATGCTTCAGAAGATTGGAGACTGTTGAGAATTAGGCTTGGGGTTGATTAATGATTGTGCATTGAGTCCCCTATACAGAATTTTATTGTTGTTAACAACCATTTGATCAATAAATATGAGAGATGCCCTCTCAAAAAAAAAAAAAGTACTACATAAGAAAAATCAACTTACCCTAGAAATTTAGCAATTTACCTAAAAGCATTTTATTGTTATGCTACATATACAAAAACTAAAACCATTAAATTGCAGTCATTGAAAAGTAACTTTCTCTAAACCTATTCTATTAAAAACAAATACTATCTATCAGTATTTTGTATATATACGTACATGTGGAATCAGAATAAAAGTAGCTATAATTTATAATTGTTGGCTTTTGTAATTTAACAGAAACCAGTCAGTAGTGCAGTTGGAGTCCTTTACATCCAATGCAAGGAAGGGGTTAGTGGATGTAGCCCATTTACATAGAAATGGAATCTGAAATAGATAAGAGAGATAAATATTTAAATAGTGGCAAAAGTAGGGATGCAGAAAGTAGAACAGATCTTGAGGCTATAAGAGAACAACTCAAGACTTGGAGGAAGCAGATAAGAAAATCTCTGTGGTAAGCCTTATTTATATAAGAGATAAGAGAAATAGAAATGTTTTTATTTCCACTAACAGCATCAGAATCAAGAGCAACTGTTCTAGTTTAAAGTAAAATTGAAACAAAATAATGATGAGCAATTGTCAGTTCTATCACTAAACTCTCCTTCTGTACAGAGGAAATACATCAGATAAAATAAAAATAAAGCTTTTTATTTTTTTCTTCCCAAAGCAGTATGAGTAATGCCTTGACTTCCATCAGTCCATAAGCAAATGAGAACATCTTCTCCACCACTGTAAGGCCAAGCACAGTCCTGGCTACCTCTTCTCTGTTGCCTTCCCAAGCGTCATTATTCTCTTCTGATAGGAACAAATTTTCTACTGGTCAGAATTAATTTTTCTTTGGGGCCATCACTGAAACTCAGAAACTGATTGGAATCATTTATATAGTAATTTTGACTCCAAACATTCTCTAAACATTAGGAAAAAATATCTTTCTGAGTTAGTTGGTAGGTTGAGATTTGCTGTGCTCCCTCAGCCTCTTCCTGTCACCCCCACTTATTGTATTGTCACTTACAACTTTGTATTGAGCAATAAAGACTGCATTGATATCTAACAATGGTATATTCTACTGAGGCTGCTGAGCTTCAGAAAGAAAGAGAAACCAAATGCATTCACTGTTAGTAAACTCTGACCAAAAGAACCCAGAAGTCAATCAGTGAAAGGGCAGATTGACAACATCATACAGTTATAGATTTTTGTAATTATCAAAAGAAAAAGATTTCAGCACGATCTGTTACCCCAGAGAGACATTTCTTACACAAATATGTGCAGAGTTTTTCTCCTGACCTAAAAGCCACCTTTTTCAGGTCAATTTTGAAGGGAAAATGGTAAGATACCAAATGTGTCCAAATAAAAAAAGAACGTCTATTTCTAGTAGGTCTTTGAAAATGACTCTAGATCTACAATAATATAGTTCTACTTTCCTTGGGGTTTTGGTATCCAGACATAATCTGGAACTGATTATTTTTTTGTGAATAGTAAGTATCCACTCCTAATTTCACACTTAGATTGAAAAAGGAGTTTAAAGCAACAGTCAGTTGCCTGGGAGGATAACATATCCACCATCAGACACAAATATCCCTCCAGGTTAGGAAGGGGTTTAGGAGTAGGTGAGATAGGTAGGTGAAAATTCTATCTTATGTGAATTTTGTGGTTAGAAGTCAGTTATTGATGACATTGTTAGGCACCCACCAAACACCCATTGACACTCTTTGAAATTTCTGATTCTTGAATTTGAGACTGTATTAAGACATTCACTAACTTCCCTTGCCTAACAAATATATGCTTCTGTCTTTATGAGAATAGACTCAGCGTGGTCTTGATGGCATACCTGTTGGTTATTGCTCTAGACAAAACAGGATAAAAACAACCTGTTAATAATGGTTAAGTATGTAGAACAATCCAAAAATCAACTGTAGGAATTATCAACTAAGGGTTCACATCTCATCTTGAAAATGTCACATTGTATTCCTTTTATGTTACCAGTAACACAACTGTTATTCAGATGAATTAAATGTGCTCTTTAAAGACACAGCTTATATATTGATGGCCATGTGACCTTTTCCAGTAAATCAGTGTAGCCATGACTTTTGCTATACTAGAGAAATAATAATGAAATCATCTAATTTAATTCAATTCCCCCGTTATTGAAAATTATTGAAATAAAAGAGAGAAGGCTGAATGTGTATAAAGACTTGCTTGTTAAACAAGCATTAATTGCCAAAGCAAGAGTACAGGCCCTGTAGAAAGCAAAAATTTCATGAAAATGGGATGCTTCAGAGGCAGTTTCATGTCCTTAGTAATAGTAGCTGAATTAGGAGGGTTTGAAGAAATCAAGGAAACAATTTCCTCTACTTAGTGATCTATTTCAAGTATTTATGATTTGTTATTCTGAAAAACTAGGATGATAATTTTTGACCAATTGATTTTAGTATTATACAATTCATACATATTTTTAAAACCTACTCTACTTCTATTTTATATAATTAAGTTTGTTCTTAAAAACTAATGCAAATTGGAGGTTGTGGAAATATGAATGGAGAAATTATTCTCTAATTTAAAGCAAAAATGACAGCTGAATAAAAAATTGCTTAGTTTTATAGTTGCTTTTGTATTGGATTTTTCTACTTAATACAACATGAATTCTTTAACTCACAGAACACATCCCTTTATATCCTAATACCAGTGCAATTAAGACAGCTGTCTCCAGTAGTGAAGGACATCACTGCCATAAAGTCAGGAGATTGTTCTCATCCAGCCTGATTCTAAATTATGTCCTTAATAAAGGTGTAAACCCAGAGAGTATCTATCAAATGGCTATTAAATCAGAGGCAGACAAAACACACGCCACAGATTAAAGCAATAGAAAGAGTAGCAGATTAAAACTACTTATTACATCAATTCTTGACAGTTGTTCCTTAAAACAAATGACTATTCTACTTCAGAGAGTTGATACAACTCAATTACTTCTATACTATCTTCATTATAGAAGAAATCTAAAAACAAAAAGAAAATGAAAAATTAATCCAATGCAATAAAACTGTCCATGATTGCATATGTAATTCGAAGACCTAAACAATACAACTGGCAGATGATTGAGGATTGTTGACAGAGGATGTCAAAATAGTAAGATTCCATTTCTTGCCACTTGATTTTTATGACTTACTCCATTACCTATAGGTTCTTGGAAATCTTAAGGGTGAAAGAAGGGATAGCCAAACTTTTTTTGTTTTTGTTAACATTTTCTTTTTTAGTTTATTTCAGGAATGTATAAATCAGTGTCATCACAAAACAAATTGTAAATTGAAAAGTGTAGATGTAGCTCTAATTTCATCATTTTTGTTATGGATATTCTGTTCTTTCATTTTGGTCAGTAATTTTCAATTCCAAAGCAGTTTTATAAGTTATCATTTAGTCATAGAAGAATAGGTTTATAGAGATTCAATAATCCAGAAATGCTGCCTGCCTATCAGCCAGCTACTATTGTAAGGGAAAGACCCTGTAGTACCTCACCTTTTTATCTGTTATTTGGAGCACTGGAGTGTAGCTCCGGTATTTGACTCTAAAAAAATTAAAGATCAGCAAATATTTTGAATGTCCCCCACTAAATGCTGCACTGCGCCAGCAAATTCAGAGCAAGAGAAAGAACATCTTTTGCTCCTCTCTGAAGCTTTAGAGCTCCCTTCCATGTATTTGTGCAAGTTGGTCCTCCAATACCCAGATGGGGGAACAAAGATTACTGGCATCAAAACTACCCTATGTGAATATAAATCAAACAAGAGGAAACAATAAAGCTTAATAGTTTGGTTGTCATAACATAAAACAATATCCACAATATATAGTAAAACATACATACTCTCATACCATCTTCACAACTTATGGGACAAGGAGCTAGGGGCAGGGAATTGAGGAGCACAGGACTGAAGCCCAGTATAGTCTGGCTCTACAGCCTAGACTAACCACTATGTTATAGTACTAACCTATTGTATCCCACTAACCCCACCCAACCAAAAATTTCAGAAAAGATTATAGCATAGCCTTGTTGCAATAGTAAATAACCCTCTATATTAGCAACATACTTGATATACAGTTAGCAAGAACTTTTTGCCACAACTTGACACTATTTTTTATGTTCCATGCTCAGAAGAGAGAAAGAAGCCCTGGCATCTGATCTGTACTTAAAAATAAATTTCAAGTCCTCTATAACTTATTCTTGATCCCACACAAATCAAATATTTTAGATATTCCTTAATGTTCTTGGCTTCTGAGCCTTCTTTTTCTTTAATCTGAAATATTTACAAGTTCTTACTTACCTTTGTGAATCTCAGAAAAAATAAAATCAGGAAATCTAAGCATGATGAAACCTACCTGCAGATATTTCCATCACTTTGAATTTAGTTCATTTTGCTAATTTTGTTTCTCAATTATTTACCTCACCCAACTTCCTGATTATATCATCTCTAAGATTTCTATCACCTCTCCCTGCTTGATATTGACTCCATTTTCCACAAAATAACTAAGGCCTGTCACAAAAACCACTTGTGAAAGTAATAAAACTGCCCTGTATATTGAGACAAGCCCTGCAAAATGATGATTACGCTAAGAAATAAAAACTGTGTACTAAGCTGCAGAAAAACATCATCTCAACTTTTTCTTCTTAAGATCTTGTTTTTTGTTTCTTTTTTATTGTTTTTGGTCTTAAGCAGGGGTGCAGGAGAAGCGTGAGCCTTAACTTTGTCTTTAATTGGCCCTTGAGTCTATTAAACTTTGATGTTGAATTTCCTCATCTGGGAAGAGAAGACAGTGGTATTTACTTTATAGAATGGTCCTGACAATTAAAACTATAAGACGAAACACTTATCACATACCTGTCATATAAATGTTTAATTAATTTATTAATGGTAGCTACTATAACATTTATTATTTTGGATAAAAATCTGTTAATTATGGACAAGCTAAATCTTCATTCAACTTTGTTCCTAACAGCAGGCTGTTAATGAGACCAAGATCATGAGTTAGCATCTTTTGATTTACTTAGTCATGGACACAGGCTGTACTCTTCACCTGGATATTTGTCTTGAAAACATATACAGTGATGGGGATGGTGGTATCTAGTGGGAAAAAGTGGAGATGAATCACCACAACCTAAAATATTGGCCAAATTAGTGAAAAGTAAGTAATATCATGCCTTTTTATGGTGGAATTGTTGTTTTTTAATTTGTATATGCTATTGTCCATAAAAGAGGCCACTTCTTAATACCTGAAACAAAATGTAAGTCACTGCTTCTGAATAAATAATTTGTAAGGCACAGTCTCTGAATGAAACAGCTTAGAGAAGCATGGAGTTCAAGGATTAGTGGATTTCCAAAATTGGGATATTTGGGGATTCATTGACCTTGAACTGGGAAAGCTTGCTTACTTGAGTTGAGACTGTTGCTGACTGGCTGACTTGCAGGAGCAGTTTCTAAAGAAAGTTGTCACTGATTAATTACAGCAGGTTTTAAACTAGTTCTTTTTGGTGATTATTTATTGCTATGCCCACAGAACAGTGAAACCTTTACACAGCAGATAAGAACTTCCCATTCTCATTTCCATTATTGAGTACGTACTATGTGCCAAGCAATATGTTCAGTGTATTACATTAACGTATTTAATCCTCACAGTATTCTATGAAGCATTTACCATTCCTATGATAAGCAGAGGGCTTAGGCGACTTGCATAAGACTGCATAACTAAAAAGTGACAGAACAAGGAATAAAACCTAGATCCATCTCCAAAGACTGTGTTATCTCAACCACCTCTATTATTTTTTTAAATTAACTCCTGGCATTTCTACAACTCCATTTCTATAATTTTGTCATTAAAATCACATACAAATGAAATCCTACAGTATGTAATCCTTTGGATTGGCTGTTATTATGCAGCATACTTCCCCGGAGATTCATTCAGGTTGTGTGTATCAGTAGTTTCCTCCTTTTTATTGCTGATTAGTATTCTATGGCACGGATATACCAGTCTGTTTAACCATTAATCCATTATAGGAAATCTGGAGAATTTCCAGTTTTGGGCTCTTCTGAAGAAAGTTGCATTCATGGACAGGTTTTTGTGTGAATTTAAGTCCTAAGTCTCTGGCATAAATGTCCAGGAATGTAATTGCTGGATTATATGGTATGAGCACACTTAGCTTTTAAGAAAAGGCCAAATATGTTTCCAGAATGGTTCTAACGTTTCACACTTCCAGCAGCAGCGTATAAGTGATCCAGCTTCTCCCATTCATTATCAGTTTTTTTTTATTTTATGGTTTATATTAGTTACTCTGATACATGTGTAGTGATATTGTGGTTTTCATTTGAATTCCTCTAACAGTTAATCACATTGAACATCTTTTTGTGGGTTTATGAGCTGCTATCTGTGTATCCTCTGTGGTGATATGTCTCCTTGTGTCTTTCAAACATTATTCTAAATGGATTGTTTAGTTTCTTACAATTAAGTTTTGCGAGCTCTTTATATATTCTACATAACTATCCTTTGCCAGGTGTGTGGTTTGCCAATCTTTTCTCAAACTCTGTAGCTTGCCTTTTCATCTCCCAGTGTTTTACATTTAAATCCATCATCTGTTTCAAGTCAATTTTTATATAAGGTCTGAGGCGTAGGTCAAGATTCATTTATTTTGCCTATGGTCGTCCAGTTGTGCCAGTACCATTTATTGAAAAGGCTATCTTTCCTCCATTGGATTGCTTTTGCATCTTTGCCAAAAATCATTCCTGCATATCGTTGTGAGTCTAATCATGGGTTCTCTGAACTGTTCCATTTATCTATTTGTCTGTCCATCCACCAGTACCACAAAGTCCTGATTACTGTGACCATAATAATCTTGAAATAAGATAGGCTGATTCTTCCCCTTTATTTTTCTTTTCCAAATCATTATAGCTCTTCTAGGTTCATTGTCTTTTAATATAAATTATAGAATAATGTTATCTATATCTATAAAAAAAAGCTTGCTAGGATTTTTGATAGGAATTTGTTAAACTTATGAATCAATTGGAAGAGTACTGACATCATTACTATGTTAAGTCCTCCTGTCTATAAATACCATGTTTTTTCATTTATTTAAATCTTCTTTGATATCTTTCATCAGCATTGGGTAGTTTACAGCATATGAGTTCTGTACAAACTTTTTGAGTTACACCTAAATATTTCACGTTTTTTGAGTGATTGTACATGGTATTGTTTTTCTTTCCTTTTTTATTGAAGTATAGTTGATGTACAATATTATATTGGTTTCAGGTATACAATATAGTGATTTGACAATTATATACATTACAAAATGCTCACCATGGTACATATCGTTACCAGAGAAAGATGTTACAGTACTATTGACTATATCCCCTGTATGCTGTACTTTATCCCCTGTGACTTATTTCTTTTATAAAAGGAAGTTAGTACCTCTTTATCCCCTTCACCTCTTTTACTCATCCTCCCTACTCCCTTCCCCATGGCAACTCATTTTTTTCTCTGTTTGAGTCCATTTCTGTTTTATTTTTTATTTCATTTTTTAGATTCCACGTAAGAGTGAAATCATATGTTATTTGTCTTTTTCTGACTTTTTTCACTTATCATAATGCCCTCTAGGTCCATCCATGTTGTCACAAATGGCAAAATTTCATTCTTTTTTGTGGTGTAGTTTATTCCGTTATGTATATGCACCACATCTTCTTTATCCATTCATTGACCAATGAACACTTACATTGCTTCCATATCTTTACTATTGTTAATAATGCTACAGTAAACATAGGGGTGCATGTATCTTTTCAAATTAGTGATTTTGTTTTCTCCTGGTACATTCCAAGAAATTAAAAATAGAAATACCATATGGCCTAGTAATTCCAATGTATTGTATTTAAATTTCAGTGTTCATGTGTTCATTGCTAGCATGCATAAATCCGTCTGACCTGGCATCCTGCAACCTTGCTTGATTTGCTTGTTAGTTCTAGGAATTTTTTGTTGATTCTTTTGGGTTTTTTATGTAGACAACCATGCCATCAACCAATAAGGACAATTCATTTCTTCCTCTTCAATCTGTATGGCTTTATTTCCTTTTCTGCTTATTCTACTGACTAGAACTTCCAGCACTATGTTGAGTATGAGTGGTGAGTATGGACATCCATGCCTTATTCTTCATCTTAGGGACAAAACATTGAGTTTTTCACCATTGAGTATGTTAGCTGCAGGTTTTCTGTATATGTTCTTTATCAAGTTGAGGAAGTTCCAAGTTCCCCTCCATCTCCATATTTATTTCTGAGAGTTTTAATCATGAATAGATGCTAAGTTTTGTCAAATATATTCTGCTTCCACTGATAAGATCACATGATTTTTCTTCTGTAGTGTATTAATATGAAACATTGCTTTGGTTGATTTTTAAATATTGAACAAGCTTTGTATTACTAGAATAAACTCCACTCTGTCACAGTATATAATTCTTTTTATATATTGCCGACTTTAGAAAAGATAAAATATATTACTATTACATAATTACTATTATTATGTATAACATATATAAATAAATTTATATATATATCCTTTTTATATCTTGATGAACCCTATTTGTCAATATTTTGTTAAGGGTTTTGCACTTATCTGTGCATGGTATTAGTCTGTAGATGCCTTTCTTAAATTTTACTGTCCTTGTCTAATTTTGTTATTGGGGTAATACCAGCTTCATAAAATAATTTGGGAAGTGTTTCCTCCTCTTCTGTTTTGTGGAAAAGAGTGTGTGTAATTGGTGTTGATTTGTATTTAAAAGTTTGGTAGAATTATCCAATGTAAGTATCTGGGGCTGGAGATTATTATTTTGAGAGTTTTTAAGTTACAGATTCCAATCTTTATAGTTGCAGGGCTATTCAGATTATCTACATCACGGGTGAGTTATAGTAGTTTGTGTTTTTCAAGGACCCCCATTTCATATGACAGTTTCATATGAATTGTCATATTTATGTGTGTAGAGTTATTTGCAGTATTAGCTTATTCATACAGTGTCTGCAGGATCTTTAGTGATATTCCCTTCTTCATTCCTGATTTTATTAATGTCTTCTTTCTTTTTTTCTCTTTTGGTCTTGCTAGAAGTGTGTCAATTTTATTGGTCTCTTCAAAGAACCAGCTCTTGTTTCTTCTATTTTATCTGCTCTTCATTTTCAGTTTAATTGATTTCTTCTCTTTTTATTATTTCCTTCCTTGTGCTTGCTTTGGGTTTATTTAGCTCTTCTTTTTCTAGGCTCTTGAGATAAGAACTTAATTGTTGATTTGAGACTTCTTCCTTTTTAGCATATGCATTCGATGCTATTAATTTCCCTCTCAGCACTGCTTTAGCTATTTCATAAAACTTTTTATGTTGTGTTTTCATTTACATTCAGTTCAATTTATTGTTTTAGTTCCCTTGATACTTCTTTGACCCATGAATTATTTAGAACTGCATTGTTTAGTTTCCAAACGTTTGGTTGGATGTGTTCCTTCTATCTTTCTGTCACTGATTTCCAATTTAAGCCCATTGTGATTGGAGAACACATTCTGTACAATTTCAATTTTTTTAACTTTTTGAGATTTGTTTTCTGGTGCAGGATTTGGTCTATGTTAGTAAATATTCTGTGGGAACTTGAAGAGAATGTATATTCTGCTGCTGTCAGGTCAAACATTCTGTGACAATTAGATCTGGTTGGTTGATGCATTGTTGAGTTCTATATTCTTGCTAATTTTCAGTCTGGTTCTCCAATTGATTGTTGAGAGAAGGGGGTTGAAATCTCCTACTGTAGTTGTGGATTTGCCTATTTCTCTTTCAGTTCCATCAGTTTTGCTCTACAGATTTGCAGCTCTGTTTATTGTGTACACATTTAGCATTTATGCATCTTTTTAGTTTTACATATGACACTTTTTTCATATATAAAATCCATATCTCTATTTTCTTCATTCTGAAGTCTACTTTATATGGTATTAATATAGCTATCTCTTTTTTCCTTTAATTAATATTTACATTATATATGTACTGATCATTTACTTTCTACCTGTCCATATTGTTATATTTGAAGTGATTTCTTATGGTCTGCATATAGATGAGTTATAATTTCTAACCCACTCTACCAATATCTGTCTTTTAATTTGTATATTTAATTAATTTGCATTTAATTTAAAAATTGACACATTAAAGTTTAGGTCTTATGTAATTTTTTGTTTTCTATTTGTTCTTCCTTTTTTTGCTCCTGTTTTCTTTTTCCCTCTTGTGAGTTATTTGAACACTTTTTTAGAATTTCATTTTGTTTAATATATTTAGTATATCTCTATGTAGCTTTTTCAGTGATTGTTCCTGATATACATTATCCTATGTAACTTGCAAGAGTCTACTCACATCATAACTTAGTAGTTCAAGTAAATGTAGAAACCTTAGTTTAGAAAGCATAGAAACCTCAAGTTACAGTAAAGTATATTCAAGGAAAGCACAGAAGCCCCCCTCTGTTGATAATTGTCTTAAATATTTCCTCTACATACAAGAACCATTTTTACTAATATAGAGTCCTAATTTTACTTCAGTCATCAAACATAATTTCGAAAATTCAAGAGAAAGAAAGCTCATTGTATTTTTCCACATATTTGCTTGCAATGTTCTTCCTTCCTAATGTTCCAAGGTTTCTTCTTTCATCATTTCCTTTTTATTTAGAGAACTTACTTTAGCCATCACTTTAGAATAAGTCTGGTGGCAACAAATTGCCTTTATGTTTTCCTTCATCCTAGAATGTCTCAATTTCCCTTTAATTTCCAAAGAATATTTTTACTGGTATAGCATTTGGGGTTGACAGTTTATTTTCTTCACCTCAAATATTTTGCCACTTCTTTCTGTCCTCAGTGGTTTTAGATGTGACTTTTATTGTCCTTTGAATTGTTTTTCCTCTGTAGTCATGATGTTATTTTTCTCTAGCTGTTTTTAAGATTTTTCCTATGTCTTTAATTAGTTTTTAGAAGTTTAATTATAGTGTCTTGCATGGATTTCTTTGGATTTATCCTGTACAGGGTTTTATCTGCTTCTTAAATCTGTAGGTGTTAGTCTTTTGACAAATTTCTGAATTTTTCAGCCATTATTTCTTTGTTTAATTATTCAGCCTCACTTTTTTTCTCCTGCCCTTTTGATAACATGATTTTTAGAACTTTTGTACAGTCCCACAGGCCCCTGAGACTCTGTTCACTTTTTTATTCAGTATTTTTTCTCTCTGTTATTCAGATTGGATAATTTTTATTGTCCTATCTTTTAGTTTACTATTTCTTTCCTCTATTCTCTACACTCTGATTTCAAAGCCATTCACTCAGTTTTTCAGTTATTGTATTTTCTAGCTCTAAAATATCCATTTGTTTCCCCATTATATCTTCTGTTTTTTTTCTGAGATTCTAATTTTTCTTTACTGGGTTTCTATATTTTTCATTTGTTTCAAGCTTATGCATAATTGGTCACTGAAGCTTTTTTTCCATTGGAATACACTTGATATAAAATATTATATTGGTTTTAGATATGCAACATATTGATTCAATAATTATATACTTTACTAAATGCTCACCACAATTAAGTGTAGTTACCCCTACTCCCATACCAAGATATTACAGTATTATTGGTTAAATTCTCTATGCTGTATTTCCATTCCATTCCACATAAAAATAATTTATTTTATAATTTGAATTTGTACTTCTTTATCCCCTTCGTCTGTTTCACCTACCCCCCACCCCCTCCCCTATGGTAACCAACAGGCTGTTGTCAGTATTTTTGTTTGTTTTGTTTTTTAGATTTCACATATAAGTGAGAGATTACATGGTATTTGTCTTTTCTGACTTATTTCACTTAGTACGATATCCTCTATGTCTACCCATGTTTTTGCAAATGGCAAGATTTCCTTTTTATGGCTGAGTAATTCCATTGTGTGTATGTACTACATCTTTATCCATTCATCTGTCAATGGGCACTTGGATTGTGAAGCTTTTTTTTTTAAATGACCGCCTTAAAATCTTTGACAAATAATTCTTAACATCTCTGTTTTCTCTGTGTTGGCATTTATTGTCTTTTTTCATTCAGTTTGATATTTTCCTAGTTCTTCGTATAATTGAAACCTGGACATTTTCATATCATATTATAACACTCTGGATTGTATTTCCACCTGGTTTAGCTGGCTTTCTCTGATACCACTCCAGCTGGTGAAGAGTGGAGCAAGGCCTCATTTTGGCCAGGTGGATGTGGAATTCAAATTTTCTGTCTCAACTTCAGTTCATACTTCAGGCAAAGTTTCTCAGCATTGCTAGGTGGAGATGGAAGTTCCAGCTCCCCAGATGGTCTCCACTGATATCTCATGGGGGTAGCTCCATTATCACTGGACAATAGTGAAGGTCATGACCCTCTGCTGGGCCATCTCACACCACACTATTAGGAAGGTAAAAGGCTGACTCATTACTGTGGGTGGGAGTAGAAGTCCATGCTTCTTGTATGGTCTCTACTGACACCTTTGATGGGGAGAGGCTTGCTATAGGCAGATGAGGATCAATATAGTGGCACCCTACTTTGCTTTCTCTGACATCACCCTAGCAGGAGTGTGGTGTGCCTTTTTGCAGGGCTTTGATGGCATTTTTGGATGAACCACAGTTTTTTTCTATGGTATCTGGGTATAGTAAAGTAGTCATTGCCTTAAACTTTTCTTTTTGCTAGGCTCTCCCTTTCGTGGTCCTTAAACTAGAGAGACCAGTCTTTTGTTGGGGCTTTTCTGTTCTGCATCTGTTATTATTTTGGGGTTGTCTGCTTCTTCAGTTCCAGTCTGGGTTATATGACACAAAAATAAAATCCAAGGAACTCGCCACCAGAGTTTACTTGTTCCCCAGATCCCTAGCTGATCTGCTTTCTTCTGTCTACTTTCCAAAATTTTCTTATATTTGTTTTTATATAGTGTTCAGGATTTTTAGTTGTTCTTAACAGAGGGAATAGAGAAAAGTATGTCTACTCCATATACCTGGAAGCAGAAATCCAGAAATGCTTCAGTTTTTAAAACTTGCATATTAAAAAAGGAGTCATTACAGAATATGTGATGTGAATATGAAAAAGATAGAACTGTTTTGTTGTTGTTTTACGAAATTACTGGAACAGTTTCATTTAAATGAATGCTGCAGGTTTCTTAAAATCAATTCCTGAGTTACCTTTTATATATGATTGTGTTATTGGCACTTGCTTCCAAACATTTTTTAGAACCTATTGGATTTAATTTTAAAGAATGAGTGTTTCCCTTTGCATATTCTCAGTGGTATAAATTGTTATCATTTGAGGCTATGTTTGATTTTTGGAAGCAACACCAAGTTGTTCGAGAGCCAAGAAGGGTGGTAAAACAGATGACCAAATTGGGTAATATACTTCTCAGTCTAACATTCTTTGCTAAGAGAATTGTGTGAACCAAAGCATTGCCATAGTGAGACATTCATTTCCTTTATGTCATACAAAACCTCCCAAACACTTTAAATTTCTTCATAATAAGGCTGATGAGCTGTGGGATGATTTTTACATGAACAGTGCTATTTGGCGTCAAATCAACATTTCTTTTCTGTGGCTGACACAAACATTTTCTTGGGTCCTATGGATATTGGAGTTTTCCCCTGTAAAATTTGACAGTATGTTTTTGGGTCAACTTGAAAACGCCATATTCCATCACTATTCTCCTCAAATACATGTTGTTTTGTTCAACCTTCCCTGGAAAGTTCAAAATAAATGTCAAATCTTTTCTACTTCTTTTTATCATTCAGAATGTGTAGCACAGTCTTTACAGAAACCGTCGTGTTCAGATTCCCTTCCAGTACGAGTCAGCGCTCTCATAGCTAACCCTCTGCTCGAACACATACAGTCTCTGACATTTTCTACATTTTCATTAGTCTTTTTTACTTTATCATGAGCTCCCTCATTACCTTTCTTAAGCTTTCATGCCAGTCAAAACACTTCTTCTTTACATTCCCACTGCAACATAAGTATTCTTTTAGATGTGTTGTGTCCTTTATGTTTACTTAACGTCACACAA
Source organism: Manis javanica (assembly GCF_040802235.1). Taxonomy (NCBI): domain Eukaryota; kingdom Metazoa; phylum Chordata; class Mammalia; order Pholidota; family Manidae; genus Manis; species Manis javanica. Next base: position 57,615,393 of record NC_133159.1, read on the forward strand.
AATTCATTGCTAATTCCTAGCTTCCTACAGCTGTCATCCCCCATCCCCATTCATTGCAACCTATAGCCCAGTAGTGAGTAAGGGAACTGCTGCTGGTGCAAACAATCATTTCCCAGCTTGCTCCTTCCATGCTCACTTTATGTTTTGCCAAGCCATCTGAGAACATGAATTTCATTGCTTCATAATCATGGAAAAAGTACTAAATACCACAGAAAAGCATCCTTTTTGCTTAACTATAAATCTCTAAGTGACATCATAAGATGTAAAATAGGTAACAGCCCTAATTATATTAGTAGGAATGGCCCTTTGGCAAATTAAAGAGCTGCTAAAGAAATTTAATAGATCTTACCTCAACCACCTGATCATTTTCAAAGCTCCTTTTCACTTCACAATTCTACATTAAGGGGAGAGAGCAAATATGCAAGGGGGTTGTAGTATAATTTTGTGTTTAATAGCATGACCTTTGATAATCAGTCAGCCTTGATATACATACTGGTCCTGTCAGTTTACCAGTTGCACAGATACTTGGGAATTAACCTCTCCTTAGTTTTCTTCTCAGCAAAGTTGGATAATAATAATTAATTGTAATTATTTCTAATGCTGATGTAAGGATTAAAGGAGGTGATATGTATAAGGTAAGTTTTAGCACACTGTTTGGTACCTAGTGTTTAGATGGTAGCTATTATTTGTTAAATGCCAGTTACCATGCAGTCATTAGAGATGGTAACCAGGGTATGGCACTTGCCCTCAAATCAAAGCATAATTCTGACCTCATTGGAAGGAAATATCTGTCCCATTAGGAGAAAAGCCAGGAAAGTAAGTCTAAAGACTACTATAGTTATATTATATATAGAATAACTTTTTCACCTTCGGACAGATCATTAGCAGAATGTCAAGCAGTCCTTATTGACTGTCTCATGTAGATTACGTATTGTGGAACTAACACTATGTTCTGGATCCCTCTAAGTTTTTCTGGGTGTTAAAATTGCTTGTCTATGTAATCACTTTGAATTAAATTTCGTCTTCCTCTTTCCCACTGGCTCAAGCACTGACTGAAGACCCACCAATATTATACCAGTAGAGGTGAGAAGCAGATATAAATGTAGTATCAATTCAATGTGCCATAGCCAAGCCAGTCAGCCTACACCCATAGCTCCTCTAACTCCAGGAAGTCATTTTCTTTGACTACGTAACTCAGCATGGCAGGGAGTCATTCAGAGTACAGCAGCTCAAAATGTGACACTGTGTTTCCATGGCTTTGCTCTTCTACCCAACAAGAGAACATGGATTCCCATGAGGTAGGAGAGAATTGACTTAACAATAAGGAAAAATTTGACCACAGAGCTATTCAGTCTTCAAGAATGGCTGAGGTTGAAACATCTCCTTTCATTTAGATTTCTGAAAGGGGAATAGATAAAACAGAGAAATACACAGTTGCCCTTTATGAGGTTATCTTAGTTGTATTTATGGTAGTATAGTTTTGTGATCACTGGTTAATTGTGATGGACTGAATTGTTTTGAAATTGTGCTGCTATAACCTGAAATTTTTTGCCTCTTTTCTTCCAGTCTCATGAATGAAATATCTTTACTGTTTTTGAATGTAAAAAGTGTACATGTAATAAGGCAGCCAGTTGGATATCTAAAAATATATCCAAATGATTATTTATTTGACCTACATATTGTCAGATAATAATTTTAACTTTTTCTTCACTGAAATTACCTCTTGTTGGGAATTAAGCAGTATGTCTTCTACCTTCTCCAAATGATTTTCCATGATTATTATCATTTCCTATGTCTCTTATGTTGCTCTTCTTTATAGACTTTAAAATAATTCAAATTAATTTCTTCCTTGAATACTTATTCAATAATTTTTCCTTTATTCCTCCAATCTGACTTTTTCATAATAACCAAAAATCTTGATTAGTCAGGGAAATTCACAAACTTTCCTAGCCAATGAATTCTAAAGTGCAATTCGCTCCTGAATTCCAAATTATCTACCCTTAAAAGATCAACAAGAAAGAAAATGAATTCAGGAAATAACCCCTCAGATCTTTCTGCAGCAATGGGTAAAGTACCAAGCATAGCACTAAATATAGGTTTAGAAGTATTAATGACAAGCATTCGCTTCCCATGTTAGATCTCCATTTTAAACCATATTTAATTTTAAAAGACATGTTCTAGGTTACCAGCTCACAAGCAGAATTGCTTGCTTGGTAGAAAAGATATCAGGTAGAATGACTGAAGGAGCCGGTGCTAGTATGAAGGTGAGAAAATCAGTGTGAATAACGAACAGGGATATGCACCATTTTATTTAAAGATGAGTGACCAAAGCATATCCTCTCTCTTCCAAAACACTGCCCTTAAGGAATGAGAAATGGCTTTAAATGAGGTGCTGATGAATCTCTCTAAAAGTCCATGACGAGATAATCTGCACAGAGAACTCACTTTGAAGACCTTTCCTTATCTAGTGCTTTTGCCAGGTACAGATGCAGACAGGAATTTATCACATGATTAATTATTAATGTAACTTAAAGATTCCAAAAACTATATTCTTCATTTAATAATGCAGAAAATTGACACAAATTATTCTCACCCGAACGAGCTTACTATACACCTGTAGTAAAAAGGAAACTATACAATGCTTTTGTTTCAGGATTAGGAAACAAGTTCTATCATTTTCCCCCTAATGTTTCATATATTACATTTCTCTCCACGCTATTATTCAAAACGAAACGGCAGGTAGAACTCCACTTGAAGTCATGATTTCTTTTTCCTCTTGAGATTTATCAGGCTGAATTTTGTTCCCTTAAAATAATCTTTGGCAAGCCACCAGATGACTGTGAGGGTGTTTAATGCAACCTTGCTCCAATATTAACATTTTCATAAACCACAGTAGGCGGACCCTTACTGTTTTTTCATTATCCTTTCGGCCATGGCTGAATGCCCACATCATGCCACTTTACTGGAGAGGCATTCTGTGCATGTTTTCTACTTTAATCACATCCTTTCAACACCACGAATCTTCGTCTGACAGATTATCTTCCTCACAGGCAGGCAGCCACATCCAGACCTTGATGGGGTCCCAAAGCCTTCAGCATCGCAGCCGGGAGCAGCAGCCATACGAGGGGAATATAAACAAAGTGACCATCCAGCAGTTTCAGTCACCATTGCCTATTCAGATCCCCTCTTCACAGGCCACTCGAGGACCTCAGCCTGGACGGTGCTTAATTCAAACTAAAGGGCAAAGGAGTGTGGATGGATATCCAGAGCAGGTGAGAAAAGTTCTTATCATTGATAGTTTTCAGGAAATGTTTAGGAAACTCCAATGAATCCATGGTTTGCCTTCCCTCATCAGCTTGTATGGGACACATTAAGGCTATCACGATGTCGAATGGAGTGGAGCAGTTTGTAGGGATTTTACCATTACTTTTAGTGTTTAAGGACTACAACATGTAGGCTATAAGAGCTGGGAAAATTCCAACTTCACATAAGGAAGAATTGATGAGCTGGTGTAGTTATTCTGTTTTTCCCTACACCTCCTACTCACTTGCAACTCCAAATTAGCTCTACAACATGGCTTTCAAATGTTACGAAGAGCTTCAGTGGACGGTGTATTAACCAAGACCGCTGGTGAAATTGACAGTGTGGAAAGTAATCCGCGTATTTACCTCTATTTGCGGGAACATTTTTTAGAGTCCTACCTTCTGATTGTTGCATATCACAGAGATAAAGCTCTGCTATGAAGAAAATGATGAAGAGCAGTTAGAGGAGAAACATTTCTGAAATGCTCCAAAAGCTACGGATAAATGCTGTGTAGCAAAAAAATTGCTGCTATTCTGACCTATCTAAAATTTTCCATTATAGAGTCTGTTTTTCTTTCTTAGAACCAGAAAACTGAATAGGATCTCATCTATTGAGTTTTTTAAGCTTAGGAAGTAAGGCATTTAAGATCTTAATACTCTCATAAAATTAATTTCTCTTATTTCATTCTTTCATATAATCAGGCAAAGCTCCCACTGACTTCCTAACTCCTTTATAAAGGCTCCACTTTATTTTTCTTATTCAAAGCTACACATATCACGTCACTTTATTTCCTAAACATATCAGACAAGGTTACCTTCATTCTCCAGTTTTTTCCTTTATACTGTTAAAAGCTATTTATTATTTGGATCCCAGCTGCTCAAGACATCTCCTCTATTTCTTAGTACTCTTCTTGAAGCTGAGATTATGTGTTAACCATTCCCAGAATCATAAGCTTTTTAAAGATGTTTCTTCCTATTCTGTTGATCTAGGCCAAGTGTTGGATTTAAGATAAAATAAACCAAACAAGTGTCTTTTATCAGGTTATGATGTGATATTTTTAATTCTCCAGAGGTTCTAAAAAATTAATAAAGTTTTAAATTATACTTTACCATAGGCATCTTAGAAGGTTAAAAATTGTTGTAAAATAAGTAAGTAACCGGGATGTAATGAGCATAAGGAATATAGTCAAAATTTTGTGACAACTTGGTATGGTGATAGCTGGTACCTAGAATTATCATGCATATAAATGTTCAATCACTGTGTTGGACACCTGAAACTAATGTAATACTGTATGTCAACTACCCTTCAATAAAAAATAATTATCTAAAAATAAAATTGTTCATATTCCTTCCCACAAAGATCATAACCTCAACTGAATTCTCTAATGTACTTATTCCTATTAGCAGCTACATGATTTTTTTTCCCTCCCAGAATCAGCACATTTAAAAGTCCACTGAGATTAATGCCCTATCTTTCACCTACTTTAAATAGTAGGTTTGGTGTAACATGCAATTATTCTGAATGCTCTAAACGTAAAGGCCTTTTTGACATTACTTCTCAAAAAGTACATAAATTTTATAATTTGCTAATGAGAGGATTACTAAATTCTAAAGTTTACATGCTCATTAAATTTGGAACATGATGATTCTTCCAGAGAATGTATTTATAGTTGCTTGCAAGCATTTTAACAGCTGTAACAGAATGTGCCATTCAAACTGAGAGGTAAAAACTTAAACCTTCCATGGCCGTGTTAAATATTGTCCTTTGCCAGTGGCATACAGGAGCCAATGCATACTAGCCAGTTCCCGTGTGCATCTCTTCCCAGCTCCACCTTCAATGGCATCATGCTGACAGTTTGAAATTGTGGGGATAATTCCACCAGGGAAATCAACAACCACCACAAACCAGGGCTTCCCCACAACCTCCTCCACCAGCTTTTAAACACTTCCCATTAAATGACTGGCATACACTGTTTTCCTTCATCTCTTTTTCTTTTTCTAACACTCCACTTCTTCATTTAACTCTATAGCCTTCAGGAAAGAGAATAAGTAGGAATAGATCTCAGAATTTGGAGTTTGAGTCTCATGTTTTAGATAATTGTGTCCAACTGTAATCTAATGTGTCTTAAGCATGTGTGTAAGGTGGGCTAGTCTGAGCTATAATGTATCAGTAGGTTAGGTATATTAAAACACATTTTCAAATTACAGTATTTTCTACTTACAATGGATTCATGTAAGCCCATTGTAAGTTGTAAGTTGAGGAGAGCTGTACAATATGGAAAAAAATTAAATCATTCATAGTTTTAGGTGCAAGGAGACATCATAATCACAGTACAAAGAGACTATGCAGAATGATAAAGCACAATAATTTCTATTAAAGTGAAGCTTAGAGATTTTACTTTAAAAAAATAATTACTTACTGGAATGCTACAGGTGACAAAATATCCATTACAATACACATTTATTAATTTAGAGAAAAGAAGTCTGAATGCAAATAGAAAAAGAAGGGACAACAGTTACTGTGCATTGAATGTCTACTATGCTTTATATATTAGATATAGTCCCCCTTATCTGCAGGAGGTACGTGCGAAGATCTCCAGTGGATGCCTGAAACCACAGAGAGTTCCAAACCCTAGATGTATGATTTTTCCCTGTACATACATAACTATGATAAAGTTTAATTTATAAATTAGGCACAGTAAGAGATTAACAATAGCTAATAATAAAATGGGACAATTATAACAATATTCTGTAATAATGTGAATGTAGTTTTGTTCTCTGTCACTCTCTCAAAATATCTTACTGTAATGCTCTCACCCTTCTTGTGATGATGTAAGATTAGAAAAGCCTACATGATGAGTAAAAGTGAGGTGAATGATGTAACCATTGTGATATAGTGTCAGGCTACTACTGACCTTCTGATAATAGGTCAAAAGGTCATTTTCTTCCAGACTGTGGTTGACCTTGGGTAACTGAAACCACAGAGTGACTGGGTAAGGGGGGACTACTGTATAGTATGTATATGTTATGTATGCTATGTATCTTACACCCAGGCCTGGTTTCAGAGGTGTGTGACCCATGTAGTTGCACAAAGTCCTACCTTTGAAAGTCCCCATATTTGGTTTAATGCTCTGTCACCAACTCCTAATTCTTAATGATCATTGAACACATTTTCATTTTGCAGCAGGCCCCACTAATTAAATTGCTGGTTCTGCTTATGCATACTATTTCATTTAACCTTCACAATAATCTTATTTCTTTTTTATAAGTGAAGTAACCAAGGCACAAATAAAATAAGTAACTCGTGAAAGATTGATCTTTGGTGAAATAATTGATCAAGCTGGAATTTTAAACCAGGTTTGTCTGACCTAAAACCCAAGTTCTGTGTTCCAGTCTCACAATTAAATTAATCATATGATCTCAGACATTTGCTGGCTGTAGACTCAGTGTCCTCTTCTGTCAAATAATAGTAATTAAATTTATTTCAGCTACAATTCAGAATTATAAAACTACCTTATACAGATAGTGTGTTGACTCAAACTCACATGAACACTTTCAATGCTTTGAAAGCAAAAGGTACTGACCAAGTGGAATGTTTTAGTATTAACAAAAATGTAACTCTGTATCCTATAATGTGACCTAAAGAACTAATACATTTATAATCTGACTTAAAGTAAAGTTTCATATAGAAATGAGCATATAATAAATGCTACCACTGATGACACTGAATCAGTTAAAATGAATGTCTTTTTTTACATGCAAAGAATACTTTGTGTAGCCATAAAGAAGTACTTAGTAAACTTTAGTGATCCTTTTCAATGATGAAACCATCTCAACTTTCAAACTACTCATCACACTTAGGGCAAAATACCCAAGAATTCTAATTTAATATACTTGTTTTTCATAAACATTAAGTATCAAGTCTGTTTTCAACTCTAGGATTAAATGAAATAAAATAAATAATAACTATTTAAACCATAGGTGCTATCCAGATTCAAGGTATTAATTTCTATGGACTAGAAATCTGATGTCTGATAATGGATGTCCTTTTTAACAAATTATCTACAACACAAAAGCATATACATGTCACTTGACGTTCATTCTCAGGGGATTATACTTACAAAAGGATTTTAATGTATTAACTATTCTGATTATTGACAAATAAAATAGAGGATAAGAATCAGAGTTGTATTAAGTATTGAAATGAAAAAAGCCAGTAAAGTGAAGGTTTGACTCCCATTCTACATGAGACATGTTTACCATCATATCCATCCTATCTCTTCTTCCCTTTGTTTCCCAGTGCAAGTGTAGAAACTTAAAGATCATATTCACCTTATTCTCCCTTGCATAATATAATACTTTACATCAGTTGTTCTGAAGCTCAATGGTATATTAGAATCTGCTCAGGAGTTTTAAAAAGGCAGATGCCTTGAGGTCATTCCCAAAGAAACTGACTTCATTGGTCTATGTGTTAACCTGGTTAATGAGAATTATCTACAGTTCAACAATTTGCCAGCTGTAAAATATTTGTTAGTACTATTTAAGCATATACATAAATTATCCATAACTTGTTGAATATTTTGAAAAGAAACTTACATTAATTTGGTATTTCTCTTTTGCAAATGTATAATCCAAGGCAAAGTAAAATAAAGATACCAAAGCAGAATATAGGAAAGAAAAACATCAGCATGATGCTTCAAATGTCCCAAAATCCTTTCAAGTATTAGCTGACTTAATCTAATCAATAATGCTGTGGAATGGGTAGAACAGTTTCTCTTACTGACTAGAAAACTGAGATTCAGAGATGTTAACTGTCTTGCTGTGATCACACAACAGTTTAGGAGCTGAGCTGAAATTAAACCCAGTTTCATGAGTCTATGTGACATATGTGCTGCATGCAGCCTGCTGCTTTACAGGCAAGCATAGAGGTCAGGAGTAAGCCCACACTGGAAGAGTAAAGCAGTGAAAAAATACACCCTTGAGTCCATGTCTGCCTTAGACAAGAGGACATACCATTAATTAACCTAACATATCAGGGTTGCTGGAGCTCCATGGCTGTCTCCTGCCAATTCCTGTGAGTATACATTAAACTTAAGTGTGTAACTGAAAGAGAGCTTGTAACATTACATTAGAATTATATTATAATCAGCTTCTGTGAGTTACACAAAGTGACTTGCATCCATCATATTTAAGGAGTAAATAAATAAAACTTCAAAATCTTCCCAGGAGATGCTGTAGTCTACCATTAAAAAATTAATAATCTTCACACTTTATCATACATGGAGTACATGAAGCAATCAGCTAAGACACATGGTTTCAGACATTTCTTTAGAAAAGATGGTATAGTCAGCTGCCTGAAGAGCTTACAAGGGTTCCAGGTGAGTATTTCTTCTATTAGGGCCAAGTGAAGAAAACTACACAATTCTGAGTGCCTGATGTAAGAAGAAAACCCTGTAAAGATTTGTTCTATCTAAATTTTGGATTTTTAAATCAAATGCAGTAACTTAATAAAGATGGTTAGAAAATAGGTATTAAAATGGTTTTAATTGCATGTTATTTACTCATATGATTTCAGGGGCATTCCATACCTCACCTGCTCCACTTAATGTGCTGCTATTTATAAATACATTCCCCACAGAATTTTATTATTCACTACCAAAATAATACTGCAACTCAAATTATAATTCACAGTTTGACACAATAATGTATAACTCAACACCACAAATTCTACAAATTAACTTTATAAGTTCTGTGCAGTCACATAGTAGAATTCAATAAACATTGCAGTAGGAATCAGATGTATAATCCAAGGCAAAAATGTATGTGGAAGATATAAATGTGCATGTTCCACTAAATGTGCATATGATCTTTTTGTTTTTCTTAAGTGTAAAATGAAGGAAATGAAGTGAATAACTTTTACATTTTATTTACAGACTAAAAAGCATTTGAGTTTTTCTTTCCTAGATATGCACAGAGTTGGCTTGTTTTTTCTGAAAGATCTAGACGATGCTACATCAGAGAATTTTATACATCAGTATTTATATTTGTCTTTTCAAAAGATTTAATTAGGATTTTGAGTTGGACTTGCATCCCCAATTCTCAACAGAGAAAGGTATGAAAATAGAAGGATCATAAATATTAATTATTCATGAATATTAACATTTACATTTTTTTATAATTATTATTACCTTTGTGAGCCTATTAAGCAAGCTCATTAGAAATCTTGGTAATTCAGAAAAACTTTATACAGATTTTGTATGGCTGTGAAGTACACATAAAGTATGTAACAACAAAAAATCGTATTACCTTATAATTGCACAGCACACCTTATCATACATTGTCATATAATAACCCATAAGACTGAGAGCTAAAAGGAAAAGTACTATCTAATTTAATTTAAAGTTTAATTCCATTACCATGCAGCATTTTTTCTACTTCTAAGCCCCAGAGTCAAATCTTCATCCTCATCTCATTTGATCTCTCAGCATGTGGCTTGACTTTAAACATTTTATTCACTTGGCTACCACTGTTTTTCTGGCTTTCCTCTTAACACACTAGCCATTTTCCTGGTTTCTTTGTTAGTTCCTTTTCTGCTCCCAACCTTTAAATGGTCAAGTGACCCAGTGCTCAGGCCTGGACCCACTTCTCTTGTCTATTCATACTCTCCCCTAGATGATCGTAATCAGTTCCAGGATGGATGACTCCAAAATGTATTTATCTCCAGCCCTGGCCTCTCCCCTATGCTCCAGATGTTTATGTGCAATTGCCTACTTGTTGATATCTCAACCTGAATATCCAACAAACCTCTTAAACTCACCATAGTCACAAGGAGCTTTGATTTCCTGCCCTTTCCTCTACCAAACCTGCTTCTCTTCCAGACTTCACTATTTCAGTTAATGGATCTTCTCTTCACCCTGTTGCTGTGGCCAAAGATCCTTGATTCCCCTTTCTTACAACTCACATATACAATACACAGAAATTCCACTGAAATATATTCAGAACCCTCTGCTTCTCATCACCTGCACTGCTACCACCTTAGCTGGCCATCCCCTCACCTGTATTTCAGTGGTCTCCTGATTGCTTTCTCTTCTTCTAGTTGCTTCTCTCCAGTCTGTTTTCCACTGTCAAAGTGATCTTTTTAAAACACAAATCCAATCGTATCACATTTCTGCTTAAAAAGCTCTTCTTCTGTCCTGGAAATTCCTGAACCTTTATAAATCCTTACTCTAGCAAGAAGTCCCTACAGATCTGGCCCTTGCTCCCCTCCTGCTCTTTCCTTAGCTATTTCCTCTCTGGTCACACTGATCTTGTTAGTGTTTTTTTAAACACCGTCATCACTATAAATTACACACCATAAAGTTTACCCACTCAAAGTGTACAGTTCAGTGGTTTTCAGTATATTTATATGATTGTGCATTCATAATCTAATTTTTAAACATTCCATCATTCCAAAAAGAAACCACTACCCATTAGCAGTCACTCTCCATACTCCCTTCCCTCCTTTCATCCCCAGCCCTAGTCAGTCACTTATCTACTTTGTGTCTCTATACCTTTGCCTATTCTGAACATTTCATATAAATAAGATCATATAAAATGTGGGATTTTTTTTGTGACTGTATAATTTCAATTAGCATAATGTGATAAGTGTAGAATATATCAGTAATTCATTCCTTTGCATTGTCAAATGATATTCCATTATATGGATATACCAAAAACTGTTTATCCGTTCATCAGTTGATGGACATCTGAATTATTTCCAGTTTTTGGCTATTATGAATGATACTGCTATGAACATCCAGGTATAAGTTTGTGTGTGGATGTATGTTTTCATATTCTTGGGTAGTAGTTAACCAGGAATGAAATTGCTGGGTTAAATGATATTTATGTTTACCATTTTGAGGAGCTTTCTAACTCTTTTCTAAAGTGGCTGCCACTTCATACATGTTACATTCCCACCATCAATGAATAAGTATTCTAATTTCTCCACATCCTCACCAATACTTGTTAGTGTCTATCTTTTTTATTATAGCCATCCTGTAAAGTAGTATCTCGTTCTTATTTTTATTTACATTTTTAATGACTAATATGAGTCTCTTTTCATGTGTTTATAGTCATTTGGATCTTATTTAAATAAATATTAAAATTCTTTGCCCATTTTTTTAACTAGGTTATTTTGTCTTTATTAAATTGTGAATTATTTGTATATGCCCTACTCATATATATATACACACATACATTGCAAATATTTTCTCCCATTCTGTAGGTTGTCTTCTTGCTTTCTTAAGGCTCTCGTTTGAAGCACCAAAGCATTTAATTTAATAAAGTCAAACATCTCTTTCATCACATTTGGTTTCATATCTAGAAAATCATTGCCTAATTTAAGATCATTGAGATTTACTCTTGTATTTTCTTCTTAGAGCTTTAGGTCATACATTTCAGTCTTTGATTTACTTTGACTTATTTTTTGTATATAGTGTGAGATAGAGGTAAAAATAATTATTTTGCATGTGGAAATCCAGTTGTCCCTGAGCCATTTGTTGAAAAGACTTTCCTTACTGAGTTATATTGGGCCTTTTGTTGAAAATCAGTTGACCATAAATATTAGGGTTTATTTCTGGACTCTCAATTCTATTTTGCTAATTCGTATATCTATCATTAGGTCCTTGACTTTACAAAGACCTATATGTATTCAGGGCATTTAAGATTGTTGTTCCTCCTACTTGGAATAATTTTCCAATTTTTCTTATTGTCCATTTCTTGATTCTTTACATCATGCACATTTCTGTTAAAATGTCTTATCCTCAGAGAAGCCTCTTTTTGCTACTCTGCCTAAGATAGCTCCTCACTCCTGTTACATCAGTCTATACCCCCCTTTCCTGCTTTATTTTGTTCACAGTTCACTTCACTATCTGAAATTATTTATTGTTTATATGTTTATTATTTGTCTTCTCCATTAGAATGTATGTTCCATGAGGGCAAAGATTTTTATCTGTCTGAACAGATGCCTGGCACTTAGTAGGAAATCAGTAAATAATTGTGGAATAAAGGCATGAATCATTATTTCTACAACAATTTTCACTTTCAAACTATAATGGTTTTTCCAAGCAGTTAATTACATAATTGAAGCAATCCTTTGAAGATCTAGCATACCTTCTAAACACTCAGGACATTTAAGTCATCATATACCTTCAACAATGTATATTTGAGTGTATCTTTTGTTGCACATGCATGTTATCCCATTCATTTATTTAATTATTCAACCAAAAGCTAACTGAGTGCTAACTATGTGCCAGATATTATTCTAGATAATCAATGAAAAGATAACATAATAGACAAGGAAGGCAATTCAGATGTCCTTCTTGCACAGAAATCCAGGCGGTTGTGGATGCCTCTTCACTAGAGCTTCTCTGTGATAATACTCTCAGGGTTCAGGCCTGAAAATGACCTCATAAGTGAAACGTTTTTGGTTACAAGGTTCCTTCTTAATGCATCAGCAATTAATAACCTTCCAATAGATCAAAACCTTACCTGGAATTTCCCACAGTACAGAATATTTGAGGTTCTGTGTGCTTCACTTACCAAAAGGATTGTCAAACAAGTTATGTAATTTGTCTTCTTTTAAAAATAAGAGGTGAGAAAAACGAATCTACAAGTAAGTAAGTTTCTCCTTGAATTTTTTTTTATCAACTAGCCTTTTAAGTATAAGTGACTGAATTTAATAAGACTTAAGCAAAAGCAAATGTTTTAACTCCTAGAAGCTGAAACTTCAGGGAAAAAGCAAACTTTCAGATAAGGCTTAATGCTAGGCTCAGTGGAAATCATGACCTCTCTCCATGGGTTGGTTCCTATCTCTAAATTGCTTTCCCCTCATGGTAGGAAGATAGCTCAACAGCTCCAGAACCTCTCAGCAAAAATAAGTAAGATTCTCTTTCCTCAAAATTCTAGTAGGCATCTCATTAATATTTTTGATTGGATTATCTGGCAATCCTGTAAACAATAATATTTTTAGGGGATACAGTGTTTTGTTTCACATCTAGATAACACAACTCTCTGAAAGCATACAGCTGAGAATTAGAAGTATGTAGCTCTTGAAAGAGGAATTAAGGTTATAGTGACCAGAAGGATGAAGGGATCTCAGGCAGCAAGAACAGGTAGCCACCAAAAGCTTTATAATATGTATGGCTAGGAAAGAGAATGGCCACTAAAATATATCACAGTAAGAGCCATTTCATTACATCATCATCTGGTGCCTTTCTGTGATGCAGCTCCCCATTCCTGAATTACACCTGCCAACTCACATGCACACACACACACACACATTATCTGTATATGCACATGTACACACACAAGTGCAACCATTTCTTTAGTTCTTGCTACTAGATTTTAAAGCATTGTGAGGCAAATCACATCACTATCCTCCAGAGATTACAGATTATGGCCTCTCAGGGGTTCACTGCTATATAACAATCAATTTGTCATGGGCCTTTCTAAAATAAGAAGCAGTACTTTAATTAGAGAGTGATTAACACAGGCCAGAAGTATCAGGTAAAGTCAAATAATGGAAAAAGACTCTGAAAGAAGCGTATGCATCATTGACTGCCAGGCTTTTGCTTATATCTTTAGCCAGAATTTTCATTGATATCAACACCTTAATAGGAAATTTAATGCTGATTCTCACTTAATAAGCTATTAAAGGTCTAGATCTGACCTTTTGCTAGAACACTGCATTGCCTCTTTGCCAATCCTCTTTGGTTTCAGAATGCTTCTTGGCTGTGAGGTATTCTCTCGTCTTACATTTTATGGCCCCTTTGGGTCTTAGTGGGCAGGTGGAGCTCCTGATATGTGAGGTGAATACTCTCTCTGACATACTTTATGGGGCACAACAGCTACAACACACCTAGTAACCATATCACAGCCTGCCCAAGGGTAGTCTAGCTTCCGATCAGAATTTATGGTTGTTTGTCAGTTTTATAAAGCCACGGTGCCATCTTTATTATTTCTATTATTAAAAAATATATTGAGGCAGTTCTTTATATACTTGGCACATATGAAATTTGTTTCCCTTAGATTTTTAGTGCCTTCCATATTGACAATAATATAAAATAAAAATAGTCAGTATCTTGAAGGAGAACAACTGGAAAGTACTCTCAGCAATTTACTTTGTAAATAAAATCTGTTGCATACATGTCCTTTCAGGCTTTACAGTGGCTTAGGGAAAACCAGAAGTGCATTTATCTCCACATATGACATTGTGCAATGCAAAATTTTCACATTAGAAGATATAACTCAAATTTTAAATAATTTAATTGGGAATGCCCAGATGTATGGGGAAAAACAAAATAGCATGTTTAAATCATATTAGTTCCTTTCTTCCCATTTTCTAATTAACCACTGATTAATAACAAGGATTATAAGGTAAGACTCATATATTGAATAAAGCTAAAATATTTCTTTGCAGTACATCAGACTAGTGTATGTTCATATCCACAGACTATGATCCATATAAATACAAAACTATGATAAACTATAGTTTCTACCACCCTGTGATGATTAGTTTTCATAAATCTGATTCAATTAAAGGAAAAGTTGTAATTAAAACATCTTTAAGAGAAAAATATGGGAGAATACTTATGGTAATTTCAGTTACCCATAATTTAGAAGGTAATCATTCATATTCTACTATAAAAATAATTTTTTGCTCTTGTGTTGCATGTGAACTATGTAATAGTTAAACATTATATTTACTATTATGAAATATGACTGAATTAAGGCTAAATGGCAAAACCTAATTGATCCAGTTCCCAGTAACTCACAATATATGCTAATTAATTCAGAAAGAGAACTCACATTTGCCTTGAACTATCTAAGAGGTAGAAATTAAAGGTACCTTGAAAAATTAAATGTAGAGAAAAGTGTGGGCATTTGTATCCATCCATAAGCAAATTAATAGTCCAAGCAAGATTGCTGGGCAAAACACAAAACTACTTAAGGAAATAAATGTTTTCAGTCATCTTTAAGAACTATGCCAGTATATACTTATATAAATATAAAACATATGCTAATGTATTTCTTTACATTTTTTTCTTAACTCTGTTAACCTTTGGCCTGCTAATCTCTGGGACCACTTGGTTCAACTCGTTTCAATATTTGTTCTGATGTGCATTGGTAATATAGTGACGATTTTCTCCCACTCTACACTTTCTTTCACTTATTCATACAGTCCTTTCTAGTTAGTTGGAATATATATGCATATAAAGTATATAATTAAACTAATGCATAATCCTTTCTTTTTATAAGGCTTTGAATTTTTAAAAACTGCTAATCAAAATTTAGTCCTGTACATGGTAATATCTTTGTCTTCCTAATGTCTGCTTGTCCAGGTAATTTCAAGCTAGGTTCAATCATAACTGATGCCTATAAAAACACTAAACATTTTGTATCAGAGTTTATATTGTCTTTGTGTGCCAAATTAACATAGGCTAATCCTGAGAACAAAAGTGAAATGTGAATCTTTTCTACTAGGGGTAAATTTATTTGAAGATATTTAACTTTGATATATATTTGATTACTTTTTATATATTTTTTATATAGTTTTGTGTGAGAATAGAAAAGAATCCTGGCCTTGGATTTAGTATCAGTGGTGGAATTAGCGGACAAGGAAATCCATTTAAACCTTCTGACAAGGTAAGAAGTGAGTTTCTTATTGACAATTTTAATTAGAGAAACACTTCTACAGAAAAAAAAAAATCTACAAGAGAAAATTTAAGTCTTTTTACTGTGCTTTATAAGCTAGCTAACTATGAAGCCAATTAGAAACTCTTTCAGCACAAGGTAAGAAGAATTCACTGCAGTGCTTGACAAATCCTAAGAAAAACAAATAAATTTAAGCATTCTCTTTGAAAAGAAAGTTGTTTATTTTTTGCCTTTTGTGTTGTTTACAATTCATATATTTGTAAAGAAAGTTGTACAAGGAATTTCCAAAAAAATTGTTTCCAGAAGTTTACTTACAGATCACTTATTTGGGAAAATGTTTTCTTGTAGTAACAGAATGATTATATAATGATTCAGTGCCAGGGCCCACTGCTGACCTCTCTTTAAGTCATTATGTACCTAAAGTGCCTTACTCTTAGAACTGTAGAGCTGAAAGACTACGGAAAACAATATTCTGTGAAAACAGAATAAGTCATGGAAGAGAAATTACGCCGTTCCTCACATTTACCCATTTCTCAAATCATGGGAAGAGGTTCACCACCACCCCAGCTCTTACCTCAACTATTTCCTGAACATCTAACATGCTGCCTGTGCTCGCATCTGGCCTGTCTAATCCCAATGTGAACAACCTGACCCTTTTATTTTAAAAACCTGACCCAGAGCTATATAACATGACCTGTAACCATCTGTGTTTAATACTCTCAGCTTTGAATCAATTACTAATTACAATTTGATGATAATTTAAACGATCTGCTTTTGACCTCATCAGATTTAACTGCATTAAGTGGCATCATAGGACTGTGGGATGATGAAGCAGAAATTAGGTATGAATAAAAGCTCCACAGGTTCTCCACTTACCTTTGAGTCACAGCCTGGTCCAGATCTTTCCAACTCACCACTATCACACATTACTTTCTGATCAGAAGACCTGCTCTGAAAACAGTTGTATTACTTTACTCTGGATATTTCTGTGGCCTGAAACACAGCCTTTAATCCCTTATTCTCCTCCACTTCTTCCCAATTATCTTGTTTCCTACCATTCTTTGTCCCTGTCTCCCCTTCTTTTCTGGAGATGAAGAGAAAGAGGTTAGACTGAAAGCATGAACTATTCACACTATATACATTAGTGGAAGGCACTAGAAAAAAATCCCCAGTGCCTATAGACGGGATCTCCTTTGGTCAGCTGATTGGAGCACCAATTCATATGCAAGGCAAACATATGAGGTGGCTCTACATAATTAGGAGCATGCTAATTAGAAATGTCTGTGTAAAAGTAACTACTGCGTTTCCATTTTGAAGTGATGTAGAGGATAACCATTGATTTAGTCGAATACAAATAATCATAGTTTAGTAGGACCAAATGTTTATCAAATTTAAATAAATTATTAGTATATCTGAAAACAAAAAGTATGAAAGTTAACAATTATCAGAAACACGGTATTTTTTAAAAGTCTCAAATCATTATGTCTTATTGATCTTCACCTCACTTTTTGTGTCTGATTTTACATCTCCTCTCTAAGTTCTTTCAATTAAAAATTAATAATCTCTTCATTCTTAAAATAGTTGAAATTCAAAAGGCTTATTTTTCTCTCATCACCAGCATATACTTTTCACTATATCTTTGGAAGGCACACAGTAATAAATATTTTTAACTTAAGAATGAACAGATTGCTAGAGAGTCAAGATGTCTAAGTGCTATTGATTTTCTATCATTATTTTCAACTGAAGGGGACAGTAAGTGTGAGGCTTTCAAATCATTGCCTGTAATTCTTCCACTCTGACAAATATGAACATTTTATAACTATTAATTTCATTTCTAATTTGTAACATTTTGATGACTTTACTGAGACTGAACTACCTCTATGATCTTTTATTTCACACTTTTGGTTAAATGCAACAGATACAGTGTTTGAATTGTGTAACATGTCCATTGAAAAGTTTTCCCCTCAATAGCACTTATCTTTGCCTGATTACTCTCTTAACCACTTCACAATCTGAAAAGTGAATCTATGTTACTGCAAAACTGATGGAATAATTAATAGTTCCAATTTACAGAAGACTCTCAAGACTGCTCTTACTCATTAACCCCTTTTTGTGTCACACCAAATATATGGTGGAAAGTTAGTTAAAAGTGTTTAGAGGATCTAAAGACATTGGCTCTGACAATTTATACAAGAATTTAATCCATCCACATGGAAAGGGTTTAATCTTTTGGAAATTCAATTGTATTTCATTAGCTCCAGTGCCCCATTCTTGCAGTGGTTGCATAACATTTAGAGTGGAACCTAGTGCCTGTAGCAATGCAGAAATAACCAAACAATAAGACAATGAAAATGAACTTTAAAAATACTCCTCTCTCCAATATTGAAAAACACATTTTTTTCTTCTTGAGTTGACTGATTTATAGCTGAAGTTGAGGGAAAACAAATTAAACAGATGTTTAAATTCAACATGTACACCTGAGTCAGAGGTGGGAGTCCTAGTGATGTAAAGCTTAAACTTTAATATGATACAGACTCTCTTCCAATAGATAAGTCATGGATAAGAAATATTCTCAGAAGCACACTGTATTATTTTACTTACTGTTCATGAACATTTGAATGTTTTGTAATGGCACTCAAAATTCTAAGTACCCAAGATAGTGGAATGTCCTAAAGATCAAGGACTTTCTGTATTAAAGTAGCTAATAGATTTATCCAATTCTCTTCGTTATGATTGATGTGACCCACTGTTTCATCCACATGCCAAGGACCAATGTGAGAAAACATCCAAACTGTTTGACTGGTATACAAGCAGCTGGGAAAACATGAAGTAGTTATCCCAAAATGCTAGGAGTATAGTACTGGGAAGAAGTTAGCTGTGTAGTTCAGTGGAGTAGAAGTTCCAATTTAAATTCTGGGGTAGTGTGAAATTATTGCAGAAACACTTGGGACAGTCCAAAAATTAACAGAGGCTTTAGGGAGAATTCACGATTAATTCATATATAAGGTTTTCTTTTTGGTCCCAGACTTTGAGAGCTTAGGACAGCATCTGGTCTTGCACGCTTAACTCCTCTCAAAGACCCGAAGGTATTCCTAGTCAAATGTGCTCTCCTCGGATAAACTGTATGGGGCACAGTAGTCCTCCAGTTCATATCATTGTCAAAACACTGCTTAGTAGTTGAACAACCGATTCACTGATCATGGAATTAATTATTTTGGGTTCACTGACAGATGAGAACTGTTTATACCTACAGACATACCTCATTTTATTGTCTTTGGCTTTATTGTGCTTCAAAGAAACTGCATTTTTTACAAATTGAAAGTTTGTTGGCAACCCTATGTGAAACAAGTTATAGGCACCATTTTTCCCACAGCATTTGCTCACTTCATGTCTCTGTGTCATATTTTGGTAATTCTTGCAATGTTTCAAAATTTTTTGTCATTATATTTGTTATGGTGATCTGTGGCCGTGACCTTTGACATTGCTGTTGTAATTGTTTGGGGCAGCACGAACAACACTCATATATGATGATGAACTTAATCCATAAATATGTGTGTTCTGACTGCTCCAGTGATTGGCCATTCTCCCATCTCTCTCCTCTTCTTGGGCTTCACTATTCTCTGAGACACAATAATGTTGAAATTAGGCCAATTAATAGCCTATATTAGCCTCTAAGTGTTCAAGTGAAAGGAAGAGTCTCACGTCTCTCACTTTAAATCAAAAGCTGGAAATGACTACTTTAGAGAGGAAAACATGTCAAAAGCTGAGATAGGCTGAAAATTAGGCCTTTTGCACCAGTTAGCCAAGTCGTGGATGCAAAGGAAAAGTTCTTGAAGGAAATTAAAAGCACTGTGAATACCTGAATGATAAAAAGCTGAACAGCCTTATTGTTGCTATGGCGAAAGTGTAGGTGGTGTGGATAAAAGATCAAACCAGCCAGAACATTCCCTTAAGCCAAAGTCTAATCCATAACAGGACCCTAACTCTCTTCAATTCTACGAAGGCTGAGAGAGGTGAGGAAACTGCAGAAGAAAACTTTGAAGGTAGCAATAGTTGGTCCATGACGTTTAAGGAAAGAAGCCATCTCCACAACAGAAAAGTGCAAGTGAAGCAGCAAGTGCTGATGGAGAAGTTCTAGCAAATTATACAGAAGTTCAACCCATGATAATTCATGAAGGTGGCTACACTAAACAGATTTTTCAAAGTAAACAACACAGACTTCTATTGGAAGAAGATGCCATCTAGGACTTTCATAGTTAGAGAAGTCAATACCTGGTCCCAAAGCTTCAAAGGGCAGGCTGACTCTCTTGTTGGGGGCTAATACAGATGGTGACTTTCAGTTGAAGCCAGTGCTCATTCACCATTCTGAAAATCCTAGGACCCCTATCAAGTAGGTTAAATCTATTCTGCTGTGCTCTGCAAATGGAACAACAAAGCCTGGATGACAGCACATCTGTTTACAACATGGTTTACTGAATATTTTAAGCCCATTGTTGAGATCTGCTCAGGAAACAGCTTCCTTTCAAAATATGACTGCTCACTGACAGTGCACCTGGTCACCCAAAAGCTCTGATGGAGATGGACAAGGTTAATGTTGTTTTCATGCCTACTAACATACCATCCATTCTGCAACTCACGGATAAGGAGTTACTTTGACCTTTAAGTCTTATTATTTAAGAAACATATTTTGTAAGGCTATAGCTGCCACAGACAGTGATTCCTCAGATGGATCTGGGCAAAGTCAACTGAAAACCTTCTGGAAAGGAGTCACCATTCTAGATGCCATTAAAAACATTTGTGATTACGAGAAGAGGTCAAAATATCAAATTAACAGGAGTTTGGAAGTTGATTCCAACCCTCATGGATAACTTTGAGGGGTGTAAGATTTCAGTGGAGGAAGGAACTGCAGAGGTGGTAGAAATAGCAAGAGTGCTAGAATTAGAAGGCTAAACATGTGGCTGTATTGCTGAAATCACATGATAAATTTGAATGGATGAAGAGCTGCTTCTTATGGTTGAGCAAAGAAGGTGGTTCTTTAAGATGGAATCTGTTCCTGGTGAAGATGCTGTGGACATTGTTGAAATGACAACAAGAGTTTTAGAATATTACATAAACGTAATTGATGAAGTAGTGGCAGGGTTGAAAGGATTGACTCCAGTTTTGAAATAAATTCTACTGTAGGGAAAAAAAATTCTACTGTGGGTAAAATGTTATTAAGCAGTATTACATGCTATAGAGAAATAATCTGTGAAAGGAAGAGTCAGTGGATTTGGCAAAATTCATTGTCTCACTCTAAAAAATTGCCACAGCTGTCCCAAACCTCCAGCAACCACTTCCTTGATCAAAAACCTGTAAAAAGATTACAACTTGCTGAAAATTCAGATGATGGTTAGCATTTTTTAGCAATAAAGATGTTTTAATTATGCTATGCACATTGTTTTTTTAGAAATAATGCTATTGAACACTAAATCAACTGCAGTGTGAACATAACTTTGATATGCACTAGGAAGCCAAAAAACTCACTGGATCCATTTATTGTGAAATTTGCTTTGTTGTGTTGGTCTGGAACCAAATCTGCAGCCTCTCCAAGGTGTTCCTGGGCTCCCCATTGTACTAAATCTCTGCCTACACAGATAGGGTACATCATTCAGTCATCTGAAATTTGTCTACCTCATGTGACTTCCTAATCAGTGGTTGGTAGTCTTACACTGTGTCTACTAGAAGGTTTTATTTACAGGAAACAATCTATTTTGAAAAGAATATTCCATGAAAGTTTTATATGTTTCAAAAATAGATTGTTCAAGGTTACTTTTTCCCCAGGTACTCTCTGCCTCATGAAAAGTCATTTTAATGGATTGCCATAGCTATACCAGGGGCTTAGCATTCATTCAGTCCCTGTTGAAACTTTTATGTTAGGCATTATCCATTTTTATAGATGAAAAAATAGGGATTAATAGTAGTTAAAAGTCACTCAACATTTTTTAGCAAGAAAGTATTTATTAAGTATGTACTTTTTTTAGACATATGCTTTTGCACACTTAATAGACTTACAGTATAATGTAAACATAACTTTTATTTACATTGGGAAATCAAAATATTCATTTGACTTGCTTTATTGTAATAATTCACTTTGTGGTGGTCTGGAACTGAACCCACAATACCTCCGAGGTATGTCTATACTAGGAAAGAGAAACTGTAAAGGACTGGATTAAAATGAGCCTATGTAATAGTTGCCTCTTCCCTCCAATGAAGTGGATGAAAGTCATAATCTGGTTTATTACTATTATAGAGAAATACTGCTGGCAAGATAACAAGTTGCTATGGAATGAAAAAAGATTTGATCCAACAAATCTATGATAGTAATAATAAAATGAATAAAAAGAATAGCCTTTTACTGAGTATCTACAATGTGCTGGTCACTGCCTTAGGCTCTTTATATAAAATGTGTTTATCTGCTCTTCATAACTTCCATTGGTTGTATTATTATTCCCCATTTTGCTGATGCTTCAAGAGGTTAATTAACTTGCCCAAGGTCACTTAGCTGATCTGTGGAAGACAAATCTGAGCCAAAATTGATCTGACTCCCAATTCTTTTCTCTTAATAGGTACTATGATACATGCCTCTATTTGTAAATCCCACTTAGCAGAAGAGCCACATGACAAATATACCCTGTAGAGTTGAGAGACTAATGTGATACTGTAATATGGAAAGTATTACAGAGCCCTCTAATTAGCCATAGTCTAGATATTTGTTTCAACAGTTCCTTGGAAGTCAGCATGTATTCCCTATTAAACCTAGATAATTAGAAGGAGACTATACACAGTGGATCACTAAGCAATTATATAACTTTTGAATTCAGGTGTCATTACAGTGGTGATACTGCCAATGGAAGAAACCACCGTAATCTTTTCCTATAGTTAGATGTTCACAAAATAATAATCTATGATTGAAAAATTCAAGTAATTTACCAATTCAACTTTCACCAGATTTTTTTTATTTTTTTATTTTTTTATTTTTATTTTTTTGATGTTTTTAGAAAGAAGAGACTGGATTAATGGATGGCTAATACCATAATGTTGTAGTAACTTCAAAAGTCTCTTAAAATGCATGACTTTTTAATGATGCATTCACATAATTCATCATTCAAGGACTGTTTATCTTTCCTTGCCTCATTTGAGGAGGGAGGACTAAGCTCCTAGCATTTAAACATATTAAAGAAAACTCAGCCCCTTTAGCTGTATGTTCTAAAGTTATAGGACTGAAAAGTCCTATGAGCAATTATCTAGTCATAGGATCAAAATGAAAGTATTTTATAGCTACTCTCAAAACACCTGAGAGCAGTAAGTGCACAAACTGGGGCATTGGGACCAAGGAATCACTTATTCTCCAGTTTTATTCTAAACATTCATGTTCAGCAGATTCCAGAAAGCCCACCCATCTTTCCACTGATGTGGGCAATTCGCATATATACAGAAATGATAGCAGAAACGAACCCATTTCTTTTTTAAATGCCTTAATTTGCCTATGATGCAGGTAAAATCCCAAGCCAAGGAAGAATATTGGAGGCATTGAAACTGTAAAATATCACCAATAAACTCTAAAATGTTCTGGAAGTTCAGAATAAATTGTTATATCATATTCTACATAACTTCTAACAGATGGACTCCAGATCTGACACAGCCTGCAGCAGGAATTGCACCCCAGCTCTTTACGCCCTCCTTCTACCCCTAGAAAACAATGGTACTTTTTTCTTTGTATGGAGATGAGTAATACATCAAATAAAAGTTTTATATAATTAACGTTAAGAAGAAAGAGGGTTAGATGTGCAGAATCAAAACAATTATTTGATACCTTTTCCAGGGGATAACAATATCCAGAAGTATTCTTGGCAGTAGCAAACTTAAAAATGCACAGGAATAAATTTCCAGGTTTGTTGAGCCCCATGACACTGGGTGATTCATAAATAAAAGGTTGCAAAAGATATGCTCTTGAGTTATGAAAAAACTGTATGCCATATATCTATTACTCATCATATATTTTCCATGATGTAAAAGTCATGAAGAGCAAATACATTTGTCTAGAACTCCACATAGCATATGATACATATTTACTATATAAATATTAAACTGCATATAACACATGTCCCTCATTTTGTATAACTAGTAGACAAATATGATTTATTTTATGTATTTCTAAATTCATTTAGTAAATATAATTTATGTATCTCCCATTCTTAATTCTATGTCAAGTGATTATGTAATGCAAAGTAATTTGGAGAATCTATGAATTAGTAACATTTAGTAACATTAGCAGGGGATAGAGATAATATTTTCTATAGACTGCATTTTTGAACTAAATTTAAGAAGGGATTGAAACAGATCTTTTTATATATAAACCAAAGTTTTAAAAATAATTGCCAAGTGTAAGTTATTTTACAACACAATCGTTTTAGCTGCATCTTATTCACATTGCAATTTGAAGTTCAGGATGCCACTTGGTTATTTGAGAACATTAAAAGTGAGATTTTTTTTAAAATAAAAAATGTATTTTTGTCTATTCTATTCTTTGTCTTACATGTTGGAAAAAAACCCTGAATCTATTCAGAAACATTGATAGACATGTAGTGCTCACAATGTCATGTTAATAAGATCAGTTTATATGAAGCTTTCCTAAAAGGGATGGCAGCGTGCTTTAGCCAATTGGATAATCATGACTTGTAGACATTATAATATAAAGAAGATGTGGATTTCAGTTTATGAAAAATATAATAAAATACAATAACACACACTTGGTTCTTCACGAAATATCACTGGGGTGTAAACATGAAAAAATAAGGTTATTAAAAAGTACCATTTTAAATAAGAACATTGGGATATTTTAACTCAGCAATGTTTTCAGAAAATCTAGAATCAAGATTGCTATTATTTTGTGATATTTTATGTCAGTAAAATATTTTTTAATAAAATTAAACCCCATGGGAATAGACAGATATATTAGTTGCTAGAGTTACATATTATTTATGTTATGTCTGCTACATCATTTTAGCCATTTAGTGTAGAACTAAATAAATAGAAAATGGTGTGGAAAGGAATTCAGAAACTTTTTTTTAATTCAGGTATAATTAACATATAATAGTTTCAGGTGTACAACATAATGATATTTGTATACAGTGGGAAATGATCATCACAATAAGTCTAGCTACCATATGTCACCATACAAATTTACAATTTTTTTTTTCTTGTAATGAGCTTTTGGGATTTTTCTCTTTTGGCAATTTTCAAATATGCACTACAATATCATTGACTATAGTCATCGTGCTACACATTACATGGAAGTTTGTACCCCTTAACTACATTTCACCTGTTTTGCCCACTTCCCACCTTCCCCCTTTACAACCACTATTCTGTTCTCTGTATCTATGAGTTTCATTTTATTTGTTCATTGGTTTTGGTTTTTTTAATATCATATATAAATGAAGTCAAACAGTTTTTGTCTTTCTCTGACTTATTTCACTTAGCATAATTCCCTCAGTGTCCATCCATGTTGCAACTGGAAAGATTTCATACACCATATCTTTTTTATTCATTCGTCCATCAACAGACACAGGTTCTTTCCACATCTTGGCTGTTTCATTGTTAATAATGCTACAGTGAACACAGGAGTGCATATATGTTTTCAAATTCGTATTTTAATTTTCTTTTGATAAATAACCTAGTAATGGAACTGTTGGATCATATTAGTGATAAATTTTGGAGAAACCTCTATGCTGTTTTCCATAGTGGCTGAACCAGTTTACATTCCAACCAACAATGCATGAGGGTCCCCCTTTTTCCACATCCTCACCAACACTTATTATTTCTTTTCCTTTTGAAAATAGTCGTTCTCACAGGTGTGAGGTGGTATCTCATTATGGTTTAGATTTTCATTTCACTGATGATTAGTGATATTGAGCATCCTTTCATATGTCCATTGGCCATCTGTATGTCTTCTTTGGAGAAATGTCTCTTCTGATCCTTTGCTCATTTTTTAATTGGATTGTTTGGGTTTGGTTTCTTTGTTTTATTTTGTTTTTTGCTGTTGTGTTGTAACAATTCTTTATAATTTTTGGATATTAACCCCTTATTGGATAGATGATTTGAAAATATTTTCTCCCTTTCAGTAGGTTGCTTTTTCATTTTATTGAGGGTTTTCTTTTCTGTGCAGATGCTTTTTAGTTTGATGTAGTCTTATTTATTTTTGCTTTTGGAGTCAGATCCAAAAATTCATCACGAAGACCAGTGTCAAAGAGCTTGTCTATGTTTTCTTCTAAGACTTTTATGGTTTTAGAGCTTGCATTCAAGCCTTTAATTCATTTTGAGTTAATTTTTGTGTATGGTATAAGAAAGTAATGTAGTTTCATTCTTTTGCCTGTGTCTCTCCAGTTTTCCCAACACCATTTATTATACAGACTTTCCTTTCCCAATTGTATATTCTTGCTTCCTTTGTCCTAAGTTAATTGATCATATATGCATGGGTTTATTTATGGGAATGTCTATCCTGTTCCTTTGTTTTTATGCCAATACCATACTGTTTTGATTACAATAGGTTTGTAATATAGTTTTTGGTGCCTCCTTTGTTTTTATTTCTTAAGATTACTTTAGCCATTGAAGGTTTTTTGTGGCTCTATACAAATTTCATGGTTATTTGTTCTATGTCTGTGAAAAATTCCATTGGAATTTTTATAGGGATTGCATTGAATATGTACATTGCTTTAGGAAATATGGACATTTTAACAATATCAATTCTTAGAATCCATGAGCACAGATAACTGTACATTTGTGTCTTTTTCAATTTCTTTCATCAATGTCTTACAGCTTTCAGTGTACAGGTTTTTTGCCTCCTTGGTTAAATTTATCCCTAGGTATTTTATTCCTTTTGATGCAATTTTAAGTGAGATTTTTTTCTGATTTTCTTTTTCTATAGGTCATTTTTAGTATATAGAAATGCAAGAGTTTTATATACTGATATTATACTTTGAAACTTCACTGATTTTTTTTTAGTTCTAATAGGTTTTTGGTGGAGTCTTTAGGGTTTTCTAGTATAAAATTATGTCATCTGCAAGTAGTGACAGTTTTACTCCTTCCTTTGTAATGGGGATGTCTTTTATTTATTTTTCTTATCTGTTTGCATGGCTAGGACTTCCATTACTATGTTGAATTAAAGTGGTAAAAATGGGCACCTTGTCTTGTTCCTGATCTTAGAGGAGAAACTTTAAGCTCTTCATCACTGAGTGTGATGTTAGCTGTGGGCTTGTCATATATGGCCTATATTATGTTGAGGTACTTTGTCCCTATACCCACTTTGTTGAGAATTTCTATAGTAAATGGATGTTGAATTATGTCAAATAATTTTTATGCATCTATTGACATGATCCTATGATTTTTATCCTTCACTTTGATAATGTGGTATATCATCTTGACTGGTTTGCAGATATTGAATCATCACTGCATCCCTGAAATAAATCCCACTTGATCATGATGTATGATTCTTTTACTGCAATGTTGAATTTGGTTTGCTAATTTTTGTTGAGGATTTTACATCTGTGTTCATCAGGGATATTGCTCTGCCATTTTCTTTTTTGAGGTATCTTCTTTGGTTTTCATATCAGGGTAATGCTGGCCTTGTCAAATGAGTCTGGAAGCATTCCTTCCCCTTCAATCTTTGGAAAAGTTTAAGGATATTTTTTAAGTCTTCTTTGCATATGTGGATAAAGTGAAGGTTCCTATGGCCAGAATTCTCACCTGAACCTAAACTACTTGATGATGTCACTGGCCTGCTGCTACACTACTGCTTCCACATCCATAGGCAATAAGCTATTATTCACTGAGTCACTTAATACAAAGCTCTTCCCAGTGCTCTGGGTCGAGGCAGAGACAAAGGAGGATTACAGACCTGCAGACTGTTGGATGCAGGCATAATTCTAGTGCTCGACCTATGGCCAGGATAACAAGCCAGGTAATAAACCCTTTTACCCCAAGAATGTTCCATTGTCATTCCTCAGTCTCACTGAATCCATAGTGAACTTGCCTGGGCTGAAACCCACTGGCAAGACAGCACATTTGGTAGAATTTGCCAGTGAATCCATCTGGTCCTGAGCTCTTGCTTGTTATGAGGCCTTTCATTACTGATTCGATCTCCTTTCCTGTAATTGGTCTATTCAGATTTACTATTTCTTCATGATTCAATCTTGGTGGATTGTATGCTTCTAGGAATTTATCCACTTCTTCTAGGTTTTCCAACTTGTTGGAGTATAGTTTTTTATTGTAGTCTCTTTTGATCCTTTATGTTCTGTGATATCATTTTAACTTCTCTAGAGATTTTTTGTAAGTTTGTTGCTATTCATTGGGAAAAAAATCAGGCACTTCTCAATCCAACTATGAGAGCACCAAAAATCAGTTCATATATAATACTTTATGTAATAACTGACAAGTATTGACAGGTCCATCAGTGAGAGATATTTAAGTATCAAGAGTCAAAAAGGTCTTTGGAAAGTGTGAAATCTTTCATATTTCATTTATAAAGTTACTACAACATTTGTTAAGTGGTATTCCAAGGACTTCATAGTATTTCTAGTTTCTTGACTAAAAAGATCATAACCAATTAGAATTCTTGGAAATATTATGAAGCCAAATTAATAGAAATACAACCAGACAAAAAATTAATTAATCAACTCCCAGGTCTCTTCCAAGAGCAATATTGTTGAACTTTTTTACATTTACCCATACAACATTTGAGATGTATCTCAATAATATGTATTTAGTAACAATATCCACTTTTCACCCCATTCCACACCCAAAGATGTTCTGTTCTTAAGGAGGAGAGGTGAACTTTATCTTCTGAATTTGGCTTCCAAAGATTCACTAGTCATAAAATATAGACTCTCCTATCCCTACCAGGCAATTTTTTAATTTTTGTAGTTTGTATTTGTCTAAAGTCAATTCCCCTAAATGCAGAGCTAGAGATGGGTATTTTTGTACAAGTGGTTAATTGAAGAATTGATCTCTGGTGAAATCTATAAGGGACTGAGAGATGTAAGTTAGGGCAGGGAAGAAAGTAAGCAAAGATGTGGTACATTGGTGGACTCCTGATTGCACAGGATGCTCTGGAGCATGAACACTACCATCAAGGAGAGTTGTCTCTCCTTGAGAAGAAAAAGTATTTTTTTACCCTAACTGCAGTCATTGTCTGCAGGACAAGCACACGGAAAATGTAAATTCTCAAACATTTCCCAGTAAGAAGGCTTCAGGCTGAGAGTAATTTTCAAGAGAAGTGTCAGATGTGAGCTGTTGGCAGCACCTGCAGAATGAGCGCACCAACCTGATAATGGGAATCTGGGAAGGTCCCCAAAAGTGTCCATGACACTATTTTCAAAGCAATATTATTTTCATCTTTCAAATTGAAAGTACTTTAGTACCAGAGATTCTGATATGCTTCCATCTACGAGAAATACTTACCTAAGTATGAGTGGTTTCATCCATGGCATCTAACCTAGAGGACTGCCAAAGCAACAGATACTTCAGTATGAACCCTGAAATTAACTATATCAGATCTTTTGCAGTGAGATCCATTTATATCTGCTTTTAAATCCTTTTAATTTTCTGATTAAAAGTATGTTTTTGTTTAAAAAAAGACACTGCTGTATTCTAAAAATATAGTCCTAGTCTGTCTAAGAAATAGTAATCACTAGTTGAACCAAATCTGTTTGGTAGCTAAAGAAAGTTATTAGCAAAACTACATATTGATCAAGATCAGGGAAGTTTGGAGTGAACACCTTTAGATGCCAAAGAAAAAATCAACACAAATACGCTCAGAAGAATCTAAGTGAAACAGAAACCCAGGTAACTGCAAAATGCTTTTATTGTGTCATTTTTCTCTTTTGAGTGTGTGAAGAAATCATGAGAACTCAAAGAGTTGATTCTTAAGTTCTGTAAATTCCAATTTAAATCCTTCCTAAGATCCTTTGAATGAGTTGGGGGAAAAACACATGTATGAGAATAGATTTCCAGGAAAGACTTAGACACCAAATTAACCTAAGGTCCTAGAACTATACTGGAAAGCTAGACTAGGAGATCAGAATTTAGAGCACATTAGTATTTTTTAATTATATTTACATATATATATATGATAAAATATATATTTAAAATATACATATTTAAGCTATATTTTTAATAATCCAGAGTTAGATTAAATTGTAAGTAGGTAATAACAGTTTAGGGTTACTATAGGTGGTAAAAAAATTGCAAATATGCATTTAATTGTCTATCATCTTTACAATATAATTAGTAAAGCTATACATGGTCTTAGTAACTAATTCTATTTTCTTAAGCATGGTGGAGTAGAAAACTTACTCCTATCTTTGAAGCTTAGTTGATCAAAACCCACCACCATACACAAACCATATTCAATAACAAGACACTATTTTAGGAAAGAGAATCCACAGCCACCTACAGTTACCCACTCCTGTTTTCAATAGTATTTACTATTTTATGCTATGTATAAAGCTGAGGAGAGATGCCATTGGGACCTCTGACGGAATCAGTAAACTAAATGAAGCCAGCAATCCGAATATTCGCAACCAGTTGAAGTCTCATAATAAATATAGACTTTAAAGACTATGCAAAAGAAAAGAAAAAGACATTACTTTTATTATTCCCAAAGAGGCAAAAAAGAATCTGGAAAGTATGTGAAGAAGAGTGATCATTTACTTTGAAAACAAAATATAAAAATCAAATGAAAGAAAACTTTTTTAAGCTCAAAGATTTCACCAAGTAAAAACAGGAAACCAAGGAACTTTCAGTCACAATAAATACACATCCCAGAGATGTTTGTTAGACAGTCATTGGAAAACTGGAGCAATTAATAAAAGAAAAATTGTAATTATAAAGTAACCAACTCCAAACGTAATTGTAACTGTGATGTTCAAATTCCCCAAAAGAGAATAATGCATGATGATCAGCATCAAACTACAAAAATTATTCTGGTAATCAATTTGTCATGTCTAAAAGGCATCTAATATAAAAGGAAATAAACTGCTTACTTTTTGGATGCTTACATCAAGTCAGAAGAGCAGTATCTCAAAAACTATATATATTTGGGGGGCTACTAAACAAACCTTTACAATGACTTAAAAGAATAATGTAAGTCTAAGGAGCAAGCAATGTGTATTTCTTCTGTTAGGATCATCTCCATTACGTTGCTGCTAAGATATCTGTAATCACACTGTCAATTGCTATGGGTTGTGTTATTTCCTTGTTGCTCCAGTGCATCATTAATAACTTTTGTACAAATGCAACCAAGTGATTTCTTGCTTAATATTTACTTTATTTAAAAATCCGTGAGTTTGGAATTTCTTTAAACATCTGTACACAAGATTTTTTGTGAAATTTTTAGGGAACTTTGGTGAGTTGTAGAATTTATATTTGTATCTCTGTCTTTTGAGGCTCAAATTTTCTAGGTTTCTAAAGCAATTCTTTATGTTTATCTTTTACGGATTTTACATTTCATTGTTTTGTCAGCTACATGGAAGCATCATATGCAGCTGCTAGTGCCCCTTTTTCTTTCTCTGTCTTTACCTCCTGTCTCCCTCCCTCTCCCCTCTTCTTTAGTTTCTAATGGCCATAGGATAAATCTCTTCTCTTGCTGTATACAAATTCCTCAGTTGTTAAGGTAGCAAATTGTTCTAAGCCCAATCTTCCACATTCAACACTTAACCTTAAAATATTTTGTCATCACACCTTTGACTCATCAGGAGGAAAACTATCGATTACCCTTATCCTTGATGTGTCAATTCTTCTAATAATCACAGGGATCAAGTAAATACAGTCTATTATTATGTGCAATGCTGTTTCTATGAGCCACAACAAAGCTTCATACTAACTTTGCCCAATTCATAAAAGAAAGTATTTGTCACATTTTGACCAAAAAATAAAAATAAAAATTCCCCCTAAGAGCTATTGACTCTATGGTTGTGCTGCTATTTTTATGAGTCAGTCTTTCCTCCAGAAATATTCTTTGAGCTTCCATAGTTATATGAAAGCATGAAATACTATATCCTGTATAATATTTAACCAGTGTGTTCTGAACTGTAATTGTTATAGTATGCAATTTTTGTTTCAGATATGACCTTCCTAGAAACCAATTTCTTAGCATCAGCTAGAGCCAAGGATTTTCAGAATTTTAAGGAAAAGCATATTTCATAAATTGAAGCTCTAGTTCCCTTAAGACAAGTTCTATTTTGGGGTCTACATTTATAATAGCTGAGACTGTCACAGTCATTCACCTTCATCATTAAAAAGCCATATAAAGTTCCTTCCCCTCTAAAGTTAGAATGTTAAGTTTTGGCCTTGTAGTCTAACTTTCTGGGTCCATTAAGGCTTATGTCCAGAGGTGTATAGTCTAGGTAATCAGTATGACAAGGTCAGAGCCTAGCACTGTGAGCCTAGCACTGTGAAAAGCCTCTTATACTCAGCCTTTTTCAAAATTACTTGCAAAAAGCAAAACCTTAAAAAAGAAAAACCCATTATGGGTACTTTGGGAAAAAACATTTATGACTTGCATAAAAGGCTGGTTTAAAAAATGGAGAATGTGAAATGGCAACAGGTCATGAATGTAGCGTCTGGCCAGCCCTCTCTAAAGCAGCTTTAGTTCAAACATATGGAGTCCCTCTGTGATGCCTGAGTCCACGGAGTCTGTGGCTGACTCAAGCACAGCCAAGTATCAGTGGCTGAGGAGAGAAAAGCCTTAGATTATTTGGAAAGGGCTACAGCACTTAACATTCACTCTGTTGTGAAGAGGCTTCTAGAGGTGGTGCTAAGGGAAAACCTTTGTGCTGCCAAGTCACTAAGGGACCTGAGAGTGGGCCACGGGGTGTGAGACATGAGAAAACACACTCAGAATTGTCATAGCCATTAAGCAGATTCTAGCAGCCATCACTGTAAAGAGCTGATGCTCCTGTCTCGGAGCTACTGAAGGAAGAACCCCCTGAAAGGCACTAAGAAGCCTTCAGAAAGCCCTCCGGTGAGAGCCCACGCCCACAGCTGAGAGGGAGCCTTGGCGGAGCCGTCATCCCTGAGAGCCCCGCTAGGAAACCGCGGTGACGCAGGACAGACTCCCCAGCCCCCTTCACTTCTCCTTTTCTAAGTAAGAGATGCAAATCCTCTTATCTGTTAGGAATACAGGAGAAAGACAACAAATGGCCTTACAACCTACTCCAGATTGAGAGTAAAGAATATCCTGGTCATAAATCTGGTATAGTTAGAATCTTAGAAGCTCTCAATATGGGCTTTGCTGGATAAAAAGATCCTGGATTATATCTCAACTATCAGACTTGTAAAAACTACAATAACATTTTTGGACCCTATACTGAGAGCCATCTACTGTTCTAAGTTGTTGTTTTTTTTAATGCATTCACTCAATCTAGTTATGAGCTGCATACCATTATTATACAGATTTTAGTGATGAGGAAAAGTACACAAAAGTTCATTAATTTACCAAAGGTCACCAATTTTCGAGTGGTAAACACAGACAGGCTAACTATAGAGCTATGCTCTTACTCACTTCTTACACGATGTGATAGGAAAAATGGCTCCCCAAAGATAATCACAACCCAATTCTTACCGGTGAGTGTGCTACACTACATGGCAAAAGGAACTTTGCAGGAGGGATTAAATTACCGAATTTGAGAGAGGAGATTATCCTCGATCGGGGGTGGGGGCGGTGCAGGGAGAGTGAATCTAATCGCATAGGTCCTTAAAACAGAATCCTTCATGGCTGTGGTCAGGAGGAGATATGAATATAAAAAGAAGGTCAGAAAAATACGTGATTACTGGCTTTAATGATGGAACAAGGGGACCAAGAGACAAGGAATGTGGACACTTCCTAGAAGCTAGAAAAGGCAAGGAAACATTTTCTTCCCTAGAGTTTCCAAAATTTAATGCAGCCCGGCCAACACCTTTGTTTTAGCTGAGTGAGACCTGTGTTGGACTTCTGACCCACAGAACCGTAAGATAAATAAATCTATGATATTTTAAGGCACTAAATTTGTGGTAACTCATTAAAGCAGCAGCAAAAACTAGTAGACACTACTTCACTGAACAAGAGTTACTGAAGTATTTCCTTCCTAGGGCAAAATCGTTTACTATGTAACCTTAGGTATGTAGGTTGGTTCACTGGTTTTGAATAAATTGCATGCTGGTTTGCCCCACGTTCAGCACTCTACCAAATGTTACAAGAAACCAAAATATTTTAGATCTTGCAGCAGAGTTACAAAGTTGATCAGATGCCATAATTTGGATCTTTGATACATACAAGCTGGCTTACTATAGATTGGAAGTTAAGAGATGGCTTTTTACCAAACAATAAGTTATGGTTCTAATTTTCAGAGTACAAATGTTGTGATGATTCCTCACCAAATTCTGTATTTGGTATTCTTTGAAGTCTTAGACTAAAAGTGAATTTGTGGAAAGAGTGACACATTGCTCCAAAGAGCTTTTTCATAACAGTGTCAAAGTTTCCATATTTTTCATCAATATTCATCATAACAGAGCACAAAATGGGTTCAGAGTTGTGTGGCCTCTTTCATATGGCACTATTTATATACATAATACAACAAAGAATCAGTTCCCTGGCCTTTGCAAACAGTCTTTTGGGAAACATTCTACCTCCACGAATAATGAATGCCACTGACCATTATCAAACACTCATTCCTATCTGTTTCAACCACTGTGGCAGTGTGCTGGTTGATAGGGTGTATACAGAGGAAAAAGGAGGCTATACCAATGGACAGCATTTTTTTAGTTGATGAAATTTATTGATTGAAAAGAAATATTAAAGCTTGAGAAAACAGCAATAAATGCTTTGAAAGACTCAGCCACCATAGAGTAAACTCCACAGCAAATCATCAGAACAGCAGCTGAATCCCACAGAGCTTTGTGATGGATGGAATGAAGCCTGCCAGACACTGCATCTGTATTCATTCAGCAGTCGGATTGCAGACTGTTGCTAGCTCCTCCCACCATGGCAGATTGGCCATGATTTGGCTCCTATGGTCTGGAATCATACAAACATTATTAAAACTATTTCTATACAGTGATCTGAAGAAGTGCAGTCCAAATTCCCTAGGTAGCACAGACTTTGACTGCTGGGATAAAATCATCATCAAAACAATTTCACCTTCAGCACCCAGAGATGTAGTGGTTTATTTGAGGCAACAGTGTTATTCTGCTGTGGTACAGAGAGCCCGGTGGCCGAGAGGGGGACTGCCAGGGAGACAGACTTCACGTACAGGCTCCTGGACTGACGCGTATGAGAGTTAGGTGCCTAGTGGGGAAAGGACTCCAGGGCCTTTATTTGTCTTCACAACCAGGGCCATTCACTGGCGTGGTGGATTCATTATTGTGCCTTATTTAACTGTCCTTGACAAACAGCCATTTTTCTTTTTCCTTCTGAACTGACCATTTGTACAACTGAATTGACAAAAGTAACTATCTGTTTGAGCATCACTCCAAATAGTGATACTATTAACCTAAGAATTTTTTAAGATTTTATTATTTTCTTAATGCTGCAAATAGTGTATAATTATTGTAGAAAAATTAGAAAACACAGTGAAAAGAAATATATATGTGATATATATTAGAAAACATTAGATAATATGTGAAAAATATATTAGATAAAAAATTAGAAAACACAAGTGAAAAGAAATACATATATATATATGTGTGTGTATGTGTGATATCTCACTACCCAGTGCAATACTGTTAATGTTTAGGAATATATCCTTGACATATTTTCCCATACAAATATACATATAAGTAAATTTCAACAAAAATAGTACACCACACATAATATTTTATAACCTGCTTGTTTCACTAAGCACTACTGTATTTATATACCCACCATGTAGGACTTCATTTTTAATAACTGCATATCATTCTATTGTATGGATTTACCATGATTTATTTAATTGATTCCCTGTTATCATACATTGTGGTGTGGTTTGTAATCTTTATTATTATAAATAATACTATGATGAACACATTAGTAGATGTACATTGCATACTTGTCTAGTTTTTTCCTTAAGATAAACTCTAGAGGTTGAATTACTGGTTAAAAGTTAGGCAGTTTTCTAAGGATTTTGATGCCTATCTGCAGTTTCATCTTTAAATGGAAAAGAAAACAGATTGAAATCAGAAAGCTAGAAATCATTCAAAAGCTTTAAACTAATAAGTTTCACAACTACCTGAAATGCTAAATAAAAGTACTTTAATTATAGTCTGTTTTTAAATCATTCACACACATATATACAAAGTTATGGGGTTAAGTGAGAGTCATTAAATTTGCAGATCAGCAAATGAGATGATTTTCTAAATAACATTTGTTTAGAAATATTCTAAATAATATTTAGAGATAACTAAAATATTATCTTCTATTCTTTTAATATTTCTTAGAAACAAACAAAAAGCTGTCGTGAGATATAATTCACAAACTATAAAGTTCACCCTTCTATAGTGTACAATTAAATGGTTTTTAGCATATTCGTGGAATCATGTGACCATCATCACTATCTAACCTCAAAACACTTTTATTACCTCAAAAAGAAACTCATGAACATAAGTCATTCCCAGTTGGCCTGCTCCTCAGCCCCTAGCACACATGAATTTCCATTCCTACACATTTGCCTCTTCTGGACATTTCATATACATGGACTCATATAATATGTGGTTTTTGTGACTGGCTGCTTTTCAAGGTTCATCAGTGTTGTCAGTACTTCATGCCTTTCTATTGCCAAATAATACTTCACTGACTAGATATATATTTTTTGTTTATCCATTCATCAGTTCATTGTTAGGATGTTAACTAAAACCTTGTTACAATGGTGATTAAAGTACTTCAGTAGCTCCCCAAACTGATTAGCATGTCTATTTAAAGCCCCTCTTAAAGTGGCCCAACCTAGTTTTTCGCCTGATCTTCTCCCACCCTCCCAGCACCATCCACTCACAGCCTTCTGCCACCACTGCAGGCATCATGGAACTGCCTACAGTTCCCTGAATGTAGCAAGCCTCTCACTTTTGTACATGCTGTACCTTCTACCTGACATAGCCTTCTTCCCCTTATATGTGCAGATGCCGTTAACTTGACTTTATGATTCAGCTGCCTATTATCTCCTCTTCTTGGAAGTCCTTATACACTGAGGATAAACTGGGTGCAACTTTTAAAATTATCTATTACACCTCTATCATAACACTTGTTATAGTGCCTTATAATTGCTGGTTTTCTTGATTTTTCTTCCACTATATTGTGAGCTCACTGAAGCCAGAAGTTATATTCTGTATATCCCCATAATACTAACAATCAAAGCCTAGCATATAGTAGATATTCAGTAATTGTTTGCATTATATGCATCATCAGCAAAATTAATCTGACTTGTTTATAAACTAAATTATTCAATTTAGGGATTTTGTAACTGGAGACATAAATTTTCTATTTAAAATACATGGTGGAATTTTCATGTTTAAATTTGTTCATGTACTTTTATATTAAAATTCTCAGTAATATACAAAGTAATGCTCATTAAATAAATCAGTATTTATATGTAATTCTAGTAAAGTTTTCAAAGTATACAGTGAATTTGTAACTTATCAAACATTTTCAATCAAGAGTTACAAGATAATTTCAGAAGTTATACAAAAGATGATTTAGTACTATATTTCAAATTATGTAAGAAAAAAATAAGAGTATGCCATGAGATTAATTTATGAATCATATAATAATCTTTGAAGCTTACATATGGAAATTGTTCTTAATTTTTCACTGTTTTCTTTATGAATGAAAAATTTTTTAAGTAGTCCTAGTTCTTGGTATTAGAATCCTAACCTCTGTTACTTCTGACTTATAGGGTATCTTTGTTACTAGGGTTCAGCCTGATGGACCAGCATCCAATCTGCTGCAGCCTGGTGATAAGATCCTTCAGGTAAGACAGATAAAAAGCAATGCTTTCAAATGGCAGTACTGAAACAAATATGTAGCTGTGTTATTAATGGTTTGAGTTAAATGATTAAAAATTAGTCCTCTCATTTCTTATTTGCCTTTTTGGCAATTTATTTTTTGGGGGTTGGAGAGGCAGGTCAGAAACCAAGTCAGTCTGATAGAATCCTACATCCCCGGTAACTGGTACATGGGTGGGTGTTCTGCATATTTTTGTTTAAATGAGTAGTATAATTTAGTAATATAAGTGATACATATAGGAATCAATGCACAGTTATCAAGTGTAAGTAAAGAGTAATGAAATACCCAAACAAGGTATTTATATGACTTTAGATGAGGCAAAAGGAACTGGTATATGCTGAATTTCTCAACAGTAAGTTTATTATTGTTTGAGTACTGTGAACCATATGGTACTATCCTTCTAATCCCCCTATTCAGATGTTTGAACAAAAGTTTAGCTGTACATGAGGTGACTTTTAA
Organism: Manis javanica; assembly: GCF_040802235.1. Lineage (NCBI taxonomy): Eukaryota > Metazoa > Chordata > Mammalia > Pholidota > Manidae > Manis > Manis javanica. Next base: position 57,653,889 of record NC_133159.1, read on the forward strand.
AATGTATTACCTGATGGAAAAAGACTGTGTCTCTAACTTAAAGCTCTGCATATCAGAAAAAGGTGATTTCAGTAAACAGTTACATAAATGCTTGGTATAACCTATTCTACTTTACTTTCTTTGTCTTTCTGAATTCACTTCCACTTAGTTATTTCCTACATCACAGGGAAAGGCTCTTAAGAATCATAAATTTATTTAAGATTCAGTATTTTGACTTATGACCCCAGGAATTTCCCACTATGTAACTAGGTGGAACTATCTGATGCTGCAGATATTTAACCTTTGGAGCAATTGAAAGAAATAGTTCAACATAATACCTTGAAGATTCAAGGATACTAAAAAGACAGGACATGCAGGAAAGGAACCTTCTAGTCAGACTGGCTATGCAGTTACAAGAATACAAGGGCCCTGCTATTAAACTCTCTCAAAAAGTCCTAGAAAAGTAGAAATTCATGTATATTATAATTATATATATATATATATATATCTCTATATATATATATATATAATTATATATACCCTAATATATATATATATATATATAATTGCCATAACATTTTCACCACAGAAATATTTTAAACTAAGTAGCAAGATCATGAAAAGTTTTCTAAAATGATAATTCTCAGAAAAGAATACAAGTTGCTCCAACCATGGCAGTGTCACAGCAAAAATATCATCCCACAGGTCTGAGTGCATTCCATGCAGGCAGGAGACAAAGCCAGCAGGCGGTCTTTTGAGTTAAAACATTGAAACAAAAAAAGACATACAAAATAACCTAAATTTTTTCTTTACTGCTTTATTATGGAAGCTCTGTATTTTTGGATTGCCTTACTAGCCCTTTGATCTTAAGCATTTTGTATCATGTCTGTGGGACTCACATTCATTATATGTAAAATAAACTGTGGTTTATGTTATATCTGAGGTCCCCTCAAGCTCTAAAATTCAACTCTTCAGTAATTTGATCAAATGAAAAACAGCCAAGAATAAACTAGCAATGTAACTCCCTAACAATGAATAAGTGCTGCTGTTTAGTGAAGGAAATGGCTAGTTTTGTCTTTATTGAATTTCAAGGAAATTATTTTGAATCTCAGAATCTGAAAAAAAAAAAATGTACAGTCAGTTAATCTCAGATCCCTGATCTATCAGAAGGCCAGGCTGGACAGAGAAGCATTCCGTAGCTTGAGAGAAGGCTGGGAGTTGCCTTCACCCATGACAGAAGTAGCAAAAGAAAGCTTTTTTTCCTCCATATGCAGAGAAAAAATATATTCAAATGGATATTTTTAAAATTACATATCCATCTTTAAATATATGTATATATTGATATAGATAACCCTGCAGAAGGGAAATGACCATCAAGTTAATGTCTAGTTGTTCGGTTAGAGTGCTCTTCTCTGGTTGTGAAATTCTAGAAAGGTTATATGTGGAGACATGAGGGTTTGGTATTTCTATTCCGAGAGGTGTACAGCAACAACGAAGTGCACAGAGAAATAAATACCTGAAGCAAGAAAAGAAAGGAATTTTAAGCCCAATCACTTAAAAGCCAAACATCTGCAAAAGAGTCACACTTGGGCTGTCTCTTCTTTCCCCAGATGACTAGCAAGAATGTAACCTTTTATTTTTGCTACAGAACTCATTTTTGCTATAGAACTCATCATGTCAAATACAATAAATTCAAAGTCAATTTTCAGCAGAACAAAAATGCACATAGGTCTTAATCAAATAAACTACCATATTTAGTTTCATTCATACTAGTTACAAAGCACAAGTGGCCAATTATACTCTCTGAAAGAAATAAGAATGGTTCATTGTAATGGAAATCATTACCAACATCAGATGCTAAGAGGGACAATTATGTTTTGTCTCTCTATAATACTATTAACTTTTAGTTTAAAGTACATTGGGAAAAAAAGGTTTATAACATTGAGTTTTCTGGCATTTACAAGATCATTAGGATGTCTCCTCACTGGAACAAATTTATTTACAAACCTTAATAACAATATACAACCTGGAAAATCAGGCAAAAGGATAAAAATAAAAAACAATAAATGAGCCCCTTAAGTGATGGCAGTTATTGGGTTTGATCTAATGCAAGACCCAATAGCAAAAGAGATATACCTTTCCCAAATCTTTCTCAAACCCAAAATGTATTATGTAAGAGCTATCTCTTTATTTCTCTGTAACTCTTTTACCCATTACTTTCTTCTTATTCTGCCTATGATATTGTGAGCATGGTATTTGAATTACATGAAGACACATGCATTAAGGGATCGTGTTAATTAAAAACATATTTACATGATATTCTGTCATTTTTACCAGAATAGACACACTACAATTAATGAGCACATTCAAATGACTTGCTGTGCCTAGTTATATAAAAATGTTCTGTGTTATATAACAATGTTATGACAGTGTGGCATGAGGAAAGAGCACCAAGCTAGGAGAACAGATACCTCACAGCCTCGCCTTCTGTAAAGGCTGTGTAGGAGTAAGAGAGAACAAGTAAAAGCACATGGATCACAAAATAAAAAAAAAATGTTATTAGGTTGAACCATATAAACATCACAATATTTGACCATTTATGAAGTGGAAATTTCATTGATTTAACTTCACTGTTTCTTTTTCTAATGTTCTTTCCAGTTAAAAAAAAAAATCAGTCTAATTCACTATACATTTTACAATTTAAAATATGTTTAAATATAGAAAATCTGTGAATTATACTTAGTAGGTTGAAAAGATGAATAGGCTAGAAAATAATCATTTATTGTATTGGATAGTTAACATGATCCACAGTTGTAGCTTAAAGCTCACTTGTAAGTATATTGTATTCTGTTACATGATAGCAGTCAGCCCTTATCCTCTTCATTTACCTGTCTGCCCTTCCCCAGACAAGAGCCTAACTTCAGCAGCAGAAGAGAAATAAATGATTTATAATAAGTTAGTGACATCCAAATTTTACCAATCATCCAGATTTTTCTAATATAAGGTATATTAATATGATACCAAATTGAAGATGATTCCAGAGTCTCATGTACCTTACCATAATTTTCAGAGTTTTGGAATTTGTGACCCAAAATAGATTTCTGGTTCTATGGCTTTATCTCTAAGATACCAAAATAGGATAATGAAAGATTTGATCATTCAAATAAACCAGATATTTCCCTTTTTTTTTTCCTAGTCTTAAAAAATCTTGATCCTATGATTCATACAGATAATTCAAGAAATCACTCTCAACAAATAAATCTATCAAGTTTCAGTTACTTGTTTGGCTGGGCTATGTCAAGAGGGTTTACTCTCAATGGAACAGTAGTTCCTCCAGGCTTAACCAAGAGGAGAAAAGGAGGATGAACAGCAGGAGCAATATCTGTGGGCTAGACTACCTGTGGGCTAGACTGGGATCAGTCTCCAGGAGCAGAGATGACAGGCCTATGCCAGAATGCACAAGTGGGGAATAGAAAGAGAGAATATTGAGGAGGGAGACCCCAGGCACAAAGAAAGAAAAACCTAGGATTTCAAAGTTTATCATTGAGTTGAGGATTCAAGCATGGAGATGACTTGCAGTGAGGATGGGGCTGGGAAGAGATAGACAGATAAAGCTTTCAAGGCTCAGAATGTGAGAAGAAAGTTTAGACTTCCCAGCAGTCTAAAACAAATGTCATGGATGGCTTGGTCTTGCATAAGGATCTTAAGTTCTATCTGTACACAACCACTGAATCAAACCTTCCTTGTCTGAATGGAAGTTGTATGCCTCTTAATGACCAGTAGGTGTGGTTAGCTGAAACAAAATCAGCTAAAACTTATTCAACAACCTCAAAGCAATGCTTGTGAGAAGCTGTAGTTAATGTTACAAAGTCCATGCATTAATTCTCATGCCTGTACTCGTAAGAAAGACTTTATTTCATACTTGAAGTCTTCTTACCTGGTTTTGCAGAACACCAAGCAGTAAGCCTCTGCATTTGGCCACATTGCCAGAAGCAAGAATCATAGCTGATACCTTCATTGTCCAGGAAGAGAGAAACTTTTTTTAAAAGACAGAAACAAAACTCAAGATACACAGCAGAGTCATTTCAGTATAGAATAGTTCTTCCCAATGGCATTCCTTAAGATATCTTTTTTAAAAAGAGTTCCTTAGTCAAATAAGTTTCAGAGCCACCCCAGACTCCAGGATTTCACTATGTACCAAACATATTAAGAACCTGAGAAATCTTACAAACTTATGTTTCCCAACATATTTAACCAGTTCTAACCCTCTTCACTAACAACATCAATTAACCATTTCCACAGAACACACTTTGGGACATGTTTCTCATAGAAGCACCTTACTGGGCCCATGGATTTATCCTAGAGAGTTTTCATGTCCATAATTATCATTGTGAGTAATTAAGAATAGTTTACTATGTTCATTTCTCTGAATTTTTGAAAATTTCTCCCTAAAAAGGCTATAGCAAATAAAGAGTGATAAATTTTTGTTACGGTCAAACTGAAGTGTGGGACCCTTAAAGAAATAAACTTAAGGTATTGGGAAATTATGCTTAAGAATTTCCCAACAAGGCCAAATGAGTTAATGCTTTCCTATAGTGGACCTTAATTCAGTGGTTGAAATGAAAACTAGAGAGGTGTGAAGAGGTAAGCAGGGGAACAGATGGGTAGAGGAGTCAGTAATCATGTAACTTAGTTTTCAGAGAAAACTTATTATTATTGCTTATAATGATATAATACATTTGAAGAATAAGATTTTTTAAAAATACAGTCTGATTGGAAGACAACCAAAATAATATTTTAAATGTGCATGGTTTTATAGGCCAGAGTATCACTGCATCTCTATCCATTTAGTTAGTTCATAATGTTTAAGGTTCAGTTAATTATTAAAAGACTGAGTAGATTTCACAAATCAAAAAAAAATTGTTAAGTATTAAGTAAAACATGAAAACCAATAAAGACAAGTTCATTAGGCCAGCTCTGAATTCCATAATTTTGCTGAAATAAAAATAACCTTAATTGAGCACCCATTTTGTGTCATTTATATCACACAACAATCTATTATTGAACGAGGTTAAATAATTGATTTAAGCTTCTTCCATTATACAATACTGATCCTCCTGGGACAAACTTTACTGATAGCATCATATTTATCACATTTCCTATTTATTTACTTGGAAAATATGCATTAAATGCCCTCTATGTACAAAGCATTGTGCCAAGTAATGTGAGGTGTCTCCTTTTAAGAGCAAGCTTGCCACCAAAACAGAGACCAGCTTGGCTAACAGAGGCCCCTGAAAATGAGAAGTTGATTTTGCAGTTCTTTTCGAAGTAAAGAAATGAAGTGTAGCTTGCTAGGGAACTGCAGTGCAAACCAAGTAGAGAATTCATTTGTTAAAGATACTCAACATCATCTTCTATGAAAGGAAAAGCAAGCATTCTAAAATTAGAGCAGATAAATAAGTAAACGTTTTCATGATTATTATTTATCAGTTTATGACCATTTATTATCAGTTCCACACCCTAATTTCAATACCAGTAATTAACAAAGTCTTCAGTTGAGTCTATTCTGTTTTGCCATGTCTCTTTTGATTCCTGAATTCATGAAACATTCAAGCCGAGGTACATGTGTACTTCAGACAGAAGAGAAATTCTTGTTTCAGTCTATGAAGTTTTTTTAAAAATAATACAGTAAAACCCCTAAGAGTTCAAATTTTCTCACATTTAAAAAGTGAAATGTAAATTTTTTTGTGAGTACTCTAAGCACTTAAGGTCTGTGTTCAGATTATTGATAGAAAAGAAAATTTTTCAAATGACTTGGCATAGCATCTGTATCGTACTGATTATGCAGTGTACTCAGCCCTAACTACCTCCCAATACTTAATGAGAGTACTCTATCAGATTAAAATTCTGAAATGGAAATTAATTACAGGTAGTCAGTGTGAAACATAATTATAATTATCTCAGATTCCCAGTGTTTCTTATAATATCTGGCTCTCAGGATTGGACGACATGAAGGCTCACCCTTACAGTGCTGATATGGTTGCTGTATTTTGTAGTTTCCTTCATTCCAAGAACTGTAAGGCATTCAAAGGTACTAATGTATGAATGCATAACTAATGCCCAAAATACATATGTAATGACCCTTGAAGTGTTTGTCCTTTGAGGGTAAGTTTAAATCAACCAAAACTCACACACCCAAATCTCTAATCCCATTTCTCTTCTAGATTCTAAATAAAGTCTTGCTGCCCTTATTGGATAATCCCATCAACCCAGTGGCCCAGCCTTCTCAGAGAGTAGTTTTTTAAATGTAAAGCTTTGAATAGTAAGGATAGAAGATAATCCCTGTGAGAATTACAGCATCCTCTGTAGAATTTCTGTGTATAAACATCCATAATTTATCCACTTAAGAAAGCGTTTACCAGAAGGAAATCAAAGATAAATCTAGGAAGGAACAAGAGGGTGAAATCCAGAAACCAAGTATGTTTTACCGTAAACTGATGAGCTGTAATTGCAAAGCTCCACTTTTTGTTGTAATTGCAAATATTATTTTCATTAACCCCCAATCTTTTCATGTTTAAATCATGCAAAAGGGCAATTAAAAAACATTTTGTGGCACAGATGTTAAATGGAATTAAAATAAGGAAGGATATCTTCTGGAAATAACATAAATGTTATAGTAAAATGTTCTTTTATACTTTCAAATTAGCTTATGCTGGAAACCCATTAATTATATATCCCTGAAGCATAAAATTTTCAGATATCTTTTTTTCTAGACTGTTTTCTTATTAACTTCATTTTAACTTAATAAGTAATTCATTTATTTCTCATTTTTCATTAAGTTGCAATTTCCTCAAAATTGTACACATTTTATTATAATCCATAATAGATGATGTTTATATAAAAAAAGTATGTAGCCAAACATAGCATCATATTTTAAATTTTCATTAACCTAATGTATTATAGATATATTCAAAATATCAAATCCATAGACATACATTATATACATTTACTTTCCAAGCGTCACTGGATTTATACTCTGCAATTAACATTGTCTAGTACCAGCCTTTATTTCCTCAGCTCTTTCTTCTGCTTTGGTCACACAAAACATTATGAGGTAAAATATTGTGCTGCTTCTGCTCTTCATTTTAATTGGAAAAGCCCTACACAAATGCAGTTATATAATTTTCTGATTCCCTGTCTGAACTGTCCAAGATGGAAGCCATATTCATTTTAACAAAAGCAATATAATTTCTCTTTGCTCTTCTATCCTAAGCATGGAAGGAGGTTTCTACTTTCTTCCATTCAAACCTTTCTTCCAATCCCCTCACCTGGCATCAGGCCTAATATAATATTTCATATCAAGAAATAGCTCAGTTAATATTAAAAAGTGGATTCATTTAATGAACTTAAAACATTTGTTACAACCTCACAACATCCAGTGAAACAAATTGTGTCAGTTTGTTGAGAACTGACTACTGTGACCCAAAGTCCCACCTACATCTGTGTGAGCTTGAATAGTTAATGTAATCTCTCTGATCCCTTTATTTTCATCTTTACAAACAAATTAGGGTTAACTAAACAACAACAAAAGAGCTCCTTTGATATCTTGTTCTATTTTTGTACTTTATTTCTTAAGTTCAAGAAAGAATTAGTGAAATACTACTGCTAATAGTAGCTAACATTTTTTGACTTATTCTATATAGTATGCTGGGCCCTGTCCTAAGGACTTAACACATATTAACTCATTCAATCTTTAATAAACTTTCTAACATACTTTGCTTTCTGATCTTTGAGTCCATCTGGTATTTTGAAGTCATTCCCAGGCAGTCCCTAGTTGTAGCCTTTCAAACAGGCCTCTTGAGGTTCACCGAAGTGCTGGTGTAGAGCCAAAACATTTCTGGGGACTAGAATTACAGGTGGAGTCCTGTTATTTATTTGATGGAGTGATCTAACTTATCAATCTGCTGATTTCCTTCTGGGAAATCAGCTGCCTATTTGTTTTCAAATGATGTAACTCTCATTTGAACTTACAAATCATGAATGCTAAAAGCTGATGCTTTAAAGTGATATTAAAAGCTGATTTATACAAGAGGTCTCACTAGTCTTGAATCAGAACCTGCATTGTGCTTCTGAATGTCTTGAAGCCTGGTTTATTGGAAATGGATCCAGATCTAGGCCAGAATTAAACTAGTGATACCTTGTCTCTGCTCTTCCTTCTGTGATACAGAAAACTTGGGTTAATTGGGGCCAGTAGGAAATATTTGATTCTCTTGAACTTCCTGCTTCCATTATGAGCACTCTACCTCAATCCCCTTCAGGGTGACTCTTGCCAGTTCTCCTCCTGCCTCAGTCTCTTAAGAACCCAGTTTTCCTGGTCCCTCGTTCAGTGCATTGGTAGCCCTGAGAATCCCTGTTTGTTAGTCCGGCCATCAGGCTAGAGCTAGCTTTCTGCCATCCGCTGGCGGGAAGGACCGGGCCCTGTTTCACTCTTCCCTCCTCCGTCCAGACAGATTTTCCTGGATCAGGTCAGCAGCAAACACTGTCTTTAGGTTCTGCTCCGCTCTTCAAAGCTGCAGCCCTGTCCCATTCCCCTAGTTAGGTTCCCGTCTTTCACACTGTTTCCTTGTAAACATATATTCTGATAAATCTCTCAATGTTCCATGTAGTTAATATCAAACTGCAGGAAAACCTAACCCCTGATGCTAATGCTGCCCCTCTGACCTCTTTCCTGAACTGGAGTCTCTTATTTCTAAATATATGATAAACATGCCTCTTGTGTGTCGCAGTACCACAAACTCCATTGTCTTCCCCATCGAGCTTGCTGCTCCCCCAATGTTCCCATCTGCCATTAAGGACATCACAGTTTGATTCTTGTTTGTTTCTTATACCTTGTTCAATCACATGCCAAATGTATAGATCCTACCCTAAAAGTTTTCTCCTTCTTAATCTATTTCCTTTCAAGACTCCTGGCACTGCCCTAACAGATAGACTTTATAGTCTTTCAACTTTTGAGAACAAAACGTACATAGTTAAAACCATAGTAAGAATGAGAGATTCAGCATTTCTGTAGATTCTAATTTAGGATTAAATGTTATTTGTACCAGCATTTTTGGAATAAGTTAAATTAAACCTGATACCAATCTGAATGAGAATTTCTGCTTTGCAACCACCATAAAGAACAAAATTATATTAGGAGGTAACATAGCAACAGTTTTAAGGGGAAATGTTCATTATTTTGTCATGATCAATGAAATACCAGTTCAAATCACTGGAAGCTTTGTGGTTTTATTATTTTACTGAAGTACAGAGAGAAATAATAGGAAGGAATATTATGGTATCAGATGATTCAGCCCTAGCTGCGACCTCAGTCACATGGCTTGGTCTCTCTGAGGCGTAGTTCTTTATAAAACAACAGAATTAGCTTAGTTCATATTCCTTCTCATTTGCTCTTACTCTCACAATCTCTTCCTGTCTTTTCAGAATAGTTCCATTTAAATGTTTTCCGTGTCTCTCTTCCTTCTGAAGAAATGAATCTATGAACTAACCGCACCTCCCACCGAGGTCCTGCACGTTAGCTTGCTGGGCTAATGTGCACAGTTGCTTGCTATGCCAAAGCTTATGTTCTAAATTCGCTGGTGTTTTTATTTTTCAATTATCACAAAAATGATTATGTACACGGATCTTCTTAAAACTCCTTTCCCTGTCTGGACAGAATTTACTTAAAATAGCCAACTATTCACATGTCCAGGGCTGGAGGCAACTCCAGGCTTGAGACAAGACAAAGACTTACATCCTTTGCTATTATTTTCTTGCCAGGTGTGTGTACCAAGAAACTCTTTTGTTATATGCCTCGGAGAAACAACTTCCTCGGAAATTCCCCCTCTTCTCTTTTCATTCTGCTGGGCTATCCTAGTACTTTATCTCTTCTGATGTTAATTCAGTTCAGCATACATTTGTTGAGTGCTTACTATATATAAAGTGTTTTCTACATTAGTTTTGCTATATATGAAGTATATCTATACATACAAACACACACACACACACACACACACATACAGAGAGAAAGAGAGAGATTCTTTAATTGAGAACAAATTTGTACTTCTAATTATACAGATTTCCGTGGGTTTACATTTAAGTCTCCTTCATATTACCCTTATTTGTAGATATACTGTGGTTAAAAAATGCAAAATCTTAGGACCTTCTCTGTTACATCATTAGGCCACCAATTTTAATAAACGTGATAAAATACAATCAATGTGTCACATTACTTTAATCTAAGTTATAAAGATTACACAGCATTGCTAGAGATGTACTGCTGCTGTTCTAAATTCTAAGAAGCCAAAAACAGTGGAATATCTTGAGTGGTTATTTGAAATACTGATCACATTTTAAGAATGTATTTTAAAAAAGTAAAGTAACAGGCAATGGCTGCCCCAAATTAGTATCAGTCAATCGAAAATTGAAAAAGCCAAACAATTAACTGGCTCTGTTATCTTACTTTGCCAAGCAATTTGGCTGACTCTTCAAATCAACTGAGTGTCAGGCTGCACACCCAAAGCAGTTACAGAGCTGTCACTCATTGAATTTGCAAGATTTATTCCTAGCAAGTTTCAATAAGGTTGTATGTATTTAATTTTGGCCCTCACGACAGTGTAAGTTTATGGGATCCACTTCTTTATGTATTGATAATAAAAATCATTCCCATCAGAAGAACTAGCAATTTAATGTAGAGAAAATCAAAGAGCAATGAGCACTCACTAGAGAAACACGTGCATTTTTGTGATATAAATGTCAAATAATAACCAGTTGGAGTAATGAAATTGTATCCTTAGGCTAATTATGTCTAAAATAAATTTTGATCGCATAGATTGATGATTTCTAACTAGAACATAGCAAGCACATTCACTGTTAGTAAAGTCAGTGAACTTTGCCCCTGAAGGATGGATCTCTTAAACATAGGATTTAAGTGGGATTGAGAAACACTGGTATGGATAATGAATATAATTGCATTTAGCAATGGGGGAAATAACAATGCTATCTTTAATATACAAATGTATAAACTGAGAAATTCTCAGTGTGCAAAAATAAGATTTTACTGTAAGTGTCCAGTCGTGTTTTGCATAACTGAAATATTTGACCATGTTGATAGGGTTATATCAGTGATTATATAACAAAAGTCAATGGTCTTGTGGATGCTTTTGAACCATCTCAACTAAATTTGTGCAAAAACAAAATAAATCAGAACAACAACAAAACAACTCCCATATTTCAAGGGTATCTATCTGCTGTTCACCAGTGTATCTCTAATATTAGTAGTGTGCTGGGATTGTACTAAGACAATCCCAGGTAAGATATACTAGACACTTGATAAATATCTGTTGAATTAATAAACTGAGTAGAAGCTGGGTAAAATTTATTAGTTGTTTCCATAATTGTAATTCTGTTATGAATTTTAAAAACTGGTAACTTTTAATTGTTCAATACTCCCTTGAGTCTTGATTAGGAACAATGATAAAGTGATAAACAAATATCTTGCATTGACTGCCCTTTCATTTATGTGTTTACAGGCAAATGGACATAGTTTTGTACATATGGAACATGAAAAAGCTGTATTACTACTGAAGAGTTTCCAGAACACAGTAGACCTAGTTATTCAACGTGAGCTTACTGTCTAAATATTTTTTATAAATAGTGAAGATATGTCTAGCCAGACCTAATGTTCAAAAATAAATTTATACATAGAAACAAATTTTGCCAATTGCTGGACCAATGGCAAACATTAGTGCCAAATGTATAATATTATATGTTAGCACTGATCTTCCTTAAAAATGTTAACTATATAAATATGATGTTCGTGTGGTTATGTATTAGTTTTAATTGTCAGCCTCTGGCTGTGCATTGGTGCAGTTTTGTTTTTGTTTGTTTTTATTTTTAATCAAATAAGTTTCTTCTCGAAGTGGATTTCATATAATTTCAGAGCACGGAAGCACACACAAGCTACGAATTCTGCTCTCCATCAGAAACACTGCCTCAAAGTTGTATATGCCTTTATATAGAAAATACAATATAAAGAATTGTAATTCCCATAAAATATTTCTAGCACAAGGTATATGTTGGCATATATACAAGAAAAATATAGAGAAAAACAATATTTTCATAAACTAAACATCTCGGATTGAGAAAGAAAATATATCTTAAAATAAGACTTTACTATAATAAATCTTTTTCAATAAAAATTACATGATAATGCCTTATGAAAGTAACTGTACATATGGTATAAAGTGTTTATATTTGGTTCCATATTCATTTGCTAAATTCTCATAACACAGAGTGAAATATTTCATAAATTAGTCATTTATCTCTGGGACCTGAATAAAAAGAGGATAAACTGATTTGTTCAATGCCTTTAGCTAATTATAATACATGCAGAGTCAAGAACCACACTAAAGGTCATTATAGGTAAATCATTTTAACCAAAAATTTAAGCAGTGAATGATGGGTGGCAGGAAAGGTACTGCTTTATTTCTTTCAAGTTTATGTTGATTTTAAACTGTAGCCCTTGTGATTTCTTTACTTGTAAATGTGGAATTTATTTGTGTGTTGCTTTATCTAATTTGCTATTTTTAAATAATTTCAAATGAGTTTTGGGGATTGATAAAATTTATCATTAAGAGAGACTTGTTAGAAAGTTATGGGGGGCTATTTAAACAACTTTGGTATTTAAATATGAAACTTCAAATATAATTTCTCAGAGCTATGGTCTATCTGTATTATTAATTTAAATGCCTGGTTTTGTGGGCAGAAATACTTTTTTTCCAAAAAAGTTTCAAACTATATAAAATCCTGAATTCTGTCTCACTGGAGAGAAAGACAAGCAGAGTTAATATAGAATGTTATTTTTACATTGGAACTGTTTTCCTCTGTAATGGTCATAAAATTCATTTCATAATCCCTTAAAAATATTTTCTTATATGTACTCATTAACCTGATTAAAATATTAATTGGAAACTCCAGGATAATTTCCCACAGTTGGTTTTATGCGTTCTCTCTCTTCTTCACAAATAATTCTTATTTTTAAATGTATTTTACTTTATATGCTACTGTTTCAAGTGTTCTATTAGGATTTTCACAATAGTATCATATATTGATGTCACTGAAGCTCTGAGATTAATATTTGTAAGTTAACTGTTTTATGGGGACATTGAAAAATATTGTATTTTTGTAGGGTCTATTAAAATGAGTGTCACTTATTAGAAGTACAGTGGTATTTTTTGGCAATAGAATTTGTCACTTGAAGGCAAATGATACTTCATTTTATAGATGATGCACTAATTTTGATGTTGCTTTATGTCAGCGTGACATTATGCCATGATTTTATAGGTTTTGACATTTAGCAAATGATTAAATGATTGGCCTATTTAATATGTTTCCCAGAAGTAACTTCTAGATGCATTTTAATATATTGACAGTTTCTGATGAGAAATGCCTTTCAAAGCCTAATTTTCTTTATCAAAAGCTCTCACCAAATCACCATACCACAACATACCCAGCTGCTATGATAGGATGATCATCATTAATCAAGACAGAGGCCCTTACTGGCCTCACAAGATCACTTAAAGGAAAAACAAACCCATGAGTGTAGTTTGGTGAGAATGAAGCACCTCAAATCATCCCATCAGTTCGAAAAAAATAATCTTTTATGGCAGAGGTGGGAGAAAAGCCAGATATAGGACTTGCCAAGTCTTTTTTCTTATGTCAGGTTTGCACATCAAACCCGGGGCATCAGGAGATGCTTCCGAGGCACAAAGCTGAAAGAATCATGATCCTAGGAAACACTTCTTGCACTCCTGATGTGACAGCATTGTCTTAGGCCAGTGCTTTAATCCTGCCTGTTCTGAAGGAAATGAGGAGAAGAGAAAAGGGACCCCTGCCCAGCTGGGAAAGAAACCTGATGTGCCAGAGCACCTCGCTGTCAATCGTACTGCCAAGCTGCAGGCCGAGGAAAGGCAGGTAATATATATAAAGAAGAGAGGCCCTTTGTTTTAGGTTGACTGAACAAAATCACTAATCACTTGAGGGGGAGAAAATCTAATTCATTCCATAGGTGACCAAAACCAGTAATACATTGATTTTTGAGGATTGACTTTTTTGGAGTAACTGGTTTTGCTGCCTGAAATCAAAATCTGGTTTATGTTACCAAAAACGACAAAAAAAAGGTTAAGGGTGTGCTTTATCAAGAGGAAAAACCAACAGCAACAGAAAAGGAGTGGAATTCATCATGATTCCAAGAGACTTGCCTCTTGGCCTTGGCTTTTTATTGGTATCTTTCTACTGAGAAAGTTGTCTCTGTTGATGGATCAGTAAGACACAGTGGAGGGCAATAAGAAAGATCAGAGCTGGAAAAAAAGAGCAAGCACTGAGAATTACTAGTAGAACTGCCACAGATGTTATAAGCCACATAGACATTAGTGGGCAACTTTTAAAACAATTTACATGGCTTATGTCATAAAAGCTCTCTTATGATAATTCCAGCCTTCTAGACAACATAGGTCACGTAAACAAACAAAATGACTTCAAAATGTAAGTGTACTTTTGACAAGGAATACTCAAAGTCAGCACGACCTTGAAGTATTTACATTATGCTAATTTATTCCTTATTGAATCCTACCAACTATACGTGTCCCAGTTCATTAGAACTGTAATTACATAGACATCAAACAATCCTGGTTGTTTCTGGGCTTTACACTGGATTATCACCTTCAAGATGGAAAGCAGTTTTAAAGAGGGATGACAAATCAGTATTAAGTTGTTTTTAATCTTAAAGATGATTATACACATATCACTAACATAATTGCTTATGTAATAGTAGGACTGAAATCTTTTTACAAGTGAGTCAAAGAGAAAGAATATTCAGAGGGAGGAAAACATTGAAAAAAGTAGATTTATATATTCACTATTAAGTGGAAAGTATCTGAATTTGCTAACATGATCAGGTGAAGGAAGCCAGAAAAATGTTTGGCTTTGAATCATGAAATTTATTCAATACCTCCACAACAATTTAAAGCTTTGGGAAAAAGTGTGTGTTTGCCAACTTGTCTCTCTATTGGTTTTTAATGCTGTCCTCAATTAATTTCTGCCCTGTCTTGGCACACAGATCAAGAATATCTATCCTGACAAATACACTCTTAACAAGAGGCAATGATAGAACATAATCGATTTTAAAAATCTTGTTAATATGAGGCCACCGCTTACCACTCTAAGTTTTTGGTAAATTCAAAATCAGGCAACATGTGTGACTGATTCTTGATATATTGACCAAACAACAGATTTATATAAACATGGGAGTCAGTAAAAAGTTATGCAAATAATGAAATCTAGTAAGTTAAGATGGGTCCTTTTTCTAGTATCAAGAAAAGCAGGGTTGAAGTTCTGGTAAAGTTTCTCTCACAGAAATGCTAAATCTTTCTGAGGTTTAATAAAATGTTTAAACACTGGGTTGGTGATGTGCCCTCTCTTACGGTTGTAATTACCTAATCATCTGGAAATCTTCAGATTCAAGATCACCTGCAAAAACTGTTTTCTTTAGCAATACAACTGTCTTCCATTATGAAAAGCGTCCTGGTTTGGCCCAGGATATTTCCCATCACTCAGCAAGACTATCCCCCAAATATCCATTATAACAAGAAAATAGAATGTAGGCTGTGGAATAAGATAGATGTGCACTATAGAAAGCATGTGGGTTAATATTATAGGAGATCCTGGAAGTCAGCTTTCCTATGCCTCCTTTCAGCTTCATTTGATAAACTCTTCAGAGAATATATTTTCCAAAACACTGCACTGTACAAAACTAAAGCAGCTGCAGTCAAGTTTTCTAGTTATATTCTGAACCTTCTGGGAGTACTTCTGTTTCTAATATGTAACTGTTTCTAATATGTAAACTGACCTCTCTTCATTGCTGCCGTGACTGGTATAGATCTGTCCCTCCAACCCCCCCTGATGTTCCAAAGACAGTGAATGGCTCCTCGAATCCCGCTGACACCGGACAACAGGTCCCCTTGGAGTTCTGATTGTCTGGAGACTCTTGAGTATCAGCTGATAGTTCCAGCTTCCAGGTTGGGAGGAACTTCTTGGGTGATCAAGGAACCTGGAATAATAGCATTAATCAAAGCTCAGAAGTGGTGCACTTAAGATACGTCTCTGATAACAGGAAACAAAGCTTGTGTGTCAGGGTGAGAGTTGCAATGCCATAATAGGACCATTTCTCCAGTTGTTTTTAGAGTGTTGGGTTTTACCACATGGAGGACTCTGCCTCTTCCTAGCTGATGGGTATTGGGGAAAGTTCCAGTCTTTCTCACCTTTGACACTGTCTGCGAGGGAATGGTTTAGAAACACTCTCTGGTGCGGGTAAAAATTGCACGCCTACTACTTTGGAGAATTCAGAAATTTCTGACAAATAGAAAAGTTTTGATCAACCTTAAGTTTTGATTAAAAAGAATAATTGAAGATCTAAGAATACTGAATCCCCTGGGTTTCAAACTATGTGATTATCATAATCTTCCCTGAGAACAGTTCTCTGGGAAATAGAGAAAAATGAGAGTGAAACTAATATGCAGGTTCCAACTTTAGAAGCCTCAGGTCATCCGGTAGTTTCCCCAGTTGGATTCTGTTGCCAGGCAGCCAGCTCATGCTGTGTGCCAAACACTGAGCACTAAAGATAACAAAGGGGCCTCAGTGGAGGGCAGGCACAGCTGAAGACCCCTCTGCAGGGGCCCCAGGACCTCCCCAGATTACCCTGCACTACAAAACACTTTTTTTGAGGGGGTCTAATTTTGTTAAAAACAGTACCTCAAAGTGGAAGGTTGGGATAGGCAGTGTTTATGTGGAAAGCACTGAAATCCTGTGTCTCTTACTAGTCTAAGGTTAGAATCAATGCAGGCCTGAACCAAAGAAAATGTTGGGGGTCAAATTCCACAGGTGTGGTTTTCAAATCTAGAATAATTTTTCTCCTTAAAAAAAAATGTTCTTTTTTTAAATTTTTCATTCTTTAAGCCAGCATAATTTTCAAGGTGTAGAAATGGGTGTGGAGGAAACAAGTTAAATGAATCGTCCAATCTTTTCCTGGGTTTCAAATATATATCTCTTTTTTTCTAAAAGCATCACTGTTGCACAGTTGTGTTATTTGTACCAGTTATGTTTCCTTCTGAGGAGCAAGCAGTCAGGTATAGCTATACTCAGAGTAAAATATCTAGTACAAAGCCTTGTATTTTCATCAGCAAACTCCATATTTCCTCCATAGGAAAACAATTACTGTAGCAGGATCTAAGAAGCCTAAGGTATGTCATTCATCAATTCAAAATATTTGGGGACATTTTATTGAAGAATAGAACAAAAACATTAAATGCCATGTTTATAAATATTTGTTGAGCATCAACTATATACCAGGCGCTGCAAGGGATATAACATGGTCTCCTCTGCACAGAATCTCACAATCAAGTGGAAAGATGAGAGAACTTCCAGATCAAAGACAGTACAAGGCTATGTGGTGAGTCCCTCTGTCCATGCATTGTGAAAGGAAACAGCAGCATCTTATCTAGTCACAGCTTATTTGGGTCTGAGCACAGTTGTTTCATTTGGCACTACTGATAGGACTCCTGCTGGGTCCTACGGCCTTTGGAGTGAATGTTTGCCAGGATTTAGAGCAAAGATAGGCTAGAAACGGCCAAGAATGGATACCTTACTGGATAAGATAAAGAGTAACTAGAATCCCTTGAATCTGTGGAGGGGAAGTTTGCCAGTTTGTTTGTTCTAAAAAGAGAGAATATAATGAAGAATGACATCCCTCAAACTCACCCTTCACTGTGTCTATATGCCCCTGATGTTATGGGGTGGGAGGGAAAGAGTTCAATATTTTAAAAGGCATGGAGTGTTTGACTGAAGAGCTTCTTCTGTGTTGAGTATGCCAAAGGGTCTTTAGAGACTGTCAGGGAGCAAGGTAGTCCATAGGATCCAATATTAGAATGACCCACTCAGAAACGCAGCAAGCTGAATGAATTATCAGCTTGCTGCATTTCATGTTTATTTACTCCACTTCCTTTAGTGGGATGAAGAACATTTTCACTGCATGCTGTTCAGCCTCCTATGAAAATACTGTTCGCATGAGGTTGAATCACACATATTCACATATTATAAACATCTATTTGCTCTTCCAAGTTTGATTCTCTGAATTGAGGATTGCTTGTTTTCTGTTTGCCTTACCTATACATACTCAGTTTTTAGATACCCAGAAATCCTTACCTCTCCCTGAGTACCCTAGTGCTTTTCAGTCTCAGCCTTCATCACCACTGCAATGTCTTCCCCTTCCCATTCCCCTTCTAAATTACCAAAATTATATGTATCCTACAGGGCCCACCACTGCCATGAAACTTTCCCTAATCTTAATTGGCAGAAATTTCTCTTCCTTATGCTAGTATCATATTAATTTTTGTAGAATTTATAGTACTTGTCACATTCCACCTTGGTTATGGCTATTTGCTATTTGTTCTTTCTCTCCTATCAACGGTATGCTCCTTGAGAGGATCAGACAATACTTTAAAGACACATTGATTGTAGACAGAAGAGCTTTCAGAAGGCACATCAAATTTTGCTTTCCATGCATCCTTAGGGCCTGTCATAGTGTCAGAGCATAGTAGATGCTCAACAAATATTTATACAATGATTAAATGAATGATGGGCCTGGCACATAAACACACAATAAATATTGAATTAAACAAGAAGTTGGTGTTCAATTTGCATAACCTTAAAGCATGAACCTTTTACTTTCTCCGATCACTCACCTCAGTTCATTCCTAATTTTTATTTCTAATTTCCCCTTTTAACTTAGTCCTCCTCTCCTCCTCAGAATTTCATTTGGGCTCTTCTGCTGTATTTCAGCAGTTGTTTTTAATTTCCCTTTGAGGTGTCCTAAGGACCTTAATAGGGTCCAAAAAGTTTAAGTGGTGCTTAAGTCACTTTTGCAACAGTCAGAGTACATATCTATTCTTTTGATTTGTGTGGGTTTTATTTCTCTTCTTGGAAAAAGTCACACACGCAGATGTCAAAAGTCTCTCAGAAATGAGTGCATGATGTTGAACTTAGAGAGCTGCGATTCCGGTCTTACAGGTGTCTTAGACATTATCAAGCCCAGTTCCCTCATTTTGGCAGAGGCCCAGGTCCTGGAGAGGTGAAGAGACTCTGAGCTAAGGAGACGGAAGGACATGGTCGCCTCAGGTTTTGGACCCCTTTTTAAAGTTCTTCTACCTGTACATTATGACTTGGTAGAGGGCTTCGCTCAATCTGTTTTTAAAATTTGGAGGTGTGGAGAATTGCAAAGAGAATTGTGATATAGGGGTGGGGCCAGGGAAAGGTAGTTGGGAAAAGGAAGTCCCCAACCCTACTTTAGCTCTAAAATTTAATAAAATTGCTGCCTCATACTGCCTGTTTTAAAATAAAGAAAAGTCTGTCCACAGCTTTTGGCCATAGTTCAGAATAACAATGTTTACACACTGAATTTTAGCATTATTTCATAGATTCCACCACCTGTATCCTGAAAGTAAAAATGTCGTATGCTCCAGCCAACGTTCTCAGGCCACTGCAAAAACTGTAGGAGTAACATGATGAACTATTTAGATGGATCACAGAAAATATGGGCTACTGTGATAAAACCACATCCCTCCTCCCAAACTTTTATAGAGGTCAGAATCTGGTCAGCTGATCTCAAGTAGAAGGCAAGCTATTTATTCTCCCATGAGCATTTGACTTCATTGCATACTTCCCTTAGAGAGGAAAAGAAAATTGAAATCCAATCCCTGTAAAGTAAAACCATGTGTAAGTGGGGAGACCCCAGGCTGGTAAGCCCCTAACCACAGTTGCTTTTATTACCTTATTGGTTCTTGTTTTCCTTGCCAGGAAAGCATTTCTTTCTTACTTTCTGTCAAAAATATCTCCCATATTTTTCTATTCTGGTTTCACAGAAAATTAACTACAGACTTGAGTGGAAATATTCTCAAATGTTATATCCATTTCTCATCTTCTGTTTTCCTTATAGTAATAATATTAATTACTCTGCCTCTGTCTTTTAAATTCCTTGTATGAGGAGAACTTGCTGTATCCTCTTTACATGAGGAGAATCTTCTCACTGGCTGATGATGGCTTCTTTTCATGAAATTTTTAATGTAGCAGCCATATGTATACCTTGAAAGAAACTTCCATCATCATTTTCTTTGATAGGATGGTGCCTTACACTCTTCAGAGGTCTATACTTTGGTTGTATAGCCCAGTATCTATATATTTACATGAATGAAACAAATGCAAATGTCTGAACAAAAATGAAGTGAAAATGAAATGTTAAATATTAATTGAGGGAGTGCCATTATTTGGGAGTAGTAAATGAGTAAGAGTATTTTAGAGAATTAAGAATACTTTAAGTATTTTAAGTAAGTATTTTAGAATAGCGACGAAGAGCAGAATTGAGGGCTGGATGAAGGGGAGAAACCAGTAAGTTACTAAAGGAGTAAGAATGAGAAAGGTAAAAGAAGGGAGATCAAGGACAGATGAATGGGAACAGAGAGCAACTGGATGGGAGAAATCAGACCCAGATTCAGACACATCGTCCAGTCTCTGGATGACTATGCTCCTCCCTCAGACAGCCCCAGATTTCCCTTCCTGTTCTCCGTTCTCCTGGCCAGAAGACTGATCTTTCAGCTCTTCTTGGTTTCTGGTTTCCTTCCTACTCTTCCAAAAGTAGAAAGAAGTATTTAAAATGAAAAGTAAAGAATATAGTAGAAATAGATTTAATTGCTATTTATTTCTGGCAAATGTATTTGTAATGTTGTAGGTAAATTTTTTTAGTCATGTAGTGTCTCACTACAAAGAAAATCAATAAAGTTATCGCAGAAAAAAATATTACTAGAGCACTTTTCTGAAATAAAGGCTAATAACAAACAATATAGCCATAGGTAAAAGTTCTGTGGGGAAATGAGGAAAATCATTAGTCTACCTAAAATAGAAATGGACTTTAAGGGGATCTGGTTCATCTGTCTACTTTCAGCAAAGAATTAATGCTATTTTTAAATTCCTCGAGAGAATAAGTTGCCACTTGCCTCAGTAACCCATCCTGATAAAAACAACAAATCATGCGTTTCATCTCAATAAGATACTCCGTTTAAATTATTAGGTTCAGGCCTGACATATACTACCATCATATATAGTGGGGACAAATCCAGACTTTTTAGGAACATGTCTGCAGTTAGAAGAGCCGCCACTAGATGGAGCTATGACATCTACATTTTATATCAATCTTGCAGTTCTCTAGCCTGGATGAGCACACACTGGACAGTCCATTTTTATGCCTGTTGTGTTGATAAAACTGTTAATTAACTGTTAATAAAACTGTTAACACACCTTTTCCATACTTTTGAAACAATTAATTTGAACAATGCTCTACAATTAATATAAAAAAGAGTTTAGAGGTCTGAGCTTATTTTAAGTTTCTGTATTTTTTTACTAAATATCTCAAGTGGTATCAATCCTTCAAAACACCATCACAGAGAGAGGTGAATGTGTGATTTAAAGTTTTCATATTCCCAATTGTTCGCTTTAATTGTTATATCCACCCATTTAATAGCTCTTCCCTAACTTGCTAGTGTTTTCCAAATATTTTGTGCCTGTCTGCCATTATCTTAACCAAGCTTCATTCAGATATTCAAAATATGTGGGAAGATATTTGCTACAAATTATTTAAAATGTATTGTTTTTAAATGAACTGTCCAAAACTTATAGGGAATTAAGTATATCTAACATAGCCTTCCTTATATAATTCTAAAACTAGTCCAATCTGAATATGTGTATATCTGTGTATGCCTTTATTACCATCTGACACCTGGCAGTAACTAGGCATCTCATATAAACTCCTAATTTTTTATTTTATCTGTTTGTACAAGTAATTAGCTTCATATAATCAGATTTTACCCGACTACAGAGTGTACAGGGAATGTATTTCAAAATATATCTCATAAAGAGATAACTGGATTCAAGGGGTAGTTTACAATTTTCCCCACTTCCTTCTCTCAGGCAGAGTATCTGGGTGCTGAGAGCACAGAGCCTCTGGTAGCTTTGGTGACGTGTCCTCAAGCTATTTTGGGTCTTAGATATTTGGAACTTCAGGGCCCGGAATGACTGCATCATTGTTTAAAAGGCCAATGTTTCTATTTACTTCTGAGCTAATCGTGCCCTCACCCTCAGAACATAGCCAGCACCCTTGTTTGGGCCTCTCCTTTGATAACGCCATCAAAACCCTACTTCTTTGTGGGCTCATGGTGTTTCTCTGCCAACCATTTAATCTTTTTCTTCCAACCTCAAAGTAGAAAGAAAACAAGGTATTCTTTCCTGAAGTCTATGTAAAACTATTTAAATCCTCTGGTATTTTGCTCCAAAGGAAACAATTTCCCTCTGGCCACATGATCACCAACTGTTAATACAATGCTCTCTTTCTTAGCAAATGCAGTCACCTTTCTCTGGGGGCTGGTGTTTATAACTCCTGTATGACCTCAAGCCTGCCGATTTTAGTGCACCATCTGGGGTTTGCTCACCAAGTGTGCTGCCTCTCTTTTTGGGGAAGAAGTATCTCCCGAACAAATTTAAATTATACACAATGTGGCCACACATTTTAAAGAAAGTGTCTGTCATGGTCTCGTTCTTTTGAATACAGCTTTTAGCTTTTTTGTCTTATTTTCTATTTCACCATCTTTTTCATCCCTTCTCAGATTTCCATAAGCTTTTCATCATGGCTTTAGTTGTAGAATCTGGAACTACATATTAGGATGAAAATTAGGAAGAATTTGTAGTGAGAATGGAGAGAAAACTTACTTGAAAGTACTATTCACTTACTCCAATAACGGTTTTCTTGTTTTGTTTGTTAATGCGGTGGTATTGTAGTATCTCTAGATTTTGGGAATTAATCATACCTAAAGTATTTTTTTCTTTTTTTGTTATCTATGGAGAATCTTAATTTTGCATTCCTGGGAGCACTTTCTAGGTCAGTGCTTCCTGTGCAGAGGCCAGCCTAGTGGTGCCCTCAGGCCACAAGGACTTGTGTTTTGTTGCTTTTGCTTGTGGCCTGGAAAGCCTCATCCGTTTACCCACCTACATGCCAGGATGCAGAGAAAACATGATCATTTTCTCTCTGAGCCATGATGTAAAAAGGTTGGAAGCTGTATTTTCAGGTCTAACAAATAGGAAAGCCATGCAAGTTGGGGTGGGGTGTGAAGCCCTAAGCTGCTGAGGGAAGAGAAGAAAGCACTGAGTAACTGTTATTAAAAATTCCTGGATCCCTTTGAAACACGCCTTGCATGCCTCCCCGTTCCCACAAACATGCTGATTGTCCAGTTGTGTCACCTTCCTGTAAAATAAGTGAATGATAGTCATGCTCCAGACTCCGCCTACTCCTGCTGGAGTTCAGTAAGCCAGAATTCACCTGTAAAAGGAAAGGTTGTTAAGAAGTAAGCAAGTCTCAATCTACAGATTTGATTTTTCCTCTATGTAATCATTATACAAACTGTTCCTGACTTACAACGCTTGTCTTTATTCGCTGTCCTTCTGTCTTTGGACAGAATTCTTCATTTGTGCTTGTGACAGTGTTCAACTTAGCGGTAAGTATTTTGCACTTGACAGAATCACGCCGTCTCATTATGATCAAGACACACTCTCTAGCAGGAAAGCACTCTGGTATGTTCTTTGTGAAACCATGGGTGTTGCAAGTAAACATGACAGATCTCTGTGACCATTTCTCAGAGAAATTCAACCCTGGGACTCTCTCTTTCTAACGCACACACAATGTCAGTCACTTTTTTTTTAATGTTTTCACATATTTCCTAAAAATAATTTTTACTATACCTGTGACCTAGGCTAATATCTCATAATAAACTACTCAAAGGTAAGGGACAATATCTTCTTTTTTTTTTAAACTTTTGAGAAATACCTTCAGCAAATTCGCTTACACCCAACACAACAGTTTATGCTCGTATTTGAGTATCGTCCAGGTCTTTGTGTAGGTTAAACAGGTCCAGCGTAGAGAGGAGTCTAAGTAGTTCTCTCCGAAGTCTTCCTCTGGACCTTTCTAACATTTGTACTCTAGCCAGTCTATGGGTTTATCATTTAAAAAATATTATCAGTGATTAAAACAATTTTTTTCTTACAGTACACTCAGTTTAATCAACAAATGTTAATGAGAAAAAGATTTTGAGAACAGTGAGAGATATAAATATAAATAAGCATGGTCCCTCCCCTCCAGAAACATAGTCTAGTCGGGAGACAGAAACATAAAAAGTCTAATAAATGCTTCAGTATAGGTACAAAATATGAGGTGATAATAGAAAACAGTGTATCATCATTTTCTTTCACAATTTAGTAAAATGGGTAATTCCAGCTTTATTGTTTTTATAATGTGAGTAAGGAATCCTTTTTCATTCTCTTAGAAAGGAAGGCTCCTGTCCCTCAAATATGTTCTTTTCCAAAAAGGGCAACATCTCAAGTGACAGTGGGAATGTCAATAACTGCAGTATTATATTGAATAAACTTTATCAGGGAGGAGAAGTCACTAGGCCAGCTAAATTCTTGCTTCCACTTTGATTGGGTTTTGCCCTTCCAAGAGGTTGTTCTTAGGGGTCAAAGTCAGAGGGGCTGCAGAATCAGAGGCAGCTCCTCCTTCCTGGGCGGGGAGGACACCAAAGCTTGAAAATGAAGGTGTACTGTTCTATTTGAGATGAATCTGAGGAGAGGGGAAAATAGAACAGTTAACCATTAGTGTCTCTGGAAATGTTTGCTTTAAAATAATTCATTTGTATTTGAAATACCTAAGAAACATGTACCTAATTCTGGTGGACTTCTATATTCAAAATACCTATCATGCATCTCCATACAAGAAAGAGATCACATTCTTTACATATTAAGGAGATGTCTTGTATTTAAGAACAGAACAGGACCCATTTGAGTTCAATAAGAAATATAACTTGAACAGCACCTATGATGAAATTTTCTAGGAAATAAAAAAGCTAGAGAGGGCCTGGCACTATGCATACACATTGCATGCCATTTACATGGACAGAAATGTCAATGTGCCCTATCCCCCAGACTCTTCCCTAAGGGTCCCCCAATGTTGACCATTTCAGCTGCCCTGGCAACATCTCTAAGCATGAAAAAGTGGTAGCCATCAAAATTCCCGTAAGTTATTCTGAGGAAAGAAGCTCTTCAGAGATTACAGTGGCAAGAGAAATAATAGGGCTTTATAGCCAACAAAATTCCAGAGTTTTTGATTGCTCTTTGAGGAGCAAATAAATCAAGGAATTTTTTACTTAGATTAAGATTAGCCTAGAGGTGGAACAGCAACGGGCTAATAAAGGTAGGTTCTGAAAGTACCTGAGTTCAACCATGGCCTGGAAAATTAGCTGCCACTTGATGATGAAGTGGTGGGCTTTACCTTGGATCAATTTAGTGTCTCTCTGCATCAACTTGGAAAATCTAAGTTTTTCAAAACTATTTGCAGTGGACTGTGCAGCATGCATTACACTTAAAAGTAAGACTGTGCTTCTTAAATACTCAATCAGAGGGCTCCTGACCATCTGGACCACTTTGGGCATATTGTTAGAGAAATACCTTATATGAAAAGTATATGAATAGTACCTACACGTACTCAGGGGCCAACATGAAAAAGCCATCGTTTTCCTTTTTTGCACTATTAAATTGAACTATTTATTTAACACCTTACCTTAATCCAGAAAGAACAGCAATGAAATGTGATGCCCTGCTTTTTTAGTTCTTGTTTCTAATAAAAATTGTATATACTTAAGGTGTATAACATGATTTACAAATACATAATGAAATTACTTCTATATTTATATAGTAGTATATACTACTGTAATTAGTCAAGCCAAATAACACCTAATCTCCTCACATAATTTCCTCTGTTTGTGTGGGAGGGAGACAGAGAAGGAGAGAGCACCTAAAACCTACTCTTTAGCAAATTTCCAGTATACAGTATAATTCCCAGTATTAACTATAGTTCATCATGATGTACATTAGATTTGTAAACTTAATCGTCATATGCCTGCTGTGCAGACACCATCGTTCCATTCATAAATCAGCTTTTTAATTTCCAAATACTTAACCATAGTTGAAAGTAATAAATGTCTCCAAATTGGCAAGATTGGTTCTTTTGTGAACTATACAATGAACTCTATCATGAACTAGAAAAAACTAAGGTACACTTACACAGCCTTCAAGAAAATTGAGAGGAGATATCAAATTTTTACAAAAATTAGAAGGAATCAAATTTAAATTCTCAATACAAGACTTGTTATAGCAGTTTTAAATTGAAGAATGAATGAATGTGGCAAAACTATTAAATAAAATAGTGTCAGGTACCCTCTCAGCCTCGAGGAGCTCGTTTGTCCAAGGTACGAGCCACCAGTGAAGCAATCAGTACAAAGTAACAGAAAAAGCTAATCATTCTTTAATTTAATCTAGCCCAGTTAGTCTCCCTCCAGGCATCTGCTGCCTGATTTTAGAGACTATGTCGGAAATAAAAAGAAGTGGTCTTTTATTATACGTCAAATTCAAAGGCATAGCTACTTGTGAAGGTTTTATTTGCCTGTCTTAGAAGGAGATCAGCTTTCCTGTCCTTAGTATACAGAAGGGTGTTATGTAGCTTTAGTGATTAGCCCTGCCTCAGGTTGGTCTTGGGCTTCCTACCTGCAAAAACCAAGCATAGAAGTTTCAAGTCCTGAAAGTCACTGGTTACTGATAAGTAAGAAGTGATTTTAGCATAAACAAGATTATTGTACTCAAATCTCTGTTCATTATCAAGTTTGCCTCCAAACTCTACAAGTGTCAGAAAATTCAGGTGTTTAGCTGGATTTCAGAACTGTGTACACATTCTTGGGAAAACAAAAGCTCATGGGTTTTGGCATTTCAAGAGCTCACTCTTGAGATTGTCAAAGTATTCGTTAAGGAACTCTAACAAATAGAACAGCAAGTCATTAGTGAGAAAGAAATAAGCATTCCTAATGAAATGTTAAGTCCAGTGTACTTAATACTGCACAAAGAGAATATTTTATTCAGACGATTTGCAGTGAGATGTAATCTATCCAATAGTGGTGTGTCTTCTACTTCCTGGGTAATGTTTCTAGTTTGTGTGTGTGTTGGGAGGGTAGGACAGGTGAAGAAGGATATCACTACTACTTAAAAACTAGCTCCCAGGAAGGGTCAAATCTAGTTGCTTATAGTGTCACTTTCCTTCATCTCCTCAGGGCAATTGTGCTTAATGTGGGCCAAAGGCTGAAGTCACAGGAATGTGACATTCATTACAGGATTTCTGAAAATAGCTTTTTGTGGAGCTTAGGGGACAGGACAGATGCAACTCCCTGGAGCCTCTGAGAGTACAACTGTATGTCTGCCTTCCTCAGAGTAGACTGAAACTTCAAGTCTTTGTAACAGAGTGTTCTAGAATCCTAGAGTCTAGTTTGACTGGTTTATTATCAATTCTAGAATGATAGATTACACAGGGAGGACTTGAATCAGGTGCAATGGAATAATTATTTCCTTAATGAAAAATCCATTAAATTCTAGGTAAATTACAATAACTGCCTTGTTGGGGAGGGGAGCCACAGATTTGGAAGTTGTGGTGTTTGGGGATTTTTAAAATCTTGACTTAAAAGGTATTTCAAGCAATAATATATTAAGTGTGCAATACTGTTGTCAGGTAGCGTGTGTTGGCTTTGGAAGGGTAAGAAAAGAATTCTTACAGTAGGCTGCTTTTATTTATAAAAGCTAAACTTGGACATGCTTGTTGAGGGCACCTTTGATCATATGTTTAACATTTGGGCTGAAGAGTTCAACCTCATGAGGGATGGAACAGGTTTTTACAGAGTTCCCCTTATCCAAACTATAACATGCATACTGCTTTCTCTGTACATTCTCCACATGTCAGCCTCTAGGGCCAGCTACTGGCAAGTCATTTTGTCCATTTCCATTGGTCTGGCCACAGCAGGACCATCCTGTTTCTTTAAATCACAATGCTCAAATCGCCATGTAGAAACCAACCCCCTATCAATTTTCTCCATATTTAATTCTCAGCTTCTCTTCATATTTTCATTTTTCTGCGTTGGTTTCTATGGTGACAAACCTGTTGGCAGAAGAAGTGGACTCTGCTTTCAGCCTTTTGCACAATCTTTCTAGTGATTCTCAGGTGAGTGTCACATAAAAAGCCAGGAAAAGACTACAGTTCTGTAGGCTAATGCCCCTAATCCCTACCCTAATGCATGCATTTCCCACCCTATCTCCAAATCAGGCCCACCGACCCCAGAGATGAAAAACAGCATTCCAGGACAGTGCCCAAAACCCCTTTACCAATTTGATACAAATACTCAAGGGCCCTTCTGTCCAACTATACATGCAAGAATTGAACCTATTGGTTCAGATGGTTGCTTCTTCCAAGTTGTCGGTGACTTAACTGGCACAATTAATGGCAATGGACAGCTGGGGGCAGCATGAAGCAACTTGCACTTTTTTCCTATAAATTATCCTCAGGATGCCTCTGAAATGTATACAGCCCAGGGAAAAAGATGTCCTCACTGAGCCTTAAATCAGTATCTAACATTAAGACAGTGGGGACCTTTAAACAGATTCTCTCCTAAATGAGTAGTTAAGTGGCATATTAAGGGACAAGGAGTCATCCCTGAGAACTGAGCTCCTGCAGAAGCAGCAGAGATAACAAAGACAGCGATAACTAGAGGACATAGGGAACAGTAGCTGAATATAAGCAAAGGAGCTTCAGTTGGGACAATTCAGGATTCAAGAATGGAAAAGGTAAGAAACCAACTGTAAGCTAAGGACATGGAGCATAGAAAAATGAGTTAAGAGTTAACTGCAGAAAGGGAGTCTGCAAATGAGAGAATAGCTTCATGCAGCCTTTGGCCCAACTCTATATTTTTCCAAGCAATGTTTCTCTTAATAATAGATCGTATATTATGTTTTGAATTTCAGAATTCCATTGTGGCTTGGCATTAAGTTGTATGCTAGCAACCCCAAATCTCCTATGTCCTCAATAAAAAGCAGGAACTGTTTCATCAGAAATTAAACAGTCCTCATATTTGAATGTGCTTTTTATTTTTTTCCAAGTAAAGTCAATGAATTCAGGGGAATGAAAATAGATGTTAGAAATAAAAATGTGAGTATAAAATAAAAATGAGTATCTCAGCTATAGTTAAGAAAATTATCACATGTAAATGATTTTTTTGGTGGGTCTTATAAAGTATGTGATATTTAAGCATATTGAAGTTTTAAAGTTAGCTGATTGTATTGTACAAAGGTATTTTTGGCCCTTAAAGGTTATTTTCCTACATTAAGAAAAGTTTTCTATTAAAAACTTTTTATTGTGACTCAGGTTTTGTGTCTTTGTACAGACACATATACATAGGTGTTTTTCTTTGTGCAACTGTTTTGCACAAATAAAGTTAAATAATGCCCAGTTATGCAGGTCAATTGACCTTTATGATAGCTAGAGTAAGCAAAGCATTTGGTGAATGGACAAAATAAATCACATTATATTTCATTGTATCTTTCCTTGTTTCTACCCCTTCCCCAGCACTCACTAAAAATATTCTTATGTAGTCAGGAAGTCTTCCATAATTTTTTGGAAAGTCCTTAAGGAAACTAAGATGAACATATCAGGCAGATAGAACATAAAGCAGTTCCGGTTATTTGCTAGAATGGCGAGTTATCTTCAGAATGTAGTGCACTTAAATAAATGTTTATTTTCAATACTTGTAGAGTTTCTCCATTCAGAGGACCCTCGTTGATCTTGAATATGGAAAGGCAGTAAGGAATGCCCTGAATGTGCTCTGGGCAGTAAGGGATGTTGTATGCTAAGTTTTACTCTAGGAAATTTAGCTTAGTTTTGATGACACCTAATGTCGATGGAATGTAATAAACGTTTTAATATTGCTTTATGACGTTTAAGCATTTCTCAACTATATTTTCTTCCTTGAAAATGCAAGCCTTACTATTGTTTGGAATAAGAGAAAAATAATTGATAGATAAATTGGATATTTTTGTCTCCAGAGCCAATCAAGTTTCCTTTGTACTCAGTGCATAGAAGGGGCTAAAGGAAGCTTAAGGACAATGACACTGTCTGCATAGGAAGGAATTTTTTCCTAGTTAAAAATCAGAGGTAAACGTACTGAATTTGTAAATTTCAACATCTCAAATAAACTTGCAAAATAAGGTTTGCAAGTACTATAGTTTCATTTTCCCCATTGTAGAACCACCCAAGGGCACCCCTCCCCCCACCCAGGTGTATATAAGTACACCATAATATAAATTCAGGTCTCTTTCTATTCAAAGAAATATTATATTAACAGTAGCAATTCTAAACAAAGAATAGTGATAGGTTTTTAATTGGTTTATAAAGAATTATAAGTAAAAGAATACTAGATACTATATTTTTAGGTTTTTTTTTTTTAAGTATCCATAAAAATTCTTTCATTCCTAGACTATTTGATAATTGGTTACTTTGACCTCAGTTGTTTTGGGGCATAATCCTTTTATTACTGTATAAAGAGGTCCTAATCCTACCTATTCATATTAATATTTTTTCCATATGCTAGACACACACACACACCATTTTTCATTAGAGGTCATATCATTCAGTTAGTGAAATATTTCACTCCTCTGTACATTTAAGAAAAATTCCCACAGTGATGCAATCTTGGGCCAATATTTTAGTAAAATGAAGTCTCTAGAGTCACACTCTTTCTTCACATCTGACTTTACTACCATATGTGCAGCACAGCAATGACTAGAGCTCTGTTAGCCAGAGGGAGAACTTGATTTTGGATCTGTTTTCAGAGAAATCCCATTATATTATTAAGTAATTTTCAAGTTCACAATGCGCAATTGGTAGATGTCTTTATAAGTGCTTCTTTATGACTTCTTTTGCAGTCTTTGTGAACATTTTAATGTGCACCAGTAAACACTAACATTTTACACAGACATATGTATATTAATGCATGAATTTCACTGCATAGTTTATTCGCACTTCCCTTGTAAAGCTTTTATGGAAGAAACAAGCCACGCGATATAGCAAAAGAGGCTTAATCTTTATAAATTGGGGCCTTTTCTGTCTCTTTGCTAGTCTAGGTGGTTGTATACAAATTTGGGGCGGGAGGTCAGGAAACAACTCTTAACATTTAAGGTTTTCTATATAGGTAAACTCTAGCCAATTCAAAACATTGCTTCCTTTAATAAAAAAAAAATTCCCATTTTATAGAAAAATTAAATCATGACATGTTTAATTGAAATGGCTGTATTGTAATATTTTGAGAAATAATTGTGATTTTGAGCTTAAATTATATATAAAAATTGTCATTTTTGTATGTGTTTAAAATCTATCACAATTAACAGTACTTTTTAGTTGAACTACATATTGATGTAAATAAAAACTGGATGAAGACACGTTTACTACTTTATTAACATAGATTGTGAATGTACTTAATGGTTTTTTTTGCAGTATGAGACCATAAAGGCCTTGAAAGCTGCTTCATTTTATGTGCAAAGAAGTCCTATGAATATATATTTTAAATTTACTGAATCAGTGAAATTAATTACTTTGTCAGTTAATTTGCAAATGCAAGATGTATTCTCAAGTTTTATTTTATGTATTGACACTAATCAGTAAAAGTGTACAATGTGATTAGAATGCATTTTGAAGATGCTTTCTGTACAGATACAAAATACAGGGACTAAAATAATGCTGTGCAGTGTATAGCAGAGCCATTTTTCGGCTTTGGTGTACTCAACTTTTTCAGTATTTACAAAAGTGTTTTGAATAACATAAAAGTCTCTTTATTGTATAAATAATAAAATGTCACCTTATTGTAAAGTGTCTCTTGTTTAATAACAAAGCAGATTTCTTAGTCAGCCAGAGTTGTAGTATGAAAGGAGCATGTTTCTTTTATAACAAAAACATAAACATTGTAATCAGTATTTGAAAAAAATGTAACTTTTATTATGAACATATAGTATTTATCTTTATTTGCAATGATTTTTTTCATAATATGAGTATGCCTCAATCATCCAAAAGCTATCAATAATTCTATTTACTTTCCTACTTGTCTACCTATCCATCTATCTATGTAAATTAATATACATTCTATCGATAGTCTACTTAATAGGATTACATGGTAAATTTTATAATGACTTATCAGCCTACTTCTGATATTTTTGGTATAAATAAAAATCTTTTATTTGCTTTTATTAAATTAAGCTCACCTATAACAAATTCCCTTTTAGAAAATTACCACAGGACTACAATTTGGTCTTATGAAGAGTATAAGCAGATTTTAAAATTAAGGCCCTGGAAATTTAAAAAATGCACAAATTGGATTAGAATATACCAACAGAGTAGATTCTATACACAAATACATGCTTAGTAGGTTTTAAACACAGTACAATTCAAGATTTCTATGCAGTATCTGTTGTTATTTTCTTTTGCTGCTATCCATAGAATTAATAAAATGTCTTCAGTATATTTTTTAAATAAAAAAAGGGTATTTTAAAAATGCTCAGACTCTGTGGGAAATATACAGATCCAATCTCTTTAAATTTTTCATCTAGAAGTGTGAGATTACAGTATAGAAACTTAATATTAAGATATAATTTAAAAAACTTGCTTTAAATTCAAAATTGTGAAATTATAATAACATTTTTTACTATTTTTTCTACCAATGCTGTATTTTGTGCAGCATTTCTGTAATATTACAAATGCTGACAAAATGATTTCATAGAACATGGGGAAAAAGGCTAGAAAAGAAACATTTCAAATAGATTAAAACAAAAACAGGAGAGTGAATGTTAATTTAAAACTTATACTGAGACCAATCACATCATAAAAGTCCTATCATGTATAATGAAGACTTGTTTTTTTAACTGCCAAATAAGAGTACTGAATAAAATTCAATTCAATTTCATATATAATAAAACGGTAGAATTTGGATGGTCATATTCAAGTCAGTTGGTCACATTATATGTAACACAAACAGACATGGGAGGGAGGAAAAACACACTTCTACAAAAATGCTTTGTCATTATAAAAATGTTGAATTATACCAAATAAAAATTCACTTCTGAAGAAACTGCTCTGCTGTAAGGGAGATGAAAGTGAGTAGGATGAATCTTCTGCAAAACACTCCGAACAAATGCATGAACACTGTACATGGTTATCGCCATTATAAACGTATACACCACCTTAGGAAAATGTTAGTTATCAATATAAGAATTCTAAGAATTAACATGACCAAGACCAAAACAACTGCAAGTTAAGTAGGAATTCGGTCTCTCAAATATTCCAAAATAGCAGCTGTTCCTTTCATTAATATGGCTGCTCGAGGAACGCGGAATGGATTTCCATCTAGTAGTAATGTTCTAAACAAAAGAGAGAAATTAAGAATGTTAACGTCTTCCATTAAGGAGGCCTTTCTTCTACTTTCATTTTCAATTTTATAAATAAAATTTGTGTATTTTTTCTATTTGTCCCTTCTCAAATCTAAGCATTTAAATTGGAATTGTAACCAAAATCATAACCAAAACATTAATTGAATACGTACTATGTGAGAGGTACCATGCCAAGTCATTTACATTCACTGACTTTACATCTAATAAGTAGATATTATTTATTTATGATGTAGATGCCATTAATATTCCTATTTTATAGAGATAAAAATTCCCATTTCATATATTATATAGAAAAGATATATATATAAGGAAACACAAATTCAAGGAGGTAGGAAAGACTTGTCCAAGATCACACAGCTATTAGAGGAACCACCATTTTATCCACCCGCTTCTTAATCTTACAATGACCGTATGCTAAATGGCTGAATTATATATACACAACTATTAGAATGAGCACACTGACAAATACTTGTGCCAATATCCCCCTCCACCCTGGGATATATTAACATAAGTCTGCCCTCTCCCCTCAACCTGACACACACGTAAATCTGTTTACACGTTCTGAAATGAGGTTCAATTTCAGACTTAAGGGCTTGTTGATTTGTTTCTTTATATAACTAGTAATATATCTTTAAAAACTATAAAATAAAAGTCTTTATATTAATTTTCAATAGTGTACAAACAAAAGTGTATAAAAAATAATTCATACCATATAATATAGTAGGATCTAAATTATATCTTCAATACTCCCATGTGCCTTGGAAATTCTTTTAAAAACTAATTTTCTTAATTTATTAAAAAAAGAATTATAGTAGAATCTATTATTGACAGATCCCATATTTGCTAATTTGCCTACTCATTAAATTTATTTGTAACCCCAAATCAATACACATGGCACTTCTGAGGTCATTTCTGTACATGCACGGCGCAGCGAAAAATTTGAGTCACTCAACAGGCACATTCCCAGCTGAGGTGGAACAAGGTGTTGCTCTGCCTTCTTATTTTACAGTTCTCATACTATAAACAAGAGCCCTTTCCATGGTCTATAAGTAAACATATTTTGCATTTTATTCTTTTTGTTGGTGATTTCACTGTTTAAAATTGCCTGTAAGTGCGGTGAAGTGCTGTCTAATTTTCCTAAACACAAGACTGCCATGGGACTAAGAGAGAAAACACACATTAGATAAGCTTTATTCAGGCATAAATTACAGTGATGTTTGGCCTAGTTCAATGTTAATGAATCAACGATGTTAAATAAGGTGTCCTAATACAGAAACACACATACAACAAGGGTATGTATTGATTGGTTGAAGAAAATGTTATGACCAAAGGCTCAAAAGAACCTAACAGTAGCT
This sequence comes from Manis javanica, assembly GCF_040802235.1. Lineage (NCBI taxonomy): Eukaryota > Metazoa > Chordata > Mammalia > Pholidota > Manidae > Manis > Manis javanica. The sequence goes on from NC_133159.1 coordinate 57,688,763, forward strand.
CCCCTATAAGTAATGGTCCATTATTTGCTAATTTGGTGTTCATAAAGACTTTATAGAATATAGCCACTGCAAACAGCAAGAATCACCTGGTACTTGCCTCCTGTGATTCACTGACATGGATGGCAATGCAGATGCCAGTGCTGCCCTAGCCAAGTGAAATATGCCAAACCATCACAGGCAGCTTTCACTAACCGAGCTGCTTCCCATACATTCTGCCTAACTACACAGCTTTCTATTGACATCCCTTTACATTCATTTAACAAACACTTATTGGGTGCTTACAATGTTCCAGGCATGGGGACAACTCTCTTCTAAAGGAGGAAAAAATAAATGATATTTATAAATGAGTCCAAATAAAGCAGGATAGGAAATTAGAGGAGGGACTAACTCTGCCTGGAGAAGAGGAAAGGTTGTCAAAGGTGATGTTTAGGGTGATTACTGATAAAAGCAGGGTAAAGGTACTTGAGGCAGAGATAACACCAAACACAAAGAATAAGAAATAAGAAAGACCATACTGAGCTTTAAACAAATGGTGGTCATCTGTAATCAGAGTTTGAAAAGCTCTCTCTGCATAGTAAGGAGTTCATAATTCCCTGACACGAGGAGAGTTTCAGGTTATACACATACAGTGATGATAAAAGTATCCATATAAATAATCAGTTATTACATTTGCACATACATTATGTCATATAAACAAAGCTAAAAAAAAATTGGTAAGTTTGAAAAACAGAATTGGGATTCTGAGTTTTGTTACCTTTTATTTTTAACAGAACATTACATTTTTTTATTTCTGCTTTCCTGCAAGAGTACCTCAACAAGAGAAAACACTTCAACAAATCAGTCAAACAAATGGAATGAATTAGCAAAGTGGTGCAGTTACCTTAAATTCACACAATTACCAAGCTCTGGTGGAATTTGCAGGAGATCATTATTTTGAAGATCCAATGTGATCAGGTTTTTCATTGTCTTCATTTTCTGAGGGTCCACATATCCAATCTGATTGTTACTTATCAAAATTGTTTCAAGTGTGGGGATACAATACAGTACTTCAGGTAGTATTTTGAACCTATTAAAATATGACCAGAACACCTCAATATACTGGAATCAGAAGCAAAGTCATTCCTTCAAGTAGATGATCTTTAGTTTAAAATCATGATATGAAGTTTTCTTTAGTATAAGTTATTTTATATTTTATATTTATAATGTAGGTCCTATATTCAAATTTTCCAGAATAGGAAGAAGAAAGACATTTTAGAAACCTTGGGACAGATTGTAACAGTTTCTACTTACTGTATAAAACCAAACAAAGTTTATAATAAGTATCCCATGTTTTACTTTTAACATTCAGGAGTCAAGGAAATCTTCCTGAGATTTTTCTACAACATGTCCCCATATAAACATTCTTCCTTAGTTCACTTTCACTTATGAAATAGAATCACTCTCAATGGATTATGTAAAAATTAGAGTTATATTTTGCTTGGACTGAAATTTCCAAAATAAGTGCATTTTTGGCTCTTGAAAAGATGACCAACTAGCATAGGCTGCCAGATTCTTCATTCAGAGAATTCCTGAAGATGCTATACAGAGATGAGAAGGCTGATGGCTCTCAAAGCAATGCTCAGCAATTTATACAAAATCATTGAGAATCTCATGAGGGACAGAGGCTGGCATGGTTTCAGTATAAGGAAAGCTGTAGCCTGGACTAGAAAGGAAAAGGATGGGCTGAAGGCAAGCTTCACGGCTGTGGCCTTTTCACTTCCCCATGCTACCCTCCCTTTGCTGCCTTGAGGTAAAAAAATAAAAAACTAGTGAGGGGTAAATCAAGGCAACTCCAAGTTTCAGAGAGACTGGAGAGTCAGTAGCCAGCAGTACAGATGGACCAAACCGTCCCTAAGTAGTCCCTCCTCTTCATACTCCCCACCAACCCATGAGCAAGGTAATTTAAAGAGATGTAACTTACCCGTTCACATGGAAATCAGAGTTAGCTTTTGACACCTCCCAAAGACAATTACTTGACAATGCAATTACTAGCTCAACAGACAACTAATAGAGACCTGATCGTTCAATTTGCAAATTAAAATTAGGAGAGATCTGAGGACTGCAGATATTTTTAAATAATGAAAAAATGCTATAACCTACATATGAGACAGAACAAATAATGGAGCAGACAGAACAAAAACTTAAATAGGCAGTATTTTAACATTTGTATGCCTTAGCTGCCTCATCTGTACATGAGAATAATAGTTCACCTTATACACTTGCTATAAGAATTAAATTCATATATTTGAGGAGCTTAGGATAGTAGCTGGAATACAGTAATGTTGACTATCAATATTTAAAGTGTTACTAGAATCAATTTTCATCACGGGAAACAATGACATAGTTGTTAAGAGACCAACTTCTAGAGTCAAATCACCTGGACTCAAATCCTAGCTCTATAATTTACTAGCTATGTGAGCCTTTAGTTAATTACTTAACTCCTAATCCTTAATTTTTAAATGGACCTAATAATAGAACATACTATGTGGGGCTTTTGTGAGGATTAAATGAAATATTATATGCAAAGAACTTGGTCCAGTGTCAGCAGATAGGTTCTCAATAAATATTAGCTATTCTTAATTATTAGCAGTATCTTTACAGTGTTTGCAGAATAAAATCTAAGTTTCATTTGGTGTAAAAAGCTCTAAAAGAGCTAGCTACTATTCATATGCCCAGCTTCATTACTTCTACACCTCCACCTCCTCACTTTATGGTCTAAGCCATAATTGAACATCTTGAAGTGTCCCAAACACACCATGCTCTCACATCTTTTTGCCTTAGTATATGCTATGTGCTCTACCTGAGATGCCCTATCCCTGTGTATCTGGTAAATGTCTGTCTCTCAAGTCTCAGTTTAATGATACCTGCTCTACCTTCAAGTAACCTCAGGGAACACCTTTGTCTATGTATTATGCTTCCACTACAGCAACTGAAATTACTTGTTTGCATATATGTCCTCCTACTAGGCTACAGGTTTCTTTAAATGGTTAAAAGGAACTAAAAAATCTGCTAGACATCAGTTGAAAATTCTACAAAAGCAACATTACTTTTAATTCTAAGTAGATCTAAGTGAAAATAAACCTGGATATTTAAATAAAGTAAAAACATAAGGCCTTTTCGTTTGTCTCTTCTAGTTGTATTCTCTAATAAGACTTACAAATTTTACCCAGAATAATCATTAGTTACAAATGTGTGTGTTCTGTCTCTTACCTATTAAAGGAAAGATTGATTGTTTGTAGTTGTATCAATGACTCCATTTCTTCAGGCAAAGAATTTAAGAAATTATTCCTAAATTGGAGAAAAAAAGATGATTTACAAAGTTTGAAAATTTTTACAACTTTAATTTATAATTAAGTGTTGGTCAGACAAAAAATTATAAGCTCAGTTTGTCAATCTTTGATCTAATCTCATTAAGGCTGAGTCCTGAGAATTCTGAATCAGTCAGCTGTTTCAATTATTTGGATAGCACACCAAGTCCAATACCAATATATAACCAGCTGATAATGCAATTAAACTCTTTAATAATAGATTTAACAGGGCAAGCACTGTAAACTAACATCTTATCTCCTCCAAACTGAGCTTGGCAGTACTTCTTGAGCCCTTTAGATCATGCCTGTAAATATCACATTTTTTGATACTACAAGTATTTTACTGGTATATATATATATATATATATATATATATCTCACATACAGACATGAAATTCTACTCCAAAAAGAACTGAAAAAATACATGAAAAAAAAGACAGGAAGCTAAAGAGATTCTACATATTTAGAAACACAGCTTTCTCGTACATAAGTATTAAGCAAACCCATTTCTACTCTAGAATTTCAGTTTGCATGATGCATGTATTTTTTAGATCTCATGATGAAGGACAGCAGTAAATAGAATCTCATTTACTTTTGAAAGGATCTAGGAACAATGTTATAAGAAAGGTTAACAAGAAAGTCGGATTCTAGATAATGTGCAATAAAAATATTTGTGAGAAAATTATATCCAACAAGATGGCTATTACAACTGAATAATTTTCTTTAACCTATTTCTTTGCATTCAGAAGTCAAGCCTAATATGTAAAAGTCACACTTTCTATAATTCAACCTTTTTGTTTCCTCTGTACTTTTCTCCAGTTATTGTCTTTACTTATTTATTATAGTGTTGAATGACCCCCTGCTGATATCCCTCCTTTTCCTAGAGTCTTCTACCTACTGATAACAGACATAAAAGCATATTTTAGTCACTTAATTAGAAAACTCCATGTATGCTGATGAATGGGACAAAAAGAAATAAAGACAGCAGCAATGGGGACATGAATTAATTCTCTCTGCTCAGTTATACTAAACTAAAATGTGGTTTTATACTGTTTTGCCAATGTAATTGCCACCCCAAAATAGGAGCAATTTTATAAGTAGAAGCAGAGTATTAGATTTGCTTTAATCCCTTAAGTAAAAAAAAATATATCTATACAAGACGAATAAATCCTCAGACAAATATAACTTAGCTGACTATTGTATGAGCAAAGCAAGAGAGCTTTACTTCAAAATTAAACACACACCTAGTAACAATATATGAACGGTAGGAGCCTACTGATAATAGAGATACAGTTTATAGATAAAGTGTTAGAGCCCAGGCAAATAAAAAATAAATGACTATCTAACTTGAGACATATATTATTATCCTCAAAGAAGTGTGACACTTCTGGTTCTCTCAGTACAACTTAGGTTCTATTTAAATTTTCTATTCCTTCTCCAGATCCTCTTTTCTTTTTGTTGCCATTCATAGTGTTTTTCTTTATTTTACGGCCCTGAATGTTTAATGTAATATCTTGAAACAAAGTAAGTTCTTTTTAAGAGAAGCCATGTTAGCTACTGGGCCAGAATAGGGTTTTGACAGTTTTACACTATTTACTTTCAGGAAAGCAATAATGTCAAGCAAACGATTTCCAGGTGTTATCTGTAATCTTGCTTAAGCATGATTCTAAAGAATGTGTTAATATTTTCTAATATTTTAAATAATTTTTTTAATTACTTAACCCTGTAAATTGTCTAAAAGTTATCAATGTCTGATTAAAATATTTTCTAAATGCTTAATTTTAAATTTTTCCTAAAATATCATTAATAAACTACAGGCTAATTTCCATACTTACTTAGGAAATTATTAGGGAAAGGGCAAAAGCTAAGCAAAACTCAAAGATAAGTTGTAATGAAAAAACCAAAGCAGTAGTATCCATAAATACCTGAGATCTAAAAATGTCAATTTTTTAAGCAAACATACTTCTGAGGATATAAAGGAAAACTTATTAAAACTGAGATTCACATCAGAAACCATTTCCTTCAGTTCCACAATCCTGAAACAAAAATAATTTTAAAATATTAGCACTTAAATTCACCACCAGAACTTCAAAGCTACAATCAGGCCATAGCACGGAAAAATCCTATATTATTTCTGCTAACTAAGTTTTCTGTAACTTTTATTTTTCTAACAAAAATTTCAATCAGTATGGATGTGTAACTGAGAAAAATAATTTTTAAGCAGCTTTAATGTTATCTGTCCAAGAATTTCTATTTGACTTTCAACATATGTTCAATTTTAATTTAAGAACCCATTTATTTTATATTTAAACCAGTTATGGACAAAGAAAAAACAAACCTAAGAAATGTTTATACTATATTATGTTAATGACTCAAATCCATAAAATAAATTATTACACATATAATCTGTAACATAGTAGTTTTCTTTTTAGACTGCATAATATAACATCTGTCTCTGAATAGTTCAAAATGTTTTTAAAATATATCAACATTGAAAGTATATTTATTATCCAGATTATTATTACATTTAATCATGCTGCAAGAAAACATTAATTACTAAGTTTGGTAAGTATCATTACTAAGCAACTCATGTCAAAGACTTAAAGAGAAGAGTTGAACATTTCTAGGTAATACTAATCAGTCATTTTAAAGTATGCTATTAATTTAACTATAAGAACAAGAAATGTTACATATGATTTTTTGATAAGTGAAAGTGCTAAATCATTTTTGTCTATCATATTAGGAAAGAAAATCAAATGATGTGCTAAAGAAAATACAGTGAAAGATACAATATGTTTGGCTATCTAACTGACAGAACATTTTTGGAAAGTTTTTGGATAGAATGTATCAACAGCCATACTCTTAGATTTGTAATTCGTCTGAAATATGGCCTAAAGAACAATATTTTTTGTTTTATATATTGCCATAATCAACCTTATGGTAATAGAGAAACGTTAGATTTTAAAAATATTGTTTACAACAGGGAAATATGACAAATAAGCTAGTGAAGATACAACTTGTATATAAAATTCTAAATGGTGAAGAGCTTGAAATAAAATATGCCATGAAGACAGAATAAATTAGCAATGAGACTATAAATGATTTTAGTCATTTAGCCTAGTCTGAAACTTCACTTAGTCTAAAATTTTATGAATAAATATTATTTTACAATAATAAATTAATGAGAGGTGTGATTTGTGAAATAAAAACATGAGAAAGAGGACTGTGTTTTAGAAACTCTCTAGAGCAAGGTATGTCTTTACTATATTTTTCCTTTGGCCTTCTAAATGGCTAAAAATATAATGAAACAACTGACAACAGAATAACACTGTTTTGCCTAAGAATAACCAGATTGTGGGATAAACTGAGAAAGTAAGAATTAGGTAGTAAGATAATGTCTTTTAATGCCTATCTTCATTCCCAATCAGCTTGTTTGATCCAAGATCCCTAAAAGCAAATTTATCCTGACAGCAAATCTAAAAGCTTGATTTTTTACATATTAGAAATTTTACATGTACTTTCAAATTTAAGAACTATGAAAAATATTTATTCTTGCAACTAAGATGCAAACAACTGAGAATGAGCCATAACAACAGAAATGACATCATCAACACTTCTTACCTTTTTGGAATTTCAGATAGCTGATTCTTACTGAAATTAATAGATGTGATAATATTGCATTTTGCTGCATCAAACACTTCATCAGGAATCAAAGTTGTTTGTTTATCACTAAATGAAAAGTGGTTTAAAATGTATCATTCTTAACAGTCCAGAAAGATATGATTATTACTTTTTATTTTTAAAGGGCTTTCAAGATTTTATAAGGAGATTTTTCAAGGCAGTTAATTTTGAAGTTCTGTACAGGATACAGAATGCTAGTCTATAGAATGCTAGTCTATAGAATGTTAATTGTTAGGAATTCCAAAAATATATTATGTCACACACAGTGTCACACCTTCTGAGCATTTATATACTTCAGTATGAATAAAAGCAGAGATACATCTTCAGAATCTAGGATGTCTATATAGTCATACAATACATGGATAAGAAATATAGCAAATGGATTCCTCTACTTATAGTAGAACTAAGTGTATAATTTTAAAAATTGTTGTCACCCCTTTTCTTAAAAATTTCTAATAGAGCTATCTGTCAACTTGCTTTAGGCATAGGTAACAATCATTTTTAAAAGTTCATTATTATACTAAACTCATTTTCTCATAACCTAAACCAATTTCTCTCTCCTTTAGCATGTAACAAAGTAGACAGAGTATGGCCTCAGACGAAATTATTCCTGGTTCTGCAATTAACAAGTTTGTGATTTATCTTTCATGAACCTCAGTTCTGTGAACTTAGAGTATGAAGAGCTATTGTTATTTATCCCAGATCTTTTGCAAATGTAAACACACAAATTTCCAGTAAGATTTCCAATAAATGCAAATTCAATCTTACGTGAAAGTATAGTATACTTAAATGAAAGTATAGAACTCTGACATTTGCAGATTAAACAATTTGATGTTGTTATAATTAGCTATTATCCTTACATTATTCTTTAATAATTTTTAATGCCTAATATATCATCCACTTAAAATAATCTTCAGTGGAATGCTAAGTGAATTACTGTATGAACCAGAAAACAGCAGTGCAATATTGTTTAAGAAAGACATTGTAATACAGATAGGTAAAAAGAACCTAAACCTCAGTTATTATGCCATTTATTTCACTTTAGGCACCATTTTCTGCTTTGCAGATGAAGTATTTTTATCTTTTCTGTCAGAAATATTCAACTCATGGAGTACTTATTCTATCAAACTTTGAAGATTTATGCTATTTTTAAAAATTCAGTTGAAGGAATTTATGCCTTGAGATTGAGAATTAATTTATATTTTGAATAGAATACTCCTTTCCAGTTGAAGTCTCTGAGGAAAACAAATTACAAAGAAATTTACAAAACAATCTAAGGTGTATGGTCTTCTGTGCTCTGTGCCTTTAAAAAGTGAGAACTGTTATCCCAAATACAATTGTATCAATACTATTTTATAAATTGTTTGGAGGATTAAAAACAACAGTTTATGTAAAGTACCTAGTGGAATGCTCAGCATAAAACAGGGACTCAATAAATGGTATACACTCAGGATGAAGGGAAGGAAAGCCAGAGATTAAATAAATTCTAAGCTAAGAAATTCTAAGACAAAAATCAAGTCTGTCTCATCATTCAGAGTGTATTTTAACACCTAGCATAGGATTTGTTACCTTGTAGGCTCCAAAAATACCTACTGAATAAAAGTGTATATTATATGTGGAAGACAAGTTGCTAGGTTGCCATGCCATGTTATGTGAGAAGAGGGACAAAAGTTTAAGTGTGAAGAGCACCACTGTTTGTTACAGCATCAAATAAGGAAGCTGGCTTTTAATAGTGATTCCTATAAACATCAAAGAGTAGCAAGAAGGGGTAAGAAAAACGTGAATGAAACACAACAAAACTGAAATGGAGGCTGTATCCGGACTGCCCAGGAGGTAGTTTCAACTGACACATTAAGGAAAAGAGGACAGATACGGATGCTGGCTGTGCAAATAATTAAATAAATCTGGTTACCTATCTGACTTGAGTCTGTATTCTTTTGTATTTTCATTTTACTACCCAGACATGAGGCAATCACGGCAAGAGGTTTCAAAGTATTGATTATTTTTATCATTGTTGCCTTATATAATACTGAAACAATATTTAACAACCATTCCCAATTTTTGCATAGGTATCTTCTTTCACCAGTTGAATATACTTTCATAATAAACATTTTAGACTTGTCTCAATTTACATACCAATATTACAATTGTTTCAGGTTTAATACATATGCTACCATAGCACATTATTATTATGACATATTATTTAATTTGTATTCAGATATATAAATGGTTTGCCTCCTTGGAAGTATTCACTAGATAAATAGTACTTGTTTCTTATTTACTAAAGCAAATCCCCCAATATAAAATCTTCTCTGGGTGCTAGTTATTGAGTCAGAACATTTTATTACCAAACAATACTGTCACTCTCTTATTTTTTTATAATATTAAACTGTTCTTCATCATAAAAAAATGTAATGGTTAATAACCATCTACCTATCTCTTAGGCATAATAAACACATATCATCACAGGAATGGGCATTTAAGTTCATTGTACTTTAAGGTATATATTTCATCATTGTTTTTGCAATTGCTATCATTCCAAATCAAGTACTAATGATTCTAATGAATTTTTCCTCATCAATTGTCCTTTTTCTGAAGGACTATTTCTGAAAGTTTACTATGTGTTTTGTGATGTTTAAAAAATGAATTACATACCTATAGTCTAACATTTTTAATGTGATGATGGCATGTACATTGACTCTGGATTCACTTGGTAGTGTCATAGCGGTTTCAATAAAAGAATCACTTTGGCTAGGTCCATCATCTGGTAAAAGAAAAGTTATATTAAGCCAATATTTATATTACAAAGCCATTTTTTAAATTCCTTAAATATGTAAAAATAGTATAAATGATTTCTAGATATTATTGATGAGACTATCTTTAGTCATATGTTTTATTTCCAATAACTCAAATCTTGGTCTGGTATTTAATATTTAATTAGCAAAAAACATATGGTTTATAACAATGCACCAAAATCTTTTCAGAAAGCCTATATCATAAAGAAAGTTAGAGGGAAAGAAGCTTCAAAGAATAATTACAATGTCAGATGACATGATATCGTACACAAAATCCCTGAAGAATCCACTCGAAAACTACTAGATCTAATATCTGAATTCAGCAAAGTAGCAGGATACAAAATTAATACACAGAAATCAATTGCATTCCTATACACTCATGATGAACTAGCAGAAAGAAAAATCAGGAAAACAATTCCATTCACAATTGCATCAAAAAGAATAAAATACCTAGAAATAAACCTAACCAAGGAAGTGAAAGACCTATGGTCTGAAAACTACAAGACACTCATGAGAGAAATTAAAGAAGATACCAATAAATGGAAACACATCCCATGCTCATGGATAGGAAGAATTAATATTGTCAAAATGGCCATCCTGCCTAAAGCAACCTACAGATTCAATGCAATCCCTATTAAACATCAATAGCATTCTTCAATGAATTAGAGCAAATTGTACTAAAATTTCTTATAGAACCACCAAAGACCCCGAAAAGCCAAAGCAATCCTGAAAAGGAAGAATAAAGCGGGGGTAATTACACGCTGACTTCAAGCTCTAATACAAAGCCAAAGTAATCAAGACAATTTGGTACTGGCACAAGAACCGACCTACAGACCAATGGAACAGACTAGAGAGCCCAGATATAAACCCAAACATATATGGTCAATTAATATACGACAAAGGAGCCGTGGACATACAATGGGGAAATAAGAGCTTCTTCAACAGCTGTTGTTGGCAAAACTGGACAACTACATATAAGAGAATGAAACTGGATTATTGTCTAACCCCATACACAAAAGTAAACTCAAAATGGATCAAAGACCTGAATGTAAGTCATGAAACCATAAAACTCTTAGAAAAAAACACAGGCAAAAATCTCTTAGACATAAACATGAGCAACTTCTTCATGAACATATCCCCCTGGGCAAGGGAAAGAAAAGCAAAAATGAACAAGTGGGACTACATCAAACTAAAAAACTTCTGTACAGGAAAGGACATCATCAGTAGAACAAAAAGAGATCCTACAGTATAGGAGAATATATTCATAAATGACATATCCGATAGGGGGTTTACATCCAAATTACAGAAAGAGCTCATGCACCTCAACAAACAAAAAGCAAATAAGCCAATTAAAAAATGGGCAGAGGATCTGACAGACACTTCTACAAAGAAGAAATTCAGATGGCCAACAGGCACATGAAAAGATGCTCCACATCACTAATCATCAGAGAAATGCAAATTAAAACCACAACGAGATATCACCTCATACCAGTAAGGATGGCCACCATCCAAAAGACACACAACAACAAATGTTGGCAAGGATGTGGAGAAAGGGGAACCCACCTACACTGATGGTGGGAATGTAAATTAATTCGGCCATTGTGGAAAGTAGTATGGAGGTTCCTCAAAAAATTAAAATAGAATTATCATTTGACCGAGGAATTCCACTTCTAGGAATTTACCCTAAGAATGCAGAAGCCCAGTTTCAAAAAGACATATGCACCCCTATGTTTATCACAGGACTATTTACAATAGACTAGAAATAGAAGCAACCTAAGTGTCCATCAGTAGATGAAAGGATAAAGAATATGTGGTACATATACACAATGGAATATTATTCAGCCATAAGAAGAAAACAAATCCTACCATTTGCAACAACATGGATGGAACTAGAGTGTATTATGCTCAGTGAAATAAGCCAGGTGGAGAAAGACAAGTATCAAATGATTTCACTCATCTGTGGAGTATAAGAACAAAGAAAAAAACTGAAGGAACAAAACAGCAGCAGACTCACAGAAACCAAGAATGGACTAACAGTTACCAAAGGGAAAGGGACAGGGGAAGATGGGTGCGAAGGGAGGGATAAGGGGGGGCCACACACAATCTCCATAAGGGGGAAAAAGGGGCATTACTATTAGTGCACATAATGTAGCGGTGGGGGGACACAAGGAAGGCAGTATAACACAGAGAAGACAAGTAGTGATTCTATAGCATCTTACCATGCTGATGTACAGTGACTGTAATGGGGTATGTGGTGGGAACTTGATAATAGGACGAATCTAGTAACCACAATGTTGCTCATGTAACTGTACATTAATGATACCAAAAAAATATTTTTTAATAAATAAATAAAACAGTGGTCTAGAAAAAAAAAAAGAATAATCACAATGTCTAAGAAGAGACAATGAAAGCAATTCTTTCTCTTAAGAAAAATAATATGGTCCCTTAAAAGGACTTTGTTAACAAAGGAAGGCATTACTTCCCACAAAATGTATACCAAATAGGCAATGGGTTTATGTCAGTTACTTCAGCTTAGGACACATTGAAGCTGATTATCCCCAATCACTTAAAATCTGGTAATTCACATAATGAAGTAAGCTTTTGGCATATTATTTATATTAAAACTTTTTCTTTAAAATATAAGACATTTTATTTTCAATAGACATTTCCTAACATGAATACACACAGTCAACCCCATCACTAATCTCCAGATAATGCTTAACACTGCTATCATATGGTAGCATACAAACAAGATCATACACATTTAAAAGAAACAGCTTTGTGATTATTTTTTAGCAAAAAAGACTTCACCACTCTAGATAGAAGCAAAATAAGATTATTAATTTTCATCACTGTGAAAAAGACAGAAGACTCCTAGTATTCATTTATTAAGAATGGAAGGCATGCCAAAATAACAAGCACATCAGTAGTATCCCTGATCTTGTGCCAGTCAAGGAAGCATTCAATAAACATCTGTTGAATACTACTAAGTATAGCTGACAACTCAGATTTGAACTGTGTATATATACTTATATATGGATTTTTTTCAATAAACATTGGAAAAATTGTTGGAGATTTGTGACAAACTGAAAAAATATTTTCCTTTCTCTAGCTTGGTTTATTGTAAAAATATAGTATATCATACATATAACAGACAAAATATGTGTTGATCAACTGTTTGTTATCAGTAAGACTTGCAGTTAAGAGTAGCCTATTAGTAGTTAAGTTTTGAGGCAGTCAAAATTTATACACAGGCACCTCAACCTCCGTGTTCAAGGGCTAACTATATATTTCTCTTGCATTAAGATTCTCAATTATTCATTAATCAATAAATATTCAACTACTATTTTCATGCAAAAGTCATATGAATATTTTACTTATAAGTAGCACAGAATAACTCACAGAAGAGCTAATGGAAACAAAAGATATAAAGGGAAATATTACCAAATGAATGCTTTGCTATTTAGAAGCTCCCTAGCTGTTTGGTTAGGTCACTTTAAAGGACATGTAATACATATCGCCAAACTATATCAGCAGAGAGACAATATTAAACCAGCAGCAAAACACAGCATTATTTTTTAAATATACATGTATACTACCAAAATTACATGTTGAGATAGAGTATTTTCAACAACCACTTTTATTAATTAGCATCATGGAGAGTGTAAAGAGGGAGACTATTTCTCTTAGGAGGGGCCTAGTATGAGAGGTAGATTTATTTTTCATTATATATCCTTCTATATTGGTTGAATTTTTTTTTTAATCCATGGACATTTACTGATTTTTAAATGAAAAAAAACCTAAGATGGGGGAATTAAAGATGGCAGCATGAGAGGAGAGACAGGGGCTTACTCCTAAAACTGGATACAATTACAAAATTTAATTAGTGCAACTAATCCTGAGAGAGAAACAGGAAAGAGGACGGCATCAGACTGCACACACCTGGAGAAAAAAAGCAGACCTCAGCGAACCGGGTAACGTACCAGAGCTGTGGCTCCACGGGACCTGAGCCCCTCCCCCACCCCAGCTCACCGGTGGGAGGAAGACAAACGGAACAGGGAGGGAGACAAACGGAATAGGGAGGGAGTGGAAGGCTTGAGACTGCTGAATACCTAGCTCCGGAGATCTACTCTGGGAGCACAAACCTACATTTCATGGTGCTTTCATGAGACTTGCATGACTACTGGGTTGAAAAGTTAATACAGGCAGAGTTCCTGGGGACACTGGGATGCTGGCTGCTTGTGGAAAGCAGGAATCCATATCTGGCTGCTCTGGTACAAAAACTTATACCTGTGTGACCGGACCACTGGCTCAGGCACTGGAGACAGGCACAGCAGCCAGGAGGCGGGGGACAGTTCTTTCCTACACCCAGGCACCAGTACCACTACCCTATGACCCCTGACATTGCTTCAGGGCCTCAGTAGCTCCAGAATAGAGCTTCTGGACACTAGAGGGCACCATATACAAACATGAAACGCCAAAGGAACCTTGTCCAGAGAAAAATTGTTAATACAACTTCCAAGAAAGATTTAATGATATGGATCTCATGATTCTTCCTGAAAGGGAGTTCAAAATAAAAATCATCGACATCCTAATGGAGGTATGGAAAGACATCCAAGAACTCAGGAATGAATTCAGGTCAGAGATCCAATCGTTAAAGAACACGATGAAGGGTATTAAAAGCAGGCTGGATACGGTGGAGGACACAATAAATGAAATAGAAACTAGAGAAGAGGAATACAAAGAAGCTGAGGCACAGAGAAAAAAAAGGATCTCTAAAAATGAAAGAATATTGAGAGAACTGTGTGACCAATACAAGTGGAACAATATTCGCATTATAGGGATACCAGAAGGAGAAGAGAGAAAGGGATAGAAAGTGTCTTTGAGGAGGTAGTTGCTGAAAACTTCCCCAATCCGGGGAAGGAAATAGTCTCTCAGGCAATGGAGATCCACGGATCACCCAACACAAGGGACCCAAGGAACACAACACCAAGACACATAGTAATTAAAATGGGAAAGATCAAGGATAAGGACAGACTGTTAAAAGCAGCCAGAGAGAGAAATAAGACCATATACAAAGGAAAGCCCATCGGACTAACATCAGACTTCTCAGAAGAAACCTTACAGGCCAGAAGGGAGTGGCATGATGTATTAAATGCCATGAAGCAGAAGGGCCTGGAACCAAGATTACTTTATCTGGTGCGATTATCATTTAAATTTGAAGGAGGGATTAAACAATTTCCAGATATGCAAAAGCTAAGAGAGTTTACCTCCCACAAACCATCTCTGCAGTCTATTTTAGAGGGACTGATATAGATGGAAATGTTCCTAGGGTTGGATAGCTGTCACCAGAGGTAGTAAAACCACAGTAGGGAGGGTGGAGCAGCTGATTGCGAGGCAAATGCAAAATTAAATTGACTATCCCCAAAGTCAATAAAGGGACAGACAAAAAGTACAGAATTTGATACCTAATATATAAAGAATGAAGGAGGAAGAAAAAGGAGTAGAAATACAAAAGAACCTTTAGATTGTGTTTGTAACAGCATACTAAGTGAGTTAAGGTAGACTCTTAGATGGTAAGGAAAGTAATCTGGAACCTTTGGTAACCACAAATCTAAAGCCTGAAATGGCAATAAGTACATACCTATCAATAATCACCCTAAATGTAAATGGACTGAATGCACCAATCAAAAGACATAGAGTCACTGAATGGAAAAAAAAACAAGACCCATCTATATGCTGCTTACAAGAGACTCACCTCAAACTCAAAGACATGCACAGACTAAAAGTCAAGGGATGGAAAAAGATATTTCACGCAAACAACAGTGAGAAAAAAAGCAGGTGTTGTAGTACTAGTGTCAGACAAAATAGACTACAAAACAAAGAAAGTAACAAGAGATAAAGAAGGAGATTACATAATGATAAAGGGCTCAGTCCAACAAGAGGATATAACCATTATAAATATATATGCACCCAATGCAGGAGCACGAGCATATGTGAAACAAATACTAACAGAACTAAAGGAGGAAATAGACTGCAATGCATTCATTTTAGGAGACTTCAACACACCATTCACTCCAAAGGGCAGATACAACAGACAGAAAATAAGTAAGGACACAGAGGCACTGAACAACACACTAGAGCAGGTCGACCTAATAGACATCTATGGAACTCTACACCCAAAAGCAACAGGATACACATTCTTCTCAAGTGCACATGGAACATTCTCCAGAATAGACCACATACTAGGCCACAAAAAGAGCCTCAGTAAATTAAAAAAGATTGAAATCCTACCAACCAACTTTTCAGACCACAAAGGTATAAAACTAGAAATAAATTGTACCAAGAAAGCAAAAAGGCTCACAAACACATGGAGGCTTAACAACACACTTCTAAATAGTCAATGGATCAATGACTAAATTAAAATGGAGATCCAGCAATATATGGAAATAAATGACAACAACAACACAAAGCCCCAACTTCTGTGGGACGCAGCGAAAGCAGTCTTAAGAGGAAAGTATATAGCAATCCAGGCATATTTAAAGAAGGAACAAACCCAAATGAATAGTCTAATGTCACAATTATCAAAATTGGAAAAAGATGAACAAATGAGGCCTAAAGTCAGCAGAAGGAGGGACATAATAAAGATCAGAGAAGAAATAAACAAAATTGAGAAGAATAAAACAATAGAAAAAAATCAGTGAAACCAAGAGCTGGTTCTTTGAGAAAATAAACAAAATAGATAAATCTCTAGCCAGACTTATTAAGAGAAAAAGAGATTCAACAAACATCAACAGAATCAGAAATGAGAAAGGAAACATCACACTGGACCCAACAGAAATACAAAGAATTATTAGAGACTACTATGAAAACTTATATGCTAAGAAGCTGGAAAACCAAGAAGAAATGGACAACTTCCTAGAAAAATATAAACTTCCAAAACTGACCAAGGGAGAAACACAAAATCTAAACAAACCAATTACCAGCAAAGAAATTGAAGCAGTAATCAAAAAACTACCCAAGAAAAAAACACCCGGGCCAGATGGATTTACCATGGATTTTTATCACACATACAGAGAAGATATAATACCCATTCTCCTTAAAGTTTTCCAAAAAATAGAAGAGGAGTGAATACTCCCAAACTCATTCTATGAAGCCAATATCACCCTGATACCAAAACCAAGCAAAGACCCCACCAAAAAAGAAAATTACAGACCAATATGCCTGATGAATGTAGATGCAAAAATACTCAATAAAATATTAGCAAACCGACTTCAAAAATATATCAAAAGGATCATACACCACGACCAAGTAGGATTCATCCCAGGAATGCAAGGATGGTACAACATTCGAAAATCCATCAACATCATCCACCACATCAACAAAAAGAAAGATAAAAACCACATGATCATCTCCATAGATGCTGAAAAAGCATTTGACAAAATTCAACATCCATTCATGATAAACTCTCAGCAAAATGGGTATAGAAGGCCATATACAATAAACCCACAGCCAACATCATACTGAATAGCGAGAAGGTGAAAGCTTTTCCTCTGAGATCGGGAACCAGACAAGGATGCCCACTCTCCCCACTGTTATTTAACATAGTACTGGAGGTCCTAGCCACGGCAATCAGACAAAACAAAGAAATACAAGGAATCCAGATTGGTAAAGAAGAAGTTAAACTGTCAATATTTGCAGATGACATGATATTGTACATAAAAAACCCTAAATTCTCTACTCCAAAACTACTAGAACTGATATCAGAATACAGTAAAGTTGCAGGATACAAAATTAACACACAGAAATCTGTGGCTTTCCTATACTCTAACAATGAACCAATAGAAAGAGAAATCAGGAAAACAATTCCATTCACAATTACATCAAAAAGAATAAAATACCTAGGAATAAACCTAACCAAAGAAGTGAAAGACCAATACCCAGAAAAATATGACACTCTTAAGAGAAATTAAAGAGGATGCTAACAAATGGAAACTCATCCCATGCTCTTGGCTAGGAAGAATTAATATCGTCAAAATGGCCATCCTGCCCAAAGCAATATACAGATTTGATGCAATCCTTATCAAATTACCAACAACATTCTTCAATGAACTGGAACAAATAATTCAAAAACTCATATGGAAACACCAAAGACCCCAAATAGCCAAAGCAATCCTGAGAAAGAAAAACAAGGTGGCAGGAATCTCAGTCCCCAACTTCAAGCTCTATACAAAGCTATAGTAATCAAGACAATTTGGTAGTGGCACAAGAACAAAGTCACAGACCAGTGGAACAGATTAGAGACTCCAGACATTAACCCAAACATATATGGTCAATTAATATCTGATAAAGGAGCCATGGACATACAATGGCAAAATGACAGTCTCTTCAACAGATGGTGCTGGCAAAACTGGACAGCTACATGTCAGAGAATGAATCTGGACCACTGTCTGACCCCACACACAAAAGTAAATTCAAAATGGATCAAAGACCTGAATGTAAGTCATGAAACCATAAAACTCTTGGAAAAAACATAGGCAAAAATCTTTTGGACATAAACATGAGTGACCTCTTCATGAATATATCTCCCCAGGCAAGGAAAACAAAAACAAAAATGAACAAGTGGGACTATATCAAGCTGAAAAGCTTCTGTACAGCAAAGGACACCATCAATAGAACAAAAAGGTACCCTACAGTATGGGATAATATATTTGTAAATGACAGATCCGATAAAGGCTTGACATCCAAAACATATAAAGAGCTCACGCACCTCAACAAACAAAAAGCAAATAATGCAATTAAAAAATGGGCAGAGGAGCTGAACAGTTCTCTAAAGAAGAAATTCAGATGGCCAACAGACACATGAAAAGATGCTCTGCAGCACTAGTTATCAGAGAAATTGAAATTAAAACCACAATGAGATATCACCTCACACCAGTAAGGATGGCTACCATCCAAAAGAGAAACAACAACAAATGTTGGCAAGGTTGTGGAGAAAGGGGAACCCTCCTACACTCCTGGTGGGAATGTAAATTAGTTCAACCATTGTGGAAAGCAATATGGAGGGTCCTCAAAATGCTCAAAATAGACTTACCATTTGACCCAGGATTTCCACTTCTAGGAATTTACCCTAAGGATGCAGCACTCCAGTTTGAAAAAGACAGATGATTCCCTATGTTTATTGCAGCACTATTTACAATAGCCAAGAAATGGAAGCAACCTAAGTGTCCATTAGTAGATGAATGGATAAAGAAGATGTGGTACATGTACACAATGGAATATTATTCAGCCATAAGAAGAAAACAAATTCTACCATTTGCAACAACATGGATGGAGCTAGAGGGTATTATGCTGAGTGAAATAAGCCAAGCGGAGAAAGACAAATACCGAATGATTTCACTCATCTGTGGAGTATATGAACAAAAGAAAAACTGAAGTAACAAAACAGCAGCAGAATCACAGAACCCAAGAATGGACTAACAGTTACCAAAGGGAAAGAGAATCGGAATAATGGGAGGGTAGGGAGGGATAAGGGTGGGGAAGAAGGAAGGGGGTATTATGATTAGCATGTATAATGTGGGGGTTGGGGGAAGGGGGAGGGCTTTGCAACACAGAGAAGACAAGTAGTGATTCTACAACATCTTACTATGCTGATGGACAGTGACTGTAATGGGGTTTGGGGGGGGGACTTGGGGTAGGGGAGAGCCTAGTAAACATAATGTTCTTCATGTAATTGTAGATTAATGATAACAAACTAAAATAAAATAAAATAAAAAAGCATGAAGAAAATTAAAACCACCCATAATCCTACCATCAAAAGACAAAATTTTATCAACACTATAAATACACATATATGTAAATACTATTGTTATAAAGTAATTTTATAAAGACAAACAAACAAAAAACCTACGATGGCAATATGCCCCAAACTAATCTATAGATTCAATGAAATCTCTATCAGAATCCCTGCTGACATCTTTGTAGAGATTAATAAACAATTCTAAAAATTGTATGGAATTGCAAGACATCAAGAATAGCCAAAACAAGCCTGAAAAAGAATAAAGCAGGACTTACACTTCCTGATTTAAAATCTTATTACAAAGCAAAGGCAATCAATATAGTGTGGTACTGGCAGAAAACAGACATTTATCATCAACTGATTTTCAGTGAGGATGCCAAAACCATTCAATGAGGAAATAGTCTCTTCAACAATGGTGCAAATAAACTGGGTAGTTACATGCAAAACAATTAAATTTTACACTTATCTCACACGTGTAAAAATTAACTCAAAATAGAAAAATAGATCAGAGACAAGTGCAAGAGCAAAAGTATAAAACTCTTAGAAGAAAACATGGGGAAAATTTTCATAAAACAGAATTTTGCAAAGGATTTTTAAATATGAAACCAAAAGCATAAACAAAAAAAGAATAAATTGACCAGTTAAAAAATGCTTTTGTGTTTCAAAGGACACCATTAAGAAAATGAAAGACAACCCTCAGAGAGCTAAAAAATACTTGCAGATCACATATATGACAAAAGACATATGTAGAATACATAAAAAACTGTTACAACTCGATAATAAAAAGATAAATAACCCAATTAAAAAATGGATAAAGGATCTGAATAGAAATTTCCCCAAAGATGTACAAATGGCTATTAAGCACATGAAAAGATGTTCAACATCATCAGTCATTAGGGGAATATAAATCAATTCTATAGTGAGATACCACTTCACACCCACCAGGACATCTAGAAGCAGTCAAAAAACAGTAAGAGTTGGTGAGAATGTAGAAGAATCAGAATGCTCATTCAATGCTGGTAAGATTGTAAACTGGTGAAGCTGCTTTGTAGAACAGTCTGGCTGTTCCTTAAATGATTACACATAAAGTTACCACATGACCCAGCAGTTCCTAGATATATATTCAAGGGAAATGAAAATATATATTCACACTGACACTTACAAGTAAAAAAAATGTTTAATACAGCATTAACCATAATAGCCAGGTCAGTAAATTCTTTTCTGAGGTGATGAAAATGTTCTAAAATTGACTATGATGATGGCTGTACAAATCTGTTAATAAAGCAAAACTATTTAATTATATGCCTTTAATGGGTGAATTGTATGGTATGTGAATTATCACAATAAAGCTGTTTCTTTTTTTTTTTAAGACCATTTCCCAGCTTCCCTTACATGTGTGGCCATATGACTAAGTTCTGACCAAAGGCATGTTATCACACAACAGTTTATATATAACCTAATATATTTAATCACTCTTTTACCTTAAAATGCCATAAAACATACCTTAATAAATTTAAAAGAATAGAAATAATATAATGTCTTCACTCAGACCACAATGGAATTAAGCTAGAAATCAATAAAAAAGACAAATGGAAAATCCCAAAGTATATGGAGATTAAATCACACATTCCTAAATAATATATGGCTCAAAGAATAAATCTAAAGATAAATTTTTAAATATTTTAATTACAGGAAAATGAAAACACAACTTATCAAAATTTGTTGGGTGCAGCAAAATCAGTGTTTAGCGGGAAATTTATAGCATTTAGTATTGAATATAGTAGAGAAGAAGAAAGACCTAAGATCAATAATCTAAGTTTCTACCTTAGGAAATTAGAAAAAGAAGAGCAAATTAAATCCAAAGTGAGAAGAAAAGAAAGAAGAATTAGCAGAAATTGATGAAATTGAAAGAGGAAATCAATAGAGAAAATGAATGAAACGAAAAGCTCGTTCTTTAGAAAGATCAACAACATCATTATGCCTCTAAGTCAGGCTAACTAAGAGGGGGAAAAAAATGGCACAAATACTCATCAGAAATGAAAGAGGGAATGCCACTACAGATTACATGGACATGAAAAGGATAATAAAGGAATTCTGGGAACAACTCTATGCCCACAAATTTGATAACCTAAATCAAAGGGACAAATTCCTTGAAAGACAAAAATCTGCCAAAACTCACACAAGAAGACATAAACAACATGAATAGGCCTGTATCTATTAAACAAATTGAAGCAATAATTAATAACCTTCCAAAACAGATATCACCATACCCAGATGGGTTTACTGGTGAATTCTACCCAATATTTAAAGGAAGAATTATACCAATTCTTTACAAACTCTTTCAGAAGATAGAAGCAGAAGGAATACTTTCAATCTTATTCTATGAGGCCAGCATTACCCTAACATCACAATAGATGAAGACATTACAAGAAAGCAAAACTAGAAAGCAACATCTCTTATGAACATACATGCAAAAATCCTCAACAAAATACTAACAAATTCAATCTAAGAAAGTATAAAAATAATTACACAGCACAACCAAGTGGTAAAACCCAGGTAGGCAAGACTAGTTCACATTCAAAAATCAATTAATGTGCGAGAGAACCAAGATGGCAGTGTGAATAGAGCAGCGGAAATCTCCTCCCAAAACCACATACATTTTTGAAAATACAACAAATACAACTCTCCCTTAAAGAGAGACCAGAAGACACAGGACAACAGCCAGACTACATCCACACCTGCGAGAACCCAGCACCTTGTGAAGAGGGTAAGATACAAGCTGTGCCCGGCGGGACCCAAGCGCCCCTCACCCCAGCTCCCAGCAGGAGGAGAGGAGTTGGAGCGGGGAGGGAGAGGGAGCCCAGGACTGCTGAACACCCAGCCCTAGCCATCCACACCGGAGTGCAGACACACAGTGTGTGCGTCGGGTGCTGGAAACTAGGGAAACAGGACAGTAAGACCTGTAAGCAGGTCCCCGCAGCCGGCAGCCCGGGAACAAAGAAAAGCGAGTGCTTTTTGAAAGTCTTAAAGGGACAGGGACCCCACAGCTGGACGGAAGTGCTCTGGGACACCCAGCCCAGCAGCAGGGAATCCTGGGGAACTCTGGGCACCCGAACCCCTGCAGCACAACTCAGAGGCCCCTCACCGTGATAAACAGCCTCTCGCCTGTTCCCCCTACAACGTGGCTCCGCCATATAAGAGAGGCAGCCTGAGGCAGGCCACGCCCACAGCAACTGCAGAGCTAAATAAACTCCATAGCGGCCGGGCAAGATCAGAAGCCCCATCGCCACACAGCTGCCCAGCACAAGCCGCTAGAGGCCACTGTTCTCCCAGGAGAACAAGGCCACAAATTGGCAAGAAGGGACTTTCTCTTACCCAACACATGCACCAGCTCCCCACAAATATATCTATCGCCATGAAAAGGCAGAAGAAATTGATATAGACCAAGATCACAGAGGCAACCCCTAAGAAGGATATACCTAACCAGTCTGCCTGAAAAAGAATTAAAAATAAAGCTCATAACCATGCTGATGGAGCTGCAGAGAAATATGCAAGAGCTAAGGGATGAAGTCCGGAGGGAGATTACAGACATCCGGAGGGAGATTACAGAGGTGAAACAAACTCTGGAGGGATTTATAAGCAGAATGGATAAGATGCAAGAAGCCATTGATGGAATAGAAACCAGAGAACAGGCACGCATAGAAGCTGACGCAGAGAGTGATAAAAGGATCTCCATAAATGAAACAATATTAAGAGAACTGCGTGACCAATCCAAAAGTAACAATATCCGTATTATAGGGTACCAGAAGAAGAAGAGAGAGAGAAAGGGATAGAAAGTGTATTTGAAGAAATAATTGCTGAAAACTTCCCCAAACTGGAGGAGGAAATAATCAATCAGACCATGGAAGTGTACAGAACTCCCAACAGAAAGGACCCAAGAAGGACAACACCAAGACACATAATAATTAAAATGGCAAAGGTCAAGGACAAGGACAGAGTTTTAAAGGCAGCTAGAGAGAGAGGAAAAAGGTCACCTACAAAGGAAAACCCATCAGGCTATCATCAGACTTCTCAACAGAAACCTTACAGGCCAAAAGAGAATGGCATGACATATTTAATGCAATGAAACAGAAGGGCCTTGAACCAAGAATACTGTATCCTGCATGACTATCATTTAAATTGAAGGAGGGATTAAACAATTCCCAGACAAGCAAAAGTTGAGGGAATTTGCCTCCCACAAACCACCTCTACAGGGTATTTTAGAGGGACTGCTCTAGATGGAGCACTCCTAAGACTAAATAGATGTCACCAGAGAAAATAAAATCATAGCAAAGAAAGCAGACCAACCAAATACTAACTAAAGGCAAAAAATAAAGTCAACTACCCACAAAAGCAGTTAAAGGAAGCACAAAAGAGCACAGAATAAAACAACCAACATATAAAGAACAGAGGAGGAGGAATAAGAAGGGAGAGAAATAAAGAATGACCAGACAGTGTTTAAAATAGCTCAATAAGCGAGTTAAGTTAGACAGTAAGATACTAAAGAAGCTAACCTTGAACCTTTGGCAACCATGAATCTAAAGCCTGCAATGGCAATAAGTACATATCTTTCAATAATCACGCTAAATATAAATGGACTGAATGCACCAATCAAAAGACACAGAATAATAAAATGGATAAAAAAGCAAGACCCATCTCTATGCTGCTTACAAGAGACTCACTTCAAACCTAAAGACTACAGGAACAAAGAAAGACTGAAGGAACAAAACAGCAGCAGAATCATAGAACCTAAGAATGGACTAACAGTTACCAAAGGGAAAGGGACTGGGGAGAAAGGGAGGGAAGGGAGGGATAAGGGTGGGGAAAAAGAAAGGGGGCATTACGATTAGCATGTATAATGTGGGGGGTGGGGCAAGGGGAGGGCTGTGCAACACAGAGAAGACAAGTAGTGATTCTACAGCATCTTACTACGCTGATGGACAGTACTGTAATGGGGGATGTGGGGGGGATGTGATGAAAGGGGGTCCCTAGTAAACATAATATTCTTCATGCAATTACAGATTAATGACAACAAAATAAATAAATTAAAAATAAATAATGTGATCCTTCATATCAATGGACTAAAAAAGAAAAATTACATGGTCATATCAACAGATACATAAAAAGCATTTTTAAAAAATCTAAGACCTACTCATAATAAAAGCTCTCAGTAAATTCAGATTAGAAGGGAACTTTCCAATTGGAAGTTTTCCCCTAAGATAAGGTACAGGGCAAGGAAGTCCCCCTCTCATTACTCCTTTAAGTATCATACTGGAAGTCCTTGCTAGTGCAATAGGGTAAGAAAAGAAACTAAAATGTATACAGATTGAAAAGGAGAACATAAAACTATATTTGTTTACAGATAACACAATCATCTAGAAAATCCAAGAGAATCAACAACAACAAAAAACCCTACCGGAACTACTAATAAACTATTATAGTAAGACTGCAGGATTACAAGCCCAATATACAGTTAATATACAGAAGTAAATTGCTTTCTTTTTTATCAACAATGAAAAAGGAGATTTTGAAATTAAAATCACAATATTATTTACATTAGCATCCCCCAAAATGAAATACTTAAGTATAAATCTAACAGAATATACAAGGAAGTTTATGAAGAAAATTACAAAACTCTGATGAATGAAATCAAAGACCTAAATGAATGGAGAGATATGAATGAAATCAAAGACCTAAATGAATGGAGTGATATTCCATGTTCATGAACAGGAAGACTCAATACTCTCTAGATATTAGTTCTTCTCTGATCAGTGGATTCAACACAGTCCCAATCAAAATCCCAGCAAGTTATTTTGTTGATATCAACACATTGATTGTAAAGTGTATATGGAGAGGCAAAACACCCTCAATAGCTAATACAATATTAAAGAAGAACAAAATCAAGGACTAATGCTATCCAACTTCAAGACTTATTATAAACTTTAGTAATCAAGACAGTTGAATTGGCAAAAGAACAAGTAGATCAGTAGAACAGAATAGAGAGCCCAGAAAGAGATCCCCATAAATATAGTCAACTGATCTTTGACAAAAAAGCAAAGGCAATACAAAGGAGCAAAAAGTCTTTTCTACAAATGCTGCTGAAACAATAGGACATCCACATGCAAAAAAGTGCAGCTTTATTGCCAAAACTTGGAGGCAACTACTATGTCCTTCAATAGGAGACTAGATAGAAAAACCTGTAGTATATCCAGACAATAGAATATTATTCAGTGCTAAAAAGAAATGAGCCATCAAGCCATGAATAGGCATAGATAAAGCTTAAATGCATATTACTAAGTGAAAGAAGCCAATCTGAAAGGATTATAGACTGTATGATTCCAATTATATGATACTCTGGGAAAGAAAAAATCATGGAGACTAGAAAAAGTTGCCAGGTTGGGGGATAGGGAGGATGAGCAGACAGAGCAAAAAAGGATTTTCAGGGCAGATCACAGAGGATTCTAGGGCAACTGTATAACATTAGAATGACAGGTACATGTCATTATACATTTGTCTAAACCCATGTAGGTGCAACTAAAAAAAGTAACTATGGTAACTATGAGAACAAGAGACCCCTAAGGTAACCATGAACTTGGGATGATTATGACAGGTTACTATAGGTTCATCCCTGGTAAAAAGTGTACCGGCCTGGTCAGCAATGCCAATAATGTGGGAAGCTATGCATGTGTGGGGACAGAACATATATGAGAAATCCGTACTTTTCTCTCAATTTGTAAACCTAAAATCATTCTAAAAAAAAAAGTCTTTAAAAAATTTGATTATTCTAATATGACTTCTAATTGATTCATTTCAGAATAATCATTTTTTCTATAGAAGAAAGCAAAAGAAAGGAAACTTTTATTGGTAGGAATGAGTCCCAGTACCAAACTGTCTGACTCAGTTAACATACTGACTAGCAATATGGTGCTGGGCCAGGCTGTGCATAACCAACAGAGTTGTTAACAACAGGCATAGACCTAACAAAAAGAGATAAATTAATAGCTGCTGTTATTTAGCTACTAAGTTTTGGAGTGATTTGCTATGTAATAATATACTAGTATAACAAATTTTTAATGCTCTAATGTATGCTACAATGACATACATGAAATAAAAATGGGAATATATCACTATTTTAGTGAAGCATTAAAAATTATAGTATCATTTTCTCTTTTGGTACAGGTTCATGCTAAATTAACATATCCTGAAAAATGTGTTTTATCTTTATTTTTTTTTCAGAACTTAGCAAAGTAGCCCTGTATGGATTCAAAATCAGTGTCACCCCTGCCAGGAACTATTTCCTCTAGTTATTTATACCCAAAATACTTGTAAGTTTATTACTATTAACACTTCACCATCCTTCAAAATATATGAGAAAATAGAAAGGTACCTTGAATCTTGCTTCGTAGATATTTTAACACTTCTTGAGTTCCTTTCTGAAAAGACAGGGAGAAACATATTCACCAATACATACTTTGTATATTTGAATTTCAAATTTGAGACCAGAGCTAAATTCCAATATTGCTTACATTTATAATTTCTCTTCGAATTGTTCTCAAAGGATTTCCTTCTAGTGCCAGGAATTTCAAATGAAGTTTTCCCAATGAATAGGGTAGACTAGAAAAGATTAAATTGATTTCAGGGAAAACATTAAAGATAAGTATAATTCAACCAAATAATTTACTATAAAACTAACATCATATGACAAAATACACATCATATAATAGTTTCAAAGAAAGCCCAAGTAATGTAGGTCTAAGATATTTTCCCTTGAGATAAATACTGAAGAGGTAAAAGAGCAAACAGATTTGTTTCAAAGTTGTCATAATGTAATTGCTAAAAAAGAACAGGAGCTATAACATATTTTCTCAATTGTATCCATTACTGAAAAATACATGTTCAAAATATAAATTTGAATGAAGCAGTGACTCCAGATAGCCATCCTGATACTAAATGTTTTGATTTTAGCCCTTCAAGTAAGCAAATAAAATTCTTCCTAAATAAAAAGATGACAAAAATAATTTTTTTTTAATCAACCAATTCATTTTTTCATTCAATAAGCTAAGTCATGTTTATCTTTGGTACACAAAAAGATAACCTGCTTATACACAAAAATATTCAATCTTAAAATTTATTAAACATCTGTCATATACTAGGCATTGGCATAGGGATATCAAGATCCTTGCCCTTAAGGTGCTCTCAGTTGAACAAAGGAGAAAAACATACACAATTAACCAAAATACAATAAATAAGAATTATCTTATGTTACTGGTGAGCATATTAATAGTACAGCCACTTCAGAAAACAGAGACATTTAAAGTTAAACATACAGTTACCATACAACTAAGCAATCCCAGGAGAAATGAATAATGTCCACACAGACTTTTATATGAATGTTCACAATGGTAAAAAAACTGAAAACAATCTAGATGTCCATCATCTACCTAGTAAAGACATGAATAAAGTGCAGTGTATCTGTATAATGAATATCATTCAGCAATAAATATGAATAACAACTGATACACACAATCACATGAATATATCGTAAAAGCTTTATGCTACATGAAAGATGATGGACACACACAAAAAATACATTGTGTGATTACATTTACATGATATTCTAAAAAAGGCAAAACTACAATGACCGACCACATCAGTGGTTGTTAGAGGTTAAAGGGATTGACTGCAAAGGATATGAGGAACCTTCAGAGGGACAGAAATGTTCTATATGACTGTGACAATGATTATACAAACATACACATTTGTTAGAAGTCATATAATTTATACACTTGAATTGGTGAATTTTATACCATGTATATTATACATTGACAAATAAGTAGGATAGAAAATATACAGATGTAATAAGACAAATGCTAAACAAGTAAATTTGCTATGAGACTAGATCTGTAGTAATTAGCAAGGGGGCACAGGGTGAAGGGAACAGCAAAGCTTGGATTTGCGCCTAAAAAGAATGAGATTCCATCAGGCAGGGAAGGCAGGAAAAGGGTATTCTCAGGTAAAGGAACAAAATGTAGAAAAAGTAAGTACATTTATATAGGTCAGTATAGTCAGAGAGTAAGATACTTGTAGGAGTGAAAGATGATAGGGAATAAATGAAGTCTGACTGTGAGATGCCCTTGAATGTTATGCTAAAACTTTATCTGGTAAGACAGTCCAGCTGCTGGTTGGAAAACCAGAGGTATCAAAATCTCCCAGGAATTGTTTAAAACAATAAACAAAATAATTCTATGGTACCACTGTAAGAAATTCTGATTCACTGGTGCCTCAGAATCTGTATTGTTTTTTTTCTTAAAGCTTCTTAGTGATTTTGATACATAGCTATATTTGGAAAACAGTTCTATAACAATGAAGAACCATCAAAGCTTTTTAGCAGAATGACTTGATAATTTGTATTTTATAAAACTACTCTGGTAGCAGAGTGAAGAATTCATATTGTGGTTAGAGAAGATTCTGGAGGGGTACAAAGTGAGTAGAATAAACATCTAGGATATATAGAGTTAGAGGAGAAGAAGCTAATGTTAATTAAACGCCATTATGTTCTAGGCCCTGTGAGATATGCACCTTTATATTCAGAACTCTGGAGAGAAGAACATATATATCAGAAATATTTGTGCCAATTACTTCATATACTTAACATTTTACCATACTTTTTGTTTTAGGTATTTCCTTTCCAGTGCTTTCTTGCAGTAGCCAAAATAAATTGCCATGGGGAAAAATTTATGTCAATTTTTGTAAGAGGCAAGAGACTATTTCATTCTTTCACTGTAAGATAAGCAGTTTTAGGGATATCCAGATCACTTATTAATTTTGTTATAAACAGAAGTGAAAAGAGTGCTCACTGTCCAAGAATTCAAATCTATTATCAAGACCTAATATATGCCCTGTGTGCACCGGAAAACCATTTTGATTATTAAAAATATTTATTGAAGTAAGCACATAAAAAAGAATCTGCCTTGCTTAACCTTTCTCCACCTGTGAATGGCAAATGAAGTTTCTGACATCCAAATACAAAACCTCAGACATCTAATTACTGTATACTCCCAGGTAAATCTGAGTCTTGGTAGATAATCCTAGGTAAATCTGAGTCTTACTTTTTGTATCTCTAAAATAGCTCCACCTCTAAATTTTATGGTTCAATAACTTTTTGTGATTCTTTGGTCGTTACTCCCTTCATTTCCAACACATTCATTATAACACATCATGCTTTTCACATCTTTCCTCCTCTTTCCGTCCCATTGTCACCACAGTTTAGGTTCTCATTATGTAAGAGATAAATCTACAAATTTTCAACCACAAAGAATTGGCTATAGCAAATATTCCTTAATTATAAATACTATTCTATATTCTATAAATCTAATAGAGTTTATTTAGATTTCCCACCTATCAAACCACTCCTATCCAATGTATCCAACCCATTATCATCAATTTTTTTATTAAGGTATGATTGATATACACTCTTATGAAGGTTTCACATGAAAAAACCATGTGGTTACTACATTTACCGATATTACAAGTCCCCACCCATACCCCAATGCAGTCACTGTCCATCAGTGAAGCAAGATGAGACAGTTCCACTATGTGCCTTCTCTGTGCTACACTGTTCTCCCAGTGATCCCCCACACCATGTGTACTAAACATAATACCCCTCAAACCCCCTCCCCTCTCTGCCCACCTGCCCTCCCACACACCTCCCCTTTGGTAACCACCAGGTCATTCTTGGAGTCTCTGAGTCTGCTGCTATTTCGTTCCTTCAGTTTTACTTCATTGTTATACTCCACAAATGAGGGAAATCATTTGGCATTTGTCTTTCTCCGCCTGGCTTATTTCACTGAGCATAAGGTGCTCCAGCTCCATCCATGTTGTTGCAAATGGTAGGATTTGTTTCTTTCTTATGGTCGAATAGTATTCCATTGTGTATATGTACCACATCTTCTTTATCCATTCATCTACTGATGGACATTTAGTTTGCTTCCATATCCTTGCTATTGTAAAAAGTGCTGCAATAAACATAGGGGTACATATGTCTTTTTGATTCTGAGAAGTTGTATTCTTTCGGTAAATTCCAAGCAGTGGGATTCCCGGGTCAAATGGTGTTTCTCTTTTTAGTTTTTTGAGGAACCTCCATATTGCTTTCCACAATGGTTGAACTAGCTTACATTCCCACCAGCAGTGTTGGAGGGTACCCCTTTCTCCACATCCTCACCAGCATTTGTTGTTCTTAGTCTTTTCGATGCTGGCCGTCCTTACTGGTGTGAGGTGATACCTCATTGTGGTTTTAATTTGCATTTCTCTGATGATTAGTGATGTGCAGCAACTTTTCATGTGTCTGTTGCCATCTGAATTTCTTCTTTGGACAACTGTCTCTTCATATCCTCTGCCCATTTGTTAATTGGGTTATTTGCTTTTTGGGTGTTGAGGCGTGTAAGGTCTTTATATATTTTGGATATTAACCCCTTGTCGGACATGTCATTTACAAATATATTCTCCCATACTGTAGGATGCCTTTTTGTTCTGTTGATGGGTGTCCTTTGCTGTACAGAAACATTTCCCCATTGTATATGCATGGCTTCTTTATCATATATTAAATGACCATATATGGTTGGGTTTATATCAGGGCTCTCTAGTCTGTTCCATTGGTCTATGGGTCTGTTCTTGTGCCAGTACCAAATTGTCTTGATTACTGTGGCTTTGTAGTAGAGCTTGAAGTTGTGAAGCGTAATGCCCCCAGCTTTATTCTTCCTTTTCAGAATTGCTTTGGCTATTTGAGGTCTTTTGTGGTTCCATATGAATTTTACAACAATTTTCTCTGGTTCGTTGAAGAATGCTGTTGGTATTTTGATAAGAACTGCATTGAGTCTATAGATTGCTTTAGGCAGGATGGCCATTTTGACAATATTGATTCTTCCTATCCAAAAGCATGGGATGAGTTTCCATTTATTGGTATCTTCTTTAATTTCTCTTAAGAGTGTCTTGTAGTTTTCAGGGTATAGGCTTTCATTTCCTTGTTAGGTTTATTCCTAGGTATTTTATTCTTTTTGATGCAATTGTGAATGGACTTGTTTTCCTAAATTCTCTCTCTGCTAGTTCATTGTTAGTGTATAGAAATGCCACAGATTTCTGTGTATTAATTTTGTTTCCTGCAACTTTGCTGAATTCTGATATGAATTCTAGTAGTTTTGGAGTGGATTCTTTAGGGTTTTTATGTACAATACCATGTCATCTGCAAACAGGGACAGTTTAGCTTCTTCCTTGCCAATTTGGATGCCTTTTCTTTCTTTGTGTTGTCTTATTGCCATGGGTAGGACATCCAGTATGTTGAATAGAACTAGGGAAAGTGGGCACCCTTGTCTTGTTCCCAATCTTAAAAGAAAAGCTTTCAGCTTTTCACTGTTAAGTATGATGTTGGCTGTGGGTTTGTGGCCTTTATTATGTTGAGGCACTTGAAATCTATACCCATTTTGTTGAGAGTTTTTATCATGAATGGCTGTTGAATTTTGTTGAATGCTTTTTCAGCATATATGGAGATGATCATGTGATTTTTGTCCTTTTTGTTGATGAGGTGGATGATGTTGAAGGATTTTCGAATGCTGTACCATCCTTGTATCCCTGGAATAAATCCTACTTGATCATAATGGAT
The DNA here is from genome assembly GCF_040802235.1 of Manis javanica. NCBI lineage: Eukaryota > Metazoa > Chordata > Mammalia > Pholidota > Manidae > Manis > Manis javanica. Next base: position 57,721,079 of record NC_133159.1, read on the forward strand.
GATCTCTTGGACATATTTTTGAATTCAGTTTGCTAATATTTTGTTGAGTATTTTTGCATCTATGTTCATCAGGGATATTGGTCTGTAGTTTTCTTTTTTTGTGGTTTCTTTGCCTGGTCTTGGTATTACAGTGATGCTGGTCTCATAGAATGAGTTTGGAAGTACTCCCTCTTCTTCTACTCTTTGGAAAACTTTAAGGAGGATGGGTATTAGGTCTTCACTAAATGTTGATAAAATTCAGTGGTGAAGCCATCTGGTCCAGGGGTTCTGTTCTTATGTAGGTTTTTGATTACCAGTTCGATTTCATTGCTGGTAATTGGTCTGCTCAGATTTTCTGTTTCTTCCTTGGTCAGCCTTAGAAGGTTGTATATTTCTAGAAAGTTGTCCATTTCTTCTAGGTTATCCAGTTTGTTAGTATATAATTTTTCATAGTATTCCCTAATAACTCTTCTTATTTCTAGGGTGTCCATAGTGATTTTTTCCTTTCTCATTTCTTATTCTGTTTATGTGTGTAGACTCTCTTTTTTTCTTTATAAGTCTGGCTAGGGGTTTATCTATTTTGTTTATTTTCTCAAAGAAGCAGCTCTTGCTTTCATTGATTCTTTCTATTGTTTTATTCTTCTCAATTTTATTTATTTCTGCTCTAATCTTTATTATGTCTCTCCTTCTACTGACTTTGGGCCTCTTAGTTCTTCTTTTTCTAGTTTCATTAATTGTGAATTTAGACTGCTTATATGGGATTGTTCTTCTTTCCTGAGTTAAGCCTGTATTGCAATATACTTTCCTCTTAGCATGGCCTTGGCTGCGTCCCACAGATTTTTGTGATGCTGAATTACTGCTGTCATTTGTCTCCACATATTGCTTGATCTCTGTTTTTATTTGGTCATTGATCCATTGGTTATTTAGGAGCATGTTTTGAAGCCTCCATGTGTTTGCTGGATTTTCAATCTTCTTCACGTAATTTATTTCTAGTTTCATACCTTTGTGATCTGCGAAATGGGTTGGTACAATTTCAGTCTTTTTGAATTTACTGAGGCTCTTTTTGTAGCCTAGTATATGGTCTATTCTTGAAAATGTTCCTTGTGCACTTGAGAAGAATGTATTCTGCTGCTTTTGGGTGCAGAGATCTGTAGATGTCTGTTAGGTCCATCTGTTCTAACGTGTTGTTCAGTGCTTCTGTGTCCTTACTTATTTTCTGTCTGGTTGATCTGTCCTTCAGAGTGAGTAGAGTGTTGAAGTCTCCTACAATGAATGCATTGCATTCTATTTCACCCTTTAATTCTATTAGTATTTGTTTCACGTATGTAGATGCTGCTGTGTTGAGAGCATAGATATTTATAATGGTTATATATTCTTGTTGGATTGACCCCTTTATCATTATGTAATGTCCTTCTTTGTGTCTTGAGACTTTCTTTGTTTTGAAGTCTATTTTATCTGATATAAGTACTGCAACTCCTGCTTTTTTCTCTCTTTAGTTGCATGAAGTATCTTTTTCCATCCTTTCACTTTTAGTCTGTGTATGTATTTGCGTTTAAAGTGAGTCTCTTGTAGGCAGCATATAGATGGGTCTTGTTTTTTATCCATTCAGTGACTCTACCTCTTTTGACTGGTGCATTCAGTCCATTTACATTTAGGGTGATTATCAATAGGTATGTACTTAATGCCATTGCAGGCTTTAGATTCGTGGTTGCCAAAGGTTCAAGATTAACTTCCTTACTATGTAAGAGTCTAACTTAACTCACTTAATATGTTATTCCAAACACATCTAAGGGTTCTTTTCTTTTTCTCCTCCTTTTTATTCCTCCTCCATTCTTTATATATTAGGTATCATATTCTGTACTCTTTGTCTATCCCTTGATTAACTTTGGGAATAGTTAATTTAATTTTGCATTTGCTTAGTAATTAGCTGTTCTACTTCTTTACTGTGGTTTTATTACTTCTGGTGACAGCTATTAAACCTTAGGAAGGCTTCCATCTATAGCAGTCCCTCCAAAATAGACTGTAGAGATGGTTTGTGGGAAGTAAATTCTCTCAGCTTTTGCTCATCTGGAAATTGTTTAATCCCTCCCTCAAATTCAATTGATAATCTTGCCAGATAAAGTAATCTTGGTTCTAGGCCCTCCTGCTTCATTGCATTAAATACACCATGCCACTCCCTTCTGGCCTATAAGGTTTCTGCTTAGAAGTCTGATGTTAGTCTGATGGGCTTTCCTTTGTATGTGGTCTTATTTCTCTCTCTGGCTGCTTTTAACAGTCTGTCCTTATCCTTGATCTTTCCCATTTTAATTACTATATGTCTTGGTGTTGTGTTCCTTGGGTCCCTTGTATTGGGTGATCCGAGGATCTCCATGGCCTGAGAGACTATTTCCTTCCCTGGATTGGGGAAGTTTTCAGCAATTACCTCCTCAAAGATATTTTATATCCCTTTCTCTCTCTTTTCTTCTTCTGGTACCCCTATAATGCGAATATTGTTCCATTTGGATTGGTCACATAATTCTCTCAATTTTCTTTCATTCTTAGAGATCTTTTTTGCTCTCTGTGCCTCAGCTTCTTTGTATTCCTCTTCTCTAATTTCTATTTCATTTATCGTCTCCTCCACTGTCCAACCTGCTTTTAATACCCTCCATTGTGCTCTTCAACAATTGGATCTCTGACCGGAATTCATTCCTGAGTTCTTGAATAACGTACCTCCATTAGCATGTTAATGATTTTTATTTTGAACTTCCTTTCAGGAAGAGTCATGAGGTCCATGTCATCTTTCTCAGGGGTTATAATAATTTTACTCTGTACCAGGTTCCTTTGCATTTCATATTTGTATATGGCGCCCTCTAGTGTCCAGTAGCTCCACTCTCTGGAGCTGCTCAGCCCCTGACGCAATGTCGGGGGTCTCAGGGCAGTGGTATTGTTGCCTGGGGGGAGGAAAGAGCTGTTTCCTGTTTCCCAGCTGCTATGCCTGTCTCCACTGCCTGAACCAGTGGGACAAGCACACCAGTATAAGCTTTTGTCCCAGAGCAGCTGGATAGGGATCCCTGCTTTCCACAAGTGGCCTGAATCTCAGTTCTCCAGGAATTCTGCCTGTCTTAGCTTTCCAATCCCGTAATCATGAGAGTATCATGAAAGCACCATGAAATGTGTGCTCCCAGAGTAGATCTCCAGAGCTCGGTGTTCAGCAGTCCCAGGCCTCCATTCCCTCCCCGCTCCATTTCTCTTCCTCCCACTGGTGAGCTGGGGTGGGGGAAGGGCTTGGGTCCCACAGGGCCACAGCTTTGGTAAGTTACCCTGTTCCATGAGGTCTGCTCTTTTCTCCAGGTGTATGCAGTCTGGAGCAGTCCTCTTTCTTGTTGCTCTCTCAGGATTAGTTGTATTAATTATATTTTCATATTATATACAGTTTTAGGAGGAAGCCTCTGTCTCACCTCTCACACCACCATCTTTAATCCTCACCAATTTATTTTTTAAAGAAATTACAATCAAATTGGATCTGTTCTTAGTCTTTTAATAGCTCCCCACCAACTAATGAAAATTGAATCTTCACAGGCATTTCAAGGATCTCTTCCACAAGGCCTTAATTTATCTTTCAAATCCTAAATTCTCAGTCTCCTTACTTGCACCTTATTTGCCAGTGCAATTTGATTCCTTGCTGTTCTCTGAATACATCCCTACCATTTTCTGAACTTCAAAGCTTTGTTTGTAACAGTTCCCCCTGCCAAGTGAATCATTCTGATGACCTTACAAGTGCTCTTGAAAATCATGGTAATCCTTTATAAAGGTCACATGATGGGACTAGGGTAGGGCATTATCCTGAAAGTGAGGGTGTTCTTAAATTCTGTAATCTAGGCAATTAGCTTGACTCATCCTAGTCCCAGTCCTAAAGATCATTGAAGAATATTATTTCTTCCACACAAGTCTGTCCTGATTCTTCTCAATAACTTGTGATTCCCATATCTTTTAAGCCCCCAAATAATCTCTCTCTCCCATGGCTTTAAATTCTTTTAACAAAGTCAAAAAATAGTTATCAGGCACCTTCTATATATCCAGGCACTGACTGAAGATAGATCAGTAAACAGAACAGATAAAAATCCAAACTTCTTAGAACTGAAGTTCTAATGGGTTAGAGCAACTTATAATTATATCTGATTCTATTAGCATATTAAGCTTGCTGACAGGAAAAAACCTAATTATTCTTTGTAGGTCTGCACATGATACCTGCAAAATGAGTATTTACTGAACTCTATTAAAAAAAAGATTTCTATATGCTTTTTACAAATATTTTAACTTTTGAATTATAACCAAATATAGCCGTAATTTCTTATTCATTTGTTCTTTAAACTTACCTACTAATATCATTGTTGCTTAAGTCAAGCCTTTCCAAAGACTGTAGCAGCGTAATTTCATCTGGAACAGATTTTAACTTATTATCCCGCAGGTCTAGCACAAGGATAGAATTCAGGTGCTTAAGATGTTCTGCCCCTAACATTTCAATCTGGTTTTCTCCTACATGTAATTCCTACAAAACCAAAGATCAATCATGTGTATTTCTGTGTTCAATTTTGTATTAGATAATGAAAATAAAATTGAAATCTTAACTTCAAATCATTGAAAAACATGGAAAAAACAACTTTCTAATTACTAAGATGCTTAAAATTTCAATTATGTTTAAGGCATCTTACAGGTAAATGAAAATGCAAAAATAAAATTTTCAAGAATCTTCTGGTAGTTTAAAAAATAAAATTTAATCTGGAAGAAAGTTCAAAGTTCTTAAAACCAAGAGAGAACTGATTTAGTGGTTACATTTATGGAATTAATAAAATACAAAAACAAGAACTATACTGATGAAAAATTTAAGTTTTAAAACAAATCAGCATAGGTTTAAAGTTATTTATAGTATAATCAGTTAGTCATTCAATATTTTCATTAGTAATTATTATATATGCTGATTTCCCATTAACAAAATCTATAATTATCAGATGGATAATTTATTTCATTAGATAACCTTTCAGTTCTTGTAATAACTGTCACCATTCTGTTTAAAAGAAATTCTTTAACAGGTTAATGCAAAAGAGTATACATAAAAGGAAGCAAAGCACAGCAAGCATGAAAGACAATGTTAATGTTAAATACTTAAAGCCAAAAGAAAGTAATTCATTTTAAACAGACCTGATTATGTTCAGGTAAACACAAAAAATAGCAACTTACAGAATTAGATATATATTCCTTCCTGGTATTCCAGGTCTCCTACAATATGGCCCCAACTTACCATTTTGGCCTTGTCTTCTACTATTTCTCCAATTATATACTATTTACCAGATGACATGGATAAATTATTATTTTTAAAGTTGATTATTTCTTTAAAAAAATCTATTACTAACAATACCATTAATGTCTTTAGTTATACTAAAATTCTGAAAAATATAAATATAGGAAAAACATATTTCCAATGTTAAAAGATATTAAATATTTCATTTTCATAATTCATTTTTAGAAAATGTACAGTTATTAATAATCAAATAAATAATACCTTTAATAGTTTGCAAGAAGGAAATTCTGGTAGAAAACGTAATTTATTCCTCCTCAAATAAAGTGATTCTAGTGATTCCATGCCAGCTAATTCAGGAGGTATAGTTTCCAAGAGATTTGAATTACAATCCAAATGCTTCAGTCCTATAAGACATATTTAAAAACAAAGTACTCTAGCACTCTGTTAAAGTAGTCTAAGATGTATAAACTATACTCTATGAAATATTATTTCCCTTGGTAATTATACACCTTTAAAAAGAAAAACTTTAAAATAAAGATATATATATATATATATATGCATGCATATTAGTTGTAAGAATGAATGGCAAATAATAGCTAGCAGTGGCTTAAACACATCTGTATTTAAAATGAGCAAGCTGACTTTCTGTGTGTTCCTTCCTATTTCTATGTATTTCTATGTATTCTATGCAATCCCTCCTATTTTTCCATCTGTCCATATTGCCTCTCTCTCCCTCCCTGTTGTTTTTCCCTTCTTTTCTCTATTACTTTAATTACATGCTTTCTCTAACACCTGAGCTAACTCTTAACAAGAATGTATACTATAGCTAAAGAAGAATGTTCTTACTTGCAGCACCTCTTAGTTCCAAGATCTTTCTTAAAAGGCAGAACAGAAAACAAAAATGGAGAAAAGTAAGTCTTCTTTCCCTTATTATTTCAATAAGCAGTTTTCTCCCTAATCCATATTACTGATTCTTACACTTGTGATGGTCACCATATACTTAACACAATTCACTCTCAACCCTCTAGTTCGAATAGGCAATTTTACAACTATATTTTGTAATGTATATTTTACAAGTTTTTTCCTGTACTTTGAGCTGTAAAGTTTAACATAATTTAAGACTAAGTTAATATACTTCCTTAGACTGCTTCTTCCTATGTTTAAAGAAGCTACTTTGCAAAAGTAATAGCACTACTTTCAATTTCACATTAACAAAATTAACTACTAATTTCCCATTAACAGATAAATTTTATCTTATTTAGCTACAGCATTGAGAAAAATGTCACAATATGACCCACCCCAAAGCCAGTAAATTCTACAAAAAGTTTCTTTTAAAGTTAGAAACTGTAGTTTTCATAACTGTTTGCACCTAAGAGCCTTGATTGGGAATACAAGCAGTATGTAGTAAGAAAGAGTGATGGGGACGGAGCAAGAGAATCAAACCCTAGCTCTATGATTTATAATTTCTAAGCCTAGGTTTATGAATCCCTAAAATGTAATACACATTCTCCCCAACATATAGAACTATTGTGATGGCAAAATGATATATGTAAAAACATTTTGAATTACAAAGAACAAAACAAATGTTAGGATATTTTTCTTGGGATTGGTTATTAATAGTGAAATAACAATTTAATGTCCTACCTGTGATCTTATAATATCACTGTCATGGTTGAAGGACAGAAGGCATCTGATCATTAATTATACAGTACATAAGAAAAAATGCTGTAAATTTTAAGTATTTTTCTATTTATTTCTCTATCTGTCCCTCTCTCAAGGTATTTCTACTCAATTTATGAAAAAAAATCCATGCTTCTTATATACTCCAGATATTATATTTTATGTTTAGCTGTACTTTCTAATAAGTTTATTGACAAATTACAAAACCAAATAGTTTTAACCACCAGTAGTTACAAGTAAAGCTTCTTCTAAAATGTCAATTCAATTTATGGCAGATTGAACTTATACACTCCTACTATAAAATACATATAATTGTTAATATAAAGTAAAACAGCACAGTTTACAAATTCACCTGAAAATGATCTGTAATTAACTATATGAAATCATTTCTCTGACATCCTCCACAAAAGGGAGACTTAAAAAGAGTGAAGAGGGCTAATACATGTCTAGCCAAAAAGAATAAATAAGGTAAATAATCTAGAGCTAACATGCAATGTGCTCATCAATCAGGAAGTAATAACAATTTGCCTTTAAATAAAAAAAAGCACTATAATGATTTTGGACTCTAAGTCAAGAATGCTAAGATGATGTAAGTATACTTAGAAAATACCGGAATGTACCTTAAATTTTTTATCCCTTAATAGTAGTTCTATAATACTGTACATATGATGGTTCAATGATAAACTTTATTATTACACTATTATTTGACATTATTACTTATGGACCAGGAATTTATGAATGAAAAGATAGCATAGCTCAAAACCTTAACCAATCTCTCAAGTATATAATTTTACCGCAATTCATAACCAAATTTTCTTTTCTTCTTTTTAATATGCCAAAATACAGTAACTTTTGCGGGTAACTGTGTAGGAAATTGCTGGACAATAATGGCCTACCTACAGAAAATATAACTAGATGCTAGTGTTTGCATTTATTACCATAAAATCTATTTGACTTCTCTGTAACTAATTATATTCAAAATTTATTTTTCCAAATTTAAGTTGTACCAACTTCAAATTTATGTATTTTAATTTTTTTAAGTTGAGGTATAGTTGTTACACAATATAATATTGGTTTCAGATGTACAACACAGTGATTCAATAGTTATGTACATTACCAAATGCTCAACACAGTACATCCAGTTACCAACTGTATTTATGTATCTTTAAAATTTACATATTTTTAAAATAGAGAAAATTTACTTTTCATCCCACTTATTTCTGCTGGCAAACTCTTCAGTTGATTACTGGAAAGATTGAGTCGCACCAGACTGGACAGAGAAGAAAAACTAGCAGGAATAGTTCTAAGACAATTGTTTGAAAGATCCTTTAAAAAAGAGAAAGAGAGAATGAATGAATAAGTAAATTTTAAAAAATATGTGATCTCTAAAGGGGATTTCAGAATTTTGAGGGAATTACAACATAAAAAAGACTATTTCAGAGGTGATGTGTTTTGTAACCCATATTCACAAATTGTCATTCATTACCTCAGTATTTTGTGGGCCCACAATGTGCTAATAACTTAGCAGAGAGGAATTAGAATGACTTCTGACTTCAAAGATATTTTACACAAAGGTTTCTATTAATATTAAGTCATACTTTATCATGTTCATATTTTCAATAAAAAAAAATTCACTTGTTTACCCAATATTTATTGAGTACCTATGATAAACCGGGCAAACTGCTCAGGTAAACTAGAATATGAAATGAAAAATATCTTTGTGAGAATGAAAAATTCTTGAAAGAAAGAAAAATAAAGCTGAAAAAAAATTGCCATTTAAATTTTTTGAGGAAAAAATATTCCCTCCTGGTTCTTCTGCTGATCTCAGCAAGTCTGCTTTGACTAAGTCTGGAAGTCTATGGTACTCTGCTGTTCATTCATTCAAGTTTGCCTAATTAATTTCTATACTTCGATGTTTTGTTAAGTCATTGTTTCTTTTTTCTTTAAATAATTATGACAGAGCTTTGTTTTCAAACTCACTTTAAATGACAATGTTATTAATCAAGTAACTCTTTTTACGGTATTTGAGTACTCCACTAGCTATCAACAAACTGCTAGGTGGGGCCAGTGACAACAATAAATAAGAAAAATATGACTTAAAGGAACTGTCCTCTGAAGACTTTCATTTATGTAGTCAAACATTCAACAATTGTATTCTGTAACTCTAATAAATTAAGATAGAAAAGGTTAAAAATGCTAGATCAGCACATTTTAAAAAATACTGTTATCATAAGTAACATATTTTTATAACCTACAACATAACAATCTAGGACACTAATACTCTGAGGTCTAAGAATCAAAAGATCACAAAAAATAAATTTTGTGTAATATCAAAAGTTACACTAAATGCACTGTAGTATTCTGGACTTGGATCCTGGAAAAATAAAAAAAAAGGACCTTAGTGGAAAAACTGGGAAAATCCTAATAAAATCTGTGGCTTAGTGATATTGTACCACTGTTAATTTATTAGTTTTTACAAATATGCATGTTACATAAAATGTTAACACTCAGGAAAGCTGGATGAAGGAAATAAGGGAACTCTGTTTACTATCTTTACATTTCTGTAAATCCAAAGTTATTCCAAAATAAAAAGCTTAAATTTAAAAAGTTTCTGATAAAGATATAAATTCACAAATTCTTAAGACCTTTTAAAGAACCCAAATCAGCATAATTACTAATAAAGTTAAACATTTAAGTCCTGCAGTTAATAATCAGATATAATGTAAGATACATAAATTAATCAGCATTTATGTTAAGTAATTTCTTCAATAAATATTTATTTAGTGCCATTGTGCTAAGCAGTTTTACTTTTAATGTTTTAATATATTGCTGCTCACATTTATGACTTATTTGCTAATGAGTCCTTAAGAACACAATTTTCAACTGAAACATCCTTTCACTATGCAAAGAACTACCTGGGAACCAATAAAGAGGAAACAACTGGGCACTGCTATAGTTATTAGGTTTCCTTTCTACCCTAGATGCTTTTTTAAAAAAAATTCTTTTACCATTAAATTTTATAAGAAAATCTGATAGCTCCATCCTCTGCCATTGATTTTATGTGTCTTGCCTTTTACTTTTCAAACCTAATCTCCAATTTGATGAGACTGCAAAACAAAGAGAGAACTGAAGAAATGTTTGAAAACAGTATATATTTTTTATTTCAAACACTCTGAGGAAAATATCAAGGAGGGCATATTTACAGCAAAATGGAAGTAAAAGAAGTAATTTTTCCTTTAGTGAAAAATAAACTTTAAGGCTAAAATGACATAAATGAGTTTTTTCAAAACATGTGGTAGAGAAAAGAACAAGAATGAACTATGAAAAGAACTATGTGGAATAAAGATTGGGTATTAGAACATCTGCTAACGTAGCTAAAGTCTTTCAGATAGGATATTGTCACGTGTTAATACCCTGAGCAGCTCAAAAGTCTGTTTTGACCCATTTCTATTTCACAACCCTAAGATTTCCAAAGCATCTAATGCCTTTCAAAGTTGTTTTTCAGTTAAGTTCCAGGAGGAAAAGCAACCACTAACTGTTCTATATCAGTTCGGTCTACATCAGAGAAGGGACACCTCTACAGATAAGCCAAAAAGTGTCCCAAATTACCTTTACCTCATTATCAAAGTAAAGTCCTCATCAAGGAGGGAGCTACAACATTAATCTAGGCACAACTATGTACGTAGAAACATGTTTTTAAACTGTACCAGCAGGAACTTATACCCGCCTCTATACGTGGTGTAAAACCTTCCCTTTCTAATCATTCTAGTAAAAAGACTTGCTTTCTATTGCTGTAGAGCCTCGACTTTGGAAGTGATTCCCCGGAGGTTGATACAAATAATATTTACTTTGTGTGACAACTACTTCTAGTGAAATTTTTTTATTTCAACTCACCAAACAAACTCATATTTAGTTGGTAACAATACCTTACAGTGGAATTTTACTTCCTCAGTGATTAAGTGGGAAGAAAAAAAAAAGGAAACGCTTTGGAATCAAATTGACTTATGTTAAAATCCTGAATTCCTTATCTATTAGTTACATGATTTGAATTAAGTTATTTTTTATAAGCCTTAGTTTTTTATCTGTTTTCGGGGATAAAACTGTATCTTGCTATATGTAAAGCACTAAACAAAGTGCATATTTTTTATTATTCTTAATAATATGATTAAAATAGTATTTATATACCTTATGGGTAACTCTGTTTCAGATGTAAAACAGATAGAATGAAAATATTGCCAGGTAACGTGGCCATTTTGAAAAATGGGGAAGAAAGCGAAGGTCTTAAAGGGATTATGTGGGCATTCCAGGCCAGGAGGGCCATAATGGGCTATAAAAAAGGAAGTAGGAACTGCAGAAAAGGAAATTAGTATGCTAAAGATACCTTAAAGTCAGAAAAACTCTGAATAACAAAGCATCCTTATCACCCCTTGCCCAAACTCTATTCCTAAATTAAAACCTAAGGTGATTTCATAAGAAAACATAGGAAAAACAAATATACAATTATTAATTTAGTGATCTAATTGAAATACAGAGTTTCTGATAATCTAGTCATACAATCAACTGTTCATATTCTCATGATTTCAATCATATACCCAATTTCTAAGTCTGATGAAAAATCCCAGCAGCCCCAAATTAGATAAAATTTGGAAAATCACAACTTACCAAATCTTCTAAATTGAAAAGTTGTTCAAATCCCTCTGGTACACAAGTTAGTTCATTATGCTGGAGATACAGGCCCTTTAGGTTTCTTAGATTTGTAATTTCTTCGGGGAGTACTTTCAGTTTGTTATGACTATTGATTGATAAAATAAATGCTGAATAATCTGGTGCCAACATAATATTTATAAAAGCATTATTATAACCAAATTCATGGGTTCATTTAAAAAATGAAGTATGGTCACCAATTTTCAGTACTTAAAAATTTTACATCCTAAAAATATACCCTTATTAAAATGACAGTAACCTAAAGTAATAAAATCAAGAGTTTCAAAGAAAAATAACAAAGAAATGAAGGTTCTTAACCAAACAATTTGTGAACTTTTGACTGCTTCCTATAACCAACTCTTGATATTACCTATGTGAAAGATATACTGGATTCTTAATTTTGCATACTGTATCTGAGTTTTAAAATTTTGACAAAGATATGTACACACACACACTACAGTGGAGTCACATTTTATATAGGGATTATGTTTTAAACCTAGCACTCAAGACAAAAAATAGTTATTTCTGTTTAAGGGCCTAGTGTGTCCAGTTGAATGTAATATGCAATTCCACTCTTCTTTATACCTAGTCTTAACTTTGTAGCTCAGTTCTTCGACAGATATTCAGGTTTAGGACAAGTCCCAAATCATTGACAATGATAAACCCCCTTATAATTAAGAGATGACTTAACTTATTCCCATATTTATGTCAATCAAATTATTCACTTATGAATTTAACTCTATTTTCATGCCTTATACAATTATTTAAAAAACAACGGGGAAATGGCAACTTTTAAGGGATAACAATAGCCTTAAATTGCATTAAAATAAAAGTAGTTCAAACAAAAATGCCAGATGTCTTCTAAAATAAGAACGACTGAAAACTTCAAAAATGGGTTACTACTGTTGGTGACTTAATTGATTTTTTTGTATATTTTATAGGAATCTATTTGAGCAGAGATGTAACAAGAGTTGGAAAGCTAATGCTAAAGCCACATCCACTCCATACTCCCTCACCTTTTCCTCTCAGCCTACCCATTTCTGCTTCTGCAGGCCACATCCATGTCTGACTTATAAGGGAAAGAGGTTCTGATGTAGTTCTTATCAATTAACACCATTTTATGTATAGATATTTTTGCTAATTTATGGTAATTTTAAGTTTTTTCACCTGATGAAGATTGTCATGTGAGGACCTATTTTACCTCAAACCAGTTAACTCACCTGCAGAAAACAGGTTTGACCATGCTTAGATTTATAACCATATCCTTTTTATAAACCACAGTTTTTCAAACTGTTTTTAATACTTAAAATCTTTTTTTCTCTCCTAAATGAAATCTTCCCTAATCCCTTTTTCTCTAATATCTGTATATATAACATGTAAAAGCAGTTATTCTTTTGAAAGTTGAAATGTGTACTGAGGGGCAAACAGAGTTAACTAGAGCCTTAGCTGCCTGGTCCCTGTGTTGCTATCAATGAGTACCAAAAGCATAGAACCCCAAAAGTCCTCAGAAAAGTCGAAAAACTATTAATATCAAAACCATGAAATTTTAAATTAATAAAGTAATTGTTTTAAATTTCTTCCTGTTGCCATCTTACTACGCTGATAGACAGTGACTGAAATGGGGGTGTGAGGACTTGATAATATGGGTGAATGTTGAAACCACAATATTATTCATGTGAAACCTTCATAAGATTGTTTATCAATGACACTCTAATTAAACAAAAAAATTCTTCCTATTGCTTACCACCTGGATATTTTTGGGACTTGGTAACTTAAAACTTGATATATCAACAGAGATTTTGTAAAATCATCACTAAAAATTGTTTCATAAAAAAAAACTTTTTAAAAAATCAATTGGCCTTAAATTTGTGAAATGAGAAAAATGTAGCAATTTTAAAATCAAAAATCTTAAAATTAAAACTAAAACTTTTATTCAGCTTTAATCACCTTCTGAGATAATACAACAAAATTTTCTAGTGTTAGAAAAAAATTGTAAAGAATATTAGATTTATAGCTTTATACTACCAATATTGAAGTAGCTTAAATTTTACCTGACATTAAGTTTCTGAAGATTTTCTAACTCTCTTATAGCAGAAGGAAGGGATGTCAGCTGATTATCATGTACCTAAAAGTTATCAAAAGACAAAGTCAATATTTTAGTCTTACAATTAACCCCATATGAACTTTGCCACTGTACAAATTCTTCAACAATAATCCTGTTCTTCTAATTCATAGCATAGAGTTGGACGATTGGTCATTTGTTATGTGTATAGAAGAGGAAAAGGAGTTTGAAATTGACCAAACTGCTGTTCAGAAATCATGAATAAGTTATCAATTTAAAATATTAAGATAAAATTTTTTAAAACCCTCCACCCCAGTAAGCAGAATTTTAATCTTGAAAAGAGATGAGAGGGTTAGAAATTAAGCTTCTTATGGTATGATTTGTGTCATCAGAAATGTCAAAATAAATTTATGACAACACACAAAAAATAAATGAGGAAGAAGATGGGGACTACTCTCATGTTCTCATAGAATCATAGTTTTCAAGGTACAAGGAATTTCAGAGAACAATTAAGCCAAATCATTCAATTTACTAATGAGGAAAATTGAAAGTTCTCTAGAAATTTGTATCTATCCATCTTTTTCAGACATGAATAGGAAGATTTTTGGTGTTCCTAAGTAAAGTATACCAGAAATCTGCAGACTGGGAAATAAATTACTCATGCTGTACCATATGACAAAGCAACCAGAGACTAAAAAAACATAGTCCCTGAATAAACATACAAAAATTTAAGTTCAATAATTTAAGTCAGTGCAGGAGGCAAGTAAAAAAAAAAAAAAAAACATCAATTTTAAGTACTTGCTTTAATGTCTGGAAAAATAATGATAAAAATAATAGTAATATTATTATTGTTGAAATAGGTGAAGGGGATAAAGAGCCACAAATATCCAATTATAAAACAGTCACAGAGCTGAAAGTACAGCACGGGAAATAAGAAAAAATATCAATAAACAAAAATTGAACAGCAGCAACCACTTGTTAAATGCCAATTCTGTTTGTAAGCATTAATTCTAAGAACAATTTTTAAAAAGTAGGTAGTAGTATAAACGAAGTAGTTCTAGTCCATGGATGTGAAAACTGAGACATAAAAAGGTAACTCTCCCAGAGTCACACAGCTATCAAGTGACAGAGTCATAATTTGAAGCCTCATGTGACTATGTGCTCCTAATCATCACGTTATGTCTAACATGTAATGTGTTATTCTTTCTTGCATTCTACCACCTGAATGTGGGTTTTCTGCTAATGGAAGCCTAAATTTAGCTTTAGTCTCTTCAACTAATGACTCATATTTATAATCAGTCAACTTACATCAAGAACAGTGAGTGCAGGCAGGAGTCGGAGGTCATCTGTAAGTGACTGAAGTTTATTGTTGGATAAGATTAGTTTGGCCAAATCCGTCTGCTCCCACCATCGCTCAGTAGCACTGAATGAAAGATTCTCATTAGCTTCCTCAGGGATATCCACATTTATTCTCCAGACACACTGAGGCACTATTTCCACCAATACCAAAAGAAAAAAAAAAATAGTAAGAAGTGAGAAACTAAGTAACATACTTTTATAGTAGCTATTCAGTTTATCTACTAAAAAGCAATTTCTGAAACATTAAAAGAAACACTTTCAAATAAGTCAAGCAAATAGCAATGAATTGCAACTAGATTAAAAACTGATTTTATTCAAAAATAGAATATGTGATACGTACCTTACATATTAGACCTCACTTTTATCTTCATTCAACTACATTTACTATAAAAACACTGCACAACACATTGTAGTAGATATGCAAGACAAAGAATGGACTCTACCAGTACACTAAAAGAACACAGAAGGCATGGAAATCACTTATAAGGTAATGTTAGCTAATAATAATAGCTGATATTTACAAATATCAGGCAATTTTGTTACATACTAACTCATAAAACCTCATAACTACTCTGGGAGGTAGGTGCTCTGACTACTCTCATTTTACAGATGATGAAAATGGGGAACAGAATGTATAATTTTCCAAGGTTCTATAGCTAGTAAGAGATGGGATTCAAACTCTGGCAAAGCTATATTGTCTTCTCTCTCAGTGAGTTATTTTCAAGGCCTATCAGACTCTTGTAGGAGCTATTTTACCTGTCATAGTTTTATTACTTACTCCACCACACAACAGTGTTAATTCTACTGCAGCAAATACAGCAATTCTTTTAATATAGTAAGACTGTACAAGTTGAACAGAGAGAGTTCAGCTTATCACTATAAAACTTGAAGCTCCCAAGGTATTAATTTGCTGTAGTGTTGTAGCAAAACTATCTGAAATAGAGTCCTTCATTCCTTTATAAAAGTAAGACTACATTTTAGTATGATTTAGAACTCAGAACTGATAGTAATTAAGGCAATGATTGGTTATGTTCTGCAGTCAATAACTATCATCTCAAAACAAGATTAAATGAAAAGGTGTGGTCAATGTTTAAAGTTCAGGACACTAAAATACAATTCAAGATAAGTACTCTGCACAATCTGTAGCAAAGCTCCTGAAATCCATGAGACTTAACATCCACTCAAAAAAGTGAGGTACATATACTCATATTAGAATAAATTATAAGATCCCTCTTCTACCCCTTCTCTCTGCTTAAACAGCCTTTACTTCTCTACACTTCTATCAATGAATCTCTAGCAAATATGAAAATACAGAATGTGAATCTATTCCTATTTCTAACTCATAAAACCTCATCACAACTCTGGGAGGTAGGTGCTCTGTAGATGTTTATTTTCAAAGCAAAGCAAAATAAAAATTCACTCTTCCCAACTATTCTGATATCAAAATTACCATATATTACTTATTATTATGTAGGTATGGATGGCTAAGTGAGAACGAGAAAACACACATCAGCTCACAAATGGCATATTTACTCACTAATACCAAAGGAGTCAGTAGAAATGGGAAGGCTTATGCATTTGACTAAAAATTGATGTTACTCTTGAGGGAAAAAGAAGTTATTAATGTGTCATACAGCTTATGTCACCAAAGAGCTCCAGAAGAAAAAAAAAGGCAAGATAAAACAACACAAAGCCATTAAAAAATGTATGGAAGAAACTGATATGCACAATTCCACTCCTAAAGAAAATATGGAGAGTGTTTGTATATGTTTTTCTCTAATACCTGTACACAGATACATAAAGATGATAGTTCAAAAGCAATGAAATAAATTATCTTTTGGGGCAAAGAAGGTAGACAGCACAAGATGTCTGCCCACAACACAATGAAAAATACCTGTTACCCATCATTTACATTAAATATTAAAATTAAATCATTTCAGATATTTTCATTAAAAAAATTTTTTTGTCTTTGTTGGAACAATCAGGGGATAGATAACTGTTGATACTATACTGTTACAAGAACATGTATCAATTTGCTTTTCCATAAACATTGACTTGCTAATCACTTTTCCCCATTAATTGTTTGTGAGGTACCCCAATTTCTCTAAGAGCTTACAGCATCAAGATTCATGTCACTTATTTTCCCCTCCCCATGAATACAGAGAACCCTAAAAAGATAAGTAACCTTAATTATTGAGGAATTCTGTGGAGCCATCCTAAAACCAGCTTACCATAGAAACTAATAGATACAAATGAGGGCCAGGAGGAGCCAAGATGCCAGCATGAGTAGAGCAGCAGAAATCTCCTCTCAAAACCATATATATTGGAAAATACAACAAATACAACTATCCCTAAAAGAAAGACCAGAAGATACAGGGCAACAGACAGACTACATCTACACCTGCAAGAACCCAGCACCTTGCGAAGAGGGTAAGATACAAGCTGCGGCCCAGCAAGACCTGAGCACCCCCCACCTCAGCTCCCCAGTGGGAGGAGAGCAGTCAGAGAGGGGAGGGAGAGGGAGCCCAGGACTGCTAGATATCCAGCCCTAGCCATCTGCACTGGAGCACAGACACACAGTGCATAGGGTGCCGGATGCCAGGGAAACGGAAGAGTAAAACCTGCGAGCGGGTCCTTGCAGCCGGCACCCCTGGGACAAAGAAAAGTGAGTGCTTTTTGAAAGTCTTAAACAGGGACCCCACAGCTATACGGAAGCGTCCCAGGACACTCAGCCCAGCAGCTGGGAATCCCGGGGAACTCCAGGCGCCCTAATCCCCTGGGTGGCAGTGCAGCTCTGAGGCCCCTCACTGCGATAAACAGCCTCCCGCCCATTTCCCCTCCGACGCAACTATGCCAATAGCGGAGCAGCAGCCTGAGAGTGACCATACCCACAGCAAGCACAGAGCTTACTCCACAGAGACCCAACAAGAATCACAGACCCGGTCTGCATGCAGCTAACCAGCACAAGGCTCTAGGGGTCACCGTTCCCCCAGGAAGGGAAGGCCACAAACTAGTAAGAAGGGACGTTCTCCCAGTCAACACACTTGCCAGCTGCCCACAACCACCTCTATCACCATGAAAAGGCAGAAGAATTTGATCCAGACCAAAATAACAGAGACAACCCTTGAGAAGGAGCTTGGAGAGATAGATCTAACCAATCTCCCTGAAAAAGAATTCAAAATAAAGGTCATAACCATGCTGATGGAGCTGCAGAGAAAAATGCAAGAGCTAACAGACAAAGTAGGGAGGGAGACTACAAAAGTAAAACAATCTCTGGAAGGATTTAAAAGCAGAATGGACGAGATGTAAAAGGCCATTGATGGAATAGAAACCAGAGAACAGGAACGCATAGAAGCTGACGCAGAGAGAGATAAAAGGATCTCCAGGAATGAAACAATATTAAGAGAACTGTGTGACCAATACAAAAGGAACAATATCCACATTATAGGTGTACCAAAATAAGAAGAGAGAGAAAAAGGGATACAAAGTGTATTTGAAGAAATAATTGCTGAAACTGGGAAGGATATAGTCGCTCAGACCACAGAAGTACACCGAACTCCCAACAGAAGGGACTGAAGGAGGACAACACCAAGACACATAATAATTAAAATGGCAAAAATCAAGGAGAAGGACAGAGTTTTAAATGCAGCTAGAGAGAGAAAAAAGGTCACCTACAAAGGAAAACCCATCAGGCTATCATCAGACTTCTGAACAGAAACCTTACAGGCCAGAAGAGAATGGCATGATATATTTAATGCAATGAAACAGAAGGGCTTTGAACCAAGGATACTATATCCAGAAAGATTATAATTTAAATATGAAAGAGGGATTAAACAATTCCCAGACAAGCAAAAGATGAAGGAACATGCCTCCCACAAACCACCTCTACAGGGTATTTTACAGGGACTGCTCTAGATGAAAGCACTAATAAGGCTAAATAGATGTCACCGGAGAAAATAAAATCACAGCAAAGAAAGCAGACCAACCAAATACTAACTAAAGGCAAAAAATAAAATCAACTACACACAAAAGCAGTCAAAGGAAACACAAAAGAGCACAGAATAAAACACCCAACATATAAAGAATGGAGAAGGAGGAATAAGAAGGGAGAGAAATAAAGAATCATCAGACAGTGTTTATAATAGCTCAATAAGTGAGTTAAGTTAGACAGTAAGATACTAAAGAAGATAACCTTTGGGAACCACAAATCTAAAGCCTGCAATTGCAATAAGCACATATCTTTCAATAATCACCCTAAATGTAAATGGACTGAATGCACCAATCAAAAGACACAAAGTAATAGAATGGATAAAAAAGCAAAACCCATCTATATGCACCTTACAAGAGACTCACCTCAAACCCAAAGACATGCACAGACTAAAAGTCAAGGGATGGAAAAAGATATTTCATGCAAACAAGGAGAAAAAAAGCAGGTGTTGCAGTACTAGTATCAGACAAAATAGACTTCAAAACAAAGAAGTAACAAAAGATAAAGAAGGACATTACATAATGATAAAGTGCTCAGTCCAACAAGAGGATATAACCATTATAAATATATATGCACCCAACACAGGAGCATCAGCATATGTGAAACAAATACTAACAGAATTAAAGGAGGAAATAGAAGGCAATGCACTCATCTTAGGAGATTTCAACACACCACTCACTCCAAAGGATAGATCTACCAGACAGAAAATAAGTAGACTGAACAACACATTAGAACAGATGGACCTAATAGACATCTACAGAACTCTACATCCAAAAGCAACAGGATACACATTCTTCTCAAGTGCACATGGAACATTCTCCAGAATAGACCACATACTAGGTCACAAAAAGAGCCTCAGTAAATTCAAAGAGATTGAAATTCTACCAGCCAACTTTTCAGACCACAAAGGTATAAAACTGGAAATAAATTGTACAAAGAAAATAAAAAGGCTCACAAACACATGGAGGCTAGTCAATGGATCAACAACCATATTAAAATAGAGATCAAGCAATATATGGAAACAAATGACAACAACAACACAAAGCCCCATCTTCTGTAGGATGCAGTGAAAGCAGTCATAAGAGGAAAGTATACAGCAATCCAGGCATATTTAAAGAATGAAGAACAATCCAAAATGAATAGTCTAATGTCAGAATTATCGAAATTGGAAAACGAAGAACAAATGAGGCCTAAAGTCAGCAGAAGGAGAGACATAATAAAGATTAGAGAAGAAATCAATGAAATTGAGAAGAATAGAACAGTAGAAAAAAAATCAATGAAACCAAGAGCTGGTTCTTTGAGAAAATAAACAAAATAGATAAGCCTCTAGCCAGACTTAAAAGAGAAAAAGAGAATCAACACAGATCAACAGAATCAGAAACGAGAAAGGAAAAATCACAACGGACCGCACAGAAATATAAAGAATTATTAGAGAATACTATGAAAACCTATATGCTAACAAGCTGGAAAACGCAGAAGAAATGGACAACTTCCTAGAAAAATACAACCTTCCAAGACTGACCAAGGAAGAAACAGAAAATCTAAACAGACCAATTACCAGCAACGAAATTGAAGTGGTAATAAAAAAACTACCCAAGAAAAAAACCTCTGGGCCAGATAGGTTTACCACAGAATTTTATCAGACACACAGAGAAGACACAATACCCATTCTCCTTAAAGTTTTCCAGAAAATAGAAGAGGAGGGAATACTCCTGAACTCATTTTATGAAGCCAGCATCACCCTAATACCAAAACCAGGCAAAGACCCCACCAAAAAAGAAAATTACAGACCAATATCCCTGAGGAATGTAGATGCAAAAGTACTCAACAAAATATTAGCAAACTGAATTCAAAAATACAACAAGAGGATCATACACCATGATCAAGTGGAATTCATCTCAGGGATGCAAGGATGGTACAACATTCTAAAATCCATCAACATCATCCACCATATAAACAAAAAGGACAAAAACCATGGTAGTCTCTATAGATGCTGAAAAAGCATTTGACAAAATTCAACATCCATTCATGATAAAAACTCCAAACAAAATGGGTACAGAGGGTGACAAGCTTCTGTACAGCAATGGACACCATCAATAGAACAAAAAGGCATCCTCCTGTATGGAAGAATATATTCATAAATGACAGATCCAATAAAGGGTTGACATCCAAAATATATAAAGAGCTCACGCACCTTAACAAACAAAAAGCAAATAATCCAATTAAAAAATGGGCAGAGGAGCTGAACAGTTAGTTCTCCAAAGACAAATTCAGATGGCCAACAGACACATGAAAAGATGCTCCACATCGCTTGTCATCAGAGAAATGCAAATTAAAACCACAATGAGATATCTCCTCATACCAGTAAGGATCGCTACCATCCAAAAGACACACAACAACAAATGTTGGTGAGGTTGTGGAGAAATGGGAACCCTCCTACACTGCTGGTGGGAATGTAAACTAGTTCAACCATTGTGGAAAGCAGTATTGAGGTTCCTCAAAAAGCTCAAAATAGAAATACCATTTGTCCCAGGTATTCCACTTATAGGAATTTACCCTAAGAATGCAGCACTCGAGTTGGAAAAGACAGATGCATCCCTATGTTTATCGCAACACCTATTTACAATAGCCAAGAAATGGAAGCAACCTAAGTGTCCATCAGTAGATGAATGGATAAAGAAGATGTGGACATACACACAATGGAATGTTATTCAGCCATAAGAAGAAAACAAATCCTACCATTTGCAACAACATGGATGGAGCTAGGGGGTATTATGCTCAGTGAAATAAGCCAGGTGGAGAAAGACAAATACCAAATGATTTCACTCATATGTGGGAAAAAACTGAAGGAACAAAACAGCAGCAGAATCACAGAACCCAGGAATGGACTAACAGTTACCAAAGGGAAAGGGACTGGGAAGGATGGGTGGGAAGAGAGGGATAGGGTGGGTAAAAGAAAGGGGGCATTACAATTAGCATGTATAATGTGGGGGGGAGGCACGGGGAGGGCTGTGCAACACAGAGAAGACAAGTAGTGATTCTACAGCACCTTACTACGCTGATGGACAGTGACTATAATGGGGGTTGTTGGGGGGGCTTGGTGAAGGGGGGAACTTAGTTAACATAAGTTCCTCATGTAATTGTAGATTAATGATACCAAAAAAAAAAAACATAGAAATAACTCAATGTACCCACTGTGCTCCTTTAGCAATGACTAATTCACGGCTAGTCTTGCTTCATATTAGTTCTATCGCACAATGATCTAAATTATAATCTTAGGAAGGCTGAAAAATAACAAATTAAACACAGTGTAAGCAGAGTAAGAGGTAAGGAATAGAAATCAATAAAATAGAAAATAATAGATTAAGAAAGCAATAAAACCAATGCTTGGTTCTTTGAAAGTAGGAGTATCACTACAGATCCTACAGATGTTAAAATGATTAATGAAATATTATAAATAACTTTATAATAAATTTGACAACTTAGATGAAATGGACAAATTCCTTCAAAGGGAAAAAAAGAGCATAAGAGTAAAAGAAAATCTGAGTAGCCTTGCATCTATTAAAGAAATTGAGTTTGCTATTTAAAATTTTCCCACAAAAAACCTCCAGGCACAGATGGTTCCACTAGTGAATTCAATAGTAAAAATGATACTAATTCTATACAGACCCTTTCAGAGAACAGAGGAAAGAACAATTCCCAACTCACTGATAAAGCCAGAATTACCCAGATACCAAAATCAAAGATATTAAAAGGGAAAAAAAAAACCATTAAAAACCACAAACTAAAATCCCTAGTAAATATACAACCAAAATTACTTAACAAATGTAGCACCTACACATAAAAAAGATAATACATCATGACCAAGTTAGAAATATATCGAGAATGTATGGCTACTTTAACATTTGAAAATCAATCAATACAATCTACTACATTAACAGGGAAAAAAAAAGAAACCACATAATTGTCAAGAAATGCGGAACAGCTTCTGATAAAATTCAACAAACATCCAAGATAAAAGCTCTCAAAAAATTAAGTAGTAAGGGGAACTCTTTCAACGTATAAAGGGTAGCTATGAAAAATCTATAGCTAGCATCATATTTAATGGTGAAAGACTCAGTGCTTTCTCTCTAACACTGAGTACAAGGAAAGGATGCCCATTCTCACTACTTCAATATTTTACTAGAGGTCCTGACCAATACAATAATGCAAGAAAAAAAATAAAAGGCATTCAGATTAGAAAGTAAAACTGTCTCTATTAGCAGACAACATGATCATCTATGTAAAAAATCCTAAGGAATGTACCAAAAAAATTATCTGCAATAAGTTTAGAAAGTTCACAGAATTCAAGATTAATGTACCAAAATCATCTCTATGTATTAACAATCACCAATTGTATTTTTAAAAAATATTTATGGTAGCATCTGAAACAATGAAATATTCAGTATTAAATTTAACAAATATAAGCAAGGCCTATGATATAGAAATATAAATAATCGCTATGAAAACTTAGAATTGAGTTCCTGGTAAGCAGAGAAATATACCATGTTACAGCTTGAAGATTCAATACAGTTAAGATGTCATTTCTCTCTAAACGCAGTTATAGATTCAGTACAATGCTGATCAAAATCCCAGGAGGCTTTTCTGTAGAAATTAACAAGTGGATTCTAAAATGCACATTAAAATGAATAAAAAAATAAAGTAGGGTAATTCATTTTGAGATAGAAGGAAGTTGTAAGACTTAACTGTACTTGATTTCATGTTTTACCATAAAGTTTATTAAGACAGTGTGGTATTGGCACAATGACAAACACATAGATCAGTAGAAGAGTTCAGAAAAAATTCCAGGGAATGATTGGCAACTAATTTTCAACAAAGGTTCCAAGATAATTTAATGAGAAAGAAACTGCTTTTCAACAAATGATATTGGTACTGTAAATTTGTATGATAAAAAAATGAACCTCAACCTTTACTTTGTGACATGCTCTAAAATTAACTCCAGAGAGATCATAGAATTAATGTAAAACATAAAACTATAAAAATTCGATCACAGAATTAATGTAATACATAAAACTATAAAAATTCTAAAAGAAAGCAGAGGAGAAAATCTTCACAGCTTCAAGATGGATACAATTTCTTAGTACAGAAAAAGTACAAATCATAAAGAAAATAATTGATAAACTGGACTTCATCAATATCAAAAACTTATTTTTTTCTAAAGAAATAATTATGAAAATAGAGCAAGTCTCAGATAGGGAGAATATATTAGATATTACCATAGTTCAATTTCTGAGGACTTGTATCCCCAAAATACAAAAGGTCTTATAACTTACTAGCTTAACAAACAACCCAAATTAAAAATAGACCAAAAAAAAGTCTGAACACTTGGCAAAAGATATACAAACAGATAGTGAGCAGCTAAAATGATGTTCAACATCATTAGTCATCAATGAAAGGTATTTAAAACCGTAAGGAGATACTACACAATCACAAGAATAACTGATGTTAAAAAGATTGACAATACAAAGTGTTGGTAATGATGTGGAGCAAGTGACTCTCCCATGTAACTACTAGCAAAGTTTGGTGAATTCATATAAATTAAATATATATTTATTAATACATATTCATCAGTTCTACTCTCAGGTATGTTACTCAACAGAAATGATAACATGTCTACACAGACTGTAACAAAAAGCTCATGGCAGTTTTATTCATTACAGCCAAAAACTAGAACAACTCAAATGTCGTCTATAGATGGAACAGATAAATTGAAGTATATACATACAATTATTCAACAATAAAAAAGAATTACTGATATGAGCAACATGGATCAATCTCAAAAAATTTATACTAAGTAAAAGAAGCCTAAAACCAAAAATTGCAAGTGTATAATTCCATTTAAATGAAATTCTAGAAGCTAATCTGTATTAACAAAAAAGCAGATATTGGTTGTGTGTAGCTAGCAGTAAGCGTGGACTGACAGCAAAGGGACATAAAGGAACTTTTCAAGTATTAGAAATGTTCTATATCTTGATTCTGGTATGTTTACACAATTACATATATTTGTCAAAACTCATTGAACTTAAAACAGTACACATACTATTTATAAATTATATCCCAGTAATGTAAATTGAAAATAAAAAGAACGCCAATTTTTAAAATACAGATTTAATATTCAAGGTAATTTGAAGGAATACACACACACACACACACACACACACACACACATATGTACATAAATGCATATATATCAAGTAAATGAATAAATAAATTTGTCCTAGAGTGAATACTGCCCTTAAGTAGCACTATTAGACAGAGCTTTCTACAATAATGGGAATATCCTATACTCACACTATTCAATATGGCAGCCAATAGCTTCATATGGCTACCGAGCACTTAAAATGTGGCTAAAGTGACTAAAGAACTTGATTTTTAATTTGATTTAATTTTGGTCAATTAAAATTTAAATAGCCATATGTGACTAGAGGTTTCCACAACAGACAGCATGGCTCTTACCAAACAAAGAAAAAGCCTCTTTACATGTTTTTTTTGGCTAATTATTCTTTCTTCCACAGACAACAGCTAATTATACAAATGGGGGCTCACAAATAGGTTGATGGCAAAGAACTGTGTAATCTGAGTAAGATAATTGTAAGTGGGTAGATGAAGAGAAGAAATTAAAAAAAAAAACATTTAAAATGGTGCTTACATGGAAGGATAAGAGAATGTGTAGCCAGTGAACTATAGGAGCAACACATCCTGAGATTTAAAAATCTTTTTTGACTTTTTTGGACAGGTTCATAGATATAATGTTAGCCCATAGTATATGACAATAATTGTTTCCTTGAGGCAGAAAACCATAATCATTCCCATTATGGTCTATACCCTAGCCTATGTTGATTCCCATCTTCTAAAATATTGTAAATATTTTATAACTAAGATACAAAGTATGACACCATGGACAGACCATTAACCAAAGCATCAGATATCTAAGGCTCTGGTTTAAACT
Organism: Manis javanica; assembly: GCF_040802235.1. Lineage (NCBI taxonomy): Eukaryota > Metazoa > Chordata > Mammalia > Pholidota > Manidae > Manis > Manis javanica. Next base: position 57,747,138 of record NC_133159.1, read on the forward strand.
GTGCAACTAATAAAAGTGGCCAGTAACCTAGTATCTTTGGTTTCCAATTTCCTTGTTGATTTGTTGATTAAATAAGAGGGCCCACAGTCACTTAACACTAGAATCCAACAACAGTAGTACAAACAGGCTTTTGCTAAGTGCAGGATAGTATTTTGATTAACAGCTTATCCTACAAATGCCGTTCACTCACTGAACTGCCTACCCAATTATAAGCACTTTAAATCAAGTACTCTAAAGAATCAAGGAAAGCTCATTGATAAACATTCCAATTTTCTCCATAGTAGTTTATTCATGACCATCAATGTCTTCATTACATTAAAGAAAGAATCCCTCATTGACAAACAATCTTGCAGTGTCATTTTCAGACTATCTTTAATGTTTAATTAGAAAACACATGCACACACTCTCCAGATTAAGATTTAAAAATTATATTGAAGGCATTAATTCAGTTGTAACTTAAGGCTGATTCAGAGGGATGTATCTGTAGTTTAGAACAACTGAGCCATTGTTATGTTAGAATGCATGAAGAAAAACTGCTCTTTCCTCAAGTCCAGGAGGAAACTGTAAGAAAAAAATGAAACAATGTTTAACATAAGTAAAAGGAAACATTTTGACCACTCCAAGAGTAAAACATGCTTGAATTTATTACTTTAACTTAAAGGTACATTCAGTTTTACAGTGAAGATAAGCCTCACTGAATCTAATTCCTTTCTTCCCAGTCTGTATTTTTCCTGTGACAATATCTATGACAGATGGCATTCACCTGTTAGCTAATTCAGTACAGGTGAGTGAACATGACAATATAGGGCTAAATTTAAATTTGCACTGATTTATTACACAAACTCTGGCATTGGTAGTAACTTGAAACACACATCTCAAGATAACGAGACACTAAATCTTAGTGATTTTAACAGAACAAGAAATAGAATGGTATTTTCAATTAACTAACTAGTTTCTTGTTTTATAATCCAAACAAGTAGACTTCACTGGATTTCAGTATACTAAAAGTAAAATGTTCACCTCAAGATTCTGCTATTAAATATAGATTAAGGGTCTTGTGTCTTGCTTTCATTTCTATGAAGTGTTTAAGAATTAGCTTGTTTTAATATCTACTCACCCGGAAGCATAATTTCTTTCTGGAATTATCTGTTATTAAAATCTAGATACTTCAGTTAATTCTTATTAGCTATTTAGAATACCACAGTAAGTTCCAATAAAACAACCAGTAGCCACAATACAGAGCCAAGCTAAACAGTACAGCAGAACATGGTTAATATACATTTAAGCATGGTTATTTAAAACCTTGGTAAACATATGGTTTATGTTACACTTTATATCCTGTCAAAACAAACTGTACATAATGAATAAGCCAAATCCTCATTACCCTAAAACAGTGGCACTGCCATCTTGAGGCTAGAAGCCCTAGCTCTATCAGGAGAATCAAGAGAATTTTTACTACTTTTAAAAGCTACATTCTATTTTTCCAATGTAGAAAGAATAGACATGACTATACAAATATATGTACGTGATTCTATAAATATGAAGGAGGAAAGAAAGACTTGGCGTATAACAAAAAATTTTAAGTTATTATTTGTTTAACAAGTATAATTCTTAATTACTAAATTTGGATAAAGCTTGTGGAAAAACGCTTGTGCCTAAAAACTGTTGGAAGTGTCATTTTGTTTCCTCAATACCTAGCACAACATCTGTATAAAACACAGTAGATATACAACCAATGCTATTTACATAAGTCTAACTCCCTATAGCATATACTTTCATATTTATTATCTAATATATTTATATGAAATATCTTGATTTCTCATACATATTAACAGCAGTCTTAAAGATATTCATATCTTTTGAATGTAATTTATAATTTTAGGTGATAATATTTGGGGATAATAAGAATACTGAGAGAATGTTTTAAAAAATAAATGTTACAAAGTACAAAAATGTGCAGAACAGTTTAAGGGACAATTTAGCAAAAGTTTATACAAAAAGAGAGTTAATCATTTTCTGCAAATACTTTGATGATTAAAAAAAAAATTCTGTAGCTTTTATCCATACTTTGTACAATACAGATATTTAAGAACCATAACCACTGAGCCATCAGTTACTGAACAGACATGGCATAAAAAGATGAATTAAAGGCCAAACATGCTCAACAGTAAGAAAATAAACAACCCAATTAAAAAACGGGCAAAAGATCTAAACAGGCACCTCATCAAAGAAGATATACAGATGGCAAATGAGAATACAAAAACATATGCCTCATGGCAGTGGAGTGAATGGACCTGTCAACCTATTAGATCCTGGTTGCAACTGTGGAAAGAAGCAGAGTCCTTGATAGAGAAGCAACTGGCTGCTGTGCACCATGCCTTGCTGGCTACAGAGCTCATCACCAGAACATCTCTGACAAAAGTAATAACCACTTATCCCATCATGGGGTGGATACGAGACTGGACCTAAAGGCCACAGAGTGGCACGGTTCAGATGCCCACACTAGGCAAATGGGGCGCACATTTACAGCAGTGTAGCACCCTCTGCACTAGTCCCTTAAGTGGAGAATTCCGGCATTTTTTGGGACCAGTGACATACACCAGTGGAAAGCAGGAAGAACTTGTTTTGAGTTATTGGTAGCCAAGAGTCCTTATTAGGAGGGAAAAAGCCCCTATACCTGAAGATGCTTGGTATACAAACAGCTCCAGCTGTGGGCAGCCCCCAAAGTGGAAGGCTGTGGCTTTCCATACTAAGACTGAAACAATATGCATGGAGGATAGAGAGGGGAAGAGCAGTCATTGGGCTGATCTGCAGGAAGTATGGTTCATGATCACCCAAGAGTCCTCCCTAATAGTTGTCTGTACTGACAGCTCGGCCATCTATCAGGGCTTGACCCTGTGGCTACCAACATGGTACCACACCAACTGGATGGTTGGTCACTGGCACCTTTGGGGGCAAGAGTTGTGGCATGACCTATGGGCCTCTGGTCAGACTAAGACAGTTACCATATATCATGTGACTGGCCATTTGCCTTTGGCATCCCGAGTGATGAAGCAGACACATTGGCCCAGGTGCATTGGCTAGAAGAAAAGCCTGCCTCTGATTAGCCCAATGATTATATCAGCATTTGTTGCACATGGGGCAAAAGACAATGTGGGCTATAGCCCATCAGTGGGGCTTGCCGTTGACCTCTGAAGAAGTCAGCAGAGCACAGGAGTGCCTTGTATGCTCTAAAAGGGACTTACACCGAGTCCTGCAGCAACATGGGACAATAGTAAAGGAGCCAATACCCCTTGTCAGGTGACAGATAGACTATATTGGGCCTCTACCCATATCAGAAGGATATCAGTATGTCGAAAAAGCTACTGGACTGTTGGTTGCTCTTCTTGCAAAGTGTGCAGGTCAGCAAACCACCAAGAGAGGCTTAGAGTGTCTCTTTGAAGCCTATGGCCGGCTGCAAGTGATTGAGAGTGATCAACGCACCCACTTTACTGAACATGCGTTCCAAGAATAGGTGCAGCAATTAGGGATAAAGCGGAAGTTTCACATGCCCTAAAATCCTACCAGGGCAGGCATGATATAGAGGTACATTGGTTTGTTGAAATCTGGCTTGAAGTCAGACACTAATAGTCTATGGGGCTGGTCAGTCCACTTACAGACCAGTGCTATGGCATTTGAATGAGCAGCCATGAAAAGGGGCCTTGAACCCTGTGGACACGCTAACGCACACTGCTGCCTCTTCTATACAACTGCATGTGCAAACCAATGAGCAGATACTGAAGCCAGGATATGGCCAGCAGAGCAACATCCTGCTGCCAGTCCCAAATGTGCTAAACTCTGGACACACTGTTGAGTGAACATGGCCCTGGACATTCTGACACATGCGCCAGTGACGGCTGGCCCTTCTGGCACCTTGGTGATGAGACCTGGAAGCTGGCCTCCAGTGTGTTCCTGGAGTAACAGTAGAGTGGCCTCCATAAATCATGGTAGTGTACCCAAAACATCCAGGAGGTAACAGCATCTTACAGGGAAGTTTTGTTTTATTTTTGTGGCCAGTTCATGTGCCTAGCATACCTTATGTACTGATCCATCTGTAACTCCCACAGGGTAGGGAGTAAAGGTTGGTATACTAGAGCAGGATGAGACATCATTTCTGCCACTGTACTATCATAAGGCCACTATCTTGCCTGCATCCTACCTGAGGGACAGGATTTGCCTATGCTAGTGTCATTAAAACACATATCTTATCGCCCTTAAGGTTATTCTCTTCTATAGTCCTTGCAGCTTGGGCCCAACCCCTAGCTACAGCTGCTGCTTGCTTGAGTGTGCACAGAGCTCCCTACCAGTTCAGCTATTGTCCTCCTATGGAGCGGACATGCTATGGACTTAATCTGAATAGGACTTTGAACCTAGCTGGATCCTCAAGCTTGAGGATTATCATGATTTTACTGCTACTTGTATTTCTGTTGTTATTGTCTGTTTACAGTGCTCCAGGTTTCTCACAGAGAGGCCATTGCAGAAGATGGGGAGCAAGTAGCTGTAAGGCGAGAATTCTGGAGAGGTGGCTTGTGGGGTAAAACTGCTATATTTCCAGAATGTCTAGCCAGGCCTTATATTTACATATCAATAGGTGTTTCTTCCCACAGCCTCTGGGACAAGAGGTAGAGAGAAGCTGCTCTCTCCTCCCCACTGTTGTGTAATTGTGTAATTGGTCAGACACCTGTCAATCAAGGGGGATCTGCCCACAGAATTTCTCCTGTAAAGGGTAGGAGGGGAGATGATCACACACTAGGACAGAAGAGACATAGGAGTGTGAGCAAAGGCCAGAAGGAAGAACAAAGCTGGGCTTCATCGTGAGCAATAAACAGGTTCCTTTCAATCTAGTTTTTCCCGAGACTGACTTCAGTCATACCAGTTTATTCGCCCAGCTCGCGGAACACACTTCTCCAGGAGCTACAATATGTCAGTAGAAAACAGCAAATTAAAACAAATAAAGAGGGGCGGAGCCAGGATGGCGGTGTGAGTAGAGCGGTGGAAATCTCCTCCCAAAAACACATAGAGCTATGAAAATATAACAAAGAAAAATCTTCCTAAAATAGAGACCACAGGACACAGGACAACATCCAGACCACATCCACACCTGCAAGGAACCAGCGCCTTGCGAAGGGGGTAAGATACAAGCCCCGGCCCGGCGGGACCCGAGCGCCCCTCCCCCCGGCTCCCGGCGGGTGGAGAGAAACCGGAGCGGTTTTTTTTTTTTTTTTTGGAGAGCGCTTTTTGGAAGCCTTAGAGTGACGGGCCCCCGTTGCTGGGGAGGTAGGGTGGCGGGACCGGTGAGCAGGTGCCTGGGAACGGCGCTGGAGGACAAAGAACACCCCGCGTTTCTCCCTGCGGGACCGGCGGGCGGGTGCCTGAGACCGGCACTTGAGGACAGAGGAAATCGCGCGTTTTTCCCCCTTTTTTTTTTTCTGTTTTCTGCGAGTGCTTTTTGGAAGCCTAAAAGGGACAGGGACCCCGGTGCTAGGGAGGCAGGGCGGCGGGACTGGTGAGCGGGTGCCTGGGACCGGCACCTGAGGACAAAGAATATCCCGCGTTTTTCCCTGTGGGACCGGTGGGTGGGTGCCTGAGACCGGCACCTGAGGACGGAAGAAATCGCGCGTTTTTCCCCTTTTTTTTCTCTCTTTTTGGCGAGTGCTTTTTGGAAGCCTTGAAGGGACAGGGACCCCGGTGCTAGGGAGGCAGGGCGGCGGGACTGGTGAGCAGGTGCCTGGGACCAGTGCCTGAGGACAAAGAATATCGAGCGTTCCTTCCCTGCGGGACCGGTGGGTGGGTGCTTTTTGGAAGCCTTGAAAGGACAGGGACCCTGGTGCTAGGGAGACAGGGCAGCAGGACCAGTGAGCGGGTGCCTGGGACCGGCACCTGAGGACAAAAAAAAAAAAAAAAAATTGCTTGTTTTTTCCTTTTTGTTGCTGTTGTTGTTTTGGTTTGGAGAGTGCTTTTTGGAAGTCTTAAAGGGGCAGGACAGGTCACTTAGACCAGAGGCAGGGAATCTGGGGATCTCTGGGCACTCTAACCCCCTGGGCAGCAGGGAGCACAGAGGCCCCTTACGGAGATAAATAGCCTCCTGGCCGCTCCCCCTCCAACGGGGCTCCACCATTTTGGAGGAATAGCCCCAGCCAGGCCAAGCCCACAGCAACAGTGGAGATAAACCCCAAAGCAACTGGGCAGGAAGCAGAAGCCCTGTCTGCGCACAGCTGCCCAGCACAAGCCACTAGAGGTCGCTATTCTCCCAGGAAAAGGCTACAAACCAACAAGAAGGGAAGCTCTTCCAGCGGTCACTTGTACCAGCTCTGCAAACTATCTCTATCACCATGAAAAGGCAAAACTACAGGCAGACAAAGATCACAGAGACAACACCTGAGAAGGACACAGACCTAACTAGTCCTCCTGAAAAAGAATTCAAAATAAAAATCATGAACATGCTGACAGAGATGCAGAAAAAAATGCAAGAGCAATGGGATGAGATGCAGAGAAAAATGCAAGAGCAGTGGGATGAAGTCCGGAAGGAGATCACAGATGTCAGGAAAGAAATCACAGAAGTGAAACAATCCCTGGAAGGATTTATAAGCAGAATGGATAAGATGCAAGAGGCCATTGAAGGAATAGAAGCCAGAGAACAGGAACGTATAGAAGCTGACATAGAGAGAGATAAAAGGATCTCCAGGAATGAAACAACACTAAGAGAAATATGTGACCAATACAAAAGGAAAAACATTCGTATTATAGGGATACCAGAAGAGGAAGAAAGAGGAAAAGGGATAGAAAGTGTCTTTGAAGAAATAATTGCTGAAAACTTCCCCAAACTGGGAGAGGAAATAATCGAACAGACCATGGAATTATACAGAACCCCCAACAGAAAGGATCCAAGGAGGACAACACCAAGACACATAATAATTAAAATGGCAAGGATCAAGGACAAGGAAAGAGTTTTAAAGGCAGCTAGAGAGAAAAAGGTCACCTATAAAGGAAAACCAATCAGGCTAACATCAGACTTCTCAACAGAAACCCTACAGGCCAGAAGAGAATGGCATGATATACTTAATGCAATGAAACAGAAGGGCCTTGAACCAAGGATACTGTATCCAGCACGACTATCATTTAAATATGATGGTGGGATCAAACAATTCCCAGACAAGCAAAAGCTGAGGGAATTTGCTTCCCACAAACCACCTCTACAGGGCATCCTACAGGGACTGCTCTAGATGGGAGCACCCCGAAAAAGAGCACAGAACAAAACACACAACATATGAAGAATGGAGGAGGAGGAATAAGAAGGGAGAGAAGAAAAGAATCTCCAGACAGTGTATATAACAGCTCAATAAGCGAGCTAAGTTAGGCAGTAAGATACTAAAGAAGCTAACCTTGAACCTTTGGTAACCACGAATCTAAAGCCTGCAATGGCAATAAGTACATATCTTTCAATAGTCACCCTAAATGTAAATGGACTTAATGCACCAATCAAAAGACATAGAGTAATAGAATGGATAAAAGAGCAAGACCCATCTATATGCTGCCTACAAGAAACTCACCTTAAACCCAAAGATAAGCATAGACTAAAAGTCAAGGGATGGAAAAACATATTTCAGGCAAACAACAGTGAGAAGAAAGCAGGGGTTGCAGTACTAATATCAGACAAAATAGACTTCAAAACAAAGAAAGTAACAAGAGATAAAGAAGGCCACTACATAATGATAAAGGGCTCAGTCCAACAAGAGGATATAACCATTCTAAATATATATGCACCCAATACAGGAGCACCAGCATATGTGAAGCAAATACTAACAGAACTAAAGAGGGAAATAGACTGCAGTGCATTCATTGTAGGAGACTTCAACACACCACTCACCCCAAAGGATAGATCCACCGGGCAGAAAATAAGTAAAGACACACAGGCACTGAACAACACACTAGAACAGATGGACCTAATAGACATCTATAGAACTTTACATCCAAAAGCAACAGGATATACATTCTTCTCAAGTGCACATGGAACATTCTCCAGAATAGACCACATACTAGCTCACAAAAAGAGCCTCAGTAAATTCCACAATATTGAAATCCTACCAACCAATTTTTCAGACCAAAAAGGTATGAAAGTAGAAATAAATTCTAAAAAGAAAACAAAAAGGCTCACAAACACATGGAGGCTTAACAACATGCTACTAAATAATCAATGGATCAATGAACAAATCAAAATAGAGATCAAGGAATATATAGAAACAAATGACAACAACAACACTAAGCCCCAACTTCTGTGGGATGCAGCGAAAGCAGTCTTAAGAGGAAAGTATATAGCAATCCAGGCACACTTGAAGAAGGAAGAACAATCCCAAATGAATAGTCTAACATCACAATTATTAAAACTGGAAAAAGAAGAACAAATGAGGCCTAAAGTCAGCAGAAGGAGGGACATAGTAAAGATCAGAGAAGAAATAAACAAAATTGAGAAGAATAAAACAATAGCAAAAATCAACGAAACCAAGAGCTGGTTCTTTGAGAAAATAAACAAAATAGATAAGCCTCTAGCCCAACTTATTAAGAGAAAAAGAGAGTCAACACAAATCAACATAATCAGAAATGAGAATGGAAAAATCACGACAGACTCCACAGAAATACAAAGAATTATTAAAGACTACTATGAAAACCTATATGCCAACAAGCTGGAAAACCTAGAAGAAATGGACAACTTCCTAGAAAAATACAACATTCCAAGACTGACCAAGGAAGAAACACAAAAGTTAAACAAACCAATTACAAGCAAAGAAATTGAAACAGTAATCAAAAAACTACCCAAGAACAAAACCCCGGGGCCGGACGGATTTACCTCGGAATTTTATCAGACACACAGAGAAGACATAATACCCATTCTCCTTAAAGTGTTCCACAAAATAGAAGAAGAGGGAATACTCCCAAACTCATTCTATGAAGCCAAGATCACCCTAATACCAAAACCAGGAAAAGACCCCACCAAAAAAGAAAATTACAGACCAATATCCCTGATGAATGTAGATGCAAAAATACTCAATAAAATATTAGCAAACAGAATTCAACAGTATATCAAAAGGATCATACACCATGACCAAGTGGGGTTCATCCCAGGGATGCAAGGATGGTACAACATTCGAAAATCCATCAACATCATCCACCACATCAACAAAAAGAAAGACAAAAACCACATGATCATCTCCATAGATGCTGAAAAAGCATTTGACAAAATTCAACATCCATTCATGATAAAAACTCTCAGCAAAATGGGAATAGAGGGCAAGTACCTCAACATAATAAAGGCCATATATGATAAACCCACAGCCAGCATTATACTGAACAGCGAGAAGCTGAAAGCATTTCCACTGAGATCGGGAACCAGACAGGGATGCCCACTCTCCCCACTGTTATTTAACATAGTACTGGAGGTCCTAGCCACGGCAATCAGACAAAACAAAGAAATACAAGGAATCCAGATTGGTAAAGAAGAAGTTAAACTGTCACTATTTGCAGATGATATGATACTGTACATAAAAAACCCTAAAGACTCCACTCCAAAACTACTAGAACTGATATCGGAATACAGCAAAGTTGCAGGATACAAAATCAACACACAGAAATCTGTAGCTTTCCTATACACTAACAACAAATCAATAGAAAGAGAAATCAGGAAAACAATTCCATTCACCATTGCATCAAAAAGAATAAAATACCTAGGAATAAACCTAACCAAGGAAGTGAAAGACTTATACTCTGAAAACTACAAGTCACTCTTAAGAGAAATTAAAGGGGACACTAATAAATGGAAACTCATCCCATGCTCATGGCTAGGAAGAATTAATATCGTCAAAATGGCCATCCTGCCCAAAGCAATATACAGATTTGATGCAATCCCTCTCAAATTACCAGCAACATTCTTCAATGAATTGGAACAAATAATTCAAAAATTCATATGGCAACACCAAAGACGCCGAATAGCCAAAGCAATCCTGAAAAAGAAGAATAAAGTAGGGGGGATCTCACTCCCCAACTTCAAGCTCTACTACAAAAGCCATAGTAATCAAGACAATTTGGTACTGGCACAAGAACAGAGCCACAGACCAGTGGAACAGATTAGAGACCCCAGAAATTAACCCAAATATATATGGTCAATTAATATTTGATAAAGGAGCCATGGACATACAATGGCAAAATGACAGTCTCTTCAACAGATGGTGCTGGCAAAACTGGACAGCTACATGTAGGAGAATGAAACTGGACCATTGTCTAACCCCATATACAAAGGTAAACTCAAAATGGATCAAAGACCTGAATGTAAGGCATGAAACCATTAAACTCTTGGAAAAAAACATAGGCAAAAACCTCTTAGACATAAACATGAGTGATCTATTCTTGAACATATCTCCCCGGGCAAGGAAAACAACAGCAAAAATGAGCAAGTGGGACTACATTAAGCTGAAAAGCTTCTGTACAGCGAAAGACACCATCAATAGAACAAAAAGGAACCCTACAGTATGGGAGAATATATTTGAAAATGACAGATCCGATAAAGGCTTGACGTCCAGAATATATAAAGAGCTCACACGCCTCAACAAACAAAAAACAAATAACCCAATTAAAAAATGGGCAGAGGAACTGAACAGACAGTTCTCCAAAAAAGAAATACAGATGGCCAAGAGACACATGAAAAGATGCTCCACATCGCTAATTATCAGAGAAATGCAAATTAAAACTACAATGAGGTATCACCTCACACCAGTAAGGATAGCTGCCATCCAAAAGACAAACAACAACAAATGTTGGCGAGGCTGTGGAGAAAGGGGAACCCTCCTACACTGCTGGTAGGAATGTAAATTAGTTCAACCATTGTGGAAAGCAGTTTGGAGGTTCATCAAAATGCTCAAAACAGACCTACCTTTTGACCCAGGAATCCCACTCCTAGGAATTTACCCTAAGAACGCAGCAATCAAGTTTGAGAAAGACAGATGCACCCCTATGTTTATCGCAGCACTATTTACAATAGCCAAGAATTGGAAGCAACCTAAATGTCCATCGGTAGATGAATGGATAAAGAAGATGTGGTACATATACACAATGGAATACTACTCAGCCATAAGAAGTGGAAAAATCCAACCATTTGCAGCAACATGGATGGAGCTGGAGAGTATTATGCTCAGTGAAATAAGCCAAGCGGAGAAAGAGAAATACCAAATGATGTCACTCATCTGAGGAGTATAGGAACAAAGGAAAAACTGAAGGAACAAAACAGCAGTGAAGTTACAGAACCCAAAAATGGACTAACAGGTACCAAAGGGAAAGGAACTGGGGAGGATGGGTGGGCAGGGAGGGATAAGGGAGGGGAAGAAGAAGGGGGGTATTAAGATTAGCATGCATGGGGGGGAGGGAGAAAGGGGAGGGTGGGCTGCACAACACAGAGAGGACAAGTAGTGACTCTACAACATTTTGCTAAGCTGATGGACAGTAACCGTAATGTGGTTGTTAGGGGGGACCTGATATAGGGGAGAGCATAGTAAACATAGTATTCTTCATGTAAGTGTAGATTAAAAATTAAAAAAAAAAAAAAAAAGAAAGAAAGAAAGAAGGAAAAGGGGGATTACTCCTTAACAGGATAAAACTATTGGTAAATCAAAGATCAACGCATGCTTTAAATATCCTTAATGTTGATCACTTAAAGGGTGTCAGATGATCAGCTATGGAGGTACTCTTTTCTGATAATATTCCTTTCTCTTAATTTAAAAAAAAAAAAAAAAAAAAGCAGTTACTGTGTGCTGACCTCCAATGAGTTCTGCACAGTGGTATAGAGGGCATGTCAAAGTGTGGGCAAAGGGTCTGTTTGTTTCTATGCAGGAGATCAAGGCCTAGCTTGGATACCCAGAAAAATGAACTAAGATACGATATGAGGAGGAGCTTCCGGCATCAGCAGTCTCTGGAGAACTTGTGCCGGGGGATGATCATCAAAAAGCCTCCACAGGGATTCGGACGATGCTGCGGTTGTGGCTGCATCCAGCCCACCATCTCCTGGACTTGCCATAAGAATGAGGAGGGAGATGTCTAGGCTGGCATGTGCATACAGTGAGACAACGAATTTGACCGGATCTGTACTGTTGGAACTCAACCAGGAGTTGGGAGGGGTGCAAGTTGTAGCACTCCAAAATCTCATGACTATAGACTATCTATGGTTAAAAGAACATATGGGATGTGAACAGATCCCAGAAATGGGCTGCTTTAATTTGTCTGATGGTTCAAGTACAGTTGGACAATATCCATCATATCATAGATAAATTTTCACAAATGCCTAGGGTGCCTAAATGGTTTTCTTGGCTTCACTGGAGATGGATGGTAATTATAGATTTGCTTTGTTTATGTCACCGTATTCCTATTATGTTAATATATGTGTGCAAATTAGTTAGTAGTTTAAAACCTATACATACTTAAGGTACTATACAAGAAGATATGTCAAAGAAATAATCAATCCTCCCAAGTTTCCTTCGTATGCTACATCTATAGCTTTTCTTCTTCCTTCCTAATTACAACCCTTAAATAGAATTCGTGCCTCATATCGAATTTACCGAGTATCATAATTCCTCCAGGTGGTAAAGATACCTTGAGACAAGTGCTGGGCATAGAAGCCACAGGGCATAAATCTGCAAAGAAGTAAAAAGCTAACCTTTGCAAATAATATGGCTTCTCTCTCACTTACCAACTTTACATTTCCCTGTATGGCCCCGGAAGATGACTGGTTAGCCAGAGACGGGTAAGATTCCTCAAGGGAGGAACAACCTAAGACAGGCACAGTCGCAGGGGGGCCATCAGGTGAGAATTTGGGGATCAACAGAGGTGAGGCTCAGAACCTCACCCCCCCTGCTTTGAGAGAAATCTTCTGCATCCGTGGATGTCTTGATGCCCTTGTCTAGCCTGGATTAATACTTAGTCCATAGGCACACACCTGATCATCTGATCATCTACATTTGCCTTCTTACAGCACTAAACTATGTTTTCTACCTTTATCTTGCATCTACCTACCACTTCAGCATTTTATTAAAAATAAAAATAATAATAGTAGGAGAAATGGGGGATCAACATATAAATCAAGTACAAAAATCAAACGAATATTCATATTTGACCTGATTGTTTATAGGTCATATTGCATGATCAAAACCGAAAGTTTCTGTGATGACTGCCCTTGTACTGTTCACCATGTAAGAATTTATTCACTATGTAAGAATTCGTTCACCATGTAAGAACTTGTTCGTTATGCTTCAGAAGATTGGAGACTGACGAGAATTAGGCTTGAGATGGATTAATGATTGTACATTGAGCGTTGACACCCCTATACTGAATTTTATTGTTGTTAACAACCATTTGATCAATAAATATGAGAGATGCCCTCTCAAAAAAAAATAATAATAATAAAAATAAAAATAAAGACTAAAATTCCCCAGCCTGAAAAAAAAACAAACAAAAAAAAAACAAATAAAGAAGTAACACTGCACACCTATCAGAATGGCTAACTCCAAAAACCTGATAATACCAGGTGGTAGCAAAGATAGAGATCAAGAACTTTCATTCACTGCTGGTGGGAATGGTAAAATGGTACACACACTTTGGAAGACAGTCTGGCAATTACCTACAAAGCTAAGCATAGTCTTACCATATGACTTAGCACTCCTATGTTTACAGCTCAACAGGTTGAAATCTTACATCCACACAAAAACCTAAAGACAGACAGCTGCTTCACTTAAAATTTGCAAGAACTGGAAGCAAACAAGATGTCCTCCAAGAGGTGAATGGATAAACAAGATAGTACATCCATACCAGACAATATGTCAGTGATAAAAATAAATGAACTGTCAGGCCACAAAAAGACATCGAAGAACCTTAAATACATACTGATTAGTAAAAAAAAGCCAGTCTGCAAAAGCTACATACTGTGATTCCAATTATATGACATTTTGAAAAAAGCAAAACTATGTAATGACTAAAAAGATCATTGGTTGCCAGGGCTTCAGGGGAAGCAGGGTAAGGAATGAAAAGCTAGAACTCAGAATTTTTAAGGCAGTGAAACTATTGTATATGATACTGAAATGGATACATGCAATTATGGATCTGCAAAACTTAGAGAACTGTAAAACACTGAGAGTGAACAGTAATGCAAACTATGGACTTTTATTAATAATAATGTATCTCAAGTAATGCCTCACCTGGAGATATATAGGCATAAAATCATCAAGAAAGAGCAATCATTGTCATACATCCAAACTCCTGGACCTTCAAAGACTGCCTTTACAAACCCCACAAAAAATGCTTTCTAAAGTCCCTGATTTTCTTGTCGGCTCCCTTGTGTACAAACTGTCTCTAATAAACTCTTCCTGCTTCCTTTCTTGGGATAGCGGAGGGGAGTAATAATTATGTATCAATATTGGTTCACTGATTATAACAAATGTACCACACTAATACAAGATGCTAATAACAGAGGAAGTTATAAGCTGGGGGAAAGGATAGATATGGAAACTTTCTGTACTGCCCAATTTTTTATAGACCTAAAGCTGGTCTAAAAATAATCTTTAAATGTGGTTGTTTGAGGAAAACACAATTCTTACTACTGTCATTGTTGTTAAAGTACAGGATTGTGAAAAGAGATGGGAGGCCTTATTACAGATACTTAAGGGTAACATTTCAAAAGGCTTTTGTATGTTGTACTAAGAATGTTATACTAATTCTTGTGAGCTATATGGAGCCATTAAATATTGTGATATAATAAGACCTGTGTTTTTGAAAGACAACTCTTGATAATGACACTGAATTAGAGCATGAGACTTAAAACCGGAGGTCCAGGAAACCACTAGGTTGGATATAGTAATGATAACAGCAATACCCAATTTTTATGTGTACTTTTTAATGTACCAGGCACTTTATGTGTATTATCTCACCTAAATATTACTTGGTCCTATTATTACTCCCATATTATGAGAAAACAAGGCACAGTGAAATTAAGTATCTCAAAGTTACATGAGCAGAGATACAGAATATGGAGATACGGAGAAAAGGAATATGGCCATATCAGGGACTATAAATAATTCACAATGACAGTGGTATAGGTGTCAGAGGTTGAGTGACAATAAATAAAGTTGAAGGTTGCATCTAGATAGAGGAACACCTTCTTTATTATGGTAACAAGACTGCTTTTTGATGCATAAGTTACAAATACCATGTGTCTCTCCCATGCATATTTCTTTTCTCCCATAAAATACTGCACATTAACTCATTCAATATCATTTATTGCATACATACTATGCACCAGATATTATGAAAGGTTTTGGTTATTCAATAACCTAAACAAGTCTGATCCATTTCATCATGGAGCTAAGAGTCAAAATTAATTTGCTCTCTAAAACTTTAACAGACTAAACCATTTGGGTATATCTATAAATGCATTCCAATACACCACTCAGCATTTGAGATTATTACTTAATTAATTAATTAATTTTATATTACTATTTATTCCTTCCACAAATGCTTAATAATAACCTATGGCACAACTTTCTAGAAAACTACAACCTTCCAGGACTGACCAAAGATGAAACAGAAAATCTAAACAGACCAATTACCAGCAACAAAATTGAAGCAGTAATCAAAAAACTACCCAAGAACAAAACACCCAGGCCAGATGGATTCACTGCAGAATTTCAACAGACATAGAGAGAAGACATAATACCCATTCTCCTTAAAGTTTTCCAAAAAATAGAAGAGGAGGGAATACTTTCAAATTCATTCTATGAAGCCAGCATCACTCTAATACCAAAACAGGGAAAAGACACCACAAAATAAGAAAACTACAGACCAATATCCCTGATGAACATAGATGCAAAAATATTCAACAAAATATTAGCAAACGGAATTCAAAAATAGATCAAGAGGATCATATACTATGACCAAGTGGGATTCATCTCAGGAATGCAAGGAATGGTACAACATTCGAAAATCCATCAACATAATCCACCACATCAACAAAAAGAAGGACAGAAACCACATGATCATCTCCATAGATGCTGAAAAAGCACTTAACAAAATTCAACATCCATTCATGATAAAAACTCTCAACAATATGGGTATAGAGGACAAGTACCTCAACATAATAAAGGCCATATATGACAAACCCACAGCCAACATCATACTTAACAGTGAGAACCTGAAAGCTTTTCACCTAAGATCAGGAACAAGAAAGGGATGCCCACTCTTCTCACTTTAATTCAACATAGTACTGGAGGTCCTAGACACGGCAATCAGACAACACAAAGAAATACAAGGCATCCAGATTGGTAAAGAAGTCAAACTGTCACTATTTGTAGATGACATGATATTGTACTTAAAAACACTAAAGGCTACACTCGAACACTACTAGAACTAATATCTGAATTCAGCAAAGGTGCAGGATACAAAATTAATACACAGAAATCTTTAGCTTTCCTATACACTAATGATGAACTAGCAGAAAGAGAAACCAGGAAAACAATTCCATTCACAATTGTATCAAAAAGAATAAAATACCTAGGAAAAACCTAACCAAGGAAGTGAAAGACCTATACCCTGAAAAGGACAAGACACTCTTAAGAGAAATTAAAGAGGACACTAACAAATGGAAACTCATCCCATGCTCTTGGCTAGGAAGAATTAATATTGTCAAAATGGCCATTCTGCCTAAAGCAATCTACAGATTCAATGCAATCCCTATCAAAATACCCACAACATTCTTCAACGAACTGAAACAAATAGTTCTAAAATTCATATAGAACCAAAAAAGACCCTGAACAGCCAAAGCATTCCTGAGAAGGAAGAGTAAAACAGGAGGGATCTCACTTCCAAACTCCAATCTCTACTATAAAGCCACAGTAATCAAGACAATTTGGTACTGGCACAAGAACAGACCCACAGACCAGTGGAACAGAATAGAGAGTCCAGATATTAACCAAAATATATGTGCTCAATTAATATACAATATAGGAGCCATGGATATACACTGGGGAAATGGCAGCCTCTTCAATAGCTGGTGTTAGCAAAACTGGCAGCTACATGTAAGAGAATGAAACTGGATCATTGTCTAACCCCATACACAAAAGCAAATTCGAAATGGATCAAAGACCTGAATGTAAGTCATGAACCATAAAACTCTTAGGAAAAAACATAGGCAAAAATCTCTTGGATGTAAGCATGAGCAACTCCTTCATGAACATAGGCAAGGGAAAACAAAAGCAAAAATGAACAAGTGGGACTACATTAAACTAAAAAGCTTCTGTACAGCAAAGGACACCATCAGTAGAACAAAAAAAACATCCTACAGTATGGGAGAATATATTCATAAATGACATATCTGATAAAGGATTGGCATCCAAAATATATAAAGAGCTCATGCACCTCAACAAACAAAAAGCAAATAATCTAATTAAAAAATGGGCAGAGGATCTGAACAGACAGTTCTCTAAAGAAGAAATTCAGATGGCCAACAGGCACATGAAAAGATGCTCGACATTGCTAATCATCAGAGAAATGCAAATTAAAACCACAGTGAGATATCACCTCATACCAGTAAGGATGGCCACCATCCAAAAGACAAACAACAACAAATTTTGCCAAGGATGTGGAGAAAGGGGATCCTTCCTACACTGCTGGCAGGAATGTAAATTAGTTCAATCATTGTGGAAAGCAGTATGGAGGTTCCCCAAAAACTAAAAATAGAAATACCATTTGACAGGAATTCCACTCCTAGGTGTTTACCCTAAGAATGCAGGAGCCCAGTTTCAAAAAAACATATGCACTCCTATGTTTATCACAGCACTATTTACAATAGCCAAGAAATGGAAGCAACCTAAGTGTCCATCAATAGATGAATGGATAAAGAAGATGTGGTACACATACACAATGTGTGTATTATTCAGCCATAAGAAGAAAGCAAATCCTACCATTTGCAACAACATGGATGGAGCTAGAGGGTATTATGCTCAGTGAAATAAGCCAGGCAGAGAAAGACAAGCATCAAATGATTTTACTCATCTGTGGAGTATAAGAACAAAGAAAAAATTGAAGGAACAAAGCAGCAGCAGACTCACAGAACCCAAGAATGGACTAACAGTTACCAAAGGGAAAGGGACTAGGGAGGATGAGTGGGAAGGGAGGGATAAGTGGGAAAAGGGAGCATTATGATTAGCAGACATAATGTAGGGGTGCGGGGGCACGGGGAAGGCTGTACAACACAGAGAAGACAAGTAGTGATTCTATAGCATCTTACTATGCTGATGGACAGTGATTGTAATGGGGTACATGGTGGGGACTTGATAATGGGTGGAGTCTAGTAACCATAATGTTCCTCATGTAATTGTAGATTAATGATACCAAAATGAAAAATAAAAAAAAAAAGAATCTACTACATACCAAATGCTATTTTGGGTCCTAGGTATACCACAGTGAACAAAAAAAAGGCTCCTTGTAATATATTTGCAAAAAATATATTCATTAAGAGGCTAATATCCAAAATACATAAGGAACTCATACAGGACAATTAAAGATGGTGGCATGAGAGGTGAGATAGAAACTTCCTCCCAAAACCACATATGATATGAAAATTTAGCAAATGCATCTGGTCCTGAAAGAGCAACAGGAAAGAAGGCTGCGCCAGACGGTCTACACCTGAGGAAACCAACAAACCTCAAGGAAAAGGGTAAAGTACCAAAGATGAGATCCAGAGGGACCCAAGCCCTTTCCCCACCCCAGCTCACTGAAGGGAGGAAGAGAAACAGAGAAGAGAGTGGGTGGAGGCCTAGGACTGCTGAACACCCAGCCCTGAAGATCTGCTCTGGGAACACAAAGCTACATAACATGGTGCTCTGGAGATCAGGGGGATTGGAAAGCTAACACTGGTGGAATACTTGGAGAGACTGAGATTAGAGCTGCTTGTGGAAAACAGGGATTCACATGCAGCCGCTCTGGGACAAAAGAAAGGTGGGCAGCCTGAGAGATTTCCTAACAGCAAAAGGGCTGCCAAAGGGGCAAGGATTGCACAGAGCTTGCTGCTCAGGAAAAAGGACAAGTAGATAAAATTGTCTGGTTGCACTCTGCCTAGCAGGTTGGGAAATTTCAGGAGCTTCAGGAGCTGCATCCACCTTGCTGGCAACACAGCTACAAGTTCCCCCACTGCAATACGCAGATGGCTGTGCATTCCTCCCAGCCAGCACCAGTTTGCCAAACAGCTGCCCCAGCCAGAGGGTGGTGCTGCCTACGGCACCTAGAAGTGCAAAGCACAGAGGCCTCTCCCTACACACTTGCCCACTGGCCCTCGCAGTAAGATAGGTACTGTAGCCAAGAAGCAGGGAAGAACTCTTTCCGCCTGACAGGCACCAATGCGAATTGCCTGCAACCCAAGCCTTTGCTTCACGGGTTCAACAGTTCCAGTGAGTAGAGCTTCTCGGCACTAGAGGGCATCACCTCCAAATAAAAAACTTCAAAGAAACCTGGTTCACACCAAAATCCCCACAAACACCAGAAATAGGGCCAAGTGAAACTGAACTCATCAATCTTTCTGAAAGAGATTTCAAAATAAAAATCATAAACATGCTTACAGAGCTACAGAAAAATATTCATGAACTCAGGGATGAATTCAGGAATGAGATGCAAATGTTGAAGAAATCAATATCTGAAATAGAACATGCAAAGGAGGGATTTAAAAGCATATTAGATGAAGTAGAAGAGACAGTAAATGAAATAGAAATTAGAGAACAGGAATAAAAGAAGCTGAGACACAGAGAAAAAAGGATCTCTAGGAATGAAAGAATATTCAGAGAACTGTGTGACCAATGAAAATGGAACAATATCATATTATAGGGATACCAGAAGAAGAAGAGAGAGAAAAAGGGATTGAAAGTGTCTTTGAGGAGGTAATGCTGAAAACCTACCTAATCTAGGAAAGGAGATAGTTTCTCAGGCCAAGGAGTGTACAGATCTGCCAACACAAGGGATCCAAGGAAGACAACACAAGGACATATAATAATTAAAATGGCAAACAACAAGGATAAGGACAGACTTAAAAGCAGCCAGAAAGAGAAAAAAGATCACATATACAGGAAAACCCATCAGGCTATCATCAGACTTCTTAACTGCAACCTTACAGGCCAAAAAGTAGTGACATGATATATTTAATACAATGAAGCAGAAGGGCCTTGAACCAAGAATACTATACCCAGCAAGTTTATCATTTAAATTTGAAGGAGGGATTAAACAATTTGCAGATAAACAATAGTTGAGAGTATTTACCTTCCACAAACTGTCTCTACAGTGTATTTTGGATGGAATGCTATAGATGGAAGTGTTCCTAAGGCTAAATAGCTGTCACCAGAAGAAATAAAACCACAGTAAAGAAAGCAGACCAATTAAATACTAAGCAGATGCAAAATTGAGGCAAGCAAGAGGGCTAGTGGCTGGTGACACGAAGGAGCATCAGCCCTCCCCATCTGCCCAGCTAGCTCAGTCGGTAGAGCATGAGACTCTTACTCTCAGAGTTGTGAGTTCAAGCCCAACTAGGAGCGGCAGAGGGAAGCAGCCAGGCTGCTGGCTGGTGACGCATGGGAGCATCAGCCCTCCCAGCTCTTTCTGTCTTTCTTTCTTTTCTTTGCCCCCCTTCCGCACTTCAGGACCTGCTCGACTAGGCGCGGCAAGACTGCGTCACAAAATCAAATCAAATACCCCCAAAGTCAGTCAAGGGATAGACAAAGAGGACAGAATATGTTACCTAATATATAAAGAACAGAGGAGGAAGAAAAAGGAGGAAAAAGAAAAAAGAACTTTAGATTGTGTTTGTAATAGTATACTAAGTGAGTTAAGTTAGACTGTTAGATAGTAAGGAAGTTACCCTTGAACCTTTGGTAACCACGAATCTAAAGCATGTAATGGCAATAAGTACATATCTATCAATAATCACCCTAAATGTAAATGGTCTGAATGCACCAATCAAAAGACATATAGTCACTGAATGGGTAAAAAACAAGACCCATCTATAAGCTGCCTACAAGAGACTCACATCAAACCCAAAGACATCACAGAAAGGGATGGAAAAAGATATTTCATGCAACTAATAGGGAGAAAAACGCAAGAGTTGCAGTACCTGTATCAGACAAAATAGACTTCAAAACAAAGAAAGTTACAACAGAAAAAGGCATTACATAATGATAAAGGGGTCAGTCCAACACGAGGATATAACCATCATAAATATGTTTGCTCCCAACATATAGGCACCTACATATGTGAAACAAATACTAACAGAATTAAAGGGAGAAATAGGATGCAATGCATTCATTTTAGGAGACTTCAGCACACTACTCACTCCAAAGGACAGATTAACCAGACAGAAACTAAGTAAGGAGACAGAGGCACTGAACAACACATTAGAACAGATGGACCTAACAGACATCTACAGAACACTCCACACAAAAGCAGAAAGATACACATTCTTCTCAAGTGCACATGGAACATTTTCAAGAATAGATCATATACTAAGCCACAAAAGAGCCTCAGTAAATTTAAAAAGATTGAAATTGTACCAACCAGCTTCTCAGGCCACAAAGGTATGAAACTAGAAATAAATTACGCAAAGAAAATGAAAGAGCCCACAAACATGTAGAGGCTTAACAATATGCTCCTAAATAGCCAACGGATCAATGAAGAGATCAAGCAATATATGGAGACAAATGACAACAATAACTCAACACCACAAAATCTGTGGGGACGCAGCAAAGGCCATGCCAAGAGGGAAGTATATTGCAATACAGGCCTATCCCAGGTGAGAAGAACAATCCCATTTGAACAGTCTAAACTCACAATTGAAGAAACTAGAAAAAGAAGAACATATGAGGCCCAAAGTCAGTAGAAGGACATAATAAAGATTAGAGTAGAAATAAATAAAACTGAGAAGAATAAAACGATAGAAAGAACCAATGAAAGCAAGAGCTGGTTCTTCGAGAAAATAAACAAAATAGATAAACCCCTAGCCAGACTTATCAAGAAAAAAAGAGAGTCTGCACACATAAAGAGAATCAGAAATGAGAAAGGAAAAATCACTACAGACACCACAGAAATACAAAGAATTATTACAGAATACTATCAAAATTTATATGCTAACAAACTGGATAACCAAGGAAAAATGAATAACTTTCTAGAAAAATACAATCTTCCAAGGCTGACCAGGAAGAAACAGAAAAACTGAACAGACCAATTACAAGCAATGAAATTGAATTGGTAATAAAAAAACTACCTAAGAACAAAACACCTGAACCAGATGGCTTCACTGCTGAATTTTATCAAACATTTAGGGAAGACCTACCCATCCTCCTTAAAGTTTTCCAAAAAGTAGAAGAGGGAATACTTCCAAACTCATTCTATGATGCCAGCATCACTCTAATATCAAAACTAGGCAAAGACACCATAAAAAAAGAAAACTATAGACCAATATCCCTGATGAACATAGATGCAAAAATACTCAACAAAATATTAGCAAACTGAATTCAAAAATACACGAAAAAGACTCTTCATCATGATCAAGTGGGATTTATTCCAGGGATCCAAGGATGGTACAATATTCAAAAATCCATCAACATCATCCACATCAAAAAAAGAAGGACAAAAATCACATGATCATCTCCATAGATGCAGAAAAAGTATTTGACAAAATTCAACATCCATTCATGATAAAAACTCTCAACAAAATGGGTATAGAGGGCAAGTACCTCAACATAATAAAGGCCATATATGACAAACCCACAGCCAACATCATACTTAACAGCGAGAAGCTGAAAGCTTTTCCTTTAAGATTGGCAACAAGACAAGGATGCCCATTCTCCCCACTTTTATTCAACATAGTACTGGAGGACCTAGCCACGGCAAGTAGACAACACAAAGAAATACAAGGCATCCAGTTTGGTAAGGAAGAAGTCAAACTGTCATGGTTTGCAGATGACATGATACTATACATTAAAAACCCTAAAGAATCCACCACAAAAAACTAGAACTAATACCTGAATTCAGCAAAGCTCCATGATACAAAATCAATACACAAAAATCTGTTACATTCTTACATACTAACGATGAACTAATAGAAAGAGAAATCAAGAAAACAATTCCATTCACAATTGCATCAATAAGAACAAAATACTTAGGAATAAACCTAAACAAGTAAGTGAAAGACCTATACCCTGAGAACTACAAGACACCTATGAGAGAAATTAAAGAAGATACCAATAAATGGAAACACATTCTGTGCTCATGAATAGGAAGAATTAATATTGTCAAAATGGCCATCCTGCCTAAAGCAATCTACAGATTCAATACAATCCCTATCAAAATACCAACAGCATTCTTCAGTGAACTAGATGAGAGTTCTAAAATTCATATGGAACCACAAAAGACCAATCCTGAGAAGGAAGAATAAAGTTGGAGGATTATGCTCCCCAACTTCAAGCTCTACTACAAAGCCACAGTAATCAAGACAATTTGGTATTGCCACAAGAACAGACTCATAGGTCAATGGAACAGAATACAGAGCCCAGATAGAAACCCAAGCATATCTGGTCAATTAATATACGATAAAGGAGCCATGGACATACGATGGGGAAATGACAGCCTCTTCAACAGCTGGTGTTAGCAAAACTGGACTGCTACATGTAAGAGAATGAAACAGCATTATTGTCTATCTCCATACACAAAAGTAAACTCAAAATGGATCAAAGACCTGAATGTAAGTCATGAAACCATAAAACTCTTAGAAGAAAACATAGGCAAAAATCTACTGAATACAAATATGAGCAAATTTTCCTGAATGCATCTCCATGGGCAAGGGAAACAAAAGCAAAAATGAACAAATGGGACTCCATCAAGCTGAAAACCTTCTGTACAGCAAAGAACACCATCAGTAGAACAAAAAGGCATCCTAGAGTGTGGGAGAATATATTCATAAATGACATATCCAACAAGGGGTTAACATACAAAATATATAAAGAACTCACACGCCTCAACACCCAAAAAGCAAATAACCCTATTAAAAAATGGGTGGAGGATATGAACAGACACTTCTCCAAAGAAGAAATTCAGATGGCCAACAGACACATGTAAAGATGTTCCACATCACTAATCATCAGAGAAATGCAAATTAAAATCACAATGAGGTATCACCTCACACCAGTTAGGATGGCCAACATAGAAAAGACTAGGAACAACAAATGCTGGTGAGGATATGGAGAAAGGGGGACCCTCCTACACTGCTGGTGTGAATGTAAATTAGTTCAACAAATGTGGAAAGCAGTATATAGGTTCCTCAAGAAACTAAAAATAGAAATACCATTTGACCCTGAAATTCCACTCCTAGGAATTGACCCAAAGAAAACAAGTTCTCAGATACAAAAAGATATATGTACCCCTATGGTTACTGCAGCTCTATTTACAATAGCCAATATATGGAAGCAACCTAAGTGTCCATCAGTAGATGAATGGTTAAAGAAGATGTGGTACATATACAGAAAGAAATACTATTCAGCCATAAGAAGAAAACAAATCCTACCACTTGCAACAACATGGATGGAGCTAGAGGTTATTATGCTCAGTGAAATAAGCCAGGAGAAGAAAAGGAAGTGCCAAACGATTTCCCTCATTTGTGGAGTGTAGCAACTACGCAAAACTGAAGGAAGAAAACAACAACAGACTCACAGACTCCAAGAAGGGACTAGGGGTTACTAAAAGGGAGAGGTTGGGCAGGATGGGTGGGGAGTAAGGGAGAAGGGGATTGAGGGGTATCATGATAAGGTCACAGAGAAGATAGTGTAGTACACAGTAAACAAGTACACTGATGAAGAGTAATTTCAGAAGGCATGTGGGGAACTCGATAATATGGGTGAATGGAGTAACCATAACGTTTTTCAAGTGAAACCTTCATTAGAGTGTATCTCAATGATACCTTAATAAAAAATTAAAAAAAAAGAGAACTCAGACAACTCAACACCAAAAAAATACAAACATTTTGATTAAGAAACAGGCAGAGAAAACTTCTTTTTCCAAAGAAGGCATACAGATGGCAAAAAGATTTTTAAAAAGCTCAGTATCACTAATTTGATTTGGAATTACAAATAAAAAACCACAATGAGATATTAGTCATAGCAGGTAGAATGGCTTTTATAAAAAAGACAAGAAGAGGCGGAGCCAAGACGGTGGCGTGAGAAGAGCAGCAGAAATCTCCTCCCAAAACCACACAGATCTATGAAAATATAACAAAGACAACTCTTCCTAAAATAGAGACCAGAGGACACAGGACAACATTCAGACCACATCCACACCTGAGAGAACCCAGCGCCTTGCGAAGGGGGTAAGATACAAGCCCCGGCCCGGCGGGACCCGGGTGCCCCTCCCCCCAGCTCCCGGCAGGAGGAGAGGAGTCAGCAGGGAGGGAGAAGGAGCCCAGGACTGCTGAACACCCAGCCCCAGGATTCCGGACCAGAGTGCAGACAGTGCATGCGTGGGGTCCCAGATACTAGGGAAACAGGGCGGCAGAACCAGTGAGCAGGTGCCTGAGGGCGACACTGGAGAACAAAGAAATGGGAGCGGCCATTTTTTTTTTTTCTGGCGAGTGCTTTTTGGAAGTCTTAAAGGGACAGGGACCCCAATACTAGGGAAACAGGGAAGCAAGACCAGTGAGCAGGTGCCTGAGACCGGCACCTGAGGACAAAGAAAATCGTGCTTTTTTCTTTTTCTTTTTTTTTTTAAATTATTTATTTAATTTTTGTTTGTTTTTTGTTGTTGCTGTTGTTGTTTTGGTTTGGAGAGTGCTTTTTGGAAGTCTTAAAGGGGCAGGGTAGGAAACTTAGTCCAGAGGCAGGGAATCTCGGGTTCTCTGGGCACTCTAACCCCCTGGGCAGCAGGGAGCACAGAGGCCCCATGGAGATAAATAGCCTCCCGGCCGCTCCCCCTCCAACAGGGCTCCACCATTTTGGAGCAGCAGCCCGAGCCAGGCCACGCCCACCGCAACAGTGGAGATAAACTCCATAGCAGCCACGCAGGAAGCAGAAGCCCTGTCTGCGCACAGCTGCCCAGCACAAGCCACTAGAGGTCGCTATTCTCCCAGGAGAGAAAGGCCACAAACCAACAAGAAGGAAAGCTCTTCCAGCTGTGACTCATGCCAGCTATGCAAACTATCTCTATCACTATGAAAAGGCAAAACTACAGGCAGACAAAGATCACAGAGACAACACCTGAGAAGGAGTCAGACCTAACCAGTCTTCCTGAAAAAGAATTCAAAATAAAAATCATAAACATGCTGACAGAGATGCAGAGAAATATGCAAGAGCTAAGGGATGAAGTCTGGAGGGAGATCACAGATGCCAGGAAGGAGATTACAGAAGTGAAACAAACCCTGGAAGGATTTATAAGCAGAAGAGATAAGATGCAAGAGGCCATTGAAGGAATATAAGCCAGAGAACAGGAACGTATAGAGGCTGACATAGAGAGAGATAAAAGGATCTCCAGGAACGAAACAATACTAAAAGAACTATGTGACCAATCCAGAAGGAACAATATCCGTATTATAGGGGTAACAGAAGAAGAAGAGAGAGGAAAAGGGATAGAAAGTGTCTTTGAAGAAATAAATGCTGAAAACTTCCCCAAACTGGGGGGGTAAATAAACAGACCACAGAAATACACAGAACCCCCAACAGAAAGGATCCAAGGAGGACAACACCAAGACACATAATAATTAAAATGGCAAGGATCAAGGACAAGGAAAGAGTTTTAAAGGCAGCTAGAGAGAAAAAGGTCACCAATAAAGGAAAACCCATCAGGCTAACATCAGACTTCTCAACAGAAACCCTACAGGCCAGAAGAGAATAGCATGATATATTTAATACAATGAAACAGAAGGGCCTTGAACCAAGGATACTGGATCCAGCACGACTATCATTTAAATATGATGGCAGGATTAAACAATTCCCAGTCAAGCAAAAGCTGAGGGAATTTGCTTCCCACAAACCACCTCTACAGGGCATCTTACAGGGACTGCTCTAGATGGGAGCACTCCTAGAAAGAGCACAGAACAAAACACCCAACAAATGAAGAATGGAGGAGGAGGAATAAGAAGGGAGAGAAGAAAAGAATCTCCAGACAGTGTATATAACAGCTCAATAAGCGAGCTAAGTTAGGCAGTAAGATACTAAAGAGGCTAACCCTGAACCTTTGGTAACCACAAATTTAAAGCCTGCAATGGCAATAAGTACATATCTCTCAATAGTCACCCTAAATGTAAATGGACTTAATGCACCAATCAAAAGACACAGAGTAACAGAATGGATAAAAAAGCAAGACCCATCTATATGCTGCTTACAAGAAACTCACCTCAAACCCAAAGAAATGCACAGACTAAAAGTCTAGGGATGGAAAAAGATATTTCACGCAAACAGTGAGAAAAAACAGGGGTTGCAGTACTAATATCAGACAAAATAGACTTCAAAACAAAGAAAGTAACAAGAGATAAAGAAGGACACTACATAATGATAAAGGGCTTAGTCCAACAAGAGGATATAACCATTATAAATATGTATGCACCCAACGCAGGAGCACCAGCATATGTGAAACAAGTACTAACAGAACTAAAGGAGGAAATAGACTGCAATGCATTCATTTTAGGAGATTTCAACACACCATTCACTCCACAGGACAGATACACCAGACAGAAAATAAGTAAGGACACACAGGCATTGAACAACACACTAGAGCAGGTGGACCTAATAGACATCTATAGAACTCTACACCCAAGAGCAACAGGATACACATTCTTCTCAAGTACACATGGAACATTCTCCAGAATAGACCACATACTAGCTCACAAAAAGAGCCTCAGTAAATTAAAAAAGATTGAAATCCTACCAACCAACTTTTTAGACCACAAAGGTATAAAACTAGAAATAAATTGTACCAAGAAAGCAAATAGGCTCAAAAACACATGGAGGCTTAACAACACACTTCTAAATAGTCGATGGATCAATGACCAAATTAAAATGGAGATGCAGCAATATATGGAAATAAATGACAACAACAACACAAAGCCCCAACTTCTGTGGGACGCAGTGAAAGCAGTCTTAAGAGGAAAGTATATAGCAATCCAGGCATATTTAAAGAAGGAAGAACAAACCCAAATGAATAGTCTAATGTCACAATTATCAAAATTGGAAAAAGAAGAACAAATGAGGCCTAAAGTCAACAGAAGGAGGGACATAATAAAGATCAGAGAAGAAATAAACAAAATTGAGAAGAATAAAACAATAGAAAAAATCAGTGAAACCAAGAGCTGGTTCTTTGAGAAAATAAACAAAATAGATAAGCCTCTAGCCAGACTTATTAAGAGAAAAAGAGATTCAACACACATCAACAGAATCAGAAATGAGAAACGAAATATCACAACGGACCCAACAGAAATACAAAGAATTATTAGAGACGACTATGAAAACTTATATGCTAAGAAGTTGGAAAACCAAGAAGAAATGGACAACTTCCTAGAAAAATTTAAACGTCCAAAACTGACCAAGGAAGAAACACAGAATCTAAACAAACCAATTACGAGCAAAGAAATTGAAGCAGTAATCAAAAAACTACCCAAGAAAAAAACACCCGGGCCAGATGTATTTACCACGAAATTTTATCAGACACACTGAGAAGACATATACCCATTCTCCTTAAAGTTTTCAAAAAAATAGAAGAGGAGTGAATACTCCCGAACTAATTCTATGAAGCCAACATCACCCTAATACCAAAACTAAGCAAAGACCCCACCAAAAAAGAAAATTACAGACCAATATCCCTGATGAATGTAGATACAAAAATACTCAATAAAATATTAGCAAACAGAATTCAACAGCATGTCAAAAGGATAATACACCATGACCAAGTGGGATTCATCCCAGGGATGCAAGGATGTTACAACATTCGAAAATCCATCAACATCATCCACCACATCAACAAAAAGAAAGACAAAAACCACATGATCATCTCCATAGATGCTGAAAAAGCATTTGACAAAATTCAACATCCATTCATGATAAAAACTTTCAGCAAAATGGAAATAGAGGGCAAGTACCTCAACATAATAAAGGCCATATATGATAAACCCACAGCCAGCATTATACTGAACAGCGAGAAGCTGAAAGCATTTCCACTGAGATCGGGAACCAGACAGGGATGCCCACTCTCCCCACTGTTATTTAACATAGTACTGGAGGTCCTAGTCATGGCAATCAGACAAAACAAATAAATACAAGGAATCCAGATTGGTAAAGAAGAAGTTAAACTGTCACTATTTGCAGATGATATGATACTGTACATAAAAAACCCTAAAGACTCCACCGCAAAACTACTAGAACTGATATTCGGAATGCAGCAAAGTTGCAGGATACAAAATTAACACACAGAAATCTGTAGCTTTCCTATACACTAACAATGAACCAATAGAAAGAGAAATCAGGAAAACAATTCCATTCACAATTGCATCAAAAAGAAAAAAATACCTAGGAATAAACCAAACAAAAGAAGTGAAAGACCTATATATACCCTGAAAACTAAAAGTCACTCTTAAGAGAAATTAAAGGGGACACTAACAGACGGAAACTCATCCCATGCTCATGGCTAGGAAGAATCAATATCGTCAAAATGGCCATCCTGCCCAAAGCAATATACAGATTTGATGCAATCCCTATCAAATTACCAGCAACATTCTTCAATGAACTGGAACAAATAATTCAAAAATTCATATGGAAACACCAAAGACCCTGAATAGCCAAAGCAATCCTGAGAAAGAAGAATAACTTCAAGCTCTACTACAAAGCCATAGTAATCAAGACAATTTGGTACTGGCACAAGAACAGAGCCACAGACCAGTGGAACAGATAAGAGACTCCAGACATTAACCCAAACATATATGGTCAATTAAAATATTTGATAAAGGAGCCATGGACATACAATGGTGAAATGACAGTCTCTTCAACAGATGGTGCTGGCAAAACTGGACAGCTACATGTAGGAGAATGAAACTGGACCATTGTGTAACCCCATACACAAAAGTAAATTCAAAATGGATCAAAGAACTGAATGTAAGTCATGAAACCATAAAGCTCTTAGAAAAAAACATAGGCAAAAGCCTTTTAGACATAAACATGAGTGACCTCTTCTTGAACATATATCCCCAGGCAAGGAAAACAACAGCAAAAATGAACAAGTGGGACTATATTAAGCTGAAAAGCTTTTGTACAGCAAAAGACACCATCAACAGAACAAAAAGGAACACTACAGTATGGGAGAATATATTTGAAAATGACAGATCCGATACAGGCTTGACATCCAGAATATATAAAGACCTCACACGCCTCAACAAACAAAAAAGAAATAACCCAATTAAAAAATGGGCAGAGGAACTGACAGTTCTCTAAAAAAGAAATACAGATGGTCAACAGATACATGAAAAGATGCTCCACATCGCTAATTATCAGAGAAATGCAAATTAAAACTACAATAAGGTATCACCTCACACCAGTAAGGATGGCTACCATACAAAAGACAAACAACAACAAATGTTGGCGAGGCTGTGGAGAAAGGGGAACCCTCCTACACTGCTGGTGGGAATGTAAATTAGTTCAACCATTGTGGAAAGCAGTATGGAGGTTCATCAAAATGCTCAAAACAGACTTACCATTTGACCCAAGAATTCCACTCCTCGGAATTTACCCTAAGAATGCAGCAATCAAGTTTGAGAAAGACAGATGCACCCCTATGTTTATCGCAGCACTATTTACAATAGCCAAGAATTGGAAACAACCTAAATGTCCATTGATAGATGAATGGATAAAGATGTGGTACATATACACAATGGAATAGTATTCAGCCATAAGAAAAGGGAAAATCCTACCATTTGCAGCAACATGGATGGAGCTGCAGGGTATTATGCTCAGCGAAATAAGCCAAGCAGAGAAAGAGAAATAACAAATGATTTCACTCATCTGTGGAGTATAAGAACAAAGGAAAAACTGAAGGAACAAAACAGCAGCAGAATCACAGAACTTAAGAATGGATTAACAGGTACCAAAGGGAAAGGGACTAGGGAGGATGAGTGGGTAGGGAGGGATAACGGGGGGAAAAAAAGGGGGGTATTAAGATTAGCATGCATGGGGGGGAGGGAGGGGACGGCTGTACAACACAGAGAAGACAAGTAGTGATTCTACAACATTTTGCTATGCGGATTGACAGTGACTGTAAAGAGGTTTATAGGGGGGACCTGGTATAGGGGAGAGCCTAGTAAACATAATATTCATCATGTAAGTGTAGATTAATGATAACAAAAAAAAAAGCGTTCCTGTGTGGTGACCTCTAATGACTTCTACACAATGGTATAAAGGGCATATCAAAGTGAGGGCAAAGGGTCTGTTTGTGTTTATACAAAGGATCAAAGCCTAATTTGGCTACCCAGAAAATGAACTAAGATACGATATGAAGAAGAACTTCCAACATCAGCACTCTCTGGAAGACTCATACCAGAAGATGATCATCAAGAAACCTCAAAAACCTCAACAAAGATCCAGGCGATGCTGCAGTTGTAGCTGCATCCATCCCACTGGTTCCTGGACTTGCCATTGGAATGAAGAAGGAGATATCTAAGCTGGCCTGTGCTTTCATTAAAGCAACAAATTTGACTGGATCTATACTGTTGGAACTCAACCAAGAATTAGGAGAAGTGCAAGTTGTAGCACTCTAAAATCTTACGACTACAGACTATCTACTGTTAAAAGAACATATGGGATGTGAACAGTCCCCAGGAATGGGTTGTTTTAATTTGTCTGATTTCTCTCAGACTGTTCAAGTACAGTTGGACAATATCCATCATATCATAGACAAATTTTCACAAATGCCTAGGATGCCTAACTGGTTTTCTTGGCTTCACTGGAGATGGCTGGTAATTATAGATCTGCTTTGGTTATGTAGCTGTATTCCTAATATGTTAATGTGTGTGTGCAATTTAATTAGTAGTTAAAACCTATACATGCTTAAGTTACTCTACAAGAAGATATGTCAAAGAAATAATCAATCCTCCCATGTTTTCTTCCGTCTGCTACCTCTGCAGCTTTTCTTCTTCCTTCGTAATTACAACCCTTAAATAGAATTCGTGCCTCATATCGAATTTACCGAGTATCATAATTCCTCCAAATGGTAAAGATACCTCAAGACAAATGCTGGGCATAGAAGCCACAGGGCATAAATCTGCAAAGAAGTAAAAAGCTAACCTTTTTAAAGAATATTTCTTCTCTCTCACTTACCAACTTTACATCTCCCTGTATGGCCCCGGAAGATGGCTGGTTAGCCAGAGACGGGTAAGATTCCTCAAGGGAGGAACAACCTAAGACAGGCACAGTCGCAGAGGGGCCATCAGGTGAGAAATTGGGGATCAACAGTGGTGAGGTTTAGAACCTCATCCCCCCCAACCCCCCGTTTTGAGAGAAATCTTCTACATCCGTGGATGTTTTAATACCCTTGTCTAGCTTGGATTAACACATAGTCTACAGGCACACACCTGATCATCTACAATTGCTCTCTTACAACACTAAACTATGTTTTCTATCTTTATCTTGCATCTACCTACCACTTCAGTATTTTATTTAAAAAAATAATAATAATAATAATAAAGGGAGAAATGTGGGATCCACATATAAATCAAGTATAAAAATCAAACTAACATTCATATTTCACCTGATTGTTTACAGTTCATAATGTGTGATCAAAACCGAAAGTTTCTGTGATGACTGCCCTTGTACTGTTCACCATGTAAGAACTTATTCACTATGTAAGAATTCGTTCACCATGTGAGAACTTGTTCGTTATGCTTCAGAAGATTGGAGACTGACGAGAATTAGGCTTGCGATGGATTAATGATTGTGCATTGAGCATTGACTCCCCTATACAGAGTTTTATTGTTGTTAACAACCATTTGATCAATAAATATGAGAGATGCACTCTCAAAAAAAAAAAAAAGACAAGAAATAACAAGTGCTGGAGAGGATGTGGAGAAAAGGGAACTCTTATGCACTGCTGGTGGGAATGTAAATAGTGCAGCCACTATAGAAAAATGTATGGAGATCCCTCCAAAAATTCAAAATAGAAATACCATATGACCCAGTAATTCCACTTTTGGGTATTTCCTGAAGAAAACAAAAACTGTAATTTGAAAAGATACATGTGCCCCTATAGTTATTGCTGCATTACTTTATAATATTTATGTTATTTATAAGACATTGAAGCAATCTACGTGTCCAATGATAAATGGATTAAGATGATACGGTGTGCATATGTTTTTGTGTGTGTGTGTATATAGTGTGATATTACTCACTATAAATATTATTCAGTGTATTATTGTATAAAAAAGAATGAAATCTTGCCATTTGTGACAACAGGGATGAATTTAGAGGGTATTAAGTGAAATTAGTCAGACAAAGACGAATACCATGTGATTTCACTTATACCTAGAATCGAAAACTCAAAACAAACTAAACAGAAATAAACATCTAATGGTTGCCACAGAGATAGGGGGTATGATGATGGGCCAAACAGGGGATAAAGAGGCAGAAACTTCCAATTATAAAATAAGTCACAGGCATGAAAAGTACAGCATAGTTAACAATACTGTAATAACTTTGTATGGTGACATTTATCAGGGTGAGCATTATATAATGTATATGTAATTGTCTAATAACTATATTGTACACCTGTAACTAATATATTGTATATCAACTACTCTTCACAAAAAAATAATTATCTGAAAATCCAACAAAACTAAGCTTCTTGAACTCATTGAACTAACATTCTAGTCAGAGTTCAGGAGACAACAAACAAACAATATACATAATATAAATTCTGATAGTAATAAATGCTATTAAAAAATTAAACAGTAAGAGAACAGTGTTAGCAATCGTATTTATAGACAGGGGGCAGTTAGGAAGTGTGACCTCCGCGCAGAGTCCTACAAGAATCAAATGTTGAACCGTAATCAGATATCAAGGAAAATGTTCTAGGCTTCGGGAAAAGTAATTGTATATTCACATCTGCGGTTTTTAAATATTTATATCATCGATTAAAAACTTTCCCAGGTAGAACAGAGATTTAATGTCATAAATCCTTTTTCATTCAGCAAGTATTTGCTTGGTTTATTCTACATATGGCATAATAAAAAAGCAGTCCTTAGAAGATGGAAGGTCTTAAACCCAGATAGTCTAAAACCTGAATATAAGTGGAGGAAAACATTACGGGAAGAATGCTGTATTCTCTCTCGCCACTTCCCACTCCCTCCCTTACACAATAGATAATCAAGAGTGCATCTGGCAATTAATTCATTCATGGCATCGAGATTTGCGATTGTTGATCTTTACTAGGTTTTTCGTGATGACCCCGAATTCTCTTTGTATGGCACCTATCATGATCCTCAATCTAGAAAATATGTTCATTATTTTTCGTATTTAGAACTCTGCCCAGTTGTGCACTGAAAAGAGTCTAGGCAGGGAACAGCAGCATTCAGTGTAAGTTCACAAAGGAGTAGATGAAATACAGAATTTTAGCGTTGATAAGTGCCCTCAGAGATTGAATTAAGAGGAGAAAAAGAGGGCCAAAGAAACAAAGCATTTGCCATCAAATGTCAGTTAATTTAATTACACATTATGTAGTTTAGCCCATTGAATGTGGGAATCCCAGTTATCGCCCCGTGTACATTTTGGCCAGCAGAATCCCTTCACCAGAGATTCCCGGACCAAAAGTTGAAACCGAACAGGGCTGACCGAGCTAGTGGAAATGTGACAAGTGCCTGAATTAGAGCCCGGGGATGCAGCTACGAGCCAGAGGCAAAGGTGGCCAAAGCCAGGCCAAAGAAAAGACAGGCTCCAGGCGCAAGTGTTTTCTGAAAGGACGCACGATCGGGTCGTACGTCTGGCTCTTACCTTCACTGAGGTTCCGACCCGACAGATTTAACTGGCCGCTCTTCCTCGCCGCCTTCAAAAGCCCCTGCGGTACCGAAGCACCACAGTACCTCCTCTCAGTCCTGAAACCAGCCCGCGGATCCCGCTCCGCCATTCCCTTGGGGCGCGACATGTTCAAACTCACAGGTCCAGAAGCAGAGCCCTGCCCGTGACGCTTAAAGGTGGCGCCACTGTAGCACCGCGCCCCTGCCGTGAGCGCGCGCTCGCTGCGCTGGGCTCGTGGCCTGGCTCTGGGCCTTCACTCTCCGTGGCGCGGCCCAGATGTCGTCACCCTGAGCGCCTGGGGCTGAAGGAGACAGGAGCCCTTCCCGTTGCCGGTGCTGGCCGTGCGTCTTGGAATTACTTTGCTCAAGTAAGTGTGTTTAATGGGCTGAAGAGGGCCTTTAGGGTTTCTTGTTTGCCCTCTTACTGCAACTCCAACCTTCTCCTCTGTGCTCCCGCCGTGGCGAGGGTATGGGGAAAGGCTAACCTTGCCTTCTCCCCTCGCCTGGCCTGGATGCGGGCCTTGACTAAAACTTGAGACCTGGGCGCGGTCTGCAGTCTCTCTGGACCCCAGCCCGTGTTCGTCGCTTGTGAAGGTGGTGCCAGGCCTCCGGCCGGCGCACAAAATAAATCAGATTTCCGTTCTTCGGGCCTATACACCGACTCCTAGAATTAGTGCACCTTGCCCGTTGTATTTACTTTATAGCCCAGCATAAGTGGCAGTGTGAAATGGAAGGGTTCGCCACAGAGGAGGAAAAAAAAAGCTTAATAGTAAATGTCCTCGCTACTGGACAGTTTAAGGAGACTAGTGGAAGTGGATGCTTTAGTGTAGCAAGAACAGCTCGGACTTTGAACTGCAGAGATGCGAGTTCGAATCCTAGTTTCTTCTGTATTTCACAAACTGTAACTTCAGGCAGTTTACTTGACCGTGTTTAAAGCTCACACCATTTTCGTTAATTTAGGGATAATAATTCATGTCTAATTAGGGTTTTTAAGTAATTAAGTGAAGGTAAAGGTTTAAATATTGACCTGTTGGTGAGGAAAGGGACTCCAGTTCAGAATAGAAAGTGAAAATTTTGTTAAATAAGTAGGTTTTCTTACTGTCCGAAATGCACAGCTTTACTGATTTAACAAATACTTAAGAATTCGACATCTTTAGTACTGTACAGAGTGCTAGACTTTTCTTCTGCCTGAAGTGATTTTGTTTTGAAAAGCATATGCTGTGATATATCCTCCTATGCTCACATCATCTCGGCTGGGGATGAAGAGGATATTTGAAACGTAGGTTGATGGCCCACTGATAAAATCTGCATCACACAGTTTTGCCTGAGTCCAGGTTCTTCCTACGTGTAAAATTCGATTTTTAACCCTATTTTTTCTTCTTAGTTTTATACAATCATTTACACTAAAAGTGACCAGTTGAGAAGTGCCATAGTTAAACTACCATGCAAAAGAGAATAGGTTTTAATGCCAGGATCATAGAAGTTTTTGTAAGGTCACTGTTGAGCCCCTGAATAAGTGCCAGGCTCAGTACTAATAATACCTGTTTTGCCCTCTTATTTATAGCACAAGACCAATTTTGCAGATGTAGAAATTGAGGCTAAAAGGGATTAAGAAACTTGCCAAAGGTCACAAGTTTCTATAAGTGGCCAAGAATATTGACCTTTCTTCTTAATCCAAACTTTGTTAGTCCTCCAAAATCTTTCTTGTTAATTATTATGATTTGTCCAGTGGCTTTTATTTTGTTATTTTCACTTCCTTTTATTCTGGAACTGTTTTAAGAGATACTTCAATTATGTTTTAAAAAAGATTTATTTATTAGGGAGAAACCTTTTTCTCTTCTTTAGGATGCAGCAGGCCTACCTTTGGAGGATGAATTGCTCAAGTATAAAATGTTAAAGTAGTCACCCCTTCCTCTTTAGTACAACATTTTTAAAAATTAAGGCAAAGTATATTTTTATTTATTGTGCTTCTACTTGAAGTTAAACGTTTCATAGTCAACATTTAATTATAGTGTCATGTTGAAACATTGTTGCATTTTACGAGAAATATCATGTTTAATGGCAAAGTAATTCTGAAAAATTGAAGTGAATGTACACTTGTGGTATACTTCAGTAGATATAAACTGACATATGTAAGAATTTTACTAGTATCTATCTATAGTATACTGTGTTTTGTACCTGTGTAGCAAATGCAGATTGAGCAAATTAGGGTAAAAATTATTACCTCATGGAATCGGGAAATTTCTTGTTTTTTCTCTCAAATTGATGAAAACTGAAAGCTTTGAAGAACTTGACTTGAGCTACTTTATGACAGCATAGTTATTTATGGTTATATTTGTGGGACTTTATATCAACTATATTACTTAAGAATGTATTACACAAACAAGCAAAAGAACCAACCCTTTTTCACATGAGCATTTAAGTGGAAGCATTTGCTTTTTTGAGAAAAAAATATTGTTAAAATACTATGAAATGGATGTCTCGTTTTTGTAACAATTTGTCTAGCTACAATTTATTATATTCACTTTAGTAAAATAATGGAAGGTTTTACTCTTCTAGCTTCTTTGCAAAATGAAAAAGAAAGTGAAGAAACCAAAAATATTTGGAGTCTAAGAATTACATCAGCCAAAATATGCTGTTTTGTTACATAATGGAAAGTAAGACTATTATCAAAGTAAGACAGAGTGTCTTATTTCTACTATTAAAATTTAATAAGACATTTCCAAATACGGCTGTATTACTCTGAACATTGCTACACATTAGGTTTTTTTCAAAACTGAAAGATAAAATTGATAAGATGGATTTATTGAGACAAATGGAAAAATTGTGGTAAAGGAAAATGACATTAATTCATGCAAATATTTTCACACACATTTGTTTAAAATATGTTATCAAAAGAGCAAAGTGAGTTTGCTTTGCAGACATTTCTAGGAAGTTTGTTTTTGTGTAAAGTAACAGATTTAGATTTAGCCTATTTTGAATCAGTATTTGTTTACCTTTCAGAATATTTCCTTATCTGTGAGTACAGCTATTTTATGCGAAAATTATTTATTGAGAGAACCGGTTTACTTTTTAACAGTATCATTGATTGGAGTTGTCCAACCTAACCTGTGTTGGTTAAAAGAATTGAATATTTTCTTAGTTGGACGTTTTACATTCCCATATACTTACTATTCAAAGTTTTCTTTATGTATTTGTCCCTTACTCTTTTAATAAGTTGCTTTAAATTATCAAAATTGAAAGCAAAATTATAGGATGTGGGCTCTTCGTGTTTTAAATACTCAATTTTAAAGGTGTTTGTTGCAGGTGTCTGTTTCCTTTGAAATTTTTAGTTTTCAGTTCCAAATTTGTTTCTTATTCATCTCTGTAACCGCCAACTTTTAAAAGTAATCTGTAAAAACATTCTATTCTGTTTATTTGAAGGCAGAACATATTTTGCATTTTTATTCGTAATTTCAAATGTGGCTTTGAATTATATTTTGTTATAGGAGCTGTGTGTGGTAATTTTTTTCTGATGAAGACAGTGCATTTATTTTAGATTATTCATTTGTATATTTGTTTCCTGTGTTTTTGTTTTCTTTTGAGTCACGAAGCAGTGAGCTTTCTCTAGGATATTTACTATTAGATTCAAATGTTGGGTCTTATATTTCTCTCTATGTACAAAAGAATTTTAGTCCACCAGCCTTAAGAAAATATCATTTTCATTTCCTTGTTAGAAAAAGGCTTTTATTTTTATGAACTAGCATCTTTTCATGTGAAAAAAAGTGGAGAAACTAGTTAAAAAAGCATTTTTATCCTAAATTACTTGTTGTTTTATTTTTTGGTTGTTTCTTTGTATTGAAAAAGGAAAGCTGAAACAGGACTGGTTATAAAGCGTTGTTCTTATTCCATTAAATAAAAAACACTATAGTATTGCTTATTGGTTTTTCTAAAATCAGCTGCAAATGGTTTCCATTAGTCCCAGTGATTCTTACTCCTAACTTTTAATAGCTGTTTTCTTGCTCATTTTTTCAAGATTGATGTATTTGGTGACTTAAAGTCTTAATTTCAACAGTAATTGTATAGGTTTTATGAATTTGTTTGCTTTTAAAGTAGTAAAGCATTACAAAGAGAAAATTAGGGCACTAAACCCTAGCATGTATACCTTATAATATTCTGTCTTCGTGTTCATACGTACAAAACCATTACCGAATAAATCTGCCTAAAAATTAGTTCTAATCAAAATCAACTATTTTAAAATTTGACTTTATATCACCCACAGCTGACAGTTTTGTTCTATTGGATTCAACTTGTAACTTCATTTGCTCAATACTTCAAAAAGAGAGATTCACTGATTATACATGGCACATATTGTTCTGGATGAGCCAAGCTTTCCAACTGTTTTATGTCTTAATAACACAAGATAGGTCCCTGAGACTTTATTCTTTGTGTAAGATAAGTTGGTAAGGGGGAGAAATATGAAAATTTGATAGTTTGTTGACAATCATAGTCAATAGATTTTAATTTAAAAATTTGATACTCAAATTTAGAGGTGGAATATTCATACTCACAATTGCAATTAAGATAATTGCTAGTTTACAGCATGGATGGATCTAGAGGGTATTATGCTTAGTGAAATAAGCCAGGCGGAGAAAGACAAATAACATATGATTTCACTTATTTGTGGGATATAAAAACAAAGCAAAATGGAAGGAACAAACAGCAGTAGACTCAGACACTGAGAAGTGACTAGTGTTTACCGAGGGGGGATGGGGAGAGGGATGGGAATAAAAGGGCACAATAATTCACAGTCATAGTGTAAGTTGATCATGGGGACTACTGACACACTGTGATGTACATTTGAAACCAACATAAGATTGTATATTAACAACACTTTAATAAAAAAAAACTTACTGGGAGAAAAGGATAAGTGCTAGTTTTGCTAGTTTTAACATTCAAACCCCTTCAAACACCCACTATTTTGTTCTACATAAATTTTTTTTCTTAGTCTTTGAAGATCACAATTACATATACTTAAATAATTTGAAAGGTACCATCAATGGGATGCTGCAATATTAGTGAACATTCAACTACTTGATCTCAACTATGCAAATCACTGAACCCAGTTTGACTCATCTTTCTAGAGATACATTTTTTGCACTCATCACTAAATTTATCTACCATTAATATACCATTATCTACCATTAAATACTTAAATTATTTTCCATGTTTGAGATACTGACTTTTTTGCTTTTCTTTTTAACTCATTTCCACCATCACTTCCCTCCTTCAGAATAATTATTTGGTCAATGTCTCACATGCTTTAGATTTAACACAGGCTAAATTGTGGCTTGAAACTAGCCGTAATTCATAGTTTCATCAAGTGATTGGGGTGGCAGTTGGGGGAAAAAGTATTAGGCCTTTAGCTTTAGCATGTGTCAGGAATTCAGATTGTTTCATGTACTTAATAATATTTTCCATTGTTTTTTTTATCTGCACTTTGGACATCGGTAGTATTGCTTTGACCCATGTCACAGTACTTTTAAGATTAATTAAACATATGTGCAGTTGTTTGTGACTTTTGACAAGAATTGATACTCTTACTCTAAAAATGTAAAAGTAATTGAAGCTTTCCTGCAAAGATTTTTCCATGACACATTTATGTTTTATTAAAAAGGAATATTTTGTTTAGCCATCATCTATCTATATATGTTAATGGTAAAGTGGTACGTTAGAATTAAAATGAATATGAAAAGTTGAGATCTGTTGGTGTCATGTTTCCATTGCAGGAACCTCCTAAAGAAGAAAGAGCATCTAATAATAGTGTATTTCACATATTTACTATCACTTAATAGTTTACAGAGTATTTTCATATTTGTCAATAATGTTCTAAGGTAAGACAGAAGTATTGTTACTAATTTGTCCATTGAAAAGATAAAGAAATTGAACACACTTTCCTGTAAGGATATATATTTGTGACTGCCTATGTGCTGTAGTAGGTGCCTCAAGTCCATAATATCACTAATCTAAAAAACTGTAGATGGTATCACTATTCCCATTTTTCATATAAGGGAGTTGAGACTTACTCCTGGCTAATGATAGGCAGGCAGCACTTGTTAGAGTAGTTGAGAACATGCATAGGTGAGTGGAATAGAGGACTTTTACTTTTTTTACACTTATATACTGTAGTTTGAATATTTAACATTACTTTATACTATTTAGCATTTATTACTTTATAATGTTCTTTAAAATTAAGCCACAAAAAAACCTATGTTAAAATGTGGGATCTTAAATAAGAAACTCTTCTCACCATATAAATTAACACTTTTGATTCATATCTTTCATGTGAATGATGAAGTGAAATAGTCCAAGGTAGTACTAGCCTAGAGTGATGGCATCAAATGGAATCCAATTGAGGTAACCATTCATTTTTTACGATGAAATATTTTGTCTGTAAAGTAGGGATTATAACAGTAGTTAATATTTAACTTTTCTAAGCATTTGTCTTAGTATTCTCACGTCATCCTCATAACACAGTGAGGTGGGTATTATTATTATTACCATTTCAGATGAAGAAATTGAAAAACAGTAAGCCAAAGGTCACAATTATCTTAATTGGTGGTAGAGCCCCTTCAGTTTGACTCTAGGCCTGCATTCTTAGTTATTGCAGCACCTTTTAAAGTGTTTGAGGATTAAAAGGCATTTTAAAAGCATTCACTTAATGTAGGTCCTATTACTGAGTTGAGTACACTTTTGTTTTTACCAGTTTTATTAGACTCCTGAGAAATAATTTTCCATCATGAAGAGAAAGATAAGTTTTAAGCATGGTGGGGGGAAGCTCAATTGTAGAAATACCTAATTCCTTGACTAGGGAAAACTAATATTAAAATGCTTGAAACTAGAGTGAAGATACTTTTAACTCTACTGGATTTTTTTTTCTTTTTTCCCCCAACAGCCTTTCTCAAATGAGACTCCCAAAGGGTCTTACATAGTTACATAGAGGACAGTATTGAGTAGTCAGTACCTGTAGCTTCCCCATCCAAATATTTCTCTTGACCCCATTCAATTCAAAAAACCAAACAAATCTATACAAATTGTGATTTTCCAAGAAATATGTATGTTCCGTAGCTGAGAATACTATGCACATTGATATAGTTACCAGTATCTTAATGCCCAAACTACTAATTCCTCTGTTAGTCATAAAAACAGAGATTTGAAAAATGGCATAAATTTTTGCCTACATTTTCAAGGTGTTCACAGACACTGCCCTGTCACTTCTTCA
This sequence comes from Manis javanica, assembly GCF_040802235.1. Lineage (NCBI taxonomy): Eukaryota > Metazoa > Chordata > Mammalia > Pholidota > Manidae > Manis > Manis javanica. The sequence continues at coordinate 57,789,521 of NC_133159.1, forward strand.
AATGTACATATTTTTATTTGTTTAACAAATTACTGCTGTTAATAGACCATATAAATTAAACAATATGAAACAAGTATTTGGAAATATTTTAAGTAGACATTTCCTGTCCTGCTATGTGTATTGGTCTTTCCATCCATCTATCCATCCATCCCCTAATACTAACTCATCCTTTAGTCTCTCCCCTTCATTTAGATAGATCAGAAGAAGGGGAAGCATGAGATTTACAATTTTGATTTTAAAATAGGTGTTAATATTTATAGACTTATCCAATTTATGTAGTTAGAATAAAATAGAAACACAGTTTTCTAAATTGTAGAATTAGAAATAGGAATTAAAACAGATAGGAATATAAGTTTTTTAACAATAACAGAATTGTAAGCAGCAATTTATCTCCTAATTTTTCTTACTGCATTCTATATAGCTGTAGGGAAAAAAAATATATAGCCAAATACTTTGAGAGTTTATTTCAAATTTCCCTGTAAATCTAACAAATGCATCCCATCTGCATCCACCAAACCTTTGTTGAGCAGATTATGTGAAGCATTTCTAAAGTTTCTAGCACATAGATGATACTTTGTAAGTTTTTGTCAAATGCTGACTTTGTTCCAGCATAATGTTAGGCATCAAAAACACAAAGATTAATACATTCCTTCCCTGTCCTCAGAAAGTATATTTTCTATCAGGGAAGAACTGCTTAACAACTAATTTGATAACAAACCTGTTGCTTGTGCAGATTTACAAAATTGTTTCAGGATGGCTCCACCATCTTTTCTAATAGTGTGAAAGTAGTGGCTAACAATACCAGAGGTGACTTCACTTATCCAACTGGCAACATGGTGTTCAGCAGGTAGAGGGATTGTACATATCTGTGCCTATTCTATCTTTTAATTGAAGAACTTCCTTCTAAATACATAAGATCTTTTTTTTCCTGGAAATAACTTTATTACAAGTGTTCTTTTTTCCCCACTTTTATTGAGATATAATTAACATACAGCACTGTCAAAGTTTAAGGTGTACAGCATAATGATTTGACTTAAATACATCATGATAATGGTTACCTCAGTAAGTTAATAGTTAACTTCCATTATCTCATATAGATACAAAAGAAAAGAAGAAAATATACCTTCCCTGTGATGAGAACTCTTAGGATGTACTCTCTTAACAACTTTGATATGTATGACATCATACAGTAGTGTTAAATATAGTCATGGTGTTGTACATTATTTATCTTAAAACTAAAGTATATACATTTGACACTGTCCTCTGGAAGATTCCCCACCACTACCACCACCACAACCACGTGCTTTTGGTAACTACAGATCTGATCTATTATTCCATAAATTAGGAGTTTTTTGTTTCTTAGATTCCATGTATGGATTCCTACAGTATTTGTGTTTCTCAGTCTGATTTATTTTACTTAGTATGATGCCCTCTAAGTCCATCCACGTTGTCACAAATGGTAGATTTCCTCGTTTTTATGGGTGAATAATATTCCACTGTATATACATACCACTATGTATTTACCCACTCATCTGTAAATAGACACTTAGGTTGTTTCCCTATCTTGGCTAGTATAAATAATGCTGCTATGAACATGGAGGTGCAGATCTCTTCTTCAGTGTTTTCATTTCCTTCTGATTTATTGCCAGAGATGGGATAGTTGGATCATATGGTAGTTCTAGTTTTAATTTTTTGAGGTAGTGGCTGCACCAGTTTACAATCCCACCAACAATACACAAGGGTTCCCTATTCTCCACATCCTCCCCAGCATTTGTGATCTCTTATCTTTTTTATACTAGCAATTATGGCGGGTGTGAGATGATGCTTTATTAGGGTTTTAATGTGCATTTCCTTAATGATTAGTGTTGCTGTGTATCTTTTCATACCTGTTAGCCAGTCATATATCTTTTCTGGACAAATGTCTATTCAGGGACTTTGCCCATTTTTTAATTGGATTATTTGTTTGTGGCTGTTGAGTTGTATGAGTTCTCTATATTATTTTGTATATTAACCCCCTATCAGATACATTATTTGCAAATATTTTTCCTATTATATAGGTTATATTTTTGTTTTATTGATGGTTCCCTTTGCTGTGCAGAAACATTTTAGTTTATGTAGTCCCACTTGTTTATTTTTAATTTTGTTGTTTGTGGTTTTGGTGTCATATCAAAAAAAGACATTGCTAAGTCCAAGTCAGGGAGCTTTCTTCTTATGTTTTCTTCTAGGATTTTTAATGGTTCCAGTCTTGAATTTAAGTCTTTATTCCATTTCAGATTAATTTTTGTGACTGGTGTGTCTAGTTTCATTCTTTATGGATGAGATCTTTTAGAAGCTTGAGATTGGAAAAAACTAAAGCTTGTTCATTACAAGCGAGGAGATATTGTTTCTGAGGATTTGTATTAAGCAAAAAATATGATTTCTAATATTCTCTGATAGACTTTCCAGCCAATATCAAGCTCCAAGGTAAATTTTTCTTAGTGTGGTAGTGGTGGTTCCCCAACTCTGAGCAGTAGGATACTAATATGGGTAGTCTATATGTTATTTTCTGTATTTCTAAAACCTATCAGAAATCATGCACAATAATGTTCATATATAGACCATAATATGATTGTATAGGCCAAAATTGATGGGTTATTTTTTTTGCTTTGGATTAGAAATAGTGACTGGCAATATATATCATTCAAATATAACCTGAGGCTTCCCTAATCCACTCTCACAAAGATGGGCTGTGACTCCTGTTTATACTTCTTTCACTTCACTTTCTGCATACTAACAATTTCCATATGTTTCTCTCTGAAATATAACTGGAAAGCATTCATTCAACAAAGAGTGGTCTGCCTACTTTTCTGGAAAACTTCAAACTTTTTCTTACCTTTAGGACCTTTCTAATTTGCTATTTCCTCTGCTTGGATTGCTCTTCCTCACAACGATTCAAATGGCTTATTCCTCTTTAAAGACTCAGCTGAGATAACACCTCTTTTATCTCCAGATAAGCTGGTTTATTTTCTGTATTACTCCTTTACATCTTTGTGTCTGTTTATTGGAAATCTGCCGTACTAGAACTGAAGTTTCATGAGATCTGGAACATTGCCTGTCTTTTCTATGTATTCCTAGTGTCTAGGAAAATCCTGGAATAGAGTAGGTGCATATTTGCATAATACTTGAAGGAATTTGTGAGTTTTTTCACAGCTTCTGAGACACTGGGGTTGAAGTAAATAAGACAGATGTGATATCTGTCCCGGGATTTCATACTTCTTATAGTCTTGTTTATGGGAGCCTAACATATAAAACTAGTATAGATTGGATATATTATTTGGTTTGATATATTTATTTGCCTTTAGCTATTTCATATCTATGGGAAACAGGCAATAATAATGCAAGATAGTTAATTATTTAATCTACTTAATACACCTAAGAGGATCTTCAAAACTATGATTCAGCTCCTGACTAAAGTAAGTTGTTAGAAGTAAAGTAGAAATTTCCTCAAATGATGCTTCATAAATGACAGGGTAATATTTAAGGTTAGTTTTGTGGCTTTAAGTTCAGTATTTTTTTCTAGCTGCTAGATGATTTGAAAATACTCAAAAGTCCTCCTTATAAGAATAAGATGTTTTTTTTTGCCACTTTGTTTCTCCATATGGAAGCACCATAATTTCTACATTTTTCAAGTTACATGTAAAATGACTTCTGATGATTTAAAAGATTTTGTCAATTTTTCTTTGATTTGGAGATGTAATTTTAATTATGAAATACGTCAAACATACAGAAAAGTGTAGGGTAATATGAAAGACTTCTGTGTCTTCACCAAAGGGAATAAAAAGATGTTAACATTAAAGTAAAAAAGGACATGAACCCTGTTTTTGTGTTATTTGTCCTTTTATCCTAGAGCATTTATAGCATGTTTGGCACATAGTAGGTACTCCTAATAAGTGTTTGTACTTGTCAGATGACAAAACTAAAACAATTTAATGATGAGTTTTATGTCCTTTATTCAAGGGCAGACAATCCATAGATTGGGGGAGTATGGTGCCTCACAATCAAAGGAACACACTTCCCAAGAAATTTTGGGTAAGAGGGAGTTTTGTAAAGCATTAGAAGCAATGCAGAAATGGCATGATTGGCCAGCTGGAGGCCAGGAGGAATCTTCCTTTTAAGGCTACCAGATCCTATTTTCCAGGTTAAGGTAAACTAAAGCTGAGTTGGAGAATTGTGATCGGTGTATGCTAGGTTTCTTTGACAGGTGTTTTACAAAAGTACAGGCCTATTTAGATTTAGATTTGTGATTTGGGCTGGGCCACTAGGGTGGCCTGCATTTTGTGGTTCCTAATACACTATTAAACCGTTAAAGAATCTGCAACTAACAGTTACATATGTTTGATTCAGTATGAGAAAATAGAATATCTTTCAATTTTTACATTCACAAATACACATTTATGATTGACATGCAATTAGATGTAATTTGTAATTTTGCTGAGGGTTACCTTCAACCAGTCCTTTTCACTTCTGTATAAGAACCAGCAGAAGTGACTTCACTAGTAAGAAAATCGCCAATACACATTAAAACTCAGAACTTTGTGTTCCAGTCTCTCAAAAATTTCACCCTTGACTGCATTATTCCATAGAGGTTTTACTAATGAAAATATTATGTAAGGCCTCAGGTTTTAGCCTCCCTAATACTCAGTGGCAAGAAAATTATTTAACAGTTATCTTAGAATAAATGGCACTGTAATTAAGGCATATTCATGCATGTATTCAACGCATTTATTGGACATTGACTATATGACATATTGCGCTAAGTCCTAAGTTGACCCAGAAAACTCAGTTGTGGGGAGGAGGAAAACATGTCAGTAAAACATATATGTATCTTGTTGAGCAGAGAAAAGGAAGCCCTAATTGTTCTTGCAGAAGTTGTGGCCTTGAAGGAAGGATCTCAAGAGGATATCAGATAAAACAAGGGAAGTCACCAATAACTTGTATAAAGGCACAGTAAAATGAAAGATTTTTGTCAGGTTTGGGGTACTGCAAGTCATTGTATACACTGGATGAAAGTGGGAGACTAGTTCTATTGAAAAATTAGGCAAAGATCTTTTAATCAAAAGCATAAATTATTACTAAGTAAAAATATGCACGTAAAGCAAGTTTTTCTGTAGAAATTGGAGATCACATACTTAAATATAGTGATGAGTTTGGTAAAGTGTGCTTTTCAAAAGTCAACTGCTGGGATGAAATTAGTTTATGAGGTACTACGTGTAACATTAAAATATATTTTCATGGTTTTGGTGACATAACGAATTGGTTACAAACTTGATGTTATTAAAATACGTACGGTAAAGATTTAGAAAATTTTATAGTGGTAGGGAGGAAAATACTGGTAGGTAGGGTGGAAATTTATTAATAACTGGACAGATCTGTAGATGATACTCTATAAAATAAATATCGTGAGCATTTCAAATAAGAATAGTTGCTTAACAGTGTAGTTTTCTGCAGAGGAGCGCATCCTTGCTTAAAAAAATAAAAGTTATGCCTCCCACTTACACGGTCTAAAACAGAAGCAAAGAGGGGTGACGCCTTTCACTTCGCCGCTTCTGGCGCGTCTCTCTGGCTGCGAGCGAGGCGTGCTGGGCCTGCGCGGGGGTGGAGCCAATGGTGACGCGTCCTTGCGCCGCAAGGCATTGTGGGGAATTTGTGCCCGCGACCGAGGTGGTTGAAGGCGGGGTCGCGGGGTGGCCGTTTGTTTTCTCGTGGTCGTGAACACGCGCGCGCGCTCTCCCCAGCGACCGGTGGGGCGGAGCGGCGGCGGCGGTGGCGGCGGCGGCGGCAGCAGCAGCCTGTAGCGTCTGTAGCATCGGACACCCTCTTGTCTCTTCTCCGGCGAACTGGTTCCTCTCCCCCCTCCCTCTCACTGTTTGTTGTGTGTTTGATGTGTTAAAGCAGGAGCTAGAACGCGAGCAACGCCATGAGCAACACAACCGTCGTCCCTAGCACTGCGGGCCCGGGCCCCAGCGGCGGGCCCGGGGGCGGAGGCGGAGGCGGCGGCGGCGGCACCGAGGTAATCCAGGTGACTAATGTCTCTCCGAGCGCTAGCTCTGAGCAGATGCGGACCCTCTTCGGTTTCCTAGGCAAGATCGACGAACTGCGCCTCTTCCCGCCAGAGTGAGTATCGTCCACCATCACCGTTTTTACTAACTCCTCCCCTGTCTTGGCCTAACCCAAACCATTTCCTAGGCCCTTGTCGAGCCTTCCATGGACCAGGTTTATTAAAACAAATGTTTTAATCAGAGGCTGGCTTTTTGCGTTAACTTATGAAATAATCTGCATATTAGGCCTACTAATAATGCAGGGAGTCAGGGCCAGAGGTTTGGGGATTAGGAGACGCCATCTCAATCGAGGGATTTTTATTTTTTCGTTGAATTGTACCAACGCGGTCGCTCTTTGGGCCCTTAAACTACACTTACGTATTTTGTATGCAGGTTGATCTCTTTTTTAAAAAATGAGGTGTTTCTTGGCTTGTTTGAAAAGTAGCACAATTATCCATTCCTGTGTTAATTTAATGTTGGATCTTATAGGCAGTTCATTTACTACTTAGTATTGCTGTTAAGTGATCCAGCGAATATAAATCAGTTAATATGTTTTGATAGGTTAATTCAATGAGGCCGAATACATAATTTTTATGACAAAAATGGGTTCTAGCTGAAACCTAGGGTTTTCCTTTGTTTAAATAATGCACATATTTATGATATTTCAGTTGTTTTTAAGGAATTTAAAGAATTTTAGATTTTTAAATTTAAAATTGACTTTTTTTCTCTTATCTCATTTTTATCGCAAAATATTACACGAGTGAATTAATTAACTGCGAACAAAAATTTAAAGAAGCTATTAAGATAGGATAATTAGAAGCATTTGCAGTAATGACACTTCTGAAATTAGTCGTGTGCTCTTTGGGAAGAAAAATTCAAATGTTACTCAGTACCTGCCGTACATTGAGAGTTTTATAAGTCACTTAAGTATTAAATAGGAAATTGGAATCCTATGTGGATGTATTAAATCAATCTATGTACATTTCTGCTATAAACTAAAGGAAATTGATCATACTGCAGTATTTAAGAATTAATGCTTAATTCATATTTCATCGTAAAATATTTTCAGATGATTCTTAATGTTTTCAAATTGATGTGTTTTTAATTTTTAGGGGACTGTATATGCAGAGAGAGGTTTCAGAGTTAATTTGTATGACGTAGAATTCTGGAAACATGTTTTTGTTGTAGTTATTTTGAATGGAAACTTGACTTGCTTTAGTAATGAAAGACATAACTTTCATAATATGAATCTACAGAACTAAATGTTCAGTTTTCTCGACATATCCTTTATTGAATGTTAGTAAAATCAGTAAACAGTGACAAACTTGATTATTTTAATCGTGTTATTTACTCAAAGAATTTTGTTGTAGTTGCTTGTCTTTAAAAATGTTTTTGAAGAGCTCTTTTTATGATGCATTTATAAAAAGATAACAAATGTAGGCAATTTACTAGTTCCTCTTTTACCTAATTCATGGTCAATATCTTAGAGGGTGTCAGGATGGACGAGAGTCTGGCTTTTTTGCTTTATAGTCAAAGGAGTAGTTTCATCATAACCATAATAACTGATGTGCAACAGATAACATGATCTGGGGTTCTGTGCATCAAGAGGCCCTTCCCTGTATGAGAGGAAGAGATAAATTCTGACTCATTTTTACTCTTTGATTCCTTTATGTATGTTCCCACATACAATTTTCTCTCTGAAAATGTGCAAGATTACAATACAATGAATGCATTACATTACCTTAGGGGCTCTCTTAGTTTGAATAGTACATTCACAGATACTTACTTTATTCATTTAATGTGGATTTTTTTTTTAAGTCCCAGTAATCTGAACTGCACAATTTGGAAATACTTTATTGACAATTTATTTAAGCTTGCTACAGTTCCATACCAGCTCACTGGGGATAATGTACTGTGGAGTCCTAGAAATAGTCTAAAAGGGTCCATCATTCCAAAAATACTCCAAAAATGTGCTCTCTTACTCATAAAATAAGATTGAATGGCTCACATTACATAAAATTCTGACTCGTGTAAACACATTTGCCACTTGATTTTTTTATGGGGTGTGTGTGGTTTTTCCACAAAATTTCTCTTAGGTGTATATGCCAATCACTTGTTTACTTTGTTTTGTCACTCAAATGTCAGCAAACCAGAGAAACCATCCCTGATGGCTCTGTATAAAACAACACCTTTGCTCCCTACCTTCTCTATTCACTTTATAAATAACTTGTTTTTCTCTGTAGCACCAATCACCGACTGACAGGTTAAGTTTAATTTCCTTCCTCTTCTAGAATATGAGTTCCTTGGGTCATCAGCGCCTGGGGTGGAAAGCATTTCTAAAAGTTACATGTGTGACTGAGCCCCAACCTACATACTGAACTCTAATTTCGATTTTAAATGCCTATTCTGAAGGAAAATATTCTGGGAACTGGGATCATGACAGACATAGGAACAACCTTCTCAAGATTTCTCTCTTTGTTTCAATATTGAATCCATCTATGTCTTGGTTCTTCCAAGCCAAAAATTGGCCTATAATTTTACCCAGTGATCACACTGGAGATAATATTCTAATTTTAGAAAAATAATATTAAGACAGCCCTACAGCTGTCTGAAAGCATCTGTCAGTGTTCCCGTCATTCTTCTAAAAAGAGAAAGTTTCTTTAATTCTAGTTATATCTAAAATGCGTTTTGGAAATTTATCGTTGCTTGTCTGTTAAATGCTAGCTGCTTTCCTATTTTATCTTAGTCCTTAAAAATTCAGAGGAAGAATGTATTTTACTTTGTTTTACAAATGAGTGAACTAAAATTCACATAGGTTGTTACGTGTTCCCAAGCCATTTTCCCAATGTCAGAACACCAATGTTATGATTCTCCTTTATCACTTAATCAGGATTTCCTATATTTAGCCAAGCAACTTAACAAGTGAAAGTCATTCTTTTACACTTAGTAGGTATTCTTCAAATGCTTGGTTTTAGTGGGATTTTAGAATGGAGAATTTATTTGGTAATGATCCCATTGAAGCATATGTCAGTTATGTAATAACTAAAGTCTACTGCTGTAACACTGCAGACAAGTTTAAATTCATTAAGTAAATTATTTAAAAATTTCTTAATAAATGTGACATTACTGTGTTTCTTTAGAATTAAGAAACACAGTGAGGAAAAGGGCATGTGATGTCAGTGGAGTCAAGTTTTCAGGTGAATTTGACTGAATTCCTTTGTCACACACCTGCTGTTTGGGGCACATAGGTGATGCCTTTGTTTATAAGCTCAAAATTTTCCATTCAAATGGTGAGTGCCATAATAAGGTGGGAGTTAAGAGAGTGATATTGGTGGCTTATAATGGTTCTGTGGTTATAATGGGCACATACATCAAATGGGGTTCTTGTTCAGAATCTGAGCCCTCTTATAAAAGGGATTCTCTGAATCATTGGGCTTGAGATGGCAAAGAGAAATCTGAATTTTCTCTGCATCGCAGCAGATTCTGAAAGGACCCTTAGAGGGCATTTTAAGAAACATTAGAAACAATACTTCAACTGTTAGATAAAGGGCAAAAGCATCATCATACAGGGCTCACTTTTCCCTATCTTGCTTCTCATTCTTCTCAACTGCCCTGCCTCAGCTATATGCTTAAAGGGAAGAGACAATTACATCTTTAGAAGTGGTACTTGCACAAAATTTGAGGGTATGAAAATTTCCGGCTTTAAAAGTCCTCTAATATTAGCATGTGTGTTTTATTAATTTTAACAGAAAGTGTAAGGATGTAATTGTGGGTCCAAATAGCAACTGTTATAAACAAAACCATTAAGTGGGGAGATAATTTGCCCTTGTGAGTTATCTCACAGTGACTATCTTTTCTGTGATATTTAAATTATTCATATTTTATCTTTACCTCACCACCACTTGCAGGTTTGATATAGCCAAAGTAACAATTGTAGCATTCCTGTGACATGAGTGGAAAAGGAAAAAATGGATCATTTTAAGATGGCCAAGTAAATGGAAATACATTGTGAACGCATAGTTGGTACTTTTCCTAGTTAAAGAACTGTTTATTATTTATATTACTTAAGAACATAATATTTTAGTCGTTTCTTATTTTTTTAGTCAAATGACAATAGGCAGTGTCAAAGAAATGGTAGAGGTCACTTTTTAATGAATTTAAATGTCTACTACTCCACAAGGCATTCTTCTGGGGGTTAAGAAATATAAAGTAATAGCATTTAGAGATTTTTATTTAGTCCTAAAAATGTGGATGTCAGAAAAGAGATACAAAGTACTAGCTTTTTAGAATTGAAACTGCTGAAATGGCATTCTTTCCTCTACTGTGGGTGCAACATTGTTAAATTTTAGACCAGTAGTGCTTCACAAAAACACTGTCCACATTTTAAAACACTATATCCTTTCAAAAATACTCAGCAGTAAGCTTCTGTAACAAGATGGCTTAAACTCCATTTGCATATATTGTCAGTTCAATTTGAACCTAGGTTAGGATCTGTGCTTATTGTGGGCAATGCCTTTATGGGTTTGAGTTCTTATCAGGTTATATGGCTCCATGTTAGTCCTCATTATATGTTTTTATATCATGTTACTGCCCAAATTGAGATAAATTTTCTTCAAAATTATTCAAAAAGCAACAAAAAATACTATCTTTGAAATACATAACCAAATCTGATATACATTTATGAACCCATGAAAATCTAACTTACTGGAAAAGTTTAACAGTAAGCCCCATTCTCATAGCATTTGAATATATTACAGTATTTCCCTTTTCATTATTGAGTCTTAAGGTGTAATTGGCTTGTTATAATAGAGCATTGGCACTTTACCCTGGGTACATATTAAAATTGTCAGGGAGAATTAAAGGAGGAGACACTGAGTACTTCATTCATCAGAGGTCTTGACTTAATTGATGTGGAGTAGAGAGCTTGGGTACCCCCCAACGGACCCCCATTGTCTAATGTATATCCAGAAATGATGTTACTACTGCCTTAAGGCATTGGTTTTCAAATAAATTCTGGTTTAGGGTTACGGAGAAATCCCTACCTTTTTTTTTTTTATTTAATCTTTCCCTTCTACAGAGAATTTTGTGGCAGAAATTTAAACCACCCTGTACATTAAAAGGAAGCTCCTTACCTAATAATCTCTTTTGGTTATACTACCATAGCTTGCATTTAAGCACGTTTTTGTTTTACCTAAGAGAGCAGGTTTCTGAGTAAAGTGGCTTTTTCACTTACTGAAGTTTTCTGTTCAATAGTGGGTGGAATACTATTCTCAGATGTGCTTGAATTTTTTTCTGTATGTGAGCCTTATTTTTTATAATCCCTAGGAGTTATATATTGTAGGTGAAAGAACTAGAATTTAATAGTCAAGTCAAGAAAACTCAAGATTATCAAATAGATGTACTTTCCCCAATATTTTTGTGTCCTTCGAGTGGAAAGTTTTGTTTTGTTTTGTTTTTTTCCCTGAAAAGTTAGCCATAATGACGTTTTGTAAGCCAAAGTAAAACTTGTTACCTATATTTAAAAATAAGTAACTAGTATTTGGTGCTGTGGTCTGCTCAAACTCTCAGACTTTAGTTTCAAACTATTATTGATACGCTCTAAATTTAAACTGATTGTTTTTGTCTGCGTTCAGTTTGCTACATGAATTCAGTGTGTGGTACTTTATTTGAAATTAATTTTCTTCTGAAATAATTAAACTAATATGTGCACTTATGTATTTTTTTTATCTGCCTATTTTACTTTTGGAATGCAAGTAATGGTTTGTGGATCATCTGTGTTTTAGGTGATACTCTTTTTCTCTTATGTTACTTGTTTTTTTTTTTTAGTGATTCACCTTTGCCAGTCTCATCCCGTGTCTGCTTTGTTAAGTTTCATGATCCAGACTCAGCAGTCGTGGCACAGCACCTGACAAATACTGTGTTCGTTGACAGAGCTTTGATAGTCGTACCATATGCAGAAGGTTTGTGCTTTGTTTACCTACCTACGTGGGCATCCTATGATGACCATCTACCTCAGTATAGTTTTAGAGTGAGCGTTAGTAGCATGTTAAAAATCTAAGTTATTAACATTTTGAAACCCTTGTTATACTGTGGTCCATATTTTTTACTAGCAGGCTCTTTTTTTTTTTTTTTTTTTTTTTCATTCTAAAAATTAGAAATCAGATCTGCTTTTAGAAAATTTACTCTTGCATCCTTTTGAAACATTTTTAAGTTCATTAAACTCATATCTGTAGTTGTAATTTCTTTAAGTACATCTACTTAGTTAAAATTGTTTTATGAAAAAGTCCTGAAGGTGAATGATTTACTCCATGTACATTTAAGTAGAAACCTTCAATAAATGCATGATGTTATTTCTGTTTTGAATAATAAGTAGGTTAGTTTTATTTACTTAGTGCTTACTCTTTCTGAAAGATTCCTTTAAAAAATATATCCCACACTGAATTCCAGTATACCAAGGGTTGCAATGATTTTGGTTTTATGGAAGTTCAAGATTTCCTATAGTTTAAGTGCCAGATGGGCACTGGGTGTTTTGTTTTTATGCCAGATTTTCTTGTTCATTCTTGCTATATTTTCTAGAATATCTCTAAATAATAAATTCTTCTCTCTGTTATTTGTGTGTGTGATTTTTGTAGTGGAGAAGGCAAATGCAAAACTCTTCCAGATGACTGAAAAACAGTGGGTCCTCTGCAGCTACAGGGGATTCTAGACATTAACTAAAGGCCAGCAAGCACTCAAGCCCCCCAAGTGTTTTCCTGGTGTAACCATTTGTTAACTACATTTTCTCTCTTTTTACATTTTAGGCTGTTAAAGTAATTTGACAGAAAAATAATGAGCAGGGTTTGGGGATCTAAAAAAGCCACCGTGACAAGACAGCAGTATTTTAATTCCATTTTGTAAAATTTTCTAAGGCATATTTTATTAGTTTGTTCCCAGTGTACTACTACTTTATTTGCGTTTTGGTAACTATAAATTTTGATCAAAGAAATCACTGAAATATAAAATTACTGGATTTTAAGTTAGTAATTTAACATATATATATATACTGACCAGGATTTAAATGCTTTCCCCTTTCCTTAACGAACTGGTCAGTGGAACCTGAATCTTGATGGATATTGTTAACTTTAGATGCTATTTCAGACCTTTGAATACCAGTGTGAGCATTTACACCATGCCTTGTAAAAGTTGTGAAATGTCTAGTCCTTGAAACTGAGAAAAGTTGCCTCTGTGGTTTTATAAAATAATTAAATTACATTAATAGATGGGTTAAGGCATGATGTATAACAACAGATCTGTTTCCGTGATACTAAAATGTATGAGCCCTATTTTAAGGTTTTAAAAAATATTTGCTTATAAATGTTTGAGTTAGTGTGTTTTGAGTAAGCAATTTCTTTTATATCCGTGTGCCTGTTATAGGATAAGACTTATTTATCACAAACAAAATTTGTAGAATTCAAACAAGTTTTAAAACAAGGTTCAAGTCATTCGAATAATGTGCAAAACATTAGTTAGGCTTTAAGTTTAAAGAATTTTTATTGGCTAAATACTACAGTTTCTAAACCCTGAACATAATACAGTATATCATGTAACTGGCTTTCATATATATTTTTAGACCATAGTTATTTTTGTGGATTTGTTTTGAAAGGGAAATATTTAGTGGAATATGTAGAGTTACAGGAATATTTAGTTCCAACATCTATTTTTGGTGTATTTAATTACTGGTATGGTATGCTGTATTAATGTTATCACTACTAAATAACTGATGTATTCAATGCCTTTTGTCACCATTCACCCTAGTTTTAGCTCTTGTACTTTGGTGTTGGTTCTTGGTCAGTGTTTTAAAACAGTAGACACAAAGCTTACGGTAAGGAATAGTCTTAATTGGTAAAACTGAGGTAGCTGGATTTGGAAGGAACTCTTAATAGTATTGGATTTGGGGGTTATTTAGGTTCCTTGGTTAATGTTTGTTTCTTTTGTCTGTTTCTTTTTCTTTCATTTCTACACATTCATGCAGTATTTCATGGTTCTATCAAAGCAGCAGTAAAAAAAATACTCTTGACGCATGAAAATTAACTGGTGAGGGGCCTCATTGCTATTTTTAAATTGTAGTTTTATTTTTAAATAGTCTTTTTTTAATCAGAGGATCAGATGCATGACTCTTTTTTTAATGGATGCAGATCTTCTATCAGGTGTCTCACAATATACTCAAGAGGATTTTAGTTTGCCAGAAATGTTGCAAATGCACTAATTGAGTAAGATGTTGATACTTAATATTATCCTCTTGAGACATAATTTTGCATGCAAAATTATCCCATAATCTTTGTAGGTTTGTTAATATTGATGCATTAATGCCCTATATCTAAATGATCTCCTCCCCACCCTCCATAACTCTTGGTATCTAAATTGATGACAGCTCTGACACAAGCAAGATAACAGTGCTGTGTAGTATACATTTGTTTATATTATCGGCACTTCTCAGTATAGGTGGAAGGAACCATTACCTTTATTTAACAGTGGTTTTTCTTTTTTGTTGTTGTGTTTTACAGTTCTTTTCCCTGGTTCAGCCTGAACTATATACCAGGCCCTGCTGAAAATACCACCCAACAGTTTTCTTCTGCAGCTTATCCAGTTTCTCTTAAGTGCCCTGTACATATTGTATGTTTTATGATGAGATGCAGTTTCTTAATATGTATTACAGAAATACTACTGGTATTTGCAAATATGTAGTTTAATTGTATTATTGAACTCTCATTTTGGGGGCTTGGGCACATTAACAGCTTAATCCATCTGTATAGGGCTTTTGCTGTTGGATAGAATTTAAATTGTCTACATAAATATTTGTCTTAGGACCCTTAGATTTTATCTGAATACACAGATTAGGCTTTAAAAACAGACATACATGTCGCTCTTGACTTTAGGAGTATGGGCTAAGTTAGATTTTGAACTGACACTATATAGTAGCATTTTTTGGTATGGTTAGCATGGCACATGTTGGAACATAAAGCATTTACTGTACAGGTAAGGAATGTGCCATGTTGTTTTACCTATTCTCTCTCTCTCTCTCACTCCCACACACACATATCCTGTGTGTATTCAGAGACCTTCAGAAACATTCATATTCATTTTCATGATTCAGCAAAAGCCCTACGCTTGATTCCAACAGAATATTTCCTTTACATACTTTTCTTCTCTTAATTTTTACAAAATTTGTATGGTAGGTGTAAAAGAAAATCATAGTAACTGTACCATATTATTAACCCCTAAATCAAACTTTTTTTGTCTTGTGTATCTTGATTTTTCTGTGTGCTTTATAGTGAAGCAGCCGACACGAGTCGTTGTTCATAAAACAGCTTTTGAAAAGTTGAGAGCACACCCCTGGAGAACCGACTGTGCTTGCTTACGTTTGGTTCATGACTTAAAAATCGAGTACAGGTGATGAAATCTTGGCAGTGTTAACAAAAAAGTAGTGTGTATTGTGCTATTTTTTTTTTACTCTAGAAACTTAACCATTTGTAGACAAAAGGAATCAAATTTTCACACATTGAAGTTTCATTCTGACATAAAGTTAATGATAAATAATCATAGAAATCAAGCTTTATGTTTTAGCGAACATAAGTACTTTCAACAAACTCAGGTGGTGTATCAGGGAGACATTTTCTGGGTGTTTTTGTGTGTTTTCTGTCTTGGAAAAGAATGTGTTCTAATGCTAGGATGTTTCTCTGCAGGAGTTATTCCTGATGAGACTAAGGCTTTGTCTCTGTTGGCACCAGCTAATGCAGTGGCAGGTCTTCTGCCTGGTGGTGGACTCCTGCCTACCCCTAACCCACTTACCCAGGTACTACTTCTATGGGATCCTTAAAGAATGGAAAGGAACACAGAATTGCGGTCAAAAGTAAACATATTTGAGCCTTTTACAATGCTCTTGTGATTCTAGTTCACAGAGTGATGTCACATCTGCATAGTATTGGAAAAGGCTACATCGTAATCATAATATTAAAAATTTTTTTGAAGTTATCTTTTAGGAACATTCTGAAAATCACAAATATCTGTTAACATCGGTTTTGCTGCTGGCTCTCAACCCATAAGTGACTGAAAAAAAAATCTCATGAGGCATCAGATTTATTTAGAACATGCCATTTAAAATAGTGTGTAATTTGGACGAGGAAAGAAAAGTGAAGTTCAGACTTTGTTTTTTCTTTCTCAGAGACCTTTGATCTTTTGCTCTTATCTTACATTTTGAATTAAGTAGGTGGCTAGAAATAAAAGTGAATTCTTAATGGAGTGTTTAAAACAGGGAAAATGAAATAAAGTTGGAGAAAAATTTTATTGGATAATGTCTCTAACCCTGAATATGCCATAAAAGGTATATCATTTTGGAACTAAAAGGCTCTTTAGTACCATATATTTTAACCACTCAGGTGGTAACTAGTCAGTGTTTTCACAAGTTTTAGTAAATGATGAGCCGCAGCAGCCTTCTTTCTATTATATCATTTGCCTGTTGAAAGAGTTGGTATAATACCATAAAAAGAGACCTCCATAAATTCTCAGCTTTTTTAGTATGATTTTGTCTCTTAACCCTTGGTTTTTCTGCTTATAAAATGAGGATCAGGGTAATTTGTAGATACTGTTGATGTATAAATTGTGCGATAACTAAGATTGTCATTTTTATAGTAGTAGTAACACTATATTTGAACAGTTAAATTACAGAAAATTTCGTACTATATATTTACTAAATGTTATTTGAGAGTAGGTAGAGAAGGTCAGACTGCATCCAAAGCTATAGGATTTTGTGTGGTTTTTGTCTATTATTAATTACTTAGAATTATGTCAGGCAGAGACAGAACCACACAGTAATTTGCACAGGGAAAGTTTACTAGAAGGAATTAACTAACTAGTAATGGGATACTGTTAGGGAAACTAATGAATACAGGAATCACAGGTATAGAAAGCAGCCACTATTTGTAGGGCTAAGGAGGAATAAAGCACAAGAAAGAAACACATTTAGATGGGAAGACTCCTCTTCCCCCTCAAGGCTAAGATTCAGACCTCCCTTGAAAGGGTGAGTAGTAGAGAATTCTCTGGGGTACCACAGAACTTGCTGGGAAGCTGCTCCGAAGGATGTCACTGAAAATTACTTGGTATCCTACATGGTGCAGCAGTCACAGTCAGAAAGGGGATATAGGAAGCAGGAAGAGAAACCCCTTCCCCTGCCAGTGTTCTTCCCACTCCCTCTGCAGTTAAAGCTTAACATCATGGCCGCTTTCAAAGGCGAAATGCCTATAATGGTGCTGCTTTCAGTATCACAGAGCAGAGCAAAAGAAGAGTGGATTTGTTTGGAGCTAAGAAGCAATAAATAAAAGTGGCACAAAGTACATTGAAATTTTTTGTATTTTTTTCCTAAACTCTGATTTTAAGGATAAATGTGCTTTAATGAGTGAAAAATCAGGCCACAATGTATTATAGCAGAAGTAGGCAAACTACAGCCCTTGGACTAGACCCTGTTTTAATTTTCATGGATGCACAGCCATGTCCATTTGTTTGTGTGCTGTCTATGGCTGTTCTGTAGCTACAGTGGCATACACTGAGTAGTTGTAACAGAATTCACACAACCTACAGACTTACGTTACTTATTATCTGGCCCATTAGAAGAAAAGTTTGTCTCCCTGGTATGAAACGGTATTTTAAATGAATAAAATCTAAAATTTCACAGATTGGCGCTGTTCCATTGGCTGCTTTGGGAGCTCCTACTCTTGATCCTGCCCTTGCTGCACTTGGGCTTCCTGGAGCGAACTTGAACTCTCAGGTATAACTGAAGCTTCAACTTTGAGCTCACCTTATAATTAAAGAATTTATTTCATTAACTTAGTCTATCTTTCAAGAGCAGGAGGTAACTGCTATAGTGTAGTAATTTTTTGTTATGCTAACTTAATAAAAAGAGATCTAAGAGACCCCTGCATCAATAGGCCCTTACCCATTGAAGAATTTCTCGTTTTACATAGTTCAAAGAGAGTAGTTTCACAGTGAACCAACATATCAACAATATGTCAGGGGTAAGCAGTCATGAAACGTTGAGAATTTGGGTATGTAATTTGTTTCTCTGTCATTTACTCAGGATTTTTGGTTGTCTCACACTGATTTGGCTAAACTTTTTTCTAAAGTCATTCGTGGAAATCTTGGTTATTATACTGGCTCAACATTATGGAAACTTTTATGTATTTCTTTAAGACATTACTTAGAAAGTCTTAAAATAAGCAGAAGGTAATAGTTCTGTAAAATCTAGACTCTCCAACTTCATAATCTTCATATTTAACTTCATAAAGGAGCTCTGGATACCTAGTACTATAGCTACCAATGTCACCTGTTTCTTTGTATCTTTTAATGTGACTACTGGAAAAATTAATATGATGTATTTGGCTGAAATTAATGTTTCTGTTTGTTATCATTGTGCCTAGAATGTTACTTTTTGTAGGTTTGCCAGTTTGTCCTAGGACATTTCAACATACTGAAAAAGTAACAGTCGTTTACTGTTTTATGTATTCTCACTGTTAAATTTTTGTTTTCGCAGTCTCTTGCTGCAGATCAGTTGCTGAAGCTTATGAGTACCGTTGATCCCAAGTAAGGATTTTTTCTGTTCCCATTTGTGGTAGGGATGTATTATTATATGAATGTCTAGAGAACACATTATTTTAGATAGCTAGAAAGAAAGTTATCTCAAGGTGTGTGCAATACATAATTCTATTTTCTAGAAATGAGAAAGATCCAGAGGTAAGCCAATCTATAAAGGTTTTGTTTTAGTGAAATTTGAGTGTTTCAAAACAATTGTAATTTTGTATATTTCTTATATCAGTAATGACAGGAAAAGAGCTAAATGCAATCTTTAGTTGATTCACTGAAAAATATATATTGAGTACCTACTGTTAAGTTTGCACCTTCATAACATTTCTGATCAGGAGAGGAGACATTATTTTAGATGGAGTAAAAGGTCCATCTAACTACAGTGAATAACAGAGATGCTATGGGAACTTATTATACAGAGGAGGACTTAGTTTGGAGATCAGACTGGCTAAGCCCTAGGGATGAATAGGACTTAGGGAGACAGAAGTGAGGGAAACGCTATCCCAGAGCAAACAAGTTGTGCCTGTCCTATAATCACCAGTATAGTTGAAATTCCCTGTGTACCCATTCTTTTTTACACTTCCCACTCTCCTCACAAAAAGTTACTGTCCTAAGATTGATGTCTATAATTTTTTTTGTCTTATGTGTATAAGCCCTTACAGTGCATCTTAACCCTTTCTAGTCATGTATTTCATGAGTAACTTTGGTGTGTATGCCATTGGTCTCTGCATCTATCTATCCTCATATGCAAACTTACAAGTACTGTTCTTCCCCAACAAAATTATGTTACAGAAAATTTTTAAATCCTATGAAGAAAAGTCTGTTACTCAAAAATCTTCAGCATCAGCATATTCCCATACTAGCATTTCTCAAAATGTGTTAGTGGAAAGTTTATGGATGTTCAGCTATAAACAGAATAGTT
This sequence comes from Manis javanica, assembly GCF_040802235.1. Lineage (NCBI taxonomy): Eukaryota > Metazoa > Chordata > Mammalia > Pholidota > Manidae > Manis > Manis javanica. The sequence goes on from NC_133159.1 coordinate 57,809,132, forward strand.
TTTTTTCTTATTCCACATAACTCTGCATCCTGAAATGCAGATGCCACTGAAAATATTAAGAATGGTACTTTATTATATACTATAGCTTTACCGAAATTATCATGGAATCCTCCCCCCTTTTTCTTGAAGAGTTATCTTACTGAAATGATACGTGACACATTGGGTATTTGAAATGTGTTTGTGCATTTTAAAATACTTCAGACCTCAATTCTTGGTCCTGTCGCAGGTTGAATCATGTAGCTGCTGGTCTTGTTTCACCAAGTCTGAAATCAGATACCTCTAGTAAAGAAATAGAGGAAGCCATGAAGAGAGTACGAGAAGCACAGTCCCTAATTTCCGCTGCTATAGAACCAGGTAAATTATGTCATGCACCTGTGTTGAATCTTAAATTATGTGATTGTTGGCAAAAACGATTATTACATAGGCTTGGAAACTTACCTAATAATTCCACTTATTTGTTGGATAATAACTCATGTTTTAATTTTTCAGATTTTGATAAAAGATCGTGTAGTGGCGTGATTCTTGGAGTGGGTTGGGATTGTCACCCAGATGTATTTGGAAATACTTTATTTGGAGACTGTTTGGAGACATTTAGTTGTGATGATAACCACTGCGCCGAGGAGAGCGCCAGGGGTGTTGCTAAGCAGCCTACAGTGTGCAGGGCAGGCCACCCCCACTCAATCCAGTCCAGGAATGATCCATTCCAGATGTTAGTAATGCCTAGGGTTATCTAATATTTGGTGTGATATTTTAGTTGTTGGAGACGGGGTTGTTTTTTACTGTGTTGGAATAGTCTAATTGATTTTAGTTTTTTATTTAACCATAGTGAAGATACTCTGTTATGCCATTTGTTTAAAGAAAAGCAAATGTCTAAAAATAAATGCTTTATTGTTGCAGATTGTCTTTTTGAGAAAAAAGAAAAAATGAATGGTTATCCCATTGCCTGTCAATATATTAACAGGTAGCTGAAAATCAGAAGTCTAATTTGGATAAGCTGTATCATTTCAGAATATATAATCTTTAATGTTCTGATTATAAAATGATTACTTGTATCATTTAAGGAGCATATAAAAAAGTTAAAAATTACAGTAAATTCTTAGAAAAACTCCTGAATGGGAATAATCTTCAAATTTGATGATTTCTAAATCCAGATGCCTTTTCTTTTAAATACAGATAAGAAAGAAGAAAAACGAAGGCACTCGAGGTCAAGATCACGTTCTAGGAGGAGGAGGACTCCCTCATCTTCTAGGCACAGGTGAGATTGATTGCTTTTTGATAGTCAGTTGTATCTAAGACAAAGATAATTTCTGTATGTCACATTCTTTAGTTTGCTGCCTGTTAAAGCACTTTAACAAGGGGCTAAATAGGTTAGTAACCACTGCTATTAGCTCACACATGTATAAATGAAGAAAAGGTATGGGCTGAATGGATGACTGATACTTGAAAACCCAAAAAAATCCAGGAGGAGGAGGAAGGCACTGGATCTCTAGCACTAAATTGAGTCTTTTCTATGAAAAGAACACTGGACTTGAAACTTTTGACTTGCAGTTCTGAGTTTTCACTCGACTCCTGATACTTTTAAGTGGAAAGGTTGTCGTGCAACCTGCACTTTAGCCATCTAATGCATGCATATTTGCAAATGACACCTTCATATTCTGTTTGAGATTGTACTTTGTATTACTGGATAAACTAATTGACAGTATCAGCTTTTTATCGTGCCTAGAGTAAGACTCAGTCATTTTGTCCTCTTTGCATATGACATCCCTGTATAAATTTGTAAGGTTCTTCTATATCGGTGGCTCTCAATCTTGCTGGTGTTCAGGACTGTTTATACTTGTAGAAAATATGAGAATCCCAGACAACTTTTGTTTATGTGGATTATAGCTGTCAGTGTTGGCCATATTAAAAATCAACTCTTTTGAAGTAGTAATAGTTAAACCTATTAGTTCATATTAATGTGTGAAATAAAACTTGCCAAAAAAGTTAGAAAAGTGGCTTTGCTTTACTTCCTTGCCAATTAACATTTAGCTTAACAGAAGACATGTACAGGATTCTGCACTTACTTATTGAAATTTATTTTGGTTGGTATATGTAGAATATGTAGCTTCATGCAAATATGTAATTGGAAAAGGGAAAATAATTTATAGTCTTTTCAGATAATTTCCTAAATCTGATAGTCTTTGTTACAGCACCAAAACTTGGTAAGTGATAGTTTCTTAAAAGATAGTTACAGTATGGAATATAAAACCATAATAATGAACCTTTCATATTCTGTTACATTAAAACCTATTGATTTCCCTGCACTTTGGATCTTTTTCCCAGGCATCCTTTTGTGAAATTACATGGTGGTGGTTTGCAAAATAATTGACTTATTGTGTTAAACAAGTTTTCAAGTATTAACACATTCTGTTATACAGTATTAAAAAAGGACATTTGGTAACACCCCTACAAATTTCATTAGAAGACCCTGTTAAATATTAGGAAGTTGTTAAGTTTACAGTCGTGGGTTCACATTTTCCAGAACTACCTCTTGAAAGCTTGGATTTTTTCATTGGCAACAAATTTGCTTATTTTCCTTGAAATGATAGGGTTCATTCATTTTTCAGGAATATGTCTGCTAACTGGGTATAAGTCTGAGCAACCATAGTTTATCGGTTCTTTCTAGTACAGGTGATCTTCATGGAAAAAGTAGTTAAGCTTGTATACAAGTGACTTCCTTAAATTTTACTAAACTTTACTAAATATCAGAAGTGATTTATTCATACTTCCTATTTCATTGCACAGAATATTTTTCAAGGGACTAGAGTTAATATTACTAGTCAATAATTCAACTTTAATAGTACTCAAGGAACTACATTTAATAAAATTAATACAATTGATCTTTGAACGGTATAAGTTTGAACTGTGCTGGTCCACTTACATGCAGATTTTTTTCCTTTCAAAAATTGGAAAATTTTTTGAGACTTGTAATTTAAAAAAACATTTTATTTTCTCTAGCTTACTTTATTGTAAGAATACAGTATATAACGCCTATAGCATTCAAAATATATATTAAATGACTTTTTGTTATCCATAAGGCTTCCAGTCAACAGTAGGCCATTACTAGTTACATTTTTATGGAGTCAAAAATTACATGCAGGCTTGAAACTGTGTGGAGGGTTGGTGTCCCTAAACCCCCATGTTCAAAGTTCAACTGCAATTTTTTTAATTTTGTTTACTGCTTCATCAAAGACATCCTTAGTGCAAATGGTGGTTTGTTTGTTTTCTTCTACTATAAGTGCAAACTGCAAATGCCAGTGAAGAATACAATGACTGCTGGGGCAGTTGAGTTGCCATTGCCTTGATTTGTACTAAGATGCCGGCACCTTTACACCACACCATCAAATGTCAACCCATTTGTAGTGAAAAAAGGCAAATAGTGCCTTGTTATTGTTCTGAAATAATTTTCGACCTTAAGGACTATGTGAGATGATGGGCCAGTCATTGTGTTGGACTGTGTCTTGATTCGTTGAGCTGCTGTAATAGAATACCAAAGACTAGGGTAGTTTATAAACAACAGAAATTTATTTCTCAAAGTTTTGGATGCTGAAAAATCCCCAAATCAAACTGCTGGCAAATTTGATGTTTGGTGGGGAGGACCCTCTTCCACATCTATAGTTGGCCGCCTCTTTACTGTACTCTGACATGGTGGAGTGGGTAAGGGACCTGAGATCTGTTTCATAAGAGCATTAATCCTGTTTGTGAAAGCTGCACCCTCATGACCTAATCACTTCCTGAAGGCTCCACCTCAGATACTGTAACATTGGGGACTGGGTTTCACATAAGAATTGAGAGGGACACAAGCAGTCTGTCTGTAGCAGAATGTTGCAGGATTGTCCTGTTGGGTAAGTGTATTTTATTCCATCACCCATTTTTCCCCCATCCATTTTCATTCTTAAAAGATTTCTTTCAAAAGCCAAGTCTGGATCATGTCACAGCTCTATTAAACCTTGAGAAGTTCCCTGATGCCTTTAATAAGGTGATAAATAAAACCTTAGAGTGGCATTCAGGGCTCTTCATTATTGTCTTTCCCATCTTGGCATTTGCCACTCCCCAAAACAGTGACCAACCGTTCTACACAGTAGCACTTGCTAAACGTGCCATCTTCCTTTTTGCTTACAGTGTTCCTCTGTCTAATGCTTTTCCCATAACTTAACCTCTACCTGAGTAACTCCTTTTTTGTTGTTGTTCAAGGTGAAGCTAAAATTTTACGTGATGTGTTGGAGCTACTTAAAACCCTCATTTTCCAGTACAGCACTTTGCATAGCTTAGCTTAGTTTAACACTGCAAAACACTTCGAAACAAGAACCTGTGTCTGTCTTTGCAATATGTCAGATACATACTAGGGTTCTCACATCTTAATTACCTGGACCTGCCCAGTGGGGAATAATAGTGAAATATTTTCATGAACAAAGTAGTTTTGGACACTTGTAAAGAACACATCATAACAGAGAAAAGACTATGTTATGGGCTATAGTATCTTAACACATCCTGGCATGAAAAATGACCATTACTTTGAATAAGATTTTTACTTAGATACAATAAATATGCTAATCTTTATATTCTGATTTTTAAAAGCTCATATAAATTAGTGTGTTTAAGTGGCTCTGTAGTATATTACTCTTGAAAAATAACTATCTTAAGACCCTATAGTAAATAGATTGATACAGTGCCTCTGCTTATTAGATTGCTTAAGCTATTTTATATTTATTAATCAATTTGTTTAGAAAGAAACCTGTAAGAATGTGTTCAATTTTTCTGTTTTTTTTTTGTACACTTACAAAGGTAGTAAAATGTAACTCAGTTTAGCTAAAATGATTGTCGACTTAAATTTTTCTTAAAGCCAGAACCCTTAAAAGATGAATAGTACTTAATTTTATTAACACCAATTTTTGTTTTCCAGAATTTTTTTTAACTCTTTAAGGAAAGTGATGATACTAATATCTTACAGGGTCAGTATTTCACTCAAAAATACATTATTGGTACCCTTTTATTGAGGTCAGGATCTGTAATCAGTAAATGCTCAAGGGTACAGTGGTGCATAAGATAAATATACACCCTTTCCTTGTGGAGCTTACAAGAAAGGTAGGTAAATGAAAATTTCCTAGAATATAGATGTGTTATTGAGAAGGATTGATGTTAGTAAATAGTTCAAATATCAAAAGTAAGGGATGATTCAAATAAAAATTTATTAAATTCATTAAGATGCTACCAATGGGTTTACAACAACTTCTAGAGAATGAAGCAGCAGAAGCTATATTAGTACACCAGTAAGAGGAAAGAAGGGAGTTAATATTAAATATATGTCCCTGCACTAAGGCACTGAACTGGACTTCATGATTTCATTTAAATGACAGCTCTTTGATGGTGAAGTGCTCTCCCTTTGCTGAAGTAATAGGCTTAAAGAGCTAAATAAAGAATGCTTTCATCTGACTTATAAATGAGACTTGAACCACAAGTCTTTTCCATTTCCAAAATGTCCGTCATTTGGCACCTTGAGAAAGTGAAAGCAAAAACTTTACGCAGTATTCACAATGTTTCATATAAAGATGTTGAATGGTAAGTAGAAGTTAAATGAAATCCGAGTAAAAGACTGCAGTTTATTTTTAATTATTCTCAAAATAGAAGAGTGAAATAAGGGAAGGAGGATCATTGACAACATCAGAAGTTTAATTGCACTTCCTAAATGCTGGGAGAGAAAGTATGAGATTGAAGATGGAGGGGGAGAGGAGGCACAGAAACATTTTTGTTACACAACAGGAAAGAGATGGTCACATATAGACAGTGACATGTTGAAGGGAAATGAGGCTAAATTAAAAGAAGCAATTTGTACTGAATTGTGTAAATCTACATAAGACCTGCATTGCGAAGATTCCTCTTAAATTGTAAAAGAAGTAGACTATTACAGAGAACAACATTTAGAAACACATTAAGTAATTTCCATTTATAAAGTGGGAATAGTGATGGTACCTACTTTAGAGGCTTACTATGAGGGCAGACATGAGTTACTATTTATAAAGCATGTAGTAGACATGTACTTGATAATTTAACCTATAGTAGTGAGGAGTCAAGCTCCTAAAATGCTGTATAATCGTGAAAGGTGAATGCAAATGAATCAGGTATTTTCTTCTTTGCAGTATTTTTAAGTTTCGAGTTGTAATTTCAAAGGGTATAGAAGGACTTGATAGGTTGAGCAAAGATAAAAGGTGAAGAATTACAAGTGTTAAAAAGTCACTAATTTCTAGGGTGTCAAAGATGCTTTTTTATAAACTCAGTATGTAATGGCAGCAGCCTAGTACGTGGTTAGCGTATACATCTGAATCTTCTGTCTGATGCTGAGTGATATAACATGCATCACAAACAGAGCTAGTGTGTATTGGCTTCCTTTTACATGATTAGGCGGTCACGAAGCAGATCAAGAAGGAGGTCACATTCTAAGTCAAGGAGTAGGCGACGATCCAAAAGCCCAAGACGGAGAAGATCTCATTCCAGAGAGAGAGGTAGAAGGTCAAGGAGCACATCAAAAACCAGGTACTATTATTCACATTGGGTGGAAAGACAGATTTTAGAGTCCTAGGAGCCCAAACACTGTGCAGCTTAATGACAAAAGGTGATGATGGGAATATAGGGCTAGACTGGGAAGAAATTATTTAAAGTTTGAGGAGGCTGATTTAGTTTGTTTTCTTGCGCTCCTTTGTAAAGTATGGTTTGTGTTTATGGCTGAAGGCCCAGATTGTTAGCTATCTTACTAGATATTCTCTTTAAGGATTTAGTGCTACCTCCTTATATCAAAGAATTTATGGCAGATAGCCATACCTTATTTCATCATATGTCATCAAGACATTATAAACATTTATTAAGAATTGCTATATGCCAAACACTAAACCATACTTCAGAGAGTCTCTTATCCTATGATTTGGGACCAGCAGAGAGTTAAAAGTAAAGAGTCATTAAAAACAAACATCCCCACCTTGACTTAAACATGCATTCTAGTCTTTCTCATGTAGGGCCATACCCTTTTAAATTAGTATGTCTAGTCTTGAGTACTGCAAAACCAAACCACTGTTTTTTCATTTGAACCACCTTTAAAAGTGGCAAGAGGACTGTTTCTTGAAAAGTGCCCAGATTTTTTTTTCCATTTGTAATTGCCACACACATAGACTTTAACAACCTTTTTTTTTTTTTTTAACCAACTGTCCTTTATCTCTTTTTAAAATAGTTTTCTAGAAGCAGCCCTTTATTTTATATTCCTATCCATTTATCTATTTATGTGGCAGCTGGGTGCCAACAAAATGTATCTTAGTAGACATAACTGAGCTGAGAATAGAGGTTTGGGGATAGCTTTGCTTACTGAGTGTTCAGTTTGTAAGGAGGCTTTAGTCAGCATACTTTACAGAGTGAGCCATCTCTTAATCCAGTCAGTGAAACAAGTTTGCTTAATGAAACGTCTGTCATACAAAGGGGAAGTAGACATTCTTTCCTTCAAGGAACTTTTACTAGGAGAGAGATGACTGTAATTAAAGAGGAAGGGATATTGTTAGTGATACTAGAAGAGGCTTAACTGAAAAGTGACTCCTGAGAATTCAGTTCTCCTAGTTTGACTGGACTTGGGGAGCTGGATCCATGGTTTCAGATAGAGAATGTTGTTTACAAAATTAGCATGAATTCTTGAAAGCAAGTATTTTGGTGTAGGAGGACCAGGAAATGAGGTCGGAAAAATGTAAGGAGACTGATCATACACATACGGCTTTGTTGTTCACACTAAGAGGAGTTTGCACCTGATACAGAGGCAGTAGGAATAGATTGAAAAGTGATGATCAGGGAGTTAATATTTTCAAGTTATTACTGTTAACAGTAATCTAAAAATAAGATGATAACGACTTGAATGAGGGGAGAGTAACTGATAGGAGAAGAGTAACCAAAGAAAGGAAGGAGTGAAATAGAGAGTATATTGTGAGGGGATCCCTTTACAATAACAAAAGGAATGCTTTAATCTCCAAAGTATAGAATAATGAGGATGGGTTTGTATGTGTTTGTGGGCGTAAGGGATTTTTCCCTCAACAGATACATTGATTACCCTTTGCCCAGAGTCTTAGGGAAAATTATGATTTTAAGGGGGAAATGCTATGGGGAATACAAGTAAATTTATAAGAATTTTAAAAAAGATGAGTTAACGGTTGTATCAGTCCATTATGATGGGATATTTTTCTAATAGCACTGACTAGCCCATAATATGTAGCAGCAAGAAAAAGTAGAAGGTTAACTTGGCTCATGATAGAGGTTAATATCATGGGGTGTGTGATATGATTATTAATTTTGACAGGACATCCATGGGCTTTTGACTGTAGAAGGAAAGTAATAAAATAGAGAATATAGGGTAAGGGAATCCCTTTAGAAGTTTTGGATAGAAAGCCATGGTGAATTAACAATCAGCTGAGAGAAAAGGAGTGTTGAAGAGCCTAGGAACAGCAGGACTTAATTCGTATTTATCACCAGACATACTAAGACACTGGTCAATGTCCTTAATTATTTTCTTACCACATAGTCCACTTTGTTCTGGTAGAAGTTTTATGTGGAATACCACGAAAATAGATTTTTTTAAATTACTTCTATAAATTACTTCTATAGAGTTTCTATAAAAGTTTATATAAAATCAGAACAAGATTTTATATTGTATGAATGAAATGAGATCTCATTGTGCTTTTGTTTTGGTATGTAACGCTATGTAAATTTATATTAGCTGGATCATCTAATGTATTCATTTATTAGAGACAAAAAGAAGGAAGACAAAGAAAAAAAACGTTCCAAAACACCACCAAAAAGTTACAGCACAGCCAGACGTTCCAGAAGTGCAAGCAGGTAAGGTTAATTATGAATTCTGGGAATTTGTTTTCACTTTGTTTATAAGAACCTCAGTAGGCTCTGAATATTAAATGTTTTGCTGTACATGGATACATACTTCGGTTTTGAAGTTTTTTTTGAAAGGCAGTTTGTAAAGAATCAAGAAAGTTCATATCTTTTACTTAATATTTTATGGTATAGAGTGATTTGAAATTGAAGAAACATCTGAGTTTCAGTGACTAAAAGTATACTGAATTAATTATATCAAATTCATTTTGTTATATTTAAAATACCTCAAAAGAATTATTTTTCCCATGTTTAGTGATTCATTGATCAATAAGAGGCATTGCAGGTTCTCATTTGTCTGTTCCAAGCTTTACTCCACAGAAAATATATTTTTCACACTTAAAATGGAATTTATATGACACTAAGCTTCCATTTTCTCCCTATGCCATTTACACGTTTTGCTGCAATACTTGTTTTCTTGTTTAACTAGTAAGTTCACACTATATACAAAAATTAACTTAAGGTGGATGAAAAATCTAAATGTAAAAGTTAAAGCAAAAAACCTCTTAGAAGAAAACGAAGTAAATCTTCATAACCTTGAATTTGGCAGTGGTTTTCTAGATAGATATGACACCAAAAATGTAAACAACAAAAGAAAAATAGATAAATTGGTGATTATCAAAAGTAAAGACAACCCACAGACAGGAAAATATTTGCTAGTTGTATATCTGATAAGGGACCCCATGTGATTCTTCAACACAAAATAGTATTTGAAACTGGGGCTTCATTATTAGAATCCTGCTGTAGGAGTTCCTAGTGCAGTGCTAGCATATACATGGTCTGATGTGTCCGCATTTTTTAGATAATACTGTATTTAAAAGTCTAGTTTGCACATTTGTGGTTCTAGAGAAAGACGACGACGACGAAGCAGGAGTGGCACAAGATCCCCAAAAAAGCCTAGGTCTCCTAAAAGAAAACCGTCTCGTTCACCATCTCCAAGGAGGTAAGACTGTGTTAATCATTTAGATCTGTCCTAATTTTGTCAGAAACTGCCAGTTTTCATTTTTAAAACTGCTAGAATTTTTCTTCATTTATAGGAATTAAAGTGCTTAAACATGTACTGATGTAGTCCCTTTATGACTTGAGACTGTTTTATAGTAAACATTGTTTAGGAATGGGCATTTTAGACCCATAACTCAGAACTCAGTCTTGCATATATTACTTGCCCACAGTTTGTATCCAGTGTTTTGAAATTGGATCTTTGCTATCCTCTTTATACCGTGTGAACTTGGATCTAAACAAGTTTAAACTTGTTGCTAAACTTAAGAGTAAAACTTCTTGAATGGTTGCTTTAAAATATCTCTTCTTGAGAATATTTTACTGTCATCCTAGACATAAAAAGGAGAAAAAGAAAGATAAAGACAAAGAAAGAAGCAGAGATGAAAGAGAGCGCTCAACAAGCAAGAAGAAAAAAAGTAAAGATAAGGAAAAGGATCGGGAAAGAAAATCAGAGAGTGATAAAGATGTAAAAGTATGTTTACAAACTAATGTACTTTGGTATTTTGGGTGGTGCTGGTACTTTTAAGAAGTGATTTTTCTGTGAAGTTTACTTTTATTATTATTCTCGGCAAAGCAGGTTACACGGGATTATGATGAAGAGGAGCAGGGGTATGACAGCGAGAAAGAGAAAAAAGAGGAGAAAAAAACGACAGAACCAGGTTCCCCTAAAACAAAAGAATGTTCTGTGGAAAAGGGAACTGGTGATTCGCTGAGAGAGTCCAAAGTGAACGGGGATGATCATCATGAAGAGGACATGGACATGAGTGACTGACCTGCCTCCCGGAGAGTCCCGCTGAACACATGCATCAGTGTCATTCCTGTGTGGGGTTTCTTCATGCTGTATTTGTTCATCTCGCACCTAGATGTATACAGCTCTAAGTTATAAATGGTTATACAGCTCCTGATACTGATATTAGTTATCACATCCAAAAGCTTTTACAAAATGATACAACATGGGTAACCAGTTCTTGACCTGGTGAAATCTGATTGTGTAACCTAGCAGTTTTACTATTCTGGTACTGCCTCATAACAAAAATGAAAAGCTGCATGCATCTACAGCAGGCATGGATTGTTTATGTTGTATGATCTCCTTTCTTAAGTAAGTTCACTTACAAGTATTTCTAGAATTTGATTCATTGCCGTAATAGAGCCATGTAGGGAATGCACTGATTGCATGTTAATTGTGGCAGGAATATCTTAAATGTCATTAAAATCCTCCAACATGATGAATCCACTTATGGTCCTGTTTGTTGACATGACAAATTAACATTCTTGTAGTTAATCTGGAAACAAGCGTTTGAAATAGATAATCCTTAAGCCTTGTGGCTAAATTTTTGTGGCTTTTGTTTAACTTTGAAAGGTTACATATGCACTAACCTTTTTTGATGGCTAATTAGGCTTTAATTACAGAAACAAGATTTCAAATGAAATTCCTTTGGCTGTGAGTAAATAGCATATTTTGAAGTAGAGTTGTATACTTTTCATAAGGTGTTTGGAAATTTTTTTTTCCTGAAATAATTTATTCCACACCTACATCAGTGAAACCTACCTGCCTGAGTCCACCTGTAAAAGAAAACTTTTCTCGTCCCAATTTTCAATTTTACACTTGTTCGTTAATTTGTTTTAATCTCACTGGTAGAAAAAAAGGGTAGTGCATTTTAAATTGACCTTCATATGCTTTTAAGTAAGACAAATCTACTTGATAATGTACTTTTTATTTGATCTCAAGTTGTATAAAACCAATAAATTTGTGTTACTGTTAACTGCAGTAGTGATCTTATGCACACAGTGATTCCATGTTAAATGCAAAGTAGTTAGACAACTGTTTTCTTAGTTACAGGAGTTTAAAGCTTCACTTTTGTGCTGTAAAAACAAAAGTAGGCTAGTCTGTGCCATGTTGATGTACAGTTTCTGAAATTGTTTTACAAGACTTTGATAATAAAAAGCTTAAACTTATGTCATGTTCCTGTAAAACTATTTGTATTTATTTATACTGTTGAATGTATGACATTTACCTCATTTTACAAATCAAGTTCTCTTTTCAGTCCACATACTTAAATATAATAAGATGAAATCCATCATTGCAGTGGTTGTCACCAGATTTGTCAAAGTTGGTTTGACTTCTATCTAAAACTAATTTCATTTTTCATTTTGAGTAGAAATTGGGTTGAGCAAAGCAACAAACTTATAGGATACACATATAGTCCTATCTATAACTAGTAAATTTATATTTTCGGTGAAATATATTTTCCTTTTCTGGAGTAGTATAGAAACTGTCCACGGTTTGTATTTACTGTACAATACTAAATTGTATAATTCATTTATGAAATGAGTATAGTGTTTGAATGACTAGGATTAAGGGAAATTTAAGAGTTGGGATTGTAGCTTTTATCCAAGTTTTAACTTTTTTTAACTTTTAAAATTGAAATGCCATATAGAAAAACAGCATTGTTTTTATAGTTTGTAGTAATTTTTTAAAGATTTTATCAAAAGGAATGTCTATAGATAGTAAGAAGTTCTAATAACACTCATAATCACAGCATTTTAAAAGTTAAACACAAATACCATTTGCTTAAATTTACAGAATCTTAGTAAATAAAGGTGAAGGCAAATGACATTGCAATTTTTGTTAAGTTCAAAACAAGTAAAATTTTGTCAGTTTCACATGGATAAACTATTCAAAGTCTACTCCCTCACAATCTCTGAATATAGATATATACTGACTTCAAAACGGGGTTGAACTTTTGGCTCTAGAATAGCATCACAGACTTCAGATGCTACAGTGAAGGGTATCCATACTTGTTATTTTTCAGTGAACATTTTTTGCAGAAAGGGTACTGCAGCGTAAGTTTTAACACAGTTAAATTGCAATCAAGCAAACACTGCCTCCACACTGAGTTTTGTTCTGTATTTGGTAGTAAAAAATGGTTAAAAAATAAAAGTGGTTTTTATTAGAAAAATGTTTGTCCTATTTGCTTAAATTATTCAGGAGTAAATGGAGTGGCTGTGTAAGAGTCTAGTCTAGTCATGAATGTTGGTTTCATTACAGGTTGGTTTCATTACAGGTTTCTCACCATTTTCCTGTCAGTAAAATGGGAATGATAATTACCTTACAATGTAGTTGGTAGTTAGGAAAAGTGTAGCCCTGTTTGGGTCAGTAAGTGGTACTGCTATTTCATTATGGAGCTCTTCAGAACTACACAGTAGTTTGGGGTAATGTTTTAGGAAAACCACCTGTGCAGATAAGTCTTTAAGAAGGCACTGTTGCCCTTTTATGTTTTTGTGTACATGAGTTTTGGATAATAAGCTTCCTAGTAGTGATAGTAAACAAATGGGGGATAGAAAAATGTTAGATATTTTAACAAAGAAAGAAAATCTAATTTGACTTTATAGTTCTAAACACTAATGGTTCTGGTGCGGGTATCAGTCTGCACAAGCCAACATTTCCTAGAGTAAAACTACCGTTTTCTTCAGTTGGGCACCAGATTAAGTGTCTAGGGTCCATGCTGTTTTAAGAAGGATAGGTATTTTTTAAACTAGAATGGAGATTCTGATTCTCATATCAAATGTAGCTAGTGTATTTCATCCCTGGGCTAAAATACTTCTCTAATCAAGTAAATGTAGCTGTATTTGGTTTAATATTGATGTGACAAATGCTACTGGTCCTTTCAGGAGCATCCAGGATACACCTATTATTAAGGCTTTTTTAGCAGAAGTAAGTTTTCTAAATGAGACTAATTCCAGAGTTGTAGATTCTTGAGTCTTGTTTTACTCAGTTTTTAGTTGCCATACTAATTTTATAAACTCAAAGTATATGTGAAATTAGATGTTTAGCAAAATAATTCATGTGTGAATCATGCTGTTTACCAATGGGGATATTCTCAAGAATATATTTAAAGAGTATGTGTTACTAGCAACCTAAGAATTCACAGAGAAAGGGTCTGATACAATTTAAAATTTTTTAAAATGATGTCCCAAGAAAAATCATTGGAATGGACATGTTCACGTTCTTTAACAATCTCACTTTGCAAAGCTGATTTTCCCAGGACATTGTCACTAAAATTCATATGATTCTTTTTTTTAAAAGCTAGCTAGAGAAGGACCCAATATAGCCACATGAGTAGGGCAGCGGAAATCTCGTAAAACTATATATTTTTGAAAATACAACAAATACAACTATTCCTAAAAGAGACCAGTGGATACAGTACAACAGCCAGGTCACATCCACATCTGCGAGAACTCAGCATCACACGAAGGGGATAAGATACAAACCACGGCCCGGTGGGAACTGAGCGCCCACCCCTACCCCAGCTTCTGGGTGGGAAGAAAGTCAGAGGGAGTGAAAACTCAGGACAGCTAAACAAACAGCTCTAGTAATCCACACCAGGAGTGCAGACACATGGTGCATGGTGTGCTGGATATTAGAGAAACGGAAAAGCAAGACCTGAGAGTGGGTCCCCGGAAACAGATCCCCTGGGACAAAAGAAAAGCGAGTGCTTTTTGAAAGTCTTAAAGGGACAGGGACCTTACAGCTGGACGAAATCCTGGCACACTCAGCCCAGCAGCTGGGAATCCTGGGGAACTAAAGGCGACCTAATGCTGGGGGGTAGCCCGCAGCTCTGAAGCCTCTCATGGCAATAAGCAGCCTGCCAGTCCTGCTGGCTGGCGTGGACCCCGACACACTGGCCCAGTAGGGGGAGAGTGGCCACAAGCGCCAGAGGGGAGCGGCCAAGGGGTCCGGGAGCAGTCTGTGCGAGCCAGCAGCGGCAGAGGCTCAGCTCTGGAGCAGCCCACGTGAGCCAGCTGCAGCAGCAGCAGAGTGGCCTGAGAGGAGCCGCACCCTCAGCAGCCGCCCAGAATCTCCTGGCGCACAGCCGCTGGGCCAGACCCAAAGGCTGCCACCAGTGCGCAGCTGCCCGGCGGGGGCGCCACTCTCTCAGGAGAGGACACCCGGTGCACCTGCCACTCCCTGAGGCCTCTGTGCTACCCTGATGGAGGCCCCGCCCACAGCAGCTTAGGGGATTAACCCGGAGGCTGCACCAGGAGCAGAGAAGGCAGACACAGGCAGCAGAGAAGGGTAAGGTGACCAGCAAGCAGGAAAGGACTTTGTTCTCCCAGCTGACACGTGCTACCTGCCTATAGCCACCGCTATCACCATGCAAAGGCAGAAGAAGAATTTGGTCCAGGCTGGAATTACCCAGACAACCCCTGAGAGAGGGCCTGGGGAGATACACTTAACCAATTTCCCCAAAAAAGAATTCAAAATAAAGATCCACCATGCTGATGGAGCTGCAGATAAATATGCAGGAGTTAAAAGAGCAAGTATGGAGGGAGAATACAGAAATAAAACAATCTGGAAGGATTTAAGAGCAAACTGGATGAGGTGAAAGAGGCCATAATTGGAATAGAAATCAGAGAACAGGAATACAGAGAAGCTGAGGCAGAGACAGATAAAAGGATCTCCAAGAATGAAAGAATATTAAGAGAACTGTGTGACTAATCCAAATGGAACAATATTCGCATTATAGGGGTAACAGAAGACGAAGAGAGAGAAAAAGGGATAGAAAGTGTATTTGAAGAAATAATTGCTGAAAACTTCCCCAAACTGGGGGAGGAAATAGTCTCTCAGACCATGGAGGCCCACAGAACTCCCAACACAAGGTACCCAAGGAGGACAACACCAAGAGATATAATAATTAAAATAGCAAAGATCAAAGACAAGGACAGAGTATTAAAGGCAGCTGGAGACAGAAAGCCTACAAAGGAAAACCCATCAGGCTATCATCAGACTTCTCAACAGAAACCTTACAGGCCAGAAGAGAATGGCATGATATATTTAATGCAATGAAACAGAAGGGCCTTGAACTAAGAATACTGTATCCAGCATGATTATCATTTAAATATGAAGGAGGGATTAAACAATTCCCAGACAAGGAAAAGTTGAGGAAAAGAGGAAGTCAAACTATGACTATTTGCAGATGACATGATATTGTACATAAAAAAACCCTTAAGACTCCATTCCAAAAGTACTAAAACTAATATCGGAATTCAGCAAAGTTGCAGGATACAAAATTAATACACAAATCTGTTGGATTCCTATACACTAATGATGACTTAACAGAATGAGAAATCACAAACACAATTCCATCAAAAAGAATAAAATATCTAGGAATAAACCTAACCAAGGAAGTGAAAGACCTATACCCTGCAAACTACAAGACACTCTTAAGAGAAATTAAAGAGGTCACTAACAAATGGAAACTCATCCCATGCTCTTGGCTAGGAAGAATTAATATTGTCAAAATGGCCATCCTGCCTAAAGCAATCTTCAGATTCAATGCAATGGCTATCAAAATACCAACAACATTCTTCAATGAACTGGATCAAATAGTTTAAAAATTCATATGGAAGCACAAAACACCCCAAATAGCCAAAGCAATCCTGAGAAGGAAGAATAAAGCAGGGGGCATCTCACTTCCCAACTTCAAGCTCTACTACAAAGCCACAGTAATCAAGACAATTTGGTACTAGCACAAGAACAGACCCACAGACCAGTGGAACAGAAGACAGAGCCCAGGTATTAAACCAAACATATATGGTTAATTAATATATGATAAAGGAGCCGTGGACACACAATGGGGCAATGACAGCCTCTTCAACAGCTGGTGTTGACAAAACTGGACAGCTACATGTGAGAAAATGAAACTGGTCACTGTCTATCCCCATACATAAAAGTAAATTTGAAATGGATCAAAGACCTGAATGTAAGTCATGAAACCATGAAACTCTTAGAAGACAACATAGTCAAAAATCTCTTAGACATAAACATGAGTGACTGATTCAAGAAACATGAGTTCTTCATGAACACATCTCCCCGGGCAAGGGAAACAAAAGCAAAAATGAACAAGTGAGACTATATCAAGCTGAAAAGCTGTACAGCAAAGGACACCATCAATAGAACAAAAAGGCATCCTACAGTATGGGAGAATATATTCATAAATGAAAGATCTGATAAAGGGTTGACATCCAAAATATATAAAGAGCTCATACACCTCAACAAACAAAAAGCAAATAATCCAATTAAAAAATGGGCAGAGGAGCTGAAAAGACCATTCTCCAAAGATGAAATTCAGATGGCCAACAGACACATGAAAAGATGTTCCACATCACTAGTCATCAGATAAATGCAAACTAAAACCACAATGAGATATCACCTCCACCAGTAAGGATCACTACCATCCAAAAGACAAAGAACAACAAATATTGGCAAGGTTGTGGAGAAAGGGGAACCCTCCTACACTGCTGGTGGGAATGTTAACTAGTTCAGCCATTGTGGAAAGCAGTATGGAGGTTCCTCAAAAAGCTCAAAATAGAAATACCATTTGATCCAGGAATTCCACTTCTAGGAATTTACCCTAAGAATGCAGCAGCCCAGGTTGAAAAAAACATATGCACCCCTGTTTATCACAGCACTATTTACAATAGCCAAGAAATGGAAGCAACCTAAATGTCCATCAGTAGATGAATGGATAAAGAAGGCGTGTTACATATACACAATGGAATATTATTCAGCTATAAGAAGAAAACAAATCCTACCATTTGCAACAACATGGATGGAGCTAGGGCGTATTATGCTCAGTGAAATAAGCCAGGCAGAGAAAGACAAATACCAAATGATTTCACTCATTTGTGGAGTATGAGAATAATAAACTGAAGGAACAAAACAACAGCAGAAACACAGAACCCAAGAATGGACTAACAGTTAACCAAAGGGAAAAGAACTGGAGAGGATGGGTGGTAAGGGAGGGAAAAGGCAGGGGGAAAGAAAGGGGGCATTACGAATAGCATGTATAATGTCGGGGCGGGGGGAGCAGGGAGGGCTGTGCAACACAGAGAAGACAGTGATTCTACAGCATCTGACTATGCTGATGGACAGTGATTGTAATGGGGTTTTTGGGAGGCACTTGGTGATGGGGGAGTCTAGTAAACATTATGTTCCTCATGTAATTGTAGATAAATTATACCAAAAAAAAGTAGCTAGAGTATAATTTGTAAATAAGAGGGTACATTGAATATCTAAGGCCACAAAATACTGAGTGTTCCAAATGGTGTTTAGTATTACTGTGCAGTTAACCTCAAAATCTAATTTTATCAATGCACTGAATGTAAAACCTGCCTTTTTTCATTCACCATGAACAGTTAACAAAAGTGAAAATGTATTTACTGAGATACCATATTTTGGAAGAATAACAATGTGTTGATTAAGAATTTTTCTTATCAAGAGTTCAAAGAAGGAGAACCACTAGAAAAGATACTCATTAAAGGGATTTGGCCTTTGTTGTGGGAGCTAGTGAAGTAGTCTCAAAGTTGTTAGCGGTCTGCATTCATACTGCAGACTGAAGCCCACGGGCAGTTGGGAATAGAAGATGGATAGTTGGAGAATAAGTTGGGACCACAAACACGAGCTGGAACCTGTAAGGTTCGTCTGAAACTGGTATCAGGTTGTGTTGTTTTTGACCTTAGTGGTATGGGTGTCCTACAGATGCCAGATCCCTTTGTCACAAAATTACACAGCTGGCCCACAAGTCTGAGAAGCTGAAGGTGGATACAGGGGCAGGTGAAGTAATTGCAGCCCCAGCTGCTGCCTCACCCCAAAAGGGCCAGCAGGGAAGCCATAGTGGGTATGAACTACAAATTTTTTGCTGCATTTGTGCCCTCCAGAGCTCCTACACCACCCATATTCATTATTTAAAACATCCCAGCCAGTTACTGTCAGCCTATTTTAGTGACCGAGACCTCTATGGAGGGTAAAGGTAAGTAAGTGGTGGGTTTTATTATTGTTTTTGTTACATGAAGGTTCTACTTTAGTCATTCTTCACCAGCAAAACATGATCAAATTAAGAAATGACTGTGAAGTACATTTAACACCCTTAGGAGAGTTTGTTTGGTATTTGTAGGTGCTACAACAAACGTGGAATTGTAATTCTAGGTACTGTAGGCTCTATTACAGCTACAAGTACTATGCTAAAATGAGCTATAACAATTTCAAAAGTTCATCTCTAGGTAGTACTATAAGGGTAGTCTTGTGACCTTAAAAATGTGATGATGTTTGAGATGACATTTTTAGATGACAATCTAACATACTATTGCTGCAGATTTCTGACAAAATATTGGCAAAAGTAGCTTTTGATAATTTATAGGATGCAAGTGATGAGCTTTTCCCCAGTTAAGTTTTGTAGTATCTACAAGTGATTTAATACCTCCTGTCCATTTACTCTGGAAGAACTTTCACTATCAGTTGTCTGAAAGTTTCCATAGTTTTCAATCATAGCAACTTTGGTAGGATGCATTTTGTTAATTTTGGGAAATACGGTTAAGATACCTTTTGCTTGAGTTAACAGCAGAGGCATATTGTATCCCATATTAATCAATAGTTTTCAGTTTTAAAGGCTACCAGCAGGGCTTCAAATTCACCAATTTTTTTACTATGACTTTTCCTCAACCATGTTGTTCATGTGAGTAAAAAGGTAGCTAAAGGAAGCACCACCTTATTGAGTATTTCCTGAAAGTATTTACTCAGCTTTTCTGTGGCCTCAAAACAGTATTTATGTGCTGTGGACTTAGTGAAAACTAACAAGTTTTGCTAAACAATCATTATTCATCACTCTCCCCTAAAGTATGATAAATGGTACATGAATAACAATATGAAAATTGTGATTAGTGTGAATGGGGCTCAATACCAGTTCTAAGCAAGAGAAAGGAACTTGTTTTTCAGCTTCTGTTGGCTATCAGTTTCTCTAAAATGTGTTAATTTCCAGACTATCACATGTACCTATACTCACAATAATCACAGCATATGCTTTGTTTATGCTTCTTATGAAGTTTGACAATTCTCTCTGTATGAATGTTTACAGAGGAAAACTGTCTCTAGAGAATAATTTTCTTGATAACTGTATCTTTCAATACTATCCTAATGGCAGCAGTACTGAGCTAGACTTCTAAATGGCCATTTAAGGTGACCACTGTATAGTAGTCTCCCAAGTTTAAACAGGTTCTTAAATCACAAATGGGAGGCATACAGAATTTTATGGATCTACATTACAAATCTAGATTTTTGTGTGAGGTTATAAGAATATATGGTATTTTCATCTACTTACTTGAAACACAATATATATTATATAGTTCATTAACTGAATTAAAAGGCACATTTTCAAAAGACTAATACTGTGAAAAGTTTATTTGCATTAATTAACTCCTTGTTTTCACCATCATAAGATATACATTTGCTTGTCCTTTGTGATCAGATTAAAAGACATTTTGGAATGGATAATTTCTACTATTCTTTATGAAAGAAAAAGATAAAAGAGTTAAAAACAAAATCCAAGTGCAAAAGTTTTCAGTAGTCTTCCTACCTCCAGTGTACCCCAGCAAAATATTCACAGTTTTTAGGAAATTGATTAAATCCCAAGCTGCAATGTACCATGTTATTTCCCTACCAAGTGGTCTGTACTTAGGAAAAATCTGCAGTATATTCCTGGAAGCATATCGTATTCCCACCAAGTAAGGGAGCCCGAGCACAGTGATCACTACTACTACTGTTCACTGTTTCAAACCTCAGAATCATTGACAGGATCCTTCAATCTCTGATCAACAAGAATTCCCAAAATAATAGGGATCAACTTCTGTTCAATAAACCTGGTCTGGGTTTACCAACTCTTACCACAAAATTCAACAGACCTGAATAAGGTAAATAATTGGTCTTTGAATTTTTAACTGTGATTATTTTTCTTCACTATAAACTGTATTTAACAAAATGTCAATATATGCAATGTAGTAATGTATCAGCATGGAAGTAGCTTTAAAGATGTTTATTATAATTTTTTTATGGTTGATGCTTTGGATTTTTAAATAAATCATCGCTTCAATAAAGGTCTCTAAACTCATTCAAATTATTTAAAATCCTGGATAAAGTTTAGACTACTGGTCACTCTAAAAAACTTGACAGATGCATTCTGACATATTTATCAGGATACATTTAAAAACATTTCTTTAGCTAAGCTCTTTAAAACAATATAACATTTTATGACTGTTATATATTATTCTCCCTAACTTACTTTCATTCAGGGACATTCAAACCATTTTGGAATAAATATGAAAATTACTAAGTGCAAATGTAAGACATGATTTTAACACTTTGGAGATAATGAAAATCAATTCTTGTGACTTAAAAAAATAAACAGGAATTGTCAATCTTGTGTATATTTCTAGAATTAATGTGTAACAAATATATTCTGTTAGCATATAAAATGTTTTTACTTTACTCTGAAAGCATTAAGTATGGAGGGATGTCCCAAAAAATGGTGGTTGTTAAAAGTGACACGAATGCATCCATATTTCACTAAAAACAAAATAATCAGAATGATGTGCAGTTAACTAGGAAGCAAGTTTAAAAATTTGGAATTGTTTTAAAGTGCTGAGATGTGGAAGAGGAATATCTTTAAGCATGCTAACCATACCTTATCATGAACACAAAAAGGTCTTTCAAACTCATGTTTAGGGAAAAAAAAAATAGAGGTTCTACGAAAGGAAGATTAGTAACAAACATTTTCCACTGAAGAAAAGATTCAGGTAAAAACAAATAGCACCACAATGAATTGCACTAAGGTCCTAAGGGCGGTACCTTATTCCCTGCAGTTTGAACGCTCCTTCTGAAATGTATTGCAACATACAAATGCAACTGTTTAATGGTTACCATTTGGTTCATTCATCTACAGAAAACTGCTCTCCTTCTAGTTCATTACATTGAACATTCAGATTACTGAACTATACATAATGTTACATAGTTTACATTTTATGAAAACAAAGCTTGAAGGAATAGTTATAAATGTCACCTTGAATATAAGATGACAAGTTTAAAAGGGCTTCGTAAGACATTTAATTTATGTTAATGGTCCAGGAGTGTTTTAGATATATAGATATAGATACATTTATATGCATATATATTTCAACAAGAAGTGTAAAAATTTTTAAAAACAAATCACAGCACTCATAGCTGTTTTACATAAGAAGTACTTAGGATCATTAAGGTGTCAAATGATTACGCATATAATATGTATATTTTTAAAAAGACTATAAATGGCACATCAGAAAACTTGCTGAAATTCTTCTTAGAGGCGCATTATATCATATTACTGATGTGTTGAAAGAATGTAATTCCCTTTTCTTCCCTGAAAACATTGTCCCTTCTATTTGGATTCACTTCTGAGGTCTCTGCATTCTCTTGCTTTCCTTGGTTAGATGGCAGCACTTTCTGGGTCAGTCACAGATCAGGAAAACGGCTTGGGTCTTCCTTGTAGTCATCGGGGATAGTAAAGATGGAGCTGTCAAATTCATCATACCGAAACTCCTGAAAAGTCACAGTGGCTGTGATGGTAGGAAACACAGGTATATCTAGAGAGGACAATCAATGATAACATTGTAAAATTAAATGTCAGTCTATTTGTAGACTATTAAATACTACTAGAGATATCCATACTCCTTAAAATACAAAAAAGCATTATTCAGGGACCAGACAAATCCCAACATATATCTAATGCTGAGTGTGTGTGTTTTAGGGAAGGGTTTCATTATTTCTGAGGAGAGAGAGAGAAACCAAAGGCATCAAAATTATATAAAAAATTCAAGTTCCCATTGCTTCCCAATCTACAACAATTAATTCCACCAGCCAGATCACTCCTTTTTTTCTTTTTGGGATAAAGGGACAGCTACATTTGTGCTTTTTGCATTCTGTCATCGTTTCTTCAGATTATAGTGTATATATTATATGTTCTGACTCTGGTTTACTTTCATTCCAACACAAAGGAAATACATGCATCTTTTTTTGTTTTAAAACACTAGAAACAATCCATCACTTAAATATATAGAATAAAAACTGTCTCAACAGAATCTGAGTAATATTATACCATCAGAGCCTAAAATTCTTCTAAATAAAATATATTTCTGGCTAAAATTATGAGTGAAACTTGACATTAAAAATGGTCAAATAACACGGTGTGTGTGGGGGCATGGGGAAGAGAGCATAGCAAAGAGAAGACAAGTAGGGACTCCGTGGCATCTTACTACACTGATGGACAGTGACTGCAATGGGATATGGGGGGGACTCGATAATAAGAGTGAATGCAGTAACCACATTGTTTTTTTTGTGAAACTTTCATAAGAGTTTATATCAATGATATCTTAATAAAAAAAATTTTTTTAAAGAGACAAGAGAGAGCTGGCTTATCTCTGTTTAAGGTCATGTGAAGGCACAGTAAAAATATATATGCGGGTCTATGACTCAGGAAGAGATCCAGGCTCTCATTAGATACTGAATCTGCCAGGACCTTGAGCTGGAATTCTCTTGCATCCAGTACTGTGAGAAATAAAAACTTGTTGTTTAAGCCATTCAAAAAAAAAATGGTCAAATACTTGCATCACTCTTAGTTTTATTCCTCATGTAAGTTATTGGAAAGAACACAAATCATAAAACCTGGGTTCTGATTCCTACAAATCTTTTTTAATTTATGTCTCAGGGATTACATCTACAAAATAAACCCTAAAGCTTCCTTAAAACTCTGAAATGATTCTACAAACTAAGCCAAGTGTCTGTCTTGAATAAAGGCATGCAGTAAATTGACTGTTTCAAGCCTAGTATTTTACTGCAGAAAGTAATACTCTGACGGGGAAAAAAATCAATCATTTGTGCCTATTAAATGTAGACACTTTGTTCCTACTCAGGGATCAACAAACGACGGCCTGTTACCTTGCCTGTTTTTGTAAGGCCTGCGGGCTAAACAAAGATTTTACATTTTGTTCTTGGCTAAAAAACACAAAATAATATTTCATGCCAATAAAATTATATGAAATTCGAACTTCAGTGTCCATAAGGAACGTTTATTGGAATACAGAATGCCCTTCATTTCCTTATGGTTGCTTTGGTTCTCTAACAAGAGTTGAGCAATTGTGACAGAAACCATATGGCCTGCAAAGCCTAAACTATTTACTGTTTCAGAAAAAGTCTGATGACCCCTGTCTTAGGCATTGGATATATACCAATAAACAAGAGGAAAAAAAATTGTACATTAGTACTGAGATTATATTCTGGTTGGGAAATAGAGACAACAAATAAGTAAAAAGTTAATTGTGACTTAGTATGTAGATAAAAGCAAAGCATGGCAATATGGGGTCCCAGTGTTGGGGGTAAGCATTGTTGAACAGTGGTCAAAGGAAAACCTCACAGAAGTGATACTTCAGCCAAAACCTGGGATAAGAACAAACCAGAGAGTTGACTAGAGTTAATAAAATTCCAGGTAGAGGGAATAAGTACAAAAGCCCCAAAAAGAAAGTTGTTTTTTTTCTGGGAACAGTTAGGAGACCAGTGTGGCTGTAGCTGAGTGAGTGAATGGAAGATTAGCAGGAGATGAAGTCAGAGGAGAAATCGGCAGCCAGATCAACTGGGGTTTAGGTCAAGAAAAATTCTTTGGCTTTTATTCTGGATGAAATGGAAAGCCAATGGGTGGTTTTGAGCAAAGTAGTAACATGTTTTGGTTTAAGTTTTAGCAGATGTAATTAAAATACAATGTTGGGTGACGAGTATAAGGGGAGGTGTTATCCAGAAGGAGCAGCCAGACAGGCAGGAAGAAAATTAAGGGAGAACTCCACCAAAGAAGTCAGGGGAAATCTGAAAAGAAACTATCATTCATTGGGACAAAGACTCCACAAAAATATAGTCAGAACTTGGAGACCTTAAGATGTACAACAGAAAAGTGTCCAGTAGATTTAACAATATGAATATCGATACTATACATAGTAAGAGTGAAAAAGATAAAGAGAAATTGCAGTGAGCATCTGGTTCTTTCTAATTTGGGACTATTACAAACAAAGCTTCTATAAATGAACATTTGTGAACAGGACTTTGTGTGAACATAATCTTTATTTTTCTGGGTAAATGCCGAGAAGTGCAACTCCTCAATCATATGGAAGTTGGGTGTTAAGTTCTTTTTCTAAGAAACTGCTAAAATTTTGTTTTCCAGAGTGGCTGTACCATTTCACATTACCACCAGCAATGTATGAGTGATCCGGTTTCTCCACATCTGAGTATTTGGTGATGTCACAACGTTTTATTTTAGCCATTGTTAGAGGTATGTATAGTGATATCTCATTTTGGTTTTAATTTGTATTTCCCTAATGGCTAAGATACTGAATATTGTTTGTGTGTTTATACATCCTATTTGGTGAAATGTCCCTTATTCTACTATAAGTGTAATTTACAAATAGGGAAGGCTTTTTTTCTCCCTTTCTGCTTTGAATGCCTTTTTTTCCCCTTTTGTCCTTATTGCATGCATTATCCTTTTGATTTCTTCAGGACTTCTGGTGCTATTCTGTGTTACTCCTTACCTTATTAATTTGTGGTTTCTCATTTTTATCAGTCTTGCTATAAATTTATTTCATCAATCTTTTCAAAGAACCAACTCGTTGCCCTTTGCTTTCTATGTATTTTTTTTTGTTTTCTTTTTTATTGATTTCTACTCTTTATTATTTCTTTCCTTCTGCTTGCTTTGGGTTTATTTCATTCTTCTTTTTCTATATTCTTGAGTAGAAGTTTATATTGTTGCTTTGAAACTTTTTTCGTAATGCATGATTTAATGCTCTAAATTTCCCTTTCAGCTCCGCTTTATCTATATTCCACAAATTTTGATATGCTGTGACTACATTTTCATTCAGGTCATATATTATTTCTTCTGAGACTGCCTTTTGCCTATAAATTATTTAGAAGAATGCTCTTTAGTTTTCAAGTGTCTGGACATTCTCCTGTTATTTTCTATGATTAGTTTCCAGTTTTATTTTACTGTGATTGATTTTCAACTCTTTCACAATTATTAAGGTTTGTTTTACAGCCCAGGTTATGCCCTGTCTTGGTATCTGCGATGGGCACTTGAAAAGAATGTCTATTCTGTTGATGTTGGGTAGATGGTTCTATAAATGCCACTAGGTGCTTTGGTTTATGGTGGTGTAGAATTGTCCTACATTTTTGTAGATTTTCTGTATAGATGATACATCAATTATTGAGAGAAAAGTGAAGTCTTCAATTATAATTGTAGACCTATTTTCCTTTCATTTCTTTGTTTTTGTTTCACCTATCATGCAGTTCTCCTGTTTGATGTATATATACAATAGGATGGCTGTTCTTCATGGATTGACCCTTCATCATTATATAAAATGTCCCTCTCTGCCTCTGGTAGTTTTCTTTCTGAAAACTACTTTCTCTAATATTAATACAGCAAACCCTGTTCTGTTTGATTAATGTTTGCACAAATCTTTTTCCTTTCACTTTCAAATTGCTTACATCATTATATTTGAAAGGAATTTCATGAAGATAACATATAGTTTGGTCACTGTTTTTTGGCTTTTTTTGTTCATTTTTAAAAATTTTTATTGTAGTTGATATAAATATTGTATTAGTATAAAACATAGTGACTCAACAATTATCTAGATTATTAAATGCTCACCCGAAAAAGTGTAGGACTGTCAACATACAAATATATTACAATATTATTGACAATATTCCCTATGCTGTCTTTACATGCCTATGACTAATGTATAATTGGAATTTTGTCCCTTTATCCTCTTCACCAACACCCTAGATGACAACCACTAGTATCTTCTCTTTTATTTATCAGTCTATTTTTGTTTTGTTCATTTGTTTAGTTTTTTTTAGACTCCACATATAAGCAAAAACGTTTGTCTTTCTCTGACTGATTTCACTTAGCATTAATACCCTCTAGGTTCACCCATGCTTTTGCAAATGCTAAGATTTCTTTCTTTTTTATGGCTGATAATATTCCATTGTATATATGTATCACGTCTTCTAAATTTATTCATCAACTGAAGGACACTTAGGATGCTTCCATATCTTGGGTATTGTAAATAATGCAACAATAAACATAGGAGGGCATATATATTATCAAATCAGTGATTTAATTTTCTTTGGTTGAATTCCCAGAAGTGGACCTATGCTATTGGGTCATATGCTATTTGTATTTTTAATTTTTTAAGGAACCTCAACACTGCCTTACACAGTGAAGGTAACTACAGCAAAAGAGTAGGAGGGTTCCCTTTTCTCACATCCTCACCAACACTTCTTATTTCTTGTCTTTTGGATAGAAGCCATTCTGACTGGTGTGAGGTGATACCTCATTAGAGTTTCTGTTTGCATATCCCTGATGATTAGTGATGTGAAAAATCTTTTCATGGGTCTATTGGCCATCTGTATGTCTTCTTTGCAAAAATGTCTCTAAAGTCTTCTGCCCATTTTTTAACTAGGATGGTTTATTTATATTTTTTTAATTTTGGGATCATTAATGTACAATTAAATGAGCAACATTATGGTTACTAGACTCGCCCCATTATCAAGTTCCCACCACATACACCATTACAGTCACTGTCCATCAGTGTAGTAAGATGCTATATAATCACTACTTGTCTTCTCTGTGTTGCACTGCCCTATGCGTGTCCCCACCAAACCATGTGTGTTAATCATAATGCCCCTTTTGCCCCCTTACCTCTCCTATACCACCCACCCTCCCCAGTCCCTTTCCCTTTGGTAACTGTTAGTCCACTCTTGGGTTCTGAGAATCTCCTAAAGTTTTGTTCATTTAGTTTATTATTTGTTCTTATATTCCACAGATGAGTGAAATAATTTGATACTTGTCTTTCTCTGGTGGCTTATTTCACGGGGCATAATACCTCTGGAACAACCATGTTGTTCCAAATGGTAGGATTTGTTTCCTTCTTATGGCTGAATAATATTCCACTGTGTATATGTACCACAGCTTCTTTATCCATTCATCTACTGATGGACACTTAGGTTGCTTCCATTTTTTGGCTATTGTAAATAGTGCTGCAATAAACATAGGGATGCATATCTCTTTCCGAAACTGGGCTCCTGCATTCTTAAGGAAAATTCCTAGGAGTGGAATTCCTGGGTTAAACGGTACATCTATTTTTAGTTTTTTGAGGAACCTCCATATTGATTTCCACAATGGTTGAATTAATTTACATTCCCACTTGCAGTGTAGGAGGGTTCCCCTTTCTCCACATCCTCGCCAACAATTTGTTGTTGTTTGTCTTTTGGATCCTTACTGGTGTGAGGTGATATCTCATTGTGGTTTTAATTTGCATTTCTCTGATAATTAGCAATGTGGAGCATCTTTTCATGTGTCTGTGTCCATCTGAATTTCTTCTTTGGAGAACTGTCTGTTCAGATCCTCTGCCCATTTTTTAATTGGACTGTTCGCTTTTTGTTTGTTGAGGTGCATGAGCTTTTTATATATTTTGGATGTCAACCCTTTATTGGATCTGTCATTTATGAATATATTCTCCCATACTGTAGGATGCCTTTTTGTTCTATTGGTGGTGTCGTTTGCTGTACAGAAGCTTTTTAGTTTGATATAGTCCCACTTGTTCATATTTGCTTTTGTTTCCCTTTCCTAGGGAGATATGTTCATGAAGAAGCTGCTCATGTTTATGTTCAAGAGATTTTTGCCTATATTTCTTTCTAAGAGTTTTATGGTTTCATGACTTACATTGAGGTCTTTGATCCATTTCGAATTTACTTTTGTGTATGATTCAGTTTCATTCTCTTACATGTAGCTGTCCAGTTTTGCCAACAACAGCTGTTGAAGAGACTGTCATTTCCCCATTGTATATCCATGGCTCGTTTATTGTATATTAATGGACCATGTATGTTCGGGTTAATATCTGGAATCTACTCTGTTCCACTGGTCTGTGGATCTTTTCTTGTGCCAGTACCAAATTCTCTTGATTACTGTGGCTTTGTAGTAGAGCTTGAAGTTGGGAAGCAAGATCCCCCCTGCTTTTTTCTTCTTTTTCAGGATTGCTTTGACTATTCAGGGTCTTTTGTGGTTCCAAATGAATTTTAGAACTATTTGTTCCAGTTCGATGAAGAATGCTTTTGGTATTTTGATAGGAATTGCATTGAATCTGTAGATTGCCTTAGGCAGGATGGCCATTTTGACAATATTAATTCTTCCTACCCAAGAGCATGGGATGAATTTCCATTTATTAGTGTCCTCTTTAATTTCTCTTAAGAGCATCTGATAGTTTTCAGGGTATAGGTCTTTCACTTCCTTGGTTAGGTTTATTCTTATGTATTTTATTCTTTTTGATGCAATTGTGAATGGAATTGTTTTCCTGATTTCTCTTTCTGCTAGTTTGTTAGTTTATAGCAATGCAACAGATTTCTGTGTATTCTGTATCCTGCAACTTTGCTGAATTCAGATATTCTAGTAGTTTTGGAGTGGAGTCTTTAGGGTTTTTTATGTACAGTATCATGTCATCTGCAAATAGTGACTGTTTGACTTTCTCCTTACCAATCTGGATGCCTTTTATTTCTTTCTTTTGCCTGATTGCCATGGCTAGGACCTCCAGTACTATGTTGAAAAAAAGTGGGGAGAGTGGGCATCACTGCCTTTTTTCCCATCTTAGAGGAAAAGCTTTCAGCTTCTCACTGTTAAATATGATGTTGGCTGTGGGTTTGTCATATATGGCCTTTATTATGTTGAGGTACTTGCCCTCTATACCCATTTTGTTGAGAGTTTTTATCATGAATGGATGTTGAATTTTGTTGAATGCTTTTTCAGCATCTATGGAGATGATCATGTGGTTTTTGTTCTTTTTGATGTGGTGGATGACGTTGATGGATTTTCGAATGTTGTACCACCCTTGCATCCCTGAGATGAATCCCACTTGATCATGGTGTATGATTCTCTTAATATATTTCTGAATTCCATTTGCTAATATTTTGTTGAGTAATTTTGCATATATGTTCATCAGGGATATTTGTCTTCAGTTTTCTTTTTTTGTGGTGTCTTTGCCTGTTTTTGGTATTAAGAGTGATGCTGGCTTCATAGAATGAGTTTGGAAGTATTCCCTCCTCTTCTATTTTTTGGAAAACTTTAATGAGAATGGGTATTATGTCTTCTCTAAATGTCTGATAAAATTCAGTAGTGAATCCATCTGTCCCACGGGTTTTGTTCTTGGATAGTTTTTTGATTGCTGATTCAATTTCATTGCTGGTAATTGGTCTGTTTAGATTTTCTGTTTCTTCCTTGGTCAATCTTGGAAGGTTGTATTTTTCTAGAAATTTATCCATATCTTCTAGGTTGTTCAGTTTTTAGCATAGAGTTTTTCATAGTATTCTCTAATAATTCTTTGTATTTCTGTGGTGTCCATAGCAATTTTTCCTTTCTCATTTCTGTTTATGTGTATAGATTCTTTTTTTCTCATAAAAAGTCTGGCTAGGGGTTTATCTATTTTGTTTATTTTCTCAAAGAACCAGCTCTTATTGTTTAATTAATTTTTCTATAGTTTTATTCTTCTTAATTTTATTAAAGATTCTCTGATCTTTATTATGTCCTCCTTCTGCTGACTTTTCATTCGTTCCTCTTTTTCCAGTTTCAATAATTGTGAATATAGTCTATTCATTTGTGATTATTCTTCCTTTCTTAAACAGGCCTGGATTGCTATATACTTTCCTCTTAAGACTGCTTTCAGTGCATCCCACAGAAGTTGGGGCATTGTGCTGTTGTTGTCATTAGTCTCCATATATTGCTTGATCTGTTTTAATTCAGTCTTTAATCCATTGATTATTTGGGAGCATGTTGTTAAGCGTTCATGTGTTTGAGAGCCTTTTTGTTTTCTTTGTACAATTTATTTCTAGTTTTATACCTTTGTGGTCTGAGAAGTTGGTTGATAGAATTTCAATCTTTTCGAATTTACTGAGGCTCTTTTTGTGGCCTAGTATGTGGTCTATTCTGGAAAATGTTCCATGTGCATTTTAGAAGAATGTGTATCCCGCTGCTTTTGGGTGTAGAGTTCTGTAGATGTCTGTTAGGTCCATCTGTTCTAGTGTGTTGTTCAGTGCCTCTGTGTCCTTATTTATTTTCTGTCTGGTGGATCTGTCTTTTGGAGTGAGTGGTGTGTTGAAGTCTCCTAAAATGAATGCATTACATTCTATTTCTTCCTTTAATTCTGTTAGTATTTGTTTCACATATGTTGGTGCTACTGTGTTGGGTGCATATATATTTACAATGGTTATATCCTCTTGTTGGACTGACCCCTTTATCATTATGTAATGTCCTTCTTTATCTCTTGTTACTTTCTTTGTTTTGAAATTTATTTTGTCTGATACAAGTACTGCAACACCTGCATTTTTCTCCCCACTGTTTGCATGAATTATCTTTTTTTATCCCTTCACTGTTAGTCTGTGTATGTCTTGTAAGCAACATATAGATGGGTCTTGCTTTTTTATCCATTCTATTACTCTGTGTCTTTTGATTAGTGCATTCAGTCCATCTACATTTAGGGTGATTATTGATAGATATGTACTTATTACCATTACAGGCTTTGGATTCATGGTTACCAAAGGTTCAAGGGCAGCTTTTTTACTATCTAACTGTGTAACTTTAACTCACTTATTATGCTATTATAAACACAGTCTGATTCTTTATTTCTCTCCCTTCTTATTCTTTCTCCTCAACTCTTTACATACTAGGTGTTTTATTCTGTACTGTTTTGTGTTTTCCTTGACTGCTTTGTGGATAGCTGGTTTTATTTTTTGCCTTTAGTTAGTATTTCGTAGACCTGCTTTCTTTGCTGTGATTTTATTTTCTCTGGTGACATCTATTTAGCCTTAGGAGTGCTTCCATCTAGAGCAGTCCCTTTAAAATACCCCATAGAGGTGGTTTTGGGAGGCAAATTCCCTCAACTTTTGCTTATCTGGAAATTGTTTAATCCCTCCTTCATATTTAAATGATAATCTTGCTGGATACAGTATTTTTGGTTTGAGGCCCTTCTATTTCATTGCATTAAATATATCGCGCCATTCTCCTGTGGCCTATAAGGTTTCTGTTTAGAAATCTGATGATAGCCTGATGTATTTTCCTTTGTAAGTGATCTTTTTTCTCTGTCTGGCTGCCTTTAATACTCTGTTCTTGTGTTTAATCTTTGCCATTTTAATTATTATGTGTCTTGGTGTTGTGCTCCTTGGGTCCCTGTGTTGGGAGATCTGTGGGCCTCCATGGTCTGAGAGACTATTTCCTTCCCCAGCTTGGGGAAATTTTCAGCCATTATTTCTTCAAAGAGACTTTCTATCCCTTTTTCTCTCTTTTCTTCTTCTGGTACCCCTATTATGTGAATATTGTTCCATTTGGATTGGTCACACAGTTCTCTTAATATTCTTTCATTCCTGGAGATCCTTTTCTCTCTCTCTGCCTCAGCTTCTCTGTATTCCTGTTCTGATTTCTATTCTGTTAAGAATCTTTTGCACCTCATACAGTCTGCTCTTAAGTCCTTCCGTTGATTGTTCCATTTCTGTTATCTCCCTCTGGACTTCATCCCTTAGCTCTTGCATATTTCTCTGCAGCTCAGCATGGCTATGACTTTTATTTTGAATTCTTTTACAGGATAATTGGTCATATCTATCTTGCCAGGCCCTCTCTCTAGTGTTGTTTGATTGATTTTGGACTGGACCAGATTCTTCTGCCTTAATATGGCAATAGAAGTGATCGCTGGCAAGTGGTGCATGTGTCAGCTCAGCTGGGAGAACAAAGTCCCTTCCTGCTTGCTGGTCACCTTGCCCTTCTCCGCTGCCTGTGCCAGTTACCTGCACACAGGGAGCAGTCTCTGGGTTAATCCCCTGAGCTGCCATGGACAGAGTGGCCCTTGGGATAGCCTAGGGCACTGCTGGTATTTGCAGGTGCACGGCATGTGTTCTCCTCCATGAACAGCACCCCTTCGTGCCTTCTGGACTTTGCTCCGGCTTCCTCTGCCTGTCCCGCACAGCTGCGTGCTGGTGGCAGCCTCCGGGTCTGGCTCAGTTAGCTGCGTGCTGGTAGAAGACTGTGTGTGGTTGTTGTTGGCGGGGCTGTTCCCTGGCTGGTCTGCATCAATGGTGGGTCAGCTGGTTTGCTTGCAGTGCTGGTGGGAAGGAATGAACGGCAGGCTGCTTATCGCCGTGAGGTGCTTCGGAGTTGTGTTACCACACAGGGGATTAGGGTGCCTGAAGTTCCTTAAGATTCCCAGCCTGCTGGGCTGAGTGGGCCTGGATGATTTTGTCCACCTGTTAAGCCCTTGTCCCTTTAAGACTCTTAAGGTACCCACTTTTCTTTTGTCCCAGGGGAGCCAGCTGTGGGGACCTGCTTGCAGTCTCCATCTCAGATTTCACTTTTCCGTTTCTCTAACATCCAGTACACCATGCAATGTGTGTCTGTGCTCCCAGTGCAGATTACTAGGACTCTTTATTTAGCAGTCCTGTGCTTCCACTCCCTCTCCACTCTGCTTCTTTTCCTCCCGCAGTGTGCTGGGGTCGGGGGAGTGCTCGGGTCCCACCGGGTCACAGCTTTGTATTACCCTTTTTGTGAGATGCTGAATTCTCACAGATGTAGAGGTTGCCTGGCTGTTGTACTGTGTCTTCTGGTCTCTCTTTTAGGAATAGTTGTATTTGCTGTATTTTCAAAATATATATATGGTTTTGGGAGATTTCCACTACCCTACTCATGCTGCCATCTTGAGTGCCTCCTCGGGTTATTTGTTTTTATGGTGTTGAGTTATATGAGTTCTTTATATACTTTAGATATCAGTGCAAATATACTCTCCCATTTAGTAGTTTACCTTTTCATTTTATTGATGGGTTTCTTTTGCTGGTAAAAACTTTTTAGTTTGAAGTAGTACTACTACCTGTTTTTGTTTTTGTTTCCCTTTCTCAGGGAAACATATCCAGAAATAATTACTAATGCTGATGTTCAAGAGAACTGCCTATATTTTCTAGGAGTTTTATTGTTTCAAGTCTTACATTTAGGTCTTTAATTCATTTTGAATTCATTTTTCTGCATGGCATAAGACCGATCCAGTTTCATTCTCTTGTATGCAGCTGTTCAGTTTTCCTAACACCATTTATTGAAGAGGCTGTCTTTTTCTCATTGGATATTATTGCTTCCTTTGTCATATATTAATTGAACATACTAGAAATAATTACTAATGCTGATGTTCAAGAGAACTGCCTATATTTTCTAGGAGTTTTATTGTTTCAAGTCTTACATTTAGGTCTTTAATTCATTTTGAATTCATTTTTCTGCATGGCATAAGACCGATCCAGTTTCATTCTCTTGTATGCAGCTGTTCAGTTTTCCTAACACCATTTATTGAAGAGGCTGTCTTTTTCTCATTGGATATTATTGCTTCCTTTGTCATATATTAATTGAACATACATACATGATTTTATTTCTGGGCTCTCTATTCAGTTCCATTGATCCATGTATCTACTCTTGTGCTAGTACCATACTGTTTTAATCACCATAGCTTTATAGTACAGCTTGAAGTCAGGGAGCTGAGATTCCCAGCTTTGTTCTTCTTTCTCAAGATTGTGTTGGCTGTTTGGATCTTTTGTTGTTCCATATGAATTTTAGGAATATTTGCTAGTTCAGCGAAAAAATGCCATTGTATTTTGATAGTGATTGCACTGAATTTTTAGATCGCTTTGTGTAGTATGGTCATTTTGACAATATTAATTCTTCCTACCCATGAATTGGAATGGCTTTCCATTTATTTGTAGCTCAATTCCTTTCATCAATGTTTTTAGTTTTGAGAGTACAAGTAGAAATTCAACAGATTTCTGTGTATTGATTCTGTATCTTGAAACTTTATGGAATTCACTTATTCTACATTTTTTGGTGGAGTCTTTAGGATTTTCTATATATAGTATCATGTCATTTGCAAATAGTGACAGTTTCACTTCTTCCTTTCCTATTTACATACTTTTTCTTTTTCTTGTCTAATTGCTATGGCTAGGAGATCCAGTACTAGCCATAGTGGTGAAAGTGGGCATCCTTATCTTGTTTCTGCTCTTAGGAGAAATGCTTTCAGCTTTTCACCACTGAGTATGAGTATTCAGACTATATATGTCTTTAGGTCTGAAATGAGTCTACTGTAGGCAGCACATAGATGAGACTTGTTTCTTTATCCATTCACCCTATGTTTTTTGATTGATGCATTTAGCCCATTTTACATTTAAAGTATTTATTTACAGGTATGTATGTACTGCCATTTTGTTAATTGTTTTCCGGTTGATTTTGTAGTTCTCTGTTCCTTTCTTTCCTCTCTTGTTCTGTTCCCTTATGATTTGATGCTTTCCTTTAGTGTTATGCTTGGATTCCTTTCTCTTATTTTTTTGTGTATCTACTACAGTTTATGTTTGTAGTTACCATACGTTCACATATAGCTTTCTATATATATAAGGTCTTCTTATGTATATAAGATCTATGTTAGGTTGAGTCAATTTTGAACATATTCTAAAAGTACTAATTTATTCTTATTCCTCTTACACATTTTATGTATATGATGCCATAATTTATACCTTTTTATTTCCTGTATCCCTTGACTAATTTTGTGTAAAGTTTATTTTGCTACTTTGTCTTTTGAACTTTATACTTGCTTTGTAAGTGACTGGTTTACCACCTTTACTGGTTTCTTTTCATTGATGAAAACATTTAAACTTGAAAAGCATCTCCATCTAAAGAAGTCATTTTGACATACCCTGTAAGGCAGTTTAGTGGTAATGAATTATCTTAACCTCTGTTTATCTGAAAAACTTTTAATCTCTTCTTCAATCCTGAATGATAACCATGCTGGGTAGAGTATTCTTGGTTATAGTTTCTTACCTTTAAGCACTTAGAATATTTCATGTCCTTCCTTATAGCCTATAAAATTTCTGCTGAAAAATATGCTGACAGCCTTATGGAGTTTCTCTTGTGTTAACTGTCTGCCTTTCTCTTGCTGCTTTTAAGATTCTCTCTTTACCTTTAGAGAGAGACCTCCTTGGGTTCATCTTGTTAGGGGCTCTCTGTACCTCCAGGACCTGGAAGTCTGTTTCCTTCCCCAACTTCAGCTATAATTTCTTCAAACGTTCTACCCCTTTATCACTATTTTCCTTCTGGGACCCCATCATGTGAATATTTTTTCATTTAGAGTTGTCCTATAGGCTTCTTAACACTTTCAGGAATTCTTTTTCTCTCTGTTCCTCGTTGCGGACACTTTCTACTACCTTGTCTTCCCACTTGCTAATCTGTTCCTCTGTAACCTCTATCCTACTGTTTATTGCCTCAGTTGTATTTTTCACTTCAGTTATTGTATGTTTCAGATGACTGGTTCTTTTATTGTTTTCTGTCTCCTTGTTGAAGTTCTCACTGACATCATCAATCTTTTTCCCCCATTCAGTGAGCATCTTTATTACCATTACTTTGAATTCATCAGGTACATTGCTTATGTCCATTTCATTTAGCACTTTTTCTG
Organism: Manis javanica; assembly: GCF_040802235.1. NCBI lineage: Eukaryota > Metazoa > Chordata > Mammalia > Pholidota > Manidae > Manis > Manis javanica. The sequence goes on from NC_133159.1 coordinate 57,845,483, forward strand.
GTGTTTCATATTGTTCCTTTCCTTAGAACATATTCTCTTGCCTTCCCATTTGTCTGCAACTTTGTGTTTCTTCCTTTGTATTACATAGATCAACTATGCCTCCCAATTTTTAAAGTAGTGGCTTTATGTAGAAGGCATCCTGTGGTGCCTAGAAGTGCAAATCTAGGCATCATCTGAACCAGGTGCTCCAGGGGTGTCCCTTGTTGTGGCTGAGACTTGACAGCTATTGGTGGGGCCCATCCTCTGCCTATCTGCTATCAACAGCAGGTTCCCACTATCCTGCTTCAGTGTGTGATGCTGGGCTGCTCTACTGTGATAGGTGTGGCCACCCACAGCCTAGTTGTCAGCAGTGGTGATCCCCATTGTTATACCTCAGTGTGTCCCACTGGACCACCACTATTTTACAATGGCTGATGTAACTACCACTGGGCTGGGTGTATTGGGTGTGGCAGGTCTGCAGGGCAATGTGGGCTGAATAAGTGGGGTATATGGAGTTTTAGAGATGGCTCCTGTAAGTGTATGGCCAGCTGTGCTGAGGGAGGGCTGAAAAATTGACATCTGCCACCCTTTCTCCTTCCAAGAGAGGTCCCTCAGATCTCTGCCCCTCCAGCACACTTACCAAAGTTAGCAGATCTTTCAAACTGCTGCCTCTGTATTAGGTTTCAGAAGGATGAACAGAGCATGCCAGTCCTCTGCAGGCAGGCACTTGGTCCCCTATGACCCTCCAACTCTCCCCAGTGTCCAGCCCCATTAATCTTCAAAGCCCAGTATTATGGGGACTAGTCTTCTTAGAGCAGATCCCCAGGGACAGTTGTACAAAGTTCCTGAGAATTTTTCTCCTCCCCATTTTGTTCTTCTCTCCATCCTGCTTGTGGGTTGGGATGGGGATAGTGTCAGATCTCGAACTGATTGTGGTTCTGCTCCTGCCTTAGTCTTCCCTTTTTTTGCCACATAGAGAAGGTCTGCTCTGCCAGTCTTCAGATTGTTTTCAGAGTTAGTTGTATTAGATATAGTTGCTTCTTTGGTGTGTACAAAGGAGGAGGTTATACAGTATTCTCTTTTGCAATCTTCCTGATCATTATTAGGTCATATTTTTTTAATTAAGGTATCATTGACATATAATCTTATGAATGTTTCACATGAGCAACACTGTGGTTTCAACATTCACCCATATTATCAAGTCCCTTTCCCACCACACTGCAATTACTGTCCATCAGCAGAGTAAGGTGCTATAGTCATTACTTGTCTTCTCTGTGCTGTACTGCCTTCCCCTTGACCTACCTATATTGTGAGTGCTAATTATAATGACCCTTAATCCCCTTCGTCCTCCCACCCACCCACCCTCCCCAATGCCTTTGGTAACCACTAGTCCCTTCTTGGAGTCTGTGAGTCTGCTGCAGTTTTGTTTCAGGTCATATTTTTTAATCCATGTTTTTGCCAATCTCTAGCTTTTAAATGATCTATTTAGACTATTTTCATTTATTGTAATTATTTTGTATTAAGACTTAAGTCTGCCATTTTATTTTTGGTTTTTGTTAGTTGTCTCTTTTATTTGTTTTATTTTGCTTTCCTAATGGTTACTAGACTATTTTTTAGAACTTCATTTTTATTCATCTATTGTGTTTTTTAGTATCTATCTTCTTATGGCTACTCTGCTGTGAATATATGGTATATTTAACTAATTTATCATATTACAATATCATTCTAGCATTTCAAGGGAAATAGGGGAAAAAACTTGTCTCCCTTTATATCCCTTCATCTTCCCCCACTTATAATATAATTGTAAATACAAAGTAGGAATAGAGGGATAAAAGTAGACTTTTAAGTAGCTTGGCTATGAAAAGCAAAGATTAAAGGTATGTGCTGGGTAGCATGGAGTTAAAGGGATTATTTTATTGGTTGGTTGAATTTTAAAAGGAGAAAGAGCTGAACAAAACCTAACAGCTAAGAGGAAAAAGGCAGTATAGAAGGAAGTTGCAAGGTAAAGTAGTAATATGAAGAGACTGATAGAGTAAGTTATTTTAAAGAGCTGGAGAACAGATCCTACTACAAATGGAGAGATTATTCAAGCTAAGAAGAGGGGTACTTCTTCCACTGAGATAGGAATAATGGGGAAAAGATGGGCCTTGGGGCAATCTATATGGGGTTGGGAGTAATGAGGAATGTCTTATGTCTAATATTTTTTTGTAATTAAAGAAGCAAAAATCATCTGCTTAGACTGTGGGAAGTAGCAAGAGAGAATGGGAATTGGTGAAAGAGTTTCAAATTCAGCCTTGAGCAGAATGGGAGAAAAAGAAAATCAGAGAAAAAGTCATTCATAATTAGCATTTAAAGCTCTGATTCTAAAAACATGCAACTGTTTTAACAAAAATATTAATTTTTAAAAAGTTTCCCCTCAATTGTACTTTTAGCTTGAATACACATACAGAAATGGTGGATTAAACTGATCCAGGACTGGAGTTTAACAGGGTCACTTCAAAAAAAGGGTAAAGAAGTAAGAAAGAAACAGATAAGCAAATTCCCAATAACTCTTAAGTATACAAGAAAAAGATTATCAACCCCTGGTTAAGAATGTGGTTCTACATCAGAGAAATGCCTGCAAGTACTGAAGACTGTTTTCTTTCCATTTAATCAAAATGTTTCTTTTGCATAAACATCTAAACACTGTATTATGGGGGTTGATTTGGGGCTTAAATATATGATAATACAGGGATAGTTTGGAATTCTCAAATATTCATTCCCTGTACCCTCTGTTCTAGTTTGTCTCTCTGCCTCTCAAATACAAATCTAGTTTGTCTCTCTGCCTCTTAAATAAAATGCTTGAACAATTTTATTACTATTGAAAATTTGAATGGGATTTTAAGCTTCTGCAGAAATGCTAACATAATGGTCCTTTATTCACAGCTCTAACACACATCTCGATTGCTTTCGTTTTCTAACCATTTCTGCCTAGGATCCTATTACTGATTGATTCAAGTAGACATTGGGTTCTCAGTGCTTTTTCATTACAAAAGGAATCTAGAGTGGCATTTTGAAAACATGTTTTAAAATCCATTTCAATACACAAAATGCTTACTTCCAAATTTTAAAATTTGAGAAGATCAGGTTTAATTTTTAGCAATGTGTAAAAGCATTATTTCTGGAGTAAGCATTTTGACTAGTTATTCTGAAATGTGGTTTCAGTAATATTGAATAAAATAAGGTAAAATATATCAGGAATTATATAAAGGCTATATTTACTATATTTTTATCCCATACCAAAATGTAATCACAAGTAGGCAGGAACTTTAGCTTTCTCTCAATTCTAGAAAAGTGTCTGGCACATAGCAAACAGTGATAAAATATCTCTTGGCTGGATCAATGTATGGTAAGGCTCTCCTGAAGCTTAAATTGATGCTAAATCTAAGCCTACGCACCTAAAGAACCTTTTAATAGTCTCTTATTTCCAGTTTCCTCATATAATTACAAAGATAAGTATTTATGGAAATTAGAGTTTCTGTGTCTAAATATCACTGCTTAATGAAGCTAAAATTAAGTTTATACATTTAAGATCGAAACCTAAATTGTATGAGTATTACTTTATCCATGAATAATGACTGTTGATTCTGAAAACATTCTCACTGTTCAAAAACTCAAGAGTATGCTGAAAGTCTGGGTAAAATCCAATCTCTCTATTTCACATTACATATAAAACATTATCACAATGCATAAGTTCACCCACACCCTCTTGTATGAAATATCTGCAAATCCCTTACATTTAATTTAAATCAAGTAGAATTAGAAATCTCATCATTTAATATATTTGATAAAACATGACTGTCAGTGCATGTAATTACAGAAAAAAATTTTAAAATATGAAGAACTAGGAAATACATTTTCCTTCAAAACATAGGTATTTCTTATTAAATGTCAGTAAACAAGCTTATATTTCTAACAGACACTAAACTTAGATATAAATTTTTCTCTTACCTAGTTTTACAGGAAAGCCTGGAGGAAGCTTCATCTGAACAAATTCTCTAAGCTTGTTAAAGTGCTTGAAGGGGGCTATTACTTCCAAAACATTCAATAATCTAAAAAATGGAAGGAGAAAAAATGTTTTCATTTTTCAAATTGATTTCTTTGTGTTCTGTTGTTTTATAACTACATGCTTCAGAGTTACCAACTTCTAAATATTAAGAATGAGGAAATGATACTTTCTTCTTCCTTCCTGTTATTTTATTATTCTTTTTAGCATATCAGAATTTGTAATTTTTGCATTTGATTGTGCAGCCATGATTTCCAGTTATTTGATTTTAAGTCTATATTTAAATGGACTCAAGGCTTGCATCCATGTTCTTCCTTAAGTCTACATATTCCTGAGTATTAGCCTCACTGGCTAGCTGAATTTCACCGTCAATTTTTTGTAGGTGAAGGGCTTTTATGTGCTTAGTATTCCTCGATCTGATAAAAGAATGTTTCTTTTTTGTATACTTGAAGGAAAATTTTGGCTATCATAAAATTTCATAAAATTTCATAAAATTTATACTTCTTTCTCTCTGAAGTACAATTTCATGATGTCTATAGCATTCACAATTACACTAGTCATTATACTATAACTCTTTTCATCTTTTTGATGGTATGGATTTTATTTTCAATTAGCATTATTGATCCTTCAAAAAGGGCCACGGCCACTCTATTTCTTTAATTCTTAAATGATCCTTGTGATGAACCATGTTTGTCCTCTAAAAATGTTACTACTCAAATTTCTTTAGTCCTTCTTTCACTGTATTTACTGTGAGCTTCCAAAATTTAATTTTCAGCCTCATTTATTCTGTTCATTGCTTTTAATGTATTTGTTTTACAATAGTGCTATTTGATGCTTTATTTCCTTAGTTTTAGAATCTCCTTTTCATTTCATTCAATTGTCTTATTTCATCTTAGTGTGGTATAGGTATATGTCTACTGATTTTCACTTTTTAAAATGTTTTTCTGCAGCATTTACAAGGAATTTTCTTCTGTTCTTTGACCTATGTTTTACTCTAGAATGAGCTCTTTGGCTTTCACATGCTATATTCCTTATTTACTTTTTTGGGGGGGAATGTTTATAACTACCACATTTTATAAATTCTAATATACCCATCTTTAAAAATATTAACATCTCTGAAGTTGGGATAACTCCTAAAATTGGTAGCATTTTCTCGTTAATCAGATTTTTCTTCATTATTAGAATATAAAATTTGTGCATCTTTGAGCCAATTAAGTCCAAGATACAATGATTTATGCAGATTTGCATGTATAACTAAGTCCCTTCCCACAGCTTTTGAGAACTATCCATCTCCTTCTCTGATCTATATCTGGAGGGGAGTATAGACCATTCTATCTACTCTTCTAAAATTCAGCTATTGAGTAGTAAATATGGGTTCTGCTCCCATAGTTCTATGAGAATATTTTTTACCATATTAGGCCAGATTAGAAGGGAAAGGAACTAGGAAGGGGAAATGACCTGGGCTTCAATTCAGCCCCTACTCTGAGAGAAGCCTGAAGTTACAGTTCTGCTAGAGTTTGCTCTAGGCTAAAATCCAGTCTCCCCATTTCACATTAAAAACATTATCACAATGCATCATAAGTTCACCCACACCCTCTTGTATGAAATATTTACATATCTCTTACATTTAATTTAAATCAAGTAGTATTAGAACTCTCATTAGACACTTTATATATCTGACAAAGCATGAATATCAGTGCATGTAAGTACAGAAAAACTTTATAAAAATATAAACAACTAGGAAATCCATTTTCCTTCAAAAAATACCTATTTCTTATTAAATGTAAGTAAACAAGCTCATATTTCTAATAGACACTGAAATTACTTCCTGGTCCACCCATCTCTCCAAATAGGATTCTTTCAAATGATGTATTCAAGATGTCATTGCAGTATTGTTGATAATGGTGACAAACCATAAACAAAATGTTCATTAGAAGGGGAATGATAAAATAAGTGACAATACATTGTTATCAAGGTAAGAATAACAAAAGAGATAAAAATGTAGTTATTATAAGAACTCTAAGATACACTCATTCTTAAAAGAAAAAAATGAACTCACAGAACAAAATATAGACTATTACCCTAATTTTACAAAAAATGCAAAAACAAAAAAATTCTAGAGAAAAATAAACTACTTATTTGTCTATTAACTATTAGTAAGGTAATAAATTGTCTTTTGTAACCTATAAACTTCCATGCTATTAAGATTTTTTATAATAAACATGTTTTTATGTTACTATTTTTATAATTAAAAAACTTCAAAAATTTATCTGGTTAAAATAATAAAAATGTTAGTATTTTGTGAATTAGAAAATTTCTAGACAGATGCACACAAATTATCAAAGCAATGACTATTCAATATTTCAAAGGCCCTGAATACACCATTCAGATGCAAATATTATAACCTTTAGGGTTTAATAGTTTCTTTCATAAACTTGCATAGTTAGTAACAAACTTACAACTCAATTCCCAAGGGAAATTCCTGGCTCATGGCTATCGTGGCTTTAAATGTTTTCTTACTCTCTTTGCACACCAGTTCTCTACCCAGATGAGGAGCTCTCAAATGGAAAAAAAGAAAAAGAATAAAGAAAATATTAGGAAACTTTTCCCATACACTCTCATCTTCCTAAGAAGAATCTGTCATCTTCCCAGTGACATTCATTAATATTTTAATTTTTTCTTACTCTATACAGAAATAAATTGAAATTATGTTAAAAGCAAATCATCACATGAGACACAGGTAACAAAGAAATAGCAAAGTATAAAAATCCAGAAAAAAAATCAAAACTCAACAAACTTCTAAGTGATTATAATTTTAATAACCATTACTTTTATAAACAAAGAAAATCACTAGAAAAAAACAAACTTTAAAAAAGTGATATAGATATCATTGTGTATCTTTAAAATCAGCTTTCAAATCAATCTCTTTTACTGTGTCTACTTCTTGGCACTGATGAGTAAGAAATGATGCGAAGAATAAAGAATTCTATATTAACTATAGAATGTTAAAAGATGGAAACATTTCAGAGAAGTTAGAAAAGTATAATAATAAACCTTTCAATATGAGAAAAAAAATCATGACTAGTTCTTCCTAAGCATAGGGATAGGTAATATTTTACTACCTATCAAAAGGAAATAATATTTCCTACAAAGGACTATACTTTCTTTGACATGGATAGCCAGAAAAAACTTTGTATTTATTTATTCTTTCAAAATAAATAATTTATTCATTCATAATTCTTTTATTCAATAAATATTTACTGAATACAAACCATGTACTTGATACTCTACTATTTATTAGTAATATAACACTAAGCAAACGTCTTATATAAGATGGTGAAAAATAATCTGACACAGGCTGGAATGAAGAGATAATGCCTGGAGATGAACTTAGAAAGATAAAAAGCAGATAAATAGTAAATGGCCTTACATGCCATGCTAAAGACTAGGGATAATAACAGAATATAAAAGTTCATCACACAGTGGAAAAGTTAACTAAGCAACTGCACTGTAAAATTCCTCACACTGTATTTCCTTAGAGCACTGTCCCATAGGTTTTCTCATGTGTATAAATTGGCAGCAGGGATGTAGAGCTTATTCAAAGAGTGCACATAATTGGGGATACTTCTCCCTCATCCTGCTTAACCACATTTTAAAAGGTAAAAGAACTGCCTCAGACAAAACTATACTAATAGTTCTAAAATACTTTTACACCTTAACATTCACATATGTTTTTACAAACTGTTCTTTCTAAAAACCAAAGAATATATAAACAAAGCAAAGTAAAACAAAAAAATTCCACTTACTTTCCATTTTCAGCAGATATATACTCTTCCCATGTAATAGTGTTCTGAGGTGGAGGGGTAAGGGACTGTCTTCGAACCGGCTGCCAAAAATTTAAAAAGAAACAAAGAAAGGGAGAGACAGAGACAGAGAGAGATAGACAGGAAGGGAAGAAAAATGTCATATTTTTTTAAAATATAAAATTTAAATCATGCAATGAACTATTTAAGCTACTAATTTACTTAATTGCTTCAATATAATGCTTTTAAGCACACACATATAAATGTATATATGTGCATAAATGTATATATGTATGCATAAATGTATATTACCATAGTATATATGCATATTATCATAATAAAGACTCATTTGCCATCCATGATTAGATAATGTGGCATGGCACATAAGTATTTAATCTTCTCTAAGCAATTTCTACTGTTTCCAACAGAAATCTTTCTAAAAAGTACATTATACATTCCCCATCTTAATAGAGACTGTAATGAATGTAATTTAAATTTATAGAGAATTTTACCACATCACTGAGGATATCAAGTATTATATTTTAATAAGGTCTTTCCTAGTTTATGTTGATTCTAACTAATCCTTTGTTATATACAGTTGACCCCTGATAATGTGAGGGTTAGGAGCACTGACCCCCACACAGCACAGAAATCTGTGTATTACTTTTGACTCCCCAAAATCTTAACTATTAATAGCCTCCTGTTGTCCAGAAGCCTTACTGATAACAGCTGAGCAAAACATTTTGTATGCATTATATACTGCATTCTTATAATAATATAAGTGCACAGTTCAAACCCATGTTGTTCAGGGTTCAACTGTACTGACACTTGTACCTGAATTCTTCAGTGCTTCCTCTTTACTGTTACCCTGTCCAATGGAATTAGAAGGCAAAAAGGCCACAGGACAACCAGAAGGCTTTCTAATGTTATTTCCCCAGTCAATAGGCTCTGAACTGAAGAGCCATGAAACCTTTCCTTCACAATTAAATGCAAAAATTCTAAATGCTTGTTTTCTTTAAAGAAGATCAGAATTTCTTTTTTTTACTGCTAGGTTTGCTACTCTTCTAATATTTTACACAGCAAATGTTTCTGGAAGTTTAAAACAGTCATCTGTTTTATACCTATACATTCCTATTTAGATTTTGTATATTAAAAAATATCACCAATAGAGCTTAACTCAGTATTCTATGTTATATAGTTGATATACAATAAATGCTTTTATCAATGACTCTATGTCTCAAGTATAAACAGAGTCTTGCTCCCTCCTCCAGCAACTGGTTAGAACGAAAAGGAAAAAAAATCACCAAAAACATAGGAGCAAGTATGCATGACAAGAATTTCTGAGCACTTAAATTTTTCTATAAAAAATTGTCAAAAACTTATGCTAAATATTAGAACCACTTGCAGGAAGGAAGGGAAATAGGGGCTGTCCAAGGCAAAACTAATTAAATGGCAAATAATTCCATGTGAATGATACCTATAAACTTTTTCCTATGGCAATTAAAACAAGTACATGGCTAAAGAAAAAGAGCCCCAAAAGCTATTCACATACAAAAAGATTATAAATTTGTTCTGAAAAGGAACGAGACACTTTTAAGAACTGAAATTCTATTAAAATGTGGTTTTAAATGTAGTATTTTCATGTCTTTTGGAAACAGAATAGTCATATGTATTTTCTAGGTTCCTGAACTTTTCAGTAATGCTCTAAAGCCAAAAAATAAATTTTTACAAATATGTGTTCTATGCACATCAATGAAAAAATACCAGAATATTTGCTTTAGTCCATTTACCAAATGTATCTTTCCCAGATTACATCTTAAGGTTCCCCCACTCCTTTTCCAACATCACTTTTCATTATTTTGAAAGAATTGCTAAGCATCTGGACATATAGGAGGAAGAGACTATAGCAAAGGTAGACTGAAAAGAAATATACCTGGAGCAAGAGCAGCTTGATGTAAGGGTCCTAGGATCAAACCCATCTTTGCTACTTCTAGCTTTGTGACTTCAGGCAGATTAATTTCTTTAAGCCTCAACTTCCTTTAATTGGGGCAATGATTCTTGTCTCATTAGGTCACTGTAGTAATTGGGATACTATATGGAAAATACTTAACATAATGTCCATACTAACAACATTCTAAGCCAACGTAAGTAAGAAAACTTGTTGAGGTGAATATGTATTCTGTTTTTGACCTGTAAAAGCTGAATTTCAGTTTATGGCACTCCAACCGTATTAGGCCACTGGAGAACCCTTTGTTATTCTCCAATATAATATAATGCTTTGTATATAATAGTCACTAATTCAAATACATACATTTGAGTAATTTATATTTCATCCTGACTTCAAATTTAATATGTTAATTACCACACTTGATTTGTTTTTATATTATTTATCAGCTATAACCTAGCACATAAAATATTGGTGTATAAAATGTTTGTTAAAACTCTGGCATGATTTTAAATACCATTAAAACAGGAATATCTGCTGAATTCAATAGATTCCTCCCTTTAGTCTTTCTGATCCCCCTATTTTTTAACTTTGCTTCTTAATTTATATATACCTTCCCAAAAAGCTTATTATGTAGGCTTAAAAGAACTGTATTCTTAAAACTATTTTATATCCAAAATGCATACAAATATTTCCTTTTTCCTTTACTGTCCAGTGCTGAATATAATTAAATTGGTTTCAATTCAAGGCTGCTTTCTATGTATTAGTAAATTCTGTGTCTAGAGAAAAAAAATAAAAAATTAGACAGCCATTTGTATCTTTCTTATAATTAAACTTATCAATTCTATTTTGATGTTCTTGTATCCTGTACCTTATATGGTTCAACCAAATCAAACTATATGTATAGATGAATATCTGATAGAATTACTGTTTTCCTTCAATTTCTTCTAAATATTTGTAATTGAACTCCAAAAAGATTCTAATATAATTTTTCAGTTCTTCCCCTATAAGTCCAGATAATACATAATGAGATATGTATTTTGTTTATTCTAAAACAATTAAAAATATATTTAAAAGATTGCAGAGCTAACAAAAATATAGCCATGGCTCCTAGTAATTATTAATAAATTACTTATGACTGATTAAAAAATAACAGTAATTTTTTAAAAATTAACAATGGTATTAAAAAAAACCATCTATGATCAGGAAAAAGGCATGGCACCTTCTCTCAACACTTGCACATTGGTTTTACTTACCAGTGTAAAAGGTAAGAAAAATAACTAAAAAACATTAAGACATTAGTTTTCACCAGATTAATCTATAGATTTAACATCATCCCAATAAAAATTTCAGCATGCAAGTCAGTGAATAAAGGACACTCCTTCCAAAAAATGGTGCTGAATCAATTGTACATCCAAGGCAAAAAATAAGCCTTTACTTAAACATCACACATTATCCAAAATTAACTGGCCATGGACTTAAAAAATGTATATAAAGGTATAAGACTTTTAGGATTAAAGAAAAAAGGAAAAAATCTTAGGGACCTGGAACTAATCAAAGAGTTCTTAGTCTTGGCATAAGCTATAAAACAGATATTGATAAATGGGACGCATCAAAATTTAAAAATTTTCCTGTGCAACAGACCTATTTAATAGGATGAAAAGACAAGGATGAAAAAAAATCTGCAAAATTCATACCGATAAAGAACTAGCAATCTAGAATATTTAAAGAAGTTTGAAAACTCAACAGTATAAAACCAATCCAAATAAAAAATGGGCAAAAAACATCAAGAGACATTTCATCAAAAAGATAATACATGGCAAATAAGCCCAGGAACAGATCAATACTTAACAATTAGCTATTAGGAGGATGCAATAAAACCTCCCAGCATCCACAGCTGTGAGAATTAATTCCTATTGTTTAAGCCATCCAGACTATGGTATTTTGTTATGGCATCCTGAGCTAGATACTATCAAAATGGGTAAAATAAAGAATTGTAACATCAAATGCTGGCAAGGATGAAGAGAAATAATCACCTATACGCTGCTGGTAGGAATATATACATGAAAACATTTTGGCAGTTTCTTATAAACTAAACACTCAACTACCGTATCACCAAGCAACTGCACTCTTAGCTACAACATCTTTTTTTTTTTTTGAGTACATGAACTCTTTATTAGGGATGGAGCTATGGATAGACCAGAACAAGAACAGGATCTAGGGGCAGGCAGTACAGAGATGGGTATCGATGGGTACACATCAGCGGCACAGACTATCCTCCCCAGCCCCCAAGGCAGTGGGGCACACAGGGTCTGGAGGCCCAGCCTCCAAAGTGTACCCCTCCAGCATTCCCACAAACAGCCAGCTTTGCACTTTCAAAGACAGCATTTATCCCAGAGAAATGAAGACTTATGTTCACATAAAAACCTGTACATGAATGTTTATGACAGCTATATTCATAATGGCCCAAAGCTGGAAAAAAAACGAATGTCCTTCAATAGGTAAATGGTTAAGCAAACAACAGTATATTCACACCATGGTATACTAGTCAACAATAAAAGGAACAAACTACTGATATACACAACAACTTGACTAAATTACCAGGGAATTAAGCTGAGTGGGAAAAAAAGTGCTACTCTCAAAAGGTTACATACATGATAGTCTTGAAATGACATTAAAGAAATGGAGGAACAGATTAGTGGTTACCTGGGTTAAAAGACAGGGAAGGGGTAAAAGGACAGAAGTGTGCTTATAAAAGGAGAATAGGAGGGACCCTGGTGGTGGATGCAAATGTTTTATACCTTGACTTTAAATGACAATATCCTGGTTTTGATATTATACACTACAGTTTTGCAAGGTGTTACCACTGAAGGAACTGTGTGAGGCATGTGTTGGATCTCTTATTATTATTTCTGTAAACTATGTATGTAAAATCATTTCAAAATAGAAAGTCACATTTTAAAAAAAGCAGGCAGGTATTTATGCAAAAACTGATTGATTCACAGATTCAACATCATCCTAATCACAATCCCACCAACTTTCTATCTTAGAATGTCTTTTAATCTTTCATGAATTTAAATATTTATCAGAACTATAAAGTTCAAGGGGCTATGATTCACACAGGAAGTGTTTTCTTTAATTTCTGATCAGAAGTCAAAAGCTTAATTATTTAATGTAATTTATATCATTTTCTATTAAAAAGCTATATGGGATTAAACTATGTTTCAATTTCAATGTGCAAAACTATGGTTGATTAAAGTGCCATTTAAAGACCCATTTCACAAGTCAAGTACATCAGATACAAATTGCTGGGCTAGAGAAAGTCAAGTTATGTACTGTAAGTCTAAACATAGACAAATTGGAGAATTGGTGACAAACGGCAAATGGCCCCAAAATGCTATTCTATAAAGCTTTGTTTCCATGTACTTGTCTTAAAATAGTTACTGCCAAATTACATAAAGGTAGCAATTATTATCAACACAACTTTTGAAAGAACTCTAGTAAAATTTAAATCACAATAGAAGTACACAGAAATGGCCTTTTTGGCTGGTCAAGAATCGGAGAGGGTAGCAGCTTTTTTAAGGATTGAGCTCATCATTCCCACTCTCAGTACATTTCCATTTCTATTCCCTGAGCATATCATGTTCTATATCCTCAGTGATACCAAGAGGTTTCTGGAAAATTAAGTCTGCTGAGGCTCTATCCCAAGGCCAAAAGAAAAATGAGGGATGCAAAGAGGATCTGGCACCAAGGACATACGATAACACTAAACTGGCATAAAACAGTATTTTTTATTAAGATATCATTGATATACACTTACGAAGGTCTCACATGAAAAACAATGTGGTTACTACAGTCACCCATATTATCGAGTCCCCTCCCCCATACACCACTGCAGTCACTGTCCATCAGTGTAGTAAGATGCCACAGAATCACTACTTGTCTTCTCTGTGTAACAATGCCTTCCCCATGATCCTCCCCACACCATGTGTACTAATCATAATACCCCTCAATCCCCTTCTCCTTCCCTTGCCACCCACCCTCCCCAACCCCTCTCCTTTGGTAACTGCTAGTCCCTTCTTGGAATGTTTAAGTCGGCTGCTGTTTCGTTCCTTCAATTTTGCTTCATTGTTACACTCCACAAATGAGGGAAATCATTTGGTATTTGTCTTTCTCTGCCTGACTTATTTCACTGAGCATAATACCCTCTAGCTCCATCCATGTTGTTGCAAACGGTAGGATTTGTTTCTTTCTTATGGCTGAATAGTATTCCATTGTGTATATGTACCACCTCTTCTTTATCCATTCATCTACTGATAGACACTTAGATTGCTTCCATATCTTGGCTATTCTAAGTAGCGCTGTGATAAATATAGGGTGATTAGGAAGATGTTGAATCTGTAAATCAATCAGTTTTTGCATAAATACCTGCCTGCTTTTTTTAAAATGCAACTTTCTATTTTGAAATAATTTTACATACATAGTTTACAGAAATAATAATAAGAGATCCAACATATGCCTCACACAGTTCCTTCGATGGTAACATCTTGCAGAACTGTAGTGTATAATATCAAAACCAGAATATGGTCATTTAAAGTCAAGGTATAAAACATTTTGAAACTGAAATGCCACATTCTCAGGGTAAATTCCTAGGAGTGGAATTCCTGGGTCAAATGGTATTTCTATTTTTTTAGTTTTTTGAGGAATCTCCATATTGATTTCCATAATGGTTGAACTAGTTTACATTCCCCAGCAGTGTAGGAGGGTTCCCCTTTCTCTGTATCTTGCCAGCATTTCTTGTTCCTAGTCTTTTCGATGTTGGCCACCCTAACTGGTGTGAGGTGATATCTCATTGTGGTTTTAATTTGCATTTCCTTGATAATTAGTGATGTGGAACATCTTTTCATGTGCCTGTTGACCATCTGAATTTCTTCTTTGGAAAAGTGTCTGTTTATATCCTCCGCCTATTTTTTAATAAGGTTATTTGCTTTTTGGGTGTTGAGGCATGTGAGTTCTTTATATATTTTGGATGTTAACCCCTTGTCAGATATGTCATTTACAAATATATTCTCCCATACTGTAGGAAGTCTTTTGGTTCTGCTGATGGTGTCTCTTGCTACAGAGAAGCTTTTTAGCATGATGTAGTCCCATTTGTTCCTTTTTGCTTTTGATTCCCTTGCCTGAAGAGATGCATTCAAGAAAAAATTGCCCATATTTATATTCAATGGATTTTTGCCTATGTTTCCTTCTAAGAGTTTTATAGTTTCATGACTTACATTCAGGTCTTTGATCCATTTGGAGTACTTTTGTCTGAGGAGTTAGACAATAATCCAGTTTCATTGTCTTGCTGGTGGTATTTTCAGTGATTGCTTTGAATCTACAGCTTGCTTAAGGCAGGATGGCCATTTTGACAATATTAATTCTTCCTAGCCAAGAGTATGCGATATATTTCTATTTATTGGTATCTTCTTTAATTTCTCTCATAAGTGTCTTGTAGTTTCAGGGTATAGGTCTTTCACTTCCTTGGTAGGTTTATTCCTATGTATTTTATTCTTTTGATGCAATTGGGAATGGAATCGTTTTCTTGATTTCTCTTTCTGCTAGTTCATCGTTAGTGTATAGGAATGCAACAGATTTCTGGGTATTAATTTTGTATCCTGCAACTTTGCTGAATTCAAATATTAGGTCTAGCAGTTTTGGAGTGGATTCTTTAGGGTTTTTATGTACAATATCATGTCATCTGCAAACCCTGACAGTTTGACTTCTTCCTTATCAATCTGGATGCCTTTTATTTCTTTGTTTTGTCTGACTGCCATGGCAAGGACCTCCAGTACTATGTTGAATAAAAGTGGGGAGAGTGGGCATCCTTGTCTTGTTCCCAATCATAAAGGAAAAGCTTTCAGCTTCTCGCTGATAAGTATAATGTTGGCTGTGGGTTTGTTATATATGGCCTTTATTATGTTGAGGTACTTGCCCTCTATACCCATTTTGTTGAGAGTTTTTATCATGAATGGATGTTGAATTTTGTCGAATGCTTTTTCAGTATCTATGGAGATAATCATTTGGTTTTGTCCTTCTTTTTGTTGATGTGGTGGATGTTGATAGATTTTTGAACATTATACCATCCTTGCATTCCTGGAATAAATTCTACTTGATCATTATGGATCATCTTTTTGATGTATTTTTTAATTCGGTTGCCTAAAATTTTGTTGAGTATTTTTGCATCTATATTCATCAGGAATACTGGTCTGTAATTTTCTTTTTTTGTGGTGTATTTGCCTGGTTTTGGTATTAGAGTGCTGCTGGTCTCATAAAATGAGTTTGAACCACATAGTTTCACTGCTGAATTTTATGAAACATTTAGTGAAGACCTAATACCCATCCTCCTTAAAAGTTTTCCAAAAAGTAGAAGAGGAGGGAATACTCCCGAACGCATTCTATGAGACCAGCAATCCTCCTTCAAATTTAAATGATAATCTTACCAGGTAAGAATATTCTTGGTTCAAGGCCATTCTGTTTCATTGCATTAAATATATCACATCACTCCCTTCTGGCCTGTAAAGTTCCTGTTGAGAGGTCTGATGATAACCTGATTGGTCTTCCTTTGTATGTGATCTTTTTACTCTCTCTGGCTGATTTTAAAAGTCTTTCCTTATCCTTGATCTTTGACATTTTAATTATTACATGTCTTGGTGTTATCTTCCTTGAGTCTCTTGTGTTGGGAGATCTGTGCACCTCTATGGCCTGAGAGACTATCTCCTTCCCCAGATTGGGGAACTTTTCAACAATTACCTCCTCAAAGAATCTTTCTATCCATTTTTTCTCTCCCTTCTTCTACTGGTACCCTATAATACGAACATTTTTCCCTGTGGATTGGTCACACAGTTCTCTCAATATTCTTTCATTCCTAGAAATCTTTTTTTCTCTCTGTGCCTCAGCTTCTTTGTATTCTTCTCTAATTTCTATTCCACTTACTGTATCCCCTACTACATCTAATCTGCTTTTAAATCTCTCCATTGTATGTTTCACTTCAGATATTGAATTCCTTAATGACTGAATCCCAGTCATGAATTCATCTGTTGTTTTGAATATTTTTCTGAACATCCATGAGCAGTTTATGATTTTTATTTTGAAATGTCTTTCAGGAATATTGATGAGTTCAATTTTCACTTGGCCCTCTTTCTGGTGTTTGTGGGATTTTGGTTTGAACCAGGTTTCTCTGATGTTTTATATTTGTATGTGATACCCTCTAGTGCCCAGAAGCTCTACTCTCTGGAGCTGCTCAGCCCCTGGAGTGATGTTGGGGATCACAAGGGAGTGGTGCTGGTGCCTGGAGGGTGGAAATAACTGTTTCCTCCTTCCCAGCTGCTGCGACTGTTTCCAGTGCTAGAACCAGTAGATGGAGTGCACAGGTATAAGATTCTATACTTTGTGTTTGTAGCTGCCATAGGCGAGGCCTTCCTCTGGCTGGTCTGATGCCAGAGCAGGGGCTGCTGGTTTGCGAGGCAGTGCCGGCCAGCCGGGAGCAAAGCACAGCAGGCTGTGTATCGTGGTGGGGAGCTGCATAGCCAGCCAGGGTGACGGAACACCTGAAGCTCCTGAAATTTTCCAACCTGCTAGGCAGAGTGCAACCAGACAATTTTGTCCACCTATCCTTTCTCCTGAGCAGCAAGCTCTGTGCAATCCTTGCCCCTTTAGCAGCCCTCTCACTGTTAGGAAGTCCCTCAGACTGCCCACCTTTCTTCTGTCCTAGAGTGGCCAGATGTGGATCCCTGTTTTCCAGAAGGGGCTGGAATTTCAGTCTCTCTAAGTATTCCACCTGTCTTAGCTTTCCAACCCCACTAATCTCCAGACCACCATGCAAAGAAGGTGCATGCTCCCAGAGAAGGTCTCCAGGGCTGGGTGCTCAGCAGTCCTAGGCCTCCACCCCTTCCCTGCTCCATTTCTCTTCCTCCCACCTGTGAGCTGGGGTGAGGGAAAGGCTTGGGTCCCACCAGATCAAGGCTCTGTTATGTTACCCTTATCTGTGATATCTGTTCTTTCTCCAGGTTTATGCAGTCTGGCACAGCCTTCTTTCCTGTTGCTCTTTCAGGATTAGATGTATTAACTATATTTTCATATTAAATGTGGTTTTGGGAGGAGGCCTCTGTCTCATGTCTCAAACCGCCATCTTTAATCCCAGCAGAAAACAATTTTAACTTGAACATTTAATGGGGATTCTTAAACACTTTACACCCTCTATACTTATTTAATTAAACTAGGGCTGAACTACTCAATGTATGAACTTTCTAAACATTAAAATGTTTTCTTGGAACATATGGAATTAACATAAAATACTTGGAACCCGGCATACTATTTTAGTAAATTTATCCCTAAAACATCATCTGGCACTTACAGTGCCATCAGGGAGAAACTAAACATTCAGGGAACTGAAGCCTCCTCTTATTAGCCTTTAATATTTTTATCACATTTTAAACTACAGTCCAGCTCTCCTACCCATGCATATTTATGTAATACATAAACTCCTAAAACTATTGTTTCATAAAGTAATAATGACCCATACTATGGTGATGTGCTCTGATTTTATTCTATTATCTTTAGGTTCTAATTTAAAATAAAAGGGTAGGCACAGTCCACTAAACTGATTTCATAGTCTACTAAGGGTCCCTATCCTGCACTTTGAAAAACATTGCTATACAAATGAAGTAAAAAGTTAATATTTGGTGAGTCTTGATGAAGGCTATCCAGGCATTCCTTGTACTATTTTAGTACTTTTTTGTATTTCTGATACTGTCAGAAAAAAAAAAATTCAAGAACCCATGCAATTTATGTTATTAGGGATTAAGTTTACAGAGGCAATTATGATATCTCATATACCTTTGAATTTCCGAATATACCCTCCCTTTCCCTACTGTCATATAATTCCTTGTCCACAGCATGCTTTCAAGAAACTGATACTGAATAAAAAATTTATAAGAAGGTATCGGCCAAAAATGACATCATAACATAGGTGGAGCTTTAGCTGGACCTTCAAAGCAGCAAAAGACTTCAGTTGGTGAAGTAGGAAAAAGAATATATGCAAGGGACATGGATTGAAAATTAGTACTGTGTTTCACGCTTATAAATGATTTAAATTTATTTGTGAGTGAAGACTCAAAGACCAAGAACAGATTCACAAAAAAATCACCAAAGGCCATATCACAAAAAATAAAAGGTGATACACAGTAAACAAAATGCATGAGTGTACTTACATAAACTCACTGAATGCCAGGAATGAAGTCTACCCCCTCTTTCCTTAGATCATTATAAGTTCAGAGAAGTAAAAATTATACCTCAAAGTTCTGTTCCATTATATTTCCACCTTTACTTAAACTCTCCATAATGGCCTTATTTCGAAGAATATCTTCTTCACTGAGATGTTCTCTTCTTTTTCTTGATTCTAAAACAAGTCCATTCACCAGATAAAAGTCGGCCAAAAAGTTTCCTACTCTTTCCTAAAACAAAACAAATTATTTCAAAATAATATAGTGCATTGTTTAACTTAGATCTTAAAGAAGTTTCAAAGTAATATACATACATATGTTTTCCCATAAACACCTTAACATTTAGGTGAAAATAAATATTCCTTTGGTACTTGAAATCATCAAATTATAATATAAATTCTATTAAATCAAAAAATATACAACATTACTCATTTCAAATTTGTAAAGGAAAATGTAAAACATCAGACATATGGTACATTAATTGGCAAATGAATTAAATCTAAATAAAAATACCATATAGTATTCCTTTAGACTCTATTCCCAAGTATCATAAAGCTGTTTGAAAACTTTATTTAGTGATAGTGAAATATCATGAGTAACAAGGAGAGGTCAGTGATAATTACTGTTCTGATTTTAGAGATAGAAAAAGAAGTGGAATAAAAATAAATAAATAGTCTAAGTCACACAGGACCCTCTAGCACAACTAGAATTGATTACCTGTTCCAATATTAAATTCTCTAACAGGATCAAATTTAAAATTACAATGGCTTGTTGCTTTTAAAAAAGAAGAGAAAATAGAGTAGTTGTGTTCACCAATACAATTAAGTATTTACATTATGGATTGGGGATAGGGAAACTAAAACGGTATACAGAACATCACAGTTACTACCTTTCAATGAAGTCCTCCTTCAACATTAACCTTCACTTTCTCAGACCCACAGGTGGTCAGAATATGAAATACGTTATTTGACCATGTACAAAACACACGATCAATAATTTTACTGAGAACAAGCTTTCCAGTTCTACCTGCATGCAGATCACATGATCTCCCATCTTGCTGCTGTTTTCTGGCATTCTAATACTACGTGTTCAGAGTTATTTTCATCTCCACTTTGCTTTTGGTGGCCTCCTTACCAGTCACCAAAAGCAAAGCATTCTGCACTTCTTTCTACTTAAAAAATGGGAACCATAAGCATTTCTGACTCCCTCCTTAGCTGTCAAAGATTTAAGAAGATCACCTAGAGGCTGCTAAGAGCTTTGACCTGCTTAGCAGTAGCACTAGATGAATAGCAGCTTCAATTTTTATCTTCTCTTGAAGTGATCCTTCTAATGCTGTCCAGAAGAACAGAGTACAAACAAATATGACTTCAAGCCAACAAATGGACTGCACTGCAGGATCTCAAAACCAAGAATTCTATAATGCTATTTGTTGCCAAATAGGCTTAGAGAACAAAGTTGATGAGCCTAGAACTCATAGTGAGAATTTTTTTATGGTTGGGAAGTCCTCAGGTGATAATTATCAGTTTTTCAAATCTTATGAAAAAGTACTTATTAAAAGTAAATCATCATATCAATGAAATTTTTAAGTATATATTCCCCATAATCCAGCCATTCTATTTCTTGCTACCTGTAACAGACAATACAGGGACATGTAAAAGGATGGTAAGCGCAACATCATTTATAATGGCAGAAAACTGAACACAAATGTGTATCTATTCATCTACATGTCCTAAAATGAGACTGGATAAATTACAATATATCCATACTGTGGAATACTATGCAGTTGATGAAGTATCACTACTAATAAGAAAAAGCAGTTAAGACATACTAAAAAAAGGAACAAGAAAAGTAAAAAAACTTTTTAAGGGTACCAAAAAAAGCTGTACGAGAAGAGATACAATGATTCTTTATGAAAAAAAACACTATCAATAACTAAACATATCATTCTTATGGATACATATTTCATATTTATGTGGTAGAGGACATACAAGTTAACAATCTTCCACAAGGGGCTTCAGGATTGTGAGTAGTGGTAAAGGAGGACTTTTCAACTTTATGTGAAGTTCATATTTTACTTAAGTTTTTGTTAACGTGGTCATTAGACTATGGTGTCCAACTGTTTGGTCAAACGCTAGTTTACATATTCCTGTGGAGATACTGTTTATATGTGACTAACATTTAAATTAGTAGACTCGAAGTAAAGCATATGGCTCTCCATAGTATGTGCAGGCTTCACCTAGTCAACTGCAGGATTTAAGAGCAAAGCCAAAGGTTTCCCAAAGAAAACCAATTCTGCCTCAAGACCACATCAAATCTTCCCTAAATTTCCAGCCTATCAGACTGCTTGACAGATTTTAGGTTTGTCAGCTCTGTTATTCACATAAACCAATTCCTTAAATCAATCTCTCTGTTCTCCTTTTATGTATCTATACACATATCTGCATATAGATACATAGAGGGAAAGAGAGAGAGATCTGATTTTGTTCCTCAAAGAACCCTAACTAGTAAAGACTGTTTTTGTTTTTCCAATAAGAATAAGTTCATTTATACTGAATATAATAGAAGATAAATATAGTTTTTAAAAGCAAAATCTTGACCCTTAACGGTTACTTACTCTTGACATTAAAACTTTTTTACGCAAGGCTTCCAAATACATCCAATTAAAAATTTTCTGAATATTTTGAACAGTCTCATATAAACTCTTGCTGGCAGACAAACTGAGAATTACAGAAATAATTTACAATACACTAATGGGCAACCTCCACTGAGACTTAATTTAAGGATAGTGTTGTAGAAATGTAGCCTTATTTAATTTTAGTCATATATGGAATACTGAGAAACAGATACTAAGTAAATAGTTTAGAAGTCTAGAAAGAAAAAAAGTTCCAGGGAAATGAATTCAAAAGTGCATCCCTCTTTGTAGCTTTCTTAAAAAATACAGGCATACCTCTTTTAGCTGGGCTTCACTTTATTGCACTTCACAGATACTGCATTTTTTACAAGGTTTGTGACAACCATGCATCCAGCAAGAATATCAGTGCCAGTTTTCCAACACTATTTCCTCACTTAAGAGTGTGTCACATTTTGGTAATTCTCTCAGTATTTCAAACTTTTTCACTATTACTATATTTGTTATGGTGATCTGTGATCAGTGATCTTTGGTGTTATAGACTATAATTGTTCTGAGGCACCAGAACCAGACCCATATAAGAAAACGATCTTAACTAATAAAGGTTGTGTGTGTTCTTACTGTTCCACACACCAGCGACTCCCCTGATCTCCAACCTCTCCTCTGTCCTCCCTATTCGCTAACACACAACGATACTGGAATTAGACCAGTTAATAACCCTATCACAGTCTCTAAGTGTTCAAGTGAAGGGAAGAGTTGCACAACTCTCACTTTAAATCAAAAGCTAGACATGAAGCTTGGTGGGAAAGGCATACCCAAAGCTGAGATAAGCTGAAATCTAACCATCGTGGGCCAGTTAGTCAGCCAAGTTATGAATGCAAAGTTAAAGTTCTTCAAGGAAATTAAAAATGCTACTCCAGCGAACACATGAATGATAAGAAAGCCATTGAGCCTTATTAGTTGAATGGAGAAAATTTAGTGGCTTTGGATAGAAGACCAAATAGCCACAATATTTCCTTAAGCCAAAACCCAATCCAGAGCAAGGCCCCAATTCTCTTCAATTCTGTGAATGCTGAGAGAGGTCAGGAAGTCACAGAAGAAAGGGTTGGAGCTAGCAGAGGCTAGTTCATGAGTTTTAAGGGAAGAAGTCATTTCATAACATAAAAGTGCAAGATGAAGAAGAAAGTGCTGATGGAGAAGCTATGGCAAGTTATCCAGATCTAGCTAAGATAATAAGTGAAGGTGGCTACTCTAAGTAACAGATGTTCAGCATGGACAAAACAGCCTTATAGAAGAAGAAAACACCATCTAAGACTTTCTTAGCTAGTGAAAAGTTAAGACATGGCTTCAAAGCTTCAAAGAACAGGCTGACCCTCTTGTTAGGGGCTAATGCAGGGTGACTAAATTGTAGTCAGTGCTCATTTACCATTACAAAAAACCTAAGGCCCTTTAGAATTGTGCTAAACCTACTCTGCCTGTGCTCTATAAATGGAACAACAAAGCCTGGATGACAGCACATCTGTTTACCTGGTTTACTGAATACTTATAGCCCACCTTTGAGATCTGTTGCTCAAAACAAAAGATCCCTTTCGAAATGGGACTGCTCTTCTACAGCGCACCTGGTCATCCAAGAGCTCTTGCTGAAGATGTACAATGAAATTAATGTTTTCATTTCTGCTGAAACAACATCCATTCTGCAGCCCATAGATCAAGGAGTCATTTTGACTTTCAAGCTACATTCTTTAAGAAATAAACTTTGTAAGGCAATAGCTGCCATAGAGAGTGATTGCTCAGAGGGCTCTGGGCAAAGTCAACGTGAAAACCTTCTGGAAAGGATTTGCCATCCTAGATGCCATTAAGAACATTCACGATTCATGGGAAGAGGTCAAAATATCAACACGGATAGGAGTCTGGAAGAAGTTGATTCCAACCCTCATGGACGACAGAGAGTTCAAAACTTCAGTGGAGGAAGGAACCACAGATGCGGTGGAAATGGCTAGAGAACAAGAATTAGAAGTGGAGCCCTGTGATGGGGCTGAACTTCAACAATCTCATGATAAAACTTGAAGGGATAAAGGATTGTTTTTTACGGATGAGCAACGAAAGTGCTTTCTTGAGATGGAATCTACTGCTGGTGATGCTGTGAGGATGGCTGAAATGACAACAAAGGGTTTAGAATATCACATAAAGTTAGTTGATAAAGCAGTGGTAGGGTCTGAGAGAATCGATTGACTACAAATTTGAAAGTTCTGCCATGGGTGATATGCTGTCAAACAGTACCACATGCTACAGAGAAATGGCTCATGAAAGGAAGAGTCCATCAATGCAGCAAACTTCACTGTCTTATTTTAATAAATTGCCACAGCCACCCCAGCCTTCAGCAGCTACCACCCTGATTAGTCAGCAGCCATCAACATCGAGACAAGACCCTCCACCAGGGAAAATTATGCCTCACTGAAAGCTCAGGTGGTGGTTACCATTTTTAGCAATAGAGTATTTTTTAAGTAAGGTATGTTCCTTGATTTTTTAGACATAATGCTATTGTGTACTTAATAGACTACCATATTATATATCTTTTGATATGTATGCATAGGGAAACTAAAAATACAGTTGACTCCTTCATAGTGGTATTCACTCTGTTGTGTTTGCTGGAACTGAACTCACAATATCTCTGAGGTATGCCTATAAAGCATTAGAAATGTAAGAACCAGGAAGCTGACAACAAGAATCTTTCCCAGCATAGAACTTAAATGAGCTAAGCTTTTCCTCCAGGCTTCTATAAGAATATCTTCCAACTATATAACTAACCATTTTAATTCCCTATCTGGATTCAAGAAAAGAATAAACTACTTGATGACAATTCAGTTAGCTACATCTTCCTGCATTTTCATCACATTATTTTGGCAACATTAAATACTAAAAATTTTTTTAAAGTTGAAAAATCAAGATTTGCACATACTGTTTTATCTTCCCGAAAAAGCCATCCTGTTTGGGCACGCGTAAAAGAAATTGATTTGGTTGATAAAGTTGCAGAGTAAATATCACTACTCATTAAAATGTCAACCTCTTCTTCTGTTTCCATCTCTGACTCCTGGGGGTGGCAAATGAGGGAAGCAAAAGTTAAATATGAATAATTAAAATGTATTACTGGTAAGCCAAACAATTCTGAACACAGTTTCTCAAGAAAAATTTTGGCTGGCATAGGCTGTAAATAACTGTTAGAAATTATGTTTCAAATATATTAGAATTTTAGGTATTAGCTTGGAAACAACACTATATGCAACACTATAAAAACAGCACTATAAAAAATTTTGCCTTATGCTTCAAACACCCTGTTTTCAAATAAACTTTTGGAACAGAACTCTTCTATAAATCATAGGCTAACCATCTCCTAACCACACCACCTAAAAAGATCTGTTGTTAATTACATTCATTCAACAAACATTTTGAACAATTATTACTTACGTATACATATCAGTATAAACAACAAGTATTTCCAGCCTTGAAAATTATGACTCAAAATCTAGCTCTTGTATTTTTTTATGCTTAAAATATACATATATATACCTCAAATAGCAACACTTGGTGCTTTCCTGGATTATAACATGAGCTAGCACTTAAACTACTGGCCTTAGTCTCTGGCTTCTTTTTCAGTACCGTATTTCTAATTCATCTGCTGCCTAGTTAGCTATTTTGTTCTTATTTATATGTAAGAGATTAAATTATTTAATAAATACCTGAGAATCTAGACTAAAGGTCAGCAAACTAATAAGGCCAGCAAATCAAATCCAGTCCACCTATTTTTATAAATAAAATGTTATTGGAACATAGCCATACTCATTAATTTACTTATTGCATATTGTCTATGGATGCCCTTATGCCAATAATAGCAGAGTTGAATAGTTGTGACAGAGACCATATGGCCTACTAATGTATATATAATTATCTAAAATATTTACCCTCTCTCCCTGTATAGAAAGAGTTTGCCAAACTCTGGCCTAAACTGCATTGTCACTGTGTTAGGTACCAGAGAATACAACTAAAGAGCCCCATACCCTTGAGAAGATTAGCCCAACAGAAGAAAGTCATATAAACAAATAGAACATTAGAAGCCCTACAGCACCAGATCAATCTCTCTCCAATATGTGGGATAATATAGAAGCACCATATTTAGCGGGAGCATAAAGAAAACAACAGTCACCTGGCAAGGAAGGAAGTCACAGTAGGTGCCCCATAGGTGTGAGGTTGCAGGAAGGGCATTCCAAGAAATGTAAATAACATGAACAAAGAAATGAAGTGCTAAATAGCTTGGCATATCTGAAAAACCATAAAGAGCTCAGTATAAGGGTATCTAAGAGAGCAAGGTCAGAAAAGGCTGGAGCAAAAGCCAGGTCACAGAAGGAGCTGTGCCATGATAAGGAATTTGGATGTCATTCTTTAGGCAATAGGGATATTTTTAAGTGTCTTTAAGGAAGGCAGGTTTCATGAATTTGTTTTCAATGTTCAATCTCTCTCCAATATGTGGGATAATATAGAAGCAGAAAAGGAGGAGGCCAGGAAGATGATTTATGAGACTTTTGCAACAGTCCAGTTAGAGAAATAATGAATTCTAAATTATGGCAGCAATTGTATGAATAAAAAAGGGCTGAGACACTAGGGAGGCAGAAAGGAACACACATGTTCTCTAGGCAACATAGAATACAAGAAAAGATGTCAAAAATAACTCCCAGTTTTCTGGCTGAATAAAGAAGAATATCATTCACCAAAAGAAGGAAAATGAAGACAGGGCAGGTGTAAAGGGGAAAAAATGGCTTTAGTTTAATACAAGCTGAATTTTGAGGTACCTGGGAGACATACATGGTATCCATTAGGCATTAAATCTCCATTCAGAAGATCAATCTGGGATACAAATATATACTCAAATCATCAATCCATAGGAAGTAGTTACAGTTGTGGGACTAGAAGAGATTATTCTGACAGTTCATAAAAATGAGAACCACATTAAGGGTATACCAATATTCAAGAAGCAAATAGGGTAAAAGGAACCAGCAAAGAATAAGAAGGAAAGAGGGAGAAAGAGTAATAGACAAGGTCAAATCACAAGGAAAAGAAGATTTTTAAGAACTGAATTACCAAGAATAGCAAGTACTTCAGAGAAATCTAATAGAGAGCTGAAATAAGTACACTGATTTTAGCAATGGACATGAACATCTTCTAAAACCACAAACCTCATTTCCTTTTCCAAATGCCCCAATTCTAACAGTGATACTACCATCATTCTATTCTTCAAGATAGAAGCACTACACTCACCCTAAACCTTTCCAGTTCTTCATTCATTACACTCAACCTATCAGCAAGTGCTGTTATTTCATTCTTGGAAATGTAAGTCATAATTTCTCTTTCTATATTATTCATTACACCCTCTCAATCAAGATTCTCAACACTTCTCAACTGTGTAACTATAAAAACTTCTCACATAATTTCCCTGCCTCCAATTTTTCCCTTTTCCAATCCATCTTGTAGATGTGTGATCTTGGTGATTTCATTTAACATATATAAGCCTCAGTTTTCTCATCTGTAAATACAGGAAATAAAACTATTTACTTTGACAGGTTAATGAGAAGAGTTGTAAAGCACCTAAACAATATGTTAGCAATTAATGCTTAATACCGGATAATAACTGACAAACACTACTAATACACCCATGACTATCCATAGCACATAGCATTTATTAGGCCTTGGTAAATAAGGAAAGCAGAGGAAGAGGGAAAGTGAAAGAAATATGTAAGATCAATTCACTTAAATTACTTTTGGATCCTATCTATACCTTGTTTAAGAATCATGACTCTGTTGTCAACTACAGCAGATCCTAAGTTATCTGATCTGGCTTTTAAGGCCCTCCGTAACGATATCCCCACTTTCAACAAGAAAAACCTTCACTGCAGGCAGATGTGTCTCTTCTCTGTTTCCTGAACAGTCTATTGTTATTCCCACCTCCCTGACTTTACTCATCCAGTTTCCTAACACAAAGACTACTACTGTTTTTTGTTCTCATTTTCCAATGTATATCTTCATTGCTCAGTGCCAGTTAGGAAACTATTTCAATAGTACATATACAAGGTAACTAAGGTCTCATCAATTGACATGGCAATAGGAAGATCTAATCTAAGAGATGTTGATGAAGGAGCTGCGGAATGACAATGTGGGGAAACAAAGTGATGAAAAATAACAACAAAATAAAAACACACAGAGACAAAACAGAATATTGACTTAAAACATCCTTAGGTCTATCAATAATATGAAGATACTGCGAAAGCTTTTCCTTTGGTTTAGAGCAGGAAAAAGTGTCATTCAGGGAACAAAGAATAAAGGTAGTGGTGCATATGGGTTTTCAACAGTAGATGTGGAGGCAATACCAGCATGGAGATACATGACAAAAGGAAGATAATTCTGTACTCTAAGAGAGAAAAGATAAAAAAGAAAGGTAACCAATGAATTAGGAAAAGTAAGGATACAGAGAGCCAAAAGAGGTGTTCATATTAGAGATAAAGAAGTCCACAACATAGGAGAAGCTAAAGATAGGTTCAACAAATGAGAATCATGAATAAAAACTAAGAGTAGCTGGGCTTCATTTAACTAGGAGATCATCACAAGTTATGAAAAAACAGACTCAATGGTTTAGTCAAGATGGAGACCAGATGATAAATTTTTCTTTAAAAAAAGCTAATAGAATAGAATTGAAAGCTTTGGAAATAAAACCATCTCTATGCCTTATGTCTTTTAAAACAATTACACTGAGGCTTGGTTGCATACATAGACATTTTTTTTAAACCATTTAAAGGAATACTGATAAAACAACATGCTCACCTCATGGTGTATTCGCTGATAAACTTTTTGCTCATTGTCTAATACTACAAAAGATTCAGAGGGTGCTGCATCCCCATTGAAAATGAAGCTTAAATCCCCTCGTTGGCACTTCATGTCAGTAAAGTCTATGAGAGTAGTGTCAAGCCTGTGAAAGATAGGTAGATCAGAAATTCTGACAAATAAACTTTTGATAAAACTCCATAATAATTACATGATCTTTGTTCCTTCTAAACTGAAACCAAGATGTTAATTACCATATTTCTGTCAAATTTATGGCAAAAGCTGAATTTTAAATATTAAAAAAAAACATCAAGAATATCTAAATATATATTCCATTTTATCTGTTATTTCATTTTTCTGAATACATATTTCACTAATCCAGCAAGAAAAAGACTGTTTCCCCATTGGTCAAGTTTTTTCCTAACTGTACCATTGTTCCCTACAACTTACCTTACCATAGGCAGCTCCATAAAAGTTACTTCAACAAAGAAGTACATTAAAGGAAAGCAGACTTGTCTAACATTCTTTGATCCCTTTAAGACCATACTGCAAGCTCAGCAGAGTGTATAAGAGGGGTATGGCAATGGAAGGATCACATTATTGGATTAAGGACTTGTGTCCACATTCTTGTCCCTTTATTCTGTGTCTGTGCCATACGCCTAACCATCTGTACCAAACCTTTCTTTATCCTTCAGCTTGACAAAGCATTAATTTACTCCAAATTCTTGGCCTTTCTGTTTGACTTGCCAGATTCAGATTAGCATTCTCTTCCAACATCTCCACAGCCTGCAAACCCTATGGATTATTCCTAAACCAAATATTCATGGATTAACACACTTGAGTGTTTATTGTGCTCTATGGTAATCAAGACCTGGCACATTCTAACCCAATAGGTTTGTCTCAGATAAATTTCAAAATCAGTACTGCTGAAACTAGAAAGAATACCTGAATGGAAAAGTTCACAAATACTCTGAAGTGCTTGAAAGTACAAGGCTTTGGCGATCACCACATCAGGATCTCTCTGACAAGCCATTCAAAACAGGGTCCTTAAACTAAAAAATGGGTTGACACAGCTCTTAAGAATGCTGATCACACCCTGGATATTGAATTTCTAAAGCAACAATAAGAATTCATTGCTTTGTAGGTTTTTCAGCTCTCATCCCAGAGTAGGCAAAGTTGAGTGGGCATGCTTTGTTTCCTTACACAGAATGCTGCATCAGAAGAATAACTGGAATTATATATAGTTTATCACCAAAACTAGTAACTTTAAAACCGAAGGTGATACTATTAATTTTATGAAGAACAACAGGGATGAACATTACCCTATGTATGTGAGGCTCTTTTCTGAGCCGTATTAAAATATACACACGTTTCAGAATGAAATCAAGAAACCCTAAAAAAAACCCACCACTCCTGCAGGGGTGAATCCTGCCTGCTGCTTTATGGATGAATTCTAGCTCCTGCTCTGCTTCTAGTAGCCTGCTACTGTACTACAAATACCTGAACCATGAACACATCATTGTCCCTTGTACATGTGGCATAAGAGAAAATAAGGCCAGGGTTCAAAGAAGGCTTATACAGGGCCCCACCTATATAAGATACAGGGCTACTGATAGTGTCAGAAAGGAGCAAATAATTTCACATAAGTGGCCTAGTTGGATTTTGAGCTTAAGCCACCGGGGAACTCTAAAACCCACAGAAAAGAAATGGACCACAAGTCTTCTGCCTCCATTTTCTTCTTGCCCATCCTGAATGAGAGTGGTAGTGGTTTGCAAGGGGTGGCGCTGGGCATAGTGAGGGAAGAGATGCACAAAGAGACAAAGACAGAGACACAAGGACAAACTGACATTGTGACATTTGAGTTCTTAGATCTAGTTGCACCTAAAATCAGTCAATTTTTATTTCATGTTTTTTATAATTTGCAAGCAAAAGACTATCTAATACATCTTCTTCAATATTCCTGATATATTATATGGCCTAGTAAGCTATATCACACATGATTTATAATGATGTAATTTATCATGATGGTATTTTAATGTATTAACTAGTCCTTGGAGTTAAGCCTACAAGCCTAAATAACTCTCAATTTTTGCCATGTAATTAGCCATGAAGAACAAAAAATTCTTTATACAAATGCATAATTTGAATAGTAAATGTTCATTTTGAGATAAAAGGTTGAAAACTGCCAAGTAATCCTGAAAAAGAAACAGCCTGTCTTAAGACAGGAAAAGCCTGAAATGAAGCAAAGTTTGCAATGATCATTTCAGTCAGTAGTTACCCATTACCTTATAACTATCAATAGTGAAAATATTTGTTAGGACTCTCAACAATAAAGTTGCTCACGCTTTTCTATTTTTACTAAAGTATTACTTTCTCCTTGATTCCAGAGAAGGTATTTTAAAGGATCACATGGCTGCCATGAGATAAAGGTAAACTTTAAAGATTTCTTTAAAATTCAGCTTCATTTGAGTGATGCTTTAAAAAAGAACTAATCATCTCATGACATTCAAATTTCAGAGTATTTATTTAATGTTAACAATTTTTTCTTTAGATTCTTGTCATCATACAAAAACCTTTGCCATACATCCTAAAAACCAACCTCTCCATTAATCCAGTAAGCACTGTTTAGTAACGAGAGCTTCAGAACCTAATTACATTTCTCCTTCATCTTCAGCAGCATGTAAGCCTCACGTTTGAGTGTCTTGCTAAACTACAGTAGCTTCCCCTCAACCTATATTCTCGGACACAATTACTCTCCCTCAGGTTCATATTCTCATGACTCTATTTTAACCATTTTCTGATTTTATTACCTATGTTTACTATGTAACATGCATCATACTTTACTTTTAAAAGTCATATATAAATGTGAAAAAATCTTTTCAAAGAATGAAGGTCCTTTTTTTCTTAAATCTAAGAATGAAACAGAACTAAAACTAACCTTTTTTTAAAGCAGTAGATGGATGATAATACTACTCTCCCAAATTACCTACTGCCTTTGGCAAGCACCCATATTAAAATATTTTTAAATTCATGAATAATTTTTTGATGAGGCCAAAATATAATACTAACAATAGGCTATGGAATTAAATCTACATTATCAAACCTTTCCTAGTTTTTCTTCTGCACTTTTCTGTATTTTCAAAGGTTTCTATACTGATGATGCATTTAATGGGCATGAGCACTTTCATAATTAGAAACAACTGAACAGGTTATTTTTTAAAAACAAAATCCAAGAAACTTCTACCTTAATCAAATTCTACTGCTTGAGAATAATTACCCTAGAACTTAGTTCCAACTAAAGATTATCTCTTCACTATAAGTCAACATATTGTATAACAAATCTCATAAAGAGTTGATTTTTAAAAATGTCTGCTCTGTGACACAGTGTGAAATGACAGAAAGTCAGAGATCCTGGCTCAGCCATCAATTTGCAAAAGGGAGTAAAAATCACTTCACCTCTCTGAACTTTGTTATCTATAAAATGAAGAGTTTATATGAGATAATCTTTCAAGATATTTTCAGTTCTAGACACCCCCACACATATATACATAATACATATATACACATACATATATAATTTAAAAATAAACTAATAAATGTGTATCTATACAAAGATTGGCATAGTCAGTCATATCTAATTACATATATGTATTTTATAAATATACCTATGTTAATATAAAGCTAACAATACAAAGAACAATAAAAGTTCAGTTCTGAAATGAATAAAACAGATTTCCCATCAGACCCAAATACCTGTTCCTATTTTAAAAGGGAACAGAAGAAAATTAATATTTATCTTGAAGTGTTCAGTAGAATGGAGAGAGGATTGAACAGATGAATGGATAGACGCATGGAGAATTAGCCAGGAGACAGAAGGGTAAGAGAGGGATGGAGATAAAAGGTAAGGGTTGTATTCCTTAGGTGTCCCTGTTCCCTAAAATTAGGATGAGGGAGATGGCCATCTTAATTCTTAGTAGTACATCATGATCTTCATTCTGTTTGCCTTCTAGATAGTCTACAGTTGAATAATATCTCTGTTTTAGTTAAGATTTTACACCTTTGGCTTTTTATCTGTAGTATGTCTCAAATGAGACAAATTATTATGAATATACTACAGCATGTTTAAGTTATAAAATACGACGCCCAAATGTAAGCTATAAGTTATAAAATTCTACATCCAAATGTAAGCTATTACCTCAGAAAGAAAAGCTTCTTCTAATTCTCAATTTTCTATTAAAAAAAATTAAATAAAATCACCTTACCTGATATTGATACCTTGTTTGTAAATTTTACATGCATCAGAAGGCAGAATTCGGGAAAGTAAAGGCACTGTATTTTCAAAGAGAAAAGGTAAAAAATAACCACCTAAAGTTCTGAGACATTAAAGTATTTTTAATTAAGAGTGATATAACATTTCACGAATTCACTAAAATTGTAATAATTTCCTTTAAAACAGTATTTTTCTATTTAACTTAAAAAATATATAAAGTAATTTTAAGCAACTTCAGACTATCTACTATTTAATTCTACTTGCTGTATGGTTCACCACATTCCCCACACATCTACCTACAACACATATGTGAGTAGCAGAGTCCGTATAATGCTATTCTTGGGTACATATTGCAGGATATTATTACAGATGATAAAAAATTCTAAATAATAACCAAACCCTCTTGAATGGGTAATGAGATGGACCTA
This sequence comes from Manis javanica, assembly GCF_040802235.1. NCBI lineage: Eukaryota > Metazoa > Chordata > Mammalia > Pholidota > Manidae > Manis > Manis javanica. The sequence goes on from NC_133159.1 coordinate 57,878,712, forward strand.
GATACTATCTGATCCTTTAAAAGTAATTTGATTAAACAGCAGGAAGTAATGTGCATAAGAAAAACAGACATTTTTACAGTAAGATAAATTTGAGTTTGAATCCCAAATATGTGGCCTTGGTTACTGTACCTCAGGTTCAAAACCCATACAATGGAATCATACTATTTACCAACAGATTTCTACATTCCAATGTTCCTCATATTCACTTTGCAAGCTATATTCAGATAGTTCTTTATTATTTATTTTCCACCATATTGTAGGAACTAAGAGTTATTCTATGGATGAATGAATCTACATAGCAGACTATAAAAAACTACCACATTCAAAAAAAAAAGTGAAGCTCAAAATTATTGAAATCAAGATCATATCAAATGTACCTCTTATATTAAGTGTGTATATGTGAAAAATATATTGCATGTGTATTTTACAAACTTAGTGTTTTAAAAGTGGGTAACACATCAACCTGGGTTAGAAAGAAACAAAGACTTTAGAAAAAATTAAATTCTAGTTTTCTAGTTAACCATTTCAAAAGCATCAATATTTTCTAATTAACATTAAAGATACTGCCAAAATATCAATGTATTTTTTAATACTTAGAATATATTTAAAACAAAATTAGAATAAATATAATCAAAAACGTATTTCTAGAATTGAAAGTTTCCTAAACACTAAATTGTACAAAAATAAGAAAAGTTTAATGCCCAAGGGCAATATAAACTAAGTTACTTTAGCGAAAGAATATAAAAAATCATTTTCTGATAAAATTTTTCCTTACATGGAACAACGGAAGTTGAGAAGAGCAATAATAGCATAAATCTATGTAAATGATCAAAGCTCTTCTTTATGCCTATTAACTGTGATCCAGTTTCCTTGTCCTTAAATATTCAGTGTATCAAGACAAAGACACCTGGAAGACAGCACTCTAATTTAATAAATTAACTAATTTATTACAAATTTGGAGGTAGTATGGGAACCTACAAACATGAAATTTAGAATCATGTACCAATACCTTTTTAGCAAAAATCAGAAAAGAAGGGAATGCTGAGAAAAAATAAGAAGCCTGAGGATTGAGAAGCAAAAGCTTTAAAAAAAAATGAAGAAATACCATCAAATAAAAACGATTTCTGGAGGGCGGAGCCAGGATGGGGGCGTGAGTAGAGCAGAGGAACTCTCCTCCCAAAACCAATAGAATTATGAAAATATAACAAAGACAATTCTTCCTAAAATAGAGACCAGAGGACACAGGACAACATCCAGACCACATCCACACCTGCGAAAACCCAGCGCCTCGCAAAGGGGGAGAGGAAGACCAAAAACCAACAAGAAGGAAAGCTCTTTCAGCTGTCACTCGTACCAGCTCTGCAAACTATCTCTATCACCATGAAAAGGCAAAACTACAGGCAGACAAAGATCACAGAGACAACACCTGAGAAGGAGACAGACCTAACCAGTCCTCCTGAAAAAGAATTCAAAATAAAAATCATGAACATGCTGACAGAGATACAGAGAAAAATGCAAGAGCAATGGGATGAGATGCAGAGAAAAATGCAAGAGCAATGGGATGAAGTATGGAGAGAGATCACAGATGTCAGGAAGGAGATCACAGAAGTGAAACAATCCCTGGAAGGATTTATAAGCAGAATGGATAAGATGCAAGAGGCCATTGAAGGAATAGAAACCAGAGAACAGGGAAGTATAGAGGCTGACATAGAGAGAGATAAAAGGATCTCCAGGAACGAAACAACACAAAGAGAACTATGTGACCAACCCAAAGGAATAATATTCGTATTATAGGGGTACAAGAAGAAGAAGAAAGAGGAAAAGGGATATAAAGTCTCTTTGAAGAAATAATTGCTGAAAACTTCCCCAAACTGGAGGAGGAAATAATCGAACAGACCACGGAAATACACAGAACCCCCAACAGAAAGGATCCAAGGAGGACAACACCATGACACATAGTAATTAAAATGGCAAGGATCAAGGACAAGGAAAGAGTTTTAAAGGCAGCTAGAGAGAAAAAGGTCACCTATAAAGGAAAACCCATCAGGCTAACATCAGAATTCTCGACAGAAATCCTACAGGCCAGAAGAGAATAGCATGATATATTTAATGCAATGAAACAGAAGGGCCTTGAACCAAGGATACTGTATCCAGCATGACTATCATTTAAATATGATGACAGGATTAAACAATTCCCAGACATGCAAAAGCTGAGGGAATTTGCTTCCTACAAACCACCTCTACAGGGCATCTTACAGGGACTGCTCTAGATGGGAGCACTCCTAAAAAGAGCACAGAACAAAACATACAACATATGAAGAATGGAGGAGGAGGAATAAGAAGGGAGAGAAGAAAAGAATCTCCAGACAGTGTATATAACAGCTCAATAAGCGAGCTAAGTTAGGCAGTAAGATACTAAAGAAGCTAACCTTGAACCTTTGGTAACCACAAATCTAAAGCCTGCAATGGCAATAAGTACATATCTCTCAATAGTCACCCCAAATGTAAATGGACTTAATGCACGAATCAAAAGACACAGAGTAATAGAATAGATAAAGCAAGACCCACCTATATGCTCCTTACAAGAAACTCACCTCAAACCCACAGACAAGCACAAACTAAAAGTCAAAGGATGGAAAAACATATTTCAGGCAAACAACAGTGAGAAGAAAGCAGGGGTTGCAGAACTAATATCAGACAAAATAGACTTCAAAACAAAGAAAGTAACAAGAGATAAAGAAGGACATTACATAATGATAAAGGGCTCAGTCCAACAAGAGGATATAACCATTCTAAATATATATGCACCCAACACAGGAGCACCAGCATTTGTGAAACAAATACTAACAGAACTAAAGAGGGAAATAGACTGCAATGCATTCATCTTAGGAGACTTCAACACACCACTCACCCCGAAGGATAGATCCACCGGGCAGAAAATAAGTAAGGACACACAGGCATTGAACAACACACTAGAAGAGATGGACCTAACAGACATCTATAGAACTCCACATCCAAAAGCAACAGGATATACATTCTTCTCAAGTGCACATGGAACATTCTCCAGAATAGACCACATACTAGCTCACAAAAAGAGCCTCAGTAAATTAAAAAAGACTGAAATCCTACCAACCAACTTTTCAGATCACAAAGGTATAAAACTAGAAATAAATTCTACAAAGAAAACAAAAAGGCTCACAAACACATGGAGGCTTAACAACATGCTTCAAAATAATCAATGGATCAATGAACAAATAAAAATAGAGATCAAGGAATATATAGAAACAAATGACAACAACAACACAAAGCCCCAACTTCTGTGGGATGCAGCAAAAGCAGTCTTAAGAGAAAAGTATATAGCGATCCAGGCACACCTGAGGAAGGAAGAACAATCCCAAATGAATAGTCTAACATCACAACTATCGAAACTGGAAAAAGAAGAACAAATGAGGCCTAAAGTCAGCAGAATGAGGGACATAATAATGATCAGAGAAGAAATAAACAAAATTGAGAAGAATAAAACAACAGCAAAAATCAATGACACGAAGAACTGGTTCATTGAGAAAATAAACAAAATAGATAAGCCTCTAGCCAAACTTATTGAGAGAAAAAGAGAATCAACACAAATCAACATAATCAGAAATGAGAATGGAAAAATCACGACAGACCCCACAGAAATACAAAGAATTATTAAAGACTACTATGAAAACCTATATGCCAACAAGCTGGAAAACCTAGAAGAAATGGACAACTTCCTAGAAAAATACAACCTTCCAAGACTGACACAGAAAGAAACACAAAAGTTAAACAAACCAATTATGAGCAAAGAAATTGAAACGGTAATCAAAAAACTACAAAAGAACAAAACCCAGGGGCCAGACGGATTTACCTCGAAATTTTATCAGACACACAGAGAAGACATAATACCCATTCTCCTTAAAGTGTTCCAAAAATAGAAGAGGAGGAGGGGATACTCCCAAACTCATTCTATGAAGTCAACATCACCCTAATACCAAAACAAGGCAAAGACCCCACCAAAAAAGAAAATTACAGACCAATAACCCTGATGAATGTAGATGCAAAAATACTCAATAAAATATTAGCAAACCGAATTCAACAATATATCAAAAGGATCATACACCATGACCAAGTGGGATTCATCCCAGGGATGCAAGGATGGTACAACATTCGAAAATCCATCAACATCATCCACCACATCAACAAAAAGAAAGACAAAAACCACATGATCATCTCCATAGATGATGAAAAAGCATTTACAAAATTCAACATCCATTCATGATAAAAACTCTCAGCAAAATGGGCATAGAGGGCAAGTACCTCAACATAATAAAGGCCATATATGATAAACCCACAGCCAGCATTATACTGAACAGCAAGAAGCTGAAAGCATTTCCTCTGAGATTGGGAACAAGACAGGGATGCCCACTCTCCCCACTGTTATTTAACATAGTACTGGAGGTCCTAGCCACGGCAATCAGACAAAACAAAGAAATACAAGGAATCCAGATTGGTAAAGAAGAACTTAAACTGTCACTATTTGCAGATGATATGATACTGTACATAAAAAACCCTAAAGACTCCACTCCAAAACTACTAGAACTGATATCGGAATACAGCAAAGTTGCAGGATACAAAATTAACACACAAAAATCTGTAGCTTTCCTATACACTAACAATGAATCAATAGAAAGAGAAATCAGGAAAACAATTCCATTCACCATTGCATCAAAAAGAATAAAATACCTAGGCATAAACCTAACCAAAGAAGTGAAAGACTTATACTCTGAAAACTACAAGTCACTCTTAAGAGAAATTAAAGGGGACACTAATAAATGGAAACTCATCCCATGCTCATGGCTAGAGAGAAACAGTATCGTCAAAATGGCCATCCTGCCCAAAGCAATATACAGATTTGATGCAATCCCTGTCAAATTACCAGCAACATTCTTCAATGAACTGGAACAAGTAATTCAAAAATTCATATGGAAACACCAAAGACCCCGAATAGCCAAAGCAATCCTGAGAAAGAAGAATAAAGTAGGGGGGATCTCACTCCCCAACTTCAAGCTCTACTATAAAGCCATAGTAATCAAGAAAATTTGGTACTGGCACAAGAACAGAGCCAGAGACCAGTGGAACAGATTAGAGAGTCCAGACATTAACTCAAACATATATGGCCAATTAATATTTGATAAAGGAGCCATGGACATACAATGGCAAAATGACAGTCTCTTCAACAGATGGTGCTGGCAAAACTGGACAGCTACATGTAGGAGAATGAAACTGGACCTTTGTCTGACCCCATATACAAAAGTAAACTCAAAATGGATCAAAGACCTAAATGTAAGTCATGAAACCATAAAACTCTTAGAAAAAAGCATAGGCAAAAATCTCTTGGACATAAACATTAGTGACTTCTTCATGAACATATCTCCCCAGGCAAGGAAAACAAAAGTAGAAGTGAACAAGTAGGACTATATCAAGCTGAAAAGCTTCTGTACAGCAAAAGACACCATCAATAGAACAAAAAGGAAACCTACAGTATGGGAGAATATATTTGATAATGATAGATCCGATAAAGGCTTGACGTCCAGAATATATAAAGAGCTCACACGCCTCAACAAACAAAAAACAAATAACCCAATTAAAAAATGGGCAGAGGAACTGAACAGACAGTTCTCTAAAAAAGAAATACAGATGGCCAACAGACACATGAAAAGATGCTCCACATCGCTAATTATCAGAGAAATGCCAATTAAAACTACAAGGAGGTATCACCTCACACCAGTAAGGATAGCTGCCATCCAAAAGACAAACAACAAATGTTGGTGAGGCTGTGGAGAAAGGGGAACCCTCCTACACTGCTGGTGGGAATGTAAATTAGTTCAACCATTGTGGAAAGCAGTTTGGAGGTTCATCAAAATGCTCAAAACAGATCTACCATTTGACCCAGGAATTCCACTCCTCGGAATTTACCCTAAGAACGCAGCAATCAAGTTTGAGAAAGACAGATGCACCCCTATGTTTATTGCAGCACTATATACAATAGCCAAGAATTGGAAGCAACCTAAATGTCCATCGGTAGATGAATGAATAAAGAAGATGTCGTACATACACACAATGGAATACTACTCAGCCATAAGAAGTGGAAAAATCCAACCATTTGCAGCAACATGGATGGAGCTGGAGAGTATTATGCTCAGTGAAATAAGCCAAGCGGAGAAAGAGAAATATCAAATGATTTCACTCATCTGAGGAGTATAAGAACAAAGGAAAAACTGAAGGAACAAAACAGCAGCGGAATTACAGAACCCAAAAATGGACTAACAGGTACCAAAGGGAAAGGAACTGGGGAGGATGGGTGGGCAGGGAGGGATAAGGGGGGGAATAAGAAAGGGGGTATTAAGATTAGCATGCATGGGGGGAGAGGGAGAAAGGTGAGAGTGGGCTGCACAACACAGAGAGGACAAGGAGGGATTCTACAACATTTTGCTAAGCTGATGGACAGTAACCGTAATGTGGTTGTTAGGGGTGACCTGATATAGGGGAGAGCATAGTAAACATAGTACTCTTCAAGTAAGTGTAGATTAAAGAATAAAAAAAAAAGGGAGAGAAAGAAAGAAAAGGGGGATTACTCCTTGATAGGATAAAACTATCGGTAAATCAAAGATCAACGCATGCTTTAAATATCCTTAATGTTGATCACTTAAAGGGTGTCAGATGATCAGCTATGGAGGTACTCTTTTCTGATAATATTCCTTTCTCTTAATAAAAAAAAAAAAAAAAGCAGTCCCTCTGTGCTGACCTCCAATGAGTTCTGCACAGTGGTATAGAGGGCATGTCAAAGTGGGGGCAAAGGGTCTGTTTGTTTCTAGGCAGAAGATCAAGGCCTTGCTTGGATACCCAGAAAATGAACTAAGATACGATATGAGGAGGAGCTTCCGGCATCAGCACTCTGGAGGACTCGTGCCGGGGGATGATCATCAAAAAGCCTCCACAGGGATCTGGGCAATGCTGTGGTTGTGGCTGGGTCCACCCCACCGTTTCCTGGACTTGCCATTGGAATGAGGAGGGAGATGTCTAGGCTGGCATGTGCATACAGTGAGACAACGAATTTGACCGAATCTGTACTGTTGGAACTCAACCAGGAGTTGGGAGGGGTGCAAGTTGTAGCGCTCCAAAATCTTATGACTATAGACTATCTACGGTTAAAAGAATATATGGGATGTGAACAGATCCCAGAAATGGGCTGCATTAATTTGTCTGATTTCTCTCAGACTGTTCAAGTACAGTTGGACAATATCCATCATATCATAGACAAATTTTCACAAATGCCTAGGGTGCCTAAATGGTTTTCTTGGCTTCACTGGAGATGAATGGTAATTGTAGATTTGCTTTGTTTATGTCACCATATTCCTATTATGTTAATATGTGTGTGCAAATTAGTTAGTAGTTTAAAACCTATACATACTTAAGGTACTCTACAAGAAGATATGTCAAAGAAATAATCAATCCTCCCATATGCTACCTCTATAGCTTGTCTTCTTCCTTCCTAATTACAACCCTTAAATAGAATTCGTGCCTCATATCGAATTTACCGAGATAATTCCTCCAGGTGGTAAAGATACCTCGAGACAAATGCTGGGCATAGAAGCCACAGGGCATAAATCTGCAAAGAAGTAAAAAGCTAACCTTTTCAAACAATATGGCTTCTCTCTCACTTACCAACTTTACATTTCCCTGTATGGCCCCGGAAGATAACTGGTTAGCCAGAGACGGGTAAGTTTCCTCAAGGGAGGAACAACCTAAGACAGGCACAGTCGCAGGGGGGTCATCAGGTGAGAAATTGGGGATCAACAGAGGTGAGGCTCAGAACCTCATCCCCCCTACTTTGAGAGAAATCTTCTGCATCCGTGGATGTTTTATTGCCCTTGTCTAGCTCAGATTAGCACATAGTCTACAGGCACACAGATGATCATCTACAATTGCTCTCTTACAACACTAAACTATGTTTTCTACCTTTATCTTGCATCTACCTACCACTTCAGCATTTTATTAAAAAAAAATAATAATAATAATAAAGGGAGAAATGTGGGATCCACATATAAATCAAGTATAAAAATCAAATGAATATTCATATTTGACCTGATTGCGTGATCAGAACCGAAAGTTTCCGTGATGAATGCCCTTGTACTGTTCACCATGTAAGAACTTATTCACTATGTAAGAATTTGTTCACTATCTAAGAACTTGTTCGTTATGCTTCAGAAGATTGGAGACTGATGAGAACTAGGCTTGAGATGGATTAATGATTATGCATTGAGCATTGACCCCCCTATACAGAATGTTATTGTTGTTAACATTTGATCAATAAATATGAGAGATGCCCTCTCAAAAAAAAAAAAACGATTTCTGTTAGATCTTAATGAATTCCAAAAACACAGCAATTTGCATTTTCCCAATTCTGTAATGACTTTTACCTCCTTATGTAAACTAAACAATTAAGATACTATTCTCTCTATATATATATATATATTTATAAGCATAATCTGACAGTCAAACACAGCATTCCAAAGGTAGCATAATACACTAAACTGAAAAACAAAGTCTCTAAATTTTAATTTTGGTTTTGCTATCACTTACTCCCTCATTTTAGGAAGAGTTTCTAAGCATAACGTTTTCTGTCTATAGTATGCAAATAACAGCCCCAAATACAGAATAGATACTCTGCAGATTATGAAAAAAACTTTTTAAAGCTACTGATTTTTCTGTTGAAATATGCTATGCACAATGCTAAAATTGAAGTTGTGATTATGATACTGAATTAATACTTTACAGTACATAAACAGCTTCCTTCAAAAGTATGTATCTACATTAAAATGCTTTAAAAAATCAAGAAAATGTTTGTTTTGTTTGTTTTGATATCTAGATTCCACATTTAAGTAAATCATACAGTATTTGTCTTTTTTCTGTCTGACTTCTTTCACTTAGCATAATACCTCTAGTCCATCTATTTTGTCACAAATGGCAAGAGCCCATTCATTTTTAATGGCTGAGTATTATTCCATTGCTTGTATGTACCACACCATTGTTTTCCATTCATCTATCAGTGGACACTTAGGTTGCTTCCACATCTTGGCTATTGTAAATAACGCTGTGATAAACACAGCAGAGCATGTATCTTTTCATATTAGTGATTTTGTTTCTTTGGGTAAATTCCCATAAGTGGAGTTTCTGGGTTGTATGGTATTTCAATTTTTAGTTTTTTGAGAAGCCTCCATACTGTTTTCCATAATGGCTGCACCAATTTATATCCCCACCAACAGTATATGAGGGTTCCCTTTTCTCCACAACCTAGCCAACACATATTTCTTATTTTTTTGATTTTAGCCATTCTGACTGATGTAAGGTGCTATCTCATTGTTCCACTACCCCTAAATTAAACTTAACACTAGATCTCAATAATTTTTAGCTTTCCTTTATTTCTACATTGCCTGTTTTTGTTTGTTTGTTTGTTTGTTTAATATGCAGGGTTTTGAGAGGGGGAAGAAACATACCTAAACTCTAGAAAAAAGCTTGATAATTGAATCAAGAATAGGGATTATCCAGTGTTTTTTAATCCAACATATCTAAACTAAATCTAGCCAATGAGTTTCGTCTTTAGATTTACTATGACAACCAACCATCAAGCGGGTGCAAATCCTTTATCAACAATGAAACAGATGTCCCTACTTTTTTGAGCAACGTCAAGTTTTCAAAAAAGCAGTTACTTTTAACAGTACCTCAGTGGTTGCATCATGAATTTGATTATGCAATGTTTATAATATGTTTATAATTTTAGATATATGGCCAGTTTCAGGAGTGATTATATTCATTTCTATTTCTTCATATGGCTGAAAATTCACTTTAAAAATACTTTAAAACACTTTTCTCAGAAAAATAAACTGATTATTTTTAGAATTCAAACTCCTAACAATTACTAACAGAATCAGTTAAAGAGCCAACATAATCAAAGGACAACCTCAGATTAGGATAATCAAGTAGGACTGGGGTTTCTGCAGATGGAAAAAATAGTATTCAGGCTTTAGACCAGTACTATTTTGAGCTCTTTTATTATAAAAACTATTACAAACCTTTCTTTCTCTTGATGTTCTAGGAAGCTGGGGCTTCTGAATGATATATGAGGCATAAAGGCAAGGTAGGCCTATCAGAGTAATGATATCATGTGTGATTTTGATGGGACAAAACTAGAATGATGAGCTAGAATTCTAGAACTGATTACATTTAGGGATAAAAATTTACATTTGGAGATTAAAAATACTAGGGAAGTCTTAATCATCCACGCTATACAGTATTTTGCAGCCATTAAAATACTTCTTCATGATTTAATATGGTAAGATGTCTATGATATATTGAATAAAAATGAGAAATTACATAATGATATAAGAGTATGAACCCATTAAAAACACTAATGTGAGGATACATATTCTCATATGTAATGTATTTGTGTGTATATATACACACACATTCGTAAGCATTGGGAGGGGTGTTAAAGTATCCACAGGGAACATTAACAGTGGTTTCTATAGTTGTCAGTATCTGATTTATTTTTATGATTATTTTATAATTTATTTCTATGATTTAGGGAGTAAATGTCACCAAGCATTCAAATATCTTTACATCACAAAAATTAATTCAGATGCTTTAAAAATACATGTAAGATTCTTTATATCCAAACACCTATATGGAAATTACAAAAATCTTTAAAAAAACAAAACAGAACAGAATTTAGTTCTTTTGGTAGTGTTTAGTTACTTAGATGTCCCTAGGATCAGACTTCCTATCTGGACCTCAAGGTTATCTCATTAAGAGGACTCATGTTTAAAATAGGGAGGAGAGAAACTTACTTTGTTAAGGTAAATCAATAAATGATTGCAAAATATTTAGGAATTAAGGTCTTTCAAAAGTAATTGGAACACTTCAATGAACTAGAACAAATAATTAAAAAATTCATATGGAAACACCAAAGACCCCAAATAGCCAAAGCAATCCTGAGAAAGAAGAATAAAGTAGGGGGATCTCACACCTCAACTTCAAGCTCTACTACAAAGCCATAGTAATCAAGACAATTTGGTACTGGCACAAGAACAGAGCCACAGACCAGTGGAACAGATTAGAGACTCCAGACATTCACCCAAACATATATGGTCAATTAATATTCAATAAAGGAGTCATGGACATACAATGGGAAAATGACATTCTCTTCAACAGATGGTGCTGGCAAAACTGGACAGCTACATGTAGGAGAATGAAACTGGACCACTGCCTAACCCCATACACAAAAGTAAATTAAAAATGGATCAAAGACCTGAAAGTAAGTCATGAAACCATAAAACTCTTAGAAAAAAACATAGGCAAAAACCTTTTAGACATAAACATGAGTGACCTCTTCTTGAAGATATCTCCCCGGGCAAGGAAAACAACAGCAAAAATGAACAAGTGGGACTATATTAAGCTGAAAAGCTTCTGTACAGCAAAAGACACCATCAATAGAACAAAAAGGAAACCTACAGTATGGGAGAATATATTTGATAATGACAGATCCGATAAAGGCTTGACGTCCAGAATATATAAAGAGCTCACACGCCTCAACAAACAAAAAACAAATAACCCAATTAAAAAATGGGCAGAGGAACTGAACAGACAGTTCTCTAAAAAAGAAATACAGATGGCCAACAGACACATGAAAAGATGCTCCACATCGCTAATTATCAGAGAAATGCCAATTAAAACTACAATGAGGTATCACCTCACACCAGTAAGGATAGCTGCCATCCAAAAGACAAACAACAAATGTTGGTGAGGCTGTGGAGAAAGGGGAACCCTCCTACACTGCTGGTGGGAATGTAAGTTAGTTCAACCATTGTGGAAACCAGTATGGAGGTTCCTCGAAATGCTCAAAATAAACTTACCATTTGACCCAGGAATTCCACTCCTAGGAATTTACCCTAAGAACGCAGCACTCAAGTTTGAAAAAGACAGATGCACCCCTATGTATATTGCAGCACTATTTACAATAGCCAAGAATCGGAAGCAACCTAAGTGTCCATCAGTAGATGAATGGATAAAGAAGATGTGGTACATACACACAATGGAATATTACTCAGGCATAAGAAGAAAACAAATCCTACCATTTGCAACAACATGGATGGAGCTAGAGGGTATTATGCTCAGTGAAATAAGCCAAGCTGAGAAAGAGAAATACCAAATGATTCCACTCATCTGTGGAGTATAAGAACAAAGGAAAAACTGAAGGAACAAAACAGCAGCAGAATCACAGAACCCAAGAATGGACTGACAGGTAACAAAGGGAAAGGGACTGGGGAGGATGGGTGGGTAGGGAGGGATAAGGGGGGGGGGAAGGCGAAGGGCGGTATTAAGATTAGCATGCAGAACAGAGGGGGTGGGAGAAAGGGGAGGGCTGTACAACACAGAGAAGACAAGTAGTGATTCTACAGCATTTTGCTAGGTTGATGGACAGTGACTATAAAGGGCTTTATAGGGGGGACCTGGTATAGGGGAGAGCCTAGTAAACATAATATTCTTCATGTAATTGCAGATTAATGATAACTGATAACAAAAAAAAAAGAAAGGGGGATTACTCCCTGATAGGATAAAAGTAACTGTAAATCAATGATTAATGCATGCTTTAAATATCCTTAATTTTGATCATTTAAAGGGTGTCAGATGATCAGCTATGGAAGTACATTTTTCTAATAATATTCTTTTCTCTTATAAAAAAAAAAAGTAGTTCCTGTGTGGTGACCTCCAATAAGTTCTTCACAATGGCATAAAGGGCATATCAAAGTGTGGGCAAAGAGTCTGTTCGTGTCTATACAGAGGATTAAAGTCTAATTTGGCTACCCAAGAAACGAACTAAGATACGATATGAAGAAGAAGTTCTAACATCAACATACTCTGGAAGCGTCATTCCAGAAGATGATCATCAAAAAACGTCAACAAAAATCCTGGTGCTGTTGCAGTTATAGCTGCATTCACCCCACTGGTTCCTGGAATTGCCATTGGAATGAAGGGGGAGATATCTAAGCTGGCTTGTGCATACAGTAAAATAACAAATTTGACTGGATCTATACTGTTGGAACTCAACCAAGAATTAGGAGAAGTGCAAGTTGCAGTGCTCCAAAATCTTGAGACTACAGACTACCGACTGTTAAAAGAACATATGGGATGTGAACAGTTCCCAGGAATGTGTTGTTTTAAATTGTCTGATTTCTCTCAGACTGTTCAAGTTCAGTTGGACAATATCCACCATATCATAGATAAGTTTACACAAATGCTTAGGATGCCTAACTGGTTTTCTTGGTTTCACTGGAGATGGCTGGTAAGTATAGGTATGCTTTGGTTATGTAACTGTATTCCTATTATGTTAATGTGTGTGCACAATTTAATTAGTAGTTTAAAACCTATACATGCTTAAGTTACTCTACAAGAAGATATGTCAAAGAAATAATCAATCCTCCCATGTTTTCTTCCGCCTGCTACTTCTATAGCTTTTCTTCTTCCTTCCTAATTACAACCCATAAATAGAATTCGTGCCTCATATTGAATTTACCGTGTATCACAATTCTTCCAAGTGGTAAAGATACCTCAAGACAAATGCTGGGCATAGAAGCCACAGGGCATAAATATGAAAGAAGTAAAAAACTAACCTTTTCAAACAATAAGGCTTCTCTCTCACTTACCAACTTTACATTTCCCTGTATGGCCCCGGAAGATGACCGGTTAGCTAGAGACGGGTAAGATTCCTCAAGGGAGGAACAACCTAAGACAGGCACAGTCGCAGGGGGCCATCAGGTGAGAAATTGGGGATCAACAGAGGTGAGGCTTAGAACCTCCCCGCCCCCATTCTGAGAGAAATCTGCTGCATCTGTGGATATTTTATGGCCCTTGTCTAGCTTGGATTAACAAATAGTCTACAGGCACACACCTGACCATCTACATTTGCTCTCTTACAACACTAAACTATGTTTTCTACCTTTATCTTGCATCTACCTACCACTTCAGCATTTTATTAAAAATAATAATAATAGAGAAATGTGATATCCACATATAAATCAAGTATAAAAATCAAACGAATATTCATATTTGAACTGACTGTTTATAGTTCATAATGCATGATCAAAACTGAAAGTTTCTGTGATGACTGCCCTTGTACTATTCACCATGTAACTTATTCACTATGTAATAATTTGTCTCCATGTAAGAACTTGTTCGTTATGCTTCAGAAGATTGGAGACTGATGAAAATTAGGCTTGGGGTGGATTAATGATTATAATTGAGCATTGAGTCCCCTATACAGAATTTTATTGTTAACAACCATTTGATCAATAAATAGGAGAGATGCCCTCACAAAAAAAAAAAAAAAAAAAGTACACACTTCCAATTGTAAAATAAATAAGTAACTGTGATGTAATGTATAGCGTAAGGAATATAGTCAAAATATTGTAACAACTTGGTATGGTGATAGCTGGTACCTAGAATTATCATGTATATAAATGTTCAATCACTGTGTTGTACACCTGAAACTAATGTAATACTGTGTGTACTACCCATCAATAAAAAATTATTATCTAAAAAAAAAAAAAGAAAGAAATAACCAATCTTCCCATGTTTTCTTCCGTCTGCTACTTCTATAGCTTTTCTTCTTCCTTCCTAATTACAACCCTTAAATAGAATCTGTGCCTCATATCAAGTTTACCGAGTATCATAATTCTTCCAATTGGTAAAGATACCTCAAGACAAATGCTGGGCATAGAAGCCACAGGGCATAAATCTGCAAAGAAGTAAAAAGCTAACCTTTTCAAACAATATTTCTTCTCTCTCTTACCAACTTTACATTTCCCTGTATGGCCCCGGAAGATGACTGGTTAGCCAGAGACGGGTAAGATTCCTCAAGGGAGGAACAACCTAAGACAGGCACAGCCGCAGGGGGGCCATCAGGTGAGAAACTGGGGATCAACAGAGGTGAGGCTTAGAATGTCACCCCCCCTGTTTTGAGAGACATCTTCTGCACCATGGATGTTTTGTTGCCCTTGTCTAGCTTGAATTAATACTTAGCCTATAGGCACACACCTGGTCATCTACATTTGCTTTCTTACAGCACTAAACTATATTTTCTAACTTTATCTTGCATCTACCTACCACTTCAGCATTTTATTAAAAATAGTAATAATAATAATAATAAGGGAGAAATGTGAGATTCACATATAAATCAAGTATAAAAATCAAACGAGTATTCATATCTGACCTGATTGTTTATAGTTCATAATGCGTGATCAAAACTGAAAGTTTCTGTGATGACTGCCCTTGTACTGTTCACCAAGTAAGAACTTATTCACTATGTAAGAATTTGTTCACCATGTAAGAACTTGTTCATTGTGCTTCAGAAGATCAGAGACTGATGAGAATTAGGCTTGGGGTAGACTAATGATTGTGCATTGAGTCCCCTGTACAGAATTTTATTGTTGTTAACTGTTAACAACCATTTAATCAATAAATATGGGAGATGCCCTCTCAAAAAAAAAAAAAAAAAGTAATTGGAACAGTGTACAACTAAACAGTATATTAAGACAGTGGCTATAAAGTATGCAATGAAAGTGGCAAAAATAACTGCAAAGATGATATAATACACAAAACCAAATAATGTTAACCAAATTTTTCACATTCAAGGGTCTAAGAATTATATTTTGAACTTCTTTAAACTTAGTAATCTAATAATCTCATCATTATTTTCTCTTCCCTCTGAAAATTCCTTATATTAAATTATTGTAATCCATAAACTTGTATTTTCCTTAAAAAAATAGGGCAATTTTCAATCTTAAAAATAAGAATTATCAAAGTTACTAATCAGGTTGGGATAATTAAGTATTACTACATAGCTTTATAACCATTATAGTCAAAGTAATGAAAATTATTTAATTTTCTTTAGAGCAAGTATCAAATTTGTTGCATTAACATTTCTATATATTTATTTTTGCACTCATTTATTTATGCATGCATACATATTTTATAGTAAAACACAGCACACTCTTACCCCAGCTTTGAAAATCCCAGTGAAGTTCTAGATAAAAGTCACCTAGCTGAAAAATGAAATATGAATAATTACTGAATGCACCTTAGTTAATAACTGTTATGTCTACTTAATATTTGGCTTTAAAAAAATCTGTTATAATTAAAGGCCTATAGACAGGAATAAGAAACAATTTTGATATTTAGAGTTGGAGAAAGAACAAAAAATATGGTTATTACTTAAAATGAAATATTGTAATAGCATACATTATTAACTAAACTTGTCTACAAAGGAAAATATGGACCACTGTAGATTTTACAAGAACATTTTAATCACATAGGCACATATCTGATACTGACAGGCATTTAATTTGCATACTGCAATTCTCAGCATAACCAAAATAGTATTACTATAAAAAGTTAATAACTTTAAAATGTTATAAAACATGACTCCTAAAATGATTATTGGTGTACTCTCATACCATACTAGTCAGTCTAACAAAATGACCCACTGTGATAACATTTTTTGTAAAAAAAAAAAATTTTTTTTCTGTAAAGTGATAACAAGTTTACTTATAAATCTGAAATGTCATCATATGAGATGTATAGAGAAAATTTGTATTTCAAGAGTTAGAAACTGAACATCAAAGATTATAACTATTCAGGGAACTATTATTACCAAATATTCTAAAAAAAAATTTATCTCAAGATTTTTTTTTTTAAAGCATACCTAAGAGAAGATAGTCATCATGATAGGTCTATCTTTTTCCTACAATTCTTTCAGGTATCAAAATTACAGAAGAATGGAAAAACAGAAAACAAACCTCTCTCCCCTTTTGTGCCAGCACACCCAGCTCTTACCATCATAAGGTAATACAAAGAGTTGGTTATAGAAAGAAAATGTGGCTCCTGCCAAGCAGTAGTAGCTTCTTTAGCTCTTAGAGATCTTCTAATCCAAAATTGAAAGGAAAATTACTGTCATAATGACTTACCTTATTTTTTTCTTAGAGTTCTTAACTACTTTGCTGAATGCAATATTTCTTTATCTGCCTTGCTAATTCAAAATAAATTATGCTTTCTATACATTACAAATAAGAGTATTTTGATATGTCATTATTGCTTAATTTGAGCAGGAGTTTTACCATTTCTTGACCCTTAATTATCAGTGAGAGATTAGACTACATTAAAAATGCTTAAATGTACACTTACAGTTACTTTTTAGGTGCAACTGACAAAGAAATATAGCCTACCTCTTTCAGGGCTTTTAATAATCGAGGTCGTTTTTCTTCAACACTTTCCCTGGATTGCTGCTTAAGCTTCCTTAAAAGAGCTGTAACTAAAGTTTGAGTAAAAAATTTGTTTAATTTAAAATAAATTTCAACATACTAAATTGCCAATTATACCTTAGTAAAAAAAACTATTAAAAAAATTCATCATGCTAGAAAATACCACTGGCTTATTATACAAAGTTAATAAATTTAATAAAACTGTTATAATCCCCAAGGAAAATTGACAAGAGATACCTCAATATCAACTTATATTCACAGAGGTTTTCCCAGTTTTTAATTATCAGTAAGAATTTATGTGACTGAACCAAGATTACCAATCTCAGTTAGAACATGCATTGTCCTCTTTTAACAGTGATCTAAAAAAAGGTCTCAAAGACAGATCTCAAAAATCCCACTCGATACTACTTTTCAAAAAATGTAATTATCTACCATTGTTACCAGGTGCATCTGCTCTTTTTTCACTAGAGGTTGTGCTCTCAACACACCACCAACACAGCATAAAAACATACAAAAATGAATCCTATTCTATGAAAAGAATTTCTGCATCTAATAAAACCTGAATCCCTCTGTAGTGTTTTCTCATAGTTCACAATTTAAGATTTAGACATATTCCCTAAGTGCAGACACCGGCTTCCCTACTTATTAGCTATGTATAAAAGTGGACAAGTTACTCAATTTCCCTACTCGGTTTCTTTTCTTTCATTTCTTAAGAATAAAGTAAAATCTACTACATGGAGTTACTATAAAGGCTCAATATAAATTGCTGACATATTGTGCCTGTAATTAGGTAAATATAATTTTGATATATTTGAATTAAGGTCTAAAACTGGCTAGCAAAAACCAATCAATTTCTAACATTTATTGAAATAAGGGAAAATATTAGACTTGAATGAATAAGCCTGGTAAAAGATAAGATGGGAAAATGTACATTGAAAAAAAGTATACATCAGTACATGCTGATTTCCTCCTGATCCTGACACACTTACTTTTAATATACATAAATATGTATACATATACACAAAAACAGTATTATCTTTACTATTTTATAGTATGCATTCTTATAAACTACTTAAAACCTTACATGGAATACAGAAGCATTGGGTGAAAGACAAAAAAAGAAATAGAAATAAAATGGTAGTGAAAGCTTGGACAAGATTTATTTTGTCCACACAGGCCAAACCAAGAAAAGCCCAGAGAATATGAAAAAAGATATTTTTAGATCAATGTATTTTAAAAAGACAAAATTCAAAGAGTAATGTTTAAATCACTAACAGTATTTTGGAATAGAACAGGCTGAGACCTAAAAGCCAGGGAACATGGGACCTAGTCTCAGTTATACCCAGGCTCTGTGGCTTACATCCGTAGTTCTCAAATACAAGGCTACATTTCAGTGCCCAGTTGTTCAAGTTTCCAGTGATATACTGCAAAACAAAAAAACTGGAAACCAAGTTGGGTTTCTTTCTTTATAAATTATATACTGTTTTCAATTTAAGAATTATTCTTGCTACTGTTCTAGGTTTCAAAATGTCTTTTTTCAGTGAAATGATCACAGAAGAAAATAGTTATCTTTTTTTGAATTTCTTATACACTAAAAAATGAGAAAGCTACCATACATCAATCATCAAATAAAATTTGCTTCTGGTCTGCAAAATCCAAATAGTCTGAGAACCAATGGCCTAGATCATCATTAAAGTTTTTTACAGATTTCATTTTATATGAACTTGTCAAACCTTCATGTTCACTAATATTCTACTTTAATATTAAAGCCATACCAAAATGTAGAATTCTTTTGATAATCCTCTTCCACTATAGGCTTAAATATTTAAATAAATCTTTATTCACTCTACCTTGCCTTCAAATTGAAATAGACTGTGAATGGAAAGAATTCCTACATAGAAAAGCTTATCTCAATAAAAAGCAGAAGCCACTTATTTTTCATCAACTTTAGAACTATTGGTAAGTGATTGAAGGCATTCAGTAAATAAGAGAAACTTACATTTACATGACCAAACATTATTTAAAAAGTAGTGACAACATCTATATATATAGCACAGGAATATATGCAGAGACTTTTGCTCTATGAGATTTCACATTAAAAAATAACATCAACTCAAACTTTCTTATGGAAGCGGAGACAAATATCCAGAACGCAATTATACAAAATTAGTAGTATGTTTTGGAGGATCAACATTTGTATTCACACACTGTAAGAATCTTATTAACACTGATAATAATGAAGATAAAATTAGCTATTGAGGATTTGGATGGTATTAGATAGAATTCATACCCAGACTCAAATGAAGAACTACAATAAACAGCTAATTTTACTTTCTCTTTCCTTCTTTCACATAAAGTACTTGTAAAGTTTTCAGCTGTTGTGCCGACAGCTTTTGGAACTATACCCTACTGCTCCAAATACCACCTAAATATGTATCTTCTACTCATCACTTCATTCCAACACTCCAGTCTAATAATTTCCTACTTGGATAGTTCTGCCCAGATGTATTACAAATGACTCAAACTCAACAAATTTAACACCAAATTAATTAAATCCCACACTGTTCTTCCTGCTATATTTCATACATCAATTAATTAATGAAATTATGATTAATCCATAATAGAGACCTTGGAGTTACTCTGAATCCTTCTATCAATACCCATGTCCAAGAGATAATCAACCACTGTGAATGTTTTCATTTAACTATATTTCTAATCTATCCCTTCTCTAAACACTCTCTTTTTAAGTCAATCTTACCATGTTTGTTATAGAGAGGTTTCTTTTCTAAAAATCTTTTGCCTCCCTCTTCAATTTAAAATATTCAGGCCTGACATCTAATAATGTCAATCTCTGCCCTGAAGTCTTCTGGGTTTTGCAGTGACTGGACATTGAGATTAAAACCTTAAATGGCACATCAAGCAGATCTCAGTGTAGCCCCTTTGCAATTACAACTGCATCACCCAAAAGTGCTCTTCACCCCTTCATTCACATTTGCCACGTAACCTCTTGTACAGAGCCACACTGAAATACACGTCATTCTCTAAAATATGGTTTGCTATTTTTTGCATTTCCATGCTTTATACACATTCTGCTCCCACAGACTACAGTGTCTTTACATACCTTATTAACTCCTAAAATTCTTTGAGACTCAGCTCAAATAGCCAAACACCTTGCCAAAACCAGAATTACTTTCCCCCTCATCTGCTTCCCCCTAATACTTTAAAAATACTACATAACATAGCAGAATATTCACTGGTCTCTGTCCCCTCATCTAGGATGAATACATCAGTGTCAGAGCTAATGGCACATCCCTTCTATGTTTCTGAGGTATCTGGTAGGTACTTAAAAGATAAATAAACAATCCTGCCCTACTGCAACTTACTGCCTAATGGAAGTGACAGATAAGAGTTCTGACATAGTATGTGGGCAGAGAAGACTTCCTTGAGCTGAGATCTGAGGAACTGTAAGGAAATAGGGCCAAGGAGGAAGGATGTGTGAGTAGGAGAGGTCAGCAGAGCTGAAGACAGAAAGCCATGTGGAAAGAACAATATAAGGACAGAAAGGGAAAAAGTAACACTAAGATAATGGATCTTATAAACCAAGTCAGAGATTTTGGTCTTCATTCCAAGAACGGAAATTTTTAAAGGGCTTTTAGGAGAGTAATATGAACAGAAAAGGAAACTAAAAGAAAATGTAACAAAATATTAAAGCTATCTCAGGGTAAAATTGTAAAATTGTATCCTTTTTTTCTATAACTTCCTAATTTTCTACTATGAGTGTTATTACTTTCTTATAAAAAATATATAAACTTTTGAACAACTCAGGAGAGTTATAGTAAATAAAAACCTAATACAACACTTTCAGAAAAATTTTAATTCTTGATTAGTCTCAAATTTTCTGTGCATTTTTTATTCATTTCTGCATTAATTCACTGAAAAAAAAAATGTATGTGCCAAGCACTGTTCTAGGAGCCACAGATAAAAGGATGTATAAGATACCTCTACACGACTTAAGTTCTCACAGCACTTACATCATCAGGATACAGAGTACAGACACTGAACAACTGATTAGATGTGTGCTGTACAGTGCAAAGGAAAAGAATGCACCACTGCAAAAACATATGAGACGTTAATCTACTCCAGGAGTTGAGGAAAGGCTTCCCCCAGAAAGAAATACAAAGTTGAAACACAAATAAAAAAGACTGCTAAGTCCTGACAAGGCTGAAAACCAACATGGATACTATCTTTTCCCCTCCAAACTAACCTTTGATGTGCTACAAAACTAAGGCTGATAGAATTCCTAAACTACCATAACATAAATATACCTTAACGTAAGTCTGTACAAAAAAAAGAGAGACAAAAGATGACAAGGTTTCAGTGTGAAAAAGAAATTGGAGCCACCTAGATCAGAGGAAACCTGGGGACCATGGATGAGGGATAAGTTGGGAAAAAACTTTTACATTGTTACCATCTCTTTCTCCCTGATACTGGCCTGGGCTGATCACTGTTCACCAGGTAACCACTGTAGGGCAGAAAAGCAACATAATCTTGAAACTGTATTAATTTTAAGGGAAATAATTCTGACTCATCTCGGATAACTAGTTTAGCATTATCTTACTGCTCTGTAGCACATAAATATTAGCAGAAATCAAACCGAAGACAAAGAGTTCAAAGTTTTTGCTAATAATTTATAATGTCAAAATCATCTCTGATTTTTCAGAACATGTAATTTTCTATGCCCAGAAAATGTTAATGTAACATAAGCTAAATAATCAAAAACTTAAATCATAGTATTTAAAATGATTTCAAAGGAGGCACCTATTTAACACATTCATGTTAATATTTCTAAATGTGTACCATAAGAGTTGTTGAACTTATTATCCTTTAAGTATGCAAATATGTCCATCTCACATGATGGGAAGTAATAAAAATATAAGCATTGAATAATTATGGATATGTAATTATATAATGATTGGTAATGTCTATTCAGAATGTGTATCTACAATATCACTCTATAGAAAATCACTAGAAAAGCAAACCTCAAATACTACAGGCCTCAACTTTCAAATCAAAATGTATTACTAAACATCCAGTGACTGATTTCCCAAGAAAATTCTGCTTTCTGGCCTTTTCAATAGATTATGAATTCCCAAAGAACAGAGATCATGTCTTTAATTCTCCACATCTTACTACATACACCTACTTTATAGTAAAGACTCAGCAAATATTCACTGATTCTGAATAAAAGAGTCCTTGAAAGTCACATTAGTCTCAGTGTGTGTCAAAAATCCAGGAGCTCATCTGGTTCCTTTCCACTCTAATTGACTAGAAACATCAAAGAAACTTCTTTCAGACCAGTTGCTGCAACTTATTATCCATTCTCAATTTCTTAGATCTGTACATTTTTATATTTTCCCTGAAATAATTCTAGTTTAGTATAGTTTCTTGCTCTCATATGGATTTCTGAATGTTTGTCTCAAAAGGACAACTCTCAGTAACAAAAAAATATACTCATATGGTTATTAAAATATCACAATTTTTTCTCACTAAATCTTAAACCTAAATGTAACATCACCATTAAAAGTTACCCAATGTGTTCAGCAAGTCCACAAAGATGTAAGATGCACATTACACATAAAGCTAAAATATAAGAGCCGGTAAGAGCCAAAACCTTAGCATCAAAATAAGACTCAATCCATATAACATTCTGGGAATGTTGGACATTATGTATTTCTTTAATAAGACGGCTAAATTTTTCCTGTTGTTCCTTCTACAAAGCAAGACTGAAATGCTCATTTTCAACCTCAAATTATAAAAAGAAAATATTACTAGAAAGATAATATTCTCATTCATCCAGATTTAAGTTTTATAATTTTTTTCAACTATTGAGATATGACTGACAAAAAAAGGATCTGTATATGAAGTTGAAAAAAATAAAATAAGGGGTAAGAGGAGGGAAAATGGAGTAACTAAATACTCTGTAAAGTGTTAAAAAGTATGTGACAGTTTTTAGAAATTCTCATTCTAAAACAAAATAGAGAGACTTGTTGCTCCCTTTCAGCAAATTCTATACCCAGCAATTAAAGCAGGTAGATAACTGTTATAATACAGTGTGATTATCTGCAGTTCCAATCAATGTTCCATATGATTAAGCATTTGCCAGGAAGGACAATCAGAAATGATAACATTTTAAAAAAGTCCTTCATTCTGAATGAATTCTTAAAAAGTAAAAGAATATCAGTAGTGCAGAATCCTGTAAAAGGAGAAAAAATAATAAACAACTTACTTTCAAACATGATTCCTCAATTCTTTTTGTACACTACCTAATATTCAAGTTCCTAAGTCATGAATAACACATATATAAATTTTTAAATAATTGCAAACTTTTCATACTATGGAAAGTTACACTAAATAAAAAGTATTTCAAATGCATCACTTCTCAGTTTTAGAATATGTATCAACAACAATAATTTATACTGCTTACTCATCTGTCTATCTCCATAGCTGATGGCTTCCGCCAGCGGGCTCCATCCCTGAGCATTTTTCACCTTTACTGGAGCATTGTGAGCCAAAAGTAAATGGGCACATTCTGAAACATAAAGTGGTAATAGTATCAAACATCATGCAATTTTCAGAATCTCTAATAAAAATTCATGTAAAAATTCAAGAACTCAATATAAATAGATCTGTGAAATAAATACTGTACTATAGAGAATTAAATAATTTTTTAAATCCCTATGTATCTAAACCATGTTAAAAGCAGATCCTCAGATTCAAGAAGTTTCCACTCTACCACCTAAAAATAAACTGAATCTCTCTGCAAAGAAACTATTATGTTTCCTAATAATTATTCCTAAGAGTATTTTGAGAATGTTTCCATATGCTAAAAAATAATCCAAGAACCTCGAGAGTAATTTACATAAAAGTACCTGCTATCTAGTAAGACCCAAAAGAGGATCCATATGCCTCTAATGTTAAATGTAAAGTGCATTATTCATTTCAGGAAAAAAACAAAGTATGTTTTCAAAACTGGATCAGTAATGTTTCCATAAACCCTTCTCCTTTAAATTTTACAATTCTTTAAATTCAGAAAAACACTCAAAAGGGGCAAAAACCTGTTTATGATTTCAAGGACAAATCTAAACAGTCTTTCTAAAAATCAAAAGAAATCTAAGGTATAGACCCTTCTATTGGTTGAGGAAAGTTATTTTAAAAGTTATTTTAAAAATTAAAAATAAAACATTTAAGATGCACCCCTATGTTTATTGCAGCACTATTTACAATAGCCAAGATATGGAACCTAAGTGTCCATCAGTAGACAAATGGATAAAGAAAATGTGGTACATACACACAATGGAATATTATACAACCATAAAAAGAAAAGAAATCCTACCATTTGCAACAACATGGATGGAACTAGAGGGTATTATGCTCAGTGAAATAAGCCAGGCAGACAAGTACCAAATGATTTCCCTCATTTGTGGAGTATAACAACAAAGCAAACCTGAAGGAACAAAACAGCAGCAGACTCACAGACTTCAAGAAGGGACTAGTGGTTATCAAATGGAAGGGATTGGGGAATATGGGTGGAAAGGGAAGGAGAAGGGGATTAAGGGGCATTATAATTAGCACACATAATATAGGTAGGTCATGGGGAAGGTAGTATTGCATGGAGAAGGCAAGTAATGACTCTGTAGCATCTTACTAGGCTCATGGACAGTGACTGCAATGGGTGGGGAGACTTGATAATATGGGTGAATGTTGAAACTACAATATTGCTCATATGAAACCTTCATAAGATTGTATATCAATAATACCTTAATTTAAATAAATAAATAAATACAACATCTATTAACAGGCAAAAAAACTCAAGAGGCTTATAACAAATTTAGGATGGCTATCTAACCTCAACTTCCTAAATGAATGATTCATTCATCAATTTGTCATCAGTAAACATTTACCAAGTACCTATTATATGTCATTTCTAAACACTAGGTCCTGGATATAAGCAGTGGAATAAAGATAAGGTCTTTCTATCAAAGCAGACAGTAACTGAACTAAGTGAAAAAAAATTGAAAACAAAAAATCATATGATAAATGCTCTAAAGGAAATAAGGGTGTTATGACAGTATAACACAGGGCAGCTAAAGTGGAGGAAGAATGGTACTACCTAACACTATTACTAGTAACAAAAGAAATACCTGTACTAGCAGGAAATTTTATTAGAAAAAAGTAAAATAAATACAGAAATTTAACAGTGGTGTTTCAGAAAGTCTGCCAGTATTGTTTAAGAATATTGTACAAGAATGTTTATTTTGGCATTATTTACAATGGCAAATACATTAGAAACTAAGGGAATATTCACCTTGGGGGAATGATTGACTGAAGTATTAATGCATCCACATCACTAGAGTAATATGCAGCCATTTTTTAAGAATAGAGTTGTATCAAAAGGACAAAGAAACCAGCTTAAATGGACAGCTTCTGGCTAATTTGGGAAACTGAGCATCAAAACGAATAATGAGCAGTCCTAACACATTAAACAAAAAACAGTCAATATACCAATAATGACATCAAAAACTAAAAGAGAGGGCAAGGAGTTTGTCTTTACAGAAGAATGCCAGCTAATAAATAAAAGAAAGGAAAAAATTAGAAAATCAGCATATTACAATCCCAATGTTATAACTGACTTAGCCAAAAGTCCTTGATGAATACTAAAGCCACTAGGTAAAATACCATGTGCTTAGAAAACAGGATGTTCACATGATACTAAAGTACTAGTTCAAGATTATTTAATTATGAAGAGAAATGTCCTTTATAGTGGAGATATCTGGAGTTTATCATCTTAAACAAATGCTCAAACTTAGCAGCACAAGTAGTGGGATGACATCATATTACGTGTTTCCTAATGTGATACAATATAAAGGATATAACATCACCTTTGCAGTATTATTTCTAAAAATATTTAACCTGAATCTAATCAAGCCTCCATAGCTAATTTTCAATTTAGAGAAAAGACAGGATAAGGAACAAGTTACTGAGAAAATAATCAGGCAAATCTGAGAGAGAGGACATTCTACAATAAACTAGGCAAGACTCTTCAGAGTATCAGGTACAAACAAGGAAGAAAAAGGTGAGTATACTTTCCTAGATTAATATAAAGAGACTTAACAACCAAATGTAATGAGTAAACCTCACCTGGGTCTTGGTTCAATATGAAACACATATAAAAGACATTTTGGAACAACTGTAAAAAAAAATATGGATCAGATATTAGATATTATAAAATTATTAAATTAATAATATTTTCTTAGGTATAATAATGATATGTGGTTATGAAGAAGAATGTCCTCATTCTTAGAGATGCAAGCTGAAGTATATGGTGGTAAAATGCCATATCTACATCTGATTTTCAAATGGTACAGCAAAAACAATATATATAGCACTAAGAGAAAGAGAAAGCAAATATGATAAAATGTTACCAATGATTGAACCTATGTGTATAATATTCAAGTGTTCATTATGATAACCTTTTCTTCCCATATATTTGAAATTTTTCATTATAAAGTGATGAAAGAAAAAAACGAATTTTAAAGAAAGGAAGCTTCTGGCTCAAGATGGTGGTGTGAGTAGGGCTGCAGAAATCTCCTCCCAAAAACCATATATATTTTTGAAAATACAACAAATACAACTATTCCTAAAAGAGAGACCAGAGGATACAGTACAACAGTCAGCCTACATCTACATCTGTGAGAACTCAGCATCTTACAAGTAGGGTAAGATGCAAAGCCGTGACCCTGGGGGACTGGAGCACACCCCCAAACCCAGCTCACTGGTGGGAGGAAAGGAGTCAGAGTGGGGAGCGAGTAGAAGCACAGGATTGCTAAATAATCAGCCCTAATAATCTGCACCAGGAACACAGAGACACATTGCATGGTGTACTGGATATTAGAGAAACGGAAGGGTAGGATCCAATACAGAGACTGCGAGTGGGTCCCCACAGCTGGCTCCCCTGGGACAAAAGAAAAGCAGGAACTTTTCAGAAGTCTTAAAGGAACAAGGGCTCAACAGCTGAAAAAAATCGTCCCAGCACACACAGGACAGCAGGCTGGGAATCTGGAGAAAATTCGGGCCCCTTAACCCCCTGGGGGGTAAAGCAGCCCCGAAGACCCTCACAGCAATAAGCAGCCTGCCATTTGTTCCCCACAGTCGGCGCTACAAGAAAACCGGCTGACCCACCACAGCTGCAGAGAAGCCGGAAAGCAGCACCTCCCACAGCAACCACACAGTCTCCTCCCAGTGTGCAGCTAACCCAGACAGGCATTAGAAGCTGGAGCAAGGTCCGGAAGGCACATAGAGGTGCCGTTCTTGCAGAAGAACACATCCAGCATGGCTGTGATCCCCGCGGCACTCTAGGAAAGCCCAAGGGCAATCCCAGCCATGGCAGCTCAGGAGATTGTCCCAGAGACAGCTCTCGGCGTGTGGATAACAGGCACAGGCAGCATAAGCTGGAGCAAGGTCCAGAAGGCACAAAGGGGTACCATTCTTGAAGGAGAACCCAACCAGCATGGCTGCGATCCCCCACAGCACTCTAGGCTAGCCTGAGGGCAGCCCCGCCCACAGCAGCTCAGGAGATTGTCCCAAGGACTGCTCACAGGGTGAGGGGAACCGGTACAGGCAGCAGAGAAAAGCAAGGTGACCAAAAAACAGGAAGGAACTTTATTCTCCCTGTTGACACATGTGCCACCTGCCTGCGACCACTTCTATCACCATGAAAAGACAGAAGAATCTGGTCCAATCAAAAAAAATCACTCAGACAACCCCATAGAGAGGGCCTGGTGAGATAGATATAACCAATCTTCCTGAAAAAGAATTTAAAAACAGTCATAACCATGCTGACTGACCTGCAGAGAAATATTCAAAAGCTAAGGGATAAAGTCAGGAGAGAGATAACAGAAATGAAACAATCAATAGAAAGGTTTAAGAGCAGACTGGACGAGTTGCAAGAGACTGTTAGTGGAATAGAAATCAGAGAACAGGAATACAGAGAAGCTGAGGCAGAGAGAGATAAAAGGATCTCTACAAATCAAAGAATATTAAGAGAACTGTGAGCAATCCAAATGGAACAATATTCGCATTATAGGGATACAAGAAGAAGAAGAGAGAGAAAAAGGGATACGAACTGTCTTTGAAGAAATAATTGCTGAAAACTTCCCCATGCAACACAAGGAAACAGTCTCTGAGACCCCGGAAGCCCACAGATCTCCCAACACAAGGGACCCAAGGTCAACATCAAGACATATAATAATTAAAAAGGTAAAGATCAAAGAAAAGGATAGATTATTAAAGGCAGCCAGAGAGAAAAAAAAGGATTACCTACAAAGGAAAATCCATCAGGCTATCATTAGACTTCTCAACAGAAACCTTACAGGCCAGAAGAGAATGGCATGATATATTTAATGCAATGAAACAGAAGGACCTTGAACCAATAATACTGTATCCAGCATGATTATCATTTAAATTTGATGGAGGGATTAAACAATGCCAGACAAGCAAAAGTTGAGGGAATTTGCCTCCCGCAAACCACCTCTACAGGATATTTTAAAGGGATTGCTCGAGATGAAAGCACTCCTAAGGCTAAATAGATGTCACCAGAGAAAATAAAACCACAGCAAAGAAAGCAGACCAACCAAATACTAACTAAAGGCAAAAAATAAAATGAACTACCCACAAAAACAGTCAAAGGAAACACAAAAGAGTACAGAATAAAACACCTAACATATAAAGAATGGAGGAGGAAGAAAAACAAGGGAGAGACATAAAGAATCATCAGACTGTATTTATAATAGCTTAATAAGAGAGTTAGTTAGACAGTTAGATAGTAAAGAAGCTACCCTTGAACCTTTGGTAACCACAAATCCAAAGCCTGCGATGGCAAGAAGTACATATCTATAGATAATCACCCTAAATGAAAATGGACTGAATGCACCAATCAAAGGACACAGAGTAATAGAATTGATAGAAAAGCAAGATCCATCTATATGCTGCTTACAAGAGACTCACCTCAAACCCAAAGATATACACAGTCTAAAACTGAAGGTATGGAAAAAGATACTTCATGCAAACAGTGGGGAGAAAAAAGTACATGTTTCAGTTCTTATATAAGACAAAATAGACATCAAAAAAAAGAAAGTAACAAGAGATAAAGAAGGACATTACATAATGATAAAAGGGGCAGTCCAACAAGAGGATATAACCATTATAAATATATATGCACCCAACACAGGAGCACCAACATATATGAAACAAAAACTAACAGAATTTAAGGAGGAAATAGAATGCAATGCACTCATTTAAGCAGACTTCAACACACTACTCACTCCAAAGGACAGATTAACCAGACAGAAAATAAGGACACAGAGGCACTGAACAACACACTAGAACAGACGGACCTAACAGACATCTACAGAAATCTACACACAAAAGCAGCAGGAAACACATTCTTCTCAAGTGCACATGGAACACTTTACAGAACAGAACACATACAAGGCCACAAAAAGAACCTCAGTAAATTCAAAAAGATTGAAATTCTACGAACCAACTTCTCAGACCACAAAGGTATAAAGCGAGAAATAAATAGTACAAAGAAAACAAAAAGGCTAACAAACACATGGAGGCTTAACAATATGCACCTAAATAATCAATGAATCAATGACCAAAATAAAATAGAGATTAAGCACTATATGGAGACAAATGACAACAATAGCACAAAGCCCCAACTTCTGTGGGATGCAGAGAAGGCAGTTCTAAGAGGAAAGTACATGCAATCCAGGCTTATTTAAAGAAGGAAGAACAATCCCAAATGAATAGTCTAAAGCCACAATTATTGAAATTGGAAAAAGAAGAACAAATGAGGCCCAAAGTCAGCAGAAGGAGGGACATAATAAAGATCAGAGAAGAAATAAATAAAATTGAGAAGAATAAAACAATAGAAAAAATCAATGAAACCAAGAGCTGGTTCTTTGAGAAAATAAACAAAATAGATAAACTGCTGGCCAAACTTATTAAGAAAAAAAGAGAATCTACACACATAAACAGAATCAGAAATGAGAAAGGAAAAATCACTATGGACACCACAGAAATACAAAGAATTATTAGAGAATACTAGGAAAATCTATATGCTAACAAGCTGGAAAATCTAGATGAAATGGACAACTTCCTAGAAAAATACAACCTTCCAAGACTGACCAAGGAAGAAACAGAAAATCTAAACAGACCAATTACCAGGAATGAAATTGAATCAGTAATCAAAAAACTACCCAAGCACAAAACCCTCCGCCGGCCTCCTCCTCCGCCGGATGGATTCACTGTTGAAATTTAACAGACATATAGAGAAGACATAATAGCCATTCTCCTTAAAGTTTTCCAAAAAAAAGAAGAAGAGGGAATACTTCCAAACTCATTCCATGAAGCCAGTATCACTCTAATACCAAAACCAGGCAAAGACACCACAGAAAAAGATATTTACAGACCAATATCCCTGATGAATGTAAATGCAAAAATACTCAACAAAATATTAGCAAACCAAATTCAAAAATACATCAAGAGATTCCTCAAGGGAGGAACAACCTAAGACAGGCACAGTCGCAGGGGGGCCATCAGGTGAGAAATTGGGGATCAACAGAGGTGAGGCTCAGAACCTCATCCCCCCTGCTTTGAGAGAAATCTTCTGCATCCGTGGATGTTTCGCTGCCCTTGTCTAGCTTGGATTAATACTTAGTCCATAGGCACACACCTGATCATCTACATTTGCCCTCTTACAGCACTAAACTATGTTTTCTACCTTTATCTTGCATCTACTACCACTTCAGCATTTTATTAAAAATAAAAATAATAACAATAATAAAGGGAGAAATGTGGAATCCACATATAAATCAAGTATAAAAATCAAATGAATATTCATATTTGACCTGATTGTTTATAGCTCATAATGCATGATCAAAACCGAAAGTTTCTGTGATGACTGCCCTTGTACTGTTCACCATGTAAGAACTTATTCACTATGTAAGAATTTGTTCTCCATGTAAGAACTTGTTCATTATGCTTCAGAAGATTGGAGACTGATGAGAATTAGGCTTGAGATGGATTAATGATTGTGCATTGAGCATTGACCCCCCTATACAGAATTTTATTGTTGTTAACAACCATTTGATCAATAAATATGAGAGATGCCCTCTCAAAAAAAAAAATACATCAAGAGGATCATACACCATGATCAAGTGGGATTGATCTCAGGCATGCAAGGATGGTACCACATTCCAAAATCCATCAACATCATCCACCATATCAACAAAAAGAAGAACAAAAACCACATGATCATCTCTATAGATGCTGAAAAAGCATTCAACAAAAGTCAACATCCATTCATGATAAAAACTCTTAATAAAATGGGTATAGAGGGCAAGTACCTCAACATAATAAAGGCCCTATATGACAAACCCATAGCCAACATCATACTTGACAGCAAGAAGCTGAAAGTTTTACACTTGAGATCAGAAACAAGACAGGTATGCCCACTCTCCCCATTGTTATTCAACATAGTACTGGAGGTCCTAGCCACAGCAATCAGATAAAACAAAGAAATACAAGGCATCCAGATTGGTATAGAAAAAAACAAACTGTCACTATTTGCAGATGACATGATATTATACATAAAAAAACCCTAAAGACTCCACTCCAAAACTACTAGAACTAATGTCTGAATTCAGCAAAGGTGCAGGGTACACAATACACAGAAATCTGTTACATTCCTATACACTAATGATTAGCTAGCAGAAAGAGAAATCAGGAAAACAATTCCATTCAGAATTGTATCAAAAAGAATAAAATACCTAGGAATAAACCTAACCAAGGAAGTGAAAGACCTATACCCTGAAAACTACAAGATACTCTTAAGAGAAATTAAAGAGGACACTAACAAATGGAAATTCATCCCATGCTCTTGGGTAGGAAGAATAAATATTGTCAAAATGGCCATCCTGCCTAAAGCAATCTACAGATTCAATGCAATCCCTGCCAAAATACCAACAGCATTCTTCAACAAACTGGAACAAATAGTTCTAAAATTCCTATGGAACCACAAAAGACCCCGAATAGCCAAAACAATCCTGAGAAGGAAGAATAAAGCAGGGGGATCTCGCTTCCCAACTTGAAGCTCTACTACAAAGCCACAGTAATCAAGACAATTTGGTACTGATACAAGAACAGACCCACAGACCAGTGGAACAGAATAGAGTCCAGATATTAACCCAAACATATATGGTCAATTAATATATGACAAAGGAGCCATGGATATACAATGGAGGAATGACAGCCTCTTCAGCAGCTGGTGTTGGCAAAACTGGACAGCTACATGTAAGTGAATGAAACTGGATCACTGTCTTAACTCCATACACAAAAGTAAATTCAAAATGGATCAAACACCTGAATGTAAGTCATGAAACCATAAAACTCTTAGAAAAAAACATAGGCAAAAATCTCTTGGATATAAACATGAGCACCTTCATGAACATATCCCCCCAGGCAAGGGAAACAAAAGCAAAAATAAACAAGTGGGACTATATTAAGCTGAAAAGCTTCAGCAAAGGACATAATCAATAGAGCAAAAAGATATCCTTCAGTATGGGAAAATATATTCATGAATTACATATCCGATAAAGGATTGACATCCAAAATATATAAAGAGCTCATGCACCTCAACAAACAAAAAGCAAATAATCCAATTAAAAAATGGGCAAAGGAGCTGAACAGACACTTCTCCAAAGAAGAAATTCAGATGGCCAACAGATGCATGAAAAGATGCTCCACATTGCTAAATTAAAACCACAATGAGATATCACCGCACACCAGTAAGGATAGCCACCATTCAAAAGACAAACAGCAACAAATGTTGGCAAGGATGTGGAGAAAGGGGAACCCTCCTACACTGCTGGTGGGAATGTAAATTAGTTCAGCCATTGTGGAAAGCAGTATGGAGGTTCCTCATAAAACTAAAAATAGAAATACCATTTGACCCAGGAATTCCACTCCTAGGAATTTACCCTAAGAATGCAGGAGCCCAGTTTGAAAAAGACATATGCACCCCTATGTTTATTACAGCACTATTTACAATAGCCAAGAAATGGAAGCAACCTAAGTGTCCATCAGTAGATGAATGGATAAAGATGATGTGGTACATATACACAATGGAATATTAATCAGCCATAAGAAGAAAAAAAATCCTACCATTTGGACCAACATGGATCAAGCTAGAGGGTATTATGCTCAGTGAAATAAGCCAGGAAGTATTAAATGATTTCACTCATCTGTGGAGTATAAGAACAAAAAAAAATACTGAAGGAGCAAAACAGCAGCAGACTCACAGAGCCCAAGAATTGACTAACAGTTACCAAAGGGAAAGGACTGGGGAGGATAGGTGGGAAGGGAGGGACAAGGGGGAAAAAGTAGTATTACGATTAGCAGACATGATGTCGGGGATGGGGGGCACGGGGAGGGCTGTACAACACAGAAAAGACAAGTAGTGATTCTACAGCATCTTACTCTGCTGATGGACAGTGACTGTAATGGGGTATGTCGGGGGAACTTGATGATGGGGAGTCTAGTACCCATAATGTTGCTCATGTAATTGTAGATTAATGATACCAAAATAAAATAAATGAAAAAGAAATGAATTTTATCTGACTTGATTGTTTATAGTTCACGATGCGTGATCAAAATGGAAAGTTTCTGTGATGACTGCCCTTGCACTGTACACCATGTAAGAACTTATTCACTATGTAAGAACTTGTTCACCATGTAAGAACTTGTTCGTTATGCTTCAGAAGATTGGAGAACGTTGAGAATTAGGCTTGGGGTTGACTAATGATTGTGCATTGAATCCCCTATACAGAATTTTATTGTTGTTAACAACCATTTGATCAATAAATATGAGAGATGCCCACTCAAAAAAAAAATGAATTTAAGTCATTCCAATAGCCTTAAAGGCATGTCCACATTGTACTGCTAATGGTATATTGTATCTGCTCAATGCAGAAGGGTCTATTGACCATGTTGGCTGGGATTCCATTTTGATCCCATTTTTCAAGAAGAAATAATTTCAAAACTACATATGAGTTTATGTTTAGATACACACACACACATTTGTATATAATAATAAGCATGGAGAAAAGTATGGAAGAATACACAGCAGGTTGTTAACATGAATTACCAGGTTTGTTGCAAAACGGGGGTTAAATAAGACAGAGAGTGATAGAGAGTCAGCTAAAAAGAATTTTTTAAATAAATAAATAAAACGGACACTCCCTGCATGAAACCTACCATGGGGTTTGTGTATATAAGTACCATGTGTGTATGTGTGCATATATAAAGAAGTTAGGGGAACATAAACATGGATAGATATCTACAGACTTGTAGAAATATTTCATGATAAACTTTTGAAAGAAAAGGAAAATATGGCAAAGTACCATATGTAGTGATTCAACTTCAGTAAAACAGAAACTATATGCCCCTGAGTTTTAAGTAAGGAAGGTATGCAAGGATAGTGACAAGGTTATTAATTCTAATTACATCAGAGAAAAAAAGTAGGAGAGATGATGCTTCTATACACTGCTGTTGGCATTATTTCAATTGTTTCAACAAGCATGTGTTAATAACCTAAAAATCAATAAAGAAAGAATTTTAAATTAAAAAGCAACATGTACAACAGGATATAAAGCAATATCCCAATTGCATAGACTAAGGTACAGGGTTAGTATGATTTACATATGCTAAGACATGTGAACTATATTTTCAGATATGCCACACACCATGCTGAACAGGTGCTCTTTACTCACCAGTCACCACTCAACTGATGTGTAGAAATGAACAATTAATGGAATCAAATAACCATAGATATGCCAATGACCTATGATATATTCTCATACATTTAAAAAAAAAAGAACTGGATCAATCAAATGCCTTGTCTCAGTAACTTTAACAATGAATAATAAGAAAACACGGTCATTTAACATCTAGGCACTAAGGCTTTTAGAATGCATAAATGTCCCACAAAGAAGTTAGGACTTGATGAGCCTGAAGAAAATGAAATCAGGAGGAAAAGAAACCACATATAAATAAGCAAAAGCTATAAAATTGATAAAATATAAAGAGAGTCAACAGAATAAATATGAATGTTGAAAACAAAATATCCAGAAAGACCCTTATTAGAAAAATCATACTAACCCTAGAGTTATTCAGGAAAAAAATTTTTTAATTGCAGATCCAAAGGAGACTGAGAATGAATTAAAAGTTGCAGCAGCTGGTTTTCTGAAGAACTTTTCTTTGACAAAAAGGATAAGAATTAAAGATTAGTTTTCTACTTCAACTTCTAAAGATTCCTGAAATCTTCTTTAAGCATAATGTTCTTTACCATTACAACTTAAATATATTGTTCAAAAACTTCCCAGCCAATATGGCCAATGGACCCTGAAATTCAAAAAAGTTAAATTTTGATGATGAAAAAATAAGATTATTCAGTAAGTTAAGATGAATAAGAAGTAAATAAAGGTGTGAAACTTGTAGGGTATACCTATTTCCTAGGTTACCACTTTAAGTCATCCAACAAATATTATTTGAATACCTTGGGAATTTTTACTTTGTTTACAAACAAGCAAAAACTGAAATTGCCCCTCAACAATAAGATCACTAAAGATACAGCATATCTGTCTCTAAAGCAGAAAATAAAACAGAGTGGCAAGACTGAAAAATGGCATAATGTAAATTTAAAGAAGTAAAAGGCAGATATTTTTTATATTACACTACACATTTCAATCTCACTTTTGTGCAAATATCAAAAATATTAAAAAGTCATAAAGAGAAAGGCAAGAGTATACAACTTGAAAAATGTAAACAGATCAATGTATTAATGACTGCACCTACTTTACATGAAAAGGACTCAGAAAGAGCATACATGGACATTATTTACAGATCCTGAATCATCTAATCATTTCTCAAAATATGTTTCACAGAACTCTAGTCTCTCAAGATACTTGTGAAAAAGAGTAAATATCAAATAACTATGGGGAACAATGACTCTATATCCAATACTTGCCCCCATTCAGAAAGTCACAATGCATATTAACGTATCAGAGTTCTAAGGAGATCCACAAAAAGCAAACTGCTTAATACTTATTAACCCACTATTTTACATATCAACTTGGCCTGGAAATACTATTTTCCTCTACATACTTAGCAATATCCCATGAGACTAATGTTCTGTGAAACACATTTTGGACAGGCCAGTATAAACCTATGATGAAGCATAACAGTACCTCCACCTAAAATTAGAACACCTAGACCTTGGATAGTAGGTATTTTCATTTCACATTAAAATCGTTGTAAATCCATATTTACTAGTAAAGTGCTACATTTATAATACCAGTGAGATCTGCCATCAAATTAATTATGTCTGCCATGAAAAACAGAAGGGATGCATGCTCCCTGTTAGCCAACTTTGACACAGAAGTTATCAGTTTTGAAGGTTCTCAGTGACAAGAATAAGGCAGTTCAGTGTAATAGCAATCCACACTCCGAAGCCACATACTAAAAGCTTAAGTCAAAACTCTGCTACTTTACTTTGGGCAAGTTGCTTAACTTCTCCAAGCTTTTTTCATCTATAAAATGGGAATAATAATAGTATTTTTCTCACATAGTTATTCTAAGTGTTAAATGAGTAAATATGTATAAAGCATTAACAGTGTTTAGCATATTACACATGATCAATACATTCCAGTTATTTTCTGAAGTTCTGATCCAATGTTCTTTGAAAAAAAAGTGTAAGTTTTTATTGGTCAAATTTAGCCAGCTACATCTAATGTATTTTTACCAAGGTAGCTATACTAGAGATGACTATCACAGCCTTCCCTGACCACATTCCTGTTAAACTAAGCATTCTTCCTCTCTATTCCTAATTCTCTCTCCAATCACCAACTTTCACCGCAAGCCAGCCTAGCTAAAATAATTTCACAGAAATAAATACTTTTCCCAAGGATAATTCATGAGCTTTGTAGTAACTCAACATTGTGGTTTAACTTGAGATAAACTTGACCAATCAAACTTCTTGCTCAGAAATTCACAAACCTAGGAAACTGAACTAGTTGGTGGTGAATAAAACCATCAAGTCATGAAGATTAAGATCCTAAAACAGTTATTTTTGAGTCATGTTCAATTTCAGTTAACAAAAAATTCAGTTGAGAAAAGGGAGACTACGTATATATAAATAACAGCAGACACACTATAAGAGAGAGAAGATAGAGGATAGATACATGAAAGAAAGATAGGGAGGAAGAGAGGGAGGGAGGAAGGAATGGAGAAAGGGAAGAAAGAAAGAAGGAAATGAGGCAGGGAGGAGAAAGAATGGCTGATTCCTTAAACTACCTTGGTTACTGCAATTCCTGAGACAGCTCGTCCCCATTTCTTGAATTTGTGTTAATACGTAGCCTCTTAATGAATTTTGAGTTACTCAAATAAGTTGCTACTTGCAAGAAGGAAGAAAAGATAGCATAACTAAATAAAGAAATAAAGATTTGAGTCACCAATTTATGTAATTGATAACAAAATAATTAAATAATTAATCAAATAATTAAAATGAAAACATAACTAAAAAATTAAAATCAAAATTAATTATTCTGTGGATTATCTGCTTTGCTTAAGCATATGAACTTAAAACCAAACAGCAAAAGAATTTTATTTTTCAACAAAGCAAGTTCCAATAACACCCTGGGATCAGCATACATTGACATCAAAGGTTTATACCAACTACATTACACTATATAACAATAACAGATATTCATAATGATACTTCCAGACCATCAAAAGAAAAGTTTAATAAAAATTAATTATTCTGTTTAAAAATTTAAGAGTATATGTTTTTAAAAGATATTTATCAAACAGCTGAAATTTAAAAGTCTAGCACTCAAAAGGTTGAAAATCAGCTACCTGGAATCCTCACTTTCCAGGATTACTGAGAATCCTATAAACTAGATTTTTTAATTGCATCGAGAAATAGCCTTAAAAAGTAGATCTTTAAAATCATCTGTGAAGTTTTTTTTCAAATGAAAGAATAAGCAAGTACTAAATTTTTACAATCACCTACCATACAAAAGGCTAGATTTCTAAATTAAGGTATACAAAATAGTCCATGTTGAGTCTTATAAAACTCTGAATACTGAAACTATTATAATAATTAATGTAAATATTTGGAAATAAGAGTCTCCTGAAATCATAAATACTTGCTTGATAAAATAACCAGGTAAGAAAAAATACTGAGTTTCAAAAGGCATAGGGTTAATACAGGATTTCCACTAACTCTGAAAAAAGTGCTGTGGAAAATGAGAAAATATTTATTTTTAATTTTGTTATTTTAATACTGAATTCTAAGCCCAATTAGCAAATAAAATAATAGGGTTAATTTTAAAAACCACCAAAGGCAAAATTCATCTTAATATTTTTAAATTGATTATACATGAGTGAAGTTAAATATAAAAAAAAATATTTACTAACCTTTATTTCCTAACATCACAGCAAGATGTAAAGGAGTATTTCCTAAAATTAAAAATAATAATAATTAGTGTAGAAACATAGGGGAATCTATTTAAAACTCATTTCAGAAACTTCAGAAATCTCATTGACAGATTTTATGCAAAAATAATGTGACTGCAAAATGGACCTACTTATGTTGCAATTTAGAAGTCAGAGAATGCAAGTTTCTAAACACAACATATCCTACTCCTCTCCCCAGCACCAGCAAAAAAGATGCTTGTTTTATTTTTGGAATTTCTTCTCCAGATTTCACAGATCCCTTTGCTAATCTCTCAATCATAACAGTCTTTGTTCATTCAGCAGACAATTTAAGAATCTACTCTATACTCACTGTTGGGCAGAGAAATAAAAAAGACCCAATCCCAGTCCTCAAGTTGTTCAGAAGTCTTCTGGTAAAGACTAATATGGTAATAAATAACTATTCTTTATTAGAATAGAAAGGAGTACAGCCTGATAATGGAACACAAGGCAGAGCTCCTAATTTTGCCTGTGCAGAGAGCTATATATTGAAGAAGAACCACGTTGAAATATGTCTTGAAGAATGGGGTAGAAATCTCTAGGCAAACAAAGCAACACTATCTAGTATTTCATGTTAAAAATAAAAGAATAGCTCAAGTTACATTCAAATGCAAGGACAATTTATATTTGGGAAGTAAACAAAAATGTTTATAACTAGTGGGAGTAAAGAGTTTGTAGGAGAATAGCAGATACTGAAATTGGCAAGATAGCAAAAGACAATTTAATGAGGACCTGTAGGCCATGCAACACAGTTTGGACTATATCCTACAGTTGTTATACAAGACTAATTTAATTTCAAAGCATCTTACAGCCTAAGAAGTTCTGATTATAAAAGAATGCAAATCCACAGTAATATTTGAAAATAAAGTTACTGAATAAAATTTACATGCACTAATTTTCACATATAGCACTTTTATGGAAGTCACCACATGAACAGTATTTTGCCAATAAAATGAGCTACACACATCAAGAAATCATATGCAGGATAAAACAAGACCACGACTTTTTCTTGTCTGGGAATTATTTAATCCCTCCTTCATATTAAAATGATAATCGTGCTGGATACAGTAGTCTTGGTTCAAGGCCCTTCTGTTTCATTGCATTAAGTATATCATGCCATTCTCTTCTGGCCTGCAGGGTTTCTGTTGAGAAGTCTGATGATAGCCTGATGGGTTTTCCTTTGTAGGTAACCTTTTTTTTCTCTCTGGCTGCCTTTAATACTTTGTCCTTGTCTTTGATCTTTGCCATTTTAATTATTATGTGTCTTGGTGTTGCCCTCCTCGGATCCCTTGTCATGGGAGTTCTGTGTACCTCTGTGGTCTGAGAGGCCATTTCCTCCCCTAGTTTGGGGAAGTTCTCAGCAATTATTTCTTCAAAGACACTTTCTATCCCTTTTTCTCTCTCTTCTTCTTCTGATACCCCTATAATGCGGATATTGTTCCGTTTCGATTGGTCACTCAGCTCTCTTAGAATTCTTTCATTCCTGGAGATCCTTTTATCTCTCTCTGCATCAGCTTCTCTGCATTCCTGTTCTCTGTTTTCTAGTCCATTAATGGTCTCTTGCATCTCATCCATTCTGTTTTGAAGTCCTTCCAGAGCTTGTTTTATTTCTGTATTCTCCTTCCTTAGTTCTTGCATATTTCTCTGCAAGTCCATCAGGATGGTTATGACTTTTGTTTTGAATTCTTTTTCAGGAAGACTGGTTAAATCTATCTCCCCAGGTTCCTTCTCAGGGGAAGATGTAGCAGATGCCGAAGCTGTCTGGGTTAGTCTTGTCTGGATCATATTTTTTTGCCTTTTCATGTTGATAGGTGCTATTGACTGTCAGCTGGGGGGGCCAAACTTTCCACTTGCTACTGGCCTTTCTTTACTGGGACAACTGCGACCCCTAGTGGCTTGTGTTGGGTAATTGCATGTAGACTGGGTCTTTGTGTCTTGCCCGGCAGGTATGTAGGAAGCTCCCTTTCTGAGGGCGTGGCCAGCCTTAGGCTGCTTCTCTGCTTTCGCCGCGCCCGGAGGGGTAATGGTTGGGGGACTGTTGGCTGTTTACCTCCATGAGGGGTCTTAGAGCTGTTGCCCAGGGGGTTAGTGCACCCGGTTTTCCCTGTAATTTCCAGCCACTGGGATGTGACCTGTGTTGTTTCCGTCCAGCTGTTGCATCCCTGTTCCTTTAAGACTTTCAAAAAGCACTTGCTTTTCTTTGTCACAGGGGCATCAGCTTTGGGACCCGCTCACCGGTCCTGCTGCCCTGTTTCCCTAGTATCCAGGACCCCACGCATGCACTGTGTCTGCACTCTGGTGTGGATGGCTGGGGCTGGGTGTTTAGCAGTCCTGGGCTCCCTCTCCCTCCCCGCTCCGACTCCTCTCCTCCCACCAGGAGCTGGGGGGAGGTGTGCTCGGGTCCCACCGGGCTGGGGCTTGTATCTTACCCCTTTCACCAGGCGCTGGGCTCTCGCACGTGTGGATGTAGTCTGGCTGTTGTCCTGTGTCTTCTGGTCTCTCTTTTAGGATTAGTTGTATTTGCTGTATTTTCAAAAATACATATGTTTTTGGGAGGAGATTCCCACTGTCCTACTCACGCCGCCATGTTGGCTCTGCCTCAACCACGACTTTTTCTATGTAACTTGTGTATGATCTATCCTCGTCTTTTAGCTTGACAAAAACCTGTCAAAATGATTAAAGCATGTGCACACACACACACACACACACACACACAAACACACACACCTTTTGCTCAATAAAGGCAGAATGGAATAGGAATTGTTGGCAAAGTCAGCATGATAGTACATTGTGCAAAATTTAGAAGACATAAATTCACTATATTTAAATTTTCTCTGTAAGAAATTTTACAAAAAAACAGTAAATCAGTCTTAAATATTAGGAACAGCAACAACAAAAACAGAAATTTGGGAGCATAATTCACATTACTTCTTTCAGAAACAGAAACTTGAAATACAGATTTCCAATAGTCACTAGGCAATATACTCCCCAGTTTTCACACCTCAAAATGCATCTTAGTTGAGATATGGAAACCACTACAAAACACAATGCTAATAAGCATACAATGAAGTATGTCCCCAGAAAAGACGTTTTGTTCACAGCACTATATAAAAGTGAGCTTCAACAGTTACCAAGCTACCAGTATTCTCCAAAAAGAAAAACTTTGATCCTCCCAAAATTTTAGAGCCCTAAGTAAGATAGCTAACAGCTCAAAATGCCACATCATAATGTTAACAAAACTCACCTGGATGAGAAAAAAATCAAAAGGCAAATGAAAAAAGTATTTTGGTTTTAGAAGAGCCTTGTTGATTGCTTGTTCAACATGGAATATGCAATGAAGAAAAGCATTTGTCACTGTAACTTTTTATATATGAGGTTAGTAAAATTGATTTCCCTCTCTTCCCATGTTAAAATCATACCTACCTCAAAAAAAAAAAAACCCCACTGAAGAAAAAATCTAAAAAACAAAACCATGTCAGTGATTTTTCTATTTTCAAATAAGTAAGCAAAAATCTGTAAGGTGAGGGACTCACAACTGACTTTTCTGTCTAATGAGGTTGCAGTAAGGCACAATTATTATATTGACTAACATCATGTCCAGTTCAAACACTAAATGAAAATGCTTATGAACAATTTTCAACATAATCATCCACTGATAACAGATTAGGAACCATTTGTGAGTCAACGTAGTAGATTATTCAGTATCTTCAAAGTCTTCAGCATAATATTAAGGTAAAAAACCATGAGGTCAAAGTATCAATTTCCAACTTTATTTGTCTAGAATAAGATCATCTCTCTTCTTTTCTAAATATTCAACTAAATTTCTTAAGTATGCATTCAAACACTATGGGTATCAAGATAAAAAGTCACCATGAAAAGTAAACAAATCTGTCAACAAATTAGTGCCAGAAACAAATGCTCAGCACCAATTATGCCAAATCTGAAGCCTTAACTTTGGGCTATCATTCTTATTCCCATTGCCAATTTAAGTTTTCATCATTTTATCCAGATTACTTACTGCAACAACCTATCTCCCTACCTCCAGTCTTGCAAGCCCCATTTATTCTTCTCTCTACACTGGAATAATTTAAAATATATATATAACCATGTTACATTCCACTTTAAAGACTGGAAGCACTCCATTATTTTAACATGGCACAAAACATTCCTAGTATGTCCTTACCTTTATTTTCCTCCTCACCCTCTATCTCATCTTAATCACATACAATAAATTCTCCAATAAACCTAGTTCTCATGCTTTTATACACATTGTGTTAATACTTTCTAAATGCTCCTTATCCCTTCCCCATCTTCCTGGCATATTAAAAATCATGTTTAAATTTGCTTGCTCAGCTCAAACATCACCTCTTCAGAGAAGCATTCTCTGGTCTACTGTATGCAATCACATGCCTCCTCTCTTCTGCTCCTAAAGCCCTCTATCTAACTTGTTGTAGTACTTTTCACACTAAACTGCACCTTTAACTTTATGTGTAAACATATTTATCCTTCATTAGATGTTAACCTCAGAATGGCAACATACTGTGCTCACTTATGTATACCAAATACTTGGAATATGCATGACATTGAAAAATTAGTCAATAAGCATCTATAAATGAAGCATGAGAAACAGCTTAGTATAGCAACTGACTTTAATAATATCGATAGTTACAGACACCCAATAATTGAAATGCAACAGGCTTTACCTGAGGCAAGGTTTGTAATCTCAAATTAGGTAATATAATTAGAAAGGTTTGGGTGTTATTTTTCCTACACACTTAAAAGAATACACTTATAAGAGCACCTAGCCCTACAGTTTCCTTTGAGTGAACATTTTTATTATGGACTCAATGTCTTTAAGAATAGCAAGAGGTGAGGAGGAAAAGATGGTGGTATGAGTAGGGTGGCAGAAATCTCCTTCAAAACCACATATATTTTGAAAATACAGCAATACAACTATTCCTAAAAGAGTGACGAGAAGACACACAACAAGAGCC
This sequence comes from Manis javanica, assembly GCF_040802235.1. Taxonomy (NCBI): domain Eukaryota; kingdom Metazoa; phylum Chordata; class Mammalia; order Pholidota; family Manidae; genus Manis; species Manis javanica. The sequence continues at coordinate 57,922,756 of NC_133159.1, forward strand.
AGACTACATCTGCAATAACCAAAGATCTAACGGAAAAGGGTAAGATACAAAGCCGTGACCCAGGGGGGACCCGAGCACTCCCCCCACCCCAGCTCACCAGCGAGAGGAAAAGAATCAGAGTTGGCGGAGGGGGAATGGAAGCACAGAACTGCTAAATAACCAGCCTTAGTAATCTGCCCCAGGAGCACAGAAACACATTGCATGGTGCTCTGGATATTAGAGGAGCGGAAAAGGAAAATCCAAGACTAAGACTGAGAACAGAATTCCACAGTTGGCTGCCCTGGGACAAAAGAAACACTGGCACTTTAAATCTTAAAGGGCCAAGGGTTTAACAGGTAGACAAAATTGTCCTGGCACACTCAGCCCAGCAGGCTGTGAACTTTAAGGAACATCAGGCACCCTAACACTTTGGTTGGCAATGAAGATCCAAAGCCCCTCAAGGCTATAAGCAACCTGCCGATCCTTCCAGACCGGTGGCACTGCAAGCAAACTGGCTGACCAGCCATTGCTGCAGACCAGCCCGGGAGCAACGCCGCCTACAGCAAACACACAGTTTAACACAGAGGCTTCTCCCTGTGTGCAGCTAACCAGCTCAGACTGAGAGGCTGCTCCCTGCGCGTGGTTGACAGGCACAGACAGTGGAGACAGGCACAGAGTCCAGAAGGCATGAAGGGGCTCTGTTCTCATGGTAGAACATGCGCCACTCACCTGCAACCCCCACCAGTACCCTAGGACATCCCAAGGGCCTCCCTGCCCACAGAAGCTTAGGGGATTGACCCAGAGGTTGCCCCCTGTGTGCAGTTAACTGGAACAGACAGCAGAGTCAGGAAAGGCGACCAGCAAGAAGGAAAGAACTTTGTTTTCCCTGGAGACACACACGCCACTTGGTGGTGACCACTCCCATTGCCATCAAAAGACAGAAGAACCTTGTTCAGCCCAAAATCCCTCAAACACCAGAGAGATGGCTTAGTGAGACTGAAATCACCAATCTTCCTGAAAAATAATTCAAAATAAAAGTCATAAGCATGCTGATAGGGCTTCCAAGAAATATTCAAGAGCTAACAGATGAATTCAGGAGGGAGATAACAGAAAAGAAACAAACAATGGAAGGATTTAAGAGCAGACTGGATGAGTTGGAAGAGACAGTTAATGGACTAGAAATCAGAGAACAGGAATATAGAGAAGTTGAGGCAGAGAGAGATAAAAGGATCACTAGGAATAAAAGAATATAAAGAGAACTGTGTGACCAATCCAAACGGAAGATGATTTGCATTATAGGGGTACCAGAAGAAGAAGAGAAAGACAAATGGATAGAAAGTGTCTTTGAAGAAATAATTGCTGAAAAATTCCCCAATCTCGGGAAGGAAATAGTCTCTCAGACCATGGAGATCCACAGATGGCCCAACACAAGGGACCGCAGGAGGACAACACCAAGACATATAATAATTAAAATGGCAAAGATCAAAGACAAAGACAGAGTATTAAAAGCAGCCAGAGAAACATGGTGGCATGAGAGGAGAGACAGAAGCTTCCTCCTAAAACCATATACAATTAGAAAATGTGGTTGGTGCAACTAATCCTGAGAGAGCAACAGGAAAGAGGACTGCACCAGACTGCATACACCTGGAGAGAAGAGCAGACCTCACGGAACAGGTAACATATCAAAGATGTGGCCCAGCCGAACCCAAGCTCTTCCCCCCACCCAGCTCACTGACGAGAGAAAGAGAAATGGGCCAGGGAGGGAGTGGAGTGCCTGGGACTGCTGAATACCTAGCTCCAGAAATCTGCTCTTGGAGCACAAACCTACATTTCATGGTGCTTTCATGATACTCGCGTGATTACAGGGTTGGAAAGCTAATACAAGCAGAATTCCTGGAGACACTGAGAATCCAGCCACTCATGGAAAGCAGGGATCCATATCCGGCTGCTCTGGGACAAAAGTTTATACCTGTGTGCTCGGCCCACTGGTTCAGGCAGTGGAGACAGGCATAGCAGCCAGGAAGCAGGAAACAGCCCTTTCCTCCCTCAGGGCACCAATAACGCTCCCCTGTGACACCCAACATTGCTTCAGGGGCTGAGTAGCTTCAGAGAGTGGAGCTTCTGGACACCAGAGGGCGCAATACAAATATGAAATGCCAAAGGAACCTGGTCCAGAGTAAAATTAATATAACTCCAGAGAAAAAATTAAATGATATGGACCTTATGACTCCTCCTGAAAGAGAGTTCAAAATAAACATCATTAAGATGCTAATGGAGGTACGGAAAGATAACCAATAACTCAGGAATGAATTCCAGTCGGAGATCCAATCGTTGAAGAGCACAATGGAGGGTATTAAAAGGAGGTTGGATATGGTGGAGGAGATGATAAATGAAATATAAACTAGAGAAGAGGAATACAAAGAAGCTGAGGCACAGAGAGAAAAAAGGATCACTAAGAATGAAAGAATATTGAGAGAACTGTGTGACCAATCCAAACAGAAAAATATTTGCATTATAGGGATACCAGAAGAAGAAGAGAGAGAGAAAGGGATAGAAAGTGTCTTTGAGGAGGTAATTGCAGGAAACTTCCCCAATCTGGGGAAAGAGAAGTCTCTCACGCCATGGAGATCCACGGATCTCCCAACACAAGGGACCCAAGGAAGACAACACCAAGACATATAGTAATAAAATTGGCAAAGATAAAGGATAAGGACAGACTATTAAAGGCAGCCAGAAAGAGAAATAAGATCACCTACAAAGGAAAGCCCATCAGACTAACATCAGGCTTCTCAGCAGAAACCTTACAGGTGAGAAGGGAGTGGCATGATGTATTTGGTGCAATAAAAGCAGCCAGAGAGAGAAAAAAGATCACCTACAAAGGAAACCCCATCAGGCTATCATCAGACTTCTCAGCAGAAACCTTACAGGCCAGAAGGGAAAGGCATGATATATACAATTCAATGAAACAAAACGACCTGGAACCAAGAATACTGTATCCAGCAAGATTATCATTTAAATTTGAAGGAGGGATTAAACAATTTGCAGATAAGCAAAAGTTGAGGGAATTTACCTCCCACAAACCATCTCTACAATGTAATTTAAAAGGACTGCTCTACATGGAAGTAGGCATAAGGCTAAATAGCTGTCACCAGAGAAAATAAAACCACAGCAAAGAAAGCAGACCAACCAAATACTAACTACATGCAAAATAAAATTAGCTATCCAAAAAAATCAGTCAACAGAAACACAAAGAGGACAGAATAAAACAACAAACATATGAAGTGTAGAGGAGAAAAAAAAACAAGGGAGAGAAATAATCATCAGACAGTGTTTATAATATGATAAGTGAGTTAAGTTAGATGGTTAGATAGTAAATAAGGTGCCCTTGAACCTTTAGTAACCATGAATCCAAAGCCTGCAATGGCAAGAGGTACATATCTATCAATAATCACCCTAAATGTAAATGGACTGAATGCACCAATCAAAAGACACAGAGTAACAGAATGGATAAAAAAGCAAGATCCATCTATATGCTGCCTACAGGAGACTCACTTCAAACCCAAACACATACAGACTAAAAGTGAAGGGATGGGAAAGATATTTCATGCAAACAATAGGTGTTGCAGTTGTATCTAACAAAATACACTTCAAAACAAAGAAAGTAACAAGAGATAAAGAAGGACATTACATAATGATAAAGGGGTAAGTCCAACAACAAGATATAACCATTATAAATATCTATGCACCAACTCAGGAGCACCTACATGTGTGAAACAAACACTAACAGAATTAAAGAAGGAAATGGAATGCAACACATTCATTTAAGGAGACTTCAACACACCACTCATTCCAAAGGACAGATCAACCACACAGAAAATAAGTAATGACACAGAGGCACTGAACAACACATTAGAACAGATGGACCTAACAGACATCTACAGAAATCTACACCAAAAAGCAGCAGGATACACATTCTTCTCAAGTGCACATGGAACATTTTCCAGAATAGACAAATAATAGGCCACAAAAAAGAGCCACAGTAAATTCAAAAAGATTGAAATTCTACCAACCAACTTCTCAGATCGCAAAGGTATAAAACTAGAAATAAATTGTACAAACAAAAAGTTTCATAAACACACAGAGGCATAACAACATGCTCCTAAATTATAATCAATGGATCAATGACTAAATTAAAACAGGGATCAAACAATATATGCAGACAAATGAAAACAACAGCACAATGCCCCAACTACTATGGGGCAACTACTATGCAGCAAAGGCAGTTCTAAGAGGAAAGTATATAGCAATCCAAGCCTATTTAAAGAAGAAGAACAATCCAAATGAATAGCCTAAATTCACAGTTTTTGAAACTGGAAAAAGAAGAACAAATGAGGCCCAAAGTCAGTAGGAGAGACACAATAAAAACCAGAGAAGAAATAAATAAAATTGAGGAGAATAAAACAATAGAAAAAGTTAATGAATACAAGAGCTGGTCCTTTGAGAAAATAAACAAAATAGATAAACCCCTGGCCAGACTTATTAAGAAAAAAAGAGAATCTACACACATAAATAGAATCAGAAATGAGGAAGGAAAAATCACTATGGATACCACTGAAATACAAAGCATTAAGCATTATTAGACAATACTATGTAAAACTATATGCTAACAAACTGGATGACCTAGAAGAAATGGACAACATTCTAGAAAAATACAACTTTCCAAGATTCACTGAGGAACAAAAAGAAAATATGAACACACCAATTACAACAAATGAAATTGAATTGGTAATCAAAAATCTACGCAAAAACAAAACTCCTGGACCAGATGGTTCACTGCCGAATTTTATAAAACATTTAGAGAAGACATAATACCCATTCTCCTTAAAGTTTTCCAAAAAATAGAAGAGGAGGGATTACTTCCTGTCTTGCCAATGGGTTTCAGCCCTGGGCAAGTTCACTACAGATTCAACATGACCAAAGAAAATGACAGCAAAACATTCTCAGGGTGAAAAGGTTATACCCAACTTTATTTCTGGTGGCAGGTCAGTCACTAAAATCCCATTCACTCAGAGTGAGTCTGATGCAGCAAGCCGGTCTCTGCCTCTGGGTCCCTCTGTCTACACAGCTGTCCGCTGGGTCTCTGCACAGCCATTCCACACAGCCATCCTCTGGCCCTCTCTGCACAGTCTTTCTGCACAGCCATTCCCTGGCCCTCTCTGCACAGTCTTTCTGCACAGCCATCCCCTGGGCCTCTGTCCTCGGCACTGCCACCACTCCAGCCTTTCCTCTGCTCTCCTGCAGCCTTGCAGCCCTGCCACTGTGTTGTGCCCAGAGCACTGGGCAGAGCTCTTTCTATAGAGTCAACAGCCATGTACTGCCCAGAGGTGTGCAGTGAGCTACTCAACCAGGGCCAGGTGAGAACCACTGGCCACAGGAACTCTCATTATATCCACACTTCCAAACTCATTCTATGAAGCCAGCATCACTCTAATAACAAAACCAGGCAAAGACACCAGAAAAAAAGAATACTACAGACCAATACCCATGATGAACATAGATGAAAAAATACTCAACAAAATATTAGCAAACCGAAATCAAAAATACATCAAAAACACTATTCATCATGATCAAGTGGGATTCATCCCAGGGATGCAAGGATGGTACAACATTAGAAAATCCATCAACATCATCCACCACATCAACAAAAGGAAGCACAAAAACCACATGATCATCTCCATAGATGCTGAAAAAGCATTTGACAAAACTCAACATCCATTCATGATAAAAACTCTAAACAAAATGAGTATAGAGGGCAAGTACCTCAACATAATAAAGACCATATATGACAAACCCACAGCCAACACCATACTTAACAGTAAGAAGCTGAAAGCTTTTCCTCTATGATTGGGAACAAGACAAGGATGCCCACTCTCCCCGCTTTTATTCAACATAGTATTGAAGGGCCTAGTCATGGCAATCAGACAACACAAAAAAATAAAAGGCACCCAGATTAGTAAGGAAGAAGTCAAACTGTTACTTTTTGCAGATGACATGATATTGTACATAAACACCCTAAAGAGTCCACTCCAAAACTACTAGAACTAATATCTGAATTCAGCAAAGTTGCAGGATACAAAATTAATACACAGAAATGTATTGCATTCCTATGCACTAATGATGAACTAGCAGAAAGAAAAATCAGGAAACAATTCCATTTGCAATTACATCAGAAAGAATAAAACACCTAGGAAAAAACCTAACCAAGGACGTGAAAGACCTTTACCCTGAAAATTACAAGACCATCTTAAGAGAAACTAAAGAGGACACTAATAAATGGAAATTCATCCCATGCTCTTGGGGAGGAAGAATTAATATTGTCAAAATGGCCATCCTGCCTAAAGCAATCTACAGATTCAATGCAATCCCTGCCAAAATACTGACAGCATTCTTCAAAAAATTGGGACAAATAGTTCTAAAATTCATATAGAACCACAAAAGACCCTGAATAGCCAAAGCAATCCTGAGAAGAATAAAGCAGAGGGGATCTTGCTTCCCAACTTCAAGCTCTACTACAAAGCCACAGTAATCAATTAATTTGGTACTGGCACAAGAACAGACCCATAGACCAGTGAAACAGAATAGAGAATCCAGATATTAACCCAAGTATATATGGTCAACTAATATATAATAAAGGAGCTATGGATATACAATGGGTAAATGACAGCTTCTTCAGCAGCTGGTGTTGGCAAAACTGTACAGCTACATGTAAGGAAATGAAACTGGATTACATCTAACTCCATACAGAAAAGTAAATTCGAAATGGATCAAAGACCTGAATGTAAGTCATGAAACCATAAAATTCTCAGATGAAAACATAGGCAAAACTCTCAAATATAAACATGAACAACTTCGTCATGAACATATCTCCACAGGCAAGGGAAACAAAAGCAAAAATGAACAAGTGGGCCTATAACAAACTAAAACAGTTCTGTACAGAAAAGGACACCATCAGAACAAAAAGGTATTTTATAGTATGGGAGAATATATTCATAAATGACATATCCAATAAGGGGTTGATACCCAGAATACAGAAAGGGCTCATGTACCTCAACAAACAAAAAGCAAATAATCCAATTAAAAAATGGGCAGAGGATCTGAACAGACACTTCTCCAAAGAAATTCAGATGGCAAACAGGCACATGAAAAGATGCTCCACATCACTAATCATCAGAGAAATGCAAATTAAAAGCACAATGAGATATTACCTCACACCAGTCAGGATGGCCACCATCCAAAAGACAAACAACAACAAATGTTGGCGAGGTTGTGGAGAAAGGGGAACCCTCCTACACTGCCTGTGGGAATGTAAATTAGTTCAACCATTGTGGAAAGCAGTATGGAGGTTCCTCAAAATGCTCAAAATAGAAATACCATTTGGCCCAGGAATTCCACTTCTAGGAATTTACCCTAAAAATGCAGCACTCCAGTTTGAAAGAGACAGATGCACCCCTATGTTTATCGCTGCACTATTTACAATAGCCAAGATATGGAAGCAACCTAAATGTCCATCAGTAGATGAATGGATAAAGAAGATGTGGTACATATACACAATGGAATATTACTCAGCCATAAGAAAAAAACAGATCCTACCATTCGCAATAACATGGATGGAGCTAGAGGGTATTATGCTCAGTGAAATAAGCCAGGTGGAGAAAGAAAAGCACCAAATGATTTCACTCATCTGTGGAGTATAAGAACAAAGAAAAAACTGAAGGAACAAAGCAGCAGACTCACAGAACCCAAGAATGAACTAACAGTTACCAAAGGGAAAGGACCTGGGGAGGGAGAGATAAGGGGGAATAAGGGGCATTACAATTAGCACACATAATGTAGTGGGGCATACAGGGCAAAGGCAGTATAGCACAGAGAAGAGAAGTAGTGACTCTATAGCATCTTAGTATGCTGATGGACATGTGGCTGGGACTTGATAATAGGGAAATCCACTAACCACAATGTTGCTCATGTAATTGTATATTAATGATACCAAAAAAAAATTTTCTTTAATAAGTAAATAAAAAATAAAAATAGCAATAGTTCTTCTGTTTTGTGACTTTTTGTGTTCATTTTAACAAATTACATTTTTTTCTTGGATTCTGTCCTTGTCATTTAAACTGTTATTTACTGGCATACATTTCATTCACAATATCCCTTTACGAATTAACAATGACATTAGGATTCCTATAGATGCCCTGCTTTTCACTCACATTTGTTACTTGTGCTTTTTTCTCTGACCAGTCTGAGACTTATTCATTATACACATCTTTTTACAGAACAAAGTTTTGGCATGTTCCTACTTATCATTTGTTTTTTTCTAATTCAATAAATCCTGCTCTTTTATTATCTTTCCTTCTTTTTTATTTGGGAAAGATAAACTCAAATTGGGATTAAGCAAATTAGGTTCTTCTTTATCTAATTTATAGAAATAATCCTTAGATGACTTATCAGCCTTTTTCCTAATGTATCTTTTTTTTTTTCCGAGTTTGTCTGCACCCTAGACAAATCCTGTATCTTGACCCCACCTGCCCATGAGAGCTTGTTAAAGTGCACATTTTTATGGTGGCCAGAGGCAGGGTGGAGGGGTGGGGAGTGGCTAAATTAATAAGTACCAAATAGTATCTCAAGACTGCTCTAATTTTAATTTCAATGATTACTATCAAGGCTAAACATCTTCCAGGTGTTTCTTAACATATGGGATTTCCCTCCTGTGAACAGCCTGCTTAAATGTGTTGTCTATTTAACTACTGGGTCATGGCATTTTTTCTCATGAATTTTAATGAACTCTGTATGTGGCACCATTATCTACCCTTTGTGTATTCCAGTTGCTACAACTATCTTCTCCTACCTACATCTTCTCACTTCATTGCACTTTTTAAATCTAGAGCCTAATATATCTTTATCTCTATTAGTAATTTCTAGCATAATTGCATTGTTAAGAACAGACTCAGTATAACTTCAGTCCTCTGAAAAATGTTGAAATTTGTCTCAGGGTTGACTCGGTGGTCAATCTGTATAAATGTTTTCTATATCCTTGAAGAGAACATATATCCTACAGTTACCGGATGCAGTTGTTCATACAAACCTAGAAGATCCAATTTCTTAACTGTGTTGTTCATATCCTTACTGTTTTTCTGTCAGCTTTAGAAAGAGGAATGTCAAAATCTCCTACTGTAATGGGGGGTCTCTGTGTCTTCTTGTAGTTCTAACATTTTGCTTGATACAACTTCCGACTACGGTACTCAGTACAAATCAAAACTTTGTTTTCTTGTTCGTTGAGTAACTTCTCATTATGAATCTCTATTATCTTGGACATTTTTCTGCTTTAAAACTTATGATGTTCATACAAGCATATCAATTTTTGGGAGTTGCTATTTGCACAGAATATATTTTTCAATCTTTTACTTTCAACTTGTATATATCTTTATATTTTACAAGTGTTTCCAACTGCATGTACATGGGTGTTTTTTCATACAGTACAACATTTGTCTTTTACCTGGAGCACTTAATCCAGCTTCATTTATTATTCTAATACATTAGGGATTAATCTACCATCCTTTGTTTTATCATTTCCTGTTTGCTGGTTCCATGTTCCTTTTTCTCATCTACCTTACCACCTTCTTGATTATTCTCATTATCCCATTTTGTCTTTTAATCTGTTAGATGAAGGTATAGGGATACCTTGGAGAAACCGTGACTTCAGTTTCAAACCACCACAATAAAGTGAATCACTATGAATGAGTTAAAAGAATTTTAGTGTCACAGTACATATCCTTATACAACACTGTAGTCCATTAAGTGCACAAAAGCATAATGTCTAAAAAAAAAAAAAAAAAAAAGGAGCATACCTTACTTACTTTATTGCTAAAATTGCTAACCACCATCTGAGCTTTCACTGAGTCATAATCTTCGCTGGTGGAAGGTCTTGTCTCGATGTTCATGGTTGCTGACTAATCAGGGCAGTGGTTGCTGAAGGCTGGGGTGGCTGTGGCAATTTCTTAAAATAAGACAGTGAAGTTTGCTGCATTAATGGACTCTTCCTTTCATGAGCCATTTCTCTGTAACATGTGGTACTGCTTGACAGTATTTTACCCACAGGAGAACTTCTTTCAAATTTGTAGTCAATCAATTCTCTCAGACCCTACCACTGCCTTATCAATTAACTTTATGTGATATTCTAAACCCTTTGTTGTCATTTCAGCCATCCTCACAGCATCACCAGCAGTAGATTCCATCTCAAGAAAGCACTTTCGTTGCTCATCCATAAAAAACAATCCTTTATCCCTTCAAGTTTTATCAAGAGATTGCTACAGTTCACCTCCATCTCAGGGCTCCACTTCTAATTCTTGTTCTCTAGCCATTTCCACCGCATCTGTGGTTCCTTCCTCCACTGAAGTCTTGAACCCTCTGTCGTCCATGAGGGTTGGAATTAACTTCTTTCAGACTCCTATCCGTGTTGATATTTTGACCTCTTCCCATGAATCGTGAATGTTCTTAATGGCATCTAGGATGCCAAATTCTTTCCAGAAGGTTTTCACGTTGACTTTGCCCAGAGCCCTCTGAGCAATCACTCTCTATGGCAGCTATTGCCTTACAAAGTTTATTTCTTAAAGAATGTAGCTTGAAAGTCAAAATGACTCCTTCATCTATGGGCTGCAGAATGGATGTTGTTTCAGCAGACATGAAAACATTAATCTCATTGTACATCTTCAGCAAGAGCTCTTGGATGACCAGGTGCGCTGTAGAAGAGCAGTCCCATTTCGAAAGGGATCTTTTGTTTTGAGCAACAGATCTCAAAGGTGGGCTATAAATATTCAGTAAACCATGTAAACAGATATGCTGTCATCCAGGCTTTGTTGTTCCATTTATAGAGCACAGGCAGAGTAGATTTAGCACAATTCTAAAGGGCCTTAGGTTTTTTGTAATGGTAAATGAGCACTGACTACAATTTAGTCACCCTGCATTAGCCCCTAACAAGAGGGTCAGCCTGTCCTTTGAAGCTTTGAAGCCATGCCTTAACTTTTCTCTAGCTAAGAAAGTCTTAGATGGTGTTTTCTTCTTCTATAAGGCTGTTTTGTCTATGCTGAACATCTGTTACTTAGAGTAGCCACCTTCACTTATTATCTTAGCTAGATCTGGATAACTTGCCATAGCTTCTCCATCAGCACTTTCTTCTTCACCTTGCACTTTTATATTATGAAATGACTTCTTCCTTAAAACTCATGAACTAGCCTCTGCTAGCTCCAACCCTTTCTTCTGTGACTTCCTGACCTCTCTCAGCATTCACAGAATTAAAGAGAATTGGAGCCTTGCTCTGGATTGGGCTTTGGCTTAAGGGAATATTGTGGCTATTTGGTCTTCTATCCAAAGCCACTAAATTTTCTCCATTCAACTAATAAGGCTCTATGGCTTTCTTATCATTCATGTGTTCGCTGGAGTAGCATTTTTAATTTCCTTGAAGAACTTACACTTTGCATTCACAACTTGGCTGACTAACTGGCCTAAGATGGTTAGATTCCAGCTTATCTCAGCTTTGGGTATGCCTTTCCCACCAAGCTTCATGTCTAGCTTTTGATTTAAAGTGAGAGTTGTGCAACTCTTCCCTTCACTTGAACACTTAGAGACTGTGATAGGGTTATTAACTGGTCTAATTCCAGTATCGTTGTGTGTTAGCGAATAGGGAGGACAGAGGAGAGGGTGGAGATCAGGGGAGTCGCTGGTGTGTGGAACAGTAAGAACACACACAACCTTTATTAGTTAAGATCGTTTTCTTATATGGGTCTGGTTCCTGGTGCCTCAGAACAATTATAGTCTATAACACCAAAGATCACTGATCACAGATCACCATAACAAATATAGTAATAGTGAAAAAGTTTGAAATACTGAGAGAATTACCAAAATGTGACACACTCTTAAGTGAGGAAATAGTGTTGGAAAACTGGCACTGATATTCTTGCTAGATGCATGGTTGTCACAAACCTTGTAAAAAATGCAGTATCTGTGAAGTGCAATAAAGTGAAGCCCAGCTAAAAGAGGTATGCCTGTATTTTTTAAGAAAGCTACAAAGAGGGATGCACTTTTGAATTCATTTCCCTGGAACTTTTTTTCTTTCTAGACTTCTAAACTATTTACTTAGTATCTGTTTCTCAGTATTCCATATATGACTAAAATTAAATAAGGCTAGATTTCTACAACACTATCCTTAAATTAAGTCTCAATGGAGTTTGCCCATTAGTGTATTGTAAATTATTTCTGTAATTCTCAGTTTGTCTGCCAGCAAGAGTTTATATGAGACTGTTCAAAATATTCAGAAAATTTTTAATTGGATGTATTTGGAAGCCTTGCGTAAAAAAGTTTTAATGTCAAGAGTAAGTAACCGTTAAGGGTCAAGATTTTGCTTTTAAAAACTATATTTATCTTCTATTATATTCAGTATAAATGAACTTATTCTTATTGGAAAAACAAAAACAGTCTTTACTAGTTAGGGTTCTTTGAGGAACAAAATCAGATCTCTCTCTCTTTCCCTCTATGTATCTATATGCAGATATGTGTATAGATACATAAAAGGAGAACAGAGAGATTGATTTAAGGAATTGGTTTATGTGAATAACAGAGCTGAAAAACCTAAAATCTGTCAAGCAGTCTGATAGGCTGGAAATTTAGGGAAGATTTGATGTGGTCTTGAGGCAGAATTGGTTTTCTTTGGGAAACCTTTGGCTTTGCTCTTAAATCCTGCAGTTGACTAGGTGAAGCCTGCACATACTATGGAGAGCCATATGCTTTACTTCGAGTCTACTAATTTAAATGTTAATCACATATAAACAATATCTCCACAGGAATATGTAAACTAGCGTTTGACCAAACAGTTGGACACCATAGTCTAATGACCACGTTAACAAAAACTTAAGTAAAATATGAACTTCACATAAAGTTGAAAAGTCCTCCTTTACCACTACTCACAATCCTGAAGCCCCTTGTGGAAGATTGTTAACTTGTATGTCCTCTACCACATAAATATGAAATATGTATCCATAAGAATGATATGTTTAGTTATTGATAGTGTTTTTTTTCATAAAGACTCATTGTATCTCTTCTCGTACAGCTTTTTTTGGTACCCTTAAAAAGTTTTTTTACTTTTTTTGTTTCTTTTTTTAGTATGTCTTAACTGCTTTTTCTTATTAGCAGTCATACTTCATCAACTGCATAGTATTCCACAGTATGGATATATTGTAATTTATCCAGTCTCATTTTAGGACATGTAGATGAATAGATACACATTTGTGTTCAGTTTTCTGCCATTATAAATGACGTTGCGCTTACCATCCTTTAACATGTCCCTGTATTGTCTGTTATAGGTAGCAAGAAATAGAATGGCTGGATTATGGGGAATATATACTTAAAAATTTCATTAATATGATGATTTACTTTTAATAATTGCTTTTTCATAAGATTTGAAAAACTGATAATTATCACCTGAGGACTTCCCAACCATAAAAAAATTCTCACTATGAGTTCTAGGTTCATCAACTTTGTTGTCTAAGCCTATTTGGCAACAAATAGCATTATAGAATTCTTGGTTTTGAGATCCTGCAGTGCAGTCCATTTGTTGGCTTGAAGTCATATTTGTTTGTACTCTGTTCTTCTGGACAGCATTAGAAGGATCACTTCAAGAGAAGATAAAAATTGAAGCTGCTATTCATCTAGTGCTACTGCTAAGCAGCTCAAAGCTCTTAGCAGCCTCTAGGTGATCTTCTTAAATCTTTGACAGCTAAGGAGGGAGTCAGAAATGCTTATGGTTCCCATTTTTTTAGGTAGAAAGAAGTGCAGAATGCTTTGCTTTTGGTGACTGGTAAGGAGGCCACCAAAAGCAAAGTGGAGATGAAAGTAACTCTGAACACGTAGTATTAGAATGCCAGAAAACAGCAGCAAGATGGGAGATCATGTGATCTGCATGCAGGTAGAACTGGAAAGCTTGTTCTCAGTAAAATTATTGATCGTGTGTTTTGTACATGGTCAAATAATGTATTTCATATTCTGACCACCTGTGGGTCTGAGAAAGTGAAGGTTAATGTTGAAGGAGGACTTCATTGAAAGGTAGTAACTGTGATGTTCTGTATACCGTTTTAGTTTCCCTTTCCCCAATCCGTAATGTAAATACTTAATTATATTGGTGAACACAACTACTCTATTTTCTCTTCTTTTTTAAAAGCAACAAGCCATTGTAATTTTAAATTTGATCCTGTTAGAGAATCTAATATTGGAACAGGTAATCAATTCTAGTTGTGCTAGAGGGTCCTGTGTGACTTAGACTATTTATTTATTTTTATTCCACTTCTTTTTCTATCTCTAAAATCAAAACAGTAATTATCACTGACCTCTCCCTGTTACTCATGATATTTCACTATCACTAAATAAAGTTTTCAAACAGCTTTATGATACTTGGGAATAGAGTCTAAAGGAATACTATATGGTATTTTTATTTAGATTTAATTCATTTGCCAATTAATGTACCATATGTCTAATGTTTTACATTTTCCTTTACAAATTTGAAATGTGTAATTTTGTATATTTTTTGATTTAATAGAATGTATATTATAATTTGATGATTTCAAGTACCAAAGGAATATTTATTTTCACCTAAATGTTAAGGTGTTTATGGGAAAACAAATGTATGTATATTAGTTTGAAACTTCAAGATCTAAGTTAAACAATTCACTTTATTATTTTGAAATAACTTGTTTTGTTTTAGGAAAGAGTAGGAAACTTTTTGGCCGACTTTTATCTGATGAATGGACTTGTTTTAGAATCAAGAAAAAGAAGAGAACATCTCAGTGAAGAAGATATTCTTTGAAATAAGGCCATCATGGAGAGTTTAAGTAAAGGTGGAAATATAATGGAACAGAACTTTGAGGTATAATTTTTACTTCTCTGAACTTACGATGATCTAAGATAAGAGGGGGTAGACTTCATTCCTGGCATTCAGTGAGTTTATGTAAGTACACTCATATATTTTGTTTACTGTGTATCACCTTTTATTTTTTGTGATATGGCCTTTGGTGATTTTTTTGTGAATCTGTTCTTGGTCTTTGAGTCTTCACTCACAAATAAATTTAAATCATTTATAAGCATGAAACACAGTACTAATTTTCAATCCATGTCCCTTGCATATATTCTTTTTCCTACTTCACCAACTGAAGTCTTTTGCTGCTTTGAAGGTCCAGCTAAAGCTCCACCTATGTTATGATGTCATTTTTGGCCAATACCTTCTTATAAATTTTTTATTCAGTACCAGTTTCTTGAAAGCATGCTCTGGACAAGGAATTATATGACAGTAGGGAAAGGGAGGGTATATTCGGAAATTCAAAGGTATATGAGATATCATAATTGCCTCTGTAAACTTAATCCCTAATAACATAAATTGCATGGGTTCTTGAATTTTTTTTTTCTGACAGTATCAGAAATACAAAAAAGTACTAAAATAGTACAAGGAATGCCTGGATAGCCTTCATCAAGACTCACCAAATATTAACTTTTTACTACATTTGTATAGCAATGTTTTTCAAAGTGCAGGATAGAGACCCTTAGTAGACTATGAAATCAGTATAGTGGGCTGTGCCTACCCTTTTATTTTAAATTAGAACCTAAAGATAATAGAATAAAATCAGAGCACATCACCATAGTACGGGTCATTATTACTTTATGAAACAATAGTTTCAGGAGTTTATGTATTATGTAAATATGCATGGGTAGGAGAGCTGGGCTATAGTGTAAAATGTGATAAAAATATTAAAAGCTAATAAGAGAAGGCTTCAGTTCCCTGAATGTTTAGTTTCTCCCTGATGGCACTGTGAGTACCAGATGATGTTATAGGGATAAATTTTCCTAAATGGTATGCCAGGTTCCAAGTATTTTATGTTAATTCATATGTTCCAAGAAAAGATTTTAATGTTTAGAAAGTTCATACATTGAGTAGTTCAGCCCTAGTTTAATTAAATAAGTATAGAGGGTGTAAAGTGTTTAAGAATCCCCATTAAATGTTAAAGTTAAAATTGTTTTCTGCTGGGATTAAAGATGGTGGTTTGAGACATGAGACAGAGGCCTCCTCCCAAAACCACATTTAATATGAAAATATAGTTAATATATCTAATCCTGAAAGAGCAACAGGAAAGAAGGCTGTGCCAGACTGCATAAACCTGGAGAAAAGAACAGATATCACAGAAAAGGGTAACATAACAGAGCCTTGATCTGGTGGGACCCAAGCCTTTCCCTCACCCCAGCTCACAGGTGGGAAGAAGAGAAATGGAGCAGGGAAGGGGTGGAGGCCTAGGACTGCTAAGCAACCAGCCCTGGAGACCTCTGTAGGAGCATGAACCTACTTTGCATGGTAGTCTGGAGATTAGTGGGGTTGGAAAGCTAAGACAGGTGGAATACTTGGAGAGACTGAGATTCCAGCCACTTCTGGAAAACAGGGATCCACATCTGGCCACTCTGGGACAGAAGAAAGGTGGGCAGTCTGAGGGACTTCCTAACAGTGAGAGGGCTGCTAAAGGGGCAAGGATTGCACAGAGCTTGCTGCTCAGGAGAAAGGACAGGTGGACAAAATTGTCCGGTTGCACTCTGCCTAGCAGGTTGGAAAATTTCAGGAGCTTCAGGTGCTCCATCACCCTGGCTGGCTATGCAGCTCCCCACCATGCAGCAGATCTCAAAAGTGAGCTGTTAAATATTCAGTAAACCATGTAAACAGATGTGCTGTCATCCAGGCTTTGTTGTTCTATTTATAGAGCACAGGCAGAGTAGGTTTAGCACAATTCTAAAGGGCCTTAGGTTTTTTGTAATGGTAAATGAGCACTGACTACAATTTAGTCACCCTGCATTAGCCCCTAACAAGAGGGTCAGCCTGTCCTTTGAAGCTTTGAAGCCATGCCTTAACTTTTCTCTAGCTAAGAAAGTCTTAGATGGTGCTTTCTTCTTCTATAAGGCTGTTTTGTCTATGCTGAACATCTGTTACTTAGAGTAGCCACCTTCACTTATTATCTTAGCTAGATCTGGATAACTTGCCATAGCTTCTCCATCAGCACTTTCTTCTTCACCTTGCACTTTTATGTTATGAAATGACTTCTTCCCTTAAAACTCATGAACTAGCCTCTGCTAGCTTCAACCCTTTCTTCTGTGACTTCCTGACCTCTCTTAGCATTCACAGAATTGAAGAGAATTGGAGCCTTGCTCTGGATTGGGCTTTGGTTTAAGGGAATATTGTGGCTATTTGGTCTTCTATCCAAAGCCACTAAATTTTCTCCATTCAACAAATAAGGCCCTATGGCTTTCTTATCATTCATGTGTTCGCTGGAGTAGCATTTTTAATTTCCTTGAAGAACTTTTAACTTTGCATTCATAACTTGGCTGACTAACTGGCCCAAGACAGGTAGATTCCAGTTTATCTCAGCTTTGGGTATGCCTTTCCCACCAAGCTTCATGTCTAGCTTTTGATTTAAAGTGAGAGTTGTGCAAGTCTTCCCTTCACTTGAACACTTAGAGACCATGTAAGATTATTAATTGGTCTAATTTCAGTATCATTGTGTGTGAGAGAATAGGGAGGGCAGAGGAGAGGTGGGAGATAAGAGGGGAGTGGCTGGTGTTTGGAGCACTAGAAACACGCACAACCTTTATTAGTTAAGTTTGCTGTCTTATATGGCTTGGTTCCTGGTGCCTCAGAACAAGGATAGTCTATAACACCAAAGATCACTGATCACAGATCACGATAATATAGTAATCATGAAAACGTTTGAAACACTGAATTACCAAAATGTGACACATTCTGAGGTGAGCAAATGGTGTTGGAATAATGGCACCGAAATTCTTGCTGGATGCATGGTTGTCACAAACCTTGCAAGCATTTGCAAAAAATGCAGTATCTGTGAAATACAATAAAAAGAGGTAGGCCTGTATTATTGAAGAAAGCTTCAAAGAGGAATGCACTTTTGAATTCATTTCCCTGAAACTTTTTTCTTTCTTTTAGACTTCTAAACTGTTCACTTAGTATCTGTTTCTCAGTATTCTGTATATGACTAAAATTAAATAAGGCTACATTTCTACACTATCTTTAAATTAAGTCTCAGTGAAGGTTGCCCATTTGTGAATTGTAAATTCTTTCCATAATTCTCATTTTATCTGTCAGAAAGAGGTTATATGAGACTGTTCAATACATTCAGAAAAATTTTAATTGGATATATTTGGAAGCATTTTGTAAAGTTTTAAATTTCAGTTAAGGGTCAAGATTTTGCTTTTAAAAACTATATTTATCTTTTATTATATTCAGTATAAATGAATTTATTCTTGGACAAACAAAGAGCCTTTATTAGTTAGGGTTCTTTGAGGAACAAAATCAAAAGATCTCACTCTCTTTCCCTCTATGTATCTACATGCAGATATGTGTATAGATACATAGGAAAACAGATTGATTTAAGGAATTGGTTTATGTGAATAACAGAGCTGACAAACCTAAAATCTGTCAAGCAGTAAAAAAAAACAAAAAGAAAAAACAGTATCTGCAAAGCACAATTAAAGAGAAATACAATTAAATAAGGTATGCCTGTTTATATTTTTTATTTTACAATGTTTTTAGCAGTTATTCTGCAAATGCACCATCCTGTACTACAGGTGTGATTACTGAGCATTTGAAATGTGGCTAGCCTTAACTGAGATGTGCCTTAAACGGGATTTTGAAGACTTAGCATGAAAAACAAGAATGTTAGATAGTCTTAATAATGTTTTATTTTACATTGATCTTTTTGAAATAATGCTTTGGATATTGCATTAAAATAAATGTATTATTAAAGATAATTTCCTCAGATTCAAAAGGATATATGCAACCCTATGTTTATTGCGGCACTTTTTACAATAGCCAAGATATGGAAGCAACCTAAGTGTCCATCAGTAGATGAATGGATTACAAAGATGTGGTACATATACACAATGGAATACTATTCAGCCATAAGAAAGAAACAAATCCTACCATTTGCAACAACATGGATGGAGCTGGAGGACATTATGCTCAGTGAAATAAGCCAGGCAGAGAAAGATAAGTGACAAATGATTTCCCTCATTTGTGGAGTATAACAACGAAACAAAACTGAAGGACCAAAATAGCAGCAGACTCAGAGTCTCCAAGAAGGAACTAGTGGTTACCAAAGGGGAAGGGTGTGGGAGGGTGGGTGGGGAGGGAGGGAGAGGGGAATTTAGTGGTATTATGTTTAGTACACATTGTGTGGGGGATCACAGGGAAAATAGCATAGCAGAGAAGGCAAACAGTGAATCTGTGGCATCTTACTACACTGATGGACAGTGCCTGCATTGGGGTATGGGTGGGGACTTGATAATACGGGTAAATGTAGTAACCACATTGTTTCTTTGTGTGAAACCTTCATAAGAGTATATATCATTAATACCTTAATAATAATAATAATAATAATTTCATCTACTTTTATGTGCCTATTATGTGGCTTGCATTGTATTTGTTAGTACTGCTCTATTGTTTACAATATACATCCTTGATCAAAGTCTAATGTTAAATACTACATTAACCTCCTTCAGAGCAATGAAATGACCCTAGATGACTAACTTCATTCCCTCCTTCCAGAATTACACACAGTTATCTAGGCCCACAGGTTTTATTTTTACCTTAAAAAGTCAGAATTCATTTAGGTTTATTTAGCATTTTTGTTCTTCACTTTCCTTCATCTCTATACTTCTATCAGAATCATCTTTTTTGTATATGAAACATATCCTTCAGTATTTCTTTTTAAAATGGTCTGATAAGTGGATTCTCTTAGGTTTTCATTTGGAAATGAGTATTCAACTTCAATCTTGAAGGGTACTGTACTGGGTATATAATTCTTGATTGGTTGTTCTTCCCTTCAGCATTGCATGTGGTCTTAATGTTTCTTTTTGTTTTCTTTTCTTTTCTTTTCTTTTTTTTTTTTTTTTTGAGAAGTCAGCTATAGTACTTTCTCCTGCTCCTTTAGAAGAAATTGACTTTTCTTTTCTGGCTGCATTGAAGTTTGTTTTTAATTTTCAGTTAATTCGATTCAAAGTGTACTCCTTTTTGTATTCTACTTGGGTTGGTCTCCTTCAATCTCTGAATTGGTGGTTTTCATCAATTTGGAAAATTCTCAGCAATTCTCTCTCAAAGAGTGCTTTAGCCCTATTCTCTCTCTTCTCTCCTGGGGTCCAATTAATGTAGAACTTTTGTTGCCCTTTTATTTTTTCCATTTCCATTTTGCACTATGGGTATTTTTTCCTGACCATGATCATGAATTCTGTCTTCTTCAGCATCTAAACTGTTACTAAGCCATTTATTTCATTTTTAACTTATTCCATTTGATTCTTTTTCAAATACATTATTTCAATTTTTACATTTTATAGTTTTCCACTTAAATATTCATCCTTTGTCATGTCCCCAAGAGCAGAATAAACAATGCTGTTATTTAAAGTCTCTGTCTAATAATAATTATAATAAATGAAGCTCTGATGAGTTTGTTTCTCTTTGTTTTTCTCCTTGGTTCTCATTAATGTGGCCCAGTTTCCTTACAATGTTGGTCATCTATAATACTAAGCTGGACATGGTATTTAATTAACCCTTTATATAAACAATTTGAAGCCTAAGAAACAATACTCCAGTAATTACAGTGAAAGAAGCTCTGATGGGTCTGTTTCTCTTTGTTTTCCTCCTTGGTTCTCATTAATGTTGCCCTGTTTCCTTACAATGCTGGTCATCTGTAATGGTATGCTGGACATAGTATTTAATTAACCCTTTATATAAACAATTTGAAGCCTAAGAACAAATACTCCAGTGACTTTCATTTACTTTTTTTTTTGGTATCATTAATATACAATTACATGAGCAACATTATGTTCACTAGACTCCCCCAATCAAGTCCCCCCAACATACCCTATTACAGTCACACAGTCACTGTCCATCAACATAGTACGATGCTATAAAATCACTACTTGTCTTCTCTGTATTGTACAACCCTCCCCGTGCCCCCACACACATTATATCTGCTAGTAGTAATGCCCCTTTTTTTTCCCCCTTATCCCTCTCTTCTCACCCATCCTCCCCAGTTCCTTCCCTTTGGTAACTGTTAGTCCATTCTTGGGCTCTGTGAGTCTGCTGCTGTTTTGCTCCTTCAGTTTTTTCTTTGTTCTTATACTCCACAGATGAGTGAAATCATTTAATACTTGTCTTTTTCTGCCTGGCTTATTTCACTGAGCATAATACCCTCTAGCTCCATCCATGTTGTTGTAAATGGTAGGATTTGTTTTCTTCTTATGGCTGAATAATATTCCATTGTGTATATGTACCACATCTTCTTTATCCATTCATCTACTGATGGACACTTAGGTTGCTTCCATGTCTTCGCTATTGTAAATAGTGCGGCAATAAACATAGGAGTGCATATGTCTTTTTCAAACTGGGCTGCTGCGTTCTTAGGGTAAATTCCTAGGAATGGAATTCCTGGGTCAAATGGTATTTCTATTTTGAGTTTTTTGAGGAACCTCCATACACTGCTTTCCACAATGGTTGAACTAATTTACATTCCCACCAGCAGTGTAGGAGGTTTCCCCTTTCTCCACAACCTCGCCAACATTTGTTGTTGTTTGTCTTTTCGATGGTGGCCATCCTTACTGGTGTGCAGTGATATCTCATTGTGCTTTTAATTTGCATTTCTCTGATGATTAGCGATGTGGAGCATCTTTTCATTTGTCTGTTGGCCATCTGAATTTCTTCTTTGGAAAAGTGTCTGTTCAGATCCTCTGTGCATTTTTTTTAATTGGATTATTTGCTTTTTGTTTGTTGAGGTGGATGAGCTCTTTATATATTTTGGATGTCAACTGTTTATCGGATATATCATTTATGAATATATTCTCCCATACTGTAGGATGCCTTTTTGTTCTATTGATGGCATCCTTTGCTGTACAGAAGCTCTTCAGGTTGATGTAGTACCCCTTGTTCATTTTTGCTTTTGTTTTCCTTGCCCGGGGTGATAAGTTCATGAAGAAGTTGTTCATGTTTATATCTAAGAGATTTTTGCCTATGTTTTTTTCTAAGAGTTTTATGGTTTCATTACTTAGATTCAGGTCTTTAATCCATTTTGAATTTGCTCTTGTGTATGGGGTTAGACAATGATCCAGTTTCATTCTCTTACATGTAGCTGTCCAGTTTTGCCTGTTGAAGAGGCTGTCATTTCCCCATTGTATGTCCATGTCTCCTTTATTGTATATTAATTGACCATAAATGTTTGGGTTACTTTTGTTTATTTTTGACATGTGGCTGGGGTACTAGATTCCAGGATCAACTAATCCAGGGATTGACATATTTTTCTGGCCCTCACAAATGACTCAAAATATGCTTCAGCCTATATCAGCACTGATTTCCTTACAGTTCACCCTTCCTCCTGAAGTGTAGTACTTCAAGTTCCCAGTTCAGAGAGGGTATGTTTAACAGCTACCCCATATCTGATAAGCCCTGACCTTCATCTTTTATATTCTTAGTTCAGTGAGGCTGTCAGAAGTACTGCTTAGCCTCTTAACCACTTCTAGATTAACAAAAGCTACTAGGGCAAAATAATCTAAAATGCTAGGCTCCCATCTTTGGATTTCTACCTTCTGCCAGACCTTGACCCAGTAATTCCTTCATAGCTTATTATTAGATCTCTGGTGCCCATAGAGTAGAACACTTTATTCTTATTTGCTTCTAAAGAAGACTAGTCCTCATTAGTTCATCATTACTAGAGACAGAAATTCTACTTCAACTTTGTTAACTTTTTTCCATATTTCTAATACTTTGCTTTCTGTTCTTTGATCATTAGTGTATAGAGATGCAATAATTTTGAGCATTAATGATCCTGACTTCCATCAAAATGTACTTTCTTAACACTTTTAAGTCACTTTTACCTCAAGTTCCATTTTATCAGCAATTAATCTTGTCATTCATACTTTCCTTTACCATTGGTCAATATAAAATTTCCATTTTTCACCATTATCATTCAGGTATGTCTGTAAAAGTCCTTTTCTTCCCTTCTGGTAGATGTCATAGTTATTATTTTTGGATTTTTTTCACTACTCCTTTCTCTTAGTACCAAATCCCATACCTTAAGTACATGAACCATGGAAGGACACATGACACAAACCTAACCAGTCTGATACCCAACTAGAATACTGTTTCAAGGAAAGTCACAATTCCCACCTGGGTAAAGGTTCTTCCTTTTTTTTTTGTATGTGATATGGTGGGGAAGACTTTCTTGCTATTGGAACTCCAATAATTTAAAGTTTTGAGTATGGGGATGCATATGCTCTACCACATAAACTAGTGATTCTTTATCCTAATAAACAATTATAATCCCCATTTTAACATGCCAACATCTGACAATGTCTGGCATATTCTTTGTTGTTGAAACTGGGGAGTGGAGGGTGTTAATGGTATCTAAAGGGTAAAGGCCAAGGATGTTGCTAAATACCTTAAGAGGTACAGGACAGCTTCCCACCACAAAGAGATATCCACCACAAAATGCAAATGCAGAGGCTGAAAAACTGAAACAGATAAAGCCCAACTGCAATAGGAAAGAATGAAGGTCTACATAATAGTAGAGCTAAGATGCAATACCCCTCCCTTAAAAAAAAGTAAAATTCTGCAAGGTCTGGATATAATCATGTCCAATATTGGTTCATATCCTATCTTCAGTTATATGAATCAGTAAGCATGACTTAAGCTAGTTTGCAGTGATTCCCTATCACAACTGCCAGAATCACTACTAATACAACATGGTAATATAAAGCTTTATTTGCCATAATCATATTTTAGGAGATTTCTATTTTGTAGGAACTTTTGTTTTCTCTTCTTTTTTATTTGGACTTTCATATTTCTGTTTATCTTCAGCAATAATATAAAATGTAGTAGATAGATTTTAAATTATGTTTGAAGCAAACTAACACTTTTCAGAAAATATTCATAAACTTAAATTTAACAAATTTAAACATAAACCATACTTCTGATTCCCTTTTACAAAAAGTGAGATAGTACTTTCATTTCTCCTCTATCTCAATCTTTGTTTCACTAATTTAAATGCTTTTAAAAATTTGAAACAACAGGTCTTTTTTTAGAACTTTGCTCTCAAGATCATAATCATATTTCCTATGATTATAAGACTTACCTTTGTTATATTTAACTGGTTTCAATGTTCATTATCAGCCCTTTTCTGACACAACTCCTTACTTGGGCTAGTCATGTAAATTCATCTCTCATATCTTTGATATTTCTTTGGGTAATATTTTTCAGGAATGTTATTATGATGATTAGTCTAATTTCTAGAATATTACTCCAGCTTTCACAAATGCATACCTGCCTAGAAAGAATTCTACAGTTGGAAGATGTAGCAAGTATGTTCTAACACTGAAAAGGTCTGAGGCCAATCTGATATTCATTTTTTCAATAACAATCTGTGCTTTTTACTTATATATGTGTACAGTTCATCACTAAATTTTAAAATACCACCAAAATATGCAGAATCTCTTCATTAATATTCCCTGGAGCATATTACAAACTCAGAATCATTATGAACTTTGGAATCAGACCTAGTTTTAGATCAAAAATGTTTTCTTCTTTATTTATAGCTTTAATCATTGCCTCTGATCCATTAATTTGTTTAATTCTCTGGAAATACATACTATTCATAAATGAAGTCTACAGAGGTATACTCCATATTTATAGTTTGTCCTTCATCCTTTTATTTTTTCTTTTTCTCTACAGGCTGTTTTCAAATGAATTTTGTACATTACTCATTTAATTTTCTACACTGCCAAGACCTTATTTAATACACTTAATTTAATTTTTTTTAATGATATGACTACATTTTTTTGTTTACTTTCTTATTTTCACCTGTTCTCTTTACATCATTATATAAGTTTTGGAAAAACAAATTGCTTTTATATATTACTGAAAAACAAGGCAATTATTTTCTAAACTTTTCTTCTATTTCTTACAGTGTTTTTAGTGTCTTCAAGATTCTGACAGTGATGCTTCTTTTATAACATGTATTTTTCAAGGATCCCCAAATGGACTTTATTTTTCTGCTCACCCATCCTAGAATGATGATTTTTTCAGATTTAGTATGGGAAAGGCCAGATTGTTCTCAATTCTTGCAAGAAAATGAGTAGCAGAAACCCTTTCTAACTCTGCAGCTGAAAGAACAAAATTTAAGCACTTTCCTATAAGGCTCTATTCTAATACTCTCAATACAAAGAGAATCAAACAGCTAAGGAATCAAGGAGTAGCTGTATAGAAATCAAAGACAAGGAGAATGGTGCAAGACTTACACTCTGAAAACTATAAAATACTGCTGAAAGAAATTAAATAATTTAATCTAAACTAATGAATTAAATATTGTTAAGATGACAATACTCCCCATGTTGGTCTGTAAATTCACTGCAATCTCCATTAAAATCAGAACAGTCTTTTTTGTAGAAATTGATAAGCTGTTCCTAAAACTTACATAGAAATTCAAGGGACCCAGAATATTCAAACAATTTGGAAAAAGCATGCTAAAACTGGAGGACTCACACTTCCAAACTTCAAAACTTACTACAAAACAACAGTAATCAATGAAGTATGTACTTGCATAAGGATAGACATATACATGAATGGACCAATCAGCCAAAGCCAGAAATTAATTCAAAGTAGATCACAGACCTAAATGTAAGAACTAAAACTATCAAACTATTAGGAAAAAAAACAAAGGAGTAAATCTTTGTGACCTTGGATTAGGAAATTATTACTCTGATATACCACAAGCACAACACAAAAGCACAGAAGAAAAAATAAATTTGACTTCATCCTTTGTGCTACAAAGGATGCCATCAAGAAAATGAAGAGACAGCCTACAGGTGAAGAAAGTATTTTGCAAGTCATTGTATTTGATAAGGGTCATATATCCAGAATATATAAAGAACTCAACACTCAATAATAAAAAGAAACCTAATTTAAAAATAGGAAAGACTTTGAATAGCCATTTCTCCAAAAAATATATACAAATGGCCAATAAGCACATGAAAAGCACATGGCTCAAAATCATTAGCCATTAAGGAAACATATGGAAACTGCAATGAGATACTACTTTACATTCACTAGGATGGCTATAATCAAAAAGACAGGTAACACAAGTGTTGACAAGAAACACAAATTGGAATCTTCATATACTGCTGCTAGGAAAGTAAAAGTACAACCACTTTGGAAAACAATTTGTCAGTTCCTCGAAATGGCACACAGAGTTACCACAAACCCAGCAAAAGATGTAATACCCAAGAAAATGAAAACACGTCCACATAAAAAGCTGCATGCAAATGTTCATGGCAGTGGAAACAACTCAAATGGCCATAAACTGATGAATGTATAAATAAAATGAGTTACATCCAAGCAATGGATATTATTTGGCAATAAGAAGGAATGAAGTCCTGCTACATGCTAAAACATGGATGAACCTTGACAATACAGTAAATGAAAACATGGATGAACCTTAAAAACAATGCAGTAAGTGAAAGAAGCCAGTCACAAAGACCACATATTGTGTGATCCCATTTATAAGAAATGTCTAGAATAATCAAATCTATAGAGACAGAAAGTAGATTAGTGATTGTCTAGGGCTGAGGGAAATGGAGGAGAGGGGAATGAAAGCTAAAGGGCTCAGGGTTTCTTTTTAGGGTAATGAAAATGTTCTCAAATTGATTGCGGTGATGGCTGCACAACTCTGAATATTCTAAAAACCATTTACTTGTACAAATTAAGTGGCTCCATTGTATAGTATATGAATTATGTCACAATAAAGGTGTTCAAGAATAAATAAAAGATAAAGGAAGTGGGGAACAAGTAAGGTTCTTAGAATTGGAGTACAAACTCATTCATGCTCCTAACAATTTTAAAAGCAAGTCTTTCTTACAAAGATCTTTTTATTGGACTTATTTTGCCTTAACAATCACCACCCAAGTTATTCTAGCTCTGAACTAAAATAAGCTCTCTTGCCCACTTGCTTCTTTGGTGTGAATTTCTCTATTAGAAATAAGGAACTAGAAACAGCTTACTTTTTTCTACTGCTATGAATCTCAGTGATAGCACTGTATCAAATCAAAAGGGGCAGGTTTATACAAACTTGATCCTGCCATCTGTTTGCCATATTAGAAATTTTCTCATCCCCTAATTCAGGGATATGACATAAATAAAGTTTTACTGGAAAACAGCCACATGCTGACTGTTTATGAATTTTTTATGACTACTTTCATGTAACACATGGTCTGGCCTGCAAGCCTATAATATTTACTATCAGGACCTTTATTTAAATGTTTGTAGACCCCTGTTCTAACAGTGAGGGATTCATGTCATAATGCATTGCTTCCAAGATAAAACATCCACCAGCCATCAATATAATTTATATATATAATCACACTACATTACTATCATTAAAAATTTCTCTCATAATCAGTTTACTTGATTTCAGAGTCATCATTATACTATAATGTACAGAAGAGTTCAAAGTTTCAATTATTTTTCCAACATTTCACCCAGAAGCAAAATCCATTCATTTTCATTCAATAAATATTTACTGAGCATTACTAGTTCTAGACACTGAAGACTCAACCATTAACATACTAGAAATAATTTCTGCCCTCATGGAAGTTATAGTCACAAAAGAGAGTAAGAAAAACAAAAACTGAGACAAAATAGATTGTGATATGTGTTAAGAAAAACAGAAAGAAGCTAAGATTGAAAATAATAAAGGGAGACATTTTTGATACTTCAGTCAAGAAAATCTATCTAAAAACAGGAGCTTTAAAATAAGGTCAAACAGGTAAGTAGGAACAAAGACATCAAAGAATGAGAAGAAAAGCATTCCAGACAAAGAACAGAAGTAACCTGCCATATAAAAAGAACTAAAAGAAAACAAGGATGGTCAGGTCATTTTTAAAAAGTGAGAGATTTGTACAAGATTATATTGGAGAAGTAGGCAAGGCCCAGAACATGCAGGACTCTGTAACTATGTAAGAAATATGAACTTACTTTTAAATAGAGAAGGCATTAAAGGATCTTGAGCAGATAAATTATGTGATAAAAGTGAAACTTTAAGATCACTTTGGGTTATTATATACAGAATGGAATGGAGGGTGACATAGAGAAGCTAGTTTTAAGCCTGATGTGGTGTTCCAGAGAAAAGACAGTAAGAATTGGTTAGTCTCAAAGTGGTAGCAGTGGAGACAGAACATAGACTGATTTAAAATAACTTGTTAATTAGAAATGTATGAGTAGGAGGCCAGGGTGAGAAAAAGAATGGTCCCAGTGATTGAGGCTGAGCAACTGGAGAGTTAATGATTTACTAAATGACTGTGTAGCCAGATGGGAGGGATAAGGTAGAAGATAATAACTGCATTTGGACAAGTAAATTTTGAAGTATCTCTGAGATTCCCAAGTGGAGATGACTACAAAATCTGGAACTCCAAGAAGAAGTCCAGGCTAGAGATATAAATTTGACAGTAAAAAGAAAGAAAGACATTTTAAATCAAACATAAATTTATGAATATCCATTTTTGTACTAATAGTAGAAAAAGTAGTAATAGGTTCTCTTCCTTCCACTTCATCTTTCAGGAGAAAAAGAAGTACCATGCTCTAAATGGCAACAGAAGAAGAAAACTAGGAACTAAGGACACTAGTTGCTGACAAAAGGGAACCATGTGGGTAAAGACAAGTGGGAGGAAAACTTCATTTTTATAATGTATCCTTTCATATCTTTTCTATAATTTTGTAGCATGTGGATATAATAACTATTTTAAAAACTACACAAATTCAGGAGCACCCACCAGAGTCTAGACCACCACCTATGTAACAAAATCAAGGCATTGATGCACCTAGATAATTACTCTTCTTTTTCTTAAACCCTCTAAGAACATATAGATGAAAGGGTAAAGCAGTAGTATCTACTGAAGTTACAAATAAAACTTCCCATCACAAAACCAAACTAATCCCATTTTCAAAAGATTTATGAAATGGAAATGACTGAGTTAAAAAACCCAATCCCTCTCATTTTACAGGTAAAAATACAGTAAGACCAGAGTATAATCAAGAATGCCAAATATCCTGCTGTGATATCAACATTTTAAGTGAAAATAATAATATCACCATCATCTAGCCAACACTGGAGTTAGTTTACTGACCACGTGTTACCATAAAACTAAGTGCTCAAACATCCTAGTTACCTCCATCTACTATCCCACCAGTTTTCTAAGTCCTCAACCTGCTGCGTAAGCTAATTTATTACACAATGAATTCTAAAACCTTAAAATAACCTTCTCTCTCAACTATTCACAAAGTAGTTTTATATCTGAAATTGAATGCCTTTGTTCTAACTTGATAAACAAAACTGTAATCTGTTTTGTCAAATGAGTAAAAATTATCCCAGCAACATTAAGGCCACTATCTTGTTAAAGTAGGCAAACTGCCAACCGAAAAGCTGGCATTTACAGGGCATCTATTACATGTGCCCAGCACTATGCCGTACACTTTGTATACCTTGTTTTTTTAAATTTGCTACAACACTCTGTGAGACAAATATTATTCCTATTTCACAGGTAAGAAAAATAAAACTAATAAAAGTTACATAATTCCCTAAAATTACATATCTAGAAATTGTGGAAGTCATAATTAATATCCATATGAATACCACACCAACAGTTTTCAAACTTTTTGATCTCAAAACCACTTTCTACTCTTAAGAATTATACAGAAGATCTCGAAAATCTTTTACAAGCATAAATCAATTTTTGCCATATTAGAAATGTTTTAAAATTGTTTTAATTTCAAAAGTACAATAAACTGATCACATGTTAATATACAATTGTCATGAAAAAAAGATTGCATTAAAGAATGAATGACAAGAGTGATGCTATATTACATTAATATTTGTTTTACTAGAAAGCAGCAGGATTTTTATAACTGTTTCTGCATTCAATAGGGTGTAAATGTGGTTTTGGTTTGAAGTATATGAAGAAAATCCAGACTCAGAAGGTATGCAGTTGAAAAAAGAAATAGTATTTGAATAGTCTTTTCAAATAATTGAGGGTATTGTTTGATACTATAGCAAAACTCAGAAAGTGGTCATTTCTAAAAGGTTAGTTACAATATGAAAGCTAAAACTTTATCCATAAATGTTTTGTATCATGTTAGCTGGAAATCCACTGGCTTCTCTTGCACGTTGAATGGACTTTGTAAGGCTGGAGGCACCAGGGGAAGGGGTGAGCCTGCTGGACAAGCTCAGGCCTCACCAAACAAGGCGAAGAGACCAACAGGTTCTGGTCTGACAACATTCCAGAAACTGATCAGATAAACATTCCTAACTAACTAACCTTCTTCCCCAAGCTAGAAGAGTAGTGCTAACTTTCCAATACCTGGCTAAAGGCCAATGAGAGACCCCCTATGTACCCTAGGTGAGCCAATCCTCGAGCCACTGTATACCTTTGATCTCCCTCCCCTTACTTTCTTTAAAAACTTGCTGCCTACCCTGCTGGGCATGACTTTCCCAGCCTCCATTTCTGTAGACTGAGAAACCTCATCCGGGAATTGCGTTCAAATAAACTACCTGGCCCTTGATTGCCTCTCTTCGCCTGCTTATTTTGGCTAGAATTTATCTTACAGACCTATTACATAATGTTGTAACATCATGCACTGATCTGAAAAATACTAAATTGAGTTGTTATGCAGATCTTCCAAATGTCAACACTTAGCACTATCCAAAACCAAAAAAAATAATATTTGGTAGTATCACCAATCTGACCAGAACTCTGTCAGCTTAGAGTGACACACACATTTTCCAAATGCTAATTTTTGATTCAAAGTTTGAATTTTTTCATTGGCAACAAATACTGTCAATTATGTTCCTTGAATTCACAGGCTTGTTTAATTCATCTTCCAGAAAAATGCCTGCTGAATATCCAAATTGGAATAATCATAGTTTGTCTACATGATGTTCTTTCAGGTAAAAATGGTATTCCATGATAAAAGCAGCTAGTTTGGCTTATTAACTCAAATTACTCATGTTTCCCTTTATTTTTCCCTTCAGTAGGTAGCAGAAGAGCATCATACATAATGCACAGTATGTCATTAAGAATATAAAAAAGATAGGTACTCAAGATTAAGCTTAATAAAATTAGTTATTTCTACAGCTTCAGCGAAGACATTGGGTAAAATTGGCTTTCTTTCTTTTTTTACTGCCAGTACATGGCTGTGAATAATACAGAACTACTAACAGTTTGGTGCCTTGATTCATGCTAACGCTTTACCTACCACTGCCTTCGTACCATTAGTGAAAATGTTTGCACAAAAGAAAAAGGCAAACAATAACTTTGTATTATTATTTCATATGGTACCTATATAGGGAGAAAGCAGGAAATCACATGGACTGGAACCAATATAGAGCCAGCTTTGAGACATCAAGTCCCATTCAAGCAAGCAGGAAAAAAGAATATTTTTATTTTCTCTCATAAATGGTACTACACATTTATGTTAAACAAATGCACATATTATTAGTGACTCCAAACCACCATGTACTCCTAACCAGCTTCACCTTCTCACTTTCATGGCTACCTTCACTTACTATACAGCATGTTAAATTGACCTTTGACCATCCAAGTGTCTATCATAGAGCAAGCAAAGTGAGCCTTTAAAACCAGATCATGTCACTCCTCTGCTCCAAACCCTCAAATAGCTTCCTATGTTGCTCAGAGTAAAATTCAAACTCCTTAACAATGGTCTACAAAGGTTCTAAATGCTTGCACACCCTGCTACCTCTCAAATATCCTATCTCCTACCAATCTCACCTTTGTTCCAGCCACACCAGCCTACTTCTTATCCCTGGAGCATGGTACCTTTGCATTTGCTATTCTCTGCCTGAAATTCTGTTCTACTAGATATCTGCTCCCTTTTATTCTTTATGTAGGTAACTGCTTAAATTTATCTTATCATTGATGTCTTCCCTGACCTTGATCTCAATGAAATAATTACTGTCTCACTTACCCTATACTCCCAGAACTCTATCCTACTTACTCTTCTTTATTTTACTCCGTAATATTTATCACTATCAGTCATACCATACATTTATAATTTTATTATTTGTCTTCCTCCGTTAGAATGTAAGCTCCATGAGAGCAGGGACTTTGTCCATTCTGTTCACCACTGTAATGCCAGCACCTAAAACACTGTCTATCACATATTAGCTCAGTATATACCTGTGACATGAAGGAAATGAATGAACAAAGAAAAGGGGGGTGGGGGAGGGAGCTATGAAGAGCCATTACAATAGTATCAAATTCTCTTTTTACTCTCTAAAAAGCATTTTGCCCAGAACAATGCAGGTCTCCACATGATTCTGTATAAAGCCAACCAAAACATATACACACATAAGAGGATATGCAACACAGCAAAGGTAGTTTTACAGAACTCAGTACAGTGCTGAGTGAGAGACAGCATTCATTAACATGCCTGGAAGACATCTACAGCCAAGAATCCAAACACACTGAACCAAGGTGCACCAGTAGCAGACTAGAGCTGACTTATAGGAGAGTCAAATAAACGTAACCCTTTAGCAGACTGACAGGCAGTATAAATTCAAGTATCAGATAAAACCTCAATTCAAGTCTTATATAAACCTAAAAAAAAAAAAGAATTCTACTGAAAGGCATATAACACCAAAAGTGAGAGCAAGATTTTGATATTAATGAGTATTACTGTTATATGAGCCTTCAGAAATATTTTCAAATACAGTCTTCTACTTGAGAATATCACACCACAAGAGGTGGATATTATGCCTACTTATTTCAGCACTTAAGTAAGTAGTATAATCTCATAAAAACCAGTTGTTTGTAGAAAAGCATGATCTCAAACTGAGATAATGATTCCAATATAGAGATAGCCCTCTAGCTTTGTAGATAACCTTTGGGATTTCAACCAGAGTAAAAGTCTCAAGAACAGATGAAATTCAATTAAACCACACAGTTAAACCTCACATATCCTGATAATTAACACCATCTGTAATATTCAAATAAAAAGACCTTTTCCCTTTTCCTACACACTTTTACATGTTTCAATCTTCCCCTAAAACTGATGTTTCATCTCTCCTTCAATGAAACAATTCGTATATGAACAGGAACATACTGTCCATCCAGCCCCCAACCAATTTTTGAGGAATAACATTCATCTTCCAGAACCCAAAGCATCCTGACAATTACACTGTATTCTGCATTAGACTTGTTTTGACTTAAGAATGACATTAACTTGGTACAGGCATATCACCCAGAACTTAATTCTCTATTGAGTTCTCCAGAACTCTCCTGCCTCATTGAGAATGCCCAGGACACAACATCACCAGTAACTGCTCATTTCTGCTTCCTTTTTTGCCAAAGTTGAAAGGTTGGGGTTCTTACTCCTATTGTAGCTCAGCAAAGGAAGGGATAAAAGATGATTCACCCCTGCCTCTTATAAGGAAACCCTGCAGAGGAAGCTGTATAGATGTGTTCATATCACCATTGTTAGTGGTAGGTCACATTCTAGTGCTAATGGTGATGCCATCAGGAAACACAGCCACTTTACCCAAGGACAGTCCTACTGTATTCAAGATGCACAAGGGGAAAGAAGTGAAAGCAAGGTCATATTCATACAGTCATGAGGATCAACTGAATCAAACCTGACAGATCACTGGAGTGACAGATTTCACTGCCAAATCACCCTTGTTATCAGTGAAGGTACAGAGCACTTTAATGGGTCACCCTGGACCTCCAAAAACAATATTTTTCTATGGGGAACTGAGGTCCGCCTTTCAAAAACAAAGTTCAGAAAAGATTACAAAACATGAGGAGAATAGATACAAAACTATTAGTGTTCTTTTAAAGATGTCATCATTTTAACCTTAATTTGGCAAAATTATTCACCTGAGGCTTAGTTCAAGATTGTTTTGCCATGCAAAGCTTAGCTTTACAGTCATCTCAAACAGAGATATTGTGCATTATTCTATTGCATTGACCATCATGAAGATTTTAGTGACAAAAAGGCAGAGAAAATAATACCAAAAGGAAAAGATTTACATAGAATAAGCCAGAGTAAGTATTCCCTGGGGGTACCAGATTATCATATTGCCTCAATTTTCAAATGTACATTTTTAATATTTCTGAAATTAAGATATTTTAAAATCCCTGTCTGAAGAAATCCACCAGCTACCACGCAGAGATGTTACACATGTTAACCATTTCACTGAGTTACCTGCATTGGCAGGAATATCCTGAATTGAGTTAGAACTTAAATTTGAAATCTCTAGTCACTCACTATGTGAAATAGTTTCAAGACTAGATTCCAACTCAGTAAAAGTGAAAATTAACTGTATAGAGAACATGGCTTATCACATGCTAGTCAGTGTAAAGACAGTAGAAACAGCCAAATTTCTCAGAGTATATCAGAAACCTTTCACATCTAGGAAAGGCTGGTTTCAGCAATTCATCTACCAAGGATTTTCATCACTCTGGCACCAAAAGCTTCTGACAAATGTCCAAAAGAAGGTATTTCACTTCCAAGGATATTTAACTCAATTAAGGGAAAAAAGCAAAATTACAAGTTTAACAAATAGGAAATGCAGTCAAAATCAAGAAAGTCTTCTATATACCTCACAAGCATTCTCAATTTTAAAGGGGTGAAGTAAAAGTTATGAGCAACAATTATAAAAATAGCATGTCACCATAATGTTTTAACTACCAATGGCAAAAAGTGATTCAGAAAAATCTTTACACTCAATGTACAAAAGGCTTAGTCTTAAATTGTAATTACATACTAAAAAAAAAAGTGGTATATAAGTAAAGATAAACTAATGATATAGTTTAATGTTTGTATACATTTAATGTACTGTATCTTTTTCCCTATGAAAAAAGTTGTCACTAAATTTATGAGTCACAATCATTTGTCATATTTGAACACACTATAAACATAATGTGTTATGGTTATCACTGTATTTAACTTATACTTCAAAATGTATGTTTGGATCCAAATACAATATTCCTCATTTATGGCTTAGAGAAGCAGTTCATACTCAACCAACATTTTACCACACACACACACACACACATACACAAAAGCTGTATCCTTGCTTCTATTCAATTAAGGTCAGTAATTTATAAAAATACACATCTATTCACACACCCCAAAAAACGTCTGTCTAATCAGAGATCACTGAAAACTGAACAAGCTAATGAACAGTGAGCTAAACAATGACTCAATTAGAATTCAATAACTTTCCAGCAAGGCAGAATTATAGATCAAAACTAACAAGGTACAATTTAATAAATATAAAGTCCTATTTGGGGGTTAAAAAAATAAACACAAGAAGGGATAGAATGGAAAGACAGTGAATAACTTGTGAAATAACTATGAAAAAACTAATGTACTCCTGCACTGCATTACTTAGTGTGTGCTTTTTTAGTAATATACATTACTAAATGTGTATTGCTTAGAGCAATAAATACAGTCTCCTTTATAAAGTCATTGCTTATGAGGCTACCACAGCTCCATCACTAAGCTTAGTTCTGGGCACCTCAAAGGGTTAACTAATCCTCAAAGGGAGGAATTAACTAGAGTTTCAGTAAAAGAAGATGATTAAGATGCTCATTTACTTAACATACTTATATAGTATTTACTGTTTCAGGAATTATTCTAAACACTTTATAAATCATGTCATATGAGGAATGGATACAGAACTTAAGGCTATTTAACCTAAGATAAGGAGAACATGATAGCTCTTGTCAAATAGCTAAAGGGCTAGCTAACATGTAGACAAGATAGCCCATTTATTTGTGCCATTATATAAAAAAGAAACAGGACAAATGAGAGATTTGGACTCTTGAGAGCTGTCTAATGGCAGATTCTCGCAATAAGGCTACTATAAGAACTAAATGAAAAAGTATGTATCAAAGAACTTTGTGGTAAATTGCTACATATTCATTTTTTGAATTGACTTCTTTGCATACAGTGGGTCCTGATGAATAGAAATATTTACAAAGAGGTTAATTATGGATGTTGGAGTCTTAGCTATTAATCCTACTATTCAATTTCCAGTTTTACAAATTTAGCAAAATTTCCTTGCATCTCTAGGCTTCATTTTCCTCACCTTTAAAATAAGAACAGAACTATCAGCTTTGCAGGGTTATTGTGAGAATTAAATGCAATAATGTATGTAAATACTTAGCATAGTGCTGACACACTCAATAAAGTGTTCCTATGATAATGATCATCATCATCACGTTGTGGAAGGAATCTCTCTAGAGTGAATATTTAACAATATGTTATGATGTGGTATGACTGTATGGCTCTGCTATGCACCAGTATGAGTATATGATTCTGCTATGCAGTTATCACATTGTAACAATCCATATATAATATATAGCTTGTTTTAGTTTGGGTGACATAAAAAACACTTATCTTTTGTAATTTGGAGAGAAACCTAGTCTTAAATCTAAATAAAGTTTCCAGGTTGGTAAAGTATCAAGAGTAAAAGTGATATAATGGGGAAATTATGCAGCTACAGGGAAAAAGGGGATTAAAGATGTAGCACAATAAGTAGAAGCGACTTCCTAGGAAACCTTCACTGCAGATGAGAATGTATATTGCAAAGGAAATTACAGTTACTGTTGCCACAAGTTAATGAACAACTGGTTACATTAATCAGAAATACCAACAATATTAAGGCAGTTAAGTGCAATGTAAACATTTGGTGTATCAAGGCAATTTAAAAAGTGAATTTCAGTGAACTAAAGACAAGAGTTTAAAGGTATTTACGATTCTAATTACTGTGAACAGAATTTGTACTTTTAGAAACCGACTCCTATGTGTTGGATTACAGAACATGGAAACTCAATAATCCTGCAATTCGGCACCTGTGATCAACCAATAAAATCAGTTCTAACATACTATTCTTAGTATTTTGACAGTCATAATCACCTATCTATCCTTTCAAAAGGAATTAACTATCAAAAGGAACTTATCACTGTTTTCAGGGACATTTCAAGGTAATGTAACTATATTTTAAAGGCAATGGTAGAAAGATGAAACATATACATAGCTACTATGAAGACCAAATTGGAAAAACTTCCTAACAGATGACTAATAATTCAAATAAACAACACATCTCCCACTAAAAACTGTCTCCCAAAGGGTTTGAATATAATTACCATCAACAAACTATCATATGCTTATTACATTATGAATAAATAAATTGAATGTAGGAATGAAAAACTGGGCATAGCTTTGAGGACCTTTTCTGGGGATTTAACTTACCATAAATTACAGGAAGTGTAACTGTTATTACAATAGTGTATGGATGTTTAATTTTTGCCCTAATTT
Source organism: Manis javanica (assembly GCF_040802235.1). NCBI lineage: Eukaryota > Metazoa > Chordata > Mammalia > Pholidota > Manidae > Manis > Manis javanica. The sequence goes on from NC_133159.1 coordinate 57,960,254, forward strand.
TTTATGATAAGCCTAGAGTCCAATGGAATTAAAGGAGTTTATTCCACCCGCAAGCATTTCATTAATGTGTTATATTTTATGCACAGACCTGAGTATGTTCTAACCAAATGTATGCAATAGTTATAGTCTGTTAAAAGCAGAGCTATTGACAATATTGGCTACCCAGTTTAAAATGGCCTAGTAAATTCTAAAATATGTGTTTATATTGGTTTTCCTTAGTATAACTTACTGCTCCTTAAAAATCAACTCACATTATATTTTTGAACGAAGCAAACAGAAAAAAACTGGCTGAGTTAGAATAAGGCAAAAAAATATAAATACAGTCCTGAAATAACAAATGATACTATAACATGTCCAACAAGCTACAATTAAGTTACTATGAACAATCGTAGTATATTTAGTCAGTCATCAAGATGAAACATTACTATTACCAATTATTTATGTAAAGCAAGTAAAAAACTCAAAACTATACTCCAACATTTTAGTTACTCAGAAGTCACTTCACTAACTCTAGGTATCAAATGCCAACAGATTACTACTGCGTGGCTTTGAGAAATCAAAGCATTCTATATTCCTTCTTACTTGCAGAGTATAGACACTTTGTATCAAACTAAGTTTCCTGAACGCAGAAAAAAAAAAATAAAGGACAACCTCATGGTGCGTAGAAATCACAACCAGTTGCAGTCAAGTTGGGATCTGTTTGTACCATGGTAATGAAAGTAGGTGGGGGCAATTTATATGTTTGAAACTCAAGACTCCAAGGTGGGATGGTGGGAGAGGAAGAAAAGATTCACAGTTCCAAAAACAAAGGAAGGAGGTCAGGTTGAATGAGAGGCAACCTAAAATTTCTTATGGTCAAAAATCAACACATCGAAGGCCTATGTCAAAAATAAACAAAACAGCTTCTCACAGGAAACTTTTAAGTGGGCAAAGAGGAAACATTCCTTTGCACCCACAAGAACCTATCTCCTTACCACTGGCATGCTATTACGGAAACGGTCATGATTTACAGGCATTTGGCCCGGATGACGGTCAAAAGAGAGGAAAGAGAGGTCTGTTGGAGAAGAGCCTAGGATTCCAGAGGCCTGGGGGAGGCACACCCTAGGTTCAGGGAAGGAGAGGTGGAGAGGGGAGATCACTCCTCACCGTGATTATCTTTCTGCCCGATATTGTGCGTGCGGATGAGAGAGGACAGTCTCCTCACATCCCCCTTGAAGACGCACTCGTGCACCGGGTAGTGTGCGGGGCAACTGCCTCCATCTACGACGAGAGCAATGGGATTGGTGCCCGCTAGAAGAGCCGGGGACTGGGAGGTGGTAGTCACGGAGGAATTGTGCAGTGGCAGGGCTGGGGCGCCGGGAGGGTTGGAGGAGACCGGAGCTGTCTTCAGCTGCAGCCGGTGGTGATGGTTACTGAAGATCTTATGACAGGCTTTGCCTCCCTTGCCGCTGCCTCCAGTGCCAGTCCTGCCTCCGGTAAAGGTGCCGCCGAGGGCAGCCGCCGCTTCCTCATCCCCGGGCTCCAGCAGGTCCCCCTCTTCCTTGCTGGGCTTGTGATCCCTCCGCAGTGAGCGGATCTTCTCCCCGGTCATCGCCCCCAGGGGCAAAGAGGGGATCGGGGAGGCTCACCGCGGGCGACGGAACTGGCGCTGCGGCGGCACAAGGCGATTAGAGCGGCGGCCAGGAGCCTCCAGCGCAGCATGAACTCCCAGAGCGCCCCCGAGACCGGGACAAACACATCTCCCAGACGAAGAGCCGGCTCTCGCCTAGGCACCAAGGACGCGCGCTCGCTGGGGGGAGCTAGAGCTCAGGTGCCCACGAAACCAGGATGCCTGACCCGCCGCCGCCGCCGCAGCCACTGCCTCACACCGAAAAACAGGGCACAGCCATCTTACCCTGGCTTCTCTCGCGAGAGCTCCCCCGGGAGGGAGGAGGGAGGAAACACCGCGATAAGTGAGCTGCCCGCTCCCTCCGTCGGACCTTCTATCAGCCCAGAGTAGCCAAGCACCGGAGCTGGAGTGTCTGAGCTGGGAGACTGAGCTTTGGCACTTCTGGCGTCGGCGGTCTGAAACCTTAGCCTGCGTTTGAGATGCTCGACGCACGTTAAAAACTGACTTAAACACTCCGATGTCTAGGCCTCCCGCAGGGAGTCAGACTGACGCCACTGCACTCAGGATATTGTGGGGAAGTTGGGGCTCCTATGGCCAGGATCCTCGCTAAACTTAAAACACCTGATGATGTAACTGGGCTGTTGCTAGGCTACCGCTTCCACACCTTTAGGCAATAAGCTGTTATTGTACTATATAGAGAGCTCGGCCAGGTGCTCTGGGCGGAGGCAGAGACGCTAGTGCTCGACCTGCCGCCGGGACAAGCCAGTTAATAAACCCTTTCACCCCAAAGAACGTTTGCTGTCAATTTCTTTGGTCACATTGAATCCATAGCAAACTTGCCCGGGGCTGAAACCCACTGGCAAGACAGATATGATGTCAGGAGATGATTCGCTGGACACTCATTCAATAAGCGTTTACTAATCATGTACTTTGTGCCAGACACTCAGCTAGTAAATTTATTAAACACCACTCCTGGCTCCAAGTTGCTCAGCAGAGGAGAAGACACGCGATTGTATACAATATTTAATTGCTGAAGTAATTAAGTGGCTGCGGGGAAGTGGGTTGCACAAAGGAGGGACAAATTTTAGTGCTGGGGTGTCATAAAAGTCACCATAGAAGAGTTTAGGAACTGACCTTGGAAAACAGGCTATCCAGCAGCAGGGAGACGAGAAATCACTCAAGTATTTGTTGCACGAATGGCTTTTGGGCAGGCGTCAAGAGTTAAAGTATGGGAAGTGGACGCTGAAGGACGGTAAATAATAATTGTCTAACTGGAATCTCACCGGACTAATTCATGAACCTCCACCTAGCGTCAAATTCTTAAGAAACGTAAATCTGCCATCCATAAAACCTTTACAAAATAAGTAAAGCTATGAGAAACCGAAGGGGAGGGGAATTACTATAACGTATTAATGATCTTCCTTCACCTAGTTATCCCACCAAAGTCCCATTTACTTTGACAGCTGTTTCTCTAAAATATCTTTTCTCTTAAGCTTTATTACCACCTCCATCCTGTCACAGAAAAATAACTGTGGGAACTGGCATCTTCTCATCCTCTGCTGCCACTCATATTTTCACTTCCCATCTTCTTTCAAATCTATTCAACTCAATTTCTTTGCACTGTTCTTTCTCTTCTTTTTTTTTGTAGGGGTGAGAATTGTTCCAATTGTATTCAAGCATTAGCCAATCAGAACCCAAAGGATCTTACTCAGAAAGCAAGAGAAACTTAACACATACACAGAAATATGTTGTTCTTCCACAAGAGCCAGTAGCCTCCAGGACAAGAGAGATAGGAAGAAGCCAAATCTTGCAGGAATTTCTTTGTATATCATTTGAAAAATTTAGGCTTTATCCCACAAGAAATGGATAGCCTTTAGTTATGCTAAACAGGAGAATAGCATGAGATTTGACTTCTAGAAAAAATTACTCACTCATACTTTAGAAGAGTATATATCAAGAACAAAGTACAAAAGGGCTACTCTGGAGCCAAGGAACCTGAGAGACTACCACAAAAATCAAACAATAATAATAAAAAGTATGTTAATATACACAAGTAAAATTCTGGTAGAATACATGCATTACACAGAGTTAAGAGTTGTTTTCTCTGATAGAATTGCTAAATGGCCCATTGCCTGCATTGCTTGAATTTCTTTTTAAAGAGAAAAAGTATTACTTTTTATTAGGAGACAGATCTGGGTTAACATTCAGGAGTTCTCATTACACAGTTATTGCTGCCACATAAGTCAATCAGTTTCTGAAGAGTGTATAGACTAAGAATTTAAGGTCCAGTTTAGAAAAAAACACCCATATATAAAGGATGTGTATAGGAATCATGGCCTTATTATCTCCTACCCAACACCATTCTGAATTAGGTGTCCCTCTGAGACAGGACCATGGGTGTAGTCAGAGTAGGTTGAGGGCCTCCAGAAAAAGCAAGGCAGGATATTTGCAGTCAGAGCAACATGCAAGGAAACCCCCTACTAAAACTCTATGTTAAACATTCAGCTCTACAGTCATTCTTCGAGATCAGTTAATGTACCCCAGATAAAGAAGAGTAGCACATGTTTTTATTATGCTAATCATTTATAATCATGTGTAAGATTCACTTTAACATGCTAAAAGGCCCAGGCCTCTGTACTATCTTTCCTCCCTCAGATCTGAAGTGATTTTGCAAACTGGGCAAACTAATTTAGCACGCAGGCCCAGCCATAAATGACACAGTAAAAGGCAAGAAGGATTCCACCTTAAAGATAAGATTGCATTTTAATACCAAGAAGTTAAGAAGTTAGAAATTCTTAACTTACTCTTTAGCAAACAATACCTCAGCCCACCTTGGGGCCTGAGCAGGTGGCCTTGTTTCATATGCCCCCAGACCAAGATGCTGGTATCTCAGGGAGAAATGATCAGAGGAAGTTGCTTGTGTTAATTCTAAATATTCAGAGACTACCTAACAAGTCCACACCCCTAAGCTTTTTTTCAATTCTCAAAAATCCTCAACTGCCTATAAAACCCCTAGACAATGCACCACCCAGGACTCTCTTGTCCCCTCCTGGTGTGAGCTAGGAACTCTGTCCTTTCACTTTATCTCTAAATAAAAGCCTGTACCTTTCTCTCCTACCTTGAGTGTCTGTGAAGCTCATTCTTCGGCTTCGTGAACAAGAACTCCGGCATCGCCTCTTTGCCTTCTTTCCGATTTCCCCTTTTAACTTTTGTTTGCCTCTTTGATGCTCTTGTCTGCCTCTACTAGTCCTTTAAGCTCTCAGACTATTGGAACTATGTTTATTTCTGCCGGATGCCCAGTTACTTACAGGTAGTGAAGTAGTGAATGCTTGATATTAATAATAGACAGTTGTTGAATTAATTAGAACATAAAACCCCAAAGTATCCACACTGAACCAAGAGAACTGTACCAGACACTAAACATAAAATAATCCTAAACTGCCTACACTGAAACGGACTACTACTCTCTTGGATTCTAATGTGAGACCTAAGAGTAAATACATCATTTTGGGATTTTTTTTTCATTACAAGTAACAGTAGATGCCACTGAAATTGTCTTAAAGGAATTTATTGACTTATGTAGCTGACAGGCACAGAAGTGTGTTCTCAACAGGGCCTCCTCCAAACCTCACGCCCGTTTCCCACTGACTAGCAGGGCGCCACCCGCTGTTTGGACAGAGGCGAAGCTTCCCCCAAGGACGCAAGATAGCTGCCTGCTGTAATGCCTCTGGCCTCCTCCTCTCCAGGGGCAGAGGGAGGGTCTGCGGCCACAGAAGTCTTGGCTTTCATAAGAGGACCCTGTCCAATCCTGTGTCCAGTGGAGTGCTGATCGGCTCACGCCTGGAACCAAGTCCTCCAAATGCAAAACTATTTCATAAAGGGAATGAGCTGGAAAGATGATGGGGAGACAAATACAAGGGTGGTCAGCAAAAATACTACATGCCGACTTAAAGTGGGATTTTACCTGAAAAGAAACTTACCTGTTGTCACGCTGTCTTGGCTTCATTATGATGAAATGCGCTGTGATTATCAATTACATTATTATGTGAGGAGTAAACAACTTCACCATTAGATATCATATTTACTTTTTAATTTAAATGCTATCGAGATAGAATTCAGTCCAACAACTCAACTATGTAACTCAACTACTGAATTTACCAGATAATAATCTGGTCCTATAGTTTAGCACTTCTTAATTTCCCTTCTGATGTGTCTAAGAATCCAAATAATTGATTTGTCATGAATAGCAGAAAGAAATACCTTTCGATAAGTGGCTGCCTTACGTGCTCACTAGCATCCATCAATGACTAGAGAATTAAGCTAGTTCTAAGAATGAATTTTTCTGAATTTTGGTGGAAATGCATATATCTCTATTGGCTATAGACAAAACACCTAATCCCCATCCTTGTGTCCTCATTTAATAAGAGCAATAGTATCACAGTATGAAACAGAATGTACTCTACAAAATAAAAAAATCTCACGGGTTATATTTAGCTATAAATCTTACTCAATTCTCCCTTCAATGTATAGTATGTATTTCTAATGTAAACATTAGAGCAACTTTAGTCTACATCTTTGATTCTCCTTCTCTGAAGGTTTGTATTTCATATTTTCACGATAATCTAGAAGATGATTTTCCTACACTCCCTATTGTTTGACTGGGCCTAGGAGACTGTTGGCCAGATAGGTAATACAGCTGCCTGGCTAATGAGGTTTTCGTCTTGACCATCCCATGACAACTTTCCTAACAGTGCACTGACAAATGATAATAACAAGCCATGTAAATCAATACCTTCTTCACACATTTGATATCCATCCTTCTAGGTCTCAATATTTTTCTGTTTCTTCTAAATCTGCCCATTTCCTTTCTCAAACGCAATGCTGAGCAATTTCCTTTCCTTCTACTGTATCTGATCCATGATAAACAGTGATTTAGTCAGATTTCTTTTAAGTAATCAGAAAAATTCAGAGAGGCAGGGTTGCCAAGGAAACCAGAGTCAATAGCTGTAGAAGTTCTGGAAGGAAGTAATTCCTCTGAGACAGATAAAACACACAGCCTTATAAGGAGGGAAAGAGAGGAGAGATGCCAGGAAGATAATGAGAGGATAAGTCAATATGAGAGGAAAAGGAAAAGGTAAAGTGCAACATTTAGAAATGAAATTATTTTTAGATCACAAACAAAGGCTTGAAACAAGGGGTAGAACAGGGATATGAATGGGTTTTTCAGTGAAAGAAGAAATTAAGATATAAAAGGTAAATATATATGTAAGATTTTAAGTGGAATAAGGGTCAGTACTTATGTCCATGGCTTCCTGATTCTGTTGTATTTTAAATTACTTTATTGCCCAGAATACATCTAACTATGTGCTGTATAGATTAATCTAAATACTCCTCAAGAGAATATCCAGCTCAACATGTCTGATGTGAAACTTAACTCCATCAACAATCCCACTGGTCAAACTTGTATTATCATTTCCATTATTAATTCCTCCCTCTCTTTTAGCCCCACATTCAGTGACCAAATCTTGACCTTTTGACCTCCCTTCATAGCTCTAAAATGAAACCATTTCTCTCAGTTTGACACTGGCCATACTTGGGTTCACATTCCGATCACTTCAAACTACCTCCCATCTATTGTGTTTCTAACTCTTATTTTTCACTTGTGTGTGCATATCCAGAATCCCATATCCATTCACCCCATGGATTACTATATTTCTCAAATAAAATTACAGGACACCCACTTAATATGGATTTCAATTTTTAATATAAGTAAGTCCTAAATATTGCATGGACAATATTGCAAATATTGCAAATATCCATTCAATTTTACACTAAAAATTTTTATTGTATTTATAATAAATATTTTTAAAATCTTTAATAGCCCTCTAGATTAAAGAATCTGATATAGATTACAAAGAACTGAACATGAATTACAAACACCTTCACAGTTTCACTGACCCTGTTTACTTCTCCAGTCTTTCCACTTGAAGCTTGTACACAAGTCCAGACATGCTGAACAATCATGAACAACCAAAACATCTCCAAGCCTTTGTCCATACCATTCCCTCTCTCAAAAACCCAGCTCCACCCTCCTTCATCTTGTCCTGAACTCTCAAATTGCAAATTTGGTATCAGTATCTTCAAAGAAACTTCTCAGTCACCTTATCTCTGTATGGATTACGTACTTCTCCCAGTTAAGAGCTGCTTATTCCAGTTCTCTGTATCTTTTGTTGGTTGTCAGTTATTCCAGGCTTCTGGTCACACTTATTGAGGAGTTTCTTTGTTGACTCTGCATACATTAACTCATTTTTTAATACTTATGTTAGGCAGGAAGACAGGTATGAGCGGGGTGGAAAGAGAATAAGGCCAGTAAAGCCCACTAAAAGGGGCTCAAACAGTTAACCAGTTAAAAGTAGAAAGCTCAGAAGGCCAGGAGGAACTTGGCCTAGAAGTTTGAATACTCCCCAGATAAAGAAAAGCATCTCAGCATAGCCTATGTTTTCACTGTGTCAATTAGAACATATCATTGTAAGATTTACTTTAGCACCTGCTAAAAGGACCAGCTCATTCAGGAAGAATTCTATCTTAAAGCTAAGATTGCATTTTAATCAAATGGTTGGTGGCTCAGCCCACATTGGAGGCAAGGCAGACAGTCTTGATCGATAGGCTTCCAGACAGAAGCTGATATCTTGGAAAGGAATCAAAGCAGTATATTTCTTGTGTTAAGTTAAAAAAAGAAGAAACTTAATGTCTTAACAAAGATGAACATTCTGGGACAATTTGGCTGGTCTGCATCTGGCTCTTTGTCACATTCCTGAATGTCCTCAACCACCTATAAAACTCTAGACCCCAAACCTTTAAGTATGTCTCTTCTTTGAGGTAGCCCACACTCCCCTTTTTCTGAGTGTGCACCTTTTTGCTTTAAATAAACTTCTCATTGCTCAACTTATAATATTTTGTCTCTGTGCTTTTCTGGTGGTAAGTGTCTTTGTTACTTTTCTTTGTCATTCTAATTCTCCACATTTAAGCTCAAACCTTCACTCCCTCTGTCTTATTTCAGATAAATAAGGAGGGGCTGCTTAGAGCTCAGATCTGGGCTTGCAAATTACCATTCCCCAGACAGAATTGCAGTTTATGGTCATGCTCTTTAGTAGCCTGCCTGAAAGTCTTCTTTATTTGTCTCTAGGAAGTTCACAGAACATAATCTCACTCCATCCAGTGCTCAGCAGCCCCCCCAAATCCTGGGGTGGTAGGGACTCAGTTTCCATACCATGCAGATCCAAGTGGATACTGGATGCCAGGTGACACTGGCTTAAGGAGTTAGCAGGGGTCATGCCCCATGCTGAGTATCTGTTCAATGAACTTCCTTTACTATTTTAATGTGTCATTGCCTGACACTCTTGCTTTAATAAATTCTTTCCTCACCTGGTACTCTGACTTCCCTGCCTCTCTGAACCTGAACTGACCTCTCCCCCAAATGCTTATAAGAACCCTATAAATTAGACATTGTGTTAGCCTCAATTACAGTTGAGTAAATTGGACTCCATTAAATTCAATAAACTTTCAAGGTCAAAAAGGCATAAATGCAGACACATGAAAAGATGCTCCACATTGCTAATCATCAGAGAAATGCAGATTAAAACCACAATGAGATATCACCGCACATCCAAAAGGATCACCATCATCCAAAACATAAACAACAACAAATGTTGGCGAGGTTGTGGAGAAAGGGGAACCCTCCTACACTGCTGGTGAGAAGGTAAATTAGTTCAACCATTGTGGAAAGCAGTATGGAGATTCCTCAAAAAACTAAAAATAGAAATACCATTTGACCCAGGAATTCCACTTCTAGGAATTTACCCTAAGAATGCAGAAGCCCAGTTTGAAAAAGACAGATGCACCCCTATGTTTATCGCAGCACTATTTACAATAGCCAAGAAATGGAAGCAACCTAAGTGTCCATCAGTAGATGAATGGATAAAGAAGATGTGGTACATATACACAACGGAATATTATTCAGCCATAAGAAGAAAACAAATCCTACCATTTGCAACAACACAGATGGAGCTAGAGGGTATTATGCTCAGTGAAATAAGCCAGGCAGAGAAAGACAAGTACCAAATGATTTCACTCATCTGTGGAGTATAAGAACAAAGAAAAAACTGAAGGAGCAAAACAGCAGCACACTCACAGAACCCAAGAATGGACTAACAGTTACCAAAGGGAAAGGAACTGGGGAGGATGGGTAGGAAGGTAGGGATAAGAGTGGGGGGGAAGAAAGGGGGCATTATGATTAGCATGTATAATGTGGGGTGGGGCACAGGGAGGGCTGTACAACACAGAGAAGACAAATAGTGATTCTACAGCATCTTACTACACTGATGGACAGTGACAGTATTGGGGTATGTGGGGGGGACTTGGTGATGGGGCCAGTCTAGTAAACATAACGTTCCTCATCTAATTGTAGATTAATGATACCAAAATAAAAATAATAAAAAATAATAAAATAAATAAAGCCATAAATGATGTCCAGGATTGGAACTAGGCAGTCTAGTTTCAGATCATGTACTCTTCATTGTCTCCACATCAACAAGAAACAGTCTGTTTTTCTATAGCATGTGATTATATAATGCCAATTAGCTAATACATGTTTGTGTATAGGGAATCCTGTCAGTATAACTTGAAAGTTGAGTTAGTCTACAGGGATTTTTTGTAGGCAAGGAGAACTGGACAGCAATAATAGAATTATACCCTACAACAGGAAAAGAAATCTACCCTGTGATATAATGATTTATTATGTAAAATAAAATGAAATTTCATGTTTCCCCCTGTGGTCTCACAGGCAAAGAACTATGCAAGCTGCTGAGAAGATGCCTTGCAGCCATTCCTGCCTGTGTCACAAGACTGACAGCCCCTCACCCACGACCACAGAAAAACCAGCCTGGAATGCTCGAAAGATAAACCTGTCTGGTTTTTGTATCTCCTGTAGACTCTTTTAGAATAATTAGCAATACTATCATTGCTTCCTCTCACACATAGATGACATCAGACTATTCATTGTCTGTTCCTTTAGAGCACTGCCCTGATGTATTGATTGACAGATACATCGATCTGCACCCAGACCCTGTCATAAAAACTGTATTTAAGATGTTCCCAAACAAAGGGCTTTGGGACAGTTTTGATAATACCAACCTGAAATAATTAGTGTAAAGATTACATAACGTAGAATATATGAGAATATTTTGGGAAATTGAAAGTATTATATAAATGGCTAGGTTTTAAAATTATTATTACTATTACCTGCACTTTTCAGAGCACACTGATGGGCTGCTTTTTCACCATTGTTCTCAGTAAGACACTGAATAACTTTTTCTTAAATATAAAAGTTATGTTGACTTCAATTGCCAATTATAAGAAATATATATATATCTGGCCTTTGCCCCATTTTCTAGCTTACAGGTCCCCAAACCCTTGAAATTTCCTGAAAGATAAAAGCAATATAAGTGTCTTTTACTAGGTTAATGGAGTGACCTTTGGAAAGCACCAAAGTATGAAGCTGGTTGCCAAGGAGCCAGCCACATGCTTAAAGGGTTGGAACTTTCAGTCCCACCCCCTGATCTCCTTGGAGATGATTCGGCTTGGAGGTTAAATCATTTGCCAATGGTCAATTATTTAATCAATCATGCCTAAGTAATGAAGCCTCCATAAACACCCAGAGGACAGGGTTCAGAAAGCTTCTGGCTTAGTGACTACATGGAGACTAGGGAGAAGGGCATGCTTGAAGAGGGTATGGGAGCTCTGAGCCCTTCCCACATACCTTGCCCTATGCACCTCTTCCATCTGGCTGTTCCTGAGTTATAGCCTTTTATAGTAATCTAGTACCGTAGTAAGTAACAAGTTTCTCTGAGTTCTGTGAGCCTGCTCTGGCAAATTAATGGAAGCTGAGGAGAGGGGATCATGGAAACCTCTGATTTATAGCCAGTTGGTCAAAAGCACAGGTAAGAATCTGCACTTTCCACTGGCATCTGAAGTCCAAGGGGGATCATCGTAACCTCCAATTTATAACTAGTCCATCAGAAAAACAGGTAACAGCCTGGGCTTTTAACTGTCATCTGAAGTGATGGGTGATGAGGTGTAGTGTTGGTAGAGTCTTGCAGGACTGAGCCTTCAAACTGTAGATCTGATGCTATCTCAGGGTAGATAGTGTCAGAACTGAGTTGAATTCTTGAACATCATGCTGGTGTCTGAGAACTGCTTGGTGCTATGTGGAAAGGTTCCCCCCACCTCCACAAATTGAAATTCATACCACAATCAGTTTATACCCTAAGCTTGGATGCTGTACAGCCAGGAGCCCTTTCAGATCTATATTAAGAAATGTAAAAATAAGCACCTGACCCCATAGCTCCTTTACAGAGAAATACACCCCCAGCCCTGCTCAGCTCACAAGACTTTCTCCTCTCCCCATTTAAAGCAATCCTACTAGTTATAGCAATTCTATATCAACACTGTCTTCACACCAGCATTTTTACTCTAGTGCTTTTTTACATATTTAATATTCCCTGAAGTAGTGTCCAGACACATTAAGCTGCCTGCCTGGACTGTCTAAAGTTTCTCCTGAAGTAATAAGTATTTTCTTGATATTTACTGTGCCATAGAATTGCATACATTCTGAGTGGTGTGTGTCAATCCAACATGTTATTTTTATTGCATAATCTTGTAGATTGTTAGGGTTCTAATGGTATATAGATGATACATAAGGTTATAGTGTCAACCCAAACATCCTGAGTTAATCATCATCCCAAACTTATTATCATTCCAAGCTTAACATTTTCATCATCATAAGTATTATGTGGCCAGGCACTAGAGTGGTTATTTAGGGAAAAAAATGATGTAAAAGTTATCCAAAACAATGGTTTCTGCCAATAAACATGCTTAAAATCTACTAAGAGAGAGAGGGACTATATACATTAAGACAACAAATAGTAATATTGTTAAAGGCAGCCAGAAATGACAGACAGCTAAGCAAATTTTATGGTACCTTTATGATAGTATTGGAGGGGCATTAAGTATATAATTAGACAACCTGGATTACATCTAGGCTCAGTCATTTGCTTTGCGATCCTTTAAAACAGGAATAATATTCATTTTACAGGATTGTGCAAGAATTAAATGAATAATACATAGCAAAGTGCCTCATATATGGCAGACACTAAATAAATGTTAATTTCCTTTGCTCAAACAGTGTATATAAACATCACTCAAATGCCTAAGCATTTGTTTTCTAAGGACTATAAATAAATTTGGCTGGGTCATTATCTCACAGTAATTAAGAGTATATTTTCAAAAACTGTGACTCCTAACATTAACAATGAAATCACTGCAAAGTCAGAGTTGGGTTTTTGATCACAGGGAAGTCAAAGTTGTGTCCTCTTGACTATCCCATCCTTCCTCTTATTTTTAATGATACTTTTATTGAGAAATAACTCATATACCATACAGTCACCCATTTAAAGTACAATTCAATGTTTTTTAGTATATTCACTAAAGAATTATGCAACCATCATCAATATCAAGTTTAGAATATTTTCATCACCCTGAACCCATTAGCAATTATTCATCAATATACCCCAATCCCTGGACTGGCTAAATAACTGGGACCTTGAAAGTCTCACCACTTCCTTAGCTTAGTCCAAGGATCTGCCACTTTTTTGAGAGTGTGGCCTTTTATTTCTAGCATACTTTGGATAGAGATGTAGAGAATGGATGGAAACAGGTCAAAGGTCTTATGTCATACTCTGATTACTAACTAAAAGTGCTAGAGATGATTATAGCTTTGTTTCCCGACGAGGGAGAGGCAACTCTGGTGGGGCAATGACTCAACATGTAACCAGAATGGAATGTGGTGATCTGCTATCCCAGTAACCAATTGACTCATGTGTGATTTTCAACATGTATAATTCCCTAATGACTCCTTATCCAAACAAGTAGGGGATAAACACTAAGCAATCAGTGTCTTATCACACAGCCTCTGGACCCTACCTGTGCCTCTCTGATTTTCTAGATCCTTTTTGGCATCCTGGTTTTTATTTTCATTTTTTATGCCCAAATCCTTCTATTAGTTACCTGTTTGCTATACAACAAATGGTCCCAGAATTTAGTAGCTTATACAGCAAACATGTGTTATCTCACATAGTTTCTGTGGCTCAGGAGGAGTTTAACTTGAGTGATGCTGGGTCAGGGTCTTTCACATCATAGCAGTCAAGATGTTGGCTGGGGCTATAATCATCTGAGGGCTTGACTAGGCTGGAGAATCTGTTTTCAAGATGGCATACTCTAGTGTTAATTGTTGGCTGTAGGCTCAGTACCTTACCATGTGGACTTCTACCTAAGACTCCAAAGTATTCTCACAATATGGTAGCTGATTTCTCACAGAGTGACAGATCCAAGAGAGAGAGCAAGTAGGAGGCCTTAATATCTCTTATGACTTAGTCTCTGGAGTCCTATAGCATCATTCTACTTGTTTAGAAGGGAGTCATTAAATCCAGTCCACAGTCATGGGTGGGGGAGAGAATTAGGCTTCAACTCTTGAAGACAGGAGTGTAAAATAACTTGTGAGCATATTTTAAACCATTGTTGTCTTGCTCCTTCCTCCAATCTATTCTCTTCTGATGTCTTCATCTAAGGTAGGAAGAAGATGGAAATGTCTACTTTCCACCTATATATCAGGTTAGAGTGTTTTTCTTGTTCAGTCTTTTTTTATTTTTCTATAATTTTTTAGTAGGTAAATGAGGTGTATTTATAGGTGAATAGGTAATCAGGTATGGGTAAGTATTGTAATTTGGAGTCAGAAGACCTCTGAGTTTGAGTCTGGGCACATCAATTTGCTTGTATAAATTTAAGCAAGCATTTTAACTGCTCTGAACCTCAGTCATCCCATCTGTATAACAGAATCATGATAATAGCAACCCCAAAGGATTAGTGTAAGGATTACATAACATAAAATGTATGAGAATATTTTGGGAAATTGAAAGTATTATATAAATGGATAGGTTTTAAAATTATTATTACTATTATCTATACTTCTTAAAACTGTATTTTAGTATAGAACACCAGCACCATTTTTTCTGGAGTCAATAACACAAATTTTTTTATGTAAATTACCAGCTCATCTCTACTGATTTATTTAGCAAGAACAGTGAGTTCTGCCCCAAACTAAATTATTTCTCCATTGGAAAATATGAAATGCTCCATTGTATTTTCACACCAGTAAGTTTCAAGAAAAGAGGAGTTTATCTTTTTTTGTCATTAACACATGACAGCCTTCTTTTAAGGTAACTGGGCCAGAGACAGCATAGTTGAATAAGTGAATGATTTTAAATGAACTTGCCCCTCTAACTGTAGTCCATCTCTACTGGGACTTTTCTTTGAACTAGAAACTGGAATTTATATAAAACTCAAAGTTTAGTAAGCTTTAATGTTTTTAATTTGAGAATGAAAATTCTCAAAAAATCCATTTAAGGATGACATGGTTCTTGAAAAATAAAGCATCAAAATATTAAGAAAATACATATAATACAAATGTTAATTACCTTTTTATATATCAGTAGTGAAAAAGTGGAATTTGAAATTAAAAACACAATACTATTTACATCAACATCCCCAAAATGAAATGCTTAGGTGCAAATCTAACAAAACAAGTGTAAGATCTATATGAGGAAAACTATAAAACTCTCATAAGAGGTATCAAAAGAACAAGATAAATGAAAAGACATTCCATGTTAATGGATAAAATGACTCAATATTGTCAAGAAATAGATTCTTCCCAACTTGATATATACATTTAATGAAATTCCAATAAAAATTCCCATGTTATTTTGTGGATACTGACTGACTGATTCTAATGTTTATATGGAGAGGCAAAAGACCTAGAAAATATAACATGATATTGAAGGAGAAGAACAAGGTCAGAGGACTGCCACTACCTGACTTCAAGACTGACTGTAATGCTATAGTAATCAAGAGAGTGTGGTATTGGCAAATGGATAAATAGATCAATGGAGCAGAATAGAGAACCCATATATTTACCCCATCAATATAGTCAAATGACCTTTGACAAAGGTGCAAAGGCAATACAATGGATCAAAGATAATCTACTCAACAAATAATACTGGAAACATGGACACTCATATACAAAATGGTGAGTCTAGACACAGATATTTTATCTTTCACAAAAATTAACTCAAAATGGACCACCTAAACTTAAAATACAAAACTGTAAAATTCCTAGAAGGTAACAGGAGAAAACCTAGATGACCTTGGGATGGCAATGACTTTTTAGATAGGATACCAAAGGCATGATCCATGAAAAGAATAATTGATAAGCTGGCCTTCATTAAATTAAAAAATTTTTGTTTTGTGAAAGACAATGTCAAAAGACAAGCCACAGACTGAGAGAAAATATTTGCAAGAGACACATCTGATAGAGGTCTGTTATATAAAATAGATGAAGATGAAGAATTCTTTGAACTCAAAATAAGAAAACAAACAACCTGATTAAAAAATAGGCCAAATATCTCAAAAGACACCTCATTGAAGAAAATATACACATGGAAAGATGCTGCACCTCATATGTCAGCAGGGAAATGCAAATTAAAACAACAATGAGGTACCACTGCACATCTACTTAAACAGCCAAAATCCAGGACAATGACAGCACCAGATGCTGATGAGGATTTGGAGTAATAGAAACTTTCATTTATTGCTGGTGGGAATACAAAATGGTACAGTCAGTTTGGAAGACAGTTTGGTGATTTCTTAGAAAAGTAAACATTTTCTTACCATACAATCCAGCAATCAACTCCTTGGTATTTATACAAAGGAGCTGAAACCTTATGTCCATGCAAAAACCTGTATACAGATATTGATAGCAGCTTTATTGATAATGCTAAACTATGGAAGCAACCAAGATATCCTTCAGAAGATGAATGGAAAAATAAGCTGTGATGCATCCAGATGGAATATTATTCAGTGCTAAAAAGAAATGAGTTATGAAGCTATGAAAAGACATGGAGGAAACTTAAATGCATATTACTAAGTGAAAGAAATCAATCTGGAAAGGCCACATACTGTATAATTCCAGCTATATAACACCTGGAAAATATGAAAACTATGAAGACAATAAAAACATCAGGGGTTGCTAGGGGTTAGCAGGGTAGGAAGGATGAATAGGTGGAGCACAGAGGATTTGGGGCAGCAAAACTTCTCTGTGTGATACTGTAATAGTAGATCCACAATGTTGCACAGTCATCCAAACTCACAGAATGTACAACACTAAAAATGAATCCTAATGTAAACTATGAACTTCGGATGATTATGATGTGTTAATGTATGTTCATCAAATGTAAAAAAATATATTACTGTTATGAGGGATGTTGATAATTAATGAGATTATACACGAGTGAGGAAAGGAAGTGAATGAAAAATATCTCTGTACCTTCCACTCAGTTCTGCTATAAACCTAAAAGTTCTTTTACAAAAATCTATTAAAAATATGTATACAGATATAGACATAATTTTATGTAAGTGCCAATTATATAATTTTTTATCAGGTCACTTTAAACATTGCTTTTTACTTGACTCTTCCCATTTATTTTAATGTCTATTGTTTGCCATTATTTCTCCTACTGTCCACATTAACAATCTTGTATAATACATAACTAAATAACCTTTATTGAGAACTCACTATGTGTTGGGCACTATTTACTTTATGCACATTAACCCATTTAATCCTCCCAACAAACCTGAGGTTCATACTAGAACCATCTCCATTTTATAGACAAAGAAACTGAGGGACAAAAATTAAATAACTTGTTGTCTAAAGCAATATAGTCATTAAATGGTATACCACATGTTTGAACCTGCAAAATTTGACTCTAAACTGAAGCTCCTCATTATTATTTTGTATTGACTGTTTCTAGTTTCTTTGTTTCTTCATTTTTCTCCCAGCATCTATAATCTATCATCCACACACATACATATAAAGGTTTTGTTTGTCAACTTTTATAAGTATGGGATATATTATATTTATAGTTATCTTCATATTGCTTTCCTCATTCATCAATACCTTAAAGAAATTGTATAAGTCAGTTGTTACAGCTCTATTTCATTCTTTTTTTGTTACAATCATAGTATTTCATTCTCTGGATATATCATCATCTAATTCACCATTCTCCATAAATATCCTTTGGCATCTATTTTTACCTGCTGGTTGTTTTGTTTATATGGGATAGATTACCAGATGTGGGATTGTTCAATTTAAAAGAGATAAATATTTTTACTTTCAATGGATGCTGCCAGATGGTTTTCCAAAAAAGCTCCCCTCACATCTTCATCAGTAATGTGTGGGGTGCCCTTTCTCATCAGAAAGACAGAATAGTGTGATGGGAAGGAACATTCTTATTAGAGTTAGTGGCTGGAGGGTGAATTTTTACTCTGCTATTTACCAGCTGAGTAAGTAATGTCAATTTCTTCCAACTTTCTGTGCCTACATTATTTTGTTGGCAAGATAGGGATGATACCATTTCCTTCCTCATAGGATTATCCTGGGAATTAAATGAGCCAATTCATACAGATCACATAGAGTAGTGCCTGGCTGAAAAACAAGCAGTCTGTATCTTTATTAGTTAGCTCTTTTTAGTGTTTGACAGCTTGATGAATATAAAATGAGATTTGTTGTCACTTCAACCCTACATTTTTTGACCATTTAGTGAACTTGAACATCTTTTCATGTATTTATTGGTATTTTGAATTCGCTCTTCTATGAATTGTACATTCATTACCTTTTACCAGTTTTTTTAGGGGAAAGTTTTTTTTTTTGCCTTTTGTCTAATCAACTTGTAAGATCTCTTTGTAGGTTATAGATAATTAAGTCTTTGTTGGTTGTATTTCCAAACCCTTTGTTTCTCTACTGGGGCTTCTTTTGTGATCTCAAAGTTTTTTATTTTCACAGAATCAAATACGTTTTTAGTTTCTGAGTTTCAAGGCTGGGGGTGGCAGACTTTCCAACTTCAAGCTTGTACTTGTAGTCTCCTAGATTTATACTGACATAATTTACAAAGTGATTCACCACTTTGCCATGTATCTAATTTTGTATCCTCATTTCTATTCACTACTCCCTTTGTCTACTCCTATTCTAATACTATATTGATATAATCATGTAAGCAGTTAATTGAATGAACTAAAATTACTAGGCAACAAGCGGAAGCAATTTTATTTATTCTTATCTTTGCACCTTTAAACCTATTATGTCAAAAGGTTTTCCTGTCCCCCACCTCCACCTCTAGGAAATCTCAGTCAGATAAAGTAAGATCACATTTTCATTCAAATACTAATAAATATTAAAGCTCCAGTGATTCATCTAATATAAAACCTCCAACTTCTCCAAGCTCCTGCCTGACTTGGGCTTGGAATTGAGAAGGTAGGAAGGCAGCATGTTTGGTCTTCATCATTGTTCTAGGCCCCCATTTTTCTGGGTCCTGCTCTCATTTCCCATTGACTTGCCACTTCCAGCTCCTCCTGGGTAACAAGATGTAAATTTATGGGCTTTCTGGCTGTAGAAGAGCTAATGCAGCTAGCGCCACCTTTAGTTCCCTTTTGGCTGTCACATGTACTCAGTCGTGGTTGTCATCCAAAGGTAATTCTTGCGTGGGGTCTTTTATGATAGACATCCTGATACACACGCATCACTAAGGATCGTCTCCTCACAGTTCCCTGCTGTAGCCAACAGCCCTCTGGCTGGCCACATGTGACTTCTCAGCTAGTGGATTCTGATGACACACCCTACATACAGAGTATCTCTCATCACTTCAGAGAGGCTTCCTTGGTGGCATCCTTTTCAAGATATCTCACCATGTTTCCTTTCTGTGGGGTCTGGGAAACGTCTGCCTTTGCCCAGTTACTGTAGAATTGCAGCCTGCAACTGCTGCCCTTTTTCTTTGCTCGGTCATCGGCCCAGTTCCAACCAACCATTCTCCTTTACATTTTTTCAGGTATCAAGAAGTAATCCTTACATACCCTAGTCTCTAGGGTATTCATGTTGAATTCATGGCTCTCTGAAATTCCATCTTTTTGGCCTGGCAACGGGAGAAACCTGTTTCTTCTTCCACTTAGGGAGGAGAGGGGTGATAAATACACAGAACACTGAAATTTGTTTTTTTTAAAAAGAACCCTATGTACCTCTTAATCTCTTCACCTCTTACAAGAAGAGAGATAGACTATGGGTACACATTTTATAATCTCTTATGCCATTCTATATAAATAGGTTCAGAACTTATGGTTTTAAACCTTTTGGACATAGAAGTAGTCAAATTTAACTTTCTGTTCATTTACAGAAGATTTATGGTATGTTCTGATAGCTAAAAAACAATTGTCCCCCTCTTCTTTTTCACAATTTTCTTGGCTTTTCTCAGGCATTCATTCTTTTAAATTTATTTCATCCACACTGCCTCCTCCCTGCCCAATTTAATTTTGAAATTCTAATTGAAATTGTATTAAAATATGATATTAATTTTATGACATGTTTATGCTATCAAATCTTCCCATCCAAGAACATGGCATTTTATTTTCAATGATATTTATGTTTTCTTCCTGTGCTTTTTTTGTTATATCTACTCCTGTACATTTTATATTTTACAGCTGTTGCTTATATTGTGACTAGAATATCTGTTTCCATTTCCTCTGTAGGTGGTTATTTAGGTGATAAGGTATTTATTTTTGAACATTTTCTTCTATTTGGCCACCTTGATAAATTACCTTATTAATTCCAGAAGATTGTTTTTGTTTCTAACCAGTCTTAAGTGTTTTGGGGAATACTATCAGATCATAAGCAAAGAGATATTTTTCTTCTCTCTTCTGATGTTTATATCAGCTATTTAATTTTATTTTTTGTTTCCCTATCTTGAGTTCACTAAAACTGCCAAACAAATTTTAATAAAATAACTTTAACACTTAACCATTTAGGATAACTGGATACATTTTAATGAAATGATTTTAAGGCTTAACCATTTAAAATAATAAGATAAACTTTAATAAAATGGTTTTAAGGTTTAATAGGGTAAGATAATAATTGAAGGTGGCTTTGAATATACTCTTTATTACACTTAGTTTCTTTATATTACTATTTTACTTAGAGGTTTTTTTAAGAATAACAGCTATATTTTATTAAATACCTCTTTGGCACATGTTGTTACGAATTTTTGCTCCTCTAATATGCTGTTTTAAGGGATTAGGTTGGTAGATTTCCTGATCCTAAACCACATTGGTCTTTTAGTCACACTGTAGCTTTCTTCTGATATGTTGCTGAAGCCTATTTTCAATTAAGTGTTTCATAGTGTTCTATATTATTTCTTACTCATTCCTTTTTCCCTTTCCCTTTTTTCCTTCCTTCTTTTTATATTATCATAGTCATGTTTTTACATTAAAATTACTTTAGCATCATAAAATAAACTGGAGAGATTTCCATCTTTTGCTATGACAGGAGTTCTTTGAATCCTTGCTACCAAAGCGTGAACTATGGACCAGCATTATTAGCATCACAGGAAGCTTATTAGAAATTTATAATCGTAGACATAACTTTACATCTACTAAATCAGTATCTGTGTTTGTCAAGATCCCCAGGTGTTTCCTATAAATACTAATGTCTTGGAAGCACTGTTTAAAATATCACAGAGATTACTTGATCATTTTTCAAAGGTAGAACAGTTCACTGCTTTGCCAATCTCTGTTCTTTGGTCTATTCAAGTTTTCCTTTTTTTTAAAGTCAGTTTTGGTAATGCTTATTTTGCTAGGACATTACCCACTTTTTCTGTATTGTCAAATCTGTTGCCATAGTTACTATTAGTGTTCTCTTATAATTTTTAAAAATCTCTCTTACACTTATGGTTGTATCCCTTAAGTTGACATCTAGCTTCTCTAGCTAGTGAATCCTGAGCTTTCACTGAGCGTTTTTCTGTTTGACCAGACCAGTCTTGCTCTCTTTAGCTTCCAGGCTCTGGGTTGATGCTGTGGTGTGTTACCTAGATACCCCTATAAAACTCAGGGACTCATCCTCCCAGCTACTTTAAGTGTTGGTGGTTGATAACCCACAACTGAATCACTCTCTGGGAATGCCTTTAGCTAAAGAGAGCCACTTTGCACTGAGACTTACCCCTCCCTGGGGAAAGACTATATCTAGTGGCTGATGCTGGAGCGGCAAGCCCAACCCCTGTTCCTCAAGGCAGGGCAATGCCAAAGGGCCTCCAGGTCCTAACTGTCCAATAGTTACTGCTAAAGCCTCTATGGCAACTGCACAGCCGTTCAACTTTTCCTTGTGCCCAATTCTCTTCACTTCACCCATCACAACTGTTCCCAAGAACACTCCCTAATGAGCACCTGCACACAAATCTTATCGTCGCAGAAACTGTTTCCAGGGTCAACTGACATGCATGGTCTCTTGAATGCATTTTATTTTGGTTTGTCCACTCTAAGTCTTAAGTCTGGTTGGAGTGGCAGCCTGAGGTGCCACAGGTGGAAGAAGGCAATGGTGGAAATACTTGTGTCTTTGGTGGTTTAAATGGAGGGATCATGGACAATATCCCAAACTATTGTTATGTAACTACATAACAAATGAGAATTCTTTTTAAGAATGACTCTTTGTGTGTTAAGGTTATTTCTGTAGTCTAATTCTCTCATGCTTCTATAAGCTCCTTGAGGTTGAGGATTAGGTGGTCTTGTTTATCACTGTATCTATCAGTGTGCACACTACTTGGCACATAGTTGGCATTCAATGAATGACTAGATTGGAATATTATCTATCTTGATGGTTGTGGCTTAATATTTTTGTTTAAAGTTCTGTTAATAAGTGAATGTTTAGCAAGAAATGGACTTAGAATGTCTGCCTATGGAATAAATGTCTCAGGGGGTGTATCTAATCATGAAAAACTTCTGTAAAAATTATAAGAATTTTTAATAAAGAGCCATGGAGTTGTAAATAGGGGAATATGACTTTCAGGCCTATTTGTAATAAAAACTATTGTTCTAGGAACAATAACAAAGTGTTCAAATGTAATTGGATGAAATTACCCAACAGTCCTTAAGGTTGAATAATTTGTTTTGTTGATGATTAGATAAAGTAGTCATGTAGAAAACGAAGTATTTCTTGTTTGTGGGGATAATCTGAGGGTAGAAGACTTAGAGAAGCAGCAGAAGATACTATGTTTCTCTCTTCTCTCTTTCTTGAGCTGCAACTTCAAGAAAGACAGATTAATCTGCTAGTTTACTTTTCCCACTCTCCTATTTTCTCTTCCTTCATAACATTTTCATGTTCATTTCTTTCTATGGTCAGATTTGTACTTCAGAAAAGTCACTGCAATAGGCATCAAGAGGTCTATGGATTTATCTAGATTTCTTATAATACACTGGTTTATGATTCATTTGGGAGCAGTTCCCTTATAAAAAAGTTAATTTCATTTAAAACAAGTAACAATAAGTAGTGTGGCAATACTGGTGTGTTTCCACTATTTATTTTCTAGACTTCTTGAGGACAAAGACTAAGTCTCGGTATTCCCTCAGTTGCCTAGCATTTATTCAGTCATTTAACAAATATTAGTTGAGGATTTTCTGTATGCAAGATTCAGAGCTATGTGCTGATGACACTAAGCTGTTTCAATTAAACACGAAATGAATTGTTATGGAACCCACATCTGTGGGAGGGTAACTAGCTCTGGGGAGAGTAGCTTCAGATAAATTTTGCCAGAAAAGGAAAAGCTGGACCTGAGATTTGGAGAATCTGTAGGAGTTAGTTCATCTGGTGTGGAAGAGGGAAGAGAATTCCAGGATAACAGTATGTCTAAAGACTAGTCATTAAAGGATACTGACATATTCAAGGAGCTAGATATAGCTTGATATGGCTGGAGAGGGGTAAGGATGGGCAAGATAACAAAGGGTTTGGGATGTCAGGTGGAGGCATTTAGATTTTTTCTAGGTAGGGCATACCATGATCAGTTTGGTCTCTTCATTTTCAAAGTTCTTTCTGGTAGAATGGAGGATTATGGACAGCCCAGGCGACATATAATAAAGGATTTGAGACAAGACAAAGCATTATGCTTCCACATAATTGGCACTGAGTAGTTGTTTGTTGAATAAATAAGTAAATGACTAATGAATTCAGTTCAATATTGGTAGTTGCTGCACATGTATAGTTGCTGCATGTGTCTGTACAGCATTAGGGACAAACTACAAATAGAAATACCTTCTTGAGAGGAGAATGCTGACATTATCAAATGCTGACATTATCAAACTGCCCTTTGGAAAAATTTTTCTGCCTGTGATGTACAAGGTGAACTAAAAAGGGAATGAACTGGACACATGATAGCCCCTGACCCAGGGTCCTGCAATAGGCATGAAGGAAACAGGGTATATTCAAAAGAGCTGACTATGAAAATATGAAGAGAATTAGGATAATTGCTGGAGAGGATGAAGTGTTGAGGGAAATTTTTGTTTTTTTGCAGGAGGAGCTGGAGCATGGATGTATCTTGAAGGGAAAAAGTTGAATGGGAGAACATCATAAAAATGTAAAAAAGGAGGAGAAAGTAGAGGATGAGGTCTAGAATTTAGAATCTCTATTCACTGACTCTCTGACTAGAGCAAATTACATAAATTTTTTGAACTTCAGTTTACTCACTTACAAAATTGAGATAATTTCTAATCTTGAAATTGTCCTAAGGATTAGAAAGTGATTATGTAGAATGCTTGGAATAAGTAGGCACTCAATAAAGGTGGTTGTTTTAGCTATTATTATTATTATTATTATTATTATTATTATTATTATTATGTAAGAGTGTGACTTTCAGAAAAGAGAAAAGACAATGAAGGGGTGAGAAAAGTTGGGGGAGAGAAGGGAAAACTAAGTGAGTTCACATCAAATATTCCATGAAGTTGCCAGAAGAGGAAGAAGAAAATCCTGGGATAGGGGTTTGAAAAAAATTGTAAAAGCTTACAGTAGATACTAGAGTGGACATTCTGGGAAGAAACTCACCCACTGTGGTTATCCAGGGAACTTCTAATGGGTTTGAGGATTAGAGGAGAGAATTTTAAAACCACTTCTTTCCTGTTTAAAAAAATTAGTGAAACAGTTGGAATTACTCTTTACCATTTTATTGACCTATCTTCTCCACAGTAGAATTAGTTTATATTTTTTCTTAAACATTTAAAAACCTGTCCAGGAGGAGAAAAGATGGTGGCATGAGAAGTGTGGCAGAAATCTCCACCCAAAACCACATATATTTTGAAAATACAGCAAATACAACTATTCCTAAAAGAGTGACCAGAAGTTAAGAGGGCACTAGCCAGTCTACATCTGGGAGAACTCCACATCCCTTGGAAAAGGGTAAAGTAAAAAAGACATAACCCAAGCACTCTCCCTACCCCAGCTCACTGGCGAGAGGAAGAGAATAAGAGTGGACAGGGAGTGGACGCACAGGACTGCTAAATACCCAGCCCTAGAAACCTACCCCAGGAACACAGACTCACATTGCATGGTGCTCTGGAGATTAGAGGGGCTAAAAACCAAAGTTAGAGATGAAGACTGTGAACATGTTCCCACAACCTGCTACCCTGGGACAAAAGAAAAGCAGGTGCTTTAAAATACGTCTCAACAGCCAGAAGGCTGCTATAGGTACAAGGGTTTAGGAGAAGGAACAGTTGGACAAAATCATTCTGGCACACTCAGCCCAGCAGGTTGGGAACTTTCAGGAGCTTCAGGTGCCCTATTCCCCTGGATTGCAACACAGCTGTGAGACCTCTTACCACGATAAGCAGCCTGCCATTCCTTCCTCCCTGCTGGAACCTGTGCACAAACTCACTGAACCGCCATTGCTGCAAACCAGCAAAAGGGAAGTCCCGGTTATAGCAACTACACAACTTAATGCACAGGCTTCTCCCTGTGCGGGGCTAACCTCCTAGAGAGTGGAGACAGGCACAGTGACTGGGAAGCAAGAAAGGGCTTTGCTGTCCCTGAAAATACCCATGCTGCTTTCCAGGGACCCCAGCCATTGCCATAGGCCATCCTGAGGGCCACCCCACCCACAGCAGCTTAGGGGATTAACTCAGACACCACTCCCTGTGCCCAGTTGACCGGCACAGATGGTGGAGACAGACACTGAGACTGGGAAGCATGAAAGGGTTTTGTCCTTGTGGAAGAACCCATGCTGCTCACCTACAATCCCCACGATCACCCTAGGCCATCTCAAGGGCCACCCAGCTCATGGCAGTTTAGGGGATTAACCCAGAAGCTGCTCCCTGCATGTGGTTGACTGGCACAGACAGCAGAGACAGGCACTGTAACTGGCAAGCAGGAAGGGACCTTTCCCCCAAGCTGATAACTGCACTACTCGCCTGTGACCACTCCCATCACTCCAGGACTATGAAAGGCAGAAGAACCTTGTTCAATTGAAAACCCCTCAAGCACCAGAAAGAGGGCTTGGTGAGACTGAAATCACCAATCTTCCTGAAAAAGAATTCAAAATAAAAGTCATAAGCATGCTAATGGAGCTGCAGAAAAATATTCAAGAGCTAAGGAATGAATTCAGGAGGGAGATAACTGAAATGAAACAAACAATGGAGGGATTTAAAGGGAGATTAGATGAGGTAGAAGAGACAGTAAATGGAATAGAAATTAGAGAATAGGAATAGAGAAGCTGAGGCAGAGAGAGAAAAATGGATCTCTAGGAATGAAAGAATATTAAGAGAATTGTGTGACTAATCCAAATGGAACAATATTCACATTATAGGGTACCAGAAGAAGAAGATAGAGAAAAGGGATAGAAAGTATCTTTAAAGAAATAACTGTCAAAAACTTCCCCTATCTGGGGAAGGAAATAGTCTCTCAGGCAATGGAATCCACAGATATCCCAATACAAGGGATGCAAGGAAGACAACACCAAGACATATAATAATTAAAATGGCAAAGATCAAGGACAAGACAGAGTATTAAAAGCAGCCAGAAAGAGAAAAAGATCATCTACAAAGAAAAACCCATCGGACTATCATCAGACTTCTCAGTAGAAACCTAAAAGGCCAGAAAGGAATGGCGTGATATATTCAGTGCAATGAAATAGAAGGGCCTCGAACCAAGAATACTCTAACCAGCAAGATTATCATTTAAATTTGAAGGAGCAATTAAACAGTTTCCAGACAAGCAAAAGTTGAGAGAGTTTACTTCCTACAAACCATCTCTGTAGTCTATTTTGGAGGGACTACTATAGATGGAAGTGTACCTTAGGCTGAATAGCTGTCATCAGAGAAAATAAAACCACAGCAAAGGAAGCAGACCAACTAAATACTAATCAAATGTAAAATTAAATCAGCAACCCACAAACTCAGTTATAGGATATACAAAGAGCACAGAATATGACATCTAACAGATAAAGTGTGGAGGAAGAAGAAAAATAAGGGAGGGAAAATATAATCTTAAGACAGCGCTTATAATAGCATAATAAGTGAGTTAATGTAGAATGCTAGATAGTAAAGAATCTGCACTTTAAACCTTTGCTAACCATGATTCCAAAGCCTGCAAAGGCAATAAGTACATATCTATTGATAATCACCCTAAATGTAAATGGACTGAATGCACCAATCAAAAGACACAGAGTAACAGAATGGATAAAAAAGCAAGACACATCCATATGCTGCCTACAGGAGACTCACTTCAAACCCAAACATACAGACTAAAAGTGAAGGGATGGAAAAAGATATCTCATGCAAACAATAAGGAGAAAAAAGCAGTACTTGTATCAGAGAAAATAGACTTCAAAACAAAGAAAGTAATGAGAGACAAAGAAGGACATTACATAATGATAAAGGGCTCAGTCCAACAAGAGGATATAACCATTATAAATACCTATGTACCCAACACAGGAGCACCTACATATGTGAAACAAATACTAACAGAATTAAAGGGGGAAATAGAATGCAATGCATTCATTTTAGGAGACTTCAACACACCACTTACTCCAAAGGACAGATCCACCAGACAGAAAATAAGTAGGGAGACAGAGACAATGAACAACACACTAAAAGAGATGGACCTAACAGATATCTATAAACACTCCACCCAAAAGCAGCAGGATACACATTCTTCTTAAGTGCACATGGAACAATTGCCAGAATAGATCACATAATAGGCCACAAAAAGAGCCTCAGCAAATTTAAAAAGTTTGAAATAGACTGAACCAACTTCTCAGATCACAAAGGTATGAACTAGAAATAAATTGTACAAAGAAAACAAAAAGGCTCACAAACACATGGAGGCTTAACAACATGCTCCTAAATAGTCAATGGATCAATGACCAAATTAAAACAGATATCAAGCAGTATAGAAAGACAAATGAAAACAACAGTACAATGCCCCAACTTCTGTGGGTCACAGCGAAGGCAGTACAAAGAGGAAACTATGTAGCAATCCAGGCCTATTTAAAGAAGGAAGAACAATCCCAAACGAATAGTCTAAAATCACAATTATTGAAACTGGAAAAATAAGAACAAATGAGGCCCAAAGTCAGTAGAAGGAGGGACATAATAAACAGCAGAGAAGAAATAAATAAAATTGAGAAAAATAAAACAATAGAAAAAATTAATGAAACCAAGAACTGGTTCTTAGAGAAGGTAAACAAAATAGATAAACCCCTAGCCAGATTTATTAAGAAAAAAAGAGAATCTACACACATAAACAGAATCAGAAATAAGAAAGGAAAAATCACTATGGACACCACCAAAATACACAGAATTATTAGAGAATACTATGAAAAATTATATGCTAACAAAGAGGATAACATAGAAAAAAATGGACAAATTTCTAGAAAAATACAACCTTCCAAGGCTGACTGAGGAAGAATCAGAAAATCTGAACAATTACCAGCAATGAAATTGAATCAGTAATCAAAATACTACTCAAGATCAAAACTCCCAAACCAGATGGCTTCACCATAGAATTTTCTCAGACATTTAGAGAAGACATAATACCCATTCTCCTTAAAGTTCTCCAAAAAAAAGAAGAGGAGGTAGTACTTCTAAACTCATTCTATGAAGCCTGCATCACCCTAATACCAAAACCAGGCAAAGACACCACAAAAAAAGAAAACTACAGACTAATATCCCTGATAAACACAGATGCAAAAATACCCAACAAAATATTAGCAAACCATATTAAAAAATACATCAAGGTCTTCCTGATTTTTGGAGCATAACAATGAAGCAAAACTGAAGGAACAAAATAGCAGCAGACTCACATACTCCAAGAGTGGACTAGTGGTTACCAAAGGGGATGGGTGATGAAGGATGGGGGGGAGGAAGGGAGAAGGGGATTGTGGGGTAACATGATTAGTGCACATGGTGTGTGTGTGGGATCATGGGGGAAGACAGTGTAGCATGGAGAAGACAATTAGGGACTCTGTGGCATCTTACTACACTGATGGACAGTGACTGCAATGGGGTATGGGGGGGAGTTCAATAATAAGGGTGAATGTAGTAATCACATTGTTTTTCCTGTGAAACCTTCATAAGAGTGTATATCAATGATACCTTGATAAAAAAAAAGACAAAAAAATACATCAAGAGGATCATACATCATGATCAAATGGGCTCAGAAACAGAAGGCCCTCAACATCCATCAACAAAAAAAATTCATCAACATCATCTGCTATGTCAATAAAAAGAGGGACAAAAATCACATGATCATCTCCATAGATGCTGAAAAAGCATTTGACAAAATTCAACACCTATTCATGATAAAAAATCTCAACAAAATGGGTAGAGACAGCAAGTACCCAACATAATAAAGACCATATATGACAAACCCACAGTCAACATCCTTAACAGTGAAAAGCTGAAAGCTTTTCCTCTAAGATCAGAAACAAGACAAGGATGCCCACTTTCTCCACTTTTATTCAACATAGTACTGGAGATCCTAGCCACGGAAATCAGACAACACAAATAAATAAAAGGTATCCAGATTGTTAAGGAAGAAGTTAAACTGTCACTGTTTGCAGATGACATGACATTGTACATAAAAAACCCTAAAGAATCCAATCCAAAACTACTAGATCTAATATCTGAATTCACCAAAGTTGCAGGATACAAATTAATACACAGAAATCTGTTGCATACACTAATGATGAAGTAGCGGTAAGAGAAATTAGGAAAACAATTCCAGTCACAATTGCATCAAAAAGAAGAAAATATATAGGAATAAACCTAACCAAGGGAGTGAAAGACCTATACTCTGAAAACTACCAGACACTCTTGAGAGAAATTAAAGAGGACACTAATAAATGGAAATTCATCCCTTGCTCTTGGGTAGGAAGAATTAATATAGTCAAAACGGCCATCCTTCCTAAAGCAATCTACAGATTAAATGCAATCCCTATCAAAATACTGACAGCATTCTTCAATGAGCTGGAATAACTGATTCTAAAATTCATATGGAACCTCAAAAGAACCCAAATAGCCAAAGCAATCCTGAGAAGGAAGAATAAAGCAGAGGGGATTATGCTCTTTAACTTCAAGCTCTACTACAAAGCCACAGTAATTAAAGCAATTTGGTACTTCCACAAGAACAGAGCCATAGGTCAATGGAACAGAACAGAGAGCCCAGATATAAACCCACACATATATGGCCAATTTATATATGATAAAGGAGCTATGGACATACAATGGGGAAATGACAGCCCCTTCAACAATTGGTGTTGGCAATCTGGACAGCTACATGTAAGAGAATGAAACTGAATTATTGCCTAACTCCATACCCAAAAGTAAACTCAAAATGGATCAAAGACCTGAATGTAAGTTATGAAACCATAAAACTCTTAGAAGAAAACATGGACAAAACTCTCTTGAATAGAACCATGAGCAACTTTTTCATGTACATATCTCCTCCAGCAAGGGAAACAAATGCAAAAATGAACAAGTGGGAGTATATCAAACTAAAAACCTTCTGTACAGCAAAGGACACCATCAGTGGAACAAAAAGGCATTCTACAGTGTGGGAGAGTATATTCACAAATGACAGATCCGATAAAGGGTTGACATCCAAAATATATAAAGAGCTCATGCACCTCAACAAACAAAAAGCAAATAACCCAATTAAAAAATGGACAAAGGATCTGAACAGACACTTCTCCAGAGAAGAAATTCAGATGGCCAACAGACACATGAAAAGATGCTCCACATCACTAATCATCAGGGAAATGCAAATTAAAACCACAATGAAATATCACCTCACCCCAGTTAGGATGGCAACATCCAAAAGACAAACAACAAAAATTGCTGGTGAGGAAGTGGAGAAAGTCCTACACTGCTGGTGGGAATGTAATTGAGTTCAACCATTGTGGAAAGCAGTATGGAGGTCCCTCAAAAAACTCAAAATAGAAATACCATTTGACCCAGGAATTCCACTCCTAAGAATTTACCCTAAGAAAACAGGATCCCAGATTCAAAAAAGACATATGCACCCTTATGTTTATTGCAGCATTATTTACAGTAGCCAAGATATGGAAGCAACTTAAGTATCCATCAGTAGATGAATGGATAAAGAAGATGTGGTACATATACACAATGGAATATTATTCAGCCATAAGAAGAAAACAAATCCTACCATTTGCAACAACGTGGATGGAGCTAGAGGGTATTATGCTCAGTGAAATAAGCCAGGCAGAGAAAGGTACCAAATGATTTCAGTCATCTTTGGAGTATAAGAACAAAGCAAGACCTGAAAGAACGAAACAGCAGCAGACTCACAGAACCCAAGAATTGACTAGCAGTTAACAAAAGGAAAGGGACTGGGGAGGGTAGGTGGGACAGGAGGGAAAAGAGGGAAAAAAGGGCATTAGGATTAGCACACATAATATAGGGGGGCACAGGGAAGGCAGTATAGCACAGAGAAGACAAGTAGTGACTCTATAGCATCTTAGTATGCTGATGGACAGTGACTGTGATGGGGTATACGGTGGGGACTTGATAATAGGGGAAATGTAGTAACCACAATGTTGTTCATGTGAAACCTGACACAGGATGTTTATTAATGAGACCTTAATAAGAAAAAAAACCTCTCTAGAGAAGTTGTTAAGAGAAAAATACTGCTAAGAAAATACTGTTAGAGTAGAAATGAGAAATGGGCCATAGGAAAACAGAATATTAATAGGTATATGGACAAAATAGTTTTTCCTTTTGAAGTATTTCATACTTGGTTTCTTATTCTAAGACTTATCTGACCCTTTATCATGCTAAGAGCAGGCATTATGAATCTAAAGATGGCTGATTAAGTTCGTTGTGTTTCCTAAACATTTCTGATCATAGACATGTTTGTTTTGTACAGATGGTCCTGGGGACACAGTTTGAGGAGGTTTGATCTTGTAAGTATGTCTTATATGTCTGGTTTTCCTTTTCCTAGATACCACAATCTTACCAGTCCAGTCTCCTTGTTCATAAGAATAAATTCAGAGTAGCCCCTTAGTTACGCAAGTCATGGTTCTCAACTGGGTTGGCCTTTCTATGTTTGGAAATAGGTAGAAATATATAGGATGTGTCACTGATCACACCCCATAAATTTAAAAATTTCATCAACCATATTTAGACTTTTATTCTCAAGATACAGCACTTTCAATTATGTATATCAAAATCAGATTCAGTTTCTTTTTGTTGTTATGTCAAAAATTGTTCTCACTGGTCAGTGAACGTAGGTGACATAAGTGATATCTAGAGGACTTCGGCCATCTGTAGTGATCTACAAAACCTACAAATTGAGGTTATGGGTGTTATAAAGTCTTCCTATTCTCTCTGTGCCCCAAATTCCCTTCTCGTAATTTCACTGGCAGAAGCCTAATAAGAGCAAAACTTTTTTTTCCTTTGAGATAAAACTAGACAGATCTATTAATTTCCTGTATTTATACTTGACAATAATAACATGTACATGAACATCCCTCCCAGGCCCTTACTGTGCTGTTTTTGCTGTTAATCACATTATCTCTATCCATAGCTAGCCTTTAATGAGAGTAATAGAGGCCTATGATATGAGTTATAAGAAATACATATTTTAAACAACATATTTGACTGGATCTATACTGTCGGAACTCAACCAAGAATTAGGAGAAGTGCAAGTTGCAGTGCTCCAAAATCGTGTGACTATAGACTATCTACTGTTAAAAGAACATATGGGATGTGAACAGTTCCCAGGAATGTGTTGTTTTAATTTGTCTGATTTTTCTCAAACTATTCAAATTCAGTTAGACAATATCCATCATATCATTCATAAGTTTTCACAAATGCCTGGGGTACCTAACTGGTTTTCTTGGTTTCACTGGATCTATGGTAATTGTAGGTCTGCTTTTGTTATGTCGCTGTATTCCTATCATGTTAATGTGTGTACGCAATTTAATTAGTAGTTTGTTAAAACCTATACATGCTTACATTACTCTACAAGAAGATATGTCAAAGAAATAATCAATCTTCCCATGTTTTCTTCCATCTGCTATTTCTATAGCTTTTTTTCTTCCTTCCTAATTACAACCCTTTAGTAGAATTTGTGCCTCATATCAAATATTACCGAGTATCATAATTCTTCCAAGTGGTAAAGATACCTCAAGACAAATGCTGGGCATAGAAGCCACAGGGCATAAATCTGCAAAGAAGTAAAAAGCTAACCTTTTCAAACAATATTTCTTCTCTCTCTTACCAACTTTACATTTCCCTGTATGTCCCTGGAAGATGACTGGTTAGCCAGAGACGGGTAAGATTCCTCAAGGGAGGAACAACCTAAGACAGGCACAGTCGCAGGGGGGCCATCAGGTGAGAAATTGGGGATCAACAGAGGTGAGGCTTAGAACCTCACCCCCCCTGTTTTGAGAGAAATCTTCTGCATCCATGGATGTTTTGTTGCCCTTGTCTAGCTTGGATTAATACTTAGCCTATAGGCACACAACTGATCATCTACATTTGCTTTCTTACAGCACTAAACTATATTTTCTACCTTTATCTTGCATCTACCTACCACTTCAGCATTTTATTAAAAATAGTAATAATAATAATAATAATAAGGGAGAAATGTGGGATCCACATGTAAATCAAGTATAAAAATCAAACGAGTATTCATATCTGACCTGATTGTTTATAGTTCATAATATGTGATCAAAACTGAAAGTTTCTGTGATGACTGCCCTTGCACTGTTCACCATGTAAGAACTTATTCACTATGTAAGAACTTGTTCATTATGCTTCAGAAGATTGGAGACTGTTGAGAATTAGGCTTGGGGTTGATTAATGATTGTGCATTGAGTCCCCTATACAGAATTTTATTGTTGTTACCAACCATTTGATCAATAAATATGAGAGATGCCCTCTCAAAAAAAAAAAGTAATACATATTTGTTTATTCATATGATCAAATATGTATTTCCCGGAATATCTGGTCTTCATCCACAGCTCCTGAAGACACTGAAGAGTCTTAAAACTGAAATGGGTGTTTTTGTCATGTTAGTGAGAGATTTTTGGACCCCACCCAAGGGCATGGGCTGGAGGCTGAATCAGCCTATGCAATGAAGCCCTCACAAAAACCCCTGAGAAGAGTTTATTGCTGTCTTGGATCCTGCTTCTCTGTCAGAGAGAGTTTCCATGCTTGGAACCAGAGTGTTCCCATGTGCCACCAAGCCAGGCTCTAAGCTCCACAAGTATAGAAATTCCTTCATTTCTTTCCTTGCCCTATGTATCTCTTCATCTGGCTGTTAAGTTGTATCCTTTACAACGTCCTTTATCAAACTGGTAAACTTAAGTGTTTTCCTGCATTTTGTGAGCTCCTCCAGCAAATTCGTGGAACCCAAGGGGAAGTTCATTGGAACCTCCAATCTGTAGAAGGTAGGTCAGAAGTACAGGTAACTGCTTGGGTCTTGCGACTGGAGTCTGGAGTCGGGGGGTGGAGGGCAATTTTGTGGGATGGAGCCTTTAATCTGGGGAATCTGGTGCTGTTTGCAGGCAGATACCATCAGAATTGAGTTGAATTTTAAGACGCCCCGCTTGTGTTTGAGAATTGATTGGTGTTATGTGTGGGAAGACACTCTCTCACACACACACAGACACACACACATCGGAATCAGGTCCAGGAGCCTGAAAGGAGATACACTACTATTACTGCTGTATATAATACTATTATTGTTGTTGTATATAAAAAACACACACCAAGGTCTTTGTGCATATATGCATGAAGTAGTGATATTTGCACAGTATTTAAAAAGTATTTATTATGAGTAATGATGAACTTTGTGTTGTATAAAAGGATTAAATAGTAAAGAAATGTAAAAAATGAGAAGTCTCTCATTTCTTCTAAATTATTTGCCCATGATGAATCCCATTCCCAAGAGGAATTAAGTTTTTCAGTATTATGATAATGCTGTTTTGTTGTTTATAAGCTAATTTACATTAAAAATTAGTATACACCCCAAAGCATGTAGCATTTAGCATATTTAAAGTAGCTGTCTTTTATTCATTTAAAAGTTTATTTTAAATAACTTTTTTTAACTGTAGTTTTTAAATAGGAGTTTGGAATTATTACTGTTGAAAAGGTAGTGTATACCCATGGTCCAAAACTTGAACACAAAATGAAAGAAAGTGTAAAGAAAATTATCTTTCTATTACAAGTCCACGGTCTTTACTACTAGAATGACTGTTATACACATCAAACTATATATATCCGTCTAAAAATAATGCAACATGGTACATACTCTTTAGAAAAAGTGGATGATAACATACACGTTGCTTTGCACCTGCTTTGCTGTCTCAGATATTATAGATCATGACATACCAGCTAATGTCAATCTCCTCTTGCTTCTATATGATACTGTAGCCATCACAAAACTACCATAACTGAGTGACTAGTGTCCAATGGATGGATAATTAAGCTGTTTTTCATTCTTTTACTATTAAAAATAGCAAGAACAGGTATAAGAAACATCCTGGCTCATCTTTGCACACAAGTGAAGAATAAATTCCGACCAGTAAAATTGCTGAGTCATAGGAGTCCTTGATAGAAAACACTAAGCTGCCATCTAATAGAGTTTCCTCAGTTTATGAAAGTAAAAAAGGCTTAATTTATAGCATTTATATTGGTGCCATCTTTTAAAGAGCCATTTATTACAGTGGCACTAAAAAAAAATTCCATGTTTATGCAAATTAGGTTTGTCCATGAATTTTTAGGAGATACACTAATTAGAACTGTTTTAGCCCCTTCTCTTCTGCAACCACTGTATCACATAAAACATACCCATGTACAATATATGCCTCTTGAGATGAGTTGTAGTTGACATATTTTTAATAGAAAAATATTAATTTAATATATATTAATATCTATTAGTGTTTTGGAATCCATCCATTTTTTCCTAGTCATAAAAATTTTGCTAGGCCTTAAAAGCTTGCAGTTCTTTGGCACTGCTCCTCTAGTGTGTAATGGCTAAGTGTCCCTGAAGCTAAGTTGAAAAGCAAGTTGCTTCAGTTCTTTCAGTAAAATTTTAAGAACTGTTTATTTCTGTATTCTTTTAATTGGTTTAATAAAGTTCCAGACTTTTAGCTAACACTTTGCAGCAACAGACATATCGCTAAATTCCCTAGTCCTAGAAAATAGTCATAATAGTTAAGTAGGTCGTTTGTATTGTTTCGGGAACAAGGAGATTTTTGTTGTTTGTTTTAAAGGAGTGATTCCTATAAGCGTAGGACTCTCGATTCAGGTGAATGGTCAGTTGTGACATGGGAGTGCTTCCTTTTTCCTGTGAGTTTGTCACTGTTATTGTGCAACTATAAAGGCATCGTGTGCAAGGATTTGAGACTCCAGTAAGTTTTTCAAAGCCACACTATTATTTTTCATCAGGGAGAGTTTCTCAGCGTACTTCAAAGGAAGATAATGATGCTTGAAAAAAGCTCAAATTTGAATAGCTCTTAGGTAACTGCCAGAGTTCTCAGAGTACTCTCTACAGTAGTTTCGCTATTAAGAAAAATATGACCCTCACTCCTGTTTCAATCATCACAAACAAGTACGAGATCATTACAGAGTTCAGTGTACCTTAAAAGGCAGGCTGCCTGCGATTAATGAGTACCCAAGCTGCACATTTGGCAGTTGGGCCACGGTTTTCGTAAGCAATCTCCACTATGTTGCTTGCGTGCGTCAGGACCGCCCTCAGGACTAAGGGTGGTGTGGGGGGGAGGGTGGCGTGGAGGGGCCAGGGGCACCTGCTGCAGAAAGAGGAGGCTATTTGTGTGGCCTGTTTACAGGTTACTCGGTTTCAACACCAAGCTAGCTTTTCTTCACGTCTCCGGCTAACCTCTGGCCTGAGATCACACAGACGCCCGAGTGCCTCACAGGAGTCAGCATGGCAGCTTCCTCAGGAGCAGGACTCAGGAATTCCGACCCCAGGGACCCAAACCACAAGGACACACGCCCTCCGGCTTCACTCCACGTTCCGCACAGGGAAGGGCGGGCCCGGTGACGCTCCAGGCAACGCCTCCGCGGCTGTCCAGTGAGGCCTGGGGGCCATGTCGGGGCCTCCTCTCATTGGGTCGTGCAGGCTCCGCCCCGAGGCGAGCGCAGCCCGCGTGGCCGGCAGATAATGTTTCAGCTACTCAGCCGCGGAGTCTGGCTTTGTATATTCGCCGTAGGTCGCTCCGCGTGCCCCTAGTTCGCTTTTG
Organism: Manis javanica; assembly: GCF_040802235.1. NCBI lineage: Eukaryota > Metazoa > Chordata > Mammalia > Pholidota > Manidae > Manis > Manis javanica. The sequence continues at coordinate 57,997,613 of NC_133159.1, forward strand.
TCCGATTCTTGTGTCTCTTTCAAGCCCCGACGCACCAGTTTCCTGGTTTCATCTACCTCGCTCTTTCCCGCCCTCCGTTCTTTGCAACTCAGCATGCAGAAAAAAAACGCCTCCCCACCCGGTTTCCTGCCTAGCTTCCAACATTTCGCTACGCAGGCCATCCATGTGGGCCAGGAACCGGAGCAGTGGACCTCCCAGGCTGTAGTGCCCCCCATCTCACTGTCCACCACTTTCAAGCAAGCAGCTCCAGGCCGGCACTCGGTGAGCTGGGTCTGTCCGGAGGGGAGGGGGCGGTGCGTTCAGCCTCGGGCAGGAAAAGAGTGGTTTTGTCAATTTGGAAGGCACGCGAGTAATTCGTAAGATGGCTTACAAGTCAGGAAGGCACCCCGAAGGGATGTTTACTGCACCTGTAATTCTTAAAGTTTTGTACTGGATAGGCCAGTGATCGTATTTCTTTTGATAAGCAGGACGGGAAGGAAGAGTTTGTCTGATTTGCCATATAGATTTGGGCTGAAATTCATTAAGCAGATTTGCGGTTGAAAACAAGTCATAACTTCCATTAGTAGCAAAAATTAGGAAGATATGTAAGGAGTCAGCTAAAAAAAATTTTAAGGGTCCAATAACACCTAGAATCAAGATCATTCCCAATATATATTTGGTTATTAATAGTTATTGAGCACTTACTATGTGCTAGATAAATACACTTACCTGTATTGTATCATGTATTACATGTATTGTTTTGGATAATCCTAACAACAATCCTCGTCTGAACTAAATTCTCATTTTTATCATGCAAAAAGATTTAGGGATGTTAAGTAACTAGATTAAAGCCACATGGCTAGTAAGTGTTGGGATTCAGACCTGCTCTAGAACCCCTCTCAAAGGCTAGCAATAATCTAAACCATTGCATCATTTAAGCCTAGTGGCTTAGAGATTAAGAGCACAAATCATGTAGTCTGAGGTCCTGAATTTGAATTCTGGTTTGAACACTCTTTTTGAGGGTGACCTTGAGCAAATTCCTAGCCTGCCCAAGCCTCAGGTTGATTCTGTGTAAATGGGGTTAATAGCAGTACCTACCACACCACATAATTTGTTGATATGTGTGTTAAGCTGTATGGTACATTATAATTGCTGAGTAGCTTGGTATTTCACAGTGTTCACATTTACATTTTTTCCAGTTGATCCTCCCAACTAGATGAGAGGGTATGACAGGTATTACACACTTTTTTATGGAAAAGGAACTGAACCAGAATTCTGGCTTATGAGAGCCATCTTTGTTAAATGCATTGTTTTTCCCCTTTTGGTAGCAAGTTTGATGGATCTTGAAGTATTTTAAAGTTTCAACTTTAGAAATTAGTAAAATAAACTTTGTAGGTCCCAAATCTTGATTGTACTTCCAAAACCTCTTTAGTGTTATATTGTGTAAGTCAAAGAAAATTCTTTTAGACCTAGCCCTTTGTTTTGTAGGTGGCGTTCTAAGGGCATTCCTACAACTGGTTGAGGATACTTCTAGGCACTGTACTTTGGAATCAAAATTGTGTATGCAAACTCTTCCAAGTGTGTAGTTTGTTCCTTGTGTAGGGTTTCATGAATGTGTGGCTGCCCAAACCTTAGCACTTAGTACAAAAGTTAACCATTTAACTATATTAGGAATTTAATGTTTTCTAAGAGCCAGCATGGTAGAATCCACAACGTCCTCTTAACACCCTTATAAAATTAGTTAAAATGGCTAACGAGAATTTTAGGAGCTGAAAAAGAAGCCTCTAATTCTCCAGTTCCATTGGGAAAGCCATTGAATGGACAAGAGGGTGGAAATTTGCCCCTGAAATGTGCTTCTTCCCTCCCCACAGAGTTTAATTTAATCTCTGCAGTGAATATTTTTGGAAACATGGGGTACATTTCTGTTGCAGAAGCCCCATGAATCCAAGCAATTATTTTCTGTCTGCTAAGTAGGCTGCAGGTCACATCAAGGAGCTGATGAGGAGTGATGAGGATATCCTGGAACCCTATAAAATGTCTGCTCAGTTTGTCAAAAACAAGGAAACAAACCCAACAACAAAACTAAAAAAAAAACAACAACTAACTGTGAGCTCCTGAATCAGAAACAAAGGTGTAAAGCGTGGTTGTGTTTGTTATGTGCTATATGAGCAGAGGGAAATTAGAGGACTTGTAGTCACTGTTCAGTCCTGGGTTTGAATTCTGGTTCTGACACTCCCTATAACATTTGGCTTCACTTTCCTCAAAGCAAATTAAGAGGATTAAATAAAATAACCGAATGCATACACCTAGCATGGTGCCATAAATGTAAAGGGAATGTAATGCAAATTTTAAAAAAGTATTTTGGGGAGCCACTTTGTCAAGAATCACTCTTGTTTTTTCAATCACTTTCGTAAAGCCAAGATCTGAACTCAGCCTTTGTGGATCAGTTTCAGCTTCCTCACAACAGTTTTATGAATTAGCTATCTGTATTTAATTTTCATTTTACTGGGAAATGTTAAGTAACTTACCTATTAGCATGCAGCTCATAAATTGCAGAAACATAATTCTAATTTCAATTTGGCTGCCTTCAGAGACTCTTCACACCACTAGAGCCACAGCACTGTTATGCTGTATCTAATGGCAAGACATATCATAACTAAATAATAGAAAGTCATTACAGTAGGATGACCTCGTAATTGTGGAGATGTCTGTGTTAGGACTCTGATAATAAACTTAAATTTCTTAGGATGAACTATAACTTCTCTTCTTCAGGGCTTTGAATATAGCCGATCTGGAAACCCTACCCGGAATTGCTTGGAGAAGGCCGTGGCAGCCCTGGATGGGGCTAAGTACAGTAAGTGATTTCCATTTCAAAGTTTGTGAAGTCTAGAATTCATTCTTAAATGCATAGAGAAAATCACAGAGGCACAGAATGTAGAATTGGAAAGAAGTACAGATTAGCTAGCTCAAAATTCTTATTTTACTAAGACATTGAGTTTTTAAAACTCTTATTTTACCAAGACAGGTCCCACAGCTGGTATACTATGCATAATTAATAGATAAAAATAAATATGAATAGAGAAATGGTAGAAATTACTACTTAGTATTCATGTAAATGCACTCTTCATGTGAAGCTGTCAGTATAAATAGATAAAAATTAACTAAGTTTTATAACACTACCAATGAAAATATAAGCTCTCTTATACTCTGGTCCTTTGCCAGATAATTTGTGCCTGAGAATAGCACCAAGGAACATTTGCAATAACCAGATGCCCTTGATAATGTGCTCTCAGAGATTAGTGATTAACTGCTGGAATTTTGTGGGGGTTTTTTCATGAAGAGAGTAAATTGCTGTTAAGTCATTTTTGTATATTTTATATAAACGATACTAAATGAAGGCAGACTGGTGAATAGAAATTAAGAATCTTACGAGTTTTCTCAAAGCAAGGGTTTAAGAATTTGATATGTTACTGTGAGTTGTTGGGGTTTGTTTGGGATTTGGGATGTTTTCTTCTTTTGGGATATGAAGAGATTTTTTTTAACACTAAACTTCTGAAATTTAGTATGGTCTGGGGAACGTTTCCTGCAAGAGGTATAAAGACAGTGTTCATATGGTGGACACATTTTCAAGTGGGCTTAAGAAAATGTGGTTGGGTTTAACTGGGTTTAAAGTTTAACCTTCTATATGAATTCATTATTGGACCACATACATGTTTAGTAGAGCACTGTAATCCCAACCCAAACTTTTCTGAGATTTTATAATAATTATATTTTCCAAGTTAATTGGATTAGCTTTTCCAGCAGTCACAGGTGATTTTAATCATCAAGGTGATAATATTTATATTTTTTCAGGATCATTTCTTCTACAGTGTTTAATGTTCATAGTACCAATTATTTTGTATTATTCATTTTCATTCTTTTTGCTCAAAATGAGAGTCAGGATCACATTTGTTTAAAAGAGATTCCACATTAAAAATCTTTATTTTTGATTTATTAAATTTATCAGACATACCTCATGTCTGATTTTGAGCTTTGTTAAAATATTTGCTCAGTTGTGTAGCCATATGGTTAATGAATGAATCATTATCTTAGTTCTGCTCTTCAAGTTAGAAATTTCACTAAAGTTTGATATTTTTAAGCTAATTTAATTGGCAGTTGACCTTGTATCTAGGAATATTGTAAAGAATTATTTCCTTGAAGAATTTCAGAGAAATGTTATAACCAAAACAGAATTACGTATTTGTTATATTAAAGATGTTTTATCTTTGAAATGGAAAGGAGGACTTGACAATGGTGTTGATCAGGGGACTTCTGTGGCTCAGTTGTGATGGTGTCCTTCTACCATCAGAGAGATGGACATGAAATGATGCAAATAAATACTGTAGGTGTTTGTAACCTATAGGTCTGCTGTTTGGCTTACTCTGACTTGGTTTTTATTTTAGGTTTGGCCTTTGCTTCAGGTTTAGCAGCCACTGTAACTATTACCCACCTCTTAAAAGCAGGAGATGAAATTATTTGTATGGATGATGTATATGGAGGTAAGTGACCTCTCATTCATGTTGTGTCAGCTGATATTTTAAAGATAATAGGGTGGGCCCTGAATTATAGTAACAATGGTACCAGGGTTACTGATTATTTAGTATCTTTTAAAGGTGGGGTGGACACCTCCATGCTGGCTCAGACTTAGTAAAGGAGGAACATAAACACTTTTTACTCAGAAACTACTTAGGGGAGAGATTGTTTAATTAATAATTTTATTTGAACTGCTGCAATGAGGATGTTGGACTTACACATTCAGACATATTCTATTCTACTCTAGAAAAGTTAGGGTTCAAAGAGAGAACGTTCTCATGTAATTTAAAATTTTTACCTGGAATGAAGATGAGTTATAACCCAGGTTACTCTAAAGAGCTTATCCCTACCTGCTCCTTTGTTCCCCCAGCTATTGGTTTCCGTGAGCCTTCTGAAAGTCTGTTGGAAGCTATGGATCCCTTGATGCAAGCATGAGGTCAGAAAAGGAGAGAGAGCTGATACAGGAAAACCCAGTTTCATGAGGAGTCTGTCCTTAAAGGGTTTGGGAAGACAGAGGAAAGACTGAAAGGCATTCTGGGCAGAGAACATAGCCTAGACCAGGAGAGGCTGCAGGGAATGGAGTACCTGGGCAATGCAGAGGTCAGGTCTATGAAGACAGAATTATTCAACAAACATGCATTCTCCATTTTACAGATGGAAAGGCTGAGAGACACGTGCATGTTCTACTTGTATTTGTTGCTGATAGGACTAGGTGGGCAAAACTGGATTTGGAGCAAGGCTAGGAGCATTGAGGAGACACAGAAAGTCCCAACAGAATCCCAGCAGCCGAGAGTGGAATCCCAGCCTGTGTCCACCTAATCTAATAAGAGAAACATGCTCCTTCTAAAAATAAACTGAGTAAACTGAATGTCTGGTTTTAAAACTTAAAAGTCAAGGGCTGGCAAAGAATCCACTGGATTGGACAGTTGTGGACCACCATAATGAAATGAAAACTCCAGGCTAAATTCACTATTAAGCACTTCCCTTGAAAAATGTACTTAAGACTACACCCAAGGTTTATCATTTTAATTTTGGAGTCAGCAGGTCTCACCTCTTGAAGTCCATCCATCGATCCAAATTTAAGAACTTCCATTTTAAAGAGTTTAAGTACTGCCTAGACTGGCAAGTGGGAAAGGGAAAGAAAACAAGTTGTCTTCTTTAAGCAAGGCTGATTTTATCCCCCTCAGAAATTTGCAAAGTGCTTTTGTATTTTATAGGTCTTTATGATAGTTTGTTGAATTGAAATTAGAGAGATATCAAACCTTCGGTTACTTGAATAATGAATTATAAAAATCTCATGGCAAACATAGGTACAAAGTCTTGAAAATTGCTGTTCATTTTTTGGCAATTTCTCTACATTGTTTTTAAACCTTACCTTGGGTTAGTCTACATAACATCAAAGGTCCAGTACATCTTTGGTCATGAATAGTTTTCCTATTTTTTTTTTTTTTTTTTTTTTGGTCAACTATCAATAACAGCAATTTTCCTTTAAATTTGCATATTAAAATCACATCCAGAACAGTGTTTATAAAAGAAATCATTTTAAGTTGAGTGATTTATTTTCTTTTACTATAAAACTCCAGGAATTTGACTTATATTCTTATCTATCTGTTAAAGCTTTCAGAACCACATAACAAAAATTTTGAGAAAGTATGAAGAACAATAATCAATTCCTTTTTATTACCAAAGTATAATCAGCCTGAAAATTTATTTTGAACATTTCATTAATATTGGTCCATTTTATTTTAGATTCAAGTACTAGGAAGAAATTGTTTAAAAAGAGACTGATGTTTCAGGGAACATGCTGCTTAATGGGGTTGTATTTTGAGAAACATTTTTGCTCCATGCCACTTGGTGTGGATATCAAATATGTTTTATTTGACTCTAACTTTTAGTTTAAAATCCAAGTCATATGTTCTTTACTGTATACAATTGCCATACTCTTTAACCAAAGTAGAATGGCTTTTAATTGTATTTTTATTGGTAATTGACACTTCCTTGTATTTTTTAAGCCTGTATACCTATAAGGAATTAACATTTCTTAATACAGTGTCCTTTCCATTTTATCTGATTCTCTGTTGCCTCAGGTACAATGAGGTATTTCAGGCAGGTGGCATCTGAATTTGGATTAAAGATTTCTTTTGTTGATTGTTCTGAAACCAAATTGCTAGAGGCAGCCATTACACCAGAAACCAAGGTAATTCAGTTTGTTTTCAGTTTTGTCTGTTTGCCCTGTGAAGTTTTCTTTTCATTATTGTTGTTTATTAGAATACGTCATTTATATTTGAATAACATTTTATTAAAAGCCATTGGAAATCATCAGCAAGATTAAGATAAGTCTGGCTTCTCCTAGGTATTAAATAGCATAATGGTAAGGTGCATGAATTCTGGATCTAGTTGGTTTATTTTCATGGGCAAATTATTTAACCAAAGTTGCAAGTTTTTCATTTGCAAACTGGGGATAGTTGCACCTGCTTTACAGAAAGGTGGTTGTAGGAATTAAATGAGATAAGTCATATGACATGCTTAGTATAGTACCCAGTATTTTATAAGTCTTAAAAAGTTTTTTAGCCAAAGACATAATTCTTAACTTCATTACCAAGTTGGTACTGGTAACATAAGTCATTTTAGAGACTGGGTTACGGAAAACGTAGCTTGCCAAGCTCCCAAGCCCTAAACATAGTGGCTTTTTAAGGGTTCTAAAGGATACTTCAGCAAAAGAGAAAGGGCCACAGCAATCTTTAGCCTCTGTCCTGGGAAGCTTGTATTGCACCGGAAGGTGTTTTGTGCCTGAGTGAATGGCATGTGTGATACTCTTTCTTGGGACCTCATTTAAATTCTGCGTGGGCATGAGAAGGACCAGTGTCTTTTATAAGTGAGCACTTTCCAACTTTTTGCTAATGATTAAAAGGTTTGAATTTGTACTCAAGATTATGTTGCAATGAATGCTAAAAAATGAAAACCTTTTCTCATACAAATAATTACTTTGAATATTCACACAGGGGTGAGCTTTGAGTGATCAAGGTTTGTTTTCAAAGGAATTTACTCTTTATCTTGTTTGGAAGAAAAGATAGTTATTAAAATAGCTGGTCTGAATTTTTCTAAGGGAGGAAAGCAAATAATGAGTTTATTAATTCTTGTTAACAGAACTTTATATGGTGGCTTTTTACCAACTTAAATTAATACATTCCACTTTCTGCCCTGAAGTATCTCATCTCTTGAAGTAGATTTTTAAGGTCCATGTAAAATTGGAGGTATTTATGTACTTATTTTTATTTTAATTAATTTTTTTATTATAAGTGGGAATAATAAATTTCTACCCATGAATAGTTTTCATAGATTCTTTATGTAATTTGATTCCTGTATAGTATGCATTATTTTAACTTGCTTATCTTTCCTACAGTAAACTCTAGAGTAGGAAGAGTATTAAACCATTTACATAGATAATCAAGATCATTAACCCTTTTAAAAAGAAAGTTGTAAGTAATGATATTCAATACAGTGGCACTTTGTTTAACAAACAGAATTCTCTTTTCTTTGTTCTTTTCAATAACTGATAAATATAGTACTGTCTCTTTCTTACTTGAGCTTACTTTTGTATGCCCTTCACTCTGAAACTCATGCTCTTCTTCAAGTTTGGGGGAGTTATTTTATAATTTCTAGTGCATCTGGCATTATTTAATTAATTTTTAGGATGTGTTTGACAGCATAGGGATATTTCTCTTTAATGACAATTCTAAGATGTAACCTTGGGCAACCTATGTTTTTTATCTTTAAGAACAATATTCATAGATACTGAACTATGTCTCTGAAATCCATCCTCTTTTTTAATGGAAAATGATTACAGTAACTGAGTTGAGCACTTTTCTCCTTATATATACATGATCTCATTTGATCCTTACAACAACTCTGTAAGATAAATATTATTGGCACCATTGTATAGCTGAAAAACTTGAGGAATATAGAGGGTTAAGTTACTTAGTTGTGTGACCTTTCAGAAATTAATGACTAGGATTCAGATCTGAACCTTTCAGCTTCATCATCTGTGCTGTCCCAAGGTGATTACAGTTATGAGATACTTGTTTTTGCAGTGTTTTTTTATAAACTATTGTCATTCAATGAATTGTTCCAGCTTGTTTGGATTGAAACACCCACAAACCCTTGCTTGAAGATGGCTGACATTGAAGCCTGTGCACATATTGTCCATAAATATGGAGATATTATTTTGGTTGTGGATAACACTTTTATGTCGGCGTATTTCCAGGTAAAGAAAAATAATTCTTTTGGTAGAGTACACAGATAGCTGTAATTAGGAAAATAATGACTTGTTTACATTAAAATCATCATCGACTCATGAAATCTCATCAGCATTATCAATTAGACAAAGAATGAAAATTGGACCTTTTCTAACCATAGTTAATATCTTTTCAATTCTCATGAACATCTTGTATGGGATTTTGTGTTTTAAATGTTTAATTAAAACTTTTAGATTCTCATTGGATGTGTAAACTCTCTGAAGACCTGGCTTTATTATGTGATCATGTCTGCCAGTGCTTTACATGTAGTAGAGACTCCATTGTTTATGTGCTGGTTACAAATCAGTTATATTATTTTTCAATCACACCTCACATATATGTATAAATATATTTACACACACACACACACACACACACACACACACACACACAGACACGTATTTTTTTAACCTAACCTTCCAGATAAAAGGAAACAATATATTCAACAGCTACATGGGTACACAGATAATTTCTTGATTTCTGTTCCTTCTTTCTACTTTCTTTTCCCTCAGTGCCTTAAAGACTATGCCCAGCCGTCTTATTTACCTTATTTGTATGATGAATTTCTACTTCATGTTTCACATTGTAGCTCAAAGTATAGCTCCTCTTAAACTGTTTTCCTACCTACCCATCTACTTACCTCTCTTCCCCTCCAGACTCTCCCATTCATTCTCTGTTCCCTTCCTCTTTTTCTCCTACTGTTTTCCAGATTATTCTCCTTTCTGTTTTGTTCTTTTTAGCAGATCATCTTGGCATCTCTCTCTAAATGACCAGCTGTCTACCTTTCTCCTCATATTCTCCCTCTTCCCTCTGAGTAACCTAACTCTGACTCCTTTTCCATATTAAGAGTTACCTGTTTTCTGCTCTTTCCTCCCTGCCTGTAACTAGTGGTCATTCTTTTTATACTTTCTGTAGTTCACCTTGCAGAGTTCCTGAAACCCCAGCTCATTTTCTCTAGCTCTTCAATTAGGCAGATGTTCTCAAGCTCAGTTGTTTACATTTTACCCCCTTGTATTCTGGGTCCTTAAAGTTGGCCCAGGCTGCTGCCGCCATGCCATTGGCTGACTCCCTGGGAGGTTGCATAAACCTTCCTCTGTTTTATTGAGAAGGCGCTGCCACGTTTTATTTCCCTTTCCTGGAGCACATTTCTTGGCTGCATTGCATTCTTTTAGCTTCATGGGCCATCTGCCTTTGGATCACAATGTATCTTTGGCTGCTTCTTGTATCAGGTACTGCAACAGTCTGTTTCCAAATGAAGATCTCCTGGCATCATCTATCTGTCCCAGGTGATTTTCAGTTTTGGATTCTTTATTGCAACTCCTCACCCCATATGCCACTTACAGTACGCCATTTAATACAGCATAGGGTTACTCTAGCTGAGTCACAGTGAGTCCTGTGTATTCCCAAAGAGATCATGTGAATTGTACATGGGCCTGCCCAGGTTAGTCATCAGGCCTGGCGCTTTCTTTCCTAGTACCGTCACTAAAATAGGTCCAGTTTTTCTACCTTTTTGAAGCCCACATCACATTGTTTACACCAGGGACTGCAATTTGCTTCATTTCAATCTGGAGTCCTTCCAGTTGAATTAATCAGTATCACATTGTCCCCAGGCAGCCACATATATTGGTTCCATAAGGCAAATCTTCTGAAAGGGCCCTCTCATTGATTTATCCTCCTGAAAACTGGATATATTCTCTTTCTTCTCTTTTGTCTTCTGGACTCTTCTGTAAGTCTCACAAAAGGCAACATGGCATTACTGTAGTAAAGTTTCACAGTAGAATCTCTGAATTCAGGTAGTCTGGGTGGGAGTCCTGGCTCTGCTAACTTTTTAATCTTAGTGATCTATTGTATCTTTCTCAGTCCCTTTTCCTCATGTGTACAATTAGAGCCTTAAAGGTGCTGATTTTATTGAGTTAGTTGAAGTACTTTGTACAGTCCTGCACTGGGTTATGTAAATTATTTAATATGATTCTTGGCACAAGTTGAGATCAATCGATGTTAGTTATGGTTTTTAATTTTCCTTTTCCTTTGACCATAGAGTTTACATGAGTTACCCCTGGAAGAGACCTTAAACATCATTTGGTTTGACTTCATCACTTTGGAGATAAGCAAACACATATGTAGAGGGTGCTTTGTACAATACCTTACTTAAAATACCCTTTTTTAAAACACCCTAAATGAGAAAGTCCCATCACCCCCTATGCTAATAGCCTCCAAAGACTAAATAACTACTGAGGTAAAAATACACTCACTTGCGTGCACATGCACACCACACTTTATTTTAAAGAAAATGGAAATGGAAACATGTTGATGCTATATTGTTTAATGAATACGTTCATTATAACTTTAACTCACTGCAAACAAAGTCATTTTAAGACTAAAGGACAAATTTTCAGGATAATCAGGTGAAGGAAAATAATCCAAACAAATTTCTTTATAAGTGACTGAATACTTGGCAAAATTAATATAATAAAAGAGTAAGTAAGAGTCACGATCCTGGAAAACCAATTGGATAATCACTGCATACATTGTAAGGTTTTAATGATGAAAAATACAAGCAGATTAGTTTTATATTTACTTGTTGTATAACAATTGCTGAATGTTTATGTCAGTTATTTATGCGGTTTCTGAATCATGAAGTGCCTACATCTCTGCTATAGGTAATAAATTTACGAGCCAATTAGTGACTGCTCGGAAAAAACATGTTCAGGAGACCTGTTGACCTGAGGTTGGGGCTATTTCCAGAAGATCATGCCTTTGGATGGAATACTGGGTCTAATATGTAGCATTTTTATTTGGTGGGAGGGAGAAAAAGGAAAGATCACAGATCCTGGAAAATTTTAAGATATCCGTATTTTTGGAAGATTAGAATAGGAATGGAATTTATAGTAGCAGAAAGTCAGTTAGTGAAGCATATTTTCAAATAACTTCCCACTTAAAATAAAGACCATTTTTGTTTCTTACAGCGGCCTTTGGCTCTGGGAGCTGATATTTGTATGTATTCAGCAACAAAATATATGAATGGTAAGATGTACATAGTCTACACTTAGAATGTTCATTTCCATGGATAGATGGAAATAGCATAGGGTTTGATATTTTGATCCCTTATATTGTGATTCAGGTTTTCTCTGTGATGCCTGTAGAAAATTAAAAAAAAAATATGTACTTTGATTAAATACAAGCTTTCACTTATAGCAGACAATACTATGCTCCTGATTTATGAGCAGGGGATTAAACATTTACTATAAAAGTTTTAACTTTTATTCTGCTGTCAACTTAAAAAGAATCATTTAATTTTTATAAGATTTTTATTTTATTGTTTTAGATATAGCTTTTGCTACTGTCAAATTGAATTAAGTTTATTTAAATTTATTCTATAGGGCTCTTTCCCAGAGAGTTTTTTCAAGTGAAAGTCACATTTTAGAAGGTATAAAATGAAGAATAAGAATACATTATTTTTAACTTGAAGGTTTTTCTTTTGTTTTAGGCCACAGTGATGTTGTAATGGGCTTAGTATCTGTTAATTCTGAGCACTTGCATGACAGGCTTCGTTTCTTACAAAATTGTAAGTATTTAAAAAGTCTGGATTTCCCCTTAGGCTAGATTTGATATTTGTATTTCAAGTAAATGTTGTAAAGTGATGACATTCTACCCACTTTGGAAGAAATGAAAAATAGAGGGAAAAATTTCTGGTTTTTAGAGGAAAGTAAGAAAATTGGGTTTTAAAAATATAACATGGCAGGGTTTACAACATGACCGAAGAAACAAGATTTGTTATTTTTCAAATCCATGCTCATTTTGATCATAATTGGTAAAGCCCAAGTGAATTTTTAGTGTTAAGACTTAATGGATTTCTTTTCTTTAAAAAAAACAAACAAACATTTAGAGTGATAGCTTTCTTATGTTTCACTTTTTATATCTGGAATGGTGGTTAATTTTAAATAGGACTTAAAATAAACAGACTTTCAACATGCCTAAACACTATTTCTTGTTTAGATAGGTTAGTTATCTCAAGAATGGCAGAGTTTATTTGGAGACTTGGTTTAACCATTGTGACTTGACAGACAGATAAGATACAAATATAATTACAAATAAAAATGCCCTTTTTAGGAATAAGTATTAAAGTAACTGAAGGAAGCGAAGAGGAGGGAAACCAGCACTTACTGCTTGATAAAATCCTTTCATTTGTAAAAAGCAGGAGTGAGGTATCCTGGAAGCATGGTAAGTCAGGCTGCGTTAGACAAAAGCTGAACAATTTGGTAGAACATCAGTAGGAATAGGAGCTGGGCTGCTTCATGTGGTAACACTTTTTCATTTCATGTTGTAATATTTTCTCTACATATTGTGATACTTTTTCAAAGAACTGTGAGGTTAAATTATGTGCAATATGTCATTTCAAGAAAATCGTAGAAAGGACTATTTGTGTTCATATTTGAAAAGTTCCTATCTTTGTGTTCATGCTTAGTTTTCAGGACACTCATTTTCCCTCTCATTTTAAAGTCCATTTTCTCTAAGCATATTTTAGGATTCATTCTCATGCTTCTGATTTGACATATTAATTTTCTCTCCTAAAACTCAAACACTGGGCTTTGTAGCTAGCTTCTCATGAAAAAGAGGATGAGAGAATTTTCTGGGTCCCTCCCCACCTTCAAACTAACCCACGGCATGCTATTTTGCAGCTCTTGGAGCAGTTCCATCTCCTGTTGACTGTTACCTCTGCATCCGAGGTCTGAAGACTCTGCAAGTCCGCATGGAGAAGCATTTTGAAAATGGAATGGCAGTTGCTCAGTTTCTCGAATCTAATCCTTGGGTAGAAAAAGTTATTTATCCAGGCATGTTAATCTGATTTCTTGTCACGTATGCTTATACTAGGATTTTAAGAATTATCCTAAGCATCCTGTTTATGTATCATTTATTTGTAAATTGGGTGCTTTCAGATATTTTTATGTTGTTCAGTTACTGTGTTAGGGGTTGAGTTTGTTCTCCTCAGTTCTTGTCCCCATGGTAACAGACAATTGAAAGGCAGAGACACAGTAGCGAAGCAGAGTGAAAGTTTTATTTGAATACACTCCAAGGGAGGAGAGGGCCAGAGACAAGGTAGACAAAGGCTGCAGTAGGTTAGGCAGGAGGCCTACATATTGCATTCTGGTGAGGAGGTGCCTCTTTAATTGACAAGGTGGGGTTATTCAATTGATGGGCCCATCTATATAACCATCCCTCTCAGTGTGCATGTCCTTTCCTATGATGAGGGGTGTTTTGAGCAGTTCTTAAGTTTTGTTCGATTACGACCACGTTGGGACCTGGTTGGGACAGGTTTGTTCTGGTCCTGATAGGCAAGAAGTTATATCCTTGCAAAGCCTTTGTTGTCTTCTCGTGGGAACCCCTACCAGGGCAATTTGGGTGGTTTTTCCTTGAACCTTATCTTCCCCTTCCCCAGCTTCTCATCTCTATCTTTCTTCCTGACAATTGCACTTTGCTGTGTGTCAGGCCCTTTGCTGGGTCTGTGATAAAGAAGATAACATGGTCTTTGGCCTTGTGTTCCCTTTAGTGTAGTGGATGTTTGGATGTTAGTCGATTACTTTTATGCATTAGATGGTTCTGTCAGTTTGAAGGTTTGTGTATACCTCTTCCAAGACTACAACATTGTACTTTCCAGTTGATTTGTTTATAATGTCTGTATCCTATTCTGTATTTGCTGTAAGTCTCTCTGATTTAGGTTTGGATTTGGTATTCAAGTTTAGACCTAATACTTTATGTACCAAAATACCCCCACCCCCACCCTCACCCCCTGTCCTACTTCCTCACCCTCTGACCCACTTCAGGGCTCTTTCCCTTTTTGAAATCCCCCACCTCTTGCAACATTTAGAAATGCTCAGGTGATGTTAACAGGCTTAGATGCTACTCTTTATTTCACCAGTCTTTTAAATTTTGGTGGTCTTAAGCGAATAGTTATTTTAAACCCATTTGAGGTATCTAGCTCCATAGTCCTGGGTGTACAGGAGAATTGAGATCCCTGCCCTGAGGAGTTCAGATAAGCCAATATTTATGTGAACAAGCAGAAATATTTATATGCCATGTGAAATGCCATGTTCACATCTGACTACTTACTCTGACCCCTTTATTTATAAGCATTTATAAGCAGAAATATTTATGAGATTAAATGGCCCATATGTGCCCTACGTGAAATGCTGTTGACTAGTGTATATTTTGAATGGAGGGAGGAAGAAAAGATTTGGGCTGGGCTCTGATGAACAGGTAGTATTTGTTAAAAGGGCGAATTTTAACACATTTGTTAAATTTGTTAGGCGTTTCAGATTCATTCAACAAATGTTTATTAATTGACAACTATGGAACAAGTTAGTTTTTTCTTAATTTTTAAAAAATTTTTATTAAGGTATCATTGATAAACACTCTTATGAAGGTTTCACATGAAAAACATGGTTACTACATTCACCCATATTATCGAGTCCCCCCCCAAACCCCATTGCACTCACTGTCCATCAGTGTAGTAAGATGCCACAGAGTCACTATTTGTCTTCTCTGTGACCCCCCACATACCATGTGCACCAATCATAATACCCCTCAATCCCCTTCTCCCTCCTCCCCACCCACTCTCCCCCACCCCTCCCCTTTTGTAACTGCTAGTCCCTTCTTGGAGTCTGAATCTGCTGCTGTTTTAGTCCTTCAGTTTTGCTTCATTGTTATACTCCACAAATGAGGGAAATCATTTGGTATTGGAACAAGTTAGTTTTGTACTAGGAACTGGGGGGCCAGTTAATAACAGAAAAAAGTGGATTTCTCCTTATGGAGTTAGTCTGGCAGGTAAGAAGATACTGAAAAGGAAATTACAGAAGAAGAACGTAATTAGTAGAGGGGTCAGTCAGTCAGTGGGGAGAATGCTCCAAATTAAAGGGACAGCATGTGCAAAGGTCCTGAGTTGAAAGAAGAGTGAAGTTCTGCTGGTATGAAGACAGCTGGTATGGCTAGAGCTCCACGCAGAGGACAGAAAAGATGGATCATGATGAAGCTAGGGAGACAGACAGGGGCCAGACCAAATGTGAATGTGGCATAAAGCTCATTATTAGGGTTATTTGAAGTTTATGTAAGCAGACAGTGAATTTTCTTTTTGTTCTGAAATGATATGTTTGGCCCTAAAATATGACTTCCATTACACCTTATGATTGCAGGGCTGCCCTCTCATCCTCAGCATGAGTTGGCAAAGCGTCAGTGCGCAGGTTGCCCGGGAATGATCACCTTTTATATTAAGGGCACTCTTCAGCATGCTGAGAATTTCCTCAAGAACCTGAAGGTAAACTTTGAGCTATGTTCTTAAATAGAGGTAAGATCTTCTTATAGCAGTTCATTATCTCTTGCTTTCACCCAACTCAGAACAGTACTTTCGTCATCTGCAGGTCACACCCACAAACCTCTTTATTGTGAAATGCACTGGGTTGGAAAATGACTTTGGTGCAGAAGCAGATATCTGAATATGTTTATTGACTTAACTCTCTAGACATTGCTTTCAGAAAGAGCCAGAACGTTCTAATACATTGGTTTTCAATGTTTTTTAAAAGTGAACTTCTTTTTCAAATGAGATTTCATGTGAAACCTCAAAGTAGTGTGTAGTTAGTGTACTGCAGAGAGGCTGTTCTGAAATCCAGCCTAGTAATGGCATTCCAAACCCTGTGCACCCCAGACTGCATCTGCCCGGTGAGGGAAGGGGAGGCCTTAGTCTAACATACATGGGCACCAAGGGCTCTCAGGGCCTGGGAGACAGGCCTGTGTAACTCTGTTTCCTGTAACTCTGAAATCCTTGATTCTGTCTTCTTGAAGCAAAAAATTCAGTCAAGAGACCTGATAGAGAGTTAAAGCTGCAAAGGGCTTTTTACTTAGCAAAGCGAAAGGATACTCCAAAGAGAGAGGAGCGGGCTGACCCTGAGGGTGGGTAGCAGCCCTCCGGGTTTTACAGTGTGTCTTTTTCCGGGGGTTTATTTGGTTTCCTCCCTCCCATTTTGTCATTCTTACATCATCCTTTGGATTGGTCTTGCTTTTTCCCTTCAGCTTCTTTGCACAAGTTTATGTTCATCATTTTTGCCCAGTGCATCTAAGCAAGACCCATAGTAGGAACAAAACTGTAATGTAAATAACATGATAGTACATTATGGTGGCCTATGGGTCACTAGCAACAAGGTCTTCCTGAAGAATGGATGCTCTAAAATCAGGAAGGTCCCAAAGTGACCCGTACCTTTGCTTATCAGTTTGTTCTGAACTGCAAAAGGGGTTGGTGTAAGGGAGACAGGGCAGTTCCTGGGTGGGAGGCTGGGTCGTCTGCTGTCCTTCTTGCCCCTGCTCATGTCTGTCCATCTACTCTAACACCTCCATACACTGGGCTTACGGAGAGCTCATGCAGTAGACTCTTCAGTACTACAGATCTAATGAATAGGATGCTGCCAGATTAGTCAGAGCCCTATTGGTATCTAATATTTGTCCACCTCTAAAATCAGCAAGATGATAGTATATATTTAATACAGTTGTAAGAGAATATTTGTAAAATTCTATGACACTATAATACTAAATACAAAAACTGAGGCTTTATTTTTTTTCCTACTGCAGGAGCCAGTTAAATGGATGTATTAATTTAATAAGTGATACATATTAACAAGTATGTATAACTTGGTAGACATTTAAAGATTTTTACTTAAAGGGTAACCACAGAGCTAGGTCTCAAATGTAATAATTCTGAGGTTTTAGAGCTCATGTGAAATATTACTTAAGTATATGGCCAAATTAGGAAGGTATAGGAGATTCACCTTCATCAACATCTAATGTTTTAAAACTTTGCACATAATATAGCTGGTCAGTGAAAATCACAGTTATAGATTTTATTATCGTTTTTTTCTCTGAGTTTCTTGCCCAATTTGTAATTTATTCATAATTACCATTTCTCATCCTCTGTCCCATAGTCATTTTATTTAAAAACATTTATTTTTAGATTTCTGAATTTTTATTTTAGTGAAAGGTCTAAATTAATGTTTCTCTTGCTCTAGTTATTTACTCTGGCTGAGAGCTTGGGAGGATACGAAAGTCTTGCTGAGCTTCCGTAAGTATATTTCTGTTTCTCAGTTTTTTAACTTTGTTGCCAGTTTTCATGATTGTTTGGAAAAGGAGTATGATAAAATCAGGGATAATTCAAGATATTTAACAGTAAGACATGGCATTATCTGATCAGAATGGAATTTAACTCAATAGAGTGGAGACCCTGATAAAAATCTAATGGGGGCTACTTATCAATGAGCTATGTCCTATAGCTCATTGAAGGAGATTCCAGCAGTAAGTGTATTTTAGGACCTCTAGTCTCTGATCTAGAACTACTTGCTCTACCCCACTCCACCCTGAAATGGAGGTTAGAGACTTTGTACTGGGAGGGCTGATTTCAAGGCTCCCTGGAAATAGGTAATGTATCTCTGGTGAAATACCTCCATGCTTTTGTCAGAGGAGGACCCTACTACATACAGTCAAGTCCATTTATTATCTGTTCTCTGGTAAACTTTGAATGGCTTCATGTTGTCTTCAGGATAAACCCAAAATCTAACTTGGTATTTCTGGCCCTTTACTGCCTGACCCAATCAATTCATCTAATTTTACCAAAACACCAGAGGATATTAGAACGTGAAGCAGCCTAAGATCAGGCAGTCCAAAACTTACTTTACAAACAAGGGAACAAAGACTGAGAAAGTTTTGCTCATTAATCAGATGTCATACAGGAATATGTATTCTGAGGCTTTGCGTCAAACCGCAAGGGATGGTAAAAGCAGTCTGGATCTGGGTTTGAGACCTGTTCCACCCATCACCGAACCTTCGAGCTTCTGTCATCCATAAAATAGGGTTAATGGTTAGGATAATGATTATCATGTGTGGATTACCTGTCCCATCAAGCATTCCTGAGCTATATACTGACTTAATTGTATGTTACTATAACTATACCATAATTATTACAGGAGTAAATCAAGATCATCACTAATTTTCAGTTGTACTAAATGTAAACGGTATGTTTCTGTGTTTTAATTTTCATAAACTTTGGAATAACTGTGTTCTAGAAGCATTGTGAGGAGTATCTGGGATTACCAAAATTTAGGCAATTTGCTGCCTTCTCATGTAGTTTCCAGTTTCTAGTGAGAGTCTGGCAGTTTCACATAGTTAAAAAAATACATGATGCCCAAATAATGATTGAAATAATTAAGATAACACATACAGATTTTTGTTAGCTCCTCAAGATGCTTGCTTTTAAGTTTAGATGCATAAGAGGGCACACACTCAGCATATGAAATTAATTTATTTTTCATAGTAATAAAATGTGTATTACTTTAAGGCTCTCTTAAAAATAGACCCCTCCTGGTTTATTCAACGATTTGGTCTAAAGTTGCTTGGCCCTCAGATGCCCCAGCTAGGCTGTACCCCCAGTGCCAATGGACAAGTTGCTGAGGTCAGGGCTGATCTGTTCTGTTGCTCTCATTCTGCATCTCCAGCCCTGTTACAGCACATGCAGCATTGCTGTAAGCGAGGGAGGAAGTGAAGCCAGTCAGTGATGGGTTGGTCTCCAGCCTAACAGCACGTGTTAACTCTATACTTAATTTATCCTCTCTCAGTCTTAGGCTCCCTAATCATAAAATGTGGTTGATAACAATGTACCCAGGTTTTAGAGTTGTGAGCAAAATCCCTAAGCTAATGCCTTGATTCATACTAAGTGCTTAATAAATGTTAACTACTATTATGAATTGTCATTTTTTAATTGGGCATCTACTGTATTCCAGGTACTTATCAATGGTTTATCTATGTTCCTTCTATTAAAGATTGTGACAAACTTGAAATAGGTATTATATACATTTTATCCATTTATGAAAATGAATGAATACATACAAATGACCTGGTAGAGGACCTGTATGTAAGCATACAATAAGTGATCATTATTATTTCAGATAGGGAAATCAACACTGAGGACAGGTAACTTTTAAAAACCCACACAGCTAGTATGTGCAGGGGCTGAAATTCATACCCAAGTCTTTTGGTCTCAGAGGCCTAAGGTCTTATGCTTGTGTGTGCACTCTCATTTAAGGAATTAAGAACCTAGAAAGGCAGAACATTTTAAGGAAGATGTTTGTATGTAAAATCTCATTAGAAGATATCCTTTTACTTTGATCTTATCTGAGATTTTCTTTCCATGAATCTGAAGAGAGGGGAATCCAGTTTAGGCACTGATTTTGCAGGCAGTGTGCAGGGGAAGGGTGAGTGTTGGTGGCAATGTAGGTATTAGGGCTCAGTAAGACTATGCCTCTCTACGATGCCTTAGCCCAGAATTTTCTCTTTCTTCTGAACTCTGGCAGTCCTTACTGTCCAAGCTTGTTCAGCATTTGCTGTAGGCTCTTCATCTTATGAATTGTCATAGTCTTTACCTCCCGCTTGTTATCTAGGGTAAAGAAAATCTCTCTTTTTTCTTGGTTTCCAATTCTTACTATAGTCCTGACCCATAGTAGGTACTTTACTTTTACACCTGCTGCTGTTCAGTTGCTAGATAGTTTTGAAAATTCTTGGAGGCTTCTGTGCCACAAGTTATGTGCTGGAATTCCTAATGCTCAGTAGTTGCCCCTAGTGACCCTGGGTTGTCTTTCCTGGATCTGTCTCACAAGGGCCAGTTCTGGATTGATGATTGATCCAGAGGGAATTGATTCTGGTCAACTCTTGATCCCTTGAGGCCTTGTATAAGTCCAACTTGGTGGTCATGGGGACATGACTTCTGGCCAAGGCCTCATTCAGGCAGTAGTTAAAACCCACACACTTGAGGGTACTTCTTTCCCTCCTTTGTGGGGGTGCTTGACTGGCACCTTCCATGTTTGTATTGAGTATACTTACTGATGGTATAAAAAGGATAAAAGATCTTCATTTTTACTTTAAATCATGACTAAAAAAGACAATTTCACAATTCCTTCTTTTTTGCCAGTGAAAAACTAAGTGTATGAAGAATTTAATATTTATAGAGTAGAAAAAAATTTAAAGGTAGTTTAATTTATGAGACAAAAATATGTCTCCACTGATGCAGCATAACGATAAAAAATTTGCTCACTCTTTCTTCCAGGGCAATCATGACCCATGTGTCAGTGCCTAAGGGTGACAGAGATGTCCTTGGAATTAGTGACACACTGATTCGACTCTCAGTGGGCTTAGAGGATAAACAAGACCTACTGGACGATCTAGATCAAGCATTGAAGGCAGCAGTAAGTTTTATTAGTGTATGTGTGTGTGTGTGTGTGTGTGTATGTGTGTGCACATGTGCACGTACACGCACTTAATCATGGGGATGGGGATGGTTTAATTTATAAAGTGGCTGCACTGTGAACTCTGAAAGTTTTCTGTTCTCTTCTACAATAGACAGGAGGTATAAATGTGCACAGAACTCAGTTGAAGTGCAGATTTAAAACATGGTAATATTCAGAAAAGAGTCCTTAGAGGAGGTGAAGTCTTTGTCTGCAAGTTTAATAACATATATTTTTGTGCACTGTTAATACAGCACCCTCCAAATGCAAGTTGCAATGAGCATTCCTGAACTGCAAGAGAAGTTGTTTGCTAAGAAGATGAAATCTTCTGAATAATTGAATGAACCATTAATGAAGAATTTTCAAGTGAAAATTTTAAGGCACCTCATTACCTTTCACAACTGTAACTTTCCAGGGATCATGCCTTTTAAAAACAGTTCCTTCCTTCCCTTACTGTAATTGACAGATTAATTCTGTTAGTATCTTTTTGTTAATTTGGTATGTTTGCCTCTGGATGAGGTGAGATTTGTGCTGCATTTTTGGGATTGTATTTTTTTCATACCTTAAGATTTATATTGATCATGTTTATAATATAATGATAATTCATTTTTGACATTTTCTGAATAATTTAAATTATTAAATGAATGTTCTTAAATCAAGTGTGGTTTTTGCATACTGTTGAAACCACTCAAAACAATGGTTTACATTTAATTACCATAAGCCAAAAACCAAATATTTGAAAAAATCCACTGTGAAATTCTACTGATTTAAGGTTGTACTTACTGGTTTTTAAAAATAAATAAATAAATAAATCTAATTATCCAGTGCACTTCATTGTGATATTCCTGTGTTATGTGCATTAGCTTATATTCCTTCCTTTTAGAAATCCTCGACTCTTTAGAATCCCCAGCCACTTATGTTAATCTTACAAATTCATTTGTTTAACTATCATGGCCAAATCTTAATGTTGACAGATTAGTTTTAAATTCTATACATGGTAAGTCAAAAGCCACTTTTATGGAGAGAAATACTTCTTTTTATATTTTTTATCTGAAACAGTAAATTTGGTGAGGCTAAAGGAAGAAATGCTTAAAACAATGTTTTTTGGTTAGCACATAGTAAGCAAGTTATTGTCAACAAGTCATAAAATAAGTAATTAGATTAAAAAAATTTTTGTACTAAAGGCTTTCAGTCATTTTTCTGTCTCCATTTATTTCAGTTAAAAAAAGTGTATCACTGAACATGATTGATAGTGTTCCTGGGTAGGAGGAGAATACGTAAGAATACACGTTCTTATGTATTGTCCACATTCTAAATTATATGTATAGAGTCCGAAAATCCTCTGTGTAGGCAGTGGCAGATTGTCTGTCAGGTGTGGCATTTTGAAACAGTACTACAGTTTCTAGCAGACCTGATTTCTTGCTATCTCAATACCTTAGGGCTGTGAAATAAGCAAAGACCACCCAGATGAGGAAAGCAAAGGCTATTTATTCTAAGTTTGTGAGGGACTCAGCTACTGTTGCTTGCATTTTGGCAGAGACTCAAAGGCAAGCAGAGCATAAGGAATTGCATGAGAAACTAAAATTTCTGTATTTAAAACTGTCAAATGAGTCTTAAATGGATAATATTAAATTACTCATGTTAAAAAAAAGAATAGCTAAAAAAAAGACAGCCAGATGAGTAGAACAGTATAAGATCTTTTACCCTTTTATAATGTAAAAAAGGAAAAGGCTTCAGGTGTGCCCTGATGAGAGGGTGTTGGTATGGAGACGCTGTAGGCGGGTCAACTTGAAGCGGGGGTCGTATGTGATTGGCTAGGGGTGCATGTTTGGCCTTCTAGGGTTGGTCTTTAATTGAAAGCAGGGGCAAAAATTAGAAAAGTTGTCAGTTATTAGTCAAATCCTGGCCATTTGGGAATGATCGCTACATAAATTACTGTTTAGCTTTCTGGCCTGTCACTAGAGGTAGCAGCCAGATTTCCTGCAAGTCTGACATAGCAGGTTGGCTTCCTGGGTGGTTTATTGTAGATAAGGGGGTTGGATTTCTGGGGAGGTTGTGGAAGGTTGTAGATCAGAGTACTATTTTTATATATGGTCTATCCATTGCCCATTTGTATATTCAGTCTCTCAGAGCTTCTGGTGAATAGTAACAACTACCATTCTGTTAGGGTTCTCCAGAGAAACAGAACCAATAAGGTGTGTGTGTGTCTATGTGTGGACAGAGGGAAATAGAAAGATTGAGGGAGAGATTTTTTTTTTAAGGAATTGACTCATGAATGTGGAGGCTCGCAAGTCTGAAATCTATAGGAGAACCTCGAGGTTCACATAAGAGTTGCCATCGTTAGTCCAAAATCTCTAGTTCAGGCCTGCAAGCTGGAATCTCAGACAGGGATTCTGTGTTGCAGTCTTGAAGCAGAATTGCTTTGCCTTCAACTGATTGGATGAGGGCCACCCACATTACAGAGACTAGTTTTCTTTACCCAAAGTCTCCTGGTGTATTTAATTTTAAAAAATTGAAGTACATACAATGAAATACACAATCCTAGTGTATAGCTTGATGAATTTTGACATGTCTACACACTCAGGTAGCCATCACCCAGATCAAGATGTGAAACATTCTCATTTTTTTTTCCCTTTCACCTATTCTCCCCCACCCATTACCCTTCCCTATGGCAACCACCAGCCTATTTTCTGTGTTTATGAGTCTATTTCTGTTTTGTTTGTTCCTTTATTTTTTTAGATTCCATATATAAGTCAAGTCAAATGGTATTTGCCTTTCTCTGTCTGACTTACTCACTTAACATAATACCTCTGGGTCTATCCATGTTGTTACAAATGTCAAGATTTCATTCTTTTTTATGTCTGAGTAATATTTCGTTAGATGTACCATATGTATGTACCACATCTTTATCCATTCATCTATTGATGGACACTTAGGTTGCTTTCGCATCTTGGCTATTGTAAATAATGCTGTGATAAACGGCAGGGGGGGATGCATATATCTTTTCAAATTAGTGATTTTGTTTTCTTTGGGTAAATTCCAGAAGTAGAATTGCTGGGTCACACGGTGTTCCCGTTTTTAGGTTTTTGAGAAACCTCCATACTGCTTTCCACAGTGGCTCTACCAATATACATTCCCACCACTGCACAAGAAGGTTCCCTTTCTTCCACATCCTTGCCAATACTTGTTATTTCTTGTCTTTTGGGTAGTGACCATTCTGACTGGTGTAAGGTAGTAATGTCTTGCGGTTTGACTTACATTTCCCTGATGATTAGTTACGTTGAGCATCTTTTCAGGTGTCTGTTGGCCATCTGTATGTCTTTTTTAGAAAAAAGTCTACTGATTAAAAATTTAAATGTTAGTCACATTTAAAAAATATCTTCACAGTAAGTTCTGGACTAGTATTTGACCAAACAGTTGGGCACCAGTAGCCTAGCCAAGTTGACACATAAAAGTAACCATCACAGCCATGTTTTAGACATTGTTCTTTACTGCCTGAGAAGGCACCATTATGTTTATTAGGGTTCATGAAGTTTTTCTACAGCTTTTGGTTCTCTACAAACATGTCTGTCTGCATTAACAGTTCACATGGAGTTGATGGTTTAGTATTTAAACACTGCACCATCCACCCCCATCCCCTTCACAGTACTCTTGACTTTACAGAGGGAAGCATAACTGGACAGCCATGTTCAGGTCAGTTTAGATGAGGTTAGGCTTCCAGGGCACTATTTTCAATGAGTTGCTTATAGGGCACATTATTCAAAATTACGTTCTACCCTTGTGTTTACTACATTCACTGTTAAAATTCTAAGTGAAGTTAATATCTTGCACCAAAGCCAGAGGGTACTCTTGTACTCATGTAAATAGATATACAACATTGTGTGTTTATTTGGCTGCATGGTATTTAAAAAAAAAAACCTTGATCGGGGAGCCAAGATGGCGGCGTGAGTAGAGCAGTGGAAATCTCCTCCCAAAAACACATAGAGCTATGAAAATATAACAAAGAAAAATCTTCCTAAAATAGAGACCACAGGACACAGGACAACATCCAGACCACATCCACACCTGCAAGAACCCAGCGCCTTGTGAAGGGGGTAAGATACAAGCCCCAGCCCGGCGGGACCCGAGCGCCCCTCCCCCCGGCTCCCGGCGGGTGGAGAGAAACCGGAGCAGTTTTTTTTTTTGGCGAGCGCTTTTTGGAAGCCTTAGAGGGACGGGCCCCCGTTGCTGGGGAGGCGGGGTGGCGGGACCGGTGAGGAGGTGCCTGGGAACGGCGCCGGAGGACAAAGAATATCCCGCGTTTCTCCCTGCGAGACCTGGGGGCGGGTGCCTGAGACCGGTGCCTGAGGACGGAGGAGGTCGCGCGTTTTTCCCCTTTTTTTTTTTTCTCTTTTTGGCAAGCGCTTTTTGGAAGCCTTGAAGGGACGGGGACCCCAGTGCTAGGGAGGCACGGTGGCGGGACTGGTGAGCGGGTGGCTGGGACCGGCGCCTGAGGACAAAGAATATCCCCCGTTTTTCCCTGCGGGACCGGTGGGCGGGTGCCTGAGACCGGCACTTGAGGACAGAGGAAATCGCGCGTTTTTCCCTTTTTTTTCTCTTTTCTGCGAGTGCTTTTTGGAAGCCTAAAAGGGACAGGGACCCCGGTGCTAGGGAGGCAGGGCGGCGGGACTGGTGAGCGGGTGCCTGGGACCGGCACCTGAGGACAAAGAATATCCCGCATTTTTCCCTGTGGGACCGGTGGGTGGGTGCCTGAGACCAGCACCTGAGGACGGAAGAAATCGCGCGTTTTTCCCCTTTTTTTTTCTCTCTTTTTGCCAAGTGCTTTTTGGAAGCCTTGAAGGGACAGGGACCCCGGTGCTAGGGAGGCAGGGCGGCGGGACTGGTGAGCGGGTGCGTGGGACCAGTGCCTGAGGACCAAGAATATTGAGCGTTCCTTCCCTGCGGGACCGGTGGGTGGGTGCTTTTTGGAAGCCTTGAAAGGACAGGGACCCTGGTGCTAGGGAGACAGGGCAGCAGGACCAGTGCGCGGGTGCCTGGGACCGGCACCTGAGGAAAAAAAAAAAAAAAATCGCGTGTTTTTTCTTTTTTTTTCCTTTCTGTTCCCTCTCTCATTGTTGCTGTTGTTTTGGTTTGGAGAGTGCTTTTTGGAAATCTTAAAGGGGCAGGACAGGTCACTTAGACCAGAAGCAGGGAATCTGGGGATCTCTGGGCACTCTAACCCCCTGGGCAGCAGGGAGCACAGAGGCCCCTTACGGAGATAAAT
The DNA here is from genome assembly GCF_040802235.1 of Manis javanica. NCBI lineage: Eukaryota > Metazoa > Chordata > Mammalia > Pholidota > Manidae > Manis > Manis javanica. The sequence goes on from NC_133159.1 coordinate 58,024,030, forward strand.
AGTCTCCTGGCTGCTCCCCCTCTAACGGGGCTCCACCATTTTGGAGGAACAGCCCCAGCCAGGCCAAGCCCACAGCAACAGTGGAGATAAACCCCAAAGCAACTGGGCAGGAAGCAGAAGCCCTGTCTGCGCACAGCTGCCCAGCACAAGCCACTAGAGGTCGCTATTCTCCCAGGAAAAGGCTACAAACCAACAAGAAGGGAAGCTCTTCCAGCGGTCACTTGTACCAGCTCTGCAGACTATCTCTATCACCATGAAAAGGCAAAACTACAGGCAGACAAAGATCACAGAGACAACACCTGAGAAGGAGACAGACCTAACTAGTCCTCCTGAAAAAGAATTCAAAATAAAAATCATGAACATGCTGACAGAGATGCAGAAAAAAATGCAAGAGCAATGGGATGAGATGCAGAGAAAAATGCAAGAGCAGTGGGATGAGATGCAGAGAAAAATGCAAGAGCAGTGGGATGAAGTCCGGAAGGAGATCACAGATGTCAGGAAAGAGATCACAGAAGTGAAACAATCCCTGGAAGGATTTATAAGCAGAATGGATAAGATGCAAGAGGCCATTGAAGGAATAGAAGCCAGAGAACAGGAACGTATAGAAGCTGACATAGAGAGAGATAAAAGGATCTCCAGGAATGAAACAACACTAAGAGAAATATGTGACCAATACAAAAGGAAAAACATTCGTATTATAGGGATACCAGAAGAGGAAGAAAGAGGAAAAGGGATAGAAAGTGTCTTTGAAGAAATAATTGCTGAAAACTTCCCCAAACTGGGGGAGGAAATAATCGAACAGACCATGGAATTATACAGAACCCCCAACAGAAAGGATCCAAGGAGGACAACACCAAGACACATAATAATTAAAATGGCAAGGATCAAGGACAAGGAAAGAGTTTTAAAGGCAGCTAGAGAGAAAAAGGTCACCTATAAAGGAAAACCAATCAGGCTAACATCAGACTTCTCAACAGAAACCCTACAGGCCAGAAGAGAATGGCATGATATACTTAATGCAATGAAACAGAAGGGCCTTGAACCAAGGATACTGTATCCAGCACGACTATCATTTAAATATGATGGTGGGATCAAACAATTCCCAGACAAGCAAAAGCTGAGGGAATTTGCTTCCCACAAACCACCTCTACAGGGCATCCTACAGGGACTGCTCTAGATGGGAGCACCCCTAAAAAGAGCACAGAACAAAACACACAACATATGAAGAAGGGAGGAGGAGGAATAAGAAGGGAGAGAAGAAAAGACTCTCCAGACAGTGTATATAACAGCTCAATAAGCGAGCTAAGTTAGGCAGTAAGATACTAAAGAAGCTAACCTTGAACCTTTGGTAACCACGAATCTAAAGCCTGCAATGGCAATAAGTACATATCTTTCAATAGTCACCCTAAATGTAAATGGACTTAATGCACCAATCAAAAGACATAGAGTAATAGAATGGATAAAAAAGCAAGACCCATCTATATGCTGCTTACAAGAAACTCACCTTAAACCCAAAGATAAGCATAGACTAAAAGTCAAGGGATGGAAAAACATATTTCAGGCAAACAACAGTGAGAAGAAAGCAGGGGTTGCAGTACTAATATCAGACAAAATAGACTTCAAAACAAAGAAAGTAACAAGAGATAAAGAAGGCCACTACATAATGATAAAGGGCTTAGTCCAACAAGAGGATATAACCATTCTAAATATATATGCACCCAATACAGGAGCACCAGCATATGTGAAGCAAATACTAACAGAACTAAAGAGGGAAATAGACTGCAATGCATTCATTGTAGGAGACTTCAACACACCACTCACCCCAAAGGATAGATCCACCGGGCAGAAAATAAGTAAAGACACACAGGCACTGAACAACACACTAGAACAGATGGACCTAATAGACATCTATAGAACTTTACATCCAAAAGCAACAGGATATACATTCTTCTCAAGTGCACATGGAACATTCTCCAGAATAGACCACATACTAGCTCACAAAAAGAGCCTCAGTAAATTCCACAATATTGAAATTCTACCAACCAATTTTTCAGACCACAAAGGTATGAAAGTAGAAATAAATTCTACAAAGAAAACAAAAAGGCTCACAAACACATGGAGGCTTAACAACATGCTACTAAATAATCAATGGATCAATGAACAAATCAAAATAGAGATCAAGGAATATATAGAAACAAATGACAACAACAACACTAAGCCCCAACTTCTGTGGGATGCAGCGAAAGCAGTCTTAAGAGGAAAGTATATAGCAATCCAGGCACACTTGAAGAAGGAAGAACAATCCCAAATGAATAGTCTAACATCACAATTATTAAAACTGGAAAAAGAAGAACAAATGAGGCCTAAAGTCAGCAGAAGGAGGGACATAATAAAGATCAGAGAAGAAATAAACAAAATTGAGAAGAATAAAACAATAGCAAAAATCAACGAAACCAAGAGCTGGTTCTTTGAGAAAATAAACAAAATAGATAAGCCTCTAGCCCAACTTATTAAGAGAAAAAGAGAGTCAACACAAATCAACATAATCAGAAATGAGAATGGAAAAATCACGACAGACTCCACAGAAATACAAAGAATTATTAAAGACTACTATGAAAACCTATATGCCAACAAGCTGGAAAACCTAGAAGAAATGGACAACTTCCTAGAAAAATACAACCTCCCAAGACTGACCAAGGAAGAAACACAAAAGTTAAACAAACCAATTACAAGCAAAGAAATTGAAACAGTAATCAAAAAACTACCCAAGAACAAAACCCCGGGGCCGGACGGATTTACCTCGGAATTTTATCAGACACACAGAGAAGACATAATACCCATTCTCCTTAAAGTGTTCCACAAAATAGAAGAAGAGGGAATACTCCCAAACTCATTCTATGAAGCCAACATCACCCTAATACCAAAACCAGGCAAAGACCCCACCAAAAAAGAAAATTACAGACCAATATCCCTGATGAACGTAGATGCAAAAATACTCAATAAAATATTAGCAAACAGAATTCAACAGTATATCAAAAGGATCATACACCATGACCAAGTGGGGTTCATCCCAGGGATGCAAGGATGGTACAACATTCGAAAATCCATCAACATCATCCACCACATCAACAAAAAGAAAGACAAAAACCACATGATCATCTCCATAGATGCTGAAAAAGCATTTGACAAAATTCAACATCCATTCATGATAAAAACTCTCAGCAAAATGGGAATAGAGGGCAAGTACCTCAACATAATAAAGGCCATATATGATAAACCCACAGCCAGCATTATACTGAACAGCGAGAAGCTGAAAGCATTTCCACTGAGATCGGGAACCAGACAGGGATGCCCACTCTCCCCACTGTTATTTAACATAGTACTGGAGGTCCTAGCCACGGCAATCAGACAAAACAAAGAAATACAAGGAATCCAGATTGGTAAAGAAGAAGTTAAACTGTCACTATTTGCAGATGATATGATACTGTACATAAAAAACCCTAAAGACTCCACTCCAAAACTACTAGAACTGATATCGGAATACAGCAAAGTTGCAGGATACAAAATCAACACACAGAAATCTGTAGCTTTCCTATACACTAACAACGAATCAATAGAAAGAGAAATCAGGAAAACAATTCCATTCACCATTGCATCAAAAAGAATAAAATACCTAGGAATAAACCTAACCAAGGAAGTGAAAGACTTATACTCTGAAAACTACAAGTCACTCTTAAGAGAAATTAAAGGGGACACTAATAAATGGAAACTCATCCCATGCTCATGGCTAGGAAGAATTAATATCGTCAAAATGGCCATCCTGCCGAAAGCAATATACAAATTTGATGCAATCCCTCTCAAATTACCAGCAACATTCTTCAATGAATTGGAACAAATAATTCAAAAATTCATATGGAAACACCAAAGACCCCGAATAGCCAAAGCAATCCTGAAAAAGAAGAATAAAGTAGGGGGGATCTCACTCCCCAACTTCAAGCTCTACTACAAAGCCATAGTAATCAAGACAATTTGGTACTGGCACAAGAACAGAGCCACAGACCAGTGGAACAGATTAGAGACCCCAGAAATTAACCCAAACATATATGGTCAATTAATATTTGATAAAGGAGCCATGGACATACAATGGCAAAATGACAGTCTCTTCAACAGATGGTGCTGGCAAAACTGGACAGCTACATGTAGGAGAATGAAACTGGACCATTGTCTAACCCCATATACAAAGGTAAACTCAAAATGGATCAAAGACCTGAATGTAAGTCACGAAACCATTAAACTCTTGGAAAAAAACATAGGCAAAAACCTCTTAGACATAAACATGAGTGATCTCTTCTTGAACATATCTCCCCGGGCAAGGAAAACAACAGCAAAAATGAGCAAGTGGGACTACATTAAGCTGAAAAGCTTCTGTACAGCGAAAGACACCATCAATAGAACAAAAAGGAACCCTACAGTATGGGAGAATATATTTGAAAATGACAGATCTGATAAAGGCTTGACGTCCAGAATATATAAAGAGCTCACACGCCTCAACAAACAAAAAACAAATAACCCAATTAAAAAATGGGCAGAGGAACTGAACAGACAGTTCTCCAAAAAAGAAATACAGATTGCCAAGAGACACATGAAAAGATGCTCCACATCGCTAATTATCAGAGAAATGCAAATTAAAACTACAATGAGGTATCACCTCACACCAGTAAGGATAGCTGCCATCCAAAAGACAAACAACAACAAATGTTGGCGAGGCTGTGGAGAAAGGGGAACCCTCCTACACTGCTGGTGGGAATGTAAATTAGTTCAACCATTGTGGAAAGCAGTATGGAGGTGCATCAAAATGCTCAAAACAGACCTACCATTTGACCCAGGAATTCCACTCCTAGGAATTTACCCTAAGAACGCAGCAATCAAGTTTGAGAAAGACAGATGCACTCCTATGTTTATCGCAGCACTATTTACAATAGCCAAGAATTGGAAGCAACCTAAATGTCCATCTGTAGATGAATGGATAAAGAAGATGTGGTACATATACACAATGGAATACTACTCAGCCATAAGAAGTGGAAAAATCCAACCATTTGCAGCAACATGGATGGAGCTGGAGAGTATTATGCTCAGTGAAATAAGCCAAGCGGAGAAAGAGAAATACCAAATGATTTCACTCATCTGAGGAGTATAGGAACAAAGGAAAAACTGAAGGAACAAAACAGCAGCAGAATTACAGAACCCAAAAATGGACTAACAGGTACCAAAGGGAAAGGAACTGGGGAGGATGGGTGGGCAGGGAGGGATAAGGGGGGGGAAGAAGAAGGGGGGTATTAAGATTAGCATGCATGGGGGGGAGGGAGAAAGGGGAGGGTGGGCTGCACAACACAGAGAGGACAAGTAGTGACTCTACAACATTTTGCTAAGCTGATGGACAGTAACCGTAATGTGGTTGTTAGGGGGGACCTGATATAGGGGAGAGCATAGTAAACATAGTATTCTTCAGGTAAGTGTAGATTAAAAATTTAAAAAAAAAAAAAGAAAGAAAGAAAAGGGGGATTACTCCTTAACAGGATAAAACTATTGGTAAATCAAAGATCAACGCATGCTTTAAATATCCTTAATGTTGATCACTTAAAGGGTGTCAGATGATCAGCTATGGAGGTACTCTTTTCTGATAATATTCCTTTCTCTTAATTAAAAAAAAAAAAAAAAGCAGTTACTGTGTGCTGACCTCCAATGAGTTCTGCACAGTGGTATAGAGGGCATGTCAAAGTGTGGGCAAAGGGTCTGTTTGTTTCTACGCAGAAGATCAAGGCCTAGCTTGGATACCCAGAAAATGAACTAAGATACGATATGAGGAGGAGCTTCCGGCATCAGCACTCTCTGGAGGACTCGTGCCGGGGGATGATCATCAAAAAGCCTCCACAGGGATCCGGACGATGCTGCGGTTGTGGCTGCATCCAGCCCACCATCTCCTGGACTTGCCATAAGAAGGAGGAGGTAGATGTCTAGGCTGGCATGTGCATACAGTGAGACAACGAATTTGACTGGATCTGTACTGTTGGAACTCAACCAGGAGTTGGGAGGGGTGCAAGTTGTAGCACCCCAAAATCTCATGACTATAGACTATCTATGGTTAAAAGAACATATGGGATGTGAACAGATCCCAGAAATGGGCTGCTTTAATTTGTCTGATGGTTCAAGTACAGTTGGAAAATATCCATCATATCATAGATAAATTTTCACAAATGCCTAGGGTGCCTAAATGGTTTTCTTGGCTTCACTGGAGATGGCTGGTAATTATAGACTTGCTTTGTTTATGTCACCGTATTCCTATTATGTCAATATGTGTGTGCAAATTAGTTAGTAGTTTAAAACCTATACATACTTAAGGTACTATACAAGAAGATATGTCAAAGAAATAATCAATCCTCCCAAGTTTCCTTCATATGCTACATCTATAGCTTTTCTTCTTCCTTCCTAATTACAAACTTTAAATAGAATTCGTGCCTCATATCGAATTTACCGAGTATCATAATTCCTCCAGGTGGTAAAGATACCTCGAGACAAGTGCTGGGCATAGAAGCCACAGGGCATAAATCTGCAAAGAAGTAAAAAGCTAACCTTTGCAAACAATATGGCTTCTCTCTCACTTACCAACTTTACATTTCCCTGTATGGCCCCGGAAGATGACTGGTTAGCCAGAGACGGGTAAGATTCCTCAAGGGAGGAACAACCTAAGACAGGCACAGTCGCAGGGGGGCCATCAGGTGAGAATTTGGGGATCAACAGAGGTGAGGCTCAGAACCTCACCCCCCCTGCTTTGAGAGAAATCTTCTGCATCCGTGGATGTCTTGCTGCCCTTGTCTAGCCTGGATTAATACTTAGTCCATAGGCACACACCTGATCATCTGATCATCTACATTTGCCTTCTTACAGCACTAAACTATGTTTTCTACCTTTATCTTGCATCTACCTACCACTTCAGCATTTTATTAAAAATAAAAATAATAATAATAATAGGAGAAATGTGGGATCAACATATAAATCAAGTACAAAAATCAAATGAATATTCATATTTGACCTGATGGTTTATAGGTCATAGTGCATGATCAAAACCGAAAGTTTCTGTGATGACTGCCCTTGTACTGTTCACCATGTAAGAATTTATTCACTCTGTAAGAATTCGTTCACCATGTAAGAACTTGTTCGTTATGCTTCAGAAGATTGGAGACTGACGAGAATTAGGCTTGAGATGGATTAATGATTGTACATTGAGCATTGACCCCCCTATACTGAATTTTATTGTTGTTAACAACCATTTGATCAATAAATATGAGAGATGCCCTCTCAAAAAAAAAAAAAAAAAAAAAAAAAAAAAAAAACCTTATTATGAAGATGGTAAGGTATAACAAGCTCATTTCTTTTGCTTGTGACTCATGTATTTTGCTTGTGACTCAATGTACTCATCTATCTGAAAGCTTATTCACAGCTGACTTCTGGCTTCTTTCAATTTACATGATAAAAGAAATGGGACTTACTCTTCCACTCAATGTCCTTGTGCATTTTCTTTTAGTTTTTAAAGAATTTTATTGTAGATAAGGTGAGTAAGATGGGCCATTATTTTGGAACTTTGTGCCAAAGACTACTAGCTCTGAGATGTGAGGGGTAAATAAGAAAGTAACAATAAAATCTAGATTTGTTTTTTTTTTAATTACATCCTTTTTAACAACAGAGTAGCCTTAAATGACCTGAATTACACAGAGAACTAGGAAATAGTTGGAATTATAAATTTATCTTAACAAAAAGGAAAACACCCTGTATTTTTGTAAGGTGAAAATAATGCAGTCACTTAATTACTCAGGTGGACCTAACAAAGATTTCAGGGAAAAGGAAATGAAGCTTGTAATGCACATTAGACAAACACAAAATGGGACACAAATGCTTCACAAGAAGCCTCTTAGGAGGCCAATATCAAAAGAAATAAGGGTAGTAAACATGAGTAACCCAAAAGTCATCAAGGGGTAACAGAAGTAATATTCAATGCAAGGAAACTTCTCTTAAGAATTATCCGAAGACAAGTATGTAATAAAAAAGTCCACAACAAAAGAAACCCTAATTCTATTTGCTTCATAATACTACCAACTTAGAAAAAATGAGTACAGTAAAAAATGGAATTGCCTTGGGCTAGAAATTGATGATTACTTGAAGAAGGGGTTGTTATATTTCTTTTTTTTATAGCCACATTTGATTCACTCTTAACTTAATTGCTCACAAAATCAGTTTAAATATGTTTTAGTGACAACTGTCAGTGCAAACATTCCTGAGCTTTTGAGTAGTGTGCCTCTGGCAAAACATATAGCATAGAATTGGTGGTTATAGATTTCTGAGTTCTCTATTATTTTGTTTTTTAATTTTTTAAAAAAAATTTGTTATCATTAATCTACAATTACATGAAGAACATTATGTTTACTAGGCTCTCCCCTACCCCAAATCCCCTCAACAAACCCCATTACAGTCACTGTCCATCAGCATAGCAGATGCTGTAGAATCACTACTTATCTTCTCTGTGTTGCAAAGCCCTCCCCTTTCCCCCACCCCTCACATTATACATGCTAATCATAATACCCCCTTTCTTCTTCCCCACCCTTATCCCTCCCTACCCTCTCATTTTCCCCAGTCTCTTTCCCTTTGGTAACTGTTAGTCTATTCTTGGGTTCTGTGATTCTGCTGCTGTTTTGTTCCTTCAGTTTTTCTTTTGTTCTTACACTCCACAGATGAGTGAAATCATTTGGTATTTGTCTTTCTCCGCTAGGCTTATTTCACTGAGCATAATACTCTCTAGCTCCATCCATGTTGTTGCAAATGGTAGGATTTGTTTTCTTCTTATGGCTGAATAATATTTCATTGTGTATATGTACCACATCTTCTTTATCCATTCATCTACTGATGGACACTTAGGTTGCTTCCATTTCTTGGCTATTGTAAATAGTGCTGCAATAAACATAGGGGTGCATCTGTCTTTTTCAAACTGGAGTGCTGCATCCTTATGGTAAATTCCTAGAAGTGGAATTCCTGGGTCAAACAGTAAGCTATTTTGAGCATTTTGAGGTAATTTACATTCCCACCAGCAGTGTAGGAGGGTTCCCCTTTCTCCATAACCTCGCCAACATTTGTTGTTGTTTGTCTTTTGGATGGTAGCCATCCTTACTGGTGTGAGGTGATATTTCATTGTGGCTTTAATTTGCATTTCTCTGATAACTAGCGATGTGGAGCATCTTTTTATGTGTCTGTTGGCCATCTGAATTTCTTCTTTGGAGAACTGTCTGTTCAGCTCCTCTGCCCATTTTTTAATTGGATTATTTGCTTTTTGTTTGTTGAGGTGTGTGAGCTCTTTATATATTTTGGATGTCAAGCCTTTATTGGATTGGTCATTTATGAATATATTCTCCCATACTGTAGGGTGCCTTTTTGTTCTATTGATGGTGTCCTTTGCTGTACAGAAGCTTTTCAGCTTGATATAGTCCTACTTGTTCACTTTTGCTTTTGTTTTCCTTGCCTGGGGAGATATGTTCATGAAGAAGTCGCTAATGTTTATGTCCAAGAGATTTTTGCCTATGCTTTTTTCTAAGAGTTTTATGGTTTCATGACTTACATTCAGGTCTTCCATCCATTTTGAATTTACTTTTGTGTATGGGGTTAGACAGTGATCCAGTTTCATTATCTTTTATGTAGCTGTCCAGTTTTGCCAGCACCATCTGTTGAAGAGACTGTCATTTCCCCATTGTATGTCCATGGCTCCTTTATCAAATATTAATTGACCATAAATGTTTGGGTTAATGTCTGCAGTCTCTAATATGTTCCACTGGTCTGTGTCTCTGTTCTTGTGCCAGTACCAAATTGTCTTGATTACTATGGCTTTGTAGTAGATCTTGAAGTTGAGGAGTGAGATCCCCACCACTTTATTCTTCTTTCTCAGGATTGCTTTGGCTATTCCGGGTCTTTGGTGTTTCCATATGAATTTTTTAACTATTTGTTCCAGTTCGTTGAAGAATGTTGTTGGTAATTTGATAGGGATTGCATCAAGTCTGTATATTGCTTTGGGAAGGATGGCCATTTTGACAATATTAATTCTTCCTGGCCAAGAGCATGGGATGAGTTTCCATTTGTTAGTGTCCTCTTTAGTTTCTCTTAAGAGTGTCTTATAGTTTTCAGGGTATAGGTCTTTCATTTCCTTGGTTAGGTTTATTCCTAGGTATTTTATTCTTTTTGATGCAATTGTGAATGGAATTGTTTTCCTGATTTCTCTTTCTGCTAGCTAATCATTAGTGTATAGGAATGTAACATATTTCTGTGTGTTAATTTTGTGTCGTGCAACTTTGCTGTATTCCGATATCAGTTCTAGTAGTTTTGGAGTGAGGTCTTTGGGGTTTTCCATGTAAATATCATGTCATCTGCAAGTAGTGACAGTATAACTTCTTCTTTACCAATCTGGATTCCTTGTATTTCTTTTTTTTGTCTAATTGCTGTGGCTAGGACCTCCAGTACTATGTTAAATAACAGTGGGGAGAGTGGGCATCCCTGTCTTGTTCCTGATCTCAGAGGAAAAGCTTTCAGCTTCTTGCTGTTCAGTATGATGTTGGCTGTGGGTTTATCATATATGGCATTTATTATGTTGAGGTACTTGCCCTCTATACCCATTTTGCTGAGAGTTTTTATCATGAATGGATGTTGAATTTTGTCAAATGCTTTTTCAGCATCTATGGAGATGATCATGTGGTTTTTGTCTTTCTTTTTGTTGATGTGGTGGATGATGTTGATGGATTTTCGAATGTTGTACCATCCTTGCATCCCTGGGATGAATCCCACTTGGTCGTGGTGTATGATCCTTTTGATATATTTTTGAATTCAGTTTGCTAATATTTTATTGAGTATTTTTGCATCTACATTCATCAGGGATATTGGTCTGTAATTTTGTTTTTTGGTGGGGTCTTTGCCTGGTTTTGGTATTAAGGTGATGTTGGCTTCATAGAATGAGTTTGGGAGTATTCCCCCCTCTTCTATTTTTTGGAAAACTTTAAGGAGAATGGGTATTATATCTTCTCTGTATGTTGATAAAATTCTGAGGTAAATCCATCTGGCCTGGGATTTTTTTTCTTGGGTAGTTTTTGATTACCCCTTCAATTTCATTGCTGGTAATTGGTTTGTTTAGATTTTGTGTTTCTTCTTTGGTCAGTTTTGGAAGGTTGTATTTTTCTAGGAAGTTGTCCATTTCTTCTAGGTTTTCCAGCTTCTTAGCATATAGGTTTTCATAGTAGTCTCTAATAATTCTTTGTATTTCTGTGGGGTCTGTCGTGATGTTTCCTTTCTCATTTCTGATTCTGTTGGTGTGTGTTGAATCTCTTTTTCTCTTTTAAGTCTGGCTAGAGGCTTATCTATTTTGTTTATTTTCTCAAAGAACCAGCTCTTGGTTTCATTGATTTTTTCTATTGTTTAATTCTTCTCAATTTTGTTTATTTCTTCTCTGATCTTTATTATGTCCCTCCTTCTGCTGACTTTAGGCCTCATTTGTTCTTCTTTTTCCAATTTTGATAATTGTGACATTAGACTATTCATTTGGGTTTGTTCTTCCTTCCTTAAATATGCCTGGATTGCTATATACTTTCCTCTTAAGACTGCTTTTGCTGCGTCCCACAGAAGTTGGGGCTTTGTGTTGTTGTCATTTATTTCCATATATTGCTGGATCTCCATTTTAATTTGGTCGTTGATCTATTGACTATTTAGAAGTGTGTTGTTAAGCCTCCATGTGTTTGTGAGCCTTTTTACTTTCTTGGTACAATTTATTTCTAGTTTTATACCTTTGTGGTCTGAAAAGTTGGCTGGTAGGATTTCAATCTTTTTAAATTTACTGAGGCTCTTTTTGTGGCCTAATATGTGGTCTATTCTGAAGAATGTTTCATGTGCACTTGAGAAGAATGTGTAACCTGTTGCTTTTGGGTGTAGAGTTCTATAGATGTCTATTAGGTCCATCTGTTCTAGTGTGTTGTTCAGTGCCTCTGTGTCCTTAATTATTTTTGTCTGGTAGATCTGTCCTTTGGAGTGAATGGTGTGTTGAAATCTCCTAGAATGAATGCATTGCAGTCTATTTCCTCCTTTAGTGCTGTTAGTATTTGTTTCACATATGCTGGTGCTCCTGTGTTGGGTGCATATATATTTATAATGGTTATATCCTCTTGTTGGACTGAGCCCTTTATCATTATGTAATGTCCTTCTTTATCTCTTGTTACTTTCTTTGTTTTGAAGTCTATTTTGTCTGATACTAGTACTGCAACACCTGCTTTTTTCTCCCTATTGTTTGCATGAAATATCTTTTTCCATCCCTTGACTTTTAGTCTGTGCATGTCTTTAGGTTTGAGGTGAGTCTCTTGTAAGCAGCATATCGATGGGTCTTCTTTTTTTATCCATTCAGTGACTCTATGTCTTTTGATTGGTGCATTCAGTCCATTTACATTTAGGGTGATTATCGATAGGTATGTACTTATTGTCATTTCAGGCTTTAGATTTGTGGTTACCAAAGCTTCCAGGTTACTTTCCTTACTATCTAGGAGTCTAACTTAACTTACTTAGTATGCTGTTACAAACACAATCTAAAGGTTCTTTTCTATGTCTCCTCCTTTTTCTTCTTCCTTCATTATTTATATATCAGGTATCAAATTCTGTACTTTTTGTCTATCCCTTTATTGACTTTGGGGATAGTCAATTTAATTTTGCATTTGTCTCACAATCAGCTACTCCACCCTCCCTACCATGATTTTACCACCTCTGGTGACCGCTATCCAACCCTAGGAACACTTCCATCTATAGCAGTTCCTCCAAAATAGACTGCAGAGATGGTCTGTGGGAGGTAAACTCTTTCAGCTTTTGCTTATCTTTAATCCCTCCTTCAAATTTAAATGATAATCTTGCCGGATAATGTAATCTTGGTTCCAGGCCCTTCTGCTTCATGGCATTTAAGACATCGTGCCACTCCCTTCTGGCCTGTAAGGTTTCTGCTGAGAAGTCTGATGTTAGTCTGATGGGCTTTCCTTTGTATGTGATCTTATTTCTGCCTCTGGCTGCTTTTAACAGTCTGCCTCATCCTTGATCTTTCCCATTTTAATTACTATGTGTCTTGCTGTTGTCTTCCTTGGGTCCCTTGTGTTGGGGGATCTGTGGATCTCCATGGCCTGACAGACTATGTCCTTCCCTAGATTGGGGAGGTTTTCAGCAACTACCTCCTCAAGGACACTTTCTATCCCTTTCTCTCTCTCTTCTTCTGGTATCCCTATAATGCGAATATTGTTCTGCTTGGATTGGTGACACAGTTCTCTCAATATTCTTTCATTTTTAGAGATCCTTTTTTCTCTCTGTGACTCAACTTCTTTGTATTCCTCTTCTCTGATTTCTATATCATTTATTGTCTCCTCCACCGTATCCAACCTGCTTTTAATACCCTCCATCATGTTCTTTACCCTCCATCATGTTCTTTAACGATTGGATCTCTGACCTGAATTCATTCCTGAGTTCTTGGATATCTTTCCATACCTCCATTAGGATGTTGATGATTTTTATTTTGAACTCCCTTTCAGGAAGAGTCATGAGGTCCATATCATTTAAATCTTTCTTGGGAGTTGTATTAACAATTTTACTCTGGACAAGGTTCCTTTGGCATTTCATGTTTGTATATGGCGCCCCCTAGTTTCCAGAAGCTCTTTTCTGGATCTGCTGAGCCCGTGAAGCAATGTCGGGGGTCGCAGGGGAGCGGTACCAGTGCCTGGGGGGAGGAAAGAGCTGTTCCCTGCCTCCTGGCTGCTGTGCCTGTCTCCACTGCCTGCGCCAGTGGGCCGGTCACACAGGTATAAGTTTTTGTCCCAGAGCAGCTGGATATGGATCCCTGCTTTCCACAAGCAGCCAGAATCCCAGTCTCCCCAGGAACTCTGCCTGTATTAACTTTCCAACCCAACCCAGTAGTCATGCAAGTCTCGTGAAAGCACCATGAAATGTAGGTTTGTGCTCCCAGAGCAGATCTCCAGAGCTAGGTATTCAACAGTCCCAAGCCTTCTGCTCCCTCCCTGCTCCGTTTGTCTTCCTCCCGCCGGTCAGCTGGGGTGGGGGAGGGGCTCGGGTCCCGCAGAGCCATGGCGCTGGTACGTTACCCGGTTCACGCCAATTAAATTTTCTAATTGTATCCAATTTTAGGAGGAAGCCTCTGTCTCTCCTCTCACGCCACCATCTTTAATCCTCTCCATTCTTTACTATTTTTATAATACTTTATATCTCAGATTCTTCAATTAGGAAAAGGTCTAGGACTGATTTTTGTTTTGTGTTTGTTTTTCATTTATTAGCTAAATTGTCCTCACACTTACTTACTTGTTGAATTAGAAGGCACAATTGTGACCATCCTCTACAGAGAAGGAAAGGAAGATTCAGAATTCAGTGATTGCTCCTTGTCACATGGCAGAGCCCAGGCTAGAAGTCTGGTCTTCCAGCCTCTCATTTCATCGTTCCTGTGCACCTTTGTTCACACAGCTTAGAATATTTTTAAGCAGATTTGCAAACCACTCTCTTGAAATAACAGAGGTTATTATATAATCAAGGCATCATAATGAAAACCTTAGTTCCTAGTTGGAAAAGGGAATAAGATGAGATGTGGAATAGGTCCAAGGACATGTGTTTTACTTACATAGCTTGGTTTATTTTGAGGAAGAGTCCAGCAAAGTCTAGCTTTAGCCTGCTTCTCAAGGGGTGTTCTCTGAAATAAATACCCTACAGAGGTGGGGGGAAGGGAGCTGGCCTTGTACCATGCTGTATTAGTCATTAGTTATGGACTAATCGGAAAGTGGTGCAGGGGAGGGGGTTTGGGTCACTTACCTGGTTAAGTGGCTCTGTCACCAAGGCATAAACCTCTCACTCCATTGTTTTCTTGTCTATTTGTCTCCCTCCGGATTGCGTCTGAGCAAATAGAGAAACTATTCTGCAGCTGTGCTTGCTTACAGGAAACCAGACAGAATGTTAATACCTGCCACAAAGGCCAAACCACAGGGCCGGTTAGAACAGAGAGATACACTATTAACTATCAGGGACAGCTAACAATGGCTGAGCACCTACTGCATGCATGCTTTAGGAGGTCACCTAATTCTCATAATAACTTTGCGAAGCTACTTTTTTTTTTTTTTTTCTGAGAGGGCATCTCTCATATTTATTAATCAAATGGTTGTTAACAACAATAAAATTCTGTATAGGGGGGTCAATGCTCAATGCACAATCATTAATCCATCTCAAGCCTAATTCTCGTCAGTCTCCAATCTTCTGAAGCATAACGAACAAGTTCTTACATGGAGAACAAATTCTTACATAGTGAATAAGTTCTTACATGGTGAACAGTACAAGGGCAGTCATCACAGAAGCTTTTGGTTTTGATCACGCATTATGAACTATAAATAATCAGGTCAAATATGAATATTCGTTTGATTTTTATACTTGATTTATATGTGGATCCCACATTTCTCCCTTTATTATTATTATTATTTTTATTTTTAATAAAATGCTGAAGTGGTAGGTAGATGCAAGATAAAGGTAGAAAACATAGTTTAGTGCTGTAAGAGGGCAAATGTAGATGATCAGGTCTGTGCCTATGGACTAAGTATTAATCCAAGCTAGACAAGGGCATCAAAACATCCACGGATGCAGAAGATTTCTCTCAAAACAGGGGTGGTGAGGTTCTGAGCCTCACCTCTGTTCATCCCCAATTTCTCACCTGATGGCTCCCCTGCTACTGTGCCTGTCTTAGGTTGTTCCTCCCTTGAGGAATCTTACCCATCTCTGGCTAACCAGTCATTCTGCGAAGCTACTTTTAAGCTCATTATACCCTTATCATAATGCATTGCCATGCTAAAATCGCTGCCAAGGAGGAGAGAAGCACTTTGCAAGGCACAAGCAGTGCCGTGTGCAAAGGAGCCTGAGAGACTGCACTGGCACCAGCAGTTCCTGGACATTGCCACCCCTTTCCCCAATTTTGATGCCCCTGTCACCACTTCTGACCTCCTAGCTCCTTAAAAGTCTCCCACTCACGCATTTCAAAGAGAATGTATCTTTACAGCATGAGCTGTGTGGGTAAAATTGCATTAGTACCAGAATCTCTCACCTGGCCTTAGTGCATCTCCATATCAATAGGTGTTCCTAAGGGGTGGAGAGAAGTAGTTCATCTCCATATCAATATGTGATCTAGACGGGAGAGGTTGGGTGGGGTCCCTTTCTGCATCAGGGTCGTGAGAGACACCGACAAGCAGAGGTGGATGACTGCTTGTAAGCAAAAAATGGCTTTCTCCCATTTTATTTCTCCTTGGACTGATTTTGGTTTCAAAGATAATTTCCCCCCAGAGTTAGAGCTGCCACCTCTCCCTTCTTGATTAAGAATAAAGCTCCTACTCTCTTAAGCTGAACTCAGCCTCATTCGATTGACATGAGTAACAGAGCAAGAGGCAAGAAGACCCTTGTTGGGGCCCCAAGTACCTCAAGGAGTCTAACAGCTCCAGCCAGCTGAGAGCAATTCTCTGGAGAAGGGTGGATGGGTGCCCTGGTCTGGTAAAAGGGATCCAATGGACACTAGCATTCACTGCAAGTAACAAGTCATGCTTCATCCATTTAAGTCTAACAACATCCAAACTAGCCTAAAAATGTTATAGTGGCTAAAATGTGATTATCAGAATACAATGAAATTGCTCCCTCCCTTCTTTCCTTCCTACCTTGTATAATAGTTTTTCTTTTGGGGAAAAATGATTTTGTTCTGGAGAATTCAGGGTATTACAGGGAAAAGGAGAGTTCTCAAAATAGGTTTCCATTGTAGAAAAGAGGAAATCAGACCTTCTGAATTATAAACCCAGCTTAGGAGCTTGCCAGCTGTTTGACTTTGTTTTGAGCAACTTACTTACATGCTCTAAGACTCAATATCTGTCCTCATAAGTAAAATGGAGGTAATAATTGAAAGGCCCCCGCCTGTAAGATGGTGAACTTCCGGCTTCTCTTCCGGGTCCTCGGTTCCCGATGGCGCCACCTGAAGCCCAATCACCTCTCTCCCCCCCCCACTCCCAGCACCTAGCCAATAGCCACCAGCCCTGTAGAAGTAACACCACAATCACCCCATGCCCTTCCTATATAACCCAGGACCTTTCCCTAATAAAGCGGAATTCTCTGGTGAATTGCTGCTGTGTGTCGCTCCTTCCTTTCATTGGTGCCGAAACCTGGGAGGCGGGACACCCCAACTGGGCCCTGTCTTCCCCCTGACACCGCAGTAGCTTGCCCTTGTCCTCTTTTTCTGGCGCTGGCTCATCACACTCACCACTCCTCTCTGGCCTTTAGGTAAGTTTTCCCCCGGAGTGGGCCACTCTCCCCCGAGTTATCACAGTGCCATTGACCGTGATCATCCAGCAAGGCCCTGATGCTCGGGGAAGAGGAAGGAACTCTCCCCGCCTCAGGCCTTCATGGCTGCGGCAGACCCTCAGGCCCCTCCTCCAACAGCCATAAACGAGGTGACTCATTTGCAGATGAGAACGTTCCCTTTTTTCCCCCCTCCTCTTTCCGTTCCATCCACCGAAAATTCCTAGTACTAGGTACCTCGTGACTCTGGCACTCTGCCTTCTTAGGGAAGTCTGAGTGACGACCCACACTTCCTAAGAAATTCTGACTTGTATACAAGTTTCCACAGACCACCAAGGATCATCGGGAATGCCCTTTGTCTCCTTGCGGTCTGCCTCCAGTCCGAGGATCTCCGTTCGTGTTCCCCTGTTTGTCTCGTTCTCTGTCCTTTAGCCATGGGAGCCTCCTCATCCCTCCCTGAAAGTTCACCTCTTGAATGCCTGCTCAAGCATCTAACTACCCTCTCCCTGACACCTGATATAACACCAAAACTTCTCTGTAAATACTGCTCCCAAGATTGGCCTACATACCCCCTGGACAATAACAAACAATGGCCCGCAGGGGGAACTCTTGATCCTAACATCACTCGCGATCTTTTTAACTACTGCCAGTGCCTAAAAAAATGGAAGGAGATTCCCTATTTCGAAGCTTTTCGCCTCCTAGCTCAAAATCCCAGCCTCTGCACCACCTGTTCCCCGCCCCAAGTTCTCCTAGCCTGCAAGCCATCTCCCTCCCCTCCCCACACTCCCAGTCCCTCTTCGATTACCTTTGACCCAGCTGATGAACCTCCACCATACAGGCTGCCCCCTTCAGCCCCTCCCCCTCCTACAACCCCTCCACCCTCCACCGCCTTCACTGCTGCCTCCACCCCCGCAGAAGCCTCCTGTCCTCTCCCTTCCCCCTCCTCTCCTCCCTCTACCACCATCTCCTCCCCTACCTCACCCCCTCCACCTCCATCCCCCTCATGTTCCCTCCTCCCACAGATCGAGCCTGAGCCTTTCAGCCCCCCTCTAACTCAGTCCCAGGAGCCTCCTCCATCTTTGCCCCCTCAAACTCAGTCACAAGTGCCTCCCAAAATTATCACATCTTTGCCCCCATCACCTGTTTCCCCCCCACAGACTGAGCCAGAACCCATCAGTCCCCCTCAGACTCAGTCCTGAGGGCCTCCCAAAATTATTGCCCCTCTCCGGGAAGTAGCAGGATCCGAAGGCATCGTGCGCGTTCACGTCCCTTTCTCCTTAGGAGATTTAGCCCAACTAGAGAAATGCCTACGTTCCTTTTCCACTGATCCCACAACATACATCAGGGAGTTTCAATGGACCCTCCAGTCTTACAGCCTCACGCATCATGACATTTTCATGCTCCTGGCCAATACTCTCCTCCCTGAAGAGCGTAGACGAGTTTGGGACTTCGCCCAAACGCACGCTACCGAAACCCACAGGACTGACCCCACCTATACCCCTGGCCCCACCGCTGTCCCCGAACAAGACCCACACTGGGATTATAACACTGCCGTGGGTCTCCGCTCTCGAGATATTTTCGCCTCCTGCTTAATAGCAGGTCTGAAAAAGGCAGCTTGTAAAGTAATCAATTTTCGAAAGCTCCAAGACATAATTCAAAGGAGGGACGAAACTCCCTCCGAGTTCTTAGACAGACTCACTCAAGCCCTATTACAGTATACCAATCTGGACCCAGAAACGCCTGACGGAAGACATGTCCTTATGACATACTTCCTAGCTCAAAGCTACCCCGACATTAAAGCTAAACTCAAAAAGTTAGAACAGGGCCCTGCTACCCCACAGACTGAGATCCTAACAGTGGCCTTTAAAGTCTTCCATAACCGGGAGGAGGAGAAAGAACGCCGTAAACAAAAGGCTGATCAGGCCAATTTCCAAATGTTGGCCCAGCAGATAAAACCACAACTGGGGTGCCCCTCTACAAACAAGCCCGCCCCCACCCCCCAGGAGCTTGTTTCAAGTGCAGAAAAGAGGGACATTGGTCAAGGGCGTGCCCCTCCCCCAGATCTCCTACCACCCCATGCCCCAGATGCCACAAAAAGGGCCACTGGGGATCTGATTGCCCAACTACCCGAAGGGGAGGCTGGACGAACAACCCCCATCCTAAGCCCGCCGTAGTGGGGCTGGCAGAAGAAGACTGACGGGGCCCGGGGGCTTCTCGCCTGACCATTTCCATCACCAAACAGGAGCCCGGGGTTACTTTAATAGTAGACGGTAGCCCCATCTCCTTCCTCCAAGATACAGGAGTCACCTTCTCAGTCTTGCGAGAATAGCGGGGCCCTGCCATGCCTACCATTACTCCTATAGTCAGGGTAGGAGGTAAACAGATTTTCCCATTAAAACCCCCCACTTCTATGCACAATCCAAGACAATCCCATACCTTTCTCCCACTCCTTCCTAGTTATGCCCCAGTGTCCCATCCCTTTACTAGGACGGGACATCCTTTCTCTCCTCCATGTTTCCATAACTATATCCACTCCTACATCCCCCAGTACTCCCTTTCTGATGGCCCCCATAGCCGACGACCCCCCTCTACCCAATGAAAGCTCCGGTTCTGCCCTCATACACCCTGTAAATCCCAAAGTTTGGGACATTACAAGCCCCTCCGTGGCTCTATGTCCTCCTGCCTCTATCAAATTACATGACCCCTCTCAGTATATCTGTCAGGCCCAATACCCCCTAACCACTTCAGACCTCATAGGCCTCCAACCCATCATTCAAGATCTCTTAAACAAAAATTACCTCAGACCCACTCACTCCCCATTTAATACCCCCATATTAGCTGTTAAAAAAACCAACGGATCTTTCTGCCTTGTCCAAGACCTTCGCCTCATCAACATGGCTGTTGTCCCTATCCATCCCTTAGTTCCAAATCCATACACCATTTTATCGCAGATCCCTGCCTCAGCCTCCCACTTCTCAGTCCTAGATCTCAAGGACGCATTTTTTTCTATCCCTCTGGACCCCTCCTCCCAAGATTTTTTCGCCTTCACCTGGACGGACCCATACACAAGACATTCTGAACAACTCACTTGGACAGTTTTGCCACAAGGCTTCCAAGATAGTCCCCATATTTTTGGACAAGTCCTAGCTCAGGACCTCAAACAGTTTCATCATGATCACCCCGAGTCCACCTTATTACAATACGTAGACGATCTTCTACTCTGCAGTCCCTCGTGGGAACAGTCTCAACTTGACACTGCGTCTCTACTTAACCTTCTAGCTTCCAGAGGTTACCGGGTATCCCCCATCAAAGCTCAAATTTCTTCCCCTTCTGTCACTTACCTTGGATTCCTTCTGTCTCAACAAAGAAAGTCCATTACCTTAGACAGAAAACGACTCGTCTCTGACCTGCCCGTTCCCAAAACCAAGACAGAAATCCTTTCCTTTTCAGGCCTGGCTGGGTATTTTAGAGCATGGATCCCTAACTTCTCCCTGTTGGCAAGACTCCTATATGACCTCAGCAAGGGCCCCCCTGAAGAACCATTATCATCCTCACCCCGACATTCTTTCATTAAGCTCCATCAAGCCCTTGTGGAAGCCCCAGTTCTCCATCTCCCTGATTTGTCAAAACCCTTCTCATTATACATTCATGAGAGGTCCAGTCAAGCTCTAGGAGTCCTAGGCCAATCCTTTGCCCCAGTAGCTTATCTATCCAAGCAATTAGACCCCACAGTTTGGGGATGGGCCCCCTGCCTATGGGCATTAGCCGCTGGGCAGCTCTTGCAGAAAGGAGCTCATAAACTAACATTCAGGGCTCC
Source organism: Manis javanica (assembly GCF_040802235.1). Lineage (NCBI taxonomy): Eukaryota > Metazoa > Chordata > Mammalia > Pholidota > Manidae > Manis > Manis javanica. The sequence continues at coordinate 58,045,268 of NC_133159.1, forward strand.
CCTTACCATTCTGTCCCCACATCACCTAAAAGATCTCTTAACCTACAAAAGTTTACAGATTCTCCCTCCCTCCAGACTCCTGACCTTACTGTCCTCTTTCCTCCAAAATCCAGACATTTCTTTCCTCCCCTGCCAGCCCCTGAATCCGGCCACTCTTCTTCTTCTACCCTACTCTCCTCATACTCCCTCGCATGATTGCCTGGAAGCCCTTCACAACTTCCTTCCGTGCCACTCCACAATCTCCGAAGGAGCCCTCTCACACTCTGACCTCATCTGGTTTACTGATGGGTCCTCCTTTAAACATGAGGGCACCCACTACACAGGATACGCAGTAGTCTCCCTCAAAGACGTCTTTGAGGCATGAGCCCTACCCCTGGTACAACCAATCAACAGGCCGAACTCACTGCAGCCACCAGAGCTTGCACTCTGGCCCGGGACCCGTCTCTCACATTGTACACTGACTCCAAATACGTATTCCACATTCTCTTGTCTCACGTGGCAGTATGGAAAGAACAAGGCCTCCTCACCACAGAAGGAAATTCCATAACTAATTCAGCCTTAATTACTAACTTCTAGAGGCTTCACAACTCCCACACCGACTAGGCATAGTCCACTGCAAATCACATCAAAAGGATGACTCCCCCATTGCAAGAGGTAACAACAAAGCCAACAGAGTAACCCGGTCAGTTGCCCTATCAGAAGACACACCAGACAACAATCCGTCTGCCCTTGTGGTTTTAGCCTTATCACAAGACGCCCTCTGTTCCCAGGACAAATAGTTTCTCTTCCACCTCTTACATGATCTGTTCCATCCCAGCCCCCAATCCTTGATCCATTTTTTACAATCCTTTTTTTCTCTCTCTCCTGAAGACAAAACCCTACTTAACCAAATAACCCGCAGGTGCACCATCTGCCAATGCACTAACCCTAATAGCCCCCTCAAGGCCCGACCCTTCCCAGCTCATCAAGCAAGGGGTAATGTCCCCGCCGCAGATTGGTAAATAGACTTCACTAACATGCCCCCTGTACGGCGTACCAGATACCTACTCTAGTAGATACATTTTCAGGATGGGTCTAAGCTTTTCCCACCACTAACAAACAAGCATCCATGTTCGCCTCTATCCTCCTCACCCAGATCTTTCCTAGGTTCGAGATGCCCACTTCCCTCCAATCAGATAACGGCCCTGAGTTCACTGCCCAAATTATCCAGAACCTCTCCAAGTCGCTCTTGCTCCCCTGGCATTTACATTGTCCTTATCGACCACAGGCTTTGGGAAAAGTAGAAAGAACCAATAGGACTCTAAAGGACATCCTGACCAAACTATCTCTAGACCTACACCTTGACTGAGTTTGCTTACTTCCCTTAGCTCTACTCCACATTCGGGCCCTCCCAAAGAAACCTTCCTTCTTGTCGCCCTTTGAGATCATGTAAGGCGGCCTGATTCTACCCCCAGGGCTCCCTTCCCACAAAGGACCAATTCTTCCCAATATGGCCCTTCTACTACTCTCTCTCCTCCGCACTGAATTGTGGAAATATCAGGATTGGCTCCTTCCTGATCCATCCACCTCCCAAAATCCTCCTGTCTTACAGCCCGGCCAACTAGTGTTTTATAAGCCGCCAGGGGATTGGCCCTCTCTCACCCCAAAATGGGAAGGTCCACACCCAGTTATTCTCTGCACCCCCTTGGCCACCAAGCTCTTACTGCCTGATAACTCTGTCACCCCTTGGATTCATATCTCCAGGTTGAAACCAAATACCCAGGACCCACGTTCTCTGGACACCCAAGACCCATCAGTCACAATCCAGAGTCCTTCGGATACAGCCCAAGATGCTGTCTACTCTACCACGCCTCATCCCTCTGATGCCTTGAAACTCTGCATCTCCCATTCACCCCCTTTGCCATCCATACCCGAATCATGACTTTTTCCTCCTTTACAGCTCTCTAGCTTTTTTTCCTCATTCCTATTGTCTTCCCTGCCACCCCAGCCTCCTTTGTATAGCGATTCAAAGTCAGACAGACTTACACACAGCATCAAACAAAAGTTACTGCCCTCATTGCCACATCAGACTGCCCTCTGAAAGGCTGCTCTGAGCCTTTATACCTCCACTTTCCTCCCTCCACAGAAGTGTTCACTAGCAGCTACCCTTATTCTCCCTACCTCTACTTCCTCTATGTCCAAGGACAAGCCTATTGCAGGCGATGGCAAGACACCTACGGGGGATGTCCCTACTGGTCTTGTGCCATTCACTACATGGGTAACTCCTGGTACCCATAGTATTACTCCTCCAACCGTTTCATGAAATATCCCAACGGCTCATTCTCCTTATCAATCCCAGATCCCTGGGACTCTCAATGGGCCGCCGGAGCCACTGCCTCAGTTTACTATGGGGGGTCCTCGACCTCCCACAGTACCCTTCATATCTCTCAAGAGTATGTTCCCTCTCACTCCCAGATCTCTCAAGTTGCATCAGATATTGGACATTCTGAAAAAGTCATTATCCAAACTCTTGATGGCACCTCTTCATCTTCTTATTCCTCCTACTCTTGGTTACAGCTCATTCAAGACACCACCATCTTTCTCAACCACACCCTCAACTTCCGCCAATTGTTTCTTGTGCGCATCACTACAGCGCCCACTGCTGGCCGCCGTGCCCTTTAATGTTTCCAACTACTCCTTCCATGCAGAAGGACAACCCCTCTGCCCCCTGGCAGACATACCTCTATGGGAACCAGAATACGCAGATAATCTCACCATCCACCACTGTGTAGGCCCAACTCCACCCCTCTCCAGCACACTTCACTGCCTCTGTATCTACACCCCTACCTCTGGCTCTAAGACTTTAACACAACCGGGACACTTCTTTTGGTGTAATGGCAGTCTCTTCAACTCACTGCCTCCCAACTCCAATATACCCTGCATTCTTGTCACCCTAATCCCTCAGCTTACACTTTACAGCATGGCAGAATTTCTTGAGCTCCAACCTCCCTTGCCCTCGCACACAAAAAGGGCTGCTTTCCTTCCCATCATGGTTGGTATCTCTTTGACCACCTCAGCCATTGGAGCAGGGTTTTTAGGAGGAGCTTTGGGTCACTCTCTATGGGCAATTAGAGATCTCAACGCCAAACTTGAGGGAGCCCTGACATCCACTGCCGATTCCCTGGCCTCTCTCCAAAGACAGGTCACTTCGCTAGCTAAGGTCACCCTTCAAAATCGGCAGGCCTTATATCTGCTTACAGCCAAAAAGGGCGGCACCTGCGTCTTCCTTCGAGAGGAGTGCTGCTATTACATCAATGAATCTGGCACTGTAGAAACTGACATTACCAAACTCACCAACCTTACCTCCAGCCTCCACTCTGCTTCCAATTCCAACCCATTCTCTTCAATACTAACAAACCCCCTCCTTACCTGGCTCTGGCCCATTGCAGGCCCCATAATAATCATTCTTCTTGCCTGTCTCTTCTTACCCTGTATAATAAAGTTCATCAAATCCCAAGTTGGAAAAATCTCTAATCAAGCTTTCAACCAGCTTTTACTCAGGAACTACCAGCTCTGGCCACAGAAGATCCCTCACCCTCACGTAACCTCATCACCACACGCTGAGATGGACCCCTCTCTCCGCTGGAAACTGTTCCTGGAAACAATGGCCGCAGACGCCTGGCTTCTGGCACCCGTATCCTCTTGGCACCATTGGAATCAACAGGTCCTCGACCTATGGTTACAGGGAACCTTCATTGATTTCCAACCTGAAGAAGTTCACATCTACTTGTCCTTACTGTGGGGAGTCCTATCAACCCTTCCCTCCCAATCCTCAAGCCCTCACTCCCTTCTCTGCCCCCGTTCAGCAGGAAGCAGTCAGAGAGAAAGCAACATCCACAACCCCATAGAGGAGAACGGGGGGAATGAAGGGCCCCCACCAGTAAGATGGCGAACTTCCGTTTTCTCTTCTGGGTCCTCGGTTCCTGATGGCACCACCTGAAGCCCAATCACCTCTCTCCCCCCTCCCACTCCCAGCACCTAGCCAATAGCCACCAGCCCCGTAGAAGTAACACCACAATCACCCCATGCCCCTTCATATATAACCCAGCACCTTTCCCTAATGAAGTGGGTTTCTCCGGTGAATTGCTGCTGTGTGTCACTCCTTTCCTTTCAGTTATGTTATTAATTTTCCATGTTGGATGAATTTATAGTATGGAAAGTATAAAAAATGTTTAACACCAAGTATCCTCTTTTGTTTTTGATTCTCAAAATCAAATAGCTTTTGTAATGGTCAAAATAACCAAAAATTCAGAGCGATTTTGTTAAGCATTCGAATGGCCACCTCTTGTTTTTGAGTGTCTGGCATTCAATTAACCTTCTTCAGGCAACATATACCCTATGGAAAGCTTTCTGTCCCATGATCAGTTACTGGTTTAGTGGGGAGCTCTAGCAGTGAGCACAGATTAACCCAAACCAGTTCACATATCTACTCTCGTGGCCACAGTGATGGGTCCAGATGAACACCTGATCTAGGTCAGAACACTCGCAATGAGTCTCAGAAGTTTTATGGGACTTACTGGGAAGGGCGCATTCTCCTTCCTCTGTGACTTGAGCCTGAAAGTGTGTACTGTGGAATTGCTACAGCCATCTGACCACCATGAGGGAAATTCTCATTTGAGAATGAAAGTCAAGGGTGAACGCATCTTGAGAGAGGACAGGATCCAGTTTGTGGTGGTATTTTTGAACTGTGGGTCCAGTTATCCCAGAAGCTAGGCCCATACCAATACATGCCAGTCACATGAGTCAAGACTTCTTTTTTTTGGTTAAGCCAGTTTTTCTTCTGTTGTCTTGTTACTGATGCTTTTCTTAACAGAAAGAATCTCAACTAATATTGAACTGAAAGCAATATTTATTTACAGTGGTCAAGGGGAAACTTATCTTCACATTTTCATTTTTACATGTTGTACATAATATTAAGGTATTTATGAGTTTGGTACTGTATTAGTAGAGTTCTGCAGAGAAACAGAACCAATAGGCAGGCTGGAGATTCAGGGAGAACAAATGTTACTGTCCAAATATGAAGGCCATCCACTGGAGAATTCTTCCTTTTCAGAGGAACTCAGCCTTTTGTCTCTGTAGTCCTTCAACTGATTAGATGAGGCCCACCCACAGATTGACAGCAATCTGCTTTTCTCAAAGTATAGCAATTTAAATGTTAATCTCGTCCAAAAACACACTTACAGAATCATCCAGAAAAATGTTTATTCAAATATCTGAGCACTGTGGCCCAGCAAAGTTAACACATAAAATTAACTATCACAAATACCTGGTAATAATAGTGGTCAAGGCAAGGATGTTCTCTACCAGCTCCTCTCAGCTCTGTCATCTGGGGCCCAGGGATTTGACCTGGGCTTCTAGCAACCTAGCCATGATTAGCCCCTGACTGGGATTCTCTGGTCTGAGGATACAGGCTTTTTTAAGCACAGTCTTATTATGATGAAGTATTATTTTTTAACTTGTAAGACCATATATCTTATGATACTGTGAAGTATATTTCATCTTATACATCACATACTATCTCTAGAATGCATCACACTTTTTTTCAAATATAGAAAAGGGTTCCAAGTATGGACTCTGAACACATATGGCCTGAATTTGAATCCTGGCTTTACTTCTCATGTGACTTTAGGCAAATTCCTCAATCTCTCCTTTGCCTCATCTCTAAAACAGGGATAGTAATGGCACTTACTTCCCTAGATTATTTTGAATAGCAACTGATAGAATACCTGTAAAGTGCTTTGCATAGTGCTTGGCATATACTAAGCACTCCCTAAATAGTGACAGTCATTACTAGAATTATATTGTTGCTTTAAAAATTGAAATAAGAACTCATTATTCAAAGAGCACTGTTACTATCTGTTGTATTGAGAAGGAACTTCAAAGTGGTCACATAGTCCTTTATGGTGATCATAGACCAGAGCCCATTGTGCCTCCATCCTAATCCATGCTCCTGTTTCTGAACCTCCATATAGCCTGTGTGGAATGATGTTGGGTCATTTTTTTTTCTCCCAGTCTTAGGGAAAATCTATAGAAGAAGAGCATTTATTTTGTTTCTCCATGCCCCAAATCAGTAATAACCAAATTTGACTACATTTTTGCTTTGCTATTGCAAAAGATGCTTCAAAATCCCTATATCTTCTGATTTTTTACTTTTTTCAAACTGGTGTTCTTTAAAGTGGCTGGAAATTGTGATAATGTATTTCCCTGGTTCTTTATTTCCTAAAAGACTTACTGTGTCAATAGTCCTTGGCAAATCTTCAAGAACATCTGTTGCCCAGTGTTTCATTAATAGGTGAAAAGCATCAAACTATGATTGGCTCATAGATGGTTGAGGACATTCCCCACCAAAAAGCCCCTAACTTGAGACAGTGCAATTCACTGATGGGATTTGTTTCACTGAAGTTCTCAGCAAACACGTTCAACAAAAGTATATTGTGAGCATATTTGTTTCTCTATATCTTCAGTTGCAAGGAGAGACTATTTTAGGAACCATTTCTGTCAGCATATTTGTTCTAGATAAGCATATCCTCAGTTGCAAGGAAAGACTATTTTAGGAACCATTCTTTTTCCTTTTTGCTTCTCCCTTCTTTTAATTGTTCTCTCAGACAATTGATTTTTAGGATATGATATTTAATTATTGCAAATTATTGCAAAATTATTTTGTATAAATTCTTTTAATATAAAAATGTCTAAGTGGATGATTTGCAATTGGAAAGAAGAGATATAAGTCCCATATTCTGCTTGCTTTTCCTTAATTCTTGTTTTTATTTCCTCAAACCAAAATTTTATCAATAATGTGGATACTTTTGTTTTATTTTCTAGCCAGTATTAGTTCCACCTTCCCCAAATGTCTCTTGCCTCCAGCACTCCAGCAAGCTAGCTTCAGCTTGTTAACCTCGCAGTGGAAGGATTCTAAGTGAGAGTAGGAATGTACAATGCCTCTTGAGACCTTGGCCTGCATCACACCCACTGTATTCTATTGCCCAAAGCAAGTCACAAGGCTGGCCCAGATTCAGGGAGTGGGAAATACACCCCACCTCTTTATGGGAGGAGCTGAAAGTCATATTGCCGAGGGTATAGAGACAGGGATTTGGTAAATGACCAGCTCCTTTTTTGCAATTAATATATCACAGTCATGAAAGGAGTTGTCTGGAGGGTGCTCCATGTCATATATATATCTTCCTCTGGAATCTTGCAGGTGCCACCTATGGCCATAGTAGAGCTTCTCAGGAGGCCCTGAAGTGGGACAAATAAATAAATCTTTTTTTGCAACAGAGACAAGTACATTCCCAAAAGGAGATTAACATGTAGTATATATGTACTTTAAATTCTATTGATTATAAAATACTTACTTGTATTAGAGATCATCAAAAATGACTCTTAACACTAGCTTTCCTACATCCACTCCATCAACAGAGAAAAAAAATATTGTGAAAAGTAAACCCTAAGTATGGATCTGCTATAAATTAATAAATAGCAAATCCATTCTGTATTTCTTAAAAATATATTACTTAAATATTTAAGCTAACAAAATGGCTGTTTGTAAGTTCATCACTTCTGCTTTTAGGTGATGCCTGGGTGACTTTCAGATAGAGCTCATGGCTGTCAATTTGTATTTGTTTTTATCCTGGAAAGCCATCATCCAATATATTCAGAGCTTTTTTGTTGCAGCTCTGCTGGTCCTCTCCCACTTCCAGTTTCTTCGATTATTTCTTTCCTGGTGTTTTTCTACCCATTCTCTTTTAAGGTCTAGAGAAATAAATATGGATTTGCTAATTTCTCTTCCTGACAAACTCTGATTTGTTCATCAACATCATCTAAAATGTTATGATTATTTCTGAGAATATGATAGGAAAAAAGCATGGGGCAGGGGGAACTGAATGAAGTTTCTCTGAGTTGCACTGTGTAAAACAAAAGGGATTTATAAAACATACAACTGTGATTTTATGAGCCAGTGAGTTTTAGCATCTACAGTGATGTTTATTGAATGTTTTTGTTGTTGAAGATGAGCTTCCATCCCTCAGAGCACAATTTTCTTCTCTCCTTGCTCTAACTCTTGGAACGATCATCTGGTGTTTATCACGTGCAAGCCTGCTGCCTGCCCCTCTAAGGAAAGCCACATGTGCTTTGATAGTGTTTCCTTTTACTTGAGAATCAAAATTGATGTGGAAGGAGATCTATGAGATGATTTATTAAGAAGATAAATTATTACTGCAGCTGACAAGGGGGAGTGATAAAGAGATAAATGCTTTTAAGCCATTAAAAAACATCACATTTCTTATGTTGTCTTTATCCTGAAAGAACTTCTTTAAACATTCTTACGGATATAGAAGGAAAAACCCACCTAATCTGTCTTGTCTGTTTCTGTAATAAAGATCATATTTATTTTCTCTGAACATGCTTTGTGATTTTTATCTCCCTTTATTTTTGTGTCCCAGAGTCTATGTGGGGTTAGTGATGGTGGAAAGCCAGAAGAACATTTATCCCGGGGATTTCATTCTAAAGGGGTCTTAAGTTTACATTTTAAATATTGCCTCAAAATGAAACATATGGAATTGAATGTTTAGAATACTCTTTTTTTCTAGCCTTATTTTTTTTGGTTTCTCTTCTTTTTAGTATATTGAAAACCTTAAAATAGAAATATCTCTTGACTTGTGAGAAGCATTGCTTTTCATTGAATCAGAATTTCTGTTCCTTGTTTTTATTACCATCTGTCAAAATCTAATCTGTTCTTTACAAGCGAGCCCAAATCAGCCCCACATAAAGACTTCTTGGGTCTTTTTTAGCTGGTAATAATAGCTATCGTCTGTGATCCCATATTTTTATATGTACTTTTATATACATCTTGTTTCTTTATACTAGGCTATAGGCTTCATATGAGCAAGGGCCTTGTCTTATTCTTCTATTGTGTACTTAGAAATTTAAAAAATAAATTTGAATTGAGGTCCACGGTTGCTCTATTTTACGAGAGACATCTTTTATTAAATTGTGGTATTAGCTGTCACTCTGTCTCTGTTCCTCTCTCTCTCCTTTTTTTTTTCTCTCCTCTGTCTCCTAGCTTATTGGAACTAAAATTAGGGTAAAATGCTTCATATGCTGTGAAGCCAACCTTTCTGAGCTCAGAGTAGTTTTCAGAATAGAACGTGGGATTTGTTAAGTGTAAATCAATCTTTGCGGAATTGGAATAGATGTTCTATTTTCAAAGATTTCCATTACCATAGCTTCTCTAATATCAGTCTAGTGTAGTGTGAAAGGAGGTCTCTGCTTAACGAGAAAATTATTCCTCTGGATATACCTGGGCTACTTGCAATGTGGTTAGTGACATCTTCACTTTGGTGGTGGAAAAACATTCCCTGGAGCTCTCAAAGGTATCAAACAAATGTCCGATTACACTCGAGATTATATTTCATAAAATCACTACCAGATGGTTTCATTATGGTTATTTTTCAGTTTTTATTTCACTACCCCTATTTATCTTTACAGGGTTCTGTCTGTAGTAATCTATTATGCTCCTAGGAAATCTTTACATCACAGAATGTATTGATTAGTTGGGTTCCTAAAGATCATAATTTCATCACATAAGCCAGCTCTTGGTTGTATAAGTAACATTTCTTCAAGTGCTGTAGGGGCCAAGAATGTGAGCTTGTGTACTGAGTGAATTTCTCACCTCCAGAGTGGTCAGTAATTTTCTTTTGAACAAGGAAGTTAATTTGCCCTTCAGAATGCTAGAAAAGCTAAGAAACTGGAGATACCAGATAATCCATTATAGAAGTGGTATGAAAAAGGGCTCCAAATTGGACGATTATTTAACAGTCTGTAAAAGAAGTAGTTAGATTGACTTGGTCTCCTCTTCAATGCTGGCTAATTAAGTTACCACCTCTCTTTACTCTTAGAGGAGCTTGAAGATTTACTCTCAGGAAAAAAATGAAACCAAAATATTTACAAAAGCAGACAGTGGGGCAGGGTGGGGGGTTGGAGGATTTAGTCCTAGGGCCTTAGTTTGCTGGCCTTGAAATTGATAGCTAAGAAACACTAGATGCGTGAGTACAGTCTTCAGTATGAGACATTGAAACAAACCAACAGAAAAAAAGAATCATTGGCAGTAGTAGAGGTGATGCAGAGAGTAGAAGAAAAATGAAAGAAATTACAGTCACTGTCCTTAGATAATAAAAGTATGACATCCATTAATCAAGAACAGTATACAATAACAAAGGAGAAATCAAATATGGAAAGAACTCCAAGAAATTAAAACTGTGATAACTGAATAAAAATAAATTCAAAAAAAGAGTCAGCAGATAAAGTTAGGAAAATCCAAAGAAAAAAAAGACAAAAAGATAGGTAATAGGAGGGAAAAGATAAGAAAATAAAGATAACCTTACTGTGAAGTTTCAAAATCCTACTAACTTAAGTACCAGCAGGAGAGAATAAAAAGGAATAAATTATCAATTAGTTTAGTATTGGAAAACTCCCCAGAATTCCAACATTTGTGACACTAGAATGAAAAAGTCACTACATTTCCAGCAAACAAAATAATGACAGTCTCTTTCCAAGGCTAATCATGATGGCATTTCAATACTACAAAAAAAAAAAACCCTCCAGAATTTTAGACAGAGAAAAAAATTTGCATATGCAGGATAGCATCAGAAAATAGGATAGCATCAGACATCTCAAGAGGAATTTGAAAGCTAGAATACTTACATTTTACATATAACAGATTATTGATAAAATATTACAGTGAAACAAAGCTATTATCAAACATATAAACTCCCAAAACGTTTTTTCCTACACGTCTTTTCTCAGAAAGATACTGAAAAGTACATCTTCAACAAAATAAGTAAACTAAGAAAAAAAGAAGATTCTGGATTTAAGAAACAGCAAGTAAAAAACAAGAGAGATGAAGGGAATTTTCAAGATGCCAGCAATGGAACTCCCAAGATAATGGACAGCCTAAAGAACAGTAAGCCCAGATTGGAGAAGGAGTATCAGTTAATGGAGAACTTATTTGGTAAGTTGATTGAACTGAAAATTGCATTGTAAGACATTTTATAGAACTGCTGGAATGTGCTAGAAATGAAACAAATGAAAAAATGGGCCTATCATCAATTCCTAGAAACACAAATTTGTACAAAGAAGTAAATGTAACCATGAATCTTCACTGGAGTCGGCAGTGATGAATATTCACACAATTATAATAATGAAGCCTCTGCCTCATTATTGAAGGCAGGGAGAGAGAGAGAATATTATAGTTATTGGCAGAGATAGAGAAAGGGGAAGAGGATGAATGAAATCATTTACTGTTTTGGAAAGTCAGTAAATAATGTGAAAATATGATGAGTTGAGAGATAGTGACACATACTATTAAAAGTTTGAAAGTAAATATCAAAGAAACTTCAAAAGGCAAACAGGACAAGAAGGGTGGCAGGCAAGGAGAACAAATGGAATTGCCTTTTTGTTGTTGTTATGAGCCTTTTAGAATTGTGTAAAAACCTAAAAAAATTATAAATGTAACATTTTGGTTAAAAAATAGATCTAAAATTAATTATTATATATAAAGTTACTTAAAATGATCTATTAGTGACAGTTTCTATATATAGTTGATTCTTGCTGGCTTTAAATCAGTTCCACCTAAAAGAAATGGTGGTAGAAATTAAGCAATAATTCCTAGAATTTAGATATCAGACACACTGGATAATTGAAGATAAAAGCCAGAAATCCTAGGAAAGTCAGCTCACAATGGTTAGGAGCCATCACACACTTTTCATACCTTTCAGTAGGATGCACAAAATTGATCAAAACCCTTTTGTAAAAGAATGCACATTAGAACTACATGGAATTCTAGAACGCTTTGAATAGTTTATCATTTGTTCTTTAAAATATCTTACTTTGAATAAATAGCTACTGCCTGAATAAAATGTAAATTATGTTTTGTTTTGCAGTCAGAAATTGTATGAAGAACCAAGTGGCTTGTTACACAATGATACTGTTGAGGGACTAAGTTAAGGTTGTTGAGATTGTACAAGTCATTATTTTTTTCATTTCAGTAGTTAGTTTATTCTGTCTTATATAACATTAAGATTGACTTGCTCATGTAAGAGTTGCCCTATACACTAGGATCCTTCTTTAGTGATCTGAGAATTAATTAATTAAAACTGTCTTTTAATTTCAAGTTGTACTTTCTTGGGCTCTTGGATCACTTGTGAGCAGTATGCCTACATCAATGACATAGCTTTTTGGGAAGTCTTTAATTGAAAATGTTTCCCGTCCTCTTCCACTGACTGTATCAGGAACCTGTTTCTGGTAGTAGACATGAAATGTTATCCAGTGTCAACCTCCAGAAGGCTTGAGGTCTGCAGAGGATCTTATGATCTGTGAAAAGACTCTGTGTGCTGCTCTACAAATTGGACATAATTACTTTTGACAGAGGAGGCTTTGAAATTGCTGTGTGAGGTCAATGAAAAGCATTATGGAGCACCCACATGAAAGGGTTCTCATGGGGTCTGCTGCGAGCGGGCAGAGTGGATGATTGCACTGCATCCCTCATCTTTTCCTGTGAAAACACTGTGGAGTCCTGTGCCATGCTCAGCACACATCTACTTCCCAAGCCACTAAATTTCACAGTCTTAAGTCTGCTTCTATAAGCACATAACTGTTCTTCTATGGTTCCACTCAGAAGTAGGATCTGTTAAAAGGAATTACTTTTTTAGAACACTAGCATAGTTTAACTACTCAAAGCACTGGGAGCAATTGAACTTAGGAACTAACATTCAGCAAATGACTGCTGAAATGGGGAAAATAAAGCAGAGGCTAAGAGCCAGAGGTTCTCCTGGACATGGAAAGGGTTCTGAGAGCAAAACAGTCCTGCAGTTTGACTCTGGATGTCAAAAACCTGCCTTTTTCTGGAAGTAGAATGTTCTTGGGGAAATAAAATTCCAAATTTGGTATATTTGTGGTCTGAAAGCATTGGGGGAAAGTTCTGGTTTGTACTTGGGGTACATTTGATGTGGAAGTATTTTTTAGTTTTCTAATCCAAAGGAATTGGTTTTAAAGCATTGAGATTCCGTTGAGGAATGTAGTCCAAGTTCCCTTGCTAAAGGAGAGGCAGCCTGCAGTCCACTGGCATGGCGTCAGTCATGTCTGTACGCACCCTTTTCCATTCAAGAACACAGTCTTTTAAGTTTGGGTTGTAGGTACCAGCTTTTCCATCTACCTTCCCCAACACCTCCAGTGTAAATCTACCCTCTCCCCTTAACTGCTTTCTTCTGTGATTTGTTTGTTGTACTAGAAACTGACCTTAAACTAAAAAACCTTTTATTGTTTTCAGATTCAGACATATTTTTCTTGCCTTTATAAGGAAATTATTTACTTTTTTTTGTGGCAAGGCACATGCCTTATTTTTAAAAACAAACTTTTTGTTACTCTTAGTTCACCTGGTACATGATAGGTGTTCAATAGACAGGCGGTCCATATGTTACTTATCCAAATTGAAACAGTTTTGGGAGTAAAAGTGGGTGCTATAAGTTGTTATGCTGAGACAACAGATGTGACTGAGGACATTAAATTCAGTTTATCAATACGTATTTGTCAAATGGAATTAATTTCTCCAATGATCTCCTAGCCATGATTCTTAACTTTTATATATTTTCTTATCTCAGGTAAGTGCCTCCTGGCTATAACAACTTCTCTCCCTTCAAAGCCTTTTTACTGAGATTGTACTTCATAAAATGACATGAGATGTCTCATGACTTGTTGCCTTCATATGAGCCTTTGCATTTTTCCCTACTCCTCCAATTTGTTTAGCAATACAGTCCAGCAGTGTTTCTCTTGTAGATGGGCTTCCCAGGAACCCATTCTAGCCAATATTTTTCTTTACAATTTTGTAACAAGAAATGTTTACTTCACGTGAATGTAACAGACTTGAAAGGATTCACAGTAGTTTCAGAAATAATCCCCAATTCCCTTTGCTAAGAATCTAGTGATATCTATTATCTATTGTTGCAGTTTCCATTCTGGTCCTCCATTTATTCTGTTCCACATGTCCCACGTGGGTTTAGTCCCATATATGCTCTGTCAGGTTCCTCCTTTGGGGTTCTTATTACAAAGCCAGCCTTTAATGATGCACTTATTCAAAGTGAAGTCTTTGAGTATCAAGCTCTTGTTCTCTTATTGATAGTCTTTTACAAAAGGATATGCTTTCTTGTAATATGTTTGACAAACCATTAGGTGCCTATTTATTTGCATTAGTATATAAAAATGACTTCCTGATGTTCCAGTTTTTTGTTCACATGCTGTGTTTTTGTGGGGGACTTATTTTAAAAATGCTTTGGCAAGTTCTGCTTGGTCTCTGACTAAAAAATAGGCCCCCTCCTGCCTCAGTGCAAAATAACTGATGTCACGAGATTAAAAATTCCTTGCCATCAGTAGTTCCTTTGTGTTTCATAAATCTCTTCCATCTCTAGATTAATTTAACAAACCTGTAATGCAGTCTTCTGATATGCTGTGCCTGTGCTAGGCACAGGACGAATGAATATGACATTTGGGGCCCAATATTGTGTAGCTATGGGTATATATTGTCTCTTTTTTGAGATAGGGTTGCTGGACCATTTAAGAAAAAAAAAAAGACATATTTGATGAAAATTTATAGAGCAAAGGAGAAAGGATATGATGTGAAAACTTTAACCTCAGCAATCTATATCATACTTTAAATTTTATATTAGATGGGCTTTCATATATATATTTAAATACATTAATAGAAAATAATATATAAAAAAAGACACTTGTGTGGCTGGCATTTATTCACAGAGAACATAAACTCAGATTATTGTACTGAGCAGGCTGTATTATTGAGACTGAAGGATATGTGCTTTTTAGTTTTGAGAGATGTTGTACAGTTGTCTTCCATGAATGTTGTGCATCAATTCGCACTCTCACCAGCAAAGAATAAAAGTGCCTCTTTTCCCAATACTTGCCAACAAAGGGAGTTACCATTTTTTTTATCTTTGCCAATCTGATGGATGAAAAATGATATCTCATTATAGACTTAATTTATATTTAGTGAATATCTCTTCATATATTTAAGAGACATTTATATTTCCTTTTCTACAAAATTTCTGTTTTTCCCATTTGGTGAAAAATGTCTTGGCAAAGGTTGTCAGTTCAGTTAATGGCATTATTATACTATGTTCAGATCTAAGAGAAATAATAAGCATAGATTTATAGAGGCAGGTGAATTTTTTTAGGATGGAAGTCCCAAAGAGTGAATTTTACCATAGGGATGGTTTATATTCTTATTATAAATTTTGAACCCAGGTTAAATGATGTATTATATTTGACATTTATTTCCTTTTCTGCTGTAAAATGACAGAATTATTCAGTATTGCTCCTATTGCCAAATATTTTTAATGGATTTTAAATTTTATAATTTTACTTTCTGTTCTACTCAAGTGAAGATAAAATAGATAAAACAATTTTGGCTTCCTTCTTTTCATACTTTGTAACTGATAGGACTATTTTTGTTTTCTGTTGCTCCGAATGAAGAGTGGGCCAAAAGGCAACAAAAACCTGAAATTAATAACAGAAAATAAAATACTAAGGTTCTACCCAAACAATTAGAGTGATTTTTATGATATTAAGTCATTTATAAGCATTTATTAAAAACCAGAAATATTCCCATGGAGTAGATTTCAACATAAATATTACCCAACCACTTCCAGAAACTGAGATAAGATGAGTTTACTTATTCAAAGTCAATGTACATGACCACAGTACTGCGAGGCTTCTCCACAGGACCTGGACACCATCCTCTTCTTATCTCATTTTCCAATCGCTATTATTTGTTGTGCTATTGTCTGCTTACTATGTACCATGGGCAAGCCCCATCCAGAACTCACGGATACAAATAAAATTAATATTTTGTCCCTATCCCTAAAAAGACATACCATTTTAATAGCTCTCTTGAGGTATAATTGAACTTAGAGTAAACCACATATATCTAAAGTGTACAATCTGGCAAATTTTGGCACCATGAAACCGTGACTGCTATCAGCATCATTTAACATATACATCACTCCCCCAAGTTTTCTTTTGCTCCTTTGTAATCTCTCCCCTTTCCCTTCTCTTTTCCCTTCCCAGACAAATACTAGTCTGCTTTCTGTAACTACAGTTTACTTGCATTTTAAAACCTTTTTTTTAAATATAAACAGACATGCTGTCTGTATTCTTTTTGCTCAGCATCTTTCACTTGGCAGAATTACTTTGAGATTTACTCAAGGTTTATGGCTTGCCTTTTCATGTTGCCACTGAGATAATTTTAATTCTAGTGAGAAGAACATTTAAGTCATGGTTGGCTCAGAGAAATGATTACTGAGCTGAGAATTGAAGGATGAATTGGAAGTCCCTTGGTTAAAAGAAAAAATAGAATATGGTAGGATGTCATAAAAATCTTGGCATGAATTTGTTTATCAGATTGTTTTATTACAGGACAGGACATAATCTAAGCAACATCAAACCTTCATGCACTCTGGAAAAGAAGGGCTAGTGAAATGAGGGTGGGCCATGTGGGGCTTGACAGAACTCTTAGATAGTTTTTCTTATATTTTGCACCCTCATTGTCATATATTTCTCTTGTTTCGGACTAGTAAGTGCCAAGTAATTGACAGCTGAGAACTAAATACCTGGATTTGCTGGACACTTGGCAGTTCCATCTTGGAAGTTAAGGTTATTTGTCTTTTTAAAAGGTAGATCAGGTGATTTGCTTCTGAGTATCTGTTTAAGCTAATGACTGTTAGGCCAGGAGGAAGGACACCAGAAGGGTTCAGTAGAGGTTTCTGACTCCATTGCCTGAAGTTCACTGACAACTAAGCAAATATACAGATAATGTCTCCAACTCAAAGTAAATAAACTGAGCCCCTAAACCAATGATAAGAAGGAGAATGTAATTTCCATCTCAGTAGATTGAATTAACTGGACCTGTCCGTCAGCTGCTTGCTCTCCTTGCCAGATCCAGTTACCCTGAAGGAAGGAGCAAGAATTCAGTTTGTCGTGTCACTGTTTACATGAAGATTAGTACATCCAGAAGTACCCTGTGCCTTTGGATCTGGCAATCAAGGCCATATTACATTTGTGGATTTTACATTGAAGTAACATTCCTAGCAGGTCAAGGATTGTTAGGCATTCCTTTAAGGCAATAAATAGCATATGCTTCTTCTGAGAGAAATACCTCCTGTTTTGAATACAAATGATAAATGCTGGTATTAATGCTTGTTTATTAAAAGGTTTGTGAAAGTAGGTAATGATTAAAAAGTGTTAGTATAGCAAGCATGTTAATGTATGAATGCACATTCAACTTATCAATCTTTTGTGTAGGCCAAGGCCTGTCCTTCATTCATTTAAAAAATATTTACCAAACTCTTCCTGGGCACTATTCTGTATGCTAGAGATAAAACACTAAGTAAAACAGAGTAACATCCCTGTTCTTAGATGCTTATTGAGGGATGGAGTGGGGGTATATGGAGGCAATGGGAATGCTCCCACAGACCTCCTATACAGGGAATGTAACTGAGCCCCAGCTTCTTGTGTCTTCCCCCTTCTTTTTCTCCAATACTTTAATGATCCTTATGACCGGAGTCTCTGGGAGGTAAGGTTACTATGATAAACAAAGCACAATTATTGCCTTAAATTTGGGAACACAGACAGCTAAATGAATAATTACAGTTCGTAACAGTTAGGTCCTTACTAAAGGTATGAATAATGTACCGTAAGAGCCCTCAAGAGAAAGTGATTAACTGTGTTTGGAAGAACTTGAGAGGTCCTCATAGAGAAGGTAGTATTGAACTGAGTTTGAACACTTTGGAGAATATATGTGAAGAAAGGAGAGATTGAATAGCAACTCTTCTACAGGAAAATTCTTGAAAATTTAGTGTTCAGGAGACAATGATAGGACACTTCTATGTACCAGGTGCTGTGTAATAGAGTGGTGGCTTAGGAAACAAAGCATGATTAAATTAAGCAATTGTGTTTTTTTTTCTCTCAGTATTTTTTGTAGTAGAGCCATTATGGTGATGTGTTTTTATATGCGCCTTTACCTTTAAGAGATCTGTATGAAAATTTTTACAGATAAAATTATATGGTATCTGGGATTTTCTTCAAAATTATATGTTAGGGAGAGAAAGGAAGCAGGGTATAAATGGCCAGATGGTCCATAAATTGATAATTGGTGAAGCTGCATGATGAGTGCCTGGACCCCCTTAGACTACTTTTTTACAACAAGCAATACAACTTGGTTCCTGACTTTGAAAACTTCTTAATCTCTTTGGAAGAAAGATTTAAAGAGATCGTTTTAACAGACTATGTGGAGAAACAACCCAGAAAGAAAGAATGTATAATATTACAGAATGAAATAATAATTATTTAAAATAAAAATTAATTCTAGCCAGTTCTACAATATAGAGGGTGTGACATAATTCCTTTCTGTGGGTAAATAAATCTCCATCCAGTTCCTTTGCCCTCAGAGTGGGGAGGAGGGGAGAAAAGTTAGATTCAGACAAAATGCCTTTTGTTTATCAGAGAATATAGATGAGTCTTTGGATATATAAAGGGAAGCCCAGAGGAGATATTTTCGAAGTGCTGGTGTTTGTAGAGGAAAGGAGAGAGCTGAACAACATTAGAGGAAGCTTCTCTAGAAGCTGGTGGACAAAATGTTGAACTGGCTGTGTCTGTTTTGCTGTGCAGCCTCCCACTTCATCCCCAGAACTTTTACAAAACATTTCCACACAAATTATTTGTCTGTTTTCTCTTTTTATCCCCTTTTTCAGAAAACAAGGAAATAAATCTGAGTTCCACTATTAAAGAACACCTCCATCTTAGGAGGTGATATTAAAGGACTTGGGAACAAAAATTCAAGGTCCATTAGTGACATGAGAAAGTAACCACAGGGATGCACAGAAATCTTGGAAAGAAGGATCTGGGCTTGGGCTGGAGGTTGGATATGCTGACATGTGGATTAAAATTGGAATTGGTTATGCCAAAAAGGAGGATGAAACTAATGTATTAGTCACTATATTTCATTGAAAATGGTTTTACCTAATGCTTTACTCTGTTAAGCAAGAGGTAAGGGTCCTGGGCAACATCAAAGCCCCAGATGCCCATGAGGAGGAAGCACTTGAGGATAGTTCATAGCATTTCTGAGAAGAGGATAGAAAACGCTTGGAGAAGGGCGATGAAAGGAGGGTGATAGAAGGAAGGTGACGATAAAAGAGACTTTATTTCAAATGTGCTGCTGCCCAGGCCCTTGGCCTCCACTTTGTTTCATACCAGGAAGAAATAAATGACTCTGAGGGCCTACCAGTGACCTCTGCAGAAAAGTGCAGTTACTAACCAGTAGAGATACTTTCAATGCCTGTTTGCTCTTAAATGAACTTTAAGTAAAATGAAATCAATATGAAATCCCTTCAGAAATGTTGGTCCTCATCCAACGACTTCAGTGATTTAAAGTGTATAATGTAGTTTTGTGCAGTTGTTTGAATTGGCTCTTGGTCAATAAAATTTCTGAATCCATTCCCTTGACAATCTTGCCATTAAAGAAAAATAATTTTACAGCCAAAAAATCTCCTATTGAGTTATGCTCAGTTGTTTAGGTATCGTCTATGGCTACTTTTGTTCTATAATGGCAGAGCTGAGTGGTTTTGACAGATTCCAAATGGCCTGTCCCTACAAAGCCTTAAAATATTTAGTATATCTCCCTCTTCACAGAAAATTTGCCAATTCATGGGTTATGGTCCTAGATTTGCTTATAAGTTTAAGAAACAAGGTTCTCATATGTTCCAGGAAATATGAAATCTTACCTTGGTACCATCCTAATGCTACATTATCACTCCAGCTTTTACTTATGGTAATTTGAACATTGTCATGTACGATCATCCATTTATTGTTTCATCACCGTTGTGGCTCAGTGATCTGTCCTGCAGATATCACCCTAGTGGAGTGCATCCTCAGGGAGGGTATAAACATTTGATAGATAGCTGTGAAGTCTTCATGATATGCCAATGTGCTGTCACATCTGCTAGTTCCTTTGCTAGACCTTGTGTCAGATACACTTAGAGGTAACATATCATAGGAGATGCTTGTTTTCTTGTTTCCTACCCATTACTTGCTCTCCTTTCATCTGGTGATAATGTCCTGATTTACTTTGTGGAACACTTTTGTAAATGCGTATCTGTACATGTAAAACAGAGTCTTACATATTTTTTTGTTGTAAGATTTGCTAGTGAATTAGACAGGGAGGTGTATGGAAAACAGAGGCATTAAAAAAAGACTCTAAAATTTGGTCCAATCAACTGAAAAAAGAACCTGTCACCATTTAGCATAATGCGTATCTGTTTATTTTTTTACCTTCATACACTAGCGGCTTGAGATCAAGGGCTTTCTCTTTATTCCTAGAAACTAGAAAAATATTTGGAGTGTAATATACTTTCAATAAGTATTTGTTGAATAGATAAATGTATAGATATTTCAGTGGCATAGATTTCATAGATGTGGAGTTAAGTGGAGTCAAAGAGAATGTAGAAACTTAATTTTGATATATTTGAAACTACCCTCCAAAACTAATTTGCTGATTATGATACCACTAACTGTATGTTATAATGTCAAGGCCACAAATGAATGTGTAATGTGGTAGACAGAAAGATGCCATTCCCCCAATATAGATACTTGAAAGATGTCCATATCTTAATGCCCAGAAGTTGTGAATGTTACTTTACATGGCAAAAGGGACTTTGATTTTGTGATTAATTAAGGCTAAGACTTTGACAAATGATAGCTACACTTACTGTGTATTTTGTAATGTATATATTTGTCAGATCACTATTTTGTATACCAGAAACTAATATAAATAATGTGTCAACTATACTTAATTAAAAAAAGGACCTTGAGATGGGAAGACACTGGTTTTGAAGACACAGGGAGTAGACCACCAGCCAGGGAATGCAGGAGGCCTCTAGGCCCTGGGAAAGGCAGAAAGCTAATTCATCTTTAGAGCCTCCAGAAAGGAACACCACTGTGTCGACACCATGATTTTAGCCCAGAGAGGCCATGCCACATTTTTAACTAACAGAATTGTAAGGTAATAAATTTGTGTTTAAGCCACTAAATTTGGGTAACTTGTTTCATCAGTGATAGAAAACTAATATAGGCAACATTCCAATAGGCAGATGAAGGCTTATGGGAAAAGGTGCTTGCCTGATGAAAAGATAAGACTGACCAAAATACGGAGGCAGACAGACATGAAGGGAAATTGGGAAGAACTGTATGTGAAGTATGTCGACTATTAGTAACAATTCTGGAATGGTAGTTTAAGGCCACGTATTGCAGATCTTGACTGATAGGCTAAGGGATTATTGTTTATTCAATGAATAATTTTGACTCATTACAGATTTTAAAGTTGGAGAGTTAGAAGATTGAAGAAAAACTGTAACAATATTAATTTGGAAATGTTGTTTAAAAGGATTTGGGTAGCTGAGGTGGGTGAGGCTGGACCTAAGGGGGCTAGTTAAAAATTCTTGCAACAGTCATAATAATAATAATAATAATACTAGGAATAATTATATAATAATATTATTGTGATAGCTAGCATTTGTTTCCTTTATTCAGTCTGGGCTAAGAACTTTTCATGGATTTTCTTACCCACTTTTCCCCACAGCACAGTGAGGTAGATGCTATTATTATCTCCATTTTATAGATGAAGATATGGAAACCTAGAAATGTTGGGCAGATTTTCACTATTTTACAGTTGGCAAATGATAGGGCCAGTTCTGCCCCTTTCTCTTCAGGATCTGAACAAGAGTGGTGACCCTGGGATGAAACATGCATTTTCTTTTAGGTACTAAGTTTCTTTAATCAGGATACATCTTCAGTAAGTTAGTAGAATATTTATGCAAATCGTAATTACAAAATCAGGTACACAAATTCTTGTTTTGTTTTCTAATATTCATGTTCCTTGGTTTTTAAGTGAAGAGATTGGTTCATATAATACACTTAACACTATACATGGGCTTAATCAAAGAGTTTCTCATATTGTATTAACAAATATTAATTGATTACTAGGTATAAGGCAGGTATACCAGTTTAATTCTGCTGAGCATTGAATCCATTTGCTCTGTTTCTCTCAAGTTGTGTGTGTGTTTTAAGAAACAATCATGTTTTAGTAAGGGGAATAGAGATGCTATTTCAAAAGATACTTTGAAGTTTAATGCTTATTGCAAAAGTTCTGTCTTTGAAATGCATTTTTTTGCTAAGTTAAATTTATAATCAACTTGCAGGATTGACCTTATTTATAGACATAATGAGTAGCTAGCAATACGGTTAGATTTTAAAAGCCTTGAAAAGGCAGCCTTTTGGAAAATACCTTTTACATCAAATCTTATTTGAAAGTACCAACAATACATGCTCTTAGATCCTTCCTTCTACTTCCATCCCTCCCTTTCTCCTTCTTCCTCTCCCACTTCCTTCCTTGTATCCCTTTTTTTTTTTCCTTTTATAAATACCTACTGAATGCCTTCCATGGTCTAGACACTATAAGCATTGGGGAGCTTGGGATATGGTCATATAGTAGACATGGTTTCTTCTAAGGAACCCAGTACCTATTTGAGCAAAAAGTCACCTAACAACTTACGTGAAAAGATTATATTGTTATACTGTGGACACTCAGATAAAGTTTCATGGAAGGGATGATATTTGAACTAAATCTGATGAATAATTATAAGTTAAAGTTTAAAAAGGCAATAAATATTGCCCTCTCCATATGCAAGTCCTTCTGAGATTTGAAAAGTTCAGAAAACATTTATTATTAAGTCTGTTTTGTATCACAGGTACTATGTTAGGAAATGAGGGGTGAAGAAAACAAATAAGACTTGATTCTTTTTCTTGAGGAGCATATAGTCTCCTAGGGAAGAGAGGTTTATGAAATATGTATTTTTAGTGCATTGTGAGAAGAGACATTTTAGTTTGATTGAGTAGGGGTGGGGGCAGGGAGGTTAAGGGTTGGGGGGCAGGGAAATTTATCCAGGGATGATAAACCTGTGTTAAGTCTTAAAGGATGAACACAGTTACAGAGGAAAAAAATTGTTAATAAACTGAGCTGACTCTAGTGGAGGGATGACTGCTGCGTGTCAGTGGGGAAGTAATCACACTGGTCGCTTTTGCCCTACAGACGTCGGCGGAGGAGAGACGGTGGCCCACTGGAAAACACGGCATATGAATGGATGAGCCTTGGGATATGAAAAGGGAGGCTTCAGTTAGGGTAGGGTCTAGACCAAGAACCTGGATGCGGAAACAGAGGAATCGCTCATGAAAATGAAGCAGGAGTAATGGTGAAGCAAACCAACTGAGCAACCCTCAACGTTGCAGCTCACATCGATAGAAAAAAGTGTAGGGAGTCTGTTTGAGAAGAGGTAAGCCTAATATTCCATCTTAGGTTGTCCAAATTGTGATAATATAAATTTTATGCATTTCCCTGAACCTTCAGTGAAGTCTGCTACTTAAGAAATGCCTTTTAATAGAAATCAAGGAAAAAGTGGCTTGCTTTCCCATTTGAGTTGGTGTGGAGCTGAAAGAAAGGAAGACTTGTGGGAGGTGATACTGAGATTCTCCTAATACCAAGAATCAGAGATTAAAGTGACAATGAGAGAATGAGTCTTGGGAAACAGATACCCTGGGAAAGATGTGCCATGGGGGAAGGAATGAAGTTTCTTCAATGTTAAAATTGGAATTAGAGTTATGAGAGGGAGAAATATGAATGTTTTACTAATGCATAATTTAATGTGAATTAGTTATTTTTTACTCCATGTCCTAGGCAATATCAAGTATCAAAATCAACATATCTAGAAAAAGAAAGATCTCTAGAGAGAGTGGGGAGTGTGAGAAGATTGTAGATACAAAACGGGAATAATAGAGAAATTTCACTCACTTCTCTTAGAGGTAGAGCAGGCCTCCATAGGCCACTCATTATCTCTTGTGTCAGACTGGCATATGCCAAGAAATTGAGTCCAGGGACCCAGCTGTGGTCTCTGCAGGAAATTTGCTATTTCTGCTTAGAAAATTATTTGCTTTATCTGCTTATTTGCTTTTAAATATAATGAAAATAAATATGATACACCTTTAGGAACTTTGATTCTCAATGAGCTACTTTCATGAAGTAAATGAGGTGATTTAGTTCTGTGTAACTGGGTTCAAGCTAGCTCTTGGGCTCAAACTATAGAGGTCAAATGAAATGATCCAGAAATTCTGAGCCCATTTCCAAGGCAATCTTGTTAATAAGGGCTAAAGTTCACTGGCAATCAAGTAAGATCCTAGCCATTACCAATAGATCGCAATTAATCAACATAGGCGTTTTGGCTAAGGAATAGCAGGAGGATTTAGCTTCTACACAAATAATGTTCATTCCAGTCACTGTGTAATCACCTGAGATCCTGGTATTAAATCCTGGAACTCTAAAATCGTGATCAAATATGCCCATCGGTCTAGTGTGATTGATTGTGCAAAATGTTCACAAACATATTGTCTAAGGAAGCTAGTACCTAAAGAAGCCTAAATAAACTGGAATATTGAAATATGACCCTTGGAGGTTATGACTGTATAACTCCCAGTAGTCCAATATTTGGATCTAAATCCTCAGGTTTGTATGTAAAACACAGATTGGAGCCTGCTTCTGTGACATATTTGATATGAACCACAGTATAAGAGCTCAAGGAGAATGGCCTATTAGCAGAGTCCACACGGGGAGTTGGCTTAAATGTCTCTATTTCACAGAACATTTTGAATGCTAGACTTGAACACCAATTGAACTCCATACTTTATGGAATAATTTACTTTCAGAGGCAAGTTATTGCTCTTTCCTTTAATTTGCTCAAATCGTGAATTACTGTCAGATTAGAATGCTTATTTCTCTTACCTGGATTGCTTATAAATTCAAGAGGCAAAGTATTTTAGGTTTTAATAAATAACTGATTATATTTTAGCCTCAGTTTGGGGTTAAAATAAGTCTTTTTCACTCTTCTGTAAGTTGGATATTGTCTACCATTTTCCATGGATTCCTTAGCTCAAAGTTTTGGCAGATAGTGCTGTACTATGCAGGTCTTCATTGTAGTGAAAGTTAAATTTACATATTAATTGAAATGGAACACACCCAAATGTTTGTGCTACTTTGGCACTCTTAAAGTGTGCATAACCTTCTTTCATTTATCACGTATTTTTTTTTGTTACTTTTTAAAAATTTTGGTATCATTAATATACAATTATATGAGCAACATTGTGGTTACTAGATTTCCCCCATTATCAAGTCCCCACCACATACACCATTACAGTCCATCACATACTGTCCATCAGCATAGTAAGATGGTATAGAGTCACTACTTGTCTTGTCTGTGTTATACTGCCTTCCCTGTGAACCCCCTACATCGTGTGTGCTAATCATAATACCCCTTTTTCCCCTTCTCCCTCTCTTCCCTCCCACCCTTCCCAGTCCCTTTCCCTTTGGTGACTGTTAGTCCATTCTTGGGTTCTGTGAGTATGCTGATATTTTGTTCCTTCAGTTTTTGCTTTGTTCTTATACTCCACAGATGAGTTAAATCATTTGGTACTTGTCTTTCTCCACTGGCTTATTTCACTGAGCTTAATAACCCTTTAGCTCCATCCATGTTGTTGTGAATGGTAGGATCTGTTTTTTTCTTATGGCTGAGTAGTATTCCATTGTGTATATGTACCACATCTTCTTTATCCATTCATCTACTGATGGACACTTAGGTTGCTTCCATATCTTGGCTATTGTAAATAGTGCAGCGATAAACATAGGGGTGCATCTGTCTTTTTCAAACTGGAGTGCTGCATTCTTAGGGTAAATTCCTAGGAGTGGAATTCCTGGGTCAAATAGTATTTCTATTTTTATATTTTTGAGGAATCTCCATACTGCTTTCCACAATGGTTGAACTAATTTACTTTCCCACCAGCAGTGTAGGAGGGTTCCCCTTTCTCCACAGCCTCGCCAACATTTGTTGTTGTTTGTCTTTTGGATGGTGGCCATCCTGACTGGTGTGAGGTGATATTTCATTGTGGTTTTAATTTGCATTTCTCTGATGACTAGTGATGTGGAGCATCTTTTGATGTGTCTGTTGGCCATCTGAATTTCTTCTTTGGAGAACTGTCTGTTCAGATCCTCTGCCCATTTTTTAATTGGATTATTTGCTTTTTGTTTGTTGAGGTGCATGAGTTCTTTATATATTTTGAATGTCAACCCCTTATCGGATATGTCATTTATGAATATATTCTCCCATATTGTAGGATGCCTTTTTGTTCTACTGATGGTGTCCTTTGCTCTATAGAAGTTTTTAGTTTGATATAGTCCCACTTGTTCATTTTTGCTTTTACTTCCCTTGCTCATGGAGATATGTTCATAAAGAAGTTGCTCATGTTTATGTTCAAGAGAGTTTTGCCTGTGTTTTCTTCTAAGAGTTTTGTAGTTTCATGACTTACATTCAGGTCTTTGATCCACTTGGAGTTTACTTTTGTGTATGGAGTTAGACAGTAATCCAGTTTCATTCTCTTACATGTAACTGTCCAGTTTTGCCAACACCATCTGTTGAAGAGGCTGTCATTTCCCCACTGTATGTCCATGGCTCCTTTATCATATATTAATTGGCCATATATGTTGGATTAATATCTGGACTCTCCATTCTGTTCCACTGGTCTGTGGGTCTGTTCTTGTGCCAGTACCAAATTGTCTTGTTTACTGTGGCTTTGTAGTAGAGCTTGAAGTTGGGATGTGAGATGCCCCCTGCTGTAATCTTCCTTCTCAGGATTGCTTTGGCTATTCACCATTCCATTTTTCTATTAGTAAATTTAAAGTGATTTTTAAATGTTTGTGTATAATTACTTTCTCTCTTATCTTTAGCAGATGTTTAATCACAGTATTTCCCTTGTTTTTCAGACTGGTATTTTGCTCAGTGATGGTTCCAAATGTGTATAAAGTTAAATCCATCAAAATCCTCCTCTATATTATCTGGAATTTTTGTTTTGTTTAGAAAAATTTTACAATCCAACATGACAAAAATATTCTTCTGTATTTTTGTGGTAGACAGAATAATGATCCCCCAAACATGTCCATGTGCCAATGCCCAGGACCTGTGAGTATGTTAGGTTTAATGATGAATGAGAATTTAAGTTGGAAATGTAATTAGGCTTGTTAAAAAGCTGACTTAAAAATGGAAAGATTATCCTGGATTATCAAGGTGTAATTACAAGGAGTTCTTGTAAGTTATAGAGTGAAACAAAAGAGGGGTATGTCTGAGTGATGTGGTATAAGACTTGACAGTTTATTTCTGGCTTTGAAGATGGAAGGAAGCCATTAGCCAAGGAGAGCAGGTAGCCTCTAGAAGCTGGAAAAGCTAAGAAAATGAATTCTTTCCTAGAACTTTCAAAAAGGACCTTTTTGAAATTGGCCCTTAATTTTAGCAATGAGATCCATTTCTGACTCTGACCTCCAGAACTTTGAGGTGAATTTGTGTTGTATTAAGTTATTAAGTTTGTGGCAAGCAAGAGGAAACTAATATAATATCCTTTTTTAGAACTTCTATATTTTTGTTTGTAAAATGCAAACTCTAATCAATTTAAAGTGTATGTTTATGTGTGATGTGAGATAGGAATCTGACTTAGTTTTTTTCCAAAGCCTCCAACACCATTTGTTGAATAAGCTGTTCTTTCCTAACTAATATGATAGGCCAACTTTATTACCTATTCAAATCTCATATACACATTCTTCTGTTTCTGGGCAATTTATTTTGTTTCATTGATCTACTTGCCTATTTTTTAATTAGCATAATTTTTTGTACTACAAATTTATAACATATTTATATGTACAAAAGAAAATCATTCTTTAATCACTTTCTTTAAAATAGAAACTTTCTTATCTATTTTTTGCCTGTTTTTTTTCTAGACAAAATTATACTATATATAAAATAAAGTTTCGTTGTGTTGCTGTAAATGGTGGATGCATGTTGTAAAAAAAAAATAGGTATTACAAGGAAAAGTTACAAGGAAGGAAGGAAACAAACCACTGTATACTTTACCACATAGAAATATTTGTTAGTATTTTAGGTGAATATGGTTTCAGAAATCTGCTTATAAGCAAGGATGGAGGGATAAAGAGAATAAATATATATAAGGGCAAATTTTTATACAGCTTATGACATGTCAGTAACTCTTTTAAATGCTTAGCATATGTTAACTCATTTAATTTTCACAATAACCCTGGGAAGTAAGTACTATTCTTATTCTCATTTTACAGACATGAAAACTGAGATAGTTTGATGTTAAATAACTTGTCTAAGGTTACATAACCAGTTAATATGAAGTTAAGTTTTGAAGCAGCAGTGATTCTATAATCTGGGATCTTAATGATACTGCCATCTAGAGAGTGTGTCTTGCCAATGAATTTCAGTCCTGGGCAAGTTTGCTATGGATTCAATGTGACCAAAGAAACTGACAGCAAAACATTCTTTGGGGTGAAAGGGTTTATAACCCAGCTTGTTCTCCTGGCGGTAGGTCGAGCACTAGCATCTCTGCCTCCACCCAGAGCACGGGGCCAAGCTCTCTATATAGCACAATAATAGCTTATTGCCTAAAGGTGTGGAATCGGCAGCCTACCAACAGGCCAGTTACATCATTAGGTGGTTTAAGTTCAGTGAGGATCCTGGCCATAGGAACCCCAGCTTCCCCACAGAGTGATAGACATAACTTTATAAAAATAGTATTATCAAAGTAGAAGTTCAAGTTGCATTTCAATTAGTACTTTGTAGTGACACTCTTTAATTTCAAGTAGGTTACAGGGAGAAGGTATGGGATATGCAGTCGTATATTTTCTATTTTCAAGGAAATTCATAGAATTGCTGTGAAATGATGGGTTAATTAACACAACACTGAGTAAATTGAGTAAGAGAATTTGATTTTCTATAATAAACATTTATTAGGAATTAAATGAAGTACCATTGACAATACATTTTATAAGCTTTTTGTTTAATTATAAAACTTAATATTGAATGTGAAATTTTTGGGAATTTGCACAAAAATTTGTTGTTCAAATAATTGCATAGGTTGTTGATAGACAGTGACTGCAATCTTGATAATATGAGTGAATGTTGAACCACTGTTTTGTATATGTAAAACCATCATAAGATTGTATCTCTATGATACTTTAATAAAAAATAATTGTGTAGGTTTTCAACTTGTCATTAAATATCAATAAACATAGATAAGAACTGTTAACATGGTAGCAATAAATAGGTCAAGTACAGCTTTACCTTACCTGGATCATTTCTTTCACTATTATATTCTTGTGGAATTACTGAAATATAAATATTTTATAACTTTCTCTTCTTTAGCTTCCTGAGATGGTAATAAATGGCACACAGCACCTGATTTCTTAATATTTATGTTGGAAGAATTAGTTTCTGTGTTTTCAATGTTTTTTATCACACATCATTGAATTTTGATTTCTTTGAAATTAAAGACGTTAAGTCTTCTAATTTTGATTCCGTATTACATACATGTTATTTTAAAATAAAAATTATTACACTTCTTTTAGTTGCAATTAATGGATGAAAAGGAGCTGAAATGAAACTGAAGATACTATTGAACTTCAGATAAACACGTCTTCACCAGAAGAGGTATTAGTTCCCCAAATATCATGTATGGTTAAAAAAACTTGAAAAATATAAAATTGATAAGGCCATTATATGGTCTTATTTAGCACATTCCATGAGGCTCCACTACCATTATCCTCCTTGTTGCAATTACCTTCAGGGAGTCCTACCACTTATTCTCATTAATAGACAATTTAAGTAGTTGGCTCATTTTGTCACCAGTACTACTACTTCATGGCATCACTTTTTGCAACTTCATTATCCACACTGATTACCTGTCCAACACCCTGGTCTCTGGGTTCTTGTCTTCCTCACCGCCAATGATCTTGTTTTCCTCCTGGATCTTCTCAACCCATTCTGTTATCAAAAACTAGATCTTATCTCTATCAATAATTGCACACCTTCCATAATCTCAAAATTCATCTCCCTTTTAGTAATATAGATGGTAAATTTATGATATGGGACATTAAAAGTTCAGGCATAGGAAAAAGGATATTTAAATTTTAGAAAATGAAAAATACTTGTTAATAATACAAAGTTTGTTGAGTGAGAGAAAACTGAATTATTTTGTGAAATGATAGGAGACCAAATCACAAAGAAATAGTTACATCTGACTCACAGAAACACTATTAAAGAAAAATTCCCAGTTGACATACACCACTGCTTCCAGAGCAAAGAGGAACCATTTTTAGCTACTACTGCATGAGAGGCTTTGAGAGGATTTCAGATTAAATTAACAAGTATTTGAGGGCCCACATGTTAATTTGGGCTCTTCTGTATTGCAAAGGTCAGAAATCATATCTGAATAAAATTAGCACAAGAGGCAACATATTAGAGTGAAAATGAAGTATCTAATGGAACCCATACATAGAAATGCGGACGTTTTTCAAGAATAAGTAGAAGTAGGGACTTAAATATCCCCGAGTCATCTCACCATCTCTCATCTCTGCTCGCTTTTGTACACCTATTTCATTTTCTGTCTGTAAGCCTTTTGTCTTCAGTTCTCTGATTTCAACAGCAATAAACATTCCTCCTTTCTCACCAATGTTTCCTAAGATGTACTCAATACTATTTTAGTCACTGGAGAGAAACTGGCTCTTATTCTCAGTTCCAGTTTCACAAATTACAGGACTGATTGGTTCACCTGGAGTCAGGGGTCCACCTTTGTATATATGACTGTAGCTAAAGGGACAGAGTCACAGTGTACTAAGTGTGTGCTGATAATGTGTAACAATTGGCTCTTATGGGGGTGGGGGGACAATCTATGGTGAATGCCATCTCTGTGGTATAATTACCCTCACCAAGGCTAATTTCAAGCAACCAGTGTGATATCACTGAATATGGATTTGGAAGAGATATTAAAAATCAGTCTTCACAAGATAATATGAGGTAGCTGTGGAAACAACTGTTGTCATAGTAACCATGTAGAGATTTGGGACAAACAAGTCAGTGTGCCTAACATAGCCTATATTGTACAATGAATGCTGTCATTTGCTTCCAACATATGATATTTTTTTATTCATTTATAGAAGTTAAGGTAGTAACATAATTTATAGCATAAACTGCTTTAGCTTACAGAATAGGTATGTTAGCTCTGTGCTTTGAGAGTATGCTGAGTATGAAAATTGTGATTTTGATATTACCTACTGAATTATTGCTAAGTTAACAAGTTGGGTCTGCTTTTATTGGGCAATAAGATGGAGAAAAATGTGATTTCCTCAATTCCAGGAGTGGCTGAAGCAGTATGTAATATGGTAGAGCTATTTCCTAAAAGATAAGTAACTAGAACTAAGTCAAGAGAAATGATCAGATTACATTTCTCAGGTTATTTCAAGTTACTCCAAGGACAGGATGTCTATACATCCTGACTTCTAGAAGGCAGAAAAACGTG
This sequence comes from Manis javanica, assembly GCF_040802235.1. Classification (NCBI taxonomy): domain Eukaryota; kingdom Metazoa; phylum Chordata; class Mammalia; order Pholidota; family Manidae; genus Manis; species Manis javanica. The sequence continues at coordinate 58,076,879 of NC_133159.1, forward strand.
AGAGGCAGAACTAGTCAGTTGGCTGAAGACTGTAACATATACATTATCCTTACAGCCACTCAATTTTTAATATAATTACAAGTTTTTAAGTATTACAGAAATTATAAAATTCATTTATGTGATTGGACTTCTTGTGGAAAAAAACCACTATGTAAATCTGTTGACTTGTACTGAGCCAAAGTGAGAACATATTCTTGGGTAAAACAGTACAGGAGATGTGAGGAAGTACGGACAGCAGAGAATACTGATTTGAGAAGGTGTGTGTTTTAATAAAACTGCTGTGTATTGTGCCATTTCCATATGAAAATTTTGTTAAAATCTATATCAATCACCAATGCCTTGTGAAATGGCCTTCTTTTTTTAATGGGGAAGTCAATGAAATGCTGAATCTTACTTTTAGGTCAGAATAAAGTAAAATCAGAGAGTCCGTGGAAAGATAGTAACACTTGTGTAACACATGGGTAAAAAATCCTTATTTTCTTAAAAGTTAATGAAATTCAAAGCAAGTGTTAACAATCAAGTAAATATAAAAATTTAAATCTCTGTTGATATAGGCAGTATTTTTACTTCTTTTAATTTTAAAATTTGTGTTTTGAAATAATTATAGACTCATGGAAAGTTACAATATAGTTCACACAGTGTCACGTTCCTTTCACCTAGCTTCCCCCAGTGGTGTCATCTTATAGTGCTATATATTACACTGTCAAAACCAAGAAATTGATATTGGTACATTACTGTTAACTAGACTAGACTACAGACTTTATTTAGCTATCACCAATTTTAGCTTGCATTCATTTGTGTGTGTGTGTGTGTGTGTGTGTATGTGTGTGTAGTTCTGGGCAATTTTATTGCATGTATAGATTCATATAACCACCACTGCAAGTATAAGACACAGAACAGTTTCATCACCACAAAATAACCCCATCATGCTACTTTTTATTTCCGACTGTCCTATCCACACTCCTTCCCCCGGAAACTGCTAATCTGCTCTCCATTGTTTTGTCATTCTGAGAAGATTATGTTAATGGAATCATACAGAACACAACCTTTAAAAATGGACTTTTTTCTTACTCAGCATAACGCCCTTAAGGACCTTCTTCACTGTCACATGTATCCATGTATCTATATATAGTTCATTCTTTTTTATTGCTGAAAAGTATTCCATTGTATGGATGTATCAGAGTTTATTCAGCCATTTGCCATTTGAAGGACATTTGGGTTTCTAGTATTTTGCTATTACACATAAAGCTGTTATGAACACTTGTGTATAAGTTTTCATGTGAATGTAAATTTTCATTTCCAACTTTATTTTAAAGTTCTAACATATTAAAAATATATTTTCCCTCAAAATTTGCTTACCACGTAAGCTTTTTTCATTCTATTTTAAAATAGCATTTCTGATACCAAACACATGAGCTTTTTTCTCACACCAACCAATTCTCCAGTTCTCTGGATATTAACTGGATATCCAACAGTTCAATTCTGACATTGTCTACTCAGAGCTTATAAAAAAATAGCACTAGCTAAGGGCTCAGTCCTACAAGACTACTCCTACTTTAAATGACATTCACAAGTCCTGGGCCACTTGTACTTCTAATGACCAGCTATAAACTGTGGGTTCCCATGGCCCCTTCTCTGACTTAATAATTTGCTAGAATGTCTCATAGAACCCAGGAAGGTATTTTACTTATTATTATCAGTTTATTATAAAAGGATAAAATATAGGAACGAATGGAAGAGATGCATAAGGCAAGGTGGAGATGAGGTGGTTGGGTGACCTCTCTGATGCACCACTCTCCCAGCACGTCTGCGTTCACCAACCTGAAGCCCTCTGAACCTCATTGTTAGGGGTTTGATGGCAACTTCATTACCTAGCCATGACTGCTCAAATCATTGGCGTTTGATAGTTAAATCAATTCCCAGTCCCTTCCCTCTCCCAAGAGGTTGGGAGATGGAGCTGAAAGTTCCCTGCCTCTAATCAAGGGTTGGCCTTTCTGGTCACCAGCCTCCATTCTGAAGCTGTCTAGGGCCTGACAAGAGTCACTCATTAGAACAAAAACTGCTCCTATCATTCCTATCACTCCAGAAGTTCCAAATGTTTTAAAAGCTTTGTGCCAGGAACCAGGGACAAAGACCAAATATCTTTTTATGATACCACATCATTGGATAGGTGCTGTATTCTGAAATGTCAAATAACTGTCAAAATTGCAGCTGTAACTTGGATTATTGCATCTATATAGTCCATTAAGGGTATATTTTTACTGAATGTGTGAATTACTGTTCTGTGTGACTCAGGTTGCTTTTCATCAGCATTGTATACTGTGTGCTTCACCTTTTCTCAATGAAAATTAGTGATAAAAAAGAGATTTCTTGTGATATTTCTAGTTCCTTAAAATTTAGCAGCAGTAAACTGTATACTAGTGGAAAGCCTTCTACAGAAGGATAACTTATTTCAAATTGCTCTTTAGATGCTGGTACAAACCTGAAATATTTGGAAGTGGTGGGAGTTATTGTTGCTGTAGTTCATCTGGATAACACTGGCATTTCTTATGTGGGGGAAGAAGCATCTTCCTCTCATACAGAGGAGAGAAACTGTTCAAGCTGCAGAAGTCCTTAGGCTGACTCTGAATCTCATCCTCAGATGCATGACAGTGGGAATAACTGAGCCATTTCTGCTCATTGCAGGAGGTTAAGTAAACTCAACAGATAAGAGACAATTTTTAGAGCTTAACCCTTTCATTCCCGAATTTTCACACCAATAAAACACATTGAATTTATTGTATTGGTTGCACTAAAACAGGCTGTTGAAGTATCCGACTTGATCATTTATATTAAAATATGAGATAACTATGAGGGAAAATTGGATTTACTCCTCTCTCTGCTTCATTGGCTCTATTCCAAAACAAGCCTGTCAGGAATGTGTGTTACCATTGTCAGAATAGGGATATTTGAGAAACTCAACATATAGTTCCAAAATAAAATATAATTATGATTACCAAATAAAATGTTACAAATAACAAGAACATTTTTAAATAGGCTTCCACACTATTGCAATACATGCATTAGTGCACTGCGGTTTGAAGGTATAGGTATGAAAGTTCTACTTTTGGCAACTTCTCCAAAACAAAGGACTAATTTTTTCCACTCTAAGTGGTGGTGGTGACTAGAGGGTGAGACTTAAGACATTTTGAAGAAAACTTATAAACCAGGTTCCAGGAATGCATGTCCAGTGGCATGCATTTTGAATGGAAAGCTCAAATCTTCGGTTTATCCCGGACAAAACATTGGCTCTTTGTGACTTTTGTTGCCAGACTGTGCTTATCTTTTCTTGGGTATTAGACTTATCACTGAATTCAGTTAAGCTTTTTCTTTATTTTCTCTTTTTCTGTTCTCCAAAAAGAATGCCTGTTGTCAGAGTCCTCTTGACTAAAACAGAACAGTCTCTAATTCCTACTCTCAATGAACAGTTACTCTGGATATTTATTCTGAAGTTATACATTTATCAGTATTGTTAGTATTACCTTTTCTGACTCATGTGGTAGTCCTGTAAAGTAGTTATTTCTATCATCACTATTGCAGGTAATACTAAAGCTCATAGAATGACTTGTCTGAGTCTCAAAATCATGGCAGCACCAGGAATTGAACCCATGGCTTATGGGCCTTCTGACTTTTGCAACTAATAGACACCCTTCCCCTCTCACTCAGGAGACCAATACCTGCCTCAGAGTAGGGATTATACAGTCCCTTGCTTCCCCTCCAAACATTATGAAGGGAAGTGAAATAAATGACATTGAAATCTGCCTGTTAAAGCCTCTTAGTGAAGATACAATTGAAACCAAATAAGGAGTTTATTTTACACAATTATACTCATTGTAGGTTGAGGTTAGACAAACTGTTGAGAAGAACTGGATGAAGGCAAGTTTCATATAAAAACAGAGGTGAAGTCCTGGTCACTCACATTCTTCATTCTGCCTCTCCCCCTCAGTTCTGGTTCTTTTCTCCTCCTGCCATCAGGTTTCCTGGAAGCGGCACAAGAGGCAGAAAACTGGGCTTCTTTCCAGTGACAGGGTCTTTTCTGGGTCACTTTCACACATTTTTATACTCTGAGAGCAGGGATTCTTCTGGCTGAGCAAGAAAACTGGTTATTATTCTGTCTTCTAACAGTGTCTCTTCAGGCAGGATTGACATTTTTCATCTGACGAGACATAGATGGAGTTATTAATATTTTTTTCCTTATATTTAGTCCGGGTCAGTCATTTTTTCACACTTCATCCTCTAAGATGTTAGGAAATCATTCATTATAAATTTGTTCTTTTCTATTGAGATCAGGTTTTACTATCTCTGCTTAGAAAGTCTCTATGTGTCTCCCTGAAAAGAGCTAAAATTTCCAAATCCAATAATAGATGACCTGCTGAAGTTCAAAGGAAGCACATTTACTTTTTACCTTGTGAAGCTGCCAGTGTGTTATAATTTGCATACCAGTGTCTATAATTTGTATGCCTGACCTTTTCATGCTGTTGAATTTTTGGAAAATGCAGCAACTGTATGAGTGCTTTGCACTGCTGCATATTATCAAAATACATGTCATTTAAATAAGATAGAAATCAGTGACATAAGGTGAGGGTTTTAAGGAAAAACTCCAAATGACCAAACTCATATTTTAGAAGACTCCATGACCTTTTAGAGGACATGAAGCAACCAAATAACCTGTCAGTTATCCAAGCAGTTATCCAAGATCCAAGCAGGTTTCTGGCCGTCTCTACTGTTCTGGTAAGCTTGTCTTTCCCTTCCCAGGCCCACTCTATACTAACTAGTGTTACTTTGTAATATACTTTGTAAGTTAACTGGATTGCCTACTTCTTAAGAAAAAGAATGAACATTAAAGATTCTGATCAAATACTTCAGTACCTGTATTGCTTTTCAAATGAAAATCTAACTAGCCACTCCACAGTACACTGTAGAAATGTGCACTATAGAAATATTTACAACACAGCTCTGCTCTTTAAGGAGGGTGTAACTCGCAGTAAGATAATTCCAAGACAGTGTGGTAAATGTCATGTGAGAGGTATGTAGAGAACTGAAGAAAGCCCCCTAATTCGGCTTAGGACAGAGGAGGCTTTGGTAAAGATTTATCAGAGATGATGAAGCATGAGCAGATTCTTACAGGATGAAGAAAATTTAGACACAAAGGAAAATTTTGAGAAAAAATCTTTAGGAAATCCTCTCAAATAAGAAAAAAAATCTTAAGATGATGTTCAATGAAATACTTATTTGCATATTCTTTAAACATGTAAAAATAAAATTTCTAGAAAACCCAAAGGATCATGGCTGCCCACTCTGTACAGGAGGCTTACAATATTTATTTGGGGGAGCCATCTTTATTTTGAAATTCTTTCGTGTTATATTTTGTTGAACTGGAATTTAGTGTTTAGATTTCCCACAGGGTAAACAGATGCAACTTGTGAGAGTGGTGAACAACGATGAGACATTATTCGACTCTTTGTTAACACAGCAAAACTAATTGAATGAGTGACCAAAGACTAATTGAGTTACCAAAGTGCAAACTCTCACAAGATTCTGAGGAGGTGTCCCAAGAAGCCAAAGGAACTCCATTAATCGTTTGCCCTAAAGGAAAGGAGTCGTTAGTGAGTATAAGCAGAGCACAGAGTGCCACCTAGTGGTCTTTGAGGGAAATACAGGAAATGTACTACCTAAAGAAAAGAGTTGAAATTCCTTTGTTTTTTGAGCTTTTATGCCACACTTGGCTTGGTTTTTAAGTTGAAAATATTCCCATAGTTCAAATAATGACAAAGTACTTAAAATTTCAAGCTGTGTTTGTCAGGATTTTTTTTATAGGTGGCAAGAACAGAAGCACATTCAGGTGATATAAGTCTGGGAAGAGGAAATCCCAGGGTAAAATATCTCTAAAAACTGAAATCAGTCAAAGGGAGAAATAGAGTTTAAAACCAGTTTATAGCTTACAAACTGCAATCCAGAGCTGTGTCTCTCCTCTGCTCCTGAAGAAGCAAGCAAGCAAGCAAGCCAGCCCCTCCCTTTAAACTCTCAGGTTCAGACATGCCCTCGGTTGCCCAGGTAATTACCCATTGACATGGAGATGAACTTCTCTCCACCCCTGAGGATATGCAAATACTCTAAAGCCAGGTGAGATATTCTGGAAATATTACAATTTTACCCACAGGTGACCTCAGGTAATGAGAGTTTATGGAAAAGATATATGTCTAAAAAAGGAGATAAAGGAAACTGAATTAGTGGCCCAAACAGCTAGATCTCTTAAAGAAAATTGGGACAAAGCCTCCTTCTTAAAAAATCAAAGAAGTTCCAGAGACCTGAGTAATTTGGTTCATCTTGCCATAGTATCAGCGGCATGGGTCCTTGTGTCCCCCTCCCCACCATCGGGGGGGGGGGGGGGGGGAGCACTAACAGTTCAGTATTTACCCTCTGGTGGAGGGATCCACGATTTCTTCCCCAAAGGAATTAAGCAGTCCCATAGAAAAGATCTCCCTGTGCCAGTGCTCACTGTGCCCCAGGGAACCCAAGGGCAACAGCTACCAGTTGAGGCCCTACCTATGTGGTTTTCTAACTTTTGTGGGTGTTTGGATTACTTAGAGGGTTTATTAGAATAGATTTCTTTTTTCCATCCTCAGAGTTTCAGATTCATTAAGCCTGGGATGAAGTCAGAGAACTTTCCTTTTTAACAAGTTCCCAGATGATGCTGAGAACTGTTTTAAGAATCATTCAGACAAATGGTACTTTCAGTAAGCTTTTCAAAACCATATTCTTAAATATGAATAGACAAAGGTGGCTCACTGTATTTGGTGGTGGTTGGGGGACAGGAGTTCAACAATGAAGAGAGAAAAGTAAAGACAGAAATACAGCAGGAAACAGAAAATTTTTTAAATTTTGAAAAAGTATCGCATTCATTCACCATTCAACAAATTTTTATTGAGTGTCAAATATGTACCAGGTGCTGTTCTGGAAGGCCATAGGGATATAACAGTGATACAGTCTTCAGAATTCCGAGGAAAATGACTCTTAACTAAATATTCTATACTCACTCAACTGTAATTCAAGTGGAGGGGTAGATCAAATGCATTTTTAAGTGTGCAAAAATGTATTTTCCCTGGAGAATTTATTTCTCAATGAAGATTGATGAGAATATACTCCAGTAAAGTGAAGAAGTAAATTAACAGGAGAAAAAATGGGATCCAGGAGCACAGTCTGAGAAAATTCTTAGGATGATAGTCCTGAAATATGTCTAAGAAACAGGCTAGTAGATACATGACTCCCAGAGGGAGGTCTCTGGAAAAATAGAGTTCAAAGAGGAGCTGCTCTATTTAAAAAAGCAGGATTATTATAAAAGTAAATTTTATGAAGAAAAGAAAACAATGAGAAACTCCAGGAAATTTATATATGAAAGGAGATAGAATCACTGTAAAGTTCTTGACTTCACAAATTCTTAAAACTGTACTTAATGATCTTAATAAAAACTTTATATAACTGTCTTGAGAGAAAAATGGAGAATAGATGGAGGGTGGGAGAAGAGGTCTAAATACTCATGCGTTATAGTAGTGGTTAAATAAAATTTAAAACAGCTAAGTAAAATAAATAAAAATGTTATTTTGAGATTTTACATGAACTGCAAAAATAAATAGTGGAAGGACTTAACAAGTGTCTCTCCCTAGAGGGTAAGACAGAAGGAGAGGTAAGACAGAAGGGAGGGAGAGGTAAGAGAGAAGATAATTTCTTTTCTTTATGATCCTTTTAATCCCATTTTATTTTTTGACTATAGTCATATATTACTTTGATAGAAATTTTAAAAAATTACTTAAGATAAAAAGCAGCTGTAGGTAGAATTAATAAATTTTACTTTAGGGTTTTTCTTGTGTTAGGAAAATCTGTCTTCATTCTTATTTTTATTAATTGAAAGTGGAGAGTTCTGTTCAGAAAGGAAAAGATTCAACATTTACAATTTTATATTTTCTTCTCTTTGATCAGATTGGACTTAGAAAAGTAAGCTTAGGAGGACAGAGAGTTACTATAAATGAGACTCACCGGAGTCTGGAATTTGATACTATCTGGGATCATCTAAGGCTTTGTCCAACTCTTCATTCAACATATATTTATTATGAATGTGTTGTATACTTTGCATTGTAAAATCAATTAATGAATTTTTTTTGTTTTATTATTATTAAAATGTTGTTCTATCTATCCCAGTGGTTTTCAGTCAAGAACACTGGCAAAAGAGGCATAGTGGCTTTGAGGATTTCAGTTTCTCAGATTCTCCCGAAGCCATTTAAATTTTCTGCTCCAATTCTGAGAGAAATTGGAATTGATTTACTTTGCAGCTGTGTAACAGAAACGGTGAATGTGGGATTGAACGCTAAAAATCAGCAAGCATCAAACTACCTGGAACGTGATCTGTTACCAGATCCTCAAGGGAAGCATTGTATCAGGTCTTGTATTAAGAAAATTTTCAAAATGTCTTGGCAGAATTTGCTCGCCCCTGTAGAACTGCTCTTTGAAAAACAATTGGCAGCCAGCTTTCTATGCCCTGTAACTGTAGCCATCTTCTGTTCCCTTTTGTCTGCTTCGGCTGGCCCAAATTAAGCACCTTGTCCTTGGAGAAACTGTTCTTTATTTTTTCTTCTTATTGTCCCCATTCTATTGAGCATTTGCTTCTATTATTACAAATAATAACAACTGGAGATGCAAATTCAAACACCTAAGTGAAATGAGGGTGTCTGTTTTTTATTCAAAATTTAGGAGATGGCATAACAGTGTGGTGAAGCTTGTGAATTCCAGACTCAGACCACCTAGGTTTACTACCTGGCTCTATCTCTGGCTGGCTAAGCAAACCGTGGGCAGGTCAGTATTTCTTTGGACCTATGTTTCCTCATCTGTAAATGATAAAAATAATAATACCTACCTCATATGTTTGCTGTGAGAATTAAATTTTTTAAAAGAGCACTTCATAAATGTTAGCCATTATTACGTACATAAGTTTATAATTAAATATTTTAAAATATTGTATACTTAAAAAGTCATTCAATCTAATTTTGGAACATTTCAGAGGAAAATATTTTAAGGATGGTTTGTGTATGTAACACCTCTGCTGCTGACAGTGATATTTCATCTTCCAAATGTCCTGGAAAATTTAGAGAAGCAATTTAGGCTTTTAACACCTAGATAATATCCTTTCATTATAAGTATCAAACCAGGTATAAAGTACATAGTATACTATCTTTTCTGGCAGCAAAGTCAGCATCTATTTTTTTACTTCTTACCAAGAGTTACTGAGTTGAGAAAATTTTGATTTAATTTTCTGGTCAATTCATCTAAATGATGATCTGACTCTGCCTTTCTTTCGCTGGTGGTTTGAATGGACTAGGTTTTTGTCTGGTGTTAACTGCTTTGCTTTTTAAATTTTATATAGGCAGGGCTACTTTACAGGACTTGGTTGTACCCATCCATTCAGTGTGCATCTCACTGGGTTTCACACAGACTGAGATAAATAAGATCGAGTTCCTGTAGCCAAGAGTCTCAGAGTACTTGCATATAAGAAACAATTATAATTGAGCATGAACAATGGCTTAAGTTCTCTAGTGGTAGCATTAAAAGCTTTGCTGTTTATTGGTACTAAAGCTTACCAAGCCTGTTTTTCCCTTTGTAGATTAAGAATAATAGGACCTACCTCAGAGAAAGCTGTAAGACAGTGTTTCCTAAACTTGGCTGATAAATGAATCACATAAAGCATGTACAAAATATTCAGAAAACTGCACACTTACCCTGAACCCTGATTCAGAGGATCAGAAGTAGGGCCTGGAACTTGACTCTGTGTTTAATAAGTACTACAGGTGATTTTTATAGTCAAAGTTTTGGAAACATTTTTCTAAGGCAGTGGTTCTCAAAGTGATTTCTTGGCCTCTATTCCAACTAATAGAATCAGAAACTTTGGGCCTAGAAATCTCATTAAAAAAAAAAAAAAAGGCAGCAGCCCCTTCCAGGTGGCTTTGACAGCCACTGAAGTTTGAGAACCACTGCTATGTCTTAATCTAAGTCTGATTGTAATAAGACAAATTTAGTTAGTGCCTATGTAAATGAATTCTAACAATTATTTATAACAGAGAGAAGGATAATGTCAGCATATTACCTTCTAAAACTGTAAGTGCATTGGTGTTCTAGTTCCCAGGCATCTGTATAATTTTTCTTTTTTCATCAATATTGCTTTTGATGCAAAACTGGAAAAACTAGCTAAAACTGCCTGACAGGTTAGGTTCTAGAGTTTGATAACAGAGTTCCCTGTAGACAAGGCCTATAGAAGATAACATGGCAGATTTATTGATTATTTTTGGTTAATTGAACATGTATTTACTGGGCACCAAAGTGTGCATGACAACATCTGAGATAGTGTCTTCCATCAGAAAGTATACCATCAAGTTGATGAGACAAGAAACATGCATGTGATGTTTGTCCTTAAACAATTTATTTTAACTTTCCTTATCTCTCTTACCCCATAACTCAAATAATCATCAAAGTCTGATCCTACTTCTGTAATATTTCCTCCCGTTTCTCTCCCCTGGCCCTCACTTTCCAACCTCAGACCCGTTTCTCTCAGACCCTAGGGGCCCTCCTGCCCTGAACGCTTTTCCTTCATTTCATAATCGGTTTGACATTTATAGTAAAAAGATAGTATCCAGATGTCTTCATGCAGCCCTCAGAGTGATCTTCTTAAAAAGCAAATTTTTCTATGTCACTTCCTTTTTTAAAACCCTCAAGAGCTTCTCATTTAGATAAAGTATAAGCTCCACTTCGCCTTAAGGGTCTGTATAATCCCAATCCTCTTGTCACGGTCTCTTATCAGACTGAAGGCCTGGCCTCACGTGGGCTTGTGGGCAAGTAACATAGATGGTGCCCAACGGTCGTAATAATGAGATTTCAGAGCAGCTGTGTGAAGGGAGATCCAATCTGGAGGATGAAATTTGACAAAGAGAATGTAGAAACCACGGAAAGTTTGAATAGGCATGAATGGGTATATAACGTGATTTTACATGAGCAGTGTCTTTTTAACATAATCTTTACCTGTGACTGGGGGGTGGGGGCAGGAAGCAGGAATAACCTCGTTCATTTCTGTGAAGAAGACTGGCAGGAGATGGTGACGGATTGCGAATCAAGGAGGCTGGGTTCAGGCAGAGATGCTAGGCTCTGGACACCTGGATTTCTGTGCAAGAAATCTGAAGCCTGAACCAGTGTGAAAATCTGCTCAGTGGATAAGCAAGGTGGAAGGAGCTTCCACTTACATAAAGTACAGAGTGTAGGACTTCCCCAGACCTCAGGGGCTATGCTACTTTGGTCAGAATTAGGGCAAGACATCAGACCCCATATAAGCAAGATCTCCTCCTGGGACAGCAGAGGAAAGCTAGGGATTGACTTAGAACAGGACAAGATATAATTAAATTCTCAAGTAAACATTACAAATAATATATCTGATAGGAATCAGCAAAGGTAGATTGCTGAGGCCACCTTATATGGGTGATGGTTTCATGGAGAAAGCTGGCCAAGAATGTAGGAGGCTTGACAAATGGGTAGGATTTTAGTAATAGAATAGTAATATAATATATAACATAAATTACAGTTAAAATGTGCTAAATGCTTATATGTAAGGCACTAAAGAAACATGATCTTTCTTAATCTTCACAATGGCACCTATTTTACTGGTGTGGAAACTGAGAGCCGAAGATGTTAAGTGACTTGTTAAAGGGTGCAAACCTCCAGAGTAGAGAGCTTATGAACTGGATACAATCCCACAGGTAGAGAGGAGAATGAAGGGAAAATGACACACCAGTTTTCAACTTGTTTCTATTTATAAGAAATGACTTTGAGTCACATGCTAGGTGCCAGAGAGGAGCCTGGTTAGATTTCTGTTCCCTTCATCATTCCTAAGAATTGAGAGGAGTGGTTATTAAAAGTCTGCGTATTAACTCATTAGGAAATAACGTGTGGAAAATGACTTTCCTGGGTTCTTTGAAAACTAGGAATGAAGAAAAATCTGTCACCGACAATTAAAGACCATTTTCCTCTTTTGCACTTTAATTGAATGCTTTTCTGCCACCAGTGTTAGTATGATTAGCCTACACATTATGAGATAATCAACCTGATTAAAATCCTCAATATGTCATATAAGTTAATCATAGGAACCACTTTAGTTTAAGAAACAGCAAGAATTTATTTCTAACTCAAGCACAGACATTTCTGTTCTTTCTGAAATCCAACAACCTTTTCAGTACTCTATCATACTCTGGATTCTTAAATGTTATTTTCATTTGTTTGGTAAAAATGGAAACATTCTAGGGTAGAACAGAATATTTAAGCAAAATTTGATAACAGAGGTAAGTGTTGAAAAGTTCATTGCAGATTAATTTTTCTCTTCCCATCCCCATTTCTCCTTCCTGGAAGATCATGCAAGGAATAGTTTTTAACAGTTGTAATTGGATGCTTGGAGATACACAATTTACCTAAATGTGTTAAATGAAGTTCTTGGACACACAGCAATATTGCTAAGACACATTTTTTGTGCTCCCAGGCTTCTGGAACATAAAAATAAGTTTTCTGTGCAGGTCATTTTCCACAAGAAGAAATCTAGTAAGTGGTCTGTGCTAAAAATAAAATTTAAGATGATTCAAAATAGTGAGGATCACAAAGCAGTGGAGGCTTACTGACTTAAGAAGAGATCTATGATTTCCTTGATTATTCTTTCTGCAAAATGTAAATAGGTTCATAATTTATTTCTGATAAAATTCAATGCACAATCATAAGAAAAATTCAGATCACACAAGAAACTAAAGGTAAAAATAATCCAGTTACACATGCCACCACTGTTAAGATTCGGGTGACTGTGTGACTTGTATGCCATTTCACCCCTTACTGCTTTTTCCTGCCTGGAACACAGGCCTGGGGTCATGTGGGGCAGCAGACATCTATATCCTGAGTGATAACTATGAATCATGAGGCTGGAGTGGAAAGAGAAACAACCTGGGTCTTGCATGACACTGGTGAGGCATTGTCAGTCTGTTCCCATCCCTAGAGTTCTTGTCATCCAGCCATATAAACACCTGATTGAATTAAGCAACTTTAGGGATTTTTGCTACTTGAAGATGATGTCATTCCTAAATGGTAACACATCTCGTAATAATATTTTCCAAAAGGTTAGGTAATTGTCCCCAAACAATTTACTGAGTAATCTGCACTCTCCTTAATTGTAAATATGTTTTTACATGAACTAATTCTTGCATGCTCCCCCCTCCCTCTTCCAGAGGCACCATTGTTTTCTCTTCATCTGCTTCATCCTCAGACGCCTCCACAACGTTGACACGGACACATTTTCCCTCTTCCTCCTGCTGCCTCTTGCTCTGGTTGCTATGTGCTTGGATTTGTATTCGTTTTATTGCCAAATTCCAGTTTCTACTTGATGCAGCCTTTCTTTCAAGAGTTTAGACTGTGTCGTCTGTTTTGTAACCACAACTATTACAGCTGTTTGGTTTCCATTCTGTGTCAGATACTTCCCGCTTGTCTTCCCTGATGACTTCCCAGTTTATGTATAATTTTGGATGATATTTTCTGGGAGAGACTTCAGCAGTATTATTTTTCAAAGTAGATTTTCAGGAATGGTACAGGGGTGATATTGGGACTGAAATTGACCTTTTGATTGGGCTCAGTGGACATTGGACTCTTTCTCTTGCTATGCTTTTTGCTGTGACCTTGGGCAGGAACCTGTCCTGATTGTGCCTGATGTCTAAGACATACTCTTAGCACACATTCCTCAGTTTACCCCTTTCTTGTGAGTAGGATTAAGGAACTCTACATAGTTTACTCTAAAATCCAGCACTTTATTTTATGTTTCTCATACTGACCTTGTTCTCCCAGGAACCAAGATTCAAAATTTTGGACTTCTAATTTTGTTTCCCCCATATCTAATCCTTTAGAAGCCCCCCAGTTTGTTACTGTAATGTTTCTCACAGACAAATATTAACTTCTTTTTCCACCACCTTGACCCATTTGTGACTTTCTTCACTAGTCTTACCATTATATCTTAGTTTCTCTATCTATACATCTCTTGATTCTGTCCATACCCTTGGAATGGACAATTTTCCTGAGAAAAGGTATGCTTAGAAGCCTGATGCTGGATATTTCATTTTTTCCCCTCCAGATCCATTCCCGTCTTTCCTCTGCCCTGCTCTGTGCCCTGGCAGACCTGTATGGACTATACCAATGGGCCTCTTTGCCTTCTGGCTTCTGGTTGGGTTCAGCCAGCAGGGGGCACTAAGGAGATTGAAGGGAGTAAGCAGAGAGTTTGCTTGAGTTTGTGTTCCCCTGGCTCTCTCCTTGCTCGGCCATGGGTTGCCTGTCCTCCACAGAAGGTCTTGCCTATGTCAGGGGGCACGCTCTTACAGTTAGAACTTCTCTCTGCAGGTTTCAGTAATGTCTTCTTCCACTTTCCCCTTCAGGGCTGGTGGTGGTAGCCCTTCCTGCTGCTGCTGGCAGGATTTTGTTACTGTCCTTTGCTGGTGTCCCTTACTCAGCCCATACCCTTTGTAAACAGTCTTTTCATCAAACTCCACTCATTGATTGATTTGAACGTGCTGTTTGCTTCAGATCCTGGCTGATACAAACCTTAAATGCCTTTTCATTATCTACCAAAATAAGTATGACTCCTCAGCCCCAAGTTGAACATCAACCTTTCAAGCAACTGTTGTCCTTTATTCCTACATTGACCCTTTGCTCCAGTAAAACTGGAATAGTCAAAGTTCCCTGCATCGATCTAAAAAAAGTACATTGTGGGTTTTTTGCTGGATTTTGGAGTAAAATACATAGAGTTCCTAAGTCCTACTAACAAGAAAGGGGTAAACTGAGGAATGTGTCTGTGGGTAAAGTTGCAGTATTTCCAGAATCTCTCACCTGGCTTTAGTGCATCTGTATATTGATAGGTGTTTCAAGGGGTTGAGAGAAGTGGTTCATCTACATATCAATAGGCAATTACAAGGGCGAGGGCTTATCTGGACCAGAGAGGTTGGGTGGAGCTCTCTTATGCTGAAACCTGGTCAAGAGAGATGTGATGACTGCTTGTAAGAAATAAACAGGTTTCTTAAACTTTATTTCTCCCTTTGACTTATTTCGGTTTCAAAGGTATTTTGCCCTGGCATTTCCCCCCCAGAGTTACAGTGTCCTCAGAGTAGTGTCTTAGTTTATCTCAAAGGTCACCTCTTCCATGACACTTTCTCTGAGCTCCGTGGTTATCATTTGTCTATTCCCTTGCCTTCTGATGCTTATGTTTTCCCATGTCTTATAATTATTGATGTACTTCTTGTCTCTTCTAATTTGGAAGATCTTTGGGGCAGGAGCTGATTGTTACATCCCTATAGTTTGTTATGTCACTGTAGTTTTTCAGCATGGTCAGTGTTCAATAAAAATGTAAATTTATTGGCTAAATTTGAAGATTCAGATTATTTTAACATAGGACTAACAGTTCAAATCAGATAGAATATTTTAAAACTCAGATATTCTGACAGCAGCTGCCTCCTGGCCATCCATCAGGCCTGGGAGGGCCCGCTCCTGCAGCGTGTCAACCCTTGAGAAGAGAGGCAGAGTGAGCAGAGGAGGCCTGCGCAGGCCTCTGGGAGCCCGCTGCAGGGAGCTCTGTGGGGAATTTTGAGAGCTCAGGTGCTGGTGCAAAAGAAGGAGATGCAGATTCCCAGTGGGCACATCCCCCGGCCCTGTGACTTCTTGCCTTCGATGTGTATCTGTCAGGAGTGGGGGGAGTGGAGCAGCTGCAGAAGGGCCAGTGTGGACCTCCTAAAGTACGACGCCTACGGCAAGGGCCTCTCCTGCCTGTCTGAGGGCAGGACCACGGCAAGCTCATTTTTTCGAGAAGATTTTTTGACGTGCCTGTTTATAAAGTAGAAGCCATGACTCTGAAGGACAAAGGTTGGGGAGGGGAGACCTAAAAGAGGAGAATGACCAAAAGCCTGAGGGCAAAGCCAGCGTGATTACATGATACATAACAAAACCCTCTGGTACTCATGAAATACTTGTTGGCAGTGGGAATTTTGCAAAGTTTCCAAAATGGGAACCCATGAAAGAGTTTGAATGTAGTTGACTAGGTTTAACTTAGATAGACTTCAGACAGAATAGGGCAAGAGGACATAAGCTCTGTGGAACTTCCAAGCCTCTAAGGACATCTCTGGAGTCTTACAGCCCAGGACAGGTGGGCTGCAGGACGGGAATGTTGAACTGATATTATTTGGCAGAATGAGGGACAGAGAAAGCCAGCTGACATCTTGGTTCATCTGCATGACAATCTGCATTTGAATAAAGAAAGTATGAGGAAGTGCTTTTTTTTTGCAAAACAAAATAAAAAAATAAAAAACCCAAACTCAGGTATTATGGTAATGGGAAAACACAACTTTGGTTGACATAGAAATAGATAATAAAAAAGATTCAGGGGTATATTTTTCATCATTTATTTAAAGAAAATGTTTATTGAATGTGTACTGTGTATCCAGTACTTTCCTGAGCACTACAAAATGCCTCTATTGATGCCCAGCAGCATGGTACGACTAATTTTTAAAAATTAGTAGACTACAGGGAAAAAAATTAGAATTTATGATCAGTTACTCAATGTGCAGTCTATAATTAGATTTTTTTGGCAATTTCCATAAAAGCCTGACTTCATTCCAGTAGTTACCCGAAAGTTAAAATATAATCATTTTCTCACTATATACAGTGTGACACCAATTGCAGTGTAACAAGATTTTCCAGTGTTCCCAGAAATATATCATAATTTATAAGAGGACTATCTAGATTTAGTTTTGTTTCTGAGAATTAGCAGAGACAGAGAAGCCAGCTGCTAGATAAAAAATGCCACAGGGAACATGATGGTGTTTTAATTTATTATCATTCTTATATTATAAATTGTGGATTCTTTTGTTTATCTGCTTAATAAATAAAAATTGAGTCTTGGGAGATTGAAGATCTTTTCCAGTGAATAAGGGGAGAAAAATGGCAAATGGAGGCCATCTGTTCAGAGAATTTCTCCTCTGTTATCCCATCCTCCTGAAGTATTTCTTTTTGGTGTTTTCACTCTGTGATGTTGCCTTTTTTCTCTTTTTTTTTTTTGAAGCAAACTATGCTATTGTGTCTTTTAAAAAATATATCAATTAACTTATTCCTTTCCCCTCCTTTTTGTACCCTAGTTTAACTATTCACTTGTTGGAGGACATCTGATTGTTCCAGTTTTTAACTATCAGGAATAAAGTTGCTTTTCCTGTACAGGTTCTTCTGTGAACATAAGTTTTTTTTTTCCTCTAGATAAATGCCCAGTAGTGCAATTGTCAGGTTGTATGTTTAGATTTTTAAGGATGGTATTGTGTCTTGAAGAAAGAAAAGGGTGGTCCAAACAATTGTAGCAAGATGAAGATCCTCATTTGGTTACAAAAAATCTTGAAATGATGAAATACTTATTAAGTAAATATTTATAAAAGTGCACAACTATATTTTTCAGGTCCTTATGCTCAGGAGCTATCATGAGTTAAAGTGTGGGAATACAGATGAGCAGAATAACAGATTCAATAGTAGCATAACTGTGACGTTTATTGCTCACTCTCACTCATGTGGAACTTGCCACCTTCTGAGATTTGGTCCTGAATTGCTTCAGGCTTGATCTGCATCCTCCCAAATGTCATATATATCCCAGCACCACTTTTGACTGATTGATGTAAAAATTAATGATCCAAGTCAGGGAAAGTTAATTTCCCTGATCTTCTGTGGCTGATTATCTTTAATTTAGCAAGTTAGTTTTATGGAATGGTAAACTTTATTATTTTTTTCTGATTACACAAAATGGAAATCACAAAAATCTAAGGTGATACAAAGCAGTGGATAGTCCAGGGGACTTCTCTCTAAGATCCTTAATGTTTCCACCAGGACGTTGAAAATCCAGAGTACAAACTACATTGTCCTGCACATAAAGAAACCTAGATCCTGAAGGTGAGGTTGCATTTTCCACTCCCTAAAAGCAAAACCAAAGAGCAGCAAAACACAAAACCAGTTAGAGAAAGTTTTTAAAATGTTTTACCTTTGAAAATAATGATAAACATTCAGTAATTTTTTTTATTGATTTTCTCTCCCTGAAGGATGTTGCTGAGAGGTCTGTGTTGACTCTGATTCACCTGAGTCTTTGGGAATGAGGTGAATGGTTAACTCTGGTGGACAAAGAAGAAATAGTTTACCTTAGCGTCAAACATTGAGTACCACAAACATTATGTGTCTCTAAAGCTTGCTACTTCTTCTTCCTTTTGGTTGAGTAACCAAGCCATGCTAATGCTTGCCTGCTTCTGCTGACTCACTTCATGAGAGCCCTTCTGCGTTTGCGCTTGAAGTTTTGTATTTGCTTAACTTGAGAAGTAATTCCCAAATAAGGGTTAATATGTGATTATTTTATAAATAAAATAAAACAGTAGAACTTTTTTTTTTTTTGAGAGGGCATCTCTCATATTTATTGATCAAATGGTTGTTAACAACAATAAAATTCTGTATAGGGGAGTCAATGCTCAATGCACAATCATTAATCCATCTCAAGCCTATTTCTCATCAGTCTCCAATCTTCTGAAGCATAATGAACAAGTTCTTACATGGTGAACGAATTCTTACATAGTGAATAAGTTCTTACATGGTGAACAGTACAAGGGCATTCATCACAGAAACTTTCGGTTTTGATCATGCATTATGAACTATAAACAATCAGGTCAAATATGAATATTCGTTTGATTTTTATACTTGATTTACATGTGGATCCCACATTTCTCCCTTTATTATTATTATTATTTTTATTTTTAATAAAATGCTGAAGTGGTAGGTAGATGCAAGATAAAGGTAGAAAAGATAGTTTAGTGTTGTAAGAGAGCAATTGTAGATGATCATGTGTGTGCCTGTAGCCTATGTGCTAATCCGAGCTAGACAAGGGCAATAAAACATCCATGGATGCAGAAGCTTTCTCTCAAAACAGGGGTGTGTGAGGTTCTAAGCTTCACCACTGTTGTTCCCCAATTTCTCACCTGATGGCCCCCCTGCGACTGTGCCTGTCTTAGGTTGTTCCTCCCTTGAGGAATCTTACCCGTCTCTGGCTAACCAGTCATCTTCCGGGGTCATACAGGGAGATGTAAAGTTGGTAAGTGAGAGAGAAGCCATATGGTTTGAAAAGGTTAGCCTTTTACTTCTTTGCAGATTTATGCCCTGTGGTTTCTATGGCCAGCACTTGTCTCAAGGTATCTTTACCACCTGGAGGAATTATGATACTCGGTAAATTCGATATGAGGTACGAATTCTATTTAAGGGTTGTAATTAGGAAGGAAGAAGAAAAGCTATAGAGGTAGCAAATGGAAGGAAACATGGGAGGATTGATTATTTCTTTGACATATCTTCTTGTAGAGTAACTTAAGCATGTATAGGTTTTAAACTACTAACTAAATTGCACACCCATATTAACATAATAGGAATATGGTGACATAAACAAAGCAAATCTATAATTACCCGCCATCTCCAGTGAAGCCAAGAAAACCAGTTAGGCACCCTAGGCATTTGTGAAAATTTGTCTATGATATGATGGATATTGTCCAACTGTACTTGAACAGTCTGAGAAAAATCAGACAAATTAAAGCAGCCCATTTCTGGGATCTGTTCACATCCCATATGTTCTTTTAACCGTAGATAGTCTATAGTCGTAAGATTTTGGAGTGCTACAACTTGCACCCTTCCCAACTCCCGGTTGAGTTCCAACAGTACAGATCTGGTCAAATTCGTTGTCTCACTGTATGCACATGCCAGCCTAGACATCTCCCTCCTCATTCCAATGGCAAGTCCAGGAAACGGTGGGGTGGATGCAGCCACAACCGCAGCATCGCCCAGATCCCTGTGGAGGCTTTTTGATGATCATCCCCCGGCACGAGTCCTCCAGAGAGTGCTGATGCTGGAAGCTCCTCCTCATATCGTATCTTAGTTCATTTTCTGGGTATTCAAGCTAGGCCTTGATCTTCTGCATAAAAACAAACAGACCCTTTGCCCACACTTTGACATGCCCTCTATACCTCTATGTAGAACTCATTGGAGGTCACCACCCAGGAACTGCTTTTTTTTTTTTTTTTTTATTAAGAGAAAAGAATATTATCAGAAAAGAGTACCTCCATAGCCGATCATCTGACACTCTTTAAGTGATCAAAATTAAGGAAATTTAAAGCATGCGTTAATCTTTGATTTACCAATAGTTTTATCCTATCAAGGAGTAATCCCCGTTTTCCTTCTTTCTTTCTTTCTTTTTTTTTTAATCTTTAATCTACACTTACATGAAGAATACCATGTTCACTATGCTCTCCCCCATACCAGGTCCCCCCTAAAAACCACATTACAGTCACTGTCCATCAGCATAGCAAAATGTTGTAGAGTCACCACTTGTCTTCTCTGTGTTGTACAGCCCTCTCCCTTCTCCCCCCCATGCATGCTAATCTTAATACCCCCTTTCTTCTTCCCCCCCCTTATCCCTCCCTGCCCACCCATCCTCCCCAGTTCCTTTCCCTTTGGTACCTGTTAGTCCATTTTTGGGTTCTGTAATTCTGCTGCTGTTTTGTTCCTTCAGTTTTTCCTTTGTTCTTATACTCCTCAGATGAGTGAAATCATTTGATATTTCTCTTTCTCCGCTTGGCTTATTTCACTGAGCATAATACTCTCCAGCTCCATCCATGTTGCTGCAAATGGTTGGATTTTCCCTATTCTTATAGCTGAGTAGTATTCCATTGTGTATATGTACCACATCTTCTTTATCCGTTCATCTACCGATGGACATTTAGGTTGCTTCCAATTCTTGGCTATTGTAAATAGTGCTGCGATAAACATAGGAGTGCATGTGTCTTTCTCAAACTTGATTGCTGCATTCTTAGGGTAAATTCCTAGGAGTGGAATTCCTGGGTCAAATGGTAGGTCTGTTTTGAGCATTTTGATGAACCTCCATACTGCTTTCCACAATGGTTGAACTAATTTACATTCCCACCAGCAGTGTAGGAGGGTTCCCCTTTCTCCACAGCCTCGCCAACATTTGTTGTTATTTGTCTTTTGGATGGCAGCCGTCCTTACTGGTGTGAGGTGATACCTCATTGTAGTTTTAATTTGCATTTCTCTGATAATTAGCGATGTGGAGCATGTTTTCATGTGTCTGTTGGCCATCTGTATTTCTTTTTTAGAGAACTGTCTGTTCAGTTCCTCGGCCCATTTTTTAATTGGGTTATTTTTTTTATGTTTGTTGAGGCGTGTGAGCTCTTCATATATTCTGGACGTCAAGCCTTTATTGGATCTGTCATTTTCAAATATATTCTCCCATACTGTAGGGTTCCTTTTTGTTCTATTGATGGTGTCTTTCGCTGTACAGAAGCTTTTCAGCTTAATGTAGTCCCACTTGCTCATTTTTGCTGTTGTTTTCCTTGCCCGGGGAGATATGTTCAAGAAGAGGTCACTCATGTTTATGTCTAAGAGGTTTTTGCCTATGTTTTTTTCCAAGAGTTTAATGGTTTCATGACTTACATTCAGGTCTTTGATCCATTTTGAGTTTACCTTTGTATATGGGGTTAGACAATGGTCCAGTTTCATTCTCCTACATGTAGCACCATCAAAACAGTAGAACTTTTTACCATAATTAAATTAAAATGGTTCAGATATGTTTTTAATGCTAATTTCTTAACAAAATTTGACAGTCTTATTTTTCACATTGTCTGAATATCAAATTCCCATTATGTGATGTGACTTAGTTGTATAAGAAGAGGGAGTTTTGGTTTTTATGATTCAGTGAGGTTTTTCTTTTCTTTAGGGTTTGCAAGTTAAAGTTGAGTTTTTTCTCCCTCACAAGTTCTATATTCACATTTTTAGTTTTTACTTCAGAAAAAATAAAGCATCGACATTAAATTTATGATATAGCTCTCTGCATAGAGTATTGAAATGCTGTTGTATATTAAGAATATGAAGTTTTTAAATATAAGATTAAAGTTATTTGATTTCTTGGGGAGCTTTCAAATCAGGTATCTCATTGCCACTGTTGGTAGTGGGAGAGTTTTGGAAGCCCACCCATAAGCTGGTGCACTTTGACAATGAATCCAAATACCCTGTGAGGAAGTTAACCAGATTGGAGGAGAAGACAAAAAGCAAAGTATGGAAGTTTTGGCCTTGGTACAAGAATTATGTTTTCAGTATAACACTGGATCCCATCACAGACAAAATTTCAGTAGTTTTCCGTAAAGGGTGTTATCTGACCGCCCGATTTGTATCATCAACGCCAACTTTATGTCATGGATTTGCTGGCTCCTCATACCTCATTACTCACAGTGCTAGTCATCTTTTTAGTTGTGTTTAACGTCTCAGAAGCTGAAATATGAGCCCTGATACTAGAATCCATATTGCTTCTAAAGAAAAAGATAGAATGAATCTAATTCCAAGAGCAAAATGCTATTCTCTGGAGGTCCCAGATTAAAAAGGAAAATTCTTACAAATTTCAATTCATCTAAACAGCCTCACAGAATTGTCTCAGTGGTTTATTTTAATGACTTGCAAAAATGTTTAGAAACTAAAGTAAAATAAGTCATAGGGAGAAATAAAAATGATTTCTAAAGTCTCTCCAAGGAGCAATGGAGAAATAATTAAGTGGAAATCAATTTTTAAGCATTAAAAAATCTTCAGAATATCTTGGAGGTAAGTATTGAGTCCCTCACAGTGATTTCCATTTGCAGTAAATCTTCTGAGTTCGAGTGAGAAAAGTGTAAAATGCATTTTAAAGCCTGTTTATGGAGGTTAGAAATAATATTTATTTTGTGATGTACAAAGTATGAAAGCCAACTTGAGAAAATATTGTGAATTCAACTAAAATATTAAATTTGTTCCAGGCAGTGTGGTATTGTTAAGCAAGAAAACAGATATGAGCGGGGTGGAAAGAGAATAAGGCCAGTAAAGCCCACTAGAAGGGACTCAAAGAGTTAACCAGTTAAAAATAGAAAGCTCAGAAGGCCAGGAGCAACTTGGCCTAGAAATTTGAGTACTCCCCAGACAAAGAAAAGTATCTCAGCATAGCCTTGTTTTCACTGTGTCAATTAAAACATACCATTGTAAGATGTACTTTAGCACCTGCTAAAAGGACCAATTTATTCAGGAAGAATACTATCTTAAAGCTAAGATTGCATTTTAATCAAATGGATGGTGGTTCAGCCCACATTGGAGGGAAGACAGACAGTCTTGATTGATAGGCTTCCAGACAGAAGCTGATATCCTGGAAAGGAATCAAAGCAGTATATTTCTTGTGTTAAGTTAAAAAAAAAAAAGAAACTTAATGTCTTAACAAAGATGAACATTCTGGGACAATTTGGCTGGTCTGCACCTGGCCCTTTGTTGCATTCCTGAAAATCCTCAACTGCCTGTAAAACCCTAGATCCTAAACCCTTAAGGGTGCCTCTTCTTTAGGGTAGCCCACACTCCCCTTTCTCCAAGTGTGCATGTTTTTTTGCTTTAAATAAACTTCTCACTGCTCAACTTAAAACATTTTCTCTCTGCGCTTTTCCAGAGGTAAGTGTCTTGTTACATTTCTCCAATTTAAGCTCAAACCTTCACTCCCTCTGTCCTATTTCAGGTAAGTAAGGAGGGGCTGCTTAGAGCTCAGATCTGGGCTTGCAAATTACCATCGCCTGGGTACCCCAGACAGAATTGCAGTTTACGGTCATGCTCTTTAGTAGCCTGCCTGAAAGTCTTCTTTATTTGTCTCTAGGAAGTTCACAGAACATAATCTCACTCCATCTAGTGCTCTGCAGCTCCCCCAAATCCTGGGGTGGTAGGGACTCAGTTCCCATACCATGCAGATCCAAGTGGATACTGGACCCCAGGTGACACTGGCTTAAGGAGAGGTTGTGCCCCATGCTGAGTAGCTGTTCAATGAACTTCCTTTACTATTCTAATCTGTCATTCCCTGACACTCTCACTTTAATAAATTCCTTCCTCACCTGGTACTCTGACATCCCTACATCTCTGAATCAACCTCTCCTCTCAACAGTATGTACTTCAGGGACGCAAGCTAATGGCATGTTTTTCTTGCCCTCAGAGACCTCATAGTTCAGTGCTGATGAATGAAGTGGGGGCTGGATGGTGGTTGTGGTAAAGGTGAGTGGACATCTATTTGTCAGAAGACAAGGTAAGGTAGATATTCAATAATTAAAATAAATCCAGTATGTGATAAGCAATGTCCATCAATGTTTTATACACTCATTTTTTTTAGCTGAGTACTTATTACATGCTCCATTAGATAGGGGGATATTACTTTATCAAGTTTCTCTTCAAATGTTCTAGTGAAGAGGCAAGAATGCATGCTGACCTTAGAGTGTGATGTACAAATGACATAATATAGGGGCAGAGATTTGAACATGTGTGAAGGGAAGAATTAGGAGATACAGGAAGTGAGGCTGGAATCACTGTCAGGGTCAAAACTAGGACAGCCTTTTGGAGAACAGAAGGGTGCAAAGACTGTAGGTCCTGTGGTGGGAAGATACTGTGAAACATTACCACAGATGTCCCCCTCTCCACTAAACGTCGCCATTGTGTGCCATGATTCTTCTCTGTGTTCTATTAGACTTGTGGCATTTGAGAACACCATTGTCCTCTGAAAACAGAGAACTCAGGCACACATGAACACTGTATATGATTATTATTGTGTTTCAAATGAGAGAAAACACCTATCATGGGTATAAAAGAGAATTTGGGAGACTACTGTAACTGGGAAGAAGATAAGTTCCCAGCCTGGGGTAAATAAACCTTGGAAACTGAAATCAATCAGAAGGAGAAATAAAGTGGGAGAAACACATTTATTGCTTACAAATAGTCGTCTACTTATGCTCACCTGTCTCTTGTGACCTGGCTGCAAAAAGGACCCCACCAAACCTCTCCTCTCCAGGTGCATGCTTGCTCCCCACCCACCTTCTAAGCACCTATTGATGTGGAGATAGACTCCTTTCCTCCACCCCTTGGAAACACCTGTTGATAATGGAGATGAACCAAGGCCAGGAGAGAGATTCTGGAAATACTGCAATTTTATCCACAACTACTAAGCTAGGTTAATGTGGCAGGGAGGTGTTTAAACTCTCCCTAGCATAAGAGGCAGTGTTACTAGGGCCATGCCCAGAGAGAGTGATGCCACCACGCTTCCCTGTCAGGAGTCTTGGGAGCTAAAAGCATGCTGATGACATTCAATGCTCAGTGATGTTTCTTCAGATTTCTTAGGGGCTGATAAATGTGCAATTTAATAAAGAAATTCACATGTACTTGGTGTTGAAGAACCTTTGAGTTTTGGTATCTCTCCAGGAATTACTTGAAACCATCTTTTTCATCCCTTCAAGTTACATCAAAATTTGCAGCTGTAAAAAGACTTGATGCACTGAAATCACTTCAGGTAAAACATGCTTATTTGGAAGCCAAGATCTATAAAGAGGTAGTGCTTGCAAATAAAGTATGCAGCATCACATCCTTCAGCGAGGGCAGGACTTCTCTGTGGTAATGTTGAACTTCCATAAGCAGATGTAGAAAGGCACGGAGAAAATGAAACAAAGCATAAATCGGCTGGAGTCCTTGCTATGATCTGAATGTTTGTTCCTCCCAAAATTTATATGTTGATATCCTAATCCCAAATTGATGCTGTTAGAATGTGGGGCGTTTGGGAGGTGATTCGATTGTGACCCGCAGCCCTCATGAATGGGATTAATGAATGAAAAAGAGACCTCAGAGGGCTAGCTCACTCACCCACCATGTGAGGACACAGCAAGGAGTCAGCTATTTGCAACCCAGAGCAGGGCTTTCACCAGAATCCAACCCTGTGCTGGTGCCCTGATCTTAGGCTTCCAAGCCTCCAAAACTGTAAGAAATAAATCTTTGTTGCTTATAAGCCACCCAGTCTATGGTATTTTTTGAAGCAGCCCAAACAAACTAAAACAGTCCTAAAAAATCAAGAAGTCAGAGGAGATCTAGGAAAGCCAGATTCCCATCAAATTCCAGAATTCTGGTTTCTCTGCTCTAGAAGTGTTATGGAAAAAACTGGAAAACCTGGACTGGATCGTTGACAGAAGAACCAGGCAGCCCTCGGAGGTCTTGGAGTGCTGAGGTTTATTTCACTCCAGTGGGCTCAGAGAGGAGTAATCTCCCAAGGTCTGAGCCCCTAGCACAAGCGAGGGGGAGCAATTTATATTATTTTGATATGTGGAATTTCCGCAAGCGTAGGGCAAAGAGGAGCCTGGAGGAGGGGAAGAGAGGAGGAGGGAGCTGGGGTGCTTTGCCAACTGGAGGAAAAAGCTAGTTTGCTGACCTTGACGGCTGTGTTGAATATTTTCCTTATCAGAAGCAGAGAAACCAATCTCTGGATAGGTAAGTGAATAAGTACAGAAATATGATGACCCGATTTTGAAAAACCTGCATGATATTAAAGTACAGATTTCAGATCCTGGCAGTCTGTCTTTTATTTTGGATTACCATGTCGAACCCAATTACTACTTTACCAATAAAGTTCTGACAAAAACTTGCAAGCTGAAATTAGACCCAGGTAAGGCAGATTATTTTTGCTCTGAAGTCTCCAAAACAGTTGACTGTGATGGGTACAGTAATGACTGGGAAAAAGAAAAAAATTCCAGCACAAGAAAGCATTCTAGTTAAAATGACAAAGGATAAAAGGAAAAATTTAAAACTTGTTTGTAGGTGCTTTGACTTATGTTATTGCTCACTTTCAAGGTTTCTGAAGTTTTCTCAGTGATTAAAATTCTGATAACTTAGTCCAAAAAGGAGTGAGATGTGCTAATTATTGCTAGTGGTGTGGGCAGAAAATACACTTTCTTGCCTATAGCTATTGAAGGAAAAGAAATGTTTTTATAATAAACAGGCCAAATCTTAATTTGAAAATTAACTGGACTGTAACCAGAAGAGACAGTATTTGTGAGTGTTTTGATTTCTAACTAGTGTTGAGAAGCTTAAAGTTGAAAGCATACATTTCTAATTTTGTACCATAAATTTAAAGTCTTGTTTTTATCAGTAACACTCTTCTTTCCTGACCCCAGTATTTCACTTTGTTTTTAATGTCCTCAGTTCCCTGCAGCCTGTTTCTCCATTTACATATAGGATGTCAAAGTGTATGAAAATGGTCTCTCTCAGCAGGGCATTTGCAGTGAATCAGCATCACGACCAAGCAGGAAAGGAATGCTCTGGCCTTGCCTTATAATACACATTTATAACATAATACACAATTTTCAATGCATGTGTATAGAATATTTAGAATATTTAATGAAAGCTGTGAAACATGAATCCAGCACAACAAACAAAAATAAAACAGACAAAACACAAATGATGAACCTCTGTGGGCTAGAAAGGAGAGAAGAGTTGGGGAGGTAATGATAGAGTCAGACATGTGTAAGGGCCTCTGAGAAGGAGCCCCATGTGCTCTCTAACGGAGGGAGAGCTCTCTAACTCCAGGAAGTATGGGTGCTTGTCCTCCCTCCTGCTTTCTGTCTGGAACCACACAAGGAGGCCACCTCTGCCCATGCCGCTATGTCAGGAGAGCCAGAAAATAGAGTATCAAGGGAAGAGGGTCTTACGGAACTCTGGTGGCTCTAGAGTGGTATGGAAGAGCAGCTAATTTTTCCAGTGTTCTTGGGGTGGATGAAGCTGTTAGCCGGGAGAGAGGGACTTGGTAAACCTGAGAAAGTCACGCAGTCTTGATGAGGGACATCATAGAGGAAAAAGGTGTAGGCCCTAAGACCAGAGGTCAGGCCTCGGTGAATGCTAGTGTGGACCAATGACATCATCGGAGCTCTGAGTGGTGTTGGAATCTCACTAGATGGCAGCAGAGCACAGGGCCCAGGATATAAAGGGGTGACTCAGCTACCTTCCCTTTACCACAGCCTTCCACTTTCCACCCACTGCTTCTTATGATGACCCTTCTTCAGAAATTTATATGCCATTTTTCTGAGAAAAGCAGAAAATGACAAACTTTAACTTTGCTGAGATTAATCTGCAATGACTGAATTTACTCTAAAAATAGTAAATCTTCGTTTTCTGCTTTCAAATACAGCGTGCAGCATCACCAACTTTCAGAATACTATAGGATGAAATCCCTTAAAAAATGCCTTGTTCTATATCACTGTGGATAAAATGAAGGTTCCTATGGCCAGGATTCTCACCTGGCCCTGG
The DNA here is from genome assembly GCF_040802235.1 of Manis javanica. Taxonomy (NCBI): domain Eukaryota; kingdom Metazoa; phylum Chordata; class Mammalia; order Pholidota; family Manidae; genus Manis; species Manis javanica. The sequence continues at coordinate 58,105,187 of NC_133159.1, forward strand.
TCAGCTCGCTCACTACACATGTGTGAGCAATACGTTGTTACTGACTCTATGTAAAGAGTTCTGCCCAGTGCTCTGGGCAACACAGCAGCATGACTGCACAGATGCAAGGCTGCAGGAGAGCAGAGACTGGAGTGGTGGCAGCGCTGAGGACAGAGACGACGACGGCTGCAGGGGCGGAGAGGCCCAGAGGCAGAGACCCTCTTGCTGCATGCAGACTCACTCTGAGTGCACAAGATTCTAGTGATTGACCTGCCACTGTGGGAATAAAGTTGGGTATAAACCCTTACACCCCAAGAATGTTCTATTGTTATTTCTTTGGTCTCACTGAATCCATAGCGAACTTGTCTGGGGCTGAAACCCGTTGGCAAGACAATCACTCATAATAATTCTGTTCCTCTAACTGAACCCAGAGGAACACAATATTAAGGTCTGGTGTTCTGAATCTGTTCTTGGATGTGAGATTTAGAGGCAGTAATAACCTTGTTTCCATTGGTAAAAAGGACACTAGATTTTCATGGTATGCAGTGGCAAAAGTTGCTTAAATTATCAACTACAGACACTTATAGTCAATCCTTATGTAAGGCACAGTTTCCTTTTAAGACAGTCTGTGGGGAAGTTGGGGTTCCTATGGCCAGGATCCTCACTGAACTAAACCACCTGATGATGTAACTGGCCTGTTGCTGGGCTACCACTTCCACACCCATAGGCAATAAGCTATTGTTGCCCTATATAGAGAGCTCGGTCCGTGCTCTGGGTGGAGGCAGAGACGCTAGTGCTCGACATCCCGCTGGGAGAACAAGCCAGGTAATAAACCCTTTCACCCCAAGAACGTTCTACTGTCATTTCTTTAGTCATATTGAATCTATAGTGAACTTGCCCAGGGCTGAAACCCATTGGCAAGACACAGTCATAGACAGTTTCAGGTCTTGACTCAGACTTTGCGTGTGGAACTTAAAAATACCCTGAGTTCATAATTTTCTTTTTCCAGTACTCTAGGTGACTTAAAAACAACCAGATCACTCTATTATAGTTCCTGTATTAGGATAAGCCACCATCCTGGTTTGTCCAGGATCAAGAGTGTCCTGGAATGCCAAAACAGAGAACGTCCCAGGCAAATCAAGATAAGTTTATATTCATTGCTGGGGGAGTGGGGGAGGGGGATAATTGACCTAAACTACCTGATGATGTAATTGGCTTGCTAGGCTACTGCTTCCACACCCTTAGGCAATGAGCTATTATTGACTGAGTCACTATATAAAGAGCTCTGCCGAGTGCTCAGGGCAGAGGTAGCGGGGGTTATAGATCTGCAGACTGCTGGATGAAGATGTAATTCTAGTGCTCAACCTATTGTTGGGAGAACAAAGCTGGGTTGTAAACCCTTTCCTCTCGGTCTCACTGAATCCATAGTGAACTTGCCCGGGGCTGAAACCCATTGGGCAGTCACTGAAGTGTTCTATGACAGCATTTACTTGATTGCAGAAACTACTGCCTGTAGAGACTTGGAAGATGCAAGAATGAAGATTTCTACCACAGCTACATTCAGTTCACCTGTTTGGCCTGTTAAGAAGACAGGTGAATCTCAGAGAATGAAGGTAGGTTACTGTAAACTTAGTCTGGTAGTGACTCGAATTGCAGCTGTTTTTCCAGATGAGATTTTATTGCTGGAGAAAATCATCACATCCTTTGTCACTTGGTAGGTATTGATCTAGTGAATGCTTTTCTTCTCTATACTTATCAATAAAGTTGCTAGTAAAAAATTTGCTTTGAGTTGGTACCTTCACCATCCTAACTCAACTACCCGTATCAACTCTACGGCACTTTGCCTCTATCGGGGTGTAGTAGTCAGGGTTCTTCGGGTTCTTCGGAGACACAGAACCAAGGGAATATAAAGAATATAGGAAGATATTTATTATGAGGACCTGGCTTGCATGATTATGGAGGCTGAGAAGTCCCATATTCACTGGTTGCAAGCTGGAGACCCAGGGAAGTGGGTGGTGTGAGTCCAGCCTGAGTCTAAAGGCCTAAGAGCCAGAAGAGAATGGTGTAAGTTCCCATCCAAGGGCAGAAGACAACCCACGTTCCAGCTCAAGGGGCTCATCAGGCAGAAGCAAAAGGGAGCTGAATTCCTCCTTCCTTCACCTTTTGGTTCTCTTTCATTCTTTCTGAAGGTTGTCAATGGATTGCATGAGGCCCAAGCACATAGAGGAAGACAATCTACTGAGTCCACTGATCAAATGCTTATCTCATCCAGATACCCCACAAAATAATGTTGAATCTGGTCACTCTTTGGGCAGATTAAATTTAACTGTCATGTAGGGATTAACAAATTGTTCCTATAAAAGGCCAGAGAGGAAATATTTCAAACTTTGTGGGCCATATGGTCTCTCCACCCCCTCTTCCCCTTCATCACCATCCTCGTCCTCTCTCCTTCCCTCTCCCTTCTCTTCCTCCTCCTCCTTCTCAACTATTTAAAAATGTGAAAGTCATTCTTTGCTCCAAGGCTGTACAAAACCAGACTGTGAACACTAAATTTGGTCTAAGGGTCATGACATTTCCCAGAATCCCTTGCCTCTGCTTTTTCCTTTTAGCTATTTTCCACGTTTTGACTCTCCCTTCTCCAATCCCCATATCCCACTCCTTTGTTATAAATTCACATTTTTCCCTTGTATTCAGAGTTGAGTCCAGTCTTCCTCCTCTACTACAAAACCCCATTGCTCTGCTACCTAGCACAGTTGTGGTAGTTCCTTTACTGTTCTTTAACAAGTATCATGAATGATTTTTTTCCTTTAAAATGCCTGAGGATAAGACAGACTCCCTGTTCTTACAAAGATAATTGTCCAGCAAACAAACTTTAAATAAATCATTAAACAATGAAAGGAATGACAGTTGTGATATTGCTCTGAAGGAGAAGTCAGTTTGCGGTAGAGTTACTAGTAAATTTCTTCTATCTGATCAGTCTATACTTAGTCAGGGGCTGGGGGAAGGTGCAGCATGGAGCTGAGAAGGGAGCTTGGATCAAGGAAGGAAGAGTTCTGGCCATGTGATTTGCTGAAGGTGACCCTTACCACTACCTAGTCCATTCAGAATTTCTCAGTTGTTTTAATTAATGAGTCAAAGCTGCCATAATGAAACATAACATTGGAAAGGGTAATTTTAATGTGATGGTTATACCCTTTAGCTCAATGATTTTTGATTTGGTGTAAGAGCTTATTAAAGTGCAGAGCTTATTACACATTACAGTTCCAAGACCTTTTTTCAGAGATTCTGATAGGGCTGAGGAGAATGCATTTCTCTTAAGCACTCCAGATTATGCTGAGGTAGACAGTCCATGATCCATACTTCTGATAAATACCATTCAAAACAGAAGGCGAAAGTGCCTCATTGGTCTTTGTTCCCTTAAACTCCCAAGAAAGATTTCAACAACTACCTTTAAGAATTCAACAACTACTTATTCTTAAAGAAGTTAAACCTACTTTAGACCTTTGTTAAAGAATCTTGGTCTTTGAAATCTTCCTTATATCCTTCTTTTATGTACTACAACCCTCCTCATCCCTATCCTGGTATGCTTGGATTTCTTATGGCAAATACTTTATTGTTTTGATTTCTGTTTTTCTTTTTTAGTAATGATTTTTGTTGAATGCTGGCTCCCCCAAAATATCACTCAAACAAGTCATTGAGAGACAAAGCTGAATTTATTCTTACCATGGCAAGAGAGAACACTATATTGACAGTGTTTTAGCATTTTTAGAGGGTGTAAGAAAAAGCCAAGATATTTCTGAGAGTTTTAAAGTCCAGTTTCAACCTGGACTTCAATACTGGGTCTTGATTAGAATGGGGTAAAAGTCATGGTGTAATTGTTTAAAATTGGTAGATTTTGAGGTGATGGGTTCAGAATCTGGGGATGTAAACTGTCATGTTTTTTGTAGAAGAGTTTATGGATCTTTCATGAAATTCTTGGAATAAACAACAACCAAAAAAAAAGTGTTTGCCACTTTTATCTTCCTGGGCAAGTTTCCTGAAACAGTAAAGTTATATTGATGATGACAGTGGACTAATAAAGTTGTGTAACTGTAGGCAATAAGCTATATGGGTGAAGATGGTTTTGGCTCTCACTGTTTAAAAATAGCAATAATTCTAGTTGTATATTTTTCATTTGTTTCTTTATTGGTTCAGTTTTACTGGCATAAATTAAAGCACAGACTTTTTTTTTTTCCCAGAAAAGTCTCAATTTTGTTATGTTCTCTGGGTTCTTTCATGCTTGAGAATGTTGCTTTTTTAATGTGGTAAATGTTCTGGTGGGATATAATGTTCTTAGGGAACAGTTTCCCTTAGAAAGAAATACTTAGTTTTCTGACATTTTTCCTTGGACACTTGGACATAGAAGTTAGAATTTTTCTCATAAGATTACATCCACCACTATTTATATTAAAGTTTTAAAATTAAAGTTCATGTAATTTTAAAAGAAGAAATAAAAATGGATTAAACTGAAGGAATTGCTAAATTTAAGTGAATGTTTATCTAAGAAAAGAAAAATAAGTGTGTAAAAGATCCCTCTAAAGTTAATCATAAAAGTTTATGAAATAGGAACCATTTTTTCCATCATTTAAAAAATGTTATTTATCATTTAGTTATTATGATAAATGAGAATATTTGGGCTCTTACATTTACCCCCATCCCTTCCTCCTCCTGATTTTTTAGGTAAGTTATCATTTTCATGTTTTCAAGCTTGCCAGTTGTTTCACTGTCACTTTTTTATTTAAGAATAACTTTATTTTGATTCACCTCTTGGTTGGTTAGATTTCACAGGCAAGTAGATTTCACAGGCAAGTAGATTTTCTGTCCAAAAAATGTCTCACAGATACTGTGTTCCTGAGATCTTGTACATTGTGAAGATATATTTGACATACAATTTGGCAGCGCCTGAACTTCTTGGGTTACATTCCTCAAGACTGTAGACATTGGGTTTCTTTTCTTCAGAAATTTGCTCCATTGTCTTTTTAGTACTGGATATCATGGAGCTTTTGAGGCCAGCTTGATGTTTTTTTTTTTTTTGTAGGTGACTTGTGTTAATCAGGGATCTCCAGATATTGGCAGATATTGTCTCTGCTGTCACAGAGAAGGAGAACCAATAGGATATTTACATGTATATATTAAATAGGACATTGGCTCATGTGATGTTAGAGTCTGGGAAGTCCCAAGATCGATGGTTGGTAAGTTGGAGACCGAAGAGAGCTGCCGGCATAGTTTCAGTCTGAGTCTGAAGGTCTGAAAAGCGGGAGAGCCAGTGGTAACTTTCCAGTCCAAGACCAAAGGTGTGAGAACCGGGGAACCAACAGGTGCAATTTCTAGTCCAAGGGCAGGAGATTGATATCCCACTTCAATCAATTAGGCAGGCAATATTCCCTCTTAACCAGCCTTTTTTTTCCAATTCATATTTTCAGCTGATTGTCTATGGCCCTCTGACATCAGGGAGAACAATTCACTCTACTCAGGCCCCTGATTCAAGTGTTAACCTCATCTAGAAACACCCTCACAGGTACATGTTTTACCAAATGTCTGGGCACCCCATGGCCCCATTAAGTTGACACATAAAGTTAACCACCACATGTGTTTTCTCCTTTGAGTGACTGAAGTATTATTTATTTGTCCCTGAAATTCAATAAATTAAATAGGTTACACTAATTGTTCTATGTCCATTTTCACTTAAACAATTTCATCAATAGTGCCCAGAGCTGTTACTACTTCCCCCATAGCCACCCCATGACACTCATCAAGAAGAAAAAATATGTAAGAAACTCTCTCTTCTTGACATGAAAAACATATGACTATCTGTTGGAATGAGAGATATGCAAAATGTGACCAGCATTTCATTATTCTGTTATTAACAAATAGTGTCTACTATGCATTTGCTAGACTCTTTTCTACATGAGCTTGGCAGATATTGCCTCTGCTGTCAAGTAGCATCTGAATTTATTTCATCATCCACAGTTAATTTCTTACAAATTTTCATATCTTGGCTATTAGGTATGTGTAGCGCTAATCTCTCATATTCACAGGTGCCATTATCTTTTTATATACTAGCCTAAATTTCCAGGTTTTGTCCCATCACTTAGTGGAGGAGTCAGGATGCAGATTAGTGGACATCCTTGCAGCTACCACTTGTATGTGACGTAGGCTTCAGCGAGTGTATGTACTAGTGTGAGACTTTGATATGGAAATGAGAGGGGGAAAAAGAGTGGCTTAAAATAGCAGTGACTTGAGTATTTCTATGATTCTGTCAAGAGTTTGGGCCCAGCAAAATGGGGGTGATGTGTCTCACCTCCAGGATGTCTGGGATCTCAGCTAGGATGCCTGAGACAGCTTGGAGCAGGAACACTGGCAGCTTCTTCACTCACTCATCTGGCACTGGGTGCTTCTTCATGTGGCCTTTACTCCACATTATATCATGTCCTTAGAGTTACTACACAGTGTTTCTCTCTGTAGTTACTTAACCTTCTTAACGTTAGTTTCAGGGCCAAAGGGGTAGCTAGGCCTTATAAAGACTAGGAATTCCTAGACTGTAACTTGCTCCATATTCTATAGGTGGAAGTAGTTTTCCTTTGAATGGATTTAATTTTTAAATGGTTTGGTCTTTGAAAAAGCAACTTAAAAGAATCATAAGGTCCTGTGTTGATTTTCTTTCCATCTCCAAAGTCGTTTCTCCTCAGTTTTAGGCAATGAGTAGAAGAGTCACATTACAGCAGTTTTTCAGAAAATTTTGCTTATTTTTCACTGTTGATAGACTCTAAAATAGTCATAGTTTGGAAATTTTGATACAGACAATCCCTGACTTACAATGACTGGACTTACAATTTTTTGACTTTTCCATGGTGTGAAAGTAATGTGAAGTCATTAGAGACTGTACTTCAGATTTTGAATTCGGATCCTTTCCTGGGCTGAGATATGTGCTATGATACTCCCTGGTGATTCTGGGCAGTGGCAGTGAGCCAGAGCTCCTAGTCAGCCACACAGTCATGAGGGTAAACAACTGACACACTTAACAACCATTCGGTGACCACACAATCATTCTGTTTTTCACTCTCGATACAGTATTTAGTAAGTTATGTAAGGTATTCAACACTTCATTATAAAATAGTCTTTGTATGAGATTATTTTGTTCCATTGTAGGCTAATAAATTGTTCCAAGTATGTTTAAGGTAGGCAAGGCTAAGCTACCATGTTTGGTAGGTTAGGAGTATTAAATGCATTTTTGACTTAAGATATTTTCAGTTTATAATGGGATCCAACATGTAACCGTATCGTAAGCCAATGAATATCTGTAGATGTATATCTTTGTGAAACTAAAAAGTCATTGAAAAATATTTGTAGAAGGTACTTCAAAAAAGCACAGTATAGTGGCTGAAAGGTGGAATTTCTGGAATGTGGCTGCCAAGTTCAAATCCAGCTCCACTTCTTACTGGCTGTATGATCCAAAGCAAGTTACTTAGCCTCTCAATGTCTCAAGTTACTCAAACATAAGATGGAAATATTAATAGTCCCTCCCTTTCAGAGTTGTGAAGATTAAATGACTTCCCACATGTAAAGCCCTTATAATATCTAGTCTATACTAAATGCTCAATGAATTTTAGCAATTATTCTTATTATTTTAGAAAGCTATAAATCCAGTAGAATATAGCAAAGGAGAAAATGAAAACAAAAAGAAAGTGGTAGAAATATAAACACTGCAATAGTACATATGAAGTTTCAATAAGTGTGTATTGATTAATCTTCACTATTAAAAGACGTAATTAGATTGGATAAACATGACAAAATCCGGCTAGATGATGTATGTAAGAGTCAAATCTGAAACTAAACCACACAGAAAGATTAAAAAAAAAAGGGATGATTAAAATATATATCAGGAGAATTATAATTAAAAGAAAGTTGGCAGAGCAAAATGATACAAGTGGAAACTAAGGCAAAAAAACATTAGTAGAGATAAAGATGAATTCGTAATAAGGAAAGGAAGAATTCCCTAAGAAGTTATAAAAATTAAAAACTTCAGTATGCCCAACATTGTCTCAAAATATAAACAGATATAATCATAAGGTAAATGTGACAAAGTTACCAACATACTGGGAGGCTTAGCAAATCTGTATCAGATATTGATAGCTCGAGTAGATAAAAAAGCAATGATTCTAAGCAAAACTAATTGCTTGATCTGTATGCCAAAATATAAAGTATGCATTCCTTTAAAGGATACATTAGCTAGTTATAAACGTTGACCAGGTATTAGTTCTCAGAAAAGGTCTCAGTGAAGGTCAGAACATGTTATCTGAGTACAATACATTTGAGTTAAGAATAGCAAATTATTTAGAAAGACTCCATAGATTTGTAACCTAAAAGGATACTACTACATAAGAGATAAAGGGAAAGTCAAACTGAAAATTGTAATCTGTTTAGAACTGAATGACAATGAAAGTTCTACTAATCAAAGCTGCTTTTTAAAGCAACTCTAAATACAGTTTCATATATAGCTCATTTTGAAAACAATTAAGAATTTCTAAGCATCAGCTCAAAAAACTAAAGAAAATTGAGAAAAGAAATAAAAAGAATTGAGAAATGATTGAAATTGGATACAAACAAAGTCAGCAACAGCAAAAACTAGTTCTTTATTAAGATTTAGGTTCTATTTCTAAAATTTGGTATATGTGAAATGCTGTCTTATGATCTGTTAGAAAGATGAGGAAGGGAGAGATGTGTATTCAGGAAGGAGATTTCAGAATTTTTCAATGAACTTTTGGTCTCTGTTATTATATTATCTAATTACACAGATGTCTTTCTTTACTTTTTATTATTAGTTTACATTCTGAGAAATAGGAGAATGTTTTCCCTTTAGGATTCATATGATTTAGGAAGTGAATAAATTTCCTAATGCATTTCCTCAGTGTGCTAGTCCCACTATGAATTCAAAGAAAATACTTAACACAAAATTAAATATATACCTGAATATACATATTTAAGGCAAAAATAGTTACACATTCCTCAAAGAGAAATGAACTAGAATGTCTATGTGGCAAAACCAAACTCCTGCCTAAAGTGGGGATGTTTCAGACATACATACAAGAGTTGGTGGAATATACCTCATAATCAAAATATGTTTTTCCTATAATTTCAGGGCTCAGGTTTTGTTTAGTCATCCTTAATATTTTGTAGCTATATCTGTTCTTTTAAAAGATTCAAATGTTTTAGATTATCCAGAATGATGCCACCTGTTTCATTATTAGAGGTTACTAATGGGACCAGTGTGTGTAAACTTATTTCTTCTAGTTGATGTGCTAATAAATTCTAGAGGGACAAATTGTGTTTCATTGAATTAGTTACATTTATATAACTGAAATTGCTGTCATTTTCTCCTTTCTAAAACCTTAATTCCCTTGTTCAAATTGGTTAAAATAGGTCATTACTGAATGCTGTAATAGGTAACCACACGAGTTTTACAGCCATAGAATATCCTGGTGCTTTTATTTAACACAATCATTTTGGACTGTAAACCAGGTGAGTTCATTATCTTCTCTCTTTAATATGTCTCATAATTAAAGAAAAATTAGTGTTAATCTAGAATAAGAATTTTTTATTCCTTCTCAACTCAAAATTTGTACTTGGCCTTTTTAAATTAGAATTACCTCTGCTCTTATGATTTGTAGGTTCCAGTCTCATGAATTCATTACATTGCCATTTAATTTCAAGAACAAGCTATGTATCCTTTAGATTATACTAGTACAAAATTGGTTTTGCTAGTCATTGTCAAAAGGAAAGAAAAGATTAGAAGTTGTTTAGTAGATATTTATTGAACATCTAATAAATGCTCATTGATGTGAGGAAAAAAGAACCTTAAGAAATGACTTTGCTTATTTCATTCAAAACTGATATTAATAATTGTCTGACTTCATTGCGAACTTTAAGTGCTATTTGGACATTTCAACTTTTCTCTTGTCTACCAGGAGAATTATCAACATAAAAGACTGAATTTTGGTTCATTCACACAAATGCTTGGGAGTACTTACCCTATGTGATGGAATATATAATTGTGAATAGCACAGAGATATCTCTGTCTGCAAATGATGGGAAAAACTTAGGAAAGAGTTTTATAGGGAACAGTCTTTTACTCAAAGGCAATTTCTGAGATTTCAAAAAGTGATGACTAATGTGGTATTCTTTTCCTCTATGCTCAAAACAACCCTAAGGGGAGACATGCAATTATAGGCATGTTCTGTCTTGTCTGCATTGCCCACTGAGAGAAAATGCTTTGAGTGATTTCCAGGGTTCAGCGGGCATTTGATATCGCATTTGTCAAATGCTGCCAAGTCCTCACCTTTTGCTTGAAAGAAAAACACCCTTGGTCTGTTAAATAAATCCATACAAAATGAGATGTGGTTGAAACAGTAAAATTTATGCAATGCTTTCGGGCACATTTTTTTTTATGTTAAAAAAAATGCTGGTGTAACTGAGGAAAAACATACAAGTTATGCTACAAAACGAATATAGAATAAATGCTTCCATCTTTGAAGAAAAATAATTTGAACTGGTATAACTAGAGAAATTTTGATGTGCTACCTTTCATATTATATATAGTATGTAAATATACATTAAAAATTGTGCATATCCTCAAAATCTTTCTATATTTCAGGTATTAAAGATCTGATTCTATGGTAGGTACTTTGTTAAGCACTTTACACATATTGTCTAAGCTTTAATTTAAGCATTACAGCAACCCTGAAGATAAGGACTATCTATTAAGAGTTTGCAGATGAGAAAATTGATGTTTAAATAATTAAATAACCTATTAAATTCTATAGCACCATTAAATGGCAAGTCCTGGCTTTCAAACCAGATCTGCCTCCAAAGCCTATTTTTTAAACCATTTTGCTCTACAGTTTTAAGTTTTATTTATCCAACTTACAGTTCTCTTTCATTTTTTCCCAATTTTTGCTCCTACTAATTATATAGCCTTGAAGACTTTGCAGACCAGAAGTTAAGACCTAGTACTTTGTGTGGGGTCAAGCACTGCCTGCTTGTAATCTTTGGTTCCAGAATAACCATGTGTCCACACGGCCCCCTGCTTTGAGCAGTATGCTAAGTATAAGGTATGCTGATGGCCTGATCCAGGCTGCCCAGATCCAGGCTGGACTTATTGATGGACACACATCTTACTGGAATGCAGACCCCTCTGTCAAAGATTTCATTCCTTGGGGTGCTAAAAGGAAGGATCTCTTTTAGCAAAAGGCATAGTACAGTCATAAATCCTGTGCCCTCTTTGGCATGCATGTAGTCTCTGGTTCTCACCTCTAGCACACACACAGTCCTTGTCTCCTTACCCCATACAAGCAGTTCCCTTTCTGGCCCACAATAATGTGTGCAACCTCATCCAGCCAGCTGCTCTTGGACTCCTTGTACAGAAGTCCCAGTAAATCCTCATGCATCATATGGTGCCTCTGGGGCTTTTCTTTTGCTTCTCGAATTTTTTCCCATTGCAACTCCCCCACTTGGGTGTGTGATGGAACTTGGGTTTACGGTCTGCAAAACATATATTGACCTTCATTAGCATGTATTGGTGCCAACCACTTTAGGCAGTTCTGTTTGAAAGTACCTTGGTTGCTACCATTACTTGAAAAGTATTTAAAATGGGCCTGAAGACTAAACGAAGAGTCCTTGCAAAATATAACTAAAGCACCTGTAAAAAATAAAATTCAACTGAGTATATTTGAAGATCTAATTGGGTTTACTAAGTGATTTATGAATAGGGCAGCATCTCATCAGGTTAGAAAGATGCTCTGAGGAGTTGTACAGAATGGAAGGTTTTTATAGGAAGGAGGGTGGAGCAAGAAGTTATTAGCAAAAGAAAATAAAGGATAGTTTCAGGCAAGGTAATTTTCCCTTAGAGGGAAGAGCAGGGGTAATTATCATGCAGATGACCTTATGTTGGGTGGATGGAGAGGTCCCTGTGACAGATTACCTCATTAGTGCAAACCAGAAAATTCCTGATTGACTGTTAAAAGGTCACATTCCTGGAATAGGTTGAAACTAAAGTCCTGGTTTGGAAGGCAAAAGACTCTGTTTGGGCTTATTTCTTTCTTTCTCTCTTTTAGGAACCTTTTATACCTTTATGACAACAGGGCATGTATTTTGTGCAGGATTCAGCCTATTAATAACCAACATTGTTTGGTTGGATCAGCGCTTGTGGTTCTTCTTATGATTGCAAGACACCCTTCAGCAACAACCATCAGGAAGCACTGAAGAAAGAGCTGTTTATTATTTACAAGTCCTGGAAATTACATATCACACTTGGTGCCACACAGTAGGATGACAGAGAAAGAGACAGAAAGAGAAGGAGAGGATACAGCACAATTAGAGACCAGGGGTTCTGCTTTGGGGCCCTAGGTTTCGAAGGCTCACTCATTACTGGTGAATTTAAAACTTATGAAAGGGAATTTAGAGCCTAGGGAACTGAAGACAGGTGGTCCGAATGGTTAGTTACCAAAATCAACCAAGACTTCTAAATTAAAGGAGCCTGGAACAGGGGTGGGGGTGAGGGGTGGTCTAGCTTTTTATCTGATAGCTGGCAATATGTTTATTCAAGATAGCTGACTTTGAAGTGGATACCTCTTCGAACTCATGCTTCAGAATTCAAAGTGTAAGCCAGTTACTTGGAATACAAACAGGAAAGCCAACTGTCCAGTTTACACTACAGAGTATCAGGTATAATCTCTATTTTCCCTCTCCCCCAAATCTGTCTACTAGTTTTATTTTCTTTCTGTCTCATGTCCAAACATCTAATGCTCTTGTACTGCTTTCCAATGACCTGGTATTTTCAAAATCTTCTGTCTTTTCCCTAGAGCAAAAGAATCCAATTGATAATCTGATTTTAAAAACTAGTATGTCTTTGTACATTGTTTTTAAGTTTTTTTGACTCGGGTTGAAATTCAGGAAATTTCATATAAAATATCTGGTTCCTAAAGATAATCTGACCACACTGGTTCTGAACTTCTGCTTGGTGATAAATACTTCGGTCTGGGTAGTGGTGCTGCTTTCCACAGGGTGGGTTATCTCCTATTTGCCACAGACATAAGCACTCATAATTGGCTTTCCAATTCTAGGCCAAATGCCAGTTGCCATTTATCATTGCTTGTACTGTTAGTTTTCACATAATAATAAAGAACTATGTCTCAATATTATGTCTTAAAAGTAGGAAAATGAAAAAGAGACCCAAATATCAAGGTACTTCAAGAAAAGTGGAATAAAGCACATTTCTCTCTAAATGTGAAGAAGATTCAGCAATTTTTAAAATGCAATCAAAATATGTGTCCTGTAGTGACATTTTCCACTACTTTGTGTCACAGACACTGAATAATCAACAGAAGAATGAGGAGCTAGGGTTAACAAAATTCTTTTTGATTTAATCTAATTCTTTAGGGTCAATCACATTTCTTTGAATTTTTAACATATGTGTGAGTTTAATTAAGTCACTGAGCAAATTCATTTGTGAAAAGTTGTGTGTAAAGGTAGGCCCTTCCATTATTACTTTATCCTTAAATAGTTTATATATTTTCTTCTTTCAAATTAAATAAAACAATTTTTACCTATATTGTTATAGCATTCAGTTACAAATCAGTTAGATACTGTGGGGGAGGAAGAATTTCCTCTATGCTTTGAGGTTCTTCTAGTTGGTTTAGGAATCAAATTGACATGAAACAGATTAACAGGAGAAAAAACTCAAGTTTAATTATGTACAAACAGGGAATCCATAGACACAAAGTTCCAAAGACAGAGGTAGTGAGGTATCTGTCATCCTGAGCTAAGGAACCTGATAGAGAAGGAAGACAATTTGCAGGGATATGAAAGAGCAAATATTTGGTAAACAAATGCCTGATGGGCCTCACAGAAACCGAGGGACATGGAGGAATTTTCGAGACTTTGTCACATTCTTCCCTGTCTAGCACACTTAGTTCATATTATAATGTAGGTAGCTTTGTGGATAGCTCTCCTTACCAGGGCCTCCATCTAAATTCCTCTTCTTGCTGTGTGTGCATGTAGGAATGTTAAAGTTTCTTTCTGAGTCTTCTGGGGTTTGATTGTTTTCAGCTCTGATATATTCTACAGGCCAAAGTGGCACATTTTGGGGTGGCCTGCTCCTGGCCCCTATATTATCTAACCAATAGCCCTCCCTTCCTTCTCCTTCACTAATGGAAATCTTTTCTTTTGAGACATCAATGAAACCATGAAAAACACCCATCTTGCAGACTGTCTTGTAGCTTAGCTTAGCTACTGGACCCAGACAATGACCTGTATGTGGAATTTTTATGGATGGGGCTGCTGAGAAAGACTTTTCTTTTGGACAGTGCCATACTCTCTTTTTTGTACCTTACCCTAACCTTATTCCTGCTAAAGTACATGTGTAATTCCTGAAGATGGAGCAGCCATTTTGTGGCCATAAGGACAAAAGCCAAATGCTCAAATTGAGGTGAAGAAAGTTAGGTGGAATATGAGTCCTTCAGGCTTTAATGGAGTTACCATGCCAGAGTTGACCTAGTTATTGAGAACGTATTCCTCTATTTAGTTAAGCTTCTGTAATTAGGTTTCTGATGTGTGCATTCAAATGCAATCCATAACTAATAAAGCACCTAAAATCTGAAAGTGGGTTACTACAAATAATAGATCCTAAAATGTAGTGGGGATGGAATCTTAGGAAACAAACCCAAGAGAAAGACCTAAATTTAGATCTGACTTATCTGCAAACTACTGTGGCAAGCTCATCTGTTTGCCTGGAACTATTCTAGTCTTAAAATGAAAAGTTCTAACATCCTGGAAACCATCTTAGTCCCAGGAAAACCAGAAGGTTGGCTACCTTATGCAAACAGAGTAGAAGGAAATACGTCTTTCATAAGGGAGACACTCTTTACCTCAGCCTGCAATCTATAGTGCCTGAGACCTTTGCAAGGGTAAAAATTGCAAGGGTGAATTGTTTCTTTACCTGTCACCAAAGACAATGTAAAGTTGCACTCTTAACAAGATATCACATTGAAACCCCAAATTTCTCCTAACTTTAGGGCTTTCCTAAGGTATCCTAAAAGAATGTCTACACAAGACTAATGATTGTGATTGCTCTACAAGGAATTGGATTGAAGCAATACTCAATTTTTGAGGGACTTCTATGCCAAAGATACACAAATGAGCAAGCCACAGTTTGTGATTATTCAACCCCTAAGGTTATCAATGGACTCTCCATACATACACCAAGTACAGGTGGGCTGTGAAAACCATGCTACTATAGGTAATTCTCCATAATGTTCACCTTACTTATAGCCCTGAAGGGTAATAGACAAAGAGAATCCCCAAGATCTGTGGAGGGCAAAGGGTAAGAAGATTTAGAGCTGCACTGTCTATAAGTGATGATAGACATTAGCTAATGTGGCTATTGAGCACTTGAAATGTGTCTATTCCACATTGAGGTATGCTGTAAGTATAAAAATACACAGTAGATTATTACAAAGATTTAGTATGTAAAAAAATATAAAATATCTAATTAGTACTTTTTCCATATTGATTATAAATTGAAATAAGATTTTTAGATATATTGGGTTAAATAAAATGTTCTATTAAAATTAATTTCACCTGCGTTTTCTGAGTGATGTCAGAAAGATGGTGGAATAGGCAGTCACAGCCTCCTTCACTTCAGAGTCCAACTGAGAGGTTACAGTGGTCCAGACAAATGCAGAACTGAAAACATGTGCATTGAAAAGTGTAAGAGACTGTTACGCTCTGTTATAGACTGTTCTGAGCTTCACCACATATATTATTTTATTTAATTCTTATAACAGTATTTTAAGGATGAAGAAACTGAGGTGCAGAATTTAAGAAACCAGCCTAGGGTTACAGAGCTAGGATATAGAAGAGCTTAGATGTGAAACCTGGTCTTTGATATCCCTTTAATCATCACCATCATTATAGCATTAGTATTATTTTTTTGTTCCATTAACATGTTTGCACTAGAAGTGTTTTACCAAATAAGAATAATTCTTAACATAATTTTCAGTGGACATAAATACTTGCTTTGGTTTGTCACAGGTATTATAAACAAATTTTACAGAACAAATAAGTTTTTTTCACTGTAAGTTTGAGTCAGAATGAAGTTAAAAGTATTGATCTTCATTCATAGTTTTTTTGTGCAGAACTCCAACTGATATCAAATTATGTAGCAAGAAAGAGCTCTGGCTTTTTAAAAAAGCTTGGTTTTCTTCTGTAAAACTGGTTACCACGGTGTCATCATGCTAAGAACAAAAAATGTACAGTTGGGAAAGAATTGGGATGATTAGAAGGGAGCAATGTGCATTTACTCAAGAAGAAGCATATCTTGAAGGCTAATAAAGAAAAACAATATTTAGGCTATTTTTATATTCTCTTTGTCAAGGATTTTGTAGTACAACTTTCTGGAAAGTATTATACTCAATACCATACTTTTTTGCCAATCATCTTTGCCTTAAGGTTTTAAAATCGTGTTTGATTTGTGGGAAATATCATCATATATTTTTGATTCAACTCCACTTTACTCATCAACTTACTATTTTATCTGCAATGTAATATCTGAAATAGAGGGCTTCCAGAACAGCTAATTTCAGTTTTCCTTTACCTATCATAATGAAAAACTTTGGAAATCAGTGTTCAAAAACCCTAAACAAAATTTACAATTGGTCTCTATGGTATCTCATCAAGTTAGCTACTATGTAAAGTTAATACCCATAGTCACCAGTCAACAATTTGACTGATATGATTCTTCTGGTAAATTCTTTTTTTGGAATATTGCAAGATGTTTTCTTAGCAGAGTCAAATAACTTGATTTTTATACACTGGAAGCTTTTTCAGAGTTGCTTCAATTCAACAAATGGTTTATTGAGTACCAACAAGGGGCTGGGCTCTTTGGGAATAAGAAAATTATATTAGTCACATTCTCAACCCTCAAATAATATTAAGGTCCATTGGATAGGTCAGACATAAGTGACAGACTGGAGGATGAAAAAGGTGTTACTTGTCTGGCAATGAAAGCTGTAGAAATCTTTTGGGTCTATCAGTGGAGAGAAATCAATTAGGGCTACAGGCCCTGTTAGATGTGTGTATGTGTGATTTGGGTTAGGCTTTAAGAGATTATTAAAACTCGTGTATGCATGAAAAGAAGGCCAGAGTGGTGGGTAGCAAGTATGTGGAGCATTTCATAGAGAGTTACAACATGAGTATGATGCAGGAGTATCGTAGATGTTGGGGCAAGAGTTTCATGAACAAGGAAAGTTTGTGGAAGACTTGTGTTGGAGCAGTACGATTTTATTCTCTATATTTGTCTCTCAAACATCACCTTTTATCTGGGATTCATGACTGCTTTTCATCAAGTGTCCTTGTTAAATCATAACTTTACTCTCTTTTGCTCTTGAGTTCCTCTATGGACATAGCTAAATAAGTAACCTTTTTAGCACATCTTGGCTTGGTAGAAACTTCAACAACAATTGCATTACTGGACTTGCTGCTTGGTTGTTATAAAAACTGATTAATTTTTTTCTGGAAGAAAAAGCTTTAAAGCAGATTGCACATTTATCTGGCTTTCCAATTTCATTTGACATTCCTGGTTTCAAAACACATTAAGATAAAAAAAGACTCCTTAAAGTACAATTTTGAAAGAATGTGGAGAGATTCAGAAAATATACATGATCTTAAAGTTCTTTAGGCTCTGGGTAATACAATCAGGCATTACTCAGGCATCAATTTTACATGTGAAATTCAGACTCTTGTAAATAAAATTTATTTTGTCTTCTTAGTACAGAGGACATGCATATTAAGCTTAAGCTGCCAATTGTCTGTGTATGCAGAGTAGTAAGAGAAAGTGGACGGAAAGTTGAGGTTGGGAATACTTTCAATTATTTATATGACTCCCAGTTGTTTAGCTAGAGTATTTTAAAAAATTCTCTTGGCTATAGAAAATATCAGGTAGATTGCATCATAGTTTCAATTTCACTGCAATTCTGGGAGCCATAAATAATGAGAACTGGATGATTCAGGAGACTCTGGCCAAGAATATAAAAGAAGACATGGTTTACTTCCCAGTCTGGACCTCTTTCTTCCCCCTCAGTTAAGCCTGTTTCAGGTTTTTCTGCTTTGCTGATGAAGCACATAGTTCTCATAGGATTTTGGCTTTTGAGAACAAAAGCTGGAGTTGTTTTTTGTGCTTCCGATTTCCCTTCCCAATGTACTTTGTCAACAAAGCAGAAAAACCTGAAACATGCTTAACTGAGGGAAGAAGCAAGATGACTTGAAGAGCAAAGAGGGAAGGAAAGAGGAAAAAAAGGTTTTCCTCCAGATTAGAAAGAATTTACCAGGGCACAGCAGGGGATGAGAACCGTGGACCTCTGAACAGCATCCAGAGAGAAATGGCTGCATTTAGGGGGGTGGAACCACAGATCCCATGTGCCAGGGGCCTACATTCCAATGTTCACAGTGAGGTACAGAGGCATCAAAAAGCTGACAGATTTCAAAGGAACGCTCTGAGCTTGAACTATGAGGAAGGCAGAGGCCATGATGATAGTTAGGGACTAGAGGCCCTGCTCTTGATTTCTGGGCCCAAAATGAACCTCCAGAGCATTAGCATGACACTGGAAGGGAGAGAGAGCCCTGGTAATGTCTAGGCGATATCCTTGATAGCCCAATAGCTAGGGAGTTCAGAACTGAGATTAAGTTAATTTGGAGGAAATTAATTGCTCTTGCTGGGGAACAAGTGGTTTATACTTGATAAAGTTGCTTATTGATTGATGACAGAGTTTTACCATGATGGTCCCTCTTGTATGTCACATAGCATGTATTTCCATTCATTCAGCCTCTCATTCACGTATTAATTCAATAAATACATATTGAGTTTCTATTATGTGACAAATCGTGTGCTAGGAGCAGAAATATAGGAGTGAACAGCACAATCATGATTCCTGTCCTTCTGAAGGAATAGAGATTCTAAAATGAATAAATAATTGTAAGTGTGAGGGGTATAAAATTTATGGTCACAACTCAATAATTCAAAAATATAATTAAAATTTTTTTATAACTGAACTCAATTTTGCTCTGTAATCCCTGTTTCTGCAAATCGTGGGAAATTCACAATCTTGTCACTTGTAGGCAATTCAGTCACTCCCAGTATAAATATAGAGTATTTTAGAGAAATAATTTAGTTAACTTAAAGATTTATTCTCAGTTAAAAATTCATTATTTATATCAAGACTGTTTCTCCCTTTCAAGAATTTCTCCATTTATTTCCTAAGGTTGGCATCTGGTTATACCAGAAGGTTATGCAAGCAAGATCATATCACAAGGGCAGAAGTGTCTGGTCCACCTTGTCCCATGTCTCGGATGCCTTTCACACAGATGTCTTGTTCTCTTTAGTCTTTACCATCTTCCAATTCAATTGCAACTTTTGCTGCTGTGATCTCTTCGAGTTGCTATTGCTGCCATCGCAAACTTAGTGGAATCAAATGACATTTTATTATATTTGTGGATTCCATGAATCAAGAATTTGGAAAGAGCATAAGGAGAATGATTTATCTCTGCTCCATGATGTCTGGGATTTATAGGTAAACTGTCTCTTGGAGTGACTTGAAAACTGGGGACTAGAACCATCAGAAGGCTTTCTCATTCCCTTCATGCTGCAGATGAAATAATGCTGGAACCTCAGCTGGAGCTGTCAACAGAATATCACTCAGTGTCCACCTGTGTGGCTGCTTGGGCTTCCTAGTAGCATGGAGGATGGGGGTATACATTCTGTTTTCACATAATTGCAGGTGAAAATGCTGATAAGTTATCTGACTCTATGTAGCAAGGATCCTCCTTCCAGTTTACTCACTTCCTTTTAAACCCTCACTGGCAGCATTCTCAATATACAGATTTCTGTTAGTCTGTTCAAGGCAACCTAAGCTTTCTAAAGTTGCTCCTCAAAATCCTTTCAGTCTAGTCCAAAGCAGCTACCACCTTTTTGGGTATTTGTATGGTAACCTCCCACTTGTACAAAATTTGTATTAGTTTTCTATTGCTGTTAGCAAATTATCCTAAAACTCATAGCTTGAAACAACAAAATTTATTATTTCTTCGTGTCTTTGAGTCAACAATCTGTGCACAGGATAGCTCAAGGGCTCTCACAAGATTGCCCTTGGTGTCAGCTGTGTTTGCAGTCTTACCTGAAATATAACTGGGGCAGAATCTATTTCTCAGCTCACAGAAATGGTTACTGGTGGGATTAAGTTTCTCAGAGGCTGTTGCACTGAGGCTGTCTTCAGTTCCTTGTCTCATGGACCTCTTCACCTGACAGTTTGGTTCATCAGAGGGAGCCAGCAAGAGAGACGAAGTCATGATCTTTCAAAACTTACTCTTGGAATTGACATCCTATTACTCTTACTGTATTCTATTCATCAGAAGCAAGTCCCTAAGCTCCAGCCTACATACGTGGAGAGAGAATTACACAAGGGAGTGAACAACAGGAGACAGGAGATCACTGGGAGTTATTTTAGAAGCAGCCTACTGTGCATACATTTATGAATTTATTTGTAAAGATATATCAGTAAAGAGAATTTTGAGAGGCAGCTAACATATTGAAAGAACCTTTGACTGTCAGACTTAGGAGGCATGGTTCTCACTTGAGCTCTGCTTTTAACTGAGCAGTCGACTTAAATTCCATGGGGCTCATTTACTTTATCTCTGAAACAAGGATATTGATCAAGATGTTTTGGAAGTTCTCTTCTTATTCCTAAAGAAACTACTAATAATTAGTGAAGATACTGAGTGATATCTCAGTGAAGATACTGAGTTGGAAGTACTGAATACCTGAGTAGTTTTTTCTCTTCTAGAAAATAACCAGAAGGAAAATCATTGATACTATATTTCTATTTTCACATAGATAAGGGCCTATAAAAGTTAAGACTGTCTCTCTGTGCTAGGTAATACAATATTCAGTGAGGAAAATGCAGCAAGTTCAGGTTATGAGACATTTTTGCTTTTTTTTTTTTACAATTAAGTTAATAAATACCTTGAAAACACTTGAAAATACATCAAAATATAGAGAATAAATACTAATCACTATTACATAACCCCAAAATAATCAGATGGCATTTTATATCTGGAATAATTCAGAATATTTTTACAAAAATGAATAAAACTTGGTGCTTACTTTCAAAATGTTTACAGTCTAGTGGAGAAAATAGATATATAAATATATGATTAAAAATCAGTATGGTAAGTTCATTAAAGAAGATACACATCAAGTATTATAGAAGCATAAGGAGGGACACCTAGTTCATTCTGGTTGTGGTGGAGTTAAGCAGCAAGGAATACTGCTTAGCAGTGATGCAGGAGTGAATTTTATATGATGAATCTTAAGTTACTGATTTTGAATTAACCGTTTTTGTATTTTATTTAAAAGGAACATTATAGTATGCCATTTTTATGTATTTAAATCCTCTTACTAAATATTGTTTGTAACTTTCATCCATGTTATTGCATGTGGTTATAGATTGTTTATTCTCCATGCCTAGTATTCTTTCATGTGACTATGCTACAATTTATTCATTATCCATTCTTGATAGACATTTGAATAGTTTCCAGTGTTTGGCTATTGTGAACAGTGCTGCTATGAATATTCTAGAGTATCTTTTCTTATAAATAGAGGTATGCATATATTTTTGCTATATATCAGGGAGTGTAATTATTGAGTTTTAGGTGTTGCATATGTTCAGCTTTGTAAATGCCACTAAATCACTTTCTAAAGTGGTAGTAACAATTTATGTGACTACTAATTTTTAATAAAAATTATATATATTTAAAGTGCTCAAGGAGACTTTAAAGAAAAGCTGGGAAATTGATTATGAGGAAATACCCAGTCAATATATACACTAGCAGTTTTAACTGGAAGTTTTGGCCAAAGTTTTTTCCACTAACATTCCATTTTATTTATTTTTCTGTATTTTCTAATAAATGGTTTTGAAAAAGTGGAAAAAAAGACAGTCTACATTATGTGCAGACAGATTTTACACAAAATATAGTATCTGTGATTCCAAATCATTATGTGCATAGGAACCGTCTGCAGAGCTTTTTCTCAGTTTAGAGGGCAAGCCCTCAACCCACGGGTCCCAAGTCAGACACTCTGAGAACGCAGCTGAAGCATCTGTGTTTTGAAAATTCACCACAGGGTGATTCTAGAGCACCATCAAAGGTTGAGAACCAATGAATGGGACCACTGAACAATCATCCCAAATTGGAATACATTTGTTTTTAGATAAATTAGACTACTTAGAGTTGGATCTGCTCAAGCAGTTACCACTAATGGCAATGTTTAGAAGAGAAAAAAAGAATCAGTCATAAAGCATGTGGTTAATTTGTGTTGCATATACATGAAGAATTTCAAGCCAATTTATTAGACATTTGTTGAGCATTTACTGTGTGTCAAGTATTGGACCAAGTGCTGGATATATAATGATGTAAAAACAAAGTGTACTCTCAGAATAGGCTAGAATAGTACAAACAACCTTCAAATCTCAGTGATTCAAAGCAAGGTTTATTTCTTGCTCATATAGCACATCTCCTGTCATTTGTCTTGGAACTATGGCCCATACAGTCCCCACCCTGGGACCCAGGCCAGTGGAGTAGCCTTTTTGGAGTGTTTGCAAGTCACAAAGGCAGAGTGAAAGAGTATGTGACAACTGAGCGTGTACTACTTCTGAAAGCACAGATCACTTTCACTTAGATTTCATTGCCTGAAGCAAATGACATGCTCTCAGCCAGCTCTGACAGGGTGGGGAAGTGCAATTTAACCGAATTTAAACAAAATATTCAGAAAGAAGCCAGTCTGAGAAAATGGTTAATATGCTTGAGGATTTCAGTTTTGTATGGGAAATAGTGCCCATAGAAATATCTGCAGAATTTGTCACATGTTACAATAAGCTATGTATAAAGTTGTTTATTAATGAAATGGGATTTGTTATTTCTTCTGATGGGTGGTGGAGTAAAGGTATTAATACCATGACAATGTGATATTTGAGTTTCATCTTGAGGAGTATACAGGAGTATTCCACGTGGAAAAATTGCATGAGATAGAGAATAGGGAGAAGGTGCCCTGAGTAGAGAGATATGAAAAATCATATCCAGGTCTCAACAGTTTGAATATGGCCAATTATACAAGACCTAGTAGGTGCTGGGGCATAACAATGAACAAGAAAGCTATAATTCCTGCCCTTGTTGCACATAAATTCTAGAAGAGTGTTCAGACTTTAAACATATGTGTAGAAGATTAATCATTTAATAATGATTTGGATGAGTGCTTTGAAAAGGAACCATTACATTGGAAGACTAAATTATGGGAATGTCACCTGGTTAGAGAAATCAGGAAAAAAGTTCATAGGCAAAGAATGTGGAGGGAGGAGTGTACCTGGGAAAATAATCCAGAGAGAAGGACCAAATTGTGCACAAGTCCCAAGGCTGGCAGGAATGTGACACATGGGAGGAACTGAAAGAAGTGGGGCTGGCACTCAGAGAGTCAGCTGCAAGGAAATGGAGAGGTGCATTCTTATAATAGTTGGGAAGGGGAGGAATACTGGATATTGGAGGCACTAGTAATGCCTATCATACCTTGCATCTTTCTCTTGGATATCTCAATGATCTATAGTTTGATGGTGCAGTAAGAGTAAAAATGAAATGGTTTAACCATTGCTATCACTTTTTTCAGAACATCTTAGTGGATAAACAGGCTTTATCCTTTCAATAGAGGATATGATTTTATTTCATAGAAGCAAAGTAGAAGGACTGAAGGGGGCTCCAGTTATAGAAGGGTCCTGAGTTATTAAGCAGCTTACACGAAGAAGAATTCAGAAACAAGAAGTTAAGCAGCATTTACTGAGCATCTATTACGAGCTAGTATCTATCTAGGAATTTTACAAATATTATCTGATTGAATATTCATAATTGGCATGTGGAAAAGTTTTCTTAGATTTATTTTGCAGGTTAGGAAATAAAGGTAGAGGTGTTAAGTAACTTTATTGGATCACACAGTTAGTAAAGGTATATCTGGAATTTGATTTCAGTATAATTGACCTTAACCCTAAAGTTCAGGTATTCGTAGATGAATTAATTTATTCAGTAATATTTATTGAACAAATTCTATGTGGCTGGAACTATGCAAGGAACTATATATACAGCAATAAATAAGAGAGATCAGTTCCTATTTTGTAGAAATCACCTTCTAGACAATAAGCAGGAAATAAATGGGCTAGGTAATTAGAGATTGCCATAATTGCTACAAAAATATCACAAAATCCAGGCTAATGGAACAGAGAGTAACTGGTAAATGAGAGTCACTTTATAAAGGGTGTTCCGAAAAGGCTGGTATCAATTGGTGATATCCAATCTAAAAGCTGGGGAATGAAAAAGAACCAGCTCTGTGAAAATCCCAGGGAAGACCATTAAGGCAAAGGCCCTGCTATGGGAAAGAGTTAGATGAGTGTGAGGAGCTTAAAAAGCCAAATTGGAGATTTGGTAGGTGTCAGATTATTGGAGGAGGTCATCGAGAATCTGGACAGTTGGAGGCTCCTCACTCCTACCCCTGTCCTTGGAATGTATGCTCTGCCCATCATTCCCATAGTGGGGGCTGTTTTCAAAGACCCAGCCTTGAGACAGCAATGAGTTGTTGAGATAATCTTGATGGTGTACTTGACTGAACCCAGTTAAGGCCTCTATATAAACTTTTAAGATTCTCTCTGGTCCTGCGGAGATCTACTAATCTTGTGGCTGTCCAAGACAAGCCTCAGGTGTAGATTCCCTTGCTTACTAGAACCACCGTCTGCCGATTTGGAGCGGCCTGACTCTTTCTTTGGTCTCTCCCTACCCTCCTTGTGTAGGCACTAGTTTCACCAGGAGACCTCCCTACCTTGTGAACCAATACACATCGTGTATGGCCTTGGGTATCAGATAAACTAAGGATAGCATTTTTTATGCATGGATGTGACATGATCTTGATGATTTAGAAAGGTTAATTTTGTTGTTACACATAGGAGGGGAAGAGACCAGAATCAGGAAGACCTTTTAGGAGGCTATTATATAGCAGGGCTCAAGTTTCAAATTAATAAGTGTTTAAAATGAAAAGGAAAAAACAGATATGAGGGATTATGTGAGGAAAGTAGAGGATTTGGAAACTGAATGAATATTCTTGGGATTGGGCAAAGGAAAGAGGGAAGTCAGTGGCAGCTTCTAGATTTTGTACTTGGGTAACTATAAAGTTTATCAGACTAGAAATCTTGAAGAAGGGTCAAGGAAAGAAGAGAATGGTATTATTATGAAATGTGGCACACAAATCACAGTAAAGTGACAATGCTGAATATAATGGTGGCTTTTTCTTTTCTCTTTGCTTTAAAAGTTTTGCTTTGAAGACAGCATATTGAAATAAAAGTGGAGACTAATAAAAGATAGAGTTTGAATATTCCTTTCTGAGAGTGACAGAATTTGAAGTTTTGTTGCTTTCTATAACTGAGTTAGTAGTAAAAAATGAAGTTGATGAAATTCAAAATGCAACCAATGTAATTCAGCCAGCTGAGAAGGTAAGTTGAGATACACATTTTGCTTATTATCTGAATGAAAGGATTGATAAGAGAGTCCAAGAACAAAATACCACAAATATCTTTATGGTATATTTTAGGATATATTAGAGCATCTCTGCATATTGACTGGGGACTACCAGTGTCATATCAGTTTGATTAACCAGCATTTATTTATTTAGTTTTTATTGAGATAATACTGACATATATCATTATGGAAGTTTGAGGTATACAATGTGTTGATATGATACATTTATATCTCACAATATGAAAACCACCATAGATTTAGCTAATACCTTTATCACATCACATAATTATCATTTATTTTTTTCTTTTGTGGCAGGACTAATTAAGATCTAGTCTCTTAGCAACTTTGAATTTTATAACTGTTGTTTATAATCACTATGGCAGTAGTAGATCTCCAGGACTTATGTATCTACTGGTTGCAGCTTTGTAATCTAAAACAACATCTTCCCAGTTTCCCTAACCCCCAGCTCCTCATAACCCTCATTCTACTGCTTTTACAAGTTCAATTTTTTTAGATTCCACACATAAGTGATATCATACAGTGTTTGTTTGACTTCAAGTTCAAATAGCATAATGCCATCAAGTTCAATCATATTGTCACAAATGGCACAATTTTTTTCATTCTTGTGGCTGAATAATATCTGTTCAATATCCTGTTTTCATTTCTTCTGGATATATAGCTAGGAGTACAATTGCTGGGTTATATAGTAGTTCTACTTTATATTTTTTGAGCAACCTTCATACTGTTTTCCATAGTAGTTGAGCCAATTTGCATTCCTACCAACAGTGTACAAGGGTTCCCTTCTCCCTCCCCTCCCCAACACTTGTCATCTCTTGTCTTCTTGGTGATAGCCAGTCTAACAGGTAAGGCGAGATCTCACTGCGGTTTGGGTTTGTATTTGCCTGACGATTAGTGATACTTCCTTGCTGGTATATCTTTTGTACCATTTGGATGTCTTCTTTGGAAAAATGTCTATTTATTCCTCTGCCCGTTTTAAAATTAGATTGTTTTTTGTTATTGAGTTGTATGATTTCTTTGTATGTTTCGGATATTAACCCTTTATTTGATATATAGTTTGTACATATTTTCTCCCATTCTATAGGCCACCTTCTCATTTTGTTGGTGGTTTATTTTGTTGTGCAGAAGCTTTGTAGCTTGATGTGGTCCCACCTGTTGATTTTTGCTTTTGTTGCTTGTACTTTTGGTGTCATATCTGAAAAATCCTTTGCCAAGACTAATGTCAAGGGGCTCCTTTTCTATATTTTCTTCTAGGAGTCTTATGGTGTCAGTCTTATGTTTCAAGTCTGTAATCCATTTTGAGTAACTGACATTTATGGAACACATTATTTGCTAAGTACCATGCGGGACTCAAGGAAGAGTAAGACAGGATCACTTTCATCAAGGGGCTTATTTTCTCACGGGCAAGACAAACACAATTCAATGCAAGTGAGAAGATGGACATGCCCAAGGTGCTAGAGAGGTTTGGGGGGCTCAGTGTTCAGTGAACTCCTTCAGGAGAGGCATTCAAAAGGAGTCTTGAGAGATGAATAAGAATGATCCAGTTGAGGAGAAATGGGAAACTGCACTAACAAGACATCAAGGTGTGAAATAGATGTTACTCAATCTTCAATGTCATACTTCTTCCCAAAACCTTGTTTCTTTCCTTCCTACAACCTTTTACTTAGAGGACACCATAATACTGTAGTAGAAATGATGATCTGTTTCATTTTCCTAAGATCCTAGAAGCAGTGAGCATATATGCAGGTCAGGGCTTTTCTAGGATGTTTCAGTACAAGAAAACTGCTAAAGCTAAGTCCAGTGACTCTGCTCACTTGCATCTCTGATCTGCTTGCTTTCTGATTAGAGATTCTTGTTATATGACCTCAATTTTGGGCACACCAGGATTACTGTGGAGTTTTGGGCCTTCAGATCATCTCAGTGGTATTTAAAAACAAAGCTTGTTTTCCTGGAATCTGCAGATGTAGAAACAGAATAATGTTTATGTATACTCTTTAACAGCAAAAATGACTGTAGTCCTTTCTTGAGTTCCATGGAAATCTCCTTTTTAATAAAAATAATTATTGATATTATCTGTGTTGTTTTAAAGCACTGTAGTCACATTTCTATGAACACTATAGTTTTCTTTTGCAAACAAGCAGCAGTTCTGGGAACAATATCAAAGGCGATAAACTGATTGTACAGTAATCCAGAAAGTTGGTCTCTCTTGTGCATTTTCACTTTGATAAACATTAAAGATACAAAAATTCTTCCAAGGCTTTGTCAGGTCTTTCTGATGCCAGTGCAATACTTGACATGGAGGCAGTATCCTAGTCTGTGTGGGCTACTGTAACAGAATAACACAGACTGGGTGGATTATAAACAACAGAAATTTATTTCTCACAGCCTTGGAGGCTGGGATGTCCAAGATCAAGGCTCTGGTAGATTTGGTATCTGGTGAGAGTTTGCTTCCTGATTCATAGGTAGCTGTCTTTTCTCTGTGTCCTTATGTGGTGGAAGGGGTGAGGCACATCTCTGGGGACTCTCTTATAAGGGCATGAATCCTGTTTGTGAGAGCTTTGCCCTTATGATGTAATCATCTTTCCAAGAGCCATGTCTCAGTGCCATCACACTAGCGGTCAGGTTCCAGCACATGAATGTTAGGGGGGATACAAACATGCAGTCCACAGCAATCTCCCTTTCAAGCTCTTGGTTAGAAGTGAGCCATGGCTACAGGGTTTATATAGTATGATTATAGTTCTTTGCACATAGTGGTTTTCTTAAGGGCTTATTAAATGAGAAAAAGAATGAATGAATGAATAAAACTCTAATAAGAAGCTTAAAATGTGTGTGTGTGTGTTTATTTTCAATCGTTTCTTAACTGTCTTTCTGCTTCTGCCTTTGTTCTCCTACAATCCATTCTAAATAAACTACCAGAGTGATCTTGTTAAAATAGAAGTCAAAACATGTTCCCTTTTAGCTTAAACTCTTTTGGCTTCCCATCTTACTCAGAGTAAAAACCAAACTCCTCAGCTGTAAGGCATTGCACAATCAGGCCTTTATTACCTCTCTGACTTTATCTCATCTGACTTCAACCTGAGTCTCTCTTTTCTAGCACACTGGCTTTCCTGCTGTTTCTCACAGATGCCCTATTCAGAGTCTTTGCACTTGTTCTATCTGCTTGAAATGTTTTGCCTACCTAAATAATGAAGATTCCCTCTCTGCTTCCAGTCTTTGTTGAAATGTGACCTTCTCAATGAGACCTGTCCTGGCCATCCTGTTTAAAGTCACAGCCTGCCCTGACCCATCCTTTATCCCATCTAATATATTATATGTTTACTTGTATTTATTTTATTGTTTTCTTCCTCCTTCACCTAATAGAATATAAACTCTATGAAGGCAGGAATTTTAATACATTTTATTCACTTACTTTTTCTCCTTTTCCCAGAACATACACTGCACATAGTAGGACAAGAAATGTTGGTTCAACAAATGACAAAATAAATACATGGGTGTAGCCTTTAACAAGATTCATACATGTTCATGAGCAAAGTTTCTGTCTGAAACTTTTATTTTCTGTGTCTTCTTCAAAGCCTAGGTCAGAGCAAAAGGAATAGAATTGAGGTGAATGAGTGTTTAGCTGGATGGTTTAAACTGGATCAACTAAGTCATGGGATGAAGTTCAGACAAGGAACCAGAGAAAGGAAGGACGGGTAGGGAGTGGGTGTGTGCCGGGAGAGAAGAGACTTCGAGCACTTCCAAGCTCCTCGACTCTCTGAGGTTTCTACCAAAAAAACAACACTAATGTAAAGTTGTTGTGAAGACTATAAAAAACAATGTAAACAAGGATCCTGGCAGAGAGTGGGTTTCCTCTCCCTCCGAGCTCTTCCTCCTTTGATTATATTAATATTTATTCATTCCTGGTTGCTCTCTTTAAATCCTGTCCACAAGTTTAACTCTATAATTCCCCTTAGTGACCCAGTTTGACTGTACCCTGACTGACAAAGTCATTGATTCCTGTAGTGGCCCTGGAATTTATACCCCTAAAGTGAGATTTTGAGATTGGATATTCACAGATAAACTCCTTGTCAGGGGAAATGAGGAGAGGAAATGTTGAAGTGCTTGAATATCCAATTCTGAAGTGAGTAGAAATTCAGAAATGCTCAGCGACAGCTTTGAAGCTCATCTGCTGTAGTCACAGGACAGATACGGCTGGAGTCTGACAGCCAGGAGGTGTGGGAGAGAGGTACGTGATGTTCCTCTCACAGCGGGCACTGGGTGGGAGACACTTGTGCCCACCTGCCACCAGAGGGCGTCCACTGTGGAGAGGCCCTCAGAAGTCAGGGTGGCATGATGGCTGTCCGTCTGCCTTTTTCTCGCAGCTTGTGAGAGAAACCTCTGCACGAATATGGTTATGACAGCAGGTGTTGGAAGGTCTGTATGAGCTCAGAAACAGACCTTCCCTCAAAGACGCTGAGCCTGACATGGTACCATTCTTCAGGGTACCTCACAGTCATCTGGCTGTATGCTGATTACATCAAACTTCTTCCAGCAGTGAGGAGGCAGTGCTTTGGCTCTCATCAGAATAGACACATATTCTGGCTACAGATTTGTCTCCCTGTGGCCACAGTGCTTCTGCCTCCACCACCAGCCACACTCACAGAGCGCGGTATCCATCACCATGCTGTCCACAAAACATCTCCTCCCTGTTGGGGCATAGTTTACAGCAAAGAAAAGGCAGCATCAGTGGGTTCATGCCCCCAGCCCTCACTGTGTACACCACTTGCCTAGATGTCCCAGAAGCAGCCACAGTACCAGCTGGGAGATATCACTCTGTAAGGCTGGGTGCTGTCTACAGATGGTGGTGTATGCCTTAAATCACCAGCCTACATATGGTAGTCTCCCCCTTGTCAAAATATGGGGTGTTGAGGGGCAAAAAGAGATGAACATGTCTCATTTTTACACCAAAGAATGTGTTAGAGTTGTTTCTGCTTCCTATACATGTGTTCTTGGGACGGGTGGGTTTACTTGAATGTCCAAGAGAGAAAGGCTTCTATCAAGGAAACTAGTCATGGTTCTGAAGAGCTGGAAGCTCAGACTGACCCTGATGACTTTGGGCCTCTCATACCGCTGAGCAACAGGCAGAGAAAGGGGTCGCTGTATTTGCCAGGGTGACTGAGCCCAAATACCAAGGAAAAAGTGAGCTATTGCTCCATGATTAGGATGATGAGTACTATGTCTGGAACCTAGGAAATTCGCGAGATCATCCTTTCGTACTCTCTTGCCCAGTGATCCTGGTCAATGGGAAACAGCACCTCAACAAAGACTGGACCAAGAAGGACTCAGATCTTATGGAAATAAAGGGTTGGCTCATACCTTCTATGCAGGAGTATTGCAAAGTATAAAGTAAACAAAATTGGAGGTGGAAAAAGGAAGTTGAGATAATCAACTGAGGCTCTGGAACTATTTACAAAGGCACCCAAATTCCTTGTTAATTAACTGCTGCTTTTCCTGCTTCCCCCTGCTCCCTTATATTCAGCCTGCTGGTAATAGCTAATGTTTTATACTTCAGGTGGGAATATGGTCTCACTTTGCAATAAGGAATTAGCTTAAGGTGTCCTGTCCTCTATTAGGGATGGATTTTTTTCACTCAGATAAATGGTCATAATGGATGCTGAGGACAAAGTGAACAGACTGTGATGGACATCTTCTTGCTGCCCTTGAAGGTCTACTTCTCACCCTTTACCTCC
The DNA here is from genome assembly GCF_040802235.1 of Manis javanica. Lineage (NCBI taxonomy): Eukaryota > Metazoa > Chordata > Mammalia > Pholidota > Manidae > Manis > Manis javanica. Next base: position 58,136,596 of record NC_133159.1, read on the forward strand.
TGCTCAGGCTCCAGGAGGCTGTTTCATGGACAACATCTACTGGGTTCCTTTACCCTCACTTCCAGTTGGGTTCAGCCAGTGAGAGGAGCTGGTGGGACACTGGCAGGAGACAAGGGGAAGAGAGTGATGCCAGTTATTCGCTGCCTGGCTCTCTGTCCGCCAAGTTACTCTGGGTTGGCTGCTCTCCTCCCGTCATGGTCTCTCTGAGCCGTTGGTTGTGATGATCGCTCTGTCTTTTGCCTCTGAGGCCCAGGGGCAGTGAGGACTCCTGCCATTAGAAACACGGGGCACCATACCCATCCTTGCTGCTTCTCCAATCTCTGCCCACACATTTGTAAATAGTTCTTTCATTAAACCTTGCTGGATCCCCAAAAGCTACAATTACTATTTCCATTTTACAGATTAGGAAACTAAGGCTAAAAGCTCCTACATCAATTGCACAAGTTCTCGCAGCTAGTGAGCTGTGGAGCTAAGGAGCTGCGAAATGAGGCTTTGTGTCCTGGTGACTCACCCCAATGCTGCTGCCTACTGTGGCACATATTCCCAGCTATGTTGGTGACAATTTGAAAAGACAATTTATTGGCAATCAAAAGCTCAGGTTTCAGCCATAGTGATGGGAGTAGGGAGAGTTGGGAATATATTTGAAAAGAAAAAAAAAATAAAGCCAAATTTGAATATTATCAGGTCAGAGGCTCTGTTTATAGAACACAGCCTTGCCCACCTATTCCAAATAGGCCTCTACTGGTTTTATAATGTGTGATCTTCTCCTTTTCACTGGTCTGAGGTTTCTAATCTTTGATTAAGCAAAGGAGATATAGGCCACAAGTGATGGATTGATGGTAGTGGTTGTAGACCAAGGTCTTGACCTAAGGCTTTTATTGGAGTTGTATTATGTTTTAAGATGGAAAATAATGCCACCCATAATGGATGTGGGAAGGGTGTATGGGGGTCTGGAATGGTGAGGTCCATGTGAGGGACCTGGGTCCAGTCTGGAAGCCAGAGGAGATAAAGGAAACAGAAATAATGAAAACCAGCTCTGTCACCCTTTCCTCTTGGCTGTGGGACCTTTCTGAAAAGGAGGTCAGAATTTATAGGAACTGGAGACACCAGAAGTACAAAAACAAGCAGATTTAAGTTCAGGAAGACTTCAAATGAAAAACAGCCAGGAAATCCAAGAGAATCCATTAAATCAGTATCTGTCTGTGCTTCCTGCTGGAGAAAGAAGAAGTCAGGATGGGACTTGCAGTGTCGAAATGAGCACAACGCTGTGATGGTGAGGTCTTAGTGTGTGGAAAGATGCTCAGAGGATATACACACGTGCTGGATTGCAGCACATGAGGGAGTTAAAGGAAAGCCTGAATATATTTTCGTCTAGTTGGATTAATGTGGCATTTTGCTGATAGCATCACTAGAGAATTTGAGAGAAGAATGTGGGTCTCACTTTGAGCTCACCCTCGCATGATGGAACGCAGTATGTACGGAGGCTTACAGAGATGGAGTGCCGCTTGGTAGTGTGCAGCAGAGAACCACAGGGCTCTTAAAGAAAAGAGAAAAAGGTTGGAGTTCCATTGCTTTATTTATTCAAAGGGTCAAAACAAATGGGCAAGAATTTAGATCAAGCTTAAGTTTTCTCAATAATAAGGAAGATGCTAAAGGAGAGAAAGTACTCCCTGAAAGGTGCTGTGAATGTTAGATGAGAATCAGACTTAGGGAAAACAGGAAGAAAAAGATATACATATCTGCATCACTAACATGTTAAGGATCCTGACTGAGAAGAATGGTAGGGATATATTCACATTATATATAGTTCTACATATATAAAATTTTTCCATTTGTATTTGAATATGAGGTACTTGTAGATGGCACATCCAGCTAGCATGATATATACTGTATATAAATATCACACATTTAATGTACACACACATGCACACACACACACACAGTGGTGCTGTATTATGAAAGAGAGCTTATTACCTCTGAGATGTATGGATTTAATGTTGTGATTAATGCAATTAATAAGGCCCTGAAAGGAAGTCAAAGGCACATTTCCATTTCAGCTCTAAAAAGTGGCATTCATTCTCTCAAGTTTTATCTGTTCTGGAATATTGAAATAGATGGAAATTTAAACATATTTTGACTTAAGGCCTCATAAATGTAGTGTGCATAATAAAATAGCCAAATGATCAGCCTTGACAACCAAACTATAAATCAAAATCAAATGCAGTGTATATCAGTGTAAGGTGCTGTGAATATCACTGATAGATCAAAAAGTCTCTTTTGAAAGTTCGATGTAGCCAAGATTATGGACTGTGAAGTCAAACAGCCTAGTTTGAGTTCTGACTTTCTGTCTGCCCTCAGGCAAGTTATATTACTTTCTGAGTCTCAACTTTCTCATCTATAAAATGGTGATGATATTTACTTTTTATGATTGCTATGAGGATTATGTAATTTCTTGCATATAGTAGGCATTCAAAAAGTAATAGCTTATTAATATCAATTTGTCTCTTTTGCCTAATTGTTGTGAGGTTTTTACACACTCTACAAGTTTTTCTATCTTTACTTACATTATTTCTACCACCTTCTCTCTTAAATACTCTCTTTTATACAGATAAAATGATTTTATAATCACAAAAAGAAATAGTTGTAAGTAGAAGTTGAATATAAGATTATTTATTGTCAACAACAAAAGCCTGGCATTAACTCTACTCAAACCAGCATTTGGAATGCATGTTCCAGTGTTTAAGTAGACAAATATAAATGATTTCACTCAAAATATCAACTCATTTAACTAACAATGAACTCACTCTGTCAGCTTGAACAAGATGTATTTCTCCTACAGTTGCCATCTGTTCATAGTTTCATATTAAAATACATATATGAGGCATCTGGTTAATAGAAATCAAAACAGATATGGCCAAGGTCATGTGAGGATTCCTTTGTAGTTTGGATGTCTGAATATCTAGTCTCAAAATCTGTTAATTTCAGGCTTTATAAATCAGAAGTCTGGGAAACATTTGTCCAACAGATTTAAAGATTTTTTTATAAGTCTTTGTATCCTTTTTCTTTTCCCCAAGCACTCACCAGTTTTCATCTGTTGCACTGCATGTGGTTGCTCATGTATTAGTCTGTAGGTATTTTATTGAGTAGAAATGTTGCAAAATATTGTCCTTATTGTTTAACTTCTTTATTTTTTACCACAGACTTCAGCTCATGGTACTTTGAAGCTTTTGAAAACTTCTTCACAACATATTTCCTGTATGTAAGTAATAATACAGTCACTGAGAAACTGAAAGGATGCATGCTTTATATATGCATTCATTCAGTAAATGTTTATGCCACATCGATTCAAGAAATAGTTATGGAGAATTTACTATGTGCTAGACATAATTCTAAGTGCTCAAATTCAGCAGTGAAAAAAAAACAAAGCTCCTCTATTACATGCTTCATAATAAATTATTGTACAATTCTGGAGTTTCATAACTATAATGGGATGTAGAAGACACAGTGAAATCCACAAATTTTACAACCAAATAGACTAATGCCAGGTTGCTTAACTAACTACCTACAATTAATCAGAACATGAACTAGAAGATGTTTGATGAATTCTACTACATAATTTGATCATCAGGTCTTGGTATAAATAGAAAATATTAAACATCTTGGTATATACATCCTGGGACCTTTCCCTTGCTTAGGGCATAGCAAAAGGGCTAAACTTCAGATGTTATGTTTAGGGAAGCTTTGTAACTTGTTGTTATTTTTGTTATGGTTTTTAATGTCTGTCCTAACATCTGTTCAGCTTGCCCAGGACAATCACCATGATAAAAACCCGTTTGTTGATTAAATATGTGATCTAGAGAGCGAATGCTGCATCATATTGGAGGCCTACTGTTTGATGTCTTTAACACTGAGCCTAGCTGTTTTTCCAGTATTTCGCAGGCTAACCCTGGTGACGTTGATTAATTCTTTAGAGTTAGTAATTTATGTAGCAATGAAAACATCCAGATTGTGAGATCGGCCTTCAGTCTTCAGAATGAGGCAATGAAAGGGTAAATCAAGGCGGTCGAGTAGCCTTTAACTCAGGTGTCATGGACTACCTTCCTGGAAAATGAATGTGAAAGAGAACTCTGGGGGACTTAAGTTTTAATAATCTAACACATTAGTAATCATCTCTGATACATTCTTTCAGTCCTGCCAGAAACTCAGAAATGAATTTGGCAGGAGGATGAAGCAGACTGAGTGATACTGTGCTTCCGCGCTCAATTGCAGGAAGCAAGCAAAGCCAGGACAGCTAATATTTCACCACTTAATATAATTTCACTGGCAAATATGATGTGTCAGAAAATTGACATTTATGTCCCTAAAGGCAGTGGATGGTTTAATTTTACTGCCCACTTAAGTTCACTTTAAGGGATACTTCATCAGGAAAAAGTTGAGATATGCATTAACCTTTATTAATATGCAATGAACAAGCAGGACTTCCTTTCTAAAACTCTACTACTGCAATGTTAGGAAATGTTATGTATGAAAAACCCTGTCTAGGTAATGTACTGTCATTCAGAATGGATTGAAGGCATCAAAAAAATCTTTTGCAGAAGATTAATTGGTTTTATAGACTAACTCAAATGAAAAAGAGTGTGTGAGAACCAATACCCAGGTTCTCATTTTTCTTGTTGCCCTTGACCTCTCTGTTATATACCTGAAGACAGAACACAGAACTACAACTTAGAGGAAGAATGGATCTAATCACTGGAAATTATCTTTCTTTTTTTTTTTAATTTTTAAAATTTTTATTTATTTATTTATTTAATTTTGGTATCATTAATCTACAATTACATGAAAGACATTATGTTTACTAGGCTTCCCCCTTCACCAAGTCCCCCCCCCACAAACCCCTTCAGTCACTGTCTATATCAGTGTAGTAAGATGCTGTAAAATCACTACTTGTCTTCTCTGTGTTGTACAGCCCTCCCTGTGCCCCCCCCCACTATACATGCTAATAGTAATGCCCCCTTTCTTTTTTCCCACCCTTATCCCTCACTTCCCACCCATCCTCCCCAGTCCCTTTCCCTCTGGTTACTGTTAGTCCATTCTTGGGTTCTGTGATTCTGCTGCTGTTTTGTTCCTTCAGTTTTCCTTTGTTCTGTTGTTGCGAATGGTAGGATCTGTTTTATTCTTATTGCTGAGTAGTATTCCATTGTGTATATGTACCACATCTTCTTTATCCATTCATCTACTGATGGACACTTAGGTTGCTTCCATATCTTGGCTATTGTAAATAGTGCTGCGATAAACATAGGGGTGCATCTGTCTTTTTCAAACTGGAGTGCTGCATTCTTAGGGTAAATTCCTAGAAGTGGAATTCCTGGGCCAAATGGTATTTCTACTTTGAGCATTTTGATGAACCTCCATACTGCTTTCCACAATGGTTGAACTAATTTACATTCCCACCAGCAGTGTAGGAGGGTTCCCCTTTCTCTACAACCTCGTCAACATTTGTTGTTGTTTGTCTTTTGGATGGTGGCGATCCTTACTGGTGTGAGGTGATATCTCATTGTGGTTTTAATTTCCATTTCTCTGATGACAAGCGGTGTGGAGCATCTTTTCATGTATCTGTTGGCCATCTGAATTTATTCTTTAGAGAACTGTCTATTCAGATCCTCTGCCCATTTTTTAATTGGATTACTTGCTTTTTGTTTGTTGAGGTATGTGAGCTCTTTATATATTTTGGATGTCAACCCTTTATCGGATCTGTCATTTATGAATATATTCTCCCATACTGTAGAATACCGTTTTGTTCTATTCATGGTGTCCTTTGCTGTACAGAAGCTTTTCAGCTTGATATAGTCCCACTTGTTCATTTTTGCTTTTGTTTCCCTTGCCCAGGGAGATATGTTCAAGAAGAGGTCACTCATGTTTATGTCTAAGAGATTTTTGCCTATGTTTTTTTTCTAAGAGTTTTATGGTTTCATGACTTATGCTCAAGACTTTGATCCATTTCGAATTTACTTTTATGTATGGGGTTAGACAGTGATCCAGTTTCATTCTCTTACATGTAGCTGTCCAGTTTTGCCAACACCAGCTGTTGAAGAGACTGTCATTTCCCCATTGTATGTCCATGGCTCCTTTATCTAATATTAGTTGACCATATATGTTTGGGTTAATGTTTGGAGTCTCTATTCTGTTCCATTGGTCTGTGGCTCTGTTCTTGTGCCAGTACCAAATTGTCTTGATTACTGTGGCTTTGTAGTAGAGCTTGAAGTTGGGGAAAGAGATTCCCCCCCACTTTATTCTTCCTTCTCAGGATTGCTTTCGCTATTCGGGGTCTTTGGTGTTTCCATATGAATTTTTGAACTATTTGCTCCAGTTCATTGAAGAATGCTGTTGGTAATTTGATAGGGATTGCATTGAATTTGTATATTGTTTTGGGAAGGATGGCCATTTTGACGATATTAATTCTTCCTAGCCAGGAGCATGGGATGAGTTTCCATTTGTGAGTGACCTCTTTAATTTCTCTTAAGAGTGTCTTATAGTTTTCAGGGTATAGGTCTTTCATTTCCTTGGTTAGGTTTATTCCTAGGTATTTTATTCTTTTTGATGCAATTGTGAATGGAATTGTTTTCCTGATTTCTCTTTCTATTAGTTCATTGTTAGTGTATAGGAAAGCCACAGATTTCTGTGTGTTAATTTTGTATCCTGCAACTTTGCTGAATTCCGGTATTAGTTCTAGTAATTTTGGAGTGGCGTCTTTAGGGTTTTTTATGTACAATATCATGTCATCTGCAAATAGTGACAATTTAACTTCTTCTTTACCAATCTGGATTCCTTGTATTTCTTTGTTTTGTCTAGTTGCCGTAGCTAGGACCTCCAGTACTATGTTGAATAACAGTGGGGAGAGTGTGCATCCCTGTCTTGTTCCTGATCTGAGAGGAAAAGCTTTCAACTTCTCGCTGTTCAGTATGATGTTGGCTGCGGGTTTATCATATATGGCCTTTATTATGTTGAGGTACTTGTCCTCTATGCTCATTTTGTTGAGAGTTTTTATCATGAATGGATGTTGAATTTTGTTGAATGCTTTTCAGCATCTATGGAGATAATCATGTGGTTTTTGTCTTTCTTTTTGTTGATGTGGTGAATGATGTTGATGGATTTTTGAATGTTGTACCATCCTTGCATGCCTGGGATGAATCCCACTTGGTCATAATGTATGATCCTCTTGATGTCTTTTTGAATTCGGTTTGCTAATATTTTGTTGAGTATTTTTGCATCTACGTTCATCAGGGATATTGGTCTGTAATTTTGTTTTTTGGTGGGGTCTTTGCCTGGTTTTGCTATTAGGGTGATGTTGGCTTCATAGAATGAGTTTGGGAGTATTCCCTCCTCTTCTATTTTTTGGAAAACTTTAAGGAGAATGGGTGTTATGTTTTCTCTGTATGTCTGATAAAATTCTGAGGTAAATCCATCTGGCCTGGGGGTTTTGTTCTTGGGTAGTTTTTTGATTACTGCTTCAATTTCATTGCTGGTAATTGGTCTGTTTAGATTTTCTGTTTCTTTCTGAGTCAGTCTTGGAAGGTTATATTTTTCTAGGAAGTTGTCCATTTCTTCTAGGTTTTCCAGCTTGTTAGCATATAGGTTTTCATAGTATTCTCTAATAATTCTTTGTATTTCTGTGGGGTCCGTTGTGATTTTTCCTTTCTTGTTTCTGATTCTGTTGATGTGTGTTGATTCTCTTTTTCTCTAAATAAATCTGTTTAGAGGCTTATCTATTTTGTTTATTCTCTCGAAGAACCAGCTTTTGGTTTCATTGATTTTTTCTTTTGTTTTCTTCTCAATTTTATTTATTTCTTCTCTGATCTTTATTATGTCCCTACTTCTGCTGACCTTAGGCCTCATTTGTTCTTCTTTTTCCAATTTCGATAATTGTGACATTAGGCTATTCATTTGGGATTGTTCTTCCTTCTTTAAATATGCCTGGATTGCTATATACTTTCCTCTTAAGACTGCTTTTGCTGTATCCCACAGTAGTTGGGGCTTTGTGTTGTTGTCATTTGTTTCCATATATTGCTAAATCTCCATTTTAATTTGGTCGTTGATCCATTGATTATTTAGGAGCATGTTGTTAAGCCTCCATGTGTTTGTGAGCCTTTTTGCTTTCTTTGTACAATTTATTTCTAGTTTTATACCTTTGTGGTCTGAGAAGTTGGTTGGTAGAATTTCAATCTTTTGGAATTTACTGAGGCTCTTTTTGTGGCCTAGTATGTGGTCTATTCTGGAGAATGTTCCATGTGCACTTGAGAAGAATGTGTGTCCTGTTGCTTTTGGATGTAGAGTTCTATAGATGTCTATTAGGCCCATCTGTTCTAGTGTGTTGTTCAGTGCCTCTGTGTCCTTACTTATTTTCTGTCTGGTGGATCTGTCCTTTGGAGTGAATGGTGTGTTGAAGTCTCCTAAAAGGAATGCATTGCATTCTATTTCCTCCTTTAATTCTGTTAGTATTTGTTTCACATATATTTGTACTCCTGTATTGGGTGCATATATATTTAGAATGGTTATATCCTCTTGTTGGACTGAGCCCTTTATCATTATGTAATGTCATTCTTTATCTCTTGTTACTTTCTTTGTTTTGAAGTCTATTTTGTCTGATACTAGTATTGCAACACCTGCTTTTTTCTCACTGTTGTTTGCATGAAATATCTTTTTCCATCCCTTGACTTTTAATCTGTGCATGTCTTTGGGTTTGAGGTGAGTCTCTTGAAAGCAGCGTATAGATGGGTCTTGCTTTTTTATCCATTCTATTACTCTGTGTCTTTTGATTGGTGCATTCAGTCCATTTACATTTAGGGTGATTATTGAAAGATATGTACTTATTGCCATTGCAGACTTTTAATTTGTGGTTAACAAAGGTTCAAGGGTAGCTTCTTTGCTATCTTACTGTCTAATTTAACTCGCTTATTGAGCTATTATAAGCACTGTCTGATGATTCTTTATTTCTCTCCCTTCTTATTTCTCCTCCTCCATTCTTTATATGTTGGGTGTTTTGTTCTGTGCTCTTTTTAGGAGTACTCCCATCTAGAGTAGTCCCTCTATGATACCCTGTAGTGGTGGTTTGTGGGAGGCAAATTCCCTCAACTTTTGCTTGTATGGTAATTGTTTAATTCCTCCTTCATATTTAAATGATAATCATGCTGGATACAGTATTCTTGGTTCATGGCCCTTCTGTTTCATTGCATTAAACATATCATGCCATTTTCTTCCAGCCTGTAAGGTTTCTGTTGAGAAGTCTCATGATAGCCTGATGGGTTTTCCTTTGTAGGTGACCTATTTTTTTCTCTCTGGCTGCCTTTAATACTCTGTTCTTGTCTTTGATCTTTGCCATTTTAATTATTATGTGTGTTGGTGTTGCCCTCTGTGGGTCCCTTGTCATGGGAGTTCTGTGTGTTTCTGTGATCTGAGAGGCCATTTCCTTTCCTAGTTTGGGGAAGTTTTCAGCAATCATTCCTTCAAAGACACTTTCTATCCCTTTTTCTCTCTCTTCTTCTTCTGGTACCCCTATAATGCAGATATTGTTCCTTTTGGATTGGTCACACAGTTCTCTTAACATTCTTTCATTCTTGGAGATCCTTTTATCTCTCTCTGCATCAGCTTCTCTGTGTTCCTGTTCTCTGTTTTCTAGTCCATTAATGGTCTCTTGCATATCATCCATTCTGCTTTGAAGTCCTTCCAGAGATTGTTTTATTTCTGTATTCTCCCTCCTTAGTTCTTGCATATTTCTCTGCAAGTCCATCAGCATGGTTATGACTTTTGTTTTGAATTCTTTTTCAGGAAGATTGGTTAAATCTACCTCCCCAGATTCCTTCTCAGTAGAGGATGTAGAAGGTGTCTGGGTTAGCCTGGTCTAACCACACAAGAGGAAATAGGGTCAACCATGAAGCAAGTATGAGGAAAATACTCTCAATTTCATTAAATTAAGTGACAAAAAAGCATTGCATTTACTTTGTTCTAAGCTTGAATATCTGAAAGTGTTAGTAAGAACTTCCTTTGACTTCACCCATATGACACACATGTGTCTATCCTCTTGCTCTGTGCATTAGGACTTATATGGATTAAATTTTTTTGCCTTTTCATGTTGATAGATGCAGTGGTATGCTATTGACTGGTCTGTCAGCTGGGAGAGCCTAGACCTTTTCCACTTGCTCCTGGCCTTTCTTTTCTGGGACAATGGTGACCCCTAGCGGCTTGTGTTGGGCAATTGTGTGTAGACTGGGTCTGTTTCTTGCCCAGCCGCTATGGAGGAAGCTCCCTTGCTGTGGGCATGGCCAGCTTCAGGCTGCTGCTCCCCTTCACCAGGTGCTGGATTCTCGCAGGTGTGGATGTCGTGTGGCTGTTGTCCTGTGTCTTCTGGTATCTCTTTTAGGGATAGTTGTATTTGTTGTATTTTCAAAAATATATATGTTTTGGGGAGGAGATTCCCACTGTCCTACTGATGCCGCCGTCTTGGCTGTGCCTGGAAGTTGTCTTTCATTGGGACCTCAGTGCATCACTTTTGACCATGGTCCTCCCTGGACTTTATTAGATTTCTCTTTGGGAATTACACAGAAATCTCTTTCTGTGATTTTCTTATTAAAATAAACTAAAGAAATTTACAAGCTAGAAGATAAGTATTACCCTTTGACCTTTAATGATACAGAAAAGCATAACAGAGATATTTGATATTAATTTTGAAAATGTATTTTTTTCTTATATGACTTAGTTTAGAGAATAACCACAAAATAAGAAGTGACTAGCATATAAACCTTCGGAAGGCAATTTTCCCTTGCCAATCTCCCCATTTAGGGTGGAATTTCAGAGAATGAGGCCCATGCTAGTGCTCTTAAGACATCATGTTTATTTCCTTGCTGTAGAAATTAAGGAGTAAAAGTTAGTAATTAGTGTCAGGATGCCAGAGAATGGGGAAATCAGCATTTCTAAATGGCTTGTTGTGTATTCACAAAGTTTCTTTTACGTGAATATGTTATCTAGTGGTTTTTGTTTGTCACCCTGCCATTTCTCTTTAATGTGTGTACTTGCAGTGGAATGGCCGGCTGTGGGATTATAGATAATAGATATTCCTATATAGACTGGAGGGGAGAAGCAGCCTTTGGGTTTGAGCAGGCATTCAGATTCTGCCTCTCACATAGTATTTGGTTGGACAAGTCATTTAACCTCTCTCAGCCTCAAATTTTTTGGTTGTCTAATGGAAATGATAGTAACTACTTTCCAGGGTTGTTCTGAGAATAATGTGTGAGAGTCAATATAAAATGCTTAGCATAATTCCTGGCACAGCAAATCATGGGTTTACTGGACTTCTGTTGAAACAAAGTTTTATCATTATATTCCAGTTAGCTTCAATGAACAAAAATTTGTGATTTTGCCTACTATGTGCCAAACATGATATTCAGCCTTAGGATACAACAGCAGACAATACAGAAAAGTATGTGGCCCAGTTGACAACAGCAGTAAAGATAGAAGAAAGTTTGGTTTGCTTGAAAGGTGTCCTGATTTTGACAATTCCCAAATGGCCCACTCTTCCCTTCCTTATTCCAAGAAAAGCCCAGGACAAATGGCTTTTATTGGCCTCATGGTGGAAATAATTCTGTATTCCCAGATTGATATTGGGCTTGGCATCCTTATAACAAAATTACTGAAATTCCACGATGCTTTGATATTTAATGTGATGTTATGAAATTTATTTCCCAGCTTGTGTATGTGATGAAAAAGGGGTTACTTAGAATTTACAGGTAACCATTTTGTGGCAAGTTGACACTATTGTGATATTCTCTTTTGGATCACTATGGAAATTTGAAATACTGAATGAACTTTACTACAAAATAATACTCAAAAATGTAGTTAATATTCAATGATAATGTCATCATGTATAAAACTTGGCAACTCCAAGACACTAAATTCTTGATCTTGTAGGTTTGACTCCAAAGCTGAATCTATGGTGATCTTTTTTCCATTTAGATTTTTTTCTTGAATCTCACAGGCTGCCTTCCTGAGGCTCACATGGCTGCCTCCGAGGCATTTTACTTAGACTGCTGCAATTCATAGGTCGCCACCAGGGGCTGTCTCAGAGCTAAGCTGTTGATTTGGACCAAACAAGAGGAAATAGGGTCAACCATGAAGCAAGTATGAGGAAAATACTCTCAATTTCATTAAATTAAGTGACAAAAAAGCATTGCATTTACTTTGTTCTAAGCTTGAATATCTGAAAGTGTTAGTAAGAACTTCCTTTGACTTCACCCATATGACATGCATGTATCTTTCCTCTTGCTCTGGGCATTAGGACTTAGGTATTCATCGTACTCTCAGAAGGCAGGTACAATGAAATCACAGGCAGGCAGAGGACATGTAGGAACATTCACAGTGTCATCAGACACTTCAAAAAGCCACGTAATAATTCTTTTCCCATCACAAAGATCAACAACAGAGCTTGTGATCTTTAAGAAACAATTGTATACTGGGAAAATTCCAGGAGAACATAAAGAAAATTTGAAGTTTTAGTTCACTTATTAAGTACATCATAAATAGATGTACAATTCATTTGGCTAACTTTTTAAAGTTTAAAGTCAGTACATAAAATGGTGACTCTCTTATTCTGGACTCTTTGCTCATCTCCTCCCTCTTCTCCTATTCTTCCCGCCTCTACCACTTAGCCTGCTCCTCCGGCCTGGCCTCATGCAGAGAATGTGTAGGAGCTCCAGCTGAGCTGTATCTACAGTCCTCCCAACCCAGGGGCAGACCTGTGAGTGATGCTTCCTCTGATACCAGTCCCCCGTTGCCAATCACCCCCCAATATTCCAGTCTTTCTAGAAACAAGGCACTATCATTGTATTAGAGTGATTTGTCATACTGCAGTAGGAACTGGATAGTATATTTTAATATCTGATAAGGTTAGACCTTACTCATTCTTTTTCAGAAATTTTCTGATTAGTCTTGCTAACTTTTCAAATACATTTTAGAAACATACTGTAGTCTCCTTGAAGCCCCTTTTCTGCCACTAAATGTATATATGTATATACGTATATATAAAATTTTCTTAGGTTGGCTTAAATATTATATTATAATATCAAGAATGTTTCTGTTCAAAAGTAGGATATATATTTCTACTTATAAAAAATTTTAAATGTACCTTAGTAAAATTTAAGATTTTCAGTTCTATAAATCTTATACATCATATATTCAAAATAATTAAACAACTAAGGCAGAGCAAAACCAATGAGAAAATATAGGCCAGTCCTTGTGGTTGAGATAATTATTACCACTATGCACAAACATTGATTTTTAATTTTTGAATCCAACAACTCTGTTTGCCTCTGGGAATCTATCCAAAAGAATTAATTGCATGCATTGAAAGACATACTTGTTTGAGTGTGTTCCCTGTGTTTCAGTAGAGAAGTACAGTGATCAGTTGTAATAATAAAAATGATTGAGGTAGTTCTATACTATGTGCTAATATATGTACTAATGTGGGACAATCTTTAAGATACATTATTACATGGAAGAAATCAGACTATAAAACATGTTTTTGCTTATATACTAGAAATATTGTTGAGTGCATGGGTGGATAGATAAATAAAGGATCAATACATTTATTTTCCTATTCTTCCAAGTTCTAGGAACATCACTGGAAATCAGTTTTCAAATCTTTCCAGAGTTAGAAAAAAATTAATTATATGTCTCACAGAATTTGTGGTTATGAAATTCCGTGTTTGTTTCTTGGGATTAAGGATTATAGTGTGTAACAGTGACAATACCACGTAATTTTCTCTTTCTGGACACACTTGAAACCTTCATATTTCAGTCTCCCTTGCAATCAGGTTGAGGTCATGGAATATAGGCAGAAATGTTATAAGCTACTCTTAGGTCTGACCTTTAAGAAAGGCTATTGACTCTAGCTCTCTCTTCATAGAATTACAGGGGTCATGTGTTCTTAATGGAAGGCTTAATGAGAGTCCCTGGATCATCTTCTGGAGGAGAGATGATCACACTGATATGAACAATAAATAAGCTTTCACTATGTTATAAAAATGAGATTGTAGAGTTTTTTGTTGCTGTAGCATAGCCCAGCTTAACCTGACCAATACATACGGAGAAGGGTTTGTTTAGAACTGAGAACTTCCTAGGTCAATTTGTATGACAGGAGAAAGGCTTCGATTAAGAAGCCTATAGGCTAAAGAAGCCAATTATAGGGATTTAGGAGAAAGGAGATTTGGATGAAGTTATTCTGCTTTAGAAGTTCTGAGAAGTTGGGATCAGATTTATGACTTCTTAGGGGAGAAATTTTATCTGGAGCATAGCTGTATTTCCACAATTGCCAGGAGAACAGATTTTAAGGATGAAGCTGTCAGCTTTCTTCTGAGGGCACTTCTTTGTGCCATCTAAGACCAGACTTGGAGACATTTTGAGATGCTATATTTGTCTCTGAGGAGTTACCTTGGAGGAAGAAAGCATCTAAGATTTGTTATTTGATACATGACAAGTATTAATTTTTCCTCTTATTATGGCAATTTCTGATTATACATTTAAATAAATTACTTAGAATAAAAATAAAAAGACCTTAAAATTGCCTGCAATTATAAAAACAGTTATGAGAAAATAAGAGAACAAATACTGAGCTAAGCACTTAATCTGAATAAAAAATCTTTAAAAGTCATAACAGAATCAATAGACTGAGCTTCATTCATATATCAAAAGGTACCTGAGAGGCAAGGAAAAAAGCAGGATGATAAGCAGCTTCAGGAGGAGAGGAACAGAAGAAGGCTGAGATATATTATTAGATAATCAGATTGCATATTACAGTCATAGGCTCAAGTACTGGATCCAAAGAATAATTTTAATAAAAATGTCTTCCCTTTGGGCTAGTGGAGTGATGGAAGAGATTCAAGTCTGTCTGAAACTCCACCGCTTCTCTCTCTCTTCAAAGACAAAATGTTACTTTCTTCCTACGGGAAAGCTATGCCCACCACCACCCTTGTTTGTGTCACACAGTCTAGAACAAGAATCTGAAGCTTCAGTGTGATGTTTTTTGCTTCCAAACTTCCCGTGGGTGGGAGATGGTGGGAAGGAGTGAGTTCTCCAGTGTCAAAGGGGAGAGTGTCCTAGGATCAGCTAATTTGAGTGTACTTTTCAATATTCTTACCAGGGAGGATTTTGAGGACCTCCTGGGTTTTTCAGTTAGAGAACTTACTAGGGCAGGTACATTTTCTGAGGGTAGAAAATTAAAATGTACAGAATTAGTCCAGAAAAATCCATATTGAGAAAGGAATTACATCCTTGATTAGCAACGGCCTTCGTGTGCCCTTGGTGTAAAATGGGACTCATTTTGGTTGGAGGTGCCTGGGATTTCTTTCCTATCTTCACCTAAAACACCAGCCAGAATCTGGAAAGAGCTCCATTGCGCTTTAATTTCAGTAAAGAACAACCACAATAACAAACCCTTGATCAGAATAAAGACACATTCATGGCCCCAAATAACTCCTTTGATAACCATTAGGGACACACAAAGTTACTGTCTCTTATCAGTGAACAAGTTTACCTCAGGCTTTCGAAAGTAGCTGATGTTTTTTCAAAGAAATGCTGTAATTAAGAAATTACAGTGAAACAAAATAAATCAGAAGAGTAAGAACAAAGAACTTCTGAGCACAATAAATTTTCTTCCAAAGTAGTTAGAATGAACTGGAAGAAATATACTGATCATCTGGCCTAACAATATAATTTTATTTATTTATTATTGAAGTATAATTAATATACAATGTTATGTTAATTTCAAGTATACAACATAGTGATTCAATAGTTATGTGTTATTAAATGCTCACCCTCAATTAGTGTAGGTACTATCTGTGAACACAGAAAGATATTACAGTATTATTGAGTATATTCTCTATGCTGTACTTTCATCCCCATGACTAATTTATTTTATGATTGAGATTTTATGCCTCTTTATCCCCTCCACCTATCTTAGCCCCTAACCCTCCCAACCCTCCCCCATGGTAACCACAATTCTCTGCTCAGTGTCTATGAGTCTACTACTATTTTTTTTTTTGCTCCTTTTTTATTTTGTTTTTTTGCTCATTTGTTTTGTTTTATTTTGTTTTTTTAGATTCCACATCTAAGTGAAATCATATGGCATTTATCTTTCTCCACCTGGCTTATTTCATTTAGCATAATGCCTTCTAGGTTCATCCATGTTGTTGCAAGTGGCAAGATTTCTTTCCTTTTTATGGCTGAATAATATTCTGTTGTGCCTATGTATCACCTCTTCTTTTTCCATCCATCTATTGATGGACACCTTGGTTGCTTCCATATCTCAGCTATCGTAAATAATGCGGCAACAAACATAGGGGTGCATGTATCTTTTTGAATCAGTGATTTTGCTTTCCTCAGGTAAATTCCCAGAAGTGGAATTGCTGGGTCACAGCCATATGATCTTACATATGAGGAAACCGAAACTAAGGAGAATGAAAGACTGACTTCCAGTCACACAGGCAGTGGTGGGCTGAGGCCTGAGATGCAGGCATCCTGACCTGATTCTAGGCTTCCTTCCTCCTGTCCTGCCATCTAGTTTTCTGTTTTCCTTTCTGTAATGCCATTTAACTACTAACATGTCTATGAACCAGACTCTTTCCTTCTTCATCTTGGAAACACAACCCACACAGTATATCTTATAATGGTCCTATGTTAGGGGGTGATGAGGTGGGGGGCTGGTGATGGGTATCATAGTCTATAAATTAAATTAGTCTTCTTTTCCCTTAGGAGATCTTTCTTCACACAGGGCCCATATCTTATTTGTGTTTGAATCTTGAATACTTACTAAAGTGCCAGAAGAGTTAAGCATTTTAGGATTTTAGAGAGCAATAAAGTTGAGAGATTATGTTGGAGCAAGATTGAGGAGGATCCTGATTTAATCCAAGGAATTTAGCTCTTTTCTAGTTGCCCTCTCCATTCAAGTTTATTTGCATTCTGCTAGTCATTGACATTATTATCTATTTTAAGTAGGTTTTAAACAAATTTAAATATAACTATAATATAAGGGAAGTATGGAAGACCTACATTCTGAAGAATTCTCCTGAAGGACATTCCTTCAGATTCTCAGTCTCCTGTGACCTATACCCCCTTTTCCCACATTGTCTGTGACTTTACTGGCTCTTGACAGACAATCCAGGGAGTGCTAGTCAGTATTCACGTTCAGCAAACCTTGGCACATCTAAGCTGCAGAATTCATGCAGGTGGCTGAATAATCACCCCTAAGCTCTTATTCCTGCTTACTGCCCTTGCTTCAGTCACATGAAAAGAGAGGCACCATACAAGAATCTGTCATCGTGGTGGTGATTATCACCCAGTTCTCAAAGGATATGGAGTGAAGATGGACATATCAAGTAGGCAAATGATATCCTGACTGCTGATCTCTTTCTAATCCTCAGGTATTGAAACCTGATTAGACTTGGCTTATTCTGGCTATGACCTCTTTTTTAAACTAATGAGCTAAATAGCTAATTAATGCATTCAAAACTTATTATTTTGTATTGCAAGGTACCATGAAGTATGCTAAGCATTGCTGTACTTGGTAGGACACAAACCAAATACCCCAAACTGTGTATCAAGTACGTGGAAAAGGATATTGTAGCTCAGGGTCAGAGAGGGTTCCCAGTCCCGGACAAGTTCACTATGGTGTCCGTGAGACTGAATAATGACAACGGAATGTCAAGGGTAAAAAGGGGCTCATACCAAGCTTTATTCTTACAGCAGTAGGCTGAGCCCTAGACTCCCCTCTGCTTCCATCTCTGCCTCCTTCTCAGCCTCTGTGCCTCCCTTTCCTGCTTCCTCTTGCTCTCTTCTGTAAACTCTGCTCTCCAGCTTCCCTCTGCTCTTAGCACAGGGCAGAACTCTTCTTAAAGCAATACCGGCCGTAATAGTTTATGGCCAATCAGTATGCAAAGCAGGCGCTTGCGCAGTGGTCTAAGTATGACCTGATCCCACATACACCGTGGTTTTCAGGTGAGGAACCTGACCATGGAACTTCCACTTTCTCTTCAGATATACAGTCACTTCCTTAATAAAGATAATTGATTAATTCAGCATAAATGATAGTATCCTTGCTGTGTGCCAAACACTGTTCCAGATTCTGGGGAATGTATCTGTAAATAAGGTAAAGCCTTGTTGGAAGCCACCTTTAAACGTAGGGGTGAGGCAGATACATGAATGGGCAATTATGAAACAATGTTAAATTAAAAACTGTAAAAGGAAAGAGTCCCTGAGCGCACACAGGAAGGAACAGAAGTTCAGCCTTAAGGTAGGGTGAGGGAGGACTTCCTGAGCAAGAAGTGCAAAACAAATGTCTGGTAAGTGAATATCTATGACTTAATAAGTAGAGGTTCTTCTGTGAAATTAAAGCAGATGACATATGATAGTATTTGCTTTCCTATTTGAAGTGGCTCTCACTATCTACTGAAATGGTTTGCTAAGTCTTTTAAGAAATAGATAATAGTAGTTTTAGTCCAATATTCCACTACTTTGAGTCTGTTATTAAAGAATAATCTAAAATATGAAATAACCTAAAGGTTTGAATATCTTTTATGATAGTGCTCATTATAATGAAGATACATTGTAAAAAAATGTAAATTTTTATCAATAGAGGAAATGTTCATTAAATTTTGTTTGCATCCATGCTATAGTTAGAAATGGTGGTTATGAAAACTTCGTGAAGAGTAGCTTTTTCTGCATGTCATAGGAGGTAGAATAGGGGAAAGAGACTATAGAGAGGGAAGAAGGAAAAAGACAGGAAGGCCCAGGAAAAATCGAAATATTTAAGCCAGAATCCATCTAGTTTTTTTTTTGAACATTGAAACTTTTTGCTCATCTTACCTTGTGGTTTTCAAAACTGACTTTTGGAAGGGGAAATTTTAATAAAAAATGGTATCTTGTATGTATTTCCAATATATAAAACTTATAAATGTAGAAAGCAATATTTTATTAATAACTGATTTGAAAAACTCCAATTTATAGTACTTACCTCAAACAAGCCAATTCATGAGAACAATGAAACAGTTTTGATGGACTCAATAACCTGAAGTTGGGTTTTATGAATGACAATTGCCATCTTCTGTTTGTCTCAGCTTCCATTTTATTTCTTTAGTGTGTTTTGGCTGTAGAGTATGAAGAAACTTCTGATTCATCCCAATCAATATTAGTGACATGCTTGTAGAGCTTTATAGAAGCAGACATGCAATTCATAAGAAGAATACTACAAAGACTAATCAATACACACCTAAAAGAAGGTTAAATATGTGCTCAGAGTTAGAAGAAAGATTTGTATTCTGACCTCAAAACAAAAACAGGTTATGTTGGCAGCCTTTGTTAAGTTGGTTTTCTTCAATATGTCAGAGATTTGGTGCATAACACATTTGAGTAAGCATGTTGGACTTCATTCCAATCTTTAAAACAGTTTAAAAGTATGTGCATATATTGTATGTGTAAATGAAATCTGATCAAACCTTTACATATTTTCTGGAGATAAAAATTATTACATACATTGCACCTGACTTGAACTGTCATTTTCATAGGTATATAGCATGTGTTTTGCTTTGCCAGGGTATATTTATTATAATTAAGAAGTAGATACTTGTGGGTATTTTGAAGAAAACTTTTGAGGAAGAGAATTCTAAAAAAATTGTAGTACTATAAACTGTTGTACTTGTTCCTTGGACTCCTGTCCCCAGTACGTGTAATGAATGTCAGATAAGGTTAAAATGCTGTGGTTGTTTGGGTAGAGAGTAAAATGAGCTTGAGAAGCAAGGACACATTCATGTCAACGAACAGGAAGGATTAGAGGTGGGCTGTGAAGGTAAAGAGAAAAGGATTGGGAATTATCTAAGATACCCTTTTTATTCTCCGTGGTTCCCAGTAATTTAGGGTATGCTGAGACCCATCAGTGTTCCAAAGTGGAAGGTAGTCAGCACCTACATGCAGGCTGATTGGGACCCACACCCTCAGGCAGCTGCTGGGTCTGTATGTAATTAGGTCCCTTCTAGGGAGGAACTGAGCAATAGACATTTTTTCTTGCTTCCTCTTCACTAGGCCCAGGGGCACAGCTGCTCAGATGATCCTGAGCCTGTTAAAAACTTTGTTTGCTACAGTCCTGTGGGACTCCTAAATGGAAAACTTATTATCTACTTTTTCTATTCCTTTTATTCACTTCTACTGGGAGAATTCCTTAATAAATTACCTGTACCTAAACCCTTGGCCAAGCATCCATTTCTAGGAAAACTCCAATTTTTCAGTACTTATGTCAATCAAGCCAATTCATGAGAGCAATGAGAAAAATTATTTCACTGCACTTATCCCTCACCATTCCTCTAGATTTAAAAGGTCTAATTTTAAATTAAATACAAGTTAAGACCTTGGCTAAGGAAAAAGAAATTGTGCAGAGGTGATACAGAGAAAGGGAGAGAAGGAGGGAGGGAGGGGAATAGGCCCCACCTTCCCACACTACCTGTATTGCTCTCCTAATCTATTCATTCCAAAATTACTATCTAAAGCCCACTATGTACATGCCACCCTTCCTTCTATCCATTTTATTGTTGCTCCAGTAAGTTCAATAAAAACTCGCATAGCATAGGTTATATGTCAATTATATCTCAATGAAAACATTCCATATCCCTGTGGATATAGAAAAGCTGATCCTAAAGTGTATCTGGAGAAGCAAAAGACCCACAATAGCCAACACAATATTGAAGAAGAACAAAGTCAGAGGATGGACACTACCTGACTCTAAGACTTGCAATAAAGCTACATAATCAGGACAGAATAGTACTGATGAAAGAACAGACAAATAGGTAGAGGGAACAGAACAGAGAGCCCAGAAATAGACCCACATAAATATAAACTGGTCTTTGACAAAGGGGCAAAGGCAAGACAATGGAGCAAAGAGAATCTTTTCAAGAAATGGTGTTAGAGAACTGGACATCCATATGCATACACACAAGAAAAGAATATAGATACAGACTTTATACCTGTCACAAAAATTTACTCAAAATGGATCACTAAACTATAGTTTAACACTTAGAATATAACATAGGAGATAGATGACCCTGAGTATGGCAATGACCTTTAAGATACTATACGTATGAAAGAAATACCTAGAAGGTGGACTTCATTAAAATGAAAAACTTTTGCTCTGTGAAAGACAATGTCAAGAGAATCAGAAGACAAGCCACAGACTGGGAGAAAATATTTGCAAAATACATATCTGGAAAAGGACTGTTATCTAAAATACACAAAGAACTCCTAAAACTCAAAATAACAAAACAAACCACCCATTAAAAAATGGAGAAAAGACTAACAGAAACCTCACCAAAGAAGATATGCAGATGACAAATAGACCATGAAAAAAATGTTCAACAGCATATGTCATTAGGGAATTACAAATTAAAGCAGTGATATACACTATATACATATGAGAATGGCCAAAATGCAGAACACTGATAATACCAAATTCCGATGAGGATGTAGAGCAATATTCTCATTCATTTCTGGTGAGAATGCAAAATGGTACAACCACTTTGGAAGACAGCTGGGCAATTTCTTACAAAGCTAAACGCACTCTTGCCTGCAATCTAAGGGTCATACTCCTTGGTATTTATCCAAAGGAGTTGAAACTTAGGTCCACACAAACACCTGCACAATGACGCTTATAGCAGCCTTACACATAATTGTAAAAACTTGGAAGCAACCAAGATGTCCTTCAGTAGATTAATGGATAAATAAATTGTGATACATGCTTTGGACTTATAGGTCTTTAAATCAGGAGACTGCCCCAAGAGAGTCATTGAGTCAATCAAGATAAAGGATCTATTTCACTATGAACTTGGTGGGACCCCAAAATCACAAAGCATCAGAAGTATTAGTGCTTCTAGATTAAAGCACATTAACTTCAATGATCTCGGTCAACACTAGGAAGTTTATGGGGTTCAGCCAGTGGAAGTGCCAAAAGAGAAGCTAAAGAAATAGCTCTGATTCAGATTCTGCTTAGGGGATGACCTCATAATAGCAGCTGGTGGATGTTGTAAAAAAAGTGTTTTAAAGGTAACCTTAAAAATGGTGGTTGGACTCATCTTGTGAACTTTTAAAGTTTCCAGGCCCCACTTCATATCAATTAAATCTGATTCTCTGGGCTGGGAACAGACAACAATATATTTAAAAATAATTTCCTAGGCCATTTCAATGTGCAACCACTGCTTACAAAGAATACTCTGAGTAGTTACTTTGTGGAGATCACAAACATATAGGGATACATTTAAGTAGTAAAAGTATTGCCATGCCAATATAACACACATATTCAAAAAGTGCTATATGTCAAACGACTTAAGTGTTCAGATGGTGAGATGGCTAATTTTATGCATCAGCTTGACTGGGCTGTAGGGTGTCAGCATATTTGATCAGACATTTTTCTGGGTGTTTCTGGATGCAAAGGTGTTCTTGGATAAGATGAACATTTAAGTTGGTAGACTTTAACATTAAATTTACATTAACATTTTAATCAGTAGAGTAAAGCAGTGCCCTTTATAATGTGCGTGGGCCTCATCCAATCAGTTGAAAGACTGACTAGATCCTTCCTTGGGTAGGAGCCTTCTCCAGCTGATGGCCTTCTGACTTCACTTGCAACATTGATTCTTCCTGCCTGATCTCCTTTCAATTAGAACTCTGCTCTCCCTGCGTCTTCCACACCATTGGTACCCCCTGAAGATTTTGGATTTACCAGACTTTACAATCACATGATCCAGGTCCATAAGTCACATATCCTTTTGGTTCTCTGAAGAACTGTGATACAGATGTTATTTCTGGAAAACTGTTACTTGTCTCAGAAAAGTGGCACCAGTGTTCAGTAAGATTTTGATGTGAAGAGGCATGTGAACAGTTTGAATGAAATTGTTTCATGAAATCTGAAGGTAGAAAAAGGTAGTATTTTTACAGAATATGTGATTTAAAATAGGTATGTAACTAAAGTCAAATATGTCTATATTTGACTTTTAAGATTTACATTCTTATTAGCATACACATATTTAATCAGACTCTTACCCTCATTGCTATTGTACTTGAATTCCCATTTGGATATTGGGAGATGATCTTCTATTCTGGGTTGTGTTATGTTCAGGCATTCCATAATTAATTTCATTGAGCCTCAGTTTTCTTATATGTAATAGGGAATAAAATAGTTCTACCCTTAGGGTTATCATAGGAATGAAATGATACAATAAACATAAAATGTTTAACATAGTACCTAGCATATAGTTATTATTCAATAATTATATATATATATATTTCTTTAGAAGTATATTATAAAGATGGAGTTTAAAAAAGAATAGGTAGAATTTAATTTTTTTTGCAAGTATTAGAAAATTGAAGTATTTGCAAGTATTAGCATTCAAATTGAAGTCAGGTTCTATTATTTTGATGTCACTTGTTTAGATAATCTCTCCTGTAAATGCAAGCATACATTCTTCATCATGTATTATTTTGGGGAAATGTCATGGTTCAACCCTGTTCTTTCCTTTGGCTAGAAAAAGCTGAAATAATGAGCTTACTGCTTTGTGAAGAAGAGAGTATTAATTCACAGTGTAAGCCTAAGAGACAGGGGTACAAATTTAATCAATTTGAGGGGAATGTATTAAATATTATATAACTTTTAACTGATTCAGGAGCAGGAAAGCCCTTTCTATTAGAAGGCTAAGCCTCCTCTGAAAGGCCCTAACAATGACTTCTCAGGTATAAAAATCTCCCTTCTGTATCTAATTTTTGACTAAAAAATTATAACTGCATATTCTTATCATTAATAATTATTTTCAACTATATAATTATGTTGGCAGTTATATTTATAAATCACAGCTTAGTCTGAACCCAACTTTACCTCTTAAAATTTCCATCAAGATGATTTTTAAAGGTCATGTAAAAGCTTGTATAAAAAACCACTCAAGGTATATTTTCTATAGCAACAATGTATCTTATTTGTAATTCATTCATTCACTCACTGGTTTTCATTGTCAACAATGTGCAAGAATATTGCATGTGTCACACACAAAAATGCATAACAATGGTCCCTTTCCCCAAAGAACATGGAGATCCAGTTTAGTCTCCTGGCTGAAGTAGACTGCCTCTTCAACACAGTCACCCTCTCTCCCATTACTTGATATTTTTCTTTATGGCATATCTGAAAATAAATGTTCTTTGAGTGCAGGCAGTCTTTTCTCATAGAAGAGTGCCTGATACTAGAAAATACTCAATAGATATCTGTTTATTGATAGATTACCTATGAGGTAGATACTTGTACTGTTATCTTTTTACAGCTGAAGGAATAGACACAAAGTGTTTAAGTTATTTGCTCCAAGTCACATGGTTGGTAAAGTGTTAGAGCTGGGGTTTGGTCCCTGTTATATGAAGATGCATAAATAGTGTTGCAAAGGCGCAAAAGATCAAGAATGGTGGCTAATTCTTTTCTGGTTCATTGCAGGTGATGAATAGGAAATGGTGCCTAAGATATAAGTTGCTTCATATACTAGGTCTTAAACACCAAGTTCAGAGGTTTGGACTTAATCCAGAAAACAGAATAGAAATAACCTGAGAGCAGATTCTGCTTTTATTGCTTTGTCTTTGCACGTTCTGATCTCAATGCCCTTTTCCCCACTTCTTCATCTCCTCTGGTGAGTACTGAAACCAACATTGTACCTCTCTGTGGTAAATGACACAGTGGCTGCACATATTTTCTTGTCCCTCTATTAAATAATACTGAGAACAAGCAAAAATAATAGCTTCTTGCTCTAGGAAATACATGCTCCTCAAAGATAAGACTATGAACCAGTGAAAATAATTTACTTACCATGCAAACCACTTCATCCTCTATACTGGCTTAAAAACAAATATTCAATTATGTCATAAATTCTGCCTAGTCCCATTTAGTTCCCTGTCTTTTAGACCCACTTTAAAGGCATTGAGACCATTTCTCAAAATCTTCTATCTTCCCCTGCCTTTACCCCTTTGAGACACTACTAAACCTTTGTCAAGATGGCATTATCTCTTACTGCAGCAAATCCAGTAAGCTTAGCTTTGTTTCCTCTTATGGTTTTTCTGGTAGACTTGCAGGGAGCTGACATTGACAACTTGTCCACTTTTTACAATATTCAGCTGAAACATCATTTCCCTTGGTAAGCTTGAGATGTCCCTCTCAATTCCTTGCTAAGGTGTAGTTAGTGCTTCCCTCCTGTGTCCCCATACTTCCCTGTACATACTCCCCGTAATGTCAGAGTGTAAACTTGCTGTTAGGCTATGAGTCCCTAAGAGCTGTGGCTGTGACTTTCATCCCTGTCTATTCTAGCATTGCCTTGAACATAGATTGGGCGCTCAATGACTTTGAATTGTTGACTGCTGTACTGAATAAATGAATAAGTGTATAACCAAGTGCAAAGATACTTGCCATAAGGAGATCAGATAGAAGGTGATTATAATAGTTTATCAACAAGGTAATGAGCAGCAGTGAATAGGTGAGAATAACCTCCCCTAAAGATGTATTGAATCAGGAGAGTTCAAGTATCACTGGGAAAATTCTAAGAACCAGTGGGAGAGAAAAATAGCCTTATATTTCTATCAGTGGCTTTCAGGCCTGAATGTACAATAAAATAAGCTAAGATGTTAAAAAAGATCCTGTGCCTTCTTCCTGGACATTACCCTAACTCCAGCACTCTGACTTAATTTGATCTGTTGTAGGACAGGACATTAGAATATTTTAAATGTGCTCCTGAAAATCTAAGGAGCAGTTGAAGTTGAGGATCTTTGCTCTGAATGATTAGTGCAGCTATTTTTTTGACATCCTGTAAACCCAGGGATTCTCCAGAAGGTGTAGTTATTAAGGACACACCTGAGATCCTCTTGTCCAGGAAGCTGAGTGGAATTTTGTGTGAAAGATATGAGATTATTATGGGTTCAAAAAGTATATTCAATGTGACCAAATATGATGTTTTTTAAATTTGGGAAAAGAAAATATTCTGTTGTTTGTATAATCCAAATTATGAAAAGTAAATGCTGGTAAAAACACAAAATACTGCAATTCTCAGTACAGGCATGCTCCTTTGGGAATATCTTAGAACTCTTTCTTTTGTGGAAGAAACTTGAAATGTGAATGTTTATCAACAGGCAACATGTGTTTAAAATATTGTAAAACTGTCTTTGCCCCTAGAGTTATAAAAGTGTTACATGCTCCTACTGCGCTCCCTGAGCAGTTCTATTTACCTTCATCTGAGCTTCTCAGTACATTTGGTGTGGAAACTTCTGTTCAGTTTTCTCTTTCCCCCAGTTGTAAATATTTGAAGTGGGACAGGAGTATAATTCTGTATCTTTACTCCCAGATTTAGTGCCAAGTGACAGTCAGTAGAGGTTGATTGATTAGAAAAATAATGAGGGAAATAAGGAATGAAGCATCTATCATTTGTTTGTATTTAACTAGAGGATGATGCAAATGAAGCCATGGATATGAGTTCAGGCTGGATCAGGGCCAGATGGTTACTCAAGAATATTGTCCCATGACCCTGTAACTGCCCCTTAAACCTAGGCAGCTGCTTTTTGTATGCTGGTGCATCCAGGAAACATCCTGCCACTATTAACAGCTCAAACGATGATCCCTAAAGATGGTGGTAATTAGCAGTATTGTGTAATCAAGATCAATTCCATTTATTTTCTCTTCTAAAAATTAGAGAACATTGCTTCTTTAGGGTAGTCCCAAAGATTGAATAAATTAATGTGTGAGAAATATCTGAAATAATACACAGAAAAATTTTCACTAACTGCCCTGGAAAGAGAGCAAGTTTGCCATAATATTGACCTTTGGGCAGAAATACTTTAGAAAGGATATAAGAATCAGAAGAGTTTTTGGACTAGATGGATTTTAAGGCTCTATCCCATTCTGAGATTCTGTTTTTCTTCAACTCTCTTATTTCATTGATAAAGAAGGTAAGATATGGAAAGATTAAAGTTTTGCCATACAGCTATCTCTTACTGATCTTTAGAGATTCAGCTAACACAACATTTTTTCAAAGGGGACTTTCCAGATGCCACTTCCCCTAATCCAGGTTCTCTCTCCTAGCCTTCTATTGCTATTATCACAAGCTTTAACTCTATATTTATTTATATGATTATTTATCCCACACTAGATTGCAAAGTACACACTAGAAGCCAAGCTTTTTCCCCCTATAGTAATAACCACCCAGAGACTAGCACAGTTCTTGGCTTAAAGAAGGCCCTCAAACATTAATTTAATGAATATATATCAAACTAATTAATTTCAATTAACTAATTAAAAATGTATTTACTCATGCTAACTTACCAAAAGGATTTGAAGTGTATAAAGTGCAATGCATATACATTCACTTATGCTTTCATTTACTCATGTATCCATTTATTATGATTTTATTTTTATTGAAAAGATTAATAAAGTTTTTACATCTAGCTAATTATTTCTTTTCTACTTGTACTTCTATCGTTATTCTCGGCAATTGCAATACCCAGGAAAATAATTAGTTCAGCACTCTGGCCTCTGAGGTCCATGATTTCCTTAATTTTGTATTTTATTCTATCCTCCCTTGGCTCCTGCTATTGGATCTGTCCTGCAGTAGTGTTTTTGGACTGCTGATTGTGATGTATTGGAGCTGAAAATTTATTTAGTAACTAGATGGGAATGGAATAGAATTTAAAACAAAGGACATTTAAGGATTAGCATTGTTTTGGGAATATTTTGAATATGTGTCCTAAATATCTGTGAAATTCCTTTCCTCTGAGGGTGGTGGTTGAAAATGTTTGTCAAATGCTCCTCTAGGCATTGTCCTCATCAGTAACTGCAGCATCTCTGGCACCTCGATTTTAAGCAGCCTACTTGGTGCATGCTACTGCCTTCCTTCCCACCTGCTCTACTCCAGTAGATCCGCCTGAATATCTTACCCCATGAAAACCTCCAATTCATTGACTCCAACACTTTTTTACTTTGCGGTATTTCCTCCTCAGTTTTCTCCTTACCTAGGTTAGACTCCCTGGTCTACCATGTCCAATGTAACAGGCCTCAACACCCTTGTTGCCCTTTCCTTCCACCTCACATCCATGGCAAAACCAATTCTCTGCCCACTCCACACTCTACCCCATCAGCTTTGGAAGGTGGCTGGTTCGGGAGACCTACTTTTGAGAACTGGTCTCACTTTGCATTGATGACCGCATATCTCAAGTTAGACCTCCCAGCTATCCAGCCATCTTTCTAGACTTTCCCTAATAAATCTGCTTTCCAACTCTGAGGACCTTTGACATCTTCCCTCTCTGTTAACCTCCACTATCTGCTACCCTAGCTCTACCCCTTGGTGGATACACTCATTTCCTGAGGAGATAAGAGTCACTGAAGTATAACGAAATCACCTCTCCACAACCAAATTTCCACTGTACTTTCATTCCTACCCTTAAGCTCTTTATTCCTTCTGTGACAATGAACTGCTCCCCCTGTTACCTAAAGCCAAACCTCCCACTCACCACCTGACATATCCCCAATGAATTTCCCCATACTTGCCCTTGATTTCTCTGCTGCTTAGTCACAACAGATCAAAATACCCTAGCTGGGACAACCACTGTTTGTTTGTTTTTTGTTGCTCTTTATGCTTGTGTCTTGCTGGGTATGTATCAAGTGGGGGAAGCACAGGGTGGGGCTACATAAGGCTTCACAGTATGTGGCCTTGAGCAGCCAGGAGTAACCTACTGAAATCCGTAAAGAGAGAAATAGTAAAGGAGAGAGGAGGAATAAGAAAACACTTCTACTTCTTAAAAGTTCTGAGAACTGGCTTGCTATCTATATCATGATTATATAGCATGCTTTTCTAATAAAGTTGTCTAGCGTTTATGGGAAAGTATAGCAATTTTCTTCTCCTTGCTCCTACAGCCCCCATTGTCTGTATAAAATAGGATCTCCTCTTCCATTCCTTCCCACAGTTATTATCCTGATGTTACAGGCAGAGAGAGTTTAAAGGTCTTTTCTCACTGGGACCTTAAAGTACTCATTTGTAGAATTTATGGGAAAGAGGATCCTCTGTTTTCAGTCAATTCTGAAGAATGTATTTCCATTTCCTGACCTTTCTAAAAATGACCTTTCAGAGGCAGTAGTTATTGGAAATGGGAAATAATATGGACAACTCAAACTTTTTACCATATTCTGTGTCAAAATTGACCTCCTGGTTGTCCCTCAAAAGATTCCCCATATGATAGATTCTTCCACCTAGGGAAATTCATGGCTGCCAGAATTCCTTCTGAAACATCCATTACTTAGAAAGATCTGCATCTATCTCATCTCCTCCAGTGTGTGTTAATGATATTTTGGGTTCATATTTAAAACTTTTTAAATATGTTTTGTCATCTATTATGATCTTTTATTCTGGAAACAACTTTGTAATTTAGAAAAGGAAGTTACTGAAACTTAGGAAAGCTAAGTTACTGAAGTTACTAGGTTATATTTGGTCAACTTTTAATTAGAGCAGGACCTGTAAGTAGAACCCCAATTTTGGAACTTTTAGCTGTGAGCATTCTTTGTTACATGACTGCACACAGCAGTCCCCCCTTACCTGCAGGGGACACATTCCAAGACCCCCAGGGGGATGCCTGAAATGCTGATAGTACTGAACCCTGTCTATGCTATGTTTTTTCCTATACATATATATCTGATAAACTTTAATGTACAAATTAGACACAGTAGGAGATTAAGAACAAGAGCCAAGAAGAAAAATAGGACAATTATAACAATATACTGTAATAAAAGCATAAGGGTAGGAATGAAAGTACAGTGTAATAAAATCTCTCTCAAAATATCTTCTTGTGATGATGTGAGAGAAAAAATGCCTATGTGATGAGATGAAGTGAGGTGAACTATGTAGGCATTTTGACATAGCATTAGGCAATTATTGACCTTCCAGTCATATGTCAGAATGAGGACCATCTGTTTTCAGGTCAAGATTGACTGAGGGTAAAATAAAAAATGAAATTGCAGATAAGGGAGCCTAATATACTTTATTGTGTGTGGGGTCTATCAGTGTTCATTTTCAGCCTTATTAAGAACCCTTATGACCCCAAGAACAGACTTAAGTCATAAGGGTATATGTGGCTAGACAGCTCACATGGACTGGGTTGAGTGAGGAGGGAGAGGGCCCGGTGTGTCTCCTGGGAGGCTAGATGTGTGAAGATTAGGAGGC
Source organism: Manis javanica (assembly GCF_040802235.1). Classification (NCBI taxonomy): domain Eukaryota; kingdom Metazoa; phylum Chordata; class Mammalia; order Pholidota; family Manidae; genus Manis; species Manis javanica. The sequence continues at coordinate 58,166,889 of NC_133159.1, forward strand.
AAAGGAGAGCTTTCAGGTGATCAAGGAGCTGAAGCAGGTTCCCTAGGGCTGAAGAGGAGAAGGGGAAGGCAAGTGTAGCGGACATGGCTCAAAAAAATGAAGGGGATAGGGAGTCTGTAAGGCACGTTGATGTGTGTCTGATGTACTTTTAGAAAGAAAATGTTTGTTGAATGATCTAATCCAAGTCTCTCACTTAAACTTTGAGAAAAGCAAGAGCCCAAGAGCTCAGGAAACTTACTAAAGGCCACAAATCAAATTCCTAGCAGACTTGGGACTGGAATTTAGATCAGATGTATGATCAAGTGCTGATTTCCTTATGCTATTCGATTGCTCTTATTAAGTGATTCTCAATATTGCCTATTATTGCCAGGTTATTAGAATAACCTAGGTGTTTAAAAAAAACTTCAGAGGGCTGAGCTCACCCCCAGAGATTTGATCAAATTGATTTGGCATGGGCCTGGGCATGAGCACATTTTAAAAGCTCTCTGGAGATTCTAATGTGTGGCTAGGTAGAGAGCTCCTAGACTTAATTATATGGCTTTTTTTCTACAACAGCTAGTATAGCTAATGCACATTCTCCTCCCCACCTTTTTTGTATATTTAAAACAGAAAAAAGAAGAATTCCTGTTATGAGTCTTGTGTTTTGTGGTTTTCTATAGTGCCCTCAGCCCTAGTGCAGTCATGCCCTTGGAGGAACTCTAGGGTCTCTAGAAGTTTAGGGGGTTAGAAGCACTTTCTCAATCATAGGTAATGGTGATAAGACACAATTTTAAATAGCTTTCCAGGTAATTCTCCTAGCCCTTTCTCCCTGTTTCATCCCAAGCTGGGAACCACTCTTCTAGTGCACAAAAGGGAGAGGAGTTTGTTTCTAAAATGGCAGTTGACTTAACCTTTCTCTAAAGCTTCCTCATCAATCATTATTTCTGTTATATGAAGAAAACCACCAACTCAATGTTGGTGTATGAGGCCAAAGGGACAGATATCTATGGGGGGGGGTCACTTCTCTTCCCAAAGAATCACCCGATCATGACTGTAGACACTGAATTTCTCACCTGGGTCTGTCATTGGGCATATGTGTCCCACCACAAGAACCAAAAGGTGATGTCACATGTATGCAGCCACCCACTCCACCAAACAAGAATTCAACATTATTATCTTATTTGACATCACAACCTAGACAGAGTTGGATGGACTCAATTTGTTGATTTTGGAATAAACAAAAATGGTGCCTAGAAAACAAGGTCACATTTTTATCTATCTATAAATACACGTGTGAAATCCTGAAAATACAAAAGCTGTTGATCCTGGTGATATGCTTTCAGTATTATTTGAAAGTGTTTATGAACTTCCCATTTCTTTATGCACCTTCCTTCCTTGTTCCTTTCTTTTTTATTCCATTCTTTTCCTCCCTTCCTTTTTTCTTTCTTTCTTTTACTTTTTAAAATTATGTTTATATTTCTCATGTGTTCCACCCTTTTTATCATGTATCCTATCTGGTCTCCAGAACATTTTATCTTGAATGTACAATCTTCCCTTTCCTCTGCTACATAACTATCCTGAGATTATTCCTGTGGACTATTAAAAAATCCTATTAGCTAAACAAGAACTTTACTTCTCTTCTGATTTCATATTTCCTTGATTACATTGTTTATTTGCCTGTCTTAATTTTGTCTTCAAAGTCATTAATCACTGAAATCCCTTCACCTTTCTTGCAGGAATTACTACCTCAGGAATCCATGGTTGAATTGGAACAGGAAATACCCTATTTCTGAGAAAAAAATGTAAACTTTTTATCTTATCTGATTGCCATGGCCAGAACTTCTAGTACTATGTTAAATGATAGGGGTGAGAGTGGACATCCTTATCTTGTTCCTGATCTTAGAGGAAAAGCTTTCAGCTTTTCACCATTGAGTATGATGTCAGCTTTGGGTTTGTCAGATATGGCCTTTATTATGCTGTATGTTCCCTGCATATTCATTTCATTGAGAGTTTTTATCATAAATGCATGTTGAGTTTTATCAAATGCTTTTTCAGCATCTATTGAGATGATCATATGGTTTTTATCCTTTTTGCTAATGTGGTGTCTCACATTGATTGATTTATGAATGTCATACCCACCATCCTTGCATTCCTGGAAAAAAATCCCACTTGGTCATGATAGATGATCCTCTTAATGCATTTTAAAATTTGTTCTGCTAATATTTTATTGAGGATTTTGACATCTGTTCATCACATATATTGGTATAAAATTTTATCTTTTTGTAGTGTCTTTGGTTTTGGTATTAAAATATTGCTGGCCTCATAGAATGAGTTTGGAAGTATTCCCTCTTCCTCTACTTTTTGGAATACTTTGAGAAAGATGGGTATTACCGCTTCTTTAAATGTTTGGTAGAATTCAGCTGTGAAGCCATCAGATCCTGGAGTTTTGTTTGTTGGGAGTTTTTTTTATTACAAATTCAATTTCATTACTGGTGATTGATTTGTTCAGATTCTCTGCTTCTTCCAGGGTCAGTAGTGGAAGGCTGTACTTTACTAGGCATTTGTCCATTTCTTCTAGGTTGTCCAATTTATTGACATAATTTTTCATAAAATTTTCTGATAATTCTTTGTATTTCTGTGGTGTCAGTTGTACATTTCCTTTTAGTTTCTAATTTTGTTTATTTGTGTACTCTCTTTTTTTCCCTGGTAAGTCTGGCTAGGGGTTTGTCTGTTTTGTTTATCTTCTCAAAGAACCAGCTCTTGGTTTCATTGATTTTTTTCTATTTTTTTATTCTTCTCTATTTTATTTTTCCTTCTCTGATCTTAATTATGTCCCTCTTTCTACTAACTTTTGGTTTCATTTGTTCTTTTTCTAGTTTCTTTAGTTGTGAGTTTAGACTGTTTATTTGGGAATTTTCTTGTTTCCTGAGGTAGGTCTGTATTGCTATGTACTTCCCCGATAGAACCACTTTGGCAGTGTCCCACATATTTTGAACTGTTGCATTTTTATTTTTACTTGCCTCATTTATTGCTTGATTTCTGTTTTGATTTGTTCACTGATCCATTGATTATTTAGAAGCATGTTGTTTAGCCTCCATGTGTTTGTGGGCTGCACCATATTCTTAAAGAAAACTCTTTCAGTTCACTTTCACTTCCCTTTCCCTATTTCCATGGTCTGAAACACAGATGGGATGGTAATGAGCCAGTCATGACCATGCAGGTGAGGGAAACAATCTATAAGTACTTTAAGGACAAAAGTGGAATGAACAATAAGAATGACTGAAGTTGAGTCATGAGTGTATTTGAAAGCAGAAATTCCAATTGAGATAAATAAATGGAAGATAGAGAATGATGATAATGATATCTACTGTGGGTCACCTACCAATCTCTTGATTGTTATGAGGTAGAGACACTCTTGTGTTGTTTGATCCATTGTATTTGGGGTCTCTTTGTTGCTACAGCTTAGTAGTCATAAAACTAATAAAAACATTATTGAAACTTTAAACCCATTTGAGATTCCAGGGAACAGATTTTTTCACATGCACCTGCTTTATTTTCTAATAGAAACATTAAGATGACAAGCAAGTTAAATTTTGGACATTCAATTTTCATGAAATTCCCTTACCTTACATGTTCCTTTACCTTCTTTTACTTTGTAGCAGTATGTATAGATGTATCCCTTTTGTGAAAATTGTTTGGAGTAAAGACTGAAAACACAGACAATGGCCAGACTATATATAAAAATAGAACTCTGACCCACAACCTGCAACAAACTTCCCTGGTTATTCTCCCTTGTCTACAATAAACAACCCAGGAAGCCAGGTGGTTGTATGTCAGACTTGTAGGAAGTCCGACTGCTATCTCTAGTACTAATCCAGGAAGCCAAACAAATTCTATTACAATTGGCTCAAATTGGTCAAGACTTGATTAATAACTGGCAGCTTCTCTAATTTTTGTCCCAGCTTCCAACTTAGGACCAACCAGGAAAAGCCAAATAATCACACATTCCCCTAACCAATCACACAGGCTACTCTACTTCTAGTTAGCCCGCCTACAACTTTCCCAGGCCAATGGGAGTCCAAACAGGACACAACTGAGTCTTTCCCTTTTTTCCACTATAAAGCTTTCTATAAAACTTTTCTGCCTGCCTTTGTGTCTCTACCAAAGCACAAGTGATGCTGGCTGGCTTCCTTGCTATATAGCAAGCTCTGAGTAAGTATTTGTTGCCTTGTTCTCATTTGATTGGTCTTCATTGATTTCCATGAAAGGCTTACTGAATCATGCTTTTCAAACTTCTTTTATCATCAATCCCACCTTTTTCTTGGGAGAGAAAATTTTGTAGCCAAACTTATAAAAGCCTCAGAAAAGGAATATTCTAGGGGTCTTCTGACTATCCCTGAAATGATTTTTGGAACTTTGGGATTGGTCTGAGTCCTGATCCAATCACAGTTCTACCTTCTAGGATCTACATCTGTAGTGATGAGAGTAGGCAATCTGGATTCACAATAGGACATCTTGATTTTCTGGTCATGTTTCCAGTATTGCTGACCAAGTCACCTTTCACTAAAAAATGACTTTAGCTATGACAAAGCTATGTTTCCAGACTATAGTTTATGTGTGCATAGCACTAATTGGAAATTTGGCATGGTTCCTGTTAATTTGATCAGTACAGACAGACAACAGGATAATTCAAGCCAAAATCAAAATAGACTTTGGCAGTCTTATTTGAATTTGACTTTAATTTATGCAACTATCTTGTACCAGATGTCCAGTTTGCTTTGTGCTCAGTAGCCACAGACTCAAGATTTTTGCTAGATTTGATAGTATTTAGAGTGCTGAGATGAACTTCTGTTGCACTAAATTAAATTGTGTTCCTTTTACTTTTGATGAAATTATAATGCTACTGAAGAAAATACCACCACCATCACCACCACCACAATTATTCATGACTATTGATTGATATGCAAAATCCAAGGACAGATACTAAGATGAATACAAATGAAGGTAGATGTTTTGATTACAGTTAGATTGGGATTGATAAAATATTAATGTGTATGCTAATGTCTTTCCTATTAGTCCCATTACATTTTTTTCTGGGTTTTAACAGAAAATCACACCCTAATTCTAAGGTCATTCAGATTAGTGTTATAGACGGTGTACATTTTCAACAAAATGAAGAAAATATTGAGTGAGCGGTCTAGATTCTTTAGTGTATGAAAAATGTCTCAAAATTGATTTGGTTTATTATTAAGTCAAATAAAATAAAAATTATGCAGAAATGGAGGGGAACACAGCATCCTTTGTAATGGAGACACCTATCAGTGGCTATAACTGTGGAGAGAAAAAATCATTTGTGTTTCTTGTGCATAAGGGAAATGATGATTATAATCTAGGTGGAGAGTTTGTAAGATATTTTTCATTTTATTGTCTCTCAGGAAATATCACAGGGAAGTCTAGAGATATCTTTTAGAATGAAGGTAAATGGCTAAACTATTTTAGAATGAACATAAATGGCTAAGTGAAATGTTGCGAGTAATTGTCATTGCTGAAGCTTGTTATTTTATCCAGATTGTTGTTAACTAGTGAATGCTCTTCACTGCACTGCTATAAAATATCATTTCAGGCTAACTATATGATCTCTATTCTAGATATTTAGCTCCTGGGCATCTGCCTTTCTGTGCATAGCCCCTTTCTTTTCTATGGTTAGCAAGTTATAGAGCATTGATTTCAAACACTCTCTTAATTACCATATTGCACAGCCTCTCTCAGTCAGTGTGTTTTCCCCCAATATCAAACCAACAAGCTGAACTAAAGGTGTACATTCTAATTAGAAAGAGGGAAGGAGATAGGTAATTTTGGAGCATAGACCCTTAGATGAGAGAAAGTGTGGGGATTAAAGTTTGGATTACGTATATAATCAAGGTCTAAGAAACAGCAAATATGTACTGTGAAGGCCCAAGGAAATGGGTGTCAAATAAAGGGAAAATGTGGGGAGGAAATAGATACAGAAACTTCCTATTTTAAAAAGGGTATCTAGCACTTATACCCATGATGTACATAAAAGTTCTTTTCCCTGCAGTAACTCTTAATTTTTGCCATCTCTTCCTCCTTTGCTCTTTCTGCACCTTATTTTTCCCTTTTCCTTAGGACCCAAAAAGATGGTATGTAGTTTACCATGTCTAGCTCTAGACTACCTGCAGCCTAAGGACAAAATTCTTCATGTCATCCAGTTTAACTCAGCAAGCTAGGGAACTTCAGGTTGCATTCAGTAGTTGTTTTGCCAGGCATTTTTGTCTATGTATAAAATTCTCTAAAGGACTTCAAGGGAGAAGAGGTGCCTTGTTGAGGACAAGATCTGAAGCTTCCTGGGTCCTCTGGCCAAATCACATCATAGTCACATCATACCAATTGAGAAGCTTTGCATTTACCAAATCTGGCTTCAACTTTGGATTTCACACTTATTGTGTGACTGTGGACTTGACCTTCCTGAAGGTTAAGTAGATAAAGAAAATCCCTATTTAAAAAGTTGTCCAGACCTTGTAGAAAAAAAACATACCCTTCATCCTGCACTCCTCTTATTTCTTTGTATTCTCTTCATTCTTTCACCTCCCTGTGCCTCATATATCTTAGTTTCTCAGTATCCAGATCCAGAAGCATGATCTTTAGTCTATATCTTCAACTGTAAATAACTTTATGGAATAATTGTGATTAGTTGATGCAGTAGGAACAGCTAGTACCTTGTAAATGCTCATCAACTCCTATTATGATAATATACACATAACATTATATAAATGACATTGTATATATACTATATGTATAAATATATGTCACATACACCCAAAATCAAGAAATAAAATGTGAATATAATCCATAAATATAAGATTTTATTACTTAAAATGATCATATTTTATAAACAGTTGTCATAGTTGTTTTGTCTTGAAAAATAGTGTCATATATACATTATTTTTAAACCTTTAAACATTTTCTCTTATAATTTTAGAAAGAAGAAAGCAGGGTCCTGGGGACATGGGTCTGGTGGATTTTTATTGGGGGATGGAAACTGGCTCCATTGTGGGACTTCGTGGACCACCAGGAACAGCAACAGGCGCTCAGATAAAAGATGCCCATGTGTTCAGGAAGGAAAGGCAAGTATTGTGCCTACGCCTCAGGTGGGCCCAGGGCTGGTCCTAGGCCTACAATACTTATTGCCTGAAGTTTTGACAGCTGTCTTCTGGATCCTCTCTGAGCAATGGTTGGGATGTAGAGACCCAAAAAACAATTGTCATATTCCATTTATTCATTTGATTTATGTATAAATTATTATATGGAAAGACTTTCTTGAACCAAACTCTTATTCTCCCCTTTACTTTTTATTTATCAAGTCTTTTCCTTAAAATAGCCACATTACCAGGTGTTAAAGAAGTAAATGTCTTCAATGATTTGGTCCTGAGGTAGGATACATGTCTTTCTGAAGACATTGAAATGACCAATTTCCATCAAAGTTAAAAAAGAAATGGTAAAAATTTTAATCACTCTGCAGACTCAGGAAGAACCCAGCTTGATATTTAGCCCTTGTATTGTCTAAAATTTTTAGAGCTGCTGTGACAGCTGACCTTCAAAAATGTCCTTTCTTGCTGTTGACTAGAAATGGCCGTTGCTCCCTACAGTTGTCAAATGGTCCCTAGAGAGTTAAGCCCTACAGATGGCAAATGGTTCTTGGAGGACTCATTTCTCATTTGGCCTCCTCCAAGCCAGTGGGGGCTGCCATTGCACCTCAGGTCTGATCCCTGCTTGCTAACCTTAATTTGTTGCTATGCAATTGATGTCTTTCTGTCATTTACCTAAGATTTGATAGCATTTCCCTGGTTAACCATATGCCTGGTAACTTGTAATGGTTTTGTTACAGTCAGATACCAGGCAGGATATTTCAACCTTCCTCAGCAGCCAGGTGTTATTGGCCTTATTTAAGATTATTATAGATGAATGGAGGCAAATATTGCATGGATTTTGGGTGTTCTAAAAAAGGCGATAATGGTACTAATTAAGAAGTATCTTGGAAGGGTTTCTTGGAAATTATTATAGGGAGGTAGATAATACGCATTAAAGTTATTATTAATGCTATGAAATTTTTGGCTAATAGGAGTGCAAAACATAGGACATAATATGAGTGCACCCTTTGGGTAGTGAATTTTCAAGTTTATGATAATAATGTTCACAAGTTGCTATCATTAGGGAAGGCAATTAGCTTGTCCTTGGTGCTGTAGGAAAGGTGGAATCATAGTTACTCCAGGAGAAAGTAATAATGACACTTGGAGTCTGTCAACATTAGAACAGAAGCAGCACCATTCCTATTTTCCCGGGAAACTGCTAAATAAACTCTTAAGGCTAGTCCTGTTTATATCTAAGCTATTTAACCTGCAACACGCACATTTTGAATAAAGAAAAAAAGATACCTGATAATATTTACTACCCTGCATCTGCCATTGAGAAAATAAGCAAATGTATTTATATATGGCCAGATTTAAAAGGCCTGGGATGGCTGTTCTAATGTATGCAGTAATTTACTGTAATTTAATGTGTTAGAGGTTTGGTGTTTTGAGATACTGGGGTAGTTTAAAACCATGTTGGGTAAAAACAACTTTCTAGTAAAATAATTATGTTCTAGTAAAACAACTTTCTACTAAAACAACTTTTGCCAAGTCTTCCCCATTACTTAGCATGCCACGTCACTATCAGCACCACAATTGACATAAACTGATGGAAGAAGGAAAAATTTCATTGAGTTCTTCAAGGATTTAGATGATCACTGAGAAGAAGATAAAGGAAATAGCAAATAAGGGTTTGAGTTTAAGACAGCAAGAATTTTAAGTCATACTTGTGTGTAAAACTCCCAGCTCTATCCCTGCTTTTAACTCATTCAGGAAGTTGGCTTGTTATAGACTGCATGGGGAGAACCCAACCTTCTGACTCTTCCCCAGTGAGTGACTGTCTTTATTCCTGTGTGACTATAGTAAGTGACTTAGAGGTTTAATTAAGGATACAGTAAGACTTGTGTGGATGGGGTAATTTTAATCATATTTTCCCTAACCTCTCCAAAGGTAGAACTCAGAGTGTACTTTGAGACATTGAATTTAGGAAGAAACTATTTGTCCCACTAGAAGTTTAGATGTGAAAGGCTTCTTTTGTATTCATCATTAAAGAAGAACTGGCAAACCAAGCGTTTCATCATATCCTTATTTGTGCCTATTCTCTTGACCACTGATCCTCCACTCGGCATTTACGTCAGGTAAGCTGTTGAAAACTCCTTTGGCCTCAGTTTCCTTCTATGTAAAATGAATGTATTTGATTAACAGCCTTGGAAGTCTCCTTAAACTCTAATTTTATGTACCTTCCATGATAATATTTTTTCTCCATTTCCATCACTTACGGCATTTCTTCAGTTTTATATTTTAGAGAAAACAAAATAAATAAATAAAATACTACTTTATAAATAAAACATATTAAATAAATAAATAAATAGAAGATTCCTTGGCAAATCTAGAAAACTTCAGGATGGCATATACATTCAATTTACATAAATTGAGTATGGAGATGTATAACTGACAACTTTTTATTGAATAAATCACACTTTCATGATTCATCACACATGCTGCATTTCCTCTTCAGGTGTATGGCATACAACCAGAAATCTTCCAAGCAGACAAAGAAGAATTAGATTCAAGCTAAGGGAACATCATTCCTCAGGAACACTATGGAGGACCAAAATAATTTGAGAAAATTTCTTGAGAGTATTGTAAGTTATCTTGAATATTTGAATTGTAGGCTAAAAACCAAACCCCAAACATAAATTAAATTTTGGAAAATAATTATATAAATTAGATTCTCCAATTCCATAAGGATCAAATTTAAGAATGCCTTGATAATTGTAGAATAGTTATTGAAATGCATAGATTAGGGAAAATTGATGCATTTGATGATGCTTCTGGCTCAGCTCTGGGGGAGATAAGCTGTATATGCTGTATTAGAAACAAGTTTTACTGATCATGTTTAGAAAGAAGACAAATAACCTTATTAGAAAAAGTTTATCTGCTCCTCTAGGAAGTCATAACTTATTAAAGCCTTTAAATCAAAAGTCCTTAAACTGTGGTTTATGGGTGCTCTGATATATCAATACTTTAGGGGAAATCCATGTGAAATTACATGTATATGCAGTTATGCACTTTTAAATAGAGAAAAGATTAATAGTTTAAATAGATTGTTAAAGAGATTTATGATCCTTCAAAGTTCAAGAAGTTTCTCCCAATGATTTATTTGGAAAGTTGTTCAGATCTTTGGCCTGTAAGGGATACTTTTTGATTTTAATGTCCCTCAAGAGTTGGTGAGTAGAAGAAATATGAGAACATTTTCAATCACAAACTAAAGGAAGTTTTGCCTGCCCCAAGGATGTAAGAAGACAGCAGCAGGAAAGCTAGATTGATGAGCGGTCCTCAAAGACACCATTAGAGGAAGAATGATGCAGAGGGGCAAAAAAAAAAAACCCAAAAGCAATAAAGTCTTTCCATGAACTAGTGAGCAGGAGTTCTGGAAGTTAGGGGTGACGTCATGTGGAGATTTCAGCTCCTTATTTTAGCTGTGTCTGTTTCCTTATCTACAAAACAGGACACTAATTACATCAGGCACTAATTTACCACTAGAATGAGAAATGCCACAAAGATTTTTCAGGTAACTGGAGCGTACTTTTTCTGCCCCAAATGATGTATATTTTAGCTACTTGCATTGAAGTGCTTTCTAAATATTTCATATTCTAAAGCCAGCTAAAGTAAATAATGGTGATAACAATTGTTAACATATATTGGCTGCTTACAGGATCCCAGGTACTTTTTACATGTGTCACTTAATCTGACAATAACTCCATAAAATAGGTCCTATTATTATCTCCATTACAAAAGTGAAAAAATTGAGGCATAGTCACAAAATAACTTAAGGTCCTAATTACTAAGATTGCACAATCAGAGAACTATTAGAGCTGTGCTTAAAACCCAGGGCCTAGCTTCAGAGCTGTGCTAGAAACCACAATGCCAAAATGAATGTCAACTAATCTCTCTGGGACCCTTGAAGCTTTCATGATCTCAGTCCTGTCGAGAAGTATAGTATTATTTATGCCAAAATTAAATAGCTCAGATTGCTGTGTAGTTTGAGTTATTCCTTTTCTTTGTAGTATTTCAGCATCCTCTGTGTCTGACTTCATCTGTAGTGTCTCACTACTGTCACCCTGACCGTAGCAGTGCCACCCTTACTTACCTCTCCTGCTTTTCTGATTTGCATCTTTAGGAAGCTGACAAATTGGACAGCTGTGACTATTAGACTTACAACTAATGTTTAGGTAAAAAGGCTCTGAGTGAACATCTGAGGCCAACCTATGAGAAAGGTGCCTCCTAGACCCTTTTAAACAGAAAAGGCTTTCTAAGGACCTTCTAAGGGACTGCCTCCCAGATCTTGTTCCCTCCCCTGAACAAAAGGGCTTTTAAGAACCTGAAGGATGCTGCTTTACAGGAGCTCCACAGGGAACCTGAGGCAGAGAGGAGTTATTTTAAAGAGATTTGGGGCTATCATTTTTGTATAATACAGTACATTATCTATATATATGCAGCAAATCTACAAAATGTTAAAGGAATTATATCAACTTTGACTGCTGAAATGGTCAGGAGCAGTACAAAAGAAAGAAACCCTTGGTCTTCTATAGGCAAGGTAACTTACATGGACTAAGAAAGGTATTCAACTTGGCCGAAAATATAGGCTACTTTTTATGGGAGAAAAGGCAAAAAGATGACTCAGAGGGCAGAACTAAGATGCCAGAGGGTGAAGCCCAGAGCTCTGGAAGTTTAGTCTCAGGAAGCGTATTGTTCCCTCATCGGGAACTGGCCACGGGGTACCTGTACGGGCTTTCAAAGTTGCTATGCAGCAGTGCCTGCCCTGTGACTCCCACCTTCCCCTTTTCTGAATGAGCTACGTACAGTGATTATCCCATGACTATCCTGCCTTGGTATGGTGAGTGTAGGGGGCACAGATAATTTGTCTCTTTAGATCCCAGGTCTCTAGACAGAGAGAAAGAAGACTGAATAATCTGTATCTGAAGAACCACACACAAGTCACCTCATTTGCACCTGGATCTAATTTAGATGGTAAAATCCTAGGTCTTGAGCCTGATGCCATAATAGGACAAAAATTTTAAAACGTTTTTGGAGATGGTGAACATATTTTGCTTGTGGGAAGGAAGTAAATTGTTATGGCCAGAGGGTGAACTGTGGCACATTTTTTCCCCCAAGGATGGCTGCAATAATATTTTCTGTCCCAAAGTGTTCTAGTACCTTGTCACTCTCTCATCAAGACCTGGCATCTTTTTCTGAATCAGGATTGGCTTGTGACCAACTGAATGTGGCAGAAGTGAGGCTGTATGATTTCCAGGGCTAAGTCATAGAATTGCATGCATTTTCTTCCTTGTTCAATAAAATATACTCTCTTGAAGACTTCAGATACCCTGTAAAAAACCCAGATGTTTTAGGATGATCATGCTGTGAAGAAGTCTAAACTAACTCATGCTAGAGACTACGTGGAAAAGCTCTGAGATGCAGGAAGAGAGAAGGGGGTCTGACCAGCCCTCAGCTTTTCTAGCCCCTTGTTTCTATACTGCTCACAATCTGACTGCCACTGCATGAGACATCAGGAGGCAGGATCTGCCAGCTGAAGCCTTCAGAAATTCCAGAGCCCAGAAAGTGTTCAAGATAACAGATAATTGCTACTGTTTAAGAAACTAAGTTTTGGGATGATTTATTATGCAGCAATAGATAACTGAAACATGGACAATAACCTTTAGAGACATTTATACTATAGAAATTCAAGCAGCAGTGTAAAAGAAGGAATACAAAAATGGAGCTGATAATCAAATTATGGTGATGATAAAAAATGGAGCTGCTGAGCAAGTCAGGCATGGTGTACCAGCTGATTGATTGGGAGTTAGTTCTGATTAGTCAGTTTCTTTGGCATGCTGGCCATTAAATATTTTAAACATAACTCCTATCTGTATGTATGTTTATGGCATTATTGTTTGTAGTGGTGACCTTTCCCTGCTACTTCCTTCTATACACCCACAGACACAGACACAGAGGAAACTGTAAAAGAAAGTGAGCATCTATCAATAGAGGAAACATTTGTTTCGTTCCTACTATGGAATATGAAGTCACTATTTGAAAGAATTAGACTGTATCTGCTGTCTTGAAGGAATACCCAGGATCTATATTACTTAACAAAAGCAAGTTACAGATAAAAATATGGCTATGTTTTGTAAAAACTAAAATAAAATTGGATTATTTGGTTTGAGCATGGAGAAGGTTGGGAGGACAGACACTACACTACTGATGTGGGATTGGAAGGAGGATAAAAGAAAGATTATTATTGTATTGCATTGTTTCACTTATTTCAGCAAGCATATATAACTTCTGTAATAAAAGATCTAATAAAGTGAATTTTGAGGGTAACAAGTAGTAAATTTAAGTTGTTGTGCCTGCTGGGAATTAGGGAGAATAGGGAAGAGATTATTTTCTTTTCTTTAAATGTATCTGAATTTTTTTTAAGGTTTTACAGAAGGTTGATATTTTTATTATTAAACATGTTCTTATAAAAAACCTTAAATATAAAAGTTTAAGGTCATTGTTTTCTTGTTAAAAATAATCAGGCTGTATTAAACCATAGACTGATAAATTGTAAGTGACATGTTATTGTGCTTAAGTACTTAATGTAAAATTGCCTTCTGATAAAATTAATTCATAGTGTAAGATTATCATAGAAAAATGAACAGGAAAACAAAAGATGAGAAAAATACCTTATGACTAAGGAAAATAATAAGCAATATTCAGGAAGAAGTCTTTAGTAGTCTGCATAAATGGTAAATGCACTTTTTTTAAAGGTAAATACAAGTTTTTTCTTGATGAAGGCCTTTTCAACTTGAAACAAAGAGATTTTCTTGTCCAGAGCATATGTATAACAGGACATAGAAGTTCAGTTCAAATGAGTTGGTAGAGTTATGGGTGTGGCATAGTAAAAATTAGTCACATGGTTTAGCATACTGATACAGTCTAGTGATATCCAGTAGAATGATAAAAAGCTAAGTAAAAAAATGTGGAAAGTATAGGGTTAGTGTACAGAACAAACACTCTAAGTTCAGGTTAACTGCTATACTGATACACTCTTGCAATCTCAGTGCTTTAACACATTAAAGGTTTATTTTGTGCTCATGTCATTAATCCAGTGTCTACTGGTGGAGGGGCTGTGCTCCAAGCAGCTATTTTGGAGCACATCTCTCCATCTCATGGCACTACCACCTTCACTATCTTAGGTCACTACAGCAGTGGGAGGGGAGATTTTTATAGGCCAGATTTGAAAGCAGAATACTTCACTTGTATCAACATTCCATCTTCCAAGAATTTAGTTTCGTGATGCCAACCTATCAGCAAGGAGGCCAGGGAATGAGAGTGAGTTGTGTGCCCAGGAAGAAAAGGAGGGCAAGTGTGCTGGTGAGCCCTGGTGGGGTGAGCTGCAGAGGGCCTCTGGGGGAAGGCTCCCCACCTGGCACTGCACAGCATGGCCAGAACCTGCACAGAGGGCATGTGCACAGATTTATTCCTTCAGGCAACCTTAATGAAATCCATGTTCATTTTAAAATGTTTGAATTGTAGGAAGGGAAGAGACGTGTCTTGAATGGAAAGTTGGGAATCTTATGAACTAAAATGTGAATTCCAGTTTATTATAGAAGCCTTCCAAATGCAACATGCATGCTAACTTTTTAAAAAATTTGTTTTTTTATTGAAGTATAGTTGATACACAATATTACATTGGTTTCAAGTATACAACATAGTTTTATACATTATTAAATGGTCACTCCAACTAGTGTAGTTACTGTCAACAAAAAAGATGTTACAGAAGTATTGATTATATTCCCTACGCTGCACTTTCATCCCTGTGACTAATTTATATTATGTTTGAGATTTTGTGCCTCTTTATCCCCTTGACCTATTTCACCCTCCACCTCAACCCCTCTGCCATGGTAACCACCAGTCACTTCTTGGTGTCTCTGAGTCTCCTGTTCCTTTGCTCATTTAAATTCCACAAATAAGTGAGCTCATATGGTATTTGTCTTTCTCCGCCTGGCTTATTTCACTGAGCATAATACCCTCTAAGCCCACCCATTTTGTTGCAAATGGCCAGGATTTCCTTTTTTTTTATGGCTGAATAATATTCTACTGTGTATATGCACCACGTCTTTCTTATCCATTCATCTATTGATGAAAACTTTGGTTGCTTCCATATATTGGCTATTGTAAATAATGTGGCAATAAACATGGGGTGCATATATATTATCAGATCAGGGATTTTGTTTTCTTCAGGTAAATTCCTAGAAGTGGAGTTACTGGGTCATAGGATATTTCTATTTTTAGTTTTTTGAGGAACCTCCATACTGCTTTCCATAGTGGCTGCACCATTTACTACATGTCAGCTTTATAAGACCACTTGCAGTTCCAGGGAAGTGTTTCCTTCCTTGCTGTATTCCCTCACAGTGAAACTCCCTTTCTCTTAGGCTTCTTAGTCTGGCTTCCTCTTACTTACCTTTTCAGGACTCAGCTCAAGGGTTATCTCCTTCAGAGATTTTACTAACTCGGTCTGGGCTGAGTGATCCTGCTTTGTGCTCACACAATATCCTGGTCACTACTCTCCCCCCTTCACTGCACATTGCACTCTATCAAAACTGTGCTTTATCTCTTCATCTTCATTATTAGATTTAGCACAATAAGGACAGGGTTGTATATTTCATTGCTGTATTCTTAGTGGCTGGTGCATGGTAGGCATGTCATTTGTATTTGCCATATTGACTAATGAATGCATTCATGACTTAAATATGTGTATTTGTGTATATATATAAAATGTAATATAATCTATTCACACTTAATATGCAGTAATTAATAACATCGTTTTGTATTTCTTGGTGATTAGATATCTGGGAACCAAATATCCTAAGATTAATAATACTTTCTTGATGACTGCACATATTTGTGGTAATGTGTCTGTAGGAGGGAAGAGTGAAATGGGTGAAGATGAAGTAGTGGGAAGGAAGAAAACTCTAAAAGAGAGGGAGAGATGGAAAATGGAAAGGGACATATGCTTGTATATGTACTTTTTCTGTGCAAAAATATTTTTGGATGAACTCATGATTTTTTAAATGTGATATGCTAGGTGGGCCCATTTTGGGAAACTTGCTAAAAGTGTATTTTTCTTGGTATTACAGAAAATTATTATTTTCTGCCTGCAAAATTATATGTGAATTAAGACTTAACTACATCTGACTTTGATTAGTTGTTGTGCAAGTGGAATCAGATGGTTACTTGGAAATGACTCGTTAGTCCTTCACCCTTTGTTAGTGTTCTCCAAACTTAATAGTGGTATTGTGTAACCTGTTCTGTGGGTATTATCAGACAGATTTAGAAGACGACACTTACTGATGTGTTATGGATACACAGACAACTATATTTTGCTATTTAGATGCTAAAGGGTTTTTCTAATTATCTGGGGTGGTGTTATGACTTGTTAAAGCTTTGTACAAGGACAGGGGGAAGAATTAGTGCCAAGAGCCTGTAAAAATTGCATTCACACTCCAAGGCGCACCAGTTACAGAAAAAGGCTACAACCTTAAATGAAATGTCCTATTTCTCCTTCAAGATACAGCAAATTTTGTACTTACTTTTTTCTCCCACAACTTTTTCCCCCAGTTCCCAACTCTGAACTCCATTAATACTTAGTAACTGTTGCACTCCTTTGATAGTCTTAACCTTCTGTCCTGGATTGTTGTGTACTTCTCCAGACACAAGATAACCTTTTTTGGTGGATCTGTACACTCCCTGTGGGCAGGGATAATTATTATGTTATTTTTAGAATTAAAAAGATTGTTGGAAAATGATGCGGTTCATTTAGCTTTAAAGTTATTTGAGGCAAAACTTAGTGCGTCCTCTTACATGTTTTCCCATAACCAGCAGAAGCATTCAAAGTAAGTTTTGAAAATTGAAAGCATTATTAAAACAAACAAACAAAATCCATATTACCTAGTCTGAATATTTTAAGGCTTCACAGTTTTGTTTCTGAGAATATCTTTGCATACGTAATACTTCCCAAATTTCAACTAAGTGTTAAGAGCTTTATATACATTTTGATATGGCTTTACCCATGCCTATGTTGCTCAAACAGCAGTACCAGAATCCCCTGGGAGAACTTGAATTTATACCAAGGGATTTTATAAAACCACAGAAGAAACATGGGAAAAGTAGTTGTTAAAAAAAAAAAATTAACTCAGCAGAAATAAATCTTAGCTTTGCATAAAAATTTGTACAGAAAAGTACCAAAAACTGCAAACAACACAACTGATCAATGAATATGCAAACTGTGATACATCCACACAGAATGCTACTCAGCAATAAGAGGGACACACTATTGATTCATGCAATATTATGGAAGAATCTCAAATGCCTCATGTTAAGTGAAATAAACCAGAACAAAAGACTTCATTGAGTATATGCCCAAGTATATGACATTCTGGAAAAGACAAATTACAAGAATAGGAATCAGATCAATGTTTCCAGAATTTGGAGTAGGGGGAGGGTTGACTACAAAGGGGTACTTTTGAGGGTGATAAACCTGTCCTATATCTTCATTATGGTGTGGTCATACAACTGTGTAAGTTTGTCAATACTCATAGAACATATACCAAGAAGAGTGAATTTTACTGAATAGTAAATATGAAAAAATTTAGTGCCAAAAGCCAATGCTGGCAGAATGTTACAACATTTCTACTTTCAGTATAGGAATTAGTTACATTTTTTGCAATAATTTAGCTATATATTTCCAAAGCCAAACATTGCTCATAGCTTTTCATCCAATAATCCCACATGGAAGAATTTATCCTAAGAAAATCATATGCATAGAGAAGTTCATCACCATTTTAATAGGTGAAAATGCTGCCTTATTGCCTTTATTTTCACCTTTATGTGTGCTAGCAAAATTATATATTTTTCATGTTTATTAACCAGCTTTGTGGGAAAAAATAAGATTAATATCCTCCAAGGGTTGAAGAGTAGCAGACTTTCTGTTCTTCTCTTCTCAATAAAATCCATCCATTTCTGTGAAATGATTAGAAATAGGTAAAATTTCTGTGGTTGTTGCTTTAGGTAAATAAACACGCTGAAATAGAAAAAAATATGGTTGTTAGGTAGACTATTATTAAGTGGAATTTTGGTGTGAGACTCTTTCAGTACATTACACACCCAGAAGTTTGTCCTAAAAGTTTTATTCCTTTGATCTAGTCTGGCCCCTAGAATTTTATGTTTTATATAGAATATAAGAGACAAAAACTCCAAGTTTTGTGTATTTTTTTCCCCCGAGAACATAAAATTCTGAACTCTACCCAAACTTTTCATTCTTTTTAGTTCATTTAATTTTGGCAATATGTGCCTTTAGTTCATGAAGCTTTTAAACTCTCCACTAGATACTGTGAAACAACATTTTGGAAAATTAAAAATAGATGAATGTAAACCACAAAATGTTTTCTTAAAAATGGGCCATATGTTTTTAAAAAATTGGTTGGAAAAGTGCCACTAAAAATGTGTTATGAGGAGGTGAGAAGGTAAATATTTGTGGTTGAGACAGTCATTATAACAACAGAAAAATTAAAGATACAGCATTTCCTCGTTTACTAATTTAGTCACCAAATGTTTCCGGAGCATCTACTATGTTCAGGCAATGTTTTAATGCCCAGTAACTCAGTTGTGAACAAAGTAGACAAGTTTCTTCTCTCATGGAGCCCACGTTAATAAGCCCAATAGCTTATTCAGAAATTGGAACAGATAGTGTAGTTCATCCTCAGATGTTTTTACCTTTTTGCTAAATACATATGGTCTTAGGTAAAGTTAAGGATTTGTATAAAACACTTAACTGAATCCTACTACATTTTTCTGGTCAATTACTCTCTCACTTTCAGAGAAGACTTTTCCTGTACTTTAACCTTTGCCTTTCCCCTGTCAGTCTCAGTAGGTGAACTTGCTTTGATTTTATGGAGAAAAATAGAGGTAATCCAGAGAAAACTCCTATCACTGCATCCATCAACCTCCATGCCTCTGAGCTCATGTCTCTTGTCTCCCTTCATATTGTTCTTCAGGAGCAGTAAACGTGCCTGTCTTAGGTGAATCCATCCCCCTGAACACTGGATTCAATTCTCAGCCTATTCATAGAGTTTGCTTCTATAATTATCCACATTCATTCCTACATTATCAGTTTTTCCCATCGGCATAAAAACATGATATAACATGTCTAATCTTAAATTTAAAAATATCCTGAGATGCCATGTTTCCTTCTAGCTATGATCCTATTCTTTCTCCCTTTATAGAAAACTTCCTGAAGAAGTTGTTTATAGATGTTATCTTGCATTCTTTGCCTCTCAGTCTCTAGTGGAATCATGACAATCAAGTTTTCAACATCATCATTCTGCTTAACCAACTCTTATTAAGGTCACCAAAGACCTCCACATTGCTGAAGTCAATGTCAATATTCAGTCCTCATTTTAAGACCATATGTGGTTTTTCATGTTCTTGAAGCCCTTTCTTTACATGGCTTTGGAGATACTCCACATGAATCCCCTCATGAACAGCTACCATTCATCTCCCTTTGTCATTTCATATTCCTCTCCAGGACTCAGCTCCGTTCTCTTCTTTACTTATGCTCACACTGCAGATGATCACAGCTCAAGACTTTAATAAATATGTGTAGATCATACCCAAATTATGTCTCCAGCCCAGGACTGTCCCTGAACTATATAGATCACTTCAATACCTGGTATCTTAGAGGCATCTCAAATTTGAAGTGTCTAAAAAGTTAACTTCTGGTTTCTCACCCTCTTTAATTCTACTCCTCTTAGGGCATTCCTTTAGAAGTAAATAGTAAATAACACTTCATTCAGTAAGTCACTCAAAAATCTTGGAATCATCTGTTACTCCTCTTTTTTTCTGATGCCCCAGATTCAATTAAGAAATGATGTCCCAAAGCTGACCATTTCTTAACTCTTGGAGACCATGCCACTACCACCTCTTGATTGAACACCTGCCCCTCCCTAGTGTCCCTGCTTCTACAACCAGACTGTCATTTTTCTTCTCTAACCATGCATCCACTGGCTCTCCATAACATTTAGACTAAAATCTAAAGACTTTACCAAGACTTACAAATACCTGCATGAGCTTTCTTCTGACTATCCCTCTAACTCATTTCTAATGTTTCTCCTCTCAATTGTTTGTCTACATCCTGCTTAAATACCTCAAAGTTACATATACCCCAGGGATTCCCATTTGCTATCTTATCTTCCTTTTAGAACTCTTTCTTCAGTTGTTTGCCTGTAGGACTGCCGTGCTGCCTGCATGGGTAGAAATGATGTCTCCTACCTTTCTGATAAGCAGCTGCCCTCTTTGTATGCCTCACCACCTCATATTCTTCATATAATTCATCTCCACCTGGTGTATTATTTACCAAAAATAAAAATCCCTCAACTAGAATATAAGATCCAAGAAGGCAGGGGCTTTATTCTGATTGGCTCATTGTTGTATTCTAAAGGCCTGGCACATAGTAAGACCCTTGTAAATATTTGTGGAACTAAAGGAGTTGCCAAATTTAGCAAATAAAAATACAAAATGTCTAGTTAAATTTGAATTTTAGATAATAAGCAAAAATTTTTTTTAGTACAAGTGTGTCCCAAATATTGTCTACATTTTATCTGTCAATCCAATGAATTAATGGATCATTAAACTTGAATATGGCCAAACTAATATATGTTATATATTAGTAGCCATCCCTTAGATGAAAATCTTTCTTTTCTACACAGTAAGCACTAAACTACTTGACAATTAATTAAATTCAAAAATGCCCTCAGGCCTATATTTTAAGATGCTAGCAAAGAGGTATATTTGGGGGTAGATTTTTGCTATGTGCTTTTTAGTTAACACAAAGACCATTTGAAGAGGCATCTATAGCTCTGGAAACTAAAATTCAAGAATGTAATCATGAAGAGTTTATTCTAGGCAGACTATACCACATTTTCTCCCTCTTGCAGGGTTTGATTTTGTTGTGATGAAGTTCTGGGAAACTGCTGACTGAAGAGGAGGAAGTTGTTTTCACACCTTTGCCCTTCCTTGTTCCTGTTCTTTGGCACGTGAATGGGACGGGGAGCTCTCCAGCAGGCATCCTGATCATGGGCCATCTTGAGAATGAAATATATGAAGCACGCAAATGGGAAGGATGATGATGGAGGCACCAAACAAGTCCTTGATTCACTGACTCTATCTTGCTTAAAACAATGTTACTGTGGGTTTCCTGCTATGCATAGTCAGACTAATTCTGAAACCTGTATCCTTGGGGAAATGATTCAGCTTGTCTTTAAAAATTGCTGTCTTCACGATTTGTCTGTCCTACCCCACAGTAACTCACTAGCAGAGCTTAAACTAAAAATCTTCAGTCCTGGTCCAGGTCTGCTTCTCCCCCATCACATAGATTCTGTGGAGACAGAGCATTTGGAAAGCCAGGTATTACTGCAATTTTCTTTCAGTTCTTTAGGTATCAGGAGCTTGCATTATAACAAACTCGAGAAAGTTTCATGAATGCTTCGCAAACCTTGGTTTTAAGTGAGATGTATACCTCTCAGCAGGAAAGATATTGCTTATTTCATTTTCATTTGCTGGTCTGTCTGCTGAGTTCAACCTCTTACCCTTCACTCTGTAGCTCACAGAGACCTTCTGATCCCCATTACACTCAAACCTGTGTCTTAGAGTCCTTTCCAGGCTCCAGAGAACTCCCTATAATGACTATAGTATATTGTCAAAACACTTATTTTTTTATGTTTCAAATACCTTACAGTCATCATTTCTAACCCTCGTGGCCATCTGGAACAGTAACATTATTATTATCTCTATTTTAAAAGGAAGAAATCACACCCTGGGACCTTGCCCAGATCACAGAGTACAAAAGTGGCTGAGTTTGGATCCAAACCAGGCTCAGAATGACCCCAGAGCCAGTGTTCCTTCCGTTTAGCCTGTTCTTTAAACTTCACTGAGATCTTGCTGTACACAATTAGTTACAGTAGAAAGTGTAAATACAGAATGAAAATTACAATGGAATTACCAAATTGGCTGACTTCAGCATGTACAGTCTTGGGAACCCATCTGTCTACAACATTTTTTTCTTAGTCAAATTTGTTGAAACCAGATCAACAAATCCTTGCTAGTGTGGACCATTGGCCAGGATAGGGGAATCACTTCATGAAATGGATGTTTTTTAACATAGGATTTTTCCAGAGGGTTGTGTTTTCAGTGAAAACATTCCATGGTAAACATTTAGGCCTTGTCCACTTCTCCACTCACCTTTTCCTTAGGTCCTTCCAGAAGGGCAGCAGCATTGGGAACCACAGCGGTGCACAGTGCTGTGAAGGCCAAGAGGGGCAGGGAAGAGGAAAATGGAAGAAAAAGAGGTGATTGAAAGCATTCACATATACTTGCACCTAGCACAACGTTTTCATTGAATCAACAGTTTTATTTAACCTTCACATAATGGGCCTAAGTTTTATTAATCACAATTTATAAATGGAGAAGTTGATGGTCAGAAATGTTAAGGTCAACAGAATCATAAATGCAGAAAATGATCAAGTTAAGATTTGAATACAGAGTTGTGTGATATGCTAAAACACATGCCTCTTATATATCATGTTACCTCTTCATGAGCAGTAATATTAATAGTATCAGATGTTTCTATCTTGTTTTATATTTTACATATATTCTTTCATTTACTCTCAAAATAATCCCATGATATAGTTGTGATTGTCAATTTTATGTCAACTTGGTTTGGCCAAAGTATCCAGATATTTAGTAAAGTATTATTTTAGGTCTTTCAATGAAGGTATTTTTAGATTAGATTAACACTTAAATCGGTGGGCTTTGAGTGAAGCAGATTATTCTCCATAATGAGGGTGAGATCCATCCGATGAGCTGTAAGTCTTAATAGAAAAAGATGGATGTCTGCACGGGAAGGTGGAATTCTGCAAACAGACTGCCTTTGGACTTGAACTACAACTGTTTCCTGGGTCTCCAGGCAGCTGGTCTACCCTGCTGACATTGGACTTGTCAGCCCTCCACAATCTTGGAGCCAATCAAAATGCATCTCTCTCTCTAACATTCTCTTGGGTCTGTTTATCTGAAGAGCTCAGACTAACATAGTAGTCATTATTATCCCTTTTCTGGACAAGAGAACAGTTTAACACAGCTAGTGATTAGAAGACCTGAGACTCAAAGTCAGTTCATTTGTTACAAGTCTATCTCTTTCTCTGTCTTTGAAATTATTTTTTAAAAATGAATGCACAGGAAAACTCAGTGTTAGTTTCACAGGTGCCCTAACAAATTACCACAAAGTCGGTGGCTTAAAACGACACAAATTCGTTCTCTTATGGTTCTGGAGGTCAGAAGTCTGAAGTCAGTTTCCCTGGGCTGAGGTCAGGGTGTGGGCAGGGCTTGGTGCAGGCTCTGAGGGGACAACTCCTGTCCTTGCCCTTTTCAGCCTCCAGTGGCTGCCTGTGTTCCTTGGCTTGTGGCCTCTTTCTCTAGCTTCAAAGAATAGCACTCAAATCTCTGCTTCCATGGTCACCTTGCCTTTCTCTTGTCTGTAGTCAAGTCTCCTTCTACCTCTATCAAAAGAACGCTTCCGATCACATTGGGCTTATCTAGATAATCCAGGACAGTTTCCCCATCTCCAGATCCTTCACTCCATCACATCTGCAGGGTCTTTAGCTTATAAAACAACATTCACAGGTTCTGGGATTAGGACATGGACATATGGGGATCATTATTCAGCCAAGCACACTCAGATTTGTCTTTTTTTAAAATAACACATTATTTAGTTTAATTGCACAAACGTGTGAACTTCTTTACTTTCTGATTTTCCTTTCTAATTCTGTTGTAACAGGTTCAAATAAGAGCTTTTAAAGCAAGTGATTAGAAATACTGAAACAGAAGAGTTGGAATTGTTGAAACAGAGTAAACACAATTACATCTGCTCTCAAAAAATTATGATTAGAATCCATAGGCATCTTCAAAGCCTTATATTAAACCTTTTCCCTCAGGGAAATTTACCAAATCTACTAACTACAGAAGTGACTTATTGAATACCGTATTTTTATTTTCTATATTGTAGAATGACCAAAATGTAAGACTCAGATGGGAGAGGAAGCACAGGTGAACTTGAACTTGCAGGCTCTTTGATCAGTTCTCAGATGACTGAAAGCGGACTATAAACCGAGTGTCTCTATCCGGACAACTCATTTTCCTCTCATAGGTCCTTATTCCCTCATCCTGATGAAGCATCCTCAGGCCCCACTCACTCAGATCTCATGCCTGTAGAGCACAGCTTAATCTCTGAGTATCAGCAGCCTCTGGGAACTCTGGGAGTCATGCCTCAGCTGGACAGAATTGTGCAGTGACCACAAAGCTTGAGCTTTATAGCTAGACCCAAGTTTGAATCCCAAATCCACCACCTAGTATGTGGTGTTCTTGAATGTAAAGCTTTAACTGTCCTCCAGTGGAATCGGAATAATAATATCTTTTGTACATAGAGCTTGGCTGGATTGAATGCAAGCAGAGAGTACTACTATTGCCTATCTTCCTCCCTTCGCAGCCATTAGCCTTTGGACCTATTACTGCATCTATGAGAGGGACAAGAAGAATAAAAAGTACCAGGTGTTCCAAGTTGACAAGCAGACCTAAGGGTGCTTGTTTTTTTTGGCAGAGACAATCCTAGTAATACTGAAGATGGGTTGGAGGGTGTTGACAAAATGTGATGATGCAGTAATTGCCTCCCCTACAGCCATCACCTCCTCTCTGCTAAAAGAACCCCTGGTTTATGCTGACATTAGGCAGCCCTGTTCAACCTGCAGAGGATCATTCCTGACTAGTCTAGGCCCACTGTGATTATTATGGCCCTCTTTGCCAGTTCAGGGGTAGCCATGCGGTTTATTTCTGGTGGATGAGACATAAGAGAACCTAAGGTAGATTTTCTGAGGAAATTCAGGGAAAGTTTTCCTTCCCTGATTGTTTTAATTATCTCCAATTTGCTCTATTGGTGGGGAAGGAGGAATTTCCACCTTAGGGTTATGGGGATGGTGAAACACATGATATCTGACACTGGACAGATGAGACTGACAGAAGTTTATTACTCACAGGGAAGGACATCATGTGCCATGCAGGGCCACATGGGGATTGCACACAGGAACAGAATGAACAATGAGGGGCTGAGGGGGACAGGCTTTGCAGTATCAGGAGGCCGGGTACTCCCTGGTTCCTGTGGGAGGATGTGATTAGATTGTGTGGATAATTCTGTGGGCTGTCAGAGAACTGAAACTTGCTACTCAAGGATAAGCAGGAACTGCACTGTCACCTTGATAAGGAGGGTCGTTTGGCCATGGACCTTATCTGTGAGAACAGTGAGGAGAGGGGCCTTTTAGTTAGGCCAGAGGAGGCCTCCCAGTTTTACCAGATGACAAGCCAGCACATAATATTTGGCCTTAAGTTCAGGCCATACATTCTACTGCTGAGAGAGAGAGAGATGCAGAGAAAGGGCTGTTCTTCTTTTCTTTACATGTTGTCATGTGTGAACATGATGATTATAGTTAGAAGCATAACATTGATTTTTGCAACCATGAAGAGAAACATTGCAGATATTCCAAGGATGATGGAGGAATGATAGAATAAGCCTGAGTCCCTGATAGCCTCTTGGAAGCCTCCGAACTTTCCCTGAGAACATCTACTTCCAGACCTGAATCATCCTGGCAGGGAAGGCTACCTGCTCCTCCATCTGCCCCGAATACTACAAGTCCCCTGTGATTTTATATGTGTAATGTCTCTTCTATGACTAATACTGTGATTGTATTGTGTTGTATGAAGTTATTTTTATATAACTCATAAAGCATGGCCCACAGTGAGAGACTAGAAAAATCAGAGAGGAAATTCCAGTGAGAAGCTCTTGAATTGCTAGTCCATTGCCCACCTCAAAAGGATAATCTGACTTTTATTTCATTCCTATGATAAATTCCCATAAAATTTAAGTCACTGCTAATCCCTTTGTCAATCCTGAAAGTACAAATTTACCCAGAGGCCCCTGAATGCCCTTGGCTACCTTTTACATGGCCTGCAAGAAGATGGAACTGCCATATATCTTATTTTTTAATCTATTTTTCAGTCCATGAAAAATCTGTGGCTAACACAAGGTATCTGCCTTAGAAATATGACAAAATAAGCCAAAAGTCAAATAAGAAGCATGTCCTAGGATTGTGGGGAATAGTCAGATATCACTTTTTGTTTCTTATCCTTGCATTTATATACTTAATAAAATAAACAATAAAAAAGAAATGATATAACACTTTCTTTTGGAGAAAAATAGAACAGTTTGGTTAAAATGATATTACCAAGATATTTTTTGTTTAAGCCTTGATTTAAATTATTTCTGAGCTTTCAAAGGTTCTGTGCTGTCATTTTGAAAATTACCTATATTAAAACTTTTATAATAAGACATTTTAAATTCCTTCTAATAGATTTGCAGAAAAAGCTTAAGAAAACTCAACAACATGTCAGTTTCAGGTATTGGAATACAGTTTTCAAAATACTTATAATGCAACACTTTTTCTACTAAAGCAATGAAAGTTATTAGATTTTGGAGACTGAAAACAAATCTTACGAATGTATACTTGATAGAAAAAAGTTTATGCTTTAAAAATAACAAAAACGTTTCATCTATTCAATTCAGCCAATTTAAAGACTATGCTAAGCCAAGAAAAAACAGCTTTTCCTAATTCTGCTGTCTCTGCACTTTCTCAGAAGTCCAAGAAGACTAGACATCCAGGAGTCTCTGAAGGCCGCTCACCACATTAGACTTTGGTGCAAATCCAAAGCCCATGTGCCATCTGACTGGGCAATACTTGTGAGCAAGTCTGAGGGGTGGCTTTCAGTCCCCTAAGTTGCTCTCCTTCATTTGTTCTCTAGAAAATGAAGGGCTTTATATGTATGCTAAGGAGCTCTCACTCAGTTTTGCAGGTAATTGGAAATGCATTAAAGTTTTAAGCCAGAGGGTGATATGGTTCCATTAGCTTTATTGCAGGACCACCTTGGTGAAGGACATCTGAGAGGCGACTGTGTCTGGAGCTACTGAAGTGATAGTTACCATGGACAAATAGCATGAAGACCCGAACTTAGGCAGAGGCACTATGGATGCCAAGATATGCAAGGAGGTGAAACAGAAGTATCCCAGGTGAATCTTGAGGAGGTGAGAGGGAAATGGGACAGTGAGGGGGATGAGGCAAGGGGGTTACAATTATGTCCACTGTCAAATTAAATTGACCTGAACTTCCAAGATTCTCCTATAGTTAGAGAATGGTGATGCAGAGCAGGGGCCCTAGGCTTGTAGCCAATTTTGGCTTGTTTCATTTTTCTTTCTTGCAGTTTTCAGCACCATTTCAGACAGTTGTGTGCTGAGATAATGACCTCTTGATGACATATTTCAGTCATATGTGTACAGTGAATAAAAAGTGAGACTTACTGCCTTCTATTGTAAATTTTCAGAGGTCAGGACCAAGCTGAATTTTCTAAAAATCATACTTGGCACATCACACACCTTAAAAGTAACACTTTCTTCTTAGAGATTCTAAGGGGAGAAGCATCTAGCATAATTTGAAGGATTTTAGTTTCTAATGGAAACATTTAAATGAAATTAAAAAACCATGGAAGGAAGTGTAACATAAGTTACAACATGTAAAACAAAGTGTCTATAAAATTAATTAATTTCTCAAATAATTACTCATGGATGTGTATTATTATTTATGAATATGTTCTATGTGGAAAGCACAGCAGAAATAAAAAATTATTACTGTATTGGTTAGCTAAGATTGAAAAGATATTTTCATCTGAGACAAGTAGAGCTATATTGAAAGGAGGTAAATCATTTCATTAGTAAGTCAGAAAATGTGCACAATCCAAATAATGGTTTCTGAAGTGGAAGACACTAAATTCTTAAACATATTTTTTTAAGCCAGGAATTTAATATTGTTTGTCACACAGCAAACTGTCTTGAGTTCTCTGAGAGTTTTGTGAAATTCTTGAAAAAGTATAAAAAAGTAAATTTCTTTAAACTAAAACTTTTGCCAGATGACAGAGGCAACTGGGAGAAAGGGGATGCCACTGGGAAATCAGATATTGACCATAATTTAAAACTCTAGAAGGGCTAGGAATTCACTTGAGCACAAATTCAAGAAGTTTGGCTACTATCAAAATGATTGGTTATATTTGTTAATTGAAATACATTTTGCAAAATTTATGCAATGAGATACATGGAAAACATGCCCAGAGAACTGGGTTCTACATAGTTGCTTTGCCATTTCTTGATGGTATCACCTTCAGCAAATCATTTCCTTTCCCTGAAGTTCAGTTTCCTCACTTGTAAAACAGACTGCAATTCATACTTACTTGCAAGATCATTGCTTGCCTTGGAGAGAGTATATGAAAGCAGCCAGCATGATGTGAACACTTGCTGAACAGTAGCTCTTCTTAAGTTGAAATTACCATTTTATGACCAGGTGCAAGAGTTATAAAAATCACTTTGGTAATCTAAAAATAATAATTGAGTCCAAATAATAAAAAATCAAAATTTTTTTTTTAACACAAATCATTGAAATATGTAAGTTTTCTTAAGGATTTTGGAAAAGAGGCAAATGAACAAAATGTTTTAAAAATCAGTCCACTCAAAGGATTCATGTAAGAGAACATCAGAATGCTACACTTGTTACTTGGTCACAATTATTAAGAACAAGGTTTATGTGGAGTCACATAGTTGTATAGGCACAGGGTATAAAAATCTGACCAGTTTAGCATCATCAGTATTAAGTTACTTTACTTGAAAAGTAAGGTGAGAGACAATGCCAAGGATTTTAAATTGTACTTGACGTGTTATTTCATGACATTTTGTGTGCAAAAGTAAATTTGTCATTTATCCAGATAATGGAACTAAACAGATGAATCATTTCAATTAAGGATCAGGAGGGAAATTCATTAGAATCAAAGAGGAGGAGGGAAATATTCAGGGCATTGTTGCAAATATGGGCACTGAGTTACATTCCTTAAAGGAAACAAAAGTCTAGTTGTCTAAGGGGGTGCTTTTCTATCTAGAAACATCTATTGGTTGGTGCATAAACTTTTACCTGTGATTTACGTTCTTGATGGAAATACTTTTTCACGAGGATCAGATTTCTCTGACATCTATTTAAATTTATTCTATTTTCTCAGGCTAGCTCCAATGCAGTTATTTACTTACATAACCCTTTGTGGCTAGTAGACTCATGCACATGGAAATAGGCATAAGGTTGGTAATGAATTTTCCACCTTAACACAATAGCCCTGCTCCCGGAGCTGTATCTGTTTTAGGACTATAAACTAATGCTGAGGCTCTGCAAACACTCTGTGATTGTAAATAAGGCAAAATAAAATCCCTTTCGTAAAAATGAAAACCAATACATCCTCAAAAGGGAATTAGAAATGAAATTCAGGTGGCATAGTTCTCAGATACAGCTGAAATATACTCTAAGGTCACATATTGACAATAAAGTAGCTACTCATCAGTAATCTGATATACTCACAGGAGCCCCAGAATATTTCTATATATAGATAGAGTTATTCTGTCATGAGAAAAGAATATTTTTTCTTTTTATTACTGTAAGCATTTTCTAAATAAAATACTGCTTTCTGAGCTAGGCAAATAGTTATCAAAAAGTTGTCACAAAATCCTTGATAATTCAGAAGAAAACAAAAACTAGGTGGCCCAAGAAGATTGGCTTATGTGGATAGTTTAAGAAAATTTAAAAAAGGAAAAAATACCTCCAGTGATATTATCAATGCAAAGCTGTGTTCTTCAAAATGCACGTTCCTCAAGATGAGAGGTGAGCATCACCATGTCTAGGCTAGAGCTGTTCCCCATTTGAATGAAGAAAGTTTACATTTCTGAATTTATTTAGATGATCTTGACCTCAATACATTAAATCCAATGCTTTTCTCTTTTATGCTCAAAAAGCTCTCTTTCACATGCATTCCATCAATATTAAGTAGGTTTTGGAAATTAAGGTATGACTAGTTTCATCTCTGTATTAAGGACTATGAAGGCCTATAGTTGAATGTGTGCAACCCATACACACGATGAGTTGAGTCCATTTTCCTACGTGGGCTCTATGGGGAAAAAAACCCAAAAGACATTCTGTGTCTACGGAGGACCAGGAAATAGAAAAGCAGGAAAATTGTCTCAACATCTGAAGCTGAAATTTGGTGTTTATGGTATGACTGACGCTATGACTGGTGGACACTGATTTTAGACACAGAAACTGGTGAAAGCTTTTGTTAGAAAAGGTATTGTATTTGTTACCATTGAACTTTCCTCTGTAGTTTTCCTTCTCTTTTCCTCAAAGATAGTGTCATTTTAAGTGAGGATTGTGGTTGGGAGGCTCCAATTAGGAGACTTAAAATGCTATTGCTCAGTTCACCAATCTTGCCTGGTGAATTTGGGTTTAAATAGGAAATGAAAGACCATGGGCTTCTCCTGTATTCTCAGTTTTAAAATCAGAGATGTGAGATGGGGAACAAGTAGCGGAATGTTGTTACTTTCTTGGCTTTTAAAAATAAATCCAAATTGAAGCAAGTATTCCCACTCTCAAATTCTTAATTGAAAGATTCATTTAGGTGAATATATATCTATTTTAGAAAAAGCAAATGAGAAAATGATATAAAAATCTAAGAAAAAATATAAACATAAAATTGGATTATTACCTTCTTAAAAATACAGTTTAAGTCATTCTACCTAAATCACAATCTGATAATTTTGGAAGTTTCTAGGTAATTTCTCAATTCTACTAGCAATGGAGGTTTCTAAATATTCACATAGCTGTGTTACCTTGTCAAATCAGATTTTGTTTAAGAACGTCTAGGAAATTCTTGCTCCTATACTCAGTGATACACTAGCCATCAGGGAGTCTTAGCCAGGAGGTTGAAATCTCAAGGGTTCAGAACACAAGTAATAAAGAATTAAATATGAATGATATCTTGTCTGATGAACCTTTTCCTGGAAAGGTAATCGTGAAGAATCTTTGTCGTAAAATTGTAAAAGTTCTGGGTTCTTATCACTTAAGAGGTAAAAAAATCACCTATTTTCTAACACATTATAGTTTCTACGTGAAAATTCATTAGGTACTATCTGAACTTGTGTAAATGGATTGAATGGAACCAAACTGATCATTTTCACAAGTCATGACAATGCTGTACCCTCAACTTCCAAGTTTATCGATTGACTATTTACGGAATATGTACTATATAGACAAGTACTGACATAGACATAGCATATAAAGCAGTTAACAAAACACACAAAATCCTGCCCTACTGAACTTCACATTTCAATGTGGGAAACAGAGGGGCAGATGATAACCCATAAAGCTATGTAAAATATACAGCATGTTAAAATAAAGAAAGGAAGGCATGGAAGAGGTGCCAGGTGTGGAGGTATATGCATGCACTGGGAGACAGTGGACATGGCCAAGGTAGAGTGCCTAGGGGGTTCTCCTAAACTGATATTTGAGTAAAGTCTTGAAGAAAGTGATGGGGTGAGCCAAGTGATTATTGGGGAGAAGAGTGTTCCCGATAGAGGAGCAACAGAAAAGGAACGGTGAGAGCATGCATGGTGGGAGGGAGCCACTTGGCTAGAGCAGCATGAGCAAGGCGGAGAATAAAAGGAGGTTGGATTAGAGGTAACAGATCATGTGGGGCATTGACAAATACTGCAACAGCTGCTGCTTCTATCTGAGAAGGCCCTGGAGAGTTTTGAGCAGAGGAGCAATGAGATCTAGCTTCTTATATTTTAAAGAGATTACTCTGGCTGCTGTATTGAAAATAAGTTGCAACTCAGGGGTAAAGTTTCCTCTTCCAAACTCCAAATGATTATTAGTTTCTACAGGTTTCATGGAAATTGGTACCTGAAGAGTCAGCTGAGGAAAAACACAAGTCCGCTCATCTTACGTACTGTGGATGCTTCCGAGTCATGGGATGTGAAAGCAAAGGTTTGGCTTCAGGTCGTTGACAGAGTTGGCTTTATACCCATTTGCCATAATCCTGTAAATCTTATGTGAAAACACAACAAGAAAGGATCATAGATGTTTAAATTAGAAATGTCTACAATGTTTTATCATTTACTACCTTGATACCTTTTATTGGTACATTTTTATGATACCAATTATTTCACAATGGGAAATAACATTGTCCATTTTATAAAGAATCACACACACACACTTGTCCAGTCTGTGATGGATACAAAATAGGCAAGAATAGATATTAATTTCTTTCCTCCTTTGTGGGTCTTTTGAAGCTTGGGTCATTTAATAATTACAGGTAATTTAAATGTCTGGATTAGGATTGACAAAGATAGATAATTTTAATGATAGTTGATTTTAGTTATTAAAACAATTATTCTGTGGGCTGAGCCTTTATGGAAGGACAGCTTAAGCAAACATGCAAAATCTGAGTGAACTTATCCTCTACCATAAATTATTGTTAAATGTTATCGAATGGACTAAATTGAGAAGGTATTTTACTTACTTGTTTGAGGAGCCAGCATTACTGACTACTTAGTAACTAGACCTACCCTCTATAACTCCATGTTAGATTAGAATTTTGGGGGCAGGTTCAAAGTGATGATTTTCCCCTAAGTGAAGAATCCACTCTCTGTATATTACTGCCCCATGGTTGATTTTCAGGTATATTAGGAAAATAATGATGATCAAAGAGTTGAGAAAAATTAACATGGGCACAGCCTCTTGGACATACAAGAAATATTTTAGGAACACAGACCTAGTGTTCTCTGTGCCAGTTGATTTGCGAAATGTTTCTAGTAATTTCTCATAAAATTTTACAAAGTTTCCACTGACAATTTATCTTAGAACATAGAGTAGGAGGTCCCATTTGAAAAATACAACCCACAGATACTTTTGCAGCCTCTCTGTGGGCAGGTGGGAAAGTCATTATTTAAAGTGAGAAAAAATGTCAGATTTTTAAAATGTTCATCATGAAACATTACTTTTACAAGTTATATGCAAATATGGAGAGCATAAATTCATTCACAAATATATATTAAACATTCTAAGTGTTCCAGGAATTTTCTAGGCATTGGGGGGGATATGACTGAAGAAAGCAGACAAAATTCCCTGCCTTCATGAAGTTTATCTTCCAAAGAAAGAAAGAAGAAAATAAAGTAAGTGAATAAATTAAACAGTGAGTTTGATAGTGATAAACACCATGGGGGAAAATTTCAAGTAGGGAGGGAAATAGGGATTACAGAAGGCAGAGGCTTAATTTTAGATAGCATGGCCAGGAAAGATCTCAGAGAGAAGGTAATGTTGGTGTAAAGACTTGATGGAGGTTAGGGAGCCGGATAGATATCTGAGGGGAGGAGCAACACAGGCAGATGACAGAGCAAGTGCAAAGACCTTGAGTGGGCAGTTGGAGGAACTGCAAGGATTGACTGAGTGCTCAGAAGTAATGAGTCAAAGGAAGATTTGAAGGAAGTGAAATCAGGGAGGACATGAAGAATTGGGGGGAGGGTGTATACACTTGGGAGGTTCTTATAATCATTATAAGGACATAGGAAACCAATGAAGAATTTGGACAGTGACATGATCTCAAATTTCTTTTTATAATGAGCATCAATTAAAGTGAGTGTGATGGTTAATTTTAAGTGTCAGCTTGAATGTGCCATGGAGTGCCCAGATATTTGGTCAAACATTATTTAGAGTGTCTCTGTGAATAGACAGCCTGAATAAAGTAGATTGCCCTTCCTAAGGTAGGTGGGCCTAATCTAATCAGTTGAAGGTCTGAATCGCTCTCTTCTTCAAATAAGAGGGAATTGCTAATGCCTTGCTGTCTTTGAGCAGGAGAATTATTTCTTCCCTGCTTTTGGAATGAAGGTCTTCAACTTAAGATGGCTTGACTTAACAATTTTTCAGCTTTCTTATGATGGTGTAAAAGGAGTATGTATTCAGTAGAAACCATACTTTGAATTTTGCATTTTAACCCTTTCCAGGGCTAGCAGCATGTGGTACTATACTTTTATGATGCTGGGCAGTGACAGTGAGCCATTGCTCAGTCAGTCACATAATCACGAAGGTAAACAGCTGATATACTTAAAATCATTCTGTTTTTCACTCTTAGTATGGTATACAGTACTCAATAAATTGCATGAGATATTCAACACTTTATTATGAAATAGGCTTTGTGTTAGGTGATATTGACCAACTGCAGGCTAATGTAAATTTTCTTAGCATGTTTATGATAGACTAGGCTAAGCTATGATGTTTGGTAGGTTAAATGTATTAAATGCATATTTGACTTGGGATATTTTCAATTACAATGCGTTTCTAAGGACATAACCCCATTGTAAGACAAGGAAAGATCTTTTCATCAGCTCATCTGGGTCTAGAGCCCACCAGCCTTTATGCTGGAACTACATCATTGGCTTTCCAGGTTTTTGGGCCTTTGGATGCGTACTGGAACTATATCATTGGCTTTACTGGGCCTTCTTGCTGAAATCAAATCTTGGGACTTGTGAGCCTCCATAATTGCATGAGCCAATTCCTTATAATAAATATTTCTCTCTATATATGTCTATGTTTATATCTATGTCTACTTATCTATACCTATAATTATCTCTCTTTATCTCCTACAACTTCTGTTTCTCTCGAGAAGCTTGACTACTAGTACAGTAAGCAAAGAAGGATGGAAGCTTGGAGATTAGTGAGGAACTATTGTAAAAATCTAGGTAAGAGTTGATAATCCTGGACCAGGAATGGAACTCTGGAGGAAGAGAAAAGTGTTTTATCAACAAGTACTATGGATTCTACAAAAACACTTTTGGAGTCGTCTATTTGGGAATCTTTGGCATAGATATATTATTTAAGTTATAAAACTGGATGAGATCACCATGTTCATGAGTGTAGACAGAGAAGATATATAAGGACTGACCATTAGGACACTGGGTAGATGAGAAGTAACTGGTAAAGGAGTCTGGGAATGATTAGCCAGTAAGATAGAAGGAAAACTAGGAGTAAACTATCCTGTAAGGTAAGTGAAAAAGATGTTTCCAGGAGGGAAGAAACAGAATAACTGCATTTCTGAGTCTTGCCAGAAACCTTTGATCTTTATTTCTGTGCCATTTCTCTGGCACTAAATAATTACTGAGAAAAGTAGTATGAGGGAAATATTATGTATTATGTTATGAAAGTTCTCCAAGTTTTATCATATAATATTCCAGAATATATCTTAAGGCAAAATTCACAAAGTATTTTCTATAGCATGCTAGTTTCATCTTTCTTAGGTAAAAGAAAGAATTTCAGGTTCAATTAAGTTTCAGAGAAATAATTTTTTTTTCAGAACTCTTTGTACCTTCTCTATGTTAATATATTTTATGAATCTCTAAGATAATATAATATGCAATGTTTCTCAAATTTAATCACATTCTTTTAGTTATGACGCATATTGAGGGGCTGATTATCCAGAATACAAAACTTTGTTTCCTTAAAACAATGTACTTGTGTAATTTTTCTCTGACTCCTTAAAGCACTTCCTTCATAAAGCTGTGCTTGAAACTTTATGCTATTAACTTTTATCAAGTAGTAACATAAGAAGTATTCATATGAAGAATGGCTTTGCTATTTTTTTTATTGAAGTATAAATGATATACAATCATATATTGGTTTCAGGTATACACCACGTTGGTTCAACAGTTGCCCATATATTAAATCCTCACCCCCACTAGTGCAGTTTCTATCTGTCAACATAGGAAGATGTTATAGAACCATTGGCTGTGTCCTCCATGATGTACTACCATCCCCGTGACCAACTTATATTATGATTGAGAACTTCTGTGCCTTTTTATCTCCCTCACTGTCCCCACGTCAACACCTCTTGCAGGGTAACCACCAGTCACTTCTCAGTGTCTGAGTCTACTGCTATTTTGTTCATTTTGTTTTGTTTTGTTTCTATATTCCATACGGTATTTGTCTTTCTCTGCCTGGTTTATTTCACTTGGCATAGTACCCTCTAGATCCACCCATGTTGTTGCAAATGGCAAGATTTCTTTCTTTTCTTTGGATGAATAACATTCCATTGTGTATATGTACCACCTCTTCTTTATCCATTTATCTATTAATAGACACTTAGGTTGTTTCCATATCTTGACTATTGTAAATGATGCGACGACAAACATATGGATGCATATATCTTTTTGAATCAGGGATTTTGTTTTCTTCAGGTTTATTCCTAGAAGTGGAATTACTGGTCATATTACATGGCATTTCTATTTTTAGTTTTTTGAGGAACCTCCATACTGCTTTCCACAGTACTGCACTAATTTACCTTTCCACTACCAGTGTAGGAGGGTTCCCTTTTCTCCACCTCCTGGCCAAACACTTGTTGTTTCTTATCTGGCTTTGCTATTTTTAACATACAACTGCCTTAGAAGAAATTGATTAGTCACCTAATATACTGCTTACAAAAATGTGCTTTTAAAAATTCCTCTCAGAGCCCAGAGTCATAAGGATTTGGTAGTCTAAGTATTTGGATTCCACTGAAAATAGCTAAAACTCATGGAAAGGGTAGAAGACCTCTAAACAGCATAGATATGTTGATAAGAAAGTAAATGAATTCTCAATGGGTGACATGTAAAGGCAAGTACTTAGAGAAATACACTGAGCCCAGGGCTGGTTTTCACTTTGAGAACATTTATAACATGGTGAACGTGGACTTCATAGGGTAGAGGGCACAAGAGAAAAACTTAGGGCTTCTCAAGATGGGGAATCTAATTGGAAATCTTACTTGCATAAAGTTGGTATCCCAAAGGTCTTTTAGGGTCAAACATGATGAAATAGCCATAAGTACCTCCAGGGCAACTGTAAGGCTAATCAACCATCTCAAACCCTGAATTTGAACAGACTGGGTAAAATACACTGTTGAGAGTTTAGAACCATGTGTTGGCCCTATATGGGTTTATAGTATAAAATTACATTATGCATGTGGCTTCCAGAAAACTCCACACCAAAAATTAAATTAAAAGTGATTATAAACTTGTAGTTTTTCAGCAACTTGGCAGAAACAAATAAAAATTTTCATGGGAGGAACCTACTCTTATCACAGGCCTCAAAAATTCCCACAAGCAGTTCAAAATAAAGTCGAAGTAAGTATACAAGTAAAAAAACAACAAAGCCCAGCAAAAACAATACACCTAGAAAAAAGACTAGGAAGGATTTCAGAAAAGGAAATTATTAGGCAAAGGATTTAAATGATTATGTTTAAAAGTAGAAAGTCAAACATGAAAATATAAGACATAAGTAAGAAACTTATAAAGAATTACTAATCAGACTGGGCAAAGAAACCAAATAGAATATCAAGTAAGCTTCAACTGCTGACGAAATTCAGGTGTAATGAGAATGTTGGAAATGTGCTAGAAAAGGTGTTGTACCAGGTAATCAAATGAAGGGCCCAAACTCTTGCCGGTTCTTTATATTTGTTCTGAATACAGCATCATCTGTATATGCCCCTTACTGATTAGTCACATTATTACACATATCTTTCTTTTTTCCTACACCATATTTCTTCTTCCCATTTTCAATGAAAGTATTGTGGCCATTAGCTTGTAGGTCATTGGAAAGGGATTCAGGGACTTGGAAGATTCCACGTTTCCCCTGTGGTTGCAGGTTGCCTCACAAATGCTCTGTGTGGAAGTTCTAGGCTATGAAGTGGTTGCTGGCCAGGGTATTTGTCTTCTGTTCTCTGTTGTCTCCCTTCTCCTTTTATGCGATTGTACAATCTATGTTCTCTGTCTTCTGTTCCTTCTTTCTGTTTCTCTCTCCATCTAGTTGGAATAATTCTTGGTGAAGCACTTTAATGGGAAGTGGAGAGGAAATCACTTTCATCTGGGCTCGAAAAAGATGAAGTACTTTTGCACAAACAGTGGAGAGAAAGAGAGATTGTGTAAGCTGGTTTCAGGCTTCCAAGGAATTCCAGGTTGTTGTGGTGTTATGTCAATGGATCAGGATGGGTCCAAAATGTACAGTTAGTTCAAGGAAGGAACAGAACTGAGCTTTAACAATTGAGCTCGACAACAAATCTCTTTTCCATCATTATTAAAAATAACTGTCACAATTGAACCTTTGTGATGTAAATGGATGATTTTTTAAACATTATCAAAAATAGATGAATTATTGTAGAGATCCTATTTTGAGATTTTATATGCATTAATGAATTTTCTTATACTATGAAGCAAATGACATTCCTACCAAATATACTCTAGAACAGGATATAATGGACCATCCTGTGATATTGGCATTTGTTTAACTCCATAATACTGCAAAGTGGTTCTGATTTTTTAAAACAACCTAAAATTGTATTCATCAAGATTTCTAGCTTAGCATGTCTCTGCCAGAATCCATAAGCTAAGAACATGTACTCAGAGGGGGTAACTGAGCAGAGGTTATTTGAAGCAGCTGTTTACAGAGGGTAAAGATAAGAGAATCCACACATGGTGGTGAAATACCCAGGGACTAGCAGAAGCTTTTTACCACCACTAGGCCTGAAAGGCAAGGGAAATTAATAGGGTTATGGAACCCAAAGACAGTTTAGGATCATGAAAGACCATTCATGACCACAGAATGCAACTATGGCCAGACTCTAGTCCAGGCAGGGAGGGCATGGGGTGAACAAATATCCCAACTTTTCTTTCTTTTTGCCTTCTGATCTCTGGCCATTACCACACGTCAGCTAAACCAAACCAGAAGCCAGAGGGCAAGGAACCCAACTGATGGATTCATAGAAGTCACCCTGCCTGGGCACAGAGCAGAACATAAGGGCAGAGAATGGAGAGGGCAAGTGCAGTTAGCTAGCATGAGAAATTGCAATACTTTGGTCTTCTCTTTTCTGTCAACATGATAAAGATTTTAAAAATTGTTACCATATCCTTAGAACAGTAGTTCTTGCTCAGGGCATGGACTTCAGATCACCTGTGGAGATTTAAAATATTACACATATCTGAGGTTCCTTCTCCATGGATCTTAAGCAAGGCTGAGAATCTGAATTTTGAAAAAGTTCTTTGGGTGATTTGGATGTTCATCTCAGCTGATGAATTTGGGTATTCATCCCAAGTTAAGAATCTTAGATCTAAGAATACCAGATGATTCACTGTAAAGCCATTACTCACAAGAATTTAACCATATCTTATACTACAGGAATACTCTTCAGAGTAGTCCATTTAGGATAACAGAAGCTACCCTATATCTTTCAAAATAAAGGACATTAAGACAAGGAAAGAGTTGTACAGGTCACTGACTAATAAGGCGAATGGATAATAAAGTAATCTAGGGATTTGAAAAGCAAAAAGCCACCACCACACCTGGAGCTGGAGATTCAGCAGGAGAACCTGGGATCATTTGACTAGAACCAGAGCCATGGTAGAGGCTGCCTTGTAGGGTCTGGGCCATCAGGAGAATGGCTGCTGGGGTTATGAGGGAGATGTGGTTACTTCCAGAGGCTCACAGGAAGGAAAGAAAAAGGGGCAGAAAAACCCTGGCTTTTCCTCTACCGCTACTCTTCAGGTGTCTGTTATTCCTACCACTGGATGAATTTACAAGGTATCCACAAGACAAGGAAGCCTGTCAGACACAGCATGGCATGAGGAAGGGCAAGAAATATATTTGAAGGCAAACAAGCATTTGATCAACATACCTGTCATCAAATTCTGAGGGTGCTGACCAGAGCTGTCTGAGCTTAAAGAGTCCCTCAGGCTGCTCCCCTGTGGTCTTGTTCCTTTGATTTCAAGGGAATAAGATTCTCCAAAGACAAAGTAATGGATTTTTAAGAGAATAATGTATTATGATTCCCTCCCTCCCCCAGAGGATTTGATTACTGTGGGTACAGTTTCTTCTAAGTGACTTTGAGAGTTACAATTTTTTTACTTTCTTTTTAATTTATTTTTATAATAAAGCAATTTAAAAATGTACCTCAACTGTATGGATAAATATAATACAAGAAAAAATGTACCTCAACTATACCTTGCCTCTGCCTGAGTGTAATAACTGAACCTATCTTGTGACCAAGGCATTTACTTTTGTAGTGATATCATCAGCAGTCCCAGAGTTGGAAATGGGCTTTCACTAGTCAGGAAGAAAATTTCTGTTTTTGCGGGGGAAGGGAGAAGAATGAACACAGGAATCGACACAACCAAAAGGAGTCTGTTTTACTTGTTTTACCAGAGTAAATTCTTATATTCTGTATATCACTAAAGCTTATATTCTGTTCCTAAAGAATAGGATAACATCTTTGACCTTGGACTTGGACAGACTTTGGTTCAAATTTCAGATTTTTCATCTGACAACCATTCAACTTTGGATGAATTGGGCATTTTTCTGAACCTTCATTTTTTTCTTGCTAAAGTAAATGAGGATTGTGTTAATGATTTCATCAGATTTTGTATTTGAAGTGCAGAGCATGTAGTTGATGACCAAGAGTCTGTGCTCTCTTGATTAGAAAGAAATTTAAGTAAAAATGAAGTTATCCTAAGGACAAAAGAATGTCTCAAAATAATTCAGGGCAGACTACCCAGGCTGCGGTCAGTGGGAACTCAGGTAATCTCAAGTGCCAGCCACTTTCCCATCTCCGTCTTTCTGTCACATGGCTTTCTCTTTCTTCTCTGCATGCCTGCTCTGATCTGTCACTTCCGGCCAGCTTTCTCTGTCTCTCTTTTCTCATTAGCATATGGTTCTGAAATGGCCACTCCAGCCCAAACTCTTCATGAACTCTCAGTTCAAGCACCCATATCACAGGTAATTCAAATTCCTCAAGAGGGGATATGACTTGGATTCTCTTTAAATGGGACCATAGAACCAGCATAGAACAGACCCCTCCTGCCAGGAGTCACCCCTTCTCCACTCATTTGTTACCTGGTGATTTTGTAGTCTGCTGTTTACTGTACAGGAGTAAGGACTAAAACAGATTCCTTAAGAGAAATGGTGGGTGAAGGCTGGGGAGCAGGTACTATGAAATATCTCCAGGACTTCTCATCAAATGTTCACAATTCCTAGTAATTTATCACTTATTATGTCCTATCATCTATTCCCCAGAATGATTGTACTTTTTTCTTTTTGTAAACAAAGATGTTTATAATACATGCCACGTAATTCTTACCATAATGTTCATATTTATTCATCAATATTCATCAAACGTTTACTAAACATCTACATGTCAAGCCCTATTACTGAGGATATGATAATGAATCAAATAAACACAATTCTTGTCCTTATGGAGCTTATATTCTGAATTTTTATTTCTATATGTGATCACAGTTAGGCTCAGGAAATTACTGGTAGAGCTGTTATGAGTGTATGTAATCATCTTCAGTAAAGCCTTCCCTGACCAGTTTAAATATGAAACCACTACCACTGTTACATCCATTCAATTTTCTTCTCCTGCTTTATTTTAATCCCTACTATTGCATAAACACATCATGTATTATATTTATGAATCTTGCTTCGTGTCCCTGTTACTAGGCTGAAAGCTCATAAAAATGGGGATGTTTATTCTTTTTCTTCACTCTCTATTTTTAGCACCAGTATTTGTTGAAAGCAAACACAAATGAAGGACTGAATGAATCATCAAATTTAATTTTCATCAAGCACCTATTAAGGCACTGTGCTAGCTTTTTTTAGACAGATAGGTTTATTTACTTTTTCCAATAACCCATGAGGTATTTGTTATGAATATCACCATTTTATAGATGGGAAAATTGAGCATAAAAAGACTAAGTTCCCTGCTCAAGTTCACATAGCCAAAAGTGCACATAAAAACTTGGATTCAGGTTTGTTGAACTCCAGAGCTCACGTTCTTCACTACAGTTTGTAAATATAATACTAGTCTACAGAAATTATGAGTCTGCACTGGTCCATGCCTCACTGCAACCATTTATTTGGTGACGGTATTGATTTAAAGTAGATTTTTGATTGAGGAAGTATTCTAAATATCTTGCTGTGCTAGAGCATTCCTGACTCTATATACTTCTCTTCTCTTGAGAAGGACTTCTGAGATGCATCTAGAATGTACACTGGAGAAAAATAAAGAGATACATGTAAGGAGGCATTTTAGAAATGCTACATAGTCATTAATAGAGCCCTGAGTTACTGACTTAGTTTTTCAGTACACAAGCAAGCAAAGTCTCTTCTACCTAGTAAAGAAGAACTCTTTATTGATGTGATGATTAATTCCAGCATCCTTGCCCTTCAGGAATTTATAGCAAGATGGGGATAGAGCTGTGGCAGGGATTATGCTCAAGGATGCAGACCATATAGCACAGGTACCTAACTCAGTGTTTCTTTAGAGAAAGGATTGCCGGGGTGCTGAGGGCTGCCCGACATGTGGGGAAGAAAGGACAGTAGAGTAGTGAGGTAGATCATTCAGGGCCTGGGGGGTCCATCAAGGCTCATTCTACCCCTGGAAACAGAGTGTCAGGTATCTCATTCTTTTCTTCTTTCCTCTTCTCAAGTACTGAGAATAGACACCACAATTCTTGTGTTGGAATGAATTGGAGTAAATTGACGATTTTGCTCTGGCATTCAAAATTTTTCATTCATCCTTTATTCTTAATAGTATCATAGGATCCTATAGCTGAAAATTTTTTTTAAAGATTACCTACCCAGCACTATTTATTTATTTATTTCCATTCAGGATATTTCAAATCTCCTAATTAGGAGCTTCCTTTACTATCTCTTTGGTTCCAAAGTCTACTATCTCTTTTCACTATTACACTGCAATAAATATTTTCTGTCCTAGATCACATTTCTCATTAAGTATTGATCTTGGCTGCTTGTTAGCAGACAAGAATATTGATTTTTGAAGTAAAACAGCAAGGCAAATAGCAAAATTACCTTGGATACAATCAGCAGGAAGCAGATAAGCCTGCAGGTTGTGCCTCTGCCTCAGTGTTGGGGCTCTCAGGAGCTGTGGCTGCAGCCACTGAGATTCTGAAGAGCCTCTTGTTCTACCCAGAAGGACAGGACACTCAGTTCATAATAAGCTAATCAAATCCTGGCCACTGTTACCCAAAGATGTCGTTAAACACCCGGAGAGATATAATATGGTGGCAGCCTTTAAAATAAGAAGGAAAGCATAAAAGAGAATAAAGAAAAAGGAATTTGGTAGCATAGATAAAATGTAAAAAATATTGAAATGGTGATGTTATGCATACATTACACCTAAATAACACTGTGGCAATGACGGCTGTGCCTGAAATGATTTTCTGATGACAGAACAGAAGAAAAGAGTGTAAACTGCAAACAAATCAAGGCCAGGTAATTGGATATTCTTGACTAATGCATTTGAAAATCAACTAATTCCAGAAATAGTAGTTTCCAGTCTTGTTGTATTCATAACTTTCTCCCTTTTCTCCTCTTAATTTTAAATCCCAAAGCTTCGCCAGGAATGGAGCTACATAAAATAGCTGAGTGTCTTCTGTGGAATTTCCCAGTTCCCTTATAATTGTGTAGAAATTCCATAGATGTTCTCTAGTGGAAGCAGCAAAACTAATAGATTTTGGTTGAAAGAAGTGTTTTTTAAAAAAGAAGGTGCACTCTGTTTCATGTTTTATGCATTCATGCTTCAGACTAACAAAAAAAAGATGAAATTTCATTCAA
Organism: Manis javanica; assembly: GCF_040802235.1. Classification (NCBI taxonomy): domain Eukaryota; kingdom Metazoa; phylum Chordata; class Mammalia; order Pholidota; family Manidae; genus Manis; species Manis javanica. The sequence continues at coordinate 58,210,780 of NC_133159.1, forward strand.
AGCTAATCCAGTTCTTTGCTTCCTGCTTTTTAGTATGGGTCAAAGAAGGCACACTCTCCCAGGCCTGGGCTTGGTGAATAAAATGTATCGCCAGATAGATGTAATTTGAAGGAAGGAAAAGCGATGTTCTGGGACTGTGGAAGTCAGCAATCTACTCAGAAAACTATACTGTTTGTGTATCTTAGAAGAAATAAGGGAGAACTATGAAGCTGTATTGAGACCTGAGATCCAGAGCTAGAGTAATCCCACTGCAGAAATATCTTAATCCCTCCTCTCTCTATCATCTATCACCTATTATATCTATCTATCTATCTATCTATCTATCTATCTATCTATCTATCTATCTATCATCTATCTATTTATCTATCAATCATCTATTTATCTATATAATCTACCTACCTACATCATCTATCTCTGCCTATCAATTTTCCTTTCTTTTTGAGTAATTTATGCAATTTTATCAGAAAATAATTAGAGGAGTTTTGTGTAAGGAAACAGTATTTCTCAATGTTTAGTGTTCCTGTCAGTAGAAAAATGGAAACATTGGTAGTTGATTCAGATGGCACTAAATTAAAAATTTTCTGTTTGTTTTACTTAGTGGGATAGAAAAGAAGAAAACTTCTTCAAGTACGAGAAATGGACAGCCAGAGAATTGAAGTGTCCATTCATTAATCTGTTCAACAGATATTTGTTGAGTATCTAATATGTCACAAGCAATAATATGTTTCCCCAAATCTCAGGCCCTTTGCAGAAAGGCTTTGATATTCATATATATACTGATTGCATTTGATAGGTTACTATAGCATCTTTCTGAGAACATAAATGTGTATAATACTTAGGTCATAATGAACACCTGCTTGAGTGCTTAGGCTCTTCTTTAAAATTGACATGACATGTTCGTTGTTGAATTCTTTTTCATAATGCATTTTTTCAGATTAAATTTTGCCACCTGTAGGAGATTAAATTTAAGAAAGCAACTTTTCTGGAAATTGTTGGACTTCTTGAATGAATTATTGTCCTTGCATCTTGAACATTTTCTTGATGTTTTTGTTTTTATAATTTTCTATATGTGCCAGTCAAAGGCTGGAGACAGTCCTCTAGAAAAAAGAATGGAGGGAACTAGACTAATTTCAGAGACTTAACAGTGATGATGTGAAAGAGAAAAAATAAAAACTGTGATTCAAAGGCAACTGAACCAGAAACCAGGCAGCCTGAGTTCTCATCCCAACCCTGGGCCCCAGGAGATAGATCAGTTTCATGAAGGCATCTACGCTTGATGTACTTCTTCTCTATTAGTTGCTAACATTTATTGAATCCTAAGTTGGAATTTTTCATGTGGTATCTCTTTTTATTCTTTCAGCAATCTCAGTTGATACTGTGATTCTCTCCATTCTGCAAATGAGGAAATAGAGGCACAGAGAAACTAAGTAGCTTGCCCAAGGATGTTCAGTTAGTACGCAGCACAGCTGGTCTTCACACCTAGGCAGTTCATTCACCACTACAAAGTGCTGCTTCCCTACAATACCTTCTGTCAAACCACCCCAATGAGGATCAATGGGATAATGAGTTATATCATAAAGTTTTACTTTTTACTTTTTAGATTACTTAAAATTATAAATATAATACTTAATCAACTACATTGAAGTATATGAAGTTAAAAGACATTTATTCCTTAATACCATTCACCTGCAAGTTGGACTGTTAACAGTTTGCTGTATATCTTTAAAGAGACTTTTCTATGCTCATATAACATATATTTTTTAAAGTGAAAATGGAATATAGGGTAAGTATTCCATATCTTGCTTTTATAATATAATAGTTTATGATATATATCTTTCCATTAATACATATAAATTCATCAAATATTTTAAAAAACTGCCTAAAGCTCCATTTTATGTATATATAACAATTTATTAACTGTACTTCTTCTGATGGTAGTTTACGTTGTCCCTTAATGTTCTTTATTACAACATTGTAACAGTGAACTTCATATGCACATATTTCTCCAAAATAGAGTCTCAGAAGCAACATACTTTTGAAAACCGTAAAGGGTAATATTAATTTGAAGAATCATTCATGACTTACTTTTTTAATGGGAGTGGCCTGTTGAGTTCTAAAAGTAATGCTAATAAGAATAAGTAAATTAAGAGTATATTATGTAATAAGCACCCATGAAAATAGAAAAGAGGCAGCAGAATTCACAAGAGAGTTAAGCGTAGCCTTACCCGAGGGGGTGACATTCCCATAGGCGTCTCATCTCCATTGCTCACAGAAGGAAAATGGACACCTTTTTTTTAGTATACAGCAACCAAGACTATGACTTCAGTTATAGAGCTGCCAATGACACGGAGCATTTTAAATCAGCCTAGCAAGGTATCAGTGCTAATTACAGGTTATCTTTCTCTGCAGATATTTTAAAGTGAGACAGAATCTCATATTTGCCCAGCTGAGAGGCAGAAGTTGAGCTAACTCCAGGTGGTCCACCTTTATGCCTTTTACTGCAGTAAGTGAGTTTAGGCACAATGACATTTTTGTATAATTCTGCATCAGTAACATTCAGGTTCATCTCCTACATACAAGATAGGATATTGGCAAACTGTAGGAGAGGTAGTTCATCTTGTGTTTTGAAATAATTTTCAATTGTTTTCACCACATCAGAGTATGAAGACTCTCTTTTCTTTGAGGGAGGTTATTGTATAAATCCATAATAGCATAATAAATTGCTACCAAGGAGAAATTCATGTCAGAAGGAGAAAATGTCAGGGAGATTCCTATTTTTCTTATGTTAAAAAAATTTATAATTTTTCCCTGCATGTTTTAAAAGGGAAATGAATCAATATATATTTCCTATTATTTGGAAACTGTTTAACATTGTGTGATTATTTAAAAAAATGAATATGACAAAGATTCAAGATCTTTTCATCAGTTTCATAGCCTTGGACAAACCTCTTAATATCTTTGAGCTTCAGCTTCCTCATTTGTATGATAGGAATATGCAATTATTTTTCACCTTCCCAGAATATTTTGGGAATTAAGATACATTACCTAGAAAAGTTTGAAAAACTTTTAAGTGCTATAAAAATGCAGCTAAAAGCCTATGGCAGTGTGAAAGTGAAATAGAGTGGAGTCACTGGTGTCAAGGCGTTTTAAAATGGGGCTGGGAGGCCCTTAGGAGGTTGGCTTATGCACATCCTGACTGGGCAGAGCCATGAACTTTAAGACTGGCCAAATCGCAAAAACTCCAAGGTTCTTCAAGAACACGTGCAGCTTGTTACAGCAACGGATTTCTGCTTAGTAATACTTAGCAACCAATCATGCTTAGCCAAGATTAACTTTCTGCTGCCAACACCAATCAAAATTCTTTGTAAACAATGTATATAAGCACTCCCTTTTTGCTTCAGAAACCCCTGACTTTAACTTTCTAATGAGATACTGTTTGGGTTGCTGTCCAAATTTCTGTACGCTGAATTGCAATTCTTTGAAGTCAAATATATGCCTTGCTTAATTATTGTCTCCTGATAATTTTAGGTTGACGACAGATGGTGTCAGTCATCTACTCAATGATAACTCTCCCCTCATGCCATTTGTGTATTAAACTCAATGGGGCTGCAGGGGTACCTGGGTCTGTCCTCAGCCAAGGGAATGAATCTGCTTAGTTGTCCTAAACCAATTGGTTTCATTTGGCTTGCTTGCGATGGGTTTAAAAATAGGAAAGTAAATTACTTCTGGCCAGAAGACTTGAAGGAAAGTCTGTCTGAGGGAATTTTGGAAAAAGGGAGAGGGCAGAAGTTAGGGACATTCTGTTTTCCACCTGTAGAGGTTGTACTGTGAGAATGTGATGCCCAGAAGTGCTAAAGACCAAGAGGGCCTATGCCCAAGGGCAATCAATGTATGGAAGATGCCAGAGTCCTGTTATCAGTGAGCTGCTGAATTAACCACCGCTGGAGGGTCCCTACTTCTAGACATCCTGTTAAAAGAGTTGCAAAGATCCTTGTTGCTGAGGAAACTTTTGCTTGTGTTTTTGGCTAACAGTAGCTGGAAGCATTATAGTTGACAAATAAATACTAGTTCAAAGCACATCCTTAGCTTCAAAAGCCATATTTGTTTGTCCCTCAAAGCCTATTTTGCTGAACCAAAGTGAAATTTTTAATTATCTAACAAATTTAGATAATGTAGAGTACATCTAAACTATTCAGACTTCAAAGTCTTCTTTTAGCAATAACAGTTTGGGGAAAACAGGGAGGGCCCAAAATTTGCATTCCCTTTGTGTAGATAAGTTGAAAATATTATAAAAAAGAAATGCAATAGTGAAAACGAAATAAAGGTCTCCTCTGCTGTGCAAAAGTAGAGTGTTCTGGAGCAATTAACATTAATTTATATGGAAATATTTCTGAGCATTCCCAGACCCAAAAATAACTTGTCAAGCTTTTCTGATACTTTAGGATGCGTGTTGCTAACCTATACACAAAATAAACAGCGATGACGTGTAGAGGCTCACAGAGACAGTGCAAAGCTATGACGGACTGACACTGAGCGTAGTTCTCATGGAAGAAGCTCTCCCTGCTCGGGTGCACACTCTCTCTGTAATGGCGGCTGAAAAACAAACAGTGAATGCTAGTTTTGTTTTTTCTTTTTTCCTAAAAGACAAAATCCTCTTTGGATTTCCTGTGGTTACTGAAAACAGGTCCCAGTGTAGGTCTTACATAAAAGCAAAGTGGCATATCTCAACTTTGGAAGCAGGAGATACCTGTATACTCTTTTCAAAGTTGTGACTCTTATAACACCATCCCAGTGTCAGGGAAGAAAAACCTCACATCTATGAAGTGCACATGGACTGTTTTAAATCATGATGAGCTGGTGGAGACCAGTTAGCTTTTCTTCTAAAGTTCAGAATTTCCATATATAAACAGTTTAACTTCATTGCATTCTAGTCTTTTAAGAAGAGTGTTCTAAATTTATGAGATGTAGTCTGGCATACATAATTTAAACTGTTGAGTTTATATTTTGGTTTCAAAGAGACATCTTTGTTTTGGCTACCATTGTCAAACTTTTGGGACCTGAAAATTGTAATCTTTTTCATGAAAGAAATGAACTAGACACTCATAAATTAAGAGGATGCTTATAGAAATGGATCTGACCTAGATAACCAAAGCTGTTCTGGAGTTTTAGCCAGAGGTTTAAGATTAGTTTAGTCAAAGGCACTTCCTAAAAGGCATGGTATTTGATTTCATTATATAATAATTTAATTTTTCGTAATTTAAACTAGAAGTTCAAGTGATATAATTTGCTCCTTCCCCAATATTACACATTAGCCTTTAAAATATAATGTATGCTAATATTGATGATTCTAAAATCTGTAAGGTCCTTCCATATCTGAAAAGTCAGGGTAGCATGAATGTAATGGTTAACAGTGTGGTCTTTGAAGTCATGCAATTCTGGGTCCAAATGCCTCCTCTGTCATTTACTGTCACAGCTTAGACAGATCATATCCTGCCCCCCATCACCATAAGCCTTAGTTTCTGCATCTGTAAAATGGAAGCAAGGAAGGTGGATATAATAATGTCTATCTCAGAGTGTTTGAAAAGCAAATGAAATGATTTATGTAAGGTACTTAGCATGGTGTCTGACCCATTAGAAGTGCCCCAAAAATACAAGTTATTTTGGACAAAAAATACCCAATTCTCTTTTGTTTATTAGAACATTAAATTTCCTAAATGTTTTTTGTCATGTCACCCTAATTTATTTTGAGACAAATGAAAGGAAGGTAGGACAATATTGACATAAGCATTTTATAGAAAATGAAAAACAGGGGATGGTCAATGAGCCTGAAATCATTCATTCCATGTCCACTCATTCAATATCCATTTAACAAATATTTATTGCACGTCTACTATGGGCTCAACACTGAGTAAAGCACCCCAAGATGCAAGTAATGAAAAAGCCGAGATAACAACTGTCCATCTGTACATCTGTTATTTTTGCCACCTAGTATCCAAGCCGACTTCCCCTTTTTTGGGCCATTTAAAATTTCTTCCTGGATAACTTATCTCTTCTTCATTATTTGCAAACTTGGCAGGAGGGATCTGGCATACACACGGCAATCAGTCTCAATAGCCTGGGTCTTGGAAGCTTATGGAGAAGGACACAATGATAAAAACAATTGCAGCTTATTCAACCCTGAAGACACTGCCCATTAGTCCATGTTAAGCTCTGGTGCTGTAAGGAGCTAACATTACATAATATATTTTCTTTTTGCTTAGGTTAACCAATGTCAGATTATATTGCTTTCAGCCAAAGAAACTTAACTGATAGGATCTTCAAAAGTGTGACATCATTCGTTCCCATAGCTTTGGAATCTGTTTCCAGGAAAACATTGTCATGATACAGATAATGTGTTACTCAGTTGTCTTCATTGCAGAGAGTTACACTTCCCTTTAACAGACAAGCCTTCACTTTTTCCTTATGAAATGCTTTCCATCTAATCACTATTTCTTGATATTTTCTAGCTGTGCAGCAGAGATCCACTATGCTTTTACTTAATATCTGCTCCTTTGTTCTTGTATAGGTACATAAAGAATAGAGTTTAACCCTGCATTGAATCAAATCCACAGTGTGAGAAAAGGCTTTGCGACGGGACCATCCTAGGACCCAGGGGTTTGGTCTCCTCTTTCCCTTCAGAACCTCCGTGGTCTCAGAGCAGGTTCTCAGCTCATGCCCTTCTGTCTTTAGTGCTCTGGTTTGCTCCATGCCAGGGACTGAGCACTTACTTTCTTTTTCGCCCTGAGGGCTTGTCTCTCCTGGAAAGCCCCGTACTCAAGTGCCCATGATTATTTTATCTCAGTTTTATTTTGTACCTAGGAGGGGAGAGAGTATTAATAGATTAATGCTCCCCTTACAAATGAAACAAAACAAGATAACAGTAATACTTAAGCTAATCTGTTCCTCTGGTTCTTTACTGCCCATTCATGCTCCATTTCTCTTTTCCATTTTATGGTCACCCAGGCTCTGCCTCCTGTGGTTCCCCTAGATAGTAGTCAGGTTTTGCTGTGTATAAAACAATTTCAAAATCTCAGTGACTTAACACCAACATATATTTATTTTTCTCACTCATGGGTCTGCTGGTGAGTTGGGCTTGGCTTCAGCCTGCACACAGGGTCCAGACCTGTTCCATAAGGCTCCTTGTTTCTTGGCTGGGGTATGTTACTTCCATGGAAGATGGCAGAGATGCAAATTCTGAGCCAAATCCTGAAAGCAAGCTTAAAACCTCTGCTTGTATCGCATCTGCTACAATACACTGGCTAAAGTACATGGCAAAACATGGGGGTGGGGAACATGCTCTACTTGATGAGACATAATGTAAAATAATGTACACTTTTATAACAAAGTGGGAGGGAAGAATTGGAATCAGTAATTCAGTCTACTACATCTCCCCATGTCCTCCTAGAGCCCAGGAGCACATCCATTCTCTTTATCTCGTGCCATTCTGAAGAGAATATAAGGGTAGCTAAGGTAGAACAGAGGAAAAGCAGGTTCCTAGGTAATACGAGCCCATTAGACTTAGTCTTAGGCCTTGGGAATAAAATATGATGTTAGTTGAGTTTTTTTTTTAAACAAAATGGGGAAAGAGAAGAGAGGAAGTGGATGACAGTGTTTCATGGTGTTTAGACAAAAATCAGTCAAGTCATACTTCATAGGAACTCTATCCATCTTACAGACAAAATGCTTTGTGTCTAAAAAATATAAGCATAACTTTAATTGAATATCCACTGTGTGGCAAGTACAGCATAAATTCTTCATGAGCATTATCTTTTACAATTCTTATAAAATCCTTATAAGGTTTATAGATAAAAAATGTGAAATTTAGGAAGGCTAAGATTTCATAAACCTAATAAAAGATTTATTGTTCTGTAGCCATGGCAACAGGTAGTCAACAGAACTGGCTTTAAACCCAGTTGCCTGACAAAAACTGCTGCCAGTGACTGCACCTTTATAAACCAGCCAACCAGGGCCAGCCCTTCACTTCTCAAAGCCAGCCAATCAGGACTTTTTCAATAAACACATTGTTGAGTTTTAACCAATCAATGACAATCTTTACCCCACAGTATTTAAGCTTCTAGTGATGCCTTTAAAAGTCTCCATGAACTGCATGCTTCCCCCAAATGCTAGGGGAGACCAGCAGAGCCTGTGCCTGCCAGCATCACTCTTTTTGCTGAACTAAGCAATACATTCAGCTGTGTCTTTTTATTTCAGATAATGTGGGATGGTCTCATTGTCCTTTGACAGTAACTTACCCATGTTTACCCAGCTACAAATGGTAGGGTCAAGCAACAAATAAATTCCATTGATTTGAGAGCCTAAATTTTTATCTAGCACACTGTCCTGCATCTCCTCATTCCACGATAGTTACCACTTGGCTACTCTTCCCTGGAAAATTTTAGCCTGTGGGGTAATTCAACCTTTGGGTTGTTATTTAATTTTATGCTTCTTATCTATCCCACTTGTAAGATCAGTGGAGTCTAATACAATTTCACATTTCCAGTGGTGGCTAATTTATACATTATTCATTTGTTAATTTCAAAGATATTCAATAGAGGGCTTAATATGTGCTAGGAACCATAATAGTGATGAAATTAAGAACTTTTAGCTCTTAAGGGCTGGCACCTTCACTGCGATATGAAGTGTATGGGTGACTGATAAGGGGTTTCGAGGAACCTGTGTAATTTGATAAGGGACAGTGTCTGCAGAAATGCTGTCCACCTTAGAATTTTAAGTATCAGTGGAAACTTGTGGGGAAAGATACTTCTGATATGGTGGTAGCTTTCCTGAAATTTTTCAAATAATAGCACATAGAAAGGCCTCTTCTCTGCAGAGACAGGCTGGCTGACTCTAGTCGAGCACACTGGTTAAGTGTGATGATAGAAGCAGGGAGAGAAGCCCACTGATGCGTCCAGCTTCTCTCCTGGTGGCAGGCTGTTTATCTCCCTCTTTCTATCGGTAAGCAAGGGAAGCTTAGATTCACATATATGTATATTCATATACAGAATGATGGAGCTTTAGTGTTGGAAGTGATCTTAGAGGTGATTGAATCTGAACTTTTCACCATCAAGGGGAAGAAACTGTGTCTCTGGAGTAAAGTGACTTAAATTCACCCAGTTATGAAGTAGGAGGTGGATTCAGAACTTAAGTCCTTCCCTCCTTCTCTTTCTTTTCTCCCATTCTCTTCCTCCCCTTCCTCCAACCCCCTTCTTTCTCTTCTCTATGTTTACCCATCTCTATGTCTCTCTCTCTCTCTTTCTCTGAAGTCATTTACTATATGGCTATTATGTGCCAGTCATTAGGAGTAAATGCAGTAAAAAAATCCTTGCCATCACAGAGTTTAGACTAGTAGGGAAAGGCGTATAACCAACAAATAAGCCAATACAATTTATACTATGCTGGGTGGTGGTAACAGCTACAGAAAAAAAAAGTGGGGTCAGGAAAGGATGATGAGGTGATAAAAAGAGGAGGGAGTGATGCTATGTCAGTAAGGTCTTTGATAGGCAAGGGCCATAAAGAGGATTCAGATGGAGTAACAGTAAATGGGAAGCACAGTGGGGCTTAACCAGTTCAAGGAATAGCACGGAGGCCAGTGTGCTGAGGGCAGTGAAGGAGCAAAGCCGCAGAATGAGGGTCGGGAGGAGCCAGTGACTGCCCTTGTCTGCTCTACCACTCAGCACCTTTATACCAACCTCGCTGCCTCTTTTGAAGAGGCTCACATAATGGTGAGTCTAATATCTCCCTTATGGCTAAGGTTGGCGGGAGAGACCTTTCAAGTAGAGCCATGCAAGTAGTACAAACCCACTGCATCTGGGCAGACTCCCAGCTGCAAGTCCTGCCATAATTAGCTACACCATCTGCGTTGTTTAAGCTTCTCTTCCCTTCTCAACAGGGATGAAGTTAGCTTTTCACAGGTGTGGATAAAGTGAAGATTCCTATGGCCAGGATCCTCACCTGAACCTAAACTTCTTGATGATGTAACTGGCCTGCTGATAAGCTACTGTTTCCACACCTATAGGCATTGAGCAACTATTGACTGAGTCACTATATAAAGAGTTCTGCCTAGTGCTCTGGGCAGAGGTAGAGATGAGGGAGGATTACAGATCTGCAGATGTAATTCTAGTGTTTGACCTATCTCCAGGAGAACAAGCCAGGTAATAAACCCTTTTACCCCAAGAACACTCCATTGTCATTCCTCAGTCTCACTGAACCCATGGTGAACTTGCCCAGGGCTGAACCCATTGGCAAGACAAGAGGGTTTTCACAAAGGCTTACAGAGAAGAGATATTTGAAAGCAAATTGTAGGTTGGGTGTTTTGAATAGCAGTTGTTAGTCAGTCAATCAATATTCTTTTGATTGCATCCAGTGAGAATGTGCCATTTGCCTCAAGCTGCTTCTGCATCATCTCTGTCTGGCAAGGTGTTCAGAGGGACTTGCATTACAAACTGTGGAAGAAAATAAGGAAAAAGAGAGGTGTTCATCTTTATCTCTACCTTGCCACCATGACCTTCCACTTCATTACTCACCTGCCAACAACTGAATGTGGGAGACTTTATGATCCGGTGGTTCTCAGCTAGCCCTCTAATTAAATGCAGTTCTATTTCTTCATTGCCAGGGGATACTTACAAAGTAAATAAATCATTTAAAGCAATATGGCTAGCTAGACTTCCAGACACACGTGGATTTGAAATGGATCTTGCAGGAAGATGGGGCACATGCAGAGTGGCAGCGTACAGTTTGTGTGAGTAAAGTGTTCACCAGGAATGACATGGGTCCTGAGTGGTCGAAGGGGAGATAAGGTGATGAGATCTCAGGTGATAATAACGGTAAGGAATTTATATTGGAAACAGAGCCACAGGACAGTGATGTGGTGTGATGGGACATGAAGTCAAGGGACAGTGATCACATGCTCTGTGACTATATATACTGGCAAAGAGGAAAGGAAAGTGACACAATTAACTGGTAAATTTTGTCAATATGAGTGGAGGTTTGGATAATTCAGGCCTGCACCACCCTTTCCCTCACAGTGTTGAAATGACCAGACTTGTCTCTTACATACACAAATATAACATATGTTAACTTGGTGTTTCTAATACATCACATATTTCCTGTAATATTATGTACTTAATATTTTTCTTTAAATGGCTTTATATTTCAAAAAATATGCACACAATTATTTATTTACTTATTTATTTTTATCCTCTAAGTGAGTTTTTTTTTTGGTATCATTAATCTTCAATTACATGAAGAACATTATGTTTACTAGGCTTCCCCCCTTTATCAAGTCCCCCCCCACAAACCCCATTACAGTCACTGTCCACCAGCATAGTAAGATGCTGTAGAATCACTACTTGTCTTCTCTGTGTTGCACAGCCCTCCCTGTACCCCTGCCCCCCATATTATACATGCTAATCATAACGCTCCCTTTCTTTTCCCCGGTCCTTATCCCTCCCTTCCCTCCCGTCCTCCCCAGTCCCTTTCCCTTTGGTAACTGTTAGTCCATTCTTGGGTTCTGTGAGTCTGCTGCTGTTTTGTTCCTTCAGTTTTCCTTTGTTCTTATACTCCACATATGAGTGAAATCATTTGGTATTTGTCTTTCTCTGCCTGGCTTATTTCACTGAGCATAATACCCTCTAGCCCCATCCATGTTGTTGCGAATGGTAGGATCTGTTTTTTTCTTATGGCTGAGTAGTATTCCATTGTGTATATGTACCACATCTTCTTTATCCATTCATCTACTGATGGACACTTAGGTTGCTTCCATTTCTTGGCTATTGCAAATAGGTGTTGCAATAAACATAGGGGTGCATCTGTCTTTTTCAAACTGGCTGCTGCATTCTTAGGGTAAATTCCTAGAAGTGGAATTCCTGGGTCAAATGGTATTTCTATTTTGAGCATTTTGAGGAACTTCCATACTGCTTTCCACAAAGGTTGAACTAGTTTACATTCCCACCAGCGGTGTAGGAGGGTTCCCCTTCTCCACAACCTCGCCAACATTTGTTGTTGTTTGTCTTTTGGATGGTGGTGATCCTTACTGGTGTGAGGTGATATCTCATTGTGGTTTTAATTTGCATTTCTCTGATGATTAGTGACACACATTTATTTTTAAAGGAAATTATGTATGTATATGTATGTATATATAGGAAACCATTTGTTTTAAATAGAAGGCAAGAGAAAAAGCACTTAAATATATTGATGAAAAACAACTTAAAATCATCTCATGTATCATGAATAATAAATACACTGTGGCTTGGAAAATGTTGTATCATTGCATTAGATCATTATATTTGTCTTTTCACTACCTTATCAGCCAAGCAAGCAAGACAGTTAGTATAAATTAAGTTGCGCTTAAGGTCACAATGTCACTCACAGGCAGAGCTGGGACAAGTAGCCAGATTCTCTGTTATAGTTTATACTTATTACGAGGTTACTGAGGAAGTAATTGCTGAGTGAGATACTAGAAAGAAGCACTTAAAACAGATGGGAAGAAGTGTGCTCCCAGTGTGACCAAAGAGCCATGTGGGTGCCCTGGGACCTGACTAGATGGAGAGCCCTGGGCTATTTAAATGTCCTAGGTGATCCTACATGTGAAAAGGGGGACAGGTTGATACTGTGGTCTCCTTCCTCTCAGCCACCCATCCCTGGCCACTTTGATTCAAATCTCGTTTGAAACAAAAAGGATTTCTAGGAATAATTTTCAGTCTGACAGGCTCTCAGAAGATCGAGGGTGGTCTTAAATTTATTTTGACCTAGAGCTTCTTAGAACGTGGTTCTGAGGGAGGAAACTGGCTATAGACCAGGGGGCCACACCTCTGGATGATCACAGGACAGTGCTGGGTCTCTGGCTTTTTCCCATGGCATCTTGAGAATCCAGTTGAGTGCCACCAAACCTGTCAATGTGGGAGGACACAACAGATACGAGATAACTTGGGAATAAGAGGGGGGAATGAGATTTAGGTAGTTGCTAAGGGATTCCAAGTCTAGGCAAAAATGCAAATAATTATATATCAAATGAGAATTAAATGACATGTTCCTTAGAGTTAAGCATCTTATATTTAACTAAGTATGCTACTGTAGATGAATTTTTGATTTTGAGATAATTTAGATTCACATGCATTTGTAAGAAATGATAAATAGAAATCTCTACATATTGCCAGTTTCCCACAAGAGTAACATATTACAATAACACATTATATAACTTTACAACTGTTGTGCCAAGATGCGGATGTTAGTCTGTATTTTTCATTTTTTGTACTGTCTTTGTCTAGGTGACAGGGCATTACTAGTGTCATAAAATGAATTGGGAGATGCTGCTTTTATTTTCTGGAAAAGATTGTATAGATTTAGTGTTAATTCTTTAAACTTTTGGTAGAATTCTCCAGTGAAACCATCTGGGATTGAGGACTTGGGAGGGTTTTTAAACTATGAATTCAATTTCCTTAATAGTTTGAGAGCCATTCTAATGATCTATCTCATATTGGGTAAGTTGTGGCAGTTTGTGTTTTTTTGAGGAAATGGGGCATTTATCCAAAGTTGTCAAATTTATGAGTGTAGAGCTATTTATAGTTTCTCATATTATCTTTTTGATTCTGGAAGGCCTGTAGTGATGTTTCCTGTTTTATACCTGATATTTTTCATAATTTGTGTCTTCTCTTTTTTTCTCTTTGTCAGACTTGTTAGTAAGTTTGTCAATTTCATCAGTTTGCCCAAAAGCATTTTGTGGTTTCATTGATTTTCTCTATCATTTTTCTGTTTTCTATTTCATTGATTTCAATTATTCCTAGAACTCCTTTTTGTTTCAAACCAGATTTGAATCAACGTGGCCAGGGATGGGTGAATGAGAGGCTTATCTTTGTTATGTCCTTCCTCCCACTTGCTTTGAGTTTCTTTTATTTTTGTTCTTTTGGTTCTTGAGGTTGAGATTAGATAGAGACTTTCTTCTCTAATATATGCATTTAAGTGACAAATTTCTCTTTCAGCACAGTTTTACCTGTGTTTTACAAACTTTGATCAATTATATTTTTGTTTTCATTCTGTTCAGTGTATATTTTAAATTTTCTTTGAGACTTTCTATTTGACCCATGGATTACTTAGAAGTGTTGTTGTTTAGCTTACAAATATTTGGACATTTTCTATTATTCTTTGCCACTGATTTCTGGTTTGATTCCATTGTTACCAGAGAACACTTTCTGTATGATTTCAATTTTTAAAAATTTGTTAAGATTTGGTTTATGGTCCAGAATATGGTCTGTCTTGGTATCTGAGAGGAGTGTATATTCGGTTGTTGGGTGAGGTTTTCTATAAATGCTGATTAGATGCACTGGTTTATTGAGTTGTTGAAGATGCTTGATGATTTTTTGTCTAGTTGTTCTACAAATTATTGGGGTATTGAAGTTTTTAAGTATAATAATGGATTTATCTATTTCTCCTGTAACTTCTGTCAGTTTGTGCTGCACACATTTTCTAGTTTTAATGTTTGATATAGAAAATAGACATTTGGGATTCCTGTCTTCTTGATTGATTCACCCTTTTGTCATTACAGAATGTCTTTCTTTGTCTCTGGTAATTTTCTTTGCTCTAAAGTCTGCGTTAGCTTATGTTATATAGCTGCTCTCTTCCTTTGATTAATGTTTGCATGCATATTTTTTCCATCCTATTACTTTTAGCCTATATTATTATATTTAAAGAGTTTCTTATAGATAGCGTATAATTGGTGTTTTTAAATCCACCCTGTCAGTCTCTATCTTTTAATGCATTTGACTCTTTATATATAATCAGTATGTAATTAAATGGCTTAACATTGCCATTAAAATTTTTTTTCTCTGTTTTCTTTTTCCTATCTTTGCTAGGTTACTTGAGAATTATTTAGAATTCCATTTTGATATATCTTTGGGTACATCTTGTAACACTTTTTTACTAGTTGTCCTATGTATTACATTATATATACTAACTTAACAGTCTATCACTGTCATCATTTTACAATATGAGTGAAGTATAGAAACCTCACCTCTGTTTTTATCCCTTTACCTTTCCCCATATAATTGTCTAATATATTTCCTCTATGTATTTAGAACCATATCAGGTAGGTAATAATTTTTGCCCTGTTAAACATAATTTAGAAAACTCAAAAGGAGAAAGAAAAGTGTATTTATATTTTTGCCTACTGCATTCTTTGTTTCTGATGTCCCAAAGTTCTTTTATCATTTCCTTTTTGTTTAGAGATCTTGCTTTAGGCATTCTTTTAAGGTCTATTTGTTGGTGACCAATTAGTTGTCTTCCTTCATCAGAGAAGTCTTGGTTTGTCCATCATTCCTGAAGGATAATTCCCTACGATTTTCCCTACGGGTGGACACTTTTCTTTCATCACCCTGGGTTCTAATGAGAAACATCTTGTGCTAATTGTTTCTCTCCTCTAGGGAAGGTGTCTTTTCTCTCTGGTTGCTTTTAAGACTTTTTTCCTTTGCTTATTGTTCAGAAATTAATTATGGTCTGTCTCGGCTTGAATTTCTTTAGATTTATACTAGTTGCGGTTCATCCAGTTCCTTGAATGTACAGGTTTATGTTCCTTTCCAAATGCATGTTTTCAGTCATCATTTCTTCAGGCTCAGCCCTCTTTTTCCTCTCCTTTCAGGACTCCAAAAACACACTAGATCTTTCATTATAGCCCCAAAGGTTTTTAGGCTCCATTAATTAGAAAAAAAATTTGTGTCTATTTTCTCTCTGCTCAGTTTAGGTAATTTCTATTTCTTTATCTTCTGCTTCACAGATTCTTTCCTTCATCATCTCCATTTTGTTTAGTCCATTCACTGAACTTTTATTTCAACTACTGTATTTTTATGTTCTAAAATTTCCATCTGATTCTTTATAACTTTTATTTCTTTACTGAAGTTTTCTATTTTTTCATTTGTTTCAGGTGTGTTCATAATTGCTTATTAGATACCTCTTTATCATGGCTGCTTTAACATTTTTGGTCAGATAATGATTTTGCATCTAATGATTTTTTTAAATTCACTTTGAGATTGTTCTGTTTCTTGGTGTGACAAGTGATTTTTTATTGAAACCTGGAATTTTCATATTATGCTGTGAGACTATCTTATTTAAACCTTTAGCTAGCTTTCTCTGCAATTGCTTTAGAAGTTGAGGGAGAGTGCTACCTCATTACTACCCCACAGAGGTTCATTCCTTGGCCTCCACTGATACCAGAAAAGGAAACTCATTGCTGATGGCTGAGAGTAGGAGGTCGGGTTGCCAAATGGTCTTCACCGACACTGCCGGGGAAGGGAGGTGGAAGGTGCTTGTAACTGATCATCAGAGATGATATTTATAGTTCTCTACTTGGTTCTCTGACACCCATTCTCATGGGAGTGGTGGGGCGTCTTGTTATTGCCCAGCAAGGATGGAAGTCTAAGGTCCCCACAGAGCCTTTGCTGGTGTGGATGTTGATAGGGGCCACAGGTTTTCTGTGTATTTGACTGGAATAGAGCAATCATTGTCTAAAAGTTTTCTGTCCTGCCTGACTGCTTCTTTCCTGGCCCTTTGGCAGACAGAGTAGACATAAAAAAAGTTTTTTTTCCTGTTCTTCCCATTGGCATTTCCAGGTTGCTGGCTTATTCAACTCCAGCCATGGGAAATAGGAGGTAAAAGGAAACATAGGGAACTCCATGATGTTACTCCTTGGCTCCCAAGGTCCTTTGCCAGTCTGCTGCTACTCTCTACTTTTCAGTCTTCTTATGCTCATTTTCCACATAATATTCAATTGTATTTGGCGTTAGGAATAGGAAGTTTATCTGCTCCATTTTCCTGGAAATAGAGGCCTCAGGGAACATAACATTTAAAAAGCATCTTTGGTTACAAACAAATTTATGAAACAAATGACATGTAAGGTTCTTTCCATCTTTAGTCAGCCATCCTATGATTCTGGGTATAACAGACAGACTGCCCAGATGACTGACTTACTGACCAACGGACTGATTGATAGTAAGTCATCTTCACACTTACCAATAAAAGAAATGATAAATGCCTAGATATTAAGGATACGGTTGATGCTGATGATTGGTGCCAAGGTATATACAGACTATCATCTTTCCTTGTATGATAATGCTGTTTTTTCACTATCTAACAAAAAAGAGAAAGTCTAGGTGCTCTGTACTATGAATTTACCTTTCTGTTTACTTTCAAATTCTCCTAGACACTATGGATTCAGGAGATTAAAGAAATGAAGTTTTGAGAACATTTTTCTATTTATTTTCAGGCCCAACTCTTTTCTTTATGGGGAGAATGAAAAAGTGGTGGCTCTTCACTCATTTCACAGATAAATTATCTGGATATTTAGCCTGACTTTGTTGTTTAGATACATCTGAACAGCAGTAGAATAAAATGTAGAGCTCAGTGATTCTGACCCTGATACATTTACATCATGTAAACTTTATCAAAATTTATTGAGTTACAAGTTTGCTAAATTACTGAGGCTGTCCCCAAATTCAGGGAGTCACTTCATAAGGGAATTGTCTCACCTTGCCTATGGCACAGCCAACTTTCACAATTCTAACTGGCAGTCATGTTCGGTACTCAACATTGCAGAGACAGTAATTTGGCAATGGTACAGCTAAGCAACTGCTCTGTAATAATAATCAATATCTGTTAATGACTCAGAGTGCAACTGATAGAGACAACATTTGATAGCTTGAACGAATGAAGGAAAGACTTTCTTCCACAGCAGGCCACAGAAAATCAATGCCTGATTGTTAGACTGGCAGGTAGAGATTCTGCCAAGCCTGATGTTTATTGCAATTGTTTATGGAGCTCTCGATGCATTTTCAAAAGGATCCTGGGAATGATAATAGGTAACATATTTTAACTGAAGAAGCCAAGATCAAAGAATTACAAAATTTCACAAAATTTATTAGTAAAAACAAGTAAGTCATAGATTCTGCCATCTGCCAGCTGGAAACCCAGGAAAATGGATAGTGTAATTCCAGTCCCAGTAAAAAGCTTGCAAACCAGGGAAGCTGATAGTGTAAATTCCAGTTTAAATGTTAGGAGAAGATTGATGTCTCAGTTCAAGCAGGCTACCAGAGAGAAAGAGGGACAAATTCCTCCTTCCTCCATTTTTGTTGTATTCAGGCCTTCAGTGGCTTAGGTGATGGAATTCTTAGGAAATACATCCTCTTTAATACTCAACCCAGATGTAGTCAATTAGACAGGCAAGAAGCTCCCAGAGTGCAAAACTGGAGAGAAACGGATTATTACCTGAAGTTTATACCCAATTGACTAAAAAGGAAATTCTTGCATTCCATTGATAAGGATCCTTATGATTTCTGCACGTTGGAATTTAATATGCACTGTGAACTGATGGATAATTTTATGTGTCAATTTGTACCACAGGGTACCCTAATTCTTCCTTTCAATGTGGGAGGTGTCATTGAAGTAATCTTATTTCTTCTCTTTTATCAAATATTGGGTAGGTTGAGGTATAGGTAATTTATCTTTCAGTTTGAAATCAGTAAACTAAGAAATGCTGTATAAGGACTTAATAGAGAAAAGTATTCATCCTGGAAAAGTCAAGACATTTATCAGCATACAGTAATTGAATGAGATTTTGTATTTTTTCCCATAGGGAGTATTTGAGTTATTTTCATATAAGGTGTGATGTATGTGTTGGAAAATGAGTGTTGGGTAGCCTAGCTGTTTGACCATGGCAGACATTGCTGGTTGATTCTCCTAATACTCATTACTATCCTCCTCCTCCTCTTCTCTTTTTTCTTCTAAATACAGAAGCTATATAAGTATAAATATTTAATTTAATATCTATTCTGGTAAGGTAACAATGTACCATAGTTCTGACCAATAAACAGAATTATTTGGAGAGGCATTTGTGGAAAAGCTTTTGTTGTAAAAGTAGTAAGACATTTATTTTTCTACTTTTTGCTTTGAGCATGGAATAGATGTCTGGAGCTACAGCAGCCACTTTTCAAGCATGAGTTGCAAACACAAAAATAAAAAAGTAGAAATTCTAATAACCTGAAAGTTGACTTAAAAAAACCATGGTTTTGTTTTTCTTGAGCAATTAAACTAATGCCAGCCATTGATTACCCCTGCACTTAATATGAAAAAGATAAACCCATACTTGTTAAGCTACATTTAGACATTCCACTTAATGTAATATTTAACATTGTTTTTTTTCCCTCCATGCAGCTGTTGTGAAGTCTGCCATCAATTAATTGTTCATGTGCACATAATATCTGTTTCTTTTTCCTCTGTATTTTTCAAATGTTCTGTGTCATTACAGAATATCTGATTCTGGATTTCATTTTTCATCCTACCTGATTCAGTGTGCTTTTTCAACCTGAAGGATTTATGCCTATTATAGATTTAGGGAAATTTCCAGTCATTTCTCTTGACTGTTGATTCCCTTACCTTCTATTCTCTCTTTTTGAAACTTTATTAGAAAGATTTTGAAGTTTCTTAATCTATTATTTATGCTCCTTAATTTCCTTTATGTATTTTCTACCCCATTTCCCTCAGTACTGCATTTCCCATAATTACCTACATTTACTTTCCAGTTCATTAATTCTTTCTTCATCTGTGCCTAATCTGCAGTTGAATGTGAGCATAGTTATTCTTTAAATCTCTTTCAAACTGCTGTTCATTTAAGTTGATCAAGCTGCTATTCCTCCTCTTCTTGGAAGACCTACTTACTCTCCTTCATGGTGCATTGATTTTTCATGTGGTTTACCATTTGTTATTGCGGACTTATTTATAATGAGTTTCCCTGTTGAATCTCTTTTGTCTTAGGTTGTAGAAATACACAGCAGCTTTGAGCACTTCAGAGGGATCATTGAATCTAAAGTAAATTTTGACAGTAATTTATCAGTTTCTTACTCTCACTACATGTGGACTTTGATCCTACACATGAGACAGCCCTGGGGGTCTGGTTTCATAGTATACAGTTTTTTTTTTTCCCCACATAAACTTTTAAGCAGAGAAAATTCTGAGTTGCTTCCTGGTTAGAGATTTCCTACACAGAGGTAGAATCCTTCCAAGTTTTTGGTTTTATGGAGATCTGGCTACCAATTCTTATTCTGTATTAGCCCAACACCAAAACTTCTGTCTCTCTTTGGGCATCAAAACTTCAGGCCCAGCCAGTAGAACTAACATATATGTTTGGTATTGTCTTTCAGATGTTTGGGTGGTATCTCACAACTTTAATTTCTTATTCTGGCTTAAGGGCCTTTCATTTTTTGTTTGGGGCTTGACTATACATTAATTAATTATTTATTTACCCAACATTCCTATGTATTTGTAATGAGAAGGAGTCTTATGTTAACTTTATTTTCAATTTTGCCATGATTGTTTAGTGTCTTTGTAAAACAAGAAATTATATTAATTAAGATGCCAGTACCTACAGAAATATGATTCACCAATTTTCTCATTCTGCCTAACTGGGTGCATTAGCAGATAAAATGTTAGAGTGGGTAAGAACTTGCAACTTAGAATCAATAATCCTTGCATTGTAATTCTAGCTGGATCTTAGGCAAATTATACCACCTCTTTAAAACTGACTTTATTCACATTAAAGTAATAGTCCCTACATCATAGGATTATTGAGATGAATAATTACAGTGCCTGGCACAAAAAGCAAGATGAATTAATAGATTTGTCTATTTCTCCTTATTATTATTAGCTATCCTTATTATTATTGTAGTTGCATTGCTCAAAACTTTACGTCAACATTTAAGAATCATAAGCTACTTTTCCAGTTTATATTTTTATGCAGCACTTTTTTCCCTATGCATTTTGTTTTGTTTAAAAAAATCTACAATTATTGAGAATGTTTAATATCTTGATATGGGTTATGGTTTTTAAAAAACTACTGAAACGGTGTCTGTTTTTTGAACAAATCATTTCTTGCCTTTCACATTGGTTTTATCTACATGAAGCATTCTTGCCTTCTTAATTGGAATGGCATCTCTAGACTGAAGAATCTGTTTTTTAAGATTGTTCATATTTCTTACTAAAACATGTACAGAGACTGTCATACTTGGTGCTTGATCTGCATTAGGATTATTTTAGTTTCCTCTATCATTTCCAGGTACCAGAATTATTTTCTTTTTACCAAGTATTTCTCTCCCCAGAACAGTAAAATTATTTTAAAAATTGTAGTTCTCCAAATTAAAGAAATACATACTTTTATATAAAATTGTTTTGCAAAATTATTACAAAAATGAATTTTGTCTACAGAGTTTATGAAATAAAGATAATGGCTTCAAGTGGTAATGATGAGAGGAGTAAAACTCCTCAGTAAAAATGAAAATGAACATTAATAGAATTGAATCCACTAATATTACCTTAAGCAAGATTAATTAAAACTGTAATAAAAGTTCATTAAGAAGTATATTCATGTATATTCAGTTTCATATGAAGCTTGAATAATATTTTAAATGAAACAAATGAAATTATCTGACCATATATTCTTCCTAAATTGCTTCAACTAAACATGAAGTCTAAGGTTGCTGTGAAATTGCATCTTTCCAGGCTCATCTATATTATGCATTTATCCTTATTCTGCATAAGGATATTTGGTTGCAGGGAGCACAAAGTCACTTAAGTAGGTTTAAACAAAACTGCAAGGACATCAACTGTAAGTAGGGTATGTGTTTTACACCTTTTTGGGTCAGTCTGATTAGATGTAATCAATTTCATCTTTTCTAAGAACGAGAGTTTGCCTAGACTTTATTGTTTTTTATTGTCAATTTTTATTCATTTCTACTCTTTCTTATTTTCTTCTGTCTGATTTAAGTATATTATTAATGTTCTTTTTTCTGGTTTCTTATATGAAAGCATGTGTTATTGAGTTGAGACTTCTTATTCTTAATATAAAAACCTATGCTATAAACTTCACCCAAGCACTTGCTTTAGTAATATCCCTTAACTGCCAGTGATTTTTGTTATTATACATTCCAAAATGTTCTTTAGTGCCCTTTGTGACTTCTCCCTTGACATGTGGCTTGTTTAGATAAATGTTGTTTAATTTCCAAGTATTTGGGAGTTTTACAGATATCTTTCTGTTATTCATTTCTAGTTTAATTCCATTATGATCAGAAACATATTTTGTTTGATTTAAATTCTTCTAAATTTGCTGAGGTTTTATTTATTTCTCTAAATATGGTGCCATGGCATATGTTCTTTGTGCACTGAAAAGAATGTGTGTCTTGTTGCTTTTGGGTGGCATGTTCTATAAATGGCAATTAGGTCATTTGATTTTTAATGTTATTCAGATGTTCCATATTCTTTCTGATTTTTCCATCTTCCTGTTCCATCAGTTTTTTTAGAGAGGAGTATTGAAGTCTCTAACTTTAAATATAGATTTGTCTATTTCTCCTTTCATTTTTTGCTTCATGTATTTTGAAGCTCTATTGTTAGGTGCATAAATATAGGATTATTATGTCTTTTGGTGAATTGAGTACTTTTTCATTATGTATTACTCCATTTTATCCCTATTAATATTCATTGTTCTTAATTGTACATTGTCTGATATTAATATACTCTAGTTTTCTCTTAATTAGTGTGTGAATGCTATACACTTCAATATATTTTTATTTGTAATCTATCTAAGTATTTATATTTATCAATGGATTCCTGGTGGACAGCATGATTTTTTCATACAATTTCTAGTTGTAATATAATGTAATATAATGTGAGTATTGAAATGGTATTATTAATATTTACCATATTGCTAGTTTCTTCTATTTTAGCATATATTCGAATTGGGTATTTTTTAAGATTATATTTTTATCTCTACTATTCACTTATATTTTTCTACCTCTCTCTTTAATTTATTTTAATGGTTACCTTTGGGTTTACCATAGACATCTTTAGTTAATCACAGCCTACTTTCAAGTAACAGTATTCCAGTTTATATGTAGTAGTAGAACTTGTGACAGTATATCATAATATCTCCTGTCAATCTTTTGTGCTATTGTTGTCATATATCTTTTAATTTTACATGTGCTCTTAATCCACAGTACTTTGCTTAGTTTTACTTTAGTCAAAATATTCTAGAAATATTAAAAGAAAAAGAAATAATTTTATATTTATCTTTATTTTAACAGTTTCCAGGGATCCTTATTTCTTTGTGTAGATCCAAGTTTCTGTCTGTTGTTGTAACTGTTTCTCCTAAAGAATTTCCTTTAACATTTCTTCTGGTTCAGATCTGCTATTAATATTCTCTTAACTTTTGTTGGAAAAAAGCTTTTATTTCTCCACCATTTTTCATTGAAGTATTATTGATATACAATCTCATATTGGTTTCAATTATACAACACCGTGTTTCAACAGTTACTCATATTATTAAATCCCCACCCCCTCTAGTACAGTTACTATCTGTCAACAAAGGAAGATGTTACAAGATCATTATCTATATTCTCCATGCTGTACTACCATCCCTGTGACCAACTTACGTTGTGATCGAGAATTTGTCGTTTCATGAGGTACAGGATTGGCAGTTTTTAATTTCAGCACTTTAAAATGTTACTCTATCTTCCTCTGGCATGCAAAAGTTTCTTGCAAGGTGTCCTATTCACTTCTCATCTTTATTTTTTTTGTATAATGTGGCCTTTTCTCTGGATGACTTCAAGATTTTCTCTTTATCTTCTGTGCTCAGCATTCTGAATATCATTCATATGTGTAGGTGTGTTAATTTAATTATTAGATTTTTAATCATTTCTGGGCATTTCTGAACTTCCAGGACCCATGATTTGATATCTTTAATCTTTCTGGAGAAATTTCAGCCATTATCCCTTCAAATATTTCTTCAATGCTGCTCTCTCTCTCTCTCTCTCTCTCTCTCTCTTTCTTCTGGGATTACAATTGCATGTATGTTACTCTGATCTGTCCTAGAACTTTTGGATTTCCTAACAAATTCCAAAAGATCTGTCCTAGAACTTCTGGATGCTCTGTTATGTCTTTTCTTCCTATCTCTTTCTGTCTATATGTGGGGATATTTTAGTTTGGGTGATATCTACTAATCATTCTTGGTTATTTCAAGTCTACTGCTCAGCCAGCTGAAGGCTTTCTTCATCTCTGTAACTGTGATTATTTTCCTAGCATTTCTATTTGATTCTTGTCCGTTATGTTCCCCATTTGTTAATGTTGAAATTCCCAATTGGTTCATTTATTTGTCTACTCCTTCCATTAGATAACATATCAATCACAGTTATTTATATTTCTTCTCTAAAAGGTATAAAATCTAGGTTATCACTGAGTCTTATTCTATTGATTGATATGTCTTTTGACAGTAGGTTTTTTTTCTTGCCCTTTGTATGTCTCATAATGTCTTATGATGGCCATAGTGTGTAGAAGAGTAGAGGGCTGAGGTAATTAGTATTCATGACTGGCAGAAGAGGCACCTCTTCTTCTGCTAGGCTATTGGTGTGGGGTATTGAGTCCATATAGTCAGGATTTTAATTGGGTTTGGGTTTTATTATTGCTATGGCTACCATTACTGCACCATCAGCTTTAAATTTCTTTATCATTACCGTGTTCTTATCATGGGGAAGGTTTTTCAAGGCCTTTTTTCTTGATTTCCCTGCTCTACCCTAAATTTTCTGCCTTCCCTGGTCTTTTCCCATGCTCTTGTCTCTCTCCCAGCAGTAAGCTACTATCAATTTGTATTTTTTTTTTTTTTTTTTGGTGCTTGTTAGCCTTGTGATGGAGTGCAGGGGAATTCTCCATTGTCCTGGGTAAACCTCTGTCATAAGGAGTTTCCAGTTTATGCTTGGAACATAAACGCTTTGTTTCCAATATTCTGCAACCAAGTGGGGATAATACGCTAGGGGATTTTAGCATTCAGTTTACATCCATTTGCTTGTTTTATCTGCTCTTGTTATGGCATCTTGCTAAAATTCAGAGATCCTCTTTTTTAACATCTTATGAGAAAAAGAGAAAAGAAAAATTCCTCCAGGATTCTATGACAGTGAAGGAGATACAGCCATATGACTGATCAGAATGGAGAAAGTGGATCTAATTTCTCCAAGCAGACTTTCAAGAATTCTCTTATTTTAGCCATTTCCTCTCTAATTTGCTGTGTCAGGTCCAGAGATTTCTGATACATTTTGAAGTGTAAGTCAATTTATTTTATAGCATTCCTCACTGTTATCTTAGGATTCAACATTTAAAAAATACGTTTTCAGCTTCCTTAATTTTGTTATTAAAGGCCTATCTTCCATTTTGTCTGATTCTGTGTGTTTATACCTTTATACCAAATCATGTTACTCGTATTTTAATAGGGTTTTTGGGAGGGAGCCACAGGAAATGGATGTGTTTAATTCAGTCAGTGTTTGTGATTCATCCATGTCGTGGATTCTGGATCCATGTCCAGTTACTTCTTAAGGCAAAGCAAGTGTTACTCTTTAAGGACTTATAATCAGTTTGAGTAAACAAAATACATGCGTAAAAAAAATGAGTAATAAGATGAACTGGAATGTTATCAGGGCCAAGTAGAGAGGGACATACGTTCACATTGATGCAACACTGATAATAACTGTCAAGAATATTGACAACCCTGATCTGAAAATTCAGCTCATTTCTTCGTCAATTCAGTCTTTCTTCAAATTTGTGAGGTTTTTAACCATTGTGTCTTTAAATATTTTTCTGCCACTTTTTCTCTTTTCCCTCCAGAACTCCCATAATGGGTATGTTGATCCGTTGGATGGGATCCTACAGGCCCCTGAGCTGTGTTCACTTTTCCTTTTTTCTTTCTCTTCCTAAGACCAGGTAATGTCAGTTGTCTCCCTTCAAGTTCTCTCATTCTTGCTCCTGGCTGCTCAGAGCAGCTCTTGAACTTCTCCATTAAACTTTTCACTTTAGTTATTGTACTTTTCAGGGCTAGAATTTTCATCTGGTTTCTTTTTAAAATTTCTCTTTTTATTATATTCTTATCTTGTTCATACATCACTTTCTTGATTTCCTGTAATTCTTTGTCCATGTTTTCCTTGAGTTCTTGGGGCATATTTAAGACAGTTATTTTAGAATCTTTGCTTGGTAATTCAGATGGTAGGACTTCCTGAAAGATTATTTCAGTCCATTAATTTTGTGCCTTTGAGTGGGTCATACTTTCTTCTTTTATGTCTCATTTTGTTGTTGTTGACAATAAGACACTTGAATATTATAATGTCACTCTAGAGGTCAGATTCTTCCCATCACTAGGGTTTTCTTTTCTTTTATTTTTTTAAATTGTTGATGGCTTGTAGTAGTCCATTTATTTAGTGACTTTTTGGAACTATTTTGCAGATTATATTCCTTATTCTGTTGGTAATTGAAGTCTCCCTTCTAGTTTGTGTTCTAAAATTCAAATAAATTTATTTGAATATTAATTAATCCCAAATAAATTTATTTTAATATTAGGAGATAAAAAAACAAAACAAAGAAACAAAAAAGAAAACAGTTCCTCCAGGTTTTGCAAACTGGTTCTTTGCTGGGGCTCTCCTATACTTAGCTAGACTTCCAATGTCCTTAGATATCACCCCAAATTGAAAGCATGGGGCCATTACTGAGCATGTTTCCCACACACTGGGAAAGTATATGGCTTTCTGAAGCCTCTATATTAATGCTTTTTTTGAATATCCTAATTTCCTCCAGCTTTTCCTCCTGGGCCTTAAGCTGTCTATTGTGTATCTGTACTGTAATCATTTGTACCTTGTGTCTCCACATTGTTAGTTTGCTCTGCAGCACTTGCAAGCATTGCCTACTGCTTTTGAAGCCTGAATTCTAATTTATGCAAAACAGAAATAAGTACCTTGTGTCAGTCCTTCAGGTAGACCTCAGACAGATTAGAACAAATCCATACAATAATTTTCAGGTAAGGTCTGCTCTGCTCCCTCCGGAACCAGGGACCAGGGTCCCACCCTGGGAACACGGAACGCTGCTGCTTCCAGGTTGTCACTCTACTACAGAGTAGAGGAAGCAAAGGCAAGTAAAAATGCTACAAAGCTTTCCTACTGTTTTAAAGTTGCCTGTTTCTTGGTTCAGCATTGATTTACTGGTCTGTTGTAAAACTTTGACTATTTTCTAGAATTCTGACGAAGTTGGTTTTGATAGTTTTTAGTTGCCATTTGATGTTTTGGGGGTGTGGGAGCTTAGAGCTCCCTATTCCACCATTTTCTTAAGCTTCACTTCTTTGGAGTATTAATCCCAAATCAGCATATATGAAGAAAGGCACCATAATAAATAGCTTCTCCCAAACCCCAAAAACCTTTATTAGAAGAGGAGAGTGAGGATAATGAGGTGTTCTAGTTCTGAGGCCTGGCCATGGCACGGATCACGATGCATGCTCACGAATGAGTGCGTAGCCATGAGACCAGTTAGGTTGAACTGAAAAGCTTGTGTAGTGAGATCTTGGGGGAAGATGTTATAGTCGGGAAGCCTTTTTTAAAGTATGGTTATGGGGTAGAGCCTTGCCAAGCTTGTGTTTTAGGAATAAGAATCTGGAAATGTTACACATTTAGGATAGATAGCATGATAGGACAAGTACAGGTGAATTATATACAATTGTATTATTCCATTCTACATAAATTTCTGTGTAAGGATTATGGTGGTGAAAAAGAAAAGATATTAAGGCTACAGAAACTTCCCAGCAAAAGTAACAAATGCCTGCAGCATGAACTGTGGAATTTAGGTGCAAAATATTGAAGATAATAAAGGTAGGTGGATGACTCTCTTTTTGAAATGAATTGTTTATTTAACTCAAATAGACATGAAGCCTAATTCCAGAAACATTCGCTGTCATTGCTCTATTTATAGTTAATGACTAGAAGAATAAAATAAGGCATCTTAGACAAATAGCTTCTGTCTTCTAACAAATTTTATTAAGTCAGAGATTGTCAGATATAGTCAAGTTATTACAGATGGAAATGTGAGCTGCATTATTAAGACTGACTCATTTATCTAATATACTAGCAGCTTTTCAAAAGGGAAGGTAGAAACAGAGAGGTACGGAGGTTCGCTCATGTCTCTTCCTCTTGTGCAATCCAGTTCCCGCTCAGTCTGTTTTGGTTACTGTCAGATTGATTCCAGAGGCAGCAGCATGGGCAGATTTATCACGTGTTTAGAAAATCCTTCTTTGGATTACTTAGTATTGAAAAAATTTTATTTTGTATTGAGCTTTTTATCTCAGATCAGTTAAGCCTAGAAAGGATGAGTTGGAAGTGCGGGAAACATACCCAGGAGTAATTTTGATGAGATAACTAAACTTTCCATGCTGGCTAAAGAGAAGATAAAAATGATGCTTCTCTAACTTAATAAAAGTGTAAGGGAAGTGAGATATCTGCTGAAGAAAAGCACAAACATTTCCATTTAAGTTGGCCTCTTTAGAATGTTCAGATGGAGACTATGATTCACTTCAATTCTGGACTTTGTCATGGTTAAGAGTGTTCGGTGTCCAAAAAATGAAATGATTATTCTGTTCCTATAGAAGGATGGTTCACTGGTTTTATAAAAGCTGTATGCAGAAGACATCTATAGCTTTACAGTGAATGCGGCCCTTCCTTTAGTTGCTGAGACACAGTGTATATTATATATATATTTGGTACATACTACAAGATAGGCATTTTGATAGGTGAATTCACACATATGTTTTATATTTTAATCTCGTATCAAATCTGTATGTCTTAGCATTCCTATTTTGATAAATGAAGAAACATTTCCCATATCACATAGAAAGAATTGGGCCTAGAATTTGAAGCCATGCCTGTACTTTCCTAAAATCTTTCCTATTAGTAAGAAGTAACAGAGCATAATATTTGAGAGCATGGTCCCTACCAACTACTAACAGTGGGTCCTGAGAAAGAGTTCCCTTTGCTTGAGGTAAAAAGAACTGTGGCTCTCAGCACAATATTGAGGCTCAGAGTAAAGCCCAACGTTAACAGCTGTGAGCTTCCCAGATCCTGGGGGAAGTGAAAGGAGTTGGGAAATTTTCTCAACTGACCCTGTATGTCCATACATGTCAAGAAGTAATACCTGACAAAAGGTAGGTTAGAAACAAGTACTAGTGGTTATGGTCGAGTTGGAACCCCATTACCAAAACCAGACAGAGGCTACTCTGATGCATCTGAATTTGTAAACTAAGCCTTTGATTTTGATTTTTTTTTTTTGGTTGTTTGGGAACATCAGGAAATTTTAGTTTAGAAGACAGTTATTTCATAAGTTTATATTTTATGTGTTCATTTCCCTTCCTTTCTTTATTTCCTCCATTTTGCTGGTTTTAAAACTAGAACCAATTAGATAAGATTATAACTTGCAAGAATGTTCTCAAAACAGACACTGTTGGAGCCCTATTGAAATGGGAGCTTTATTTAAAGTAATTAATAATTTACTTAAATTAATTATATTAATTTATTTGAAGTAATATTGAGAAGTTACTTGAAAGGGAAGATGTTTTCCCAGATAAAGATTATGAAGAAAATGGAACAGATTTATTGGAAGTTGGTGATCCATATTTGGATGACATTAATGATTAGATGGACCCAGAGACAGAGAAAGCTTATGGACAGTTTTGTTTGGAATCAACAAACACAAGCAAAAACAGTAAAGCCAAATTTCAGCATATAAGTTTTTTAAAGCAGTCTAGGTTTGATGGTTGAGGAGAACACAAGAAAGCAAGAACATGTGTCACACTTAGAGCAAATTAAAGATGCTGTGTTATGTTACTAACATAATATAACTTTAATTTTGTTTAACACTATCTGCCAAAATAAATTTTATCCCTTATAATGCAAAATATATGGATGTATATATTTGTATGTATATATAAGATAGTAATTTATTATCTACAGTTAATTCCAGTGTTTTGGTTGCAAAGTAATCAGTTTTGAAATAAATGGAATGTTGAAAGTAAAACATATACATACTAAGATTAATTCAAGATGGCAGGGAGAGCATTGCTAGAAGATAGATCAAATTTAAAATCATGTTTAAGTGGGCAGCTGGCTTGAACCTGAGAAGACAGTATTGAGAGTCAATTAAAAAATTGAGGTGTAGATGAAGATAGGGGCATCAAGAGTAAGACAATTTCAGAGGAAAGTTAGGACAAGGTGAAGTTCTAGGATTGAGACAGTGCTGAAGTTCTCAATTTTCTGTGGCTTTTGGTGTGCAGTAAATTATTCAAAGGAATCCTACCGAACAAGGCATTTATTTTTGTGATGTCAAATGGCCTGCATAGTAAAAGTCTTCTCTTGGGTGAATTCGACCTATGATATCTTGGCTCCCTTGCTTGTTATTGTTTTGAATTTGAAGAATATTTGACCTACACATAAACAAAATATCTTGATAATTACTTTTTCTCTGGAAGAAGTATAGGTGAATGAACTAGGAAGTGGGATCTAATCTTAGAAAAAAACACAATGTCTCGTTTCTTCTATCTCCAAAACATGAAGTCAAAGAGAGGTAAGTGGTCATTTGTTCCTCTCAGGTGAAAGCTGTTATAGAAATGTGGAGCATCTGCCTATTGTCTCCACATCCCCGAACTATACTGTCTTCAGAGTGCAAGATGGAAAACTGAAGTTGGAGCTTGTTGGAACTGGCCTCCTTTGGTCCATGAATAACTTCAGTGAAATACAAATAGCTGAAATAATCAGAAAGAAGTACTTGATAACTCCAAATATCATGCTATGTAATAATAACAAGGGGAACATAAAACTACCAACTTTTGCATGGACAAATGTAATTTTCTTATCTCTATCCCAGTGGAAAAGTAAAATCTAAGTTATGGTTTACATGATTCATCCCTGAGCTCTTCCTTCAAGGCTTAAGTATGATCCAGGTAGGCAGCCCAGCCACTAATTCATGCAGCAGTGACACTGACAGCTGAAGTACTGGAATTGGGGGAGAGGGAAAGGCACCTCCAGGAAACATCAGATGATTCAAGTCATAACTAATTTCTGTTATAGAGCTAAGAGGAAACGGTAACCACAGAGATTAAATGTAAAAACTTGGTACAATTTTAGATTGCTAGTCCAGAAACAGATAAGGCTCCTGACTATACCCATCCACACAAAATAATAGATTATTAAGTGTGTAATACTTAGTCTGTTACTCTGAATTTACAAAAAATGTTTTCTTTAAAGTTGTCTTTCTTTTCCTTGTTTTATTTATATACCAGGTAAGTTAAAAAAATGTTGCTATAAACAGAATTGCTTCTTAAAATGCAAGATCTGGGAAACAGTCACAGCTACTCTGTAATCCCATAACAATATGAAGGCACAGGAAATACCAGCTGTAGGGCAATCAGTCCTTAGCTTATTGACCTGGAAGTATAACAAGAGTGAGCCTGCACTGCTTCCCACCCTGTCATTTGGAACGCTTCAGTGAGAATTTCAATGGGGTAATTATTTTTCCCCTCTTTGGTAAGATCATTTATCACTTATCACTTAGTATATCAGCCAGTATTTATATGTATTTGTCACAAATGCTCAACCCTATTCCAGAGCATTTTAGAGGGAATTTGTGGAAGATGTGTGTGCTGTGTGGATACAAAAAAGAAGTTGTCTATATAACCTCTATAAAGAGTTGTCAGTGAGTATATCTTGGGGAATTGTATAATACCTTTTTACTTCCTCCCCTATATTGAGCCTAATGCTGCTTTCTTGAAGTTTTATTAAAAACTTAGGTCGTATGTATTCACACAGTGCAAGGTTTTGGGCTAAAGAGAAAGAGAAGCTTGCAATTTTCTGATCTTTGCTGTTAAGAAAGCATAATTAAATGGCCATTTACAGTTAGAGAAGTCAAAGGCAAATTCCTGCTTTGCCACTTTAATAGCATAATCTGGAAAACTGACTTTTAAAAATGTTAGTCCCTCTGTCTGTAAAATGGAAAAATAATAGCATCTGCATCTTAACGTCATTGTGGGTGTTAAATGAAATAATGTACCCAAAGGACATTGCATAGTGCCTCATTTAATTTCAAATCACTCTATAAAGTGAAGCTATTATAATTATTATTTCTTATTCTGTAGATGAGGAAACTAAGCCTTACAGAAATCATTCAAATTCAAATTAGTTAAAATTCCCAAAGCTACGCTTTTAACAAGTTTAGGAGGCCTGACTCTAGCCCCTGACCTCTTCACTGCATGATACTCTTTTCTCAGTGTTCACTGATTTCTAGTGAAAAAAGATTTAAGTGACTGTCAGAACCTTGCTGCATAATCTTTGTATTTGTGATATATGTAATTCTGCCTAACCTAATTGTATAGAAACCTGCCTCCAATTTTCATGCTATACTACAGGCTCAGCCACTTCTCATCAAAACTGGCTACTATTTTAAACTCACAGGTCTAAAAATAGTCTCAATTTTTGCTATAGTTCGAGAGCTAACAGGTAGGTCCCAGTGAAGGCTCTAGAGCTCAGGATGGGCAGAGCAAACCAGCAGCTGGTAGAAAAGTATTCCTCACTGGACTTTCTGCAGTTACATTCATCTTCACAAATATTAATTCAGCTCCTACCTAATTGAAATTACTAATAAAGTTATAATGGATTATCTTTTTTAAGCCAATACCAGAAAACTGAAACCACTGATACAATTAGCCCTGCAGGAAATGACAGCTTAATAGCTTAATTCAGCAAGTCTCACCTTCTTTGGCCTCAAGACCATGATGGGTGTTTCGGTTATGCGTGTTACACACGTATCATTTGTGTGTCACATATCTCTTGCTGGGTTCCCTAGTAATTAAAATGGAGAAATTTTTCACTTGAAAATAATCATGATAAACCTATTACATGTTAATGTAAATCAATATTAACACAATAACATATTTTTATTAAAAATAGCAATATTTTACAAAACAAAATAAAATTAGTGAGCTGAGTGTCATTGTTTATAACATCTGTGCAAATCTTTGATGACTTAATACAAGAGCACTGGATTCTCATTATCTGCTTCTGCATTCTGTCTGTTATGCCGTCACACTTCATTACTGACTCTACAAAATAACACTGTTCACAAACACCACGGGAGAGTGAGAAAGGAAGAGAACATCTTAGAATTATTATTAAGATAGTTTTGATATTACAGATCCCCTGAATGAGTCTTGAGGACTTTTAGGGGTCCTTGGACCACACTTTGAGAGTCACTAGCTTGGCCAATAAACTTCATGACACAAGGAATGCCCTGCTGATGATAATACAATAATATTTATGGCTGAGATCATTCAAGTTTTAAAAAATGGACTATTAATAACATAAGTTATTGGAACACATAAATAAAGATTTAGATTTTTCAAGTTTTTAAACTTTCACACAAACTACAGGTATGCAAGGGACCTCTCTCACTACTGACTTGCAAAGGTGAGAAAGAATAATATTCCTTTCTGATGGTTTTTCTTCATTTCGAGCCTCATCTGACTGTTTCCATCAGCCATTTAACAAAGAGTGGTTGTTGTGTGAGAGTCACCTAGGCAGTCCTTTCTAGAATCCAGCCTCAAGGGAGCCATCAGGCATTCGGTGTGTAAACAAGACTATGGGAACCCCCTGGCTTCTCTACTAGAGGGTCCCAGAAAGTCCAAATTTCCCCTTTTCCTACTCACTGTTTGAAGCATGTGGACTGTGACAATTACAAGATGAACGCTGGTGTGCTCAGGTGCCCTGAAGCCTGAGCCTGTCGTAGACTGTGTGACTTGGCAGGCTATCTGAGAGCCCCCAGCCTGGCTTTCCAGCCGGATTCTCTGGGCATGTTCATTAGGTTCCCAGGTGACATTGCTGGGGTTCTAAGTAGGCCAGATTGCGGGACAGCACTGTCCCTAATCACCTCCCCTCAGAGTACCGCCTGCTCTCTTCCCCCCGCTGGTTTTCTTTCATCTTCTGCTCAAGGCTTTCCCTAATTGCCTTCAGTTTCTGTTGTCCCACTGAGTTGTGCAGCTCATTCCCGGTAGCCTCTGTTAGTAGTATTCAGCTCACCCTGAAGCTAGTTTGGCACATAGCCTTGAAAACAAACCCAATACAGTGTTATCAGTATTTATAGGATTTTATAAAATCTTTTAATGTGAAATATCAGTTATGATGTATTCATAAAACCAGTTGTATGTCTTTTCAGTTTACAAAGTTCTTCATGTACATTAATTACCTCATTTAATTCAAGAGAAATGTTTTTTCAGGCAGTTGCTATAATTGCTGTTCTACAGGTGAAAAATGAAATTTTCTACAGGAAGATGAAAAATTTTCTAGGAAAAAATTCTGCCTAAGGAGGGTTAAGCACTTGGCTTGAGTAACTGACAAAGCTGTTGCCCAATCATAGGTCTTCAGATTCAAATCTCAGTTCCCTTTCTGCTGTTTCGGTGTTTTGCAAATTTCAGTTATAATTTTAATGAATTTACCATATCCATGTACTCAAGTATGCTATATCTATGAACATAAAAGTTTTTGTTACTTAGAAGTAGCTTAATATTATTATACTTTGAATTTTAAAACTAACCTTTGCTTTAAAATAAAATAAACCATAAAATAAACATAATTAAGATTGTAAAACAAAAGTTATTATGTTCTTGTTAGAGACTGTTCCCTACTAAAATACTTCAAGTCTTGTATTCCTGCTGTTAAAAAGTGAAAATAGCATGAGATTGAGATGTTAAAGTCATATAAACACCAACTGAGACTCTTTCTTTGAGCATTGAAAGCAAATGAACAAAAGGAAAAGCTTTAACAATACACTATATATAAAATTATTTTAGTACCCATGCTGGGAGGCACCAAGTTGTAGTATGACATATCTGAAAAAGTAATAAAGAGAAAGACAGTTAGTTAGAAACAAGAGTCAAGTTTAATGAAAGTAATTACTGAGAATGTCACCCAAGCCCATCTAAAGATGCACTTATTCCTCAGGAGGAAGGAGTGGGGGAAATACAATGATGAATAAAATTCAGGCCATTCAAAGGACTTTCTGTACAGGAGAGAAGCATGTATATCAATGATTTTAGTAAGGAAAGAAGACAAGATGCACCCATGTGTTCCACCGTTTTTCATATCAGAACTCTAAAATCCTGGGATAAACAGAAGAGGCTGCTGGAACTTACCAGGCCCTTGGTGGCTGCCCAGTGAGCTTATGGAGTCAAGATCTCCAGAAACTTGGAAACCATTTGTAGCTCAACAAAGCACAGCAGGATACAAAGTTGGCAGTTCTACTGAATGAAACTGATGAGAAGACTGTAGAGTAAGGAGAATAGAACATGGTGACTGATAGCAAAGAATTCACGATTTCTTCCAGAAACATTTATGGTGCATCTTCTATGAGCAAGATGCTGTAACAGGTGCTGTAGGCACTTGACAAATTCAAATTAGGTATAATATTGCATCTTACCTCAGAGAAAATAATGTTGAACATCTACAACTTGTGACACATAGCAACAGAGATTTTTTAAACTTAACAAGTATTCAAGGAATGACTACTGTATATTTCTCTACCAAATTAATTTCTTCTCCACATTCAAGTTGTTTCCTATACTTTCATTCATTTTATGACATGCATTTCAGAACTGAAATTAAACAGTTTCATTAAAAAATAAATATCAACTCTAAACTCATTTCTCTCTTCTCAGAAGAACATTTGCTGTGTACTAACAATATGAGGCATTATACTGGTGCCTAATATAAATTATCTTAACCTTACATCAATACCATAGAGTCAGAATTCTAATCCCAGCTACATATGAAGGAATTTTAGCCAAACAAAGAGAAGCAAACAATGGAAAAGGACCCAGCATTCAGATGGAGGCATTTCTATCTTCAAAGATGATCCCCTTTCACTAAAATATACTGCAGTTTTGAAACCTATCTCTATTAATTTTGATCTTGTGTAAATGAAACAGAACCAGCAAATTATCCACTATTATAATTATGTTCCCCCTTTACCTACTTCACAGACTGATAGGCAGACAGACACCCCCCCCCATACACATACATTAAGAATATAAATTGCTATAATACTGTGCTTTAAAAATATAAAACAATCTATTTGTGTAAAAATTGATGCTTCTGGTAGTAGGGATGGATCTACAACAGCTGTCCAATTATTAATCAACATATGTTCACAGTATCCCAATAAAGTGAGGATCCCCTGCCAAATGCACTAAAAGTCGCATATTGGGTCTGTTTTGGGAGGTCTGTACTCTCCAACAGTTTTAATAGATTTTTGATTGAACACTTGCTTTATGGAAAACTTGGAGATCAGTAATGCAAGGGATTCAAATGATCTAGGGCAGTGTTTCCCAAACTTCACTGTTCAAGTTCTGATTCAATAGATTTGAGATAAAGCCTGAAATTATGCGTTTCTGCTAAGCTCATAGGTGAGGCTGAAAATGCTGGTGCATGGGCCACATTCTGAAAGGCAGTGATCTAGTACATGCCAATCAAAGTGTGATCCATAGACAGTGATGGGCAGTGAACTGTTAGTTACTGGTGTGCAGTGGGCTGTTACTGGTCTACAATGGGGTAAGTACAGAAATTGAAAGTAAGAATTTAGAAACCTTTAAACATTTTGGCAGAGTAATTTATGTTTGTCAAATATAATAATATTGTATGTTTTTTTAAAATTTCATTTTTTTCCTAATAATTCATTTTTTTTTTTTACAAAAATATACTGGTCTGTGATGGAGTGGATATATATAAATGGTTCTATATTATAAATAATTTGAGATGCACTGGTCTAAAACAACATCTCTGGCATATGCAACTACAATAAATTTGGAGAAATGTGACAAGCAACCATAAACACAAGACATAATGTCATGGAGAAAATAGGAAATGAAGAGTTTTGAGGGCTCAGAAAAGTGAAAGGAAATAGAAAGGCTTAGCGTTCCTGGAACACCTGTTTGTATGCCATACACATTGCTAAGTCCTTAACATTTAGCCGCCACAAGAAAACATTTTTTAAATGAGGAGATTAAAAGTTGAGAAAATTAAGTAAGTCAAGGTCAGAAGAGGAAGGGCCAGAATGGAAACCTAGTTTTAACATACGCCTGTGAATTGTGGGTCCTCATACTTTTTGAACACTGTCCCCGACTATGAGTCTCACCTTCCCAAGGTAAACTCCAGACACTTGGTTTCTAGCTTTCATTACAACAAGGGGCACACAGGTGATGGAGGTTTTGTGTTATGAAAACTGGAGAGGTCAAAGACTGGAGACACGGACACTAGATAGTACAGAAGACGTTGTTGATTTCTATTGTGGATTGAATTTGAGTTGAATTGTGTGTTCTCATTACCCCCAAATTCATTTGTTGAAGTCCTAGCCCCTGGTACCTCAGAATGTTACCTTATTTGGAATGGAATCAATGCAGATGTAATCCATTAAGATGAGATCATATTGAATGAGGGTGGGCTCCTAATCCAACATGACTGGTGTCCTTATAAGAATGGGCACTATGCACACAGACACACAGAGGGAGAATGCCATGTGAAGATGGAGACTGAGATGATGTAGGAGAAACCAAGGAAAATCAAAGACCACTAGTAAACCACCTGAAGCTATGAGAGAAGCTTGGTTCAGAGCCTCCTTCACAGCCCTCAGAAGGAACTGACCCTGCAGAAACCTTGATCTCAGACTTCTAACCACCATAGCTGTGAGGCTGTACATTTCTGTTGTTTAAGCAAATCTTGTTTAACATTTTCTGGAAGAAATATTTGAGGTAATAAATGGAAAAAATCTCTGAGTGTGGAGCAGGATTTAAAAAAATTCATCCAGGATTATTGTAGTGAAATGGCAGAACATCAATGATAAGGAGAAAGTTCTTAAAAATTATCAGAAAAGAAAGAAGAGACTTTATGAGTTTAATTCTGAGGTAATTCTGTTGAGGAAATGGGTGGGAACAGGAGCTAAGGGGCACTACTTCCAATATGGACAATACCTTCATCTCAACTTCACTTTGGTTAGAGTCAGGCTACACAGTGGCTGGGAAGCTCTTCTTTAGCCATAGAGAGCAAGTCTAGGACCAGAACATCACAAGAGGGTAAGGTGTGTGTGTGTGTGTGTGTGTGTGTGTGATACACACATGTACGTGCATAGACATGTACACGCATGGAGGTGGGGTGCTCTTCTCTTCATATTTAGCTGTTTTGCTGTCCTGGGTATGTGGAAGGAATGGAGCTCAATGTATCAGTATATATTCAATTCAATCTAATGTACATTAAATCTCTTTGCCCAGGATTACTCTAGGTCTGTAAATGCAAAAATAAGTAAGACATAATTTATTCCTCCATTCATGCATAATTTCACTTATCATACTATTTATTATAATTATACAAAAAAAATACAACTTTTGAAGGCAATCTCTTCAGCTTCAGTACCCCATTCATGTAGTTTTTCTAGGATTTAAGGATATTTATTGAATCTTTCTTGAATGTAGACCTACATTCCGGAATTTTGCTAAATACCATCATCTTCTGTTTTGATAAGTTGATTTAAAAAAAGGACAAAGATGAGTGGATCCACATGACTCTTGTTTAGGAATCAATATATTGCTTTACATTTTTTTGTAAATACTTTAAGAAGGCAGATAAAGTAAGATCTATAAACCGAATACACTTGAGCATCAGTGTAAAACTTCAATACTGAGACATTACGGCATTTACTTTCAGGGTCCAAACTAAATGTGCTTCCAAGAGAAACTGAAACAACTGTTTTCCTTTCCATAAAAGGAAATCAAATGTTTGCTCTCTTCAATTATACACTGGTACTCAAAAGAGGAGTGACGGTGACAATCCCATAAGGGTTTTCTTTAAAATCTCTACATAGATTTCTGCTCCTACTTTTATTTTTCATCATTGCACAACAAATTTTTATGGATTACTTTCTTCAATATCTCTTTCAGTGGAAAGTTGGCCTCAAGTTTAGTTAACTGGCTAAATAATCAATATTTTATATATCAAAGAAAATGTTCCTAAGGAGGAAAACATTTTTTTTCTTGAATTTTTTGTTTTTGTTGTTGGCAATATATTCAAAGTGCTCAAAGACATATGTGTGGGCATTTTCTCTCTCAAAATCAAATATTATCTTCTGATATGGCCTTAACAAGTACTACCAGTATGTAATAATAAAAATAATAACTAATAAACAAGACCTAGTTTAGTCTGAGACTGGCAGTCACCAGTCAACCAGTCCTATTTAGTGTCAGTAGGACTGACAATGGTGTCTCTAACTTGTGACAGACATTACTAATATTGCTATCTTTATAAAAATGGTGATGGAGGAATACTAAGCATGTTGTTCCCACAAAGAAAATAATGAAAAGGAAAAATAAGTTAGTGTAACAGGTTAATTGAGAATGCTTGCTTCACTTTTATTTTCCTTTAGCCTAAAAGTGAAGCAACCATTCTTAATGGTTAAAGAAAGGGAGGGGGGATAAAAGGAGAAGGAAGGAGTGGGGAGTGGCTGTGACGGAATGTTAACACTGGAAGAGTGGAGGGAGCTTAAGGTTAGAAGGCGTGACGATTTTTGGGCACAGAGCTGTTCTGGAAGGATACTTACTGTTTTTCAAAGCGCTTTAGCATGAGGTTAAACTGCTTCTCCTTTCTCTGTTCATTTGACGTTCTTCAAAATGGCATATGAGGACTGTCCCAATTGAGCCCCAAGTTCTATTTCATCTGCTTCTTGACAACTAAAACCATCTATACCCAGACAGACTACTGTCTTCATAAACATGATTTTACTTTTCAACTTCTGTATTAACTTAAATTTGCTATTCCAGGAAATCATTGCCCAGGAAGATAAAGTTAAAAATAACTATTGCTTATTTCAAAACCTCTTGAGTTTATTTATCTGAACAATCAATTTGTTCTTATTAGATAAATAGCCTGTTCTCAAGACTAAATCACTCAACACAGGCTCATCCAATGATTGTTTACTTTTCAAAGTTCTCCCTTCACTTAATCCATTAATCTTACACTGTTATGTTTGAACATTGTTCAGTACCAATTTTGACACCCTCACTGACAGACATGCCCTAAACTAGACCCCAGAACCTTACAAATGCCACTTTGACTCCTGTCTTCCAGCATGTTGCAAAGGTTCTGCCAAGGCTGTGACCCCTTTCACTGCACTAAGCCATAAACCTGCCTTTACTTGCTCAAACAAGTTATTTGGCTGTTCTCTTCAGAGAATGAAAGTCAATAATCTCCTCTATGAAAACTATTATCCAGAAAAATGTCATTAATTACTTGTTATTTCCTGCAGGTATTATACTTTCTCATAGTCTGTGGTTTTGCACAATCAATTCCTTTTCCTCTACTATCATCTCCTTGTCTTTCATTTAACCTTGAAGACTAGGTTAAATGTTGTTTCTTCTGTGAAATATTTATTGAAACACTTGAACTAGCAACACAAATCATTCATGCTTCTGTCCTCTGACAGCATTTTAGGTCTTTTATGTATAGTATCCTATTGCTTTCTGATTGCTTGGTTACACTTTCTAAAAACATTTTTTCCCTTGAATGTAGAAGCCATACCTCATCTGTCTCTATCTGTACCTTGAGACATGAAGGATGCTTACTAGTTGATCAATAAATATGTGATGAATGTCAGATGATCAGCTTTGAATGTCAAATGGTTAGAGAAAGAAAGGATAAGGAAATATTTGTCAAGGGAACTTGGACTTGTTTTCATAAGGTTATATCTGTGTCCTTGATTATACTTTCCCATTTGTTCTAGGCAACCCTGAGAAATGGTAACCTTTGAAGTAGTAGCTCTCTGGCCAACAAAACAGGATCCTGTTGATGTTTCATGCCTCTCTCAAAAGGTAATTTCTCATTTCCCTTTCATCTGGTAATTATAGTTGACAATTATGAGCATGCAGCTGGCCCAGCCCTTCCATCAGGGCAGCAGATGGCTTTTTTCTCCCTCTAGGAAAATTTTATCTCCTCTGGCATCAATCTGAATATAAATGTTGTCAGTTTCATGATCTAAAATAAAGGGTGAGCATTTCGTTTAGCCCAATCAGAGCTGGAAGCCAGAGCAAGTTTTATAGTGTTATGAAATTCATGACACTATGGTGGCTGATAAAAATGAAGCATGCCATAGTTACATGTCTGCTTAAATATTATTTATTCCCTCTGCACAAGTGTTTTATTAGATAGCCACAATTAATCCAATACTCGGGCTATTAAAGTAGCAATAAAAATTTTTTACTTCCGTTTAAACTGAAATCTAGAAGTTCCAAAAAAGTGTCAGAGTTCATAGCTAACAAGCTTTTAAAATACTTTTTATTGAAATACAGTTGATATATAATATTATATTGGTTTCAGGTGTACAACATAGTGATTTGACAATTATATACTGACTAAATGCTAACCATGATAGGTGTAGTTCCTGTCAACATACAAATATATACAATATTGTTGACTGTATTTCCTATATTGTACTTTCATCCCTGTGACTAATTTGTCTTATGTTTGGAAGTATGTACCTCTTTATCCCCTTCATCTATTTCATCTGTCCCCCCACTACCCTCTCCCATGGCTAATGGGTTTTGACAAAGGGTAAGTTAATGTTTGCAGTAGTGAAGCATTTCCTAGATAACAGTATGCTGATGGATCAGAGAAGTTGTTGAGGAGAAAAATAAAGTCTAGAGAGTTCTTATATCAGATAGTAAATCTGGGTTGATATTCTATATTAGCAAAGTCAGCTGCTTTTGAAAAGAATGCAAAAGGTTTCGATCATTTGGATTGTTTAGAGTATAATCATTTAATAAATAAGGTTAGTGTTCAGTAGCAAGCCTCAGCTATTCTCATACCTTTTTCTTGGCTGTCATTTAAAAAATAAAAGAAATAACCTTATAATATAAGCTAGTAGCCCTCTGAGTACTCTGTGTAACATCTGTTTCATATGATAATATTTGTGTCAAGTTTCAGTGATTCTGATTTCCGTGTGGCTTGTGTTAATCATATTAATCATGTTTTTCAGGAAGTGGGAAGGAATAATGTATTTTATTATAAATGTATTACAATTTTTGCCTTTAACTTGCATTACCCATGTGATCCACAAATAATCCTGTGAGGTAGGACAGTACTCATTTTACAAAGGATATGAAGGGTTGACCAGAAGCAATGACTTTCCATAGGTCCTACAGTTGGTAAAGGGCACAGCTAGTGCAGAACTCAGAGCTCCTGTCTTGCAGAAACAGTATCCTTTGTTCTACAATACACAGATCCCTGTTAATATACTTTAAAATAATTATGGAGGAGATGTTAGAGACCATCACGTAGAATCCGATCAATGTTCATTTTGAGGAAGGTGAACTAATACAGTATGAGTTTTAATCACATTCTCTGTTTGAGAGCAGTAATCATGAAAAGAAATCAAAAGATTGAGTTCAGGATTGATTTTTTTTGTCTTTGTAACAACCACCGCAGCTTCGAAAAGTCCATAGAAATGCCTTTTCCCCAGAGATTGCTTTGATTTCCCCATGTTAGAGTATCAATGACCATCTCAGTACTCAGTGAGGTATTTGTCATATTGAATTTGAACTCTGACCTTTCTCTCCAGGTGCCACTATACTCTGCAAACTGACTGCCAGGACAAAGAAGTTATTTGGGCATAACCTAATAATTGAACATGGGGATTAATAGTTTCTAAGCACTAGCATGTACCAGGCCTTATGTTGGATACTTGTTTGACACACACTTTTGGAATTAATGTTCATAACAATACTATATCCATATCATG
This sequence comes from Manis javanica, assembly GCF_040802235.1. Taxonomy (NCBI): domain Eukaryota; kingdom Metazoa; phylum Chordata; class Mammalia; order Pholidota; family Manidae; genus Manis; species Manis javanica. The sequence goes on from NC_133159.1 coordinate 58,253,509, forward strand.
GGTGTGGAAACAGGCTCAATTAACAGTCAAGGAATTTGCCAAAGTCACACAGGTGTTAGGCAATTGAGTTAGGATTTGAACCCAGGTCTGTCTGATTTCAAAGCTCCTTATGTTCTAAGATACTGCTTTTCTCTTATTGCATTGTGGAGCCTCAGAAATAGGGAAGGAAAGACGGAGGACTCCTGATGGAAGTAAGAGAGATGAATGAGTAGAGGGAATAGATCTGGGTAGGTGGAGAGAGGCTATGCATGTGAGAATTGCATAAGAACAGAAATCAAGGAGATTGGCTTCTGATTCAGGTCCTGAAAAAAACTAGCAGGACTTTGGAGATGTCACATAACTATTCTGTCATTTAATGTCCTTGTGCGTAAAAATGTGAGAGAGGGGCTTGATTAATCACTTTCTAGACAGGTTCTAGGAGTTCCAGAGTTTCAAAGAGTGGCATAGTTTCTAGAAAGGCATGACGAACAGAAAATGGAGTCACCCATAAATAAAAAAACATATGTAACTGTATAGAATATATACATTTGTGCTCTTTTAACAAACTTTTAGGGGGCATTTACTATATGCCATGAATTTATTAGGTACACAATAAATTAGGTGCATAGGAAATTGCAGTCACATCCCTCAGAGAGATCATTGTATCAAGGGGAAAGAGACTTTAAAATATTATCACATTAATAAATATATAACTACAAATTATAATATGTGCAAGTATTAAAAGTTCAAAATGCTCTGAGAAACTGTAATCCGTGATCTGATTTTGATTAATGTGGATGTGGGAGATTTCCCTGAGGAAGTAACATTTAAACCAAGACCTGTAGGATGACCAGGAAATAGCCAGGTGAATACTGGGAGAACATTCCAGGCAGGCAAATGGATGGAAAAGAGGTGGAAGAGAGCTTGCCCTGTCAGTGAAACATCTACCATACCCATTTGATGTACTTGCCAGATTTGCTGGCTCCCATCTGCTCCCTTTCCTACTTAGTTTTGGAGGCTGTCATATTGGAGATCTAGAATAACTCCTCACACCAAGGGCTGGCTCATTCTTTCCCAGGGGAGGCCAAGCTTTGGCAAGATCTCCACTGTGTTTGTTCATCACAGCAGGTTGTATGAGGAAGTGTTTAAAAGGACCAAGGAAAAGCTGACTTCCAGTCCACAGACACTTTTGCAGAGCTGGAAGAGATAGGATCAATCCAAATAATCTCAGATAATTAGCAAGACCCTCATACCCAAACTTAACAACAACACATAACAAAACACACATACAGAAAAAAGACGTGTTGACCGAACTCATGAGCAGAAATACCAAGCTACAAAATAAGATATTAGCAACTAGATTCGAAAAGAATGATCACATCAAGAAGAGTAAAACTTAGATCTCATATACAAGAGTTAGCATTATGAATTCTAGTAGGATAGCATTATGAACAGCAGATAAAGAGGAGAGGCCACAAAACCATTTCAGTACCATCTGAAGTCTTTCTCCAGCCTGGGATGAGAACGGGGTGAGTGGCTGTGGCCGTGGCTACAGCTGCGGACGGCGGAGTGAAGAGGCGCATTGAGAGAGCTGCCTTCTCATCAGGCAGAGTGACTGTGAACAAAGCTATGTGTTTCTTGTGGTCTGAGAGAGGACTCCAAGGAAAGTGACTTTCGAGAGGACTGGATGGAGAGTCAAAGAAGCCCCCTAGCCTGCTGAGCAGTGAAAGCCCGCAGGCTGGGGAGGGTTGCTCATAGTGGCCATCAGGAGGGGAGGCACTGCCTGTAGCAAAGGAGTGCAGAAGAGACCCCTAGCACCGGGTCTCCAGAGAACCTCTAAAGAATCCTATGAGAGAGCAGCTAAGCTTTGGGTATTGGCCACGTCAGGGCTTTCTAATGGTAGACTGCAGTTTTTTCAGACACTTAGGACTCTGCTCTTTTCCTCTCAGTCCCTTTTGGTCAGACTTGGGAAGGAATGAGGAAAAGCAGCCAAGTGTGGGAAGACATACAAAAGGAAGACAGAATGGAGAAAGCAATGGCAGTACCCCCGCTGCCACCTTTTCCAAATGCAGGATATGAAGGTTAAATGTAGGTCCCGTCTACTTAGGCAAAGAATTTTCCTTTGAATGAATTTGAAAGATATTTAACACTGTATGAGAGTAGAATTATGTAAATCTCAGGCAGACTTGTAGTCTTCAGGACTTGTAAGTTATGAGGAAATTTTATTGGCTAAAAATGACCCCAAAAGTGTTGGAACCTGCCTGAGATTTCATTCAGGGGTGAGGAGGAAGAGGTCCACTGAGAGACAGCAATGATGCCCCATCATTAAGCTTAACCAAGTCCAACTTGTTTATAAATATTTAAAGACAATTTCCAGGGTGTATTTTCACTATAGACCATTTCCATTTCACTCCCTAAATTTCAAAGCTAAGACCCCATCCAGCTATAAGATATACTGAATTTAACCACTTATTTTAAAACACAGAAAAACTTGTACAAAAATGTGTTATCTCCAAAATGGTTACTTTGGGAAAGTATACCCTTACTCTCCTGAAGCCACTTTGCTCAAAGCATTTAAAAGATTTGCCTTAGATATTTAAGTTTTAGAATTGCTTTTAGGCTAATGCTATATGATTTTATTTTATAAATAATATTCTAATTCAAATTCTACATACTTCATTGACGTTGGTGTCATATACCCATTCATAACTATACCCAATTATGAGCTATCAAGCAAAAGCTTTTCCAGAACACATGATCCTCTCTTCCATTCAAACACTGAGATACAGCATTTGGTAAATTTTAATATGATGCTGCACCCGAAGTTTTATCTCAGGCTCAAGGGCCCATTCAGATATTCCTTTTCCTTCTTTCTTTTCACTTTTCTTTTTTGCCTTTTAACTATATGTTTCTGATCTCAATAATGAAATCACTCCACATAGTGATTTTTAAGTGATATTTAACAGACTTGTTCACTGCAATATTCAATCCCAATATTTTAAAATTAACAGCTCTGTTGACCCCACAGCACTTTTAAGGTCAAAGATTGGGTCTTACACACTTTGGATCAAAATGCACTAGAAAATGCAGAAGGACTTGGAATCCTCCTATGATGAGGTCAGGGGCCAGTGGTCAACAACATTATTATCTGCACGACGCCTGATGGACCTCAGTTAACAATGGTCTCACTCTGAGGCTCAGTGCTACATTCTAGCAAATCTCTCACACACTGAACAATTCAGATGACCAGGGAGGAGGTCTCTTTGTGAGAGGGAAATGCTATAAAACTCTGTATGGATGTCCTGAGACCCTGCACGATTTACTGGGATTTGGAATGAGTTTCCCAGAATTCAGCTCTTATCAACCACCAGAAGGCAATTCAAAAGCATTCAAACCTTGATGGTATGAATCTGGCAATGTCCAAAATCAGCATGGGTGAAATTGGAACTTTCAGTCTCTAAGTACATCATATTAATTTTATGTCAGGTCCAAAATATCCAGTTCTCTACTGTGACATCATTAATGAAACTGGTCCGGAATTTGAAATTGAAAGTTTCTTTGTGTCTAAATGATCACCATACTTAATATAAAAAACTTCCCAGCTAGTTCCAGTCATAAGGGTAAAACTCTTCCAGGTTCCCTAAAGCCTACAATGACCTATTTATTTCAGGATTATCTATGGAGAGATAAGTCCTATTTTTGTGCATGTTAACTTTCTTCTTATGAAGTTATCATTAATATAAATGTCAATTAAATAAAATCAAATGATATAAAAAGTGATTTTATTTAATAAATTCCCAATTTATATATTTTTTATCCTTTGGGAATAAATAAGTATTGGAAAATGTCTGAAGGGATTTCAGAATATGATATTTTGAAGGTGCTCAAATATTTGTATAACAAGCAACTATAGAAGTTAGTTTGATTCAGTTCATTTGCAATAGGGTTGCTAGATCTAGAAAATAAAAATATAGACCACATAAAATTAAATTTGTATGTCCTAAATGGAGCTTGATCATCACAGGACCCCTGTGATCTTTTAAAAGTCTACCTCCAGAGGCCAATACCAGCCTAGAACATTCTTATTCTAAAAAAAAAAGTATTATTTGTTGTTTATCATAAATTCAAATTTAACTGGGAATCCTGTATTTTATTTGGCAACACTAATTTGGAGGGTCTGGCTGCTTATCATGCCACTAAAAGTATTATTGTAATTTTTCATTCTGCATTATACTTATGTCATTAGGTTTATTCATAAGAGAGAAAAGCAAATTAAATTGGACAGCAAAATATCATTGAATGAAATTACCCTGGATTTTTACCCCATCAGCATTTTTGTTTGCATAATGATGAAATCTGTATTGGTTGGAGGATATGATTTGTTGTAAAGTATTTTGGGGTGGTATAGCTCAGGATTCTGTCAATGGAACAATTTCAGGAAAAGTTCCTAGCACCCTGAAAAAGCCCCACTCTTATTAGCATACTTTTCATTCTAGTGTTTGAATGTGCCCAATGAAAGAGAGAAGATCTGGTTTCGATTTAATCCCACTTACATTGTGGAAGTTCAGCGCTTTGCATCTCAGGAGCCTAGGCCCATACCTGGGGTCAGGAATTAGTGTTCTCATTTCATCAGTAGACTCAGGGAATTCAGATCAGTTTAGTGATTTATCAAATACTTATAGTGAAAGTAAGTATACATTGCAAAGCCTCTTAAATTTTAAAGAGCAGGGAACTAATTTACCATCTTTGAGTTCACTCCAAGTTGCAACTCCTTTCCCAAAATGCCAGCCATACTGAACTTGGAACTCAGATGAAGAGTCCAGACACGTTCTTCCAAGGAGCTAGGGGAAAGGGAACTGAGTGAATGTTTTTCTGCCTAAAATGAATCACATTTCATGTTGATTGTTGGGTCCAGGTGTACAATCTCCTGGTAACAAAATTTCCGTCATTTGCAATTTTCTACCTCAGGGCCAAATTGCTTTAGAGCTGGTGCAAGCCCAGTGTGGCTCACTATTTACGGAGCTGCTGTAGATGATTTGATCTTAATCAACTCCATGAAAAACATTACCATGTTATGTAAAAGTCATAAATCCAAGATCAGGAGTTAAGGGGAAATAACGAAAATACAGCTGGAAGAAGATATTGGGAAATGATTAAAATATTTCCAAGTTTCAACAGTTACTGACATTAGCCTATGGAGGGTCCCTCTTCTTCCAGAAGGCAGAATGTGAACAATCTTCCATTAGTGTCATCAAATAGTCTATGTTGGAAAACTGACACACAGCCTAGTAATTGGCTGATATAAAGCAACTGTTCTTTTGGGGATGTACTATTGTGTTTAAATAATCAGGAAAATAAAGATGAGGGAAGAAACAAATGAAGGCATTATTTGTGCTTATTTACTTCCATGGTGTTAATGACACTTTGCCCACCCTGGGCATTGTTATACCAAGGAGGGGGCTAAAGCATTAACCTTTTGCATGATACCTTTCATGCACAGTTTTGATTGTTGCATTAAGTGTTACCCTAGTGGCTGAAGGATTTGCTGTACCTCTGCTGCTTGTCTGTAATGGTGGCTGCAGTTGCTATAATCGGAATAATTTGTGAAATACGTAAAGTACTTTATTGACATCATTGTTTTACAGTCCTTTGAGCAAGCCTGTTAGGTAAATCAGTGTTATTGTTCACCATTTGGCAAATGTAGAGACAGAGGCAAAGATATATTGATAAACTCTCATAATAGAGTCCACTATTTGCTAAAGGCAATGTACACCGTGGGGTTGGTGAACAGCCTAAAACTGGGAGTGAGAAGATTCACTTGGAGTTTAAACTCTGCTTTTGCCTGCCTGTATGATCTCGGGACTTAACCTTCTTGAGCTTCTACTTCCTCCTCTGTCTGGAAACTGAGGCAGCTGGATTGGAAACCTGAGCCATTCCATCTAGCTATAGCATCTAATGATTCTTGTACAAGGGATAGCCATTTGTTTAATTCAACCATGATTAAGTATTTGCTGTTCAACCAAGATTAAATCCAACCGAAATTAAGTACTTGCTGAGTGGCAGGCACCAACACTTTATGCCCTGAATGGGGAGCCAAGACTGTAGCAAAATCAGGTAGGATCAGACTTCTGACTCAAGGAATGACTCAGGCCTCCAGCCCATTGTTCACACTGTGGTTTTGGCAACCTTCCTCTGTCATTTTAAAAGTGCTAATCATTACAAATAAAGCTAACAACACTATATAAAAAGACTTTTTTCTATTAAGGTATCATTGATAAACAATCTTATGAAGATTTTACATGACTAACATTGTGATTACTACATTCACCCATATTATCAAGTACCCTCCACATGCCCCCTGTCACTGTCCATTAGCCTAGTAAGATGCTCTAGAGTCAGTACTTGTCTTCTCTGTGTTATACTGCCTTCCCTGTTGTCCCCTTATATTATGTGTGCTTATCATAATACCCCTTTTTCCCCTTATCCCTCCCTCCTCACCCACCTTCCCAGCCCTTTTCCCTTTGGTCACTGCTAGTCCCTTCTTGGAGTCTGTGATTCTGCTGCTGCTTTGTTACTTCAGTTTTTGCTTTGTTGTTATACTGCACAAATGAGTGAAATCATTTGGAACTTGTCTTTCTCTGCCTGGCTTGATTCATTGAGCATAATACCTTCTAGCTCCATCCATGTTGTTGCAAATGGTAGGATCTGTTTTCTCCTTGTGGCTGAATAATATTCCACTGTGTATATGTACCACATCTTCTTTATCCATTCATTTATTGATGGACACTTAGGTTACTTCCATATCTTGGCTATTGAAAATAGTGCTGTGATAAACAGGGGTGCATATGCCTTTTTGAATCTGTGATCTTGTTTTCTTTGGGTAAATTCCTAGGAGTGAAATTCCTGAGTCAAATGGCATTTCTTTATTTAGTTTATTGAGGAACCGCCATATTGCTTTCCACAATGGTTGAACTAATTTACATTTCCACCGGCAGTGAGGAGGGTTCCACTTTCTCTGCATCCTCACCAGCATTTGTTGTTCCTTGTCTTTTGGATGTTGGTCATCCTAACTTGTGTGAGATGATATCTCATTGTGCTTTAAATTTTTATTTCCCTGATGATTAGCAATGTAGAGCATCTTTTCATGTGCCTGTTGGCCAACTGAATTTCTTCTTTGCGGAAGTGTCTGTTCAGATCCTCTGCCTATTTTTTAATCAGGTTATTTGCTTTTTGGGTGTTGAGGCATGTGTGTTCTTTATATATTTTGGATGTTAATACCATATCGGAATTGTCATTTATGAATATATTCTTCCATACTGTAGGATGCTTTTTTATTTTACTGATGGTGTCCTTTGCTGTACAGAAGCTTTCTAGTTTGATGTAGTCCCATTTTTTCATTTTTGCTTTTTTTTCCCCTTGCATGAGGAGATGTGTTAAGGAAAAAGTTGCTCATGTTTATATTCAAGAAATTTTTGCCTCTGGTGTCTTCTAAGAGTTTTATAGTTTCATGACTTAAATTCAGGTCTTTGATCCATTTGGAGTTTACTTTTGTGTATGGAGTTAGACAGTAATCTAGTTTCATTCTCTTACATGTAGCTGTCCAGTTTTGCCAACACCAGCTATTGAAGAGGATGTCATTTCCCATTGTATATCCATTGTTCCTTTATCATATATTAATTGGCCATGTATCTGTGTGTTTATATCTGGGATTTCTATTCTATTCCATTGATCTATGGGTCTGTTCTGTGCCAGTACCAAATTGTCTTGATTACTGTGGCTTTGTAGTAGAGTTTGAAGTTGGGGAGCGTAATCCCCCCAGCTTTATTCTTCCTTCTCAGGATTGCTGGGGTATATCATGATTCCATATGAACTTCGGAATCACTTGTTGTAGTTCTTTGAAGAATGCTGTTGGTATTTTGATAGGGATTGCATTGAATATGTAGACTGCTTTAGGAAGGATGGCCATTTTGACAATATTAATTCTTCCTATCCATAAGCATGGGATATATTTGCACTTACTGGTGTTTTCTTTAATTTATCTCATGAATGTCTTATAGTTTTCAGGGTATAGGTCTTTCACTTCCTTGGTTAGGTTTATTCCTAGGTATTTTATTCTTTTTGATGCAATTGTAAATGGGATTCTTTTCCTGATTTCTTTTTCTGCTAGTTCATCATTAGTGTATAGGAATGCAGCCAATTCCTGTGTATTAATTTTGTATCCTGTAACTTTGCTGAATTCAGATGTTAGTTCTAGTAGTTTTGGAGTGGATTCTTTAGGGTTTTTTTAATGTATAATATGTCATCTGCAAAGAGTGACAGTTTAACTTCTTTACAGACTGAATGCCTTTTATTTCTTTATGTTGTCTGATTGCCATGGCTAGGACCTCCAGTACTAGGTTGAATAAAAGCGGGGAGAGTGGGCATCCCTGTCTTTTCCCCAGTCTTAGAGGAAAAGCTTTCAGCTTTTTGCTGTTAAGTATGATGTTGGCTGTGATTTTGTCATATATGGCATTTATTATGTTGAGGTACTTACCTTCTATACCCATTTTCTTGAGAGATTTTATCATGAATGGATGTTGAATTTTGTGGAATGCTTTTTCAGCATCTATGGAGATACTCATGTGATGATTTTTTTCCTTCTTTTTGTCTATGTGGTGTATGATGTTGATGGATTTTCGAATATTGTAGCATCCTCGCATCCCTGGAATAAATCCCATTTGATATATAAAAAGACTTTTTATACAGAACTTTGCATCAGTCTTTGGACTTAAAGATAATGAAGTACTGAACACCTAGGCTTTGCTTTGACTATGCACATGGTAAGAGTCCAATCAATATCGAATGAATGAATAAGTGAATTAAAATATTGGTTATCACTAGGTTAAGAGTTTCACCTTTGATTAATTTTCCAAAGATGGAAGCATTTTCCATGTTTGGCAATATCATCCATATTCTATAAGAATTTGAGAAATAATATTATTCATATATTATATTTGTATGATGTTTTATGGTTTGTATCTTTCACTTACATTGTTTTGTTTGGTCCTCATTAAAACCATGCTAGCAAAGCAATTATTATTATATCCTTTAATTTTTTCTAGGAGAAAACTGAAGTTCCAAGAGTCTAAATGAGTTGTGTAAGACTCTTCAATAGTAAGTGGCAGGGAAATCTAAGAAGAGCAATTCTTCATTCTTCTCTACCACACAATTTTGTTTCTTTCAAGGTTTCCATCTGTCACTAAATGAGATAACATAAACAAAGTGCAAGGCACAGCAGGGCATGCATCAAATTACTTCTTCCCCTTTCTTTTCCTGCTTATTATGTGGGAAAGCAGGAAAAACACCTCTGAGTGGAATAATTCACTTTTCAACAAATATTGGTTGAATGCCCACTGAAGGCCAAATACTGTGCAAGGCTTGGAGATACAAATGTGGGAAATTCACAGTACTTGCCTTCAACTTGCATACTTTCTACTGCAAAAGACATACTAGCAAATAGGAAATATTTTCAAAAATGCATTATCTATTAGGAAAGGTACCTCCTGAGAGTGAGAGAGATATCAACCTTGTCTTGAGAGAATTGCAAAGATGAGCCAAGAAAGTAGTCATCCAGGCAAAATTTGGCTTTAGCAAGGCCATGGTGATATAACATGTGTTCACAAATTCTTTGACATTCCCTTTAAGAGATGGAATTTAATTCTCCTCCATTGAGTGTAGGCTGGACTTAGTGACTCATTTTTATAAAAGAGTATGGCCAAAGTGATGGTCACTTCCAAGACCACATTGTAAAAGACAAGTGGCCTGTGCCTTGCTCTCTTGTGGATCACTTGTTTGGGAGAGGTCAACTGCCATGTTGTCAGGACACTCAAGCAACCTGGTGGTGAGGCCCCCATGAAAAGAGGTGGAGGTTTTCCCAATAGGTGCCAAGGAACTGAGACCTGCCACATATAGCTGTGTAACAGAGCCATCTGGGAAGTGGATTCTTCACCCCAAAGCAAACCTTCAAAAGGCAGCAGCCCCGACCAACAGCTTGACTATACCGTCATGAGAGACCCTGGGTCACAGCCTCTTGGCTGAGCTGTTTCTGGATTCTTGCCCCCCAGAAACTGTGAGATCATAAATATTTATTGTTTTTAGCTGCTAAATTTGGTTAACTTGTTATCTAGCAATAGACAACTACTATGGAGCAATGGGAAGGTGGCTGTGAAAGTGTTTTAGGTCGGGGGAAGAGCATGTGCAGAGATCAGGAAGGAAGAACCTGACATTTCTGAGGAAATGAAAGCAGGTAAGTACGGCTAGAGACTGAGCTTGAGGCAGAAAGGGGCAGTGATGGAAGCACATCATGAGAGGTCTAATCAAATATGAGAAAGAGTTAGCAATTCTTCCTGCGGCCTGTAACATTTAAAAAAGAAGAGTCTGTCCAGGCATAGTATAATTGGCATAAAACATAGGCCCTTTTTATTTTACTCTTCCACCTTCTATAATATAATTTTCTTTGGCTAAAAGTTTTAATGAAATGTATAATCTTTGCATAAGTACCCAGAAACCTAGATGCCACAAATTACATGGGCTCTGGAAGAGAGAAGGTTAATGCCAATAGCATACTGCCCTTTTGTCAGGGTAGGAAGGCCAATGGCCAGCAGCTTCATTTGGGAAACTCCTTTTGAAGTGCTCCATATTCAGTATCTCAGCGAAATACTTGGCCAAAGGACAGATGAGTGAGTGTGGGCTTACTCTGCTCTACTTATCTTGGAGTTGCCCATGAACAATAAATGAAATGGTATTTCCTTATAAATGACTGTTTGTAATCCCAGGGAGAGAGCAATCACTAGATTTTTCTATTCTTGGATCATTTTATCTTCATAGCTAAAGTGTGCAGTGTGGTCATAAGACTGAAATAATGTTAGAAGTGATCGTATGAATGAGCTTTACACCTGCTCATATATAAATCTTGTCTTTGCATTTGACTAGTCCATATTTTTGCACCATTAAGTTCAGACATCTAATAAGAATTCATTTGCTGGTTTAAGGTATGTGTTTTCCTCTGGTCATTTTTATCAAGTGTTGCTCATTTCAAAGGTAGTGTATACTGGCAGTTCCCAACTTGAGCACCACAGGCTCAGGCATTTAGTGTGTTAGGGAAAGCAGGTCAGGCAGCCAAACTGGAGATTGTATCTTGCACTCAAAAGGGCAACTGCTACTCAATTTCTGCTAATTGTTGTCATCTGGAAAAGCACGACTTAAAAGTCCCAGATCTTGCAATTTTCGGTAGAAGACAACAAGCAACCTAAATTTTTATGTGAAATTTCCCACTTACTCATTGCTCAAACTGCAGTTCAGTCTGTTAAATTCTGTTCATGTTAATATGAAGTAAGCAAAAGACATACACATGTGGGCTAGATGCCCCTCATGGGCTTTGAGTTTGCTCTCTCTGGTATAAACATATAACAGATCTGCATTCTCAAAATTCATCTTCCAAAAGCAGAGCTAGTGTTCTAACTAAAACGCAGTTCTGCCTGCCGTTCTTCATGGGCTCCCCTTGCTTAATTCTAAACTCCCTTACATGGTGTTTGAGGCCCTCTAGGATCTGGCCTTGGCTTCCTTCCTGAGCTTTTTATCTCACCACTCTCCCAATTATAGGCTGACATGTATCTACTTTGCCTAGAATAATTCAGGTTTATGAATGTTGTCTGAGAGCCCAGCCTGATTTAGTATTTGTCCAGGATTTTCTATTTTATTAAATAAACTGTTATAATAGCTGCATTTGAAATAAGCTGGGATGAATTTACTCTACTTTGTACTTCTAGATTTTGTCATGTTTTATCTAGGAATAATGAATTATTTGTGCATTAAAAAGAATTCTCTCTGTAATACATAGCTAATCTGAATGGTGATCAATGATAACTATTTCGCTTTGACCGAGCCATTACAGGCATAATATAACTGTCACCTCTCTTTCAAAGACATGATGCAGAGTATTAGCCAATAAACAAAGAAAGATGGCTAGGGATAACTCAGCTTTTGGGTCTCAGTGGGTGAAGGAGAAGCATTTAATGTTGCCAACAATTGTTCTATCTCAAAAACTAAACTCAAACATTTATATCAATAATAATTATTCTCTTTATGTTTAGATTATAACATTCAGATAATCAATGGTGGGGTTTTTGTTTTTTTCCTCTAATGTCCATAGGTATATCTTATTTCAGTTTTTGAAAGAATTTTAGTTTTGAAAATACTTAATGAACACTTGTGTTACAGGTCCACCAATATAATAATAATAATAATAATAATAATAATAATAATAATAATAATAATTTTAGATCAGTATATAAGTGTTTTAATTATATAATTTTAATTATTTTAACATTCCTTTTCACTCTAAAAAATCTTATTTTAAATTCTCTTTTCACTTTGGGCAATAAATTATATTTGTCACATTGCTTAATTTCTTCTGTCTTCCAGCTATTCAAAACAGCTGGTAATCTGCTCAGCACACTGAAGTATTTATCTAAGCCTTTCTCACTCAAGTTTCTCTATTTAGCATGACACCATTCCCACTTCCACATGATCTTTACCTCCTTTCCTCAAAGTTTAATTTATACTCATCATGTAATCATTTAATTGAGTTTTAATAATTTAATAATTAGTATGGATGAGGGTATACATGTGTATGTGGTGAAAAAACAATTTTACAAGGGTGAAATGATATGATTTGGCCAATTAAATTTATGTTAATTATTAGATTTAAGCAAATTTTAACTCAGGGATCATGATCTGCTGAAGGTTTTGTATTATAATAACTGACACAGGTGACTATTTCCCAAATTGATTTCTGCTTATTTATGGCTACACTTTTCCTCAACTGTACTTGTGTTCCCAGAGGGCAGCACAATCCTGATATATATATATATATACTTATCACCCATCTATGATACAAAAGAAGGAGTAAATAGGTGAAATGGAAGAATGTGATCCAATTTCCTTAGTTCTTTATCAACCTCTTGGCTATTTTTCCCCCACCCCAAAATAGAAATAGAGGTCAATGCATTTTATCCTGGTTTCATACGAGAAGGATTTTTTACCACCCACACATTCCCATTTCTGGTCTAATATGCACTCTGTCAGAGCGATGGGTGCCAGGGACATCTGCATCCCATAATAGTGCTGCTGAGAACAACACAGTGTCATGTTTATCCTTCCTGTCCCCTTAGGATACAGTTCAATTTCCTGGCTGTTATTCACCAAGGCTGTGTTTTCCTTTCATTTGGTGCTAGAAGGTAGTACGGAGTTTTTTTAGTTTGCATTTTTCATTATTGGTTCAGCAATATGAAACAAAAAGGACTTCTTTGTTACATCTCTCTTCAAAATAAGGACATCCAAAGCTTCAGATGCAAAGGGAAGGGAGAAGACTCTAAACCTATTTTGTCTTTTGTCAACAACATATGGCAGAAATTGGCTCTGGTTTAACTCTGAAGAAAATGAGTATATCAATCAGGGACAATGCAATTGTGGCAGCTTGTTAAGCTTCAGTTAAGACATCACCATAATATGAGTTATCAGAATTTTGCAGTGACTTGCTCATTAAGCTCAGAAAACATGAGCACCAGCTCTTTATATGAATAATTTAGGATGGTGGTGATGGAAGGTTCCAATCTATCCCTCCATCATTTATGAAAATGTACCCATATTTGCAATTTGGTGGCACCTATGCAAAAGTTTGATGGAGAGAAAGAAATCATGTTCAATACATATGTCAACTGCTTAGAAACTAAAACCTTTGCAAAGCAAAGGAAAGAGGCAAGTGATTGGTAAGAGAAGGTTAAAATCATCTGGCAGATTGTATATCATTCTCTACAGGTCAATGATTTCATCTCTCAGGATCCACTGTGTCAACAGATTCTGTCCTTGTGCAATAGGTGAGTGAGATCAATATCCATAAGCATGTGGGATGGGTCTCTTGCAATCGACAGAAAGGAGATAATGAGGGCAAGTGAGAGAGGAAATAAGAGAGGAAATATCAAATGCTTTTGACATTATTTCAATCCTCTAAGTATTAAGGCTATGTGTATTTACTTATTCATTCATTTATCTGACAACCATTTATTAAGGGTCTACTGTGTGCCAATTCTTGAGATCTTAATTACAGGGATGTATATATGTGAGAAAGATAAAGGTCCTGTTTCTGAACTCATAGCCAAGCCTAACACATATGAAGAAGGAGTGTAAAAAACTTATATTTTTCTCTAAAGAAGCTGTTTTCACTTTAAACTTAGGAAAATTAAATTTTGTAGTCAAAAAATAATTGATCTTTTTTAAAATTAGAAGCTCTTTTAGAACCATTAGGTTAGAAATTGAGTGCTAGTTCAGAAATTCCTGATGGGAGGAAGGAAGCTCAAAGTTAGTTAGTAATGCAGCTCTCAACTCTTTATTTTATTTATTTATTTTTTATTTTGTTATCATTAATCTACAGTTACATGTAGAACATTATGTTTACTAGGCTCCCCCCTTCACCAAGTCCCCCCCCAATCCCCATTACAGTCACTGTCCATCAGCGTAGTAAGATGCTGTCGAATCACTACTTGTCTTCTCTGTGTTGCACAGCCCTCCCCATGCCTCCCCCCCCACATTATACATGCTAATGTAATGCCCCCTTTCTTTTTCCCTGCCCTTATCCCTCCCTTCCCACCCATCCTCCCCAATCCCTTTCCCTTTGGTAACTGTTAGTCCATTCTTGGGTTCTGTGATTCTGTTGCTGTTTTGTTCCTTCAGTTTTTCTTTGTTCTTATACTCCACATATGAGTGAAATCATTTGGTACTTGTCTTTCTCCCCCTGGCTTATTTCACTGAGCATAATACCCTCTAGCTCCATCCATGTTGTTGCAAATGGCAGAATCTTTCTTCTTATGGCTGAATAATATTCCATTGTGTATATGTGCCACATCTTCTTTATCCTTTCATCTACTGATGGACACTTTGGTGGCTTCCATTTCTTGGCTATTGTAAATAGTGCTGCAAAAAATCAGTCTTTTTCAAACTGGAGTGCTGCATTCTTAGGGTAAATTCCTAGAAGTGGAATTCCTGGGTCAAATGGTATCTCAACTCATTTTTTGATTGGACATGTTGTTCTTGAGGTTTTCACACAGTTCACAGGTTAGAGGGAGGAGCTTCTGCAAGACTTTTTTATCTTTTAGATATATCATATTCTTAGATTCTCTTAAAATTTAATTGGTCTAGGGTAAGATCTGGACATTGGAATTTAAGAAAAAAGTCTCCTCAGATAATTCAGACAGGTCAGTATTGAGAACCACTGGCATAAATTATTGTTTCTCAGAGTTATAGTTAAGGTCATTTTACATGGTGCCTGATCATTTTAAATTTTAAAAGTTATGGTTTTTTTAATGTAGTCCAAAAAAATATGTAAGTAGCCTGTGATATTGTTATTTAGGACAAGCAAAAGGTTGTAAAAAGTAATTTAGTTCAAAATAGATAATCTATTTGTCTATGTATCTACCAATATCTATGTATTTTTATCTGTTTATCTATCATCTACCCATCTAATCTACCTATCAGCTACCTAATCTATCATCTATAGGAGTACCATTGGCAAAGTTTTGAAAGTGGGCTATAAGTAATTGAATTTTAGAAAACCCTGGGCTGGATTATGAGATAAGAGAGGCAATATGGCTGACCAAAGAATTCAGAAGACAAACAGGATTTTTTTTTTCCTGATAAGATTGTTAATGAGATGGAAAGCAAATTGTTTAAGGACAAAGATCATATTTTTAAGCATTCTTTGCCTGTTGTGCTTCCCTTAAGATACTTAAAATGAAACAAGTATGTGATGGGGTTGACACACTTCTGTGTAAACAAAGAAGCCTTTCTGAAACTCTAGCCTGGGTGGATGGCTGACCTTCCTCTGTAGGTTGGTTTAGCCATCTGCACTGCTGGCACTATTGCTACCTATAGCATCGAGATCATCCATAATATAGCAAAAGGGACAAAGAAATAAGTGCTGTTTAAAATCAACATGGATGACAGTTTTTTCATTGACTCTATTGACCCCTAACAGCTCTAAGAGCCTGCTTGGCACATGGTGAGTAATTCTGTGAGTACTGACAGAGGGAAATGAGTAATAGCTGGGAAATGAATATTTGAGATCCCAAAAGGTAATTAATTGTCTGTCACTGGTTGAGCAGAAAAATCAGAGTGACACATAGTTTTATCTTCTGTGGCAAGTTTAATTGGACAGCAGTAACTGCTGGAGGGACACACTGAGAAGCTTGTGAGGATGAGTCTGTCCCATAGAAAGGAACATTTTGATGAGTTAGCGAGGCCTGTCAAGGAAGTTGCATGGTGGAGTGGCAGTAACATCATCATATCTTCCATTTTTGAAAATGGTTAATCTTTGTTAGAGGGTATAACATCCAGGGTAATGATCCTGGTCAGGGTGAAACTTGACAATTTCAAACTGTGCTGAGAGAAGGGTAAATTTCTCACTGTGCTGATCATCTATTAACCATAGATTAATGCTTTCTATTTCTGCTTTTATAGTTCATGAACATCTGACTTTAAATCTTGCACTTTATTCTGTAAGTCAGCATCTCCTTATTTCTTAATGTGCTTGGTTACTGAACAAAAAAAATTTGGCAATAAAATTGTTTATGAGTAATCTTTACAGCTAACTTTCCCTGAACATTAATCCATACTTTAATACAATAGAGGTTGAGTGATCAACCCGAACCTCTCGGCAGTGGGTATATTCACCTCAGCTATCTTTTTTTCCCAGAGAACTCAGGTGTCTTGTTTCAGGAAAGCCAGGTATCACAGCTAAATAACTCTTGATCATGTTGTTAAATCACAGGAATTGTCTTGTTTCTGTGTTTTATTTTTATGGCTATTAACCTTACCTATAATAAAGAGTTGACACCCAGGGAGACAAGTTGGGCTGAAAATACATATACATTTTTTTCCCATTCAGGTATTTCTCCTAAAGGAGATGTATCCTGCTTCCTGACTGGAACATAGTGTTCCAGCTGTACTGGTGTTCAAAAACACATCATTTCTGCCTTTAACATCTCTTTCTGTCTTTTCTTTTTCATTCATTCAAAAATATTATGAATCTATTATAAGCCAGGCACTGTGTTAGATTCCAGCAATATAGGATTGAACCAACAGACATCATTTTACCTCAAGGGACATATATTCTTATTTCAAACAAATACATTTAACCAGACTAGATGGTGATACATGAAATTGTAGGGAAGTAAAGGGAACAATGGGAGCTTCTAGGAGAAGTGGCAGGTGGGACATTACAGAGGGCTTCCTGGAAGAAGTGACATCTTGGCCAAGTCCTGAAACCCAAAGAGGAGCTGGGGTGTGAACATGTGGAGGAAGATGAGGGACAAGGTCCAAGGAAAAAGTATGTCACTCAAGGAACTGAAAGTGTTCACTTTGACTGAAATATGGGAGTGGAGTGGGAAGAATATGATTGTGATTACACCTGACATCACATCATAAAGCATTTTGAAACCATTTTAAGGAGTATGAACTTTATCTCAGAGAAGGCCTGACATGATCAGCTTCACATTGTAGAAAGATTTTGCTCTTGCCTCTCTTATGCTTTCTTAATATACATACAATATGTATTGTGGAATGTATTGAGGTAGATTGAATTTTTCAGGTGGGAAAGTTTGGAAATAGCTCTGTAAACTCCAGTGGAAGATTTATAAATCTTAAATTGGATACATGGCAGCCACCCACAATGAATTTGAAAGAGGCCTCTGATAGCTTTGTTCAGAAAAACTATTGATTTGTTCCCCTCTCTGGTGATATCATGGATATCCTCATATTTTTACAAGATCTGTTGTTAAATGGAATAAGGAAAGGAGTCACTCTACACTGCCTCGATGAATTGTGTCTCTTAATTGTAAGTGGCAGAAATCACACTCAGTCTAGCCTAGGCGGGACCTGAGAATTTATTGGTTCATCTGTTGGAGGGGCTGGAGTGACTGGAAATAGAGATTTGATTCATTTTCCTGCTTGTTGACTTTACATATCAAGCTCTATTATCCTTGAGGAAGGAGACAGTACTGTTGGCTTTTCTGATGTATTAGATTAGATTCTCTAGAGGTAGACCCTGAGGTGATTTGCTAGGAAGTGTTTCTGGGAAAATCTGATAAGGGGGTGAAGACTGGGGCCAGGGAAGGGAAGGAGGTGAAGCACAGGTGCAAAGCCCCACAGTGGGTAACTTGGGCTCAATCCCTCGGGGGATACTGGGGAGATGGAGTATTTCCCTTTAGCATTTTCCCCAATAATCAGGTGCCTATGAGTCATTAGTTAAGGGCTGCTCCCAGGGAAATGTAATTGCTCAGGCTCTTCCAGCCCTTAGTGTGCACATGTGACTCTAGCATCCTAAGGACAGTCCTCCAACAATAAGATGGAGGTGGGTGAAAACGGCAGAGACCCATAAGGATGTGGGTAGGGCACTGACAGCATCTGCTCTACTTTCACTCCCTTCCCGCCATCCTTTTTTGCTCTCCTCCCACTTCTCTCTACTGTTTCTGTTATAAAAAAAGGTTCACACGCTCAAGTCTGATTGACGAGGCTTAGGTCACACATCCACACTTTCTTTCCATCACTGTGACATGAAGTGCTGGAGAAATGTTGTATTTGGCCCAGTTTAGGTCATGTGCTTAATTGCAAACCAGAATGAGAGTGAACATCAGTAGAAACAAAGGGCAAGGGATTCTGAGCAAATACCATAGATGTTTACTAAGCTCCCATCTAGTTTCCTTTCAATGTCATATTCTGTCTAAAGCACTCTAGAACTAGCTTCCCGAGGGCAATGGCCAGGGGAGATAAATCCAAAGCGCTGTGTAACTTGTTGGCATCCTAGGTTGCAAATATTTGTAATTAGATCTGGTTACCTTGAACAGAAAAGGAAATAGCTCACAGAAGCACAGAAAAACCTGGAGAACTAGGATCAGTCAGAATTTAGGGAGACCCCCCACAAGCCTACTGCCACCCCAGAATGGTCTAGCACGTTCATTCACCACCACGTTCCTCTGCCTCCTGGACCAGGACCACCATCTCAGGGCACTTGCTGTGGAGGCCCCACAACATCTGCACAGTCGTCTTCCTGCCGCCAGGGCTTCTCCTCCACTGCAGCTCTGTTGACCCTGCATTCACAATAAATATACCTTGACTATATTTTATGTAAATTTCCCTGCGAGCTAGATAGAAGGACATGTGGTCTGGAACACAGCACCAAATGTATCTCCAGCTCATATTCTGGAGTTGTCTAATTGAGAAAGAAGTTTTAGAACTCTTGATGTATCTATTTTACTTACACTAGCTATCATTTTTCCTGGCTTGTGAAATTACAACTCTCAGGTCAGCACTGTTTATGAAGAGGCTGTATATTGTAAAGGTGCTTAATGTACCGAGCACCGTGAAACATCCAAGGAATAATCCAGGGAGTATATTTTACGGACCAATTGGCATTTGGGGAGCTCTAAGGCAAGGGAAAAAAAAAGAAGGAATGATAAGCCTCACCCCCTCCCCACTTACAGTACACATTGCAGAATTTCCTTGAAAGACGAAAGCATCCTGTGTCTCCCTGGAGGGCATGAGAAAAGCATATGAGCACATGGTCTGGGTCTCAATGGGTCCAGACCCTTGGCACATTTGGAGTAGAAGTGATATAACCAGGAGCCACAGTCACCCCTTTTGTGTATGTATTTCTGCTTGATAAATGTGGTCCTTTGCTCACACTTTTCTGTTGCGTATACCGACTTCTCTTCTGCTGCCTGGTCTTGGCTTCCCTCCATTCTACTTACCCTGAGGCATCACATCCTTTCATAGTGCTTCAGCTAAAGTTTTCAGACAGAGATTCCCAAAGCTCTCTGTCCATACCTGGATTTCTGTATTCCCTGCTCAGGTCTGGCACAACTATTGACCTACTTTCCCATGCCAGAGATCTGAATGCTGTCTCTGATGGGATCATCCATTCTACCAGATTCTCGAACAGTGCAGACTTGCAGGGGCATAAACCTAAGATGGTTTTGGTTGTTTTTTTCAGAATCTTTGCCCTCAGTGGTATTAAATTAAATCTCCTTTATCCACCTTTTAAGATCATCCTGGGAATATTCTGTATTTTCGGAGACCCCACGTGAATCTCCTATTTTCCCTTCCCCACAGCGCTGATAAATCTTCCTAAGGCAGAAGGGTGTGGCCCGTGCTTTCCCTCCACTCCCTTTATCAGATTATACAAGAGCTTTTCTATCTGTCTCTGGAGCCCCTTTGTCTCGCTGGATATATGAACAACCCTCTGTTGATTGCCACTCTTCCTCTGACATTGTTCTCAGAAGCCCATGTGGATTCTTCAGAGTCCAATTCCCTGACACGGGAGCTCTGTCTCAGCTCACTCTTCTTATTGGCCTCCACCTCCATCCTTCACCCCTGCCCATCATTTCTTATGCCTGCATAGCCTCTTGCTGCTGAGTTCAGGGTGATATCTTGAAACTTGCCTTTTTGGGTGCAAGAAAACCTGGTGGAAAGCTATTATAATTATCTATGGGGAGAAAGGGCCTGACCAAAGGAACAATAGTGACGATCATAATAGCAAAATTAACATTAACAGTTATTACTTTTCAGCTGTGTACTGTATGCCAGGCACTGCCCCACAACATATTCCCTTCCCATAGCAGCCCTGCAAGGTAGGGGCCAATTTCCTCATTTTAAAGATGAAACTCAAGAATGTTATGTATTTTGCCATGGATCTTATCTCTGGTAAATGGTGAAAATTAAAATTCATTTCTAAAGTTTTACTTTTTTCTACTCACCTATATTTGGTTAAAATAGGATTTTGGGGATTATCCCTATACTTAATGTATCAGGATCTCCAGAGAAGGGCCCAGAAAATGGATATTTTCAACAGTCATTTAATGTGATTCTTTTGATCAGGTAACTTTGGGAAATGCTGGCCTACAAAATTGTGTTGTAACTCCTTAGCCTAGCCCTCCATAACCTGGGCACTGCCTACTTCTTCCAGCCTCAACTCCAGTGGCATGTTTCAGCAGTGTTAGTCTTCTGACTGTTCCCTGGAAAAGCTATGCACTTAATACCTCCAGCCTCTGCGCATGCTCTTCCGTCTTGGAGAACAGCCTCTCCTGCAGCCTGCCTTCCCCATCCGGCACCGGCAGGCTGTCTCCACGGAGCCTTCTTGCCCGTGCTGTACTACTTTTCCTAGTGGTTGAACACAGTTGCTCACTGCTGCCTATGTTTCTTCCCTCCAGTGGGTATACCTCCTTCAAATATTATATTTGTACAGTGTGTTATCATGTATTCATTTAAACATCTGCTTTCTCTCAGGATGTTGTGACCTGTAGCATGAGAATCTTTCAGATAAGAAATTTATGACCTTGAGTAAAGAGACGTGATAAATATGTAAAGAAATTTTTAGAAAGAAAATACATCTTTTTCAAAAATGGTGGTTTCAGTTTTCTACATGAGGTAGGTGAGATTATCTACTGAGGAAGAACAGAGGGAGATTTGAAGAAAGAATTAATGAAAAGTGAAGAACTGAAGTAGACTCAGGAAAACTAAAGAAAAATGTTGTCCCAAATTCAGTTAGGGAACATACATTTTCAGTGGTGAAATTGCCTTGCAATAGTTTTTTCTACAGTTTTTACCAGATCCTTGAACAGTACAAAGTTGAAGATGCATAAACTTAGAATGATTATAGTTTTTTTTTTTCAGAATGCCTGCCTTCAGTGGTATTAAGTTGTTAAATCACTTTACTCACCATAAATTCCTGGCATCCCAGAGGTAGGAATGGAAAAAGCAGGTGAAGGGACTGACACAGAATTGGTGTTTGCTGAGTGGGTGTGATGGGAGAAAACGGGTCCTGGGGAAATGAGGGTGCTGACACAAGTGGCAGGGAAATCATGCAAACAGAGGGAAAATGAACAAGGGGGCACTGTTAGAGGGAAAAAAGAATCAAGGGATCTCTCTGGGGAACAAAAGACATAGGGTGCTGAAAGAAGAGGATGTTTGTTTTAGGTTCCTGTTGACTGTCACAGACTAAGTTAGTTAAAACAACAGAAATTTATTCTTTGCAGTTCTCGAGGCCAGAAGTCTGAAATGAGTTTTATGTGGCTAACATCACAGTGTTTCCAGAACCGACTCCTTCTGGAGGTTGGAGAGGTGGATCTACTCCTTGCCTCTTGCAGCTGCTCGTGGCTCCTGGCATTTCTTGGCCCATTGCTGCATCATTCCAGCCCCTGCTCCCACCACCTAGTACTATCTCCACCTTGGGGGTAGTATATGTCTCCACCTTATAAGAACTCTTGTGATTTCATTATTAGTCTCACCTGGATAATGCAGGGTAAATACCATATCACAAGATACTTAATGAAATATGCAAAGTCCTCTTTATTTGCCATATAAAATAACATATTTACAGGGTCCAGGGATGAGGACATGGTCATTTTAGGACAGTGGCCTGTTTCAATCTACCCCAACACCATATTCAGATCGTGGATTGATTGTGTTCAAGCTTTCATCAGTGGGGCATTTCCCTAAGTGTAATTAAAGTATGGTCATGAGTGGATGCAAATGAAGATCACAGAATCAGTAAAGAAAGCAAAAGACTAGGGCATTGGATGAACCATTTTCTTGAACACTGAAGCCACCAGGATACAGACAGGACTTGAGATGTATTAGGTGATGGTTCACACAGTTTGTAGGTGCTAGAAGTATGTGTCTCTGTTAGTTTTACCCAATATTAAATATTTTGTCTTAGGATACTTATAAAAGAAGAGAAGATAAGGAGAAGAAGGAAGTCTATTTTCTCTCTGTTCCAGGGCAAGTTCAATTATATTCTCTATTTGCACCTCTTCTTCCCATTCCATTCTCTCCTCCTACCCCCACACCACTATGCTCCCAGATCTATTCTCAGCCCCTTTCTACCCTCTCAGCACCCAGGAGGCTGGCTTTTATGAATGGGATCTCCCAGAGACTCCTGCCTTCTGACTTCCAGTGAGTTTGCCATTGGGGAGCCTCCAGCGGGGATCATAAGAGAGGAGTATTGAGGTAATATGCACCCCCACCCCACCCTGAACACCAGCCCTGATTACTGTGGCCCTGGCAGTGACCGAGCATCCCTATGGCCAAGACTCCTGTGTGGTGGACGCTCTTCCATGGCTCCAGGTCTTTCTGACTTCTGCTAACTGTTCCCTCTCCTGGCCCTGCTTCCTGCTGTTGCTAGATTCTGGGTGTTTCATTATCCCCTGTTGGCTTGACCCTATTGAACCCTCTGTAAATAACCTCTTCTAAAATATTCAGTTAAGCCCTTCTGAATGTTTGATCTTTTCCTTTCTGGGACTCTGACTGGTATCTTGGGGTATAATGCCAGCTCTTCACAGTATTTTCTTAAATTACCATTATAGTTTGGCATTTCTTTAGAAGTCCCGTGAGTCTCCATTCTTTTTGTTATGTGGTAAAAAGCAAAAACAACAACAACAATAAAAAAGTCCTCAACATTTTTACCCACTCCTGGAAATGTTTTCTGTTACTTGTATCCTTCAGGCTTATTTCAGTTATGAGTAACAGAAAACATTACTCAGAGTGAGTAAACAAATTGGGGTTTGTTTTATCACATAATGAGGAGAATGGATATGGTCAAATGCTGACATTGATAAAGTGCTTTAATATTGCAAGCCTTTGGCTGTCACCTCTATAATTCCTTAGCTTTTCCATTGTGGGTGAAAGATAGCTGCTAGAGCTCTAGACTGAATATCTATATTCCAGGCAGGAACCAGAGGAAAAGATGGCTACAATCCACATTTATCCCCATTATGCCTTTAGAAAAACAGTTGCCTTCCTAGAAGCATTCTGTCGCCTAAAAATATCTGCTTATACCCTGTTTATCAGAATTGGCTTGTAGAACCATTGGTAGGGGCAAAGGAGATAGGAAAAGCAACAAAATTCAACTTTTCCTAAAAGGAGCTAGATAAGCAAAAAGAAGGTGGAAATAGATGTCAAATAAGCAAGGATGTCTTCCCCACTCTCTTGCCACATAATCTTAGCAAAGCATTTAAGAGTATGCATTCTGAAGTCAGAGTGCTGACTTCTTACACTAGGTCCGTCACATCTCACCTCTGTGTATTTGGGAAATTACTTAATCTCTCCATGCTTCAGTTTTCTCATCACAAATGAAGATAATAAAAGTATTTCTCTTATAAGTTCACTGTGATGACCAAATGAACTAGTATGTGTGCAGCATGTAGAACAGTAGAACAATGCCTGATACATGTCATGCACTATGTAAGTTTTTATTTGATTGGATTGTTGTACCTACCAAGACTCTCAAAGAGGAGGCCACAGGAAAGAAAAAGTAGGAGCCAATAAGAAATAGCAAGGGCAAAACTTGGCCAAAATGTGAAATCCTTCCCTCTTCATTTTCCCTTCATTCCTGTCTGTCCTTCCCAGACCCACGCTACCACCCAGATTCCATCACCAAGGAGACCTTGCTTCAGCAACACGCTACTCCCAAGATTACTGTGTGCATACACATTGCACCAATCAGTCCACAAATATTTTTGATGTGCTTACAGGTGTTAGGGGCTAGAAAAGAATGGTAAGTAAGACAGCCATGGCCTTGTCGCAATGATGCTTGTAGTCCAGTTTGGAAGGTAGTATTTAAAAATAATTAGACAAAGAAATAATCATTATTTGATATATTCAAAAAATGGAAAATTTCAGTATTCTATGAGAGCATCCTAATCATAGAAGTCAGAGAAGGCTTGCCTGAGGAAGTAGCATTTATGCTCAATCCCAAAGGCTGAATGGGAATTAGAGAGGTGGGTTGGGGTTGGGAAAGAGGGATAAAGAGTTTTAAGGAAATAGCAAATGCATAGACCTAGAAGAAGGATGAGGGCTGGTGTGCTTGAGAAGCTATGGACCTATGTCTCTTTTCCATCCCATGGAAGTATATCTGTCCAGTGTGTTCCATTCTATCTGCACTTTTCCCAGTATTGCAAGCTGGCAGGTAGTTATTTAGTGAAGTCCTAACTGTCTAAGCCATACACAGGCCTCAGAATTTCCTTTTCCAGTTTCCCTGAACAAAAAGATACCAATAAACTAACATATAGGGGTGGTACCTTCTGTTTTCAGGGCTATTTGTGTTTGAACAAGAAGCTCCTGAGTACACCAATGCTTACCTCATAAAGAATGACTTCTCTGTAAGTGGGCATTTCAGTTCTTTGAAAGGAAATCTCTTTGCTTTAGAGAGTTGGGGAGATGAGGCAAGATTATTCCTGCTGTGGGTAAAATTGTGACATTTCCAGAATATCTCGCCTGGCTTTAGTGCATTTGCATATCCTCAGGGATGGAGAGAAGTTCATCTCTATGTCAATGGGTAATTACTAGGGCAACCGAGGGTGTGTCTGAACCTAAGAGTTTAAAGGGAGGGGCTGGCTTGCTTTCTTGCTTGCTTCCTCTGGAGCAGAGGAGAGAGACGGCCCTGGACTGCAGTTTGTAAGCAATAAACAGGTTTTAAACTTTATTTCTCCCTTTGACTGATTTTGGTTTTTAGAAGTATTTTGCCCTGGGATTTCCTCTCCCCGGACTTACACATGCCCAATAAAAGTCTCATCCTGATGGCAAAGTTATGATTATCTCAAGCATGTTGGCACTAAAAATGACATGGAGAACTTCCTCTGTGATTTAGTATTAACTGGAACATATTGTTTATTCACGAGCACAATTAAACATTTATAATATTTCCTTTTTATGAAAATCAAAACTTTGAAATCCTGCTTGGAAAGTGAGAATGGAAATGCATTTTAATCCTCAGAACTTGTCTACAATGACCACGGAAGCAGACTTGCTCTTTTCCTCACTGCTGAGCTGTGCTTAGCCTACAGGCAGGTCCTGCAGCCGCCAATGCTTTCTCAGTGTGGTGTCCTTTCTGCTTTGCTCTAGGCTCCCCTGTGGCTGGTGAGTGCAGGCAGGGCTGATGCTTGCTGGGACTTCCCTTTTGCTTCTGAGGGAAAAGACAAGTTTCAAATCCTGTAATGTCATGTCTAACCACAGACAATTCAAAAGCCACAGTTCTGAGGATCAAAAGGTTAAAGGGAGCCTTGAGTGCTATAAGTAATCAATGTGGTTTCTTCAAGATGAGCTGATTAAATTAGTATGGAATGCTTCTGCATTTGTCAATGTTTCACATGTTGTCTTAGACTGGATTAATAAAAGATTCATTGCTGCTCCATTTCACATTGGCTTTGCAAATTTGAGTCACCTTTAAATGATTGTCTTCTTTGTTTTTGTATGTTTACTGCTCAGCTTTTATAGTTATTCTTGCTCACCCCAGGCTGTCAGCTCACACTTCTCATTCATGCTCATATATCCAATTATTTCTGCCTAATCAGTTATCTACCTTTCTTATGGTGTATGTATTTATGTGTTTATGTATGCCATAGCTTATTCCAAAATGATTTTGACACAGTTCAATAGATTAGATGCTAGACTTTATTATCATTTGGGGTTGGCAGAAGATATGAAAAAAATTTTCATTATTTTTCATTTTGAAATATAAATATTCCCTTTACATTTAAAAATAAATTTTTAATTCTTGCAAAAGGTATGGTCTTTTTAATATGCTCATTACATTTGATGCTGAGATGCAAGTCTGATATAAAATGCAAAAGTGTACAGCTATTACCAAGGAAACCAACTGTCTCTTTTGTTAACTAGCTATTGGGGTAAAAGTTAGCTTTCTGAGAAATCTCTAACTGGAAATTTATAGTCCTAGAAAGTCTGTCAGGGATGTGAATGTGTATCTAGTGGTTATACCCTCTTTTGTAGCACTGAAACCAGGTGTGTGCAACAGAAAGTCATTTTTCCAAGTGCAAATAACAAGTGTTCAGACTTTCAGGTCTTCTTGGGATTAGATGATATTCTGTAAATATTTGATTTAAATTGGTTTGATTTAAAAAGCGAAAGAGAAAAACTGTCAAGGGACACTTGACTGTTAATCACTGGGAACTACATACACACCATAGCTTTTGAAAAATCCAGTGATGATGGTCAAACTTTTTATTAAAGCAAAATAAGAAACTTCAAAATCAGGACATTACTAAATCTTACTTAGGTGCTAGTATTTAAAATTACTATAGTGTATCTATTTGTAGTGAGTCCTAGGTTAAGGACAACAATTCCTGAATTGTATACTAGGTTTTTTCTCTCCATGGTCCACATCAGAGGAAAGTTCAATCGATACCATTTATTCACGTATTCAAGGAATATCTAATCAGGATCTGGGTGGCCTAGACAAGAGTCATTTATTTATCATGCTTCTGGAGGCTGTTGTGTCTAACATCAAGATGCAGGGATGGTCAATTTCTGGTAAGGACCTTTTTCCTGGCTTGTAAATAGCCACCTTCTTACTCTATCCATTCAAGAAAGGAAAAAAGGAAAAAGAAGCTCTCTGATGTCTTTTCTTACAATGGCACTAACCCCATAATGGGGTCCCACCCTTATGATCTCATTTCAACCTAATTGCTTCCCAAAGTCCCCACCTCCTAATAACATTACACTGGGGGCTAGAGTTTCAACATATGAATTTTGGTGGGGGTGGGGGATAAAAAAATTTGTGACACAGAGTAAAGATCTCTGAAATTCCATTCTTTCAGAATAACAACAAGAATACTGGCAAAAAAAAAAAAAAACATTAAAATCAACTTTTTACAAACTAAATTAACCAAAGGCATGCAACAATCTGTGGAGAAATTTTTGAAGAGAAAAAAAGCTGATGTTTGATAAGAACACTGAACTTTGTGATGTTTTTAACTTGTCCAATTACCATTTCTCTCCTCAGCTTCTCAGTACCCTTGAAAACCAGCAGCCCAGTAGTCACTGGAGAGAGTAGAAAGAGTTTGGAACTCTCCCCAAATCCTGTTTTGACCTGCATGGTAGCCCTCTGGGAAACCTCCATTCACAAAGCTTATTTTTTACCTGACTTAACTGTCTCTCAGTAAAGAGATCCGTCTCCCCAGGGCAATTGTTTAAAACAATGAAAATTGTCACACTGCCTTAGGCAGTGATACTAGTAGGAGTAAACAAGAGTTGGCCAAACCTTTAAAAGGAAAATCTGAAGTATGAGAAGAACGGGGAGCTTTGAAAAGCTCTGACATATTTTGGGGATCTAGAAGACCAACCACACATGCAGTGCTGTGTGTGTCCAGGGAAGACCTAAGAAATTCCTAATTCTCACCTCTGGCTGCCTTTGAGGCTCTGCATAAGCTGGGAGTCACGGCTAAG
The DNA here is from genome assembly GCF_040802235.1 of Manis javanica. Lineage (NCBI taxonomy): Eukaryota > Metazoa > Chordata > Mammalia > Pholidota > Manidae > Manis > Manis javanica. The sequence goes on from NC_133159.1 coordinate 58,281,814, forward strand.
GCAGAGTTGTGTGCTGCAGTGTTGAAGTCAAACTCTAACATCCAAAAGAGCCCCTTGGGAAAGGCTGGGAAACTTTCCCAATCAGGAGATTAAAGGAAATCAATTATTAGCTGACAATTAAGCTAATAGAGAAGACCTCAGTGGATCCTTAATAAGTTTTACAGCTGGTTTGTCTCAGAAACCAGGACAGAACACAGTGGATGACATATTTGAACTATTAAAAAAAAAAGACTGTCAACCAAGAATCCTATTCAACTATCCTTCAAAAATGAAGGAGAAATTTGGATATTCCCCAAAAATCAAAAATGAAAAGAAGTCATTATTAGAAGACCAATATTTCTTTACAAGAAATATTAAAAGAAGCCCTTCAAGCTGAAATAAAATGAGTGACAGTAGACAATAACCTGAATTGACAGAAAGAAATAAAAAGCACGGGTAAAGATACCTTAATATGGTAGCTAAAAGACAACTGCATAAGGCAATAATTATAGAACTGTGTTATTGGCTTATAATATATAGTGATAATTTGCATCACAATAATAGCACAGAGGAGAAGGAACACTCAGTATCATGAAGATGTCAGTTACTTTGCAGAGAACTTGAGAAGCTAATTCTAAAAATTAATAAAACAAGACTAAAGGAATAAGAAAGACAAAACATATTTAAAGAAGGGCTGGCTTATTAGGTATCAAGATTTATTATGCAGCTATAGAAATTAAAATAGTTATGTATTAATGTGAGAATAGACTTAAATAATGGAGTAGAGGAGTCTAAAATACATATGTGAATGTAGAATTACTCAATATAAATGATATAGATGATATATAAGGTATATATAAATAATATATATATATTTGTAAATAATATGTATTTAGAATATATACAATACAATATCTAATTATATAAATATAAATGATGTATAAATATATAAATATATCAATGATAGAGATGGTGGTACAAAAGAGTGAGAAAAGGATTGTCTATTAAAAAAATGGTATTGAGTCAGTGGATTTCCTTGAAAAATAGGAAAACTAGGTACCAATTTCAACCAAAGCACAAAAATGATCTCCAGAGATATTAAAGACCTCAGTATGAAAATAATAAAACCTTATTAGAAAAAAAAATATGGGAGAATATATGGTGCCACATGGTAGCTAAGGTATTCCAAAATATGACACAACAGAAACCTATATATAAAAGATTAATAAATGTGCTAAAATTAAAATTTTTAAGTTTGTATGTTAAAAGATGCAATGAAAGTAAAAGAGAAGTTGCAGACTTGGGAGTAGAAAATTGCAATATATACCCCAAAAATGATTATTATTCAGAACATAAAATTAACTTCAAATCAATTTTTAATAAGAATAATGGCATTTACTCTTTAATATTTAATATTTAATTTAATATTTACTGCTTTCCTCATCTGGGGGTCTTTATGCATCTGAACTAGAAGAAATAATTTTTAGGCTCTTAAATCCAGTTCTTTAAAAATCAGTTAATCTTGGTTTAGAAACACTGTAATCAGTTTATTCTTCTGCTTAGAATATGAAAACTGGGTATCTTTATATTATGTGCAAATGCAAAAAAATGATTATTTTAATTAAGATAGATCTAAACTCTTCCTGTCAGAAGATTTATGCAGTGCATAAATATATCTTACATGTGTTGTGGTTAACTTAATTGTCTGCATCTTGTTATTGTTATACTCGTGCCACTGGATTTAATTATATTTTATTATTGGTAGAACAAAATATTACTATATCATTAGTTGGTTTTATGAGGCCTTGAAACCTTTTTCTAAGAGCTTTCATATTTTTACAAGCTTTCACCACTATGAACAATGCTCCTAGTATTGTTTCTGTTCACTGAGTTGTCAGGTATATATTTGACAATTACTTGGAATTTGAACTCAAAAGCCACTGATGTTCATTGATTTGGGTGGATGAAGGCCTCCTATTCAACTAGGTAGATGACCACCATTTTGTATCAATCTTACTCTTAAATTTGTTCTGTCCCACATGGAGGTACTGAAAGATCTAAAGTGACAACCAGCAAACCTCTTTTTGACTGAATTGTCTGAATTTGTGCAATTAACAGAAAAAGAAGTTGTCATTTGCAATCAGCTGAGTTGTGTCTTCCAATGAACCTTAACACTGCCAGGATAGTGCATCTTGTAAATTTTTCTGTGGTGCCATTAGCCATGACATGAGGGTGGAAATATGCTGATTGAAAGATACTCTGTAACTATAGCTGTGACCACTGTCCAGAATGTGTATGATTGTTGAAGTACACACCTTTCAGCAAGGCCACATCCCAGTTGTATGTCTTTTCTTCTTCCCCTGACACTGTCTTGATGGTCATAGTTTGAAACTTTTCTAATTGCTGTCAAATCCTGCCTTTTTTCAGAGAATGTAGAACCAATATGTAGAGATGCCCTACTGTATCCCAACTATTTTATGTGTGATTTGTCATTTCAATCCACCTTGAAAGTAGGCTCCATTATCAAAGTTATACAGATAAGCAAACTGGGACTTACATAGATGCAATATTTGCTTAAAAGAAGTTGGGTAGAAAATGGCATGTCTGGTATTTAAACTTAGTTCTTTCTGGTCCAAAGCTATTAATTATTTCTCTTCTATTGTGTTGACTCTTAAGAGGTTTGTTGAAATTAAATAGCATTCCTTAATCAATTCCATGAACATTGATGTTATTTTTAAGGTAGAGATGTTGATGTTACATCCAGCAAGGATGTCTGTGGAACCCCTCAAGGAAATCTGAACATCAAACTTTAACATCTTTCCTCTTGATCTAGAAGTTAAGAAGGGTAGGTATCATTCTTGGATAGTGGATATTTAAAAAAACAGACAAAACAAAACTTCCCCAGGTGGAAGGAAGCTGAGAGCAAAGTAAAAGAAAATACAGATTAGGATTTACAAAATTATGAGAATTCATCTACTATTGTAAGCCAGCCTTCTGGAGTATTTATATTTCTTCTGTTTTTCCCTAGCTTTTAGCGGAGACTTATTTAATATGCCAATCTTGTCTAAGCCTTGCCACAGAATATTATAAGAAGGGCTTAAGTCAGAATATTAAAAGGAACTCCCAAATAACTTCTCGGGCTCACCTTACCTCATCCATTTTCCCTGCAAGCAGGCTTTGCCATGAATTTACTCAGAATTAGATTCTTAATGATTGTGCTCCCTAGATTATAGAAAACAGATATTCTTCCTTCACATTTTTAATTTTGAAATAATTTTAGATTTACAGAAGAGCTGCAAGGGTAGTATAAAGAGTTCTCGTACCTTTCAACACTAACATTCTATATAACTATGGGACCTCTGTCAAAACAAATTAGCGTTGCTACATTACCATTAACTAAATTCCAGACTTTGTTTGGATCATGCCAATTTTTCCACTAATTTCCTTTTTCTCTTACAGGATCCAATTCAGCATATCACATTGCCCTTAGTCATCATGTCTCTTTAGTTAGAGGAGACAGGTTTTCATGCTGAGTAGTAAAAAACTGCAAAGATGCACAAGACTCAGAAAGGTTCCGTAGGTGGAAGAGAGAGTTTATTAATCAACTCCTAAAAATCCATAGACAAAAAGAATCCTCTGCATCTCCCCTTGAGGAAACAGTATTAGAAGGCCGTGAGTCACTCTTGCCCATTTTTTACTTCTCTGAAGGATAAAATTGAGGTGAATGTCATTTTTTTGTACAAGACAAAATTTTGTGTTTTATCCAGCATGTTTCAAGTACTCCCTCCTCTCCTCTTTCCTAACCTTTCCATGCATTAAGGTCTCTGGCACAGGACGTTTTGCCTCTGCAAAGGATAGCCCACAACCCCGTAGCTGCTCTCCTTGAAAGTAGGTGGATGAGTCAGTTCACATCAGATGGTATAGAGTAGAAAATCCATTCTGATCATTCCTGGAATGAAAAAGTTAATGCTCTGAAATCCACAGTTCCATCTTCCTGTGTTTATTTTTCATATTGTTTAGAATACAGAGAGGAAAAGGGTGTGATTAGCACCTTGCAGAACCTCCAGGAGATGTCATCCAATGCACAGTTAGTTCCTTTTTGGCATGATGATATAAAAAAAGACCTAAATTGCTAGGAAACATTTTCTTCCAAAGACATCTTTAAGAACACTTCCTATAAAATAAAGCACTGTTATGTCATCAGAATTCCTCCTGTAACAATTTAGTAATCATATGTGTGTATATATGAACATATATATGTACATATTCTGACTGATGTTTATACATACATATACACACAAATTTACACATACATATGTATATATACATACATGGGTATATATATGTGTGTGTGTATATATATATATATGTATGTATACACACACACACACATCATATGCCTATCTATTTTAGCCTTTATGTCACATATTAGAGTAGGTTGTGCTATACTAACAAACTACTTCAAAATTTCAGTTTCTTAAAACAGAGAAAATTTATTTCCTGCTCAGAATATATATGCAATGCTGTTTGACATGGACTCAACTCCACAGTCACTCAGAAACCTAGACAAACGGGGTCTTTGCTATGTTGTGGCTGTATCATCTCAAATGCAAGCCTTTTCAATCACTGGGCATGCGGAGAGAGAGCCTGGGGAATCGAACATGAGATCTCCACCTCAGCCCCACCTAATTTTCACTCACAATTTATTGGCCAGTACTAATCACAATGATTTACTCAACTTCAAGGAAGCCAATAATCACATCTTCTAGGTGTACAGAAGGCAGGAAGAATAAGGTATTGGTGAAAATATATATATATATATATGTATATATATATATACATATATATATAATATTAATCACGTGGAAAAAACTACCTGTTTGAAAAAAAGAAGTGTTTCCCTGAGCATAAGTCAGGGTAAATGGCACTAGTGGCTCTAACAACTCCAAATTCTAGCGACTTAGCATTGTAAAAGTTTATTGATTGCTTATGATAAGAAAATGCAATTGGCAGGAGGTCCCTGCTCCAGGCAGTCAGATGGCGACTTTAAGGTCTAACATTTTGTGACAGAATAAATACTGAAAAATGACAACATAAAGAGGGAGTTCTATTTTACTTCTAGATTGAGTGTAAAATGGATAACATGGTCAGTTCAACTACTTTGAACCACAAGGTTTGATCCCTTAAAAAGTTAAGTGAGCAGCACATTGAGGGGGTTTGCTCAGTCATTAATGCCCCTAGTACTCTGAAGTGCTGCAAACCTTATTTAAAGGTAGAAAAGAGCATCCTGATACATAAAGAGCTTTTTAAAAGAATAACTTAGGAATCGTGGCTTATCTAAATAGGGCAAGACCATAGAAAAGGCTAGTTTAGAAGAGTTTTTTAAGAAAAATTTATCTCCTTAGCTTTACTTCTTCCTTACCTTCTGTCTTGCCTTATACTTTTAAACCTTTCAGCCACTCCAGCATATAAAATTGGCTACAGACTGCAGTTGTGAACATTTGATATTTCCTGTGTCCTTGATTTATATGGTCCAGTTGCTTAGCATCAACAGCTTGAGGTTTGTCCTCCCTTTTTTTAAATAAACAAACAAAAGAAGGTCAGTCTAGCTCGGTACTTTTATTTATAAACAACTTGCAGTTTCAAAATGAACCAAGGTCATGAAACTTCATTCATTTGAAATTGTGTGGGATTATTTAAATATGCCATAGAACTCAGAAAAATACGTAAATCTCTTTCAGAGCTATGTTATCCTCATGGTTAAAGATTGATTGGAGAGAGTTCTGTATTTATGTGAGGAATTCTTGGTTCTTGTTCTGGGTCAGCCATTAATGACCTCTATGACCTTGAGTAAGAGTTGACTACTTGACGACTCTTAGCTCTAAGTATCTGTGAATTGCCTAAATTGACTGTAGCAATCTTCTGGGTGACCTTATAGCTTATGGACTTCTACTGTGTAACCAGAGCCATGAATCTGAATAATTGCCCACTAATCTGAATTTATGGCTGTGGCAATATTCATTGTCTAAATTACCTGATGGTGGGCCCCTGGTTGGCTCCTTTCTTATTGTTGTATGTTTACCTCCCTGTGGTTAATTGCAGGATAGAAACCAGGGTAGCTGAACAGGAACAGACCTGGGGACTCCATTTTATAGCCTATTTATACAAATAATGTATATTTAGGCAGAAAAAAGATGCCTGGAAACAATAATCCTCTAACTGAAGTAAAAAGGGCATTGTAATTATTACAGTACCAAAGGCAATGACAAAACAGAATAAAAACTCATCTATAAATTCTGGGCACCAAATGCAATGCCTGGCCAGTTCAATTGTTTGGTATCACACCATCTCATGCCCAGATCATTAGAGGAATCTAACAAGACAGATATAACTTAATGGCAAGGATGGTATACTCTGTTTTTCTGGTATGTCCTTTGGCACCAGCTAATTATAGATTAATTATTAATTAATTGTTGATTATTAATTAATTATGGATTATCTGACTTCTCTGAACCCATTTATATCCTCTGCAAAGTTATGCGGGTTGGATTAGTTGTCCTAAAGGTTACTTTTAGCACTAACCATTCATTGTGTTTCTCATTCTGTGATACTTAGGTCATCAAAGCTTTGGGAACAGATAGCTTTTCATCTCTTCTGATTGATACAGAACCTCTGCAGAGACCACCTATCTTTGCTTTTCCATACTTTAACAATAAATATCTTTGCTCATCCATGTTTTAACAATAAATGTACCACTGGGTTTATCATCTTATATTTTTACTTATCCTTCTTGACTTCTGGATGTTTTATGTAATATTTTCAGCTGAATAATCTTCATTGGTAGATTCTGGGTCACCTTCCTTATTCGTTGTTGGTTTCCCAGTTGCAATGTTATGTAAAGAGGTTAGAATGAATCATGAATAAGTAAGTGGGTGGTTTTGTCTGCCACTTGAGAGCCATAACTTGATAGTGTGACATTTGAATTTTGATCACTTAAGACAGTTGCACACATCAAAACATATTTTTGAAGGCATAAATTCTTATCCAGAATGCTTGATTTAATAATCTGTCCTTATATTGTTTCAGAGCATTATTACATATTTCTTTTACCTTGTGTGTTTAAATAAGTGAATGACTGTTAGTAATGAGGTAGATTACAAAAAGTTTCATTGCTTGCCTAGGGTATGTTTTTTCAATGTAGCCTGTGAAATCCTTAACTGTGTTAATATCCAGAGATAAGACAAGTCATACTTATTTGATAAATGCATTGTTATGAGGCAAGGCTAGGTACTAGTGTCACATAAAACCTTTGCATACTGCCTGATTGTTCAGGCATATATGACATTTTAAGGACAGATGGCTGAGCATAGTAGTTGTGTAAAATCAGATTAATATGTCTTAAACTATCTATTATAAAGGGATCTCTGGGGAAATAGCATTACCAGAAGCTTAAAGCAGAGGGAGAGAAAAGCCAAGGACTGATAGAGAAAACATCTGAATTCCAGTTCTCTTGACAGCAATTTACTATGATTTACTTTCTGCTTTCTTTCTTTGCATTTATAGCATGCATTCCTCTTTACCTTATGTCTCAAGGTTGGCATTCCTCCAAATAACTCAACTATAAAGTTATTCTTCCTTTTTGGTCTGACTCCATAGAATTCTCTGAGCATGATGTCAGCTCTTGAGTATTAAGAGGGTGCTCTGCTTTCTTAAGATTGCATTAGATGATGCCTTCTTGATATGATGTAGAACTGAAAATTCTTAAGAACAAAGAATAAAAGAAGGGGCTTAATCAGTTGTGTCTCTTCAAGTGGGTGAAGTAGGTAAGATCATTCTGTGAGAACAGTGCCAACGTCCTTCTCAGCCAAGCTCAAAATGTAGGACTATCCACTGATGAGGTGTAACTGAATTTCATTTTATTGCTTTTATTACAAAAGTGATGAGCATTATTTAGTGTTAATTTAAATATCAACATTCAAACTTTATATGACCTAGTAAGTATAACTATTCATCGTGATTACATCAAAGTTCTTGGACTGGACTTAATATTCTTCACATTTTCTTGACCTTCTGGATGAATAACATCAGTCAAATATAGAAAACATCCTAAGCCAGTACATTTGGTTGTCAGGTTCAGAAAGAAGAGAATAATAATAATGGATTTTGTCTGAGTCTGGGTAATTTCTAGCCCTCTTGGGAAGTTGTGTTGTACCTAAACCAATTGTTTTTGTCCATTCCATTATAGTTCACCCTTCCTAAACTCCAGGCTCTGGGGCTGTGCAGATGAAAAATGCATGGTGGTTCAGGGCATGGTCCATTCCTGAGTAAGGTCTACAGTCTGACTGAGTCTGAAATGCTTGTGTGCATTTATTCAAAAATATTTATTATGCCCTAACTACATACTAGGAAACAGGTTCTTGGGATACTTCAGGGAACTAAATAAATATTTAATCTTTACGGAGAATACACCCTAGTGGGGGAAGGCAGAGAATAAGCAATAAATACAATAAAAACAAATTTTAAAGAGTGCTAGAGGGTGACAACTTGTTTTATATATATAAATTCTTGTTATCCCAATAAGTGGAAGTGCTAGCTTATGTGGTGTGCACTTTTAAACAGATTCTGCCAACTTGCCCTTGAAAATGGGCTTATGGTTGTTTTGACTAGCCATGACCATCAGTTTGTATCAGGTGACAACATTTTTTTTTTTTTGAGAGGGCATCTCTCATATTTATTGATCAAATGGTTGTTAACAACAACAAAATTCAGTATAGGGGGGTCGACGCTCAATGTACAATCATTAATCCATCTCAAGCCTAATTCTCGTCAGACTCCAATCTTCTGAAGCATAACGAACAAGTTCTTACATGGTGAACGAATTCTTACATAGTGAATAAATTCTTACATGGTGAACAGTACAAGGGCATTCATCACAGAAACTTTCGGTTTTGATCCTGCATTATGACCTATAAACAGTAAGGTCAAATATGAATATTCGTTTGATTTTTGTACTTGATTTATATGTTGATCCCACATTTCTCCTTCTATTATTATTATTATTTTTATTTTTAATAAAATGCTGAAGTGGTAGGTAGATGCAAGATAAAGGTAGAAAACATAGTTTAGTAGTGCTGTAAGAGGGCAAATGTAGATGATCAGATGATCAGGTGTGTGCCTATGGACTAAGTATTAATCCAGGCTAGACAAGGGCAGCAAGACATCCACGGATGCAGAAGATTTCTCTCAAAGCAGGGGGGGTGAGGTTCTGAGCCTCACCTCTGTTGATCCCCAAATTCTCACCTGATGGCCCCCCTGCGACAGTGCCTGTCTTAGGTTGTTCCTCCCTTGAGGAATCTTACCCATCTCTGGCTAACCAGTCATCTTCCGGGGCCATACAGGGAAATGTAAAGTTGGTAAGTGAGAGAGAAGCCATATTGTTTGCAAAGGTTAGCTTTTTACTTCTTTGCAGATTTATGCCCTGTGGCTTCTATGCCCAGCACTTGTCTCGAGGTATCTTTACCACCTGGAGGAATTATGATACTCAGTAAATTCGATATGAGGCACGAATTCTATTTAAGGGTTGTAATTAGGAAGGAAGAAGAAAAGCTATAGATGTAGCATATGAAGGAAACATGGGAGGATTGATTATTTCTTTGACATATCTTCTTGTATAGTACCTTAAGTATGTATAGGTTTTAAACTACTAACTAATTTGCACACACATATTAACATAATAGGAATACGGTGACATAAACAAAGCAAATCTATAATTACCATCCATCTCCAGTGAAGCCAAGAAAACCATTTAGGCACCCTAGGCATTTGTGAAAATTTATCTATGATATGATGGATATTGTCCAACTGTACTTGAACCATCAGACAAATTAAAGCAGCCCATTTCTGGGATCTGTTCACATCCCATATGTTCTTTTAACCATAGATAGTCTATAGTCATGAGATTTTGGAGTGCTACAACTTGCACCCCTCCCAACTCCTGGTTGAGTTCCAACAGTACAGATCTGGTCAAATTCGTTGTCTCACTGTATGCACATGCCAGCCTAGACATCTCCCTCCTCATTCCTATGGCAAGTCCAGGAGATGGTGGGCTGGATGCAGCCCCAACCGCAGCATCGTCCGGATACCTGTGGAGGCTTTTTGATGATCATCCCCCGGCACAAGTCCTCCAGAGAGTGCTGATGCCGGAAGCTCCTCCTCATATCATATCTTAGTTCATTTTCTGGGTATCCAAGCTAGGCCTTGATCTTCTGCATAGAAACAAACAGACCCTTTGCCCACACTTTGACATGCCCTCTATACCACTGTGCAGAACTCATTGGAGGTCAGCACACAGTAACTGCTTTTTTTTTTTTTTTAATTAAGAGAAAGGAATATTATCAGAAAAGAGTACCTCCATAGCTGATCATCTGACACCCTTTAAGTGATCAACATTAAGGATATTTAAAGCATGCGTTGATCTTTGATTTACCAATAGTTTTATCCTGTCAAGGAGTAATCCTCCTTTTCTTTCTTTCTTTCTTTTTTTTTTTTTTTTAATTTTTAATCTACACTTATATGAAGAATACTATGTTTACTATGCTCTCCCCTATATCAGGTTCCCCCTAACAACCACATTACGGTTACTGTCCATCAGCTTAGCAAAATGTTGTAGAGTCACTACTTGTCCTCTCTGTGTTGTGCAGCCCACCCTCCCCTTTCTCCCTCCCCCCCATGCATGCTAATCTTAATACCCCCCTTCTTCTTCCCCCCCCCTCCCTCCCTGCCCACCCATCCTCCCCAGTTCCTTTCCCTTTGATACCTGTTAGTCCATTTTTGGGTTCTGTAATTCCGCTGCTGCTTTGTTCCTTCAGCTTTTCCTTTGTTCCTATACTCCTCAGATGAGTGAAATCATTTGGTATTTCTCTTTCTCTGCTTGGCTTATTTCACTGAGCATAATACTCTCAAGCTCCATCCATGTTGCTGCAAATGGTTGGATTTTTCCACTTCTTATGGCTGAGTAGTATTCCATTGTGTATATGTACCACATCTTCTTTATCCATTCATCTACCGATGGACATTTAGGTTGCTTCCAATTCTTGGCTATTGTAAATAGTGCTGCGATAAACATAGGGGTGCATCTGTCTTTCTCAAACTTGATTGCTGCGTTCTTAGGGTAAATTCCTAGGAGTGGAATTCCTGGGTCAAATGGTAGGTCTGTTTTGAGCATTCTGATGAACCTCCATACTGATTTCCACAATGGTTGAACTAATTTACATTCCCACCAGCAGTGTAGGAGGGTTCCCCTTTCTCCACAGCCTCGCCAACATTTGTTGTTGTTTGTCTTTTGGATGGCAGCTATCCTTACTGGTGTGAGGTGATACCTCATTGTAGTTTTAATTTGCATTTCTCTGATAATTAGCGATGTGGAGCATCTTTTCATGTGTCTGTTGGCCATCTGTATTTCTTTTTTGGAGAACTGTCTGTTCAGTTCCTCTGCCCATTTTTTAATTGGGTTATTTGTTTTTTGTTTGTTGAGGCGTGTGAGCTCTTTATATATTCTGGACGTCAAGCCTTTATTGGATCTGTCATTTCAAATATATTCTCCCATACTGTAGGGTTCCTTTTTGTTCTATTGATGGTGTCTTTCGCTGTACAGAAGCTTTTCAGCTTAATGTAGTCCCACTTGCTCATTTTTGCTGTTGTCTTCCTTGCCCGGGGAGATATGTTCACGAAGAGGTCACTCATGTTTATGTCTAAGAGGTTTTTGCCTATGTTTTTTTCCAAGAGTTTAATGGTTTCATGACTTACATTCAGGTCTTTGATCCATTTTGAGTTTACCTTTGTATATGGGGTTAGACAATGGTCCAGTTTTGCCAGCACCATCTGTTGAAGAGACTGTCATTTTGCCATTGTATGTCCATGGCTCCTTTATCAAATATTAATTGACCATATATGTTTGGGTTAATTTCTGGGGTCTCTAATCTGTTCCACTGGTCTGTGGCTCTGTTCTTGTGCCAGTACCAAATTGTCTTGATTACTATGGCTTTGTAGTAGAGCTTGAAGTTGGGGAGTGATATCCCCCCTACTTTATTCTTCTTTTTCAGGATTGCTTTGGCTATTCGGGGTCTTTGGTGTTTCCATATGAATTTTTGAATTATTTGCTCCAATTCATTGAAGAATGTTGCTGGTAATTTGAGAGGGATTGCATCAAATCTGTATATTGCTTTGGGCAGGATGGCCATTTTGACGATATTAATTCTTCCTAGCCATGAGCATGGGATGAGTTTCCATTTATTAGTGTCCCCTTTAATTTCTCTTAAGAGTGACTTGTAGTTTTCAGAGTATAAGTCTTTCACTTCTTTGGTTAGGTTTATTCCTAGGTATTTTATTCTTTTTGATGCAATGGTGAATGGAATTGTTTTCCTGATTTCTCTTTCTATTGATTCGTTGTTAGTGTATAGGAAAGCTACAGATTTCTGTGTGTTAATTTTGTATCCTGCAAATTTGCTGTATTCCAATATCAGTTCTAGTAGTTTTGGAGTGGAGTCTTTAGGGTTTTTTATGTACAGTATCATATCATCTGCAAATAGTGACAGTTTAACTTCTTCTTTACCAATCTGGATTACTTGTATTTCTTTGTTTTGTCTGATTGCCGTGGCTAGGACCTCCAGTACTATGTTAAATAACAGTGGGGAGAGTGGGCATCCCTGTCTGGTTCCCGATCTCAGAGGAAATGCTTTCAGCTTCTCGCTGTTCAGTATAATGCTGGCTGTGGGTTTATCATATATGGCCTTTATTATGTTGAGGTACTTGCCCTCTATTCCCATTTTGCTGAGAGTTTTTATCATGAATGGATGTTGAATTTTGTCAAATGCTTTTTCAGCATCTATGGAGATGATCATGTGGTTTTTGTCTTTCTTTTTGTTGATGTGGTGGATGATGTTGATGGATTTTCGAATGTTGTACCATCCTTGCATCCCTGGGATGAACCCCACTTGGTCATGGTGTATGATCCTTTTGATATACTGTTGAATTCTGTTTGCTAATATTTTATTGAGAATTTTTGCATCTACATTCATCAGGGATATTGGTCTGTAATTTTCTTTTTTGGTGGGGTCTTTGCCTGGTTTTGGTATTAGGGTGATGTTGGCCTCATAGAATGAGTTTGGGAGTATTCCCTCTTCTTCTATTTTGTGGAACACTTTAAGGAGAATGGGTATTATGTCTTCTCTGTGTGTCTGATAAAATTCCGAGGTAAATCCATCTGGCCCCGGGGTTTTGTTCTTGGGTAGTTTTTTGATTACCGTTTCAATTTCTTTGCTCGTAATTTGTTTGTTTAACTTTTGTGTTTCTTCCTTGGTCAGTCTTGGGAGGTTGTATTTTTCTAGGAAGTTGTCCATTTCTTCTAGGTTTTCCAGCTCGTTGGCATATAGGTTTTCATAGTAGTCTTTAATAATTCTTTGTATTTCTGTGGAGTCTTTCGTGATTTTTCCATTCTCATTTCTGATTATGTTGATTTGTGTTGACTCTTTTTCTCTTAATAAGTTGGGCTAGAGGCTTATCTATTTTGTTTATTTTCTCAAAGAAACAGCTCTTGGTTTCATTGATTTTTGCTATTGTTTTATTCTTCTCAATTTTGTTTATTTCTTCTCTGATCTTTATTATGTCCCTCCTTCTGCTGACTTTAGGCCTCATTTGTTCTTCTTTTTCCAGTTTTAATAATTGTGATGTTAGACTATTCATTTGGGATTGTTCTTCCTTCTTCAAGTGTGCCTGGATTGCTATATACTTTCCTCTTAAGACTGCTTTCGCTGCATCCCACAGAAGTTGGGGCTTAGTGTTGTTGTTGTCATTTGTTTCTATATATTCCTTGATCTCTATTTTGATTTGTTCATTGATCCATTGATTATTTAGTAGCATGTTGTTAAGCCTCCATGTGTTTGTGAGCCTTTTTGTTTTCTTTGTAGAATTTATTTCTACTTTCATACCTTTGTGGTCTGAAAAATTGGTTGGTAGAATTTCAATATTGCTTCCCACAAACCACCTCTACAGGGCATCCTACAGGGACTGCTCTAGATGGGAGCACCCCTAAAAAGAGCACAGAACAAAACACACAACATATGAAGAATGGAGGAGGAGGCTCTTTTTGTGAGCTAGTATGTGGTCTATTCTGGAGAATGTTCCATGTGCACTTGAGAAGAATGTATATCCTGTTGCTTTTGGATGTAGAGTTCTATAGATGTCTATTAGGTCCATCTGTTCTAGTGTGTTGTTCAGTGCCTGTGTGTCTTTACTTATTTTCTGTCCGGTGGATCTATCCTTTGGGGTGAGTGGTGTGTTGAAGTCTCCTACAATGAATGCATTGCAGTCTATTTCCCTCTTTAGTTCTGTTAGTATTTGCTTCACATATGCTGGTGCTCCTGTATTGGGTGCATATATATTTAGAATGGTTATATCCTCTTGTTGGACTGAGCCCTTTATCATTATGTAGTATCCTTCTTTATCTCTTGTTACTTTCTTTGTTTTGAAGTCTATTTTGTCTGATATTAGTACTGCAACCCCTGCTTTCTTCTCACTGTTGTTTGCCTGAAATATGTTTTTCCATCCCTTGACTTTTAGTCTATGCTTATCTTTGGGTTTAAGGTGAGTTTCTTATAAGCAGCATATAGATGGGTCTTGCTTTTTTATCCATTCTATTACTCTATGTCTTTTGATTGGTGCATTAAGTCCATTTACATTTAGGGTGACTATTGAGAGATATGTACTTATTGCCATTGCAGGCTTTAGATTCGTGGTTACCAAAGGTTCAAGGTTAGCTTCTTTAGTATCTTACTGCCTAGCTTAGCTCATTTATTGAGCTGTTATATACACTGTCTGGAGATTCTTTTCTTCTCTCCCTTCTTATTCCTCCTCCTCCATTCTTCATATGTTGTGTGTTTTGTTCTGTGCTCTTTTTAGGGGTGCTCCCATCTAGAGCAGTCCCTGTAGGATGCCCTGTAGAGGTGGTTTGTGGGAAGCAAATTCCCTCAGCTTTTGCTTGTCTGGGAATTGTTTAATCCCGCCATCATATTTAAATGATAGTCGTGCTGGATACAGTATCCTTGGTTCAAGGCCCTTCTGTTTCATTGCATTAAGTATATCATGCCATTCTCTTCTGGCCTGTAGGGTTTCTGTCGAGAAGTCTGATGTTAGCCTGAT
Source organism: Manis javanica (assembly GCF_040802235.1). Taxonomy (NCBI): domain Eukaryota; kingdom Metazoa; phylum Chordata; class Mammalia; order Pholidota; family Manidae; genus Manis; species Manis javanica. The sequence goes on from NC_133159.1 coordinate 58,296,988, forward strand.
GGGCTTTCCTTTATAGGTGACCTTTTTCTCTCTAGCTGCCTTTAAAATTCTTTCCTTGTCCTTGATCCTTGCCATTTTAATTACTATGTGTCTTGGTGTTGTCCTCCTTGGATCCTTTCTGTTGGGAGTTCTGTGTAATTCCATGGTCTGTTCGATTATTTCCTCCCCCAGTTTGGGGAAGTTTTCAGCAATTATTTTTTCAAAGAGACTTTCTATCCCTTTTCCTCTTTCTTCTTCTTCTGATATCCCTATAATACGAATATTATTCCTTTTGGGTTGGTCACATATTTCTCTTAGTGTTGTTTCATTCCTGGAGATCCTTTTATCTCTCTCTATGTCAGCTTCTATACGTTCCTGTTCTCTGGCTTCTATTCCTTCAATGGCCTCTTGCATCTTGTCCATTCTGCTTATAAATCCTTCCAGGGATTGTTTCACTTCTGTGATCTCCTTCCTGACATCTGTGATCTTCTTCCGGACTTCATCCCACTGCTCTTGCATTTTTCTCTGCATCTCATCCCATTGCTCTTGCATTTTTCTCTGCATCTCTGTCAGCATGTTCATGATTTTTATTTTGAATTCTTTTTCAGGAGGACTAGTTAGGTCTGTCTCCCTCTCAGGTGTTGTCTCTGTGATCTTTGTCTGCCTGTAGTTTTGCCTTTTCATGGTGATAGAGATAGTTTGCAGAGCTGGTACAAGTGACCGCTGGAAGAGCTTCCCTTCTTGTTGGTTTGTGGCCTTTTCCTGGGAGAATAGCGACCTCTAGTGGCTTGTGCTGGACAGCTGTGCACAGACAGGGCTTCTGCTTCCTGCCCAGTTGCTATGGGGTTTATTTCCGCTGTTGCTGTGGGCTTGGCCTGACTGGGGCTGTTCCTCCAAAATGGTGGAGCCCCGTTGGAGGGGGAGCGGCCGGGAGGCTATTTATCTCTGTAAGGGGCCTCTGTGCTCCCTGCTGCCCAGGGGGTTAGAGTGCCCAGAGATCCCCAGATTCCCTGCCTCTGGTCTAAGTGACCTGTCCTTCCCCTTTAAGACTTCCAAAAAGCACTCTCCAAACCAAAACAACAATAGCAACAATGAGAGAGGGAACAGAAAGAAAAAAAAGGAAAAAACACGCGATTTTTTTTTTTTGTCCTCAGGTGCCGGTCCCAGGCACCCGCTCACTGGTCCTGCTGCCCTGTCTCCCTAGCACCAGGGTCCCTGTCCTTTCAAGGCTTCCAAAAAGCACCCACCCACCGGTCCCACAGGGAAAGAATGCTCGATATTCTTTGTCCTCAGGCGCTGGTCCCAGGCACCCGCTCACCAGTCCCGCCGCCCTGCCTCCCTATCACCGGGGTCACTGTCCCTTTAAGGCTTCCAAAAAGCACTCGCCAAAAAGAGAGAAAAAAAGGGGAAAAACGCATGATTTCCTCTGTCCTCAGGTGCCGGTCTCAGGCACCCGCCCACCGGTCCCACAGGGAAAAACACGGGATATTCTTTGTCCTTAGGTGCCGGTCCCAGGCACCCGCTCACCAGTCCCACCGCCCTGCCTCCCTAGCACCGGGGTCCCTGTCCCTTTAAGGCTTCCAAAAAGCACTCGCCACAAAAAAACCGCTCCGGTTTCTTTCCACCCGCCGGGAGCCGGGGGGAGGGGTGCTTGGGTCCAGCCGGGCCGGGGCTTGTATCTTACCCCCTTCGCAAGGCGCTGGGTTCTTGCAGGTGTGGATGTGGTCTGGATGTTGTCCTGTTTCCTGTGGTCTCTATTTTAGGAAGATTTTTCTTTGTTATATTTTCATAGCTCTATGTGTTTTTGGGAGGAGATTTCCACTGCTCTACTCACGCCGCCATCCTGGCTCCGCCCCCACGACAACATTTTTAAGTAAGGAAAGGAGCATGGTAGGGGAATCATTGGTAGAGAAATAAGGGAGTTGCAAGGAAAGACATGTACAAGTTGTAATATTTTTTTTAATTTTTTTTTTTGAGAGGGCATCTCTCTTATTTATTGATCAAACGGTTGTTAACAACAGTAAAATTCTGTATAGGGGACTCAATGCACAGTCATTAATCAACCCCAAGCCTATATCTCAATAGTCTCCAATCTTCTGAAGCATAACAAACAAGTTCTTACATGGTGAATAAGTTCTTACACGGTGAACAGTGCAACACAGTCATATCACAGAAACTTTTGGTTTTGATCACGCATCATGAACTATAAACAATCAAGTCAGATATGATTATTCATTTGATTTTTATACTTGATTTATATGTGAGTCCCACATTTCTCCCTTATTATTATTATTATTATTATTATTATTATTTTTAATAAAGTGCTGAAGTGGTAGGTAGATGCAAGATAAAGGTAGAAAACATAATTTAGTGCTGTAAGAGGGCAAATGTAGATGATCAGGTTTGTGCCTATAGACTAAGTATTAATCCAAGCTAGACGAGGGCAACAAAACATCCACGCTTTTTACTTCTTTGCAGATTTATTCCCTGTGGCTTCTATGCCCAGCATTTGTCTTGAGGTATCTTTACTACTGTACAAGTTGTAATTTTAAATGAGGTTGTCAGGATAAGCCGCAATGAGAAGGAGGCATCTGAGCAAAGAGTTGAAGGAGGAGAAAGAACCAGCTGGTGTGCACCATCAGGAGAGCAGTCAGGGAGAAGGAACAGCCAGATTCCCTGCCCTGAGGCAGGGGGGTGACGTCTGAGCAGCGTAGTGCCGCTGGAGTGGACTGATCCCCAACGTGGAGGTGTGAATGTGTTCTGGCGCTCAACCCAATTTCTATGGGCAGAAGGGCCGGGTGCAATTAACCTACAACGTGATGAAAAAGGAACCAATAAATACTGAACACCTAGTGTTTTTCCACTTTATATTTCCTTATTTCATGTTTACCTTACTCTGCTGATGTCATTATTATAATGACTATTTACAAATTGGAATAACAACACAAAGATAGGTTATGAGACCAAGGCTACAAAGCTACTAAGGAATGGGGCTGAGATTTGACCCTTCAAAAAATCCTGAGTTCTTTTGGCTCCACTACCTAGCTTCACTAGTGTTTACTGCTTTGGAGTTCCATTCCTCAACAAAGCAGCCAAAAATATCTAAGAATTACTAAAACTCAACTCCAGGGCTAGTGAGTAGTGTCATATTGGCTAATAGAGGCAGAAGTGATGGTGACTGCCTTTGGTTTTCTTTAACTTGCCTATTTCCCAGAACTCCTTTTCCTATTTGCAGGAAGAGAAGGTGAACTTGCTCCCAATCATAGACATCAAAGAGTTGTGGACACCTATTTTAAACAACCCTCCAGAGTCATATGACCAGTCTTTGTGTCTCAATTTGTGTCCCCTTTAGGTCACATTCCTGAGCAGTCAGCTGATAACACTTGTTTTCTCTTCCCAGCATGTAACTGCTGGTGAATTCTGGGGAGCAGTCATCTGGGACGCCCAATTACAAACCCTCTGCCAGCAGCCCCCTCTGATTCCCAAGGTTGGAATCTGCCTATAATATTATATTTTAACCCCAATTGCAGGTCTTCACATAAAATGGTGATGTTTATGCTACAAAATTTCACTTCTGACTAGTCTGAGCTTTGTAATCTATCCTTCCCTAAAGATGGAAGTTGTCTGTTGCCTGGTAAATTCTTTTGTTACCTGTGCCTGACCTTCTTTCTTATTGCACTGAATAATAAGAAAAAAAGTAAAGATACAATTTGCTGTGCACATGCAGACTCAATTACTCAGTTATGCTCTATCTTGCTTCAGATAAAATATGTAAAATTTCTGTATAAAATATAATGCAACAAGATTAAAGTTGAATCCCCTGACCAAATTGTTGAGGTAGAGAGGGGAAAGCAGGGGTAAGCATATTGAAGAAAAAGAATGGAGGAAATGAAAACCAAATTTTTGAGGAGCATGATCTAGACAGGATCTTGGACCCATACAATTAACTTCCTACCATGAGCTTGTACTGCTGTGGGGAGGAGGTGGAAAAGCCCATCACCTGGAAAAAATTAGGCCTTCTTGTGGTTTTAGCAGGGTATTACAAACAAAAGAAACACAAATCCAATCTGATTAGATGTTTAAAAAAAAAAAATGGAATCTTGACTTCTACCTTCCACTGTATGATGGACTAGAAACACTGAGCAGGTCTCCTACTGCAGTATAACTAGATTGTGGCTAAAGTATAGCAAGCATACCTTTTAAGCATATTCTTGGCTGAGATGATAGTAAGAAAAATCTCCAATGGCAAAAGAAAAAGAAGGAAAAAAAAGAAGAGAAGTGAGAGGAAGAATGAGCTGAAACTCATTCTTCTGAATAATGAATAAGCAAGTGAGTTACCTGGGGTTACCTTGCAGGTAATGCCCATATGCTGCTGGCATGCAGGGATCAAGCCTGGAGTCTGTTGCAGAGCACAGAAGCGGCGCCTGAGACTTTCAATATTAAATCTAGGTCCTCTAAGTGGGTTAAAGGGTCACAGGTCATTAGCAACTCTGACTCCAAGTAGAAGATATAAGTCATCTTCAGAGGAAGATATTCCTATTTTGGCACCTCAAGATTACCACATATCAAGTTTCCCTCTGAAAGTCCTGGGCATCTGAAAAGCACTGTTGAAAAATTTCTGGCTTCTAATGAGCCGTTATTAGGTTTAATAGACGGATTCTTCCCCCAGGGAGAAAAATAAAACCCATCTGGTATTGTTCCAGAGAAATATCCGAGCTATTATGGCCTTGCACATAATTTTGATCAAGATTTGAAATACAAAATGATCAAAGAAAAGTGGTCAACAGAATCTTTGCTAAATTTTGCCTCAAAACATCACATTGGTATGTCACTCCTTATATTAATAACAGCAAAAACAATGATATAATAATAACAGCAAATATTTAAGGAATGCTTACTTTGTGCAGGCACTATCCTAAACACTTAGTAAGAACAAATGTGTTGACTTATTGTAACAGATTCTGAAAACCTTGTTATTGTTTTTATTTTATATATTATTTTTGTCTATATAGTAGTAGGGGGAGGTCATATCCTTGTCACATGAATGGTAAGCACAAAAACCTGGCAATCTGGACCCATGCTAACACCAGGAAATAGAGGAACTAAAAAAATATTACTGATTTCAATTTCTTCTGTGTTTGCTGACTTATTGAGTGGTCTTGGCTGGGCTGGGGCAGAGCAAAGACCAACTTATTTTCTTCTCAACACCTTGTATCTCCCAAGACCTTCCAGAATCTGGGCCCTCCCCAGCCTGCAGCCTCTCCCGGCTGTTGGCAGGTACCAGCATTTGTTCTGCACTGCTGTATGTCCTCGAGTGTGCTACAACAGCACAGATTACACCCCTTCGGGAACCTTGGGGGAGGAAGTATTTTTTCTCATTGAGAAGTCATAGGATTTTCACAAGGATAATTGGTATGTGTGAAGCAACACAAATAGAAAAACTGCCACCTTTCTTCATTCTAAGCAATATGATAATAAGAAAAAAAAATGACGTTCGTTATGAATTTCAATCATGTCCTTAATCCAGGTTTGTTTGTTTGTCTAAGAGAAAAATTATCAGAATATTTGGGAATAAAAACAAAATCTCTAAATGCTATTAATTTAAGGAAGAAAGAACTCAAAACTTGAACCGTAAGTAAATAATCGCCCAGCATGTACAAAGACCATACAAAGACTTATGAACTAACTAGTTAAATAAATGATATTAAGCTCATTATATATAGCAAGTAAGAATAGACCAAATTTTCTTGGAAATAAAAGCTTTTGGAAAAAGTTACGATGCAAGGAGCTTACCTGCCCCGTTATATTGGACATTTGTGGGGATGGTTTCAATTACTTTGTAACTCAGAGTGAGGATTTGTAGTAAAAGGTACAACCTGAAGTTAACATCAATATTTGTCATTAAAGCAAAGAAAACCTTTGAGACAGATGAGGCACAAAATCATCAGTTAATTTGAGTGTGATAGAGGCTTCATAGAGTGAGAAGAAATGACAATGAATTTTTTTCAAAGAAAATTATTAGCCTTTGCATTGTGCATTACACAAAACACTAGTCCAAGGGCACTCATTTTTTAAGATAAGAGTTTAGTCATGGCCCAAGCACCCCAGTGGTCCACAGTGCACATATAAACTAATGAATAGAAGAGTTTCTGAGCCTTCCTCCAAGATAATTTGTTCCATTAAAATATCTGGGAAGCCGGGAACTCTGAGGAATGTTTATCTCTTTCAAATAAACTCACTCATATTTTTGAACAGTCTTAAATACCATGTTACTATTTTTCTCTCCAAACCTGATTAATCATTCCAAATCTAAATATTGTTTTTAGATTATAATTCTCCTTTAGAAAAAAAATTATACTGGATACAAAGTTTGACTGGATATGTTATTCTGAGCCAGTTATTTTTTTCCACATTTATTAATATCATCAAAGTCCCCTTCTATTCTTTGTCTAAATGTCATTTGCATATGAAAAAGTTATCCTAGATTATGAAATACCTACTTTTTTTTTTGAGGTGTTTTCTTTTTCAGGGTCAGATGTGGGGCTTGGGGTCTTCCCAATAGTTAAGAAAAGTGGAATTATTGGACAAGATAGCCTGAGTTGGGGAAAACCAGATTGAGAGATAAGTAACAAGATCCTTTTTCATATGTAATTATCTTGGTTTTTCCAACCCAATATTTTTATAATCAGTAGAAGCATCCATCTTGTGGCGTAACTTTTTAGGACACTGCCTTCAAGCAACTGGAAAGTTTAATCTACTTCTAATTTTATTTTATTTTATTTTATTTTATTAAGGTATGATTGATATACACTCTTATGAAGGGTTCACATGAAAAAACAATGTGGTTACTACATTTACCCATACCCCACCCATACCCCAATGCAGTCCCCTTCCATCAGTGCAGCAAGATGCCAGAGATCCACTAGGTCCCTTCTCTGTGCTACACTGTTCTCCTCATGATCTCCCACACCATGCGTACTAAACATAATACCCCTCAAACCCCTTCTCCCTCCTTACCCACCCACCCTCCCACACCCCTTCCCTTTGGTAACCACTAGTTCATTCTTGGAGTCTCTGAGTCTGCTGCCATTTTGTTCCTTCAGTTTTGCTTCATTGTTATACTCCACAAATGAGGGAAATCATTTGGCATTTGTCTTTCTCCACCTAGCTTATTTCACTGAGCATAATGTCCTCCAGCTCCATCCATGTTGTTGCAAATGGTAGGATTTGTCTCTTTCTTATGGCTGAATAGTATTCCATTGTATATACGTACCACATCTTTATCCATGCATCTACTGATGGACACTTACGTTGCTTCCATATCTTGGCTATTGTAAAAAGTGCTGAGATAAACATAGGGGTGCATATGTCTTTTTAAATGTGAGAAGTTGTATTCTTTGGGTATATTCCAAGGAGTGGGATTCCGGGGTCAAATGGTATTTCTCTTTTTAGTTTTTTGAGGAACCTCCATATTGCTTTTCACAATGGTTGAACTAGTTTACATTCCCACCAGCAGGGTAGGAGGGTGTTCCTGTCTCCGCATCCTCACCAACATTTGTTGTTAGTCTTTTCAATGCTGGCCATCCTTATTGGTGTGAGGTGATATCTCATTGTGGTTTAAATTTGCATTTCCCTGATGGTTAGTGATGTGGAGCATCTTTTCATGTGTCTGTTGGCCATCTGAATTTCTTCTTTGGAGAACTGTCTTTTCATATCCTCTGCCCACTTGTTAATCGGGTTATTTGCTTTTTGGGTGTTGAGGTGTGTAAGTTCTTCATATATTTTGGATGTTAACCTTTTGTCGGATATGTCATTTACAAATATATTCTCCCGTACTGTAGGATGCCTTTTTGTGCTGTTGATGGTGTCCTTTGCCATAAAATACCTACTTTTACTTCTACTTTACTATCCTTTCTGGTCTGTTATTATTAAATGTTAAAATATTATTTCTATTTCAAGAACTTCAGTAAGAAGAAAGTAAAATTGGAGTTTCTGCTCATAAAACCAAACAGATGCCCATGTTTAAAAATAAAATTTTAAATGATGGAAAGTTTAAGTTGGAATCCAAATAAATAACTGTAAGCATTTCATTTATGTGTGCCTTTATTTTTCTAGTCTAGGCTAAAACAAAAGCCAAAGAAAAAGAAAAAAAGCAAAACAAAACAAAACAAAGAAAAACTCTAGCAAATATATTTCAGGTTTATAAGTTGCATTAACTAGGTATCAATATTTAAAATAGCATTGCCTCATACTCATAGACGTATAGAATCTTCCAGAGGAATTTATGGATTAATATCAATTTTGTGTGGGGAGGCAAGGTGGAAATATGATCTGGTATTGTCCTAGAAACTTTTCTTTTTTTTAAACTCCTTATGACATCTACCCATTTGGACCAATTGATATCATCATCTTAACTGGTTTATTTTGCAATAACATGGAATTCTCATATCAATGCATGGTCTATATTTATAGAATAATCAGAATTTCATTTTTCTTATCATCCATAACAGCACCCATTGCACACCTAATATTTTATTTACTGCATTCACCCACCAGTCTTGCAAAATCCTGATAAAAACATGATATAAGAAAGGTCTAGAAAGAGGAAATGATCAAGAGACCTGCTGGAAAAATGAGAAACACCAGTTGAACATAAACTGATGCACAGAATATGATTATCTGACAAAAAGCTTATCCATAAAGGCCGAACACTTCTGTTCTTAATATCTGTTTGCAGTGCTTTGGAAAGCACTTAATATCTGAGTGTCAGTGCTTTGGAAAGAAAGGATGTTCCATGAGGAAATTTGCATGCTGGTTATTATGGGGTGAGGGGAAATTAGAGGCAGAGATTTGGGAAAATGAAAGATTGGTATGCTGCCTACTTGCCAAAGCATTTCCATGGACAAAGTCTAAGCTGCCAGAAGAGAGAGTCACTGACATAGAGGTAGAAGTAGAAAGAAACAGAGAGAAAGAGAGAATTCATGGAAGACTTATGAGAACCCATTGTATTTAATAAACATTCAAAGAAGGATTATTATCCAGAACATATTTTTTAAACCCTCACAGATCATTAAGAAATTGATGATTTTATAATATAACCCAGGAAAAACTGTCAGTTCTGTAAATGGACCAGAGAGAGAAGAAAAACAAATCATCAAGACTTGGAAGGATCCTCAACCTCAAATTTCAAACAGGAAAATTTAAAATAAATTAACAATGAGATACCATTTCATACCTTCCGGGATGTCAAAAACTAAAACATCACAAATGTTGGTATAGATACACATGGGGGAGATGCTCAAATGTGAAGCATCAGAAGATACATGTCCCTTTGACCCAGCACTTCCACTCCTAGGCTTAGAGAGACTCATGCAGATGTGCACAAGCAAACATGTACACAGATTATTTTCTTTTTTTTTTTTTTTGTACTGCTTATCATGGTGAAATGAAATAATTTTCCCTCAGCAAGGAACTGACAAATTTTGCTTTCTCCAAACTATGGAATACTCTATAACGGTTAAAATTAATGACTTAGGACTTCATGTTTGAATATGGATGAATATGAAGAAATATAATTTTGAGTGAAGAAAACCAAGTAGCAGATCAATAATATGCAAACATATATGTAAATATTCTAAACTCACAAAACAATAGGATACAAATTTAATAGGTGCATATACATGTCATAAAGGTACACAAACATGCATGGAAACAGGACACACCAACTTCTGGATAGGGGTTATCTTTGCAGTGGGCATAGAGGAGAAAGTGAAAAGGAATGAGTTGGGAGTTGGGGTGTATCTGTGGTAGTTTCTTTCTTTAACAAAAAGAAAGTTGAAGAACTTCCAGTGATGTGATCTTGGCAGCAAGACAGGTTTTTAATCTCCCAAAAATTCCTCCTAAAAAACAAACAAACCAATTAGGACAGCAAATGAGAAACCTGTTGACAACATATAAATAAAACCAGATGGCAATACATTCCCATAAACTTCAGATTCTGAACACCAGTGATAAATGACCTACAGCAGTAGAACAAGAACACAATCAAAGTTGGAAGGCAGGGATGGTGAGAAATGAATGGGACAATCTACATACCCCACAAACCCAGGGCTCAGGAAATTTAGCAACAAATATCTACTTATAAGCAAAGAGGAGCCTACATACTCTACAAACCTGGAAAGGCATTTCTGAGGATGACCAGTAAAACTGGGAAAAGTCCCAGAGTCTATAATCTGCAAATTAATTTTAAAAAATAGCTTGCAGGCATCAAAAATCAAAGTTCCATACAATTAAGTCACAGGTTAACTTTCATTTACAAGTTAAATGACAGAACAGGAACTAAACAGAGAAATCCAGAATGTGAACCACACTATATGACAACAAATTCAAATTCTACAGGTGAATATTTTGGGGCCAAGGGGGTGGGGAGGGACTTCACTGAATCAAAAGGGATTTAAGAGACATAATCACATTAACATACAATTTTTGACACAATTCATATATTTGATTTTAGACTAAGTATGAGATGATACCAAATAAATTTTGCTCATTTTATTATTAGTGATAATGATGTTAAGTGGTTTTTTAAGAAAATATTCATAACTTTTAAAGAGCCATACTGAATTATGTAGGAATAAAATTATGCCATCTGATATTTGTGGTGAAATCATATATTATCTTCAGCTATCAGGGCAAAGCAGCAGATATCTTAGAAGTCTGTAAGCTTTTTTTTGTCTCTTTCAGGAAAGTGAAACAGAGCTAGCATAGGAGTCTCAGGATCTAGTAGTAGCACAACTAATGGTATTAAATTGTGATAGTCAAATACATCTAGGTGTTACTACATATCTGTATCTGATTTCCTTATCTACAATGAAAATCCTTCCTGCTCTCCTCATCTGTAGTGAATATTTTCAGAGTTTCTACAAAGCCCAACTCACCTCTCTGGGAACTGACCCCACCTTCCCCAAGCAGCCCTTTTTGAACTATGTGATTTTCACTGGTCACAATTGACTGGACTCATGTACAATTCCTTCTCTCTATGAATTTGGAATTGGGATGCATAGACTCAAACTGAATAAACTTTGGTCAGTGTTGCCAGTTTTTTATAGCCATTACTTTTTCTCAATTAGGAAATGTTCCAAACATACAAAAGCACCCAATTCCCTCAATCCAAAGTGAACAGACATTAATACTCTGCTTTTATTCATAACTAAATTTATTAAGTTTATATTAGTAAGTTAATATTTATTTCAATTTTTTCTTAAAAAAATACTAAATTGTTGGTATAGACACAAAATTAAAAATATTAGTACAAGATCACCAAGCTAAAAATAATTACCAAAATTTTGTCACATTTGCATAACCTGTTTTTATTTATTTTCAAATTGTGCTAAAACCATATAATGTAAAATGTGTCATCTTAGCCATTTAAGTGAACAATTCAGTAGTGTTAACTATATTCATATTGTCATGCAACAGAACTCTAGAATTTTTTCATCTTGCAAAACCTTATGCCCTTTGAACAACTTCTCAACTTCTCATTTCCCTCTTCTACTAGCTCTTGGCAACCACAATTCAACTTTCTGTTTCTATGAATATTACTACTATAGATCCCTCATATCAGTGGAACCATAAAGTATTTGACTTTTTATGACTGGCTTATTTCATTTAGCATAATATCCTCAAGGTTTATCCATATTGTAGCATGTGACAGGATTTCCTTCTTTTTAAAACACTGAACAGTAGTCCAGTGTGTATGCATTTACCACATTTTCTTTATATATTCATTGGTTGATGGACATTTGGGTTACTTTCACTTCTTGGTTATTGTGAATACTGCTTCAACAAACATGGAGGTGCAAAAATCTCTTTGAGATGCTGCTTTCAATTCTTTTGGATATTTACACAGAAGTGGGATTGCAGGATTATATGGTAATTATATTTTTAACTTCTTTAGGAACCTCTACTGTTTTCCATAGTTACTGCACCATTTTACGTTCCCAGCAATAGTGTATGAGACTTCCAGTATTTCCACATTCTCATCAACACTTGCTGTCTTTCATTTCTGTGATAGTGGCCATCTTAATGGGAGTGAGGTGACATTTCACTGTACTTCTAATTTTCATTGTTGTAAGGATTAGTGATGTTGAGCATTTTTAAAATATGCTTTTTGGCCATTTGTATATTATTATTGGAGAAATGTCTATTCAAGTCTTTTGTCCACTTTTTAATCGGGTTGATTTTTTGTTGTCATTGAGTTGTAGCCATCCTCATGTATTCCGGATAGAACTCCTCTGATTCAGACCTGGAATCCTTTTTCCTTTAAAAGTCTAGGTTCCATTTAGTGCAAAATATAAAAAGAATCAAGATGTAGGCATTAGATGTGCTCATAGCTAATGTGTTACAACTTTTGGACAATCTTAGTGAATAGATGTAGTATATGTACATGTATTGTACACACATATGCATATACACCTACATCTATAATCACTTCTGTATGTATCTAGCAATAAAGGTAGATATTAAAACTTATGAGTTTGTATTGATACTTTCCATTTCAATCCAATACCAGTATTCCTTCTTTCCATATTTCCCCTTAAAATACTATTCCCATTACCTTCAGTATATTTACTCATTTGTTTAAACAAGTTTTAAAATTGCTAACTCATATCATTGTAAAAAGCAAATATATTAACTAAAGTTCAATATTTGTTTAACGTTTGTTAATGGTAAAATTATGTGCAATGAAATACATAACTCTTAAGTGTACCATCTGATGTTTTTGACAAATGCGTACACCTGTGTAATCTGTAACCCCTCTAGTTCTGCCAAACATGAAACAAAACTAGACAAAGAAAAGAAGTTAAGGGTATATACAAGGAGGTGATTGTAATGATTAACCACAGAATCGTAGTGAGGCAAGGAGAGAAGTAAAGACGTCAGTGGGAGGGATAGTGAAAAGGAGAGAGACTCAGTGGATTTGAGATTCATGTGGGGTTAAAGGATAATATGGGCCTTTTTTAATGCACTGTCATCTCTGTGATAGCACAGTGAATGACTCAGTAGATGCCTATTGTCAAAATATGAAAATATATTGAGAATTCATAGCTCCAAATGTTTCTTTTTCCTGGTAATTCTCTGGGAATAGCTTTCTTTCATGAGGCCACTTAGGTGTATGGACTTTAAAATTGCTTCTTACATCTGCTAACCCTAATATGAATGTGTAAAATAAAAAAAGAACACAAAATTTGTTTTATTGCTGTTATTATTCAGCTTAGATAGGCATTAGGCAACTCTCCTAGAAAGATCCCTTCCAGCTTTACAATTTTAATGAACAAATGCATCACCTTCTAAAGGGAGACTTTTGATTCTGAAATCCAGCTGAAACATTAAAGAGTCCTTTTTTAACTCTGTATTCTGAAACAACTTTAGTAAACTATGAAAAATCCTTTTAAGAATGGGTGTGAAATATTGCTTTTCCTGCTGCCTTGCTTGAAAGTTGACAGTATTAGTTCTTCTAATTCAAAAAGAAAGAAAAGAGATAAGTCAAAATCTCTTTATGAAGCCAACAGTTTCAATTCTAAAATTTCTGTGTAGGTTATTTATTTTCAGACTTCCGCTAATAGAAAATATTTGTTCTAAGGCAACTTTATATAACCTAAAATATGTACATTTTCTATAGTCTTCGTTTCATTTTGTAATTTATATTACCCAAATGAAAAACTTTTCACAAATAATCCATGCCTAGAGCTGTTATAAGTAGAAGCAAATGGTCACTTACAACACATAAATTCAATCCAGAGTTTATTGGTGATGATTTTAGTTGATATATTCTCCTTATTGCTCTATTAAATAAAATTTTATATTTTTACTACGATATGCTTAGATTAAAGGAAGTCATCAAAAAACAATGGTGCGAGAACAGTTGTGTTTTCTCAGTAGACTTTGAACTCTGTGACCTTGGAAAGTTCACTGAATCTCTTTATAACTAACAACTCAATTGACAAATAGGGTGACAGAAGCAATGGCTTACTGAGTTTAGGCTTTTATACAAATTATACGTTCTTCTTTTTTTGGGGTTTGGCATGGTTTTTGCTCATTTCATTGTTCTTTGGTATTATTTCCAGAAACTATATAGAAAAAGGGAACAAAGGTGAAATAAATGCATCACTCTAAAACTTTATTTCTTTAACATGCCAGCAATTATAATTGAGATGTAAACTGAAAAGCCTTAAAATAATCACTTTTTCTAAGACAAATTTTCTATAATTGTATTATACTCAAAAGCCTGTTCTTTGTAGTAGTAGTTTTGAAATTATTGGCTTGTTTTTCAAATTTGAATAGAGTTGCTTAGGTTGAAACTTTAATAAATTGCTAGATGTCAAGCATATACAGTCAGATGATCTGTCTGTGTTTTTTTCCACTGCTTTGTCACACTGCCAGTAAGAACACCCACCAGACTTGGCCTGAAGCAAAACTGAAACCAAAGCAAAGGCTGTCTGCGGCCTCTCACTGTCCCTGGCCTGCCCCACCGTGCCCGCTGGGTGAGATGCTCCTATTCTCTTGCTGAATTTCATCCTCTTGCTCATTGCTCCCATCAATTACTTCTTAGAAAAGGCAAAGAAGAAATTAATTTTGAGCATTTTTTTTTTAAGAAATGCATCACAATACAAAATAACCTTCTTTTAAAATTTTTTGCAGCATGATCATGCATATGGTCCCTTTTGGTGATAAATACTAGAGGGATTAATCTATTTATTCCCATATTCAATTCAGTATATTTAAGATGTCTAGTCTGCTATATTTTTGTTACTTTTCTTTTCTTCAATTTATTTGTCAGTGTCTTTACCTGTGTGTTTAAAAATTGGCTTTTAATTAATTTCATGAAGCTTTGCATTTGTTGCAAGATTTGCAATGTCCTTGGCACTGTACCTGCAATGTAGTTGGCATTGTATTTGCATTCTATTACCAGATATTTATAATATTTGGCAGTTGTAAAGAAACAGATAAAAATTTTTACTTAATGGGGGAATATAGAGGCTAGTGATTAATTCATCAGTTAACATGTATGTGTTCCCTATATAGCCTGCAACTGCAGTCATAAGAAATATGACTACCTATAAGTCTATGAAACAATGAAATGAAAGCAGTATTATTATTATAATTCTAATTTCACACATGAAGAACCTGCGACTTAGGCATGTCGATGTTGCCAGGATTATAAAGCTAGCTTTGTAAGTGGCAGAGTCAAGGACTGGAACTATATCTGTGACTTTCAGAACTCTGAAGACATCATAGTAAGCCATCAAGAACTTTTGATTATGTGTTTTTAAGGAAAAGAAAAGCAAAGTAACAGGAAACAAGATCAATAAAAACTGTTAATGAAAAACACAGCCATTAATTCTGTGTGAAGGCAGGAAAGGATATTGGTTGATAGAGAGAAAATGGGGAATATAGGGCTCATTTAGTAACGTCCTCATTTTCTGGATGAGAAAACTAAAGCCTAGGCAGGTAAACGGATCACCCCAAATCACATATCTCTCAGTAACAGAGATGGGCCATAAAACTACAACCCCTTGTTTTTTCCAAGTTAATTTTGTGACTAACTAAAAAGAATCTTTATTTTAATTATTATCAGAACCTCTTAATAATGAACATCACAAAGTTAGCCAAAACTTGAGATCATTAAGTTGGTACTACACAGAAGAAGTGGAGGAAAAAATGGAATTATTCAACCATTAAACCTATCTATATGGAAGTTTTAGTGTGTACCAGACACTGTTGGGCCCCTGTGAATGCAGAATTAATGAGTAGCTGCACTCTATGAGGGAACAGACATACATCTACCAATAAGGATAATAAAATGTAAAAAGTACAATTGAAAGGCAAATTACAAAATACTGTGGGCATTTAGAGTGGGGAGGGATTAATTCAGCCTGAGAGATATCCATTGATCCTATTGTGCTTCACAGAAGAGCTGATACTTGTGTTTAACAGGCACCTGGGGGGCTGGAGGTAACAGCAATCAGGAAAAAACAGCAAAGGTATAAGTTAGTAAGGGAATAGGTACTAAGGGAATAGTAAAAAATTCAGCAAAGCTCTACATTTTTCTGCAAGATCCTCAGAGAAGTATTTTAAAAAGTTCTTGCTTTGTGAAAATTGCAGAAACATTCCATTCAGATAAGTCCGTCTTGCTCATTTCAAATTTTACTGAAGTTAAAATCTTTTAGATTCTCGTTTTCTGCTTTAGCATTAGCAGCCTGACAACTTTAATAATTGTCACAAACTATAAGTGTTGACCACCTGTGACTAACCACAAACTCTCATCACTTTGGCGATATTTGCCTTTGCAGAACTGTCTAGACTTTGCCAGACTATTTGCTTTTCAGTCATGAATAGAATTCAGTAAAAGGGTAACTAACCCAAATAGCAGCACTGACTAAATGTGAACTAGTGCAATGAAAATTTTCCAGTGCCAGAAGCAAAATCTTCCCTTCTGTGGTCTCTGCTGTTTGCTGTATGTTCTTCCCACAGAATATTTATCACTTATAAAGCTTATTTTGTTTGTTCTTACAAGTGAAGCAAAAGTTTTCTCATGTCTTAATATTTTTTATGCCCCTTTGGAATTCTTTGGCTAAGTTCAAGTTTGCATGAGCTTGGAGGACATCTATATCATAACAGCTTACTTGCCTGTGTCATTCCTTCCTTCCAGCCCTGAATAGATGGGGTCTGGAAGGTAGGGATGACATTGTACCCATCTCTAGTATTTCCAGCATCTGGTACTTAGTAGGTGTTTACTAAATGAGAAATAGAGGAATGAGAATAACAGTGAAACTGGTGAAAGCCCCCTGCTCTGAGGATCTAAATACTGGTTGGGGTGAATCTGGCAAGAAGTAAAATTTAGCTGTCTAAGAGATTACCTGAAATATTGGGATTTTAAGGAGCCAAAAATAACTCCTTTTTACTCCTTCTTGAGTTTGTGAAGTAAGACACATAAAATAGATGAAGATTTTCTTGAAGTAAATCATGAGCATAGCTTGACAGAGAAATGGAAGGAAGAAAGAAGGAAAAGAATGAAAATGAGATGGGTAAGGTTAGCAAAGGATAGATCAGGATGGGCTTTGCAAACAGTTTTAGATACTTTCTATTGGACTCTTTCCTAAATGGAATCAGTAACTTACTGAATGATTTCCACCTGGAAAATGACATGCTAGATTGGCCACTTTGTTAAATGGGCTAATAAAGATGGCCGAAGGACCATTGGGAGGCTTGACCATTGGTAGAGGCAGGGAGGTTGGAGAGAAGTAGACAGATGTGTGAGGCATAAAGGATGTACAATCAAGAGGAATTCATGGTAGGCTAGCTGAAGAGGAAAACCTGATTGCCGGTGTTTTCTGGCTTATGTGGAGAAATGGTGTGCCATTCTCTAATAAAGTAAGATGGGGGTGTGGGACAGAGAGAAGTGATTTAGGGTTGATGAGTTTGGGGAGGTCTGGGTGGGTCACTGTTCTAGCCACATCCAGTTGGTAGTAGGAGATAGAGATACAGAAGAATGAAACACAGGAATGTAATTTGGACTGGAAATAAAGATTTGAAGAGCATTAACAAGATGGGAAGTTGATCCAGGTGTTGACATTGCAAAATTGAGAATGGAAGAAATACTGAAAAACTGAAATGTTCCTGTCTTGCCAATGGGTTTCAGCCCCAGACTAGTTCACTCTGGATTCAATGGGACCAAAGAAATTGACAGCAAAATGTCCTTGGGGTGAAAGGGTTATACCCAACTTTATTTCCAGATGGCAGGTCCATCACTAGAATCCCATTCACTCAGAGTGAGTCTGCAGCAGCAAGCTGGTCTCTCCCCTTGCCTCTGGGTGCCACTGTCTGCACAGCCATCCTCTGGGCCCCTCTGTCCACACAGCCGTCCTCTGGGACCCTCTGTCTGCACAGCCATCCTCTGGGTCTCTCTGCACAGTAGTCCCACACAGTCATCCTCTGTGTCTCTCTGCCTGCACAGCTGTCCCACACAGCGGTCCTCTGGGCCTCTCTGCATAGTCACCCTGCATAGCTGTCCTCTGGACCTGTCCTCACCGCTGCCACCACTCCAGCCTCTGCTCTGCTCTCCTGCAGCCTTGCAGCCCTGCCACCGTGTCATGCCCAGAGCACTGGGTGGAGCTCTTTATGTAGAGTCAACAGCCATGTATTGCTCACAGGTGTGCAGTGAGCTAGTCAACCAGGGCCAGGTGAGAATCCTGGCCACAGGAACTCTCATTTTTATCCACAGTTCCACTGAACATTAACCCAAAATATAAAAATGATTCTGAAAAACATATCCTTTGGGGACTGGTTATTACAAAAGATTCAAGTATCTGCCTTCCCATTTATAAATCAAATCTATCTGTTAAGGTGCGCTTATTATATAATATGAGATACAGTTGAATCTGATCACCATAGATTTATTTGCTAATGGAGGTTTTGGTTTCTTTTCTTTTGTCCTTCAGTTACAGCTGGGACAAATACTCCCCCATATTCATCTTTGCCCGATATGTCATCTGGAACAGCGCAATACAAATTGGCAGCTTCAGTGCAGTACTTTGCCAGGATGGAAACAGCAGTGTGTGATATCTACAGATTAAAATGCATTGCCACGTCTTTGTGTAACCGAGTTAGAAGATCCTACTGCTGTGAGAAAACTTAGAATCTACCAAAACCAACCTTGTTCAAGAATCACATATCTTAGAAAAATCCTTAAGGCTATTTGGGGCAATGTTTACAACTGTGGATCAAGATCCATTAGTGGGTTGTGAAACGACTTTGGTGGGTTACAACTTGCTTGTTTAAAACTGAAAATAAATAAAATAGAATAGACTAGGAGAGAAAATATCACGGCACACCACACATAGAACAAGTAAATATTGACTTATGGAACAAGCATGGATGGGAGCAGAAAAGTTTCTATTTTGGTGATAACCACCTAAGTAAATGTGGGAAAGAGAAAATAAGGAACATGCGGAGAATATCCAGTAGTTCTTGATGATTTTTGTTGAGTAGAGGTACAGATGAGTTATGGGAGATAAAACTGGACTATTACTGGAACCTATACTGCATTGGGTCATGAAAAATAAGGAATTAGTATGTCATTCAGTAGGCAATAGAGAATCATGGAAGTTTTCTGAGCAGGGAATCAACATGACAGAAAATTTAATACTAGAGCTGTGTGGAGGGTCGTCCTGTACAGAAATCAGGTAGCATTTGTAGCTATGACCCAGACACAAGGAACCCAAAGTACACGTGTGTTAAATTTCTTCCTGACTTGGCTTTGCACATGCTGTTCCTTCTGCCTGGATGCACTCCACCATTGCTTTTACCACTTTATGAAGTTATTTCTACTCTTTCATATATCAGTGAACTTATTCTCTAAGGGAAACTTCCTGACCTTCAAGACTTGATTAAATTCCTTCAATCATATATATATATGTATTTGTGTATGTATGTAATATATAAGTGATACATATATCACTTACAATCAAATAACTAATGTGCTATTATTTAGTGTCTGTGTCATCTGCTAGAAAGTAAGGTCCATAGCAGAGGGAATTTGTCTTATTCAAAGCAGTATTTTCAGCAACTAGAGTTGTCGCTATCGATTATTAATAATTTTTTGTTGAATTAATGAAGGAGTAGTAACAATCACTACATAAATAAAACCAAATGCAGGGAACATTGGAAAGGAAAACCAGTGGGACTCAGGAATTTATTAGATATTGGAGCAAGGAGAAGGGATTCAGTCATTCCTCTTTTCGGCAAACGTTTGTTCCACATACTCTGTGTCATGCACTGTGCTGGACCCTGGGGAAATGGAGGTGAATAAGACATAATTTCTTAACATCAAGATGCTCATAGTTGAAAATCAGAACAAATTCTTATATAACCCTTACTATATGTCAGGTACTGCTCAAAGCACTGTATGTACATTAACCTGACAAATTCATGAAGCAGGTACTATTTCCATCACTATTTTATAGATGAGGAAGTTAAGACAAAGAGAGAAAAATAACTTGTCCCAGTTCACAGTGATAAGCTCACTGAGATTCGGTTCTGTTTTCTTACTCTGTTATACTACTACTCTGGTCTGGAACACAGACACAGACAGGTAACCCAATCATCACAAAATGACATAATAATACATACACATACATGGTCCAGAAGTAGTCCAGAGAAGTGGTTATCCATCAGAAAAGGAGGGTCAAGGAAGGCTTACTGAAGGGAAGTGACATGGGACTGAGTTTTGAGGGAGAAACTGAATTTTGCCACATAGGAAGAGTGATGGAGTGAGCATTCTATGTCAGCACTTCAAGGCAGGAAAGCATGAAACAGGAAGGTATTTAGAGGAATCTACAATCATTTGGAAATTCTGAAGACTTCCTAAAAGCAGAGGATAACAATGGGGCTAGAGAGGTTAGCAAAAGAGATTTGTCCACACCCTAGGTGTTATAGTAAGCAGATAGACATGAACACGGAAGGGGAGGGTGACTTCACCCAGTGTTTACATTTGGCTGGATGCTTGCTTTCATTCTACACTTTCTGTGTAAGCTGTTCTTGTAGGATGAGGGGAGTGGTACAGACAACAGATGGGCCAAAACTGGCTGGATCCAGCAAGGAGGAGAAGTTGACCCAAACTTCACCCCAAAATACATGATATACTCATTAACATAGTAAAAATCATGCCTCCCTGCACCATGACAGCTCCTAGGAAACCAAATATACTCAAAAATCCCTCTGCCTGATGTGAGGGTGGAGCAAAACCAAACTCCAAAATACTCCACCTGTTCCCTTTGAAACTTAACCCCACTTAGTGGATATTCATCTCCCTTTATATAAAAAAGGCTTCCTGTTGTTTTCTCAGTGCAACTCCCTCTAGATCTGCCCATTCCCCAGCTCTCTGATGTGTACTCTTGTCTTTCTCTGAACTTGTACTCCAAGTAAACTTTTTACGCTCAACCACTCTTTGTGTCCATTCTTGAATTCTTTCTTGCAATGAGACCAAGGAACCATCTCTGATAACATAAGGAGCTGAGACCTAATTCTGAAGGTGGTAACAAACATGGATGCATGATAAGTAAAGAGGTGGGGTGGCACAGAATACAAGATCAGGCTTGCTTGTTATAAATACCACCTTAGCAATTAAGAAGCAGGATGGACTGAGAGGGTGAGCTAGAAGTAGAAAGAGACAAATTAGGAGGTCACTGCCATCAGTCATGCAAAAGATTCTGAGGGACCAATTTAAGGCAGTAATAGTGGGCACAGAAAGAAAAGGATTTATGAATGCTGCAGGACTTGGAGAGACACTGAATATTAGGGAACGAAAAGGAATAAGCAATTTTCTTTTCAAGGTTCTTGATTTATAAATTCAGGCCATTAAGGGGTGGGTGGGACAACCAAGCAAGGGCGAGGAGGATTTCAGAGATTTAAGATAGTGCTTTCAGTTCAGAGCACATTTCATTAGAAATAGGCTGACTTCTGACTAAAAAGTGATTGCACTCAGTGACGTGTGGTCTCCACTAAGTAAGGTTGAAGCTCCCAAGTGGAAGCCATAGGTGTGAATGAAGTCACTTGGGGGGAACAAAGCAAAGATCTGAGGGCTGAGCACAGAACCTTGGAGGTCTGATTACAGGAGGGGCAGGAAGAAAAAGGGGGCCAGGAGGAAAGTAAAAGGTAACCAGAGGGTCAGGAAGACATTCAGCCAGTACTGCATCACCCATCACAGAAACACTGCAGACATGCCCTTCCCCTGACTGCCATCTGCAAACTGCTGCTCACTTGTTCTTCAGTGTTCAAGCACTCCCCACTTCGGAAAGACTTCCTTAACTGGTTCTTGCAATGTAAACATCTCTTTTCCTTTGCTTCCAACTGCTTCTTTTGTAACTTGCATTTTATAGAAAATATCCCTTCATATCTCTGTCTGAATATCCATCTTAATACTGGACTGTAAGTACCTTGAGGGGCAGGACAATATTTAATTCCATATCACATTGCCTCATTGCTTAATAAATGCTTGCCATATGGTACATTTGGGGAAATACTGGATACCACTGAAAATCCCTGAGAAAGGGCCACTACAAAATCTTTGTAATTCTGTTGCCATCTGATGCTCCAAGAACATGGAGTTATTTATTTTTCTCCAAATAACCCATGCTGATCTCCATTCTTGGAAAGGTCACCTCGTATTAATTGCCTCATGAAGTCCTATTTTCTTTTAGATCCCAGTCACGTCTTTCAGCACAGATAACAGATCACCATCAACAGCCCTCGACTCAAAATTTCATCACTCCTCTTCTTTATGAGCTGCATTTTATGCATATTTCTAATTGTACTTTTTTGTTTTGTTTCATTCTGACCACACACTGTTATTCTGATATGTTATCTCTGTGTCTCACATCCTAAACTGTGCGCTTCTTAAGCAAGCCAATGCCTTAAGGTTCTGTGGCTCTAGAAGCTATCACAGAAGGCGGAACATGTTGGGTACTTGACAAATGGGTGAGGAATTGGATGGTTAGTGTTTTCTGACCATCAAGTGGGCTACCGCTAGAGGGCACTGGCAGCCCGACCAGACTGGAAGTGCTTGAGGTGTTGCCACGCCACAGCCTGGAACACAGGGTCAGGGCTGTTGGTGAGGGCACCACAACTCAAACCTGGACTTCTGTGTTTCACTCAGGCAGCAGGATAGAGGGTGCCTGCTCCTATTTCTGGATCAGCTTCTCTGCTTTAAGTGCCTTATTGGATTTCTAACCACTTTTTCTGCCGCCATGCTCTCTAACTTAAAACATTCTCCTTACCTCATCAGGTGTGTCTAAGAAACAGCTCTATTCAAATCACCTCTTCTTAGCATGCTTTTCCAGACCCTGAACAATTGCCCAACCTGTCTTTTTAACTGCATGACTGCAACTGGCCCTGTTCCTCCCCAGTCCTCCACCATCTAGGCATACCAAACTGTTTGCCATTCCCGAAGAGACTCACACATCTGTGCTATTCACTCAGGCTGTTTCTGCTTCTGTGAATGACCTTCTTCACCTCTCAGACTCCTACTTGTCAAGCAAGCTGTTTTATTATCCATTCAGTGAAGAGATTTCCAACCACCCAGGCAGCTTCTGTTGTCCTCTCTTCTGAGTGTTGTAATGTACCTTTCAAGAATGTACCTTTAATGGCATTCATTACACTATTTGTATTCATTTGTTTGCATATCCCTCTCCTTCAGTTTAATATTTTCTCCTCAAGGGCAAGTATCACAACTCAGAATCTATGGGCTGTTTACTTGTAATTAAAAATGGCTTGAAAGATAGAGTCCCTTTCATTGTCACTAGATATGCCCATGAGGCCAGGCTAGATCCTGAAGAAACTAGGGTGGCAAGATAGAAATTTCTAGATGCAGTATTCTCCAGATTAACAAAACTCTCCAGTGGCTTGAAATTGTCTATGTTTGAATTGCAAATAGACAGCATATGGGTCACATTTATCTCTTTCTCATCTGTAATAGACTTTACTAAATAGCATGACAGACAAGACCCAGTAGGCCCTCAAGATGATTTCATTTGCCTTTTAGAGCTTATAAGACAAAGATCAAACTTCTAAGCAAAGCATACAATGTTATCATTCCTTAGATATACCAACTGTTTTAGATCCTAGTCCTCTGCAATGCTGTTCCCTCTGCCTGGAATCTGTAAGCATCTACTTACCTCTGCTTCATCACTGGCCATTTTCTCCATCTGGTATACCCATATTTCACTTATACAACTCCACTCCAACCTTACCTTCTCTGTGATACCTACCCTAACTTTCACAAGCAAACTTTTGCTCTCTCTTTTCATGTTTCCACTGTGTTTTTGAATACTTTAAATATAGCATTTATAATTATTTGTTTCCTGTGGGTAAAATTGCAATGTTTTCAGAATCTCTTGCCTGGCCTTAGTGCATGTCCATACCAATAGGTGTTTCCAAGGTGTGGAGAAAAGTAGTCCATCTCCATATCAATAGATAATTAAAAGGGGGAGTGAGGGCATATCTGGACCACAGAGGTTGAGTGGAGTCCCTTTGTGTAGCTGGGTTGCAAGAGACATGGGTGAGCAGAAGTGGACAACTGCTTGTCAGCAATAAATGATTTCTCCCACTTTATTTCTCCCTTTGACTAATTTCAGTTTCAAAGGTATTTTGCTCCAGGCTCAGAAAATATTCCCCTCACTCCTCATCTGGAGTTTCATTCGTCATATTTTTCCCTTGAGATTATGTACTCTTTTGTGATAGGCCACAGGTGATTGAGGGCAATCAAGGCACTCACTTTACTGGACATGCATAGAAGAATGGGTGCAGCAATTAGGAAGATAGTGGAAGTTTCATGTATACATCTGAAACCAATGTTTCAGAGCACACAAGGCACTCCTTCTGGGCTCTGCTGTGTTTTATTAACTCCATAGCTCCAGCATTTGAAATAATATCTCATATAAGAATATACTTACTAACTACTTCATGAATGAATGAATGTTTTATTCCCTCATCCAACAAATACTGATTGCCAAAGTATCCATCCTTGGGACTTAAGTTGTTTAACCTTTTGTAGTTGAGTTCCCTTTAGGTGGCCACAAGGTAACAGATACCTGGAATTATGACATCACATCCACAAGGGTGTCATGAGGGAAGCTTGACTGTAGGTGACAGGATCAAATCAAAGAATATTGTGCCTTGGATAATAAGTTTCAACCCCAAGGAGGCAGAACTGTCCAAATCAAGGAAGACTCCTCCTAGGAAGGGTCTACAACTTGTAGAAGACTTCTAGAACAAGAAATCAAATGAAAGCCACAGTGTAAGCCTTATCCTGCAAAACAGAATCCACTACATGTGGAAAACCTGACTCTTGATTAGCAATGCTTTTGAGGAAAGATCTTGATCAAAAGGAGAAAATGTGAAACAGAGAAAAGGAAACCTCACTGAAATGGAGACAGGAATGCCTGGCAGGGAAGCTCTTAGTTACTACTACACTTTGCAGCCTATAAAATCGTAAGAAGAAGGAATACATTATATTGAAAAAGGAGGACACACAGGAATTTTACCTCCTGCTTTTAAGAAAATGAGGAAGGTCTCTTCCTTCCCTGGCAATGACACACTAACCACTGCTTGTAGCCGGTGAGAAACTGCCACATCCTCAAACTCTTATTCTCCAAAAACTTCTGTTCAAAACAACTCTCCAATTTCCTCCTAAAAGACCATCCCTTTGTTTCTTAGGACTTGCCTGTGTTTTACCATAGTTTGCTTGTCCCAAATTGCAATTCCTTCTGCTGTTCCTGAATAAACTCATTTTGCTAATAAATAATTGGCTAACTTTTTTGTAAGATGGATATTATATGCTGTCGGAAATGGGATCCAGAGAGGACCCGCTGCTAACAACTTGGAGGCTGGTGAGAAAATGTTGCCGGTGCCCACAGAGCCCACGGAGCTCATTGCTTTCTTGCCGACCCTGGAGTGCGAGGGCAAGTCTCTCCCAGATTTCAAGCTCTGCCCTCTGCATGTTGAGCTATCTGGATTTATTCGGGATCTGTTTTAGCTTTTATGAAGGCATCACCCTTCCTGATGAGTGCTCTTTTGTTTCTGTTAAGCTTCTTGGTAATTCACCCATCCTGTTCAAAAGTGGGGAAGATACATGATTCCCAGGGTTTTAGAGTAGATGTTAGGTAACAGCGCCCCTCATAGTTAAAATGTTTTAGGGGACCCAAAAGGTTCCACCTGGTCTTTGGACTAGGATCTTGTGCCTTTCTGGAAAAATGGGTGGACTTTTCAATAGTTTGGAATTGTAATGGCCATTCTGGGGAACTTTTGATTTAGTTAAGTCTACTTTAAGTTACCCTTAAAAGACAGGATTTCAAACGTCTGAGAGACAATGGAGTGCATCTTTGATCAATATGCAGAAGCTTCTAAAAGACAAAATGACTTGAGAAACAGTTTAAGAAGAATCCTTAGAGTATACAAAAAAAAAATTTTTTTTTAATAGAAGACTTTGGCCATCTGAACAGGTAACCTTAATTTAGTCCACCTTCGAGAAACAAAATTTGGATCCAACTGTTTTGAGTTTTGTACCTGAGACATGGCTAAAATTTCTAACAAAAGTTATAAGGTATGTGTTCACTTATATGTTGTGCATATCTATGTTACATATGTTGTAGATATGTGATATTTTCCTGTCTCTGTATAGAATAGTCTAAATTAATTTATAAAAACCTCCATTTAATTAATTTAGAGACACTCAGGTATTTATATAAATGAAATATACTCTCATAAGTATGGAAATAAACTGAAATGTTTTTCAAGTTCATATGATCTGAGGTAACCTTTAATAAAACATGCTAGTTTAAATTTATTGGTTTAATAAAAACAGACATGTCTTAAGAATTATGCAGACCAACAACTTTTTATACCGGGGTTTACTAAGCGAATAAGCTCATAATATCTCTATAATACAAAATTTTTCAACAAGAGAAATAACTTAAGGTGATGGTTAGCAGTTTAATGTCTAACCTAAGTATAATTGTTAAGGCAATATTTTTTACTTTTTTGGAATATAGTTGATATAGAATACTATATTGGTTTAAGATGTATAACATAGTGATTTGAAAATTACATACATTACTAAAGGTTCACCGCAGTATGTGTATTTATTATCTGTCATTATACCAAGATATTACAATATTATTGACTATATTCCCTGTGCTGTACTTCCATTCCTGTGATTACTTAATTTTATAATTTGAAACTTGTACCTCTTTATCCCCTTTATCTATTACATCCATCCTCCCACTCCCCTATGGTAACCAATAAGCCACTGTCTGTGTTTATGAATCTATTGCTTTTTTGTTGTTTGTTTTATTTTTTAGATTTCTCATATAAGTAAAATGATATGTTTTCTGTCTTTCTCTATTTGACTATTTCACCTAGCATAATACCCTATAAGTCCATCCATGTTGTCACAAATGGCAACATTCCATTCTTCTTTATGGCTGAATAATAATCCATTGTATATTTTCTTCATTTCATTGTACATAAATCTTTATCCATTCATCTACCAATGGACACTTGGGTTGCTTCCATATCTTGGCTACCAGAAACAGCTGCAATAAACATAGGGGTTCATATATTTTTTTGAATGCATCATTTTGTTTTCTTCAGGTAAATTCCCAAAAGTGAAATTGCTGGGTCACATGATATTTCAATATTTAGGTTTTTGAGAAACCTCTATATTTAAAAGCAAATAATTTAAATAAATATAGATAAGATCAAAGTTTACCCTAAGTTAAACTAAATAATGGATCATAATTGAATAGCTAAATCATTTCCAAATAAGATAAACATTGAATGCTAAACATAAATTTATCTACTTTTGCCTTTTTAATTTTATAGACATGAAAAATATGTAGATATACTAATAAACATGTTTTATACCACATTGAAAAAACTATTATGAAAAAAATAGCTTTCTAAAATTTTTTAATGTACTCATTAGTTTGCTAATCTGCTATAGGATACTAACTAATATATGGTAGACAGTTCACAATCTCCTGCTTCTTAATTTTCTCTGAAAAGCAAAGATTAGAAATAGTTAAAACAGTTGGAAAGAGAGCTGAGAATACAAAATAAATAAAAGAAAATGACACTTGTAATAATAAGTTTAAATTAACTGTGCAAATTGTGAGCATTAATGCTGAAAGAATACAGACAAAGCAGCAGGCACCCCTTTGGAAGATGAGAAACAATGGAAACACCATGAGAACTTTCTTCTACTGTGGAAGAATTTACTGTAACTTCTTAAATTTTTCAAACTATGGTCACAGGCCACTGATGAATTATTAACATTTATTAAAATAGAAAACATTGTCTATGTGTATCTATGTAGATAAGAGGATATGTCTTCAATTTTATCCATGATTTATAAATGGCTATATTATAGATTTATTATCTATGTATTAATAAAAAGGAATAATTTCACAAAATGCAAAATAGAATGTATGCCTGGCATACACTGAAAATAAGAAATAGATGTCAGTTCATTAAACTTTTATGTTAATTATTGTTCCCATATAAATTCATTTTGCTAGTGAAACAACTGGCTCTTTTATTTTTAAGGTTGACAGAATCATTGGAGGAAACTCATGCTTGAGTTCTCATTATCAGGAGAGACGGGCTGGACCACGAGGGTTCAGAAATCTCAAGATATAGCCGTCCTGTAGCCAGACAGGAGGGCAATAGTACCAAGCTATACTAGGGGGCATCTGGAGCCAGAGGGAGCTGCTCAGGAGACTGGGTAGGGGGCGGCACTGAATGGGCTTAGCTGTCAGAAGCTGGGGAAGACTGTGCCAGGGTTTGAGATGGGACTGACATCAGGGACTCTGTCCATCCATGTGCCCCAAGCACCAGAGTCATAGCAAAGTCTCAAGAAATGTTCACTAAATTGTGATATCATGATTTTTTTCCACCATGGGCCATTGGGTGACACACCTGCGACCATTGATTAGTTCCAAGTGACTTGGGCAGCATAGAGGAGGTGAGAGTGAGGAGACCCTGAGGTCACACAAAGGTTTCCAGAGTGAATGCAAACGTGATTGCCTAATAGCTGGAGGTTTATCTAACCGGAAACAGGCTCTACTGTTAAGTCAGTGTGTGAGGTCATTTCATTTTCAAGGTGCTATTTCAGCTTATCGAAAATTCAAGTGTGCGCTCCCCTCCTACATTCCATTGGAAAGTATTTCTGTCATAGTAAGGTACTTTTATCAACTCCACCAGCCTGCTTCTCAGAAGTTTGCTACAGTCAGCCACCCAGAGAAATTCTAAGTATCTTCAGCCTTAGATGTGGTTATGTTGGAGGAAGAGAGGGAATAAAAGAAGGGTGGCACTTGACATTTTAAAAGCCATTTGCCATATTAAGTACTTTGAATTGCTTCTACTGTTCTTCCCCCCAGGTTTGAGGTTTATTAGACATGCTGATCTGAATGGATGTGGCCCTATGTTGGTAATGTGTGACATGGTTGGTGTTTCTCTTGGCCATACTCTCGTCTTATTTTTCCTGCAAGAGATAGTGATATTTCTCTTGAAAAACTATTAAATGTTTATTTTTATCTTGTAAATAGTGTGCATAACTGTATGGCCCTGGAAGATGACTGGTTAGCCAGAGACGGGTAAGATTCCTCAAGGGAGGAACAACCTAAGACAGGCACAGTCGCAGGGGGGCCATCAGGTGAGAAATTGGGGATCAACAGTGGTGAGGCTTAGAACCTCACCCTCCCTGTTTTGAGAGAAATATTCTGCATCCGTGGATGTTTTGTTGCCCTTGTCTAGCTTGGATTAACACATAGTCTACAGGCACACACCTGATCATCTACATTTGCTCTCTTACAACACTAAACTATGTTTTCTACCTTTATCTTGCATCTACCTACCACTTCAGCATTTTATTAAAAATAAAAATAAAAATAATAATAAAGGGAGAAATGTGGGATCCACATATAAATCAAGTATAAAAATCAAACGAATATTCATATTTGACCTGATTGTTTATAGTTCATAATGCGTGATCAAAACCGAAAGTTTCTGTGATGACTGCCCTTGTACTGTTCACCATGTAAGAACTTATTCACTATGTAAGAATTTGTTCACCATGTAAACTTGTTCGTTATGCTTCAGAAGATTGGAGAATTAGGCTTGGGGTGGATTAATGATTGTGCATTGAGCATTGACTCCCCTATACAGAATTTTATTGTTGTTAACAACCATTTGATCAATAAATATGAGAGATACCCTCTCAAAAAAAAAAAATAGTGTGCATAATGGATGGTGTCTCCTCCTTCACAGTGATTGCATTTGTGCACTGGTGAAAGTTGTCTCACTGCTAGGAGACTTATTTTTCAAACTGAATAAAAATAATAATCGTTACTGAATACTTACTGTTCCAGGTATTAAAATTTACATCTTCACTACTTATGGTAACTTGTGACTTAAGTCTTGCTTTTATCTTCATTTTTCAGACAGAGAGAACTGAGACTTGGAGGAATTATGGTGGCCAAGGGTTACTCAATCCTTGTTCTATGAAAAGTTTATGTGGCAGAAATAACATTCAGGCCACAAAATATAGATACATATAAAATATCTCAGTTATTTATTTTTATAAAATCAATGAAAATTGTTCTCCAAGTCTTTTTTCCAGGGTGGTAGAAATTCAACCTCAATCACTACTGACACTCACACCATCAAATTGTCCCGAGGTCCTAGAATTAGTCGTTGGTAGCCCCACGTCATCTGAGATGCAGTCATTGCTCTGCTGAGTACCTCTGAGATGCTCACTGCTCCAGTCTGTGTGATCTGATCCTCCCAGCCTGGCTGCTCTCCTGCTCCATCTCACACTGGAGGCATGGGATCTTTAGTAAAGTCTGAAACTCTGGTACCTTGGGTGCCCCTCTCCTGTACACCAAAGAAACATTCCACTGTCCCTGGAGTGCTATGTTTTGCTACTGAGCAGTGCATGGGCCCTGACTTTGACTATCTTTTTGGCCTAGGAGACAGAACTCCCTCTTCCCCAGTTTCTCAGTTACACTCTCTACCCCCATCCTCAGGATAATAGCAGCATAGCTTCCTCAATATGTTCTCACTTTTACATGCTCCAAAGAGCCCTTTGCTTGAAATCTCTTCTGTTTTTCCCCATGCAAAAGTCCCAGAGGCTAGGAAATACTAAGGGTCCAGCTGTGAGGAAGGAAAATACAGGAAAAATAAAGGTAAGCTAATTATTTCCATAAATTTTTCTGCCACATACCTTCTTTAAGGTTTATCAGATGGGTTGGTCTGAATGGTTTTTCGCTGATGAGGTGTGATGAGTTCTGATGACTATGTCTTTCCCTTGCTGGGCTATCTTACAGAAGCCACTGCTGGAAAGAGTTGTATTTCTTCTATATCTCTGGTTTATTTTTATCTTATGGACATCATGAGTCATATAACTGACTACATTTCCCTTTCTTCAGGTCTTTTGAAGACATTTTGATCAGATACATGTCTGTATACTCTGATATTCTTAAGAAATATTTTCTAGGCTGAATATTTGAAATAGAGATTTGTTTTAAAAGCACAGCACATTATCTTGTACATCAGGATGTGGTGGTGGAGGAAGCCTGGTGAAAGTGGTCTCTGATCTAGTCTTAAAAATTTTTCGGTAGAAGGGAGCCAAGATGGCGGCGTGAGTAGAGCAGTGGAAATCTCCTCCCAAAACCACATGGATCTATGAAAATATAACAAAGAAAACTCTTCCTAAAATAGAGACCAGAGGACACAGGACAACATCCAGACCACATCCACACCTGCAAGAACCCAGAGGCTTGGGAAGGGGTTAAGATACAAGCCCCGGCCCGGCGGGACCCGAGCGCCCCTCCCCCCGGCTCCCAGCAGGTGGAAAAAAACCGGAGTGGATTTTTTTTTTTTTTTTGGCGAGTGCTTTTTGGAAGCCTTAAAGGGATAGGGACCCCAATACCAGTGAAACAGGTCAGCAAGACCAGTGAGCGGGTGCCTGAGACTGGCGCCTTAGGACAAAGAAAATCACGCGTTTTTCCCAGTACTGAGGAGGCAGGGTGGCAGGACCGGTGGTCGGGTGCCTGAGACCAGTGCCTGGGGACAGGGAAAATCGCGTTTTTCCCTTTTTTCTTTGGCGAGTGCTTTTTGGAAGCCTTAAGAGGACAGGGACCTCAATGCCAGGGAGGCAGGGCGGCGGGACCGGTGGGTGGGTGCCTGAGACCGGCACCTGAGGACGGAGAAAATCGTGCGTTTTTCCCTTTTTTTTTCTTTTTGGCGAGTGCTTTTTGGAAGCCTTAAAGGGACAGGGACCCCAATACCAGGGAAACAGGGCAGCAAGACTGGTGAGCGGGTACCTGAGACCGGCGCCTGGGGACAAAGAAAATCATGCGTTTTTCCCAATACTAGGGAGGCAGGGTGGCGGGACTGGTGGGCGAGTGCCTGGGGCCGGCGCCTGAGGACAAAGAATATCACGCGTTTTTCCCTTTTTTTTTTCTTTTTTTTGGCAAGTGCTTTTTGGAAGCCTTAAAGGGACAGGGACCCCAATGCCAGGGAGGCGGGGCGGCAGGACTGGTGGGCGGGTGCCTGGTGGACAAAGAAAATCACGCGTTTCTCCCTTTTTTTTTCTTTTTTGGCTAGTGCTTTTTGGAGGCCTTAGGGGGACAGGGACCCCAGTGCCACGGAGGCAGGGCAGCAGGGCCAGTGGGCGGGTGCCTGGGACCGGCGCCTGGGGAAGGAGAGGGTCGAGCGTTTTTCCCTTTTTTTTGGTGAGTGCTTTTTGGAGGCCTTGGAGGGACGGGGACCCCAGTGCTAGGGAGGCAGGGTGGCAGGACTGGTGGGCAGGTGCCTGGGACCGGCACCTGAGGACAAACAATATTGTGCGTTTTCCCTTTTTTTTTTTGGCGGGGTCTTATTGGAAGCCTTGAAGGGACAGGGACCCCGGTGCTAGGGAGGCAGGGCAGCAGGACCGGTGAGTGGGTGCCTGGGAGCGGCGCCTAAGGACAAAGAAAATCGCGTGTTTTTTCCTTTTTTTTTTTTGTTTTTTTCCTCTTTCGTTGTTGCTGTTGTTGTTTTGGTTGGGAGAGTGCTTTTTGGAAGTCTTAAAGGGGCAGGACAGGACACTTAGACCAGAGGCAGGGAATCTGGGGATCTCTGGGCACTCTAACCCCCTGGGCAACAGGGAGCACAGAGGCCCCTTACGGAGATAAATAGCCTCCCGGCCACTCCCCCTCCAACGGGCTCCACCATTTTGGAGCTGCAGCCAGAACCAGGCCACGCCCACAGCAACAGTGGAGATAAACTCCATAGCAAATGGACAGGTAGCAGAAGCCCTGTCTGCGCACAGCTGCCAAGCATAGGCCACTAGAGGTCGCTATTCTCCTAAGAGAGGAAGGCCACAAACCAACAAAAAGGAAAGCTCTTCCAGCAGTCACTCATACCAGCTCTGCAAACTATCTCTATCACCATGAAAAGGCAAAACTACAGGCAGACAAAGATCACAGAGACAACACCTGAGAAGGAGACAGACCTAATCAGTCCTCCTGAAAAAGAATTCAAAATAAAAATCACGAACATGCTGACAGAGATGCAGAGAAAAATGCAAGAGCAATGGGATGAGATGCAGAGAAAAATGCAAGAGCAATGGGATGAAGTCCGGAGGGAGATCACAGATATCAGGAAGGAGATCACAGAAGTGAAAGAATTCCTGGAAGGATTTATAAGCAGAATGGATAAGATGCAAGAGGCCATTGAAGAAATAGAAGCCAGAGAACAGGAACATATAGAAGCTGACATAGAGAGAGATAAAAGGATCTCCAGGAATGAAACAACACTAAGAGAACTATGTGACCAATCCAAAAGAATAATATTCATATTATAGGGGTACCAGAAGAAGAAGAAAGAGGAAAAGGGATAGAAAGTCTCTTTGAAGAAATAATTGCTGAAAACTTCCCTAAACTGGGGGAGGAAATAATTGAACAGACCACGGAAATACACAGAACCCCCAACAGAAAGGATCCAAGGAAGACAGCACCAAGACACATAATAAATAAAATGGCAAGGATTAAGGACAAGGAAAGAGTTTTAAAGGCAGCTAGAGAGAAAAAGGTCACCTATAAAGGAAAACCCATCAGGCTAACATCAGACTTCTCGACAGAAACCCTACAGGACAGAAGAGAATGGCATGATATATTTAATGCAATGAAACAGAAGGGTCTTGAACCAAGGATACTGTACACAGCACGACTATCATTTAAATATGATGGTGGGATTAAACAATTCCCAGACAAGCAAAAGCTGAGGGAATTTGCTTCCCACAAACCACTTCTACAGGGCATCCTACAGGGACTGCTCTAGATGGGAGCACTCCTAAAAAGAGCACAGAACAAAACACCCAACATATGAAGAATGGAGGAGGAGGAATAAGAAGGGAGAGAAGAAAAGAATCTCCAGACAGTGTATATAACAGCTCAATAAGCGAGCTAAGTTAGGCAGTAAGATACTAAAGAAGCTAACCTTGAACCTTTGGTAACTACGAATCTAAAGCCTACAATGGCAATAAGTACATATCTCTCAATAGTCACCCTAAATGTAAATGGACTTAATGCACCAATAAAAAGACACAGAGTAATACAATGAATAAAAGAGCAAGACCCATCTATATGCTGCTTACAAGAAACTCACCTCAAACGCAAAGACAAGCACAGACTAAAAGTCAAAGGATCGAAAAACATATTTCAGGCAAACAACAGTAAGAAGAAAGCAGGGGTTGTAGTACTAATATCAGACAAAATAGACTTCAAAACAAAGAAAGTAACAAGAGATAAAGAAGGACATTACATAATGATAAAGGGCTCAGTCCAACACGAGGATATAACGATTCTAAATATATATGCACCCAACACAGGAGCACCAGCATTTATGAAACAAATACTAACAGAACTAAAGAAGGAAATAGACTGCAATGCATTCATCTTAGGAGACTTCAACACACCACTCACCCCAAAGGATAGATCCACTGGGCAGAAAATAAGTAAAGACACACAGGCACTGAACAACACACTAGAACAGATGGACCTAATAGACATCTATAGAACTCTACATCCAAAAGCAACAGGATATACATTCTTCTCAAGTGCACATGGAACATTCTCCAGAATAGACCACATACTAGCTCACAAAAAGAGCCTCAGTAAATTCCAAAATATTGAAATTCTACCAACCAATTTTTCAGACCACAAAGGTATAAAACTAGAAATAAATTCTACAAAGAAAACAAAAAGGCCCACAAACACATGGAAGCTTAACAACATGCTTCTAAATAATCAATGGATCAATGAACAAATCAAAATAGAGATCAAGGAATATATAGAAACAAATGACAACAACAACACAAAGCCCCAACTTCTGTGGGACACAGCGAAAGCAGTCTTAAGAGGAAAGTATATAGCAATCCAGGCACACTTGAAGAAGGAAGAACAATCCCAAATGAATAGTCTAACATCACAATTATTGAAACTGGAAAAAGAAGAACAAATGAGGCCTAAAGTCAGCAGAAGGAGGGACATAATAAAGATCAGAGAAGAAATAAACAAAATTGAGAAGAATAAAACAATAGCAAAAATCAACAAAACCAAGAGCTGGTTCTTTGAGAAAATAAACAAAATAGATAAGCCTCTAGCCAAACTTATTAAGAGAAAAAGAGAATCAATACAAATCAACATAATCAGAAACAAGAATGGAAAAATCATGACAGACTCCACAGAAATACAAAGAATTATTA
Source organism: Manis javanica (assembly GCF_040802235.1). NCBI lineage: Eukaryota > Metazoa > Chordata > Mammalia > Pholidota > Manidae > Manis > Manis javanica. The sequence goes on from NC_133159.1 coordinate 58,332,332, forward strand.
AAGACTACTTTGAAAACCTATATGCCAACAAGTTGGAAAACCTAGGAGAAATGGACAACTTCCTAGAAAAATACAACCTCCCAAGACTGACCAAGGAAGAAACACAAAAGTTAAACAAACCAATTATGAGCAAAGAAATTGAAACAGTAATCAAAAAACTACCCAAGAACAAAACCCCGGGGCCGGAAGGATTTACCTCGGAATTTTATCAGACACACAGAGAAGACATAATACCCATTCTGCTTAAAGTGTTCCAAAAAATAGAAGAAGAGGGAATACTCCCAAACTCATTCTATGAAGCCAACATCACCCTAATACCAAAACCAGTCAAACACCCCACCAAAAAAGAAAATTACAGACCAATATCCCTGATGAATGTAGATGCAAAAATACTCAATAACATATTAGCAAACAGAATTCAACAGTGTATCAAAAGGATCATACACCATGACCAAGTGGGATTCATCCGAGGGGCGCAAGGATGGTACAATATTCAAAAATCCATCAACATCATCCACCACATCAACAAAAAGAAAGACAAAAACCAAATGATCATCTCCATAGATGCTGAAAAAGCATTTGACAAAATTCAACATCCATTCATGATAAAAACTCTCAGCAAAATGGGAATAGAGGGCAAGTACCTCAACATAATAAAGGCCATATATGATAAACCCACAGCCAGCATTATACTGAACAGCGAGAAGCTGAAAGCGTTTCCTCTGAGATCGGGAACCAGACAGGGATGCCCACTCTCCCCACTGTTATTTAACATAGTACTGGAGGTCCTAGTCATGGTCATCAGACAAAACAAAGAAATACAAGGAATCCAGACTGGTAAAGAAGAGGTTAAGCTGTCACTATTTGCAGATGACATGATACTGTACATAAAAAACCCTAAAGACTATACTCCAAAACTACTAGAACTACAGCAAAGTTGCAGGATACAAAATTAACACACAGAAATCTGTAGCTTTCCTATACACTAACAATGAACCAATAGAAAGAGAAATCAGGAAAACAATTCCATTCACCATTGCATCAAAAAGAATAAAATACCTAGGAAAAAACCTAACCAAAGAAGTGAAAGACTTATACTCTGAAAACTACAAGTCACTCTTAAGAGAAATTAAAGGGGACACTAATAAATGGAAACTCATCCCATGCTCCTGGCTAGGAAGAATTAATATCGTCAAAATGGCCATCCTGCCCAAAGCAATATATAGATTTGATACAATCCCTCTCAAATTACCAGCAACATTCTTCAATGAATTGGAGCAAATAATTCAAAAATTCATATGGAAACACCAAAGACCCCGAATAGCCAAAGCAATCCTGAAAAAGAAGAATAAAGTAGGGGGGATCTCACTCCCCAACTTCAAGCTCTACTACAAAGCCATAGTAATCAAGACAATCTGGTACTGGCACAAGAACAGAGCCACAGACCAGTGGAACAGATTAGAGACTCCAGAAATTAACCCAAACATACATGGTCAATTAATATTTGATAAAGGAGCCATGGACATACAATGGCAAAATGACAGTCTCTTCAACAGATGGTGCTGGCAAAACTGGACAGCTACATGTAAGAGAATGAAACGGGACCATTGTCTCACCCCATATACAAAGGTAAACTCAAAGTGGATCAAAGACCTGAATGTAAGTAATGAAACCATTAAACTCTTGGAAAAAAACATTGACAAAAACCTCTTAGACATAAACATGAGTGACCTCTTCTTGAACATATCTCCCCGGGCAAGGAAAACAACAGCAAAAATGAGCAAGTGGGACTACATTAAGCTGAAAAGCTTCTGTACAGAGAAGGACATCATCAATAGAACAAAAAGGAACCCTACAGTATGGGAGAATATATTTGAAAATGACACATCCGATAAAGGCTTGACATCCAGAATATATAAAGAGCTCACATGCCTCAACAAACAAAAAACAAATAACCCAATTAAAAAATGGGCAGAGGAACTGAACAGACAGTTCTCTAAAAAAGAAATACAGATCACCAACAGACACATGAAAAGATGCTCCACATAGCTAATTATCAGAGAAATGCAAATTAAAACTACAATGAGGTATCACCTCACACCAGTAAGGATAGCTGCCATCCAAAAGACAAACAACAACAAATGTTGGCAAGGCTGTGGAGAAAGGGGAACCCTCCTACACTGCTGGTGGGAATGTAAATTAGTTTAACCATTGTGGAAAGCAGTATGGAGGTTCATCAAAATGCTCAAAACAGACCTACCATTTGACCCAGGAATTCCACTCCTAGGAATTTACCCTAAGAACGCAGCAATCAAGTTTGAGAAAGACAGATGCACCCCTATGTTTATCGCAGCACTATTTACAATAGCCAAGAATTGGAAGCAACCTAAATGTCCATCGGTAGATGAATGGATAAAGAAGATGCGGTACATATACACAATGGAATACTACTCAGCCATAAGAAGCGGAAAAATCCTACCATTTGCAGCAAGATGGATGGAGCTGGAGAGTATTATGCTCAGTGAAATAAGCCAAGCGGTGAAAGAGAAATACCAAATGATTTCACTTATCTGAGGAGTACAAGAACAAAGGAAAAACTGAAGGAACAAAACAGCAGCGGAATTTCAGAACCCAAAAATGGACTAACAGGTACCAAAGGGAAAGGAACTGGGGAGGATGGGTGGGCAGGGAGGGATAAGGGGGCGAAGAAGAAGGAGGGTATTAAGATTAGCATGCATGGGGGGGAGGGAGAAAGGGGAGGGAGGGCTATACAACATAAAGAGGACAAGTAGTGATTCTACAACATTTTGCTATGCTGATGGACAGTAACCGTAATGCTGTTTTTAGGGGGGACCTGATATAGGGGAGAGCATAGTAAACATAGTATTCTTCATGTAAGTGTAGATTAAAGATTAAAAAAAAAGAAAGAAAGAAAGAAAAGGGGGATTACTCCTTGATAGGATAAAACTATTGGTAAATCAAAGATTAACACATGCTTTACATATCCTTAATGTTGATCACTTAAAGGGTGTCAGATGATCAGCTATGAAGGTAATCTTTTCTGATAATATGCCTTTCTCTTAATAAAAAAAAAAAGAAAAAAGCAGTTTCTGTGTGCTGACCTCCAATGAGTTCTGCACAGTGGTATAGAGGGCATGTCAAAGTGTGGGCAAAGGGTCTGTTTGTTTCTATGCAGAAGATCAAGGCCTAGCTTGGCTACCCAGAAAATGAACTAAGATATGATATGAGGAGGAGCTTCCATCATCAGCACTCTCTGGAGGACTCGTGCCAGGGGATGATCATCAAAAAGCCTCCACAGGGATCCGGGCGATGCTGCGGTTGTGGTTGAGTCCATCCCACCGTTTCTTGGACTTGCCATTGGAATGAGGAGGGAGATGTCTAGGCTGGCATATGCATACAGTGAGACAACGAATTTGACTGGATCTGTACTGTTGGAACTCAACCAGGAGTTGGGAGGGGTGCAAGTTGTAGCGCTCCAAAATCTTATGACTATAGACTATCTACGGTTAAAAGAACATATGGGATGTGAACAGATCCCAGAAATGAGTTGCTTTAATTTGTCTGATTTCTCTCAGACTGTTCAAGTACAGTTGGACAATATCCATTATATCACAGACAAATTTTCACAAATGCCTAGGGTGCCTAAATGGTTTCCTTGGCTTCACTGGAGATGGCTGGTAATTATAGATTTGCTTTGTTTATGTCACCGTATTCCTATTATGTTAATATGTGTGCGCAAGTTAGTTAGTAGTTTAAAACCTATACATGCTTAAGGTACTCTACAAGAAGATATGTCAAAGAAATAATCAATCCTCCCATGTTTTCTTCCATATGCTACCTCTATAGCTTTTCTTCTTCCTTCCTAATTACAACCCTTAAATAGAATTCATGCCTCATATCGAATTTACAGAGTATCATAATTCCTCCAGGTGGTAAAGATACCTCGAGACAAGTGCTGGGCATAGAAGCCACAGGGCATAAATCTGCAAAGTAAAAAGCTAATCTTTTCAAACAATATGGCTTCTCTCTCACCAACTTTACATCTCCCTGTATGGCCCCGAAAGATGACTGGTTAGCCAGAGACGGGTAAGATTCCTCAAGGGAGGAACAACCTAAGACAGGCACAGTCGCAGGGGGGCCATCAGGTGAGAAATCGGAGAACAACAGTGGTGAAGCTTAGAACCTCACCCCCCCTTGTTTTAAGAGAAAGCTTCTGCATCCGTGGATGTTTTATTGCCCTTGTCTAGCTAAGATTAGCAGATAGTCTACAGGCACACACATGATCATCTACAATTGCTCTCTTACAACACTGAACTATGTTTTCTACCTTTATCTTGCATCTACCTACCACTTCAGCATTTTATTAAAAATAAAAATAATAATAATAATAAAGGGAGAAATGTGGGATCCACATATAAATCAAGTATAAAAATCAAATGGATATTCATATTTGACCTGATTGTTTATAGTTCATAATGCGTGATCAAAACCGAAAGTTTCTGTGATGAATGCCCTTGTACTGTTCACCATGTAAGAATTTATTCACTATGTAAGAATTAGTTCACCATGTAAGAACTTGTTCGTTATGCTTCAGAAGATTGGAGACTGATGAGAATTAGGCTTGGGGTGTATTAATGATTGTGCATTGAGCATTGACCCCCCCTATACAGAATTTTATTGTTGTTAACAACCATTTGATCAATAAATATGAGAGATGCCCTCTCAAAAAAAAAAAATTTTTTTTTCAACATTTCTCCTTATTAAGTATCTAAATTCCAAATTTTTATGTTTAATTAAGAAATGGGGTATTACTACTAAGTAACTCTTGTTTTTAGACCCGATATTACAAGTACAAGAAAAAGAAAAGCCATTAATACCTTTTTCTTTGTTTCTCTTTTAATATTTGTTTTTCTTCCAAGGAGTTGGGAGAAGAGAGGGTTGCCGATCAGCCCTGGAGACAGAGAACTGTGGGACCCACCAGCTGCAAGCAGAGCGCAGCGTGGATCTGCATGCACCCTGGCCTCCTCAGCCCCAAGGCAGCTCCACACGCAGTGAGCTTCCCACCTTCCAGAAAAGGACAGAATTTAATTTATTTCCACTTAAGTTCCAGGAGGTTGCCATGTTCCCCACAGGCACTTGATAAATATTGAATAAATTGAATGTTGCCTTATGTTATCTTCTGCTCTCTCTTTCCTCTCTCCTGGTCTTCTGGCTGCTTCCTTGGGTCCTTGAAAATATATATATATATTTTTTTTCCTGAGACTTCCTTTACTTTTTATCTCATCAGGTTTCAGTGTTAGGCCTCTCAGTGTTTTAATATCACCTTCTTTGTTCATTCTCTCCGTTTGGGTCTTACCTCACAACTCCTCTGAGAATTGGTCCCTCTCTGTTTTCTTTCTCTCAGACTCTATCTCTTCCTCCTTTCCATCCCTCTCTCTCTGTCTCTCTGTCTCTCTGTCACACACACACACACACACACACACACACACACACACACACACACCCTTTCTGTGTTTGTGTTTGTTCTCACACAAGGGAGTTCAGAATGAGCCTTCCCCAAATGTACCACTTTGGCATGTGGATTACTTTGAGCTCAAGTCAGTCACGGCCCAAAAGACTCAGGAAGAGCTTTTTAATTCCCCCTTAACTGCTGAAAAGAATTTAAATAGGCTGGCTGGTCCCAGAAGACAACTATCATGAAAAATAACTGCAAAGAACTTGGGCCAGATGGAGTAACCTGGGGGAAGCCCAGCAGGGCCTGGAGATCAGATTCTTCTCTGTGTCCCATTTTTTTCTGCATGTCATGGCAAATGTTTATTCACCAAACATCTGCTTTTCCCACCTTCCAGTGAATTGTCTTCCTTCCCTTCGAAGTTTCAGACTCCCACCCCTTCTCCTTAGCTCAGTCCAGATATGAGCCTCAGTTGCTTGACTGCCTGGGGGTTTCATGTTCTTATGGGGCTCCTGTATGTATGTATTTGTTTTTCTCCTGTTAATCTGTCTTATATTAATTTAATTATTATCTATTAATTTAATTAATAGACCAGCCAGAAGAACCTACAAGGGTGGAGGAAAAATTTTTCTTCCCTTATATATCAAAAGAATCATTGCATTTTCCCAAGGAATTAGACACATTTGAAGATTTATGTAAGTGCTCAGAGTAATTCATTTTACACTTTTTTTTTCTCCTTAACATTTTTAGTCCCAAATATAAGAACTAGGAAAAGTAGATTGGCTTTTATTAGTCACAGTGCCTTCTAAGTCATGTAAAGTGATCGGGGCTGCAGTCCTCTGAGTTTTCTGTTTGCACTCCGCCCAGACAGGATCGCATTCCTTTGCCCCTTCTAACACAAACACAGCAACATTTCACCAGGAGACTATTAGCCTAGAGGGAATACTGACTTCCCCTTCCCCTAGCGTTTTATATCTCATTCCAGTCACTTGGCTTCAGATATTGGCACAGAAACACTGATTGCAAAACGTCCTTGGAGCCTAATACTTTCTGTCCTTTGTGTTTTTAAAATTTAAGGACTGAAATGGGGTGTTGATTTGCAACTGCTTCCCTACAACCACTTGGGCTAAGATCTAAATGGTGTGGTCAGCCTCCCCTGGGGCTTGACATCCGGTTGCTATATTGCCTTCGGCACTAAAATTAATCCTCTAAACATCATTTGTGCCTGTAAAGGTGACAAACTAATTGTTATCTAACAGGGTATATGAAGAATTGAATTTTAAAGCATCTGTTGCCTGGATGGAATATAAATGAAGCCTCTGTCCTTATGTTTAGGAGAATACCAGATTTTTTTTTCTTTAAGCTCTTATTATTGAGAGCCTAACATTTGCCAAGTACTTTAGGCAGAGTCTCATTTACTCCTTACAGCTACCCTGCAACTTAATATGATCCCCATTTTGCAGATGAGAAACTGAGGCTAAGAGAAGTTAAGTGACTTGACAAAGGTTACACAAAAAAGCAGAGTTGAAAACTTGTTATATATGAATTTTTTTATGTTCCTGAGAACAATTTCCATGCCTTGGTATTTAAGGTTATTTGGGTGCAAATTTAGTATTCAATTCATTTGAAACCTTTGTTTTTCCTAAACTTGTATATGAGTTTATAAATTTTATTAATACATTCATAAACTAGCAAAGCAAATTTTTAATACTTTGAAGAAGAGTTTACAACTTAATCAAATTCCTTGAATATTTAGCCACATTTATTAATATGATATATTTTTATTTCCTTTTTAAGTATATTAATCATGTGATTTAACAGACTTCCCAAGAATTTAAGTAATTCCTATATGTCTAATAAATTAAATTTATAAATATGGTGAACTTCAGGTTCTTTTAAATGTTCAAGTAAGATTTCCATCTGTTATTACAAATCTAAAGCAATGACTTAATTACTAATTTAACTTGGAATTACAGGTTGACCTGTTAGTCTAATAGGCCTAATTTTCTTAAGTAGAACAAAATCATTAAACTTCAAAATAAGCACATATTCCTGAATACAAAAATTTTAGCACTGTGACTTTTATATTTTGATTTTTTTATACATAATACCTAATTTTGCAATTATTAAAAGATTAGGGCCCTATATATCGACCCCAATAATTTTGATGTTACTTTTCTAAGTAATTTGAGGGGTTGCCTTCTCAGTTGGCTGAAGTTTCTTGAAAACAAGAATTCCTAAGCAGACATGACTGGACCCTTACCTGCATTGCTGCTGGGACACACTGAACCTTATCTACCCAAGTCAACATTCTCTGTAGTAGACAGCATTCTAAGATGGTCTCCAATATTTCTGCCCCCTGCTGCATACAACCTGTACAATTGCCTCCCCTTGAGTGTGGGTAGAACTTGTGAATATAACAGATTATCCTACTGTAATTGTTATGTTATATGGCAAAAAGAATTTCCCAGATTTAATGAATTTCTAGATGTAATGAGTTTGAGTTAATCAAATGCAGAAAATTTTCAGGGTGAGCCTGACCTAATCAGGTGATCCTTAGAAGAGACAAGCAGGATGGCACCCTCCTCCAGCCCTGGAAAAGGACCTTCGAGCCCTGATTACAGCCCTGGATGATACCTTGGTATCAGTCTGATGAGACCTGATCAGAGGATCCAGCCAACCTACACCTAGAAACCCCCAGAAGAAATGTGAGGTAATATGTTTGTGTTTCTTTAAACTGCCAAGTTTGTGGTGATTTGTTAGAAAGCAATACAAATCTAATACATCCTCCAGCTGGGATGGGATCACCACCTGTGTCTTTTAGATTCAATTTATACTTACCTAATTCTTCTGTCCACCCACAAAGATCTGAACACCCCTTCTCAAGCTGCTACATCCCTTGAAAGAAATTGACATCACTTGTCAGCTAAGATATTTAAATGTCTTCTTACCTACAGGAATTCCATCAAGTCTCTAAGTTCCTACAGATAGGAACTTGAGGGGGCTCTTCTCTATTTGTGGTATTCTTCCTGCATTTGGGCCACAACTCTTCTAGATATTACAATGACATTCCATTGAATTCTGTATATCTTTCCTTATTTTGTCTAACTATTCCAACATAATTTTCCTGAAGACACTAGAGCCCAAATCTGTCTAACTACTATTCCTTCCTTTAGCAACCAGGGCTAAGCTGTTGTTATGAAAAAGTCGTGAGTCCTAAAATGATGTGGGGATTCCTATAGTCCCTCATCATTCTGAAAACATTCTTCAATTTCTCTGACCTGTTCTCCTGGGGTTTCCTTTGGTTTCTCTGAAGCAACAGTTACAATATTCTAATATCATTACTGACTCAGTCCACCAAAAGTGTGATATGCTGTCTATCAAATGATTCTTAAGTCCACTTGTACATTTATTCATTCATCTTTCCTTTTAACACTACAATGATAATTGACCCATATATGTACATAATATCCTGAGACATACAAAGAATAAAGGCTAAAATTCTTGTTCCATCAGACTTTGTAATCTAGTTGGAAACAAGATATAGATGTGAAAATTAACACTTTTGCATAAAAAATAATATAGGTTAAGTGATAGATGTTAAGAGACATGACTGGTACAAATAATAAGTGAAAGCATAGAATAGATGAGTGTAAGTCAAAGCTTTATGGAGCAGTAAGAGTTAAGCTCTTCCATTCATTCACTCATTCAGCAAGCATGCACTTAGAAACTGATGTGTCAGGCACTGTGTTAGGTTCTGAGGGCATAAGAGTAAGGCACAGTCACCCTTTCATCAAGGTCACATTCTAGCTGAGAAAACATAAGCATGAGAAAAGTATGAGGATACATACCCTGATACACATTATTACAATGCTGCGTAGATACGCAGTGCAAACCAAGTGGAGAGAGGGATCGTGCTGGCAGTGAGGATGGATGGGAGTAAATGGTGAGGGGACCCTCAAAGAGGGGACATTTTTGCTGAATCTGATAGTAAAAATAACATGGTCTTTTTGTTAACCATTTCCTGCGTACTGAGTACTTCCCTGAGGACTTTACACTAATGAACCTCATATATCCTTACAGCAACTTCAGCTGTAATATGATGACATTGGGGAGGAAATCTGGAAGAGGACTCTGAAATCATCCTCCCAAATCTAGTCATCTCTTCCACCATTACTCCAGGCAAAGCTATTATCATCTCTCAAACTTTCGCAGAAGCCTTTTAACTGGTTTCTCTGCTTCTGCCATTGCCTTACACCTGGTCTGTGTGTAATCTTTTAAAAATCAGATAATGTCAGTGCTCTGGACAAACTTTCCAACAGTTTCCCATTTCATTTGATTTAAAACCCTAAGTTTTGGACACAGCTTTCAAGATCCTACATGATTTTGCCCTCAACTCCTCTGTGACATAATTTCCTAGCACTCTGTCCTGAATCTGTCACTCTGCAGTCACCTTCCCCCTTCTCTGCTGCTCCTCGCTTATCAAGAAATCTCCCTTGCTGCTCTCCCTGCCTGAAACACTGTCTCCCAGGTAAAAGCAAGCCTCACTTCCTCATTCATTCATATCTCTGTTCCGAAGCCATCTTATCAAGGAAAGCCTTCCTGCCCACCCGAGGAGAACACAACCCTCACGCCTCACTTCTCCACTCCTCCAGCACTCTGCAACCTGACCCTGCTTTAGCTTTCTTCATGACACTCACCAGACATTATCTGTCTCCCCTGACTAGAATAAAGGCCTCATAAGGATGGGAACTTTATGTGGTTCTTTATCCCCAATGTGCAGCACAAAGTTGGGCACACACTACATGCTCCATAAACAGTGTTGAATCCATAAATTCATTAGTGAATGAAATGACTTGCCAGGTTATGCTCTGGGTGTAGGGCAGAGCTGGCCTTCGGACCCAGGTTTGTTGACTCCAGAAGCCAAGTTCTTTACTACTCCTTACTACTCAGAAGGAAGAAGCATCTAGCACTGGAGAAAGCTGGCACACAGGGACATGAGATCAAGCGTCCGGACGATGAAATTGGGAAGACAGACGATGTAGAATGTGGAAGTCTTGGAAAAGCAGTTTACAGTTTTCCATGTGGACATGGAGGAAAAGCCAGTAGCATGGTGTTAAGAGTCCCTTCAAGTGCTAATGGTGACGTCCTGTTGCCCTCTGAAATGGGGAACACAGACTCTAAGGGCACTTCGGATCTTTTTCATTTCCATTAGAATTCTCCAGAACACTGCAATCTAAATGGGACTAAGTGGAGAATTGAGTAAATATATTCCTGCCTGGCACTTTTCAGCCATGCCTTGGTTTAGACTTTAGATGCTATAGCTGCGGGTTATGGCTGGCTGTGGTCTCCAAGCTCCCCTGCCAATCGTTCTGCATGTAGTTGATCCTAATCATAACAATTCCTTCTTTTTTTAACCTCAGTTGTCCCTGTTAAGCAGTATCTTTTTTTTTTTCTTGTGGTGAGTTAGGTGAGGGGGAAAGAAAGTTAACAGGTTTCTAAATTCATAGTTCCTGATATTTCTTGGGGCCTGGGAAATAACTAAAATGGGTGTCCTTTCAGTTCAATTCCAGGTTTTCTATGGGTGGGTTTTGTTTATTACTTTTAATACCTCTTTTTCAGTGAAGTCTAAATAATTTCACTGTTTTTAAATGTCCAAATTCTTGTTACCTTCTCTGTGGTGCATTAGGGAATATAAAGCAGATTTTAAAAATCTGTTTTACATGTGAGTTGCCTGATTTATATCAGCTCATTTTCTAGCTGGGTGGTTATGCTAGGTTTCACAATATGCCAAAACTCATATTTAAACACAGACTATAGACCAGTATGTAAACAAGGGCAGAGAAATATTTTCTTTTTTCCAGTTTGTTTGGATATAAGATTCCATTTGGAACTCTCTGAGTAACTCAAAATAAGGGTGGGAAAAGGCAGCTTATGGGTTTAATGCTGGCTGGGAAGCAGTGAAACAACTGCCCTATATATCTTTCATTTTGGTGGTAATCAAAGTATGCAAGGCTGTGGTGGCTGACTGAAAATCAGCAGAACTGTACCATGTATGCGGGCAAGCAGTACCCCGGCCCTTCTCCAAGCTGAGTTTCCGGGAGGCAGAGAACAAACCCATCTAACACCCTGACTGAGCAGAAAAAGCATCAGGAGATGCATTACAGGCATGAAGGGCAGCCAAGAGATAGCCTGTTATGGTCTCAGGCAGATCCAAAGCCTCTGAAAAACTACCACTTCAAAGATATATAATAGATGCCTAGGAGAACTACAGAGAAGGTTACAGAAGTTCAGGAACACCCATTTCTAAGTTGATCCTCATTGTCCAGTTGACCTTCCAGGCTTTTATATTTATCTGAGACGCTGGAAAAGAGACATGCATCATCCTCTAGTAAGACGCAAGGCCTTGATTTGTGTATTTGGGTCTTCTTTCCGAAGGAAACACAATGTGGGTCAAGAGCTGTAGCAGTGCTATTGTTTACCCATGCATTTGCACAACTGAGTAAAAGATCCCTCTTCCTTAGGGATCCCTTCCCTGTCCTCTGCCTGGCACACCTTGTGCCTGGCACACTGCATGCAGGCGGTTTGTAGCTATCCCACAATAGGTGGGCCATAAGACACTGCAAGAGTTTGGGAGGTTTGCTAGAAAAAAATGCGTGTGAGCAGCTAAATTTATTGGGTGTTTAAGTTCTTCCCCTTTTTCATGCCACCATGGCTTAGATTTACATGCTGCTTACTGAATAGCTACGTCTCTGCTAAATTGCCCCTTTGCAACATGCAAATTACCCTCCAAATCTAAATCCAGCACACCAGGAGAATTTCCACTTAAGGTTATGCTCCATCTTGTTGGTTTACACTTTATTTATGTTCTGTTAATAATAAATAGAAGTATTTTCTCTTTTGGACAAGTTTAGTTTGAAGATGCAAAAGCAATTATTTTACTTTTTTATTTATATATGAAGATTAACATGACTCATATTTAGAAAAAATAGATTATAAAATAAAAATAAAACAAGAATAACTAAAACATGATGACAACTGAACAATAAACGAGTGTTCAGATTAGGTTTCTGTTTTAGGCTAGTATAGGCTTTATGCTCTACAGTTTTCTTCTTACAGTGATAAGATGTTAGATGATTTCTGATGTGATATCTTGGCAAAACTTGAGCTACCAAGGAAAAACATCAGCTCACTAATGTCCTCTTTCTAGCCCCATGTGTCTGTGAGGACTCCTTCTTAGGTTCCCCCCTTAGGTCAGAATGCTTTCTTCACTGTCAGGATCACATTCCATTTTACTTAATCAATACCATTGCTTTTTCCCTGTCCTTCATCCCCAAAGGTTACTCTGGACCTTTACTGTGTGACATTTTCCTGAAGTTGTACATTAAGCATGCACAAATCATTTTTCATCTGTTTTAGGAAATTCATTTGGTGCTTCTGTGTTCTACCATTTCAATTCAGCTCAATTCAACAACTATTTCTTGTAACAACTACTTCTGTTTGCAGAAACCACTAGTCAAGGCCCTCGGGGACGCAAAGTTGAAGGACACATAGGCCTTGTCCTCAGTAAGCATTCCACAGACAATAGCAACAATGGTAATAATAACTATGCAACACACATTTTCTTTCAGGTGCTCCATGTGCATTTTCTCTTTTGTTCCTATGTACCCTGTGACATAAGTACTCTTATCATCTTTTTACCAACAGGAACACTGAGGCTTGTAAATAGTAAGTGGTCTTCTTATGATCAGAAAGCCAATAAGTGATAGATCTGAGATTTGAAATCATCCCCCAAATCATTCTGCTAAGTGGGGGATAAGCAAAGTAGACATTAAAACATAACGGCCTGTTAACTTGCGCTATAATCCACTTTGCGCGCTGCCCCTTCCGAATTCCCTCTTGTACGTGTTATCTTTGTAACACAGCACCATCATTGACTTCACTGCCAGAGTCCGCCTGATCTTTCACCAGCCAGCTACTTTGTCTTATCGGTTATATCACTTCAGTAGCCATCCTCACAGACAGCATTTTTCATACTGTAACAGTCTGCTCTCCTCACACATAGCCTTCCCTAATCTATTCTCCATGTTGTTGTAAGAGAAATTGGTTTTGATCACGCTCCTATCAATAATCTTTTAATCCCTCTGCTTAGGACAATGTCCATTCCCCTTAATATGGCATAAATAGTCCTTCAAGACCTGGCTTGTTTTCTCTCTGATTTCACTTCTGGAGTTATATGCAGGAGCACCCATTTATACATCCATGGGAGTTCTTGCTTTGTTTCTTCCCTACCTTACACATTGTAAATTATTTTACTTTGTTCATACTTATTTGCATGCTGTCCTCTGTGGAACCTGCTTCTTTGCCACAGTGACTGCTTCCCTGATATGCTCCTTACCAGGATGGGTTAAGTGGCACCTTTGGATTTCATGTACAACCAGCAATCCCACTACCATAAAATCTCCCCATTTTTTTCTGTTTCCAACCATAGACCATTAGCTTCTGGAAGGCAGGGACTATCATTCATCACACAGGCAGCTCATTAGAGATTGCTTAATGAAAGAATAAAGGAACAAAAATCCAAAAGTTCTTTCTATTTGATTTTAGAACTCATTTCCATTTGATATAAGCACTCTCACCCATGGCTGGAGATGTCACCTTCAGATTTAGAGCTAAATATTGATAAAGCAGCCAGAAACATTTCCATGAATTATAAGTGTGTAACACTTCTAACACTGCTCTCTCCCTCCCTCTTTGACACCCTTTTGTAGAGGTTCTTTCTCTCTCTAACTGATAAATGTAAATCTTAAGAAAGAAACAAGCGAATGAAAAATCCCTCCAGTTTATGTGAACATCAAATGATGTCTGCAACTGCTGGAGGGTATGGAAATGGTCAGTACCATAATACATCCACTTGTGGTTTTAGATAAGATGACCTCCTGACCGGAACTGTGTTCTTGATGCACTCTGCTTGTTTTAGAGCCTACGGACTTGCATAACATTCTTTTAATCTCTAACAATAACAATCATAAAAATAGCATGCTGTTTCTTGCAACCTTACTCACAGCCTAAGGAAGGGAAGATTACAAAATTACGGCAATGGAAGATCATCAACTGAGATTCAAAAGGGTTCTAACAATGCTTGACAAATGGTTTATGTAATAGGGAGAATCAAGTAAAAGAGACATGTGCTCTTGGTCTCAGAAAAAGACATTGGAGATTGCCCTTAAAAGGGGGAATGCAGCAAATCAACACAGTTTCTGCTCTGAAATCTCATTCAGCTGGGAAGGGCAAATCCAAAATAGGTTTGTGTCAATTTTGACAGGGCTTCCTCTAGGACAGAAAATTATTTTTTTATAATCCATGTATGAATAAGTATTTTGGATCATCACCTACTATATGACCTGTAGTATGAAATGACCAGAGGTGAGGTAGTGAAACATGGCGCTTCAAGAGAAAAATAACTAGAGGCAGAGAGACCCGCATTTCAGTCCCACTTTTGTCATTTCTTAGATTTGCTTGGAGGCAGTCAGTGAATCTCTCTAAGCCTGTGTTTCCTCATCTGCAAAATGCTGATAATAGTCCTACCTCATAAGTTTATTCTGAGGTTTAAACCAGATAGTGTATTCGAAGTGCTCAGCAGAGTGCCTGGCACAGAGTGGAGCTTAGTAAATAGTGGCTGCCAACTGCTGACATCTATTTAACATGGCTGGCACTGAATGCAATCCATTTCAGATGAGAAATATACAGGAAAAAACTGTCAGGAATGAAAGTGCATCTATAATGTTCAAATACCCCTCAGTTATACCACTCCCTCCACAGGCACACATCACCCTGCCCTCTGTCTTCCTGCCCTACTAATTGTAGCCTCCATTCAAGCAAGGACATTTCTTAGTTTATGTTTTTGTCTTTCTAGCAGATAAATAATACCATGCCCACAGCAGATCTCGAGATATTTAGTGAATAATGTTTCATGCATGTGCTTTCTGTGGCTAAGTGATTGCCTCTTTTAGAGCAGAAACAAGACCCACTGTTTGCTTTTTTTATGCTCAATTACTACTGATGACAAACTAGAAACTAAAAATGAAACAAAACAGCTCAAATTGAATCTAGTTTATTAGCTCCAAGGCCAAGGTTTCCCAGATCATTGTTCTCCTCATGCAGTTTGAGGACAGGTACCCGTTATGTGCCAGGCACCTTATATTGCTTAGCTCAATTCCCGTAATTATCCACATGAGGTAGATACTGGTTTCACCTCAGTAAGTGGCAGCACTGAAGTTCAAATCTAAACAGACTGATGCTCTCTCCCACCGCACGCTGTCAATTGTTTCAGCCGTGTGACAGCGCCAAGAACCCGTCCAGTGGGCCGGGAATGGGAGTGTAGGATCTTGGTTGCTGTGCTAAGCATGCATCTTTCCTCGTGACACTATAATTTCCTGATGAGGCTGTTTCACCAGGACTTTCCCCAGCATCTACCTTTTTCAGTTAGGTGACAAGATCACAGAGAGAAATCATTATTTTAATTTTAATCTAGCTCCCTGAGTTTCATATGTCAGTATTCATGCAGGAATGTAAAATGCCGTTTACATGACTAAGAACTCTTCCCTGAACACAGGACTTTTCCATGAATGGGTAGGATTTTCTTATATAAGATGTTCAAGTAAGTCAGGAAAAATTCCTTTGAAATCTGCTGCCAAGATGAAATTCTCCAAATGTTTCAGTCAAAAGCACATTTGCTGCTAGGAATAAAAGCAACAGAGAACATTTATTTGTTGTTAGCTTCCCGGATATCTTAACGACATCTTCTACATTCTCCAAATCCTATTTAACATTTTCTTCAGTCTAACAATTTTATTCCTGAACCAAAACCTTTTAATCCATACATAATAGTAAAATCAATACGTATCTTTTGCCTTATTCTAAAACGAAATTACAAAAGCCAAGAAGCGCATTTTCCTTCTGGTCAGAATGGAAAGTAACCTTTCAAAAGACCTGATAAATTTGATTTCTTATGTAGTTTTGTGATAATCATCAGTTTACTCTGTTAAATATCAAATGGTGTTTCAAGCCTGCAAGTCTGCCAGAAAACTACATCAATTCCTAGTGTCTTAAGTGACCTTGACTACTGGGAGGCATTTCAGTATCCTTCTGGTTGTCTGGTAGAAACATATTTGGTGAGTTTCTATTCTTGTTGAAAGTAAACTCATCATTTCTTTAAAAAAACCTCTTACATAATTGCTCAACTCATGGAAGAAAAGCAGAATTTTTTAAACTTCTGTGAATTTTAAAATTCCTGTGATGTTTGATTCAAGTCTCACCTTCACACAAAAGTACCTTAAATTTACTCTTTACTTCTTGAAATTTCTCCCTTGAAAGCTACCCCTATTCCCACCAGAGATATATGAGCCCTTGTGATAGCCTTATGGAATAGATGTTATTAATTCCATTTTATAAATGATGAAACTGAGACTCATGGAGCATAAATATTGTGCCCCAGATTATGCAACTATAAATCACTGAGGTCTGATGCTAAAGTCTAACTTTTCACCTACAGCATGACTTACTTAATATTCTCTCTCCTTAAATGTTTTCTCTTGACATTTCAACCCTAAATACTTCCACAGCATCTAGGGAAAGGACAGAATTCTGAAAAGGAAATGACAAATAGGAGAAATGACCAAATAATATATAAGCCACAGATCTTCACCCATCCTTTTCTTATTTTCTCAAAATGACAGTTAATAGTCTGGGACTTTCTGGGTATATGGGGCTTTCTGGGTAAGTGAGTTCCTGGTCATGAATAGCAGTTTTAAGCATCCAAGGTTAAGGCGATTAATATTCTAAAAGTTTGAGTGAGCTTGTCTCTGCCCCCAAATATGAGGAGTGTTTCAGAATCCAAGTGGCTGCTTATGGTCAATCATTGCCTTTGAATAATAGTTATACCTCATTCCATACAACTACAAATTCATTCATGAAAATAATCCAATGTAAGGACTGATTAAATCAGCATCACTTGGTAAACCAAACTGGGAGACATGAAGCTGATATTTGGATTAAAGATACTACAAAGATGTTTAAGAATGCTATTTAGTCCCTGAAGTGAGATTTCACAAAAACATTTATATTTTTGTGAAAATAGAAAAATACTTGACAAAGAAAATACTGGGAACAGTAGAGAACCTGGTCTGACAAATCTCAGGTGCAGTAGTTCATCAAGGTACAGTGGTTCATCAAGTTGACGCTGTAACCTCTGGACAGCATTTTGTTTGTATTAGTTACCATGTATGAGAGCTAGAGTTTCAAAGCTCAGGCTAAGGTGGGTGCAGAGGGGGTTTGGGTAGGGTTTCAGCAGTTTTACTAGACCAAGGGCCCCAAAGAAACCCTGGCCACAGATCCCTGCAGGTCTGTGACACATCCCCACAAATCCAGAGTAAGATTGGGATTCAGAGAACATGCTCTCATGTTGTTTGTTGTAATGTTCCCCTTGCTTTTTCTGGAAAAGACTGTCCTTCACCCTAAGATGATAACATTCCTTAAAATTTTTAGTGCAAAAATATTTTCTTTTTGAAATGATGAAGATAGTAGGTTGTGGAGGTTCTTTGTTTTTAATGTTCACACTTAGCTAAATGGCAAGTGGCCATTGGTAGGAGTTGAATTTAGCCCCTAAAAAGATGTTAAAGTTCTAACCCCCAGTACCTGTAAATAATTTGGAAATAGTCTTTGCAGATGATCCAATCAAGATGAGGGCATTAGAATGGACCCTATTCCAATTTAATAGTACCCTTATATGGGGGGAAATTTGGACAGAGATAGACACATACTAAGGGAAGATGAAGTGAAGTAACTAGGAGAATGCCATCTGTAAGCCAAGGAATGGCAAAAAAATGCCAGCAAATCACCAGAAGCTAAGAGAGAGGCACGAATAGATTCTCTCTCTCAGGCCTCACAAGAAACCAAATATGCCAACACCTTGATCTCAGATTTCTAACCTCCAGTACTGTGAGAAAATAAATTCGTATTGTTTAAGCCTCCTAGTTTGTGATAATTTATTATGACAGCCCTTGGAACATAATACTGCCATTCTAGGTGAATTTTTTGTTTTTATTTTGTTTTGCCTTTTTACTAGTTCTTGAAATCCTAAAGTCTGGGAATCCATAAACTGGATTACCTTAATCCAACTTTGAGATTTTAAGATTTTTAAATGTGGAATATTTTTTTAAGCTTTTTGATGAGTCATTGAGGTATCTGTAGGATTGGAGACTTCCAGACTTTCCTTAAGATAGCAGATTATAAACAGGACCAACATTTAGATGTTTCAGAGCCAAACCTGAGAAAGTACCTCACCGTGTGTCTTGAAACCCTACACATGGATGTTGGTTTCCTTTCCCTGTGATCTGAGTAGGAATAAAACTCCAATTGCTTCTGGTATAGAATATAAGGATCAAATGCTCTTCCATCCATGGAGCTGATGAGGATGTCTGTTTCTCAGATTAGAGAGAGGAGCCCAAAGCCTGTGAGTAGATTCCGGCAACCCATGCTGCTGCCCATCTTGGTCTTCCTATTTCTCTTCTCCTCCCTTTCCCTAGATATACTTCCATAAATCTGGCTCCAGACCAAGGTGGTAGATTGTTCTCCATGTCTTCCTTTACAGATGCCATTCTCTCTTCCTAAAATACTTTCACACTTTCTGCCCCTGTGATCAACACTTACTCCTCAGACTTAGTTATCCTTGTCTTCTCCGTGAAGCCTTCCCTGACCACCAGTCTGCTGTCAGAGTCTGTGCATCTGCCATAGCTTGTCCACATGTTTTCCCCTCTGCATTTTAACGGCATCATGAAGAACAGGGTATAATGGTTATGAGAGTAGTGTCTTGTTTTCAGACTGCCTGGGATTATAATCATCACTGTGCTACTTACTAGCATGTGCTTTGGAAAAAATATTTCCCTGCCCCTCTGTTTACTCATCTGTCAATTGAGGATAATGATAATCAGCTCCTGGAGTGCTTTTGAGAATTAAATGAGTTAATGCATGAAAGCACATAGAAGTTAATACCACACAATGACACTATCTTACATTCTTTTTCCCTCTAGGATTTCAAATAAGGAGAGAACTATTTTTTTTTTATATAACATCAGAGTTGTAAAGTCTTAAGATCTCCCTTTCTCTCCATCTCTTACCTATTTCCCCTTTCATCATGTGCTTCAATCTCAACATCCTTTCTCTCCTTGAGGTGAAAATGTTCATCTTCCCTCAGTCTCACACTCAAGAATGCTTGAAGAATTGGACCATTTCTGTATAAAAGACCAGGGTTGGATTTCTTGGAAAGATGAAAAGAAATGATATATATGAAAATGCCCAAAGAAGAATATGGCACAGTAAGAGTATGCATTCAAGGAATATTTATTAAACTCCTATGAGCATCGCATGTGAAACTGGATGCTGGGGATACAGTTCTTGCTTTCACATTGTTTACTAGTTAGTGGGTGATACAGACAATTATACCACAATTGGGATACAATGTGGTGAGTTGTGATGGAGGGAAGTGACCAGCTGCTGTGTAATCCACAAAGTGTATCATTAATTCCAAGGTAGGGGAAGATTTCCTGAAGGAGTTGGTACCCAGGCTGGGTCTCAAAGAATGGATAGGAATAGATCAGCCTTGGGAAAGACGTTTCCCAGGCTAAGAAGTAGTCACGTGGGAGAAGGCACAGAGGCCTTGAGCACTTCTGTGCTTTGGTGCAACTGTGAGAAATTCTGAGGGGTTGAGGCTAGAATATAAATGGCTTTGATGCTTCTGCCTGGGTTTTACTCTGTCGGCAATGGGGAGGCTTCAAGAGTGTTAGGCAGGGAACTTACAGGGTCCTATCTGGGTTTGTATTAGCAGTAGCGCGAAGGTCACGTTATAGAGGACTGCAGCAGAAACAGAAAGCCGTCTTCAGGGTTACTGCCATATACGATTACTCTGCAAAAATGCTAAGGACCCGACCTACGGGATGCAGATGAGAAGACTGGAGAAGAGAAGTTGAGAAAATAACCTAAGAGAGGAAATACCTAAGGCTCACACCAATTCAATATTAAACTTTTCAACATTTAAACAGACTTTCAAGAAGCAGTGACTGTAATAGTAGGAATTTTGAGTAAAGCCAAAGTGATCTCTGAGGAGTAAAGACTTTGAGGACAGTTTGAGGTCCCCTCACCCACATGTCAGCGGCAGCAGCCTTTCTCGTGGAGGTGCAACCTTGGCTGGCAAAAATAACCTGAAGCTATCAGTGTTCTCCGTCATTTTCTTTAGTGTGTTTCTTTAGGTACAAAGTCTGTTTCAGATTAACTTTAATTTTATTTTTTATCTTACAGGCCTGTGTCTATTTCTCTGCTGGATCACAGCCAAACCCCAAGCTCCTATCAAAGACAGTAAAGATTCTTTCTCTGTCCGCAGGCAGGCTGCTGAAGTTGAGGCAGGGAGGCGGGTGTTCTCTGCTGTATATACAGCATGGCTGGACCTGGAGGACGGCTGCTTTGTATTCTCATTCCGAGTGTCAGGCTTTTTTATGTAGCAAATAATGACTGTGTTCACAGCTCTAAATGGTGGGAAATAGAAATGATCCACCAGAGACCACATGCATTTGGTTTTATATCCCTTTTGTTGACAATTTTATATTGTGATTGTATGTAAGTGGCAAAATGAGGGAAGAAAGAGACTGTGAATACAAAGTATTAAACATTTCTCCTAAGATCCTTTTTACTTCTTGTCCTAGGGAAGACATGAAAGGTAATGTAAATGGTTTGGTCGGTACATTAACATGGGAAATGCCTTTCAGCTCTATATTTCATATTTAAGGCAGTGGAAGAGGAGGGAAAGATGCAGCCCCAGCCTTCGGTAGGGGGCCATTGGCCTCTGGAATTTCGTGTGCTCCATGAAGAATGTCAGTCTTGCACTGGGAGGTGTTCATAATGCTCATAAAGTTTATCTTCAATAAACTTCTCCAAGCCCAATTGACAAAGTGATTATGGTCTAGACTTGATGGTTTTGATGTGTGACTGTCTGTTGCAAAGTATGTATGTTGGACCAGGGGGAGGAAACAGGTAGGAGGAGTAGCTCAGACACATTATAAGGGTAAATACTAGGAGTTATAGTTAATGAATCTCTGAATGGACTCCTCTCAAGAGAAACAGTGACACATGTGATGAGACTGATGCCCAAGCCCTTGGGAAAAGATTTACAAGCAAAACTGGGAGAAAAGGCCCTATACTCTTCTGGGAAATCCCCAGAGATCTCATCCTGAGCTTAGGACTTAAATACCAGAGCTGAAAACTTAGGAGGCTGGCAGGTGTTGATTTCTGGAGAAGACCACTTTTGGAGTGTGGTAGCCTGTCTTGTTACTCAAATTCCCACAGACCTACCTGAACTTTAAATCCCCAAAGTAGGGCTGGGGGAGCTTTAAGAGCAGCCATCAGATTTGCTATTGTTTGGAGGTATTTCATGCAAAACAGGAATGGTAAAATGTGTTGGTTTCAACCAGGAGTCTCTTTGGGCTTCTCCAGGTGTTTTGTAGAATAAAAGAGAGATGATTTCAATTAAAATAACATCACAAAACTGAGTATTATAGTAGAAGAAAGAGTCAGATGTATTCATTGTCTACTGATGTTTCGCCTACTCCCAAGACATGAATTTCATTCATTCACTTATCAACCTTTTTTTACGTGCCAGGCACTTGGCACCATAATTATAGAGATGAGCAAAAGACAATTTCCACCTTGAAAGAATTTATGATCCATAAAGCATGTGAATATGGTTAGTCAGTCTTGAAGATTCAGAGAAGTGTTTGTTTCGGAAGGAAAATCTTTTAATAAATCATGAAGGCAAGTGCATGCCTACTGTGTGCAGCATTGATGGTACTCAGGAAATGGACAACATTCAATCTTCTGTTTACATTTTCCCAAACCTAATTTTGCATTTTTGAACCTAAGACTGAAAATGGGTTTAGCCACAAAGGGGATGAAAAAAGAAAAACAAAATCAAATATATTGAACTTCAAAAGATAAAATCTACATCAAAGCACAGAGCTGAGATCT
This sequence comes from Manis javanica, assembly GCF_040802235.1. Classification (NCBI taxonomy): domain Eukaryota; kingdom Metazoa; phylum Chordata; class Mammalia; order Pholidota; family Manidae; genus Manis; species Manis javanica. The sequence goes on from NC_133159.1 coordinate 58,354,878, forward strand.
AGGAAAGAATGGGATTCACACAGCCTCTATGTGCTTCCTCCCTCATGCAAAGTGCTTACTGAAGTGAGATGATGTGAGAAATATCTGTTACCACTGACAGTAGAGCTACTGACTCTCCATTGAATAAAATTCTCCCCATCAAAGAAGAAATACTTTCACAGAAGAAAATCTTAGAACTTATGGAAGATAATCACCACAAAGTAAACTACCAAGTGAGAAAAGAAATAAGAGGGGCCTGTAAGTCCACTTTTTAAATAATAATAACAGTTATTATTATGAAACACCAAATAAAGAGAATAAGACAAAAGAATAGACTTTGCACCACTGAAAGAAAAATAGGACGCCAGAGTCCTTTTTGAAGCTGCCACCGCATGGCAGTCAACTGGAGGATCCTGAGGGAAATTGTGCCAATTATCCCCTTGGTTCACAAAGTTTTGCTGAGAACCTGCCATATACCTGGTAGTGGACCTCACAACAGAGGAGAGAGGGCTCATTAACAGAGATGTATGAGTCACTGTCTGTAGCCTGGACATTAGAAGTCCATCTGGTGGGCAAGCAAACAGGAGCTCAGCCACAATGGTAAAGTTCAGCCTATGTTGAGGCTAGAATCAAAGGTAAGAAGCCAAGAAATACAGATCTGGAAAGAAAAAGAAAGAAAGAAGAGACTGTTTTGATGATCCGTAGGTACGTCATCAAAAGGATGAAAAATAGTGATGAGACCCAGAAAAAGAGGGAAGGTAAGCAACAGGAATGGCAGACATGGAGGTACAGGGTCAGGAAAATGCTGGGAATGTTCAGGAACCAGCAGAAAGTTCTTTGTAGTTGTTTGGGGACAGGAAGGGTTGACATGTGGACTGAAGACCTTATTTACCATATAAAGGATTTGGACCTTAAATTTATTGGCAAGTGGTAGTTAATGAGTTAGATGGTGACATACTGAATTTCAGGAAAGAGAAATACTTGTAATACCTGTAATGGGTCAAATGGTGGTTCCCGAAAAGATATATCCATGTCCTGAGTCCTGAAACCTGTAAATGTTATCTTATTTGGAAAAAGGTTCTTTGTTCTGGGAAAGATAAGCTCTGGGGTCAAATTGATCTGGGCATAAATTCCATACAATAACTTCATAAATTGTGCGATCTTGAGGAAGTTACTTAACCTTTTCAAACCTCATGTCCTCAACCTTAAAAACTCTTTATGTTGTAAGAATTGAATTAAATGCATGTACAAATAGGATAGTCAGTTCTAGTTTGGTTCTCCCCATTCCTTTCACATCAATAAAATCAGTGGAATGCTACAAGGGAAGGAGGGAGTTGCATTTAGTACATGACATGGGAATTTACAAAAATTAGCTCCAGGCTGCATTTTCTCAATTTGAAATGAAGTCAAGCAGAGATGTGATTCTTGTGTATAAATGCAGACACCAATAAATGTAAACATCATGTTGAACTGGTTCTTATAAACCTAGTAGTTTCCCAGTTTCCCTAAACAATTCATATTAACTGTGAAGTCAGGTGTTTTCTCATTAGTCAATGCCCTAGGAAAGTGCAAAATGTTTCCTACACTCAGCAAGTTGGATTAGATTACAGTCACACGACAGCACTTCTACTGTCAAGGACATTTGTGGTCATTGAATGTTAGGTCACCTGTGATCAGCAAATGTCACTCTACTCAACAATAGTAGAGATGTTCAAAAACTAGTAACAAGATCAGGTGATAGTTACAGCTTTTGTTATTTTTATTGTAGTTATGGAAAATCTCCACATTGCAAGACATTTCAGGATCTAGACAGACATTTTATATTTTCATTCCCTAGTCTGGAAGAATCAGAGCAGCTGAATCTCAGAAAGGTGCTTCTATTAGTTATGTGCAATGCTTCTGCATACTCTGATAAAGCTCTTAAAAGATCTCCCACGAACATAATTAGACTTATTGTAACAGCCCTGGGGATGCATGATTTGATTTGCAATTGTGGCTAATAAGAGAATACTTGAGTTAATGTAAAAATCATTCAAGGAATTTTGATTGTCAGAGGTCATTTCTGTTGGTCTACTCATAGCTCAAACACAGATCAGCATATTGTGAATTACATTAGAAATTTGTTTATTAAATCAACCCTATTGTATTGGTTTACCAAGTCCAATTGCTGTAGTAATAGGCACATCTAGAGGCTGGATCTTGGTCTTTAATACTGTTGTCCAGTAAAGGGAACCAGGGCTCCTCAGAGAAATGGGACTCCAGGACTAGGCCAGGAAATAGACAAAATAAGCCTAAAGCATCTCAGAGTATCAGGAAGTAAGGAAGTGTAAAAAACAAAAAACACACATAGTCATGGGGATACATTAAAGGGACACAGAAGCCAACCAAAAGAGTCCCCAGTGGCCAACAAAGGAACGTTTTTGAGCGACAAAATAAAGCCATATTGGATTATAATCCAAAGTATAAAAAAAATAAAGGTACTGATATAAATGATTGAATCAATCAATAAATAGGGGAGAACAGGCAAATCCTCTATACAGAATTCCAAATAATTTATGTAGAATCTCCTTCTTCAAGGAAGTGGAAATAATTCCCCATTCCTCATGTGTGGGCTGCACATAGTGACTTCTTCCTTTCAGAGAGTATAGTATAGAAAGGGGAAAAAGAGTGTATTAGGCAGGGTTCCCCAGAGAAACAGAACACATAAGAAATATACATTGATAAGGAAAAATTCTGAAATGTCCTAAATTAAGGGAGATAGGGCCAGAGAATGAGGGAGACACAAGGGAAAATGATCAGTCGAGAGCCACGGGCTATAGCTAACCAGAAACTCCATGTTCCTGGATGAAGTCATTTCAACCATCATCTAGAAGCTGCCCAAGGACCACTTCACCCCCGCTTTGGGTGTGACCAGGTCTGATCTTCATCAACAGCCAATCCGTGAGTCTCCCTTTGGACTTACCACCAATCCCCAGACTTCCCTCACTTTACGTCAGCTCACCCTCCTTATCTTTGGTCAGTGTAAGTTTAAACAGCTTTCTTTCCTTCTCCCTCATAAGTGTGCCATTTCTTGAGTCTGGCAGACAAGTTGTTTCTGTTTACTGGCCTTGCTGCTGGTGAAGCAGAAACTTCCTATCCCAGGACTCAGTCCTTTTCCTGGCTAGCATCTGTAATGGTCAATAAACCCTTTTAATTCAGAGATCTCTCCATCTCTAGAGTTTTCTATTTGTATGTATGTATGTATGTATGTATGTATGTATGTATGTATGTGTGTGTGTGTGTGTGTGTGTGTGTGTATAATGCTCCATTTTCCTTTCTAATGAATGAACTCTTCTTGAACTGGGCCAGAATCAGTCATTGTTTTACAAGCAGTTGATCATAAAATCTAACAGAACAAATGGCTCTTAGACCATAAAACTGTTGATATGAACTTTATGGTGACAGAACAGTTAACTAATGCATACTAGGAATAGTTTTGCTTAATAGCACCAATACAATCAATTAGAGGATAATCAAAATTGTCTCAACCAGTCAGCATCAAATAAGTTTTCTTCCTCTTCTCTTTTTTTTATCTAAACCAGGTAATTACCCACCTCATTCTTTCCCAGATAAATCCCTTGCTTTCCCCACACAAGGGGGACATTTTTTTATTATTCCAGAGTCTGTGTTCCCCAAACTATAATTCTGAGACCCCCAAACAAAAGACTTTTGTTCTTTTTCAGTTTTGCTTCCTTTCTCAGTATACATCTATATTTATTATAGGAATCGTTCCTGAGGCTGTGGAGGCTCAGAAGTCCTACAATCTGCTGTCTACAAGCTGGAGAACCAAGAGAGCTGGAGGTATAATTCAGTCCAAGGCTAGAGGTCTGTGAAGGAGGAAATAGCGTGATTCCTAGTCTGAGACCAAGGGCCTGAGAACCAGAGGAGCTGCTGGCTCAGGAAGAGAGAGGATTTGCCCTTCCTCTACCTTTTTGTTCTGTTCAGACTCTGAAGCACTGCATGAAGCCCACTGCTGTTGGGGAGAGGGACCTTCTTTGTTCAATCTACTGATTCAAACACTGATCTCTTCTGGAAACCACTTCACAGACATACTGGAAATAATGTGTTACCAGCTATTTGGGTATCCCTTAGCCCAGTCAAGTTGGCACATAAAATTAGCCCTCACAAAGAGTTATTTACAGTGAAAAAGTCTGATAAATACTACCTCAACCAAATGATCAAGATCAGTATCAACAGAGATAAATCATGTTTGTAGTATGTACTCTCGATATGATGTGATGTGATAAAAATGGCATTTTACCTCTTTAGTCTTTCTTCCAGAAACCCATAATCCCAGTCTAATCGAGAGAAACACATCAGACAATTCCCCATACAGAGGCATTCTACAAAATACTTGACCAGGAACATCTGAGAAACTGTCACAGCTAAAAGAAGCTTAAAGGGACATGATGACTAAATAAAATGTGATGTCCTAGATGGGAACCTAGAACAAAAATAGAGCATTAGATAAAAACTAAGGGAACCCAAAATGAAATATAGATTTCAGTTAATTATAACATGACAATATTGGTTCATTAATTGTAACAAATGAACCATACTGTGATACTGTGATTTATAAGAAATATATACATTTGGTCATTCAGATGACCAAAATATAATTTTCACATGTATTTGGTCTTTGTCCACAGTTCCTGGCTCACAGCTCCAAGAACTCTTGGAGTTTCCTGAGCCATAAGAACAATGGGGACATCTTTTGTCATAATATCTGGTCTCTCAGTCCTGAAAGTGCTTCAAAGCCAGAAAGGTGAAATGGCATCTTGTTATTTATTGCAAACCCCTTTCCACCAAGTGAGTTCATGTTAGTGGTGACTCATGTAAAGCACCAAAGGATGGGATCTGATTGCCTGGGGAACCAACTGGGAAGAGAGGGGTGGAATTTTCAGTCCCTTATCCTGATTTCTGGGGAGGACACTAGGGGCTAGAGGTTGAATTCATCAACAGTGGTCAATGATTTAATCAATCATGCTTATGTAATGAAACCGTCCTAAAAACCCAAAAGGAGGGAGTTCAGAGAGCTTGCAGGCTGGGGAACTAGAATGCTTTAACATGCCACCATGTTGGGGCCCAAACTCCACAGAGGACAAAGCTCCTTTGGGACCTAGCCCTCTGTATCTTTTCATCTGACTGCAGATTCTGTAGGGACCAAGGGCAAGCTGATCCCAAGATGGGCCACTTTGGCATGTAGATTATGTCACAGCTAAAAACAATCAAAACTCAGACAGAAAAAGATGTACAGATGATTCTTATAGGTATATGAACTTCAATCTCAGATATTTGAGTTGCCATTTTCTGTTACATTGTCCCCCTTAGACTATGAGCTCTGAGGAGAGAAAGTGTCTTATGCATCTTTGTGTTCTGGTATGTGATAACTTCTATGTACCTGTTAAAAAATGTGTTAATGAATAAATGAATGAATGGAGTTTACAAAGGAAGTATGATGGTTAAGAATTATAGAAACCTTAAAGGAAATTTCTTGTCTTGCAAAATAATTGAGAAGGAAGAGATGAGCATAAGAATATATTATGCCTGTTAAGAACACAGAATCTGAGGTCAGATTCTCAGTCTAGATAGTTTAGAGAGTCTGATTATCTTCTGCTTGGTAACAACCGCTTAAAGTCATAATAAACTTAGCAGTTACTGAGTCCTCAAATATGTTAGCAGTTATTAAGAGCCTCATATATAATCGCTCATTTGGCCAATTTCTGCCAAAATTCAAAGGCAATCTAATTTAGAAGCTTTTCACTTTGTTTCTGAGCAAGCATTTACCTTTTCTCTAGAGCATCTACAGTACTTTTATTACGCAATGATCATTCTGGATTTGAGTCATAGAAACTAGGGATCAGAAATTTCAAACCCAGACCTGGCTGTGCTTAAACTTGCTGTATAGTTACAAGCAAGTCCCTTCTATACTCCAGGCCTTTTTCTCCTCAAGAACAGGAAACACAGAATGGACAACACTATTGTTTTGACAGCACTAGCATGCTGATTCTATGGTTGCATTTTGAACATGAACAAATAAGCTTCCAATTTGCATCCACTTCTTATTGCCGTTGCTGAAGTAAATGATGATAGCTAACAGATAGGTAAACCTCCTACATATCAGATGCATGGGATACAAATGCCCAAGCAAGATGAAGCAGAGAAGTAGGACAATATGCTATTACATTTAAGCCTAAAATATCTTTAGCAATGAAATAGGCATAGTTGCTTGTACACTCATCCAGAGGTACAAACAGAGGCTCTGTTTTTTAGGAAGCAGTCAAGTCACAAATAACACAGATTCTGAGACTGCTCTCTTGGTCCATTTGGAATGACGCTGGAAAGCAGCCATTCCCCACTCTGTTTGAGAAGCCCTCTGTAAAGCACGGGTTCCACATCACTCTTCTCATTCCCCAACCCCTGCTGACCCATGGCAATTTATTTCTCCAACAATCTGAACCACAACTTCAGCTCTGGCCTACAATGTAGTCTGCAGTGATCTAACCCAACCCAAAGGTATCCTGAATTCTGAAATCGTCACAAAGGAAAAATTGTGCTAGTTCTTCTCTTTTTTAAAAGGAAACTTTTCTAGTCTATACATTTAAACAATGGCCTTTTGGGTCATGCTATAAACAGTCTATTCCTAGATTTTTACTAATTTTCAGAACCTATCATGAAATACCTTTCCCTTCCAGTAACCTGCATGGAGCTGAGAAACTTGAAACACAGCTGGTCGGTAAACACAAACAGTGGAAAATGTATCTTACAGAGTATATTTACCTAGGAAGAATGTCATTTACATTTCAGAAGTACCTGTCTGGCATGGCTATTTGTACTTAAATGGCTAGATATCATTTCAATTCCCACAGCAAATCATTTAACAGCCAGGTCATTTACAGTGACTAAAATTCAGGCAGTTAAATAGGCACTTTTAATCTCTGCTTCTACTGGGGAAAAATCCTTTTATTTATTTTTCATTTTTCATTTTGCTATAGCTGGGGGATAAAAGAAGATTAATGTAGGATATGGCCACTTCCTGCTGAGTCTGCTTTTAATGGAACTACTAGTTCATACTGTGTGCAGTAGAGAGGAAAATACTTAGAAGCCAGAAATCTTGCAGGGAGAGTGCTATTTAAAATGTCCAAGCCTTTATTAAGAAAAAGGATTATAGAGGATTAGGGTGAACACCCAGTTATCACAGCCACAAAGTAAGCATTAAGCATCATACCCAAAGTTTTCAGTTCCACCTGCCTCAGACAATGCGGTGCGTCTTCACCAACAAGGGGACGGGGCCATCCTGTAGTAGGGCTGCCTCGGGGTCACCTCCTTGTCCTTTGCAGAGATTCTGTTGATTGTGGAAATTCCTGTGGCTAGGAGTTGGGGGCTGGATTAATCTTGACAATTGTCTCAGTTTTTCTGTTGTGTGTAGAAAATGCCACAAGCTTTTCAAAAGTGTGAGTGACAACACAAAGTGAATGTTCCAGAAACAAACTAAGAGTCTCTGGAGAAAACTACAAGTTGAGGATCCATTTTCTACTCCGGACTAAGCTCGTCATTTGTGTTTTTTCCAGTCTTTTAGTTGATTTCATCTTTGTGATAAATTTTTTCAATGGACTGGAGAAAATGGAAGACTGGCAGATTTTTACCTCCCATGTAAGTTAGCTGTTCAGGACTCCACTTCAAAGTCTCAGCATGATAGGAAAGGGTTTCAGTACAATTTCAATCAGGATTTCACTTTCTCAGAGTTCTACCTGTTAAAAGAAATCTCAGAAACCAAACTGAACCAAAGTGTTAATGATTAACTAATTATGGTTTACTTTGTTTCTCCTGCAGATTATGTTTGCATGTTGACATATAGTATCAGTGTTCCCAGCCCAAAGTATAAGTAATATGGGAATTTTAGATGTACATACAAAGCCAGGGATTGAGATTGTTTTTGGTTAAGAAAGCTTTTTTCAACAATCCTAGTCAAGAGAGGAAGCCCTATACATGGACAATTACATAGGCACAGAACAAATGTTGCCTGTCTCTTAAAAGAAGTATCGAATTTAGTTCTCTCAGAGATCTAAAATATGGATAATACTATCCCTTCATACAGATATTTTAAGATGAATGAAATAACTTGTGAAAGAACATAGCATACCCTATAAACAAATTATCTGTTAGTTATGTTCTCCCTTCTGGGATGGGATCCTGAATTTGGCAACTGTTGTTCATATTTATTTTGACCATTAAACATGACCATTAAAAACAAAACAAAACAAAATGAACAAAATAGCAGAAGATTCATAGACACTGAGAAGTGACTGGTGGTTATCATGGGGGAATGGTTGGGGTAGGTGGGGAGGGTGAGCGGGATAAAGGAGCACAAAAATTCTCAATCATAATATAAGTTGTTCACAGGGATGGAAGTGCAGCATGGAGAATATAGCCAATAATTCTGTAACATCTCCCTATGTTGACAGATAGTAACTGCACTAGTGGGGGTGAGACTTTAATAATATGGGCAACTGTTGAACCACAGTGTATCATGAGTTATGTGTCTATGTTGGTGCTCATTATGTTGCCCGTCCTCAAAGCATTGCTTCTTTGCTACCAAATCTGGGTCATCATTTGTTTCATCTGGTTTCTTGCTAACATCAAATCTCTGTGCAGTCCTAAGTAACAGGATCTGCCTAGTCATAAATCCAAGTTATTGTCCAAATGTCTGGATTCTTCCTCTGTTGAGTAAATATTTGGACAGGGAAGGATATCACGGCAGGAAGTTTCTGGGTCTCTGATGAACATGTCTCTGCCTGTCAAAAAGGATGTTCATTAACATAAGACCACATAGGACCCAGTATACCTCGTTTCCAAGTGTGGAGAGAGCAAGCAAATCATGAGGCTAGAACTCCCACGTGGCAAGCTTACACCCAGCGTTCCTGTTGTGTCTGTATGCTGAAAATTGCTCTTGGGCAGAATATTTTCTACCTGGAATATGGGCTGTTTTTGCCCATGAGGTTTAGCTCACTTTAGGGTGTCAGTAAAATGTCTGGTGTTAGAAATACCTACTGATTTTTCATGTATGTGAGAAATGCATGACCAATTACATCATGTGTCTGCTGTCATGCAAAGGTGTAGTCAGCAGCAATTCCAAGATATAAGGGCAATATTTAAATAAGCTTGTTCGTGCTAGAAAGCCTACTGTACGTGTGGGTTAACCATGTTAGTACCACCACCTCATTGCCTTTGGTGTCCTCCATCAGCTTTGCTGAGGTGCAGAAACTATTCAAATCTACACTTTTAATGCCCTGTAAGTCTACCCTCTTCCATATTGCCTTGCAGTGATGACACCCTGAGAAAGCTTTGGAAGCAAAGGCATTATTTTCCTATCCCTACCAGAGTCATCTTGAGCAATCCCAAATAAAGTCAGAAGAAATAATGTGTTTTCTATGTAAATACATGTTCAGAAAATATAAAAAAACAAGACAAAAAAAGCCCAGCTGATCTCCAGCCCCTAGGCCTGGCCAATAGGAGTGTTTCCGTCTCCTGCTGTCCTGATCTTCTGGAGTCACCACTGTTGTGGCAGCGTGGAAATGTGGCTGAGAACATAGTGCATGGACTAAAAACATTGTCTGCCTCATAGGGTAACTCTGAAGATTAAATAAGTCAGACAGGAATTAATGTAGTTATTGTCACTATACAAAACTATTGGCACATATTAGCACGTTTTTCGAATTTTAACCTATAATATATCTTTAATGAATTTTCAAGTAAAGTACATGCCTTTTTAACTGTTAATATATTACATTTTGGACAGTTGACTATTCTGTAATATGACCAGCCCATTGCCAGCTTCATCCCTGAAAGTTTTACATGTGCACCAAGAGAATATACAATACTATTGATAGAATTGCCCATACTAGCTAAACTTGGAAAGAATCCAAATATCCATTAACAAGAGAGTAGATAAATAATTTTTAGTGTATTTGCACAATGAAATATTCTTCCTCAGTAAAAATTAATGAACTACAACTTCATGCAATGCTGTCAATGAATCTTTAAAATAGTAATACTTAAAAAGACCAAATACAGTATGATACCATTTTTTAAAAGTTGAAGAACAAAATAAACAATGTTCTACTTCTAAATAAATACATATGTTGTAAACCCATGAAAAAGTAAGCAAATTATGAAAAATAAAATTCAGCTCAGGTGGGGAAAGGTCAGCAGAAGCAGGAAGAGGAAGGAGCTGAAAGTGAAGGTAGGAGGACAATTCTGATGATGTTCTAGGATGTAAGTGAATAGTGAGGTCACAGGCATTTCATTCCATTATTATACTCTGTAAGCTGTATATATGTCATTATTTAGTATTAAATATTGCAAAATACAAAAGAGTCAATATAGGTAGAAATCTTAGTATTTTCTTCCTGAACCTCAATGTACCCCCTGGGGCTACACAGAGACAACTAAATTAAGCAATGGGAGTCATGGATATGTTTCTACTGGAGTAGTGAAATGCTCATATTCCTGTTTTAAAAAGCTATATAGTTTTATCAACATTGTAGAGGATAGACAATCCATGTGAGAGATCTTGAGGTTCTGACCCAATACAATGACTTTTGTAATGAATTACATGGAGTGGGGCTTGAGCTATTTAAGAAGTAGAACTAACAGGAATTGGTCATAAGTGAAGGAGATAACAGTCATTCACGATAACTATTAGTTTCTTGGATTGAACAACCAATGTCATTAACCAAGCCAGGGAATCCAGTAAAAGAGGCATAATCACAGAGTAATATGAAAGGATCATGTTATATACCTGAGAGTTTGAAGCGTCTACGTAAGTGTGAGGTTGTCCAGCAGTGGTTAGAAATGCTTTCTGAAGCCCCAGGAGAATGGTGGGCTCTGAGAATAAAGACCCACACATCACCAACATGCCAGTAATTAAGACCACAGAAGTAGATACGATTGTTTAAGAAAGAGCATGTCAAGTGAAAAGATGGAAAGAGCTACACTGGATTCATAGAGGTCATCCGCCATGGATGAGGCTGAGGAGAAATTCTCAGGGGTGTAGGAAAGAAACAGTTAAGTGTGAAAAAAAACAGTGACTAATGGTGTCAAGTGCCTCCAGACAAGTCAGATGAAATAGAAATTGTAACTGAAACACAGAGAGGTTATGCAAAATTCAAGCCTGCAAACCAGACGTCTTAACTCCTTTGTGGTGCCCTACCCACTAATCTAATCGTGGTCAAATTATGTGTGCCAGCTACAGCTGCTATAGAATGCTGTAGCTACTGGAAGATTTAGAAGGACATTGTTCTTCATTCTACAAATGCTGGACAACTTTTATCTGCCAGGCACTATTAAGGCTCTGCTTTTACAATCCTTAAGAATATTTTCTGTTAATAGTGAAGGAACCCATTCATCATTATATATATATACATACATACACAAACAGCATGGGGTGAGAGACTGTTGATAATAGAATGGTAGTAACTCTCTTTGCCTTAAGAAGCTTATAGCATTAAACTGAAAAAAAATATTTCAAGAATTAATTATAAATCTAATATATGGAATAAAAATGATTTCCTAGGGGAAATGACATTTAAGCTGAGAACAGCCCTTAAGCATAGAAGTACCATAATTTTCATGAAAGCTTTAATTTGGAAAAAAAGAACTGTTCTGCTGTAAAAATGATCGAAAACCACTGCATTTATATAGAAATCCCAAATTATAGATCATATTGGCTATGTTAAAAATTTCTAAATTAGATTAATAATACAGGAGGATGTGTCTTAAACGATGTGGAAGTAAAATAACAAGATACTTGCTGTTCTAAGGAAGAAAGAAATAGAAAGAAACTATATTTCTTCTTCATATGCTCCTGTATTGTTTGGTTTATGACAATTAAAAAGCACTAATATTAATTATAATGAAAACAGCCACTCTGTAGAAAATTTTAGAATTCATATTGTTTTGTGGGTCTGTTATTGCATCCTAGGAATTTACAGAGACAGTATATTTGTTTAAATATACATAATGACAGCCTAGGAACTAGGAAGTGTTAATTCTAAAATTTGATTTAAACAAAATTCCTGCTAGTTGCTTTGAATTGAGAAAGTCCTTAGGCCACAAATTTTGCAGAGCTCCATTCCTCAGAGACACTGCAAACTGGAGTTTTGTACATTGGCCCTGTATGTATACTCTGTTCTGTTGTGAAAAACATATGACTCCTTTGGTATTTTTAATGACTAATCCAAAGTTATGAACTAAACTAGCTATAAAGACTAATAGACATAGCTACACCCTGATTCCTCACTTGCCATGTGAAATCCATTCTCAGAGGTGTTTTCCCCATTTACCTGTGTAAAAGCTGTGTAGTTTTTGTCTATCATCCTGTTGTCATCTCTTGATGTAGGCTTATAAAAAAGCAACTTGAAACTTGGCAAGGTTAAAAATAAGGGGTTATTTTCCTGAAGGCCTTCTTTTATATAGCAAACAAAATATCTTAAAAGAATGAGGCCAGGTACAGGTTTCTGATAAAATATGATTTAATCTTTGGGCTAGCTTTTATAGTTGACCTTGCAATTGAAGTGCATTTATGTAAAATATCAGCTGTGTAGATGGGGAGAATAAGAAAATAAAGTAATTAAAAATAAAATGGGGAATAACTGGAAAACCTAGTAAAATATTGACCAAATGACTTTGTTTTTCGCCACCTTGGTTAATCAAATACTTTGTGACACACATCACTCTGCATGGAATGACATTGCTTTCACCCTAAACCAGGTTTCTATGAGCAGTTTTTATGTCAGAACGGTGCACTGGGGAACATAATCCTTTGCCAAATTCCCAGAAGTTCAAAAGAAAGGGCTCTTATCTCTGCTGCTCCTTAAGTTTCTGGTAATTCGATGGAGAAATAAACAATACTTTCAACTTGCAATTTTATCTCCAATGGTTTATTTGATCTTCAAAAATTCCAGTAGAAAGGGAAGGATAAAAAGTATTTGCAATAATTCTTCTACCAGTGGGGGGAGATGAGTACGTTAAATGAGTAAGTGAAATATGGGGAATATGCTGATGTTTCAAGAACAAAGGGACTGAACTCTTCTGAGCAACTCAAGGTGGAGGAAACCATTCCTGAACTCAAGAAATATAAAATCTCTTATCAGTTTAAAAAATGCTTCCCCCTATATAGCCTTGTTTTTTTATGTCTTTTGATTTCCAGACCTGAATTACATTTACAGCTAAAGCAGAAGTTAACAGTTCTGAACCAACTGCTATTTCATGTTTCAAAAGTATTTTAAGTAATACCAATAGACTTTGGCTTCATGTTTCCCAAACTTGACTGCATATATTCTCAGCAAAGTTGGCTGGGAGTAGAAAGAGAGGTGGCGGAAGCTGGGGCAGAGCTGACCAGCCTGCAGAGTGCTGACACGACGGCCCGGTGGCAGGCTCAGGCTCTGAGCTAACTGTTCTGCCTCAAGTGATCCCTCTTGCTTAGTACAAGGCCTTTCACAATCTGGCCCTTATCTGACTTATAGCTTCTTCTACTTCATGTCTTCATTATAACACATTTCCACTCTCAGCTCATCCCCACTCCCAGATCTCACTCCCCGTCTCCTTGCACTATACTCCAGACACTCTCTTTGTATTCCCTAAGGAAGTTTAGTTTCCTTCATTCTTCACCTAGAATGCTTCTGTGCCCCCAGTCTCCAGGGCAGCCTGCTGAAGTCCTATTCTTCTTCAAGACTTAGCTCAAATGTCTTCTTTAGGAAGACTTTCCAGATTCCTCTTCTATACACAAACACAATTGTTGACATATTCAGGGATTTCCTCAGTAACCGTTTTATATTTATTGTAAATATATTCATTATATTATTTTATTTTATGTTATGTTATTATTATATATAACATTGTTAATATTTTAATATTATAAATCTACTATATTGTAGTTATTTGCTTGCATGTGTCTTTCTTCCATGGCTAGAGCATGAGCTCCTGAAGGGCAGAGCTGTATCTTCTCTATAACCCAAATACTTGCCATAGTGCCTGCTGCTTAGTAGTGGTTCAATAAATGCTTGATGGATAAATGAATGAACTTAGTCTCAACCTTCAAGAAACATATTGTTTCCTATATCTCAATGAAGCCTTGAAGATCTATTTAAAATAGGGAAAATTGTCTTCTCTGAGTTCTAGCAACACTTTATTCCTTGCTTGTGGTTGTTATCACTTTCCTGGAATTTAATTGAATTATCCCTATCTTCTTTATCAAAAAAAGATCATGCCTTCTTCTGTCATCTTTCCCCCATGCAGTATTGTGCTTTGAACAACATTCTCCTTGCTATTTGCTGAAATAAAATTTTATATTTGCAATGTTTTCCCAAATACTTGTCATGAAACAATGCAATGGTCTTTTGCAAGGCAGAGATGATCTTAGATTAATTTTTCTTGGTGTGGGCCCAGCACATAACAGGTGCCAAATAAACAGGTGCTGGGAACATGAAGGGAGAAAATGTCTACTTAAGAAGTAAAGATCCTTTGCTTGTTCATCTGTGGGCAAAAAAATGTCCTTGAGCAAATACTGAGAGTAGAACAGTTCTAATCACCCAGTTTTCATGACTAGACTTCATAGACTTTTTCTTTCAGTGCTTAGGTATCCTTGGAATTAATGATTTCAGAAGGGATAAATAGCAGTTTTTAAACTCAGAATTATTATTTTATTTTATTTTTTCCTTTTTAACTCAAATTAACTTTTTCATTCACTGTCATATCCACCTAAACAATGACAATACTGAAAACAGTTGGAAATAGGTGAAGCAGCAGTCTCTTTCATGGTACTTGATTGAGAAGTTCAAGTATACCCTAAGCATATGTTAATAACCACATTCAAGAATAAGATGGTTCCAATTACTAAGAATAAAATCTTAAAGGTCTCATTGCTCTCACAATGATAATATGAGCCCAATTTATTGAGAACTTTTACATGCGGGTCTTCTGGTAATCTCTTCACAAGTATTCTCATTTGGCTCTCTACAATCCTGTAGACCAAGCACCATTACACCCTCTCTGCAGAGGAGAAAACTGAGGCTCATATATGTTCATCAATTTACCCAATGTCATGTAGCTTTACTGCCTTTTCACAGGATGTAATTCAATTCTGATTGAAAATCAGGGTGGAAAGAATCCTTACAGATTTTCTTTCAGAACCTTAATATGTCTAGTAAGTGACCTATATATGTCTCTGTGACTTAAGAACAGAATTTCATTATTCTACATCATCAGAAGGACAGATAAAAATTAGAAAACTTAATTCTTAATGATCTGGAAAGGGGAACATGTTAGATTACACAATACCTGGTCCACAAGGCAAAATGATCTCAACCAACAAATTCACCTAAGACTTTTACCAAAGTCAGCCAACAAAACTGGCCAGTTGAATTCTAGTCCTTGTTTTTCTTTCACAGCCATATGTCTCTGAGCATGAGTACACACATGAATAATACATGTCACTGCGAAGATGTTGCACCATAAATAAAACACATATATCAAAGTGACTGGCTCCACTTCAGGAATTCAGCCACTTCTGCTGAGGAAGCTTAGTTTGGCAAAGTTAAGTTTCCTTTAATTTACTACATGCTCTGACTCTGTAGCTTCACATGAACTTCATTTGTGCTTGGGAAACTCAGTCTCTCTCTGCTTGGTTCTCATATCAGCAAAAGTGGCCTGCCCATCACCAGCATAGCTTTAAAAATATTGACTATAAAAATGCTCATGGATTGATTGTAAAGAAAATTAGATGTCTCCATAGGTATGTGGAGGAATCTTGCTTTCCAGAGAATTTGCTTACATCAATGTGCAGATATAAGGGAAGGGTTATAGTTGTATAAGATGATTGATCATTTGAATCATGAAAAGCATTCTTTCTAAAACACTCTCCAGAACTCCCTTGCTGACAGAAGCAGCCTTAACAGCATAAACAACAAAACTTCCATAAGAAACAGTTGGTCAAGCTTATTACAAGCCATTACATCTGCTGTCAAAATGACTACTTCCTCAGATTGACCTCCTCTGACCTAGCGGCTCTAAACTTCCGCTTCTTGGCTCTTTAAGACACATTTGATCACCAGATCTAAACAAAACCATCTTGTGCAAAATATCACTGAGGTTACACGTGGTTTATATTTTAAACCAGAGATGGAAGGAAAGACTATGTCCATTGTTAGCCTGCCTAGCTCCTAAAGTCATGCATAAGAAAACATCTAGTGGATTTGAGGAAAGAATCAAATCTTTGGAAGGAAGCACATTAAAGGCAGAAATGGTTAATACGAGGCCCTGGAAGCTAATTTGAGAAATTTCTCACTGTACATGACAACAGGGATGCTTTTCTTATATGTATTTATAACACACAAACAAATCTAAATATACATTAAAACTTCTAATTTTCTTCTAGGTAGTCTAATTTAGACTAAGTGAGGATATGTCATTTCTTTTTGCCGACTCTTTCTGCTCAGTTCTCATTATAAACATAAACAACAATAAATATGCCATTCTGTTATCTGGCATGCTCTTTGTCTAAATTAATAGAACCTGAAATTTTGCTTCAATAAGAAGGTCCACCTAGTTTGACCTAGTTGATTTTCCAATATTGTTTGTCAGAATTCAGTAGGGAAGTGCTATTTATAGCACATTGATTTTTTGTTGCTTGTTTTGGTTTGGTTTTATTGTGTGTGCTTTTACATAACAACAATATTTTATAAAGAATTGGGACTCTTTTGAAAATACTTCCAGTGAGGCATTGTGTTTGTACTAAGGATACCAATATAAATATGACCTGCTTCTTCCTTTTAGGAGGAAATACGCATATATATATGCACTTTTAATGGTATTGATAAGCTCAGTGATACTTGGGAGCAAAGAGATGGTGTGGAGAATACTAACTCCCAAGAAATCCAAAGACTCTACAGAGGAAGGGGAAATAGAATGAGGTCTTAGAGTTTGGAAGGTAATGTAGGAAAAGGGAATAACATGAAGTCACAAAGACACCTGGTCATCTCAAGGGGAAGCGAAAAGTTCAGCATGGTTGGGATTAAGATGTGAAAGCATCAATTTTTGGAGAACAGACTATTGACTTTGTAGGAGTATAAAAGACTAAACAAAAGACTTATAAATGGTAGAGATCAATATTGATTCAAATCACATGTGAGGACATCATCAAAAATCATGTGAGATACAAGGTATGTCTCAGAGGATACCTGAACTCTAGATAAATGTTCTCAAAGTGGGGTCCCTAGACAAGCATCATTCACATCTCTTGAGAACTCATTAGAAATTCAAATTCTTGGGCCCCATCCTGGAACCTGGGGTGAAGCCAAGTAGTCTGTGTTTTTGTAAGTCCTCCAGTGATTCTGGTTGCTTACTACAAACCACTGATGTAGAAGAAGGAAGTATGTATTCCAAGTGCAAGGAATAGCACAGGAAAAGGTGTAGAGGCTGGAGTGAGGCTGGTAGAGTCCAGAAAACAGGCACAGAAATGTTTCATTCTTTTCTGATTTTGTCTATTAATTCATTATTTAATCAAAAACATTAACAAATAAAGGTTACCACTCTAGGTCATATTTCTATACTAGGAATTTGATTCTGTAGTATGATTCCAGAATTCAACATATCTAAAGTCTGGTTACTGCATATAGTGGAAGAAAAATTGTCAGACTGAGAATCTGAGAGAGAAATTTTAAATTGCAATGGCCTGCAAAATGGAAATGCTTTTGTAGATTCTTCAATTGGATAGCAACATAAATAAGACAGAATTTGGGGAAGCTGGAGCTGACAACAATGTAACAAAAGAGAACAGGTTGGTTAGATTCTTTTTAGGTGTTCTTGCTGTAAAGGCATGCTCTTTTGTATAAGACCATTATTTGAAAGGATCAGGAAAGACCCTACCTCCCAAATATATGCCTATGCCTAGCAGAATCCTTAAAGTTCTTCCACTGCAGAGTCATTCTTTGGGCTTTTTTTCCCCATCAGTCCTGTGGGAGAATAAATACTGTATCAGTTTAAAATCTAGGGAAGGAATAAATTGACACCTGGTTGAAAGCAATATCTTAGTAGAAGGGGAATGAGAAAGAATTAAAAAAAAAAAGAAGGGGAAGTTCCTGCCCAAGGTAGATTTTTCCCACTTCTCACCGGGGCTCATTTGGCCCAAAACAAGGTGGGTGCCATTTAAAACATAAGGAAATTAGGATTAGAGACTGAAATTGATCTCAGTGGAAAACAGAGAGAAATATTATTATTATAAACATGGTGAGTTTTGGGTAAGGAGATATAACAGTTGAAAATCACTTGTGGTAGTTGGAAATTCAGAAGTAGAATTGTGTAAGCTGACATAGCTTGTATTTAGTGTCACTAATGATGCCTATAGCTCAGTGTTTTTGATAGACCACGTAACATTTCTTAATGCACTATTTAACGAACATCACTTGCTTGGTGTGAAATACATTTTACAGTCCCTAACTAACATTAACCAACTAACACTGAATTAAGTTAGCACTTATAACGCAACATGGATCTTCTCTCACCATAACAGAGTTATTAAGCAATAGAATACAACAAATAAAAGTGCTGTGCCTAATGGCCATACCCTGAGTCCTTTATTGCCTGTGGGTTTAGGACAGTGTGATTTGTGCCATTACAGCTCAGACAATCTCAGACTAAGTCATTAGAGAGCAGAAATCACAGGCTGTGCTTTAATACCACTCACTTCCAGATGCACACAGCAAGCCTGAATTAAAACAACTCTTTCTTATGTGAGACACAGCTTCTCCGCATCATTGCACATTTTTCTGTTCTTGCTACTTAGGAGGACACTACTGTTTGCCCAGCTGCTGACACTGAAAGGAACACAAGGAAGACTTTCTCTCTTTTCCCTCCATTTTCTCAAACTTCCTAGGTCAGATTTTCCACTTGCTTGCTCCTTCCAGCAATTTTCTAAAGTCACACTATTTGATACAAGATAAAAAAACTAAATTTAATGATCACCATCTAGTATGTTCCAGTTATTATTGCAGGCAGTTTCCTTATGTTATATGATTTATTCCTGGCAATAATTCAACAGGTATTATCTCTCTCTCTATTTTTTCATATGAAAAAATGAGATTTAGTAACCTGTCCAAGGTCACTGCTAGTGGGTTAAAAGATTTGGGGCAAAATGTGTGGAGCAGAGGTATTTCCTAGAAGCTGGTTTTGGACCAGGGAAAAACAAAATAAAAGCAAGTTGTCCCTTGACCCTGAGATTTTGATAACCATCCCTTTTTATCTCATCTTCAAAGACTTTTCCAGCCAACATCAATAAATCAAGGCTCCACATTAGGTAGAGTCATCCTAAATTCCAGATTTGAAGGCAGCATGTCTTCGATGCCCACTGATCATTATGTTCAGAAACTCTTACCCTAAGCTCTTGGTGTTGTTATACTTCCTGTTGCCTCCTAGATTCCTGTGTGCCCACTTTAGTGTCATATTGCAGCCCACCTTCTTCAGGCATTGCCCTAACCAAACTTCAGTCCACATCCATTCTCTGCACTAGCAAATTGTTCATATAGTCTGTATCTGTACTAAGTTTGTCTCAACTAGATGATAACAAGAGTTATTAAGTTGCTAATAGCTATGGGACCTAATACAGTAACCTAAAAAAGGCTAATTCAATGGAAAACTTGGTAATGCCTCTCAATCCGTGAGTCTGTTGACATGAGACTTAGCAGACTGCTTAGCTAATATAGAGAAGGCATAGTAATGAGATGTCAATGAATATTCCTTTCTAAATACTATATTATAAGGTAAATTTTATACATATACAATACATGTATTTTAAATATTCACTTTTTTATTTTCAAGTTGTTCAACTTTTATAAATCAGAATACATTCATATAGACGGGTTTCTTTATTAGAGTTTCTTAGAGAGGATTCTCTTATGAACATTAGATTTGAGAATCATTCAAAATTATTTAGTGTGTATGTTTGTGTTTGAATTTTTTCCATTAACTTCATTAATATTCTCAAAAAGGTCTACGAATCCATGTCCAACCCACCAAAAAAAAAAGTCAAAATGTGGAGAGCTGTAAGCCTAGAGTAATGTTAAAGTGAACATAGTCTCCCAAGTTTAAATGCTTCCTTTTGTTAGGAATTAAGCAGCATTTCCTCTTCTGAAAACGGTTCTTTTCTCCCAACCCTATCCCACTCATGGGCTTCCCTAGGTGTTTTCACTACCTTTTTCTGGCTTTATCTATTTTTACATATATCTGTTTGTTGGTTACAGTTAAGATTATATTCCTCATTTTGTGCACTTCGGTTGTATATTTTAACATAGTATGTTCTATATACTTACAAACCATGTTCATCTACTTCCACAAAGAATTTTAAATAGCATACATGAAAACATGTACACAGGTAGCCAAAATAAAGAATAAATAGTATTGACAACCAAGTAGAGAAAAAAAGAATAAAATCCCTTAGGAGCCAGGGAGAAGATGCACAACTATTAGTTCTGATGCTTAGTTACCAAGGCAAAACAGAAACACAAATGGTTATGTAGCTTTCCACATTTGATAATAAAAAGTAAACCTATTTTTCAGAAGAGAAAAATGTTTTGGATACTGATTTCCACAAAGAATATTTTCAAGGCTTCCTGCACGTTGTTCACAGACATTCCAGATCTTCATCAGCCTCTCATCTCTTCTACCCTCTCCTCTTTTCCACACTATCAACATTCCCATCAGGTTGCAAATTACATCATCAGTGTTCAGAACAGTATTTCTCTCCCACAGGTTCATGGACACCAGTTCATGGACGATCAACTCATGTTAATGATCAAGGCTTTTTGGCCACCCTTCTTTGATGGATAAAGAGACATTTAATATAAGAATATGGCCTAGGAAAGATGAGTTTTGGAAATGTTACTAGTCATACCATACCATTTCACTTTTTTCTTTTGATTATTACTCATCATAAGCATCCTTTAGGCAACTGGGAAGTAACAGTCAATATTGAGCTCTCTGGAGACTTCCTAAAATGTAACATTTAGGTATGTTGATTAAGAAGAGATTTACCAAAACATTTGGATGGCAGAGAATCATTTGGGAGTTGGCATTCTGCTATGAAACATAAGAAAAATGACTAGTATTTTCATCCTGATGAAAAACCAGCCTGTCTTTGCTCAAAATTGGGCAGCCAAGAATTTGCAATCTCTGTGCTTTCATGTGCCTGTTCAGTGCATGTACATCATCCTTCGGCCAACTACTCTAAGACACTGGATGGGGTAGGCAAAAATTCTAAAGCTCTCCCTCCAAAGATGTTCTGTCCAAATACCCTATGAATGTGATAAGATCCCAGGATTATGTTTTATAGTGCAGTTGATCATAAAATAGGGGGATTATCCAGATGGGCCTCATCTAATAACATCAGCCTTTAAAAGCAGAAAATTTTCTCTCCTGGTGGCAGAATTCAGAGACGTTGGAAGAGTGAAAAGGATTCAGTGGGCTGTAGCTGGTTTGAAGATGAAAGGGGTCATGTGAGAAGAAATTGTGGGGTGGAGTCTTCAGGAGCTAGGAGACACCCCAGCTGACAGTCAGCAAAGAAATAAGACCCTCATCCTATAACCACAGGAAATGAGTTCTGCAAATAACTGAAATGAACTTGGCAAAGGACCTTGCAGGTGAGAATGCAGTCAACTGACATCTTGATTTTACCCTTGTGAGGCCCTGAGACAAGAATCCAGTCATTTCTTCCTGGACTTCCAATCTTCAGAAATGTTAGATACCAAATGTGAAACTCCTAACTTTGTGGTTAATTTGTTACACAGCAATAAAAAAAATAATAATTTGGAGCTTGTGACTACTTTCATTGAACTCTAATGTCTCTGAGCTTTATTTAAAGTATATGTATTCTTAATTCATTTAAAAGTGATAACTTGGATTGAAAGAAAGAGGGATTAGAAGAGACTAGGAAGCCATATATTTATTTTTTTCAGATCAATTTTAAATGTTTTAAGAATTAAACCAGTTTCCTTCCCTCCTACCAGAGGTATGTGTTTTTCCTCACCTTTTACCAGAGCTGTATCATTAATTGATTAATTAATTTGTTTACTTTTATCAAAATTAATGATTCTGTAATGGCAAAATTTTAAGTAGCATTTAAAAATTGATAAGGAATGTTTTCTGGAAGGAGATGATGTTTGTGGTCAAAGGTCAAATTTACACACCTGTCACTTCTGTGTAAGGAAGATCTCATCATTATCCATTCTTTCGATCTATCAGTGTAAACTGAGTGACTACTTTATTTCAGAGACTGTGCTGGACACTGGGGAGATAAAGGGTAAAAAAAAAAGAAGAGTCTCAGCCCTCCAGGAGGACATCAAGGAGCTTACAAACACAAAGAAAGACAGATAAACTAGTTACTGAAATGTGATGTGATAAGAGGAATGTTCGGATGAGAATAGAGTCCTGAAGGAATACAAAGGGACAATGTAAAATGTAACCATAGGTAGTCAATGAAAGATTCCACAGGAAAGTAAAATCAAAGCTAAGTCCTGATAGAGAGCATGAGATAAGGCAATGAATGGCAGGAGAGGATTGGGGTTTGAGGTGGGGACAACCCTCAAAACATCCAAGATGCCAAAAGGGAGTCTGGGCTTAAAGATGGAACAGAACAGAGGTATAAAGGGTCCTGATTATTCAGGACCATCTATGTATGTGGTATTAATAAGTTTGGAATTCATTCTGGGAGAAATGAGAAATTTGACACTTTTAATCAGCGAAGTGCTAAGGTTATATATATATATATATATTTTTTTTTTTTTTTTCAGATACCGTTTTTTAAAATTTTGGTATCATTAATCTACAATTACATGAGGAACATTATGTTTACTAGGCTCCCCCCTTCACCAAGTCCCCTCCACAAACCCCATTATGGTCACTGTCCATCAGTGTAATAAGATGCTGTAGAATCACTACTTGTCTTCTCTGTGTTGCACAGCCCTCTCTGTGCCTCCCCCAACATTATACATGCTAATTGTAAGGCGCCCTTTTTTTTCCGCTAAAGTTATATTTATGTTTCAGAAATCTCTCTCTGGCTGCAGCGTGGAGAATCGATGAGGAGGAAAGGTCACTTGGGCTGCACAGTGAGTAGATGGCGGGGGGGGGATGCTGAGGGGAGGGTGGGAGAAACAAGGCTGGGGGCAGTAAGAAGCGTTAGAGTAAACCATAAGATTAAGACATATGAACAAATTAGCTACAATGGGGAAAGAGAATGAACAGATTTGAGGATATTAAAGAGATGCAGAATTGGCCAGTGTGGATATAATTCCAGGCTTTGGGATACAGTTATGAGTGGGGTTAAGTCGCACATCATGTCTGGTTAGCCACTGGATACAAAGGTGAGAACTCTGAATAGGAGAGACTTGGATGCCAGCATGAGGATGTGAATTTAAGCCACAGAATCTACAAAGTGTATGCTGTGCAAAAGGGATTAATTAAATCTCTAGGGTGCATCAAAAAGAACAGTTAGGTGAAGAGGATCCTACAAATGTGGATGTACCTGAGATTCCCTAGTAGACATCATCAGCCTAATTTGAAGTTGGGCACCCAAAGAAAAAACCTACTTAGATAGCTTCGTGCCTATTGATGTTCATTAAAGGAATCCATGATTCTTTTTTATTATTTTACATGGTAATTAAATATAACATGAAAATGAAAGACACTTTTAAAGACATAAAAGTTGATCATCATTTATTATATTTATACATTTTTTAAAGCAATGGGCTAGTTTTGCTTTCAAATATATTTCATTTTTGTTTATTTCCAAAGAATATGAAGCTAGTTCTATAATTTCATTCCCACCAAACTGGGTAAGAGGTAGCTCTAATTCAAAGTATTAGTCTTTAACTTTGAAATGAAAGATTACGCTTTGGAGCCTAACTCAAATTCTGTAACTAAAAGACTGCAGTCTAGATTACCAATATCTATTTTGAAATACTATGTACACTCTTCCTCTTTAAAAAAAAAACATAGGGGTAGGACCATAGTGTATTTTAGCAAAAGACTTCTTTAAAACACTTTGCGGTATAGAAATCAGAGCTTGGAAGAGGAAGAAAAGCTAATGCATGAAATATAAGAGCTAGTGCACAATCATCACACTTGAGGTGAGCACCAGGTTAGGCAGGGAAAAAATCAAATCACTCTAGAGTTTTTCAGTACAATTAATGCAAATATAGCTTGTAAGTGTCCCTTACTAAAATTACGATAATAATTTTCAAAATTTACCCTAACATTCCTAACTGAAATGAGACATCAGTATTTTGGGAAGTATTCCTTGATAGAGCCATATTTTAAAAATATTTTGTATTTTGATTTCTGAATTTGGTAACATCAACTACAGAAATTTCAAGCATTCTCTAACATCTGGATATTATTTAGATGTTTACTTGGCATTTTTTTAAACAATTACCTAATAGAATCTTTCATGGGGGACTTTGATTCATGTTTCTAACTCAGTGGTCACATTACAATCTTTAATATAGTAATAATTACATTGAACCTGTCCTTAAGTGGACAGGCTAATGAAAATATTAATATAAATGATTCAGGTTTTCCAGAAAGGAGCTGATTATTTGCCAGGAAGACGGAAGCAAGAATAAAACTGACCACCTCTTATTTTGTCAATATACTTGATGGATACTTACAAGGGCATAGGATTACTAATTAAATGTGGACTTCATTGATTGCACATTTATAACAATAATATTTATGCATAAAGACTTGTCAAGTTCAGAAAACTCATAATGATTTTCTGCTTTACAATGATTATCCTCTTAAGAGTATTCAAATCTCTACTCTGGCAAAAAATTTTGTTTTCTTTTTACCATTAAATACTTATGAGATAGTTCAACCACTGCTTTCATAATTTGGCATTATTTAAACCCCTCCTTTTTAGTTAAAAACCTTTCTTTTTTGGTTTAAAATGGGAATTGGGAATCAGCATTCTTATGTCATTACATCAGTCTCTGACTACTATGGATGATTTCATCCACAGGTGATTCTAGCTACCTCTTACCATTATTGTATTAACTATAAAATCTATTTTCTAAGCTTCATAGTCTTTTCTGAAAATATAACCCTTGTGTATAAGTCACTGGATACTGCCATTTGTATATCCTACATAAGTTTCAAACTCAGTATATTTCAAATTGAGCCTTTCCTCATTTAATGTTACCAAAATCTCATCATTCACCCAGAGCAAGAAATCATGAGAGACTACAATTTTCCTCTTTCTCTCTCCTCACAAGAAATCAGACAGAAATCAGGATGAGTCAATTTCTGTAATACCACTGGGATCTGTTCCATCTTTTGCACTCCTAAGAGCACTGCCTTAAATCAAAACCACTTGCCAGAATTACCAAAACAGCCTCCTTAGTATCATATCTTTGCTTCTAATATAGTACCACAAATCCTTTCTTTATGGTGTCACCAGCATTACAATTTTAAATTGAGATTTATTCATAGCATTCCTGCTAAAAAAACCCTGAAAGTCACGTTCTCTTTCTTGGTATAAAAAATGAAATTCCTTAATAAGACTTAGAAGGCTGATGGAAACAGCTCCTATGTACCAAATACTTTCCTTATTAGAATTATTATATAAAGCCACCCCCGCTATGGTATTACAGCCTCCATAACTCAGCAACCAGACAAGGTCATATTACTCATTCTTAACAAAAGCACAACAGCAGATATGAAGCATGCTATTTGATGGTTCAGACTTTACAGAGGAAGTGCTGGCCCTAGCAATCCAGCCTTGACTACACAGAGGGTCTTAGGCTGAAAGGAATCAGTCCCTGAATCATGTGTGGCATGGGTCTCCTAGTGGATCTGTAACACCCACCCTGGGCTGTTATTTGAGAGAGAAATAAACTTATGTTGTGTTTGAGCTACAACATTTTGAGGTACATTTGTTGCCATAGTTTAGCCCACCCCAAGATAAAAACTTATAACTCAATCCCTAATTATCTCTCCACTTTATCTTTTACCAATTTCCAACCTTTCAGCGTGTATCCTAAGTTTCAGCCATACCAAACTACTTAAATTCCATAGATAAGTCATGCTCACTCTTGCTTTTGTGCCTGCAGGGTTACATCTTCTCCTGCCTTATTCTTTAAGACTGGCTGGGCATCACTTCTCTGGAA
The DNA here is from genome assembly GCF_040802235.1 of Manis javanica. Taxonomy (NCBI): domain Eukaryota; kingdom Metazoa; phylum Chordata; class Mammalia; order Pholidota; family Manidae; genus Manis; species Manis javanica. Next base: position 58,381,106 of record NC_133159.1, read on the forward strand.
CATTTTCTTTCTCTTTGTTATGTGTTGAACTGTGTCCTCCCTCCCCCAAACTCATATATTGAAGCCCTAAACACCAGTACCTCAGAACATGACTATATTTGGCAATAGGGACTTTAAAGAAGTAGTTAAAGTTACATTTGGTCTTTATGGAGGGTCTTAATCCAGTCTCACTGGTGTATTTATAAGAAGAGGAAATTCGGGCACACAGAGAGACACCAGGGATAGGCTCACACAGGAAAAGACAATGTGAGGATGCAGCAAGAAGGTGGCCATCTGCAAGCCAAGGAGAGAAGCCACGGGAGAAACCAAACTTGCCGACATCTTGATCCTGGACTTCCAGCTTCCAAAACTGTGAGAAAATTAATTTCTGTTATTTAAGGGACCCGCTCTGGTATTTTGTCACGGCTGCCCTAGTCAAACTAGTCAACCCTCTTTGAAGCAGAAATTCCATAGCATTCGGAGATGCCCCCTTTAGCACTGATCAGAGCTATTTTTTCAATCACAGGTTACTTGTCTGTCTCCCTAACTAATCTGTGAATCTTTGAGGAAAGTAACTCTGTCATTCATCTATTTTATTTAACCCCTGATGATACATTGGAAATGAATGAGAAGTGAGTAAATGTTCTTTTAGAATGGATTAACTTTTTTCTCTACAACTTGCAGTTCACCAGTAAGTAAGTAGTTGTTTAAGTTTTCCCTTATTGGCTAACTTCCTGACATATCTGGCCAGGTTGCCAAACATGTAATGTTCAGTTTGACATTGGATTTTGTTCCTGGAAGCTCTGCTTTGTCATTTTTTATATTGTGCAGCATCACTTAAAGATGAGGTTTCTGTACCTTTGCACATTTGCTAAGGTCCAGAAGATGAAGATGCGTTTTAGAGCAAAAACAAAGTCTTCCTTCAGTTAATCTGGTGGGGCTGTGGTAGTGGGCTGCTTTGGGGATTCGATCCACTTTGCAATAGCCTCCTTTTCCCAATAACTATCCACTTATGCAGGGGTGTTTTTATCCCAGCCTGTAAGCCACGCTTGCTTGGACCAGAATAGTCATTAGATTCAAGTTTGACTAGTAAGAGTCTATTTTATAAATTCTGAATAGAGAATGAGAGAAAGTAATGTCAGTTCGAGCAGTTGAAATTGAGAGATATAAACTCCAGCACTGTGAGACAGTCGTGAGCATTGAGGAAACAGAGACATTTGCCTGAGGAGTGAGACGAATCCCCAATACTGAAGATATGAAGAGAAAACCAAAGACTAACATGTGGCTACAAGAACTGAGTGACAGAGAGAGGTCAGGTGAGGGGGCAGCTGTAATGCCAATTAATTTTCATTTCATCATTTCAGTTCCTTGTAAGGTCCTATTGCACTCTGGGATCTTGGGTTCCATGAAATTCTTATAACAAATTCCATTTTGGTTTAAGGTAATTTGAAATCAATTTCTGTTATTTGCAGTAAAAGGGGTCCTTGTTGGAATTAATTGAACAGTATAGCTGACATGTATAATTTTTGATCAATTCATTCTCCTTTGATTCTGGTAACTATACTTTGGTCATCCTTTTTGGAGTCCCTTTCCCTTATTCCAGTCCATGAAGTTCATTAGGGCCAACCCTGGGCCGTAGTAATTGGTTCAAGAAGGGAAACATCATCTACTGGGCTAATACCTCCATCAGCAGTATTTACTAGAACTATGTTGCAGTATTTTCCCCCCTCTGGTTGCTTAACTAGTAAGGAAGACAACTTGGAGCTGCTGTTGGTCATCTTGTCACCCTGAAGAGAGAAACTTCTTGAGAATAAAACCGAAGTAGAAGAAGGCAGAGCAAAAGACAGAAAAATCCAGATTCTTCATACATCATTTGAACACCAAGATACCTGTTTTTAAAGCCCTAGACTCTTCAGTTATTTCATCAGTAATTGTCTGTTTTAAATAGATGTACAGTTTGGTGGAGTTTTTCTGTTCTTTACAACCAAAAAGCCCACATAAGCATGGATACCATTTATCTGAGTATCTTTGAGTTGGTGACCTTTTATTATGGACACCTAGCACCAAATGCCCAGCACTGTATCTGAAATAGAGCAGGTGTCAAGGAATATCTGCTGGTACTAAATGAAGGAGGAAGGTGCTGGCTAGCATGCCATTTTTGGATATGTCTTTTTATAGCCTTACCTCTTCATTACAGTGTTTTGCCAAATTAGTGCTCTACCATCAGTGTGTTTCAGTCAGAGGGATTAGATGAAAAGGATCATTATTTAAATCCTTGCTCTTCCTTGCTACCATAGCCAATCAATTATATTTGCCCTTTAAATGCCACATCCTAAGTAGTTTTTCTTTCTCCATCTCACCATTCCATCTTAATGAGAACTCCCCACATGAATCAGTGTAATAAACTCTCGGTGCATCTCCGTGTCTCTAGACCCTTTCTTCTCCAATCCATTTAACACAGTGTAATGAGAGACATTTACCTAACCATGGTTTCTGGCTGTGGTTGTTATACAAATTTCAGATAATGTATATAAGAGAACTAACACTGCCTGGCATGTCAACTAATACTAAAAGCACTGCAACTATGAAGATAGCACAGGTATTAACACTAGCTATATACTTGTTGCTTTACTTTGTCTATTTTAATCTTATATTAACTCTTTGAGGTCCTTTTGCAGATGAAGATCTCAAAGTTCAGAAAGTATAAATCACTTGACTAAAGTCACAAGGTCAGCTAATGGCTGAAATTATATTCAAACCCATTGTGCCTGACTTCAAACAAAGTCCTTGCTTAATTTCCTTGCTGTTATCTACTGCATCTCTCTACAATATAATTTTTATATTTTCTGAGCTGAAAAACAAACTAAGCGTGACCCCTTCTAACTTGGAGAAAATGATAACAGTGAGACACAAAAGCTGATCCAAGAAAATGTTCCCTGGCACCCTGCTGCAGATCCCTCCCTGAATGTTGTCTTTACAGCTTTGCAGTTTTATTAAAAGCAATGCATGAGAGCTTTTGCTCTGAGCGGGAATTGTGGGATGTGCGTGGCTTTTACTACAAAATGCCTGCCCTCAAATTCAGACTGTGTGTTTGTCCACTAGGTGTGTATCTGTGCATATGAAATCTAGAGAAAATGACTCTAATAGGCTAACTTAGGATGCCTCCCAAGGACTCAGAGTCATGGGACAACAGATCTTATACAACCTAATCTGACTAGATTTGGCATAAGTAAAAGAAAGTTTTTTTAAGTTTACATTCTCAATTATTGGTGGGACTGAGCAAATCTAGCCATGTACTGCTATTATTTGCTTCACATCAAATTAAAAAGAAAAAAATCACAAAGTAGCAATTCCTTCTTTGCAGAAAAAGCTACCGTTATTTCTTTTTTAAAACACCTGATTTATGAAAGAACATGAAGGAAGTATGTACTGGCCATTTTAAGATCTCATTTCATGATATAAGTGTAAGTCACCTTTCTTTTCATGAAGAAGGAATTACTGGTATTGACAAATTCAGTAAGTCTTTATATTCTGACCTAAAAATCTCTGTCTAGAGTCCACCATTGTTGATTTCTTAGAAGGTAGAAGGCATTAAATATTACTGAATTTAGACAAAGAAGGATTAGTGAAGCAAAGGTAAAGATTTTAAGTGCCCAGCTGACACTGAAAAGGGTGTTCGATAAAGGAGATTCTGAAATGACTTTCAGATATGTCATGATTTCCATTGAGATTAGCCAGTATGGGATGAAGAAATAAGGAGGAATCTTAGGGTGGTGGTCTGATCATGATCTACCTTCCCTAGTCCCCTCACAGGTGAGTTTCCTGAGGTCCCCCACCTGCAGAATCAGACACCTCTGTCTGACTGTCTCCAACCAGAACCCGTACTCTACACAACATGGGTTATGAGCATGGGTTCTGGGCTCCTGCCATCTAGACTGGAGTTCCAGCTCCAACGGTTACTTTTCTGAATTTATGCAAGTTACTCAGTTCCCTTCATTTTTTGTTTTTTTCTCAGTCCCCTTCTTTATCATGCCCTTGCCTAACAATGATGTTGAGCCAGGCACTGTTTGAGGCTCTTTATACTCTCAAAAGCCCAAAGAGGTAAGCACTATTATCACTTCCAGTTTACAAATGAAGAAACTAGGTCACAGAAAAAGCACGTTTCCTCAGCTAGAGAACAACACAGCCAGGAAGAGCTGGGAGGCAAACCCACGCAGTTTGTTTGCACAGTCTGTGCTCTTCCCACTACTTAGCTGGCCATGCTGCACTACGGCCAATGCCTGCGTCTCAGCATGGCTGTGGTCAGGCCTAACTGAGGTAATCCACACAACCCATCTTATAATAGTAGTCAGGTACCCACAGCTAGTTTGTGTGTTCTGAAATTAGTCTCTTGGTGTAAAGCTGGTAAGTGTTCAGGCCCTGGGTGTTCATGGGGCTGTCCCCAGCAGTCTGCTGCACAGGCAGAGTCCACACTGGACTTCTGCTTTACTTTTCCTGTTTGGCATTCAATTTTCAATGGGACTGTGGCCCAGACCTGACCCCCAGCTCTTTTGGCTCCAGGAATCAGGTGTGCATGGCCACAGATCTTATGTTTCAGGTCCTGCTACATTTTACTTTCACTGTTGATTTGTCCCTGCATGTCCTGGAGCAAGTTTATATAATTTTCAAAGTATAGGTACCTAAGAATGTTTGGGTGACCTGACGTAGCATGGAAAGGAATAAACTCAAGAGTGCCAGACCTGGGTTTGAATCTTAGCCTCGGTGGTATGTTCTTGGAAAAGTCAGTTATCTGTTGTGAGATTTAGTTTCTCCATTGGTAAAAATGGGGATAAGAATTATTACTCTTAAGGTCATTGGTAGAATTAAACATGATGTCATATGTGGATATATCTAACACTAGCTTAAGCTAAAGTAGATGCTCAACAAATTTATTTTCTCTCACCTTCTAAAAGTAAAGGGGAGATACATATGTCTAGAAAAATAACTCAAGTTAACTTTTGCATTGGACAGCGTACTAACTCGGGGCCTCACACTGCTGTGGGCTGGGATTGCTGAGCTTCAGGCTGCATTGCTGGGACTCACCAAAGTGGATGGGGCCCTGCATTGCTTATGTCATTGTTGGCTACTGAAATAAGCAGCATGGTACTATTTAGAAACAGTTACACTCCATATACTTTTGCTTATTTATCTATGTATACATGCTCTAAAATTATATACTTGTATATGCTATGGTTATTTGTATCAATAGAATGCATGATTGTTGTGTCTGGGAATCCTAAGAAACAAAATATATCTTTTTGATGTCCATAGTGATCAGACTGTAACATAAGTGTCAGAGAACACAAACATGGATTTCACCAGGGCTGTAGACATAATGAGTGCAACGGAACAGTCAGGTTTTCCTGTAATGCCTAAGAAAGGCATGGATCATGCTTCACTGTTGGGGGATCCAGTAACTGCTATCATACAAAACCAAAACTCCCTGCAAAATTGAACATGAACTTTTGAGCCTTACATGTCTCCATTAGTCTGAAAGTATCTGCATAGCAATTTACACTCATTTTGTGATATTTAAAGAAATGGAGAGACATAATCTAATCACTGAGACTGGAAACTGGCAAGCTCCATATGCAATTAGTTTAGCAAGTGTGTCTGATTATGCTGTTACGTACTTATTCCTTGTACAAGATATTTTTTAATTATGCAGAAACAGATGAGTATGCTTTACTGGAGAAGGCCTTGCATGAACTGAGAAAGAAAAGTAATCAGTGACATTTAATTTGAATTGTGAATGATTCCTCAGTCTGTTTACATTCTTGGCTTAATTAAGATTATGAATTCTTGGTTCAAGTGCCTGAAAATTAGGGAGAATATTCTGATCTTAGGATCTGTTGAATGGGACTCATGAAATCTTTGTTATAGTTAGTACATTTTTTGGATAATATTGCTACTCTAGGTATATTATAAAATCTAAGTTTCTTTCCATTTCGGACTAATCTGAAACATGCATCAGATTCAAGTCTCAAATTTCGAATTAAAATGTCAGAAGAGCTCCTTATGTATATATTTTTGTCACAAAGTAAAGACATTTCTTACAGAAACCTTTGTTCTCAGTCTCTACACCCCAAACACAGAGACAGGGAGACCAGGAAAAGACAACGAAAAAGCAGTGTGGAGGAGGTGCTGGCTCATGTTTGACATCCACTCAAATATATTAGTACTACTGTATGTTAGTCTTAAGAAGTATCTTTGATGGGTGTACTCCACCTCTCCGCATGTTTTGCTACAATCCAACCTCATCGTTAAATGCTCCTAACCAGATGGGCTGCGGTGTGAATGAAAGGAAGTGCCAGCACCTAGCTGGAAGCTGTGTGGCTCCTGACAATCCTACTTTTGCTGTGAAGGACTCTCCTTTCCAAATTTTTCCTCTCGATGGATATCATAAAGAACAAGAAAGGGTAAATTGGAGCATGCACTTTAAAGACTCTGTTAGTATTAAAACACTTCAGTAGAGTTAAATATTGGAATAGATTCAACTATAATTTGTACCTTATCCACAGAGCTGCTCATTGTCTCTTCATGTGTGGGGTAAAGGCATCCGAAGGAAGTTTTTAGTGATGGGGAAGGAGTTACACACACACACATACACATGTGCATGGCTACAGATAAAGAACAAAGTGTTTGTTACTTACAAAACACTTGGAACAGTTTAACTCCCCAGGGCTAAGATCTGTCCCCTTAAGGTTGTGTCTTTCATAATTTCTGTGTACAAAATAGAGTTCCACATTCTCCCTATGCCCTAAATTGCCTTCTGATGTTGAATGATATAAACAATCAAGCAACATTACATTAGCTCCACATCTCTAAATTGTCCAAGGGATCAAGCACCTCTTCTTAGAAGTGTCCCCCAACACCAGAGAATACTTGAGACACCATGTGGGAGGGAAAGAATATTCTAGAATGGCATTCTTTAAGGAATGGCAGGTTTAAAATTGTAGTCTAGAAATACAACATAGTTCAGAAGAGTACAGTTCAAGGAAAAGAGGAATGATGAAGTTAGATAAATGGTAAAGGTCGTGGTGGATTTTGCAAAGCCTTGTGAAAGAGTTTGGAAAGCAATGCCATGCATCATTAACTGAGAAGAGAAGCATGTCAGGGACATTTGCCCTGAGACAGCCTGCTAAAGGGTTGTGTGATCACCGATATATCCAGTCCAGGCTGCCCATATTTTGGTCAGGTTGTCATCGGTTGTGAGATACACAGAGAGTGAAGGTCTGGACGCTGCAGAGCGGCACTGCTCAGTGCATCTCTCTGTGCTGCCCAGTGAGCACTCGTCCCATCTGGCTATTGGGAACTGGAGACAAGACTAGTGCCATGAGGATGGTCACTGCCTCTGGGGCAGGGGATAGTGTAGGAAAACTAGAGACAGGCTTGTTGTGGATTACATTCTAGTACAAATGGGAAGAACTCCAAAATCCACTTGAGAAATCCAGAGGATTATTGAGAACACAGCCAAGTTCAGTGACCACAGAACGCACCAGATGGAAAGAGTGAATGTGTTAAAGCACAACGCAAATCCCAGCACAATCTGGCATGAGTTAAAGAGCAGGACAAGCTTGCAGGAGAAATAAAAAATTCTTCTGAACCTAATTTATTGAAGCAGAGCTATTTTAGAAACACAAGGTGTGGTCCCCATGGGCTGACCTTCATTGGTCTGAAAGGAGGTACAGACTGAAGTCAACACCTTATCAATTTCTGAGGGATTAATTAACCAATAAGAAAATGAAGTAGAAGATGCCTGGAGGGGTCTTTCTTCTTGTGCATCTAGGACTGTTGGCTGTCTGCTGGTAAATACTTTCCACCTGAAATGGACACCATTTATAAATGAATATTAGTCCAGAACTATGAAGGGCTACTTTTAAATAAATAGCGGTCTCTTTGCCTGCAGATGTAGACTCTAAAATAATCCAGGCAACCAATCAGAGAGAACTGAGGCAGGCCTATAGGACTAACTCCTTCACCTCATTGAGTCCTAAGTTCCTTATAAATAAACTGAGGAAGTGGGTTTGTCCATCTTTCAAAGGGGAAAATGACTACACTCTATTTGCAATCTACAACTTTCAGAAAAGTCACACTAAAAACCCAGAAGAAAGAAAGTCAAATATGCAAGAGATGTATTTTAGAGTGGGATTCATTTCACAGAGCTAAAACTGACATACATGTCATAATTATGCATAAATTTTACACATAATTTCTGATAAGAAATTCCAGTATTTCATGCTGTTCTTTAATTTTTTTCTTTGTAAATGAAGACAGCTTTCATCAATTCAATTTCAATGTATCCAATAAAAAATAAATATTAGCCATCCATTATATGCTTATTTTCATCTTTGTCTGAATTGTATTATTACCCTTTTGTCACTTCTTTAATGCATATTTACATTTTCACTTTACATTCATTTTTTAAATAACAAGAGAAAATGGCAATAAAATATTTAAATAATTTTGAAACACCACTGCTCAAGAAAAATTTAGAGATAATATATAACTAATAGGAAGAGATAGAAATGTTTGTTTGCTGATTACAACTCTCCAAACTTGGTATAGGAAAGGTCATCCAAGGATGTCAGGGCTTAATGCACAAAAGCACAGATGTATTAAAAGACAAATGCATCAAAGTAACCTCTTCTGCTTCCTGTACTTCACTTACTCTATCTTTTGCCTTTCCGTTTAGATTCCTAGTACATTTGTATGTGATGGGAAGACATACTAATGTACCTGCAGCAGGGAAATGTGTAGGTTAGAAGGGATATGAATGACCAGGCAGCACTGGTAAAGGAAAGGGGAGGAATAACAATATTGCCTGAGTACCACCTGGATACACAAAGAGGCACCTAATCATCTCACTTTTCACAATTCCTTTACTCATCACACAACTACTTCTCTGGCACCTGCTGTGTGCTGGTTTCTGCACTTGGTAAAGACAAGGATGGACAAAATCAAGCCAGTCTTGGCCCTTGTGAACTTCATATGCTAGTACAGAAAACAAAGAAGTAAACAGACAGAAAAATTGGGAACAGCACTATGAAGGAAACAAATGAGCTAAGGTAGCAAATAATAAGAGGAAAATATTGCAGCTAGAGAGCTCAAGAAAGCACTGAAGTTATTAACCAAAGGAAGAAATAGAGCTGTTTATGTAGGGAATAGAAAAAAAAGATTGGGATAGCATGTGCAAAGGCCCTGGGGTGAGAAAGATCCCTGTTGCTAAGTAATGAATGGCTGGGGGCCAGAGGTGAAGAGGAAAAATCATTTGGCAGTTACTGGTGGTGGCCTAGCTGATAGATGAGTTTCACCTGAATCGGAATAAGAGTATTAGAGATGAAGAGAAATGAACAGTATCAAGGTGTATTTTAGTGGTAGAGATATATTTTGTGGTACTGTCTGACACATTCTTCGATAAAATCCTCCACATAGCATATGAGAAACAGCTTTAAAAATTAGGAAATTAACTACAGCTCATACAGAAAAAAGCTTCAGTAAGGGGTTATGAAACCTGCCTTCCTTAAAGCCCTTTCACCTGCATCACATTCCCTAGCTTTATTAATTCAAGGTCAGTGTAGGTTTTATAGAATTCTAAAAGTAGATGCTTTTGCCAATCTAATGATTTTGAATTAGAATACTTTTAATAATCTGGACATCTTACAGTTTTTTTTGAAAACCCATAACTTCAGTTCATCTGAAAAGGGCTCCAAATTCTATGAACATTCTGGATATTTCTTCTGCACAAAATGTCAAAATACTCTTGCATCCCTTCCAGAGATGTGCTGTGTTAACACCAAGCATTTGGAAAATTTTCCATTGACTAAACCAGCAATGTGTAGCAATGCTGAACTATAAGCAATTCTTACCATATGTCTAAATTGGCTATTTGAGTGACCAACCTGTTTTTTCAGCTTTGCTGAAATTATAAGCCTGTATCTCCCTACATTTATAACGTCCCTGGTTGCTTTAATGCCCCACCTTGCCAAGTAAGTTAACATGTGGAAAAGGCTTAAAATAGGCAGAGTATGGAGTTAAGAGTTGAGCCAGAAAAGACCTTGCTCCTTTTAAACTCAGCACTTCTGTATTTATTTTCTTCATTTTCCCTCTGTCTTTGCTCCAGAGGTTCTGGGGTGTAGATCATTGCTGCTCACCAGTACCGCACTTCTCCATTTTCTCGGTATGTGGTGGGATTGTTCTCCCTCCCTGTCTTTTGCGTAGTGGAGGTAGTGGCCTCCTGGCTCTAGAAACATTAGATGCTGCCCTAAACCTTCTCCCCGGCCTCCTTAGCAGGGTGTAGCAACATCTGAAACCCTAGTTAGCCTGAGTGTCTGAGGAGGATGACCTGCAGCCACACTCCCCTCCCAACCTCAACGGACATGTCACATGAAGGTCAAACACCATTTGTTATTTTAAAACACCAGAATTTGGGGCTTTGTTGTTGCTACTGTTAATGACAAACTTCATTTTCTTGTAGAGTTTCCTTTACATTCTCTAGGGGAAGGGAAATAGATGTTTCCGAATTACCAAAGTATGACAGTATAGTTGGAAGAAACTGAGGTCTGGACCTTAAGGGACAGTTTTCAATCATTCTTTGCACCTAACTTGCTCTCTGAGACTTCCTTTTCTCAGCTGTAAAAGATAGCCTGCAGCATAAGTGTGCTGTGACAATTATTAAGTCCAGTAGCTAGGATGCCAAACCATAGATGATGTTCAATGAGAACAGCCATTTTCAAGGAAATAATAGTAAATAGACTAAAAATCCAGAAGGAGATACCCATGTAGGCAGAAGTGGCTCTGAAGGGACTGCAGAAATGGTGGGGGTGCAGGGGAGGATGGACATTTATCCCTTTCACTTCCCCTTTCTTCTCTCCAGCAAGCTTCTTCTTGTCATGAGCATGCCTTTCTGTTCCGTCTATGTACACGATGCTTTCTATCTTGTCACAAACTGCCCCCAGGAAAGTATGTATATCACTTATTAAATTATTCACTGAAATAGCTGCATGTTAACAGAAGCTAAGTGAAAAGATTAAACTCCAATATAGTATTTTGTGGCTTAGATGGAGAAGGGCAATGGGATCCCTTCATCCTGAACTTAGAATGGCAAAGAGGATTCTCTAGCTTGTTAGGTCCTCTAAGCTGGGTGGGTCTCCCAGGTAGTCTTAAGAGATTTTTATGGGGTTGCCAGAGTCTTCTGGGAACATGACGGTTTCTCAGGATCATCCATGGGCTCAGGAGCAGGGGCCAACAGGTCTGGGGCTGTGTGTTATCGTGACTCTTGAAGATTTATATCCTCACAGCAATCCTGCAAAAGGCCATTAAGATCTTTGTTGCAGATGATGGAATTGAAGGTTAAAGCTTTTAAGTCATTTACCAAATTCACATAGATGGGAAATGGAAGTGCATATATCTAAAAGCGATATTTCCAATTTCATGCCTAATACCCTTTCTCCCTGCATTAGGACAGTTTTTTATCTGCCTCTGGAGAGACAAATTTGATATTGTCTCTTGACTTTAATAGCATATGGTGTCACAGAATGCAGATGTTTCTTTTTAGTCATACAGTTGGTAATATGAATTTATGTTTCTTACATGTATAAAATAACTAAGAAAGAAAACATCAAAGGTTTAAAAAACCTACAGACATGCTTTTTGAAAATTAAATAAAGGGGAGGTATCATGTATAGTCATGTGTTCTGAGCTTCAGAGAATTTTTATGTTTTTCTACATGAAGGAAGATAGAAGGAAATGGAGAAGGATGTTAAGTTTTTAAATCCTATCATTTCTTTAAGAAACTATAGTTCTTTTCTTGTGGCTAATATAATTTCTATCATCCTCTCTATTTTCTGTTTAAACATGGGGAACATTTCAAAAGTTTACAGTGAAAACACAAGATTTGTAGGCAGGTAAATTTGGGTTTGAATATTAATTCTACCATCTAAAGTAAGCTAATTAAGCCCTAATCCAGAGATGGGCCTCAATTTGCTCATCTCTAAGATGGAAGTTTACATTAAGAATCTCATAGAATGGTGGTAATATTCAGAATATCATTGATATACTGAATATAAAGCACTTATATAATGTAAATTTTTTTAAAAGTTACTTCTCTTTTTCTTGTGCATCATATAGATTCACATCACTGATTCCTGTTCCCAAATAACTTATTAAATTAGTGAAATTTGGAAAGAAAAGAACGAAGGGAGGGAGGGAGGTAGAAAAATCCCTAATGAGGAAAACAATTCTAAACCCAGATGGAGACACTTCTCCTTCTCTGAATGATTAAGCTGAGATGGGAAGGTTGTGGAGTTATCTTGCCCTTGCCCTCTTTCTCCAGTACAGATATAAGGGTTATATAAAAATTTCTTATAATATTTCCGGTGATATCACTAGAAATTGGTCATTTGTTCCCAAAGCAACTCCTCCTGCTTAAAAGACTTTTATTTAGCCTTATTCTATTTTACCATGTACTTGTGGGTGAAATTGTTATAGAAATATATTTTAGGTACACTAATCTCATCACTATGCACAATTATACATTTATTTTTCAGACAAGTGACCAGATCATCGGATGTAAACCTGAGACAGGAATTTCGCAAGACCTAGTAGAAGGTTGGTCTTTGACTGAACTTTGGCTCTTTACGCTGCCTCAAGTAGCTGTTGCCATCCTTTTCTGATAGGGGAAACTACAGGTTTTGGCAGCTATCTCCATTATAAAGAAGATTAGTTTCTTATACAGTTTTAGAGTCTGAAATGTGAGATATCAAATTATATGAGTGTTGTCAAATGGATCATATCAATGCAGTCTTCCTCTCCTTAGTACATGAGCAGACACCACGGGTAACTATAGGCATTTATAAATGAGGCTTTATTGGGGAACCGTTTCAAGAAAATGATTTGTTTGGCTGTTTCCCAGATTAGTAACATCTAGTTATTGGCGAGATCTCCCACTGTAACTGAAAACATAGCAAGAAGTGTTGAAACAAAAAGAACTTTAGAAATATGCTGGAAGTTTATTTTTACAAAAACAATTGCATCACTTCCTAGAAACAGAAGTACATGTCTTTTCAACCACTGGTTTTTCTTTTTAAGAAGTATGGCGGGGAATACATAAATACAGTGATGAAATGAAAAAATACAGCCAATGGAATTTTACTGGCACAACCTAAAATTCAGAATCACATTAACAATATGTGCAATAGAAACAAACACTGAACAATGTTCTATGGGATCATAAATAGCCTTGAGAGGCCTCCGCAGCAGGATCATGAACTGAGATCAACAGCTGGACTTTGACATCAAAAGGACTAGGAGAGGCAGGTGACCCCCAAACCAACGTGAAACTTTACTTAGTAGAGAAAGCAGAGGTACAATGCCTTGTTAGGCTCTTTTGAAGGTTTATCTACGTATGGGGACAAAATTGTAAATAAACGTCCCCAAATGAGCAAGTCTGACTCGAGAAGGCGTCGGGCGAACTACCATTCCCTCTGTGCCCGTAAGAGCATCACAAACATGCGCAAATGCCTCCTTGGTGGTCGACTTGGTTAATCCTTAACTATCCTCTTTCAAATAGGTAGCATTTGGTTTACCTTCAAACTTCAGCTGCTAGGTGAGCATATTGCTTTGATTTGGAAACTACCAGGGAAGACATCTGAGTTTTCAAAGCAGTGAAATCAACCTGAGTTGATAACATAAGGGCAGAAATTCCTACAACCTCCCACTCTCCCCAACATGCACAGAGCAATCTGACTTCTGACTAACTTGATCACTTAAAATATGATTCCAAACAACACAAATATCTTTCCAACACTTGTTTTATGAGCACTGTACTTTTTATTTGTTTATAAGAACAGCCTCCAGATAGTTCAGTATCAGAAATGTGATAGCCTTTGAATTATCTTTCCTAATTGGAGCCAGAGCTGGCATGTATCACTGAGATTTTATTCAATCCCTAAACCTGTTGAATCCCAGAAGCAACATCATGTAGCTCTTATGATTTTGGAGTTTGGATTTGGCTTCTTCCCTAAATCAACCAACCCTTCTGTTATGGGAGAAATTATTCACCCCTAACCAAAGTCACATATTAAAGTTCTAATTCCCAGTGCCTCAAAATGTGACCTTACTTGAAAACAGGGCCATTGCAGATGCAGTTAATTAAGATAAGATCATACTGGAATACAGCAGGCTTCTAATCCAGTATGACTGGTGTCCTTATAAAAAAGGAGAATTTTGGATATGACACACATATACATGGAAAAACTTATGTGGGGTGATTTTTCTACAGGCCAAGAAATGCCAAAGATTGCCAGCAAACCATCAAAAGCTAGAGGAGTAGCATGGAACAGATTCACTCCCACACTCCATGTAAGAAACCAATACTACCAACTCCTTGACCTTGAACTTCAGCCTCTAGAACTGTGAGAGAGAAATTCTGTTGTTTAAGCCACCTACTCTGTGATATTTTGTTATGGGAGCCTTTGCAAACTAATGCACTTTCTTCACTGCTGTACCAGCAAATGGTCTCATTGGCTGAATAGTAATTCCCTTTTTATCTCTGCTTCTGTACATTAATATTTGCACATTAGCAGCGGTCCTGGGAGTTGGCCTTCAAATTGGTGCCACTTAAAAACGGACAATATCTTTAAGCATTGCTTGACCTTCAAAGGATGAAAAAGGTAAAACTTAAAAAGGAGAAAAAGACAATTTGTCTTTTCAAAAAACATGAACAGCTTGTTCAAAAGCATGTTGATAGAAGTGTGAGCCTCAGTCATAAGCAGAACCAACTAGGTAATCAAATCTTTATGGTGGAGCTAAGCAACAGGAGGATTTCAAATAGGAAAGTAAATAATGAAGTATCTTTGCTATAAGAAGGAGAAAGGGGCATGTTCCAATTACTTGGGAAACTAAGAGGGATCCAAAAAATCAAACTCCTCCTTAGTGATGTCTAGGGAAGAGCTGCAGTCAGCGCCTAGACTGAAGTCAGGATTTTCCTAGTCCTGGAAGAATGTGGGCTAGACGAATTTCCTAAATTGCAGTACACTTGCTACCTCAGCCCTCTGAGCCACATTTGTCATAGGTAGTCCTCAGACTTCAGTGTGCAGGGGAGAGTCACCCAGAGGGCTTCTGGAGCAAGATTGCTGGGCTCCAACCCCAGAGTTTCTGATTCAGTAGGTCTGGGGACAAAGAATTTTAATTTCTAACAAATTCCCAGGTGGTGCTAATGCTGTGGACTGGAGATGTTAATCTCAGAACTGCTGGACTACATCCATGTCAAGCCTGTCTGATGAGAACAATCACCTGGAAAGAGCTTATTTTTAAAAATACAGAATCCTAAGTCCCATGCCAAACTTTCTGACTCATAACCTCTGGAGAAGGGACTGTTTTCTATTTTAACAAACTTGAGGTGGTGAGTATGATTAGACATTTGAGAAATGCTACACCAAATCTCTGAGCTCCCTTTTAGCATCTGTCGTTTTCCCATGTGGTAGTAATGGAAGGGTTTCACATGTGGCAGCAGTTGTATGATGAATTAAGAGTAGTTCAACCACTGGGTTCTGTAATCCTAATCTACTCACTCAATATACTAACCACAGAACCCCAATCTTTCTTTTTATGCCCTGAGAGATAATCCTTAATACCAACTGACCCTGTACCAATGATGCAGTCCAGAAACCACTCTGAAATGGGGCCAGATGCTATAGCTTTTGCTGGCAACTCTACCACTTCTCTTTCCTTCTTTATTATCCCATAATCTGCATCTTGCTCCAAATATTCACGGGAGCTTTAGCCTCATGTCATTTCCCCTTTAAATGCTCACGCACTTACATGTGAGGTATGCTCTAGGACTTTTATTTTAAAACCAACTCCTCATTTTTTGCAGGAATATTCTTACTGGCACCTGCAGAAGAAATCCCATTGTTTCAGCAGCTGGCTTGATGATAATTCAAGTTACCTCTTTACAAGCTTGTTGGAGATTTGCAAAGAGCTTGTAGCGAAATTGTTTCAGATCCTATTATGCCCATGTGTTCTTTGACACATACAAAATTAATTCCTATTTCTCAGACCCAATTTCCAACCACTTACTCATAATTGAGGTACCCTGTAAATGGCTTCCTATGGATCACTTTTTACTTCTGGAGATTTATAGTGATCTTAAGAATATTTAGTAGTTTTAAGAGGCCCATGGTTGTGCTACTCCTAACTCATCATACAACTCCTGCCATATTACAACACCCATCCCGTGGTACCAAGGTATGGCCTTACACATATCATCTCTATTCTCTGTAGCAACATTAGAAGGTAGGTGTTACTTAACCTATTGTACACATGAGAAAACTGAGGCTAAGCAAAATTAAATAAAGAATTTTCAGTCCACACAACTACCTTGCATCAGTCAGGATGCAAATTCAGGATTGCCTAACTTCAAAGCCTGAGCTGCCTCTACGAGACTACTCTATTTTGCCTTTGAAGAAATGCTGGACCAAGTATGTCAATTTATAGTTTTCCTTAAGTTTCTAAGATTGCATTTAAACTAGTGCTGAGTAAGATTAGGTTGTAGCATCTTTCTCAGTTTTGTCTGTTACCTTCACAGACTCTCTGCCAAATCTAAGTGAAAATAAGAAACTAGTTCTGTGGTTGGGAAGCCAACAAGAGTACAGTTATTCAGAAAGTGGGGCTAATTACCTGCTTTCAGTAACAAAAGGATAGTTTAGGCCTTGAGTTATCTTAAATTATTGCTTTTGTTCAAACTCTCATAGTTGATTGCTGTCCATTTTCTTTCTGTTCTTTCTTTCACCTGCAAGGATTTACTGAATACCAAGTCTGTGCCATACACCAGACACAGAGATGAAAAACATATTCTTTGCCTCAGCTAGTAGAGAAGATGGGCAAAAAAAATCAGCAGATCATAACACAAACAGATGCTTTATCAAGAAGGTTTCCTGAAAGAAGTGGTACTTGAGCTGAAACTCATGCACAATGGGTTAAGGTTTATCACATAGAGAAGATGAGAAGGTGGTATCCAACATAGAAAAAACAGCATGTGCAAAGCACAAAGCCATGAGATGGCAGCTTGGCATTGCTAGAAAATAGAGTGGATATGGAATTGGAGACCAGAGGCTCAGCAAAGACTAGACTGCAGAAAGCCCAGAAAGCCCATGGTCAGAGTTAGGGTGTTCTGAAGGCCAAAGGAAAATATTAAAGATATCAGGATGGAAAATAACACAAACAGATGTTCACCTTATTAACAAAATATAACTCTGGCAGCAGATGTGGGGGGATCTGGAAGGCCCAAGACCAGAAGCTGGATACTGGTCACCAGGGTAACTCAGAGGGGAAATTCACTGCTTAGTTTAAGACCATGACAGTGAAGAGAGAGAGAGAATTGAGAAATATTTGTGGAATTAATATCATTAGATGATTGTTAGGTATATAAAAAAGAGATTAACTCAATCTTTTGATATTGTCCTTTTTTCCAAAGCTTTATTAAGAATATATTATTACATTTTCCCCATTCCCTCCACATTCTCTTAGTATGACATTTACTTAACTTTGCTTGGAACCCTATTTCTTACTCCTTACCAACCACAGCATGTCCCACTACCACCACCACAACCAACTCCATGTGTTTATGGAGCACATATCATTAAATCATACTTTGTCAGGTCTTGTAACAAATTTACATCCTTTTTTTCCCCTTCATTTCTATGAGTAGTCTCAGTTTGGTGTAATCCTGTATTTTAATGGTATTATGCTTTTTTTAGTGAGTCATTTCTTCTGCCCTTCCTGTGCCACTGTATTTCAGTGCTTATTACTTTCAATGTTTTCTATGTCTACCTGTAATTTTCTGTATTCTTTTCTTAAAATAATGCTGCATGAATATTTCTTATTCATTTCCAAAATGTTCAAAAAGGATTTAACATTTCAGGTGTAAGGTAAATCAACAAACTATTTGATAAAAACCATAATCAGCTCTCATGAACTTTCGCTAAGAAACCAACTAAAGACTATTGTCCATTTATTAAGGCTCCAGTGTACTTATTTCAAAAGACAGAACACTATACTTTGCTCAGAGTCATAAAATGAAATTTTTCTTCTGTCCTTATATGTATAAATGATGTTTATTTTATTTCACAAGCTGTATATCTTCAGCAATATATACATTTCCCTTTAGATGTAGAATTGATATTCAGCTCCTATACCAAGGTAAGAATTGACATAGCTGACTAAAAGACAAATTACTTTACATACAGGCTTATATTTATCTTATTTACATTTTTCTAACAGCAGTCACCCCATATTCAACAAATACTTCAAGTTGTTTTCTTCAAGAAGTCTGAAGAACACTCCCTTGCATTGTTCAAATTTGAAAACTGACCAACAGTCATGGCATCAAAAAAGAAAAGTAAATAAAGAATCAGTGGTCAACTGAACACCATCCTTACCTGTAGTGTGTACACCTAGTTGCCTTAACTATTACCCACATAGATTGCAGTCTGGTCACTTAGCCTCTCCAAAATATTTTATTGAGCAATTTCTATGTACTTAGCACTATACTAGGCTCTGTAGGAATAAGATATATATAATGCATGGGTCTTACCCACAATGAGCTTACAATATGGTTGAGTATGTTTTCAAAAACTACAAAAGCTCTTAAAAATACATATTGCACAAAATTGTTTTTACATAAAAAAGCATTTCAGATTATGAAAATATAATAAAGCCTTAGAATGTGAATCAAATGAAAAAACACTTTATCCATGAGATGCCCCTAGAGGTATTTTGAATTAAACAAGATTTAGTATAAGTCTGGATTAATGAAAAATATGATCACAGATACTTTTAAGACAGAAATTAGACATATAAGTATTTATAGTAATGAAAAGTATGTCGATATATCAAGCAAAGTGTATTTTATACAGATCCTTAAAATACCTCAATGGTTACAGCTACCTTAACAACAGGTTTGTTCTGAAAGTACTTCCAACCACTGAGGATGTTGAAACAATTTTGTTCTCTTCAGTCGTTAATATGATTTCTCTATAATCTGGTTTTATTACTTATTTAATTTTTGAAAGTCATTCTTGCAGACAGTACAACTATGGATCAGTTAGCAGTCTGAATTTTCATATATTTCATGGACCAAAGTCCACTTAATAAGACACATATACACACTTACATATAAAAAATAATGACTAATTTTCTTCTCCCTCCTTGGGAAAATTTGGATAAATATAGCTTCTGATAGAAGCCCAGTCTTCTAGCCCTAATATTCCATTTCCTTGCCTTGCCTTGGCTGTAAGATCTCTTCACATTACCCTGGTCCAACCCCTCCTGGGTTTTTTGTTTCTTTTGTTTCACACCGAGTTGAAGTGGAGTTGAATGAAAGCCCCAGTTCTGCATAGGATGGAGGTGGGAATAGGTAGAATTTTTTTTCTTCCAATGCAAAACTCATAGGTCTAAAATTACATAGAATATTTAATATGTAGTATGGAACCAAGTCTATACAGCCCACTTATAGGGCATATTAATATCATATATTTGTTTTGCATATGCATCCCACAGAGCTTTACAATAGTTACTATAATACAGTAAAACGGTAAACCAAGCACCATTTCTCCATGTGGAATGTTTTTTTGTCAGAGATCCTAAGAAATTCATTTTATTTTGAGGCTTAATTCTACCCTTAAATCTCATTACTTAATTATGAGAATTTATGTTTATTGAAGATAACAGAGAAAATGAAGATGAAGGCACTTGTTGAAAATCAGTAACAGTTGTTGAATCAGGGTCCAAAATATTTGAGAACACATGTTACAGAATCTATGATTTTGAGTAAATTTAGTAGGCAATGAATACTTTTCTGTGATTTAAAAACAAATATCAATAGTATTTCATACTGACATGTACTAACTCTACATCAGATTTCAAATTAATGGACAAAGATCATTCCTAATTATATGAGAAATATCTTTATCAAATGGTCATTATTTTTTAAACTTTTCCAATCATTTTATTATTTTATTACTTTCATATCTAGAGCTTTAATAAACATTATTATATTAAAATTGTATTAAAAAGCATGTAATCATTCTGCCTGGATAGCACATTTTTAAATCAGGAAAGTTTAGCATAAAATGTTTAAGTTGATCAACAATATGGAAACAAAGGGCTTGCTATCACATTCATTTAAATTTGCAACTACTAATCTTGTACATAAATGTTGCCTTTGTTGAAAATTTACCAAGTAAGGAGTATTTTTCTTGGTGTCAAATATTGTACTAGTGCTAAGAGACCTATGAAGAAAATAAAAGAAAAAGGCCCT
The DNA here is from genome assembly GCF_040802235.1 of Manis javanica. Taxonomy (NCBI): domain Eukaryota; kingdom Metazoa; phylum Chordata; class Mammalia; order Pholidota; family Manidae; genus Manis; species Manis javanica. The sequence continues at coordinate 58,401,444 of NC_133159.1, forward strand.
GTTCATCATGAAATAGAATTTTGTTAAGGGAAAAAGACATACATAATGAAAATATTTAAGTAATAATACAATAATCATCAAAATGAGCACTATATAATTTCAGAGTTCGGGATAAAGGTAAGAAGAAAACAAAGATATTTAAATTGTTCAAGTCTAGGGACAAGGTGAGATTTGGACATATGGGAGATGAGTAAATTTTGCATAGGCAAAAATAATCCCAGAATATTATAAACAAGAATAATATCTAGGGGTTTGAAGTTGATTCTGTCCATGACATTTAAACCCACATAGTCAGGAAGCCAGTTTATAGCTGAAATTGAGAACTCATTATATAGTTGGAGGTAAGTATGGGTAGAGAATTAATGACAGTTAAACTTACTGAGTCCCTAATTTTAAAGTTACACACACTTTACATACATTATCACAATAACTCCGCTGGTAAATATTATTATATTTAGGTTATAGGTTAAGTCACCAATAATCAATTAGATAAATTAACTTTCTCAAGGTTACAGAGCTATTGAGCGGCACAGTCAGATTTAAAACCAAGTTTGATTTCAAAATCCATGCTTTGGTTATATCATATTGTCCTATCAGTGGAATACTGTTATAAAAAAAATCTCATACCCCACTGTGTTGCAGGAACAACAGTAAACCTGAAATGACCTTGGATCTGAATTTTTATTATTAGTCATATGACATTGGGCAAGCCCTCTGTAAACTTTACCTTGTTTTGTAAAAATAAATTAATATATAGATGACAGCTAGACAACCACATGGATGCATGAAAGATAGAGGTAACCAGAGCATGGACATTTCTATGACGGCTGGCAAATTCTAACTGCCCAATGAAATTCATTGACTTAAAACCTGAATCAAGAGATTGTATACAACATCAGCTTTGTGCTGGTTACATAAGACCATTTCAAATACAGGTTTCAGTGAAATAAGTGTAGTTTAGAGCTAATTCACAACTGGTTCAACTGTTTAAAAGCAATGATAACTATTTTGGATTAATTTAGTTGACAGCAATGACAATAGAGTCACAATATAGGCTCATATGGCACAACTGCTGATCCCATATTATCATTTCTTCCTAAAATATTCTTGTAGATGACAGCATGGCCCTTAGCACAATGCCTAAAGAAGGGACACTCAATAAATACATGTTGAATTAGGTGAATGAGGAGAAGGAAGCAAAGAAAAAAGAGGGGAAAAGAAAGGCGAGAGGAAGAAAGGTTGGTTGAGTTTATAAGTAGATTAGGGCATATTAGCTGAAAGATATTAGACAACTCTAAGGACTTTTTAAAGTCCACAGAATTTCTTATTTCAATTCAGACAAAATAGATCCCTTCATCTCATAAAAAACTAACAAAGTTTGGTATTTCATAGCTGTCTTACTTATTACGTTTGCCTTTTTGTATGTTGCCCAAGAAGAAATGTTCTAAAAATCTGAATTAATAGTATAAATTAGAAGGCTGTGCCTGGATTGTTTTAGGATTCTAACTCAACAGTTCATCATCTAGCCTCATTATTTTTTCTATGACTCCAAGAGAGACCTTTAAGGCATCACCCCTTTCAGTCTTCAGAGATAGAGAAATAATAATCCAATTCCTGAGTTACTAAATGACATAATAACCAGAATACAGATTTAAGGACTTTTAGTTCCAAACTTTGTCCAGAGGGACACGACATCTCCAAAACATTAACGACACATTTTGCCTAAGTATCTTTTATCATGATACCCTCTAACCTTCATCTGGCCTCCTTTCTATTTCATTAAAGTTTATGTCTTATTAATTGAATTCTCTCAATATGTTGACTTTTCCCTGTTAAAAACTTATGCTGATTTTTCAAACTATGTTGTGAAATCAAGCCACTATAAAATATACAGATGTCCTCATTGTTGAGATTCAGGTAGAAGTGTGAAGTTGAGAGGAAATTCCTGGAAGACAGGTTTTCTTTTTTTCACTGTTTCACCAATCATCATCTGTGAAATGTAGCTCAACTTTTAAAATGTATACTCAAAGTCCAAGAAGCCAATTTAACACTTGGAGACACAGGATTATATAATAAACATGATCTCAGTTGGTATTATGAACAAGAAAAAAACATTAAAATAAAAAAAAAAGATGAAAATGAAGAAAATGAAAATCAAAATATAAAATTCTCCTTCTCATGTAGAAAGAAATACACAAACTCAGGGAAGCAGGAATTGCAATAAAAAGTCCAACTCCATTCTTTCATTATCTGTTAGAATAGAGAGAGAAAGGTTGTAGTAAGTGTAGATAGAGATACTTTTTTTGTATGGTGTGAGTAATAAGATCTAAGAAACATATGTCTTAGACATCAAAACATTCTTGTTTAAAGTAATTACATGTGTGTTTGTAAATATAAGCAATTTTACTCTAGATTTGTGATCACTTAAACTTCTGGATCATTTAATTATGCTAAGTATGTGCTTTTTTTCAAGTAATTTTTTTGGTTTCCAACTTTGCAATCCAGAAGAATAATCAAATAATGAAGTTAATCAATTGTAGACACATCTAATGATCAAATAATCTTGCCATAAAAACAAGCCCCAATCAGTATGGAACAGTACCCTAAAAAGATATAAGGAAGAGTACAAATTGAAATAGCCATGAAATACAATTTTTCTCCTCTCAGATCAACAAAGTATTGTATATGTGTGGGGGGGTTTAAAGATAATATACAGCGCTGGTTAGGGTAAAGCAAAGCAGAAACTCTTATATATTGCTGAATAAATTTTAAATCTCTACAATTCTTTTGGAAAACAGACTATACAAATCTTCAAAGAATATTAAAATTTTACATATTATTTATTCCTTAAAGTGTACTTATGACAAAAACATTCACAATTTTTTTTAAGTCTGCATTTCAGTCTTTGGGTAATGATATAGTTCTATCTGCCACATTTAAACACAGCTTATGTATGATTAAGTAAACTATAGTGTATCCTTTTAATAGACTATTATATAGTATTAAAATACTTTTAATACAATTTGTAAATTAGTCTGGGAAATGCTTATTTCATGTAAAATGAAATAAAGATAAAATAATGCATACATAATACTATCATAAGTATGTAAAACAAAATCAAGGAAAGTACAGGGGAAAAGAAGAGAAAGAAATATTCTAAAATGATGGTGGGGTTTTTTGAGTAGTGAAAGTAAAGTTTAGAAGGCTGACTTTCTTTCTGATTTTTTTTATTCTCCAAAGTTTCTATAGAAAGCCTTATAATGACAGGAAAGTACAATAAGATTTACTTTAAAAGAATTGAAAATGGAATTAGAGTGAGCCTACCAATAGAAAAATGGGAACTGGGGTCTCCTTTCTTGTCCCTTCATTTGTTTTCCATGGGAATTTCTACAGCAAAACATTGTATGTTATATGTAGACATTTAGGGGAAAGGATGTATCACCATAAAGGTTAGCTGAGTAAAAATGTTATTGGCCTTGATTTTTAAGCTATTTTCAGAACCAACCAGCTGTTTATTAAGTCCTTTAGGCACTGTTTCACACTGTATCTCTATTGAAAGACATGTCTAGAACTACCCATGAAGAAGAGACATGATTACCTTTCATTTACCTCAACCTTGGGAGAATGGCCAAAGTGAGCTGCTTGAATATCCACATTCAATTTACACTTAGTAGAGGGGTTATTGTACCCAGGCTTAACCAGGAAATGAAATCAAACAAGCATGCTGACTCTCCATTAAAATGAAGAGTGAAGTTATTTGAAAAGTGAAGTGTGCTATCTTTGAAAAAACGCATGAAAACTATTCACATGCTTTCATTAAAACAAGAGATTGCACAATGTAAGAATGCCTGGAAGACCATTAATTTAAACAACCTTACAGTCAAACTGTTGGTAAGAGGTGTCTGAGGGAGAAAACTAATGCTCCATATTTAATGGGGCCAACTCTCTATCACAGCATTCAAGAGTGTTTATTCATTGAAATACATGGGTTATACAAAAGCTAGTCCAATCTCAATCTAATTTTATACAAAATCTAGTTCTAATCAAAAGGGCAAGAAAAGTGTGCTAGCCATCTGATGAACACACTGAGTTCTGATGTCTAATTAAAACAGAGGTAGCTTAGTCTTAAAATACTCCTGAAGACTGTGACTTGCAGGCTCTTCCACTGTAAGAGTTGATTGGACACAGGATCAGCCTGGAGCCAGTCTCAGAGAGCTCCGATGGAGGAAATTTAAGTTGTAAAAACAGCAACAGCTCCTTGAAGGAATCTAGTCCTCCTTATTTAAATGTGTGTGCTTACTTTGCATTTCCATTCTTAGCGATGTGCTGCCTTTGCAGCATGAACTCAGATCAGAACAGAGAGCTGTCTGTAAATCAAGACAGCTTCTAAATCTCACCTTTCCAAATGGTCACTGCACATCAAGGTCGAGGAACACTGGTGGGGTAAGGAGGTGGAGCTGGATGCATAGCTGTTTGTGTGGTGCCTGATCTGTGAACAGACAGAGGGTTTCAGTGGATAGAATCAATTGATTATGACTCCTTTTGTTACATGACACTTCCTTCACTTCAAAGAAAAGAAGGTTCAAAATTTGTACAACTCACATTGGCCATAACCAAGTAAATGAAGATATTTTAGATATTATCTTCCTGAGTCTAGTATTCCTACCTCCACGCTTGAACTCACACTCTGTTCCCACAGTTTTACACCACATATTACCTGAGTGTAGATACCATGGCTAATGTGGCTTCTAAATCCCTAGTAGTTATCACCGCACTTGTTAAATGATGAATAAAAACTTACTGAGTTTAAATAATTGGTATAGGTAAATCTAATTCAACTATTCCACCTTTCAGTGACTTCCTGTTGCCCTTAGGAAAAAGACCAGCATTCTTACAATGACCTCAAATGTCCTGTTTGTTCCAGCTTCTGGCTGCAATTCAAGCTTTGTTTTGAAGCTTTTGTCATTTTTCTATCTTGTGCTCAGGCCATGCTAACATCTATGGACACTGTGAACAGTGTCATCCTCCATCTTACCTCAGGGCCCTTGCATTTGAAGCTTCCTTTGCCTGGAATGCTCTTTAATTTCCTCATTACCTGGCTGACTCCTACTTGCCCTTCAGATCTCAAGTTGGAAGATTCCTTCCTCAAAGAATATCCTGTTGACTAGGATTGGTCCCCCACTATGTGATACCCACTCTTTTCTTTCCATTGTAAATTGGAACCAATAATTATTTGACTGATTATTTGTTCAATATTTGTCTTTATTTCCAAGCTATAAGCTTCATGAGATTAGGAACCATGTCTGGTTTTGCTTACCACTATCTTAAGCAGCTACCGGTGCCTGGCCCAGAGATCATGGTTGATAAGAAAGTGAACAATGTTGCACAATTGACCCTAAATCCCATCCCTGAGCATTCTCCAAATAAGAGCTTAAATTTTTTGGATGGAAAAAAAGTACTAGGAAAAAATACCATTTCCTTTGTACACATTTTTCAGTAATTCATTTAAGAGAAATAACAAAATGAAATGAGACTCTTAAAAGAAATTGTTACAAGAAAAAGCAGAAAGAAATTCAATCTTTCCTTAGCCTTTTTTATTGGATTCCTAGTCCTTTTTTTCTCAAAAGTTTAGTTAAAACCATCTTAAACAGCATGCCCATCCCAAGTCGCATGACATTACAGAAGATGTCCCGACAGACATGTGCTTCTCTAATTGTTGACTGTGTTAAGCAAATACATCATTTCTGTTTTAGGAAGGCAGTGCTATTTGAAAGACAATAAAATTACATGTCTTCTTTGCAACAAAAATTACACTCTGGTCAATATCTATTTCAGTGCAAACAGGAAAAGGAAAATGGAACTTTTTATAAAAATATTGTGGCTTTTTATAGAAATATTGATGTCAGGGTATGAAAAAAAAAGACTATCCTACATATTGTCTGAGACTTTCAGAATCCTCTGGATGCTCGTGTATAAGAAGATGTTTCATATGGTAAAGAACAATCTGGTTATATTTGGTTCCTGTGCTAGAGGGTCACTAAATTTCTCTTCCTGCTGTCATGCTACTTAGGTTCTTAGTTAGAGGTCTGCTTCAATGGAACACATGTACTTGAGGTTGCATTATTTGTTGACTTAAATTTAGGACCAGATACAGCTATAGGAATTGGGATATCACATGGTTATCCAGATAAAGAAGGAAAAGAGGAACCTAAAGAAATGAGGCACTGTAAGGTAATACATGGAAAGCAAGCAGTTCTGAAGCACGGTGTGACTCCCCATTGCACTCTCTAAACTCCTCCTCCTGTGAGCCCCATTTCCCTTTCGGACACTCTCCATGACTCACTCCATCATTCTCATTAGAACACATTGCTATGGCCACATCTAATCGTTGCAGCTTACTCTGACCCCGCAGCCCATATGGATCATTCATTTCATGCCAATTTTCTGTCCTATATGTCTCTTTTATTTTAGCCTTCTCTCACTTTTTGTGCCATTGTCCAGATTCTCACCTTCATTCTCCTTGGCTAATGTATTAGTTTGAGCTATATGAAATTGACTTTCTTGCTGGGTCAAAAATAGTTAAATATTGGCAATTATATGTAATTTAACCTACTAACAGCCTTCTAACTAACTAGTGTTTCTGACCCAAGTCTTTCTTCTCTTTATCACATCCTTTATATTTTTTTTCTAGAAGGATGTTTTTTCAGAAGGCAAACCTTGGGAAATCCTAAGTATTTTTGAAGGTTCTCTATTGCTGCAGGATGAAGTTCTGAAGTACTTAAGGCCCACCACTGAGTGGCTCCAACCTATGCCTCCAAACACCTCCAGGCTTATGTCTGGACTCTCCTCTTCATTAGAACCTTGCTTCAGTCCTGTAAACTAGTCACTCCTAAAGGTCTGCCAATGCTCATTCACACATACTTATGTGCAGTTTGTTATTCCCTTTCTAAAATGCCTGTCCCTACTTCTGTCTAGAATTCATTCTACTTATTCTCCAAGGCCAGCCTTTCATTTTCTTAGAAAAGTATCATTCTTTCTACCATATCTCCAAAGCATTGTAATCACTATTCAAGATGTACTCATCATAGGGTATTTAGTAGTCTCTCAGTTTCCCACACTCCAATTCATAGAAGGAGCCCAGTAAATGTTTGTGAATAAAGTAGAATTCTAAGCAAATGATTGGCTTTTCTCAGTGGTCAACATTATGAGGCCAAGAACTGACTAAATCCTTTAGCATACAGCTGTAAGTCACTTCATCAGGTATGATGATATGCCACATCTTAAGTTTCCCTTGGCTCTAGGAATGCATAGTTTCTATATGCCCCACATAATACCTTGAGAACAACCATGCTTAGATTTCACCTAACTGTATCATTCTTCTTCACTGGACTGGGAAGAAAGCACTTAAACATTCCATGCAGTGGTTTGCATGAGTGAATGAAACATAAGTAAGGACTGTCTTAACTGAGTACTCCCACAAACAGAACCTGAGCCAAAGCTTTGTATGCAAGTGACTTATTAAGGATGTGATCCTAGGAGAAACCAGCAAGGGAGTAGAAAAGTAGGACAGAAAAGGAGAAGCCAGATAGGGTGAAATTTTTGGTGATTCCTACCTCAGTCTGAAACTTTGGGAAACTTTGGAGTACAGATTATACTTCAAGGCTTGTCTCATCTCTAGACAAGTAGTTTGGGCTTCTCTACTCCCACTCCATGAGTCATTGCTGTTTGGAGCAGTAATAAAGCTCTAGGTCCTTCTGGAGGTCTCCAGAGGTGAGGCTCTGAAGGTCATAGGGTGAGCAGTTAGCAGTAAAACAAACCGAGGATGGGTGCATAAAACTGGTACATGGGATCTGAGAGCTTCTGGGGAGGACTCCGGTCTTGTGGGATACTACCAAACAAATATTTGGCAAGCTCAGTTTAGCTGGTTGTGGAGGGAGCTGACCATGCGCATGATTGGGGAACTCTGGGAAGGGTGTCCTGCTGAAAATAATCTTCTCCATCCCTACTACTGATGCCTAGAATTCCTTCAGCTAGGAACAAAACTTTTCAATCTATACTGAAAAGCAATATTTAAAAAAGGAATTACCTTGGATGGGATGGAGACCAGGAAGAAGCATTTATGTGGAACCATGGTGTGACAGGAAAAGCCAATCTGTTACCTTTAATTACACTTGGCACTTTACCCCTTTAATACACTGACTTTCATCCACACCAAAGTATAGGTCTTTCCTGAGAGTGTGGGACATACAGGCCATGAATGGGCCTCTCTTACACAACTTAGCTCTTATCACCTTGAAGATGGTATCCTTTATGCTTCCCAAGATCTTCCTGTTCCAAATAAGTCCTCTTCCTCTTGTTTAAGCTAAGCTCATAGATCTGCTGTGGTCTTCTTAAATTGCCAAATATGTATGATACTCAATCTGCTAGCAAAACTGGTCCTCTTTCTGGATATGAGAGCCCATGGATGTCAGTTATAGCAACTTTAATTACTAAGCCATGTCATAGGATATTTTTAAAGATTCCAGTTAAGATAGAAAAGACTGTGTGTGTGTGTGTTTGATCTTCAATTTGAATTTGACTCTTGGACAGAATTATTTTCCTGTGGCAAAAAGATTGGTGCATGAGCGGTCACTCCACAGACACCTGAACACAGCTCCATTGTTCAGTCTACTGTCACGTCCCGTTGGTGGCCCGTGGGCTGTGCAGTTTGGCCCAGGATGCCTAACGCCTGTGTTCCTGCAGCCACTCTGCCTCTGTCTGGTGACACTGTGTTAATTTGCCCGTGAGCTCTCTTCCAGCTGCATCACAGGGCTGCCGCTAGTCATTAGCTTGTCATTAGAGTTTCCTCTGCTAACCCCAATCAGCTCAGTAATTTCTCCCCATCTGCTGCCTCATCCTGTGGGGTATGGTGGCCTGCATCACTGTTTTCAGAACTGCAGTGCCAGATCCATAACATACTCTAAAGGTTAGCTGGATTCCTGAGGAACACAGAGGAAACTGTTCAATGATTACTCACCTCCCATCACCTCTCATTACCTGTGTCCTTGTTACCAATCATTCTGCCCCCACAGCTATCCCCTCCCTCTTTCTTTCTGTTCACTGGTTCCATTCCATCTGCTTTAAATACTCAGACTTCCCTTATCTTTGGAAATATTGTGCACAGAAATGCCTGTGCTTGACTGCTTGACCAATTGTGGTCCAATTTCTTGGCTCCCTCTACCACCAGCTTCTCTATACAAAACATCTGCTCTTCCTATTTTCTCTCCCTTCAACTATCTCCTAAACAATAGTTTCAAATTATAAAGCACTTTCTCTTTGTCAGACACTATTCTAACACTTTACGAATATTAATACATTTTATTCTTTGAAGATGGCATGACTATCATCTCCTCTTGATAGGTGAGGAAACTCCCTCTTATCTCCATAAAATCATTTTCTTGGTAACTTTTGGTATTTATAATCATCTCTGGTATTATAATTCTTGGGCAAGATACACCTGTACTGTGTACTAATGTCTAATATTTATAAGATTGTCCTCTCTTTTCATAAAGTATAATGAGACTTCAATAATCTGGAATAAGCAAATCCTTTTAATGATGGCTGAACCAAATTTTATATTTTCATGATAGACATAAAGGGGTTAATTGGTCAAAGTATTAAAATATATGTCAGTAGAAGCAGAATTTGAGCTTCTCCAGGGGGGGAATATAGATAATTTTAGAATGTTGAAATGTAAATCCAGGTTTCTGATATCACAGGAGAGTTTTACCTGATCCAGACAATAATATATATTATACACTTCTTTATTCCAGCCTTGAAGGCATGTGTAATGTAGTATGGAAACAATTTGAAATAACAAGAAAATTACAGAAAATGGCATGTAATCACCCTCCAGAGTATTACATGGTACCTTTTGCCATCATCTGATTTGTTGCAATTTGCAAGGCATATCCTGAGTCCTGGATAGTTCTTCTTGGGCACCGTGCCAGCTGCCACCAGGAGGGTGGTGACCCCTTTAGAAGTAAAGTGAACTAGATGTTTTAAAGTCAAGAGGAGTCTTAAAGGTCACATAATTTACAGATGAGGATGTGAGGCCAAGTTATTTTTTATCGTCCCGAAGATCATTTGCAGCAAAGTTCTGCCTGGAATTCAACTCCCTTATTTGTGTTCCATCAGGAGGTCCAGCAACTGAGCCATAGATCTGATCCACTTCTAAACCCTCCTAGAGTACAGCAATTATCTAGTAAACTTTGTTTCATAAAAAGTACAGGTGCGGATAACTGAGCTCAGTGAAGAACTAGAACGTGTGACCTGGCCACAGAAGGACAGAGATTTTTATCTGTTTTTGTTCATTGATGCAACCCCAGGGACTAGACCAGAGCCTGCCACAGTGCTGCTTAATTACTGTTTGATGCTTAACTGAATGATTTCTGTGTTTTTATGTAGAGTGTCTATAAGTGGGCCAATACAATTTCCTTTTCATAGGTGAAAAATTAAAATAAAAATTAAAGCTCAACAAAATTAAGTGACTTTCTCAAGCCCAGACCTAGAACCAGGACTAGAAACTTTGGCTCCTAATTCATTACCTAACTGTAAAAATACATCATAGAGTTGAAAAAATGATTGAAAAAATCAATTGGTTAATTATTCTGTGTAAGGGATATGAAACCTCCAGCAAAATTCTAAGGAAATGCACACAACCGGGCCATTACCTACCATCAGTATGTAGTTGCTGGTCTTGGGGTGAGGCATCGTGTCTCTTTCCGGTCCTGCTATTGCACACTATCAACAAGAAGAAACAGTTTTCCCTTCTTACTTTTCAAAGCTTTCCTTCCCTTCTTTGCTCTCTTTTCAGAGAAACATGAGAGTTGGACCCAGTGCCTCCTAACAATTATTCCCATGGCTCTCCATGAGACTCCGAGCAGCTGGAATGACATTAAAAACCCTAAAGTCTTACAACTTTCTCCTTAGCAAGATTTCATCTTTTGGGTTTTTACAGCCTTACTGTCCAAAAAGATTACACTGTAACTAGGCTATGTGACCTCCAATACGTCTATGGGAATCTTGTCTTTTAAAGGAGCTCTTTTTCCCCTTCTAAAACATTAAATATATCTTAAAGGAGAATAAGCCTCACACACAGTTCACGTCAGTTTCCTCACAGTAGTCCAGATTGTAGAAACCCTAAGAATTCAGAGAAGGGAAATAAAAGTGATTTAGGGGGTGCTGAGGTTTCATCAAGAGGTACAGGACCTCAAAACAAGAACTCATAGGAAAGGGGAAAAGCCTGAAAGCATGAGAGTCAGAAGCTCAATGCAGTGGCTGCAACGGGTACTTCACTCTGGAACTGAGACTGAGGAGAGCTGGGCAGTGACTGGGGAGCTGCTATCCGACTCAAGGAAGTCTTAGGCTTTGACACAATTTGGAGGATGACACACTGATCATTGGTAACCAAAAACCTAATGTAAGAAGAAGGGTCAAATGTTAAAAATTGCCTCTGGGAGGAGCTGCCTGACGCTCTGGACAGCAGTGGTTGCTCTAGTCTCTGGCATCCAGTGAATGCTGTCCACACCTCTGCCACACCTACTACATAGCCTGTTACATCTGCTCTCATCTGACTGCTGAGACTTTGAGAAGTTTGAATGTCAGCATTGAAGATATGCCTTATTCCAGAAATTTTACTTCATACTACAAAGTAACTGGGGAAGAGGGCTGCCTTCATGGTGGAGAGGGTGGTGTTTTTGGAGGTAGAAATGTTTTTTGGCTTCCTTTACCATAAGGGGGAATTGGGTGAGAGTTAGAGCAGGTGGGGATTCTCAGTCATGGGACTAAGACAGAGTCTGAACATGACCAATGCAAGAAACATGTCAGCAGAGCTAAGAAAGATGACATCCATTTGTGGAAGGCCATGAGAGGGAACAGCCAATGGGCATAAGGAGCAGGTACGTCTGGTTCTAAATCCCACTTTGAGTTTTCACTTCCTCCCTTACCACTCACCCTGGCCTCGGGTGACGCTCTCAGCAGAGAGTCTTATAAAAGGAACTTTATGGAGTTGGAGTCTCAGAGAAGAGTAGGGAGAGGCTCACAGACAGTTGGAAGATGAAGCACCACAGGGAGAGGACAGCCACGGAGAGAAGCAGGTTAGAGAGAGGCTGAAGGGCCAGCGGAAATGCAGAGTGCCGGTTCAGAGTGAGACCTGCTTAGAAACGGGGGGACACGGAGGGCCCCTGGAATCAGCAGAGGATTCAGGAGGGGCTACGATCCCCTGAGGTCGCCCAGAATGTGCTTGCATTCTTTTATTTGATAGTAAAGGAAAAGAACTTCATATGGCTAGAATTTGGGATATTTGATAATCCAGAGTCACTGAATATCAATATCACCTGATTACAAGCTTCATGGAGGTAGGGTTCATATCTATATTGTTTCTGCTCTACACTGCTTATCACAGTACCTGACACAAAAGAGGAACTCAATAAATATTTGCTGAATGAATCTATAATCTTTTCAACAAGACTTTAACTCCTTAAAATCAGGGACTGTGCCATGATTGGTCTCTAACTCCCAAGAGCCCATCATGATGTCTGATACAGAGCAGTAACAGTTAGTACTCACTGGGGCTGATTTATGGCGCACTATGCATGTACTATTTTTCTTTAAGCTTGGTGACAACCATACACACCTGGTCAGATTCACATCCTGTCTTATCTTTTATGTGCTCCCTATCTCAAAGGTAAACCATGCAAATGGAAGAACAATTAACTGGTGTTAAGAACGTACAATAGAGACTTCACCCTTCCCTGAGCCATCCTTGCCTCTCTCTCTGACTCATTCAGTTTGGTTGGCAGTTCCACATCTGGGCTTTCCTGGCTTTCAGAACCAGAAAGATGCATCCCTATCCATGAAAAAGACTTTAAACTGAGCCTGGTTCCTAAAAGATCCTGGGCAGGGATTATTGTCCTGGAGAACCTGGACTGGCCAGAGGCCTGTACTGCCCATAATTGTTGGGTTGAGTAATGAATGTCACTAGATATTATAGTATTGTATGGCTTAGCTATCTATTATGTTGCTAATTGATTTATAATAACAATATTTAGATTAATCAAAGTAACAAAATTATTTTAACTGCTCAAAACTATTCTACTACTAAAAGGATAAGGATAGCCTAGGAAGTCATATTCTACTTATCAATCTAAAGGATAAAATATTTTAAAAGATTCAAAATACTTTCGAAGATGGGAGAGAATGAAGTTGTACCATTTAAAAAAATAGGGAAGGTATTTTCGTGAAACAATATTATTCTTTAAATCTTATCTTTCCCAATAATTTTCTGGATTGGTAGCAGTATTATTTCCCGTCTCCTCATCACACCCACAGCAGCCCTTTCATCACTATAGCTCCTGGGAAATGGGAGAGTGAATGCCAGCTCGACAAGGAGGAAACAGCACGGAGGGGCCTTTACAAACAAAAGCCTTTCTAGTGCGAGGAAGAGGGCATGACATAGAAAGAGAAGCAGGAGACTATGTCCTTGCTCCCCACCACAACTGCCTCACCATCAAACCCCAGAAGTGGGAAGGAGATGAAAAAATAGAAACTCCAGAGAGAATGAACAGCTCCAGGTCCCTGAGGCACAGCCTCGCAGACTGGCCTACCCACGTGCATGCAACTGTGGCAGAGAGGGAAAGGCCGAGAGGGGACCACGTGATTCTCTGAGTTTCTCCCAGCCTCCACCTGGGGCAGAAGGGCCCCCCAGAGTCTCCCCGGAGTTCAGGGGAGAGGAAAGCTGAACCCCAGAAGGACTGCCATGTGGCTGCTATATTTAGGGCCAGGGTGACATCCTGCCAGAGATAGCAGTTCCTATGGGTGGGCCAGCCCACGGCAGGGGAAGGAAGTGGCAGAGCCTCAAAGGTCTTCTGTGCCAGTGAGACAACAGTGGGGTCACATCAGCAAAGTAGGGCCATAGGGCTCAGCATATGAGGAGGGAACAGTTCACAGGTTTTACCAGCCCTGAATCAACGGGCACTGCCAGCAGCTACCCAAGCAGCCCGGAAGACTAAAGTTAACTCTAGGGAGGGTGGAGAGGGCCGAATGGACGGGACCAGGACCCATGTGTAGGCAAGCTGCCTCTCCTTTCTACCCCCATTATCATGAGGGGATTTTGGCTTTTTCCTTCACACAGATGCCTTCTTGGCTAAGCTTGAGAAACCATGAAGAAAGAACATTTCCCTCAAAGAGACTGAGTTAATCCAAACTGAGAAATACAGATGGACAACATATCTTCAACTGTAAGTTTACAAACTCACCCTCTTCTGTCTCACCTCTCAGCCACCTGCCCCAGCCAGAAGAGAATTTGCGAAGAAATTTTAATCTATATAGAAAAATTTTAAAAATAAATGTTTTGAATAGTTAAGTTTAAATACCTAAATTTTCACCCTAGCTATTAACAAAAGTAGAGACTCTGAGAGCCAAACAGATGCCAATAGCATCTGCTATGGTAACAGCCCCACCTCTTTGTAAATCTGTGAATATGAGCCTTTGTTTTCCAGTTTAATGCATTATAAAGGTAACCAGTAAGCAAACTGAAACAGTGCCCATATAACTATTAAAAGGCCATCCTAATTCCAAACAAGTTAGGAGCATATGTCTAAAGACAAACTAAGTCTAAATAATAGGCATAAATTCTGTTTTGTTGTATAATTTGTAATCAGAGACAGTTGATAGAAGGTCTCATTTCAATTTTATGTCCACTTTTTAAAAGGTAAATCACAGGACATACAGCTCAGATAAAAAAATAAAATAATCAAATGTACTCTTACAGTGTATTACCAAATCGATAGCTGAGAAGGATTAAATAAGATTAAAGATGATCATAAATATGGTACATGCACTGAGTAATGAAGTTTGTGGGAAATTAATCCTTATTCAACAGTTGAAAGCTGATTTGATTCGTACCTATTCATTTCAGTATTCTGGAGGATCTCTTAGTCTCTGAAACTGCAGGTGTGGTCACTGTCTGAGGCAAAACACATAGCCAGGAAGTGACCTGATCCCCTCAGTCCCTTCTCTGCATAGCAATAACCCTCAACCACCCAGTACAACCAAATTAAATCAGTTTCATCGTAACACTGTCGTGCAACTAATGATTAGATAGCCACAGAAGCTATCAGGGGTCTTTCATCTATCAGGTAAATAGTTCAACTGAATAGTGAAGGTCAATTCAATTTAGCATTCATTGACTATATGTCTTTAATGCAAAAGACACTGCTAAGCATTTAAAGAAAATCTTGACCCATGACCAATAAAAATGGTATAAACTCTATATAACTAAATAGTATTCATTATGTAGTGAAATTGTACTGTTTAATGGTTACTAGAAGCCTAACTTATCAAGGCATTCCCATTTCTCTAAGTGATCAAAGAAAAATGACTAACGTCCTCTAAGTCACAATATGTCCATTTGGAATCTGGATCTTATGTAAAAGTAGTTTAAAAGCCAGTTGCTTAACTTTAAATACAAAATAATATGAAATTATTCAGTTTCCCTTATTCTCAGTAGCATATTAATATAGTATATAATAAAATAATACAATAACTAAGGTCCTTAGGCAGAAATTTAATAGATTCTCCCACATAAAATAACTCATACACAGAAAAGACAATTCTAAAAGTCATTCAACACAATATGAGAAAGGACATCCTGCCATTTGCTATTAACAAAGATGAATGTTGAAGATATGATGCTAAGTGAGATATCAGACAAAGAAAGACAAAATTGATATATCACTCATATGTGGAATCTGAAAAAGCCAAACTCAAAGAAATAGAGAGTAAAATGGTGGTGACCAGGGGAAGAGGGTGGCAGGATAGGACAGATGTTTAAGGTACAAAGTTACAATGAGTAGTAAATAAGTCCTAAAAATCTAATGCACAGTATAGTGAGTACAGACAATAATATTGTATTATAATCATCAAACTTGTTAAGAGAACTTAATTATTCCAGCCACTGAAAAGAAATGATAGCAATATAATGTGATATAGTTGCTAATTTTCACTACAATGGCAGTCATACTGCAACATATGACTGTATGTTGTACACCTTAAATTTGCAGTTTGTTATACAACAAATACACTTCAATAATAAAAAAGATTCATAAAATAAGGAACCATTCTTTGTGTCAAAGATTGCCAGTTGCTTCCTTGTATCCACTCTCCCCGTCTTTATAATGGAACCTGGATTTTAAATCGGGCACCAGTTACAAAGCTGCATTTCCAAATTCTCTCCCATTAGATGTAGCCATGTGACTAAATTCTGGCCAATTATATGTACAGGAAAAGTGATGAGACTTCTGGGAAGTCTCCTTAAAAGGAAGGGACACTCTCTTCTTTATTTACTCCTCCTTCCTTTCTGCTGACCAGATGCAGATTAATAGCTGGAACTCAGCAGCCATATTGGACCATGAGGCATTACACTAAGAATGACAGGTAAAAATAGCATCAATCCTGATGATCAAGAAGTGGTCAAATCAGCCCTGGACAGCCTACATACAGAATTTATCTAAGTAGGATAGAAATACCTTCTATGTTCTTTTAGCCATTGTTATTTTGGAATATTTCTGCAGCCAACCAAAACTTAATACATGAATAAAGCCATCCCATCAGCTAGAATAAATTCTGGGCCATTGTCAATAGAAACCTAAAGTAACATGGAAAGAAGCCATACTAATAAAAGGAGACAATAGCTGTTTTAATTACATCCAGCCAATGATGACTTCAAACTGTTTGCATCTAATTTTCCTAAAATTTGTACAGTATTTCTGCACTTTCAAAGAGGAGAATTGGCAAAGCATCATTCCACTGCATAACACACTGGGTTTACAAAACAGATGGTGACATTGAAAGAGCTCAGAAATTGAAATCATAAAAATTGGACTGGAATCCTAACTCATTCTAAACCTGGGTAAGCTTGCTTAAGTTTTATAAATCTCAATTTCTTTATGTATGATATGGGGATAATGATAACATTGGCCTCATTTCTCTCATAGGAGTTGGGATAATCAAATGACATAAATGTGTCAAAGTGTTACCATTGTTACTAAAATCATTTTGGTATTCACTTATGTTTCACTGGAAAAAGCACTTTGTTTTCATCCTTTTGTGATAACCACCTTTAAAAAGTGACTTTTTTAGCCCACATTAACCTCCTTTCTCTAATCATCTCATTTTCATAATTCTGTAGAATTTTGTTTTTATGAGCTACATGTATACAAGTATTTAGGCTAAAAGAATATTATTGGGAAGGAGTATTCAGATAACTTACAACTATTTCTTTTGAAACCAGCATATTAGAAGCACTTGGAGAGGCACTGAAAATAAAAATAAATTTATCAACTAGTTATAGGAGACTTTCAGTTAGAATACATCATTTACAGATCAAAATCTAAATGCTGTGTGTGGCAAATTCCCTTTAACCTGGAATTAAACATTCAGACATTTCACATAGCAAAATTTATTTTCACAGCATTGTACAGTTACCATTGGTCATAAAAATGACTCTGGACCCAAAAAATACTGAAGTACATTCTGAACTACCTAAGAAGTATCACCAGTCAATGGAACCGAAGTATTTAGTGGAAGTATATCATGTCACAATCTTTTTTATAACAGGGAGATTCATGGCAATAAAATCACTAGATTATCTGAGAACTGTCTACCTAGACAGAATAACAAAGGTCATAATTCCATTTCATAAGTTGTGAAGGTGAGAATGAACTTCTTGCTCAAAAGAAAGCAGGTTATTTGAACTTCATTGTCAAGACCTTCCTTGACCTAGATCAAGATTCATTTTATAGGCTTCCTTCCAGTTCTTACCTACGTGACCTGGGGCTGCCATGTGATTAGTAGTGAAAGTCACCTCAATTCAACTTCACCTCTCTCATCTCTCTCTCTCTCTCTCTCTCTCTCTCTCTCTCTCTCTCTCTCTCTCTCTCTCTCTCTCTCACACACACACACACACACACACACAAACACCATTAGAACTTGCCCTCTTCAATACAATCTTGAAAAATGAGATACCCTACAAGGACATGAACAAGGCTTGGCCTTGGCCTTACACATCAGAGCTGACAGTACAAAGAAATGTGGAAGAAGAGGGATTGACATGTCACTGTTACACCTCCATCTCACTGCTCCCTTCTTGTAAACCCCACCCGCCTGCGGCTCACCATCAGCATGGCTGATGGATGAGACACCCTCTTCTGTCCCCTCTCTAAACTCTCAGCTTTCCATTATAAACTTGCTTTATTTCTTTTCTTTTTTCCTGATACTTTCATTGTGATCTGAGCCAGAAGGAAAGGGAATAGAAAATGTATGTGGAGTGGGAAGGGAGTGAGCACAAGAGATGCACACTAGTCCCTTCAGAGAACTGTATATTCATTGTGTGCTTCATTCTCTGATACGGGCCCAGAACAGAATGTTGAAAGGGGTCACATTTGCTTCAGGCATCTGTTCTCTTACCAGTACCCTCCCTTCAGACTTGACCCCCTTAGCCCTCATGCCTTTCCTCGGTTTCTCTAAAGAAATCTTATCCCCACCTCATCACCATTGAGGCTTAACTGTTCTATGTCTCCTCCTTGTAAGGCCCTACTAGGTGGCTAGAGCTCATGGAAATCATTGTTTGTGAGATATTAGAGAGTGACTGTGCTTTACTGTGTTTTTTTTTACCCAGAAAATGCATTTACTTTCTAAGAGGGGCCTTCCAAGTCCTTGCTTAAAAGAATGACAATTCTAGGATTCTAGGTCCTAGGGTGGGTCACATAAGGTCAGGAGAGCTTTTTAAAATCTTTGAATAACAATAATAATATTTTCTCACACCTATTTTTTACTAAATGCCAACTGCTTTTCTACTAATATCTTGACTTTACAGATGAAGCTACTGAGGCACAGAGAGGGCAAGTACTGTAACTATAGTCACACAGCTAGTAAGTAATTGAACTGGAATTTAAAACCAAGTAGTCTGCCTCCAGAATCCCTACTCTCAACCATCTAGATGGCTGCCCAAAACACCACCAAGATTCAAATTGGCTTGGGAGAAGGCATGAGTGCTAGCCCTGGCTCTGTCTCTAAGATGTGTGACCTTCAACAAGTCACTTAAACTCTGGGTCTCAGTTGAACTAAATTCGTGGTTTATGCCTTTTTCTTTTTGGAAACTGTGATATAACAAAAAATACATATTTCTGTCTTTATCCCCAGCTCCTGACACAGCTCTGAGTGATCAAGGTGAAAGGAACACCTTTTGTTATTCATAAGAAGCCCTTACAGCCTCACCTGAGTTTATGTTAAGGAGGTGACTTTGGGAAAGTCCCCAATGATGGGGAACCAGCCATACAGTTGAGAGGGCTGGAATGTTCACCCCACCCTCCAAACTCCAGAGCAGAGGACTGAAGTTTGAGTTAATCATTAATGGCCAATGATTTAGTCCATCATGCCTATGTAATGAAGCCTCCATAAAAAAACAACAACAACAACTGTCATCTAAAGGGTTTTGGAGAGCTTCTGGGTTGGTGAACATATTGAGGTGTCGAGAGGGTGGTGCACCCAGAGAGGCCATGGAAGCTCCATGCCTCTTCCCCACACCTTGGCCCATACACCTCCTGCATCTGCTCTTCCTAGTTGTATTGTTTTATAATGTACCAGTGTCTAGTAAGTATTGTTTCCCTGAGTTCTCTGAGACATTCTAGCAAATAACTGAACCTAGATGAGGACTGTGGGAATGTCTGATTTATAGTCCTTGGTCAGAAGTAGGAAAGGTCTGGGCTTGTGACCAGCATCTGAAGTGCTATGCAGTCTTAGGGAGTGAGCAGTTAGCTTGGGGGGTCTGCACTAACTCCAACCAATCCATGTCCTAATTGAATTACAGGACATCCAGACGGTGTTGAAGAATTAGTTAGTGTGTTTGGTCTCAGATGTGTTGAGAGTAGAATATAGAAGAAACAGCATTTTTTTTGAGAAGCAGAGCCATCTCTTTAAATGAAATTCTAGTTAGAAGCCTGATATACATGACATATAAAAGAGAGATCTTGAACCCAAGCTACAAAAATAGTGGGTCTTGTACTTTTCAAAATCCAGCCTGTCATCCTTTGTCCATAATTCCACCTTACACACACACACACACACACACACACACACACACACACAAGGAAAGAATCAAAATATGCCATCCTCTCTGTACCCTCTCAAGTGGAAACAAACAGTATTAGAATAAAAAAAGAGAGTAAGGAAGTATTTCATCATTTTGTTTGATTTCCTTCAGGGCTCCAGCAAATAAGGAAATACATAGCTCCACCCTATGTTATGAATCTTCCTCAGAGAAGTGGGAGTGAGAAATGCATTTGCCAAGAAGTTAAATTTCACACAGTCACTGGTATCTTGGATGCATTTGATGATGATCATCGAGGCTGAATTGAATATTATGCAAATATATGTCTGCAACTTGCAACATAAATAACTGCAACATTACTCTGGACTAACTCTTTGAAATTAACCCCATTGTATACGTGAAAAAAAATTCCACTGACCTTGTTTTTCATGGTACTTCAGTAAAAATACAATAAAATAGAAGTAAATAAGCCCTGCATGTTAAATTCATCCCTCTTCTAACCCTGAATGTGGGTAGTAGAGTTAGTTACCTATGCTTCCTTCCTTGCTGCCTCCAGGTGGTCTCTCAGAACCTCACGCTTCTTTTGTGCACAGTGGGGCACACTCCTCTTGAATTCATTTACTTTTCAGTGTCAATATCCTATCTTTGTTATGCATTCCCCCCAAAAGCAGAAGATAGTACAGATGATGACCCTGTTCAAAGGAAAAATCCTAGAGAGACCCAAAAATATCCCTCAGTCTTGGGTTTGCCTTGCAAAGCACCTGCACATGGGACCCTGGTGAACACACCTCTGTGACGGAGGTGTCACACCTGAGCAAGGGGACTCCTACTGCTACCCTCACTTTCTTGGAAACTCACTGTGTACTGAAAAGTGAACCGGTCTTAGGCAGAAATTTACATTTTGTACACTTAGGCCAAACTATGCAAAGCATGTTAGACTGTCCTTCGCTGCATGATGGACATGCTGTTCATGAACCTTAGGAACGCTTGTGGAGATATGATCTCTAGTCTCTACCTGAAGGCTCAGAGTCCGGAGTGACTTAGGGAGGCTGCTCCAGTGCGCTTTTGGGTTTCATTCCTTGAAATGTGTTACAGGCATGCTTTGCTCCTCGAGGGCCATTTGCATTCCTGTGTGGCCCAGCAGAGTAATAGGCAGGCAGGAGAAGGTGAATACAAACTGGCTCAGTGAGTGAATGAAAGGTTGAGTGGGTGATAAGTAGAATTGATGGGGAAACTGCAGTCTAGTGATATGAGCACCTGACAGGAAGCAGAAAAGTATTTCTAAGTGTTAAACTATCAAAGCCTTGGAGCTGTGCTGATAATTCTCCATTCAGCTTTCTTGCATGTCAAAATGAGGTGGTCAGAATTTGTTTTTCTTGAAAGGCTCTCAGTTCTTGGAAGGGAAGTGTTTTTCACTTTTTATCAGCCTCTGATTCCACAGCTGTGTTGCTGAAAGAGCTAGGAGCAAGCATGTGGGATCTGAAGCTCAGACTCGACCTCGCAGCCAAGATGGCTCAGCTCCTCACACAGCCTGCTCACAGCAACTGCCCAGGCTCTCTGCTGCCTGGAAGATCACCTCTCAACCTGCCCATCCCCTAGCTAAGGACATTCCACAGACAGATGAATCAACAAAGGCAAGCTTTCCCTTCTTTCATATTACCTTATAAACTTAACGCAAGTGTAAGAACTGTTGTGCTCACTGAGGTCAACAGGCCATCAGTTTTGTATTTTGCACAAAGGGGGGATTTTTCCTGGAGAGAGATCAGAGGCATTCTGAGTGATATGTGTGCCAAAGTTTGGACAACATCATTTCTAATTTCAATCCCTAATCGTAATTAATGATTTGTTGAAACATGTATTATGTATCTAGCAGTATGGTAAATTCAGTAAGCCTTAAGTTTTTCATCTAAAACCCCTTCTTGGACATCTTTGCATGTTTGATTCATACTTTTCTTGCTGTGGACGTTAAAAAAAACTTACAAGGTATTTATACGTCTACTATATGTCTATACTTCACGGTCTTCACTAGCTTGAAGTTGGGATCTGGAGAGGAGAGGAAATGAGGGAGGGTCTGGAGCACCAAGATTGCAAAGATGTGGTTGGCCTCTCAGTCCAAGAGCTAACAGCACAGTGGGGGAGCTAGACACACGCACAGCGGACTATCACACAATTCAGACAGTGAGAAGGCAGAATCAAAGGGGATGTAAATAAGGCATCGTGGATGCGAGAGGAAGGAGTTATTTGTTCCAAACCGGGCATTAGGAAAGAATTTTTAAAGTAGGTGTCATTTGACCTGGGCCTTAATGAATGAGAATTTTCTCTATTGAGAAAAACATTCAAGCAAAGAAAAGAGTAGGACCAGAATTATGACAGTGAATCAAGTGTTTGTGGAAAGGATTCCCAGGTGGCTGGGGTCTGTGTTGCCAGATAAAGCTGGAAAGGCACGCTGGAACCAGCTCACTGAGGGCTTTGAATAGGTGAAAGCACTGGGCTTTGTACAGTGGCCGCTGGGGAAATATCAAAAGTTTTTCAAGACACTGCTACTCTATCTACTCTCCCAGTGAGAAGACCGAGGCTTAGGAGGCCAAAAAACTCCCTCTAAGGTAAGTGTGGAGGTGGTAGTTGAGCTGAAGTTTAACTCCAAAGTCCAAATATTACATACACTGGTCTTTCTTTTTTAGATATAATTGTCATATAGCATTACAGTTGTTTCAAATGTACAACATAATAATTTGACATTTATATATTGTGAAATGATCACAGTAAGTCCAGTTAATACTCATAACCACGCAGTTACAAATTTTTCTTCTTGTGATGAGAACTTTTAAGATCTACTCTCTTAGCAACTTTCAAATATACAATACAGTATTACTAACTACGGTCACCATGCTGTACATTATATCCCAGAATTTATTTATTTTATAATGGGAAGTTTGAATCCACCTCGTCTTAGCCTTACTTTTTTATCTATAAAATGTGAATAACAGTACTTCTCTCTCAACCTAAAAGATTAGATCAAATGCAACTATGGATACTAAAATGCCTTAAAAATCATAAATGAATTCTATAAATGTTAATTAGTAGTATCATTTCTTTATCATAATTACAGTTACTATTACTCTTGAAGGAAGCATAAATATATTTTTGCAAAGTCAAGTCATGTTATTTAGTATTAACACTGGCTACAAGTGATTGCATTCCTACTGTGCTCTGTACATATATTATTTCCTTTCACCCTCATGAGATAGGTGTCATCATCTCCAACTTACAGATAAGTAAACAGAGGCAGAAGGAGGTGAAAAAACTGCTTAGTCACACAAATGAGTCAAGAAGCAGGCTGCAAATCTGTGCTTCTAAATCCCCAAACTCCTTCCATAAGGCCACTCCTGCCTTCCCACTGGTGACACCACAAACCTTCCAGGTTGCAAGGGGTGCTGTAGCGATGTCTTCAGGGAGCCTAATGATGCCAACAATTTCAACACTTCCAACAATTGATTCCATGTTTTAAAAGACATGTAACTATTTCTAACCCTATAAAGGATCATGGTGAATAAATAAGTAGTATGCTTCCTTTAGGCTTGATTTAACTAGAAAACATGATTTTTTCTGTCCCATTCTCTGAAATAAAAACATGTCTTTCTTGAAAAATAAACCCTGATTAAGGAAAAACCCTCCCTATTTATATAACGGTATTGGTTCCTTCTAGTTATTTCAAATTTTAAAAGCTTCCCTAAACCTCTACTGAATCATTTTATTTTAAAGCATATTTCTCTTTTCTCTTGGTAATGAAACTTAAAAAAAAATACTAGGGTTGGTAAGCACAAAAATGTAATGCATATGATTCATGCTGGGGTTATTCTTCTAAAATACATGTTTTATAAATAGTAAACAATAATCAGAGTAGATAAGAACTGAGTTGGACCAAATTTATATTCTCGGCAGCCCTTTATAATCAATGAGAACAATCATATATTCCAGCTAATGAAGTCATTGATTTTAATGGCCACCAAAGATTCTGATTTAACTACTGGAAAACAAATGCTGTAGTTTTCATTTAAAAAAACTTTTTTTTTTCTGAATAGTTTTTTTAAAAAAAGTTGTAAACTGATAAGGTAAACATAGAAACTTTGAAAGGTTAGCTGTGGTTAGCCTTTGATTGTCCAGCAATTTGATAAGTGTCACATATGGCAGAACATAAACCACAAATTTAAGGATTTTAAAGCACTAAGCTCAACAGCTACATTCAGCCAAACCTTTTTCTTTTACACCATTTCAAATATTTAGCCATTTTACGCTGGTTTGATGCATAACATGATAGAATCCTGAGTTGGAAGAAGGCTTAAATAAGATACTAGTATCCCCTCCTTCTACGAGCAAACTCCCCAGTGTTTTCCTAGTATTTGCCTGAACATTTGCAGTGATAGGAACACGTGACTCCAAGGTGCACCTTTCCACCTTAGGCACCATTGGTTTTACTTCTCTTTATATTAGGTCAAAATCTTTCTCTCTGTAGCTTCTTTCTATAAATCTTACTCTAGCATTCAGAGCATAAGGAATAAATCTCTATATCATGTGATATTCCTTCATTTGAGAGAGACTGACCATGGTTCTCAGATGAAGCCAGGATTAAGGACAAACTTGCAAAGACAAATATTTGGAGGGATATGAATCAGGACTTTCACAGAGGTTAATTTTGAGTGGTAGAGTAGATAGGGAATTTTTCTTTGGCCTCTGTGTTCTTCTGCATTGCTTGAATTTTATACATGGCTGTATATTCTAATTACAGTAAAAAGAAAAAGTAAAGCTATCTACACTTTGGGGAAAATAATAAAATCCTAAATGTAATGGGTGAAAATTGACACTTCACTATGAAGAATCAGAGAATCATAAATCTGTAATCTATGAGTGATAAACCTCAGTCTCCCCAGGACCTAGACCCACATGGTAGGGTCTCATTAAAAGTGTGTGAGTGATTAATAAATCAACCAATTATTCATTAATCAATGATGAAAAATCTATCAAAATCCATCACAAGTAATCAGATTCTCATTTCTTTCTTGGAGACACAGTCATCGCCAGAGAAGGAAGGGCTGCACCAAGTACCAAGTTGTCATTGCTCTCAGTCCAGGTACTAAGAGGAGAAACATCACTCCCATCTTAATTTAAACTGATTTAATGTCTTTTTTTATTGTGTTTTTCCCTAGTGCATCAAAGTCCAAAAATTCTCCAGCAGTTCTATTTTCTACTGTAAAGTCAGAGGAAAATAAAAGACTTTAAGGTACCCAGAAATATTGTTCTGGGTATGGTAAATCTGGACTTTGGTAGATCTGTAAGAATGATGATATTGCTCATGATGATTATGATGATGGAACTAACCTGCCCTGTGAAAATTTAAAGAGAAACCTCAGCAGAATGGTGGCGGGAGGCCAGAAGGGGGAGCCCTCATGCTGTAACACTCATGTCAAGAACTGTCACTTGCAGACCCCCAGAAGAATCGTCAATGAGAAAAAATCCTCTATTAAGACTCCAACAGGAGAAGATGCACATTGCATCTCCTACAAGAAACTGACTACCCCCAGCCACTGAGCCAGTGAGAAACCCTCATCACCTGAACACTTGCCTTGTCTCAGGCGGACTTCCACTCCAAACAACCCCTCCAACTTCCTCCTTCTCCATGAAATAACATTCCTCTCATCTGTTTGATGGATTAGCCTATGGTTTTTGCTATAGTTTGCTTGTCCCAAATTGAAATTCTCTGCTATTTCCTATTAAGCCCAATTTTGCTGTTAAAATAACTTTTATTTTTAAGGTCAACAGTACCAAGGGGCTGCATGCATACTCTCTTCTAGTATTTATAGTTAACCTATAAAATAGAAATCATTATCCCCATAGTCCTTTATAGATTAGGAGATTGAAGTGGCGGGCACATGCTATATTCTTCTGAGCTTAATTTTAATTAAGAAAGTATCAGCCTCACTTGGAAACTGAGCCAAATTAAGTCTTCTGAGCTTAATTTTAATATTAATGATAATAATTTATAATGACATAATAACCATTTATTGAGAGCTTATTAATGTGCCAGACACTAGGTAAGCATTTGCATGCATTATTTCATTGACTGCAATAATTTTATTAACCTTAGGTGAAATTATTATCTCCATTCATAGCTAATAATACTGAGGTTTAGAAAGATCATGTTAACTCAATTATGGTCAGCCTAATAATAAATTAACAGAACTAGTCTGTGCTACCAAATATAGTCTAATTGTAGTTCTTGTCCTCTCAAACACAATGTCATGTATTTGGATCTCCCAAAATAATATTAAGGAATGAGTAGAGAGGTCAGGATGTCTTTTTCTATATTACTAATATGGTTTATGGATTCCTGAAGTAATTGATATTGCTACTGTGGTTACTATTACCACAGTTAGTACAATATCAGTAACAATGCCACCTGCACATTTATTGTACTAACCACTCTTCTGGAATATTATTTATTTACTCCTCACAGCTACTCTATAAAGTAAATGCAAGAAAAAAATCCCAGTTCTTCATATAAAGATACAAAAATCTTACAGAGTTTGAGGAGTAAATTCCACAGTTCTTAACCCAAAGTTTGACCCCAGGTCTAATTCCAAACTACATTCATTCATACCCTTGAATGTAATCCAACCATAACACTTCTCATCCAAAAGAAGATTCTATGTATTTAATTGGCATCCTAGTTTTCTTTGTCTTTCTCCAAAGGTATCCCTCCCTCTCAAATGGTTTTGTTGGACAAATGAAAAAGACTCTAAGTTTGAGTGGATCATTCTTCATCCAGTGAAATGGAGAATAGTGTTTCCCATTAAGAAACTTTAGGCAATGTAATCATTCATTGTTATTTTAATATTTTTTTCTGAACCTATTATCTTATTAAGACTTACTTTCAGAAAAAAATTTCTCATGTTTATGTTTAAGAGATTTTTGCCTATGTTTTTTTCTAAGAGTGTTATAGTTTCATGTCTTATATTTAGGTCTTTAAACCACTTACAGTTTACTTTTGTGTATGGAGTTAGTCAGTAATCCAGTTTCATTCTCTTACATGTTGCTGTCTAGTTTTCCCAACATCGTTATTGAAGAGACTGTCTTTTCCCAAGCGTATATTCATGGCTCTTTTATCATATGTTAATTGGTCATGTATGCATGGGTTTATTTTTTGACTCTCTATTCTGTTCCACTGATCTATGGGTCTCTTCTTGAACCTGTACCATACTGTTTTGATTACTATAGCTTTGTAGTATAGCTCAAAGTCAGGAAACATAATACCCACAGCTTTGTTCTTCTTTCTCAAGGTTGCTTTGTTTACTTGGGTCTTTTGTGGTTCCATATGAATTTTTTGCTCTAATTCACTGAAAAATGCCTTTGGTATTTTGATAGGTATTGCATTGAATCCTAGCAAGGGAAACAAAAGCAAAAATGAACAAGTGGAACTACATCGAGCTAAATGCTTCTATGCAGCAAAGGATACCATCAACAAAACAGAAATGCAACTTACAGTATGGGAGATTATATTTGTAAATGATTTATCTGATAAGGGGTTAACATCCAATATATATATAAAGAACTCATATGACTCACCACCAAAAAAACAAATAACCCAATTGAAAAATTGGCAGAAGACCTGAATGGACATTTTTCCAAAGAAGAAATACAAATGGACAACAGGTACATGAAAAGATGCTCCATGTCACTAATCATCAGGGAAATGCAAATTAAAACTACAATGAACTATCACCTTATACAGATAGTTGGTCACTATCCAAAAGACAAGAAATAACAAACGTTGGTGAGGATGTGAAGAAAAGGGAACCTGCCTACATTGTTGGTAGGAATGTAAATTGATGCAGCCAGTATGGAAAGCACTGTGGCATTTTCTCAAAAAACTAAAAACAGAAATACCATACAACCTAGTAACTGCATTTCTAGAAATTTACCCAAAGAAAACAAAATCTCTGATTTGAAAAGAAATATGTTCCCCTATGTTTATTGCTGCAATATTTACAATAGCCAAGATAAAGAAGCAACTAAAGTGTCCAAACAGATGAATGGGAAAAAAAAGATTTGGTACATATATAAAATGGAATATTATTCAGTCATAAAAAAGAAATAATCCTGCCAGTTATGACAACATGGGAGGTGAGGAGGGTAAAGAGGATAAAGGAGCACAAAAATCTCAACCATAATATAAGTCGTTTATGGGGATGAAAATGAAGCATGGAGAATATAGTTAATAGTTCTATGACATCTATATAGATAGGTAGTAACTGCACTAGTTGGGGTGAGGATTTAATAATGTGTGTAACTGTTAAATCACTGTGTTGTACACTTGAAACCAATATAATACTGTATATTAAGTATACTTCAGTTAAGAAAATACACTTTAAAAACTTCCTTTCATGAAAAGATGCCCATAAATTACTACATTATTTTTTTAATTATATTATTCTTAATAACAAATAATTACAAAGATCTCTAGACTCCATTTCTCATGCAAATTACATAGAAGTTGGCAGGCAAAAGAGAATCTATCCTTCAAACATTTGCCCTAAACAGTCTCACTTGGTTTAATTCACTATGAGTTAGGGAAAAAAAAGAAGGAATTTAAATAAAGATTTACATATAATTAGGTTGAGCACATTCTGAATAAATGTTAATTGATTCGTGAGAATCCTAAGTATTGTTGACTGTTGTTGCAATTACATTGAAATAGTAGAGATAATGTGAAAAATTAGACCAAAGATAAACTTGAAGATGCAATGATGTTTTCGAGTTATAAAGTAATGGGTGGGTTGCCATTTGTATTTATTTCAGGAGAAAAACAGAATTCAAGATTTGGAGATGCTAAGATTTTATTATTCCTTTTAGCAAATGTTCTGCATGGTTCTAATCAGTCTGATCAGTTCTGTGGAAATCAGAGCAGCCAGGTGAAGAGAAAGCTGGTGAATGAATAAAATATCAGATACACCAAATAATATTTGCCTGCTAGTAATAAAGGAAGAAAGACTCAGTTTTTCTGTTTCTCAGAGACAAAATGTGCTCCATTCTGAAACTGCTATTGCATTTTTCAGAAAGAAGCAATAGCAAAGTTCAAAAACTAAGCAGGAGGAGATGATAAACAGAATGGTTCCACTGCTGACAAAAAGCCTGCGCTCCCTCTCTTCTGTCCTGAATATTGCAAATTCTCTCAGAAGTCCCTCTGTAATTAGGAAGCAAAAGTACTGACTGCTTTTCAGCATCTCGGTAAGTCGGGTCCTGAGGTACCTTGCAAGTCAGACAGAAAGCCAGAAAGGAAAACAAAAGGGCTGAAAGAGATGTATACTTAGTGACCTAAATTGTACTTTTAGTTTTCAGCAAAACCCACAGACCTGGGCAGAAAGTGGAAGCACAGCCTTTCTGTGTAACCATCTGCTGCCAGCCATGGGTGTTCTCTCCCCTCAGAAGCAGTCCTTCATCTAACAAGGAAGGGTCTGGTCATCTGCAGTAGTGTGCACACGCCCAGACTGGACTTACGGACTTGCAAATTTTTGCTGACAGTCTTGTATGTGGAATCTAATCAGTATTATTGGAAAAGCTGCTTCCTACTGCTGCCCAAGATTGTTTCTGACTGAAAATGCCAGGCATTGCAATAGCGTCAAAGCCTTTTTATTTCATGAAGCACTGGAGGAGTCCTCAAAGATAAACTTGAAGCTTCATAAAATAATGACAGTAGTAAGTCTTCGCTATAGTATAATATAATACTATATTATAGTATAGTATATTACATACATGATGATTATATTCTAACCCAAAATCAGGAGAGAACTCCAGCTGCACATCTCACTAACTCTGTGGACTTGGCCAAATGATTTACGCTCCCTAAACCTCAGTCTTCTGATCTGGAAAGTGGTGATAATAATCTATCCTTGGCATTGGCACAAGAATTTCATATCATATGTAAGGTATAATAGGACTCATAAAATGATGTCTGCCACTATTGTTATTATCATTATTATTAATAGTGTTCATGTTTATTTAAAAACATTTTGTTTCTTTTTCTAGGTTTTTGGTTTCTTATATTTTTTCTGTGAAAAAGTCCATTTTAAAGCAGGTGTGGTCACAATGAGTGAATAATTCAAGAAATAATTCAAGACACAGGACCTAGGAAACAGGGTATCTAATAAAAGATAAATGAAAGGATCAATAGCAGAGAAACATAACAAAATGTTGAACTGTGAAGGGGATCAAGATTATCAGATTGGTTTAGGTACTTGGAAAACTGTTAAGATTTATTCATTGCCACAAAGAGAGCTATGAAAATTTAATTTGGTAAGTTCTTAACTGTAGAAAAATATGTCTAAGAAAGGAAATGTGGTCATGGTTCTTCAATTCAGCAGTGAAGAATGTTTACATTGTCATAAAAATGCAAACACTGAATACTGATTTAATAAAAATTGTGTTATAACTGGAGAATAAGTGCAGAAAGACCTAAATCCAGCTAAACATAACATTATATCAGTATATATCTAAAGTTGACGATACAAGAGATAACAACATAAAGACATTAATTAGAAACTTAATGGTATATGCTAGAAAAAATGTTGAAAAACCTGAAAGCAGTGACCTTGGGTGAGCAGAGTGGTGGGGCAGGGCTAGAATGAGAATGGTGGGTTTCATGATAATCCTGTAGCACAATCTGACTTTTTTAAGAGATGCACTTAATATTGTGATTAAAGAAATAAAAGTTATTTTAAAAAATTAAAACACATTTGAGATATAACAGACATCACAGACACACATGCACACACTCACTGATAAGCCAAGTGTATGAAAATCTATACAATCTAATATTTGCGATGGTATTTATTCAGCCAAAAATAAAGACGTAAGTAAGACCCATTACCTAACAACTAAAATTACAGGATTTGGTAGTTTGGATGAGGAGCAAGAAAAGGAGGAGAAAAACTTAACAAGTGGAAGGCATGGTCCCTGTATCCAAGGATCTTGCAACTTAGTTGAGAAAAGAGAACAATTTCATATCATAGGGAAGGGAGAATGAGAACCTAAACACTGTTTTTAGAGAAAAAAGGAGCAGGCACTTTTTATGGGCCTCACTCTCTCTCTCTCCTAGCAGTTTCCTATAAGCTGTTTTTCAAGACGCAAAAAAAAACCCTTGTTTGTGTTTAGCTGACATGATGAGATGTATGTCCTTCCAGAGAAAAAGGAGAATCATGGTTTTTCAGTTGAAAGACGCCACATAGACTAAACCCAATTATACAGATGAGGCAATTCAATTTTAAAAAGCTATATATCTTTCCCAAGTACACACACCCCATGTGGGACCAGAGCCAGTCTCCTAATAGCACTTGAACTGGTGAATGCCCAGAACTAAGGTAGCAAGACTATACTAGTTGCTTGAGACAAGAAAATCATAATTGTAAATGGTGCTCCATTAGTGAAATGAGGTTAATAAAATAACGCTAACCATTATTTACTTGTATGGTGCTTTCAAAACTGTCTTTACCTTCATTGTTTTACTTAATCCTAATAATTCTCTGCTAATGAGAAAATTCACTTACAGAAAGGTTTACTGAAATGTCAAGAGCAAATAACCAGGGAATAGTAAATTAGATAACTGGGCAAAAGTGTTCTGACCACTTGTTCAATGTTGGAAGTTTTCTTTTTCATTATGACCCAAAAAATTTTGGAGAGCATTTTGGTGAAGTGACTTTGTTTTTAAAATACTCTAAGTTATTTTAAATTAAATACACAATCCTTTAGTAGGAGTCAAATATCAATTAATAAAATCAATCAATTAATTATTTCAGCTTTCAGTGAAAATTCTGCTGAAGGGATAGTGACAGGGATAATCAAAATGGACACGGTGGGAGAAAATCAGGGGTAAGGATAAGAGCCATGCATATCTAGTTAGGGTTGCACAACATTTAAGGCAGTGGTATCTCTTTCAGAGCTTGGCAAATACCAGTATTATTTTTCTAAAAATTTTCAAGTAAAAATTAATTTTGTCATCTGAATTCTTAGATGCTAGACAAGAAAAAAAATTAAAGTCAAGGAATGTTAAAAATAAAAAGGCACAATTGCTTTTCCTGTAAATATGGCTTTTCATGGATCTTCTAAGAAGACTTCTAATCAGTGACTCATGAAAATCAACTTACAATGTCATGCCCACCTCATGTGGCTGTCCAATTCAAGCACACACATCCAGAATGTAGGACGCTCTGGTATCAAAGAGTTGTTTCCAATAGACAAATGCCTCAGTGCTCTAGGATACCATTTCCATCTTCCTCAATAAGGCAAGAAATGAAAAGATAAATGTCATTAATTGTTCCTGACTTTTCCCTCTAGAGGAATACAAACTATAAGTGTCAATACAACAATCAACTAATAGCTTTAAGTGGTGGCTTCAAGCATCATTAATTTTACGTGCAAGATCTGTAAGTATATACTTTGCATTCTTGACAGAAAGCATCAGTAAGTTCATCCTTGATGCTTAGTCTAAAGAGCAATGCAAAAAGGTAGTGCACGCAAAAGTGTAAATATGTATGTATCCATATGTACATGTAAGATAACAAATGCAACTATGTAACAGAAAGTAACAGAAAATTACATTCCAACCATTTTGCTTGTGTGCAGGAGACTGCATTTTTTAGGTGGGGTAATATTTTTTTATTTTTTTAGTATTGATTTTTGAATAGTTTCATTTGAAATCTCTCTTGCTGGGCCAGCACAAGACAAAACTGAAACAAGCGCTTTTTTGTAAGGCAACTGCATAGTTGGATAACTTGTAATTTCAAAAAAATAAATGTTCCTTTTCACATGAACTGCTTTTGGCAGTTAGCCCATATTGCTCCCCTTCTGGTAGGGTTTGTGTTGTTTTTCTCCCCACTTTTTAAAATGATTGCTGCTCCTTTTAATAATTCTACCCCGATTACGTTGATTTACTATTATGGGCATATAGTGAGATGTCAAGGAATTTTGGCATTCACAGGGAAGTAATTATGTTGACTTAGCGCCAGTTTTAGATTTTAACTTTCTAACCAAACATGGAAACTCGTGAGGTTCCTTGAATCATAAAGACTCTCTCACAGTAAGAATTCTTAACACGTGTCCACAAATTTCCAAGATGTTCATAGACAGGCTTCAGAAGGGCCGTATAATCTCTGACACTGCATTAAAATTCTCTGCATTTTGTAAGGAGGGGATCCATACCTTTCATCAGATTACCAGAGCCAGGGGGCTCATCCCAAAGTGATTAAGAACCAGTGTTCTACCAGGTATGTTTTATTTAAATCTAAGTTTTAAAGATTTTAATTGGTGGAAATGGTTTCATAGTTATTTTCTTCCAGTGTTCTTTTCAAAATCAGGTTCAAACAAATTCAAAATTATATTCAAGGCCTTACTTTTAAAAAATTGCCTAGAACACCTTACTATACTGATGGACAGTGACTGCATTGGGGTATGGGTGGGGACTTGATAATATGGGTAAATGTAGTAACCATGTTGTTTTTTCATGTGAAATTTTCATAAGAGTGTTTATCAGTAATACCTTAATAAAAAATAAAAAAAATTGCCTAAGAATATTGGCCATAAATACAACCATCCATAGACATTTCTTACTTGGAAGAAATTTATAATAGACTAATGAGTACTCTTGCCAAAAAATATTTATTTTTTTGGTCATATTTGTGATTTAAGTTTTTCAACCTCCCATTCCATAGAAACCAAACTTTCGAGTGTCAGTTTAGAGATTATGATTTAATTCTGTCATCAAAATGAATGGTAATTGTTCCATACTTGAAGCACAGTAGACTGGCCATGAACTCAGAAAGGCATGGGCCAATAAAAGAGACATTTGCTAAAATTTGACCCCTCTTTAATAAAAACCATCTTTCAGATTAAGTAAAGCTGCTACAACTCTGTTACAGAGACCAAATACACAAAAAGCCCACTAAAGACAGTTTGGTAAATCAGCTCTCTCTTACTAAGGCATGTCTGGAAACGTGAACTTAATTAAGAAGAATTATAACAGATATTTAAAGGTCCTGGGAGAAATGGATTCATTCTCTTTAGATATCCCTTTGAGAGATATATAACCCTAGGGCCTCTTATCAAGAACAAAACAGGGATTGAAGGCATCAATAGAAAGATGATACTTTCTGAGAAATCGTACCTCTGCATCTGTGAACAGGCTTATGTGATTACGGAAGTGATTGGGGCCCATGGTGCCCCAGGATTGTTGTTGGGGTAGTGCCACATTTTTGTGCTTTCAGACACAAACTGGCATTCTAGTGCCTGCTGCTTTGGGAAATGCCCGAAAAGTGCCTGTCAGGACAAGATCCCATAGACGGCTTTGTCCTGCACACTCAGGCTCACAGCACCCTGTTGGTGGCCACAGTCCTTGTTCAAGGCAGAGGTTCTCAGTTGGGAACAGGTATGTCTCCCACAGTACATGTAACAATGTCTCAGGACATTTTTGATTGTTTAACTAGGGAGATATTACTGGCCTCTAGTGGGTAGAGACCAGGATGCTGCTAAGCAGCGTGCCATGCACAGGGCAGTCCCACGACAAAGAATTGTCTGGTCCAATGTAACAATGTGCTGAGCTGGAGAAATCCATGCTAAGGCCATGCCATTTTTGCCCACTCTGAGAGGTATAGAGATATGCTCTATTCAGAACCATACTTCTTACAAGGCCACTAGAAGTTAGTCATTTTGAATGGCTTGAATACTGTAATTTTGGGCAGAGTGAAGTGAAAAAACATATAAAATGCTCTCGCGTTCCCCATTGGTACCCACCCTTTATCCAAAA
Organism: Manis javanica; assembly: GCF_040802235.1. Taxonomy (NCBI): domain Eukaryota; kingdom Metazoa; phylum Chordata; class Mammalia; order Pholidota; family Manidae; genus Manis; species Manis javanica. Next base: position 58,436,441 of record NC_133159.1, read on the forward strand.
TGCAGATTAAATGTTACCTCCTAGAGGAAACAGATTCCTATTTTAGCATCACTGTTCCAGTATTCACTCACAGTACCACATGCTTACTCTAATAGCAGCTCTGATCCAGTTATTTCTTATTCCCTTACTAGATTATAAATTAATTGAAAGTTAAGTGCGTTTCTTTAAAAAAAATCCTTGTCTTAGCACCTATCAGTATGCTTGATACATCACAGGTATACAAAAATATGTTGTCTGGAGGACAGGCTTGGATTCTGAATACCTGCACTCCAACAGGATTTACTCACAACTGTTATAGATGAGCACAGCCACCCCCCAAGGATATCTAAGGATGTGTAACCCCATGTCCTCCAAGGACCTGAAACTAGGCAATATCTCATTTTATGGCATGTAGGTTCACCAACATTGTGGTGGGTATTTCTGGCCTACCAGAAGGTAGTCATACTGAAGATTATCTGAAATGTTTCAGAACAAAGACTGTAGAGCTCATAAGATCTGGCTAGGAGCCTTGAATCCCATGGGAGAAGTTAAGGACAGAGTTCTCCCTGAACCTTTTTATCAGGAGAAAGGAGGGCAAACCTGACATGCTACTTTTAATGAGCGTGGCTTTGCAGTCTATATTCTACAGAACTTCTCCCTTCACCACAGAAGGAAGAGGCAGAATGACCGGACTGAAAGCATAGGACAAAGTACTGGGGCAGCCCAATCGCCATCTCTACTTGTAATCAGTTCACACCAATACTTAGGTGTACGTCTATCAAAGGGTCTTACAACAAGCAAAGGCAATTCTTTTGTTGGCTGCCTGTGGATTACACTAGAATCCACCAAAAAGGGGAAGAACTAAGTTTAGAGTCATTTATAAATGTGTTTTTGTATTAAAAACAAAAAAATCTGAGATTACAACATGATTAAGGTATAATCTTGGGATTTTAAATATGGGTTATAGGTATCATGTTGAAAATGGAAAAAGAGCTCCTCTTAGATTTCTAGTAAGTCAATATTTGCACTGTATACAATCATAAAATATAAAACAAAATGACCTAATTGTTCTAAACAGAAATGCTGTTGCATATTACATTGTGCTACTTGACAAAGCATGTCAAATAGGATTTCAACAAAATGCTTAACATAATTATAAATAAAATATTCCTGACATGAGTTGGCATCAGGAAAAAATGACAGGGACATTTCAGATCATTCAACTTTATTTTCCATTGACACACAACATAAATGACACACATTTATTAAATACAAATACTAGCTATGAATTGAATGCCATCAAAATTTTAATGTTCTTTTCATAGTCTCTTTTATTCTTTGCCTGTAAGGTACTGAAGACCAGCCTTTAAAATACACTGAAAGATGTGTTTAAATATACTTAAGATAACTTCAAAAAAATCTTGACACAAGGGTGACAAAAGTATATGTTCCCACTTAACCACATATGTAGGGATGGGATGCTGAGTAAAAGAGGTAGAGAAACGTATGACTTTCTATCCTGGCTTTACATTACTGATTCAAGTGCCAATGATTTCAGTTCTTATGTAGATACACCATGTAAATAGTACTTACATTCATTTCTTTTAAATCAAGATAATCAGTGCCTATTTTTAACTTGTTTGCTTAAAGAAAATTTCAACTTTATGCTATTTGTATAAAAAATATTTGGTAAAAGAAGAGTGACAAGATAAAATATTTCATATATATATCTCATACATGGAAGGAAGAGACTGCAGCAGTCAGTGATGACTTGCAGGAACTTTACAACTGTTCTTTCACAGAAGAACACTGGCCACTCCTTGCTCTGTTCTACTGATGCTCAAGTGTGTAAAGATAAATTCAGTCCCTTCCTCTTTTTGCTTCTGTGGAATGGCCTAAAAGGATGAAAAATTTTAAAAAGTTGGAAATGTACAGGCTTTCCTCTGTTCTCTACCCCACCTTCATGCCTACTCCAAGTAAGTATCCTTTCAAAAGTTGAAAGAACATTGAAATGAATCAGGAAGTCATATGCATTTTTCTCTGCTTAACATTACTGCATTGATTTCTGCAGAAACTGAAAACCATGCAGAGAAATTACTTTCAAATAACTATTGAAAGTTTGGCGATTGGCTGTATATCTGGTTCACTTTAATTCAAAGGCCAAAATATTCTAATTCTAGAGCAACTAACAAGAACATTTAAGAGCTGCACACTTGAAACTAACCTTATAGGTGAAATCATCTCCTAAATGCTCAAAGAGCCTGAAAAGGCTGATTTATTCTGGATGATCATTGCTTTCCTCCCTATCTTTACTCCCATAATAAAATTGTTTCATCAAAGAAGACTTATTAAAAAACAAACTCAAATCTGTTTCATATATTACGGCATTATCATTCTAAAGATATGAAGCCATACTTTCTCCTCTTGAAAACAATCCCAGCTTCACCAATAGTAAATATTTGTTACTTTCTGTGAGAAAACAGGTTGGAGGTAGAGGGTTGAGGGGGAACAGTCCCATTCCTAATGAAGAAATATGTAATCCAGGAGATTTGGGGCTGCTTATGAAACAGACTAATGTAAAACTTATAAAAATAAATAAAAATGTGTGATATATAATGAATATGGAATATATTTGAACTGTATTTCTAGAGAATCAAATGTACTCATCTTATGGTGTCACAATGTAACAGTTTACAACTCAACTTGCATAAGCCAGAAACCTTTAAACAGAATCCTTATTTTAGGAAAGATCTGTTTTGAAGATACCTTTCCATCTAACAAAAATACATTATTGATCTCTTTTTGAAGAAATGCCTTAATTCCAGACTTGTTAAAGTCTTTCATCAATATGTATAGTCTCAGTTTTCTTTTGTCATTTTGTCTTTTGTCTTTTGTCACTGTGCACTACTCTTTTTCATTTTCTTCAGTTTTACTCAAGATGGACTCAATCCAAAAAAGGTATTTAGGGAAGACATGTGAAAGATTTTACTTGATAACTAACTCCAGATACAAATTCATTATAAAATTGAAACCTTTGGGTGGAAGTAATTCAGGTGAATATTAACTTTCACATGTAGTTAGAATCTACATAAATGATACCAATATGATGGAGTTTTAATTCCAAAATGTTCCCTAATTCTCTGTCTCATGCCTCTTATGGAATCACCACCTGTTCTCTTAGCACACTGAACTGGTATCAGCTTCCTAACAAATGTGCCTATGAGGTTTACATTGATTTTCAAATTTTGTAGATTTGACTCTGTCACAGTTTATGTAATGAAACATCACAGATGCATATTACCTTTTATCAGCATTTTACTGCAACTCAGCAGTCTTATGCACTTAGCCAAAGTATTAATTATTCTTCATTTTAAAAATGATATATTCTCATTCATTGTACCATACTGTAGATTTATTTAGACCTCAATTTTAGCAGATTTTGAGACATATACAAACACAACCCAGAAATAAAAAAGCATCTGTGAAGATCTGGCATACTTGATAATCTAAACTTTTTGTATAGGTAAATCATAGAAATTTTAATTATTTGATAAGCTTTAATATGTTTGTGGTGATAAATATTCTGCAATCTTTTTGTGTCACTCAGCCTGTAGTATCCTGTCTATTTCAAAGAAGGTTTTGGTGTTAAAGTATGAAAAGAAGTAGGCTATATATGTGCCTAAAGTTACAAAGCACACAATTTTTCTATTTCCTGTTTCTTACTAAATCCAATGCAAAATGCCTATTAAATGATCATTGACATGCCCAAGATCAAAAGCCAATCACTAAAAGCATTAAATAAAAGGCCTAATTCACTTGAAAAGCTCAGAATACTGCCACAGATTGACCACCTTCTTAAAATATTGTTTAGTCAGAGTTTCTAGTTTGTCTACTATTTAATGTCAGCATGGTTACAGGGGCTTTTAAGGTTAAGTTTTACGTTAGTTTCCACAATTTTATTCCATAACATGACTGAAAGTTCTTTTATATGATAAAGAAGTATGAAGGAGAAATATATGTGCACTTTTAAATTCATAGTCATCTAAATCTGACATACATTTGCTTAAAGTATCTTGGTATACATTAGGTAAATTTGGTAAACCTGGAGGTAGTATATCTTGTTTCTTCAATTTGAAATATTTTTAGGATATCCATCATATTTATTTGGTTTGAAAAGTTAACTGCTCTTATTGGATATCATGTCATCACTCTCTTCTATGACACAGCACAGATGCATAAATTCATTGTTTAGAAGATAGAGACTGCCTTGTAAAATCTATTATAGTTAATTATGCACATATTTCTGCATTCCATGTGATTTCATAGGCTCCATTTTATTAAACTGTGAAGTTTAGAAATTGTTATAACTTATGCATGCATTTTTGTTCCTGCTCAGATATATGCAAACATAAACTAAGTAAATGAAAGTGAATTTAAAGACCAATGAGCTTACACTTGAAAACAGACATACTCTTCTGCAGTGACCTTAGAAGTCCACTTATGAACCACACCTAGGACCTCTGCAAAATGTCTCTGAAATCTAACCTCCACTGTCATCCAAAGTCTGAAATCATTTGGAACTTACATTTCTTACCAGGTTTTTCCCTGGACTTACAAATGGCTGCCCAGGTAACAAAACTCATATGCCATTTACACAATTTTTCCTTTTCCACTTCCTTTTCAAGCTGCCATTCATCCACTCCTACCATGTATCCCTGGGCAGGAATTTATTTTGTAGTTAAGGATAAGTTTCAGGCTCTTTTGTCTTTACGTATTTCTCTAGTTTGATGAAAAGTGATATTTCTTTAACAGTAACCTCCATTTCCATTTGGAAGTATCAGTCTCTTAAATTACTGACACAAATACAGCATTTTGTTGTACAGCAATAGGACCCTATGAATTTCAACATAAATTCCTATTTCTTTAATTAAACAGAGATTATTCACTCTATCAGGTTGGTGGACTGTAATGGCATGAAGAACTGCAACCACATGGTGGGTGCCTCACTGATGGGCACTTAGTTTGGGCAGACATTTACTCATTCATTCACTGAACAAATATTGAACATTCTCTATCTTCTAAGGGCTGTCTGGGTGCTGGAAGGAATAACCCGATCACACTCATCCACCTGAAGCCACACCATGTGTGTTTATTTGATTACTTGGGGCCAGAGGACCATTCAAAAGGTAAAGCCTCTCTCTTATTAAGTCATTTAAGTGCACTTTTTCCAGAAAAAAAGTAGGTAGTTTTGCCTCATTTCCCTTCAGGTGACCTGTGAGATAATCCAGTTCTACAGCATACAGAGATTTTATAATGAGGCTTTAATATAGTTATTTATTATTTTTTTCTAAAACTTAGAGTAACAGAACCATCATGAATTATTTAAGTACTCTCAGTAGATTTTGTCTTCCCACTCAATTTTATATGGTCATTTAAGTTAGTTCCTGATTGATCTAGGCTGGTGTACATAATAATCTGATAGACATACTGTCACCTGTTAAAATTAATTGTTTCCCAAATGCCTACTAAACACAAAGAAAAAAGTTACTATAAAGAAGTATAAATTTCAAGTTATTTTTTAAAACTAGGAAAGCAATAAACTAAGTTGCAAGTTAAAATCTTCACAAGAAAATATTAAGTTTGCATGTAAAATGTAAATGTAAATGTGAAATGTTGATTTTGTCAAATGAACACTCCAAAGAATACCAAAAACAATTTTTATAGGTTTAACTTAAAAGATTGTATTTTTAGCAAGGCATTTTTTTTAAAGGGCAATTCTCAAAATTTAATGTAGTGATCTACTTGTGCCAAAAAGATATGGAGCTTGGCTATCAAGGCTTGCATACATGCAGACTTAAGAAAAACACTTTAATAATAAATATTTAGATAGAGCTACTTTGTGGAGAAGGCAGAGAAAGTTCTGAGGGATGGGGGATCAATATTAACCTTCTTAGCCTATGAATAGGCCAGCCTATGGAAAGGCTTCCCAGGACTTTCAATATATTCATTGGTCTTAGAATCAGAATTAGTATTTAAATATCCAGAAGACTGGAGAATACTTTTGGTGGAAAAATTAGGGAAGATAATTAACCAGAGAACCTATACTAAGTGATCAAATCAGTCCTTAATAGCATTTTCAAAAATCACTTCACTGACAGTTTCATGAACCTTCAGTTTCATGAACTTTATCCAGGCTTTTAGGAACTAAAACTGTATTCAAAATATAGAACATTTAACAACTTGGATAATCAGAAATTCTGCCATATTTGTAATAAATGGAATTGGCTCTTATTTAGATGATAAGTGAACCTAATTACAAACTGGATCAAAACTTAAACTTTGTAAGTTTAGCAGCTAATTTACATACTGAGCAATATATAAATAACACCAATACCAATAAATATTGTGGACACATGATTCATTTTGTTTAATCCTAACTCAACTCTTTTAAAAATATAAGAAGAGCATAACACAGAGAGAAAGAGAGTGAAAGACAACACGAAGACCAAGGTCTTTGAACAAAAGCAAACCACTGCTTATCTTTGATGATCTGTGCATTAAATCCCCTATGTACTCAGAATACTGGAATACTAACTTTCTCTGCCTCACCCCCATCACAGACCAAGATTATTTATAAAAAATGTTTTCATCTCATAAACATCACATATTCAACTACAAATGGCAGAGACGCCAAAACACTGTCTGTTATTAGTATATTTTTCTTTGTGTTTCAATACTTTCGGCACATAGGGGATTATCTATGCTTCTGAAACATTTAGCCTTAGATTAAAAATTCTACTTCAACGCATAAACAGTGGCATGCCAGAGATGCCTAAATTCACAGTAAGGTTTAAGGATATCTGTTGCCAAAAGCTATGGACATGCAAACTGATTAAGTATTCTCTTTCAGGCCCCTGTCTGTATTATTTCATTGGATAATGAGATAGGCTGCCCTTTCTGTCCATCATTAGAGCAGCTGGAGACAGCATTTGCTACCTGGCAAAACTTTTGAAGAAGGATCTTTCTTAGCAGCAGATAAACCCAGGGATCCAAGATCTGGTTCAGTGAAGCCAGGCGAACAGCTATTAAGAAGAAGTGGCATTCTTTCTGCTTTTCTGTGTGTGTCTTGCAGTGCTCAACTGATGACTGATTGAAGATCATTTTCAACATCATTATCTAAGAAAGAGGGACAAATAATTGTTCCAAAAATTAATAAAGTCATATGCATCTCCTCTGTACAGTACTTTGCACATAGTTTACAATTGGTTGTTGGATTGAAATAATTAATTCAAGCAACATTTGTACTCACAGAACATAGCCCTGAATTACAGAAGACAAGTCTACAGATTTTCCCACATTTTTGGCTATTTGACATGTAACTTAAAAAACTGCATGTTCTCAGGCTCTTGGTCTTTGGGATTTAAGAAGCTTGGAATGTCAAAACACATCTCAAAATCAGCCAAAGTCATCTGTCTTGTTGCAGAAAATACCAATAGGTTGACACCCAATGAGAGCCAACACTTCAACATAACCAAAACATATTTAACCTTAAACTCCAGAAGCTCTAACTAAAAGAATTACTGAAGAAAAAGCAAAAGGAAAAAATGGGGAAATCACAATATTAATATCAGCATTTTCTGAATGCTTACAATATGCCAGGCATTGTGTCAAGTCCTTCATATGCGCTTAGTAAACAATGTAAAATAGGTATTAATACCATTTCTTTTTAAAAATTGCAGACACCAAGGCTTAATGATGTAAAATGGCAGAGCCAGATTTAAATACTGGTTCATTAACACCACATACATAATAGGGTATTTTACATTTTTTTGTCTCTCCCTCCTCACCACACCATGCACTAGAATGTAAACTTCCTGAGGGCAGGGTTTGGGACTATTTTTCCCCCACCAGCATATTCCCCAGACCTAGATTAATATTTAGCACATAATGCTTAATAAATACTTGCAAATGGATATATTACATGACATATATGAATATAACATTATAACACATATAACAAATATTTATATTTGAATGAAGAAGTATTTGTGATTTGCAAGAAGAGAAAAATGAAGGTTCATATGTATCTGAAAAGATATTCAAGCTCATTAATCATCAATAAAGTGAAAAATATGAAAAAATAAGATTTTTGTACCTGCTAGTTTGATGAAAACGAAGAAATATGACTTTTCCAAATGTTAGTGAGGATGTGGAGCAAAAGACTCTTACACTACCAGCAGGAGAGTGAACTGGAGTAAACACCTTGGAAAACATCTGGGCGCTTTTACTTCTGGGCATCTGGTACCTCCTAGCAATCCTGCTCGGAACATGTTGTCCCGAATTCTCACCCCAGGAGTTGCATGTGTAACTATTAATTACAGCATTGTTCATAACAGCCAAAAGAGCAGGAACAACCCAAACAAGGGTTCATAACTGAAGGCAAAATAAGGTGCTGACTTTATAACTTGCTCCTACATTTGTTTTTCTAGATGGGCATAGCTATTAAACACCTGAAATGTGGCTAGAGCAAATTGAGATGCTGAAATAGGTATTGATTATATAATGAAATGACATTTTGATACATTACATTAAATAAAATGTTATTAAAATTAACCTCACTTGTTTCTTTTTACCTTTTTTGAAATGTTACTACTAGAAAATTTGAAATTACATATGGAACTTGCATTTGCTGTTCACAGTACATTTCTACTGGATCCAGTGTCTCTCTTGAGGACCACATTTATTTGGATATTCTTCTCAGGTCACAGATCCCAAACTGAAGTCAATATCCCTGTGCATCCAAAACAACCCAAATCCACAAACCCACAGTCCCAACAATGGAGCTTTCATTCCTATGGACACCCTGGCCCAGCAGCATGTCAGAGTTGTCTTTGAATCCTTCTTTTGGTTCGTCTTCTGTAATGCCTTTTGCTTTTGCACCAATATCGTCCTAGTTCAGCTCCTTCTTTCATCTCATTATAGTAGTAACAGCCACTGAGATGATGAACATAGATGTCAACACATCAGAGATTCAGATCCTGAACCCAAGCTTTGATCAAACTCTCACCAGCTATAAGCCTTCAGTGTGGTCTTACTGGATACAATTGAACCACAGTTTATTTTTAAACAAATCACTAGCAAAGGAGACGGAAATTTCCACATTTAGCTTATAGGACAAATTCATCCCCTGGGGCTTAAGCCATAGCCCTTGATCAAATTACTACCTAATACCTGAACAAAATTATGGTTCCATAAACAAATAAGAAGAGGGGTGATGGGGAGGCAACCAGCAGACAGCCATACATTCTGATTTGTAGTTTCTTTCAAAGGAATTTTTTCCAAGGGATTTGTTTAATAAAAGCAAAAGTCAGCTGTTCAAAGAAGTGGACTTTCAGTGGGGTATTATCTATTCTAGCAATAAACTGTAAACATATAAATCTCTAACATCAGGAGCAAAAAAATACATCAGGAGCTGTATTTAATAAAACTATAGACTGAAGATAAAGAAATGGAAGTTATCCACATGGGAAAGGAAGAAGTATATTGTTAGTTGCAGATAATATAATCTTACATGTAAGAAAATCCTAAAGACTAAAAACTTTTGGAACTAATCAATGAATTCAGTAAAGTTTCAGGATATAAAATCAAATATACAAAAATTAGTTGTTTCCATATGATAAAATATCTGAAAAGGAAATAAGCAATCTCATTCACTACAGCACCAAAAACAATAACATGCCTAGGAATAAATTTAACCAAAGAAGTGAAAGATCTGTGCAATGAAAACTACAAGACTTTGGTGAAACAAACTGAGGTACAAACAAAGGGAAAGGTCTCCTGTGTCTGTAAATTGGAAGAATTAATATGGTTAAAATGTCAATACTACCCAAAGCCTAGATACACTGTGATCCCTACAAAATTCCAATGGCATTGTTCACAGAAATAGATAAAACAATCCTAAAATTTGTACAGAACTAAAGAAAACCCCAAATAGCCAAAGCAATCATGAGAAGGAAGAACAAGGCAAGAGGCATCATACTCCCTGATTTCAAACCATACTACAAAGCTATGTAATTAAAACCATATGGTACTGGCATAAAAATAGACACACGGACCAATGGAACAGAATAGATAACCCAGAATCAAACCCTCACATGTATGGTCACCTAATACTTGAAAAGGGAGCCAGGAATACTCAGAGGGGAAAGGACAGTCTCTTCAACAAAATAGTGCTGGGAAAACTGGATAATCAAATGCAGGAAAATGAATTGGACCCACTCCCTCAGACCACTCTCAAAAACTAACTCAAAGTGGACTCAAGACTAAACACAAGACCTGATATTATGGAACTCCTAGAAGAAAACAGAGGGAAGAAGGTCCTAGACATACGTCTTTGCAATGATTTTCTGGATATGACACTAAAAGCACAAGTGACAAAAATAAAAATCAACAACTGGGACTCTGTCAAACTGAAAAGTTCTACAAGCAAAAGAAACAGTCAGCAAAATGAAAAGGCAACCTATGGAATGGGAGAAAATATTTGCAAACCCTATGTTGGGTAAAGAGTTAATATCCAAAATATAGAAAGAATACAGCTCAGCAGCAAAAAAAAGAACCCAAATAATCCAGTTAATAATTGGGCAGAGGATCTGTGTAGACATTTTTCAAATAAAACCCATAAATAGCCATCAGATACATGAAAATAGGCTCAATATCACTAATCATAGGTAAGCTCAATTCAAAAGCATAATTAGGTATCACCTCAAACCCTTAGAATGTCCATCATCAAGAAGACAAGAAATAAATGTTGGTGAGGATTGGAGAAAAAAGAACCTTTGGGCACTGTTGATGGGAATGTAAATTGGCTCAGCCACTATGCAAAACAGTATGGATGTTTTTCAAAAATTAAACAGAGAACTACCTACCATATGACCAGTAATCCTACATCTGGATATATATCCAAAGGAAACCAAATAAGCATTTCAAAAAGATACCTGCACTCCCCTACTTATTGCAGCATTATTTATAATAGCCAGGATATGAAGACAACCTTAGTGCTCATCAATGGATGAGTGGATAAAGAATACATGCTATGCGTACAATGGAATATTATTTAGCATGAGAAATAAGGAAATGCTGCCACTTGCAATAAATTGGATGGCACTTAAGGGAATTATGCTAAGTGAAATAAATCAGACATGGAAACAGAAATAATGTATGATTTTACTTATATATAGAATCTAAAAAATCCAAGTGCATGGAAATAGAGAATAGAAAAGTGGTACCAGAGGCTGGGGAGTTAGTTGGTCAACTGGGGAGAATTTAAGAGTAAAAACTTGCAGTTAGAAGATGAAATAAGTTCTGTATATCTAATGCACAGCAGAGTGATTATAGTCAATGATACTTTGTTATAAACTGCTATGTTAAGAGACTAGATCTTAATTGTTCTCAACACAAGAAAGAAATGATAATAATGTGATGTGACAGCTAATGCTACAGTGGTAATCATATTGCAATATATAAATGTATCAAATCAACATGTACTCCTTAAATTTAAACAGTGTTATATGTCAATTATATCTCAATTAAAAAATCCAATTTTTAAATAAATAAATAAGTAAAATACAGCTTTTTTGTGTAATAGTACATATAAGAATTAAGGGAAAACAGAATGTAAGATCGTACTATGTATACAAAGTTTTATTATTATTGTAATTAAAATTATGTAAAATACACAGACTTGAGGAAGGCAGTGGAATTATTACTATCAAATAATTTAATATTAAACAATCATAAAGTTATTTAAAATATTTTATGTACACAAAAACATTTCAAACGATTTAGGAAAGTCTTACTTAAGGAAGTTGTTGATTATTCCCTTCATTAATAAATGAGAATTACTATACACCAAATTTATTTAAAATAAATATATCTACATAAGTATATTCTGCTGCTGGCTTATGGTCCTGTGAACTGAATGCTGCCTCCCATGGTGGTGTGCAGATGGTGCCCCCCAAAGATATCCACAACCCAGTCTGGGGGCCTGTGAATACGTTATCACACATGGCAAAAGGACTTTGTAGATTGATTAATATTAAGGGCCTTGAGATGGGGAGGTTCTCTTGGATTATCTGGGTGGGCTGAATGTAACGATGTGCACTCATAAAATCTAAGAACATTTTCTATCTGTGGTCAGAGAGAAACAGTTTCTACAGAAGAATGGTCAGAGAGACCTCTACAGAGAGATACTAAGTTGCTGGTTTTGAAGATGTAGGAAGGGAGCCACAGGTTAAGGAATAAAGACATCCTTTTGAAACTGAAAAGATGAGGAAATGAGTCTTTGGCTTTTTCTTGAGAGTTCCAAAAAAGAACGTAGTCCTGGGGACAGTTTGCTATTAGCCCAGTGAGAGCCATGTCAGGCTTCTAACCTACATAGCTCTAAGAGAAATTTGTGTTGTAAGCCATCAAGTTTGTAGTAATTTGTTAGAGAGCTACAGTGGAAAACTAAGTTAGCTATCAACAAATGTGGAGAGAGAATGGGGAGGAATGAATTTGAAGATGATTTATTATCTCTCATGGATAAAAAAAAAGTCTTAGCAAGCTTGTTTACTTTGTTCACTTTCTTAGGAAACTTTTTAAAAACATGAATAAAGTAAAAGTAAACTTAATCCTAACTCCTGTCTAAATTACATCAATTTCTAAATTTGCAACATCTGAAAGTGCATTCTTATTATTCTAGTGACATCAGTTAGATTTCAGTGTGTTTGCCTTAAAGGTGTAAAATTATATTTTTAATTCAGTTGCCTTTAAGAGAAACACGTGCCCATTAATTCTTCTGTCTTCTTTTTATGAACTATTGGAAAGGTTTTATCTAGCTCTTTCAGCCCCTCACCTCACCCAGTAATTAAATATATTTGACCACTTAACTATCTTCCAGGAAGTGTTCTGGGCCTGGTGTAAAATGATCTAAAAACTCATTTAAGTTACATTGTTATTTTCTTTTATAACATAAAGTATTGAATTTCTTTAACAGTTATCAGTGAAATCTACAAAGTTACTTATTAAAATGGAATTTTAGTCATTTTACACAGTCCTCTGTCATTTTAAAAATAATTTTTGTGAGGCTAATAATTTTAAATTATTTTTATTAAGCTAATATAGGTTTCACAGGTGTTACATTGGTTAGTCCACTGTAATTTCCTGTAATTTACTATTGACAATACAGTAATTATAAAATTATGTAACCAAGCTGGGTAAGCAATAGCTGGCACTTGGGAGAGACACTCTAGCTTTTCCCAGAAATCATGAGGTGGGTAATGTGAAGACAACTGGAATTACAGGCTGTGAGCAAGAGAGAGTCATTTCCAAATGGCAGCAGGAATGGAAGTAGGACTCAACACCTCATCTAATTGTGAACATAATGCAAATTAGCATCTATACATCAACACCAATTTCCCTAGACTTAAAGAGCTAAACAGTGGTTACAATTTTTGCAAATATGTTTTAGACATTCAAACTTTGGGAGAAAAGGTTTGTCATGAATATGTAGATTCGATAGAATTAATTATTCCTATTAGTCCAATTCAAAACCTTACACAAACAGAAATGCTTGGACAATACAGAGGCTCATTTTTTTCTTAGCAAATACATGAATACTTCGCACGATTGCTCCTTTCAAACAGCCTCATAGAGTGATCTGGGCCAGGGAGTGATGAGACTAAGTCTAGCGGACTGGAGCTGCAGCAATTCCGCTAGCGTTTTCCCCAGGCTTCATGTGACTCTTCTAGGCCTTTGGCCTCTCTGCAGGTCATCAACAGGAACAGAGAGCTTTTTTTGTACCCATGATAACACATCTGTGATAACACATCTGTGGAAGTGACTCCTAAATTCTCCATCCCTGCCTAGGATCCAGGGCAACTACTTGTGTTCATCCTAAAGTGAAGAAAATGATTTGTCCCTTTTCCACTTATTAAGATCTTTCAAATGTGCAAAGCACGAACAGGGAGACTGTTCTTCATATTCTGTATTGGAATTTTACTTCATTGCAGCAGGATTTATAACTATACATTTAAAAATCGATGTAATAGAAAAAATGCCTTGGGTTATAGGCTATAAATATCTATTGAAAATGACAAATGAATAACCCAGAAAAATAAATTGGTGGGGGAGGGAATAAAATTGTTTACTTGTCCTTCTCCATTATGTGGCTTTTATGCATTTCCAGTTAATTCCCAATACACATGTGTAAGAAAACCTCCTCATGGCCAGTTTTTATCTATGATGTTTTGTTTTTTGTTTTCCACAATCCCCTGTTGTTAGGCTATGGGAGGATAACCTGCCTTACTGGAAATTCCTGCTATAGTCTGATAAATGCACTTCTTTAGAATTCACTGAACCAGTCTGGCCCCTTTAAAACCATTTAATTACATAATTTGAAGGATTGTCATGGGAAGAAGCGTCACTGTGGATTTAAGAAATAAGTGTAGTCTTTCTAGTCTGGTTACATCTCAATTCCTCATTGCAAATCATCACAGCACTGTGAACTCTACTGTTTCAGCTTCTCCTGCCTTATCTAATCTGAAAACGTTGGAAATAAACAGTTCATAAATATTTTTAAAACTACAAGAAGTTGTGTTATTTCATCTTTACTATTACATAATTTTATGAAATTTTTCAAAACAGCAACAGATTAAGAGTCAGAAGAAGCAAATTTTACTGGTTCTGCCATCTACATTATGACTTAAGGCAAGTTATTTACTCTCTGTACTTTATTAAACTCACTAGGAAACAACAGAGATGGACTGGACGGCCTCTTACATATACTTCCATGATAAAGTTTTTTCTGATGAATACTGGGGTAAAGTTGGAACATGAATAAGGATTTAATTTGAAAAAGAGATGGAAAAGTAAAAGGTATGAAACGAAAGAAAAAATGCTTCTTCAGGAAAACCCCAAATGCATCTTCGGGTAAATAGGAGAGAGAGGAATGTTACAAAGTAATATTGGACAAGGGACTAAATTCATGAAGCTTCAGAGGGAGATTTTTTTAGGAGTAGCAGATGGGCACATACACTGACCATAAGCTAAAGACCAGCTGTAAATCTGACTCAGCTGTGCTTCTAGTTTGGGGACCAGCTGCCTCACTTTGGATCTTCATTTCTTGCTTCCCTAAAATGTGATTAATGTGTTCTTACCAAATATCTTCTCCATCCAGAAGTACAGTTGCAAAAAATAAAATTAGATGAGAATAATTAACACCTACATTTATAGAACACCTCCCCAAGCTCCAGGCTATTGCTCTGTTGCATACACTACCAGAAGAGAATTATTTGACATTCAGAGATAGGAGGATAGTGAATGCTTAGAGGGCTGCAAGGAAATGAATGTATTACCTATTTGTCTGCTTTCCTTAAATGTCTCCGTAGTACAGTGGTTAAAAAAAAAAACTCAAAATTGTACAGAAGGCTGCAGCTTACTATCATATTATTTGGTATAAAAGAATTACTCTCTCCTTCCAAGCAGTATGAATTGTAAATTCTGGGTGATTTAGCTCAGTATAGCTCAGTACATATGTTATGTATAGATAAATATTTCTTTTCTTATTAAACCAGTCAAAAAATGTCATTAACTAATCACATTTTGGCCTAAAGGGGGAAGAAAAATCTACTCTTTAAACACAACCATTGCTTGGATTATGCAAAATGGATTAGCTTTGAGGTGTCTTTATATTTCAAAGCTTTATATTTCAGGTGTCATGGAGGAAGTCTAGACACTATGTCAGGGTTTAAAGAACATTCATCCTTCAAAATGTTAATATTTAAGACAGGGTTTTTTTTTCCTGCCAACATGTACTTTCATGTAAACCCACCACGTTCAATCCTGCTATCGCCTATTCAGAGAATCATAGCATTAATGACAATTAAGAGCATCTAAGTCGTGAAGGAAGGAATCAGATGTGGACTGTCTTGCATGCAGGGATATTCACCTCAATATAAAAGAAAATTAGAAAAACTTAAATGGCCAAAAATAGGGCACTGTTGGGGGAACATTCACGGATTTGCAAAATATATATATGTATTCCAATGATGCCATTTAAAATCATGTTTTTGAAAAATATTTTGAGAACCTGAAGAAATAGGAGGTGAAAAGTGAAAGTAAATGTTTATTATATCATATACTCCGGTTTGAAAACAACTCTGTGTATGTCTGGGAAAATACTAGAGGCAGTTATCTGTAAGTGGGAATTAGGGTGATTTCTATTTTCTTTATATTTTTGTTTTACAAATTCTCCACAATAAATGTGTTATTTCCACACTTAGAAAAGAAGCATTAAGTAGTTAGGGGCTTAGGTGTAAACAATAACCTAATAAGTAATTTACTGACAAAACATTAGTGTCACAACCCATTTTAGAACCATCATGTCATCATTTTAGTTTGAATTCTTAGGTGATCAATGTAAGCATAATTTAACAGCCACTAGGTAAACAGTCTCACACTCTATAATTGATCAAAACGTTTAACTCAGTCAAAAATGCATTATAAATTAGTAAAGGGAATATGATAATGGGTGGTCAATCATTGGCCTCTGTGACTCAGGGACAGTACAGCCTTGACAAACAAGATCCCTTCCTGTGCCACAGACAGTGTACCATGTAGGCTAATAACTGTGTAGATCTAATGTGAAGATAAATTATTTAACTTTCTCATGTCAAAATGATACTCTCTTTTGGATCTATGCAGTGGGAGGAGTTCACCTTACAGGGGGATCCAAATAGAAACATCTTGAACTTGGGATAGACAGTGGGTGAATAGGGGTCCTGGGATGGGATCTCTTTGAATTCATGTTCCCCAACCTTATCTCATTCTGTGGTCAGTTTTCTCTTTCCCTCTTCCTCTTTCATTCTGCACAGTAGCTGTTTCACACATTCTCCACTATCTTTCCTATTTCACCTCACAGGGGAAACAAGTTATTTAGGGGTTGTCTCTTTTTTTCACCACCAATGTCAGCATCTGCAGCTATTCCTTTTTCTCTTGGTTGAACAGCAGAGGTGTTCCATCTCCTAAGACTAATCCTCTATCAGTGCCCTGGATCCTATCCATCATCAGTGTCAGAAGCCTTGTTTTCTCAATCAGCTCCTTGTTTTATCATTAACTTTAGGTTTTTTCCCATTATTATTTCAACATATCTAAATTTCTCTCATATAGAGAAAATAAAACTTTCTATGAAATTCTCACCTCCTTACATATAGTGCTCCAAAAGTTACAGTTGAACTTCTCAAATGTTCTATCCTCCTTATTTTCAAATTTATTCCTAAATCTGCTCAGCCTAGCCTTAGCCTTCACAAGTCCTTAGGGAGGGCCGTTCCCTAGGGCACCAGCAAGGTTTGGAAGTGAATGCTTACACGTCTTTCTTGAAACATTCCCTACTCTAAGGTTCAGTTTGCCATTTCCCAAATATTCACACGTGTCCAAGCCACTATTTGCTGTTTCTTACTAATTTTCCTGCTACCTCTCTGGGTGCTCCTCTGCAGTCCTCTTTCTGGCTTCTGTTTCTCCATCCATCCTGACAATGTTAGGAAGTTTGAGTTCTATCTCAAATTATTGGAGGTAGCCTCCCCTTCTTGGTGTGCATAAACTCACTGGGTGGCCTCTTCTACCCAAATGACTTCAAAACTAATTGATGTGCTATAGGTTATACCTCTTCTCTGAACACCAGATGGATTAATTTAGCTGCTAAAGCACAGCTCTGCCTCGATGTCTTAGATCATATTCAACAGGTTCCAAACCAAATCATCTTCTTCAAAGCTGTTTCTCCACTAATCTTCCCTATCTCAGTGAATACAGCTCCCTAGAACAGAAACCTAAGTTATTCTTGATCCATCTTGATTCATTTTTCTCCATGTATCTCTCTCTGTCCCTCTGTTTCTCTCCCCATTCCACCTCATTAAACATATTCCTCCCATCCAATCACTCACAAGGCCTCCGATTAACTTCCTAATTATTTTTTTAATCTATCACTTCTCCTGTCTTCACTCTCAGTGACTCTAAACCCAGACCATCATCATCTCTTGTCTGAACTACCACAGCAGTCTGGTACATGATTTGTTTGCTACCATTCTGGGTCCCTCTGTGCTGCCTGCAATAGATGTGGCTAAAATGAAAATTTGACTGATTTACTCCACTTTGAAAAGTTCTTCAAAGCTTCTCATTGCCCTGAGTATTAAGTTTAAACCCTTTAAATGGACATTTAAAGTCTTATCTTCACTTGGCCTCTGCTGAGATCTCTGGGCTAAGTTCTCACCATTCCTCACCCTTATGTCCATATTCCAATCACCTTGAACTCTACCGAGGTTTTTAAAAAGGTCAGTTCTTCTTGCTTCTACACTTATACAAATGTGGACTTTTAACTCTCATTCCCCGCTCCTTTACTTTATTAATTCCTACTTATCTTTTGTGTGGACTTGAAACAACATTTATGTGATGTTTTATTTGCCAGAAAGCCTAGTAGGTAAGGCTTAATATGGATTCCCCAAATTTTCCTTCTTTTCCACCCTCAAGCATTTTATATTGCTGCTTGTTTTTAATTGTCAGTCTCTCCTAATACATGAAAATTCTTGCAAGAGCAGGAATATTATCTATCCTTTCAGGTATGTATTAGGAAGGGACTAGCCCAGAATATTTTACATTGTAGACTTATAAACATTTTGAATTAAGAAATGAATGAATGATAGGAAGAGTACAGTGTATCCTATCCATTTTGGGGTAACACATTCTACAGTTTTTACCTAATGTGCAAATCTACCAATATTCACCCCTATTCAAGACTCTGGGTTATTTTTGTTGCTGTTATTATAATTAGCCAAGACGACAGCTTCAACTTAGGTATTAATGAACTTGAAGCACATCTTCTTATCATTTTTAAGTAGAATGTTCATAGTTACAGCAGTAACCTGGAAGAATCTGGAGAGCTGGGCTATAAAATCAGCAGTAGAAGCAAATATTAAAAAAAAAAAAAACATATTGAACCTATAAGAAAGGAAGAATTCCTGTTGCATATTTAGTAACTTTTTCAAATATATATGTCAAGACAAAAACAAAAGACATACGTATCAACATAGACTTTAATAAGGATACTTAGTATTAAATTCATAATTCATAATAAGTCAGAAGTCCTTTTATTGCTCTGTGTTACATATGAATCCAGTACTTCTTGTTGTAGAATTCCTGCCCACTAATATGAGACCGTATCTTATACCTTTAGTATAACAGATATTAAAAATACCCCCTCAGAATCTAACAGATAACGCATCAATAACAGTTTAATTTACTTGCAAAATTCCTTGTTAGGCTTCTAGTCAATATTGGCATAGGTAACACTATATTAATTACTTTTCTTTTTTTCCATGCAAAACACAGTCTTATATAATTTACCAGCTTTCTTTATCATTAACTTTTGTTCTGTTAACTGTAA
Organism: Manis javanica; assembly: GCF_040802235.1. Lineage (NCBI taxonomy): Eukaryota > Metazoa > Chordata > Mammalia > Pholidota > Manidae > Manis > Manis javanica. The sequence continues at coordinate 58,455,891 of NC_133159.1, forward strand.
ATAGGGGCTGAGAAATTGTGCAGTGCCAGGTCTACAACTTGAAGGGCTTAAAGTACCACACAATGGCATCACATTTTCTGTGACATTAGGAATATTCTGCAGATTCCCGATCACGACAGGAGGGCCAGCCTCCAATGCCTCAATATGACTCAAGAGAACTGTGTTAACCAAGTTTAACCTGCATTTTTCCTGCTTGTATGAAAAGAAAAAATCTGCAACCAAACATTTCTAGGGACTGTCTCTCCTTTGGGGTATAACCAAGTAGCAGCTTTGAAGATGTTGATTCCTGCAATCGCCTCGGCTCACTGCTTTGCTGCGTTAACAAGTATGAACACACTTAGTAAGCTGTAAAATACTCAGAGTTCCTGACTAAAAGTAAGTACTATGTATTAGTTGTTTTTGTTATAACTCTTCTTCAGATGTGAAGTATAGTAAAAGGAAGCATGAAAGTTCCCTTTACTCTCATCTCCTAAATATATGAATTTCAATTAGGAAGAACTGGGGCTATGACACACCACAGAATAGTAACTTGCCATGTGCTGTAGGGGCACAGGTCTCTTCTTAAGCCCATCATACATTAGGGTTTATTTAGTAGCCTTGTAATATCTTCATAATCACTCTTTTCATGCACTATGTAGATGGAAGGTAAAAACCAAATGCCCTGTGATATTTACATCACAAATAGTAAACTTTACTTTTCAAAACTATCTTCTGAGAAGATCCTGCTTTTTATTTTCAGGATATCAGACTTTACAAAATCACTTAAATTATGGTGAACACTTACAATTTTGTATCAGGTGTGATGGAAGTTTGAAGATTACATTCACACATGGAAGGCAGGAAAATGGAAGTTTGTAACCATTTTCTATGTTTCCTTCCTTCAGAGGCTTTTGTCCTATCTGTTGATTTAGTTGGATTCATACCATTTGGACCAATGGCAAAGTAAATAACAGGAATCAGAAGGAAGCAAATACGAGGAAGAAACCTATTTTTTCCATGTTTCATATGCCAAGTTCCTATGAGGATTGTAGGCATCAATGAGAGGATAAACAGATCCCAACCCTTGAGTTCATTAGCTCCCTCTCCCTTAATGTGTGAATTTCGTGAAGCTTTTACTGCACTACTTAGCTTCCTAGGGAAGATCTTAAACAAGTATATAATTAGGAATTGTAATTATACAATTAGTAATTATACGATCAGTAATTACTCTCTTAGAGACTTCTGTTGATTTCATTTTAAAATCTGTATTTGATGTGTTTTCAAGGATGGTTTTGCAGGAATTTGTGAATTGATGTTATTGGAAAAGCTGCGTTTAACTATTTCTCTAAAGAGATTTATTGAAATAGTTTCCCCTGATAAAACAATTGGGAAATCATTGCTGTAATGCAGCTCTATCCAAAAGAAACATAATTCAAGCCACAAATGTGAGCCACATGCATGCTTTTAAGTTTTATGGTAACCACATTAAAAATAAAAAGGAACAATGTAGAATTTATTTTAATAATATATTTTAATTTTCCAAATATAGCTGAGCTATTATTTCAACAAAGAATCAACATAAAATTATTAATGAGCTATTTTACATTCTTTTTGTACATAATCTTCAAAATCTGATGTGTGTTTTACACTTACAACACATCTCAACTTTGAGTGATCACATTTCAAATATCAAATAAAAACACGTGGCTAGAGGCTAGCACATTGGACAATGCAGTCAGTGGTTTACACTTTTCACATATATTCTCTCCAGAAGCATAGTTATCATTACTGGAGTGTCCACTCTCAGTTGCCTGCCCTTTCTCATCAGCACATCCACTGTCGTCGGAGCCTAAGCGCTTCAGGAGTGACCCCTTTCTAGCTACTGCGGTGTGTCTGGATCAGACGGTAACATGGCCCCATACAAGGAAATGAGATCCAAGAGGATGTTCCCTAAGGACATCTGGGGAAAAGCTTCTTAGGTTTAGTAACAATCCATAGGGAACCACAGCTCCTTTCTCCTGCTAGAGGTGAACTAAGACATATGTACAGCTATCTCCCCTTAACCATAGCAGATATATTCCAAGACCCCCAGTGGATGCCTAAAATCTTGGATAGTATTGAACCCTATATATACTAGGCTTTTTCCTGTATACACATGCTCACAATAAAGTTTAATTTATAAATTAGGCATAGTAAGAGATTGTGGGATAAATGGCAGAATTTCCAGAATCTCCCACCTAGCCTGAGTTCATTTACATGTCAATAGGTCTTTACCACTGCAGAGCCTCCCGTGGACCTGGGACAAGTGGTGGAGGCCATTCTCTCCTCCACTCTGTTTCTGGTACCTAATTGGTCTGGTGCCAGTCAGTCACCAGTGCTTGCCCATGGAGTTCCTGCTGGAAGGGGCAGGTGGGGTAAGACACTGTGTGCTATGGCTGCAGGGAAATGGGGGAAGAAGAGAGCTAGCCAGAGGAGACTGATGGAGCGGGCTGTGGCCAGAGGAGACAAACAGCCGCGGCCAGAGGTGGAAGGAGCCAGACATGGCTAGTGAACTCCAGCAACTATAAGAAATAAAGGCCTTTCTCCTAACCTTCCCTTTTCCCTTGACTTATTTCAGTTTCAGCAGATTCATAGGTAACTTGCCCCAGCCAGGAACACCCTTCCCTGCCACCCCACACTAAGCTAATAGTATTTTCTTAGTTGTTGAGTTGTTGTTGTTAACAATGTACTGTAATATTATAACAATATACTGTAATGTTGTCTCTCTCAAAGTACTTTACTGTTCTATACTTATCCTTCTTCATGTGATGATAGGTGATAAAATGCCTACATGAGGTGAGATAATGATTTGGACACTGTGACATAGTGTTAGGCTTCTGTTGACTTTCTGCAGATCTGTCAAAAAGAGGATCATTTGCCTTCAGAGCTCTGTTACCCACTGAAACCATGGAAAGCAAGACCACAGATGAGGAGGGACGACTGTGTGAGCAACCATCCTGCCACCCAAGGGAGCATGGCGGAGATAGATTAGGCCAACACTGATGACTGCAGAGGCTGGGACAGGCCTTGGGCCTTGAGGACGATGCTGAACTTCTGGATTAATCAACTCTGAAAGCTGCCTTCACTGGATTTGAAGTTCTGTTTTCTATTCTGAAGCCATTATATCATACCATCCCTAATAACAACTAAGAGCAACATAAATATATTGAAACTTTTGAGCATCTTTTGAAGTATTGTTTTTCCCTTTCTTTGTTATTTTCACTGTTTCCCTGTTGTTGCTAAAATCCCTTGTTATTTGCAGGGCACCTTCTCAAACATTCTTTTTTTCCTTTGGACACCAGGCATTAGAATAGTTGTTTTCTACTGCCTCCACCCACTGCTTTGAATTAACCTCTTCCTTCCATTACAAAAGGAATGTCATGTCCTTGTCAATCCTTAAAGTATTTTTTAAGCGTTTTAAGAATTTGTATTATTAACAACAATGTGGAAACAATGAAAATAACAAATAAAGGGAAAGACATAATGTTTTTTTAAATGTTCACAAGTTTTACTGTATAAAGAGTACTCATTATTTACTAGATACAAATTGGATTGATGACTTTGGAATAGAAAACACTTGGGCTTGATTGGCTCAATGCCATTTATCAAATGTGGGCCTTAAAGCAAGTTGCTTACCCAGCAAATGAAAACATAAAATTAAAATAAGAAAAGAGCACAAAATAAGATAAATCAAAGAGATAAATACATCTACCTTGAAGGATTTCTGTGAAGATTAAAAACAGTGTAACACAATAAAACTCTTAAGACTAGGATTTTATAGCTCAGTTTTTTTATTCCACATCTAGAGTCCTTTTCACTTCAGTACAACAGCCTTTCCTCATTCATTTCACAGTCATTTATGCGTAGCTACTAGGAGCCAGAAGACTTATAGACAAATAAGGCAAGATCTCTGCTTTTAAGCAGTTTCTGGTTTACAGTGAATCAGACAAATAAATGGATATTAACAAGAAGGAAGCCATATAGTTTCATGGCTCATCGCAGACTATAAAATCAGACAAATATGGATTTGAAACTCAGCTCTGTTTTTTGTTAGGTTTGAGATCTGGGGAAGTTACCTAACATCTCGAAAGCAGTTTCTTCATCTGAAAAAGGAGATAATAGTATCTTCTCAGAGTACTGTTGACAGAACAAAATGAGATTATGTCTGCGCAATGCTTAGCACTGTGCTTATTGTAAAGTAAGCATCTGTCTACTGTGGGTGGTTGTCCTCATTGCCATAACAAATATTATGACAACTGTAAATATAACTGTGCATAATTAAGTGATATGGGTGTAATATGCAGGCACTGAGGACTATATAGAAGGGGCATTTAAATCAGTTTCCAGGATCAGGGAAGTGCTGCCCCCTAAAACAGCAGATGAATCTGGAGAATTTTGAGAGGCAAAGAGTTCATAATTCTAAGTGTGAAATTGTGTGAATCATTCTAGGAACTACAAGCTGGTCTTTATGAGTGAAGGTGACAATCCTGGGGGAGGAATGGAAAGTGATTGGGAAGTGTGGTCAAACCCAAGATCTTAAGAATTAAACTAAGGAAGCTGAAGCCTTTTAATTTGGGTGAGAAGGTGCTATGTAGTAACATGCCTGAATTCCACATTAGAGAGTCACTGTGAACACATTGAGGTTTGCTAAGACTCTTCTTCTTTCCCATAATTATAAGAAAAAAAAGATGAAAACAGGTTTGCAAAGATCCCAGTTGCACTGTATCATCAAACTGTTTAAACAAATTTTCTAATTTTGAATGTAGTCAAACACTTTCCCACTAAGCAAAGAGAACTCAATATACAGTTTTATTTGTTTAATAAATAGTTAAGTAAAAAGAATAATATTTGAGAATCGTACCAGTTGAAAAATGTTTGCCTAGTAAAATAAAACTACTACTGTTTGTGAGTGTTCTAAGCCTGAAGAGCCAGATAGAACTGGATGAAATTGATGCCACGCCTTTATAGAAAATATCTCTTAAATTGTAGGTATTAGGGTGAATGGAGTCCTTTAACAGTTTACCATAGGACAATCGAAAATGCTTGTCACCTTTTACAGGGAGTTTCACAATGTTTTCTGGAAACACAAGCTCCTAAGAAAGCCAATCAGTTAATGAGTCAACAGAGATGCTGCAGGAAATCTTTAATCACTATTATTATCTGACCCAGCTAGTTTCAGTGATTTTTAACTATTCTCAACCAATCTGTTCTTTTTGTAACTGCATTTTCAATGAAGTGATTTGAAAATGTTTTAGTAAGCTAATAAAGAAAAAACAACCAATATAAAAAAGAGCATTGCAGATTAAAAAAGCCTAGAATCTACCATTTATAGGGATATGACAGGGAAAAGTTGTATAATCATTTGATTATACAATCAAATTATGTGCAGCTAAAAAAATGCTATGTGCAATTGAAAAAAATGGGGATGAAAAATAGCAACTGAAACTGTTGTGAAAATTAGATAATACATATAAAGATCTTAACACATAAATTCTCAAGTACTTGCACACAGTAGGCATTCAGGAAATGTTTTCTTTTGTGGGTCTCCTCAGTTTCCTTTCCACCAGTCTCACTGCCACGCCAACTTCCAGTAAGTGACACACACACACACACACACACACACACACACACACACACACATGCCTTAAAAGTCACAACACTACTGGCATAATGCTTCTGAGAATGAATTAGATGTTAACAATGAACCCACACATTTTATTAATACCCCAATTTTGAAGGACTTTTTCTATGTCTTCTAGGTGGGAGAGAAAGCCTGGTATTTACTTCACACTATCACCTCCTACTTCAAAAACAAGATGCTGTAGGTACCCCCTTGATATAGCCAGAGTGGTAAATGCCAAGCTAAAGCAGGGTTGTGCCCAAGAGTTTGAATCTTGAGCAACACAAAGAAGAGACCTTTTAGGCATTGGCTTCACCCCAGCAGCATGAAGCAAATGGTCTTGCCACAGGATCTTGGCAGTGCAGCCTGGCGCTTAGCATCCAGAATAGTCCGGGCCCTGCCCATCACCCAAGCCAGCTTCCTATGGACTCTGTGAGCCCCAATACACATGTGCCCTTTGTGCTTGGAGTCAGAATCTGTTGTTTGCAACTGAGAACCAGATTTAGGGAGGAGACTAGAGCTCTGAAGTCAGAAGGCATTCCCATGCTTCCTAAAATTGATCTATAGAATAATTTAATTAGGAACAGATGCTAAAGAAAACAAATTTCAAAATCATCCCTAATTTCTTTTACAGGACAAAAGTTAGCAAAATGTACTTTTGTATCCAGGCAAAACCTTAGTCTATTCTTGGAGTAAATTACTCTCATTAAATACATCTTAATAATCTCCCACCCAGCACATTGGCTGTAAGCACATCTACTGATTTATATAAAGAGAAAGTTGCCAGATTAACATCAAACCCAGACTACAACTCACCCTTTATGGAAAAATAAAAAAGAACTTCTATTTTCTGCTCTGGTTGCCTCCTTATGGTATTAATAGAGTATTGGTGTGCTTTCAGAGCCTTATACAGTCACCTCTGTTCCACTGTAAACCTCATGTTATACTAGTAACAATTCTGGACAATTCTTCGAGCCAAAATCTTTAACTGTAGTTTAACAAAACTCACTCAATCTTTGAAGATTTCTCAAAGGGGTCCTGAGACTTATGCCATCTATAACTGTTGCTTGTAGGGAGGGAAGGAAGGAAGGAAGGAAGGAAGGAAGGAAGGAAGGAAGGAAGGAAGGAAGGAAGGAAGGAAGGAAGGAAGGAAGGAGGGGGGAGGGAGGAAAAGAGAGAGAGAGAGAGAGAGAGAGAGAGAGAGAGAGAGAGAGAGACTAGATAAAAAGAGAGAAAAAAAACTGTTGAAATAGTGCTTCAAGACTATGTATTCACTGAAGTTTGTCCTGCTAAACAAACAAAATTAAAACCCCATATGCAGACTATAAATATAAACTTATTAACCAAAAGTTTTTAACCTGGCAAATAGGCCGTGAAGCTGTCTTAGGTTGGTTCCTGAGTAGCACTGGAATTCTGACACATGGCAAGAAGTCAAACTGGGAGAAATAGAGCGAGCTGTGTCCTGGCTTTAGTTTTCCACTGGGCCACCTCCAGTCCTGACAGGCCTGCAATTTATGTCAATCAAGCAATCAATCCCCTTCCCCCTTTTTTTTTTTTTTTGGTTTAAACTAGCTTACTTAAAGTAGCTTGGTCTGGATCTTCTTCTGAGAATCAGGACTGTTATGACATCCTATTATTTTGTAAGCAAAGTTTGCTTACTTCTCTTTCTCTGTGTGACTATTCTGATTCATGTCTGAGGGAAAAAACAAAACAGCACCCATTAGATGGTAGTTAATCCTGACTCTGCCCATGACTATCTGCGTAAGCTTGGAGGAGTCACTTCCTTCTTAAGGAGCCAAATAGAAAGTCATTTGTGGACAAACAGCCACCTCACTACTAGAGGCCCAGAGAGGAAGGCAGGACCCTATTTCTTGTCAGAGTCACAGGACAGGGATTAGAGAAATATCGAAATGTCTTATAAACTCCATCTCCAAAGCACTGTGTGTGGACATCCAGTTCTCTGCCCCAATCCCAGCTGTCACTGTCCTGGCAACTTCAATACCTGCCTGCTACCTCCCAGCTCCCGCCCTTGCCTTTCTGCAATCCAGTCTTCATATAGCTTCCAAAAAGATCTTTTAAAAACATAAATCCAACAATGCCACTCCCCTGCTTCAAACCTTCCAGTATTCTCTGAAAAAATACTGAAACTCCTCATATGGCCTTGCACAACGTGGCCCCTCACACTGCCCCCAACCTCAGTTTGTGGCGCTCCCTTCCCTCCTCATTCACTTCAGCTGCCCTGGCCTTCTTTCTCTCTGTTGAACATACCACAGGAGGGCCTTTACTGTTCTCTCTGCCTAGAATGCTCTTCCTGTGGATCATTCATACCTGTTTTTTTTCATTCAGGCCTCAGTTTAAATGTTACCACAAAGATGCATTTTTCCCTGACAACCGAATCTCCAAAAGTTGACCAGGATACCTCTACCACATCACACTGCTTCATTTTTCTCAACAGTATATATCACAATCTGACTTCCAGTTTACTTATTTGTTGCTTGACTTTCTCCTTCCACTAGAATGCATGTTCCTCCACAGCAGGAAACTAGTCTTCACAGCTCTATTTACTTCACTTAGAACTGCACCTGACACAAAGTAGGTACTCAATGAACAGTCACAGTGCATGAATGTATAAATGAATTCTAAATGGTCCTCAGTTTTGTTGCTATACTCAAAACTGACAACAGAAAAGAACCCTATATTTTTTGAGTCAAGTTTACCCAGAGAATCATTCAGTAGACAACACTTTCCTTATGGACAAGGGCCATGCCATTGTTCTGTCAGGGTGTAGGACAGGGTCCCAACACACAATTGGTATTTGATAAAGTATCAGTTAAATGAATGAATACATCATGGCTCCTGCTCCTGGCATTGCCACGACAATTTAATTGTTCATAAATTTTGGTAAATGCTGTGATACCTAATATGGAAGTATAGTATCATATAACTTTAAAAATAAAAGAGGTCCCTAATTAAATTTATTATTATTCCATATAAACCAGGAACTAGAATTAACAATACTCTAATTCAAGCAAAATAAGGGAAATGAAATTTTTTCTAGGAGAAAGAACAACTCAAAATGACTGGGCTACTCTGAGGCACCATGGTTTGGAAGAGAGAGCCTGGTCTTTGAATCCCAGCTTGCCCACTTACAAGCTCTGTTATCTTGAATGAATCACCCAACCTCTTTCAGCTTTAGTTTCTTCATTATCTGTAAACTGGAGCTAATAATGTCTATCTCATAGGGTTGTTGTAATAAGTAAAAGAAGTTATTTGTGAGAACAAGAGCAGAACAGTACTTGGCTCTAAGAACATTCTTTGTGCCCCTTGAAAAGCAACAAATAGGCTCTAAGTAAAAGTATTCAAACAAAGCTTGGACAATTTCACCAAGAATATTCTGGAAGGTGATCAAACATTAGATGGGTTGTTTTATTAAATAACCTTTATGTACTAAAATATTTGATAATTTAAGTCCTCTTATTTTACAAATATGGAACAGAAGTATAGAAAAGCAATACAACTTGCTCAAGAAGAAACTCAAATTCCTATTTCTAATCTTCAAGTCAATCAATGTTCTCCTTCTTCCGTCATCCTTCCATCCTAACTTGACTCAATATTTCTCAACATTCTCAAAGGTAGTTCAGCAAGAACAGTTTTGCTTACCATTCCCATCACACCTGGCTCAGTTTTCTCCTCTGTGCTTCTGCAGACTCCTTCCTCCTGCCAATTCTATGCCAAGCTATGTCCTCCTGTTCTTTTGAAGCAATACTTAAGGACAAAAGGTCTTCCTTATTAACATCTCTTTATCTCCCTCTGATTTCAAAGGTTCTGATGCCACTCCTGTAGTTCATAAGGCAACTGAGTTATCTACATATTGCATAAAGCAGATCAAATCACCCCCTTCACTCAAAGATTTTAGTTGCTTCCCACCACACTTAAGATAAAAATGTAAACTCCAGAACAAAAATGGCAAGGTTCTGCATGCTTTGGCCCTGCTGACCTCCCTAACCTCCCTTCAAAGTTTCTCCTTTCTACTCACTCTAATCCATCCACTTGGCCTCCTTTCAGTTCTTCTAATGCTTTCAGCTCTTTCCTACACTGATGCCTTCACACACTGCTTTTTCTTCCTCAAAGTACCATCTCTCAAGTGAACACTTTCTCAGTGAGGCCCCCCACCAATGCATTAGGAGAGGGTCCTCTTTGGCACTCTCTCAAACTACCTTTTCCTTGCCTTTATAACACACCCACATTTTTTTAGTGATGTATTTAAGGGGGTGCCAGAAGCTGCTCCTCACTTCTCTGTTCAGGTTGGCAGAGCAGGTTACGCTGGAGCAGATGTTATAGAAGAAACTATTACTTTGCTAAGTCTAGAATGAAATGAGTAGGTTTACACAGTGGAAATTTGTGTGATGTAACAGGAAGGTCCCAACACTCTTGGTACATACTGTTGGTCAGTTAGGAAGCAATATCCTGCTTCCTGGAGAAAAGTGGCCAAGACACCTAACCTCTTCTCCAAAGAGTTGACTCCAAGAAGCTTGGAGCAGAGTGACTTTGGTTACATTCAGTAGAGGGAAAGGACATGACAAATCTTAAAAGAAAATTCACTGGAAGGGAAAGGCAAACTTGTTAGGAGGAGAACTAAGTACCCAGAGCCTAAGGACCCAAGAGGAAGGGCTGGTCCCAGATAGCGTGTGGCCTGATGCCAGCGGCCCTCTGGTTCCATAAGCTCTGGCACAGCAGCTGTGCTCCAGGGAGTGACTTCTGAGCTCCACAGCTGGAGTGATGGGTGTGAATTAACGATGGTACTCAAGCACAGACTCACGACAGCCAAGACAGGGACATGCCCATCAGGGCCAGCAATAGAGCAGCACTGCCCTCTTCCCAAAGGCCATCTGCTGCAGCAGTGCCATGTGGGGCTGGGAGAAGCCACGTTACTGAGCTATCAGTCAGGTTATACTTGGTTATTAGGGTGGTTGTCTACTCACTGTCTACCTTCATAGATTAAAAGCCTCAGGAAAGAAGATAGTGTGTCTGACTGACGGTCATGACTACCAAGAATAACAGACCGCACGCTGCTCAACATGGAGTGTCACTCACAGACTGCAGTGTGAATAGTGTCCCCTACCATTATGTAACTGCTCAACATGTACAACCCTGAGTCAGCCCTGGTCACCACTCCATCACCAGGGTGAACAGAGTAGAAGGCACAAAGCAAGCCCTCAACAGACATTTACAGAGTGACTGTATAAAAGAATGCATGATCTACTTTGTCCACTGGCATGCATTTCTATGCTTCTTCCTAAGAAATCTGTGGGTGTTTCCCTCCTGCATCTAAAACAGTATGTCCAACAGGAATGATTTTATCTATTTCAAGTCACAGGAAATCAGAACTGAAAGGAGGGATAGAGTCAATCTTGCTTTATCTTACTGATGAGGGAAGGAAAACCAGAACGATGGGGGCTTCTATCACGTGATGGAAAGGCCAAGCCAAGAACCTGGTCTCTCGCCTTCCGAGGCCTCATTCTCTGGGGCCTTCATCTGCCTTTTTCAGTCCCTTTTGCTCTTCTCATGAGACAGAGATGCTCACAAGTCAGGGGCCACTGAACCATGAACTGCCGCTTGTGCCCTAGGATGGTGCAGGCACTCGTCCACCTGGGGCAATGCCCATGTGCAGGTCCGACCTGACCCAGACCCGGTGGCTGGGAGCAGAACGTTATCAGGCAAATTTCCTATGTCAAGACTGAAATGAAAGCTCCACTTCACTGCCTGGTGAATTCCCCAAAATGCATTGTATCTCTTATCATCACTCTTCAAGCGTTTTCAACATTAACATGTTACTTCTTTTTCCAAATCTTCATGTATCACACCAACAGCAGCATATTCTCAACCACAGAAAATGACTAAATCCTCAGAAAGAGGGACAAAAAGATCAGTCTACTTTTAGGAATAAAATATGTTTCAGAAATATCAAAGGATTAGTGAAAAGGGTATTTTTTTAAATTACATTTTTTTGGATCAGTAATTGCTTCAATAGGCTTCCAAGAGGGGTCTCTGGAACTGCAGCAGCAATAGGTTCTGGAGCTCATTCCTCCTGCCTCTTTTGCTCTGTTTTCAAAGCTAATGGTAAAGGGCAAGGACAGTGGCAGCTTTGTACTGCCTGGAAGCTGGTGGGCAGTCAGAGCTTTGATGAGAATGTGGAGGCTCTGGGCATGGGCTTTGCTATTAGGCAGGTGGGAAATGTGGCCCAGCCTAGAGGGGTCCTCAGGCGGCAAGCGGACAAAGGGGTAATGAGGACTCGAAGCACTTCCAAGGACATAGGGGTCAGTTTCCCTCTGGGAAAGGAGCTTGATGAAATCACTGGAAGTCTGTTGTTAGCCTGGGTGGAGAAAAACTCATTCGTGTAAGGAATGGAATGGAAAAGCAACAACATTTGTAAGAGAAATTAAGGTTGGCAAAATGGTTATGCCGTTTTTGGTGATGTGGTTGCTGTCCGAAGCTATGAGAAGGCAGAGAAAGGCTCCTGACCTGGGGCTGGAGAACCTCTACATTTTTTTCGGTTTACTCAAGTCTCACTGCCATCCTTTTATTATAGCAAGACTGATCACTAATTAGAAGGTTATCCTTGGTGTGGAGATGGAAAACGTGATTTAAAAACTTGTTTTAAAGACTTATTACTTCAAGCACCTCACCCAATTTTGATCTGCAAATTTCTCATGCTCTATTCTAATTAAAATTTTAAGCCACATTTTAAAAATGAAGAAATGAATGCATTTATAATTTATATTGGAATACAAATCAAATTGAAATAAAAATCTTACATCCAGGAAAATAAATAAATAGGCTTCCAGCTCCAACTTGACCTTTTGTTTTTGTATAATCAATATTTTTTAAAAATAATAATGCCATCTGATGTAGATTTATCCTTCATTTATATTACATGACCCTTACCTAAATTAGTAGCTTATTTTCTTCTTTCTAACAGAATTCAGGTGTGAAAAATCAAGCCTCTTCTTCCATCTCTGCCACCATCTTTCATTTTTAGATTTATGATCTTTCAAGTGCCTATCACAAAAATCAGCACTGGTAAAGTAATACATAGGTTTTGAATAAGCACCAAGATCAGCCCCTGAAATGTCCTCTTTGAATGTTGCCCAAGAGAATGTCTGGGACAGCCACCAGAAGGGAAAATATATTTTGTGCTCTTTGTAAACTGCAAATGATATTAATGCCCAGTCAGGACCTGGTCAAATTGTGAGACACTTTACAACTCTTGATTTGGTCGATTTAAGACTTGGCCTGTAAAAACACAATTTTAGGCTTTGGTGGAGATTCTGTCCTGCCCCAACATTGCTGATCACCTGTGAAGAGCTGAAGAAGTCACAGGCTCTCCCCTTCAGAAGTCTGCAGAGCAATCTGACCTAGGCAATAACTAGATGCACAATTCCACTCAAACATTTATGTAAGGTCAGGTCTGAGCACACACAAAGAACGATGGGAAGAGGTCCCTGACCACAAAGCCCTGGGACACAATCTAGACCTGTGGTAGTGGTCTTCAGAACATCAAGCGGTGGTTACTTTTTCAGGTTTAAGGGAAAGGGAAGATGGGATCCAGCATGTTTTAGATTTTGAGAGCTAACTGGCAGCTGCGAGGGGGAAAGGATTCCGGAGCTGAGAGAATGTGGAAGAGACAGAGTGGTAGGGCGAAATGAGGAGGGATGAATTATAATACCTTGTAAAAATTTATGCACTTGTGATTTATTATTTATGCCTTATTTTATTCTGAAAAGTTATATTCTCCACCACATTTTATCCCCAGTGAACTCTAACTAACCAAACTATGAGATATCTCTTGACTGTTTCTTTCAGTTCCTAGAGGAAAGGTCTACCAGAACACAAAAAGTCAACATTATCACCCAGTGAAACATCACAGTAGTATTCCTAATACTGAAAGAATATTCCCAATTATTTTCATAGACATTTATCTTTGTCTTCATCATAATCCTGTGAAATGGGCTGGATAGGTGTTTTTATTCCTATTTTACAAAATAAAATAGTTCACGAAGATATCAAGCGAATTGTTCAAGATCATACAATTGTTGAAGACCATACAATTAATTGGTCATCCTAAGTAAGTGAAACCAGACACTGTCTTATGGTTTGGGTACTGAGATTTTCAGACAATAAACATGTATTGGGCATACCTTGTAAGCAGGCAATTATGCTAGTTCCTAGGAAAAGAATGAGACAGATGCTATACCAGCCCTCAAGAGGCCAATTAAGCAGTATGCCCAGTGAAGTGTGGCTCAGACTATGACAGGGAATGCAAGGTAGGTGCTGTTGGACTGAAGCCCTGGAGCACCCAGCCAAGCCTCAAGAGATCAAGGCTTCTCCAACAGAGTGACATCTAACATCTTCAGCCAGTCCAAGCAGGGTGCTTGCTATTGTTCACTGACTGCAGGGTGAAGTGGCAAGTGGGAAAGGAGACAGAAGTCTTCTGAGTAAAGATGGCAGAGTCACAGAGAATTTCCACTGCATAGTGTTATTTCTGTGTGGGTGTGTGTCCCTCTTGTTTAAAAACTCACACACTGTCCAATTGTCATTTCTGTATAAGAATGAATTACTGTTTACTGTAAAATGTTGATATACACATAGGGGACAAGATACAAGGCAAACTCCAAGAAACATTAGGCTCCTTCTTTGGTCACCCTGTCTAACATATGAAAGTTGGACTTTCCTAGGGAAAAGGAGACTTGAGAGGCCATCTAATAATCCTCAAGAAGCACAGCGGGAGTAGAAATGTAAACTTCCTACCTACCTCTATGATAATGGATTGAAGAAAATGGAGAGTCAGAATTTGACGTTATAACTGTTGATCTTAGAGTCATGAGGAATGAATGAGATAATTGTGGAACACTGGTGGATGATAAAAATGTTGCACAAATGTTAAGAGTTTTAGGGAGGATTTTTCTCCCTGTTTCCCAGTCATGCAAGGCCAGAACCAGGCTGAAACGTCCCTCACTACCACCCCTCAGCACTCCCAAAAAAGATTACTGTCTGTTATAAATGTGTATAACACATAATCCTGAGTGTTATTTTGAAAAACTGAACCCTTGGAAACTTTCATAATTGAGTTTTGACCCTTACAGCTTTTTAAAAAGACAAAGGCCAATGAGTCACAATTATGCTACAACTCTAGACCATCTGAATTTCTTCAAATGTGATGGCTTAAGAACTGTTTAATTCTTGGCTCTTTTTAATAAACTCAAAATTAAAAATCTACATTCTTTTTTAGCCCTGATTTATGTTCTTAATCTTCAAGTTATACTGGTTTTCGAATATATCATTTAGATAATCCTCCATCACTATATGTACTGTGTCCAAAAGCCCCATTCTTACGAAAAAACAATCAGCTAAACAGTCTCCTTTCCAAATTTCCTATTCTGGTTTATTGAACCATGATTGTCCTAAATAAGAGAACATGAGAATAATGTAAATGGAAAAAATACCTTATATAATCTATTAGTCCTACATCTGTACTTACAGAGAAGAGGAAAGTAACTTTCCCAGTGCCACTATTTAGGACTAGAATTCCTGGCCTTTGTCTAAGCTAAACAATCAAATAAACAACAACAACTGAAAATAAACTCAGAGTCAGATATCCTGAACTAGTATTCGGGTTCTAATATTCTTTATATTTGAGTTCTTTTTCCAAATGATGTAGAAAACAGTGGAAATTTTAAAGGGTGCAGTTAAATGAGGTAATGTATGTGAAAATATTTACCACAGTGAACAGGACATAGTATGTATGCAGAAATTTTGTTGAACCAAACACTCCTTAAATCAATCAGTTCTATTAGCTTTAGTTCTCTCTTGCCTTTTTTATTTTGCTCCTGTCTTCCCACTGTCTCTACCCTAAGACCCTAACTGACCTGCAAAGCAATGCATAACCGATCTCACTTTCCCGTTCTTCAGCCTCAATCTATTCACACCCTATACCCCTGCCAATCTTTCAAAAACTCTGTCCCTATTCAAAAACCCATAATAGACGTTCTACTGCCTACTGGCAAAGAACACAGTCCTCTTCCCATATTCATCCTAACTAGCTCAATCTAGCCCCATGAACCTTTTCAAACTATTCTTCTTACGGTTTCAGAGTGTGCACGCTCTGTTCTCATCAGGCTAGGTTTCTGCACACACTCACTCCCAGTCTTGAGGTCAGGCTGAGTTATTCTATCTCTTCCTGGAAGCCTACTCCTATGAATTCTGATGGACTTTATTCCCGAGCCAAAGGCATTAATTACATTATATTTTGTATTGTTCTCTAATTGTTTCACTCATAAATGTGGGAATTCTGCTCCTCAGTACAAATTATATCTCTTTGACCAGTTTTTAATAACTCTACTTATTATCTCTTCCATAGTGCCTAAATGTATTTTACTACTAAAATGTAGTAAACTCAGAAAAAGTATTCTGAACAATCTAAATTCTTATAAATAACAATAAATTATAGAAGATTTTTCTATAATGCCAATTCACATGCTTAATCACTTCAAGCAATATCCTCAATAGTGCAGAAACTTGCAGACAAGATTAGCTGTCAAGTAGTAACTTCTTATACTATAAAAGAGCATTACTTCTGTAAAATAATTTATTACATATATTTATCACATGTATAATTAAGGCAAATGTCATTTGTTAAAATACATTAGTGATTCCTTAAATTAAAAAAATCACATTTACATTGTGAAATATTTTCTTGAATTGAAGCATTTCTGCATTTTTGCATATTGAATAGGGAATTTGCTTATTCAAGATTAAAGCAGAAGTTTCTAAAGCTGCTTTTATCCAGTTTCAAAGTTGTAGATGAGAATCTGTTCCTCAGACCACACTTTCACAATGTTGATTAGCTTTATGTTTCCTTTTTTCAAGATAGCTATACTATTGGCCACATTCTACTTGGGGAGTATCAGGTTTACAAAAGTAAAAATAGACTCATGGCTTTCAGTGAAAATCCCTAAGGTTATTCCTGCTACTAAAAACTTGGCTATCATGTCAAAAACTGAAATATTCGGTAAGTGTAGTTCATAAAATAACTATAATAATAATAAGTCAAACAGTTTGCATTGCTGAGTCAACCAGCTGATTTTAACAGTATTTGATGCATCACATAAACATAAACAATCAGGGGCCTTTTAAGTAAGGAGTTTGGTTATTTATACTAGTATCCTACACCCAGATAAAAAAATACTAATAGCAATGTCTATTTTACCCACAGTCAGAAAAAAAGTGTAAAAAAATTATCTCTCACTTCCACATAAATATACTGAATAGCTAATTCACTATGTTCTAGTGTTTTTATTCCTATAATTCCCTAACCTTTAAGAAAGCAGTTTTGCCAGTTTCTTTCCTTTGAAATAATTCCAACTTTGCACTGTAGATCTTTTTGAAGATATTTGGAGATTTAATTTCAATGGTGCACAAAACTTCAGAAGAGAGAACCATTTTCTTTAGTTTAAAAAAATAACTATTTTGGAAACCATGAATTTCTCCTCCTTGATATGATCACATGTTAAATTTATTTGACGTTTGATGGTTTTATGAGAACTGAATCAACGAAGTGTCTAATGAAATGCTGAAAAGCAGTAAATATACTTTTAATGTACGTATTAGTTGAAATTAAATAAAACTAGTTCTAAACATAGCCTTGCTTAAGAGAGTGAGTTTGGTATTCTATGTTACAATGTTAAGAATTGATGTACATTCTTCCTAAGGCTTCTATGCTCCTGGATTAGAATCAATGTTTTGAAATAAAAAACATACTATATAGTTTCTCTCCTACTTAAGAAAAAGCAATTATTATAAGTCTCGTTATCTTTATGGGTAAGCATTTGTTCATATTATTTAATTGCATTTTTTTCTAGGATATAAAGTGTGTGACAGAGCAAACTCAATGATAAGGGACTCAAATGACAGTTGTGAAAACCTGTTTGCCTCTAAGGTTATGTCAATTACCATACTTCAGTAAAGTGTTTATTACTTTGAACTCTTTTTCCCTTCAGTTTGACCACTTACATACCCCATTCCTCAACCATAGAAGTAAATATGTCTAAAATTGGTGCTGGTTTTGATAAGCCATGGTAATGACATCAGCCTGAGTTGTAGCTCCTGGAACACAGAACTGTGACCATAAAGTGACTTGTGGGAAGTTAAGTCCCAACATAACTCTCCTTGTCAACACTTATCATTGATTTGGAGCTCAGACTTGTGCTCTAAATATACTACACCAGTCAAACCCAGGTATTTTGGAGTATCTGTTTTGTCAAATGCATGGGCAGGTGGGAGGAAAAAAGGAACTATGTATCTATTTTTAAATAAAAGGGACTTAAAAGTATACCCATGCTGTATAACAATGTCAATATAGTTAATACCACTGAACTGTACACCTAAACATAGTTAAAATGTAAATTTTACATAAGTATATTTACCATTATTTAAAAAAATACACAAGCAGGTTCTGAAAATGGTGTCCTGGGTTTCTTAAGTTTTTTGCAACTGTCTAATAAATTTCCAGTTCTAAAATATTATCTGCTGTAACTGCCACGTAACCAGGTTGCTCTTTCTGCAACAGCTTCTGTTAAGACCGACTGCTTGGGGCCAAAAAATAATCCATTCATAAGGAATTAATAAACAGCACTCACCTACAAAAGTCTCTAACTAAAAGTAACACAAGAAACCTTCGAAGTACAAGTTAAGAGCGTGTGTCAGACAAGACGCATGTGGAAACATCACTTGATCTCAGGCTGTGTGGAGCTGTGAAGAGCTGGGAAGTGCAGAAACCTCTCCCTCCTATCCCAGGACTGTCCTTGCAGAAGCCCTGTATTGTTGTCATCAGGTCTCGGGGTCCCACAAACTGACAGTCAGTTTAGGCACTTCCTAGATGGTACAGCACCATTCCAAAGAGCTAAGGCTGGCCGCAGCAGCAAGATGCATCTTCACCCTCCTGCCTTCAGTCAAGTGTGAGCCTGCAAGGTAGGTTAGCACAGGCTATGATAGCATAGCAATGGCTCAGAAGCTGCAAGAAGGTAGTGGCTGCCTGCGGTCACAGGCAGGGTACTTCTGCAGACTGAAAAAATCTCCAATATGTGAGAGATATCTGAAAAGAGAAAACCTAGAGCACCAAGCTACAGCTGTCATCACCATTCTTCTCCCAGGGCACTCAGGGGAAATCTCTACCATTGCATAGGTACTGAAATGACACCTGGGTAACCTCCTACTCTCTCCAATTAGAATGTGAGCAGCCTTGTGGTCTCCATGGGTGCCTAAGTAGAGCCAACGTGATGCCTGGCACTCAGAAGGTGCTCAGGAAGTAAGTGAGGAGCTCAACTCGGATGCTGCAATCAAGATCATGCGGGCAGAGGCCTATCCAATGCTGTGGTTGCAAACACGCCCCTAACAGGTGCTAGCCCTTCAAGAAATAACCAGTACCCGTCCTCACTTACACCCACTCTGACCTCCCCATAAACTGGAACTACCTACCAGCAACGGCGACCAGCAGATCGACAGCACACACATGATTCCCATGAGCTGGATGGCCGTCTCGGTCGTGATCCTGCCCCACTGGGCACTGGACTGTGACGCCGTAGCCTTAGCCCGGCAGCGGGACACCAGGGCCTTAATGGTGGCCAGGTTGCAGGCGAAGGTGACAGCCAGCGCAGAGAGCCCCAGGAAGGCAAAAGAGGAGGCGAAGAAAAGATTGCCCCAGTTGTGAGGTGAGCTAGTCCCATTGACCCGTGCCCCGGTGCTAATGAAGCACCATGTCCCAGGCCACTGGATGGTGTACTGACCTACGCCCAGCACTGGCAACAGGGCAAAGGCCAGCACCGCCAGCCACACGCCCAGCAGCACCGCGCGGGTGGCGCGCGTCTTCATGTGGCTCGCGTACCAGTGCGGCGCCCGGATGGCCAGCGCCCGCTCGACGGCCATAGCGCTAGCGATGAAGAGCGAGGAGAGCCCAAAGACAGTCATGGTCAGACCGAAGAAGGTGCACAGCCTCCCGGATGGGTCCAGGTGCTCCCAGCGCTGCTCCGACAGGTACACGACGATGACCACCGGGCTGGTGAGCAGCTGCCCCACCAGGTCGGTGAGAGCTAGCCAGCCGATGCACAGCAGGAACGACTTCTTGCGCTTGCTCTCCCGGCGCCGGTAGCTCTGCGACACCAGCAGCATGGCCAGCGCGTTTCCCACGAAGCCGGTGATGAGCATGGTGATCGGGAAGGCTACGGACACCGAGCCGCAGTCCTCGCTGGGTCCCGCGGGGTGCGTGAGGTTGCCCTGCGCCTCGGCAGAGCGCTCGGGCGGCCACATGCCCGGGTAGGAATGGTTGAGGCGGGTGCAGAAACGGGCTCTCCCGTCGCCCTGGGTCTCCTTCATGCTGGCTTCGAGGTGAGGAGAGGACGGCGCCGGGAGAGCGGCAGCGGGAGCCGGCGGGCGCGGCGCGGGCGGCGGCGGAGGTCGGTGGCGGCCGGCGCTGGGGCCGGGCTGCCCTCCATGATGCGGGGCGCAGCCGCCGCGGCGCCTGGGCTTTCGGGCCGCGCGCGAGCCGCGCCGTCGACTCCGGGAAGCCTCCAGCGCCTTGCCGCGCCGGGGTGTCGGGGCCTCTATAAGACCGAGCGGGGCGGGGCGCCGGTGGGTGTGGGCGTGAGCGCGGTGGGAGGAGGATGGACGAGAAACTGAGCGCGTCTCCTGCCTGCGGCGTGGCCGCTGCCCTGGCCGCCCGGGCCGGGAGAACTCCCAGGAGGACTCCCCTGGAAATGCCCAAGCTCCTGGCCGGCCGGGACGCCCAGCCAGCCCGCCCTGCCCGCCCGCGCCAACTCCTATTCTTTGCCACAGGAGCGTCCTTGGACCGCGGGAGCTAAAATGCCTCACTGGCTTTCCTGACAAGTTGCCAAGACAGACCTGAGGTTCTTTCTCCATCCACAGACGTTTATACAGATCGGATCCTCCCTCTGAAGCTCTTTGGTAACCCTGGCAAGTGTAACTCGCCTCTCAGAAGCAATTTAGGCAAACCACACCCTTCGTATAGCTGAGCACGAATTTTTTTCCATTTCTACTTAGCGACCCTAGAATAATCAAGAGCAGACCAAACTGCTCTGTTCCCAGGCACGCTGCAACTGTAATACTACTAGTGCCTTGACCTTGGGGAATAGGTACACGGAAATAAACTATGATGGTAGAATTCAAAGATGAAGGAATCCCAATTGTCACCCCCACCTAAATTCTCCTTCCCCTCTTTAAAAAGTGAGCCTGGGCAAAAATGACTAGAGGTAGGGGCAGCTACTTGCATTTCAAAGGTAGTGAGGTCAAGCGCTGCCAGCCAATGGAGCTGGAGAGAGAGGGAGCGGAGTAGAGAGGCAGGCTGTTGCACAGCCTCCCAACATTCTCCACCCGCTTGCCCATGTTCATGGCAATTAGGACTGTGATGGCCTTCACGTTTAGTAACAATGGGAGTAATTGCCTGGTAACATCTTTTATACATTTTCCTATTTTTCCAGAGAACCTCCAAGGTCTGTCGCTATTACTACTGCTCC
Source organism: Manis javanica (assembly GCF_040802235.1). Taxonomy (NCBI): domain Eukaryota; kingdom Metazoa; phylum Chordata; class Mammalia; order Pholidota; family Manidae; genus Manis; species Manis javanica. The sequence goes on from NC_133159.1 coordinate 58,477,113, forward strand.
CCTTTTACAGTGAGCCGAGTCTCCATGATGTGGAAGGATATGCCCAAGGTCTTTCAGCAGTTCCCCAGTTACCATCTTATTTGAGTCAGTGTTCTTTACATGGATACCATAGTCACTCTCAGCAGGTGAAACGGTAAGACCAGTTCTAGAGAGGGCCTGTTTTTTCTGCCTCTTCACATTGTCCAGGGGAAAAACATTTTTTAAAATTATTTACAAACTTCATTTTTTTTCTTGCATTTAGGAAATTAGACCTAGTCGTACAGCACTATGAGGACCATTATTCCAAATTCAGATTGACTTTTAGAACAAATCCGGTTTCTTTGCTTTTCCTAGCTTACATAGCTGGTATTCTCTCGGGGAGTAAATGAGGGTAGGAGATAGGGATGGAATGTGTTCCCCTGCTTTCTTTTTGTGCTCTTGTTTTCTTGATGAGAGCTTGAAAAAATATTATAGTGTTATATTGCTCTATCATTATAGGGTCATACCGTTTTCGAAAGAAAAAATGAAAATGCAACAAACTGTTTTAACATTCATCAGTCACATCAATTTCACTTAATTAGTTTTGTTGCCATTTAAGAATTTTTTGCACTTTTGAATTTTATTTCTCTTTTAAAATGTCATGTTTGTAATAAAAAAAATATCTAGGAAGGAATAGTGAAGCGGTTTGCTTTTAAAATTTTCCCTAAACTTTTGTATTACTAGTTGGAATTAATCTCAAACCTATACTGGGAAAGCGTTTTCCTAGAATGTCATTTAAAAAGTGAAATAACATTTGATTGTATTCTTAATTACCTATGTATACATCTTATGTATTTGGATGAACGTATGTATCAAATTTTTCAGCACTAAAATTCAAGCAATATATTTTATTTAAAAATTAAGACTTTTGATTTTTTTAAAATTGAAGTATAGTTGCTATACAATATTATAATGGTTTCAAGTATACAATATAATGATTCAACAGTTATATACATTATTAAATCCTCATCCCAACTAGTGTAGTTACTGTCAACTTAGAAAGATATTACAGAACTATTGACTACTTTCTTTATGCTGTACTTTCATCCCTGTGACTAATTTATATTATGATTGAGATTTTATGCTTTATCCCCTTCACTTGTTTCACCCACTCAGCCCAACCGCTCTCACATGGTAACCACCAGTCACTTCTGTGTCTGAGTCTATTGCTGTTTTGTTCATTTTGTTTTATTTTGCTTTGTTTTGTTTAGATTCCATACATAAGTGAAATCATATAATATTTGTCTTTCTCTGCCTGGCTTATCTTACCCAGCATACCCTCTATGTCCATTCATATTGTTACAAATGGCAATAATATTCTGTTGTATATATGTACCACCTCTTCTTTATCCATTCATCTATTGATGGATACTTTGTTTCCATATCTTGGCTATTGTAAATAATGAGGCAATAACTGTAGGAGTGCATATATCCTTTCAAATCAGAGATTTCTTTGAGTAAATTACTAAAAGTGAAATTTTTGGATCATACGGTATTGCTATTTTTAGTTTTTTGAGGAATATTGCTTTCTACAGTGTCTGCACCAATTTACATTAACCAATTGTGTAGAAGGGTTCCACATTCTCTACATTTTCAATAACACTTGTTATTTCTTGTCTTTTGGATAGTAGCCATTCTGACTGGTGAGAGGTGATATCTCCTTGTGGTTTTGATGTGTGTTTCCCTGATTAGTGATATGGAACATCTTTTCATGTGCCTATTGGCCATCTATACATCTTCTTTGGGAAAAATGTCTATTCAGGTTCTTTGTCCATTTCTTAATCAGGTTATTTGTTTTTTGGTGTTGAGGTGTATGGGTTCTTTATGTATTTTGGATGTTAACCACTTACTGGATATATCATTTACAAATATATTCTCCCATCCTTTCCATGATTCACAAAGCCAAAAGCAAACTTAACATCTCTCTAGTTCCATAAAAAAATTCTTTATATATGAATATTTGACCTTTTGACATTTTACTTCCCCTGTTACAGTGCATGCTGTAGTAAATTGGAATTAATAAGAGTAACAAACATCAGGATATGTAGTATTAAAGAGTTAATATTAGCCTTTTTACTCACCTCTACATCAATGCACAACATGTGTTGCATTTCAGATCGTTCATGCAACAAATTCCTCCCATCAGCATTTTGTTCCAAGTTGCCCACTTTGTAATTATTCACTTTGCAAACAAGTGATTTGGGGGATCTGAGGAGTCACACAATAGGACTTTGGCTATCAGATTATGATTGGCACTTTCTGGTACTAAAGCAGAAATAATCTGAATTGTGTTGGTCTGAAACACTGGCACCCTCTAGTGACCTAAAGGCTAAGAACATGCTATATACGATATTAAAGAGAATTTCTACATGACAAATACATGCTTTGCTGATATCTTTCCTAGGGTCTACTCATTAGTACATAACTATGGTCATTATTTTTCCTTTGAGTGTACTAACTTGTATGTTTACTTAATCAACATATTAGTGAGCGATTAAAGTCATTAAACTGAAAGATCAAAGGTTCAAATATGTTTTTAAAAAATTTTAAGTATATATTCATCCATTATGTTTTAACTAACATTATGCCCTATAAATTATTTTGATCCACAAATTTAACAGTACCCCTCCTGTATCTTACATTTTAAAATTCATATCTATCAATATTGAGCTAGTGTTGATGAATTTTTTCTACTTCTGAGTTTCTATGTAGAAATCTAAAACAGACATGGATACAAAAACAAGATTAACAACTAGTTTTACATAATCAGGCCCTTGATTACCTCATTTTGGAGGGAAAATATCTGTAATTCTTATTTCATGGAGCCAGATACTCATTTCAACTCATTTCAGTTTTTAGTCATTCATTATTCCTTCATTCAATAAATAGTAATTGAGCACCTACTCTATGTCAGACACTGTAGTAGTCACTAGGGATACAAAATAAACACATCTCCACATTTATGGAGTTTATATTTCAGTACAAATATCTGATTTTTTAAATCTGAAATAACAGAAGAAAGAATGCTAATAGCAATAGCTTTTGTGATTTGCCATGGGGAAAGGATCTTATATGAAACCCAATTTTAAAATGTATAGTTTCCATGAAAAACTGTAAAAAAATATGTACAGTACAGCTTTCATGATCAAATGGTATTTATCTCCAGAACCCAAGCAGCTTTAACACTCTAACATCAATCAATATAATTATAATTTCAACAAAGAAGTTTTGAAGTGTTTGCTGAAATCAGCCCCTTTATATTGAGTGCCTTTTCTCCAACTTTTCTTCCTATTTCTTTACATGCTTAGTAATTTTTAATTGAAAACTGGACATTGTTGTTAATATACTGTAATGACTATGGATTCTATTGTTTAATTTTGAGGATTATTGATTCCGGGGAGGGGGGGTTGTTAGTTCTAACTTGTCTAGATTCAAACTGCCAACATTTCCTCTCTTGTGTTTGCAGTTGTTGCTACCTCTGCTCATAGTTTCTCACAGCTGCTCTTTCAGCCTGGTTCGCTGTGGCTTAAACCACCCTTTACCTATTCAATTTTTGGTCAGTCAGTGATGGGGATCACCCTTTTCTGTGGTTTCCTTGGCTGTAGGGTATCTCCTCTAATTTCCAGCTGCTCTGTCAAATTTGGGTTGTGCTCTGATATTTCAAGCTTGTAAGTTTCAGCTTTCTGCCAATCATGATGTATACAGTGGGGAATGCACTCATTTAAGTAAAGCATCAAAGTCATGGATATAGTTTGAGTAGTTTTACCTTTTAGGACTAGATTCCTGTCTGGTATTTGTTTGCTTTTACACCAGGCTCCAGGGAGGTTCTCTCTGTCATAGTTCAGCTATGTCATAGTTTTGGTAGAACTTCTAACTCATTCTTTTTGTGGTTCTCATTGCCTGGGTTTCCTATTTAAATTTTCCAGCCTTGAACTCAAATCTCTGTCACTTTTTGCCAACAAGGCTGTGAAGGTGTGTTGTGCATCACCTTCAGTCCTTAAGTCCAGTTCAATTGAACACAACACTGTATCTATATAGGTAGATATCTATATAGATACATAGATGGATAGATATATGGATAAATATAATTGTTTAATCTTAAAATTATAACTGATTAAAACAGGAGAAAAATTTACTCTCCCATCATTACTGAAAGTACTCTTGCAACTTGTTTTTGTGTTGCTTCTAACATTTAATATGTGATTTTTGTCATTTGGTCAGTAAGTGTAGAAATCCTTCATTCTTTTTAAATACCAAGAATAACCCAACAAATCCTTTCTGAATGTTTGGATTTATATTTTTTTGCTGTCAAGAACAAATGGTGCAGTAACATTCTTCTATACTCTGGTATGTACGTTTGTGGGACTTACTTTTTTTTTCTTTAAATAAATTTTTTATTTTAGAATAGTTTTAGACTTACAGAAAAATTACAAAAATAGGAGAGTTTGTGTATAGCCCAAACCTATTTTTCCTTATCATTAATATTTTATATTAGTATGTTACATTCGTTACAATTAATGTGGCAACAAGATCGATACATTATCATTAACTAAAGTTAATAGTTTATACAGATTTAATTTTTACCTAATGTCCTTTTTTTTTTGGTATCATTAATCTACAATTACATGAAGAACATTATGTTTACTAGGCTCCCCACTTCACCAAGTCCCCCCCACATAACCCTTCACAGTCACTGTCCATCAGCATAGTAAGATGCTGTAAAATCACTACTTGTCTTCTCTGTGTTGCACAGCCCTCCCCGTGCCCCCCCCTCACACTATTCATGCTAATCGTACTGCCCCCTTTCTTTGTCCCTACCCTTGTCGCTCCCTTCCAACCCATCCTCCCCAGTCCCTTTCCCTTTAGTAACTATTAGTCCATTCTTGGGGTCTGATTCTGCTGCTGTGTTTTGTTCCTTCAATTTTCCTTTGTTCTGATACTCCACATATGAGTGAAATCATTTGGTACTTGTCTTTCCTGCCTGGCTTATTTCACTGAGCATAATACCCTCTAGCTCCATCCATGTTAGCAAATTGTAGGATTTGTTTTCTTCTTATGGCTGAGTAATATTCCATTGTGTATATGTACCGCATCTTCTTTATCCATTCATCTACTGATGGACACTTAGGTTGCTTCCATTTCTTGGCTATTGTAAATAGTGCAGCGATAAACATAGGGGTGCATCTGTCTTTTTCAAACTGGAGTGCTGCATTCTTAGGGTAAATTCCTAGAAGTGGAATTCCTTGGTCAAATTGTTTTTCTATTTTGAGCATTTTGAGGAACCTCCATACTGCTTTCCACAATGGTTGAACTAATTTACATTCTGTGGGACTTATTTTTACATGACAAATCTCTAGAAGTGGAATGCTATACACACTGATGACCTCCAAATTTGAATCTGCAGCCTCCAACTTCTCCTTTGAACTCCCGTCTCATAGATCCAATTGGCCATTTGTTTTCCCATTTGGATAGCCCATCTCAGTATATTTAAGTGGAACTTCAAATTCTTCTCCACTGCTGGTTCTACCTGAGTGTTCCCTACCTCAGTGTACAACACTGCCATCCACTTACTCAAGCTAGAAATCCAGTGGCCATCGTTGGGTCTTCCTTCTCCATCATCTCTATCTTCCAATTCATCATTCAGCAGTATTCAAATTCCAAACCATATCTCGTGTACATTCACTTGTCTCCAGCTCCACAGTTACCACCCTGGTTCAGGTCACTAGCATCTTTTACCTAATATACTACAATCGTTTTTGTTTTTTATTCACTGCCTTGATTTTATCTTTTCAAATTATATTTGCTGTAACAAATAAACAAAAAAGCTTAAAGAGCATTTAAATTATATTTTAAAATACTAATGATATCCTCTTCGCCTCTCCTTATTTTAACTCTCAAATTAGCCAGTACTGAAAGATTGGGCTGTATTCCTTGAGATTTTCCTCTCTGCTGATACAAAGATATCTCTACTCAAAGTACATGAGTTTCTGCTTTTGTTTGATAGCCCTGAATATTATTACTGTTTAAAATATCTACAATCTGATGAGTGAAATATATTTACTATTAATTTGGATTTCCCTATCTACCAGTGAAATTAAATCAATTTTCACATATCCACTAATTGACTTCCTTTTCAACGTACTGATCTGTGTTCATTCATTATCTGTTGGATTATCATTATGCTATTAATTTGTAGGATCTTTTTATAGTTAGAGAAATTGCCTGTTTCTAATTTTCCTACCTTATCATCTATCCTTTTTACATTTTGTGTCTTGTCTATTGCCATATATAAAAAAATTATTCAGAAGAATGTTCATCTTTTCCCTTATAGTTTTGAGGATTCCTGCTTAAGAAACTTAAGAAGGTCTCTATTTCTTAATTCCTACACCCAAATTACATTTTGGAATATTTTTGCTTTAATATTCATTGTTTTAACCCAAACAGATTTATGATTTTGCTTTTAGCAAGTAGTAATGAGGTGGAAATTTAACCTTTTTCGATGGGTTTTCATATGGATACCTAGCACCATTTATTAAGTAAATCATAATTGTTCTCTTAATTGAAATTCCATTTTGCATATGCTAAATTTCTATATAGCCTAGCACCCAGATCATGGTTTCCAAATACCATTCTTTAGTAAGAACTGGGAAAATAGCTGATTATGGCTGCGGCAAGGAAAATACAAGATGAGCCTAGAGCATCATCATAGTACCAGAAATTAAAGAAGTGCTCAGAAGACAAAAGGATGGGGACATTTCAAAGGGACACAGAAGCCAACCAAAAAGAATTTCCAATGGCCAAAACTAGAACTATTTGAGCAACAAAATATACAATGTAGTACAGAAATATAACCCAAATGTAAAATATTTAAGTATTTTTATATTTATAAATACATTTCATAAAAATAAATACACAGAAGTCCATACAGATATAAATGACTGAATAAACGTAAAATAAAAGACAATCCCACATAATACATGTATCATACTCAGCCCTCTGGGAAGTGGAGCATAGTCTTCCCTCTTCCCTTGAGGGTATGTTAGACTTTGTGACTTACTTACAAAAGGAAAAAATAATAAGTTTTACGGTGGAGAAATCTGGCAAAAACAATCTTAACCAAGTGATAATTAACATCACCAGTAATGCCATGTGAATGAATATTATGCACTTCCTGATATGGTGTAATGAGAAGGGCACTTTGTTTCTGTGGTAGCTTTTCAGAACTCATAACCCCAGTCTAATCACACAAATAATAGATAAATCCAAAATGAGGGTCATCCTATAGGAGGATATCTGGCCAGTAATCCTGAAGACTGTCAAGGTTGTGAAAAACAAGAGAAACTGTCACAGACCAGAAGAGAAGGTGGAGACAACTATATGCAATGCAAGTACCCTGTAATGGATGTTGGAATAGAAAGAGGTCATTAGTGGAAAAACTGGTACAATTCATATAAAATCTGGAATTCAGTTAATAGTAATGTGAAAATATTTGTTACTGGTTTTTACACATTTATTATGGTAACATAGGATACTAACATGTGAAAAACTGGACGGGGTTATGAGACATCTATTATCTTTGCAACTTTTCTGTATATCTAAAATCATTCCAAAAATAAAGTTCTTTAAAATTCCTACATAGGCATGTATTCTTCAATATTTTATTATTATATTCCCTATATTATTTGTATTTCTAGGTGAATACTACAGTTGACCTTTTGAACAATGTGGTATTAAGGGTACCAGCCCTCTGCTGTCAAAAATCTGCATGTAATTTTTGGCTCCCTAAAAACTTTACTAATAGCCAGCCTACCGTTGACTATAGAAGCCTTACCAGTAACAGTTGATTAACACGTATTTTGTGTTTTATATATTATGTGCTGTGTTCTGATAACAAAGTGAACTAGAGAAAAGAAAAATTTTCAAATTGTCACAGAACTTCAAAAAAATTTAATACATTTATTGAAGAAAATCTGCGTGTAAGTGGGCCTGGGCAGCTCAAACACATGTTGTTCATGGGGCAACTGTATTTTGAGTTATAACATTTATATAGTGAAGTGCAAAAAAAAGCTATAGATAAGTGACTTTTAAAACATACACACACAACTGTAACCAACATCCAGATTGAGATATACAATTCTAGCAACCTAGGTTTCTTGTGCCCCAGCCCAGTCAATGACCAGCACCATGCCCCAAAAGGTAATTACTATTTTGACTTCTATCACTATAACTGTCTGTTCTTGAACTTCATACAAATGGAATCACACAGTATGTACTTGTGCCATGGATAGTCTATCTTCATACATGTTCTATGTGTAATTGAAAATAATGCATATTTTCTTGTTATATGTAGAGTTCTAATGTCAATTTGGTCAAGCTGGCTGATAGTCTTTTTCAAGACATCCATATCCTTATTGATATTTCTACTTACAGCATGGGATGCAGAAATCTCTAAATGTGGATTTCTGTATTTTTGCGATGAAGTTCTTTAAATTTTTGCTTTGTATGTTTTGAAGCCTAATACACCCATGAGCATTTAAAGATTGTTAGGCTTTTGTGATCTACTGATCTCTTTACTGTTATGAAATTAACATTATGCCTAGTATTTGTTTTTTGCATTTGCTTTTTTTATTAAGGTATGAAGATTTCACAAGAAAAACAATGTGCTTACTACATTCATCCTAATATTGTGTCCCCCCCATACCCCATTTCAGTCACTGTCCATCAGTGTAGTAAGATGCCAAAAGTCCATCTTCTCTGTGCTAAACTGTCTTACCTGTAACCTCCCACACACCATGTGCACTAATCACAATACCCCTCAATCTCCTTCTCCCTCCCTCTCATCCCCCCGCTTTGGTAACCACTAGTGCCTTCTTGGAGGCTGTGAGTCTGCTGCTGTTCTGTTCCTTCAGTTTTGCTTCGTTGTTATACTCCACAAATGAGGGAAATCATTTGGTATTCATCTTTCTCCGCCTGACTTATTTCACTGAGCATAATACCCTCTAGCTCCATCCATGTTACTGCAAATTGTAGGATTTCTTTCTTTCTTATGTTTGCCTAGTATTCTTTGTTCTGAAGTCTACTTTTCTGGAATTTATGTAACAAGTTGTAATCTTTTGGTATTATTCTTTTTCCATCCTTTTACATTTAACCTATTTGTATCTTTATGTTTACAGTGAGTTTGAGCATAAAGATCTTGCTTTATCCAGTGTGACAATCACGGGCCTTATAATCAGGGGTGTCTGATTACTTAATGTAATCATTGATATGGTTGGGCTTAAATCTATAATCCTACTTGTCCCATTTGCTTCCCTTTTTCCCCTCTGCTTTCTTTTGGTTTTATGATTCCACTTTTTTCCTTATGTGTAATTTTTAGTTATGTTCAACAGTTGCTTTGGGTTTTATATCAAAGTATCAGACTACCTCCACAATATGTACACTTCCATTTCTTTCCACTTGACCTTTGCTATTGCTGTAAATTTTACTTGTACATTTAAGTCACACTATAACTTTCAGGTCACCTTCAAAATAGTAAAAAAACTTTTATATACTTATCCACGTAATTAGCATTTTCCGTGCTATTAACTTGTAGACTGAGTCCCATCTGTTTGTTTTCTTCTGCCAAGAGAACATCTTTTTTTTAAATTACATATCTGTTGAATTTTTTCAGCTTTTTAGAAGCTGAAATAGTCTTTCTGCTATATTTCTGAGTACATAGAATACAGAATACTAGGCTGATAGTTTTTCAGTACTTCCAACAATCCTGTACTATCTTCTGGTTTGCATTGCTTCTGATAGTTAAGTTGGCTGTCATTCTTACCACTGTTCCAGCTTTTTTTTTTTTTGATCACAAGCTTTAAGCAAGTTGATTGAGAGTTGCTGTTGTTTTTCATTTTTGTGCTTGGGGTTAAGCACTTCTTGAATTTGTCATAATATCCTTAAAGGGATGTGATGAGGACTCATTTGGAGACTAGAGATCTCCACATGCACACCTGTCACTATCCATATAAACCTCAATGGCCTTGTCCTTTCTGTCCTCTCCATTTCACCTTAATGCAGAGATTGCAGATTTTAACCCAAGCAACTCCTGCAATGTGTTCCAGAAAATCTCATGAGAATAAGGTAGCAGCATTCTACAGGGTTTGCCTTGCTCCCTTTATACCACTGTCCTCATAGCCTTGTCCAATGTATTGAAAAATGCCAATATATTTTTAGTTTGTGTGTAAGGATGTTTGCTGAAGCAAGTTCTCTGCTTCCATTTTTACTATTTTGATCTGTTTTCTATACTCTTGACATGGAGAGTTAGATGATTGGTTTACCACCACCCAACCCCCACCAAATTATATGCTTTCAGTTACAAATTACCCTCCAAACATTGCTTCAGCTGAATCCATTGATACTTGTCATTTCCAAATTATTTTAAATTTCGTTTTCTCCTTTGACCCATGAAGATATTTAATTGCGAACTTTTACTTTCTAGTTTTGTTATTCCTAGTTTAATTCCACTGTAGTAAAAGAATCTGATATAAATCTGAGGATTGTTGCATGGCTCAAGTCTGTATGTACATATTCCATGTACAGTTATTGGGTGTACTGTTGTAAAATGATCAACTTGGTCAAACTAATTACATGTTGTCCAGATATTCCATATGCTTAATTTAATGCTATTTTAATTACTGAGAAAGGCATTGATTTCTATTTGAGCCTACCTGTTCTTTCAGTTCTACCTACATTTTGAAGTTACTATGTAATACAAATTTGTTCAATTACCCTTTTATTATTATTAACTGCTCCTGTCTCAATACTTACAGGCTTAGTCTATTTAATTTTACATTAACATTGCCACATACTGGTTAATATTTGCATCATACCCTTCCCATCTTTTCAATGTGTTCTCATTTTGAATGTATCTAAAGACATAATGGGATTTTCTGAAATTTTTAATCATCTGATAATCTATAATGAGTATTATTTAAATGTTGATATAGTTACCTGGCCTGATGCTGTATTTCATGTTTTTTTCTTTACCACCTCATTTATAATAAATTTTCATTATTTTTCTTATCTAGTAACTTTTTATTGTGCCATGTTATTCTATTAGTAGTTGAGATTAAAATATGCTTCTTTGACTTACTTAAATATATATACCCTAAATTAGTACTTGAGGAATCTCATGATTTAACCACTTACTTCTCCTCTTATACTACTGTAATTGTTTTAAACCTACAAAACATTTTGTCATACATTTATCTCCAAATTTAGTTTTGGTTACATAAATGCTGTAACTTTAAATTTGCTTAAACAAGCCTTCCCTATTCTTTCCCATCAAGTATGCCTTTCTGTTCCCCAAGCAGCAGCCATGTTTGTTTATATTAAAACCAGACCATGTCAAACCTTTCAATAATTTTCCAACTGTTCTTTAGAATACAACCCAAATTCCTTTCTATAAGTCTTCAGTGGTAGGGCCTGTACCATGTATCCTAAGCCAGTTTTTCATTAAGCCATATACCAACTTTATCAGCTATCATCTTAGAATAGATTAAGTAACCCTGAAACAGGCCTTTTAGGAATTATATACAGTGAAGGATAATTTGCCTGACCTTTTAGATCTTCCACTCCCCACCCTATCTAGTGCCATATACATCCACTATTTCCTTCATAGTATTAATAAAACTTTGTAATTCATTTCTCTTGATTTAATGGAAGGTCCACTAAAAGACCTTGCTGCATTACCATTAACTAGTTAACTCACTAGCATGCAAGAGAATCAACATTTGGAAATAAACCCAATTCTTTAATGCCTGTGCTAACTCACCCAGTGATGAAAAAAATTAAAGGTTTTGCAATGAAGAGATACTTGTTTGTAAAACCCTAGGAAATATAAATGGCACCAACACAGAATGAAATGGTGTACCTAAAATGAGTGTTCGTTATCTTTATAATCCTTGAACATGATTTTCCTTTACATCTAAATTAACTCTAAAGCCTGACATTTACTCCCCCCTCTCCTTAAGTCAAGTCTTTCAAATGTAAAGGAAACAGGCTTGCTGCTTCCCCAATGGCTCACCAAGCTCACAGGTCAAACATGTTTTGTCATCCTGTACGTAGTTGATGATGGTCAGGCACTTACCCTTAGACCTTGAATGCTTTATGACAAGCCTGGGTTTAAACATATTTTCATCATTAATTTGAGTAAAAATATAAAAACATAACTATTACAAATGAAATGTCCCAATCTTCTCTCTCAGCACTTTTTCATCCTAGAGTTTTTAGTACTTCAGGTTCTGTAGCACTGGTTAGGCAGCCTGAGAAGTAATGATGTGCTCTTCATTGTTGGCAGAGAATGAATTATACTTTCTGACCTTTTCTTTTCAATGATTCTAATGACAGCTGTAGTTGATAATATGGCAATGCAATCTTATAATTCCAATCATATCACTTAAAAGGTGCAAATATTTCCTGTTCTTTGATCATAGTCACTAATATCACGTTAAAATTCTCCTTAAGGTCTAATGGGTACAGTTCTCAAATTACAAGAATGACAATGATTTATTTTCCCTGCCCAGAATTCTGAAGAAGTATTTAATCAATGAAGAAGGAACATTAAAAGGTCTGAAGGTAGGTTTGAGATCATGTCATTAAGAGGATTAATAAGACTATAATTCATGATTTTCTTATCCCAAACAATTGGTCTAAATATTTCCATTTTTGATTTCATATTTTCATTACTGAGCAATAACTCAAATTTTAAATTACACATTTTTCTTCGTATCCGCCAGTGCTTTGTATATAAGCCCAAGTAAGGCATATCTTGGAGATATGGAGTTCAGTTCCAGACCACTGCAATAAAAATGAATATTGCAAATAATGGAGGAGTCAAATGAACTCTTTGTGTTCCCAGTGCACGAGTCACATTTACACTACAGTGCAGTCTATTAAAATGTAATAGCATTATGCCTTAAAAAAACAATGTACATTCCTTAATTAAAATATGCCTTACTGCAAGGAAATGCTAACCATCACCTGAGCTTTCAAAAGGCCAAAATCATGACCAAATCACCATAACAAATAATGAAAAAGTTTGAAATATTCCAAGAATTATCCAAATGTGAGAGACAAGAAAGGAACAAATGCTGTTGGAAAAAGGGTGCTGACACTTGATTCAAGGCAGGATTGCCACAAATCCTCAATTATTAAAAAAACAAAACAGTATCTGCAAAACATAGTAAAGCAAAGTACAAAACAAGTATGCCTGTAGATGTCCAAATCATTTTTGCCAAAGTATTTCACTAGTGTAATTATCAAGCAATATATTCTGTGCTATTTCCCACTGAAAGTTCTTAAAGCCTTAAAACTATACATTAAATGGTATAATGTGCCTATTGTTCTAAAGACCTAAATTTGTAACAGTATTTTAATACACACTGAACCATTTTGACCTCTATTATCCGCTCCTACATCAGAATAGTGAGGCGAATTACTTTAAAATTCATTGCTTATTTTGCACATGATGGACCCTTTACACTTAATTCAAGGGTCTTACACTAGAGGAACTCAATTTACTAATTCACAGCAAAGTTGTCTGGGTTAGTATTTCTGCACAGGCATGTTAGGAATAAATCAATAGCCGACCAAGTGTTGCTTCCAGCTTAATAATTTTTAATGCTTCTGTCATGGGTGATATAAAAATAACCTAAACAGATTTGAAAATGTATTCCAGTGAGGCTAACCTTTGTTTCCAATCCTGTCTTAGTTATCTACAATAAATATAGGTTGGCATATCAACAATTTACTTACATGCAGTTTCTAGATTCCATATTCCAATGAAGCACAGCTGGAATAACTTCAAACTGTCAGCTTGTGAGGAAACAGCCTTATTAAATTTTAATAGAAAAAAATGTTTCCTTTTGAGACTTGTTTGATAACTGGTTTTCATACTGGTCTATCTTGCAAAGACATTAACTTCAGAATAAAAATCCCTTCAGCAATCAAAGAACATCTCTCAGTGAACAAGCATTTATTCTCTTAGTATCAGGAAGGACAAGTGATCAAAAACCTCCTACGGTAACATATTAACTGACTCCCTTGTCAAACAATGAGTGTTTGCCATGACAACAGATTATTCTACAGAAGAATACTGGAGATAGAGAGGCCTTTCAAGAACTACCTGATTCCCACGGAAACTTAGAGGAACCAGGCATAGCATCCTAGTGTTCTGAACTGAGTCATAAAGGCCAAATGAGGAAGGGATGGTAGTTGATTGTGTAGAGCATTCCAGGCATAGGAAACTTGTATGATGACAATCTACTTCAAGCACTTCAGCATAGCTAGTGGGTGTGTGCATGTGTATATGTGCACATGCAGTATGTATCCAAGCATGCTGGAGTTTGGGGGCTTGGAGGAGCAGAGAAGGGAAAGGGAAAGAGTACTGAAAAAAAATAAAAGACTTTCATATGTAAAAGGATTTTAGTTTGACCTTGAAAGCCATTGGAGAACACTGAAAGGTTTTAAGCCAAGAAGTTAAAAACAGAACTGCCTGTTAACAAGACCATCCTGGCCCAGGATCACTGCTTAATGAAATTCATTTAGGAAATACTATGAAAAAACTACTATACGCCAGACAGGACTGGAAGCCAGATGGCCATTTAGAAAGCAACTGCAGTATCTTAGCCCGTAAACTAGGAGAGACAGCAGCAGTAATGAAGCAGTGTGGATTTGAGGGTTAAGAGGTGACACTATCAATTCTAGGTAAATCACATTTGATTTAGAGTAGGGAGGCAAAAGAAAAATCTAGAAGGGTTTCCAAGTTAAGGATAATGCTTTTTATTAATGAGAAATGTAAAACTGGTTGTGTTGGTCAGATATTGTGGGGAGAATTTAGATGCGAAACTAATAGTTATAGTAGGCAGTTAGAGAGATGAATCTGGCACTGTAGAAAGAAGTAGGAAATAAACATTTGAGTGTTAGTATATATGAAATAACATGGATGGGTTTAGTATATATGAAGTAACATGGGTGGGGTTAAGTCAATTATTTGTTGTATACTTATCTGCCAAGCTTAAGCAACATGCCCAAGATCACACAGCTATCACATGTGACCCATCCCAAATCGAGCACTTTGACTCCAAGGAAAGAAAAAAAGAAATCAAGTATCACTGCCAATTCTACCACTGGATCACACCCATTTAAGCAAACTTCACTAAAATCAGGTTGGAGGTACTCAGCCTTTTTGATGACCCTAATGGTAACAGGTTACAGATGATTCTTTTTTAGCACAGGTTCAAAATTCTCTGAGCATAACACTAAGATATTTAATCACTGTTTTTGGTCAGTGTTCAGTGTGGTCCAGTTTGATTCATAGCATTACATAAGGTTCCTTATTTCTCCAAGGTTTCCCACAACCACAATATTTTCGTTCCCATAAAAACATGAGCAAACCTTGAGCCTTTGAAATTAGCTGACTTTACTCATCTATAAACTTGTCCTTCAAAACTACTTCAATTTTAAGTTTTACCTTTTCATTCAGGCAAACTTGATTCTTTGCATTTTACCAGTGACTTTATTTCTACCATGAAAGATCATTCTCACACTAGATTGAGGTTATGGGAAAGAGGTTGTCCTGTATACTTCCGGCTTCATTGAGGAACATGACTCAGTGCATTTTTCTTGTGTGTGTGTGTGTACTGGTACAACCCCCTCTACTATCGTGTAAGTACCCTTGTTGTGTGTGACTAGAAATCATAACATGTTTATCTGTCACTCACAGTAACTGCAAGCTTTGCTCTCAAGCTACTGGGATCCACCCCTCCTGATACTATAATGAACTTTCAAGGCTCCTACTTAAGGTCCAAGAGTGGCCCCTGCCATACTCATGATTCTGGATCTTATTCCCTTATCCACTTGATGATAGCTCTCCAACAACCCTTCCCTCTCTCCATCATCTAATTTCTGTTCTATTGGAAAATGGAGGCATGTAGAAAGGACACAGGAGCCAACCTGAAAGGACTACAAAGTCCAAAGCTGCAACAGTTTGAACAATAAAATAATAGCTTTAGACTATGACCTAAACTATATCAATACTTACGAGTCCACATAGATATAAATGACTTTCTTACAGAGAAACTCCAAATACAAGTAGACAGCCCACCCCCACAAGGGTTTAATTCTTCCCAAACGACTCTGAAGGTGGGCTATACTTAGGAACTTGCTTCCAAATAATGCAGTAGCTTAAGGGAAAAATAACAACTATAAGGATGAGTTTAGGCAAATCCTATCTTAACCAAGTAATCAGTTAAGATTTTCAGTGACATCCTTTGGATATCATGTACCCCTGATATCATGAGAATACACTTCCCCTCTATGGTAATCTTTACCCAAACCAATAATCCCAATCTATTCTTGAGAATAACCACAAAGTTTAAAAATGGGGTATTCTACAGGATACCTGACCAATACTCCTCAAGACTGTCAAAGTCATCAAAAACAAGGAAAGAATGAAAAACTGTCACTCCAAAATATGGAGAGACAACAATTATGTGCAATGTGGTAGCCTGAACTGGATCCTGGAACAGAGTAATGTAAAAATGGTGAGGTTCAAATAAAATCTGGATTGTAATTAATAGTAATACATTATTGTTTCTTACTTTAGAGAAAAGTATAGGGTAATGTGTGAACATGTGAATGGTGGCAGTTTTGGGAATTCTCTGGGCAATCTTTGCTACTTTTTAGTGAATCTATGAATCTAAAGTTATTCCGAAATAATGTGTTTGTCTACCTACCTACCTATAAATGACTGGAATGAATACCCTCTTACAGAATTATATTAAAAAGCATTTGACCATTCTGGCTTAACATTTATCATCTCAAACAGGTTATTTGCTTATTGTAAGTAATCCTCAAATGTGCTTTCAGACCTAGAGGTGAATCCTCATTTAGCCACTCCTGTGGCTCCCTTGGATAGTTTTTATTTCATTAAGTTGTAACCCCCCTTTATGTAAGACAGGGGATATACAGTAGAAGCGAAGATGATAGGGAAAATTAGATTATGCCTGTAAATCTCTCAATACATAACTTCAAACTGCCTTTAATTAAAGCTGTCCACTCTACTCTCCAGAGATAAAACAATACAATTTCCAGAGTAGGAAAGCTACAGGTTATTTCTATTTACTCAGCAGTTATGCAAAAAACAGGGACAGAGTGGAGAGGTTCTCTACCTTCTTCCTTATATCTGTAACACTGGCTGTGGATGCCAGGATACAAAGAGAGGAAATAGACAGGAAACAGACTTATGTTACCTTCATAACTGTGCCTAGAGATGTGTCTTACATTCAGAGCTTGCCTGGACTTTGGACACTTATCAGATATCATTCAATACTGTTTAGATGAAAGCATTCCAAAAAGAAACTTAAGAAAACTTTGTGGTTAAAGGGCACAGTTCTATAACGTGGGTTTTAAGAATAAGTAATTCAGGAAGCACATTATGTAGTAATATTTTACCATATGAAATAAGGTATATAATATTCTGGCGGGCAGTATTTAATTTGTGTACCGTCCTTTTAAAAAAAAAAAGACATAAATATTTTGAGCATACAATGTTATGGTGTTCATGGCTTTATAATGCTTTGAATCAAGGACTCATAAAAATTAGGTGACATTATATGAAAGATAAGTGAATATAAAGAGTTTAAAATACACAATCAAAATAACAAGACTGTAATTAGTTAAAAAAGAACATTAAATCAGAGCTTAAAAATTCTGATTTATTTTTCACAAACACCACTTGATGTTTGACTCACAGGCTTTATTTACATTTGTCTACAGCATCATTTCCTTATGAAATGAACTAGTACAGCTTAAACCAAATGAAATCATAATCATCTTAATTGTCTGTAAACTACTATTAGCTAATTTATAATCCTTGCATTTGCTTAGCACAGCCAAAGTTTTAAATACAGAAACGACAAGAATAACCAATAGTAACACGTAGAATCTAGAAGATCATCTGGGCAATTTAGAAGGTGGACTTTCAAGAAGTCTGAGGCACAATTATAAGAGAGTAAAAGTTCTTGTGCAACCTACAGTAAACGTAGCAAAGAAAATTAAGACATAAGAAAACAAGGGGAAATTCACTGTAAAAATATCACCAAAATATTTCTACGTTAGATATTTTGCTTTCACCTTTGTATCAACTGAAGAGAAAAATCACTCATTTTAAGATAAAAAACAAATACAATTTTGTTTGGTCTGTCTACTAAATATTACAACATTTTTTTACTTGCAGTAGACAATAATGTTAAGGAAAAAGCAAAACAAAAAAAAGTGGGTATTGATCCCCATAACAAAAAGTCCCCAAGCACAATTGTTGATCTCCCTTAATATACTTACCTTGCATTGTCACCGAAGACACTGTTAAGGGAAGCTTTTGTTTTTAAACCAGAAGACAAAACGAAGCTCAAGTGACCAGATTTTAACTTGAGAAATAAAACAGAACTGAGAAGTATTTTAAGCCATAAGTAACTTGAAGTGAACAGAAACAACACATATTGCTGCTTACGTCATACAGAAACAAGAACTCAGTAAGTGTTCATCTGTTACTCAAAAGAAAGTTTTATGCACTGTGTTTAAACATCTCAAGGCAAAATGTTCACTTAAATTTGTAACATCTCTGTTGGTCTTTCACCCAAGCGAAATATACTTTGGAATCTATCTTCAGTTTTTTTGACTTAGCTTGTCTACCCTATCACAGGTGATAAGTGGATTTTGAAAGGATATCACACAAAGCTTCTTAAAATATTAAGATAAACATTCTGGTATGTTTTTCTCATCAGACAACCATGGCAGTGGTGATGAACTGTTCAATGTTCTCTTGCTCAAAATGATGTGTCATGAAAGGATGAAATGAATAACATTTCTCCTTCAGTTTATAAGATTTTTCTGCATTAAATGTGGTGGAGCAAAAGGTAACACTGGATAAAAGAGAAACAGTGATTTTAAGGCATCCTTACTTAGCACAGAAAATTTCAAAATAAATTTCCAGTTGGCTGTTTTACTAGTTTAACTCTTCCTGATAATCACTTTGATACAGATTAACATAAACAGGCTGACTCCTTTTCCAGGTTAACATCAACAGTTTGTTTCTAACTACTTCCCAGTCTTGCCTCCAAGCCCAAAATTCAGGCAAGCCTAAGTAATCCTGTTTTAATTTAACAAGACAGTTCATATTTGGAAATGAGAAAAACAAAGAGTTCAAATTAGGAAACACCATTTCATGTCATAGCTGAGATGGTTTTAAATGAAGCAAATAGTTGTAAATAATGAATGATAAACAGCATCTATTTTGGATAGTATGGCTTAAAATACTATTTACTTTTAATTTCACAGATCAACACAGCTGTATTGTTCTGAAAAGCAATGAAAGGCATGCACCTCTACTAGCAGATTTAGCACTTCTGACCAAGTAAGACACCAACTTCTTAAAAAATATGCTTCATGCACTGTACTGGATTTTTTTTTAAGATGTAAATTTTAATACATTATTTCTCTTTTGAACTTGAACGGGAACCAGAATGGGATGATCCAGAAGATGACCTGTGGTGCCTGTAAGACATAATAGAGAAAGTAGTTACCTAGTAAGCTGGAGCTGGTATCAGCATCCATTTGTAAGACAATGAGAATATAAAAAAAAACTAAACCTCATTATGCTGGCATACAAATTTATACATATATAATTAACTAGTGTTTAGATGTTTGATGTGAGCCCAATAATGACATAACCATTAATTAAAATTCTCTGCAGTTTAAAAATATATTCTCATTTCAAGATATAGCCACCTGTCAATTATTTAAAGTAATGAATGAGAGCCTTGCAAAAATGTATAAAACTAAAGATAATATACAACATAGGCATATAAACTTGGTAATGGAAGTGTGATTAAACCAATCTCTGTGATACACTACAGACAGTGTGGTAAGTCTCCATGTAAGACAGATACAGCAAGGTTTCTGACTGTGCATATGAGAATATATATTCATCAATAATTACATTTTGGAAATCTAGGGCTATATTCATGCAGCTAATATGAATAAGTCAATATATCAACCTGGGTAAAGTAGTGGTGTTCCGAGGGGTTGGCCCTGGGCTCAGGGTTGTTTAGTGTTTTCACCAATCACCTGGCTTATGGAATAGAGAACATGTTCATTAAGTTTAGATGACAACAAACTAAGGGGATTTTATGTGGCTAAGATAAAAATTTGCAGAAGTGGTAAGAAAGCAACAGAATGAATTTCACTCAAGTATGGAGAAGCTTTTAACAAAGGAATAAATGCACAGAAACAAGACTAGTTGTGTGTAACCTTAATAGCTGAATTTTAAAATGTGAAGCAAAAACTAATCACTCTGTACAAATAGGAATCATGAGGTAATCCTACTACTGAACCCAGCAATAATCAGACTTTACTTAATCCTACTTTTATAAGCTGATGATATGAAGATTTGCAAAGATTAGTACAAAGAAAGCCATTAAAATGCCTATATAATTAGACACTGAAAACCAAGAGAAAGTTAATAAAGCTGAGTAATTAGCCTGTTGCAGAAAAGGCTGATAGTCAACACTTGCACTCTCCAAATTTAAAAAATGTCAATACAGATAAAATAATTTAGTAAAGGTCTTTCTCTTAAAAAAATAAAAAAGGTTCAGACAGCAAGATGAAATGTATTAGCTCCAAGAACAATTTCCTTACAGATAAAGGGCATGAAACAATAATTTGCTGTGGAAATGCATTTACATTTAAGTGAGGACAGATTTCCAATGATCTAAAATAGTTATTTTTTTACTAGATGCCGTAGGATCTTATGATGTCTAATATTTAATGTAAAATTAATAGCATAAATTTATACATATAAAAATCAACCTCTAAATTACTTATACGTACAGCTGAATTAAAATCTTAAAATATAGAAATAACTGAGAATTGGCTATAATAATTACATATGAAAAAATTTAAATAAAATGATCAGATAGTGAAAGAGTGGTTTGAGCTGCAACTTTCTCAATAACCTCATCAAAGCACATAGAAACAAAGTAATCTGTTTTTAAGTTCAAAGTTGAAAAGTATCATCTAAAGTTGGGACAAAGGTGATATAAAAATCTAATTATTGAGTAGGAAGTTTAATCTACTGAACAGACTTAAGAACACCCATTCTTATTTCTACAGAAACCCAAACCTTTCGGGTGACCGTGATCTTGTTCGTCTTTTTTTGCGATCACCAGATGAAGAAGATCTAGAACGACTTCTCTTTCTGTTTCTCTCAGGAGATGATGATGAACTTGAATAAGATCTTTTTCGTGGGGAAGAAGAGCCCCTGTGGGACCTGGAGCTGGATCTTCATTGATTAAGAAACAAATCAAACATTTTATTAAAAGAAGAAATGAGGCAGATTGTTTAGTTAACAGATAGCTCCAAAAATAAACAAGATTATAACTGAAAATTTTATAAGAGGGAATACTTACTGCTTACTCAACAGAAGACTTCTGGTTCAACCAACCATGAAAACAATTCTATTTAAATACAATTTCTGTAATTTCATCTTTTTAAAATTCTAAGACAAATGCTCATTTATAATTAAAAACCAGCTTATTATGTTTAAGTGGAATTTTTTATTTTAAGACTTTTATTTAAAAGTAAACATAAGCAGCAAACCACTGGGTAACCGTGCATTTGCACAATTTTATGTCTAGTAAATACATCCTTCCATTTGGAGAAAAAAATTCCTGAGGAAAATAAACACAACAATTTCTCATGGAAGTATGCAACTTATTAGTTAAGTTGCTATAGAAAACGCAGGGATAGGGTAAGGAATGAGAAAACATTAACTATTAAATTTAAAAAAAAAAAATCGAAGAAAAAATAAAATTAGTAACTTTAAAACTTATTTTAACAATATTTTTATGAAGGACCACTACTCATGAAATATGAAGTGTTGACATTCACATGTTTTAGGTAGAAGTAAATGTGTAAATGTTTAAAGGCAAATTTTTTTCTTCATTTACATATTTTGGTTGAAGGAATTTAGCTCAAACTTCCCAAAAAATTCACCTTTGGGCTTAAAATAAAATCAGAAAGCCCAAAAGGAGAATTCTTTGGAAAGTTACAAGCAATGATAAAATGTTTGTAAAGAATATGAAGGTTGTTCTGTAAATCTTAATTACAGTGCTTCCAAAGGAACTAGAACTTAAAGATCTTCACCTAAGCAGCACTCAGATAAACAATGGTAATACATAATAGTGACAGTAAACTCATTTCTCTCTATTTTGTATTTTAATATAAGTGTATCATTCTTTCTTCAATGTGTTAAAACTGCAGTTACCCTCTAATGCTGCTGATTTGGCTCTAATAAGCTATTAAGTAGTTATTTTACCAAAAGGGCTAAAATTGAACTTATGTGTGAATTCCCGCACAAGTGGAATTTCAGTAATTTTCTTATTCATGTTATATACCTTTAATAGGTCAATATATTAACTTAAAAAGGCAGCACATTTTGACTAAGTTTTGAAAAAAACTTCAAGACTGTAAAGACTAATGTCTTATTTACTTGCCTACAAATTGTTTCTCTCTATAAGTCTGACTAAATGGAACCTGAAGTTGTAATAAGCTATTAAGTAGTTATTCCACTATCCTGAAGACTACACAAGTAACTAATCACACTTATTTCATTTGTGGAATTTAGTGTGTTTGTTCCACACTTACTGTTTGTAACAGTCTAGTAGTATTACAGAGAAATGGAAATGTGTATAAAAACCTCCAGAAACTTTATCTGATATAAACGGCAAAGTTGTTTCTGTAAATAGCCAAACAATTGCCTTCCAAACAATATCTGCTTTTTTGAGACAGGGTTACTTTTCTTCCTTTAAAAATGAAGTAAACTTTTTCTTTGCATATCTCTAATTTTATGTGAACTACTACTGCAAACATAACTTTAATGTACTAGAGATTTGGTCATAAGACTTGGCTCCATCTCCCTATTTCATCACATTTAAACTAGTACAAAAATAACAAAGCTTGCATAATGCAAAATAGCCACCTTAATTCAATCATGGGAATGTCTTGGCACACTGCTGGCAATGGAAACATTTCACAGTGAGAAATTAAGCTGAGGCAAGAGCATTAGTTTTCTAATGCTAAAATAAAATTGACAAGTAGAAGCAAAATAAGAGGAAAAAAAGCAACGCCTTCTGCAGCCTTTAAATATTTCCTCTCTCTGCTTTACAGAGAGATGCTACCTCATTCACCTTGATTTCGACCCACGAGATCTCGAACGTTCTCTGGAACTCGAACGAGATCTTGACTGCGAACTGGAAGAACTTCTTGAACGGGACCTGGAACAACATGGAAGGATTTTTTTTTCCAGGACCACTTAAGTGAGCTTTGTGATATGAACATTGGGAGAAAGATATCCATTGGGAGTTCTTTTTCATATAAAAAAGTACCTATTTGAGAGATTTTAAAAACACAGTATTTTAAGGTAGCTAAATTTTTCATTATTTTAATATTTATGCCAAAACTTAAGGAAACAGCTAACTTTTAAAAATAATCAACTATCACTTTCCAAATCTACAATATTCTAAAAATCCCTGAAGACTATACAAATAACTCAGTACTATACTTAATTAACACTGAATGCTTTATGTTTATAAATATTTTAAAGTAAACCAGGACTTACATATCCAGGAATATTGAATGTTGAAGTTTTTATTTAA
Organism: Manis javanica; assembly: GCF_040802235.1. NCBI lineage: Eukaryota > Metazoa > Chordata > Mammalia > Pholidota > Manidae > Manis > Manis javanica. Next base: position 58,500,884 of record NC_133159.1, read on the forward strand.
CTTCTCTGAAATATCTCTATTTCCCTTATAAAATCCTTTCTATTTCCTTAGCCTCTAGCTAGCATGAAGCTTTCAGTATGTTGACATTTATGTGTTTAACTCCTAAGGTTTTCTGTCTACTGCAAAATTAAATAATTAAAGAGAAAATACATTAACAATCCTGTCACTGAATTATGTTACTGAAAAATGACAAAAGGGGAAACATGATTCTCTGAATTTTCAATGTCACAAATGAAATAAATTTCATTCATTAATCTAATACACATCTTTGTCCCCTAAAACAATTTTCAGAAAAAGATTATTATATTTTCACTTTAAAATAACTCTTTACATTATTTTAAGTTTTCAGGTTTTACAGTATTTAAAACTATTAAGTACCCAATTAGCTACTATTTTACATCTATATATCTAAGTACCATTAAAATTCACTGCCCATGGTTTCAATGAACTGTGAATAGGTATGTAAGACACTGCTTTACTCACCTAAAATTTTACTTTTATTGCTGATTACACAGGGAATATTTATTAGAATTCAACATTACTAACAACAAAATATTCAAGTTTAACAACTAGCTAAACTGATTTATTCTTGGACATCTCAAAATTCTGAGCATTAAGTAAACATGACATGACTGAACTTACATCTTTAGTCAGAGTACCTGTACCAAAGTAAATTGTTAAAACATGACGGTGTAATAAGCAATGATTTTACTAATGCCTGGAAAATTCTTATGAAGACCTTTATCATCAGTGAAAATATATCAATCTCTACTTCACTTAAAATTTCTATATGTAAACTCTCTAGATTATTAAATATCACTGTACACAATGATTTAACTCAGTTTTCAGTCTATTTTAATAAAAGGCATAGTGCTAAAATGGACTAAGAAGTTTCATTTTAAAATTCTGCATTTCTGAAAATACTGGACAGTAAGCTCATTGCACTAAGATAGGAAAAATTATCTTTTAAAAGGTGATTTGAGTGAAATCTCTAAAAGAAAAAGGAAAGCTTATTCAGTCAAGAAAAATGAAATTTATAAATAAAGAAGTTAGATACTGACATTTTGACTGATGTTACCCTTGACCTGTACCCGTTTACCTGGACCTAGACCTTGAACTTGAGGGGGAGGATGAGCGTGATGAAGATCGTGAATGTGAAGACCGAGACTTTGAGCGACTTCGTCTATTAGATTTCTTTTTATTACTTTCTTCTTCTTCACTGGCGTCAAGATTATATTTTGACAGATCAGCATCATCTTCATCCTCATCCTAACAAATATTCAGAGTCAATTACTAAGACCGCCAGATATTAATGCTACCTACTGGAAATGATGAATAGTTCCATGTACTTATCTCCATGTATTACTAGTATCTCAGCAAATTCACTCTCAGTCCTGATTTGACTACTATATTCCTTATCTTCAGCTAAAGAGACAGGAGGACTGTCTTAGATATTTCAAAGAAGTAAACCCAGAGGTTGTACTCATCTTTTTCTATCACAATGTATTACCAAGAATTTTTAGTTTTATGCCCTTTAAACTCCTTGAGTTCACATCTCTTAATCTTGAGTTCAGAACTTCCTTCTTTTCTCTAGTATATTACAGTAACCTTTTAGGTGGTCTCCTTAACTTTGGAAATCTTTTCTGCCTCCCCAATATCTAAATATACTGACAATCATCACTCTGAAATATATAGGTCAGATAAATATACTTCATTCACTTCTTAAAAAATTTTAAAGTTACTCTACACTAATTTGCTTAGTTGCATATGAGCGGTCAGACCCAAAAGTACCCTTAAAATGGATCTGTAAATTAGACCATCAACTTTACACTCTGGCCCCACAGAGCATCACCACACCTGATGCAGTCGCTGTTCCCCTCACCATACTCTCCCTCCTCTGCTCTAGCTACATTAGCGTATATATAATATTTTTTAATGTTGCTGGCTTTTTCTTACTTAAGGAACCTTTATTTAGTGTTCTCTCTGCCTGAAATCGTTCTGATCCCAGCTCTTACATCAATCATTCAAGGCTCAGCTCAAATTTCACATCTTTAGAAATTTCCCATCCACGGCAACCAAAGAAACTCCTCTACTGATCTGTTATCACAACATGTGTCTTCATAACATCACTTCTATCTAAATCATCTTGTTCATTTATGTCCTCTCCCACCCTAGAATTTAAGTTCCATAAAGGGAAGGGTGGCTGTGTTTAAGTTATTATTGTATCACCAGAGCCAGACTAGTGCTTGGCCAAGTAGAGGCTCAAAACCTTTGTGAGAACAAATGAACACATAGGAAAATTTATCTTCACAATGTACCAAAGGTCATCAACATTCATGTTATGTCATAACTAAAAAAAGACAAAGGGTAATTAGGACAAGGAAATAATTTACCTCATCTAATTTATATTTAGAAAGATCTTCATCCTCATCCTCTTCTTCTCCCTCAGATTCTTTATCTTCAACTTCCTTTAAAATAGATCCAGGACCAACTGCCTTCCCTCTGTATTTTTTCTTTTTACGTCCAAACTAGAAAAAAGTTTTATAATATTTCTGTCAGCTGAAAGGCATTAAAATTAATACTTTCTTAAGCAATTATTTTTATGTATTTAAGTTACTATGTATTAAGTCAATTATGATTTCCTACAAAATGGTAAGCTGCTGTAAGACTCAAAGAGTACTTCAAAAAATAAGATAGATTTAATATTTTCCTTTGCATTGAAGATATTTTCTAAGATATTTTTCTAACTTGTATTCAACCTGCACACTGATGTATAGCTTACCTCATCATATTCACCATCAGATTCCTCTCTTTCTATATATTCAACATTTTCTCTCTCATTAAAACCACCACCATATCCTAAAAAGGGGGGACGGACATAAAGTTATTCTATGATAATTCTTTAAAATAACAACATATTAAAATCACCTCCAAGCAACTAGAGAAAAAGTCTTATCAAGTACATTTGCCTATCCATCTAATAAATTACTAGTGTTTAAATAAGCATATTAAATATCACTACAGCTAAGTCTCAAAATAAGCTGGAAAAGTCCTGTGGCTATACTTATAGTCCTTCTCTATTTCAAAATGTCCTCTGTGACTTAGGTAATGCATGAAATTCATGAGTGGAACACATCTCCTCAAGTCCCTGCTATAACCACATTTTAAAAGGACTTTTCCTATGCAGTGTATCACAATTATTCTGGGAGAGAGCTTCATAAGAATCAAGAGCAAAATGTCACTGTTTAACAGTTGCAGATAGGCTGAAATCCACTTATATATTGAAAATTTGCTAGGCGAAAATGCAGATGGAGCTTGGAAAATTCCTAACTATACAGAAACATAATGATATGATAAAATACATCCATAATGGTTTTAATGCTACTCCTTTCAATACATAGTTAAGTCAACTTAGGTTCTCTGAAATAGCCAGTAAGCTTTTAAATTGAAAGTATTCTACTGAAAAATAATCAAGATCAGTAAACCATAATTCTTTGATGTTATAACTAACATCTACAATTAGACTGCCAAGCTTTTGACAAAGGCTTAACAGAAATTGGAATAAGAAAGTGAGTTAGTTTTAGACAAAGTGAGATGAGATTTTGAATAAAATTCCCACTGAAAAATAGTAGAGAAGTATGTGGTCAAGAGTAATACAACCTATCTCACATATTCTAGAACAAGAGCAGCAGATAATGGCAGTGATTCCAGGATTCAAGGATTTCATGAATAAGCAAAATGTTAAAAAAATTAATAAACAAAATTTAAAAAGTTGGTATTTCTGACTAAATGTGTCAGTCACAGGCATTTAAAAAGTCATCACCTACACAACCATCATTTCATAGCACAGCCACAAATAAAAAGCATGTCACTGTCCCAATAAATCAACAGAATAATGTAATATAACAAATTTAACTTAAAAAAACACCACATTAATACAATAATACAACATCATTTATTTTCATTATACTTTGTACCTATGAAAACTTCAATGTATTAATTAGTGTTTATCCCTTGAAATACTTGCATATGATCCCTTTCCTCCTCCTCCTACCTTGTTTCAGAGACAATATGAACTCCAAATGTAATAGATAAGAATTTTCTTTTATCTGCATATGACAAGTAAGTGAAAAGTGTACTAAATCCAGTAATAACTTTCTCTTGGTAAAATTTGGCTCTAGTTTTTCAGAGTATCAAATATGAAATGCCAGAAACAATTAGAACTGGGTATATGTTCACCTCGAGATTAACTCATATTCAATACTAATTCTGGATTACAAACTGTAGAATGTTACAATTCAACAATATGGAGTTTTAACTGATATATTTAATATTATCAGCATGTCCTCATATTAAGATAAGAGTAGTTTGATAAACAACTTTTAAGTTTGATAAACAACTTCAAAGTACCTAGAAGTAGGTGAAAAAAAAAAATCCATGGAATCCAGATGAAAAATAATTCACATGAGGAAAAAACAAAGCAAACTGAATAAATAACAATACAGCAGCACAAAGATATGCCTAATAAACTAAATTGTTTATATGTGGAAATACGTGAAAATATTAGAACAAACCTATTTGAAATTGACACCTAGACTTTCAGTAGAACTGTTTTTTTCACATTTAGTAATCTACAACTGAAAGATGATACCATTCTCCATAGAGAACTAATTCTAAAATAAATTATGCCAAGATTTAGAAGTCAACAACAAACTCATACAGGTAATTTTGCGTATCTAAGTAAAATTACTTTAAAATGAATTATCACAACAAATACAGAGCTATTCCCATGTTCTCTCATATAGGCCACAAAGAAATTAAATAGGTTCACAACACAGAGATTACTAAAGTATGTTGTGTGAACCCATACAACAAATTCATCTCATGAACATTTTCCCAGAAGGAAATACACAGGAAATACAGTAATTAATTAAGAACAAAATGTAAAAATGTGAGCAAAGGCCAGTAAAGAATCAAACACAGGTTTAAAACAGTCCTGAATTAGGGTGGTGACAATGGAAATGAAGAGAGAAAAGGGGAAAAATACAACATATGTTTCAGATGAAGAGTCAAGATACTAACCTGATAATTTTGTGATTGTACATTTTGTACAATTCAACTTCTGACAACTTATCCCAAGGAAAAATTCAAAAGAATAAAAACCACGATATATTAAGGTTGTTCCTACTTCAGTTATCCTTAATGGTTCAAAAAAAGAAAAACTCAAAATAGAAATAACCCTGTAATCCAAGCTAATTACTATACAATCATTTCATGGGATAATGCAGAAGTCAGCAACCTTCCAGAAGTTTTCTTTTATTAACAGCTTGTCCCATGCATAGGAAGTGCTACCCTAAACTCTGCACTTCCTTATTACAAGAGTGAAGAGACAATGAACAACAATATAAGTTAATTCACACCAACTGTGATCAGCAAAGACAATTACTTAAGAGTCAGATGAATAGCAAAGGGTTAAGATACCAGGATGACAGAAAAAAGATAGATAAAGCAAAGTGAGAAGGAATCAAACTTCGATGATTTCAGTTGTTAGACCACAGCCCTTATGATAGTGAAACTTTAGAGGAGTCAGTCACAAAATAGGTCAAAGAGAATATGAATGGGTAAAGAGGCTTTTATGGATTACAATTTTCAAAACTTACAATTTTTGGACTTTACCTTAAAAGCAATCAAAGTAGATTTAAGCAAATGGAGTGTTTAACTTGAAAAACAAAACAAAAAACTACTGGCTACAAATGGGTAGGAAGGAAATGTGTACAGACACCAACTAGAGGGCTATTTTATTCAAAGAAGACATAGCGTTATCTCTGTCTAGTTTAGAGATGGGAAGGACTTCTTTTGGGGGTAAAGGGAAAATTAAAAAGAAATTACTAAGAAGGACATCTAGGTTTCTGGTTATAGAACAACCATATGGTGGGTGGTATTAATCATAAGAGATCACTGAAGAGAGTCAGGTCCTGGGGAGAATCATGAATTCAGTTTTGGTATAATGAGTTTGACATTTACATGGCGGCAATACTGAATAGGCAGCTGGATATATGGGTCAAAGAAGTCTGAACTGAAGATATACATTTGGGCATGGTTAAACTTAGAAGAAAAAGCCTAGAAAACATAGAACAGAGAAACCTTAGGGATTGCCTCTTAAAGAATCCCAACATTCTGTGGACAGGCAGAAGGCAGATGATGATTAAACTAAAAAGGAAACAATAAACAACCAGAGGTGTGAAGGAGTAAAAAGCTGAAAAAATTAAATTAAAAAAAAAAAAAGGAGACTCTTACTAAAAGTCCTTAATTTACTTTATCAATACAGAAGGAGAATTGCTTCCTGAGAAAAGAGGAAGAGTGAGGTAGGATGTGAGGGTTGGAAAAGTCAAAATATCTAGGACATTAGGTTATAGGTTATAATGTTCTCACATGTGAGACTATAAACAAAAAAAAAATTAAAATAAAAAAGGAAGCAGAAGGATAAAACTAGAATTTCTGTTATAGTCTGGAAGGGCTGTTCCAAAATGCCAGTGTACATTTAGTGGGGTCTCTTATCCCCAGGAATCAAACACACAGTGGAAGTGAAGTGGTTTAAAGTCAGGAAGGAAAAGAAGACAGGGAATAGTTTACTAAGTCTAGGTCTGACCACATGGCTATATATAAAAGGAAGACTTTGATTATATGATTTATGAGTCACTGAATGAGAAAATTGGGCTTGAAGTATACTGGTAATGTGGTTGGGCTGATTGCTGATAATGAGAAAACTATATTTTATTAGGTAAACATTTTCACCTCACAAATGACAACACACAGAGACAATTGTAAGCTATTATTTAGGCTAGAGGTTACCAAACACCATCTGAATCACCTGCAAATATTTGGGAGCCAATCCCAAAAAGCTTCAATAGCTCTGTTTTGGAATCTGTATTTTTAAGGTTTCTCAAATGGTTTCTAAGTTTGAGAATTATTGCCTAAGTTTAGATGACTGCTTAAGAGATGTGTCTGCCTCTTTCTTTGGTCATACTAGAGTATCAAATGAATAAAAGAATGGTTATTACTCTGTCATTAACAACAACAAATATCTAAATCATTGGGGAGAATGTGAGAATAAGCACTTCTGTAAGTACTCTAATGTCATTATTAATTAGGATAGGGCTCCCTAATGCTGTACTTTGTAAATTTGAAATTATGAAATGAAAGATGATTTTGTGTATGAATGCAGAATAGATTGAATCCTCAATTCCTGTCTTCTTATAAGATGATACAACTTATCAATTCAATTTTAAGTTCGTTTCGTATCACTTAGAATATGTTTGTATCTTACCTGTTCTCTCTTCTAACTTAGCATACTTCGGAGTATTACACATGTTACACTCTGATCTTCTGGCCCAATTCACGTTACTGCAACTTTAGAAGTGAAAAATATCAAATCAGTGGACTATAATACAAGAAAAAAAGTAAATTTTTGTAAACATTTTACATAGAATTTTAAAATAAAAACAAGGAAATCACTATCACAAAGAAGTGCTTACTAAGGGTACCGCAAACAAAGAAAATGTACCAGTGTACATTTTTTGAAGACAAACTCAACTATTTAAGGAAAAGCAAAAGCTACACAGTATATGGAGTGTGCCTTTTTCATTTTATGAGAAATAAATGACAAGTTATATCTCACAGAGATTCTGATGACTAAGCGCAAAAAAATACAACATAAAATTAAACGTTCATTAATTTCTAGTCTCTGAATTAACCTCAAAAAACAGTAAGGTTATACCCTACAAATAATGTTATTTATTTTTTTGGAGGAATCAGTTTAAGTACAAATCCCATAGCATACAAAATCCAGTGATTTACTCTGTTGATAACATCAGAAATTTCGGTAAGACCCTCTTTCATATGTGTATTAGATATGCATAATAGAAAAGATAGAAGTTGGAAGTCTACAGAACTTGAAAATCAGAAGTATTAAGAAACCAACCTAAAGAGAAATAATTATTTATGGCACACAACTTATGATTCTGAAAATTATTCTGTAAACAGGCAAAATGAATTTTGTAGTATTTCACGTTAATGATAGCAGCTAAAAGTTTCTGAGATTTTTTTCAATTATAGAAAGTAATAGGCTTTAGTATTTTTAAATACCCCTCCCTCCTCTTTTGGATGAGCTCATCTTAAGCATTTGTCTACTAGTATACAAAAGCCAACATAGTTAACAACTAATATTACTATTAAAAAATAGAACTTAGAAGGTCCTTATATATCAGGTACAGACTATATAGCAATCAACAGACCTTTCTTTGGTTTGTCAATGTGACTTATAGGAATTGGTAATAGTAACAAGTAGCGGCTAGATACATTATTATGAAGGAAAATTTGAAACACGTACGTTTTGCACTGCCAGTCATTAGCACTAAATAGGCCTCGGCTTTTTTCCGCAAGTGTCTTTCCTATTTCAGTGCCCCCAGCTTTCATCATTTTAGCCTCTGTTGTTTTCTCTGAAAACAGAAAAATAATACAACATGAATCTGGGGAAATAAAGAAATGATCTGTATGTTCAGTCTTAATAGAAGCTTCCTTAAATGCTTACCCCGGCCACATCTATTACAGCTGGTTCTTCTAGCAAAGTTTACATTTCCACATCTGAAAATAAAGTAAAAAATACTTACACAGATATCTTTTAAATCTTTATAGTTTTAAATATTCTACACACACAATTTTTAATGTGTCCTCACTATATACCTGGATCCAGAACTTCCACTGCAACTTCTACAAAACAAACAAAAATCAAATACCTCACAACTTGGTTGGAAAAACACAGAATTTGAAATCACAAGTCTAGGATAAGAAACTCCAATCATTCAATCACTTATTAGCTATGTAATCCTGGTAAAATCACTTAGGATCTCTGTGCCTCAGTGTCCTCCTACTAGCACATACAGTTAATAATAGTGAAATCCCCTTGCAAAGCTGAAAGTGAGATTTTACTCTAATAATTACTGATAAGGCACTGGGGAGTTAAAAAAAATTAACGACTTCAAAGTAACTCCCAGTATAGAAAAAAATATGTACAAAAATGTGTTACGTGTAGGAAATACAGAATTCTAAGGGTAGACTAATGGGGAGAAAAATAATTAAGTCAGATGGCTTCATGGATCTTGATAAAACATTTTTACAAGTAGGCAGTGGGATGGTAAAGAAAGAGGACAGGTTGTACTGACTAAAGGTATAACTAGGTTCAATAATTATAAGGAAATTGACTTTTTGGGGGTATTTATAAAACCTGTGAAACCTGGTTGAAACAAGATAACCAACCACAACCAATAACCCCAATATACAAGTAACACAGTATCACTTTATGCTTATATTCAGCAAACTTAATTAAAAATGAAAAAATTACCAGGTTCCCTAACATGGTTTTAATAGTGCCTCTGCATATTAGTAAAGTATATTAAATGACATGTAAAACTTAAATTTTAAAAAGCTGATTGCTTTTCTCCCATTAAGAAGTATGGACGGGACACTAAAATGAAGTACTGCAAATAATTTTTAGGTTGTTTTCCCCATAAATAATAACCTTTATGACCCAAATAAGCATTGAAAATTCATTATTATGAAAATGTTTTTCTGGACTTAATACACACTGCAGAAATAATACTCTACTCATATATTTGCAATTGAGTTGTAATGCACTCTTAGAGACCTTCTTCAAATATTTGGGTGTGCTGTCGTTAATGACACAGTCAAAGCACATTATTCTACAAGTGACCAACAACACAAAAGTCTGAAGTTGTTGTTCTATTGCTTTTGAATGTTTTCAATAGGGTCTTACCACTCAGTACGATGCTATCCATAGCTCTGACTAGTTCTCTTCAATGCTACTAGATTCATTTGATGTGTCAGGTCATCTTAAGCTTTACGTAATTAATAGCCATCACTTTATGATGTATAAAACCCCAGTATTTAACTTAAAACTGCTTAAAACGTGGGCAAAAGACAGATACTGGAGAAATATGGACTTAGTCTCCTTTAATGACATGAGATGATTTAACTTTCTAAAATCACTATTTGCTACATTTCATTGCTCTACACACACTATGCTATTTCATGTAGTCATTATAAGGGAGCTAATGTATCCCAGTTTCTGTTTCTTAGCAGTTACAGTTACATGGTCTATGATCAATAGGACTGGAATTAAATCCAAGTTTATTTTCTTCAATGTTTTTCCTCTTTACTACCGTGAACTCTCTATCTGTGGCTAGCTTAGGGATAAGAAATCAAAGGTTTTTATTTAAACATGAGTTGTACATACAATTTTTGTGGCAATTACTTTCCATAGTAATCTCCCGGTATTTCCAAATAGATACACCTATTTGAGCACCCTTCACTAAAAACTCACAATTTAATAGAGCACACTGGGTCAGCAACGTCAAAAAGCACAGCTACTAAAGCACCTGCTTCACTGCTGTAGGCATCTCCAGGGCTGCGCAGGCAAGAACACAGGCCTCTCGCCTTTGGCTCTAACGAGGCGAAAGGCTAGTTCAGTTCTTATGAGGAAATTAAAGGTCAGTAAAGACAATAAATCATAATTTCCAAAACCCAAGAAGGTAGTAGTGTTGGGTGGGTGGGTGGGCAGTATAAACAAATACAGAGAAAAGTCCGAATTAAAACAAAATGCAAACAAAAAAAAAACACCCGGTAACTATGAGAGGCAAAAGGTTGAGTTCGAGAAGGCAACGATCGAACAAGAGTCAAGTTCTGCAGGGAGAAAGTCACGTGGGGGAGATCCAATACCAAGCTGGCCTTGATTAAAGAGATTGTCTTATCGCTGAAACCTGGCTGAGGCGGGTATCGGGTGTGGGGGCAAACGGCGGGCCATCTCGCTCCCCAAGAAGAGTGGTGTTTGGGATAAATGTGTCGAGGAAACTCTGGAGGCATACTCAAAACAAAGGCTCCCGAAACACCTCATCGTGGCGAGACTGGAAACCTTCTTCCAGCCCGGGGGCCAGCGGTTTGCCGCCTCAACCCGGCTGAAGGCACGGGAAGAGATCGTAAAAACGAAAAACACTGAATCGACCTCAGAAAACCTCCTTCGATAAGTCCCGCTTCAATTCGGGACCCTTCCCGAACTCACTTTTTGTCAGGGCAAATCCAGTCACCGTCACTGACTCGGAAATTCTTGGTCGACATCTTAGGCGCCGCCACCAAAGCCACCCGCAGCTACGTCTTCACAGGAGGAAGCGGGCCGGGGACTTTCGACACTCTGAGGCTGTCCCCATGCCGCCTGACGCCAACTAACCACCGCCACACGGTTTAATAATGAGGACGCTTGGCCGGAATTGAGTTTGAACGTTGTTATGCAGAGTAAGATGCCTTGCGATTTTTTTTCTGCACAAAAGAGTTATAATGCAAATATATTTCTGGAGCTACAATAATAGGCATCGTAGGGACAGCCCAGGCTGGAGGCCTTCGTGGCACTAGAAACCTCGGAGAGCCCCCTACAGGCGGGAGGTCCCCGAAAGGAAAGTACTTCCGCTCAGAAGGGCGGAGCTAGGGAGACGACGCGGAAGTGACGGTTCCGTTTGGACCCTGGAGTGGCGGGTTTCTTAATCAGCTCGGGGAGGTTGAGGCCGAGCGGGCTATCCAAGTCTTTAGGAAAGTTCATAAAAGACTGAGAACTCTGTTCTTTTCTTATGAGCGCGGAATGATGTTTAGAAGCATTGTGTTTTGGTACATAAGTAGATAAAAGAGATAAGCAATGTATACATGAGCATTAATCAGGAATTTTAGAACTAAGATTATTGCCAATGTTGGTAATATTACCTGTGTGTTTTCCGATCCCATGTCCGTGCTTTTCTACCGTTTTCCGTAATGCTCTCCTATATTTTGGCTTATTCCTTTGCTTTTAAAAAATACACTTTATGTACATGTATGTTTAATTCGATAGACTTGAATTACAAAAGTAGTTTGTTTTGTAATCATCTGCAATTTCTTTTTTTCACTCAACAAAATGCTTCTAAATTCATCCTAGATTATTGTGTTTATTTCTATGTAGCTATAGTTCCTTAATTTTACTGCTGTATACTGTGACACCTTACTCTGATAGTTTATCCTTTCTATTTCCCAGGTTTTGTCCTTATAAACAACACTGGTATGAGTATTATGCATGGATTGGAACACAAAAATGCAAGAATTTTTCTTAAGTGCAGTATATACCTGGAGAACATTTTGAACTACTTTCACTTACAATAACTGCTTAAAAGTCTTTGATCATTGTAACACCTTAAGTATTTAGGGGTTTTCAGCTGTTGAGTTTTTTTTCTTGAGAAATTATTATATTTTTCCAGTTCTTTGTATATTGGTAACTGTAGTGTTTTTTTTCTTGGACATTTTGGATGTTATGTTACATACACCCTGGGTACTGTCAAAAGCCTTTAAGGAATGTTGATTTGTTTTAGGAGTCAGTTCACTTTGGTTACAATCATAAATTCAGTCTGACATCCTGTGGATGCTGTTCCATATCAGTTCCATTTTTCAAAGGCTGATTTGAGTTAAGCTGATTTGAGTCTGTCCTATACATAGGACACTCAGGGATTTGGGAACTTGGCCAGTAGTAGTTTAAATTGTAATTAAGTACACTTATCTTTTGCTATGCACCTTTGTGTCTGTCCTGCAGATGGTCAATTCAAGTGTGAGCACAGAACTTAAGTGGTTTCATAGAATTAGGGAGTCCCCTTCAGCTCCCCTTTTTGATATTCCTCTCATCCTTTTGCAGGGCACTCTTGCCAGAAATGCAATGCTTCTCGGAGTTTTAGCTGCTTGCCATAGCTGCAGCTTCTGACTAGGGCTGACCCTGGGGCAAAGAGGTGAGAAAAAAGAGAAAAAACAGTGGATTCCCTCCATACTCTCTAGACCACAGAGGCCCCCCACAGTTACCTTGTCTAGAAAGATAGGTTTTTCTCTTGGTGATGTCTCCGTCCAAGCATAGGCCCCAATTCTCAGGTCAAAGTTCAGAGGGAAAAAAGGCCCCATATTCCTCCAGTCTTTGGCTCAAAGGAAACTCTTTTCCCCATTCATGTGTTTGAAATATGGATTTCTCTTAGTTTTTGCTGCCTATGCTGCCACCACACCTTTACTGGGTGCCAGTCCACAGGTCAAATCTGTAAGAGGAAACAGGAAAAAACACAGCATTTCTCCAAGTTTCAATTCTTCTCCCCTATCTGCCTGTTCTTACTTACTTTTGAGAGTCCTCTGGTAGTTAGTTGCCTGTTATGTTTTTGTCCTGAGCTTTTAGTTATAATCAATAGGGAAGACAGGCTGTAGTGGTTTTAATTCATCTTGGCTGGCCCTGCAAGTCAAGGAAGCACAAATTACCACTACACATCCACCAAAATGATTAAAATGGAAAATTCAGACAATACCACGTGTTGGGGAGGGGGTAGAGAACTAGAATTCTTATGCATTGTTAGTAGAAGTGTTAGTTGATAAATCTACTTTGGAAAATGTTTGTCAGAATCTATTAAATCTGAATATATGAATACCCTATCACCCTGAAATTCAACTCTGACATATATTCCCAACAGAAGTGCACATATGTTCACCAAAGATGTGTATAACAGTGTTCATCACAGCACTATTCATTACTTCACTATTCATCTAGCCCCAGACAAGAAGTTCCCAATTGCACTTGAATGGTAGACTGGATAAATTGTCATGTATTCACACAGTGGAATATGAGAATAAACAGCCACATTGAACAGTATGGATGTCACTCACAAATATTATATGGAATTTAAAAAGCTGGACATAAACTAGCACATGTTGTATGATTCCATTTACATGAAGTTCAAAAGCAGCAAATCTAGGATAACCCTTACCCTAGGGAATGGGGAGGTGATAGTGACTGGAAGGGGATGTGAGGGGCCTCTTTGGGTCCTGGTTATATTCTTTGTCATGATCTGGGTTCTGGTTACACAGGCATCTTCACTTTATAAAAATTCATGGAGCTGTGCACTTTAGATTTGGGCATGTTTTAAACTCAATAAGACATTTTAAAAGTACTTAAATTTACCTGTTTCAGCATATCCCACCTATCCCCTCATTTAGTAGATGCTTGCTAAATATACCAACTTCAGAGGCCAAGGGTGTGATCTCAGACCACCTTGTGACCTTCTGGCCCTAATAGTGATTGAGATTTCTAACAGTTGGCATGTTAAGTCTGCCATAACTCTTATTAAGTTGTATTACAAGACAATTAACAAAAGATCCATTATGAGTTCAGTTAATGAAGGGTTTAAGGTGGCAAAGATTCAATCTCTTAAGGTTTACATTTCCAGACTCAAGGAAAATCTTCTTAAAGTACAGAAAAATCAAGCAGATTATGTTCTTGCATGTTCAGACATAAAACAATCTTCATTCAAAAGCAATGAAAAATGACTTTTTATAAAATTCCAAGTCTTAAGTTCACTGCATGAAGTCATAATTGAGATATGTTATAATAACTTTCTTAGTTGACTGGATTTTTTTCTCTTAATTTTATGGTACATAAATCTTTGTTATCAGATATGTGGAATTACAGTTTATAACAAGCTACCATAAAACATTTGGACTTGAAATGAATAGGTCTTAAACAGAACTAGGAATTTTAATAAATAAATTAATGAAATAGTGAACTTAATACTCATACTTAAGTAACTCCCTTATTTTAATCTGGGAATTTGTGGAAGGTGAAATTTATGTATTAGGTCACTAGGACAGCAATGACTTTGCAGAGTTGTGGAGCTTGTGAAGCTGTGACTGAATTTTAGTGCAGGATGGAGGGGGAGGTCACTATAGTTTTCAAAAAGGTACTTAGAATTAGGAAATGGTGTAATAAAACATTATTTGGAGTTGAGTTTGGAAAATTAGCATGTAGTTGATTAGATCAGTCATCTGAAAGTACAATTAACTCACTCTAATATCTGGTTTGTATTTGGAATGTCAAGGTGAACAGGAATCTCGTAAACCATCCATATTTGTGAGGGAATTCTTTTGTATGTAATAATAGCTACTATTTATTAATCACTATATATTTGGTAGTGTACTAAGACTTTACATTCATTTTCACATTTAGCCTCCCAGCAATCTTTAGGAAAGATATTACTAGCTTGTTTACAGATGAGAACTCAAAGGTTAGAAAGTGTAAGTGTAAGTGAAATTCATAATTGAGGAACCTTATGAAACACTGTAAAGTGTAGCATATGGGGACTCCAGAGTCAGATTTCTTAGGTTTCAAATCCCAGTTTTACTACTTGTTAACTATATGAATGTAGGCAAGTTTCTTAATCTGTATTTTGTCTCTTCACCTCGAAAACAGAGTGATGGTAATAGTATCTGTATTTGAGAATTGTCAGAAGTGAGACAACTTTAGAACCTTGATAAACAACTCAATAAATAATTATTTAAATAAAAAATTATTCAATTAAAGGTTCACAGGTAATGGATGCTAGAGCTAGTGAATAACATGTAGTAAATGTACCAAAAATTAACCAACTATAGTGAGTAAAACTTTTCTGGGAGAATCATGTCAACAAAAAGGATTTACAGTAAGTCTAGGATAACTGAACAAAATATAAAAATATACCTGGCAATGACCAGAAGAGAATGCTATTTGAATTCAAGGACTACAACTAATTTTTCAAAGAGAAATATTCTAAGAATAGAGAAGGAATTTCAACTGTCCTAACTTGAAAGAAAAATTCCTCAAGACTACCCGTTTTCTTTCTTCTAATTATATGTTCACCAAACAAACCCCTGATTGGTCATTTTCTCTCCTGAGTACATTAATCAACCATGGTAAAATACCCTGAGTGAATTTTCCATACAAGTTATTCTTTCTAGATTTAATTCTCTTTATAGATTGATAAATTGGGATTCTGAAGTGCCTGTCAGTTTCTCTGGGTCTTCCTAACATGTTGATCCTCAAGAGGTTAATTAGCTCTGGTGGAAATGATGAAGTTGAGTTTCTGAACCTACAAAGTGAAGAATCTGGCTTTGGATATTGTATTACAGCTCTCTATGCATGCAAGTAACACAAATCAGAATAAAATGGCTTAACAAAAAAGGGAAGCAAGTTAATATAAAAGAGAAGGTTTTGATGCAATAGGAGGGCAAGAGTGTAGTGCAGATTCAGGAAACCAAAAGAAGCCATTCATATCCAAGCAGGATGCTTTCCCAGTTGCTTGCTGCTGCCTCCCTACAGACAGCCACATTCTTTTTCTGCAGACCAGCATTCCCTGCTGCTTACTTTACAGAACTGCCCTTAGGCCTAAGCAAGTTCTCAACACAACCCTGCACCTCAGAAGGGTCCACGCTTTAGAAAACTTCCCTTGAAATATTCTAAGTCCTCTCAGTGCCCTGTTCTGTGGAGGTCCTGGCAATGGAAACCCTGACATTGCTGTCATTTGCCAGTGGTGGTGATACCGGGGTTCTTGTTTACAGAGTTGAAGAATGAACTTCACTAGCACTCACAGTAGGCAAGCAAGCAAAAGGCTTTTTATTGATAGAAGTAAAGATACAGAACTCTAAGGCATATACTGGGAGGGGCAAAACTGCTGGTAATGGGCTCAGGTCTAGGGGTTTTATGCCTGTTGAATGACTAGGGAGAGAAGCTGTTTTCCATAGGTTCCCTTGAGAATACCAGCTATATTTCAGCCAATCATACTAAAGGTCATTTCTATTTTTAACTAGTATGCCTTGGCCAAGCTACATGAGCTGTGAACTACATCACTTACAGTCAGTAAAATGGTTCTTTATCAGGGAGGCTCATGGAAACCTTCTTATACATTGTTGCATTGTTTCAGCTACAAGTCTCCTGTTCTCCACATTCCTAAAGTCCTTAGTAAGCATCTCTTTTGTCCTTTCCAGGGCCCTTACCTTGCTCATCTGGATAGGGGCTGTTCTCTATTCCTTCCCTGTCTCACTGGGACTGGCCAGGTGGACAGGCCATCCTGGCTGATACACCCTAAACCTGGACCAGGACCTTATTGGCCTTGGTCTCTGTTTGTCCCTTTCAGGGCCCTCTCAACAATAGCTCCCCTACCCACTATGCTTGGGGTCCACCCCAGGGGCCTCTGGAACTCTGAATGTACACCTATGGGTAGCTTCTGACTCAATGGTGGTGCTGTTTCCGGACAAGCTGAAGCTCCCCCTAACCAGGATAGTATTTCTTTCACGAGGCTGCATCAAGTTTTGGCCACAAGCACAGTGTTGATTTGCTGATTTACAAGTGATTTTCACTAACACTGACACAAGACAAGTTCTGGCCTTTGGTTAGCTGTTGCTTTCCTTGGGCTGGAGCCACCTGTTTGTGCTGGTGCATGGACTCTCTCCTGTCCTTGTTCAGACTCAGAAGCCTCCTGGTGGAGATAAGCCCAGGAAGGCATGGGGACAGCAGTAGTCCCTTCTCCTGGGATCCCTGCTACCAGCCTGCTGCTGATGCCCAGGGAAGTCACACCAACCTTTTACAAGCTATGTGTTACATGTCAGGTAGTCCTGGTTGTGGGCATGCTTGTCCCCTTCCAGGGCTTTCTAGTCTGTAGTGCTGCAAAGCCGATGGGCCCTTCCTATCAAAGCTGTTTCTTTTCTTTTTTTGTGGAAGTATAATTGACGTACAATATTATATTAGTTTCATAGTACAACATAGTAGATTTGATAGTTATTTACATTGTAAAATGATCACCACAATAAGTCTAGTTATCATCTATCACCATACAAAGTTTTTACAATATTACTGACTATATTCGCTATATTGTACATTACATCCCTGTCTTATTTGTGACTAGAAAATTGTACCTCCCAATCACGTTTACTTACTTCATCCACCCTATACCATCCTCCCCCTTATAACCATCAATTTGTTCTCTGCATAGATGAATCTATTTCTGTCTTGTTTTTGTTTGTTTTGCTTTCAAAGTCTTTTCTTGCCTTTAATCAATGTGGTGACATCCTGCTCTCTTGGATTGGTCTTAAGCCCTGTGGCACATGTGATGGATATGGCTTGCTTGTATGGAACTGCTCTTCTTACTCTTCCAGGGCCCCTCACCTTTCCTCACTACTAGTAACTGGTGTGTGAAAGACAGGGCCGAGGTCACTATTAAAAGGATTACCTTCTAGCAATGCAATGATTAAGTCATGGACAGTTCAACTAAAGACATGATTAGATTTGTTCTATGTTAATGCCTTCAATTCTATAAATAAATGGTATAAAATTCTAAATGATAAATTTAACATGACCAGAAAACAGGACAATTATTTACACTTTCCTATATTCTCTGGGTAAGATTTGTGTTTGTGGTCATAATCAACAAACACATTAACAACATTTGTGAGTCATTGGAAGCCAGGATTCACAGGCAACACAATAGATGTTGCCATGAGATGAGTAATGATATAATCAGCATTGAATGAATGACATTAGAGAACTGCAGAGGCAAGAATATCTATATTGCTTAAATTTAAAAAGGTTCCAAAGAGCCATAACATTGTGAATAGTAATAATTTTGCTACCTTTTTCTTTCACTGGGATATGTGAAATTAGCCAGGAATGGGATCTTTGACAATAAATAATGCAAAGAAGTGGATCCTGGAAACTAGGAAAATTTTTTATGTGTACTGATTGGACAATAAATATCCATATAAGTACCTTTTTCTTGCCCTAAATAAATATCAACAAATCACTGTACCTCACATGGGCCCTTTACTTTTTAAATTATTTCTATACTCCAATTGTTTTATAATCAAATAATCAAATCAAACCATGCGATAGATAACTTCCATCCTGCCCACCCCCAAGTATTTCCCCAGGTCTCCTTGTATACCTAGAGACAGCCCCGGACAGGCAGAAGATAAAGCATCTATGTTTATATATATATCTTCAATTCAAGAGATTCCCAAATGGAATCTCTTAGGCCCAACTTCAGAGTTCCAGACAAAGGCTGCAGTTGCTAGATGGAGTTAGATCCAATCCCCGTGACAGGTGACCATGAGCATGGTGTAATGACCAACCCTGACTGCCAGGAGGCACCTCTCTGGGAAAAGGGTAGCGCACAGAGAAAGGAAAAAGTAATCGGTTCTTGTATTAGTTTTCCATTGCTGTGTGACAAATTGTCACAAACTTAGCAGATTAAAGCAACATATTCTATTATCTGAGTTTCTGTAAGTCAGGAGTCTGAGCATGGCTTATTCTCTGCTTAGGGTCTCATCAAATAATATTCAAGATATAGGCTGGAACAATTTCATCTGAGGCTTAGGGTCATCTTTCAGGCTCATTTAGATTGTTGACAGAATTCAGTTCCTTGCAGCTGGTAGACCAAGGTACCCACTTTCTTGCCAGAAGTATGTGACTATTCATAAACATTAAACCCTCTCTGAGGATATTGTCACAAATTTCTATAATTCAGAATAAATGTGCAGAAAGAAATGACAAGAAATTATTAAACATTATTTACTTAGTATATTTTACAATTTGACATGGAAATTCAGTGGATTAAGAGATGTGAGTATACATATGTACACACTTCACAAATCTACAGCTTAAATGCTTTTTGTTCCATGCAAACCCGTAATGGGAAATTTTTTTGCCAGCTGGTGTTCCAGAGTCCTTTATAAGTTAATCATAGTATTTACTAGCCATGTGGGAGTGGAGAAATATAATTAATTAAATCAAGGAGGCTGGCCCTGCTGGAGACTGGAAAGGCAGAGCACGTATAAGGTATCAGTTGTAAATCTAATGCAGTGCTTTCCTGAGCACATACGTTAAAAAAAAAAGTGAACTATACTGAGATTACATGCAGATTTATGGGGAAAATTACATTAAAATTAGAATAAAAATTTATGCAAGTTTTCATCAGTCTTTGGCAGAGATACAATATTTTAACTGACAAAGGACATCACAGTTGTTCCATGTCAGGAGGATTGGGATGCTCAATGCTAACAGCCCATTCATTCATTCATTCACTCACTCAACAGGACAGAGCTGGATATTGTAGCTACAAAGGGGATGATATCACTTCCCCTTTCCTTAAGGTGCTCACAGAGTGCTAGTGGGTACATATGTAAAGAGATAGAAAGTAAGTGTAGCACCATCAGGATATTATGGGCATTCCTAGGTGGAACAGCTCTCCCAGTTCATGTGTGGGGAAGGGAAATGCACCAGGGGTATTTCATTACAAGGAATGGAAACCAAATCTTGATAAAACCTATCAGGGCTGGGACAGGAGTGAGGCAAGCAAGTCACAGGGGGCATGAAATTTAAGGAGGTCAAGTGCTGAGTTTTGGAAGTATCACCTAGAGTGAGTGCCTCTTTAAATTATGTGCATCACACATATGGTTCACCATAGTCCTGGTCCTGTTTTATAAACCTTCTTTCTTACCTTTAGTCAAAAACTTTTTCCCCTAGTTTTCTTTCCAGTGAAAAACAGTTGAAAAACTCATTCACACTGATGTAAATAACAACAATTTAGAATACACATTCTTTTAAAGTAATTTTTAATTTAGCAGAAATCAAGTCCTTAAATCTCATGTGGGTAAAATTGCAGTATTTCCAGACTCTCTTACCTGGCCTTAGTGCAATCCCCATATCAATAGGTATTTCCAAGGGGTGGAGAGAAGTAATCCATCTCCATATCAATAGGTGATTACATTGCTAGGGGAAGTGAGGGCATATCTGGACCAAAGAGGGGCCCTTTTTCCATCTGGGTCATGAGAGACACAGGCGAGCAGAAGTTGACGACTGCTTGTAAACAATTAATGGGTTTCTCCCAATTTATTTCTCTCTTTGACTGATTTTGGCTTCAAAGGTTATTTGCTCTGGGCTGGGAATGTATTTTCCCCCTGCGAGTTACACTTGGTGGTAGTTGGCAGGAACTCTGAACTCAAAATCTGTCTTTATGGGGATGATGCTTGGGCAGGCTACCCTTAGAGATGGTGCGGAGTGCCTTGTGTGCTCTGAGAGGGATGTACACTGAGTCCTGCAGCAATATGGGACATACTAAAGGGGCCAATACCCCTTGTCAGGTGGCAGATAGGCTATATTGGGCTGCTGTCCTTATCAGAAGGATATTGGTATGCCATGACTTGTGAGGACAGAACTACTGGACTGTTGGTTGCTTTTCTGCATGTCATGCAGATTAGCAGATGACTAAAAGGGACCTAGAGTGTCTCTTTGCAGCCTATAGTTGGTTGCAGTTGATGAGAGTGATCAAGGCACCCACTTTACTGAACATGCATTACGAGAATGGGTGCAGCAATCAGGAATAAAGTGGAAGTTTCATGTACCCTATAATGCTACAGGGCAGGCATGACAGAGAGGTACAATGGTTTGTTGAAATCTGACCTGAAGTCAGACACCAACAGTCTACAGCATGGTCAGTTTGCTCATGGACAGTGCTATGGTGTTTGAATGAGAAGTCCTGAAAAGGACCCTTGAGCCCTGAGGACATACTAACACACATTGCTGCCTCTCCTATACAACTGTATGTGCAAACCAAAGAGCAGTTGTTGAAGCCAGGATATAGTCAGCAGAGCAATATCCTGCTGCCAGCTCCAACTGCGTTAAACCCGGGAGACTGTTGAGTGGACATGGCCTTGGACATTGTGATACATGGACCAGCAATGTCTGGCCCTTCTAGCACCTTGGGAAAAGACCTGGAAGCTGGCCTCCTGTGTGTTCCTGGAGTAATAGCAGAATGGCTCCCAAAGGTCATGATAGTATACCCAAAATGTCTGGGAGGTAAGAGCATCTTATGGGAAGTTTTGTTTTATCTTTATAGCCAGTGCATGTACCTACTGTAGCCCTACATACTGATCCATCTGTAACTCCACAGGGAGAAGGGTGAAAGTCTGCTTTACTAGACCAGGACGAGATCCCATTCCTGCCACTGTTCTTTCACAGGACCACAAGAGTTGCCTATGCTGGTGTTATTAAGACATGTATCTTATTGCCCTTAAGATTATTTTCTTCTCCAGTCCCTGAGGCCTGGAACTACTCCCTGGCTGCAGGTCGTGATATGAGCACACTGAACTCTCTACCCATTCAGCTACTGACCTCCTGTGGAATGGGCGAGCTATGCACTTAATCTGCTGAGATCTTTGAACCTAGCTGAATCCTCTGGTTTGAGGATTATCATGATTTTATTGCTGTTGTTACTGTATGTTATTAGTGTGGTTACACTACTCCAGTGTTCTCTCAAAGGGGCCATTGCGGAAGATGGGGAGTGAGGTGAGGTTTCTGGAGGGGTGGACTTTGGGTAAAGTTGCAATATTTTCAGAATCTTTCACCTGGCTTTATTGCATCTCAATATCAATAGGTGTTTCCAGTGGGTGGAGAGAAGTAGTGCTTCTCCATATGAATAGGTGATTACAAGCATTCAGGGAACAAGGGCATATCTGGACCTGAAAGGTTTGCTGGGGCCCTTTTCGCAGCCATGTTGAGAGAGACATAGGCGAGCAGAAGTAGACAACTGCTTGTAAGCAATAAATGGGTGTCTCCTGCTTTATTTCTCCCTTTGAGTATGACTTCAAAGGCTATTTGCCCCAGATTAGGAACATATTTGTCCCCCCAACCCCAGCTGAGTTACACCAGGGTTCAAAACTCAAATGGTTATAGGGACTAGGAAGTTGCATAAATGAATGAAGCAGGACTGTGTAAGACACCAGCCAATAAAGGAGATTATGAGGAACCATTTGAAGCCACTCAAATTCAATAATACTGTTTTGGCCAAAAAGGAAGCACCTACTGGATTGTTAGGTCAGTAGGATAGCTGCTTTTGCTGTATTTCTAAGGTTGAAAAAACTCAATTTGGGAATACTCCCAAACTCATTTTATGAAGCCAACATCACCCTAATACCAAAACCAGGCAAAGACCCCACCAAAAAAGAAAATTACAGACCAATATCCCTGATGAACGTAGATGCAAAAATGCTCAATAAAATATAAGCAAACCAAATTCAAAAATATATCAAAAGGATCATACACCACAACTAAGTGGGATTCATCCCAGGGATACAAGGATGGTACAACATTCAAAAATCCATCAACATCATCCACCACATAAACAAAAAGAAAGACAAAAACCACATGATCATCTCCATAGATGCTGAAAAAGCATTTGACAAAATTCAACATCCAGTCATGATAAAAACTCTCAAGAAAATGGTTATAGAGGGCAAGTACCTCAACATAATAAAGACCATATGTAATAACCCACAGCCAACATCATACTGAACAGCCAGAAGCTGAAAGCTTTTCCTCTGAGATCGGGAACAAGACAGGGATGCCCACTCTCCCCACTGTTATTTAATATAGTACTGGAGGTCCTAGCCACGGCAATCAGACAAAACAAAGAAATACAAGGAATCCAGATTGGTAAAGAAGAAGTTAAACTGTCACTATTTGCAGATGACATGATATTGTACATAAAAAACCCTAAAGACTCCTCTCCAAAACTACTAGAACTGATATCGGAATACAGCAAAGTTGCAGGATACAAAATTAACACACAGAAATCTGTAGCTTTCCTATACACTAACAATGAGCCAATAGACAGAGAAATCAGGAAAACCATTCCATTCACAATTTCATCAAAAAGAATAAAATACCTAGGAATAAACCTAACCAAAGAAGTGAAAGACCTATACCCTGAAAACTATAAGACACTACTATTAAGAAGAATTAAAGAGGACACTAACAAATGGAAACTCATCCCATGCGCTTGGCTAGGAAAAATTAATATAGTCAAAATGACCATCCTGCCCAAAGCAATATACAGATTTGATGCAATCCCTATCAAATTACCAACAATATTCTTCAACAAACTGGCACAAATAGTTCAAAAATTCATATGAAAACACCAAAGACCCCAAATAGCCAAAGCAATCCTGAGAAAAAAGAATGAAGTGGGTGGGGGTGTGTGTGGAATCTCACTCCCCAACTTCAAGCTCTACTACAAAGCCTTAGTAATCAAGACAATTTGGTACTGGCACAAGAACAGAGCCACAGACTAGTGGAACAGACTAGAGACTCCAGACATTAACCCAAACATATATGGTCAATTAATATTCAATAAAGGAGCCATAGACATACAATGGGAAAATGACAGTCTTTTCAACAGATGGTGCTGGCAAAACTGGACAGCTACATGTAAGAGAATGAAACTGGATCACTGTCTAACCCCATACACAAAAGTAAATTTGAAATGGATCAAAGACCTGAGTGTAAGTCATGAAACCATACAACTCTTAGAAAAAAACATAGGCAAAAATCTCTTAGACGTAAACATTAGCAACTTCTTCATGAATGTATCTCCCTGGGCAAGGAAAACAAAAGCAAAAATGAACAAGTGGGACTATATCAAGCTGAAAAGCTTCTGTACAGCAGAGGACACCATCAATAAAACAAAAGGTACCCTATAGTATGGGAGAATATATTCATAAATGACAGATCCAATAAAGGCTTGACATCCAAAATATATAAAGAGCTCATGCACCTCAACAAACAAAAAGCAAATAATCCAATAAAAAAATGGGCAGAGGAGCTGAACAGACAGTTCTACAAAGAAGAAATTCAGATGGCCAACAGAAACATGAAAAGATGCTCCACATGGCTAGTTATCAGAGAAATGCAAATTAAAACCACAATGAGATATCACCTCACACCAGTAAGGATGGCTACCATCCAAAAGACAAACAACAACAAATGTTTGGAGAAAGGAGAACCCTCCTACACTGCTGGTGGGAATGTAAATTAGTTCAACCATTGTGGAAAGCAGTATGAGGTTCCTCAAAATGCTCAAGATAGACTTACCATTTGACCCAGGAATTCCACTTCTAGGAATTTACCCTAAGAATGCAGCACTCCAGTTTGAAAAAGACAGATGCACCCCTATGTTTATCACAGCATTATTTACAATAGCCAAGATATGGAAGCAACCTAAATGTCCATCAGTAGATGAATGGATAAAGAAGATGTGGTACATATACACAATGGAATATTATTCTGCCATAAATAGAAAACAAATCCTACAATTTGCAACAACATGGATGGAGCTAGAGGGTATTATGCTCAGTGAAGTAAGCCAAGCAGAGAAAGACAAATACCAAATGATTTCACTCATCTGTGAAGTATAACAACAAAGGAAAAACTGAAGTAACAAAATAGCAGCAGAATCACAGAACCCAAGAATGGATTAACAGTTACCAAAGGGAAAGAGACTGGGGAGAATGGGAGGGTAGGGTGGGATAAGGATGGGGAAGAAGAAAGGGGATATTATGATTAGCATGTATAATGTGGGGCGAGGCAGAAAGGGGAGGGCTGTGCAACACAGAGGAGACAAGTAGTGATTCTACAACATCTTACTATGCTGATGGACAGTGACTGTAATGGGGTTTGTGGGGGAGACTTGGGGTAGGGAAGAGCCTAGTAAACATAATGTTCTTCATGTAAATGTAGATTAATGATAACAAAATAATGACAACAACAACATAAAACTCAATTGCTGTGTTAGGATTTTTGCATGCAAATGGATGTAAGGACAAATAGAATTGGATAGAAAACACGATAATATTTGTGATAACCTTTTTCCACTTAAAGTTTTCTTGAAAAGCCTTATTAAACATTATTTGGCTTTCTTTCCCACTCTAAGACCCTAAGATTTGGCTTAGTTGTTCCCACTCTTTGCTGTTACTATTTATTCTTTTTACTGTATTCCATGAGTGACAAGACATAACTAGATAGTTTTTCATAGCTAGAAACTAGGGAAAAATAGATAAATTTTAGGAACAACAAAGTTATAGCCACTAAAAGTCTTAAGAAGCTCTTGCCTGGACAGAAGTAGTATAGTGGACAAAAGCAGTCAAACTTTTGATCTGCCTATGTGTTTTCCTATTTCCAGGAAACTCCTGGTGTTTTCGAGGAAACTGTCAATTATGGTGCTCCTTTAATACCAAGCACAATCCCATGCCCACTCTCAGGAAGGAGTAGAAGGATAAAACAGCCAGCCTGCAATCTGTTCATTTCCTTTTATCAGAGAAACACACCAAGGAAATGGAAAGAGGTGATTTGGTTTAATATCGCTGTCAACTGGACTTCCAGTTAAACAGAATAAGGATTTTAGACAGGAGGAGGCAGCCTCATCTAAAGAAACCTACCACAGGATCTCCCTTGGTAAGAATAGCTTACAGTAAATAAACCTGGACATTAGTTTATGGGACATGGTCTCCAAGGAGAATAGCATGGAAGCTTTACAACTCTTTGAAGTATAAAATAAAGATGTTTCATAAATTATAGATTCCCACTCTGTGAGGTAAATACTCTGCAAAACCTTACTGAGATCTTGTCTGTTATTCTGGGCCAGTGGATGGGAAAGACCTGACAGACCTTTCTCTGCCGGGTCTCTGTCACTTGATTGCCTGCACTTGTGAAAATTTTAATAAAGCTAGATGCTAGGTAAAATCCCTGATTCGTGTGAGTGATTTGGTAATCTGGTCCTGTATGTTAGCTGCCTGGTTATGGTGATTGGTTTAAGAATGAATGTGTGAACCAGGAAAGACCAAAGAAAATATTCTCTAGCATTCATCTGTGAACATTGGGAGGGAGAAGTTCTCTTTCCACTGAATTCCTATGCTAGTAAATGGGAAAGTGAGATCCACCATATATACAGAGCCCTCCCACAAAAAGAAGTCAAGCAGAGACAATGAGAGCTGGTAAATAGAGAGGAAGGGTAAGGGATGGGAAAAGAAAATGAATTCTGAATATAGCATTTGAATCCCTGAATTTCATTCTGTCTGAAGCCATGTCTTTAACCTGGACTTCCTATTTACATAAGCCAAGTCAGTGCATTCTCTTTTTGCTTAAACTGGATTGAACTGGATTTCTGTCACTTGCAACCAGGAATTCTCACTCATATAGCTGGAATGTGGGATGGGCCAGACTGGGAGGAGCACCTGGAGCTCAGGAACAGACAAGCCCTTAGGAAAGAGTAGTTCTCAGTGATAAAAATCAGATGAGAAACAAAGCAAATACAGACCGTAAAGGTATTTGGAACTTCTACCTCTGATTCATACAGAAACAGTACTGGAATATTAAATAAGATTGCAAAATTATAAGAATATTTTAAAACACCTTACCCTATGCAGTAGGAAGGAGTGCTCCTCTGCCTGCCTTTTCTTTTGCCATCTGTGCCCTGTGTCTGACCTCTTTTGGGGCTATGTGACCAGGTGACACACACAGTGTTTTGTAGCATCGGCTTTGGCAGCAAAACTCCATTTTAATTAACTAATTATGTTGTAATTACCTATTTGTTTTATATGTCCCCAATTCCTCAAAGATAGGGGATAAATCTTATTTATATCCTTAAGTTCGGCACCTGGAACATAATTAGTGCTCAGTATTTGTAGAACAAATGAAGAGAGGAATTTTGCCATCATTGAAACTATACACAAACCTGACCAATGTGAAATTTTATGGGCTAGATTCCCTCCCACTGCCTACCAAACGTGTATAATTATGTTATGTGGTATGCAACAAAATGTTTATGGTGATGAATGCTATTAAAGTTAAGTCACATTGTTAACATTTGCAGTAAACCAGGAATGGCAAAGTTGTTGCACGGTTCAGAGTAGTGGTTAAAACCATGAGCTTTTGGAATGAGAATTGTTACTCTGCTGCCTGCTGGCTGCGTAACCTTGCTCAAAGTGCTACTGCTCTATACAGAGTCTCCTCATCTGAAAACAAGGAATAATACTACATATTCACATTGTTGTCAGTATTAAATAAGTACTATGTTTGAAACTTTTTGAAAGAAGAATGTCTACTGCATAGTAAGTGCCATATATTTGCTGTGATTATTCTTACTGTTCTCCAGATGTCACTTTTATCATAGTAAAATGGGGCTAATATCACATATATGCGTGAATCTCAAATGCATGTAAAATGCTTGATAGTAAATGCACAATAAACACCACATATTGCTAGCTACTAGGGTAGTTAGATGAACTGAAAGTTCCCATGTGTATCAAGCATATTACCAATTTTCTAAAACAAAACAATAATGTAACTCATTTAACATTAAAATGCACCCACACACACTCATCTGTGGTACAATATAATGGGTTGGGGTTAACGGTACTGGCATTAGAACCAGTTTGCCTGGATTCAGATCTTGGCTCTGCTACATATTATATGCGTGATCTCGTGCAAGATATTTAACTTCTCAGAGTCACCCCTAATTAAATGAGAATAATGATAGTATCTACTCCATAATGTGGCTCTGAGGATTAATTGTGGCAATCCCTCTCATGTAATAAACACAATTCTAGGAAAGTAGCAGGCAATAAATGTTAGCTCTTATTATCATTCTGAGCCCTAACCACATTCAATGGTGAAAATGAAGATAAAGATACCTACCTGACCAGGCTGTTATGTGGACAAAAAGTGGTAGTGCTAGTGAAAATGTTTAGTAAAATAGTAAGTATTTGATAAATGCCAGTTTTCTTTCCCATTTTTATGATTCAGGAGACAACTTGAAATTTTACAGTGCCTTCAAATTATCGGTATAAATACCAATTGAATTTTTACATGTGTGGTTATTGGACAGAGGATTAGGTAGAAGTTGATCAGTGACACATACTAAATAGTTATTGAATAAATACTCAGTTGGATTTTTAGCTGTTCTGTTCTTATTAAAATAAATGGAGCTCGAGATACCCCACTTTTGTATATTCTTTGATTCAGGCCACAGATAAATGACAATTTACTCTATTCAGAGAAGTATAGAAAAGTAGACTGGTATTTCAGGTTTCTTGCAGTGAATATTGGTGCACAATCTACTGGAACTGAAGGAGAATGTTATTAATCAAAAGGTGCACAAGGAGGCAAAGGACTTCATTATACTGTTTTGCTCCCACAACTTGCACCTGGAGCTTTTTAATGAATGTGCCCTTTGGAGACAGGTGGCACTCTGTAAAATGTAAACCTCTCTAAACCTCTTCTTGCCTCAAACTGACACATCTTCATGGCACTGTGAATAATCAATCTAAGTCTTACATGATGTGAAAAGCTTTGGTAGGACTATAATTAGTTGAAACAATTTTTTTTCCTAATCTTCAGGAGTACACATGGCTAGAAAAAAGGAAAGAAAGAAATCAAGAAATATCTGGAAAAAAAATCACGTATTCATTGAAAAAGGGAAGCCTACAAAAGATGATATTGTGTACTGAGTGAACAAGTACAGTAGATGGCAGTTTAGTAACATACAATACATTTTGTCATGTTTAGAAGTCATCCTTTTAAAGAACATAAAGGAAAATATGTATCTTAAGTTGTATGTGTTTACTGTCATATTTTTTGGGGAAAAAATCTGTGTGTGATCACTGCTGGCTTAGAGAAACAGAATTGCTATACACTTGTCAAATAGCACAGAATATAAAAGGGGCATTGGGGTGCTCTTGGATTTTTCTACCATATTTTATTAGCATCTCATTCATTTTTAAGCACATACGTTTTTTTTAAAAAATATGTACCTATATTTGGAGAGGTCAAGCATTTGGGAATTGCTCTCAAGTAAATAACACCACAACCAACAATTGATTCCTCTGAAAAAAAATGACTGTAATTTTAGCATTCATGAATATTTCTTTAATTGTTAGTTACAATATTTAGCAAGCTAATATAGGTATGGAAAAGGAGCAGAGATAGAGGAGATAGCATGAAGAGAATGTAAAATTTTCAAGAACTTTTGGATGTTCAAAGGACTGAAAATAAGAGCCCAAACTTTTCCTGGATACATGCTCAAGATTGTGTCACTTGCTATGTGGAATTCACCAAAAAGTCCAGGCATTTGGAAAATTCTGATCCCCAAACAGAAAGTTGACAGTTCTTCCTAGATGGAATCAGACCATTACACACACTCTATTGGTTTAATTGAGCATACATTCTGTCCTTCAGCAAGATATATTCTGCTCGTGTACCCTATTTTCTTGGGCACCAGGGCTTGGCAGATTTCTCACACAAACAAACAGTTGAGAATGATACAATTTTGATATGAAATATGCTTATACATTGAACACCATTAAATAAGACTTGTTTGCTAATAATTTTGTAATAAAATAAAGTGCCTTCTGTGGAAAGCAATTTTAAAAACACATCATAACATTTGAAGTGTGTAGGTCTTGCAATGTTTGTTCCAATTTTCTAGTGACAGACACAGAGTAATAAGATTTCCCTAACAGATGCTTAGTGCTGGGTACTCACATGTCACTCATGCTGCCAAGGTTCTAGGTTTTAGACAGTGACAAACATTTCATTCACCATGTTACCATTTTGGAAGATTAACTATTGCACATAACTTGATTTTGCTTAATTGAGAAGTATAAACTTCACCAAATATAATTTATTAAAGTTATCATGATAGAATTAATGGGAAATATAGTCTAAACAACCCACTAGATCCTATTTTATGAATTCATCTTTCCCAGACAATATTCTAATCCTGCATGCCTGGAGAAAAGCTTTAGCTCAGCTCACAATAAGATCATAGAACTTTGGGGTTGGGAGAGGTACTATTTCAATATTTAAGGATTTTCTCTTTTTTTTAAAATATATACCTAAAATTAAACATTCAGATTTAGTTTATATATCAAACACCATTCATGTTATGAAAAAAATGAACACAGTTTCTTCATTCATTCATTTTTCTCAACAGATATTTATTGAGCATCTCATATATCTGATATATTCCAGGAATAATGTTAGAGACTGTTAATGAGAGAATAAATATTTCACTATCTATCACTCTTAGGAGGAGCTCACATTGTAGCTGGGAAGAGAGATAAATCAATTAGTAACTATACTGAAGTGAGATAAAGGCTATGAGAGGTTTGTATACAGCTGTGGTAAAACAGATGAGGGAGCCATCTATGATTGAATTAGCATGCATTTTAATCTTTTCTCAAGATTTTGAGGATTACAACCAAATGAGAAATACTGAAGTTTTAAGAGTTAAGACATTTGCCAAGGTTATCATTAAGTAATAATTTAAAGAGGCCAGGTCTGAGCACATTCTGCTGGACTAATTCCAGAATCCAAACTCTTGGACACTGTGCTCTTTCTTTCAATACTGACTGAATGGGCAGTGATGTCATTTACTGGGCTGGGAAACACAGCAGAGAGAGCATGCTTTGATTAGAAAATAATCAATTTGTCCTTTAACATCTTGAGTTTGATGTATCTGAAGGACCAGATAGTGAAGATATTTGGAAAATAATTGGAAATAACAATCCTGAAGCTCATGCAGTATATGGAGTTAGAAAGTTTAGATTTAAGAGACGTCAGTGAATAAGTGATGGTGCAGCTGTAAGAGTGACTCAAATGGCCCAGAGAATAAGTATAGGAAAGAGGACTGAGCAGAAAGCTTTCAGTGGCAGTAGAACAAAAGGAGTCAGGGAAGACATTGAGAAGGAGAGCTCAAATGGCTTACAGGGAAGCCAGAAACTTCCAGTTAAGTGGAAGACAAACAGCTTGCACATAGGACGGTGAGGTGGAGACTTAACTTTTTCTCCCTTAAGCATATATTGGGCAGAAGGTTTGACCATCATCTCTTAATTGTCCACTATTGCTTTAAGAACGTGGATACAACTGTGAAAAAATTGTCCTTCATAGCCTTTCTTTTCTGAAGGTTCACAGTCTCTTCCCATTCAGGATCACATCTTCTACTCCATACAAATTCCCATCATCATACTGATCACAAATCCACACCCTCAGTGATGCACCCACTCTCACCTTGAACTCCTCAACTGTACTTGAGCCTTCACCTCCAACATGTTTCCATATTGTTCCAGGAACTGCTTCACTTGTGAAATATTTAACCATGAAATTCCAATGATTGAGCATAGTGTCTTTCTTTTTTCCTCATTCCCACTAACTCAATCTAGATTGAATTTAGTTCACATTGAGGTATCTGTCAGATGTTGTATGCTAGGATTTAGGATACATATATAATCTAGCACTGAGACATTGTTCCTAGTGTCAAGAATTTCACAGAATAAAAAGGGAGCAGATATGTGAAATAGAACAGAAAGTATTTTTTGCAGTCCTGGCATGATGAGTGAAATGACAGAATCATATTATAGGTACAGTAGTGTGATACAGTGGAAAGTCTGAGCAATTGTACTTGAGTTGAAAGTGAGAGAGAGATCATTTATCTATAATTGCATAATTACACCCTCAAATTTAGCAGCTTAAAATAGCAATGATTTATTATTTCTCACAATTCTGTGGGTTCACTGGGCTTCTCCTACATTCAACTCATAGCTGGAATGGGCAGGAAGGACCAAGAAGGTCTTACATGTTGGAGTATAGGTGCTGTATGCCAATTCTCCTCCCTATGGCCTTTCTTTCTGAATGTTGTCTTATATTCCAGGCAGAATTGCTCGAACTTCCTTATAGCATGGCAGTTGGGATATTCTGGAACTGGCCAGTGCCAGTTCTACAACATTCTGTTAGCCCATACAGAATTCAAAGTCTTTGTGGGAGTAATGGCATGAGTGTACAGGATGGGATAAAAATTTGGCAGCCATTTTTGTTTTGTTTCGTTTTATTTTTTCTAGCAAATACCACAGGAGACTTGAACAAGGAAGAGATGCTTGAGATGAGTCTTGAACTGAGAAGTTTGTCAGGTGAATGGGGATTTAGGAGAAGGGGAGGCGCTCTTCAGGAAGAACAGCAGTGACATGAAGGTAGGAAACAACATAGTCATTTGGCTGCCAAAACATGTGGAATGCCTGGGAGTATTTGTGGGAAGGAATGAAAAGTGAACTTGCTAGGCATGTAAAATTATGGAAAGCCTTGTCATAAGATGTAAATTAAACTTTACTTCCAGGGTGCAGAATGCCCTGAAGGAGGTTTAGGGAGGGAAGCAGCTGCTCGTTGCTCTCATCAATCCTTCTACTCTACTGGCTGCATTGTTCTTGGTCAGTAAGCCTTTGGCTTCATATCCTTATTCAATCCAACTGACAGCCCATGGTCATTCAGTTAAACCTCTCTCTCATCAGCACTCTTAATTTCCAGTAGTCTCATGATGTTTGTTTCATTCCATTATCCTAATCCTCAATTCTAGAATAACCTAATCATCTGTTTATTCTGATCCTGGAACCAGACATTGGATAATATTGAATCAAATCCTATAGCAGTGTTGATTGCCTGCCTTACATATTTATGATTTCCAACCTCTACTGGACTCATATTGTCTGCCAAATGTTTACATACCCTTGCCCATCCCCTATGCAGGTCATTTTTTTATCACTCTTTTTAAGCTTTGCACTTAATGCTGCATGATTTTCTTTTAGCAGATTACCTTGACTACTTCACAGAGGAAATAGCTGCTATAGTTGTGAAAAACTTCTTTTACATCATCTCCTTGAAGTTCATTTATTCTTTCTCATTCTAGATTGTCTCTTTCCTTTCTTTCCAAAGTCCTGTCATCATCCTAGGTCTAACTTTACTTCTGCACCTCTGAATTGGTATGGTTCTCCACCGCCCTCAGCTTCTCCCTTCCTTCCTTCCACAGATTTGTTCTTCTTTTCCTTCACTTCTGCTGATGATGCCAAGCCTTCTACTTCTTGCAAGTTTTTGCTCTAACAATTATGCCCTTTCTTGTTTTTTCAGTCTATCTCTTTCCACAATTTTCTCTTCATCCTAAAACATGGAAAAATGTTCTTCATCTTGTAAATATTTACCTCAGCCTTGCTTCCCCTACAGTGTTCTCTCACTATATCCCCTGCTTAGTCTTCCTTATTTCACATTTACTCCTTAGCAGCTGCAGTTCAACTTAGTCTTGATCAAATGCTAAGCACAGTTTCTAACACATGGTATGCATGTAATAAATATGTACGAATGATCAATTTCAAGTTGCCAATATTATGAGCTCTTTTTACCCCTCATTCTACTTGTGGAGGGGGTATAGGACAGGTTCTGTTTTAAGGTCCAGCCCCTGACTCAGTGGAAACTTACAAACCACACATACAGGTGAATTTAATGGCTAAGATTCTGTACTGCACATATTTCTTCCAAAATTAAACTCACTCTATTTGCATTTTGGTTTGTTGAAGCCTATGTTGTACCTCTTGTTAAACAATCTGAATATTACCATTGATTTTATGTATGTATATAATATATATATATATATATATATATATATATTCTTTAGAAATTGTACCACTATATAAAAAAATTATACATTTGACATCTAATAATAACAGGCTTTTAGAGCAAGAAAATTTTCTCATATGCTAGACAGATTTAGGAAGGCAGGAACTATTGTTTTCTGGCACATAATAGGTAATCAGTATGTTTTTATGGAATGAATGGATGAATTTTCTAAATGAACATGGAATATATCTCTGGTATTTCAAATTAAATACTCCATCCATTGTTATGGCTTGGTGTGTTCACACAAGTGTTCTAAGTGACTGTTGTGGTATTGTTACTAAAGAAAAAATAACTCCACCAATCAGTACAACAATTCACAGGTAAATTTTGTTTGTTTTCTCTGATAAATTTCATGTTAGAGTGTTGTTTCAGATGCAGTCTTTCCATAGAAACACACATAACCTCATGAGGAGTTTGAACTTAAACTACTGCTATAAAACTAAGTACTTACTGGCCTTCAATTTATCTAACTTTTATCTTACAGACTGTAAGCTGATTTAATAGCATCAAGCAAAGGAAGCTGGAATAGCATCCCGTATAAAGCATTCCTTTGGGACCTTCCTGTATAATGTTGACATTCAGTCTCAACCAACCTGACAATAAAATGATCCATTTATTCTACACAAACAGGCAGAGGAGGAGATACTGCATCTTTTCACTCTGCCTCTCACTCCCAGAGTTTATCGGAAGATTCCTTTGGGCCACACACAGACACACATAAAACACTTTATCAACAATTTTTCATGTTTTTTGTTAAATCGGGTTTATTCTTCTTAAGTGAATTTCTTCCTAGATATTTTTTCCAAATAGCACAGGAAGTATCTGAAGTAAATTAAAACTATTTAATAAAATAAACTTCATGGTTATAAGGTCTTAGGACTAAGAAGCACTTTGATAAACAAATAAAAAGGACCAGCTTTATCATTATATAGACAAGACTACTGAAGAGAATGGATCTTAAAATCAAGCTTTTTGAAGAGAGCAGTATTGTCTAATTGGGGACTTTTATAAATTCCTTGTGAATCTACTCCATAAAATAATTGTTTTAATCACCAAGAGTACTGAGTAAAATTTTTACTTCCTTAATTCCTCTCCCTGGTAGTTCTGCTTCTTTAAGAAAAAAGAAAGTACAAAAATAATTGTCTTTTTACCTAAATAGCCTATGACTATTATGGTTGGTTAGATTTCTTTTTCTTACTTAAAATAAACTGTTTCTTGTTGGGCCATGCTTTGTTGCCACTGTAGAATTCTAGAATGACCAGGCAGATTTGAAAACCTAAAAAATTCTTCAGTATTGCATTATTATAGATAATAGTATAATTATTTGAGGGGAACACAAAGTTCCAGTGTCCATAAGATACCCTTCTTTCAGCTTGGCAAGGTACCTGAAAGCCCCATCATCCTTCTCTTTTAAAGTCCTCATTATCTTGAATGATCTCATTAAAATAAAAATATGTTGTTGATAAACTGTTAACATACATATCAATGACAGTAAGTAGGATTCTGATTTAAAAAAAAAAGAGACCTGGGCAAACAATTTTGGATGGGAAGTGGTGGCGGGAAGGCTGCCCACAAAGCCGGCAATGCTCAGTGAAAATCCTGCTTAGCTGCAGGTGGTTTGAAGGCTGGGTCCTGTATTCATTGGCAACCTTTCAATTGGTTCAATTCAGGAAATATAGCAGAAAATGTCTAAAACCAGATGGGAATTAACTGGCTTTTGTGACTAATTCTCACAGTCTATGCGCTGCTTACCAATTTTTTGCCTCTCAGCTCCAAATTTACCCTTCAATACATGATCTATGGTAACAAACAATCCCTTTTAGTGTTTCTCCTTTCAAGTGAGACTTCTGTGAAGTGTTCTTAGTGGAGGGCCCTGGGGGGACCTTGCAGGAAGAAGGGGTTTCCTGCCTGTCTGCCTGCTTGGTGGGCCAGTATGGTTGTAAAGATGTCTAGTGCAGCTCTGCCCCTGAAATGTGCTCAGAATGTGGTCCTTCAGCAACCTTGCAGCCTAGTATACCCTTCTTGCTGTACACTTGACATGGAAATTAGCATTCCAAAGGCTTCCTTTCTGCACTGGGGCCCCATTTCCCTTTGCAGGTCCCTGTGCAACCCGCCTGTGCTTCAGAGGGTTCCCACCAAGTCAACTGCCGCTTCGTCTGAGAGCCCGCGTGCTTTGCCTGCCGCCCAAAAGGTTTCTCCCCACTATAGGTGGCTGATTGCTTGTTCCCACCTGCAGTCCATGGAGTTACTACCTGATTGCCCAGCAACTGCAGAACAGCTCCAGTCTGGGAAACTTGGTTAACTTCTAGGCTATGCAGTGCTGGGCTGAACTATACCTTCTCCAAGGAAGTCAGAATCCTAGCCTTGGGGAGGGAGTCTCCTTCCAATTTTGTTCTGCTTGGGTTATTCTTGCTCAGCCCTAAGGCACCATGTAAAATTTCCTTGTAAGTTATAGTTCTTCTCTTATCATAGTTGGATAATTCTTTATATTAAATCTTACCTCTCTATATAGTTTCTATCTCCCGATTGGACACAGACTGATAAACTTTTTCTCAGAGTTTAAAAATTATTACCAGGAACAGTCTCTTGGCTGTGCTTCCTTTAGGTTGTCTCCACCTCAGCCAGGCTCTCTGTTTGTGGCTTCACATATTTATCTTATACTATCATCCCTATTTGAAGGGTTAAAGCTGCTTTTCCCCAGAGGCCTCTGCTATATCTTCTTACACATCAGTAAGGTCTGGGTTACATGCACATCCCTGATCTTACTACTCTGTCTGCTAGAGAGTCTCAGCTTCCCACTATCTACTTACCTGAACTCAGCCACTTCTACATTCTAG
Source organism: Manis javanica (assembly GCF_040802235.1). Classification (NCBI taxonomy): domain Eukaryota; kingdom Metazoa; phylum Chordata; class Mammalia; order Pholidota; family Manidae; genus Manis; species Manis javanica. Next base: position 58,537,961 of record NC_133159.1, read on the forward strand.
GATTTGTCACTTATAACCCCCAACTTCTGGTATCAATTCTACATTACTTATGAATTCTGCTGTTGCAAGTGACATAAATCCAATTCAAACAGCTTAAATCCAAATAGGAAATTTACTACTTCTTACATATAACAAAGGTTCACAATTGAACCTGGATTTTTCTGGGCTTCACATGTGCAGCTTGATTCAGAACTCAAATATTCTATTAACAGCCTTCTCCAGGTTGCTTCTGTTCTCAAGCTGGCTTTCCTTGTGAGCGTAATGGATAAGGCAATTCCAGTCATCACATCTTTACTAAACCCAGTGGAAGAATCAAAACTTCTCTTTTCTAGTACCATGTGCTCCAGTGAGATGTTGTAAAGGTTAAGGGGTATTATTTGTTATGTTAACTATTATTATTCCCTTAACTCTGTGATACTTGTCCATCTCTGTCCATGTACTCTGGTCAAATGAATAGAATATCTGGATCATTTCAGGGTCCTCTTTTAGGGTTGAAGGAGAAGGTGTTCAATCCCTTTCATATCATACATTTGAGAATAAAGTGTAAATTCTCTAAAGGAACAACAGAACACATTTTGCCAGAAATAAGAGGGAAAAGCTGGGAAGTCAATTGAGATAGTTCATTTTATGTGTCAACTTGACTGGGCCATGGACTGCTGATATTTGGTCAAACATTCTGGGTATGTCTGTGAGGGTATTTTCAGTTGAGATTAGCATTTGAATCAGCTGACTGAGTAAAGCAGATTGTCCTCCCTAATACTGGTGAGTCTCATCCCATCAGTTGAAGACCAGATGTTTAAAAAAGGGATGACCCTTCTGTGAGTAAGTGGGAACTCTTGCCTGACTGCCAAGATAGGACATAAACCTTTTCCTGACTTCGGACTTGAACTGAAACATTATGACTTTTAAAGGGTATTAAGTCTGCCAGCTTTTGGGCTGGAAATACACCACTGGCTCTCTTACAACTTGCTGACTGTGGATTGTGGGACTTGTTAACCTCCATAATCATATAAGCCAATTCCTTCTCTCTCTCTCTCTCCACACACACACACACACACACACACACACACACACACACACACACACACACCCTGTTGGTTCTGGGTCACTATTAACCCCTGGGAAGGGAAGAGAGAAAGGAATGGGAGTTGGGGGAAGGGATGAAGACATGAGGAGGAAAATTGGGAAAGAAACAACTTTCTGTTTCACAATTTTGTCTTGGGTCGGTAGTCAATTTCAAGCTTTTAGTCTATTATCTCTTACCTTTGGGGCTCAGTAAGATACAAAACACTATATAACATTCTATCACTGTTGGTCTGGAAAGAATTAAGAAGACACCATGAGAGGTGTCTGTACCACATAGGCTGGGAAAAAACTTGATCCTTGAAGATGTATAATGATTATATATTATTTTATATGCAACTGACTCAGTGGTTTATTTGCTTGTTCATTTAGTCACACACTTATCCACTTATCCACTTAGCAACATATGCTGGCAGTATTTGAAGTAATGCAAGGAATTCCAAGATATGGAAGACAAAGTTCCTGGTTCTTCAGTGACTTATACACTTGTTAGACGGTAAGACAAATTTTAAAAGATCTGAAATACAGGGATTCATAGGATCACATTAAAAAAAAGAGGTTCAAATCATACAGGTTCATAAGAGAGGCTATCATTGCAACTCAGGGAGGGAGAGATAACAGCTGCTGAGATCTGAAAAGTTTTCATAAAATGGTATATTTTAATTTTGAAAAACAAGTAGGATTTTGATATGAAGATATTGATATCTTGAAATGTAGGAGGTGATTCCCAGTAAGAAACATCATGAGCAATTGTATATGGTTAAAAAATAAAAGAACCTGTTCTGGGATGTGTGAATAAACCAATATAGTTAGTTATGGGCTACATGTTTTTAACGCCTCCTCACCTACCACCAAAATTCATGCACTGATAACCTAATCCCCCGTGGGATGGTGTTAGAAGATCGGGACTTTGGGGGAGAATTAGGGCATGTGGATGAACCCCTCATGATAAGATTATTAGTGCTCTTTTAAGAAAATGCTTGAGACAGCTTGCTTCCATTCTCTCTGCTCTCCACCCTGTGAAGACACAGCAAGAAGATGGCCATTTGCAAACTGAGAAGCAGGTCCTCATCAGACACCAGGTCTACTGGCACTTTGATCTTGGACTTCCCCACCTCCATAACTATGAAAAATACATGTTCGTTGTTTAAGGCAACAAGTATATGGTAATTTGTATAGCAGTCTGATCTGACTAGGACATAGTTGCAGCATTACCTTTACCAGACAGTTCAAGAGAGAGGTTAAATAATCAGATGGGGAGAAGATTGTGGTCAACCTACTTTAAAAGCCAAGAACTTAAAAATTTATATGAAAATGTGCATAAAACAAAGTGTACAGATCAATGGATTACCACAAAATTTACACATGCCATGAAGCAACTACCCAGATCACAAAATAGAACATTACTAATACATCAGAAGCACATACTAATGCTCTTTCTCCAACACTACACCTTTATCCTCCTTGAAAGAAACTTCACTGATTTCTAAAACCATGGATTAGTGCTGCTTGTTTTTTGAATTCTTTATGAATCTCATTAAATAGTATAAATTACTTTGTGTCTAACTTCTTTCACTCAATATTGTTGATGAAATTTATACTGTGCTCTTGAGCATTTATCTTTGGTTCATTTATTTTTATTGTTTTATAAGTACTCCAGTGTATGAATACCACAAATTATTTATTAAAGAGACTGTTGTTTGTGTGGAAATAGGGGGTTATAGTATATTGATATGTTCAGTTTTAGTAGATTCTGACAATCAACTTTCCAAAATAGTCCTATTAATACATTTCCACCAGCAGAACATGAGTGCTCTGATTATTTGATAACCTCTCCAACATTGGTATTTTTAGACTATTTAGCTAATTTTTAGCTAGAAAATTTGAACTTAATTTTGTATGTAATGGTGAACCACTGAAGGATTTTGAGTTGAAAAATGATGTGAACAGGAGAGATACAACTGGTGGTGTTGCATCCATTAGAGCAAGAGAAAGAGAAAGATTTGAGGAGTGAGGCCAGTTAGGATGCTATTATAAAGAGTTCATAACAACAAAGTAGAGTACTAACAGGGGCTAAAAAGGAAGAGACAGGAGATACTACTCCTGTAGTGTGTGCCTATAAACAATATGCTTTGGCAGTTAATAAATTGTGGGGATAAAGGCAGCAAGGGGTAGTTGAAGATGAGCACATAAGGTAAATGACATAATTTGTATTCAAATTACGTCATTTACCTTATTTAACTACTTGACCAGACCCTTAGTTTGAATTTGTGACTGTCTCTTTCTCCAACTGTCATTTCTCATCATTGCTGTGGAAAGCATTTTCAATACAGTAGAAGCTGGATCTGTCTGGCAAAGAACCAGAACTATGGTGGGATAGTTAAATTGCCTCCCTTTCCTTTTGAACTCAGTATCCAGAGAAAGCAACAGAAGATTTTTCATTATTCAAACCTGACAGCTTTGGTGTAAGGAGTGATAGTAGCTAGGAGAATGATAGGTCTGGGACTTCTGGGAAACCTTAAGTCCACATAGCTTTTAAATAGGAGCTCTTCTATATGCTCACTTCATCACTAATTTATTTTCTGTAGATATTTGTTTCTATCACTGACATAAGCAATGGCATCTTTCGTTTAAATTCTGTAACCAGGTATTTGCAGAGATATGGTACACATATATGCTCCAGGACTAGTATTCCGCTGCATTCACCTGTACTGGTCTTAAGATAGTCACTCCAATTGATTATTTTAATTTTGCTTGGATATCAGTTCAGGCATTGCTAGGTTTGCCTATTTACATGAATTCTTATTGAGTGGATCTAATGGGCTCTATGTTCTAGCACAGCCTCTTTAGTAAAAGTTTTTGTTTAATATTTTTGGTAGCATTTTATCTATCATCATAGCCAAAAGCATAAGACTACTCATTAAGCTTGCTTATATTGTTTCCTCTAATGAAACCACTTTGAAAAAGATTTTTGTCTTAAATTTGTACTTTCAGTGCCGTTTAGTATATCCTAGGATCTTATATTCTGGCTCCAACAGGAAACAGAAGTAATAGCCCTACTTTTGTAGACTACTTCAAGGCACATTTAGTCTATTTTACATCCTTTTACTCTCCCCATCACCCTCTGTAAGGTCTTATTACATTTTTCAGATGAAGAAACATAAGCTCAAAGACATATATATATATATATATATATATATAGTGTCGTAGCCACTACTTCAAATCAGGTCTTTGAATGGTAGGTTTAGTGACTGCGATGGTTAATTTTATATTTCAGCTTGACTGGGCCAAGGATGCCCAGGTATCTGGGTAAACATTGTTTCTGGGTTTGTCTGTGAAGGTGCCCCCAGAAGAGATTGGCATTTGAATTGGTGGTCCTAAGTAGAGCAGATTGCCTTCTTCCAAAGTGGGTGGGAATCATCCAGCTGCTGAGGGCCAGAACAGAGCAAAATGATTCAGGAAGAGCAAATTCTGCCTGTTAGGGTTGAGACATCAGTCTTCTCCTGAACTTGGTTGGACTGGGCCTTATACCCTCAAGGCCTCTGGTTCCTATGCCTTTGGATTCACACTGGGATTCACACCACCAGCTTCCTGGGTCTCCAGTTTGCAGACTGCAAATGGTGGGATTTCTCAGCCTCCGTAATCACACGAGACTGTTCCTTATAATAATCTCATTCAACTATTTGTTCTGGAGAATGCTGACTAATACAATATCCTTTTGTAGTACCTTTGTACTAATTACCTTTTACATCTAGCTGTAGATTTCCCTGTTATCCCTCTACTGTTAATCAAGAATTATATTCTTGCCAGGTGAGGATTATCTGTACATTGCATATGTATGTTTAGCATTAGACAGTATCAGTGATTATCAAAATTATCAGGTTAATTTAGTACCGGGAACCTAAATTATATAAGGAGTTATAATAATGTGCTCAGTCTTGATAGTCCAGTCTATCACTGAAAGAATAATGACATGAGTCAGAAGAACTGAACACATATACATTTAAATTCCTGAAAAATGATGTGGGTATGTATTTATTTAATTATTTGGATTTTTGTCAATGTTTACTTGCTGGCTAAATAATGAGCATCTCCCTATTCACCCACATCACTGATTTAGAACATAAACTTCTCACTTCTATGGGGAGGGGAGAATGATTCAGCAAACATGAACCCAGTTGGAGAAAGAGAGTTATTAATTAAGTTCCAGGATGATGAGGAATAGGCAGTTCTTACTTGTATGAAATAATTGTAAGCAATTATAAGGATGCCATAAATTAAAGTGATGGGCAAATATGGATTTTATATCTGTGGAATTCAGAGGAAACAAAGACATCAGATTTGCAGAGCCACAACTAGGCCAAATATTATATAAGGAGTTAATCTTACAGAATAAGATTTACCTTTTATTGTTTTTCATTTGCTGTAGCCAATACCACCCCACTGTGTGAATAAGGTTCAAGTGACTAGTTCAGTGAACCTTTATTATAGGCTTTTTACATTTGACTTCTTTGTGGCACTGACGGCATTTGACTTCTTTGTGTCAGTGCAGCCTGATGATATTGTCAAAAAGTTGGTTTTCATAGTTTAAGAATTGAGTCACTGCATATTAGTCAGAGATTGGCCATTGGTAAATGTATTACAGAAAATAATCCAAAACAAACCAAAGAGAGAAAAGGCCACTCTTGTATCAACTTAATATTAAATATCACTAAGCATACAGATAAGAGACTAAAATGCAGGTGAGAACAGAGGTAATGTTTGTTGATTTATTAGTAGCATGCAACTCAGTCATGCAATGGAGTCTACTGACTAAGATCAATGTGATGGAAAACACAACTCTCTCTTGAGTGCTGTTCTTCTGGGCTCTTCTAGTGAACATACATTTTTAGGCAACACTGTGAAATTCAGAGAACTGTGAAAAGTAATGAGGTATTCTTCACAGAGCAGTGTACCATGTCCAGTCTATCACTGAAAGAATAATGACATGAGTCAGAAGAACTGAACACATATACATTTAAATTCCTGAAAAATGATGTGGGTATGTATTTATTTAATTATTTGGATTTTTGTTAATGTTTACTTGCTGGCTAAATAATGAGCATCTCCCTATTCACCCACATCACTGATTTAGAACATAAACTTCTCACTTCTATGGGGAGGGGAGAATGATTCAGCAAACATGAACCAAGTTGGAGAAAGAGAGTTATTAATTAAGTTCCAGGATGATGAGGAATAGGCAGTTCTTACTTGTGTGAAATAATTGTAAGCAATTATAAGGATGCCATAAATTAAAGTGATGGGCAAATATGGATTTTATATCTGTGGAATTCAGAGGAAACAAAGACATCAGATTTGCAGAGCCACAACTAGGCCAAAATTTTCTTAGCCAAAAATTAGGTTAGGGAAAAAAGCAAAAGCCACTTGGGAATAAAGAGGTAATTCCTTGACATTTCCTCATTTGACAGTGTTAAGAGATAAGATGGCTGAGGTTTTTCTTTATGGAACAGTGGGCACATGAGCGAGAGAGCCAGGTTGGTTAGTAGGTCCAAGACTGAGCACATTATTATAACTGATTATTCTTCTGTACAGTAGACTTTACCTAGCATTGTCATTAGCCACAATTTAAAATATATAACAGCAAACAAGCTACAAATGTAGTCAATTATTTAGGTTTTTTAAAGGATTCTAAACAATGTTTGGTTTTTAAAAATTTAATTAGAAGATTTTTGGAATTTAGTAATACAGAGTCACAGACTCAGAATGGGAGAAAAATTTCAAGGTTGTCCAATTGCACTTAATACAGGAATCCTTTCCATATTTTTCAGATTGAGTAACAGTATGTAGTGTTTGGTTTCCTGTTGACAGGGTACATGCTATTTTATAAGGCACCCCATTTAATTGTGTGCCATCTTATATTTATAATTTTTTTTTTGCTGCCTAGATGACCTTCCTGATTTCTGGCAGCATTTTGATTTATTTATGAAAAACCTCATCTGTATCAGCTACAGTCTATGGTGCTACTATTCATGGCCTTGACCCCACCCTAAATAGGATCTAACATGACCTGAGGTAGACCCACAGTCACTCTTTCCCTTGAATTTGAATCTTGAGCATAGTGGCAAATGTTTGGCATTGTTTCATTTCCAGCAGTGGTGCCTTAACCAGACAGTTTTTTCCCCTGAGACTCTGCCTTTATTTCCTGCTTTCTCATTCTCTGAATAAATTTGCCCTGATTTTTCTTGTTTCCAAAACTAATTCTCCAGCTTCCTGTCAATTCTGTGTGTGGCAATCAACTGGTAGCCTATTAAAAATGAAGATTCCTAGACCTCACCCCCCTCAGGTGTGTACTTTAGTAATACAGGTGGGATTGCAGGAAGTTAAATTTAGGACACACACACTGGGTGACACTGCTGCCCTCAGTCTAGAGACTCATTTAGGAACAACTGTTCAGATGATGTAATTCAAATGTAAATTTGAACTTTAGCAGAAAATTTCTGAGAGTGCTTGATATGGTAGCAGGGGGTAACTACACTTGTGGTGAGCATTTAGTAATGTATGTAATTATCAAATCAATATGTTGTATGTCTGAAACCAATATAACATTGTATATCAACTATATTCCAATTTAAAAAATTCTGCACGTGTAAGAGGCTTACTGACCAACTCCCTCAATGACTGAGTCCTAGTTCTTTCATTCATTCACTAATTGAACAAGCAAATACTGAGCATATGGTGGGCACTGAGGCACTGGAAAAATAGCAAAGAACACATATCTGGATTTCCAGGTACTATATTCAGTGCATACCACCAACAATCTTCAAAAGAAATGGAAGCATTTATTTCTCTATTTCTGTATGCCGCATACTCCTCAAAAATTGTAACAATGTAGATTTTTAATTTTAGGTATGTTTGTTCATGTATGTAAAATAATTATAGGAAAACCCAGAAACCTCAGCTCTAATCAGACTTAGACATAATAATAAAATTCAACCATACCACTTTTCTGCCAGGTTTAATAAAACAGGATTTTCTTCTTTTATTGTGCTACTGAATTGCCTCACAATTACATACATAATGTACAATAAAACAATTGTATAGTTGAACAGGAAATGAAAATGTTCAGAGGCTCTTTTTTTCAGCTAACAAAAATAACTTATGGAAAATTTTGCTGTTCAATTAGGCTTCTATTTCATATTATTTTAGAGGATATTTCAAGATTCTAAATAAATGGTCTTAGGTAAATTTTGAAACTTACATCCCTTCTCACAAATTTTTGTTGACCTCTAAAATTTCTCCTCATAATCTTAAATAGTTATAAAATATATAGTTTACAGAAAATTGACATTGATATAAGAATGTTGTCAGTCTTTGAAATATATCCATTTTGATTCCTGCCATAACCCATGTAAAAATACATGACAACTCAATTTTAGTCAGAAATTCTTTATTTTTTCCTCTCTGAACTCTGATTTCCATACCACTTTTCCAAGACATTTTATCCTAGTTTAATCTATTATTTCTGCCTGAAAATCTTCAGTGATCACTTGTTTCTACCATAAAAATATGTGTGTACATTGAAAAGTAACTAAAAGCTTGTAACCACAGGACTCCAAGTGTTAAAATTTCTTCTGAAATGAATTTTCATTATGCTTATTAATACACCATTAACCTAAACTGCATAAATAATTGTTCTTTGAGATAAAAAACATGAAGATAAAATTTATTAGAAATGTCTCCATTATTCAGATGGTTGGGCTCTTTTTTGGTTGATATATGTATCTGTGAATGCATATTACTTATTGTTAGCCTTAGACAAAACTCAGCATCAGTCTATTCTATTTTTGTTTTTATGGATGTAAGATCTGAGAAAACGTATTCCCATAAATAAGTAGATGAGAATGGAAAGAATTTTGTTTTAGCAGTGTCACTCAAATATTTGAACTCCTTCCAAGTTATATGCCAAAATCACATAGTTATCTATCATCAAAAATTATTTTTAATGATCTGCCAGCTGTCATCTTAATTTGCTCCTCTTTCAATTTTAAAGGGGAAGAAATGAAACCAATTCCAGGTTTTATGACTCAGTTATCAGTTATTTACTTTCTCAACACCAACACCAATATTTTGAATTGTCTTATTGTTTGGAACCCTGGAGATTTTTACCCTCAGGATCAATATATCATAATAAGATGGTAAAATAGATAACAGTCATGCCCATCTTTTCAAAAATGATCAACCAGTGTGAATTTTATCAGGCAGTCAAATTTTGGAAAAAAATACATGTGAAATTTAGGATCTGGAAATTATTTTCTTAAAATTATTCATGCTCCCAAGGCACACAATGTCCCAATTTGAAATCTGCTGGTCTAAGCATGTCTCCTTTTGAAGATAGTTAATGGTTATTCAATATTGTGCAAATATAGGTTTTCTATGTTGGAACAAGAAACCTATGGTAGATTGTATACGCCAAAATAGCTGCACAAACCCATTGTCCCACTTGTTTTCCTTACGATGCAACTTGACAGTCCTCTTGTTTAGAAGTGATGATCTATTTTTCCTTTGGAGTTTGGGGGGATTGTAACTATGGAGGAAGTAATGTTAAGTGATTTTTGAGGTTAGGTTGTAAAAGGTGAGAAAGCTTCTTCCTGTCCACTTGGGATGCTCACTCTTAAAATCCAAATGCCATGCTGTGAGGAAGCCAGACGACATGGAAAGGCTGTGAGTAGGCATTTCATCTGACAGTGTCATTTGAAGTCCCAAACAATAGTTAGCATCAACTGCCACAATTTTGTGTGAAGAAGCCCTTGAGATTACTCTAGCTTCAGCCACCCTAGTCATCTGAGTATAACTGCTAAGAAAACCCGAGCAAGAACCCCAGATCTAAGAGAGATATAATACAATTGCTACCATTTTTAGTCAGTATGTTTTAGGAAGATTAATTATGTATTAATAATCATCAGGGCAGGACCTAACAGAATGCCTTAGTAACCAAAATAATATGACATCCATTCAATTGAAAATGTATAGAAATTTTACCTGACTTGGTCTGAAATTTATCTTTGCGTATTATGAAAATCACACAGTATGTTAATAGTGCATAACGATTGCAGGGAATATATTTAACAGTTAATGTTTGATTTCATTAAAGAAAATACAGGTTTATTTTCATAAGTTCCAGTATACTATTGGAGTGCTGCATATATATGACATTAACCCAATTTCTTATCTTTTGTTTTATCTACTTTAAAAAATATATTATTCTCAAAGTAATATTTTGCTTAAATTTAAAAGACAAACAATACTACAAGCCTAAAAAAACATAGAAGAAAAGCCCTGTTCCCTTCCCTTTATCTTCAAGCAAACATTTATTTTAAATTTCTTTTAGCTGTTTAATCTGGTATTTATCTTTCAATTTGTAATACCATACTTTATTGCTAGTTTTGTACATTTTTGTTTTTAATTTTATACATTATCTATTTTTTTCCTTCTATAGAAGTTTAGGATTATCTCTTTTATACTGCCTCCTCAATTCTAATTTTAATGCATACCACCAATGTTTTTCTATTTTCTCACTATAGTTATATTATACTTTTCTGATACATCAGTATTTATATTTAAATTTATCATGTATTAAGTTTACATTTTCCTTCTTTTCACAAGTTTTTATTATATCATTGGTTTGTTATCCAGGTCCTTATGACTATTTTAGCTTCAAACTTTCTCATATAACTATAAAACAGCTTTAATAAAGTTCATGCCTTTGAGCATATAATTCTAGCTTCTTTTTTATCTTCCTTCCTTCTCTCCCCGTCTCCCTGTCTTCCCTCTCTCCCTCCCCCACCCTCCAACTTGCTTTCTTTCTGTCTGTCTTTTCTGGAGCCCACTATCATCCTGTGTCAATCTGGATTCATTACTCTCTAGGCCAAGGATTTCAGCTGACATTCTGGGCTGTCATTACTGGGAAGTTTTTTTCCTCTTCTTTTATTCTCTTTTCTCCTGTATTGAATTCCTTATTTCACAGAATTTTATGTCTTCCTTTTCTTGGTCTATTTTTTGGTCTTAGAGCAAACGAATATATATATATATATATATATATATATATATTTTTTTTTTTACAAAAGCTGCAAACAAAAATGAAATTTTGGGGGAACTTGCTGCTGAAAATATTTAGGTTCTACCTTTGCATTTGATTGAAGTATAGCTGAAGATAGTTTTAGGTTATATATAACTTTCCTTTAGAAATTAGGAAGTGTTATTTTGTTGATTTATTGTTACAATTTTTAAGTCTGAAGCTACTTGGATATTTAGTTTGTTTTTTTATATATATTCCTGGAGCTTTTTGCTGATTTGCTACTTGAATCTTTGGCTTCAGCTTTTTTATTCCATTAGCCCATCTAGTGTGTTTTTTTATCTTGTCTACTGTTTTTATCTCTTCTGTGTTTTTATCAAAATTGTGCTTTTATCTCTTGTCTCTGTTTCTGCTCATTCCCTCTTCCGTCTTCTTTATCCTTGCGGTTTTATGTATTTTTTATTCCTTTATTCATTTTCATGGTATTTCGGGATTGAATGCATATGTTTACTACATTATGTTTAACCTGAATGCTGTAACCTTTTAATGTTTTTCACTTCAGAAATTTACAAATTCTGCCTTCTGTAAGTTATTTTTGAATCATAAGATTTTGCAGCTTTCATCAAATATGTATATTTCTATATGAACAATTAATAAAAATACATATCTATTGTTTTCTCTTGCTTCATTAGTATTAAAGAAGGCATATTATTAAGTGTTCATTGAGGAAAACGAAGAAACCATGTAAAGAATAGTTATAAAATTGTTGGAAAGACTGACAGAATGAAGAGGGGAAGGTGAGGTTACCCACCTGCCATCTGTGTGGCTGGAGGAGCCTGAGGACATGGGCCCCGAGGTCGTTATGCTGAGGAGCCTATTGAGGTGCCACTGCGGGTTTGCTGCTCCCGCAGCGATCACGACCATTTTCAAGCCGGTAGGATATCGGCTTCTACTACAGATGATGCCTCAGCTGCTGCGGGAGCCTGGGCTCGGAGCCCGCCCTGGTAGGGCTGGTGGAGCGCCACCTCTGCCGGTGCGCAGGAACCACCCCAGCGCCAGCCTGCACTTGTCTTCACCCTCCCGCTGATGCTTCCATGCACCACCAGAAAAAACCAAAGCAGAAAAAAACCCACACAGATTTCTCCTTCCCTTATGCCTTTCAATCTCCCAACAGTGCCTCCCACTGGCAGAACCTCCTAGAAATCAACTGGCAAGGAGATCTGAGATGTAGTTTACAGGCTCCAGCCATCCTGCAATAGAGGAGATTCCAGAAGGCTGGATGATGCTGAGAGCCAAATGATCAATAGCCAGCACAGAGAGTTTAAAGAGAAAGTCAATAACCGACTTGTGAATGTTTTCATCTTTTTATGGGTAGGCATATCTATCTGGCACATCCTCTGAGTGTGATTCAAATCTATAAATATATTGTATATACATATATTTAATAGATGCCTTTGAGAATAAAATCAGAACTTCTTGTGGCAAAGAGGTTTGATAATTTTCCAACTGTGAAGAAAACTTTAATGATTATGATATTTCATTGATTATTTTGGCATTTCCAGAGTTTATCTTACATACTGCTATTTCTGCTGACATTTTATGGAATTTAAAGTGAGTATACAAATGTAATAGGTTGTTAAGTGAGGCTTTTCTCATTGTCTCAGATTTTTGGTTAAGGCCAAAGATTGAGGACGAGAGATGTTAAATTATTCACACTCTGAGGATTGCTGTGAAGACCACCAAAGTTAGGTTCAGAAACTAACCCCAGGGTCAGCTAAGGGAAAGCAGGACTTGGCCAACTGCCACCAACCAGCCCCCTTCCTCCCACTTTTCGTCCCCCTGTCCTGAATTCACCTGACAAGAATGAATAACTGGACAGTGTTTTCCTTTTTTAACATGTATATCAAAATGAATATGATCTTTCAGGTGAATCTGGCTATCTTTATTGATAAAATTGAAGATAAATTCTCATTTGACTGGCCAGTATGTTGTCATAGGAAATAAATGGGTGTCTGTCTTTTGGGTTCCTGTTCTCCTCCTGTCAGAAAGACGACGAATTCAGCTCTGTTCCCCAGCTGTTTGCTCATGTTTTGAAAAGTCAAAGGAAGGACAAATTCATGACAGAATATGATATTCCTACTTGTTCTTATGCCTTCTAGAGAGAGCATTTCAAAGTAAAGGAATGGCTACTGTTTAAAGTTGCTGTAATATACTTGGAGGACATTTGCTCAGAGGATTCACAAGTGTCCAAGTCCTTCCCTGCCTTAGCCACCTTTCCCTGAGAAATGCTCAAAGTGTATTTGCAGGATAGAATGACCAGCCGAGCACAATGACAGCTGAAACAGCTGCTGGGACTTCATTCCCAAACTCCAAAGCAGAGGAGGAGGGAACTGACTGGGACGTCAAGGATAACCTCCTGATCCATAAATACTGGAATGGCTTAAATAGCCTAGAAACAAGGCCAAAAGACTTGTTCTGGCCCTTTCTACTTCAATATCCAATCCACATTTGGATCTTACCATTTTTGATGTAGAGAAAATTCCACTCACCAATGCCATAATTTGAGAACTAAGGATAGTTGGACGCAGAGTCTGTCCCAATGCCTTAATGTGCTCTCTCTGGACACTTTGGGGCTCTTGGTAAGCCTACAGACTTTTGTGGAAGACAAACAGAGCAGATGAAGAGAGAAGGAAATAGAAAGGGTATAAGAAACAGAGGACCAAGCTTTCTCCTGGGGAGAGCAGGTCCCAAGCTTAGCCTTACTTGACCACACTCCTGGAAGCCAGAAAGTCCAGAGTCCAGAGAGGCAAAGATCGAGGGGAGAGTTAGTCAGCCTTTTTTTCTTTTTTTTCCCACTACAGCCTTTTACTTTTTTTTATCTATTTATTTATTTTTATTAAAGTATCATTGATATACACTCTTACAAAGGTTTCACATGAAAAACATAGTGGTTACTACATTCACTCATATTATCAAGTCCCCCCCATACCCTACTGAAGTCACTGTCTATCCATGTAGTAAGGTGTCAGAGTCACTACTTGTCTTTTATGTACTACACTGTTTTCCCCATGACCTACCACATACCATGTGTACCAATTATAATACCCCTTGATCCCCTTCTCCCTTGCTCCCCCACCCCTCCCCTTTACTAACCGCTAGTCCCTTCTTGGAGTCTCTGAGTCTGCTGCTGTTTTTATTCATTCATTCATTCATTCATTCAGGTATTAAAATAAAATTTCCCCAATTATCAAGTCCCTACGACATACCCCATTACAGTCACTGTCCATCAGTGTAGTAAGATGCAATAGAATCACTACTTGTCTTTATGCTATACTGCCTTCCCCATGACCCTCCTACATTATGTGTGCTAATCGTAATGCCCCTTTATCCCCATTATCCTTCCCTCCAACCCCTCATTCCCTTTTCCTTTGGTAACTATTAGTCCATTCTTGGGTTCTGTGAGTCTGCTGCTGTTTTGTTCCTTCAGTTTTGCTTTGTTCTTATGCTCCACAGATGAGTGAAATCATTTGGTACTTGCCTTTCCCTGCCTGGCTTATTTCACTGAACATAATACCGTCTAGCTCCATCCACGTTGTTGCAAATGGTAGGATTTATTTTCTTATAGCTCAGTAATATTCCATTGTGTATATGTACCACCTCTTCTTTATCCATTCATCTACTGATGGACACTTAGGTTGCTTCCAGTTATTGGCTATTGTAAATAGTGCTGCGATAAACAAAGGGGTACATATGCTTTTTTGAAACTGGGCTCCAGCATTCTTAGGGTAAATTCCTAGGAGTGGAATTCCTGGGTCAAATGGTATTTCTATTTTTAGATTTTTGAGGAACCTCTATACTGCTTTCCACAATGGTTGAACTAGTTTACAATCCTACCATCAGTGGAGGAGGGTTCCCCTTTCTTCACATCCTTGCCAGCACTTGTTGTTCCTAGTCTTTTCTCTGTTGGCCATTCTAACTGGTGTGAGGTGATATCTCATTGTGGTTTTAATTTGCATTTCTCTGATGATTAGCGATGTGGAGCATCTTTTCATATCCCTGTTGGCCATCTGAATTTCTTCTTTGGAAAACTGTCTCTATATCCTTCACCCATATTTTAATAGGGTTATTTGCTTTTTGGGTGTTGAGGCTTGTGAGTTCTTTATATATTTTGGATGTTAATCCCTTGCCAGATATGTCATTTACAAATATATTTTCCCATACTGTAGGATGCCTTTTTGTTCTGCTGATGGTGCCCTTTGCTATACAGAAGCTTTTTAGCATAATTTAGTCCCATTTGTTCATTTTTTATTTTGTTTCCCTTGCCTGAGAAGATGTATTCAGGAAAATGTTGCTCATGTTTATATTCAAGAGATTTTTGCCTATGTTTTTTTCTAAGAGTTTTATGCTTTCATGACTTACATTCAGGTCTTTGATCCATTTGAGTTTACTTTTGTGTATGGGGTTAGACAATATTCCAGTTTCATTCTCTTGTATGTAGCTGTCCAGTTTTGCCAACACCAGTTGTAGAAGAGGCAGTCATTTCCTCGTTGCATATCCATGGCTCCTTTATCATATATTAATTGAGCATATAAGCTTGGGATTATATCTGGGCTCTCTAGTCTGTTCCATTGGTCTGGGGCTCTTTTCCTGTGCAAGTTCCAAATTGTTTTGATTACTGTCACTTTGTAGTAGAGCTTGAAGTCAGGGAGCATAATCCCTCCTGCTTTATTCTTCCTTCTCAGGATTGCTTTGGCTATTTGGGGTATTTTGTGGTTCCATATGAATTTTAGAACTACTTGCTCTAGTTTGTTGAAGAATACTCTCGGTATTTTGATAGGGGTGGCATTGAATCTGTAGATTGATTTAGACAGGATGGCCATTTTGACAATATTAATTCTTCCTATCCATGAGCACTGGATGTGTTTCCATTTATTGGTATCTTCTTTAATTTCTCTCATGAGTGTCTTGTTTTCAGTGTTTAGGTCTTTCACTTCCTTGGTTAGGTTTATTCCTAGGTATTTTATTTTTTTTGATGCAACTGTGAATGGAATTGTTTTCCTGATTTCTCTTTCTGCTAGTTCATCATTAGTGTATAGGAAAGCAACAGATTTCTGTGTATTAATTTTGTATCCTGCAACATTGCTGAATTCAGATGTTAGAGCTAGTAATTTTGGTATGGATTCTTTAGGATTTTTTATGTACAATATCATGTCATCTGCAAACAGGGACAGTTTAACTTATTCCTTGTCAATCTGGATGCTTTTTATTTCTTTGTGTTGTCTGATTGCTGTGGCTGGACCTCCAGAACTATGTTGAATAAAAGTGGTGAGAGTGGGCATCCTTGTCTTGTTCCCGATCTTAGAGGAAAAGCTTTCAGCTTCTCAGTGTTAAGTATAATGTTGGCTGTGGGTTTGTCATATATGGCCTTTATTATGTTGAGGTACTTGCCCTCTATACCTATTTTGTTGAGAGTTTTTTTCATGAATGGATGTTGAATTTTGTTGAATGCTTTTTCTGCATCTATGGAGATGATCATGTGCTTTTTGTCCTTCTTTATGTTGATGTGGTGGATGATGTTGATGGATTTTCAAATGTTGTACCATCCTTGAATCCCTGGAATAAATCCTACTTGATCATAATGGATGATCATTTTGATGTATTTTTTAATTCAGTTTGCTAATATTTTGTTGAGTATTTTTGTATCTTTGTTCATCAGGGATATTGGTCTGAATTTTCTTTTTTTGTGGTGTCATTGCCTGGTTTTGGTATTAGAGTGATTCTGGCCTTGTAGAATGAGTTTGGGAGTATTAATTCCTCTTTTGCTTTTTGGAAAACTTTAAGGAGGATGGATACTAGGTCTTCACTAAATGTTTGATAAAATTCAGCAGTGAAACCATCTGGTCCAGGGATTTTGTTCTTAGGTAGTTTTTTGATTACCAGTTCAATTTTCTTGCTGGTAATTGATCTATTCAGATTTTCTGTTTCTCCCTAGGTCAGGCTCGGAAGGTTGTATTTTTGTAGAAAGTTGCCCATTTCTTCTAGGTTATCCAGTTTTATAGCATATAATTTTTCATAGTATTCTCTCATAATTCTTTGTATTTCTGTGGTGTTGGTAGTGATTTTTCCTTTCTCATTTCTGATTCTGTTTATGTGTATAGATTCTTTTTTTCTTGGTAAGTCTGGCTAGTGCTTTATCTATTTGTTTATTTTCTTGAAGAAGTAGCTCATGCTTTCAATGATTCTATTGTTTTATTCTTCTCGATTTTATTTATTTCTGCTCTAATCTTTATTATGTTCCTCCTTCTACTGACTTTGGGCCTCATTTATTCTTCTTTTTCTAGTTTTGTTAATTGTGAGTTTAGACTGTTCATATGGGATTATTCTTCTTTCCTGAGGTAGGCCTGTATTGCAATATACTTTCCTCTTAGCATGGCTTTCTCTGTGTCCCACAGATTTTGTAGTGTTGAATTGTTGTTGTCATTTGTCTCAATATATTGTTTGATCTCTGTTTTCATTTGGTCATTGATCCATTGATTATTTAGGAGGATGTTATTAAGCTTCCATGTGTTTTGGGCTTTTTTGTTTTCTTTGTGTAATTTATTTCTAGTTTCATGCCTTTGTGATCTGAGAAGCTGTTTGGTACAATTTCAATCTTTTTTAATTTACTGAGGCTCTTTATGTGGCCTAGTGTATGATCTATTCTTGAAAATGTTCTATGTGCACTGGAAAATAATGTGTACTCTGTTGCTTTTGGATAGAGTGTCCTGTAGACATCCGTTAGGTCCTTCTGTTCAAATATGTTGTTCAGTGCCTCTGTCACCTTACTTATTTTCTGTCTGGTTGATCTGTCCTTTGTAATGAGTGGTGTTTTGAAGTCTCCTAAACTGAATGCATTGCACTGTATTTCCTCCTTTAATTTGTATTTGTTTCACATATGTAGGTGATCCTGTGTTGGGTGTATAGATATTTATAATAGTTATATCCTCTTGTTGAACTAATCCCTTTATCATTATGTAATGTCCCTCTTTGTATCTTTTTACTTTCTTTGTTTTGAAGTCTATTTTGTCTGATACAAGTACTGTAACTCCTGCTTTTTTCTCCCTTTTAGTTGCATACAATATCCTTTTCCAGCCCTTTACTTTCAGTCTATGTCTTTGGGTTTGAAGTGAGTCTCTTGTAGGCAGCATATAGATGGGTCTTGTTTTTTAATCCATTCAGTGACTATGTGTCTTTTGATTGGTGCATTCAGAGCATTTACTTTTAGGGTGATTATTGATAGGTATGTACTTATTGCCATTGTAGACTTACATTCGTGGTTACCAAAAGTTCAGTGATAATTCCCTTACTGTCTAACAGTCTAATCTAACTCACTTAGTATGCTATTATAAAAACAACTGAAATGTTCTTTTTTTCCCTCTTTTTTCTTCCTCCTCCATTAGGTATCATATTCTGTACTCTTTGTCTATCCCTTGATTGACTTTGGGGATAGTTGATTTGATTTTGCATCACTTACTAATTAGTTGTTCTACTTTCTTTGTTGTGGTTTTATTTCCCCCAATGACAGCTATTTAGCCTTAGGAACACTTCCATCTATAGCGGTCCCTCCAAAATGCACTGTAGAAGTGGTTTCTGGGAGGTAAGTTTTCTCAGCTTCTGCTTATATGAAAATTGTTTAATCCCTCCTTCAAATTTAAATGATAATTTCCCCAAGTGTAGTATTCTTGGTTTGAGGCCCTTCTGTTTCATTGCATTAAATATATCATGGCACTCCCTTCTGGCCTGTAAAGTTTCTGTTGAGAAGTCTGATTATAGCCTGATGGCTTTTCCTTTGTGTGTGATCTTTTCTGTCTCTCTAGTTGCTTTTCAAAGTCTGTCTTTATCGTTGATCTTTGCAATTTTCAATATTATATGTCTTGGTGTTGTCTTTCTTGGTCCCTTGTGTTGGAAGATCTGTGCACCTCCATTGCTTGAGAGACTGTCTTCTTCCCCAGATTGGCAAAGTTTTCAGCAATTACCTCCTCAAAGACACTTTTTATCCTTTGTCTCCTCTCTCTTCTATTGGTCTCCCTATAGTGTGAATATTGTTCTATTTGGATTGGTCACACAGTTCTCTCAATATTCTTTCAATCTTAGAGATCCTTTTTTCACTCTGTGCCTTAGCTTATTTGTATTCCTCTTCTCTAATTTCTATACCATTAACCATCTCTTCAATACATCTAATCTGCTTTTAAATCCCTCCATTGTATGTTTCATTTCAGATATGGAATTTCTTAATGATTGAATCTCTGTCCTAAATTCATCCCTGAGTTTTTGAATATTTTTCTGTACCTCCATGACCATGTTTATGATTTCTATTTTGAACTCTCTTTCAGGAAGATTGGTGAGTTCAGTTTCATTTGGCCCTTTTTCTGGTGTTTCTGAGATTTTTGTTTGAACGAGGTTCCTTTTACATTTCATGTTTGTCTGTGGCGCCCTCTAGTGCCCAGAAGCTCTAGTCTCTGGAGCTGTTCAGCCCCTGGGTTGCAGGGGAGCAGCGCTGGTGCCCGGTGGGAGGAAAGAGAGGTTTTCTGCTTCTCGGCTGCAGTGCCTGTGTCCACTGTCAGAACCATGGACCAAGCACAGAGGTGTAAGGCTCTGTGCTTTGTATTTGTAGCTGCCATAGGTGGGGCCTCCCTCTTGCTGGCCTGATGCCAGGGCAGGGACTGCCGGTTTGTGGGCCTGTGCTGGCAGGCCAGGAGAAAGGTGCAGCATACTGCGTATCACAGTGGAGGGCCTCAGAGTTTAGTATCCAGCCAGGGGGATGAGGTGCCTGAAGCTCCTGAAAGTTGCCAACCTGCTGGGCAGAGCATGCCCTGTTAACCCTGTCCACCTATCCCTTCTCTCACACAGCAAGCTCCATGCAAATCCTGCCTCTACAGCAGCCCTCTAGCTGCTAGGAAGCCTCTCAGAACACCTGCCTTTCCTTTATCCCAGAGCTGCCAAATGTGGATCCCTGTCCTCCACAAATGGCTGGAATCTCAGTCTCTCAAGTGTTCCACCTGTCTTAGCTTTCCAATCCCACTAATCTCCAGAGCACCATTGCAGTGTAGGTTTGTGCTCCCAAAGCAGATCTCCAGGGCTGGGTGTTCAGCAGCCCTATGCTTCCACCCCCTCCCAGATCCATTTCTCTTCCTTCTGTCAGTGAGCTGGGGTGGGGGAAGGGCTTGGGACCCACCGGATCAAAGTTTTGGTGCATTACCCCGTTTCGTGAAGTCTCCTCTGTTCTCCAGGTGTATGCAGTCTGGTGCACCCTTCCTGTTGCTCTTTTAGGATCAGTTGTACCAATTATATTATCATATTATATGTGGTTTTGAAAAGAGTTCTCTGTTTTACCTCTCATGCCAACATCTTGAATCTGAGTCTGCTGCTGTTTTGTTCCTTCAGTTTTGCTTTGTTGTTATACTCTACAAATGAGGGAAATCGTTTGGAACTTTTCTTCCTCTGCCTGGCTTTTTTCACTGAGCATAATACCCTCTAGCTCCATCCTTGCTGTTGCAAATGGTAGGATTTGTTTTCTTCTTATTAGCCAGCTTCTTTCTTCACTTACTACTATTAAAGCATCTAAGAAGGAGAAGAACAGAGATGATAAGATCACACAAGTGTGTAATTTTTACCACTGAATGCTCCACTGTGATCCAGTTCAGAGACCAGAGTCTGACCATCCAGATTGGCAGTGGGATGAGGTAGGTTTGGGGGAACTGCAGAAGTGAATGAAACCTAGAACTTCTCCAAGAGGCCAGCAAGACCACTGTGCTGATGCTGGCCTTTGCGGTAGTCACTATGGATAGTTTAAAAGGCAGAGCTTTTAGGTCCTCACGTTTTAGTGAAGGGCAAGCCTTACCCATACTGTGCAAATATTTTACTGATAGTCTTATTGATTTTATACTTTCCTGACTTTATAGTGTCTTTTCATGTTTGGCCCTGAGTCCTCCACTGGACAATGTGCTCCTTTGGGGCAGGTGCCTTGTCATTTACCTCTTTGTATTTTCAGAATCCAACATAGTGTTTGACCTTAAGTAGGCACTCAATGTTTGCTGATGATGAAGTTGCCTAGTTTATGGAGGATACTATTTAGGTTCATTAGAGCTTTATCAACAACTTTTTAATTGAAAACTATCTTCAAATCTCTATTTTGAAAGTTTTCTCAGTGTTTCCCTGTCTTAAAAAATAGTTTGAGCACTTTTGATACAGCTTGATGGGCTAAATTTACTTTCTGCCTTTGTACTTGTAGAAGGACACACACTTGGAAGAAGATATATGTGAAGAACTGCAGAGACAGAGGTGTGTCTTTTTAACTAAATTGTTACCCAAGGAAAGAGCCACAGAAAAATCTTTTGGAGTTTTGGAGTTACTCAGTCCAGGTGGTTGAAATAAGAAGCTGGGATCAGCCTTAGGAGGACAGGTTAAATTCTTTCTCCATTCTCTTTATGCCCCTCTCCAATGCTCTTTCTCAGAGCACAATGACAATTATAATAAAAAAATATAAATGGGAAAAAGTAATGGGAAATAATTATGCTGTCTTGCCAATCTACATGCAAAATTACATATATGAGCTCATTTAATCCACATAAGTGGGATAAAAAACTTAGTGCTACCATCTGCAATTTATAAACTGGAAAACTGAGGCTCAGAGGATTTGAACAATTTGCCCAAATCCTACCACTCGTCATGGCAGAGCCTAGAAAACACCCTCTTCTGGCCTATGACCTTCGCCACCACATTTTGCTGTCTCCTACGCTAAGAAAATACCTTAGGAACAATAAATTAGGGAGCTTTGGAGAACAGGGATGGCCTACTTTTCAGACAACTTTTGGACTGTTACCTAATCCATAAAAAATCTAGCTTCACATTTTATGAAAGTGGCAATCAGGGCAAGTGAGGGTTGACTGAAGATTTTGGACTGACACTTTTAGGGAGGTTTAGAATTAACTGAGAGACACTTCAGGTGGAACTTTGAGATTGACATGTTTTGCTTACTGTTCTGCATGATAGTCATTCTCTGTTGCAGGAATGATTCACTTGTATAAAATAATGACCTGTGATTGGCTTATTGTCAGAAAAAAATAAAGTCATGATAAATCAAGACAGGTTATTTTGAAGGTGACAAAAACCTGGGATGAGGTGCAATATTAGTTTTTTTTTATGTATGTATGTAATTTCATTAACCTTTTGTGGGGCTTTTTTGTGAGTCATAAATGAAGTTATTTTAACTGAGTGCTAATGTGGTGAGTGACAAGTGAAAGATTCAATTGAAATACTGCCACAGATTCTTTTGTTTTCCTGACCAGAGGTGCCATGTTCTCTTGATTCCTGATATATGGAGTATGAACTGATAAATACTTTTGGAGATGAAATTGTCAGTCACCATTATCACACTCAAGCAATTATCTTTTCTGGTGGCTTGTACTGGCATGAAATTCGAGTTCTAGAGTGTGGAAGCAAAGAGAAAGAAAAAAACAATACAGATGTGACCATAAATTGAACAAATGCTGAGGTTAGAAAAGATTTCCAAGGGGCTTAAATAGTGGGAGAGGGTGGACTTTGCTACTCCCTCTGAGATTAAAAGAGGGAAGGAATCCAGGAAGAAGGAGAATATTGACGATAGATCTTTCATGAAGCTAATGAAGTTTAAGCTTTAGGTCTCTTACATGATGGAGATTATTCTGAGGCCTTGATAGGGACTGTAGCAATGTGTTTACACAGCCAAATACTTTTATAAAATTTATGCCAAATATTTAACAGCAATCAATTAAATATGCTGTCTTTTTCCACTCTGATTTATTTTGCAATACATTCCTCCTCGTTTTGGGTGGTTTTGGAGTGACCTCAGACATTATTTGAGGTCTAAGGAAATTTGAGTGGAGGATGTATTTTGTTTTAGTTTAGTAGATTATATTTGTATGATTCACACTATCACTTTCTGTATATTTAAGTTACTACATTCTCATATTGGCATAGGAATAGCTTCCAGGAATACTCCTATTGCACATTCTGCCAACCTGACTGATGTTATGATTCACAGGTATGTGGCCAAAGTGATATGTCTTAAGATACTCAACATCTAAAGTATGTGTGAGGTGGAACAGAAACAAGGTTTAAAATACATGGCACCAGAAACTAGTCTGTAGAAAATTTTTCAAATCATCAGATGTATAAAACTGTACTTAGAGGATTGGTTTCTATGAATATTCTTACCTGTCAGGAATATAGTTAATAATACAGTGTGTAATCTAATCATATGTTTTTGCTTTTTGGAGGAAATTGTGTGAAAGAGAATTTGTCAGAACTCCTGTATTTTTAGGGCACATTTGTAGTATTTCTATGGATGGTGATTATATCTATAATAGCCATATCCAGAAGAAAGTTTAGAGAGGGAATATCAGTTATTTCCTGTGGCATATCAAACCTTTCCAAAAGGTATTGGCATATCAAACCTCTCCAAAAAGTATTGGCTTAAAACAAAAATCATTATTCTGTAATTGGCAACTTGGCCTGAGCTCTTCTAAGGTGGCTCATCTTGCTCCACATGGTATTTGCCGGGTGTGTCTGTAAGTCTAGGATCTCACTGGGGTGGCTAGTGCTTTGTCTTGTCCCCACATGACATTGCATCCTCTGCAGAGCAGCCAAGGTCTGTGCACATTCACAGAATGGGAGCATAAGCAAGGTCTCTTGAGACTTAGGCTCATAACCCGCACAATGTCACTTCTCAGGCATTGTATTAACCAAAGAAAATCACAAGGCTGGCCCACATTCAGAGTGGGTAAATACACAACCCTGTGGTGAGAGCTGCTGCAAAGCATTTATGGGCATATTTTGGTACTCTACCATGTTGGACTCCTCAGTTTGATAAAAATTTTTAACATTTACATAACAATACTGGGTTGTGGATCTGAAAGAAATCACTAAACTATCAATAAAAAAAAATTAAGTCAACTATGTTACTGCCAAGGCTGAATTAACATTCTATTCTCTCTCTATAAAATGATATTAGAAAGTTGTCTTATGAAAAGGCAGAGTATGGAGGCCAAAAATATGGTGGTCATGGAGAGAACGACCAATGAAATACATCTTTGATATCCAGTTGAATTTACCTTTGGTTTATATAATTCCATTGTCAGCATCATGCTTGGGAGCTAGTAAGGCCTAGGTTTGGATTAATTAACAGCTGAGACTTTGGGAAAATTTCCTATTTCTTTGAGACTCAGCTTTTCATCTAAGAAAAGGAGCAATACCTATTTCTTCATGTTCTTGTGGATAATTGATGTATTAAATAATGTATTACAGTGCTTAATACTCTTCTGGTATGTAAAAGGCAAACAGAAAGACATTTTTATTGAACATGCCTACTGCGACCCAGGTTCTATTTTTGGAACAGGAGTTATAGTGATGAACAAGATAAAATCCACAAAATCGTACCCTCAAGAAGGTTTCATTCTAGTGAGGAGCTTAAAATCTGGTAAGAAACTGACTTATTATGAGGAGTTTATATTCCAGGCCTCAACAAATTTTAATTCCTTTTTTAGCATAAAGATATGAATAAAATTATGAGGAAAAATACTTGGAGCAATAGTCTATGGAGATTTTTTACATTTCCTACTTAAAAGTGTTCGTTTATTGATCACAAAGAGTTTAAGGACGGGAGATGCCGGGAGTTCACATATAATGAACTTGCCCATACTGTAATGGAGGCTAAATTATTTAGGATCACTCTAATCCAGTTAGCTAGGAAAATTGGATCTCTCTCTGTCACATTTAAAAGAAAGATTCTTATCGAAGGCAAGCTGTCCCCTTGTTTCTTCAGTATCCTGGAGAATTAAAAGAAAATCTAATTTAGGAAAGCTTGTCTGTCTTAAAAAAAAACTCAATATGTTGAAAAGGCAACATTAAAAATGCATTCCCTATCTGAATCACAATTATATTAAAAATATCAAATATTGAGTTTGCATGCATTTTCTTTTACCATCTACTTTTCTATAGAACTAACATTACAATATGCGTTAAGCCTATTAATTACTTTTTCTCCTAGAGATGAATAAATTATCCTTGTGTAATTGCTTGGCTTGGGGGGGAAACCTTCAATTTTTTATTGAAGTTGCAGTTTCAAGAGACAGTTCATTTTAAAGCTTGCCTACCTTTAAACTTTGGCAATTGGTTTTGTGCTTGTGATTAAATAGAGTGTTTCTGAAAACACTAAGAATAGTAGGAAAACAGATCAACCTCTCATTTTGATTATAATTTAGCTGTAAACCTCACTTATGTTCTAAAGTTTTAAAATTATTTTTCTTTGTGTTTTACAAAATGAATTAAAATTAATGAAGAGCACAGTTACTTGGTCTACATGTGTGTGGGAGGTTGTAGAATGTTGGCTTATTGACTGATATGGGGTATTAAAATTTACAACTTATAATTAGAGAAACCTAGTCTCAAAAGGTGCCTTCTTCTAACAGCAGTTAGATATTATTGGCTCTTGTGTACTGGAATTAAATTTGTGTTCTCAGTTTCAAAACATATCCTTCTCTGTCTTTCTTATCCAGAATATGGCTTAATATTTCAGGTAAGTCACTCTCCAAATTCTCCTATTATTTTTTCTTTCTTTAAAAATAATTCTCCTTTTATTGTTCTTTATTCATTAAGAACTCATTCCCTATTGCTTTGGACTTTATTTTGAAGGTTGATTTGAAGAAAGTAAATATGTTGGCTTCACTCTCTGAACAGAAATTAAACTCTCTTAAAACAGTAACTTCTACTTTTGAATGGATCTTTTTATTTTCTTCTCTACTCTAAACTAAATCCCTTTGCAGTCATTCACTATGAGAAAGTTTATGAAAACTTCTTTGTATTCATATGATTCTTTCTCCAAATAAACCTTCTAAATCACACAAATAGATGTTTTAAATCTCTAGACTTGAATTGCCCCCATTAGACTGACCAATGCGCTCTCTTACCTTTCAGTCATTGTGAGCTCCTTTCTATGTAACATGTTTTTTTCTCTATATAAAGAATATTGTACAAACAGCAATGATCATTAGAAAAATTGATAAATTGAACTTAATCAAAATGAAATACTTTTGCTCATTGAAAGACATTTGTTGAGAATATGAATAGACAAATCACATATACCTGACAGAATATCCAGAATATGTAAAGAGCTCTTATATCTAAACAATAAGGAGAAAAATAATCAATAAAAAGATATACACATGGCATCACTAGTCATCAGGGTAATACAAATTAAAATCACAAGATACTACTATGTAAAATGGAAGTTACCAATAACAGTGAGTGTTGGTGAGGAAGTGGAACAACTGAAACTGTCATACATTGCTGCTGGAAATACAAAATGGTCCAGCCAATGTTGGAAAAACAGTTCGGCAATTTCTTATGAAATTAAATATATACATTCCATAAAGCTGAGAAATTATTTACGCAAGAGAAAGAGAAATGTATTCAAATATTCTCAGCCACTTAATTCATAATATCAAAAAAGAAAAGGATGCAAATGTCCATTAGCTGTGGAGTAAACAAATTGTGCTATATCAAAACAATGCACTCTTGCTTAGCAACAGAAAGAAAAGAGTTACTGATAGATACAGTAACAGGGATCCATCCTAGAAACATCACTTCAGGTAAAGGAAGGCAGACACAAAAATACTTCATACTGTATGGTCTTATTTATATGCAATTTTTAGAAAAGGTGAAAGTATAGCTGACCAGAGATCACACCAAGGTGTACAAGGAGATTTAGTTTAAAAGAGTATTAGGGAACTTTTGGGGAGATGAAAATGTTCTGTATCTTGATAGAGTGGTAATTACACAGCTTCATACCTTTGCCAGACTTCATTGAATTGTACTCTTAAAATGAGTTAATTTTATTTATTTAAGTTATGCTACAATCAAACTGTTAAAAAAGGAATACTTATTTATTATGAATAATTTGGGAAAACAGATATGAAAAGCAAATGAAAATTTTCTTTCTCATCAGGTAATATAACTGCTATTCATATTTTTAGTACATTTTTACTTGAAGATTTGAATACTACAGAAAATGAAAAATCATAGTTGTACAACACAACGAATTTTCACAAAGTGAAACAGAACATTATGTAGCACTCTACAAGCATGCCTCCTGCCCTTTTCTCAGCAGAAATCCCTCTAGTCAGTAAAGGCAGAGGTTAGTGTTGTCTGTTTTTGAAATTTGTAGATATAGAATCATTTACTTTATGTCTTGTTCTGTTAGTTCAAAAATACCTTTGCAAGATTCATCCATGCTGCATGTAATTATAGTTCATTCATTGTTATTGCTTTATACTTTTCCATTGAATATGCCTGTTTATTTATCAATCCTCTTAGTATGATCATTGAGTTACTTCCAGTGTTGGGTTATTAAGAATAGGGTGATTGTGAACTTTCTTCTGTATGTCTTTGGATGAACGCTCTGTATATCTGTTAAGCATATACCTAGGAATGGGAGTGCTGGGCTTTAGAATATGCATATGCGCAAACTTAGACAGTTTCAAATAGTTTACCAATGTGGCTGTATCAATTATACTCTAATGAGCAGGGTATGAACATTCTGACTGATATACATATTAATACTTTGATGTATTTTTCACAGAATTATACAGCATATCTCCAAGTTTATTTTTAAAATTTGTTTAACTTAAAAAATTGTTCTCATTTGATATACATATGATATATAATACTGCTCTTTGAATTTCTTTTTAACATTATAACATGGCCATGTTGTTAAATATTTTCCAGAAATATGATTATTAATGGCTGCATAATATTTTATCATAGGGTTTTTACCATCCCATGCAGCTATTGTCTGAGCTTCAGTTTCCTCAGCTATACAACAGTGATAGTCATATCCACATTGTATGGCTTTTGTAATAGCAAAAAGTAATAGTAATAATATAAGTAGTACTTCACATAATGTCTAGCATATAATAGATGTTCAGTTAGTTGATTCCTTCCCCTTTCTAGCACTGTATTTATCTTTCCTGATAATAATTCAAATGGTAAGTAGCCTTTTAATTTCTTTCAAGTTTTGTAGTTTTCTGCACATGTCCTGTGCATATTTTGTTAGATTATACTTAAATATATCATTTTTAGAGTGTTATTATAAATGTGTTGTGTTTTTTATTTCAAATTCCAATACTTTGTTGTTGGTATGTAGGAAAGCAATTGATTCTTTTTTGGTGTATTTTGTATTTGTATTTTTTTTAATATTAACCTAGTATACTACAACCTTGGTACAACCACTACTTCTTAGTTTCAGGAGGTCATATTGTTGATTCTTTGTAATTTTCTACATAGACAATCATGTCATCTATACAAAGGCAAGTTTATTTCTTCCTTCCCAATCTGCACACCTTTGACTCACTTTTCTTGTCTTATTGTACTAGCTCGATCTTCAAGTATGATTGGCATTGAGAGAAATGGTGAAGAGGTCATGCTTGCCTTTGTTCTAGTTTATGAATGGGAAACATCCAGTTTCTTACCAATAAGTATGTTGTTAACTGTAGATTGCAGATTTTTTAAATTAGGTTTATGAACTTCCCCTTTACTCCTAGTGTGCTGAGTTTTTGTAATGAATTGATGTTTGATTATGTCAAATACTTTTTCTTCATCAACTGATATGATCATATGATTTTTCTTCTCTAGCCTGTTGGTGTGGTGGGTTACATTAACTGATTTTCAAATACTGAACCAATATTTGCATACTTGAAAGAAATTATGCTTAACTATGGTTTATGATTCTTTTTATTCATTGTTAGATTAAATTTGCTAATATTTTGTTGAGGATTTTTGCGTCTGTGAGTGACATTGTTCTGTACATTTTCTTCCTTGTAATGTCTTTATTTGATTTTGGAATTAAGGAAATACTGGCTTCACAGAATGAGCTAGGCAGTGGTTCTATCTTCTGTTTTTTTGGAAGAAATTGTAGACAATTGGTATTACTCCTTCATTAAATGCTTGGTAGATTCATCAGTGAAACCATCTGGCCATAGTGCTTTCATTTGGAAGGATTAATTATTGATTCAATTTCTTTAATAGGTATAGATAGACTTATTTAGATTATCAGTTTCTCCTCATCTAAGTTTTGATAATTTATGTCCTTCATGGAATTAGTCTATCTCATCTAAGTTATCAAATTTAAGGGAATAGAATTGCTCATGTTTTCCGTTATTACTATTTTAATTTCCTGGAATCTGTCATGATGAAATCCTTTTCATTTCTGATATGAGTAATTTGTGTTTTCTCTTTTAACTTGATTAATGTGGCTATAGGATTATCTATTTTATTGATCTTTTTAAAGAACCAGCTTTTGGTTTTGTTGATTTTTACTACTGTTTCCCTGTTTTAAGTTTCATTGCTTTCTGCTCTAATTTTGTTATATCTTGTGTTTACTTCAGAATTAAATTTATCTTCTTTCTCTGTTTTCCTAAAATGGAAGATTACATTTAAAAATTTTTTCTAGCATATGAATTTAATGCTATTAATTTCCCTCTAAGTAGTGCTTTTGCTGCATCCCACAAATTTTATAAGTTATATTTTCATTTCCAATTAATTAAGCACATATTTACATTTCTCTTGGGATTTGTTCTTTGATACATGTGCTATTTTGTAGTGTGTTGTTTAATCTTCAAGTATTTTGAGATTTTCCAGGTATTTTTCTGTTATTGACTTATAGTTTAATTCCATTGTCGTCTGAGAACATACTTTGTATAATTACTGTTTTTTTAAATTTTGTGTAAGTGTACTTTATGGCCAAGAATGTGGTCCATTTTTGTGAATATTGCATGTGAGTTTGAAAAGAATGTGTATTTTATTGTTGTTGGATGAAGGATTGTATATAAATCAATGAGATAAAATAGATTAATGGTGTTATTCAGGTTAAGTATATCCTTACAGATTTTTTGCCTGTTTAATCTAACAGTTGATGAAAGAGGTGGTCTTGAAGTCTCAACCTATAATAATGGATTTCTGTATTTCTCCTAGCAGTTCTATCAGTTTGTGTTTCTTGTAATTTGGTCTCTGCTGTTAAATATATACAAGTTAAGGATTATTATATCTTCCTGGAGAATTGACCCCTAAATCATTATGTTCCTCTTTATTGATGATAATTTTCCTTGTCTAAAGTCTGTTTTGCCATAGCTATTTCAGATTTCTTTTATTTACTGTTAGCATGCATATCTTTTTTTGACTCTTTACTTTAACTGTATCTGTATCTTTAGAGTTAAAGTGGATTTCTTGTAGACAACATACAGTTGGGTCTCATTTTTTAATCTGCTCTGACAATCTGCTTTTGAATGGTATATTTACATCAGTTACAGTTAAAGTGGTTGTAGATATAGATGAATTAATATCTACTGTGTTTTTAACTGTTTTCTATTCATTGAACATGTTCTATGATCATTTTTTTTCTTCACAGAGACACGTAGTTTTGGAGAGAAAAAATGAACAGGGGCAGAGGCACCTTTGATTTCTGGGTGGCCACATGGTCACCCATGGTATGGAGTAGTAGCTGTGCTGTGGTCAGTTACTAAAGTTAAAGGTTACCAATGGAATTCAACTCCATTGAGTTAGTTCTCTGAATACATAGGGAAATGCAGACTAAGAAGGAAAAAACTGAAATATATAATCCCTTGGTTATTGTTATCTGTAATAGCTACAATGAAAGAAAATGCTAGGTTGGAGCTTGATTCTGTATTGACGTCAGATTTGAGTCAATCAGAGCTTCTGCCACTGCTTTCAAAGCTGCCTACAGAGGGAAAAATTATGCAGGGACAACAGGAAGTACTCGTAAGACCTCTGGTTACCCGAGAAGATAGTTAATGTGGAGGACGGGCAAAACCAAGAAACTACTGAAACCAATCTAGTGAAGGCAGTATAGTGTGAAGAATTTGTTTCATTCTGTAGATTGTAATCAACTCGCTGAAGAATTCTTACTAAAATGGGTTGTGAGAGTAATTAATTTAGGGGTCTTGTCTTTGATTTCGAATGTTGCAGGGTGAAAGAGCATGTTTAGGTTGATATAGGATCACTGAAGAACAATCACAGGTAGCTATATGTAATTCAGACACACAGGATATTATTCCTTGGGAACAGGCGGCCTGGTGAACTAGAAAAACATCATCCCGCAGTCTGTTTACACTGAGAAGGGGGACTGCCCAATCCCCCATATAAATGCCAAGTGAAATGCTCCAGATGAAGCAGCTGGTATATTTTGTATGAAAGCCTATGGGTCTGGCTTTATGATCATCAGATGGTCACCAATTGAATTTGCCTGTTACCTAGGTTAGGGTTGACACTGTGATTAAGGGGGCCCCTTTTATATAACGTTATTGCAGCAAAATAAAGAACACTCCAGGAAGCCTTGTAGAATTTGCTCTATCAGTTTTCCCTTATGGATCTTACAGATGTGAGTAAAAATACTGGATTAATTAACAAAAAAATGTAGGGAGGCAAAGGGGAGAGTTGGAACTCCTTCAGGAAGGTGAAAAATTTTAAACCATTATTAAGAAATGGGGTGAATGAAGAAAATATTTATAGGAGGGCAACAAAGGAAATAAAGAGGGAAGAGTCACAGGACTCATACCAGCAGGGTGGAAATCCTTAGATGGTTATGAAGAATGGGTTCAATAAAATGGACAATGATTGTATTAAAAGATTAAGTGAGGCATACTAAAAATTTTAAGCATTTATATGAGCAAAATTCAGTTTGAATTGGCAGTACCAAACCAGAAAGGCTTAGGAATACTCCACGGATAGAAGCTAGGAGAAAGACTTACGTGGATGATGCTGAAGCAAGGCAAGGAGATTATTTTTCTATAACTTAAGGAGTTACCTTATTTAGGAAAGTCTAGCTAGCTATTTTTTTTTGTGATTGGTTGTCCTTAGGACTTGATTTCTTAACCTTGAGGTATTTCAAGCTTAGGGTTTGGTCTGACTATGCAGACTACTGTTGGGTAAATAGAAGTTTGCACCCAGAATTTCCCACCCTGTTTGCATACCAATAGGCTACTGGTAGGGCTGCAACTAAGGCAAGGGGTGGTGAGAAAATATTCATTTTCTCCTCCCATCCATTCTTGGTAGGTAACTGGTTTTGTGCCCACCAGTCACCAGGGACCTGCCCATGGAGTTCCTCTCAGAAGGGGTGGGCAGGGAAGTGAGGATACCTGTGGCCAGAGGGGACAGACAGAGCAGGGCCTGGCTAGTGAACCCAAGCGAGTTGTGAGCAATAAAAACCGTTTCTCCCAACCCACCCTTCCCTTGTCCTCCTTTGATTTTATGGAATTCATAGGGAACTTGCCCCAGTTGGGGAACCCCTTTCCCCCCAGAGCTACACTACTAAGGTATTAAAGTGACCCTAGTCTAAAGGATTCCAAACTTAATTCACTGAAAATGGGGTTAAATCAAAGGTATTAATACAACACTCTTAAAGTTAGGTGGTCCAAAGGGACCCCTAGCTGACTCCAACATTAAAAGGCCCCAAATAAGTTCCTTAATTTACCACAGTTTGGAGAAATTAAAAAAGCCAGAAGGCAAAAACTACACTGAGAAACCTGACCTGCAATCCCTTTGGGCAATAGGCTGACAATAAAAATAAAGCTAACAAAAGGGTCAAGGTCTCTTGGTTTGGTGATGTTCTGGGGATCCAAAGCCTTTTGCGTGAATGGGTCAGGAGGTGTGAAAGTTCCCTGGAGACCTTGATAGCAGAGCCCCATGTTCATGGTACTAAAACCCACTGGTGAAGGTGTGACTAAGGCTACAGTTAGATTGAAAGAGCACAGAAATATAAGGCTTGATAGGATTATGAAAGTTGGAATTTTAATTAAATAAGCATTCTGTAATGAACTTGTGTCTCCTTTACCCAAATGTTTTTTTCAGGGAATGGATACTATGTCTGACTGGGGAACACTTCCCCTACCTAGTATAAAAGCAAAATCTGTTGATGAAGTCCTAATGGAGGCTACAGTTAGAAATGTAAAGTCTCATAGAATCAACATAAAAGTTTGTAGAATTGGTTTGTTTGAACAGGCTTAATGTCAAGTGGTTTCATCTATTTTACCTGATTGTGTTATGGAGATGGACATTCTATCTAAATGCAAAATGTTTCCCCTACCTAGTATTACAAAGCAGATGGTATGTGAATCTTCCCTTCGAACAATATTAATTGAACAAGCTAAATGGAAAACAGTAAGATTTCATGAGCCCACACAGTGTAGAATAGAAGCTGGAGTGCTGGTAGGAGCGAATTCTCTGTTTGACAGTTCTAGACTGGGCTATGGCAAGAGCCTCTGAGCACCTCCTCACAATGACTAACTACTGGGACTTTAGACTGGAGAATTTCTATTTCAGGAGCAATTACTAGCTTGCTTTTGGGCATTAATTGAAACTGCCACTGTGACTAAAATACATAAAATAATCTTGAAACCTGAAATTCATGTTGTTTCAGGTGATGTCAGAGAAACATCTTAATGGTGATCGCAGAGCCCAGAAGATTTCCACAATAAGATGGAAATAGTATATACAGAATCAGACTAACCAGGGAATGAAAGGAGAAGATGCTCACAAGCTGGGAGCCTCTTTTCCTCTTAGACTGAATCTGTGAAGAGCTGCTGGATTCTGTTGTCACTTGGTCAGTGTCCTATAAACAGCTCTTGACTGACCAACAAAGAGCTACTTCATTTGTGGATGGCAGTTCAGAGGTAAACAGACAACATCCTGTTTGGAAGGCTGCTGCTCTGATCCAAGAAGGTAAAAACAATATCAGCTTGGTGGGCTAACTTGCATGTTAAAGATAATATTCTTTCCAGAAGTGGAAAAGCTTGAGTATAAATGCAGAGAAGAAGGAAAAGTAGCTGAGGGTAAAGAAGTGAATAAATGGGTTGTTTAATTAGGGAAACCCAATATTGCATTAACACTTAACACTTTATAAAAGATCCAGAGCAAGAGATGATACTGTCTTTTAGCTCCATTACACCAGATTCCTGAAAGAGTTAAGTCATATATTTCTGAAACCCTCCTGCTTTTAGAACCTGATAAGGTTAGCAGCCTGAAAACCTGATCGGCCTTGCCCTGGGAGACATTTTCATGCAGTATGGTAATGGACTGGACTAATTATTAATGACTGAGTGGAATTCTAGTAATCTGCCATTATCTTTTGACTTTTATGATCCTTTTTCTGTAAGTGGTCCATAAAGGACCTAAGCCAAACCTACAACACTTTGCTTAGAAATCTCCTTGCTTAGAAATTATAAACATATTATTTCTGTGCTCATAAGTTGTACTTCTGCAAAACGTTAGGACATGAATACAACTCAGCCAAGTCCTTTGCCACTTTATAACAGGATCACCTTTTCTTCATTGTCCAGTAACGTGTTCTTCCTTTCTGCCTGAGACCTCAGAATGATCTTTACTGTCCATAATTCTACGAACATTCTTTTCAGTGACTCAGATATTCCCCCTGAGAAATTCTAAGGCTTTGAGAAAGATTGAGGCTTTCTCTACAGCTCTCTTTTCTTTCTAAGCCTGCATCAGAATCACCATTAATGATCCACTCATGATGACGTAGGTTTTTTTCTAGCATGCACCTTAAAATTATTCCAGCCTCTGCCCATTACCAAAGCTACCTCTACATTCTTAGGTATTTGTTACAGCTTCTTGGTACCAATTTCCATGACAGTTCAGACCCTCTTACCACGTGGCTTATCGATTAGGACCAACATTTGAGAATGCCTGTCTTAACACGACATTTATTTGCTCCAGGAAATTCTTATCTAGAAAACTATGGCTTGTAAAGTGGTAACTTCACTGTTTGCTCCAGGAAATTTCTAAATTATCCAGGAAAATTGAAATCTTACCTGGGCAAAGAGCTTTCTTACCCAACAAAAGCTTACTTATGAAGGCTTGTTCGGAACTCTTGTCTCACTATGTCTATCAATCATAGACTATTATTAATTAATCTGCCCAGGCCTAATCAGTTCCCTATTTTGAAAAACTTGCTTGTTTGAACCTAGACTTCAAATCATATATCTGTATATCTATATCTACCTGTATCTGTATCATCTGTATCTATATTCTCTTCTGACCTCCCCCTTCTGAAAACTACCCAGACTCCTAAGGCTATTTTGTCCCTCGTTGCAATAGGTTTAATCAACTTAACTTTGCTTGATCAACAAGTTTTTCTTATAGTGTTTGACCCCTTGTAGTATTAGACTTTCTGAGGCCAATGTATTGATTATATTCTACCATATCCTTAAAATACTGAATTTTCCTGAAAAATTAAATCAAATAGACAAGACAGCCAAATTTCTCTTTGGGTTTCATTGCCTGCTTCTATCTATTCCACCAATTCCCATCATAACAAACCATTAATTCTGACACATTCCTATAAATTATCAATATTTTTATCTCAACTCTGCAGGTAGGGAACCTGGGACAGAAGCTGACTTGCTCAAGGTCACTCAGTGAATCAATAGCTCGGCTGAGATACAACCTAAGTCCCTTGATTGTTAGGCCCATGCTTTACACCAGACGTTCTCTGGCATTATTCTGCTCTACCATCAATAAGTTACTGATCTCATTTCCTTCTTAGTTGGCAGAAGTCTTATTGTATGTGCTGATACCATTTCTGTAGTTCATACCTGGATTATTTTTCTGCTAGGTCGACTTCACAATATTACAATATTTTCAGAGTATGGCAAACATACTGTAAAATAATCTTTTAAAAAGAGACAAAAGATAAGGAGGTAGGAGAATTCTTAAAATATATTGAGTCTTACAATGTATTGCTTCATTGTAATAAAAAAATTCAAATAGGTTTCAAAATTGAGCTTTTCTTATAGGTAAGATCTATGTAGCCAACCACACACTGTAACTTTCAAAAGGAAAATGGGTAAACTAATGTTGCTTTGTAGTACCTAGGATAGCTAACAAATCAGAAGTACTATAAGTACAGTGCCCTTTATGTAAATTCACTTGATTTAGGATATCCTTGAATTATAACTTTTTATCCATTTCCATCTTTGCAATGTGTCTCCAAATAGATCATGAAATGAAATGGTTTGTCTTTCAATGGATTCCACTTTCTTCTGTTTTATATCTCCTTTCTTCATTCATGAGAATCATTTTTACATAAAGCTGCCATCATGATTTGTTGCTTTGTAGGGCGAGCTTAATAAAACACACTGTTATTAATTTCTACTGAGGGCTTGATCATTCCCACTCACCTCAGAAATTCCCACTCACCACGAAGAGGTAATGAAGCTCACTTTAAAGATGTTTCTGAAGCTTTGTGAAGGGGATTAGAAAGAGCTTTCAGGGAGCCAGCAGTGAGTTTACTCACCTAAAAAGAGAAGCTCCAAAAGATCCTGAGTAACTGCTCCCAGCTAAAACAAGCACATGGTGGCCTCTTTACACAGAACTTAATTAGGACATGGTCATATGACTTGTTGCAGAACTCCTAGAATCCCAAAATCTTGACTCCTAATATCTTAAAGGGGAACACCAGTTTTTCCCCAGGGGCTTTGCTCAGCATTTCATGAAAAACTTTTGTTTTGAAAAGTTTTTATTGCTTATTTAGGAAAGATAGATAAATGCTTGGACTGTATTGTATATATGTGAATCAGAGATAATCTCTGGATGAAGGGATTTGGATGGCGGTTGTAAAAATAGGGGATAGAAAAGAATTGGTCTTGAAAATAAATTTACAGGAAGGATAACAACATTAGGCACCAAGTTAGGAAAAGAAAATATTAAGCTAGGTGCCTATGTGCCTTGCAGGAGTATACAGATGATGGTGAAGAAACGATTCCTGCCTGGATCCAGCTCAATGGGGAATACATTATAAACAGGCCCCTGTAAGAACAGCTAAGTGTGGAAGCAAGATTCAGCTAAGCTAAGGAGGACTTCCTAGAAGAGAAAAATGAGCATAATTTAAAAATAATTCACCTTTGATATTTAAATTGTGTGTTCCTTTGTTAGGGCTGCTGTAACAGATACCACAGACTAGGTGGCTTAAACAGCAAAAATTAGTTTCTGCACAGTTCTGGGGACTAGAAGTTCAAGATCAAAGTGTCTGGCAGACTTGTTTTTTCCTGAGGACTCTTTCCTGGACTTGCCAATGGTGGTCCACTTGCTGTGTCCTCAAATGGCCTTACCTGGGAGTGCTCTCATCCCTGGTGTCTCTGTGTGTCCAAGCTTCCTCCTCCTATAAATAAGATTGGATTAGGAGCCACCCATATGACCTCAATTAACCTTAAAAACCTCTAAATAAAGTCACATCCTGAGGTACTAGGGATTAGGGCATAAACCTATGAATTTTGGGGGAACACAGTTAAGTCTATAATAAAATGTTACAGATTTCTGAGAGGCAGCATAGGCTTTTCATTTCCATCTTACTTATTTTTATTTTCTCCTTAATTGAGAAGCAATGTAGCATAATGACTAAGAGCTCAGCACCAGCTCAGTTGAATTCAGTCTTTGCCATGCCACTTACTGGGTATGTAACTGAAGGCAAATTGCTTGACTTCTGTGTATCTCAGCTTCTTTGCATGTGAAATGAAGACATTGCTAAACCTCATTCGGTTGCTTTGAATTTTAAATGAATGAATACATATAACATAGTAGTGTATGGCACATAATAAACATTCAATAAGTATAAAATATGAAGGATAGTAATAACTTCTGGGCATAAATTTGTACAATAGTGCTCATAAAAATTTATATTTTTTTGAGCTATATCCTATTTTTCATCAGATATCATAATCTGACAAAAAGATGTATAAATTTAAGGTCACCATCCCAGCTACAATCTGCATCACTTACTATTCACATATTCACATACAGCATACATCTGTCTGATCACCTATGTTTCTAAAATAATTCCAGTGAGATTTCAGGCACTTAATATTGTTAATAATAAAAACTCCACATGTCTTTTTCATTTATAGGAGCAGTAATTTCATACTTTAGTTTGCTGTGCTAACTTTGCCCTTAATCTAGTCTTTGGTACATGTGTCAGCCCTTTTATTTCCTCTTTATAAAGATAATCCATCATTCCTCTCTCATGTTCACAAACCCTTTAAATAAGAAGCAAGTAGGAAAATTTAAAAAAAGGATAATTATTATGTATTGTGCTTTTATCAATAGCACCTTTCATCAAAAACAATAACTTTCTAATATCAAATCTAGCTGTTTTTAAGCATCAACCAATTTATCCAAAGTGATGTCTCTGCAGTATTTTGTTCTTTTTATTAACACTTGCATAGCATTTGATTTCTGTCTGGACCTGCCCTAAACCCTTTCCATATATTAAATTCTTTAGTCCTCACAGCAGCCCATAAAACAATGGTATTATCCCCATTTTAGAGGTGAGGAAACTGAAGTACAAGGAGATTAAGTTAATCACACTTCACGCAGTGACTAAGTAGTGGAGCCGTCAATCAGGTAGGGCACTCACAGCTGGGTTTTCATTTCAGGGACTCCTTTCTCTTTTGGCTTAGAACAGACTATTTATTTTCCATCTTTCTGGCCATCCCTTCTTAATATCCATTATTAGGTCTTTCCTTTTAGGTGGGATGGTTCTTAAGTATTGGAGTGTCCCAAGGCCCTAGTCTTGGAGTGCTTCTTTTCTCTTTTTACACTCTCTCTCATTCATTTATAGGACTCATATACAATCTAAATAAAAATGGATCTATTTGTGTATCTCCACAGCCACCTTTTTCCTGAATTGAGCACAACCTACCAGCCACTTCCAGCGTGGATGCTGACCATACACAACATCGAACTCTCCATTTGCCTCACTCTCCCCAAATTGCTCCTTTTCTTTCAATTCCAGTCCCTAAGCCTGGTAGTGGACTCTATAGTCTCCCTCATTTCACATGTACAATCTGGCACCAAAGTCTACTGTCAAGCCCCAGAGGGCTTCTATTTTTGCCCTATGTCTAATCTCACTATCACTGCTTCAGTTTAGCATCTGTAGGTAGAAATCACATCTACTCTATTATTTTCCATTAATGATTTTTCCTTGCTAAAGTTACTGTTTGAATAGCTAGTTCATATTAGCATTTTCTGCAGTTTGAGATGTTTTAATCATTTCATTACTGTTGTTTCCCCAGTATTCCCGGACTAAGCCAGGATTTTATTTTTTGTGCTAGATTTCTGGCTTCTTTTTGCAAGGAAAGAATCCAGTTCCTATTTCATCTCAGTAATGTTCTTCTGTAGGAGCAAGATACTTTCAGGATCAAGCTTTTAAAAAATAGATGAGTTTTTCTTTCCTTAGCAATCACCAATGCACAAATAGAACACAAAAGGAAAAAAGATCTTTTAAGAAAAACCTTGTATATTTTTCTTTGGACTAGTTCCATGATCTACAAAATCTTTTTGGGGAGGATATGAATTACATTGTATATTATCTCTCACTTGGACTTATGCAGCCTTCAGACTTGTCTCTCTCTCTCTCTCTCTCTCTCTCCAATCGAATTATCCTTGATATAATCTTCCTAAAAATAGAAAAAAGGTATATTAGCCATGGGGTTAAGTGAAAATTCTTTCAAATGGCTTGCAGAGCCTTTGACAAGTTAGCTGAAAATGACCTCTCCTGCCTCATCTCTCTCTCCGCACCGTGTCCTCCATATTCAAGTCATGGCAACTTCTGTCCTCCGTGCCTTTGTGCAAACTTGTATCTCTTTCCCTAATGCCATTTGCTCCTTCCGTATCTAAAAACCCAAACAATCCCTCAAGACTTGATATGACCACTGGACACTTTTACCCAATGTCTTAAACACCTACCCATCATATTACTCAGAGCAACCCTGCTCTGCCCACGATTAAAGGCCAGGATTCTTGAGCCAAATTTTCATCTAGCTCTTGGCTTCCAACACTTTTCTTACAGTTGACTAACTCCCAACCTTTTGTTTCTAAAAATTAATTTAGATTTAACATACTGGTTTTTACCACAAATTTTTGGACAGATTTTACTTTCAACATTGTCCCCAGGCATGCGAGGCAACCATCAGGATGAAGTCTTGACCCTAGACTCAGTCAGACCTCAGGAAACTCCTAAAAATCTGATGACCTCTCATACGGTCTGTTAAAAATCTTTCTATTATTCTCAAACATAACCGGTCACTGCCTCTTTAAGGATTCCATGGTCATCCTTTACTCATACTGCTGTTACAATATTTATGTACTGCAGTTATACCTACTATAATACTTGAGACCACATTCTCAGGTGTGGAGATGTAACTTGGCATTTCTGTAACTCTGTTTCTACTGAACCCTCTATCAGACACTCACTGTTGTTCCCAGAGTCCTTCATATCCCTCTTACCACTTCTTCCCCTGATGTCAGTGTGCCTTCATTTCCCTCAGCCTGTACCCGTGATTCTTCTTCACAGGAGTGCTTTCACACTCCTGGGGCTGTGTCTCCCAGAAGCCCAGAGGCTGCAAGTTCCTGGGAATTACATCTTTCCAGGGTGGCTCTTAGCCAATGACTGAACAGTGAAAGATCCTCATCCACAGGACAGGAGCAATCTCCTCTGAGTTGTATGTGAGACTTTGCCTGAACCTTTGCTTGACTTCTCTCTCCCCCATTCTCTGCTTGCATTTCTCCTCAGGATCTGCTTCAGAGGATCTTGACCTAAGACATCACTTCATCTCCCACTTCCAAGTCCATTTTGTTTGATCACAGAAAAATTTGTCTAAATGAGTTCTGAGTAAACTTATGTCACTTCAGATTTAACCTCAAGCAATTCAAAATTTTTGCCATCCAATCTCTTCTCTTTTCCCTGGGAGT
This sequence comes from Manis javanica, assembly GCF_040802235.1. Lineage (NCBI taxonomy): Eukaryota > Metazoa > Chordata > Mammalia > Pholidota > Manidae > Manis > Manis javanica. Next base: position 58,578,963 of record NC_133159.1, read on the forward strand.
TCTGGTTAAATAGTCATGGTGGTGGTGATGTTTTTACAATGTCATGAGTACAACACCCAATTATCTGTTTCCATATTTGTTGTCATTACTGTGGTTAATAGTAATAGTTTTATAGTGCTTAGATCCCTGTCTTTTTTTTAATTCCAAGCACTTAGAACAGAGATACTTACTTTTGAGTGAACAAAGTAATAATACAACACATTTGTGAGCTAGGCATTATCATCCTAGTTTTACAGATGATGTAAATAAGGCTCATAGATACTAAATAACTGAGTCAAAGGAAGAAAACTGATTAATAGCAGAACACAATGCAGGTCTTCTGTGTCAGAATAAAATTTTCCACACCACCCACCCTTGCCTTCCTCCATACTAGTACTAAAGATCTTGTAGCTATGCCAATATGTCAGATGCTCAAGGGAACGTCCTGCTTATGTTGATCTCAGCCACCAGAAAGTAAGTCACAAACATCTTCCTATAGGCCAGTTAGACAAGAGAAGAGTCATTTGAAAGCCTTTGTCACTACTGGAAATGAAAAACAAAATGTTCCTAACTAGGCTTCCTTTTTGAATATGAATATTAATTAATTCCTTCTTCCTTAGAAAAACTCTTCATACCTTGAAACTTTCATTGGAAACCCACATGTAATAAAATCAAGCATCAGTTTTGATACCATTTTTATCTGCTTTATAGTCCCCCTTTTGGGGAGAGGAAGAGGTCTTGCCATGCTGAAGGAGAAGTATTGGGTCTTCAGGAAAGGTATTTGCAGCTTGAATGAAAAAAACAAAACAAAATAAGTAATAATGAAAATATTCCATGATGGCAATGAAAGAAATGTACCCTAGGAATGTTTAATGTAAGGACAATCCTCTTAAATGATGGACATTACAGTGAGGAAGAAGTCTTAGTATGATGCTTTTTTAATAACATCAACTCTCACTCTTAGGAGTTCAATGCCTTAAATCAGGTTATATCTTATGTATCTTATATAAAGGCATCTCTGATATCTTCAGAGTAGAGGTGGCATGACCTCTTGTTCCTATGCATGTGTGCAGGCCTCTGGGCCCTCCTGTTGTAGTATCATACCTGTGCTGAACTGTGTTGAGTGCAGCTGTGTGGAGCGATGCTGCTTGTATAAGTAAGCTGCCTAGCGGGAGGGAGAAACAGTGCAGTTTGAAAGACGTGATTTAGTTAATATGCTTTGTTCTGCCTCCCAGGTACTTGGGGGCACATCTTTTGTTATTCTGCTTAATTCTCCTGACAAGGGCATGATTTGGCAGTTTATTAGGGAACAACATCACCATTTAGTGGAAGAGCATTTTCCATTTTAAAACTTTTAACTTGAATTAATGTCATGTAGAGTGTATTTGTTTTAACCTATTGACTCTTAGCACTTAAACACCTTAGGCAAGATCCATCTGTATGTACAGAACCTGAAATCATTTGCAAGTTGGTAATGTGTCTAATTATAGCAGTTTTGAATGCTATTATGAATTAAATACAGTAGGATCATCTTATATTCCATTTTGAGATCTTGAAGTTGACATTTGCTTTTTGCAAATAAATTCTATGTAAAAATTGACATGGTGTTTTCTCCAGCTTGCACATTTATGGTATTTGAATCTTTTCATTGAAAGCCCTGAATAGTAACTTGGGGACTCTTTTTATTCCTAGAGGTTTATTGGGAATGCCTATATTAAGAGACATATTAAAATGTTTAATAATAATTAATATATTCAGGAGTGCCCCCAAATAAAACTTCAAGCTTAAGGAAATTTGACCTCAGCTAAAATTCCCTACTGTGTGCGTGTCCCCTCCCTCTAGTGTCCACTCTCCTTAGGAAGGCCTCTTGTGCATCATCAAGAGCCTTGAGGACTCCTCCGCCTGAAAGGGCTGAGAGCTGCCTCTTGCTGGAGTCCAGGAGGGGCTGAAAGCAAGGATATCCCTGGGTTCTCTAATTCTAGCTCAGCCTCATGAGAACATTGGGCTCTGGTGGACACCCTAAAAAACATTCATTTTACTTTTACACTTACGTAGTTTAAACTCAGATGGAAAGAAAAATTGTTGCTTTATTAGCATTTCTCTGGCCTTGTCTTTTTAGGAACAGTGGATATCCATAATTGTCTTAAAGAGCAATAAGCTTTTTCTTACTTGATAACTAGAGAGTAAACTCCATGTTGGTTTTTATAGGCTATTCTCTGTGTTGCTTGGAAAATGACTTTGGGAACCAGAATCAGAGAGGTAGATTCAGAAACCAATCTTGATTCATTCATCTAATAAATTTAACTGAGTCCTTACTATGTGATAGGAATTATTTGAGGTGCTGGTGAGACAGTGATGAACAAGGCAGATGAAGTACAAACTCTCGTGAAGCCTATGTTCTGATGAGGGTAGGAAACAAACAAAATACTTTGGAAGTAAAGAATACAAATGCCAGATTAAGTGTTACACTCAATGTTAAAGTGGAGTGGTGTGATAGAGAGTAATTGGAGCTACTTTAGACTATCAGGGAAGGCTTCTTCAAGAAGGTAATATTTAAGTGCTAGTTGAATAACAAACAGCAGAGAGCAACATGTGGTTAAGATTTTTGGCAAGGCAAAGCCCCTAAGGCTAGAATGAATATGTGATGTTCCACTAGAGGACCTAAGGTAGCCAGGATAGTTCAAGAGTTCTAGGCAAAAGGAAGAATTGTAGGTGATAGGAGAGAGGTAAGCAGAGGTCACATTATCGAAGGCATCATAGGGCATGGTAAGGAATTTGGGTTTTATTCTGAATCTATGGGAAGTCACTGGAGCTTCTATGCAGGGTAGTGCTATTTCAAAGTGATCACACTGGCTGCTGTATGGAAGGTCAAACAATGCTAAAAACTCACAAGAAGCAGAGGAAGAGCGATGGCTAATTAGCAGATGTTTTCCCTTGGAGGTCTTCCTTTCCCTTTCTTGTGAGTTCTTAGGATCTTTTGACTTTTGTAACCTCTTATGATGGCTGAAACTTTACTTGAAATCTTGCCTCAACGATATTGCTTGGTTCCTAGCATCAATAGATACAAGAAACACCAACATTTCATATATCAACTAAGGGAACCATGAAGATAACATTTTTAAGACAGAGGGTGTCCTGGGCATGGTCAGGTGACTACATATAATAAATATATAAAGTTGGAGCTGATAAAGGGTTGTGATATTGCTAGTTTTAGAATAAAAGTGATATTAAGAAGTTTTAATGGAGTGACTTGGATAACAAATCTTGTGGTTTAAGTAAGGAAGTTCTAAGTAACATCCCTGTTGGCCATTTTGAATAAAGTTATTCACAAGGCTCTTGATGTGGATTATGAAACTCTTGTTTGTGATGCTTCACTTTCACATTTCAATTTACATTTCTTTTTTTAAAAATTCTTACTGTATGTGCCAGTTACTGAGCTTAGACTGAGAAACTGCTGAGAACAAGGTAGTCAGGCTCCCAGGTCTTATGGAACTGGCAATCTAGAAGGAAAGAGAACAGCTAGGCACTTGACTGACTGTCATTATGAGGAGTGCTTATTATGTCCAACATCAGTTGTTCTAAGTCTTTCTTTATATCTGAAAATTTACTGGTGCCTAGGCCCAAAAGCCAACTAGACTGTCTGGATAAGGCCACAGGCACAGTATTTTTAAAAACTCCCTGGAAGATTCTATTGTGTGTGCAGGATTTGGAATCACTGTCCTACCTCAGAGATTTTCAGTCTCAGCAACTGACATTTTAGGGGAGGACACTTGTTGAGGGGGTGCTGCCCGGTGCACTATAAGCTGTTCAGCAGCATCTCTAGCTACCCATGACATGCCAACAGCACACCCTGCAAGTTTGAACAACAATGTCCCCATATACTGCCGGAAGTCCTGGGTAGGGAACCACTGTTCAAAGAAGCAGCGCCCAGCTGTCTCTTTCACTTACTTTCCTAAATACTCTCTCTTGCTAATTTATCTGCTTCAATAATGAAAGCTCCTGGATGTTCCTGCAACCCACGCCCTCACTTCAGGACTTCAGTTACCTACAATGGTTTCCTCCAGATAACCACTGGAACTCCTTCACTTCTTTGAGGTAACTCCAATACCATTCTCCGCAAAACCTTCCCTCATTATCCTTTCTAAAATAGATCTCTTTTTATACCCTTATCCTGCTTTATTTTTCTTTACACAGCTTATTACTACTTGACATTATATTAATTATTTTTCTAATCTGCATCTCCCCATAATATGTAATAAATATTGTGTACTTACTATGTATCAGATCCATCTGGTAAGTACACAATATTTATTAACTTAATGAACAAATATGTGTTATGAAAATGAGAAGTGCAAGGTATTAAGGAAAAGTAATGTTTTTGTAAAGCAATCTACGATTTTTTGTTTCATCACCCACCACAATGATTAATTTTGTTTTTGAACTCTTACATCTAGCAAAAGCTGCTTTAAATTAAAGGTCATATGTGCATGCACACACATGTGCACACACAGGTATGTGACCAGTAACAAGCAAATGAATATGTTAAAATTTTACCCGGTTAAGAGGAAATAATTATATTGCAAAATCTTAGCATTCTTTTGAAGTTATTTCTGTATGCAAATGTTGCATTTATTTTACTCTATTTTTTTAACCAATGCAAAATGTTCAGTTATCTCTAAATTCTGTAACTGAACTAATCTATATGCTCAAAGCCTTATTTTTGGTCAAATGTTTGATTATATGAACACAGTGTCAATCTGTAACAAAATTTAGCCGATACTGGTGATAAGTCTACCTCTTAAGAGTATAACAAACATTTTCCATGGGATGAGGAAGGTTTTGCCCTTGTAAACTTTTAGAGAAAGCTTGGCAGTATTTTAAAAGTAGAATGTTACTTTATGCTTAAGACTATGATGTGAAGATATTAGAGGAAGCTGTGTAAAAGCAGGATGTGATTATTGTACAGTGGTGCCTTTTTTATATGCCCATTTTTCTACTTCTCAGTTGGGAAGCCAGTCCTTGCTTCTAGCCTAAGTGAAGGCCTGGCTAATCTCTGAATCAACCTTATATTCCTGCTACCATCATGAACAGAGGATTCCCAACAGAATCAAAAGCAGTAAAATCCTTTGGAAAGGAGGAATATGAAGTCAGAAATGTGAACATCAACTTGTCTGGAGCCAAGATATCACATCAGTGGGCACTGGGTAATGAGAAGCACTTTGTGCCTGGATCTAGTGGCCACAGGCCACTGACGGTAAGGTAGGAGGGAAGCTAACTAGTGTGTACTGCTTGCCTCTTACTTGCCAAGGACTTCACTTGCATTATCCCATTTCATCTGCACAATTACCCTACTAGGTAGATGTTATTAACACTATTTTATAGAAAAGAAAACCAAAACTCAGAGAGCTGAAATACCTTGCTAATGTTTCACAGTTAATAAATTATGGAGGCAGGACTTGAACCCTGTTCTAAAAGGTTCAAAACCCACACTTTTACTGCTATACCATATTGCCTAGAAGAGAAAAAGAGATGAAACAAACTTTGACACCATCACAATTTTGTGTCATTAATACTTGCCCAACACTGTATAGAATGACTAGGCTAAGTATAAGGAGTAATAATGGAATATAATGTAAAATAAGATGTATTTTTGATTTGACAAGGACTGCTCCACTTTCGGAACTCAAGGGGCTCTGGAGTAGCAGTATACAATTTTCATAAGACTCTAAAGAGTTTTTTGGAAGAGAAAACATTTCAAATCCCCGAACTAGCTTTCAGCCCCAGACTCAAGTGGATGTGCAAGTTTATTTATTACACTGACAAGACAAGAGGGGCCAAACCTAAACTACATCATGACTAACCCAAGAAGGGTAACTCAGGGAGTTTTAGGACATCCTCGTGGTGGAGAGTTGGAGGCCCAGAGCTATATTCATCTCAGTATTTACAGAAATATGACCTAAAATGTACCCACAAGGTGGCAAGTGGGACACAGGTACCAATGTGCCATCACCTGGAATGGCCCGTGATTTCCCTTTTCCTCCTAACATGTTATAGTTTCCCTTGAGAATATTGTTTTCTCTCTAGTCTACTCTCAAGGGCATCTCAAAGCCCTTCATCCTAAATCCAATATGTTGTAGACGGTGTCACCCAAGTCCTTCAGGGACACCTCACATTTTAGGGTACCTCCCTTGAAACTTGATTCTCTCTACTCTCCTGGATTTGGGAATGGCCAGAGCTGGCAGTGCCCTCAGGGTGGCACAGTGAAAATATTGTTCCTGCTGGCTAGCATGGTATTTCTTTCTCAGGATACATAAGATTTTGAATGATTCTCACTTATACAGGACACAGAATGAGTTCAGGGTTCTGGCTATAGACAGTCCAACTCCAACCCTTGGCTTTGTACTGCATATATGAGGCCATGTATCAGGTTTTGCCTGTGTTCCAATTGTGGTGCCATCTCTGGTACATGGCACTGGAGAGCTGTGGTGATGGCAGTGGGTGCCTTCAATTGTGTCCATACCTCATTCCTGACAACCAGCGTGCCATCCCAGCCATGGAGCAGGTGGCCTTCCTGGGGTAGCCTCGCTGATCACTTGTGGTTTTGGAGACCATTGTTCTGCAACACTAATGAACTCCTTTAATCAATGTCTTCTTCTACTGACCATGGAAATTCTGTGCTCTCCCTGGATGATCTTAATTTATGTCTGCTGAAGGACGGGAATTCAGTCAGTGAATGGTACAATCATTCTCACCATGCCCATGGGCTTTCCATGTGTTCTCTTAGCTGGTAGTGGTGTGTGGAAGCAGGGAATGTCAAGATTGAAAGATCACGTTTTAGGAATGCAATGACAATGGCTTCAATAGTTTGCTATAAACTGCATGTTTGTGTCCTCCCAAATTCATATGCTGAAGCCTAAAACCCTAAGTGATGGCATTTGGAGGTGGAGCCTTTGGGAATTGATTAGGCCATGAGGCTGGAGCCCTCATGAATAGGATTAGTGCCTTTACGAAAGAGATCCCAGAATGCTCCCTAGCTTTTTTCACCATATAAGGAGAGAGTGAGAAGACCATCTATGAACCTTCACCAGATACTGAATCTGCTGACACACTGACCTTAGACTTTCCAAACTCAAGAAATGTGGGAAATAAATTTCTGTTGTTTATAAACCAATTGGTCTATAGTATTCTGTTAAAGCAGTCTGAATGGACTAAGGCAGAGCTTGAAAAAAGATAACATTGGAGGAAATATTTTCCTATGTTTATGTTATAAAATTCTAAATCATATGTTTAACAATCAGAAAATAAACTATCTTTCACATTTTCCTAAATACTCTGTATAAGACCTGCATTTGGGGTCATCATCAATGAAACACTGTATAAACTTTGGAATAGTCATAGTAAGCCAATACTTTACAGGTAGCATAATGAATGATTGCATTATTATCTTAATAATGGTGTAACCAGCATTAAATAAATGGTATTAGGGAACTATAGAGGCAAGAGGATCTATCATATTTCAAGACAAAAGGTTTCAAAGAGCCATGGCATTGTGAGTAATAAAATTGCTACATATTTCTCTTAGCAAGAGATACAAAATTAGCCAGGAATAGAGCATTTAACAATAAAGAACACAAAGAGATGGTTTCCTAAACAAAGAGACGGTAGATGGACTCTATAAAGATTCTTCACATGCACTAATTAAACACTGAAATATATAAGTATTTCTTCTCTACCCACTCAGACATACCAATTATACTTAACATGGGCCTGTGAATTCTTAAAGATATTTTAAAGTCAAAGTGTTTATACTATATATAAAAAGTTTTTTCCTGGGTGCTGCATAACCCAGAGATTCCCTGGTGTCAGTAGAAGAAATTAAAGACATCACAAGATGTTTCTCTTATAAAGCACCTGAATGTATCTATCAAGTTAATGAAGCAAATGCTTTTGGAGGAAATTAATATGTGTGTAAATGGCAGGCTGGGGAAGTCAGGAAAAGGGGAAACTCCCCAAAACATCAGGGTAAAAATGAACAGACAACTTTTTGTTCCAGCAGGAAAAGTGCAGCATCAACACAAGGATTAGATATCTCCAAGTGCTAAGATTTAATAACAGGGAGGGACACAGTATAATAATAGGCCCAGCTTTTGATTACTTTTCCTAATGAGAGAGAAGCACAGCATGGAAAAGTGACAATTTGAGATAATTCAAAATGTCACATTAGCTTTGAGTTTCAGTCTCTTCTATAACCAGTCTTTATAAAAACTGCTAATGAGTGGTAAATTGGACTGATTTGAGTTTTATTTCAGTTTGCTTCTTGTGCTAATCTTTAGAGAAAGGATGTAAGGCAGTGGAATGTCATGGATAGCACATTAGAGCAGAAGTCAAGTGACCTGGGTTAGAGTGTGTGTCCTGCAATTAACAGTCTGTGCGGCACTAGGCAAGGAAGGCAAAGAAATAAACTGTTCATGAACATCTGTCAGGTACCACGCACTGTGCAAGGTCCAGACGAGATAGGTTAGTAAGGTGGGGGCCACATCCTGGAGCCACACATAGTCTAATGGTGGAGACTGACATGTAAAAAGATCATTGGAGTATCTTATGACAGGTCTTCTTAGAATTATGAGCAGCAGCCTGGAAATTCAGAATATAGTATGATTAACAAGCAATGAGGAAATCAATAGAGATAGATGTTACTGCTGTTCAACAGTAAAGAATGCAAATAATAATTAAAATATGTAATTTTATCATTCTAGGAAGTACATGCAAAAGAGTAAAAAGAAGCAGGTGAAATTAATTTTATTATGCATTTCATTTAATCCAGTGTATCTAAAATATTATTTCAAATATAATAAAGTTAATAATGAGATCGTTTACATTCTTTTCATTTTTTAACCAAGTCTTTGAAATTCAGTGTGTATTTTGTACTTACAGCACATATCAATTTTCACTAGCCCCATTTGAAGGGCTTGGTGGCCACACATGGCTAGTAGTTACCATTTTGAACAATGTAATGGTAAGTCTATACTTAATGTCAGAAAGACTTAAAGCGCATGCACTACATCCAGTGAGGGATTCCTAGCCTAACATGTGGACATCTGGAAAAGACCTAGAAGCTTTAATTCTCCACAACCATAGTTCTGATAAATGGGTTCACAAGCTGATTCTGGACTGGTGTGGAAGAATACTCTAAGAAGCTCGTAAAAAGACAGACTTCTAGATCTCTGAGATTCTGAGTCACTGGCTCTGGGTGAAGTTTAGGAATCTGTATTTATAAAAGAACTTTGACTATTCTTAGATGCATCCCAGTTTGGGAACTACAGGCAATAGGCTCAATATGAGGCATCTGTGGTGATCAAAAATGTATTTTATTTTAGGTAACATTAGCAGAATGATATTCCTCTGTGTGAATAAGCCTTAAGTTAATTTTCTCTTCAGAAGCTACACCCCTTCTTTTCTTGGACTGTGTGGTGTCTGGAACCCGCTCACCCTTCCCTTCAGCTCTGTCCACTTACTCAGCTGAGAGTTGGTGATGTCTCTATAGTAGGCTGCATAAAAGCATGCAGATTTCATTTTTCACTGTGTTCATACATTCTTGTCTAATGTCTTTCAGACAAGTTGTCCCAAACCTGCCTATGAAATCATTCTAGAAAATGATTTCTAGAAAACTAAAAGAAAAGTTTCAATGACTCTTTTCTAGATCTACCAAATCAGAAGCCTAAGGAATGAGATTTTGAACTCATGTTTTTACAAGTTTCCCAGGGAGCACTTGTTCTGTGGAGAGGCATTTGGAATGCAGTGACCTAGAGAATCATTTGGGAATGTATTGCTAAGGTTGTTCTTTCATTGCCAGATTTCAGATCAATTTTGCACCATACACAGTGTCCTATAATGGTCTCAGTCAGTCCTTGGATACTTGGCAGCTTACTAATTGTAAATTGTTTTCAATAGAGCAGCCAGAGTGACATGTTAAAAACAAGTCAGAATCACATTGCTTCTCTATTCTAAATGAAATAGTTTTCCTTCTTAGGGTAAAACCCATCGCGCTTAATACTGCTCATGAAGCAGCTTTTGGATCTGAAACTCTACTTCCCCTCCAATCTCAGCTCCTTCTAATTTTTCTCCTTACTTGCTCTTCTCCATACATTCCTAGAAATGCCTCCAACACAACAAAAATAGTCTTGTTTTTGGAAACAAAGGGAAGTCATTTACCAGTGTGGGGAAGTTGGGGTTCCTATGGCCAGGATCTTCACTGAACTTAAGCCACCTGATGATGTAACTGGCCTGTTGCTAGGCTACTGCTTTCACACCTTTAGGCAATAAGCTGTTATTGCGCTATATAGAGAGCTTGGCCCAGTGCTCTGGGCAGAGGTAGAGATGCTAGTGCTCAACCTACTGCCAGGAGACCAAGCCGGGTAATAAACCCTTTCACCCCAAAGAACGTTTTGCTGTCAATTTCTTTGGTCACATTGAATCCATAGTGAACTTGCCTGGGGCTGAAATCCATTGGTAAGACAATTGGTGAAAGTCGACAGGGTTCATTGTTGACCAAGGAAAAAGAAAGGTTGCCCTTATGGGAGGGGTGCTTCAGCAGGCTGCCCCTGTGAATGGGGAGACAGTATATCATACCCCAATGGGTATGGTCTGAGGTGGCTTGCTTCCTAGAGGACTGGGACCCACCCCAGGACTGGAGGCAAGTGGAGGTGATACCTGAGGCTGTAGGGGTGGCTCTTGCTTAGTAAATAGGCCTATTAAGAAACAGAGTGCTTGTGAGGCAGTGGGAACTGTGGGTTGGCTGCTTCTCACAGTATTAAAAAGGTCTACAGAAGAGACCCAAGAAATGGCAGCATGAGAACGCGAGCTGCAAACTTCTGTGGGTTCCCTGAGGAGGGAAATGACATTGATGCAAGAGGAAGCAGGACAAGAACGCCAGCCTCAAGGTGCCATTGGAGAGGTAAACAATTCCTTACAGAATGAGATGACAATGCTGCCAGGTGTTCTGAAGGAGGAAGAGGCCATCAAGGAAAAAGACAAGCTCCTGAGAGAAGCACAGGTGGGTGGCACGAGAACATCAGCTGTGCGGCATTGACTTGAAGGTAAGAGAGCTTCTGAAGACTGAGATAGCATTGCTGCGAGGCACAGTAGAAAAGGTAAAGATTGTAGCAGAGGAGGCACTCAGGGGAGAGGAGAGAAAGGTGCCATCAGCCCCAGAAATGGAGGAGCTGGGGAAGGATGAAGGGGTGGTGCCGGAGGCCCTCCTGTATTGAAAGCATGCACAGTGGTTGTGAAGAAAATAAAGACCCAGAAGCTGAAAGTTCCCCAAGGAGAGGAGCAGCCCCCTCCCCAGGTTGTGGAGCACTCTATGGTACGCCCTTATACTCAGGCTGAGCTCGTGTATTTGGGCTCCTGGTTTAGGCAGAAGCCATTGGAGTCACTATCAGCTTGGCTCCTGTGTCTGTGGGACTTAGGGGTGGATGGAATTGTTCTGTCAGGATCAGAGATGGGAAAGCTGTCTTCCCTAACTGTGCAGCCTGCCTTGAGGAAGCGATTACAAAATGCACATCAGACCCCAGGGAATCACTCCCTCCTCAACTGGTTTATGGCTGCACTTCGTGCTGTGTGGCCCAATCTGGGTGATCTGCCATCCTCTCCTGTTAGATGGCAGATGTATGGTGAGCTCCAGCATGTGCTACGAGAGCTAGGCATAAGAAATGCCATCTATAGTCCAGAGAATTATGGCTCTGATGAAGAGGTTTTCACTACTGGGATGAGAAATATTGTACTTCAAACAGCTCCTACATCCCTCTTTGGGTCTCTAGTGGCCATTCTTTCCCCTCACTTAGGGCATCCCATAAGCGAGGTGACATGTACAGTAGCAGACTTAGGAGAGGCTGAAGTGACGAGAATCTGGAAAGAAATAAGACCTGTTACTCACAAGAAGAATTTACAGGGCCCCATGAAGGTTACAAGGACCCAGATGTGGGTTGATTTAATATGGGCAGGAGCAGATGGAAGGAAATTAAATGGGAAGTCAAATAGGATCTTACTAGAGCTATGGCAACAGCTGAAACCAGAGCAGCAGTTTCAGCCATTAAGAACAAAGAGGCAGAGGTCAGAGACAGAGCTATGAGTCTGGCCTCTTTGTTTGCAAGACTTCCTGCTGGAGAGCGAGCCAACCTCACCTGAGCCCACACAGGAAGGTGATTGATGAACACAGTTTGACTGAGGGGAAGGTCAAGGTATCTGCCCTGATGGACCAGGTGAGGCCACATGTTGAAATAGCTATCCATTGATCCCCAGTTAACATACAATGTGTCCTGGCTCTGGTGGACACAGGGGCTGAATGTTCACTGATTCATGGTAACCCTGAGTGGTTCCCCGGGAACCCCACTATCATAGATGGATACGGGGGCGAAGATATCAGAGTGAAAAAAAGCCCAAATCCCTTTGGTAATAGGGCATCTTCCCCCAAAAGAGTATACTGTGTATACACATCCTATCCCTGAGTATATTTTGGGGATTGATATCCTGCAGGGTCTACGGCTGCAGACCACTGCAGGTGAGTTCAGACTGAGAGTACGTGTGGTGAAGGCAGTTCTGAGGGGACATGCTAGGCATCCACCTATACCTTTGCCTGTGCTTCGGTGGGTGGCTAATACCAAACAATACAAACTGCCTGGAGGGCATAAAGAGATTGGAGAAACTCCAAGAGCTGGAAAAGGTGGGTATTATAAAGCCCACCCATAGTCCTTTCAATTCCCCAGTGTGGCCAGTAAAAAAGCCAGATGGCTCCTGGCGTATCACTGTAGATCACAGAGAACTGAATAAAGTCAAACCCCATATGCATGCGGCTGTCCCCTCTATTGCAGGCTTGATGGATACCTTCAGCCATGAACTAGGAACATACCATTATGCGGTAGATCTTGCTAATGCCTTCTTTTCCATTGACATTGAGCAGGAAAGTCAGGAACAGTTTGCCTTCATGTGGGAAGGATGGTAATGGACTTTCACTGTCCTCCCACAGGGATTCCTCCACAGCCCCACCATCTGTCACGGACTTGTAGCCCAGGACTTGGCTATATGGGAGAAACTGCCAAAGGTGTGGCTGTATCATTATATCAATGATGTCATGTCACATACGATTCTCTTTCAGATCTAGAAGGTGCAGCACTTAGAATGCTGCAACATTTACAGGAGAAAGGATGGGCTGTGAACAGTACCAAGGTTCAGGGATCTGGTTTGTTAGTCAAATTCTTGGGGGTTGTCTGGTCGGTTATGACGAAAGTTATATCAGAAGCAGTTATAGATAAAGTCCAGGCCTTTCCTACCCCTTCAACTGTAGCATTTCTACAGGAGTTTCTGGGTCTTCTAGGCTACTGGAGAGTGTTAATCCAGCACTTGGCACAAATTCTGAAGCCCTTATACTGGTTGGTACGGAAGGTCGTCAGGCGGGACTGGGATGAGACATGTGCATCTGCTTTTACTACAGCAAAACAGGCAGTCAAGGCTGTGCAGGCCTTGAGTGTGATAGACCCATCAAGGCCCTGTGAGCTAGATGTTCATGTGACTAAAGACTGTTATGGCTGGGGTCTCTGGCAGCGGCTTGAATGAACTCACCAACCCATTGGATTCTGGTCACAAGTCTGGAAAGGGGCCGAGGTACGATACACTTTGATATAAAAACAACTGGCTGCCATGTATCACACCTTGCTGGCTACCAAACCCATCACTGGAATGACCCCAATAAAGGTAATAACCACCTACCTGTCTTAGGGTGGGTATGAGACTGGACTCAAAAGCCAAGTAGTGGTGTGGCGCAAATGCCCACACTGGCCAAGTGGGGTGCTTAACTACAGCAGCATAGTGTCCTCTCTAGTAGCCCCTTGAGTGAAGAACTCCAATGCTTATTGGGGCTGTTGACATATACTAGTGAAAAGCAGGAAGAACTTGCTTTTGAACCATTAGTAGCAGACAGTCCCTATTGGTAGGGAAGAGCCCCTATACCCAAAGATGCATGGTACACAGCTGGCTCCAGCCATGGGCAGCCCCCAAAATGGAGGGCCATAGCTTTCTATCCTAAGACTGAGACAATATGGATGGAAGATGATGAGGAGAAGAGCAGCCAATGGGCAGAGTTGCGGGCTGTGGCTTGTGATCAGCCAGGAGCCCTCCCATATAGTTGTCCGTACTGACAGCTGGGCTGTCTATTGGTTACCAACCTGGTACCATGCCAACTGGCTGGTTGGTCACCAATCTCTTTGGGGTCAAGAATTGTGGCAAGACTTTTGGGCCTGTGGTCAAACTAAAATAATTACAATATACCATGTGATAGGTCATTTGCTACTGGCATCCCCAGGAAATGATGAAGCAAATAAATTGGCCCAGATACATTGGTTAGAAGGAAAGCCTGCCTCTGAGATAGCCCAATGGCTACATCAGCATTTGTTGCATACAGGGCAAAAGACAATGTGAGTTGTAGCCCGTTGGTGGGGCTTGCCTTTGACCTTCAAAGAAGTTAGTAGAGCCTGGCAGGAGTGTGTTGTGTGCTCCAAAAGGGGCTTACACTGAGTTCCACAACAACATGGGACAATAGCTAAGAGGCCTATACCCCTCGTCAGGTGGCAAATAGACTATTGGGCCTCTACCTGTGTCAGAAGGACATTGGTGTGTGATGACTTGTGTGGACACAGCTACTAGACTTCTGGTTGTTTTTCCTATGCATTGTGCAGACCAGCAGATGACCAGAAGAGGCCTGGAGTGTCTCTTTGCTGCCTATGGCCAACCACAGATAACTGAGAGTGATCAGGGCACCCATTTTACTGGACATACACTGCAAGAATGGGTGTGACAGCTGGGAATCAAATGGAAGTTTCATGTGCCATGCAGTCCTACCACAGCAGGTATGATAGAGAGGTACAATGGCTTGTCAAAATCTGGACTAAAGTCAGATACCAGTGGTCTGCAGGGATGGTCAGTATGCTTATGGACCGTGATAAGGCACTTGAATGAGAGACCCCAAAAGGGACACCTGAGCCCTTTAGACATGTTAGCACATATGGCTGCCTCCCCTGTACAACTGCAAGTACAAACCAAGGAAGAATCACTGAAGCTGAGGTTTGGCCACCAGAATAACATCTTGCTGCCAGCACCAACTGCACTGAACTCTGGAGACTCCATTGAGTGGACTTGGCCTTGGATTTTTTGACACATGGACCAACAATGAGTGGCTTTCCTGGCACCTTGGGGACAAGGCCTGGAAGCTGGCCTCCTGTGTATTCCTGGAATAACAGCAGAGTGGCTGCCAAAGGTCATAGTAGTATATCCTGAATGGTCAGAGGGTAGGAGCATCTGATTGGAGAGTTTTGTGGCATCATTATGGCCAGTGCATGCACCTCCAGTAGCACTATACATAGACCCTTCAGTAACCCCCACGGGGAAAGGAGTAAAAGTATGGTATACTAGACCTGGAAGGGACCCCCTTCCTGCTACAGTCCTATCACAAGACCACTCTCTTGCATGCATCTAACCTGATGGACAAGATTTGCCTATGTTGGTGACATTAAAATGTGTTTTATCACCCCTAAAGTCTTTGTAGATTGGGAACTTCCTCTGGCTTGAGGATTATTATAATTTTTGTTATTAGGAAACCTCCTCTGGTTTGAGGATTATTGTAATTTTGGTACTTGTATCAAAATCTTGTTGTATATTAATTTTTGTTATTATCTCTAAGTTGTTGTTATCCTCTGTTGCTATTGTGGAATCTGGTTACAGTGCTCCAGCTTTCTCACACAGGGACCATTGTGGAAGATTGAAAGCGTGTAGATTGTAAGGCAAGAATCCTGGAGGGGTGGAGTGTGGGGAAGTTGGGATTCCTATGGCCACGATCCTCACTGAACTCCAACCACCTGATGATGTAACTGGCCTGTTGCTAGGCTACCACTTCCACACCTTTAGACAATAAGCTGTTATTGTGCTATATAGAGAGCTTGGCCCAGTGCTCTGGGTGGAGGCAGAGACACTAGTGCTGCACCTACCACTGCGAGAACAAGCCAGGTAATAAACCCTTTCACCCCAAAGAACGTTTAGTTGTCAATTTCTTTGGTCACATTGAATCCATAGCAAACTTGCCCAGGGCTGAAACTCATTGGCAAGACAACCAGTCAGTTCATCCAGGGATTCTAGGTGGGCTGTCTCATGGTTTCCATGGGCAGACTTGCTGCTAACGCCCTTGGACTGGCAGGTCTGGTACCTGTGTCAGCAGGTGGGCCGGCCTGGTGTTTGGATCCAGTAGGGCAAGCCTGGTGCTTGGGTCCACAGGGCGGGCCTGCTGCCTGAGTCCATAGTGGTGGGCCTAAGACCTAGGTCTGCGTGGGTGGGCCCTGATCCTGACTCTGGGGGGGAGTCATCCTGGTGCTTGGGACCACTGTGATGGGCCTGTGGGGGCCCGTGTGTCACTGGGATGGGCTTCTCTTGGGATCCATGTTGAAGTTGGGTGTTTGCTTCACTTTCCTTCCCCACAGGGAGGGTGCCTTTCTCAGCACTGGGTTGCCTGGGCTTGGGGAAGGGCTGACATGGATAATGTGAAACTGTTTTTCCTATGTTCTTCAATGCCTCTTTTCTTATTTCTGTGTTCCATCCAACTGCTGTGTGGATAAAATGAGAGTTCCTGTGGCCAGGATTCTCACCTGGCCCTGGTTGATTAGCTCACTGCACACCTGTGGGCAATACATGGCTGTTGACTCTATAAAAAGAGCTCTGCCCAGTGCTGTGTACATGACATGTTGGCAGGGCTGCAAGGCTGCAGGAGAGCAGAGCAGAGGCTGGAGTGGTGGCAGTGCCAAGGACAGGGGCCCAGAGGATGGCTGTGCGGACAGAGGGGCCCAGAGGCAGAGATCAGCTTGCTGCATGCAGACTCTCTCTGAGTGAATGGGATTTTAGGGACTGACCTGCCACCTGGAAATAAAGTTGGGTATAACTCTTTTCTCTCCAAGAACGTTTTGCTATCATTTTCTTTGGTCACACTGAATCCATAGCGAACTTGCCCATTGGCAAGACATGTTGTAATCCCTCACCTGGAATCCTTAGTTCTTGTGAAAGAATTTTCATTCATGGATAATTGTTCTCACTGATGCTTCTTTGAGGGGATGAGTGCTGGAAACTTCTTTACCACCATTTTGCCGACATCACTCTCTTCTCATGTTCTTTAATAATGCAATTTAAACTTCTGAAACTTTTAGTTCTGAAAGAATGAAACTGTAATGGCAGAATAATGGATGTGGTTGTGTGGGGAAAATGGAAGTTCCTATGGCCAGGATCCTCACCTGACCCTAAACTACTTGATGATGTAACTGGCCTACTGCCAGGCTAATGCTTCCACACCAGTAGGCAATGAGCTATTATTGACTGAGTCACTATACAAAGAGCTCAGCCCAGTGCTCTGGGCAGGCCGTAATGGAGGTGGATTATGGACCTGCAGACTGCTGGACGCAGATGTCATTCTAGTGCTCAACCTACCACTGGGAGAATAAAGCCAGGTATAAACCCTCTACCCCAAAAACTGTTCTGTTGTCATTTCTCAGTCTCACTGAATCCTGAGACTGAAACCCTCAGGCAAGAAAGGTTCACATTCTGGGAAAAAGTTTTCTACTTTATGATATTTTATATTTCACCCCACAGAAGCCTGTTTAAAAGCCGCTGGAGTTTAGACAGTCTCTCTTTGTCAGTTGAAAAGGATTTCTCAGATCTCTTGAAACTGATTATGGGTTATGCTGGCGTTTAGTGCATGCTGTTGTAGGTTGTACTAACATTTAGTACATGATGCATCATACACATTAGGCAGTAATTTTGTGGTTTGACAATACTCACTATTGAGAGTCTCCAGTGCTAAATAATGAGCTAATGTTATACTAACCTGATCTGTTCTTTGACTGTGACATGTGGAGGTCCCTCTTTTTCTCTTGGCTCAGCATTGGCTGTGTTGTCCCCAAAAGATGAACATGTTCTAACCTTGAGATTGAGGAGCAAATGGCCAAAAGACCAGTCATGAATGGGGCGTCCCCTCTTTTCTCTATTCACTGTGGAGGTTTTCACAGGAATCTAAGTTCCTGTCTTCCCTGCCTAATGTCATTCACCTGTATAGCCTTCTTTGTAATCAGTCCCGTTGAATTTTCAACACAATTCTGATGGTGTAGTGAAATATTAACAACATTAGTCTTACTGGGAGGTAGGATCTAGAATTAATCATTGTCTTAGTCCATTTGTAAAGAGCAGGAGTTTGAACTCAGGTACCTCTAACAACTTTAATTAGAGTATTGGATAAGAGAAGTCCAAGTATGGTTGCAGACAGTTTTAGCTCTTGACAAAGAAGGAAACTTAAGGGATTTATTTTCTGAGGAACTATTTGATTCACTCCTTAGTCCTTTCTTTCCAAATAGGGGTACAAACTGAGTGGGACTTAAAAGGAATTAAGTCTTAATCCTTATGTCCTGTTTAAGTTATACTATTCTTTCCAAGACTATGCAGACCAAAGTTTAATGACTAAAATCAAAGCCATCTCAATCACCTGTGAGAGTAAAGGTTTGCCTCAGGTAGTGGGCATGTTATTTGAAAATATTTCCCCATGTGTTTTTCTCCCTCAGTGCAATGGCTTCTTTGACTGTAGATCTTAGTTTTATGATCAGTTGTTAGAGAATAGTTAGGTGCACTATGATGTAAAGGAAGTCTCTGCCAGACAAGAATGGAAAGAAAAGATAAAGGGCCTTCAGTTTTCAGAAAAGGAGAGGGTAAATGGAAGATGAGAGGAAATAGATTACATGTTAATCATTTGTATCCATGTTCCCTACTCGCACCCAGATCATCCTTGAAAGGTGGTAATAAACTATATATACACAAAATGTAGAATTTGTGAAGAAATTGAAATAAGAAGAGCTTGTGTTATGCTTCTCTGGGTTTCTGGAAGAATGTTACCTAATGGAATCATGAGCATCAATTGTGTGTATATGGGTGCTGAGCTGTAGAGAACGCTGGTGTAATATGTTTATGTAGGGAGAAGACTGAATAGCAGATGTCTCCTGTGGCTCCTATGTGGTATAGAAAGGATGGAGAATGTCTTTGCATAATCAGAGGAGATGACCCAGAGATAGCTAAGAGCAGAGAGCCAGAAAGCCTGCATTGGACAGGGGCTATATGGAGAGCGCAGCTGAGATTTTATATTATCTGTAGTATGAGTGGAAGCCAGGATGGGCCAAGTCATCAGAGTGGGCATGGAGATTACCAGTCATGTGAAGATAATAGCCACGTTTCACCAGTCCTGAATTTCAATGGCACATACCAGAGGGGTGTAAGTGATTATAAGAGGCAAGGAACATTTTTAAGGAACCAGCATGGTTCTAGAGAAAAGAACAAGGGACAACTTTCTGACTGAGGGATCCCTCTTTCCTCTGCTATTCAGACATTTAAGATATTATTTATATCCAGAAACTTGGAGAAAGGGAGATGGGAGAAACCTTGAAGGAGTCAACAAGTACCTCAAGAGATTTTGCTAATATAATCATGTAAAATAAATATGACTGAGTTACTTTACTTGGTAAGCTTAAATTTTCCCACTTCCTAGTAGAATGGGAGACTTGAGAGCAAGAAAGATCAGTCATAGAAAATAAAGAACCCACATTTTTCACGAAACTGAATTTGTAATGCGTTAATTAGCAATGAACAGCAGACATGTAATACATGACATGTGACAAGGTGCTTCTGCCCGAAGATCTCTCCTCCACTGAATTCCACACAGTATCCCTAGGTCTTGAAGTGTGTGCTTGGATTATGTGGTTAGGGGAAATAGCACTAATTCTGTGGTTCTCAACTTTATTTGTAAAGACTCAGTTCTACAGTTTTTGTCAGGTGTTAAATTTATGAATTTTACTGGCCAGAACACATATCAGGGCTGAAAAGGGAGAGAATCTATGATTAGTGGCAGGAATAACCCTGAAATGGAAACCATCCAGGGCAAAGATCATGGTCTATAAATGTGCTGGGCGAACTAGGGGGTAGTTCTCCATCTGGGTTCATTTCTTTGTCCAATACAGTAGAAATTTCTTTCTGTGCACCAACCGTAGGCTAATGATATATCAGAATACACAAGTTTAAGCCCTTCTGGGGTATGATAAAGGCAATGTGTTACCATGGTATTGTCTCTGAAAATTGATGGTAGTAAGCTGGCTATCCTCTTTCCCCATTTATTATTGCTCCCTGTTTGTGATATTTTTAACCAAGAGTAGCCACATGTTTTAGCAATGTGTCATCTCTGTAGCTTGGAAGGTCAATTCCTGATACTACTGATTTCAGAAATAGAGCTCAGATTAACAAACTTATTGTACACTTATTTGTGTCTGGTACACTATCAGGTGCAGTGGATACAAACATAAGTAAGTCATGGCCCCTGCCTTTGGGGACCTCACATAGTAGCAGAACCTGTGTTTTGGGTATTGGGTATTCCATAAGGGTTAGTTGAAAATAATGATGGTGGTGATGACGATAATGATAATAATAACCAGTATTTAGTTAGTGCCTACTTTTTAGATAATGCTATGTGTTTTGCATATATTGCTATTAATTTTTCTGAAAATAGTGCAATAAAATGTAATCCCTTGGGTTTTAATTAAATAACTTCCCTAATTCACTCAGAGACACATATAAGTAGCTGAGCCAGAAATTAAACCCAAACCTGTCTAACTTTCCATTGTGTTAACTTATCTAGCAATTGAATATACCTTGGCAAAAGAAATATATAATTCATAATAGGCTTATAGAAGCCAAGAAAAATCTGTGAAAGGAACCACATTGGTGTGGAAAAGAACAGAGCAGGATTCACACAATTTCTCAAGTTCAAAAGGGGAGGAGTTGGGGCTACCTTTTCTATTTACATGCAGGGAAAGTACCATTTACTGAAGAGGTGGATTAATAGCTGGAGGACATTTCATTAACAGTGGCTGAAATGCATTATTCCTGAGCTCACTGTTATTCAGGACATCATAGTTTCTCCCTCTTCCTCTTAGGTCTCTGAGTCCAGTATATAACCTCTCAACATTGGCTATTTTGAAATTTAGTTATATTCTTTGTTTAGGTATGAATGTGAATTTAGAGAGAACCAGTAGATATGTTTATTAAGTCAAGCAAAATCAGTATTGCTGTATATTTCTTACATCTTTACACTTAAAAGTAGAATGTGGATATCCTTTTGATAGTCAAATGCATCCATTTGTATATCCAGTAGATGTCAGCATTGAGCTGTTTCTGACCATTTAGTTTGTTTCTGTATTATTTTGAAAGGACCATAAATATTCAGTATGAAATATACCGAGATGTAAAATAGCAGGTGCAGCAAATCTATGGTGAGGATACATTTAATGGGTGAAGGATTCAATATTCCATCTACTGAGCAAACAACTGTATATAAAAACCCCA
Organism: Manis javanica; assembly: GCF_040802235.1. Taxonomy (NCBI): domain Eukaryota; kingdom Metazoa; phylum Chordata; class Mammalia; order Pholidota; family Manidae; genus Manis; species Manis javanica. Next base: position 58,600,401 of record NC_133159.1, read on the forward strand.
TCTGTAGCTTTTTTATCCATGTCCATTTTTAAAGATCAATTTATTTCAAAATACCATATACTATTTTGTAGATGATAGCTTTATACAATTAAGTGATGAAATAGACTTAAGTCATCAATGTAAGTGTAAATATTTGAGTAATTTTAGGTTGTCTCTGCTTAAATTCAGAAAGGGACACTAAAAGTTTTAAAAAAATCTCATTAGGCCATAATTTCAATCATAAAGTTTTTGGCAAACTGGTTTTTGAATTATTCTCTTTTCCCCTCAATATTAAGATTCCAGCTCCTTCAAAACATGTTAAAACCACTTCTGGTAATATGCACCCCAATAAAGCCAAATGGATAGTTGATTAAGATTAAGTACAAGATAATATGTATAATTCATGCCTCCACCAGATTCTAAAGTTGACATGAGTATTTTAGATTCTTGTCATATAGAATACAAGTTTCCTAGGAAATCACTCAATTCTGTGGCTGAGCTAAGTAGATCAGGCTTTGTGTCAAACAGGAATTGATTAAGATGTCAAGACATCCTTGTTTCCTTGGAGTAGTCTTATTTGTCTAACCTTTGTCAGTTCATTATGTGTAGATACACAGTAACTAAGAGACGAAAGCTGGAAAAAGCCAGAGAAATCATTTAGTGCATCACATTCATGAAGAAATTGAATACCAAAGAGGTCTTGCTTGAAATATAAGAAGCTAGTGTGTGAACATGAATCTTCTTTCAGTATTCTAGTTTATTCTAGACTAGAAGATGAGACTTTGGAAGATAAGATAGTTGAGGAATCAGAAACATTGATAGAACATCAAAATGTTTTTCAGCAACTTTAATGATAGAGAAGTGTTCAGGGCAGATTAGGGCCACTTAGGGAGGGTCTTCATGATTTCTAGACAATGAGCTATGTTTTGCTTGAAAATTCTTCCAGGAACTGTGTTACCAAACTAGGAATAGAGAGCGTCGTTATTTGATGGGACAGCACTTGGGGTCTGAAGATGATTTGACTGACCTACTACATTTTGGTATTTGGGTTTTTTTCCCCATAACTTGAGGATTAGTCTAGTTCAATATTTCCAAAGTGCTCATAAATGCCTGCATAAGCATCATCTCAAAGATTAGGATTATTCAGAAGATTGAGTGGCCTATACAGAAAAACAGAAATAACAGTAATTTTGAGGCACAGTTCAGTAAAGGAACCATTGATGTAGCTCATGCTGAGCCACCACATTGGTTCATCTTGACACAAATGGCATAAAGTTTCTCACTATAAGGAATATAGTCTTTGGTCCAATAAGGGAACCAAGTTAGATGGTTCATATAGAAATCAAAACAGCAACTGTGGCCTCATTCATACTCCATTCTCACCCACAAATTTTTAGGTCACTATGTGCAATGATGACATCCAAAGTGAGTGAGTGGTTTGTCCCTTTGATAATATGTGTATCTGATTATATCAATGTGTTAAAATGACATTCAAAGTATTATCTACTTCAGAATAATTTAGGTGAGTTTCAATAGTCACACAATAGATTGCTATCTAGAAATGATGGCTTAGCAAGTCTTTTCCTTGCTTTTTTCTGAGTGATGGGAAAGAATACCTCTTTTATGAGCACCATATAATATTTCCAGCCATCTTTTCTCATCTCCTTGGGACACTGCAGAGAAACACATTATATCATAACTCAGTACTGGAGGAAAATTCTGATGATGAACCTAGCTTGTTCAAAGCCTCTTTGACATTAATCTGCCATATGCAATCACTGTGTGTGAGATTGAAGATCATATTTCAATTCTGTGTACCAGAACACAAAACCCTATCATACACTTCATCCAAATCACTGGAGAGATAGTCCTCTCCACATAACAAGTGTAGCCCTAGGAATATGGACATGTTTCAGGAAATACAATTACTCAATTTCTTAATTCATAGACTACTTAGTCATGATTGGTGGCAAAAATTATTGGGCATTTGCCTGAATTTCTGTGAGCTGGAAATACTCAAACCAGTGGGAAGAAAATGTGCTTTAATACTCAAGTATTTTTTCATTTGTATTAAGTAACAAACATTCTAAATAATAGTTTGGTATATATTCAACACTCCCTGTTCCTGTATGCAGAGGAGGAAAGGGGAATATAGTCTTTGGTCCAAAGAGGGAATATAGTCTTTGGTCCAAAGAGGGAGGGTGCAGTCCTTCAGAGATTGGGCATAGCAGTTGTTATTCTTGGTTTGCATATGGTCTTTAGAATTAAAAGTCAAGTTTGCATCTGAATTCAGCCATCTTTAGATTTTTTTCCAATTTAATTATAAAATTTTAAATATTTAAAGCATGGGTTTTCTTTACCTATTTAATGAAAAAGATTTTCATTTATCCCTTTTCAAGATTTTATTTTAGCATGTTATTTTAGCACAATTATTTTAGCATGTTCATCAATCTTGTTTTATTACTCTTGATACTTTAATTTGTATTATCAGTCAGTTGTCATTTGTCTACACTCCTTTCTGTACTGTAAGGTATTTTCTTGGTGACCGAAGAAATGGGAAGAATATTGGAGAGGGAGTGTTTGTTTTTTTCCCATGAGCAACCTAGAAATGCAACCTTTCTTATTCGAGGTCATATTTTTGGTTTGAATGGCAAGCATTTGATCACTGTACCAAATGTCATTTCACTGATGGTTATTGATTATGAAGTTGAATAACATGATTGGCTCCAAAAGACCATAATCCCATGAGGAGAATGAAGATTCAGGGTTCAGTTGACTCTTTGCCATTCAAGAAATAAATATCCTGATGCAATGCTCCTGTTGTATAATCTCTGGGGCCAGTCTGTGTGTTTTTGCCTGTGTACTAAGCTAGAATGAGAGTACTTTATGTTGTACTTATGTTGGTATTAACCGAGAAATGTGTGTGTGTGTGTGTGTGTGTGTGTGTGTGTGTGTGTGTGTTTGTGATAGGTAGCTTTATTTGAATTTTATTCATCATAAAAATGAGTGTGATCTGCATACCTTTTAATTCAGGGCTAGCCTTTTTACTTGGTTTTCCCTGCAGACTGCCTGTCAGTGCTTTAAAAACATCAACAACTGATAGACTTCTGGGCAGCTGTGGTAATGAAATGTGAATGTGCTTTCACAGTATCTGAAGAATTCTGCTTGGGATTATAAACAGAAAGAAAGAACAGTGTTTTAAGAAGATGTTGGCATATTCTTCAAATATTGTTCTGAAAATGATGAAACTTAAAATAATTTATCATTCTAGGACTGCTTTGTCTTTATTGGTTCTAACAACAAGATATCATCCCATTAAAATCCTGTGTGTCTTTCTTTCTTTCTCTCTTTAGGGCTCATTATAACAGAAGACAGGAGATCTGGCTCTCAAAGATGGCACAGTAATAAGCACCAAAGGGTTGTTCTCAAAGAAATAAGATACAATCCTGCATGGGTGAAACATTGGGAAAAAGAAAAAGGCCTTTTTAGTGTTTTCTATGTGTATACTCATGATTTACAGTGATTTAGAAATGACTTTCTATAATTTTAATGAGATAGGTCATGTCTCCACTGTGTATGAATATTGTAGACTTTTTTGTGTTAGATTAATCTGAGTATGAAGTAATTATTACCTTAAAAAGTGATCTGGAGTCTACATAAAATCAATGTGGTCAGCTCTGTTTTTATTATTTTCCTGAAATATACACAGAACAGATGATTTTATTTTATTTTTTACATTGAAAATTAACAATTGCTGGTCATCCAAAGAAAATCAGTGATAAACAATGTTTAGAGGTACAAACTCAACAGGCTAACTCTTTCTCAAGCCTGAGGCAGCCTTATGTGTGGATTGTTCTCATTCCCCAGCCAGGGAACAAGCTAGAGGCCCAAATGTCACTGCTGGAAAAATACAATGTATTCCAGAGTCAGTCTTTGGGGTCCTGAGGCTGCCAAGAACACTCCACGTCAGTAGGCATAGAGAACATTGCAGCACGGAGGAGGTGCCAAGGAAGAGCCCTCCCCCCCACTAGGAACAAAAGAGGATAGCTCTTATGAAATATAACATGCAGATTTCAGGGACTATAACTAGGGTGTCCAGTTAATGTGATACTTGTTAAGAACAATAATGAGAGGCAACTAATATTACTTCACCTCACATCACTATAACCCTTCGAAGTGAACATCTACATGACATCTTAAAATCTTTCTTCCACAGGAAATTTTGCCTTAAAATACAACTTAAAGGGAAACATGGCTATAAAAGCAGTGTTGAGAAATACAATTCTTGAATCGTTTTTTCCTCTACAATAAAAATCCACAGTTCTGATGACATTTTACAACATTATAGGAGAGTATTATATTTCTGCTTGCCCTAAAATGTAATGTATATTTCCTGTGTATTTCTATCTCAACCTTTTAATCTTCAGCTTTATTCCAGGAAGGTAGCTCTGAACATGCTTACGTTTTTGAGAATGAAGCTTTTTGTAATCCTAGGAATAACAGAAATTATTTTCCTTATTTAATATGGAATTTTGCTGATTTATTTATTTTGTTTATATCAGTATATGTACCAAATTTAGGCTTCTAACTCCAGGGCCTAAGCCTAAGCATATAACTCAAAGTAATTTAGTTCATGCAAGTGAATTCTATCAACAGTTACTCAAACTCAGTATCCATTGATCAACATGTGAATTTTTAAACTTTTGTATACAGAGTTAGGATAGCTAACAGTGTTTTTGCTAAAAGGTCCAGTTATCTCTCTAAACACAGAAAACATAGCCAAATAAGTTCTAGAATTTTCTCTTTTTCTGGGTAAATAGTATAAGGTATCAAATTAGAATTGGTTTCATTTAGTTAGGACCAAATTTTGTGCCAGACGCTACCACATGGTTGTATTTTTCTAGGCATAGGGATTGAGAAATGTTATAAAGATTATATAAAACCAGGGCCTTGTTCTCAGTTGAGGGTATTTACGAGTAAGGTCCACACATAAACTCATTTCAGACTGCATTCGCTGGAATGGAGCCCAGCTGAAGCTGCATGAATGAGATGGCATGATGTGTATATTCAAAGATTGGGAACACCTCACCCAGTTGTTCACTTTGATGATTTTTGAGAATCTGAAGCTGAGGCCAAGGGTGTCATATTTTGGGTTCCTCTAGAAGTAGACCCTGAAACAAAGACTCAAGGGTGATTAGTGCTGAGACAATTCCAGAAACACTTGAGGAGCGTGGAGAAGAGAGACAGGGAATGAAAGAAAGCCAATAAATGTCTTCCTTTAGCAAGTTACCCTTCTGAGCAACTCTACCTTAATCCAGTTGGGGATCACTGGGAACACTGAAATATGCATCCCAGAGTTAGGTCTTCCTCACTATCTCTTGTCAGTCATTACTTACAGGCTGCTTCTAGGATTCATTAATTTTCTTGTACTTCTGGCCTACCACATCATGTACAGAGCAGGTGTTGGTCCAGAGAAAGTCCTCACATAATTGCAGGTGCTGAAATTTGGTGTTTGGAGATGTATACAGAAATGGTGAATGCAGAGAGTGAATGGGATGACCCTGACAGCATCTGCTACACTAGGTCAGAGATACAAGGTTCAAAGCTCTTGAATCAATCTCTCTTAGACAGTAGAATGAAATATTTTGGACTGAGGTTAAGACAGATTATAAGGCAAATGTTACAAAATGTTACAAAAAGCATTACCTTTGGAAGTACATTACAAAGATGTCATTTTGGATACTGGCATACAGTTTCTCAGTGGATTCTAATTCCAGGTTTATCATTGGAACAAAGCAGTGTTTCTGCAGTTGAGCAGATGAAATGGTTAGCTTGCATTCAAGGGCAATGTTGGTGAAAAAACTTTAAACATTGGAATCTTAGAGAGGCAATGAGACCTGAGACTGTGGAAATAACATAACTCTTGTTTTCACAATTAATTTAGGGCATGTGCTCTAAATTGAGTGGAAAAGTGAGTTGGATTACCTGTACTGTTTAACTTCTCTTTTTCTGTGGGACTGAAGTTAATTAAGTGCAACTTAAATATGCATTTGATGTGACTCCATTTATATGTGAAGACTAAACTTAATGGAATCATAGAGTGGTCCATTCTCTGAGTATAATTGAGAAATGTGCAATACCTGGGAAATGGAACGATTACAACCATCTTTCCAGTAATCAACTAAAGCTCTTTTAATGATTGACATGTTAAGTTCAAGAACTAAACAGACACTAAGAATTAGCTTCTGAGAAATAAACTGCAGAGTGTGATCTTCAAGATAAAGCAGGATGATTAGGAATGCAAACGATGCTGTTTTACAGTAAAGCATGGAATAAAATGCAGATTCTAATTCAGTTCTTACTTCCTTGAACAGAGAGGGACTAGGGAAAAACAAAGCAAGAATTGAAAGATAGGAAAGGAGAAAATGAGGAGAGAAAGACAATGTAAATATACTGATCCACATGACTATAACTCATTGGCACTGATATTTAGAAATACATTCTAAATGATGGTTCTCCAGAAGGTAGACTTTTCTTCCCTCCTCTCCTAATAACCTCCACTGTTCTTAACTCTGGATTTCTATTATACCATTTTAATCTGAGTTCCCAGCTGGAGTGGAGGAATACAGTGGAGGCACTGAGATTTTGGAATGTATATTCCCTAGAGGCTGAGAAGTTTGTTATGCTCACTGTTGGATTCACAGTCCCTAACGCAATGGCTGGTCATAGCATGTGATCAACAAATAACTACCAAAAGGATGAGGGGTGGATGAATTAAGGTGATTTATTTCCTTATAGCTAGTCAAATTCCTTGATTCCCAACTTCTAGGAGCCCCATGGGAAAGACCTTGAAACCTGTCCATAGGAAATGGGGTTCAGAGTTACATAACAAGGTGGGATAACAGGGGAAGGGAAAGCCTAACAAAAGCTAGATGCAAGGTCACAGAGAGAAAGTTTCCATGTGTGAAAAGGGGTATGTGGTGCTGGTCCAAATTCAACAACAGTGCTGAGTGAGGGAATGAGCAGTGGTTCTACACAAGTAGATGATACTTCGGGTATTTCTGGTTTTCTAGGTATATTGCAGTGCTGCTTTTCTCTATGCTACCACCTTTGTATACATTGCCATTTTAACATGTATCACAGTGGCACTAAGGTAACTGTCCCAGATCCTAGACTTCAGGGAGAGAGGTAACAGGTGTCTTCAGTTGCTTTCTAGGTTGGACATAAACACTGCTCATGTATAGGCTATGGTGATCTTTTCCCAAATAGATTGTTTTCTCATTTGCTATGCCTTTGCATCTGTTACCTCTGGTGGAGATGCCTAAGATCTGCTAGTCCGCTTGGCCAACTCCTGCTCATGTTTAAATCTCAGCAGACATGCTGTGTCTTCTGTGAAGCTTCTAACAAGGGAGTTCTCTTCCCGGTTCATACTGCCTAGCTCTTACTGCTGTGCATAGTAGCAGCATGCTCGGTGCTGGTTTGCGCTCTGCTCTAGCCTGGTGATGGGAGTGCTTTCAGCCCTGCATTAGTAGTCTCCATCTTTCCTGCAGATTTTGCCATGACTCCAAGGCTTACCTAAAAAGAACTGCCTAGAGAGTACTTGAGCAATCCATTACCTATGTCTTAAAATAATTAGCAAAAAGGAGAGAGTGTTTCCAGAACTCTAGAGCATTGGCCCTGAGTTTAGAGAGTCAAATGTACATGTGGTCTCAGAACTTGTCTTTATTCCCTGCTCAGAAACCCCTATTCCTGCCGCTTGCAACCAACCCCATTTTCTTTAACATGTTTTTCTTAATAATTATTTTTTTTCCTCTTTGTCTCATCAGTAGGGATAGGCAATGGAGAGAATATGCCCTATGAGTACCTAGAATCCCATGAAGCTGGAATAATTAGAAATACATGGTGGCTCTCACAGTCTTAACTCCAAAGCTGTAGGTCCTTGAGGACAGACACTGGGATGTTTCATCTTAGCATACCTAGGTCCTAGGGATTTATTCCTGAAATGAGGGGATGAGACTACAAAGTTACTTAGAGATTTCCTTATTACCCTGAACCTCCAGAATTTGGATGTGCAGCACCTGTGGGGAAGGCTGATGAACCTTAGCATCAGTGCTCAGTTTCAGACCCAGATAACATCCAGAAGAAAGGAAATTTTAATTCTATTCCTTCTCAACCACAACATTTGGATTTATGGCTAGAAAAGAGGTGAAACTTTAGCTCCTTGCAGAATTGACCTCATCTATAAAATAAGAAATATAGCTTCCTATCATTTAAAATTGGAGGGGTTTACTGACCTTAACCAAATGGTTATCTAGAATTAGCCATGTATTATACTTGGCATTCCTAGGATGTTTCATTCTTTTTGAAACATGATCCGCCACATATGTTATTTGATGCTTTTAGCAACACAATGAAGAAAATGAGGCAGCTATTATAAACTCAAGTGTAGATTAAAAAAAAAAAAGGCATAGGGAAGCCTACGACTTACCATAATCTTACATCCCCCAGGTAGTCAATGACAGAGCCACCTTATTTTTAGTATATAGACAGAGCTTTTGGGGTATTTGTTCAGATCCTAATATGTGTCAGGCTTGGTTCTATCATTGATACATGTTTTAACTTATTACATCCTCACAGCAACCCTAAGATGTAGGGCAGTTGGCTGAAATGTTTGCCAATTCTTAACTCCTCCTTGTTTGATTTTTCACATCTTTGCCATGTTGGGGAGCATATTTCTTCACCCCTTGACTAGGCCATGTGACCTACTCTGCCTAATTACATCTGGGTCAGCATGTCGGCCCTAAGCATAGTCCTTATGAGGCCTTGTGCGTTTCCAGTCTTCCTGCCGCCCCTCTGCTACCACCACAGAGAAACCCGCCTGGCAAGGAGGGAGGGTACTCCATGCTGAGCTGCCCCAGTTGACTCACAGACCTGCTGTAACAAGCAGAGCTGCCCTGGCAGCTGCAACCAGCAGAAGAGAACCACTTCTCTCCCCAACCCGAGCCCAGTAATCAGCTGGACCCTAGCCTATTTGCAGATCTGTGAGAATGATTTTTCTTTAAGCCACTAAGATTGGTTTGTTAGGCAGTATTATTGTGGTAATGGGTTACTGATATACACAGGCAATATTATTTGCTATTCCTGTTTTATGGGTGAGGAAACTGAGGCCCAGGAGACTAGGTAATTTGCTAAGAGTGGCTCAGTAAGCAAAGGATCTAGAATTGAAGCTCAGATAATCTGTTTTAACAGCTGAAGTTCTTTAATCCCATACACTACCTCTCTAATATTCTAACGGAAATAATTCTCAAAGTAAATTTAATTATTCAGGAATTCTGTTTTGAAGAGAAGCAGAAAGGCAGTGTGGTATAGAATAATCTTCAGGGATTTTGAAGTTAGGTATTTCCAGGTTCAAATCTCAACTCTCAATTACTAGCTATGTAGCTGTTTGCAAATTATCTGATGACTCTGAATTATAGTTTTCTCAGAAAAACGATAATAGTATTGACTGATATGAATATTCATTACCTAATTAATCCCACTCACTGAGAACTTCTTTTGTATAGATACCGTATTAGGCACTCACAATACTGAAATGAGTGACTCAAATAGTTACAGTCTAGAAACAAAAACAGACAGTGCACAGCGAGATATGGGAGAAGGTAACAGTGTAGAACAGGCCAGATAAGGAGCACGGATCAGGGGGTTCTAACCTTTTGCATTATTCAGGGTTCATAATCGGTAGGGTATATATTGTCCTATTTATTATACAATTTATTATAAGGAATTGGCTCATATGATTATGGAGCCTGAATAGTCTGAGATCTTCAGTCAGTAAGCTGGAAACCCAGGACAGCTGATGGGAAAGTCCCACTCTGAGTTTGAAGGTCTGAAAAGCAGAACCAATGGTTTAAGTTCTAGTCTGACTCTAAGTCCAAAGGCAGGAGAAGATCAGTGTCCTAGCTCAAAAAGAGACAGAGAGAATGAATTCTCCTTTACTAGCCTTTTGTTCTACTCATGCTTTCAACAAATTGGATGAGGCCCACTCACACTGGGGAGGGCAATCTGCTTAATCGGTTTATTGGTGCAAATGTTAATCTTACCCAGAAATACCATCACAGATATACCCAGAATAATGTTTAACCAAATATCTGGGTATTTTTTGGCCCAGTCAGGTGGTCACATAGAATTAACTATCGAATTCTGATTTGTGAGGTGGTCAAGGAAGGCTTCCCAGAGGAGGTGGTGCTTATACTGAGTCTTACCTAAGAGAGTATGTATAAAGCATTAGTCTAACATATATTAGGCTCATTAAATACTAGTTTTCTATCTCCTTCAGAGGTCATAAGAACAAAATTACTTTCTTGGTCCAGAAAGAACTTTTAGGTCATAAAACATGGGATTTTTTTTTTCCCTTATATGCTGAATTAAAGAAATGCTGACTCTCTTACTAATGGTGAGGGTCACTGGCATGGTTCATTTGTAATTGCACAATAAAATTCCACTCCTACATAGATGCTTTTGGATGGTGTTTGGAAATTTCCAATTGATTTTTACTTATGAGGTAAATTTACAGTGAGTTATGTTGCAAGGTAATTTAACCTGACAAGACCCACCATACTAAATATTCACAGATACACTTTTGTTTCTCCCTGGAGAAGAAGCTATTAGAATAGAGTGGTAATTGCTGTAACATGATCAGCATGGGGGAGACTGATCACACCTAGGAAAGTGACCTCTTGGAGTTTCTTTGCAAAAGGCACACCTTTACTGTTGATTGATTACCCAGCAGAGTGACCATCCCTGGATGGGAAAACCCAGCGTAGTCCTTCCATTCTGCTGGCATATACACTTTTCTGTTGTTAGGGTTCATGCAAGATTGATGTGCAGCAGCTGTAATGTAAGGTCCCAAATATTCATTTATGAAAATCTAGCTAGTTTTGAAGAGAGGATTTAGTTTTTCAAATGTAAATACAATAAACCCAGTTCAAAATGGTGATTAAATTTGAATAAAACCATGGAGGGTGGTCCTCTTCAGAATTAATTGAGAAAGGGTTTGAGAAGTATTCATAGAAGAAAAGGCCATTGCCCTCTACATCCTATTCCCAACATGCCTCAGGGCTAGTGATATATCAGTATTGTTCACTCTTCTGGTTTTATTCAATTTAATAACAAAAATCTCTGTTCGTTAACTCTCACTCAATCCTCCACCCCAATTGGTAGTGTTACCACCTGACTAACTGGTTAGTTCCTGTCATTCCTAGAAAAAGTTGACACTGGCTTTGAAGCCTTTTTCTTCACTCAATTTCTTCCCACCTTCCTGAGTCACTTCAATAAACACAAGGATAGAACATCCATTCCAGTCTTTCTGTGCTTTTACCTCCTCAACTCCAAGGTAAAATGCTCTCACTACCTAGAGCATGTCAGCACCTGCTGTCATCAACTGCCTCAATTCTGAAATACTAAAATGTTCTAATCTCTGACATCTTTCTTCTATTTTCCTATCTTTGCCTCTTCCTCTGTTATTGTCACAAGATTTGTCCCTCAAGTTCTTTGTACTTCTAATCTTTGACCCTTTTACTTTTCCTCCCTCACATTGTCATTTACTCAACTCCCTCTCATTGTCACTTGCTTACCCAGCTGAAACCTAATTGTCTGTTAAGAACTTTTTTAAAAATTTTATCCTCAAATCCCTTGTCATGTTTTTTTATGTGTCATTCTGCTGAAAAGTCTTCAACTTCAGATAATTTGATTCTTTTTTGTGTCTTCTTTTTATCCAGGGTGCTGAATATTCCTATAAAATAATCATATAACTCTGAAAACTAATGCCATTTAAATACTGTTAATACCAATTAATTTCATAAGCTCTAACTTCAAATGGATCACCACTACCTAAAAGTCTATGGATCCCTCATCAGTTTTTCTCCTGTTCTGAAAATCAGTTTTTCAAAATTTCCCTACTCTCTTCAAACATCCATAGTTCTTGATTGTCTTCCTCTCCACAGATGACTTTGTCTCTGACTTTCATTAGATTGAAACTACTTCAAAGGTCTGCCACCTCCCCTAGAAACTTACTCATCCAACCAGTTCTTCCTAGTTCTTATACCTCTCAGTGATAGTGTAACTACAAATCTTATTTTAAAGCTAGTCCTCTGTGATTCCATTCCCTTTCCTCTCATCATTGTTTACTTATTCAACATATCCAATTTCTTGTGAAAGATACTTGATTCTCATCTTTGCTCTTCACTCTTCCTCATTTGCAACAATCACTAAGACCTGTCAAAACAACCTCCTAAATATTTCTCAAAATCATCTCTTTTTCTTATCCTACTGCCACTGGGTTGCTGCAATGATCTTTTTATAACCAGCCATTTGGCCTCCAGTTTTACCTCGACCCAATCTGTTCATATCTCAGCCAGAGTGATTTTTTCCAAATGCCAACATAGGCCTGTGACTTCCTAGCTTAAAATCTTACTTTACTTAAAATCTTTCTCTACATTTCCCTTGAAATAAAGTTCAAAGTCTTAAGGCAATTTGAAAATCCTCCATTACCTTGTAAACTTACTTCTGCATTTCTGACTAATGCCTTCCACCTCACCATGAAAACTAAGCTGTGAATCAACTGAATTTCCACAGATTTGACACATCTGGTCTTACCTTAGGGTCATTGCACTTGATATAGCTTTTACCTTGCTTCAACCCTGTTCTTTATTACACTTCAGGTGTAAGTATAGTACCTACTCAAAGGACTTTTAGCTTGACCTTCCCTCCAAGACTTAGTTGAATGTCTTTTTTATGATTTTCCACTGCACCTTGTATTTTTTGCCATTTTAATTCTTATCACACTGTATTGTAATTGTTTGTTTTTCTGTGCTCTCCCACACTCAAAAATGAGTTTCTGAAGGTCAGAGGTTGTCTTTTTCATTGGCACATCCCCAGCAGATTTGGCACAAAGTAGAACCTCAATAAATATTTGTTGACAGAAGGAATTCCAGTGGCATGGTGATACATGCTCTGATATTTCTCTTTAATGATTGTAGATAAGCATAGATGATTGGAACCACCAATAGAATAAAGAGGAAATGTGGGCAGCTCATTCACAGAGCATGGAAGAGAATCAAGAAATATAATCATGGTAAATTTTGAATTCATCTTCATTTGAATATCATCTTTATTTTGGAGAGTTTCAGTGGCTTCTGATATTTAAGACACTCATCTTCACACATCTATCTTTGTTATTAATGGAATGATCCTATACAGAGTTTTTCTGGGGGAATGGAGAGTGTGGATTGTAGAGAAAGACAATCTTCTATTTTTGGAACCACTTCATGCCAGAAAAAACTTCAAACATCATGCTAAGATACAATATCTTGTTTTCTTGCCTGGTGGTTAGGTTTCATTCAACAGTGGCATTTTATTAGAAATGTACTATCACAATAATTTCCAGGAGGGCATTTGAAATGGATTATTACATGTAAAAGAAATTTTCAAATACCCAGCTCTGCACTTAAAACTCTTGAATAAAATAGGTGGAGTATTGTTGGTCTAATGGGACCAATTAAAATTCTGTGTTGCAAGTAGTGTTGCTAAAGATAAATTTTAGGTGTGTCTCATAATTCTAGATTGCATGCACTCATTACTATTTTTAGTCATGTTTCAGGGAGACTAAAACAGTGATGTTTTAGTCATGAGTAGTGATAAGGGTTAGTGTACATTTTATTTAACCTTCTATCAGGTAGGCCAATTAAAATGTTACATCTGAAAAAGCACATATTCTGATTTCTGCCTAAGGATATAATACATTAACTTACATTTGGACGTGCTTTTGCTTTATACCCTTCAATTAATGACATCTCCCATTTACTCTCTTGGGCTGGTTAGCTCTCCTCCTCAAGACTCAATGATAATAAACCCTAAACCATGGATTTTGTTCCATAAAAGCCAATTGGTCTTCACTGAACAAAATGTGAAAGTCCACACTTTGGCTAGCCTTTTTTCATTTGTGGTCAAAAAAGCAAAAGTGAGATTGAATGGATTTTTTTCAAGGGCATCTTTTCTTTCTAAAAAAATAAATCTAAGCAGCCTGGGGAAAGGGAACAATAATGTTACTGGAACCCTTTCCTAGTGACTATGGTTTCCTTAAGATACCAGGGTAAATTAAAGAAAAATGGACCAGTCTGGCTCATAGAATCTTGGAGAACTCTATTGTCTCCATGATGACACCAGCATCATAAAATCAAGCAACATAACAAATTAAGTCCAATTCTAAGGTAAAAATACTTTTTCCCTAACATATTTCTATGATTTGTTTAAACAGAAAAAACTGAAAAAGTAAACAACGATAACTGAATCTAAAAGTATAGACAGAACAATCGTGGGAGTATTTAGGGACACACAGACAGAGGAAGCTGAATGTAATATGCCTTCCGTGCCTTCCATATAGCACAAGATTCTTATTGTTGGAATTCAGTTATGCCATGCATGTAATCATGTCAGTCTAAGAACTGTAGATTACATAGCCTAACTATTTGGCAGGTTTTCAGTCTGACCTTCAGTTTTGGCCCTGTATTAGACTGCTTGGGTGGCAGTAAAAACAAATAAACGGACAAAAATATCCTCACAGACAACATGGCTTAAACAGGGGAAATTTATTTTTCTTATCATTCTGTAGGCTGGAAGGTCAAAGACCAAGGTTCTACAGGGATTTGGTTTCTGGTGAGAGCTTTTTTTCCTGATTTGCAGAGGGCTGCTTTTGTCCTCACATGGGCTTCCCTTACTTTCCTTTGAATGCTCCCAGAGTAAGAGAGGAAGAGAGAGAGAGATTTCACTCTTCCTTTACTTACAAGACTACCAGTACTATTGGATTAGGGTCCCACCCTGAGACCTCATTTAACCATAATTACCCCCTAAAGACACTATCTTCAAATACAGTCATATTAGGGATTAGGGCTTCAACATATGAACTTTAGGGGGACAGAATTCATTCCATACCAGGCCCTAAGAAAGACTAACAGTTTATTAGAACTTACGAACAAATGTGCAGCCCATATGAATAACAGGGCTATGATTGACAAAGGCAGAACTTATATAAACCCACTGATTTTGTTCCTGAGCAGTTGAAATTAAAATACCAAATTTAACTAAACAAAAATTTTAAAAAGCAATATACAACAAAACAGGATAAGTTGTGTGCTGAACTTGGAGATGCTCCATCCATTCCTCCTCTAAGGAAGGACTTGTTGCTGAGTTGTGAGTGCTGTTTGCAAACAGACTTCACTGGTCAGCTCCTGCAGGTACTGCTTCAGCTGCAGGGAGCCCCTTGCCCAAGGGTACACCCTTCTCAGGGCAGCCAATGTCCAAAGAATAATCAAGGTAGGGGTTATTAAGAGATTGCTATTTTAACACAGCAAGTGACAGCTCCCTGGGCCATTTTAGCCAGAGCTCCCCAGGGTGGCCGTGAAAGCTGTCACCAAACCCATAGCCTTTCTTCCTTCTCTGTTCTAAGGGGATTAATCCTATGGCACACCCTTATAAGCATCCTGCACATTGTAGCCCACTTTAGGGCACTACTTCCTGAAGAACCTAATCTGCAACAGGTTGGGGTCCAGTTTCATGTGACTTATCAGTTTAGAATCGTTATAAAGCATGATTAAATGCAAAAGCATGAGAAATCCTTATGAATAGTGACATCTAACTTTACTGCCTGATTCAGTTGACTCATCAGTGTTTCTAAGGATTACTAGTTTTGGTTTGCATAGTGTACAAAATGTGTGTGCATATAATTTTTATAAAATTAGAATTTACATATATACACACACATTTGTTTGTATGTTTTATGACTAAATCATAATCTTTCTTCCATGTCAGCACATACAGTTTCACAATACATAGACACTTTCCATTTTCCCCCCAAAACTTTTTAATTTGAAAATTTTCAACCCTTCAGAGAAGTTGTGAGACTACTCTTTTTTTTATTTTTATTTTTTAGTTTGGTATCATTAATCTATAATTACATGAAGAACATTATGTTTACTATGCTCCCCCCTTCACCAAGTCCTCCCCACATATCCCTTCACAGTCACTGTCCATCAGCATAGCAAGATGCTGTAAAATCACTACTTGTCTTCTCTGTGTTGCACAGCCCTCCCGGTGCCCCTCCCACACTAATCTAGATTAATTATCAGTAGTTTGCCACATTTTCCCGTCTTCTCTGTGTGTGTGTATATATTTAACTCCATTATTTGAAAGCTAGTTGCAAATCTCAAGACAGTTCACTCTTAAATACTTCAGTATATATTTCCTAAGTACAAGTATTATCAGTTAATAACAACAAAGCACAATATAATTATTACACTCCAAATATTTAATATTATTATGGTATACTCCTAATAGATAATATATCTTTAAATTTCCCCAATCGTTTTAAAATGTCCTTTTAAAGAAAATTGGGGCCCAATCAGAAATCATATATTGCATTTAGTTGCATGTCTCTTAAGTGTTCTTTGATTATTTCCTCTGCTTTTTTTCGTTTGGTTTGGTTTTTTTGTGGCATTATCATTTTTGAAGAGTTCAGGCCAGTTGCTCTGTAAAGTGATCTTCAATCTGGATTTGGCTGAATGTTTCTTCATAATTAGTTAATATTACATGAATGGTGTTTCCCTTCAAGGTATACTGTGTAAGGGACTACATTATATCAATTTGTTCCTTTGATGATGTTAGTGTCTATCAGATTTCTCCATTGTAAAGACTTTTCTGAAGAACCAATTTTAACAAAGGTTTGTGTAGACTAAATGTCCTTCCCATCTTAAACAATTTTTCTTTTATACTTAAGCTTATTTCCCCAAACCATACTACCCCACATCTGATGACAAGTGATGGGGACATTAACAAAAGATCTGGGGAAAATGACCTTATAAATGTGACATTCATTCATTCTCAACTTGGAAATGTTTGTCCTTAGAAGTACCATCCAGTAATTTTATCTTCATATTGTGGCCTTTTGTCATTTTATGATACACAGTGTCTACCCAAATATACTTGAGAAATTTCCATTATGAATCTGAGCATTCCTATCCCCTTGTCATCTTAGATATTGCTAATATCTGTATCTGTCTTCCCCAATATTCAGTGAAAGTAAAGTAGATCAGATAAACATTAAAATTATATAAATCCTATAAATCAAGTGGGGAGAAGACTGAAGATAAACCTTAAAAGATAAGATACAATATAATCTGCATCTCATTTGATTCTTACAAAAGAAAAAAAATTACAGATATGAAGTGGGGGGTCAGCAAGATTAGTAAAATTAGCAACTTGCCAAGTCACATGTTGACAAAACACTGAAGCTGGGACCTAAACCCATCTTTTGACTGTTAGCTAGTATTCCTTTCACTGTACCATGTTAAACTAGGTAAGGAGCAAGAGGGCCATCTTCCTATGCAAAGAAAACACTTTTAATGTCTCTAAAGCAAATGAATAAAAAGCAGTCTCATAATTTATGCAGGGTTTATATGAGGAAAAATGTGAACTCCAAATCATAGAAAATAAATCATTAAGTGGAATTCCAAGAAACAATGTTTCTTAGAAACAAAACAATTATCTCAACACGTCCTCACACAAGATATCCTTGAATGTGTGTGAAGACCAAACCACTGTTCCTTTGTCTGTTTTAAGAGCTACAACAATGTGGGTTTTAGGAACATGATTATTAGATGTTCTAACACTGTTTGGCAGGAACTCATTATTTGTTATAGAATAAATTATTCCTTCTAAGTTGGTTTTGTGGGCACTTGTTTATACTCAGATGAATTATTTAATTATGCAAATGATCAGCTGTACAACTATTTTAATATGTAAAACTATGTGTTGACCTGTGCCTATATAAAATGCTTATTATCTACATGATCTTTAATTGGAGGTAGGTAAATAAATATATATGTAAATAAGTCAAATAAACATTTATTAGCTCCTGCTGTATGCTTTACTATATGAGGTCTTGAAGATTATAGCAACCACAAAAGACACAGTTATTGCCCTCAAAGAGATTACAGTTTGCTGGAGGAAAAACTGAATAGGTAATGAAAGTATATCATATAACGTGCTCAAGAGTTCAGTGAAAGCTAGTTTGTGATATAGGTCACAAGAATAACAAAAACACATTTATTTCAGCATTCCAGAGAATGAATTAGAGCCCCACCTCTTTTTCTGAACAGGTCTGATGGGGGTCAGTGAGATTTATGCACCTTCAGGGTGGCTTTTTGGCTTCTGGATCAATGCTGGGGAGATCCACGGTACTTTGGGTGCTTCCCTCCTGTAGTTGTGTCTCTATGTAGTTGGAGTTCATTTCCTGTAGAGTCAGCAGAAATGATTTCTGATCTTAGTCCAGGGCATTGCCCTCTGATAAGAGTTTTGAAAGTATCCTGTTGCATGTCATGGGCAAAGTAGGATGGACTAATTTTTTTTTTTTTGACACTAAATTTTGTTCTCCATTTGGTTGCTTTTTTCACTGAATAAAGTTAGAACAGGAGTGAAGATGCTTATAGCAAGTTAAGCTGATCTTCAGAGGCCGTGAATGTGCTGTGATATCTGGACAAAGATGGTCCCTTCAGTATGACTTTTGTCTCTGATCATCTGTTTTGTTAAGCAGTTGGAATCATAGAATTTCTATTTCACAGTTCTTTATGGTTTATGAAGCATTTTAATGTGTTACCTCATCAAACAACAACCCTGTGAAACAGGCTGGGTGGTCTTATCCTTCTCTGACAGATGAAGAAGCTGAGACAGCTAATTTATTCAGTTCGTTGAACATCACATGTAGAATAAAGGCTGAGCTGACAGTAAAACCCAGTTATTTCAGGCTCCAAAATCTTTGCTGTTTTCACTCCAGCACACCAGCTTCATGCTGTGTCATCCCAAATATGGTGCTTTGTTCTCTGCTTTTCTTTTCTTTTCTTCTCTCCTTCTCTTCCTGCCCCATCTTTTCCTTTCTCCCTCCTTTCTCCATTTCTCATTCTTTGCCTTTCCTTTCCTTTCATTCCTCTTTCCCTCTCCTGCCCTCTTTTTTACTCTTCTGCTTGATATTTATAACCAGACTGATGTAGGCAAGCTGAGGGAAGGCTTCCCTATCAACCTGCCCCCACTTTAGTGGGTTGAATCAACAGGGCTATTGATTTCAAAGCATATAAGAAGGATTATATTTATTATAAAACATAAACCAGCATATGTAGAATGTCTGGGTTGAAATGGAGCTTCAGTTATTTCTGGTCCTTCAATGAGTGATTAATCTCCTTTAGGCCTGATATTCAAGCCTATGAGGGGAAGGGGACTGGCAGTCAAGGCACCAAGGATCACCTTTCCTGAAAAAAGAGCAAGAGAGAAGTAATATGGATTTTTGTAAACTGATAGTTCTTGCAAACAGTTTTCAATTGTTTGTTTTCTGCCTGTTCTTGCCCATTTATGGGATAATCAGATCAAAACAAGGTCAACTAGAAACATCTGTATATGAAACATTAACAAAAATTACATGTGTCACATATGTGGAACAGATGATACAAGAATGGCTTTCTATTGCTGATGCTCTATAATGACAGTCTTAGGAGAATAGCTAGGAAGTGGGAGATTGAACAGAAAAGTCATCCTAAGTACAATAGTTCCATTCTTATTCTTCTTTTCTGAACATGACATAATAAGCCTTCCATTTCTTCTGCCTATTTTGTTTCTGTCTCTTTAAAATAAAGCACTTGGTGAGATTTGTATTTGAAACTATTTTTGGAAATAACTGGAGCATGCAATCACTTGAGCAACATGCAGAACATTCAGTCCCCATCTCTCCAGAGCTCCAGAAATGTCCCTTTTGGAGTTTGCTACTCATCCACCCATCTGTGCATTTGGTCCTCAGAGACCAAAGCAAAGCCAAAAAAGTTGGAAGTTTGTGGGAGTCTTTAGGCTTTTGAACATTAAAACCACTGGATCTGGAATCAGGAATTCTGGGTCTAGGATCTGCCTTTAGTATTCTGTGACCTTGGGAAAAAAATACTTGATTTCTCTGCAGTTTCCTTATCTGCAAAGTGAAGAGACTGGAGTAGGACAAAATCCTATGATTTAAAAATATTGTTGGAATAGTCAGTGTTTCCTTAGCACTGAAATGTGCTAAGCTGCTTGGGTAGATGGAAATCACTTTCTGGTTTATCTTTCATTGCCTTTTACAATAACATTATCATAGAACAGATGTTTTTGATGTTTAATGTCTGATTGATATAAATTGCCACAATAATATTGGCTTACTGTTTACATCCTGGTTCATTAACTGTCATTAAAGATACCATGTGACTTGAATTTTGCATGTACTGTGATGTAATCATGCAGAAGCTTATTTTTCCCCCATGGAAGGATCCCCAAGTCTACCATTTGACTCTATGGATGTGTGAAATTCATTTCCAGATCACCTCTTTAGGAGATTTCAAGGTTATTGGCTCTCATCAAGAACATGGATGAGGAAAACAAGATACTGGATAGAGCAAGAAAGAGAGAGGCCAATTCCCACTGGTCTCTGAAGTTTAAATAGTTCCCCTGTGGTTTCAAGTTCAGTTCTGTTCTGCTTTTAATTTAAAACCATTCTCTACCAGGCAACTGATTTTTGCTAGTCTCTTGGGTGATTTTCTAAGACAGATTTCACTGTATTCTACCCTTGTGTGTGCTCTTAGCTCCCATTAGCAGTAATGGGTGTTATGCATGTATAGCTCCCATTAACAATAATGGAAATTATGCGTGTGCATCCAGAGGAAAGTACGCTCCCCAATGTTGGAATTTTTTCAGGAGGGAAAGTAGTTCTTATGCAGCATTTGGCTTTTCTTTTAGGCTCTCTATTGTGGTGACAATTTGTGCTACAGAGAATGAACATTGTGTGAAAGATTGCCAGCCTCCCCATGTACAATCTGTACAGTATTCTAAAAAATCTTGGCTTATATTTTTTTTGCACGACTAAAACAACAGTCGGGTGAAACTTGTTAAAGAAGTAAAACAGATTCAGATAATTTAATAAAAGGTTAAGAGGCACCTAAGTAAATCTCTTAAAAGCCAGGAATTCTGGTAGGTTATGTTACCTGATTCAGGGAAACAGAGTAGATATGAACAGATGGAGAAAACAATTCTTCAAAAATAACTGAGTGCTCTTATGCAGACCATAATAACATTCCTCCAGAAGAACATGCTTTAATCCAGAGACAATTTCTATCATAATACAGAGATGAAAAATGGTAGGCTGAAGGTGATATTTCAAGGGGTTGTGAGTCATCAACATATTAATTTTGGAACAAATCATGCAAAGAAAAAGATATTTAACTTTAATATGAAGTCAAGAATATGATTCATCTTCATTTTTATGATTGGCAGGATGCACTAAATACTTAAAATGTTTTGGGATCTTCAAAGTGATGTTCTAAATATTTATCTCTTCTGAAAGTGCCTTTTGTGGTATACTGAATACTATTGTTCATCTGTAACAGAAACTGGTCTGTGTATAGTCTTGGATACCCCCTGGCACAGCTTGGAGATATACAAAGTCAGAGCCTGTGTAAGGCTTGGCCTTTGGCATTTTACTTCTTTGAGTCTAAGCTTCCTCATTTGTAAAATGAAGATCAGACTTATCATCTCATAGTTATGCAGATTAAATGAGGTCTAAAATTGCATTAGCTGAACTATTATAACCTGTTTAGGCAGATAAAATTTGACAGTACTAGAAATCAAAACATTTCTCTAGCCAGATCATGTTGACTAGCTTCTAATTATCTCTAACCTGTTGTATATTTTAAAGACAAACTTTATGTTTTTTATTTCTTAACCATAAACATATCTGTTGTAGCCTGTGTGTCTACTTTTAGGAAGGATAAACCTAACAATATTTTCAGGAAAAGAATACCAAATACACATGCTGACATGTCCTTAATTCCTCACACTAATCAAAATTTGAAAGTTAAAAACTCTAAATTTTTAAGGAATATATAGCTACACAGGAACCTGAATTTCTTTTTTGAGGATGGTGAGGACTTATATTTTCTTTCCCTTGTTGACTCAACACTGAGATACATGCCATGTATAAGAAATTTGTAAACAGTGAAATTGAAATTCTTTGTGACACTTTTATATAATTCTATTACTTTAATAGATGTATGTCGTATGATAATGGACATGTATTTTGCTGATTACTCAGGTTTACCCAGGGCCAGCATAGCCAGCTGCAATGAAGACATGCCTAGGTTCTTTCAGAGTGGTCTGCCCTAATGCTGAAAGGGGAAAAACTTATCTCCAAGAGATACCAGGGCAGCGATCCCCTCTGATTTCTACTAGGATGGATGGTAAATTACCACCTTACTATGGCCAAGGACTACTTTCTATAACTCCTAACTTTTGGAAAGATGAATTTTCTTGCTACCAGGCAAGCGGCATTTATTAAATGATGATTGGGATCCCCATTTTTATGACATGTGTATCTGTCAGTCAGGGTTTATGATTAAGTCTGGATAGTCTGTGCTTCCACAAAGCTGACATAATCTACTTAAAGTTTACAAAAAAAGCCCCTAGGTGTTCTCTTAGTAAATATTCAACTTACACTTCTATTGTTTATTTATTTACTTGGTTTTTCAAGACATTGAGTATAGCTTGTGGGCCCTTTAGAATCTATGAACTTGGGATGTTACTATTGCTTACAGGTCACTGAATATAAATTCTGTGCATGCCAATTTGCTCAGGTTGGGGCAGAGCCACAGATGACTAGTAATTGCTACTCCTCAACACTCTCTGTACTCATACCATACTTTTTCTTTCATAGAGCTTATTTCTACCTGCACCTATGTGTTTTTGTTTTTTGTTTATCTCCATAAAGGCAGTGATATTTTCTATTGTTCTTAACTGCTGTTATCTCCGTGACCTACACCATTGCCTGGTATGCAGTAGGCGCTCAATACCTATTTGTTGACTGAAGTGGCTAATGAACAATTGCCTCCTTTTAATAGCTGCATTCCCTTGTATAGGTGCAGTGGGGATATAGGAGGGTTCTGTGGATGTCCTTCTAGAAGAAGGGCAACAGGATTTTGGGCAGAAGATGTAGGTGTGAGCTTACCTTTGCCACAAGTTCTTCAGACATGTCAGTTGATTGTTTGAGCCTTGGGTTTTGGAGCTTTGAGAAAGGGATGATAGTACCCTTTATGGGGTTTCAGTGAAGATCAAGCATAAAACTACATGTCCCATTGTTTTGTGGACTTCATATCTTTGTTGTTTAAGCATGGCATCACTGGGAAAAGTCAGACATTTGGGACATCGTCCAAATGGTTGTGCTCTGCCTCTAAAAGCTGTATGAGTTTGGGTCAGATCTCAAATTTCTTAGGTCTTAATTTCTTCACCTGAAAGGGAGGTGTTATCAATGATCCTGAACATACCATCCAGCTATGAAAATCCATGTCACTAGGACTGTATTTTTCTTTTCATGTTCCTTCCTGAGGTGAGGGATTATGTAGATGTTCCTCCAACTTCCATGAAAATATTGTAAAAAAGATTTGATGTCAGAGGTTTGCTTCATTTTCTTTCTCACTTTTAGTCATTGTCCTGCTAACTGTCTAACAGTGCTCAAGTTTTCAGGATCTTTTACTACTACAGCCCATGGTGGCTACAAGGAGCACCTTCTCCCACATGGTTACTACTGTTGACTTGAGATTCAGCACACTTGGTGGAGGGAGATTGCCGTGATGGCAGGAAGGGTGCTGAGTTATACTGGACTCCAGCCTTCCATGTGCACATTATCCTGTCTTTGGAAAACATTGTCTTCATCCCCCACTAAATGTGAGAAAGACAACTGCTTTGCCTGTAAAGAACACTCTATTTACAGAGACTCTCTGAAGAGATCATGACAGCCATGGGCTGGATTTATAGATGAGCTGTGCCTACCAGGTTGCATCTTATATCTGAGGCTTATGAAACCCACGGTTCATCATAATGTGTCTGGACTCTCTGCACAGTGGATCCCAGGCCTTCCTCCAGGAGGCAGGCACTGAGGGCCAGGGATGCTGCTGCAACACACTGAGGGGTGTGCTAGCATGCAGGGGATGCTCTTCTCAGCAAAGGAAACCTCTCTTAGGGCATCGGCTTTTTATTTCCACATAAAAGATATGGAGCTGCCTCTGTACCTGTCTCAAATCCCACTTGGGGTTTTTAAACAGCTATTGGACATGAAGCTATTAGAAACAAGGAGTGAATGTAGATAGAAAGCCACAGTGTCAGTGCTGGGTGGGCAGTTACACACCTGGATTCAGATGAGATAGGCGGAGTGACAGAGAGACTGCAAAGACCAACTGGAGTTCAAGTCCCTTATATTTTAATTAATTAAAGTGATTTAAGGCTTGCCATAATCTCATTCCAATTTATAGGTCTAACTTTTTTCCCATTTCTCCCCTGAACCTGTCCTTAATTTCAATCCGGCAAATTTTACAGCCTTTAATAAATCACAGTGAGTCTCATCTGTGTTGCTTTGCTAACATGATGCCTTTGGTCTAGAGATCTCCCTTCTTTGCCACCATTCATCTTTCCCCTGTACTTCTCTTAAAGTTCAGGTCAAGTCTTGCCTGCCTCGTTTGATCCTTTAAGACATAAATGTATCCCTTTTCTGAACTATTACTGTGTTTTATGCTCACGTGTCAGATTTAACTCCTTCATAGGTTATATGGCCTTCTGATGTTAGAGCACACTTTAAAAAAAAAAATTATCATGATCCCTAATCAAGTGTTGAAATATAGTGAGTTCACTCAAATTTCTTATTGGTTGCAAAAGTCTAGATGATTTTTAACAATTGTTTTGTTGAACTCCCTTCTTTTTAAATCTGTAAAGAGCATTATAAAGTGGCCTAGCATAGACCCTGGCATATACTAAATATTCAATAAATATTAGCTTTGTTAACACCACTCTCAGTGGTTTTGTTCCTCCTGGCTCAGATCATTGTGTCAACACAGTTTTGTGTTTCACACCTAGTTCTCCCTAAACACACATGCCCTCCCATCCTTCTTGAAGGTCTCAATGCAGAATGGTAACCCTAATTCATTTTCATTGGGATCACTATCTTATTTCTCTCTCCTCTGCCATTATAATAGTTTTTTTCCACTAACCAGTATTATTTCCAGAATCTTCCAAATTTAATTTTCCCTTTAACCAAGCTGACCTCTCTCCCCATGGAATATTCCACAATCATGAGCTATTTATATATAACTATAGTAGTACAAAGTCATTAATAAAACAATTTTTAAGGTAGTTCTTAAATAGGGGCAAAATTTTTAATTGACTATTTCATATACTTTATAGAAAGAATTCAAAGTCATTTGCTTATGTTTTGTTCCTGAATGCTTTCTAATCATTCTTAATTAATTTTAGATGAAAATAGAATGAGACATCTTCTTTGTTGAAAGAAATTTTATTTATCATAAAAGTAGAGTATGCAAATGCTGGTTGAAAAGAATCCAAAATGCAGAATTATAATATTATGAACAGAAAGATTAATTTTCTTTCTTACGAGTTTGTTTTGACTTTTGAAATTAGCTTGTGTTTTTTTAAAACTTGATTGGGGAGTAGGAGGCAGAAGGACATAAACTATATTAAAGCGGTCTGTATACTGGAATCAGGTAGATTCATATGGCATTCTGGCTCTGCCATTTCCCAAATGAATGATCTTGGACAATATATTTAACTTCCTGGGGCCTCAGTTTTCTCATATACAGAATGGGTATAATACAGTTGCACCTACCTTGTGAAGCTTTCATGTTTTTTTAAATGAAATAATATTTGCAAAAGAAAACACAGTGCCCTGGAATATAGCAAACACTTGTTGCAACTCTGGAGTGATTATGTCAGCCAGGAAAAACTTTGCTTGTTTCATGGTCCATCAGTAATTTCCCAGGCAGCTACCTTGGCCTGACATTCTCTGTAGCTTGAATTCACTGGCTCCACTGTGGTTGCAGTCCTTTGGGAGTTGCAGAGCTGGGACTTCATTAATTGAACAGTTTTTCCAATGCCTGGTATGTTCCCTATGAAAATAGGGGAAGTTTAGCCATAAAGAACATTATGAAGGAGATAATTTGTGGTGTTTAGTGTTTTAGCATTTACTTGTTCTATATATATTTTGAAAACTATCATGTACCTAGGTATGTGTGGCAGAAGCTGCAGTTAATTATGGATCTGTCATTAATTCAGTTCACAGACACAGCTTCAAGCAGAATATGGTGACCGGAAGCCATGGTGATAAATGACATGGACCATTCAGGCAAGTTATCAGGGAGCTCTAATATGGAGTACTCTTTTATCATATACTTATTCATCTGTGTATTCACTTATTTATCCAAAATTTATTGTGGAGCTTTTATGTTCTAAGCACTGGTCTAGGTGTTAGGGATATATTAGTTAGCAAAACAAAGAAAAAATGTTCCCTCAAACATCCTGCTTCCAAAGCTCAAGGTTTGGAAGAATAGATGCACAGTAAAATAGAATGTATACATAATGAAATAAGAGAAGCATGAGAAGATAGAAGAGTACAGAGAGGGGCCTGCCTTAGTAGAGGTATTCTGTAAGCTAAGTAGGCCACAGAACGAGGGAATGAAACTTATTTCAAGGAGAGGAAAGAACATATGAAAAAGCACAGGGGCTTGAATGAGATGCTGAGAATCAGGGCCCGTCAGATGGGCTGGCATTTTGTCATCCCTTAAAATGTATATTTAAGAACTATTTGTTCAATATTTATTTCTTTGGGCCAGGAAGAAATTTATTTTTCTATGACAAAAAATTATATGCAAAATACATTCACTTAGTAATTCACTTCAGTTAGGTCAAAGCAGAGTAGATATTGTAGAATTATTCAGTGAAATGTACCCCATTTTCTTCTCTTTCTTCAGTTTGTGTGTGTTTTGAACTAGAGAACTTCTTGGGAGGTGTAAAAAAAATGCAAAATTTATATAATAAAATGAAGTACTCATCTCTTATAAATAACACTGTGCCTTATATTACTTGGTTTTGGAAATTCAATTTATTGACAACTTGCAGCTGTTACTCTAAATATGTTCTACAAAAATACTTATTAAGTTAGTATGTCTGAAGGACAAGGGGAATATTTTTATTTACGTTCAAAGGTGCTGACTCTTTTTCCCAGCAGCAACCAGTGTAAATTTTGCCAATTAAACAAAAATTGGGGACCCAAGTTGGTGAGTCTGATATTTGTAATGTGCATCAGCTGGTTCAGCCCCTAATCACACTCTTAAATAAGTTAAGGGTGACATGTGCATAAAGTGCAAAGGACAGCATCTGTGAGACTCGGTTGAAAAGGTAAGCAGAGTCAGTTAGAAAGGGCCTTGTGACACATATGCGGAGTTTGGTAGATTGTCTGTAAGAAATGTGAAAACATTGAAAGGCTTTAAGGAGGGAAATGATACAGCAAAATTTGTGGTTTTATGAAGATCGTTCTTGCTGCTGTGTGAGCCAAGGCATTGGAGGAGAGCGGGACTGGAAAAGGAAATGTTGGAATAGTTGAGGTAAGAAATGATAGCAGCTTAACTAGGAGAATGTCAGTAAGGATGGCAAGAAGAACTGAGAGAGTGTCTTGAAGCATGAAGCAGGGCCGAGGGAAGTATTAGAGAAGACATCATGAAGTGAACCTGTGGGCAGATAACAAACCCCATTCCCTAGTCCTGGGTTCAGGGGCAGGAGTCCAATCCATGGTCATAGGCCGGGACTGGTAAATGAGATGGTTTCAGAAGCCAAGGAGGGAGGGCTTACAAACCTCCTTGATTAAAACAGGGATCCTGGCAAAGGAACCAACATGCCAGATAGAGACTTTATTATTAGGAAAAGGGCATGAGAAAAAGGAATACAGAGATGTGTGGAGAAATGTGCAGTTCAGTAAGGGTGTGGGTTTGTGAGGTATTTCAATCTGAGGGCTTTAATTGTCACACTCTTGGAAAGAATTTGAGGGACTAGGATGCTAAAAGCTTCTAATGGCATAATGTCTTAGAGATTCAACTCCCTCCAATTCTTTATCTACACAGTAGCTATAAGTCTTAAGTAGAAACCTGATCATTCATTGCTCTGCTGAAACACTTTGGGGTCTTTTTGGATAAAGACCAAAATCTTTGTTATGGTTTACACAACTCTGCACAGGGTGGTCCCTGCTCACCTGCTGGCCTCACTGTGAGCCACTCTTTCTCAGCTTTATAGTTCAGTCACTAGAGTCTTTGTTCAGTTTTTAAAATATTCTAATCAATATTCTGCCTATTTTGAGGCCTCCCGACATGCTGTGTCCTGTAATTTAGAACCCTCTTCTTTTCAGTTGCTTTTTAAGTTTTAGCCTAAATTCTGCTTAAACAGAAAAGTTCCCATTACATTCTTTCGCAGATACTTTCATTTACCTTTCATAGCCTTTATAATTATATTTAAGTAATCATTTTTGAAGTAACTTTTCTAATATCCCTTTTTGCAAATAGACTGTAAACTCCATGAGGGGGAATTGTGTTTACCTCTTGATTGTGGTATATTTTGTGCCCAGCATGGTGTCTGGCATTAATAAGTCATCAATAATATTTGTTGAATGAATAGTTGAATCCATGGGCTGTTCTTAAGTGCCCTGCAGCTGCACCTCAATCTGAAGCATTGGTTTTTCTAAGTGTAGCATCAGAGTCATCAGCAACAAAGGAACAAGCGCCTCTGTATGGGGATGGGCCTTCTTCATATACCTGACATTATGTTGCTTAGGCAGTTGTCTACTTAAGCACAATGTTATCTTTCTTGGGCAAAAACAAGTAAACAGAAAGGGCAGAAATGTACCTAAATTAACATTTTGAGGGAGGAGAATGGAAGATAGGAAATTTGGCTACCTAGGTTAAAGGAATGAAATCCCTAAATACAGACATTCCTAAGCAGAAAGAAGATGTTTGGCAGATGTTTTGCTAATATGGTTTCTTTTTTTAAGGTATTAATTGAAATACTGAGATATTCATTTTTCTCCTTGAATCTTCTCCCCTTTTCTATCCTCTATTCAAGCAGAAAGCAAGTTCCATGCTTTCTTGCCACAAGAAAGATTTTTGGCAGTGTTTCTTGGCTTCTGTCTGTCCACTGAGGATAATAGAACTTGGGGAGAGAGAAAATTGTTATCCCTGTGAGAAACTAGGAAGGACAGAAGGTTCCCCAAAGAAAAAAGAGCTTTCTCCAGGTCTGGTACTTGAACAGAGGGGACTTCACTTCCTTTCCAGAAGTACCTAGGGGTATGTAGCAGGACTTCAAGGGAAATTTACAGGTGCTGAAGCAGCAGGTAGATTAGATACCAAGCTTAGGGTCCTAGATTTGTTAAAGAGTCCCCAGCCATATGTGTGAAATGGAAATGGTACAGTGGTTGACTTGATGAAGTCATGTGGCTGCAGCAAGATCTAGCTGTTACTAGTGTGAACAGATACCTAGTGATCAACGTTCTAACAACTGCAATCTGGAGACCTTAGAATCTTAACACAAGTCCTGGGTGTGGGAGAAAGCCTGAGGACATACCTGAGGTAGAATTTCTCATCAACCCAATGAGACTGGGTACTCAGAATACACATTAGATGCTAATCAGTCAATAATAAAATGTGATTTTACTTGTTCACCCAGTTAAGATTCATAACTGCAACATTAAACAAGTGAACAATATCAAAAAAGTATACTAATCCTCTCTTCCTATTTTGAAGGTATGATTTATTTTTAATTAACAATTTAAAAATTTCTAAGTTGAGTTAAATGTGCAAAGTATTTCAAAGAGCTCATCACTGAACTATCTGCACTGAATTAACTGATCTCATCATCAGTAGACAGATCGTAACAGTATCTTGAGTAATAAATACAACCCAATTCTAATCCATTTGATGTCATATCATTCTGGACATGTTTGTGGGGGCTGCCCTCTTTATCTGGAAGAAAAAAGTGACACTGAACACCAGTCTTCCAACAACAAATTGATCTATTATCATCAAAGAGTGATTATCTCAGTGAAGTTCAAAAGTATTACCTTAGAGTTAAGGGAGTCAGCTGTGTCCACCATCGGAGGAGGCCGCCAGCGGGCTAGTCATACTGACTTGATGTTGGGGCAGAATTGATGGCAAACAAAGTAAAACTGGGAAATCAGAATGTTGGTCACTTATTTATATGGCTTGATATTGAAACAAAATTTTTCTACATCATCATTTCTACTTGTGATTTCTTTTATTCATTCATTCCTTTTTTTAAAAAAAATATTTATTGTGGTCTCATTGTGGATGAGGCATTGTGCTGAGTGCTATGGGAGAAATGGAAATGAATGAGACACAGGTTAAATGCTCAATGTATTCGTAACTTGGAAAGCAGGAGTGCATGTGCAAGAATGACTGTGACACAAGGCAGGTAGTAAGTTTATACAAGAAAAGGGAGAACTCTTTTCTTCCTTTTCTCTCTCTCTCCTTTTCTTTCTCTTTTCTCTTTTTGTCCCTTTCCTCTTATTTCCTTTCCTTTCCATCATATTACATACATAATATGTAAAAGTTTTATCATAAACAAGTTAGAAATGCCAGGTTGACGTTTTAGCCTCCACTACAGCAGT
Organism: Manis javanica; assembly: GCF_040802235.1. Lineage (NCBI taxonomy): Eukaryota > Metazoa > Chordata > Mammalia > Pholidota > Manidae > Manis > Manis javanica. The sequence goes on from NC_133159.1 coordinate 58,630,996, forward strand.
GGGGGTGGACACAGACACTAGGATTTAGGCAGTGGCAAATAGAGTGGGATCTCTGGCTTAACAGGGAGTCATGTTTCTCAGGGCAACCAGATGTCACTCTTTCTGTAGGTAAAAAGCCACAGAGAAAGTCTGAGATAAGGCAAAATGAAGAAAAAAGGACCAGCAGTGTCTGGAGCTAGCTCATATTTATGAGGTATGCTTGTTAGTTACTTAGGAATTTTGTGAACCAGATGTTAAAACTATTGGTAGCTTGAAATCAGCCATGGTGAAAATATTTACCAGAAAAAGGTACATGCTTCAAGTTACGACTTAAAAAAAATAGCAAAAACAAAACAAATTCCCTCACACCAAAAATTCAATAAATTGCTTTACCAGCCCATCAACGGAAATAACTCCAAGAGGTTTCCACTTTCCTAGTGGGCAAAGTTATGGATATTCAGAGTGTGAGCTTCAAGAGGCACTAACATAGTTGAGGAGATATCAGAGACTGCAAAACTCTTGGTGGGTCCCAGAGGAGCAGGAAGCTTGTGGAGCTGAAAAGAAGAGAAGGAAGGTGTGCTAATGATGCTCAGATAGCCCACCCTCCAGGTCTTTGATAATCAGCAGTAAGCCAAAGGACAATGAGATGAGCAGATAGTAGTTGTTTGGGGAAAGAGAATTTTCAATCCGTAAGTCAGCCAGTGATAATATTTGCCATGTGTTTTCTATTAAAAAGTCTCTTCTGCAGGTCTGTGAAAAGGCATGGTATGTAAAAGTAGCAGTGGTTTTGCCCTGACAATTATTATAGAATGTGAATTGACTTAGATAATACGCAATATTACACTGTTTTCTTAACCTTTTTATAACTATATGCTTATACATACACAGAGTAATGAACATCTACACAGTACAGAGGATATAAAAACAAATATCCTCTTATTTTCTAACTTCAGAAAGAAGTTTCAGTCTCACCTGGAATCAACTACTTTTAAAGTACAATCATCTATACTCCCCAAGGGGCACTAGTTCCTTTTGTTAAAAAATAGCAGTAAAGACCAAATCTAGGGGCTAGAAGTAGAGGTTTTAGTGTTTTATATGAGAATTGGGAATGCAACATGCCAATGAAGCCACTTGAGTTACAGAGCAGAAAATATAATTCCTTTTCTTTTTAAAGAAAATAATTTCATATTTTAAATTTAACCAAGATCTGTTTTAGCCCTTAATATAAGACTTTTAAATCTAACTTCTTTCCCCAGTAGTTTTGATGTCACTTATTGTCATATTAAGCAACATTTGTCTCCTATATTTAGAAGATTTTTCCTATTCTATTTTTATTCCCTGCCTTGAGTAACCTAGAATTGGCTACCCAAACAACAACTCTTATCAGCATTTTAGAGTACAAATTTTCTGCAAAATGGAATAAATTTTACTCTTTCCTAAGAAGTATGAAGAATATATAGGTAGAAGATATCTAGTATTTTATGTGGAATTCTATGCAACTAGAAAATGTCAGCAATAAAAGGGACAAGGTTTTGAGATTTTTCTAAAATTAACATTTAACTTTTTATTTTCATGGGTACTTCAGTCTATATGTATCTTTTATCTGAGATAGCTGTGGTGTTAAATTACACATCAGTATATACAAATATTATCAGGTCAATATTATTGTGCCAGTGTAATTTTTCAATTACAGAATGTCAGATAGTACACCTAAATAAATGCCAAGAATCATCACAATGTTTCAAATCCCAAAAGTTCAGGTGGAACAATTTCTGCAGGTAGCATTGTCTGGTTCCATAAGACTCAACTTAAAATACACAATAGCACATTGTGTTTTGATAAATTCCATATTCAACATTATGTTTAAATTACAGTTAAATATTCTTTAATTCTTTTACTAATAGTTCCATATAGTTGTTTCCTAGTACTTTTCATTAGCACAAAAGATAAAAACAGAATTCATCAAGTTTTAGCAGCAGGAAGTTTAAATTCAAATATCCTTTCTCATATGTATATGTGTACATATGTGTATATATGTTTGCCATACTGATACATATATATAATATATAAACAGAATGTATATATGAGATATACTAGTATTGTATATATGAGAAATATGAATATTTTTTGGCATAGTTCAATGCACAATATGTCTGTACTCCCAAATCGGTAATTTGTGTTAATTGAATGATCCTCCCAAGATAAAACCCCAATTATCTTATTCTTGTAATTTGGAAAATTTAGATAAAAAATGATCTATAAATGAAGAATATTTTTTGCCAAAAATCTTGACAGGTTGACCAGTCATTGGGTTTCCTGCTTTTGGCTATGATTAGATATTTGTTCTTAAGATTCTGTGGTTTATGTTAAATGTTTCATTATCAAAGAGATTCCCAGCAAATTACGTGCTTTCAGGTTGACCCTGTAAAACTATAATCTCTCACTTTGAATGTACAGTTAGCATCAGAACTCATTTAGGAGAGATGCTGCTATTTGAGGGCCTGTGTGACCAATACCCAGTTGGTTCAAATGTCACTTCCACAGAAGACCTCTGACCTTGGGTCTTCTGGGCAACTTGCTGGGCCCTGTTGCACCAGTTTCAGCATGTGGTTTTCCCCTTGCTCTTTCTTCTCTCACATTCCTAATGTAAGATATAATTCCTGATATTTTATTAACTTTGATCTGCTTTTAAATTCCCTTGTATACTAATATATTCACCCTGCTTGGTACGATTTGATAACCCTCCCATTCAGTCTAAGTAGGAAAATGTTTAGATAGAAGTATCTGAGAAATTGACATCTTAAGTTCATTTCCAGGATGATATATGGTTCCTAACAATACTAAATTCTAATGTTAATAGAATTCATCTATAAATGATAAGTAATTTATTCTCACAGACATGATTTTGTTTAGAAGGGATGATTCTTGGGCTAGGCCCAACTGAGATAAGGAGGAAACTGGCAATGCATTGTTTTCTCTAAGTCTACAAATCTTTAGGCAATAATTTTCTTTTATCGTTCCATTCATTGTTTTTAAATGGTGATTTTGGATCTAAATGTGAGGCTGCCATTTCTTAATAGAAAAGGGGTTGATGGTCATTTCTACAACAGTAAATGAAAGAGCGTTTTAAAACAGAGGTTGGCAAATTACAGACAGCAGGCCAAATTTGGCCTGCAGTCCATTTTTGTAGTGATCTATAAGCTGAACAGGGTTTTTACATTTTTCAAGAGTTGTATACATCCACATCCACACACACACACACACACACAAATACGCAATAGGGGTCATATTTGGCCTGCAAAACCTAAGATATTTACTATCTGGCCTTTTATAGAAAAAGTTTACAGATCCCCTTTTTAAAATAGCTATAATAACATGGTAACTTAAAATATTTTCTATGTAACAGGCGCATGGGATTTTCTATATATTAACTCATTGAAATCTCATAGGAACCTTAAATGTATTGAGGGGAAGTGTTGTCTCCCATTTTGGAGATGAGAACACCGAGGTGTGAAAAGTGAGTATCACACGCCTTGTAAATGTCAGAGATAAAATTTACACTGAGGTAGATGGAGACTACAGCTTGTACTTATAATCACTATACTGCTCTGAGTGTGATTTGGCATTTTGTGTTTGTTTATTTGTTTTGGGGTGTGTGTGTGTGAGTGAATCCTCCGGACCCAATCTGCGATTAGTTAAAATAGGTGGTGATGTATTTGGAAGAACATTGTTTATACACAAGCCAAAGTAGAAAAGTTTCCTTAGGCATGTAAAGGGCATGGCTGCTACACACAAACTGACTGCACAGTGCAGCCGCAGCAACACTGTCAGTTGGTTGAGTAAGATCCTCTTACTCTCAAATCCCCATGAAGTCCCCTGATTCCTAATAATACCATTTGATCTGAGTGATGAGTCCTCAGGGCACTAGCCTTGACATCCTCATAGTGGTTCATACTTTGTCGATCCCTTATGAGTGCTCCCTCTAGAGATTTGTACTATGTGCCTGTCTGCCCAGCGTTTGAAATGACCATAACTGGTAACACTCCCAAAGCATTCTTCAGTGTATTGCAAGACTGGGAAGATTAAAGGTAAATTCTAAGCTTGTCACCCTATTGGCAGGTTTAGGCTTCAGGCTGCCTGAATCCTATCCCTGCAATAGCCAGTCTATTGCTCTTTCTGGTAGATTTTCTTCTCTTATTCTTGGTCTCTCTACCTGTCAGTTCAGGCATAGGTGCTGCTCATGAATAGTTCCTATCTCTACTGCAGTTTTCTCCTGTGCATATCTTGAGGTCTGGATCCCTCAACTATGATTTCTTCATTGATTTGATTTCACTTGCCTTTGGTTTTGCAGGTATCTGTTAAAATCTTCTGCATGCTATTATACTCCCAGTGCCTTAATAAATGTATTCCTTTTATGGTTTTATAGCAGTATTTCAAGAGGATTTCCGGGAAGAGAGGAGAGGTAAACATATGTACTGGCTCCACCATTCTGAGCTAGAGCCTATCAAATTTATGTGGCAAGAAAATGCATTTGGGGCTATACTGATAGGTTTCCTTCCACTTCATGCTTTATTGCATTTCTTGTCCTGTATTTTGGGAGCTTTCACATCAGTCCTGGAATGAAAATAAGAGAATCCAAGAAGCAATTCTTGATTTTAAGTTAAAAAATCCATAGTGTAAAACAGAAAACACTGGGCATATGTATTATTTTCCTGTCCCAGACTAGATAGGACTCCATGCACTGGGAAAGGGAAGAAAAGAGGTACTAAATGAACTGGCATGATGCCAACATCAAGAGATCACCAAGCTCTGTCCAAACCAGAACTCAGTGACCAGCCTAGGTGGTGCCACGGACTGAGGCTATTTCTGGACATCATCCAGGCTCTATTCCAATGAATGGCATATGCTGCCTGGATTGACTGGCTGTTAGAAGTTCTTTTTGTTCCCACTGGTGAGGCATACCCAGCGACAGCAGTCATAGGGTGCTGGTTTATCTTCTTCCAGAGGGTTGAGGCCTTGAGATTTTTGTTTCACCTTTAAATGATCTAGTCAGTGTGAACAGCCTCACTTTCATGACCTAGGAATTTTTTAAGCCAAAAAAAAAGTAAAGAGTGTGGCTCCGTATGCCTAGAGAGGAAATGTGGAAATGCACCTATCAGTCAGGGGCCTGGCTGGAAATAGTTGATACACTTAACTGGGTAATTTTAGAAGAGTTTACTATATTAATGAAGGTGTGGACAGGTTTAGGAGCACCAGTAAAGGTAATATAATACCCTGTGGCTATCTTCAACAGGGCTTTCCCTTCCTAAGTCTTGAAGGGTCAAGGGAGGAGAGTGGCTTCCAGAGCCTATAGAGGCTTCCTTGTGTGAAGAGGGATTGTTAAAAGAAAGTACGAAAAACTTTTTTTAAAACCCAATCTTTCTCAAGCTTATTTGACTAATCCTTTTTTCCATGTATTATCTATTACTATCTTGTGCAACTTTGGGAAATGCAGGTGTAAATGTATTCCTGCCTAATGAGGTTAACTGTATGATTCTTCCTGACAATTTTCTTAATTTTGTGGTTCTATGAAATTTTCAGAATTGGACCTGTCATCCAATAAGGCCAATTTAAAAAACAGCCTTACTAAACTTTGTTTCAGAGTTGTTATTCTATGCTTTGTAGCTGCTCTTTAACGGAGAGTAAGGAACTATGTCAAAGATTCATTCTTAATGAAGCAATTTTCTAATTTTATATTATCTTTTGCTCTTCATATTTACCTATGGTTTACTGGAAACTTGTGATTTAGAGGAAAACTTAGAATATATTACCAAATACTTGGCTGGTCCTGTGCTTCATATACGTCAAATTCTGAAAATTTATAATGGTTTCATAAATATCTTTGAACAACAGAGCTGTGTAGCATTAAGTAGGGGAAAATAATTCATTTTGATTTCACTGGGCATATGTCAGCACATGACTTAATTATGCAAAATAGTGTGAAGTTCAAGTGGGAATTGAGGATAGGGATTTTGGCTCTTCTGACTTTTGTGACCAGATTCAAAATAAGGTACATAGTCATTGTGTGGGGGTGGGGGAATCAGAGGCTCTTTTGGCCCAAATTCTGCCAGTTACTTTCTAGTTAGTATCTGAATTTTCTGCAGGCAGAGAGTTGATTTAAAATCCTTTAACATGTCTCTTTTGCTGTATAGTCTAAACAAAAGTTTTATTTTTTGTATTTTTCATTTCATTTTCTAACATTAAAATTCTTTCTGGCTCAGAAAGTTCATTTAAGAGGGACAGTGATTTATCACTTCACTGGTACTAGTTAAATAACTAATACATTTAATGTACTGGGCATTAAAAAGTTGGAGGGGAACAGATTTTGCTCTTTTCCTATTCCTATATGAAGTAGAACAGTCACTTATTTCATAATATGTGAAATATCTAAGGATATGTGAAATCTTTAGACTAAAAGTGGTGCTGGATTACATGGCAATGATAAGACCAATTCTCTGACACATGGATGTGGTGTAACATTTATATAGAGAAAAATTATCACTCTTTAAGGATAGGATAGTGTCATGGTTAAGAGAAATAGTGTAATGGTAAATATTTAACACTATCGCTGGTTGGAGAGGCTGTTAATTTTTATGGTAAATACCTCAAGGCCACTTTCAAATAATGAACATGACCTCTTTGAATACAGAGTTGGGGGAAACGTGCAGTAACTCATCGTTTTATAGGGTTTCCACTCTCTGGATATACAAGACATGCATAAATTCAAAAATAGTGATAATGGTAAAGTTAGTTAAATAACAAGGAAGTAATGTCACTACCTTTACTTTTAAGGATTATTTAATTGTAAGTTTATGTAATATGATTTTTACGAATGACTATGGTTAACTACCAACTCAAAAAAGTTCTAAAAATTTAACAATTAGCTTTTGTGGGCTAGTGTCTCCCTTGCAACACTGGATAAGAATATGCGGTTTAAAGTTGGTTCTGAATTTGATTATGTGGTCTGCCACTTACAAGCTGATTTATAGTTGTTCTTTAAGCCTTAGTTTTTTTCAAATGAAAGGTAAGGGTAAAAATATCTCTCCTTTGACTAGTTGTGAGGATTAAATAAGATCTTAACTCCCTCCATCCCTGCCTCTCCCCCATCCCATCCCCAGAGGGTAAGGGCACCATAGCTAAAAATTTCACGAGGTCTCTATTAGAACTGCAATCACAAAGCATTCTTTTTTTAACTAAGAGAGAAAGCCATTAAGAGGAGTATGCTCAGCTCCACATAATGATGTAGTTTGCATAATTCAAGGAAAGATAGGCAGGCTTCTTTAAGGATTCAGACTGTAATGTCACTGAGAATGAATATTTTTCCCTAGGATTTGTGTAGTTTGGTGCCAGCAGGCATTCCTTCAGCCTTTAGTGGTAACATTACAAAGAAGATCCTACTTCTTGGAGAGTTTGCACATGCCCTGGAGTGTTTTGAGAGACGGTAGGCCAAAGCCTCATTCTTAGTTCCTCCTTTACAGATTCTGTGGAAGATGGCAAAAGTGGGTGGAGACTTACCCAGGTTACCTTAGAAAAGGAAGGGAAGGATTTAAAAGACAGGCATAAATCTGAGGAAACAATACTAAGAACAGAGTTTTATGATCACAAAAGTCAGCAGTAGCTTTACACTGATGAATTTACTGAGATCAGTATTGTGATCTTTCATTGTCCCCTGCTTCACTGAGAAATAATTTCAACACTGTTTAATAAAAAACGTTTCTTTGAATATTTCCAATAACTTTACAGAGAATCAAATGGCACATAAAATAGAAAATAAAATGACTCAAGCACATATTCTGAAAATAAAATGGAGTGATGAAACTATTGTAGATGTTGGCTCGTCTATTCCAAAACTAAAAGGCTGTGTCTATTGTTTTGTTTAAGCTGCTTTTAACGAGCCAGTCATTACTTACAACAGACAAGTTCACAGACCATATGTGTATAATGAGAACCCTTAGAAGTCACAGACTCCACAGAGCACAAGAAATCTATATTGACTTGGATTACAAAAAGTAAATCAATTACAAATGCCTCTAATGTCTTGAATAACAGATAAGAAAGAGGAACATTCAGCATTATTTGAAGAGCTTAAGGAATGTAATTAAGGTTATTACATTTTTTAAGTAAAAGATATTTGCCCTTAAGAGTTCACAATAAAGACTGGCTTTCTCCAGATTGCTAAATTTGATCTATTTTTACATAAACAGTTGGGAAATGTCAAAATGAAAAAAGTAAATGTGACATACCTGAAACAGTTTAAGAAGAATTAGCTGTAATAATGGGGAAAATGTGCACAAAATTACATAGTATGCAAAATTGAAAAAAAAAGTCACCAAATATTAATTCATTTTTCTAGCTTCTAAACTGGATACAAAACACTGATTAATTAGTAGTTATTTTACCCTACTGTTTTAACAAAAATCCTGATGAGTAATTTTTTCCTTTTTTGCCCACTGAAAACCATCTACATAATGGGACTTTAAATTAAAAAAAGAGAGGGAAGCTCTGGAAAATGGTAACTAACTGCTAAAAACATTAGCAATAAATTGTATGATGATGCAGCTGTTATGGAAGGTGAAACCAAAGGGCTGTGAACACTTTAAAAACTAACAAGTGGGTAGAATATGTGCCATACCAACTCATTTCCTTAACCTAGTCAGAGAAAAAGCTGCTGTGATAGTAACTGAAATTGTTGACTACTTGAGTATTTTGCAACAGTTATGTTTTCTTTCCAGAGTCATCTCATATAGTATTTTAAACAATACTCTCATGGAGTATTTAAACATGTAGGAAACTTAAATTTTCATTAAAAAAGCCTCAGTGTAACAAGAGGATTGTTCTATCACAAAGTTGTTTGAGCCTTGTATGATGAATGTAGATATTTTGAGGATCTAAAGTATTTTTTCTAAAAGTTGGAATATTAAAAAAGTCTACTGAAAATATTGATAAAGCTTTAGTGTCATTTTAACTTCGCTTCTGAAGACATACTGGAATGTTTCAATAAAACAGGTGGGAAATTACAGTCTCCTGATTTGGAAGTATATGAAAAGTATCATGTTTGATCACCTTTAAGTTTTCTTTAAGAATTTGGAGAGAATTCAGATAAAAGTGAGTAGAATCTGATTCAAAAGCAATAGAGTTGAGGGATGATATTAATAGAAATTATTCTGACATTGAGAAGCAATTAGTTACAAAAATTTTTCCAGCTGATACCAAAATTCATTAAAAGAGATAAAGTTCAAGTAGAAGTACAATGGGTTCTTTGATTGTTTGATAATCTAATTAGTGAAGAATAAATTGTGTGAACATATCAGGAAAGATGTTTGAGGTGAAATACTGGCACACACGAAGATAACGTAACCCTCATGATACTCTATTACATTAACAGCAAACTGGGAAATGACTGTAGATTCAAACAGTAAAAATGCTTTGAAATCTTAGGGCTCATATGGGAAAGAAACTGGATAGAATATTTCCAGATTTCACAATAATCCTAAGAATTTATATAACATGACCAATTTTACTGATAATTTATAAAAGTTTTTTTTCTTATATAAAACAGAAGATTTTTTCTAACATTTAAAACAATACAATCAGTGATGCTAGAAGAAATACTAAATTATCTCCCTATTCTCTCTAGAGGATACAATATTTAAAAATATTCATTATATGAAGGTTGATCAAAAAATGTGCAGCCAAAATATATAGGAAGTGAAATCCACTATTATAGAGGTGTGCCAGGCAGATAATCAATTACGTATGTTAGTTTTTGTGGGCTTTGTGGCACTTGGTAGTCTTTTAAGATTTTTAATTTATTGTGATTTCTTATTTAGAATAAGATCACTTATTAACTTTTGTACCTAATAATGTGTGTCTGCAACTTTGTATTATTTTTCTTAAAGAGAGATCCTCAGATGAAACAAGGTTCAAGCCTAGACTTTGGCAAATCTGTCTCTGACCTTGCTCAGGTACTGAGAACACCAAAGGATCAGGGAAGGGGGAAGTGGTTTGCCCTACATGTACCTCTTTGGTGCTGCTGAAGGAGAATGGATCATCCTACCTATGCCTGACCCAGGTATTTCTTGTAAAGATTTGCAGCAACTCTCCTTTGTGCTTCCAAGAGCTTGGCTTCTGCAATCAGAGCATCTAAGTTTGTGGCTCTACCTCCTAATCGCTATGCAAACTTGAGCAACTCAGCTTTGTCACTTTCTTCAGCAAATGAGGATGGTAGTATATCTACCTCATTCAGTTGCGAGGATCAAATGTACTGAGGAATTCACTATATATTTATTTAGTAAGTGAAAGACAAGTAATAAAAACGAACACACCAGGATGCAAGATAGAGTGAAAGGTCTCGAAGGTGGAACTATAGGAGAACATGAACCAAAGAGAATGCCGTGATAAGATGGCAGGGAGAAAGGACTTGGAGGAAGTCCTTTGACTGAAGTCCCATTTTCATGGAATTCCTCATTTCAAATTGATCCTAAGGACACTGACAGCTCCTTGTCTGACAAACCCTCTAATAGTGGGGTGCTGGTGAGTATTTAACTTCTAACTCTCTTTTCTTTGTTGATTTCTAAGTTCTTCACAGCATAGCTGTCCTCTTCATACGAATTCTCTCCTCCAGGCTCCAGAATGACTATACAGTGGTAGACCTTCATTCTGAGAGGAGGCACAGCCCTTCCTCCACATCCCCTCAGGCATGGAGAGAGCACTGACAGTCAGCCAGCCATGCAGATGGGACTTAGGGACCTTTTGGAAACTGGATGTAGTTTCTCTAAACACATTGTACTGGGAGCATATTAAAGAGGGCACATGACTAGCCCTGCTATGGATGGAATATTTCTGTTCCCTCCAAATTTATATGTTGAAATCCAAATCTTTAGTGTGACAGTCCTCAGTGGTATTTGGAGATGGGGCTTTGGGAGGTAATTGGGTGGTGCCTTCATATAATAAGAGACAGAAGAGAGCTTGCTTCCCTTGTCTGCTCTTCACATGTGAGGATACAATGCGGAGGTGGCCAGCTGAATGCAGCTCTTACCAGACACCTGATCTGCTGGCACACTGGTCTTGGACTTGTCAGCCTCCAGAACTGTGGAAAATACATTTATGTTGTGTAAGCCATCCAGTCTATGTTATCTTGTTATGGCAGCCCTGACTAGAACAGACCCCTGTCTAGTCCAGGGCATTCATTAGGCTTTTTGCAGCCCTTCTGCTAGGAGAGAGCTCCTCACAAGGAATGACCTGCACTTAAGACACTCCTACAATAGTAATGAAATAGTAATAAAAATAACAAGCAATATGACAGAAACATGATTTTGTGCCAGTCCCAGGGTTAACTGTTTTAGATGATGCATCTGATTCCACACATACCATGTTCCCCTTTCCTTGGGGCAGCCTCCTCTGGCATGCAGTGAGAAAATGGAAGATTTTGACAACTTCCTGAATTGTTCACTTGGAAGAGTCTTTTCAGCAGTGTGTAATGTATTCCTCTCCAAAACTCCCACTTCTCATGAGCTGCCAGCACCTTTTTTGTTTTTAAACTTTTTGAACACTTATTGTGTGTCAGGTACTGCTCCAGGTGTTTGAAACACAGCAATGAACTCAACAAAACATTGCAAATAGAATTTTGATTTGGTATTCATTTTGCAGATGCTTTTTAGGTATTATATTTTTTAAATCTTTGTCAGATTTGTAACTCCCCACATTCACATTCTTACTACCTTTGTATTAAATCATGCATACATGTTAATTTTCATATTGTCTTTTAACTGAAACATGTCTAATCTGAATAAATGTAGTATAACCAGCAGTAACTCCTGTGTATGAAAGATTAGTTTTCAGGTATGAATATGCCTTAAATGTTTCTTTGAGAATTTATTTCATAGTCATGTGTTACATGCTCCAGAACCACTGGAGACTTGTTCTACTTAAGCGTCAACTAAAGCTGTTTGGAAGGATTCAGTGATTCTGGGTGTTGTTATATCTAATGCTCTTCCTTATCAGTGACCATTACTTTCAGGTTAGTGGACTTCCAGCTTCCAGGCAGAACTTTAAAAAAAACTGTTGGTTTATACACTGCTCCAGGCTTATACCAGAGAATGGAAAATTGCAGTTTTCTTAATCAGGTTAAAAAAATTATGCAAGCAGAAACAACATAGCTATGGTTAATTATAAAACTTATATTGCTTAATATTAAAAACAGTTTCTTTCAGATTTTTAGAAACCAGGGCATATATATATATGAGAGAAAAAAAACAGGAACTACCACAAAATTAACAAAATGGACATAATTTTGTAACAGAGACAATCCTGCCAAGTTCCTTGTATTATGGCTCTACTTGGATCTGAGAAGTAATTAGGATTTTATATGTGAAAACTTTGGCAGGCACTTGGAGTCGACATGGGATACTGGCTGCAGAGTTAAGGATCAGGGGAAATATGTATACGTGTCTTATGTTGAATTCAGCAAAAGATTCAAAGTGCCTCCATATTGTTGTCACCAAGCTGGAAAAATGTGAGTAGAATGAGGTGTAGTTAGGTGTATCTGCACAACTGTACTCAGTCTACTTGACTTATAGATGTTCTGTTTGTGGAGCTAAATTGAAGTGAATTGATCTATGTTAATATGAATGGAGTGTGACAGTAGTGTACACTGCATCATTCTAAACCCTGTCCCATTCAACACGCTGATCCAAAGTGTGTGATTTCCAGGACCACCTTGCCGGTCCGCATACCTTCAGTCAAACTGTTTTGCCAAAGGCTTTCTAATAGTTATATTGAACAAGATTTTTTCAACCCTATCCTATCTGCTGCCTCTGGGGCAAGTAACACTGACTGCTACCTATTTTTAGAAAAACCCGCCTGAATTCCAAGGTATCATTCTACTTTCCTCTTAACCCTCTGAATATTCCTCCTCTGATTTCACTCCTGTTCACCCCTTAAATATTTATCCTCACCCCTCATTACAATTTTAATACTCTCTGTGTAATTTCATTCATGTTCTTGGCTGTATACCAAGAGCACATAGCTCTTTATAATATGATGATTCCCAAATCTGTATCATCAGCCTATACCATTTTCCTGGGCACCAGAACTTTTTGTCCCATACCACTCTTGGTATATTGCTCCTCTTTTAATTTAACTAGTACCTTAAAGTTATTCAACATGAGCTATCTTAACCTCCCTTCTCCCAATTATAAAGTTTCTGATAGTTGAAAAAGCGTTGGCATTGGACACAGAACTGTGTTTGATTTTTTACAACCATTACTTACTAGTTATACAAATCAGGACAAATTACTTAACCTATCTGTATTAGTTTTCTATTGCTGCATAACAAATTACCAAAACTTAGTGGCTTCAAACAATCCATATTTATTATCACTTAGGTTGTATGGGTCAGGATCAAAAAAAGCAGACAATGATATGAGCTCTTCTCAGGGGATTTTTATAAGGGCTTCATTGCATAGTCATGATTGACTAAATTTTTGGCTATTGGCTAATTAAATCTCCAGCCCCTGCCCTTGGGTAGGGTCCAAAAGTCTCTCATTAACATGACAAGACACCCATTTCGTTACTACTCTGCTGTGTTTTCAGAAACTGTGGTTGAAGACCAAATATACCTGGGAAATATATATTTGGCGTTATTAATTACCAAATATATATCTCTGACTCATTATATTGCATCCTCAGAACAAAATACAATGTTGTATAGTTACTGGTTTATTCAATTCTCAGGAAATACTTGTTGAAAGTTTACTGTCTTCTAGAAGTTGTATAGATGCTGGGGTCAAGCAACTTGACTCTGGAAGTTGAGAACCGGGGCTCAAATGCTGCCCCTTCCACTTTTCAGCTGTGACATTGGGCAAATTTCTGAGCACCTACAGGTAATGACTTTCTCATCTGTGGCATAAGGAGGACAATGGTGGTTATGATGGTGCTGGTGGTGATGATGGCTAGTGTGCTGTGTATTGGTCTTCCAGGAATTAGGATCAAGAACTAATGCCTTCAGCATCAGACTGACCAGAGTTCACATCCCTATGGCTCCATTGCTTATTAGTTGGGTGACCCTAAATAAGTTACTTAGCATAACAAAGCCTCAGTTTCTCCAACTGTTAATTAATTAAGTGGAGGTAAACATGCCAGTGCTTTCTATTACTCATAGAATAAAATTCAAATTGCTTTCAATGGCCCAAAGCCAAGACCAACATGATCATACTCCTCCCCACTCATTTAAACTCACTCCAGCCTCTCATTGCTTACTTTAGAGTGGTCTATTTTCTGTTTTTTGAAAAAGCCAAGCATCTTTCCATTTAAGTTATTTTCAGTTCTTTGCACTGTCACATGACTAGCTTATTTCCTTGCTTAGTTAAATGTCACCTTTCAGAGAAGCTTTTACTGGCCACCTTATCTGAAGTGGCCCTCTGCTCCCCATCCCCCTCCTTATCCACTAATTCTCTCAGACCTTACTCATCATAACAGATACATTGTTATCATTCTTCTATTTATTTATTTATTTATTTATTTATTTATTTATTTATTTATTTATTTATTTATTTATTTATTATTTTGGTATCATTAATCTACAATTACAGAAAGAACATTATGTTTACTAGGTTCCCCCCTTCACCAAGCTCCCCCCCACATACCCTTTCACAGTCACTGTCCATCTGCATAGTAAGATGCTGTAAAATCACTACTTGTCTTCTCTGTGTTGCGCAGCCCACCCCGTGCCCTCCACGCACTATACATGCTAATTGTAATGCCCTCTTTCTTTTTCCCTGCCCTTATCCCTCCCTTCCCACACATCGTCCCCAGCCCCTTTCCCTTTGGTAACTATTAATCCATTCTTGGGTACTGTGATTTTGCTGCTATTTTGTTCCTTCAGTTTTCCTTTGTTCTTATACTCCACATATGAGTGAAATTGTTTGGTACTTGTCCTTCTCCGCTTGGCTTATTTCACTGAGCATAATACCCTCTAGCTCCATCCATGTTGTTGCGAATGGTAGGATCTGTTTTTTTCTTATGGCTGTGTAATATTCCATTGTGTATATGTACCACATCTTCTTTATCCATTCATCTATTGATGGACATTTAGGTAGCTTCCATATCTTGGCTATTGTAAACAGTGCTGCGATAAACATAGGGGTGCATCTGTCTTTTTTCAAACTGGAGTGCTGCATTCTTAGGGTAAATTCCTAGAAGTGGAATTCCTGGGTCAAATGGTATTCCTATTTTGAGCATTCTGAGGAACCTCCATACTGCTTTCCACAATGGTTGAACTAGTTTACATTCCTACCAGCAGTGTAGGAGGGTTCCCCTTTCTCCACAACCTCGCCAACATTTGTTGTTGTTTGTCTTTTCAATGATGGTGATCCTTACTGGTGTGTGAGGTGATATCTCATTGTGGTTTTAATTTGCATTTCTCTGATGATTAGTGATGTGGAGCATCTTTTCATGTGCCTGTTGGCCATCTGGATTTCTTCTTTAGAGAACAGTCTATTCAGCTCCTCTGCCCATTTTTTAATTGGATTATTTGCTTTTTGTTTGTTGAGGCATGTGAGTTCTTTATATATTTGGGATGTCAATCGTTTATCGGATCTGTCATTTATGAATATGTTCTCCCATACTGTAGGATACCTTTTTGTTCTATTGATGGTGTCCTTTGCTGTACAGAAACTTTTTAGCTTGATATAGCCCCACTTGTTCATTTTTGCCTTTGTTTCCCTTGCCCGGGGAGATAAGTTCATAAAGAAGTCACTCATGTTTATGTCTTTGAAATTTTTGCCTATGTTTTTTTCTAAGGGTTTTATGGTTTCATGACTTACATTCAGGTCTTTGATCCATTTTGAGTTTACTTTTGTGTATGGGGTTAGACAGTGATCCAGTTTCATTCTCTTACATGAAGCTGTGTGGTTTTGCCAGCACCATCTGTTGAAGAGACTGTCATTTCCCCATTGTATGTGCATGACTCCTCTATCAAATATTGGTTGGCCATATATGTTTGGGTTAATGTCTGGAGTCTCTATTCTGTTCCACTGGTCTGTGGCTCTGTTCTTGTGCCAGTACCAAATTGTCTTGATTACTGTGGCTTTGTAGTAGAGCTTGAAGTTGGGGAGCAAGATCCCCCCCCCACCCACTTTATTCTTTCTTCTCAGGATTGCATTGGCTATTTGGGGTCTTTGATGGTTCCATATGAATTTTTGAACTATTTGTTCCAGTTCATTGAAGAATGCTGTTGGTAATTTGATAGGGATTGCATCAAATCTGTATATTGCTTTGAGCAGGACAGCCATTTTGATGGTATTAATTCTCCCTAGCCAGGAGCATGGGATGAGTTTCCATTTGTTAGTGACCTCTTTAATTTCTCTTAAGAGTGTCTTATAATTTTCAGGGTATAGGTCTTTCACTTCCTTGGTTAGGTTTATTCCTAGGTATTTTATTCTTTTTGATGCTATTGTGAATGGAATTGTTTTCCTGATTTCTCTTTCTATTAGTTCATTGTTAGTGTATAGGAAAGCTACAGATTTCTGTGTGTTAATTTTGTATCCTGCAACTTTGCTGAATTCTGATATTCTAGTAGTTTTGCAGTGGAGTCTTTAGGGTTTTTTATGTACAATATTATGTCATCTGCAAATAGTGACAGTTTGTCTACTTCTTTACCAATCTGGATTCCTTGTATTTCTTTGTTTTGTCTGATTGCCATGGCTAGGACCTCCAGTACCGTGTTGAATAACAGTGGGGAGAGTGGGCATCCCTGTCTTGTTTCCAATCTTAGAGGAAAAGCTTTCAGCCTCTCGCTGTTCAGTATGATGTTAGCTGTGGGTTTAACATATATGGCCTTTATTATGTTAACGTTCTTGCCCTCTATGCCCATTTTGTTGAGAGTTTTTATCATGAATGGATGTTGAATTTTGTTGAATGCTTTTTCAGCATCTATGGAGATGATCATGTGGTTTTTGTCCTTCTTTTTGTTGATGTGGTGGATGATGTTGATGGATTTTCGAATGTTGTACCGTCCTTGCATCACTGGGATGAATCCCACTTGGTCATGGTGTATGATCCTCTTGATGTATTTTTGAATTCAGTTTGCTAATATTTTGTTGAGTATTTTTGCATCTACGTTCATCAGGGATATTGGTCTGCAGTTTTCTTTTTTGGTGGGGTCTTTGCCTGGTTTTGGTATTAGGGTGATGTTGGCTTCATAGAATGAGTTTGGTAGTATTCCCTTCTCTTCTATTTTTTGGAAAACTTTAAGGAGAATGGGTCTTATGTCTTCTCTGTATGTTTGATAAAATTCCAAGGTAAATCCATCTGGTCCGGGGGTTTTATTCTTGGGTAGTTTTTTGATTACCGCTTCAATTTCATTGCTGGTAATTGTTCCTTTTAGATTTTCTGTTTTTTCTGGGTCAGTCTTGGAAGGTTTTATTTTTCTAAGTTTTCCATTTCTCCTAGGTTTTCTAGCTTGTTAGCATATAGGTTTTCATAGTATTCTCTAATAATTGTTTGTATTTATGTGGGGTCTGTCATGATTATTCCTTTCTTGTTTCTAATTCTGTTGATGTGTGTTGACTCTTTTTCTCTTAATAAGTCTGGCTAGAGGCTTATCTATTTTGTTTATTTTCTCGAAGATCCAGCTCTTGGTTTCATTGATTTTTTTCTATTGTTTTATTCTTCTCAATTTTATTTATTTCTTCTCTGATCTTTATTATGTCCCTCCATCTGCTGACCTTAGGCCTCATTTGTTCTTCTTTTTCCAATTTCGATAATTGTGACATTAGACCATTCATTTGGGATTGTTCTTCCTTCTTTAAATATGCCTGGATTGCTATTTGCTTTCCTTTTAAGACTGCTTTTTCTGCCTTCCACAGAAGTTGGGGCTTTGTGTTATTGTTGTCATTTGTTTCCATATATTGCTGGATCTCCATTTTAATTTGGTCATTGATTCATTGATTATTTAGGAGAATGTTGTTAAGCCTCCATGCGTTTGTGAGCCTTTTTGCTTTCTTTGTACAATTTATTTCTAGTTTTATACCTATGTGGTCCGAAAAGTTGGTTGGTAGGATTTCAATATTTTGGAATTTACTGAGGTTCTTTTTGTGGCCTCGTATGTGGTCTATTCTGGAGAATGTTCCATGTGCACTTGAGAAGAATGTGTATCCTGTTGCTTTTGGGTGTAGAATTCTATAGATGTCTATTAGGTCCATCTGTTCTAGCGTGTTGTTCTAGCGTGTCCTTCCTTATTTTCTGTCTGGTGGATCTGTCCTTTGGGGTGAGTGGTGTATTAAACTCTCCCAAAATGAGTGCATTGCATTCTATTTCCTTCTTTAATTCTCTTAGTATTTGTTTCACATATATTGGTGCTCCTGTATTGGGTGCATATATGTTTATAATGGTTATATCCTCTTGTTGGACTGAGCCCTTTATCATTATGTAATGTCCTTTTTTATCTCTTGTTACTTTCTTTATTTTGAGGTCTATTTTGTCTGATAATAGTGTTGCAACACCTGCTTTTTCTTCTGTTGTTTGCATGAAATATCTTTCTCCAACCCTTGACTTTTAATCTGTGCATGTCTTTGGGTTTGAGGTGAGTCTCTTGTAAGCAGCATATAGATGGGTCTTGCTTTTTAATCCATTCTGTTACTCTGTGTCTTTTGATTGGTGCATTCAGTCCATTTACATTTAGGGTGATTATTGAAAGATATGTACTTATTGCCATTGCAAGCTTTAGATTTGTGGTTACCAAAGGTTCAAGGTTAGCTTGTTTTCTATGTTACTGTCTGACCTCACTCGCTTATTGAGTTGTTATAAACACAGTCTGATGATTATTTCTTTCCCTTCTTTTTCCTCCTCCTCCATTCTTCATATGTTGGGTGTTTTGTTCTGTGCTCTCTTTAGGAGTGCTCCCATCTAGAGCAGTCCCTCTAAGATACCCTGTAGAGGTGGTTTGTGGGAGGCAAATTCCCTCAACTTTTGCTTGTGTGGGAATTGTTTAATCCCTCCTTCATATTTAAATGACAATCATGCTGGATACAGTATCCTTGGTTCAAGGCCCTTCTGTTTCATTGCATTAAATATATCATGCCATTCTCTTCTGGCCTGTAAGGTTTCTGTTGAGAAGTCTAATAATAGCCTGATGGGTTTTTCTTTGTAGGTGACCTTTTTACTCTCTGGCTGCCTTTAATACTCTGTCCCTGTCCTTGATCTTTGCCATTTTAATTATTATGTGTCTTAGTGTTGAACTCTTTGGATCCTGTCTCTCAGGAGTTCTGTGTGCCTCCGTAGTCTGAGCAACTATTTCCTCCCCCAGTTTGGGGAAATTCTCAGTGATTATTTCTTCAAAGACACTTTCTATCCCTTTTTTTCTCTCTCTTCTTCCTCTGGTACCCTTATAATGCAGATATTGTTCCATTTCGATTGGTCACACAGTTCTCTTAACATTGTTTCACTCCTAGAGATCCTTCTATCTCTCTCTGCATCAGCTTCTATGCATTCCTGTTCTCTGGTTTCTATTCCATCAATGGCCTCTTGTATCTTATCCATTCTGCTTGTAAATTCTTCCAGAGTTTGTTTCACTTCTGTAATCTCCCTCCAGACATCTGTGGTCTCTTTCCAGAGGTCTGTAATCTCCCTCTAGACTTCATCCCTTAGCTCTTGCACATTTCTCTGCAGCTCTGTCAGCATGTTTATGATTTTTATTTTGAATTCTTTTTCAGGGAGACTGGTTAGGTCTGCCTCTGCAGATCCTTTCTCAGGTGTAACTATTTTGGTCTGGACCAGATTTTTTTGCCTTTTCATGGTGATTGCAGTGGCTGTAGGCAGGTTGTGGGTGTGTCAGCTGGGAGAAGAAAGTCCTTTCCTTCTTGTGGGATGCCTTGCCCTTCTCCGCTGCCTGTGATGGCTACCTGCACTCCTGGAGCAGTCACCGGGTTCATCTCCTAAGCTGCTGTGGGCGGGGTGTCTGTCAGAGCAGTGCAGAGCCCTGTGGGGAGTGGCAGGCATGCCAGGTGCACTCCTCTGTGCTAGCGGCGACCCTGCCAGGCAGCTGTGTGGCAGCAGTAGACTTTGGGTCTTGCCCAGGTGGCTGTGCATTGGGTTGGGATTCCAGTCGGCTCCTGGGAGCCTGCCTGCTCCCTCTGGCTCTGTTGCCAGTGTGTGTGGGGCTTTTCCATGCAGGCTTCTATGGGGCTCTGGCTTCACTGCTGCCGGTGCGCATGAGCCGCACCCATGCTGTTTGGTCGCACCACTGCAGGCTAGCCCAGCAACGCATGGATCTGCTCTCGGTTCCTTCTAGCGCTTCCGCCCCCAGCGCATGCTCCCACTCTCCTGCTACTGGGCCCATGTGTCAGGGTCCATGCCATTTGGAGGAATGACTGGCAGGCTGCCTAGTCCTATGAGGGGCTTCAGAGCTGCACTGCCTCCATTTGGGGCACCTATGTTTCCCCGGTATTCCCAGCTGCCAGGACAACTTCATCCAGTTATGGGGTCCCTGTCTCTTTAAGACTTGCAGAAAGCACTCGCTTTTCTTTTGTCTCAGGGTCACCGGTTGCAGGGACCTGCCCACAGGTTTTGCTTTTCTGTTTCTCTAATATCCAGCACCCCGTGCACCTTGTGTCTGCGTTCCGGGTGCGGATTTCTAGAGCTAGTTGTTTAGCAGTCCTGGGCTTTCACTCCCTCCCCATTCTGACTCCTTTCTTCCCACTGGGTTTTGGGGTGGGGAAGCATTCGGGGGAGCATTCGGGTCCTGCCTGGCCACAGCTTGTATCTTATCCCCCTTCGTGTGATGCTGAGTTCTCACAGATGTAGATGTATCCTGGCTGTTGTACTGCATCCACTGGTGTCTCTTTTAGGAATAGTTGTATTTATTGTATTTTCATAAATATATATGTTTTGGGTAGGAGATTTCCTCTGAACTACTCATGCCGCCATCTTCCCATGATCCACTACATTGTTATCATTCTTTACTTTTTTTTTATGGGGGGTTGGTTTCTGATTGTTTGTTTGTAGACTAGCTACTCTACTAGTAGGTAGGCTTCATGGAGCCTGGGCCAGAGTATATGTTGTTTGCTAATCTAGTTTCAGTGTCTGAAACAGTACTCAACCCAATTAGGTGCTCCAAATATAGAATTGTATGCATAAATGAAAGAATAAGTACTTCATAGGTTGTGGCGAAGGTTAAATGCATAGCTCTTGGCAGAAAATAAGTGATGAATTAGTGATAGTTATTATTATTACTAATAATACTAAGAAACAGGCTATGCTTTTGTAAAGTTTACTATTTAGTGAGGAAGACATGGGTCTGTAACAAGCCATTTATAACAACAGTACTTCATAAATGGGGCTTTGTGATATGGGAATGTGTAGATATGCTCAGAAAATATTATATTGCTGAGTTGTATCTTTACTATCTGCTCCATCAGAACTGTTGAATATTTAACATACCTTGGTATAGATCACATTTACGCTCTCATAACCTTTTCCTCTCCCTAGTGCTGACGTCAAAAAAGGATCTGTGAAGGTTAGTTTTCCTATATTCTCCCCAAGGTCTCTCTAATACTGCCCCAAATTAAATTCATCTTAAGTGAAGGCATCTCACTGTTATACAATTGTAGGTTCAAGACCAGGTCCTTCAGCCTCTGTCTTCTAATCTGTTGGCTGCAAATTTTCTCTTGTGTAGACATTTTGGGGCTGCCACCCCCCTCTTTACTCCTTCTGCCCATGCACTGCAATCAGTCTTCATCCTACAGATTATACATTTATCTTTATAGAATGTTGTATATCTGTATCTCCTTTCCCCTAACCAATTTTCAGTAATTACAGTTTTATTCTTAGGAAATACATTCCCTCCTATTAGAAATTCTTCAGAGCACAGTTGTGGAGATAAGACTGGCCTCTCAAATTTTATGTTTAGATCCACAACGTTTCCATGTTGATAAATTATAGATACAGCAAGGCAGTTCTTTTCCCACCGGGATTTCTGTGTGGGCATACTGAAACTGCCAAACAGTAAGAGAGAGACAACATAATCATTTATTCTTGGTTAATTTCCCACATCAGGGATATGCACTAGCAGAGGCTGAAATAAGAACATTTAAAATTAGGAAATATATAAAACAAGATATTGGTGTTTATAGAAAATATACTATTTTAGGATGGCTCTGGTGAGTCATCTCTAATACTTTCAGTTTGTCGATTTTGTAGACTCACAATTTAAAAGATCAAATAATGCCCATCAAGTTTGATGAGATACTAATGACTAATGACCATTACTCTTCTGGCAATACAAATACTGAGCTTATTAAGAGTAGCCAAGAATCTGCCAGTTAACCTCTCTGGGGATATAACAGGCTCCTGATAGGATTGTATTTTGGTGACTGGATAATGATTACAATTGACTAACTTTCAGAAGGAACAAGATCAACAGTAACACTTTGCCTTTGCAGATTATCAGGCAGTAGATTCCTGTGAGTAACATTTTCAGAGAACCTCTCTGCCCTAGAAGTTAAAAAGAAGCTTAAAAGAACTTCTCATAAAAATGAATGTGTGCTGCTAGTAGAGATTGCAGATAGTAGTGGTCATCTTTATAAACAATAACAACAATAATAACAATAACAGTATATGGAACACAACCACATATACTTAATGCCAATATGCAAAGGCAAGATCAGAGGAAATGAAGAGCGAGTGATGGTAGCTAGGAATTATTTAGCACTTACTGATGTTATGTGCTTATTATCTAATTTATTCACATAACAAACTAAAATGATAATAAGCAAATAGCAGAGCTGAAGTTTGAAATAAAAGTAGTCTAGTTTCGGGGCCTATGGTCTTAACTACTATCCTACATCATACTATACTAACCATACTATTTTATACTATTCTATGTAATATAATATGATATAAAATATTGCCTCTCCTTTACTTTGTGTTATAGTTGACCTGTCCTAATGGGTGTGTATCCTTTACCAGTTTGCAAGCAGAATAGGGTCTGGATCTGTCTAATTTATCACCGAGTTCCTAAAATCTAGCCCAGTGCTAGGCACATAAGGGTTCAAAAATATTTATTGAAAGACTGTTGTCAACTAGTAAAACTACAACAAATTAGTACTTTTGAACTTAAGTACTGAAGGAGGAAATAAGCATAATGCCATTATGCATTTTTTCTTTGAGAAATTCAAAGTTCCTTCATTTCCTACTATTGTGTGTCATAACTTCAGAAAGCAAGAGCAACAGGGCATTGCTGATGGTAGGTAGAAGGCAGTGAACTTAGATGAGAAAAGAGAGAAAAAATATTTTTAAAGGATTTTACTTTATTCCCATCAGTTTCTGAAAAGTCTTGGGATATAGTTATACATGACAGAAGTTAAATTTGAGTAAAGCCTTCCTGAAATCTGAAATTGTGGTCCATTTTAATTATAATTTTATTTATAAGCATATAATCAGCTAGACTAAGACAAGAAATACAAATTCTTTTTGGATCTTAGTTCCTACACTCTTTTTTCTAAAGAAAAAGTTGTAAAAGTTGTATGATCTGGACTGGAACAACAACCTGTTACCTACAGGCTTAGTGACTAGGACCTGACTGTAGGAGGTTCAGAAGAACCCCATTATCAACCGAACAATCCAAATTCTCACCAATCTATGTGTATGAATGAGGCCAATTATACCAATACTCAAGCTTTTTATTTCTCATGCAGGAAAATCAGTACCTTTCAAAGTTCCACCATCCCACAGATATTTTTAGAAATCCTAAAGAGTTTCTTACATAAATTCATAAATTAATACAAGTGTCTGTCACATCATTTCATTTGCATTTTTGCTACTGTCTCTCAGGCCCCTGCTGATTCACTCCAGTTCTGATGATCTTAATCTTCATGGTGCTATAAAATTTGACAGTCTCCTATGAGGGCAAAAAAATGCATATATAACACTCATTTGGATAGTGTAAGGGTTTTTTGGGTCCTGAAATGTTAAGCTATTTAGTGCAGATCCACTTTCTGCTCACACTCACAATCTTTTGTCTCCTTGAATCTGTACTGCCACTGGGGTGTCCAGGTTGTGATGAGATTTCATCATCTGACACCTCACTGTATCTTTGTTGTGATCTAATTCTCAAACACTGTTGTAAAATTGCCATTTCAGATGCCATATCAGATTCTTTCTTCACTTGGTATGAATTCTTTTTCAGAGGCTTTGCCATTTTTCTGTGCCATCTGGCAATCTTACTTTCTTCCTCTTCCAATTCAGTCAAAAAATGTTTATGTATATGTAAAAATCTGAATTCCTCTCACCATGTTGTGAATCAAACTCCATGTAAATCAGTGAATACAAATAATGTGTAGGATGCCATCTAACTCCATCTGAGCCATGTTTGACTCTGAGCCTTAGCCCAGCTGTGACCTCCTCATGTGAGATACTGTAACTGATTTTGTTCTAAGTCCTAAGATATGTTTATCAAGAGTCAGGGTTTCCCTGGAGATTATACTCATTTATTGACTGGAATCCTGAATCCTTCTTTTCTTTTGAAGCAATGAGAAGTATGTGTGGACTGTATTAGGATTTTCTAGAGAAACAGAACCAATAGGAAATATATAAATTTATTTTAAGGAATTGGCTTATGCAGTATGGGAGCTGCGAAGTCCCAATATCTGCAGTTGGCAAGCTGGAGACCCAGAGTTGCCAATGGTGCAGTTCTAATCCAAATGCCAGAAGACCTGAGACCAGGAAGAGCCAGTGTTCCAGGGGGAGTGTGAAGGCAGGAAGAACGCCAGTGTATCAGCTTGGAGGAAGTCAGTCAGGAGGAGTTCTGTCCTCCTCAAAGGAGGGTCAGCCTTTTTTGTCTCTTCAGGCCTTCAACTAATTGGATGAGGCCCACATTAAGGAGCACAATCTGCTTTATTCATTCTACAGATTCAAATGTTTATCTCATCCAAAACATCCTCACAGACACACCCAGAGTGATGTTTGACCAAACATCTGAGCATCTCAAGGGCGCAGTCAAATTGATACACAAATTGAACCATCATAGGGATCATATGCACTGATTCCTGCTCTCAAAAGATGTGTTTACCTACTAAATAGCTTTAGGATTGGGTAAAAGACAAGTCCTGAAAAAGCTTTAAAAACAAAATCTTGGGCTTTGGGAAAAAATGTAGAATGGATGTATTTCATAAAATCACTAATATCATAAACCAATAATAGAAAAAATGAAAAAAACCTCCCAACTACAAATAAGAAAAGTGGAGTAACACAATATCAAATACTTCATAAAGGCAGCAACTATGGAAAGACAGAAGATCCTGGACTGGAGCAGTACTGTTCCCATTACTGTGAAGCCATTTGGGAATGTTAATAAAGTCCTGAGGAGTCTCATTAATTCTTCCAAATATGCAGAGAATAAAATTAGGAGCCTATATTGTGTTGTCCTTTCTCAGACAGTTTGCTTGACAGTATGAAATCATAGGAATGAATGAGTGCTGTTTTTCTATGAAAGAAGTTCTATTATTTTTAGGTCAAAATTAGGCTGTAGGTGACAGAAAACTGAAAATAATAGCTAATTAAGATATGCATGTATTTCTTTCTCACATAAATGTCCCAGGAGGTGACTCTGGGTTTGATCATGAAGCTGTGTGTCACCGGTGACCTAAGGCTTCTTCTTCCTTGGTGCTCCACTATTTGTTTTCTTGATCTCATATAGAGGAAGATGAAATCCACATCCCAAGAAGTGGGATGGAAAAATGAAGAAGAAGCATGCTGTCTCATAAGGAAGGTTCCCAAAAGCTTTCACATACCTTCCTTGTATCTTATTAGCCAGAATTTGGTGACTATACTCAACTGCAAGGTAGGTATAGAAATGTAGATTTCATTCTGATCAGCGGTGAGCACACCTGTTTATCAGGAGTTTTATTACTATGAAAAAAAAGAATGGATATTGGAGGGAAACATCCTACTACTGGTTTTAAGGACCGACCTGAAGTCTGAGAGTATTCTCTAGGCGAATGGCATATTTAACACAATTAGAAAAATTTAGCTCCTATAGGGCACTTAACAAATTCCAGAAGAGCAGAACCTAGGGTTTACAGAAGAGACTGCGGGTTAGTTCATGCCAACTTTGATCTGTTTACCTTACCCTTTCTGCTATGTTCTCAGGTTACAGAAAATGTGCATGGGACATAAAACCATAACACCTCAAATTATAGGTAGTGTGGAAGAGAAGACACACTAGATATTCCTGGTATTAAAAGAAGGAATTAGAAAGTCACACTATAGAAGAATAAATAGATAAAATTAGAGAATTGTGATAAAACGGTGTAAGGATGTACAAATAAAAGGCCTGGTTTGGCACAGCTATCTAAGCAACCTAATTTTTTTTTTTTAATTGACAGCTCAGAAGACAAAACCCAACCTAAAAGAAATAAAAACCCAAGAAACAGAAAGAAATTCTCCACCAGAGATTCATGATATCAAATAATAAGAATATAATGAAATAAAACAGGAAATCCAAGAGAAGATGACAGAACAGCAGAATGAGATTAAAATGGAAGCTTCATGCTTAAGGAACCAGTAAGGATCAAAATAATACCGTTTGGAACCAGCAAAGATGGAAGACTGAAACTTAGAAAGTATTAGTTACTAATGGTATATTTGTATTACAATAAATTAATGAAAATAATTCAGGGTTAGACCTCTGTATTTCCATTTCAAACACGACAAAAAAATTTTGGGGCTTGTACATCATATATATTATTTGATTAAGGAGATTGTTGTAAGTTATCCAAACAGAAATGTTATTTTTTTTCAGTAGGTTAAATTGCTTTTTTAAATAAATAATCCAAGAATGAAAAAAACTAGCATAAAGTGTGAAAATAGCATGCAACTTCAGACATTTTGAAATTTATTTTCTTCTAGTTCTGTACAAAGAATAGCCTGCTACAATGCTCTTCTGAGATTTGGAGTACAAACAGAAGCTCGGTGTGGTGAGGTTAATGCTCTGTACAAACTATATAGTGGCAAATTACTCAATTTTCTTTGTAACATTTTTTCCACTCACTCCCTTCCCTGTTGGTTTCCCTGAGATCTCTACAAACTCAGGAGAGACACACATGTATAGCTTTGGGAAACCATTGGTTTAAATTTCTCTACTTGCATGAACTATATTTATCTAAACTAAAACTTGGCTTGTAAAGGTATTTGTATTTGGCTAGGTCTGTTTGTCTACATTTCTTTAATTTATGCAGTACATGTTAATTACTTTTTAATGTGAAAATATTTTGACATTGCTTTTTCTTATTTCTTTGACTTCTTGAATAATTTTATCATGAGACTGCCTCTGAATCACATCTGCTCTCTCAGCTTCTAGCCTTTTATTTTGTGTATACCTTCTTTAGTATTGGTGCCCAAGTGTCTTGTTCTTGGAATCTTAAAATATTTCTAGCAAATTGAAGTATTATTATAGAGGTAACTTTAGTCAATCTCATTTTTGATGGTGAATTCTGATAATCACCCATCTAAATATTCACAAAAATAAAGGCTCACGTTTAGACTAATCAAATTTAGACATATTCATGTTCAAGAGCAAAGCAAGATACTTAGTTTTGAGCTAAGGCAGGTCATTCAACAAAATTGGATATACCTGACCCTTTCAGAAGCTATGTATGTTTTATCTGTTGCTAAAGGATGATCAAAAGGATGCAATTTTTCTTTATATGAAAGGAAACATCATGTGAATTCAGAGATAACACTTCTCATCTGCTCATCCCTCTTAAAAATCTACCTAAGAAATGTACATGAGCAAGAAGACATGTATTTGTGAATTCAAAAAATGGAATTTTTGGACGGTTTCATCTCTTCAATCTAATACGTTTATGTAACCTTTCTAAAATCAAATGCCGCAACTAGATATACTGAGTCCATTTCCTGGTCTTTGCCCTGTATACAAATTACACTTTTTACCAACACCCTTTTCTGACAAAGCATCACTCTAACAGGCCATTTAAGTGATTGAAGAGATGAACACATAGTTCAGGAAGCTCTTGTTGACTTACCACTTTTTCATACAGTTGATAAAGCTTTATGGTTTTTTGAACAGGTATTCCTGAAACATTTAATTAACAGTTACTATTAGGAGATATTTGCAAGTACAATGGGAATATTATGCTTGCTGCTGTTACTAGCTTCATATCTGGCCTAAGAAATTCAGAAAGAAAGTGACTGCAGTGCAGATTTTTCTCAGGGTTTATCGAATCAGCCTTTACTAAGCTGTGAGATTTTAAAAAGTATTTTCCAAGACATCTATCTTATGCAGACAAGACCATTTTAAATTGGACTCATTAAATCATTTGATGTCACAGCCAACAGCCATGTGGAGGCTAGTTAACAAATGAAAAATGAGCCTTTCCAATTTGTTTACTTTATATGGATGCTTCTTTTATTTCAGTTTTTTCCCCTCCTTGGTAGCACATTGATTTAGGGGATCTTGTTACAGTGCTGCCTGACAAAAATTAAAAATGTGAAGGCTGAAAATACTGTAGATGTAATGCCCAAGTTTGCCTGAAATACTGGAGAAGAGGCTCCCACTGATAGTTACAACTGAGTCTGTCTGCTAGCTCAAGGAAGGGGACCAATTAAAACCTCATTTACTTTGTTGAAAGAGTAACACAGAATCACTTGAGAGACACAAAATTCTTGGCACAGGAAGAAGAAATGATGATCCTCAATTCATCTCTGGGTTTTCCCTTGTACCTCCTAGTCTGCCAGCTCAAAGGGGTTCTCAACAATATAGGCTAAATTATCTTTGTTCATGCGTTCATTCATTCATTCATTCATTCATTCATTCAGTTGTCCATCAATCTGCTCCTAAATGCCAGAGTGGACGGAAGCCACCTTTTACAAGTTTTTTGGCAGGTGGTGTTTTCTTTCCAATTTGGTATACCTTAATCTTTTCTATTTCATTTTATAAACATTCTCTTCTTGTTGTAGGTCAATAACTTTTTTATTTTTTCATCCTATTGCTTTCTTAGCTATGTCCTAGAAAAAATAAGTTGTCTTTGTTTGGTGGGAGAGATTATGTTGTATTTTTCATTCCAGAGTTTTTTTTTTAAAGTTTCTTTACTTTTATTTCCTAAATGCCTTTCACTGAATGTGTTGCCAAGTCTTAAGTGAAGTGCAGTGGTATTTTCTGATTAGCCCTGTGCAGTCCGGTTTATTTCAGAGCTTACAACAGGAAGATGTTAATGATGAAGAGGAACTTTGAGAATAGGTAGGTCAAGGTTTGAATCTCACTTCCACCAGTCTTTTCATTTGTAAAATAGAGATGACAGACCCTTTAGGCATGAAACTGAAGATAAAATGAAACACATAAAGTTCTTTGCACAAATTATATACTCAGTAAATGTCTCATCTATTCAGAAAATTTAAAAAAACAAACAACCGTCCTTCTGAATTATCAAGTGGTTATCTAATTTTCTGCCTAGCATCTATCACTGGTCGCTTTAGCTTCTCAGCTTTCTCCAGTTTGTTTAATGATTAGCTTTGATTGAATTTTATGCCAATATATATATACTTTGAAATGAGTTCAAATCAAATTCTCAAGGTTTAGTCAATTTAGGTCTTAAAGGTAATTGGAATTTGTCTTGCCAATGGGTTTCAGCCCCAGACAAGTTCTCTATGGATTCAATGAGTCCAAAAAAATGACAATGAAATGTTCCTGGGGTGAAAGGGTTTGTACTCAACTTTATTCCCACAGTGGCAGGTCAATCACTAGAATCCTGTCCACTCAAGAGTGAGTCTGCCTTCAGCAAGTGGTCTCTGCCTCTAGGCCTCTCTGTCCCCACAGCCGTCTCAGTCTCTGTCCTCGGTGCTGCCACCACTCCAGCCTCTGCTCACCTGCAGCCTGCAGCTGTGCAGCAGCCCAGAGCACTCAGTGGGGCTTTTTATGTAGAGTCAATAACAATGTATTGCCCACATGTGTATAGTGATCAAGCCAACCAGGGCCCGGTGAGAATCCTGGCCATAGGAACCTTCACTTTCTCCACAGTATTACTTGAGAATTGGGTTGTTAGTGATATTTTCAACAAAACTCAATGTAGGATTATCAACAGTTCCATTAATATGATACATATTTTCTTTTCCATGTCGTAAATAGTAATGTTAAATAAGTACAAACCTCACAACAACCTTCGAGATAGTAACCTAAAGCATTCCTACTATGTAATTTATTCCTATATTCATCAGTGTTCTGCCCTTTGGTCTGGTGGTCAGTTTGCTTTGTAGAATGATACTGCCTTTCACTGAATGTGTTGCCAAGTCTTAAGTGAAGTGCAGTGGTATTTTCTGATTAGCCCTGTGCAGTCCGGTTTATTTCAGAGCTTACAACAGGAAGATGTTAATGATGTTAAGAAAGCATGTTTGAACTAATTCCTCAGCATACTGTACTTTCTTCCAATTCCCATTAACTCATATATTCCATATGCTATTCATTTAGTAGTTCTCTGTTTATCCAAAATTTTATCTTCCCTAACTTTCTTTCCTGTTTCCTTGGTTTCCAAGTTTGAATTAGATGTATCTTATCTGTAGTCTTGTATCACTCAGTCAATGAATTTGTACTGAATGCCTACTGTGTGCCAGACAGTCTTAGCATGGAAGAATAGCAATGAATAAGACATTGTCCTTGACTTCTTGGAAGTTACCTTGGTGCAAGGTGGAGAAAGACCACTGATTATTGTGTAAGCAAATAAATAAACACTCTGACTTGAAACAGTGATGAGTGCTGTGGAGAAAATAATATATGGCACTGGGGTAGGGTCTTGGTGGAACGGGGATACAAGGGCAATTATCTCAGCTAAGATGGCAGGAAGGCTCACCAGAAGAAATGGTACCTAAATGATGAGAAAGGAAGAATATTATAAGCAAAAGAGCAGGAAGTTGAAAGACCCTGAGATGGGAATTGGTTTGGTATTTTTGAGTTATGCAGTGAAGGTTAGTGTGGCTGGGGTTAGGTAGGTAAGGTACATGTTAGGAACTGATGTTGAAGAGGTAGGTAAGAGGCAAGTCATGTAGGGCCTGGTCAGGGGTGATAATGTGGTGAACATGGAAGTTCCTATGGCCAGGATCCTCACCTGACCCTAAACTACTTGATGTAATTGGCCTACTGCTATGCTATTGCTTCAGCACCCATATGCAATAAGCCATTATTGACTGAGTCACTATCTGAAGAGCTCTGCTCAGTGCTCAGGGCAGAAGCAGAGATGGAGGTAGATTACAGACCTGCAGACTGCTGGGTGCAGACATCATTCTAGTGCTCAACCTATTGCCAGGAGAATAAAGCCACGTATAAATCCTTTTACCCCAGGAACATTTCATTGTCCAGTGGAGGGCCTGGTCAGGTATGGTAAGGTAATTAGATTTTTTTAAAAGGCATTGAAAAGACATTGGAGGGTATGGATAAAGTGAAGGTTCCTGTGGCCAGGATTCTCACCCAGCCCTGGTTGGCTAGCTCACTACACACATGTGGGCAATATGTTGTTATTGACTCTGTATGAAGAGCTCCATCCAGTGCTCTGGGTGACATGGTGGCATGGCTGCAATGCTGCAGGAGAGCAGAGACAAGACTGGAGTGGTAGCAGTGCTGAGGACAGAGGTTGAGACCACTATGGGGGTAAAGAGGCCTAGAGGAAGAGACCAGCTTGCTGCATGCAGACTCGCTCTGAGTGGATGGCGTTCTGAGTGGACGGGATTCTAGTAATTGACTTTCCACCATGGAAATAAAGTTGGGTATAACCATTTCACCCCAAGAACATTCTACTGTCATTTCTTTGGTCACATTGAATCTATAGTGAATTTGCTTAGGACTGAAACCCATAGGCAAGACAGAGGGTTTTAAGCAGCAGAGTGGATTGATTTTATTTATGCTTTAAGAAGACCATTTTGGCTATTGTATAGAGAATAGACTGGGAATTGTGAGGTTGTAAGACTTGAGGGAAGGAGACCAGTTAGGAGACTACTGCAGTAGTAGAAATACAAAATAATGTTGGTTGGACTGCAGTTTTCAAAAATGGAGCTATGAGACATGATCAAATCTGGGAAAGATTTTGGGGGCAGTACCAATAGGATTTCCTGATAAGCTGGATGTGAGAAGTGCTGGAAAGAGAGGTGTCTTATTGGATTTAGCATTCAAGAGATTCAAATCTACATAAGAATTGTCACATAGTACTTAGTCATCCCTTTACATCACTTTGTGCTCTCCTATGGAGGCTAGAAGCTTCTTGAAAATAGTAACTCTTCTTATTTATCTTTGGA
Organism: Manis javanica; assembly: GCF_040802235.1. Classification (NCBI taxonomy): domain Eukaryota; kingdom Metazoa; phylum Chordata; class Mammalia; order Pholidota; family Manidae; genus Manis; species Manis javanica. The sequence goes on from NC_133159.1 coordinate 58,663,306, forward strand.
TCACCATACCATTACCTAATTATTGTTCAATAACTACTTGTGGAATGAGTGGAAGACATGGAGGTAAATCTAAAATCATTCAACTTGACAGAATAATAGCTGCTGCATTAGAAAACATTTACAGAGCATGTGGTGTGGTGTAAGAGTAAAGGATACAACTGCTTGGCAACACACTTTATAGAATTATAAAGTTCACTAGATTCACAAAGGCAAATTTATTGTCCAGAAAGAAACTGGAATGTTTGCAGGTGAAAAGCAAGTATAAAACACACATATGGATAGATCATACATAGCTTCCTATCTGAATGCTTAAAAGTTCAAGCAGGTAAGATGTAGGTCCTTCTTTAATTGCTTAAAATATAACTACCTTAAATCTTAAGCTTTTATTTGTGGTATGAGAGAGACATTTCTCTCAGATCACTTTTGGATACAACTAACCTAAGCACAAATAAAAATAGTTTAGGAAGAGTGAACACTTACTGGCTCACATAACAGAAATATCCAGGATAAGACCCAGCTTGGGAAATGACTTAAAAGGGGTTAAAATGACATTATCAGGAGTTTCTTTCCCTTGTTTTATAGTTTTGTTCTTTTCTCTTAATTTAGCTTTATTGTCAAATAGTTACAAGGTGGCAGAATTAACTTGAGATTCTGCATCCTCTGATTTTCAGTGAGAAATAGAGAAATCTCTTCAACTACAGAACAAATATCTTGAGCCTGACTCTGACTGGCGCAGTTTGGATCATGTGCCTGGCCCTAAACCAGTCCAAGCGGCATGAAAGGAGTGGCTCCTTGAAGGAACTTGGGATACTATTGGGAGGGAGGAATAGAAAATGGCAAACTAAAATATAACAAATGTCTAGTACATAAAGAGATGTTTCCTGTCCATTTTTAAGCATGTGTTGCTTCAGTACATTTTTATTTTAAAAATTGATTTTATTTTGAGATATTTTTTGGGTCCTTGGGGCTAAACAATGTGCCTGATATAAAGCAGATACTCAATAATACTTAATTAATGAGTAATGGGGAGAAAGTGAAGGTTCCTGTGGCCAAGGTTCTCATCTGGCCCTAGTCGGCTTCTCACTACACATGTGTGGGAAACATGTTTTTATTGACTCTATATAAAGAGCTCTGCCAAGTGCTCTGAGCTGCTGCATGGCGGCAGGGCTGCAGGGCTGCAGGACAGCAGAGACTGGAGTGGTGGCAGCGCCGGGGACAGAGACTGAGAGGCCGTGGGGGCAGAGAAGCCCAGAGGCAGAAACCTGCTTGCTGCATGCAGAATTTCTCTTGAGTGGATGGCATTCTAGTGATTGAACTGCCACTGTGGGAATAAAGTTGGGTATAAACCCTTTCACCCCAAGAATGTTCCACTGTCATTCTTTGGGCTCACTGAATCCATAGTGAACTTGTCTGGGGCTGAAACCAATTGGCAAGACAGTAAACATAAGACATCCCCTAACCTTAGGGAAATCTTTGCTGACTTCTCAATTGTCTTGACATTAGATTTCAGCCCTGGGCATGTTCACTACAGATTTAGTGATACCTAGGAATGATAATGGAACGTTCTTGGGGTGAAAGAGTTTATTATCCTGCTTGTTTTCCTGGGGTTAGGTCGAGCACTAGAATTACATCTGCATCCAACAGTCTGCAGGTCTGTAATTCTCCTTGTCTCTGCCTCTGCGTAAAGCACTGGGCAGAGCTCTTTATATGGTGACTCAGTCAATAATAGCTAATTGCCTAGGATGTTGAAGCAGTAGCCTAGCAGCAGGCCAGTTACATCATCAAATAGTTTCGTTTCAGGTGAGAATCCTGGCCATAGGAACCTTCACTTTATCCACAACGTGTATAAATAGTTTGGAACAATATTCATAGATTACTGAAATAGATTATTGAAAGAAGAAATTGATGGATTCATGATAACATCATGAAAAGGTTTTACAAGTTGAGATTTTGGCCTGCATTTTAAAATTTGGATTCTTTTTGATCTCTTTCACCTTTTGGGTATAAAATAAACACCATATTTCCTATGGCATTTCAGAGAACTGAACTTGATAATTCTGGGAGTGCTATTTTGCTCTTTCAAGACATTCAACAGCAAGCACATATGTGTCTGACTAAATGTCACTGTGCTTAAGGTTTCTATAATTTGGCTTTGGAAGCTTGCAAAAGGGGAAGGAAGACATAACTTTTCCGTTTCTTATTACCCTGTCCCACTGTTTCTTTATTCATTTGATTCTAATGATTCCAACAGGAGTTGGAACAAAAGCTGGAGGATTGGCCTACCACGGGTTAATTACTTGGTGGAAGGGCTATTTCTTGAGTCTGATGGTGGGGAATGGGTCAGAAAAGACTAATTAGACAAGCTTCAAGTTCTAGGGAAATGCTAGTGGAACAGGTGAAAATAAACTGGTGATAATTGAAGGGCTAATTATCCTCCATCTAGCAATTGGCCACCAGGTGTTCTGTAGCACATAAAAGAAGGGACTGACAGAGCAACAGAGGCTGTTTTTGTTCAGAGAAATAACGAGAGCAGGGAAAAAACACACGTACACACAAAGCTGTAGATGACTTTAAAATCCATAAAATGGTGTTTCTTATATGTTTTGCTTGTTCTTTCCTGCTGTATTGGGTAGAAAACTGGACCAAGGATATGTGCTGGTGTTTTGTTTTATTTATTTGTTTTTAAAGAACTAGTGTCCCTTTTAGTCTGTATGCTCCCAAAGAATTTCAGTGTTTGGTATACATGTACACATATATCTTTGTAATTGAGTTTATGTTAACAATCTACACAGCACATTTATTAGATAGAAAGGATATTGGCATGTAGAAAGGCAAGGATTAATAATAGAATGGAAGCCAACCAGTATGAATTATTATGAGCAACAGTTTCATAATGACTAAAGTTGGTCTTTTTCATGATACATCGGACATAATGAGTTCTTGCAATATCTCTAGTGGTGTGAGGGATATTACTAAGATACTCTATAAAGGATCTTTCAACTCTCTTTAACTGTCCTAATTTGTCATTTTGTTAAAAGTCAGCATTCAGGACTCAGTAACTAAATAGAACTATCTTTGATATAATATTTTACAGGTAACACAAATCAATCTAAAGAGTGAATACCTGGAGTTAATGATTACCATTAAAATAATATATCCTATTAAAAAATATGTCTGTAAGTCAGAGACAGCATGATAAAGGTAGGAAATATTTTTAAGAGGCAGAGTGTAAAGCAGATTGTCAGGTGAGTTAAACTTAACCTTGTCCACCAGCTCTGATTTGGCTATTCTGGCAAGAAACAGACTGATTCCTTGGTCTAGGGTGGATATGGCATTGCTTCTTCAGAGCAGGGCACTTTGCTCTGGAGCTAAGGCATCTCTCCTACCAGACCCTCAGTTCTCACTGTGGGAGAGCTCCCTTTAGGGGCATTGCTCTGACCTAGGACAGCCATGCTGCAGGTTAAGTGGCTGCTTTCAGGCCTACGGTTTTTTTTTTTCCTCTGAAGTTGCGTTTCTCTCAGTAGGCAGAGCAACTTTAGAGTGACTTAAGAACTGGATTTGAATCATAGCTTTACCACTTACTAGTGCTGTGACATTGAACAGAGACCTTAAATTTGCTGACTTCTGCTTTTTCTCATCTGCAAAATAGAAATAAGGATTACTATCCGTCAAAGAACTTGTAAAGATTAAATAAGATATAAAATGCATTTGTATTAAGGTCTAACTGAAAAATGAAACAACTATGTAGTTTATAAACACCATGAGTGTATTGTACAGAAAACTGAATACAGAGAATGTGTTACAAATCTAATGGAATATCTGGTGCCTTGCCTGAGGGTTTCAGCCAAGTTCACTCTGGATTTGGTGACAACAAAAAATGAAAACAGAAGGTTTTTGGGGTAAAAAGTCATACACCAAGCTTTATTCTCATGATGGCAGGTCGTTGCCCCATGGCAAGTCTGTATGAGGCAAGTCTGTCTCTGCCTCCAGGGATCTCCTCCCCCTCGCAGCCTCAGAGCACTGGGTGGAGCTCTTTATGTGGAATCAATAATAGCTCATTGCTAACACGTGTGCCAAGCCTGTGTCTGTGATCATGAGCATGGCATGTGCTCAGTGGGCAAGCAGACTAGGGTCAGGTAAGGATCCTGGCCATGGAACTTCCATTTTCCTTACACCTGGAGAGCCAAACAGGGAATGAATGGTTAGACAGGTTGGTGGTTAGTAATAGCAGGAGGCACGTTCCACTCCAGTGCTAAGAGGTGAAGGAGAGGGGACAGTGCTACTAGAACTCAGAAATTACACTGTTCTTGGCAAGCCAGAACTGCAGCTGATACATCTCCGTGGAGGACACACCGACAGTGATGTTCTCAGAAACAGTGTGAGAAAAGGGCAAATATCCTGCTTCTCCTTTGTCCCACCCTCCAGTCTCCATCCTTTATCTCCCATCAGCTGAACTCAGCTTGAAGCCACCCAGAAATAGGAGCCAGCCTGAGAAATGCAGCAACCTGCTGGATGCAACTCAGCTGCAATACAGAGAAAACGAGAGAAAGGCAAAGGCAGGCTCAGACCTGGTACCCATGGCATGTTGCCCGATATGTGGCTGGTACTTAATTGAGGTGTTAATGGATCCATGTCTTTTCTTTCTCTTGGGTTCAGGGATCTTGGAACTCTCTTTCTTATTACGACCTTTTAAAGGTCCCTAGAACCTGTAAGAGATCAGAGAAGAAACTTCAGCCTCTACCCAGGGCCTATGTTCTTTCTAATGCTTCTCTCTTCCTATACTACTGACCTCCTTGGAATCCATCTCTTTCTGTCTATTTTTCCTGAGAAAAAATAATTCATCTTTCAGATGAATGCAGGGAATGAGGATTTTCTTAAGACCTCTCAGCTCCTTAGGGGAACCTTCCATATTTCCAATTCATCATCCTAAATCCAGGGTACTTGATTTACTTTAGAAGCATACATCCAAATTATTTAATCATGTTACGTGCTAGAAAAGCCTACCATAACTGACTTTGATGAATGTAATTCTTCAGAAAAATGCTGATGCCTAATTAAAGGAGGACCAATTCTTAAATAGCTGCTGAACAATCAAGAAACTTTATTTTTGTCACCTGGTTATATTTACTATAGAGTTCAGAACAGTCTGTGTATCTTATTTCCCTATCCTCAGCAGGTCATCAAAACCAAGAGCACTGTGGAGGCAGGGTGGGAGGGTGGGGGATGAAAAGAATGGGAACAATGCAAAAATGCACATATCCTACAGGTAAGTCTGGATTTGATGAAAAAAAAAAACATCAAGGAAATAAGACGGAGGACTAAATGAACTAAACCGTGTTCCCTTGACAGTGTAGATTTAATGAGTGATTATCTTGAATAAAAGAATATTGAAGTCTTTTCAGTATTGTCAGGTTAAGGAGACTGCATACCTCCTAAAATATTTTGAACCCAAACAAAAAAAAAGGCTAAAGATTTGACTCACTAGAAGTAAGCCTCAGTTATGTGAATAATTATCTACCCTGGGCCACTTTGGCCTTCTTTTATGCTGTTCAGATGAGGCTATAGCAAAGCCTGCTTTTTCTTTTTCTTTTTTAAAATAAGTTGCCCCACATAGGTTTTATCACTTTCTAAAAGCTGAATGAAAGAGCAGATAACACTTGCATTATGAAATACATTACTTTTTCATTTTTCTGTGTTTAATATGTATGTGGAAATTAGACATTAAGGATCAGAGAAAGACTACAATCACCTTTTTCTTTTATTGTGCAAGTACCTGTCTAAGAAGTCCCCAGACTTAGAACTAGGCATTAGGAGAGACATCTGTGGATCAGGGAGTCACAGGGATGAAAGGTTAAAGATAAGAGAACTCCTGAGTGTGAATTTTAATCCACTGGGGAAGCTCTCAGCAGCATAATTAGAAGCATAAGACATATAGGGACCATGCAGAATGCAGCTGCTACACCACAGCCTATGACAATTTAGAAACTTCATCTTTTTTAACCTTAAAATAAAGGCTTTTCTCACATCAAAGATTGTCTAGAGAGTATGTCTTCTGTAAACTGCATGAAGACTGTTTTAAGATTACTGAAAGAAGAATACTGTGTATTTCTTGGGGATACATTTCCAAATTAGAATAGCTTTCCTTTTACAGTGTTCCATCTTGTTAACTCTTCAGTGACTTGAAGTTCTTGATTTTGTATGGCTCATGTCTATATATTTTTTGAAAAGATATTTAACCAAAGACTGAAATATTTGGGAAGCAGAGTCAGCAATGACTTGATTTAGTTAGTTCCACTAGCCACCAGTTCCCAAAAGAAGACAGGTGAGTGAGTCAGCTGCCTACTATACTAAAACATCTACAACGGCCAAACAATCTATTCTCCAGAAAACCAGCACATGTTGGAGTAGAGGGAATGGTGAAAAAAGGGGATTATAGATTCTAAGCCAAAGTAGTAAATTTTGCAAACACTGTAAGCTTTCAGGAGAATGTTTGATGTTTCCATTAGTTAAGTGTTGTTATGGTTTGCAAGTAACAAAAATTCACTAAAGCTAATGAGACAAAAATAACTTACTGAGCTATTAATTTCTGTCTTTTGCTTGTTCTTCTTTAACTGATTTCTTTCCTCACTTCAAATAGATAGCCAGGTTTTTTTGTTTTGTTTTGTTTTTAGGTGGTTCTTTTCCCCTTTTCTAATGCCCCCCCTACCAGTTTTATTAACATATAATTGACATATCATTGTGTAAATTTCAGGTTTACAGCATAAAGACTTGATTTACATATATTGTGAAATGTTTACCACAGTAAGATTAGTTAACAATATATCATCTCATATAGATACAATAAAATAAATGGAAAAAATTTTTCTCCTTGTAATGAGAACTCACTACTTACACATCATTTCTTATATATCATACAGCAGTAGTAACTATAGTCATCATGTTGTACATTATATCCGCAGACTTATTTATCTTATAACTCAAAGTTTGTACCTTTTGGTCACCTTCCTCCAATTTTCCTTTCCCCCAACCCCCCACCTCTGGTAACCACATATCTTACCTCTTTTTCTAAGAGTTGTTTTTGTTTAAGATTTTGCATGTAAGTGAGATCATACAGCATTGTATCTTTGTCTGACTTACTTCACTTAGCATAATGCCCTCAAAGTCCATCCATGTTGTCATAAATGAAAGGATTTTCTCATTTTGACGGATGCTTAGATTGTTTTCCATATATTGGGTATTGTAAATATTGCTGGGTAGCCAGGCTTTTTATATTTCATATATTCAGGGTCATTTGCAGGATCTAAATTAGAAGCTGCTTGGAATCACCATCTCTTTCTATCTTTTGTGAAGCCAAACTCCTTGAAGAGATGATGTGAGAGGATAGAGAAAAGAATGCCTTTAAGAGAATTTAGAAGGAAGAAGGCAAGCATAAGAACAAGAACTTTTCTTCTCTCACAGTATGGTGAAAGGATAGTCTGTGTTTGTCCTATTGGTTGTAGGGACTGGTTCAGTATTCATGACAGTAACATCAGAAAGGGCAAAATCTCAAGGGGATGGAAATGTGGTCACTGCTGGAGCCCACAGCCAAGGCACAGCATCCTCCAGTTTCACTAAAGTTTCACACACAGTAAGCTTGGCATGAAAGCAGCCTAGTGTTCAAATCCTAAAAGACTTTGAGGACTGAGATGCTGTGTTTCTCTGCAGTAACCCCTGCTGACCAGTAGCCACTTACTGAAGGAGGCTTCCTGAGCCATTGGTGTTGCCCAAGACCCTAGAACACTTGCATAATACTTTGGGTGGGTATAAGAGTGGGAGCAATAACAAGTGAGATAAAATTCCAGCTAGTATGGTAAGAGGACAGGGAGATAGATGTAAGTGGACTTAGAGAAATAAATAAAATAGATATTTCTCCTGCTTTATTGACTAAGACTTAGACCCACTATAATTAGGCAGATATGAAAAATTTATCATAAGGATAAAATACTGTAGATTTTGCTTACATCTCCAAACTTATATCATTCTATTACTTTCCTTCCTTACTATATTCTAGCCATGCTGATTAGTGCTCAAACTGACATGTTCCTTTAGCCCTGAGGACTTAGGTGCTTAAACATCCTTTTGTCTGAAAAATGCTTCTCCAAATATTTTCATGACTGTCTTCTCAACACCTTTAGATCTTACCTTAAATGCCATTTCCTAGAGGAGTTTATCCCTGATCACCATTAGAAAAAAAGCCTTTTCTCACACCACTTCTATGGTGAAGCAGTTACAGGCATGCCTTGTTTTATTGTGCTTCACTTTACTGTGCTTTGAAGATACTGACATTTTTAAAAAGTGAAGGTTTGTGGCGACCCTGTGTTGGAGCAAGTCTATCTGTGCCATTTTTCCAACAGCATTTGCTCACTTTGTGTCTCCGTGTCACATTTCAGTAATTTTTGCAATATTTCAAATTTTTTGTAATTATTATATTTGTTATGGTAATCTGTGACCAGGGATCTGTGATGTTACTATTGTAATTGTTTTGGGGAACCAAGAACCATGCCCATATAAAATGACAAACTTAATTGATAAATGTCATATGTTCTGAATGCTCCACCAATTAACCATTCCCCCAGGCTCTCTATTCCTCAAAACACAACAATATTGAAATTAAGCTAATTAATAGTCTACAAGGGCCTCTAAGTATTCAAGGGAAAGGAAGGGTTGCACATCTCTCACTTTCCATCAAAAGCTAGAAATGATTAAACTTAATGAAGAAGGCATGTCAAAGCTGAGATAGGCTGAAATCTAAGCCTCTTGGGTCAAACAGCCAAGTTGTGAATGCCAAGAAAAAGTTCTTGAAGGAAATTAAAATTGCTGCTCCATTGAACAGCCTTATTGCTGATATGGAGAAAGTTTCAGTGGTCTAGACAAAAGATCAAACCAGCCACAACATTCCCTTAATCCAAAACGTAATCCAGAGCAAGGCCCTAGCTCTCTTCAGTTCTGTGGAGGCCAAGAGAGGTGAGGAAGCCGCAGAAGAAAAGTCTGAAGTTAGCAGAGGTTGGTCCATGAGGTTTAAGGGAAGAAGCCGTCTCCATAACATAAAATGCAAGGTGAAGCAGCAAGTGCTGCTGGAGAAACTGCAGTAAGTTATACAGAAGATCCAGCTAAAATAATGACTGAAGGTGGCTACACTAAACAACAGATTTACAAAGTAGAGGAAATAGCCTTCTATTGAAAGAGAATGACATCCAGAACTTTCATATCTAGAGAGAATTCAATGCCTAGCTTCAAAGCTTCAAAGCATGGGCTGACACTCTTGTTAGGAGCTAAGTTGAAGCCAATGCTTATTTACCATTCTGAAAACCTAGGGCCCTTACCAATTATTCTAAATCTACTCTACCTGTGCTCTATAAATGGAACAATTAGGACTGATGACAGCATATCTGTTTACAACATGTTTTACTGAATATTTTAAGCCCATTGTTGAGACCTACTTGACAGAAAAAAGACTCTCAAAATATGACTGCTCATTGGCAATGCTTCCGGTAATCCAAGAGCTCTGATGGAGATGTGAAACAAGATGATGTTGTTTGCATGTCTGCTAACACAATATCCATTCTGCAGCCCATGGATCAAGGAGTAATTCCAATTTTCAAGTCTTATTACTTAAGAAATACATCTCATAATGCTATAGATGCCATAGATAGTGATTCCTTGGATGGATCTGGGCAAAGTAAATAGGAAACCTTCTGAAAAGGATTCGCCATTCTAGATGCCATTTGAACTTTCATGATTCATAGGAGGATGTCAAAATATCAACATTAACAGGAGTTTGGAAGAAGTTGATTCCAGTCCACATGATGACTTTGAGGGGTTCAAGACTTCAGTAGAGGAAGTAACTTGCAGATGTGCTAGAAATATCAAAAGCACTAGAATTAGAAATGGAGCCTGAAGATGTGACTGAATTACCACAATCTGATGATAAAACTTGAACAAATAAAGAGTTGCTTCTTATGTTTAACTGAAGAAGGTAGTTTCTTGAGGTAGAATCTACTCCTGGTGAAGATTCTGTGAAGAAGGTTGAAATGACGACAAGGATTTGGAATATTACTCAAACTTAATTGATAAAGCAGCAGGGGGGCTTGAGAGGATTTGCTCCAATTTTGGAAGAAGTTCTACTGTGGGTAAAATGCTCTCAACAACATTGAATGCTACAGAGAAATTGCTCATGAAAGGAAGAGTCATTGATACAGCAAACCTCATTGTTGTTATCTTTAAGAAACTGCCACAACCACTTCAACCTTCAGGAACCCCCACCATGATCAGTCAGCAGCCATCAACATCGAGGCAAGGCCCTCCACCAGCAAAAAGATCACAACTTGCTGAAAGTTCAGATGGTGTTTGGCATTTTTAGCAGTAAAGCATTTTTAAACAAAGATAGGTATATTGTTTTTTAGACCTAATGCTATTGTACAGTTGAGACATGCAGTATGGTGTAAACATAACTTTTATATGCACTAGGATACCAAAAAACTCATTTGACTTACTTTATTGCAATATTTGCTTTATTGCCATGGTCTGGAACTGAACCCACTATGTTTCTGAGGTATGCCCATATTTTTAATTACCCTGCTGTGTATTCCTTCTTAGGAGTCATCATAAACTAGGTAGACATACAGACAGACAGACAGACTGATAGTGTATTAGTTTTCTAAGGCTGTCATACCAAATACCACAAGTTGAATGGCTTACAACAGTAATTTATTTTCTCATGGTTCTGGAGGCTAGAAGTCCAAGATCAATGTACTGGCAGGTTTAGTTTCTTCTGAGGCTTCTCCTCATGGCTTGCAGATGGCTGCCTTCTTGCTACATCCTCACATGGCCTTTTCTCAGCATGTGCCTGTGTCCTAATTTTTCTTCTTATTGGGATAAGAGTTGTATTGGGCTAATCTGATTGTCCCACCCATAGAACCTCATTTTGGCTTAATTACTTCTTTAAAGGCCTCCATATACAATGATGTTCTGAGGAGCATTGGAACTTAGACATATGAATTTTGAGGGCATACAATTCAGCCCATGACAGAAGGATGATTGATAGATGGATAGATAGAATCTCACTAGTTTATTCTGCTGAGGAGAGATACTCATTTGTCTTCAGGCCTAACTGAAGAGGTCTGGGGTCCTCCTACTTGCCCTAAACCTTATTCTCTCACCTTAAGAGACACCTAGCATCTCTAGTTCCTAAGTCTCAGGATTCATGCTAGTGGCATGAATCAGTTTGCTTCTTCTGATTTTTGTACCCAACCTTGATTAATTTCCTCTACTGGTCATATAACAAACCACAGAAAACTCAAATCATATTCAGTTACTAGCCATCTAACTGCTTATCTTCTGAAATATTGTTGGCATTTCTTACTTGCTGTTGTATTTTCTCTTATTCATTTTTCATTTTGATTCTGTATTTTTCCCTTATGATCATTTTCATAGGGTTTCATGATGGTGTGGAGATAAACTTGCAAATTCGGTGTTTCATGTTTCATTTAATGTAAGTCTCTTACATTACTTTAAGCTTTGTATAATATGACTTCAATGTCCTAAGCCCTGGTTCTTAGTTCTGAGAGTTCCTTATAATTGTGCAAAAATTCTATTCTTAATGATTAGCACACTTATTTTTATAAAATTAATTACATAAGAAGTGTTATTATCCAGGAAATTATAAATATTGTATCTAATATTGGCTCTAGTTACTATGGATATGATGAAATTTTTATGTAAAATCCTGGTTCAATACATAACAAAATAATATAATATCTCATAATAACATTTAGAACATTAAAAAAGATGCTTGGCCCAATGTAGCTTTTACTTTCAGTTCTCATTACTTGCCTAGACAAACCCCACAGGTAGTTCAACCAAATTACTAGCTCATTCTCGAAACATACCCTGCACATTTCAGCCTTTCTGCTTTTCTTTACTGTATTTCCTCCTTAGAATGATTCATCCTCATTTGTTAATTTTCTCATTTTCAAAGCCCACCTTGTCTTTTGAACTTAGTCCTTTGAACTTGTCTTTTGAACTTTCTTCTAGTCCTTACTTGACCCTAACAAAGTAGTGAGTGAACTTGGCTTATCTATTTTTTACTAGGCTGTATGCATCTAGAAAGCAGAGAAAGTACTGGTCAATTCATATTGAGTACCTATGGCATTAGTTTGCATTTAGTAACAGCTCAATAATATCTGTTGATCTGAATTAAACTTCCAAGTCACAGTAAGTTTTAGTTGATAAGTCCTGGGAAATGTGAATTCATTTAAATAGTAATCTCTACAAAATAATTAGAATGCTAAATCTGTTGTTAATATTATTATGCATCCCCTTGCCAAACTATAATCCAAACTGAAGCACTGTAAATCCAAAATCATACTTAATTTTCATATTACATTGGTAGTTTGGGGATTTATTTTTTTATTTTTTGCATTTTTAAAAATTAGGGCAGTATCTTAAAAACTGATTGCATAAATTCATAAAAAATGATTTTAGAACAGATTTAATATAAGGCTTTAAAGACTTGTCAGTCTGTTAAATGCAAAGGCTCAAGGAGTATCTTTGGTTACTATTACAATTACAGAAGATGAAGAAGACATCTATTTAAGAGATACTCCTGCTAAAGCAAAATTGGGAGCAGAGATCAGTAGTTTAAGAAGGGAAGAGAGCAGAACTAAGCAGATGATACATCTAGGGGTTTTTCCCTAAGAGGTTTTGAGTATAAAGAAGTGGCACTGCCAGTGTACTAAAGGCTCTTCAGGGAAACGTGAAACTTCAATGCACTGATCTGTGCTACAGAAAAGGATATTCAGAGGAGTGAGGATAGGTCGGCCTCAATAATTTCAGAAGAGTTTGACTTCCTTGAAACCAACACCTATTTTCAATTTAACAGTATACTTTTCCGACATTGTACAGCATTACCAAATGATGACCAATCATTTCATCATCTTGTTTTTCCATGGCTGCCATTAGAGACAAAAATAAAGAAAATACTCTTTTTTTCTGCATACTGTGCACATGACTAAGCAGTGGCATATCACAATGCAAGTGAAAATATGCAAGTGAAAATATAGGACACAGGATAGGCATTTAAAAAAATTAATCAAAAGGAGTAGCTAACAGGCCAATACTTCATCACATTACAGGTAGTAATAAATACTTGTTCAGTAAATCAGTGATGGGCTAATGCCTCAAACTTGGTCAGTGATGATTAAGTATTATTTGATAGTTATAAGCTAATATGAAAGAAAGAACAAGAAGTAATCAAAATGTTTTTCTAATATTGTGAGACTTAGCAAATCATTCTCCCTGCATAGACCCACAACGTGTTAGAACAGTTTATAACATCAAATAACTCATAGTTCCTCACATGGATAGGGCTGCCTAGGGCATGGATTGTTGAAGTCTTTCGTCCAGTGCCCAAAGCTAGTTAGAGGAAAAGCCAGTAGTAGAATTCCAGCCACCTCCTTTTCTTATCATGTTTTTCTACTCAGCATGCTGCTAAAATTAAGCCAGTGTTACTGAGCAATAGATACAATAACTATTCTGATAATTTACCAAAAAAATATTTGAAACAGATTTTTTAATCAGGATAATCTATGTAATTCTTCAATTACCTTTATGTGTAGTGTTATGTATTTATCTCCAGCTAGAAAGAATGAGTCATAACTGTATGCATTCATTCATTCACTTGGCTGACATTTACTGTGTTCCTACTATGTGTTGGTCTTAGCAAAATCTATTTTTCAGTTCATTGACAATACCTTTAATAATGACAGGTTTTTGATAGAAACAAGTGCATTCAGATAGTTGAGAGGGAAACAAATGGGCTTTACAAAAAAGCTCATGCTGTTTTACGTAAGATCCTTTCATTTGGCACCCAACCTGCTTTATACTAGGGCTAGAAAGAATTCTTTAACCTCAGTCATTCATTTGTAAACCAATGCCCTTAATTCAAAAACTATTGAGAATATGGATAAATCATTGCACATTCAGTCTTTATATGGTAAGTATGTTGCAGAGTCTTATTATTATCGACAAGGCTGCATGGAAATGGGACAGGTTTGTTATTACAGATGAGATCCTCTGGTTTTTAAGGTATATTGTACTAAACATAATGTTATATAAAAGTGAAGAAATCTTAATAGCTATTTAACTCTTGCTGGACTTGATCGTTGGTTGTTTGGGGGTATTTGTGATGGATTTCTTTTTATAGCTTTTATCATTATTAGGCAAAAGCATGTCATGAGAATAGTAAAGCCATGCCTTTTGCTTTCTGAGCAGGTCTCTGTAAGCAATTTAATATGGTTCACTGAGAGAGGGTATGGTAGCTAGTCCATGTTAAGCCTAAACAAACTGCAGTAGAAATTGAAATGGTTGTTCCTGGCTCAATTCATGCCCCTGGATTAAACTGAAATATTATCCTTGTCATGTAGGATATTGAAGAGAGTTGTAATTCTGTTGGTTTCAACTAGGTACTGCCAGCAGTAACTGCCATATGAAAAATAGTGAGAATACATTTCCAGAAGAATTATTAGTAAAAGGTGAAACTCCAACAAGAAATGTAATTCAAAATAGTAATAAAATAAAGAATAAGGAAAATTATTTGCTATCTAGAAGAGTAAAATTATGGAAGGCTGTCACCAGTGAAATTACCCTCCTCATAGAATTACTGAATTGTTTAGACTTCTTTTACTGTTGCTGTTGAGTAAACTGAGTTTACATTGTTTCCAGAGATAACCCACATTATATTACTTATTTCCATAACTGGTAAAATTCCAGCATTATAAATAACTTTTTCCACAGCCTATGTGGTTTTATTTAGTGTGTACATATTAATGCCTTAAATTACATTTCTATAGCACATTCAATGAGCATACTAATAAAATCACAGCTGCTTCAATGACCTTGAGACTGAACCTTAGTCTTTCACCTACAGAATTTTTAAACTACAGACATAGAGGAGACACAGGGAAGTTGCATAAGTCATTTTGGATTCAAAGCATATGTTTATCTCTGGGAGTACTTGCTTCTCAAATGTTGTTAATATTTAAACATACATTTTCTGAAAGCAGTCATTCTATAATAATGAGAGCTCTTATAACCAACCTTAAATACTTTCAGGAGGCCAGTCTTCTAGTTAGACCTCTTAATTTGGCTGGTCTCTAGCAAGGTAATTGTCAATTTAACAGTGCCTTAATCACCAAAGCACTTTGTAAATATTATCCAGGAAATCTCACATAACTCCTCTGCGGTGCGGTTATCTTCCTTTTTAGAGAAGGGGCGACTGAGCATTAGGGACTTGTCCTGTAACTGCCAAGGAGAATGAGGAACAAGATTGGGATTAAAATTCTGGAATCAGCAACTACTAAAATCAACAATCTGATATCAGCAAAACCATTTTTGGATTTTGATTCCCTAGTGAGGAGTGGAGTATAGGGACATGAAGATATTAAACACTACTTACTTCAGTGTATTCATAGTTTGCTGAGGATTATGCTTTCTGATTCATGAGAGTGACATTACAATAAAAAGTAAAATGGGGCTAACAAAAACTCTAAAGGAATTATTAGCCTTTTTCCCTATTATTATAACCTGGAGTGATCCCAAAACTCATTACTACTCAACCCTCAGGAAATACTTGAAAGAATCTCTTTTCTAAGAACACTGCCATTACTATAATACTGCTCTTGAGGACATTTCAGGGTGGGACAATATAATTTTGTGGTTATCAAATAAACTAAGTTTTATCCCTGTTATCCATCACCCCTTTTTAACTCTAACATTACTATAGTATTTTTTAAAGTAAGCAGAAAAAAGTACTTTTTAGATGCTTGGCTTTATGCTATATGCTATTTGAGGAAAAATAAAAATGAGAAAATATCTTTTTCAAGTTATTTACATTCTACAGAATATATTTATATTCTGCATTACATTTTTAAAATAAAAGTCAGATCAATATATTTTCATTGTGAATGTAGTGTATACTTATAAACAGTTGAAACTCCTATCATTGAACACTATAAAAAAATGAAAAATTATGGTTTGGTTACAATTTACTTAGAGAAGATAGAAATATATATATATAAAAACAAAACAAAACAGAAAATCTACCTATTAGGACAGACAAGACAGAAGAAAAAGAGAGAGGAACATCTAGTTAACCCTCTGGCAATTTTTAATTATGCTTTTCTTCCTAGAAAACTCTAAACCATAAGCTCATTGAATATTTTAGACCTAGAATGATAGTGAGAGGGATCATCTTTTATTATGATATCTCATTTAATACTGCATTTCCTTAATTCTAAGACCCACATTTTTCACATTTTAACATTACTGAATCCGGGATGCATCTTACAATCTAAAGTGCCTTATTATTGCTGTTGGCTACCATTTCCATATTTCCAACAGATACTTATTTTTGGGATCATGAGTGAAAAATCATAACTTCTGGGAATTTTCAGGAATTCCCTTAATTATGTTCTTGTGCATTTTTCATAACACACTATGTATATTAAATAATAAATGACTATAATAATAAACACTGAATCATTTCTCTGTAATAGAATTATACTGAGAGTTTCAGAGGTTTCTATTTAAAAATAATAGGAAAGTGCATGGCCTATTGGCATCACGAATCAATACATTACAATAACCCATAAATCTCTACATGATTAGACTTTCATAATAGGACACATTTCTGAAACTAAATAAAAATCATTTCAAATATAGAAAGACAATATTGAATAGTTGTTATTCTTAAAATGAAATTTTAAACCACAAAGCATTAATTGCTCTATCTGATAATCTTGACATTTGCTTTGTAACAAAACTGCATACATAAAAAATGTTATTCTGTTTTACATTGATGTTGATTTCATTGATTTGAGAGCATGCCCAAAGCAACCTCAACTTTGTCAGGTTTGTTGTTAAGGTTTTATACAAGCTCTTTAAAAAAAAAAGTATTTTATCAGCTTGCCTTGATTTTGCTTTTGTACTTTATATTTTAGATCAGTTTCCAATTTCATGTCATAATGTTTCACAGCAATATTTGTGCCTTCCTTTTGTTGCATTTCTTTTGTTAAAGTATTTACAAAGAATTGTACCTATAGCAAATATCTAAACACTACAAAATGCTAGTGAATATCACTGGGTAGTATCAGATTAACATAACATTTGGATTTCCTAGTAAGGTTAACAATACTATACAGATTTATGTCGAAGTTGTTGATTTAAGGACTCAAAATTTGTTAATTCTTGGAGCACCACTTTTAGCTTTTGTATGAACATACTATGCCTATAAACTTTTTAATAATTGTTTTATTTGCTGGAATGGCTCAGTATTAGCTGCAGAAAGAGCCACAAAACCACATACGAAATGGAAACAACTTCAAGCAAGAATGTTTGATTAGTAATGTCTCTCCATTGACTGTTAAGTTTGCATTTTCACAGGAGAATTGTAATACTTTTCCTGTTTTCTCTATTGATTTTTCACAATATTTTGGATTCAGAGACATATAGACATTTCCTAAGGAATTTCTACATGGAAATGGTACTCTAAACCAGCCAACAGTTATGACATAATTATTGCCTGTTCATTTGTAAACATCAAAAGAACAAGCATCAAAATTCACAGAATCAGTGTCAGCAGCTTAGAAGAAAATTCCAGATGTAATAGCAGAGCACTCTTTTAACCCTTATTTAACCTAAGTGGTTGTGAGGAAAAGGTGATTGAGAGGATGTATCAAAAATGTATAACAACATTCCTGAAGTGGGTTTCAAAAGTAGATCATTCCACATGATTGCAAAGTATGTATAAAAGCCCAGTCCTAATGGCTGTGTGTAGCTCACTTGGCATTTTTTTTTGAACTGCTGCACCAACAATAATTTTGATGGCATTACAAGATGTTACAGTGTGGGAAAAAAATAGACATTAAATGACTGGGTCAAAAAGTGATTCTGAAGAGTTGGAGTCTGAAAGTGAAGATCTTTTAAAAAGTCTTTAACTGCTTTAGTTTGCCTAAATTTTCCTTTACATATGAGCATATGATAAATAATAAAAAGTTTTATATAATAAAACCTGAGAGCTTTTTCCATAAGTATTAAGTAGAATTTCAGTGTGCTAAGAAGGCATTTTCTCATAGTTTAATAGGTAGTAATTTTTCTTTCTTATTGGTCCATAAAATAATAATATATTTTATAGTCAACAATATTTCAGATTTGATAAAATAACAAATGCAGGAACTGAGACTGAGAGATTAGATAACTTCACAAACATATTTAATATTTTGATAAATATACATGCAGCAACTAGAACTGTATATATGCACATTTTAAAATTAATTCTAACATATTGACATTTACCTATATTGACATATATAGATCAAGTACTGTAATTTTAACTCTTGAGTGGTATTACATCCCATGAACATCCCACAATTTACCAAATCCCCTATTGAAGAGCTTTTCCAGTGATAATTATTAACAATGTTGCAGTAAGCATCTGTATGAGTTAAGGTATCATTAACTACTCTGATTACAAATCTATAAATATCATGCATCAAACATGATAGAACTTTATTTATAAGTCACATAAAGATCAAAATGCATGTTCTTGACTGGTAAAGGCTTTCCTCCAAGTAGGAGGGCCCAGGTACTTCCATTTTAAGACTGCATGATTTTCATCAGGTGGCTTTCAAAGTCTGCTTTGTTTACTTCAAGCCTGTGGAAGTGGAAATAATATGGGGATTATGTATTGCTGTTTTTTTATGAGGTAGGTCTGGAGTATTGCACATTAATCCCACTTAGTTATTATTTACTAGAATTCAGTCGCAGGGTCACATCAAATGGTAGAGAGTGAGGAAATATGGTCTAACTGAATGTCCATGAAAAAGAAGAAATAGTTTTGGTGAAGTTCTAGCCAATCTCTGCCACAGAGGCCTTATACATGTCTCCTTGTGCCTATTTAAGAGGATCTTTCTAGGGCATATACCTAAATGTGCAACTGTTCAGTCTGTTTAGACTGTTTAGGGTCTTAGTAAGATCTACAGCTTGATTAGACATTAGTCACTTGCTAGTAGTCTCACATCGTTGTCAGCTCTTAAGATTATCAGCTTTTTACTTTTTGACAATTTGATGACTCTGAAAGAATATCAAACCATGGCTTTAATTTGGATTCTCTTGATTAATAGGAATGTCAAGACCCCTAAGTGGCATCTTTTATTAACTACCTGATTCTATATTTTGCTCACTTTCCTATTGAGTTTTATTTTGCTTTTAAGTAATATTTCTTCTTTATATGTTCTAGATAATAATTCTTTGATAGTAATTTGTATTGCAAACATATTCTTAAGTTATGGCTTGTATTTTCATTTTGTTTATGTCTCTTGATATACAGATATTAATTTGAATGTATTTCAATTTATCCTTCCCTTTATCTTTTATGCTTTTTTGTGTCCTATTTAAACAATTCTTTCCTTCTGATATCATGAACATATTTGTCTATATCTTCTAAATGTTTAAAGCCTTGCTTTTTTATATTTAACATTTAATTCAATATAAAATGAATTTTTAGATAAGTAAAAGACATTATTCCATATGTACAGTGAGTTGTCTCAGTACCAGTTATTGAATTATCCTTTGTTCCTCAGCTCTGTAATTATATTTGCATAACCATGGTTGCCCATATTGCAGAAGTCTGTTTTTGAGTTCTGCTCCATTGAACCCATTATGTAGGTACTTATGTACATGCATCATTAGAAAGGTGTTTTGTTATTTTTTAATAAGAATGAGATAATGATGTAGATACTTTTCTGTCTTGCTCCTCTCACTCCATAATCCCTTTGTGAACATTTCTCCAAGTCAACGGGTATAGTACTAATTCATTCTGTTGATGGCTACATAGTAGTTCCTGGTGTTAATATAGTTTATTAAACTATTGTCATGCTGATGGGAATTCATTTTATTTCAAAATTTTTCACCTCTGAAAATAATGCTGAATTAAACTTTCTTGTGTATATGTACTAAGATCCATTACCCAACTTCCAAACTGAAGTAGTGTCTCTGTATTATACAGCAGCTGAATGGAAAATTTTAGTAGATTTTTACACTATTTTCCAGAAAAACTGTTAAAGCCAACTACACATGACAGTACCCTTCCCTCCACTTCTCATGTTCAGCAAAAGGTATCATTTCTCATTTGAATACTTGGCAGTTAGATGCATATAAAGTGTTATCATGCTTTGCATTTCCCTGAATAATAATGTATTTGAATAACTTGCCATATTTTTGACTATTTGTAATTGTACATTCATATTAATTTTCCAGTTACCTTTTGGACTTTTGTCACTTCATCATTTAAAGTAGTTTCTTTTATATATAGATATAAACCTCTCCATCATCATCTGCATTATAAATTTTAAAAATATAACATAATTCTTTTGACTATATCTTTTTTCAACATTTGATATAGCAAAATAATTTTTGCCACAATAATTTAAATTTAAATGTAGTCTAATCTATTTTTCCAATTAAGACACTCCATTCAAAATGGTATTTGTATCTCAGACCTTCTAGGATGACTGTGTTAAAAAAAGAAGTGTTGGCAAGGATGTGAAGAAATGGAACTCTCATACATTGCTGGTGAAAATGTAGAATGATGTAGTCACTGTGGAAAATAGTTGGGTGGTTCCTCTGAATGTTGAACATAGAATTACTATATGACCCAGCAATTGCACTCCTGGGTGTATACTTAAAAGAATTTAAAACAGCGATTCAAACAGATCCTTATCTGCCACTTATTATTCACAATAACCAAAAGGTGGAAACAACCCAAGAGTCTATCAACAGATGTATGGATAAATAAAATGTGACATATCATATTATATATAATAGAATATTATCCTCCTTAAAAATAAATGAAGTTCTGGTATATGATACAACATGGATGAACCTTTAAAACATTTTACTAAGTGAAATAAATCAAAAACAAAATGGATAAATAGGATATGATTACACTTATATGAAATATCAAGAATAGAAAAATTCATAGATTCAGAAAATCAGAGGTTACCAAGGGCTGGGGACAGGGAAGAATGGGGACTTATTGCTTAAAGGACGAAGACTTTCTGCTTGGGGTGATGAAATGTTTTGGAAAATGGTTATGGTTGCACAACTTCATAAATAAAACCAATGGCACCGAATTGTGCATTTAAAAATGGTTAAAATGGCAAATGTTACATATATTTTATCACAATAAAAATTACCTTAAAATTTATGTATTATTTTCAAGAGTTCTTTATAAAAGATTTTCTTCTATGCTTTTTAACCTTTAAATTTGTGATACATCTTTGGTTCTTTGCATAAGTTTTGTATGTTATATGTTACAATGGGTCTAATTACATTTTTTCCTCATATAATTATAAGTGCTACATTCATTTACTCAACAATCCTTCATTTTCTACTGAGTAGAGCTACAGTCTGTCATATCCAGTGTCCTTTTTAAGTTTATATATTCTTTAACACTTACCTATTTATATATTTCAATTCTAATATCACAATCACAATAATTTGCATATATAGTAAGTACCTTTAAGGTATATGCTGACAGAGGTAAGTTTCTCCCAATTCTTTTATATTACCTTCTTGGTAATTATATGCTTCTGCGTAAAATTTAAAGTCAATTTATCCAATTCCTTCCAAAGTTTGTTGAATTTTACCTTTAAAGAGACTTATGTTTATATATAAATTTTGTTAGATTGATAATTTTGATATTACATTTTTCCAGTTAATACATTGTGTAGTTTTCCATTTGTTCAAGTCTATTTTCTCTCCTTCAATAAAATTTTGTGACTTTTTCTTTGTAAATTTATTCCTAGGTATTTTAGAATATCTTCTATTATTGTAAATGCAATAATTTCATAATTCCTTTACTTGGTGTTTATTGTTAGAAGAGAGAAAAGCTAATAATTTTTGTATTTTATTTATATTGATTCACTTTATCAAACTCTCTTAATTTCTTTAAATTAAACTTTCAAGTTTTCTATGTAGATAATTATGTTGCAGAAAATAAAGAAAATTGTTACATCTCTTGTTTTCTGTTTTGTTCAACAGGATTCTCCTCTGGTCCTCTCCCTTCTCTTTCTTCTTATTCTTTAGTCTTATCATATTCGCTAGAAGTCGTAGGGGGAAACTTTGGTCTTTGCAGTATAACTTGCCTTGCTCAGTGTTAGAGAACGGAAATGGCAGTGTGCCACTGGGAGGCCCTAAGAAGTCTTGTGCGTTTCCATTTGCCCTTTTGTGCTCTGTAATCACCATGAGAAGAGTGCTTTAGTGTGGCCTAGAATGAACACACTTGAAGAGCTACCGCAGACACTGTAGTCCAGGGCAGAGCTGCTCAGCTCAGCTCAGCTCAGTCAAGGCCAGCAGAACTGCTGATCCATGACAATAAATGATTGTTATTTTAAGGCACTAAAATGTAGTTTTATGTGGTGATAGTGAAACTGATATTACGTGTGTGAAATCAGTGGTGAAGCATTAGGCAAACCCGTTAGCCCCGGGAGTACCTGAGAAACTTGTTGAAAGGAAAGGAGCGACATACAGCAGCAATTCACTGGAGGAATCCGCTTTATTAGAGAAAGGTGCTGGGTTATATAGGAAGGGGCATGGGGTGATTGTGGTGTTACTTCTACGGGGCTGGTGGCTATTGGCTAGGTGCTGGGATTGGGAAGGGGGCGAGAGGTGATTGGACTTCAGGTGGCGCCTTCGGGAACCGAGGACCCCAAAGAGAAGCTGGAAGTTCGCCATCTTACTGGTGGGGGCCCTTCATTCCCCCCTTTCTCCTCTATGGGGTTTGGACGTTGCTTTCTCTCTGACTGCTTCCTGCTGAATGGGGGCAGAGAAGGGAGTGAGGGCTTGAGGATTGGGAGGAAAGGGTTGATAGGGCTCCCTGCAGTAAGGACGAGTAGATGTGGACTTCTTCAGGTTGGAAATCAATGAAGGTTCCCTGTAACCATAGGTCGAGGACCTTTTGATTCCAATGGTGCCAAGAGGATATGGTGTCAGGGGCCAGGCGTCTGTGGCCATTGTTTCCAGGAACAGTTTCCAGTGGAGAGAGGGGTCCATCTCAGCATGTGGTGAGGAGGTTACATGAGGGTGAGGGATCTTCTGTGGCCAGAGCTGGTAGTTCCTGAGTAAAAGCTGGTTGAAAGCTTGATTAGAGATTTTTCCGACTTGGGATTTGATGAACTTTATTATACAGGGTAAGAAGAGACAGGCGAGAAGAATGATTATTATGGGGCCTGCAATGGGCCAGACCCAGGTAAGGAGGGGGTTTGTTAGTATTGAAGAGAATGGGTTGGAATTGGAAGCAGAGTGGAGGCTGGAGGCAAGGTCGGTGAGTTTGGTAATGTCAGTTTCTACAATGCCGGATTCATTGATGTAATAGCAGCACTCTTTCTGGAGGAAGACACAGGTGCCGCCCTTCTCGGCTGTAAGCAGATCTAAGGTCCGCCGGTTTTGAAGGGTGACCTTAGCTAGTGAAGTGACCTGTCTTTGGAGAGATGCTAGGGAATCGGCAGTGGATGTCAGGGCTCCCTCAAATTTGGCGTTGAGATCTCTAACTGCCCATAGAGAGTGACCCAAGGCTCCTGCCGAAAACCCTGCCCCAATGGCTGAGGTGGTCAAAGAGATACCGACCATGATGGGAAGGAAAGCAGCCCTTTTTGTGCGTGAGGGCAAGGGAGGTTGGAGCTCAAGAAATTCTGCCATGCTGTAAAGTGTAAGCTGTGGGATTAGGGTGACGAGAATGCAGGGTATATTGGAGTTGGGAGGCAGTGAGTTGAAAAGACTGCCATTACACCAAAAGAAGTGTCCTGGTTGTGTAAAAGTCTTAGAGCCAGAGGTAGGGGTGTAGATAGAGGGGCAGTGAAGTGCACTGGAGGGGGGGGGGTGGAGTTGGGCCTACACAGTGGTGGATGGTGAGATTATCTGTGTATTCTGATTCCCATAGGGGTATGTCTGCCAGGGGGCAGAGGGATTGTCCTTCTGCATGGAAGGAGTAGTTGGAAATATTAAGGGGCACGGCAGCCAGCAGTGGGCGCTGTAGTGATGCGCACAAGAAACAATCGGCAGAAGTTGAGGGTGTGGTTGAGAAAGATGGTGGTGTCTTGAATGAGCTGTAACCAAGAGTAGGAGGAATAAGAAGATGAAGAGGTGCCATCAAGAGTTTGGATAATGACTTTTTCAGAATGTCCAATATCTGATGCAACTTTAGAGATCTGGGAGTGAGAGGGAACATACTCTCGAGAGATATGAAGGGTACCATGGGGGGTCGAGGGCCCCCCATAGTAAACTGAGGCTGTGATTCCGGTGGCCTATCGAGAGTCCCAGGGATCTGGGATTGATAAGGAGAATGAGCCGTTGGGATATTTCATGAAATGGTTGGAGGAGTAATACTGTGGGTACTGGAAGTTACCCAAGTAGTGAATGGTGCAAGACCAGTAGGGACATCCCCCGTAGGTGTCTTGCCATTGCCTGCAATAGGCTTGTCTTTTGTCATAGAGGAAGCAGAGGTAGGGAGAATAAAGGTAGCTGTTAGTGAACACTTTGGTGGAGGGAGGAAAGTGGAGGTATAAAGGCTCAGAGCAGCCTTTCAGAGGGCAGTCCAATGTGGCAATGAGGGCAGTAACTTTTGTTTGATGCTGTGTGTAAGTCTGTCTGACTTTGAATCACCATACAAAGGAGGCTGGGGTGGCGGGGAAGACAATAGGAATGAGGAAAAAAAGCGAGAGAGTGGTAAAGGAGGAAAAAGTCATGATTCAGGTATGGATGGCAAAGGGGGTGAACGGGAGATGTGGAGTTTCAAGGGATCAGGGGGATGAGGCGTGGTAGAGTAGACAGTGTCTTGGGCTGTATCTGAAGGACTCTGTATTGTGACTGATGGGTCTTGGGTGTCCAGAGAAGGTGGGTCCTGGGTATTTGGTTTCAACCTGGAGATATGAATCCAAGGGGTGACAGAGTTATCAGGCAGTGAGAGCTTGGCGGCCGAGGGGGTGCAGAGAATAACTGGGTGTGGACCTTCCCATTTCGGGGTGAGATAGGGCTGATCCTCTGGTGGCTTATAAAACACTAGTTGGCCAGGCTGTAAGACAGTAGGATTTGGGGAGGCAGATGGATCAGGAAGGAGCCAATCCTGATATTTCCACAATTCAGTGCGGAGCAGAGAGAGTAGTGGAAGGGCCATATTGGGAGGAATTGGTCCTTTGTGGGAAGGGAGCCCCGGGGGTAGAATCGGGCGGCCGTACATGATCTCAAAGGGTGACAAGAAGGAAGGTTTCTTTGGGAGGGCCCGAATGCGGAGTAGAGCTAAGGGAAGTAAGCGAACTCAGTCAAGGTGTAGTTCTAGAGATAGTTTGGTCAGGATGTCCTTTAGAGTCCTATTGGCTCTTTCTACTTTTCCCGAAGCTTGTGGTCGATAAGGACAATGTAAATGCCAGGGGAGCGAGAGCGACTTGGAGAGGTTCTGGATAATTTGGGCAGTGAACTCGGCCGTTATCTGATTGGAGGGAAGTGGGCATCCCGAACCTAGGAAAGATCTGGGTGAGGAGGATAGAGGCAACCGCAGACGCTTGTTTGTTAGTGGTGGGGAAAGCTTTGACCCATCCTGAAAATGTATCTACTAACACGAGTCGGTATCTGGTATGCCGTACAGGGGGCATGTTAGTGAAGTCTATTTGCCAATCTGCGGTGGGGACATTACTCCTTGCTTGATGAGCTGGGAAGGGTCGGGCCATGAGGGGGGTATTAGGGTTAGTGCATTGGCAGATGGTCCACCTGCAGGTGATTTGGTTAAGTAGGGTTTTGTCTTCAGGAGAGAGAGAAAAAAAAGATTGTAAAAAATGGATCAAGGATTGGGGGCTGGGATGGAACAGATCATGTAAGAGGCGGAAGAGAGACTCTGTCCTGGGAACAGAGGGTGTCTTGTGATAAGGCTAAAACCGCAAGGGCAGATGGATTGTTGTCTGGTGTGTCATCTGATAGGGCAACTGACCGGGTTACTCTGTCGGCTTTGTTGTTACCTCTTGCAATGGGGGAGTCATCCTTTTGATGTGATTTGCAGTGGACTATGCCTAGTCGGTGTGGGAGTTGTGAAGCCTCTAGAAGTTTAGTAATTAAGGCTGAATTAGTTATGGAATTTCCTTTTGTGGTGAGGAGGCCTCATTCTTTCCATACTGCCGCGTGAGACAAGAAAATGTGGAATACGTACTTGGAGTCAGTGTACAATGTGAGAGACGGGTCCCAGGCCAGAGTGTAAGCTCTGGTGGCTGCTATGAGTTCGGCCTGTTGATTGGTTGTACCAGTGGGTAGGGCTCGTGCCTCAATGACATCTTCGAGGGAGACTACTGTGTATCCTGCATAGTGGGTGCCCTCATGTTTAAAGGAGGACCCATCAGTAAACCAGATAAGGTCGGAGTGTGAGAGGGCTCCTTTGGAGATCGTGGAGTGGCACGGAAGGAAGTTGTGAAGGGCTTCCAGGCAATCATGCGAGGGAGTATGAGGAGAGTAGGGTAGAGGAAGAAGAGTGGCTGGATTCAGGAGCTGGCAGGGGAGGAAAGAAATGTCTGGATTTTGGAGGAAAGAGGACAGTAAGGTCAGTAGTCTGGAGGGAGGGAGAGTCTGTAAACTTTTGTAGGTTAAGAGATCTTTTAGGTGATGTGGGGATAGAATGGTAAGGGGCGCCCCAAATGTTAGTTTATGAGCTTCTTTCTGCAAGAGCTGCCCAGGGGCTAATGCCCGTAGGCAGGGGACCCATCCCTGAACTGTGGGTCTAATTGCTTGGAGAGATAAGCTACTGGGGCAAAGGATGGGCCATACTATTGGCCTAGGACTCCTAGAGCTTGACTGTACCTCTCATGAATGTATAATGAGAAAGGTTTCAACAAATCAGGGAGATGGAGAGCTGGAGCTTCCACAAGGGCTTGACAGAGCTTAATGAAAGAGTGTCGGGGTGAAGATGATAATGGTTCTTCAGGGGAGCCCTTGCTGAGGTTGTATAGGGGTCTTGCCAACAGGGAGAAGTTAGGGATCCATGCTCTAAAATACCCAGCCAGGCCTAGAAAGGAAAGGATTTCTGTCTTGGTTTTGGGAACAGGCAGGTCAGAGAGGAGTCATTTTCTGTCTAAGGTAATGGACTTTCTTTGTTGAGACAGAAGGAATCTGAGGTAAGTGACAGGAGGGGAAGAGATTTGAGCTTTGACAGGGGATACCCAGTAACCTCTGGAAGCTAGAAGGTTAAGTAGAGAGGCAGTGCCAAGTTGAGACTGTTCCCACGAGGGACTGCAGAGTAGAAGATCATCTACATATTGTAATAAAGTGGACTCGGAGTGATCATGATGAAACTGTTTGAGGTCCTGAGCTAGGACTTGTCCAAAAATATGGGGACTATCTCGGAAGCCATGTGGCAAAACTGTCCAAGTAAGTTGTTCAGAATGTCTTGTGCATGGATCTGTCCAGGTGAAGGTGAAAAAATCTTGGGAGGAGGGGTCCAGAGGGATAGAAAAAATGTGTCCTTGAGATCTAGGACTGAGAAGTGGGATGCCGAGGCAGGGATCTGTGATAAAAGGGTGTACGGATTTGGAACTAAGGGATGGATAGGGACAACGGCCATGTTGATGAGGCGAAGGTCTTGGACAAGGCAGAAAGATCCATTGGTTTTTTTAACAGCTAATATGCGTGTATTAAATGGGGAGTGAGTCGGTCTGAGGTAATTTTTGTTTAAGAGATCTTGAATGATGGGTTGGAGGCCTATGAGGGCTGAAGTGGTTAGGGGGCATTGGGCCTGACAGATATACTGAGAGGGGTTACGTAATTTGATAGAGGCAGGGGGACATAGGGCCACGGAGGGGCTTGCAATGTCCCAAACTTTGGGATTTACAGGGTGTATGAGGGTGGAACCAGAGCTTTCATTGGGTAGAGGGGGGTCGTCGGCTATGAGGGCCATCAGAAAGGGAGTACTGGGGGCTGTGGGAGTGGATATAGTTATGGAAACATGGAGGAGAGAAAGGATGTCCTGTCCTAGTAAAGGGATGGGACACTGGGGCATAACCAGGAAGGAGTGGGAGAAAGGTATGGGATTGTCTTGGATTGTACATAAAAGGGGGGGTGGTTTAATGGGAAAATCTGTTTACCTCCTACCCCGACTATAGGAGTAATGGCAGGCATGGTAGGGCCCCAGTATTCTTGCAAGACTGAGAAGGTGGCTCCTGTATCTAGGAGGAAGGAGATGGGGCAACCGTCTACTATTAAAGTAACCCTGGGCTCCTGTTTGGTGATGGAAATGGTCGGGCGAGAAGCCCCCGGGCCCTGTCAATATTCTTCTGCCAGCCCCACTACGGCGGGCTTAGGATGGGGGTTGTTTGTCCAGCCTCCCCTTCAGGTGGTTGGGCAATCAGACCCCCAGTGGCCCATTTTGTGGCATCTGGGGCATGGGGTGGTAGGAGATCTGGGGGAGAGGCATGCCCTTGACCAATGTCCCTCTTTTCTGCACTTGAAACAAGCTCCTGGGTGGGGCTTGTTTGTAGAGGGGCACCCAGGTTGTAGTTTTATCAGCTGGGCCAACATTTGGAAATTGGCCTGTTCAACCTTTTGTTTACGGCGTTCTTTCTCCTCTTCCCGGTTATGGAAGACTTTAAAGGCCACTGTTAGGATCTCAGTCTGTGGGGTAGCGGGGCCCTGTTCTAACTTTTTGAGTTTAGCTTTAATGTTGGGGTAGCTTTGAGCTAGGAAGTATGTCATAAGGACATGTCTTCCATCAGGTGTTTCTGGGTCCAGGCTGGTATACTGTAATAGGGCTTGAGTGAGTCTGTCTAAGAACTCAGAGGGGGTTTCCTCTCTCTTTTGAATTATGTCTTGGAGCTTTTGAAAGTTGACTACTTTATGAGCTGCCTTTTTCAGACCTGCTATTAAGCAGGAGGCAAAAATATCTCGAGAGCAGAGACCCACTGCGGTGTTATAATCCCAGTGTGGGTCTTGTTCGGGGACAGCAGTGGGGCCAGGGGTATAGGTGGTGTCAGTCCTGTGGGTTTCAGTAGTGTGCGTTTGGGCGAAGTCCCAAACTCATCTACGCTCTTCAGGGAGGAGAGTATTGGCCAGGAGCATGAAAATGTTATGATGTGTGAGGCTATAAGACTGGAGGGTCCATTGAAACTCCCTGATGTATGTCGTGGGATCAGTGGAAAAGGAACCTAGGCATTTCTCTAATTGGGCTAAATCTCCTGAGGAGAAAGGGACGTGAACACGCACGATGCCTTCGGATCCTACTACCTCCCGGAGGGGGGTGATAATTTTGGGAGGCCCTCGGGACCGAGTCTGAGGGGGGCTGAAGGGTTCTGGCTCAGTCTGTGGGGGGGAAACAGGTGATGGGGGCAAAGATGCAATACTTTTGGGAGGCCCTTGGGAACGAGTCTGAGGGGGCAAAGATGGAAGAGGCTCCTGAAACTTAGTTAGAGGGGGAATGAAAGGCTCAGGCTCGATCTGTGGGGGGGGAGGTGAGGGGGACGGAGGAGGAGGGGGTGAGGTGGGGGAGTAGATGGTGGTGGAGGGAGGAGAGGAGAGGGAAGGGAGAGGATGGGAGGCTTCTGCGGGGGTGGAGGCAGCGGTGGCAGTGGAGGGTGGAGGGCTTGTAGGAGGGGGAGGGGCCGACGGGGGAAGCCTGTATGGTGGAGGCTTGTCAGCTGGGTCAAAGGTAATTGAAGAGGGACTGGGAGTGTGGGGAGGGGAGGGAGACGGCTTGCAGGCTAGGAGAACTTGGGGCGGGGAGCAGGTGGTGCAGAGGCTGGGATTTTGAGCTAGGAGGCGAAAAGCTTTGATATAGGGAATCTCCTTCCATTTTTTCAGGCCCTGGCAGTAGTTAAAAAGATCACGAGTGATGTTAGGATCAAGAGTTCCCCCTGCGGGCCATTGGTTGTTATTGTCTAGGGGGTATGTCAGCCAATCTTGGGGGCAATATTTACGGAGAAGTTTTGGTTTTATATCAGGCATCAGGGAGAGGGTAGTTAGATGCTTGAGCAGGCATTCAAGAGGTGAACTTTCAGGGAGGGATGAGGAGGCTCCCATGGCTAAAGGACAGAGAATGAGACAACCAGGGGAAGACGAACGGAGATCCTCGGACTGGAAGCAGACCGCAAGGAGACAAAGGGTGTCCCCGATGATCCTTGGTGGTCTGTGGAAACTTGTATATGAGTCGGAATTTCTTAGGAAGTGTGGGTCGTCACCCAGACTTCTCTAAGAAGGCAGAGTGCTGGAGTCATGAGGTACCTAGTACTAGGAGTTTTCGGCAGACAGAACGGATTTCAGTGGACGGAACAGAAGGAGAAGGGGGGGAAAAGGGAGCGTTCTCATCCGCAAAGGAGTCACCTCATTTATGGCTGTTGGAGGGGGGTCCTGAGGGTCCACTGCAGCCGTGAAGGCCTGAGGCGGGGATTTATGGCTGTTGGAGGGGGGCCTGAGGGTCCGCCTCAGCTGTGAAGGCCTGAGGTGGGGATTTATGGCTGTTGGAGGGGGGCCTGTGGGTCCGCTGCAGCCGTGAAGGCCTGAGGCGGGAAGAGTTCCCTCCTCATCCCCGAGCGTCAGGGCCTTGCCGGACGATCACCATCAATGGCACTGCGATAGCTCGGGGAAGAGTGGCCCACTCTGGGGGAAAACTTACCTAAAGGCCAGAGAGGATTGGTGAGTGTGATGAGCCAGCGCTGGAAGAAGAGGATGAGGGCAAGCTGCTGCTGGTGTCGGGGGAAGACGGGGCCCAGTTGGGGTGTCCCGTCTCCTGGGTTTCGGCACCAATGAAAGGAAAGGAGCGACACACAGCAGCAATTCACCAGAGAAATCTGCTTTATTAGAGAAAGGTGCTGGGTTATATAGGAAGGGGCATGGGATGATTGTGGTATTACTTCTACAGGGCTGGTGGCTATTGGCTAGGTGCTGGGAGTGGGAGGGGGGAGAGAGGTGATTGGGCTTCAGGTGGCGCCGTCGGGAACCGAGGACTCCGAAGAGAAGCCGGAAGTTTGCCATCTTACTCGTGGGGGCCCTTCACTTGTCTACCTAGGAAAGATGGTTTCCTAGCAGAATATTCAGAATGGAGCCTGGTGGTTTTTAACTGTGTTTGATAATTTCCCTACATGAAAGACATAAGTACAGATAATGACTAACTAAAGAGTTTGCAAGGAGAATTTAGAGGGAACATAGCTTGCAGTGTTTGGAATTAAAACTGTTTCTTATTTCCAGTTTTTGAAGTCAGTAAAAGATCCTCAAATTAAGATTGAGTTTGAGGGCAAAAATTAAAGGAAATGTATGTGCTTTACATATATCCTCATGACACAGGTCGAACTAAGCAAATGGAGTCAAAACCTTTGTAAGACCTCTGAAATGGTTTCTAGAAAACGTGAACTTGTAGACCCACAGAAGCGTGATGGATGCAAAGTAACTGACAAAATAGAGCAGCGTGTCTAAAAAGGAATTGTAACTGTAGCTTTTGACAAATGGAGTTGACTTGCATCAAATACATAGATCATCATCCATAGAGTTTTGAAGAAAGAACAAGTATGAGCTAAAAGAAATCGAGACTGTTTTAGACTCAAAAGGGACTCTGGGACCTCAAATTTCTTTTTGCAAGAAACAGGCTAAGAAAACTGCTAAGCAATCAAAAAAGAGCATGTTTTCCAAGCTTTCCTCAGAAGTGGACAATGAGGATGATGGATGGGGAAGTAGCTCACCATGGATGGAACTAATATTTGCAGATATTAGCAGAGCTACCTGGATGAGCCCATTGGGATCAGCAAGCTGCCTCAGTCAGTCAGCAGATTCATAGGAATAAGTTGTTTTAAAGCAGTGGTTGGCAAAGTTATTCTTTTAAGTGCCACACAGGAAACATTTTGGTTTTGTGGGCCATGTGATCTGGCTGTCTACAGTACAAAAGCAACCATAGATAATTCTTAAACGAGCATGGCTATGTTCCAATAAAACTGTTTGCAGACCCTGAAATTTGAAACTCATGTAACTTTCACATGCACAAGATATTATTGTTATTTTTTTCAACTATTTAAAAATATAGAAAGCATTCTTAGCTCACTGGCTGTGAAAAAACAAAAAATGGCAGGTTGGATTTGGCTCCTGGGCCAAAGCAGTTTGCTGCCTCTGCTTTAAGGTACTGAGCTTTGTGGTCTTGCCTGAAATTTTCTTCACTATTCCAAGGTGGGTAATCTATAGCCCACAATAGAAAATATTCCTGAATATCCTTTATAGGCACTTCCCTCTTAAGAAACTTCCACATCTTATGGTAGCTGTTCAATTTTATCTTCCTTTTCTACTCTCTGCCAGATGTTAGAACCTTTTCTTCCCATCAGTTATTTGTTATAAAACTCTTTCCTCATTGCTTTTTTTCCCACTTGCATTTCATCCTTCCTTTCTGATAAGCATCATCCAAGTGCTTTCCCTTACAAGGGCAGGTACATGGGGTAGTATACACATTTATCATTTATCCAAGCACACACAATTTACTCATGCCAATAATACAACTCGATGGTAAAAGAAAATTCTTAAAAGCAATATTGTGTAATAAAACTGAACCTTTTTAAAAAGTAGCATTTTATACAGATAAGAATACACAGAAGGATGGACTGAGTTCCCTCTATCAGGGAGGCAAGAAGCAACAGTCCCCTACTGATGTGTCACAGTTAAATGCAACCACACACCCAGACATTTTCAAAGTGTGATTTAATGTCAGCATTCTCAACTCCATTTCTGTAGATTCCGACATTTAAACTGGGAATCACTGTGGCAACTATGGCAAAGCACTATTAGGTTCCACACATCTGCACTTGTTCAGATAGACACACTCACCAAACTCCCTAATTCCCTTTAGAGGGATAAGGAAGCCCATTAACCGAATTTCATCACTGACCAGGATGGAACTGGTTATCATTTGTCAAGGACGGTTTATAACATATCCCTTGGTACCTAGAGCTATTTGATGTGCTTGTGGTATTTCAGACTCTGGAATGTATTTTCTAGTCTAAAATCCAAATAAAAAGAAGAAGGGTGAAATGAAGGTTTTCCTTCTACTCTTTTCTTCCTAACTTCTCTCCATGTTTTACTCTGAAATTATTTTTGCAGAGTATTTTCTAAGACAGAGAGATGGTTCAGGATGTCAGCCCCTCAATGGTCAATTTGATTAATTTTGACCAAAACTTCAGAGAGAGAGAAGAAAGGACAGGAGGGGAAATGAGAAGAAGGGAGAAGGGTAGTAGTGCTTGAGAAAGGGTCAGACAGGGAAGGACAGGGGAGAGGAAAAGTAGAGGAGAAACAGCCAGCAGGGAGAGGTCAGGAGCAAGAGAGAGAATAAGACTTTTATGAGCGTCTAAGGGTTAATTTCTGCTGAAATCTGGATATAGAGAAGAGAGGGAGCTGTCTCAGTTCCTGCGTGGTGAAAATGACTTAATTAAAAAATTTAAAACTGCTGAAAGTGCTCTTTCATTGGCATAGTAGCTGTTTCAGTGCAACAGCACTTTTGAATTTTAAACAGCCCTTTTGTCCTCAGTTCAGAAGCTCTGGAAAAGGGCTACATTTATGAAAGTTCACACAGGAAAATACCTCAGAGATTGGGATCTGAAATTTTGAGGGCTGGGTAGCATAATGATTTCATCTGACCTGCCATCTCTCACCGCCTGCCGTATTCAGAGAGCTCTGCAGAGAGAAATTCCAGAGCCGCTGCTGGGTATGGTGGAAGTGAGATACACCATCCTGACACTCTTCAAGGAAGGACTTTTTGCCCTAGTTGCTGGGATAGGAGTCAGCAGACAGCTCCCAGCATTCGGCTACTTTAGGGTCTGCCTCACAGGCAGAGAATCACTTCAACCAAAGTCATGCCCTTCC
Source organism: Manis javanica (assembly GCF_040802235.1). Taxonomy (NCBI): domain Eukaryota; kingdom Metazoa; phylum Chordata; class Mammalia; order Pholidota; family Manidae; genus Manis; species Manis javanica. The sequence continues at coordinate 58,697,254 of NC_133159.1, forward strand.
TAGGGGAGCCTGCACCCAGTGATTAAGTGTGGTGAGGATATGAAGGGCATTTGTGGCCTCTGACAGAGCAACACCGGTAGGTGTTTGCTCCAGAGCTTGTGGAGTGTTGTCTGAGTATTTGTCAGGCCTGCACACATACCATTTCTCCCTGTCTGATCCTGTTTCCCCCACTACCTCCTGCAGTGTCAATCCCTGATCAATATCCTGTTCCCACACTTGGCCTGCCTACATATCTGCTTCCAGAGAATTCAGCCTACAGCAGTTGGCTCAGAGGAATGAATGTTGTATCTGATTTGAGAAGTCTGCGGTGGGCAAAGACAAGCATGCTTTTTGCCAGGCCTTTACAATTCCTGTCAAGGGAGAGAGCCCTTTTTCAAGCCTCAGACCATCAGCGCAGAATGATCAGTAACTTTCTGGGTTTCAGAGTTAATATCGAAGGGAATATTGGAATCTCATGTGGCAAACACCAAAAAAGTTCCCATCATTTATTCATAAAGCATTTCTTGATATTAACTCCATACCAGGTAGCATCTGGTAGGGTACACAGACAATTAAAACATAATTTAGTAGATGCTACAGAACTCCTTAAGGAGGCTGTGAAAGCCTAGAAAATAAAGAGAAAAATTTGCTGAGAGAAGCTGGGAAGAAGAAATGGCATGTATTTTCCTGTCATTGACAGAATGTGCAGTGCTTCTCAAGTATGGAAGGTGGAGTTTACACAGGCAGCGAGTCAGGAAGCACTGTGTGTTTGGGGAATGGCAGGTGCTTTAGCAGGATGAAGTAAGTGCAAGGTGAGCAAACTTGGAGAGGGGATGGCAAAATTTGAGACTAGGACTCTGGTTATTGCCAGTTGGGGAAGGTCTGTTTTGCCTTGCTAGGGAATTTGGACTTTATCCAGCAGCCAGTGGTCACTTCCGGAATGGAAACTGTGATCTTATGTGGGTGTTAATGGCCTGGACAGATGTTAGGCTTTTCTCCTGGTTTTCTGGGTTGTAATATTGTTGTCCTTTGGATTAGTTTACACTTCTGTGAGCTCTTTATCCCCTAAAGAGGCGAGTATTTCAGGTGTTCCTCATTTAGGAAAGACACTCCTCAGAACAATTAGAGAAAGAATCCCTACTTCTCTCTGAGCTTCTCTTAGTTTTGGACCTGAATTTTAATGAGGCTTAATAAGCTCGAAGCTACCGCAGAGGCCTGGGGTATGAGGCAGGACAGGAAGAGGGCTTTTAGCAGCAGGCCAGAAAGTAGGAGAGGGAACCACAAATTAAAGATGAATAAAATAAGATCTGTGAGTCAGATTCCTGAATTAACTTCCTTTCTGTTATCCTGGAGCTTTAGAGAAATTGTGTGTGACTATGTGTGTCTAGGCTGGACATGAGGTCTCTCCCTGGTGTGCAGCAAGCGGAACCAGTAAACACCCTGCTGCAGGTCCCCAGCCGCTCCGGGCAGGCTGTCTCCTTAACTGTGGTTAGGGTGCTCAGGGACACAAACAGATATCCAGCCACATTTCCTGATTTCTGGGTCTCAGAAGTCTCATAAGAAAGCCCATAAATTCATTCACAACTAGAGTTCATTAGAGATGCAGCTGATGGACTCAGTGAGGGGCTGGAAGTTCAGAACGGTGGGAGGAGAGGGGATGGCTCTTGGGGGAGGAGGAGCAGACTCTCAGGAAATATGAATTCAGGAGAACCACCAGGATCCTTGGCGGAAACAGCTCAAGTGTAAGCTGAGGGGTAAGCTCAGCAGCAGGCCTAAATGTGCCGAAGGAGTAGACATTCTGGTACAGCAAGAAATTGTGCTTGGAACTCTACTTACAACAGTGCCTCCTCGAGGAACATATGCTCCCTGGGAAGGTGGGGACCAGGTGATAGGTAAGATTGATAGGATTATTGCATGAGTAAATCTGTCATAAAACCACATCAAATAGAGCTTGGCTGGATAAGGCGTAGATATCACTCCCTAGCTAGCGAGAGAAATACATTCTGGAGAGTGGGACGTAGGGAGTGGAGGAACTCACTGGTGTCATCAGAGAGAAGGTAAGATTCTATCTATGACATTTGATGGTGAAGAGTAAGGGAAATGTAGGTAGTAACATTAACAGGACTCTATGGCATTAAATGTGAGGAGTGAGTGAGGTCGAGAATCTAACAATGTTTTATGACTAGGTAGACAAGGGTATGACAATTTGGTGAGGGATGCAGATAGAATGGTTTTCTGGGTTCTAATATTGTTGACCTTTGGATTAGTTTACTCCTGATTTGAAAAAGTTTTCATATGTTGGAGCAGGTTGCTTTATTGTCTGGCATAGTATTGGGTGGGAAAACACTAGAGAGTTGGGTAACAGATTAGGAAATCTTAAAAGTAGTGGCAGATGAAGAATTAATGTTGGAGATAGCTAAAGACAAAGCCTGGAGATTACCATATTTAAGGACCAATCAGAGACAGTGGGATGGAGGGGATGCATATAATGCATGGCAAAAAATACAGGGGAAAAAGGGGAGATCCACAAATGAGTACTTTGGGGAAGATTTGGAAATTATTGCTATCCTGGTGATATACCACACTGGAAAGAGGAAATAGTAAGGCTAAGAACACCACCATGAGGTCAGGTGGTCATTTAGTAAGACCAAAACATGTGGTATGTGAATCTGTTGATCTTTGGTCACATACATAGGAAAGTCCCTCTAGCACCAGAAGTACAGCATGTGAGAATACTGACTCTGCAGTGATGTGACCTAACATAAGTACCAGAGAGGAAAGATGCTAAGGATCTGTTCTCAGACAAGACCAAAGAGAAAGTGGAACCCTAGGATGCAAATGCCATTATAAACTGTCTTGCCAATGGGTTTCAGCCCAGGCAAGCTCACTATGGATTCAGTGAGACTGAAGAATGACAATGGAACATTCTTGGGGTAAAAGGGTTTATTACCTGGCTTGTTCTCCTGGGGGCAGGTCGAGAACTAGAATCACATCTGCACCCAACAGTCTTCAGGTCCCTAATCCTCCTTCATCTCTGCCTCCACCCAGAGCACTGGGAAGAGCTCTATATATAGTAACTCAGCAATAATAGCTTACTCCCCATGGGTGTGGAAACATTAGCCTAGTAGCAGGTCAGTTACATCATCAAGTAGTTTAGATTCAGGTGAGGATCCTGGCCATAAGAACCCCAACTTTTCCCACATTCCACCCCTCCAGGATTCTTGCCTCACAATCTAAATGCTCTCAACCTTCTGCAATGGTCCTTGTGTGAGAAAGCTGGAGCATTGTAACCAGATTCCACAACAGTAATAGAGGATAACAACAACATACAGATAATAACAAAAAATAAAATACAACAAAATTTTGATACAAAATTATAATAACAAAGAATATGATAACCTCAAGCCTGAGGAGGTTATTTCAGCTATATCCAAAACCACTTCTACTCAGATGAGTTCATGACTCACATTTAGTACTGGTACTGATAGGGGGCTCCATGCACCCCAGCAAGTAGCAGTTTTTTTGTTAGCAAGTGTGCCCAATTCACAAAGACCTTAAGGGTGATAAGACACATGTTTTAATGACACCAACATAGGCAAACCTTGCCCATCAGATAGGATGCATGCAAGAGACTGCTCTGGTGATAGGACTATAGCAGGAAGGGGGTTCCATTCAGGTCCAGTATGCCATACTTTACCCCTCTCTCTGTGGAGGTTTCTGAGGGGTCTATATAAAGTGCTAAGGGAGGTATGTGCACTGGCCATAATGATAAAACAAAACTCCCTGGTAAGATGCTCCTACCTTCTGGCCATTTAGGTTATACTACTGTGATCTTTGAGGGCCACTCTCCTATTACTCCAGGAGCACACAGGAGGCCAGCTTCCAGGCTTTGTCCCCAACATGCCAGGAGGGCCAGCCATCACTGGTCCATGTGTCAAAATGTCCAAGGCCATGTCCACTTAATGGAGTCTCCAGGGTTTAGTGCAGTTGGTGCTGGCAGCAAGATAATATTCTGGTAGCTAAATCTCAGCTTCAACGATTCCTCCTTGGCTTGTACTTACATAGGGTAGACAACAATATGCATTAGCATGTCTACAGGGCTCAGTGCTCCCTTTTGGGTTTTCTCATTCAAATGCGGACCATCCCCATAGACTATTGGTGTCTGACTTTAATCCAGATTTTAACAAACCATTGTACCTCTCTATCATGCCTGCTGCAGTAGGGTTGTATGGCACATGAAACTTCCATTTGATTCCCAACTGTTGCACCCATTTATGTAGTGCATGTCCAGTAAAGTGGGTGCTTTGTTCACTCTCAATTACCTGTGGTCATCCATAGGTGGAAAAGAGATGCTCTAGGCCTCTTTTGCTTGTCTGTTGGTCTGCACAACGTGTATAAAAACCAACCAGTAGTCCAGTAGCTGTGTCTACACAAGTCATGGCACATTGCTACCCTTCTGACATGGGCAGAGGCCCAATATAGTCTATTTGCCACCTAATGAAGGGTATTGGCCCCTTAGCTATTGTCCCATGTTGCTGTAGAACTCGGTATTAGTCCCGGGTAGAGCATATGATGCATTCCTGCTGGGCTCTACTAACTTCTTTAAAGGTCAAAGGCAAGCCCCATCAATGGGCTACAGCCCATATTGTCTTTTGCCCCACGTGCGACAAATACTGATGTAACCATTGGGCTACATCAAAGGCAGGCTTTCCTTCTAGTCAATGCACCTGGGCCAATGTGTCTGCTTCATCATTCCCTGGGGATGCCTAAGGCAAATGGCCAGTCACATGATATATGGTAACTGTCTTAGTCTGACCAGAGGCTCATAGGTCTTGGCACAACTCTTGCTGCCAAAGGGACCAGTGACAAACCATCTAGTTGGCACTATACCATGTCGATAGCCACAGGGTCAAGGCACGATAGACAGCCCAGCTCTCAGGGCACACAATACTAGGGGGAGGCTCCTGGGTGATCATGAGCCATACTGCCTGCAACTCAGCCCATTGGCTGCTCTTCCCCTTTCATTCCTCCATCTATATTGTCTCAGTCTTAGGATGAAAAGCCACATCTCTTCACTTTGGGGGCTGCTCACAACTGTAGCTGTCTGTATTCCAAGCATCTTTAGGTATAAGGGCTTTTCCCTCCTGATAAGGACTCTCTGCTACTAATGGTTCTAAGTACTACTAATGGTTTTTACTAGTATATGTCACTGGCCCCAATAAGCGTTGGAATTCTTCATTCAAGGGGTCACTAGAGACGGGGCCACATTGCTGTAGGTATGCACTCCATTTGGCCAGTGTAGGCATTTGTGCCATACCACTCCTTGACTTTTGGATCCAGTCTCATACCTACCCCATGATGGGATAGGTGGTTATTACCTTCATCAGGGCCATTCCAATGATGGGTTCTGTAGCCAGCAAGGCATGATATGCAGCAGTCAATTGTTTTTCTATCAAGATGTATCATACTTCTGCCCTTTCCAGAGTTGTGACCAGAATCCAATAGATTGGTGAGTTCATTCAAGCCACTGCCACAGACCCCAGCCATAACTGTCTTCAGTCACATGAACATCCAGCTCACAGGGCCTTGACGGGTCTATCACACTCAAGGCCTACAAGACCTTGATTACCCATTTTGCTGTAGTAAAGGCAGATGCACATGTCTCATCCCAGTCGCACCTGATGCCCTTTCTTACCAACTGGTATAAGGGCTTCAGAATTTGTAACTCTCCAGTAGTCTAGAAGACCCAAAAACTCCTGTAACAATGCTACAGTTGGAGGGGTGGAAAAGGCCTGGACTTTGTCTATGACTGCTTCTGGTAAAACTTTAGTTTTACTTGACCAGGCCATCCCCAGGAATTTGACTGACAAACCAGGTCCCTGAACCTTGGCGCAGTTCACAGCCCATCCTTTCTCCTGTAAATGTTGCAGCAGTCTAGGTGCTGCACCTTCTAGATCTGAAAGAGAATTGGATGTGAGCATGATATCATCAATATAATGGTACAGATGCATTGTTGACAGTTTCTCCCATGTAGCCAAGTCCTGGGCTACAAGTCCATGACAGATGGTGGGGCTGTGGAGGTATCCCTGTGGAAGGATGGTGAAAGTCCATTGCCATCCTTCCTACGTGAAGGCAAACTGTTCCTGACTTTCCTGCTCAATGTCAATGGAAAATAAGCCATTAGAGAGATCTTCAACATAATGATATGCTCCTAGTTCATGATTGAGAATATCCATCAGGTCTGCAATAGAGAGGACAGCAGCATGCATAGGGGGTATGACTTTATTTAGTTCTCTGTAATTCACGGTCACACTTCAGGAGCCATTCAGTTTTTTTACTGACCACACTGGGGAATTGAAAGGACTATGGGTGGACTTTATAATACCAACCTTTTCCGGTTCTTGGAGGGTTTCTCCAGTTTATTTATGCCCTCCAGGCAATTTGTATTGTTCAGTATTAGTCACTTGCCGAGGCGCAGGCAAAGCTATGGGCGGGTGCCTAGCATGTCCCCTCAAAACTGCCTTCACCATACGTCCTCTCAGTCTGAACTCGCCTGCAGTGTTCTGCAACCATAGACCCTGCAGGACATCAATCCCCAAAATATATTCAGCGATGGGAGAGATATACACAGTATACTCCTTTGGGGGTAGATGCCCTATTCCCAAGGAGATGTGAAATTTGTTTATCTCTGATAGCCTTACCTCCACATCTATCTATAATAGCAGGTATCCCAGTAAACCACTCAGGGTTGCCATAAATCAGTGAGCATTCAGCCCCTGTGTCCACCAGAGCCAGGACATATTGTACGTTCCCCAGGCATCAATGAACAGGTATTTCAACATGTGGCCTCCAGTACCCCCTGGTCCTTCAGGACAGGTATCTTGACCCTCCTCTCAATCAAACTTCAAGTGAGGCTTGCTCACTCTCCAGCAGGAAGTCTTGAAAACACACAGGCTGGACTTGTGGTTCTGTCTCTGGCCTCTGCCTCTTCATTCTTAGTGGCTGGAACTTATGCTCCAGTTTCAGTTGTTGTCACAGCTCCAAAAGATTCTATTTGACTTCCTATCTAGTTTTCTTCTGTCTTCTCCTGCCTGTATTAAATCAACTCACACCTGGGTCCTTGTAACCTTCACAGAGGCCTTTAAATACCTCCTCTGAGTAGCAGACCTTATTTCTTTCCATATGTTATTGCTTCAGCCTCTCCTAAGTCTTCTACTGTATTGGTAACCTCACTTATGGGCTTCCCTAAGTGAGGGGCAAGAATGGCCACTAGAGGCCCGAAGAGGGATGTGGGAGTTGCTTGAAGCATAATGTTTCTCATCCCTGCAGTGTAAGGCTTCTCATCTGGGCCATAATTTTCTTGACTATAGAAGGCATTTCTCATGCCTAGCTCCCATAACACCTGTTGGAACTCAGCATACATCTGTCATCTAGAAGGGGAGGATGGTAAATCACTCTGAAGCCACACAGCATGAAGTGCAGCCATAAGCCAATCAAGGAGGGAGTGATTTCATGGGGTCTGGTTGGCATTTTGTAATTGCTGCCTCAAGGCAGGATGAACTGTCAGGGAAGCCAGCTTTCCCATCTCTGATCCCAACAGAATAATTCCATCCACCCCTAAGTCCCACAGATGCAGGAGCCAGCTGATATGGACTCCAAGGGCTTCTGCCAAAACCAGGAGCCCAAATCCACCAGCTCAGCCAGAGTATAGCGATGGACCATAGAGTGCTCCACGACCGGAGGAGGGGACTGCACCTCTCCTGGAGGAACTCACGGTTGCTGTGTCTTTATTTTCTTTACAACCACTGGGCATGCTTTGAATAGAGGGGAAGTCAGTGCCTCTCACACCATCCCTTTATCCTTCCCCAGCTTCTTCATTTCCAGGGCTGATGGCACCTTTCTCTCCTCTCCCCTGAGTGCCTCCTCTGCCACACCCTTTACCTTTCCTGCAGTGCCTTGCAGCAATGCCAGCTTAGTCTTCAACAGCTCTCTTACTTCAACTCAATACCTTACAGCTGGTGTTCTCGTGGTACCTCTTCCTGTGCTTCCTTCGGGAGTACATCCTTCTCCTCTATGGCCTTTGTCTCCTTCAGAGCACCTGGCAGTGCTGCTATCTCATTCTGTAAAGAATCTTGTATCTCCTCCACACACCTCATAGCTCATGTTCTAGCACTGCCTCTTCTTGTGCTTTTTGTAGGAATCCATCCTTCTCCTTAATGGCCTTTACCTCTTCCAAAGTACCTTGTAGTGTCACCATTTCAGTCACCAACAAATTTTTTACCTCCTCAATGGCACCTCACAGCCAGTGTTCTTGTACTGCCTCCTTTCGTATCAATGCCATTTCATTCTTCAATGAATCCACAGCAGTTTGCAGTTCATGTTCTCATGCTGACATTACTTGTATCTCTTTCAGGAGCACGTTCTCATCTGTAGACTTTTTTAATACTGTGAGAAGCAGTCAATACACAGTTCCCTCACTGGCACTCTGTTTCTCAAAGGACCTAGTTGTTATACCAAGGGCCACCCCTATTGCCTCAGGTCTTCTCCACCTACCTCCTGACCTTAGGTGGGGCCAAGCACTCTAGGAGGCAAGCCACCTCAGACCACCTACCCAATGGGGAACAATTGATTGTCTCCCCATTCATAAGGTCAGTCCTCTGAAGCACCACTACTGTAAGGAAAGCCTGTTCTGGTCCTTAGTCAACCATGAATCCTGCCATATCACCAATTGTCTTGCCAATGGGTTTCAGCCCAGGCACATTCACTAATGATTCAGTGAGATTGAGGAATGACAATGGAACATTGTCTTGCCAATGGATTTCAGCCCCAGGCAAGTTTGCTATGGATTCAGTGTGACCAAAGAAAATGACAGCAAAACATTCTTGGGGTGAAAGGGTTATACCCAACTTTATTTCCAGGTGGCAAGTCAGTCACTAAAATCCCGTTCACTCAGAGAAAGTCTGCATGCAGCAAGCTGGTCTCTGCCTCTGGGCCCCTATGTCCATACAGCTGTCCTCTGGGCTTCTCTGCACAGCCGTCCTGCACAGCCGTCCCCTGGGACTCTCTGCACAGTCGTCCTGCACAGCCGTCCTCTGGGCCTCTGTTCTTGGTGCTGCCACCACTCCAGCCTCTGCTCTGCTCTCCTGCAGTCTTGCAGCCCTGCCACTGTGCCATACCCAGAGCACTTGTGGAGTTCTTTTTATAGAGTCACCAGCCATGTATTGCCCACAGGTGTGCAGTGAGCTAGTCAACCAGGGCCAGGTGAGGATCCTGGCCACAGGAACCCTCATTTTATCCACAAATGTTATGGGGGAAAAGGGTTTATTACCCTGCTTGTTCTCCTGGCAATAGGTTGAGCACTAGAATTACATCTGCACCCAATAGTCTGAAGGTCTCTAATCCTCCTTCATCTCTGCCTCCACCCAGAGCACTAGGCAGAGCTCTTTATATAGTGGCTCAGTTAATAACAGCTAATTGCCTTCAGGTGTGGAAGCATTAGACTAGCAGCAGGCCAGTTACATCATCAAGTAGTTTAGGTTCAGGTGAGGATCCTGGCCATAGGAACCCCAACTTCCCCCATCATCCCCATGGTTGGGAAACTTCTGCTTTAGACCTGCATTTCAACCATTTCTACTGTACTAGGTTTAACTAATGTTATAGCACCTCAGCAATCCAAGTGGCCATCTAATGGTGACTGTAGTGCTTTAGGCAGGTGTGGATAAAATGAGAGTTCCTGTGGCCAGGATTCTCACCTGGCCCTGGTTGACTAGCTCACTGCACACCTCTGGGCAATACATGGTTGTTGACTCTATATAAAGATCTCCGCCCAGTGCTCTGGGCATGACACGGTGGCAGGGCTGCAAGGCTGCAGGTGAGCAGAGCAGAGGCTGGAGTGGTGGCAGCACCAAGAACAGAGGCCCAGAGAAGAGCTGTGTGGGATGACTGTGCAGAGAAGCCCAGAGGACAGCTGTGTGGACAGAGGGGCTCAGAAGCAAAGACCAGTTTGCTACACGCAGACTCGCTCTTAGTGAATGGGATTCTAGTGACTGACATGCCAACTGGAAATAAAGTTGGGTATAACCCTTTCACCCCAAGAAAGTTTTGCTGTCATTTTCTTTGGTCACACTGAATCCATAGTGAACTTGCCCAGGGCTGAAACCCATTGGTAAGACAGCAGGAATTACCTTGACATGGTCATCAGCTTCTAACTACCCAGAACCCTTTAGGAAGGGTTGTACAACTGTTGGGCTTGCTGTTTTGGGAAGATTATTCTTTCATTATGATATATTTCTAATTGAAGAATCAGCTACCTCTCCTTTGTCACCCTTTCCAACCCCTGCCTTGGATATGTCAGTGCTTTAGAGGAATTCTTGGAAGTCTCAGCTCATGTTTGTGTTCTCTCAACACCTCCTGCCCACCTCCTGCCCACTCCTTTTCTCATTTTCTGGGTGTGCTCCAGGACCTGCCGTTACTCCTCAAAGAATCTCAACTGGGTATAGCACTAAAGAATACATTCTGGCTCCCATTTATTTTTCCTCAGAATTAAGGAAATAAACCAATGCCACATTTTTCTTCTTTTATCATGCACATGATAAGGAGGAAAACAAGGTTTACTGAAGAGAAATGTGCAAGTATTTGTTGCTTATAATGTGGAAAACTAAGTTAAACTAGAAGAGGCATTTTGGGCTATTGTAGCCTTTGAAGAACATTCACTTTTCTTGCAGATGATGTTTAACTGAGATCTGTTTTTCAAACTGCAGAAAAACAGAATCAATATTTTCCTTTTTTTTTATTAGGGCTTTGTTTTCCAACATGAATAAGCCATTTCAATCCATTAGTAACTAAAAATGTAAATGTTATTATTGGCATAAACTAAACAAAACTGAAACTCTTTTTTATAAAAGATGCTACTTGAAGATGCAAGAGAGCTGCCTAATAAAAATAAATCAAAAGAAGTCCAGAAGTGTTTCTTCTTCTTGAGAAAAAATAATGAAATTGCTAATTACAAAGCCAGAATAGAAGAGAACAGCTACTCTTTAAATAGTTGATTAGGTTTCAGTGAGTTTCTCTATGATGTTTTTTAAAAAGTGACTACTTAGCAGGTAGAGAAGACCTTCTGAGATAAACAAATGGAATTAGGTAAAGACGTTTTCTTATTTATGTCAGGTGTGGTGGGGGGAGTCTCATCCTCTCAGCCGCTCACATTACAAATTAGTTTCATTAAAAAACTGAACTAAATTCACTATTTGCAAAGATTTTTTGTTTCAAGTAAGTGTTTTCTTTCCCAAAGATCACGTTATTTTTTGTTTCCAACTCATTTATTGAAGTCACAATGAAATGAATTTTTAGAAATTCTCTGATATGTTCTTGCCATATTTTAAGTCACAAGACTCAATTTATTTTCCTGTTATTTCTTTTAATTCATTCATGTATTCTACAGATATTTACTAAGCACCCACAGTGTTCTAGGCACTATGTTCAGAACTCTAAGCAAACCCCCAGCACATTTAATTTTGCTTAATGCAGAGATGAGATTGAAAGCATTTTTCCTCTCATAATCATGCAAGGAAACAACTTCCTTTTATCTCTTTTCATGCTGAAATTTTTTTGGCATAAACATATTTTCACTTTTGACAAAAGAAAATTAGTTTAATTCTCACCACTGACAACAAATCTAAAGGCAGCTTTTTAAGTTCTTAAGTTTGATTATCATTTGCTCTGCCTTGCAGGGCACTCAGCACTAAAAGGGAACATACTTACCTTCCTTTTTTCTTGCTGCCCTTTACACACTATTCCTACTGCTCTCCTTCCTACAACCTTTGCTAAAAACTCTTGTCTGGCTAAATTCAAGCAAACAACCTTAAGGGCACACATAGACAGTCTAGTAAAATATGTTGATTTCTCTGGTCTAATTTGTTTTAGAAAGTGTCAACACCTATGCCAGAGTTCACCTTCTTGGGCCATGGAGGCCATCAAATACTTATTTCAGTTTTATTTAACTGAAAGAAAAGTGAAATTTAACCAGTCACATTTCTAAGGCAAATCAACCAATCAAACCAGCAACCCAACCAAACAATTTAAGGACGTCCAGAGACCCAGCTGGAGATGGCATCACAGCTGATGAGTGGGAGTGGAAAAAAATCATTCTTCTCTGAAGAGGGGAAAAAAAATAATCAGATTTTTGCTGATCAGTAATGAGAAAGTACTGAATTTATCAATCTATTTGTAACTGAGTGAAGCTGACATTTCATATGAATGGAGGCATGTGGGGGGGGGTGCAATTCCAGTGGTCTTTGTAGTGAACTCCTGACCTTGACGACTTAGATGCATTATTTTTCCTCCCTCCCTTCCTTCCTTCTTATCATTTACTGACAAAACAATATAGTCCTACTTTAAGAAGCTGAACAGCCTCTCTGTAGGGTTCTCCACAGGTCTTAGATGTTAATATACTTACCCTCAAAGAAGTCAAACAGTGAATTTAAATAATGGTTAAAAGGATGAGGTTTGAAGTCATGAACCTATGTTCAAGTCTCTATTCTATCACTTACTATCTGTGTGACCTTTATTTTTATCCTTTCTAACTCTCAGTTCAGTTCTTGGTAATAGATAAAAATAGTATTTGTCTTATAGGTTCGTTCTAGGAATTAGATGATTAAAAACAGCACCGAACATATTATAAGACTTAGATAAATGTTTTAAGTGACTTTGAATGAAAAGCTATGACACATGGCACATTAGTATTTGAAAAAGTACCTGGAAATGGAGGCCAGACATATGTAGAAAGGGTTCTTCTGCCATTTACTGTTTGCAGAGTGCATGACTCCTTATCGTTATATTCCTAGTATCAAGCACTATTTTCAAAACAATAGTGGGCCTTCAGTGTTTCCTCAATGAGTGAGAAAAGGAATGAATGAATGATCAGGAAGGCCAAATAAATTTCATTTTCTGTGCCAAAGTCTGATTGGTAGGGTTCGGTTAGAATGATTAGAGTATGCGTGTGCTTGGCTGCATCAATCAGTCCTCCATGCCTGCTGAGCCAGGGGGAGGCAGAGGGAGCAGCAGCCTGAGCGCTACTGATGCGCTGGCCCAGGCGTCAGCCCTCAATCCGGGCAAGGGAAGAAATCCGAAGTTGCAATTAAGGTGATAGCATTTCTTTCTGTGTCCACTCGCTCCTCATTAGAAGGGACAAGTAATTTTACCACGTTCACTTTGGAAATAGTGGCATCAGAGAAAGTTGTGCTGGGCACAGTTGAATGCCCAATTATGCAAACTGTGAGCACTACTTCTCTCATTATTTCTTTCTGTCTCAGAGAAACAGATGCTCCTTCCAATTGAACTCTTCCCATTATTTTTTAGCTCTCATTTCATTCAGATACTAGAGCATCTTGCATTCAGTTTGCTATTTGACAGGTCTTAGTCCATTAACCTAGACCAGATTTACCAGTTGAGAGTTTAAAAAATAACAATGGAGACTCCATCACAGAAACTCTGATTCATGGTTCTCAGCATGGTACCAGGTTATTTGCTTTTTGGAAAGTCAACAGCTGATTCTGAGGCATAGCTTTAGTTGAAATCTATTAGTAGACAGATTTTATTATTCATAAAATAAAACAGTTAATATTTTATTATTTAGTATAATAAAATGCTTTTTATTAACTTTATTTGAATTATGGTTTCTGATATTCCTACTTATCGATCCTTAGTTTCCTCATCTTTAAAATGAGAATAACATTCTGAAGTTACTGTGATAATCAGAGATAATACCTAATATTAATCATTAATATTTGTGTCCCTAAAGAGATATAAGATGTCGTTGTAAATACGAAGGATTTGGAAAAATATAGTATTATTATCAATATTAACAGTCTTTTAAATTCATGAAATGCTACTGGTTTACCCAGAATGATCATGGAATTAGATACTCTAATTAACTTGCTTCCCTGGGCTAGCCAGAAAAAAATACATTTGATTTAATTCTCATTGCTGACAATATTCCTAAAATCTAGTAGTCTTTTCTGCCTTAAAAAATCTAATATAGTGAACATTACTATATTAATTTTGATAATCCCAATACCACAGTGCTATTATTCAGAACCAAAAATAAAAAGTCATTGTATAGTAATATAAGCATTGCTTATTGAAGAAGACCAGGATGAAGTATTCAGACACTTAGGATCTACCTGGGAGGGAGTCTTACTCCTTTTGGTTTGGTTCTTGTTTTCAGTATAAACCATTGTTAAATCCATTCCTGGTTTCCTCAACCTTCCTGAGGATGTAGTGTTGCAGAATAGTCCTGTGCAACAACATCTGATGTCAGCCTTAGAGAACCCGCTCCTCAAATTAGGAGCTTTTAAAGTCTATTCCTGGCCAGAAAGTTAAAACAAATAGGAGTGGTCCTTTGACATATGTTAGCACTGTTGGCTATATTTTAGGGAGGTCAGGAGTAGGGAGAATGAATTTCCTGTTATTCTAAGCCATGTGCTTTCAACACTACTGGGAGACCATTATTTATACTCCAAATAGTAAAACAGTCACCCTTTTAGAAAAATACTTGCCTTACCAAGTTCTCATGAAGATAGTGTGTTAACATTTGTAAAAGCACAGAAGGGCTTGGTCTTTGTCTATCTTGTTTACCAATCTATCCCCAATGTCTACAAGAGTCCTTGAAATATTTGTTGAGTGAGTGAATAAATGTTATTCTTTCTTTCCTCATTATTGAACCACCATAGCACTTTTATTGTACCTTTCTAATGGCACTTACCATATTCTATATTGTAGTGTCATTAGTCATTTCATCTCTTGCATTATACAATAAGCTCCTTTAGCACAGGGCTCATGTCTCTCACAACTTTGTTCCTCCACAGAATATGGCATAGTAAGGGATACAGGAGTGCAGTAAATGCATGTTGAATGCATATATGCTGAAAGTAAACCCAACTACCTAACTGGTATATCTAATGAATGCTCATCACATTATTTGCATAAATGTGGTTGACTACTAATAAAAATTACTCCACCCCAAGTTCTCCAAGTGAATTTAGTAGAAAAGGAATTACTGATGATCTCATAGTTTTCTTTCAACACTTCTTGATAACACTGCTTATGTAAAAAAATTTTTAACACACATGTTGACTTTTTAAATGATATTTGTCATGCAAATATATAAGACCTATTATTATTTTTTGAGAACTGAAAAGTATTCTAAGTAATGCAGTTATTTCTGTTTGCAGAATGCCACCAGCATAAGGCTCAAAGGGAAAGGGGATATTAGGGTGATTTCTTATTTTTAGCCTTTGTTAGATGATTATAATTCATTATTTGCTAGGTTACCTGAGGGTATACTTCATCAACTCTGATACATTTAGCATGCAGCTTGCTTGCGTCTCCTGAGATCCAGACTTTCTCAGCCTACCACTCCTCCTGACCTCACTGCCTCCCAAAGAAGGAGCATGTCAATATTATGCTTTTATTGATAGCCACACAATTCACATTCCACTTCTTTCCCTGAACTTTTTTCATTATGAGATTGTATCTGCTGGCTTAGTTCTTTCATGCTAGTCATTTGTTTTGCCTCCAAGCATCTGGCCTTTGAAAATATAATGCATCTTACTGGCTTATTGAATAAGAGATATATGGATGTGCTTGTAGTCAGGCATGACTATGCTTACACGCTGTCTTACTGAAGTACTTCAGCTTCCTCAATAGTCCCCTAATTCTCATCATGGCCTGCCAAATTTTCTACTTGTAATATAATTATTAGTCTTATGCTGCATTAAAATATAAGTTAGGTCTAATATTGTTTCTAAGACTAAAGACCTTGACACCCCAAAAATACTATAATATCTACTCAGACCATCAATTGTCTGATACAAAGTTACTTTGTATAGTGATGAAGTGATCATCCTTATAAACAAAGAAGAAACAATACATGTAAAATATCTAGTTTTCAGTAATATTTGATTGATCCACAAACTAAAGATTAATGACTTAGCATTCTTCTAAAATGTGAGTTCATTACTTACAAGACAATTAAATTATAGACAAAGAGAAGCCAACTATTTTTAGCTAGAGGACTTGCTTTAAATTCAGCCAATGAGTAGAAAATGGGTAATATTTGATACTTATCAATGTATATTTTTAAATATTCCATCTGGCTATTAGAGATAAGTTTTCAAGGACTAAAAATCTAGCAAAAAGTTGGTGTACTTCAAAGGTAGGAATAGAATTAATAACTTTGATGTTTTAAAAACATTGACTAGAAATCGTTTATCAAAAATGGTAGCATATCTAGGGATTAGTATCAGACTATTTAATTATAATAACGGGGGAAATAAATAGACACAACTTTAAGAAATTTTTTTAAAAAGCTAGAAGTTAGAGTAAGGGTATTAAATGTTAATCTGTTATTAGTAGGATATGATCCACAATTAATACTTCAGTGCCTTAATAATAGTGTATTGTAGTACTTTTCACAATGTATGGTAAAGGTTTATGTGCCCAACTTCCCTTATTAAACTGAGTCCATCCTGTGGATTGGATTCTAGCATTCATTGTTGCATCTACAGCACTTAACCCAGTGCCTAACATGAAGTAGATTTGCATTAATTTTTAAAAATTTAATTAACTATGTATTAATAATTAAATTAATTAAATATAATACCTAAAATATAATAATAAGATTAATTTATAGCTATATTAAGAAGGAAGAAAAGTTAAGAACTAAAAAATAATCTGTGCACCATAGTTAACACTGTGCAGGATCTTTTAAATTATGGATTCTGCTTTAAAGTAGAATTTATAAGAATAAATTGAGAAACTGTAGGGAAAATGGAAGTTCCATGGGCAGGATCCTGAACGGACCCTAAACTACTTGCCCACTGTGCATATGTAATGCTTGCAGGCACATGCTTGCACACATGTAGGCTATGAGCTATTATTGACTCTATATATAAAGAGCACCACCCAAGTGCTCTGGGGCACATGGCAGAGAGGCCCAGAGGCAGAGACAGAGGTGGATTGTGAATGCCCCAGAAGGCAGATGTGATTTCAGAACTTGACCTGTCACTGTGAGCATAAAACTTGGTACAAACCCTTTTACCCATAATGTTTATTTGTTGTTATTCTGTCTCACTGAATCCAGAATGAACTTGCCCTAGGGCAATCCCTCTCAGGTGAAACAATTGGCATAATTGGCAGGATTCACTGCAGACCTAAAAAAATGGAATTATCTGCCCTCATGGGAGGGGTACTTCAGAGGGCAGTCCCTATGGATGGGGAGATACTTGGATATCCCCCAATGGGCATGTGATCCAAAATGGCTTTCCTCCTAGAGGATTGGCTGCTCCCCAGGACTGGGGGAAAGTGGAAGTGACACCTGAGGCAGTAGAGGAGACCCTCTGCAAAATAGGGAACTCCTTAAAGGAACAGAGTACCCACAAGGCAGCAGGAACCATGGGTTGGGTATTCCTCACAGTGTTAGGGGCCATAAAGGAGAAGAACATGCTCCATGAGAAGCGCAAGAAGAGGTAAGGGTCATGCAGGAAGAAAAAAATTAGTTGATGATTGAGATGGTGTCACTGTGAGGAGGTTTGGAAATGGTAAAGGATGCAATGATAACACAAGAAGAGACAGCACAAGAATAAAGGCTGTGAGGTGCTGTGGAGGAAGTAACAGATGGGTTGGAGAATGAGGTGACATCACTGTGATGCACTTTGAAAGAGGCAAAGGCCAAGAAGGACAATAATGTACCCCTGTGAGAAGCTAAAAGATTATTTGCAGAATGAAACAGTGGCACTGTAAATACTGTGAAAGAGAAAAAGGCCATGAAAGAGAAGGACATACTCCTGCAAAAAGCACAAGAAGAGGTGGTGTGAAAATACCAGCTGTGAGGTATTGAGGAGAAGGTAAGAGAGCTGTTGAAGACTGGGATAGCATTGCTGCGAGGCACTGTGGAAAAGGTGAAGGATGTAGCAGAGCAGGTGCTCTGCAGGACAAGAGAGCTTCTGTCAGCCCCTAAAATAGTGGAGCAGCTGGGGGAGAACAAGGAGGTAGAGGTGATGCCAGAGGCACCAGCCCCTCCTCTATGAAATCCTTCCCAGTTGTAGTCAAGAAAATAAGGATGCACCAAGCACAGGTTCCTCCAGGAAAGGCAAAACCGCCTCCCCAGGTCATGGAGCACTCTATGCTCTGCCCCTGTACACAGGGCGAGCTGGTGGATTTAAGCTCCTGGTTTAAGCAGAAACACTTGGAGTCCATATCATTCTGGTTCCTGTGCCTTTGGGATGTAGGGTTGGATGGAATTATTCTGTTTGGATCAGAGATGGGAAAGCTGGCTTCCCTGACAACTCATTGGAAGTGATGCATGCACAGAGGAAGTATGGTCCACTACTGAGAGGAAGGGTCTAAAGGGCCCCATGAAGGTCATTATGACCCAGATGTGGATTGATTTAATAGGGGTAGGAGCAGGCAGAAATTGGATGGGAAATCAAATAAAATCTTACTGGATCTGTGGCAATAAGTGAAGCTGGAGCAATGGTTTTGGCTGTTGGCTAAGGTGAGGAGGACTGATAAATGGAAGCTGGAGATAAAGCCACAGGTTTGGCCTGTGAGTCTGAAGGACTTCCTGCTTGAGAGAAAGCTGACCCTGCCTGGGCTCTCATAGGAAGATGATTGGGTAATACAGTTTGACTGAGGGGACCCACCTTGGAAGACTGGGTGGTGAACAGAGGCCACGTGTTGAAATATCAATTCATTGGTACCTAATGAATATGCAATGTGTCCTTGCTCTGATGGGCACAGGAGCTGAATTCTCACTGATTAATGGCAACCTGAGAGGGTTGCCAGGACCCCTGCTGTTATAGTGGGTATGGAGGTAAGGCTATCAGAGTGAAACAAGCCCAAATACCATTGGGAATAGGGCATCTAATATGATGTTATGCTTACTTTTGATTCCCTTATAGACAAATGTGGCATTATGGCAAGTTGCTTTGGGTCTATTAGGCTACTGCAGAGTGTTTATCCCACAGTTAGCACAAATTACTAAAGAGTATCGGAAGGGACTGGGATGAAACATGTGTATTTGCCTTTGCCACTGCAAATTGGGTAGTCAAGGCTGTGAATGACTTGAATGTGATAGACCTATCAAGGCCCTTCAAGTTGGGTGTCCACATGACTGAAGATCATTATGGTTAGGGACTCTGGCAGCAGCTTGAACAAACTCAGCAACTTACTAGATTCTGGTCACAATTCTGGAATGGAGCAGTGGTACAGTACACCCAAACAGAGAAGCAATTGGCTGCCATGTACCATGCCTTGCTGGCTGTGGAGCCCATCACCAGAATGTCCCTGATATAGGTTAGAGCCACCTATCCCATCATGGGGTGGGTATGAGACGGGACCCACAAGCTGCAGACTGGCATGGCACAAACACATACACTGGCCAAGTGGGGTGAATACCTACAGCAGAGAGCCCTTATTGGGAGGGAAGAGCCCCTATACCTGAAGATGCATGGTACACAGATGGTTCCAGCCATGGGCAACCACTGAAATGGAAGGCTGTAGCTTTCCACTGTAAGATTAAGGCATACGGATGGATGATGATGAGGGTAAGAGAAATCAAATGGGCAGAGTTGCGGACAGTGTGGCTTTGTGATTACCCTGGAGCCTTCCCTATTAGTTGTCTGCACTGACAGCTGGTCCTTCTACCAGGCTAGAAGGAAAGCCTGCCTTTGATGTGGCCCAATGGTTATAGCAATGTTTGTTGCACACAGGGCAGAAGATAATGTGGGCTGTAGCCCATTGGTGGGGCCTGCCTTTATCATTTGGAGAAATCAGAAGAGCCCAGCAGGAGTGAACTAAAGGGACCTAGAGTATCTCCTTGCTGCCTATGGCTGACCACAGGTAATTGAGAGTGATCAAGGCAACCAACTTTACTTGATGCACTACAAAAGTGGGTGCAATAATTAGGGATAAAGTAGAATTTCATGTACCATATAGTCCTACTGGGACAGGCATGATAGAGAGGTACAATGGTTTGTTAAAATCTGGCCTGAAGTCAGACACTAGTAGTCTACAGAGATAATCAGTTCACTTTTGGATAGTGCTGCGTCATTTGAATGAGTAGCCCTGGAAAGGGACATTGAGCCCTGTAGACATGCTAACACACATTGCTGCCTCCTCTGTACAACTGCAAGTACAAACCAAGGAGGAATTGTTGAAGCAGAGGTTTGGCCACCAGAATAAGATATTGCTACCAACACCACCTACACTAAATCCTGGAGACTCGGTTCAGTGGATGTGGCTTTGGGTGTTTTGACACATGGCCCAGCAATGGCTGGCTCTCCTGGCACCTTGGGGACAAGGCCTGGAGGATGGCCTCCTGTGTGTTCCTGGAGTAATGGAAGAGTGGCCCCAAAAGATCACAGTAGTGTACCCTAAATGGCCGGAAGTTAAGAGCATCTTACCAGGGAGTTTAGTTTTATCTTTATGGCCAATTCCTGTACCTCCAGTAGCACTAAACATAGACCCCTTGGCAACTCCCACAGGGAGAGGGGTAAAGGTGTGGTATACTAGATCTACATGGGACCCCCTTCTTTCCACAGTCCTATCACAGGACCACTCTCTTGTATGCATCCTACCTGATGGACAAGATTCACCTATGTTGGTGTCACTAAAATATGTGTCTTATTGCTGTCCCCTACTGTCTGTGTGGATCAGTCACACACCCTAGCAAAAACTGCTGCTTGCTGGGTGTGCATGAAAAGTATGAGTCATGGACTCTTCTGAGTACAAGTGGTTTGAATATAGCTGGAATGATCACTTGCTGGCAATTAATCTCCTCAGGCTTGAGGATAACTATTATTTGTTATTTGTATATCATCATAATTTCTGTTGTTATTTGTGTATTGTTGTAGCCTCTGTTGTTGCTGTAGAGTTTGGCTACAATATTTCAGCTTTCTTGCACAAGGACCATCACAGAAGATTCAGAGGCTCTTAGACTGTGAGGCAAGAATCCTGGAGCGGTAGAGTGTAGGAAAAATGGAAGTTCCACAGCCAGGATTCTCATCTGACCCTAATGTACTTGCCCACTGCACATGTGCAATCCTCGCGGGTGTGTGCTTGCACACCTGTTGGCAATGAGCTATTATTGACTCTCTATAAAGAGCTCCACCCAGTGCTTTCAGGCATGGTGCCAGAAAGGCCCATAGGCAGAGATGGAGGCAGATCTCAAATGCCCCAGAAGGCAGCCGTGATTCCAGGACTCAAGCTGCCACCATGAGAATAAAGCTTGTTCTAAACCCTTTTACCCCTAACGTTCCTTTGTTCTTATTTGGTATCACCAAATCCACAATGAACTTCCTGGAATCAGTTTCCTTCAGGTGAGACAGAAATGTGGTAGGTTAAAAATAAGACAACATAACTATTTGGAGCGATGTGAAGCATTTATTCTGATCAACTCCTCTGAAAGATTAAGCAAATTTCCATGGAATTTTGCTACAGTGATTTATAAAAGGGCAAGACTTAATCCCAATATTTCAAATATTTGTCTATTTAATATCCTTAAGATTAATTTCTAATTAGGTCTTTTTTTAAATGACATTACTTTCTATGTCAATTTAGATCAGGTTGGGCTGCCAGTAAAAAGACCTGACCTCCCACCATCCACCCGGGCCCCAAAAGTAGCTTAAATAAGATGGACATTTATTTTTTCCTCATGTAAACGTGTCTACCATTAGTTAGCCCAAAGTTTAGCTCCACTTTCAAAAGAGATCTAGGTTCTTTCTCTCTTGCTATTTTACCAATATGCTAAAAAGCATATTGATTATGATTTAAAGTGGCTGGTCAAATCAGTCATTATATTTGCATTCCAGCAAGTAGAATGTAAAAACCAAGAAGGGCTCATTCTTTTCCCTGTAAGGACTTAATGAAATTTGTGTACAGAAGTTCTGCATGTAATGTGATAAAAAATACATGCCCATGGTAGAAAGAATAAACATGCAAATAGTATAGAAGGATACAGGTCAAGTTTGAAATTTCCCTTTCTCTCACTTTAATGGAATGTGTCATTGCAGTTTGCTTAAACTTTTCTGAACACCCTCTGTTTGTAAGTATTCCTATTATCTTCATTTTACTAAAGAAGAAAAGAACAAACCTCTTTTATGGTTTTTCTTTCACCAACAGTATAGATATATTTTGTGTACACCAATTGAAAGCATCTATATGAAGCTTTGATTTAAAACTGAGTCATGTGAAGAAACTGGTAGGGTCAAGAGCAACCAATGCTGGAGCAGATGGTGGCCGAGGCTTCATGGTTCCAGAATTAACGGCTGTAGTGGCAACTTCCTCCTTCAGTGCTCTCTGACCGTGGTGCTGCAAATACATGGGTAGGCAAAATGGAAGTTCCATGACCAGGATCCTCACCTGACCCTGAACTACTTGCCCACTGCCCACATGCAGTGCTAGCAGGCACAGGCTTGCACACATGTTGACAGTGAGCTATTATTGATTGTGTTGTTATATAAAGAGCTCTACCACTGCTCTGCAGTCGCTGTGTGAGAGCCTGGGCAGTGGCAGCACCAAGGGCAGAGGCTGAGGTGGCTGTGATGTGGAGGAGCCTGGAGGGCAGAGACAGAGACATCTTGCAGACATGCTGGATGCTAGCACTCCACCTGGCACTGTGACAATAAGGCTTGGTGTAAACCCTTTTAGCATGAGCACTCTGTTGTTGTGATTTGGTCTCACTGAACCCAGAGTGAACCTGCCCAGGACTGAAACCTCCAGCAAGACAATATGTAATTTAAAAAAAAGAGTTTTATGTGTGTTTCAGCTGTGATTCTGTCCCTGGCCGCTATGGGGACAGCTCCATGACTGGTGGGGAGGCAGCAGCTCTGGACAGTTCATTGGACAGTCCTGTGGTGTGTGTCTGGAGTCTTTTAGGGATCCTTTGCCTTGTATCTTTAGTTTCTGCTGAGATTCTTTCAGTTTAAGAAATTAAATATTCTTGTACAGTTGAAGCTCCCTTGCAGCCCTTCCTCATCAGAATCTCCTCTATCTTCTTTACAACCCACTTCCTTGCCCAACCAAGATACTAATTATCCTGAATTTGGTGTTTATCATTCCCATACATTTACATTGTTTAACCTATGTATATCTCCTTAAATATATGCTACATACTTAATATTGTATAATATGGATTTACTTATATATGAATGCCATCATTCTTCAAGTATTCTGTAGCTTCATTTACCTCCCCTTATGGTCATCAGATTCATGTATATGAATTCATGTAACTTTGGTTCATTCATTTTCAGTATTACATAGCATTATATAAATTTCACATAATACATTTATTCATTTCTTATAAATAAAATTAGTATTTGCTATTCTAAATAATACTGCTGAGAATTCACTTTAAAAATATATGTGTATGTCCACTTGGATACACAAGCTAAAGTTTGTTTGGGAATATACCTAGAATATATTTGCTAGATTAAGTAATTTACATGTTAAATTTTGTTAGTTACTGCCATTTTTCTTCAAAATGGTTGTATGAATATGCACCCTTGCCAACAGTGTATAAGTTTGGCTTTTAGCCACACTTTTGATCAACACTTGATACTGTCAGAGTTCTTAACTTTTGCCAACATGAAGGTGTAAAAGGGACTTTATTATACTATGAATTGGCATTTCCTATCACTTCAATAAATCATTTTTTAATAGGCTCATTGGCAATTGGAGAAGAACACTTGATGAACCACTTATTTACATCCTCTTCATATTTTTTATTGGGTTGAGGTATAGGAATAGTTTTCATATTCTGGATAATTAATCCATTCTCAGTTATATGTATTGCAAATATCTCTAGTCTGAGCTTGTCTTTTCATTTTTAAATATCTCTTGACTAATAAAATTTGTTAAATGATATTTTTCAATATCTTTTCTTTATGGTATTGTGCCTTGCTTTAAAAAGGCTTTCTCTATCAAAGTCACAAAAATACCCCCCATATCGCCCTGTCAAAGTTTTATAGTTTTGCCTATCACATTAAAGCAGTGTATCAATTGTTACAGTTAGGGAAGCAGAACCATTAGGAATGATGTAGAATAAGGAATTTATATAGGGACTTGATTTTCTTTTACTATGGGATCTGGTAAAGCAGTCCGGTTTTTGCTCTTTCCTCTGCATCTGATGCAGAGCCCAAAGTCATCTGGCAGACAGTAGGGAAGCACGAACAGAAGTGAAATGGGAAAGCTAGCAAACTGGAAGTGTGAGGAATAAGTTGGAACCTGCCTTTGTCTCTCAGTGGGCAGCATTGGCCTCTCCCTATTTCTAAGCCATCAACCTTGTAGCTAAAGATGAACTCCAAGAGAAGCTGCCTGCCACTCTTGTCACAGAGCTAGAAAGGCACTGTTTCAGGATATGGAAAAGGTAAAAGATATCTCATTGCAGCTCAAGGAGCTATGGGACTCAGTTACTGTCCATGCCAACAAGGTCAGCCAGTAGACAGCACATATGTGCATGAGCTGTAAGAAAGCCTGACCTACACTGACCCTTAGAGAGTAAACATGACAACTGTTCTTTTCCTTCTTTCAAGTCACAAGCAAGTTTCTCTGGGGGTCAAACCAAACTGCCAAAAACATACAAAGAAAGGAATTCCAGGGAACAGTTCAGTGTAGCCAAGCTGACTCTTTGCAAGCCATTCACAGATTTTATTTTGTGTATTTTGTGGAGTGGTAATTAAAATCTATTTTTTTTCCAAATGGATAGCCCTAACCCCATTTATTTTTCTATTCTCCACTGGTTTGCAATGCCACTTTTTGAAACATTAAATTTCATTATACATTTTGTTCCAGAATATTTATTTTGTTCCATTACTATTCTGTACTACTACTGCACAGTTTTAACTACTATGACTTTATTATTAGTCTTAATATATATGGTAAAATAAGTCCCACCATTTTATTCATATTCTTTAGGAATATTTTCCTTAGTCTGACCCTTTGCTCTTATATATAAATTTTAGAATCTCTTTGGGATTTTTATTGCAATTGCCTTAAGTTTATATATTAATTTGACATCTTCATGACATTGAGCCATTTGATATATAAGCATGGTGTAGCTCTAATAATATTTAGTCTTTCTTTTATGCTTCCAATATTTTAATTTTCTCCTTTAAGGTCATGCACATATTCATTCCTAAATATTTTTAATGCTATTGCTGTTGAAATAATATTTTTAGAAATAATATTTAAAAAATTTTTGTTCATGGTCTATAGAAATGAAATCAGTTTTTGCATACTGACCTCATGTCTAAAAGTTTTTCTGAACTTTCCAGTAATCCTAATAATTTCCATAAAGAGTTTCCTGGATTTTGTATCTATATAACCAATATGTCTGCAGATAAAGGTTGCCTTGATTCATCTTTAAATTATTCTTACAACAGAAATAATTTATAATAAATATATTATGTTACATAATATATATTACATATAATATATAAATATTAATAAAACTAAGTATTATTCTGAGCTTTACATACCTCAGACCTCCAGTATAATTTTAAATAAAAGTTTTGATGTTTACATAAATGTTTGACAAAATCTGGCTTTATATTTACACCATATGCACCTGTGGTCATGATTGAAAAATTCTGCTTGTAATCTTGCACAGTTGCTTGATGATTTTTAAAGGAAAATATTTTAAACCAATACAACTGCAATATTTTTTTGTGTGTGAAAGACAATTCCTTTAATTGCAGATATTTATACTTTGAATAGTTGCCATTTTTCGCAGCTATAAAGCTTTACATTTACAAAATATTTTTCTCGCAATAAATGTAATTTTTCTTTGATGTATTCTATATATCTCTGAGATAAGAAATATTTTACACACAGATTACATCTGTTACACTTGCTGAAAATACCAAAGAGATACAGAAATCAATAATATTTTGCTAATTTGCAAATGTTATATTATTTGCAACTAAACCTACTACATGTTTGTTAAAAAACTATATGTTTCTTGAAGCTTGGGCTTGTTAAATTGTTCATGGTTCACACAGTACTCGCTTTTAAGTTTTAAGCATCTCTTTGAAAATATGGTGTGCTGACCCTCTTTGTATCTAGAGATGCAATTAAAAATAATGGCCTAAATATTCAAGTAATGGAGAATGTTGGCAATATAACACTGAAGCTATTCATGTGACCTTCTTTTGTGGCTTGCAGGCATGCAGTTTGTTTTTAAATGCTAAAGATCTGCAGTCATGTCATCTTTTTCCTTGACAATTAGTGAGATGCAGGAGAAAACTTTTATGAAAAGGGATTCTAGCTAGGCTACTACCCACTGATCAATAACATCGAGTGTTTCCATGATGTAAATATGCTCTAAGCTCATCTTGGGATTGGAGAGAGATTAGCTGTGTATAAATCGTTTTTTTTATCTGATGAGTGAGTAGACAATTGATAAAGAAAAAATGTGCTGTGATTCTTCATGTAGCGTTTCTGATATTTGGAAATGATTTACAAATATAATCAATTAAAAGACTAGTTACTTTAATTACTTTAGTAACTCTGGAAAATATTCTGATTTTACCTATTCTCTGGTCTCAATTTAAAAGTCAGAGAAGTCTTCTCTAATCATCCATATTAAGTTAAGGTCTCTATTTTTTATTCTTATAATAGTTTTTTTTGTAGAGTTTACCATGCTTTTAATTGAAAAGAAGTATGATTTTTTTGGTTAAAATTCTTATCATCTGGGTAATTATTAGCTCTATAAGAGCAAAAACATGTTTTTTTCACTAATGTAACCCCAGAAACTAGCAGAGCAGTTAATTAATAAATATAATTATTTCATGAAATTATGAAAAAATAGCCACTGTTATTTTTTGAGAAATGAATATTATCTAACTTTAATTGCAACAACACAAATGTTTGGGCTAACATAGGCACAGAAGGAATTTCTTGGATGGACATTGGACAGCTCATAGAATAAAAGAAAATACTGAGGCAATACTCAGAGTGGTTTTATGAGTCTATAATACAGAAAGCAATGGTCAGTCTCCAAAAAAGCACTGCTATCAAAATGAATCAAACATTTTTAGTTATCACATCACTTTGAACAAGCTAAAATTTCTAGAGAGAGAATAGAAAACATTTTCTTTCTTTGAGAAATTCACAGAATCAAAGAGAAATTGACTGTCTCTCTATCTCAGTCTTTCTGCCTCGATTCTTCTCTCCTTCTTTTCTTTTATATTTACTTATAGACTAATGATTTCCCTTGCTTTTTATTTCTTCTTTTCAATTTGAGTTACTGTCTGCTGAAATTTCCTTTCAGCCTGAAGGACTTCCTTTAGTTTTTCTTTCGGATTAGGATTGCAATTAACAAATCCTTTCAATTTTGTTTATATAGGAATGATGATTATCTTAGTTTCATTGTAACAATAATTTTGCTAGATTTGGAATTCTTGGTGAACTGTCTTTTTCTCCCACTACTTTAACTATGCTGTCCTATTGCCTCCCAGTCTCTATTGTTTTTGAGAAAGGACGAGCCTTTAATTATATTGCTCCCCTGTATATGAGTTGTTTTTCTCTTCCTGCTTTCAAGACTTCTTGTCTTTGTTTTTGAACAGTTTGGCTGGCATAAATCTAACAGGTATAAGTCTAACAATATCTAGATGCAGAAAACTACAAAACTCTGATAAAATAAATCAAAGAAGAGCTTAGATAAATGAAGAGATAGTCTCTTTTCATAGGTAGGAAGGCTCAAAATTATAAAGATGTCAGCTCTTCCTGACTTGATCAAGAGATTCAAACAATCTCAGTCAAAATCCCAGCAGGTTATTTGTGGTTATCTGTAAACTGCTTGTAAAGTTTATATGGAGAGGCAAAAGATGCAGAATAACCAATATGGTATTAAACAGAAAGAACAAAATTGGAGAACTGACAATACCCAACCCTAGGACAATAAGGAAAAAGCTCTGATTCTCCATATTCACTCTTCATCAACACTCCTGACACCACATGTGTGGGGATCTGACCCAGCAGGAAATTCCCCAATTCTTTGCAGACACTAACTGGGTGTCCTGCAATTCACTTCAGTTCTGACACTCTCTACCTGTAATAAGCATTATCCAACAGTTTAAGAGTTCAGTCCCACAAGACTCCCCTCCCCAACTTCATTCTAATCATAAGTCCAGGTTGTCACCTGTGCTTCTGACTTACCAGCTATAAATTGGAGGGTCTCATGATGTCCTCCTCACATTAGTTAATTTGCTAGAATGGCTCATAGAACTCAACTAAATAGTTTACTTACCGGATTACTTATTTATTGCCATAGGGTATGACTCAGGAACAGCCAGATGGAAGAGATGCATAGGGCAAGGTATGTGTGAACAGGCATGGAGCTTCCATGCCCTCTTTGGGCAAGCTACCTCCACATAGTTACCACCCTGGAAGTTCTCTGAACCCTGTACTTTAGGGCTTTTTATGGAGGCTTTATTACACAGGCATGATTGATTAAATCTCTGGAGATTGGTAGTTAATTCAACTTCACCCTTTCTCCTCCTCCAAGAGATTGGGAATTGGAGCTGAATCCTTGAATCATATGGTCTAATCTGAAGCCTTTAATCACATGGTTTGTTCTCCTAGAACCCAACCACTCACCCATCCTTAACAGCTTTTCAAAGGTCATCTCATTAATATGAACTCAGGTATGGTTGGAAAAGGCTGCTTATGGGTAACAAAAGACACTCCTTTCACCTTTATTCCTCTCATCACTTAGGAAATTCCAAAGGTTTGAGGAGCTCTGGGCCAGGAATGGAGATGAAGACCAAATATACATTTCTTATTATAAATCACAATATCACAAAGACTTACTATGAAACTAGTTATCAAGACAGTGTGATATTAGAGAAAGAATAGACAAATCAGTGGAGCAGAAGAGAGAGCCAAGATATAGATCTACACAAATATAACCAACTGGTTTTTGACAAAGAAACAAAGACAATACATTAGAGAAAAGATATTCTCTTTAACAAATAGTACTCAAACTGGACATATCAAAAGTGAATTTAGACACTTTTCACAAAATATAACTAAAAATTGATCATAGACATACATGTAAAACACAAAACTATAAAACTCTTAAAAGTTACTAAAGGATAAAATCTAGATGATCTTGGGTATGGTGATGACTTTTTAGTCACAATACCAGAGGCATGATCCATGAAAGAAATAACTGATAATCTGGACTTCATTAAAATTAAGAACTCATACTTTGCAAAAGGCACTGTCAAAAGAATAAGAAGACAGCCACAGACCAGGAGAAATTACTTGCAAAAATATATCTGATAAAAGACCCTTATCCAAAATATGCAAAGAACTCTTAAAATTCAACAATAAAAAAAATGAACAACCTGATTATAAATGGGCAAAGGATGTGAACAGACAACTCACAAAAGAAGATATACAAATGGCAAATAAGCATATGAAAAGATGTTACATTTCATATGTCATTAGGGAAATGCAAATTAAAAAACAGTGAGATACCCATTAGAATGGCCAAAATTTAGAACACGGATAACACCGAATGTTGACAAGGGTGTAGTACTTACGCAGAATTGAAAACTTACATCCATATGAAAACCTGCACACAGATATTTATAGCATCTTTATTCATAAATGCCCAAATGTAACACCCTCTGCTTATTCTAACTTATTTTTTTCTCAAGTGCCCAGGATTTAATCTTTGTCCACAAGCCATTTTCTTAATTTTAGTAATATTTGCCATATGAAGGCACTGTAAAATTTCAAAACTACTAAGTCCTGGATCCTTTTTTTTTATCTTTAAAAATTAGTATCTTTCCTCTCAAATTTTTTGACAAGAAATGAGGAAACTAGGTAGCACTTCAACATCCTACCTGGAAATCTTTTTTAACTATATCACTGAGCAAATTAGATTCATTGTCTACTTTCTAAATTAGTATAGGCAACAGCATTGCTAAACTTTCTCCCACTACATGCTGGCAACACCTATTCTCTGGTTTCCAATAAAAATTTCCTTACAATTCTCTAAAATCTTAACTAAAACCTCTTCAAAGCCGTTATACTGCCACCAACAATTTCTTCATGGCACTTTACATTTTTACTAAAACTTCCCTCAAAGCTCCCCAGCTTCCACTCTTTGCCCAAATACTAAATCAGTATTTGTTATTTAGTGCTGCATAACAAGTTGTTCCATAATTTAGCTGCATAAAAACAACAGAAAATATACTGACATTGTTGCATTTTTCAGCCAACATGTGCACAAAGGTCTACATTGGGTCCTGAGATAATGTCCCATAGCTGAAAGATAATATTTAAATAGACTCTGAGGCAGCTGGATTAACTTTAGCCATAGAAATATATGTACAATGGATTATTTCTAGATCTATTTTGTCCAACTCTATTCATAGGAATCAAGTCAGAGAAATGTGCAAAGTATAATGCGGAGTTTTTTTTAAACACAGAAGCAATGGAGAAATGAGAACTTATTCATCACTGCAATTCGTAACTGCAGATGGAGTTTTTTTTAACTGGTGAGTTGCCTATTCTGTTAACATGGATATTAAGTGATTTGTTGATTGGGTCCTATTTATATTTTCTGTGTAGCTGAAAGAAAAGTAAGACTATTTTATAAGGAATATTCTGTTGTTTACTAAAAGAATAAGAAGAATTCAACATAGCTTTTGTAATTTTCAATTTGGGCATGATGGGTAAGGGTAAGGATGGGACAGGAGAAGGGAATCTCTTAGAAATTGCTTGAGATTTTAGTAATATAAATGATGTGCAACTAATCTGATTTAATTAAATTTAGAAATCATAACAGTCCCCTTTGAAGAGCTAGTGAAATGCTTCTCTTTTGTATATTTTCTTACTGCTGAAACGCAGTACATTAAAATGAATAAGAACAATAGATAGTTTCAACTAATCTCATCTGCAACTCCATCTGATTGAATGAGAAGATTTTAATTAAAGCTGGACTTCATTCAAAAAGAGGAACTATTGTAACAAGCCATAATTAAGTTGATTTTTCCAGTAGTGCATAGGTCATGCATTCATTTTTAAATTGTATTTGGTACTCCGTGTGCCTTTAATATTTCTGTTTGTATATCCATAACAAATTACAAATTTTCTATTTTTCTATTATAGGTATTGTTCACTTACCTTGGTGATGATCTGTCTGGTGCTATTCTGTCCTTAGAAACTTTTGGAGACCTTTCCTTCCCTAATCATACTCATTTTTTTGTCATACCAACAAATAAGAAACCATTTCATACAAAAATTCTTTGATACAATTTCACACATACATATAAAACAAGTATCAGTGTATTATGTTCTCATTTTCTTCTATTAAAATTAAAAAATAGTTAACTACGAATATAACTTATTAGCCTAATTTACTTGAGAAGGTACAGTTAACACATACACATACACAAGACGTCATATATGCTGCAACTGGAGCTGTTTGAATGTCTGAAGTATAAATAGGAAAATATCTGATACATATATACATGCACTAATGCATTTATACTGAACGTGTCCTAGCAAATTCTTATAAAATAACAATGTACTTGGTTGAAACAACGATGACTGCTAAAGAAAATAGTTTCGTTCAAAGACACATATGTGACAATTATTTATAATATGATTAGCTCCTAGTGATTAAAAATGATAATGCTCTCTCCAAAATTACTTGGCTAGGTAGAGGGTCAATACTCCATGATCTCACAAAGGAAATTGATAGTCCTTTATCTGTTCTTTCTTCTACTCCCGTACTCTTTTCCAAAGCCTCAAACCAAAAATTTTTTTACGATAACTGCTTTTATTTCAAGAACTCTGGGCTCTTAATTGTTTAAATTTTGAGTCTCTAAATAATATTCATAAAAGATAATACATGTGAACCTGTCACATGGTTTTCAGAAAAGAGTACTGGCATTTACTCGGCAAACTTCTTTATGTCCTCTTAAATTTTAATTTTTTACTCCACCACCATTCTTAATTTTTAAAATTTTTTTATTTTGGTATCATTAATATACAATTACATGGAGAACATTATGTTTACTAGACTCCCCCCTTCACCAAGTACTCCCCCCACATACCCCATTTGGTACTTGTCTTTCTCTGCCTGGCTTATTTCACTGAGCAAAATACCCTCTAGCTCCATCCATGTTGTTGCAAATGGTAGGGTTTGTTTTCTTCTTATGGCTGAATAATATTCCATTGTGTATATGTACCACATCTTCTTTATCCATTCATCTACTGATGGACACTTAGGTTGCTTCCATTTCTTGGTTATTGTAAACAGTGCTGCGATAAACATAGGGGTGCATCTGTCTTATTCAAACTGGGCTGCTGCATTCTTAGGGTAAATTCGTAGAAGTGGAATTCCTAGGTCAAATGGTGTTTCTATTTTGAGCTTTTTGGGGAAACTTCATACTGCTTTCCACAATGGCTGAACTAATTTACATTTCCACCAGCAGTGTAGGAGGGTTCCCCTTTCTCCACAACCTTGCTAACACTTGTTGTTTGTCTTTTGGAAGGTGGCGATCCTTACTGGTGTGAGGTGATATCTCATTGTGGTTTTATTTGCATTTCTCTGATGACTAGTGGTGTGGAGCATCTTTTCATGTGTTTGTTGGCCATCTGAATTTTTTCTTTGGAGAACTGTCTGTTCAGCTCCTCTGCCCATTTTTTAATTGGATTGTTTGCTTTTTGTTTGTTGAGGTGCATGAGCTCTTTATATATTTTGGATGTCAACCCTTTTTTGGATCTGCCATTTATGAATATATTCTCCCATACCGTAGGATGCCTTTTTGTTCTATTGATGGTGTCCTTTGCTGTACAGAAGTTTTTCAGCTTGATATAGTCCCACTTGTTCATTTTTGCTTTTGTTTCCCTTGCCCAGGGAGATATGTTCATGAAGAAGTTGCTCATGTTTATGTCCAAGAGATTTTTGCCTTTTTTTCTAAGAGTTTTATGGTTTCAGGGCTTACATTCAGGTCTTTGATCCATTTTGAATTTACTTTTTTCTTTGGGGTTAGACAATGATACAGTTTCATTCTCTTACATGTAGCTGTCCTGTTTTGCCAACACCAGCTGTTGAAGAGGCTGTCATTTCCCCATTGTATATCCATGGCTCCTTTATCATATATTAATTGACAATATGTTTGGGTTAATGTCTGGAGACTCTATTCTGTTCCACTGGTCTGTTGCTCTGTTCTTGTGCCAGCACCAAATTGTCTTGATTACTGTGGCTTTGTAGTAGAGCTTGAAGTTGGGGAGCAAGATACCCCCCACTTTGTTCTTCCTTCTCAGGATTGCTTTGGCTATTCAGGTCTTTGGTGGTTCCATATGAATTTTAGAACTATTTTTTCCAGTTTGTTGAAGAATGTTGTTGGTAATTTGATAGAGATTGCCTTGAATCTGTAGATTGCTTTGGGCAGGATGGCTATTTTGACAATATTAATTCTTCCTAACCAAGAATATGGGATGAGTTTCCATTTGTTAATGTCCTCTTTAATTTCTCTTAAGAGTGTCTTGTAGTTTTCAGGGTATAGGTCTTTCACTTCCTTGGTTAGGTTTATTCCTAGGTATTTTATTCTTTTTGATGCAATTGTGAATGGAATTGTTTTCATGTTTTTTCTTTCTATTAGTTCATTGTTAGTGTATAGGAAAGCCTCAGATTTTTATGTATTAATTTTGTATCCTGCAACTTAGCTGTATTCTGATATTAGTTCTAGTAGTTTTGGAGTGGAGTAAATCCATCTGGCCCGGGAGTTTGATTCTTGGTAGTTTTTTGATTACCACTTCAATTTTGTTGCTGGTAATTGGTCTGTTTAGATTTTCTGTTTCTTCCTTGATCAGTCTTGGAAGGTTGTACTTTTCTAGGAAGTTGTCCATTTCTTCTAGGTTTTCCAGCTTGGTAGCATATAGTTTTTTGTAGTATTCTCTAATAATTCTTTGTATTTCTGTGGGGTCCGTCATGATGTTTCCATTCTCGTTTCTGATTCTGTTGATGTGTGTTGATTCTCTTTTTCTCTTAATAAGTTTGGCCAAGGGCTTATCCATTTTTTTTTATTTTCTCAAAGAGCCAGCTCTTGGTTTCATTGATTTTATTTCTATTGTTTTATTCTTCTCAATTTATTTCTTCTCTGATCTTTATTATGTTCCTCCTTCTGCTGACTTTAGGCTTCATTTGTTCTTCTTTTTCCAGTTTCAATAATTGTGTCTTTAGACTATTCATTTGGGATTGTTCTTCCTTTTTTAAATATGCATGGATTGCTATATACTTTCCTCTTAAAACTGCTTTCACTGCATCCCACAGATGTTGGGGGTTTGTGTTGTTGTTGTCATTTGTTTCCATATATTGCTTGATCTCTATTTTGATTTGGTCTTTGATCCATTGATTATTTAGGAGCATGTTGTTAAGCCTCCGTGTGTTTGTGAGCCTTTTTGCTTTCTTTGTACAATTTATTTCTAGTTTTATACCTTTGTGGTCTGAGAAGTTGGGTGGTAGAATTTCAATCTTTTTGAATTTACTGAGGCTCTTTTTGTCACCTAGTTTCTGGTCTATTTTGGAGAATGTTCCATGTGCACTTGAGAAGAATGTGTATCCTGTTGCATTTGGATGTAGAGTTCTATAGATGTCTATTATGTCCATCTGTTCTAGTGTGTTGTTCAGTGCCTCTGTGTCCTTACTTATTTTCTCTCTGGTGGATCTGTCCTTTGGAGTGAGTGGAGTGTTGAAGTCTCCTAAAATAAATGCATTGCATTCTATTTCCTCCTTTAGTTCTGTTAGTATTTGTTTCACATTTGCTGGTGCTCCTGTGTTGGGTGCATATATATTTATAATGGTTATATCCTCTTGTTGGACTGAGCCCTTTATCCTTATGTAATGTCCTTCTTTATCTCTTGTTACTTTGTTTTGAAGTCTATTTTGTCTGATACTAGTACTGCAACACCTGCTTTTTTCTCCCTGTTGTTTGCATGAAATATCTTTTTCCATCCCTTGACTTTTAATCTGTGCATGTCTTTAGGTTTGAGGTAAGTCTCTTGTAAGCAGCATATAGATGGGTCTTGCTTTTTATTCATTCTATTACTCTGTGTCTTTTGATTGGTGCATTCAGTCCATTTACATTTAGGGTGATTATTGAAAGGTATGTACTTACTGCCATTGCAGGCTTTAAATTCGTGGTTACCAAAGGTTCAAGGTTAGCTTCTTTACTATCTTACTGTTTACTATTAGAAACACAGTCTGATAATTCTTTATTTCTCTCCCTTCTTATTCCTCCTCCTCCATTATTTATATGTTAGGTGTTTTATTTTGTGCTCTTTTGTGTTTCCTTTGACTGCTTTTGTGTGTAGTTGATTTTATTTTTGGACTTTAGTTAGTATTTTATTGTTCTGCTTCCTTTGCTGTGGTTTAATTTTTTCTGGTGACATCTATTTTGCCTTAGGAGTGCTCCCATATAGAGCAGTCTGTCTAAAATACCCTGTAGAGGTGGTTTGTGGGAGGCAAATTCCCTCAACTTTTGCTTATCTGGGAATTGTTTAATCCCTCCTTCATATTTAAATGATAATCATGCTGGATACAGTATTCTTGGTTCAAGGCTCTTGTGTTTCATTGCATTAAATACATCATGCATTCTCCTCTGGC
This sequence comes from Manis javanica, assembly GCF_040802235.1. Taxonomy (NCBI): domain Eukaryota; kingdom Metazoa; phylum Chordata; class Mammalia; order Pholidota; family Manidae; genus Manis; species Manis javanica. The sequence continues at coordinate 58,732,922 of NC_133159.1, forward strand.
CTGTAAGGTTTCTGTTGAAAAGTCTGATGATAGCCTGATGGGTTTTCCTTTGAGGTGACCTTTTTTCTCTCTCTGGCTGCCTTTAATAATCTGTCCTTGTCCTTGATCTTTGCTATTTTAATTATTATGTGTCTTGGTGTTGTCCTCCTTGGGTCCTTCTGTTGGGATTTCTGTACACTTCCATGGTCTGATCGATTATTTCCTCCCCCAGTTTGGGGAAGTTTTCAACAATTATTTCTTCAAAGACACTTTCTATCCCTTTTTCTCTCTCTTCTTCTTCATACCCCTATAATGTGGATATTGTTCCGTCTGGATTGGTCACACAGTTCTCTTAATATTCTTTCATTCCTGGAGATCCTTTTATCTGTCTGCATCAGCTTCTCTGCATTCCTGTTCTCTGATTTCTATTCCACTAATGGCCTCTTGCACCTCATCCATTCTACCTTTAGGTCCTTCCAGAGATTGTTTTATTTCTGTATTCTCCCACCTTAGCTCTTGCAAGTCCATCAGCATGGTTATTACCTTTATTTTGAATTCTTTTGCAGGAAGATTGGTTAAGTCTATCTCCCCAGATTCCCTCTCTGAGGAGGATGTCTGTGTGGTTCTGGTCTGGAGCAAATTCTTCTGCCTTTTCATGGCAATAGAGGTAGTCATGGACAGTTGGCGCATGTGTCAGCTGGGAGAACAAAGTCCCTTCCCCCTTGCTCCTTGCCTTCCTCTCCTGGGAGAACAGCAACCCCTAGCAGCTTGTGCTGGCCAGCTGCGTGCAGACAGGGTCTCTGATTCTTGCCTGGGCTGCTGTGGAGGAAGCTCTGTGTGACTGCTTTGGGCATGGCCAGTCTCAGGCTGCTCTTCTGCTCTGATGGGGCTGTGCCGGAGGGGGAATGGGCAGGAGGCTGGTTATCGCTGTGAGCAACCTCAGAGCTGAGCTGCCACCCAGGGTGTTAGGGCTCCTCTAGTTCCCCAAGATTCCCAGCTGCTGGGCTGAGTGTGCTGGAATGCTTCTGTCCAGCTGTGAGGCTCCTGTCCCTTTAAAACTTTCAAATAGCACTCACTTTTCTTTTGTCCCAGGGAGCTGTGAGGACTCGCTCAGAGGTTTTACTGTTCTGTTTCCCTAGTATCCAGGACCCCACGCATGCACTGTGTCTGCGCTCTGGTGCGGATGGCTGGGGCTGGGTGTTCAGCAGTTCTGGGCTCCCTCTCCCTCCCTGCTCCGACTCCTCTACTCCCCAGTAGCTGGGGTGGGGGGCACTTGGGTCCCACTGGGCCGCGGCTTGTATCTTACCCCCTTCATGAGGCTCTGGGTGCTCACAGATGTGGATATAACCTGGCTGTTGTCCTGAATCTTCTGGTATCTCTTTTAAGAATAGTTGTATTTGTTGTATTTTCAAAAATATATATGGTTTTGGGTGGAGATTTCCACTGCCCTACTCATGCTGCCATCTTGGCTCCACTCCACCCATTCTTAATTTTTTATTTCTAATTCTTTCCCTTTCCTTTAGGTTTATTATGTATGTGTATCCCTATACAGCATATAATAATATACATGTAATAAAAAACATATTATCTTTACTTTTGTGTGTCTTATATGTTATAACTTAATCAACTTTGTAAATTTGTTTAGAACTAGCTTTTTTTATGCTCAACCTTATGTTTCTAAGATCTCTACATATTTCTGCATGTAGCAGTAAATATTTATTATTTATTATTTTAAATGCTGCATAGTCTTCTAGCATATGAATGTACTGAAATTTATTTACTGATTTTACCTCAATGGATATTTTGATTGCTTATGATTTTCCGCTACTACAAACAATGCTGCCATGTATATTCTTGAACAGTTTTCCAGGGGCATATCTGTGCAAATTTGTTTAGGATATAAATCTAAGTGAAATTGCTGCATCACAGAGTACAGGAATTTCAACTTCATTAAATAATGCTAATTTTTTTTCCAAAGTGGTTGTACTTTTTAACTTGCTCATGTGTTGGGTATGAAATGTTAGTTCATGGGAGATTTAATTTCCATTTCCCTTATTACTACTAAAGTTGAGTATGTTTTATGTTTATTCACTATTCAGGTTTCTTCTGCATAATGCTTCTTAGAGTCCTTTTTCTTTATGCTCATCTTTTTCTTTACTTCAATAATGTAAAAATGATAGCTCCTGTATACAAATTGTTTACCATTTACATGTTTTCAACTGTAATTTCCTATTTCTGGTTCAAATTTCTATTTTCTTTATATTAACTGTCTTAAACAGGAGTTTTTATTTTAATTTAGTTAAATTTTTCAATTATTTGCCTTACAAATTGAGCTTCATTTTTTTAAGAAATCCATCTCTACCCAAATGTCAAAATATTTTCTTCAAATTATTACCCAAATTTTGATTTTTCTTTACTTATTTAGGACTTTAATTATGTGAAATTGTTTATGATGTTGGACAGGAGAGCAACCTAATTTTTTAAAATGTATGTAGATTTGCCACAGCACTGTGCAATGAATAATACATTCTTTCTCAGTGATCTCCAGGGACAGCTCTATTCTACCCCAGTTTATATAATAATGAATTGATTTCTTCATTATTTATTTTGGGTTCTATTGGTAATATTATATTCCTGAGAAGTACTACAATGTTTTGATTACTATAAAGTCATAATAAGTCTTAACATACAGAAAGACAAATATCCCCTTTATCATTGCTTCAAGAATGTCAGAACTACTCTTGGTTCTTGTCATATACATTATAAAATAAGTGGTTAGGTTTCTTAAAAGAAACATACTATGATTCTAGTTGGAACAGCATTAATTCCATTGGTCAATATGGAGAAAATTAACATCTGTATTACATGGAGCCACCCCATTTATGAGCATGGAATATTTATTATTTAGGGGTCTTACTTTATATTTTTCAACATATTTATAACAGTCCTGAATGTTTATGAATATAACAGAACTTTAAGATACATAGAGCAGAAATTGCTAGAACTGAATGGGGAAATAGACTAGTTCACAGTTATACCTGAAAATATCAGTACCACCTTGAATAATTGATAGAGAAAATTGATAGGATATCAGTAAAGATAGAGAAAAAGATATGAAGAGAATTAGCAATTAACTTGACTTAGTTTTCATATTTAGACATTACATGCAACATGAGCAGACCATAGACTCTTCTCAATAGAACAAGGAATATTTATCAAATTAGATTATAACTGACCAAAAACAAGTGTTAAATCATTCAAGTCATTCGGTTATGTTCTCTGACTACAGTGAAATTAAATTTAAAATAAATAATAGGAAGATATCTGGAAAATTCCCAAATATTTGAAAATTGAACCACACATGTCTGAATAACCAATGGGCCAAGGAAGTCAAAATAGAAATTAGAAATGATTTGAACTGAATAAAAATGAGAACAGTATATTTTAATTGGTGAGATGTCACTAGATCTTTGAAAGACACTGCTAATCACAAGAAGTGATCGATTGGGAGAGAATATTTGTAAATCATATGGTTCATAAAGGACTATTTTTTTTTGAATAAATGACAATCCCTAAAAATTCCTTTATAACAAAACAAACAACCCCAAAAATATAGGCAAAAGATTTAAATAGACACTTCACAAAAGAGCATATACAGATGAGAAATATGAGGGAATACTGTAATGAGATGTCCCCTCATTACATATGTCTCAGATGGCTAATATTAAAAGGACTTTTCTAGAATTATTGTCAGGATTCTAGAGCATCTGGGACATTCATTCATTCTTTGCTGCTTGAATGATCAGTTACTGAAAAGATCTCCCATTGTAATTGAGGATTTTTTTCTTGTGTTTTTCCCCCTATATATTATTATGTTGTTATTGGATGTATACACATTAAAACATTATCATGTAATGCTCTCTTTTTTATATTACTAAGGATTTTTGTCTTAAAGCTTATTTGTTCTGATATTAATTGCTACATTAGGTTTTTACAATTGGTATTTGCCTTGTATATTTTTTATCCTTTTACTTTGAGCATGTATGCATCCTTATATTTGGGATGCACTTATTGTAGACAACATAGAGTGGAATTTTTGAATATGGCTTGAAAATTCTTATCTTTTTATGAGAACATTTATTTGGTTGGTAATAAACCATAATTTTAATTTCTAACATCTTGTATGCTTTTTATTGTTCCTTTTATATGTATGTATATATTTTTTTCTCTATTTTTACTTATAGAGAATAAATTATTTTTTCTCATATCAATTTAGATTTTAAGTTACACATTCATTTCCTTCAATGGTTAGTTTAGAGATTTTTCACAAGTAGAACTAACTTACCAAATTGGAATGTATTCAATATTTTCATTCAGTTTCAAGCAGTACAATGTCCATAGAACACTTTTATTTTTAATAAGTTTAAATTATATCTTAATTAATTTTTATTTGTTTTTTTAAAAAATACTATTAGAGGTGGGATAGATGTTCCCACCCATAATTTGTTCTGAATGCCAAAGATGAATAACGCTGCACACATACCAAAAGGTTGTGAGAATTTAGTTTATTCATTTAATGAGACTATGTTGGGAGAGTAATGTAGGCTCCCAAGCTGGTTCCAAAATGTTTTGAAAAAGCAGAGAAAGGAAACTGGGTAGACTTTTATTTGGGGTTTGGGGCTGGGGTAAGGGTTTGTTTGTGCTGGCCAGGGTTTGCGTGATTTGAATTTCCTGCCGTTGCCGAAGGAGGGAATGAAGGGCTTTCTTACCAGCTTGCCCTGATATGGAGCAGAGGGAGAAAGGAGAGTAGTGGAGCTTGTCAGCAGTCAAGCATCAGAAATGAAGTCAGACTCTGTTACAATTTATCCCTAATATTTGTCTGATGACTAAAATGTGCCATATTTCATTTAATTGCATTTGATCTCATTTCAGTAAGACATTTTATTACTTTATGATGCCTGTAGCCTGAAACTGGTAAGAGTGTTGAAAGTTCCATTGAAAGCTTGTTCAAGAGCCCAGCATTGCCTATTTTGAGAAGTGAAATGAGTACCTTGGTCATTATAAATAATGTCTCCATTATTATTTGGAACTCCAAAGGGGATGGGAGTGTCTTAATATGGCCTTGCACTGTGGCTGTATAGCTTGTTTAGGGACATGGGCAACCTTCATTTATATTTTGGATATCTGTGAGGCAAGAGATACCTAGAATTCTTTATTTCAAGTGGAAAATCTTGGATAAAGAATTATTGCTGCCATTACACTGGGTCAGACCCAGGAGTCAATAAGAATGTATAGATGAGGCTGACTGTTAGCCAGGGTATCCCATGTTAAAAAGATGGCTGACTGAAGTTCAACCAATTTTGCTAACTCTTGGGTTCCATTCTTTTTTTTTTAGCATCAATATTTTTATTGTTTTGTTTGTGCACTAAATTAGAAATTGAGTCATTAACTGATTCCTATTCCTTTATTTATTTGTTTGTTTGTTTATTTATTTATGGGTTCCATTCTTGATCTGAAATATACAGTTAAAAGATGAAAAACAAAAGCTCTCCAGCAAGCTCCAGCTCCTGTAATGATGGCTCTGCGATCCTAATATGAATACCTTCTGATGTTCGACTCCACTGATACCAGGGGTTCTTTAGGAAGCTAAGGGTTCAAAAGAGGGATGACCTCCCCCATCACTGTGGCATTTGGCAAGGGAATGAAGACAGTACAATGCTGCTCTCCTTCCACTTTCCTCCCTACTTCTACAAGAGAGATAAGCCAGAGGGCCCAGGTTTAGCTTCATCTTGTAGCAAAGAGACCTTGGAGGCCATCCTTTGCTCACGTGGTGCTGCTCCATCACCCAGAGCATAATGGGTGACAGGATATGGAGGTCATAGGCTCAGGTCCTGTAAAGCCTCTGTTTCCAGGAAAGCCCAGTGTGAAGCCAGAAATTGCCACTTTAATGGATATAGTGTGGGGCCAAGGAGGACAATTTCTTGAACCAGAAGCCCATAGACAACTGATGGTCATTGTGGGACCTCATGAGACCAGGGACTCCAGGAGAAATGGGAAGAGGTTGCTAAGCCCCTAGAGTGAAGAAGTCTTTAGGGTACACTAATGGAAATGCCTATTGTATTGCAGTTTGGATAGATTCTAGAACCTTTTGCTGTAGGAGGTTCCATTTACAGTGGACTGATTTGCGCAAAAGAGCATGAAGTAAGACATTTAAATGAGGAACACATTGTCTATAGAACCCAAAGCCTAAGAGATCTTGGACTTGTTTTGGCTGCTCTAGTCAGAAGCTCTCACTTCTCCACTCCCAGACCCACAGTCAGCTCAGGATGGCCCTGGCAGCTGACCATGCTCCCCATAAGTGGGTGGGGAGCTGGGAGCCTGGACTCCCTGAGAGGCAAGTGCTACTCATTGAGGATGTGACAGTGCTTCTAAAACAAGGGTCCAGGACTACACTCAGAAGAACAAGCTGCAGAGGTGCCTCAGTCCCAGGGGTGTGGTGGTTCTTGGCTTCCTGTACAATCAATTTGGGCCTCAAGAGAATGCCAAGTACAAAGAGAATCTGGATTTCCTCAACTATATGCAACTGGACAGCAGATTGGAGTCCAACTTCACACTCTTTAAGAACTGTGAACTGAATGTGCCCAGGCCCATCTGCTCTTTGCCCTCCACAGAACGTACCCTCCATGCCCAGTGATATCACTACACTCACAACTGGCTCCAAGTTCATCCCCGGGGCACCAGTATACCTTGACAATGTTGTCTGGAAATACAAGAAGTTACTGGTGGGACTGAGCAGTACACCTCTGCATAGGTATAGCAGCTGCTTTCCAGACAGTGATAACAGTCTTGTCACCAAAGCCCTGCTGGCCCTTCTTCTTGAAAGTTATGGCACTGTCCTCTGGGGCTGCCATCCATGCTGGGGTTTCCTCTAAGCCCGCATTAAGGAACATCAGGTGAATCCCCAAGATGGGCGTTGGTCCTGCCTTCCCAGCCTCCTCTCTCAGACCAAGTATCCTCACTAACAAAATGCCTGGTGTCAGGGGAAACAAAACAATACTCCGCTTGTTGTAGCATCAAGGGTGCTGAGAGGGTCAATAACTGTTTCTTGGCAATGTCAGGGTTGGAGCAGTTCTCAGCTTATCAAATAATTCTCTGGGATTTGTCTGAAGTGGGGAGGCCTTGTACCATGTGTGGGACAGCATTTCCTTTTCATGACCACTTTTGTGAGTGTTTGTATTTCCTGAATGAGTGTATCAAGTGATTCTCCTTGGAATAGGATGTCATCAGTGTGGTGCCATACCTGTGTTTCTGGACAAAGTTAGATGTAGTTAAGGTCCTGCCTGCAAAGATTATTTATGATTAGAAGGATGTTGGTGTCACCTGTGGGTAGCTAGGTAAGCACACATTATTATGCTCCTTAGAAGACTGTGGCAAATTGCATCTGAAAGGCAATTTTCATAGACATCAACCATATAGCCAAATCTATGACTGCAGAATATTTACCAGTTGCTGGTAGAATGGAGTCAATAATTTTAATAAGACTGGCTATGGGAACCTTAACTGATGTGACTATAGCATTAACATTATTACAGTAATCCACTCTGAGGCAAAATTGATTCTTTCCACGTTTAAATGTAGGCAAAACTGGACTGTTCATTAGAGACACAGTGAAGATAATCATCCCTTCTCTAAATAGGTCTATATAATGGGTTTCAATCCTTGAAGTTTCAGTTTTAATTTATGTTGGGCTGTATGAACTATTTTATATGGGGTGGTGGGGGAAGGTCCATAGAGTCTCATTTTATCAAGCCAATTTTAAGTGCCAAAGACTTAATTTGATTTTAATGCATTGCTCATTGGGTCAGAGCAGCCATGACCACTATGGGATATCTAAGAAAATTGGGTGCTATGACTACAGGGAATCTGGGTGAGGCAGTAGGTCTAATGGCTATAGGACGGCATACCTGTTCATCCTCTATTTTATGTTCGGTAACACCCCTAACATTACAGGGGTACTTTGTTTAAATTTAGTGGGATCTCTAGGAATAACTGTAATTGCAGCCTGTGTAATGATTAAGGCCATGAAGGTTTGCCAAGTGGTGCATTTCAGCAGATGGTAAAGTTAATTCAGAACCTATGTTCTAGAGGCAAAATGCTGATCAGCACTCTTTTATCTTTTTGTTGTATAAATCCTTTTAATGAATTTTAATTTTTGTTTTGGTTTCTTCTGCCTTTTTTCTTTTTGGTTCTTGTTTTTGGGGTTTTTTTTGAGGGGTTTTACTGTACTAGATATATTTCAGCTAAGGAGCATGTCCTCTCTACCCCACCCATCTTTATAAGTTTCTCTTTGGAGAGCCTCATATCAGTATTGTTAGTGTTAGAAGCCTTCTCCAGTGTTCAATCAGTGGCTGTCTCAGGGATGTCCTGGGTGTGTGACCCCATAACCTTGAGAATGGCATTCTGTACGGCTCTAGTGAGCCACTTGCCTTTAGGAGTGTGGCTTCAGTATGACACATTAAATTACTCTTCTTGCACGTGAACCATCACCAAAGGGCCCAAGTAAGGCACAGGGTGTCAGTCTTTCCCTGAACACTCTGTAGACTAGGACCAGTGACTGAGAGACACACACCCAGTGGTCACAGGGAAGTGTTGTCTCCCTGACCGTAGTGTGAGTCACGGTGTGTGCTGAAATGAAAACACATACTTCAACCTGAGAGGCACAGATCCAGGCTACCTAGGCACCATTTTAAGGCCCTCATTTTATAGTTCTGTTCCTAAATACTAACTATCAAAAACTTCCGACTTAGATTGGTGTTACAAACTGGAACTTGATGTCTCCAAAATCATATATTGAACTAGGGTGGGATTCCTGTGGGGCCAGAGTGTGCATAGTTTGAACCTCTTGCCCATGTCAAAGGAGAGAGCACCTGGGCTTTCTTATCAGCTTACACAAACATGGGGCTTGAAAGCTGTCAACTGTTGAAATTCAAAAATGACGCAAACTCTTTATTTCAGATGTGTTGACCGTCTAATTATCACTTCTCCAGAAAAGTCTCATTCTCTCTAGCTTTTTTCTCTCCAGGTTTGAGTTTGTTTTTATTTCTTCTGCTTGGGATTCATAGAGCTTCTCAGATATGTATATTTGATATTTCATCAGTTTGAGAACATTCTCAGTCATTATCTCTCCAAAAATTGCCACTACCTCATTTTCTCTTTCCTCTCATGCTGAAACTCAAATTTGTCATGGATTAGACTCTTCATGTCTTCTAACCTCTCTTTCACATTTTTGTGTTACTCAGTCATTGCCTGAACTATGTTTGGATCACTATTCAAACTCAGTAATTTATTTTTCAGTTACAGCTACTTGCCTGTAAACACACTGATTGATTTTTTACAATTTTAACGAATATAGTTTCTACTTGTAGAAGTTTTAATGATTACTTTTAGTATAATCAGTCATATTTTAAAGTTTCATTGTCAATCTTTGCATTTCAGTTCCTTTCATTATTCAAAGTTTCATAATTATCGTTTCAGAACTCTTTCTGGATGTTCTGCTATGTGACTTTGCCATCTGCCTCTCATCTTAGTACTTTGTTTCCCTTTCTCATTTGACTGGAAAGTTATATTTTTTTAGTTTATCTGTGAAAATCCTGAGTTCTAGGAGGAATATTGGTTCCTCTAGACTGTGTTAGATTTGCTTTCTTCCCAGAATCTGGGGCACCAGTCTAGGGTTACTAAATTAAATTCTTCCCATGAAGATTATTGGACCACTCAGGTATTGTGCATTGTTATTCCAAAGCCACTTTGAAGAAATGTTTTGGATTTAGGAATTCTTGAGAAGATACTTACTCCTCTGTTTTCTGTATCAGAATTTAGGACAAGCATCTTTCCTTGTAGTGTTCTTGAGAATGGGCTAGTTTATGTTTACTTCATTTCTATAATGAGGTTGTAGACCCAGAGGCTTTATATACTGCCCTCAATGCCTCTTGCCACCTTAAAACTCAAAGTTCAAGTTCGTCTTGTTCATCAAATGACCTCAAGACAAAAGCCAAATAAACTGCTGGGCCCCTTATGTTTGATACTTCCTTCATTTGATTCTTAGTCTGATTTTATGTAATATTTTTTCATCACTTAAGCAAACTTATGGTTGATGTGATGTTGGGTTGTTTTCAGTGGAATTATCAGCTACTTTGCTTAGTTTACTTTTTATTTTATATGCATTATTACTATTTGCAGTTCTCATAAACAGTGACAAGAAGCTTTTTTGAGTCAGTGATGTTATTAAAACTGGCTGTGTAAATTTGGATCTTCCTGTTGTTTAGGAACTATTTCTTAGAAAGGAAAATAAAGATATTATTCTAAGTGTCTGGAAAAAATGATTCTTACAAAATGTGCAGATAGTAATTGGCTTTGTTATTTTTTAAAATTCACTCTACCAGTTGATTTTTAGACATATGCTCCTGGATTTCTTAAAAAGTGGCAATTGTATCTTTCAAAATGTTCACCTGCAGTATTTCTTGTTTATGGAGTTGTTTTTGTTTGAGATAAACTGGGTCATAGAATTTTTTCTCTTATCACAGAGCAGTACAGAAAAATGGAAATTCAATCTCATGGACCCTATGTGCTTGTAAAAAGGCATCTCATATGCAGTGGGTTATATTATATTGAGAAAAGACAATGAATATGTCCCTCCCCACTCCCATTTGTTGTCTTTGTAGTGCCCTCACACAATGATGCTGGGCTTGGTCAAATCAAAGTTTTGTCAGTGAGAAATTAGCAAAAGTGATGCAAGTAGAGATTTAACATGTCCTTCCACACTGAAGCTTACTCTCTCAGAAGGCTCCCTCTTGGAACTCAGGATCCATGTTACAGTTTAGTCCTCACTTTTCACTAGAAAGAGGCTGTGTGGAGAGGCCCTGAAGGATGCAACATCACGTGGAGAGCTAGCAACAAGGAGGATAACTGAAGCCCCAGGCCAGTTCCAAGGCTGAGATATGTGAAAGGCCCTCCTGAAACTTCCAGCTCAACCTGTCTAGATGAAGGCAGCCTTTGAGTGATTCCAGTGAACACTATATGAAGCAGAAAAGAGTCCAGTCAACTTAAGAAACATAGAAAATAATACATCCTTGTAGTTTTAAGACACTAAGTTTTGGAATGGTTTATTATGCAGCAGTAGATAAGAAATATCATGTAAAATGTTTAATTCAGATCTGCACACTGGGAGAGTTTGCTTTTTCACATAAAAGTATTATACTAAAAGCCATAAATAAACACATATTCCCTTTATTCTATAGCAGGCTCATTTCCAAAGTACTTAAAAATTTTTATTAAAGTACAAATTTGAGACCCTTTTCACACCACTGTCTCACCAGGATATCTTATTTCCAATGAAATCATTTGGTAGAATCAAATGATTATTTCTGTCATTGTTTTGATCTATTTTAAGTGAAATGTTATACAAATGTTTTGAACTGCTAAGAGTTGTTTCTAAAGGATTTATATTCTATACTGATTAATTACCATTTATTTGAAATGTGAGAATTATCTTAGAGCAGGTATGCATCTTAAACTTTTATTTCTTTGCCTAATAACTGATATCATTCACCATAGGTCTTCCTAACTAATAAGTCTATGAAGAGGCTTCCCAATGCTAAATTCTATGTATATATCCAAATGTGTATTCATCTGGAAGAATGTCCAAAGCATTCATCAGATTCTGAGATTCATAACTGCAAAACTATTATGAACTTGATTATCCAACTCAGGCTTTCCAACATTGATGTGAGTACTTTCTCTGATGAAGAATATGTGATTTCTTTAAATTCTTGCACTGAGCTTAAATACATATATCCATATTGTGTCCTTTCACCATTCCTAGTTCTATCCCTTAGTGCCAATAAGAAAAAAAATCAAATTATAACATTCCATTCCTTAAAATAATTGAAAATAACTATTTTGTTTATTCTCATTTATACTTTTAGAAAATTTTTTTTGTCATTTATAAATGATGAATTTTTTTTTTATCATTGGTCACAAGGGAGAACAACAATGTGATTTTAAGGTTGGAACTGTCAGTCCCAAACTCTGCCCTTTCTAGAGGAGAGAGGGGATGGAGATTGAATCAACCAAAGGCCAATGACTTAGTCAGCCATGACTGTGTAATGAAGCCTCCATAAAACCCAAGATTTTTGCACCATTTTTCTTTTTCAGACAGCTTCTATACTTGTGGAACCAGAATACTTCCACATGTCACCGAGCCATGACCCAAGTTCCATGAGGAAAGAAGGTCCTTTGTTCAGAACCTCTCTCTATTTATCTCCATCAGGCTGTTTGTTCATATCCTTTATCACATCCTGTGATAAGGTGGCAAACGTAAGTAAGTGTTCCTGTGGGTTCTGCTGGCCACTTTATACAATTAATCAAACCTAAGGGGGAAGACATTGGAACTTGCAGTCAGAAGCATGGGTAACAGCCTGAGGCTATCTCTAGGTAGATTGTGTCAGAACTGAGTTGAATTGAATTAAATCCTTGGACACCCTGCTCATGTCCAAGAATTGTTTGGTGTTGTGTGTGTGGGGAACAACCCCCTCTCCCTGCACTGGAATTGGGCCAGGGAAACCTATTTAATTGCCATGGAGCTTCACATCTATAAGATTAAGGTCATCATTCGATTGGATGTACTTGGAACCTTACTCAACATACCATCCCTCTATGCAATTTATGTTTGAGTTACTATTGTAAATTTGATAGCTTGCATAACATGTAAAGCAAGGAGAATGGAGACAGATGCTAGATGTTATTCAGGAAATTTTCAAGCTTATATTATTTTAAAACTATTAAAAATATGAAACCCATATTAGGATAATATATGCACTATATTATTCTTGTCATTCTAAGAAATGTGAAACTAGAATTATTCTTGTTTTGATGTATCTTCTTGGACCTAAGTTCCCTCATTTAGAATTACTAATGTAAATGTATTTGTGAACTGTCAAACAGCTTGGAGCCAGGGCTTTTTTCAGAAGCATTGTTTATGTCAAAATCCAGACCACACCAGTTTAAAGACTGAGTGACTAAGAATATTCCACAAAATACCTTCTATCTAAATTCTCATTCAAAATACTTCATTTTAAGACTATTTGTAGGTAATACAAGGAGGTATTTTAGAGTTAACCTATCAATAATTTAATATCAGCAAGATCTTGATTTATGTGTGATCATGGATGGAAATTTTGACAGAGATGTTACAAAAGAAAAGTTATGAAAATTAGAATGTGTTTGTTCTTAGAATAAACTTAGTACTTACATTTGAATCCTGCTATCTGGTCATGACTTTTAGAGTATATTCTAGACTATATCTCAGGAAATATCTGAATAATCACCAATCTATGAATAAAAGTTATAGATAATTAAATTTAAAAATTTTACCTAGAAATGTTGGAATTGTAGAGACATAATCTGCAAAAACTTGATTTATATTTTGTGATATGGTGTCTTTCTCATTAGATGCCTTTGCTTGTGTAATTATTTATTTATAGATTGTAATTCCAGAGGAAAATCTCAGAGTAAAGTACCTTTGAAACTGAAATCAGTCAAAGGGAGAAATTGAGAATATCAATTTGGAGAGTGTACAGGATATGTGCAAAGAGTTGACAGAAAATCTTGTCTTCTAAAGGCTATTAAATTCCTATGAGATTGACATCGAGAGTTGTACATAAATACAATTCGTTCAAAGTTTTTTATGTAACACTTTATAATTTAGCACCTGATTAGAAGAAACTTAAATCAAATTTCTGCACAGTTGAAATATATTATTTCTGAGGGACAAACAAAATCTTTCCCTTTTTACTATACTTTCATGGAGTTTTGTGGAACAGATATCTTCATTCTGTATCTGGCTAAGTATGAAGAACTTTGCCATATCACTTATTTCTATAGTAACAAAAATTACTTTGATGATTTGCCATGATAATGAAGCATAATTGGACATGCCCAATTTCACTTCAGGAAGGGTCTATTTAGAGAGGTATAAAAATAGTGAGTATGAGTAAGTCCATCTTCTGATAATAATCTTGATTTCAGCCATCTAACATCAATAGAATGCTACCTAGAACTAGAATATTTCATATCTGAGAGGAAGGTTTCATTCACAATTACAGAATGGTGGTTTTTTCATTTTCAAAAGGTTTGCCCTTAAGTTTAAAGACTTTCAAAATCTTTTACTATTCTTCCTGTGAGTCTGGACAAAAGCCAGAAGTTGCTTGGAGGTTACCGTTAAAGAAATATCCGAGTAATGCCAGAAAAACGTTACTTTATGTATTTGCCAATAGTTGACTCCAAATTTTTATTTACATGTCAAAAAGTATCCAAAACTGCTTTTCAAAGCTATAGTTTACAATGAGAAAAATCAAAACAAAACATGGAGAAACATTACTTCAGTGAAACATTTAAAAAATTAGCCTTTAAGTGGAATAAATCTCTACATACAAATCACCCATTTGGTCAAACTTGTTTTATTAATTCACCTGCTTTCTTTTTTGAACTGAAATATTTTAATGACAGTCCCAAAGACATTATGCTATTTTACCTGAAAACAGTTCAGATGCACATTAAATTGATAATGACTTTTATTTTTAATACGCTCTCCAATGTGCACACTTTGAGCAATTAAAAATAATTACTTTCCCAATGTTTTGATGTTGAAAAATATCAAATCTTCTGAACAGTTGTAAGAATAGAGCAGTGAGCACCTGCATACCCTCCCATCAGTTGGATTCAGCTTTGGCCATATTTGCCCTTTCTTTGCTCCTTGCTTGCTCAGGAGTGCTTGCATAGTATCTGTTTCTTGCTCACTGGAATTAATTGCAGATATCACATACTTCATCTCTGAATACTTCAGTCTGTATTTCCTAACCAGGCTCTCTCTTGCATAACCACACACACAAACACACAAAAAATGACCACACAGAACAAATATGACATGAACATGATAGAGTTGGCTAATATGCAATCCATATTCATGCCTCTCAATTGTCTGAAGACTACCCTTTATAGCTGCTTATTTTATTTTTAATCTAGGATCCAATCAAGGGTGATATATTTTGCACTTAACATCCCTTACCATAGAACATTTCCCAAGCTTTTGTTTGCTTGTTCTTTGATGATATTGAAGTATTGCACTGTTTTGCAAAATGGCCTTCAATATGCATTTGTCTGAGTGTCGCCTCATGATTAGGTTTTGGTTAACATTTTGTTTTGTTGGCAAGAGATACATGTTGTGAATTTGTTATATTATTGGTAATGTTACATTTGCTCATTTGGTTACGGTTTTGTTCACCACATTTCTCCATTGTAATTTTTCCCATTGAACAAATAAGTAATATGTGGGGTGAAACTTCAAGAATATGTGAATATCCTGTTCCCAACACATTTTCCCTCTAGTATCTATCACAATAGTTATGCCATTTCAATACTATTCAAATACTATTTCACAATAATAATTATCCTTTATTATATTATACTCAGTCTTTATTCAAAACTTCCCATTTGCCTTGTAAATATCTTGAGTTCTGTTTGAATCATGACCTAGACAAGGTGTACACATTTCATTTCATTTTGATTTCTATTCAGTTTCTTTTATTCTCCAATAGCCTTCCTTAACACTTTTCTCACTGTATCTCTCTTTTCAAGTCCTTTATTACTTTGTTAGAGAGATTTGATCAGTTGCCTTGTGGAATTTGCATTTTTCTATGTTGTATTCAACTTGACCTTCTGTCCCCCATATAAACTGGTAAATTGTAAACTGGCATTGTTACTAGAGATGTGTCCGTGGTCTCATTGTGAGAAAGAATTCAAGAATGGATGCAAAAAAAACCCTTGAACATCAAGAGTTTATTTGGAAAACAAGAGTATGGAGAAAGGCAATCATACATGCCTGCAAGTGGGATCCTGGCAGATCCAGAGGGAGTCTCACCGAGGAAATAATAGGGAGCCTTTTTTATATAAAGGGAGATGAGTATTCACTAAGTGGGGTTACGTTTCAAAGGGAATAGGTGCAATTTTTTTGGAGTTAGGGCTTGCTCCACCCTCACATCAGGTGGAGGGATTTTTGACTATATTTGGTTTTCCTCAAAACTATCATGGTGCAGGGGGGTATGATTTTTACTGTGTTAATGAGTGTATCATGTATTTTGGGGTGAAGTTAGGGTCAATTTCTCTTCCATGTTGGAACCAGCCAGTTTTGGCTGGTCTATTATCTATATTCTCACTCCCCTCATCTCGCAAAAACAGCTGACATGGAATATGTAGGATGCACATAAGCAAGCATCTAGCTGAATGTAAACACCAGCCAAAGTCCCGCTCCCCCTTTCGCTCATGTCTGGCTATCTACCTACTTTAACATTCCTCCCTCAAGGAATGTAAGCCCTTGAAATCTTTCAGGGGAAAAATGGGTGTCTGTCATTCTACTGTAGTTACTTCCTGCTGAGGTGGGGCATCATTCCTATGGATGGGTCCAGCAGTTCCTTGCTGTTTGTCAGGGAAGGTGGGGGTGGGGGAGCCGTGCTAACTCAGTAGTGACCAAGACGAACAAGGGTGCCTAAAAGGAGGACATAGCTAGGTCGATGTGCATTTTCACCAACTTGACAATGGGTTGAAATCCTTTTCTGAGCATCCTCTTGAGCTGGAACTTTTGTAGCAGTTTCCTGTATTTTGTTTTCATATATTGGCAACCTTGAGATTCTGGGCTAGGGTGTCATAGAAACAGTTTCACCTTTGAAACTTAAAGAAATGTCACCATTTAGAAGTTAAGTTGACAGAAAGCTTTATATTTCATTGACCCAATCTCAGTCTTGAGAATAGGTCAGTTCAGTGAACTGGTTGTGTCTCATTTCAGGAGGCAGTCTTGCAGGTGGGCTCCCAAAATGAGGCCTGTATTGTGTAAGCCATCCACAGTTATGAAGGGACATTTTTACAAAAACAGAAGAAAAACAGAGGTTAATGGCTGGAGCAAATCATAAACCCAGTATCTGTGTCCTGGATGCTTCCAGTAAGAAGATTTCTAGATGTCAGCCTTGAAGTATCTTCAGACAGAGAGAATGCAGACAGTGACAATTTGACAGATTTTGTTCCTTTGTAGTTCGAACGTGTCTGGTGATCTTTCTGAGTAGCCCATACAGCAACAGGCATAAAGATTGTCTAAACGTGCTGTCATGGTGATTCCTCTGAAGTCTGTATCAAACTACCTCGCTTTAGCTGGCAGAGCTTCAGGGAAAAAAAGTGACTTTAGTTCTTAATGAATCTAACCTAAAAGGATGGGAGAAAATTGGAAACATTAGTTTGGAGTGTGATGGTCAGATATTTGAGGAAACCAGAAGAATTCATGTTCCCGTCCAGTTTATAATGAACAGTATTAGAATTTAATGTATGATAAAGGTGTACCATTGAAACATAATTCTTTTTTCTCTAAAATAACCCTCACTTTTGTTAAAGATAATCACTTGTTTATAAATTACGTCCAACAGACTTCCCCCAGTTATTTACCTAAGTTAGAAAGAATAGTGATTGGCCATACACATGCTTTTAAAATGTGCTTTGCAAGAAGTTTTTCATAAGAAACCTCAGATTGAACCTTTAAAAGGCCTCTCAAGGACAGGAAAGCCAAGCCAAGGACTTTGCATCTGAGTTTGCCTGCAATATCTATGCAGTTTGGTTACTTCCTCTCTTCTTGAGGTCCCCAAAATATCCTGAGATTCCTGAATCTGCCACAAAGTGACTTTCTTTACACACCTGGTGTGGCTGCTGAGAACCCTGTGAGCAAGGTACTAGGCTGAATATTTCCAAGGGACTTTATTGTCTCCATAAGGTCTACCTTAGTTCCTTAAAGCTGTCTGGTCATATCTGAGTCTATGCATGTCTCTCTCAAATATGACATTCCAGTATGTCCTTGGTAATATAACCGATGCCTTCAATTATATTCTGTTAGAAGGAGAATACATTCTTATTGAACTTATGAAAATAAATATATTGCCAGAAATATAAAAATATTCACTGAGAGTTTCCAAATTCTGGATGGATCAAGTAGAAAGAAAAAGATAAATGTTTCAACTTTGTTTATAAATGTGTAATTTACCAAACTGCTGTAAGTTAAAACTTAAGAGAGTTTCTTTAAATCTGGAAAAACAAAGACTTTGTAAAAAATATTAGCAACATTTTAAACAAAAGGCATAAAAATTAAAATCCTCCTCCTCCAATGACTTAATTCTATGTAATTAAATCTTATTCTATTTGAGTCCAGTTTTCCATTAGTTCCAGATATTCTTACCCAGTCTAGTTGAATAATCATTAAGTCAACAGGGATACCTGTATTTCAAAAGTCCATTCCATCAATCTCCTTGGAGATGAGGCTCTTTTGTAGGGACACTGCAGGATTTGACAATAACTGTTTATAACTGACAAAAGACCTAAAAATGGCTGTGGTTAAAGATCTGACAAGAGTTCATCATAATGTAATTGACAAGGCAATTTGGTTATTTTTGCAACATTAAACATTGAAATAAGAGCAAGTACAAATGGTATCAGACCAGCACATATCAGATTGCTAAGAGTTTCATACAACCTTTAGAACATTTATTTTAATACCATATTTTTACACACATATAATCTAAGAAGGTTTGGCGTCACTTATTTGATAATGTTCCCTGCGTAATTTTACATATCAAACAAATAAGCCTAATTAGCTAAATATCTCTCCTTTATGAGGAGAAAATCCTCTGACATTTTAGAAGGGCCCTCTGGAAAATCTCAGTTGACTAGAGGTAAAAAGGACTTTATTTAGAATTTGATGTGGGGAAGTTTGACAAAAATATCAAAAGAGGTTTTAGGCCACTTTCCTAAATAGGATTATAGGTCATTAAGAAACAATATTTATCCATTTAACCAAAGTAACCACAAAAGATTTTAAAGATAGACACATAGGGAAACATAATTGTTAGCATAACTTAGCTTTTATAATATTAAGATTTTATTTTCTTAAGTACTCAAAGACCTGATTAAGTCAACTTCAAGCACAAGAAATTATTCTAATAAAACAATTAGAAAAATCCTTCAACATTCCTTTGATATTTTAAGAGTAGACCAATAGTTTAAGGAAAGTTTGTTAAAACAAACAGAAAACAAAATTCTAATCTTGCAGTTTAGATTCTAATTGTAATACTTGATATTAAAACTTATTTAACTTCAGAGAGTATGACCATAAATTAAATACCTTTTAGGGATTTCTTTACAGAAGTCTAAATTTTCCATTTTACTTTTAGATTTTTCCTATTTCCCCCTTTTAAATAATCATCCTCTCTTTAGGACAAAATTGCTTTCTTTACCCTTAATCAAAACTGTATTTCCATTCCTTGTATCTTCTTTTACCTAAAAGCACACATCCTCCTTTTCTTGGTGTGGGTAAAACTTCAATATTTCCAGAAACTCTCGCCTGGCTTAATGCATCTACATATCAATAGGTGATTACAAGGGTTCAGGGAGCAAGGGCATATCTGGATCGGAGAGGTTTGTTGGGTCATTTTTGCAGCCAGGTTTGCGAGAGACATGGGTGAGCAGAAGTAGATGACTGCTTGTAGGCAATAAATGGGTGTCTCCTACTTTATTTCTGCTTTTGACTGATTTTGTTTTCAAAGGTTATTTGCCCTGAGTTGAAAACAAATTTCCCCCTGGAGTTAGACGTGGATGTAGAGATGTTTCCCTTATTATTTTAAGTAGTCTTAATTACAACTTAAAACCTTTAGAAACTTTAGTAAAGACTAAGAAATAAGCAATTATGAATTGTCTGTTATACCAGCATTCTTTTGACTGGCAAATTTATGAGTACATGTCATAATTTCTAGAGACATGTGTTTTTGGTGGTATGATTTTTTAGTAAGCCCAGAATGTGTTTACTAATAGACCCAAATGTGTCTTCAGTTTCTCTGTAATAAGGAAGCCAACAGTAGATAAGCCTACATTTCTCAGGTGGCGTGGCTGTAGGGCCTGACGGGCTCAGGGGGTGCCTTTGGTATCCCTGACTTCTGGCACGGGGGTTGTTGGCAAAGGCACAGAGCTGTTAGTCCTGGGTGGCTATGCCTTCGCCTTGGTCTAAAAGCCAAGAGCACCTCTCTGTTCAGTTTTGTACTTGTCTGGATAATTTCTTAGGGCCATAAAGCACCTGGACATAAAGGACTTTGTCTATTTTTCCTGTTATCTATGAAAGAGATCATTGATGCTGCAGTTCTCAGGCCAGGCTTTCCCATCCTCCAGCTTATACTGAGGCCATGAATTGCTACAAAAGAAAATTAACTTTTCCTCTTAAGGCTGGCCACTAGGAGTTTGTTCCAATGTTTGAGAATGCAGCCCAGGGGTGAATCATTAAGCAGTGCTCCCCATTATCTTCAGTAGGTTAGTCTTTTTAAAAACAGAGGAGCAACCTAATTAGAATCCTTCCTGGAGGGGTCTTGACCTAAAGTGTCTCCTGGAGACACTGAAACAGCATACCTCGGGTGTCCCCTAGCATCCATTGCCTTGTCCTCTGTGATAGTGGCTAGCTCCCTATGTGACTCCCTGAAGCCAAGGCATCCACTTGTTCTACTGGTGGAGGGGACAAGTACCATTCGTGGTCTGAGCCTCCAAACCCTTCCCAGGCCCTAAGCACCATGACAGACCAGCAAGGGGCTGGCCAGAGGCCAGGATGCAGGTCAGTGGCCAGCAGTGACTGATGGCATTTCCAGCCTCCGCCTCCTTCATGGCCCTGTCCGCTTGCAGGGGATCCATGTGGAAGCAGATAGTGTCACAGTGCCCAGCAAGGTGCCACCAGGGCATGCATCCCATGTGGCAGTCAGCCTCCTCACGAACTGCCCTGACAGAGAGGGTGAGGTTGGGAGGTCTGGGTGTGACAAAGTTAGAGAAGGAGAAAGAAAAGGACCTCCCAGGCAGCACTGTCTGTACAGCCCTTCAGCGCAAGGGAGGCAAGAGAGCTGACCCCTCCCCAGAGGAAAAGGCTGGCCTTCCAGGTTTGCTCCCTCCCACTCTCAGAGGCACCTGTGCAAGGTGGGTTTGAGAGGACTGAGCCTGTAGTGGGTATTACTGGAAGGCATAGGCAGGTGGGAGCAGAAAGACAGGGACTAGCCTTCAGTGCCAAGGGAGGAGAGAGACAAAGTGCAGAGATGAGAGTGACTGAACCTTCCAACTTCAAAGGAGAGTGAGAGTTAAATTCACTGTGGAAGAGGGGAGCTCCGTGCTTTGGGTCCTCCTTGTGGTTGCCAAAAAGATGTCACTGGAGAAGGGTCTTTAGTTTCCTTTCAAGAAAGAATTCAAGAACAGGACACGAAGAAGCCATCAAGAGTTTATTTGGAAAAAAGAGTATAGCGAAAGGCAATAGTACACCCACAGGAGTGGGACACTTGCAGACCCAGAGGGAGTCACACCGAGGAAACAATAGGGAGCCCTTTGTATGTAAAGTGAGATGAGGATTCACTAAGTGGATTTAGGCCTCAAAGGGAACCGGTGGAGGTGTTTTGGAGTTGAGGCTCGCTCCTCTCTCATGTGCAGCAGAAGGATTTTGGATATATTTGCTTCTCCGCAGAACTGTCATGGTTCAGGATGGCATGATTTTTACTATGTTGATGAATGTATCATGTGTTTGGGGGCAAAGTTAGCCAATTTAGCTGGTCTGTTATCTGTATTCTCACTCCCCTCATCCTGCAAGAACAGCTTACATGGAATGTATAGAATGTAAGCAAACATCTAGCTGAATGTTAACACCAGGGGAAGTCTCCCTTCCCCTTCCTGCTTCTGTCTGGCTACCTATGTACTCTGACACTAGTCTAGAGACTTGACTAAATTCCATTTCAGGAATTTAAAGGCACATACTTCATAAGTGGTGCTGAGAACTTTCTATGTCTCTTAAAGGATGAATTTTAATTGGTTTTATTTTGCAGTCATCTGACCAAAAACAACACAGTCCAGTGATTGTGGTCTCCCTGCTTGTGTAGAAAATGCCATCACTTTCAGGTTTAATTCACTAAGTAATGGGACAAGTTTTTTCATTATCATTTTCTTGCTCATAAGCATCTTACCATAGTTTATGACCATAAAATAAACAGGAGACTAACAGAAAAATGTGCCTACATATACAAGTTTAAGAATAAAAATGGGAAATTCTGCATAACAACTACCTTTGTTCTAAAAAATGTCATATTTCCCCTGTCTACATGGCACCTGAACAATAGTAATTTAAGGGCAGGGCAAGAGGAATTTTCCTGGTGAGCAGCTATGTAACAACTAAAATTGTACTACTTTTATATACATACTACTTTCATAGCTATAATGCAGTATTTCTTTATAGAATCATTAATTCTCAGGAGTAAGGGGACAATGTTATTGACCACCCAGCTTTTGTCTGAATTTTTCCAATGAAAGTGCATATTCCTTCCTAAAAAAGACATCTCTGTTGATAAACAGCTGTATCTCAAAGGATACAAATTTTTCTATGGTCTCTTAAAAAATGTCTCCCTATAAACTCCACATTTAATTCCTATTTATGCTTTTTGTGAAACGTCAAAGTTCATTTTCTCACCTATGTGACAATCTGTAAACAAGTGAAAGACATGGCCACAGCCTTGCCTATCTTTGTAAGACACATACAGCCAGAGATTCACCCAAGGATCTGTCATGTCACACACTCACTCACACATAGAGGCCAGGATGCTGCCATGAATATGTGAAGTTGGTGAGGCTCAGATGGAGAATTCATACTTTATCTAAACAGGGTCGGAAGCAAATCCCCAGCTTCAGTCAGTTGTCACCAAGGGAAAAATATGGGTCTTCTGCTTCTAGATCTTTTAATTTCCAAGAAAAGCTAGCAACCTGGTTTGTATGAGATATCTGATTTCTGAATATTAGTATATATTCTAAACTTCAAAGCACTGTGTAGTTCAGTATTGTTAAAGCTAAATAAAACTCACTTGAATGGTCAGATTCTGCTTGTCAATTGCCAGTTGTGAGTTCTGTTTTAGCCATTCTAAAGCTGCCGGATTTCCCAGCTCCTGGGCTTCTTCCTTTGGGGGTGCTGTAATTCACCCACCACTCTTAAAGTATGGTTCATGGAGTTGAAACCACGCATGTTATGGTGCTAAAGTTATAACACCGTCACTTGTAACTAATTTAGCCTAGACTCTACTCTCTTTTGCCACTTCATTTTATTATGACCTCATTTCAGTGTGGCCTACAACAGGATCCAGATCTTTTTCACATAACCTGCTAATAAGACATGTAGTGCCTCTGCAATTGATTTTCTTCCCATTAGTCCAACCAACTCTGTTATCTGTTTTTAAAATTGGCCTGTTATTTGTTATTTTTAAACTTTTGTATGGCAGTCCTGTGTTTTCTAATTAAACATGCTTACCTTTGAAGAAACAAGAATTTTAATGGGTAATATCTAAACTAGTTTTTCTGCACATGACTTAAGAAAGGTTGGGTGGATCACGGCAATATGACAAATATATTTGTTACATAAACATATCACAGTGAAGAAACAATGTTTTTCTCTTTCAGCTTTTAAGTGGAATAAACGTTTTGGTAAGATAGAAACATGTTTAATTTTGTATTTGGCAGGATAGACTGAATCTCAATCTGATTATCTATATAAGCTATTACAATATCCATTAAAAAGTCATTCTGCTAATGGCGGCAAATGTGCAAATGTTGCTGCTTGCACGATGAAGTACTACGATAATAGTTGTTATTATCTCATGAGCTAAGATACCGAGCAGTTTTGGTTTTATGTTTTTAAAGAACTGTTTCTAATTTAAGATCACTTGCCCCTGGATGTCAGTGGAAATTCTGAAAAATGAGTGGTTTCATTTTCCATATGGTTATAATTAATCAGTTTGTTTAAGGTTCAATACAAATTTGATATTTAAGATAGAGTAGAGAAAAATATCATGCATTTAAATACCAAAATATGACTGACTCCAACACCATTTCTAGATTTTTTAGTATGATTACTCTTTAATAACAATTACATTAAAAAAAACAGAAACCATAGTTGTACATTCTTTTTCATATTTTAAAGTTCAATTTTATTTCTAATTTTTATTATAACATATTAGTTTATATATATGTTATTGCAGAGTGAAATTGTGGCATTATTTCCACATTCTTTCTCTTTTGTCTTAAAATGCATTGATGTTTGATACTGGGACTTTGGAGAATGAAAATCTGATTATCTGGAATAATGAAATGTGTGGTAATGAAATTGGATAACTAGAATTCCATTTAAATTCTGAAGTTCAAATTTTACTCCCATTTGTTGATATATTCTCCTCCATATCTAGAAACACAGCCAAAAGAGAAAGCATATTATTGCTCTGTAGAGCTGCAAAACCGTCAGGCCCAACAATGTTCACTCAGAGCAGGAAAAGTCCCATAAAAGTTGGCTATTTTACTTTTCCTTTAAGTTGGCTATTTTACTTTTCCTTCATGATTATGAAGGCATTTTTATGCAAATCTAAATTTTATGTCAATTAGCCGTCAGGTTTATATAAAAGACTATGGGTCTTAAAATTATGTATGTAATGTTATATTGATGTGGTATTTATTCATATTACCTATTCATTATGCTATTTTTTTTTAAGTACTAATAGAAAAGTGCTTACGGAGAATGGACTTGGCTAACATATGACCAGAAGGGGGTCTGTGTGAGTGCATTGACAAGAAGCATATATTACCTGGCATTTACTGTCAGCATTTCACCCAAATGTGGTAAAGTACCTTGTTAATGATTAGAAGTGAAAACTATTAAAGTCATAATGAGGCCAAATGCTAACTCCAAAATAACCAGCATATAGGACAGATTTAAAAAGTCTTGATCTCTAAAGGTTAATTTTAAGAGAAAAGAATCATTCAGTGGATTCATTTAAAATAAAAAACATAGGGAATAGATTGTCCTTTGTTCAAACCAGTCAAAGAAATTTTTTCTGAAGAACACTTTAATGACATCTTGCTGGAATTGCACAAAAACCCACAGTATATTGGTCACCCCAACACATTGGGCTATTGTTACTATGAAATGTCCTATAAGTGCAGAATGTTTTTGTTTACTTTTAATCAGTAGCATTTGTGCAAACTGATTAATTTCCATAAATTTCCAAGCATAATGACCCAGAACTTGGGAAGCTCTGAGATTTGGGCCCTGACTGCGTGTGCATCCAAACAGAGGAGAAATAAATGATAGGGCCCCCACCATGTTCTCTAGTTCAGAGTTAGTCACTCTGTGGTCTATGGACCCGTCCATAGTAACATAAGAACAGAAGTTGAGTGTGGGAATTTATTTGTAAGCACATGATGGGTGGGCTCATTTATCAAGTCTAATCATAAGGCAATTGAGTATATTTTCCATGTATCTTTCTTCATATTTTCAATTTATTTTTCAAGTTTATTTTTATTGCATTTCACAAAGTAGTGGTGTTCAATGGACGGGAAATTAAAACAAAACAAGATTCTTCCCCACGGTTTGAGAAACACTAATCTAAATGCTAACTACCTGGGGCCTTGAGTTGTCTGTTACCCTCTATTAAGAATCCTCCGTGAAGTGTCAGGGGCATCCTACATCAAACTACTGGATGCCTGGCTTCACAAATGCTGGCACTACGAAATAAGGTTAGTTATTAACTTTTTAATTCACTGCCTCGTCCCAATTTAATTAAGGTGGATTATTTTAGGGATGATGATAGAAAGTGCCAAATGGAATGTGGAACAAAATTGATCTAGGTTCAGTTCCATCTGCATTGCTCATTGCTGAAGTGCAGCTTTCTTACCTCTGTAATGTCTCTAGTCTCCCTTGAAGAGCTTCTGTGAGGATCAAGGGAGGTAAGTTATGCAGGGTAATTGGTACATGACAGGTGCTCAACAAGGGAAAAAAGGTTGGCCTTTCCTTTAGGTTGAACACAACCTATAAAATTAAAGGTTTTTTAAAGGAATGACTAAAAACTGGTGCAAATAACCTTCATCAATAGCTTTTACAAACATGTACTGATCTCCTAATAACATCTTTTGGGGAGTCCTATATCCTCTTGTTTTTATAAAACTTTTTTTCTGGGTACAGAGTGCTTTGAATATACAACCAAAGGAAAGATACAAATCTGTTAATTTTTTTTACTCTCTACCTACTGAGCACTACAGGAAAGCTGTGACAATGGACAAGGGGATAATATCAGAAGGCATTATTATCTCAATCAATGAAATGATTTATAATGATCATGGGACAGGCTATGCACTAATAGTGAAGCCATTCTATACAATTTGTATAAGCCACATATGGTCAGATACCACTTCTTACTGTTTAACATCTATTTATAACTCAGTTATCTGGTGTTATTGTTAAGGGAGTTGTTTTCAGATTAAACAATAACTGAGCTAAACTGATAACCAAAAAAAGATCTGTAAAAGTGCTTTTAGCTTATTCTGTTATGTCACTCTCTGCAACTTCAGTGCCCAAATCACTAAGATTTGAACAAGCAGTATGTGTTCGGTTTAGAGGTTAAATACTGTATTTATTTTCATTTTCTACTTGCATGTAGGATTTTTTTTATCTGCTTCCGTTAGTAACATGATTGCATTGTTAGATCTAGTCAAGGAATAAATTACGCTTGTTTGAGAAGAACATTTCTTGTCTGCTGCTAAAATACTGCTCTGAAATTATCATTAGGGTGGGTAATGGCCACAAAAGTGTTAATGCCCTCAGCAATGTACTTCACTTACTTTTTTAGTGACTCGTTGGAAATCCAGGTAGCCATATATTCAACTTCTTTTCCTTGCATTCTTTCTAGTCTGAGCACTATAATAAATACTAGTTCTCCTTTAATCTACTGAGTGTGTGTGTGCATGTGTTTTGCAATTAGTCATTGTATACTTTTTAACAGTGGTTTAATGAGAGTTACTTTGACAGAGAATTGATTTTATTATTTTTTAAATTTATCTTTGTTTATAGTTATTTGATATCCTATAGAATTATTTGGTTCTGAAGCTAAACAATTAACAATTGCTTGAACGACATGGGTGTGCACTGGGTAAATGTTTCTTCAAAGAACATTGTGGCAGAATGAAAATGAATAAAACTAATCATTAATGTCCTACATTTATAGTGATGTTAGGAAATTACTCCTTGTAGTAATATATTATGTTGTTTTGGCTTCCATGTGAGTTGACTTGAGGGGATACTACCTTCTAAGCAGAAAAGAAAAATGCTTTGGTGGGGCGTTATGGTATTAACCATAACAGCTAAATAATGACAAAATTATCATTCTTTAAATTGGAATATATCTAACAATTTTATGTTGTGGGCATGTTTAATATACTAAGTAAATGATCTCGAAGATCATCAAAATTTATGTAGGATCCCCAAAGAAATAAGGGTGTATAACAGAGGACAATATCAGTAATCTGCACCATTCATTAAAATAAAAGTGAGTTCGAATTTACAAGACATTTAAAAAAATATGTAAGTTCTTTATTTAAACTATATCATCCTACAAGCAAAGAAAAGGTTATCATTTGATACAAATAAAGAACACCTAAGGTCCCATTACACTTTACTGGTGCATGAGCAGAGTAATGGTCCAATCCAGTGCTGAAGCCTGTAGTGACTTGGTAGTAGTCCAGGCTCTCTCTGATCATTTTCACTGTCAGTCGGAAGCTGATGCACAGGGGGGTTATGGAACAGAGTATGGCTACCATCTCCCCAGGAAAAGGGCTTGAGTCTAATGCAGAAATGGGAGTAGGCAATGAACTTGGGTCTCTCATACTGTCTTTGGTTGGACTTCAGCATGTTCACTCCCATTAGGGGCTGTTTGACCAAGTAGGTGAGAACCTTCCACCTGCAAGCTGAGCCCTGCTCATCATGGGTGCCAATCAACATAGGCTTCCCTAGTTGTGACTCAGACTAGGCTAGCAGTCCAGAAATCCAGGTCTGCTGTTGCCATCTTCCATCTCCACAGCCAAAGCAGTGTTATGCATTCTTTTTTTAATTAATAAGCTTTATTTCTTAGACTGGTTTTAGATTCACAGAAAAATTGTAGAGAAAGAACAGAGTTCCTATAAACTCCGTCTCCCTCTAAACTTCCACAACCTCTCCCATTATCAATACCTTTCATCACAGTGGTTCATTTATTACAATTAATGAATTTACAATGACACATCATTATCACTCAATGTCCATAGTTTATTTTAAGTTTCACTGTTGGTATTGTACATGCTATGGATTTGGACAAAGGTACATGTATCCACCATGATAACATTATACAGAATAGTTTCACTGCCTTAAATATCTTCTATACTCTGCGATTCATTCCTCTCTACTAACTCTTGGCAACCACTGATCCTTTTACTGTCTTCATAGGTTTCTTTCTTCCCCACCCCCTCATTCAGCTTTATTTTAGTGGTGGCTTTTGGTCCCCACCAAAGTAGGTCCACTGAGATTTGAAACTGTCTCCACAATGTTTTACCTTTTCCAGAATGTCAAATAGTTGAAATCATATATTATGTAGTCTCTTCAGATTGGCTTCTTTCACTTGGTAATATATATTTGTGTCCCCCATATCTTCCCATGTTGAATAGGTTATTTATTTTTAACACTGAATAATATTCCATTATCTGGATGTAGCACTGTTTATTTATCCACTCATCTACTGAAGGAAATCTTGGTTGTTTCCAAGTTTTGGCAATGATGAATAAAGGTGCCATGAACATCCGTGTGCAAGTGTTTGTGTAGCCATAAGTTTTCAGTTCCTTTGAGTAAATACCAAGAAGTGCAATTGCTCAATTGTATGTTAAAGGTATGTTTAATTTTGTATGAAACTGCCAAACTGTCTTCCACAGCAGCTGTACCATTTTGCATTCCCATCAGTAATGAATGATAAGGAATGAGAGTTCCTGTTGCTCTAGATCCTCATTTGCATTTGATGTTGTCAGTGTTTCGGTTTTTAGCCATTCTAATAAGCATGTAGTAGTCTTTTATTGTTTTAATGCTTAAGGTGTTCTTAAAGGTCAATAATCTCAAAAATTAAGACTCCCATAAGAGAATGAGCATCTGCCAAAATATTTCCATGTCTAGAAAAAAAGCTTTTATTACAATACTATTTAATCATTTTAAAGGAAAATGTTCTATCTATCTATCTAGAGTGGTTGGAATAATTACTAGAAGAAAAGGAGACTGAAAATTCTAGAGCCTTATTATTATCAAGCTAACTCCTTTTCAAGTGCTCAACCCTAGAAAAAGAGACATTTTGGCTTTCATTTCTCTGGTTGTGGCCACTGGTTACTAAAATGTGTTTGCCAAAAAAGGCACCATAGACAAACATTAGGCAGAGAGTAATCCATAGAAGGTTTAAAGCTAAACTTTATGGCAATACTTCTAGTTTATACTAAACTATATGTTATTTTGTTTTTTAAGATCATTGAAACTTGATTGAAATGATAATTGAGCAATGGAACCTCACAAATGCTAATGAGATAACTGGTCTATTTATGAATATGGCATACATGAAAGTTACAAGAAACTTACTCTAGGTCCATCTCAAAAGTAATACATATGAAAATTAAGCTGTGTAAATTGTACTAATGTTATTGTCATTTTATACCTCATATTATTACAAAACAAACTTGCCATATGTCGTCAAGATATCATTACTGTTTTAAGACACCTGATAGAAATTGAAATTTAGTAAAGAAATAAAAGTCTCTTAAATGAGCAAACATAATTATGAATTAGCCAGCCCTTTGGCTAGAAGCAAAACAGGGAAGCTAGCATCAGAGACATATTATTTCATTGGAGAAAAAAGTTCACAGTGGGTTAACAAAATGCAATTACATTTTATAGCTATAAAATTATTTCAACAGGACCATTAATTGCCCTTATAATATAATAGACAAAGTTTACTGCTAGCAACAGCTTATTTTGTAATTATCACATGGGAACATTTTTCCTAAACTTTAATTTCAATAGCTTTGGTTTAATTTATCAGAATTTCCCATTACTATGTTTTTAGGTAAGGCATTAAGTTATTACTCAAATACAATAGTGTCTCAGTTCTTACGTATCACAAACTGAGGAGACAGAAACAAAATTATATCTCATTCTAGTGAAAATGACACCAACATTTTTTTCTCTAATAGCATCCTGCAGGAGGCTCAAACTGATTTGCACCCTGGTCTCTATTTGTATAGTTAGTTAATCCAAAAACAGCATTTATTAACTTGAATTTTTAAAGTATGTTTAATTTTTTAAAGTCTTCTCTTAAGATTGCATATATTGAGCAGAAACAAAAGAAGTGGATGTAGGAACCTAAAATATACTTAATAGGGAACATGTATTAACATATTCCAAGATAAAAAAGTCCATAATTTATCTGTTTTTCCTCTCTTTTCTTTCTCTCCCTTTCTTTTTATATATAGGTGTGTAAAAGAGAAGATAGTAGGAAGGGAATGAAATTAGATGTTATATTAGTTTCCTATTGTGACTGTATCAAGTTATCACAAGTGTAATGGCTTAAAACAATGCAAATTAATTTTCTTACAGTTCTGGAGGTCAGAAGTCTGATATGGGTCTCATTGGGCTAAAGTCAAGGTGTCTGCAGGGCTGTTTTCTTGAATTTTTAAATAGCATTAAAATGAGACTACAAAAATAAATGAACTATTTGAATGATATTTTAATGCTATATTCTGCCTTAAAATTACACTTCTACTAAAGGTCATGATTAGATGAGAGTTAATGAGATTCGGAGGTTGAACATTTGTACTATGGTTTTAAATTTAGAATCTTTTCAGATTTGATCCTTTAATAAAGCTTAAAATACAAGTTCTCCCATCTCAAGTTATTGATATTAAAATAGAAACTCAGTGACCCTCCTGGACTATATTCTTTCTGCAACCTGAAATCTTGTAAGTGAAAGTTCCTTGTTGCTTGTATTCTCTGTAGATATTGACCTGAAAAGTCACACATAGTGACAGCATTGCTGAAGTGGTAACCCTGTCATTTTTATAAAGTTTCAGCCAATAGTTTCCTGATACCAGCAATCGATTCAACAGATAGAAGAACAAGTGACTCTCCTGAAATGCTTTGACCTCAATAGAGTTTGAAAGTAATGAATGCATTCCTCAAGAGAGATGGTGTGGTAGAAGCTGCAGATACTTACAAATTGTCTGACAGCTCTCAATAATAGGAAGTTACATGGAATAAATATCTAAATGGAATTGTTGTCTGTTTGTCAGATGTAGTAAATACAATGAGTTATGTGTAAATAACAATTCATACATAGATCGGACACAGACGGTTCATGCCCTGGTATATGATAATCATATCAGTTATTCTAATGTCCCGGAATTTTTAAGATGTGCAAGCATGGCATTTAAATCCTAAAATGCAGGAAAGTAGTATAGAGTGAGTGTTAAAAGAACTGGCTCTGGATCAGATTGCTTTGTTTTATACCGAATCCCACCCATTGCTCATGGACAGGTTATTTCACTTGCATGCGCCTTGCATTCCCCATCTACAAAATGGGCAAAATAATAGTTTTAACTTAGAGTTATGTGATACCTAAATTCATGTTCAAGAAACTGAAAGATCATGAATTTTTCCTGCAATTAAAGAAGTCCAAAAACAAAAAAGAAAGATTTTTGTCATGTCTATTACAAGCCAAAATCAACTTTCAGCCTTTAATCTTCAAGAAAAAAATAGTCATGGTTTTAATTGGAAATTGTACGTAAAAATATTCAAAGTCAACAAAGAGATTTAAGATGTTCTAAAATTTTATTAACCAAATATGTGTGTTACAGACTATGAAAATTTCCTTTTATTAAACTTTGACTTTTAGGTTGAATTTAGCTTTCACTTTTATGCAATAAAAATTTTAAAAGACATTGGCTTATATAAATTCACTTTAAGTCATGCCATAAGTGTATTCCTTCTGATGTCAGGCATAAATATTTTTAACATGTAGTGCTGCATCTCGGTAGGAAATGAGATTCTCTGAGACTAGCTTCTAATGTGAACACTTTTCCAAGTGCTCGTCCTCTGCCAATTCATCACATCACAAGTTAGTGAAAGGAGACATTTGTTGGTAGGATTAGATACCAATGTATGGGCACTTCAGCAGAATGTACTGAATGATCTGAAATAAAGGAAATGGTCACTTTATTGTGAATTATTCTTAGTTATGGATAAGTTATGGATACTATCTTTGTTTCTACACATTCTTCCCAAGTCTTTTTGATCAGGTTGTATATCTTGTTTTCTCATCTATCATGAAGACTGACTTTTCAAAAAGTAATTTGTCAGTTTATGTTTTTATCTTTCTTTTCTTCATCTAATTCTATGCAGGCAAATGTGATTAATTCCATTGTTGTTAAGAAATGATCGTTAAAACATAGGGTAAATTTGCAGTCAGGAAAGGGTCAAGTCGTAGAACAAATGGAATGCAGCTTGTCCAGGGAGATCTGGCTTTTAGTTCCCTTGGTCCATGATGACTTTGGGTTATCCTAGGCTCCTCAGACTCTGCTCTCCATATGATATGTAGCAATGGAGCCTGATGTTTAAATGAAGAAAAAGATAAATAAAATAAAAGACTGTGGGAGAGAAGCAATGACAGAAATTCTTTTTCCTTATTATTAGCAAACCACTTTACAGACTTGTGCTGGTCTAAACAAAAGTAAGAAAGGATAAATTATGGAATTATCATGCAGCTGCCTGTGAGTTTTCATTATAGGTTGCAAGGCCATATGGCATGCTTTTCCTTAAAGCATTGCTGTTATTTCTTGTCTTCATGGGGTACGAAGTGGTGCTGTTATTTGCTATGGTACGTATTAACCTTTGAGCTGAAAAAATAAAATATGTTCTTTGAATTGTGTATCCTTCTGATGAAACTGTGGCTGTCAACCTAAAGTTTATGTTGCCATTACTGTTCATTTTAGGGACAAATGAAATCTTTCTATGGAAAAATCAATAGTGCTTTGTGTCTAACCAGCAACATAATTGCAGAACACTGAATTTCTTACACATAATGTTGATTATTGCAAAATCAGTATTGGATTAATTATACAGTTTTGGAATGGAAAGACTCTTGATGTGTGAGACTTCCCAAAAGGCTTGCTTTCTGTTTTCTATCTGTTTTGTATCTAGTACTCTGGTCTTTAACTCATGAAAAAAAATTTAGGCCCTGTTTTTCCTTTCCCTAGCATATCATGTCAAATTTCACCTCATTTACAGTGACATTTTCAGATATTAAACAGGACTGTGTGACCTGTGTCAGGACATGGCATCTCATGAACAATATTCTATCAACATAAAAATATAAGTCTGGCTCAATTTATGTTTGATTTCTTCTTGTTTTTCTGAATATCCTTTCAGCTCATCTTAGACAAACCTAATTATTATCTGTTGTAGACAGTTTTCTCGAACTGTGGGTCCTTTCTTTAGCTGCTTAATACTTTCTTCACTCAATCATGACTTCAAATGTATACTAAGTCAGATAACAAAAAGCACTTACATTTAATAATATCCAGTTATTGACATTTATAAATAAAATATTTTTATAATGTACTTCTGATGTAAAGCTGGGTATATGCAGCTTTGTTGGTTTTTTATTTTAATATGTTTTCATCATAGCTGAGGTATCTGTATAGTTTATTGTCTATGACAGAATACTTTGGGTTTGAAAGAGAGAGCTATTAATAATTATGCCAGGTCAGTAGATGCAAAATGGGCCTGTCCTTGGAAAACTATATCCCATGGGACAAATCCAGGCTACCACCTGTTTTGGAACAGCCCACAGACTAAGAATGATTTTTACATTCTTTTATGGTTAGAAAAAAATCAAGCAAAGACTAATATCTCATGACATGTGAAAATGATACAAAATAAATTGAGATGCCATAAATCAAATTTTACTGGAACACAGTCATATGAAATCATTTATATATGGGATAAGGCTTTCATCCTGCAATGGCAGAGTTGAATAGTTGCAACATATCATATTACCTAGAAAGTTTACTGTTTGAATCTTTAGAGATGAAGTGTACTGACATCTGATGTGGAGTAATCCTAACCATAGCCCAGTGTAGACCATTTGTTTCAATAGGACAGAGTCACTCTCTCTTAATAGAGCCTGCGAAATGGCATTTCCACAATAATACTTTCATCTATTATTATACGTATTATGATGCTGATGTAGATGATGATGTTTCTGGATATATTTATCCAATCTGTAGTTTCCTATTAACTAGAAACTCTTCTAGGTCACATTTTTGGCTCCATCATAAAGTCTGCTGGAAGATCTTTTAGTCTTTCAAAAATACACTTTTGCCTGTTATTGTTCAAGTTGTTAGATTTTTTGAATTAAAAATATGTTTTTCTTCAAGAACAAGACTACTTCCATTTTCTGTGACTAAAATTATTAGGCGAAGTTGGAAGTTGTTTTGGGTATTTGTTTGAATGCTTTTTAAAGTGTGGGGTAGAGCAGTATTTTAAAGTAACCTCATTCTGTCTCATTGGTATCGAATCAAAGGAATTACAGGAATTCTACCTCATTGTCCAGTAGGCCAGAGAAATTTCTCCTTTAAAGTGAGTCATTTATTTGTTAACTAATTAGCAAGCCATGTGCTCTTACTAAAGTTGGCACAGTTTTCCCATTTGCAACACTGTTGTCTGTTAAGTTTACCTGAACTGTGTGATTGTTGAAACTCTTCACCATCTTTCAGTTTAGGCTGATTTTGTTTGTAGGCGTACATGGATTATTTTAAAGAACTACACAAAATATAAAAATCATGTAGATCTAGAAATTAAACCAACTGAGAGTTAAATTGTCAGTAAAATAACAGGAGAAATATTGTCCTTTTACCTTTTGTTAACCATTCAATGTCCAAATGTTGACTTTTGTGAAATATGGTACAGTGAGCAAATGGTGGTCACTGTGAGCTAGAGGACTGTCAGGAATGAAGTCTGAATTAGTATTCTCCTGGCACCAAAAATGTGCCATTCATATCTTTTCACTTATAACACTAATTACATTTAATAATTCCAGGTTTCACTTTTAAAAAGAACCCTTCATGTATAGGGTACTGTAGAACTAACTATTCAGTTCATATGTCAACCCTAATTAAAACCTGTCTCAGAATTCATTAAAATCTGGCTCAACTATTTAGCATCTCTTACAGCAGTGCACCTTTAGATGAAAAATGTTCCACCCTCCATTTTTCCCCTTTCTAGTTTTGTTGTCTAATTAATAGAAACCATTAATTTGGAGGGATGAACTAAAAATGGAATGAATAGTATAGGCTTTGTGTAATTCTCTGCAGATTTTCTGTGCCATTAACAAGGTGAAGAAAAAATGCTTATTGGAAATGTCTTGGGCTGACAGAACTATATATTTAGAATCATGAAGTCTATGGTAACTAGTGAAAATAAAATGTATAATGAGAATGAAATTAAATGAATGGTAGAACCCAAGCTTTAATGACTCAAAGAAAAAAATCCTAACTCATTTCCTAAATCCCTGCTAGTCAAAGGAAATAAAACTCCTCATTGTTTTTCTTTTTTACATTTTAGCAAGGGAAATCACTGAATTAAGATGCTTTAAGATTTTATCCAGTTTGTAATGTGGTGATGGGAATTAGTTGGAAATGTGATTCTTGTGGATTTTAAATATATATGAGAAAGAATACTGAGTTATCATTTGGAGGAAATCAAAAGAAAATACAGTTCATTGAGTAATTAAGAAGAAAATTTATGCTGTCCCTGAGGATAGAAGTATGAGAACTACTGTGTCTTCACATCAATAACAAAGTGCAATTCCTTGTATTACAGATGAAAACTTTGGGAAGACATTCACAGACAAAAAGCATGATATGTCTTAGTCCATTTAGGCAAATTATCATAGATAGGATGGCTTAAACAAAAAAGTTTTATTTCTCACAGTTCTGGAGGCTGACAGACTTGAGGTCTGATGATTGCCACTTCCCGGTTCATAGAAGACGGGCTGTTTGCAATGTCTTCATGTCTCAGAAGGGTCACGAGAGCTCTCTGAGGTCTCTTTCATAGGACACTAGGCTCATTTCATGATGATTGTACTCTCAGGACCTAATCACCTCCCCAAAGTTTCACTTCCTAATACCATCATATTGGGGATTAGAATTTCAACATGAATTTATGGAGACATAATTTTTCAATCCATAACAAGGTGATAATAATCCTGAGGGTGACTCACAGTGAAGCTATTGCTTTAGTTTTGCACAGATCATCTATTAAGGATTAAAACTAATAATGAAAAGGTTAAAAGAATAATTAGAGGATAAAATCAAAGGTAATGGTCTAAGTTATGCCTTTAAAGAGATATGGACAAATACTACTTGTGGATTTGTCCTAGGAAAACTCCACCAAGGAATTTTGCAGATAGTTAGGCTGGTAATATTTTACTTCCTGCTCCTGGTTGTATCTTTAGCTATAAGGAATAAGCTATGTGTATGTGAAGTTTCCAAGTAAACTCACATTTTTATCCCTGTCCTGTATCATCCTTTCAACTAAAACACTGCTAGGAGCTAGAATCTGTAGGACTTAAATGGAAAAACCTATCTGGAACTTGATGCAGTGGACTCCAAGACTCTTCAGCCCTATCCTTATCCTAAGATTTCTCCTGGAACTTCCGTAAGAAAAGAATTTCACACACTAGTGATTCATACAAACATTAAAAAGATAACTCAGTAATTTTGTACTTCGACCAAAGGAAAACTCATTATCATAGGAAACATTTTTTTTCTAATGCTTAAACATCTCAGTAAGGACACAGAGTTGATCTCAGGGATATTATGAATTATTAGTTAATTTCAATTTCTTAAAAATTCATAAGAATCTGTTCACATCTTCTTCTACTTTCCTGAGTCTTGAACATTTACCAAGATTGGTATGGGTATATTAACAGTGAAAATCACCGTTCGTGAGCTGAGTGTAATAACGACAGACAAGAAGTGTGCTCAAAATGCATGATTCTAAACCCAAGCAAAAGAAAGAGCAGAATGAGTTTTTATTCAATATCATGCTCTTTGTTTCTTAAATGTCACTTTTGGAAATGAAGCTATTGATAGAGCAAGAGTCCTCCAAAAATGGAATTCTCATAAGCATTACATATTTCATGGAAGTTCTGAGACTTTCTTGTCATCATCTTCTCTATCATGGAATCTTAAAACAAAACAAAAAAATCCACTCTCCAAATTGTAATAATGCTTCAAACTTAATAGTTTATGGCAGAAATGTGTTGCTAACCAAACTAGTTTTCCTTTCTGCTGAGTCCACAGCTAGACCTCATTTCTAACCCTTTCTGGAAGTTGGCTGGATCCACACGACTAATGTCCGTTTCATTGGCCCACAGATTATGAGTGCAAATGATGCATTCCTACATCCAAGCCTGGCTCAAGACATCAAAGGGAAAGAAGAAAGTACAGAAATTTGGGAGTTGAAAGGGATGGAAAAATGGCAGCCATGACACTTGTAAAAATAGGAAATAAAATTGAAATAGCTTAAATTTTGCTGATGGCAGAGGCTTCATCAGGCTGGTTTCTTTTTCTTTTTTTTTTTTTTTTTTGCAGCCAATGTTATGAGTTTGCAGGCAGTATGACTCATGAAATTAGCCTGGTTTCTTGAATACCTGCATGGAGGGGAGTACCCCTCAGGTCAACCATGCTGGCTTTTGCATAAATAAGAAAAAAACTTCAATTGAGACAGGCCGCTGAAATTATTGGTATTCATCTATTACATAAATTAGGACACCTAAAATATACTAGTCCAAATAGCTTTTACAAGTCTCACTGAAAACTTTTTAAAGTACTCACTGAGTACTTTTTAAAATTAGGAAATTCAGCAGTTTACTGATGATTTTTTTTACTAAGGTATTATTGATACACACTCTTATGAAGGTTTCACGTGAAAAAGCAAGTGGTTACTACATTTACTCATATTATCAAGTCCCCACCCATACACCATTGCAGTCATTGTCCATCAGTGTAGTAAGATGCCACAGAATCACTATGTGCCTTCTCTGTGTTACACTGTCTTTCCCGTGACCCCCCTACACCATGTGTACTAACTGTAGCACCCCTCAATCCCCTTCTCCCTCCCTCCCCACTCACCCTCCCCCACCCCTCCCCTTTGGTAACCACTAGCCCCTTCTTGGAGTCTATGAGTTTGCTTCTGTTTTGTTCCTTCAGTTTTGCTTCATTGTTACACTCCACAAATGAGGGAAATCACTTGGCACTTGTCTTTCTCTGCCTGGAGTATTTCACTGAGCATAATATCCTCCAGCTCCATCCATGTTGTTGCAAATGGTAGGATTTGTTTCTTTCTTATGACTGAATAGTATTCCATTGTGTATATGTACCACATCTTCTTTATTCCATTCATCTACTGATGGACACTTAGGTTGTTTCCATATCTTGGCTATTATAAGTAGTGCTGCAGTAAACATAGGGGTGCATATGTCTAAAGATTCTGAGTACTTGTATTCTTTGGGTAAATTCCAAGGAGTGGGATTCCTGGGCCAAATGGTATTTCTATTTTTACTTTTTTGAGGAACCTCCATATTGCTTTTCACAATGGTTGAACTAGCTTACATTCCCACCAGCAGTGTAGGAGGGATACCCTTTCTCTGCATCCTCACCAACATTTGTTCTTAGCCTTTTCGATGTTGGCCATCCTTATTGGTGTGAGGTGATATCTCATTGTGGTTTTAATTTGCATTTCCCTGATGATTTGTGATGTGGTGCCTCTTTTCATGTGCCTGTTGACCATCTGAATTTCTTCTTTGGAGAATTGTCACTTCATGTCCTCTACCCATTTTTTTAATTGGATTATTTGCTTTTTGGGTGTTGAGGCATGTGAGTTCTTTATATATTTTGGATGTTAACCCTTGTCAGATACGTCATTTACAAATATATTCTCCCATACTTTAGGATGCCTTTTTGTTCTGTTGATGGTGTCCTTTGCTGTACAGAAGCTTTTTAGTTTGATGTGGTCCCATGTGTTCATTTTTGCTTTTGTTGCCCTTGCTTGAGGAGATGCATTCAGGAAGAAGTTGCTCATGTTTATATTCAGGAGCTTTTTGACTATGTTGTCTTCTAAGAGTTTTATGGTTTCATGACTTACATTCAGGTCTTTGATCCATTTTGAGTTTACTTTTGTGTAAGGGTTAAACAATAATCCAGTTTCATTCTCTTCCATGTAGCTGTCCAGTTTTGCCACCATCAGTTGTTGAAGATGCTGTCATTTCCCCATTTTATGTCCATTAACTCCTTTATCATATATTAATTGACCATATATGCTTGGTTTTATATCTGGGCTCTCTAGTCTGTTCCATTGGTCTATTGTTCTGTTCTTGTGCCAGTACCAAATTATCTTGATTGCTGTGGCTTTGTAGTAGAGCCTGAAGTTGGGGAGTGTTTACTGATGATTTTAATTGAGACTGTTTGAAATTGTTAAAATTTTGTATTATGTTACCATCTTAACAACTAAACAACTATTGTGTTTTCAATAACATTTCTGTTATTGTCATTGAAAACCAAATTAATTTTCTCTATTTTAGTGGAAACATTTTGTATGAATTTCTGGAAAGAAACATGAGGTTGCAGAATTCACAATATTACAAGGTTTGCCATTTGTGTATTAGTAAATTCTTCAGTGAAATGGTTAATCCCAATAAGAAACATCAAGACAAATAATTGAGTCTTGACCAAGGGTAAAAGTAGGTAAGTTTTTAGGGAAAACAGAAGAGAAGTTGGGAAACATGTTCCTTCATGGTAAGAATGATGATATCTGTTAAATTTCAACTTCATAACTGGCACCACAACTTTTCAGCTGAAATTCTGGCCTGGGAAGAAGTCAGTCAAGACCTTGGCACAGGGATTTCTCCTCCCAGGAGAAAGAACTTCTGATTTGGCAAGAACTACACATATTTACACTTCCTTTTTAGGAAGGAACTCCTCAGAGCACAGGTGAGTAAATATTCAGTACTGGTACTGATTTTTATAATTCAAAATCCCTATGTTGTATATTCATTTATTTAACAAATATTTATTGAACATTTATTGTGCATCAATCACTGCTTCTAAATATTAGAGATAGAGTAGGAACAAAACATAAAAATCTCTGTCATCAGGAAACATACTCTGACGGAAAAGATAGA
Organism: Manis javanica; assembly: GCF_040802235.1. NCBI lineage: Eukaryota > Metazoa > Chordata > Mammalia > Pholidota > Manidae > Manis > Manis javanica. The sequence continues at coordinate 58,773,157 of NC_133159.1, forward strand.
AAATAAAGAATAATGGGTAAATTATAAGTGCTAAAGGGAAAATTAAAACAGGAAGGATATAAATAATTGTGATGGAGGAAATTACAATTTTAGAAAGAGTAAGATTTCATATGACAAAATAAAAATTCTGAAGTGTAATAAATTAAGTGACATGTGGGCCAGAGAATGAGAGAGAGAGAGACAAGGGAAGGTGATCAGTCAATAGCTGTGAGCCATGGCTAACTAGAAACTCCACGCCTGGATAAAGTCAGTTCAACAATCATCTAGAAGTTTCCCAGGACCACCATATCTCCCTTGGGCATGACCAGTGTCTGATCATCATCAACCAATCCATCAGCCTCTCTATGGACTAACCACCTATTCCCAGACATTCCCCACTTTGCATTAGCCTGCCTTCCTTATCTGTAGCCAATGTGAATTTAAAGAATTTTCTTTCCTTGAGCCTCCTCAGATATGTGCCTGTTTTTCTGAGTCTGGCAGACAAGTTGTTTCTGTTAACTGGCCTTGCTGCTGGTGAAGCAGAAATTTCCTGTCCCAGGACTCAGCCCTTAATCTGGTTACCATCTATAAAGGTTCAATAAACCTTTTATTTCAGAGCTCTCTCTGTCTCTAGAGTTTTTAATTTGTCACACTGAAAAGGTGAAATTTTAGGAAAGACCTATAGAACAGTATGAACCTTTCTATGCTGATGCGCAGGGAAGTTCATTCTAGGCAGAAGGACAAGCAAGTGCAAATACCTGATGTGGAGCATGCCTGGCATGTCTTAAGAATAGTAAGGAGGTTTGTGTGTCTAGAGTTGATGAATATGGGGGAAGACTTGTAGGGGATGATGACTTGTAGGGATCCAATGAGATACTGGATCATATAGGACTTTGTGATTCATAGCAAAAATTTTGGTTCCACTCAGAGTGACACTGAGAAATAGGAGAAGGTTTTTTAAATATTAAAAATGGAGTGAAGAAGCCTAGATTAGAATCAGGATGACCAGTGGTAGCTATTACACAAATAGGGGCAAGGGATGATGTGGCTCAGACCAGGTCAGTGAAGGTGATGAGAGTCATCACAGTCTAGATGTATTCTGAAGGTGGAGTTAGCAGGATTTAATGATGGACCAGATGTGGAGTCTGAGACAAAGAGAAGAGTCAAAGTCGACTTCAAATTTTTGAGCCTTAATAGCTGAAGACTAGCTGAGGTGGAGATAACAGCAGAAGGAGTTAGTCTAGAGTATGTGTGGGGTCTAACAGTCTTGAGTTCAGTGTGGGCTTGTAGGCTGATGACATAGTTATGTAATAGCATATAGATATTGCTTAAAATTGAAATATTAACTGATATCATTTAGGAATTGACTGTAGCATGAAAAGAAGCAGTGTGAGGACTACACCTTCACATTTATGTATTTGAATGAAACAAAGGAAACATCAAAAGAATCTGAAAAAGTGTAGCCAGAAAGATGGAAGAAAAATGAGGCAAACTTCTCATGGGAGCCAAATATTGAAAATATTTCAAGGAGAAGCAAGTGATCCATTAACCAAATCATGTAAGCTGAGGACAAAGAAATTACATTTGGACTTAGCCTTGTGGAGATAATTGATGACAAAGAGTTTTACCAATGTGGGGGCAGAAGTCTGAATGGATTCAATGGGGATGAGAAGAAAGAAATAGTTGGAGGCAGTGAGTATAAACTTTATATTTGATGGATACAAGTGGTAATTTTTTGGCCATAAATTAAAATGAATTTTACTATTTTGATATACATTGCTCCAAATGAGCACTCAAGTGGTATTTATCAAACATTTATTGCAATTTAAAATCAGCATGAAATTGTCATATTCCAAAATGAAGATTCAATGCCACCTTTTCAGTGAAGTCTTTTCTTCCTCCTTTATACAGTTCATTGCTGTGTCTTCTCTGCTTCCCAAACACTTCAAAAAGACATTTTCAATATGTATGTCAAAATCATTTATTTATGTGTTTGTCTCTCTAATTATATTGTGAGTTCCTCATTCTTACATAACACCACAGTGTTTTGGTAAACGTATGTGGTGAATGAATGAATGAATAAATGAATATCACATTTTAAGTCAGTCTTAATGATGTAGAGCAAAGCAAAGAAGAAATTTATTGATTGTTAAGGATTACAGGTAAATACAGAGTCTTCATTCACTTTTCTCAAGATCTAAACCCTGGTTCCTTAGAGAAATAACAGTACCTATTTCTCTGAACATAGCCATGTGTAGTCCCTTTTATTATGAAATAACGGACCTATAAAATAATCAGTCATTAATGTGCCATCCAATTAATTATTATGGCTTTCATAGATCTTGTTTACTTCAGATTACCAATTTTTAAGCACTCTTTTTCTCAGTTTAACATTATTCAAGTTATTAATTTAATATTAATTTGATATCTCCATAGATAACAGAATGTAGGTAAAGTTTTTCCTCTGAGACAGAAATCTGGAATTTGGTTCACATATTTTTTAAAAACTTCTGTATAATCAGAATTTAACAGTGCTCAAACTAACATCACTATAATTTCAATTTAAAAGATAGTTGATCTGTTTGGAGGTCTGGCTCTTCCATGAAACTTCTTTTCCAAGGGTGGTTAGTTTTGATATTAATTGTCAATATGACTCTTTTATCTCTTGCTCACACACATGATCCTGATTGAGAATTGAAGTAGAATACAAGAAAATGCCTATTAAAACCAAAACATTAAATGTGCATATAAAATTTTTATGCTTTTCCATCCTTTAAACAAATAATTGTCATAGAATAATCCTAAGAATAATCTTTAGGGATAATCCTAAGAAACTCCTTACTGGAACTCTGCATTGCAAGAAGTGTATAAGTTCAAAGTAATATGGCAATTCTACTTTAAATAACATTAGACAAATATTTTGAGTGAGGGAGACATTTTTTCTGTTTTGATTGTTGTTTTTAAAAAGGAAACTCTAGGGGGTGGCGCCAGGATGGTGGCGTGAGTAGAGAAGCAGAAATCTCCTCCCAAAACCACATGTATCTATGAAAATATAACAAAGACAACTCTTCCTAAAATAGAGACCAGAGGACACAGGACAACATCCAGGATATATCCACACCTGCGAGAAACCAGCACCTCACAAAGGGGGTAAGATACAAGCCCTAGGTCGGCGGGTCTTGAGCACCCCTCCCCCCAGCTCCCGGCAGTAGGAGAGAGGTCTGAGCGGGAGGGAGAAGGAGCCCAGGACTGCTGAACACCCAGACCCAGCCATCCAGACCAGAGCGCAGATACAGTGCATGCGCGGGGCCCTGGATACTAGGGAAACAGGGCAGCAGGACCGGTGAGCGGGTACCGGAGGCCGGCGCCGGAGGAAAAAGAAAAGCAAGTGGCCATCTTTTTTTCTTTTTTTCTTTTCTTTTCTTTTTGTTGTTTTGTTGCGGTGAGTGGTTTTTGGAAGTCTTAAAGGGACAGGGACCCCAATACTAGGGAAACAGGGCAGCAAGACCGGCACCAGAGAACAAAAGAAATGCAAGCGGCCACCTTTTTTTCTTTTTTTCTTTTTTTTGTTGTTGTTTTGTTTTGGCAAGCGCTTTTTGGAATTCTTAAAGGGATAGGGACCCCAATACTAGGGAAACAGGGCAGCAAGCCCGGTGAGTGGGTGCCTGAGGCTGGTGCCAGAGAATAAAGAGAAATGAGCGGCCATTTTTTTTTTTTGTGGTCATTGTTTTGTTTTGGCGGGTGCTTTCTGAAAGTTTTAAAGGGGCAGGGCGGGACACTTAGTCCAGAGGTAGGGAATCCCGGGATCTCTGGGCACTCTAATCCCCTGGGCTGCAGGGAGCACAGAGGCCCCTTACGGAGATAAATAGCCTCCCGGTCACTCCCCCTCCAATGCAACTCCACCAGTTTGGAGTAGCAGCCCAAGCCAGGCCCCACCCACATTAACAGCGGAGATAAACTCCATAGCAGCTGGGCAGGAAGCAGAAGCCCTGTCTGCACGCAGCTACCCAGCACAAGCCACTAGAGGTCGCTATTCTTCCAGGAGAGGAAGGCCACAAACCAACAAGAAGGGAAGCTCTTCCAGCGGTCACTTGTACCAGCTCTGCAAACTATCTCTATCACCATGAAAAGGCAAAACTACAGGCAGACAAAGATCACAGAGACAACACCTGAGAAGGAGACAGACCTAACCAGTCTTCCTGAAAAAGAATTCAAAATAAAAATCATGAACATGCTGACAGAGATGCAGAGAAAAATGCCAGAGCAATGGGATGAGATGCAGAGAAAAATGCAAGAGCAATGGGATGAAGTCCGGAGGGAGATCACAGATGTCAGGAAGGAGATCACAAAAGTGAAACAAACCCTGGAAGGATTTATAAGCAGAATGGATAAGATGCAAGTGGCCATTGAAGGAATAGAAACCAGAGAACAGGAACATATAGAAGCTGACATAGAGAGAGATAAAAGGCTCTCCAAGTAAGAAACAACACTAAGAGAATTATGTGACCAATCCAAAAGGAATAACATTCATATTATAGGGGTACCAGAAGAAGAAGAAAGAGGAAAAGGGATAGTAAGTCTCTTTGAAGAAATAATTGCTGAAAACTTCCCCAAACTGGGGGAGGAAATAATTGAACAGACCACGGAAATACACAGAACCCCCAACAGAAAGGATCCAAGGAGGACAACACCAAAACACATAATTAAAATGGCAAAGATCAAGGACAAGGAAAGAGTTTTAAAGGCAGCTAGAGAGAAAAAGGTCACCTATAAAGGAAAACCCATCAGGCTAACATCAGACTTCTCGACAGAAACCCTACAGGCCAGAAGAGAATGGCATGATATATTTAATGCAATGAAACAGAAGGGACTTGAACCAAGGATACTGTATCCAGTATGACTATCATTTAAATATGATGGCGGGATTAAACAATTCCCAGACAAGCAAAAGCTGAGGGAATTTGCTTCCCACAAACCACCTCTACAGGGCATCCTACAGGGACTGCTCTAGATGGGAGCACCCCTAAAAAGAGCACAGAACAAAACACACAACATATGAAGAATGGAGGAGGAGGAATAAGAAGGGACAGAAGAAAAGAATCTCCAGACAGTGTATATAACAGATCAATAAGTGAGCTAAGTTAGGCGGTAAGACACTAAAGAAGCTAACCTTGAACCTTTGGTAACCACGAATTTAAAGCCTGCAATGGCAATCAGTACATATCTTTCAATAGTCACCCTAAATGTAAATGGAATGAATCACCAATCAAGACACAGAGTAATAGAATGGATAAAAAAGCAAGACCCATCTATATGCTGCTTACAAGAAAATCACCTCAAACCCAAAGACATATACAGACTAAAAGTCAAGGGATGGAAAAACATATTTCAGGCAAACAACAGCGAGAAGAAAGCAGGGGTTGCAGTACTAATATCAGACAAAATAGACTTCAAAACAAAGAAAGTAACAAGAGATAAAGAAGGACACTACATAATGATAAAGGGCTCAGTCCAACAAAAGGATATAACCATTCTAAATATATATGCACCCAACACAGGAGCACCAGGATTTGTGAAACAAATACTAACAGAACAAAAGGGGGAAATAGACTGCAATGCATTCATTTTAGAAGACTTCAACACACCACTCACCCCAAAAGATAGATCCACCAGGCAGAAAATAAGTAAGGACACGGAAGCACTGAACAACACAGTAGAGCAGATGGACCTAAAAGACATCTATAGAACTCTACATCCAAAAGCAACAGGATATACATTCTTCTCAAGTGCACATGGAACATTCTCCAGAATAGACCACATACTAGCCCACAAAAGGAGCCTCAGCAAAATCCAAAATATTGAAATTCTACCAACCAATTTTTCAGACCACAAAGGTATAAAAGTAGAAATAAATTCTACAAAGAAAACAAAAAGGCTCACAAACACATGGAGCCTTAACAACATGCTTCTAAATAATCAATGGATCAATGAACAAATTAAAATAGAGATCAAGGAATATATAGAAACAAATGACAAAAAGGACACAAAGACCCAACTTCTGTGGGACGCAGTGAAAGCAGTCTTAAGAGGAAAGTATATAGCGATCCAGGCACACTTGAAGAAGGAAGAACAATCCCAAATGAATAATCTAACATCACAATTATCAAAATTGGAAAAAAAAGAACAAATGAGGCCTAAAGTCAGCAGAAGGAGGGACATAAAAAAGATCAGAGAAGAAATAAACAAAATTGAGAAGAATAAAACAATTGCAAAAATCAATGAAACCAAGAGCTGGTTCTTTGAGAAAGTAAACAAAATAGATAAGCCTCTAGCCAAACTTATTAAGAGAAAAAGAGAATCAACACAAATCAACAGAATCACAAATTAGAATGAAAAAATCACGACAGACTCCACAGAAATACAAAGAATTATTAAAGACTACTATGAAAACCTATATCTATATGCCAACAAGCTGGAAAACATAGAAGAAATGGACAACTTCCTAGAAAAGTACAACCTTCCAAGACTGACCAAGGAAGGAACACAGAAGTTAAACAAACCAATAACGAACAAAGAAATTGAAACGGTAATCAAAAAACTACCCAAGAACAAAGCACCCGGGCCGGACGGATTTACCTCAGAATTTTATCAGACACACAGAGAAGACATAATACCCATTCTCTGTAAAGTTTTCCCAATAATAGAAGAGGAGGGAATACTCCCAAACTCATTCTATGAAGCCAACATCACCCTAATACCAAAACCAGGCAAAGGCCCCACCAAAAAAGAAAATTACAGACCAATATCCCTGATGAATGTAGATGCAAAAATACTTAATAAAATATTAGCAAACTGAATTCAAAAGTATATCAAAAGGATCATACACCATGACCAAGTGGGATTCATCCCAGGGATGCAGGGACGGTACAACATTCGAAAATCCATCAACATCATCCACCACATCAACAAAAAGAAAGACAAAAACCACATGATCATCTCCATAGATGCTGAAAAAGCATTTGACAAAATTCAACATCCATTCATGATAAAAACTCTCAGCAAAATGGGAATAGAGGGCATGTTCCTCAACCTAAAAAAGGCCACATATCATAAACCCACAGCCAACATTGTACTGAACAGCGAGAAGCTGAAAGCATTTCCTCTGAGATTGGGAACCAGACAGGGATGCCCACTCTCCCCACTGCTATTTAACATAGTACTGGAGGTCCTAGCCACGGCAATCAGACAAAACAAAGAAATACAAGGAATCCAGATTGGTAAAGAAGAAGTTAAACTGTCACTATTTGCAGATGATATGATACTGTACATAAAAAACCCTAAAGACTCCACTCCAAAACTACTAGAACTGATATCAGAATACAGCAAAGTTGCAGGATACAAAATTAACACACAGAAATCTGTAGCTTTCCTATACACTAACAACGAATCAATAGAAAGAGAAATCAGGAAAACAATTCCATTCACAATTGCATCAAAAAGAATAAAATACCTAGGAATAAATCTAACCAAAGAAGTGAATGACCTATACTCTGAAAACTACAAGTCATTCTTAAGAGAAATGAAAGGGGACACTAACAGATGGAAACTCATCCCATGCTCGTGGATAGGAAGAATCAATATTGTCAAAATGGCCATCCTGCCCAAAGCAATATACAGATTTGATGCAATCCCTCTCAAATTACCAGCAACATTCTTCAATGAACTGGAACAAATAATTCAAACATTCATATGGAAACACCAAAGACCCCGAATAGCCAAAGCAATCCTGAGAAAGAAGTATAAAGTAGGGGGGGATCTCACTCCCCAACTTCAAGCTCTACTACAAAGCCATAGTAATCAAGACAATTTGGCACTGGCACAAGAACAGAGCCACAGACCAGTGGAACAGAATAGAGACTCCAGACATTAACCCAAACATATATGGTCAATTAATATTTGATAAAGGAGCCATGGACATACAATGACGAAATGACAGTCTCTTCAACAGATGGTGCTGGCAAAACTGGACAGCTACATGTAGGAGAATGAAACTGGACCATTATCTAACCCCATACAGAAACGTAAACTCAAAATGAATCAAAGACCTGAATGTAAGTCATGAAACCATTAAACTCATCGAAAAAAACATAGGCAAAAACCTCTTAGACATAAACATGAGTGACCTCTTCTTGAACATATCTCCCCGGGCAAGGAAAACAACAGCAAAAATGAACACGTGGGACTATATTAAGCTGAAAAGCTTCTGTACAGTGAAAGACACCATCAATAGAACAAAAAGGAACCCTACAGTATGGGAGAATATATTTGAAAATGACAGATCCAATAAAGGCTTGATGTCCATAATATATAAAGAGCTCACACGCCTCAAAAAACAAAAAAAGAATAACTCAATTAAAAAATGGGCAGAGGAACTGAACAGACAGTTCTCCAAAAAAGAAATACAGATGGCCAACAGACACATGAAAAGATGCTCCACATCACTAATTATCAGAGAAATGCAAATTAAAACTACAATGAGGTATCACCTCACACCAGTAAGGATGGCTGCCATCCAAAAGATAAACAACAACAAATGTTGGTGAGGCAGTGGAGAAAGGGGAACCCTCCTACACTGCTGGTGGGAATGTAGTTTAGTTCAACCATTGTGGAAAGCAGTATGGAGGTGCATCAAAATGCTCAAAACAGACCTACCATTTGACCCAGGAATTCCACTCCTAGGAATTTACCCTAAGAACGCAGCAATCAAGTTTGAGAAAGACAGATGCACCCCTATGTTTATCGCAGCACTATTTACAATAGCTAAGAATTGTAAGCAACCTAAATGTCCATCGGTAGATGAATGGATAAAGAAAATGTGGTACATATACACAATGGAATACTACTCAGTCATAAGAAGAGGGAAAATCCTACCATTTGCAGCAACATGGATGGACCTGGAGGGTATTATGCTCAGTGAAATACGCCAATTGGAGAAAGAGAAATACCAAATAATTTCACTCATCTGTGGAGTATAAGAACAAAGGAAAAACTGAAGGAACAAAACAGCAGCGGAATCACAGAACCCAAGAATGGACTAACAGGTACCAAAGGGAAAGGGACTGGGGAGGATGGGTGGGTAGGGAGGGATAAGGGGGGGGAGAAGAAGAGGGGTATTAAGATTAGCATGCATGGGGGGTTGGGAGAAAGGGGAGGGCTGTACAAAACAGAGAAGACAAGTAGTGATTCTACAACATTTTGCTATGCTGATGGACAGTGACTGTAAAGGGGTTTATAGGGGAGACCTGGTATAGGGGAAAGTCTAGTAAACATAATATCCTTCATGTAAGTGTAGATTAAAGATAACAAAAAAAAAAAGAAAGAAAGAGAAGGGGGATTACTCCCTGATAGGATAAAACTAACTGTAAATCAACGATTAATGCATGCCTTAAATATCCTTAATTTTGATCACTTAAAGGGTGTCAGATGATCGGCTATGGATGTACACTTTTCTGATAATATTCCTTTCTCTACCCAATGGTATAAAGGGCATATCAAAGTGTGGGCAAAGGGTCTGTTTGTGTTTATACAGAGGATCAAAGCCCAATTTGGCTACCCAGAAAATGAACTAAGATATGATATGAAGAAAAACTTCCAACTTCAGCACTCTCTGGAAGAGACATACCAGAAGATGATCATCAAAAAACCTCAACAAAGATCCAGGCGATGGTGCAGTTGTAGCTGCATTCATCCCATCGGTTCCTGGACTTGCCATTGGAATGAAGGAGATATCTAAGCTGGCCTGTGCATACAGTAAAACAACAAGTTTGACTGGATCTATACTGTTTTAACTCAACCAAGAATTAGGAGAAGTGCAAGTTGTAGCACTCCAAAATCTTACAACTACAGACTATCTACTGTTAAAAGAACATATGGGATGTGAACAGTTCCCAGGAATGGGTTGTTTTAATTTGTCTGATTTCTCTCAGACTGTTCAAGTACAGTTGGACAATATCCATTATATCATAGACAAATTTTCACAAATGCCTAGAGTGCCTAACTGGTTTTCTTGGCTTCACTGGAGATAGCTGGTAATTATAGATATGCTTTGGTTATGTAACTGTATTCCTATTATGTTAATGTGTGCACGCAATTTACTTAGGAGCTTAAAACCTATACATGCTTAAGTTACTCTACAAGAAGATACGTCAAAGAAATAATCAATCTTCCCATGTTTTCTTCCATCTGCTACCTCTATAGCTTTTCTTCTTCCTTCCTAATTACAACCCTTAAATAGAATTCGTGCCTCATATCGAATTCACTGAGTATCATAACTCCTCCAAGTGGTAAAGATACCTCAAGACAAATGCTGGGCATAGAAGCCACAGGGCATAATAAATCTGCAAAGAAGTAAAAAGCTAAGCTTTTCAAACAATATGGCTTCTCTCTCACTTACCAACTTTACATTTCCCTGTATGGCCCCGGAAGATGACTGGTTAGCCAGAGATGGGTAAGATTCCTCAAGGGAGGAACAACCTAAGACAGGCACAGTCACAGGGGGGCCATCAGGTGAGAAATTGGGGATCAACAGAGGTGAGGCTTAGAACCTCACCCCCTCTGTTTTGAGGGAACTCTTCTGCATCCGTGGATGTTTTATTGCCCTTGTCTAGCTTGGATTAACACGTAGTCTACAGGCACACACCTGATCATCTACATTTGCTCTCTTATAACACTAAACTATGTTTTCTACCTTTATCTTGCATTTCTACCTTTATGTTACCTACCACTTCAGCATTTTATTAAAAATAAAAATAATAATAATAATAAGAGTTAAATGTGGGATTCACATATAAATCAAGTATAAAAATCACACGAATATTCATATTTGACCTGATTGTTTATAGTTCATAATGAGTCATCAAAACCGAAAGTTTCTGTGATGACTGCCCTTGTACTGTTCACCATGTAAGAACTTATTCACTATGTAAGAATTTGTTCACCATGTAAGAACTTGTTTGTTATGCTTCAGAAGATTGGAGACTGATGAGAATTAGGCTTGGGGTGGATTAATGATTGTGTATTGAGCATTGACTCCCCTGTACAGAATTTTATTGTTGTTAACAACCATTTGATCAATAAATATGAGAGATGCCCTCTAAAAAAAAAAAAGAAAATCAGAGATGAAAAAAAAAATAAAAAAAAATAAAAGGGAAACTCAAAGCTAAGAAATTTTTCCCCTATTAAGAAATGTCTCCTACTAGGGGATCCATTTTTCCCCTGGTAGGGAATGTCCACCTTGAGAAAATATGTCCAAATCTATATGTCTGTCATCTATCTAAAATCTAAATCCACCTTGACAAATTGAATTTTCAGTACTTATGAAATATTAAGTTCAGAATTTTTAAGAACTCCACTATACTTTTCAAGACTACATCAAATAAAATATTAAATTCTGTTGAATTATTCAACTATTCATTTGACTGAGCAGCCAAAGAATCTTGGTATAGAAGACTCTAAATATGAAGTTCATAGTCAGATCTTTTTATCAGAGTATAGTTAAGAGAACATTTACTAAATAGTCAGTAATTTAGCATGACAGGAAATGTGTAATGGCTTTCCACATACAAATTTTTTCCAAACTCACCAGCAACAGGCTAGCCAGTATCTGCATACCTCTTTGGAAATGTCTCCATGAGTGGATCCCAGTGGAAACAGTTCTCTTGCTTTTAAAACTCACCAGTGTAAATATTTCCTGCATCTGGCAGCTTTGTTCTTGTGTGTATCAACTTAGGTTTGGCCAACTTCTCAGGACTTCAGATTTAGGGGAAGTGAGGCAGATGTGGGAACTGTTACATATTACTCAGGATAGCAGCACTAGAGCTGAGCTTCCAATGGAGGTGACAGATGTCTCTGGGGGTGGTGTCCTTACCTGTGGCATGACTTTATGGTGTGGCTATCTATTGACTGCACTTTTGGTTGTAGTTCCTATCTTGGGGTCACCCTGTTCTTTAGGTTTTCCATAATTCTGAGAATAAATCAATATTCTTCCAGTGAATTATTTTCTGCTCGAGTTAGCTACTCTGTTTCTGTTTTTTGCAATGAAGCCTGATAGAGTATGACATGAGAATATACTAACATCATGGATTTATGAAATACTGAGACCTTTTTAAATGAAATTTTATTTTTATTTGCTTTTGAAAACCATTTTTCATTTTTTCTAGAAGCTTGAAATTAAGAGTTAAATTCTCAAGGCTTTTGGGATTTTATTTTTGGAAGTGTCACCAAAAGCTTATACCTGACAATTACAGAAGATCTGACTCTATTTTACTGTGCATATTTATCAAGTAGTGACCTATTCAGATTCAGATTTTATTTTCTTACTAAGCAATTGTCTTGGGGAATTCATGGTTAACTATCAAAGTCACAGAATAATGGAGGTTATATCTCTTTCACTATGTTATGTGAGGAAATGGAATATTGTCATATTTTCTTGAGAAAAAGATATGAAATACTGCAAAAATCTAATTTTAGAATGAGCAATAATTAAACTTCAAAAGAAACAAGAGGAATGACAACTTGGAAAATATAGCATAGCAACCTTTATTCACATCACTGTATTTACTAATAATAGACGTGGAAACTGAAGTCACATTGCAAAGAGAGGATATTTTTCACAATAGATCTAGGTAGCAGAAAGTCCACACACCAGAAGATGCATGCATGTACATGCATGTGCAGACATGCGTGCACACACACACGCATGCACACACACGTGTGCACACACACACAGGAAGTAAGTCTTTCTTTGGCAACATTTTTCTACTATTTTTCTAGGAGAAAATACACAATGTTGCATATGTATCAAGTATACATATGTGTCAAGTTTGTTCTCTTCGGTTCTTGTGCCCACGAAACAAAGAATTGAAAGTCAGAGACACAGTAGGGAAGCAGAGTGAAAGTTTTATTTCAATATACCCCAAGGGAGGAGTGGGCTAGAGTCAAGGTAGGCAAAGGCCCTGATCTTTTAGGGTACGGCCTGTTTATCATGTCCTACCCAGGAGGTGCCTCTTTGATTGACAGATTGAGGTCATTTGATCGACAGCTCTACTTGGTGAGCATGTCTTTTCCCAAAATGTACACAGAAACGCAGGGGTAGGGGAGCAAAATTGCAACTTTATTTTATTAAGGATTATAATAAAGTGTGGTTTGGGTGGTTCTTAGTTTTGTTCAATTGTGCCTGCACTGTGTGCATTGTGATCTGGTTGGGACCAGTCTGGCCTGGTCCCCATAGGCAAGAAGTTACCTCCCTGTGCTTTAAAGCTTTTGTTGTCTTCAGGTGAGACCTCCTAACTGGGAGTTTTTTCCTTGAACCTTATCTTCCCCTTCCCTTTCCCTGGCTGCTCTTGTCTTATCTTTCTACTTAAAACATACATTGTTAATTTCTTTTATTTTCTCTCTCTCTATCTCTTTCTTTTCATCTTTCTTTCCCCCCTCCCACCTCCTTCTCCCTCTCCCATTGTCTCTTTTTTCAGATTTAAGATGAAATTGGATTCCTAAAGAAAGGATTAGAGAAACATATGCCTTTTCCTCAGTTTGTTGATAGCCTTCCAAACATCCAGGTTAACTGTCCCAGACAATAGCTTTTAGATGGCCCTTTAAAGGTTACCTAGCACATTTTCCTGTAAAATGAATAAATGAATGAGCGGATGGATATCATGTGACCATTTTAAGTTATGGGACAAAGGTTAAGATAAATGTCTTTTCCATCCAAATTAAAATTTAATTTTTGAAATATCTAAAATCGACAGATGAAAGAGTCTTCTTGAAATTATATTAGCCAGAGAATGTACCTCAACATAAAAATGGAGATCATTATATGTCTTATGTTACCTGATAAGAGATACACATTTGTCACATATTAAACCTTAAAAGCTTTGTTAATATATTGTTAAGATTGAATTATGGCTGAATAGGTATTTCTGAACACACATACTACTTTATCTTTAAATTGGAAATGTACATATCCCAGAAAAAAATTATTCCAAAATTTTTTTCAAGTTCAGTCTTTCCAAAACTGAAGGAATGAAACAGCGGCAGACTCACAGACTCCAAGAGGGAACTAGCGGTTACCAAAGGGAAAAGGGGTGGGTGGGTGGGGAGGGAGGGAGAAGGGTATTAAGGGTTTTATGATTAGCACACATAATGTGGGGGGGGGGGGCACGGGGAAAGCAGTATAACACAGAGAAGATAAGCAGTAACTCTATAACATCTTAGTATGCTGATAGTATGTGGGGAGGACTTGATAACATGGGTGAATGCAGTAACCACAGTATTGCTCATGTGAAATCTTCATAAGAATGTATATTAGTGATACCCTAATAAAAAAAGAAAGTTCAGTCTTTCTCCTTGATAACATTTAAAGTTATTAGACAGTAAGACTTTCAAAAACATAAACTAGTTATCTATTTATCAACAGGAAAGATATGTTTCCAGAAATAAATTTTATTCAAAATAAAGAAAATCTGTTTTTCTCCATGTCAGCATTAAAGCAGGTGCCATCTTTTGATTAATGAAACACAAGATGTTACTTATGCTAAAATCTTAGCAAATGAAACTTAAACAGAAACTTGGCTACACCGTATCATTTCTTCTTTTCTTTCTTTCTTTTTTTTTTTTTTTTGAATTATCCAGAATACCACATGGCTGGCTTGCAAGCTTATTTTCCAGATCACTGACAGCAAAGCAGCTTTGCATTTGTGTATATATGTGTATCATTTTGAAAGACATCTGCCTGAAGCAGTTTCAAATCTCTGGCAACAATTCTCAAGGAGTTTGTCACAAGTGAGCCATTGACCACATTTTTGTCAGGTCACTTGTCAAAAGTATGGTTGGGAAATGTCAATTTTCAGGGCCACCATAGTCCACATTTATGAAACTACTTGGAAAAGTATGTAAGAGTCCTGTGGATCTTTTTGGATGCTTTAGAACTATCAGGAAAACTTTGCTCTTTATTACTAGCGTATTATAATTTCCAACGAATATTTTATAAGTCCTTTTTCTAAAATATGATCCCCAAGTTTTCTCAGGAAATTCTTGGAGTACTTGTTTAAGCACAATTCAAAACTGCAGGAGGTAGAAGTCTGCTGTGGTTTAGTGTAGAGTTAACTTTTTTCAATGTAAAAAGGTCAAAATTAATGAAGAAACTAGCAAATTCAAAGTTCTACTGAGGAACGACCTACTGCTTTTAGCAATTCATTTGAAATGAAGGAGCAAAACCACCTCCTTTAACATTTTAAAGCTTTGGAAGACTAATGAACCATGCTACCTCCTGTAGTTCCTACCAAACCAAAATCTGTGCAAAGACTGGGTTCATTAGCATTAAGTGGAAGCAGACCATTTGGCTCTTGCAGTTGGTTTTTGTAATGTTTTCACCAATACAATTGTATCTGAGTTGATGAAATATTGTTATCAACTATTTCTTTATTTTTATTTTTGTATTAAATTCCTATTATCACAGAATTAAATGTCCCTCTCTCCAAATGACAGAAAGACTTTCTTTTATTAACAAGTGTCCAAAGGTAGATTCTTGAAGCAAGGGGGTTCTTGTTATGTTTTAATTGTTCACTTCTCTTCTGTATGTCCAAACTGTTGAGTAATGGTTTGTGGAATGAGGAAGAAAATGAAAAAAGAGTGAATAGAGAGAATGAATGTACAGTTTTAAATTAAAAAATAACTTGTTTTTTTCTGTGTCATTATATAGAGATTATATTATCAAACCTCAAAATATTGGTAATTCACAGAATTCACTCTTGTAAGGTTTTTACATCTCATCATTTTAAGGAAATATTTGTGTTGCATTGAAAAGCGGTACATTATTTAGAACATACCCTTCTCTGTTACCTGATCCTATTCTATGGGGACTCTACCTTTCACTGCATTTGAAATATTTTACAAGTTGTAGATAAATGATACTAAGGTGGAATAGTCCTTATCTGTAGGCATGTAAATAAATTCTGTTGGTTAAATATTCAATTGCATGTTCTTCCTTTCTCTGGAAGAAACCAGTCTTGCTTTCATTAGCATACCAACTTCAGCATTCTTGATTATAAATGTGTCTGTTCTTTGGGTTTCCTTTTACTGCTAGTAGCATTTTACTTGGTTGTACATTAATGAATTAATATATTTGTTTTGGATGTGTATGAAAGTCATGCTTTTCATTTCTTTCAATCTAAAGAGTGATGTTCACAGGATCTGTATTGTTTTTGTATTTTGACAACAAAATACAAATGTATTCCATAGGTTTCATACAGTTTAATTTCCAAAATTAGAATCTCCCTCTTGTTCTACTGCCCCAACACAAAACAGCTGTGAGTATAATGAGTATTTTGATATAAATTCGCTCAAACAACATCACTTAAGATTAAAATCAGAATTCTATTGTGAATTAAAAAAAATTTGTGTATGTACTCTGATCTCTATTTTCCTAAGAATTCTGTTGATTGCAGATGCCTGGGAGTAGTCACCGGATTGTCCACAACTTGGCTGGTCTTTTGAGAGATACACAGGATTATGGTGAGATCCTCCATTTGGTGTGATGGATCTAATATTACCAACTGCTGTGTGTCCAATGGCAATTTCCCACCCTAAGAGTTTTAGCTGAGATATATAATGTGATTTGCCTTTAAACTCCATACTCTCTGGAAGCACTGGAAAATAAAGAGATGGCAAAAAAGAAAAAAAAATGTATATATACACATGAGTTACTTATATATAAATGTAAGTATACCTATAGTTGTTTGTGAAGCTAATAATGCGATCACATCCTTTTCCTAGTCTTAAGAAGGCTAATGGAAGTAAAAACAAATTGGGAGTGTTCCAGCATTACAGATTTAGCTCAAATATGCCAAATAGTAGAAGTGTGATCTTCAACAAGATACTTAAACTTTCTGAATCTAATCTAGTTTACATCATCAATACATGACAATAATGCCATTTCAAAGTACTGCAAAAGTCAGAGCAGCAATGACTGCTAAGTGCCTTACAAAATGCAAGGTAGAAATAGTTGTGACTTAGGACTAAATCTAGCTGCCACATCTGTCTCTAAAGTGGAGCATGTTTCTTAGACTGAAGGCTTGAGTAAGCTGTGCTAGTTTACCTAGGATTATTGTGCATGGAGTTTTTAGGGAGAAGACTGAAAACTGTTCCTCCTTTCTTTCTCTCCAGGAAGATTAGAAAGTTCAACTGAAATCAACATGGGTCTATTCAGCATCTTACTGAAGACCATGACTGGTAAGCAGCCTATCAGTGTGTTCTGATAAACTGCTCCAAAGCCCCTTTGTTTGGGAACAGCTTAAATACTTTTTTACAGCAGGGGATGGGTACAGGGAAAATGTTCTATCAGTCAAATACATTAGGGCAATGTCCTAAAAGAACAGACAATGAATATCCTTATGCCATCTATGTCTGAAAAAACAAGTTTAAGAACCAGACATTTTGTCTTCTTTTGAGCATTCCAGGCTGTTTCTTTTTTCTTTTCTTTTTCTTTTTCTTTTTTCTTTTTTCCCTGGTATGGGTGCTGGGTGAGGGGCTGTGAGTCTTGGGACACAGGCAAGAGTGGCTGCAGGGCATCATCACAGCACAGCGGGAGCTGACCTGGCTGACCTGAGCTTCCACAGCCTGTGCAGCTCTTGCCTGTAGGACCACCATGGGGAACAACAAAACTTCATTTTATTTCACAAAATATTTATTTGGTGCATTTGCCATTTTTTCTCCTCCCACTTGAGATGTCAATTCCTAAATATTTTCAGTAAAGTTGGAATTATTAGAAAAAAGTTCATGTGAATGTAAAGACATATACTTCTTGGGAATTTCAGGGGAAGTACATTGATTCTTTGGCATTTAGATCAAATTCTGCTATCTTGAATGAATTATTCTTAGAAATTTTTCTCTTAAAATTCTTAAATTTTTGGCTGACAGACTAATGCAAACAACTATTTTCCAAATACCTGCATGTCATTTTGAAATATCCATGTTCTGACATACTACATTCGGAGAGAAAATAGCTTTGCTTTGCATGGTAGCTTTCAGGGTCTGAGACTCAATACTTCTGTTTCCATGTGATTGAGTGCACAATACAAGTTACAAAGGGAGAAATAATGAGTCAGTGGGAAAATCAGATGTTTATTAGTGTGTTTTTCTTTTTTGTCAGGGAAAGGGTTTGGTAGATATGGTTTTTCCAGACTAGCAATGACACCCATATTTCAGAATAGCTTATTACAACAGCATGGATCTTTTTGTATGGTTTTTTGTTTTGCTTATCTATCGTACTGTTCCCTTTTATTCAGTTGAACATCATAGATGGACAGATTTGGAGAAGAGGGTTTAAATCATTCATATGGGGTGGCTCTCATTTATATACTATAACAATCAGAAATTAAGGGTTTTCAGCCAAATCACATTTTGTTTGAAAAGCAAGGTGTTTAGGTGTTTTTAAGTAAATCATATTTGAATGCTCTGAGGTAGAGTATATACTCCCTGTTTTATACCTAGTTGGCTTATCAAATTATATTATCTGCTTGACTCCTTTAGGCATTTGAGTTTTCAGATGCTTAGCCTATAAAACCAACAGAATTTTACCATCAGCCTCTATTGCTAACTCTGCTGCATTTCAGCAGGTAAAAGTTCTAAATAATTGATAATAAGATCTCTCCAGAAAACTTCTTTAGGCTAGATGTAGTTCAGTTTGTCTACCCTTTTGTGAATTAGTAACAGAGAGAAAGGCTACAATGTGGAACTCTTTGAAACTATAGCATCTAACATTTTCGCCCTGTACTGCTTTGGAGTATCTGAAAGAATTGAGTGTAGTACAGTGGATCAGTGGAAAATAAAGAAGGAAATAGTAGAAATATGGTTAAATTATTGTTTCTTCCTTTTTTCTCGTGAACTAATACTTTTTAAATGAGTCAAATACATATTTTAATTGATAAACTGACTTTATATTCACCTATCGGAAACAGTACAATATATTTTACATCAGATTATGAAATATGGATGTTTTACTAAAAGACAGGAAGAGCTTTTTTCCAGTCTTTAAAGTAAATACATATTCAAAGGATCTTAAGGCATACCATTTATTCATATTCATATCTATTGAAATACTGTACATCCACATACTTCAATAAATAGTTAAAAACCTGACCTCTTTTTAAATCACTTCTGAATTTCAAAAAACAATTTTTATTGAAAAGATTAAATAGGTAACTTTTGGCTGTGTCGCAAAGCTAAGTACAATGGATAAATTAACAATTGTTCAATAAATCTGATCAATATAGATGATTGGCTTTGATAAATTTCTCAGAGCTTTCTGGGTTCACATATTGGGGTATTTGTATACGTATTTTGTCCAGAATTACTCTGGTTATTTTCTCAGTTCTCCAGTCTACTTTCTAGATATAGCTAAAATGTTATGATGAAGAATTAATTTTTCAGTTAAGTCTTAATCCCTCCCACCCTGCAAAAGTGGCTTTAACTTTGACATTCTCTCTCTCAGATCTTTTAGTGTCCCCACCAAAACACAATAATATAACTTGGGCAGTTCTTTTCTTTATGTAATTGCTGTACAATGGGAACTTAATGGTGTAACAGGACTTATGTTTTGAATGGGATTATTGTAAAACTTAATTACACCACTTGGAGTTAAACCAAGAATGCAAACAAATTAAATCAACTACCCTATTCTAGCTCTTCCCTTCCCTCCTTCCTTGCTTTCTTCTTTCTTTTCTTCCTTCCTTCCCTACCTCTTCTCTCCTTCCTTCCCTCATCCTTCTTCCTCCTTCCCTTTTTTCTCTCTCTTTACCTCCATCCCTTTTCTGCCCTTTACTTTCCACTCTCCTTTCTCAAGTACTCTTTATTTTTCTTCTTTCTTTGAAACAAAAATTCAGGGGCAACTAAAAGAGTCCCACAAATGGACCTTGTGGAAACATAATGCTGAAATGAATAGCTAGAAAAAAATTGTTACAGATCAAAAGATAAATCAATTTCATAAAACTGCTATTCTGAAATTGCAACAATCTTGTACAGTCAGGACTGATAAAATGGAGTAATCAGACATTTCATATGTCCATAAATGTAAAATCATCTACTTGAACATTATATGCAATACATTCACACAAAAAAGCAAATACTGTAGCCTTATTTGAACAATATTGAACTCATAAATACTCATGATTTCACTCTGTTCAGGGGCCTAAGGACTAGGAATGCTGCTGTGATACAGAAAAACATAGTGAATACCTCCTCTATTTAAAAATGTCACTCAAGAAAGTCTCTTCTAACATAAAGGCAAATACATATAGCTACTGAGCTATGACTGTACTTCTGTCACATTCTATGGGAAAAACACCAGACTCCACAAATTCGGAATCATGACAACACTTTGAACTAATTATTTGGTTCATCCATAGTTTATACCTCGATTTACCTCACATTTACCCTACAAACCTTACGAAGAGGAGGTATTTTTAACTCTAGGAAAGTGGTCACTGTATAGTATGTATTATGTTTCTTTCTCCCAAACAATGGTACTGATGGTTAACACTTTTGTGGTAGCACCACTATTTCTAGTAAGTAGATTATTATGGAGTGTGCCACTTTAAAGCTGCAATACAAAAAAGAAAGCAAAAAATTGTAGTTTACTTACCAATTCCACAAAGAATATTTAAAAAGCAAGTCAATAATAATCATAGTTAAAATGCCATGTGTTCAAAAAAAACCCTGTTTTTAATACTCAGTCAAAATAATGTCATAAATTATTACATTGAGTAAATTTAATAGCATCATGTCATATTATTGCCATTATGTGAAAACCTTGTATATTTATGCCTCCTCATTTGGGATTCATTTTTCTAATTAAAATAGATTTATAGTGCACTTTGGGCCTAAATTTCAGGTGGAAAAAAATCACAATTTTCAAGCCATCTCTTTTATGGCAAAATATTAGATATTGTAAATATGTACAACCTCTGCAAAATTTCTTGTATCAAACTTTATTAGTAGTTTTTTATAATTATTATGACTTGCAAAAGGGGGCTATTTGCAGAAATCTCTCTAAGTGTAGTGAAATTGTTAGCTTTATTAAACTTGTATAATGGCTTTCAAGGTGATGGTCTTTTTTCAATAAAGAGTAAAACCATCAAGCTATTCCTGTAATATAATACTTCATAGAGTAACAGCATTTTCCTTCAAAAATGTAGTTTTCATTCATTGTGATTTAAATGATTTAATATTCATAATTTAATAATTAACATACATTGATACTCTCATCACTGGCGTCTTCATTTGATCACATCTTACATACAGCATGTCAGAAGAAATAAAATAGGGTAATTTTTTCTTTTTCTTTCTTTTGGCCTTATTTGTTCGAGCTTACATAGCTACAGAGAAGATTTTATTAGAGAATTAGTTCTTTCAGGGTTTGATGTGCTGCATACCAGTATGGAATATTTATTATAATATATTTTGGAAATTTTTTTATGTAACATGCAATCCAAACTGTCAACTGAGAGATGTTTTCAGCTGGAAAATATGCAAAATGCTCCTGTCCAGGGAAGTACTGCATCTATCATACCAAGTTACCTGCCACAGAACCAAATTAATTTTGAGTGCTTACCAACTCATGTAATATTAGGTGATCAGACTTTGTGTCCTTTCTGAGAAACGATCTTAAACATTTGGTCTTGGAATAGTGACAGGGAAAGATGCTGTATGGGTAGGTAATCCCTTGGATGGACTGTGCTAGCATTTTCAAAGGGAATTATTTACCAAAGTGGATCTAATATGTAACTGCAACTAAAGAAATCATTCGGTAAATTTACTTGTACTATGTTAGTTAAATTGTTTTTCATCACAAAACTGAGTTCCTGAGGGGCAAAATTCTCAAACCCCACAGATAATGAGGGAAGAAGTTTTTACAGTCCAAGAGTTCCTTCATTCTTTAGATATAGTTCAACTACATCATTGTGGATTATTTTTGCTTTCAAATTGTAGGATTTGGCAAAACATTTTTCTTCATTGTAGATGAAGAGAAAAATAGTATTTTATGAAGGCACACCCATGCTGAACTTACAGGAAAGAGAAGCAGAGCTGCACAGTTATATTACAAGGCTCATTCCTGAAACCTGAATGTCATGCGAGCAGGAAAATCTAGATATGTGTTATATTTTGAAGAAATGATGTAAAGGCAATATTATTTGCTTTTTTATCAAAAAAAGAAAAAATGCGTCTTTGTAAATGTGGACTGACTCTTATTGAAACAGGGAAATGAATGCTTGTATTGCAGCCTTAAAGAATCATGTATTCACTGCAATATTCGTTTTTGTAAACTACAGCCTGCAACCTAGCAGACCATGACTGAATGCTTTTGAAAAGTTGTAGATTACAAACATGAAATCACAATTAATATCCTCTAAAAGTAATTTCAGAGCTTTCACGTCTTAAAAAAAAAGGACAATGTGTACTGCTTCACAAGGTAATGTAGCTAATCAAAGAAAGAGTAGAATTAAAGTATTTACATAATGAGCAATTCTACAGAAGGCGATCATCCCCATGTAAGCACTGCTGATTATATCCCACGCTGCCTTTAACAAACTGTACCAGATTGGATCCAGCCATCAGCACTTTCAGAGAATCCTTAAAAGCCTTTTATGGGTCTTTAAATTTATTGTAGAATGGCATTCTTCAGGTAGAATATACTGGTGAAAGAGGACAGTGTCAACACAAGGTACCAGCAGGAGAACAGAACGTCAGCGCTCCCGGTAATTCCGTACTGGGCTGTACTTGGAGCTGGAAAGGAATGGAAAAGATTAAATCAAAATCTAATTTGTGTCTTGCAGGATCTTAACAATAATCAAAGGGCAGCCGGGTATCTCAGGGGAAGCACAGGCATTGGAGTCAGACAGGCGGGTTCACATCTGGCTCTGCTGGATGACAATGGCCTACTCGACTGACCTCTCTGAGCTTCATTTTTTTCAAGGGCAATAATGGAAATAACTTTAATCTACCTGGCAGGGCTGCAAGTGAGAATTGGAGATGAAGCACTGGGCTGGACACATGCTAAGTACTCAGTAAACAGCAGCTAACATTAGTCTTCCTCTTATGTGCATTGTAAATACAGTATTAGTGGACAATATTCATACATGCATATATTTTTAAATTTATTTTTATTCAAATATAATTGACATACACACTATTATGTGAGTTTAAGGTATACAACTATTTGATTTGATACATTCATGTATTGCAGTATGATTACTATCATAGTGTTAACACCTCTTATCACATTACATAATTATCATTTCTTTTATGTGGTAGGAACAATTAAGATCTAGTCTCTTAGCAACTTTGAAGGTTATAACAGAGTATTATTGTCCATAATCACTATGTTTTGCATTAGTTCTCCAGGACTTAATTTATCGACTAATTTCAAGTTTGTACCCTTAAACAACATATCCCCAGTTGCCCCACTCACAGAATAACCACACAATTCTACTCTATTTTTATGAGTTAGCTGTTTTAGATTCCACATATAGGCAATATCATGCATATATGAAAATGTTTGTGGCTCACTTTCATTGGCCAAATGCTGCACTAAATTCTGGAAAAATAAAGAGCATCCTGTTCGAACCTTTTTTTTTTTTTCTTTTTGGACTTGAGGAAAGATATTTAAATAATTATAATACAATCCTAGGAGTACTAACGTTGCATGTACAAACCTCAGTGATAAAAGAAAATTGTGTGTTTAAATCCTTGCCTGAAACCTAGAAGAAATGGACAACTTCCTAGAAAAATACAACCTCCCAAGACTGACCAAGGAAGAAACACAAAAGTTAAACAAACCAATTACGAGCAAAGAAATTGAAACAGTAATCAAAAAACTACCCAAGAACAAAACCCCGGAGCCGGACGGATTTACCTCGGAATTTTATCAGACACACAGAGAAGACATAATACCCATTCTCCTTAAAGTGTTCCACAAAATAGAAGAAGAGGGAATACTCCCAAACTCATTCTATGAAGCCAATATTACCCTAATACCAAAACCAGGCAAAGACCCCACCAAAAAAGAAAATTACAGACCAATATCCCTGATGAATGTAGATGCAAAAATACTCAATAAAATATTAGCAAACAGAATTCAACAGTATATCAAAAGGATCATACACCATGACCAAGTGGGGTTCATCCCAGGGATGCAAGGATGGTACAACATTCGAAAATCCATCAACATCATCCACCACATCAACAAAAAGAAAGACAAAAACCACATGATCATCTCCATAGATGCTGAAAAAGCATTTGACAAAATTCAACATCCATTCATGATAAAAACTCTCAGCAAAATGGGAATAGAGGGCAAGTACCTCAACATAATAAAGGCCATATATGATAAACCCACAGCCAGCATTATACTGAACAGTGAGAAGCTGAAAGCATTTCCTCTGAGATCGGGAACCAGACAGGGATGCCCACTCTCCCCACTGTTATTTAACATGGTACTGGAGGTCCTCGCCACGGCAATCAGACAAAACAAAGAAATACAAGGAATCCAGATTGGTAAAGAAGAAGTTAAACTGTCACTATTTGCAGATGATATGATACTGTACATAAAAAACTCTAAAGACTCCACTCCAAAACTACTAGAACTGATATCGGAATACAGCAAAGTTGCAGGATACAAAATTAACACACAGAAATCTGTAGCTTTCCTATACACTAACAATGAACCAATAGAAAGAGAAATCAGGAAAACAATTCCATTCACCATTGCATCAAAAAGAATAAAATACCTAGGAATAAACCTAACCAAAGAAGTGAAAGACTTATACTCTGAAAACTATAAGTCACACTTAAAAGAAATTAAAGGGGACACTAATAAATGGAAACTCATCCCATGCTCATGGCTAGGAAGAATTAATATCGTCAAAATGGCCATCCTGCCCAAAGCAATATACAAATATGATGCAATCCCTATCAAATTACCAGCAACATTCTTCAATGAATTGGAACAAATAATTCAAAAATTCATATGGAAACACCAAAGACGCCGAATAGCCAAAGCAATCCTGAAAAAGAAGAATAAAGTAGGGGGGATCACACTCCCCAACTTCAAGCTCTACTACAAAGCCATAGTAATCAAGACAATTTGGTACTGGCACAAGAACAGAGCCACAGACCAGTGGAACAGATTAGGGACTCCAGAAATTAATCCAAACATATATGGTCAATTAATATTTGATAAAGGAGCCATGGACATACAATGGCAAAATGACAGTCTCTTCAACAGACGGTGCTGGCAAAACTGGACAGCTACATGTAGGAGAATGAAACTGGACCATTGTCTAACCCCATATACAAAGGTAAACTCAAAATGGATCAAAGACCTGAATGTAAGTCATGAAACCATTAAACTCTTGGAAAAAAACATAGGCAAAAACCTCTTAGACATAAACATGAGTGACCTCTTCTTGAACACATCTCCCCAGGCAAGGAAAACAACAGCAAAAAGGAGCAAGTGGGACTACATTAAGCTGAAAAGCTTCTGTACAGCGAAAGACACCATCAATAGAACAAAAAGGAACCCTACAGTATGGGAGAATATATTTGAAAATGACAGATCCGATAAATGCTTGACGTCCAGAATATATAAAGAGCTCACATGCCTCAACAAACAAAAAACAAACAACCCAATTAAAAAATGGGCAGAGGAACTGAACAAACAGTTCTCTAAAAAAGAAATACAGATGGCCAACAGACACATGAAAAGATGCTCCACATCGCTAATTATCAGAGAAATGCAAATTAAAACTACAGTGGGGTATCACCTCACACCAGTAAGGATGGCTGCCGTCCAAAAGACAAACAACAACAAATGTTGGCGAGGCTGTGGAGAAAGGGGAACCCTCCTACACTGCTGGTGGGAATGTAAATTAGTTCAACCATTGTGGAAAGCAGTATGGAGGTTCATCAAAATGCTCAAAACAGACCTACCATTTGACCCAGGAATTCCACTCCTAGGAATTTACCCTAAGAACGCAGCAATCAAGTTTGAGAAAGACAGATGCACCCCTATGTTTATCGCAGCACTATTCACAATAGCCAAGAATTGGAAGCAACCTAAATGTCCATTCGTAGATGAATGGATAAAGAAGATGTGGTACATATACACAATGGAATACTACTCAGTCATAAGAAGAGGGAAAATCCTACCATTTGCAGCAACATGGATGGAGCTGGAGAGTATTATGCTCAGTGAAATAAGCCAAGAGAAGAAAGAGAAATACCAAATGATTTCACTCATCTGAGGAGTATAGGAACAAAGGGAAAACTGAAGTAACAAAACAGCAGCCAAATTACAGAACCCCAAAATGGACTAACAGAAGATCAAGGCCTAGCTTGGATACCCAGAAAATGAACTAAGATACGATATGAGGAGGAGCTTCCAGCATCAGCACTCTCTGGAGGACTTGTGCCGGGGGATGATCATCAAAAAGCCTCCACAGGGATCTGGACGATGCTGCGGTTGTGGCTGCATCCAGCCCACCGTCTCCTGGACTTGCCATAGGAATGAAGAGGGAGATGTCTAGGCTGGCATGTGCATACAGTGAGACAACGAATTTGACCGGATCTGTACTGTTGGAACTCAACCAGGAGTTGGGAGGGGTGCAAGTTGTAGCACTCCAAAATCTCATGACTATAGACTATCTACGGTTAAAAGAACATATGGGATGTGAACAGATCCCAGAAATGGGCTGCTTTAATTTGTCTGATTTTTCTCAGACTGTTCAAGTACAGTTGGACAATATCCATCATATCATAGATAAATTTTCACAAATGCCTAGGGTGCCTAAATGGTTTTCTTGGCTTCACTGGAGATGGCTGGTAATTATAGATTTGCTTTGTTTATGTCACCGTATTCCTATTATGTTAATATGTGTGTGCAAATTAGTTAGCAGTTTAAAACCTATACATACTTAAGGTACTCTACAAGAAGATATGTCAAAGAAATAATCAATCCTCCCATGTTTCCTTCCATATGCTACATCTATAGCTCTTCTTCTTCCTTCCTAATTACAACCCTTAAATAGAATTCGTGCTTCATATCGAATTTACCGAGTATCATAATTCCTCCAGGTGGTAAAGATACCTTGAGACAAGTGCTGGGCATAGAAGCCACAGGGCTTAAATCTGCAAAGAAGTAAAAAGCTAACCTTTTCAAACAATATGGCTTCTCTCTCACTTACCAACTTTACATTTCCCTGTATGGCCCCGGAAGATGACTGGTTAGCCAGAGACGGGTAAGACTCCTCAAGGGAGGAATAACCTAAGACAGGCACAGTCACAGGGGGGCCATCAGGTGAGAAATCGGGGAACAACAGTGGTGAAGCTTAGAACCTCACCCCCCCTCTTTTGAGAGATAGCTTCTGCACCCGTGGATGTTTTATTGCCCTTGTCTAGCTCAGATTAGCACATAGTCTACAGGCACACACATGATCATCTACAATTGCTCTCTTACAACACTAAACTATGTTTTCTACCTTTATCTTGCATCTACCTACCACTTCAGCATTTTATTAAAAATAAAAATAATAACAATAATAGAGGGAGAAATGTGGGATCAACATATAAATCAAGTACAAAAATCAAATGAATATTCATATTTGACCTGATTGTTTATAGGTCATAATGCGTGATCAAAACCGAAAGTTTCTGTGATGAATGCCCTTGTACTGTTCACCATGTAAGAATTTATTCACTATGTAAGAATTCGTTCACCATGTTAGAACTTGTTTGTTATGCTTCAGAAGATTGGAGACTGATGAGAATTAGGCTTGAGATGGATTAATGATAGTACATTGAGCATTGACCCCCCCCTATACTGAATTTTATTGTTGTTAACAACCATTTGATCAATAAATATGAGAGATGCCCTCTCAAAAAAAAAAAAAAAATCCTTGTCTGGACAAGGGAGTGTGATTTAACAAAGTTTTACCAAAAAGGACCATCATTTAGGTAGAGGAAAAAATATATTCAAAGGTATGAAAAAAGGAGAGAGCATGGCATATATTCTAGGATCTAAAACTAGATAAATCTTGCTGGACCATGAAGTTTGAGGCCTGGAGTGGTGGGAATTGAAGCAGGAACTCTGGACAGATAGAATTATCATCTCCATTGTAATGAAAAAGAGTTTAGCATTTTAGCTGAAGGAAATTCTGAAGAATTTTGAGCTGTTGAATTGTATGATAACATTTCTACTTGAGGACTATCAGTCTTATACATAGAGAAGCTCATGTGATACTTGGCTAACAGTCATACTGAATTTTCAATGAGAGATTTCACTTAGGGATTCACTAAGCTGGGAGTGTTGTGGGAATCTATGGAGTGGATTCCGTACGAGGACAGTCACTCATTTTGAATGTGAATTATACTGTGTTCTAGAAATTGTGTTGCAGGCATGCTCAGCTTTGCTTGATACTGATTCTCATTTACCACAATAACAATAGTAATAGTAAGAAACCCCACCAACATACTTTTAATTACTTTTTCTTAATGAAACCTGGATTTGAAGCACTGCTTCCAGATAGAAAATGAACAATGCACTTAAAAAAAAAGTCCCATTTCACTCCCATATCCCTAAATCAAATCCAGGAGCAGTTTTAATCACCCAGAGTTTGGATTACCAGCAGGCTTTTTTTAATACAACTTTCATCCAGTGGCTACTTTTCCATGTTATAGAAAGCATACATTGTTTTGTTTCTACCTCTAAGAAGTTAAAGGGGAGGAAAGGTGCACTGACCCCTGCCAGTGGGAAGTTTCCTTGACAGCACCCCTGTTGATTCCAGGTGAATGAGATTCAAGGACTGAGAGCACGATTCTCTAGGAAGCAGAGCAAAATCAGCTATTTCCTACTTTGCATCACAAATGATTTTTAAAAACTGAGAAGATGATGAAGAAACTGTGTTGTTGAACAGATAGCTTTTCAGTTTTTCAGTTTTGATATTATAAGAAGCCTAATTTAAAACCATGAAACTCCTTAAATTATTTTCTCTTGTTCAAGACCTAGAAAGACATTTTATTTTTAAAAACATAAATAAATATTTAACTGATCTGTTACCTTCTCAATGACAGCTATTTCAGAGTTATTTTTGCTGTTGTTTTTAAGAATCTTGAGTGCAATAAAACCAATATAATAGTAGAGGACTAATAATGAGCAAAGCATACAAAATGATTTCATAAAAAAAGAAATAGATTTTACAAGCCAAGTGTACAGAGCAAAGATAACATTTTTATTATCACAACAAATTAAATAGTACATTAAGTGGGTAGCTTATAGGGGACTTCAAACTTTTTATCCATCCTTTAAAATGCATTTTTGAGGCAATCTTTTCTGAATCCCCTGTCCTATAGCAAGCTGAGCAGATTACTCCATTGTGTCATTAGACCACTATATATATATATATTCCTTTTATACAACTATCACTCTGCATTGCAAATATTTGTATACATATGTATTTCTCTCACCAGACTTTAAATTCTCCTAGGTCATGTTTTGTTTATTTACTGTTTTCAAATTCAAAGTATGGCAAACTATGGAATACAACAAATGCTTAAGAAATGTCTGTTGAATAAATGACTCAATTAAATAAATGATAGGTCAGAGTTAAAAAGATATTTCTCTCCTACAAAATGGAATCTCTTCTGAAGCAAGCCACGTAGCTATCAGCTAGAAAATCTACAGTATAGCTTTCATTCATTCAGCAAATATATATTGAACTGGGTACCAGGGACTGTACTAACTGCTGGCATGCAATAGCTGATAAGATAGATATGGTTCTTTTAATTCCATGTAACCTCATATGTACTTTTTTATATCATACCACCAATGCCATCTTTTTCCCCAATGTGCCTTTATCTTCTACTCAGACTTCTATTGTCTTAGACATGACAAAGGTATAGCAATAATATATTTAAAAATTAAATATTACTTTGCAATTAAGAGGGTGTATATTTTGCCACTGATATCTCAACTTGATGTACTTTTTAGTTGTTTGTGAATGAACTGCTTCTATTAGTCCTAAAATCGAATAAGAGCCCATTGCTTATTATTAGCCTGCAATTATTATAGGGAATGGACTGTTGAATAGCCATTGATGATTAGTATATCAAAAAACAAAGAGTAAAGTTAGTCAAGGAAATGTTATTTCAGGTTAGATATCTGATGCCAAGCCATATACCATGATTCATACTCCTTCAGTATATACTGAGCATCTTTTATGTTTTGAGGATTGAACGTAGGCAAAATGAGTAATACTCAATCTCTTCTCTTAGAAAATTTCATTCTAGTTGGAATTATAAATAAAAAGGCAGATATAGAACATTAGTATATATATAATTATAAGGAAATTGAACAAATAAAGGAGAGCTCTCCAAAGAATCATGGAAGGTAAGTAGACCAGGCAGCAGATCCAAATATAGTTTTTTTTAAAAATACAATGATGTATATATATATATATATCTCAGGTTTTAATATATGGTGATATAGGAGGCAGAGCCAGGATGGCGGTGTGAGTAGAGCAGCGGAAATCTCCTCCCAAAACCACATATATCTATGAAAATATAACAAAGACATCTCTTCCTAAAATAGAGACCAGAGGACATAGGAAAACATCCAGACCACATCCACACCTGCAAGAACCCAGCGCCTCATGAAGGGGGTAAGATACAAGCCCCGGCCCAGCGGGACCCGAGCACCCCTCCCGCCGGCTCCTGGTGGGTAGAGAGGAGTCAGCAGGGAGAGAGAGAGAGAGCCCAGGACTACTGAACACCCAGCCCCAGCCATCCAGACCAGAGCGCAGACACAGTGCATGCGTGGGGTCCTGGATACTAGGGAAACAGGGCAGCAGGCCGACGCCAGAGAACAAAGAAACGGGAGTGGTCTTTTTTTTTTTTTGGCGAGTGCTTTTTGGAAGCCTTAAAGGGACAGGGACCCCAATACTAGGGAAACAGGGCAGCAAGACCGGTGAGCAAGTGCCTGAGACAGGCGCCTGAGGACAAAGAAAATCGTGCGTTTTTCCCTTTTTTCTTTTTTTAAAAAAATTATTTATTTAATTTTTTTTTTTTCTCTTTCATTGTTGCTGTTGTTGTTTTGGTTTGGAGAGGGCTTTTTGAAAGTCTTAAAGGGGCAGAACAGGACACTTAGCCCAGAGGCAGGGAATCTGGGGATCTCTGGGCACTATAACCCCCTGGGCAACAGGGAGCACAGAGGCCCCTTATGGAGATAAATCGCCTCCCGGCCACTCCCCCTCCAACGGGGCTCCACCATTTTGGAGAAGCAGCTCCAGCCAGGCCACGCCCACAGCAACAGCGGAGATAAACTCCATAGCAGCTGGGCAGGTAGCAGAAGCCCTGTCTGCACACAGCTGACAAGCATAAGCCACTAGAGGTCGCTATTCTCCCAGGAGAGGAAGGCCACAAACCAACAAGAAGGGAAGCTCTTCCAGCGGTCACTTGTACCAGCTCTGCAAACTATCTCTATCACCATGAAAAGGCAAAACTACAGGCAGACAAAGATCACAGAGACAACACCTGAGAAGGAGACAGACCTAACCAGTCTTCCTGAAAAAGAATTCACAATAAAAATCATGAACATGCTGACAGAGATGCAGAGAAAAATGCCAGAGCAATGGGATGAGATGCAGAGAAAAATGCAAGAGCAATGGGATGAAGTCCGGAGGGAGATCACAGATGTCAGGAAGGAGATCACAGAAGTGAAACAAACCCTGGAAGGATTTATAAGCAGAATGGATAAGATGCAAGTGGCCATTGAAGGAATAGAAACCAGAGAACAGGAACATATAGAAGCTGACATAGAGAGAGATAAAAGGCTCTCCAGGAAAGAAACAACACTAAAAGAACTATGTGACCAATCCAAAAGGAATAATATTCATATTATAGGGGTACCAGAAGAAGAAGAAAGAGGAAAAGGGATAGAAAGTCTCTTTGAAGAAATAATTGCTGAAAACTTCCCCAAACTGGGGGAGGAAATAATTGAACAGACCACGGAAATACACAGAACCCCCAACAGAAAGGATCCAAGGAGGACAACACCAAAACACATAATAATTAAAATGGCAAGGATCAAGGACAAGGAAAGAGTTTTAAAGGCAGCTAGAGAGAAAAAGGTCACCTATAAAGGAAAACCCATCAGGCTAACATCAGACTTCTCGACAGAAACCTTACAGGCCAGAAGAGAATGGTATGATATATTTAATGCAATGAAACAGAAGGGGCTTGAACCAAGGATACTGTATCCAGCATGACTATCATTTAAATATGATGGTGGGATTAAACAATTCCCAGACAAGCAAAAGCTGAGGGAATTTGCTTCCCACAAACCAGCTCTACAGGGCATCCTACAGGGACTGCTCTAGATGGGAGCACTCCTAAAAAGAGCACAGAACAAAACACACAACATATGAAGAATGGAGGAGGAGGAATAAGAAGGGAGAGAAGAAAAGAATCTCCAGACAGTGTATATAACAGCTCAATAAGCGAGGTAAGTTAGGCAGTAAGATACTAAAGAAGCTAACCTTGAACCTTTGGTAACCACGAATTTAAAGCCTGCAATGGCAATAAGTACATATCTCTCAATAGTCACCTAAATGTAAATGGACTTAATGCACCAATCGAAAGACACACAGTAATAGAATGGATAAAAAAGCAAGATCAATCTATATGCTGCTTACAAGAAACTCAACTCAAACCCAAAGATATACACAGACTAAAAGTCAAGGGATGGAAAAACATATTTCAGGCAAACAACAGCGAGAAGAAAGCAGGGGTTGCAGTACCAATATCAGACAAAATAGACCACAAAACAAAGAAAGTAACAAGAGACAAAGAAGGCCACTACATAATGATAAAGGGCTCAGTCCAACAAGAGGATATAACCATTCTTAATATATATGCACCCAACACAGGAGCACCAGCATATATGGAACAAATACTAACAGAACTAAAGAGGGAAATAGACTGCAGTGCATTCATTTTAGGAGACTTCAACACACCACTCACCCCAAAGGATAGATCCACCGGGCAGAAAATAAGTAAGGACACACAGGCACTTACTGCCTATTTTGATCAATAGAACAAAAAGGAATCTCAAATATATAGGAGAATATATTTGAAAATGACAGATCCGATAAAGGCTTGACATCAAGAATATATAAAGAGCTCACATGCCTCATCAAACAAAAAACAAACAACCCAATTAAAAAATGGGCAGAGGAACTGAACAAACAGTTCTCTAAAAAAGAAATACAGATGGCCAACAGACACATGAAAAGATGCTCCACATCGCTAATTATCAGAGAAATGCAAATTAAAACTACAGTGGGGTATCACCTCACACCAGTAAGGATGGCTGCCGTCCAAAAGACAAACAACAACAAATGTTGGCGAGGCTGTGGAGAAAGGGGAACCCTCCTACACTGCTGGTGGGAATGTAAATTAGTTCAACCATTGTGGAAAGCAGTATGGAGGTTCATCAAAATGCTCAAAACAGACCTACCATTTGACCCAGGAATTCCACTCCTAGGAATTTACCCTAAGAACGCAGCAATCAAGTTTGAGAAAGACAGATGCACCCCTATGTTTATCGCAGCACTATTCACAATAGCCAAGAATTGGAAGCAACCTAAATGTCCATTGGTAGATGAATGGATAAAGAAGATGTGGTACATATACACAATGGAATACTACTCAGCCATAAGAAGAGGGAAAATCCTACCATTTGCAGCAACATGGATGGAGCTGGAGAGTATTATGCTCAGTGAAATAAGCCAAGAGGAGAAAGAGAAATATCAAATGATTTCATTCATCTGAGGAGTATAAGAACAAAGGAGAAACTGAAGGAACAAAACAGCAGTGGAATTACAGAATCCAAAAATGGACTAACAAGTACCAAAGGGAAAGGAACTGGGGAGGATGGGTGGGCAGGGAGGGATAAGGGGGGGGAAGAAGAAGGGGGGTATTAAGATTAGCATGCATGGGGGGGACGGAGAAAGGGGAGAGAGGGCTGTACAACACAGAGAGGACAAGTAGTGATTCTACAACATTTTGCTATGCTGATGGACAGTGACTGTAATGTGGTTTTTAGGGGGGACTTGGTATAAGGGAGAGCATAGTAAACATAGTATTCTTCATGTAAGTGTAGATTAAAGATTAATAAAAAGAAAAAAAAAGAAAGAAAGAAAAGGGGGATTACTCCTTGATAGGATAAAACTATTGGTAAATCAAATATTAACACATGCTTTAAATATCCTTAATTTTGATCACTTAAAGGGTGTCAGATGATCGGCTATGGAGGTACTCTTTTCTGATAATATTCCTTTCTCTTAATAAAAATAAAAATAATAAAAATAAAAAGCATTTCCTGTGTGCTAACCTCCAATGAATTCTACACAGTGGTATAGAGGGCATGTCAAAGTGTGGGCAAAGGGTCTGTTTGTTTTTATGCAGAAGATCAAGGCTTAGCTTGAATACCCAGAAAAATGAACTAAGATATGATATGAGGAGGAGCTTACGGCATCAGCACTCTCTGGAGGACTCGTGCCGGGGAATGATCATCAAAATGCCTCCACAGGGATCCAGGCGATGCTGCGGTTGTGGCTGCGTCCATCCCACCGTTTCCTGGACTTGCCATTGGAATGAGGAGGGAGATGTCTAGGCTGGCATGTGCATACAGTGAGACAACGAATTTGACAGGATCTGTACTGTTGGAACTCAACCAGGAGTTGGGAGGGGCGCAAGTTGTAGTGCTCCAAAATCTTACGACTATAGACTATCTACGGTTAAAAGAACATATTGGACGTGAACAGATCCCAGAAATGGGTTGCTTTAATTTGTCTGATTTCTCTCAGATTGTTCAAGTACAGTTGGACAATATCCATCATATCATAGACAAATTTTCACAAATGCCTAGGGTGCCTAAATGGTTTTCTTGGCTTCACTGGAGATGGCTGGTAATTATAGATTTGCTTTGTTAATGTCACCGTATTCCTATTATGTTAATATGTGTGTGCAAGTTAGTTAGTAGTTTAAAACCTATACATGCTTAAGGTACTCTATAAGAAGATATGTCAAAGAAATAATCAATCCTCTCATGTTTTCTTCCATATGCTACATCTATAGCTTTTCTTCTTCCTTCCTAATTACAACCCTTAAATAGAATTCGTGCTTCATATCGAATTTACCGAGTATCATAATTCCTCCAGGTGGTAAAGATACCTTGAGACAAGTGCTGGGCATAGAAGCCACAGGGCTTAAATCTGCAAAGAAGTAAAAAGCTAACCTTTTCAAACAATATGGCTTCTCTCTCACTTACCAACTTTACATTTCCCTGTATGGCCCCGGAAGATGACTGGTTAGCCAGAGACGGGTAAGACTTCTCAAGGGAGGAATAACCTAAGACAGGCACAGTCACAGGGGGGCCATCAGGTGAGAAATCGGGGAACAACAGTGGTGAAGCTTAGAACCTCACCCCCCACTCTTTTGAGAGATAGCTTCTGCACCCGTGGATGTTTTATTGCCCTTGTCTAGCTCAGATTAGCACATAGTCTACAGGCACACACATGATCATCTACAATTGCTCTCTTACAACAGTAAACTATGTTTTTTACCTTTATCTTGCATCTACCTACCACTTCAGCATTTTATTAAAAATAAAAATAATAATAATAATAATAAAGGGAGAAATGTGGAATCCACATATAAATCAAGTATAAAAATCAAACGAATATTCATATTTGACCTGATTGTTTATAGTTCATAATGCGTGATCAAAACCGAAAGTTTCTGTGATGAATGCCCTTGTACTGTTCACCATGTAAGAATTTATTCACTATGTAAGAATTCGTTCTCCATCTAAGAACTTGTTCATTATGCTTCAGAAGATTGGAGACTGACGAGAATAAGGCTTGAGATGGATTAATGATTGTGCATTGAGCATTGACCCCCCTATACAGAATTTTATTGTTGTTAACAACCATTTGATCAGTAAGTATGAGATGCCCTCTCAAAAAAAAAATACGGACG
This sequence comes from Manis javanica, assembly GCF_040802235.1. NCBI lineage: Eukaryota > Metazoa > Chordata > Mammalia > Pholidota > Manidae > Manis > Manis javanica. Next base: position 58,809,280 of record NC_133159.1, read on the forward strand.
TGGTGCTCTATCACTGTTTTCACATTGTAAAAATTTCAAACAAACCGTTGACATAAAATTATCTCTTGAAAAAAAATATGGTGATATAGTGATGTTTTAAAAATAGCATTTACTTGGGCTATCCTATTATTATATAACCTCAGTCCTATTAACTGATGTTTATTATGTATTTTTTTGTGACTTAGCTGAGTGATTTAGAGCACAGGGATTAATGGTACTGTGTTTAGGAGTCTCAGTACTATTTGGGCAATTAGATTTGTTTGACATTTTAAATCCCAATTAGCTATTTAAGAAATTAGAGAAAATGTTAAGAAATTATAGAAAATAACTGTTAGCTATTAAAAATCAGCTTCAAGACTCAATGCAAATATGAGAGCCTTTAAAAAGAGAAAAGCTACTATAAAATCCCACATGCCAGATTATTTGGCATAGCATTTGATATCATATTGACATATCTGTCTTTCTCCATTAGACCAAGAACATATTTAAGCCAAGATTTCTTTTATGTATCTTTTATGAATGGTATGGAACACATTCTAGTACTCAGTACATGTTCCATAAATATTTGTTGGATGATGATAATGTTGATACTCACTTCCCACAGTCACCATGAGCATACAGGAGGACACAGTACCTTCACATCTTTTCCTGAAAGAATATTGCCTTTTACCTCTCATATTTTACTTTCTTCCTTCCCTGCTTTTAGGTTTATTATTACCTCCTAAGACCTACACAGTGTCAGAATACCTCTCTTCAGCATTTCGGTGAGAGGGCAGATCATGAGGCAGATAGTACAGGGGAAGGACATGCGTGAGACTGTAGTATCAGCCTCCTGCACCAACAGGCAGGAAGTGTGCGTGAGCCCATGGACCCCAGGCACAGTCCTGAATGTCTTGGGAGACACCCCCGGCACTGCTGGGATGGTGAGCACTGCTGTATGTTCTCTGCTATGTTTTTAGTTGCATGTGAGCCTCATGCTGCTACTCATCCTAAGGAAATGTAGGAGGGATGAGTAGGTGAGAAGAGGCACCATTGGGCTAGTCTGACTGTTTTGGGTTCATTTTGAGTGATATGGGAAATCATAGAAGAGTTCTGAGCAGAAGGGTAGCTGACATTTTTAAGTGATTGCTTGGCTGTTCTGTGGACAACAGATTGTATGAGAGGAGGCAAGAAGAGAAAGCTATGCTAGCCCCCAACTATTTAGGAAGCCAAAGCTATTGGCTATTTAGGAAGCCAAAGCCCCATAGCTCAGGATTCAGAGACCTCTGTTATATGGTTCTAGTCAATTTATCCAAATTCATACACACTCTTACTCCAGTCACATAGCCATTTTCTGAACACACAGAGTATTTTCATTACTCCCTGTCATTTGCACATGTTTATCCTTAAGCTTAAGTGGCCTTCTTCCTAGCCCCCTTTTCTACCTGTCAAAGTTTTACTCATCCTTAAAGATCTAAAACACCACCTCCCCCATGAGGCCCTTCAATGTCTCTAATAAAACTGTTAGTCCTCTGCTTATACCTGATTTCAAAAATAATTCCTTTTTAACTTAATAATAAATTATACATATTTTTTTCTCCACTGAACTGCAAGCATATTGAAGTTACAGAACATTCTTCCCTATAATGTGTGCATTTGTATCTTTTATCAAATGTGTTCAATAGATGTTTATTGAATTGAATGTGGGAAAGTATTCCTAAATGTAGAATTGTCTAATTCAAGACAATTTTGATAAAATATCCTATTTCAAAAGTTGTTCCTATGATGACTTGTTCTTAAGACAGAATGTGTGAAGGGGAAACTGTTCTGTTTCTTTCTTACTATTTATTTAATTGTCTTTGGTTTTGAGAAGAATGGAGAAAGGAGAAGTTTAAATTGAGAAGGAAAGGAGAAAGAAAAGGGAAGGGAAGGGAAGAAAACAAAAGGGTGAAGATTTAAAACAGGGAGAGAGAGAGAGAGAGAGAATGCCCAGACCTTGAACAATGTGCTAGATGTTTTCATGTTCACCCTTTTATTTAAGAAAAAGGAAGAGAAAGAAAGAATGAAATGGGGTATGATGGAGGCTACATTAGTGTGGTTTACAGATCAGAATTTAAAAGAAAGAAAAGTCTGGTTGTTATTCTTTCCACTCTCTTAGTAAAGCTAAAGGCATTCTGGTTTTAAATATAATGCATATACTCTGTGGACTGTAGATCCAGATGATGTTGGCTCAAAGTCCAACTCCACTTCTTTCTAACTGGACTGACCTAGGCACATTTCATAACTGCGTTCGTTCAGAATCTTCATCTGTAAATGAGGATTGGCCACATCTCAAAAGTCATTGTAAAGATTAAATGTGTTGATACATTTAAACCACCCAGTACAGCATCCAACACAGGACAAACACTTCCTCATGTGTTATCTAAACACTCTTCATTTTCTCATTCATTAGCAAAAGCATTTCTAAGTCACTGAGCAAAATAGAAATGGCCCCTGTTCCCACTGAATTTTTTCTTTAGCTTGAGATGTTTTCCAAGGAACAGCGTATTTTACTTCATCCTTTATCTACACTTCGTTAAGCTGTCCTTTATTTTATCTTACAAAATATGTATTCTCTTCATTAACTTGGCTTCAAAATTTTGGAGGACTTTTATTTAATGCCAATGACTACTAGGTAAATTGGCCGGTCTCCTCTGGGTTGCGGGTTCCAAAGAGAACAGGGTGGGCGCGGCCTTCGGCGCCATGTTGGGTTTGGGCGGGGCTCACAGAGATAAGCGCCCGGCTAGGTGTGCGGTTCAGGCCTTCAGGATGTCTCCCAGTTGTCAACCAAAAGATCCAATCTGGGCTTGAACACTTATCTTACATCTTGTCTAATTATGATTATCACTCACAATTACTTACAGCTGCTGTATATTATTTTCAGCCTTGGCAGTTTTCCCTTGTATTGCTCCAGTTTTTATTTTTAGGCAAAAGCAAATGTAACTGAAATATTTAGTTTGGTATAATACCAATTACTTGCCTAGGCAATTTCCTTAAATTACTCAAGCTTTAACTAAACTAGCCTTGAGTTATATTTTTAAGATTCTTGTTGCAATCTCAGGTAGAGTTACTTTAACTATATTAACTCTGCTTACATAAGAAAAAGCTGGCCTCAACTTAATTTTACTGAGGAAGCTTGTATCTTAATGGGGAATGAATGATTTACACCTAAATTAGATTTCATATAAAAGAGAGTGATTAATGTGGAGTCAAAATAGAGTGCACATTAGTTTCCTGAGAAATTATGCACCATTGATTGGATCCAAAAGACAGTGCAGCTCTGCTTCATTACATACTGTGGGAGGAGTTTGCTCAAAAGATTTTAATCCTCTCATTAACAATAGCCACCCCTTAACACTGTCAGCATGTGGAGAGAATTATCCAGAGAGTGAGATGCACCTAGACTGCTTGTATTACTTAGTTTTGCCTAAACATTGCTGGAGATTAGGGGAGGAGAAGAGCACTAAAATGGGACATGGCTTTACAGTTGAATGTTCAGGGGACATCACCTCAGTATTCTTTTCAATGCTATTTCTAATGCAATCCAATGGCCCAGGTCCTAAAATGCAGTGAACTGCGTTAAAGTCACAGCACAGACAAGCCATGTGTTATGTAGCACCCTACACCTGCAGCACAACGGGTTCCAGGGCCAAGGCTTTGTTTATGCAGACAGTCCGTGCCCTGCACTGCAGACCCCCAGATCTTCTTCCCCTAGGAATTGGGGTTGAGGAATGACTGAGTAGTACAGTTATCATGTGGTAAGGTTACCAATATATAATTTTTCAGTTTTTTTACTCAACACACCTTTACTGTACCATTCAATGTTTCTTAGAATACACAAAGAGAAAGAGTATGCCCCACTTTTCAAGCAACTCTCAGTCTGATAAACTAAGGCTTAACTTAGGAACCTCTACCACAGTCAGTTCCACTCCTATTTAGAGAGAGAAAGTAAGAATTGGATAAATGGCTTTGAATTTATGCCAGTCAGCCTTCCTTTTCATCTTCCTTAGAAGGAATCAGGCTAACAAGGGCACATTGTCCTCCTTTTCTCAAATTAGTAGCCTAAGGTTATAGAATATTTAGATACTTATTCTAACATTTTAGATTTTTACTTATTCATTTGGTCAAAAGTGGAATGCCTGTCTTCAGGAAGTTCCAAAATCTTTTACAGACTGAGCCTTCACAAGCATAAAAACGTAAAATAATAATTTTCACAGAGGCCATCTCTGTTTTGTGTTATAAACTATGAGGAGACTAGTTGGAGAAATCACTCTTTCTGACTCATGGAATTTCCCTGCCAGCTTGTTCAAATAGCTTGTACTAAACTATTTCTTCAACAAACCACTGTCCTTGAATCCTTTTCTGCCTGCTGAGTATCCATTTTGCCAAAGTTCATGGTACACAATCCTATTTACTCAGCATCAACCACATTAGGAATTTTAAACATATGTTTTTCTCTGTTACTACCCATATTCAGAAAAAAAGTATTTATCTACAAATAGCCAGATGAAGCTCTCCAAGACTATTACCTCTAATTTGAGCTAAGGAGAATAAATAAGCAATCACCCAAATAGAAACAAATCCTGCTGCCTTTTCCTGTCCTTCACAGTCATTGAAAAAAGTTTCGAAGCATGAATTGTTCATCAATATCTTCTAAATGCATTAGACTTTTTTTGTTTACTGTATTTTTAGCAAATCAGAAGTAATTTACATTGATCTATGGTAGCTCTGTTTTGAAGCACATTGCCAATAGAGCTAGTAATTTTGCATAACCCCAAATGATTCTTTGAACTTGGGCCAAGTCCACTTATATATTTGTTCCAGGTTGGTTTGCAAATGGGTTTCTATATGAGTGTCACCACATATTTTGGAGTATGTGTGTATGTGTGTGGGTGTGTGCATAAGTGTTTTAAAAGCTGGCTTTGTTACGTGAAATAAGTACACAAATATACAATACAAATTGCCATGACTATGTAGATTTTAGTTGGAGCCTTTAAGGCATTATCTAGCTGAAGAAAAGAGATTTTACAGAAATAAAAATAGAAACCCAGCTGTGTTCTTAAGGTCACTAATAGTCACTGCCATCAGCTGTGTCATCAATGTGACATTGCTAGTGTGGTAAAAACTGGGAGAAATTGCAGACCTAGTAAACATTTTTGCAAGTTGAGGGAGTTTTTACAATTTTACATGTATTGGCTATGTGGGTATGAAATTACTTACATTCTTCTGTGTTTAAACTTGGGGTTTTAATGATCAAACTATCCTGTCTATTAAATTTTATTCTTTACTTCTTTTTTAGGAAGGTTCTCTTAAACCAGCTTCTTTCCTGTTATTTTACAACATTGTTCTTTCAGCATTAAGATCGAGAATTTCATAAGGTTTATCTTTTCCATTTTTCACAATATTCCACTTACCTTCCAAATTTCTTCTTAGCTTTTCAAATGCAATAAAGACCAGTGATTATCTAGCGCCGTAGTTCTGATTTACTTAAATTGCTCCACTTGTTATGCTTCAGATTGATTTTCAGTTATTCTCAATGATTCTCTAATCATTGCCATTATATTTGGGCTATTTAAAAAACCTTAATAAAATCCAAACGACTTCATATGGAATTCAAGACCTTCTGTGTTCTTTCCCAAAGCTACTTTTTCCGGCTCTATGGCTGACAGCTCACTGCCACCGTGTGCACCAGTCACACCAGGCAGGAAAGCACTCCAGTCTACATGTTGGAACAGTACTCATCTTTCCATGCCCACCTCAAATGCTGCCTGCTCACAAAATTAGAGCTTGTTGGAACTCCAAGGAATGTTGGGGATGATCCAAAACAAACCTCCCATTTTATAGATAAGGAGATGAGGCTGGTGATGATTGAATGCCGTGTTTACGTTAGAGGTGAAAATAAGACTAGTGCTCAGGGATGCTGATTCTGTGCTTCCTTATTTTTGGAGCTCCCTGAATTCCTGCCTAACCCTACTTAAAATTAACCTGCCAATTCCTTTTTTTCTCCCGTGCCATTTATTTTTGCCTACACTTTATCACTCTCATGTTTACCTCCTTCAAGAGCTTTAACTTTTCTTGAAAACAAAGATCATGTTTAATTTACTTTTGTATCAATCACAGCATTTGATTAAGTGATTGGATTGTCAAAACATTTGTTACTAAAGACTATAAATGAATCGTCTTAATTTCTTCAGTTTAATGACCTTTGACTACACAGGGATGGTAATTTCATCAATCAGGAATTCAGGATTTGGAAACAGTGACTCTCATTGTAGAGGAAGATTGGTTCTATTTTATTGAAAAGAAGAATCTTGTTTTCTTAGATATCTCTGAGGACATCATACCATAAACATAGTTTGGCGTGCGTACACGCGCGAACACACACACACCAAAAGATCTTTTGAAGAATCACTCTTGTTACTAATATTTATTGGAATATGTTAGCTATGAAAGGAGACTATATCTATAACAAACACACCATGTACCAGCTAGTATCTCTATACCTCAGTTTTCTCAGCTAAACAAAGGGGACAAAAACATCTTCTTTATAGAGTTGTGATAAGAAAATATACTTGGCACAGTGCTCATTTAAGTGTTCATTACATGGTAACTTTTAAGATGTATTGTTATTTCTACAACAAGGACCAATGTAAGCCTTTACCTTGGTCAAGAAAAAACATCCAGTTGTTGGAAAGAGGTCATGTATACCTCAAAATCCTAGGAATTTGAAACAATACTAACAATGCCAACAATATGCTCCCTCAAAAGCACAGCCCGAAAAATGCAGATCAGAAAATTTATTTATCAAACAAATAATGCTTGAGTACTTACAAATACTTAAGGAGCACTTACTATGCTCAATATACTGTTCTCTGTGCTGGGATGCAGTCTTCATATGTAATTCTTCTAAGTAGACCACAATGCTCTAAATAAACCACACTCTTGAACCCCCTGGTTGCAATCTGTGTTTCTTGTACTTGGAATCACCTTATGCTTCCTTCCAAATTTCTAGCCTCCACTTGACATACTTTTACTTCTCCTTAAGGACCTGATTCAGGGGTTACCTCCATGATAATCTGCTTGGTTCTTTAACCATTACTTGCTGTGGGTAACACTGCAGTATTTCCAGAATCTCCTGCCTAACTTTAGTGCATCTCCATATCAACAGGGGTTTCTAAGGGGTGGAGAGTAGTTCATCTCCATATCAATGAGTAATTACGTGGGCAGCAGAGGGCTTATTTGAACCTGAGAGAGAGACACTGGATGGCTTTTTGTAAGCAATAAACAAGTTTTAAACTTTATTTCTCCCTTTGACTGGTTTCGGTTTCAGCTAGGTATTTTGCCCCAGGATTTTCTCTCCCTGGAGTTACACGTGCTCCCTCCCTTGATGCCCCACTGCAGGTCAAATTCCTGTCACAGCCTTGCTCACTAACTTGCCGCCTTACCTAGACTGTGAGGTCATAAAGACCACGGACTTTGATTTTTTCATTTCTTTACTTCTCTTTTTCTCTTCCCAAGTGGCTAGCACACTAATGCAATATAATAAGGGCTTAATAAATAATGCTCTTTTTATCTCCACGTGAGAATAATTTGCAAAATATATTTGTTTCACATACTTTTTGTATCTTGCCTTCCATCCTCTCCTTATGTTTTTACTTTAACTGCTGCTATGACAACGAGCTTTGTGCAGGGCAAACAATTTTGAAATATATTCCACATGGCTCCTCAGAGGACCCCTAGTAAGAAGGAACCCAGTGACCCACAGCAGGGACCAGATCAATGATATGTTCTTGGATGACTGACTTTCTCTACTCTGTTCAAATTTTTCCAATATCCCACCAGTGTTCCTTGAAGTTCCTTTCCAAAATAATCACTTATAAACAAGCTGCTCATTTTGGGGGGAGCCAGACAAAGAATGAAGATGAGAAGAACAACAGGTTATGAATACTGTGTCTGTGCAATTTTATACCCTCTTATAGTGCATGGTGCTTTGCACAGAGTAGGTAGTTAATAAATTATTTTTGGATAAATTAATTGAAAGTAAATAATTATTCTATATCTTTGCCTCCACTCTTCTTGACTCATAATTCAGTTACATCACTTTTATGAGGTTTGCATTAATTATATTGTTAGAACACACATACCCTTAACAATGTAAAAGGGGTCTTAAAATCCTAATTAAATCTGATTTTTTTCCTCATAGATTTTATCCCAAGAAGAATATTACCCACTGTTTTATGCTATCATCATTTTGGTTTCTGCTATACCAGCAACATTGCCTAATGAAAGTTCTGTCTCCTACTGTATTTCTTAAATATTTAAAAGCACTCATGGTTCTTATATTTTTATTATGACTTCAACTATAAAATACTCTTCTCCCTATGACCTTGAAATGCTCTTTTCTCAAGGCTCCAGCCTGCCTTACATTTTCTGCCTAAGGAAGCTTGTAAAATGGGAAAATGGGAAATACAACTACTATGAAAGGAACTTGGGGACATGCGCACAAAAATCAAATTGAGAGAGTTCTAGTCCAAAGAATGGTCCAGTAAAGGATGAAAAAAAAATCAATACATTTGCATATATATTCATATATATAGTATGGGAGAATATATATGTAGAATCAATCATATTGATTCTAGCACTAAACACATTATGCAATCTGGATTCATATTGATTTTTAAGGATGTTTAATAACTTCCTTCCACTGAAATAGGTATGATATGCTGCTCTTAATCTCACTGGATACTAGTTACAAAATTTAAAAATAAGGGGTGTGAGAGAGCCCAGATATAAACCCATACATATATGTCTATTAATCTGTGATAAAGGGGCCATGAATATACAATGGTGAAAAGACAGCCTCTTCAAAAACCGGTGTTGGCAAAACTGGATACCTACATGTAAGAGGATAAAACTGGGTTATTGTCTACCTCCATACACAAAAGTAAACTCGAAATGGATCAAAGACCTAAATGTAAGCCATGAAACCATAAAACTCTTAGATGAAAACATAGACAAAAATATCTTGAATATAAACATGAACAATTTTTTCCAGGACACATCTCCTTAGGCAAGGGAAACAAAATAAAAAAGGAACAAGTGGGACTACATCAAACTAAAAAGCTTCTGTACAGCAAAAGACACCATCGGCAGAACAATAAGGCATCCTCTAGTATGGAAGAATATATATGTAAATGACTCATCTGATAAGGGATTAACATCCAAACTATATAAAGAACTCATATGTCTCAACACCCAAAAAACAAATAACCTGATTAAAAAATGGATGGAGGAACTGAATAGAAACTTCTCCAAAGAAGAAAGCCAACAGGCGCATGAAAAGATGCTCCACATCACTAATCATCAGGGAAATGAAAATTGAAACCACAATGAGTTAGCATCTCACACCAGTTAGAATGAACACTATCCAAAAGACAAGAAACAACAAATGCTGGTGAGCATGTGGAGAAATAGGAACCCTCCTACGTTGTTGGTGGGACTGCCAGTAGGTGCAACCTCTGTGGAAAGCAGTATGGAGGTTCCTCAAAAAACTAAAACTAAAAATAACATTTAACCCAGTAATTCCACTCCTAGAAATTTACCTGAAGAAAACAAAATCCCTGATTTGAAAAGACATATGCACCCCTATGTTTATCACCACACTATTTGCAACAGCCAAGATATGGAAGCAACCAAAGTATCCATCGATAGATGAATGGATTAAAGATATGTGGTACATATACACATTGGTATATTATTCAGCCATACAAAGAAAAGAAATCTTGCCATTTGAAACAACATGGATGGATCTAGAGGGTATTATGCTCAGTGAAATAAGCCAGGCAGAGAAAGACAAATGCCATATGATTTCACTTATTTGTGGAATAAAAAAACAAAGCAAAACCGAAGGAACAAAACAGCAGTAGACTCATAGACAGTGAAAGTGACTAGTAGTCACCAAGGGGGAGGGGTTGGGGCAGGAGAGTTGGGGAGGGAGAGGAGATAAAGGAGCACAGGAATTTGCAATCACAAAAGAAGCTGATCATGGGGACCGCTGAGCCACTGTGATGTACGTTTGAAACCAACATAAGATTGTATGTTAATGATACTTTAATTTTTAAAAAATCCACAAAATTACCCAACACACTTTACACCACTGCCATATCAGACTTTCAGAATCAGTGTAGGTCGTAGACCCCGCATTGGAATAATTTATATTCTGCAATTATATTGCTCCGGTCTTCTGTATATTACAAGATTTTCCTCCATAGTATGTCTCATATAGAAATCAAACAAAGGTGAATTCTGGTATGTTTTAATAAATGTGGTTTCTAACTTCAAAAAAAATGAGGGGTGGTAATTTTTTAAACTATTAAATCAGAACACCTTACTTCTGCTTCATTTTAATGGATATTGCAATGTGGCCCCTTACATCATGAAAGAATTTGTTACTATAACTGAAATTAGCCTTCCTGGGACTCTCTATCAACAGATAAATTTATATCTATGGTTCCTTTGATTGCAAATCACTAGGTGAAGCCTTTTTTTTTGTCATTTCATAAGACAAAGGCTTTAGTTTTTAAGAGATATGTCTATGTTAGCAGTATTTTCAATAATCCTTAACTAAAATACATACACTTAAACCTCAACCTGAAAATTAATCTTATACTTAGATAAGTTCCAAAATGAATAACTTGGGAGTAACTGATTTTCATAACACTAATCACATTATTTATTCAACAGATGCTTACTGAGAACTTACTGTGTGTTAGGCATTGTGCTTAGTGCTGAATATACAGGGATGAACAAGAACAGATCCTTGTCTTTGAGGAACTTATAGCCAAGTAGAAACAAAACATTCTGCTCTAGAAGAAAAGGGATGATTTTCACCAAATCATATATTATTAGAATCCCAGGGCTAAAAGAAACTTTGAGAAACTCTATTCCCTTTTGTCAAAGTATAATCAAATCAGAAATCTTGTTAGAGAAAGACATTTTAGGGTTATGCTATTTTAAAGCAAAAGGACTGAAGCCTGGAGAGGGAATTGCTACATAGAAAATTAATGCAAATCTGCAGACTTTGAGTTTGGTGTCCTTCCCAGCATACTGTACTGCCTACATTAATTTATTTAGTATCTTGTTTCAGTTTTTATAACTCTCATTGCTGATTAATATTGAATGTAGCAAATATAATCTTAAAATGTTTCTAAATATAATATGATCAAGATAATTTCATAGTCTAGTAAATTATACAAGTCACACACCCCTTTAGTCATATCAACCCATAAAATGCAAAATGAGTTTATTCTATATACATCCTAGAAATGATGCCATCAATTTTTGAAACATCAAATGCTTGAAATAATTTCCAACATCTATAGTTAGTGTATGATTTGCCTCTCTCATGTGTTCAACTTGGACTTTTCTAATGCATCAAGCATATGAAGCTCATAATATTTCCTTGTTAAATATCAATAATTGTCATATTAGAAATTACTATGAATGGTTAATTTGTTTAAAGGAGAATGAGAATTTTGTCCAGTATCAAAAGAATAGGACTCTGTAAAATTCTGCATATATATATATATATATATATATATAAACTGTGGCTTGATTTGTTAGTTTCTCAAAGGTACACATGAAACCAGAAAATTAGCATTCAGAACATCTTTTCATAAAATGCAGGGTTTTTTTGTTTTTTCAAGGGAAGGGACAGTTTTAGTTTATTATTTATGCTTGAGGTCAGGACTTGAAAACTTGAAAAATGGAAAAGGGATTAAGGGAATCATAGATTCCTAGAGAGCAAAGCTTAGTTTAAAAACAATAAATATGCCAATCTGGTTTTATTACAGTAACATTTCTCTCCCTTCTTAGTATGCCATTATCCAAGAGTAATTGCAAATGAAACCAGAGAATCACATTTAAATACATGTGTTCTAATATACATTTTCCATTTCCCACTAAATTAATTATCACTATTAATAAGGAAATTTATCATCATTCTAGTAGTCAAGAAGAATCTCTCAAACTCTCTGTAAGTTTATGTGCAAGATTTAAGGAAAGCAAGCATAAAGTCATTTACTTTCTTGTGTATTTTTAGAAACATGTCTGATTATAAAAAGGTTTGGGCTATATAATTGCATTGTGGTGTCCTTTTTTAAATCTTAAAATTAGAAAAGACAGATGATTATTTTCTCCCTTCACCACAAAGGGAAAGATATTAAATGTTAATATCTTATTGTTACACTTTTTCTCCTCAAGATAAAGAGATATAAAAAGGATGCAATAAGCACTCTGCATGTTCCTCCTAATCTTACCAGAATCTCCTCCTATATTAAACTATTTCTTGTCTATCCTGTTTAAACTATTCTCTGATATTCTTCACATATGAGCAAGATGATCCTTTGCTGAATTTAAACACTAGGGCAGCTACCAGATTATAAAGAGTAATAGCGCAGCTTTATCCACATGTCTAAATTAGAAACAAGAAACTCACCAATAACACAAACAGATTTTTTCATTAAGCAGCACTCCTGTTTATTACACAGCAACAATAACAATAATTTGTACGGATTTTAATTTAACATAGGAAACAAATCCCAGTTCCCCCATCTCTTTGATGCAGCTGGCTGCTCTACGCATAATGCTGATATACAATGGCAGTGTCTATTGTTACAGAACTGGCTTATTTGTGTATTGAAAGCTTCGTTCAAATTTGGATGGTTCAGAATGTTCAATGAAATGCACAAATTAACTAGTTCAGTATTCCTCAATTTGTCATAATGGTTTTTCTGTAAGTATTTTTCTTCTTTAAGGCAGCTGTAATGTCATTTTTATTTTATAAGGAACAAAGCGACAATTCCTGTGTAATCTCACTGTCCAACGCTAAAGGTTGGGAATCCTAGGTCAACCTCAAAGTCATTTAGTGGACTAGGAAAACCATCTCAGATTAAATCTGGGTTTAGCAGCTATAGAAAAAAAAAATAGAAAGCCTTATTTTATTGTTTGCTGAAAATTAAATGAAATATGATGTGAACATATTATGAAAAAGGTTTTGCAAGTGAAAGGAGGTGGCTGAGAAGAAGCCAAGTGGGTGCTGGAAAAGATACTGAAACCTAAACGATGTTGGGGAGCGAGTGGTCTAGGGAGACCCCATGACTGAAAACATCAACCAGAACACAAACATACTCATTTTGGATCCTTGCAAATACATCTCTTCATATGAGACATTTTGTGTCCTTTTCTATTCCTTGGTATAATTACTAAATTATACGAATTTAGTAATTCCAATTACCCTTTGAATTTCTATCCTAAAATGCACTTTATGCCATTAAATTGCAGTTGGGTTTGTTAAGTTATAGAGAAGGAGTTTTGAGTAAGTTTGCTCTCCAGATCACTGAATCAAGAAAAGAATAGATTCAAAAAGCTATTTTAAAATAAGAGAAAAACTAAAAAAAAACTTCAATGCCGCTTGTATCTTAGGTGTCAATTAGAGACCTATTTAATTGCATGTTGTTCATTGATGATATTACCTTCTCACCACTTTACTGATAAGTAGAGATCTGAGGTCTTTTTCCAGCTAGTTAGACATAATGCTAGAAAAACTAGACTCTTCTACTTGACATATATAACATTATATTACTTGCTGAGGAAATGTATTTCTGGTGTTGAATATAGAGTGGAATAAAAATCACATTATAATTATCAAACATTTGGCAAACATAAAAAGCACTTCCCAGAGTGTCGCTGTTTTTAATTCTTCAATTCTTTGATGACATCAGTATGACTCCCCCTGCCCATTTTCTTTTGCAAAGTTAATTGCTTTTACAACATTTTTAATATAAAGGATTAACACCTTCAACAAAATACTGAAGTACTACGAGCCTCGATTTTCTATCTGTAGGATGGGGTTATTGATACCCATGGGCTATAGGGAGCACTAGAGGAGATAATGTTTGCGACTGTGCTTTGTAACATATAAATCCGTTTGTAAAAGCAGTTTGATTTTAGGGCATAGTTCTCAGATGCTGATAACTGGGTCTTTAAAGAAAGTCCCTCTTAAATTTGTTGTCATTTGCTAAAGAATGGTATATGTCTTCAGGTGATGGATCAACACAATCATGAAGTGTGATGACCAAAAAACTACCTTATTTGGGTCAAATAAATTTCATTCACCTGGATGCTCAGTTGTATCTATTAATTGGTGTAATAAGGTATCTGACTTCTGTCTTTTATCATTCATTCATGCATTTGTGGATTCATTTAAGAAATATTTATTTAATATCTATCAGCCCAGAATTGCCTGGGTGTCACAGTAATCCCTCTTCCCCCATATCCCAAGATTCCCATCCCCTAATAGGTCAACACTAATCTACCTGCTGCTGTGAAAGGATTATGTAGATGTAAATAAAGCCCCCTCTTTACAATAGACTGGACTTGCTGTTGCCGACTTGAGGACAGAAGGGCCCATATGTGTCAAGAAATGCAAGTGACCTTTCAAAGGAGAGAGCAGCCTGTCAGACAACCCACAAGGAAATGAGGGCCTCTTCCCACAACAGTAAGAAACTGGATTCTGAAAACAGCCTGAATGAACATGAGAGTAGATTCTTACCCAGAGCCTGTAGATACCTCGATTTCACCCTGTTGAAATCATCCATAGAGAACTCAACTGAGCCACATTTCGCTTCAAGTGTACAGAACTGTGCGCTAATAAATCTGTGTTGCTTTAAACCACTACGTTTGCAGCAACTGTTTCACAGCAATGGAAAACAAATGCCATCCGGAATCGCCTCACATGCTGGGGCACATCACATGAACTGTTGAAAGCCATGTGAGGGTTAAAGAGACAAAAGTTAGAAATGGAAAACCGAAAGACATGTCAGAGTTAAATGACTGAGCATCAAATGAGCAGCACATGTAATAAGTGCTCTTAGTTCCAAGAAGGGTTTTTTCACAGTGGCTGGACCGTTTTGAGTTCCTCCTGGAGCACAGGGGCATAAAGAACAGAAAGGTTTGCCAGGGCAGAATTTCTCATATAACTTCAAATAAATCTCCCTTTGAACCTATTTGTCTATCTTTAATTCAAGTTTTTGTTTAGATGACGTTCTATAATCCTATGCTATGTCTGTTCTCTGCGTTTCCCACAAGCCCTTCCTCACCTTTGCAAACAATAAAAACAAAGGCTCCAATCAGAGACTCCAGGGGATCAGTACTATTGTTCCTTTGAGTTGAAAGGAAATAATCATGAGCCACTTAAAAATCCAAGATTACTCCAATTCCACGCTGAGCTCTGAATGAGATGATATGTACATATATGTAATTTCCACCCAGAGTACAGCAAGAAAGCTTGCCCAGAAGCCCTGTGTGCACTCCTCCTCCCCTCTTATAAATGTAAAATGCCTAAATCTGAACACTTATTAATGAATAACTAATCCTAGGAAGCACACAACCATGCTCATTTTCTAACTCCTTTGTGGTCAAATAATGAATACAGATGATACAGAAAATAGGAACCATGGCAAATTTGGACAAATAGAATTTAGAGATAGTGACAGAACGCTTAGTCAAGCATAATGCTCACAAAACAAAAAGCAAAAAATCAGGACAAAAAAAAAAAAATGAACCATTCCCCATAGGCTTGTGATTGCATAAGAGGGTCTGCCTCTAGGGTCCTTTGGTCTGACAAGACCTCCTCCTTTTTCAGCAATCACACTCCTACAGCTAAAAGATGTTTGGACTATAACACTTATTATTTACAGTAGCTACCGAAGCTGCAAGAAAACCTAAATAAATAAATGAATGAATGATTAAGTAAGTGAATAAATAAAATGTGCAGAAGATAAAGAGCAAAGCCCCGGGCTCATCTTATTTCCCCAAGGTTGCAGTCTAATTGTGTTTGCAGTGGGGAAAAAGGTACACACACATTCCCCTAAGAAATACCTTTTTTATGTACAAAATGTAAAGCCAACGGGCTTTTTTACTTATGCCATTTCTCCATTTAAACTGCTATTTGCTACTTACCATGCGTGAAGGATGGAATGAACAAAGCATGGATTTTTGTTGTTCCTGCCATGTAAAGTTACAGCAAATAAATTGCATGGAGGGAAGAATAAATGTAGAAATAACCTATATCTTTTTAAGTAGATGCAGTGAAAAAGCAGTCTCTTTTAGAATGGCTTCTCTGGATTATAATAGCAATTCATGTTAAAAGTCACTATGACAAATCAGCCCATAATTTATTTTAAGAAGTCAAACTAGCAAGATCAAGTGTTCTGTAGGTGGTATTTTATCTTATCATATTAAAACGGTCTTCCCAAATGTAAAAGATAATCTCCACTGCTGTGTTCTGTAAGCAAGCAGAAAATTATGTAAATCTGATTTCCTTAGTATGCATTTGCTATCTTTTTAAAGCCTACTAAATCATATCCAGATTTGTAAACACAAAAGCACTGGATCCGAGATACATTTGCTTTTCAAACACTCAGAATAAAAAAAAAGGTATTTTGCAGGGTGTAATTGAAAAATTCCTATCTGTTTTCAAAAGCTAACAAATCAACAGTTGTGTGAGATGAAAAAGAAAAATACAAAACATCACCTCTTAACTTACTCTGGGCTTAATTGCTTCCTCATAATGGAGTGTGACAATGTGATTGCAATAACAATAGCAACTGCTTTGAAAATCACTTATCAAAGAAATGCCAGTGAGGAGCAGGAAGCCCAAACAGCAGCCATGCTGAAGTTGTTCTTCGTCCGTTCTTGGGGTGCACTACGTACCCCTCTTCATTTGGCCTATTTAGGTTCATTGCCTGAGTAACTGCTATTACTTTGTTCTATCACCTAAAAATGTCTGCACCTGTATGACTACGTTGAGACGTCAAGGCATAGAGGCGCATGCAAGTATCTGGGTTTTTATCTGAGCCCAAACTCAGAGATTGTCTTCCTTAAACACACACAGAATCCCCTGGCATGGCCCAGACTACAATCTGCTCTTCCCATGTGAGAGAAGACAACCCCTGTAAACCAGATTGCACAAGCATCTTGGGTCAATAACCATGCCAGTAGGGTGATTTGTCCTCAGTCCTCCTTTATTCTGAAGAAGCAAATCCTTTTGATGTTAAGGCTAATTGGCTGAGTTCATGCCTATGGTTGATTTGCATTTATTTACGTTAAGGTAGCTTAATCTTTTTGTAGATATATGTCTAATCTTATGTATTCCTTCACCAATGAATTTTTTTACTTTGTTTTTAGAGCAAGGGAGGAAATCCTTTATTTTTTCTATGAAAAAGTACTAAATCAAAAGGTTAGAAGATATTTAAATTACTACATTTTAATTAATACAATGTCTAGTATTTCCCATATCTTTAAAAAATGAGAATAATAAAAAACTCTACTTTCTGTTCCTGGCATATAGTCAGTGGCTGAATATTTATTGAGTAACTGAGTTGCATTCAATACATTCAGTAAGCAATAAAATATAAATTTTGGTTCCATATTAAGCAATTGTATTAACTGTAGAATAAGTGAATAGTCCATTCAAATTCTAACATTCTAGGATTTTAAGAGTAGATTGAGACACTGATATGAAGAGAGTAAGGAAAGACAGAGAATTAGAGCTATCCAAAGAGAATGGCCAACAAAGACAGTAGGGCAAATAAATAACGGGAGATGTGTTTAAAGACAACTTTGCTAAGAACACACAGAGAGACTGACAACAGACACACACACACATTCTTAATTCATAGCAATGATTCAGAGACACATATAGACATTGAAAGGGCAAAGGGACACTGAAAATTATAATTAAGGATGTAAGGGGGATAGCATCAGTGTGTGTGTTTATAGGCTAATGCCCCAAAAGACTGCAAGTGACCTCTTGTATTTTCACAGCTGAAGATAGGAATGGCAATGCCAGATCTTGGTGTTTTCCCCTCTGGTTAGATGGCATTCAACTATGGCATGTTTAGCCTGTGGGCTGAAGGTATTTGCACCTGCTGTTAAGGCAGTCTGCGTTAGATCCTTTCCTAAGGAGCACATGTGCAGTAACAGTTTCAAACCAAAGCTTCAGAAAAATGAAAAGATTTATCTTTAGTTTCCTGTATAACTGCTATAATGTTAAGACACTGAGTATAAGCCTAATAATTTCAAATGCTGGAGACAGAGTGTCAACATGCTGTAAGTGAAATACATAGCTAAAGGAATGATTTGCCTATTTGGGGACTTCTGGGACTTAGAACAAAATAGTAAGACTAGCTGATTTTTACCTAGACCTGCTATGTTTAAATATTTTTCTAAAATCTTTGCATATAGAAATTTATTTATTGCTCACAACAGTCTGTCTTATTTTTCCCCTTCTATAGATGGGGCAAATGGACACATACAAGTGCTGGAGATCTGTTTTAACCCAATCTTTGTGGTTTTAAGATCTTTGCTTTCAAGCCAGTTTACTATGCTGCCCCTCAGAGATAAGCAAAAATTATAAAGGGTAAAACATTTTAGAATAAGATCTGTGATTACAAACAAACAAATAAAACTACCTTTGGAGTTTCTCTAATAAAGAAAAAGAGAAGGATACTTTAAAACTCTTTATCACTTATTGGTGATAAAGCCTTTTGAAAACTTCTCTTTCACAAACATACCAGTATGAAGTAAGGAGAAACCTTGGCATGATCAACACATACTCTTTTGGTTCTAAAATTAAGAGGTAACATCTGGGTAATTTTAGAATATTTTTCATAAATCACACTGACTGGAACTGCTGGTACTGGCAAGCATGGTCATGTTATTCTTGATGAACTTAGTTAGATTCAGTGAAAAATTATTTCTAAAGAAAGAATAACTACCACCCAGTATTTAAATAAATTATTTTGTAAGTCAGTAATTTACATTGCTATGTACCACTGCAGTTTTTATTATTTTTAAGGTAAAATTAAAACCAAAAGAGTCTAAAAGACTTTTAGCAAATTCTAAATTGCGTTTCATTTTTAATTCAAATGCTCAGTGGATTGTTCAATAAAATCCTTATCAGTGAAAGGCTGGCTGAATAAAACTTCTCTTCATCAATAGCTTGGACCAATCATCCGGAGTCGGTGGCCTCTGAGGCAGTCTGTCCACAGAGCCATCCATCAGAGGCTCTCTCCATCTGTTAGGGCCTCAGCACAGTGTATACCAGGTTGTTCTCGCCCTGGGAGCCCTCCAGCCAGTGCTAGACTCGTCCATACCTCATTATTCTGCAGCCAGACAAATGGCAGCAATTACAGCAGTATAGAGGGATGACATACTGTGGTATGGTTGAGAAGGCCCTTCCATTTTAAAAACCACTGTTCTGTAATGGTCAAAACTTTCCCCAAATATTCCTCATATGGAAACTTTGTGTTTGCTTTCAGTTCAAAGTGATTCTGTAAGAGAAATATAGAAGAGATGTATTTTGTTTTAACGTGAAAATATACCTTGAAGGCTACCCTTGCTTATTTATGAAAGAATCACTTGTAGGGAAATAAGAATCATTAACACTTTATGAAGGATTCCCCTGGGGAGAAATAAGGGTCATTTACACTTATTATTCAACAAAGTGTGTGGAGTGTCTCCTGTACGCTCAAGTCAAGGAAATGATGCACAAGCGCCAAGTCCCACTGTCCGTGGCCCGGTACCACAATATCCCGTGGAGACAAGGTCCTTGTAAACTGTTTGGGCGATTCATCTCTGAACTCTTTTGTTTGTTTGTTTGTTTGTTTGCTTTGGCACTTCGGCAGACTTTGGCCCCAGTACCTCCTGACTCTGGGTTTGAGGATACTTTTCTTCTCTACTTTTGGCTCTTGGGTCTCATCTGGACCTCAGGTCAGGTCCTGACATGGCTCCCCCTCCTGGGTTTGGGCTAACATCTCCTTCCTCTGAAGCACTCTGCTCTTTTGTTTTGGGGCCCCACTAGGTGACTGGGAGATGTAATGTGTCCCTTTTCCTTTAAAATTAAATTTCATGTTTTTGATTTTTTAAAATGTAAGTGCATTTTTTGTAGTTAAAGCGGTCATACTGTTTTTTTCCTCTAAAACCGTTAGATTTTCCAGATGTGCCAAAGTCTTTATAGCACAGAACTGCTTATAAACATCCAAATTTTAGCTTGGTGACACAGAAGTGTATAATTCATACATTTTACTAAATTTTCAGAATTGGTGTATCTTATAGCTTTCTTTTTATAACTGTATCTCTCCATATAAGAATAAAAATAGAAACAATTACATTTCTTGATCAGGTAATAAATACATATTCCTTGGCATTGTTTAGATATATTCAAAATGCAGAAATACTGATTTGAAAGCAAAAATATGTATTTGAAAATACCTTTTTAAACAAATCATGAATTCAATTAAATGTTAAAATACACAAAAAATACCGTTTAGACAAAGTAAAAAATGTTACAAGCTTCCAGTTATTCTAGTAAAACATGCAGTAATGGAAGAAGAGGAGATGAAAGGTGTCCATGCAGGACCCCACTGCAGAACTGTTGGTGATCTAGCTTCCTCATTGCTTCTAATATTTCATCCAATGACTATCAAATGTCAGCTCTAAAACCAGGTTTACAGTTAGCTTGTCTGATTAGAAAGCTCTCTTATCTTTTGAACCTTTCAAAGTCTTCTTAAGGTCAAAAATCAAATCAGGCATTCTTTTTACCTAACTGAATTCATCTAAGACTCCATTCATATTTTATGATATCAGAAATAATTTTAGGGCTAAAGGCTAATTTATAGCCCTAAAAACAATTAATCATTTTGAATTCTACTCAGAAAAAATAAAAGTCTATAGAAATTCCACACTTTTATTTTTGAGATATTCTTTGTGAAGGGAAGAGGATCAATATTTATTTTCTTTTATTCATTCACCCATTTGTCCAATTATACATCCATCCATTCATCCATTCATCCAACAGATATTTATTAATTTTATTAAGTGCCTGCTATTACCCTGGTACTACTTAGGATATGAGGATACAGCAGTGACCAAAATAAGTTTCTTGCTTTCAGGGAACTTACATTTGGCCAGGGAAAGGAAACAAAATCAATCAATCAATCAGTCAGTTGTCAGGTCGTGATAAGAATTAAGATAAAATAGGATAAGGGAATAGAAAGTGAATGGAGGGTAGGGTGTCCTTTTATGTGTGGTTAGGAATTTGGAGACTTTTAACTAGAGATTTGAATAAAATAGCAACATATCCATAAAAATATTTGAGGGAAAATTGTATTAAGCAGGAGGACCAGTTAGCATGAAGGCCCCAGTGCAGAGGCATGCTTGGTGTATTTAAAAACAGTAATAAAATCAGAATGGCTGGAGTATAGTAGGAAAGTCCGGGGAGAGAGCGATTATAAGAGATGAGGTTATAGAACTGGGAACAATATCATACAGGCCACGGTGGGGACTTTGGGTTTCATTTTTAGTCAGACAGGAAGCTAATGGATGGTTTTGAGCAGAGGAGTGTGACAAGTTCTAAATATATCACTCGGGCTATTCGTGGTAGAGAGTAGATTAAGATGAGGTAATATGGGTGGATGGGGACAGAAATCAGAGGTCCACAGCAACAGTCCAAGCAAGAGATATGGTTTAGAAGTGTTTTTAAGGAATCTTCAAAGTAGACAATAATCACTGTGTCCCACACTGCCTGGAAACTTCCCTGGGCAATAAAGCAGTATGACTCCTGGAGCCCAGGGTGCATATAAGACAGAGAAATTGTCTTTTTCTACAGTATTAAAGATCTGTTGTTACTGGTAATAAACAACGGTTTTCTATATTCCAAAATAACTTCATGAACAAACAGGAAAAAACTGAAAGTGTATTTTACTAAAAACATACTCTTTAGTAGAATATGTATATATTTAAATTGAAGTCATATTGAGGTTGTTGAATCAGTAATGAGCCAATAAGTTAGAAAGAAGTCCTGTTTCAATGGCTGGTCAACATGTATTTATATATATTCTTAACTGTATGTTCATTCATAGAGCTTTAAACATGCACTATAATAGCAGCCTTATAAACATTGCAGGTACATGACATTGTAAATGTACAGCTCAGAAAAACAAAATAATGTTTGAGAATATGAAATATATTTACCTGCAAGAAATTAATCAAATTATTATAGAACTTTTGATTCCATTTATATAAAATGTCCAGAATAGGCAAATATAAAGAGACAGAAATACCAGTGGTTTCTTAGGGCTGAAAGGGATAGGAGATTTGGGGAGTGATAGCTAAAGGGTATAGTGCATAGGGGTTTTATTATAAGTAATAAAAATGTTCTAGAATTGATTATGGTGATGGCTACACAACTCCGAATGTACTAAAAAAAAACACTGAATTCTGTGGTTTGGGTGAATTGTATGGTATGTGAATTATATGATGATAAACTGATAGATGAGATCTTATGTAGACAAAGCAATGATTACCTAAAGTCATGTTAATAAATTTCTTTTAAGAATGTTTACAAACTCTCCACCCACTTTGTCCATTTATGAATGGTTATGTTCATCTATGTGTTTTATGTTCTCTATCTGGGAAAACTGGAGAAAAAGGAGGACAGGTTGAGCATCAACTCTTTGAAAGAAAAAGAAGTATCATTAATCATTAATTGACTACCATTTATAATTCATTAATTGCTTCATAGACATTAAGTGCCTGAATTTGTGTCTGTCTAAGATATCTCCAGAAGATTTGTTCGAAGTACCCTTAGCACTCATGGTAAATTTCAGGTAAGAGAGTTCCCTAGGTCAGGCATCTAGAAAGAGAAGCATGATTTTTCTTTAAGTCAAAGGAAGGAGATCTATAGTGAATATACACTTCCTGAAGCAAAAACTGTCTTTCAGAGGCTTCTTAAGAATTTTCTTTTAGAAATATCTTTTATCCAGAAAGACTCCCTCACAGGGCCTCCATGCCCTAATGGACATGATTCTTACATCTATTTCTATTATCAATAGCTGCCTATCTGTGGGTCAAACCAGTTACCTACCGATTAACAGAGCTTGTTGAGTTTCAATAAGATCAACCAACGATTTGGATAGGTTTAAGGATGCATAGATACTCTTTATAAGCTCTTAGTCAAAGACTGCTGAGGGTGGTGGTGTGTGCACAAATGACAAAATAACTTGTGTTCTGTTATCTGGGGTTATGCTTAAATTGGGACCAAGAATTAATCATCTTATGCAGAGGTACTTAAAACTGCTTCTTGTGAAAAATATATCTGCAAGTTATAGCCAAACTCCTTAGAATAATTCTCTGTTGTGAAGCATTTCTATCAGATTATAAAGATATTTCAGAAGTGGTCAATCCTAGCAGCTTTTTTTTCATTGTGCTGATAAATTACTTTGCATAATAATAAAATCGCTAAACAAGCATAATTGTTCTCTTATCCCACTGAAAAGAGGGAGAAAGAACCACTTTCAGGGTAAAAAGAAAAGAGCTTGTTGTTGCTGTTTTGCTTTTACAGGCGGAGTAAGTACCTAGGTTTCTACCTGCATTTTGTACTGGCTTGGAGCATCAGACAAAAAGTGGCCCTGGCTTAGGGTGCTGTGATGAACCCTAAGATCGTGATTCTGGTTGTCAAAGGAGCCTAGACATTGCATATGGACTACCATAAGTGAAATTGTTGCTCTCAAGAGCATCTAGCCCCATTGATGCTATTATGGTTAGACCCTGAATATCCTGATCTGGAAGACTGGCAAGTGTCCCTGGCCAGTGGCAGAGCCGTGGAGACCTGGCCTGTTCTTGGTATACTCACAGGAGGAGCAGCCTGTAGGGACCAGGAACACATGTAAGCAGGTGCTTACTTATGTGTCTGGCTGGAGTATATATATTTTTGTGCCCTCTCCTGAACAGCAAATATTTGTTCATGATCCCTAAGGTAGCACTAAATCAGTCCCCCTGCAGACTTTTCCAAGTGAAAATCCCAAGCCCCATTTTCTAATATTTCCTCCTGATTCTCTTTCTATCACTCTTTTTATTTTTTTCCAAACTACTCTAATTAGTCATGTTTTTTCAAACACTGTATTGGGCTGTAATCAATCCTGAGTAGGGCTCTGTGTATGGAAGATCGACTCATTTCACAGAAGCAAAAACTGAGAAAGGTGAGTGGGAAAAACAAATGTTCAGGTAGCAGCAAAACTGGACTGTGTGACTATATTTATTGGTTGGGTTTCTAGAGCCCCAGTGGAATCTCACCATATTACCTTTCCTTCAGCAAATTTGAAAATATTGAATATTTTCACCCAAGACTGATGCCATATGCTTACCTTACCCATTTTTCATTAAAGGTCCTAGGCAGGACTCTGGCTGAGAGATTATTATTTTTCCTTTCATAGACTTCCTTAACACTTCTTTTCTTTTCTTGAGGAAATTAGTGCTTCCTCCATGGCTTCATTATTATCTGATTGTCCATTTCTGTTTCCTGGTTTGTAAGCCTATTGAGAGTAGGTGTCATGTGTCATTCATCACTGCTTCACCTACCACCATGTCCTACTAGGTATTAAATATTTTTGAATGAAAAAAATAAGTATCTTCTGGCTGGTAATTATAGATCTGCTTTGGTTATGTAACTGTATTCCTATTATGTTAATGTGGGTGCGCAATTTAATTAGTAGTTTAAAACCTATACATGCTCAAGTTACTCTACAAGAAGATATGCCAAAGAAATAACCAATCTTCCCATGTTTTCTTCCTTCTGCTACCTCTATAGCTTTTCTTCTTCCTTCCTAATTACAACCCTTAAATAGAATTCGTGCCTCATATCGAATTTACTGAGTATCATAATTCCTCCAAGTGGTTAAGACACCTCAAGACAAATACTGGGCATAGAAGCCACAGGGCATAAATCTGCAAAGAAGTAAAAAGCTAACCTTTCCAAACAATATGGCTTCTCTCTCACTTACCAACTTTACATTTCCCTGTATGGCCCCGGAAGATGACTGGTTAGCCAGAGACGGGTAAGATTCCTCAAGGGAGGAACAACCTAAGACAGGCACAGTTGCAGGGGGGCCATCTGGTGAGAAATTGGGGATCAACAGAGGTGAGGCTTAGAACCTCACCCCCCCTGTTTTGAGAGAAATCTTCTGCATCCATGGATGTTTTATTGCCCTTGTCTAGCTTGGATTAACACATAGTCTACAGGCACGCACCTGATCATCTACATTTGCTCTCTTACAACACTAAACTATGTTTTCTACCTTTATCTTGCATCTACCTACCACTTCAGCATTTTATTAAAAATAATAATAATAATAATAAAGGGAGAAATGTGGGATCCACATATAAATCAAGTATAAAAATCAAACGAATATTCATATTTGACCTGATTGTTTATAGTTCATAATGCATGATCAAAACCGAAAGTTTCTGTGATGACTGCCCTTGTACTGTTCACCATGTAAGAACTTATTCACTATGTAAGAATTTTTTCACCATGTAAGAACTTGTTCATTATGCTTCAGAAGATTGGAGACTGACGAGAATTAGGCTTGGGGTGGATTAATGATTGTGCATTGAGCATTGACTCCCCTATACAGAATTTTATTGTTGTTAACAACCATTTGATCAATAAATATGAGGGATACCCTCTCAAAAAAAAAAATAAGTATCTTCATCCAGAATGTATTGCACCTTATTCTACAAGTAAATCAATGCATTTTTTTTAGTTAATGAACACAGACATGATTTACTATGAAGTGAGAAATACTGAATTATCAGTAAATTCTCATTAGTATTGATCCAGTTTACTCATCCAGGTGTAATTCTGCATTCATTGCCAACAACCAGAGCCTGTGATAGAGCAATAAAGTAGTTACTGTATGATGAATATAATTTTATTTTGATTGCAGATGTTTCCAAAATATAATTTCTATTCATTTTCAGCACACAAAAATATAGCTGGCTTCTGATATATGAAAAAAATTCCTACAATAATTTACATGTTGAGGTCATTTCTCATTACTTTTTAAAAATGTATTACAACACTCATGGATAAGGATTTTATTCAGAATATGATAGTAATGACCCCTTTAGAGCCTTGCCATTTCAGTATGTATGGTCTGGGCACCAAGAGCATCAAGTTCAGCTGGAGCTTGTCAGAAATGTAGTTCTATCAGGCCTCACCCCAGATTACTGAATCAGAACGTGCATTTTAACAAGATCCCCGTGTGATTTGAATGCACATTAAAGTTTGAGAGACACTGCCTTAGGTCTTTATTTCTGTCACTGGAATTAGAAATGTCATATTTATAGAAGTGAAAGAATAAGGTCTTGTTGTGTCTGTTTTTGATTGGTTCTACAACCTCAGTCAGCTTAGTTGATGCAGTTGAGCAGTTTAGTAAGGCTTTGCATATTAATACTTCCATATGATCAAAATCATGGAAACATATTGATCAACATGTTGAAATGGGATGAAGCAGTCAGACAAAAGGTCACCTTTGTAGGGTGCTCACTGTGTACAGAAATTTAGGGGAGGCTTTCCCGATCATTACAATTTAATCTATGTCTTGGAAGACATGTTTCAAGATACATATAGCTGAATTTAGGAGACATATGTCCAAAATCATCATCATACAAATGAGGCCAGAGTATATATCTCCTAGGCAAAATGTGTGGCTATGTCTGGGAATGTGAGCAACCACATGACCAATGTGCTGTGTGATTAACAATCACTCAGAAGTAAGGTGACGATATCAACTAGCTTGAAATCAGTGAGGCTGAATACAAAAAAGAATCAGGAATAAGAAAAACACAAAATCATATAAATTTGTATAGAACCTGGTATGGCAGAGTGTGTTATCAGTCCCAATCCTTTAGCTCTCCCTGCATCCATACCCTTTGCCCTCCCACTGTGCACCCGTCCGAGTCCTTCCACTGAGGATAGTATGTACTCCCCTGCCTCATGACTTCACTCCACCCATGAGGCTTGCTTTAGCCAATGACATGAGATAGAAATGACACTGCCAGTTCTGACCCTAAGCATCAAAAGAACTCAGTGAACCATGACAAGCAAGAGCACATGAAGCAAAGCTGGGGAGATGAGCAGAGGTCTGAGCGTTCAGGGCCCTGCAGACAACATGGAAACACTGGATTCTATTTTTAGGGGTTATGAGTTTTTAAGGAATCCCATTCTGTTTGTAGCATAGCTCTCTGAGAATCTGTTATCACCTTACTGGATTTTAGTTCCTTGAAGATGGAAATTGATATTACTTATCATTGAATACTTCCATGTCAGCACAAGGTGGCTGTTTGGTAAATATGTCAAGAGGTAACTGAACTGTTTACATGTGTTAATATATTACCAAGAACACAATATGGATAGCACAAAAGAGACAGTCTAATCAAGAGGAAACCTTGCAAAATGATAAAAGGTTTTTATCCTGTCCATATCTTTTGTACTTTTTTAGTCCCTAAAGATAGGAGTCTAAATTATCCAACATTGAATATTCTCCATGCTTAGTGCAAGACTGATATTTGATAAATATGTTAAGTGTTAACTGAAATGGATAGATGTAATTTGTAAGTCAATATTTTTTTAAAAATTGCTGATGATTACATCTTATTAGAGAAAGTGAATCATAAAAAGTATAGTTGTTTTACTATGTTAGTAAACACATTTCCATGACTTACCTTGAAAAAGATATTGTCTCTATATAAATGCCTTATCAAAGAGTAACTCCATATGTAACATGAACATCCAAATATAAAGTATTTGAAAATACTTTAGTTTTAATTACTTTTTAAAACTGAATATTATATGCTGCTTCTTTTCTTTAATAAGCCACACAGGAAAACATTGTCACTGTTAAATAGACCTTTTAACTTCACATGGCACAATTGTAGCAAACTTAAAACTGCAGTGGCAGGAGGCCAGGGTAATGAGGATTAATCATTGTAGGAAAAGCTAAAGACAAAAGGAAGGAGAGTTCTGAGACAACACTAGGAATCCTCCTACTGGGCCCTGTTTTGATTGAAAGTAATGTCTGACTGACCTTTTGTCAGAAACAGTTAAGGGTTATTTTGGACAATCATCCTACTAGATGTTAAAGGGCATGAGTTTTCAGGGAAAATACTATGTTTCTATTTTCCCTCTGTTCAGGACGCTAGTGTGTTCAGGTTAATCCGTTCAGGCACACTCTGAGACTCCATCAGCCATCAGTGGGCAGAAGGCAGAACTAATGGTCCCCACCACACGTGGATACTTGGTCACCTTGACCACACTGGTGGATCTAGGAGCAGGGGACAGAAAGCTGGAGATTTTATCTACTTGTGTCCTCCTTTATCTTCAGTTATGTAAATCTTAGACTTACTTGTTTATTTATGCATCAAATATTTATTGGGTGTTTCTTTACGCTTGAAATTTCTTTGTAAGTCTCTCCCCTACCAGGAAGACTTTGCTGACCACTCTAGATCTCAATGATCCTCAATGATTCCTCCCTACAACCATGCAATCGTCCTTATTTACTGTTTTTGCCACTTATGAGGACATTACCTTCCAATGCCTTTTATTTTATACTGAAACTTTTGGTAAGGCCACTTTTTTTTATTGAAGTGTCATTGATATACAATCTTATATTGGTTTCAAATATACAACATGGTGGTTCAACAGCTACATATTATTAAATCCTCATCTCCACTAGTGCAGTTATTGTCTGTCAACATAGGAGGATGTTACAGAATCATTGGTGAACAACTTATATCATGACAGAACTTTTGTGTCCCTTTATCTCCCTCACCCTTCCCACCCACCTCCGGGCCCCCATGACAATCACCAGTCACTTCTCAGTGTCTGTGTGTCTACTGCTATTTTGTTCATTTTGTTTTGTTTTGCTTTTAGATTCCACAAATAAGTGAAACAATATGGTATTTGTCTTTCTCCACCTGGCTTATTTCACTGAACATAATACCCTCTAGATCCATCCATGTTGTTATAAATGGCAGGATTTCTTTTGCTATGGCTGAATAATATTACATTGTGTGTTCAGGTACCACATCTTCTTTATCCTTTCATCTACTGATGGACCCTTAGGTTGCTTCCATATCTTGGCTATTGTAAATAATGTGGCGACAAGCATAGGGGTGCATATATCTTTTTGAATCAGGGATTTTGTCTTCTTCAGGTAAATTCCTAGATGTGGAATTACTGAGTCAAATGGTACTTCTGTTTTTAGCTTTTTGCGGAACCTCCATACTGCTTTCCACAGTGGCTGCATCAATTTACTTTTTGTTAGGTCCACTTTTATTAGTTATGTGTTATCTCCCCAATTAAAGTGTTGGTGAGGGGCAGAGACATTACTCATATTGTTATGTTCCCACAGCACTTAGTGCAGAATAGTCATAAATACATATTTGTTGAGCAGATGCATGAATAAATTAATGAGTGGCTTTGTGAGCAGTATTCATTAATTATTTCATTAATTTACATAGTGCTTGTTTCTGTGAAACTCAAATCCTTGTATTTTTATCAGTTGGATCTACTTTACTCAATGCTATACAAACTATTTCTTAATACTATGTGGCAAGTATGTATTAGCTTACTTTTTTCTTTTGGACTAAGTAACACTCATTTGATATTTACAGTTTATAGAAGATGGTCATCTATAGTCAACTCTTGACGAACTGATGTACAGATTTTCTAGATTTTCCATTACACCTTCAACTGTGTTGGAGGATAAAAGTGAGAGGATAATTTCAATTTTTGTTGTAAAACAATTGTTGCTGTAACAAGAAGCCTAAGCTTGTTGATTTGTGTGACTCTTTTAACATTGCCTGTGGATATCATGTATGTATTTGATTCTTGAATCAATAAATTATTAGTAACTGAGAATTGTGTTCTGTATTTACAGATTCTTATCAGCAGGTGTGTAAAAACATCTTACTCCTTCTCCTGTATCCTTATTAAGGTTAACTATAGGAACCCTGGCTCCCCAAAACTAAAGTTCTGAACTTTTTACATGTCTTGAAGATATGGAGATTGCTGTAATCAGGGAATGTAAGGACAAATTCCCTATCATCTCCAGCCCTTTTAAAAAGAGATTCTGTTGTACAGTTTATTTAATAGTAGCAACTACTCAATTTTGCTATTAGAACATAAATGCATTCATAGACAATTTGTAAATCAATGGTCATGGCTATTTTCCAATAAAACTTTATTTCTGAATGTTGAAATTTCAATTTTATATAATTCTCAAGTGTCATGGGAATTTAGGTTTTACAAATTATTTAAAACTTCAAAAACCAGTTTTAGCTTGAGAGCTATACAAAAATAGGTGGTGGGTAGCTTGGCTGCCTGTTTATTCATTGACATGTTGTCTGTGGCTATTTTGGGGGGCTACTACTGCAGAATTAAGTCCTTGTAGCACAGCTGAGGGAGTATTTGTAAGAAAGACCATAAGGCCCACAACAACAAAACTATCTACTATCTGGCCCTTCAAACAAAGTTTGCCAGTCCCTGTCTGGATAGTAATATATTCCTTTCAAAAAGCAGTAAATATTTGAATGACATGCAGTATAAAGTACAATATAAGACACATTTTCTTTTCAAAATGCAAGAAGCACCCTAACAGAATACTATTTATGAACTCAGATAAAATATTTTGAGCAGTTACTAAGTGCCAAAAACAATTCCAGACATTAAAAATACCACAGTGCAGCCATATAAATGGGTGTATTTCTGTCCTCATGGAGTTCACATTTCTGGATGACAGCCACTTAACAACATAAACATACACCAACATGTACAGTCAAAATGACTCCCACAGATACTTCCGGCTTCAGAGAAAAATGGCAAGTGACAGAAGCAGTACCAACAATCTTCCTTTTGAGTTATCCGGGCCTGATGCTACCAGCCTGCCTGTTTCAACCCTAGTTGGGGTTAATGACTTATGGGGAAAAGCTTAAACCTTGTCTTCTCAGAAACTGCAATAAATCAATGAAAAAAAAAAAAGCTCAAGGTTAAGACATAGCCTTAATGTATTTTTAAAAACTAGCTTAGGCTATCAAAACTGTCTTAAAGCAAAGAGTGCACATAATGGGACAGTGAAACTTGGAATTCTCTCTGGAGTCCCAGAGATAAAAATCTCTAAACATTGTTGCATCCAAAGTTAGTTGAGGATTTATAGTTTTAGAGGAGGAGGTTGATAGGCTATAAAAAACTGAATTAGAAATGATGACCAGACATAGGATAAGTGGTTTGCTTGGAGTGTGACACACTTACTCCTGAGGGTTCTGACACTAACAAAGTTCTCAAAGCAAGAAACTTCAATCTAATGTGCGGACACCTGAAAGGAATTCAATTTAGGATGCTGGGAGAATAAGAGCTAGGAAATGTATATGGCTTTAAATAAAAATAGAAAGTTCCAATATGCTTATTCTTATGCTTCAGCAAGCAGTTGGCGTCCTGATGGGAAACTGCACGGGAGCAG
This sequence comes from Manis javanica, assembly GCF_040802235.1. Lineage (NCBI taxonomy): Eukaryota > Metazoa > Chordata > Mammalia > Pholidota > Manidae > Manis > Manis javanica. The sequence goes on from NC_133159.1 coordinate 58,840,719, forward strand.
TCCCACGGTCAGATCCAGTGTCGTAGTCGTGGTGATGTGACCTGATAGACATTCCCAAGGACACTCAGTAAAGGCTCTATGAGTGTGAGTCACGGTATGAAATCTCTATTACTGAATCTCCTACTTTCTCTTTTAAGAATTAGAAAGGAAAAAAAAAGGAAAAGAGGTCATATCATATATTTCTTTTAAACTGTTCAGCATATTTTTACATTAGTTATTAGATTACCCTTTTATAAGGCATTGCCAAAATAGCTCTAATATGAACACTATTAGCATTTTTTAAATGGTCAAGACAACTCAGTACATAAAATTTGAATCATATTGCTACAAAGAGTTATAAATACAGAGGACTTTCTGTGACCTTTAGAGCATATATGACCACATTAGAAGATATTTTTCCCTTTACTAGTAGCCCAAGCTACCACATCTGAGATGAACTTATTGGAAATCACTTCACAGAAAACCGTGAGGAAGAGGAAATAGGAGGCATTTCAAATCAGTTGTATACCAAATAGATTTCTGTTTAGTTTGTTTTGAGACAACCTTCTCAGAAAACGAAGCTTGGGTAGTTTCATGTTGTTACAGAAAGGGAGGAAAGCTATATTTTCTTAAATGTCATCAAATAGTGAATTGTTTCATAAAAGTAGGAGGCAAGCCTCTACAATGTGCTCATTATTTTGAGAAGGTAAGATGCATTACTTTTGACAAGGTTGACTTTTAAAAATTGTACACAATACTATTGAGAAGAGGAAATAATTTAAGACTGACATGCTTTACATGGATTATGTCCCTATGATCAATTTAAGAGACTACAAATTTAGTTGGCATGTTTAGATTTTAATTAAAGATGACAGTATTAGACTGTGGTATGTTCATAATAGAAGCTGGTTGCTCATATTCCTTTATTCTGTTTTTCTTTTTAATGTAAACTTTTAGTTGAAATAGAACAAAAATGTGCATAAACTGTAATATACAGCTTGAAGAATTTTCACAAAAGGAATATATCCAAACACCGACATCCAGATCAAAAAGCACTCCTGAAGTCATGGCTGTCCCCCTTCTAGGAACTATCACAATCCCTAAGAGTAAGCACTATGTTGATATGTAATTGTGGCAATATTTTAACTTTAAATAAGTGGGCTCATACAATATATACTCTCTTATGTCTAGCTTATTTTCATTCAATATTGTTCATGAAATTCATAATGTGTGTGCAACTGTAGTTCATTCTCATTGCTGTATAAGATCTCCTTGTATAAATATACCACAACTTGTTTATCTATGCTGCTGATAGTCAGTTGGGTTGTTTGAGATTTGGGCTGTTATGAATAATTACTCTATATATCCTTACACATAATTTTGATGAACATATATCATCATCTTTGTACATATTAGTAGGAGTGGAATTGCTAGATCATAGGGCAGGATTACATTCATCTTAAATTGATAGTCTATCAGTTTTCCCAAATTACTGTGCAAATTTACACTATCACCCAAGCGTGTGTGAGAGTGAGGTTTGCTTCTAGTGAAACATTGTACTTCTTGTCTTTTCCATTTTAGTCATTCTGGTGGGTCCAGAGAGGTTTCAATTTGTGGTTTTAATTTTCATTTGCTTGATGATGAGTAGTATTGCATACCTTTACTTGTATTTATTGACTATTTGTATATGTTCTTTATGAAGTATCCATATTTTTAATCTGTTTTCCTATGGCTTGTTTAGCCTTAATCTTACTGTTTATAAGAACTTTTTTATGCATTTGAGATGCATGTTGAATATATGTATTACAAACGTCTTCTCTAAAACCATGGTTTGCCTTTTCACTTTTTATATTGTCTTGTGTAATATTACTGAGTGGAGGCATTGTCACTACTGAAGATGAAAATTATTATCTTCAGTTATTATTTTATTTACTCACCCATCACAGTAAACTATAATGTGTGTCTGAGTCTTATGAAGCCCCAGACAAAGGATCTAATTAATCAGCATCCTCAAGCTTAGTCCACATTCCAAAATTCCACTTAGGAGTTTTACCCCACAGGTTTGATTTAAAAATCAGGTTATATAATACATGTTTTACCTTTTTAATCATCAGATTAATTTGTTTCTGGTGTTTCAGCTTACAATAATTACACAAGTTCACATATTTAACATATAACCTTTAAAAAATTTTAAATGTAAGTAAGTACTCAAAAATCTTGAAGATCATTAAAGATAGAAATAATGACATTTTACTTACTTTATGAGGCAGTGTGTCTCACACAGTATTTCTATGTCACAAACTCTCCGTTCACTACATAGGACTCCTTGGATCCTGCTATTGTTTTGCATTATCCTCCTAACTAATAACCCTGTAATACCTGCTCCACTTCCACGTCACCTGGTCTCTTCTCTGCTCCCACAGATATATTTACAAGTGACATAAACCACTTCCTGGGTCAAAATCACTTCCAAAGGGTAAAATTCAAGCCCTTTGGCTCTGGTATGCAGCCATAAATAATACGGTAGCTGCCTCTCCCTGCCGTCCCCTGGCTTTACTTGGAGTTACCTGCACCACCAGGGAGTCCTACCCTTCTACCTGCAGATCTCTGACTCCACCTTTAAATCTCTGCTCCACCTTGAAAGGCCTTCCCTGGCCTCCCTAAACACAGCTAATTTCATCATCTGTGCTCCCCAAATGTTTGAACATAACATATTTATCTCCTGGCTTATACATTTTTCTTCCTAAGTGACTGTGAAGCTTCAGGCAGAAATGAATGTCCTATTTATCTGTGTTCACAATGCTTGGAATGGGCCTAACAAGTGTCCAGTGTAAGTCAGTTGGGCAAGTAAATTAGTGAGCTATTCTGTTCAGTAAGGTCTGTTTCCTTCCCCAAACACTTTACATACATCAATAACATTTGATCACAAAAAGTATGTTTTCCACAGTGAGGAATAGTTAAAAAAGAACAAAAGAATAAAGGCATAAATGGGGACAAGAAGAGGAAACTCTTCAATAAACTGGCATTTCTGATAGTTTCACAGGGCTGAAATTATAACCTTAACGGGAAAGAACAAAATAACCCAACAGAAGGATAGGAAAACCTTTTTCCTTTTGACCTCCTGGCCAAGAGAAGCCCTGTTTACCACTGAAAGGTTATTTAGAAATTTTAGTATTTGGGATCTTTGATCAGTATTGGAAGAAAAGGATAGAAGTGAGGCTTAACAGAGCTTAGAAGAAAGAGAGGGCTTGCATGCCTGCTGAGAAAAAAGGCCATTATTCCTTGTGCCCTGCTAGATAAGAGAAGTCCTTGGTAAGAAGAGTCTGAGAGAGATTAGAGATGATGTAACATTCCAGAAGCTGAAAATTCTGAGCCCAAGTGGTAGGGCAAGGTCTCCCAGTAGATGCAGAGTAGGTTTAACACAAACACAGTCGGACAGAAACACAAAGAAGGCTAAGGTGATCCCCAGCTTAGCCATAGTTTATACAAATGGCTCCCTCCAACTGTACCATCGTAAACAGCATGAAGAGCTTTCTGGAATCTTCATTAGAGTGAAAACCCTACAATACAAGGGCATAGGATAAAATCTCGTTACTTTTCATTCATTTTTTTCCCTTTTTAAGAGGTTTATTATATGGTTTGACGGTATATCTTTGTGAAATTTATTTGAGTTATCAAAGACTATCACACAGATAGTCTGAAAACATAATGCTATCATGTCTAATCTGAGTACTATTCACATGGAAGTGTCATGTCATAATGCACAATATCAATGAGATGTAGAGTTAGATACTCCATACAGCCTGTGGCTTCCCTCAACTCTACAAAACTCTAACCTGATCATAGCAGAATTCATATTCACAATTGTAATATCAAGGCTGCACGAGAAAGGGTTAATGCCCAAATACACTCATATGGAGATTTTATTGTTAGCAGCTGCTAACATCAATTCACTTTGACACCATTTACATCGACTAAAACTACATTCAGTAGTCCTACATCTAAAGTCTTACAAATTTTGAACAATTGCTTTTATGGGAAAAATAAAACAAAACTACATTCAAGGCTATTATTTGGGTCACCTTACTGATGTTCCAATCTAAATATTGAAATTACTTCTGAATTTTTTTAACTTGGAAGACAGACTTTGTTGGTAGTATGAATTTTAATTTAGGTTCTATGAACTATTATGCAGTAACTAGATAATGAGAACTATAATCCAATTTTAGGAATTGAATGTTAGAGCTAAATTTTAAATTCAACTTACTAAACATCATTTGAGCAACAACTTCAAGTTTATACCACAATTCCATGTACATTGTATCACTTGATTCTCACAAGATTTATTTCTCCCATTTTATAGATGGTAGAACTGAGGCTCAAGAAGATTCACTGATGTGCTCAGGTTTAAACAGTCATTAAAAGGACTCAGGATTCAAATCCATGTCTCAAAACTCCTAATCTTGAAGCACATTGCTTAAAACAGTTGTCTCAGCTGGACTCTCTTTCATTTTTTTCTTTGTATTCCTATTAATACCAGCCTGGCATGCACTTTTTAAAAAATGAATGAGTATATTTTTATATTTGCTGTTTGCTTTTAAACTTTTAGGACTTACTATATGTTTTATGTTTTACATAGAATTTTATATATGGTATTATTTTTTACCAGCAAGACATCTTTCTGTTATTCAGTGCCCAGGGAAATCTATGGCAAATCAAGGTAGGATATGATGTATCATTTAAATTACAAATACTGTACATAACTTAAATATGAGAAACATTCTCTTGTAAAGGATTACTAATATATAATACTAAACATGAATTTTGTATCAATAATGGCTATTTTTGGGTGTTGAAAATATGGGTGACTTTTTTTCTTTAGTGTTTCTATACTTTCGATATAATCTTTACTGATTATGTAATACTTATAGCATTGAAAAAACCATCTTTTGAAGGAAAGCATGTAGCGATTTCATGGTTTTCAATGTCTTTAAGATCTTTGATCCAGTCTAATTTCTAATGTATTGGAATTCAGAGAAAAGTCCAATTCTTACCTCCTCTTTTTCAGGCCAGGAATTACCTTTCATTTCCTAGTCAGTTACACCAGTTGGGTCCTTGGAAGAATCTCCTCCAGCCCCAGAGTACTTCAGAGCTGCCTCAAGTAGTTCAGATCTGCTTGTTCGTTTAGAACTGTTCTAACAAAATTCTGAATTTCTTTTCTTTAGCCAATTCTATAGTGAAAAAATAATACCAAGGAAAGAACCAGTGGAACAAAGAGGCTGCCAGTAGGTACTACAGCTTTCATAGTATGAAAATCCTACACAGGTGGGTTCACCACTCATTCTACTGTCTACTATAGATTTTGAGGTCACATATAGAAACGGCCAGAACTCTGTTCTGAGGAGACTGAATGAAAACCATGCTACTAGGTTTATTAAAGCAAGTATTTAAAGTTCCTTTGAAAAAGAATATTTTAACTGATTAAGCCAATTAAAGATATTCAACAATCCTATTCTATATTCTAGTGCATAATGCAGGAAAGAAATAAGAACCAAGTGTTATGTTGCTTTTGAACATGTATTCTTCACTAGACTGAATTCGTTTAGAGCAGGGTCTGTATGTTACATACCTTTACACCCATACCCTCTCCTCTAGCATCAGTAGGGACTCAAAATTATCAGCTGAAACAGATGAATAAACTGCATTCAAACATCATGAGGCAATCTTCCATTTTACACTGCAAATAGTTATAATTTTACTATGGGGAAAATAGTAGTTCCTGATACCCAATAAATTGTGCCTATTTATAAACCACCCCAATACATAAACATACACACGCATACTCATACTCACTGCTAATAATGAACCTCCTTTTTTATCTTATTTGTTCTTTTAAGGATTTATTTGGATAGCTAATTCTCATGCCATTAGGTTGCCCTAGTGTAGCAATGCAAAGACAGGCCTCAATGATATCACTACAGATAAAACTCTACAAAATGTCTTAATTTTTCTTTGTTTTATTTTAATAAGCTTTCTTGTTAAAGTAGCAATCTACATTGCTACAGGTTTGAAAATAATTTCTAGCTTTTATAACTAATGTGTTGACATTTCTCATTTAATGTTGCAGAAACAGTAAGGGCTTCTGCGGGGGCAAGATAGAAAAGTTGCTTTTGGAAATGTTTGGAGTAGGACAAAAATTTTGTGAACACATGATTCAAGGGAGAAAACATGGACCTGAGTTGTCATTAAATCCATGTCCTTGTCTTAAAGCCAAATAAGGTTCACACTATCACTTCAGCAGTGATAGTGAAGCCTATCTTGAGTGACGTCACCCTGTGCCTTTTTCCTGGCCATCATATCACCTTAACACTCCCTATCATCTATCAAATGATGAAGTCGCAGAGAAATTAAGGTAATTACTAATGAGGAAAAATTGGAGCCTATTCACGTAAAACAATGAGGAAGTAATCACAAGGAGAATACAATAGCTAATAGTGCTTACTAAAATGACACTTGTACTAACAACCTTTATAAAAATATCTCTAGCAGATTTATTTCAGTAGCATAAACACTGGAAGAGCCCTTTGACTTCCAAGAAGATGAAATAATACATAGGTCATGAACACATAAGTTTTATTTCTAGAACTGAAAGTATTTCACCACTTCAAGAAGTATTTATGAGGCAAATTACTGGAAGAGTACCGAATTAAATTTGGTTTTATATAGCATCTTTCATACCCCTAGTATCTCAATAGCTTTTTCAAAGTATGGAAATGCAATGACAATTGGAAACTGAAAAAGTCACTGTGCATTTAAGGGCAGATGATACAGGCTTGAATTCAGAGACATGTTTTATGGATTCAGGGAATCTGATATTCTCCTACTCATTCTTTACAAGGTCTGTGTCATCTTTATGTTCCACCTGAACTGTAACCAAGGACATGTAGTGGGGCCTTAGTGCAATAACTCCTCTAATCATATAGTAACCTGTCCCTGGGCTGCGGGGACAGGATTGCAGTATACAGAAGCTTTGGTTATAGGATTCGAAATCCTCACATCTCTGGCCCTGTGATGTGTGAGTCATACTCAGCAGAGCATATTCAGTGCAAAATGCCATTCAATGGCCAGGATATAAATAAATGTGCATTTAATTTCATGGGAAGACAACACTGATTGGACCAAGTGCTATGCCAAGGTGCTCAAGAAATGTGAAAACTGGAGCCCTATCAGCTCATCCTGTGGTGGAATCACAGATTTTACCAGGCTAGAGAAAGATCTGAAATAACACCAGCAGCTTTTTCAATAAGACGTGGGGAAAAGAAGTACAAGCAAGTATGATTGCCTTTCATGATATTTTATGTGGCAGAACTGTTTGTAACTGGAAAGTATTGTTCATGTCAGAGAGAAACTCCCAGGGAAATGAAAAGCTAATAAGGATCAGCACGAAATCTGGAATGGTTCTGAGCAGATTGTTCACTGACAGGGAACAGTACTAAATGGAGAAAGCCCCACACTCCGTAGTTGAAAGGTTAGAAATCAGAATTGTACACAAAAGAAATAACCCCTGCCCTTTTCCTTTACTCTAAACTAAGCCAATTATGCTGCAAATGTTAGTCTCGCATTTACCCACAAACACTGCTGACTGACTGCCCCACTGTTTTCACGTTTTTTCTTCTCTTCAGCCTTCATTCAGGAGCTTGCTTTCTTATTTTTGAACTTAAATCTTATTGTCTGGGCTCAATTCCTCCATTTCTCAAGAATATCCATAATGTTAATTTATTCTCCACCAATCTTAGCAGCAACTCTCTGACCATCATCAGAAGACAATTTAAGTTACTTATATTTTTCACTAATTTTTAGCATTTTCTGTGTATTTTTGTGTTTTAAGAAATTCTTAGGAGAGTGGATTTCCTGCTCTCCTTTTCTTGAGAGCTTATGATAATATGTCTATTGTCATTAAACCAACTTTTTTTTCTATTTGATTCAGCTCCTTTTCAAACTCCTTGATGTGAAGAACCTTAGACGTCTACAGTATCTTCCACATACTTTTCAAGGCCATGACCTCTCCCCTCTGACATTTTCTCCTGACATTCAGTCACATCACTTCTTTGAAACATTTTTTAATTTGTTTTGGAGACATGGGTCCTTTGTAATTTATGCAAATATCCAGCTTTCCTTATAGAATTCCTTTTATTTGCCTTCCTTCAGTGTGGATCTCAAAACCCTGACTTGGGTAGAAAATACTCCAGAGGAGGAACATGGGAAAAATAGAGAGCCTGACATCTGTGGCCAGAACACCCAGCTTCAAGTTTGGCACTGCCTTATTGTGTTAGCTTGGGCAAATCATTCCTTTTTCTTGCCGTGTCTAGAAAATGAGGATACTCATAATACCTGCTCTACCTACACCACAGAGTGAATTGGGGAATCAAATGTGGTACCAAATGCAAAGAGGCCTTGTAAACTGCTGGAGTGGACAGTGGAGGTTTGATCTTGCTCAGTGTCCTTTCTTAGGATGCAGTCCCTTCCCTCCTGCCACTTGTGCTTTGGGTGCGGATGGCTCTAGCCTCCTGTAGCCAAATCTTGGGGATAGGCAGGCTCTCCAAGCTTGGCCAGTCAGACCCCATGTTAATTGCTTTGGGAAAAGGCACAGATGCAAGGGAGGCAATAAGACTGTCTGGCAGGGATTTAAATATTGAATAATAGCTGGCAGTGATGTATTGAGTTCAATGATGGCTTTCTGAAGGAAGCTATCCATTATTTTTCTGCGATGTAGGTTCCTAGAACTGATTTCTGTCCTTTTGCAAAGACAGACTTCCCAGTATTTCCTAGGATTCCAGGAGAAATTCGTATTCAACCCAAAGTTATTAACAATGCTGAGGTCAAGAAGCCTTGCTTGAGTCTAGTATAGTACTTGGTACATTGCTCATTTATCTTGTCACTCCTAATCCTTTCATAGGTATTAATTGAATGACTAAATGACTGAATAAATGAATGTAGATGATTAGATGGAAGTTCAATATCATTAACAGCTTGTTCAACTTCATTTAGTTAACTTTTAGCAAGGGAGGGGCTTGATAGTTTGACTATTAGACTGGTGTTTTTACTTGCATTTCTTTTCTACCTTTTCATGTTTCCAAATTAAAGTTCTTAATTTATGATTTATCACTGTTAAATCATAAATTAATTTTATTCTTTCCATATTCTGTGACTCACAAGCCCAAAGACATGAAACTGCAGGTAGTGGTATGTGTACATCTCACCCCTAGATGACAGAGTATCATATGTTGCTGCCAGTTGGTTCAGAATTCAAAATACAGAGAGTTCCCTTAATCATAACAAGCACTTTTCCATCAAAAGTATGGAACACTGTAATTAGTTCTCAATAAATAAGAATAAAAAAGTAATCATGTAAAGAAATATAACCAAAATTCAAAACTGGAGTAAAATTTGCTGACTTCTAAGATCTCTCTAAGGTTTAAAAATAGTTAAATACTCAAGAACAACACAAAGAGATATGTCTTGAGGGACTCAAAGCAAAGGCGCCTTCTAAAAAATCTGACCTACAGAGGGAATCATTGCTGGGCTACAGTCAGGGGACTTTCAGGTGGAAGATGATAGAGGTACATACAGGCCAACCCACACTGCCCAGGGTAATGAGGCATGCACACATCTGCTCAGACTATGGGGGTCTTGACTATTTGGGAAGGGAGTAAATGCGCTTACTCATTTTTTTATTCCCCACAGTGGTGGGCTCATGGCAAGTTTTCATCACATACTGTTGGATAGTGCTTGGGCTGCTATTACACAAAACTCTATGGAAAGATGAGAGGCAAAGGGAATTCTGAAAATCCAACAGATTTCTCATTAATACACAAATAACTGCAACCAGCATCAATGAACATGCCCTGACAATTTTACCATGTACCTCTGTGTGGATACATCTCATTCTTTTCTTCTTTTCCTACATTTATCCCCTTTTCTATTTTAAAAATGTCTTATTTTGATATGGCAGCAATTTGAGTCCACACAGGTAAAATGGAACAGATGACCAACTCGCCCCAATTTGCCCAGGACTTTCCTTGTTTGAGCACCACAGCTGCCTGACCTTGGCAGCTCCTCCAACCCAACCATGGCAACCAGGGAGGTGACTTGTTGGTCTTGCCCTCCTGACTGGTGTCTCTTGGAGGCACTAACGCCTTCCTCCGAGCACCCTCACATCCATTCCTTTCACCTCTCTTTTCATTCAGCCATGGGGTCTGGAGATTCTTCATTCACAAACTCTAATATTTTCCCTTTTCTCTCCTTCCACTCTGTTGGTCTAAGTCCTCTAAATTCCTGCCCACTACCTGGATGCCATAATGATATTATAATGTGCCACCTCATCACCTCATGCCTCTGTTAAGGAGTTTAAATGATGCTTCTTAGATAAAGCTAAGATCCAAAGAACAGGAGCAGTCTCCTACTTCAATTTCCAATATTTTTTCTCATTCCTTCTGATGTGAATTTTGTTACACAAATAGGTCTACTCATGATACCCGAATCCACTTATAATTTTTTCATTCATTCATTAACCCCTGTATGATCCAAGGATTGTGCTAGGTCCCAGGAAAAAGAGGAAATAAGAGAGATAGGATTTCTGTCCTTATATATATTGTTGCTTAGCAAGTTTTTCTCATCAGATTTAGTGAGGAAACTAACATTTTATACATGCAGACTTAGACCTGACTTTACATATATGATTTCCTTTGGTTCTCACAACTGTGTGAAATAGGACTTAATACTTTTCCATTTTCTTATTTTTACATTTTTTAAGAATGGTAACTAAGGCTCAGATGAAGCTACATCACAACCCCAAATCACACATCACACAGATACATAAATGTTTTATCCTGGATCTATTTGACTGCAAATTTCATTCCCTTTTTCTTGTACCACATTATTACTCTAAGGAGCTCATTTATTCATTCCTAGATTATGAGACTCTTGGTTAGGCTGGATGCGAATCCAACGGATCCATCAAGGTACAGCTTAAGACCTGTCTGCTCTATAAAATCTTCCCTTACGTCATTGTAATCTCTATAAACCCTTATAAACTCTTATTATCTGTACCAGTCCTTTGTCATTAAAGATTGTTTTGCTTTAATCTATTGTGTATTCGTATATTGCAAACTCAGACTGTGGGGTCTCTGATTGTTGGGTCTGAGTTGTACCTTTTACAGTAGCTTCTATATAAGCCATGATAGTAGTGTTTCACAGAGCAGGTGCTTATTAAATATTTATTTTTGGTTGTCAAATAGCATTGCTATGATCTATATAGTTTCATTCAGACTGTCTCTTTGCTGCTCAATTTTTGTATGGCTTTTACTATGTCAGTAAGCCATAAGTATCTTGAAAGTTGGGACTGTATCTGTATTAATTTTTAGTTCAGTTTCTATAACAGGGTCTGCTGCATATGACACACAACATATAGGTCTTAAGTGGATGACTGACTGAATTAAAGGCTCTCATTAGTAAAACAGAAGGTGAATGACTGAACTAGGGGCTCTGATTAGTCAAAACAACAAAAAATTTTTGGCTTAATTCCAGTTGCACGATTTTTAATGATTTATCCCACATCGTTGCCAAATACATTTTTTTTTTAGGCTGACTGGGGTTTGACCCTGAAGTAAACCTATCTTGTCTTCCTCATGGATGATAAACTTTCTACTCAGGGCTTACTTGCCTTAGTTATTATAGAAAAATCAGTGCTTTATTTTCAGTCAGTGGGCATTCACAAAATGTTACTTATGTATAATATTAAGCGTAAAACTCTGAATGTATAAAAAACATAATTGCCCACTGCTATCCTCAAAAAAGGACAGCTGTTCTAAGTCTTTGGCGAAATGAACAAAAATATCATAATTTTATTTTTTTGCCAATTTATCATGTCAGAAATTGCCCCACCTGCCCCATCACACATTAACCTAATGCATACTTTTTAAAGTAAGACAGATCACTTCTAAATGATTGTCTTTAAGATTTGCATAATTAGCTAAACTAAACTAACATCCTGAACTTGGTCATGATTGCCAAATTTGAAGGCCTTACTTCCTTTCTTATTGAAGAAGTCTGAATTAATTTATTCTCTTATAAAGCTTGAATGCGTAATCAGTTTCTAATCTGAATAAGCAAACTGGCCCAGAAAATTTTGCAGATTACTCTAATAAGTTCTCTTGGTATTTCCCACAGAAGGCTGAACAAATGTTGATAGAGAAACACACTGTTTGCTTCTGTCTAATCTTCCCATCCGACTTATATAAATGTCACAAATGAACCTCAGACACATGTCCAATGTCAAATATCCATAAGATGACCCTGAAAAGAGGCAATCTTCATTTAGGATTGATTAGAGAAGATGGAGTTTTTAGATTTAAAAAAATCTGATTGTTGGGATGCAGTGGGGAGGGGCTGCGGAGAGTGTAAAATCACAGAAAGAACTTTGAAGAAGGGCATACGCTCCGAAATACATTAAGTGAAGATATTGTTTAGAATACAGAGAAATGCCATTTTCTCTCTGAATGTCACATGCTAGGCATTGTTATAAAAGCTTTACATGACTTTTTCTTATTTAACCTCCATATGTCCCTTAGCCTGTGAGGTATGGTCTTAAAGAGGTCAGGTAACAGCCCAAATTGCCATGGTAGCAGAACAAATGCAGAATGGGGTTTGAACCCTGGTCTGTCTCATTCCTGAGTTTATGATTTTAATCACCAAATCATATGTGGGCTTGGCTACATTAACCTATTAACCTGTATCCTTTTAAAATTAAGTGTTACAGACTATATTAACATTACTGGAGTAATAGAAATTGCATATAAAATCTTTAAATAAAACCCATGTATAAGTAAAATTATTATGTAATCTAATGCACTGGGGATGGGTGGGGGGGAATACTCAGCAACATTATCCTGAAATCTATAATTCTTCCTTAAGTAAAATGGCCTAAGTTTGTTAGCAATGCCTTTTATACTTCTTTCAGGATAGAGCAACTCTTTTAAGATCAAGTAAAGATTTAATAGCTGGTATTTGGGAAATTCAACAGACCCTTTCAGAAGAAGAGTCCTTTAATGAAGCTGTGCCAGTTAGAGAGTGATGGAGATACAAAGAGGAAAATCAAGCACTAATAGGTGCTCTCACCGTAATTCCCTTTTGTAGTGCAAAGCAGGCCTTAGAAACCAGGGCCTTGCCCAGCAGGATGGCCCCCTATCTACCTGGGGACTGAGCGCAAGGCTAGTCATAGAAGATTCTTCAAATGATTTTACTGTAGGGGTGTAGCAAGAGGCTTTGTACTAAAAACCAGAGATTACACTAGAAGTACACTTACAGGAGACAGTCAACTGTGAGTAAAACAATAATCTGATTAATTGTTATATGAGAATCTAAGCACTTTTATTTTCATCTTTGGGGAAGAGCTTATTTAAAAACAGGCAATTAATTAATTGATAAACAAGTTTTGATACCAAATTTCATTTATGATTCCCCAAAGGAATAATTTTTCCATGGTGGTAAAATGAAGACTTAACAAAAATGTGTGCCTCTGTGTGTGTGTGCATGTATGTGTGCATGTGTTTGTAGCCACATTAGAAAATATGTACATACAGGAGGGAATTAGAGGGGGAAAACCAGGGCAGGAACATGAGATGAAGCTAGGTGTATGCATGCCATAAGGACATGTGTAGCTCATTTGTTCCTCATTGGATCATTCATTTACTCAACAAATATTTATTGAGCGCCTTTTATGTACGTGACACTCCTCTAGACACTGGGGAGTTTGCAGTGAACAAAAAAGATAAAAATTTCTGCCCTCATGTAAATTATAGTGCAGGTCAGATGAGGTTGGGAGGGATACATAAACATAATACCTCAGTAAATTACATACAGTGCATGTAAAAAGGTAACAAAAGCTATGGAACAAAATCATGCAGTGAAAAGAAGACTGGGATATGCTGGGAGGGAGGCACACCATTTTAAATAGTCAATAAGATTTACTATATTCTCATTCATCTCCTTCCAGGCACATGAAAGGACAGCATTTTCTGCCCTGTTGAATTTTGGCATGGCCATGTGGCTCCCTTTGTCCAGTGGAAGGCAAACAGAAATAAAGTGTGTCACATTTGGACAGGGATCATTAAGTCAATGATTCTCCAAGTTTCCTTTCCCCTGTGGCTCTCAATCACTGACTACCAGGTGGTGGAGGGGAGGTATTGAGTCAGGGGTTAGGACATAGGAAGCAGTGGCCTCTGCCGACCCTGATGGCCAAGTGTTGTGAGCAAGAAACAGACTTGATGGCTCTGCCCTATTTATGCCCATCCGGAAAAATATACATGGTTAAAGTCAATTTTAAATATTTGCTAAAACCAGGCTGACAATTCATTTATTAGGCTACTAGCACACAATGCTAAACAATGGGATCTTTTATAGAAGGGGGCAGTAAACTATAAGTCAAATCTGACCCACCAGGTTTTTTTTATATATGGTCTACTAGTTAAGAATGATTTTTACATTTTTAAGTGGTTAAAAAAAATCAAAAAGTAAATCCTGTTTTGCAACCCATGGAAGTTATATAGTATTTAAATGTTAAGGTCTATAAATAATATTTTATTGGAACACAACCATGATGATTCATAATGCATTGTTTATAGAAGCTCCTTTCTTGCTTGTAACAGCTAAGTTGAGTAGTTGTGATGTGGTTGGGTACCGGGTAGTTGAATTGAGATTACAAAGTCTAAAATATAACTGGGCCCTTTACAGAAATACTTCACTGAACTCTGCTTTATAGCAGTCACATAGCTCTTATAATTGCTCAGAAAATATATAATAGCTCCACTTGGGCATGAGACCACCTAAGGTATGAAACTTTTCCAAAGATCTTCTAACTGAAGAACTGGGAAATGTATCGAATGAGTTCACTAGGAGATTTCCTTTATGCATTTTTTACTGTGGCATATTGAAAATAAACTTATAATTCATTAGAAGCAATTCTACATTGGAACAAAATGATACAGCGACATATTCTGTACAAGGTTCTGTGCTAGATTCTTGCCTAAACCTCAAGGTATCTGTAATCTAATTAGAGAGAAGATGCCCAAACGAATACTAAAAATAAATAGATGGAGCTTATGCTAGATGCATTATATAGCCGGGAATGCAAGGGAGGATTGACTACTTCAAAGTAAGGCATGTCTTCATAAGGAAGGTCAGAGTCAGAGGTATCTCTTTCCTGGGCTGCTGCCATTGTTTTTAAGTCCAACTGGATTTTGAGACATCTGCAAAGACTCCATGTAATTAATAAAAGTAGATTAGAGTCAAATTTTCATTCTCTGCCAACAGCTTGCTTCCTTAATCTTTTCATTAAAGAAAATCAAACAAACAAAACAGAACCTCAGATCAAAGTTGACCCAGTATTGTATCATCAAGGCATGGTTACAAAAGTACCACACATGACTGGTACTGGGCCATGCGTTACTAGTACTACATATTCCTCTGATTTTGTTTAGGTCTTCCTCACAGTGGTTAAGGAAAGTGTTGAATCTGTTGGAATGAAAAAGACTTCAATGGCTCTTAGTTGTCACTGGCAACATGGTAATTTTAAAAGGGAAAGCGAAGTGAACTAAAAATAAATATAACTAAAGAGCATGCACCAAGGAAAGAGTGAAGGAAAAGAAAAAGAAAAAAATGAAGGATACTTAATTAAATTACATCTTTATTTACATTAGTGTCATCCCCATTTTGATTTAACTTTGCCAAATTGACTAACCCAATCTTTTTTTAGAAAATCTGTCAGAAACAGAGAAATGGAAGATTGAGTTTTTATTACAGAGTACCATATCCTCCCAAGGATGCGATCATGATGCAGACTACAGTCCATACAAGACCTGGATGTGTGTAAATTAAAGAGCTTTTTCTACAGTAGAGCACAGAAAATGAAGAACACCTGTGAACCAATTCATCTGGGAAAATATACTTTCCATAATTAAATAAATAAAAACATGCTGCCTTGATCTTGTGTATATTGCTGACTAGCCAGAGCAATTCACACTGTGAACTGCAGAGTCCTGGTGTTGAGGGAAGTCTACATGAGGGAAGCTAATATTAAAAATGGAAACCTTGCCTCTCTAATGTTTGAAACACCCACAAAGGCAGCAGTATGCAGTTCTGCAGGAGAGAAGGATGCGTGGCTGGTAATTCGTGCTTAAGAAAATTCAATTAGGGATCAAGGCAGAGAAAGGCACTTCAGATCATTCCTCCACAGGGAAAGGACCATTCTGGGAATGCCTGGTTGCCCTTTCGGTCCTTAGAATGTGTACCATTTATTTCATTTAAGATCCCAACTTCCTGCACCTCCTGCAATGTTACTGCAATTATAGTATACAGAGTGGGAAAAAAAATTAGAGCTTTGATGAGAACAATAACAAAAAAAACAAGAAAGTCCTGTATTTATTGAGATTTACTTGGTGCCAGCCATTGCATAGATGCTGAAATATAGCCATGAAGACAGTCTCTGCCCTCATGGAGCCTGCAGTTCTTCCCGCGTGGCTACCAACGGGATCCCTAAGTTATCGATTGGATTAGTTCAGGTGTGGAATGACTCTGCAACCTGCTCACAGCGGTCCGTTGTCTTTGTGGTCACTATTGGGGCAGTTAAGATCAGGGTACTGTACCTATGTGTAGACTTCTGTAACTTATTTTAACATGTTACTGTTACTCATTTTAACATGTTACTGTAACTCATTTAACTCACACATGTTGCTTGGAAGAAAACAAGTGATAATCTTTGTGAAGATAATGATGATACTAGGCTTACAACCAATTTAAAATTTGTATAATAATCATTTCATTAAGTTACATTTAGGACTCAACTTTGCAGACCTTTCACACTCATTTCATTTTAGTTTCAAGTCCAGCTTTCCTACAGGAGTGGGTATTGGGGAGAGAAAGCTGCATCAGCAGGTAGGTAAACAGGAGTCTTATAATAGAGAAAATATATACATCATGAGGACACATTGGAAACCTCTGATCAGATTAACAGCATGATTATAGCTGTACTTCAGGCAGATTAAGCTAGCACAGGGCATTGAATGACCTGGAATAGAAAAAGAGGAATATTAGTTGGAAAATTTTTGTGTCAGTTCATACGACCAATAATAAGTCCTTGAATTAATGTGAATTAGAGTATATAAAAGGTATGAAAAAGTTATTATTATGACCAACTTTTACCAAACTGATATTGGAGATGAGCATTTTATGTGTTGTCTAATAGTTAGTAGTAAAAACTTTGCAGACTGACAGACCCATGTTCTACGCCTGACTCTCCGTTTCCTGGCAATGTCACCACTTAAACTCTTTGAATCTCAGCCCTTCTTGTGTAAAATGGCAATAGTAATATGCAAGTAAGAGGGGCATTGAGCAGAAATATGGTAATTTGTGTGAAATAGTTAATGGTGCCTGGTACACAGAAAGTAGTCACTGAATGATAGCCTGTAGGATAAGAAATAATTGCAGTAGTTTTAGTAATAGTGTTACTAAAATGCTATATCCTCTGTATAATCAGTGCTCAGGACTTGAAGTATACCTTTACTATCTTCAATTCATTCATTCAACAGATATTTACTGATCACTTACTTCCTGGCAGGCCCTTCCTGCTTGGAACCCTGGAAACACATTTACTTAACAACTCCTCCCGTCCCCCTCCGCTGCAAATTCCTGCCCTCTTGGAGCTAATATTCTAGTGGGAGCAGACAGATTATAAAGTATAAACATAATAAATAGTTAAATTATAAATAAGATGTACTATGAAAACAACAGAGCATGGTAAGGGAGATGAAGAATTCTGGGAAGTACAGCCGATATACATGTATGACCAGGGCTGAGCTCATTGTGAGGGTGACAAAGGAAGGAAGAATTCAAAGAGCCATGTGAAACCTGGGAGAAGAATTCTGCTAGCAGAGGGAGTATCAAGCCCTGAGGTGGAGCGTGCCTAGTGTATAGCAAGGGCGGCACGGAGGCCAATGTACATGGAGCGGAGTGAGCAAGGGGAAATTGGTGGGAGGAAGTTATGGAGAAAGCAGCATGGGTGGGACCCCAGGAGTCTGTAGGTCACACTTTGACAACTGCTCACTTAGCTTAGTAAGGCTGGAGGAGAGGGGAGTCTAACTCCAGCTCTGTGGAGTGATACAGAGACTCAGATAGACTTTCAAACAGGATTGTCCAGCCTCCAGTAAAATTTGTGGGTTGCCTTTGATCCAGGTCTTAAACAAATCTAGAAAGCTATTTTTTATAACTTTAATAGATTTTTGTTTTTTTTACATGTCATGTCCAGGAGATTTAGTCCCTGTCCACTGTCAACATTTATACAGTAATGCTAAAAATATGCAGTCATAAAATATACCTTATAAAATTAGTAAGTGAAAGAAAAATAAGAAAACATTGACCTGTTTTCTCAGAAGTCATGCATTTTGGCACAAAGCTTGGACTATTCATTAAATCAGTCAGTAAGTTAAATTTAGAACTGGAATTATATGAATGAATCCTGAGGCTGTGTTGGTGTTGCAGGTGTGAGAGAAGTATTGAGATTTGTTTGCTAAAGTAAGTGTGATGTAAAAATGGAAAACAAAGTAATAAATGAATGCCTGAGGAATTACATCATCTGTATTGTATTTGTTATCTGTCATTTGTTCTGTCTCAAATTTCAATATGCTTCAGTAGTAGCATGCTAAAGGACTTCATTTTTCACTGACAGATTTTAGAAAGTAATAGGTTTTTAATATGAGAGGAAATTTTAACTAGTGAACTTATTGTTTTAATTTGATAGAATTTTTTCTCATTTGCTTTTTTGACAATTATTTATGACTACTATAAGTAATTAGGGGTTGTGTATTTTTCAGAATACTATAAACAGCATTATAAACATTAAGTGAACCATTAATTTCAGCAAAGTATGAAACTTTATACTTTTGACCTTTTATAAAATATTTTCTGGTTTGAAAATAATGTCAAAATTATAACTATCTGTCCAATTGATATCTAGCCTTGTAAACAAGTGCCCAACTTACATACAGCACTTTTAAATTTAAGTATTTGGTGTTAACCACTGATAATTGTCCTCATAAATCAAACTTCATTGGTTTTGTATATCTTAAATAGAATCACATAGCATATTGTAAATAATAAATTGTTATTACCTTCCAGTGAAAAATCCTGAGCTTTTCTGCATATTTAATTATCACTTCTCTTAACCTCTTAACATATCTCAGGCTGAAAACTTGTTTCTTGTTCCACAGACAAGCAAGCAAAATAGATTCCACATATACAAATACAATATTAACTTAAAATGATCCAGCAGTATCCTTTTCCATTTCTTTACAATCAAACTGAATGCTTTTGGGGAAAGGAATGGTATATATATTTTAGATGATTATTTTGATGTTTCATTGATCATTTATATTTATTATGTTAGACAGTGGAGCTATAGGCTATAACTAACCCTGACTATTAATGAACTCATCTATAAGTTTTCCACATCTGAGGGATCCATCATTGTTAAAAGTCTTACTACCAAAATGGAGCAAACACATTTCCTAAGACCTTATCAACCTTGCTTTGGAACAGATAAGCAAAGAGCTGAGTTGAATTGATGAAAAGTATCCCAAGTCATTAACTGCTAATGATGGAGCTTGTAAAGTATAGCATCTCTGGAGAAAAGAACTGACTTGCCTTAAATGCATCATGTTTTTATCTGCATTTCAAGGCTGCTTAAATATGTACTTCATTACAGGGCACGACTGAAATAGAAGGGCACCTGCTAAGTCAGAGCCATAAAACAGATCTACAGCCTGCTGGCATGTGAAATTTCTCTAATTTATATTTTTTATGAAACTACCCTCACATTATGTGGTTGGAAGCATAAATAATAAAGCATGTTACTTAAGCAATTTTACATTTACTGTATTAGTAAGTAAATGCAATGGCCACCCTCATTCTCAAACAATAAAATCTACCCAGCCTTTTCATGAAAGATGATTGCAATTTCCATTGGCCTGTATATCCAATAAAAAACTATAACTCATCAAAATTTTAGCTATTTTCTCTTAAGATACAGAAGAGCATTTTGCTTGAATGTTGGATGTGATATTAAATATTCATGAACTGAATAGAGTTTAAATACTAAGTAAAACTAAAATTCTTTTCTACTAGATTCAAGTTCTTTTTGAACCAGGTAAAAACTAACCTGAAGAGGTTTTCAAAAACAACATAAAGAGATGGTACAATATGTCGAAAGTGCTGTAGCTATTTGGGATTGATTTTTCTGAAAAGCCTATTCCTCCTCTGAAACTGATTCATGATAACAGCCTCCATTTAGGTCAAACAGTATTTAACCGCTTGTAAATTTTAATTAAATGATTTGTCACTTTGAACACATAGTTTGTCATCTTGCAACTAACCGATGTGTCTTTATCAGAAAATGACTCCGGGGAAGGCATTCATCTAATTTGTCACTTGGACGCCCATTAAGATAATTTGGTTGCTGCATAGGGATAAAGTTGGAAGAATTGTAAAATAGAGTGCACCACTTTAGTAAGCAGCATCACACTGTAAACTAAAAAAACCCCACAGTTTTCTCTGTAATTAAATTCTAATAAGTACTTTACTTCTGGTCATTTTTCATTAGCAGATGTTGAACCTTCTGAGAAGAGAAAATCCCCCAGTTGAGTTTAGTACCTGTAGGAAAATATGGGCTACCAATGAAAAGCAATAAACTGAATTAGAATTATCTGGGGAAAAAACCTTTTCATCAGAAGCACATACATCTCTGCAGACCCAGCTGAGATCTTGTCTGCCGCCTGGCTAATATGATTGGAGATAGCCTAGGACAGAGTGAGAGGGATAACTGACAAATTATTGAGGCAATAGCAGAGATCACAAAACCCTTCTCTAAAGAAGGGTATACCTGGTAGAAAGGAAGGCATAAAAAATACTAACTTGCATCCAAAAATTATAAAAAAGTGAGTGTGTGCATCTTTGAGTGCTCAAGTCCAGCAGGTTACAGCCAATGAACACTGTGTATTACGTGCAGTTGGTCTTCTTTCTACACTGACACAGTGATGACATTCCCTAATAAAGAACAGATACATTAGCCAAAACTGCACAGGAAGTTCATGCGTAAATTTAGTTTGAAACTGAAAAGTAAAATCTTACTCTCAGGAAGCCCTGAAGGGCTTGGTAATATCACAAGCTGTGTGAAATGAAAGGAATTGGATCTTACCTGTAATACCCTTTTTTCCAACTAAAATGTAAGTCCCTTGAAGTCAAGAACCAAGCTTTAAATGTCAAAAGTTTCCTTCAAGGTCTATATACTCATAATGCATCAAAATCTGAGAGCATTTAAAATATTACTGGGGGCTTTAAAAATATTCTGGGAGCTTTTAAAAAATTCTGATGCAAAGACCCTATTCCAATATGTAGGTTCAGTTGTTTGGAGTAGGGTGCAAGCATTGACATTTTTACACTCTTATTTGCAGCCAGTGTTAAGCAGCACTGGGCTGACATAGGCAGTGCTCAAATAATGTGTAATGAATGGGGCAGTCCTCACAAAAAATGTGAGAAAGGTCTGTTTCTAGTAGTAGAATTGGCAATTCCAGCATTAGTCAGATTTAAAATTTAGCATTATCTTGAATTCCTATCTCTTCCTTTAATCTTTCTTTATCCCACCACCACCAACCTACCTGTCTGTTAATAATTCTTTGATTTACTTTATTCTCTCTCCTGATTTTGTTGCATATATTCAGGCACATTTCTTCAGTGCTATTGCAAAAACAGTTTCTCAGCTCATGCTGTTTGCTGTCTGTCACATATTCTGCCATTCCATTAATATATGCTAGAAAAATCTTTTTAAAATAGAGCTCTCATCAAGCTATGCCTCCTCTCAACCTCCAATGGCCCTAACAGCTGAAACTGCCTATCCCTTTATAGCTTACAGTTACATTGTAACATTACTATTCCACTGTCTTTATTAGGAAAGGAGATTTGTGACCAATAAATAAGTGAAATTTATTGTTCTTCACAGGGATGCTCCGAGAGAAACTCTTCAATAAAAAGCAACAAGAGTTTTTACCCTAAGACTTTCTGAACTTATCTCAAAATCCTCCCTTTGCAGTGTCCACTAATCCTAAACTATTGTACTGTGATCCTTACCCAGTCCTAACCAAGTCCTCCATTGAAGGAACTACCTTAAGCCAAATACCAAATCCTCAGTAAGGTCTAGCTTTGCCTTCCCCCTCTGAGACACTACCAATTTCTTGAGGAAATCTTCTCAGTTCCCTATAAGAGCAACAAACTCATCGCTGTTCGATCAACATGTTGTGTCAGTGACATTTGGGAAACCAGTATTCTACACTTCCTCAGCCCCGGCAGAACAGCGTCCCAGCATTCCTTCTCAGCGTGGCATTCCAGAACTTCCAGAAGCTGAACCCCAGCTATCTTTTCTTACCTCATCCCTTACAGTTCCCTGTTTCCTGCCCTATGTTAAAGGCTGTCTAGGGAACTTCAACTCTCTTCAGAGAGTCCTATTGCATGCTGCATCCTCATCCTGAAATCCCCTTTCAGTTTAGTTTCATTAGAACTAACATTTATGGGAAACATAGAATGCAATTAAATAATTGGGATTAGAGGACCTATAGTCCTTTGACACTTTTTACTTTAAGACCCACCTTTGAGTCTGTGCCACCAGTGACAGAAGGAGTGAGAGGTAGAAGGGGTATTGGCTGACGGAATGGCCTGGTGTTCATGAATGGTATAAATAAGTACCACGAAATAACCTGACTGGCTATTATTTTTCCTTAATTTAGAGTATTTACAAACTTGGGTTTTCACTTAACATTTCTTCCACTGTGGACAAGTTAGCTTAATTAGATCTTTTGTGAAATCTCGGTATATAAACTTTTGATTCTTTACTCTCCAGGATCTCAGTTATGGTAGGAAAGATGAAATTCAACTGGCCTAATTAGATATGTGCTTCATAAAGACATACTAATTCTTTTCTGAGTACTCTAAGATCTGTTAGGGACTTGAACACTGGAAGCAACTTGATTTATTGGCAGGCCCATTATCCTTCTAGCCAGTAGAACCAACTAACTGACTAATCTGCAGCTGATTGGTCTTCATTTGTTTAGAAAGAGCGATACATGGGAAACCTTTCCTTAGACTATATGGGAGTTGGTGATGGAAAAAAAGCTATTTTTGTTTCATTCTGATTCATGAAAAGAGAGTACATTTATATTCTCTAAGTGAGAATTCAGGCTCAAGCATCACTTAGACATCCATTCAAAAAAAAGATGAAATCACAAAACAAAAATAGAAATGAAATTAAAACTATAAATATGGAAATAAAAGAAATGTTCTAAAAGTAAAGAATTAAAAGACTAGCACTATGGTAAACTTTACTTTGGGACAATGATACAGAGAACAAGTGAACTATAAGAAATTCACAACCAGAGTGATAAAGCGATTTGAAATGTGTATGCATAACTATATGTGTAGTTAGGAAAAACAGAAGGTAAATTGAAGGGCTCTAACAACTGCCTAAAATGAATTTCTGCATAAAAACAGGTAAAAATAGGGAAACAATATTTGATAAGAAAACAGATGAGACTTTTCAAGAATTAAGCATATGAGTTCTAAGATTGAAAGTGCTTATTGAATACCAGTCAAGATAAATGAAACTAAATACACACTCAGACACATTATAATGAACCTGTAGAGGACAATAAGAATACCTTAAAAGCTAACAGCAATAGAGGATAGATTACCTATAAAAGAGTAACAATTTGACAGCAGATTTCTCATTAGCAACTAGTTGATGTCAGGAGACACTGAATGGCAGCTTCAAAGTACTGAGGGAAAAAGCAAAATCAAAAACAAAAAACCTGTCAGCCCAGAATTAGACATCCTAGAAAAAAATTGGGAGGAAAATTGTTAACACCAGGCCTGCAACTCATTCATTCTCTACTGGGGACCTTGTTTGGTGGGGGTACAGGGAAGAGTGAATGACCTTCATCTTACTTCTAAACATGTCAATGACCTCGAACAGATTTCTCTGTCATATGATAATGGTATTTCTACTGATAGGGAGTATTAATCTAGAAAATGTTTTTCATAGGATATACTTGGTGTAATTAGATGCATATTGTAAATGAACCTGAACTCTATGGATATATGGAGCATGGCTTGCTGGAGAATGTGGGTTAGTTAGCTAAGTATTCTCCTATTTCTGTAATTACTAGAGAATAGAACAAAAGATCTCTAAGTCCCTAATGGCTTTTTGTGAACAATTTAGTGTATATTGCTCAATGCAATTCTGTTTATCTGAAATGAAAACACAACCTAAAATAGGGAAAGGAACATTTTTGGAAGCTGCATGTGTTGGGTTTGACTTCTGAAGGAAATGAATGTTTTGCCTGTGCCTACTGCTTGCCCATAGTCTTTGAGTCATTAATAGAGTTTGGTGCTGTGTAAGATCTATCATGTGCAGGAATGTTCTTTGACGACTCAAGCCTTTGGGTTAACCCAGCTATCATTCAAAAATCCTGAACGAATTTTCAAACATACTTGAGTAAGAAAACTTGCCACCCATGGACTCACACTGAAGGAACTAGAAAATACACTTGAACATAAAGAAAAGTTAATGCAGAGGAAAGATGATATGAAATAAATAAGGTGGTATATTTTGGTAAAGTTAATTAACTGTTGAAGAAAGAAAAGAAAACCAGTGACTCTGTGTTTGTGTGTGTGTGATTAAACAGTAAAATAAAAATTCAAAACAGTAAAAGCAAGACAGTGCGTGTGAGGATAAGAGGAGGATGTTCAGTCAATAAGTAAACCATATTAAGTTTCTTGTCTTGTTTGGAAAGAGCGTAAGAATAAATTTAACAAATTAGAAAAATGTGTAGTTAACGCTGCATGTTAAAATGTAAGAGAAACCACTAGAAGGATGGAAATACAAAATATAAATATGTAACTTCCAAATCAACAGTGAAAAAATGCGAATAAAGAAACAAAGGTTAGGCAAGGAGATTAAAAACAAGAACATGCAAAATTTAAAAACAAAATACTCCAAACATATAATTTTTTTGGGTGAATATAAACATGGTTGGGAAATTCAGGACAGGGGAAGTTGCAGGAGAATAGGACAAAGGGACTTTCAACTCTACCACTAAAAGAGATCTGAATCAATAAAAGCAAATGTTAGCTTTTGTTAAGCCTGATTGGTGTGTGCATGGATTTTATATTACTCTCTGTACTTCTTTCATAAATGTATGATTTAGGATTTTAAAAAATGAAAGTATGTTACTTTTAAGAGATGACTTAAATTTCATCATTGTGATTTGAAACCCACAGAATGGTAATACACTCTTCCTCAAAGAAGTTAAATGTTTGAAAAATATTCTAAGTTTGTGTTATGAAACAAATCTTTTTCAAATAAAAAGGAAATATAGAGAATTGGTTATATCAAGCTGAGATTTTTGTGACAAGAGTAAAATATACTTGATACATCTGTATGCTAACAATGTGTAATTTTTTGTAATTTTTTTCTTGGGTATGTAATAAATGTCCTGAAGTATACTGTTGCTCAAAAATGACAGAAGTTAAATCAATGAGAACAAAAGCTATAGCATAACCTGAGCATATCTGAGTAAAATATTCATTCAAAAAATTTAGAAGTAGCATGAGAGATTTCATATTTATTTACTTAAACAGGATAAAATACTCCTAACACATCTTTTAAAAATGTATTATTCTTAATTCAGTTTAGGAAATAAATCCTGGCCTTAAATTTAAAATACAAGGTGTTATCACAAAACCCAATTAACCATTTACATCTCTCCTTCCTGTCTGATACAATTTTGATATTATCTAACTTATTCAATTTGTATTCTAATAATATGATGTTACACTTTATTCCCAGATGTTTTTCTCTAGAGATTATAATTTATTATTATTTTATTTCATTCATGTTTACTTGTTCAAGTATTTAAGTTTTAATTTGTAAGACTTCATTTAGAATCCTCTCATAGTAGGCATTTAGTGTTTATAAAGCTCAACTTCTCCTCTAAGAGTTCTGACTGGAGGTCATAGTAAAATAGGTTTTCTATTTTTTCTGGTCCTGTTTAAAACAAATTTTTTCCTTAAAGAACATTTTAACACCCTTGATACATGCCATGTTGCATATAATCTCTTAGTTTTTCCTTGTATCAACCTGATAAAACATGTGTTACTTGATTAGTTTATAATTTAATGGCAGGAAAGATTTAAAAAAAGGAAGACCAGACTGGTCTTTAGTAGGTTTAACAGATTGCGGAGTTAGTTCTTGACTTATATCTCTCTTTTCTACTGTTAAGCTGTCATTTTTGACAATACAAGTCAAAATAAAATCAAATAAAGAATATACAGCCTTTCATATTTTACCTGATGTAGAGCAAGGGATTTAACCTTGCCCAAAGCAAGGGCTGTCCTTTTTGTTCCTGACTTCTGGGAAGTAACCTCTAAGCCCTTGGAGTGTCTTGCTTGACAGGAAGGTCTTTGTTTGCCTGGGGATCTTGGGCAGCCAGATAGTAACAGCATGGCTGGAGGCTTTGAGCCACATCAACGGTGTGATTTTATACTGGGGGTTTGGGGTCACATGGCTGCAGCTCTATCTTCTGATGGCTGGAGATGACGCAGGCAGTCAGCTGTGACTATGTGATGGGGTCCCTGAAAGGCTTTGGCACCAAGGTTCAGGTGAGTTCCCTGGTTGGCAATACTCTTTGGGTGTCACACATCAATACCAGGAAAGTAACTCCATCTTGACTCCATGGGAAGAGGACAGTGGAAGCTCTTCATTTGGAACTTTTCCTGGACTCTGCCCTGTGTTATTCCTCCCTTGGCTGACTTTAATGTGTATCCTTTAGCTGTAATGAACAGTAAATAAAGCAGCTTTCAGTGAGTTTGTGAGTCCTTCTAGAGAATTATTAAAACTGAGAATGGTTTGGGGAACCCACTGAACTAGTACTAGGTAAAACAAAAATAATGCACGCTCATGTATGCAACTGTAAGTTTATTTCCTTCACTCTAACTTGTCAATAATGGGCAAATATTGTAGAACATCAGCCAGATATGTACATGGAAAGAAATATCTATGAATCAATTTTAATTCTAACCAAGGTTATTGGTGAACATTTCTTATATTAAAAAATTGCTTAACCTTTCCAGTTTCAAAGTGTAAAGTGTTAAAAAAAAAAAAACAGGCAGGCCTGCTTAATGTTGCTAATACAAGGTAACTGGCAGATATTTCAAAGACTGCTTTGTGTGTGTTTTAGCAGCAAGTTTTGTTGACATTCACGGGAAACCCATCTTCAGGGCAGAAAATTTGGCAGATGCTTTCATTCAGCAGGTTTTTGACGACTGTGAGTGGAAAGCTACTTTTTGCCTTTCATAGGGACTGGTCAAAGGCTGAGGTTTGCTTTTGGTGACATTGCATTAATTGTCTCCCTGGAGGTGGCCAGAGTGCTAAAGGCATGTTAGCATTTCCTGACTCTTGCTTTCTCATGAATCTATGCTTCTTGCCTTTTAATAGCACTGTTTATGCCTGTAGTGTGGCTGGCTGCCACCCTCTCTGCTTTGCTGGGACTTCCTCTTTCACCTTTTGCTGAATTTATGGGAGAAAGTAACCAGTTCCTCTAGTCTAGTTAGCTGCAGTTAATGCTAGATGGGCAGGAGTGCGGTTTTAAGGAGAAACAGAGTTAGTAGAAGGCAAAGCCCTTGCTTGAAATTCTATGACCCTTCTGCTTGAGGCATATTGTTCCCTTAATAGATAATGGTGTTTCATTATATCTGTTTTCAGTGTACATTTTAGGTTTTGATCTCAGATGTTTCAGAGCAACTAAAGAGATATCCCAATAGTCATAGTGATATTTCACTCTGGGAAATGTGGGGGTCCGGTCCTTTTTGTTTGTTTGTTTTGTTTTTGTTTTTGACACAAAGTTAAAGGTCAAACTTGTAAGCCTGAGGGCATGAGGAATTAAGGGAAAAAAAAATCACAATGTCTTGTACTTCACTTCTATCATTTTATCAGTATTTTCAAATAAGCCAAAAACTGTCTCTGCTGAATTAGGGTGTCTTTTAATAGGTTCCTCACTAAATGGACATATGCCTTTATCCTTTGTTCCTCTCTACCTTATTCTTGAAGAACTGACCCTCTCATACTACTGATTTCTTTTGCTAGTAAATGATGCAACCACTGGGCCAATTTAAGATGTGTGTGCGTGTGCATGTGTGTATTGGTATAAAATCACTCTGATTCTGAAGAAGGTAAAGGCTGAACATGTTATTTCCCTGATTAAGTCCTTAAGAGCAAGGGAATAAAAATCTCAAATTCCTCGGTATGGTAATTAAAGAGTTTCATGATTGGGCCCATGGACGCCCTTTTCCAGCTTCATGAAAAATATTTCACAAAGATTATTTGTGAATATGCTCCACTGACATATAAAACATTTTTAGTAGTAAATAGGCTGAGCCTTTGAAAAGGATTTTTTTTAATTGCCTTTCCAGTGTCTATCTCCCTCTCTTTGCCCACAGTGACTTGGTATTTATTTGGAATCCACACTCTTCTTCTAGTCTCACTTTGGCTAAGATTTTAAACTCCAACTTGACAGTGCATTTGCATATCCTATCCCTCTGGGATATAGTGAATAATTGATGAACCCATTTGGGCTACATAGTGAAAGTAAGTCGAATATTTGTGGAAGCTACCAGAAGAAATCGCTTTTTGCTATCCAGGATGGTTTTGTGTGAGATGGGAGGTCTGTAGCCTGTGCATTATTTTGCTAGTATATAGAGAGAATTAGAGTTTTTGGATATTAGTGAAAGTGCCTGAGAGTGAAGCTGATATAATTGATGACAGATAAATAGACAAAGGGGAAAATATGTCTCAGTGACATTCTTTGAGCAGCTAGAGAAAACCTTACCTACAGTTTACAGTCTTACTATTTTTTCCAATTTTATTGAAATACAATTGACATTTGTCATTGTGTAAGTTTAAGGTATACAACATGTTAATTTGATCCACTCACATGTATCACATGTATCACTCACATGTATCACATCAATACTCAAAAGTATTATAGATTAAACCTGACCTGAAGAGAGCCTCTCTTACCTTTCAGCTACATGAACCAATATATTCCCTTTATTAAGCCATTTTAAGTTTGCCTCTGGCATTTAAAATATAGGCAATACAGTCCTACAAACTGCAGCTTAAGATACATGAAATGTGTAATCTAAGTATAAAAGCTTCTTTATTAATAAAATATTTTTCCATATAAACTATGCAGAAATGATCATTTCACTTTGCTAATATAAAAATAATATAGATAGAAGAACCTAACTGGGCTTTTATGAGTTTCCATTTCTTAACTCTACTTATCCTAGGGGCTGATTAGCTGAGCCAGTCAGTTGAATGTTCTCTAATGATTTTCATTGTGCTGCTTTACTTAGCTTGGATTAACTTCCTACTGTCTTATTCTTGTCTGTTTCTCTCTTCACCTGCTGCATCTCTCTTACTCACTGATGTTCTATAGCAATACCCTAACATGGGATGGAAAAAACCAATCAGAAAACCAGCATCCCATTTTAGCTGTTTTGATAAATTCACTATCCAGTAGAATCAATCAGTAGGAAAAGTCATTATAAAAGTATGTCCCACTTGTTTTCTCTTCCAGGCAGGCTAAATATTTAATAGAGATTCAGGTGTAATTTATTCATTTTTATTAGGTCCTTCTGACACCCAATCCTACATTCTGATAGGCAATTAAGGTAAATATACGATTAAGGGAGAAAACTTTGCTTTGGGAAACTATTTTCACACCAGTCCCAGTCCAATTGAGTTATGGCTTAAATATCTCTTGTTTAAAATCTTTATTTATAGGTAGCAGATATACTTTGAACTATTTGTTTTCTCTCATTCATGAGAAAATCAGATTGGTAGACTCTGATATTCCCTGCCAATATGCAATTAATTTTGTCATTGATTTTTGTTATCTACAGTGGTATTGCTGCTTATTAAAGTGTATTAGTAGCCCTGTAATTGCTTGCATGCAAATAAATTATAACCATGCAATTGTTTGGTGTGCTTAGAATATTTGTACGTCTTTTACATGGTTTATCTAAATTTGGTTCTAAAATTTTCAAGGATGGCTCACTTGACATTTTCATACATTTTGAAACCATGAAACATGGGTAATTAGAATGGCCTGACAGCAATGAAGTTGATTGACTACCTTTCAACCAACCTATATAATTATAGTGGCCAGAGTTCCCTAACTTCTACTACTACTAGTAGTAACAGTAATAGCCAGTACCTACTGAGAGTTTACTATGTGCCAGGCATTGGTCTAAGTTCTTTACAAGGAATATTCATCAAAGCAAAGCTATTATTGGCAGTATTATTTTGGCAATGTTATTTTCCCCACTTTGGAGGTGAAGAAAGTGAGGTCAGAGAGATTAGTCAGTTTGCTTAAGGTTTTAGGCTAAGTAACTAAGTAAAATTTTGCAAATCCCATCTCCCTTACTTGTTCTACCCACTACTCTTCTTTCCTTTCTCTCTCTCTCCTTGTCTACCCACTCCTGTCTCTTTCACTTTATCTCTCTTATGTCACCTAATCTACTGTATAATTTACTTATGTATTATGTGTATTGTTTGTCTCCCATTGCTAGAAGGCACTCCATGGTGGTATGAATCTTTGTTTACTGCTGTACCCAGGTTTGGAACAGTGATCACCGCATATTTGCTGAATGAATGAAGTAAATTGTAGCACCAGCATTAAAATACAGGGTGTCTGGCACAGAGTCCTTGCTTTTACCCGCTGCATTGTGATGCTGCAGAACCAACTGGCAGCAGGTTGAATTGTACCCCATGGGAAAACAAGAAGAAATACTTAACATAATTACTCATGAATCTTAGCCACACCAGGAACTGTGCTTAGCATTTTACATCCCTAATCTTTAATTTTCTCAAAGAACCTGAAAGGTAGGAATACTTATTCTTAGTTTAGAATTAATGAAACAGGAGCTCAGAGAGGTCAAATAACTTACCTAAAAGTTATATGACTAATAAAGATTGGAGCCTGAGACTGATTTGCTCTTTTCACATCTAAATCTTAGGCTCCTTCTATTAAACTCTAATTCCTTCATCTTATAGAATAACAATAGCTAATGCTTATTAAAAGATAAGCATCATTATGACTGTTTTGCATGCTTCTTTCATGCCATAAATTTCATTTCATAACTCCGTGAAGTAGGCACTGTTATTAAGACTTTACTAGGCAAATGGTGTAGGACTTGTTTGAGGTCACGTAGCTACTCAGTGGGAAAAGCACTTCAGGAAGTCTAACCCAGGCCTGCCCATGCTGTCCTGTGCTGCCTTCCTCCAGAACTGGCACCCTCCCTCACCCCTGCCCCAGCCCTGCACTGTGGGTGCTCCATCAGTCTCACCTACTTACCTACTTGAAGGAGTCAGAAAAAATATGTGATAAATTTAGCTTCTATAAACAAATACTTTTGTGAACTGTAATTTTTTTCTTTATGGTAACCACCCTTCTTTGTGCAATGACTTTTTGGGACTTAAATCATTTGGATAACTGCAACCCTTCTCTTTGTTTGCCTACATATATTGAATCTAAGTAGGCGAGTCACTTTGCTTCCTCATGTTTCTCTTTCCAAAATGGCAAAAATGTTAAAAATGAACTGTCTATTGAATATCAAAATAAAAAGAAGTTCTTGAGTTGATTGGTGTTCCCTAGAGCATGGTTTTATTTGAATAGTCTTTAGATATTTCTATCCCGAAGAAATGTAGTAACTATTGCAATATTCCACCATATGTTCCTTTAAAATTAAACCTCTTTAAATTTTATTAGTAAGAGATGATATATATAGTCTTAGGCATTGATTTTCTTGATTCTGCTATGTTTTCTTTTTTTTCTTTTTAAGTGTTTATTTGAGAGACTGTTTTTATAAGTATGAACTTGTATTTATTAATTTTTCTTTTGTTCCTCTCCTTTCTTCTTCTTCTCCTTTTTTTTCTCTTAGCTTTATTCTCCTCACTCTCTCTGTCTCTTTATTTTCTGGACATTAACCTAATCCTAAAGACCAGAAGCCCAATTTCTATAGTGAATTACAAACCATTAAGCTTCAGTACTAATGTACTATCTCATTTCCAGTACTAGTTCTTCTGATATTGATGAAATACTGAATCAGGAGCAAGGAAGATTAAACACCTGCTTATTTTTTAAAGTGCCTTTAACTCTTCATACTTCATATAGCTACCACTTCATATACTAAATAGCCAAAAGATAGAAACAATACCTTCACCACAAATATCTCTTCATCTTCATTGTTGCCAAATATCTTGCATATATATAATAGAATTTTTTCTTAACATGGGTGGAAAAAAAACACCCACCACAGCTCATCTTTCTAAATAAAATGAAACAATAAGCTGTTTGGTTGTAGAAAACAATGAAGAAGTATATTTACCTAATTCACAATGTCTCTTGATTAAAAATATCTCTAAACTTGTCGAGAAAGCAATCAATAGTTCAAATAAACTCCAGTACCAAATGATGACTAAAAACTTTTTATGTTCTGCCTTTCTATTTTTAATGATCACTTCTTTAGTTTTTCGTAGGAATTTGTGCCATTAGAGGATTTTGAGGTTGTTTACCATGAAATAAAAATGTTTTAATACCTATCATTCTTAAACCACAAGCAGCAAGTCTCCATACTGGACATGGGTAATAGAAATTGTGTTTATCAGGGTGATCTAAATACCTATTTCTCATCTGTACTTCCTTGAGTCCTTGTGGGCATAACCATTTTTAATTCATTGAGTTATGTAGGCATGCATTCAACAATTAATTGACAGCTAGCTATATTCCATCTGCCCTCGGTGCTAGAGGTAAAGTGAGTAAAGCGCTGGCCTGATGCAAACTACATTCTGGTTGAGAGAAAAGACAATTAAAAAGACAAACATTATTTAATATAATTGAGATAAATAAATGAATCAAGCAGGGAAGGTTAATTGAGAATGGGGAGTGGTCAGGATAGGGCACCCCAATGAGGTACATCTTAGCAAAGACATGGAGAAATCAGTGAAAGGCTATGTGGATACCCTGAAAGCAGTGTATTCCAGGCAAAAGACCATGAGATAGTCCATCTGGCAAGATGTGTTCTAGAACTAGCACAGAGGTCAGTCAAATTGAAGCAGATTGTACAAAAGTGACAGAATTAAGAAATCAGTCAGAGTAAATGCATAAAGCCAGATCATGTAGGGTTATATAGACTGTTATAAGGTCTGGGACTTTTACTCCAAGTGAAAGAGGAAACTATGGAGAGTTTTGAGGAAAGAAATGAGATGATATGACTGATGTTTCAAAAGTTGGGAATAGACTGTAAGGGGACAGGAACAGTAGCATGGGGCTCATTTAGGAGATTTTGCAATAATCTGTGGTAGAGATGATGGTATCAGCATTGTATCTTAAACTCCAGAGATGACTGGGCTCCTATGAGGCATTTGTGTGTATACGTTTGCAAATCTATAATATGAATATATCAATCCTTAAGGTATGATGGCTCATAGGCTTTACCTTCAGTAGTAACTTTCATCCACTGGTAGTGGCTGCCAGGTGTGCCTTAATGAGAGTGAGTCCAAGGCCATGCTCAGGCTCAAAGGGAAAGAGTCCCACACTTGGGAGAGATGGCATGGCAGCACCGTGTCAGGATGTTCTACCTCTGTCAGCAATGGAGTTTAAGTAGTGAAGATTTTTCTTCTGGCTTGAAACACATAAAATAAATGAAAATGCCTGGCATTTACCAGTAACTTCTACAATAACAGTATCTTAGAATGTGCTTTAAATGGTCCTTTCACTAAGAATTTCCTTCAATTAGTATTCTATTCCTTAAGACTAAAGGAGGGCTAAAGGACAAAAGTATTTAGGTCATTTTTTTTATACTCTCTGGAAAATAACTGGTATGCTATTCTGGAGTATAAACTTGAAAACTACGTGGTTTTTTTTTTTTGGTAAGCTAGTTAGCTAATATTATATTTTCTTTAATAGGGGTATGGACTTTGAGCCTTGACTGAGAACTAGCTTTGCTGATATATGCTTATCACTCTATTTCAGTTTTTCAAGTATGCTTTATCTACACAAATTTTCATGGCACTTTGAGCATTTTTAAAGTGACTCCATTTAAAAGTGCCTGGGAACATGGATAAAATACCAGCAAGATGTTACCTCCAGTACTATTGGAATACTATTTCCCTTCTTCACATGTTGTATTTTTCATCTTTAGGGTCAACTAATTTTATTTATTGCTATTGCCTATAACCCTTAAATATATAAAAATCTCCATATACATCTGTATAAAATAGAGCCTTGAAATTATTTCTTCAAAATAGCTATCATTTGCATTTAGCAGGCAGTGCAAATTTATCTTTCTGTATAATGCTGCTACATCTTAAAAAGGCAATATCATAAATGAGATTATCCCTTCAGAAAGCAATCTCAGACTAAAATAAATCAAGATATGGAAGCCTTACAAATGGCCTTTAATATATTGGATATTACCAGAAAGTGTGTGCAACTCAAATGTTCTAAGATAACAATTTATTGTTGAATTCTCAATGTAGGTTTCCCTTTTAAAAATATATTATCAGCCTCTATCCAACAGATCATTAGATCTTCCCTTCTTTCATAGCTAAAAATAGTGTCATAGGATTGTACAAACTTAAATCTTTCAGTACAACTTCCTATTTATAGGGATTAAGAAACTGAGGCCCAGAGAGTGAATGACAGTGACCAAAAAAAGAAAAGAAATGACTTCTCCAAACTTACTAAGAGCTCTTTTCCTGATACGACACTGATTTGATCCAAATTTTCCTTTATGAAATTTTAACTCCAAGTTCCATGTAATCAAATAGAACACAATAAACCTTTAACATTTGGAGGTGATAATGGGGCTATAATATTTTTTTGTTAATGAAAATATTCTACAGAATTTTTTCTAACAGCAGACAAAAAATTTACGAATTAAATAATTGTTCCTAAGATTAAGGTTATTCCAGTGAGATGAGAGACAGGATTTTGCCTTTGGTTATTTTAGTCTTTGTTTGGTTACTAGCAAAATGTAGGAGGAGATGGAGAAAGGACGAAAGACAAATTCACTGGACCTTTTATCCTCTTCTCTCTGACCAGACGCTTTAGCCCTGTAATTTTCATGGTGAAAGAAAAGAAGGAAAAATTTGACCTCTCTTTAGGCTTGGCAAGAATATGAAAGGATTGTGAAGGACTTTTCTAAAAACCCAGCTGATGCCTCAACTGCCTTTTGCACATCCCCGAAGTGATATTCAGACTTAAACACAGCCTACTAGGCACAGAACAAGTGGTGTTCTCCAGTCTCTGGAACTCTTTTCTTGCTAGTTCAGCTTGTATGGATAGAAAGTTGTTTGTTAATGGAATATTTTCCTGAGAGTGTGTTATGTGAGTCCCACGCAGACATTTCAGCATCTGTTTTTTTTTCTTGAATGCAAATCAAGTAAGAACTAGAGATTAAACATATATGCTAACTTACATAAAGTATTTAATAGAGTTTCTGGCAACAGTCCATCAATACATGCCATTAATAACAATATTAACAGTACTTTAATTTATCATTAACAATGCTACTGTTTGTTTTTTTATTATGTGAAAATTATATATTGTCTAACCTCTTCAGTTTTTTTTCCCCCCACAATATTCTGTACAAGTCTTGAGACATTAGTCAGACAAAAGACTGTGTGTGCTTGACTGTCCCACATTGCAAGGTGGTATAGCAGTTCAGAGGGTCTTGACCATTTCTATTCGTATAGAGACAGAAAAGCCAAGAGGAAGAGACAGAATATATGGGACATTTTATGTACCTCTTAAGTTGTGTGAAAATGAAAGATCTATCTGGAAAACATCCAGTGTTTCCTTTCTAAGAGCGCAGTACTTTTTTCAGGAAGTAACCCCGAGTAGTCATTGAGAGAGCCCAGCAGGGCCGAATCAGGAATTAGCTCGATGAAACAGCCCTACATACTTCTGCTTGTCTAATGCCACAATAACATCTGAAGACACCCACTCTTCTCCATCTTCGGAGGGACTACTTTCTTTCCTTCTTTTGTCACTGATGTCTCCCAGGCAGATGATTTTAGTATAATATCTGTAACTACTCAAGAGCTCTCTCCTGATGTGCGCTTTGTTCTCTGGATCCTTTTAAGTTGTACCACCTCTGATTATTTTGGGCCCAGAGTTTCATGCCTTTTACACATTGTTATTCTAAATTCTAGGAGTCACTTATTCACTAATAATTCAGGTCTTTCAAAGTGTGGAAAGAGTTTGCATACTCTGCTCCTTACTATTTGCCCTTATTTTTGTAACAGCCACATTGACTGATCCGAAAGCTGCCCAAGATGATACAAAATGAGAATAATGAGGTAGCCTAGGAGTAAATAATACTGATTTGTGAATGACAAAGTTTTACTCAAAAATTTTGCTTATGGTGTAAGTATTTGTTATGATGCCTACTACCCTAACATCCAGTTAAAAAAACAAACATTTTGGTAAAAATGAACAAACTTTTCCTTTTGAGAGAAAATGTGTTTTTCTTTGAAATTTTAACAGTCATATTTGCTCATTAATTTTCTTTACGATGTAATAAATTTGTAGCAATGAAATTTCTAGTTGAAATACACATTTCCTAAAACATGTTAATGATGCAAATAGAACAGATTAGTTTACTTGGCATTTTTTCCCAACATCCTTCTGGTGTGTTTGCTTTCTTGTACAGCACAGGCTGGAAAGCCAAAAACGACATCCTATGAGTCCCTTGAGTTAGGTTTCCAGACACTCAGACATGATTTATATTCCAAAAACCAGATGTATATGCGTAAGACTTAAATTCAGAACTTAGTTTAACAGATAGGGAGACAATGGTATGTGGGTCCTTTTTATTTATATGCAACTTATAGGAATAGTGTGCCTATGAGTTCACAGTGCTGGCTACTCCTTGCTGATCTCCAGATTCAAAGAGAGGATATTCCACAAGCAAGAGTTTTGTGGTGGACTTCCTGAATTCTTCAGCTTCCACATGCCTGTGAAGGTAGTGGCGTACTTGATGAAAATGTATGCTCTGGGAATCAATCCTGGGGACCAGCCTAAAGCCTATTACTTCAGTCCTCTCAATTTCTTAATTCCCTACAAAAAGTCACTTTCTGCTTATAAACCTACGGCAGTTTTTGCAGCAGAACTCTCACTGATTTAAGCTTGAGGTCTTGAAATTAGAGCTAGAGGTGCTGAAAGATTTTGAGTCTTTTTCAAAGTTACCATCTCACTTCTCAGAGTCCACTCTTTTCTCAATGCCAAACAGTGCCATAACTTTCTACCTACATTGTTACTCAGTAACTCACAGAAGTAGATTCTTTACCCAATATTTTGCTAAATTAAGCAAATATCTTTGCCGCTTTTGCTACCATGTACCATGAGCTACTTGAATCCCTACTTCTATTAAGAACGAATTTCCTGACTTTGAACACCAAAGCACTCAGATAACCCATCCCAGATTGCTGTCTTTGAGGGTCTATTGCCTGCAACCAGAACTATTGTATCATTCAAGATTTAATAAAATTAGAGGATGTGGGTAAAATTGCAATATTTCCAGAATCACTCGCCTGGCTTTAGTTCATCGGCATATCAACAGGTGTTTCAAGGGGTGGAGAGCAGTGGTCCATCTATTTATTAACAGGTAATTACACAGGTGAGGGAGGGTTTATCTGGACCCGAGAGGTTGGGTGGAGCTCTCTTCTGCTGCAGCCTGGTCCAAAGAGAGATGGGACAACTGCTGGTAAGAAATAAACAGGTTTCTTTATTTCTCCCTTTGACTGATTTCAGTTTCAAAGGTACTTTTGCCCTGGGATTCTCCCCTTGGAGTTACAGAGGGTTTTATTTTCCTTGCAAAGATGGTGTGGTATAATAAAATGATTGTAAAATTTTGAAACAAAAGGATTTATACAAGAAAACTGGCTCCACCACTTAACTCATTATTGGTGTGACTTTGGAATAATTATTTAACCTTTTTGATTCTGTTTCCTGAAATTCAAGTACCTCAAAGAATTCTTGTGAAGATTAAATGAGTAAGATGAAATGAGTCTATGTTTTTTTTCTATTGGAGAATTCTTTGTCTCCCTTTGTATGTAACTTAGTATATGGAAGTATTAAAGATAAACAGGTTTTATAATGTAAACCAAACAACTAATTATTTCCTTTGTCTATCTCAGGCCACACACGGAACAGGATGAGTGACCTAAGTTCAGTGAATTAGGGGCTCTTTCCTGAGATTTGAAATCTTCCAAGTAGGTTATTAATCAAAGAGACCAAGGTAGTAGTGGTAGAGTCCTGCCCAGTTTCCTGCTGAGTTTCCTGTGTTCTAACTATTGGCTCTCAAGCATTCCCTTGTTCCTACTCCATCCTCAGGCCTGGGTCCCCAGCATCTTGATGTTGTTAGTACCTAAGATATCTTTTTCAGTAAATTACTTTTTATTTAAGTTATTCATAGTTGGTTTCTGTTGTTTCTTACAAAGAACACTGATTGATGGAGTATGAATTTTCTACCCCATAAAAGATGAAACTCAGCCAGAAAAAGGTTGTGTTACTAATCCAAGGTCACACAGCTAGTAAGTAGTAAAGCTATGATTTAAATTGGGTCTTTTAGACTATAAAACCCTCCAGAAAGCTGTTTTTCTGCTTAAACAGAGCTGTCTCACTAAGCCCACATTTATCTAACTGGTCTTATTTCCCTGGAGGGTACCCGGGAAGCTTCCATTCAAGTCAATTTGAATTACTTTACAATAGGGCTGAAAACAAAAGCTCATATAGTTATAAAAGAGGAGGATTTGCTACATTGCTTTTGATTAATCCCATCTTGGCATCAAAATGTGATAAAACTGAAATGACTGCATTTCTAGAGATAAAAAATAGCCTCTTACCCCCCAAATAAAGCAATGACCTTATGTTAATTCATGAATTAAATTGAATCACATTATCACTTAGGTACTAATATATATAACCCACTTAAATTTAAATGTATGACTCAGCTTGCATAAATGCATGCTATATGTTGTTCTTTACATTATAAAATAATCTTGGGACTGCCAGTGGGATGTCTGTTGCAGACACAATTTTCTTGTTCTTAGGTAAAGAAGTACTATTTTCTAAATTAGTCTTTTGTAGAATTGTATTTTTTTGTTTATATCAAGATCAGTATGAAATCCAGCCAAAGGTGACAATAACTATTACATATTTGTTTCAATATTGAAATGCAAATTTAGAACTAATATACATCTGTTACCAACCTAACTGAATACAAAATTGCATTATTCACATTCAAACCATAGCTATGACAACAGGATACAGTGTACATGGCCAATGGCATTCTTTAAAGAAAAACATGCAAGTCCTAAGGTGTGACTGACCTAAGTGAGCATTGCTTCTCCAACTTTTCATTGATCTGTTTTATCTTCTAACACAAAATGTATAGATTATATAATGTAGCAGATATACTCCTTGCTGGCAGGGTACAGTAAATCAAGGGTAAATCCTCATTAGTCTAAACCAGTCTCAGTAATGTTGTTCCCCTTGCCTGTGGTTTCAGAAGGGACCTGTGATTCAATTTTGGCAATGATTGAATCACATGTCAACAATGACATATGAAGGAGAACTGCTAAGGGATTCTGGGGGAATGTTTCCTTACTGATGAAAAGAAACACAGAAGAAATGGCTCCTTTTCTTCCTTTGGACACTGATGTGTCTGCATAGAAAGCCTGAAACTGCAGCAGTAGCTTGTGATTTTAAGGGCCATTAGTGGAACACAGCTGAAATAATGGAAAGAGGTAGCCTCTTGAGTTGCTGAACTAACTCTAGAGCTAGCTGCTTTCTTATTATGTGAAACAATGTTCCTTATTGTTGAATCAGCTTGACTCGGGATTTTCTGTTATGTGAAGCCCAAAGCATCTTAACTGATTCACAGAGCACATATTTTTCACAGAAGATCTTTGCACAATCAGTGGCCCATAGAGAGTCTTCAAGTAGTATTTACTAAATACATAATGAATGGAAGGGAGTTAACAATATCTGCAACTTACAGATTTGAGGAAAAAGCAAGGAATCTATTTGGGCTAAAGATGATAAAAATGGAGGGTCACTACAAGGTTATAATGGATATAATGTATATGGTATGAGGGGGATATGGCACACTAAAGAACCTCTAGTGAGCACTTCAGAGCTGGCCCTTTTTTCTTGAATTCATGTTCACAGCAGAGTATTTTTCTCACCCTTCATTCCAGTGTGAATGTCCTTCAATTCTGTCATGGCAAAGGCTGGCCCCTCCACTTTCCAAGCCTGTAGGCACCACACTAGCAAACATTCTCTCATCCCCAAAGGGCTATATTTTTCAAAATGGAAAAATAGGGCAGCCACCAAATGTGTAAAACATAGAACAAAGCAGAAATGTGTTTTCTGCCTTCTCCTTTTATCAGCATTCTAGGAGAGAGAAACTTGCCTTTTGAAGGCTTATTTAATTGGGCAAGGAGAAAATACAAAACCAAAATGCAAGGTAGAGTTTCAGATGAGGGAGGAAGGTGCAGACCGCATGGAAGAGAAAATCACTCACAGGGAGAGAGCTTGTCTACCCTGGAAATGCCCCTTGGGCACAGGATAAATTTTCCTTCTAATGAGAAGTCCTAAACCATTCACAATAGTGTCAGTACCTCTTGAGAATTATCAATTAAGCCTTTATTGAAAAAAGCATAAAGCTCTTTTCTCCATTCTCATTACTCAGACCTCACAGTTAGCCAGGGCTTTGATCCCGATGCTCTCCCTTTCCAGTATCCGTAACAGTGCACAGCCCTGATCTCTGTCTCACATCTCCTACT
Organism: Manis javanica; assembly: GCF_040802235.1. Lineage (NCBI taxonomy): Eukaryota > Metazoa > Chordata > Mammalia > Pholidota > Manidae > Manis > Manis javanica. The sequence continues at coordinate 58,881,766 of NC_133159.1, forward strand.
ACAGTGGCTCCTAGTTCAGCTTTCCCCTCCCTTTAGCAGTCAGTGCCCTCTTTCTAATTTTTTAAATGTATTCACTTACAGTTTTTATATTTATGGGCTTCTCTCAGACTTTTCTCTCTATTACAAAAATATTTACTGGAATTGTGCAAGACACAAAACTGGTTTGGTAAAATAAAAAGATGCATAATGTTTTGACCCTGCTCTCAAGAATCTCCTAATCAAGTTTAGGAGATAGATTTAAATAGTTCTTATATAAGACATACTGCGATAAATGTCATAACAAAAATCCTTAAACAATGAAAATAGAAGTAACTGGCCTCTCACTGGAGTCTAAATGCCTCCTGCCTACTACCTATTGAGTCTCTCCCATCATTTCAAACTCACCATGCTTAAGAAAGAATTCACCATCTTCCCTCCAATGGACGACCACCACCTATTGTCCATTGTGACAAGTATTTCTCTTAGCAGTTTCATGGTTTGCCTAGTCACTCATGCTTGAAAGATGGGTATTCTCTGCATTTTCTTCAGATTCATGCTCTTGATGTAAGTTCTGCTCATTTTTCTTTTGAAATGTCTTTTATCCTTCTGTTCCATGGTCATTACTACATTCTTTGCCCAAATTGGATCACTTTATACCTATATTTCTGCAATTTCCTAGCAGATGTCTATGGATCCAGGCTTTCCTCACTTCAACCATCCTATATACTTCAAGAACCACAGAATTCTAAAATAGGAAGAGATACTGCCTGAGCAAAAAAATCTCTACAACTTTGTTTGGAAATGTAGGTGATTAGCCATTTACTACCCTAATACTTATCGATGGAAAACCTCATTCCTCAAAAGTTTCTCACTTAATTTATAGGTTATTTTAATTGCTAGAAAAATGCTCTCCATATTGCTAACTCTATACCTTTAATGCTCTATTTTTATCTCTTGAATCCTAGTTTTGCTTCTCTGAAATATGAAATTCCATTAAGTCTTTGAAGGAAGCTATTTTGTCTCCTCAAGCCCTATTTTTTATAAAACTGGGTAAACATACACTGTTCCCACAATTGGGCCAGATATAAATTTTAAGCCTCACTCTTGATTGTCCTTCTGTTGGTACTTTACAGTTGTCAGCATTATTTAGAATGTGGTATCTAGAACTAGAGAGAATACTTTGGATTTTCTCCCAATATTTATTGTTCCAAAGCCCAACTGCTAAGCTATACTTGACTTTTAAGACTATCCAGAATCTATGTTCTCTATTCTAGCCCAACTTACTTATCTCCAGTTTCCTAAAGCATCTCTTGCTTTAGCTGTCATGGGACCATCACATTAGCACTCCCTTTCATTAATTACACTTCTAAGCCTTTCCTTACATTTATCCTGTTGATTGAAATCTTAATCTCTTTCCTTTAAAACTCAGTTCTAGACTGTGTAGTAAGGAATCTTGTCTCCAGACTATATAGTAAAGAATTCTGACTTTGCCCTTGGGTCCTGGGAGGAGATCTCTAGGTCCCTGGAATGTCCTGCCTGATAGGGGTGTGTTTGCCTGGGAGCTTTGGCCACCACCAGGCAGTCTAATAACGTGATGTAGGCAGGGGTTTTGAGCCACACTGTATCAGTGCTGACTTCTGGAAGAAGTGATGACTAAAGGTAGTCTGACCTTTGTAAGGGTCTGGAGGCTAAAAGGCAATCCCACATTAGCAGTACGTGGTCGAGCCCTAATAAAAACTCTGGACACCAATGGCTCTGAGATTCCCTGTTTGGCAATGCTTTGTGTGTATTCTCACACACTTGGCTAGGAGGACGTAATTCCATCCATGACTCATGGGGAGAAGATGGCCAGAAGCTGCGTATCTGAACCCCGTCCCAGACTCTGACTTAAGGGCCTCTTCCTTTGGCTAATTTTCTATGCCCTTTATCTGTAATAAACCATGGATCTAATAGTTTTCAATGAGTTCTTGAGTCCTTTTAGTGATTTATCAAACCTGAGGGTGATTGTGGGGATCCATGAATTCATAGAAAGCTGGTTTGAAGTGAAGGTGGTCCTGGGTGCCCATGAACATATGGCTTATGTCTGAAATCAGGACAGTCTTGTAGGAACTATTCCCGCAAATTATACAACTGGTTAAACTCATTGCACAGACCCACCTCCTTCTTGAAGCATCTCCTTCACCATGTCTTCTTTCCTTAAATACCTATAGTATTGTATTGAGTATCACAAAATCTGTCACTAACACACCACTGGAAGTAGGTCATTGAGCAGACATTATAATTACTAGCAAAACTTTGGATTTTGGTAACTATGGAATTTACTAATCTGGTGACTTCTGACATCTAGAGGATGTAAAAGAAGGATAGAAAAGACTATATATATATAATACTGTGAAAAAATGGAAAAAAGGGAATGTGGCAGTGATATTGACAAAAAGATATTAAACATATTCCAAAGGAACTATTTCATTAAAAAAACGGTTCAACAGTTCTATCAACATTTATTGGTTACATGCTAGGCATCAAAAATGTGACACCAACTTCCCAGGGATGAATAAGATACTCCAAAACAGACAGAAAGAGTAGTCATGAGCAGCAAATAAGTATAGCAATTAGAAAACAGGGCATAAGAAATCAGAGGAATAGAGGAATTAAAGGGCCACAGGTGGGTTCATATTGGTACCTACAATGAGTTTGGGGAGATATCCATGGAAACTTAGAAATGTCCTGAAATCAGAAAGATTGATGGATTGATTCTTGGTTTGAATAGAGTAACAGGTGGAAGATGGGATGGGAGGAGTGAAGTGGTCAGAAGTTTGATATCCTTACCTTATATAATATATCTTGCTTTCCTGGCTTTATTTTTACTTCTCTGAGAACTGTAAGGGGACCAAGATTCACATTTCCTTGAGCTGAGATAATGATATCCTACATTCCTTCTTTTATCTCAAGATAATGCTTTCAGATAAAAAAACATCTCAAATAGTCATCCTGGAGGGTCCTGTAAGACCCTCAATTGGAACAATTCTATAAAAACAGAATGTTTATCAACTTGTTCTGTTCAAATAACACTACGGTCACAGATATTTAAATCACTTGTAACTTTGCTCACATTGACCCTCAATACTGGAAAACTGGTGAATCAAAATAATGCATTAGATTTTGATGTGCTTAATTTGGTTTCTGTTTGAAACATTAGCATTTATGAATCAGATAAGCAAAGCATAACGTATCCAGTTTGCATAACTCTATAATTCCAATATACTAGGAAGAATTTGGAGAAGAGTTTATTAATACTGAAATTTCAAATAAGAAATCATGTTTACTTGCAGTGATATTAGCTAGTACTTTGCATGTTTCAGGCTGGTAAGTGCTGATCAATTGACAAATGTTATTCTTAAGTAAAGAGAAGCTACTCTTTCTGATTGAAAGAAATGCACCTATTCAGCAAACAGTGTAGATCTTTATGATTTTCTGTGTTCAAATAATGTTCTGAAGTAGTGCCATTTGTGTATATGTATTATGAATATATATGGAAATACCATGGTTCACTCTGTGAATTGTTTGAAACAGACGTATCTCTTTTAAACAGAAACATTTACTCTTTATTACACAGTTTTAAAGAATTTTCCAAATATGCTTTTCTCAAGAAAATTTGAAAACCTTTTTGAAACTGAGGGTTTTCAATCTCTTTTATGAGATCAGATGAGTAAATTACTTTTAAGATACCTGATTCCCCAGGGTAGAATTGGTGTGCTGTTTCTCTAAATTGTGGTGGTTTAAGAACTCGTGCTTTTTTTTTTTTCAATATGTAATCTCCATTTTTTAAGAAGCTAAATAGAAAGGATGAGAAAAAACTATGTAGTTATAAAGTATACAGATGTAAATACATGCAGCATAGGGAAAGATGAATATATGTATATATACACATACATATGTATATATCTCAAAAAATATCTCAGGTAAAATAAAACCTAATACTAATATTTTCTATGGTTAAAACTTCATTTTCTATTTGTTATATCTGTTTTATTCAGGACATGGTATTAAATTATATAATTTCTATGTTTCAGTCAAGATAGGATGCTAAATAAGATGAGAAGTCATCTCATTCCTTTTTCCATTCCCTTAATAAATGTATGTTGAATTAACATGTATTCACTAATAGCCCCCACAGTCCCTAGCACAGTACTAGAGACTCAACATGAGTTCAGTAATAGTTATTGAAATGGATATTATTTCTGTAAGCCTGGGCCTTGGCCTATCTAATAAAATAACATGGACTGCCCTAACAGCTGAAAGGTAGTGATCAGCCAGTATCCCCTTTTCTTGGAATGGTTTAGCAATTCTCTGCATGTATTAAGATGTTTGCTGCATTCAAAATTATGACATTGGAAAACATGCCTGTAACTCTCCTGAACACTTCCTCTGATTTAGCAAGTATCCTGCAGTAAGATAGTGGGATGGACTAGTTGACTTCCCAAGGTCTATTAATCTATTAAATGAAAATTAATTTCCTTTCATTAGACAAGGCTGGTGCACAATTGTTGGTAGAGCAGATGTGCTTTTTTTGCTGGGTGTAAAGAGAAGAAATGTGTATATCATGCTTCGAGGTGTACCAATATAAGTGTAGGACGTTCCCACTCTGCCTTACTGCCACCCTGAAGGGAAATTGTGTGAGTGTGCAGCAACCTCCTGCAGTCCCTCCAAATATCAGAAATGAAAAGCACAGCCATGAAAGGTCCAGGCTTGGCTCTCTTCGTCAGTAAATTATGGGAATGTAACTCATACAGCTGCTATGGGCACTTGCTGTTTGCCAGATTCCCTTGCTTTCATTTCTGCTGCCCATTGGATATAGCCACTCATTTCCAAAAGCTCATTTGCAGCTGATTATGCAATCTGCCAGAGCCAATCAGTGTGCATCCTCATGACCACTCATAAGATTATTTGTCTTAATCATAGGAGACCGCTGGGTCATTACTCCACCACAGGGAATATATTCAGTGGAGAGAGACGTGGGGTGCCCACTACCCAGCTGCTTGCCAGGTCTCTTGGCTTCCATTTTTTTCATCTCTCAGATGCAGACAGTTCTATCCAAAGTTGCTTCAAAGGCAAATCATTCCCTATCAGTGAGAAACCTTCTGCTGACTACTGATTTCTGAGGCAGCAGGATAAATACAAGGACCTTGAATACACTTCAGGATTCAGGTTTCTTTTGTTTTTCTCTCTTTTTTGAAAAAAAAAATTAGCAAAGTTAATTTTCAGCAAGAGTTTATTCTCTTCCATGTAGCAAAATAAACTTTCTTGAGGTGTCTAACAGAACCATCTAAAAGTCAAGCCTCTTGTTAAGATGTAATGAGTTTATGATACCTCTCCATATCTATAAGTCACTCTTTGAAGTTTTTATATTCAGAATTTCTTTTAAGAAATAGACTAGATTATCATATTTCAAACAGGGGCTGTGACTTACAGAGCTTAGAAGTATACAACCACCTAGTGTAGAGAAGGCAAAGATATACCATGTGTGCTGCTGTCTCCTTCCCTCCTTCCTCTTTTCTTCACATATTTCACATACACACACACACACACACACACATATACATAGACTCACACATTATATAATATATGGAATAATATATATGTAATTATATATACAACACTATATATATTTACATATAATTATATATTCACACATACATTATATATGTAATTATATAGACAAACATGTATATTTATATATAATTATATATATGCACATTATATATGTAATTATATATATGCAATTATAAATATATGCACAAACATTATATATGTACTAATACATGTAATCATATATATTCATACATTATATATGTACTAATATATAATTATATATACACACATATAAAATAATATAGGTAGTAATATATGTAATTATATATATGTGCCAATATATAATGTGTATATATATAATGTGACATATATAATATATAAATATGTGTGTATATACATATATATATACACATATATGTATGTGTGTATACATACATACACACACATACACATACTGTACTCTTACAATAAAGTAAGCTAGAGAAAAGAATATGTGTTTCCAATTGTTGCAAATCTCCAAGAGAACAAAGACAATGTACCTGCTCTCATGGTGTTTACATTCTAGTTAGAATGGAAACACTGGTACCCTTACCAGAGAACTATTTCTTTCTGAGCCCTGACTCATCCATGGCATCCTTTCCAATATTTGTTCTGGATAGTCACTACCAATTAATAAAAGTAGGCATGCAGAATGAGACCTATTGATCATCTCTGACTGAGCACAGTCTACTAGTGATAGAGAAATAGCTCAACCACAAACAAAGTGCATATCACATTATATTGAAACACCTGGATCAAAATATTTAAGCCATATAAATGCCAGATCAATGGATAATCTATTAACTATTTAACCTACACCTCTTCTCAACTTTGAGTCTTATTGAACTACCAAGTAATGTGATTCTGTTTATTGAATTTAAACTTTAATGTTAGAAATACATCTTAAAAGGCTTATTTGTTAACAGATTGTTAACAGAGGAATTTTTATAAACCAAAAAGTCAAAAACAATACCAAAGCAATCAGCTGTCCAATGGCTCTTCTTCTGTGTATGTAAGTAATCCAAAAAAAATGATCTGTGGCTAAATTTTAACTCATCATGTCACAGGTTAAAATAGCTGCAAGGGTGTTGGATCCATTATTGGCAATGACATCTTGGTTTGAGCATGTTTTAGCCCTAACTGTCATGGTACAGCCAGAATGAGAATGCATCAAGCCATATATGGCCAACTTGTTGATTTACAGGATTAATCTAATGAGGAAATGACAATGATCACTCTCTTCATTTTATCCTGGTCTGACATCTCTACCAGGAGATGTTTTATTTTTTAAATCAGATTTCATTTTAAATCTAAAATGAAAACTCAGTGTTTAGCAAGGGTAATAATGTCTTGTGTTTGGAACTGACCAATTTCTTCACATCTATTACATAAAGAGGTCCCATCTTCTTTGCCTGAGTAAATCTTTTTGAACTGCCAAAGATCAGATAAAGTAGCACCTTATTCTTAAATTTCTCCCTCCTGTATAATAAACTCTTCTCTAAGATTTATTAACACTTAATGTTTGAAATAATAGTAGTACATTTAAATATTATGATTTAAAAATATTATATTGTAACTGCTATGTGGTACTTTAAACTTGTCATAGGTTTTGCTTTACTCCACAACAGGATTGGCATTAGTATGCAAATGGTACCAAAGAATGAATATCAGATTTTTCACGTATTTATTATTGGCCCACATATTTATTATTATCTATTTACTCTACATACATATGCCCTAGCATATGTGCACATGTATATTTCTATTTGGGATCTAATAATATATTGTTAGCCAATAAAAATGTAACTTTTTAAATCACTTAGCATATATACATAGTTGACTTGTATTCCTAAAATGATGATGGCATACTTTCTTTATAGTTAATAATACATCATTTGTGATGCATTCATAGTGACTCAATGAATAAAATGAACTTTAAATTTACTATGAAGTAAATATTTTCACCATACTTTTTAATGTCATTTGGGGTCTAAATGATCCCATAGTCTGGAATATTGCTGGAAGTCTCAACCTTCAGTTTTGTGGGTTCTAAAATAGATTTTCCCTGAATTTAGAAACATTATGCCTAGGTTTTATCACCTAACTCTGCTCCTAAGGGCTGCATCACTCTAGAAAAGTTATTTAGCCTTAACAAACCTTAGTATAACTATTTATAAAATAAAAACTAGATGATCTCTATAGGCTCTTTACAAAACAAAAAACAAACAAACCAATGCTTACATGTAGATATAAGTATGTTCTTGGAAACATGTCAAAGAATGATAGAATATACAACATGAGAGTAAAAAGACAAAGTACATAAGAATATATATAGTAAGAAGTGTCATGTAGCATAAATACAGATGGTAAGGGGAAAAAAGGAACATTTATATTTCTGCTTCAACAAAATTTATTACAATTATGATGAATTACATGAAAATCCTTTGTTAAAATAAAACATATTAATTATTTATATATTCAAAAGTTAAACATTGATCAGCATTTTGCCATGTATATGGAGTCCTATTGACTCTTGATTCCACTTTCAGAAGGCAAAATACATTGAAATAATCAATGGTGAAGTAAAAGTGATTCTATTTCAACTTCAGGCTAATAGTAAAGTTGAATATATAATTAGATATGCCCTATAGTTATTTGGCCAGAAGTCAAACCTTTTAGAAAAGAAATATACACTCAAACCTGAAGGTTGTAACATTGAGGGAAGGCATAATTCTCTCAAGCTATGAAATATCTCCTAAGTCATAATTTAGTCAGTGAAATTCTTGTGGCCTAAATAATGTTAAAATGTTCCCCGAGTCTAGGGCTGATTTCTGGGATTGGCTTGATGACTTTGCAGATCCTTGAGGCTACAAAGACTTTTTGGAGAGTGACTTGGGAAGAGGGAATAAAACAAAGACAGAGCATTCTGACTGCTTTTAAGGCACCTTAAATGCAATCAACAGCATGTTCAGCAAAACTAGGTATTGGTTAATGAATAAAGGAGTAGTATTCTATGCTTTAGTAAGTTTAGGAAATCCTGAATTAAACAGTTTACCAGATTTTTTTATTGCAGGATTTCTTAGAATCTCTAGTGTTTAATGCAAAGCTTGAATCTTCAAGACAATTATATAGTGTACAGTGTCTCCAAATCTATTTAATCAACAGAACCATTTTGTATCAAAATATTCCACAAGACTAACATTTGTGGTTAAGTATATAAATTCCCCTTTATCCCCAAAAGGCTTTGTCTCTTTATTACACATCCGATGTTTTACATTTAATTGTTCAGCAGAGGCTCAACTAAACAAATTCAAAACAGTTTAGCTTCTAGGAGACTTCACTGAAATTCCACAGAGTTGAAGCATTATTTTTACTTATTGATTCTGTGGAGATCAATGCCAAGATGCTCTGAAATAAATCATCTGGTTGTGTTGAGATAAGCTGAATCAAAGAGAGATATGTCCTTTTGTTAATATTCCTTTGGTTGCAAAATATCAGCATCTGTATTTGCACTGAGATGATTAGTCAAAGATACACAGAGCCAATATTAAATATAACTGACATGAATAACCTTGTAGTATGAACATATAATAAGGCACATGTTTCTTCCTTTACACTCCACACCCAAACTTAAATTGGCCAAATTCTATATCAGAGTTTTAGAAAACCAAAATAAAAATAAAAAGCCTCAAAAATGCATTCAAAGGACACAATCAGCAGAACAAAAAGGCATCCTAGATTATGGGCAAATATATTCATAAACAGTTTATCTGATAAGGGCTTAACATCTAAAATATATAAATAACTCATTTGCCTCAACATGCAAAAAACAAATAACCTAATTAAAAAATGTGTGAAGAACCTGCACAGACATTTCTCCAAAGAAGAAATACAAATAAATGCCCAATAGGCACATGAAAAGATCCTCCACATCACTAATCATCAGGGAAATGCAAGTCAAAACTACAGTGAGATATCACTTCACACCAGTTAGGATGGCCAATATCCAAAAGACTAGAAACAACAAATGCTGGTGAGGATGTGGAGAAAGGGGAACCCTTCCACACTGTTGGTGGGAATGTAATTTGGTGCAGCTTCTGTGGAAAGCAGTATGGAGGTTCCTCAAAGACTACAGATAGAAATACCATTTGATCCAGTAATTCTATTACTAGGAATTTACTGGAAGAAAACAAAAATCTGATTTAAAAAGACATATGTACCCCTATGTTTATTGCAGCACTATTTTTAATAGCCAAGGCATGGAAACTCTAAGTGTCCATCAGTAGATGAATGGATAAAGAAGATGTGGTATATATACACAATGGAATATTATTCAGCCAGAAAAATTAAACAAATCCTACCATTTGCAACAACATGGATGGATCCAGAGGGTATTGTGCTTAGTGAAATAAGCCAGGCAGAGAAAGACAAATACCATATGATTTCATTTATTTATGGAATATAAAAACAAAGCAAAACAAGGAACAAAACAGCAGTAGATTCATAGACACCGAGAAGGGACTAGTGGTTACTAAGGGTGGGTCAGTGGAGGAATGTGAGGGGGATAAAGGGGCACAATAATTCACAATCACAATGTAAGTTGGTCATGGAGATAGAAGTAGAGTATGGAGAATATAGACAATGATTCTGTAACATCTTTCTACATTGATAGATAGTAACTGCACTAAAGGGGGTGAGGATTTAATAATATGGGCAACTGTTGAACTATTGCATTATACATTTGAAACCAATATAAGATTGCATATGAATGATACTTCAACAAAAACATGCATCCAATATAGGCTTTGTACTATAATACCTATAATAATATTCTGATAACATAGGTGGGATTCACTGGAAGTATTAAAAGTAGGAATTACTGGAATTTTAGATGTAAGTAAATGATCAAATACAATGCATGAGAAACCCCGTAATAGCTTACTTAAAGTACCATTATTGTTCTTATTCTCAAACTAAAGCTGGTATTTTCAAAATAGAAATATGCCTTTCTTTTTGTAGAATCAAGTGTTATATTTTTAAAATATCTGTCAATTACATTAAGATAAATATTTTCTAATATGAAATATTTTCTGTTGGGAGTGTTAAATGTAAACATAGTTCTCACCTCTCCCCACAAAATATACTTATAAAGTATACCAATAGAAAAATATTTAACAGAATACTTTAAGAAAAGTGAAAATGAAAATATATTATTTATGATGAAAAATAATCTTTATTCTTTCATGTTGTAGTTTTCCAATATATTAAATGTTGTGGCATTTTGAGTACAGAATATGGAAGGACCAAATGTTAGTAACATAACATTTGTATAATATCTGTTCACAGGAAAAACTCCATATGATATTCCCAAACTATGTACTTGGAAATAAACAAATACTAACACAATTTTTAAAGTTGTGTAAGTAAAATACACTAAAGGAATAAGATGCAATAGAAACTGTGATTATCAAGAAACTAACAGTTTTACTCTATGTATAACATAGATAAGAAATACCACATATACACAGCACACTAATGAATATAACATATTAAATAATTTATCTTGATAGAAGAATTATAAATACAATGATATGTACCATCTAGAAATGCTGAATTCAAATAAATCTTACAAAAATCAGTTTTATTACCTTATAAATAGGCTTCATACAATAACTCATATAGTTAAAGCCTGGGATTTTTTTTTTTGGCTAACTAGACATGTTTAACTCCCTAGTTTGCTGAATTTATATTTTCCTACCTATTTTCTGTTTGGTGGAGAAACCAGTTCCTTTTTCCACCTCCCAAAAAAGTGAACTATGAGGAGAAGCACACAGTGTTTTTTATCTCCATAAATCTGCCATTATTTAGGGTCTGGCTCTCAGTTTTGTGACACCAGAAACTTATTTTTTCTATGCTTCTTAGTTGATATAATGAGTGAAGAACTTGTGCTGCATAAATTCAGAAGGGAAAGAAGATATGCCAATTTCTAAATGTATATAAAAATTCTGGTTGAGCACCATCTTTTTCCTGAAGGCAAGTTAACATTAACACTGGTATCTACTTTTACTCAGTTTATTAAGGTTTATAGTTATTTTATTAAAATATATGAAAGCTCTAATAAGTATATGTTTTCACCTTCATTTTGCAGAAGAGACTTGAGGCCCAGTGAAGCTAAGCAGGCTTTTGAAGATCACACTGCCAGTAAAGCACAAAGCCATATTCAAACTGAATCTTAGGCAGCTTGTCTGAGGCCGTGGTACAGTGTTTCCAAACTGAAATACATATGAATTCCTTTAACGAGATCATATGATCTTGTGGACCTGAGACTATGGTGCCTGGATCTGGGATTTTTAAAACTTGCTCTTTATTCACCACACATGTCTTTTTTTTTAATCTGGTAAGTGTCTTTTTTAAAATCTGGAATGTCTTTTTTAAATATCTGGTAAAATGATTCTTTAAGGATTATCATAAAAAAATAAGAACACAACATTTCAAAATTCTTGTAGAATTTGTGGGCCCTTAAGAATAAGAGTGAGCATCTCACCTGAAAAACGGGCTTAATGTTTAAGATCACAGGATTTGTAGTCAGATAAACCCTACCTGCAATGACTCACTTACTAGCTATTTTGGCTTTAGTTCTGGAAATTGGGATGAAAATACCCACTCAGCACCACCATGAAGGTTAACTGAGATAATATATTTAAAAATTATTTAACACAGTGTCTGCCACAGAGCCATTGTTTAATAAATGATAATGGCTATAATTTGGATTTCCACCCCAGTGCTGTCCACTAAGACATGCTGACCTCCCTCCTGAGCATATATCGTAGCTCATGAAGCCTGAAATCAGAACCAGCCCTGAGCACCCATGGCTCCTTGGTTGTCTGGGTGCATCTGTCTGCCGGGGAAGTCTTTCTGGTGAGGACTTAGTGGGGCAATAAATAATCTTGTCTCAATATTTCCCTTGGCAGGCTACCAACTCATACTCTACATTCTTTAATTAGGTATGTTAAAAGATCTGTAAACTTTACAAGGCAGTCAAAGGCCTAGAACCCTTTTGTTGTTTAATCAAGGTAATATTCAAACTTCAGCCCTTCACTGCTGGAAGGCCAACTTATCTCCAAATTCCTGAAGTAGCACTTCATTTTGGCTTCTGTGCACTACCTACTATGAAAAACACCTTGTGTGAAAATATGTGAAATCAACTTACCATAGCTCCTTTCTAGTGTCATAAGCGTGGGGGGGACAGGGAGAGAAAATAGTGGAAAGCAGATGGAGAAAATGGGAAGGTTACTTCAAATTTGCCTTAAGAAGTACAAAGCACCCTGCTTTTGTTTGTGACAAGGAGGTTTCTGTCACTCCTTCCCCATGTCGCAGGTTTTAAGTGTTCATTGATCTATGGTTATATGAGTCTAGTGGCAATTTTGCATTTGCAGAAAACCCACGGTTTTTACATTTTGCCAGAGTAAGGGACAAGTTAGCTATAATTTTCTACTCGGGAATTTTAATTAGTAACTTACTAATATGGGAATTTGTTGAGTTATTTTCTCTCACTTGAGCTTAGTTCCAGAGCCTCTGACCTGGGGCAGAAATTAATGTCTGAAATGAATGTTACTCATTCTAAATTCTGGTTTCAATGCAGGTATTTCAGAATAAACTATATTCACAAAAGTGCTATGTACCCATCTGAATGGGAAACAGTCAATTTAACTAAGCTCATAAGGAACACCAAAGCAATTTCACGGCTGATTTGGACCCATAGACCTTTTATACCCTTTTTATAGGAAAGTCACAGAATGTAAGAGTTGGAAGCAAACTTTAAGATCATGTAGCCCAATCACTCCATTTTATAGAGTTCATATTCCCAGTGGAATTCAAGTTCCTTGAGCAGAAGAGCCACATCTTACTCATCAATGTTCTTGAGGAATTGAGACATGCCTGAAACCCTAATCTAATCATTGACTTGATTGCAGCCATTTTGGATAACTAACAGTGTCCTAATCACTGTTCTATATTACCTAAGTAGATTATGCTACATCACTCAACTACTAACAAATGAAATAGTAAATGCAAATAGACGGTGTGGCATAGTGCGCTTCAAAAACCAGGTAACAGGATTGAATTTTTAATTCTTCAATTGTCAGTGGGTATGAACAATTTCAGTACGCTACTATTCAGTCTACAGGAGAAACGTTTGCTCAAGAGGATCGTGCAAATCACACACTGATGAGTATTATAGTAGGAGGGAAGATGTCACAAAATTCTAACACAAATTAGTACATGGCAAGGACACTTGTTGAGTCTTCAGTAGAGAACATAGCACAGAGGTGCCACCTAGTGACTATTCTGACTGTGAAAAGCACAAAGTTGGTAGCGTGGAGAATGAATTTGTATTTATTTCAGGTCGTCTTTAAATATAAAATGTCTACTGATAATTTGCTCTGCTCTGGCAAATTCAGAAGGTAAGTTAGGTAATGCTCTGCAATCCTTTAAAAGCCATAACAGCAAAACAATGTCAGATGTTTATCAAAGTGCTTTGCTCCTTATGCTCCTATGCTAAGTTCTAAATAAATCCAATAAGTAAACAGAATTTTTAACATGACATGGTAAAAAGGATGGGACACATTATTGCCCCACCATAATATTTTAAGATCATTCCCTAAGATTATTTTTATTCAGCACAGGATATATCACATAATAGATACTTGATAAAGCATATTGAATGAGTGACTGCATTGATGAATGGATAAATACATGAATGCTTGAACTTAAGTAGTTTCAAGAGGGACGACATCACCTTGGAAAGTAGACAGGTCCAATTTGTCCTCACTACCTGGATGACCAGGAGTCAAGATATGGGTATCTGTTCCTAATTTCATTTTGAAATGTGAGAGAAATCCTGAAATCAAAGGACATTGGTGGTTTAGGTTGAGGAGAGTGGTAGGTGGGAGAGGAAGAGGTAGAACCATAAAAGGGCCAAAAAAAAAAAGTGCTGTAAATGAAATATGAGAATTGGTGTTATGTACTACCACTTCTACTGGGCAGCAGAAATCACTTCTAATAGTATATGTGGATCCAGTCAAGTTGCCATTATCAGTTGTAAAATGGGCATACAAGATGCCTCTGTCCCTTTCACTCTCTCTCTCTCTCTCTCTCTCTCTCTCTCTCTCTCTCTCTCTCTTCTTACACACACACTACTTTTAAAAAACTAAGCCTAATAGTAAAGGTGCAAGCTCGTATGCTCACATGTGTGGTTGTCTGAAAATTGTAATTCCTTGCTGAATTGATTGGTGCTACTCTGATACAATAAAAGACAGTAAAACTGTGATTGGCAGTTAAAGGATATCATTTTGTTTGTGTTTGTTTGTTTAGATGAACCAAGGATCATTGGTTCTCTTTAGGAAGAAAATTAGTTGGCCTATTATTAGAATAAAAATGCCTAAACAGGGACCCCCCTCTCCCCACCCTGGCGTGATGGCTCAGATTTGTGATGATTATCAAGGAGCCAGTCCACAGATGAATTTGGGTTGTTACATTGTTGTGACAATGGGTTTAGAATATAAGGAAAACCCCTTAACTTAATGCAGGAAAACCCCTTATATAGAAAATGCTTACTGATTTGTAGGTTCTTGGGTAAGTTGTTTGACTTCTCTGGACTTCAAATACCTTACTGTAAAATGTTGGTACCAGTAATCCATATATCACAAAGTAATTTTGAAAAATAGATGTTTGTTAAAAATACTTTTAAAACTGTATCTTCATTTGAAATATGAGTTATAAATATAACCATCGTCAAACAAAGCACAAAACAGCCTTGTCTATCTGCACCGTGAAAGTCTGTATTTAGTCTCCCAAAGGAAAACAGTGGGAGAAAGAAGCAGAGGTAATGTATTAGCCACCAGACAATTAGGCAGAGGCCTGGGATCTGGACCCCTGGATTTAGTGATTTACATGCAACAGAAAGGCTTTTCTGCCTAATGATGTGTTCTGATGTGCACGGTTAATTTCGTGTAAGTTCCACCATTAGAAATAAATTATTTAAGGTTAAATAGCAGCTTCTTTTAATACACAAATGCTCCTAGGAAGATGCATATTTCAGGTTGTCATTAAGACACAAGCATTCATTGGCTTAACGACTGATCTACTAGTAAAAACTGGCTGAAATCATTTGTTTTGAACAACAGGCATTATGAGTATAGTGAGAGGTTCTGGGCTGGGAGGACTGACTGAGGATGCTGGTATTATGCAGGGGCAAAGGGATAGTAAAGGGAAAATTGCATTCTCTATAGTGGTTGAGAAAAACAAAAATCAAAGGACTTACTTCCGAGCAATCTTACCCTACTTTTCTAAATGCAGAATCTTCATTAAAGCACACATTTTTTTTTCAGTTTGTTTTTAGTATTTCAGAATTAAAGCCAACTTAAAATGTGTGCTTTCCTACTTAGAGCAACTACAAATGAGCATCTGCTCATTGGCTTTTACAGAATACAGTGCCCAAGGACAAAGGAACTGTTTCCTACATGTATTATTGACAGAATAATCGCTTATTACACCAGAGGTCATAAACTCCAGTTTTTTTCAAGATTTACTAGCATTTCTGATTCTTTCCTATGTAGATTCCTTCTCTAATTGACCAGTGGTCAGATGGGTTTTATCTCTTACATTAAGATCTTTCAGTCTTCTTTTTATATGTATGTATGTATGTGTGTGTGTGTACACTATTAGCTTATTCGTTTTATAAAATATTTTAATATTGTTGGTAATAATGCAGCCTGAAAAATATGATTTTTTAAATGGACATATTTACCTCTTTTACAAGGAAATAGATGATTATAAGCAATTAATGTAAAATTCAATGTTCTAATAGCCTGGATTCTCAAATATTCATTACCTATATATTGGAAAATCCAAGGAGGTTTGGTAGGTTCATATTAGATGTAGAAAAAAGGAATGATTTGATCACATGATGTAGTAGGCAGAGTAATGGCTTCCCAACAATGTTCGTATCCTAATTCCCGGAACCTATGAATTTATTACATTACATGGCAAAGGTGAATTAAAGTAGCAGAGATGGAGTTATGGTTGCTAATCAACTGACTTTAAGATAAGAAAATTATCTTGGATTATCTGGGTGGGTAAAATAAAATCACAAGGGTCCTTAAGTGTAGAAAACGGGGGCAAAAATGTCAGTGTCAGAGCGAGGTGAGTAAGAAAGGCTTGAATGCCCACTGCTGGCTTTGAAGATAGAAAAACATAAATGTAGGATTGTGGCCAACCTCTATAAACTGGAAAAGGCAAGAAAACAGATTTTCTCCTAAACCCTCCAGAAAAGTAGGCAGTCCTGCTGATATCTTGCTTGTAGCCAGTGACTTTCATTTTGGACTGCTGACCTCAGAACTGTGATAATAATTTGTGTTGTTTTAAGCCACTATGTTTGTGACAATTTGCTAGAGCAGCAATAACAAGTGAATACATCTAGGAAATCATTTAACCATCCATCCCTTCATTCATTCAATGAATCTTGCTTGTGTCCTAAATCAAAACATGGCCACATCCACATAACTGGTGTCCAACTAACAGAGCTGCCTTTTGTTAACTTCTATTTTCTTTCTTTTTACTGGTAAACCAGAAACGATTACAAGAGTAAAACACTTTCCCTTTTTCTTGGGGATTTTTGGGAAGAAATTCTACTTTCAATCAGTTTTTGGTTCTTTCCCTTTTGTAGTAGATACATTATGGGAACTCTTAATGAAAAGGTGGAGTTCGTTGGGTTTGAAATAATGCATGTTTATTTCTTTTAAAATATAAAGGTATGCATTTCAGTTCTTCTAATATTCCATCCTGCTGAAATACTCTTCATATTAATTAACTCTTTCATTTGTGCATTCATGCAATGAGTTCAGGTGCTCCATTCACTCTTTCAGACATTGTAGATAGATTTAAAAAATAAGTACAAGCAGAAAACTGCCTCTTTTCTTAAAGGATCTTGCAATCTAGAGATGTGACAGACACATACCTCCAAATATAAGGCAAAGCATTGAGTGCACTGATGACTGTGCTGTAACTCTATAACTTCTTATATAGTACAATGCACTAGTATGTATCTGGTAAATACTCATTAGGAACTCACATTAATAAGTCTATATTATTTTATGTATATAGAATAGTGGTAATTATTAGCAATCTTAATACTTCCGCTATATAGCAATCATTTGATTTAACACATTAAATTCTTGTTATTAGTATGTGTGGTGTTTGCCCTTGAGGCATTGATCTGTATGTTTGGTGGGGCTTTCCTCTGAGCTCAGAGTGAATCAAAAGACCAACAGCCTAAAATAATATTTTGAGACAGTGCTGGAGATATATCAAGGAAGGAAGGATTTAATAAATGGTGAAAACAGAGAAGAGAGAGCATGCCACTTTTTTCATCTTAAAAAAAAGCATCATATCCTAAATTGCATCATAGATTTTCTGCTATATTTTTATCTGAAAATTAATCAACTAATTATGGATAATTATAATTAATATCTGAATTCATTATATTCAGGCATATTAATTAGAATTTGAAATGTATCTGGAGCTGTCTTAAATGCCATACACTCTAACAATCAGGGAATAATGGAAGCTTGATTGTTTCAAATTAGGAAAAAAAATCCCAGAAACCTTAAAATAAATTTTGAAATAATACCACAAGTCTGATACTTATTTTGCAGGAACTCATCTGTAGAGACATGCTTGTACTCAGGTAGCCATTTTCCTAAACGATGGCACCGACTTGTAACTAGGGACTGTGCTTTCATATACTTTCTTTGATGCCTCACCTCCATTCTTACTTTCTACCTTTCCAGAACTGTATTTGGAAAATTACATAGTATCATTCCCCTGTTGAAAAAAACAAACAAGCAAGCAGACAAACATCAAATCCTTTCCCAAACAACAGAATAAAAGTCAAACCATTTGGCGTGACATCTGGGATATTTTCCTAACCTCTGTTGTTGTCCCCACAATCTACAAAAAGAGGTGGTGGTCAACCTTGTTTGACTCTTTCCTTGTACTTGAAATCAATTACCAAGCCCTATAAATTCTCTTTTTAAATAATTTTTGAACAGGTCCCATTCTCTCCTTGCCACTACAACGGTTCTATATCCAGCTCTCATCAACCCTTCCAGGATATTATACAATAATATTTTCTGAAGCCAACTTGTGCATACCAATTGACCCTTTATTCTGACCCTCAGAGTTACATGGGAAGCCTATTAATAAGCCTGTGTCTAAGGTTAAATAGACCAAGCTTCCAAGTAATGTACACAACACCCCTTATGATGGTGCTGTGTCCACTTCCCTAGTCCCACTTCACTCTGCTCAATTTACACTCCAGAGATTGTTCGGAATTTCTCTCAAACACACTGTGCTGTTTTATGTCTCTGTTCTTTTGCCCATGCTAAGCTCTCTAAATGGTTTTCCCCCCTCACTTCTGTGTTTAAACTACAAAATTCAGAAATCACCTCCTCCAGAAAGCCTTTTCTGACAATTCTTCAGGCAGGACCAGTGATCCCAGAGTGCATGATGTATATGTCTACTACAGCACACATTGCATTAATTTCTTCTGTTTCCATGTCTCTCATCCATTGGAAGATAAGCAGTGGGCCAGTCACTTTTGCATCTCTAATACCTAGTACAGTGTTTGACATACTCAGGTGCTTAAGCATCTTGCAATTCTTGGGAACTGACAGAAACTACACAAACTGACTTACCTTCTCAACTTCTGCTAGTTTCCTCACTATTCTAATGCTCTAGCCCTATGAGCCATATATAAGTTTGTCATCCATTCATCCACCCAACCATCTACCTATCCATTATCCATGCATAGTCAGGTTTATGCCTTTCATCTAGGCATTAAGATCTGTGAATTTTCTACTTAGCAAACACATGGATAAATTACCAAGCCTTTTCTTCCTATCATGTAATTAGTTAATTTTTTATTATTTTCACCCCTCTCAATTTCTAGATGAGTTTTACTGAAGCAGACTACTGTTACTTAGGAGATTCTTCTTATGCTCTAAACCTGTGGGCTACATATGGGTTTCTAAACCATTCATTCATTCATTCATTCATTCATTCATTCATTCATTCATTCCCAGAGGAAAGACAAGTGAACATTTTTATTTTTTAGCATAGAACTTAATGCAACTAAAAAAACTGGTTTAATTTTTTTTTCAATTACCATAAGAAATGCTAGCTAGCATAAAAAGTATTTTTAGGGAGCTTTAATATGTACAGACTGATGCAAGGGAGAGAGTTTTAGCTCAACTGGTAGTAAATTTGTGTTTCTTTAATTTATTGTTTTCTTTTCAGATAAGTTTAAATGATGAAAGTATGACCTAATGAAAACCATATAGTTGTCAAGAAAGTTCTTAACTTTTGTACTTAACCTTTGTTTCAAAAATTTCATTAAGTAGTTTAGTATTTTCATTGAAACCATCTGGCATACATGGAGGATTGGCTAAATACCAGGCCCAGTAGTAGATAATAAGGATACAGAAATCAAATCATGTTTTACCTTCAGTATTCCATGCTTCCTATCTCTGACTTTTTAAGCATTTCCTTTGTTTATAATGGTGCCCCCATTCCTTGCCAACTATGCCTAATCTGTGATCCTGTTAAAATACATGAAGATATCCTCTAGGCAAAGTGGTCTGCTTCATTCTTTAGACAGAAATTATAAAATATTTTATATTGAGTAATGATTACACATACAGTTATAGATTATACCCTTAATAGATCATAAACTCCTCTAAGATAATAACTTCATGCTCTCAGCACTGTGTCTGATACATTCATTAATCAATAAATGTTTGCTAAATGAGAAACAATAGCCTTCAGATTGAAAATGGGGCTCCCTTGGTTAGCTGAATAAAGGAATTTTCATTCTGAAGAAAATCCAGGAAGCCAGAGAAGTAAAAAGTTATTTACAAGTTGGTGAATCAGGAATTATTTAAAGTGAGACTTCTTTACATAATGTGGTGTCTTCTGGTGACTATAAATGACTCCATTTACAAACACTGTACCCTGTTTTTTTCAAAAATAATTTCTATTGTTTAAAGTGAGGCACATATATTTGATGATCAAGCACTGGGCATTTTAATTTTGGTTTTGCCAAGTACTTACTGAGTGGCCACGGATAAAATAATTGTTTTTGTCTCTTTCCTTGGTTGTAAAGTGGAACCAGGATTATTTCATGGACTTAAACATGATAAATACAACATCTTAACAACAGCATTTTTAAGTAGTGAAGTTTCCAAGTCCAACTGAAAGGTCTGCATTGACTTTTGTTTGTTTCCAGATATGGAAAAGTCATACGTTTAAACCACATTTCCATTTATCTTATGATTTATAATAAAGCCATTTTTTTTTTACTACAAATAACAATGGCATGAAGTTAAAAATTAAATTACTACAAAATAACTTTCAACTGATGGCTCCTGAAGATTACTTCTAGGGTCAAAGTGAGGACAAATGTTAGGTGGGGCATCTGTAATGCATTAACAAATTCCAAATTTTAATCCTCTGCCTATAGACTAAAAAAAGAACTGGCTGAATTAGTGTTTATTAAGTTTCTTTGAGTCTACATGAAGCCCAGTAAATGCTAGTTTGGCTGGACTTTTCACTTTCTGTTTGCTCACCTTGATGTTATGTGGACAGTTATAACCTAGGAATATAAAATCAGAAATAGAGCATCATTGTGAATTTGTTTCTCGACTAGGAATTTCAGCCTTGACTTGTGAGCTCAAGGTCATAGTAGGGGGCACTTGGGTAATGTACTCAAACAGGCTGCACTAGCAGACAGTCTTAGGTTTATTTGTTTGTCCTGTTCAAGGTAGAAAGACCAGCCTTAACCTTCTTTCCATCCCTTAACACATAAAAGTCAAATATTGATATTAAAATATATTTCAAAAGTGATTGCAAAATATAATTCAAAAAAACTGACTGGAAATCTTTAAGTTGCTATTGATAGGATGCTGTTGTCATTGGCCTAATGGTAGGTGTTTTTAAGCTTGATGACCAGTACCCAGAATAGCATGGGGTCTAGCATGGCAATTATGATAAAAGTACTACACTCTAAAATTTCAAATTCACTGCCTATCTCATTCATTGTGGAAAATGCCCCTTACCCTTCAAACTTTGAGACTCTGAGACTGATCAAAGAAGAGTTTTCTTTTGTTCTTATTACTTACTATATTTCATCGCCTTTTCTTGAATAATGATGTTAATAATTTAACTTTCATTCCCTTCAATTGAAACAGATTCTGACTTGTCAAGAATATATAAAAATATGAATTATGACTTCAGGACCTTCATTTCTTTAGAACTTATGGACATAAATGATATGAATCTACTTTCTTCAATATACTTTCAGTGTGCCCAATATTTTCATAACTATATCCACTTTATCTCTGCTTTAACTCTCTGACAGTAATATTACCAAATATTAAATCTGTCTTCAGTTATTTTACATTCTCTTTTCCACTTATGTAGAAGCAGTAAATGGACTAGCTTAAAATCTGATATTTCTTATCCCCAGAATAGTTTTGAGAGAATTTTCATTTTTATTTGGATAAGATGCTTTAAAGCTTTGTTTTCAATGACTGCAACTTTTAACAGTTTGGCTTTATTCATCTTGTAAATTATTTTCCCATCTGCCTTTAATGATCTTTTGCTTAGAGTTATATATTGCCAAGTTCTTCTCTTTTGTATCTTGTACAGCAGACTGCACATACTTTTAAAAGCTTTTGTTTATCATTTATACCACTCTTTAAATCCTGCTATAATGCTCTTCAAATCCCTGAGTAACCAAATTGTTCTCTAGAGGCGTTTAACAAATTCACAATTAATGAAAGATAAGTCTCATTGAAAGCTGTGTTTGTTTTTCCACCTTTCAATTCAATTCAACATATATTTATTAATATTTCTACAATAGTCTTTTGTGAAAAAGCTTACATTATTTTTTTGCAAAGATTGCAGTGCTAAAGAATTCAATTTTAAACTATTTTTCATGTGTGCATAGTTTCAAAACATTGAATCCTAGCAATGAACTGACTAATTTGGAGCCAATGGCTGTTCGACCATTTGAATGGCTGTTGCTTTAGGCATTCTATAGGAAGTGGCAATAAGTGTAAGGTCTCAAGTATTTCAGATACTATCTAGTTCAATTTAAATATAGTCCAATATATCTATATATGTATTATTTATGTCTTATACTTTCTTATATAAAAGAAAATTTTTTTTCTTCATGTTATATACATGTTTATCATTCCTCAAAATTTAACCTACATTTTTGTCATAC
This sequence comes from Manis javanica, assembly GCF_040802235.1. Lineage (NCBI taxonomy): Eukaryota > Metazoa > Chordata > Mammalia > Pholidota > Manidae > Manis > Manis javanica. Next base: position 58,904,720 of record NC_133159.1, read on the forward strand.
TTACTATGTAGTAGGCACTCTTATAGGTGCTTTACCAATATTAGCATACTCAATTTCCATAATAATTCTAAGTGGTAGGTATTATCATTACCCCACCCTCGCCCCATTTAGCAAAAGAAGAATCTGAAGCCGAGACAGGTTAATTAACTTACTAAGTTCACACAGCTACAGGGTGGCAGAGCTAGGATTCAAACTTAGGCAGTTGCCTTCAAAGTGCATGTCCTTAACCCTACACTAGACATTATTTGAAGAAATAGGAATCTTTTCAGAGGTAAGAGCAATTTGTCGTTTGCTTTATGACCCACATAAATTTTTTGGTAAGAATTCTTACCATTAAAAAAAGCTATGATACAGGTGGCTCCTGAAAAAGAGTCTTTTTATACTTTCCCCAAAACACAAAGTCACAAAATACTATGTTACTGAATGCCTCCAGACACCATTTCTTAAAATATTTTCCATCTCACTATTTTATATTTGAATAGATAAGGAATAAGCTATCTTTCTTAATTTATGAAGACTTCACCCAATAATTAGGGAAATGGTCTAAGATGAAAAGTAAGTGCTTATCTAATCTTAGCTTCAATCTACTAGGTGACATGGTGACATGGAAATTACTTAATATCCTCTTTAGAAATGATAGAGAAAAGGATATCAGAAAGTTTATTAATAATATTAATAACTCTAAAATCTCATATCAACCTGAGATATATAACTCTTTGGAGGCCATCAGATTCCCAGGAATCATACTCAGGAGTCTTTTTGTAAGTTAAGACAAAAATCAGATTCAAATGACTAGTAGTAACATGGCAGTCAAACTTAGAAGGCTATTAACCCTATCTGTAAAATGGGAAAGTGTTACTAATTATGTAACTTAAACCTTCTATGCATCAACTATAAAATAATTTAAAATAGCCTACTCAAATATGCTTCAGTTTGAGAGGTTATGAAAACCTATTCTATAATTTGACCAGAAAGTGTTATATTATGAGATTCTTTAAATACATAATCATATACTTGCTCAAACTTGTTTCATTTAGGGGGTAGGGGTAATTCATAATCATCTAAAGTAATTTTAAGCATTTTTGATTGATTACAATTTGAGATAGAATTTTTTTTTCTTCATTTCTAAAACACTCAGTTTCTCAGATCAGCAAATCCTGTTTTAGACTAAAATTTAGAGCCATTTCTGGAATGAGAGGAGAAACAACTATTTAACCAACTTACACCTCTTTATGGGTCGGAAGCATCAACAAATCTAACTCAGCAGTTATAGAAATCCCTATGAACTTTTCAAAGCTAAATAACTTCAGCAGTTTCACTTTTTTCTTTAAATAGCCAGCAGCTCACATTCAAAATGAACTCCTAAATTCCTGTTTAACAAGATAAAGGTTGTTTCTAATACCAATAGCTTTTATCTTGATTTCATGTCACCCAGAAATGTTCACAGCTGAAAACAACACTTAAAAACACACTTATAGCAATGGCCTATCTTTTCAGAGGGAGTATTTGTGGCTGAATTAGGAACAATCTGAAAATAAAACACACCTGAAATAAGTCTTTTGACTTGACAGTTTCAAGAGACCAAAATCTCCAATACAATAAATAATATTCCAAGAGCCGAAAGATAGGTTTTCCTCAGCTATTGTCCTCTTTAGAAACACTAAACGCTGTTCTGTTTCATAATGATTTTATAATAAGGAAACATCAAACCAGAGTAAATAGTTTTTTAATAGCTACTCAGAAAAACCTGTAAACTCTCTACAGCTCTGTTTGCAAAGGTATTACAGAAGCTAATCACCCTGCAACTACACGATGTGACACAGATTTACTGCATAAGCCCTGAAGTATGAACTGAAAGATATTAGCCTCAAATTAGGGTCAGATCAGAAAATCCAAAGGGAGGACAGATCACAGATAGACGAGGACAAATAACAGACATTAGAGCAGAGCTGCAAGCACACAGCCCATGTGCATTTCGGTTTATTTCTATGACAAAGCAGAGGTCTTGTTTAATGGAGAAAGTACCCAGACATACTTTGTGAATGTATGTGGATACTGACCTGGACTTGTGACAGGACTAGAGGTAGTAGGCTCAATAATTTCTACAAAAAGGGAAAAGGAAAGAAAAGAAAAACATTTTGTGTATTAATCATACATAAAAGACAAACACGCATGAGACAATCAACAGTCATGCAACATATACACAGGTGGTTTTTTACTTGGTGGCTTCCCTGACCCTAGAAACCACTGAACAAAATCCAGTCTCTGAGGTTTACACAACACCCCATCACTGTCTTTGATATTAAGTCATCTTTCATTCTGAGCCGACATTCAGGAGTCCTTTCCACATTGCATTCTATAGCTTCAAGTTATGCTGTACTAAGGTTAAGGACCAGCCCTTAGAGTTCTCAAACCACAGTTTTCAAGCCTTCCTTCTAGAAACACAATAAAACCTACACATTGAATGTCTTCTTCTGAAAGACCTAATGTCAGTTCCTATAAACTTAATCAGTTGTTTCTTAATATGTACTACAAATAAAAGGTATGGGCAAAAAATCAAATGATCTCAAAATATGTTTTTGAAGATAAATCTCATATTTTCCAAGCATATCTACAGAATTTGGCCACTTAAAGGACCAATTATATCTGCCTTTATGTCTCAATGTAAAAAAGTAAACACACACACACACCCTCCCACATATACATAAAACATGTACATGTTTTGAATTATCTGAAATATGTCTGAATGTCTACAAGGCACTGCTGGCTATAGTCTAGGCATAATTTAAGGGTAATTGTGTCATTGGTGTAGCAATATAATTTTTCAGTAAGTATCTAATAAATAAACTCTATGGCATTTTAAATAATGTATATACTTTTACTTAAGATTTCCATTTTAACTTTTAATAAGATTGTTTCTTTTTAAATGTTAAATGGTAGTGATCATAAAAATAATATAATGCAAAGATTAAACACCATCAGCAGCAATCCTAAAGGATATGAATAATTTTTTTAGTGAGGGAGAATGCAAATATCAGGAAAACATGACAATTTTCAGGAACTCTAATAATGTAGTAGCCTGAGAGACTTATTTTAATACTAATTACACACAGGTAACCTACTCCTTTTTAACCTGGTTAATAAGCATGTCCTATAATGGTAAACAGTCTAGATTCTTAGAACCAGACACAGTGAGTGTGGCTGTGAGAGATAAAAGCAGAGACATTCATACAAAACCCTGTCTCTGAGCAAGGAGTACCTCTTTGCTCAGCTATGTTCTCATGACCTACAAGAGATGTTGTAGAACCAAAAAATAAAAAATAAAAAACTGTTTTGTTTTTAATTTGCCCATCTGTTTTGGGCTTGTTCTATCTTTTACTGATTTTTCCACCAATAAGGCTCTGGCAACTACCAATTCCATTCAACAGTGAACTCACACTCCTTCCCTAATAGTCTCATTCAGCTATTGGTTTGAATAATGAAATCCTGGTTTAGTAAGAGTTGTAAAACAGAGCTTAAAAAAATATTTTGGGAGTCAATTGTGTGGGGGGCTAAATTCTATATGTGTCCCAGTCTGTAGGGCTGATTCCCTGGATCCTTTCCTGACTGCTCTGAGCCAATATAGGTCATGCAATTTAGGACAGCAAACAAGGAATAATGGCTCAGGTTACAATAGGTACAGGAGAGGAATATGACTTGAAGGGAGACATTCTCAAATGGCCAGATAATTAGCCAGATAACAAGCTACTATTAAAAATTCAGAAGTCCAGTCATTCATCCGGCCATGTGAGTTGGTGCTGGTATTGTTGAGAAGTGTAAACTTAACTAAGACAGATCTGCACTAACTTACTTAAAAATGTGGGAATTTTTCTAGTTTCCTTTTCCAAGGATAGATATATATACATACATACATACACATATATATATATATGTATATATATTCTCACAATTAATATTTTAATTCCTTATATGTATTAAACACTCTTCTAGGTGCCAGGATTATCATAGTTACTAAAAGAGTTAAAAATGCCTGGTCTCATGAAGCTTATGGATTGTATAATGCAGGGCTTAAAAATATTAGAGCATTCAATCCTTATGTTAAAATTACATTATTGATAGAAAATAAAAATTTGAAATAAAAAAGTCATAGAAATACTGCTCTAATTTAAAAGCTGATCTTTTGTTGTGCTGGCATAAACTCAAATATCTTTATGATATCATGCTTATAAATTTAAAAAAAGGCCCTTCAAATGTAATGAAAATTTATGTTAAATTTAGTTTAATGCTGAATAATAAGTCTCATTAATATACACTAAGAGTGTGTACTCAAATGAAAGGATTTTATAATTCAAAAGAGAAGTGAAAGCATAAAATGGCTTGAAAGGTAGAAGCATAATCAGAATATTTCATGGGAATGTTCATGGGAAAATAAAAATCAGTAGGACAGTGAACATAATTTTCTATGTTCAGTAATTTGGAATTTGAACTTTAATTTCTTCAACTGTTTGGGTTTCAGTGTTTTGAATTTATAATGCCGATTTGAGTTCATTGAAGAAGATGGTGTGGCGTACAACTACAACTTTATCTCAATGCAAGGATGGTAGAAACAAATAGCTATCCCGCTGTACCAAGCTCTTCATTGTGCTTGCTTATGTAGAGCTAAATTGCTTATGTAAAGCCACATTGTCTCGCAGAAAGGGCTTTTAAAAGAATACAGGGATTTAGTGCATGAAAAATTATGTTGTATGCAGAATCCACTCCATAATTAGTTTAGTTTCCTAGTCAATACATAACTTAGTTTCATATTCAATGCAAGATATTTTTTCCCACACAGGCCAAGATTTAGTAGAATCCCTAGTGGGGTAATTTTATGTAAAACAAGAATTGGGACCAAAGAAGTCAGTTGACTTGGAGATTCAGATTATAAAATCTAGGGATCCTCAACAGAGGTGAGGCTCAGAACCTCACCCCCCCTGCTTTGAGAGAAATCTTCTGCATCCGTGGATGTTTTGCTGCCCTTGTCTAGCTTGGATTAATACTTAGTCCATAGGCACACACCTGATCATCTACATTTACCCTCTTACAGCACTAAACTATGTTTTCTACATTTATCTTGCATCTACCTACCACTTCAGCATTTTATTAAAAATAATAATAATAAAGGGAGAAATGTGGGATCAACATATAAATCAAGTATAAAAATCAAACGAATATTCATATTTGACCTGATTGTTTATAGTTCATAATGCGTGATCAAAACAGAAAGTTTCTGTGATGACTGCCCTTGTACTGTTCACCATGTAAGAATTTATTCACTATGTAAGAATTTGTTCTCCATGTAAGAACTTGTTCGTTATGCTTCAGAAGATTGGAGACTGACGAGAATTAGACTTGAGATGGATTAATGATTGTACATTGAGCATTGACCCCCCTATACTGAATTTTATTGTTGTTAACAACCATTTGATCAATAAATATGAGAGATGCCCTCTCAAAAAAAAAAAAAAATCTAGGGATCCTACATAGGGTTGGGTGGGCATGAAGCAGAAGGGAAACCAGGGGAAGCAAGGTGAGAGCACCAAGACTGGGAAAAGCTGGTGCTGAGGGTGCATGATGAAAGTCAGCTAGATTCCTTGATGTGGGACCATTTGGTGATTTAGAAAAGAGCCAGATAAAATTGAGATTAAGTCTCAAACCTGCCACTAGGATGGTGGTGAGCAAGTTACTGAGTCTCTCCAACCCCATGGTGCCCTCATTTGTTGAATTTAAGTAACAGCTCCTGCTTTGTAGGGCTGTTGGTGGGTACGTCAGATAAACAACCAAGAGAGAGTGAGGAGCAGTGGTAGTTTTCATTACTTATAGAAATGACTAGAAAAATGAGTATTTGAGTCAAGGAAGAAAGAATTAAGTAGAGTGTTAGGATTTGGGGAGATATAACTTTACTAAGTAGAAATGAAGATGGAGAACATTGTGAGAAGTTGAAACTACACAGATAAAATTCCACCTAGAGAGTGGATACTGTTTTTTCCAGTTAAAAGGTTAATACAGTATGCTTTTGGGTAATTATTTGGGAGTCATTTTGGCTTGGAAGATAATTGTAGAATCCAAACTGTTTTTAATAGCTCTGATTAAGGTAAGAGTAGAAATTTACTGATCAAGATCTTAAAATTTTTATGAAGGAGAAATATACTTTAATTTTAAAAAGCAGCCTTTGTGCCAAATGGTAGGCCTGTATTATTAACATATAAAGAGATATTTAAAAATAAACTTTTCCTCCTTATATCTCTAAATGAATTAGTATATTCCTACTAAGTCATTATAGCCAAGTTCTTCTGTAAAACATTTTATTACTTAAAAAATACAGTCTGTAGATTATCTTTTACTCTTTAGGTATTGGTTCAAATTTTCAGGAACTACTTTTTGAACAGATAAAACAACAGTAAGTATTATTATTATATTAATTACAATTGCTGATATTTCTTAAACTCTTACTAAGTGCCAGTCACAGTTGCATATATTATCTCATTTCCTTTTTCCAACAACTCTATGAGGTGCATACTATTAGTAATTCCCTTTTACAGGTGATAGAGTGGTACACAGAGAGGTTAACTATTTTGCTCATAGATACACAGGAATAGAAGTGGGAGAGATGCTATGCTAGGATGTCTTAGCATTCCATTTTCTCATTTCCAGAAGAAATATCCTACTCACTTTCATTATATCTGTACTTACTTAATAGGACATTCCTATGTAAGGGCTCTTAGAGTTCTTTACTTCTATGGTCTCTCCCAATAATGGAATCTTTCTGTTAGGGGTAGCTAATAAGTGAGAGGCTTTGGACACCAAAAATGGAAGAGAGGCAAATACAGTGTTAATTCCTGGTGGTTTATAGCACATGATTTTCCAATCTTGTTGTCATATTCCAAGTCAACACCAATATAGTTGTATAGTTGTTCACTTCTTTAATAAGCTTTGATGCAATAGAGGGAAAGTTCTCCAGATGGCCCAGAGGACATTATCGTAACTGGATTGCATAAATGAGGACCTCGAATGTTCAAATGCCCACTCTGTTAACATGGTAGTTTGACCAGATATCGTTTATCTTTCAAGAACACTGGTTGTTTTTATGTGGATCAGATTGGAGCTGGTGTTCCATAGTCTTAGTAATCAACTTGTAAGCAGTGAAATATTGTTCAGGAGGTGCCAAGTGGGCTCTGTTGATGAACAGTAAAAGTTCTCAGTGAGACTTTCTTATGTGTCTCATTACGTGCAGACTCAAAGTGAGTGCTCCAGGGTTAATGGCAGAATATATCATTGTGGGCAATTGTATTACTGTAGGGAATAGCCTCAGCAAGGAGATGGCTTTAATTGTACATAAAACAGAGGTGAAGAGAAGTTCACCAAGACAGACATTTTCAACAGTTATGTGGAAAAATGAGGTGTTGTGTGAAACAAGATTTTACTTCTTTAGTAAATGTGATTTGGTCTGGGACAGGAGCAAATGCTATTAGAACTAGGTATTGAGGAAACAGAGTGTGTTACAAGCAGGAGCCATTTGTAATGACCCTTTCTATAGACCTCCTTAATTATTGTTTTAGAACTCTGCACACACAATATATTGCTAGAATTGTCCAGTATCAAACCCCTTCATTTCTATGTATTTTGGAAGTGCATATTTGGTTTTGAGGTTTTATTTTATTTTTATGTTATTGCGCAGTTGTGCTGTGTGAGTTGTCTTTTAGACTGTTGAGAAAAAACACGATTATGTGTTGAGACTTGGGAGAAATTAATCCTTTTGGTTACCATGGTTTCATCTAAAAGCTCTGACTCCTGATCATTGTGGAGTGGAAGCAATGTGATTTTCACAGTAGAATGAAGAGGTTGTTGCACTGGAATGACCAAGGTTACTGCTGATGGAAGCTACAGAAGACAGACTGTGAGCTAGGTTGGACATAGAAGGCAGAAAAAGTGACCCTTCCTTTTACCTATAGCAGGAGATCCATAAAGTTTATGTCAAGCTTCTTAGGGAACTGGAATAGCATAGACTTTGTGCAGAGAGGACAATTTAAGCATCCCACTTTTGCCTCCAGAGAAGAAACACATGATTTATGAACATTCATGGGGTTGTAGCTGACATCGGTAAGCACACAGTACTGCTATCTGATACAGACAGCAATATCTTGGCAGTCAGAAGACAGATTCCATCCAGTCTGCCAACCTTAGGAGTATGACTCTAATCCTAGCTCTGGATTTTACTTTTTGATAAATAATTACAAAGTAGAATAGTTGTTCCAACATACTTTACTGAATATTTTTTTCCTTTTTCATCCCATGGTTGTTGTTTAAAAGATGGTTTAGCACAGTGGTTAATAATAGAGGTTCTGGAGGAAACCTACCTAAGAACAAATTCTGGGTCCAATACTTAGAAGCTATTCAGCTTCTACAAGTTTGTCCATTTAATAAAATGGAGATAATGTTAATATCTACCAATTAACATTATAGTGAGGGTAAATGAGATAACATGTACAAATCACTTTGCACAATGACTGCTTGGCAAATATATAACAATGGCTTTATAAAAGTTAACTTATTTGTTAATTGGAATTATGATAATTGACCTGTAAAACCACTACAGCATTAGCAACACTTTGTTATTATAAGTGACTATCATATAATTCTACCTTGAAACTAAGTATTTTTCCCTCAAGTAAACCATTTCTATCAATGAAAGGATTGCAAAAGTATTTCCAAATGTTTACAAGGGAAAACCGATGTGTTAACATTAGCTGTATTCAACCACAAAAAATTCACTGTAACTCTACAAATGCACAAGATTATTCTGCATTTATTTAGGAGAAAAACCTTTCATGTCTACTGGAAGCAATAATCTACATGCAGCTATTGTTTGCAGATGTTTGAGTAAGTGTGTGTAATAGGAGGATTTATAGAGGCATAAGAATTAGAATTGCAGTATCTTCGTATGTGTGAGTACTTCCAGGACCCATTTGAAAACAAAGCCTATGTCAAAACTAAGAGATGCATGTCTCTTATTGTCCTGGTAATTGTGCCCAAAGAGTGTAAATATTGCTATACAGATCTTCCTCAACTTACGATGGAGTTATATTTCAATAAGCCTGTCATAATTTGAAAATACTGTTGAAGTCGAAAATGCACACCTAACCTACTGAATATCATGGCTTAGGCAGACAACTTTAACCATGCTCAGAACACTTACATTAGCCTACATTTGGGCAAAAGCATCTAACATAAAGCCTATTTTATAAAGTGTCGGATATCTCATGTAATTTATTGAATTCTGTACTAACAGGGAGAAACAGAACATTGTATGGGGACAGAATGGTTGTAAGTGTATTGGTTGTTTATCCTAGTGATTGCGAGACTGACTGGGAGCTGTGGCTCACTGCTGCTGCAGCATCGTGAGAGGGGCTGGTACTGCACATCACCAGCCTGAAAAAAGATCAAAGTTTCAAATTCCAAGTATGGTTTCTACTGAATGCCTATTAATTTTACAATTATGATTTTATGAAAAAATCATAAATTGAACCATTAGAAGTCAGGGACCATCTGTACTTAATTTTGGCCAAAACTACTTCTCTGAATACAAAAACATCCTCTCAGTTGACCCAAAGCCAGTTCTAATTGAAGAAAATGGTTTCTGTAGAAACAAAGGGTCATTAATAACAAATAGTGCATTCACATACCTAATAATATTAATAAAATATTTTTCTAGATTTATATTCACAGTTGCTCCAATATACTTCTCTACTGGATGAGATTTTGAGAAAACTATTTTGGAAGAAATTTGGTTCATGCTCTCGATTACTATGGATTGAAATGTTTGTACCAAACTTCTAAGTAAGCTACCAGCTTTTAGTAAACATAACACTGACTCAAAAGGTCATTGAGGAGCTTTGAGTGTCAGTGAATATTTCATATGGCACTCTAATATCAAAGACTTTGTGACTTTCATTATTATGCAGATAATATCTGGAAAGGATCTGATAAGCATGTGATGCTATTTCTAAAACATGCTTCTCCAAATCACAGAAGAGTAAATGTCTGTGCTTTTAGCAAACATAGTTGGTTTATTTGCTAATACAAGTTAGAAGGAAAATCAAAGTAAAAGGAATGTAGTTAAGGATACAACAAGGATCTAGAAGAAGAGGATTAATCACTGATATTATTGATGTCATGCAAGGAAATACAGGACTTAGACACCCGGTAATTAATACTTGTACTGTTTGTTGTCTTAAACCTACAAAATCCTAATCACTTGCAAGAACTGAATTTCAACCTGTAAGTTCTTTCCAATTCTTCTCCTTTATAGAGAAACGGCTTCTCGTGCCTACTTTTGGATTTTTGCTGGTGCGCGGATCTCCAGCGAGATGACGAATAACCAGATGCTTTAAGGTTACCCATTTCACTGCATTAGCACCTTACTCATCTGTTTGACACATTGACTCTAAAAGGGAAGTTGGTGAATTTAAATCAACACTGTTGCTAAGACTTAGCCATGTGAGGTATGTTAGAGTCATGGAGAAATGGACTCAAATCTCTGCCATAAACTAGCTGTGAGATCTTTCACAAGCTAATGATCACAGGTGAGATGGTTATTTCAAGATAATAATCAAGATGAGACCCCTTGCACAGTGACTGGTGTATAGTAGGAAGATACCAATTTTTGTATCCTTCCTCTCTGATCAACATCCAAAACTTCCGATATCATGGGGAAAGCTTTTAATCTCTGGCTGTTCCTAGACCTTATTTGGCAAATATGTTTGTAAATGAATAAGTAACAATGAAAGAAACTGAAAACTAGTAATAAAAAGGCAGTTTGAGAATGGTGACAATTATCCCTTGAGTCTTGGCTCCAGTGAAGATCTGTTAAATGAGTCTGCCTATTGACCAGTATGAAATGCCTACAATGACCAAACTCTTTGACAAAAAAAGGATGCTGTGAATGTCCATCACAAGCACTGACATGAGGCAGTCACATGCAGCTGCTGCGAGCCAGGTGCGCAAGGACCGGTTCCCCAGGAAACCCAGGAACAGAACAGGCTGGCAGAATATGTGTTACTACAGTCATACCAGTGCTCTTTTAGAAGCCATGAGATGGTATAGCCTCTGGGATACCACCGCTAGCAGGAAAGAAGGCCTGCTAAGGAGCAGCTAACTGGTGGCTCAGCTAAGGAAAAATACCAAAGGCCAAGGGCAAAGATTCAAGAGGTGACCACAGAGATTTTCCTAGAGAAACGCTGCCTGATCATTGCCACACTGACACATCAGATTATTTTAGAGTTTTTAATTTCCACTTCAACATACTTTTTGAGTGTATTCCAGTCTCCTGAAATTATGCTACTGTGCTGATTCAGTGGTGAATAAGACAAGTTCCCTTCCCTGTAAAATATATTGTAAGATAGATTGTCAATAAATAAAAACAAGAAAATAATTATATAATTTACACTATAGTAAGAACTATCAAAAAATAAATACAGGGTATTCTAGGAGCATGTAGCAGGAGAATCTGTCAAGTAACTATGATACATGGTTAGACAAAACCTCTCTGAGCTACAACATACTAAATTTCACTTTTCACATTTGAATTACGAGCTTTGTCCAAGCTGGTGACAGATAACAACAGAAAGGGATGTCAGATGGGTGCATTGTTTGTGAAAGCCTGCTAACAAGTTTGGCCATAGCACAGTCTGCACTGGACAATGTTTTTGTGAATATGAGGTGTCAAGAGGGTGTGAGATGATGTTTTCTCTGGTCAGCAGGATACTGAGATCATTTCCAGTTAGGAGCAGAGGATGTATACTCCTGAAAACATATTAGAGGCTATTCTGATCCTGCCAGTCCATCTACAAATGAAGTAAATGAGGTCTAGACAGATGCAATGATGTACCCAGATTACAAAATCAGTAAATTAGAAAGAGGGACTTAGAAGTCTAGTCTTCTCACTCCCAATTCAGTGACACTGAAGAGAGGGAAACCTTTGCAATGCTCTACCCAGTAATATCACCAGAATGTAAGCATCACACAGACAGGAACTTCACTTGTTTTTCTATTGTATTCTCCATGCTTAGAAAACTGCCTGGCATATGTAGGTACTCATATATTTACTAAATGGGAGATCATGTGCACAACTGCATATATGAATGTGTGTGTATCTACTCAGATGTGAATGTTTTGATGTATGCATGTCATATGACAACCCCACACAATCTGCTGGAACAGGAGGATTTGTAAACAGTGTGACTCACAGACTCAACCAAATATCTTAAGGTTACAGTTAAAATGCACTCCCAAGAAAAGAGTTCTAGTCCCTGTCCATATGATTTTTCTATATTTCACTCTCCTATTTAATTATAAAATGTTTTATTATCACATAGAAAGAAAAGATAGATAACGCAGGAGGGCATAATGAGTTGGACATAAATATGTCATGATCACACAGTCTTCTCCATATACATAAAAGTTATACATATGATTCCAGTTATGTTTGGTTTTAAAGAACAAACTGGTTTTAAGCTCAATGAATTCAGATGTTGCTTGATCTGGGTCTTCTGTTTTTAAAACCAAGATCTGTAATACTTTCAGAAAAAATTGAGTTTAAAATTTAAGCAGAATATCAATTATGACTGATTTTTACCCCGAATGACATTTTTAGTGAAGCAAGTTATTCTTATTTATCTAACACTAAGCTCTTGGGCAATGAATACAGGACATAGGACCAGTGTCCAGGGGATAGAATGTTCAGCCATTAAAACCATATTAGGTTTTTGGCCTGATGTGAAGTCAAAGTTGTTGTAGCATTATTTGATTTTTGACTTTTGTTCACCACAGTTGTATTTGAGTACAAAGCACTCATTGAGGCAACTGTCAGAAACCAGCATTATCTATATTTATGCCTTGCCAAATGTGACAACTCCTCAAGTTTCCTCAAATAGGTAGGCTTTCCTTTCCTATCTTGCTCACTAAATGTTCCTACCATTTGCTGAAATAATGTATGTTTCAAGTGACTTATTTGTGTAATGTTCATTTATCTGAATTATTTAAATAGTGTATTTTTGTTAAATTAACATTACCTTTGCATCAAAAGTACCTAGAGGTGATGGATTGTAGAAAAAAAAATCCATTCTAGGAGCCAGAAAACTTGAGTTCAGATAGTGTCATTTACTAGTTTAGTAATTTTGACAAGGCATAAATGTGTAAAGCTCCATTTTGTCACTTAGAAAAACAGGGGAAGTAATATCCACCTCTTTTATCTCACAGCAGTAACACTGGGTACATTAAATAGCTTCTCTAGGCTTCAGTTTCCCTAACACTAAAATGAGAAAAATAATAACAACATAAGATGATTGTGAAAATGAAATAATTTCTATGAAGATTTTAGCATAGTGCCTGGTACATAATAGACATTAAAAAAGTTTATATTAATTTAACCTAAATAGATTACATACATATTACCTATTAAGTATTACAATTATTACTGTCTTCTAATACCAGCCCAGGAAGGAAGATTGTCAGGGAGGTCGGTGGGAGGCAGCCTAAGAAGCAATGATTGATATCAGCGAGTATAGTTTATAATTTCAGTGAGATTCAGTTTACCTTACAGGAACACAGCAAGGTGCAGTAGAAGGAATGTAAACTGAGCAGATTATCGAACGTCTCTAGGATTGTTTCCTAATCAAAAAATGGAGCAGAGAGCTGAGAGAGGAAAAAGCATGTCAGTTGCCACAACCTTATTTAGGATCAGAACCGAGATCAGAATTGAGGTTTTCTGACTTGCAGGTCAGGTCTCCTGCCTCAGAAACTGACTGGCAGATGGGTGTCACCCGAAGCCCTTCATTCATTAGTTCATGCCAAAATGATTATTGTATGCAAAATGGCATGTTAGATGCTAGAGATACAGCACAGTGCAGAAAAAAAATATTTCCCTGATAAAGCCTACTCTAGGGAGGGATGATTTGGGGTGCATGCTGGATTTATAGAACCTCGACTGAGCTCAGAAGTCACAAATCAGGATCTGTTTGCCTTTGACCTGTCCACAGAAGGAACAAAGGGTGCTTTATGCTTACCAGGTAGAGGCATACTCACATGCCTGCTCTTCATTCTGGGGAGTTCAGCTGGCTTCCATGGCAACTGCCAAACAAAAGGCTTTGTGGAAAAGAAAATCTTTCTGAACTGTCTTAGCTTGGAGGTGATTACACTCCTTTGGAAGTCGATGCCTTTTGCTGATTTCAGTGTGTCATATTTCCCTTTAAAGTTACAGGTTTGTGGATAGTTCACCACCTTCTGTTATCTTCTTACCTTCTTTTTGCCTGTCTTTGCCCCATATTTTTTACCATATTCGTGCCTTAATTTTCTCCCTGTATCTTTTAACTGTATGTGGGCTATAGCCCTTCTGCAGATATGATTCATTTTGTGACAAATCTTTCAGTATTTCCATCTCCTGTGGATTTGATGAGCAACATAGATCAGGGCAATCCTGGCAGCTGCTTCTACAGGACGAATCCAGGCCTTTGAATAGAAACTCAGGTTGTGTGTAAAGAAGTGGCCCACTGAGGCATAATGTTAGGGTTGATAAGGATGCAATATCCCTCTACAACTTCTCCCTCAAATACGCTTCTATATTTTGGATCCTAATTAGCTATGTGACATGGCATCATTTGCTTTCCTCCCTATAAAATAAGCAATCTGGATATATGACACCAATAATGTAATCCATCTTGAAAATATTAGTATTTTATAGATCAAATGGTTATATCTGGTGAACAGGAATTTGGGTCTGATAAACATATAAAGTGAACTACCAAAAAGAAAATTGATCTTGTATGATTAAGAAAAAGTTATTACAACACGTCTTTAGTCACTAGTGTCTCTACCAAGTTATTGAACCAAGGTGTGGTTAATAATTCATGTAAAGGAGAGTTAACCAAATTTTCTTTAATCCAAATAAGAAAAGAACTTCCATGGTAAAAATAGTTTCTAAAAATGCTCATTCATTAACTAGAGGTTAAAAAGAAAATTTGACAGACAAGAGTAAAATCACTCAACTTATCTGATTTATTAATTCATAAATTCAAAAGCTCATTAATTACCACTATGTGATAAATATTATACAATGCACTGAGGGTACAAAGATAAATAAGACAGTGCTTGTTTTCAAGTGGGGCAAAATAGTTTTTTAAAAAAGTGCTGTAACATAAAACATAAGTTGCAACTAAATAACAAAGAAGGCAAATATGTTTTTAAAGGTGGGGATTTTAGTAGCATATATGTATTTAGTAAATGTCAGGCAATGTTCTAAATAATTTAAACACCTTAACCCTTTTGATTTTCCCAACAATCCAGGGAAGTGGATGCTGTTATTATCCCCATTCATAAAGAGCAGAAAACTACACACAAAAAATTGAGTCACCTGGTCAATGTGACACAGAAAGTAAATGGCCTAGCCAGAATTCAAGTCCAGAGTGTCTGAACTCTAAAGCCTCTGTATTAACTTAATTTAAGAAGCCTATGGTTCTTAAATTGTGCTGGATCAGGAGTGGACCTCAGTATAACTGGGTGGGAAAGATAGCCTACAGGACTTAAGGAACAAGTGTAATACGAGTTAAGACTGGTATTACCTATTATTTTCTATATAAAGAAATGCCCTCTTGGATGCTGTTTCTATATCATTTCTAACTACTAGTTAATCAGAAACAAATTTGGATGGACCAGAATGAAATGAAAAACTAGAGGGAGGTTGGCAAGTTGGTTTGACACTTTAATTGCTGCTAAAGTTGCTTTTATTTTATTTGTAAAACAAATTTTCTGACTATTATGGCCAATAGTTTTGTTTACCAGCTTCCTTTCCCTCCAGAATGTTTTGATGTTTTTGATACTCTCATTTAGCTAAAGAGCTGGAAAAATCCTTATGAATAGCTCCCTATTCTTCTCATCTAGGTTTCTTTGTTTGAATCCTCATTCCACTGCTAATTCAAAGCACCAGTCCCTTCCTTTGTCTGATACTGTCCATCTAACTTGTTCATTTTTCAAGAGACAAAAACAATAGACTGGGAAGTGTTTGTTTGGGGATAATTAATTGGAAATAAGAGCATGTACATTTTGCAATTTAGCACAGTCCCTGGAGTGAAGAGGGGATAGGCCGTTTCTGCCACTCACAGTCTGTTCTTATTTCTTTCCTATTTGAGAAGAGGTCTTCTAAAAACTAAACTCATAGCTCTGCAGCTTTAACATCTCCTGAAGAAAAATATGAGCAAGATTGTCCACCAAGAAAGAGAATATAAAGTGAAAAATACATAGAGATGTAACAAAAAATAAAGATAGAGATTAATAAGTAGGATATTTTTCCATCTCACTGTGTTCCCAAATGAAGTGAGGACTGTATGCATGTTGTAGGAAGTTGACCCAGCAGAAGAAAAGGGGCAGGGAAGAGCAACATGACCTCTGTGGTAGGTAGCCTTTAAGAAGGCCTCCAATGATCCTTGCCTTCTGATATGCACATCATTGTGCCAGAGTTGTTAGGTTTTACCAATATCATGTGGCAGAAGTGACAGTATGTCACTTTGCTGTAGATTATAGGAACCACTGCAACTTCTATTTTGAGCTTTTTACCCACTGCTGACCCACTCTGATCAGTAGTTCTGTAGATGAGAAGGTATGCTGCAAACAGCTCTTAGGAAAAGTCCATTTGGCAAGTGACTGAGATCTTCTTCCAACAATCACTCTGAGAGATCTTAGGAGCCAAACCCTGGACTCATGAAACCTCAGATAGAACTACAGCCTCAGCTGTCATGTAATCACAACCTCATGAGAGACCCTGAGCTAAAAACACCTGGCTAAACCACTCATGGAATCCTGACCCACAGAAACGGAACTGTTTGCTGCCTTAAGCTAGCACATTTGGGGTAAAATACTATGCAGCAAAACATAACCAGAATAGTCCCACCACCTCTCTTCTTGAGATGGGGCTAGTTCTACAGTCAGGGTGGGCCTTTCACAGCTGGTGGCTTTTCTAAGCAGCAACATTTCTGCGGCTTTGTGTACAGCTCTTCTCTGAGATAGCCTCACATTAAGTGATGCACACTTTCTGCTGCTGTCAAATGCAAGGGATTGTTATAATGGATTTCACAGGGGTTTAGCCTCTAAAGCCAAAACTGTGCCCTCCAAACTTCCCAACTTTTGGAGAAGTGGAGACAAGATCCTTTCAGGCATCAGGCTCTGGTCTGGAATTGACTTCAGCTTCTTGTCACTGTTTCAAAGACATCTTACATTCTTGGATATTCTTGACGTTAAAATCATGTGTCAAGATGTTGTTGATTCTAGTGATGGCAACGTTTCATCTCATATGCATAGCAGATTGTTAAAACATGCCGAGGCTGTGGTGCTCCTTTCCACTCTGCTGTTCCCAATTTTATTGTCACTTCAGAAATAAACTACAACATATAAAGGAGCACTGAGAAGGCGGCTTTAAGAGCCCTGGGGTAGAGCTAAAAGCAGCTCCCTTGATTTTATGTTGGAGCCATCTGGTGCTTACATCAGCTACCACTTGTTTTCAAATATATATTATTTGCGACTTTGTGGAGCTGAATAACATGAGCCCCTTTGGTACAGAAAATATTGTCAACGTACAGTGATTTAAATAAAAGAAGAAGCTAGTCATTTCATATGAGTCTGTGTGGAGAGAGGTTGATAGTTTCCCTATACTGAGAAGGGAGAGCTCTTATACTAAGAGAAATGTCTAAAACTTCATCCTCTTGGACACCAGGAAAGTAAACTAAACCTTTTCAGAGAAATCATGTGGGTCTAGAACAAAGGCTAGTTATTTTCTGAGTGCTTACTATAACCCAGGCATTGTGCTAAACGCTTCAAATGCTTTATCTAATCCAGAATAAATTACACAATACTGCAATAATAAGCAACCTTAAAATCTCAAGGGATTAGCATAACAAATGTTTATTTATGGTCTTGCTACATGCATATCCCTCAGAGATCAGGTTAATCATCTTGCTATTGTATCATTTGGAAAGAAAAAAAAATTATCCTTATTCAGCTTGAGAAGGAAAGATACAGAGTTCATGCATTCTCTTCCATGAGTTGGTATGGAAATCCCACATATGATTGCTCAAAATCTCATCCGTTGGAATAAATCCCAGAATCTTGCCTTAAATCTTAACCATATACCTGGAAGGAGAGGAAAACCACATCTAGGTTCTCTTACTAGAAGTTTCTAAAATATTTTCTTTTAACAGACCAATTTTTTATGTGCAGAGGCCATGACATGGAGAGGTAAAGTGATTTTTCAAGGCCATTTATCTGATACGTGGTGTAACTGGGTATATTTAAACATGGGTTTGTTAAAACTCAAAACCCATGCTCTTAATTCCTGGCCTACTGCATCACTGATTAGAGGAAGGGAAGGTAATAAGGATGTTTCCAATGTTTACTTCCTCATTTATACAACAAAACAATAGTATTAAACTATATTATAAATTGCTCACTCTTCCCTGAATGCAGCAGCACTGTGGGACAATCACTCCTACTGTCCCAAGTCAGATAGTAGACCTGTCAGTTAGCCTTTGAGGTCTTTTTTTACCTCTCCATCCTCAGCCACCCACACCACATGTGTTGTCTGGAGCTCCCAAGTTAGGCATATATTAACTTCCCCATCTATAATAATTTTCATTCTTCTCATTATCATATTACCTTTCCAGCCCTTGATGGATGTTTTTTTCTTAGAAATGTTAATCTATGAATTGCAGAACATTTTGAAGTTGAAACTGTCTGGACCTTGCTGTGTTGTATCCTTCAAAGCTCCTTCTTCTAGGTCCTGGGGTTGCCATTTCCTAGAAGCACCATTGTTTCAAGAGACCTTTTCATGCTCTAACTCACACTTACTTATGTCTGGATCCTGAAGCTGACTTTTTGTTACTGACCCAATTTCTGTCTAGTGCTATGGACATGACTTGTCTTGAATCCAATCCTTTACTCAGGAACACTGTGACCACAGAAATGAGGCATCCACACTTTCATGTAAGCCTGAAACATTGGTCACAAATTCTTATTCCCTTCTGCATATTAACTTGTAGCCATGGTCAGGCCCTACTCTAGCTCCTTAGACCACAGCCCAGATTATCCTAGGCTCCCTAGCATCCTTATCCAAGTTGGTTCAATAAATTGTATTATACTTTTCCATTGTATAGGAAAATCTATTTTTAGTATTTGGAACAACAGTCAGCTGTGGGAAAGGATTTAGGAAATTTTATTCCCTTTCTAGGACCCTGAAATATACTATGAAATAGTATATTTCATATACAAGCTATGAAATGAGCCTTAGCTATGTCTTCGTTATTTTAAGTGCATAATACATCTCCCTGAGTATAATTTAGAACATCTATATCATGGATATTTTGTTGTCACAGACACCACATTATAAAAGGAATTTATTATATCAGAGCATGGTACTCTACATTTTATGCCCTTAAGAATAATTTTTATAGATATTGTTTATAAGTACTTAATTACATGATATTGCATACTCCATCAGGATTGTCAATAAAATTTCTCCTACCTTTACATAAAAGTGCAGGCATTGCTCTTTTTACAATGTGTAACATTATAGGCATACCTTGGAGATATTGTGGGTTTGATTCCAGACCATAATAAAGTGAATATTGTAATAAAGCAGGTCAAATTAATTTTTTGGTTTCTCAGTACATATAAAAGTTATGTTTAGGGTCTTGCCTTGATGTGGATGGCTGCTGACTGGTCAGGATGAGGGCTGATAAAGGTTGGGGTGCCTACAGCAATTTCTTAAGACAACACTGAATTTTGTCCTATCGATTGACTCTTCTTTTCACTAACAATTTCTTTGTAGGTCTGATGCTATTTAATAGCATTTTACCAACAGCAGAATTTCTTTCAAAACTGGAGTTAATCTTCTCAAACCCTGCTGCTGTGTTATCAACTAAGTTTATGTAATATTCTAAACCTTTTGTTGTCATTTCAACAATCTTAGCAGCATCTTCAACAGGGGTAGATTTAATCTTAAGAAACCACTTTTTTGCACATCCATAAGAAGCAATTCCTCATTCATTCCAGTTTTATCATAAGATTGTGGCAATTCAGATATATCTTCAGGATCCTCTTTTAATTCTAGTCTCTTGCTATTTCCATCACATCTGCAGTAATTTCCTCCTCTGAAGTCTTGAACCCCTCTCAAAGTCATCCATAAGGATCAGAATGATCTTCTTCCATACTCCTATTAGTGTTGATATTTTGACTTCTTCCCATGAATCATGAATGCTTTTAATGGCATCTAGAATGATGAATCCTTTCTAGAAGGTTTTCCATTTATATTGCCCTGATCCATTTGAGGAATCACTATCTATGGCAGCCATAGCCTTACAAAACCTATTTCTTAAAACATAAAACTCAAAAGTCAAAAGGACGCTTTGACCTAGGGACTGCAGAATGGATGTTTTGTTAGTAGGCATGAAAACAACATTAACCTTATAGTACATCACCATCAGAGATCTTGGGCAACCAGATGCATTGTTCATGAGAAGTAATATTTTGAAAGGAATCTTCTTCCTGTCAAGTGGGTCAACAGTGGGCTTAAAATATTCAGTAACCCATGTTATAAAACTGTCACCCAGGCTTTGTTGTCCCATTATAGAACCCAGACAGAGTTGATTTAGCATAATTTTTAAGGGCCCTAGGATTTTCAGAATGGTTAATGAACATTGGTTTCAACTGAAAGTCACCAGCTGCATTAGCCCTTAGCAAGAGACTGTCTTTTGAAACTTTCAAGCCAGGCATTGATTTCTCCTCTTTAGCTATGAAAGTGCTAGAAGGCATCTTCTTCCACTAGAAGGCTGCTTTGTCTACATTGAAATTCCATTGTTTAGTGTATCATCTTCATTCCTTATCTTAGTTGGATCTTCTCCATAACTTGCTGCAGCTTCTTCATCAATACTTGATGTTTCACCTGCACTTTTCTGCTATGGAGATGGCTTCTTTCCCTAAACTATATGAACCAACCTCTGTTAGCTCCAAACTTTTCTTCTGCAGCTTCCTCACCTCTCTCAGCCTTCACAGAACTAAGGAGAGTTAGGGTCTTGCTCTGGATTAGGCTTTGGCTGAAGGGAATGTTGTGACTGGTTTGATCTTCTATCCAGACCACTGAAACTGTCCATGACAGCAACAAGGCGACTTCCCTTTCTTATCATTTGTGTGTTCACTGGAGTAACATTTTATTTGCTTTCAAAAACTTTCCCTTTGTGGTCACAGTTTGGCTAACTGGACAAAGAGGCCTAGTTTTCAGCCAATCTCAGCTTCTGACATGCCTTCCTCCCTAAGCTTAATCATTTCTAGATTTTGATTTAATGCGAGATATGTGTGACTATTCCTTTCACTTGAACACTCAGAGACCATTGTAGGGTTATAATTATTCTAATTTCAATATTGTTTCTCAGGGAATAGGGAGGCCTGAGGAGAGGGAGAGAGATGGGGGAACTGTCAGTTGGTGGAGCAGTCAGGACATATGTCTTATATGGATACAGTTTGTGGCACCCTAACACAATCAGAATAGTGACATAAAAGATCACTGGCCACAGGTCATGATAGCAAATATAATAATAATCAAAAAATTTTAATATTTTGAGAAATACAATAGTGGGACACAGAAACATGAAGTAATCAAATGTTATTGGAAAAATGGTGCTGATTGACTTACTTGCCACAGGGTTGCCACAGACCTTCAATTTGTAAAACACCCAATATCTATGAAGTGCAATACATGGAGTATTACTCCTATATTCTTCCAAAGTAATCTTTACTACTTCAAAAATGTAAACATTGAAAGTTTCTGAAAATAAATAAGACTCATTACAATCACGAATGAAAAAAACCAATCACAATTCAGTCTGAGGGAATTTCAATAATAATTTCTCCTATTTTCAAATAAATAATGAGAAAGAGATGCTGAGAGAAACATTGCTCTGTGGGCCCCTCATATAGCTGAGGGTTTCAAAGGCATATTCAGTCATACACGTAGATGTTTATAGCAAATGCATATGGACACAAAGAATATATTCAGGTATGTTCAGTGTAATGTCAAAAAGGAAGACACCTGAGGTCTTGTATCTTCCCTGCACTTATGTTTAGGATCATAGGGAAATTACTTTGTTTAGTCAGCTATAGAATGTAATCTTTAAGTCAGGCAAAGAGCATGTATGTCAATTACCCCTCTCCCACACATAGTAGACATTGCTAATCAATCAGAACATTCATTTCTGCTGACCAGGAGGGCAGTCTCAAAACTCTTATCAGTACTAGGCTCCAGGCAACTCCTCTAATTGATTTGATTTTACATCTGATAGAAAGTCCATTGGTCATCCTGGGCAGATGACCTGAAATGTTCCTTCTCTAATATCATTAAAAATATATATATACCTTCTTTTATTGAAAGGAGCCTGAAAGTAACTCATACACATTCACGTGCGTGACAGCAAAACAACTGCTGAAAGTGAAAACTTCTATATCTTTAAACACATATTCTTTCTTCTTCTTCTCCTCCCCCCCTCCCCCTCCCCCTCCCCCTCCTCCTCCCCCTTCTCCTTCTCCTTCTCCTTCTCCTTCTTCTTCTTCTCCTTCTCCTTCTTCTTCTTCTTCTTCTCCCTTTCTTCCTTTAGAATATATTGCTTATAAATAGGCAAAAATGAATTTTGCTTTATAACATATTCTTAGGAGAATTCAGCATTTCAAACTCTCCAATTCCTCAACAACACAGAAAACTGGCAGCCAGGAAGATATATTTCTTTGCATTTGACCTAAATATAGAGGCATGCACTAATATTTCTATTTTAACTTTTTGTAACACAGGTTTTATTGATTCACATTCTTTATCTTTTCACAAAGAATTGAGTCAGCTTGTAAGAATTATATACACTTATGATATAGTTTCCTCCTTTTTTTTCTATTATTAAAAATGCTCAGTATATACTCTCTAGAAATAAGATTACATTTTGAACTACATTCCATCCCATAGGATATGTTTCTTAACAGCATACACTATATAGTATTTTATGTTTTATACTTATCCTCTTTTTGAGTGACCAGCCTCCTCTCTAAATTTTCCTATTTCTTTAAATGGTGAGGCTATTTCAAGCATTTCAGAATGAATAATTAGTTGCCTAGCCTGGAATCCATCTGGTATCAAAATATTAATGCCTGAATTAGTTTTCAACTTGTAATTGTTTTCATTTACACTACTTCCTTGGTAGTTATTTAAGGCAATTTCATCTTCTCCGTCTGTGGCTTATACATTAATGTATTTCATTTTAATGAACACTCTTTAAACCACAGAAGTAGGCCAGACACTATCAGAATGTGTCATAAGTGGAGAAATCTCACTCAAAGATAAATCTTTCAGATAAAAAGGTTTAAAAGAAATGGTACAATAGAGATATTTTTAAGTCACAGTGAGATATAAGTCATCTACTTTATATTACTATAATGGTTCCACCCTTTTCGAGGAACTGAACACAGATGAGGATTCACATATTTTTGCCAAAAGTTTTAAAAAATTTTAGCTGACACTCTGCTGTATATATAAGTCAATCTGCACAAAATTTTTTTTATTAATAGCTGATGGCTTTCAAAATAACTTTTGAAAGTTATGTGACTAAACTCTAATTTGAGTGTGTAGATACAGCTCAAATGTCTTTATCTTTTAGCATACTTCTAATAATTACATTTATTAGGTACAAAATTCCTGTCAGTTAATATATTTCCTTTTCTTAGTATTGAATTTCTTCATCATAGAACACTTTAAAAGTAAGATTTAAATGTTTAAAAGTAAATTGGGCCTGCAGAAAAAGACTTTTTATTGCAATAACTAAGTCAGCATCCTGAATGAAGATTCATTACTTTAATTAATACTTTTGAGAGTTAATAAAAATAATTTTGTTGGTTAGCTTTCATCTTTATGCCTTTTAGACATATTAGATGCTGGAGTAGGCAAATAAAAATAGTTTATCATTATATAAATAACTTTACTTAACTTTTTAGCCCTAAAAATGTTTCTTCTTTAGAATAATGACTTTTTCCTATTATTGAAAAACTGGGCATTCATCAAGTATACATGCCATAGGTGTCAAGTGTTAATTGTAGATCATATTATTTTGCTAATTAGACAATATTCTGTTGCAAATTAGAAAAAATACTTTTAAAGAATGGATTATTAATACAAAAATCAAACAGTTGTATTATTCTTTCAGCACTTCAGTTACCAGAGGATACTATGTTATCCATAGGACAGTAACTTGTTCAACATGGGGGAGAGGTTCTTTAGTTCCAAGATAGAGAATTTCTGTTGTAAGGAACTATGAGACATAATTGTTCAAAAGGTGAAGAGTTTATAACCAGAAAATCATCTGTATGTTGGGGTCACTCACCCTCCTGCATCCTATTATTGTCTTCAAGTTCCAAGAAAAACAATATAAGGTGTTAAATCTCTACTCTGGAATAGGGCTTCCTCAAAGACCTATGCTCTCCTCTTTCTCCTGCAAAAATATTTGAATAATCTAGGAGAAAAACTTGAGGCTTACTTTATTATTTATTTTATTTAGAGAATACATCATGAGCATAAATCTCCTGGATTTTTTTCTTCTATGATTTCACCAATTAGGTTGCCAGAATCAAAGATACTCTACATGTAGAGCCTGCTAGGAGGCTGGAATGAGATCAGTTCATCCATTCAAATGGGATGTGTTGGAGCACCAGTCCCAGACAACCAAAAACTTTAAACTCAAGATCTTTCCAGTGTCTCAAAAAAAAAAAAAAGAAAAAAAAGAAAAGAACACAAGACCAAAAAACAACAGAAAAAGAAGTTACTTCCCCAAAATACTCAACAATTTCTTCTTGCTCTATCCCTCCTAAAAGTACACTCTTTCAAAGGAGTCAATCTTTCCTCCAATAGATGAGAAGCAGTCACTTGGAATTCAATTTCAGACAAAGGGTTACTAACCTTTTGAATAACAGATTAGGAAGTCATGGTTAAATATTGCTACCCTGCACCCCACTCCCCCACTCTCAGGTTACAAATTTTATTTAACTTATATCATACCCTAGTATAAACAGCTACCCATTTTCAAGTATCTCTAAGCAAATAGGTTATTTCCTTCATGCCAACTCTGACGGGTTGGTAGTGGATGTTTGGAGGCTGCAAATGGCTAAATAGCCGAGAGCGCCAAAGCTGATTAGCAATGTCTGCTAGGAGAGAGGGGGGAAGAGGATGCCCACATGCTGTTACCCTGCCTGCCTTAGAGAGAGAGAATTTCCTTCCTGAATCTTCACGCATGATATTACTTGCTCCTTTAAAAATGTTCTCTGCCTGTAAGGAACAAGAAAATTAACCTGTTACTCTAAACAGGGATGAGGAGTAAGAGTTTGATAAGCATGCAGCTTGAGTATGCACAGAGTATAGACTACCAGTCTCCATGTTCAAAGCTTATTATTTTGCCAAATTCTATTCCTTTTGTAGGTAACTTTAAAAAGTGAAGTCAATGAAGATCTACTGAAAGGAAGATATTCTCTAGTAAGAGTGTATGCACTTTGCATTTGAATGGATAGAAACCAGTTCTGGTACTCCTTTGTTACTCTTTGTAATCATAGAAGTTGACAATATCTTCCCACATCCTTCCCCCTCACTGGAGTATTAATAATAACACAGGTTTGAGGAACCCATCCTTGAGAAATTCTTTCAGATTTTCATTGGATTTTTATCTGATAACATCCTTACATATCAGCCTGTAAACTTAGAAAGAGGTATTTTCTATATGCAATCCAAGAAAATATGAATATAGATCATTTCATACTTTATATGACTAGATCATAAAAGATGGTATGAAGTTCTGAACTTGACATAGCTAGTTAGAGAATACTATTTAATGTACTGTAAGATATCATTTACTAGACCTCTTCTCTTTAAATGAAAATAAAGTAGTTTTTATATGAATCCTGAAAGCCCAGATTTGTCAAACTGTAATGCACAAAAGCAGCCTATACATTGCATTAAAACCTGGGGTTTTCCTTCTGGATTTTACCATTTGAAGCATAGAACTCATATTTTTTGTGTAATATGTCTCAAAATATTTCCGCTTTCTATGTCTGAGACAATCTGCTCATTACCTACTCAAGAGATTGATTAGACAGAAGTGGGAAGTGTTTGCTGAAGAGAGAGGTACACATAGCCCTATGAGTTAATGGGAGAGAATTTCTTGACTGTCTGAAGAATTAATACAATGTGGCAATTATGTCAAGTTGAATATTAGGGTTTACTCAGCAATTCCACAAATACTTACTGTGATAATGATGAATCTTGGTATGCACATTATTTTGGATATACATAAAATTCTAAGAAAATTCATTAATGTACAATTTACCATTCTATCCTTTCAGTGACAATGTTTCAAAATGAATTTTTATTCATTTCCTAATTACACACACAAGTGAATCGACATACATAAACTCATACAACCACTAGGAGAAATGAAACACAAAGAAACACAGAGGGAGAGTTATATTCCTATAGCGCGAACATGAAAGGGAGGGTTTATATATTCTGTTTAGAGGGCAGACATAAATGTTCAGTAAACCTATTTCTCATTCCTTTTTTATGACTGTATATGGAAATAAATCTTCCTAATAAGAGTCACAGAACAACGGATGTGTAAAACAGCAAAGGGAAAACACCTCAGCAGATGTAAAATCCTGATTTTGCATGAAAAGACTAGGCATGTGTAAAGCACATTCAAAGCATGAAATGCCCCTAAATTAGAAAAGCTATGAGTTGGAGTGGTTTTAGAAACTTCCATGGATTGACCTGAAGAGTTCAGGAAAGAATTTCCTGACTGCAGATACCAAAAGACTATGAAGCCTGATAGTTTAAAGTTAAAGAGTTAGTTCTGTAGGGTAGATAATAGCTCATCACCCACATTTCTTTTTGGAAAACACAAATGCCTGTGGGAGGGCACATTTGAGAAATAACCCCCTTGATAACTACACAACATACCTGGGAGAGACTGTGGAAAGATTAGAAGGTAGCAGAGTCTTAAATCCTAAACTGGTATGTGCGGGCTTGGAATTACTATTTGAGTATGGTGAAGCCTGAGAATCTGGCTCTATTTCAAACAAATTTTAGCTGGGGGTGGTATAGGAGAGGGAGAATGTTAAGTTCAAAATGCTTTGAAAGTTGCATCAAATACTTGGAGAAAATAAACGAAAATGAAGGAGAAACTAAATATTGATAAAATATTTCTAGTCTAATTGTTTAATTCTCTCAGACTAGATTAAATTGTTCATCACTCAAATAAGGCAAAGACTTTATTTTGACATAATTTTTTCTTTAATGTGCTTTAATCCAAAATAATTTTAGACTGATAAAAGAGTAGCAGTGATTGAATAGAAACCACATATATGCTAAATCCAGCTCCCTTTAGGGTTAAAGTCTTATGTAGCCATGAGACAATGATGAAATGTTACTTATCAATAGTCAATACAATTATTAATACTAATATATTAATGTTGATACAATATCATTAACTATGATTTTATTCAGATTTCCCATTTTTGCTCTAATGTCCATTTTCTCTTCCAGGATCCAATCCAGGATGCCATGGTGCATTTAGTTCTCATCTCTTTAGTCTCTGCTAGTCTGTGATATTTCTTTGGCATCCTTCATTACCTTGACACTTTGAAGAGTACTGGTTAGTATTTTGCAGAATGCCTTTCAATTTGGATTTCTCTGATGTTTTCTCCTGATTAGACTAAATTCATATATTTGGATAGGCCTTTCTCTTCCTATCATATCAGTGGTACATTATATCACTATGTCTTATTACTAGTAATGTTAACCTTAATTGTTTGGTTACAATAGTTTCTGTCATGTTTCTCCACTGTAATTTACTATTTTTCTTTTTTCATACTGTCTTCATTAGCATCAAGTCACTAAGTCCAGCCCGCAGTAAAGGGGAGAGGAATTAAACTCCATATCTACAGGGTGGAGTATCAAAGAACTTGTGGATGTATGCTAAAATCACCACAGTAATTAATACATATTTTGTGGGAGATACTTTGAGGATATGAAAATACCCTGTTTCTATTTAAATTTTTTTCTCACTCATTTTAATATATATAAGATCTTACCTGCATTTATTACTATGTTGTTCTGATGGTGGCTTTCTGTTTCCCCTATTCCTATGTCTATTATTTGGAATTCTTCTGGAAAGAAGGAATGCTCCTTCCCCTTTGTATATGGATTAAGTCATTTAATATATATCAGCTTGAACTCAGAGATATTTATTTTAGCTTTGGATTATAATCTGATGCTATCAATATTTATTTTGTAGCTCAAATTGTTCCAGGTTTGGTCTTTTGGAGCTCTTTTGGGCAGTTCCCATGTACATCCGACATGTCCCTCATCTGTGTTTTTCTTTTCTTTAGTACTTCCTTACATCTTGTCACCATCACCGCAAGATGCTCCAGGCTTATCTTATATTTTCCCTGCCCAGCAGAATAGGCCCTAGAACCAGCCATTTCTCCAAGGATACCTGGCTTCTTTTATTGGAGAATGGTATTAGAAACCAAATTCTGGGGGCTGGATGTGCTCAGTGCTACTGGGGTGTCAGTGCTTCTAGGCTTCCCAGCAGGCAATATTAGGGAATGCATGTATGTGCATTAACACATGTATACACACACATCTAGTTTTATATATATATATATATATATATATGTATATTTACTAAATCAAACATGAGTTCATATTGATATTTGCAATTCCAATCAAATACTGTGTTGTTATTTCCAGCTTTGTGCCTTTGCTTATTTGTAGTTTATTTCTTTGACTTGGGAAATTGGAAAGTGGACTTTCATTATTTATAATATATTTACTTATTTGTTCAATCTTGATATATATGTAATATTAGTTTCAGAATTGCTAACCATAATTTTATGAGAAATGAATTTACCAAAAGAGTTCATTTTTATCTTTAACTTTATGGTATTAGATTAAAAGAGAATTTTACAAAGCCCCTTAGATCAACTCTTTTCTTCCTCACTCATTTCAGTGTGGTTATGTGACTTATTTGTTACATGGTTAGATTCACTTATTACATTCTGCATTTTATTTTAGGTTTCCCTGACATCCTGTTTTACTTTCTAAATTTGCATACACTAAAGCTCACTTTTTATGATGTACATTTCTGTGGGTTTTGACAAAGGAATAGAGTCATGTATTCACTATCCACTAATATAGTACAAGGCAGAATAGTTCCATCATTAAAAAGTTCCCAGCAAAGTATTTGACACAAAGAAAACAATAACAAAAATAACAATACTTTAAACTTTTAGTCAAATTCCTAAAATATATATGTAAAGTGTTTGCCAGGTTGGACTGTGATTGGCTCTGGAAAGATCCTACTATTTGCAGGACACCTAATATTCAGCAAAACACCATCAAGTGTACGTACCAATCCACACTAATATTTATCATATAACCATATAGTTCAGATTACCATTCCAGCAAAAAAAGTCTTCAGAGATTCCAAATGCTGTATCTTCAAGATCTCAGCTTGGACCTGCTTTTTAACCCTATATTCTACCATTCCCCCTTTGCTTATTATATTCTACCCGATGGTTTTCAAAGTACTGTTTGAATACCAGCTGCATCAGCTGCACCTGAAGTCCTGATTCTATGGTCTTGATGATGACAACTTGTCTGAAGTAGAAGTCATCATTTATAACAACTTTAATATGCACTTTTATAAAGATTTTGTATATGCAACTTTCAATGATCCTCAGAGATATTAAAGACACCAAGTTTCAAGATTATCTCTGGCTAAAAGCTAATAAAAAGCAGAACTAGGACTTAAAACAAAATATTTTTCAAATTTCTTACCCTTCCATTCTCTATGTTGATGCCTGTCAGTGCTATTGAGGGTAGAAGTAATAAAATCAACACTCATTACGTATGATCATAATATGTGCCAGGCATTTATAGTTTTCTATCACGGATCTTATCCAATTTACTGTCATTCTTTCAGTTCTGTAAGTTAAATACTACCAGATGAGGGCACTAGAGGTCTGAGAGCAGAACAGCTTTCCCAAAGTCACCCGCCAGATTTCAATCCCAGACTGTTTATTTGAGAACAAATTCCATCTTCTTTCCACTAGGTCAAAGTGGACTTTTGTTAAGGTGATTAGAATTAGCTCTCAAACTCAACATTTTGTATCTCATGAAGGTAAACATTTTGGGTCTCATGAAGGATCAGCTAAGATTCTAATATCCCCTAAATGAGAAAGAATTTGATGCTGTGAGAAAGGTGAGCTTGATATGCATTCTCTTCTCTGAAGTAGGAGAGATTCCCTAACTTTTTCCTACTAACCCTCTAAAAGCTGGGCCTAAGGGGAAAAGGTTTCAAGAGCTTCAAGAACAAATTTAACTTTGCTAGCTACATAGAGCTAGGTTTGAATTAGTCTCCACACTAGCTATATGGAGTTAGGCAAGTTATTTAATGTCTCTGAGACTCAATTTTATGTTCTGTAAAATTTGGAATTATGTCATACTGATGTAGTAAGGACTAAGTAATACGTTTCGTAAAGTTCTTAGCTATGATCATTGTATCAAGTCTTAGGACAGGCAACTCTCAATCTCACTAAGCCATTTCAACAGACCCACATTCCACATTTCTGCTGGATTCTCAGAAGAGTCTTACGGAACAGGGTAAAATTATGTGCTCATGTGGATTGACAGACTATCAACCTCAAGCAAAATTTTAATAAATCATCCTAAACATTTTGTATAGTGAAAATAAAGTAGCTAATAAAACAAGGAGTCATTTGAAATAGATATGTTGAGGGTTCCAAATTTTCAATACTATTGTTTCTCCATAATTTTGGTATCCAAATAAGTAGCTAAAGGCAACCATGAATCCTGAGAGCACATATACTCAGAGCACTGTGTGGCCAATCACGGAGAGTTCTAGAGTTTTCAGAGTTGAACAGATGGCTTAGGTGTCATTTTAGTATCTGTTCTGCCTACATCAAAAAGAGAAAAAAATGACAAAGTATTCATTTTAGGTCTTTCTTTCATGAATATGCATAAATACAGCATTCATGAATCACTGAGATGTAGGAGACTGTTAAATTGCATTTTTGCTAGAGTTTAAAAAAACATATGATTAGGCATACTTTTGACTCTGAGTAATTACACTTGCTTATTTAGAGGTCAGTTTTTGAATCTGTTTCACTGCTGGCTTGTGGGCTAAAGTGAAATGCAGGCACAAAATTATACTAATGATAAATTATTAAGTTTTTTTATTCCCTTGAAGTTAAAAAGCCTTCTTGTTCCAATGTAAAGTGCCAAAGGTTTGATTCAGATTATCATGAATAAGTCATATAGATTACTTGGAAAAATATTGAAATGATAATAATAATAATTATGGTGAGAACCTTGATAACATTCATGGGAGAGAGAAAAGCAAAAGTTTTTTTCATTACAACTTACTCTGCTTTGTTACTATTCTTGTTATCTTCACACCCATTTGAAAACATGAATTTTCCTTAGTTTAGAGAATATTGTTTTCTTCTTTAAAATACTGCATGTAAATCTTCAAATTTACCTTGATATCTTTCCTAGTTTTAGAACAATGATAGCAACTATATTGCAGTGCTTACCATTAGTCCCATCACACATTTGCAAATTAATTATCTGGGCTCTCCCCACCGCCACATAAGCTTGCACTCATTTTCATCCCAGCATTCAAGGCAGGCACTTCCGAGTAAACAGCACTAGAATCCAGAAGAAATCTATACACGTTCTCTAGTGTAAATTTACTAAGGCACAAGGCAGAATGTGACCTCTGAATTCTCACTTACCTTGAAAGTCGAATATTATTTGGATATTTAGCTCACATTTTACTCTATAGTTGAGGGGCTTTATTTTCTTCTCCTTCAAGCCACTTGTATAGTAGCACTGATTTGGCCATCTTTTGCTAGGTTACTGTAGTAAAACAGTCTTAAAATCTCAGTATTTATTTCTTGTTCCTGCAGCTAGTTGATGGTAGGTCAACTGAGATTCTGCTCCTTTTCCATGTGTCTTCATTCTAGGGCCAGGTCCAGGGCATGTTTCTCACCGGGAGCATGCTCTTCTCACGGCAGAGGGAGTCTGAGGCAGAACTGTTGGTAGTTCTTGGGGCCTTTGGTTAGACATGGATGACAAAACAAGTCACAAGAGCCACTGATGTCCATGGGAGGGAGGCATTGCACATCACTTAGAAATTGGTAGAGATGAATAATGCTCTTACAGAAAGGGAGGTGAATATTTGTGAAAAATAATAGAATCTCCCTCAGGAATATAGTTCTTTGTTGTTTGTTTTTTTAGAGAGTTGCTGCTCCATGTAACATATCGGGCAAGGAAGAAGAGGACTACCTTCTACGTAAGTTCAGCAAAAGAAGAATTCAAGTTTCCTGCTGACTCCAGAATATACTTCATCTCCTAGAATGACATTTCTATGACTTTTGTTTGGGAGTTGCCAGATAAACGGCCAGTGCATGGACCCAAGATATGGTTGATTTTTTTTTTTCCCTCAATGGTTTTATGCTGCTTTGCACCTGGACTCTATGAACTAGATCAGAGAAAGCCCACAGAGCATTTTTGTAGAATAATGTCCTAAATGCCCATGTAATTTTAATTACAGGCCAAGCTTAAATGGATAACTTAAAATACACTCTAATCATACAGAGAGAGAGTAAATTATCTTCTATTATTTACTGAAAGAACTAGAAAGACAAGCAACTGGTTGCTAGGCCTTTTGCTATCACTCAGAAAATAGAAGAGTATCGAAAATGATAAAACCATGAGCTTGGAGGACCGTAAGAGTGAGATTCATATTTATTTTTTATATTTTCTTAACAGAGGGAAGTTTGAAACAAGCAAAGGAATAGAATTTTACTGGGAACATTGCCTTTCTTGCGTAAAGGAGGGTGACAACTTGAATCAATAATTTTTCGTACTGGAGAAATGGCAGTAGGAGCTGAAAAGAAGAATCACAGGGCTGAGTGAAAGTTTGGGGGACTTGTTCCAGCAGGTTGACATGAGACGACTTGAAAATGATACACTATTGGTGTCCTTTGTCCCGACTGTAGGTGATAGATGACTTTGATACAGAAAAAAACATACCAATCAGAAAAATAAAACACAATACTAAAAAATTCCAAACCCCAAACCACCTTCCCAATCTATTATTTCAAAGTAAATATGTACGTATGCTAGGAGGCAGAAAGATGAAGGGCAAAGGCAGTTTATGTTTATTAAATACCTCTTTTCTTGCTACTCAAAAGCCTGGGCCTTGCCTGGGAGCATGTTAGCAATGCAGCATCTTAGGCCCAGCTCAGATCTCCTGACTCAGCATCTGCCTTTTGACAAGATTCCCAGGTGACATGCATGAACTTTAAAATTTGAGAAATGCTGCTTGAAGATGACTAGCTCCTTGCTGGGGAATATATGTATACCATGTTATGTAATCATCACCACACAGTCATAACTTTGGATTCCAAAATTTAAGAATCAGAGAAATTAGAATCAGGTCTCATAAATTCTGCAAGATGTATACATGGTACTAGTGCATCCACTAGATTTTATTTCCCCCACTATGCAATCTTCTCTTATTTTTATTTTTTGCCCTGAAAAACAGAGAAAAATAAAAGCTCTGCCTTCTTTAGTATCTTGATTTTCAACAACTTAAGACCCAGTGCTTCCTCTACTCATATGTTTTCTCTTATCTCCTTCCCTAGTGCTTATGAGTACAAAGATGCACTCTAGGTGCTTAAAATGAAACAAAACAAAAATACAAACACTTTTCCTTTGTAGATCACAATTTTCTTTTGTAGTTCAAAGAAATAAGGGAAATTTTGATGAATAACTATGTTTTATCAATTGTGGATACCAAGAGTTCTCATAAAATTACCAAGGCAACAAATGATATATGAATATGATGGACTATCTGTAGCTATGTCTCATAAGGATACAACTGGAACTCACAGATCACATCACCATTGACTCAGAGATAGCAAGGATTTAGAGATAATCTTATCCCATGCCTGAAGATTTAGATGAATTTCCAAGCTCTCCTAGTGCAGAGCTGTAGTTAGAACCCAGGGCTTCTGTTTCACAGTCTGCCAGTCATCCATTGTTACTTCATATCACCCTACCTCTAAAGGGAATCTAAGAGTACCTGTCAATTAGAAATGATTAGGGAAGCACACAAATTTTGCCTGGTATTTTCAGGTGAAGAGCCAGTACTAAGATTCTCTCCTCACACCAGTCAATGACCCATTTATTGAGAAGTAACCAGGCAGAATAAAACGGTAGTGAGGAAAACTCTTCCTGCTGGTTCCTGGGAGGAAGCCATGTTTCCGCTGCTTTGAACCTCTCTATGAACTCTGTCCAGAAGAGGGTTGGATCAGATTCCCACTGAGATCCTAGTTGACTTAATCCTTGGCTGGGGTTACTAGAGAATTATGGCACATTCAGAAGAAAAGAAAAGGAAAAAAAATAAACAGCTGGAGTTTGTGTGCTTGTGCATGCTTCTATGTATATATACACAATAGTTTAAGCCTGACTAAGACTTTTACGATTCATGTCATTTCTTGTATACAGACTTCATCTCAGTTCTTAGCGGTTTGCAGTAATAAGCTATTTACTTAGCAGGGAAAATAAGTATCTCTCTCTATGATTGCCAACATTGTACTGGTCTCTGTGCAGAGCATATTTCCTCATCAAGAACTCAGGCCCTCTAAATAGGACAGAGCAACAAGTATTGGCATGCAGACAGGAACACGCGGAGTGCCAGCTGACTCTTCAGTTTCTTTACCAGGTACACAGGCACACAGAAAAAAAGAAACAGCACATAAGCTTAGGGGAAAGAAAGGAATAAAAATAAGTATGATGGATGAAGTAGAAGTCTGAGATAGTGAAAAAGACAGAATGCCATTCGGGACAGTGAGGGCACAAATTAGGCTGGAGAAGATGATGGTCTTGGGAACACTTTGGGTAGCAATGTCCTCTTGAACAGACTTCTAAATTTCTTTTTTTTAAATTCGGCATATTTTGATACTATCTTCCTGCCAATCTATGTCCACAAATACGTCAAATCACAAAAACACATGAGATGCTGTAACACAATGTCTGGCACACAGAGAAGGCCACCAAAGACAGGCAGAGACTGGAGTTACACTGCCACCAGCCAAGGGATGGCAGGATTGCTGGCAGTCGCCGGAAGCCAGGAATGGGGCATAGAACAGGTTATTCCTCAGAACCTCTGGAAGGAACCAACTCAGCCACACCTTGATTTTGGACTTCTGGCCTCCAGAACTGTGACAGAATAAGTTTCTGTTGTTTTAAGCCACTCACTTTGTGCTGATTTGTCCTGATAGCCCTAGGAAAGTAATGCACATATGAGGTGGCTGGATTTCTAATAGTACCTCTGACTTTTCAAAGCATTTGACTTTTTAATGTTACTTTGTCATAAGAAAAATGTATCAATAAGTTAAGACCAAATATTTTATAGTATTTTGTGTATTTTACAGGTAAGGGAACTGAGACATAGCAAAGGTAGTGACTAGGAATACAATTCTCCAACTTTTTAAAAAAGCATTTGTTGAATATTCTTCTCCATCATGTAATTTGCCATGGTGGTCTTTGTGCATCCATTCATTTATTCTTAGAAACAATACTTTTGTGAGATGGGTTTTATAGTCTCCAGATTAAGTAACATGTTTTTAAGTAACAGAGCTGGATTTGAACCCAGACCTCTCTAACCTTATGCTTTTAAACAGGAGTCAGCAAACTGTCTATAAAGGGCCAGGGAGTAAATACTTTTGGCTATGCAGGCCAAATAGTCTCCTTAGCAATTTTTCAACCCCGGTTGCAAGCAGCCATAGATAATACATAAGCAAGTGGCCCAGGCTGTGTACCAGCAAAATTTTATCTATCAACATTGATGTTTGAATTTACTGATTTTCACCATGTCATAAAATATTATTCTGTTGGCTTCTCCAATTATTTATAATGGTAAAAGCTATTCTTGGTTCACCAGCCATCCAAAAATGGATACTGGCTAAGTTTGGTATGTGGACAGCAATTTGCAGACCCCCTGCTTTAAATCATAACAAGACAAGAAGGGGCCAGCTATGGGAAAGACATGGGAAATAAAACTAAAGATATACTCTAGTGGGATGCAGTGATTTTATGCATTTGAATTAGGAAACAAATATTTGGTTTCAATTTTCTTTTTTGCTGTATTTCATGAATTCAAAAAATTTTAGGGTATCTCTTCCATAGGACAGGATGCAAAGAAGTATGGGCGGAAGCCAGAATGAGGAAGGATTTGCTCATATTAGGAAGAAACAAGGGAGAATGTTGTAGCTATGGCCTGTGTTACCTAGGCCTTAAACCAGGGGGAGTTGTTAAGATATGGCCATGGGGAATGGAGAGGAAGTGGTTTAGGAAATATCTGAGGAGTGGACCCTGGGGAGAACAGTTATGGGAGAATTTTAGAGGGATCAGGAGCCAGCCTGGAGTTGCATTCTTGCCAGCAGAGAGCCAGCCCTGACCTCAAAATACCTGCAACGGAGGCATAAGCCAGTTGATCCCCAGTTCTGCCTGCAGGAGGGAATTCCACATCCTTTCCTAAGGCTCTTTCAGAGACTGCACAACACGACTAATTCTAGTTAAAGCAAGAAATGTTTATGTCCCTTCTTAACTCTTTTCACCCCATGGAAACCATCACATCACTATACTGACAGGCCATCTGGTCAGCTCATTGGAGGCCGTGACCTCAGTCTCTCACATTTGATGTTATGAGAGGAGGAATTCATGAACATCACACCCCGGAGCTGAGGAAATGTTTAGTGATGGCCCCTTGCTAATATCCTAAATCCGTGGTGGAGCACTCATCTCAATTTCTCTCTCTTTAATCACATTTAAAACTTTAATTGTAAGTTAATCAATTTGCTATCACTTAAAACCTTTTTAATTGATACTGATGCAGAAGTAGAGAATACAGTGAAGTATGAAATCAAGGGATTAAGCATTAAGATTCTAGAAGAAGATTTCTGATTCCTTGAGGACAATTTGAGACTAAAACAGAGAAAAAAAGATGTCTTAATTTTATGTAGAGAAATGCAATCCCATCAATACTACTGTCTTTGCTTTTTGTTGTGTTTCCCCCCTTCTAATCTCCATTTCTGTCATATTACAAGACTATCTACTTGAGATAAAATGTATTAAGTATTGCAGAGGTCAGTACAGTTTTAAATGTGTATTTTTTATGTAGATTCTGCTATGAATGTGGTAGCTGAGGATTAGAGAAATGACTTGAGGGAAGATTGTTCTAAAAAAAAATATTTCCAGCAAAAGGCAGAAGTGACATAGGGATTGATAAGCATTTATTATTACCTATACTTTAATCTAATTGTCTGTGCTTTTCTGAAGTTAGGTTTTCTAGTAATGATTGCTTATAGGTAGCGCTTTTCTGCTTTCTTGATTCTAAGGATAAACCAGGTCAACTGTGCAATTGTTCTACTATTGCTTGATTTCTACATAATGTTCTACTAATGCTTGATTTCTACATAAGACATCTAGAAATTCACAGTTTGCTGTATTACTCATTCTATATTTTGTATTATAATTGTTTTCCATTACAATTCAGCTCACAATAAAGTATATCAGTGTATGCAATACATAAGTCCAAAGATTTGTAAATGATAGCATTTCCATCCCACCCATTCAATTACACTGTAAAGCTGTAGAAAAAGCATTTTTTGTTTATTGTCACTTAGATTATTAATTTCTTTGATTGCTTTAGGGAAGACATTTTATTAACCTGTTTATGAAGTAGGCAAATTAGGGGCCTCTTCAGGCTTCCTTCATGGGGAATATGCTTTCTACCTCCGAGAGCCCTAAGACCTCAGAGTACGATGAGTTTTAGGGAAGAATTATTTCTGCTAAATGTCTAGTCCTTGTATCACTGACTGTATTCTTTCACACCTGAGAGACTGTGTGGAGACCCAGGTAGAAAACCTGGGAGACCAGGAGCAGGGCTAGGCTTCCACGGAGCCAGAGGAAATCCATAAATTCCAAGTAAGCAAACTCAGAAAATAAGTAATTTGTTCACTATTAGTCAGTCAGAGATTTATTGACATTATATGATGAATCCTGGGATGACAACTGGTTTTCCAGGGGTAAATAAAAAACATATTTTTTGAATAAACACCCTAAAATAAAAATATAAGAATATATTTATATATATATTATATGCATATATATATATGTATGTATAAATGTATATGTAGTATATAAAATATATTTACATGAATTATATATATTTCATATGTATATGCATGTGTGTGTGTGTGTGTGTACATACAAAAATATTTTTTGGGGACAAGGTAATTTTGTATTTTGTATCTGTTGTTTGGAGTAATGTATGAATTTTAGAATCTTAAATAAATACATTCACATAAGAAAGAAACTAAGAAGGAAAAATTGATAATAATCTGCTGATGGAAAGAATAGTTGAAAGGAAGGGAAGGAAGGAGAAACAAAGCATGCCAACAGAGCTTCAGGTTGGAAGAGTGACAGGAAAAACTATATTTGTGCATTTATCAAGATACATTTTTTGTATTTCAGAGAGAAATAAAGAGATTTTTTGTTATTGCTGTTGGAATAATTTGGTGAGTCTCCCTCATTCTTAAGAAAATTTTCAGTAATGATCTAGGTTACTGTTTCAAGGTTTTTAAAGTCACATTTGCTTATTTATTTTTAAAACAGATAATCCAGTTTTGTTGGGGTTATACATGGTTCTTACCCTCACTAAGTGTAGAGTTGAGATAATAAATATCTGGTGCTTGGATTTGGGTTACTTCAAGGGAGAGCTGCAGTGAGTCTCCCTGGAAAAGGAGACAGAAAGTATCATTATATGTGAAGTCATCGAGGAGTTCTTTTCCAGTTGAGCTATTAGCTGCTGGTGACTTGAACTGTGTTTCGGTGGCCCTCAGAGCAGTTTTGGTGTATGTGTGGCTCACCAATAGGGTCATTCTTTTTCCTGTGGTGGTGGCTATAGTTAACAAGTACTAAGTTTTACAAATTTCTAATTTAACAAATTTCTAGCTTTATAACTGCCCCTGTTTCTGTGACTTTGGATTACATATGTAATCTATCAATGCCTCAGTTTCCTAATCAACTAGAAAGAAAGTTCCTATAAAGATACTTTTGGAGACCAGATTAGGTGTTAAGTACTTAATGTAATTTGAATACTGCTATCTTCTTTTAAATTACTATTATATTTTATTGAAGTATAGTTGACATACAATATTGTATTGGTTTCACACATACAACATAGTTATTTGATAGTTAAGTACATTATTAAATGCTCTCCCCAACTAGTGAAGTTACTACCTGTCGACATAGAATGATGTTATAGAATTATTTTAACTATTGTATACTGTTGATTTTCATAATCTGTTGATACACATATGAGTTTCCCAAGGGAAGTCCATGTTTTAAAGGGATTTTAAAAAGGAACAGCTTAATTTTTATGTCTTTTATAACAAGAAGCTGTTTCTGATTTGTTACATTATAGACTTGGATTTTATATACATGCTCTTTTCTTCAACAAGTCACATAGCTACATGTGTATGCCACTGCCACAGCCACTCACATAGAACTTTGATTTATTCCTTCTTGCCTAAGACTATATATAGCTCACTGGGGGTCTGAATATATCTTTTCTCCCACTAGCTCTGGTACATTAACCTGTGTAATATTCTAGTTCTGTATGGTGTTACAAGTAATAAGAACGCCTACATTTATAAACCAGAAAGTGACACATGACTATACTACCCAGTAGTTAAATGTACCTTTCAAGTAAAAGATATAACATGAAATCTTTGTATTATAAATACATTTCTTATTTGTAAATGCATACTTTCAATGGTCAAATTATTTTATGCTTTACAGTAAATTTATATATAATAGTAATTAAAACTTTGTTTAAATGAGGTACTTATCATTTTTTTAAAGGAAAATATTCTAAAATATTACTGTATAACTCTAGCCATCTCTTTCTATTAATGAATGAAGATACAATGATTAAATTTTATAGAACAAATCATCATAATCTGCAGAGGAAAACTAGCTTAAAGTGTTTATAAGCTTTAACCAATTTGAAATGCTAGAGAATTAATAAAACATTTTGTTTGTAACTGATAGCTTAGTCCAAAGTTTTTAAAATTGTTGTGCTCGTGTGGTTTTTATTTGTTTTACATTCATGGAAAAATATAGTTTACTGATGTTTTTCTTT
Source organism: Manis javanica (assembly GCF_040802235.1). Lineage (NCBI taxonomy): Eukaryota > Metazoa > Chordata > Mammalia > Pholidota > Manidae > Manis > Manis javanica. The sequence continues at coordinate 58,945,174 of NC_133159.1, forward strand.
GGTTCTAGCTATGTTAGCTAACTGCCAAATTAAACTGATGATGTGTCAAGAAGTAAAAGTTTTTCATTTTGAACCTTGAATTTAACAAACTAATATATTAAAGAGTGAAGAGCTTATATACCATGAGAAAATTCATATTAGAAAGTGGGACACATTTTAGCCAACAAGAATATTTTATCATTGTTTCCTTTTTAGTCATGAATAGATTTGGGGGCAGACTTAACTGAAGTTTTCTTAAACTCAAGATGGAGGGGTCACATTGTGTTTAGTTATATGACAAAGCATGTTGAGGAAAGACACAATCACATCATTTAATCAACAGGACTATTCTCATAATTCCCTAAGCATAAAAACATTCTGAGTCAGCATCATGAATTTACCATTTTTTAAAATAAATTATAGTTTTCTGAATGATTGACCAAACTGGTTTTGCCATGATTCATGTCAACAAAATAATTGACTATGACAGGCAAAACTAACAAAACAATAAAACATAGTAATAAAAACAATAAAAACCTTAAAAAATCTGAAATGTGAGATGATTATACACAAAGCTGGTATCTTCAAAGGACACTTTTAGAACATATATTTTTTAGAAGTCAGGGCATAAACTAATATGCCTTGCCCACAATATTGCTAATTTACTTATCCAGTATAAGCCTGGTGGGGAGGGGTGACAGACAATTCTGACAGTTTCAGGGGAAACTGAAAATTCATATCATGTTTAGGTAGTATTGTGGAGCCTTAATTTTTCAAATTATTTCTGGGCATAAGTCCTTCTTTTATATCATAACACTGATAATTCTGGATTTAAATAGGTTTCATTTAGCTCCATTTCAAGTTGTTCATTAGAGTTTAAAACTCTAACAAGCCAACTAAGTATTTGTGACCTCGCTGATCTCCATTCCATATTCTTAATCACAACTACTGAAAGTGTCCATTAGGCTTGCAACATGCAAGTCTAAACAAAGGCAGAAAGCAGGATGCTGAGATTCTAGGAAATTCTAATTGCCCCTAGGGAAGAGGACAAGTAAACAACAGAAACACAAAGCTCTGCTCATCATCATTCCTGTTTCAGAGGGTGTCTTTGTCTGAGGTGAGCACAAGCTCAAAACACATACTTATTTTCAGGATTTTGAACAGGAGCTTATATGCCTGATACCAGTACCCTGCATGCTGACTGCTTTCTCATTAGTGAGAAAAGCAAAGCATCTTGTGCTGCTAATTGCCAGACATTTTATATCAATGCCAACTTTTGCTTAAGCACTGATTTCCAGCATAGGGGCCAGGCATGTACGCTTGAGGTCCAGAGGCTTTAAATAGCAGACTCATGAGTACATGTTCATTTAAACACATCTTTCTGTGTTCAAGTTTATTTTGCAAGTGTGCAAGTGTATTAACCTACTCTAGGTTGGAGTCATTGCTATGGAAAGAACACTAGTTAATAAATGTCTGACTGCACATATCATTGTGCTAGACATTAGTAAAGGAATAGACATGGCATCTTAGCTTCTGGTTTGTTACTTCTGCAGAGGGACCACAAGAGGAGTAATCAGTGAACACCTGAAAAAGGATAGCTATTTAGATTGGTTTGCTAATATCATCTTAAAAGCAATTTTCAACTCCTGAGATGACTGGCAAAGCAAATACCCCTGGAGGAGCCCGCAGCTAAAAGAAATGTCCAGAGGAAGATAGGCCGTTTTTATAGAGAATCTCATTTGCTGGAGGCCTTCCCCTCCAGCATAGGAAGTCATGTGGGGACATTTGCTTGTGGTTTAAGAACACTGTGGGTTTATTAATACAGATATGGATTGTTGTATGTTAAGAATATAAGTAGCTTGAGATTGCAATTAGGAAGCTTATTGAACTAGACATATAAGAAATAAAATATGAGTTTATCTTTGCATGCCACCTAAGAGGACTGTAAAAAAGAACTCTATCTAGAAATAAACAATTGTCTCTAGTAAAATGAGACCCAGATAGTTCATGATTACATGAACAGGTAGAACTGCTATGGTGGGGGAAAGGCACTCAGACTTTGGGATATCCATGCTCTATAGCATCCTGATAGAAATTTGAAAGGTTAAAAGATTTAGTCAGGGCCTCTGCAGCTATCTGTTCACCAGCCAATGACATCCAGGGCTGGAGATACATGGCAAACCAGCAATCTTGCCAGACCAGTCTGTTTTTATTTGTTTCTGTGTCACTCCCTCTTGCCTGAAGGTCTCTCCACAGGAGGGGGCACAATACCCACTTGGGGGCTTGAGCCTACTTTTCACTTTTTGTTTCTTCCTGACCAACCTCTGGGTAAAGAGGTCAGCAACAAAAAAATAAATCAGAAGAAACTTGGTTTGTTGGAATTTTCAAAACTAAACATATTTACTTAATCCCACTCAATTTGATGAACAAGGCAAATGAATTTCACAGACATGGAGTGACTTCCTCAAAGTCACAGATCAAGGAATGGCTAAGCCAGGAAAAGAAGCAACCTCTTCTGAGTCCAAGGCCAGGTTTCTGATTTAGCCTTTAAGAGCTGATTCTTTGGGGCAGCAATGGGCCCAACTAAAAAACAAGCTATATTTTCTAGGCTTCCTTACAAATAAAGTGGTTAGGTGACACATTTCAGGCAAAGAAGTACTAGTTGAAGTCACTGGATGGAGCATCTGGGAAAGTTCCTCAGAGGACGGCGGATGCAGCCACCCCATATATGCTTTCCCATGGTGGTGGTGATGTTGGAATGCTATCTGCCCTCTTGTGCAAATGACCCAAGAACATGCTAAGGGAGGTTGAAGAGTTAGATGCTTGGTACCTGTTAACACAGTGGTGTCAACATGATGGACCAATTTATCAATCTGTAGACTTTTAGTTGCATGAGGGAAACAAAACCACTAGTACGTTTATGACCCTATTTGGCAGACATTTTTTACTTGCTATGAAACTTCTCCTTAACCGATGTACATAAAGATATACACATTTATATGTACTCACGTAAGAATATCTAATTAAAGTCTCTGAGTCAAACACATCATACAATGAATACATGTTATCTTAAGTTAGAACTCTGAATACAATTGTAAAATTATGCCTGATAAAGTAGGCATATTCCATTGTATAATTAATTCTATCTTTGCGGCAGTGTTTATAAGAAGAATGAGGTGATATGGCCTCTGGTTCGGGCTCTACCACTAACTCTCAGGGAAACGTTGGACTAGTTATTGGGCCTCAGTTTTCCCAACCAAAATATTAGAGGTTGTATAAAATGACTCTTCTAGCTTTTAGGCTTTTAATTCAACAACTAAATCTTTTCCCTTCCCTTTATCTCAATCTATGATCCCACTGTAAGTATGTTATGAGTTAAACCTACATTTGCGACCCTATCTGAGAAACAGTTTCTCTTGCCTTGGGACTTTATACATACTGTTAAGATTTCTAGCTTCTTCTTTTCACCTGGTTAACATTCCTTTATTCTTAAGGTTTCAGATTAGCTATCAATTTCTTTAGAAAGTCAAGCCTGACTCTTGAGTATCACATTTGTCTGATAACATGTTTATATATACCACACATTATATATTTCTTGAACATTGGGCTATGTCTTCCTTATAGCCATTGTATTTCAGAGTCCATAATCAGTAAAGAAAAGATGAATGAATGCATGAGGGAACACTCTTTTTGAAGAGAAAGGATATTTCAATTTTTAAACGGGCTAGTGAAACAATGATTTCCAATGGAACATTGTTTTAATTGTGTGTAGAGGTAGTTTTCATGTATATATTTACGTATGTACATATGTATAAGATTGAAACCTTTTCATATTAGGTTTCAGATAAATTTGTTAAGTATATGAAGGCTCTGATTGGATTAGTCATCTAAATTAATAGGAATATTGTGCAATATTTGATGTGGTTTGAAGAGTGGGAGGATAATTCATACATGTGACTTTCAATGTCAACTTTCCTAAAAGAATTTTCAAGAAGAAAGAAAAGCTCATTTAAAAATTTTTACTTAAGAATATTTTATTTTATTTTTATAGGGTACCCAAATAATCAGCTGAGGAAATAAGCAAAGCAATAATTGGCTGGGTTTTAACTGAATTGCTGTTGATGGGCTATGCCCCATCTCACCTGAATAACTGAATATGAGGAAAATTAAGAAAGCAACAGATAGATATATTTACAATTACCTTTTAAAGACAAAAATGATGATATAGCAAACAGAACTTGACAGAAACCTGATTGAATATATTAGCATATCTAAACAAAGGATATGTAACTCCTGTGGGGAAGGAAGCAGAGATCTAGGATTTGGTCAGCTTCATGCAAAGGGAGGTCATAGAGGTAAATCGGGATGGAGGACAGACTTAGAGAAGATGTGATAAATGTACCACTCAGAGAAAAGGGAGCCAGAATTATCAAACTTTATGCATATTTTGTCCCACTGGTAAAGCTGTCATTTTCTGTGAGATGAATGAAGCAATGTTGATTTTAGACTACTGCCATTTAATGTTTAATTAATTTATCTCCCCCTGTTCTGATTCTATACCCACCAAGCAACCTGCTGATTGTAATTTGGCATTCAGTGCTGTTCTGGATACAGTCAGAGAATGGTTGATACTACAGACTTCAAGTATTTTCTGTTCTCAGACAGTAATTTCTCAAGAAGAATTAATAAAATGACTTCTGATTAGGAGGGGCTTCTCATATAGCTTCATTTTAGGAACAGAATGAGCTGATCATGCCAATATGAACATTATAATCCAAGTCAGTCTCTTGTTGGAAATTAATAAATTACTGTTGGGGGCTCTCATCAGAAAAGATATTGTGGTGGGTAAAATTGCAATATTTCCAGAAATTCTTCCCTAGCCTTAGTGCATCTCTGTATCAATAGGTGTTCCCAAGGGGTGGAGAGAATTAGTCCATCGCCATATCAGTAGGTAATTATAAGGGGGGCAGGAGAGAGGGCATATCTGGACTGGAAAAATTGGTGGGACCCCTTTTTACAACCAAGTCATGAGAGAAACGGTGAGCAGAAGTGGACGACTGCTTGTGAGCAATAAATGGATTTCTCCCACTTTATTTCTGCCTTTGACTGATTTCAGATTCAAAGGTACATGCCCTGGGCTGGGAACATATTTCTCCCCCGGAGTTATACCTGGCAGTAGTTGGCAGGACCTCTGAACCCAAAATCTGTCTTCATGGGTATGATGCTTGGGCCGGCTGCCCCTAGGGATGGTGAGGGGGTACCCAGAAACCCCCCTGTGGATGGTGGGGAGCCTCCAGTGACTGCAGTGGTAGAGGGTGCAGCTTTACTTGGGAGCCTCTTATCTGTGGGGCTTCCACTTGGAGAGCACCTAGTGGGGAGTTGGTCTAGGGTAAAGCACCTCCTGCATGGGTGGGCCCTCATCCAGAATTGGGGAAGGGTGGAGACATGGGAAGCTGTGGAATTAGCCCTCTGTGAGATAGAAGAGATAGAAGATTGATTAGAAGCCCTGAGTGGCTGTGTAGCAGCCAGGATTGTGGGATGTTTATTTCTTGAGATAGTGGAAAGAGTTATTAAGGAGAGAAACACATTTCAGCAGGAGAGAGAGACCCTTCAGCATCACCTAGAAGAGCTGGGCAATGACCTATGGGATGCCCTTAAGAAAGAGACAGTTATTTAGAAGGAAAGTTGCACTCTTGGAAGATACATTAGCAGTGAGGGAGGAGGCAGCAGGAGAAGCCGCACTGCAGGAGGCCATGGGGGAGGGGGAGGAAAGAGCGGTGCCTTCAGCTCTGGAGATGGGAGAGGACGTGTCGTGAGAGGATGAAGGAGTGGGGCTAAGGGCTGATCTGTTGCGGAGGCCACTGCCCAAGGCACCAGCTCATCCCATAGTAGAGGCCAGCCAGGTTGTAATTAAGAAAATAAAAATGCAACTGTGGGTTCCTCAAGGGGAGAAGCCGCCCTCTCCCCAGGTTGTGGAGCGCTCCATGCTCCGCCCCTATACCTAGGATGAGCTGGTGCACATGAGCAACTGGTTTCAGCAGAAGCTGTCAGAACCTCTGCCTACATGGCTTTTGTGTCTTTGGGGTATGGGAGTGGAAAACACTGTTATGTCATGTTCTGAAATGGGTAGACTGGCTTTCCTGACAACTCACCCTTCCCTCCGGCAGCAGTTGCAAGCTGCCCATCACACCTCAGGGAATTGGGCACTTCTGGACTGGCTGACAGCCACCAGGGCAGCTTGGCTGAATCAGGGTGATTTACATACTTACCCACTAGCTGGAAAACATGCAGAGCCCAGCAGGTGTTACAGAAATGAAAAATATCAACTATAATTTGAACTCCCAGGGCCCTGATGAGGAGCTGTTCACTGTAGGAATGAGAAATCTGGTGCTCCATGCAGCTCCTCCATCTCTCTTATGTACTAAGCAGTGTAAATTGCCTGGGAGCACAAGGAAATTGGAGAAACTCTATATGAATTGGAGAAGGTGGGCAGCATAAAGCCCACTCATAGTCCTTTTAATTCCCCTGTGTGGCCAGTGAGAAAGCCAGATAGCTCCTGACATATGACCATGGACTACAGGGAATTGAACAAAGTCACACTCCTTACATGCCATAGTGACTATTCTTGCCCCCCCCCCATAGGGCAACCCATAAGTGAGGCTACTCATACTTTAGCAGGTTTGGGGGAGGTTGAAACAATAAGCACACGGAAGGAAGTACAGGCTACGACCGAAAGGAGAGATGCAAAGGGCTCCATGAAGGTCTCAAACACCCAGATGTGGGTTGATTTGATAAAGGCCAGGATAGTGAAAGAAAAACTTGATGGGCAGTCCAATAGGATCTTGTTAGAACTGTGGAACCAATTAAAGCCAGAGCAGCAGCTTTAGCCACTGAGGTCCAAGACATGGAATCTGGAGGCAAAGCCCCATGTCTAGTCTGTATCCCTGCAGGACTTCCTGGGGGACAGTACTTAGACTCTGCCTGGACCCTTATGCCCACAGGAGGACAACTGGGCATTGCAGTTTGTCCGAGGGGGAGTCAAGGCCCCCACCTTGGGGGACATGGTGGGGACTGGAGGCCATATGCAGAATTGGCAATTCATTGGTCCCTTGTAAATTTACAATGTGGCTTGGTGCTGGTAGACACAGGAGCTGAATGTTCTTTGACTTATGGCAATCCCAAGTGTTTTCCTGGGACCCCTGTTGTGATAGATGGCTATGGGGGTAAGGCAGTTAGAGTAAGGAAAGGCCAAATCCCATTGGTCATAGGGCATTTACCCCCAAAGGAGTATTCTGTGTACATTTCTCCCATCCCTGAATATATTTTAGGGGTAGATATCCTGCAGGGCCTGTGGTTACAGACCACTGCAGGTGAGTTCAGACTGAGAGTATGTGTGGTAAAGGCAGTTCTGAGGGGACATGCTAAGCACCCACCTGTAGCTCTGCCTCTACCTCGGTGAGTAACAAATACTAAGCAGTATAAATTGCTTTGGAGGCACATGAAAATTGGAGAAACTCTACATAAGCTGGAGAAGGTGGACATCATAAAGCCCACTCACAGTCATTTAAATTCCCCAGTGTGGCCAGTAAAAAAGCCCTGGGGTATGACCATGGACTACAGGGAATTGAATAAAGTCACATCCCCTTTGCATGCTGCTGTCCCCTCTATAGTAGCCCTTATGGACACCCTCACTTATGAACTAGGGATGTATCATTATGTTGTGGACCTTGCTAATGCTTTCTTCTCTATTGACATAGCACAGGAAAGTCAGGAAAAGTTTGCCTTCACATGGGAAGGCTGGCAGTGGACATTCACTGTCCTTCCACAGGGATACCTCCACAGTCCCACCATTTGTCATGGACTTGTAGCCCAGGACTTGGCCACATGGAAGAAACCTCAAATGGTACAGCTATATCACTACATTGATGATATCATGCTCATGTCTGATTCTCTTGCAGATTTAGAAGGGGCAGTTCCTAGACTGCTGCAACATCTAAAGGAGAAAGGATGGGCTGTGAACAGCACCAAGGTTCAGGGACCTGGTTTGTCAGTAAAATTCTTTGGGGTTGTCTGGTTGGGTAAAACTAAAGTTATCCTAGAAGCAGAAATAGACAAGGTCCAGGCTTTCTGTACAACTACCACTGTGGCAGTATTACAAGAGTTTTGGGTCTTTTTGGCTACTGGAGAGTGTTTATTCCACACTTGGCACAAATTCTGAATCCCTTATACTGGTTGGTAAGAAAGGGGCATAGGTGGGAGTGGGATGAAACATGTGCAGCTGCTTTTACTGCTGCTAAGTGAGCAGTCAAGGCTGTGCAGGCCTTGAGTGTAAGGGACTCATCAAGGCCCTGTGAGCTAGATGTTCATGCAACTGAGGATGGTTATGGATGGGGTCTTTGGCAGCAGCTTGAACAGACCTGCCAACCTATTGGATTCTGGTCACAACTACGGAAAGGAACAGAAGTCTGATACACCTTGATAGAGAAGCAACTGGCTGTTGTGTACCATGCCTTGCTGGCTACAGAGCCCATCATTGGAACAGCTACGACCAAGGTAATAACCACTTATCCCATCATGGGGTGTGTGCGAGACTGGACCTAAAGGCCACAGAGTGGCGTGGCCAAATGGGGTGCATATCTACAGCAGCATAGCACCCTCTCTACTAGCCCCTTAAGTGGATAACTTCAAAGCTTTTAGGGACCAGTGACATACATCAGTGGAAAGCAGGAAGAACTTGCTTTTGAGCCATTGGTAGCTGAGAGTCTTTATCAGGAGGGAAAAGCCAATATACCTGAAGATGCTTGGTACACAGACAGCTCCCATCATGGGCAGTCCGTGAAGTGGAAGGCTGTGGCTTTCCATCCTAAGACTGAGACAGTATGGATGGAGCACAGGGAGGGGAAGAGCAGCCAGTGGGCTGAGTTGCAGGCAGTATGGCTTGTGATCACCCAGGAGCCCTCCCCTATAGATGTCTGCACTGACAGCTGGGCTGTCTATCAGGGCTTGACCCTGTGGCTACTGACATGGTACCATGACAACTGGATGACTGGTTACAACCCACTTTGGGGGCAAGAGTTGTGCCAAGACCTATGGGCCTCTGGTCAGACTAACATAGTTACAGTATATTATGTGACTGGCCATTTGCCTTTGGCATCCCCAGGGAATGATGAAGCAGACACATTGGCCCAGGTGCATTGGCTAGAAGGGAAGCCTGCCTCTGATGTAGCCCAAGGGCCAAATCAGCGTTTGTTGCATGTGGGGCAAAAGACAATGTGGGCTGTAGCCTGTTGTTAGGGCTTGTTGTTGACCTTTGAAGAAGTCAGCAGAACCCAGAAGGAGTCCCTTCTGTTTCTAAGCGGGACTTACACTGAATCCTTCAGTGACATGGGACAATAGTAAAAGGGCTAATACCCCTTGTCAGGTGGCAGACTACAGTGGATCTCTGCCCATATCAGAAGTGTATCAGTACGCCATGACTTGTGTGGACACAGCTACTGGCCTGTTGGTTGCTTTTCCTGCACCTCATGCAGATCAGCAAACCACCAAGAGGGGCCTAGAGCATCTCTGCAGCCTATGGCCAGCCACAATGATTGACAGCAATAAAGGCACCCACTTTACTGGACATGCATTACAAGAATGGGTGCAGCAATTAGGAATAAAGTGGAAGTTTCATGTACCATATAACCCTACTGGGGCAGGCATGATAATAGGGCTACAATGATTTGTTGAAATCTGGCCTGATATCAGACACCAATAGTCTACAGGGCTGGTCAGTTAACTTATGGACCATGTTACAGCATTTGAATGAGAAGCCCTGAAAAGGAGCTTTGAGCCCTGTAGGCATGCTAACACACATTGCTGCCTCTCCTATACAACTGTATCTTCCAACCAAACAGGAGTTACTGAAGCCAGGATATGGCCAGCAGAGCAATATCCTGCTGCCAGCCCCAACTGTGTTAAACCCTGGAGACTCTGTTGAGTAGACATGGCCCTAGGTATTTCAACACATGGACCAGCAATGGCTGACTCTTCTGGCATCTTGGGGAAAAGGCCTGGAAGCTGGCCTCCTGTGTGTTACTGGAGTAGCAGCAGAATGGCCCCCAGTGATCATGGTAATGTACACAAAACATCTGGGAAGTAAGAGCATCCTACAGGGAAGTTTTATTTTATCTTTATAGTCAGGGCATGTACCTCTTGTAGCTGTATATATTGACCCATCTATAACTTCCACCAGAGCAGGGTGGAAGTCTGTTATACTAGGCCAGGATGAGATTCCATTCCTGCCACTGACCTATCACAGGATCACTCTCTTGCATGCAGCCAACCTGATGGACAAGACTTGTCTACGCTGGTGTCATTAAAAGATGTATCTTATCGCCCTTAAATTTATTTTCTACTATAGCCCCTGTAGCCTTGACCTGCCCCCTGGCTGCAGCTGCCATGACATGATTGCTCTGAACTCCCTACCTGTTCAGCTACTGGTGCCTGTGGGATGGGTGAGCTATGGATTTACTTAATCTGCACAGGACCTTGAACCTAACTGAATCTTCTGACTTGACAATTATCATGATTTTATTGCTGCTGTTATTGTATGTTGTTAGTCTGGTTACAGTACTCCAGTTTTCTTGCACAGGGGCTATTGCAGAAGACGGGGAGTGAACAGATTGTGAGGCAAGATTTCTGGAGGGGAGGGCTGTGGGTAAAATTGCAATATTTCCAGAATCTCTTGCCTGGCCTTAGTGCATCTCTATATCAGTAGGTGTTTCCAAGGGGTGGGAGAGAAATAGTCCATCTCCATATCAGTAGGCGATTACAAGGTGGGATGGGTAGATGGCGTATCTGAACTGGGGAGGTTTGGTGGGGCCCTTTTTGTAGCCGGATTGTGATGATCATGGGTGAGCAGAAATGGATGACTGCTTCTAAGAAATAAATGGGTTTCTCCCTCTTTATTTCTCCCTTTGACTGATTTCAGGTTCAAATGTTATTTGCCCTGGGCTGGGAACATATTTTCTCCCTGGAGTTACATGTGGTCTCATATATTTCAGTGCCAATCTTCTAAGTCCTAAGCAGTGGACTAGACACTCTGCACTTTCACAATAGGGGTCCAGAATTTAGAATATGGTGGCTTAAATAAACCACTCTCCTAGAGGCCTGCTATTTCATGAAGTGTGGTCCTTGAATGCACAGTATTAGCATCCCTGGGAACTTGAAGAAATTCAGAGCCTCAGCCTCTGCTCCAGAATCACTGAATCAGTTTGCACTTAACCAAGACCCTCAGGATATTTGTAGACATAATACAATTTTAGAAGCGCCACTTTAGAGGATACATCCACTGTTTTTATCTATCTTTGTAAGTTATTGGGAGACACTCCTTTGTGGGTATTTCTGCTACATTTTTTGGGGGGGAATGAAAAAAATTTAAGGACTCAATAAAGAGTAAATACTCTTTATTAAGGCCATTTCTTGTGGGATGAGGTAATGCGTCCCTCTGAGCAGGCTTAGAGGCTGCTATGAAACACTGGGTTCCCATTCTCAGCTTCCTCTTTAACAGATCCCATGGCACGTGCAAGCATCCACTTAAGCCATTCATATTGCCCTGGTGGGAATCTGGAGCTCAGGGAATGGATGCAAACGTGCTGACTCTCTGGCAGTTGTTTTTGCTATGAGTAATGAAGTCTTACATCTCTGACCCAGGATTCTTAGGTTTTCTGCCAGCACCCATGAAAATGTGGCAAGCTAACGTTAGTTTATAAGTAGGTTAAAATCTCAGACACTTCACAAATTTCAGACACTTCACAGTTATTGACACAGATTTATTTAGACATTTTTAGCACAGTTGCAAAAAGCAAAGTGCTAGGAGAACTGATTTTTTATCTACTTTCTACCAGCAACTAGTCATGCTAAAAAATACTTATTACTGTTCCTCTCTGGAGTGACTTCTGCATGTGTAAATAAGGGGAGCAGGGAGAAGGAAGGAGTAGTTGATGAGAGTTTATAGATGGTTAGTTCTATAAGGACAGGGTCCACGTTGTAAGAATTGTTCTTCCCTGTAAATATCAGCATGTTTCTTTGAATATTAATGATATCAATAAATATATATTCTTGTTTAGAGACAAGACTTGAGAAGAAAAACCCATAAAGTTATTTTCTTTACCCACCCTAATACTTCATTATCAGATGTGCATATGTTCTATGTACACATGGTGTTTTATTTGGTGAAGATAATTAATTTTTCATTGAACTCAAAATACATGCATTGTTTTGATTATCTCTGTCTCAGTGTAATCTTGATGATTTTTAGGTCCCTACTCATTTGAGGTTTTGTGGAATGCAGACATTTTTAGAAGAAGAACTATTTGTTCAATATATAATACAAAACTCTTCTGAGACTAAATCCACAAATGTGATTTTCAAGAAAGAGAGAACAATAGGAAAATTAAGAAGGCTAATGTGTATTGCCTGCATTTTGCCACTTTTAGAGTCATGAACTTAGTATAGTGCTACATGCTCTTTGGAGATGGGAATAAATACACCTCTGCTAAAGGAGGAGCTACCTGTACCCTCCAATCTAAGTTGATGGAAAGTCTGGTAACTTTTATCTTACAGCATTGAAACACCTAATTGCTTCTGTCTTGAATTAAAACAGTAGGGAAGTAGCTCCAAAGCCTCAACCTCAACATGAAAGAGGCTAATGCTCTGTCACGGCAAGTCTCTAAGCTTTGAGGACACAGACAAGACTATATTGCCTTTCCAACCAAGTCCACCAGTTCAGATCTCCTTAATGTAGCCTCTGTTTGACTGAGAGAGAACAAAAGTGGTGGTCAAAGATTGAAGCCATCAGTATTCAAAACTCTTTCTACCAAAATTATTTTCCTAAGGTTGCTAACAAATAAAATCAACTGGACTGGAAGCCTAGTTTTTTTGTGCAAACTGTTTTGTCAAAGAAACAGCAGGCCTGGTCTATGATTTTTGTTGTTAACCTTATGGAGGGTTCTGTTTCCCCAGTCTACATCAGTAGGCCACACAGGGTGTTCAGCCTCCAATACTTTCTTCAGATGTAGTTACGGAGCCTAGCGTTCAAGAAGGAATTTCCAAGGGGAAAAAGACAAGAGCCACAGAGAACAATGTACCTGGGACTTCTTTCCAGGTCACAGAATAAGTAGCTGCCTTGTGATCTCTCTAAAGAACATACAATACTGCCAAAGAGGAGAATCTTGATTCTCCAAATTGGCAGAATCTGATCATTGCTGTGGAGAAGTGACTGCTGTGGGTTTTCCTTTCTCCCCTTCTCAGAGTGAAAGTGATAGTATAGTGTGCTGGTTTATATTCCATCATAGTATATCAGGCTTGTGGGTGGCAGAAAACATTTCTTTTTATCTTGACATCAGCTGACCACAGTGTGTTAAATTCCAGCTGACAAAGACTGTGCATTACCCAGACATCCTGAACCTCAGCTAGATCCAGCATCTGATGGAGCACCGGTCTTCTACCTTTAATACAAATGGCTATGTTCTGTATGTAAGAAGAAGGGCCTGCTTGGATATTTGGGTCACAATGAGATAAGTTGCAGTAAAGACCACTAGTTGTCCCTCAATAGCCATTGTATTATTTTCCTGTAACAAAAGAACCAGAATTTTTGGCAGAGAATTCAGCTGTCATTGACAAAGAATATTGTGCTAAGTGAAATAAGCTAGACAGGAAAAACAATGGCATGATCTTACTTATAGGTAGAACTTTAAAAAGTCAAATACATAAAATCAGAGAGAGAACAGTGGTTACCAAGGCCGTGGAGATGGGGCAAATAGGAGGATATTGGTCAAAGGCTATAAAAACCCCCCACAGATTTGAGGAATACTAATAAAAGAAAGGGGTGAGACCTTCCTGCTATTGTTTCTACAGCCTGAAGTATGGATATAGTGCTTTGAACTGGAAGGAATACCGGGACCACAAAATAACTTGGGAAGGGATGCTACGAAATGGAACGAAATCACACAAGGAGGCAATGTCCTTGATATTATGATGCCATTCAAATTCTGGGTTGCCTATTACTGCAGGCTTCCTATGTGAGAGAAATAAACTGTTTTGTGTAAGTCATTATTTTGAGTTTTTTTACTCACAACTGTTCCTAATCCTACCACAGATGCATTACAGAAATTATCTAGAAAGTTATTTGCAGATTTAAAACTTTTGTGTCAGTTCTTCACAGGTCTCACAAGATTTAATATTAATGAATAAAAAATGATAAATTAGTTTTTGGAATACTGCCTTTCTGGTGGGAGCTCTTTTGCTCAATAGAATTTTAATGGTAAGTAGAAGGTATATAAAATAATTTGCTTCTGTTTCTAGACCTTTGTTTTAGATATTTAGTTTTCAAAGGCCTAAATAAGAAGTGTTAGAATTTACAGCTTTAAGGGATCTCCTGTGAAGAAACTTAAGACATGGCTGCAACCATCAATAATATTAGGTGAACAACTAAGTTCTAAAGTAGCAAATATAAGCAATTACCTAAATGACTACATATCTGATGGTATTTTAGCATGTTTATGGTTATAAAAAATACATATAATTATGGTCATGAAGAACTGAAATCAATATTAGGTGATTTTTCATCTATCTTTACACACACACACACACACACACACACACACACACATTGTTGGAAGAATCCTCTCCAAACATTATAGTAAGGTCTAGATTTTTTTCTGTTTTTCATCTATGGGTAATCAGCCCCATTTCCAGTCTGAAATAGTCCTCTGTGTAAGCTTGTTACTTTGCAGTGCTTTTTCCTCTATAAACAACAACAGTACAACAACATAACAGTATTTTTCAAAGGTGTTAAAAATTAGGTCTATCTCACATTGAATTTAACTACTGTAAATCACAAAGGATAATAATGTTGTCCTTTGTATTTGAAGATAATGGGTCTGAATCACCATCGGCGGAATACTTGCTTGGAGTTATTTTTTCTCTTACCTTGATTCTCCCTCTCTGAATGGCTGAAGCTGCGATTATCTTACCTAGATACCACATTGCATCACATTTTGCTTCTCATTCTCTAATTTAGCCTGGAAACTAAGTTGGGTCTCCCATCAGCCTTACTGAACAGAGGCTGCTATACTTCTAATACTTCTCTTTTGCCACATCCTTTTCCTCCAGCCATTAACAGTGCAGCATACATGGGCATTTATATTTCCTCCTGGTGAGTCCTGGGGTTGGCTTTGTGCTAAACCAGCTCAGTTCTCACTTGGCTCGTATCACAACCAATTGTATGATGGTGGACTGGGACTTGATATAGGTCATTAAAAACTAAAGCAAAACAAAACAAAACACATAACAAAAAACAAAGACAAGTTATCCAGGGACCTTAAGTGTTCCTTAGCCTAGGGTTGGGGAAAGTAAAAACTATGCCTGATACATCATTGTATAGCATAGACTGCAACTAAATTGGTAAAACTATTTTTAAGGGCTGTTTTCCAAGACATGGAAATAATTTTTAATGTTTAGCTATCAGCTGTTATCATGACATTACTAACCAGGTAATTCTCCAATCAGAAAATAAGGTGTTATAGATCTATACAGGGAAGTTCTCTATGGGTTCACTCAGAGACAAGAGTATTTAAATTTATCACAGTGCTCAGAGATGAAAGACTTTGCTCTGAAGAATCTTTGAAGAGCTTCTTGTAATATTCTGGATAATTTGAAGAAAAAGGAGATAAGACAAAACAGTTATGTTAGGCATTTGTGAATAGATTAACAGTGTACTAGAAAAAGTTAAAGGAAGATATATTAGAAAAAGTTTAAACATTTCATTAGACAGTTCAGTACTAATTGTTTTCCTATTTGATCAGCACAATAGATCAACGGACTGAGTAACTGCTCTTCCTTTAAGTAAAAAATGGCACAGAATGCATGAATATCTAGAAACATGTGAGGAGGTGATAAACAAGCAAATGTGTCTGAGGATGGCCAAAAGTGACAGAGGAATTAATATTCAGACCAAAAGTAGTCTTTACCTTAGTAATTCAGGTTGTCTCATTCATCATGAGACATCTTAAGAATCAAAGGATCACACCATTCCAGTAATAATCATTTGCTTCTTTTGTCATGCACATTTTAAAAGATATTTATTGTATATGAAAAATAAATGTTTTTGGCTAATGACATTTCTCTAATATATTAAAGAAGGTAGCATTTGCTTACAAAGCTGTTCACCAGGTAGCATCTGCCTTTCTTTCCATCTCTGTGTCTATCCACTTTTCCTTTAAATTGTTCCAAACTTTGCATTTAGTAACATCACTTGGCAGCTTTTTCCATCACAGAAGCATTTACACCTCCAAAATTAGCAAGTGCTCCAAATTAGGGGTTGATTTACTTTTTACTGATTGTGTAGATTTAAGAAAATGATGGAGAAAACATTAATAGAGATTAAACATAAACATATTGTGTCTATAGCCATCACATTGTGAATAGCCAAATAATTGAGAGAATTTTCTTTCAGGATTTCAAAACTATTATCTGTTTCAGCAAAAAGTTATTTTATTCTTACTCACTATCATAAATAAAAGTACCAACCCATATTCCTTTTAGAATAATACTCATAGTTAGGATACCACTCAAACCATGGTTGAATTGCAGCCACAGGTTGACTACCAATACATGATTTTGGCAAAAATCAGTGAAAGCATTCTATGAGAAGAAATGGGCAATATTGAGTTGACAGTAAAGTATGTCATATATTTTATTATTATTTGTAATATTTTGTGATATACCTTATTTATTTCAGCTACATAGTTACCAATGTGCCACGAAATATATTATAGTGAAGCCATCAAAATGTTATTTAGTAAACCTGAATAGAAATATGGGGACTGTTTTTGTAAGGTATAGAATTGAATCTATCTTATAACTATAAATATGTAAAATAAATATATAAAGATAGTAAGGTTTATGTGAAAATAATAGTTGTGTGTGAGAGGGATGAATAATACACAACTGATATAAAATACAGGAAGATAATCATGAAAAATAGAGATGTATAACAAAAACTGCTTTGTCCTAGAAAAGTATATGTAATATCTTTTTGTGTCCATCTTTTAAAATTGGAAAGGAAAGGTGGGAAGATTTGTCATAAAACACAATTCTATGGAGATTTGTAGAAGGTTCTTTTGTTTCCAATGCAGTAAATGTGTTTCTGGTTTTTTTTTTTAGTTTCTACTTTTAGAACTATAAAAAATGAAGTGTTTCTGTCCTCTCCTTTTATCTGATAGCAGAATCTTACATTGCCTTATTTTTTCCTCATTAATATTCATTTTCCCTAAATTTTAGTGTACCTATTGAAAAGCTCAAACTCATCTTTTCAACCTCAGAAGAGATTCTCTGGGAGAAGCAACATTTTTCTCAAATCAAAATGAACATAAAAACAAATGAAAAATACATCCTTTGGGTAGCCAATTCTGTGATTAAGAATATTTTTTAAAAGTAAGCTTGCTTTTTCCCAGGAATGTATGAGAAAATGAGAAAATCTTCCTGCAAATTTCAGGCACAGCCAACTTGCTCCCCAAATTGGCCATTTGCACTCCAGGGCTAAAGCTGAAAGTGCACAGAATTGTCTGAGTAATTCAATTGCAGGCAGAATCGATGCAAGTGCGAATGCTGCCCTGGTCAAAGGTTGGCCCTTAGGCTGCAACTTAAATCAATTTTGGGTAAGCTAAGTTTGATTACATTTTCAGTGATGAAGCTTTCAAAAGCAATTTTGAGCTGCGATTCAGAGGCTGTTTGGCTCTATCTTGAATCTATACTCTTAGTTAGAGAAGCCATCTACCTATCTGTTTTGGTAATGATTAAGTCCTGGAGTTGAGGAAAAATGAGGGAAAGAAAGAAAAAAAAAAGGAGGGAATAATCCAGAAAGCAAAAAAATAAATAGCAGATGAAAACCTATCACTAGTAAAATGTGAGTCAGTAATGTTTTTTATCCTTTAAAAAATTTGCAATGGAAACAAAAATAAGCGGGAGAATCAGGGAGTCTGCTAACAAGGAAAGGAAAATGAAATAATAGATGGAAGATTATTTGATGAAGATCAGTGGGAGTCTAAGACTATTCTGGCATGTGAGACTGATTCTTTCAGGTGCTGCTGGCAGGAGGGATGTTGGGGAAATACAGGTGGTTCCGAAGCGTGAAGCCAAATGGGTGTAAGAAAGGATGTCAAATATGGACTCCAACTGCCACTATGTTAGCTTGAGAGAAATAAACCCTTTCAATTTATCTTTTTCCAGCAGAGTGAAGCCTACAGAGTTATTATGCATCCACAGCTTATGCAAGTCCTTCTGAAAATGTGTTAAATAGTTTGATTATAGACATTATCTACATTTGGGTAAGCATATTACTATGTCATAAACAACACTGGTCTCAAGAAGTTATGTATTTTTTTTTTGAGAAAATAGAAGCTTCCCAAGAGGTGTGACAACTAATTCTTAAAACATAGGCTATTATCTTGCCAGTTCTAGGAAAATATGTTATGAATCTTATGACATATTTTAGAAAACTTGTGATTCCTTCTAAGCAGACTGAATGGTGACTCTAATGGTTCTTTGACAGGAATTATGATCTGCCTCAGTAATTAGGCTACTCTATATATGCACTAATTGGATTGATTTTAAAAATCAAGGAAAGGAAACTGAAGAGCACATTTTAGAGCTGGGCAACTCAAGTTACTTCTTTGCCTTAAAACTGTTGAAAGATAAAGTTTTTTTTTTTTAAAAAGGATAAAATTTGAAAAATCCAGTGTACTAAAAATTTCTGGCCATGCCACAGGTGAACTAACACTTCCAAGCAAGCAAGTCTTGTTTGACTATTCAAATCTTATTTAAGTATATATTGGGAAGCTATCTAATTTGTGTCTTGAGAAAAACCCCAGTTGAATTGTAAATAAGGAAATCCAGTCCATACTGAATATGCCATTTTCAGTCTTTTTGCCAATAGCTCTAAACTACTAATTTTGGCTTCTAAACAAGAATTTACAGCACCTGCAAGAAAGTGTGGCCCTTTGAAGTATCATTGCTTTCACAATTAATTCTTCCTATTTTTTCCATTATCTGGAACATCAAAACAAAATCCAAAAGTCTATTTCACTTTACTTTTTGTTTTGGTGATGTACTCTATTAATTATGCTTCACATTGCCTGAGGAGAGACTGAAAATTTAATAATAATGACACTCAGCACTTCATAATTTTAATTTTCTTCACACATATCCCTCTATCTTATATTTGGGGCCACATTTAAATTTTTTAAAAAAGAAATAACAGCACAGAAGTGGAGGTGGCAAGAGTAGCTCAGACCACTACCTTATTCTTGTGTTCAAACCATTAGATCACGCTTGAAATCTAGTCACAGCTGCAGGTAAAATAGTGCATGCTGGGTAAATATTTTCCAAGAGACTTCTTGGAAATAATGGGAGGAAAAATCCCTGACAGAGCCTCCAATATGTTTTGTCAGAGAAAAGACTAGAAAAGGCACTACTGAAAGTAAAAGCTGGCAATGTTTTCCTTATGCTAGAATGTTAGCATGTTTTCATTTTTACAAAGTCTTAATAGCCACAACTCCCATATATACAGGGTCTCATTTTAGACCAATTTGTTAGAGGGTTAGAGCTTTTTGAAATAAAATAGCAGGCAAGAAGTTCTATTCTACTGCCTTTTCATAGGTTATTGGCCAACAAAATTGGAACTGTGAACATAAAGGAAATTTCCTTGGAGAGTAAAATTCTTTGTAGAGATGACAAAATGATTAGGCTAGCAGTGCTATTGAGCTAAACTTTATGGAAACTCACCACAGAGCAAAACATATTAAAATACATTTTTTTCTGTCAATAAAAAACAATTTCAAGTTCAATGACAAAATGTACGGAAGGGAAAAATATTGGCAGAATTTCTACTTCGTTAAGGAGTTAAGTGTAACTGTTTTTAATAACAATCAATACATAAATACTTCCTTTAAAAATGTATGTAGGTTTCTTAGAATCTTAAATCATTACAGCTGAAAGAGAAGTTGGAAATGTTATTCTATTCTGTTTTATAAATGAGGAAACTGAGGCCAGAGTTAAGTGCTTTACCTAAGGACCTCTCCGAGTAAGGGCCAGAACTTAAATTGTATGATTTTTAAGCTAGGGCTCTTAATACAATTTTATGGTTAAATCTGAAGCACCTTTTTGATTTTTCTATATCTTTCTACTGCTTAATTTCTACAAGGCTGCTACATTTCAAGGCTGATCAATGACAACAGCAAATACAGAAGCTTCCTTCTGCCTTTGGCATTTACTGGCCCTCTGTCAGCTATAGGGATGTATGTGCATTCTTGGAAGCTTGAGGATGTGGCTGTCAAATTGCCTTTTAACCTATGAGAAACATATCAGTAGAGTAATTAATCTTGTACAGCCCTCTCTATCAACCTGACCACTTTTTTTTCCCCATCATTACAAGTGAATGCTTATGCACATGGCTGATTTAATTAATACTTCTAATAAAAAAGACAATACCATAGCAATATACATAAGTGCATTAATAAATGACTCAAAGCACCACTGCTGTTCTTGAGATAAAGTTACACAGTTACTGAGGTTATGTAGATCTGAGCCTCCCCTGGTTTACCCTTCAACGTTGGGATTCTATGTAGCAGAGAGAAAAGAGAAGGACACTGACATTTCGTGAGCAAACGCTTTGGATTAGGTATTATATTAGCTATTTTTACATATCTTATCTCATTTAATCTTCACAACAACTCTATTAAAACAAGTTATTTTTCCCTATGTTATCAGTAAGACAATTGAGGCCTAAAGATTGGGATTGTGAGAACTGTCGAACATCCTGCATTCAAGATAATGGTTTCAACTTAAATCTCTTTAATTTTAAAGGCTTTGGCCTGTAGAGTTGGAAGTGCACTGGAGCAAGTGGAAGGAAAGCTAAATTCTAGCTCTAGATCTGCTGTGATAATGTGGAGCTTTAAGGTTTGACTCACCTTCTTTGGGCCTCAGTTCCCTTACCTATAGAGTGGATGGACTGATCTAGATGACAAATTTTCAAACCTAATTTTCTAGAACTCTGGGGATTTTTTGACATGCTTCAGGATCACTACATAGTGTGACATGGAAGAAAAAGACAGGATTTTTCCAGGTTTATTTCCAAATTAGTCAAACGACCTCCAACTTTATCTTTGTTGTACATTAAGAGTTTACATAAGTTTGTATTGGGGGAAAAAAGGAATCTGTTGCTTAAAAATGTTTGGAAACAATTGGTAATATCTGAGACCTACTCTAGCTCCAAAGTTCCATCATTCGACGTGGTAACTAAAGCTCTGTTGGCATCTGTATCTGGTTCTCACTCAGGGCAGTATGGTGTACTGGGGCACCACAGGTTCCCGCAGTTATTTTCACTACTTCAACCTATTGGGTATCGAAAGTCATGCATGGCACTGTATGACCATTTTTTGTCTAGCTTTTTGAGAATTCATGCAGGTTCTAAGTATAGGTTGTGAAGGAAAAAAATTTTGCTTTACTCATACTCCATTTCAGCAAATTTGTACATATTCATTATTTGTTTGTGCGTATGTATTTCAGTTTAGAAGAGCGCCATTTGATAGGCTGGTTTAGCTATATCAGAATCTACCTTTAACCGCAAACCTAATTTTTGTCAAATATTTATTAATAGAATATCCAGGAAAGGCTTTCCATCATATCTTAAAGCTCTGTGAAGGTAAAGCAAGTTGGCTTACATAGCACCAGTCTTCAATAATCACCAAGCCTGAATTTATTACTGATTCTTTCCACCGAAATAAAAACCTTACGTCCTTAAGTTGCAGAAGGGGAGACCACTTTCAATCTAAAATATGAATCATGCTGATTTGTGGTACCACCTTTCACGTGGAATCAGGATTCATCATAATAGGCAGAAGTAACAGAGAGCCCATTCAGTTGCTTCCTGGCATGTGAGGACACTTGAAGCAAGCAAAGAGCTGAAATATTACTTGTAAGGGCACAGCTGGCTCCATATTCAACAGATCAGTCAAAAAATAACGTTTGCCTGCATCAGTCAGATCTAAACAAGGAAAAACTGTGATGCCACCCACATTTTTACTTTCTCCAACAGCCTCCTCCATTTTCCTTTAGGATACCAGCTACAGACTTTAAAGAAAAATCTCAAAGTGGAGGTGTCCATCAAATTAAATAGACTTGGAAGAAACATGCTCTCACATAAGAGATTTTCCAGAAAATTAAATAACATTGATTGTATAAAGAATTTAAAATGGGAACTTCATTATTGTCTCAACAGGGTTGCTAAGGCAGGGAAAAGACAAAGTTTTAGTGAGTCTTTTGAATATTTTACGTGTAACATTTCTGAGGTAAATGCTTTGTTATTTGAATAAATACATGTATGTATGTGCACGCACACACACACACACACACACACACACGAAAATAAGGAGAGAAGTCCCTACAGCATCATTAGAACTTACATTCTAGCAAAAGATTTGACACCTCACTTTTGGGAATATATCAGTGGGGGTTTTGTACACATACATTGTAGCAATATTATTGTTATCTATTTGAGATTATAAGCAAAGACTCTGTTAATATTAAAGCTTGAATTATCTCATATACTTTCAGATATTAGGTCTCAGGAGAAAGGTTGTATTTAAACCAAAGCTATGTGACTTCTTTTAAGCACTGTTTATGTAGCTAAGATATCTTCCTTTTTCTCTTTATTTTTCTTTAGGTTGTGAGTATTTAATATGTCTTATAATGAATATTTGTTTTTTGAGAAAGTGAGAATAAAGCATATGTAACATGTTTTACTTATAGAAATGACTTTTATTAGTTACTAAATTACTGATCAAATGATGGTGCACATTTGATGAACTGGACTATAGATGGCAGGATGGGATCATTCAGTTCACATTCTTTAAGGAAAAGACTTAGAGGAATTCTCTCTTTCAGTTACTCATATTCAGAGAGCAAAAACACAATTGAAAAACAGTAATAAAATCCCAAATAATTCTGAATCTCCAATCTTTTACTTAATAAGTAATTTTTCTATGAATAGTTGGCATGCTGTCATCCATTATTAATTTTGTTAAAGTGCTGTTCCCTGAGGCTGATCTCCAGTGATCTGCAGGATATTCTCTCCTTCTCTCACATAGAGATGTTTTTAATGTAGCCATATTTCAGAAATTTCAGGAAAGATAATCTAGAGGATAAGGGATTCATTGTATACTAGCTTTCCTTTAGTTTGTCTACCATAAATTTTGCTTTCCCTTTACTTGAGAAAGTACGTACTCTACCCAAAGTAATCCTATTGTTGAAATTACCAACATCGCTACTTAGATTTATAGTTCCTCTAACAGTTACAGTCTAAAGCCTACAAGCCATGGAAGACAAAGGTGTTTAAGTGACTTCATATGAAATCAAAAGCCATTTCTTGTTTCTCTGTGAACCAAGAAAGATGTGAGAGAAGCTAATAACTGAGAATAAGGGAGGCTTGCAGAAAAGCAAAACACATGGTAAGTATGGTTCACCAAAATCCTGGATGCAGTATCTAGGCAGGAGTTGATATGCACATGGCCTTTGGGCCTATTAATCAGAAAAGAAACCCAAATCAGAATAACGGCTGCCACACCAAAGCAGATCACCATCAGCCTGTCTTCCCTCTGTGGCCTAGCCTATAGACAAAGTAGCTTAATACCCATGTCTTTATTTCCTCCTCTACTTATTTAACCTTAATCCATGGCAATGTGGCTCCTGCTGCAGTTTTCTACTTCATTGGCAAAGATCACCAGTAACTGCCAATTGTCAGAGACAGCAGTTGATTTCCAGACTTTCTCTGACCAGATCTGAACTGGACACTGATGACCCTCCCACTCCTTGAATGGGTTTCTTCATGATGCTCCCAGGGCAATGATCCTCCGCTGGCATCTCCATCCACACTTGACCTATAGGTTTCTACAGGATGCTTCTCTTCCTCTGCACACTGTTCGATGCTGACTTTGCTTCGCTGTCAGTCTTTGTCCTCTTTTCATTCTACATGTCTTTCTGAAAAATTTAATTTACTCTCATGGATGAAATTACCATCTCAGTTCTGATAACTTTCAAATCATATCTCCATTCTAGACTTTATATCTAACTAGGTACTGAACATTGCATTCAACTGAGTATGTCTTAAGTTAAATACATTTCTCTTCTTTCAATCTCCACCTTCTCCCCAAAACTAAAAGTGCTATTCCTTCTCTCATGTTCTATCCTGGTTAGTGTCACCCAAACTAAACATTGAGATTTATCTAGATTCCTACAATTTATTTCCAGTCTCTCCAGATTTGGTCACTGATTCTTCTCCTAATTATCTTTCAACTCTTTCATCTCTGCTATTCCTTTTGTGCAATCATCTTCCTGTAAGTCTGACACCTTCACATTACCTAAGAATATCTTTCAGAACCTAAATTTGTTTATATACTCCCTTCTTAAAATACTTCAAGGGCTCTGCAAAATCAGAAGGATAAAGCTCAAACTCATTTGCAGTCCTTCCTGTCCTAATTTGATCAACTTGTCCAGCCATGTCTCAGCACTCATTTCCTACCTCTTATTGCAACCATATTAAAATAGTATTGTGTCTTCATATATATCAGATTGTTTCATACCACCACATCTTTACATGAACAGTTCTATACTAGAGGATCTCTCTCTCTCTCATCACCATTCACACACCCTGACTCGGTCCAATCATGTCCTTACGTCAAGGGTCATTTCCTCCATAGCTTTCCCTGAGCCACTGAAACTGAACTGATCATTTTCTCATTTGTGCCAGTGTGCATTGTGCTCACGACTGTTGTTGAATGAACTCTGCAAAGTTCTGCCTCTGAAAATGAAACAATGGTGGATAAAATGGTGTTTTGAGTTGTACCTTAGTTATAATTCATATAGTGATATTACCTACTTCAGATGACAGTCTTATAGGCTCTAACAACTGGATTGGTCTCTCTTGGGGCTACGTTGTTACCACTGACTACACTGCATTACAGCTGTTTGTTTCTTGTATCTCTCCTCTCATTCATCTGAGAATTCTTTGAAGATGCAGTTGCAGTTCTTTTAATTCTTTTATTTTCAATGTCTAGAACAGTGCTTTGTACATTGTAGGCAGTCACTACATATATTTAATGAACGAATGTTGCTACTGAATGAATTATCTGAGTTTCAAAATAGTACAATTATTTTATTTTTGTCTTTACTCCTTAAATTTCCTAGATATTTGAACTTCTACATTGCAAACATCATATTTAATCTGGAATTAATGCTATAAAGTCTGGCTCATGCATTGAGCAAAGGATGACGTTCCAAGAGCTAGAGTTGGGACAATTATTTCTAATTTGCATACCTTTCCCTGGCTGGCCAATGACAGTTTGCCATCTAAACACTCAGTAAAGTATTGGGCAATCTGTCATCAAATAAGGTCAGCTATGTACATATAGTTTTTGGAAATGAATTGAACTGAGTCCTCTTGAGGGATAATACATAATAACAATGGCTAACATTTATTGAATGCTTACTTTGTTCCATTAAAAGTAAATGGTAAGTGCTTGACATGTATTCATTTAATTTTTATCCTGTAGGTGGGAGTGATTATTTTACTTATTTTATAAATGAATTAACTGAGGCTTTAGCACTTAGGTTACTTACTCAAAGTCACACCTAACTGATAAGTGGTGAACTGGGGTTCACACCATGTCCTGCTTGACTCCCTTTATGTGAAACACACACAAACATTAACACCCCAAAATGTCACTACATTCCTTTTTAGATGTTCTTTGTTATAGCAAAGCTCTTAACTACAGCTCCTTGCCTTTGTGTTCTTGGTGATCTGGAAAATGTAGGTTATTATAAACCAAGAGTACACTGTAATAGCCTCAGGATTTATCCTAAATAGTTATGGATAAGGAGTTGATTCCCAGTGGCTAAAGCTCTATTGGAATGCTATTATCAACCAGTTTTTGTGTTTGGGGTGTATAAGTACTATGCTAGGCAACTCACATTTCTAATTATTCTGTCTCTGAGCATAGTAACTATTCAGAGATACAAGTCATGAAGGTATGACATTTTAAAAATTCATGGCATGGTCCAAACATCACCGTGTACACAGGTGGCAGACTCTTTAGACACTACTTCCTTTCTCCTGGTCAGAAGATGGGCACGTTAGCTTTACATCACTCCTTTAACTAGAAGAAGGGTGAATCTTTAGTAACAGATTTTAAAAAATTCTTTTCCAGTCACAAACCAATATTAGATCACCTTAAGACTGGTTTCTAGTCTTGGATCAGTTTAGAGGTTAAGACGCTCCTATTCACAGACCTTATAAAGATGTGACAGGAGTTCCTATCAAGGGATACGTTGTCATCATTTAATAACTTTGACAAAGCTGCCTTTCCCCATATACAATTTGCATATTCACAGAAATTGTGTTGGATAACTGTACCATTCTAGGACATTTAAAATCCCATAACAATATGTGTTTAAATTCCCCTGAATTCCAGTTTTGTATGTTTTCAGTCGAACATTGACCCCATTCATCTTTCATGCATTTAATTTGATATCTGGTATATGTTATGTCTAAACATTTATTTTAAAAAAGAGTTTTTATATATTAAATCACAGCACCTGAAAATTAAAGACAAGTTGATAAAAACCACAAGAAGGACAAATATGCTATATGTAAAGGCTTGGGCTCTGAAGCCAGGCTGTCAGAATTCAGTTTTTGCTTTGTTGCTTATTAACCATTTGCCTTTGGACAAGGTTTTAATATCTCATTCTCTTAGTTTCCTCTTGTGTAAGAAGGGAATTGTAGAATTTACCTTTTTGGATCATGTGAGAGTTAAAGGAGCAAACTCATATAAGGAAATCAGAATAGGATCTGATCTATATAGTAAGCCCACAGTAATGTTATTTGTAATCACTGTGATATTTCTTGTATATCAAGAGATTACAAATAGACATTCTACATCTAAAACTCCATTCATTAATCAATTTATTCATTATCCATTCAATCACTTATTCAGTACTTAATTCATTTATTCACTATAGATTTACTGATTGCTTATTAAATAGCAGGCATTGTGCTTGGTGACATGGGATATAAAATAATCAGATATTGATCTTGTATTCTTAACAAACAATTTGATGGGGAGATAAAAAATATATAAAAAATTATTGTATAAAATAGAAATGCTTCAGATGGTATCAAACAAGAGTTCTGAATATGCAGATACTTATTTAACCTTCTAGGACTATTTTCATAATTACAGACAAGATTTGCATATTATGTCTTTATGAAACAAATTAACCAAATTGCACTAGCATTTTGTAGCACCTTCACATAGACAAAACAGTAGAAAATATAAATCATTTGAGTCCATTCTTAAAATACCATGTTTAGAGGCCTTTCAGCACTGCATTATTTCCAGATGATTGTGTTAAGGTTGCCAGAGAAAAACAAACACTTGAATAAGTGACATTTGCTCCTAATTTGTCATATTCATTAATACTTCAGTTTTGACAATAAGACTGTGATTTAGAAATATAAATAGCAAAAAGTGAATGTGTTATTAAGCCTTAAGTTTTTCTTTACTTTGCCTTTTTAATGCATTTATTCTTTCAGGTTCTTGAATATTTAAAACATTTAAAATATTAATAACATACCAAAGAAGTATCAATATTTACATTAAATTGGAATTCATACTGCTCTATAGTATTTTCAATAGTTTATTTTATTCATAATTACACTAAATAAATCATCCTCAGGAAAGAAACTTAAACAACTATATTATACTATGGCTATTTCATGGAAAACAATTTTTTTCTTTCAGAGTGGGACTACTAAGAAATAGTAAGTAATAATGAGTTGGAAAAATGAATGATGTAATGTTTTAAAACTATATATAGAACAAATCATTTTCAAATGATCACTTTCTATGAACAGCAAACCAATATATTTTAACATCAGAGGCTATCAAATCGTGGTAATTCAAAGTTCATAAATCATGACACTTGTTATTATAGCATATTTTAAGTAGTAAGACTATTACACATCCCATCCCCATTTCTGAAAAAATGCAAATGACCATGTTTGTGATGGACTATGTAATATGTGCATTTTCCAGAGACAGCTTACTATCATAGAATGGTAACACAAACATATATATGTCAGTGTATTATAAAAATATTAACTATGAAAGATAAGAATGATTTGGATAACTTTGTGGAACTGAAAATACAGTGTACTTTCTGTAGTCTTCTTTGAACATTTTGAGATACTTTGTACACGAAAATCAGGAACATTTTATGGTTATAACAATTTGTTGGCTTATCAGCTTCTAGAAAGCACTAACATTAATGCCGGAGAAAACACTGCCATAGGTTTCTCTCCCTCCAGCTAATCCTTTTTCTCATTTCCAGTCCTTAGGAACTAAGGTACAGGAGAAATATGGTATTTATTTTAGTAAAACCTCAAGTTGTATTTCAATGTACAGTTTTGAGTAAAATATTATCTATGTAAATAAAATATTTTGTACATGATCATTTACTATTTCATTTTATACATGACATGTGAAATTCTAGCTATTCCACCAAGGTGAATGTCTAAAGAAAACCAACCAAGAGTAAATTCAAACCAAATTAATCTATGCCTATAGATAATATAACACTTTTTAAAAAACAAAACCAAACAAGAACATACAAACCCCCACCAAACCAACTGTCTTCACTCAGAGGACATTTTTCAGTGGATCCTCTTATATATATATATATATATATATATATATATATATATATATATATATATTTTCCCCCTCTTCTCAGGTCTACAACATTTTTCTAAACACAAGTAGACTTCAAAAGGGATTGTAAAATTCTCAAACACCCATATTATTCTGGCACCAAGTTTCCTCTGTGTAAGGAAGGTGTCACATCAGGCTGAGCTCTAAGATGACCATACTCCATTCTCAGATTTTACCTACTGATGGGCAGGAGCCAGTGCCCCCAGGGATCATTTTGGCAACACTGAATTACTTACGGTTGAGAGGCAGACTCGCATTGGTTGTGCCTAGCTTGTTGGCAGCCACACAAGTATAGTTGCCGAAGTGCTCCTGTGTCACATTGGTAACAGTGAGAATGGATCTTGTGCTAAAATTTTGAATAATAATTCCTTGTTGGCCATTGAAGAGCCTAGGAGACAAAATAAACTCTAGGTAAATATGTGTTGTGAATACCATTTTCGTGTTTATATAGATAGGGTTGTCATGGCAACGCATAGGCAGTTCGATCACACTGGTTTTAGCATATCATGTGATAATGGTGCAATTATATTTCCTCACATTAGCAGATATTGGGGAAGAGAAGTTGTAGAGCTGTAGACTGTTCCTATGGGATTATTTTCGCTGTATAACAAACTGAGCTTAGATATCCACATGTCCTATTTCTATACATTGATCTGCATTTTAGAAAATTAAACACACCACAACAATGACATCTCATATGTTAAAGTCAAGGAGTAAAGTGAATTAAATATAATGATTCCATTAAAAACACAAACTGATGGTTTCTAGAAAGCTAGTTAGGATATTCCTAGGTCATTTCAGATGATATTCTTGGATAACTCTCATGAAAGTTAACTGTGATAGGATGGTTTTGAGTCTAGGGTGAGCACCGCTTTCTGCTGCTACATACAACCCAGACTGATGATTTCTTGTTAAAACTAGAAAAAAGCAGCAGTAAGTATTGGGGAGAGCATTTAAAGTTGAGCCGCATCTCGGCTACATTTTAGAAATGTCCCTGGGAAAGTCCTTTAATCTTTCTGAGCCTCAGTATCGGATTCAATTTTAACTATTCCACCCTGACTACCCAACAGTCTCTTTCCAGATTTAACCAGCAGAGGTCCTCACTTCTCTCTCAGTGCTCACTGTGCCCACTCCTGCTTCACCCTTCCAGCCCTTCCAATGATCTGCACACAGTGGTCACTATCCCCTTCCATCTCTGCCAGCCAGATCCTTCCCTCCTCAATTAGGTCTGACCTATGTCCTGTCTCTCTTATTCTAATGATTCTTAAATCACTCCCCTTCTTCTCTCTCTCTGCATGTTTCTCTTAAATTGTTACGGGATTTATAAAACCAAAATCATGTTCTTGTATTGTTCTAATAGTTTCCATGCATACAAGTCTTTTTAACCCAAACAAATGAAATTATTTTAAACTCCTCAAAAGGCAGGGCCATAGGGCCACACTTTGTTTTATATTTGAGTTCTACATAACACTTAATAGTGGAATCCTTGGTATCCTACGTACATAATAGTTCATAGGCCGATGGAGCCAGCGTGACATCTCCACAACACAGGGATGGGTAAGCCCCTTTCAGTGGCTGTTTCAGGAAATTCTCCCTCTCAATATGAATTCTGCTATAAGGAGTATGCCAGCCAGATAATAACTTCTCCCTTACTAACCCCAAGTTTACTGTGAAAAAGATACGCTGATCACAATATGGGCTATGTAAACTTCAGCTCAAATGACATGGTAGATGGGAGTTTTCCCTCTTTAATGTGTTCAAGTTTTATCACTAAATATTTCTTTAATCAAGAAGATGCTAATAAATGGCATTCCCCTGAGAGTTTAGGTTGAACTCCTTTGCATTACATTATGTGACTTGCATCTGAATTTAGGTAAAATGTACTGTAGTTAAGTGCAGATTAAAATAAGCAGCCATGCTTGATTACTATGGGAATTACTTATATTTCATGTAACAGCTGAATTTGACTTAACCAAAACCCCAAATTTAATCAGATTAATAAAACTTTGAATTGAATAAACACTGAAAAACTTTAAGCCCTAAACTTAAGGATCTTCAAATCTAACACAGAAAATAGGGCATAAAATAGCAAAGATATGGCCGTTTTTACTCTTCTGTCTCATTTGCAAATCTATCAACATTTATGCCAACATCTCACACTGACCACTGA
Source organism: Manis javanica (assembly GCF_040802235.1). Taxonomy (NCBI): domain Eukaryota; kingdom Metazoa; phylum Chordata; class Mammalia; order Pholidota; family Manidae; genus Manis; species Manis javanica. The sequence continues at coordinate 58,976,188 of NC_133159.1, forward strand.
ATATTTTTCTGCATCATACCGATAACTTTATTTTTACTACTTAGTGTATGCTTTGTGTAAAAATTCAGTTTCATTGTCCTGAGAGCATCAGCACCAGGGCTCAAATCAATTTGCCCTGTCTAGACTCTATGGATACATTCAGAAAGTCCCTAGACTACTCTTTCAAATCCCTGATGTGCCCCGTCTACCAAAGCCAGGATTCATTTTGCTACTACAGAATTGAGAGGAAATTAGTCATGGTGTTCATTTGACTAGACTCTGGGGAGAAAATCTCAAGGGAGTATATTCAGTTGCATCATGGCACTGTTTGCTTTGTTCCTTATGACTGTATTTCTAAGTTGGCTTCCAGTTCTCTGCTCTGGAATGGATGTGAAGGCAAAGCCCCAAGATGTTGCTGAACCATGCATTGTATCCATGCTTTGTATGTGTAGGACTACCTCTGGCCTCGGGCCAGTAGTGCTATCTGCATCCTTACCAGAATGGCACATTAGCAGGAGCAAACTCTGCTGCTTCCAGCCTGGCAGGTGATTATAGCCATCTTCCCTAGGGGAGATTTTCTTCTCTTTAGAGGAAGCTACCTCTCTGAGCTTATTGGAAAAGTCCAAAGTTACTTACTTCTATACTTGGAAGTTTTAGACAGGCTTACTCTTCAAACACCCTTTAAGAACCTTCCTTCACTTGGTAAATGGCTGGGACAGTTTTTCCAGAGCTGCCTTTGGGGGAGAGTGACTCTGAGATTGTGTATTACTATGGAGGCTGTTCTTCTGTGATTTTCCTGCCGAGATCCTAGGGCTGGAGTGGGGTGGGGGGCTTACACAGCCATTCAAATCAATTCTGAAAATAGTCATTAACTGTTACAAAATTAGTTCTTTGCTAGGTTAGTAGGTACTAGGCCAGAGTACACATGATTTTTGAAAGTCTTTGAAGGCTCTTGAGAAGGTCAAAGCTGAAGAAAAGAATCATACATATAAACAGGTGTTTACAACATAGGGTATTTTCGTCACAATTGGGACTCCATTAAGAAGAATGCATCTATCCTTAGTTATTGGATGTAGAAATTTGAGCCACACCAAGAAGTTTTATAATGTATAGTCCATACATATACATAATTTTACTCCATAACTGATGGCACTTTTTCTTCATGAAACAGATTTATCCCAATACAGTTGGATAAAATTACATTTCCTGTGAAGAAAACCATTCTTGTTTTTTTTAATCAATGAAAACATGTATTTGACAAATAGAATTGTTATTCTGTGTTAGAGAAAATTCTTGATAAGTTTCATGCATGCACGTATGAGAGTCTTCACAGAACGTCCTGGTCCACTGGGTTTTTCATATCCATCTCAGACTTGACACTGGACTCCCTTAAATCGGTGATATGAGATCTGAGAGTGACAACTCAAGCAAGAGTTCATGATAAACCTTGCAATAAAACCTGAGAACTAGATCTAGAATATTGCCTTATTTGGAGTTTCTTCTCTCCTTTCCCTAAATACTTAGCTCTTTCAAGTTCTAAGAGAATCATTCCTGTTTGACTTAGGTTACAGAATGAGAGATATTTTCTTGTAGTCCCTCCCCATAAAGAAAAACAAACTAATTCTGAGCTAGGAGCTAAATATGGCATTCCGTTCCTTAGCTGTAGATCATCAGCATATGGCGGCTGCTCAGAAATGCATGGTCACTTGTATTTTTTGCATTTTTATCACCCAGTAGACCCTCCTGACTATAAGATCCTTCTGTTGCTGTGGACCCTGCTGTCCTGGCACCGTCTGCCACCACTAGGAGTTTGGTCCACACTGCTATGATCTGAATTCTTGTGTCCCCCCAAAATTTGTATGTTGAAATCCTAACCGCAAAAGGTGATGGGATTAGTAGGTAGGGTCTCTGGGAAGTGCTTAAATTGTGAAGGTGAAACCCTCATGAATTGCATTAGTGACTTAGAAAAGAGGCTCCAGCAATATCCCCAGCCCCTTCTGGCATGTGAGGATACAATGAGAAGCCTGTGACCCAGAAGAAGACCCCCTCACCAGACCACGCTGGCACCATGGTCTTGGACTTCCAGCCTCTGGAACTGTGAGACACATTTCTGTTGTTGATAAACTACCCAGTCTGTAGTATTTTGCTATAGGAGCCCAGATGGACTAAGACGCATACTGAAGACCATTGCCCTTACTCTTCTTCCTGCTGCCTTCTGCTGAAGCCTCGCGCATCTGTGAACTGCAGGCTATCTGCACTGCCAGCAGGTACTGCCAACACATAAGTGACACAGCCTGACCAACTAATAGCTCTGAATTAGAATAGTCCTTTATATTGTTAATTGTTGGCGAGAAGTAGCACATAGAAAGCATACTAATAACTAGGGGTGCTTATACATGGGACTCATGAAATGCTCACAAGCTTTATAATCATATTGCTGTCAAGCCTGGCCAGAATGGCCCATAGCAAACATCACAGCAGCAAAACTGACTACATAGCCATTGGTATTTATTGCTAAGATGGCAAAAATAAATTGAACAATAACACCAGACCTCATCCATTTTATATATAAATCCAGCCTCACTACACATTTTGGGACTACTCTTTACCATCTGTCTTTCCAGGTCAGGAGTAACATTAAATATTTCAAGGAAAACAAACTTTCAGGTGCAAACCTTCATAGAAAGACATCATTGCTAATATAGAAAATATAGATAAATGTATCAGACAACATTCAAAATATTAAAATCACTTGGCATAGGAGTAGGAGAGCTACTCAAATGATGATATATCTTTTATCAGATCAGAATTACATGGCAATATGATTATATATTATATAACTGGGTAAGATTAATATGGTCCTAATTGATCTTTGGGTATTAGCATAGCAGAGATGTAAGACAGTAGGGGAAGGAAGATAGTTCTTGAATCATAAGAGTTATATTTACAAAGAAAAGGAAGGTTACTTCCAACAATGGATTACAGACTTATGAATTCCAAGAGGTTTTATGAGCTAAAGATAAACCTCAAAAAAAGAGCTTTAGAAGAAGTCATGGGTGATGGTAGCACTCTGATAGGGTCTTAATGGAAATAAAGTTTTATTTGGTCATCAAAAGATAATTAAATGCCACCTGTGCTTGAGGCACTGTTTTAGGAACCAAAGGGGAAGAGAAAATATGCCACAGTTACTGTCTGAAGGACCTTAGCTACACTTGAAACTCTGAAGATGACACTGAGATGGCATATATGCCCTTGCACAGCACATTTCATTATGCTTCTCTCAATGACAGAATTCTAGCTCTATCATATATATTTTCATGGCTGCATTTCTAGTATTTTCAGTATGAGCAGGAATGCTTTATACATGTGGAAAATGCTAGCTGTTCTCAACACATTTATGGCAGAAGTAACATGGCATTAAAAATTTTCAGCATTGTCCAAAAACACTAATTTTAAGAGTATGGGAAACTAACTTCAGGAAACTATGCATTTTCAAATGCATATCAACTAATCTTTATAGCAACCCTGGGGGACTAGCATTATTAGTCCCATTCTACAGATGAGAAAAAAGAAGTTTAGAAAGATTAAGTTAATTTGTTTTCTACCATCTGATAAGTGGTAGAACTAAAATTCAAATCCAGGTCTTCTGACTATTGGCATCCTATCAAAGTAGCAACTGTTATTCAAAACATCAAGTAGAAACCAGGATATTATATTTGAGTTTGAAGTGACAAGTCAGGCATCATAGGTGGTTCAAGAAAATCAAGTCAAGCCAGGGAATAAAACCAAGGAGGCTAAGTAACTGAGTAATACATGGCATCCTTTCTAGGAAAGCCAGGTCCAGTCCATGGGGTGAATCTAATGGGGTAGAAAGTCAAAACAAAAAATGCAGGGTTCAGTTCAGGGAGTGATCTGGAGATTTCTCTGCATCAGAGGCTCCTTAATTAGCTACTTGGAACTTAGTTATGCCCATCAGTGCAGCCTCTCACAACAGCTGTCTTTGGCCTCTAATGGAGCCAGCCTTTCAGGCTCCTCACAGCCCAAAGATGGGAAGCATGAGATGGACTCTCACTCCCTCTTCAAACTACCTCCTCTGACACACTTACTTCAGCATCAATTATTATTTTTCTCCCTGTAGATTCACCAAGCATTTGGATGGTAGTGAATCTCTCTCCATAGTGTAAGGGAAGAATATACTTGAGGATGGCTGAAGAATACAACCTAGATGAGTAGAAAGAATACAATATTTTTAAGTAAGTCCAAAGTTGCCTTTAAAATTTCAGTCCTAGTGATGCTTTGGAGTTAATGTGTTATCACTAATTTGGTCAAATCATCATCACAACTTCAAATACTTTTCTTTATATACCATATCAGTTATAAGTTTTCATATATTTGTGTGATTTGATTACTGTCTGTATTCCCCATTAATTCCATTAGGGCAAGGTTCCTGGCTCGTTTCATTATTCACTGTTTTCTAAGCATGTAGGCACATACTATAGTGCTGGGCACTTAATAGGTAGGTACACAGTAAGTACTGCATGCTTGATTGAATGAATTATGTCTACATTTTTTTGATGCTTAGTTTTTTCATTTGTGAAATGGGAAAAATGATGCCGACCTTAAAGTGTTGATGTATAAATGTTTTTAAATATATAAAATATAATATCTATGCACCTATATATATATATATATATATCAAAGGCAGTAAGCACTAGATATATGATAGGTGTTATTATCGTTCAATGATAGGGTCTGTTTTTTACACAGAACAGATACATTTCCTCTCAGATGGCAGCAAAATATTAAATATTGAGCATACAGGAAATTATTTTTAAAGAAAAGATCTAGGAGAGTGACTGAAAAGATCATGGCATCATGATTTCAAGATGTGCTAAACTCAGTATCAATTACATGTGCATTATCCAACTCATCTTGCCTTTTCACAGATGTGCAGGGCAGATTAAAAAAAAAATGTAAAAAGGAGGAGGAGTAGGAACTGCTAGATACCAGAGAGAAATGAAAATTTCTGTGAACATGCTGCTATAGCAACCTGTCGGTTTACTGTGCTGCTTGGTACTTAAGGCTTGAAAACAATATGATATCATTTATTCCTAGGAACAGGCTGAAGAATATCATGCATCAGTGTCTCAGCCCCAAGGGGTATCTATCTTTAGTTGCACCTTTGAATAAATTAATGTTATTATAATATATTAGGACATTTTAATGATTTCAGACTTTATTAGGCTATTTAAAATGTATGTCTTGTTTACTTTATCAATTTTAATGAAATTAGTAATTTTAGATTAGACACCTTTGAGCTGCCTTACTTGTGACAGTGTGATTCATTCAGAGAGGATATTGCCTTTTAACCAACCTTACATCAAATAAACAAAGGCTACCATGCAGGTGTCCATCCTCTCCGGACTGCAGTGAGACTTGTATCCCTGACAGCCTGGCCTATGACTAGATTTCTCCCCTCTGGTTTAAATGCTTTTCTAATATCAATGTGCCCTTGATTTTAATGTCAAATTTCATCCCACAATATCCCAACACAACCATTTTGCAGAAACTACTACATTTACAAAAAAGAAATCCTGGAAAGTCAGAATTGAGCAACAGAGACCAAGAAATCCGCTTCCTTTCTGTAATAATATACTGGGTTTACAGTGTCCTACAATCTAAGATGATGGGTACATTTGTATTAATATTCTCTCATCAATCTGAAAGTGTGTTAAAATAAGAATGGCTCTATACTTCGTTGCTATTCAAAGACTGCAACTCATCCTTGCAACAGAGTGTGTTCAGAATACCATGTGAGATGCTGGGAACTCAGTGGTGACCAGGCTGAATCCTCACTCCCAGGCAGGTTATATATTAGGAGGGCAGATGATGAGAAAAAAAGATGAGTATAGTTTAAAAAGTGCTCTGAAAGAGGTGAATGCATGGGAGTACATCTGGAGAGCTTCCTCTCCTAGTAGAAAAAGCTCAGGGTAGTTTTCCAAGAGCAAGTGAAATTGGAATTGAGACTAAAGGACCAGTGGAAGGCAATCAGTCAAAGGAAGCCAGGGATGGGTTTGAGTGTATAAGTGTAAGGGGCTTATAAACAAAGACTCCAACATATCAAGAGGCCTGAAAGACAGAGGTCATGTCACAATTTGGGACCTAAAATATTTCTGGATGGCTATAGCCCCTGTTGTGAGATGGTAAATGGCAAGATTCACAACAAGAGAGGTGAACAGGGGCTAGAACATGAAGGTTTCCCATGCTATACTGTGGTGTAAGGATTTTATTCCAGGGACTACCAAGAACCACTGGAGGGATAAGAAGCAAAGGTGGAGAGATCAGATGTTTTTTTTGGAAATACTGCTTTGAATTTTAAAAACACAACAAAAATAGCTATTTACTAGTACACTGTGTATGCAGTATTACCACCTCGATTTTAGTAGATCCCTAAACTCAGCACAATCTCTCCTAAATCTCTTTTCCTGTGCTCCCAGCCTCAGCTAATGGCTTCACCATTCACCTTGTTATTGAGATAGGAACCTTGGAATCACCTTCAAATGATCCTTTCCATATATCTAATCAGTCACTGAAATATAAAAATGCCGCCTTTTCTCTCTCCTGCTTTTCACCTGTACAGCCAATACCCTAGTTTAAGCTGTATTTTATATCTTCCTCACCCATTCCTCCTAACTGCTCTGAGAAATATCTTGTGAAGGCAAGGTGCAGATCATTTTACTACTCTTGAAAACTCCTTCAATGGCTTCTCAATACCTATGGAATCCAATCTGAATGTCTTATATGACAGTTAAGAACCTCCAAATTTTGCTTTAAGGTGCCTTTCTAACCCTACCTCCTATTATACCTGACTACACATCTGTACCTCAAGGCATAAAAAATAACCTCTCCGCATATGCTTATGTAACATTAGCCATGTTCTTTCCATGCCTGTGATCATTGTTGGCCTCTTGCAACATTTGGAAATATTGTTCATTTGATATCCAGCAGAAAAGTGACCTTTCACTGAAGCATTTGTTAATGTTCTGACTTGAATTGAATGGACTCTCATGTATTTTCAAAGATTTGACTTAGAGTTCCCTTAGCATCTTCTTGCTGAGTACATATTTCGTTTTGGTAACTTTCATGACAAGCCATAAACTCCAAGTCAGGGGATGCAAACTAGAGGTGGTTTACTTTCAGCTTGTTTGGCCCAAAGTTTTAAATATAATACTATACATATATGTGTTACATGGACATGTGTTCTCAGTCCCTAGCATTAAAGTGCTCCCATTTGTTTCACATTATTTGCCCTTTGTCGCCCTAGCCTTGGATGAAAAGTTATCACAGGGGTAACAGAGTTGCACTGGTAAGACTTTAGTTATGAAAAGGAGTGAAATTCATCAGAATGAAATTAAATAAATAAATAAGAGACAATATTAGAAAGGCGGGTTCCTTATAATAATGCAAAGACTTAGTTTCTTTTCAAATTTTTCAAATTATCTCATAGATAAGCGCTTAATGCTTGTTTGGTGAATGAAGAAGTATAATCTCAGATCAGCAGGGAACATCATTTTTAATGGGTGGTAATGAGGTTATTTCAGTATATTTCTAAATCAAAATATGTAACTGCTTACTCTTGTAAGAATGGCCTTGCAAATGAGAGAATGGGGAGGGCTGGGAGAGGATTAATTGAATAAAGTTGTGGTGTAAAATCTAGAAGAGGGATATCTTGATACAATAGTTGGGAAGTTAGGGGCTTGCCTTTTTTTGGTTCATTAAATCACTTTATTGAGGTATGATTTACATATATAAACCTGTATTTATTTAATATATACAACTCAGTGAGTTTGGGGATAAGTATATGCCTGCAAAACCATCAACACTGAGGCCATAGACATATCCACCAACTCCCAAGATTTCTTCGAAATTGATTTTACTTCCCATTTTCTACTTGCCTTCAACAAGGCATTTCATCTTTGTAAGATAAAGTATTTTTTTTCTCAGGCATAATCTACTTAGAATTATGCAAGGAATGGGTAAGATAGTACACAGTGAGTTATATAATATATGTTGTTAAGACTGCAAAGTCAGCATGTCATTAAATTTGCCCTTGAAAATGCTTTAAACTTTCTTACACTAAGCTAAAATATTTTACAAGAGTCTCTAAAATGGGGGGCAAGTACCGCAAGGTGGGTACAAAGTGACCTCTGGAATATAAGAAGAAAATACTAGCATATCCATTTATGTTGTATTTTCTTCTCATTTAAATTTTTTTTATCTGTTTTAGATCATTTAGTGCTTGTAATATACTAGTTCAGAAATGCAGATACATAATTTACAAATAAGTATGCATATATTGGTATTTTTGCTTATGTACTGAGTACAGTAGTAAGGCCGTACCATTTAAATTATTACTATCATTTATTTATCTCTTCTTTTCCTGTGTTTCATGCTGCACCCGAAGCTTGAAGAGTTGACTCTATGTAAGCAAAATGTAAAATGTGCACATTTTGCAAAGCTACCATATATGAAAATGCTTTGAAAATCATAATGTGTTATATAAGTGTAATATATTCATAACTTTGACATAAATGAATTACATGAAAAACAGCAAAGAAAGAGGCTCAGTGAAGACACAGAAATATTTTAACTCATTTTTCTGGTTGCCTTGAAAATAATAAAAGGGAAGAAGACTCTCTCTCTTTCATATCCTTCATCAAACTGAGTAACTCAGATGAAATTTATGGCCTGTCTAGATGATCAGGTAGTAAATATCTAGAATAGGAAAATAGGAGAGGAAAGGTTACTCCACTTCATTATGATTTCTCACTTCTGCAAAGCCAAGAGAGTTCATCTCACCTCCGTAAAGCCAAGAATGAAAAGTCATCATTCCCTAAAGTGAGAGCCTAACCTGACTGAAAAAGGTCCTCATACATCTGTAAAGTGAACATGGCATACTCTTCCTGGGTGATTTTAGGCATTTTCCTCTCCATTCAATGTACCTGTATGCATCTGTGCATGCATGTTTTATGCACATAGATAATTAATCCTTTACAACAAGGCAAACTGGTAACGATTGTCACATTTCCTCTGAAGCATTCTGGAGAGGTGTGCTAACATATTTGTTGTAAAGAACGACAAAAACGCACACACTAAATTTGAAATTCATTGCTTAAAATGTCAAAATAGTACAGGTTCTCAGCATCAAATACAAAATGTTCCATTCTTTAGGTACACATTTGTTTTTTAATTGATACATTGATCATTTTTTAACATTTTACTAGGTATTTGTTTTTCTTTCATGGAGGTAATATGTATCTACCTCATTTGTAACCTTGGCATCCCTATCTTCCATTATGATGGAGGATTAAGAAAGAAACCCTGTTGAAACAGACGAACTCCAAAAAGCATTGCTACCATTCGCCATTCGTCTGAAAACAGGCAAAGTGAATACAGTACTATTTTAAAAGGCCTGGAGCTGTTAAACACATCATAAGAAACCAGAAGGCATGTGTTTCGAGGCAGCAGGCTTGGTTTTGAGGAAAGCTAAAAAAAGGAGGAAATTCAACCAAGCAAACAAATAGCAAAATTCTGATATAAGACAGATGGTAAGGCCATCTTCACAAAGTGATATAAAACCCAGGCTTTTGCAATACCTATGGAAATGTTAGTCCATTCCAATTTAGTTTATTCTTTTAGTCTCAGTCCTGAGTAAATGTACTGCTCTCAAGCCACAGGTTAACTTAACATCATGTCCTCAAAGACGTGCTTTGTCTAACAGTTCTTTACCTGTTCTGAGAGTATCTTTCACTGCAAAGAAGGCATATATTCCTTTTACGCAGCCTTCTCTATTATCAAGAAAAACAAAGTTAAAATTTTTGGCTCTCTATGTAATTGAACTCTGAACTCTAATTTTTCCAATCTTAAATGTATATGGAGTAAAATAAAGTCTATTAAGACTATCCTCTGCCACATATGCTGAAAGAGACTATCATGTTAAAAAGTAACCGTTATATATCAAGGGATAATATTTTATTAACAAACATATGATTTTCATCATTCACAAGATGCTTATCTAAACAGTGCAGTAAACTGAAGGTCAAATGGCTAATATTTCTAATACAAAACTAATGACATCATCCATGAGGGAGACTGTTCAGGATTTATCTTCAAAGATGGCATCTGATGATTCTTACCTCTTGATACTCATGTCCCTGTGTTGCCCCTCCCACACAGAATAGGGTCACCCTGTGTAACCAATAAGATACTGCAGAAATGACACAGCACGACCCTGAGTCTAACTTACCAACAATTTCTATCTACCTTGCTCTCTCTTGGATCACTCATCCTGGGGGAAGTCAACTGCCACATTGTAAAGACAGTCAAGCAGCTCTGTGAGCAGGTCCATGTGGGATTAACTGAGGCCTTCTGACAATAGTCGGCACTAACTTGCCAGGCACATGAGCGAGCCACCGTGGAGGCAGCTCCTCCAGCTCCAGTCGAGTCTTCCAAGGACCAGTGCCAGGTAGCATGTGACTGCAGCCTGCTGAGCCACCCTGAGCTCTACCTGTCCAGACAAGTGGCTCCCGGATGCCTGACCCACAGATTCTGTATGAAGTAATAAATGCTTCCATATAAGCCTCTAAGTTTTGGCTTAATTTGTTACTCGGCAATAGATAAATAATCAAGGCAGTATACGCAGGAAGGGGCCCAGCCTAGAGGCTGACAAAGCCACAGTGTGTGTCCTGATGGCATCTTCACACAGAGTGCTCTTGGATAGGTCAAGTCTCTTGTGTTTCACTTTGTGATAAGTAAATTGAGGATAATGAATTGTACCTCATGGAGGTCTAAAGAATAAATGAGATAAAATAAATGAAATAAAAATCACTGAAAAGTGGTTTGTCCTCAGTATTTGTTTTTTTCTTGTTTTAAAATTGGGCTTAGTTGTTTTTTCTTTTTTAAGGTTTTCAAGCAGATTATTCCCAGTACACAGAAATGGATTTTATAGGATGAGAAGAACCGTAGACAGAAATAAGCCCAGGAATATTCAGGGATTGCTTCTCTTTAATTTTATTGGTTTGGTTTACTTCTTATATTTATTTGAATAAAGACCTGCTTTTAAAGATCTTGACTTAAGAGAGATGAGTTTTTACAAACATTCCCTTAAGAGAGCAAGTTATTTTTGAATGTTTTTGTAAGCCTGAAGTATAAAAGATCTCTAGGAAATAAAACTCCTGATCTTATAAAAACTCTGCTCTACTCTGACAAGGTCTCTTGATAGCTTCATGTTCCCTTAGCAACCTTAAGGTCAAGAAAACTACTTGGAGGCATTCCGTATCTGTTTCTTCTCTGTGTGTCTACCCTCACTCCATTATTTCTGTGTCTCTGACTAAACAAATCGGGAAATTATAAGTGAGTGTTTGTATGTATAGTCTTTTATTTTGCTAATTCATAAATGACCTACAATGCCTTTACCCTTGGCTTTTAACATTGACATTTCAAATCATTCTTGATAGACTCTGAAGTACCCTGATCTATACTAGGTGGTGTAGTATAAGTGTTAAATCCACAGATTCTGCATGAAGATTTATAGGACTTTTTGAGTTCAAATCCTAGCTCTACCATTAACTTTATGAACTTGTGCAAGTTACTTAAAACCACTCTGTACTTTGATTTTCCCTAAGCAAAAGGTGAGAATAACAGTATCTACATTTATAGGTTTTTTGTGAATATAAAATGTTAATATTAATAATTTAGAATGGTGCCTGTCAAACAGCAGGTAACTGTTACATCGATAGCTTTTCATGTTAATGAGATAAATACCGAGCAGCCTGGGCCCTGAAGGTAGCATGGTAGTCACTTAGTGAGTATAGCAACAATTAATTCAGCAACCAGAATCCTTCTCACTCCTACCCCATACATATACTCAGTATGCTTTATTATAGCTTTGAGATGGATTTGTATGTTCTAGTGGTATATGAAAGTTTGGATATTTCTTCAGCTATAACCCTAAAAAGTGATAAATGTACATTTCACTCTGAAATGAAAATATGTTTGCCTTTGACAAATGCATTTGATTTTCACAGCTTCTAGATTTTCTCCAGGTATGTGAATGTGTTGGGGAGGAGCAATGATTGAGGAGAATCAATCTACCTTTTTTTAGCAGTGATTCTAAACTCCTTTGAAAATCTCATAACAGCTATGTTCTATCTCCATCTCCCTAGTAGGAAAAAAAATCATCGAAGCTATGACTATGGACACAAATTGTCCCTTTGCTGTATTTGCTATAGGCAAAGAAAGTGGACTGAGGATTATTGTAGCCTTTTGTGACAATGCCTGCTGAATCTAGGAAAGAGGAAGAGCAAAAATAAAAAAATCAGGATATCACAAAATAGCGGAAACAAAATGGACCTTAACAAAAGAGTTTCCACTTGTACTACTAAGAATAATTATGTTTCTTAGCTTTTAAGAGAGGTATGACACAGATTCAAAAGTTCACATCATTATTTAAACTGTACTTCCTGGAGAACCAAGGATGTAGGGGGCTGGGGCACCTGCAAGGGAGTCCTAATGGAAGAGAGGGCTCTGAACAGGGAGAAGTGAGGCTCCACTCATCTACCAGAGAAGAGCAGCTTTCAGAGATATTACTTTCTGGGTTTCTAAATTAGATTGTATTTGAGCTACAGATTTCATAAGTTTCAGAAGACTGAGAACCACTCTTCCAGATGTTTGTCCACATTAATGATTACAAACTGGAAACATCTCAACCTGGATTATCAGAAACTGAGAAATGTTCATATGGGCAGATATACAATCTTGCAATGTGGGGATAACGGTGACCATGGACAAGTTTATCTATGTACGTAAAAACATGGGGGCTACCAAAAAGCCACAAAGGGGCAGATTTGGAATCAGTGAAAGTATTAGTTAGTAAAAAGAAATAAAGATTGAACACCCCAAATTGCAGAAGAAATTGCATATAAAATAGCTGCAAAATAATTTAGGTAATACCAGAGTCGGTTACTCAGAAAAGTGGGACAGTTAATGGGGATATACTTTTTTACTGAGGCTGATGTTGAAAAGGGAGGATATCTTCCACACATCCTCTTTTGATTACAGTTCAAGAAAAAATGTGCCTGCTTATGTTACACTCATTCTCATCCATTATGGCAATATTTAAATTCTTATTTGATTTCACCAGTTTTCTGTTCAGACATTTAGCTGAAATTAGTTATGAGACACAGAACAAGTAAGGAAACCCCATAAATATATTTTGGACCATTAAAAATTGCCAGTATTCGCTTTTTTAACTAAAAAATGGCAATTGCATATGGTCCAACCTAACATTTTCTTGAATAATTCCTCCCTAATTTTTATGGAAAAAAAGTATAAATACCATCACCTCTGCATTACATCTTTCCGTTAACCCGCAGGTGCTCAATGCTTCTTTGACAGCTTGGCAAGAGCAGCTGAAGAGGTTTGAATGAAATACTGGTTGAAAGTACAGAGAGAGTAGTCAAGTCTTGTCTTCTTCCCTCATTCAACAACTCTAGCTGAGGCTTTCTGTGGCTTCTCAAGGTAACAATAATGAAGAACTGAAGTTAGAGTAGCCCTAAAATTTCATTAGTTTTTAACCATGTACCTTATCTCTTCTACAGCCCCTATAGTGGCAGAATATCTAAAACACAGTGTTCTACAAAACAAATGTTAAAATGTCTAGTGGGAGAGTAAGCGGGTGAAAGGGTTGAGGCTTATCAAGGAAGCCAGGCAGCGGCCGCAGCTTTGATTGCTTTTGGAGTGCACTCATGGAAACTGCGCCCCAGTCTTTCAAGAGCTGGTTTACTTCCCATGTAAACATGGCTGCCAGCAAGAGCAATAGGGTGCTGGCTTGGAAGGCAAGAGAAAAACTAAAATGCATCAGTCATGGGGCATTTGCAGGCATTTCTGAGATCATATGAACCAAAGTTGACATTTCTTCTTGATGTTGTTATCTACTCATCCCTCCCACGTGGGCCCCTTCAGTTTGCCTAACTGTGAGGAGGCTGCTGAGAATCATTCAAGCCAGTTAAAGAAACTGCTTAAGGTAAGTATCTGAAACACAAACACATTAGCTTAAAGTGCTTGAAACACAGTAGTAATCACAAAGTCCTTACTTCTTCTCTCCTTTGTACCATTCAAAGGCCGGAGGCGGCACACCTGCTCCTTCACATCTGATCAGTCCACTGCGTCCAGGGGCCACTGTGCCAGATTTAATTTCCTGAATTGTAGGAGCAACTGAAAAAGAAACAAAGAAACTGGTGGGTAAGTAAAAATAATCTTCAGCAGAAATATAACACACATATATTTTTATTCCTTCTATATTCAAAGCAATCTTACACCTCATATGCCAATGCATCATATCTTCAGTATTTTATGCTTCTAATACAGGACCAGTCATTTTCAGCTTCATTTTTCACATTGGACAATAGATGAATGTTCCCAGGGAGTACAGAGTAAATGCAATACATTCTGGCCTTGCTTCCTATTGGAAAAATGGCATTTTTGAGGGGAACACTTCATCTGTACTCCAGTCAAACTACACTCCAATAATAACACATTTATTGAGTGATCACTGGGAGCCAGTCACCGGGCTAGGAGCTTCATATTCATGATTTCCTCACAGTAATACTCTAAGCTATAAGGCATTACCCTATTTTACAAATGTGAAAACTAAAGCTCAGAGAGGTTAAATAATTTGTTTAAGGTCGCACAGCTACTCAGCTGCAGAATTTGGATGTGATGTCAGACATGTTGATGCAAAACCTGAGCTTTCAATATTCTGCTTTTCCTTGCCTACTCCCTATGCTTCAGGACTAGCAATTTTCTTATGTTGTTACTTCTACCTGGAATGCCATTCTTCTCCATTTGCATAGGTTCAAGGTCGAATTTAGGTGTCACCATCTCCATACTCTACCCTGTGGCTGAAATACCTATCCCTTCTCTGAGTAGTTTACATAAATCTCTCATACCATTCACTTTCTATGTTATATTGTAATTATTTATAGGTATGTCAGCTGCCTGAAGGCAGGGTATCTGATCCATCTTTGCATATTCAAAGATCAAAGCACAGTGACTGGCACAAAATGATGCTCAAAAAGCTTCTTTGTACCACAAAGCAATTTAACTCCCTTGACATTGTAAGTCTGGGAAGAGGAAATCCTGGAGCAAAATACCTCTAAAAACTGAAATCAGTCAAAGGGAGAAATAAGTTTAAAATCTATTTATTGCTTACAAACTGCAGTCCAGGACTGTCTTTCTCCTCTGCTCTAGAAGAATCCCTCCCCTTAACCTCTCAGGTTCAGACATGCCCTCAGTTACCCAGATAATTACTCATTGACATGACTCTTGCCACCCCTGAGGATATGCAAATGTACTAAAGCCATACTTCTTTCCACCTCTGAATGCCTACTGATATGCAGATGCACTAAAGGCAGGTGAGATATTCTGGAAATATTACAATTTTACCTACAGGCCACCCCTCTAGAAATCTTCCTTATAATTTACTTGTTCCCCCTCTTTCAATCAAACTAATGACATAAAATAGCAATAGCAATAAAATCATGATAATCCTCAAGCCAGAAGACTCATCCTATGCAGATTAAGTGAATGTACTTTACAGCACAATCTCTTACTAAGCACAAAATATGTTTCTTTACTTGTTTACTCATTCCTAACAACCATGCTAGATTGCGCACAAAAATTTTACCAAACATTAGACAAAGATAAGCCTCTCTTTAAGCAGTTTTTTTTTCACAACAGCAACATAATCATGATAATTCTTAAGCCAGAGAATTCAGCTAGGTTCAAAGTCCCATGTAGATTAAGTCCAAAGCTTGTCCATTCCAGCCATCATGCAGCAGCTGCAGCCAGGGGGCGCATCCAGGACACAAGGATTGTAGAAGCAAATAACTGTGATTTTGGGGGACCACTTTGCTGTTATTCCAAGAATACACAAGAGGCCAGCTTCCAGGCCTTTTCCTCAAGGTGCCAGAAGAGCCAGCTATCACCGATCCATATGTTGAAATGTCCAAGGCCACGTCCATTTTATTCCTAATCGTTGCACCCATCCTTGCAATTCATGTTCAATAAAGTGGGTGCTTTGATCACTCTAAATCACCTGTGGCCTGCCATAGGCTGCAAAGAGATGCTGTAGGCCCATCTTGGTGGTTTGCTGATCTGCAGAATGTGCAGGGCACTCCTGGGCTCAGCTGACTTCTTCAAAGGTCAATGGCAAGCCCACCAATGGGCTACAGCCCACATTGTCTTTTGCCCATGTGCAACAAACACTGATGTAACCATTGGACCACTTCAGAGGCAGACTTTCCTTCTAGTCAGCACACCTGGGCCAATGTGTCTGCTTCATCATTCCCTTGGGATGCCAAAGGCAAAATGACCAGTCACATGATATATGGTAGGTGTTTGTGCCACACCACTCCATGGCCTTTGGGTCCAGTCTCTCAGCCACCCCATGATGGGATAGGTGTTCCTATCTTTGTCAGAGCTCTTCCGGAAATGAGCTCCATAGCCAGCAAGGTGTGGTACACAGCAGCCAGTTGCTTCTCTATCAAGGTGACCCAGACCTCTGCTCCTTTCATGGTTGTGTCCAGGCTCTGTTTGGCAGCAGGAGCAGTGGCAGTGGCAGCAGCAGTAGCCTTAGGCTCAGACCATGGGCTGGGGATGGCATGGCCAGCAATGGTGGCGGTGCCTCCATGACCCCATGAGTGTAGACACATGTCCCTTGGCATGAGCGCCACTTCTCCCCATCATTTCCTAGGGCGGCCCTCCCAAAGGTCATACCCATTATAACAGATTTTGGGTTTAGAGGAATACTGCCAACTATGCCAGATGTAAGTTTGAGGAGAGGAAATCCTGGGACAAAATACCTCTAAAAACCGAAATCAGTCAAAGGGAGAAATAAAGTTTAAAACCCATTTATTGCTTACAAACTTCAGTTCAGGGCCCTCTTTCTCCTGTGCTCTGAAAGAAGCCCTCCCCTTAACCTCTCAGGTTCAGACATGCCCTTGGTTGCCCAGGTAATTACCCATTGACATGGAGATGAACTTCTCTCCATCCCTGAGGATATGCAAATGCACTAAAGCCATATTTCTTTCCACCTCTGAATGCACACAGGAAGAGTATCATACTGGGTGTTAACAAGCAGGGTTTCTATGCAGATATACTAAAGCCAGGTGGCACCATCTCCATACTCTACAATTTTACCCACAACATGATGAAGCTTACATTTTAGGTGGGGTGGGGAATGGGAGACATACTGCAAACAGTAAGTAAAATAAATAAGTAATTTAAATATAGTGTTATAAGATGGTATGATATATGCTAAAAATAATAATAATTATAGCAAGGTAAGAGAAATTAGAGCAAGAGATGAATTGCCATTTTCTTTAGGGTATTCTGGATGCAGATGAGTAAGTTTGCTATATGGGTTACCTAGAGAAAGCCTTCCAGGAAGCCGGAACAGCTTGCAGTAAAGGCCGAGGCTGAAGCAAGCCTTGTTTGAGAAATACCAAGCAGATCAGTATGGCCAGAACAAAGAGAAAGAAGGGAGAATTGCAGGAGATGAATGATGGTTAATTTTATGTCAACTTCCCTGGGTCACAGATTGTCCTGATATTTGCTGAACATTATTTCTGGGTGTGTCTGTAAGGGTGTTTCTAAATGCAATTAGCATTTGAATCAGTCTATTCAGTAAAGTACATTCTCCCTTCCAATGTGGGTTCACATCATAGGTTCTGTTGAAGGCCTGAATAGAACAAAAGGCAGAGGAAGGGAGAAGTCACCTCTTTGTCTGACTGCCTGAGCTAAGACATCAGTCTTCTCCTAACCTCAGACTGAGATTTATACCTCTGGGTCCCCTGGTTCTCAGGACTTAAGACTCAAATCGACCTACACGATCAGCTTTCCTGTGTCTCTGGCTTGCAGACAGTAGTTTGTGGGCCATCTCAGCCTGAATAATCAAGTAAGCTAATTCCTCATAATATAATCCATATGTGTGTGTGCACGTGTGTATGTGTAGGTATGTATAAATATAGATGTGTGTACATAGATAGATACACAAATGTGCATGTATATATCTATATAGTACTATAGATATGTGTACATACATACATTATTAATTCTGTTTCCTGGCAAATCCTAATACATGGGGTCAAAGGATGGAAGATAAGATAGGACTTTGAGGGCCATTTTAAGGACTTGGCTTTTACTCTGAGTGAAATGATGAACCACTATAGAAGAGGGATAGAATCTGACTTTTATTTTGAAGGTATCACTCTAGCTGCTATGCTGAGAGAAGGCCATGGCAAGACCAGGATGAAAGCTGAGGACTAGTAGGACGTATGTTCCGAGCAAGGAAGTGATGCTGGCACCTCAGATTAGTGTGGCACCACTGAACATAGTGGAAACTGATTGGATTTGGGGTCTGTCATGAAGTTGGAGCCAAGAGGATTTCTTGACAGATATATAAAAAAGGAGGAGTCCAGGGTGACTTGATTTGGTATAACTGGAAGGTTGGAGTACCTGACTGAGATGGGGAAGACTGTAAGTTGATGAGTTTTGTAGAGAAACTTTAGGAGCTGCATGCAAGTATCATTTTTTTAATAGACCATTTATTTAGAGCAGCTTTAAGTTCACACGAAATTAAGCAGAAGGTAGAGAAATTTCTTATATACTCCTTACTCCAGTACATGCACAGACTCTCCATTACCAACATCCCCTACTAGAGTGGTACATTTGCTACGATTGATGGACCTACAGTGACACATTACTATAGCCTGAAGCCCATAATTTACATTAGGGTACTCTTGGTGTTACATATTCTGTGGGTTTGGAAAAAAGCATAGTGGCATATATCCATCATTATAAAGTATTTACACTGCCCTAAAAATCCTCTGTGTTCTGCCTTTTCATTTCTACCACCCCTGGTAGCCACTGATGATCTTACTGTCTCCACAGTCTTGCCTTTTCCAGGATGTTATAAAGTTGGAATCATACAGTACACAACCCTTCCAGATTGACTTCTTTCATTTAGGAATATACATTTAAGGTCCCTCATGTCTTTTTAGCACTGAATAATATTCCATTATCTGAATGTACCACAGTTTACTTATCCATTCACCAACTGAAGAAGTTCTTGGTTGCTTCTAAGCATTAGCAATCATAAACAAATCTGCTATAAAATCTATGTGCTGGAGGGGAAGGCAGTATAGCACAAAGTGTCAAGTAGTGACTCTACAGCGTCTTACCAAGCCAACGGACAGTGACTGCAATGGGGTGTGTGTGGGGGGGGGTACTTGATAATGGGAGGACTCTAGTAACTACAATGTTGCTTATGTGAAACCTTTATAAGACTGTATATCAATGATACCTTAATAAAAAAAATCTCTTTGCTGGTATTTGTGTAAACATAAGTTTTCAACTTCTTTGGGTAAATACCAAGGAGTGTAATAGCTGTATTATATGGTAAGACTATGTTTAGTTTTGAAAGCAATTGCCATATCATCTTCCAAAGTGGCCATACCATGTTGCATTTCCACCAACAATGAATGAGTGTTCCTCCAGGCATTTGGAGTTGTCAGTGTTCCAGATTTTGTTCATTCTAATAGATGCATAGTGGTATTGTTTTAATTTGCATTGCACTGATGATATGATGTGGAGTGCTTTTTCATATGCATATTTGCCAGCTACTGTCTCTGGTGAGCTGTCTGTCTGTTGAGGTCTTTGGCCCATTCTTAAATTGAGTTGTTTGGATTCTTATTAGTTTTAAGAGTTCTTTATGTAATTGGGATATTTACATGCACCTTTTGCAAATATTTTCTCCCATATTGGCTTACTTGTCTTTTCATTCTCTTGATAGTGTATTTCACAGAGCTGAAATTCCTAATTTTAATGAAGTTCAGCTTATCATTTACATCTTCTATGGATTGTGCCTTATGGTATTATATCTAAAAAGTCATCACCAATCTCAAGGTCATTCAGATTTTCTCCTATGTTATCTTCTAGGATTTTTAATGCATGTCTCTTCTCATAAATATTTTCTTTTCTACTAATCTTTTAAAAGTAATACATATTTTAAATAACACTATGAGAAAGAGCTCAATAAAACAGGAACCTTGAAGATACAAATACTAAGTCATTCAGACGAATAACCTGAGTAAACATACATTTTAGATATATTTTAAGTTTCTTTAGAAAGCAATAAAAAAGTACAGAGTTTAATGATTTTTTTCAATATGCAGTGAATATGAAAAATGTAAACACCTATCCAATAGAACATTGCCTTTCCTTTTAAAAATACCCTAGCAAATTCTTCATTTTCTGTTAAGGGTGATACTTCACTTTGAAATTAAAGCACCTCAATTTCTCTGTGGTATTTTTATTCTTAATAGCAAAGGTTCAATTTATAGTTGTGGGAAAAAAAATTTCAAGGAAATATTTTTATTAAAGTGCTTGCTAATAACTTGGTGAAAAACAATGAAAAGTGTTTACCAAAAATGTTTGACCAATAAAATATTATGAGCTAATACATACAGATATGTATGTACACATAGAAATAAACACTCTGTTATACAATATAAGGAATCATTTAATAGATTTTAACTTTCTTTGTTAAGCAAAGATTCATGTCCCACCATAAAAGATAATATAATATACAAAAGACATCTATTAAAATAACCTCACTTATTTATCAATTATTATGACACTGTTTTGCTTATGAGAGGTATAGGTAAGATTGTATTTTCACTTTTCTTCTCACAGGCTTTCATCTTTCTCTCTCCCTGTCACACTAAGAGGCCATAATCTTTTATGATATCCAAGTATTATTGAAGATGAAATAACCATATGCAACAGGAGATCCATCACAGCTTCTATTGATAACCTGGTTAGTTTAATTACTCTCTTGTTTGTCACGGGGGCCATGACTCATTACAAAAAAAACCATGAAATCCAAAACACTGCCTGAAAACCCACACATAATTAACTGAATAACAACCTAATTTGTCATTAAAAGGTATTTATGCAGTACAGTGTGCATATGGCTCAGGAGCTTTAACACACAAGATAAAAGGAGATGATTCTGTTGTCTAGGGGTTCACAGGCTGCTCTGATGGACTGGAAAGTGGAAACATACCTAAAGTATCATATGAAGCATAGATAAAGAGTGAATCAAGAATGAGCATGACCTATAAGAAAAAGTCCTAAGAGCAGTTTGTGTGTTAGAGAATTAAAGTGCTATGGGCTATGGGTAATTAATGTGGAGAGGGAAGTCTCATGTAGATTTCATTTTGAGGTTAAAATTATAAACTTGAACTTGAAGCCTCTACTGATTTTTCCTGGGGACATGAATCAATCCTTATTCATATTATTCTGCCCCTTTTGAAAATGACTATTCAACAGAAAGGGGATTCATCCATTTATTCTTCCTTCCTTCAATTTAACAAATATTTTTATTAGGGATCTCATTAATGAAAATAATAATATTCCTGGCCTGGTAGGGGTAACATTCTTGAGGACGACATGTGTGTGTGTGTGTGTGTGTGTGTGTGCATGCACTTGTGTCTGAGTAAATAAATAAAAAATAATAGTAAGGGAGTGATGCAAACTAAGATGGCAATCGAGCAGGGTAAAAGCAAAAGGAATAGCTGGGTGTGTTATATGTTGAGTCACAGACCTGCTTCTTGGTAAGGCAGTATTTGAGCAGATAATTGAATGATGTGAAAAAAATGGATTGTGTGATTATCTGTAGGAAATTATTAAATAGGAAACAGAAAAGTCAAAGGTCCTGACTGGAGGGCATATTTGAGGTGGAAACATGCTTAACACGTTAAAAGAGAAGCAAAATGGTCCACATGGCTTGAGCAGGTAAGTGATACGAAGTATCTAAAGAGAAAGGTGGGCAGGCAGCTAGGGCTCAGATTCTACAGAGTCTGGTAGCCCGTGGTAAACCTCTGCAGTTTATTCTAAGGAGATGAGGTTTTGGAGATTTTGAGCGGAGTAGCAAAATGGTTTTATTAACATTTTATAAAGATTCTTTGACTGCTATGTGGAACATGATCTGCAGAGAGGCAGGAAACAGGCAGAGTGAGGCTATTATACTAATCTTTAGGATGATGAGAAAGTCATTGGACAATCCATAGAAAAGGCAGGAATTGAGAGAAAATTTAATTAAATAGATCACTGGTCACATTGGACCTATGTCAACTCATTTTAGTTAACTGGAGGTGACAGGATATTTTTAGGTGAAATTCCAAGTTTGCACAATTCTGAACCGTATAACTTTGTATATATAAAAGACTTTAATGGACAAGAAATATCTGATTATATGCAGTAGGTTTCTTTTCAAGGGTACATCTCAGAGACTGTAATATCCATGTATGCCTTATGACTCTCCTAGAGTATGGAGTTTTTCCAAACATGTGAGACCACAGAATTGCAGAAGGTTTTATATTACAGTTCATGTGGGCCTAATATTTCTTGAGATAAATCCTGGGTATGTTGGACAGTTGGATTATTCTACATCCTACATTAAGTGATTCATAACTTTGCAGGTCAACTATCACCAACTGGTTCAACAAGTTTCTATGTACTTTTGAACTATAACATACTCATGAATTTTATGTGACAAGGCCTCAGTTATTTTGATCATAAGGATATGGTTGTTTATTTGCCAGAAATATATACCTCACAACAATTATGACTAATTAAATCCCAAAATGGAGCTTTAACAGTGAATTATAAGTATGCTTAACTAAGCTGTACAAAACACTTATTTTCCACTAAAATGTTCCATGTTACAAGAAATCATCTTGGGCCCTTCTAGGAAAGATGATCAAATAAGACATGAGTGATTGCTCCCAGAACCTATTTCTTTACCATCACGCTCCATTGCTCTGTGACTTTTGACCTTGACCCAGTAGTGTAAGCTGTCCTTACAGGGACTGGGAGTAAAAGTGTGCACCTATAGGCATTTGCTTTTCCAATACTGTTTTTCTTCCCATGGAAACAGCTTTTTGTTCTGCTCAGTTGTAACTTCTTTCACTTACTCCAAAGTGGCAAAGAAGATGATCACTTGGGCCTCTCAAATTTATGAGTACAATGGTATCCATGGGTAAAACTGCAGTATTTCCAGAATTTCTTTCCTAGCTTTAGTGCATCTCCATTCAATAGGTGTTTCCAAGGGGTGGAGAGAAGTAGTCCATCTCCATATCAATAGGTAATTATAAGGGGGAGCAAGGGCATATCGGGACCAGAGAGTTTGCATGGGGCCCCTTTTTGTAGCTGGGTCGCGAAAGACACGGGTGAGCAGAAGTGGATGACTGCTTGCAAGCAATAAACAGATTTCTTCCACTTTACTTCTCCATTTGACCGATTTTGGTTTCAAAGGTACTTCACCCCAGGCTGGGAAAATATTTCCCCTCTGGAGTAGAGTATCCTTTGGGATAGACTGATTTATGTGCAATGCTAAAATTTAGGCATACCACCCTTGTGTCAAACTGTGTATGGCTCCGAGCTAAAGAAGTTGCACAGGGGAAAAAATCAATTTTAGAGGAATGTTATTAGACAAATGTAGGGAACAGCAAAGAACAGATGTTGGGAAAAGCCAGCAGTGTAAGGGTCAAAAAGGGATATTTAACACCTGCGTGATTAGATGCTCATAAAAGAGGAGTCATCCCTTTTCGTGTACTCAGTGGGATTATTTCCTTTCATTGTTTAGCCAGTCATTTAGTGTGAAGATAATTAAAGGTTCTTCATCCAAAACTCCAGGGTCTGCAGGTGTAAGCAACAGAACCTCTGCACTTGGCACCCAAGAAGCCTAATCAAGATTCAAGTTTTCTTAGTTACATGACAATAGCCACAAAGATCTTCTTCCTCTCTTGTCATCCTCAATGGGAGCTTGGATTTTGTACAAAGTCTTCTTTTTGAAAAAAGTTAGTGAATCCAAGAATGACTTTAAAAGCCTTAGTAAATTGAGGTAGTTGAAATGAAACTTTAGAATTCCAATGGCAAAAGAATTTGACCACCACCCACCCTCTCCAAAAAATGACGGACAATGATGAAAGTGCCATGTTAAATAATTACACCAATAAAGAAAAGTGAGAAATGGTAAAGAGAGGTAAATCATGAAGAAATCCATCCTACAGAAGATGTGTAAGAGAACATTGTGGTAAATAAGCATGTTGACCTTGGTCTAGATCCCAGATCTTGTGAGCTACACTACAGAAGCTTTGGTCAATTGTAAGGTTTCTAGTACCTTCCAGAGAACACAAAATACAGGATGTGCTCAATATACTACTGTTACAGAGGAAGATGATAATAATTGAAAAATTTCTACCTTGAAGATAAGTTGCAATTCAAAGTAAGGAATAATGACTTTCAAAGGTTGTCCTCAATCTCACAATAATGGATCACAAGGTAATAAGTCCTTTCCATGTAGGAAATATGTCCTTGTCTTATGAACTAATTTAACCTTAAAGAAAGGTTAGAATTCCAGGTACTGCTAAGAGAAAAACCTTTAAGTATTTATATACATATATATGTATATATATGTAAAAATGCAGTCAGATTTTTAAAAATCAAACTACCAAAATATAGTTGAATCATAATCTTTATAAAATAAAGAACTTTTACAGTGAAATATACGTATTCTCTTCTTTCACAGGGGATGAAAATAAGCCAGTTTGTAATGTACCTCCAGCTTCCCGAAGACCTTAAACATTTACACAGTGGCAAAATGATGTAGTAAAAAGACTTTGCTTTGCAGTCAAACAAAAGTAGCTCTAACATTCACTGTCTGAGTAACTTAACCCTGCTAAACCCCATTTTTCTCATCTGTAAAATAAATAGTGCCTCCTTCACAGGACTGTTGTACAGACAACATAAAACACTTTGTGGAAAATGCTTACCCTAGTGCTTTGCACTGAGTTAGCAGTCAATAAAAACATTAGCTATTATTAAACAGGAACTATTACAAATGAACAGGGTATCACAGCTATGCTCTCTTTGAGAGCATGGAATCATAAGATATGGATAGGAAAGAAAATGATTTTTTTGTTTTAATTCATTGTCCTGTTACTGCTGGTATGTAATTTATTTAAATAAAAGCTGGACCAGCATATCACTTTTTTGCTCTCCCAGAATTCTATTTATATTCTGTTTTAGTATAGTTAACCAAGAAAATTTTCTCTGAAGACATTTGTAGTAGACTCTGTATTTATTTCTCACTGACCAAGAAGTAAGAGGCTTGGGTTCAACAATGCTACAGAATATCAAAACTATATGGAGCACAAAGGCATCCTTTCTGGAAAGATACTCTATTGTGGAGGTGCATTATGTGTTAGGACATATAAAAGATCAATATACTGATTTGGTTAAGCATATGATATCATTTTCTCTTTCACAAAAAAGACAGTATAAGTGGAATTTCATGGGTAAACTTGACTTCAGTGGTTTTAGTCAATGTTCAATATCCAGTATGATAGTGTATCTGTTCTCTCGCATTCCTGCATGTTTCACAGGTGCATAAAAAGCAAAATATTTTATTAAAAATTTCAGAGTTAAGATATATAACTGTACATTAAATCTGATTAATATGGTCATTATTAATGACTACATAAAGGGTTCATTGGTAAAGGCCCTCTTAAACCCTCAAAGAAAAATCTGGGCACTGTTTAAAATTACAACATAAGGGATCCTTTTCCTAAATTCATGGTTTAATGCTATTATAATATTTAACCCTTCAGGGGGACTAACTATACTTAAGCTTTCATTGGTCATTTACATTGTGGTTTGAATTATCTGATTTTTGTGTTGTTTATGAGTGTGACTTTGTTACAGGCCATTGAAGGATGAATGGTTGAGTGGTCTGTGCTTATGACAAAGTAGTTAAAAGAACAGGGAGGAGAGAAAGGGTTACATAATGAGGAGTTTGTTGGTGTTAGGCAGAATTCATATCATGCTTTGGCAAGGGTCAGTGTCAGTGAAATTATAGCTTGAAGTTGCTTTCCCCTTATAGTCAGCAATGTGGACTCCAGCGATGCATCCACTGTAAAATATGCCTGAGATTTATTGGGCCACCAGCTGTGTCAGTAGGAATTAAATGGTTCACTGTCTTCCTAGCTGTTCACCAAACTTTATTTATTTAGACTTTATTCATGATTTTAGCTCTTCTGTGTACACTAAAATTATAGGTATACGTGATTGATTCAGATACACTGGATAAGTGTGCAAGAATTTGGAAGTTGAGGATTCTCAAAAGGCATCTCTTTTCATAGTACAAGTGATTCTGTAACAAAAGTTGCCCATCAGTACAAACCTTCCGAGTCCTTCAACATTCAGATGCATTCTTTCTATTCCTGATGTAAAAGTTATTTTTTGGTAAACCCCTATCCCCCCCCCCCAAAAAAAAAACAGATTAGAAGGGTTTGGATGTTTCCTTTAGATTACCTATAAATCATGAAAATATTCTTGGGATTTTTCTTTTTTTTCTCACGGGGAGAATTTTCTAGTTGTAGTAATCAGTCAAAATATATTGTGTAAGCTTTTGTTATTTTTATTGTCATGTTTTAAGTCAGATTACATTTTCAAAGAAGAATATTAATCTCTCAGAATGTGAATAAACTAGAAATATATACATTTAAGATTTTTGTAGTCAATTAGTGTAAAAATGATCACAAAAAAAGATGTACTTGGTCATAGATGGGGATAGCATAGGTGGAATCCTTACTTAGACTAATTTCTCAGAAGATCCTGTTTCCCTCCAGCCTCTGGGCCAGCCTCCTGAGGAGCTACCGGTAAATCTGAAGGCACCGGGGAGTCAGGCACTGGTATGATTTCTGCCCTCTGCAGAATAATTCCTGGATCAGATTTCTTAGTTGACTGAATAGTTTACTATTTCTTCTTGTTTCTGTGGCCTTCAATAATCTTAAAATAGCATATTTAAAAAGTTGACTAAAATTCAGTTATTAAGATTGCTTAATTCTGAAAAATGAATGATTCATATTGCTAATGCCTTTTAAAGAATTACTTTCTAAACACTGTCATGGAGGAAGAGAAAAGAAAGCCTTTGAGTAGCTTGAAAAAAAGGGAAAATAAAAAAATAAGATATATATCATAGATTTATATCATGTAGTTGTAAATTACCCATTTCTCCCTGCCTACTGCCCTCAAATGCATGAGGGAGAATGTCATGAGTCTAGCAATACTATATGACTTATGTTAAGTTAATTACATTTTCCAAAACTATAGGAACAGATTGCCCAGAAAGAAAATGAACATTAAACTGAACCACTTTTACCTCTCCATTTATTTTGAGGTGGCCATCAGCTGTGTGCTCAGACCTGCATCTTAGAGGTTGTACTGTTATAGTATTTCTATATGGTTCAAAGAGTAAAGCAACAGAGGTCACGACTGTAAAACAAATATGCTTTATACAAAGGCTTGCTGTGAACTTAGGAACAACGAGGAAAACAACATAGCAGGAAGTGATACTACTAGCTGCAGGATTGAGAGGTGATTTTTCTTTCCATTTGAAATGCAGTTTTGGACACTTCTTTTTATAGAGAAAGAAAGCTAAGTCAGAACAAACACAGTAAGTGGCAACTAAGAGGAAAAGAATAAGAAAAGATGAAGTAGGAGAGACATTTTACCTACAAAGAGTATGTATCTTAAGGAAATCAGTGTGGGAGGAGGGGCGGTAGAAAAACTGTAATTTGCAGAAACAATAATACGGGTTTATATGGGACTAAGAACGTTTTACAAAGAAAAAAATGTCATCCTTCCTAAAATGATTAAATAAAATGTGATATGAGAAAACTCTACCTAACAGCAAAAGTAATTTGACAACTGAAGGGTATGTCAAGAAAGGGAAAGTCTGAATGACAAATAGGAAATTCCATGTCAGCAGGAGAGGCACATGAATAAATTATTAGAGGAAATGTTTAGGTTCTTTCCTCTTCTGCTCAGACATACATACACCTAAAATTCAGCTGATACCCTCCTTATAGCCTCAATCTTATTTAGGGCTCCTTAAGTCAAGATCACTAGATTCCTCACTGATTTTTGTTTGCATCCCGAAAAGCTTATCTCTTCATTTCATGAACAGTTACTATTATCATTTCATCAATGTCATTACAAAACATTTCCAAGCCTTGAGAGGCTCTAAGATCTTGGAGGTTCTGCCTTTAAGATGTACTTCATCAGTCCTCAGCATCCCATAACTATCATGCCAGTGCAAGTCGTTACTTCTTGCTGAGTCTAACTGGCCCCCTTGGCTCTGTCCTTGCTCCCTCTACAGGCCATTCTTAATACAGCAGTCATGATGTTTTCTGCCCGATCAAATCCCCCATCCCTGCCATGCAAAATGACACCCTGGCTTCCTCTTTGGTTCAGAATACAAGTCAAATACATTACACTGGCCTGCAAAACTCTAAATAGTCTAACTCCCTGTTCTTTCTCTGACCATACTTCCTTCCATTCCATCTCTTGCCCAATCTTCTCTGGCCACACTGGACTACCTGATACTCATGGAACAAAGGCCAAAAAATATCCCTACTTCAGGTCCTTCATATGTGGTACTTTCTCAGTATGGAATCCTCATTACCCACATATATTCATGTCTTGCCTGCATCCTCCTTTCCTTCTAGTCTCTGCTCTAATTCAATCTTATTGAAGAGGACTTCCCTGACCCCTATATAAAGTAATCATTCTACTCGCTCATACACCCTTCCTTCTTAACCTTCCTTACTGTTTCTGCACCAATGATCTGCATCTGACACAGTACATATTTAACTTCCTTATTTTCTGATTGCCTCTTTTCCCTCACTGGAAACTAAAATCCATAAAAGAACAGCCTCGTTTCATTCAAAGATGTATGCTGAGACCCCATGCCAGTGTTTAGAATATAGTAGGCATGCAATAAAAAATAAAAAACTGTATTTTCATTGTTGAATGAATAAACACTAAAATAGTTGTTCATTTCTCTGTGTTACAGAAATGTGGCATGTTTTGATGTAGGCCAAGGAAGATGCCATAGTGTCATTCCCCCTTGCTGAGTAGGAAAGTTCTGTAGCATTATCATTTACATGTTTAAAATCTCCAACATTGTGTGCCTGAAAAATGAATAACACAATGTCTACAAATACAGCACCTTCATGTTTTGGCAAGTATTTCTATGAAATAATACCTTATGATTTTTCATCCCTTTATATTTAAATGATTATATACAAACAACACTTATATGTCATATGTACGTACATGCAGTATATATAATGTTATAAATACATAAATAGTAATGTTTTATTATATGTTCTATAAATATGCATTTATTTATTTATTTATTTATTTATTTATGTGATTACATTTAATATATTCCTTAGAGTGTTTAGACATGATTTGTAACAAAGCATCTGAAACTAAAGGGTTAAGTTTAGCATTTCATTTGATACAGTATACATGGTCATATATAAATAACACTATAGAACTCAGCATTCAAATACTGTATACATGGTCAGAATTTTAGAAGAAATTCAAGCAGTATTTGTCTACAGCTTCCACTAATATATTGTGACTCAGAGGACAATTACAGACAACCTTTAGACTTATGCCATGTTTTAGTCAGCTAGTGGCACAAAATAACCACGCCTTAGTGACATAAAACAATCAACATCTGTTTCTCACTTATGTGTCCACTCTCTGTCATACCTGTAAAGCCCATTAGTCAGAGGAGTCACATAGTCAAGTCTGTCACCAGTGGGGCTGGAAAATATCATCCCACTTATATTTGGAGAGAGATGGGAGTCAGTATTGACAAGGAATTATCTAGACTATTACTTGTACGTAGAATTTTCTTGTCATTCAGGTTCAAAATCTCTTCCACACTAAAGCCAAAGAGAGCCCTATGGGGTTTTTTTCTTGGAAAGGAGAATTTGTGTCTTCTGCTAAAGAAATAAATTGTGGATTTCAGAATAACTTAACATGGAGAATATTTGACTGGAGATATATAATAGAGAGTAGAACTACCTCAGAAACCGAAAGGATAGCGCGTGCTCTGCAGACCAAGTACCGTGGGAAGCTAGCATGCGCGGAAGGTATCATCAGAGAACCGGGAGAACTGGTGAGGGCCCTCCACAGCGAGACCCTCCATGTGAGCCGTAAATTGAAATGCATTCGAAAACTGGGAGATGATTTTTTCTATGTTCTCACGTCATTTAATGACTATTTATTATGAGCTATTGTCTGTTCTCTTTTTTATTTACTCAGTGCTATTGTTCAAGGGTAGATTCAAATGGTTCTTAGAGGAGTGTAGGGCTCTAGTGGAATTAGGAACTGGCCAGTAACCTTCCATGTCATAATCTTCTGTGTTTCTCTAAGATAAACATAGTAGACACTTTAAAAATGTTTGTTGAATAAATGAATGTGATGAATGAATGGGTTATCTCCAAAAATACTATAATTATATGATCTTTCTATAATTTACACTCTAGGCTTTTCAACTCAATATGGTTAAATTTCAGTGAGTTGCATTCAGTGTTGATGGTTTTTTTTATGTTTCTGTAATATATAAGTGATGCTTAAAAATATTTGTATTCTATGGGCAAATATTGATATCAGTGCTATTTCCTAATAATGTTCATTTCTTAGAAAATGTTTTTAATAAAGAAACTTTATTGAGTAAGTACAGAAATAGAATTTCTGGGCATATTTCACCTAAAAATTAATCTAAAGCTAAACATTTATCTGAAAAAGTTATATGTTCTAGACATATAGGGCTCTATGTTGATCAAATAAATGGATATACTTGTTAAGGGAATGAGTATTTATATTGACTAGAAATCTTTGCTATTAGTTGAATCTGAAACATTTATGACCAAATAATTTATTCACTTTGTGCATAATTGAAATACATGAATAACAGTAGTTCCTCCTTATTGGTGGGGGATATGTTCTGAAACTATGGATAGTAACAAACCCTACATATATATAGTTTTATTCCTGAACATGCATACCTATGATAAAGTATAATTTATAAATTAGGTACAATAAGAGATTAACAAAAATAACCTAATAAAAAGAACAATTATAACAAAATAGCACAAAATATGTTATGTAAATGTGGCCTCCCTCTCTCAAAATATCTTACTGTGCTGTACTTACCCTTCTTCTTGTGATGATGTGAGGTAACAAGTGCCTACATGATGAGATGAAGTGAGTGAATGTTGCAGTCATTGTGACATACTGTGAGGCAACTGCCAACATTCTGGTGATAGGTCAGAGGAAAGTAATGTACTTCCAGATTGTGGTTGACCATGGGCAAATGAACTGTGGAGAGCAAAACCGTGGATAACAGGAGGCTATTGTATAAAATAGAAAGTTCATCCATACTGGACATGTTAGAAACAGTTTATGTGTTCGTTTATAGAAAACAGAGGTCTAATGGTTCTAGAACAATGTTAGAAGCAGCATGCCCCGCTTCTGTTATCATTTTGGTCAAATGCAGTTTAGGATTCCTGCCTGAATAGTTTTAAAATGGGAATTCATAGAAGGAGGTGAGTATGAATATTGTAAAACGTGTAAAGACTGGTCAAGGTAATGCTTTCCTTTGGGTCTATTGTCTTAAAACTCTTCCCAGTGTATTCAACTGTGTGACCTATGGAAAAATAGTCCATTATGACTTATGATGCTCTTACTGAAGTATGCTTATGCTGTGGTCTAGTAATAGTGTCAAACAAACGATTTCACTGTGTGTGTGCGTGTACGTGTGTGTGTGTGTGTTCTGTTTTTTTCCAGAATTATAATAAGCCTGTATTTGGTAACTGAACTAAATGTTTCCAGGACATTTTTAAATACAAAATTCACAAAAACCAAAAATGGTAAAACAATGCACAGACTTTACTGGCATGCATTTAGCTATAGAAAATATGCAAAAAACCTAGGTAGAACAGGTTTTTCTTTTAACATTTTAATGAGCTTTGGGACTTTCATGCATATTAGTTATGTTGCCCTAATTACTCATTATAATTCTAATGTGCATTTTATATTTAATTACAATGCTTATAAAGATTTGGTATGGACAGTAAATTATTATAACTAGCATGTGCATAATGATTATGAACTGAATTTATTAACTTTTATACCAGCATTCAGTGTTGGTAACTTTCAGTTTCACATAGGTGATTAACCACATTGTCTGATTAAACAAATATTGGTGGAATTATTTATAAATGTCAAAAAGGAGTGTCTACTTTGCTTTTAGCCAATTTTCACCAAATTTTATTTTTAGTTTCCTTAGCTTATTTCATGACTAGGTAAGCTCATTTCAAAATACTAAAATATTAACTTTTGTTAATTATTTAAAAGACTGTACGTTTGTTAAGATATTCAACAGGGAGCCGAATGTCAGATGATTAGGAGCTTTCTGCTGGGATAGGTAAAGTTAGTGGTTTTCTGAGACGTCAGCGCATTAACATCCTAACCACAAAGGTATGTATTTAAAAAAGTAACTCACATTTTATAAACATTAAGCCAATGTAGTTGGCCTTTACCAATAATGTTTCTTTCCATTTGGCATAATGCATTTTCATGAGTTTGAGATGTTAATTTTTTGCCAAATTGTTCATGTTAAAAAATACAAATAGCTTCATATTAATTCCATCCTTGAAATTGAGTACATGGCTCTGTATCAAGTGGGCAATCAATACATGTTAATTGATAATTAGGATGGTAATAAGATTTTCTTGTAAAAATTCACATTTACTTAGAGAAAAATTAAAATAACCAGAACTTGAATGTGAATGAAACCATAACTTTGTCAGATGAGGTCTATATTTTTGGACTCCAGATAGTCTTATTCCTGACTCAGGTAATATTTACTTTCAGTGAACAAGGGAGTGTATGAAAGACAAAGATCATACAAGAATTATCAAGGAGGTTTTTATCCGAAAAATTCCTAACACATAAACATCTATATAGTGTAGCAGATAAGAAGTTTTCATTAAGGATCCAATTTGGATCTTAGCATATGACCAGTTACTATTTGTGGGATGCTGGGCAAATATGGTAATATTTTAAAACTTTAATTTCTACCTCTGTAATACAAGTAGGATACAATATACCTCAAAGACTTGTGGCAATTCAATAAATTGCATATAAAGAATGAGTAGAAAGAAGCCCTGGTATATAATGAATATTCGCAAATGTGAGGTGCTATCATGCAAATACTATGGCACCCTGATTCAAAATGACTGCGTGTTTATTTGGCAGAGGTAGTAGGCAGCTAACATTCACCTTCCTCAAACCCTCCAGTAGAATCTATCCATTGATGAATATGATACGTATATATGTACATATGTAATTATGTGCACATACATGTATTATATTCATTTATGTGTAATGTACATAAATATGTATCCATATATTTGCATAAATTTTTATCAAAAACCACTAATTTGTCATCAGTTGACTACTTAGGATATAGATATAGCAATCTCATGTACTATTCCATTGATTACTATGGACTTGAATTCCTAATTCATCTTCTGCATTACTCTTATGAAAACAATCATCTATAGATTGTATGATACTTATTTGTAAATGACATTAATTGATATTGTTGAATTTCTATGATAGCATTATTAGTAATAAAGCCATTATATATAACCATTATATTATTTTCTGTAAATTATACAACTGTATATAGGAAATATATATACAACTGTATACTAATATACTATTATTATAGCATCACTATGAATAATAATGCTATCATCTCCTTTAGTACATTCTAGCTTCTTGGTAGAGTTTACTCCTTAGTTATCATTTTTTTCTTATAAATAACAAATATTTATTGAATATTTACTGCATGTCAGTTATGGTCTTAGCAGCCACAAATACACCTTGCACATACTAAATCTTTGTGATACGAGAGAATAAATGAATGAAGTTTCAACAGGAATGGGAAGTCCTGGTGGGAACAATTAACTAAATGTGGGAGTAAGGGAGAAACGTTCATTTCATAGTATGGATAAAATGAGAGTTCCTATTATGTAGTCTGTTGCCTTACAGAAAAGGTTTTTCAAGACAGTTTTTCATTTAATAGGCTGTGTCTGTTGGTGACGGGAAAATAATGAACTAATAGGTGAAACTTCCTATCATAAAATAAATGTTTTCATGGCAAGATTCTCTGATTATTTATTTAATTTCATGAATTAATAAGGTATTTTGTTAAGAAATAAACATAACTGCATATGCAGTTTTAAAGAATTTCTAACAAGATTTAATTCTAAAAATGTAAATTACTTTGAAATTGACCTTTTGCCAAATTGCATATTTTTTGTGGTAATATAGCATTACTATAGTAAGTAGAGATGTTTCCTGTTTTTTTTACCCATTTATTTGTCATCCACATATTCAAACTAATAAGCCCAATTTTGCCACTTTTGTTTTACTTTTTCTTAACCTGGAACTCTCTGACATCAGTGGATGCCACAGGAATTCTTTATCATATCTTTAGTAATTCTATATGAGAATCCCTTGCCAGTCACAGATCTAATGTTTATATTTCTTTCCCTGAGTGATTTCAAAGACCTATTACTTGTACTGTTGGTAAGTTTCTGGTGGTGCAAAGTTGAATCTTGTCTTTTCATATTGTGGGTAGGGTAGACTGCAGGAATTTGAGTCTAAAATTGTGACAATTGGCTCAATTCAGTTCAACAGTCAAGGGCTAAACTATGGAAGTTTCAACAGGAATGGGAAGTCCTGGTGGGAACAATTAACTAAATGTGGGAGTAAGGGAGAAACGTTCATTTCATAGTATGGATAAAATGAGAGTTCCTGTGGCCAGGATTCTCACCTGGCCCTGGTTGACTAGCTCACTGCACACCTGTGAGCAATACATGGCTGTTGACTATATAAAGAGCTCTGCCCAGCGCTCTGGGCATGACACAGTGGCAGGGCTGCAAGGCTGCAGGGGAGCAGAGCAGAGGCCGGAGTGGTGGCAGCGCCGAGGACAGAGGCCCAGAGGACAGCTGTGCGGGATGACTGTGCAGGCAGAGAGGCCCAGAGGATGGCTGTGCAGACAGGGGCCCAGAGGCAGAGATTGGCTTGCTGCCTGCAGACTTGCTCTGAGTGAATGGGATTTTAGTGACTGACCTGTCACCTGGAAATAAAGTTGGGTATAACCCTTTAACTCCAAGAACGTTCTGCTGTCAATTTCTTTGGTCACAATGAATCCATAGCGAATTTGCCCGGGGCTGAAACCCATTGGCAAGACACAGAGAAAGTCAAAGATATGGGAGGGCTTTTAAATCATTATGCTTAGTTTCTCTTTACCTATTTGCTCATTCCTATGCAAAGAAGGAGGAAGGACTGATATTTGTAAGGAGAGAAGAGGAATGGTCATTTATAGATTTACCACTTCTCTCACTTTACTCTTGGTTAACTATCTCTCAAGAGGACATAAATGTGGAGAAGTTTGACAAAAGCCTGCAGCCCATGTGGGGAGGCCTGTGGTTTTCCAGTTGTACCTATGGCTGAAATATAAGGTCATTTCTAGATAAGGCATCTGGTGCACTGGGACAGAAACCTTGAGGACTGGACAGAGAGGGATTTAAGGAGCAAAATAAGCATTCAGAGAGACAGGCTTCTGGAGGGGCCAGGTTGTTTTAGCCTTGGAATTACAAGTACTCTGTGGGTAATTTTTATAGTTATGTGGCTGTCTTTGAACTGCTCTGACCAGGAATGTACCTTTAGGTCTTAGTTGTGGGCCATATGAGATTTTTCACACTAACTTGTAGGGTTTTGTCCTGGATCTTTGTCTTGGGAGAATGACTTTTATGTTACCAGCGAACAGAAATATTATACAAAAACAGAATCATTTTTAACAGGCATGGCCTGAGCAAGCAGGTGGCCATCCCTGACCTTAAACAAAGAGCAGGTGGGCCCAGTGGGTTGCCTCAGCAATATGCTAGAACAGTAAGTCAGGCCAACTATGGAAACACAGGCAGCACTAGGGAGCCTTGGCAGGCACTAGCCAAGCTGGCTTTAATGTGTAGGCTGGTGAAACTTAACTTTAAAGTTTACTAGCCCGTATAGCCTGGTAATGTAGATGAGGTAGGAATCTTCCATATTTCTGTTGTTTTCCACCAGGCCTGCAGGTTGAAAAGCCAGGTCCTTTTAACTGCAAATATCCTGAGTTCCCATAGAGGTAAAAAATGTGAGTTAAACTGCCACAAATTCTGTTTCTCTTTTGTGTTTTGAATTTGTATCAGGACTGAAAGAAGAGACTCTGAAGGGGCTAACCTTGCAGACATTAGCCTCGTTCACAGGTTCTTTAGAGCACCCCACTATTGTGGCCTCATGTTGGGTCTGGACTTATTAATTACATAGGGTCAGGAAATGGCTTTTGATTGCTAGGATCCAAATTGTAGTTTTATTCATAGAAGAGTCTTATATTTATTAATAAATAAAAAGGAATGAGGGCCCTTATTATAAGTAGAACATTCCATCTTCTTCGGTGGTGGTGGAGAAACAACAATCTTATTGTTGCATATTCAAACAATAAAAAGGAAGTTTTTAAAAAGCCTGGGCAGAAATAAGGAACTAGCTTTGTTCATGGAGTTAAGGAAGAAATGGGAGGATGGACTTGTTTCAATCATGATTGAGAAGCCGTGGATGAATAAAGACGGAAAAAAGGAATCTAGATTAAATTTATAGAAGAGGGAGAGATTGTCAGCAAAATAATTAAAATCTTGGAAGCCAGTCCAGATAGATATGAAGGAGAATGTGGCATATTAAAAACCTGAAGATTGTGATCTATAGGCAAAAATAATCCATGGCTTCAATTATTCTTAACAAGGATATCAGAAAAGGGGGTTTTGCACTGGTTATTACTAGCTCAAAACAAAACAAACCCTCTTCCCAACAATCCCCAGGAAGAAATAAAACAAACTATCACTTAGGCTGTAGGGTGAATCTGACATTGGAGGAGACCTGGAAAGGATAGGAAGGGCAAGTCCAGCACAAATTGCAGCAATCAAGGTCAAGGTGCAGAAGGGGAGTTTCAGTGGTAGAGACGTAAGATGAGAAAGGATTTGAGACAAAATGGATAGAGTTGCTTATAGACTGGACATGAGAGGAGAAGATGGGGATGTTAAAATTTTTTCCTGTGTTTTTGGCTAGCACAATGGACGCATGGTCACGACAAAAGGAAATCACATAGGTGGTTAATGATAGAAGGTGGCTGAGAAGCCTCAGTTTGGTTTGGGAACACACTGAGTTTAAGATTCACTTGAGACATCCGAAGTTCAGTATCAGATGAAGAGATAGGCAGAAAGGACTAGGGCTCAAAGGAAAGGCTGGTCTGGGTTATGAATGTTTGTCACCTGTACAAAGGTAGTAACTGATGTCATGAGTAGGCATGAGATTGCAGGATTGAAAGAGAGCTTTAAAAAAACTGATGTCTTGTTTTGCTCCTATGCACTATGAGAATCTTTCATATTGTCTAACTCATGCTACCAGTACGGTACCTTGCTTACCAATAAATATTTTAGATTCTTGTCCTGGGAAAAATAACAATGGATAAAAGTAGGGAAAAGTAAAACAAATAAACAAACACTCAAATAAAAACTAAGTCAAAGATAGAAATAATTGCTATCTTAAAAGTGCTCTTTATCGTTCTCATGTACATTATATAAATGTAGATGCAGTTTTCATACCTTTTAAATATTTTCTGAATGGAAATCTTTAGAGTGGTAGTGTTATGGTAGACCCAGAAATAACTATTGTGTTTGAATGTATTAGACTAAGTTCTGAGAAAGAATATTTTGGCCTGTCCAAAGAGAAAGTTAATAATAGAAGGAATCTAAAAATATAAGAGACATGAAGA
Organism: Manis javanica; assembly: GCF_040802235.1. Lineage (NCBI taxonomy): Eukaryota > Metazoa > Chordata > Mammalia > Pholidota > Manidae > Manis > Manis javanica. The sequence goes on from NC_133159.1 coordinate 59,014,100, forward strand.
AAGTTTCACTTTCTAATTGTTTTAAATTAATTATCTGGAAGTTCCTCTATGTATATGTCATACCTTCCTAGTCTTTATTAACACATCTCATTTTTATGTATTTTAGCTTTTATTTTTACTTATCAAAATGGTGGAAATCTTTTTTTGGAAAGGCAAACATAAGTAGACTTCCATGTGATAAAGAAAACTATAAAATATTATAATTACTCTCAGAGCAAGGTGTATCATGACGTGATGGATTGACAGGAAATAGCACTGAATCATTGCCATCGAAAGGCAAGCTTCTCTCCATTTTGAGAAGAGTCCATAAGATTCTATCAGATTCTAATGTTTTCTAAGAGACATCAAATAATTTTTCCAGATTTTCATGGTATATTTGTATTTTATTTTATAAAATGCTTATACTATTTTGAGTTGGTTATCATATTGTTGGTCACTTAAAAAAATTTGCCAAATGACTATTTTCATAATTAAATGTTACTCTATGGAAACTTGAGTAACAACCATAAAACATGTGATCCTTTCAGTAACAAGCTAGATAATATTTATTAAAATTCTTGAAGCTCTTTAGAGGAAACTTTACAATATACCCCAAGGTCCTATTTCTGTGATAGCAGCCCAGTTCTTTGAAGAAGAAAAAGGAAGTTCTTTTCAGAGAGAAGATTAGAGCAAATGAGTGCAGATCCTTATAAGTAGTTATATGGGGAATAGGATAAATTTGTCACATGAACTGTATGGTATGAAAAGTACCAACAGAGATTTGTTCTGTCTCCTTTCTTATGACAGAGAGGAAAAAGTCAGGTTTAATAACATTTCCCACGGTCACAGGGTTCTAGTTACATAGTATATAAATCTCAACAAACATCATTTATTTGAACTGCTTTATCATGACCTTCATTCATATGCATATGTCTAAAAATATAAGTATTCCAGGACATCATCACATTTTAACAAGTTCCAAGATTTTTAGAAACAAATATTCATTAAGTTAAGTTACATATCCTAGAACTTTAGGGCATTCACAGATGAATAAAGCAAGTTCCTCTCATTTCAAAGGGCTAGACTTTTCCCATATTATTGTTTTATTACATGTTCAATTATATATGATTACACAAAAGTAAAATACCCTAATACAAAATTAAAGAAGTGCTTAGTTTAACTGAGATGGACTTTTGAGCAATGATTACCTTTAGATATGTAAATTGGCATTAGGTAATCTAATTTCTATAGATAGCAAGGTAGTAATAACAAGAAAAGCCTAAATGTTCACTGCTTATAGAACTTATGTAAAAAACTATATATGTTTTTACATGCTATGTAATTATAATGAAGGTAGAATAAGAAAGCAGTCACACTGATGTCACTATGATTGATCACTATGGTTGATTTACTATGCATTTAAGTCCTAAATTCTAAGTGCTTAAGTACTAAGTATATCTTTCTCTAGGAGGAGATGGAGAAGAAGAGAAGAAGAAAAGGTAGATGAAGAAGACAATGAAGAAAAAGAAGAATCCTCTGAGTAACAGGGTTGGCAGAGACTTACAGAGGTCACTTAACCCATGTTACTACCTGCAGGCATCATAAACCCAGTCTCTTCAAACCCAGAATTCTTAGCCAAATATTAATAATGATAATTAATCTAAACTAAGCATATACTGTGTTTCAGAAAGAACAAAGTTCCTCAAATGCATTATCTTATTTAAGAAACACATGTGTTTTGTGCTATTTTATTTTTCTCTTACAGATGAAAAAATTGAAATAAGAGAGATGAAGTAGCCTTCCCAAGTTCGCTTAGCTGTCCAATCAGATTTAAATCCAGAACTGTCTCACTCAGAAATTTTCATGATGCAGATAAACATAGATTATTCCAGAAGAAGTTTGGACATGGCTATCTCTGCTCAATTACTTTCACTATGAGAGAATATTCTTTTCATTTTAATTAAGATACAACCTCTCCTTTCATATCCTTCCAGAAAGACATCACCCTTCTCTCCAGTGATTTCTCACCTTGTGGATCATTTGGGACCTATTATCATGGCAGCATGCTACAACTTTGGATTTAAATTCTATATGACTCTTTGAGAAAGTTTTCCAAACTCTATAGTCCTTTCTATTCCTTGATAAATTGGGAATAAGGCCGCCATTGTAGTTGTGAAAATTAGATTATGAAAATACAGAAGTCAGCAAGTGTCTGGTTCAAGAAAGGAACTTAAAAGCAAGAATTTCTGTTTGATGCTTGATTCTTCAATTAGAATATGAACTACACAGTGTTAAGAATATAGTCATTCTTCATATCCTCAAAATTAACCAGACCTAGCACATATGAGTACAGAAAATTAAAATTTAGCCAATTATATCCCATCCCAATGAAAGACAACATACATGACAAAAGCTAGCATAGATTAAGCACTTGTTCCATGCCAGCTGCTAGTCTAAACATTTTCATGTACCAACTCACTTAGCTTTCACAATTCTGCAAGTACTATTATTTCCATTTCACAACTGAGGCAAAGATAGGTAAAGTGTCTGAGATCACTCTCCTTACTACTATCCTTTTATAGATGGCAAAACATTGCATTTAATAACCATTCAAATTCTCACAGAGGGTCACTGTGAATATATGGTGGCATTTCCCATAATGCTTTCACAGTGGCCATAATACTAATTGTTAGCATTTTCTGGATCCTTTAAGATCCCTTTGTTCCCCATATGTGGAATCTTTCACTGGAAAATACCAGTGTCTAAACACCGAGGGAAAAAATGACTTCTAGCTTTTAACAGCTATACTCACATTCATTTCACCTTTTATAAGTCAAAGGAATAAAGAAAAGATACAATGAGTGAGAATAAGCCTCTACCCCAAATTCATATCCTTACATGAAAGCTGAAGCCTCTCATATGCAGGTACCACTCTGTCAGGGGAAGGCACATTCATTTTCTCTGCCACACATGCTGGTGCTCAGGGTACTGTGTGAGTTAACAGGAAAATAGACCATCTTCACATAGAATGCTTATGTATATTTGAGGATGAATATATGTAAAAGTGGTAAGAAAATGGGGTGCAAAGCAAGTTCCCCTATGCCCGAGCACAGGCTGTGTAGGCTAGGTGAGTTTATGCTTGATGATTTTCATCAGCAGGAAAAAGGAGATGCAATACTGAGCATTTTCATAATTCTTCAATATGCAGCCACAAAGAACTGGCTTTTCATCACAAAGGTTTGTGCTCCTATTTCTTTTGTTGCTGCTCTTACCGAAGACATTTTGTCAATATTTTCTTAATCTCTATCAGATAGTATGTCGGTTAGTGTATTTGGTCTGGCAGGATAGTAGAGGAATACGTGTGTGTGCATGTGTGTGTAGGAAGTTGGAAGGTGAGGCATACTCCTTGGACATTATTTTATGAAAACCTTTTCTCAGAGCATATACTGCACTGCTGGTAAAGGGGGAAATCAGAGTCACCAACAGTTATTCACTCGTGCTTAGGATCCAGGCATTTGTGACCTGCCAGGTAATGTGTGGGCCCAGAAAGCACGTCAATAATGCATCTGAGTACCAGAGATAGCATGAATGGAAATGTACATTTCATCCACAGTGTCTTCGCCATGTATTAGAGAAAGGGGATGGGAGGACACAAAACCAATCAGGAGACAATAAAAAAACTATCTAAGGAGAAAAATCAGGTCACTCATCTTTGCACACATTTCCTTATCTCAGTCCTAAGGACGATTGCTACTTTTTTTGCAAATATCCATGGATCAAGGCAGAATTGCTCTGCTTTGTTTCTGGAATGGCCTTATGTTTTGCCTGCCTTCATAAGTCATGGTTTCATTACTGCAATTATGGGCCTACTATGTTGCCTCTATTATTATTCTCTAAGAAGTAATGTTTGTAATGTGAATGACTTGCTGTCCAGTGAGCAGTTTCCAGCATGGATTACCTTCTGTGGTAGCAGATTATGTGTTACATGCAATTCAATTTGGGGTTCTTTCTTGGTTGATTGTAACCACAGAGCTATCACAATAAGGGTGGAAACCTTGGCTGTGGGAAGAGCTGTATGGTGTGTAATCTTTGGCTCTGCACAGACTCATGGGGTACAGAACTCTAATTTGCCTGGAACATACAGCTCCCTTGAAACTGAAATGATGTTCTTGGCTTCAAAACATACATTGCAGAGGAAAAGATGTCTCAGAGTGTCAAAGTAAATTATTCCCCTTCACACCCTTCTCTAGTAAAATAAATTATTCCTCCTTCACACCCTTCTCTCTCCTAGTGATTCAAGCCAGGGAAACACCATGATTGGAGTGCCCTGGCTCCTATTAATGTTAGGGAGTTCCTCTCTCAACAAAAGTGATACAGCATGATAAGCAGTTAGTACATTTTAAGTCTTGGAATTGAATATTCCTGCCAATGTGAATTGCTCTCAAGGAGACAATTACTTGAAAAATAAAGTCCTTCATTAATAACTCATTATTGGCTAAAGAAAATTATTTCAAGAGCTGAATATATAAGAATTTAAATATTCAACCTCAGATTGGAAAATTAAGAAGTCGTTTATTATTTACTAAATATTGAAAGCTTCTGACTAGAACAGAATGGCTAACTACTCTAACTTGGAGTGACCAGCTACTCTTCTTTATTAACAGACTTAAATGAATGATGAAAATAGACATTCTTATCTCTTTTTATAGTTCCAACACTTTAGAGTACCAGACACAGTAAAAACTCAGTAGATACTTATGGGATGGATGTTGTGTGACTCCTCACCACTGGACAATTAACTAAAACTTCTGACACAAAGAAGCTCCTCCAAAATTTTGTAGAAAACCAGCTGCTAATTCTGCTGGTGTTGATTTTGCAGAACCCACACAACAAAGTATATGAATCCACTAACTCAGATTGTGTTTCTGAGGACACTGCTCATTACGACTGTATAATAAATGGGAGTGCACAAGTCACCATTAGCACAGAACAGATTGTTTGGGTAGCAAAGACAGCAGCTGTCACAGCTTGACAGCTTTCTTGTTAGTGAATCAGCTTTACTGACAGCCTATTTGATTGAAAACCACTGCTCACTGACAGTGTGTTATAGTGATATACATATGTATCTCATGAAAAATGAGACAGTTGATGAATACCCATGAAAGGTTGAGAAGCTATAGCTTTATGAACTACATTAAAAAAGAAAGAAGTTCTTGTAAAGCAAGTCTATTAGTGTATAAAACATTTTGCTTACAGAAAAACACATGCCAACAAGACTGTGCGTGAGAGCATGATGGGTGACCGGGTGAAAGTTTCCTGTGCATTGTTTAAATTAGTTTTCCTGTAATAGGGATTTTATTTGCTAACAAATGAGGCCAATGCGAAAACATTTGGAACCTTTTGGAGAAGCACCCTCATTCCACTTATTAATCTTGGTACTGTCACAGGATGAGTGCTCAGATCCCTTCTCAGATTTGAACTTGGGGTGGAGATACTGTGAGCAGTACGGGGATGACATCAGTAGGCAGAACCCATGATGTACAATGCAGGCAACAGCAGTGTGCACTACCTAGCACAGATTTGACAATGAGCTCCTGTGCTGAAAGGCTTTTGTTTCTGTAGTACACCTCTGCCTGAGTAGAGATATGGGGATAAGAATAGCTCAGATATTTTGGGGTTATGTGAACAGTGACAAGGATGATATCTCACTGAAACAGGAAGCACCAGATTCACTCATTTGGACTTCTCTGCACGGTTCACTAATTTATGTTCCCTGAACTCTTCCTTAGAATGATCCATATGCTTGGGGCCTTAGGAAGCATGGGGAGTTAAGGTATTTACCTGATAGCTTTGTCTGAGTTCCCATTTGTCATCATCATATAATTCGGCAGGGTCCCTGGCCTCTGTACAAATGAGAGACAGGATCAGAGTAACCAACACGCCTGCAGGTCAGAGGAGCACTGCAGCCACACTCAGACCCTGGCTAGTGTGGGCCGGCAGGGCTGCGTCTCTCACTACCGGCAAAGCCAGCTGTTCCTGGGGCAGGTGCTGCTAATAATGAGCGGCAACGCAGCCAGAAAATAAGGGTTTGAACCAATGCTGAACTGTTTAAACCACGAAATGAAGACATCATAAAGCTGATTATGCTAAAGACAAAAAGAACGAGAGAGAAGGACTGTGAAATGTAACTTGGTGAGTGTGGAGAAAGGAAGAAAGAGAAGGGAGACAGAGGGAGGAAAAAGATGGGAGAAAGAGAAAGAATATAAAAGAAAAAGATCACCTGTGCATAAAGGAAATGTTTTTCCAATGGTAGTGATCACAGATCAATTAGGGCAGCAGGATTTCTTGCTGTTCTGTTTAATGTGTTCATTCATTCATTCACTAGATTCATTATAACTAATAAGGTACACTGTTCTTGCACACTTAGTATACAGTGGGAATTCTATAAATGTTCATTAGAGCTTACAGTAGGTAATTTATAAATATCTGTTCTATATAAGCTTAAATGTGTTTTTATCTCATCTCTTTCGATATTTCTTTTTCTGAGAGCCTATAGCAGCAGGAGTCCCAGGAAGTAGATAGTCACTTTTAATCTAGCATTGGGCTTGTGAGTTATCACTGGGACTTTTAGGCAGGGATAAATACACTAAGGAGTGAATAAGGAAAATTAAAAATAAGGGAAGTAAGAAACCAGATAAAGGAATAAAACCATGGATTTGGTGCTCCCAATTCCTTCAGATGGAGACAATTACTATTCTGTTTCAGGTCAGCCTAATGCAGTAGGCAGCCTCTTGAACATGATATAAGGGGATATGAAACGTACTCCCAAATATTTGTCCTTGCCCTCTCCTGGCCTGACCCGAAGTTTCCCAAGCTCTTCCTGTGATGTTAGGCTTGTCAATGAGTTTGTAGAATGCAACTGCCAAATTAGTGAAGAGACCTTACATTTCAGGCAACATGTCTTTTGAGTGGTGGTGATATAGTGATTGTAGGAGTATTTTAGGCCAGGAAAAATGGACCATTGGAAAACTAGTGGTAAAATTTAGGAATATGTCTTGCTGGAGGGTCTAAGCCCCTGGCAAGTTCACTTTGGATTCAGTGAGACCAAATCATGACAAGGGAACACTGGAGGAAAAACAGTTTATACCAGACTTTATTCTCATGGTGGCAGGTTGAGTGCTAAAATCATTTCTGCATTTGGCAAGTCTACAATCCGTCTCTGTCTCTGCCTCCAGGAGCCAGGCAGAGCACTGGGCAGAGATCTTTATGTACCAACACAGTTCATTGCCAACACATGTTTAAGCATGCGCCTGTGAACATTGCATATGTGCAGTGGGCAAGGAGATTAGGGTCAGGTGAGGATCCTGGCCATAGTAACTTCCATTTTCCCTATAGAATATATTGCAAAATCAAGCAGCAGAGTTTGGACTGGATATGTAGTTCACTGAATTTTTAATTGTACTGGGTTATCCTTACCTGAAAGAAATACATCTGCCTGTTATGTTGCCTATTTAAGTTCCCAAGACACTCTTAAGAAGCAGGATACACAGAGAAGAGAATTAGCATTTAGGAAAGATAAGGGAGGATATTGTTCTTAAAACAGACACTACTCCAGTTATGATCCAACACAAATGTATACGTATGTGGCTGGCTGCTACAATTTGTAAACTCTGATCTTCTACAGATTCTGGCTCAGAAATATTTTAATTGTCCTAAATCTAATAGGACCTCAGAAACAATCCAGACTCATTTAGTGGTAAATAAATGCCTTCAGGACTGGTGTTTGATAGGATTTGGAATCACAAACAGTCAATAGAAATCATTAATTAGCTTTCCCCATAGATTTTGCAAGAACTGAACTGTTCATATGAAGAATAAACAATTGGTGGCAGTTTTTATTACTTATGAAAATAAATGTTTCCTGTGGAAAAACATCAAGCTGCAATAGGGAAAGAAACCCAAACTAATGGAGGATTCTTTACTTGCCCAGTTTAGATGTGAATCCATACAGCTGCCAATGAAGAGAGCCTATCAGTCCAAGGAAGCTCCACTCCCTACCATGAGCAAAAGTTGGAACCACTGCGATGGCTCTCCTTGTCTGATATTTTGACCATCATGATTGACAGCCTCTTTTACTTTTTGACTGCATTTCTCTCTAGCTGCACTGCTCACCTTCAGGCCTCAACATTATTTCTTCCCTGGGGCTGGAATGCTTTTCCCTAGAGAAGCACTGGGCCAGCCTCCTCAAATCGAGTTTCCAAGTCCCTGCTCAAATCACTGCCTTAGTGAGGCCCACATGTAGTACTCCCTTAAAAATACAGTTTCCAAACCACAGTCTCTCTATATTTTATCTCCTTTTTTTCTTTTTTCCATAGTGCTATCATATTCTAATATAATTAACATTTGTGTTTTTTTAAACAATTTATTTTATTAAGGTATTATTGATACATGCTCATATGAAGGTTTCACATGAAAAACAATGTGGTTACTACATTCACCCATATTTTCGAGTCCCCCCCATACCCCATAGCAGTCAGTGTCCATCAGTGTAGAAGATGCAACAGAGTCACTACTTGTCTTCTCTATGCTACAGTGTCTTCCCCAGGATCCCACCCACACTGTGTACTAATTATAATATCCCTCAATTCCTTCTCCCACCCCCCCCAACCCACCCGCCCCCACCCCTCCCCTTTTGATAATGGCTAGTTGCTTCTTGGAGTCTATGAGTCTGCTGCTGTTTTGATGCTTCAGTTATGCTTTGTTGTTATACTCCACGAATGAGGGAAATCATTTGGTATTTGTCTTTCTCTGCCTGGCTTATTTCACTGAGCATAATACCCTTCAGCTCCACCCATGTTGTTGCAAATAGTAGGATTTGTATTTTCTTATGGCTGAATAGTATTCCATTGTGTATATGTACCACTTCTTTTTTATCCATTCATCTACTGATGGACGCTTACATTGCTTTCATATCTTGACTACTGTAAATAGTGTTGCCATAAACATAGGGGTGCATATGTCCTTTTGAATCTGAGAACTTGCATTTTTTGGGTAAATTCCTCTGAGTGGAATGCCCAGGTCAAATGGTATTTCTATTTTTAGTCTTTTGAGGAACCTCCATATTGCTTTCCACAATTGTTGAACTAGCTTACATTCCCACTAGCACTGTAGGAGGGTTCCCCTTTCTCTGCATCCTCACCAGCACTTGTTGTTCTTAGTCTTTTTGATGCTGGCCATCCTAACTGGTGTAAGCTGATATCTCACTGTGGTTTTAATTTGCATTAGCAATGTGGAGCATCTTTTCACGTGTCTCTTGGCCATCTGAATTTCTTCTTTGGAGAATTGTCTCTTCATATCCTCCATCCATTTTTTAATTGGGTTATTTGCTTTTTGGTTGTTGAAGCATGTGAGTTCTTTATATATATTCAATGTTAAGCCGTTGTCAGATATGTTGTTTACAAATATATTCTCCCATACCGTAGGATGACCTTTTGTTCTGCTGATGGTGTCCTTTGCTGTACAGAAGCTTTTTAGTTTGATGTAGTCTCATTTGTTCATTTTTGCTTTTGTTTCCTTTGCCTGAGGAGATGTGATCAGGGAAAAGTTGCTCATGTTTATATTCAGGAGATTTTTGCCTATGTTTTCTTCTAAGAGTTTTATGGTTTCATGATGAACATTCAGTTCTTTGATCCATTTTGAGTTTACTTTTGTACATGGGGTTAGACAATAATCCAGTTTCATTCTCTTGCATGTAGCTGTCCAGTTTTGCCAACACCAATTGTTGAAGAGGTTGTCATTTCCCCATTTGTATGTCCATGGATCCTTTTTTGTATATTAATTGACCACATATGCTTGGGTTTATATCTGGGCTCTCTTGTCTGTTCCATTGGTCTATTGGTCTGTCCTTGTGCCAGTACCAAATTTTCTTGATTACTGTGGATTTGTAGTAGAGCTTGAAGTCGGGGAGCATAATCCCCCCAGCTTTATTCTTCCTTCCCAGGATTGCTTTGGCTATTCATGATCTTTTGTGGTTCCATATGAATTTTTGAACTATTTGCTCCAGTTCATTTAAGAATGCTGTTGGTATTTTGATAGGGATTGCACTGAATCTGTTGATTGCTTTAGGCAGAATGGCCATTTTGAGAATATTAATTCTTCCTATCCATTAGCACGGGATGTATTTCCATGTATTGGTATCTTCTTTATTTTTCTCATGAGTGTGTTGTAGTTTTCAGAGTATAGGTCTTTCATTTTCTGGGTTGGTTTATTCCTAGGTATTTTATTCTTTTTGATGCAATAGTGAAATGAGTTGTTTTTCTGATTTCTCTTTCTGCTAGTTCATCATTAGTATATAGGAATGCAACAGATTTCTGTGTATTAATTTTATATCCAGCAACTTTGCTGAATTCAGATATTATATCTAGTAGTTTTGGAGTGGATTCTTTAGGGTTTTTATGTACAATATCATATTATCTGCAAACAGAGACAGTTTGACTGCTTTCTTGACAATCTGGATACCTTTTATTTCTTTGTTTTGTCTGATTGCTGTGGCTAGGACCTCCAGTACTGTGTTGAATAAAAGTGGGGAGAGTGGGATCCTTGTCTTGTTCCCAACCTTAAATGAAAAGTTTTCATCTTCTTTCTCTTAAGTATGATGTTGGCTGTGGGTTTGTCATATATGGCCTTTATTATGTTGAGGTACTTGCCCTTTACACCCATTTTGTTGAGAGTTTTGATCATGAATGGATGTTGAACTTTGTCAAATGCTTTTTCAGCATCTATGGAGATGATCATGTGGTTTTGTACTTCTTTTTGTTGATGTGCTGGATGATGTTGATGGATTTTCGAATGTTGTACCATTCTTGCATCCCTGGAATAAATCCTACTTGATCATGATGGATGATATCTTTGTGTATTTTTGAATTTGGTTTGCTGATATTTTGTTGACTATTTTTGCATCTATGTTCATCAGGGATATTGGTCTGTAATTTTCTTATTTTGTGTGTGCTGTCATTGCCTGGTTTTGGTATTAGAGTGATGCTGTTCTCATAGAATGAGTTTGGAAGTCTTCCCTCTTCTTCTACTTTTTGGAAAACTTTAAGCAGGATGGGTATTAGGTCTTCACTAAATGTTTGATAAAATTGAGCATTGAAGCCAGCTGTTCCGAGACTTTGTTATTAAATAGTTTCTTGATTACCAATCCAATTTCATTGGTGGTAATTGATCTGTTCAGATTTTCTGTTTCTTTCTGGGTCATCCTTGGATGGTTGTATTTTTCTAGAAAGTTGTCCATTTCTTCTAGGTTATCCAGTTTGTTCACATATAATTTTTTGAAGTATTCTCTAGTAATTTTTAGATTTCTTTGGTATTCATAGTGATTTTTCCTGTCTCCTTTCTGATTCTGTTTATGTGTGTAGACTCTCTTTTTTTCTTGGTAAGTCTGGCTAGGGGTTTATCTCTTCTGTTTATTTTCTTAAAGAACTAGCTCTTGCTTTCATTGATTCTATAGTTTTATTCTTCTGGATCTTATTTATTTCTGCTCTAATCTTTAATATGTCCCTCCCTCTACTGACTTTGGGCCTCACTTGTTCTTCTTTTTCTAGTTTCATTAATTGTGAGTTTTAGAGTGTTCATATGGGATTGTTCTTCTCTCCTGAGGTAGGCCTGTATTCCAATATTCTTCCCTCTTAGCAAGACCTTTGCTGTGTCCCACCAATTTTGCTGTATTGAATTATTGTTCTCATTTGTCTCCACATATTGCTTGATTTCTGTTTTTATTTGGTCATTGATCCATTGGTTAGGAGCATGTTGTGAAGCCTCCATGTTGTGGGATTTTTCATTTTCTTTGTGTAATTTATTTATAGTTTCATACCTTTGTGGTCTGAGAAGCTGGCTGGTACAATTTCAACCTTTTTGAATTTACTGAGGCTCTTTTTGTGGCCTATTATATGATCTATTCTTGAAAATGTTCCATGTGCACTTGAGAAGAATGTATATCTTGCTGCTTTTGGGTGTAGAGTTCTGTAGATGTCTGTTAGGTCCATCTGTTCTAATGTGTTGTTCAGTGTCTCTGTGCCTTTACTTATTTTCTGTCTGGTTGATCTGTGCTTTGGAGTGAGTGTGTTGAAGTCTCCTAAAATGAATGCATTGCATTATGTTTCCCCTTTTAATTCTCTCAGTATTTGTTTCACATGTAGTTGGTCCTCTGTTGGGTGCATAGATATTTATAATGGTTATATCCTCTTGTTGGACTAACACCTTTATCATTATTTAATGTCCTTCCTTGTCTCTTGTGACTTTCTTTGTATTTTGTCTGATAGAAGTATTGCAACTCCTGCCTTTTTCTCCCTATTAGTTGTGTGAAATATCATTTTCCATCCTTTCTCTTTCAGTCTGTGTATGTCTTTGGGTTTGAAGTGAGTCTCTTGTAGGCAGCATATAAATGGGTCTTGTTTTTTATCCATTCAGTGACTCTATGTCTTTTGATTGGTGCATTCAGACCATTTACATTTAGGGCAGTTATTTGTAGGTATGTACTTATTGTCATTGCAGGCTTTAGATTTGTGGTTATCAAAGGTTCAAGGGTAACTTCCTTACTATCTAAGAGTCTAACATAACTCACTTAGCATGCAATTACAAACACAGTCTAAGAGTTCTTTTTTTCCCCCTCCTCCATTCTTTATATATTAGGTATCATATTCTGTACTCTTTTTCTATCCCTTGACTAACTTTGGGGGTAGATGATTTAATTTTGCATCTGTTTAGTATTAGTTGTTCTGCTCTCATTACTGTGGTTTTATTTGCTCTGATGACAACCATTTAACCTTAGGAACACTTCCATCTAGAGCCATCCCTCCATAATACAGTGTAGAGATAGTTTGTGGGAGGTAAATTCTCTTAGCTTTTGCTTATCTAGAAATTGGTTAATCCATCCTTCAAATTTAAATAATAATCTTGCAGAGTAGAGTATTCTTGGTTTGAGGCTGTTCTGCTTCACTGAATTAAATACATCATGCCACTCCCTTCTGGCCTATAAGGTTTCTGTTGAGTAGTCTGATGATAGGCTGATGCATTTTCTTTGTATATGATCTTATTTCTCTCTCTGGCTGCTTTTAATAGTCTGTCCTTATCCTTGATCTTTGCCATTTTAATTATTATATGTCTTGGTGTTGTCTTCCTTCAGTCCCTTGTGTTGGGAGATTTGTGCACCTCTATGGCTTGAGAGCATACCTCCTTCCCCAGTTTGGGGAAGTTTTCAGCGATTACCTCCTCAAAGACACTTTCTATCCCTTTTTCTTCTTCTTCTTCTGGTACCACTATAATGTGAATATTGTTCCATTTGGATTGGTCATGGAGTTCTCTCAATATTCTTTCATTCCTAGAGATCCTTTTTTTCTCTCTGTGCCTCAGCTTCTTTGTATTCCTCTTCTGTAATTTCTATTCCATTTGCCGTCTTCTCCATTGTATCTAATCTGCTTTTAAATCCCTCCATTTTATGTTTCATTTCTGATACTCTATTCTGTAATGATTGAATCTCCATCTGGAATTCTTCCCTGGGTTCTTGAATATTTTTCTGTACCTCCATGAGCATGTTTATGATTTTTATTTTGAAATCTCTTTCAGTAAGATTGGAGAGTTTAGTTTCACTTGGTCTTTTTTCTGGTGTTTGTGGGATTTTTGTGTGAACCAGGTTCCTTTGACATTTCACATTTGTATGTGGCACCCTCTAGTGTCCAGAAACTCTATCCTCTGGAGCTGTTCAGCCCCTGGAGGGACATCAGGGGTCACAGGGTAGGGGCACTTGTGCCTGGTGGGAGGAATGAGCTGTTTTCTGCTTCCTGGCTGCTATGCCTGTCTCCACTGCCAGAACTATTGTGCTGAGCCCACAGGCTTAAGACTCTATGCTTTGCATTTGTAGCTGCTGTAAGCAGGGTTTCCCTCTGGCTGGCCTGACACTTAGCAAGCCAGGTGCAGGCCGGCTGGGAGGGAGGCACCACAGGCTGCATATTACGATGGGGGCCCTTGCAGCTGCAAAACCAGCCAGGGAGATTGAGCACCTGAAGGTCCTGAAAGTTCCCAATGTGCTAGGCAGAGTGTGCCCACACGACTTTGTCCCTCTGTCCTTTCTCCTGAGCAGCAAGCTGTGTGCAATCCTTGCCCCTTTAGCAGCCTTCTCACTGTTAGGAAGTCTCTCAGACTGCCCACCTTTCTTTTGTCCCAGAGCAGCCATATGTGGATCCATTTTCTATAAGCAGCTGGAATCTCAGTTTCTCCAAGTATTCCACCTGTCTTAACTTTCCAAACCCACTAATCTCCAGAGCACCATGAAATGTAGGTTTGTGCTCCCAGAGCAGATCTCCAGGGCTGGGTGTTCAGCTGTCCTAGGCCTTCACTCCCTCCCTGCTCTGTTTCTTTTCCTCCCATCGGTGAACTTGGGGTGAAGGGCTTGGGTCCTGCCTGATCACAGCTTTGGTACCTTACCCTGTTTTATGAGGTCTATTCTTTTCTCCATGTGAATGCAGTCTGGCACAGCCTTCTTTCCTGCCACTCTTTCAGGATTAGTTGTATTAATTATATTTTTGTATTATATGTGGTTTTGGGAAGAGGCCTCTCTCTCACCTCTTACGCCACTATCTTTAATCCTCTGTCTCTGCCCATTGTTTTGTTTTTAATGTCAGTTGCTTATTAGTCTTCTTTTGCTAAAATGAAAGCTCCACAAAGCAAAGTCCTGTTTTATTTAGCCATGTACCCCAAGACCCTGAGACAGTGTCTGTCATGTGATAAGTACTCAAATAGATGTTGAATGAATATAATAAGTGTAAGATCTTGGGAAAGCTACTTAAAATGCATGCCTCAATTTCTACATCTTTTAAATGAAATTTTATCAATGAGGTGAGGATTAAATAGGAGAGTTATCAAAGGGCTTACCATCTAGTCTGGCACAACATCCATAAAAGGTAACATCTTTATTATTAACATTAAAAGAATCTTCTACATCCTCTTGTTTTACTTCCACTACTAGAGTGATTCTTATCCAGGGGCTTATTCTGATAACTTCCCCAGACTACTGTCTGTTCATATATTGTAAGTGAAGGATCCCCAAGTCTGCTAGAAAGAACTATTCCCCCCACTCCCACACATATTTTCCTTCTTTAGTCATTGTTCTACTGGCTTTTCCTTCTGGCTATTCTTATACCACTTATGCATTCATATGATGCTACATCTTAGGCACTGTTGCTACGTTGACAAGCTATACTAAGACATTCTCTTGTGCATCGTACCCCTCAAATCCAAATTAAGAATGGAACCATGTTTGCATCATGCCCTTTCAGTTTTGCTTTTTTGAATTCTACCAGAAATCTTAGATTATGTTCCAGTTTGGAGTTACTTTTAGAACAACCATACATATTCCGACTTTTGAAAAATGCAAACACTTTTAGAGTGCTTTGCACATAATGTGCATGGGATACACGTCTGTTGAACATTAGGTAAATCAAACTATGTGATATGTTTTGAGCATAACAGCTCCATACACCAAATATTCAGGACAGCAGTGTCACCTCAACCAATGTAATCCTTAAATGTACAAAGAAATATGAGAACTCAATAATAGTACTATTTATCACATATTAAGTTTTGTTTATGTCACATAGTTTTAGGAATATAACATATTCCTGGATGGGGTGGTTTTTCTCATTCTCACAGCAGCAAACAATAGTAGTCTTTCATTAACTATTTTTATAATGAAGTAACAAATGAGTGAAATAAATCATTACCTTAAAACTTTTTATGCTTTTTAAATATTCAGTAGAACCATTTTTGAAGCCCATGGTAAGATTTAATTTCTTTTCGAGGAAATGACTAAGCCTGAAGTTTCTGGACATTTGAAGAATATACCAGAAGTAAGAGGCTGACATTTATCTCCACATTGTCTGTAGTTCTATGACAGATTAGGTGGGATAGGAAAAATGGGTATTAAATTTCCATCAGGGTTAATCAGCAGACTGGGCTGGTGAGAAGGTGAGTAATGATCAGGGAAGTTCCATTTTTAATCACTAGTTGGCTGCCTTGCCCTGCATAGGTCACGAACTCTAGGCAGATATTTTTGGATTGTAACATTCTTAGGAGAGAAAAATTACTTCTTAGAATGTTATCCTTTTCCAGTACTGCTACCATTACCTTACAAAAGTGAAAATAGTATTGGCACTCTGCCCCAGATGTGAAAGTTTACCATTACAGAATTTTGGTCTTTGCAGACTGATGGAGTCTTTGCCATTTCCAATTGTGTGTGTGTTGTGTGTGTCTGTGTGTGTTTAGATATACTTTCATATACATACACACATATATGTGTGTGTGTGTGTGTGTATATATATATATAATATATATATGTAATGTTATAAATAGCATTTTTTTCTTTTTCTTTCTGGTCTCTTATGGGACAGTGGATCTGAATTGGTAAGTTGCCCTTGAACTGGCTCAATATTGCTTCTGGAAAGAAGCATATCCTAGGAATTTAACTGTAATATAACTGATCTGAACTCTTATTACATAGGGAAAATCTGACAGAAATATCCAGAAATTAATAGATTTTTTTTTTGAGAACTGTAGAACATGGTGATTAAGACACACATTGCTCTTCGGTCAGACCTAACACATTGGTTCATCCTGGCTCTCTGAAGTTAGAATGTGTACCAGAGAGCAAGACAATGTGTTTGCGTTATGCGAGTGGAATTATGAGCACTAATCATTTGAAAAATGGCTTCTCTTCATGTTTAAAAATACATATGTTATTTCAAAGTAAGAGATAGCTGAATGTTTATCCTTGACCAGAGGTAATATCTAAGCCTCCAAGAGAAAAGTGATCTGAAGTGCTGCTCTGTTACTGAGCGGAATCTTCGGGAACTTTTCAACAGAAATACTGAAAGGTTGGGAATGAGACCAAAAGAGAACACCTCATATACTATTTAATTAATGTGTCTATCTTAAAATATTGTCCACCTATCTATTAATATTTCTACTAATAATTATTACAGGTATAGACTATGAGTAAATATTTCAGGAACTGGTTGGCTATGGATTCAGTATTTTACTTTGAGGAAAAAGTCTTAATATTTAAAATATGTTGGCTCTAACCTCATCATAAAAGCTTTATTTTAAAATATATGCCAAAAGAATAGGCTTCTTTATCCAATATAAGCAAAACCAACAGAATAGAATTCTCTATATTGTACAAATGTGTTTAGGACCTATGAGTCACCCCCAGTTTTTTCATATGCTCTATCCAGTCCCAAGTCTAAGCCATAGAGACTTGTTTCTTCTCCCTACATTTTCTGTCTTGTGAACCAACTGGGAACACTGGTTCATTTGCTAGGGCTTCTAAATGCTTGCATGTGGTAATCATTCTTTTCTAGCCTAAGGGTCCATTAACACTCACTTAACAAAACTTTCAAAAATTTGACCAGCCAAAATTCTACAGAAGTCGCAGAATTTACATGGGCCTCATCTCTGGTATGGAAGGAGAGCCATACATCTTTCTCACATTGTCATTTATGTTACTATTGGTGAAGAAATAGTGATTTGCTCACAATGAACATTTGAGGCCACACATAAGTACTTTGGTTCTGGGCTAATAGATGAACTATCTGTAAGCCATTTTTCTTTTTATTTCCCTCTTCCTCCTGACAAGCTCCAGTGACCATTCAGTGATTCATGTCTGAGCTTCTGTTCATTTGTTAGTTTCCCTGTGTCAGTGGTATATTTATACTGAGCCTTCGACACTTTCTCCTTTATTCACTGTTACCAATAATGTTACTACTTGCAGCCAACAGTGCATAAGGCCCAAAAAATAATAATTGAATGTATGATCTCAGCCTAATTAGCACCATACATTGATCTAAGGTAGTCACTTTATACCTGCAAACAATACCTGGCTTGTGACAGTGTCTAAAGTTAGTACACTATGCATGTGGCTGGGCCACACTGATGTATTTCCATGAAAATCAAATTGTTCTGTTATGGCTACTTCAAATATCATCCATAAAAGCATAAGCAGGAAGGAAAGAAGGTAAAAATACATATGAGGGGAAGAAATGGAGAACTCCCTCAATTCCAGTGTAAAATAATATTTAATATACCCTGCTAGTTTTCTTGAGCCAGAAAAATATGTAGCCAACTGGCACTGTCCCCATTCACAGTTGTTTATAACTTTCTTAAAATAATGCCTTGGGGGCTAAAATATCATATAAATTATCTTGACCAAGAAACAATTTTGTTCAGAAAATTCAATTTAAGACAAAAACCAGAACAGTTTCTGAATTACCTGGCTACAGGGAAGGCAAAAAGAGTTCAGCTGTCTGAAATTGTATATGCAGGAAAATACAGGTTTTTTTTTTTTAAGATTAGCATGGCCCAGAAAACGAAGAACTTGAGTGTCAGATATAAGCAGGTGAAATCCAATAATATGGATAAAAGCAAAGAATGCTCATGTCTAATTGGTCCTGTCTTCTCAATTTAAAGGTGAGGAAACTGAGTTTCAGTTTCAGAGAAGATAAATGACTCCTTCAAGGGACAAACAGAACATCACAACTCTGCCTGAAGATGATTTTTTTTTTTTTGGCTTGTAAAATTGTACAGAGAGTATTCAACTGGGAATTAGGAGGTCTGAATTCTATTTCTGGCTCTTATAACAATATAAGCCCCTGGACAAAGCACATAACTGCTCAGTTTCCTCATGTGGAAACTGCATAATTGAGCTAGAACATCTCCAGAGGTCCTTCCAACTCTGAAGAGCCAGTGATGCAATCACTGAAATTGCTAGATTATTTCTCTTTCCTTTAGTTTGTTTTTTCCAAGGATGATGCCCTGAACACAACCCTTCCTGTCAATTACTCCCAGGACTGTATATGGAAAATTTTTCTTAACTTTCTCTAACTTGTTCATTATGTATCTCTACCATGTTGAGTTCTCACTGTTACCTTTACTAACAGTGAAATCTTCTTTTTGCCTCTTCAATTTATTTTGTCCACCTCAAATGATTTTCCAATGACTCTTTCTAGACTCTAGCTAAATGCTTTCTCTGATCCTCTCAGCTGAAATTGATTATTCCTTTTTTATCCACGGTTTAATTTTACTACTCTGCAGTTATTAAAGTATATGTAGAAATGTCCAAGAAACATGTGAAGTGTCCAATTTCACTTTTAACCAAAATAAAGTAAAATTTGATGTTACATTTATCAAACATGAAATTACTTGGAATGATAACATTTGGTGTTGGTTGCATGTAAAAAAGAACCAAACTTTCATATTCTGAGAGGATAATAAACTGGTACTTCCTTTTCAGAAAGGTAATTTGGTGACACAGGTCAGAAGGCTTAAAATTCATTTCTTATAACACAAGAATAACATTCAAAGAATTTATCCTAAGGACATTAACAAAGATGAACAAAAGAGCAATGCACAGGGACTATCGTCATGGTATAAGTGTGTAAGTAAAATGGGAACAGCCTATCCTACAACAAAATGCTGTTATATCAATAGAAAATATCATTAAATCATTAAAAAAGCTTGTTCATGCATACTAATTACTGGGAACAAGGTAAAATATATTAAAATCAAAAGGGTACAGAAATTGTATGCATAAAATGTGGAGACACATGGAATCCAAAATTCTATCAATGATTGTGTTTAAATGAATATTCTTTTTATTTTTATTTTCTGATTTACAAAATCAGATGAACTTTCATTACACAGTAAGATACTAGCTATAAATATGGAGACATGTTATGATTTTCCTGGTGGGGTTTCCTCATCTAGTCAGTTTGAGTGCTGAGATGAATGCCAGTCGGGAACTCAGTAGTCTGCTTCGCTCTTATGTCTTCTATGTGTAAACTGAAGATAAATCGGATAACTTATCTGAACTTTAGTCTCCACATTTCTAAAACGATGTGATTGGGAAAAGATGATCTCTTTTCTATTCCTAATATTTGCTCATTCTGTATGTTTATTAAATACTCGATTTATAAAAAAAAAGAAAACAAGGAGTGTCACACTCTTACATATGAAACATGAAACAAAAATGAGTACATGTGAAAATATACAATGAGGACTTGGTGATAATACAGAATATTCTATGACTATGTCTGACAATTCATATTTTTAACTACCTGTAAATAACAATAAGTGAATAGATGTATAGCAGAAAAAAACTTATTTTTCCCTTATTCATTTATTGGTGGAAAAGTTCTGAATGATTAAGTTCAGCATATGGAAATTCTGTGATGTTAAACAGACATTTCTGTGACCCCTGCATAACAGGAGCGGTGATTGCCAGTTTCTTTCTGGTTTGAACTGGAAGTTGTAGCTTACACTATTTATAGTGTAATGACTCCATACAGATGGGGAAATCAGATCAAGTGGAATCAGAACTTTAGATTCTAATTAGATCCAGCTGTTCCATGGAAGCTGAATCTTTATCTGCAGGCCTTAAAACTAGTAAGCACAAGTTTCACATTTGAAAGAGCATTTTGAACCTGTGAAGATGTAAGCACAGAAATAACAAAACTGAAATGTAGCCTTGTGTCTGTCTTATCCTAAACAAATCCTGTGTTTTTATTACTGTTATTGAGAAAAGGTCATATAGTCTTTCTCCCTGCTGCTTGCTTATGAGAGTGCCTGTGTCCTTTCCTTTCCTTTGGGGTCTTGAATATTTTTCCA
This sequence comes from Manis javanica, assembly GCF_040802235.1. Classification (NCBI taxonomy): domain Eukaryota; kingdom Metazoa; phylum Chordata; class Mammalia; order Pholidota; family Manidae; genus Manis; species Manis javanica. Next base: position 59,034,791 of record NC_133159.1, read on the forward strand.
GAAGTAAAGCATGCTACCAATAAAGCTTCATTCTTTTAGTTGTATATTTCTAAATTTGATTAAAATAAATATGTCATTACCATGCTTATTAAGAATTGTAATTTTTAGTGTAAAAAGAAAAAAAGAACAAATTTAAAAGTAAATATCAGCTAATAGCAACCATAGGGAGATCTCATTTTGCCTTCTAATATCTTTGAGGTATCAGCTTTTTAAAACCTTTATTTAGGAGAATGATAATTAGATAACAAATGATTTTGTGCTTTTCTCTCAGGGAAATATTAATAGTGTTTGGTAATACGTTCTTATCTCAATCTTAAAAAAGCTTTCAAAAAGTGAAAAAACAAACTGACAAAAGTCCATAATTATGTGATGAATATCTTTACTGATGAATGCCAACCCTTAAATAGTGACTGGCACACAGTAGGTATTCAAAAAATATCTTTTGATTGATAAGGAAGTTAAAATTCAAGGATATAAATATTTTTAATTAATGAATGATAAGGAAATGAAATTGAAGGATGTAAATTTTTTGATTAGCGAATGAAATGTGAGACATAAAAATATTTACAGCATTAAAGAATAATAATTGACCTACAAAAGGGAGATGACCACTATGCTCCACTTGCTTTTACAGAGTTTATATAAGCAGGGCAGAATTAATGCTGACTTTGTAGGGGAAATGATATGAGTTCAATTCTAGGGTGAACATATGACTTGCATCACCTTAGGAAAGTCATGATATCTTTTGTCTCCAGATTGCTTTTCTTTCAAGTATATATAATAATGTCCAGCACATGGAGTTGTTTTAAGGTCTGAATAAGAAATGTGTAGATTCTATAAACATTATCTTCTTAAGTGACTGCTCACTGCACATGCCACTCCAATACCTTCTTCTTTTCTTTGTTCTCATTGTTTGCTTTGCCTTTAATATCTTTCAGCTCCTGTCATTGAAATATAACTCATTCTACCAGAGAGCTCAATTGTCATTTCTCTATGAATCATTTTCTGATTCTCTCAATAAGGCTTCTGTATCTTTGTGATAGCATTTATCACCTTCTATCTAGTACATTTTGAACTCACTTATAATTGCATATATCTTGAATATTACTATATTTAATAATAACAGCAGCAGCATTTAATATTAATTGAACACTTACAAGGTACCAAGCACTGTGCTAATGTGTTTAAGTGTTTCTCACACATTGTCTTATTCAAGCATCACAATTTCACATAAGGGACTATAATTACTTTATTTCAACTATCTATGTTGAGGCTTAAGTTATCCAACTAGTAAATAGTTGTTTATACTTTGAGTAGACCTACTGCAATGCAGGAGTTATATGAAGTGCTATAGACAAGCTCTTTTGCTTATCATATGTAATAATTTTGTGATGTAGGATTTACCCATATTTTATAACTAGGGTAATTAAGACACAAAACACTTAAGTAACATAATCAAGATCATATAACATGCAAATTAGTTGAGATTTAAAATCAAGGTATGTCCAATTCATTACAAAACCTGCATTCTTCCAATAAACACAGTGTATTACTTCTACCAAATACTCAAGAAATACTTCTTTAAAAAATAGTATTTCATCTCATATATGTATATAAAATCATTCATTATTTGCACTGTCATAATATGAATCTGTATTGTTTTTCACACAATCATTCAGTTTTTGGTAAAAAAAAATAATTTAATTACTCATTTTAGTTCATAATCTGAATAAAATATCTTCAGGTTAATTTCTCTTTTTCTCATTTTCTAACCCAGAAGTTCATAAGCTATGGTTAAATCCAGCCATCTGGTGGTATTTATAAATAAAGATCCATTGAAACATACCTATACCATTGTGTTTACATATTGTCTCTGGCTACTTACACATTATAATAGCAGACTTGAGTAGTTGCAACAGAGACCACAGGGCCTACAAAGCCTAAACATATTTACTATCTGGCTCTTTGCAGAAAGAATTTGTCAGCCCTTGTTTTAAATCATCAGGAGTTCTATAGTACAGTTTTATCTTTGGTAAATTATCTCCTCTTTAAACTCAATATTTTAAACCATCTTGGTAGACATAGGAATACACTGACTTACTGACCCCTACTCCCCAAGCCAAAGTAAATTCCCTGATGCCAGGTCTTGGAATTCAAGGCTCTGTCTTAGGTACTTCAGATATAAAATATAACTAGTATCAGTACTAAAAATAACTGGCTTCCTTCAATTTTTCTATTCCAAATTTCAAATATTTTCAGGCTTATCATTTATTATGATCTGAATAAAAGGCTGAAGAAATAGTGACCATGGTGGCTGTAAACGTAGTCTGTGAATCTGTAACTCTTGGTTCCTTTGAATCTATAGTCTTTAAGTAAACTTTCTTTGAATTGTTTGTGAAGACATATAATATACATGTGTTGAGTAAATCAGAGGTAACTTTAAATTAGCTCAGAAGAGGCTAATCATGTGCACTAACTTTTCTCACTTGAAACTGAAAATTACACTAACAACTTAAAAGGCTTTCCATTTCAGATATTCCTATCTGACTAGATGTATAAATAAGGATTCTTTTTCCACCTTATTCATCCCTTATTTTGCTTGCCTATTTCTTTGCATTACAGTGAAGCTTTTCATTTTTCATTTGTTGTATTTTTTGCAATTGACATAGCCATATCTGATTGATAATCATTATTGTACTAGTCTCTCTGTGTTTATGAAATAAGTGACATTTTAAAAAATACATATTTATCACTAAAAAGACAATGTCCTTATTCCAAACATGTTAACTGCTACTTCCATGACCATCACAGCTGCTGCCTTTGCTGTGCTACCCTGGCTAGGTACCGTGCCAAGGCTTTACATGTTATTTTCTTATTATGGCCATTTCAAGGTGGATAATACTTTCATTTGAGGGATGACAAAGCTGCAGTTCTGAGATCCTTAGTAAATTTCCCAAGCTCACAAAAAAACATGGCAAAGCCACTTATAAGGCTCCAAAGTCCTATTCTTTCTACTACATGACACCTCAGATAACCTCCTTTGTTACTAGAAAACAACAGTTAAATAAATATGTGTGTGTATTATTTAGCACTTAAAAAAGATGAGCTGTCAAGACATGAAATGATGTAGAGAAACCTTAAACACAGTGCTAAGTGAAAGAAGCCAGTCTAAAAAGACTACATAGTATGATTTGAACTATGACATTTTTGAAAAGACAGAAGTATAGGGATAGTAAAAAGATCAGTAGTTGCCAGGGTTTCCAGGAAAAAGGGAAAGGAATGAAAAGGTGGAGCACAGAGTATTTTTAGGATGGTGAGACTACTCTATGTTGTACTGTAATGGTAGATACATGACATTATGTATTTGTCAAAACCCATAATATGTATGATATCAATAGTAATCCCAATATAAACTATAGACTTAGTTAATATTAATATATCAATACTGGCTCATCAGTAGTAATAAATATACCACAGTAACGCACGATGTTAATAATAGAGGAAACTGGTAGTAGGAGACAGAAATAATATATGGGAACTCTCCAGAATTTCTGTACAATTTTTCTCTAAACCTAACACTGGTTTTAAAAAATAAAATCTGGAACTTCGGCTTACAGTTCTGCTTGTAAGGAGTGTGGAAGTTATCACTCCGTCCTAAAAGTAAGTGAAAAGCTGAACAGACTGAAAAAATAAACTGTTCTGGGATCCTAAGAGAAGAGAGGACACAGGACAAACTACTGCCCCAAGAACAGAGACACAGGTGAATACAGGCAGTCACAGCTTGCAGAGCTCACAAGCAGAAACTGCCTGAGGAACCACCACTGGGGCAGGAAACATGAACTGTAACTGATGAATTGCTGAAGGCTAAATGTGGACAACTCACACTTGAAAATTCCAGGGAGACCCAGTCTCATCATAGTGTAAGATTTATTTACAAGAGCCTGACCAGATTCCCACAAAAACTATTAGAGAAAAATCCCCTTGGACTTCTGTCAGGGGAAGGGGAAAAGGAACCATGTTAAAATAAACCAGAGCGCTCTTTTCATCTCAAGGGTCTGTCCTCAGATGAAACTAGCAAGCAGAGCCTGATCTCCTGGGATAGTATCAGAGACTTGCTAACATGGGGGAAGAGAAATACCCAATTCCAGCCCACTCCACCCATCCTGCCCCACCAGAGTGAGGAGAAAACAATAAAAACACCTGTGAAATCACAGTCCAGAAACACAGGCTCACTAAAAGACTGAGACCTAATCATAAGACAATAGAATGCTTGTCCTCCCCCAACACCTCACCAACACATTACAAAATGCCTATTTACACTAGTTACTTTTACCTAATACATTATGTCTAGCTAGCAAAGAAAGATTAGAAGATATACCAAAAGTGAAAAAAATAAGTCCACAATCTGAAGATATAAAGCAGCCAGACATGGTGGGGAGGTTAGAATTATCACTCTGGGTTAAACCAACTATGATTAATATGCTAAAAGCTCTAATGCACCAAGTAGATAACATGGAAGAACAGATGGGCAATGGAAGAAGAAAGAATGAAAATTCTGAGAACCAAAAAGAAATGCTAAAGATAAAAAACTAAAACAGAAATGAAGAATGTCTTTCATAGGCTTATTAGTAGACTGGGGACAGCTAAGGCAAAAATCATTGAGCTAGGGGTGTGACAATAGGAATCCTGAAAATTGAAAAGCAAAGAGAACAAAGACTGAAAAAAAAAAAGAATACCCAAGGATATGGGACAACTAGAAAAGGCATAATGTATGTGTAATGGGAATATCAAAGGAGAAGAAAGAGAGAGAGGAACAGAAGAAATATTTGAAACAATAATTGAGAATTTCCGAAATTAATATCAGACAACAAACTACAGACCCAGAAAGTTCAGAAAACACCAAACATGATAAATACCAAAAACTACACCTAGGCATACCATTTTCAAATTATGGAAAATCAAGCATAAAGAAAAAAATCCTGAAAGAAACCAGCAGGGTGGTGGGGGGTAGGGGGCCCCTTACTTACAGAAGAACAAAGGTAAGAATTATGTCTGACTTCTCCTAAGAAACCAGGCAACCAAGAAGAGGGTGGAGTGAAATACTTCAAGTGTTAAGAGAAAAAAAAACAACAATCTAAAACTCTGTACTTTGTGAAATTATCTTTCAAAACTCAAGAAATTAAGGTTTTCTCAGACAAATAAAAAATTAAGAGTATTTGTTGTCAGTAGACCTTCCTTGCCGAAAATGTTAAAAGTTCTTTAGAGAGAAGGAAAATAATACAGGTCACAAACTCAGATGTACATAAAGAAAGGAAGATTACCAAAGAACGAATAAGTATAAATAAAAATTTTTCTCTTTCTTATACTTAATTGATCTAACAGATAAGTTTGAGAAAATAATATCAACAATGTATTTAACTATTTAAGCTTATGATCTATATATGCTTATGTATGCTTATATATAAGTGAAATGAGTAACAGTAAAGTATGGGAGGAAGGGATTAGAATTATTTTGTTATTATAAGGTACTCACAATACCTGTGAAGTAGTATAGTGTTATTTGAAAGTGAATTTGGATTACCTGAAAATATATATTGCAAACTCTAGAATAACCACTTTAAAAAGTTTGAAAAATAAGTATAACTGACATGATAAGAAAGGAAAGAAAGTGCAATCATGAAATGCTCAATTAAAAACACAAAATTCAGAAAAAAAATGGAAGACCAAAATAGAACACAGAAAGTGTGCATTGGTGGTATAGTGGTGAGCATAGCTGCCTTCCAAAATAGAACACAAAACAAGGGTAATAAATAGAAAACAGTAACAAATATGGTAGATATTAATCAAACCATATCAACAATTACTTTGTATTTCAGCAGTATAAATGCAATTAAAAGATTGTCAGAGTTTTTCACAAAACACAAATCTCTTTATACTATAAGATACACAATTTAAGTATAAAGACACACAGGTATTAAAAGTAAATGGATATATAGAAAAAGACATTGCTAAAACTAACCAAAAGAAAGAAGTATGTTAATTTTGGACAGAGCATACTTCAAAGGAAGGAAAATCTGGAATAAATTAGAACATTGCATAATGATAAAGGGGTCAATTCTCCAAGAAGTCATAATAATCCTTAATGTGCATGTGCCTAACATCAGTATGTTAAACTAAATGAGACAAAAATTGATTAGAACTACAAGGAGAAACAGATGAATCTACCATCATAGATGAAGAGTTCAATACCCCTCTCTCAAAAATGAACAGATCCAGCAGGCAAAAATTCAATGAAGAAATAGTTGAACCCAATACCACCACCAATCAACTTCATATGATTGACATCTATAAACTACTTCATCAAAAAAAAAGCAGAATTTACATTTTTCTCAAGGTCACATGGAGCATTCCCAAGATATATTACATTATGAGCCATAAAGTACACCTTAAGCATTTAAAAGAACAGAAATTATATAATGTCTGCTCTCGAACAACAATGGAATTAAACTAGAAATTAGTGACAGAAAGATAACAGAAAAATACCCCAAATACATGGATATTAAACAACATACTTCTAAAAACATTGTGGTGAAAAAATAAATCTGAAGAGAAATTTAAAAATATTTTGAACTTAATGAAAATGAAAATACAACTTACCAAATCTGTACAATGCAGCAAAAGCAGTGCTTAGAGGGAAATTTATAGCATTGAATGTATATATTAGAAAAGAAGAAAGATCTAAACTCAAATATCTAAATTTCTATCTTAGGAAAGTAAAAAAAGAAGAGTAAATTAATCCAAAATCAGCAGAAGGAAAGAAATAATAAGAATTAGAGCAGAAACCAATAAAATCAAAACCAGAAATTCAATAGAACAAATTAGTGAAACCAAAAGCTAGTCCTTTGAAAGACCAGTAAAATAAATAAGCTTCTATACAGACTAACAAAAAAAGTAAATCACTTTCCTATCTGATATTAATATGAGCTAAAAGGTAATTATTGCCACAGATCCCATGAAAATTAAAAGGATAATAAAGGAATAATATGAAAAACTCTATGCCAACAAATCTGATAAGCTAGATAAAATGGACCAATTCCTTAAAAGACAAAAATCTGACAAAACTAACACAAAAAATAGCAGACAATCTGAATAGACCTATATCTAATAAAGTAGTTGCATCAATAAGTAATCACCTTCCAAAACAGAAGGTCCCAGGCCCATATGGGTTCACTGGAGAATTATGTCAAATATTTAATGAAGAAATTGTACCAATTCTCTACAATCTCTTTCAAAAGGTAGAAGCAGAAGGAATACTTCCTAACTTATACTTTGTGGTACTAATGTCACAACCAGACTATGACTTTACAAGAAAAAACATTACAAATATCTCTCATGAACACTGATGCGAAAATCCTCAACAAAATGCTATCAAATTGAATCTAAAAATATTTAACAATAATTATATACTATGACCAAGTGGAGATTTATCCCAGGTATGCAAGACTGGTTTGACATTAGAAAAGCAATGTAATCCATGACATCATCAGACTAAAAAAGAATTATCATGTGATCATATTAATAGGTCCAGGAAAAAGCATTCTTATAGTCTTATAGACAAAATTCCTATAGTTAACATAATTCTTAATGGTGAGAAGCTCAAAGCTCTCCTACTAAGATCAGGTACAAGGCGGGGAAGTTCTCACAACATCCTCTAACATTGTACTAGAAGTCCTTGCTAATGTAGTAGAGTAAGAAAAGGAGGTACAAAGTACACAGATTGGAAAGGAAGACATAAAGCTGTCTTTATTTAGAGATGACAATTATCAATGTACAAAATATAACAGAATCTGTTTTTAAAAATTCATAGAACTAAAAGGCAATAATAGCAAGGTTGTAGGATACAAGGTTAAGAGAGAAAAGTAAATCACTTTCCTATATACCAACAATGAACAAATAGAATTTAAAATTAAAAAAAAAACATAATACCACTTTTATGAGCATCTCTCAGAGATAAAATACTTAGCTATAAATCTAATAAAATATGTGTAAGACCTATATGAGAAAAACTAAAACTCTGATGAATAAATTAAAAATTCTAAATATATGGAGTAATATTTCCATGTTTATTGGGTAGGAAGAGTTAATGTTGTCAAGATGTCAGTTTTTCCCAATGATTCCTGTTGATTCAATGTATTCCTAAATCAAAATCCCACAAAGTTATTTTATGGGTATTGAAAAAGTGATTATAAAGTTAATATGGATAGGCAAAACAGTCAGAATAGCTAACACAAAGTTGAGGGAGAAGAACAAAGTTGGAGGACTAACACTACCTGACATAGAGACTTGTTATAAAATCACAGCAATCAAGACAGTAAATTAAAGAAGCCAATCTGAAATAACTACATACTGTATAAGTCATTCTGTAAAAGGCAAAACTGTGGAGTTAATAAGATCAGTGGTTTCCAGAGGTAAGGCAGAGTACAGAGGATTTTTAGGCAGTGCAAATACTTTTTATGATATTACAATGATGGATATATGTCCTTATATTTTTGTTCAAACCCATGGAATGTACACCACCAATAGTGAATCCCAGAGTAAACTATGGACTGTGGGTGATTATGAATAGTTAGTGTAAGGTTCACCCTTGGTAAAAAGTATGTTAATCCAGTGAGTGATATTGAAACTGAGGGATAAAATGCATGTGTTGGGTGGGGCAGGAGGTATATAAGAAATTTCTGTATTTTTCCCTCAATTATGTTGCAAACCTAAAACTGCTCTGAAAAATAAAGTCCTTAAAAAAACAGTTTACTAAGGAATAAAATAAATGAACTACAAATGTGATTGTGACTTCCCTCAGAATTAATTCTACTCATTTGTCCATTATCTGTCTTTGAAAGTGCATATTCGGTACCCTGAACATATTCAGTGTGGTGTGGAAAGGCAGTACTAGCTATAAGATAGGATGAAAGATTTATTGTAGGTTAACATCAAGTAGGTCAAGTGATGGATAATTTCTGAACTTATTCTGACAGAAATGACAAGTGATACTTTTAATGAAAGTGTATACGTTCTAAGCATTAATACAGTTTTGACATTATGGGGTGCTGGTTTTCAATGAATACATAAATTTGGGAGGATATTTTCTAACACATGAGTTCAATAATAGAATACCAAGTATTTTCCCACTGACAAAAAAAAATCCCCTAGGTAAATGGTGATGGAGAACTAGAAAACAACACATTTTATATTTGTGAGGTTCAATGTTGAAGTTGTAGTAAATTTGCTCATCACAGCTAGCCTATATATATTTGAATTTGAATGCCAATTGAATTTTCATTTCTGTTTTTTACTACATTTCAAACTACTCTTATGGGATCAAAATGATATACATTTAATTCCATTCAGAGAAGAGTTTATTATGTGTGCTTGTATTCATGTTTTCAACACTTACTAAGTATCTTCATTTTGGCAGGGTCCAGAATTAACTGCTGAGGTGGGAGGCTTAAAAGAAGTTATAGTGAAGTTCTGAACTATTAAGGAGCTTATGAAAAGGTGAAGAACTATCCCAAGCAAAGGAAATGACAGCAAACACCAGGAAGGTACATTTTAGGGCCCTGAGCAATGGCATAACTGATGAAGAGAAGTGATAAGAACAAATATACTAATAGGCAGGGATGAGAGTGGAGATGACACCACCTATGGCCTAAAGCCTTAGGATAGACTTAAAAATAATAGATTCCTTGAATGAAAATCGCATAGGAACATTTACATAAATACATCTGCATCCAAATTTGTAGAATTTGTGGATTCCTGTTTTTCCTACAGTATTCTTCAGTATTGGGCATCCCATATCATTAATGTATACAAACACAGAACATACATACGGCTGTATGGCAAAACAATGCAGCAGCCCTAAAAGATAGAGAGGGGTATCTGGTGAAGTCCGATTCCTGCTTTTTCAGAGTTTTCGGAATGTCCCACAAAAATCGATTCAACCCATCCCTCTACTTGCCTTGAGAGTAGGATATAGCTTTGTAGTTATGAACCAGAGCAGGGACTTCTTAAGACCCACTTCCCCACATCATTCTCCCCAACTCCACTCTTTCTCTGCTATCTCAGAGTTTGAAAAATAGGAGAGTAGTATCTATGTGTGTTGTCTGTTTTTCAGGCACTGAGCTAGTCACTTGAGGAGTAGAATGGTAAACAAGACAGACAAGTCCTTGTTCTTCTATAGGTGTAGAAGACACTGAGGAAATTATTACACAAATGACTGTTTAATTAGAATTGTTAGAGGCACCACTAGGAAAAAGCAAAAAGTGCAATAATTTCTGTTACAAAGCATTGTGACTTAATACCCCATGGTCTCCTGAGCAGCCATCCTAGGGCGCTTCAGTTTAATAACATTAAGTACCATTATTTTTATACACACTAACATTATTATCATTTTGTGCATACTCTATACTGAATTCTAAGCCAGAAGCACTATGTCTAATATCTCACTTAAACTTGCATACAACCCTATGGAACTTCCTCCAATTTAAAAGTAAAGAAAGTGAATGAAGCTTGCCCAACTTCAGAGTATTTAAGAACCTAGGCCTGATTAGCTCCAATGTAGATCCCCATGCCACACTCCCCCAGTGAGGCACATTCCTTGTTTTAAACATCTAGTGCACTGAAATAAAAATGGAGTCATTATCCTTAAACTCTCACAATGTAGTGAAAAGACAGAACTTCTCATTGGAAGACAAAGCAGTTCTGCTGGCCTCTCTGCCCCTTCTGCTCTAGGAAAGAATCCCTTAACTCTCTGAACCTTGGTTTACATATAAAAGGAGAGACTGAACTAGAATGTCTTAGGTATTTTCTATTGTTGAAAACATGAAAGCTTTTGTTAATTAGCTTCTACATATAGCCCTGACATAAGGGGAAGTCTTCTTACAAAGGAAATAATTTGATGGTTTATCTCTGTTGATAATTTAAATAAAACCTTGAGTCTTAATTTATCTGGATATATCTGTTTAAGTTCTTAGGAAGGGTTTTGACCTGGATTTTCCAAATAACTGCAATGTGTCTCTATTTCATTTGTTAATACATGAAATGGGTGTCCCCAAATTGACCCCAGGTCATAATATTGCAACACAGACATCTAATAATACTGTTCACTTCAAAAATAATAGCTAGGATTTGTCACATGTAATATAGAAAGATGCAAGAGTATTGAGCAAGGAACCCCATGGGCCACTGTAGTTTGATAAAGGAGATCTGAAACAGCAGTCCACAAAGAATGTCTTGAAATAGCTTTACACTCAGACAGCGAATCACAATAGTATAAAGAACTAGTGAATTCTTTAAAAGCCAAACAAAACCTCATGTTTCTTCACAGGAACCATCTCTGGGAATGGGCTCTAACAATGGTTCAAAGGTATGCTATGTCGACCTTTACAAAAACTGTAATAAGTGTTGGAAAAAAGTGTGAAGAACAAGAACAAAATAAAATTCACTGCCAAACATCTGTTCTTTGATGAATTAAATACTCAAATTAGCTGTAAACATCATACTGATAAGCAACATTAATAGGTACATTGATTTATTGCTTTATGTTACTATAAAACTAAATCATAAGTTACTTAAGATACCCAAAGTTTTGTTAACTATATTTAGAAAGAAACACTCAGTTTTATTCTCATGAGACATGTCCCACATGAAGAAACTGAGAAACAAGAAGATCTTCTCAGGAAAGTTGATTTTAATAATGGCAAAGATTAAAAAGGAAAGCATCATTAGGGTCTGGCAGGAGAAGGGAGTCAATGCCAACAAGTAAGAAAACAAGTTACAAAGAGCAAGCTGGGGACAGGGGCTGGGAACCTCACCTACTGCCGGCTTCAGCGGTTTGCTGTTCCTGGTGGCTTGCTCCTCTGGTAGTAAATAATGAAGAGGAAGTTTGTTAGGACAAACTATTTGCTTAACAATAGAGAAAAGAAATGTTTTCAAAACCTGTAGATTTAGAACTAAATTAGTAACTACAACAGCATGGCCCAAACCTATATATTCTTGTACTCTTATGTAGTAACATTAACCAAAATAGTTCAGTGACATGTCTAAAGTCCCATGTCCAGATGCTCGTTCTTTCTCTTCCAAATGTCTGATCTTTTCATTCACAATTGAAATGTCAGTTCCTTCCATGGTCGCTGCACAGTGCCATCCAAAGCGTAATTGCTTCTTGATTTATGCACCATAATAAAATGCATACTCCTATTGCATTGAAAGTTCTTTTTACATGTTTTACTTTACATTAGAGAGTGAGCTTCTTGGGGACAAGAACTGGTCATTTATCATTGAATCCACAGTACTCAACACTATGTTTGATGCAAAAAACTGCCTTACATTCAGCATTTTTTTTAGGAAAAAATGAATATATGATTAAATTCTTAATTAAATGAACTTTCTGATGCCTACTTGCATTATAATTTATTTATTAATTTGGCAATAATTATCTTTTAATGTGAGCAAGAATAAGCTACATTTCTTCAATTTTTTTCTGCACCAACAAATTTTGAAACCTGCATTTTTATGTCTGTGCCAAATGCCTCTGTAAACATACCAGAATTCTCAATCACTTAATGTGGGCCATGTTTAGGGAGCTGTTGAATTTTTATGGCAAATGGTGGCTATTGCACTTCTATCTCATGCATGTAATCTGTTTTTTGTCTGGGCAGAACATTTTTAAGATAAGGACTCTATATGTAGGTATATTTAATAATTTAATAAATAATAATAAACAAATATAAGTATATAATTAACCAGAGTTTCTACAAAAATATACATTAGCCATCTTAAAAGAACTTTGGATAGCTAAAATCTTTAGAGAACTACAGGCTACTGGATATATTCTACTTCGATAAGTTTTATACTTGACCAATAATGTAATAATATTATTGGCAGCCACAAGATTATTCCTGAAACTAATTCTTCAGTGAAACCAAAATGTGAAGTAAGAAGTCTTGCTTAATAAGAAGAGTCCTAAAGGTTTAGATGATTATTTTTGTATCACAACTCTGTGAGGTATTTATTAAATCTTCAATTTTCTGTAGCAGGTTTGACCCAATCTGATGAACTGGAGATAGTAACTTCATAGAAAGATCATTGGACTTGTAACTGGAGAAACTTTCCTTATTGACTTTCACCTTCCTAACTTACTAGCCATTTGAACCTAAGCAAGTACTTTACTTCTCTGAGTTTAGTGTATAGACAGCCAAAGAAGATTTTTAATCCTTAGTGTTATTTGAGCAGGGCAATCACAAGCAGTGGGATAGATGAAGGTACCCATACAAATGGGCTTTGACGAGGCAAAATTCTGAAATGTCCTAAAAAATTAAGTGACATAAGAACTGGAGAATGAGGGGGAGAGACAAGGGAAGGTCATCAGTCACTAGCCACGAGCCATAGCTAACCAGAAGCTCCATGTTCCTGGATGAAGTCATTTCAACAATCATCTAGAAGGTCCCCAGAACTGGTGTCTGACCATCATCAATCAATCCACAAGCCTTCTCTCTGGACTAACTACCTATGCCCAGACATTTGCCATTTTGCATTAGCCTGCTTTCCTTATCTGTAGCCAATGTGAATTTAAATAACTTTCTTTCCTTGAGACCCCTCAGATATGTGCCTGGTTTCTTGAGCGTGGCAGACAAATTGTTTTCTGTTAACTGGCCTTGTGGTTGGTGAAGCAGAAACTTCCTGTCCCAGGACTCAGTTCTTACATGGCTAGCAACTGTAAAGGCTTAATACACCTTTTTTTATTTCAGAGACCTCTCTGTCTCTAAACTTTTTGATTTGTCAGTTTAAAATTCAGTCTGCTCTTCAACAGCCAAATTATGAGTGTTGGAGTTGGATTCCCTCCATCAGCAGAAGAGAGGGTATTTTTCTTTCCCAAGTTTCCTTCTGCTAAGTGAACCTTATACCCTTAGGACTGCATCTTCCCAGAGAAGATGCTTTTATCTAGTTTGTCCAAAGCTGCCATGTAGGCTAGCTAAGGCCCTGAAGGTGAAAAACAGAATGGAAGCTATAGTTATGGAATTCTACACATACAGAAAATATTATTAATTTTAATTATTTTTGGCATTTTGGCATTTTGTGGTCCTTTATAATGTGTGTTATAGTATGTTATAGTAGTCGGAGCACCAAACTATGAACTAGTTAGTTATGTTTTAGATTTATATTATATACTATAAATGATGAGTATTTTATGGCTAATGTAAACTTTTTTTAGTCTGTAAATCACTGAATGAATTCTAGTAGAGATATTTATCCAAAGGATGGATAAGTAAAAATATAATAAAAATTACCATTTATTGGCCATCACCACATGCCACATATAGTATATATATATAGTCTCTAATCCTCATGCCAGTTCTGCCATATAATTAGTGTTAGGTTCATTTCAGAAGAGAATTGAATTCAGAAAGAAAAATCAATGTTCAAAGGCAAACAACCAGTATGTGAAAAAGTGAGAATCAGAACACAAATCTATCTGATGTTCAATTCTATGTCCTTTCCTTCCATGCTACCAACTTGCTCATATTAACAGAATTAAAAATAGTTCCCTCTCTTTTCTTTTTACTAGCTCTATGACTTCAACTCATGGAGATTAAGATTTTACGCTCAGGAGTCAAAGACCTGGGATTAAAAATCAACTTGCCATTAACCAACTGTGTGTCACTGGGAGAGGTATTTAAACTTTCCTTGCAGAACGAGAATGCCAGTGATACCTACTTCTTAGTTGTTGTAAAGATTAAGTGAGATAATATATGTAGCATTGTTAGCACCATGCCTGACACAAGTAAATGGCCAATAAACTTTTCATGGGAAGCAGTATAGTCTAGTGTATAAGTGAACAGATTTTGGAGTCTGAAAGAATTTGTGGTTTTAATATGTCTGCCATTGACTAGGTGAGTGAATAAGAATTTAACCACACTAAGTCTCAGTTTTCTTCATCAGTAAATGGAACTAATATCAGTATCTGTCTCATAGTAATTGGAAAGAATTAAATAATCAAATGTAATTAACAGAGTGGCAATAGCATCCTAAGTTACCAATAAAGCCTAGAAGTTTTAGTTATTATCATTCTCAAATCCAATGGTATCTAAAGGAATTTAGAAGTGATTATATGTGAATCATGAAACTGAAAAGAAGCTATTGAATACAGCTGCTTCTTTTTATTATAAAGCAACACATATTGAGAGGTACCCAGGTAATACCATGTCCTAAATTTACAGACTGAATACGAGCTATATTACTCACTAACAAGACATTTCAGCTTTTTAAGTCTCAATTTTTTCATTTGAAAGGTTAGCATATTATAATGGTTATAACACGTAGTTAAATAGGTACATCAGTATTTTGCATGTAACAAATTACAACATAAATGTGATTATCTTTATAGCCTCAGAAAATATGCATTAAGTATAACTATTATAATGTAGAAATGGAAATACCCATCTAAAACCTTTCTATAAAAATTATATTCACCTAAAATTCCTCATTTCTTACAGATGACTTTTTAAAAATAATTAAAATTAACTATTTCTATTTTATTCAAATAATATCTGCACATGACAAAATTTTTATTTATATAACAACACCTCAAAAATATAAAAGTATTTCTATCTAGTACTATCTGCCTACTGTAGAATTACTTACTTTTAGCAGTTATGTTTTCTGTTTTGGTAGTGGCTACTTGTATAATTTAAAATACTACATTATTTCCATTCATAAGATTTAAATTAAAAATATTCACTCATGGGCATGAAAGATGAATAGATTAGGAATTAATCCTTCTTTTTTCTTTTCGCTTTCCTACATCTTAATTCTTGACATGTTATCATTTCATATTGTCAAATGTTTGTAACATGTTTATTCTCTTATTATCTGTAATTAATTCTTTCTTTGCCTATTTGCTGAGCCTAGTAATTTAAACTCCACAAAATCAATCCTTGAAATTTTATGAATAGCTAAATATTCTTTATCATCAAAGGAAATTTTCTTGCTGTCACTAAACCCCTATTTCTAGACAAAATTCCCAAATACCAAAGTCTACTTGAATCCCATTTAATTACTTTTGCATTTTCTTTGCTTCTATCAGTTCGTTTGTTTGTCATTTTTCAAGTTATCTCATTTTTTAATTTATGTCACCTTCTTTCTTGTAGGCTTTAAAAATTTTACTGGAGTACCTCACTGAGTAATTGACCTAAACTCTGTCTTTGCCTATTTTGTAATGTCTCTATTTTGTTTTCACACGTGATGGATAGTTTTGCTTACATGAATTCTCGGGCCTTACAGCATTGCTTCTTAGTTTTACATGCATATTACTAAAGGACTAGGCTTGTTTACTTGGGCAGCAGCCATAGGATTTCTTTGAAGGTGTGTAAGTCATCTGTTTCTCTATCAAACTTCTGTGTTGAAAAGATAACTACGTTTCTTGAGAAATAATTATGGGGTCTTTACAAGTGGGTTTACTGACTGTATACTGATTGGCCACTTCCACTTTAGGATGCATGAAGGTGGAACTGTCACAAGTGCTGAGACCCTTAATTGTCAAAATAAGAGTCCATTTCAGCTCAGCAACAGAGAACTCTATTGCACTTCCCTCTTAAATCCACCAGACCTCTTTTAAAAAATTTGTGCACTCCATGTCGTTGGTTTACATCTCACATTTTCAAAAATGATTCCTCATCTTTCTTAGATCCACATCCACATCATAAGTTCACTCTATGCAGAAAATCCTCTGCTTAGGGAGTTCTACTAGCCCAGGTGGTTCTTTTACTAATTACCTTGATGATCACCAGACCCTCACTTCCTACACTGGTACATGTTTTTAAACTTGGAAGAAAAGATAGCTCCTAATCTTGTATTTGCTATTTTATTGTTTTCTACTGCAATCTAATTCTAATATTTTATCTTTTAAAATTTCCTTATTTACAGTTTGCTATTGCTTCATTTTTCTCACCAAGACTATTATGATTTTCTCAAATCCTTCTTAAATAAATATTTTTGTAATTTCAGTGGGAATGTAGAAGAAAAGGGAGGTAGAGTTGTGTCCAGTCTGTTGTTTTTTACTAGAATAAATAATATTAATCAATTAAATTTGCTTTTGAATATAATTTAAAATGAAACCTTGTGAGATTCCATTGACTTACCATTTTCTTACATCAAACAAAACCTTTCCTTGTGTTATTTGGCCTCTTGAGGGAAAAAAGATCCTATCTCCCTGGCAAGGTTAGGGTATATTGTACAAAATATCTTTTTGTGTTTCTGACACTCTTTTTCCCTTGATCTGTTTAAGCTGATCCTATTATTGCAGCAGAATAGTAGCCTGCCATTTGGACTTACTTTATCTAGAAAAGTGTAAGTTTCTAGGATAGATAACATTTAATAAGAAGGTATAAACATACATTTTCTATCAAATCTTTCTTTGGAATAACTATCCAAATGTGGAAATGACTTAAATCCAACAAGATCAGGCCAAAGTAAAATAACTGTCAAAAGGTTAGGTCAGCAAAAGAAAATTTAATAACAGCACATCAAATATTTACCAAAGCTATTTGCAAAGTTAAATCATTCATGAAAATATATTAAATACTTTAAAATAGGCTAACTTTCATGTGACAATGAGGGATACTTAGCAAGTAAAAAGTATAATATTCTGTAATAATTAAACTAATTTTTCTAAAAGAGTAGTTTCTTTTACACACAATGTTCACCCATCTTGGCTGTCTGGGGACAAAAATGAATATTACTTTACTTAAATTCTTAAGTTCAATGCATCTCCTATTGAGTTTAAATTATAGAGAGCTAATGGGGCTTCTGCAAATGAAACAGATGTATGGGTTAAATGAGGGCAGGTGCAGGTGTGAACGGGGTTACAATATCCCTAACAGATTTCTATTCAGCCTCTGCTATGTTAATTCTATACACAAGTATTGAATACCATGTGATACATATGGTTATAGAGCAAGGGATACAACACAGTTCTTGCCTTCTAGGAATTCACATTCAACTTTGCTGGACTCTTACAGTGATGTAGCACTTGCTCACAGTATGCAGTTTATTCCAGTACTGGACAGTGCTAATTTAAAAAATATTTTCCCCTTCAATTAAGCTCCATTGTTCCCCATTAAATTCTCTTCCACTGGTTTTGATTCTTCTCTTTGAAACTACCCACATGTTTATTCCTCTTCATGGAATAAAATTTCATATATTTGGAAAATGATTATAACTTCCTAAATCTTTGTTTTTCTGGACAAAACATCCCCAGTTATTTCAATTGTACCTTATAGAACAGGTGCTCCAGACCTATTAAAACCCTAGTTATCCCCTAGGGTATGTAACTTCTATTTTTTTTTGAACCTCTGTGGGCCTTCTGATGCCTACCAGATAGAGTTCAAATTCTAATACAGGACTCATGCATTCCTTAACAAGTTAAATATGTTTATTTTACAGATTCTGAGCCAGGCATTTGAGACACAATGGTTTGTGTCTTCAAGAAGTTAGCAGTTCAGAGATCAGTCTCATTTCATCCTACTCTCTGCTCACATTAAACACTAAAACACTAACTTTGCTTCTCAATGTGAATTCACACATAAACCTATATGCTTCAGAAAATTCGAGTATCTAAACCCCTCAGTTGCTCAAGTACACTATGTACAATCTACTTCCAAACAATGGCCATATTTTTTATGTCTTTTTCCTGTTTTGAAAATAGTTAAAACACTTTGGGATTTTCAAGACCATTTCTGACAATACTTATTTGCATTAAAAGCATGAGTCTCAAACCATAAATAATTCTTTAATGGAAGCAACAAACTAAGTAAGCCTTTGAAGGAGTTTTATTTGTCTACCTTTGACTGCAAAGTGTGGAAAAAAGACTCACCATGGAAATAGAATCATCAGTTCTTTTAGAAGCCAAAGCATAGGCATTCAATCAGCATTAAAAATGAAACATACTAACATCCAGTCTGGATCTGTTACTTCAGACCTTTTATTTTGATTGGGGCATAGACTAGGCAGTGTTTCTCTCTGGAAATGCCAGTCAAGCCTTACACAAGCATAAGCACCACAACCATGGTGAAATATTTCAAGCCCAAACTGCAATTATATTGGGATTTACTACAAATCCTCATTCTAGCAATATACCTACTCTATAGTAAAATCTCGCTTTACTTTTGTTCTGTAAATTTATTCCAAACTACAGCTCTTGTTTTTACTTCAAAGGTTTAACATCCCAGAAAAAGTTCTGCAGACAGGGCTGAATAATTTCTACATTTCATCATTCTTTAAGATGTGATTTTGAACAATTTTTTAAGTTGCATTGTAAAACACAGTCGAATCCAAGATTTATTTTGTTACTAAAGCCATTCTATTATTTTCCAACTATAAGAGCCTATAGAAAAATGTCTCATGACCTCATATTTAACAAACCAATTTCCAGTATTATGAAGGCATCTGTCTGTAACAAATATTTGGCTGGGTATTAACATTTTTAATATGATCATAGTGTAATTTTCTTTAGAAAAATATTACTTATTACATCTGATCATAAACGGAAGTCTATAAGAAAAAAGAAACCAGAGCAGACTGTACAGAGAAGGCAGTGCCCTTCACCAATGTTAAATGTTATCTAACAGGAAAGGTTGGAACTGTGTATTGAGTAAATAGAATCTTACCAGCTGCCAAAATCAAATAATCTATTTTTTGGTAAATTTAAGGTTAGAATTACAAAGGTTTATTCTTTAATTTGACATAAGTCAGTTGAAAAGTAAATTCAGAAGATTTTGAGTAATTCAATGCCCAAGTGCCAGAGTGACAGTAAAAACTGTTTTCTAAGAGCATGGTAATGAATTTAAGCTCTGCTGTATAACTATGCAATAAAACCAAAGTGTGAAATACACACAAGTGAAAATGTGAATAATAACTCCAGAAATATGGTGCCGAATGGAAAGTTCAGCATTGTAATCTTGTGACATGGTGGACAGAGGCCTGGAGAGGGTCAGGAGATCTGAGGTCTAGCTCCAATTCTAGGCTTTGGTGTCTGGTGGAAAAAGCTGTCTTAAGGAAAAGAAATAGAGCACAGAGGATTACTGGGAAAGTTAGAGAAAATCTTTTACTTTATAATTTTGTGGAGGGCAAAGAGGATGCCAGAATGAGGAGCCTCGACAGGGCATTTTTTTTGTTGAGGATTTTACTAAAACTCGTCCTTTACCTTTGAATTTATTATACCAAAATGATTAAGAGCACAGTCTCCCAAACCAGACTGTCTAGATTCAAAGCCCTCCACATGCTCACTAGTTTTGTGACTCTGGGTAAGCTACCTAACCTCTTTTAGTGTCAGTTTTCACCCCTGTAAAATAAGTGTCATAGTAGGTTGCAAAGAATTAATACATGTTCAGTGCTTAGAACAATTCTTGGCACGATTAGGCAATACATAAGTTTTAGCTATTATTATTATCATTATAGATATCATTAATCTATATGAAAGTACCAATGGATTATATCTAAGCCATCAGTTAACTCCTTTTTCCCCCTTTTATTTCTGAAGTACTCAACATTTTCTTCCTTTTATCTGCTTTTTTTACAAATGCGTGCTAGGCACTAACAGTTAAAATCACTATTTCAGTTGGATTTAGCCAAATATTTTTTCCTGATAAGAAAATCTTTTTTGTGTGTGTCATTTGGACATGTTTGAACAACTCTCAGTATCACATGGAGGTTCATTCAGCGAGTAAATTGCCCATTACCCTTACTCCTATTTCTCATGGTAGAAGAATGCATCTGTATTTGACCAGAGGAAACTTAAACTCCTTTTATGTATTTATTTATCTTTATTAAAGGATGATCTGGGTAATTAAAGCCTGTGTCATTCCTAGGCTAGCAGTGGAAGCAGTCATTGAGAGCTAGTATGTCATTTCTTGTGACCGCCAGGCTGTTGCTTTTTAGGACAATGATGAGGGTATGAGATTATTAAAAATTAGACTTAGGTCTCATTCTTAGAAAACTATTCTTTTTTCAATTAATAGGGTATTTATCTTTGAGAGATAAGTGTCATTAAAGATGTAACTAGGACTAGAAATAGCAGTTTCACAGTTCTCACTGATAGGAAGATAGAACTTGATGGAGAGGACCTATAGAGCAGCGCCCCCTTATCTGAAAGGGAGATGTTCCAAGATCCCAATGGATGCTAGAAACTGTGGAGAGTACTGAACACTATATGTACTATGTTTTTTCCTGTACATACCTATCATAAAGTTTAATTTATAAATTAGATGCATAAAAGAAGAGCAATATTGACTAATGAAATGGAATAATTACAACATACTGTAATAAAAAGTATGTGAATGAGATCTCTCAAACTATTTTATGCTATACTCACCCTTCTTATTGTGATGATGTGAGATAATAAAATGCCTCCACAATGAGATGAATGAGGTGAATGATGTAGGCATTGTGCCTTACAGTTAGGCTACTATTGAACTTCTGATGATAGGTCAGAAGAATCATCTTCTTCCAGACCATGCTTGACCATGAGTAATTGAAACCATAGAAAGCAAAACTGTGGATAAGGGAGTCTACTGTATTCACTTTTTCTTGGAGCATAGAATGAATCACTTATCTAGAACCTAAAAACATCAGAGTCATCTGAATGACACCTGGTATTTCCTGGATACTCAGGAAAGGAACAAAAATAGGAATGCCATATTCACAAGAGTTAATATTTCCTCAAGGAAGCAGGTAAAGTCTTGCAGAGAAGGGTCCTTGTGATGACAGATGAGTGTATGAGGATGGAGAGCCAGGCCAAGAATGGAAAGAATGCTCCTGAGAGCAGCCTGCTTTGTGGGAAACAGCATATTAGGTCATATTTTATCACATATCTTTGTGGTTCTCACTTTCTATATCATTACTGATTTTGGGTTTGCTTGTTCTCTCAGTTATTTATTGAGAGAGGTTTGTTAAAATTTATTTTTTATTTTTTATTTTTTTTTACTTTGGTATCAATCTACAATTAAATAAAATTTCTTGTATGAGTGTGGGTTTTCCTGTATCTATTTCAATTACATCAATTTTTTTCTTTATAAACTTAGATGCTGTGTTATTGAGTACAGATTTAGAATTTTGATACATTCCTAGAAGCAAATCTCTTTGTTATAATGAAATGTCCCTCTTTATCTCTAATAAAGTTTCTTATGTTAAAATCTTAATTTGTCTGATATCAGTAAAATTATACCAACTTTCTTTTAGTTATTGTTTTATGGTATACATACATGTGTGTGTGTGTGTGTTTTATTCAATGCTCTATCCTTATACTTAAGGTGCTTCTGAACAACCTCAATCTTTTAAACAGAGTATATATTCCATTTACTATTAATGAAATTAATTGAGCATTTGGGTATATAGCTACCATCTTACTATTTGTTATCTTTAGCCTACTTATCTTATGTTCTAGTTTATCTTCTTTCTTACTTCCCATAGAATAATTAAAAATTTTATCATTTTATTTTTGCTCTATCACTTTTTGAGTTAAAAATATTTTTCTATCCTTTTTGTATTTTTTCCTGACATTAAAGAAATGCAGCCTTTAGTTATTGCTAATTTAAGTTACTACTTTCACAATTTTACCTATAATAGTAAGACCTTAGAATACTTTAGCTTTATCACTTCCCTCCCAACTCTTGTATTGTCAGCATACATTTTAATTCCAGATATGAGATTTTTAATATTCTAACTCACTATTGTTTTGTACAGTCAATATTCATTTACATATACTTCATATTTACTCTTTATTGCTATTCTTTTTCCTGAATTTCTGTATTACCACCTGCGAAAAATTTTTTTTCTTCCTGAGGAACATTTTCTAGGTTTCTTTCAGCTCTCATTTTCCAGTAATGAGTTATCTTTGCTTTGGTTTATCTGAAAGTATTCTTCTGTGCCTTCATTTTTGAATATTTTTGGGGGTTATTCTAGTTTGGTGTTATTTTCTATAATCACTTAACATTATCTGTTCATGACTTTTTAGTTTTCATTGCCTTTTATTGAAAAATTAGTTATTAGTCTTGTTGATACTCTTGGAGATACTGTCTATTTTTTTATGGCTGCTTTTAAAATTTTTGTGTCTTTGTTTTTCAGACTTTTATCTATGATACACTTAGCATAGACTTCTTTGTATTATTCTTGTGGTTCATGCATTTTTTGATTTATGACTTCATGTCTCATTAATTTTGGAAAATCCTCAGCCATTATTTCTTCAAATATCTCGCTATTCTGTTAGAACTCCATTTATCCAAATATAATTGTTACTGTGTCTATCATTCACTCCTATTCTTTTCTATACTTTCTCTGTTGTTTTACTCTTTGGATTTGCTTTGAATATTCAGTATTGACCTATCTTCCAACTCACTAATCCTATTAAGCCATTCTGTTGATTTCTTTATTTTTGTTTTTCTAGTTTGCAGTTTCAGAATTTCCATGTGATTTTTTATTGATTCTAAAAAGAAAAATTGTCTTGTTTTAGTCAAACACAACTGATCTCAATTAGGTTTGGACTGGAATCTTTGCCGAAGCCTCCGTCTGTCTCTGGTTGGCCCCTACTCAAAGGTGTAGCCTTCTGTGAGCTCCAAATAAAAGCCTGGTGTCATTGTTGGTGCTTAATGTGAAAAATAGTCCCTCCATATTTTCTTTCTTAACACCAAAAAATAAGAAGCTTAGGGAAATGTATTTATTTCTCAAAAAGCATATACTTGTAAGGAACAGCACCATTTGTTGCTACTATTTTAAAGACAAATGAGAGATCTAGACATACTCAATCTCCCCATGTTGTTAATAAAGAATGTTTCTACAAATTATCTAGAAGTCTAACTTCTTTGCAACTAAATGGAAGTCCACACAGCATCAACACTTACACCATTTTAAATAGGCCAAAATAATGAAGGAACAGCATTATGTAAGTTTTCAGTTACAGAAAGTTCTTGAAAACTACAAAATGAACATTAAATCAACAATCAAATACATGGTATGATTCCAAACTGGACATCTTGGCACTTCCTATGAATTTATTGAATTCAATTGAAGGTATTTTTCCAGCTACTCTACTTAACTCTTCTGTTCTTATAAAATATGATTAAGTATTTTGCTGCCTATACTTTTTATATTTTATACTGTATTATATATCTAATTTTATGCAGTGAATCTTTGCATAATCTCATTGGCCCAACTGATCAAAGGATTCTAGAGGCTTTTACAGAGAGAGCACACACACACAAACACACACACACACAGACTACTTAGTACTGAAATTTAAAGTGTGTGATATTAAGGCTAGCTTTATCAATGAGTTCTGGAGGAGGTATTCTAATAATAACTGTGTATTGAAAATCAACACTGTATATCTAAGATTTCCTTGGATAAACCAAATATACATGTTTTTTTTCTATCACATCCTTCAATGGAACTCAAATGTAACCTGACTAGAAGGCTTTCTTTGACCATGCTAAAGAATTTCTCTCTGTCATTTTCTATCTAATTTTTAGTTTTATTTCCCTTCATAGCACTAATCACCACCTGACATACTATGTATTTGTTCACTGTATGTATTCATCCAACAGAATGTGCTTTAAACATTCTAACACTAATTATCAGCTGAAACACTGAATATATGCCAGATATTTTATATATATTTTATAGAATTCTTAGATGCATACCCTAAGTAGGTGTTAGTATGTCCTGTTAACAAAGAGAAAAATTGAACTTATTTAAGAGCTAGGTTTTTTAAATTAATTAATTAATTAATTTTTATTAAGGTATCATTGATATACACTCTCATGAAGGTTTCACAAGAAAAACAATGTGGTTACTGCATTCACCCTTATGATTGAGTTTCCCCTACCATACTCCATTCTAGTCACTGTCCATCATTGTAGTAAGATGCTACAGAGTCCCTACTTGTCTTCTCTGTGCTACACTGTCTTCCCCGTGACCTCCCCCACACACTATGTGCACTAATTATGATACCCCACAATCCCCTTCTCCCTCCCTCCCCACCTGCCCGCCCACATCCCTCCCTTTTGGTAACCGCTAGTCCCTTCTTGGAGTTGGTCAGTCTGCTGCCATTTTGTTTCTTAAGATTTTCTTCATTGTTATACTCCACAAATGAGGGAAATCATCTGGTATTTCTCTTTCTCTGCCTGGGTTATTTCACTGAGCATAATACCCTGTAGCTCCATCCATGTTGTTGCAAATGGTAGGATTTGTTTCTTTCTTATGGCTGAACAGTATTTCATTGTGTATAGAGCTAGGTTCTTTTAACACAGGTCTGATCTGACATCAGACCTACCACACCCTCTGTGTATGACTATTCCAGACTGCAGAGGTACCCAGGAGTTCTTGCACAGAGACATCCTTGGCATCCTGAGTCATTTTATTCCAACAGTACAGAGACAAAAATTCCCAATTCACCATTAGGCCATCAAGAGAGAGAGGAAGGCATTTTGTTTTAGAGGGTACAGAAAGACCTCTTCTTTGACATCTGGAGCTATGAATTTCAAACTGAATATTTATTTATGACCAGGCATTTAAATCAGATGCAATTAATTAGGTTCTGTGGTCCATCTAAGAACCAATATACATATGGTACATAGTACAAGGTACACAGATTTATATATGAAAATACAACATTACAATCTCATACAAAACTTTTATAGACATCAGGTATTCTACCTGGAAAGTAGGAAAAATTTTGCTTCTGACCTAGAATGGTGTGAGCATTAAAATGAGGTAATGTATATGAAAGTGTTTTATTGGAAACACTTTTTTTTCTTAGAAAATTTATTGGAAACAATTTTTTTCCTTATTTGGAAAAAACATGTTCCAAGACACTAAAGACACTTTTTCAGAAACACAACATACATTGGGGACCATTATTATTCTGGAAGTTACTGCTAAGAATGATTTCTTCCACAGTCCCTCAAAGGTTTTGTGGTTTAATGATGAAAATAAAGGAGGTCAGTATCTTCTAAGTTTTACCTCTCAACTGAAGACTATTAGCAACTGCTTAGAAAAAAAAATTATCTAGAGGCCCCATATCATAGTTTCTCTAAACTTCAAGCTCCAGTGAGCTATAATCAATGTAAATACTGTGGCAACACAATGAAATGATTGCTCTAAGACAAAGGAAAACAATAACAACAAAGTAGGAGTGACCTCCCACATAGTAGGATATATTTTTTCTATGTCAGCATTTCCATCCTTGCTGGGTTCCTTACTTGGTACAAATCTCCCAGACAGTGGTCTCTACTGTGCCTGCTAACTACTACCTCTTTTTAATGTAACCCAACAGGTGCATCACAGGAGGTTTGTGATTGTTGTTTTCTTAGAAGATGTGCAGCTAAAATAGGTGAAAAATAAAATGATTTTACTCACTAAGGTCCCCATGGAAATTACTGGGGAAACAAAGTAGGGGAGAGACTTGAAAGCATTGGGAGGGAAGGAGGACATTCCTAGCAAATAGCTGTTTGAATGTAAATCGCAAATGTCATGACTGGCAAGCACCAGACACACAAATACTGAAGGTAGCTCACTTTGCAAATTTTCACTGGAGACAATATAAGTAGCTTGGGCTTTCCAGTCAGAGCTATTTCCAATCGGCCTATTTCCCATTTTTCAGTGTATGATCATGTGTGTGTTACTTAAACTATCAGAACTTCATTTCCCTCATCAACAAAATGGATGATATGTACCCCCTTGGATGGTTGTAGAGATTAAATGAGATAATGTATGTAGAACGTTTAGCTACAGGCTGGTACATTGTTAGCCCTCTGTCATGGTGGTCATTACTTTGTCCCACATGCTCTCAGGGCATCCCTCTGTTTCAGTTTCCATTCTCTATGATTCATTGGTTGTGACAGGAGCCATTTTTTCCTACAATCTGGTCCCTGGATAGGATAAATAGTAACTCACCACCACCCAGGCAACATTATCTTTACTGCATGCTTTTTAATGATTAACAATCAATTACAATATCATCCTTTAAACCTAGTCCACAGCACTGTCAAATGATTATGTACTATAATTAAATTAATGATATTGAACTTTAATTTTAGTTGCATGGCTGCTTTTATTTGATGTCTGCTGTACTCTCATTGAGTGAACACTGGGTTCTGGTGTGAAGTTATCATATTTATTTTACAGCCACATAAGAACAAACCCTCTATATAATTTAAAAAGGTAACCACAAATAGAAATATTTCCACATGAGCCCATTTGGAAGTTCACATTTGCTATTCATTAATTTAGGATTTGACAATTTAGCATAAATTAAAATAAAAGCCTGTTTCACAGAGCATGTGTCTCATTCTTCACTGTCTCAGCATGACCACACTGATTCTAGTGTTCAGTAATGTCCTTAAACACAATTTACAAATGAGAAAGTTAGTGGACTAATTCATGTATAACTTTCAGTCTAACTTCCTGTGACATTAAAACCTTGTTAATCTGAAACTGTAGTTGTGAAGGAAGAATCAAGATTATCAAGCATGTATCAGCATTTGCCTTGTAAAATATAATGGAAAAATGCTAATACGATTTACTGGTAACAGAAAATTGGATTATAACTTATCTATTTTAAGTCAATTTGACAATTGGTCTCAAAATTTGTATCCTGATATGGACACTGAACTTGAGATTCTATTACATTTTTTTTTTTTACTCACAGAGCACAGTGAAGGATTTGTAAAGCATGGTAATGAAAAGAATGCACACACTTCCAAAACAATTTATGTAAACTAGTAATAAAAATGTGTGCATTATTACATTAACATTATGAGGAAAGACAGGGAACTGGTGGTTTATATCTATACAAGTGATCAAAAGGGATAAAGGTAATTCAAACAAGACACTTTTCTTATGTGTGGAACACAGAGCAACTATGATACATGGTAAAATGAATATTCATATTAAAAGCTTTTTTCTTTACTATATTTCATTGAAGTTTAGTATCTATTTCATCAGTCAATTACATGGTGTGGTAAGAATGTGATTTATTCTATAATAAAATTGGTATAATGTAGAACTAATGAAGTATTTATTCAAGACTTATCTTAAATGCTTAATTCGGGATACATTTAGAGTGACTGACCATCAAAAATTTAATAATGCCCTCTTATAAACTGCTTGTCAAGTCGGCCAAGAGCAAGTCTAGTGTGATAGCCACAGACATAATTTTATATGCATGTAACACCCATGTGTGGAAATGTCCTTCCACTGTGAAGAGGCTGTCAAAAATGTACCATTTTGTCTTATTTATCAAACATTTCATTTTAGTTATTTATTAGGTGTCATAAACAATACTGAGGGTGGAGTAGAAATTAGCCCATCAGTAGAAGGGAAGAAAAGGAAATCTTAAAGTTGATGTGTTCAAATACTTAGAATTAAGAAACGATGGTGAATTCACGAAACTGTGAGCACCTCTGAATGGATGGGAGACCATAGTAAGAAGAATATGGAAAAGGGAGTCTGGAAGGATACTGAAAAAACAGGTAGAGATCAAGAGGACAGTACGTCATGTCAAGGAATTGACATCATCCTCAAAAATGGAAAACCACAGAAAATTCTTAAGCAGGACAGTGATGGTATGAGATTTATATTTTGTAAATATTACTCTCGAAGTTACATGGATGAGCTTGAAAATAATAGATCTGGATTTAAATTTCAGCTGCAATTTTTGCTCTTTATTATATTTCTGGTTTCTTCACTGTATTTAGTATTCTATTTATATTTCCTACCATCAACACCAGTCTGTTGGAATTATAATGTTATACTCCTATTTTTTTTCTTCTTTAGGACTATCTTGGGTCTTCTTGGCTTCCTGTTCCTCAATGTCAATATGAGAACCAGTTTTTCAAGTTTGAGAAAAATATCTGTTGAGCCTTTGACTAGAATTACATTAATTTACAGATTAATTTGGGAACAATTAACATGTTCCTATATTTATAGTATTGAGTTTTTAGATCCAAAAATGTAGCATATCTCTCTATTAATTTAAAGTCTCTAATATTCCTTTCAATATACTTTGTAATTTTTTCCATAAAAGGTTTACACACTTTCTCTAAGATAAAATTTTATCTATTTGAAATTTTAAATAAAAATTTAAAAATAATTATATTTCTGATTATTGACAGATTATTCAGCATCACTGCTAAAACCCCTTGTTAATTTTAATAATTTTTATATAGATTCTTTGGGCTTTACAATATTAAGCATGCTATCATACCAAAGTAATTTGGTAGGTTTTTTTTCCCTTTTAAGTTTTTACATCTTTTATTTGACCTTTTGTACTGCAATGGTAAGAATCACCACTGCAATATTGACTGTAGGTGCTGACAGCCATGGCTTCTTTCCTCATCTGATAGGAAAAGCATATAATTTTTCAGTATTAAGTAAGATGCTTGATAAAGGAATTTTGTACATGTTTCTCATCAGGTTAGCTAAGCTACCTTCTCTTCACAGTTTACTAAGAGTTTATATGATAAATATATGTTGAATTTAATTGTAAATTTTCCTTGAATCTATTAAAATGAACTACGGCTTTTCAATATTTTTCAATAATTCTGAAAAAATTCTGATCTATTTTAAAATATTGCCTATTGCCTACTTCCCCATTCTTTGTAACATGCTCTTATGGAATTATATTTAGTATTTTTAGACATTTATCAGTCTATTCTTCATGTCTCTTTCTTAAATTCAATCTCCTGGTATCTCTGAATGACATTATATAATTTCTCCACTTGTTTCTTCCAATTTACTAATTCTCTGTTTAGCTGTATCTATCTAACACATTCTTCTGTTAATGGTGCTTTTAGTTACAATTAATCTGATTCTCATATCTGGAAGTTCTATGAGATTTTTAATTCCTTATTTATATTAAAGCTTCAATCTTACTTATTTCAACATATTTCTGAAACTCAGTAATTACAGCTTTTGTTAGTTTTCTTTCTTTATGTTTCTTATCTGCTAGTGGTTCTTATTTCAATGAAGTTTAGGGCTCAGAATTTATTTTTGTTTTCATTCAATTATAATGATGCTTTTTAAAACATCCTTTTGAAGTTTATCCATCAGTCTAATTGTTTCAGTTCAGGAAGTTGCTCCTGGCTATCTAACCCACTATATGTTTAACAGGGAAAATGTCCTTCAGGTTTTTTAAAGTTATGTTGAATACTGACTTGATTTGCTTGCATTCTTTCTTTTTTCCCTAATACAAAGCTATTTAAATTAATAGTCACTCTGAATATAATTTTTCTTAAATATTATCTGTTTTGTTATGCAGTGTACTTGCTCTTACTACTTTTTATATAGGCAAAGAAGATATTTAAGATTTTTTTCCCAGATGTTTGGGAACTTATCATTGTGGTCTGGGAATTTAAATATTTGTTATTAAAGTTGAATCAGAAAATAAACATACAATTTCTGCTTTGGGGGATTTATTGTTTTTTTTGTGGCCTAATAGATATTTACTATGCTCCCTCAAAATTAATATTTTTAAGTTGCTTTTACTTTTCTTTTCATTTTCTTTGACTGCTTTAACAAGTATTTATCCATTTTTAAGCTAAAATGTTTGTTATTTTGCTTTAGATTTGCTTTATGCATGCAAATATATCCTTGTTTATTTGAGTAGCATGTAATAAATACTAGTGTTTTAAAATACAAGCACAATATTATTTTCCCTTTAATAGGACAATTGACCATTACTAGTTATAACTGATATTTTCATTTGCATTTACCTTTTTTTGTGTGTGAATTCCAATTTTTATGCTTCGTGGATATCCTTTCCCATTTTACTGTATGTGGAAGAGACTTGCATTCACGTTTTCTCCATGTATTTTTATTGGAGCTTAGTTTAGTATTTACCAGTATTAGTAATGTTTGATGAATTATCAAAATTCAATAATTAAATTTTCTCTGACACATGAAAGATAACATTTAACATGCTTTCTTTGCTTCTCTATGTGTGTCTTGCGTCCACAACCTTCTGCTTTCTATCCTCCCATTTACTTCAATGTGTCTCCTCAATTCCTGTTTAATGAGCATAATCTGAGCTTTCATACCCAGGCCTTTTTTTATTCCATTTCTATATTTAAGTCATATAGATTTGATTGTGAAACTCTTTTGAAGGAATTTATGAAATCTTTTCATAACAATTGTTTGGACTACATCAGATTTAGCTAGTTTCAAAGTATTGCTAGTACTCTGATTCTATGGTTTTCTATTATTAAGCTACTAATACTAATCTATCAATTATAAATTGGGCAGGCCTTTGGAGGTTATATTTGCTGGGACCTTGAATAGTAATAATACCATCCTGTTGTTTTCACACATTAATAATTGGTTCCTACATTACAATATATATTTCCCCAAATTCTACAATCATGGTTCTATTACCAATTGTTATTCACTACTATAGAGGAGAAATCTGGAGATAAGAGTGAATTTTTTTCTTAACTTCTTCTAGGGAACAATTTTTTTTAGAAAACTGTATCATTTTATATTTCTGTCACACATCTGATTGAAAAAAATTTATAGGATAAGTGTAGGTTTGTGGACTATATTACTCAGATACTCTGGGCTTTTTTCAGTTTTTACAAGTTTTCTTCAATTCTTTCTTTGAATGTTGCTTCTGTGTTCTTGTTTCTTCTTAGGAACATTTGTAATTAAGTTAAATATGAGTTCAGAGTCCTCCAAATCATCCATTTTTAATTTTGAAGTTTTCATTTCTTTGTTATTTGTATCTATATTCTAGAAGTATTCTTTCTTGTTTTAGCACCTACACCTACAGTCATCTCTAAACAATGTATAGTTTTGTTTACCTTATTTTTGAAATTGATATAAAAAATCTTATGTTATATATTTTTGTGTTTTTTCTTTACCTTAATATTATGTTTTTGAGATTCCTCAAGATTGCTTCATGTAGATATTTTATATCAATTTTAATTTCTGTACAGAAGATTATTATATACCCAATTTAGTGTTGGTGAACATATGGATTGTTTTTAGTTTTGTTGCTACTAGAAAAAGATGCATCTGCAAATATTCTTATGCATATCCTTTGGTTAATATGTATACATATGCAGGGAACATACCTTAGAAAGAAACTGCCAGATTTTGGAGTATGCACATGTTCAATTTTTACTAGGTGATGAAAAATTGATTTCCTAAGTTGTTGTTTAACTTTACATTTTCCTGAACAATATGTGGGAGTTCTTTTTGCACTGTATTCTCACAAAAAACATATTTTAAGATTTATATTATCACTAATCTATTCATATGAAATGATAAGTAATTATGTTTTTAATTTGTTTCCATCATAATATAAATGATATTGGATAATGATGTATGTTTATGATCCACTAAACTTTCCTCTGCTGTGAAATGCCTATTATGTCTCTTTTCATATATTATGGGATTTCTTCATTGTTTTAAAAATTGATTTTCTTCATATTTTCAATATATTTAATCCTTGTTTGCTTTATGTATTCCAATACCTTTCTAAGTTTGTGGCTTTTCTTTTTGCTCTCTTTTATAAAATTTTAATGTGATATATGTTATTGTCTTTATAGGTTTTATTTTCCTGTTTAGTTTAAGGAAACTTTTGCTACCAAGGGTCAGAAAATGAGTTTCCTATATTGTCTTTTAGAGACCTTTTAATGATTTGCCTTTCATAATTACATCCTCAATTTATCTGGGATTGATTTTATGTTGTGAGGTAGACTTTCATTTCCTCTTGTTTTTTTTATTTATTAAAACTAATTGCTTCCTAACCATCTGTTTAAAAGTTTATTTTTCCCTACTGTTCCGTATTTCTTCTTTTTACTATATCAGAATTCTATGTATGCATGGGTCTGTTACAGGGCTCTCTGTTCTGCTTAGACTTTTCTGTTGTTGCATGGATAAAATAATTTCTAGTTACCATATTGTTATAATACATTTTGATATCTGGTAGTGTTGAATGCCAACTTGATTTTTTTCTTTAGAGCTTTCTTACATTATCAACATAAATTTATAATTAGCTTGTGAACTTTCATGAAAAAATAAGTTTGATTTTTATTCAAATTCTAATGAGTCTTTATTTTGTTTTGAGAGAATGACATTTCTAAAACATCTCTGAGTGTGTATTATACCTCTTCATGTAATTAAGCCTTTTTTAATATAATTAAATAATTTATATGTGTGTTTTGTTAGATTTATCATCAAAACATTCATTTTTTTACATTTTAAGTATTTTCTCAATAGGCTTGCTCTTTTGCTGGTTTATAGCAATACCATTTAATTTGGTATATTGATTTTTATATTTATTAATCATAATAAACTCATTTATTCTATCATTTTTTTCTGTACCTCATTTTGAGTTTTATACATAGGTGATTACATTATTTTGGAATAATTACAGTTTTAATTATTGTTTTCAAATATTTTTACCTCTAAATTTTTTTCAAGTTTTATTGTCCTAGCCTGTCTAAGAAAAGTAATGAAAGTTGTCATCCTTCTCTGAGCTGATTTTAAAGGAAATGTATCTATGTATCATTACTTGAGTGGCTTTCTATAGCTTATCTTCATCAGCTAAATATTTCTAGTTTGCTAAGATATTTCTTTAAAAATTGATCAATTCTAATATCACCATATTCTTTCAGAATATTTTAATTTATTTTTTATTTTTTTAAAGCTTTTAACTTCTTGTTACTATTCTATTTGGGGTATTTTCAATATTCATATTATTTGTATCTTATTTCGTAGTTTGTTTTTCTGCTTGTGACTTATATTCTCTTTTGTACACTGGATTCTTGATTGAGAATTCATGTTCCTTGACCACCACTTATGGACAATTTTTTAGACCAGTTTTTAAAATGTTTTCAATAGAGTATATTTCTTTTTCCTCTGTCAGGCCTCTAAGGGTCTGTCACCCTAAAACCACTTTAAGCTAAATTTTCTTGTGGGCATTTCTTAGACTCTACATGGAGTATGAATACAATCCCAAATCTACATGAGTGAATCTTACGATTGGTAATTCTCAGAGAATAATTTTCTTTCCTACAATTCCCCACCCTTGCTCCATCACTCTGTATCAATCTGGGCATAGACATAGCAAGGATTTTTGTTTGTGACCTGTTTGACCCCTGAGTATGTCACCTTTTCATTGTCCCACCTTTGTGAAAGGCAGTTGTCACACACATGCTTTCTTATGCCAAAAGGGGCCCAGGTTTTGAGTCTCAGCTCCCATGGTTGATAGGTTAAAACCACAACCACACCTTCAGAGAACAGCAGGTCAGGGCTCCTTGCCCCATAGAAGAGCATTCATTGTTACTTAGAGACCTTCAATTTGTGTTTCTTATATTGCTGCAAGCTTAACCATGCCATGACATGTTTTTATATCCTATCTAGCTTCTAGAAATTGTAAGTCCTTATTTGGAGGGGTTTTTCTACATTTCTAGGTGGCTGATGGTAGGAAATAACAGATTATCAGCTCTCTTCTCATCACAGTTGGTTATTTAATAAGGCACCTTATTGCTTTTTCCATCTCAGCCTTTTCTATGTGGTTTTGTGATACCATTTTTGCAGAGGGAAAGACTTCTTTTTCATATTAAGTATGTTAAAAATGTTTTCTAACACTTTATCCAGTTTGCTATAGTCAACCATTTAAATAATGTATTCATCTTCAAATTTTTTAAATGTGCTTTTTTTTCTTGTTCTAGTACATATTTGCATATTTAGTTCTCCTACTCTCCATCTCTTACTGTGTGAGTTCTGATTTGAACTGATGCTTTCTAGCACACAGGTATATATATATATATATACATATAATATTTTGGTATCATTGATATATACTCTTACAAGGTTTCACATGAAAAGCATTGTGGTTACTACATTCAACCATATTATCAAATTCCCTCTATATCCCACTGAAGTCATTGTCCATCAATGTAGTAAGATGCCACAGAGTCACTACTTGTCTTCTCTGTGCTATACTGTGTTCCCCTTGTGGAGTGTAACAGCTAAGCAAAATGGAAGGAACAAAAGAGCAGCTCACACAGGTATATATTTTATACTGTCTTCCTGACTTCAGCTTGGATGCATTTCTTAGGCCAAAGTGCAGAGCATATGTATGTCACAACAGCTATCTTCTTCCTTCCTGTGTCTAGCAGGATGAATCATATACAATCAGCAAGATGGACTTGAGTTCCTTTTCCACCCCTCTTCCTTGATACAATAACACTGGAACAATTGGAAAGCTATCCCCAACATACTCCGGTTCTAGTACTCTTCTCAATATATTAAGTTTTAAAAGGTAAAAATATATCTCTTGAAATTCAACAGACCAGTGGATAAAGGAAGAAAGAGTGAATGCAAGGCAACAGTTCTCTGCCTTCGAAAGCTGCAGCCATATACAGAGGGGAGACTGCCCAGTTTTGTTTTTGACACAGTCTGGGAGAGTTAGCACAAAGAAGCAGAAGCTCAGGGAAAGAAATAAAGTTCTCTGTTTTCTTTTGGGAAGGTAGGGATATTTCTTCTATCAGGTTGAGTTAGGAATATCATTGATTTTATATTCTGACTCTCTGAACCTTTTACTTTGTTGAAATTCCTTCTGAATACTGGCATTGGGTAGGCTTTACATTTGGAAGGTTTTGCAGCCATTGGTCCTTTTCCTATGTCTTCAAGTTGTATTTTGTCAGCTAAGTTCATGTCAGAGTTAGATTGCCAGATGCTATTTTGAATCCAATTGTATTTTCGAGCAAAACCATATGAAGACTCAAAGGTATGATATCCATGATATCCATTTTTTTTTCACCATAAAAAAAGCGGCAAATGTAAATTCAGTTGGCTATGCTTCACCTTGGAGAACAGGGAGATCCATCATCTCCTTACTCTTCCCAGGAAACTTTTAATCATTGCTTCTGAGATTATTAAAGAAAGATATGAAGCAAAACTTTTTACCCTATACTGAGGGTTTGAGTTTATAGGCTTGATTGCATTTAGTAAGGAGGGGGCTAAGCTGTGTTAACAAATACACCCAAACATGCAATGAGTCAACAAAAAGAATGTTAATTCTCACCCCGCTAAAAGTCCATTCTCTTCCATATATAGCTTTCAAAGGTTTACTTGAAAAAGAAAAGGAGGGGAGGTTACTATCCCAATTATCCAGAAAGGAAAACAAGCATGGAAGTGTGCATTGGAAGTTTTTATAAGCCAGGTCTGGAAGTGGCCCATGTCATTTCTGCTCATATTTTGTTCACTGGAACTGAGTCCCAGTACCAAAGGTAACCCCTAAACAGATTAGCTGTTGTAGTTCAAGAGTGGGTGCAGAAAGAAGATAAAAATAAATTTTGATATACAACTTGGAATTTCTACCACATTGGATAATCTAGAAAATTCTATCAAGACACTGGACTTTTAGAGTTATGCAACTTAACTCCTAAGCAAATCATCAGATTCATTTACTTTCTATTCGGCTTTGCAGAACAGCTCATGAAAAGCTTTAGCAAAGATCCATCTGCACGTGAATTATACTGAGCTTCAAAGTCCTTTTGACATCCCCAGAGAAAAATAGAGGCTTTGTAAAACCATTATGCTCACAAATATGAACCAGCATTAACAAATGCAGCTTTTGTAAACTTCAGCTAATTACCGATATACCTCCTCCATTCTTCACATGTATGTTCACTAGTGTTTGTACTTAATGTGGAAATGATCTGAATATCTGTTCTAGACTACAGAATGGTGATTTGTTTAAATTGAGCAAAAGTATGGTTTATTTTATCCAAATTCCTAATTATAATTCTCAAACAACTGAGGAGTAGACCTAAGTTATAAATTGCCACCAAACTACTTTTAAGTTTTTGATAAACAGGATTATGGCCTCAAAGCAGTAAGAGCAGAGTAGTGAATCTTAAACATGGAACACACACAGACTGTTCTAAACAAAACTTTATCATTTTTCATTTTACCAGAAGTTTTATGTCTCTAGCACAGTGAGCATTTTTTGCTTGTTTTATTTTTATTTGTGTTTTTTTGCATTGCTGTTAACTTTGCTTGTAGCAGGAAGCCGGCAGGCTGTATGACATGGAGACTTCACCACATTTACTATTAAACAAAAGCTCTTATTTCAGACAATACGTGAACAAACCTGTTTTGAATGCAGCATCATTCCCAAGGATTATTTATTGTGATTGTTTTATCTGTTCTCTGAGAATCCTAATTTTCCTGGTTCTTCACTTTATTTCAGTGTCAGCCATTCTGACAGCTAGCACCTGTGCATATTCTGGTTATTCAAATCTTTCCCTCATTACACACAGCGATCCTGTCTCCTTACTCTTCAGACTACTATTTTTCTGACAGTCTTCGGAGTTTACACAGTTTACTGAAAATAATTAAGTTCCATTTCTGATTCACACGGAGGCAGGCTGATATAATGACATATCCTCAGACCTAGGATCAAGATTTCAGGATTCCATTCCAAGTAAAACTGAGCACTCTATGACCCAATTTCCAAAGATATCTGAATCCAAGTGCATACATCCATAATATGAAGGAATTGGGTGATTTTACAATCACTATCAACTGTAGAATTCCATGTGTGCTTATTTTATATTTATTTATTTATTCACCAACAGACATTATTACCAGGCACTGTGCTCCTTTTGGGAAGTAATAATAATATGCACTAAGGCTTTTCATGTATTAACTTAGTTAATCCTCATACTTCCTGCTTAATAGTTGAAGATACTGATGCACACCAAGTTTAGTAATTTGATGCCACTCACATAGCAGTAAGTGGCAGAGTTAGGATTCAAAGCCAGGGTGCCCAGTTCCAGAGCCCCTCCTTGTAACCCCTGTGCTGTACTGCCTGAAGCACAGAGTACGAGGAGTCTCCCTCTTCAAAGAGCTCCAGGACATAGAGGAAGGCAGACAACGTAAACAAATTGGGCAAAGAGAGGAACGCTCCATATTAATACTTAGTAGTGTGTAAAGTCACTTGCCTTGTGCAAGTCACTTTGTTGTTTTACAGGTACTTTAACACTTTATCATCAGAGCAAATCTTCAAAATAGGTGTAATTATCTCCAGTTTTTTATGTAAGGAAGCTGAGCCCTTGAGAGGTTAACTAATTTTCCCAGTACTCTATAATTAATAAATGACTGAACTGGGATTATAAATCATGAACGTCTAATTCCAAACCATATTTTTGTTACTTGTCATCACACTCCATTGCATAAACAGCATTCTTTGAAATTCTCTGAAATGTATTCCTCCATTGTTGTACTTATTCTGTCCATGAAATTAAAACTTTAAAGTAAAAAAAAAGAAAAACTGCCTAAATTTTCCAACAGTGCATGAGAGAACAAAATGATCATCCTTCATAACTTCTCAAATAATTCACAGAGCAAAACAATGATTATCGAGAACCATTTGACGCTGAAGCCAACAGTTGCTTTAAACCTTTGTTTCCTGTCTGTTGGGAGTTGAATCTGAGCAGTCCTCAAAAAATTTGAGACTTGGATCAGAGGAACACATCAGAATCTCAGAATTTGGGGATACCCTGGAGATGATTCCCTCCTTTTACAAATAGGGGAATTCATAAATGTCTAGAAGTTCAAGTTCTTTGTGAAAAGTTGTACAGTTAGTTAAGCAATTAAGTTAAACATTGAAATCAGATCTTGTGCCTTTCTGTCTTACACTCATTATCTTATTATCTCCAAACATAAATGTTTATTATAATGATCAAATAAATTTCAAAGAAGTTTGACTAATTTGTTTACAGGTAAATATAACATAGACTGACAAATTCAGTATAGGGAGTGGGGTTCTTCAGGAATTTGTGTATTTAAAATGTTTCCAAGATGATTGTATAAAATTCATTGCTAGTTCCTATTATATACCTCCCTTTCAAAAAGTGGTTTAGTACTTATATGTGTGTAAAAATCAGAGGAAGAGAGGAGGAAACAAAAAAGAGAAAAGACAATGACAAAGTGGTAACAGCCTGATGGTGAGAAAGAGGGAATGAACACTTAGATGAAAGGGGTAGGGGGCAGGAGAAGTCAGCGCGAATGTACAAAGGTTTTCCCATAGTTGGTCTTCTGGTTCCAAATTTATCTACTGCACCTCTTCTACACACTGCCTTTATTTTATACTATTCCTATCATACTTTCCTCCAATCATACCCCTTTCACTCCCTTCACATATGTATGTACAAGTACACAAAACACAAATATGTGCAATAGCAGATATAAGAATATTTGATAAATCTGTTAAATTGAATCTTAGTGATATGGACAAGATCCAATTCAGTGTTGTTCCCATTCTATGAATGCTTCTCAAGTATTTGCTTAAAAAGAATTCAATTCCATAGATATCTTGCTTGATAAACATTCTCACAGAGGAAATAATGCCGATAAAGTTGGACTTAAATAAATACAGGCTTACAAACTCTATGTACAAGGTTTGAATTTTCAAGATCAGTTTGAAAACTACATCCAGTAGAAGCCACCCTATAGTTTTCAGAGTTTGACTCTTTGGTATCTTACTAGAGCATGAATCTAGATGAGTATACCATCAGATAAGCACACATATAAGTGTGTGACTTATGTATTTGTTCTTTCTTTCCTGACTTCACCACTTTTCTTCAGTTCGGCATAGAATCATTTTCAATCTAGAGCATTTTCAACCTCTTAGAAATCGCTTTCTTACTGTTCGCTGGTGGTCTATTATACCAAGTACTTTGTTATTTTCTGAAGTGATAAATGCCAACCTAGAAAGAACTATAAACAAAACAAAATACACAGACTCCCATGTAACAAAAAGTTCTGCTCTTGTAGTGAAGCAAGGAAATAGTTTCATCTTTCACTTCTAGAAATAAAAGAGGAATAATAAAAATATGCACATGTGGTTAACTGCAGATGCATTTTTATTTTCTATGAACAAAAAGGTAAAAGATAACTTAGAGATTCTTAATGCTAAAACTCCTCTTGAAAACTATGTAAAAGTATGGGCTAGTACATTTAAGTTAAATTGGATAGCAGTCTCATTAAGTAAAAATAGCCTCATTAAGTAAAAATAGCCTTGGCACACTAGTCATTAATTGAAGTGTATTTCTAAGATTTAAAACAAAGGAGCAATTATGCTGCCCTCAATAGAAGAAATCATGTATTCCTTAACTGCATGTTTAATAACAGTTATACTTCAACTGAGGGATTACATAAACCACAGAATTAAATCTGAACTCTTTATAACATGGAATTCTCAAGGTGAAAAGAAAAGGTTTAATTCTTAGATGTTTATATTGTTCTACTGAGAAGAATGTTTTATTTAACAATATGTTTTCTGGGTGATTATCCATATGTTTCTAATATTTAGTGTTCAGTACCTGTAGGAATTTCCCTTCAACTTCATTAGCTTCTCGTATCGCTTTTATGTGGAATTGTTATCATTTTAATCTTTTCCTTTATCCTTGCCATGACAGAACAGAAATCATCCAAGTATATTCCATAGATGTAGGAGATATAAATATTTAAATACATATCTTTAATATTCAGATGTGTTTCTGAACAGTTCTATCATCTCAAAGTTATTCTTTGATTGTGAAGCATAGGATATATGTCTGCCTGTGAAATTCATGTACCCCCATCTCATCTGGCCCTGCCTTCCTCCCTTGTGGTACCCACCCCTCCTTTCTGTTTCCTTTTTGGTCTCCTTCAGCTCACTGCAGTCATCACATCAAGCAGAGCGCTGTCCTCTGACTCCTATGGGGTTAAGCACATGCTGCTGCTTCTGTCTGAAAGAACCCTCTTTGCTTTATTTCCTTAAAAAATAAATCTGTCAAATTCAATTTCATCCTTCAGACTCCATCAGGGTCAAGGCCTCATAAAAGCTTTCCGTGGTACCCCGAGGCTGTGTTTGGTGCCTTTCTGATAGCCTTGAATAGTACTCTGTGATTGGCTTATCCAAACACTTGCCACACTTTAATAACTACGTGTTTCTCTTGTCTCCTTTCCTAGATGCTAAACTCCTTGATGACCAGTATTCCAGGCTTTAAGATCTTGATAGTCTCATGGTAAACAATAAGTAAATAGGTAAATAAATACATATATAAATGTAGATTTACTGATGTACTTCATTATTACTCTAGAGATGGCATATGAACTAGTACTTTATTTAGAAGACAATAATGTGTATTTTTATATTCTTTGTTCCAAATAGGTGTTAATCAGCTTGTAAAGAGATATAAAATAGAGGACTGTACCCTAAATTTTAAGCAGATACAAAAGATGAGGTAGATGGAAAGTAAAAGTAGGGGCATTAAAAATGGAGCCAAAAATAAAAGCTAAGGTGATAATTATGAATTCAAATAACACTTATTTTTCTTCAGGTCCCATGATAACATCCTTATTCCACTCTCACTTCAAATGCCAGAACTTCTCTTTATTTGAGGTGATATCTACTTGTCCATCATCTGAAATTTCTTCTTGACAAATATGACATGTCTGCCTAATTTGTTGGAAGTTTTGGAGAAAACCTTATGAATAGCCTAACACTGGTCATTTCCCTAGAAACCTCCTCTTCCTCCTCCTACCTCTCCTGGGTGGCCCCTCATTTCAGGCTTTCATACAATTGTACTAAGTTATACTAATTGGTACATTCTATTCCACGTGTTTGCATCTAGTTATATTGGAAGATAAAGTGTACATTTGCATAAATAAATATGTATCACATGCAAAACAATGCACAAATATGCGCTAGAGATTTACTGGATAAAAACTTAGTTCACAGTGCACCCAAAAATATCCTTACTGTTTGACCATAGGAAGAATTATGCAATTCTCTTTTACTGGAAACTGTGTATATACTTTTTGATATCAAATAAAGTGATCAATGAGTGAAAACTGAAATAATGTTCAAATCACCCTTCTCAGCCCTCCAACAATAAAATCAGTAGACTCATGCAGATAATGAGAGTTAGTGCTAAAATGATCAGGAATTTTTACTTGCTTACTACCTCTTATTTCAGAGTTCTAGAGGGATGTGCAGTAGCCCTCTGCAACATGAGTCCTGCGCACCAGTATTTATTATAAATGCAGATCTCCAGGCTATATATCCCAAGCATTGTTACTCAGTAGGGCTGATGTGAGGCCCAGAAATTTTCCATGTTTAATGAGCTTTTTGAGTGACTGCTAAACTTTGTCTACAGAACATTATATGAAAAACTCTGCTCCAGAAATTGCCTTTGATCAGTGTTATGCACATTTACTCAATCTTACAGAGGTAGTTCAACTCCAAATATATAGATTAGTCACTGACAAATGTTAGTTGATGGCAGTGTTTTGCCCTGGCAGACACTCAACTGCCCAGAATGTTTTGACAGTTAATTTTTGGCCCATGAAACTGAAAGATTTATATTAATGTGAAAAAAACTGCTTAGTTTTAGCATTTGGGGATATATTTGGAACAATTTCTTCTCATCTATGGTATAATAATATGTATGCATTATTAGCAATGGACATGTATAGAAAGATGTATAAATGGAATGAAAAATAATCAGAAGCTGGAGCTTATAAACATTGGTCAAATACTATTTTCCTTAAAGT
The DNA here is from genome assembly GCF_040802235.1 of Manis javanica. Classification (NCBI taxonomy): domain Eukaryota; kingdom Metazoa; phylum Chordata; class Mammalia; order Pholidota; family Manidae; genus Manis; species Manis javanica. The sequence continues at coordinate 59,077,451 of NC_133159.1, forward strand.
GTTTTATTTGAATGAGTTAAACAAAGTGAAAATTTTCAAAAGACTAAGGGGGTATTTTTGAAAAGCACAGACTATTGCCGTCATAGTTATTGAGATCACAAGATTAAAAATAGGATATTAATGAAAAAAAAGTCTGACATCCGTGTTTGGGATTCATTTAGACGAAGGGTGTGACACAATAGCATTGATAGTTCTGCAGGTGTCTTAGTATTTCAACTTCCTAATAATCATGCTCACGAAAAAATTCTTCACTTTCTCAATATTTTCCAAACTAAACAAAATTCAATATCTAAGTAAAGGAGCATGATGGCAACAGCTCTTCTCTTTGTGTACAGCCCAGCATATTTAATTTCCATGATGTTTGACTGAGAGTTTCACACTTAAATTTAGGCAGAATACACTCCAGGTAAAACCCGTGAGAATGAAGAGTATACCGTGTCTACAGTGCTTTGGAGATAAGAAAGTCATAGTTTAGAAAGCCAAGGACTAGGGTGATAGTAGAAACATTCTATCTATACATCAAACTGAATTGTTGTGGAATTACTAAAGACAACTGATGTTACATAAAACTATTCAATCAACATTCTAACATATATACATTTTCACTGTCAAGAGCTACTCTTTATCAATAGACCACCTCTTAGAAAACCAGCAACACAAATTTCAGATGGTATTTTTCAGATGTTTTATCTTTTCTCTGACGTTATGCTGATAAAAGGTGACAGGACTTACAGTTTACGACAAGTTTGACTTTTTTCACATCTGGGAATGACACATCATTTTCTGCACTGCATTCATATTCTCCAGCCTGGTCCCTGGTAATTCCATAAATGTCCAAATATTGTCCATTTTCAAATGGTTTCGCTACAAGAAAAAAAATACAGCATGTTTAATTGCAGCCGCCTGAGGCTTCATTCAAGTAAAACAACAATCTCATGTCTTCCTATTAGAGATAGCTGACAAAACAGTTCCAAATGAAACTGGGGAATTATTAAACCCTTTGTTCTACGTTCAGAGGAAAAGTCAGAGAAAAAAACAGAAACTGAACAAGGGATACTCTTAACAGCTGTTTCCCCAGCACAGGAAATACATGTGTTCTTTTTAATTGATTGTGGTCTCCTAATCTCGTCACACATCAAATAGAGCTCTGCACATTTCTGTAATTGAGTTCAACAACCTCCTAGCATTGTAGATGAAACTCACTAATATGGCTTGGTACATATTGACTTTTATACAGTGTAAGCTGGCAACTTGACACTTAACCTAACTAAATGTTTTCTTTCAAGGAAATCTCACTCATTCTCAAGGTTTCAAGCCAGATGGCTTGATTAGAGTCTAAGAGATATGTCAAGCCATTGCCATATTTCAGTTTCCAAAATTATTAATGTTTCTAAGGGAGGAACACTGGATGCACTAAATATAACTCACCCAGTAAACCTCAGAAAAGAACTGTGATTCTCAAATTAAGAATTAAGTGGTTGTAAAAAAAAAAAACTAATTATCTTTGTTTTTTAAATACTCCAGAAGAAAACATTCTATTTGACTAAAAATAGCAGTAGATTAAACAAGACATAATCACAGATGAAAGAATATCCCCAAATGAATAAGATTTGGAAAAGTTTATGAAATAATGGAAATTTTATTTATTTGAAAGCAAAGAATCATTGGGCAGGATGGACCCCGATTATCAGAGATATGGCAAAGGAAGAATGGGTCTACGTGATTTTCAAGAGGGACCCTTCTCGCTCTTTGCACAGGTCTTTAAAATAATCACATTTTAATGCTTACCAAAGGGAGTTAGAAAACGAAACCATGATCTCTTTTCAAAAGTCAACCTTACTTTTATTTTCATCTTACTCTCTTGCCAAATTTTTGTAATGATGTAGAAGTTAGAAAACTAGTAAGAAGATTCAATTTTACATGAATAAAACAAAATGAAATTTAGTTATGGTGCTTCAAATTTAAAATGTATGGCAATTAAAATATTTTTATTTTGCTGTGGGTTTCCTTGTCTGGGCCTATTATCAGTTGCTGCACTATCTGCCCTCCAGGTAACTATGACTTTGTTAATTGGAAGCTGGTATGTTTAGAATATATATGATTAAGTCGTTTCTCCATTTATCTGGCTGATCACAAATTGTTCATGGGGGGAGTTTTGTCTCTGAGATGATAGTTTGGTGATGTACTGTTTCAGGTACATAGAAGTAAGCTCACAAAAACAGCAGTTATCTTCAAATCCATATTCTTAAAATCTGATTTTATATTCATTTTCTTAACTCAAGTTAATGCCCTTATCTGACTCCAATACACTAATATAATACTGATTTTCTATTATTTCCTTCTTTTCATCTTATTTTTACCCTTACAATGAAGATTATCTAGGCTTAAATGTATCTGTTAAACTACTAAAATAAAGAGAGACAAAAATTCTTATTTACATCCAAGAATTTTTACAGTATAACTTGAATTATAAAGGGGAATATTAAATGGAAATTAAAATACGGGGAAAGTTGATGTATTACTTCAGAATTAAATAACCTAGTTGGATAGTATAACATGAAGTCAGTTGCAAGTGAAAAGGCATCATATCATGGACTTTGTAAAAAACCGGGGCCTAACTTATTTTCAATATCAAAAGGTTACATGAATATTCCTATTTTTGTGTAATGACATAATTTTAAGAAATAGTATCCTTCAAAATGCATGCTTTTGATGACAAGTAAATATTCTAACCTATTTGAATAATCAACTATTATCTAATTCTTTAGTCAATCACTAAAAATAGTGTGTATGAATGCATGCGTTGTTTTTGCTGCTTAAACATTGCAGAAATGGGAAGTACCTCTTTTAAAGGAAGAACATAGTAGATTTGTATGTCTATCAAGAATCGAAAAGTATATAAAAGTAGGAAAACAATAGGCTTCAGAACTTAAAGAAGCAGGCATTCTTTTTCCTTCTCTTCTAAATGGCAGACTGAAAGATTGGCAGCAATACAAGATGCAACATCACCCGTATTAGGACCACTACATCACTCAACTCTAGAGAGCACCAGTTACGTTCCTTAAATTTTATTCCTGGAGTTCACTGTACAATCTGCATAGCCATGTTTAGGGATCCCTCTCCAAACACACCATGGAACAATGTCCTTCTTAATAACTACCAGAATTACCAGTAAATGTTTATGTATTGCATAAATCAATGTCTACAGAGCCTGTGTATGTATTGCCAACACTAGCCACCAATAATATAACACTAATATAAAGACACTAAGGAACAACAAAGCATAAACACATGATCAACATCTTAATTTTCCCCACTGGATTCCAGGTACTTTAAGCCACCCTAACACTTTCATTCATCTTGGACCTGCTCTCCCAAAAGGTGTGCTCTGAGTATTCTCTTGTTTCTACACAAATAGCTGTTTCCATCCTGATTCATCTTGGCTGTGTTCTCAGTCTAATCTTACCATACTTAAATTCCAGATTTGGAATTTAGCGCTGTTTTACCCAGGATATATACTCTGGATCTTATGATTGTCTATCTATCACTATTGTCTGTCTATTATCACTGTTGTTGGTCTGCTTTGACTGCCTCTTTGGATTCTGCTGTCCTGTTTTCCTAAGTGTAATTCTTTACCTTAGTTTTGGATCCTAGGAAATCAATCCTGCCTTTTGACACTTGCGTGGATCTTCCTATATTCCCACTACTCCTCTAGCAAGAGGATTTGGGATTAGTACATTGAAATGCAGAGAAGAACATTTCAGTTCATGCAATATAACTCAATTTTTCCCCCAAAGTGGAGAGGAAAGACCAAGGCTGAAGGGATATAGGGAGGACCATCACTGAAGTCAAAACTTTACAATGTTTAGGAGGGATGTACTGTCCTAGTGAACTCTTTCTAAATATAGATATGTTTTAAAACATTCTGTAATATTTTTTATCTCTTCAGGTATCATTTACAAGTATCTGAGAGATATAAAACCATTGGGATAGGACAGGCCTCTTTTAGCCACAGGCTTTACCAACCTCCATCAGTGCAGTGACAGCTCCTATTGTTTAATCTCTTTGACCTTAGCTCTAACATAATGCCAGAAACATCATATACTAGGTAAATATTTATCGACTAAATAAATGCATACATGATTAGTGAATTACTGAAGTCCTATAAGGATAGAGAACAGAGAATCTAAACTAAAGTAAATAAATACTTGTATTCGAAGATGCTGCCACTTCTCTGTTGGAGTCCTGAGGTATATCTGAACTAAAGTAAATGCTTATATTCAAAGATGCTGCCACTTCTCTTCCAGAGTTGTGAGGAAGGGAAAGAACTTTAAAAAAAATTGCCATCCTTGCTGACATCCTGAAGTGACAGGTGATGGCAGAAGTGAAAATAGATTCTGTAAACTTATCATAGATCCCTTTTAAGATTATAAAGAGTAACAAGAACTTTAAATACAATTTTGAAGAAAAAAGATAACTACTGCCTGTAATCTAAACAATAGGGTGTTTGTGGGGTTTTTTGTGCATAGTTTCTTCCAGGCATAGATAGAGTTTTCTCAAAAAATGGAGATCTAAAGAAATTCCACAGGCTTTCAGTGAGGCCTCTGCTGTCACCACTGTCAAAGAGAAAGCTGAAAAATAGGATGTACCTATGCTTTATAATAGCTCTCTCATATTGATTTCTGATCAGAACCTGGTCAGAAAAAGTTCCGTATTAACCATTAAACAATATTAGATTTGAGTTTATGGTCTGATAAGGCAGGCAAACATACCTTATATCACATATAAAAATTGTTAGCAATAATATTATATTTCTACAAAGTACTCATATGTTTCAGAAAAATATTCAACAAAGCAAATCTCTCTCTCTTAATTTCAGGGACATTATCCTTCACTTGTTTTCCTCTCACCACTCTGGCCTTTTCTTTTCACTTTTTCAAAATCCTTCACAGCCTCACATCCTTCAAATATTGTTTCTATCCTATGACCTCATTTTTTCATCAGTCAGGATGCTCTTTCAGGGAACTTGTTCACTCATCTGAATTTCACTAATATCTATCTATATATTGACAAGTCCCTAATTAATCTAGCCCACATCTGTATCTTGAGTCTTAGACACATATTCAACTGGACATCTCCACTGGGATGTCTCACAGGCATCTCAAAGTCAACACACCATAAACAAATTTAACTTTCCTGCCATACCTGTAACTCCTTGTTCCAAATCTTGAGTTCTCTGATCATCAACAGTGTCTCAAACCAAAAACCTTAGCATTAACTTTAACAATGCCTTTTGTCTTGGTCCATACATCCATCAGTCACCAAATCCTGTGAGTTTTACCTCCCAATTCTGAAACCTCTTCTAGGAGCCCCTGAGTAACAGTTAATAATCTTGGAATGCTCATACTCAGATGATGTGCCAATGATTGCACGTGCTTTGTATTTTCCAAAACACTTTCTCAGAAACAGTCATCCCGCTTTTCAAGGTCACCCTGCAGGAATATAGTTTGTTAGGTTCTCATAGCCATTTATTACTAGATGGTACTCTGCAAATGAGTGTTTAAAATACCCTTTGAATGGTTCATTTACATTTATGATTGTAATTATTTCCTGTCAGCTTATTATTCACTAGCATATTTGGTATCATGCAAGTATTTGTTTTATCAACTGCACCATACTGAGTGGTTAAAGATGTGGATTCCAGAACTAGTCTACCTGGCTTCAAATCTTAGCTCTGCCATTTATTAGTTATGAGATCTTATACAAGGTATTTAACCTTTATTTTACTAATTTGTGATGTATAAGAATAATAATAAAACATACCTCATATTGTTGTTGTGAGGATTAAGTGGGTTAATGCAAGTAACACACTTATAGCGCTGTGTGACACCTCATTGGAATTTTAAGAAAAATTAGCTGTTTTTACAATGCCCAGGTTTAGGCATGCCAGGGAGGTTTGTTTAGATAAATATTATTTCCATGGTAAGAGGTTATATTCAAGTACTGGTACTTCTGTCCTAACATGATGTTCAATTGGAATCAGAAGTGAAAATGAAGAAGCCTCTCAAGAGGCATTAAGAACAATGACCAGTTCAGTTCTCATGTCACTATAGGAGATCATAAACTCTATCATCATGTCATATATATTGTGTGCATATATGTGTATATATGTGTGTGCGTGTATATATATATATATGTGTGTGTGTGTGTACTATATATGTATCAGCTTAGATAAGGTCCTTATGGCCTAATTTTTTCTAACACAGTTGATCTTTGTGCTGCTTGGAGCATTTTATCCATTAATTCACCAGATAACTTTTCTTATCCTTTAGGTCTCTGCTTAACCAACCTCTCCTCAGGAAAACCTTTCCTGATTTCTTCACTGCTCAGTCTAGTAAAGTTATGCACTTCCAAAAAAGCAAAACAAAAAGCTTGCACTCATGTTATATGGCACATACATACTTGCTATTATTTATTTAATTACTAGCAACTTTAAAATATTTATTTTTCCTATATACTCTAAGTTTCGTGATACAAATGACTACATTACATGTTCAGTATGGCTCTATATACATTTGTTGACTATATCATTCAAGAAACATGACATAACAGAAAGCAGAACATGTAACATTTCATTAGAAAACGTAGATTAATTTTCTTCTTTAAAAATTATTAACCATGTCACCATAAATACAGGTATAGTTCAGATATTGCAGGTTTGGTTCCAGACAATTGCAATAAAGCAAATATTACAATAAAGAGAGTCAAATGAAGTTTTTGGCTACCCAGTGTTTATGATGAAAAGTTATGTTTATACTATACTGTAGTCTACTAAGTGTACAGTAGCATTATATCTGAATAAACATTATTAAAAGTACTTACCTTAATAAAGGTTGCTTTATTACTGAAAAAATGTCTACCATCACCTGAGCTTTCATTGAGTCATAATACCCGATCACAGATCATCAAAACAAATATAATAATAATGAAAAAGTTTGAAATATTGTGGAATTACCAAATTGTGACACAGAGACATGAAGTGAACAAATGTTGTTGTAAAGAACAAGAGAAGAAAGTAACAGAGAGGAACTACAAAAACAACCAGAAAATGATTAATAAAATGGCAATAAGTATATACTTATCAATAATTATTTTAATGTAAATGGAATAATTACACCAATCAAAAGACATAGTGTGGCTGAACAGATAGAGAAACAAGACCCATCTGTATGCCTTCAAGAGACTCACTTTAGACATAAAGACATATGTAGGCTGAAAGTGAAGGGATGGAAAAAGATATTTCATGTAAATAATAGGAAGAAAAAAGCAGGCATAGCAATATTTATACCAGACAAAATAGACTTCAAAACAAAGAAACTAACAAGAGACAAACATTACATAATGATAAATGGATCAATCCAACAGGAGGATATAACAGTTATAAGTGTCTATGCACACAACACAGGAGTACCTACATATATAAGGCAAATACTAACAAATTTAAAGGGAGAAATAGCAACACAATATTAGGAGATTTTTTAACACCCCACTTATATCAATGGATAGAACATCCAAACATAAAATAAATAAGGAAACAATGGTATTGAGTGGTGAATTAGATTAGATGGACTTAACAAATATATATAGAACATTCCATCCAAAAGCAGCAGAATACATATTCTTCTCAAGTGCACCTGGAACATTCTCTAGAAGATCATATATTAGGACACAAAAAAGTCTCAAAAACTTCAAGAAGACTAAAATGTATCAAGCATCATTTCATACAATAATGTAGAGCTGTAGATGGTATGAAACTAGAAACTAATTACATGAAGACAACACAAAACAAAGAAACAAACAAGGCATGTAGGCTAAACAACATGCTTCTAATAAACAAAGGATAATAATGAAGATATCATACAATATATGGAAATGAATGGAAACAGAAACACAATGGTTGAAAATAAGTGAGATGCAACAAAAGGAGTTCTAAAAGGGAAGTTACACAGCAACACAAGCCTATCTCAAGAAATAAGGACAATCCAAATAAACAATCTAAACTCACAACTAAAGGAACTGTAGATAAACAAAATCCAAAGTTAATAGGAGGAAGGCCATAATAAAGAGCAAAGTAGAAATAAATGAAATAGAGAAGTAAAGAATAGAAAAATCAATTAAGACAAAAGCTGGTTCTTTGAGAAGATAAACAAAATAGACAAACACCTAGCCAGGCTTATAAAGAGAAAAAGAGGACACTAATGAAAAAAATCAGATATGAAAATAGAGAAGTTACAACTGACACCAATGAAATTCAAATAATTATAAGATAATTCTATGAAAACTTATATGCCAATAAATTGGACAAACTAGAAGAAATGGACAAATATCTAGAAATATACAGTCTTCTAAAACTGACCCAGAAAAAAAAAACAGAAAATCTGAACAGACTGATGACCAGTAATGAAATTGAATTAGTAATAAAAAAACTCCTAACAAAAATTCATTACCAGATGGCTTCACAGGTGAATACTACCAAACATTTAAAGAAGCACTAACACCCATCCTTCTTAAAGTACTCTAAGAAATAGAAGAGGAGGGAATCCTTCAAAACCTATTTTATGAGGCCAGACTCAATCACTCTAATACCAAAACCAAAGACACTACAAAAATAAGAAAAATTATAGACCAATCAATATCCCTACTGAACATAGATAAAAATCGTGAAAAAAAATTAGCAACAAAATTCAAAAATAACATAAAAATATCATCCACTATGACCTTATGAGATTTATTCCAGGAATGAAAGAATGGTTCAATGTCCTCAAATCAGTCAATATGATACAACACATTAACAAAAGGAAGGATAAAAACCATATGATCATCTCAATAGATGCTACAAAAGTATTTGACAAAATTCAATATACATTCATGATAAAAACTCTCAACTAAATGGGTATAGAAGGTATATAACTCAGCATAATAAAGACCACATACAAAAACTCAGAACTGAAAATCATATTCAATGGCAAAAAAGCTGAATGGTTTTTCCTCTAAGATCAGAAACAGGACAAGTTGCTGACATAGTGCTAGAATAGACATGATGATCAGACAAGAAAAAGAAATGAAAAACATCCAAATTGGTAAGGAAGAAGCTAAACTGTCACTGTTTGCAGATGACATGATACTATATAGAGAACACCTTAAAGATGCCATTAAAAACTATTAGAACTAATAACTGGATTCAGCAAAGTTGCAGGATACAAAATCAATATACAGAAATCTGTTATGCAAGGATCAAACTAGCAGAAAGAGAAGTCAAGGAAACAATTCCATGTACAATTGCATTAAAAAGAATAAAATACTTAAGAATAAACCTAACTAAGGAGGTGAAAAACTTGTACTCTGAAGACTATAAGACACTGCTGAAAGAAACTGAAGACACAAATAAATGGAAATCTATCTCATGATCATGGATAGGAAGAATCAATATTGTTAAAATTGCCATCCTGCACAAAGCAGTTTACAAATTCAATGCAATCCCTATAAAAATACCAGTGAGATTTTTCAATAAACTAGAACAAATAATCCTAAAACTTATATGGAACCACAAAAGACCCCGAATAGTCAAAGCAATTCTGAGAAAGAAGAACAAAGCTGGGGGGGATTACATTCCCTAACTTTAAGCTCTACTGCAAAGCCAGAGTAATCAAAACAATTTGGTACTGGCACAAGAACAGACTCACAGATCAATGGAACAGAATAGAGAGCTCAGATATAAACCCAGACATATATGGTCAATGAATATATTGTATGATTAATATATGAATATACAATGGGGAAAAGATAGCCTCTTCAACAACTGGTGCTGGGAAAACTGGACAGCTACATGTACGATAATGAAACTGGATTATTGTCTAACTCTATACACAAAGTAAACTTGAAATCAATCAAAGACCATTTTTTATTCATAAAAATGTATAATAAAAATAAAATTGGAAGTAGGAGGTGTTGTTCATTGCTTATAGTGTTTGTATGTAAAAGCTAGGAATTTTGCTGTCAGATATCACAACATAAATTTGATTTTGTTAGCCAAAGCCTACAGAGCCAGCAAAGCAATTTAATAGTTAAAAGCAGAAGAAACAACACATGTGCTTATTCTTAACAGGCAGGTATCATATTGTCTCAGTACAGCACTACCAGATCCTTTCTAACTGCCATCACACGTTTTGGATTCTGTGGCAAATTTTCTGGCCTTTCTACATTTTGGTAGCTTGAGGCTCATTTTCCCTGGAAAATTAAGTTATTCCATTTGCAATGTCAAGTTTAGTCATTGTTTTTCCTTTCTAAATTTAAGTTGCAAAAATAGAGAAAAGGGAGATAACATATTGTATACAAAACTGGGGAAGAACTGTCCCTCCATGTCCTCCCACCCCCTATTCCTAACACACACCTTTTTCCAAGAGGAATAAATTATGAAAAGAAAGTGCCTACAAAGAAACCGGCTGTTACTGTTTATATGGTTGTATGCAGCTCCGTTCTGTTCTGACCAGGTTGAATCCATTACTAGCAATGTATTATTTACTGTTTCTCTGAATGAAGCCATATGTTATTGGTCTGCACCATGTGAAACCTCTATTACGTTCCATTTGGAAGTATTGTAGCTGATCTGAATTCACTCATCTGCATATGCTGTTGTCTAACAAAACTATCCTCCAAGTGAGAACAGTGGAAGTTGAAGAAGGTTCAGCTGGGTATCAGGAATGATAATTTATACTTCCACAATGCCTATAATGCACTGTATGGCTTTATATGCTTCTCAGTGTATTTGTTACTTATTTTTGCACCTGCAAAATAGCAGTTGTTTTGTTCTTAGTATTACTTTTGTTGAGTAAACTCCAGTCATGGACACGCGTCTTCTCTGGCATGTGAAACAACCCAGTGCCCGTGTAGATCTGTGGTGCTAATCCTAATTATGGGTCACAACCTTCCTGTGTGTTTGCATATTTTTCATAATTTTAAGGTTAAAATATCAGAATTTTTTAAAGCTGCACTTAATATCTAACAATACTTTTTTCTAGAAAGAAATATAATTCTTCAATAAGGACTTTGGACTAATTGTTGAATATTATGGACTTAATTATGTAACCCCAAAGTCATATGTTGAAGTCCTAACTCCCAGTACTTCAAATGTGACCATATTTTCACATAGGGTCTTTAAAGAGGTAATTAAGTTACAGTGAGGTCATGAGGATGGGCCTTAATCCAATATGTCTTATAAAAAGAAAATTCAGACAGATATGCACAGAGGGAAAATGACATAGAGACACAGGGATTAGCTGGCCATCTAGTAGCCAAAAAAGAGGCTTGAGACAGATCCCTCCCTCACGGCCCTTAGAAGGAACCAACTCTGTCAACACCTTGGTCTGGGACTCTTAAACTCCAGAACTGTGAGAATATACATTTCTATTGTTTAAGGTGCTCAGTTTGAGGTACTTTTTTATGGCAGCCCTAGCAAACACATGCCATATGAAGGCAGTAAAGGAAAATCTTGCCTGTTAGGGTACATTGGTTATATTTTAAGTGCTTGAAACTTGACATCTTGCCTTTTATCTTTGGCTGACTTTTTATTCTTTTTCAGTTTTTTTACAAATTCTAAAAACTTGTTTCTATTATCTATCTTCAAACAACATCATAAGATGTACATAAGAACCTGTCATTTTTTTAATGCATTCAGTTTTTATTTAGAAAAAAACACACTTGCAACATGTAAAATTAAATCAAAGCAGTAATACATTCATTATTCTTTTTCTGTCTCCTTTATATTCTCCTTTATCTTTGCTCTTACATCCCATTTTAATCCAGTAAAGTAGGTATCCTTTTCTGCATGCTTGAGTCTGCCAATTCTGTACAAATTCCTTAATCTTTCTTACAGAACTTCAGCCAAATCAAAAGAAAAAAAAGTCTGTAAGATTTTATGTTATCAACTAAAAAGTACTACCTACCTCATATTTGAAGCTGGTTCTGGGAAAATGGATAAACTAAGAATTTGAGTTATAAAGTGTCATGGAAAACAGTTTGAAGAGATTAAATTGTGTCACTCTCTGGGAAAGAAAATCCTTCATATTTTTGCCCCAAACATGTTAAGCCTGCAGTGTCTGCAAAAGTACCAGCTGGGTTAGCCCTTCTTGACTGTGAGCCAACATGATAACATATGAAGGTTAATGAGAAGCTTTTGCTCTTAACTTTCTATTTTATGTATAGCCATTGACTTAGAAAATAAGGGAAATCAGAAGTCCTGACTGATTAATATATATACAATGTTCATTGTATTTGTTAAGTTAAAGAATGAAAGAACCATAGAATGAAGCAAGAATGAATATACAAAGCAATGAATTTCCTGGCCTTGGCAGAGTTTGACCATTATTGCATCTGTCACCTCCCCCCAGTGTATTGTGCCTTCTTCTTGGTGTATCTGGAATTACTATCTAAAAACAGAGGCAAAGCAGTGGTTATCATCATCTTCTGGGGACCTAATGCCAACAGTGATGGAGAAATCTTCCATTATCATTGCATTACATACTTTCCAACATTTCTGGACAGACTAGACAGACCACACTATTTTTGAAATGTCAAGACCAAAGTGAGAAAGACAGAAATTTAGAGTACTTCAGATTAAAAAATTTTTAGTTTCACAAAATATAACTTCATGATTCCATAAAGGAGCATGTGCTCAACATGATGGCTATATTTCATATAGTGTTTATTCACTAAGAAAAAGAAGCTAAATAGAAAAGGTAGTTGTGATAAAGTATAAAATGAAATACAATCATTTTCCTTTTAATTATTAGACATTACTATATGATTGTGAGAGGAAATAAGAAAGAAATGACAATTACATTGAAGAAAAATGAACACAGATATAATAAATATCCAATAGCAATGAAATGTTTGTTCATTTTGTAATGCACCAAGTGTGTCTATTGTGCAATGTTGTGACAGTAGATGGAGGAATATATTGGTTGGCGATAGGAATATATTGATTCAATAAAACTGATACAATCTACTGACCCTATCAATGCTATCTCCATGCAAAAAGGGGAAAATCAAAGTCCTTTATAGTCATAAGTGCTGTGTCAGTATAGCTAAGTCAGAGAGTAGTGTAGAAATTATCCATACACATGCCCAGGTGATGTGATATTAGAGGTATCAAAATCTTTGCCTACTATCAAATATATCCTCTGCTGGGTTTTTTTATGCCTAAAATTCCTGTCGTTATTAATTATTCTTTTTTGTTGACAGTATGTTTTTTTTCCCCTAGAAACTCTTGTTTAAGTGTAAACACTTAACCAAGAAGAAAAACATAAACCCATAGAAACCTATTTCCATTAACAGTCCTGAAGTCAACTTTTCCCTCTACCATTCTGTGAACCCAAGCAAACTACCTGACCTCATTTCAACAGCCATGATATTTGTCTTTGATAACATTTGTCATATCAGTACAACTACTAGGCAGAGGGGCAGGTAGTGGACAAGTGCAATCAGGTTTTTCTATGAAGGCTGCTAGAGGTTTTCATGACTTCCAAACTTCCGTCTACCTAAATGTGACCACCGTTCACAATCTTTGCCTCCTTTGGATTCTTCTTCTGCAGGAAATCAACAGTTAAAAATGTTACCTTTACTTGAAACACTGAGGTCAATATTCATTTCTCCAGAGAACACCAGCTAGCATTGCAATATCCTTTCAAACATAACAAGGGGAAGCAGTCAGATTAGATAAAAGTGTTAATTTATTTATAGCTCTGACAGAGGGAAAATCAGAGATGCAACAAGTTTGCACATTTAAACACAAATCATTGACCCTGCCAGAGATTTAGGAAAGTGGATTTATTTCACAAGCTGTGAAAAGAATTTTACTAAAAAAGTTTTATGTGGTTGGCAACCTTCCCTCCCTGAAAATTTCTGGTATTCATGCCACTTTTCTTTTTTAAAACTTAAAGTTGATTCCCCTGTCCTTTAGTCTCAAACCATACTTGGGGGAAAACATGTCTTCAGCTTATGATAGAGATCAGTGGCAGAAATATTCTGTAAGTCATATATGATGCTTTTAAAGGAAAATGTGAGTGGCATTTATTCAGTAAATACTGACAAAACATTTTGTGGTAGAAATTACATTGAGAACTGGGAACATAAGGGTGAACAGAACACCTAGCATCCTGTTCTCATTGGTCTTTCAGTCTATCAAGGTATGAGACAGGAAGGAAAATCATGAACACAAAAGAAAATATCAGGTAATTTTACATGATGAGAAGGGAATTAAGAGAGCAAGTTTTCTGAAATCTGGCACCTCTGATATTTTAGCCCATATAATTACTTGTGTGGGAGAGTTCCTGTCTGTACACTGTAGGATGTTTTTTTTTTTTTTTTTTTTTTTTTTGAGAGGGCATCTCTCATATTTATTGATCAAATGGTTGTTAACAACAATAAAATTCAGTATAGGGGGGTCAATGCTCAATGTACAATCATTAATCCATCTCAAGCCTAATTCTCGTCAGTCTCCAATCTTCTGAAGCATAACGAACAAGTTCTTACATGGTGAACGAATTCTTACAGAGTGAATAAATTCTTACATGGTGAACAGTACAAGGGCAGTCATCACAGAAACTTTCGGTTTTGATCACACATTATGACCTATAAACAATCAGGTCAAATATGAATATTCGTTTGATTTTTGTACTTGATTTATATGTTCATCCCACATTTCTCCCTTTATTATTATTATTTTTATTTTTAATAAAATGCTGAAGTGGTAGGTAGATGCAAGATAAAGGTAGAAAACATAGTTTAGTGCTGTAAGAAGGCAAATATAGATGATCAGATGATCAGGTGTGTGCCTATGGACTAAGTATTAATCCAGGCTAGACAAGGGCAGCAAGACATCCACGGATGCAGAAGATTTCTCTCAAAGCAGGGGGGGTGAGGTTCTGAGCCTCACCTCTGTTGATCCCCAAATTCTCACCTAATGGCCCCCCTGCGACTGTGCCTGTCTTAGGTTGTTCCTCCCTTGAGGAATCTTACCCGTCTCTGGCTAACCAGTCATCTTCCGGGGCCATACAGGGAAATGTAAAGTTGGTAAGTGAGAGAGAAGCCATATTGTTTGCAAAGGTTAGCTTTTTACTTCTTTGCAGATTTATGCCCTGTGGCTTCTATGCCCAGCACTTGTCTCGAGGTATCTTTACCACCTGGAGGAATTATGATACTCGGTAAATTCGATATGAGGCACGAATTCTATTTAAGGTTTGTAATTAGGAAGGAAGAAGAAAAGCTATAGATGTAGCATATGAAGGAAACTTGGGAGGATTGATTATTTCTTTGACATATCTTCTTGTATAGTACCTTAAGTATGTATAGGTTTTAAACTACTAACTAATTTGCACACACATATTAACATAATAGGAATACGGTGACATAAACAAAGCAAATCTATAATTACCAGCCATCTCCAGTGAAGCCAAGAAAACCATTTAGGCACCCTAGGCATTTGTGAAAATTTATCTATGATATGATGGATATTGTCCAACTGTACTTGAACCATCAGACAAATTAAAGCAGCCCATTTCTGGGATCTGTTCACATCCCATATGTTCTTTTAACCATAGATAGTCTATAGTCATGAGATTTTGGGGTGCTACAACTTGCACCCCTCCCAACTCCTGGTTGAGTTCCAACAGTACAGATCCAGTCAAATTCGTTGTCTCACTGTATGCACATGCCAGCCTAGACATCTCCCTCCTCCTTCTTATGGCAAGTCCAGGAGACGGTGGGCTGGATGCAGCCACAACCGCAGCATCGTCCGGATCCCTGTGGAGGCTTTTTGATGATCATCCCCCGGCACGAGTCCTCCAGAGAGTGCTGATGCCGGAAGCTCCTCCTCATATCGTATCTTAGTTCATTTTCTGGGTATCCAAGCTAGGCCTTGATCTTCTGCATAGAAACAAAGAGACCCTTTGCCCACACTTTGACATGCCCTCTATACCACTGTGCAGAACTCATTGGAGGTCAGCACACAGTAACTGCTCTTTTTTTTTTTTTTTTTTTAATTAAGAGAAAGGAATATTATCAGAAAAGAGTACCTCCATAGCTGATCATCTGACACCCTTTAAGTGATCAACATTAAGGATATTTAAAGCATGCGTTGATCTTTGATTTACCAATAGTTTTATCCTGTTAAGGAGTAATCCCCCTTTTCTTTCTTTCTTTCTTTTTTTTTTTTTAAATTTTTAATCTACACTTACCTGAAGAATACTATGTTTACTATGCTCTCCCCTATATCAGGTCCCCCCTAACAACCACATTACGGTTACTGTCCATCAGCTTAGCAAAATGTGGTAGAGTCACTACTTGTCCTCTCTGTGTTGTGCAGCCCACCCTCCCCTTTCTCCCTCCCCCCCATGCATGCTAATCTTAATACCCCCCTTCTTCTTCCCCCCCCTTATCCCTCCCTGCCCACCCATCCTCCCCAGTTCCTTTCCCTTTGGTACCTGTTAGTCCATTTTTGGGTTCTGTAATTCTGCTGCTGTTTTGTTCCTTCAGTTTTTCCTTTGTTCCTATACTCCTCAGATGAGTGAAATCATTTGGTATTTCTCTTTCTCCGCTTGGCTTATTTCACTGAGCATAATACTCTCCAGCTCCATCCATGTTGCTGCAAATGGTTGGATTTTTCCACTTCTTATGGCTGAGTAGTATTCCATTGTGTATATGTACCACATCTTCTTTATCCATTCATCTACAGATGGACATTTAGGTTGCTTCCAATTCTTGGCTATTGTAAATAGTGCTGCGATAAACATAGGAGTGCATCTGTCTTTCTCAAACTTGATTGCTGCGTTCTTAGGGTAAATTCCTAGGAGTGGAATTCCTGGGTCAAATGGTAGGTCTGTTTTGAGCATTTTGATGCACCTCCATACTGCTTTCCACAATGGTTGAACTAATTTACATTCCCACCAGCAGTGTAGGAGGGTTCCCCTTTCTCCACAGCCTCGCCAACATTTGTTGTTGTTTGTCTTTTGGATGGCAGCTATCCTTACTGGTGTGAGGTGATACCTCATTGTAGTTTTAATTTGCATTTCTCTGATAATTAGCGATGTGGAGCATCTTTTCATGTGTCTCTTGGCCATCTGTATTTCTTTTTTGGAGAACTGTCTGTTCAGTTCCTCTGCCCATTTTTTAATTGGGTTATTTGTTTTTTGTTTGTTGAGGCGTGTGAGCTCTTTATATATTCTGGACGTCAAGCCTTTATCAGATCTGTCATTTTCAAATATATTCTCCCATACTGTAGGGTTCCTTTTTGTTCTATTGATGGTGTCTTTCGCTGTACAGAAGCTTTTCAGCTTAATGTAGTCCCACTTGCTCATTTTTGCTGTTGTTTTCCTTGCCCGGGGAGATATGTTCAAGAAGAGATCACTCATGTTTATATCTAAGAGGTTTTTGCCTATGTTTTTTTCCAAGAGTTTAATGGTTTCGTGACTTACATTCAGGTCTTTGATCCATTTTGAGTTTACCTTTGTATATGGGGTTAGACAATGGTCCAGTTTCATTCTCCTACATGTAGCTGTCCAGTTTTGCCAGCACCATCTGTTGAAGAGACTGTCATTTTGCCATTGTATGTCCATGGCTCCTTTATCAAATATTAATTGACCATATATGTTTGGGTTAATTTCTGGGGTCTCTAATCTGTTCCACTGGTCTGTGGCTCTGTTCTTGTGCCAGTACCAAATTGTCTTGATTACTATGGCTTTGTAGTAGAGCTTGAAGTTGGGGAGTGAGATCCCCCCTACTTTATTCTTCTTTTTTAGGATTGCTTTGGCTATTCGGGGTCTTTGGTGTTTCCATATGAATTTTTGAATTATTTGTTCCAATTCATTGAAGAATGTTGCTGGTAATTTGAGAGAGATTGCATCAAATTTGTATATTGCTTTCGGCAGGATGGCCATTTTGACGATATTAATTCTTCCTAGCCATGAGCATGGGATGAGTTTCCATTTATTAGTGTCCCCTTTAATTTCTCTTAAGAGTGACTTGTAGTTTTCAGAGTATAAGTCTTTGACTTCCTTGGTTAGGTTTATTCCTAGGTATTTTATTCTTTTTGATGCAATGGTGAATGGAATATGTAGGATGTTTTGAGCCTCCCCAATCTCCATGTACTATATGCCAGTAGCAATCAACCTCTGTCTTAAAATCTTTCCCGCAAATTTTCAAATACCCATGTTGTTCTTGGTTGAGAACCACTGAAGTAAAGTGATATGTTAGAGAATGATTGTCTAGTCACTGGATGAGTGAAATTTATGGTCACAAAAGGCCATTTAAGCTGAGACCTTAATATCATGGAGGAGCCGTCCTGTAAGTACTTAGGAGAGAATGATCCAGGCTAAGGGAACAGTCAGTGGAACAGCTCCAAGGCAGGAACTAGAACAGCAGGTTTGAGAGACAGACAGTGGAGGGACAGACAGTGGATGGCAGTGGAGAAGAGAGGTCAGCTTACATATGGCTTTCTGCCAGGTGAGGAGTTCTTATTTTTTCTAAGTACCATGAGATACCATTGGAAGGTTTTTATAAGTTAAGTGATATAACCTGGCTTATGTTTTAAAATAGTCACTCTGGCTTCTGTCTGGAAAATGAGTTGAGGAGGCATAAGTAAAAGACGGAAGACAGTTCAGAGGCAATAACTCTACTAAGAGTGAGATGACTGTGGTCTCAATTATCTTCAAAATGTAAGGTCCCCCTCAGGAAGCATGAGCCACATGTACATACTTCATACATCTGTGTTTTCCCAATACCCTGTGCATGGGCCACCTCTTCTCTTTTCTATCCTCAGACATGCAATAAACTCTCCTGTTTTCATAAATACAATAAATGTAATTTTCTCATTCATACATGTCTTTATACATTTATTTAATTAATTCATTTATGGAATAAAAATGAAGCTGCATTAAGGGCTTTAAGAGATAAAATATGATCCCTGTCATTAGGAGCTAACTTTTCACTGAGAGTAAAATTTCATGTGACAATACATTATGCCCATAATTTTTGTTTCCTATAGTCAGAAAGATCTTTGTCAATTTGCTAATCTTGTCTGCATAACAATAGGGAATTAAAGGAATAAGTGGCCATTAAAGTTAGATAGGTGTGTGTGTGTTTAACTAGCTTTGGGCAAACCTTTTAACAATGCTAGATTTGTTTAATTATCTATAAAATTCAGGAATTGTATATTTTGCATGGTGTCATAAGAAGTAAAAAAAATTGGTCATTTAATGCATATTTTTTCTTTTTAACAGCTTCATTCAGATATAACTATCATACAATAAGTTGCACACATTTAAATACAATGTAATGAGTTTTAACATATGAACACACTCAGTAAATCATCACCACAATGAAGATAATGAGAATATGCATCACCCTTACCATTTCCCTCCTGTACTTTGTGATCCTTTCATCCTGCCGCCCTCACTGGACCCGGGTCTCCCACATCCAGGCACCTGTGCTTCCCCTGTCATCATACATGAGCTTGTATTCCCCAGTATTTTATGTAAGTAGAATCATACTCTTGGTTGCATAGTTTCTGACAAAAAATCTGTTGTCCTTATCTTTGTTCCTCCACTTAAACTGTTATCTTTTTTCCTCTGGCTTGCTATTAAGGTTTTCTCCTCTTTTCAGTGGTTTTTAGCAATTTGTTAATGATGTGCCTTGTATAGTTTTTAGTTTTAGTTTTGTTTCATTTCATCTTTCTTGGGCTTGGACTTCATTGAATATCTTTGGTGTCTGGGTATGAGATCACAGAAAGGTATTTGGTTTGGTCCCCAGTTCCTGGAACAGAGCTTCTATAAACTTTGGAATTTACTGAGTGGTACATGTGATAGGAGCATCTTCTGTTCTAATGAAGTAATCTTTAGTGGGCCTCTAGATTTCTTCAGGTTGGGAGCTGGTCATCAGAAAGTCCAAAAATTGATCAGAAGTTTGGAACTTTCAGCTCTACCCACTTAACCTCTGGGGAGGGAAGAGAGGCTAGAGATGGAGCTAATAGCCAATGGCCAATGATTTAATCAATCATGCCCAAGTCATGAAATGTCTATAAAACCCCTAAATGATGGGATTCAGAGAGCTTTCAGGTTAGTGAATACATCTGTATGTCAGTAGGGTTGTGTTCTCAAACTCTGTGGGGACAGAAGCTCCTTTGCTCATTTTGGACCTTGTCCTTCTGAACTATCCTCCTCTTCATCTGTCTTTTCATTTGAATTCTCTATGATAAACCAGCAAACATAAGTAAAGTTCCTTCCTGAATTTCATAAGCTGTTCAAGCAAACCACTGAATTTGAGGACTGGGTCATAAGAATCTCCAGTTTATAGCCTGTCATTCAGCAGCACTGGTGGCCTTCGACTTGCGACTGACATCTGAAGTGGGGTGGGAGGCAGTCTTGTGGGAATTAGTCAGAACACCTCAACTTGTGTTTTCTGACACTGACTTCAGAGAGATAGTATAAAAATTAAGTTGAATTGTTCGACATGCAGAGAATTGGAGAAGGGGTGTCCAGACAAACCACCATTTACTTGGTGTCAGGAGGAAACAAAACAAACAAACAAAAATTCCCTGAGTTTATAGTTCTCACCAAATTTGTTAAATTTTCCATCATTAGATCCTCAGTCTTAAAACTTATCCTTGTCTTCTCTTTTTTAGGAATTTCAGTTACGTAAAGATTACTGATCCTATGTACATTTAAAAATTCTTTTTCCTCTGTTTCATTTTGGGTAGGTTCTATGGCTCTATATTAAAGTTTGTTAATAGTTTCTTGTGAAATCTACCTTTAATTGCATCCATTGATTTTTTTCACATCACACATTGTAAATTTCATCTTTAGAAGTTCATTTAGTATCTTTTAAAAATATATACAGATAGATAAGAGAGAAAGACAGCCATAGACAGAGTAAGAGAGAGATGATAAATATTCCATGTCCACTTTTCACACAGATAGAATACAGATATATTAACTGTTTTAATGCCTTATCTGGGAATTCTAATATATGTCTCAGTTTTGGATCGGTTTTGATTGATACATCTCCACATTATGGATCATATTTTCCTGCTTATTTGCATTTTTTCATGGATAGCATGCATTGTCAATTTTATTTGATTGGGTGTTAGATACTTTTGTATTCCTAAAAGTATTCTTGAGTCTTTTTCTTGGGTGCATTTAAATCACTTGAAAGCAGTTTAATTTTTTTCTAGTTTTCCTTTAAGATTTTTTAGATGGAACTGGCACAGTGCTCGCTCTAGGCTAATTACTCACCACTTCTCCAAGCACTGTTACCTTTAAATCCTTTTGGGTGACATTGTTTTTCTCCCTCAGGCTGTAGTTTCTTCACATGTATGTGCGGAATGTGCTAATACTCAAGGGAAGCCTGAACCTCTCCAGAATCTGTTCTCTGTCTCTGTCTCTATCAGGTCTGTCTCTGTCTCCCTCTCCATCTTTCTCTTTCTCTCTTCCTCTTCCCTCCCACCCTACCTTTCCAGCTTTCTGCTTTATGGAACTCTGTCCTGAGGTGTCTAACCATCCTGCTCTCCCCAGACCCTTTGCTTCATCTTATCACCTCATTTAGCCAAATTAAAAACAAAAACAAAAACATACTGTTCAAAACACAGTGATAACTTTCCCAGTATCTCTAGAGAATTTATTTTTGGAGTCCACTCTTAGGCAATCTCTACAGGTTGGGCTTGTGCTATTGTTGTTATTCTCTTTGAGAATACTCTGAGGGATCTAAATTTGTTAGGTTTTTCTCCCTTTTTTTTTCTTTGATACACTTCTTAATCCATCTGGGATTATGGCACAGTGGTATTTATTTTGATGCTTGAATAAGATAATATCCTGTGTGAAATGAGGTCCATATCACTGCTGCTCCTTGGCAACAGGAGAATTGACTAACTGCTCAGCCTCATTCTGCTTCATATAAATGGCATTTGCTTTTGTGATGTTCACCAGTCTGGTTGGAAAAAAACACATTAACAAATACGCTATCTTCGGCACATGTGTTGAAGGACTGATCAAAGATAACTTCTTAGTACCAATGCTTGGAAAGGATGTTGAATGACAAATTGTTGCTGTTGTGAGCTACTGGAGTTGGTAATCAGAAAACTTTGAGAGCACTTGCATGATCCTTGTTGACATATAGCTGTTACTGTCAAGTATTAACTGAGATCATTTTTGTCTGTGAAGTTCCAGACTGAGTGGTTCTTTACTTCTTTCAAGTCATCATAAAGTATGGATTTTTATCCGTATTCAGCTTTGGAATGAGTAGGAGAAAGAGAATATGAGAGAATTTTCTGTTTTTGCTCTGCTCATCCCACAAATGCAATGATTTTTTGCTCTGTAGGGCACCACATGATAATTGCATTAGCCATGATTCTTTCTTTCAAAGTGACAGAAATTCAGTTTAAAATTTACTGTCCTAAGTAATTGAAGAGTCCAAAGCTAAGGACTAATAGCAAAAACTCTGACATTTGTCATCAGAATTCAGAAGATCTGTATTTCTTGGTAGTATTTTTATGTTGTTTTTATTCTCAGACAGGTTTCTTTATCTGATAGTAAAGATAGTTCCCATATCCACAAGTTTATATTGTCCTTAATGCCCTTAACTGCAGACAGAGTAAAACCCTTTCTTTCCAGTACCAAATCAATTTGCCCCTCAAAACTCTGATAGGCCCTGCTGTGGTCATATGGCCATCTCTAGAGCAACCAGTGTAGCAAAGGAAATGAGGTAAAGGACTACTGAAGCTTCCATTCCATTCCACTGGAGGAAACTCAGTGAAGCCAGCATATCATAACCATCTACAACAGTTCCTCCCAAGAAATACTATTACAAGAGGAGAAAGAAGAAATGTTGGGCACACAAATGTAACCAATATCTGCTATTAATGCCTCAGGTATGCTTTTGTGACATCTTACATTATGTCACCTAAGTTTCTAGTGCACAGCCTGAGTCCTCTTAAGTTCAAGAAATATGGTCAGCACTGGCCAGAGGCTTACATTAGCATGATGCTGCCATTTCTGCCATCTACTTTATTTTTGTCCATTATTAGTCATCGATAGCTCAAGCTAGTCATCATTGGTGAGTTGAGGCTAGATTTTATTTTCTGTATCAGTATGGTGAAAATTTGTCATTTGTTCCTATCCACTTCCTTTCAGTTTCTTATCTAGATGTTCTTCTATTTCTTAAAACTTATTTTAGTTCAAAAATTTTTAAAGTAATTTCTAAGTGTACATAAATTTAATATCCATATAGAGAGGTAATACAATAACTAGTTTGAATAAACATCAATAAAATAAATTCAGGATAAGCCAGAAGATCCACGGGAGCAGTGAGGTGAATGGCTAGTTGTTTGATAAAGAGTTTTGCTAGTAGGCATACTTCAGACATTAAGAATTTACCAAAGTCCTAATATTGTTAGGCAATGTAGAAAAAAATTCAAGATAAGTAGGTATCAATCATCTTACTCTCAAAGAGTCTGTAGTCTGAATCAGAAACTATGTAAGCAGCCTGAAAAGCACAAACATAAGAAAGAATAGTCCTATTTTTTTTGTGCTGTAGTATAAGCATCACATGTAAAGAAATCTATAAAATGGAGAAAACTCTCAGAACAGAGCACTCAGTGAAGCTTTGAGGGAACAAGACTTGTACAGTCTGAAAGAAGCACATTGCATTCACAGAGGGCACTGCCAGCTAATAGTAAAGGAAAAAAGTTCAGAAACAAGAATGATCTCATTCCACATGTGGTCAGGAGTAGTCCTAAGTCTGTTTGAGCAGAATATTGTGTTTATGTTAAAGAAAGTAATGCCCTGAGAACTGCTGGTGGTTGATGACTCCTTACCACAATGAAAAGCAACTGCACAGGCCAGGATTAGATGTTAGAAATAGGCAACAGAGCTTGGCACAGAATAGCTGAGCAGGGAGTCATAACCCTGAGCCATTCTGTATGGAGAGACATGTATGAAAACCATGCAGTCAAGTCAGCAGCATTTGGGCTCAAGATTAGAATCCCAGAGACATCGGAAAAGTTCCTAGTCTGAGCAGGAGGACCAGAAAGGCGGGCACTGGCTGAGGTGCGTTTCTGATACAGGCGGGATCCAAGAGGCCAGTGGTTCATTTCAATGAACTTCAACAAACATACAACCAGATTCTGGAAGTAAGAGACTTGTGCAACAATCTGGAGATACACAGAGATGAAACAACAGGTTGTGGCCCTGACAGAATCAGTTAGAAAGACGAGGAAACAGGAAGCAGGCCTGACCTTGCTGCTGAGAAACTACCGGTGAGGTTCAGGGGCCTTTGCTGCCCACTCAGGCCTAGAATTGAAACTTGGGTGCGAGTGAGACGGAGACCACAGACCTGACACAGTAGAACAGTTCCATAGGCTGATTTTCTGTCTTTTCATGTTCTTAACCTTTTATTGATAGTCTTGTAAAAAAAATATATCTCACCAGAATTAACATTGCTTCTCTCTCCTCTTGATTTTAGAGGCGGCTTTACTGGCTGTATGACTTTAGGCACCTTACTTAACCTCTCTGAACTTCATTCTACTCTGTAAAATTAAAAGAATAATGCCTGCCTCTTAGGGTTTTGAAGATGTAATGATATATGTCCTAGTAAACAGCACAGAGCTATACAAGTTTTAGCTCATGAGTGCAGTTCTTCACTACTTCTTTTCTTCCTCCTTTTCTTTCTCACTCCCATAAACTGGCAGACGCAGGAGCTAAGAAAAGCAATGAGCAGATTTGTTGGAAATCAAGTTGTGCTTTCCATAGTGATGTTCTAATCCTGAGAAACATGTTGGGATAAGAAGGATTGAGGAACTGGGAGTGAGGCATTTTCGCTGGGTTGGAAGTGATAAAATCAGGGGAGAACCAATGTCCACCTGACAGGAGAACTTGATAAAAGAAGAAACGTCAAATCCTCACAATGGCCTGAAAGCGTTTAGCAATCTGGCCTGCCCTCTGATCCCTCAGATCTGATTTTCTCACCTCTCTCTTTTGTTCCTTCTGCTCTAGCCACACTGGCTTTGTCTCTCCAGACATGAGACTCTCTTGTACCAGGGACCTTGCACTGCTACCTCTGCCGGGCAAGCTCTTTCCACCAGTGTCTGTGCGGATAACTCCCTTTCTGTCTCCACATCTTTGTTCAAACTACCTTGTCAGTGAGCCTGTGCTGACAACCATATTTGAATCACAACATCTTCCTCCCTGCTCCAGCATCCCCAATCCACTTCACCAGGCTTTATTTATTTTTTCCCCATCTAATCTAATCATCTTTTAATATAGTATGATTCATTATATATAATTTATTCTCTACCTTCCTTACTGAAAGGACAGCTCTATAAAGAAAGAAATTTTTGTCTGTTTTGTTCAGTACTCTATCCCAGCTCTGAAACAGAGTAAGCACTTAATAAATACTTGTTGAATTAATAAAGGTTGCATTTTACAAGGTAAATCTGAGAGATTTACATTAGTAACATAAATAAACTTAAGAGATATGGCTGAATAGTTTTAATGAGAAAATAATTAATTTTTTTTCTTTGGGAAACAATACTTACAACAGAGAGTCCAAAACTAATGCCAAAATAAGGTTGGATAAAAGTCAACCAAAGTAATTTCAAAACAGGAAAATCTCTGTTAAACCTGGCAATTGGCATGGGGATCAAGAAGATGAATTTGGTGACAAATACAAACCCTAATGCCAAGGGGAATCAGAAGTCTCCTAAAAAAATGGCTCTATAATAAAGAGATATGAACAACCTAGAGTAACTGATTGGAAAAATAACTCTCATGTGTACAGGATTCTAGAAATAAATACTATTTGGTTCAGTAAGGGGTTGGTGATAATCAGAGGGAGCTGCTGAAGTGCTTATTTTTCACTACGCTCGTGGATATAGCTGATAACAGCAATAGTGAAGAAGCAGAAATGATTTGGAAAAAGAGATAAAATTTTGAAAGTCTAGAAATAGTTCTATATGTCTAACCTGCAATTCATGCTCAGATGATAGCAATGATAACCATGATAAAAAACAAAACAAAACAAAAAAACACAGCTGTGTTGATAAAACTTACACCCTTTCTTGTTTGAACCAAGGTTTGTGAAAGATAGTTTTCAAGTTATATGTGATGCATATATATCACACTGTTATTTAATTTTCTTGCATATATATAAATCTTATCTGGAAAGTTTATATGACTTTGTAAACTCTACAAACACATTCTGAAAAGCATTTTAAATTAACTGCCACATTATCCAAAATATTATCAAATAGACCATTGACATCTATATTTATTATGAAAAGTCACAAAATATAATTTGAGATCTTTTAGACATTCACAAATTTCTGTTTTAATTTAGCGTTAGTAGACAAATTGTTTCGCATTTAAATTTTAAAGTCTTCTTGATCCATCCCTCCCAACAGGTTTCTAAGACACAAAAGTACTGTTGTCACGGTGTGTGGGGGGGATTGTGTGTAATTGCTTTTATAAAAAAGAAACTGAAGGAAAAGAAAGTGAAAGACCAGTAGCTAGTTAGAAATAGCTTTAATTTTATTATTAGGCTTTTTATTTCTTTGTTTTTTCTCCTAATAAGTATGCAGGCTTAGAACACAAGAAAAGAAAGTTAGAGTTTTGTTCTTACATGGATTAGTCATTTTGGCAATTTAACGAAAATAAAACCATGGAGATCATTTTCATGAGCAAGACAATCTAAGTCAGAAAGGTAAAATTTACATGATGAATTTTACATGACATGTATTCTTCAACTTTGCTCATTTTTTAAACTTACATATGACATATTTTGTAGAACTGCCTAGAACTCAACTCTGAGTACTGTCCTTCCACTAGCTGCCTCTGGTCAGAGTGGACTTCTTCCAAATGGTCATCACTGCATAATTACATGATAGCAGAATGCAATCCTGTGCTTAGCACTTAGGGTGAGGAACATGTACTCTGATATTCTAAATGATACTTTCCAAAAATCATGTGGGATCATTTTTTAAAAAAGCAGAGAGAATATAGTGAGATACATTTTTTAACAAGCTGATAGAAATATTGCTAGTTAGAGATACTTTTTCTGGTAAAAGTAGTAATACAAGTGAAAAAGGACAATTTCTTCAGTACAGACTAGAGAAAAGAGTTCCCTTTTCATTTGTACAAATTTCATTTAAAAAGCCATTGCTTCTTTCTTAGCTCCCCGCCAGTGAAGCAGGCAAAACTGGACTTGCCTAAAATGATGGTAACTGTTATATTCTTCTGCAGGAGAGGTTACAAGACTGACATGTTGTTTTCACCTACAGCTTCTGAAGACTAGTGCTTTACCAGCACATAACCATTACACAAAACTGGTATAAAAATGTTAGGATTTAATTTGAAGGTCATTTGAAGTTTTGGAGTAGTACTTCTATGAAAACTTGATGTTTGCTCCCACTCACAAATGAACAAAGGGAAGAAAAAGGGGAGAATCAATGATCATGATCACACATTAGGATTCTATTTA
Source organism: Manis javanica (assembly GCF_040802235.1). Lineage (NCBI taxonomy): Eukaryota > Metazoa > Chordata > Mammalia > Pholidota > Manidae > Manis > Manis javanica. The sequence continues at coordinate 59,105,027 of NC_133159.1, forward strand.
CAGTTTTATTGTGAAGATTTTAATTGATTCAAATTGAAGCCTCTGGGTTTATGAGACATTGGTGCTTCTCAGCAATGAATGATAGAGTATTTACATTTCACAAGTATATTTGAATTTTGATTTTATATCAGGGATGTAAGCTTAGCCAATGTGTTCAATTTTCAACTCATCGATTACTATATTTAATTCATCAGTGACACATTCAGCATATTATTCAGTGTCTTTTTTTTTTTTGCCAGCTTCCATGTTACACACTGAAATATAAAGCATGATGAAAGTGCTTACTTAATTAATATACTTGTTTTTATTCTACAATGCATATATTGTTTTGTCTTTAGCCTAATACTTGATAATTTTGTAGAGACATAGGGGCAAAACTTAAGTCAACACTTTTCTATCAACAAGTAAAAAAAAATTGGGTGTCAATTACATAAGTTTGCATTTCATACTTCAGCTTAAAAGCATTCCTACTGGCATCGTTAAAATGCAATGTCTCCTGCTAGTCAGCTTTAAAGCTCTATGAGGACACACAACCTTTAGAAGAAAACAAGCTTACTTTTCAGACACTTTTCAAAGATTTGTTAATTTTATGTTACCAAAATATGAATTTATATGACTAATACATAAATGCTCAAGAATGCTGAATTTTCTCTTTATCCTTGTTATACAAGAAAGAACAGGGCAAATCAGAGACTGCCGCATTGACAAAAATGTGTTTTGGGGGACAAGTAGAAGACCACAAAACAACCATCATTAATAAAACCCCATTTTATAGGAAATGTTCTCGTTAGAATTGTGGAGCAAATGTCTTTACATTTTCCAGTAAGCCTGGAAAGTACTGGATTAAACAGGAAAAAATATTTCCATGTCCCTGGACTTTTTAGAACCTTTAATACACTAACGCACATTGTCAATCTCCAACATAGGTGTGCCCAGCTTTTCTCACGTCAGTTTGTCACAGAACAGGTTTGTTTGTTTTTTCTCTTATGGATTATCTACTGGAATTATCGTTCTAAAGAAAATACTTTGGGAAAGCTGCACAGTGTGCTGATTAGTTTGAGAGATTAGACTGAGATTTAAAAGGCAAGCGTATGTACATTTTAATATTCAAACATCTGACATATCTGCTGCTCTTTGGGAGAGAAAACATGGTCTTTGTCGACAATGATAATATCAGTGAGTGTTCTGGGGATGGGAGTCACTCAGATTGTGTTTGTGGAAACAATTTGCAGATGTGCCTTTTACCTTCTGAGAAGCACTGTTCTTCCAGTGAACTTGAATTATATATATTAGCCAAATAAAAAGGAACACTGTCTTAGGAATTTTAGTCTATTTTCTAACTGCAGCATACCCTGTTCCAAATATTCTCTTATTCACCACCATGCCTCCAGTTTGTAAAAACTATAAATGTCACTTGCCTAGGTTGAGTGGAAGTTAGTAAAGGAGATATAATGCATTATTTATATTTCAGCTTCATATCACACTTTTGCCTGAAGAGCCCAAGGCTCTTAAGAACTTTTCAATAAAGCAAGAATAATAGAAGTTAGGAGGAGACTGTAGAATCTAGGAGAGTGAGAATGACGGACCTAGGAAATGTTACCATAAATACTGACAAATTTTTCAGAGCTCATTTATTAGAATAGAGTATAAAACAATAGTAATGTAAAATAGACCAAAATAAAGTGATACAACATTAGGAATGTCTCCTCCAATTGTGCATATAGTCTCAATTTCAAAAGGACAGGACATAGTGATGATAGCCTCTTACAAACAAGAAACTGGAGGCACGTGCTCTCCTCTCACCCTACCCATACCATGCAAAACTTATCTGTACATTTCTAACCACTATGTTGAAACTTCTTCGACTGGAAAGTTTTAAATCTTTACACACTATTACCCCTAGCCAATCTGGTTACTTTTCCTACTTTTATGAGATTCTCATAAAAGATTTCCTACTTTTATGAGATTCTCATAAAAGATCCCATGCTTTCTCATGTTATGGAGAGCATACTGATTTCACTTATTGCCGTATGGGGAAAATGGGTCTGATATATCCAAACACTACCTTGGACCCAGAGGATAACATGGAGTACAGAATACACAGGCGGAAGCATTTGACTTTGTTCTTGGATTCAAAATTCTATTACTTGACAAAAAGAACAGGACTGGCAATTATTATCCAAAGAAGTAAGGGATGCACAATGGCTTATTTATGAACCTGGGACTCTGAATCCAGAAAGCCTCAGCTCAAGTTGTATCTCTATCCTTTCCCGGCAGGGTGACCTTGGGCAAGTTATTGAACCACTCTTAACCAAGCTTCAATGTCCTTATCTGTAAAAATGGGTATAGTAATATTACCTACTTTATAGAGTTGTTGGAAAGATATACTGACTCATTTTACACAAAGCATTTGAATTCTGCCTAGCATATAGTAATAAGTCAATACATAATTATTATCATTATTTTGATTGTTACAAACAAGTTTTCTCCATTAATTATTCCCTTTCTTTCTTCTATGTCAATCTCTCCTCTGCACTGTTTCCTCCCTTTTAGTATGATTTCCCGAAGTAAAAATAGATGTTCCTTGAAGTATGATTCCAACTTAATCCACCGTTCAGCCTTTGTCCTTCCCTTCCTATTGTACTTCATTAAAGCCTGGTCTCCCTCAGTCCTCCCAAACACAATCTGTCCTTACGTCTCTGTCATCTGATTTGCCACTAGTGCTCCACTGCAACAGCTCCCACTAAGTGCACCAGTGGCTCTTAGTTTTACATGCATTGAGTCCATGCATGCTCTTGCTATCATGGTCTTTGGCAAGTATAAATGCTTTCTTCTCTTCATGGAAACCTGCTCCTCTGAAGACACATAAGTGGCTTTTTTCTCTGCTTGTCAATTACAGTTATGCCCCTAAGCCTCTACCCTCAGCATCTTTAAGTTCAGTCTATATACTTCCTACCTGGGAATCTGTTTTGAGTAAAACAGTTATATCTTTAAGTTATACCTTGTTACCTTTCAAATTTTCTTCACTGTGTGTAGCTTACTTCTAGTTTTCAGTTAGCAGATATCTTTACATTTGCTCACAGATGCTCCATAGCACCTCTATTCAGATGAGTTTTCCGATTACTTGATTCTCTGATTCATCCTTTATGACACTGCCAGGTTTAGTATTCATCTTTCAGTAACACTTCAGATAGACCCTCCTTAATAGAAAACCCTGTAAGAGCTCCAAGTTCAATTTTATCAGACTTCAATCTGAGTTTCTTTCTTACTTACACTTATTTTACTTTATATCAATATTTAACCCACTATTAACTATAACCTGTTGAGATCCCAACACATCACCATAATTATCAGAGTACTTCAGAAATGACAGGGTACACAAAAATATGATTTTTAATGAGTAGTTTGATGAATTGGATGGCTGAATGCAAAGGGAGATGTTACACCTTGAAATGGTAAATGAGATGGAGTGATTATATGATTTGTACACATATAAGAGCATAGTAAAATTACAGACATTGGAATGAAAAAATATTCTAATGACTATGATGAGAATGACTAAAATGAGTATTTATATGTACATTTTATACGTAATGTGAATATATAATTAAATATATAAAACATTAAGGTATGTAACTAATTATACATATACATAATTAAATGTGTGCAATATATAAAATATATTTTGTGTGGTATTTTAGATATGCCATTACTTGTGCTATTTTTGTGATGACACATACCTAAAGGCTACAACTGAAGATGATTCATCCTAGAATAATATTATGTGATCAAGGGCATTTGAGAAAAAATTTTTTTTAAATTGTTACATATGAATCAAAGAGCTAGGAAGGACTAAGAAAGTAATTTACTTTATACCCCTGCCTCAAGGTTTAAAGTTTTTACATTTATTTGAAAGGACCAATTAATATTCAGAGAAAGAGAATACCCATAGAGTTCCTGAAAATGCATTTCACAATCTTCCTAGAGTATTACTTCAATATTTTCATCATTCTCAGTGTAAAAAGCTGAAAATTATCAGATACATTGACCAAAGCCAGATTAACTAATTAGATAAAGTATCTATCATATATATATTTGTTTGTTTATTTATTTATTTATATTTTGGTATCATTAATGTAAAATTACGTAAGCAACATTATGGTTACTATACTACCCCTATTATCAAGTCCCCACCACATACCACATTACAGTCACTGTCCATCAGGGTAGTGAGATGCTATAAAATCACTACTTGTCTTCTCTGTGTTATACTGCCTTCCCCATTTCCCCACCTCCCTTCATTATGTGTGCTAATCGTAATTCCCCTTTTTACCCCTTATCCATACCTTCACACCCATTCTACCCAGTCCTTTTCCCTTTGGTAACTGTTAGTCCATTCATGGGTTCTGTGAGTCTGCTGTTGTTTTGTTCCTTCAGTTTTTGCTTTGTTCTTAAACTCCACAGATGAGTGAAACCATTTGGTACTTGTCTTTCTCCACCTGGCTTATTTCACTGAGCATAATACCCTCTAGCTCCATCCATATTGTTGTACTGATAGAATTTCTTTTCTTATGGCTAAATAATATTCCATTGTGTATGTGTACCACATCTGCTTTATCCATTCATCTACTGATGGTCACTTAGGTTCCTTCCATTTCTTGGCTATTGTAAATAGTGCTGTGATAAACATAGGGGTGTATATGTCTTTTTTAAACTGGGCTCCTTCATTCTTAAGAGAAATTCCTAGGAGTGGAATTCCTGGATCAAATGGTATTTCTATTTTTAGTTTTTTGAGGAACCTCCATACTGCTTTCCACAATGGTTGAACTAATTTATATTCCCACCAGCAGTGTAAGAAGGTTCCCCTTTCTCCACATCCTTGCCAAATGTTGTTATTTGTCTTTTGGATGGTGGGCATCCTTACTGGTGTGAGATGATATCTCATTGTAGTTTTAATTTGCATTTCTTGATGATTAGCGATGTGGAGCATCTTTTCATGTGCCTGTTGGCCATCAGAATTTCTTCTTTGAAGAAGTATCTGTGCAGCTTCTCTGCTCACTTTTTAACAGGACTATTTGCTTTTTGTTTGTTGAGGTGCATGAGCTCTTTATATAATTTGGATGTCAACCCCTTATGGGACATGTCATTTATGAATATATTCTACCATGTTGTATGATGTCTTTTTGTTCTACTGATGGTGTCCTTTGGTGTATAGAAGTTTTTCAGCTTGATATAGTCCCACTTGTTCATTTTTGCTTTTGTTTCCCTTGCCTGGGGAGATATGTTCATGAAGAAGTTGCTCATGTTTATGTCCAAGAGATTTTTGCCTCTGTTTTTTTTTTAAGAGTTTTATGGTTTCATGACTTACATTCAGGTCTTTGATCCATTTTGAGTTTACTTTTGTGTATGGGGTTACACAATAACCCAGTTTCATTCTCTTGCATGTAGCTGTCCAGTTTTGCTAACACCAGCTGTTGAAGAGACTGTCATTCCCCCATTGTATGTCCATGGCTCCTTTATCATATATTACTTGACCATATATGCTTGGGTTTATATCTGGGCTCTCTAGTCCGTTCCATTGGTCTATTGGTCTGTTCTTGTGCCAGTACCAAATTGCCTTGATTACTGTGGCTTTGTAGTAGAGCTTGAAGTAAGGGAGCATAATTCCCCCTACTTTATTCTTCCTTTTTAGGATTGCTTTGGCTATTTGGGGTCTTTTATGGTTACATATGAATTTTGGAACTATTTGCTCTAATTTGTTTAATAATGCTATTGGTATTTTGATAGGGATTGCTTTGAAACTGTAGATTGCCTTAGGCAGGATGGCCATTTTGACAATATTAATTCGTCCTATCCATGAGCATGGGATATGTTTCCATTTATTGATATCCTCTTTAATTTCTCTCAAGAGTATCTGGTAGTTTTCAGTGTACAGGTCTTTCACTTCCTCGGTTAGGTTTATTCCTAGGTATTTTATTCTTTTTGATATAGTTGTGAATGGAATTGTTTTCCTGATTTCTCTTTGTGCTAGTTCATCATTAGTGTATAGGAATGCAACAGATTTCTGTGTATTAATTTTGTATCCCACAACTTTGCTGAATTCAAATATTAGATCTAGTAGTTTTGGAGTGGATTCTTTAGGGTTTTTTATGTACAATATCATGTCATCTGCAAACAGGGACAGTTTAACTTCTTCCTTGACAATCTGGATGCTTTTATTTCTTTGTTTTGTCTGATGGCCGGGGCTAGAACCTCCAGTACTATGTTGAATAGAAGTGGGGAGAGTGGGCATCCTTGTCTTGTTCACAATCTTAAAGGTAAAGCTTTCAGCTTCTCACTGTTAAGTATAATGTTTGCTGTTGGTTTGTCATATATGGCCTTTATTATGTTGAGGTACTTGTCCTCTATACTCATTTTGTTGACACTTTTTATCATGAATTGATGTTGAATTTTGTCAAATGCTTTTTCAGCATCTATGGAGATGATCATGTGGTTTTTGTCCTTTTTGTTGATGTGGTGGATGATGTTGATGGATTTTTGAATGTTGTACCATCCTTGCATCCCTCAAATAAATCCTGCTTGATCATGATGGATGATATTTAAAATTTTTTTTTGAATTCAGTTTGTTAATATTTTGTTGAGTATTTTTGCATCTATGTTCATCAGGGATATTGGTCTGTAATTTTCTATTTTTGTAGTGTCTTTGCCTGGTCTTGCAATTAGAGTGATGCTGGACTCATAAAATGAGTTTGGAAGTATTCCCTCTTTTACTTTTTGGAAACTCTAAGGAGGATGGCTATTAGGTCTTCACTAAATATTTGAGAAAATTCAGCAGTGAACCCATTTGGTCCAGGGTTTTTGTTCTTAGGTAGTTTTTTGATTATCAATTCAATTTTGTTGCTGGTAATTAGTCTTTTCAGATTTTCTGTTTCTTTCTGGGTCAGCCTATGTAGATTGTACTTTTCTAGAAAGTTGTCCATTTCTCCAAGGTTATCCAGTTTGTTGGCATATAATTTTTCATAGTATTCTCTCATAGTTCTTTGTATTTCTGTGGTGTCCATAGTGATTTTTCCTTTCTCATTCCTGATTCTGTTTATGTGAGTAGACTCTCTTTTCTTCTTGATAAGTCTGGCTAGAGGTTTATCTATTTTGTTTCTTTTCTCAAAGAACCAGCTCTTCCTTTAATTGATTCTTTCTATTGTTTTATTCTTCTCGATTTTATTTATTTATGCTCTAAACTATATTATGTCCCTCCTCTATTGACTTTGGGTCTCATTTGTTCTTCTTTTTCTATTTTAGTTAATTGTGAGTTTAGAGTGTTCATATGGGATTGTTCTTTCCTGAGGTAGGACTGTATTGCAATATACTGTCCTCTTAGCAGAGCCTTCGCTGTGTCCCACAGATTTTGTGCTGTTGAATTATTGAGGTCATTTGTCTCCATAGATTGCTTGATCTCTGTTTTTATTTGGTCATTGATCCATTGGTTATTTAGGAGCATGTTGTGAAGCCTCCATGTGGTTGTGGGATTTTCCATTTTCTTTGCATAATTTATTTCTAGCTTCATACCTTTCTGGTCTGAAAAACTGATTGGTATAATTTCCATCTTTTTGAATTTACTGAGTCTCTTTTTGTGGCCTAGTATATGATCTATCCTTGAAAATGATCCATGTGCATTTGAGAAGAATGTGTATTCTGCTGCTTTTTTTGTGTAGAGTTCTGTAGATGTCTGTGAGGTCCATCTCTTCTAATGTGCTTTTCAGTGCCTCTGTGTCCTGACTTTATTTCTGTCTGGTTGATTTGTTCAGAGTGAGTGGAGTGTTGAAGTCTCCTAGAATGAATTCATTGCATTCTATTTCCCCTTTTAATTCTGTTAGTATTTGTTTCACATATGTAGGTGCTCCTGTGTTGGGTGCATAGATATTTATAATGGTTATATCTTCTTGTTGGATTGACACCTTAATCATTAGGTAATGTCCTTCTTTGTCTCTTGTGACTTTCTTTGTTCAGAAGTCTATTTTGTCTGATACAAGTACTGCAACTCCTGCTTTTTTCTCCCTATTAGTTGTATGAAATATCTCTTTCAACCCCTTTACTTTCAGTCAGTGTATGTCTTTGGGTTTGAAGTGAATCTCTTGTAAGCAGCATATAGACAGGTCTTTTTTTTTTTTTATCCATTCAGTGACTCTATGTCTTTTGATTGGTGCATTCAGAACATTTACATTTAGGGTGATTATTGATAGATATGTACTTATTGCCATTGCAGGCTTTAGATTCGTGGTTACCAAAGGTTCAAGGTTAATTTCTTTACTATCTAAGAGTCTAACTTAACTCACTTAATATGCTATTACAACCACAATTTAAAGGTTCTTTATTTCTCCCTCTTTTTCTTCCTCCTCCATTCTTTATATATTCGGTATCACATTGTGTGCTCTTTGTCTATCCCTTGATTAACTTTGGGGATAGTTGATTTAATTTTGCACTTGCTTTGTAACTAACTACTCTACTTTCTTTACTGTGGTTTTATTACCTCTGGTGATGGCTATTAAACCTTAGGAACACTTCCATCTATAGCAGTCCCTCCAAAATACACTGTAGAGATGGTTTGTGGGAGGTAAATTCTCTCAACTTTTTCTTATCTGAAAATTGTTTAATTCCTACCTTCAAATTTAAATGATAATTTTGTCAGATAAAGTATTCTTGATTCGAGGCCCTTCTACTTCATTGCATTAAATACATCATGCCACTCAATTCTGGCCTGTAAGGTTTCTGCTGAGAAGTCTGATGATAGCCTGATGGGCTTTCCTTTGTATGTGATCTTATTTCTCTCTCTGGCTGCTTTTGATAGTCTGTCCTTATCCTTGCTCTTTGCCATTTTAATTACTATGTGTCTTGGTGTTGTCTTCCTTGGGTCCCTTGTGTTGGGAGACCTGTGAATCTCCATGGCCTGAGAGACTATCTCCTTCCTCAGATTGGGGAAGTTTTGAGCAATTACCTCCTCAAAGACACTTTCTATTCCTCTTTCTCTCTCTTCTTCTTCTGGTACCCTTCTGGCGACTATTATTCCATTTAAATTGGTCATACAGCTCTCTCAATATTCTTTCATTCTTAGAGATCCTTTTTTCTCTCTATGCCTCAGATTCTTTGTATTCCTCTTCTCTAATTTCTATTGCATTCATCATCTCCTCCACTGTATCTAATCTGCTTTTAAAACTTTCCATTGTATGTTTCATTTCTGATACTGTGTTCTGTAATGATTGCATAACTGACTAGAATTCATTCCTGAGTTCTTGAATATTTTTCTTTACCTCCATGAGCATGTTAATGATTTTTATTTTGAAATCCCTTTCAGGAGGATTCATGAGGTTGATTTCATTTGAATCTTTCTCAGGTGTGTATTCATAATTTTACTTTGATCCAGGTTTCTTTGGCCTTTCATATTTGCATATGGTGCCCTCTAGTGCCTGGAATCTCTACTCTCTAGAGTTGCTCAGCCTTTGAAGCAATGTCGGGGGTCACAGGGGAGTATTGGTTCTTGGGGGGAGGAAAGAGCTGTTTCCTGCTTCCTGGCTGCTATGCCTGCCTCCACTGGCAGAACCAGTGGGCCAAGCACACAGGTATAAGCCTCTATGCTTTGTGTTTTTAGTTGTTGTAGATGGGACTTCCCTCTGGCTGGCCTAATGCCAGGGTAGGGTTTGCCAGCTTGCAAGCAAGGTGGGGCTGGACAGGTCAAAGGCACAGTAGGTTGCATATAACAGAGGGAGTCCTTCAAGCTGTGTAGCCAGCCAGGGAGCTGGAGCATCTGAAGATTGAGAAAGTTCCCAACCTGTTGGACAGAGTGCACCCGGACAATTTTGTCTACCTGTCCTTCCTCCTAAGCAGTAAGCTCTGTGCAATCCTTGCCCCTTTTGCCGCCCTCTTGCTGTTAGGAAGTCTGTCAGAGTGCCTGCCTTTCTTTTGTCCTAGAGCAGCCAGATATGGATCCCTGCTCTCCACAAGTGGCTGGAATCTCTGTTTCTCTAGGTATTCTGCCTGTCTTAGGTTTCCAACCCCCTAATCATGAGAGTATCATGAAAGCACAATGAAATGTAGGTTTGTACTCCCAGAGCAGATCTCTAGAGTTAGGTACTCAGCAATCCCAGGCCTCCACTCCTTCCTCTCTCCATTTCTCTTACCCCCACTGGTGAGTTAGGGTGGGAGAAGGGCCTGGGTCCCGTTGGGCCTTGGCTTTAATACATTACTCTGTTCCATGAAGTTTATCCTTTTCTTCAGGTGTTTGCAGTTTGGCACAGCCCTCTTTCCTGTTGTTCTTTCAAGATTAGTTGTATTAATTATATTTTCATATTATATGCGGTTTTGGGAGGAAGCTTCTATCTCACCTCTCATCCCGCAATCTTTAATCACTCTATCTTATTTTTTGAAAAAATACTACCTTTTAGCTGTTGGAATTATACTAAAAATATTCTTATTGTTTTTTGTTTTTAGTTCAGTCATGTATTATAGTATTAGAGTCTCTCCACTTTTTACATATTTGTTGAAAATATTTTGATGAATTTTATGTCCACCAAAGGGTCAGGTTTCTGACATGTAAGGAGCTTGTCAAGTAATATATGTACATATATGTATCTTTACAAAAACTAGCTTCCCTTCCTTTGTGTACACTCAGAGATTATAAAAATATAAACAGTACATTTGGCTTTAAATACCTATTTTACACCTCAAATTCACCATTAAATTATCATTCAAAACACACTTTTTCCTTCTAACTTTGAGCAGCAACACTGGAGAAAATCATAATGCTTGCAATAATCAGTAATTGGTAAATAACTCTGTAATTGGCACACAGCACAGTTTCTAGAAAGGTTTACTTCCAATCTGAGCCTCTCAGAGTTGTCCAAGTCATGAAGTCATCTCCGAATTGCCTCTAGGACATAGTCTGAATGGAATCAGGAAAGTCCTACAAGACCAAAGTTTCCACTTAAACCAGTAATCTCCACTGTAATCAATCCTTTAGGTTATTTTCTTCTGGAATAAGACGACCACTAAATATTTGTCAAAGAATTGAATGAACCTTTAGATTTTCTGAAGGAGGAAAAAATGTAGATATGTAGATAACTATCTACCTTTTTCACAATTAAGAGAACAAATTTCTGCAGTTCCTTTCCAACAAACTAAAAATGCCAAGTGGTATTGAACATCATGCGGGCACATTTTTAATGGAGGAGATAAGGAACACTTGAGAATGAAATGCAGTAAAGTTTGGTGCTTCCTAAAATTGTTCTCTAATATCTGGATGAGAATGAGAAGAAATCCAAAACCATTCATGCATGTTTTAAGAAAAAAAGAATTACGTGGAAAACCAGTCTTTCAACTATAATAAAGTAAAAGTAGAGATATAACCTGAATTTTAAAATCAATTCTTTTGATTTTTCAACTTATGAAAAAGGAAGCGAAACAGGATCTATCATATTATATCCCAAAATGTCTGTTAAAATGTGACCTTACTCAACTAGTTTTTCAATAGTTCTACAATTCTGGTCTTGGATTTTCTACATATTTCATATTCAGGCACCTCTGGGATGGGGGTAAGAAAATAACCTTTTTCTTGTAAAGGAACACAAATGCTGGCTGAAAGCCTTAGTTTTCCATCCCTCAAAATGGAGATAAAGGTGTAGAAATGCTACTGTTACTGCAACAAGTGGAAGTAAGGGAAATAAGTGGATGGGAGAGCCCTCCCACAATGTAAATTGGCCTTTTATCTTGACACTAATTTTAAGAACTTTTGAGTATAAACATAAGCGAAATGGAGAGTAAAACACATTTCATGTTTTTTAACTCTTCTTTCAGGCAAATAAAGGCAAAAAAAATCACTACTTTTCCTAGTGCTGTTTATTGAGAAGGTAGAAGTTGGATCTAATAGCTACCTCCTCCTCCTCTACTGGTAATACCCTCTTCTCCTTCCTGACCCATGTTTGGGATCTCTGTGGCTCTCCAGTTTACAGCCCACATGACTGGCAGAGGTTACAGTCCATTTAGGCAACTATGCCTCTGTCCAGAGTCAACGACAGCTAATTACATCCAGTGACTTCCCATCTATCTGCTTAGCTATGGAGGAAACAGGCCATGTTGGAGAAACAAATTTTTATCATCCGTCCTCCCTCTCCTTTCTGGGTCATTATTCCATTTATTTGCCCCTGAAATGGACCTCTAAAAAAACCTGCTGACTTTATTAGGCCCCTATGCAAAGCCTTTTATTAACCTCAGGGTCTTTTTTCAGTTACTAAGATTACATAGAACTGCATGATATGAGTTCCCTGCTTCCTTATTTAATTCAAATAATAACCTCTCTATATATTATTAAGGGCTTAAGAAATTCCAATGGCAACTCAACAGAAACCAGATCAAAAGCAAAAAAACAAAAAACCAAAACCCTCTTAAATCACTCTTACTTCATTTAAAAAAACTGGATATTCCCTCATATTCTATCTCTGCAATTGCACCTTTGTTTCAATGAATTCTAAGAGTATCCAAAATTAAAGTTTATTTTTCTTTTGGAATCTTTACCAAATCAAGAAATTGATTGATTCATTCAATAAAGTAATTATTGAACACATATTATGATCTAGGTGACCAGACTACAGTAGTGAACCAAAACCGTAAAAATCATTGCTTTCATGGAGTCAATAGATTTTGTCTTCCTACTTCCATATCTCTATAGAGTAGATCTTTATAAAGCACAATTCAGCTTATTCATTGCTCAAAATATTTAATGTCTTTGAATTTTTACCAAATAAAAAATTAAGTCTACGATCCCTACCATTTTTCCTAAGTATCCTCATGACATTTCCCAATCACTCCTTGTATATTACCTCTTTGTGACACTCCACTCCAGACATTGCCTCCTCTCCCATGACCTTGGCTATGGGATGATTATTACCAGGTTCAAATACTTCATGATATCAGAATTAAATATTTGTGCTATTTATCTCATCTGTGACTTTCATAGAAGTCTGTTCATTATTTCTCTTAAAGAATTGATATCAGAAAGTAATGCCTATGTATCACCCTAATACATTGTAAACTTCTGAAGGCAGTTAATATGTTTGGTTCTATTTTTCAAACATTCTTCACCATTTGGTTCTCTCCTAGAGCATGAAATATAAATAGTTCTCGAGAAGTTGGGAATTAGTTACTCCATTGTTACTGTATAATATGTGTATTATTGTTTAGGTTTGCTATTCAGTGCCACCTATGCTTATCAGATATAGAGACATATATAAAAAAGATTTAAGAGAGGAGTATCTAAAAGGTAATGGGATTAAATATTCAATCCACCCAAAAATATGAAGTCTAATTTCTCTCATGAATATCCCTATTCCTAGGAAGAAGGGTGGAGCCTAAGGAAACAAAATGAGCTAATTGTGCCACAAAGATGCTTCTTGGGGAATAATGGAAGAGCCTGTCTGCTGTACACAGGAAAATAAAATGAATGCTTGCATGACTGAGACTCAGATTTAATGAAGATTTAATTTATAAGCTATGTCATTTAACATTATGCCTGGTGAATCACAGGGAAACATATCTTTGGTTCGTTTTGGAACCAGGAGGCAGGCACATTTTATTATCCTTGCATTACCTTCATAATCAAGTGATAGGGATATTTTAAGTGATCAATCTATAGTCAAGTTAAGTGATTGGACATTTCAGAGTTGACAAGTGAATATTTATTTTCAGGAATTATTTTACTGCTTTACTTCAGCATGACTCAGTGTACTGAAAGAGACACCCTACAGAGGCTTCCTCAAGTGCCGATTTACCTGCAGGAAATGAGAACTGAATTATTCACAAAGAGAATCCAACCTAATGATTTCTTCCATTTACTGTGTTCTAGTTAGGCACTCAACCACTCAATTTTATTTTATACTAAATTTCAGCAAGTTTATTACTGCTCTAAGGAGGAGACACCTGGAATCTTGGATTGACTTGTGTCCTTTTTGAGCTTGAGTTTCAATAACTATAATCACAGAACATGGTACAGAGTTGTACTAAAATGAGGGCTCAAAAAATATCTTAAAATCTTCTAATGTGCTCCATCTACCTATGAACATTGCAAAAATAATAGCAATGAACATACATATCACACTTGTGTTCATCATCTTTTGTCACTATTGATTAGTTCATTTTTAAAGCTGGTTTCTTTTTCATTATCACCCTGATTCTCCCATTTCTGTGTATTTTGAAAGTAAATAAATCTAGGCTTTAGTTCTTCCTGGTTCAATTTCTTGGGAAAACCTATTCATCTCTCCAAATATCCATTTATCCTTTCTGTAAGTATTTGCCAAGTACCTGTCATATGCATTGCTTGTTAAAGTTAGAAACTATGGAGGATCAAAAATATGTAATGCAGAATCATCTTTCTTCAGGAGAGTAAGATGTAGCTGAATATGCATGCAAAATAACTTTTACAGAGGCTCAGATAATACATGTAATGTGGGCAACTGCATTTACCTAGCTTTGTCAGCAAGATTTGGATGAGGATAGTGTATAATTCAATGTCAATGATTTCTTCAGCTGAGAACAATTTTACCTAAAATTTTCATAACCAGGTTAGCCTTTTTGTTAATGAAGAAGCTTAATTTTAACTAATGCTTAATATGTTGAATATGAAAATGTCTTTCAGTATAGTATTAAAAGTAATTGCATCCATGTTCAAATTAAACCTTATTTATAGACTCCCTTTAAAAAATATTGTTCTCACAGGTGCCTACTCAGGCCCTAACAATGTATAACATCATCTTCAATGGTTGAGATCTTTCCCAGGCTCTCTGTGTTGTGTGCTTGAAGATATCAGCTCACAACTACAGAGCTCTGTTGCCTTTCTGAGCATCTCTCTGCCGTGAAGCTGGGTATCATGCCTGAGTTTCTTATTTGGTTAATTGGTACTTGGGTCTTATGAACTCAAGTGCTCTCCCTTAGTCAGAGAGTTGAAACAGTAGACTCTACTCTTAGCTTCTCTTCATTCAAGCATCATCTCTACACTGAAAACTGCATAGAATATAACTGTCTTTTCTGTCAAGAACTGAAAATACAATGTATCCTGAAATTAGGCAGCCCTCCTTTTTGGTTAATTCTGCTCTTCTCTTTCCCTGGTGACTTAGATGACCTTAGGACTAGTTATCAAAAAGTGATGCTGATACAGTTCTATCTCTGAGGAGCTAAAGTTGTCAGCTAGGCCTGGGCAGATAGCATTTGGACCTCGTCATTACTATGGTAAGCCTCAGGCTATAACATAAAGAATAAGAGCATGAAATTTATAATTACAAAGTTCAGGCCCCAAGCACTAATTCTGCTCTTCAGCTTTAACTTCTCTGTAAAGGAAGGATGATAATTAAATGAGATAAAGATATAAGGTACTTGATAAATTTAGTATACAGTAAGTGCTCCAGAAATACCAGCAATAATGGTAATAGGCCATGTAGGTTTAAAACACTTAAGACAACACCAACTCCATATATCCATATCTATGACATGTAGTTTTGTTAGTGCCATACCTGTTCATCTTTCATCTTAATTTTTAAAAACAGGAGTAAAAAAATGTTTCCTATAAAAGCCAGATAGTAATTATTTTAGGTCTCACAGTTCATACGATCTCTGTTGCACCCGTTCAACTGTGTTATTACATTATGAAAACAACTATAAACAATGGGTATGGTTATATTCCAATGGAACTTTATTTATAAAAAGAGTCAGCTGGTTAGATTTGGCCAGTGACCTTTATGTAGTTTGCTAAATGCTATGGACTGAATGTTTGTGTTGAAGTCTAATCCTCAGTTGATGATATTTGGAAATGGGGTCTTTGAAAGGTGATTAGGTCATGATGGTGGAGCTCTCAATACGGGGTTTGTGTCCTTATAAAAGAAACCCCATACATCACCAAAAACATGACCTGTGAACAACTAACTTATAAACTACACTTCATTAAAATTAAAAATGTGTGTTGTGTGAAAACAATGTTAGTGAATGAGAAGAAAAGTCACAGACTGGGAGCAAAGATTAGCAAAATATACATCTAATAAAGGACTGCTATCCAAAATATGCAAAGAACTCTGAAAATTCAACAATATGCAAACAAACACCTGATTAAAAAGTGGGCTAAACATCAAAAGAGGTACCTCCCTAAAGCAGATATATAGATGGCAAATAAGCATAGGGAAAGATACCCTACATCATATATCAAGAAGGAAATGCATATTAAAACAATAATGAAAGACCATTGCACATCTATTAAGCCAAAATATGAACCCTGACAACACCAAATGCTAGTCAGAATGTGGAGCAATAGGAGTTCTCATTCACTGCACTGAGAATGCAAAATAGTGCAATCACTTTGCAAGACAGTTGACAATACAAAACTGAAAATGTTCTTACCATATGATCCAACAGTTGTGCCCCTTGGTATTTACTCAAAGGAACTGAAGACTTATGTTCATACTAAAACCTACACATGGCTGTTTACTGCAGTTTGATTTTTTTTAATTGAAGTATTGAAATTGATACAGAATATTGTATTGGTTTCAAGGATACAACACAGCGGTTCAATAGTTACACATATTATTAAATCCACACCCCAACTACTACAGTTACTATCTGTCAACACAGAAAGATGTTAAAGAGCCATTGACTTTATTCTCCATGCTACATTTCCATCCCCATGACCAACTTATATTATGATAGAGATTTCTGTGCTCTTTTATCTCCCTCACGCTCCCACCTACTCACCTCAACCCCCCCTTCCCATGGTAACCACCAGTCACTTCTCAGTGTCTCTGAATCTACTGCTGTTTTGTTCATTTTTCTTTGTTTTGTTTTTAGATTCTACAGATAAGTGAAATCATATGGAATTTGTCTTTATCTGCCTGGCTTATTTCCCTTAGGGCAATACTCTCTAGATACACCCACATTGTTACAAATGGCAGGATTTCTTTTTTTTAAGACTGAATAATATTCCATTGTGTATATGTACCAGCTCTTCTTTGTCCATTCATCTATTGATAGACACTTCGGTTGCTTCTATATCTTGGCTGTTGTAAATAATGTGGCAATAAACATAGGGGTTCATACGTCTTTTCAAATCAGAAATGTTATTTTCTTTGGGTAAATTCCTAGAAGTGCAGTTACTGGGTCATATGGTATTTCTATTTTTAGATTTTGAGGAAGCTCCATACTGCTTTCCATAGCAGCCTCACCAAGTTACATTCCCACCAACAGTGTAGGAGCATTCCCTTTTCTCCACATCCTCGCTAACACGTTATTGCTTGTCTTTTGGATAGTGGCCATTCTGACTAGGGTGAGGTGCTAACTCATCATAGTTTAAACAATCAAAATGCTTCTCAATAGTTCAATAGATACATAAACTACTATATCCATACCATGGAATATTACTCAGCACTGAAAATAAATGGGCTCTTAATCCATGCAAAGACATGGAAGAATATTAAATTCATATAACTGAGTAGAAGAAGGCAATCTGAGAAGACCACATACCATATGATTTCAACTATAAGAAATGCTGGAAAAGGCAAACCTATGAAGACAATAAAGACATCAGTGATTGCTAAGAGTGGAGGAAGGTAGAAGAATTAATTGGCAGAGCAAAGTAGATTTTTAGGGCAGTGCAAATACTCTGTGTATGATATTATAATGATGGCTATATGGTATTATACATTTGTCCAAACCCACAGAGTATGCCATACCAAGAATGAACCCTAGGGTAAACTACATAGTTCAGCTGATTATGATGCTAATGCAGGTTTACGATACAGTAACATACGTGCCTCTTTGGGAAGTGATATTGATAATAGGAGTGGTCACACACATATGAGAGTCAGGGGTATATGGGAAATATCTCTGTCTTCCTCTCGATTTTGTTGTAAAACTAATATTGCTCAAAATTATATATGCATATAAAATATATATACATATAAAATGTGTGTGTGTATATATATATATATATATATATTTAATATATATAAACTTTTTATGTACATTTTAAAAATTAACCCAGAGAGCTCTTTTACCCTCTTTTTGTCATTTATAACCACTGGCTCTCACTAGATTCAAAATCATCTAGTGCTTTTATCTTGAACTCCTTATCCCCCATAACTGTGAGAAATAAATGTTGTTTAAGCAACCCAGTTGTTTAAAAATACCACAGTATTTTTGTTATAGCAAAAATATGGTGTTTTTGTTATAGCAGCCCAAGTGTATTAAGACACCATGTTCTTAATGTTCTAAAACATTGGAAAATCTTCACAAAAATCTCCAGTCCACATATCTTCAACATAATACTCCTTGATCCAACTAGTAAACTGACAAGTATCTGTCCATGACAAAGTTTTAAAAGCAAAATGAGGGCATATTATGGTTTTTTTCATAAGAAAAGTAAAGATTAAGCTAAAGAAATTTCCTTTATTCTGACTCTTTCCTTCTCTTTCGTGTTAAAACATTTAATTGAGAAATTTATGGTGACAGACGATGCATAATTTTTTAATGATTTTATTTAATCACATAAAAAGCTGTTTCTGTCCACCAAAATTATTGTTGGCCAAACAATAAAATTTGTGTGGCCAACAGAGACAGTGCAATATTATTTTAATTTCTGAAAGAAAATACTTGACTATTAGGTTGTAGCACTGTTTTGAAACTGACTAGGGATTTCTTAGCACTTCTTGTCCAACCTTTAACCTATGCACAAGTTGCCACTCCACCATACTCATATTTCCCAACAAGTGAGATGCCTTCTTTGAGCACTTCTAATCCCAATTCCTCAATGAAAGCTTGTTTTATTTTTATAAATCTAACAGAAAATGTTATTTTACATAACAGTAGAAACTATCTTCCTGTAACTCACAGCATATAGATGGCCCTTTGTCTACCATCCAGGATCTCACATAAACAATTGAAAGTATTGTCCATATAACACTTGATATTTGAAAACAGCTCTCCAGATCAATGGAGAAAGAACCAATTGTTCCTTACATAGTATTGGAAAACTGGTTCACCATATGGAGAAATTATTGCTGGATTCCTCACCTTATGCTATATACAAAGATATGGATGGAATGGATTAAATACCTAAATATGACATATAAAAATGTGAAGTTGACAGAAAAAAAGTGTAGCAAAGCTTGTGATTAAAAAATGAAAAACAAAAACTGTAAGGTGAGAATTTAATGGTTTAGCCACATCAAGATTAAGGAATCTTGTTCAACAAAATAAAAATTTAAGCAAAATTAAGATACAGATGACAGAATGGGAAGATTATTTAAAATGTCTAAGACAAATGGGATTTTCAACAGAAGGAAGTTTAAGTAAAACTAACAGACTGGGATAAATTATTTAAAATTTCTTAGACAAATGGAATAAAATACTGATAATACAGAAACATCATTAAATCATCAATTAAAAACACTAAACTTAAAAACAGAGGAATAGCTAAATGTATTAAAAGAGAATTTTCAAAGTGAGAAATCTGAATAATTAATACTATGTAGAAATAGATGCTCCAATTCATTGATTACCAGATAAATTCAAATTAAAAATATGAGATACTGCTTTACACCCACAAAATCGGCAATAATCACAAAGCTGTGTAATACTCTTGGCAAAGATTTTGAGGAATGGGAACATTTAAGCACTGTCATTTATATAAATTTAAAATAATAATGTAATTCTATAGGCGTTATAAGAATATACTTTCATGAACCTATAGTAAACACATTGGGGGGAGGTAAGGGGATTGAGAATAAAAGATGAAAAGTAAAAGTAAAATAAAAGGAGCTACAATATGCACTGTGAACTGAAGAACAGTATTATCTCAATATTGTGCACTTAGATTATAAAAATTAAATAATAATGATGATAATTGAAAACCAAATTCAATTGAAGTGGATTTGAATCAAACTTTAATTGTTCCAAGAATAATTATAAAATGTATGTGAAATTAGTTTCCTTTTTTTTTTTTAAAGCATGTGCCAACAATTTGCAGGAAAAAAGTCTACACTACTTCCCACCCAGTAAGAAACAGATGGACTTAGAATTCTAGAAACTCCTTTTACTAGGACCAATGTATCCCATTAAAAACTTAATATCAGGGTGGCGGAGCCAGGATGGCGGCATGAGTAGAGCAGTGGAAATCTCCTCCCAAAAACACATAGAGCTATGAAAATATAACAAAGAAAAATCTTCCTAAAATAGAGACCACAGGATACAGGACAACATCCAGACCACATCCACACCTGCAAGAACCCAGCGCCTTGCGAAGGGGGTAAGATACAAGCCCCGGCCCGGCGGGACCCGAGAGCCCCTCCCCCCAGCTCCCGGTGGGTGGAAAGAAACCGGGGCGGTTTTTTTTTGGCGAGTGCTTTTTGGAAGCCTTAAAGGGATGGGCCCCCATTGCTAGGGAGGCAGGGTGGCGGGACCGGTGAGCAGGTGCCTGGGACCGGCACCTGAGGACAAAGAATATCCCGCGTTTCTCCCTGCGGGACCGGCGGGCAGGTGCCTGAGACCGGCGCCTGAGGACGGAGGAAATCGTGCGTTTCCCCCCTTTTTTTTTTTTTTTTCTCTTTTTGGCGAGCGCTTTTTGGAAGCCTTAAAGGGACAGGGACCCCGGTGCTAGGGAGGCAGGGCAGCGGGACTGGTGAGCGGGTGCCTGGGACTGGCACCTGAGGACAAAGAATATCCCACGTTTTTCCCTGCGGGACCGGTGGCGGGTGCCTGAGACCGGCACTTGAGGACAGAGGAAATCGTGCGTTTTTCCCCTTTTTTTCTCTCTATTTGGCGAGGGCTTTTTGGAAGCCTTAAAGGGACAAGGACCCCGGTGCTAGGGAGGCAGGGAGGCGGGACTGGTGAGCGGGTGCCTGGGACCAGCACCTGAGGACAAAGAATATCGAGCGTTCTTTCCCTGCGGGACCGGTGGGTGGGTGCTTTTTGGAAGCCTTGAAAGGACAGGGACCCTGGTGCTAGGGAGACAGGGCAGCAGGACCAGTGAGCGGGTGCCTGGGACCGGCACCTGAGGACAAAAAAAAAAAAAATCGCGTGTTTTTTCCTTTTTTTTTCTTTTTGTTCCCTCTCTCATTGTTGCTGTTGTTGTTTTGGTTTGGAGAGTGCTTTTTGGAAGTCTTAAAGGGGCAGGACAGGTCACTTAGACCAGAGGCAGGGAATCTGGGGATCTCTGGGCACTCTAACCCCCTGGGCAGCAGGGAGCAAAGAGGCCCCTTATGGAGATAAATAGCCTCCCGGCCGCTTCCCCTCCAACAGGGCTCCACCATTTTGGAGGAACAGCCCCAGCCAGGCCAAGCCCACAGCAACAGCAGAGATAAACCGCATAGCAACTGGGCAGGAAGCAGAAGCCCTGTCTACGCACAGCTGCCCAGCACAAGCCACTAGAGGTCGCTATTCTCCCAGGAGAAGGCCACAAACCAACAAGAAGGGAAGCTCTTCCAGCGGTCACTTGTACCAGCTCTGCAAATATCTCAATCACCATGAAAAGGCAAAACTACAGGCAAACAAAGATCACAGAGACAACACCTGAGAGGGAGACAGACCTAACTAGTCCTCCTGAAAAAGAGTTCAAAATAAAAATCATGAACATGCTGACAGAGATGCAGAGAAAAATGCAAGAGCAATGGGATGAGATGCAGAGAAAAATGCAAGAGCAGTGAGATGAGATGCAGAGAAAAATGCAAGAGCAGTGGGATGAAGTCTGGAAGGAGATCACAGATGTCAGGAAAGAGATCACAGAAGTGAAACAATCCCTGGAAGGATTTATAAGCAGAATGGATAAGATGCAAGAGGCCATAGAAGGAATAGAAGCCAGAGAACAGGAACATATAGAAGCTGACATAGAGAGAGATAAAAGGATCTCCAGGAATGAAACAACACTAAGAGAAATTTGTGACCAAGCCAAAAGGAATAATATTCGTATTATAGGGATACCAGAAGAAGAAGAAAGAGGAAAAGGGACAGAAAGTCTCTTTGAAGAAATAATTGCTGAAAACTTCCCCAAATTGGGGGAGGAAATAATCGAACAGACCATGGAATTACACAGAACTCCCAACAGAAAGGATCCAAGGAGGACAACACCAAGACACATAGTAATTAAAATGGCAAGGATCAAGGACAAGGAAAGAGTTTTAAAGGCAGCTAGAGAGAAAAAGGTCACCTATAAAGGAAAACCCATCAGGCTAACATCAGACTTCTCGACAGAAGCCCTACAGGCCAGAAGAGAATGGCATGATATACTTAATGCAATGAAACAGAAGGGCCTTGAACCAAGGATACTGTATCCAGCACGACTATCATTTAAATATGATGGCAGGATTAAACAATTCCCAGACAAGCAAAAGCTGAGGGAATTTGCTTCCCACAAACCACCTCTACAGGGCATCCTACAGGGACTGCTCTACATGGGAGCACCCCTAAAAAGAGCACAGAACAAAACACACAACATATGAAGAATGGAGGAGGAGGAATAAGAAGGGAGAGAAGAAAAGAATCTCCAGACAGTGTATATAACAGCTCAATAAGCGAGCTAAGTTAGGCAGTAAGATACTAAAGAAGCTAACCTTGAACCTTTGGTAACCATGAATCTAAAGCCTGCAATGGCAATAAGTACATATCTCTCAATAGTAACCCTAAATGTAAATGGACTTAATGCACCAATCAAAAGACACAGAGTAATAGAATGGATAAAAAAGCAAGACCCATCTATATGCTGCTTACAAGAAACTCACCTTAAACCCAAAGATAAGCATAGACTAAAAGTCAAGGGATGGAAAAACATATTTCAGGCAAACAACAGTGAGAAGAAAGCAGGGGTTGCAGTACTAATATCAGACAAAATAGACTTCAAAACAAAGAAAGGAACAAGAGATAAAGAAGGATACTACATAATGATAAAGGGCTCAGTCCAACAAGAGGATGTAACCATTCTAAATATATATGCACCCAATACAGGAGCACCAGCATATGTGAAGCAAATACTAACAGAACTAAAGAGGGAAATAGACTGCAATGCATTCATTGTAGGAGACTTCAACACACCACTCACCCCAAAGGAAAGATCCACCGGGCAGAAAATAAGTAAAGACACACAGGCACTGAACAACACACTAGAACAGATGGACCTAATAGACATCTATAGAACTCTACATCCAAAAGCAACAGGATATACATTCTTCTCAAGTGCACACGGAACATTCTCCAGAATAGACCACATACTACCTCACAAAAAGAGCCTCAGTAAACTCCAAAATATTGAAATTCTACCAACCAATTTTTCAGACCACAAAGGTATGAAAGTAGAAATAAATTCTACAAAGAAAACAAAAAGGCTTACAAACACATGGAGGCTTAACAACATGCTACTAAATAATCAATGGATCAATGAACAAATCAAAAGAGAGATCAAGGAATATATAGAAACAAATGACAACAACAACACTAAGCCCCAACTTCTGTGGGATGCAGCGAAAGCAGTCTTAAGAGCAAAGTATATAGCAATCCAGGCACACTTGAAGAAGGAAGAACAATCCCAAATGAATAGTCTAACATCACAATTATTAAAACTGGAAAAAGAAGAACAAATGAGGCCTAAAGTCAGCAGAAGGAGGGACATAATAAAGATCAGAGAAGAAATAAACACAATTGAGAAGAATAAAACAATAGCAAAAATCAACGAAACCAAGAGCTGGTTCTTCGAGAAAATAAACAAAATGGATAAGCCTCTAGCCCAACTTATTAAGAGAAAAAGAGAGTCAACACAAATCAACATAATCAGAAATGAGAATGGAAAAATCACGACAGACTCCACAGAAATACAAAGAATTATTAAAGACTACTATGAAAACCTATATGCCAACAAGCTGGAAAACCTAGAAGAAATGGACAACTTCCTAGAAAAATACAACCTCCCAAGACTGACCAAGGAAGAAACACAAAAGTTAAACAAACCAATTACAAGCAAAGAAATTGAAACGGTAATCAAAAAACTACCCAAGAACAAAACCCCGGGGCTGGACGGATTTACCTCGGAATTTTATCAGACACAAGGAGAAGACATAATACCCATTCTCCTTAAAGTGTTCCACAAAATAGAAGAAGAGGGAATACTCCCAAACTCATTCTATGAGGCCAACATCACCCTAATACCAAAACCAGGCAAAGACCCCACCAAAAAAGAAAATTACAGACCAATATCCCTGATGAATGTAGATGCAAAAATACTCAATAAAATATTAGCAAACAGAATTCAACAGTATATCAAAAGGATCATACACCATGACCAAGTGGGGTTCATCCCAGGGATGCAAGGATGGTACAACATTCGAAAATCCATCAACATCATCCACCACATCAACAAAAAGAAAGACAAAAACCACATGATCATCTCCATAGATGCTGAAAAAGCATTTGACAAAATTCAACATCCATTCATGATAAAAACTCTCAGCAAAATGGGAATAGAGGGCAAGTACCTCAACATAATAAAGGCCATATATGATAAACCCACAGCCAGCATTATACTGAACAGCGAGAAGCTGAAAGCATTTTCTCTGAGATCGGGAACCAGACAGGGATGCCTACTCTCCCCACTGCTATTTAACATAGTACTGGAGGTCCTAGCCACGGCAATCAGACAAAACAAAGAAATACAAGGAATCCAGATTGGTAAAGAAGAAGTTAAACTGTCACTATTTGCAGATGATATGATACTGTACATAAAAAACCCTAAAGACTCCACTCCAAAACTACTAGAACTGATATCGGAATACAGCAAAGTTGCAGGATACAAAATTAACACACAGAAATCTGTAGCTTTCCTATACACTAACAACGAATCAATAGAAAGAGAAATCAGGAAAACAATTCCATTCACCATTGCATCAAAAAGAATAAAATACCTAGGAATAAACCTAACCAAAGAAGTGAAAGACTTATACTCTGAAAACTACAAGTCACTCTTAAGAGAAATTAAAGGGGACACTAATAAATGGAAACTCATCCCATGCTCATGGCTAGGAAGAATTAATATTGTCAAAATGGCCATCCTGCCCAAAGCAATATACAGATTTGATGCAATCCCTCTCAAATTACCAGCAACATTCTTCAATGAATTGGAACAAATAATTCAAACATTCATATGGAAACACCAAAGACCCCGAATAGCCAAAGCAATCCTGAAAAAGAAGAATAAAGTAGGGAGGATCTCACTCCCCAACTTCAAGCTCTACGACAAAGCCATAGTAATCAAGACAATTTGGTACTGGCACAAGAACAGAGCCACAGACCAGTGGAACAGATTAGAGACCCCAGAAATTAACCCAAACATATACGGTCAATTAATATTTGATAAAGGAGCCATGGACATACAATGGCAAAATGATAGTCTTTTCAACAGATGGTGCTGGCAAAACTGGACAGCTACATGTAGGAGAATGAAACTGGACCATTGTCTAACCCCATATACAAAGGTAAACTCAAAATGGATCAAAGAACTGAATGTAAGTCACGAAACCATTAAACTCTTGGAAAAAAACATAGGCAAAAACCTCTTAGACATAAACATGAGTGATCTCTTCTTGAACATATCTCCCCGGGCAAGGAAAACAACAGCAAAAATGAGCAAGTGGGACTACATTAAGCTGAAAAGCTTCTGTACAGCGAAAGACACCATCAATAGAACAAAAAGGAACCCTACAGTATGGGAGAATATATTTGAAAATGACAGATCCGATAAAGGCTTGACGTCCAGAATATATAAAGAGCTCACACGCCTCAACAAACAAAAAACAAATAACCCAATTAAAAAATGGGCAGAGGAACTGAACAGACAGTTCTCTAAAAAAGAAATACAGATGGCCAAGAGACACATGAAAAGATGCTCCACATCGCTAATTATCGAGAAATGCAAATTAAAACTGCAATGAGGTATCACCTCACACCAGTAAGGATAGCTGCCATCCAAAAGACAAACAACAACAAATGTTGGCGAGGCTGTGGAGAAAGGGGAACCCTCCTACACTGCTGGTGGGAATGTAAATTAGTTCAACCATTGTGGAAAGCAGTATGGATGTTCATCAAAATGCTCAAAACCGACCTACCATTTGACCCAGGAATTCCACTCCTAGGAATTTACCCTAAGAACGCAGCAATCAAGTTTGAGAAAGACAGATGCACCCCTATGTTTATCGCAGCACTATTTACAATAGCCAAGAATTGGAAGCAACCTAAATGTCCATCAGTAGATGAATGGATAAAGAAGATGTGGTACATATACACAATGGAATACTACTCAGCCATAAGAAGTGGAAAAATCCAACCATTTGCAGCAACATGGATGGAGCTGGAGAGTATTATGCTCAGTGAAATAAGCCAAGCGGAGAAAGAGAAATACCAAATGATTTCACTCATCTGAGGAGTATAGGAACAAAGGAAAAACTGAAGGAACAAAACAGCAGTGGAATTACAGAACCCAAAAATGGACTAACAGGTACCAAAGGGAAAGGAACTGGGGAGGATGGGTGGGCAGGGAGGGATAGGGAGGGGAAGAAGAAGGGGGGTATTAAGATTAGCATGCATGGGGGGAGGGAGAAAGGGGAGGGTGGGCTGTACAACACAAAGAGGACAAGTAGTGACTCTACAACATTTTGCTAAGCTGATGGACAGTAACCGTAATGTGGTTGTTAGGGGGGACCTGATATAGGGGAGAGCATAGTAAACATAGTATTCTTCATGTAAGTGTAGATTAAAAATTAAAAAAAAAAAAAAGAAAGAAAGAAAGAAAAGGGGGATTACTCCTTGACAGGATAAAACTATTGGTAAATCAAAGATCAACGCATGCTTTAAATATCCTTAATGTTGATCACTTAAAGGGTGTCAGATGATCAGCTATGGAGGTACTCTTTTCTGATAATATTCCTTTCTCTTATTTAAAAAAAAAAAAAAAAGCAGTTACTGTGTGCTGACCTCCAATGAGTTCTGCACAGTGGTATAGAGGGCATGTCAAAGTGTGGGCAAAGGGTCTGTTTGTTTCTATGCAGGAGATCAAGGCCTTGCTTGGATACCCAGAAAATGAACTAAGATACGATATGAGGAGGAGCTTCCGGCATCAGCACTCTCTGGAGGACTTGTGCCGGGGGATGATCATCAAAAAGCCTCCACGGGTATCTGGACGATGCTGTCTGTGGTTGTGGCTGCATCCAGCCCACCGTCTCCTGGACTTGCCATAGGAATGAGGAGGGAGATGTCTAGGCTGGCATGTGCATACAGTGAGACAACGAATTTGACCGGATCTGTACTGTTGGAACTCAACCAGGAGTTGGGAGGGGTGCAAGTTGTAGCACTCCAAAATCTCATGACTATAGACTATCTATGGTTAAAAGAACATATGGGATGTGAACAGATCCCAGAAATGGGCTGCTTTAATTTGTCTGATGGTTCAAGTACAGTTGGACAATATCCATCATATCATAGATAAATTTTCACAAATGCCTAGGGTGCCTAAATGGTTTTCTTGGCTTCACTGGAGATGGATGGTAATTATAGATTTGCTTTGTTTATGTCACCGTATTCCTATTATGTTAATATGTGTGTGCAAATTAGTTAGTAGTTTAAAACCTATACATACTTAAGGTACTCTACAAGAAGATATGTCAAAGAAATAATCAATCCTCCCATGTTTCCTTCATATGCTACATCTCTAGCTTTTCTTCTTCCTTCCTAATTACAACCCTTAAATAGAATTCGTGCCTCATATCGAATTTACCGAGTATCATAATTCCTCCAGGTGGTAAAGATACCTTGAGACAAGTGCTGGGATTAGAGCCACAGGGCATAAATCTGCAAAGAAGTAAAAAGCTAACCTTTTCAAACAATATGGCTTCTCTCTCACTTACCAACTTTACATTTCCCTGTATGGCCCCGGAAGATGACTGGTTAGCCAGAGACGGGTAAGATTCCTCAAGGGAGGAACAACCTAAGACAGGCACAGTCGCAGGGGGGCCATCAGGTGAGAATTTGGGGATCAACAGAGGTGAGGCTCAGAACCTCACCCCCCCTGCTTTGAGAGAAATCTTCTGCATCCGTGGATGTCTTGCTGCCCTTGTCTAGCCTGGATTAATACTTAGTCCATAGGCACACACCTGATCATCTGATCATCTACATTTGCCCTCTTACAGCACTAAACTATGTTTTCTACCTTTATCTTGCATCTACCTACCACTTCAGCATTTTATTAAAAATAAAAATAATAATAATAATAGGAGAAATGTGGGATCAACATATAAATCAAGTACAAAAATCAAACGAATATTCATATTTGACCTGATTGTTTATAGGTCATAATGCATGATCAAAACCGAAAGTTTCTGTGATGAATGCCCTTGTACTGTTCACCATGTAAGAATTTATTCACTATGTAAGAATTCGTTCACCATGTAAGAACTTGTTCTTTATGCTTCAGAAGATTGGAGACTGACGAGAATTAGGCTTGAGATGGATTAATGATTGTACATTGAGCGTTGACCCCCCTATACTGAATTTTATTGTTGTTAATAACCATTTCATCAGTAAATATGAGAGATGCCCTCCCAAAAAAAAAAAACTTAATATCAGAAGTAGCTTGAAAATGAAAGAAAACTACTTTCAATATATTTTGTTTTTCTAATTGACTTAGTCTTCTGAGAGCCCAACTCCAGTTATTTCGAAGTAAGTTTTGCTATAGCATGCTTGCCAAGAGATACTGTCCTACATTCAAACCCAGGCTATAGGGATGATGTGGTTCTTGGTTTCAAGTTCATGAGTTAAGAGGTAAGATAGGAGATGGAGCAGAGAATTATTAAACTGGGACTAGAAGGATAGGAAAAAGATTTGAGTGGACCAAAAGGGACAAAAAATGAACAAGAAAAGCTAGCTTCTAGGATTCAAGATTTGTAGTAATTAAGAGAAAATTATGTCTAGGAGGAAAGAAAACAGGACACTAACAATAATGTTACCTTGGCTTACCGACCTTAAAGTTTGAACCAAGGAAAAAAGAAATACAGTTCATGATTTGCTGTCATGTTTTTGACTGTATTTAGCCTGGTACCTTGTGGTAGATTTCATATAAATACTTAATAAGTATATAAAGTAATAAATTCACTGTTTAGGATTGTAAGAGTAAAGGGTTAAAGGTTACCTGGAGGAAGTAGTTGGATTTCTAAAAGAGGATAGAAAACTTCTCAGGAAATCTGAAATACTCTTTTGTCTGAATTATCTGGTTACACCTGAAAGTTATTAAATATCTTAGACTTCATATTTTTTATGCAAGGGAGCACGAATTCCTCAACTGCTCATTATCTAAATCCTTAGATGACTCCTATTTAAGAAAGTTTTATTTTTTTTCCTGTTGACTCTCTGTGGAAGTTAACTTCCACATTTACCCATAAATCGATTTTCCTCCGTGTTATGTTCTCTGTTTTGCCACTTCTGTCACATACTCACAGTATCACCTTACCTGAGATATATATGTGTGTATACATATATATTTCTAAACTTTGCAAAATGAAATCCGTGGATGTCTTCTGCAGTTCCATTCCCCTACTAATTGCGTGGCAGATTCCCTCTTTAAAATGCCTTTCAGTGTGCTGGACTAGTAGCCATTAAAAATAGAATATTGGTTGTCTCAATTATGTAAAAAGCTTATCTGATTCCAGGGGTCACTGAAGTTTCCAGCCCTCTTCTGAAAAAAAAGGATATAGCTAGCGTAAATGATTCCGTTGCATTACTGGCTTTCAAATGACAATTAAATTGAGTGTAGGAGGGAGACTATCTTCCTTAAGACTATTTCCTCTGGTGAGTAGTAAAATACATCAGCTTTTTA
The DNA here is from genome assembly GCF_040802235.1 of Manis javanica. NCBI lineage: Eukaryota > Metazoa > Chordata > Mammalia > Pholidota > Manidae > Manis > Manis javanica. Next base: position 59,134,944 of record NC_133159.1, read on the forward strand.
TCATATAAAGGGGCCATTGACTTAGTGACAAATAGACACAATTGAAGAGAGTGATTCTGAAGTCAGGCATATAAATCTCATTAAAAAAAAAAAACAGCTGAAGTATTTCCTCTACAGATATTTACCAGAAGGGATCAGATAACTTAGGTAGACAGATCAGTCAACCTGCTTCCATTAAATCCAGCTTGGTATAGCACATAGAATCAATGTAAGACATATAAAAATAAATGTTAAAAATAGTGTTGCTTCTGAGTGAAAACAGCATCCTGGGGAAAATTTCTGTCATCATCTTTATATAATAACAGAAACCATTTAACCGAAGAGGTGGGATGAATTGATTCTCATTTTTATATTACTTTTAATTCTGTCTCTACACTACACTTCACTCTGTATTTTTATGATTAAATTTTATTAGAGGAATCTAGATTACAGTTTAGAGGGAAAAAAATAGAGTTAGGAAAATTAAGACTACTTCCTAGTGTTTAGTCTTTCAAATCCAATTGTATAGGACATAAGTAGGCTAATATCTTACTTATATACTTTTAAGACATAATTTTTTCATAAATGATTATTTTTTAAGGTATCATTTATATACATTCTTATGAAGGTTTCACGTACAAAACACTGTGGTTACTACATTCACCCATATTATCAAGTCCCCTCCATACCCCACTGCAGTCACTATCCATCAGTGTAGTAAGATGCCACAGTCACTACTTGTCTTCTCTGTGCTACACTGTAAGACTTATGATTTTGGAAATGCTTTCAAGTCTATTTCACCTTGTCATCAAAATAATCTAGTTGCACAAATGCAACTTTCCTCATTTAGATGAAAGAAAATTAAATTCCATAGCAGTTAAACATCTTGCTCAACATCACAAGGCACAGCAGCAGCTCTTTGAGAGAAAACAATTCTTTCGACTCCCCATCCAGTGCTCTGTCCATTTTCCTAACCTTACCTTACATAGTGTGTGAATATGTATACTTAACTTTTTTAAGAGAATCCTTCTCTCCAGTATTAGTGTTACAAGTTTCTTGATGATTATGTTGGTTTATAATGTAGTTCTCTATAAGTAAATGTAAAGCTCATTCCTGATGAAAATTATAAGTAGGCCTGCACTGACTCATTGAGGAAATATGTGTATCTTCACTCTTCTTTTAATTAAAAGGTAGACTGCTATCTTTTGGTATGATTTAAACAAAAGTCAGTCTCCAGGTAAAAGAAGAAATATGATGATATACTGAAATGTTATCAATGACTTATGCTATCTATGTCCTAGAAAAAAAATATGTGAGAAGTTTAAAGACTATGTCCTTTGATTTTGTATGTTTATTTATTTGAGTGGGTTTATTAGTGTTTTTTTGGTATCATTAATATATAATCACATGAGCAATATGTGGTTACTAGATTCCCCCATTATAAAGTCCCCACCACATACCCCATCAGTGTAATAAGGGGCTATAGAGTCACTACTTGTCTTCTCTGTGCTATACTGCCTTCCCTGTGCGCACTCCCCACCTTATGTGTGCTAATTGTAATGCTCATTATTCTCCTTCTGCCTCCCTTCCCACCCATCCTCCCCAGTCCCTTTCCCTTTCATAACTGTTAGTCCATTCTTGGGTTCTGTGAGTCTGCTGCTATTTTGTTCCTTCAGTTTTTGCTTTATTCTTATGTTCCACAGATGAATGAAATCATCTGATACTTGTCTTTCTCCACCTGGCTTATTTCACTGAGCATAATACCCTCTAGCTCCATCCATGTTGTTGCAAATTGTAAGATTTGTTTTCTTCTTATGGCTGAATAATATTCTATTATGTATATGTACCACATCTTCTTTATCCATTCATCTACTGATGGACACTTAGGTTGCTTCCATTTCTTGGCTATTGTAAATAGTGCTGTGATAAACATAGGGGCGCATATGTCTTTTTGCGACTGGGCTCCTACATTCTTAGGATAAATTTCTAGGAGTGGAATTCCTGGGCCAAATGGTGTTTCTCTTTTCAGTTTTTTGAGGAACCTCCATACTGCTTTGCACAATGGCTGAACTAGCTTACATGCTTACATTCCCACCAGCAGTGTAGAAGGGTTCCCCTTTCTCTCTATCCTCGTTAGCATTTGTTCCGAGTCTTTTCTGTGTTGGCAATCCTAACTGGTGAGACATGATATCCCATTGTGGTTTTACTTTGCATTTCCTGGTTTATTAGTTTTTAGTTGACTTATACCAGTTAAATGCATTTTTTCCTTTGTATTTTTTCATGATTATTTTCAGGAAAATAAATTCCAGAGACCACTTGGTTCTTTCATGTAGGCATGATTCAAAACAAATGAAATGAAGCAAATACAATTTCACATTGGTATGAAAAATGGACAGTGCCTCTGAAGCTCAAATTCATGAAGGGATCAAGTTCCATAAAGAGCTACAATATGCTTCCTATATGATTCACACAAGAGGGGAAAAAAAGCACTTAGAGACTGATCAAAGAAAATTATCTAAAGACAATACAAACAAAAGGTTGTACAAGGAGAATGGAGGTAAGCTACCATAAATATAACAAGATCACAATATTATTGTTTTCCTAGAAACCAATGAGTTTGTTAAATTAAGAAGCGCTTGCAGTATGTGCTACCAAAACACACTTATATAACCCAAAAGTGACAAAAAATTTATTAATAAAAACAGCATCTGGAATGAAATTTCTGATGCTCTATGGAGGGGGATATTAAATAAGGGAACAGTTCCCCCTCATCACTATTATTGAGATATCAGAATATTCACTGAATCAATGTCATTCAATGTCAAATACCCATAATTTATACATGTAAAATATGTAACAAGTATCTCTTACTTGAGTATTTTCATTTAACATATTTAAAACTCAGTTTCTTTGAGTAAAACAGATCATATTAGTAACACATCTTCTTTACATTGTTACAAGAACATGTACTATTGCATTCTTAAAGCACTTAGCAGAGCATCTGCTCTGATATAAATACTAAGGCAAGTATAGCTATTCACTTTCAAGCACCCTGTCTTTGACTTCAACCTGGAGCTTCAGATTGCATTCACATTTCTTGCCCTTGAACTAGTGTAGCCTCTCCAACGCACTGCAGCTAATTTTCTCTCTTCTGGGGAAGAAACTTTCTGTCTCAGCTCTAGCTGCATTTCATAGAATCTGATCAGAGAGTTCCAACCTCACTTTTAAAGATTCTGAAGAGCAGTTCCTGTTCAAAAATTAGAAAAGACAACTGGTTGTGTTGACCATTTCCTCCTCTGGAATTTCAATGCTGTGTCTCTTTTTTAAGTCAGACCACTGTAAAGTAACACACTTGGACTGTATACTGTCCCAAATAGTTACTTACCTTTAACATTTATGAAGGATTAATATAGAAATGGTCACTAAAGTCTTGTTGACTATTCAATATCCCATATTTATAGATACTATAGACATGTAAAATTCCTCTCAAAGCTCACAAAAACATCACTCTCCTGGTGAAATGTTTTGCTTCCTTCTTTTAGACTTGCTTTATAAAAGACATTGTATTACTCCCCTTTCCTGTGTGTAATAAGCTCAGATTTTAGTTTTTACTGAGCTATTTTCTTTCCTAGAAAGCATGTTTACTACTTGAGTTTTGCCTTTCACATTTGGCTAAGAAGCTTTGGTCTGATTGTCTACTAAAGTTTTTTCTTTTTTTTCTAATAGATCATGACTCCAGATATGTGTGTGTATGAATATAAATATCATGCATTCGTGTTTCAGGACAATGTAATGAGACACAGTGTTGTATGCTCCATCTGTGGAACTTAGATTATAACTAGATTCATAGAATTTAAGGATTTTGGAGCAGAAAATACCTTAGAGATCCTCTCATAGCTTCATTTTAGGGGTGAGAAAGTTTTGTTCTTAAGAAGCTAAAAGGCTTGCCCAAGATCTCACAGTAGGGTTGCAGGGCTTAAATTTATGATTTTTACTCTTTACATTAACCATGCAATCTTGCTGTACAAAAGACATCTTGTCAAATGAGAATATAGTAAAATGTTTTGTGTAAGTCTGTCATTCTTTTTCCTGTTGTTTTTATTTTCCCATTCACCTGCATTCTCCAAGAGAGTAATATCCAATGTGATTGAGAAATTCAGTAGTTTCAGATTTTATCTTCTCTTTAATAGAAGATGAATTCTTAGCTAAGGTCAGTCATGAACATCCTAATATCTGTTATTTTAATCTGCCATTTCAAATTTATTTACACAGTTTACTTATTTCACCTCTACAGTATAGATATGCGCTTATTATAGCTTAGACTGCAGTAAAATTTGAACACATCAAGACATTTATTTGATTCCTGGAACAGTGAATGATCAACATTTAACACAGTAATGTTAGCAGCATAAAAGGTGCTGCAGAGGATGTCTCTGAACATCAGTACCATTAAATCATACATTTCCCCATTGTTTGACTTGCCAAATCCCAGAGAGAGACCTTATTGATTTTACTTGACAATTTTTTTTCCCCACTGTTTGTGTCTTATGCTTCCCTACCCATTGGATGTTGATCAAACAGTAACTTATCTATTGCGTGGGAGCTATTCAGCCTAGAGCTCCATCTATGTCTGTCACTCAGTGAAGTCCCACAGGCCTCCTGGGCAAATGTGCCAGCTCCCAGCTCCTTTTCCAATAAAAACCCCTGCCTCACTCAAAAGTGGCCACATAAATTGGCTCAGAACAGCATTTTTGCATGGAGAGAAGTCCAGAGACACATTTTCTCTATCAATAGAACAATGAGCTCAAGGATGCATCCCTTCTGAATTCTTAACAAAAATGATTCTTGGCATAAATATGGAGGAAATTGTGCAAAAGTAACATCAATGGCAAGAGAATGTGAAATTTTAAGCTCTAGAAATTTGAAGGAAATTTAGTGGTCATCTGTTTCACTGGTTGACTGAAACTTGGCAAAATAAAGAAAAAATTTGATGTATTTGGAAAATAAGTTGAATAAAAAAATGGAGAAATAGTCATCTATTGGAATTACATAATGCCTAGGAAGTACTTACCCTGAAGTGAAATACTGGCCACCTTTTTTGTATTAGCATACTTTTTTTGTGAAATTATAGCCAGACCAAATGGCAAAATTTTGCTTAATGTACACATATATACACTTAATAACTTTTTATAATTATAACATATATATGATATCTATTTTATGTCTGTATATATATATATATACACACACACACATTAAACAAAATATTGCCATTTGGTCTCATTTTTATTTAATTGAAAAAAGATATGTTAATTCAAAAAAAGAAGACAGGACATACACTTAGAATAAAGATAGTACTATGTAAAAATTAATAGTTGATTATATATATGTTTTATATATACATTTACATATTTATATTTAATATAGTGTATGTGTATATATGTATCTATGTGTGTGTGTGTGTGTGTGTGTATGTGTACACCACATTGGTTTTGGTTCTCTGAAGAGCCATAATACAATGTTCTATAAATAAAATACTATAATATCATTACTGTGCCCTCTCACTTTCATAATTGCCAGAGTTAACTTAGGCAGCATTTCCAATAAGAGATCATATTGTCTTTATTACTCGTCCAGTAATAGGGAGTTTACTACATAATAGGGTCTCAATTCTATTTTACAATAAGTCTCATTGTTGGAAATTGTTCCAGAAAATCTTGGCTGTTTTGAGAGGAACATCATTCTACAATAGTAAGCCCATGAACCACAAATTCTAATTCTCCTATTAGCACCTCCATGAAGCCAGTACTTTATATCTGATATCCTCCTTTTAGTGACGGTGATATCTTGGGATTTGGGAATCGATCAAAACTGAGTGTGACTTCTGACTCTGAAACATTCTGGTTGTAGTCCTTAGGAAAATTCCTTAATTCAGAGTCCCAGTTTCTTTAGCTAAAAATGCAAATAATATCACCTATAGTATAGGGCCTTTTTGGAGGTTTAATTAAGAAAATGAATATAAATTGCATAGCAGACAATAAGAGCTCTGCAAAGGATAATGTTGATATCATTATTGTTGCCAGTGGTAATAAAAGAAGAAGAGATCACATCATTACTCAAAATCACCAGAAATATATTTCAGGTTTTATCATTCATTCAAAAATATTTTTAGGCACCTGCCACATTGTAAGCCCAATGAAGATCAGCATAGAAGTGGCTTTGGCTCTTGTGGATCTTACTTTCTAGCAGAAGTAAAAAATGGGGATGTCTATAGCCACGTGAATCCTTGAAAGTGGGTCATGATCAGTGGGTTTGCTAAATGTTAGGAGTCTTTTGCCCATGTCTGAACACTTCCATTATCTGAATGATAATATGCATTCCTGTTAGCAATCACAGAGCTTCATACTGTTCTTTCCATCACTGATTTATTTTATAAGTAGGTATATATTATATATATTTTATAATAAATATATATCTCCTTTTTATTCTTAGGGTGGGCTACTACTGTATATTTAATAGTTCCGTATTACCTTCTATGGCTAGATGTCAAATTTATGAATGCTTCAGAGATACAAATGAAAGAATAATTTTATAGTAATGAAATTGAAAGGCAGTATACATGAAAAATGATGCTGAAAGACAATCTGAATTGCATATCTTAATCTAGGCATGTTTGATGTTTAGTCTAGACTTCATGATTAAAGATGATTATGTCAGGGCCTTAACAAGCTCAACATGTGTCCTTCTTTGCTTTAGTGGGGTTTGGAGAAATCATAGTCTATTCAACCCCCTTACATCTGATTACCCCACCATCTGTAGGAAGATATCCTAGCGAGGATAAATTTGCATACTGAAGCCAAGTAAAGGGTGAGATCCAATTCCATTACTAAACTCTCTATGTCAGAATTTTAACTCCACCTTAACTCTTTTAGGTTATAGTATTAGATCCTACATAGACTTAATATATCACAGAAGCAACACTTGAGTGATTGAGTACAAATTTAAGGATCTAACAAATTCAATCATATCATATAAAAAAGTTTCCTTTTAGGCTTATAGGCTCATATTGTATTTGAATATTTCTCTTAGAGTGAGTTAGTATATTTATTACTGTACAAATCAGATTCAACAAGTGTGTAGTTAGAAGCATTTTTTTTCTCTATCTGGAAACTACGCCAAATTGCTTTCTTCCTGCTTTAAGTCTATGGATCCAACATATGCTCTGTAACATTTCAGAATGTTGATAAGAGTAGTTGGCAATACGTGATGGCTGCAGAGCAAGAGAACACCTGGGAAGAGAAAGGCTGACTTTTTCGAAGACTAAACCTCCTGTTACAGACCATACGGAAAGGAAAAGGACGGTGATTTCTTTGAACAATAAACTGCCAGGTGACATTTCCAGGCTGATGCTAGTAAGGGCAGCAGACTCCTGGGGTGATGAATCGGGCATTAAACACACACAATTTCAGGGCAAAGCAGTGAAACAGAACTAAGAGATGGAACATGTTATCAAAAAGGAGAATCAAACCTTTCCTGAAAGAGCTGGAACTGAAGAACTTTGTGTCCCTTGCAAGTGACAAGAATGTTCCAGAAACAGAGCTGAGGAAAGGGAGCTTGTGAGAAGCACACAGTATGCTGCTTAGAGTTTCCAGTTCCTTAGATAGTCTCTATTGGCCAAACAGAATCCTCTACACCATGAATTTAAGAAGGAAACATAAAAGGAAAGGAAGATCACTTTAAGAGTTGCTTCAACTTCTGTTTTGTTTTATGATCGACTGGAGTTTAAATGTTCTACAATTACTATTGCTTATGGACCTTTTAACAAACATTTTTGTGAAATAAAAAGAAAAGTCCTCCTTTAAGTTGGTTGAGGCAGAATAGATGAACAAAAGTAGCCAAGTATTGATAATTGTTGAAAACAGATGGTAGGTGCATTAGGTTTGTTATGTTATGCTCTTTCTCTTAAAAAAAGCATCACTTTTTTGAACCTTACACAAAGTCCAACAAACATCTCATTTCTGTTGTCCCCATCACTACAAAATTTCTTGAAATAGACAAGCTTTCTCCATCTTATTTGCCATCCCCCATCTCATTCCTTATTTAACCCAACCAGTCTGGCTCTAATTCCCAGTGTTACAGAACAGTTTTTATCAAAGTCAAAAAAGATCTCTATATTGCAAACACATGAGACACTTTTTTTGTATGTATCTTATTCTACCTGTTAATATATTTCAATTCATTAGATTTCTAATTATTAAGACAATCTCCTCTCTGAACTTTACTCTCATAGGTTTTCATCTGTCACACCAGCAACTCTTTCCAAGTTTCTTCAGCTCTTTTCTCTTTCAAATTCTCCAACATTGGCCATGGACCCTCCTCAGTCTCTCTACTTTGCTTCCATAGGACAGACTTACACTCATGACTCCAAGTCTCATTGCTTGTCCTGGACTCTTTATTGAGATTGAACCTCATATCAAATTATTCACTGGCATTTCCATTTGGATGTTTAATATGCCTTATGACTTAACATGGCCAAAACAGAAGTCTTGATTTTTCTCAAAAATATATTTCTCTCCTGATTTGCCTCACCTTACTTAACATGCCCATTCTCCAAGTTAATGAACCCGGAGAAGTAGAAGGCATTTCCCATCTCTCATCTTAGTCTTTTGATTTTATAATGTGGGATTCACCCACTTCCCATCATCTGCATTACCATCAGCATTGTTAAAGTCAATATCATTTCTCACCTCAACTATTACAGTGGCTTCCTAAATGGTCTCCCTGCTTTTACTTCAGGCCTCCTGCAATTATTCTCTATAAAGCCCTTAAAATATCTATGCATTAAAATGAAATCATGTCACTTCTGTGTTCAGAACTTCCCACAACTCCCTTTTGCATTTCGGAAAAAAAAAGCTATTCTCCTCACTGTGGCCTACAATCCCTGGTTGATATGATTACCTACAGCTAATCTCTCTAACTTCACCTGAAGCCACTCTCCCCCTTTTCTCAGCTTGTTCCAAGATGAATGACTTCAGTTTTAGAACACACCAACTTCTTTCTCGCCTTCGGTTATTCACAGATGCTATTCTCTCAACTTACACTGCACAGCAGTATTTTACACAGTGGCCTCCCTTTCTTCAACTTCAAGGTTTACTTTAAAAGATAACTTCTCCAAGATGCCTTATTGTTCTATTCTAGTATTTTGTTAATGTGCACTTCTTTCTCTCTTCACCTCTGACTCTTCCAACAAGATCATAAACTCCTTGAAGGTAGTAGTTATATAGTTTCCTCTTATGTCTGTATATAGATAATTAGCAAATTTTCTGACATGTAAGTATTCCACAGATGATTTTTGAAGAAAATAGATATAAAATAAATATTAAGAGAATGACCATTATATAATAGAGATTTTTCACTTAAGTAACATATTTTTGCAAAACATGTAAACCGGATTGAACACTTTAAATCCTGAATTTATTTGCACTATAATGAAATTAAGATTCTCTCTACTTTTTAGTGATCATTCTAGAGAGCCCAAACTAGTGGAAATAGTCAGGACCTGGCTAGAAAGAGCTATTGTTTTTCTCATTTGTTGCCTGTGGATCAGTTTTCAGTCAGCTATTATCTTTCTTTACTTACATCTGAAAAATTCAAAAATTCTCTCTAAGACTTTATTTGAAAAGTAAATATTCCTTTACACCTATCACATTTTAATAAACCAATATGCAGGTTAACTGTATAGTTTAGGTTTATATAGCACAGGAATAGCAGTGCTTACACGACTTCCCCCAAATCAATTAAATGCCTCCCAAGAAACCATCAGTCCTCTCCTGAGTCAAACACAGGGTTGAGAAGCCATTTTATCTTTACAGATGTCTGTTCAAAATCCATAATTATTCCTTGTCATGTCACAAAAGGAAAATGAAATATACTTCCATGAAATACCTGGTTGCAATCAACCCCACTGAGAGTCTTGCTCTGAGAGTTCTCTCCTCCTCAGCTGGTTCTTTTGTCCTGTAATTGAATTGAATTTGCTCCTCACCCCATTCCTTCCAGACAGCTTCTCATTTGAGGGCTCTGAAGATGTATTACACTAATATATCCCTAGAATGACAATGCTATGATGATGCATGGGTGTAATACATCTTCAGAGCTGCAGCACTGTCCAGAAACAATACAGCTAGTACTGGATTAAATTCAAACCTAATGCAAAAGGAAACATTAAAAAAAAAATCAGCTAACAAGGCAGATAGAAAAAAAAGTCTAAATAAAAAAGCAATTTTAATGAATTCCATTATATTGCATACTTTGAAGATAAGTTACCAAGGCTTTAGTATGGCTTATTACCAATTTGTGAATTTGTACAAGAATATACTCCATTAATTTCTGAAGATTACAATGAAATATTACCTTAGTTAGAAAAAACATGCACAAGAGGACTAGTGTTTTAACTCTCAATCTCTCAGGCAAAGTTTACACACAACGTTTACACACAATAAATGTGTTTTGCCTCTTCTGTCAGTCTGGCAAAATTAGTCTCTCAACATTTCATGAGACATTTTCAATTTACATTATGTTAGGGGACATTTCATAAATGTTGAACCTTCCCTTAAAACAAAAATCCCTTTGTAACATTTTCAAAGAGGGTGAAAGTACTGTCTTTGGATAGAAAACATTCCATAAAATGTTTGGAAACTTTGCCAGGCTGATATTGGGTTGCACAGTAAACTAGGATTAGGGAATTTATAGATAATAATAACAATAACAAACAACAAAACAGGGCACCATTATTCCTGGTCTCCTCGTCTCCTACTCACAGTATCTCTTATAGTCTTTACTCTGGCTTTAACCATTCAGAAGTCTCAGTAAGACTTGCTCCATTAATGGAAAGGTGACCTCTTAGGAATTTATAGCTGGTGCAAAAGACTCTTTTCTTTTGTTCTTTATTTTTATAGATTGTTTTTTCTACAGCACAGAATGAAACAAGAAAACAAATGTATCCTGCCAACACATTGTGTTTCTTGCCCTTCCTTCTTATCACCCACCCATCCTTAATAGAATATGAATAAACAATTCAAACTTTTGTTTCTAAAATTCACTATTAGTTGTTCAGTTGACAATCCCCTTTCTACTTTCTATGGAGAAGTAGCTAAATACAAAATAAGGCCCCACTAGTTTAGAAATGTAATCATCACATTGCATTTATCTGATTTTTATTATATAAGAACAAGATATTTATTGATTATTGTCATTTTTTATTGTCCTCAAGCAATTTTTATCTAAAGATTAGCTGTAAAAAATGACAATAGGTAGGAATTTGGACTTCTTAATTTTGCCTTAGTATTCTTTTAAACTCTCTGTGTGGCATCTCCCTTAGATAACATTCCTGTGATAGTATTATTAGTATTACCCTATCTTCCATTTTGCATATGAAGAAACTGAGGCACAGAGAGCTTAAGAAATTTGCCCAGGTTAACACATGCAATGAGTAGCAGAATAGGGATTTAAAACCAAGTAGTCCAATACCTACCATGTCCTTCTGAGTACAATGCTATATTGATTTCTTTAATAGGAGTTTGATAATTATAAAAATGTTATTAGCTTTTCCTATAACCTCTTTAGGGAATGGTTTATTCACAAAGGTTATAAAGGAAACTAATTATTAGGTTAATTTTTAAAACATTAATCACTTAATATACATTTATTAATCATATGAAGAATTTATATGCTATATTCTAAAATATTGTGTCATTTAACAGATATTACTGAGTAGCTACTATGTAGATATATTTGCCTGAATCATGGATCTTAAAGAGACAGTTCATAAAAAAATGAGAGGAATAAAAAGTGTTTATCATAGTTTTACAGATCTATAATCCAAGATTACTAAAATCATACTAATTTTCCACTACTGATGATAATTCCTATCTATGATCAGGTTAATAAAGAAAAATATAATTTTAAAACAAGCTAGATTATAATTAAAATTCAATAGCAATACATTTATTTTGAGTGAAGAAAAATAGACATAGTACTCTTTTATATTAGAGGTCATAACTCCTCTAATAATAATTTACCACAAACCAACTGCATGATCATGCTTACAATTATTAAGGGCACTTTAGGTCTTGATTTGTAAAAAGACATAATTAACATATTTTCTTTTTCTTAATTATATATATTTTAGTAATAATCCAGGAACAGCACTTAAATTTCAGATGACCTTGTTTGTGCACAAATGCAACTTTAATAAAGACATGAGCTTACATTTATGAGGAAGTAAAACCAAATGGTATTTTCATTGACTGCTGAAGTACAAATGATTTGTATCACCTAGATTCAAATGAATATCATACTCTTTTCCTCATGAATACAGTATATGAAGTTATAATACTTCATATGCAGCCAGTTAATATATGTTACTCTATGTTATAATAGTGCCTGGGACATACTAAGTGCTCAAAAAATAATAGTTAATATTAAGTTTTGATTGGACTCATTCTACACATTCACTGTACCTACTGGTGCTCTTTCTGGATCTTTATAAGATCTGTTTCAATATTTTGAATGGAATGTTTACCTATGGAGTCCCACCTCAGAATGAATTAGCTTGAAACTTACAACCAAAGTAAAAGCTGCCTTTTCTGAGATTGTAATTTTTAAACAAGTCTCTAACTTGTTTAAACATAACCATTTATGTAATAACTTTCCCCAATATGTGTAATGTGACATTGAAATCGCTCTGGATGAAGATACTAGAAAAATCTAATTCTTAAAGTATAAACAGCCTAATGCCAACCATTATTTCCAAATTCAATCCTCCAAGGGGAGACATAATCTAGAGTGTTATTTATTTTTTCTAACACTCCAGCTCTTTCAGAAAATCAAGTTCCAGAAGGAAAAAAATTTTTCTTTTATGAAATGCTTTGAAATGCTTGTTGGTTTCCTGTTTTTATGGGTAAATACTTTGAGAATAGTGTATTATATTTTACATCGATCCATCATATCATCAGGCCCACTGTTTAGCTTTATGTGTGTCTTAAAATACTGAAATAGGCCTTGCTTTCTATTTTCAAATAGCACACATTAACAGTTCTGAATGAAGATAATTCTGCATAGCCCACCACTACTGGACTGAAGGAGAGGGGACTCTGGAAACAGACAAAAAAAAATTAAAATTTTAAAGAAAACTCTCTGAAGAAAGAGGCAATTTTAACTGCATATATAAATTACTGGTGTGCAATGTTATGGGAAAATTTTAACTTGCCCTCATTATGGAGGAACAATTATTACATAATTGTTCTTTATATAAAGCCATTATGGAAATTCACAAAAACTCCACATAGAGTACAATTCCACAATGGCACTGGAACCATAGCTTGTAATCTGAAGATCTGGTATTGTTGAAATGTCATCAGCCTAAATTGCTGCTTTTACTGAATTTTTTTCTTTCTTATTTTAAAGAGCAAAGTGTAGTGTCAGGATTGCAAACCTAGAGAAAGAGTCTTAAAGAATTACCGTGTTTGGGCGAAAGGCTGCCAGCTTGCAAGGAGCACACATAGCCTCCTCATCATATCACCCTTGGTGTTGGCCCAGCACTCAAGCATTTCAAAGACTTTCTTTCACAAAAGGGGAATGACAATGGAATCAAGAGCAGCAAGAGAAAGTAACACTTTCTAGTTTGTATTTGTGATAACTTGAACTATTTTCAGAATTCTTTTAAACAATAGATTTCAACAGTGTATATAGATTTTAAATAATAATTTTCATTTTTTGCAGTCTTCTATTTTTTCTGATAATTAGATAAAACATTCTCTGTTTTAATATTGCATTTAATTCTCTTTAAAGGTTATAGCAGTTTAAATGCGCTAAACCTGAATACCTTACAACTGGAAAACAAAATTTAAAACCCAAACCTCTTTTAAAATATCTAATATCTAGGAGGGAGCCAAGATGGCAGCATGAGAAGGACAGTGGGAATCTCCTCCCAAAAACATATATATTTTTGAAAATACAACAAATACAACTAACCCTAAAAGAGAGACCAGAAGACACAGGACAACAGCCAGACTACATCCACACCTGCAAGAACACAGCGCCTGGTGAAAGGGGTAAGATACCCCTCACCCCAGCTCCCAGTCAGGAGGAGAGGAGTTGGAGCGGGGAGGGAGAGGGAGCCCAGGACTGCTAAACAGCCAGCCCCAGCCATCCACACCAGAGTGCAGACACAGTGCATGCGTGGAGGGCTGGAAACTAGGGAAACAGAAAAGTAAGACCTGTGAGCGGGTCACAAAGCTGGCACCCCTGGGACAAAGAAAAGAGAGTGCTTTTTGAAAGTCTTAAAGGGACAGGGACCCCATAGCTATACAGAAGCATCCTGGGTCACAGTCTAGCAGCTGGAAATTCCAGGGAACTCAGGGCGCATTAACCACCTGGGCAACAGCTCTGAGACCCCTCACGGAGGTAAACAGCCAAACAGCTCCCCGTCCATTACCCCTCCGGGGCCCCGCCATAGCAGAGCAGGAGCCTGAGGCTGGCCATACCCACAGCAAGGGAGCTTACTCCATACTGGCGAGGCAAGATACAGAGACCCAATCTGCATGCAATTGCCCAACACAAGCAACTAGGGGTCGCAGTTGTCCCAGTAAAGAAAGGCCAGGAGCCAAGTGGAAAGAGGCTTGACACTCCCAGATATCAGATGCGTCAATAGCACTCCACTGCACCTACCAAGATGAAAAGGGAAAAAAATTTGATCCAGACAAGACTAACCCAGACAGCTTCAGCATCTGCCACATCTTCCCCTGAGAAGGAACCTGGGGAGATAGATTTAACCAATCTTCCTGGAAAAGAATTCAAAACAAAAGTCATAACCATGCTGATGGACTTGCAGAGAAATATGCAAGAACTAAGGAGGGAGAATACAGAAATAAAACAAGCTCTGGAAGGACTTCAAAACAGAATGAATGAGATGCAAGAGACCATTAATGGACTAGAAAAGAGAGAACAGGAACGCAGAGAAGCTGATGCAGAGAGAGATAAAAGGATCTCCAGGAATGAAAGAATTTTAAGAGAGCTGTGTAACCAATCAAAATGGAACAATATCTGTATTATAGGGGTACCAGAAGAAGAAGAGAGAGAAAAAGGGATAGAAAGTGTCTTTGAATAAATAATTGCTGAAAACCTCCCCAAACTAGGGGAGCAAAAGGCCTCTCAGAGCACAGAGGTACACAGAACTCCCATGAAAAGGGATCCAAGGAGGGTAACACCAAGACACATAGTAATTAAAACGGCAAAGATCAAAGACAAGGATAGAGTATTAAAGGCAGCCAGAGAGTAAAAAAAGGTCACCTACAAAGAAAACCCATTAGGCTATCATCAGACTTCTCAGCAGCAACCCTATAGGCCAGAAGAGAAAGGCATGATATACTTAATGCAATGAAACAGAAGGGCCTCAAAGCAAGAATACAGTATCCAGCACGATTATCATTTAAATATGAAGGAGGGATTAAACAATTCCCAGACAAGCAAAAGTTGAGGTAATTTGCCTCCCACAAATCACTTCTACAGGGCATCTTACAGGGACTGCTCTAGACGGGAGCACTCCTAAAAAGAGCACAGAACAAAACACCCAACATATGAAGAAGGGAGAAGGAGGAATAAGAAGGGAGAGAAATAAAGAATCATCAGACTGTGTTTATAATAGCTCAGTAAGCAAGTTAAGTTAGACAGTAAGATAGTAAAGAAGCTAACCCTGAACCTTTGGTAACCACAAACTTAAAGCCTGCAATGGCAATAAGTACATACCTTTCAATAATCACCCTAAATGTAAATGGACTGAATGCACCAATCAAAAGACACAGAGAAATAGAATGGATAAAAAAAGCAAGACTCATCCATATCCTGCTTACAAGAGACTCACCTCAAACCCAAAGACATGCACAGACTTAAAGTCAAGGGATGGAAAAAGATATTTCATGCAAACAACAGAGAGAAAAAAGCAGGTGTTGCAATACTAGTATCAGACAAAATAGACTTCAAAATAAAGAAAGTAACAAAAGATAAAGAAGGACATTACATAATGATAAAGGGCTCAGTCCAACAAGAGGATTTAACCATTATAAATATATGTACTCCCAATACAGGAGCACCAATATATGTGAAACAAATATTAACAGAATTAAAGGAGGAAATAGAATGCAATGCATTCATTCTGGGAGACTTCAACACACTACTCACTCCAAAGGACAGATCCACCAGACAGAAAATAAGTAAGGACACAGAGGCACTGAACAACACACTAGAACAGATGGACCTAATAGACGTCTATAGAACTCTACATCCAAAAGCAACAGGATAGACATTCTTCTCAAGTGCACATGGAACATTCTCCAGGATAGACCACATACTAGGCCACAAAAAGAGCTTCAGTAAATTCCAAAAGACTGAAATCCTACCAACCAACTTTTCAGACCACAAAGGCATAAAACTAGAAATAAATTTTACAAAGAAAGCAAAGGCTCACAAACACATGGAGGCTTAACAACACACTCCTAAATAATCAATGGATCAATGACCAAATCAAAATGGAGATCCAGCAATATATGGAAACAAACGATGACAACAACATAAAGCCCCAACTACTGTGGGATACAGCACAAGCAGTCTTAAGAGGAAAGTATATAGCAATCCAGGCATATGTAAAGAAGGAAGAAAAATCCTAAATGAATGGTCTAATGTCACGATTATCGAAATTGGAAAAAGAAGAACAAATGAGGCCTAAGGTCAGCAGAAGGAGGGACATAAGAAAGATCAGAGAAGAAATAAATAAAATTGAGAAGAATAAAACAATAGCAAAAATCAATGAAACCAAGAGCTGGTTCTTCAAGAAAATAAACAAAAAAGATAAACCTCTAGCCAGACTTAAGGGGAAAAGAGAATCAACACACATCAACAGAATCAGAAACGAGAAAGGAAAAATCATGACGGATCCCACAGAAATACAAAGAATTATTAGAGACTACTATGAAAACCTATATGCTAACAAGCTGGGAAACCTAGGAGAAATGGACAACTTCCTAGGAAAATATAACCTTCCAAGACTGACCCAGAAAGAAACAGAAAATCTAAACAGACCAATTACCAGCAACGAAATTGAAGCGGTAATCAAAAAACTACCAAAGAAAAAAAACCCTGGGCCAGATGATTTTACCTCAGAATTTTATCAGACATACAGAGAAGACATAATACCCATTCTCCTTAAAGTTTTCCAAAATAGAGAAGAGGAGGGAATACTCCCAAATTCATTCTTTGAAGCCAACATCACCCTAATACCAAAACCAGGCAAAGACCCCACCAAAAAAGTAAACTACAGACCAATATCCCTGATGAACATAGATGCAAAAATTCTCAACAAAATATTAGCAAACCGAATTCAAAAATACATCAAAAGGATCACACACCATGACCAAGTGGGATTCATCCCAGGGATGCAAGGATGGTACAACATTCGAAAAGCCACCAACATCATCCACCACATCAAAAAAAAGAAAGACAAAAACCACATGATCATCTCCATAGATGCTGAAAAGGCATTCGATAAAATTCAACATCCATTCATGATAAAAACTCTCAGCAAAATGGGAATAGAGGGCAAGTACCTCAACATAATAAAGGCCATATATGATAAACCCACAGCCAACATCATACTGAACAGCCAGAAGCTGAAAGCTTTTCCTCTGCGATCAGGAACAAGACAGGGATGCCCACTATCCCCACTGTTATTCAACATAGTACTGGAGGTCCTAGCCACGGCAATTAGACAAAACAAAGAAATACAAGGAATCCACATTGGTAAAGAAGAAGTTAAAATGTCACTATTTGGAGATGACATGATATTGTACATAAAAAACCCTGAAGACTCCACTCCAAACTAATAGAGCTAATATCAGAATTCAGCAAAGTTGCAGGATACAAAATTAACACACAGAAATCTGTGGCTTTCCTATACACTAACAATAAACTAATAGAAAGAGAAATCAGGAAAACAACTCCATTCACAATTGTATCAAAAAGAATAAAATGCCTAGGAATAAACCTAACCAAGGAAGTGAAAGACCTATACCCTGAAAACTATAAGACACTCTTAAGAGAAATTAAAGAGGTCACTAACAAATGGAAACTCATCCCATCCATGCTCCTGGCTAGGAAAAATTAATGTCGTCAAAATAGCCATCCTGCTCAAAGCAATATACAGATTTGATGCAATCCCTGTCAAACTACCAACAGCATTCTTCAATGAACTGGAACAAATAGTTCAAAAATTCATATGGAAACACCAAAGACCCCAAATAGCTAAAGCAATCCTGAGAAGAAAGAATAAAGTGGGGGGGGATCTCACTCCCCAACTTGAAGCTCTACTACAAAGCCACAGTAATCAAGACAATTTGGTACTGGCACAAGAACAGAGCCACAGACCAATGGAACAGAATAGAGACTCCAAACATTAACCCAAACATATATGTTCAACTAATATTCTATAAAGGGGCCACGGATATACAATGGGGAAATGACAGTCTCTTCAACAGATGGTGCTGGCAAAACTGGACAGCTACATGTAAGAGAGTGAAACTGGATCACTGTCTAACCCCATACACAAAAGTAAATTCGAAATGGATCAAAGACTTGAATGTAAGTTATGAAACCATAAAACTCTTAGAAAAAAACATAGGCAAAAATCTCTTAGACATAAACATCAGTGACCTCTCATTGAACATATCTTCCCGGGCAAGGGAAACAAATGCAAAAATGAACAATTGGGACTATATCAAGCTGAAAAGCTACTGTACAACAAAGGACACCGTCAATAGAACAAAAAGGTATCCTACAGTATGGGAGAATATATTCGTAAATGACAGATCCAATAAAGGATTGACATCCAAAATATATAAAGAGCTCACACACCTCAACAGACAAAAAGCAAATAACCCAATTAAAAAATGGGCAGAGGAGCTGAATAGATAGTTCTCTAAAGAAGAAATTCAGATGGCCAACAGACACATGAAAAGATGCGCCACATCACTTGTCATCAGAGAAATGCAAATTGAAACCACAATGAGATATCATCTCACACCAGTAAGGATGGCTACCATCCAAGACAAACAACAACAAATGTTGGCTAGGTTGTGGATAAAGGGGAACCCTCCTACACTGCTTGTGGGAATGTAAATTAGTTCAACCATTGTGGAAAGCAGTATGGAGGTTCCTCAAAATGCTCAAAATAGAAATACCATTTGACCCAGGAATTCTACTTCTAGGAATTTACCCCAAGAATGCAGCACTCCCATTTGAAAAAGACAGATGCACCCCTATGTTTATCGCTGCACTATTTACAATAGCCAAGATATGGAAGCAACCTAAATGTCCATCAGTAGATGAATGGATAAAGAAGATGTTGTACATATACCCAATGGAATATTTCTCAGCCATAAGAAACATACAAATCCTACCATTCACAACAACATGGATGGAGCTAGAGGGTATTATGCTCAGTGAAATAAGTCAGGCGGAGAAAGACAAGTACCAAATGATTTCACTCATATGTGGAGTATAAGAACAAAAGAAAACTGAAGGAACAAAACAGCAGCAGAAGCACAGAACCCAAGAATGGACTAATAGTTACCAAAGGGAACGGGACTGGGGAGGACGGGTGGGAAGGGAGGGATAAAGGTGGGAAAAAAAGAAAGGGGGCATTACGATTAGCATGTATAGTGTAGGGGGGGCACGGGGAGGGCTGTGCAACACAGAGAAGACAAGTAGTGATTTTACAGCATCTTACTATGTTGATGGACAGTGACTGCGAACAGGGATGTGGGGGGGACTTGGTGAAGGGGGGAGCCTAGTAAACATTATGTCCTTCATGTAACTGTAGATTAATGATACCAAAATAAATAAAAAAATATCTAATACCTAAAATCAGCCAACTTGTTCTTAAAGGACCAGAGAGCAAACAATTTAGGTTTTGTGGGCCATATTGGTTTCTTTTGCAACTACTCAAGTGTATCTGTGTAATATGAAAGCAGCCATGGACTATATTTAAAGAGGTGTGAATGTGGCTTTAAATTCATTTACAAAAATAGACAGTAGACCAATTTGGCTCATAGGACCTAGGTTGTCAACCCATGGTCTAATGAATACTTGACTTTGTCTAATTTATTTCTCCTCAAATGGCTTTCATTTAACAATTTCAGAGTCTTAAAAGCTCTTAGTTTGGAAATGTCTGTTCTATTCTTGATTGGGGGTTTATGTTATTTAAATTATAGTTTGGGTAAACCCACAGAAATACTTACAGAAAACACAGGAAACACTTCTTTTTGTTTTCCAAAGTTTCTTTAATCTACATGGTTTCTAAATATTGCCCATGGCCACTTTAAGGATACTTGAATGTTCAATAATGACTGATATACTTTATTAAACTCTGTATTCTATCTTAAGCACAACTATCATTTAAGAATGAAGGCAAAATCAAGATATTTTAGATAAAGAGCCTAAGAGAATTTGTCGTTAGTGGACCTACCATAAAATAATGGCTAAACAAATATTCTAAATAGGAATGAAATAATAGAATAATAGAAAAATAAAAGAAGGAACCTTAGAACATCAAGAGGGAAGGAGAAACAATGGTAAAAGTCATAAAAAAAGATACATATAAATATTTTCCTTGAGTTTTCAAGTATACTTTTGACAGTTGAAACAAAGCCTAAACCACTGTCTGATGTAGTTCTCATGTATGTTGAGAAAATATTGAGGATAAGTATATTAGAAAGGATTTAAGATAAGTATATTATAAAAGTGAGAGAGTAAAGGGAAGTAAGGTTTCTATACCTCCCTGGACCTAGTAAAGTATGAATAGCCTTAGACTGCAATAATTTTCATATGTATGATGTAATACATATACTAAAAAAATATCTAAACAAAGAGATATATTTGAAAACACTATAAATAAAGTTGAATTTTAAAAAATTGCTAAGGCAACCCACAGAAAGGTAGGAAAAAGAAAATAGACAAAACAAAATAGAGGAAACAAACAGAAAACAACAACAAACAAAAGATATCAGACATAATCTTAACAAATCAATAATTAAATGTAAATGGTCTAAAGAAACCAATCAAACTACAGGAGACTGTCACAGTGGATTGAAAAAACAGGATTCATCTATACACTTCCTACAAAAGCCTCAGTTAAAATATAACATATGTAGGTTAAAAGTAAAAGTTTGGAAAAAGAAATGAGATTATTCATAGAAGCTTTGTT
Source organism: Manis javanica (assembly GCF_040802235.1). NCBI lineage: Eukaryota > Metazoa > Chordata > Mammalia > Pholidota > Manidae > Manis > Manis javanica. The sequence continues at coordinate 59,156,233 of NC_133159.1, forward strand.
ATAGCCAAAAACTGAAAACAGCCAAAATGTTGTATAAGATTATGGTTAAACAGATTCATATCACCAGATATTATTCAGCAATAAAAAGGAACAAACTTGATACACTGTGCAACTCAGATAAATCTCAAGAGTGTTATGCCAAGTGAAAAGGCCAATTTCAAAAGGCCACACACTGTATGATTCCACTTACATAACACACTATAAATGACAAAAGTATAAAGATGTAAAATAGATTAGTGGTTGTCAGGTGTTAGGGATGGTGGAGGGGGAAGCAGTGAATGTGACTATAAAAGGATAGCATGAGGTAAATCTTTGTGCTGAAGGAATAGCTCTGTATCTTGCTTGTGGTGGTGGTTTTATGAATAAACTAATGTAATAAAATGTTGTAAAACAATATGCACACATTGCACTAATGTCCAGTTCCTAGTTTTGGTGTCATACTACAGTTATATATGATGTAACCAATGGGAAAGACTGAGTAAAGGAAAATGGAAGCTCTCTGCACCTACTTTGCAACTTCCTTTGGTCCATTATTTATTTCTAAGTAAAAAGTGAAAAAAAATATTCATATACATTTGTGGCAATGTATTTAAACATACTGAGTGTCATGTTTATCTGCACAATGATGATAATGATACCCACCTCACAGTTTAGTTTTGAGGCTTAAATGAGACAAAAATGTGCAAATACTTCCCTTTTTACCTAGAGTATAGAAAGTAATGGATAAATGTTAGTTGCACCATAATAGCTAAAATTGGTTTGGTACAAACTTTTTTTTCTATTAATGGAGTTAAGGCTCTGACCCAATTCCAACTTAAAGGGTATTTTCCCACATTTTGAATTATATGACACCAGCTGGATGTCCTACAATTCAACTCAATTCTGACACTATACAGAGATTGCATCCAATTCTCCCAGTCAAGGGTTCAGGCCCACCAGACTGCCAACACCTCCATTTCAGACACTGTTAGCAAGCCTCGGTTATCACCTGGGCTGCTAATCAACCAGCTGTAGATTGGTGGTTCCAATAACCCCCTCCTTGGGTTTGATTACTTTGCTAGAGCAGCTAACAGAACCCAGAGAAACATTTTGTTTACTCAATTACCAGTTTATAAAAGGATATAACTCAGGCACGGCCAAATGGAAGAGATTCATAGGGCAAAGTATGGGGAAAGAAGGAGGACCTTCCTGCCCTCACAAAGCATGCCATACTCCTGAATCTCCACATTCTCTCCAACCCAGCCCTCTAAGCTGCATCCTTTTGGGTTTTTATGAAGATTTCATTATGTAAGCTTGACTGATGAAATAAATTATCATTGATGATTGATTCAACCACTAGCCCTTCTACTCTCCCCAGTGGTCAGGGGGGTGGGGCTGAATATTCCACCCCTCTAAACACATGGCTGGTTCTCCTGGCAACCTGCCTCCATCCTGAGGTGTGGTCCAAAATTACCTCATTAACATAACAAAAGACACCTTCAATGCTCTCACTTAAGAAATTTCATGGGTTTTAAAAGCCTCTGTGACAGAAATGGGATGAACACCAAATTTATATTTCTTATTATAAATCACAGTGTCATAGAGTCGCATCCATAGTGAAGCTATGAGGAACATAAAAGGCTGTTTATATTTAGGAGTACCTGTGTGTTAATATTAGGGGAGTAGGGGTCATGGGGAAATACCAGAAAGGAAATATTTGCTTGTGCCGCTACCATATTATCACCTCAAGTTACAATTTCTAGTTCCAAGAAGTCAAGGTAAGCAAAGACAGAGAGCAGCATCCATTAACTGCAATGTTTATGGAGCCCCTATTCTGTGCGAGACACTGTGCTAAGCCAAGGGGTACAAAAGTGAACAGACTCTGTTTCTGTACAGGAGGAGTTCCCTCTCCCATGAGATCAGAGATAAAGAGAGCCAGTGACTACACTTCAGAGAATTAGCTCCATACAAGTCGTGGCACAAGGTACTACACAACTATGGACTAAGCAGCTGATCTTTCCTGGGATGTTTAGAAAGAGTTTCATAAAATGTTGAAGGATGAGCAGGAGTTTGTTGTTTGTATAAAGGGATGAAAAATATTCCCTAATAAAAGAATAAAAGTAGAGAAACCAAATTTCCACCTTGACTAGATGCATAGTTTTGCCTCTTTATTAAAGTTCCTCACTTTGTGTTTGTTCTTTAATCCTCCACCAGTTAGGTTTCTGATCCATCGTGTTACTGAATTGCCACGATGATTACCATGTGATCACTTAACCCAGAAGTCACTATTTGGGTGTTATCTTATTTGACTTGATTGATATTCACTGCTCACTACTCCAAAAAGTTTTTCCTTTTTTGGTTTCTTGAGATCATGGCTTTCTGGCTCTATTTCTACGTCTCTGATCACTTGTTTGATGGTCTCCTTTATAAATGTTCAATAACTGTTGATTAAACAAAAGTGATTGGTCAAAGGGTTGATTTCAGAGAGGAGCATCTTGAGCCTGCTTAAATGTGGACAGGATGGAGTCAATAGAGGGGAAGAGGCTAAAAATGTAGGGAGAAAGGGAACATAAATGAACAGTGATTATCTTGCCTTAGGCAATAGTAAACTCTTATGGATAATTAGGGAGTAAATATCCTGTCAAAAAGCACTAAATACGGAAATGAGACAAAAGAAAAAAAGAGTTTGAAATATAAAGCTCGGTGTTTGTTCTCATATTTTAGTTTCAGAGTCAAAAAATACCTTTGTCAGCTAATAAACACCAGCAGAGTAGAGGACATCTCTGGAGATTCCAGATATCACAGAATAGGAATGAACTAAGAAACAGAGATTAAGATAAACAGCAATTAATAAAAAATAGAAATTTGACAGAGGCTTTTGAAATGCCTCCATATTGTTATCTGTAAACTTTTATTTTAAAATTTATCTTTGCACTTTTCCTATTTTTTTTCTGACTGGATCTAGAGTTACTGATACAATGACATGTGATTAAGAATTTATTTTGTCTTTGTATTCAAAATTGGATGTCTTATGTAAACTTGTCAATGTTCTCTAGAAGTTTTAAGTGAGTTTTAGCTTCATATACCCTAACTGGAGAGCACCTATATGAATTGTATTCCAAAGCTATAAGTAAGCCCCTCAACTTCAGAAACAGGTTAAAAAGTCACACACATTTCAGTGGTAAATTAGTAGGTAATATTATGGAGTATTTACTATAAGTCATGGACTCTGTTCACTGCTTTATAATATTCTATTTAATCCTCACAACAATTCTGTGAATTGCACACAATGAGTATCATTGTTTTTTTTATCTGTAGTTTAAAGGAGTTAACAGTTGTGCTTAAGATCTTACAGTTTGTAAGAAGAGAAGGTGGGCCTCAAACCCACTTCTGTCTGACATAAAAATTCATGATCTTAACCACAGTGCTAGACTGATACCTAATAAATTACTGGTAGGAAAGAAGGGAATCACGAACCTTATATTAGGACTTTTGAGAAAACCTTGAAAATTTTCTAAGTAAATAAGGAACTAGTCACAGATTAAAGCAGTAGGATCTGTTGTAAATAAAGTTGAATGAACCTATCTAAATTCTCTAGTGATAAAACAATGATCTCCATACATTTTTCTTGATATAAGCACTTTTTACCATTAGTTCTACCACCTTTTGCATACATACCAGGTTCCAAGCCCTGTTCGAGGCTTCTGGTTAGATAAAGCCAAACAAAATATGGTCTATGCCTTGCATTAAAGTTTTTTAAGTTCTTGTGGTTTATCATGGCATAGGAAGTAGCCTAGAACTTTGAGTTTCTGATATTTTTACTATAAGGGAGATCAAGAGAGTTATATATTTTAAACCAATGTTCAATGGTCCTAAGCCCAAGTATACAGTATCCAATCTTTTGAAGTAAACTGAAAAGGTTGATTTCAGAGCCGGAGTGGGAAAGACACCAAGATGAACCTGGCATTTGTGTCATGCCAGAAAACATGAAAGTGCTAAAAAAAAAAAAATGATGGGGGCATATCACAAGAACAGAGGAGTCAGAATGAAGTGACCTTCATTGGCCACATCAAGGACAATTTGAGCATCTAAATAACTAAAGGCAGTAATGAATTATAAACAATTTTAAGAAGTTGGGACCCCATTAGTCTCCACTATAATAAACAGATGAATAACAAACAAACAAATAACAAGTAGAGGAAAGTGAGGTTCATGTTGATAGTAGAATACCAAGGTCTAACTAGTAAAAGTAGTAGTATTGCTGAGGCTAGAAAAATCATTTTGTAATCATCAGAGTAAAACTGGCTCCACAAAACAATCTCTGATAATGGTAAATCTAAGGGGAAGGTTGACACATCTCAGACATTTGCATGTTACTTGTTAAAATATCTCCTATTGCTTATTAGTAGCACAGCGAAGGGAAAAAAGAACCAATACAATGCAGAACTCAGACAGCACCTTGACTGGGTAATGAAAATTAACATCACAGCTGAGGGACAGATGGATGTCCTGGGCCTCCAGATTCCTTCATCCCCTAAGAAGGCCACTGCTTCATGTATTTAGTCCCAAATGGGCAAAACTATAGTCTAATCATGAGGAAGCATGAGTGAAACCCAAAGTGAGAAATGCTGTATTTTTTTAAAAAGAAGACATGCATTAAAATGTCAATGTTAAAAAAAAATGTTAATGCCCAGTAATGGCAAAGAATGACTAAGGAATTAGTTTCCAGACTGAAGAGAATTAAAATGATATGACAACCAAATACAATACTTGGATTCTGTACTAGGAGGGAAAGAATTCTAGAAAAGACATGATTTGATCAGTTAACAAAATGGGAATATGGATAGTAATGGGATAAAAGAATGGTACCAATGTTAAATGTACAAGAGTTGAAAACTGCAATGTCCTTAATCTTCATAAATGCATACTGAAATAACTAGGGAGAAAAGGGCATGATGTATACAAGTTTCTCAAATGATTCAGTGAAAAAATACATGTTTTCTATGTACTCTACACACAGCAAATGTTGAAACAAATGGGAAAAATGATGGATGAAACTGAGTAAAGGATATACGGTGCATTTTGTATTATTTCATTAACTTTAAAATATAAATTTGAAAGTAATTACCTAGATATAGGATAGAAAATATAAAAAGAAAAACAAAATTAGTGAACTCTCAGGAAGTTCATATATTCAGAAACTCAGGAAAGATGTTTTTGGGGCTGGTGGACTCAGTCGTTTGAACGAATAAGTGGAATGGAAACTATAACTGGTTCAGGAGATGTTTGGTATGTGGTTGAACCTACAACCTATTTTTTTTGTAGATTAGGGAGAAGCTCTTTGGAGCTATTATTTTGTGACAAGACAATTTTAATTAATTCTTAAAACTAGAATAGATGAAAAAGTAAGCAAGAATTCTTAAAGGTACTGGTAAAAAAATAAAATAAAACAAAGAAACCTAAACAAATCACACAGAAGCTAGCCATTGCTTCTAATATTGACAAGGGGTATATCTATATTAGTTTTTACCACTACACATTGTTCTCATGGTGACCAGTGTTTTGAGACACATTTTCTTTTGTGATATAGCAAAAGAAAAGAGAATATGCAAAATATTGATATGAGATTTCTTCAGTAAAATATAGACATCAATGAAGTTTATAGTTTTGCTTTCAAATATAAATATATAAGTTGAAGAAAGCTAATAGAATTATCAGTCATGTTAATTGAAGTAGAAACTCCACAGTTGCTGTACATTTAAATATAGATCATTAACAAATTATAATTTGAAATTATTGGAAGCATTTATAAAAATACTATGTGTAGCTATTCATTGGCTAATAGTTAATATTTATGCTAATTTTAGTCATTTACTCTGTATGGCAGGATCAGAAAAACAAATCTATTGCAGAGTTTAATTTATAAACACAATCTGTCTTCTTTCAGTTACATGATGTTATTCATTCTCTTTATTTTAATAACCACTAACAGACATTCATGCTATTTAATTAAACTAAAATGTATCCAAGCATTTAAAAAATAAGAATATGCATAATAACAAGCACCACAAAGCAGGAGAGTTAAGTCTAAAATATTACTCTTAAATTATATGAAGATGGAGATTACATGCTTCAATCTTTTAAAAATCATATTGTCACATCAGACTTAAAGCCTGGAAAGATGATTGAGAATTAACCATAAATCTGCATATCACTTTATATATTTTAAAGCATATTTATGCCTTTTTTTTGAGTCTCACAATAGCCAATAATGTTTATCCTTCAATTTTTGGAAAGTAGGAAACTAGCTGAGGGTAACTGAGGCTAAGAAATTTGCACTAGGATTGGCTGAACTGTTGAATAAGGATGCTGAGGTATGAGCATATGCATCCTAACTGCTGGTCTGGCTTTGTGTCACTAACACCCCACAGAGCAGCTTGCTCCTAATTCAGTGCCCACATACCAGTTTTATGACTCGTAGCCACTCTAAAGAGTAAAGTGTTGGCAGTCAAGAGAGAACACTCATACTTCAGTAGTATTATAGGGGTCATAATGTATATTATGTATATACATATACATAAGTGTATAATGCTATTGATTTTTTTTCATATTAATGATAATACTAAGGATACAATATGAGTACATCTTATTAGACCTACTGCATAACTGAGGAAATGGAAAGACACTTACAGATAAGTGATATTAAAGCAAGCATTAGTGGATAAAATACATGTTCCAATTGCACTCTGTCTACGCCTACATAAAATGTGCATTTCTTACTTCTTACTGGCAGTTTCATCATACTAGACTTGTTGGAGCTATTTTCACCAAAATTATAAAACAAATCAAATCAAATTTAATTTATGTGAAATGTGGTGGGATCCTATTCACTGAAAGTACCTGGTGCCCTGAAAGCTATATAGTTCAAATATTTGAATTTTACACAAATTGATGATTCTATTTGTGTGGTGTGCTGTTTTGATGATGATTACCCCCAACTTCCTAAAGCTTCCTTAATCTCTTTAGGAAGATGTGCACCATAGCAGAAGCACCAGAAGCCCATAAACATTTTATATTCCTTAATTTCACCTAGCTGTGTGATCTTGTACAAATTACTTAAACTCTTGGGTTTTTAGATCCCTCATCAGTTAAAATTTAATTCTAACTGCCAAATCCTTGATTCTGAACTGCATTTTGAAATTAGACCTAGCAACCTCATAATTTGTATAATTTCTTTCTCCCTTGATTACCTTAGCAGTTCATGCTGGCCTATTAACATGTGAATGCCGATTGAATAAAAACCTTACACATTTAAATGAAGATATTTCTCTTGTGGTATTTCCATTTGATTTGATTCCTTTTGTCTATTGATTTGTGATTACCCAGTATACAGAAATGAAAATAACCTTGACTAAGAGTTGAGAGACGTAGGTTCTATTCTGGGCTCTGACAGAAAATGTTCACTTTACTTCTGTGAACTACAGTGCCTTTAGGTATAAAGAATAAGTATAAAAATACATTTCCTGCTTATCTCATGAAAATGATGTTAAAAAAAAAAGTTGATTCTGAAGTTCTGCACAAGTGAGGTTACAAGAGAATATTGAACAGCACAGGCCATGTATATTTCTGCTTTACCTGATGGGGAGATGTGCCGCCAAGAAATGGAAGGCTCTGGTTTCCCAGTGGCCAGGCAAGTAAGGGTGACATTGGTTCCTTCATTGATGGTCATGTCACTTGAGATGTCATATATCTTCGGAGGAACTGAAATGGTAAAACATGCAATGGTCAGAAAAAAAAAATAGAATTCTGTTGAACTATATATGGTCAACTCCATGATATTATGCAATAAAGCTGTGGTGGTGAAATGTAGTTAATGGCCTATTCTCATTATTCACAAGATAGATTTTCTAGATCCTCATTACTCTTCTAGAGTTTTTTGTTGGTGGGTGGTGGGTTGCATTTTTCCCTAATTTTTAGATATTAAATATTTCAGGATAAATGGAATATGTAATAACAATTCTCATTATCATTTAAATTAAAATTTTATTGTGAATACTTCTATTAAGTTAACTAGAATATAGTCAATCTGTCTATTTCATATATTTATCTTCACTACAATGATGTTTTTCTTGTAGAAATGATTAAATAAAGATGGAAATCTGAAAGAAACCTAAAATAGTAGAACATTTATGCCTACATGCTTATTGAAGAGCTGAGTGAGGTCAAACGTGCACAGGATTGGAAGGTAAGATTTCAGTGTCACATTTTTCAGGGTGCTTAATTTAATTTCAGTAGTCCTTTTCCCATGTCTTAATATTGCTGTGAGAACTTGATCATGTTGCTAGTGTATATGACTGGCTTGTGCTATAAGTTCTGATTTACTATATTAAAGAATTTTTTAAATTGGAATTCTTCTATTCTTAGGGTTTCTTTACACAAGACATATGTTTTCAGTTATTTAAAAAAAGAAACAGTAACTAAAATCTATCACAAGGAGGAATTAAATTGCCCACACTTTGAATATCATCTTTAATTTTTTAATGGAACCAAAATTCTGTTGGAAGGGAATCTAGAATGATTTTATTACAAATATAAAGTATTTGATTATATGTAACTGTTACTATGATTGAGAAAAAGGCTTATTCTTAAGTGACATATCATTGTAAATGTTTCTAAATGACATACTTTAATTGGCATTTCAAACATATTATCATTAAACTCTTCAGTGAATTCTTTTCAGGCAAATACTAAAAACTAAAAATCATTCCAAACAGAAGCCTCTTTAGCCTAACTAAAAGAGAACAGAAATAAAGATATTTAAATATCCAGGCAGGAAAGTAGAAAAAATATGTATGACTTACTGGTGAATTGATTTAAAACACATAAACTTACAACATTAAACAAAAATATCATTTGTATATGTGGATGGACATAGGCATAGGATATAGTAAACTATTAAATACATGTGTAATATGTACATATATATATCACACACAAACACATACATGTCAGTGCCTACTAATAAAAGTTACATAGTACTTAAAATAAATTAAATCATAAATTTGAAAAAATAGTTATCTAGTATAGTTATTGGAAGTATTGTTCATATAGAAGGTAGTACACAGAGATCAGTGTAGTCTGGCTAATTTATTTATATATTTCAAAAATAAAATTGATTCAACTTTGAACAGAGGTTTGTATATTTAAGAAAAATGACCATGCATTCTGTCCTCTAATTATATTGTCAATTCTTTCTGATCTTAAAGCAGTTTAATTTTATCTTTACACATCTGTTATATTTCAAGTGGTAAACATGAGTGGTGAACTGATATTATGCACAATACTTGACTGCACAGAGAAACAACAAGTCCCTTAGCAATAACCTTAGATTTGACATTTAACTTTGGGAAATTGTGTGGTGGGTGAAGATTGTCCAATTCCAGGTGTGACATGTCAGCTCAGTGATTGCAATCACCTCCTGGGGCCTCATTATTCAGGATATGCCACAGGGAAGATACACCTGGAAAGAGGATATTAGCAAGGAAAAATCCCTCCGGCAAGGCTCTTCTCCCCAGACTCATCACCTGTTGGTAGCAGATGCTGTGTGTAAAGAGGGCCAATGAAAAATCCTTCACATGCACTGCAGCTGGAAGAGGCAAAAATAGGTGTTGCTTTGCTGAATATTCAGAGCCGTTCATATTCGGTTCAAGACTTCAAGATTTACTGAGTGTTATGGAGGGAATAATTCTGGACTCACAGAAAAGTGAACATTTCAAAGCACAATTCTTGCCCTCAAGGAACTTAAAATTAAAAGAGGAAGATGGACAAGTAAGTAACTAAGAGAAGAGAAATATAAGTAACTAAGAGAAGAGAAATATTTTCCATGTTTTCCTTTCCCATTCTATGAGTAAGGTATGTCTAATAGGTATGCCTTCTAGGTTCAAAACAGCAAGCAGAGATTAATTTTGTTGGTTTCTTTTAAAGTGAATCATGTAGGATAGTTTGTGCACAAAGATATTCAGTGCGGTGCTATTTATAATAGAGAAAAACTATTAATAGCCTCGATGTAGGACAACAGAAAATGGAGGTCTTGCCAACTCGTCCTCTGGAATACCGTATGGCACTGGGGAAGAGTTTGGGAGGAACCCAGGGGTCATCAGGCAAAGGGAAAATAGAAAAGGGCTGCTTCTACTCTGGTGGCAGGAACCTGGAAGAATGATAATATCTCAGATATATTAAATCCATCTGGGTCTGGTAGCTGTTCTTGGATCACAAAAGTGTGTAAATGATGCATACACACAAATGGGAAGGACTCTATTGAGCTTTCTGAATGACAAAGCAGCATGTCTTATGGTATATCCAATATTCTATGCACCTGCATAGGAAAAACAGAAAAATGAGGATGGTCAAAATAACTTCTATTCTAGATGTATATTCCTTTTAATTTACTTTATTTCAAACTCCCTCAAACCTTTTTCATTTAGAAATTTAACTTAGAAATATTTTGTTTAAAAAGGAACAAATGTGTTCAATCAATTCAATAATTTTTAAGTCACTAAATATGGATTTTAGTAAATATTTTGGAATGCTGTGCACATTATTTAAGTATTTATGATGTAGGGCACAGTAATAAAGGATGAGTTATGCATCTAAATGTAAACGTGTTTAATTCACAAAAATAATTATAACATTATCTTCAATGTCATCATCATCATGACACCATAAATAAAAACAACAAAGAGTATGAGTTCTAAATTTCATACTAAATCTCAGAATCTCTCTCCCCTAATGGGACCTTCATTGGATATATACAAGACTTTATAACTGTGTTCATAATTAATTGTTGTGTATCACCAGTTAGAAAGACTCAATAAAATTGGAAGTTTTCTAAACAACAGAGGTTGGAAGTGGATTGAAAAGTTGTGTTGCAGTGGAACTTCTTTTTTAATTCCCATATAAAAAGGGATCACTCTTGGATGCTCAAATTAATAATCTGCTTTGCCTTTAATTATTCACAAATCTCAAATTCCTATTACCTAGTAACCTGTCTTTAACTCCTCTTCAGTATTTACCACAGTGATGGGATGATGCATATTTAGATGAGTCTGTGGATTTAGATTCACTAAGGTAATTTAAATTTCTTGTTGGTTTTGGTTTCACCAAAAAGTATTCAATCTGAAGTGCCCAACCTGCCTTCCCCCATTTGAGTCATCTATCACAGCGTCCTCAGGAAGAGTATGGAGCAGTATCAGTAAGGAAAATTGTAGAATATGTATCTAAACTAAATAACCATTTGGGATTATTCTCCACCATTTGAATTATGATATGCAGTTGAGTTTGTGAATGGCCTTATTTTTTAATGTGTACATGTTTTCTGTTCTATATAAATAAAATAAGTTTTTGGTTTGTTTAATGAGCAGCCGTCACAGATTTAACTTACATCTATTCCAAGAATTCATCTTGTAATCTGGAACATAACCATGAAAATTTTGAGAAGTCTATATTAGGGTGACTAATCTGCATATTGTAAGAAATATATGAGCACAGTATTTTATTACATTAAAAGTTCCTGTAGATGATTTTCAGAAATAATAGAGTTCACACTTATAGTAAGTTGCATGACATTCAACATTGGGTCACACATAATATTTAAAAGCCTTAGAAGATGTATATGATGGTCATCTTAACTATAAATACAATACATAGACTATTTGGATCTGGACAGTTGCCTTGGATCACTGGAATCAACTAAATGCCCCCATCAAGTTCTTGAGTTGTAAGAGCCCATGAAAGACCACATATATGCAAATCCAACTGGAGACCTTCTTTAGGCTGTCAGGGCTAAAATGTGGATGGAATATGTATTTAATGTGGCCGACAAATACTCACAAATTATTGAAAAAACATCAGTTCAGTATTTATTGTAACCACAATATTCTGGGCAAAAAAACCACCTGCTTCCTTAGATAGTGTATGAAAAATCACAGCAGTGTTTTATGGTCAAGTACACTCAGTGTTTTCCCATTCATTCTCTGAAGTTTCAGGTTAATTACTAAAAACCTTTAAAGATTTTAATATATTTATTTGAATCAGTAGATCTGTTCTCCAAATATGACAAGAGGCCAAGTAAGAAATAAAAAAAAAAAAAAGATTCTATTCTTTGGTGTCCTGCTGACTCACCTTTCTCCCAGTGACTTCCTCTACTCCAAAAACTTACCACAAAGAAGAAACAGAAGTGTGAATTTCTGAATGGATGTTAAAAGGTTAAAATTTCTTCTTAAAGCCTTGCGTCACTGATGACTTTGATCATCTTAAAGCAAGACAGATTTTTCTGAGTCTGCGTCTTGTTGAAACGACCATTTGTGCCTACAACCGCACTGTCCCTTCTTACTCTTGTAGTTTCTGTGTTACAATATTTTTTACAATCTGTCATTGTCACTGGTATTTAATTTCATCACTTGTTTATTGCCTGTCTTCTTTTCATAGAACATAAGTAAAGGCTTTGCATAGGAAAGCCTTTTTGTTTGTTTGTTTACTTTATTTGACAGCCTATCACTAGCCTCTAGAAAAGGGCCTGACACATGTGGGATATTCAACAAATATTTATTTTATTGTTCTTTTATGTGCTGAGCTAATATTTCTTTGCCTTCGTAATGAAGATTTCCCATAGAATATCATACAATTGCAATGGTGATAAAATATAAATTCTGAGAATATAGTGAAAATATAATTATAGTGCCAAGGGTTGTATGTGACTTTTTTCAAGGCTTCTCTGACTTTGGGGATTCAATATTCTTTTAACTCATTTAAAACCATGGCATTTCCCTATTGCATTGGCTATCATAGTTGTGCCATGAAAACCCAGAGAAATAATTGAACAATGATTATATACATTTATTTTCAAGAGAATGGGCTGTCACATTTTAGGTAGCATGTGTGAGTTGGTTAATTTTTGTTTTTTGTTTTTTGTTTTTACTTAAGAAGCTATGAAAATTTAGAGTTAAAAGGATTTGACTCTAAGAGTATATACATATTATTTCTGCTTTGTTTTTTCTCCACAGACTTGGAGTCTGGGTTAGTTCGAATAAAAGATATCTCTGATGATTTTCCAAACTGCTGGAGTCAACAAGCTAGACAGAACTATATATCTTGGGAGGACTGGCTCTTCTTTGCACTCCCATACCTGATAATGGCTGGCAATATCAAAAGCACAGTCTTCCTTTCCCTAAGCTGGCACTTACTTCCCTTTTCAGTCTTGGCCAGCCCCCAAAACGTGAAAGCAGATCTACTCTCTACATTACATAACAAACCTCCTGGAAAAGGTGCTGTTCTCAAACTGAGAGAAGAAATTGTTTCATGATTTTCTTTTTTTTTCTAAATTGGTTTGCTTATGGGTGCATGGTGGTTTTCTGGCCTGCATCTATCTAGCAACATTGTTTTCTACAGCTCATAGACTATAACTGATTTTCTATAGTTTATGACATTCAGATATTTCTATAGCTTCTCAATCCTTATCACGTTACTTAGATACTGGTTGAAGGAGAAAATACTCAAGTGTGACTTATAAACGCAAACTTGTTAGATTTGTGAATTACCTACTGATGGAATATACCAGAATTACTTCTGGGGGCAAAGAATATGTATCAGAAAAATTATCTTTCAGACTTCAGTTCAAATTTTGAGTCATGATGCTTAATTTCATGCTTTTCTTGTTTTAGAAAACCTATGTACAAGTTTTTTTCAATCTATGCATACTTCAGGAAGTCAGCTATATAAAATGACAAAAGATGCAGTGACCTATTTTAATTCATTCTTCCATACATCCATCCATTTATTTATTCAATAAACATTTATTGGGCACCAAATTGAGTAGAAGGACTATTCTTAAAGCATACATGCCTAAAGATTTAGAAAGAACTAACGCTATTAATTATAATATGGAGATACAAATCCTACCAAGTAGATTTTGTATGATAAGGTGCTTTGAGAACACAGGGTAATAAATCCAATTATGCTTATAGAGTCAGAATTGGAGAGGGTACTGATGTTATATAAGACTTTATGAAACAGATGACATTTGAGTGGAATTTGATGGCTAAAAACAGTTTCCTGTACCCAGCAAATTATCAAGATAATCTGATGAGGGTTTTTTTACAGTCCTGGGGTAAGGGGATGGCTGACTCAGGACATCCTAGACCAGTAGGTGTGGAGTGAGCTTTAAAACCTAGAGAATATGAAACATTGATTACAGGACACTAGAAGGACCGCTTCATAAACTTCTCTTACTATTTATTTAAAAATCTCCACTGTAATTAGACAGGCCTTCCTTCACATGCTCATAGTAGTTATTTGCCTACAAGGGCCTAATATTAAAATGTAAGTATCCTTAGAAGATAGGGTGCCTTAATAGCTTGCATTTATTTTATACTGCCTGAAGGAAGCATAATGGGTATAGCGAGTAGCTCCATACTAGAAATAGAAAGGTGCCATGGGCAACTGTTTTTCACTGCATTATTTTCCTTTGGGAAAATGCAGAATTGGTTCTGTGTAGCAGTGAGCAAGCCAGTCAGCAATGGAGTGAAGAACATAAACATCTGAGAGGGAGAAACCTAAAAAAGTCAAAGTAGAGGTAAGTTTTCCTCTCTCTTCCCCTTCTCTCTATTTTACCTTGACTACCTAATACATTCCTTATGCATCAGTGGATGAAAAAAAAGTCATCTCTAAATATAAGGCAGTTTTTCTCATTGAAGGAAGGCATAAGTATTTGCTAAATAAATTTTCTATGCCGAAGAAATACAAATATATACACAAATACACATACACAAGTATACTAGATGGATTATATTAAGAAGGTCCAGGATGAGGCTTACATGAGGATTAAATGTATACTTAATATACAATCATTGTAATTTGAGAATAAAAGCTTGAGAAAGGATAGGTTTTAGTAGCTTAACATTTATGCAATGATTTTAAAATTTTTGGTTGACAGCAACTTTCTCACCTGCTATGTAAACATTTTGAAGGCAAAAATAAAACATTACTATACAAGAGTTTCAATATTTTGGACTGTAAAGACTTTTATTTTTGCTTCATTTTGGCTAGAGGATCAATAGCTGGCTTCTACACATGAGTGTTTATATATCAGAGTTCAAATCCCTGTTGTACCTCAGGCTAGCTTCGGCTTCACTTACTCGGATGGTTCAAAGACATAAAATACTGCTTAAAATCAGGACCATAATAACAGCTACCCCCTCAGGCAGCAGCAGAGAGGCTAGAGCGCACTTACAGCAGCATTGTATATCACAGGGAATCTACAGTGCCTGCTTAACTCACCCTTTTCCTTAGCAGAAAAGAGTTACAAAACACATAGGAAGAACACTACAATGGAAATACCTTAGAGCACATAAATATAGGTGTCCACACCTAGCGAGGCAATATTCTTAAAGAACTCTCTATCTTTAAAACCTGCAGTGATGGTAACATTTTATTAAGAATTAATATTGAGCTTTTTCCTGGAAACAATTTGGCAGTATACTTTAAGAACTTAAAAAATGTCCTACCCAGTGAGCCAACGATTTCCCTTCCAGGAATTAATCTTGAGAGCAGACACCTTCTTTCAGTGTAGTCACTATTCCCATAAACCTGGCAGCCAGATGCACTGTTCGGTTTGAAAATGAGCCAGCAAATGCCCTCTGGAATGGCCTGGATGAACTTTTCTTGTCTCATCCTTGGCACTGAACTGTTCTCCACATAAACGAGAGGAAACAGCCCAGCTGTATCATACTAGAACCCAGCTGCCTTCCTTGCAAACATTTCCCATAGCAAAAAGCTAGCTTTAGTGTTTCTGAAACACCAGAGTCCAATGTCTACCCTTGGACTCACAGAGTGATAATGTAACACCTGGCTCCTGATTTCATGAGGTAAGCCTCTTCCAGTCCAATATGAGATTTCCTTGTTAGGCTGAGGTTTCTATAAATGTGTTTCAGCGGATTTTTATATCTATAGGCTGCTATGCTGTTTTTTGTACTTGCAAAATTTTGTTATTTCAGCACAATCAGAAAAATAATGCATTCTCTATAATATTTGTTTCATTGTTCTTTGAATATAGTATTTGTTTTCCTAATTATGAAAGTAGTACACACCCTTGGAAAAGTATATAAGAGATGAGGAAGAAAAACTCAAAATGACCTATGAGGTTGAAACATCTAAAATTGTCATTTGGTAGATTACAAATAAATGGCTACCAACGATTTCATGCGATTCAATTTAAGATAATCTCATTCAGAGAGTTACTATTAATAATTTTTTATATTTCATTTCAGTCTTTTGGTGCATATATTTTTATCTAGATCCCAGAGATTTCCATGTGGTCCAAGAAGCTCACCAGGGTATTGTGCTTAAGTCTTGGCTAGAAATAAAGAGTCTCCTTCTATAAGTTGTACATCCTGTAGAATATGAACTGGTAGGGGAATGATTCAATATAGGACATTATGGTTCTCTTACTTTTCCCACTGCAAACATGTCTGACAAAAGGATACCTACAGCAAACGTTAATATCTGTGGGACATTTAACGACTTGTTTTTGTTGATAGGGGAGGGTTCTATCATAAAGCAGAATTCTACATACCCAGTCCCCAATTTCTTCTCCTACCCACACATTTACTTTTTTGTTTAGTTGGCTTATATGGCAGTTTCATAACATGGCCCCAAATTCTTTAACATGTATCCCATCATGAGTAATATCTTTATACCCTGACCACATAATTAATTTGAGTAGGCTCCTGGCTGCCTCAAATAATAGAGTTGGTGAAGAAGTAATGCTATGTGACTTCCAAGACTAGATTATAAAATAGCATTTGACTTCTGCCCTGTTCTCTGAGCATGCTCACTCTTGGAGGTTTGTGTTGCCATTTTAAGTAGAGTGACTGCCCTGGAGACACTACATGTGGTCCCTACATTGAGAAGTTCTGGGACAACAGGTATAAAAAGAGCACCTAAGAAACCAAATCTTCTAGGCCCTTAACTCTTTAAGTCATCCCAGTGGAAGTCAAAATAGTGTCCAAATTGCATTATTGTGAGTAAAATACAGAGTGCTAGTTGTTTAAAATCACCAAGATTAAGCATGGTTTGAAAAGAAATAATGAAATGTGGAGGGTTTACATTACCTAACCTCAGATTTATTATTATAAAGGTATAACCAAGACGGTGGCACTGCTATCAAGATAAACAATGGAACAAAGCAGAGACTCCAGATATAGATGAGAAAACTTCCCATGAGGATCAAAGCCCTGATTATTTATACTAAGAATTAAAGATACCTGAAAGAATACACAAGTAACATGCATGACCAATGTAGGCCAAGAGAAAACATGCATGCATACATGATAAGTGATAAGGCCTGGTGCAGAGCTCCAGTCTAAAAAGGAAAACTATCACTGATAATTTCCATTTAGGAAATGGAAGGCATGGAATGCCAGATCTTTACACATGAATTTCCTCCACACACACCCCTTTTTTTGTTTTATTTATTTATTTATATCTTTTATTTTGGTATCATTAATATAAAATCACATGAGCAATAATTGGTTACTAGATTTCCCCCATTATCAAGTCCCCACCACATACTCCATTACAGTCACTGTCCATCAGTGTAGTAAGATGCTATAGAGTCACTACTTGTCTTCTCTGTACTATACTGCCTTCCCTGTGCCACCCCCAACATTATGTGTGCTAATCGCAATGCCCCTTATTCCCCTTTTCCCTCCCTTCCCAAGCACCTTCCCCAGTCCCTTTCCCTTTGGTAACTGTTAGTCCATTCTTGGGTTCTGTGAGTCTGCTGCTGTTTTGTTCCTTCAGTTTTTGCTTTATTCTTATGCTCCACAGATGAGTGAAATGATTTGATACTTGTCTTTCTCCGTGTGGCTTATTTCACTGAGCACAATACCCTCTAGCTCCATCCATGCTGTTGCAAATGGTAGAATTTGTTTTCTTCTTATGGCTGAATAATATTCCACTGTATATGTACCACCTCTTCTTTATCCATTCATCTACTGATGGACACTTAGGTTGCATCCATTTCTTGGCTATTGTCAATACTGCTGTGATAAACATAGGGGTGCATATGTCTTTTTGAAACTGGGATCCTACATTCTTAGAGTAAATTCCTAGAAGTGGAATTCCCGGGTCAAATGGTATTTCTATTTTGAGTTTTGAGGAACCTCCATACTGCTTTCCACAATGGTTTAGCTAGTTTACATTCCCATCAGCAGTGTAGGAGGGTTTCCCTCTCTCCGGATCCTTGCCAGCATTTGTTGTTCCTAGTCTTTTCAATGTTGGCCATCTGAACTGGTGTCAGGGAATATCTCATTGTGGTTTTAATTTGCATTTACCTGATAATTAGCAATGTGGAGCATGTTTTCATGTGCCTGTTGGCCATCTGAATTTCTTCTTTGGAGAAGTGTCTATTTATATCCTCCACCCATTTTTAAAAAGGGTTATTTGCTTTTTGTGTGTTGAGGCATGTGAGTTCTCTATATATTTTGGATGTAAACCCCATGCCAGATATGTCATTTACAAATATATTCTCCCATACTGTAGGATGACTTTTTGTTCTGCTGATGGTGTCCTTTGCTGTATAGGAGCTTTTTAGTTTGATGTGTTCCCATTTGTTCATTTGTGCTTTTGTTTCCCTTGCCCGAGGAGATGCATTCAGGAAAATGTTGCTCATGTTTACATTCCAGAGATTTTTGCCTATATTTTCTTCTAAGAGTTTTATGATTCATGACTTACATTCAGGTCTTTGATCCATTTTGAGTTTACTTTTGTGTATGGGGTTAGACAATAATCCAGTTTCATTCTCTTGCATGTAGCTGTCCAATTTTGCCAACACCAGTTGTTGAAGAGGCTGTCATTTCCCCATTGTATATCCATGGCACCTTTATTGTACATTAATTGACAATATATGCTTGGGTTTATATCTGGACTCTTTGTTCCATTGGTCTGTTCCATTGGTCTATGGGTCTGTTCTTGTGCCAGTACCAAATTGTCTTGATTACTGTGGCTTTGTAGTAGAGCTTGAATTTGGGGAGCATACTCCCCCCAGCTTTATTCTTCCTTCTCAGGGTTGCTTTGGCTATCTATGGTCTTTTGTGGTTCCATATGAATTTTAGAACTATTTGCTCTAGTTCGTTGAAGAATGCTATTGATATTTTGATAGGGATTGCATTGAATCTGTAGATTGCTTTAGGAAGGATGGCCATTTTGACAACATTAATTCTTCCTATCCATGAGCATGGAATGTGTTTCCATGTATTGATATCTACTTTAATTTCTCTCATGAGTGCCTTGCAGTTTTCAGAGTATAGGTCTTTCACTTCCTTGGTTAGGTTTATTCCTAGGTATTTTATTCTTTTTGATGCGATTGTGAATGGAATTGTTTTTCTGATTTCTCTTTCTGCTAGTTCATCATTAGCATATAGAAATGCAACAGATTTCTGTGTATTAATTTTTTATCCTGCAATTTTGCTGAATTCAGATATTAGACCTAGTAGTTTTGGAGTAGATTCTTTAGGGATTTTTACGTACAATTACATGTCATCTGCAAACAGGGTTTAACTTCTTCCTTGCCAATCTGGGTGCCTTTGATTTCTTTGTGTTGTCTGATTGCCATGGCTAGGACCTCCGGTACTATGTTGAATAGAAGTGGGGAGAGTGGGCATCCTTGTCTTAGCCCCAATCTTAAAGCTGAAGCTTTCAGCTTCTCACTGTTAAGTATGTTGTTGCCTGTGGGTTTGTCATATATGGCCTTTATTATGTTGAGGTACTTGCCTTCTATACTCATTTTGTTGAGAGTTTTTATCATGAGTGGATGTTGAATTTTGTCAAATGCTTTTTCAGCATCTATGTAGATGATCATGTGGTTTTTGTCCTTCTTTTTGTTGATGTGGTGGATGATGTTGATCTATTTTCAAATGTTGTACCATCCTTGCATCCCTGGAATAAATCCTACTTGTTCATAATGGATGATCTTTTTGATGTATTTTTTAATTAGGTCTGCTAATAGTTTGTTGATTATTTTTGCATCCATGTTCATCAGGGATATTGGTCTGCGATTTTCTTTTTTTGCACTGTCTTTGCCTGGTTTTGGTATTAGAGTAATGCTGGCCTCATGGAATGAGTTTGGGTGCATTCACTCTTCTACTTTTTCAAAAAAGTTAAGGAGTATGGGTATTAGGTCTTTACTAAATGTTTAATAAAATTCAGCAGTGCAACCATCTGGTCCAGGGGTTTTGTTCTTAGGTAGTTTTTTGATTTCCAATTCAATTTCCTTCCTGTTAATTGGTCCATTGAGATTTTCTGTTTCTTCCTGGGTCAGCCTTGGAAGGGTGCATTTTTTAGAAAGTTGTCAATTTCCTTTAGGTTATCCAGTTTGTGAACTTATAATTTTTTCATAGTATTCTCTCATAATTCTTTGTACTTTTGTTGTGTCAGTAGTGATTTTTCCTCTCTCATTTCTGCTTCCGTTTATTTGTGTAGACTCTTTTTTTCTTGATACGCCTGGCTAGAGATTTATCTATTTTGTTTACTTTCATGAAGAACCAGCTCTTGCTTTCATTGATTCTTTCTATTGTTTTATTCTTCTCAATTTTACTTATTTCTGCTCTAATCTTTATTATGTCCCTTCTTTTACTGACTTTGAGCCTCATTTGTTCTCCTTTTTCTTGTTTTGTTAATTGTAAGTTTAGACTGTTCATATGGGATTGTTCTTCTTTCCTGAGGTAGGCCTGTGTTGCAACATACTTCCTTCTTGGCTTGGCCTTTGCTATGTCCCACAAATTTTGTGGTGTTGTATTATTTTTGTCATTTGTCTCCATATATTGCTTGATCTTGTTTCATTTGGTCATTGATCCATTGATTATTTAGGAACATGTTATTAAGCCTCCATGTGTTAGTGGGCTTTTTTCATTTTCTCTGTGTAATTTATTTTTAGTTTCATACTTTGTGGTCTGAGAAGCTGGTTTGTACAATTTCAATCTTTTTGCATTTACCAAGGCTCTTTTTGTGGCCTAGTATATGATCTATTCTTGTAAATGTTCTATGTGCACTTGAGAAGAATGTGTATCCTGTTGCTTTTGGATGGAATGTTCTGTAGATGTCTGTTAGGTCCATCTGTTCTAATATGTTGCTCATTGCCTCTGTCTCCTTAGTTATTTTCTGTCTCGTTGATCTGTTCTTTGGAGTGAGTGGTGTGTTGAAGTATCCTAAAATGAATGTATTGCATTATATTTCCCCCTTTAATTCTGTTAGTATTTGTTTCACATATGTAGGTACTCTTGTGTTGGGTGCTGAGATATTTATAATAGTTATATCCTCATGTTGGACTGACCACTTAATCATTATGTAATGTCCTTCTTTGTCTAGTTACTTTCTTTGAAGTCTATTTTGTCTTACAGAAGTACTGCAACTCCTGCTTTTTTACTCCCTATTACTTGCATGAAATATTTTTTCAACCCCTTTACTATCAGTCAGTGTATGTCTTTGGTTTTGAAGTGAGTCTCCTGTAGGCAGCATATAGACAGGTCCTTTTTTTTTAATCCATTCAGTGATTCTAAGTCTTTTGATTGGTGCATTCAGGACATTTACATTTAGGCTGATTATCAATAGTTATGTACTTATTGCCATTGCAGGCCTTAGATTCATGGTTAGCAAAGATTCAAGGGTAATTCCCCTACTATCTAACAGTCTAATATAACTCACTTTGTATGCTATTATAAACACAAGCTAATGGTTTTTTTCTACCTCCTCCATTCTTTATATATTAGGTATCATATCTAGCTCTTGATTGACTTCAGGGATAGTTGATTTGATTTTGCATCTGCTTAGTAATTAACTGTCTACTTTCATTGCTGTGGTTTTATTTCCCCTGGTGACAGCTATTTAGACTTAGAAATACTTCCATCTATTGGAGTCTCTCCAAATGCACTGTAGAAGTGATTTGTGGGAGGTAAATTCTCTCAGCTTTTGCTTATCTGGAAATTGTTTAATCCCTCCTTCAAATTTAAAAGATAATCTTACTGGATAGAGTATTCGTGGTTCAAGGCCCTTCTGCTTCATTGCATTAAATATATCATGCCATTCTCTTCTGACCTATAAGGTTTCTGTTAAGAAGTCTGATGATAGCCTGTTGGGTTTTACTTTGTATGTGATCTATTTTCTCTCTCTGGCTGCTTTTAAAAGTCTGTACTTATCCTTGATTTTTGCCATTTTAATTATTTTATGTCTTGGTGTTGTCCTTCTTGGGTCCCTTGTGTTGGGAGATCTTTGTACCTCCATGGCCTGAGAGAATATCTCCTTCCCCAGAGTGGGGAGGTTTTTAGCAATTACTACCTCAAAGACACTTTCTATCCCTTTTCCACTCTCTTCTTCCTGTGGTACCCCTATAATGCGAATTTTGTTCTGTTTGGATTGGTCACACAGTTCTTTTAATACTCTTTCTAAGAATGAAAGATTTCTATTCCATTTACCATCTCTTCTACTATATCTAATCTGCTTTTAAATCCCTCCATCATATGTTTCTTTTCAGATATGGAACTTCTTAATGATTGAATCTCCATCCTAAACTCAATCCTGAGTTCTTGAATATTTTTATGTACTCTCATGAGCATGTTTATGATTTTTAGTTTGAATCTCTTTCAGGAATATTGATGAGTTCAGTTTCATTTGGCCTTTTTTCCAGTGTTTCTGAGATTTTTGTTTGAACCAGGTTCCTTTGACCTTTCATATTTCTATGTGGTGCCCTCTAGTGCCCAGAAGCTCTAGTCTCTTGAGCTGCTCAGTCCTTGGAGTGATGTCAGGGATTGCAGGGGAGCAGTGCTGGTGCCTGGGTGAGGAAACAGCTGTTTCCTGTTTCCCAGCTGCAGTGCCTGTCTCCACTGCCAGAACCACTGGGCCCAGTACACAGGTGTAAGCTTCTGTGCTTGCATCTATAGCTACCATAGGCAGGGCCTTCCTTTGGCTGGTCTGATGCCAGGGCAGGGACTGATGGTTGTGAGCCAGTGATGGCAGGCCAGGAGAAAGGCACATCAGGCTGCATATCACAGTGTGGTCCTTGGAGCTGAGTAGCCATCCAGGGGCACTGAGCACCTGAAGCTTCTGAAAGTTCCCAACCTTGTGGGCAGAGTGCACCCTGACAACCTTCTCCACCTATCCTTTTATCTGAGCAGCAAGCTCCATGCAAAACCCACCCCTTCAGCAGCCCTCTTGCTGCTAGGAAGCCTCTCAGACTGCTCACCTTTTCTTTGTCCCAGAGTGGCTGGATGTGGATCCCTGTCCTCCACAAACAGCTGAAATCTCAGTCTCTCCAAGTATTCTGCCTGTCTTAGCTTTCCAACCCCACTAATCTCCAGAGCACAATGCAATGTAGGTTTGTGCTCCCAAAGCAGATCTCCAGGGCGGGTGTTTAGCAGTCCTAGGCTTCCATCCCTCCCAACTCCATTTCTCTTCCTCCCGCTGGTGAGCTGGGGTCGAGAAAGGACTTGGGTCCCACTGGATCATGGCTTTGGTACCCTACCCTGTTTCATGAGGTCTGCTCTGTTCTCCAGGTGTATGCAGCCTGGTGTAGCCTTCTTTCCTGTTGCTCTGTTAGGATTAGCTGTATTAACTATATTTTCATATTATATGTGGTTTTGGGAGGAGTTCTCTATCTCACCTCTCACACCGCCATCTTGAATCTCCCCCTGCCTTTTTTTTTGTGTGCTGTACAAACTCATCAAAACATTTGAGGACTTGCCCTGGCACCAACACAAATGGCACCATTATGAGAATCAGAAAAAAATGCAACTTGGTGAAGACACTTATGATCCCATGCTGGAAAACTGTCCTAACATAGGAATCTACACAGTCTGTGAAAGCAAACATTGCCCATAAATTTGTGCATACAAAATCCTCACCATAAGCTGCAAACCCTGTGCTGTCTGGAGTTAGTCAGGGAATCATAATAATCTTGCCATCTCTGCATTACAGACTGGCTTCAGCTATTCATTTGCCTTGGAAGACCCAAGGTATTATTTTCATGTTACATTGCTTGGTTTCTCATAAAAGCTACATGTTATCACACAAATGTGTGATTGTTCATGTGTCATGGAATAACCATGACTAGATCTCTAGAGTGACCAGAGACCTGCCTGAGAAAATATTCTGATAATAAGTTTTATTCACAAATTTAAATAATAAAACCATGATTCACATTAATTTTCTGCTACCCCCAAAATAATAATCATCTACAGTTTCTTAATCATATTTATTCATCTACATTTGTCAGAAAAAATGCCTTACTTATGTTTTTTTTAATGTGAGAACCAAATGTTATCATGAGACTCTATGCCAGATCTCAGTGTAGTGCTATGTTTACATGCCCAGATTCTCTCTAAAATTGGATTGAAAGGTAATTTGCCATGTTGCTGGCCCCTAGGTCATTAGTCACAGTGGCTTAAGTGCAATCTCTTATAATTCAATATCAAAGAAATTGCTTTCATGGCATTAACTATATTATATTCAAAATTGTATAAATTATTGAAATACTATGTCTACTGCCAAGATATAAGACAGATCACATGTAAAAAGTTGCATTTTAAATTATTCATTGGAAAAAAAGTCAGTCTCTTGCCAGAAATTGTTTTATACTGGGGCTAGCTCCTGGGACTTACATTTAAATACGACTCACAAAAACTCTGGAAATTTCAGACACTCATTTTTCTCTTGGCTTTGAAAAAGAGACTTATCTCTTTAACTCATTGATTTACATCAATTGGATTAAATATTATAAATTGTCTTGTGTCTAGGTGCCTTTTTAATGAGCATTTTGATTAGTAGGGAAAGCATCCATAGATAATTCATCGTAAGTCATGATAAAATGACATAAAGGATCCATATACAAATACTGAAACTTGGTGACTTATATTAATTCAGTATTCTTTAATATAATATAGGAACTATATGATCAATTAACTATATATCTTATATATACACAGGCTCTATGTACATAAATTTTATATATGTACATATGTATGAATATATAT
This sequence comes from Manis javanica, assembly GCF_040802235.1. Classification (NCBI taxonomy): domain Eukaryota; kingdom Metazoa; phylum Chordata; class Mammalia; order Pholidota; family Manidae; genus Manis; species Manis javanica. Next base: position 59,181,288 of record NC_133159.1, read on the forward strand.
ATAAATGTGTTATCTGTTATATAGTTGATATGCATTATATTAAATACTTATGTGTCTGTATCTTATAACATCAGTATGTGCTTTTGTTAAAGTTGAAATGTGGTAAAAAAGGGGAAAAATATAATTATAGAATGGCTATCTTCACAAGATCTCTATACAGATTTCTATATTATTCATTTGGTTAGAAGATATTTATTTATCATTTGCTATGCACCAGGGACTATGATCAGAGCTAGTGATTTAAATTTAATTAAGTAGAATTGCTGCTTTACAGTAGCTTATTTATTATGAGAGGAAACTTTGAAGTAAATTTAAAATATAATTATATAGTTATGTGAGAGACATATACACAAAATATTATGTAAATCTAAAGGGAAATCATCCAACCAAGAGGGAGATGGAAGGATAGTGAGGCAGATACAAAGATATGTTTTTGGATAGGACGTTGTAACTATCTAAAGAGAGAAGTGCATTCCAGATAGAGTGACACATGTGTCAAGACATAGATTTGGGAACATCAGGACCCATTGTAGACTATGTACTCATCATTGTGGCTGGATTGTTAACTACTCAACTGGTCACAGCTAAAAATTTTGCCTCTCTTCACTTTTAAGTCATAAAATATCTTTTATCCCCCTACATATTTCTGGAGAACTCATAATGAAGGAACTATTTTATACTGATTTCTGAGTGCTCTATAGGATCAAACTTAATACATGGTAGGTGCTCAGAAAGTGTTCAATGTTTTCATCTGTTCTAATGTTCCTTATTTGGAAAGCTAATGTTTAACAAATTCATTAAAAAGTCATACTCCCTCATATTTATTACTATATTCTGAGGAACAGAAATATTTTGCCATTTCTCCCTCTTGAACTAAAAAGCTTTGTGGATAAGTGACTCCCTGGGGTAAGTAAGAAAACATTGGTTTATTTTAGATTCTTCAAGGTACTAGGCATGTTACATATTTTCATATCCCAGTTGTAAAGCATCATGTACTTTTTATTTTGACCTTCTTGATAATATATTTTTAAGAATTAAAAATGTGGTTATGATTGAAAAGTATATTTCCTTGGGCATACTTATTCTGTAACTACCTCTCCTACATGCTGAAATTTCTTGTTTTGAACACTCCAGTCTCATAATTTGGCATATCCATCAAAAACAGGTCAAATCTTCCCTTCTTTCTGCAAGTTGGAAAATTCAAATAATCTACCCAATATACATTAGTTCTTTATTCCATATTTTTGCCTATACCTACCCATATCATAACTATTTATTCTTTTTTCACAGCTGTTACTATAGTGAATGGGGAGAAATTATGCCTAAGATTTTGGTTTGAGGGTTGGAAGAAATGAGGGAGAAAATTCAGCCAGGTAAAAATAACCAAATTTCCCTATTGGGTACATTAACTAGCTTAGCAGGTAGAAGAAATTCTATGAACATATTGAATATATATATAGATTCAGGAGTCATTTGACAGTTGTTAATGATAATTTAAGCAATAAAATGGGGAGTCATAGACAAGGAACTCACACAGGAAGAATTCTATCTGGCTAAACCACTACAACTGGTATTTTGGGGTAGGTCTGTGTCAGCATGAAGAAAGACTGTTAGGAGGGTGCCATAGGAATCTGTGTTTGGCCCTTTCCTTTCCTCACTTTTAAGTCACTTAGCTGAAGCTCTTAGAGACATGGTTATTGATAAAACCATATCAGGGGGGAAGTGTTCAGTTATAATCACTACAATTTAAGAGTGGAACACTGATATGTTATTTTATAATTAGAGGTCAGTCAGAATAACAAATAGCTGGCACAGTACCATGTAAAGATACAGCTGAAGGAGCTAGGGATGTTTATATGAAGATAAAAAATAAAGGAAGGAAAATTTTTGTATTGTCTCATGGATTTCTTCTGGGTTCTACTATAGGACAGAATGGTGGTAGATTTCAAGTCATTACAATGAAGTATCCTAAACAAGAAGTGTTCTCAAAATGAAAGAGACTATTTTATGAGAATATAAGCTCTCTGTCATCAAGAGAATACAGTAGGATTAGAGAAGAGAGCACTACCCAGAGTGGGTGCTTGGAATAAACATGCCTTTAGGATTTTTCAGCTGTTGTGTTCTTTGACTCTTTGCTGCACTGTATAATTTTTATGAGGAAGCATACCTAAGTAAATCACCATGAGCGCAAATGATTATTTATGCTTTAAACACAATGTGCCCAAGTAAATTCTTGTTGAATTGTTGGAATTAAAAGAACACTTGATTAATATCTTTGTGGGGAATAAAGAGATTATTCTATCTGAAACACCATTACCTAATTTTATATTCACCTTTGTCTACATGATATGACTATTACATCAAGTGTTTATACCTAAGCAAATTTTTGTGAGTTTGTATGCATTATAGCAGTCACAGTGTATGCATCCGGATCAATGTGTTAGTGTAAACAGATGGAATTATGTTTCTCAGTTGATGAGTAACATAAGAGCCCTTCTCATCCTGTTTCACCAAATACCTAAACCCACACACTTTCTGCCCTGGTTTCTCTTTTTTTTTCACATTTATCTCTGAATTGCTTTTAATCTCTAGAGATGGGATGACCACATGCTTTTCAAACATATTGCAGAAACAGCAGTGACTATGGTTGATTTTTGCCAGTCAGTTATTTTGTCAAAGAAAACACATACCAAATGACAGCAGAATCACCAGCTGATGAGAAGGTTTGTTGTGTATATAATGTGCTTTTGGTAGGGAGCCAGAAGAATTGTGCTTATAGTATCGAAGTTTCTACCAGGCTGAGAGCTGTAACACTCAAATGGTATCTTAGGTTACTCAGTTGTGCACTTGCTTTTGAATGCACTTTTTTTTAAAAGGGTATTAAAATTTATAGGGCAAAAAATAAACTTTTGTTGGGGAAAAGTATAATTTATTCCTTCGTGGGTGTAGCAAGGCTGCTAATTGATCACCAAATTCATTTCCTCTTCTTGGCACACAACTGGATTCTCTTTCCCCAGTATCCCTTGCTGTTACTTATGACTGAATTTTAAACAATGGAATGTGAGCAGAAGCTATGTGCTACTTGTAGGCTTGGCCCACAAAAAACTTCACGCTGATGATCTTCCATGTTATTTTCCTCTACACAGCTATGTCTATGGCCTCAGAAATTAGAAATCACATATTAAAAGTGACAGAAATACATAATAGAGAACTGGTATATAGAGAAAGTAGCCTGCCTGTAAGGAACAACTAATTTGGGATGTTCTATTAGCAATAAATAAATGATATTTTTATAGAAAAGATATATTTAAAGAAATAATCTTTGTGTTTTATAACCCACTTGAAAGAAAATTGTTCCATTATAAACTCATTCCTGAAAATACAAAGAGGAATATACCAGTTCATTTTATGAAACTGATATATGATATTAGATATGGAGAAAGATTATACCAGAAAAATAATTTTGCTTATGAATATGTTAAGTTTTAAATTATAACACTGAATCCATCAAGTGAATCCAGCTATGTATATAAGAAAGCCATGCCTTATTCCAGGACCAAGGATGTTGTTCAATAATTTATTAACACTCCATGGAAACAGATTGAAGGAGCATGATTAAAAAGAACATGATGATCATGCCAATAGATACAGAGAAAGCATTATATAAGGTAAAATGCTATAATTCATAAAAAAGTTGCAAATTAGGGGTACATATTTCTTTCATATGTGACTGAAAGGATACACCAAAAATTCAGTGATCATTATCTTCAATTGTGAAATGCTGGATATGGCTCAATAAAACTGAAACAAAGCAAGGAAGCCCACATTTACCACTTCTTTCTACATTGTTCTGGAGTTTCTAACAAGGTCAATGAGATTAGGAAGTAAGTTAGAAATATAACTATTGTGAAAACCAGCCCAAAATATTAATTGAGCATATATAATATAATTGCTTTTATAGAATATTCCAGGGAAGTTACATATTACTGAAATTGAAAAAAATTCATCAGAACTTGGCTAATCTACAAAAAAGATGTGAATTCTTCCCACGATAAATCTACAGATTTGATAAAATTACATTATAATTTCCATTTTCATTCACAGAATTCAACAAGATTAACCTAGTATTAATATGGATGGTTAAAAGACAAATAGTAGCCAAGACAATGTTGAGTAAGAAAAATAAAAAGAGGAACTTATTCTATCATACTCTCAAGACAAATTATAAAACTGGTCGAACAAAAGCAGAATGAAACTGCTTTGTACAAAACACATAACACATATAGAACACGCATACAGAGGTTTTGATGGCAGAATATGACAAATCAGAGAAGAATAACATATAATTACCATCAGTGTTGCTGTCTACCTTAGAGAAAATATGAAAGTGGACTCTGACCTCACATTATTCACTGAAATAAGTAAAAAATATATTAAAAGACTAAATATGAAAGCAAAATGTTTAAAAAATATATAATAACTTTTTTATATTGAAGTTGGAAAGGAGTAAGACCTAAAACACATAATAATGAAAAATATCAATAAATGTGACTATATTAAATTTAAAAACATATGTACTTGTATATGTGTGAGATGCTATAAACAAATTTAAGTGAAGCTGGAGATTCATAAAAGGTATTCATAATAAATGTAAACTACCAAAAGGGATTAATATCCTGAATATATAAGGAATTTCAACTTTAAAATAATTTTTTTTAAGTTTGAAAAAATGGATAAAGGATATGAATAGGAAATTCATAAAAGAGGAAATTTTAATGGTCAATTATTTAATAAGAAGCCGGATTTCATTAATAGGAGAATTTTAACAAAATTTCAAATCCAATTTGGTAAAGCTTAAAATTTAGGTAATACCTATGTGATGAAGATGTCAGAAAATGAAATATCATACAATGATGAAAACAGTACAAATCTGCTAAAAATATGAAAACACTTAATGAAACTAAAGATGCACATACACCTCAAATATTTCATTTCTAAGTATTTATATACTCTAGAGCCTTATTACTTAGAGTGTGTTCCTTCATCACCTGGGAGCTTATTATAAATGCAGAATCTCAGGTACACCTAGATTTACTAAATCAAAAGCTGGAATTTAATGAGATCTCTAGGTACTTATACACATATTAAAGCTTGAGAAGCACTCCCCTAGACAAGAATAGCAGCACTCAAAATTAGGAAAACTCAGGATACTTTTAAAATATTCCAGTGCACAGGTCCTACCTAACACAAACTGAATTGTCATCTATATATATAATATTCAATACCTTCCCAGATGATTTCATTGCACTACCATGGTTAAGAACCTCTGTGCTACAAAAAAAATCTCACATATACATTGGAAATTCATCAACGATTACATAGTTTAAAAAAGCAAAACTCTGGACAAATCCTAAATGCCTATGGATTTATAAACAGTTAGGTTATACAATGGTATCCTGAACTGTAGGCATAATGCTTTAACTGGGTCTATGTAGATTAATACTGGTTACTTTAAAAACTGAAATATGGTATGCAAAAAAAAAATTGGTGATAAAAGAATAGGCAATTTGATCAATGGAACAGAATAGAGAGCCAGGAATAAACCCAAATAAATATAGTCAACTGAGCTTTGACAAAGGAACAAAAGCAATAGAATGGAGCAAAGACAGTCTTTTCAACAAATGTTGCCAAACAATTGGACATCCATGTGCGAAAAAATGAATCTAGGCACAGATCTTACACCCTTCACAAAAACCAACTCAAAACGCATCAAAGACCCAAATGTAAAATGAAAAACTATAAAACTTTTGGAAGACAATATGAAAGAAAACCTACATGACTTTGAGTATGGCATGACTTCTTAAATATAACACTGACAACATGATTTGTGAAAGAAATGATTGATAAGCTGGACTCCATTAAAATTAGAAACTTCTGCTCTGTGAAAGACAATGTCAAAAGAATCAGAACACAAGTACAGACTGGAGAAAATATTTGCAAAAGATACATCTGATAAATGTCTGTTATCCAAAATATACAAAGAGTTCTAACAATTCAACAATAAGAAACTCAATTAAAAAAAGGTCAAATACCTTAACAGACATCTTACTAAAGAAAATACACATATGGCAAATTACCATATGAAAAGCTGTTCCACATCATATGTTATCGGGAAAATGCAAATTGGAACAATAATGAAATACCATTAGACACCTATTAGAATGTTCAAATCTGGAATATTGACAATACCAAATACTGGAGAGAATTATGGAGCAATAGGAACCCTCATACACTGCAGATGGTTATGCACAATGGTATACTTTGGAAGGCAGCTTGGCAGTGTTTTACAAAACTAAATATATTGTTAAGTATATGATTCAGTAATTGTGCTTCTTGGTGTTTATCCAAAGGGGTTGGAAATTTATGTCCATATAAAAGCCTATACCTGAATGTTTATAGTAGCTTTACTCATAACTGCAAAAGTTGGAAGCAACCAAGATATTTTTTTTAGCAGGTGAATAGACATATAAACTGTGGTACTTTCAGACAATGGGATATTATTGAATGCTAAAATAATAAAAAAACTGTACAAGCTATGAAAAGACATTGAGGAAACTTAAATGCATATTCCTAAACTGAAAGAAGCAAATCTGAAAATGCTGCATATATTATGATTCTGCCTATGTAACATTTTGGAAAAGGCAAAACTATGGAGACAGTGAAAAGATCTTTGGTTGCCAGGGACTAAGAGTGGTGATGGTAAGGAGGGATAAATAGGCAAAGCACAGAGGACTTTCAGGCACTGAAAATATTACATGATATTGTAATGATGAATGTCTTTATGCAATTTTTTCAAAAGCATAGAAAATGCAACACTAAGAGTGAACCATAATGTAAACTCTGGACTTTGGGTGATTATTATGTCAGTGTAAGATCATCATTGTAACCTGTGTACCATGGTTGTAGGGCATAATGATAAAGGGGAGATGGTGCACATGTAGAAGCAGGGAATATGTGGAAAAATCTGTACCTTTACTTCAATTTTGCTGTGACACTAAAACTACTCTAAAAATAGTCAACATAAAAATTATATTTAGATCTCATAAAATTTCAAAAGTAACAAATGTTCAATGGAAAAAAGTGCCAATTGGGAAAGAATTATGCAGTATGAAAGTGTGATACCATTTATGAAAATACTTAAAATGAATAGAAATAACCTGTAAATTATTTTGGTTACATCAAAGTATAATTAAAATGTATCAATATGTATAGGAAGGATACACATGTATCTTAGAGTAGATACATCTAGAAATCATGCAAGGGAAACAGGAATAAATGTTTAGCTATATTTATATATTTTAGTTCCATTTTTTAAGTGAAGTGAATCAATATTACCAAATGGTTAAATTTATGTATTAGTATATTGATGTTATCATTTTAAGTTATATGCATTTTTCTAATTCAAAAAGAAAGTTTAAAACTGAAACAAAATCTAGATTAAGACTTCTTTATTTCATAAGATGGTTGTGAACCTATACATGGTACATGATGCTTGAGTAGAGGAACAACTTTGTAAAGTGAAAGCTGTATAGTTATTGTCATTATAAATTATGAAAATATTTTAATAGATATTGAAACTAAAATCACAAATATTAACTGTTACCACTAATAGGAAAGAAATCCATATAAGATGAACTAAAAGCACTCATTATTTTCCAGCTTTAGAAACAGTTTTCTTTCTGATTCCTTTCCCCTTTACTATTTCACATCTTTCCGTATTTGTTTAACCTCATCTTCCTTCCTTTGCACTTTGTTTTCTTTATTTTATAATTACATTTTTATTACTCTTGTATACAATTTATTCATTTCCTGCTTCCTCTCTTCACTTTTATATTTTTCCTGCTTCTTTCAACCCATCATGAGTGTGGCATTCAGCAATGCAAGTAAATTATAATATAGTTTTAATAAAGAATTTCTATATGTAAAACATTAAATCTATTTGACCCAATGGAATGATTGATGTTATGAGAAAATTGAATTCATTAAAATGAGAACAAACAAAACAAATATGTGAAAAAAATTACATCAATGAAAAAATATCAATTAATATTTTGTTGGCTTCATTTCCAGCAAATTCTCTGGTGTGCATCACCAAACATCAGGCCAATGGATTGAGTCAAAGGGGGCATTAAAATATATACTTTCCCCAAAACTATTTGGAAACTGGAAATTCACATCTTTCAGGAATGGAGCAGAATTTTGTTTAACAGTATACTGTGAAAGAAAGAGCAGCTATAATTTAGATGAGACTAGCCTTTGGATATCACTTCAAATATCTCACTCAGTCCTGGAGAAATGGTGCATTGCTGTGTGCACACATATATCTCAGATAAGCCAACTTTTGGTCATGAAAATCTAGCTAACCTTGCTTTCCTCAGTACATATTAATACAGCTCTAATTTCTAATTGTTGAACACTCAGCTAGCCTGATTTCCCATCCAGTCTCTTGCCCCTGGCCACCACACACACTTATATAATTTTCCTTCCTAGGTGAACAGATGCTTTCTCTGTGCTCCTACCACCTCTGTATCAGGAGGCATTGATGAACCTGGGACACATTTCAGCCAGTGCTGAGGAGTCTTATTACTTGCACATCTTGGGAAGTGTGCAGGGTTTTTGAGAAGATTCTCTACCAAATTACAGCATATCATCAACTATGCTTTTTTCACCCTTAATTTTATAGGTATTGTAAACTTACTGCCCTTTTACAATCTATCCAAAGCAATGTTGATTTTGTGGGTTTTTTAAAAATCACATTTAAATAGTTTAGAAGATGGAGTGAGATTAAAAGCCAAAAGAGAGGTTCAAGCAACATGGATATAATAGAACATGACCAACTTACTTGTTTTAATACAGTGAAGAATGACAAATAATTAGTTGGAGGAATTTTTCAAAATGAATTCCAAAGTAAAAAACACTTTGTAAATTCTATCCATGGGAAAGTTGGTAAATACCTATCATGTAAAAGGTACTGTTCTTTCTTAAACAGAGCAGATGTTACACTCCCCTACAATCTCCTAGTAAGACGGGGGCCACACAAATAACTAGAGACATCACAAAAGGAGAAAGTAAATTGCTCAGGCTGAATAATGTGGTACCTGTCAAGTTCTAAAAGAGTTGAGGAGTGCCTTTGCCTAGAGTGCTAGGGAAGGATTTCTAAAGGTTGTAGGTTTTATGTAGGGACCTGATAGAGACTATTAGAGTCTGAAGGGTAGAGACCATGGGTTAGTAAATTTTGCAAAAGGACCTTACAGTATTGGAGGTCATTAAATATTTGTCTGATGGTGGAAAAAAGGATTCATATCACTGAGGAGAAGAAGGGACTTCAGACGAAGCAGCATTGTTTGCAGAAAGACAGATGGAAAAGGAAAGAAAGGAAAAATGAAGGACAGAAGGAAATACTTCTTGGATGCCTATGTGTGAAACACTGCCAGGTACTTCATATCTGTTACCTAATCTATTTCTTACAATCACTCAGAAATTATTAATCTAATGTTCAATTATTAAAATATCAGAACAAATGAATAATAAGTGGCAAAAATGAGTCTTACCCAGATTTGGTGCACTAAAACATGGTGCCTCCTACATAAGGATCTAATCCAGTGAGTCATGGAAATGAGATTCACATTAAAAACATCCCAAATGCAGTGTAAGGCCATGGACTCAGGAGTTAGGTCATCTTGAGACTCTGTTGCTTTCTACACATATGACGCTGAATAGACAACTTTAATTTTATGATCTTTGATTTCTTCTTGTAAATTAGGATAATTACAGAACCTACATAATAGGTTTTATGGGGTCTTTTGGGTAAGAATATATGAGATAATATGATTATAGAACTAGAAAATTCCCTGGCATAAATGATACATTTGATAAACATTTTATAAAACTAACATTAAATACTCTTGCACTGACTACCTTCAACAGCCATGTTTGGTTATTTTGTCCTTTTTTCTTGAAATTTTAAAATCTGAATAATGTATATATTTCTCTATGTAGCTGTCTTTATTTATTTCTTATAGTACTCTATGGGCATTGCCTCCTACCAGCAGCCTGTACCACAAATTTTGTCATAAATTTTCTGTTTACGCTGATATTCCATCTTTATGGAATATCTTTAGAAAAACTAAACAGGGATTATTTTGCTTAACCTGAACTGCTGTAGTATCTAATTATTGAATGTGCTCAAGTATAAAATCTCTATGCTTTTTTTTTCATCAGATTTCATTACTTGTCATAAAAAAGTATATGTGTCATTAATATTGGTCAATTGACGGCCAGTGTTAAAGAACACAAAAAGCTAAACATCTGCACCCTTCCAGACCCAGGTGCTCGTTTTTCATGTAAAGCAAACAGTGCACAGCTGGGTTGGGGCAGGAGCTGTGGAGAAGTCAGCCCCCCTGAAGCTATGACTGGCTTTTTGATACTGCCACTGACTCCAGCCCATTCAGAGGATAGAATCAGACTGGAAGAAAGAGTGCCTACAGTTAGCCCAAAGAGAAACAGAAACCGAAAAAGAAAATAAAGAAACAATCTTAGAGAGGAAGCTCAAAGTGAGGAATTATCTTAAATGAGAAATGAAATATTTAAAGGGAAATATAAAAAATGAACTCCTACTAAAGAGTAAGGAAATAAGAGTATAAAAAAGGAAGGTAAAAAGAAAATTAATCCACTGGTTGCAAAATACAAGACAAAATATTATAACATGCAATAGCAGAATCAGTTATACAATAAGTAACACTGGTGGAACATTCTGTATGTGTCAGGCACCCTTCTAAACATTTTCACATATTAAAGAATTCCATCTTCACAGTAAATATGTGAGGCATTAGTTCCATTTTGCTGGTGGGGAGACTGAGGCAAGTTCATTAACTTGTTCAGATCACTGTTAACTGGAAATCTAGGGTTCAAACTGAGCTGAACAGACACAAGCCTAATTTTTGTCTCTAAGGCATGCAGGCAAAACAAACAAAACAGGAAAAAGAGATAATAGAGATTAATTAAACTGAGAAGAGAAGTATATTGAATAGAGAAACCTCAGAAGCTCACAGAGCTAGGGAGAAGTACTGGCATCCTGCCCTTACAATCCTTTCTGATCTCCTGCTCTGCTGAGTGTGCCCGTGAATGTAGTCATGATGAGGATGCAGGTACAGTGTAAGTAGCTGCAGCTACTATATTCAGAATATACTACTTTGCATTATTAATCCTATATCCTCACTTGTCTACTTTACTAGACTGTGCGCCTTTTAAGGGTAAGGAAAAAGATCTTGTATTGATCTGTAACCTTAATTATTGGCAGAAGGTCTGATATTTTGTAGAAGTGCTCAAAAATCCTGGCTCACTCCTTTTCCCATCCTTTTGCCTTATCCGCCTAACACAGCATTCACATCTTCATATCCACTTTCAATCAGAATTATTTGCTTTCTTTTCACATGCAATTCTCTGTGCGCTTACACTTTGCTTTCTTCCTTGGTAAGAGAGGTGGCCTTCTGTTCCTATGTAGGCCCAGCCCACTACTGAGCACTAAGCCCATTCCATTCAGCTACTCCAGGGATTCATTACATTAATTCTGCTGTCTGCTGCAATACCCAGTGTTTCACCTTTATTGGACCATTTCTATATGTGCTGTGCTGTAATTTATGCAATCTTAAAAAACAAATAAACAAACAAAACAAAAAACTTCCTGAGCCCTCCTTCTGCTCCAAATACTACATAATTTTTATAATGAAATTCAAAATCATGTCTTAATCATGTCTAATACAATATTAAGATATTCTTTATATGTTTCTTTTTTAATTTCACTCTTATTAGAATTCTAGCACTACAGATCTCTGCATTACTTTCGCTCTTGATAATGACTCACATGTTTCTTAATCCTGCAGTCAGTTCTCAGTGCTCATTTTACTTGACCTATTACCCAGTGTTTGACACAGTGGATCACTTTCCTCTTCTTGACACACTTTCTTCATTCTAACCACAGGATATCACACTCTCCTAGTTTTCTCCCTTACTTACCTCTTCTCCCAGTCAGCTTAACCGGTCCTTTTCATCTCTCTGGCCACCTGAAGTTAGAACATTTCAGGGATGGATTATTGGGCCTTCCTTTACCTGCATTACTCCTTTAGTGATTCCATGAAACTCCATGCCTTTAAATACCATGTCAAAAGCAGACAACTCTTCCCTGAATTATAGACACAGATCTCTTCCAGATCTCTTGGCTGAATTGTAGACATAAATATACAACTGTCTTCTCAGCATCTCCACTGGAGTGTCTAATACATACCTCAACCTTAATGTGTCTAACAAGAACTCTTATTATTCTCACTCAAACATTCTATGCTATCAGCCTTCCTTTTCTCAATTAATGATAACTGTCCTTCCAGTTTGCTCAAACCAAAATCCTTCAAGTCATTCTTAGATTCTCTTTTTCTCACACTGCACATCCAACATATCAGATCTTTTTGACTGTCTTCAGAACCTCCTCATTGCTCTTCCTGTTGGCACGCCTGTCCCCGGCAATCAGCTCTCAGCAGAGAAGCCATAGTAATCCTAATAAAATAAATCAGATCACATCACTATTCTGCTCAAAACATTTCAGTAGTTTTCCATCTGTCGTGGACTGAATTGTGTTGTTGGCTGAAACATAGATGCTAAAGGCAATTCTGGTGGGATTTCAGAATAAGAAGAGGAGAGCTATACAGAAAGCTTCTTTCATCTTGGAGAATACATATGTCATCATGAACAGTGTTAGTAGGAACATTAAGGGAGCTTTTGGTGAGGTTTCAAATGGAAAGAAGGAACTTGCTATTGGAAGCTGAAGGAAAGGCAATTATTGTTATAAAGTGGCAAAGGACACGGCTGCATGGTTATCTATTGTTTTGTAATGGTAGAACTTGTAAACTATGAAATTGGATACTTAGCAGAGGAGGTTTCTAGGCAAAGCGTTGAAGGTGGAGCAAGGTTCTCCTTGCTGCTTAAAGTGCAGGAGAAAAGAGGTAAACTGAAGAAGACGTTGTTAAGCAAAAAGGAACCAGAACTTAAAGATGTGGGAAATTCTCAGCCTAGCTTTATTGCAAAAAATGAGAAAGCCTATTCTGGACAGAATATCAAGGATGTGCCTGGATAATCACTCCATAAAGGGATTACCCATGTTTTAATCAGCCATCTCAGCAGCCAGGATGGGACAACAGAGCCATTCAGCTATGAATATGCTTCATCTTTAAAGAAACAGGAACCTGAAGGCTTCAAAGATCAGAGCCACCACCACGACCACGGGTCCAGAGTGTATCCCCAGTGGGCCCATAGGGCAGAGCTTCCAGGCAAAAGGGATTATTCTCAAGCTTTAAGATCTAATAGAATTTGACTTGCTAAGTTTTGGACTTGCTGGGAACCTGTCACCCCTTTCTTTTTTCAAATATATTCCTTTTGGAATGGGAATGCCTATGCTTGTCTCACTGTTGTATTTGGAAAACACATTACTTGTATGGTTTCACACCCTCACAGCTAGAGATAAATTTTTACTCAGGGTAATCCATACCTGAAGTCTGACTCTACATGAATTAGATGATATTTAGGTGAGACATTAGATTTGGAATTGATACTGAAATGGCTTAAGAGTTTTGGGCTGATGCGCTGAGGTGAATATATATTGTGTTTGAGAAGGACTTGAATTTGGAGGAGGGTCAGAGGGCAGAATGTTACAGACTGAACTGTCCCCTCACAAAGCTGATATGTTGAATCTCTAATCCCCAGTAAGGCTGTCTTTGGAGACAGGACCTTTAAGGAGGTGGTTAAGGTTAAGTGAGGTCATAGGGGTGGGACCATCATGGTGTCCTTATAAGAAGAAGAAGAGACACCAGAGCTCTCATCTCTTTGCACGTAGAGAGGAAAGACAATGTGAAGACACGGCAAGAAGGCAGTGGTCTACAAGTCAGGAGGAGAGGTTTCAACAGAAACCAGTATTGATGGCCCCTTGATCTTAGATTTCAAGCATCCAAAACTCTGAGTAAACAAATGCCTATTGTTTAAGTCATCCAAGGCTGTGGTCTTTCATTACAGTAGATCCAGTTACTAAGAATATGACACATTTTAGACTGTGCCTGTTTATTCCCTTGTTATAAACTTGATAATAAGCAGCAATCACATTCCTTATTGCCAGTCTTCCCAACCACTGTGAGTACTGCAAGGTGAATTAATTAGTAAGAACAGATGTAACACATTTCTAAGAGATCTGCTGGCCATGGTCCAGTATCTGGCTTCACAGTGCAGGGTAAAAAAGGTACATATTCATAGGTAGAAACCATCCAATTTAGATTCACATGTGGAATCACAGAGATGGCTTTACACCCTTTTTGAATATCACAACACATTAGCACAGTTTTAGAGATAATTGGAATTTTGTGTTTAGCTAGAGATTTCATTGCAAGCTCATTACAGTTTGCAAACAATATTTACAATTTCTCATGTTTCTTTTGTAAATGCTTAACTACTTGACTGCTGTAATGTATAACAGGAGGAGAATTGAAATCTGTGTGCACCTGGTTTATTTAAATGACAAATTTTTATTCTCTGTTCTCAGTAATAGACACTGGAAAGGCAAATGGAAATCAAGTAGTTAATGAAAAAATAATGACTATAGAATTTGCTTCTGCAAACCTCTCAAGCTTTCATTATCAAAATAAAAATGATTGAGAGTAGTCTCAAAATGATATAAAGATTTCAGTCTTTTTTTTTTTGCAGTAACTCTTTGTGCAAAGTATCTGCTATCTATTTACCAAGAAATTTCCATTAACATCTCTGAAATAAAGGAACATATAAATCAAGAATTTCAATCTTGAAATAGATGATAATTATAAGATATAGCATGAAAAATCATCTCATAATTAACAAATTCTTGGCTGTACCCATTTGGACAGTGTCAGTGCCCTGGCCTAATCCTTGTAATCAGTTGTTGTTTTAGTCTGGCCAAAAAGATACAGTAAAGATGATACTGAGATTTTTTAAGAAAATGTATTATAAAATATTCACGTCTAACTACTGAAACTAAGCACCATTTGAATTAAAATATCTCAAAGTTCTTTTTCATTTGCAGCTGGAATCCCTATGATTTGAGGCTTAAAATGGTCAAAGAGTAAAACTCTGGTAATAATGACATTTAGTATTATAATGTAAGAATTATCAAATGAATGTGTAGATCCATGCAATGTAAGAAATAATCACAACTCAAAATTCTTTTAGAAATACCTATCCCTGACCCCCAAAAAATTTCCAGCAGGTATTTTTCTTACCTCAGTTACAGCATTCTTGGGTCAGAGAATTGTTATAATATAAACAATAGTTCATATTTATAGAGAACCTATTTTCCCAGAACTGTGGTACATAATGTTATAGATTATCTCATTTAATCCTCACAATGACACTGATAAGCAATGGTCTTATCCCTATTTAACAGATTTTTTTAAAAACAAAGGAGTGGTTAAGCAATCTGCCAGAGTCATCGAAGAGACAAGTACATGTCGGAGAGTTGGGCTCAGATTTTACGTCTGTTGGCACTAATATCCTTACACTTAATTGCCATTCCATAAATGCTAGTATACCACACGATTTTTGAAATCAATACTCTCTGAGATATTTTAAAGAGCTAGTAGAAAGCATATAACACTGAATTTTGTGTAATTTGGACCCAAAATATGGTTAATAAAGCTCTCCGATTTAAAAAGCAAACTTTGAATATTTATGAATAGAGAAACTGAACATTTTCTCTATAGACAAAATATAAATCAAACAAAATAAACAATAACTATACATCCCCCCAAAAAAGACTGACCAGTAGTGGATATAAATAGAAGTAACAATGGACAAAAATAGAAAAAAGGGTAATGACGCTTCATTACAAATCTGATTTAATCGATTCCTTGTAAAACCTGAATAGAAATTTTTCATGCTTACATACCTAAACTGCTTTATGTGATTCTTATTCTGTGTTATATATTTAGTCCCAGTTTGTGCTTCTACTTTTTTCAAAGGCTAAGGTAACAAACCATTTAAAAAATCTTTAAGTTGACATTTCAAACATAGACCCAACTGAGTATTGAAAATGCAATTCTGAAATTTAGAGGGGAGAAATCAGGCAAGCAGTTTCTCTTCATAAGGCTTATTCCTATTTACCACCTGAGTAACTTTCATACTACAGAAGCTCATCTACAACTAAGAGGAAAACATGGATGCTATCAAGAAGCCCTGAGATTTCTGAGGAGGTTCTTTGTCTCCCTCTACTTTCATAAATATAAAAATATAAAGAGGTGGCTATATGTCATAGTTTGTTATGGTCCACCCAAAATATCTATACTCAATTCTTACACATGTATATTACTCCTAAAAGATTTTTAAAATGTCATTTATTTATACCAAACAGACAATATCTGAAGTGAATAAGTGACTGTAAGAGAAGATCTTGTTGGTTCCTAATGTACAAAATTACAAATGACATGGTACGACTTTTTATCAGGAAAGTAAATAACCTCTCCCGCTTGCACACCACCACCAAACACCAAAAGGTTAAAATTCAGAAGAGGGAAGGTCACTCTGAAATAATATAAAATGAGGACTTGAACCCAATCAAAGAAGAAAGAATAAATATGCCAAGATTTTTCAAACTTTATGAAATTCATTACTTTACTTTAAATTCTTCATTATGTACTCTAGAATTTTGGGGTTCTGTCTGAAGACAGCTTTAGTCCTACTATTACCAGCTATGCGTATCAGCTATGCATAGTGGAGACGAAAACAAATTTTTCTTAGTGCCTAATACATGGCACTATTTAAGTGATTTAAAAGTATCTTTTGCTTTCCACAATCACTGCACAGGTAAATATCTTCCCTCTTTTCCAGATGAGGAACCTAAACCCAGGAGAGAGGTTAGAAATCCTGTCAGTTACAAAGCTGCTTCAGAGTTGCGGGCATAGTCCACACACGTACATCAAGAGCCTTTATTATGTTTTCTATTGTAGCTGCATGATTTTTGTATAAACAAGGGAATGTATTTCATCTGCTCTAAATCCAATGTAATACTAGTTCTTAACTTCTAAAAGCATCAAAGAGAAAATGAATAGGATCTTTTGCATAATTACTTTCCCCAACTCCTTGTTACATATTGTTATGCCAGAAAAAGAGAACAATAGGGGGAAAATGAGAGATTTTTTGCAAAATGGTAGTCACCCAAAAAGGATTTGTGATTCTGCTCCCCACCCCAAACCCAGAGTAATTAACTAAAGCTTTAAATCAGTGCACACCAAATTAGCTCAAAACAAATAAAAATGACAACAATATCTTTCTATCTGCAGCTTGTTTTCTATATATGACAATTCATCACTGGCTGGCAAAACCTAATAAGAATATGTGCATGTGGTTTTGCCATTTACATGATTAGATCCTTAACAGCATTGTGATTGACGAGCAACCCTTTAAAGATCTCCACCTATTGCTTATTAAACATACATCTCCATGTGTGGAAAGCATCAGCAGCAGGGGAACTGACAAGATAAGTGATGGCTAATTGGGAAAGAAAAATGGCTAGGCCTCCGTTCATTGTTTGTTTCCAATATATTGGACTGCAGAAGCGTGTGGGCCCTCCTGGAAAGTTGGACTTTACTGAGGTTTTCATTAACCTGTATCATCACACTTCTCCCGTCATCATTGCACAAGGCAGTTAAGTAAACAAATATTATAGTTAAGTAAAACAGATATAATAGACCTCTTGGTCTTGTCTCTAGAAATTTACTGCCATGGAAATTCAGCTAGTGATCTCATTTATCTCACTTTCCAAAGAGTAATTTAAGTGCCATCATCATGGTGCAACATGGTAAACTAAGTTGCCATAATTATTCATTCATTCATTCATAAAATATTTCTGGTGCATCATCTATTTTATAGGCTTGGTCCTAGGCATTGGTGTTATGAAGATAAATGAAGTATGTCTTACAAGTTCTGGCAAAGTAATGAATCTAGATGACCAAAATAAACTGATTAAGCATCCAAAATCTAAAAATTATTCTCTTTATCAAAGATATTCATAGCAATAATGAATAAAAATAAACACCTATCTTTAACTTTTCTCTGTGGTTATTGTAACATCATTGTTTTATATGGCATATAATTTTCTGCCAATAGGAAGCTGATATGTCTACTTGGTACTGAGAAATTGAGCATATGTATATGTGTGTGCTCAACATTTTAAAGGGACTGCAGAGTGGCTTGGGTTAAAATACAGAACTGTAACATAGGACTTCTCAAAGTCTTTTACTCTCTTGTGATCCTAAAGCATTTGTAGTTTAGGAAAAACTGCTTGGAGCAAGCCAAGGAAAAAATTAGGAAATGAAGAAGTATGGCTATGTATGGAGGGAAACTAAAACCATCTCGGACAAACGTCAATTGTCTATAAAAAGATTTTTCCAGAGGATTTTATTGAACTGTGAACTGTGCTGGTTGATCCAAATGAAGTTGATTATGAGCCATGAGCTGCTTTATAAGAGAGGAAATAATACATTTTCATTTGTTCAGCTAGCGATCTGCACTATTCTATTAATAGTTATTAAAACTCTGACTTAACTCACAATGGAAGACAGAGGAAAAGCTTTTGGGAAAGAAAGAGGGCTCCTATACCGAGGATGAGTTTCTCTTAGTGTTCTAGGACCTAATGGCAGCTCACATTTTCATTTAAAAATTTTTAAAAATCATCCATTGAAACTGTAATGATACTTAAAAATTTTTCTAAACATCTTTTCTTCTACACAATAATGGAATTATCAGCATGGTGTGCTTTTCCTCTGCAATCTATAGTATACATTTGAAACACTCACTTTATAGTTAATTTTGCAATTTTCCAGTCAGGTAATCTAATCACCATCATGGATAGGACTGAAACAGTATTAAAACTGTTTCAAAATGCTGTGTTTAAACACATTAAAAGCTTTTTCTTGTGAGTTTATTGAAATAGCAATGTTGTACAAGATTGTCAAATTTGTTAACCCTTGTTTATTAAGGTATGTAGTTCTCAAATTTGCTTCTCTATGAAAGGAATGTTTGAATTCCTAGGCCTAGATTTCAAGAAAGACTTCTATTGATGTTCTGGCGGTTTTTAACAGCAGGTACAATAGCAAGAAATCTTCTGTGGGCTCTGTGAAACAGCTGCATAGGAACTCCAGGAATGAAGTGAAGGAGTCAGCATAAAAAGTAGATTCTTATATATTTCGGGTAACTCTGTGAAGAAACACTAAAGGCAAATCCCATTTCAATGATTACTTTCTCTCTTCTAGCCTCAGTACCATATGTTATTTATTTTTTATAGCAACCTCTATGGGGATCTGCTCATCATTCATTAATGAAAGAATTAAAGGTCAGAAAACTTATGTTCCTTAACGTCAAATGATGATGATGGGGCTGGCTGCTTGCCCCTCTGACTAGATTACTTCTTTTGTTTAAGTAGTTCTTCCTTGTCATTCAGATCTGAGCACCACTATTACCTTGAAGAGGTCTTTCCTGACCCCTTTATTAAACAATAGCTGTACACTCTTAGCCTGTCAGTGTGTCATTACTTCATTTACTTTCTTTATGGCTTTTAGAATTTGAAATGACCTCACTTTTTAGTATTTACTTGTGTATGGTCTTTCTCCCTTTTTTACCCTGCCCCTAGAATGTAGGCCTGTGAAAGGAGAACTTTTCAATTGCTTATTGTTGTTTCTCAGCCGTTTGAACATGCCTGGCACTTAGTACTTGCTACATTAATTTTCATTTAAAAAAAATGTGTGAATGAATGAATGTATGATGAAAAAAAAAAAGAACCAGGATCAAAATCCAGGTCTTTTCATTCAATATCCAATGGTCTTTTTATTATATCACATTGCCTGAAGATACTCTAAATCTGAGGATTCCAATTGTTGTCTCTGTTCCTTTCAAGTATAAAGGAAAAATTACCCAATCCAATGTGCTATTGGTGAAATCTGTCATCAACACCCTCCTCCTGTTCTTTTTCTATCCATCAGTTTCTCTTTTCATTTAAGTTATCCAGAAGTTTCTGATGAATTAGATTATACTTAGAGGTTGTAAAAGGCTTAACCTATTTCTCTTTCTTGGAATTTTGCTATTTTTCTACCATCAGTTAACACCCCATTTATGTCCTTAATATACCTTTTATTCAGACTGGATTTCAAAGTGCCCAATAAAATCAATTCCCTTCAAACACCCTTAATTAATTTACTTCATCACAATTATCTTTTGTCACACTCATCTAAAAAACAGAAAACCCTGTGAAACCTGAATATTTGCCTAGGTACTGGCTTCTGAATTCAAATTCATGACCACAAAACTCAAAAGAAAACTTAACAATATCACTTCCATAATATTCTGGTTTTCCTATGCTCAAAAATTTCATACCTTCTCTTTCTTCAGATCTCCAATGTGATTCTCCTCCCTTTCCACCACCCCCCCAAATTTCACTCCCTTAGTGAAAAACTTGTTTTATACATTTAAGGAGGTAATCTCTTCTCTTTTTACCCTTTAATCTATCAAACTGCATCCATATCTAGACACCCTCTGCTTTGATCATGGATAAATTATTCTTGACTCCATCATAAAGTCCATCCCTTCAAATTGTGCCTGTATTACATCTATCATGGCTTCTCAAAAGTTTCCTCTTCAAATCATTCTTTTTCTTCATCCACATTATCATTTATGTTCTCTCTTAAAAAACTGATAAAAAACTATTTGACCCCTTCCACTTTTCTCTCATTCCCTTAATTTATCTTCAGAGCAAACCACTTGCCAAGATTTCTACAGCTTCATTCTCTCTTTAACCCAATCCCATTAGGTTTTTCCTTCCACCACTCTAGTAGAGACTCCATCTGAAGGTTACCAATGGCCTCTGTGTGGACATGGAATCCTCTTCTGTGTAACTGCCAGGGGCTGTAGTTGGCCGACTGCCTCTAGCTGTCAGCTTCTTCATGGCAGCAGTCAGCTGCAGAGACATGCCTGTTCCAAACAGCTGACATTCGATGACTGCACAAGTTACAAACATAAAGTCCCAGCCATTTAGCTGACTTGAGATAATTCTGGTGGTCGTGTTAGCTCTAGAATTTCCACCAGGTTGGTCAAAGCTTTGTTAGGCATTCATCACAGTTCACATCTTCCTCAGCAAGCCCTGCTTCTTTACTCCTTTCTTTCATGGGTGTTGTCCCCTAACAAACATCTTACACGTGAAACTCAGTACCTGCTTCCAGAGAATAAAACCAGTGACAGTCAGTACCAGGAGTGATGTGAGAGGCGGGCGAGGCTGTAGGAGATGGGGTTTGGTCATGAGCTGGATTACGTGCAATCTGGCAGGCAATGACAACCCATCACTCATAAGAGGGAGCACAGAGGGCACCTTCAACAAAGTGCCCATCCAGCTGAAATTTTCACTTTTGGTAAGTGGCAGAGCTGGAGATGAACTGATAAGGGCATAAACCAGCAGCTGATTTGCTGTCTTTGTTGGAATGTATGGAGAAAACAACAGATGTAAGAATGACAGGATTAGATTAGCACCACAGATGCTCCACAGCCATGCTGCCCAATAAAATAGCCACTAGAATGCCTGCAGATACTCTATGTGTACCTGAAATGTGGCTAGTTAACACCCCTGCAGATATGGCTGTTGTGTACTTGAAATGTGGCTAGTCCAAACTGAGATGTACTCTATGTGTAAAAACCACAAGAGCTTTTAAAGACTTACTAGAAAGAAAAAAACATTAAATTTAATGCTAATCACATTTTAAGATGATAATACTTTGGAAATATTGTGTTAAATAAAATATCTCATCATTTTATGGTTATTTTTGTTTATTTTTACTTTTTAAAGTGTTGACTACTAGAAACATTTGAAAGTATATATGTGGTTTGCATTATATTCTGAAGTATGATACTGTACTATAGAAAATACTATATGATATGTAGAAAATACAATATATTGTATAGAAAAAAGTTGAGATTGAATAACAGGCAGCTGAAAACCAGATACAGAAGACAGTGGGACTCCTTGGTTTTGTAAGAGGAAGTTAGCATCTGCTTCAGTGAGAAGCTGGAGAAAGCTGAAGGCCCAGTTCTGGATTTCATAGTTAGATTGTACAAACATTAAAGAAATTTAAATAACAAATGAGATCAAGGTCAGATTGGAGACATTTGGGTTCTAAATTGTGACGCCCTAGACTCTGTGAGTTTTGTGAGCCTGTGACATGGCCAGCCCTGTTGGAAGACAGTGCAAAGTCCTCTCCCATCCAAGGCAATATGTACCTATCTCAGGACCCACCCTCTGTTCCCCTCCTGGCACTAAGCCTAAAACTATGATTAAGTCACAGCACAACCATGGTGGGATGAGGTGACCTGTACCCCCAAGGAGCTGCCGTACCTAGCCAACATGTACTAATAGGGGTTGGGTAAGTGAGTACAGGGCTGGATTCCAACAGTGGTTTTTCAAGGGAGGCTGGGACATAAAATTGGATAGATCTTTGTCCACTGACATTAGTGTGGATGACAGAACTCCAAAACAGTAGAGACTAAGTGGGAACACTTACCTAACAGAATCCAAGGGGGGGGGGTTCAGTTTTGTAGCAAATGCAATAGCAGAGTGGCAGCCAAGGAAGCATGACCCACAGATGGGTGTGGAGCTGTTAACAGAACATGGCTTCTTTAGGGGCAAAATAGATAGGTTGCCAACAGGAGTACTACTCAGCTTGTTCCAGCAAAAGAACTCAAAGTTAGATCTCCAGGAGGATGAGGACAGCCATACTGATAAAAACTAGTGATCCCTTGCCCAGTTTCCAGACCTGAGCCAGTTTACAGACAGAGGGCCTATTCACTGAAAACATGGTAGTGTCTTTCGATGGAAGAGCCTCACAAGTATATGGTAAGGTGTATAAGGCAATGATTTCTCCAGTTTTTCCCCAAAGGTACTTTGGCCACTTACTTGAAGAAGACACATGCCCAGATATTTTGACAACTGTCGGTATGGGTAAAATTGCAATATTTTCAGAATCTTTCACCTGGCCTTAGTGCATCTCCTTATCAATAGGTGCTTCCAAGAGGTGGAGAGAAATAGTCCATCTCCATATCAATAAGTGTTTCCAAGGGGGAGCGAGGGCATATCCAGCCAGGAGAGGTTGGGTGGGGTCCATTTTTGCAGCCTGGTCATGAGAGACACTGGTGAACAAAAGTGGATGAATGCTTGTAAGGAACAATTGGGGTTCTTCTTTTTTTCTCTCTTTGACTAATTTTGGTTTCAAAGGTAATTTGCCTCAGGCTGGGAGAACATAATCCCCCTGGAGTTACAGCTGGGTATAGGGTCTAAGTTGACACTGACATCCAAAGGCCATCATCATGGTCTCTCTGTTAGAGTGAAGTCATATATGGGTCAGGTGGTAAATGAATAAATGCAGCTGGGATCAATGTCTTCTTTATGGTATATCCACTAGTGGTTATATTTCTCTTGTCCTTAAATGTATCATCAAGAATGACACTTAGAAACTGGTGGAGCTCTTCTATTGGATCTTTGGTCACTTGGGTCAAAGCTATAATACTAAGTGTGCCAAGGAAAGTCCCTGAATTTGTTCCCTCTATCCCCCAGTCAATAGAAAATGAAAAACACTGTTGAATCCTGAGAATGGGAGAAGGGGTTGGAGATTAGTGCCACTTCCATGGATCTAAAGGATGCA
The DNA here is from genome assembly GCF_040802235.1 of Manis javanica. Taxonomy (NCBI): domain Eukaryota; kingdom Metazoa; phylum Chordata; class Mammalia; order Pholidota; family Manidae; genus Manis; species Manis javanica. The sequence goes on from NC_133159.1 coordinate 59,205,086, forward strand.
GGTATATTTTTTCTCATAATATCACTATTTAATTCAATAGTCTGAACCCTAGAGAAACAAGATGAATCCTGGAAGACAACTGTAGGTTTAATCCACTAACAGTCCCTTTGCAGCTGCCATACCAGATGTGGTATATTTGCTAAAGCATATTAGGAACTTGGTATGAAGCCATTTTTCTGGAGCATGCATTCTTTTCTATCTCAGTCAGAAAAGACAATTAGAAACAGTTAACATTCACATGGATTGAACAATAATATTAATTTACAGCTTTGTCCCAGGGCTATGTTAAGTCTTATGCCCTCTGTCATAATTTAGTCTAAAGAGATCTGTGCCATCTGGACAACCCATAGTGCTTCACATTAACCATTATATCGATAATATTATATTGATCATGCCAAATGAACAAGAGGTATGTGGCATTCTGTAGGCCTTGGTAGAACACATGCATTCTAGAGGGTGCAAGATAAAACCTGAAGATGGGGGGCCTTCAATGTCCCAAACAATTTGAAGGATCCTAAGTAAAGACAAATTATGGCATTTCATACCTTCTAACACAAATAAGGAAGCACTATGTCCTAGTGGTTCTTTTCATGTTCTAAAAGGAACATATGTACAACATTCCATACCTAAAATGTTTATTTCATATCTAAAAATCTATTGGTTGACATGAAATGTTGACACCCACTTGAGCAAAGCCCAGAGCAGAAAAGGGATCTGCAGCAGGTCTAGGCTAAGGTGCAACAGCCGCACCCCTTGGATCATATAATGTGGCAGACTTTACGGTATTGGGGCTATTAGCAGTGGAAAGGATAACACCTCGAAATTGTGGCAAGCTCCAATGGGAGAATCACAATACAGGTCCCTATAGTTCTAAAGGAATGACATGCGATTTGCAGTAAGAGAACTATATGCCTTTCGTAAAACATCTCTTCGTGTGTTTCTGTATCCTGGTAGTGAGAGAGTGCCTCACTAAACACCGCATGACAATTGTCAGAAATTACATGATTATGAGCTTGGTCCTTTCAGATCCACCAAATCCTAAGGATTGGTGTCAGGCCCCTCACTGAAACCATCGTAAGATGGAGGTGGTACACTCGGGATGAAGCATGATCAGGACAAGAAGACCCAGGCAAGATACATGAACAGATAATTCAGAACCCTATGACTCCCAGCACTCGTGTAATAGCACCCCTTCCTCAGACCATCTAAGCCACAGAGAGGGTGTCCCAATTCCATTTACAGAAGGATCATCTTCATATGTGAGTCAAAAATATATAGTGGCTGCTCTATAGACTTAGGGTACTTGGGGTACTCTTAAACAACAGTGGTAAGGAAATTTTCTCTCTGTAAGTTGAAGCTTCAGCCAGTGAAAATAGTCAGCTACTTTGTGTGGAAAGATACATGGCCCAAAATGTGGTTACAAGGTGGCCTGTGCAAATGGCCTGGAAGTAAAAGACTGGAATATTATAGACACAGAGTAATGAGGCAGAGGCATGTGGATGGATGGTGGGAATAGGCACAAAGTGAAAAATGCTTTGTATCACATGTTAATAATATCCACTAAGACAACATCCACAATGGAAGAGGCAGTAGCAACCAAGTCGATAAAATGAGTCATATCATTGGCCACAAGACTGAGGCCACAGTGGGCATAAACACACAGCAAATATGACTTACATGTGGGCCCAATAGTATCAGCTCCTGCTTTTCAAAGCCTATGTAGCTACTGCTGCTGCTCACAGGGACAAATGCCATGCCCTGGATATGGCGCCATTTCTTGAAGAAACTAGCTACTTCCTGGCCAGTTGACTACATCATTTCCCTTGATCCTGGAAAGACCAGTGGTTTCTCAGAAGAATAAGCATCTATTCCCAATATAGGTCTGCCTTTCCTATCATTAGGGCCTTAGCCAGCTCCACTGTCTAAGGCTCACAGTGTGTTCGAGCCACTGGCATGGAATTCCACTGTTCAGAGTTCCTCGTTTACAGTAAAGGAAGTGCATGAGTATACCCATGACCCCATGAGCACATTCTCCACACAGACTGCCGACCCTGTGATGTGTCAGAAAGCCTGCTGAACGCACACGTGAAGTGCCAAGTTGCAAGCACTTATTCTGAGAGGAGGGGGTGCTATCCTTTAGTACCCAGAATATGCACTGAATCAAAACTCGATGTGGTGCTGTGGCAATGACTGGAAGAATACACAGGTTCTGAAATCAAGGGGTAGAATCCAACTCTCTATTCACACGACAGCTCCCCTTGACTGCTGGAACACATGCATCAGATTCAGGCTCAAATGTTCCAGGTCTAAAGAGTCATGGAGATGCTTCCCTCCAGAGTCCAGATTTCTGCATAATTTCTTGGTCAAGGATTAAACAATTCTTTATAGAAAGATAGGTCTTGACTACATCCATTTTCTTCTAAAGAAAACCAAATCCCCATCCAGTAAGGTATCATCTTGCCCTGAAATCTAGATAAGATGATCACAAATTATTCCTAAATTGACTATGGTTTATTTCACCATAGCCATGGTAACCTTGTTATATCCTTTCTCTCACCCTCGGTAGAAGTAATTGTGATAGAAAATAGATTTGGGAAGGTAAATAAACATTAAATGCTTAGGAAATATTTAATTTTCTAAGCAAAGAGGAAAACAAACTGCATTTCGAGGGTGATCCTTGCTGCCAAAGCTTATGAACTTGAGGTCTTTTATATATTTTTATTCTTCCATTCTCTGCACACATTTTTTTAGACCTGAGCCTATAATGTAAGGACAGGTTACCTAAATTTCAGGAAACTTATGGGCTCACACCAGAGTTTCCAGTCAGTGTTTTGTTCCTTTTCCCATATTTCCAGAATTTTTATTTCCTTATGAAAAGACTGTACAGATAAAGTGTTGAGAAAACAGTAGCAATGATAGCAGATTTACCACCTGCCCATTTACTGCCTCTAGATTTATGGCCAATGCAGCCTATTTTGCCATCTGGGTCAAAGTCATATTTTCACTGGAAATATTTTGGTAAGTTATTGCTGGCATTTTTTACATGCAGGTGGTGATCACACAGGTTTTATGACACTTTCATAACTGCACGTCTGACTGAAGTGCACAGAAGCTAATCTTTTGTGAATGTCTACAGAAGCAATTCGATGAAATGGAATGCACTGTATTCATTACATTTACCAGTGTGGGAGGGACTCTTTTAACATAAAAAGTAATCCTTAGAAAGGTGCCAAGTCATCTTCCCTGTTTGTTTCCCAAAGTATAGATTGTTGTACTCAGAAAAAACAATTGGCTATTCTTGGGCATCACAGCTAGTGTCGTCATCTATTAGAGTTTCAGACTTGGTGCTGGGTATCTGTTCAGAAAAGCACCAAAACTAGTTAATTTTGATGCTAGCAATTTTCTCATCTTAGCATTATTATTGAAAAAAATATTGAAAAAAGTGTTGCAACCTGGTTTGTATATTTTGTTTTGGTAGTTATATAGATGTATTGTGAAGAAAAGACTTATGATTATGTAAGAGTTATTGGTGAATAGATAAGGCATGAGATTCATAATAAGGACACCTGCATTCTGATATAAATTCTGTAACTCGAAAGTCATATAATCTTACCAACTCTCCCTAAGCCTCTATTTTCTCTTTTGTAAATGGAGGAAGAAGGTGATAATATAAACTACATAGTTTTTAAAAATTGAAGTATAATTTACCGAACAGATCTTAAGTGCTCAAAGCAATGAATTTTGACATCTGTAAGCTTCTGTGCAACTATCATCCAAAACAAGATATGAATATTTCCATCACCCCTGAAAATTTTATCATGTTCCTTTCCAGTCTATCCCCGGCTCCCTCCACACACAGAAGAGGCAATCACTTTCTGACTTCTGTTACCATAGATTAGTTTTGTCCATTCTTTGTCTATTATATGAATAGAATTATGTAGCTTCTTTTGTTCATTATATGTAATATTTGTCCATGATCATGTATCATTCATTTGTTCTGTATTATTGCTGAGTAGTATTCTAATAAATGAATATACAATTTATTTATCCATTCTCCTGTTCATAGATATTTGAGTTATTTTCAATTTTTGACTTTAATGAGTTAGGTTGCTATGGGCATTTGTGTACAAGCCTTTTGTGTATGTATGTTTTCATTTCTCTTGGTACATTTTCAGATGTGGAATTTCTGCATCATAGGGTAGATGTGTGTTTAATTATATAAAAATGTGGCAAACAGTTTTCAAAAGTGGTGGGCAATTTTATACTCCCATTAGAAGTTCTAGTTGTTCCATATCTTTGCCAACACTTGGTACTATCAGTCTTCTCTACTTTAGTAATTCAAGTGGATATGAAATAGTACCTCATTAATTTTTAATTTGCATTATCTAGACACTAATGAGTCTGAGCTTCCTTTCATATGTAAACCACACAAAATTTAGACATGGTTTAAATTTCCTTCAGAAAACATTCTGGTTTATAGTCTCCTTTTTTTCTCTTGGTATTTTATGTATCTGCAGCTTTTAAAAAAAACATATGTTTTAATACCATTTACATAGGTTTTAATTCAGAAGATCTAGCATAAGACTCTGAAATATCACTCTGACTAACAAAAGAACCACTGGGTTATACTCAACATATCTGATAGTTTTCTTTTTTAAATCTATGTATTAGATCTTTAAAAAAGCAATATAGATAATAATTAAGAGCACAGAATTTAAAATAAAGTCTAACTATTGGATCTAACTCCTATTTACTGTCCATGTAACTTTTAGCAAGTTACCTAATCTCTCAAAACCTCAGGTTCTTCATCTATAAACTGAGGGTAGTTAGAGTAGTGACCCCATAGGATTATGAGGAGGATCAAATGTAATGATGCATATGAAATGGTGACCATTATGCCAAGTGCATAATAAACACTCAGTACACATTAGAAGGAAAGAGAAAAAATGTGAAAACATTATGAAGGAGCTAAACAAATCAAAACATGTAATGTTAACATCTTGATATATCTCTTTTACATCTACTATTTAATTGAATCATAAACGTCTGATAATCTTCCACCCCCACCAAATTTTTTTACTTTGTTTCACCTTTCTTTCACCTATACCATTTTTGTGGATTGATAATGTTGTCCCAGGTCTTGGCATTTTCATTTTGCATAAACAATGTATGTGATGGGTGGTGGAAGGTTTGCTCCTACTAAGCTGCTCACTTTACCAGTGGGAGGTCTCATGCACATCCTTTGGTTGCCTCCCGCAGTTCCCTGTTTGCATCTCATGTTCTGATATAAAATTGTTTGGTCCTTGTTTCTGGATTTTCTGCTGTCTTTTCTCTTCCCTTCATACATTAAATGAAAATATACAATTAAGCATTCTCTCTTCCTGCATCTATTTTTAAAAAATCTATGTATCTGTTTATCTCAACTCCATTAGCATTCTCATGATGATATTTTTGATTATCAGCATAAAGTTTATTTTTCCTACCACAACAGCCATGATTGTACCTACTAACCATTCTATTCACTAAATCTACTCTCTCTTTTTTAATGAAAACATCTGTTTTACACATTTGAGATTCTTTCTGCTTCTGGCTTTTTGTTTTGTTTTACAAGTCAGCTGTAGTTTCCTACTTAAATGAGCCTTCTTTTATTTATCTGAATAATTGGTGGTCAACAAGACCTGCATTTTCTCCAAGTAAGCTTAATTACATTTTCATTTCTGTAAGATTATATGTGAGCTTATGGGAGTAAGGAAGCAAGATTTTTCCTCTTTTCTCTGTTAAAAGGAGTGTATTTGTAGTTTGTAGTCTTGGTTTCAACCTCACAAGACAGTTGGCTTTTATTTATGTGTAATAAAAGTATGTAACCCAAAAGGAAATTTACTTTTGAGTTGTTAAAATTTTCTGCTTATTGATAAAGGCAAGGTTAGCAAATTACCTACATAACTATATTTCTACAATATCAAATATCAAATATCAAAATAAAATTACTCTTGTTATGGAATACATTTTAGTACACTAGTGAAATCTGGGGATAATGACAAAGGTTAAAAAAAACCACATTAAATGAAGACTTGCCTATAGATAACACTTTATTAATAATGAGAGTCAATACCCCTTTGGTGAAAAAAGGTGAAAACAACTAACTCATTAATAAGGCCTTTAGTAAGTGTCTGCTTTTAAACCCATACTTTTTGCTCATAGCAGTTTCCACTATTGGCTTTTCTCCTTTGACAGTGGTTTCCAAAAACATGAGAATAATGGTGAAATAGTTTAGTATCTAATAATTAAGAATATCCAACTCAAATCCAATAATTACATAGAAATTTTTTTTAATCTTTAGTTTTGTTTCCTATTTTATCTATTTAAGAAATAGAGCAGAGAGAAAAAGGAAAATTTTTCCCTTGAGAAATACATACAGCTTTTTACTACTAAAAGATAGAAACAATCCCAACTTTACCTATGATTAGTAAAGTTTGATTAACAGCTGAAAATTCTCACAAGAATGACTAGCCTCCCCTTTTCCAAGTAAATTAAAGGGTTAGCATCATTTGCTAACAGTTATTTTTTCATACAACCTCGTTCAATCCATGAAGAGACTGAAAAACTCAGTAGATAATAATTTTTCAATTTCTGATGCCATAGATTTTTCCCTACAGTTTGTGACTCGGGGTTTTCATGGTAGATACCAACAGAGAGCGAGAGGTGACTAACACCAGTATTTGCTGGATCCTTTTCATCAGTGTCTTAAATATATATTTTTTATTACTGCTCTCAGTTTATCACCCAGAAAATACAGACATTAAAAACAAACAAAACGACATCATGAAACTCTTCTTTAAGACATTTATTTCCAGAGTTAACTATCTGAAGACAAAAATAAGCAACACAGAATTATTGCTTTTTTGTTCTCCCAAAACTTTGCTCCCTTCTTGGGTCAGAATTACTATGCAACTACACAAAGAAAAAAATTGTGCACTAAAAATAAACAGAAATATCACAAATTCTTCAAAATGTTCTCTTTATCTCAACTGACCTAGATAAAAATACCAATTCAATGCCAATTATAAATATGCAAAAAAGAAAAATAACTGGAACAAAATCTAAGGTCAAATCAAAAGTCCAGCAAATAAATACATCATTCCTGATAGTTTCTGTAAGAATTCAATAATTCCTTTCTCACGTATCTAAAACCTCAGAATCAGATAAACAGGAGCAATTCCTTTTAAAGCCAGAGAGGTATTCAAATTATGGAATTATACCATTATCATACTATGTAATAAGTAGAATAATAAAGATATGGACTCAATATTTTGGGGTAATTGGAATGGAATAACTCATTGGTTGTTACTACTCTGTATTATAATTCTTCACTTCTCTTCAACTAGAAGAATTTCTGAGCAAGACTGTTTTTTATATTTGTGGGTACGTTCAATGTGTTTAAAGTACTTCTGTACTTATTGTTAGCACTCAATAAATGTTTAAAAAGTTTATTTAGCCTTGAATTAGTTTTATTTTCACCCCTCCAAATGAAAAGCAGGGGTAGGCACAAAAAGTAAAGAAAAGAGATATAATAAAGAGAAAAAAGCAGTTGGTTTTTAGGTCCCCAAGGGAACAACTCAGAGTCAGACCCTGTTGTTGTTACACAGACTTTTGACCTTTTCTTTTTCTCCCGCTACAAAAGATAGGTTTTCTCTCCTTTCCTTTGCTTCTTTTATTTTTTTCAAATGTTCCCTTATACGATCCACACAGCTCCCCACAATTCCACTCTGTCTTTTCATTCTTCTAATGAGTATGTTGGTCATGTCTGTGGGATACAAGTCCACATTGCTTCATATTTCCCACTAACCTATGCCTATTGCCATCAGAGACTGAATTCTTGAGTTTCTAACTTTCTAGCAAAGTACACCTGCTGTCCTGCACTCCACAGGAGCTGCTGTTTGTTCTGATTCTGTGTCATTATTTATTGCCTGCAGTGTGAGCTGTGCTCCTTCAAGGAAAAATGGTTTGGCTTATGTTTTCCTCACAATCAATGCACAATGAATACTACTGGCAGATGAGTGATGAGAGGAGGCTGAGGCCGGAGAGCCAAGGGCCTGTGTATGTTTTCAGGGCCAGTCCATTCACAAAGAGGGACAGAGAAACACAATCGCACTTGGAAATTGTATAGCATATGTCCTGTCTCATCTCAGTCTATCGCAACAATTGAAGTCTGAATCCAAATTAAGTTGGAAATATGCCTTCAATATACTTCATGATTTTTTTTAAGTATTCCTGAGTTTGGAGGTTACAGGAGTTTATCTAGATTTTGATGCTATGTAATATCAAACTGAAATCAATTAGAATTAAATCCCCAAAGGTTTTTTGTCATATTGTAAATTCCTTTCACTTTCTCTTCTATGAAAAATTAAACTGAAATCATTTCTTCTGAAGTTGAACAGATATTGGACCTAGCATATCTCTGGCATCACCATCCAGTGAGTAAGACTCTATTACATTTCCAGCAATACTCCAAAGCTCAATGCAATAAGTTCCTATCAACTTGATAAGGTGGACAGCTAGTCTTTTTCAGAGATACCAAACTCCAGTTATTTCTGGCAGAGGGTTCTGATCTGTAATCAAAGCTGCTGCCTACAGCTCTGCAATTTCTCAGCTCTGGACCCTGAGTTTCCAAACACCCTTTTCATCACTTGACCTCTGTGATCTAACCCATAATTAGGTGCTCATTTCCACTGAAATAATAACCAAAGTGTCAGAGACTAAATATTTGTGTTCCCCACAGTTTGTATATTGAAATTCTAACACTCAAGTTGATGGTATAAAGATGTGGGGGCCTCTGAGAGATGAGTAGGTTGTGAGAGTAGAGCTCTCATGGTGGAATTAGTGACATTAATAGAAGAGACAGGAGAGAGCTTGCTTCCTCTCTCTCTCTGCTCTCCCCCCTGTGAGGATACAGCAAGGACTGTCATCTACACAATAGGAAGACAGTTTTCACCAAAAATCCAACCATCCTGGCATTCTGATCTCCCACCTTCAGCATCTGGAGCTATGATAAATACATTTCTGTTATTTATAGGCCAACTAGTCTTTGTCAGTTATAATAGCCTGAACTAAGACACAAAGATCTCCTCCCTCTCCAGCCAGTAAGGAAAAAAAACCCTCTGTTCCCTTTACATGCTTTTTCCAAGAACAGAGATCTCACAGTCTGGTCCTTGAGTCCACAGTGAAATGTCAAGTGCTGTTCTAAATACTGCAGCACAATCCTTCCCAAGGTGGAGTGGCCAGGGAAACATCAGGCACAGCCTTTTACTACCCAGAATAATTACTCTCCCTGGGAGCTTACCCAACGTTACCAGATTTCTTTATTCTGTGGTGGTTTTCTTTCAATAACCTCATTTATCTTTTCCTCTAATCTTTTTCAAAGGACATCAGCCCATCAAAAAAGTTTATACAAATCAACCTCAACTGTGGGCTAAGTTCAAATCCTCTCCCACAGCATAGAGGGCCCTCTGTACATCAGGGAATATGCCTGGGTATCTATTTCAGGGTCTCCAAACCTTTCAAGATGTACAAAGGACCTTTGGAGGCATGATGAAATGTTCTGAATTTTATCTCTGACTCATATTTTTATTATTTAATTCATTCATATAACAGATAGTTACTGAATATCTGGTTGGTGTCAGGCATTGCTTCAGACTAAGAGTTAAGCTTTTTCTGTAAAAGGTCTGATAATAAATATTTTCGTATTCAAGGGTCATAAAGTTTGTGTTGTAAGTATTCCATTCTGCTTATTATAGCACAAAGACAGCCATAGATAATATGTAAAGTAATGAGAGTTTGTTCAATAAGCACAAAGGGGGATGGGGAATATTTATATGGGAAAGTTTGAAATCCCATTCCCTTAGCATAGTTCTCTATTTTATTCCATATTGGTATTTCCTTTCTGAGCCACAACTAAGTTTAACTCTCAGTTGTTATAATTCAGTCATTCACTCAGGAAATATTCACTCAGTATTTTCTGTGTGCAGAATACCATGTGCTACAGGGAAATATAATGATATAAACCAAATTTTCTGCCTTTAGGAAGATCACAACACAGTTGTGGGGAAAAATTGTATGCCATTAATCCCATCTGGATCAAGGAGTTCTAGCAATAGTTTGACCTGTTAAATTAAGAAACATTTCCAGAGATTGACTCTACATTTCTCAAAGTAGCCTTAGGATGAGCCCATCGCATGAACTATGAAAATAAAACATATAGTAGCCTTCTTTGATTTGATAGGCACCTACATAAAGATGTAAACAAGAAAATCCATATTCTGTCTTTTAGCACGTTTTAGCTCAGTCAGTTATTGCTATGATAAAATCATTCCTTAGAAGCCCAAACATTCAAATCACCAGGTTCTCAGTACCAGCACTGTGCTAATATACAACTGAAGGACTGAAAGGTCTATTAAGATACAGTTTCTACACTGAAGGAATTAATCCCCAAACATTTCAACTATTTGGTAAGAAAATAGTTACAAATTAAATACATTCTTTGAATTCACCAAAGCCCCTTTATTCCAAGGCCAAGTGTGTTAGTCCTTACATTTCTCATCTTTAGATACCTGGTGTATTGCTAAACTTCTATTCTGGCACAGAGTTAAGCATTTAGAGAAGCGAGAGATGTAGTAAATACTTTGAAGTAGTTTTCATTGAGAACCTACCATGAGTCAAGCATTTCTGGGCACATGGGGCTACAAGGTTGTACAAGAAAGATTGATATCTATCATCAGAAGGCTCATTACTAAGGATGAGACATAATCATGGGAATTATGATTATGTTACAGCACATTGTGATAGGTGCTGTGCCTGAGTATTAAAGGGTGCTACAGAAACACAGGTGATGTGAGTGTGAGCTGAAGTTGTTAGAAAAGATGTTGGGAGAAATAGAATTTGCACTGGTCTTTGAAGATAGGAGTAGGATTTCTTTAAGAGAGGGGATACTGAAAAAATTTGTGGTTAGAAGAAAAACACAAAAAAACAACAAGGCAGGCATGAGCCTACTGTTTATAAGTGTGATGTCCATGGGGTATGTTGGAACTAGTGGGGTCCCTGGTTTGAAGGGAGTAAGATGTATTAATTAGAATATGTTTTTTAAACTGGTAAGAGGAAACAGCTCTAGGATACTGAATAGGAGATAACATATGGAAAGTAGGGTTTTAGGAACATTGGGCTGATATAAATATGCAAAACAGACTAGAAATAGTGGAGATCTGAGTGAGAAAATCCACTGAGCACCCTTGCAATAAGCACAAGCCTAGATCGGCGAGGTGGTAATGGGAAAGCAGAGAAGGGCAGAAACTGAAAGACAGTTCAAAGGAGGAAATGACAGGATGCCAGGACAGACTGAATACTAGGTTTGAATGAGAGGGAAGAGTAAAAGATGGTCTGGAAGAATGGTGATACCTGTGACAGAATCAGCATAGCACTATGAACTGACAACTAGATGATCAAAGTGACATACCACTTATGCCATATGTCTGAAAGCTCTTCATCAGAGATACAGAGCTGAAAGGAAAGTTGTCTCTAGATTTTCTTTCTCAGGAGTATATGGGTAAACGATGAACTTTACAAAAAGAAGTCCTCTAAGGCACTTGCTGATGTGACCTCATGTGTCAAACCAAATTAAAGGCCCATGGAGTGAGGGTCAACTCTGATGTCTATACAGTTTAGAACTGCAAATAGACATCACATTTCCCTTGTGAAGTTTCATCCAGGTCACCTATAAACCATAATAAAACATCAAATAACAATACTTCGTAGCCCTTCAATAAAGATTTGCTGAACTTGACTGAGTATAAGGGGGTTAAAAACAAGTCAGTGGGAATTAGGTCTAACTCTTTAACATTGCACACCATGCAAGCAGAGTGCAGAAAGAATGACTTCAATAAATCGTAAAGACAACACCCAGTTAGGAAAAATGGGACAGCCTCTTCTGAAACTCGAGTGTTAACTGCATTGCAATGACTCCATGGAGAATTTCAACCAGGGACACCCATCATATCTGGAATTTGTTTCCTTTTTTACTCTACTTAAATGGTTGTCTTTGAACAAGTAGTCTTGGTGACAACCAAATGTTAAGAACATGCAGTGTTATCAAATAACTGGGCCTCTATATATTTGTGAATTCACAGTGAAAAGAACCCGGCATTTCTTGGGCTCTGAGTACACTGATACATGGAAATACAAGTATTATAAAAAACAGATCCAGAGATGTGACATAGATGGAATGCATTTTCACTATTTCAGCCAATAAGGAGAAACTACCTATTTTCATCTACATAGGCTATTTTTAAGATCATCAGCAAACAGAATTCGTATTGCTATTGTTTACTATGTATTTATTCACAGTAATATAAATGCAAGTCAAATACAGCAAGATCATTTTTTTTAACCTGAGGAAAGTATTCCTTGCACCTGTCAGTGAAAAGGTGTTGGGAATTTTCTTTATAATAAGAAAATAAAATAGATCTTGTAAATTCTGAGTCAGACCCTATTGTTTTCTAAAGGCAAATACCATTAACTCTCATCAATGGTTCCATCTCAGGAGTTAGAAAGAGAAAATTATACACTGTGAGAGAAAAGAAAACTTATTTCTCCATGGTTGGTCAAGCCAGAATTCTCTACAGAATCTTTCTGGAAAAAACCAGTGTTTTGATGAGCTGGAGGCAATGGAAAAGAAAGCAGAGCTGCATATAAAACAAATGGCAAATGCCATTTTGCGTTGGTGGCTCTAGCATGCTGGTACTTGCTATGATTCTGTATTTTGTCTCTGGCAATATATAAAGCTGGATTGATCTTTCATTATTTGACTTGGGCTTATGGCTATACTAATATTTGGTGCTATAAACCAGTTGTACCACATTTATACTGTGCTCTCTACAGAATGGGTTGAAGAAATTTGGTTCCAAGTCCCATTCTTAATACACTCAATTATTTTGACAAATTGTTTTAGAACTTTATGGGCTTTTCCCTTTAGATCCATAGCACTCTCACTGCAGCATAAGTATAGCATTTAAACTAGGGCATTTCCAATTAGTCTGTATCCCTATGAATAACTTGCCTTGTTCTCCCTAAATTATTTAACTACAGAGATTTCCTGAAATCATAGATTATTTTAAAATTAATTGCATAATAGTGCCAAGCACCGGGTCTACCATATGGCAGGCACTTAATAAATGTTTGTTGAATAAATAAATGAGTTTTGCTTCAGTTTTGGATTTTGGTCTTTTTAGAATGTTAACCAAATAAACTGGCTTGTGTTGGAATGTGAAGCCACCTCCATGGACACTGGAATTTCCTTCACAAAAACGTGTCTTGATTCATGATTTAAAGATTGCACTGGAAGTATGGAGAAATTTATACCTAGATCTTCATTAACTGGCAGTTACTTAACTTGTTCCCTTCTGAGCAGGACACTGATCTGTGCATAAAGTCATAAAATTTGAGAGTAAATACTTTGCCTACCATTACAATGTTACTGTAACAGAGCTTCATTATGTCTGAAATGTAAATTCCCACCAAATAGTATTTATTTGAGATTTTAGGAGACAACATATAAGTATCACTTGTCTGTTGCTGTGTAAAAAAACACCAGAAGCTTGGTGGTTTATTTATTTTTACTCACAAGTTTACTGAATGGCTGGGTAGTCTTTGCCTGGTGGTTGGATAGCTGCCAGGTAGGGTGATGCGGGTAAATGGGCCATGCTTTTCCATCAACCTTTCCTCATGGTATGGCCGAGGTTCAAAAAGAACTAGTGACCTTGTACTAGTTTATCTCTTTGTACTTCAGTTTTCTTTTCTTTAGAATGGAGTTATTGCATTACTGAGAAGTTTAAGCCAGATTTTATTTATCTATCTATATAAATATCTATATATCTATATCTATCTATATCTATCTATCTATCTATCTATCTATCTATCTATCTATCTATCTATCTATCTATATATATATAATATCTGGTATATAGTGAACCTGGTGTATATATGTGTGTGTGTATTACATTTAATTAACTTGTTTATTTTAGTGAGGTATAAGATCATAGAAGCCTGGCCTCTCATATAACTAGCAGACAACAAAGGAAAGCAAATGTTAGGTGGCTGACTAGGCTCACTCATTTTCTCACACTGCCCTCACCACCTAATCTATGTACCACATATTACTAGATTTTTGAGTTAAACCAAATAGACAAAATTCATGAAAGTTACATCTGCATGTGCCATTTTGAAGGAAATTCCAAGTATGTAATGAGAGTTTAATTTTCTTCATCTTGTACTATGTTATTTTGTTAGGTTTTATTCCTAAACCTTAGCTGTGTGAAGTCATAGAAAAGCATTAACTTTAGTTATGTAAGTTATTTATATATATATATTGTTATAATATAAGGAACTTTGCATTGTTAATATAAGGAACTTTGAGAAATTAATCTTCCTCTAGAGCAGTGAAATACCACATTTGCCAAAATTATTTTATGTCTATACTTTAAGTGCAGACATAGTTTGGGAAAACATTGCAAGCCAATTAAACATTTATTTGGGTATATATCAAACTTAGGACTACAGAGATCCAATTTTAAAAAAAACAAGAAAGGAAAGGAAATCCTTGTTTTAAAAAAAGTTTAAACAATATTACACCTTTATTTTTGCCAACATTCTAATATACATTAATATACATTGTAATATGTAGTACTCCATGTTACTGTTAAGCAAAGAATAACAAACAAAATCTAACCAATGCTTAATTTCTTCCCTGCCATCCATTATTACCCTCTCCCAGAAATTCTAAGCAAAGGAATGTGGCAAAATCAAATCTGATGATTCAATCCCCTGTACAGGCACATAGCTATATTTGGCAACATTTCTAAAAAGCAAAGGAAAGAAGGATGGAAGGGAGGGAAGGAGAAAAACAGGAACAAAAGTTGTACCTCATTGTATTCAGCAAAATTTGAATTGTGCCAAACTCATTCTTGTATTAGTAGGTTAAATTAAGAGCTGGCTGATCTATTTATTGTCTTCTATGTTCGAGCAGCCTCTCCCTTCTTCCACCAATACTAACCTAGCCCAGACTGCTTTGGAATTGCTTATGAGAAGTAGTTGATAAAAATATTAAATATACAACCAACTACCATTTGTACAAGGATTTCTATATGTCAGCACTATTCCAGGCATGTTATTTATCTTTGTTTCTAACAATAAACCAGCGAAGTAGATATTCTTCCAATTTTATATATAGGACAGTTGGCCAACCATTAAGAATAGGACCTAAGGTTCAAATACAGGTTTCTTTCAATCCAGACTTTATGTTCATATTATAAAAATAACTGAACACTGACAATATCTTGTCAGCCTTTTTTTCTTGAAATTCATTCTTTATCTTTTCTAGAACATTCGCTGATGTTTGTTGTCCTCTTGTTATTACTCTCCACAGTGTCTGTATCTCCCTTTTAATAACAGGCCTCTGCTTGAACACAGCAATCTACTCACCCCATATTAAATAAAAAGTAGGTAACCTTATGTTTTCTACATAAAATGTTCTTTTTATATTTGTGAATATACAATTGCAATTCCCCTGCCACTGGCACAACCTTAGTTAACATCCATTTAGAACAGTAAAGCAAGGTACATGAAATTATTGTTACTTACTCATCATTGGGACTCATTTAATGAGAGAAAATCACTAAAACACATAATCTAGTTCCTTCAAATAAGAGTGACAAGTTCTACTTTTTCTAAACGCTTTAGAATCCCTGGGTAATAACCCATTTGTTCACATTATTTGAAGAACATTTCTGAAAAAAGTCATTTTGTTTTTCTATTTTATGGTCTAGTTTTTCTTTTTTCATCTAAAATAGTAGAGATTTCAAAATATGTATTTTATTTGTAAGTTATCTAGAAAATCATAAGCATAGTCTTTTGAGAAAAATACTCACTTTACACAAAAATTAATTTGGATGATACAAATAACCCAGAAGTAGACACCAAGGGGGAAATAATAATGCTCTATCATAAAGGTAAAATGCATAATAAATTATTTTTAAAAAATATAACCACATAAAAAAACATGATTTTACATACTTTGTGAGGTTTGGATTCTTTTGAGAACGAGTTATGACACTGTGAATGAACCCTTTCTACAGAAAACTATATTTATGCCTATCTACAAACCATTAGGGTAGAACCATTACTCATACCAAATAAAGAACTCCAAGTTTTGATGAAGGTAAAAATCATGGTAAATTAGGATAGTAAGAATCCCACTGGGAAGTATTTAGGTCACAATAGGTTGTACCTAGTATACAGATGAGCTAAACAGGAAATATAAAGGCATATTGTAAGTCTTTGGCAGTGAGTGTGAAGTGTTTTCTTTCATCCAGAGTAGTCTTGAACTCTACTCTGTTAAACATTTTCAGAAATGATCTGCAGTTGATTGTTACTGGCATTAATTAAATTCTTAGATGAGAGAGGATATCAAGCAATGAGACATCATATAACAGTACAAAATGCCTAGAAAAAAAAGGCCTGAAATTAATCAAGTGAGATTTAATCTTGAATTGCCAAGACTAGTATTTGATTAAAAATTAGATCCAATAAAAGTTGAAGTAAAATTAAAAATTGGTTTCAATAAAGAGATATTTCCAATAGTTAATACAAAGTTGATTTGATACTCTGTAATGGGCTTTAAGAACTTGTAAGCTACTTTAAAAATAGAAATGAATATAAAATCCTCATAATAATCATCATGTAAAAGTTCCAGTGGCAAGCTGACCACCAGAGACAGTTGATATGTTATGGGAGATCTGTGCTATAACAGAACCTTTATGGTCATCAGATACCTATCTAACAGAAGGTACAAGGGGTCCAATGAAGAATCCTTAGAGAAGATTTAAAAAGTATAGCTGAATGAAAAGACACTAGATTGTATGACAATTTTCTCCAAACTCTTCAAAGGAACCAAACTTTTCTAAAGAAGCTTTAAAAAATTAAAAGCCTAGAAAACAAAATCAAGATAGACAACCAGATACAGTTTAGAGGCAGATACAATTTTGATTGACTGCTTTTTCATTAGCAGAACTGGGTTTATCATTTGCAAATATTCCAGAGCATTTGAAGTTAACCAGTGCATTTAAAATTTTCTCCATAAGAAAATCCTCACCCTCATTTCTGCAAATATTTCAGTTTGTTTCTGGAGAAAATATACTCACAAAGTATTCTTCAAACTGCTTCTTTTGCAATAGTCTCAGAGCCTTTACATTGTTATTTTTTAAGAAGATACTGAAACTTGAGTTACATAATTACAGCTTTACAAACTCAGTCCTCTATTTTGAGGTTCTTAGTGGCGATTTCTTTTTACTAGTATTAGAATAATGGCGAAAGAACATAGCTGCAGGTGATGATGTAAAATAGATACCAAACAAGTATAATAAGGCTTTTCCATTTTTAGCAAATGTGATTATATGCATTATCTCCAGAGCGGATTTCTTTTTCTGTAAATATAATTCCTGGAAGAGCTTGCTTTATGGAAGGACTATAGAAGTGGGCTCAGCTTGATTTTCTCTCTAATACCTGATTTAAGTAAATTAGGAAACATTGTACATCAACATCTGTAGGATTCTGCATAATGAGTAAAAAATACGTTCAACTGTTGTAAACATGTTTAGAGTTTTGCTATCATAAATACTTTAAAATCATCATGTAAAAGTTACAGTGGCAGGTGGTTCAGAACCACCACATCATTAGATTATGTTAAAAGTCAGTGTTTTTCTGTAAGTTCCGAAGTAATTCTATATTTAATCAACAGAATTTTTAAAAACAGTGAAAAGATTTCTGATGAGTAGATTCACTCTGTTACTGAGCTTCATTCAAAAAGACTGACTCCCTTTTCAATAACATTAATGGGTCTCAGTGGTATTTCAGACATGAAGACAAAAGCTTTTACTATTCTCTTTCTCCACTGTTACATTAAAAAATCAATGATATGGTATGCCTAGTTTAGTTTCTACTTTAAACATTTAAAAAAGTAAAATAAAAAGAAGACTTCTGCTCCATAAAGGTTATGGTACTCATAGTAATCATATCTTAAAAAGGTTCAGAGGCTGAATGACCACATTGAGAAATTTGGAAGGCTGTAGATAGGTTTGTGCCATGACAAAGCTTCTTTGATGGATACTTTTATGTGTCAACTTGGCTGGGCCACAGTGCCCAGATATTTGGTCAAACATTATTCTGGATCTTTCCGTGTGTGTGTTTTGTTTTGGGCTGAAATTAACCTTTAAATTGGTGGACTTTGAGTAAAGCAGATTGCTCTCCCTAACCTGGATGTGCCCCATCTAATCAGTTGAGGGCCTGAATAAAAGAAATGACTGACTTCCCTCAGCAAAAGGGAATTCTGTCAGCTTTTAGATGGTCTTTAGACTTGAACTGCAACATAAACTTTTCTCTAACACTCTAGCCTGTTGGCCTGCCCTGCAGATTTGGGATTTGCCAGCCTCCATAATCACGAGCCAATTCCTTAAAAGAAATCTCTATGTGTACGTATGTGTGTAAATATATAATCCTAATTAGTTCTGTTTTTCTGGAGAACCTTGACTAAAACATCATGTATGACAATCAGAAACCAACTCACTAGAAGAAAAGGGGTAGCATGAGAAATCATTAGCCAGAGAATTATATAAAGTATAAATGTCTCTTCAGCTTCTGTATAAAAATGTAAAATTGAAATATGAATTTAAATTTAAAGACTTTATTTTTGGAAGAAAATGTATTCTTCCCCCATTGGAAAAGGGGCATAACCACTTTCTATAATTACAGTATTCAAGAATTAGGTCTTTAAAGAATATGACCAAAAATTAGATTCAGTTCATTAGGTCATTGTTCACCATGGATCTCAAAACCCAATTTGAAAGACTGAGATGGAGAAGCATGTATCTATGTCTAGCAACAATTATCTCCTCAGTTACTCTCTCTCTGGGTACATCTGTGCACATCTTTGACTCTGGGGACAACATGCTATCACATGACTCAGTATAATGTGGTGGTTCTGAGCATCCATTCTGGGTCACAATGCTGGAAGGTTAAGCTCTCAAATCCTCAGGCTCCCCAATAATACCTCATACTCTCCAATAGGGGGATTATGTATGAACTGCTTTTCACACAGAACATTGTAGGGGTCCATTTCTTGCTTTTAGCTTCCTTAAGGCACATGAATGGTGTCTGCATTTCCACCTCCCACCTGCCTAAAGATCTCCTGGCTCAGTGCTTTTTACCTGGTCAATTAGTCAATAACTAAAAATAACAGCTACCAGTTATTTTCTATTTGCAATATACCAGAATGACTTTTCAAAAATTCTCTCAAAATCCCTTTACAGCAGGTGGTATTATCCCCATTTTGGATGAGGAAGCCGAGGCTCTGAGAGTAGTAGCATTGGGGATCACATGGATAACAGTAGAGTCGGTGCTAATTCAGGTCTAAATCAAAACTACACTCACTGTGCTTGCAACTCCCTGTCCCTGCCTATTAGCTGATTGGTAATAGGCATTTGTTAGTTCCAATATCACATGGGAAGTTGCCATCGATCACAATATTCTCTCCTTTTATTTTCTTTTTGTGCTGCTTGGTTATCTGGCTCTGTCACACTTTGGGAGCTAAAAGTCTGGCTGTTACAGCTTGTTAGTGGAACAGAGTAAAAGGGAAGATTATGAAAATGTCTTCCCTGGTGATTCTTTTCAAAGGAAAAATACACATTCTGTTGAGCTTAATTTTTAGATTCATTGTGCTTGGACAAGACACAAACCCCTCATAGACAGCATTTATCTTTCATTGCCTTCTTCCAGGAAGCTGAAGATAAACCATCTATGTTCTAAAGATTCGTCCAGATCCTCAGTTTTGTGATCTTAATAAAATAAGAAACTATTAAAAAGTTTCCCTAACATTTAAAAAAATATTTTCCATTATACCTAATAAATACTACACTACTATGCTGGAGGGATATTTCCATCTAATACTGTTAAGCGTGTCTTTCAACTTTCCATGGAGCACTTTCCTACATGTATTTAGGCTATGGTAGTATTAGAGATTTCATGTAAAAAGAAACCTTGAATACATTAGCTTAGCTCTAAGTATCAGTTTAAGTAGAGAGAGATTTCCTTAATTTTCAAACAACTTTCAAACTCTAGACAGTAAAGCATTTGATTTCTAAGTTGTGCCTAACTATGTCATCATTCAATTATCATCATTATCCTGTATCTTAACTTAGGAAACTGTTACAGAGTCTATAGGCTAATTTATTTGTAACCAACATTATTTGTTATTCTCCAATACAGATTTTGTTACCAAGTTAAATATGAAATGACCCTATTATCATTTGTGAGATAGGGGATGGATGATAGCACTTACGCAAATCCATGATAAATGGCTTTTTTTTTTTTTAAACTGAAATTTTTCTTTAGGCAGTATTTCTGGCTTTTTGATTTTGTAAAATTATTTTACATTATTAAGAGAAAGTAATCATGGAATTGCCTCGAGTGTCACATCAGGTACATCCAAATGGTAAATGAATGTCATTAAAGGACCTATTAGGGA
The DNA here is from genome assembly GCF_040802235.1 of Manis javanica. Taxonomy (NCBI): domain Eukaryota; kingdom Metazoa; phylum Chordata; class Mammalia; order Pholidota; family Manidae; genus Manis; species Manis javanica. The sequence goes on from NC_133159.1 coordinate 59,225,706, forward strand.
ACTCACTTTGATTAAAGAGGACGTCCATGCCCAAGGATGGCTGCTGTCATCAGTTTCCCAGCTGAAGCAACCTCCTGTTTGTGGCAGAGGGGCAGGGAGGTGCATGCACTATTGCTGAGAGGCATGGGCTCTCTAATCTTTGGAGGGAAATAGACTTGAATCTGGAAGTGGAACATTAAATAGAAAAGCAAAGCAATAAAAACAACAAAAGAAACTGTAATTTGGGGAAATTTAAAATAAGTCCATTTCCCATTAGGTTGTAGGAGAACAGTAATTGAGGGTATTGACTCCAACACACTCAATGGAAGGAAACAGAATGAACTTAGTGGTCAGACACAAACCGAGACAAGCCCACTTGGCAAGTTTGTCAAAGGCCAGTTTCGTGCCCTCTAATTGTTCCTAGTGTTAGAAGGGCTTTTTCTCAGAACAAAATAGATTCTGAAACTTACATCACACCTTGTTATCACAAGAGGCAGCTGATAACCAACAGGACTAGAGAAACAATTATAATAATTCTAAAGACCAAAAGAGAAGAAAGTAGTCTCATTAGTAGACCCAAAACCAATTCTAAAGCAAAGAGTTTTGAATATGGATTTTAGTTCAGCACTTGAAAAATTTGTAATTGGCCTATTTTTACACCTCATTGTTTTTCTAATTGAAAAGACAAGTAAAGGCACATGAGAGGCATTATCTATTAGGAATAGAATCACTCCATTAATTCAATATTTTGGTGAAACCTTAACATGTCTAATTGACAGGAAATGTTAAGTTTAAAATTTGTGGATGTGATAGCCTGTACTCATTGTGCTAGGGATATCTAACAGCTCTCTCCCTACATTTGCTTCAGTTTCTCCAGAAAGCCAGACTATCATTCTTTTAATTGAACTGGGAAGGGAAGGAAAGAGAGGATGTCAGATTGCTCCCACTGATGAGTGTCACATCCAATTGTCACCCTTTCCAAAGGGAATGAAACTAGGTTAAGGGGACAGGTTCTGTATTTTAAAAAATTACCTGCCATGTATTTTTTTCCCAAATGTCAGGTGGTGGCCTCTATTAGAGGTACATCATTAATCAAACTAATGAGAAGTGTGGGTATACCCATCGCGTAACAGAGACATAATGCCTCAGTGGAGAAAGGAGTAGAACGGAAGAATTTTATGAAGTAAGCCTCTCCTCATGAACGCTTGGGTTTGAGTCACACCACAGTGTGTGTAATTTGGGGAAATTTAAAATAAGTCCATTTCCCATTAGGTCCCACAGTGTGCAAAAAAGGGCCCCTGATCCCTGCAACAGTTTAATGTTCCCAAAGGAGACAACTGCATTACTGAATCAAAATCAGTTTTACTTATGGTTATGAAAAAAAAATCACACTTGCTTTGCAACAGTAAGGCATTTTAAAACCATTCTTAATAATTTAAGCCTCATTGATGATCATTCAGGATTTGAAGAACCTGCTAAAGAAAGGAAGTATTTTTAGGGAAATACAATCCTATGTAATCAGTGTTAATATGGGGTCTATCCTTGATCTTTTCATACATCTCTAAGCCACTCTAAGTTATTCTGTATTAATGTTAAGTCTTGACTACCAGATATGGCATGTGAATCAGGATTTTGTGCATTAGGCCTAAGAAAATTAATGAGAACTTTCCAATAGTACATGGTGAGACTAATACAAAGCAGCAAAAAGTGACAGATGAAAAAAATGGGGAAAGTCAGAACACTAACACACGGTGGCCAGTGTTGGCCAAACCATCTCCAGAGACTATCCTGAGCAGCTGCACATCCTAATGTACATCCTTGAGCAGGCAAGCCTGTCAGAGGTGGAGATCCGTAGTAAACTAAAGAAACTGCATTTCTACCAGAGAGTGCATACTGACAAACAGAAATGATTTTTCAGTTTTTGATAGTTTGTAAATGCCTATTAAAAGTTTATTTAAACTTTTACTTAAAACTGACTCATCAGGGGGTGGAACCAAGATGGCGGCATGAGTAGAGCAGCAGAAATCTCCTCCCAAAACCACATATATTTATGAAAATATAACAAAGACAACTCTTCCTAGAATAGAGACCAGAGGACACAGGACAACATCCAGACCACATCCACACCTGCGAGAACCCAGCACCTCGTGAAGGGGGTAAGATACAAGCCCCAGCCCGGCGGAACACGAGCGCCCCTCCCCCCAGCTCCCGGTGGGAGGAGAGGAGTCAGAGCGGGGACGGAGAGGGAGCCCAGGACTACTGAACACCCAGCCCCAGCCATCTGGACCAGAGCGCAGGCACAGTGCATGCGTGGGGTCCTGGATACTAGGGAAACAGGACAGCAAGACCTGTGAGCGGGTCCCTGAGGCCGGCAACCCAGGACAAAGAAAACCGAGCGGAGTTTTTTTTTTTTTTTGGCTAGTGCTTTTTGGAAGTCTTAAAGGGACAGGGACCCCAAAACTGGACAGAAGCATCCTGGGACACTTAGTCCAGAGGCAGGGAATCTGAGGATCTCTGGGCAGCAGGAAGCATGGAGGCCCCTTACGGAGATAAATAGCCTCCTGGCCACTCCCCCTCCAACGCGGCTCCACCATTTTGGAGCGGCAGCCCAAGGCAGGTCACACCCACAGCAACAGCAGAGATAAACTCCATGACAGCCGGGCAGGAATCAGGAACCCTGTCTGGGCACAGCTGCCCAGCACAAGCCACTAGAGGTCGCTGTTCTCCCAGGAGAGGAAGGACACAAACCAACAAGAAGGGAAGTTCTTCCAGCCGTCACTCGTCCCAGCTCTGCAAACTATTTCTATCACCATGAAAAAGCAAAATTACAGGCAAAACAAGATCACAGAGACAACACCAGAGAAGGAGACAAACCTAACCAGTCTTCCTGAAAAAGAATTCAAAATAAAAATCATAAACATGCTGATGGAGATGCAGAGAAATATGCAAGAGAAATGGGATGAAGTCCGGAGGGAGATCACAGATGCCAGGAAGGAGATTACAGAAGTGAAACAAACTCTGGAAGGATTTATAAGCAGAATGGATAAGATGCAAGAGGCCATTGATGTAATAGAAACCAGAGAACAGGAACGCATAGAAGCTGACATAGAGAGATAAAAGGATCTCCAGGAATGAAACAATATTAAGAGAATGGTGTGACCAATCCAAAAGGAACAATACCCATATTATAGGGGTACCAGAAGAAGAAGAGAGAGAAAAAGGGATAGAAAGTGTATTTGAAGAAATAATTGCTGAAAACTTCCCCAAACTGGGGGAGGAAATAATTGAACAGACCACAGAAATACACAAAACTCCCAAAAGAAAGGACCCAAGGAGGACAACACCAAGATGGCAAAGATCAAGGACAAGGAAAGAGTTTTAAAGGCAGCTAGAGAGAAAAAGGTCACCTATAAAGGAAAACCCATCAGGCTATCATCAGACTTCTCGACAGAAACCTGACAGGACAGAAGAGAAGGGCATGATATATTTAATGCAATGAAACAGAAGGGGCTTGAACCAAGGATACTGTATCCAGCACGATTATCATTTAAATACGATGGAGGGATTAAACAATTCCAAGACAAGCAAAAGGTGAGTGAATTTTACTCACACAAACCAACTCTACAGGACATCTTACAGGGACTGCTCTAAATGGGCCCACTCCTAAAAAGAGAACAGAACAAAACACCCAACATATGAAGAATGGAGGAGGAGGAATAAGAAGGGAGAGAAGAAAAGAATCTCCAGACAGTACATGTAACAGCTCAATATGTGAGCTAAGTTAGGCAGTAAGATACTAAAGAGGCTAACCTTGAACCTTTGGTAACCACAAATTTAAAGCCTGCAATGGCAATAAGAACATATCTTTCAATAGTCACCCTAAATGTAAATGGACTGAATGCACCAATCAAAAGACACAGAGTAATAGAATGGATAAAAAAGCAAGACCCATCTACAAGAAACTTGCTGCCTACAAGAAACTCACCTCAAACCCAAAGACATGCACAGACTAAAAGTCAAGGGATGGAAAACATATTTCAGGCAAACAACAAAGAGAAGAAAGCAGGGGTTGCAATACTAATATCAGACAAAATAGACGTGAAAACAAAGAGAGTAACAAGATAAAGAAGGACGCTACATAATGATAAAGGGCTCAGTCCAACAAGAGGATGTAAGCATTCTAAATATATATGCACCCAACGCAGGAGCACCAGTATATGTGAAACAAATACTAACAGAACTAAAGGGGAAAATAGACTGCATTGCACTCATTTTAGGAGACTTCAACATGCCACTTACCCCAAAGGATAGATCCACCGGGCAGAAAATAAGTAGGGACACAGAGGCACTGAACAACACAGTAGAACAGATGGACTTAATAGACATCTATAGAACTCTACATCCAAAAGCAACAGGATATACATTCTTCTCAAGTGCACATGGAACATTCTCCAGAATAGACCACATACTAGCCCACAAAAAGAGCCTCAGTAAATTCCAAAATATTGAAATTCTACCAACCAACTTTTCAGACCACAAAGGTATAAAACTAGAAATAAGTTCTATGAAGAAAACAAAAGGCTCACAAACACATGGAGGCTTAACAACATGCTCCTAAATAATCAATGGATCAATGAACAAATTAAAATAGACATCAAGGAATATATGGAAACAAGTGACAACAACAACACAAAGCCCCAACTTCCGTGGGATGCAGCGAAAGCAGTCTTAAGAGGAAAGTATATAGTGATCTAGGCACATTTGAAGAAGGAAGAACAATCCCAAATGAATACTGTAACATCACAATTATCGAAATTGGAAAAAGAAGAAAAAATGAGGCCTAAAGTCAGCAGAAGAAGGGACATAATAAAGATCAGAGAAGAAATAAACAAAATTGAGAAGAATAAAACAATAGCAAAAATCAATGAAACCAAGAGCTGGTTCTTTGAGAAAATAAACAAAATAGATAAGCCTCTAGCCAAACTTATTAAGAGAAAAAGAGAATCAACACAAATCAAAAGAATCAGAAATGAAAACGGAAAAATCAAGACAGACTCCACAGAAATACAAAGAATTATTAAAGACTACTATGAAAACCTATATGCCAACAAGCTGGAAAACCTAGAAGAAATGGACAACTTCCTAGAAAAAAACAACCTTCCAAGACTGACCTAGGAAGAAACACAAAAGTTAAACAAACCAATTATGAGCAAAGAAAATGAAATGGTAATCAAAAAATTACCCAAGAACAAAACCCCTGGGCCGGATGGATTTACCTCGGAATTTTATCATACACACAGAGAAGACATAATACACATTCTCTTAATGTTTTCCAAAAAATAGAAGAGCAGGGAGTATTCCCAAACTCATTCTATGAAGCTAACATCACCCTAATACCAAAACCAGGCAAAGACCCCAACAAAAAAAAAAACTACAGACCAATATCCCTGATGAACATAGATGCAAAAATACTCAATAAAATATTAGCAAACCTAATTCAAAAATATCAAAAGGACCATATACCATGACCAAGTGGGATTCATCCCAGGGATGCAAGGATGGTACAACATTCGAAAATCCATCAACATCATCCACCACATCGACAAAAAGAAAGACTAAAACCACATGATCATCTCCATAGATGCTGAAAAAGCATTTGACAAAATTCAACATCCATTCATGATAAAAACTCTCAGCAAAAATGGGTATATAGGGCAAGTAGCTCAACATTATAAAGGCCATATATGATAAACCCACAGCCAACATTATACTGAACAGCGAGAAGCTGAAAGCTTTTCCTCTGAGATCGGGAACAAGAAAGGAATGCCCACTCTCCCCACTGTTATTTAACATAGTACTGGGAGGTCCTAGCTACAGCAATCAGAAAAAACAAAGAAATACAAGGAATCCAGTTTTGTAAGGAAGAAGTTAAACGGTCACTATTTGCAGATAACATGATATTGTACATAAAAAACCCTAAAGACTCCACTCCAAAACTACTAGAACTGATTTTGGAATACAGCAAAGTTGCAGGATACAAAATTAACACACAGAAATCTGTGGCTTTCCTATACACTAACAATGAACCAATAGAAAGAGAAATCAGGAAAACAACTCCATTCACAATTGCATCAAAAAGAATAAAATACCTAGGAATAAACCTCACCAAGGAAGTGAAAGACCTATACCCTGAAAACTTCAAGTCACTCTTAAGAGAAATTAAAGGAGACCCTAACAAATGGAAACACATCCCATGCTCGTGGCTAGGAAGAATTAATATCGTCAAAATGGCCATCCTGCCCAAAGCAATATACAGATTTGATGCAATCCCTATCAAATTACCAGCAACATTCTTCAACGAACTGGAACAAATAGTTCAAAAACTCATATGGAAACACCAAAGACCCCGAATAGCCAAAGCAATCCTGAAAAAGAAGAATAAAGTAGGGGGAGTCTCACTCCCCAACTTCAAGCTCTACTACAAAGCCATAGTAATCAAGACAATTTGGTACTGGCACAAGAACAGAGCCACAGACTAGTGGAACATATTAGAGACTCCAGACATTAACCCAAACATATATGGTCAATTAATATTTGATAAAAGAGCCATGGACACACAATGGCGAAATGATAGTCTCATCAACAGATGGTGCTGGCAAAACTGGACAGCTACATGTAGGAGAATGAAACTGGACCATTGTCTAACCCCATACACAAAAGTAAATTTGAAATGAATCAAATACCTGAATGTAAGTCATGAAACCATAAAACGTAGAAAAAAACATAGGCGAAAATCTCTTAGACATAAACATGGGTGACCTCTTCCTGAACATATCTCCCCAGAGGAAAACAACAGCAAAAATGAACAAGTGGGACTATATTAAGCTGAAAAGCTTCTGTACAGCAAAAGACACCATCAATAGAACAAAAAGGTACCCTACAGTATGGGAGAATATATTTGTAAATGACAGATCCAATTAAGGCTTGATGTCCAAAATATACAAAGAGCTCACCCACCTCAACAAGCAAAAAACAAATAACCCAATTAAAAAATGGGCAGAGGAACTGAACAGACAGTTCTCCAAAATGGAAATACAGATGGTCAACAGATACATAAAAAGATGCTCCACATCACTAATTATCAGAGAAATGCAAATTAAAACCACAATGAGGTATCACCTCACACCAGTAAGGATGGCTACCATCCAAAAGACAAACAACAATAATTGTTGGTGAGGTTGTGGAGAAAGGGGAACCCTCCTACACTGCTGGTGGGAATGTAAATTAGTTCAACCATTGTGGAAAGCAGTATGGAGGTTCCTCAAAATGCTCAAAATGGACTTACCATTTGACCCAGAAATTCCACTCCTAGGAATTTACCCTAAGAAAGCAGCACTCAAGTTTGAAAAAGACAGATGCACCCCTATCTTTATAGCAGTACTATTTACAATAGCCAAGAATTGGAAGCAACCTAAGTATCCATCAGTAGATGAATGGATAAGGAAGATATGGTACATATACACAATGGAATATTACTCAGCCATAAGAAGAAAACAAACCCTACCATTTGCAACAACATGGATGGAGCTAGAGGGTATTATCCTCAGTGAAATAAGCCAGGTGGAGAAAGAGAAATACCAAATGATTTCACTCATCTGCAGAGTATAAGAACAAAGGAAAAACTGAAGGAACAAAACAGCAGCAGAAACACAGAACCTAAGAATGGACTAACAGGTACCAAAGGGAAAGGGACTGGGGAGGATGGGTGGGTAGGGAGGGATAAGGGGGGGAAAGAAAAAAGGGGGTATTATGATTAGCATGCATAATGGGGGGTGGGAGAAAGGGGAGGGCTGTACAACACAGAGAAGACAAGTAGTGACTCTACAACATTTTGCTATGCTGATGGACAGTGACTGTAAAGGGGTTTGTGGGGGGGACCTGGTATAGGGGAGAGCCTAGTAAACATAATATTCTTCATGTAATTGTAGATTAATGATAACAAAATAGAAGAAAAAAGAAAAGGGATTACTCCCTGATAGGATAAAACTAACTGTAAGTCAACGATTAATGCATACTTTACATATCCTTAGTTTTGATCATTTAAAGGGTGTCAGATGATCAGCTATGGAAATACATTTTTCTGATAATATTCCTTTCTCTTAAAAAAAAAAGTGGTTCCTGTGTGGTGATCTCCAATAGGTTCTTCACAATGGTATAAAGGGCATATCAAAGTGTGGGCAAAGGGTTTGTTTGTGTTTATACAGAGGATCAAAGCTAATTTGGCTACCCAGAAAACAAATTAAGATACGATATGAAGAAGAACTTCCAACATCAACATTCTCTGGAAGAGTCATTCCATAAGATGATCATCAAAAAACTTCAACAAAGATCCTGGCGCTGTTGCAGTTGTAGCTGCATTCATCCCACCATTTCCTGGACTTGCCATTGGAATGAAGAAGGAGGTATCTAAGCTGGCCTGTGCATACAGTAAAACAACAAATTTGACTGGTGTACTGTTAAAAGAACATATGGGATGTGAACAGTTCCCAGGAATGTGTTGTTTTAATTTGTCTGATTTTTCTCAAAATATTCAAATTCAGTTAGACAATATCTATCATATCATTGATAAGTTTTCACAAATGCCTAGGGTGCCTAACTGGTTTTCTTGGTCTCACTGGAGAGGGCTGGTAATTGTAGGTCTGCTTTGGTTATGTAGCTGTATTCCTATTTTGTTAATGTTTGTATGCAATTTAATTAGTAGTTTAAAACCTATACATGCTTATGTTACTCTACAAGAAGATATGTCAAAGAAATAATCAATCTTCCCATGTTTTCTTCCGTCTGCTACTTCTATAGCTTTTCTTCTTCCTTCCTAATTACAACCCTTAAGTAGAATTCGTGCCTCATAACGAAATTACTGAGTATCATAATTCTTCCAAGTGGTAAAGATACCTCAAGACAAATGCTGCGCATAGAAGACACAGGGCATAAATCTGCAAAGAAGTAAAAAGCTAACCTTTTCAAACAATATTTCTTTTCTCTCACTTACCAACTTTACATTTCCCTGTATGGCCCTGGAAGATGACTGGTTAGCCAGGGATGGGTAAGATTCCTCAAGGGAGGAACAACCTAAGACAGGCACAGTCGCAGGGGGGCCATCAGGTGAGAAATTGGGGATCAACAGAGGTGAGGCTTAGAACCTCACCCTCCCCTGTTTTGAGAGAAATCTTCTGCATCCGTGGGTGTTTTGTTGCCCTTGTCTAGCTTGGATTAATACTTAGTCTATAGGCACACACCTGATCATCTACATTTGCCCTCTTACAGCACTAACTATGTTTTCTACCTTTATCTTGCATCTACCTACCACTTCAGCATTTTATTAAAAATAAAAATAATAATAATAATGAGTTAAATGTGGGATTCACATATAAATCAAGTATAAAAATCACACGAATATTCATATTTGACCTGATTGTTTATAGTTCATAATGAGTCATCAAAACCGAAAGTTTCTGTGATGACTGCCCTTGTACTGTTCACCATGTAAGAACTTATTCACTATGTAAGAATTTGTTCACCATGTAAGAACTTGTTCGTTATGCTTCAGAAGATTGGAAACTGATGAGAATTAGGCTTGGGGTGGATTAATGATTGTGCATTGAGTCCCCTATACAGAATTTTATTGTTGTTAACAACCATTTGATCAATAAATATGAGAGATGTCCTTTCAAAAAAAAAATTATGTAAGATCCCAGTCATTATTAAAACCTTAATATCGTCAAAAAAAAACTGACTCATCAATCTGAGGACAAGCTAACTAGAGGTTTCTTTAAAGTTAAGGATAATATAAAGCGGCTATTTTTTGAACAAGCAGCTTCTCTCCATCTGTGTCTGACCACTAAATTCAATCAGTAAAATAATTAAATTTATGTGGATAGTATTCTTAATAAATAATAACATATAATTTTCATCTTAGAGCACAGTTATAACATATTTCACATGTTAAATTCTACATAACTGTATGATCAGAGAAAGCTTTGTTTTAATTTTTTAAAATAAATTATAGATTTTTATATATCTGTATAATACAGATTTCATAGTGTAGAAAATTATATTGTGCACAAATAAATAGGCATGAATAATAATCATCTTAGCAAAGAGTTAAAATGAAAATTATAATTATATTTGGAAAACCAGAATGAAAAGTAGGAGAAATAGAAAAGATAAAGAAGTCCCACCTAATTTACAAAATGAAATTTTGTTCTCCAAACCAAGGGAAACAAAGACTTCTACTTTTTTACCACTATAATTAGGTAATAATAACAAAACTAAATAATAATGAAATGTAATATCCATTGAGCACTTACTGTGTCATGCCATTCTACACACTGAACATTCAACTTAATTTTCATAATAATCCTATAAATAAATAACATTATTATCCCCATTTTTAAACAATGAGAAATCTAAGGCAGAAGGAGATTAAGTTGACCTAATTCGCACAGAAAAGAAAAACTACAACTACCACCACCACCACCAGAAAACCAGCAGAGTGAGACTCAAATCATGTGCTCCTATTCTTTCTACTACAGATCTAGGAGCCAGAAATGTTTCCTTTTCTGCTCTAAAGAGGCCCTTGAAAGTTGGGTAAATGATAGGCGGGAATCTAGCTCCTCTCAGCTAACCAAAATTCTTCTCATCATAAAGTGTTTCAATTAGATTGCTTTTCTAACACAAAGTACCAAAGAGTACCATTAGTACCTACCATAATAAGAGGACTTGACTACTTGTACATGATTATCTCCATTGGTCTTCAGAACTTCAAACATACACACACACATACATGGTGCACACATTGATTATGGAAGTTAAAAGATTGTTGATATGTTTTCTGGACTATGCTTTCTGGGACAAGAAAAATGAGCACTACATAAAATGAGTCATTGGGTACTCTCCTTTTTTTCGGTCTCTCTCATCTTTGGATGGCATTGCATACCACAACCCTATGGAACAACACTACACTTACTGCTTTCTAGCTGTCTACACTTGTTTTTACTACCGCATACATTCAAAACTCTCATCCAATGTTAACTTCTGAGACTGTACCCTGCTGTCACAATGAGTCCTGTTCTTTCTTTTCATACGACTCCTCCTCTTCACCAGCACTGCCAAGCAAAACCCTTCATCCCTCAGTATGGACTGGTTGACTCAAGTCAGCTCCAGATTCCAAATCAGTAATACCAAGGTTAAGAACATTTTTCTACAGCGGGGAATTCCAGCTTTGTTATGTTTCCTGTGGTGTGTTGGGGCTTACTGTTAGGGCTGTTACTGAGAATTTCTTAATTGTTGTGCAAAATAAATTCTACACAGTCCTATTTAGGAACATCCTCTGCCATACATACCAGAATTCTGTTAAGTGAGTTGTATATATTGGTTTCAGGGTAGAATGGTGGGGGATTATTTCTAAATGTTTATGCTTTTGATTTTATAATGCCTTTTTTTAATGTTTACGTGGCAAAGAGAACAGTGAAGTTAGAAAAATTTGGCACCATGTCATGCATTCAGATGCTCTAATTAAACTACAGGACACCTACAGAATGTAATCTAGTTTATTATCTCAGGGTGCCGCAGTTTTCTATAAAGATCCCAACCTTGCTCTTAAGGACATTTCCTCAGTAACGTGCACTTAAAAATAAGCCCAATCCTAGAGCTCTTAAGGCTGAGGTTTCCTGAATGCTAAGAGTACAGTTTAAAGTCACTTCTGACTCAGAGTTTAGTAAAGGATAGTCTCTTGTACTGTGTGACTTCAGGCTACCTGTACTTATCCTGACCATCCCTGATGGCTTCAAGACGAGTGTTTCCCATGGGCCTTTGAAAGTGCTGGGTTGGGTGATCTGAGTAGAGATGGGAGTTATACTAACAGATAGCTTTGGCTATCTACATGACAGCAAAGAAACATTTTGGCAGGAAACTACACAACACAGCAGGATAGCCTGATTTGAACAAAATGTTTTTATGCAATGTGTTATCAGGGGAATTGGTTTGCATGTTGACACTACTGCTCACACATAAGCTCTGCTTTGTTTCCCGATCAAATGAGCTTTTTCCTTCTAATATTTTACAACGACATTGTTCAAAAATGGTTTGATGACTTTTACTGAAGCAATATTTTTAAGCATTGCCAGGAAGAGGTATGCTGAGAAACACAGATGAATTTGTTTATAAATAGCACTTTATTTATTTATTAATTTTTTTTTGTTTTTTAGGAGAGCTAGGGAGAGGCTTTTATTCAGAGATACAGTGAGAGGACAGAGCTCCACCAGGAAGGGACAAGAGAGCCTGGGATGGTGTGTTGTCTAGGGGATTTATAGGCAGTTGAGGATTTTGGGGAACTGATAAAGGGCTTAGGGTGTGGATTTGCTTTTATTTATTTTTTCTCTTTTAAAATTTTTATTAAGGTATTATTGATATACACTCTTATGAAAGTTTCACATGAAAAAACAATGTGGTTACTACATTTACCCATATTATCAAGTCCCCGCCCATACCCCATTGTAGTCACTGTCCTTCAGAATAGCATCTTATTTTTCATTATTATTTTTCTACATTGGGACATATAGCACACTGCTTGTATCAATAAATGGATAAACCCTTTTAATTCATATATTTCTAGTTTCATTCAACACAATTATATCAAGCTCCAAATATGGACAAGGAGCTGTGCATGATCATAACATGTCAATCTTGTTTAGTGAAAATAGGTAAGATCTGTATGCACATTTTAACACAACACAGATGGAGAAATACAGGCAAATTAATATGGTAATTCAGTGGATGAAAAAATTACTTCTGGTGAAGAGGAATAAGGAAATTTTTACAGGAAAAGTGGCATTTTAGCAGGCTTTTAAAATAAATTTTCTTATTTGTTTATTCATTTTTCTATTTATTTACTATAGTATAAAGTTTAATTAGAAATGAGACACTAGATTTAAAATATAATGGTTCATATTCTGGCTTTACTTATTAACCATTTTATAACTTTAGGTGACCTATGTAATTCACTTCCCTCATTTGTAAAATGAGGGTAAACTACTTCCTTTTTCACAGGTTTTTTAGGAGGATACATATCCTTATCAGGCATGAATCTGGGAAATAGCAGAGCAAAATACAGGGAGTCAGACAATATTGTATTTGAATCATAAAACTACCAGTTACTAACTATATAGCTATTGCTAAACTTTTCAACCTCTCTGTAACATAACTTTTTATCTTTTCAACTTCATTAAGTTGTTGTGGGGAGTAAATACCAGGCATATGATCCATAAAACATAGGTACAATATCAATGTTAGATAGTATTAGTAATAAAGATGACATTGGAAAGAGACACTTGAGACTAGATTTTACAGGGCCTTGCAATCCAGCAACATTAACTGGTCTAACTCTATAAACCAGAGCTCACAAGCCTTCAACATGCCTTCCATATCCAGCAACAGATGTGTACAAGAACTACAGATACAGATACAGATAGAGATGCATTTTATTAGGTCCACACAGTGTCTTAAAATTAGAAAGTCTCTTTTTTTTCCTGAAACACTTTTCAAAAAATAATTCTATTCTAATAGAAAAATAATCAAAGAAGTAATTTGATTACTTATTTGAAATCTTTGGAGTCTATGTATACCAGAGTCTCTACCACTCCCTAGTGTCTTAATTTACCCACTTCACTCTTCTGTTACTTACCTGATCCTTCTATGGATTTGAGTTTGTGACTTTTATGGACAATTGTATATTAATGGAGAGTACTTTGCACAGGTAATTTTCAGGAGTATTAGATCTTGGCAATTTGTAGATTTGATTAGGGGAAGGACAAGATTAGAGCTAAGTAAACAGAGTTTTCAGTAGTGCAGACAAGAAGCAAATATATATCAAGTTAATACAGAAATGGCCAGGAAAGAGCTGGTGTGAAAGTTATTCCAAAGGTTTCATCAAGAGGACTTTGATGACTGATTGGAAAAAAGGAGGGGGGAAAAATGGGGATTAGTGTTATTAAAGGATGACTGGTACACTTAGTAGAAAAGGGATGAACCAGAGTATGACTATGGGACATACTGCTGAATTTACATATTTAAATTTCAGGGAATTTCCAATTATCATGAATCATGGTAAAAATATGTGCTGTACCTCAGAAATATTTGCAGATCATAATCAATAACAAACTTTGAACCTTCAAAGCAAGGATGGAATTCTTTCTATTCATAAAACCTCAGAACTTGGTAAAAGTATGCTGTCAATAATGTTTATTGAGGGAGTATGTATAAATTTTTGTCAATCTTTAGAAAGTTGGCATATTTTCACAGATCCTACTTATAATTTTTCTACAATTAAAAGAATAATTTGCCACTTTTAAATCTACAGTGTAATGGATTTGCAGATACAACTGTGCTCTTATTAATTATTTCATGTGAAGTGATAACATTTAGGAATTTAATGTGACTTTGCTGAATGATAATTACAACAATTCCAAGCTATGTTTAGAATTCCACTAAAAGATATATGTAGGTGTTAAAAATTTCAGGCAATCGTGTCATTTTTAATGGAGTAGAATTCCTCTAATTTGTGGCTTTGTCTTGAGAATCCCATGAGCTATGTAACACAGTAGGGATTTAACTCATTCAGAGTAGCTGAAAAGAGGCAGAAATGCAGAGCTCCTCCTACTAGAGAGAATCAAGGGCTAACTGGACATAGTTGGATTCTCTTTTGTTCATTACACTGTGCCTCCAAACTTACAGGCTTTCTGTTCAGAATAGCCAGATCCACAAAAGGGTCAAGAAAGAGAGGGAGAGGAGCATTGTTAGCAGAAACATAAATTTCCTTATAAAAAATAACAAAACATGCCTGTGCTGTCACTGGGAGAGGATCATATTTATGAAGTGGGACCCATTTTGGTTGTTGGCATTGTTGGATGACTGTTAATATGAATGTCTTTAGTTCAGAGAAAAATGGAGCAGTCATGAAATGTACAAAATGAATTACTAAACTTGAGAAGAGGCTGGTGGTTTTCAGCTCTCTGAGCAAAGGGCAGAATTGTTTCCAGCTCATTCTGTATTCTGGTTGTTGAGGTTTTGATTTTTACTTAGGATGCTTTCTTTGAAATCTTAATCTAATATTATATCTCTTTGCCTTTACACATTTTGTTCAATCTGCTTTGCCTGACTCTTATCAACCTGGTCAACTCCTGTTCACCCACTAAAACCTATCTCGGGCCCTCTATCCCCTTTGAAACTTTCCTTAATCCTGTCCTTCAACATGTATTGGGTACCTTTCATAAATTCCTATTTCTAACATTTAGCAGGCTGACTAGAAATTACTTTCTCTGTGAGCTCTAGAGTAACTTGCTGTAACTGTAAGCTCTCACAGTTCAGGCCCAAGTCATATTAATCTCTGTATTCCCAGAATCTAGTACAGTAGGTTCTCAAAATGTGAATGAATAAAAGTATATGTGTACCCCCAACATCTAGTATAGGACTTGATATTTAAAAGAGATTTAATAAAAATAGATTTATCTCAATACCATATATCAATTTATTTGCAAGGAGGTAATGAGAATTATAATCTTGGGTTATCAAAACAGGAGTTTTAACAGCCAATATCCCTTTTAACTAACACCCCAGCAATTGTGGGATATTACAACAGCACAGGTCAGCTATAGTGTAAGTCTTTGAGTTTACCCTTTCCTTGACCTATGAGTTTTGATGCTTGCATTTAAGCTTTTCCACATTTCTTATCATTAAACACTCTCCAGTGAATATCAAGTTTAGGCATGTAGAGGTTCTCTAAATCACTTTCATTGCCCAAAGTACTTTTCAAAAAATGTAACTCAGTTGTATATTTCCCCACATGCTGTCTGTCAGGCCAAACTGCAACCCGTTTCATTTTCTTTCAATAAACTCAAATCCCTGACTTGCCAAGTTCCTTGTAAGGAAACGTGGCAATTAGAGGGCAAAACAACTTTTATTCAATCGATATGTATTTGCTGACAAATAATGTTTATATAATCTCTGGTTTTCCCTGATGGACCTTGAAGAAACTTCATTTTTTTTTCCACACTAGTACAGTTATTTGGAAGATCCTTATAATAATTTTTTTTCTTTCAAAATGGAATAAATAAATCTAGAGGCTCCCTCAGTCCTAGGAGAAAAGCAGTTGATTTATGAAGTGGAAATAGCCAAACCAACTCTAGAGGAAGCTGCTACGGGCATTTAACCTCTAGAAGAATAAAAAGTCCTTTATAAGATATGTTCATTTACATTTGGAAGATGTTGAAAAAATGTTTAATATCAAGACCTAGAATGTATTAAAAACAATTAGCTATTGTGTTGATGATTCTTTATCATCCTTGTGGCACTGTTAGCCATAGTTTTGAATCATGCATTTTTAACAATCTTAAAATTAATAATGACTTTAGATTTGCATTACTGTTTCCTTTTTGGTACTCAAAGCATTTTAGAGGACACAGGTAATATTTCTGGTATGATGAAAAAAACATTATTTTAACAGATGATCAGGGTGACAACAAGGTGAAATTAATTCTATTAGAAAATGGTTAATCTACAGAAATACATTCCAAAAGCTTCCTGTTGGAAATTTCACGCTTGAAGATATCATTATGGACCATAATTCCAGTAAGCAAATATTACATTCTAGTCTCCATCCATACCACATGATCTCTCCACTTAACCCAAAGATGCCTTTTTTACTATGGCATGCTACGTTTACTTTATATGCTATACGTCTTACACCCAACCTCTTCTAGCCATCCTGGCTCTAAGAATGGGGCAGAGAAAAGCAAATATTTACAATATGTCTATGTTCAGAACGCTAAGGTCAAAATAATGAGTGAAAAATAGTGCTCATTTTCAAGGAGTACTTAGTTTAGTGAAAAGACAATTATCTACCCAATTAAGTGTCCTACTAGGCAAGATATGCAAAAAGAGAAACTAGTTCATAAAGAGTCACCCATACAGTATTAGGGGATCATGAGGGGAAAATCTCTGGGGAGATGACATTAGGGAAAACTTCATGAATGAGAGTTCTGTGAGGAGACACATGATCTCGGATAGAACTGTTGTACTATTTATTTATTTACCCATTTATTTTAACCTTTTCATCTGTTTATTCAGTCATTTAACAAATGTGCCCTCTACGATGTGCCGGACACAGTGATTAGCAAGATTCAGTCCCTTGTTCAAGGAACTCACAGTCTAATATACCTCACATTCTGGAAGCAGAAAGCATGTACACCCAACAATTCTTGGCTTAGGCAGAATATAAAGGAAGGATTCACAGAGGAAGTGAAGCAATAGTGAGATAAACAGAATTCTAGACTTGTTACTAATATCATCCATGTATACATGCATTTATTCTTTTGTTAATTTTAACATTTATTATTTATCAATATGTTAATTGTTTTATAAAAATAAACTAAAACTATAAACTAAAACTTAAAATGTCAGCTCCTCTATAGATGTATATGGATCAAAAGTTATATAAACAAATATACTCATATGAAAGTAAGAAACAATATCTCTATTGAGAAATTCACAAACTAAGAGAAATCCTTAATGCAATGTGGATTCTTTTATTTTATCTGTTGGTGTAATGAGGACCTGCTGGAATATGGTTCACAGTATCATGAGTTTAGGCAGGATATATAATATATATTATATTCCATGTGTATTTTTTGTGGTGTAATGGAAGGAGCTTTGGCATCAGAAAATCTGGATTTCCATTATTACTCCCGTAGTTTTTTGGCTTCCTCACCTGGAAAATGAAAAGAGCTAATAATAGTACAAGGAGGACTAACAAACAGGAAAGAACAGTGCAAATATTGGTGGCTAGTGATTTCTTCCCTCCAACTTTTGTGTGATTGCAAAAGTCTAACATGGTAGTTAATAATGTCCTTTGTTAGAACTCAAAAGAATTGGGCTGTAATCCTGGTTCTGAAATTCTTTTTCATTTAATTTTCTTGAGTCTGAGCCAGGTGTTTTCTCACCTAATAAATATTCTGACCCATAACCTCCTTAGTTTTGTGAGAGAATGTACATAAAAATGCTTCATAAATTATAAAGTCTGTAGAAATACATGGTGCTGTTATTTATCTCTTGACTATGATAAATTAATTTCATCCAGTTTAGTTTCAACAAAATATATATTTTTTTCCATCTATCTCAAGTATTCTATAATTCTATGCTGCCCTACAATTTCTAAAGAATCTAATTCATGGCATAGCTTTTTAAGAAGGCTTGCTGTAGAAAGTCTTTCTCCTTTCTTTCTTTGAAAGTTACGGAATATTGAAGGACTTTCTTTTCCTCATTGCATTTGGCAGGCTTCATTATTCCCTTCATCTCTAACACCAAGTGTTGTAATTTGCCTTTCACTTCCTTCTGTCCTAATTTCCCTTTTTCCAAACATATTTTTCTGTTCTGCTGAAGTGGCGATCATCAATGGTCACTCTCCGCAGCAGCACACACACAATTTTGACTACCTGATCCTTCAGATCATCAGCCTAGAGAGCAACTATTGAGATGTTTTTCTCACACAGTTATCCAAAGTTCATAATAGAATAGAATATGCTTTTCTTATTTTTGGTCTTTTTAAACATTCCTTTTTAAAACTCAGAACTCTATTGCCCAGACTTCAGTTTCCAGCTATTCTTGCAGGTAAGTTTTAAAAGCCACGATAGCTTTTACATTAGATTAAACAGACTAGACTGCCTGCAGAGCACGGTATATGTGTAACCATCTCTGAACTCATCATGTAAAACTGGAACTTCATGGATTTTAGTAGGAAATTATTACAGTGTAATCTTGCTCATTCATCTTAGTGATGGAGGATCCTATTTTGAATTGACAGATTTCTCAGTGATAATTGAAGAAAAGAAAAGGGAAGAGAATGCAAAGAAACTTAGCTGATAATTTCCTGTGTTCAGATTGCCTGCATTCACAACAGGACATTCAAATTAGAGCCTACTTATAGAAAACCAATGAACAATACAGTTTTAAATTCTAATTAGTACAATGCCCTGTGATTAGCCGAGCAGATGTATATGGAGCAAAAGTTATATAAACAAATATACTTACATGAAAGTAAGAAACAATATCTTACTCCATTTCCAAATGATGCCAATGTATTACCTTAAACTAAATAAAAGTGGTATTTGGAAATCAGATCTCTAATTTTATCATTGTTGTTTTTTTTTTTACCACCTTCACTCCTGTTTTCTGAACCTCCCTCTCCTCATCCTTGGTTCCATAAAACATTTACTAGAAGTTCTTCTAATTCTGGCCTTGTTCCCCATCAGTGTGCTCTAAACTCAGCAGCTAGAGACAATCCTATTAGAATGTAAGTCAGATGGCACTTGGTCCAAACCCCCCAAAGGCTTCCCAACTCACTCAGAGCACAAGCCAAGGGACATATGATGGCCTGATTACTTGACACCTACCTAGTAGTTGATCTCCTACCTCTCTCTCCCTTACACTCTGCTCCAGTAACATTGGCCTCCCTGCTGTTTCCAGAACATTCCAAGCACTCTCAGAGCCTGTGAACTTGCTGTTTTCTCTGTCAGTACGCTCTTCCTTAAAAACTGCCTGCTTTGCTCTCTCACCTCCTTAGTGCTTTACACAAACGTTGCCTTCCCTGTGACTTGTCCTGTGATCCCTCTATCTAAATAATACCCTGTTCTTCCCCTCTCTGGACTTTTTATCCATACTACTTACTAGCACATAACCCAGAGGTCAACAGACATTTCCTGTGAAAATGCAGGACATACAGCCTGCGTTGCAAGTACTCTAAATTAAACACGGTAGCACAAAGCAGCCATAGACACTAACTAAACAAAAGAACGTGACTGCATTCAGATAAAACTTTATTTACAAAAACAGGTAAAACAGCTTGGCTCACAAGCCCGAATTTGCTGACCCTAAAACTAACATGTTACGTATTTTACTTATTTCATCTTTCATCTGTTTCGTGCCACATTTTGGATGTAAACTCCATGATTGCAACGGTTGGATTCACTGCCTATTGCTATCACCTATAATAGTACTTGGAACACACTGACACTCATAAATTAATTGTGCAATAAAAGCTTTTCATTTATTCATCTACATATCAAGGTAATAGCTCCCTTTCTTGAATGAGGATAGCAGAAAAGGAACACCTCTCTCTCCATACCCCTGCCCCCACTTCTCTTGGAAAAATAACTCAAGGACCATCTGCCATTCTCACAATGATTAATAAAGGAAGAAGAACTGCCAACAGTCTGTTTCCAGATTCTTACCGCTCTGCAAATTTTTGCAATATGCCTGAGCATTCCGTTCCAAATTCAGCCAATCCAGGTCATACATGACCCTGTTATCTTTGTGGATGCACCAAGAAGCTCACAACCTTATGATAAATGCACTCATGTGTTGCTGAGGGAGACTGGTAGAAATTCTAGTCACTTGTGAGCTATCCAGGAAGGAGTAGTTTGTGAAGGATAACACACTCTTGTTTTCTTTTCCTCTAGCACTTAGTCCGATAGAATGGCCTCACAAGACTCTTAAGAGATAGGAGGGATCATTGCACAGCACAACCATTCTTTTCATTATTCTCTCTTTAAACTTCTTCCTTCAGCAGCCCAGCAGGTCATGTGGATTAGCTGATATTGAACAAACACAGAGGCAGGTTACTGCAGAACATTGTATGATTCAAGAAATTACAATTCAAATTCTCTGTGTGGTTATATGGGAGTAACTCTTTAGCCCCTGCATTTAATTAAAATAGTTTAAAAATAAATCTTTAGGTTAGAATTTAGACTACCACAAGACACAATGAGAGATGAAAAGGCTTATTTAGAATTTACTATCTACAAACATAGAATTTGTTTGGAAGATGGAATATCAAAAGCAAAACAATATGAAAGTTCAATCCTACTCTTACAAAACTATAAAAGTATGGGTAAAATTGCAATATTTCCAGAATCTCTTGCCTGGCTTTAGTTCATCTCCATGTCAATAGGTGTTTCCAAGGGGTGGAGAGAAGTAGTCCCTCTCCATATTAATAGGTAATTACAAGTGTGAGCAAGGGTTTATCTGGACTGGAGAGGGTTGGTGGGGCCCCTTCTTCTGCAGCTAGGTAATGAGAAACATGGAAGAGCAGAAGTGGACAACTGCTTGTAAGAAATAAATGGGTTTCTCCCACTTTATTTCTCCCTTTGACTGATTTCAGTTTCAAAGGCATTCTGCCTTGGGATTTTCCCCCGGAGTACAAAAAGGATACCGTTTTAGAGTTGAAAAGCTTTTAGAGATTTAAATTATTTGTCTTTTATGTACAGACAGAGAAACTGAGTGGCAGAAAGGATGAACTACCTCCCAAGTCATAAAGCACTTCTGTGGTTAGTAATGGGAAATATGGGCATGAAAAAAACTGGAGATTAGTTTTTTAGAATAGCATAGCTACATAATCAAATTAAAGTAGTATAATTGGGTATTCAATGAAACCAAAAGTGAAAAGAGGCCATAGGGAGTAGAATTACTATTCTAACTACTAAAAGCTAGGAAGCTGCTCTCTTTTAACTATGGTTTATCTTTATCTTACACTAGAGAAACAGGTGATTACCTCTAAATTGTAGAATGTTTTATGAGATCTGTATACTGAGAAGCCACATTGCTTACTGTTTTAGAACACAAGCTCCAGAGCCAGCAGCTTGGCACTGAATCACAGCGTCAGTACCTAATAGCTATACGATCTTGGGCAAGTTTCTTAATCTCTCTGTGATTCAGTTTCTCCACCTATAAAATGAGGATAATAACAGCATCTACTTCCTAGAGCCATTATGAAAATGAAATGTAGAACACTTAGAAGTATGCCCAGCATACAATAAGCACTATACGCTACTATCACAACCTAAGGGGCTGGACTGCATAGCTCCCTGGGAGAGTTCCAAGCACTTATGTACTTTTCCCCTAGGGGCAGTTTTGGTCCCTTCCACTGGAGATGCTAGGAGACGGTGAAGTGCCTACATACACTGCAGATGGCTGAGACCAGAACCAGACATCCAGGCCCCAAATGCTGTCATCGGCAGACTTAGTTCCTTCTCCTGCTGCTCCCTCCACACCAGCGAGAGCAGGGATGATAGGTCTGTCTGCATCTCTGGTCTTGGCTTCATTAGCACAATCCAGAAAGTAATGAGAAAGGAATAACTTTGCTAAGAAAGATAGCCAACCTTTATAAATAAACTGATTATTTGCAAGCATAAAATGAAATTAATTTTGGATTATTACAAGGGAGACATGAGTAAACTGCAGTTATTAGAGCATAATGCAATCACATTAATTCAAGTTAGTGAGTAATTATCACTGTTTCCATTTTTCTTTTTAACTGTTAAGAGGTCTGATTCAAAAGAACTGAGTGAACCAGATTTCACTCCAGGAAAAGAGTAATGGTGTATACATAAAATGGACTCTGCCAGGATACCATTTATAAAATCATTTATAAAAATCATATCAGCTCTTCTAGGATTTTTCATTGGTTTTACACATACACAGGGGACAATTTGAAGATATACTTTAGTTATTTAGGACAGAAGACAAAACATATTTTATTTTAGAGAAAAGAGTGTTTATTTTTTGTGTGTTCTTTTCCTCTGAGTTATATGTAACTCATAACACTGTCTTAATTTTTTTCAATACAAGTAATACTCAGTTTTTGAAAGCTAATTACATGCAGGCCCTCTGCTAATCATTAAAAAAAAATCACTTTCTTTAATCTTCACAGTACACATGCCAAATTTACTAGATAAGGCAACTTGAACAAAAAGACATGAAAGACACAGCTAGGAAAGGCCAAAAGAGAATATTAAACCTCACTGTATTAACTTACACTTCACACTGAATGCTTTATGAGAACATTATGCTTAAATTCCCACTCCAATCCCATTTCTGGAAATTATCCTCCATTATCTGCCATTTAAAGAAAAGAGCACAAGATAAGTTCTCCTTTACTCACACTCTCTTTTCCTAGATGTTGCCAACCCAAAATGATACTGGCCTAGTGATTTTACAAAACACCTCAACCTGCTTCCTGAACTAAATCTTGGCATTGCCTGTAGGTTCCTCTGCTGTGTCCTGGGTACTTCCCACTCTACATATTTTCTATTTTGTGTGTTTTATCACACATCTTAGGTTATACTGCACTGAAATCTATCTACTCACACACCTGTGTGCTTTCAAAGGATAGGCATACCTTTACTCATCTTGAAAGTCTCAGTAACTAGTACAATGCCGAACATATAATATGCCCTTAAAAAATGTATTTGAATACATAGGTGATTGATTGAGAGAATACTGGTTATCCTATTTTTTTCCATTAAAGATCCTATACATGGTTATTAAGTTCCCAAAGCAGATGGATCCTCCCCTGCTAGGAATAGAAAGTACAAGTCTTCCAAAATCCTTTGACATTGTATGACTCTGGCTAGCCTGGCACTCACTCAATGTGATCATTATATATAATAAACAAGAAGACTGCCCATTATTAGCAGGACATTAAAATACAATTTCTTAACATTTACTATGTGCTAATTACTTTATGCATGCTACTTTATTCAATGCCCCCACATATTAAGGTGGTATTTTTTTCCATATTTTTCTGGATGAGAAAACTGAAACTCAGCAAAGTAAATTGCCCAATGTCACATAGTAGAGCTCAGATACTACCTTACATCGTTTTGACAAGAGAGATTCCCTCCTTCAGTAATGGGGGCAGCATGCCCTGATGGATTGACCTTACAGGTGCCAGCGAGCTATAGTAGTGAAATCTCACCTGAAAGTCCACAGTTTCCATGGTACTACCCCTTGGCATTACTCATGCTAAGTGATTTGCAGTTATTGAGATTATTCAGCTTATCCCTGTTGGAGGGCATCAGCATGCAGTTCTTGGTCATGGATATGCCCTGACAGGGAGGTTCTGTCTCATTCCCCACTTTATGCCTAGAGCTGCTGTACCAAGTCCTGCATACTCTAGCAGTGACTATAGTTTAAATTTAAGAAAAACGTGTAAAATTTACTCTCTCACTACAGTTTGACCACACTTAAAAAATTAGAAGGTCATCAGAGAAAAAGAGGAAAGTAAATTTATATGTGAAGGGAACTGTGACAAAAATAATTTTTCCTGATACATTGATGAATGTTGTATAGTAGATTGAAAAGTGGCAGATGACATTTTTTATATCCTTAATTTAGTGACACATGTGCCCTCCAGCCTCCAAAACACCTTTATCTGACAGAAATTAAAGAAAATTTCAAAGAAAAGGGCAACACAAGACAGGAACTATTTCCAGTGCTGAGCAGATCAGGAACCACAACTATAAACAGAAAATTCCCTCTAACAAAGCCCACAATAAATAAAATATCAAAAGCACAAACAGAAGAATGAAATTAAATTAGAAAAGTTTTCAGTCTTCTCTGAAGGACATAAATATTATTATTTATTATTTATCCAGTGCTCTAGGTGCATATGGCTTAACATACCAGTTGGAATATCACACAAGAAACAAAAACAGTGTCCTGTCAGGCTTCTGATTTAGGGACACATTGAGACCAGGAGGACTGTATAGACTATTGCATATGAAGAAAAGTAACACTGTAAAAAGTTCAGTGGGCAATTTTTTGGAAAGGACAGTTTCTACTAGGCTTTTCAATGTACAGAGGTACAAGGTCAGATCTGATTTGGATATTTGCAGTACCTGAACAACTAATAACATGGTGAATAAAAAATGCAAAGCAGTAGGGGAGATAACATGGTCAGTACTTTTCCATGGTGGCTTCCAGACTCCCCATCTTCTGTACTTACAGCATTACTTCCCTGGAAGCTCAGAATTGAAATGTTTCTTCTAGCCATGCCTAGAAATTTGATATGGAGCTTCTCCAAAAATTGTATAAGTACCTAATTTCCTGTATAAAAATACTTTTAGGTTTAAATATCTTGAATGGTTTCTGTTTCTGTACTTAACAAAGACATATACATCATAAGCATATCATATGAATGATACCATCATATTCTATTGTTCTTTTGTGTTGAAATTGTTAATTTTAAAATATCAACATTTAGAATACACAATTTTCCTAGCCCACATTTGAAATGCCTTCATTTCCTATCATATAAGCATATTAAAGAAGGCTTAAGCCTGCAGACAGAAGCTTTCCCCTTACTTAAAGGAAACGATGCTGAGGAGAGAAAAGAGACAAGTTAAATGCCAATAGTATTCTCTCTTGGGTTAAAATAAAAATCTATTTAAATGACTTAAAAATCTCTAATTGAATATTTTAAAAAATCGTGAGAAGAATAGTAAAATATCTTCTAACTAGACCATTAGCAATTATTAGAAAAAAAGGATTTTGGCTTCAGAGGCATGTTGGAATTGTTTTTGACATAATGTTCCACAACATATCATATTCATCCATTATAATGTCAGTAAGAATAGGCTAATCAAATAATAATGAAGAGCAGACACTTCCCCAACTATTTAATTCTTTTAATATTTCAATATTCAAAAAATGATAAAAGACCACGGCTATTGTGAATAATGTAAGCTGTACTTTAAATAATGACACAAATATCTGACCTTATGAAGGTTTGCACATTTTAATTAGAATGACTGAGATATTAAATTGTTTTATCAACATGTTTCTCCAATATTTTGACCCTTTAAATATCTTGCAGAAACTGTCCTTTCCAAAAAATTGCCCACTGAACTTTTTACCGTGTTACTTTTCTTCATATGCAATAGTCTATACAGTCCTCCTGGTCGCAATGTGTCCCTAAATCAGAAGCCTGACAGGACACTGTTTTTGTTTCTTGTGTGATATTCCACCTGGTATGTTACTGTTTAGTAACTCTCACCAAAGCTACTGGTATAGATTCACCCTGAGAGAACAGGGTTACTTTTATGTTCAACTTGTGGCTGACTTTATGGTCAAGAAATCATATTTATGAGAGAAAATCTAGTATATTTTGACAACTATTGTATATTTTATAAATAAATGTGTTGAAGAGATAGAATATAATGGGATGCTTTCTGGAAGTAGTGTCATAAGATAAGTCAAGGTTTTCTACCTAGAATTATGAATTTGGTAAATCATTTAACCTTTTTGAACTGCAGTTCCCACTTAAAAAATAGGAATATGTCTCCTAATTTTTTATTGTTATGATTAAATGAAGAAGTATAAGTGAAAGTGATTTGTGAGGAATAAAGGTCAAATAGTGAGAGCTACCATGTTTTGAGCACAATTCTTTGTCAGGCAGGGTAAGAGACAGGATTTTGACAATAGCACTGCTTTAGAGAGGGGAAATACTGATAAGAGATACATTATCCCTATCCTAAAGGGGATTTTAATCTACTGGAATGGATAGGATTATAAATTGTTTGACTACTATGTCATATAAAGAATGATGGAATTAGAGTTGTTTAAATTAGAGAAGAAACACTAAGTAGGTACTTTATAGCTATTTTAAAATATTTGAGAGGTGGTGAATTAGGATATGGTGTAGCCTCCTCTTTTGATGTTTCGGAGGAATGATATGTTAATTAAAATTCTCATGATCATATCCATGCTACAATGAAATAGATACTATAACTTTCTGTGGAAATAGACTAACAGTGAATGGAAAACTGTCATAAAAGTTAAAACAGAAAAAATTGTTTTGTTGGTGTGGACATTTAAGTCTCTTTCCAATTCTGAAAGTATATGATCCCTTCATATATATATACCACATAATATCAAAACAGTAACATTTGTTCATTTTTTGTAATGAGTCTCCACATTTTAGGATAAAGTAATTAGTTTACATGCATGTAAAAAAGGAAATCACACAAATTGAAGAAATATTATTTTGGGAGGTCCCATATCTCTTTAAACATTAAAAAACAAAACAAAATTCTACCTTTTACTTAATATATATTGTTTCAAAAATGAAAATAAATGTAAACTTTAAGTAGAAAATTTTAAATCAATTAGCAATGGTCTATTATATAATGACAGTAGGTTTGAACTAGAGGTTTGGAACCCAAGAGTAGTCCCTATTGATGAAATATCATACAGTTAAATTAAATATTTCAATTGCTTTCAACAAAATTGAAGTTTTGAATAGACTTTGAAATCAAATGATGATATTGGTTCCCAAAAATTTCTAATAGAAAGACTATTTCTATTTGATACTCAGAATCAAGGACAAATATACAACTATAGCAATACTGAAAAAGATAAGAATCAAATAACCAGAAGTATGAGGCAGGGATGAAAAGATAATTTGTAAATAATTAAGGTGCTTAGATTTCCTTTGAAAAAAAATGATGGTGAAATTCTGTCTGAAATAGAATTTTAAGCAAAGAGGAAATATAAGATTAGGAAGCAGTGGGGAGAAAAGCAAGTTTTTGAGTTACAAAAAAAATGTACTTCATTTGGAGAGTCCAGATTTGTGTTCATAAGTTTATCATTATCAATAAGTAATTTACCAGGTGAAAAGTACATAAGGGCCACAATAGCCCTACAGTGAGAAATTGGTAGAGAGAAGAGACAAACTTAGTGGCAACAACTGCTACAGAAATTTAGTAATGAGAGAACACTGAGGCTAACACACTGAGGAAAGAATGAACAGATTTGGTGAATTAACCTGGGCTTCAAATAATGAGAGCTACCATGTTTGAGTACAACTCTTTGTCAGACAGGGGAAGATGCAGGATTTTGAGGGCTTTTATACAACTGTGGGGCCCCTTTATAGGAAAAATAAATACAACATTAGAAGAACAAAATTCACTAAAAAATAAATTACAAATTTTTAAAACCTGTGTGGGAAAAACTGAAGTTCCTATCGCCAGGATCCTCACCTGAACCTAAACTACTTGATGATGTAACTAACCTACTTCTAGGCTACTGCTTTCACAACTGTAGGCAATAAGCTATTATTCATGGAGTAACCATATAAGGAGCTCTTCCCAGTGCTCTGGGTGGAAGGAGAGATGGAGGAGGATTAGAGACCTGCAGACTATTGGATGCAGATATAATTCTAGTGCTTGACCTGCCACTGTGGGAATAAAGCTGGGTAATAAACCCTTTTACCCCAAGAATGTTCCATTGTCATTCTTCAGTCTCAATGAATCCACAGTGAACTTCTCCAGGGCGGAAACCCTCAGGGAAAACAACTGGCATAGCCAGCAGAATTCATTTGTAGACTTAAGAATGGAACAGGCTGTCCTCATGGGAGGGATACTTCAGTGTGCTGCCCCTATGAATGGGAAGACATTTGAGTGTCCCCCAGTGGGCATGTGGTATGAAGTGACTTGCCTCCTAGAGGGCTGGGCCCCACCCCAGGACTGGGGGCAGGTGAAGGTGACCCTAAGGCAGTAGAGGTGGCTCTTGGCATAACAAAGAGGTACTTTGAGAAACAGAATGCCCATGAGGTGGTGGGAACCATAGGTTGGCTGTTTCTCACAGTATTAAAAAGTCTACAGATGAGAAGAATGTACTCCTGTGAGAGACATGAGAAATGGCAGCATGGGAACATGAGCTACAAATGCTGTGGATTCATTGAAGAATGAAATGGCACTGATATGAGGAGAGGCAGCATGAGAACACCAGCTGTGAGGTTTGAGGTAAAGGTAAGAGAGCTGTTGAAGACTGAGCTAGCATTGCTGCTAGGCACTGTAGAAAAAGTAAAGGGTGTAGAAGTGGAGGCAATCGGGGGAGTAGAGAGAAAGGCGCCAACAGCCTCAGAAATGGAGTGATGGAGTGTGGGCAAAACTGAAGTTCCTATGGCCAGGATCCTCACCTGGTCCTAAACTACTTGATGATGTAATTGGCCTGCTGCTAGGCTAATGCCTCCATACCCACAGGCAGTAAGCTACGATTCACTGAGTCACTATATAAAGAGCTCTGCCAGTGCTTTGGGTGGAGGCAGAGATGGAGGAGGACTACAGACCAACAAACTGTTGGGTGCAGATGTAATTCTAGTTCTAGACCTACTACCATGGGAATAAAGCTGGGTAATAAACCCTTTTATCCAAAAAACATTTCATTGTTATTCCCTGGTCTCACTGAATCCACAGTGAACAGAGCTGAAATCCTCAGGCAGGACAACCTTGCATATGTCGGAAACCTCCAAAATCCAGAAAAAATAAGATGCTTCTATTAGCTAACTGTCTGACTCAATTCTACAATACTTTTTTCTACAAAGTGACTAGATATTTTTTGCCCCTAACATGACAATTACTTTATAATACCATTTTCTATAGAGAAATAATGATTTACAGTTTTCCATTAGCAACACTGTTCAGTTTTGATTTTATTATTATTAATTTCAGAAAATACATCTCAGCATACACATTCATTCAAAAAGTACATACTGAAATATTTTATCAAATATTTGATATCAAATTTGGGAAAAGCTCTATCAATTTTTTATTAGATTAGATATGACCTGCTTGATATCAAGTCTTTGTTCTTTGAATTGAGGTTATCAGTAAACAATTTGTGGTCAATATTCTGTTTTTACTGGTACATATAATATTATCTTTGTTAATATTATCATTATTTCATTTCTAATAATCAAGAAAATTAAATCTTTTTCCAATGTATTTTTAAAAAATCTCCTCCTCATTTCTTAGTCTGGGTATTTCTGGAAGATATTCTCATTGAAAAAACTAAAAATAACTACTAAATACAGAAGTAATTGTGACTACATAAAAATATCCCAGTATACCTCAATTAAATGAATCCCTGACTCACTGTCCTTCCAGTTGGCCATTCCAAAGTCTCCTAACACAAAAGAAAGCATAGAAAGATACAGTGGTTTTAATCAATTGAAGTAAAATAACTCATCTTCACAAGTTTATATATATAAATAAGTTATTTATATATATATATATATACCACAGTCCCTCTCAGGGCTTGGAAGCTGATTGTACAAAAGAAAGCTCTTGAAGCTTAATTTTTATTAGCTTCATGGAAAATCCATGTTTTCAGGTGCTTTCTACTATTATCTTAGCCATATCAAACTGCTCCTAGTTCACTAAAAGCTATGCCTTATTTCTGAAACACACTTCTCCTTCCTCCCACTCCTGCCTGTACTTTGCACTCCCCAAACCCTAGCACAGACACAGTGGATTTCTCCCTCTCCCGCCTCTTCACTCCTCTCAGACATACACGCACGTCTGCGTATACACACACACACACACACACACACACACACACACACACACACACACACAGCCTTCATGTTTTAGCATTAGTAGTATTCCTCACCTCCAAAATTCTAGTTAGAAAACATGCTAAGGGCTGTCAGCACACTCCACTTTCCCTACACCATACCAAAACTTTTTGCGTATCTGCATTCTTCACCAGTTTTTACTTTCTATGAAGGTAGGATCCTTTTATGTCTTGTTTATTCATTAATATTTAGTATCAGAGTTCCTCGAATTAAAGTAGTTGTTACATAAATAGTTACTAAATGAGTAAATGGACTAGAGGAATTCTACGTGACATTAGGTAAACTAGTTAAGTTAACTGACACAAGGCCTCAAAACCTTGATTATCCATAGAGAGAAACTGATAAACATAGATTTATATAGTGAGCCTACAAATTAAACATGCTATGAAGAGAAAAAGAAATGAATAATTGTGAAAAAGAGAAGAAAATTCTAGAACATAGCTCTATGGTTTAAAATAAATCTTAGTGGAAATGTAGCAGGCAAACTGTTAGCTTAGCAGAATTCTGAGAAAAAGACGAATAGTCCATAAGGGAAATGCAATTAGTCTCACGTTTATTTAATGTGATGGATACTGATCACATTGACAGTGCTGTACAAGGCTTGTTGTTTTCAGGTAATATAGTCTGGAAAAAAGCAGCTAAACAAACGACAGGTTGCAAATCTGCCTAGACAATATTTGTGTGAAGATAAAAACACAAACAAAAAAATATAAAATATATATCCAGGTTATAATATAATAGTTCTAAAGAACAATTATTTTTACACCCTTTTCCTCCCTTCTACTTTCACTAAATATGCAGGAAATAGCATTTTTCTGACAATCTGTGATATGTAACAGCCTTGATACATATTAATGGATTCCCCAAACTTGTTTGAAAAGTTTTTGTGAAGTATTTGTCATAAACTGATTATTCTGAGTGCATTGGCACTGTACGACACACTTGCTTAAAATATTTTCAGACATGGGAACAAATATTGACAAAGACCTTCTATAAAAGGTTATCATTAAAAGAAAAATTATTTAAATATAAGGTATTACAATAGCTCATGCATAATTATATTAGGGTGTTATATAATTTATAAAGAAACATACAACATGTTTTTTTTCCCTGGACTTTGGTGAAAGAGCTGATATGAGTTTGAAAAAAATCACCAGTGGTCAAAGAAATTGAGAAATTGATTACATCTTAAAATTCAGAAATTGGTTACAGATATTAAAAAAAAAAAACTGTCCTAAAGTAAATGCATACATTATTTGCCCTATAATTAAAGCTTTGGTGGGGGAAAGAAAAATTAAGTATAGCTGCTTCATACTTTTTAATTCCAGAATTTGGTATTGTATTGTCTTAAAGATTAAGTAGTAAATTTACCTTTCATTCTGTTACACCATGTGAAATTATGTTGGTGGCCTAGAGCTAGGTTGAAAAATCACAGACCTATGAATTTAACTATTATCTGGCTCTGTAAGTGCCTTTTTATTCATTCAAATCTGTGTGCTCAAATTTGAGTTCATATCATACTCATGAGATGTTTTTTAATGAATGTGTTAACCTGAAGGGGTGAATGTTGAAAACACTACAGAAGCAACATGTACCCAAAATGCAATAAACTAGCAGATTTTTGTATGTGCCTTGCCTAAGCAGGGTTTTGAAAATTCACCCTGAAGGCTAGAATATTTTGTTTGTATGAATCTCAGTTTTTATCCAAACACCTAGGGATAAAAGAGCTGTGAGAAGCAAGTCTAATAGAAGTTAAACTCTATTGCAGGACTGCATTAAGTAGAAGAGCTGTACAGAAGTTCTCTTGTGTCAAAGAGTTTTTTCTCAAACACATGTCAAGAATATCAAATACTCTACTATTTATTATCAGTGTTTCAGTGACTTGGGAGTGCAGCATATATCTTGTAATTGCTACTTCTGTCTATTTACATATTATGATGACACATGAGAAGATGTAGTCCTAGGAGTGGTCTCCGAAGTGAGTGACCTAGTCATCTGGAAGGTCTTGTCTAAATCATAGATCTGTGAAAGTACAATAGTTCTTCAGTCTCAAAGTTGATAGAACAGTACTTATGGTAGAGTTTTTGTATGGATTATAATGTTTTGGGATAATTTTGCTTGTCAAGACATACTTAATGACACCATTTTAAGTATCATGAGCAAAGACAAAATATGGGTGACTGACATAGGACCACACACTTCTTCATGTGGTACCTTGGCTGTTGTGGTTGTTTAATGTTCACTCCAAGCCCAGAATGCATACTGAGTAGTCCTTTCATTTGAATGTACCCTACACACCTTGTACATTTGTTGTCAGTCATAAGGCAACAGGTGAAAACAACTGTAGTATATTAAATTATTTAAGTTTCTATTAGCATGCCACTGCATGACAAGTTGAACTAATTTGTACTAGACAAATAAGAACCTAACAGACTGAAACCCTGAAACCAGTGATGAAGGATTTAAATTACATTATCTTCCTTACTGCCAAGAGAATAATTTTTATTCAGACTTTGATGCATTTTTCTTTTGTTTTAAAAGAAACTTTTCTATACTACCTACCTAGGGTTCTTATTTCTATTAGGTTTAATTCATGAATTGAGTTTTCCATTAACTTGAGCTCAAATGATTTATTTGCATTCAAGAATAAAAGAAAGATCAATCTTTCTGAGAAAAATCATGGAAAGTATTAGTCACAGCAGCCCCTCTAAATTTTGCTTGCATAGGATCAAATTCTTTAAGGAATACCATCCTTGAACTATAGGCTGTGTAGTCTAAAAAGTTTAGTATTTAGGCCAACTAAATAATACAGTGGACATAAATAAATGGTGACAATATTAGGAGATGTCATAGAACTGGTAAAAACAACTGTAGTATATTAGATTATTTAAGAGTTTGTAAATTATTCTTATGATAATTAGACAATCAAATATTTTCTAAAACTTGCTTTGAAGGGGTATGGCATGTAGAAAGACCAGGATGCTTCCCTTTAGGTATGCTTACATGGTAGAATGTGATTTTTTCTGCAATGGTTTTGATACATTCTACTGAATTAACTACTTGTCTTTTTCAGCTCTATGGTTCTCCAAGACATGGTTCTATAGATGATTCTAACACTAAACTAGTATTGTTGTGTTGCAGATGCTAACACTCTTCTCCAAATATTTCTGTGGCAAGTCAGTTACCAGCCACCCAGAAAGTACAATGAGCAAAGGGAAGTGTCATGAGCAGAAGTGATGTGTGTCCTGTCCTGTTTAGTTGGAGACGTTTAAAGACCCTCCAGCACAATATTCAAAATGGTGACTGCTCAATTTTCTTGGATCTTTCAATGACTATGGTGAGCAAAGTTCCTTTATCTACCATGCCATACACAGAACATGAGCAAAAAATAAAACTTGGTTACTTTCAGTCACACCTCAAAAAATTAGAGGTGTTATAATTTCATCATGTAATTTGTTTAGCCCATTCTTATAGATGTAGACTGTATCCAGTTCAAATTTCCGTAAAACTCCTGGCTACACTGCTAAGAGGCATTTGTGTGGAACACGTAACAAATGTAGGAAATAATCTATGGCATCTAAGATTTTGATGGTACAATTAACCAACACTATCACAAACATTCATTCTTCTTTGTTCCCATGTGAACATTGCTGCCTCTTTTTCTATGTCATTTCTCTCTCTCTCTCTCTTTTTTTTTTTTTTGTCTCCTAAAAATGCTTTAGAAGTTTGGTGGAAGCTGGGTTACCCTTAGGCTTCAGCAATGTTCCTCATTCAAAGACTAAATGACCTGCATTTTATAACTCAGATGTACTCTTTCTTGCTATACCTCTCAATTCTTAACAATTCTTAAAGATGTTGAAGAGAAAAGACAAATAGGGTGTTTTGAGATTTTTGTTTGTTTGATATTAATGCAAAAGTTCATTTGCCTACTTCTAAAGAATAACATTTATGCCTGTAAAGTAATTTGAGTTTAAGATTTGAAAAAAATTTAAATATAGAAATAAATGTATGAAATATATAAAGCCTACAGTAAAACAGTATCTCTAAGGTTGGTTTTACAGTTACAGTAGCTAAAATATCTGTTGACAAGAAAAAATAACTGCAAAGATTTTAAAAGGAGAAATTTATTTTTACAGCAGCATGGGT
The DNA here is from genome assembly GCF_040802235.1 of Manis javanica. Taxonomy (NCBI): domain Eukaryota; kingdom Metazoa; phylum Chordata; class Mammalia; order Pholidota; family Manidae; genus Manis; species Manis javanica. The sequence continues at coordinate 59,260,135 of NC_133159.1, forward strand.
TAGCTGATAGGTTCTGGAATTAAAACATGAGGTTAAGTCCCAACTATTTCACTATATGACCCCATGCAGTTAATTAATGTATGTGAATTATTGTCTCCTTCTCATTAATATACAGAAAAATGACATCTACCCTAATTCATAGAGTAGTTAATACAGTTAAGATAATGTAAAGATATTTCATATTTTGATTTATCTATATATGTATATGCAAATATTATCATACTTTATTGTTGTTTTGTTAGCATCTTTTCCTAGTTTTCCCCTAAATCTTCACATTCCCCCACCTCTAGGCAATGGAAAAATATAAGTAAAATATGATAGGCAATGCTGCCAGTGAGTCAAGCTGTAGTGGGTGTTACTGTAATAGTTCATATTCATCATTGCTATGGTTGAAATGTGCATTTAGTTGTGGTTGTTTAATTCACATCAAAACAAAATCTCATCTGTATGACAGAAACTCTGTTGTGTTGGGCTTTGAACATAATCCAAGACACTCAAGACAGTAGCAAAATTAGGCAATTGGAAAAATCAGAGTAAGAAAGGCATTTTTCATGCTTATTTGCTTCAAAGGATGCTCTGATTTTGTTAATTGCCTCAAAGAGGGCTTCGATTTGCTATTTTCTGCAAACAGTGTTCTAATCTAGTTTATCGTCTAGGTTGCAGCTGTGTTCAAGTATCCTAATAGATTTGGTGCATGCTGAACTATTCTTCTGCAATTAATTCACTTGGTTATTCACGTGAAATGATTTACACCTATTTAGAACTAAATTGGAAACCATTCCACTATTGCTTATGAAGTCATTAAGACAGTTTTTAGATGACATTAATTTGCACTTACACGGTACCTTTCATCTAAGGATCTCAAAGCACTCTGAATTATTTAATAGAGAAGAACAGAAGAATTGAACACTGTAATCAAGAATGATAGGTAGGAAATAAGGTAAAAACTAATCCTTATGTTTGAGCATAAAATAGTTATGGTGCGTATTTTATTATCTCATGTTCTACAACCACCAATTTCTCATTTTCTCACCCTGTATAGCTAGATCTGTGGGTCTCCATCTTCTTTAAACACACACCTGGTGGCAATTCTCTTACTTACAAGCCATCATTATGTCATTATTATACCTTATGGTGTGTCTTCTCCATTTTCAATTTCTGACTTTTAAATATAATGTTATAATTATCATGCTCTGAAAAAACATTGAAAATACGTGAATTTGTTTTCACTGAAATGGGTTGATGCTCATAACTGCTTCTTATGTGTGTTAGCTTCCTATAGGTCTTATTGTCTTGAATTATAAGATGGTGAACACTAGAAAATTTGGGTTTTCATTCACTATCGTAATATCACAAGTAAATGTTCTGCAGATATTGATTGTCAAAGCAACTTTTTGGTTTCCACAGCAATTTTTTCTTTTCTATGAAGAATATGTTTTTATTAAATCACAAAGGCAAATATAAATTGGCATGCCTTAAAAATGACAATCTAGTAGATATCATGCTATAATGAGTTTTGAGAAAAATATATCCTAGGCCCAATTTGTCATCCTCTTGTCTGCTGTGTTTATTTACTTTAATTGTGCTGGAAAGCAGATCTCTGTTCAGTAAAAAATCTTCTTAAACTAAAACTCATAATTTGGTTAGAGAATTATCCTGTTTTTCTCTATAAAAGCATATTTCTGGTCATTTTGAGTATTTGGAATTTTACCAGTTCAGGCTGTCAATAATAGCAATGGCAGTTGATAACATCAACTGATTGCAACAGGGTTGATACAGATCAGTAAAAAATCTTCATATGAAATAGAAAAGGTACAGTTCAGTGTTAGGGAATACAGCTTGGTGAGCACACATGGGCTGGATTTAAGCTGCTACCTTGCTCTTTCACAAGGGTATCTCTAGGCAGTGAACAATATGAACAGTTCTATGATACAATTCTGGTTTTAGATATTAGAAACTTAGAAACATCTGTATTTCACAGCATATAGCTGAACTGTTAGAGACAGGTAGGAATCAAGAAGAACCTCCCCAAACACCTTGGCTAACTAGGACCCTTCCTTGGAAAATAACTTTCTCTCTATATATTTTCTCCAAATGTCTTCCTATTCCAAGGCAGAACATCAAAATGGAGAGACTCAGTGAAATTAGATCATTCTATATGATCTTCATGGGCTTGTCCTGATCCAGAAGTGGTTGCCCACTGCGTAAAGACAGTTCTACTATTACATAAGCTATTTTTCTTATTTAGTTTTAATCTGTCTTCTTTGTGACTTCCATACTCTGCTTCTTCCCCAAAGTTTGTATTATCTCTCAATTTTTTAAATTAATGAAGAAAACAAGAAGCTCTGGCTTCTTTGTTGGGGCATCCGTATGCATTTCTTAATATACTAACCCTAAAAAACAAACAGTTCTTATATATAATGTAGGAGTTTTTCTTTATACAAGCCCAGTACAGTTCTGTACTGTGATGATTCTATGATTCTAAGCTAACAATATGAGAAACATAAGTCAGTATACTACCTACAGGGTGAATGATAAAGACTAAAAATATTTCAGAAGACGGAGCATAGGCAAACAATGGTTAAGGACGAGCTTAAGAGGAAGTGGGATTGAATTAGACCTTTAAGGGCATCTCTGTACAGTTTTTTTCTATACTTTGTAGAGATATTCATTCATTCATTCACCATTCATTCATAGCTAGCAATATGAGGAACCTAGATGTGTCCAAAAGTTATCTAGAAGGACAATGGGAATAAAGAGGGTATCCTAGTAGGAGTGGAAAAGCTCATAGATTTGAATTGCCTGAGCATAGGTAATATGGGGGTATGGATAAAAAATGAAGTTGTTAGAGGTCATGGCTCAATATTGGGGTATTTGGGGCTTATCATGTAACCACTGGGGGATAAAGCACTGGTTCACCTATTATATAAAAGACTAGCGACAATGATTGTGCAGGTAAAAGGGTAGAGTGTGAGTGTGGCAAGTAATAAAAGAATCAAAAGACTTTTAAAACAATGGTAGCATGACAGAAAGAGACAAACAAACAATATTTTCTGAGTAAACAGGACAAGTGGCAGCTCCACCTAGAGAAAAATCCAGCAGGGACCAGAAAACCAGGAATAGCCATATATGGCCTTAGAAGAAGGAGTAACTACTATAATCCATAGCGACTATATTAATTTGCCTGGGCTGCCCTAACCAAGTACCACAAACTGGGTGGCTAAATAATAGGAATTAACTTTCTCACAGTTCTGGAAGGCAGAATTTGGAGATGGATATGTCAGCAGCTTCGATTTCTTTGAGGCCTCCCTTCGCGGCTTATGGATGGCCATCTTCTACTGTCTTTACATGCGCTTTCCCCTGGGCCTGGGCCTGCCCAAACCATCTGCCCTTCTAAGGAGGCCAGTCATATGGAATTACGGTCTATCTGTGACATCATATAACTCTAACTACCTCTTTAAAGAGCCTATCTCCAAATGCAGTCACATGCTGAGGAACTGGGGGTCAAGGCTTCAAGGTATAATTTTTTTGAGGGGGAAACAATTCACTCTTAATGACCAACAAAGTAGAAAAGACAAAAGAGTGGAATTGTCTTTGGTTTTGGTTTAATATTTATACTTTTTACAATAACATATACCCATTACTTTTATAAGACAATAATAAAGAAAAAAGTATAATTTGCCACTGCAGACAGTCTATATCCTATGTGAACATTCCAGTGAGCTGCCCCAGCTCTAAGTACCGACTCCTTAGTCTTTGATGGGGGTGGTCTTATTAGTTTTATATTTAACTATAGAACTGCAACAAAATATACCATGGCCTGTCATGGCCTAAATTTCATTTAGAGACTCTGTGTAGTGTTTCTGGTGGTCCTAACTCAACTTATAAAGGACTTCAAAATCATCTCCTGATAAATATTTCAAACACTAGAAAAGGTCTACTCTTACTATTTAATTTTTTACTATTTAAGGTAAATAAATTCCTGAGTGATTTTTAAATCAATAAATAATCTCAAATTCTGGCCAATTTCAGTAGTCAATGAATTCTTTAACTTTTCTAAAAAAGGAACTTTTATTAGAACATATAAATTTAAATATGCTTCCCTCATAAAATTGTTTAGCAAAGATTATCCATCTCTGGATAAAGTGCTTTCATTATCTTCCCAGCAGTGGTTCTTACACTTTGTCATACATTAGAATCACCTGGAAAGCTTGTTAAAACACAGTGTGGGGACAGCCACCACCTGCTTATAACCCTTTGTCCCAGAATAACCATGTGTCCACATGGGCCCCTCCTCTGAATGGTGTGCTAAGAGTATGGTATGCTGATGGCCTGGGCTGCTCAAATCCAGGCCCACCATACTTATGGAAACATCTTATTGGGAGGGAGATCCCTCTGACCAAGGTTTCGCTCCTTGGGGCACTGTTTACACAAGCATGATCCCTTCTTGCAAAGCATGTAGTCTCTCTCCTCACCTCATATAAGCAGCTCCCTACCTGTCCTCAATAGTGGTGCACAACCTCATCCAGCCGGCTGCTCCTAGGCTTCCTGCGCCGAAGTCCCAGTAAGCCCTCATGGCTCATATGGCATCTCTGGGTCTTTCCTTTGGTCTTCAGAGGGCTTTCCCATCACAACTCATTTATTTGGGCATTCCATTGGACTTGCCATCACACACAGACTGCTGGGCCCCACCCTGAGTTTCTTACTCATGGTCTGGAGTGGACCTTGATAATTTGCATTTTTAACAAGTTCTCAGTAATGTTGATATTGCTGGTTCAGGGACCACTCTGAAAACCTCTGCTCTGCAATAATGTTTGTAGGTATAAAATCAAATTATGCCATTTTACTTTGTAAAAGTATTTTCCATTATGGAAATTTCCATTGTGAATTTTTTCAACCGAAATGAAAAGAAAAATTATTTAAGTCACCATTGTGAATGATGACAAATTGCTGGAAATAATCATGAAATATATGTTATCTTAGAAAATATGAAATCATTTGCAGTTATCACCAAGAACCAGTTCAAAGGTTTAATAACTCTAAGAAGTCAGCATATATTTAAAAACAGTTATTGCTTGGCACAGTGTAACCTGGGTTAGCCACATTCATGTGAGGACAATAAAAAGGAATATAGGTTAATTTCTTATCTATGAGACAGGGACCACGGGCTTAGCCAGAGTAGGGTGAGGGCCTCTGGAAAAAAACAAAAGCAAGATAATCCATTGTGGGATTTGCTTTGGCCTACTGGGGGGGCCCAGTTTATTTTTCTAACTTTACCCAAGTACTGCTTTTCTTCCTCCAGCCCTAAACAAATGATTTGTTGCAACTTAGGCAATGCAGGAAGCAAGTCCAAAACAACATAGTAAGAACAGGAAGGATTTCATCTTAAAACCCAATTAGTTAAAAAGTAAGTTTCTTAACAAACAGGCAATAATTTAGCCCACCTTGGGAGCAAAGCAGGCAGCCTTGAGTGATATGCTCCCAGACCAGCAAGCTGCTATCCTCGGAGGAAATCAGAACAGTAAAATTCTTGTAAATAACCAGGAAGACTAATAATAAACTTAGTGTTTCTTCAAAGGAAAACATTTTGGGGCCACCTAGCAAGTGTACATACCTAGCCCTTTGTCTCTCAACTGCCTATAAAACCCCTAGACAATGCACCATCCGGGGGCTCTCTTGTCCCCTACTGGCCTGAGCCAGGAGCTCTGTCCTCTTGCTTTCTCTCTAAATAAAAGCCTCTGTTTCGCTCTCCGACCTTGAGTGTTTGTGAAGTTCATTCTTCAGCTCCATGAACAAGAAACACAGCATCATCTATTAGTGAATTTCTCTAATAAGAGACATATCTGGGACAATGGAAATAATGTCTGCATTACCAGATAGGAACACGTGAGATTTAGAACACAACACTGAATGCTTAAAAACAGCAACAGATATTACATTCTATTAGCCATCAAATAGAGTATAAAAATGTGCAAGGATGATGGATCATAAGAAGTATCTCTTATTTCTTGTTGCTACAGATGAAAGTGAGGATAAAAAGATGTCCTTCCCTGCCCCCATTCCTCAGTATAAAAAGAGGACTGCAAGGAAATAGGTTGGCAACTTTTGAGGAGTTCAGTTATCTAAGAAAAGAGAACCACTTGTAAAGACTAAGGGTACCTTCAAGAAGACAAGATCTACCAGCAAGCTGGAGCAAGCCCAACTGTTTTTAGTTAAGGTCAGTCAACCATAGGAGACATTGATGGAAATGTGGGCTTTCTTGATGAGCCTGATGCTGACACTAAAGTGGAGACATAATTAAATGTGCTGTGATAACTACATAACAAACGACCTTGTACAAGAGCTTATTAAGATCCCAAAGTGTGTAAAAAGTTCTAATTTGTTACAAGTTATAAAGAATTTCTTTTTTTTCTCTGTGGAAAATAACATAACTTTCTCACTCTTTACTAAATCGTTTCACAAAAATCTTAGAAATGCCAAGTTTTTAACATGGCATTCACAACTTTTCTGGGGGCTACATAATTTTTTTCACCTATCTTCAGATGGAGTATTGGATAAAGCTTCATTTTTTTTTCAATTGAGTATCTTTCATCTAAAGACAAAGTGTAAAAGGACTAAATTACATATTCTTTACTGATAGCCCAATTTAGAAACATTAATCAGACAAATGCAAATCTCAGTATGAAGTTATCTCCAACACTTGCTTTAGAAATTGAAGCTTTCATGTAAGTTACATAGGAAGACACATCTTTCCATAGCAGTCAAATATGTTAACTTCAATTCTTGTCTTGAAATGTTTCAAGATTAACAAGATAGCTAGTGATATAAAATCTATTTGCTTTCCAGTAATATTTTTAGAATTATATTATTTTAACTCTAAATTTTAGGATATCATAATGAGGAACTATTTAAGGTCTTAAATTTCAAAACATTCCCAGGTATCAAGGTGGAAAGCTTTGCAGATATGTTTTTATAACAATAATAAATAATAATGATTTTATATACAGAGTAATCTGTCATCTTTTCACTGGTATATTTCCTAATAAAATATACTGATTGTTCATATTTCAAAGAAGAATGGCTGCACTTTGAAGTTCATTTTATACCATCTTCCTAGGTTAATAAAATTATCACTTTAATCCATTTAAAAGTATATTTCTAGAGATAAAAATGATATTCCCAATTACTTACCCAAAGGGATCCTTTAAGAATATGCAATCTGGTGTTGGCAGAACAAAGATTCTTTGTTGATTTTTTCATTTGTTGTTCTCTGTTCAAATTTAAGACATCCTTTCATTCTACATAATTTTTCTTTTTGCTAACATTTTTTTAATTCCCTTGAAATGAGCTTCAAGTACTTTGATACAGATAGAAAGCCTTATAGTTTCAATGAACCTTTCAAAGTACTCTTTTACCCTCTGGTAAATATTATTTTGCAGTTTGCTATGAAGATAACCTGTTGCCTTCAATTCTAGCTATATGCAAAAATATTTTTCTTCTTCCTAACCACAAATGCATCACCTCAAAAAAGGTTAAGAGCTTGAGACAAAGGCTCTATGCTTATGACTGCTAGCATTTTCCTAAGACTTCACTCACATTTTCCTGCCACATAATGAATAAGTAGTGGAGGAGAGGATGATAATCACTTAACTACTAAAATTAACCAATAGAGTAGATTTCTGCAATGAAATTAAACTTGGTGTTCCATGAGAATGACAGGCAACATATCCAGTAAATATAGTAACAATGGCAAATAATCAGGATGACAAAAGATGAGTGCTGTTTTTACATGAAATAAATTTATTTTATGGACTCATCCTACCTGGTGGCTCACTCACACTTTTTACCTATAAAGGATTCTCAAGAGAGATCTGTTCAATTAGAATTCTTCCTACAGTTCAGTATATTTCAAGCTTCAAGGAATTCCTCTTCTAAAAATTACATAGGTAATAGGACCCCCAAATATACAGATGTTTTGTGAGAGGTTTTTGTTTGGGGCAATAAGGAACTGTCGCAGAAGGCAATCAGAAAGGGAAAGGAGGGTGGCAAGAAGGATGTATAAGAAGGAGGATGATTAGAAAACTATCTGCTTCACAGCAAATTTAGCTTTTAGTAAGAACACTATTGATAGTTTCTTCTTATATGCTGGTGACATCATCAAGCTTTCTGTCATTCACATGCAAGTTCCCTAAAGAGCCTTAAATCTTAGTGTAAAATAAACTGTAACCGTTAAGTGTATGGCAAGGTTCATTTCAGTTAGGCCTTTGCACAGATTCTACATTTCCATTTTCCTAACTCGTTACTATGCATGAATATTTTAAAATATAAAGACTATTTAAATATAAGGCCATAAACACACCTTGCAGATTCTTCAAGGTGCATTTCTTTGCTCAATTTATTTTCATTTGATTATTGACTATGAAATTTGAAGGGGTAAGTTTTTACTATAAAAATGTGCATGGGGAGGGAGGAGCTAAGATGGTGGCATGAGTAGGGCAGCAGAAATCTCCTCCCAAAACCATATATATTTTTGAAAATACAACAAATACAACTATTCCTAAAAGAGAGACCAGAAGACACAGGACAACAGCCAGGCCACATCTACACCTGCGAGAACCCAGCACCTCATGAAATGAGTAATATACAAGCTGCGGCCTGGCAGGACCCAAGAGCCCCTCACCCCAGCTCCCAGTGGGAGGAGAGGAGTCAGAGCGGGGAGGGAGAGGGAGCCCAGGACTGCTAAACACCCAGCCCTAGCCATTCACCAGAGCGCAGACACACAGTGCATAGAGTGCTGGATACTATGGAAACAGGGCAGTAAAATCTGTGAGTGGGTCCCCGCAGCTGGGGCCCCTGGGACAAAAGAAAAGCGAGTGCTTTTTAAAAGTATTAAAGGGACAGGGACCTCCCGGCACACTGGGACCTCCCCAGCAGCTGGGAATCCCAGGCAATTCAGGGCACCCTAACCTCCAGGGTGACAGTGCAGCTCTGAGGGCCCTCACGGTGATAAACAGCTTCCTGTCCATTCCATCTCCGACATGGCCCTACCATAGCGGAGCAGCAGCCTGGGACCGGCCATGCCCACAACAGCCGTGCAGTCTCCTCCACAGCCACTGGGGCCATACTCAGAGACCCTATCGGTGCACACCTGCACAGCACAAGAAACTAGGAGTCGCCGTTCTCACAGGAGAGGAAGGCAACAAGCAAGCAGGAAGGGACTTTGTTCTCCCAGCTGACACATATGCCAACTGTCCATGACTACCTCTATCACCATGAAAAGACAGAAGAATTTGATCCAGACAAGAAATACACAAATATCCCATGAGAGGGAACCTGGGAAGATAGATTTAACCAATCTTCCTGAAAAATAGTTCAAAATAAAGGTCATAACCATGCTGATGGAGCTGCAGATAAAAATGCAAGAGCTAATGGATAAAGTGGGGAGGAAGAATACAGAAATAAAACAATCTCTGGAAGGACTTAAAAGCAGAATGAATGAGCTGCAAGAGGCCATTAATGGGATAGAAATCAGAGAACAGGAATGCAGAGAAGCTGATGCAGAGAGAGATAAAAGGATCTCCAGGAATGAAAGAATGTTAAGAGGACTGTGTGACCAATCCAAATGTAAAAATATCCACATTATATGGGTACCAGAAGAAGAAGAAGAGAGAAAAAGGGATAGAAATTGTCTTTGAAGAAATAATTGCTGAAAACTTCCCCAAACTGGGGGAGGAAATAGTCACTCAGAAAATGGAAGCACACAGATCTCCCGACAGAAGGGACCCAAGGAGGACAACACCAAGACATATAATAACTAAAATAGCAAAGATCAAAGACAAGGACAGAGTATTAAAGGCAGTCAGAGAGAGAAAAAAGGTTACCTACAAAGGAAAACCCATTAGGCTATCATCAGACTTATCAACAGAAACCTTACAGGCAGGAAGAGAATGGCATGATATATTTAATGCAATGAAACAGAAGGGCCTTGAACCAAGAATACTGTATCCAGCACAATTATCACTTAAATATGAAGGAGGGATTAAACAATTTCCAGACAAGCAAAAGTTGAGGGAATTTGCCTCCTACAAACCACCTCTACAGGATATTTTAGAGGGACTGCTCTAGAGGGAAGCACTCCGAAGGCTAAATAGATGTCACCAGATAAAATAAAATCACAGCAATGAAAGCAGACCAACCAAATAATAACTAAAGGCAAAAAATAAAATCAACTACCCACAAAAGCAGTCAAATGAAACACAAAAGAACACAAAATAAAAGACCTAACATATAAAGAATCGAAGAGGAGGACTAAGAAGGGAGAGAAATAAAGAATCATCAGACCATGTTTATAATAGCTCAATAAGTGAGTTAAGTTAGACAGCAAGATAGTAAAGAAGCTAACATAGAAACTTTGGTAATCACGAATCTAAAGACTGCTATGGCAATAAGTACATATATTTCAATAATCACACTAAATGTAAATGGACTGAATGCACCAATCAAAAGACACAGAGTAATAGAATAGATAAAAAAGCAAGACCCATGTATATGTTGCTTACAAGAGACTCACCTCAAACCCAAAGACACACACAGACTAAAAGTCAGTGGCTGGAAAAAGATATTTCATGCAAACAAGGAGAAAAAAGCGGTGTTGCAGTACTAGTATCAGACAAAATAGATTTCAAAACAAAGAAAGTAACAAGAGATGAAGAAGGACATTACATAATGATAAAGGGGTCAGTCCAACAAGAGGATATAACCATTAGAAATATATATGCACCCAATATAGGAGCACCAGCATATGTGAAACAAAAACTAACAGAATTAAAGGAGGAAATAGAATGCAATGCATTCATTTTAGGAGAGGTCAACACACCACTCACTCCAAAGGATAGATCCACCAGACAGAAAATAAGTAACGACACAGAGGCATTGAACAACACACTAGAACAGATGGACCTAATAGACATCTATAGAGCTCTACACTCAAAAGCAGAAGAATACACATTCTTCTCAAGTGCACATGGAACATTCTCTGGAATAGACCACATACTAGGCCACAAAAAGAGCCTCAGTAAATTCAAAAAGATTGCAATTCTACCAACCAACTTCTCAAACCACAAAGGTATAAAACTAGAAATAAATTGTACAAAGAAAGCAAAAAGTCCCACAAACAGATGGAGGCTTAACAACATGCTCCTAAATATCAATGGATCAATGACCAAATTAAAATAGAGATCAAGCAATATATGGAAACAAATGACAACAACAACACAAACCCCCAACTTCTGTGGGACACAGCGAAAGCAGTCTTAAGAGTAAAATATATAGCAATCCAGGCATATTTGAGGAAGGAAGAACAATCCCAAATGAATAGTCTAAAGACACCATTATTGAAATTGGAAAAAGAAGAACAAATGAGGCCAAAAGTCAGCAGAAGGAGGGAAATAATAAAGATCAGAGAAGAAATAAATAAAATTGAGAAGAATAAAACAATGGAAAAAAAATCAATGAAACCAAGAGCTGGTTCTTTGAGAAAATAAACAAAATAGATAAGCCTCTAGACAGACTTATAAAAAGAAAAAGAGAATCTACACACATCAGCAGAATCAGAAATGAGAAAGAAAAAATCACAATGGACCCCACAGAAAGAAAAAGAATTATTAGAGATGACTACAAAAAATTACATGCTAACAAACTGGAAAACCTAGAAAAAATGGACAAATTTCTAGAAAAATACAAACTTCCATGACTGACCAAGGAAGAAACAGAAAATCTAAACAGACCAATTACCAGCAAAGAAACTGAAGGGGTAATAAAAAAACTACTCAAGAGCAAAACCCTCGGACAGATGGAGTTATTGCGGAATTTTACCAGACATACAGAGCAGACATAATACCCATTCTCCTTAAAGTTTTCCAAAAAATAGAAGGGAATACTCCCAAACTCATCTTGTGAAGCCAACATCACCCTAATACCAAAACCAGACAAAGACCCCACCAAAAAAGAAAACTACAGACCAATATCCCTGATGAACATAGATGTAAAAATACTCAACAAAATATTAGCAAACCGAATTCAAAAATATATCAAGAGGATCACACACCATGACCAAGTGGGATTCATCTCAGGGATGCAAGGAGGGTACAACATTCGAAAATCCATCAACATCATCCACCACATCAAAAAAAGGACAAAAATCACATGATCACCTCCATAGATGCTGAAAAAGCATTCGACAAAATTCAACATCCAGTCATGATAAAAACTCCCAGCAAAATGGGTATAGAGGGCAACTACCTCAACATAATAAAGGCCATATATGATAAACCCACAGCCAACATCATACTGAAGAGTGAGAAGCTGAAAGCTTTTCCTCTGTGATCAGGAACAAGACAGGGATGCCCACTATCCCCACTGTTATTCAACATAGTACTGGAGGTCCTAGCTATGGCAATCAGACAAAACAAAGAAATACAAGGAAGCCAGATTGGTAAAGAAGAAGTCAAACTGTCACTATTTGCAGATGACATGATATTGTACATAAAAAACCCTAAAGACTCCACTCCAAAACTACTAGAACTAATATCGGAATTCAGCAAAGTTTCAGGATACAAAATTAATACACGGAAATCTGTGGCTTTCCTATACACTAACAATGAACTAACAGAAAGAGAAATCAGGAAAACAATTCCATTCACAATAGCATCAAAAAAATAAAATACCTAGGAATAAACCTAACCAAGGAAGTGAAAGACCTATACCCTGAAACCTACAAGACACTCTTAAGAGAAGTTAAAGAGGACACTAACAAATGGAAACTCATCCCATGCTCTTGGCTAGGAAGAATTAATATTGTCAAAATGGCCATCCTGCCCAAAGCAATCTACAGATTCAATGCAATCCCTATCAAATTACCAATAGCACTCTTCAATGAACTGTAACAAATAATTCAAAAATTCATATGGAAACACCAAAGACCCCGAATAGCCAAAGCAATCCTGAGAAGAAAGAATAAAGTGGGGGGGATCATGCTCCCCAACTTCAAGCTGTACTACAAAGCCACAGTAATCAAGACAATTTGGCACTGGCACAAGAACAGACCCACAGACAAGTGGAACAGCATAGAGACTCCAGACATTAACCCAAACATACATGGTCAATTAATATATGATAAAGGAGCTATGGATATGCAATGGGGAAATGACAGCCTCTTCAACAGCTGGTGTTGGCAAAACTGGAAGTGGATCAAAGACTTGAATGTAAGTCATGAAACCATAAAACTCTCAGAAAAAAACATAGGCAAAAATCTCTTGGTCATAAACATGAGCGACTTTGTCATGAACATATCTCCCCAGGCAAGGAAAACAAGAGCAAAAATGAACAAGTGGGACTACATCAAGCTGAAAAGCTTCTGTACAGCAAAGGACACCATCAATAGAACAAAAATGTACCCTACAGGATGGGAGAATATATTCGTAAATGACAGATCTGATAAAGGCTTGACATCTAAAATATATAAAGAGCTCACGCACCTCAACAAACAAAAAGAAAACAATCCAATTAAAAAATGGGCAGAGGAGCTGAATACACATTTCTCTAAAGAAGAAATTCAGATGACCAACAGACACATGAATAGATTCTCCACATTTCTTGTCATCAGAGAAATGCAAATTAAAACCACAATGAGATATCACCTCACACCAGTAAGGATCGCCACCATCCAAAAGAGAAACAACAAATGTTGGCAAGGTTGTGGAGAAAGGGGAACCCTCCTACACTGCTGGTGGGAATGTAAATTAGTTCAACCATTGTGGAAAGCAGTATGGAGGTTCCTCACAAAGCTCAAAAAAGAAGTATCATTTGACTCAGGAATTGCTCTTCTAGGAATTTACTCTAAGAATACAGCAGCCCAATTTGAAAAAGACAGATGCACCCCTATGTTTATAGCAGCACTATTTACAATAACCAAGAAATGGAAGCAGCCTCAGTGTCCATCAGTAGATGAATGGATAAAGAAGATGTGGTACATATACACAATGGAATATTATTCAGCCATAAGAAGAAAATAAATCCTACCATTTACAACAACATGGATGGAGCTAGAGGGTATTATGCTCAGTGAAATAAGCCAGGCAGAGAACGACAAGTACCAAATGATTCCACTCATATGTGGAATATAAGAACAAAGAAAAAACTGAAGGAACAAAACAGCAGCAGAATGTCAGAACCCAAGAATGGACTAAAAGTTACCAAAGGGAAAGGGACTGGGGAGGATGGGTGGGAAGGGAGGGCTAAGGGGGGAGAAGAAGAAAGGGGGCATTACGATTAGCATGTATAATGTTTTTGGGGGCACGGGGAAGGCTGTGCAACACAGAGAAGACAAGTAGTGATTCTACAGCATCTTACTACGCTGATGGACAGTGACTGTGATGGGGTATGTGTGGGGGAACTTGGTGAAAGAGGGAGTCTAGTAAACATAATGTTCCTCATGTAATTGTAGATTAATGATACCAAAAGAGAAAAAATAAAAAAGATATAGTCCCTCAGTGGCTCTGCCCTGACTGGCCCTCATACACAGAGAGAGGCCAGGCCTGGCCCTGTGTTGTCACCCAGGTCAGCTGCAGGGCCAGGTGCCTAGAGTGTCAGAGCTCCTGGCTGGGATCAGCCTTTCCCTCCTGCCCCGTGTGCCTGTACAGGTGACATCACTTCCTCCCTCAGAGCGGGTAGGGAGAGCTGTGCTCTAGAACCTGGCTGGCCTCACCTCCCCCACCTAACTGACCTGCCCAATAGGGCACCTGTTGCCCTTAGCTACGGAATGCTGCAGGGTTCTGAGCGGTCCCCTCTGCCCACAGACACTGGCAGTCAGTGACTGAGCTGTGGAGCCCCTGCAGCTATGGAGGGCCTGCTGCCTGCCTCTGGACTCATGGGCCAGCTGATCCTGGAGCCCCTGTGGGGGGTTCTGCTGGCGATCACTGGGAGCTGCGGATGCCTAATGGGACTCTTTGGAGTCCCCTGGGGGACTCTGGCAGGTTGTGTGAAGATGCCCTTTGAGGTCCCCTTGGGGACCCTGGCTAGTTGTGTACAGATGCTTTTGATGGCAAGGAGAGTATAGAATTCACGACACACACGACACAACAGAAGCTGTTCTGCCCACCAAGAAGTACGTGGAAACCGTGGTGACACTGCAGAACAAACGACTCCAGCCGATGACACCGGCAGGCCACCTGCAGGGGAGGCCAGTCCTCCCACCCTACAAAGCCTGAGTTTGGCAGCGGTGGCCACATACCTGACACTGTCCCTTCAGATCACTGTGGGCCTTCTGGCAAAGGGATGGGGGAGCCAGCCTCCTACACTTCCCAAGGCCACTGATGAGAAACCGACCCTCAGGGCATCACAGAAGGATGCGGAACAACTTGGGAAGAAAATGCTGGATGATTGGAAAGGAAACACTGCTTTTCCAGAAAGGGCAGAAGTCATTGCCCAGCACATTGCAAGATGCAGGCAGAAGCTGAAGGAAAAGGAGGAGGAGAAGGAAAGACTGTTGGGGTTGAATGCACATGCGGAGCAGGACCTGAAAGAGGGAGTCCGCCCACTGCTGTCAGTGGCGGAGCCCCTGCTCCACGCCATCCCCGCACTTGGGCCCCTGAGACATCTCCTGGATGGTGGGAGCCTGGAAGTCAAGCAAAAACGGGAAGCAGGAAACTGCAAACACCCCGTCCCTAGGTCAGAAGTGGCACTGAAGGCTGACATACACCATGCTGACACCCCTGTGTCCCCTCAAAGTCCCAAGAAAGCCAGATCATTGAGGGAACAAAAGCAAGTGAAAGAAAAGCTGAGAAAACAAACATCCACCCTCCAGGCAGAGGAAACATCTCTGAGGAATGAAATCCTATAGGTGGAATGACAACTACTTCAGCTGAAGCTCAAGAATCGGCTTGAACTACACCAAGAACATACCATGCAACTTGAGAGCCAAATTGCTAAGGAGGAAAGGAGGTGCGCAAAATTTGAGAAGAAACTGATCAGCTGGTGCAGAAACTGGAACTCCAAATTTCAGATTCTCCAGCTGCGCAACAAGATAGCCTAAGACATGGGCAAAGAATTGGAGAGAACCAGGTCCTTCAACCAAAGGTAGTTCCTCTTGCGTGAGAAAAGGGCTTAGAAAAGCTGGGAGGCAGCTGTGAAGACTAAGAGAAACCTCCTGAAGTTAAGAAGAGAAGGCGACCGCATCAGACAAATGCTGGCCGACACCCATGCCCACCTGCAGCTTTTCCCAAGTGGCCCTTCTGCTCCTATTGCTCCACCTGCAGCCCACAGAGGCTACAAGCTGTCCCAGGATCCCCTGAGTCCTCAGGCCCCCCCGAGGAAGGAGGAAGGTGTCACCCTGAGGGCCCAGGGGCAGAGGTGACCTGCAGGTGTGACTCAGCTCACTGCAGCCTGGTTCTGACCATCCACAGCCATGGCACAGCTCTGCAGGTGTTTCTGTATTTAAGCTAATTTTGATTTCTCTCTTTTAGGTTTAGCTACTCTTATTTAACTGATACTACAATTACCTTATACAAATAAACACAGCATTATAATTTTAAGAGTATTTTTCAAATAAAGTTTCATTTAATAAAAAAAATCCCTTGACAAACAAAATGTGCATGGGAAAACTGGTGTAAATATTTCTTGAATATAATTAATGAGCATCATGTGACTTTCCTCTGGTGAAATAATGTGGTGGATTATAAATGAGTTCCCAACTGAATTATTTTAGTACCACAATGTTCTTTTGGAAAGTCATTCCCCCTCACCCAACTGCTTTTTACTTGTGGCTTTAAGGATATGCTCTTAATCTTGCTATTTCAGCGATACCTGTGTACTATAGAAAGCAGCCAGTTCTTAGAATGGCTGATAAACTAGTTGACCTCTGTAATCTACATTTTAGAGAAATACATTTCAGCTGCAGATGTTTCCAAAGGTAAAAAATCTGTGAAGAAAATTAATCTATAACTCACAGATGTTTTCATATTAACACAGTTTGTGTATAGTCGCTTCCAAACATGTTTCCTTCCTGTGGAATTCAAGAGCACTGTTATCTCACTTTCCTAGGCTCTTGGATCCTAAAGCATGGCACCAAGATGAACTGTCATCTAAATAAGCAGATGCAAACCTTGCTTTGTAGTTAGAGTGTGCAAGTTAAATTTGTTGACTTTCACATTTGCTCCTTTCCATTTAATTCAGTTAGTCATATAGCTGCTGATAAAATTTTCCTAAGTCCTGTGAAAGGCACAGTGAGTTGCTTATATCAAAACTCAGAGTCAGTATATAAACCTTGGCAGGAGATTTTGTCCTATTTGGGTATTTTATAGCATCCTGGGGAATTATTTTTCCCCTAAAGGCTTTATTATTAATGGGAACTACCCATGTGCTTTGAGGGAAGAATGGACTTCCTCAATTAGAAGACCTTTCAAGAGAGTTAACAGAGAATTTATTTTTTCATTTAGGGAAGAGAATGTTTCCCATAAGAACACTGAATCTTTCATGGCTGACTTTCTTGCAAACACAATGTGTAAAATTTTAGTTCCTTAAAAATTAAACAGACACTGTGAAATTTAATAAGGCTTAAAAGGGACCTATCTTTAGTATCCCTGTTTCTCACCCCACAGTACTCGTGATAACAGGTTATCAACTCCACATACTAAAAAAATCATCATCTTCAGGAAAAAAAAAAGTACATTGAACTCTTCCCAGGGATTCAGTTTCAATGGTTAGGAGGTTACAGGAATACTTTTGATAACATTTACTGACTATGCGATTGTGTATCATTTTCTCTGCCTTCTGAAACCCTGTTATTTCATTTGAGAGCCATATTACCTGCTTTGCCGGGTTATAAAGAATGGAGACAATTAATGTAAACTATCTAGCATATGGTAGGTTCTTAAATGGATGCTTTATAACCATTTATTAAATGCCTCAATATTTACTGTTGTTTAAATCAATTCAATATATGTGAACTCAAAAAGTATAATTTCAGCTCTGTTTCTGTTGGCCTTAAAACGTCAGTCTTTCTAAGTCTCAGACTTTTCTATGTGTAAAGAAAGCATTACTTCAGCAACTGTAAGTCACACACATGAACTCACCTAATCAATACCACTACTGTAGGATTTATTCATTATAAAAATATCTTTCCTCAATTAAATTCCTTTAGAATATAGACTGCCACCTTGATTTTACAATATTATACATTACATGTAGTGACAAAATGACTTTTATATTTCCTCTAGAGTCAAATACCTGATTTACTATAAATCATTACATATATTAAACTTCTCCTGTTGTTTGATATGCTGTCATGTTGGCTAATTTTGAAATGTTTTTTAATAATAGAGAAATCAAAGGGCTGATCTTTTTGTTCAACTGTTGAATCACAGGGAGAAAATTCAACACAGAAATCTGACTACTTGATAAATTCCCCAGAGGAAATAAGGTTTGTCTAACATAGTGATAATTACAGGTTATTACAATAAAATAGTTTCCACTGAAACAAAGGAGACATTTTTCCTAAAGATAAAACTGACTTAACTTGATAACCATACATAACACAAATTATTTGCTATTGTTAGAAACAAAATTTAAGCAAGATAAAGTTTTTGGAAAGAGTACACAGAAGCATTAACAACAGCCTAGTTAACATGATTTTCCTTACTCTCTTCAATATTATGACCCCTTTGTGTCTTAACCATTATGCATTCTTTCTTTATACTTTACTCAAATCAATGAAATCAAATGGCCCAATTTCTCCATGGGGTCCCTTATGTCTATTAAAAAAATTCCATTATTCCCTCTTTAATCCCTCTTTCCTAAGATTGTCTTTAATTGGCTATTGTTTTCTCCACCTTGGCTTAGAACAGCTTGTATCCTGCTTTTTCATTATGTTGATTATTTCTTTTGCTTCAAAAGTGATACTTTGCCTTGGGAGAGGGGGTATGAAAATTGTTTGAAGAATTTCCATTGCTCTATAACTCATCTATTCATTGCAACTGGACCACACCCATACCTACTCTTACAGACTTACCAACAATCAAAATTCATACCATAACTGAACATTGTATGTGTGAATTATTCAAATACTAGTGCCTTGATGAATTAGTTTATAGAACACTTTTCTACTTGATAATTTGATTATTTGATAAACAAATCAACAAAACCATCAATGAATAATTAAAATCACTGAATTTGAAAACTGAAAGATGCCTAAAAATACATCTAAATTAAACTCAAATTTCATGTTCTCCTCTCCAATCTTATTCTACGTCTATAGTATGCAAACACCTATACTTGGCATTGGGAAACTGAGAACTAGATGAAACATTGACTTAACACTTTTATGAAGTGAGTACATCAATGGAAGTTACAATTAAAAAAGGTTTTGAATGCTTATTCATAATGAGACTGGAAGACCTGACAATAATCATATCCAATGAATCAAAGAGGTTGTCAGTTGCCTGCTCCTTAGTTTAAATTCACCTGAAGAAAGGTTAAGCTTGTCCTTTATCTTATTTCTTCTTGTAAGCATTTTTCTTTATATATTAGAGTTAGGAAAGTGAAAGAATCTTAAACAATTTACAAAGGTCGCTTTTAAAAGCTAAGACCAGTGTCAAGTGCTTTCTTAATCCTGTTCATAAAACTCACAATGACTTTGATTCCTTCTGCTTTGGCCAAAATGGAATAAAACTGTGGAAAGGTGAGTTTGTCTTAGCATAGATACTGGTAATTTTAGTCTAACATCTCCCCACTTGGGTGATTCTAAGGATGTCACACAATAATGAGCATGGTAAACAATTAGTAACATCCAAGAAACAGCCCTCAATTAGTCTGTGGCATCTGTTTGTCCCTCCTTCTAAAGCTAATAAGAGCCAGGACTCTCCAAGGTACCTTCTTTTTCAGCTTCAAGTCTAATTACACTTCCTGCATTTCAAACGGGTGAGGTACTTATGGCTAGGGAGAACACTCACGTTATTCCATGAAAGAACAAATTAGGAAACCCTGCATAAGTGGGCAGAATGCCACCTTGCCATTCTCCCAGAAGACCTGATTCACATAGCAATGTTTCCTGCAGGATTTCTACTATTTAGAGTTTTTAAAGATGTTCTATTATAAGGAAAATTTTTCACATTAGTTCTTTTTTAAACTTCTGTAGTAAAACAAAAAATTAGCAATGCAACTATAAGTAAGAGGATCCGGATGAATAAAAAAACACATGAAGTTTACATACTAATGCTGAAATATGTGATATAACCTAAAAACTTCCTAGAAAATTGTTCACAAGCCATTAGTGACCATGATTTCATAAAATGCATAGAAATACTAGAGGATAGGGAAGTACTCAGTACTGTAGGGATTATTTTTCCTTAATTACACACATTGGTATTATTTTGATTTATTCAAATATCTGATAAAATGTTATATGTTTCTCTTTAAGTGTTTATCTGTTCTAGATTTTCCTGGATATTTTTCACAACAATATATGAGGGACTTTACATTCAACATGATAATTTATAAGTTTTTCACAGAAATATCTTTATGTCATAAAATGAGTAAGATACAGACATGCTTTTAATAAGCAGGTAGATTTAGTTAAAAAGATTTATACTTAAAATGCTAATTAAATCTTGCAACGAAGTTTCTATATTAAAAGACGACAGCTTTTTCACTTACACACTTCTGGGAAAAGACTATCAGCCATTAATAGTCCTTACAAGACTGAACTCTACTGTTTGCAAGCTTTCAAAGGAGTTGCTAATTATACACAAAGGAAAAAAGGTGTTGAAAATGTTAACAAAAGGGCTTAGACTGGTCCAGGGAAGATTTCTGAGGTTAAAACCTGCTAAGCAAGTTCTCTCTTGAGAATTATGGTTATTAGTTTTGCCCTCATAAGAACAGCAAATGAAAATGTTAGTGTTTACTTCAACAATGATAATCTATGAACAGTAAGACCTAACATGCACGTTCCACTTTTTTCTCATGGTACTAACTCGGGTTTTCCATAAGAATGGTGACTGTGACGCATATGACTTGTCTTTGTGGTCTCTGGTTATACCTCAATAGCTTGTGCAGAGTTATGTGCTTAGTCAAGGGTTATGGAAAAAATGAAGGAAGGAAGGAAAAGATGGAAGCTGGACTAGGGCTGGAACAAATTACTCCTTAGTTCTTCCCATCTAATTATGTAAGCTACTTACTATGGATGAAAGACTCACTTTTTAACATGTCTGTTTCTGCAATGGTAATATAGGTGGTCCAAAGCACACTACACCTTCTATATCATTCAGCCACTCCTCTTCTTGCCTTAAGCAAAGAGAAACATCTCCAGTGAAGACAGATCTAACACTATTTGAGATGTATTTATTATATTTATATTTTTTATATTTATTATACATACTAGTTTTCTGAACCAAGGAAGAAAGAAATGCTAACAAGTGTTGATAGGAACAGAGAGGACAGGTTGTGTTTACAACTCTAGTCATTTAGTTATATTTTGTTGACCAGTATTAAGAACGTGATTCTGTTAAAAATGCAAAATATTGACTTAATTATCTAAAAGCATAACAGCTTTTTAAAATGCAAGGTTTTTTGTTTTGTTTTTTCCTTTCCTTTCTTACTCTTTATCCCACTCATAAAGTCAGGAGCAAATAATCTAGTCCCATTCTTTGTTCTAGGGTTGTTTTTCTATTTTTCTTTTATGAACCCTTTCTTTTGTTTGTTTAACAACCGTGGTTCCCCCTCCCCAGTATTGTGCTCCTAAGGATAAGACCTAAGGATAAGAAGTATATATTCTCTCGGAAAGTCAGATGGAAACAAACCTTCTTCATGTGGAATCTCTACATTCTAACTGCTGCTCTCAATCAGCATCACTTTCACATGCCCTTTGCTGCTGCAATCTTGCTGGAATGGGTAGCACCAGAGAAAGCCAGGGGAGCTCAGATTTTGGAGAGGTCACACATTTATAGGCCTTTAGTATTACAAGCACATGTCTGAAGAGCCAGACAGTCTCAAAATTTATCCTTCATTTTGCCATCTCCCAGAGTATAGGTTAATCAGTGTATTTTATTATTTCTAATTCTGACCTATCTTTGAATAGAAAAAGAGACAAATTTGAAATAAAGGAGGTCCAGAACTCAAGATCATTTGGTATTCTCCTGAGTACTACAATTAGTTCCAAAACGAAACATCTTTAAGTTTAAGAATAAGAGGAGGTACATTCAAGCAGGAATAGGGGCTCTTTGAAGCTCTCTTCTGGAATTAGAAACAATAACAACATTTTCATTTATTGAGCAGCTACATTGCAATAATCACTATACTATATCGCTCAGATGGTGTCAATTCCCCTTAAAATGACACTGAGTTGTATAAGTTATTATCCCAGTTTACAGATAAGGAAAATAAGACCAAAGAAGTTCAGCAATTATTGGAATAGTGCTTGACATACAGTGAGGACTAGAGGATCCTGATTACTAAAGTTAGCTAACTTGTTAAAGACAAATATCTTTCTTTAATAAAACCTGAATTCTTTAATGAGCTTTAAGATAAAGAAAGAATGTACACTAAGAAAGAGATCATACACAAGTTACTAAAATATATAAAAATATCTATAAATAGTCTCCAGGCATATTCATGGCATGACTAGTGTTTGTTACCATTGTGTTCCTAATAAGACATTTTGGAAGCCCTTGGATAGGACTAGCTAGGGCAATAGGTATGGTAGGTTTCAGTTTAGGTCCTGATACATGTTTTACTTATGTGTCTTACTTGGCCTAAGTTTTTGTCATTATTGTCATCATCATTATCATTTAACTTTCATGAGTGCTTACTCTTTATTTAGCCACCAATTTATTTTCCAAGTTTATGGATTTGTTTAGTCTAAACATTTCATATAAAAGGAATCACAAATTATGTGGTCTTTGTTATCTGACTTCTGTTCCTCAGTATAACGTTTCAAGACTCAACCATATTGTAGAATTTCAGTATATTATTTATTTTTGGGTCCAACTAATATTCCATTCTATGCATATATCACATTTGTTTATCTCTTTATCAATTAATGGACATTTGGGTTATTTTCACTTTTGACTGTTATCAACAACACTGTTAAGAACATTCATGCAGAAATTTCATGTGCACCCATCTTTGGTTCTGCTGAATATACACCTAGGAGTAGAATTGTTGAGCCGTATGGTAAACTCTGATTTTTTGAGGAATGGCTACCACACTGTATTTCACAACAGCTACACTATTTTAGATTCCATTAGCAATGTACAAAAGTTCCAGTTACTCCATATTCTTGCCAATATTTGTTATTTTTAATCATTTTTATTATAGTCATCTTAGTGTGTCAAGTGGTATCTGATTATGGTTTTGATTTGCATTTACCTACTGATGACTGATGTTGAATTAATTTTTATGTGCTTATTGCCCATTTGTGCATTTTCTTCAGGGAAATATCTATTCCAATTATTTGACCACTTTCTAATTGATTTTTCATTTTACGGTTGATTTGTAACATCTTTTTTACATGTTTTAGATAACAGTGCCTTACCTGATACCTAACTAGCAAATATTTTCTCCCACACTGTGGTGGTTTCACATTCTTGATGGGATTCCTTGAAGCATAATCATTTTAATTTTTTATTAAGTCAAATTTATCTATTTTTTTCCTTTGATGCTTATACTTTTGGTGTCATATCTAAGAAACCTGAGGTCCTAAAGATTTACTCCTTTGTTTTCTCACAAGAGTTTTGTAGTTGTAGCTACTTTCAATTTTTTAATCCATTTTGAGTTACTTTTTATACAGAATCTGAAACAGTGGTCCAACTTCATTCTTTTGCCAGTTGTTCCAGCACCATTTGTTGAAAAGGTTGTTTCCCTACTGAATTTTCTTTCCATTTTTGTCAAAAGCCAACTGACCATAAATATAAATCTTTATTTCTATATTCTCAATTTAGATTATTACCTTCATTTTAGAAATGAGAAAATTAAGGCATGAAGAGATTAAACAACTAGCCAAGGATAGCAGTCTAATAAACTGGGATTCAAAGTTGGTTGAACTGACTCCAAATGCTGTGTTCCTTAACACTGTGTTCTGACACTACATTGTAGTTATAATCTGCACTCATTCATACTGTACTGATTTTCTTTCTAATCTCTCAGTTGATAAAATAATTGCTAGCATTCTTGGTTCATATTTAAAATATAGACATCTGTATTATCTATAACTCAAGTATTACTGCTCCTGTTTACCATTTCAAACGTGTGTAAATGCAAGAACATCAGAATCCTCTCCACATGTAGCCATGAATAGTTAGTAAGGACTAAACTCAAATCACACAAATTCAGACAAACCTTGAGAAGAAGGCATTGCTCTACATTGAATTTAAAATTTAAAAGACAGCTCTCAGATCCCAGTGAAGCAGCGAGCTACTTGTCCTTTGATAAATTCCCTAATTGTTTTGCTGTAAATTTTTTCACCTACAATAGGAAAAGTTTTAAGTAATAGTCTGAAATATCTAAAGTCCTTTCTTCTTTATAATCCTAGTTTGAGAGGTATTCTTCAGGGATGCTAACAAGTGAGACTTGCAAGTTTATATTTGGTATTTACACAAAAGGAAGAGGAAAGCATACAGGCCCTAAAAATCTTAAAGGCTCATATTTTAAGGCATAGAGTGGATTTACTGCCAAGGGTGAAAACTTGCTAATGGTATAAAAACCAAAGTAATTCTACAATAAAAGTCATAAAAAGAACATAAACACTTCAGTGTTTTTAATTTTCCCCAAATTTGGTCAATCTCTGTGGTAATATATCCCTATGGAAAAAAAATGAGTTCTAATCTAGAATTATAGGTTTATCTGTATATTCACTTATAATTTTGACCAGTATTGTATTTTAAGGAAGGACGAGACACAGCACATTCATGAATCCAGAGGAAGAAAACCATTTCCAATATAGAAATTTTAAAATAATAGTTTTGACTCCTTCAAAAGCCAATAGAAGATTCTGGCTTAGGGAAAGTATCTTTTTAAGGAACTGGTAAGTTTTAGGTTCTCAAATGTCACAGTTACTAGTGTGCTATGGGTAATAATGGAAGATTCATAAACTAGGAATGACTGAGAATCTGTAAACAGTACATAATTTATCTTTCTTCTCAAATTTGACTAAAGGCAGTCAATGACATTTTGAAGTCAGTCTGGTTGGTGTTTATAATATCGTCATTAGGGAGGCTAATATGTTCTTTCTCAGTGGTATTACTGTCTTTTTATTTTCTCTCTAACATATTTTTATCTTATCTAAGGATTTTTCCTGTAAAATCTTTACAGATATCAAAACCAGCATGTTTTTTAAATGAAAAGCACTATGCACCAAGTTCATCTCATTTAATGTTTAAATAAACTTCTGGAAGTTTAAAATATATCTTGGAATAGATGAGATCCAAAAGTTCTGCTTAAGTGAAAAAAGAACAGCCTTTTATATATATTCCTAGGACTGCCATGGAAAATATATTTGTAAAGGTAAAATTCTATGGGAAAGAAGGCTATTTTTGAAAGCTCTTTCTGAGAACTGAGAAATAGCACCTTCATCTCCTGCATTGATGACTGATAAACAGTTGAACCAAGGATATTTATCATGAATTTCTGAGCTGCCTAAAAGAATAAATGAGTTCAGAATGTAGACGTTAAACTGAAACCCTGGGAAAGGGGTTAGGTTCAGCACTGGGTCAGTACTGACTTCTGAATTTCAGGGTGTGGGATATGATCCAAGAGACAATGAATAGAAAGTTAGTGCAAGCAAGGTGATCTATGGAGGCTAGTCTGCAGACAGGATCAACAAATGGTAGACAGAGATTCTTGGATACCAGACCAGGGCAATAAGGCTGGGAAAAGAAGGCAGGGATTCGAGCCTGAGAGATTCCTGAGCTGGGGTATTGTCACAGTGAGAAGTTAGAAATACTGAGAAAGAGACTCTTGAGAGCAGAGATACACCAAGATCTCCAACTCCTTGAAATAGTTGAAAAGTTACACAATTGCATTTCAGTTTTGCAGAATTGCATATAGCCCCATTTACTCAAATAAAAGCAAATAATTACTTTTCTAATTAAATATGATATAATTATTTTGTAAAAACATTTTGTATTAGTGTTGGGATGTCTTTAATCCAAGGTCATGTTATTCATAGTTAGGAACTACTCTCTTCTGATCAGAAGCCATTTTGTTCTTCTCATAGCAGGTTTGCTGAAATTTTTTTCATATGTGCCTTTTAGTCTCATCCAGATCTCATAAAACATGAACTATAGTTTTCCTTCACCAAGTGTCCAAAATGTCAGTATCATTGGTCAAGTGTTCTTTCTCACTGGTGCTGTTTCTCCTCTGGCCCTGCGGGTCTCCTTATGTCCCTCCACTAGGACAGCTACTGGAGTACCTGAGGTCTTTGCAAAGGGCTATAGAGAAAACATGGCTAGTGAAGGAAAACATCTGAATTGTATATAACTAATAAAACCTGTCTGATGCATGGACTGCTTAAGTAGTTTTCCAACCACATAATACAGTATCTCATGAAATATGAAATCCTGCTTAATTAAGGGTAGTCCTATGCAGTTTCTCTGTGCTGATGCATGGGGACTTCTCACGTGGTAAATGGGAGGGGATTAATAATTCTTATAAGAGATGCTACAGTGGAGTTACGACAAATTTAATCACAGTAAAGTGTCATAACTTATGAACTAGAGGTTTAGAAGTATGAGAAACTATGCCTACACTTTCCACATTAGTCTCTGCTTAGTATTTGCACATTACATTCTTTATCCCAGTCATGCAAATAAGCACATTACTTATTGTTATGAATTAAAATTATTTATTTCATTCGCTTTATTATATTGAATTGTCCAATTATTTTTGAGGCAATTTAACAATGTAAAAATCCCTAAGCATATTTATTTAGTTTTTTGAAACAGAAATAGTTCATTTTCATTTAATAATATTCAAATAATCTTAATTGCCTTCACTGATACATATAATGTTTTGAATCTTAATAATTAGAGTTATTTAACTTACAGAGTAGCCAACTATGTACTGGAAAATGAGGGCAGGGCTCCAATTAACGAGGGAAAAGAATGTTTGCATATTTTAATAAATTTTAAGAGGAAACATAAGACTCAAGCTGTAACCACAATTATAGAAGCTAGAAATGGAAAGCACATTTATTTGCTTAACTCATCTCTCAATATGTACTGAATTATTCCACACAAAATGTAGGTGTTTTGTCTAATTAATATTAATTTGTACTTGGAAAGATACATTGAGAGGAAGAAACTCTAAATCAGAGAAATTAGATCTGTTAGGCTATAGCTGTGTTAAGTATAAAATACAGATTTGTGAAAGAAAATATATAATCACTATCACCATAATCATCATAGCTAAGAAGTGTTAAAGTGTTTAAAAATATTTCTTAGTTAATCTTCACATAATGTACAAGCAAACGACTTGAACACAGAGCCACCTAAATGTAAAGTTCATTTTTTCTATTCTAAAATCATCTGATGATGACAGTAAGCATAGTTCTGAGATCTGAATTTGTTGACGTATCAATGAAGCAGCCACAGAAATTGGTAAAAGCATTTTATGCACAAATAAAGCTTG
The DNA here is from genome assembly GCF_040802235.1 of Manis javanica. Classification (NCBI taxonomy): domain Eukaryota; kingdom Metazoa; phylum Chordata; class Mammalia; order Pholidota; family Manidae; genus Manis; species Manis javanica. Next base: position 59,287,807 of record NC_133159.1, read on the forward strand.
AAAATAAGGTCTAAATTTGAGACATATTAAGTAGAAATAAAAAGATCCAAAAGTAAGGAATATGATATTGATTTCCTTAAGAGCCCATCATTACTACTACTGCTGATGATGCTGTTACTGCTAATAATTAATAATAATTAATAGCAAGAGTCATTAATTAATTACTTATGACATATAGATACTATTATTACTATGTGATACATTTCTTATTTATTATACATCTCCCTTCATTAGAATATAAGCTGCATAAGTGCTGCTTCCAGAGGTTACCTTGTGTACAGCTGAATCCCCAGTCCTGCATTATACATGGTACAAACTATGTGCTAAAATGCTATTATTGAATGAACAACCCATTTCACTGATTTATTGTGTGGACAATTCGCTTACAGAAGATGGAACAACCATCAAGATGGTACCATGGGGTTGACTTGCCTCCTAACCACAATAGGACATTATGGCACAAAAAAAGTGTCTTTTCAAAGATGCTTCTCCTGGATATGAAATATAAACATCTCATATTTTATTTTTAACTGTAACATCACAAAAAGTGGGAAGGAAAATATAATGATCATAGTGTTTATTTTTCTTCAAAAAATCATAAGTGCTTATATTGTTAATTGCATGCCCAGAGAAATTAAGGAAGAAAAGGCCTTCTTACTCCTATTTCACAGACTTAGAAATTGAATAAGGCAGGCATAAAGGCACACACAAGTTTAAGGATCCAGTGGTGATGACAAGACTGCATATCATAGCCCACGAGCCCACTGTCCCAGTACTTATTTACTGGATGGTAAAATATGGGTGCAGTATGTCATCAGTATGCTTTTAAATTTAAAAAAATTCAGAAACATTCAGACAGGCATTCATTAAGGCTCATTTAATACAAGGGATTTGTCAGTTTATATATTTTATTGGCTTTCCACAAGAACATTAGAAATTAACAGCAATTGAAGAATTTCCCCATAAGGATTCCTTCTTAAATATATTTTAATTCCTTTTAATTCACAGCATATTCAGAATCATTCATTCTTATGAGGAACTGAAACCTATTATAGTTACTGAATTCATAGCAGCTGTGTTATTTGTGATGATTTGCTTAGTCAGATACTGTCAATTTTTTCAGTTCAGAAATTCAGGGCCATTTAGGATCTACCCAAATTTTTCAATTCACACATGAACTAAACACTTTATAATCTGTTATTTTACCTCAAAGATAAATCTGTCACTTCAGAACTTAATACATTTTTCCTTTTCATGCTCTAACCCAATATTTGTAAGGCCACCACCAAAACTGTAATAACTTTTAAAAATATCCATTGCTAACTGCTCTACTGAAGAACATGCAATTTATAATTTATTTTACTAAATAAATTTGTTTGGTACATAAGTACAATATAGGTGCAGTATGTTATTATTAATTCTAAAATATACTTTTAACTATATATTAAATTATAAAAATTATTACTTTTAGGTTTTCTCTATTACTTAGAGATTTTCATGTGTTCTTGTGATAATAACTTACTGTGTTTTTGGAACAGGCAAATCTATTTGAGGCTAGGATATGCTAATGCATTATTCAAATGTTATGACTTATCCTCTTTTATTAATTTCCCATTTTTAGTTTTACCTATCAATGAAATTTAGTTCTGTTAAGCACAGAGATTTTTAGATCAAATAAAAATGAAGAAACTTGATCCAAAATATATAAGCCTCCAGAGACCTACATGAAAGATCAAAAAACTAAATCTTCTCATTACTGTTATTCAAGCCCCATTCACTTTTGTACAATACAAGCAAGCATTGTTGACTTTTGATATCACTGTGAAAGTATATAACCATTTTTTAAGTGTCTGCCCATATCTTTACTATGTTTATGAAAATAGGAAATTCTATTCAGCTTAAAATTCTGTTCTCCAGCAAAATTAAAGAAATTTTATTTTCAATGCAATTTCTATGCCCTTCATTCTATAAAATATTAACCAAATTTGACAAAATATTTTTATATGATGATAGCATTTCATCTAAGATATTTAATATGTCAGATACTGTTAGTTTTAAGTCAGTCAAAGAGCACCATTGTGACCTCAATCTTTCATCTAAAGATGTCCTGGAAGTCCCATGACTAAGGTGATACATTTAATCATGTGACAAGAGTGATCATCTACAGATCTTGGTATGTGTCCAAATGCATTTCCATTACATGCTTTCTCTCCTTCTTTGAGGGATATTATACATATAATATAAATAGTAGCAACAAATATATTACATATATATAAGTAGAATTATTTTCCTATCCCTTAATCAGGCAGATAAGTGGTATGCACGCTATTATTTATTGAGTTAAATGTTAGTGCACAGAAACAGATTTCTGGTCATATAATTTGTATCAGTTTTACTTGTTTATATAATAACAACTGATTTATTACTTTATTTTCCTATTCACATGGTACAACAGCTTATAGTGATGACTCCATGTCATCACTGTGCTATGTATTATATTAAAATCCTTTAGTATATCTTTTATCTAGCCCAAATGAAATCCCCAAGAAGCAGTGCCTCAGGGAACAAAAAGAATTGTGATGCCATTGCTAAGGAGAACAACTATATCTACAAGCATTACACGAAGGGAAAAAGAGGGGGCTTTGGTGTGTTTATAAATAATGTGATTTCAAACAGATAACACTTAATAACATTGTATACTAGTTAATAAATTATATTATAAATTATAACAGCATGATTAATAACTTTTATGTGCTAGCTCTATATAATTGGACAGAATTGTCTTATACTTGTGATATGATCTCCAAAAAATAACCAACTATACAACACTATCATTCTTAAATGAAAGATGATAACAATTGCTATGGTAGACACACAAAAAATCAGTCAAGTAATATAAATTTAATGTGGTAGTAATGTTCCTTAAACTTTTGAACACTGTCATTCAAGATTTATCTCTATGTCTCTTCCAATACAGAACTTGGCAAAACTTGCAGTCTCTTCTTAAGAAAAGAAGCAATATTTGTTTCCATAAAGGTAGCTGGGAACAAATTTAAACTAGAATTTATATAAGCCAATCCTTATAAAGTTGCAGGTTTCTGCAAACAAACTCACGAAAGAATTGTCACATTTATTAGAATTTCACTCATTTGGTGTCCAACTACTCAATCTGGTGTCCAGAAAGAGCTTAGAATCCAGACAACAGTGTCATCTGACAATTCTACTATTTATACACACATTTGTGCAGAAGAACAAGATCCCCCAATCAGCAATATGGATTCTATTAAACATCCTTCTTTAGATGGCATCTTGCATGGGAGCCCTTGCAATGTACAAAGCTTCCAATACAAATTCAGTAATTCAATCCAACTCTAATACAATCTTTAAATGAATGCTAAAGAAGCCAACTTAATTCTTTGAATAACTAGAATTTGCTCAAAGGATTGTGATACATTTTCCTTTAATCAGGGCATTTTTGTGTAATCTAATTGTTTTTTCTCATTATATAACTCTTGTCTTAAGAATAAGGAAATACAATCCCATATTTTGTTGATATATTTGAAAAAGTACTCAAAGTATCAGTTATGCTGCTATCTTTGATTTAGTTTTTCAGTTCAGTTTTTAATGCTTACTTGTATGTGAACACAAAAAAGTGGTGTTTAGATATAGTTAATTTATTTTAAAATCATACTATTTTGATGCATTAAATATTTTTGAATGAATTTAAGTATGAACTTCCTTTTTCTTATGTTTTAAGTAAATGCTTTTACTCATATTTATATTGTTCATACCAAGGAAATTTGTTGGCAGCCGTGCTCAGAAAATAGCGCCCCATGCAGGGCAGCCGGAAGGCCCCGAACTTCCTAATGACAAATCATCCCACACCACTAAACTACATGCTAATTGCGCCTTGGCATAAGGACCAATGAGACCCACCAAATGGTTATGCTAATAAGGCATATGGAGCCGCACCAACCAGGTCAGAGCATGAGAACTATATAAGCAAGCCTCCCCTTCCCCTCTGGGTCCTGCCCAACTCATTTGTTTCACAAAGAGCTGAAGAATAAAGCTTTCTGCAGAAGAATCCTGCTGTTGTTGCGTGCTGTTCTTGCCGGCGAGGACGGGGCGCGCGACAAGTGGTGCCGAAACCCGGGAACCAGAACATCACCGGCACAGGGAGGACCCTTCAGACATCTGGAGAGGATTCAGAACTGCAGGTCAGAAGAAAGCCCGGAGGGGTAAGTTCCGAGAGGCCCCTGCTTTTTAGGATGATGGTTGATGGTTCTCTGTAAATAAGGAGGCACCATGGGGAATGCACCGTCATTAGTTACGGCGCTGCAGACAGCTCTCAAAGAGCGAAACTTGAAGGTCTCCAGCAAAGTCTTAGGATCTTTTGTGAAGGAGATAGACCGTGTGGCCCCCTGGTTCATTTGTTCAGGGTCCCTCTCAATCCCGAGCTGGGACAAACTGGGGAAAGATCTTGATAGAGAGGAGGAGGAGGGTAGCCTGAGGGGAGGCACCAGGCCCCTCTGGAAACTGATTAGAGCTTGTCTGCAAGATGAGAGATGTGAAAAGGTAATAAAAGAAGGTCAGAGAGCATTGACAGATATCCAAGAGAGCATGTCAGAAACGGAACGGGAAACAGAGAGCGCGCGCGGCCGAAAAAAGGCCACAAAAACGAAGGTAAAGAAACCTCAGAGTGAGGGAGAAAGCCCGCCTAGGGCAAAAGCGAAAGAGCCCCGAGAAGCGAGTGACGATCGCCTCGGAGAAAATAGTAAATACCCCTGGAAAGAGTTGAGGGACCTCCAACTCTCCAATAGGGAATCTGAGGAGGAATTAACATCCGCAGAGGAAGGGGAAGAAAATAAAACCGCAGAGTGTAGAAGTAAGGGAACCAGCAAAGTTGAAAAGCGGACCAAGGAAAAAATGAAAGCAGGGTGTCCCCCGACGCCCTTTGCCCCGCCACCTTACGTGAGTGGCGCACTCTCCTTTTGCCACCCAGATACTCTTCAGGCAATTAGACAAATGTTTCCTGTATTTGAGGATAACGGTGTACGCTCTCACCAGCCCCTGAGCCATAAACAAGTTAAGGAGTTAGCAGAATCCGTTCGGGCTTATGGAGTCAGTGCTAACTATACCATAGCACAAGTTGAGAGATTAACAGAGACAGCCATGACACCCGCAGACTGGCAATATGTAACTAAGGCATGCCTTTCTAGTATGGGGCAATACATAGAATGGAAGGCATTGTGGCATGATATCAGCATGACCCAGGCACGCGCAAACGCGGCCGAAGGACAGCCTGCGTGGTCATATGATATGCTGACGGGTCAAGGACAGTGGGTAGCCGACCAGACCGCCTTCCCCTTACAGGTATATGCACAAATAAACACGTGCGCTGCCAAGGCATGGAAAGCCCTCACCAACAAAGGAGAAGTATCAGGCAATTTGACAAAAATTATTCAGGGGCTGAGCGAGCCATTTTCTGACTTTGTCGCTCGTATGATGGAGGCCGCAGGCAGAATATTTGGAGATCAGGAACAAGCGATGCCCCTGGTAGAGCAATTAGTATTTGAACAATGTACCAAGGAATGCAGACAGGCGATAACACCCTGGAAACAGAAAGGGATACACGCTTGGTTGAAAGCCTGTAGAGAAATAGGAGGGCCACTCACCAACGCGGGCCTAGCCGCAGCCATATTACAGAGCCACAAACAAGCCAGGATCACTAACAGAAGTATTAAATGCTTTCACTAATCTGTCACGAGGCCTGTCCCAGTATCTTTCAGGAAACTGGTCCCAAGACTTTGATGGAGCACTAGAAGAACTGCGGCGAGAAATAATCCACATCAACTCCACCCGTCTAGATATCTCCGTAGCAGAAGGACTCTCTTCCTGGTTCCTCAGAGCTCTCTCCCACGTCAAGGAGTGGGCGGGCATGGCTGGGATGGGCGTGTTCATGCTTGGAGGTCTCATGCTCCTACTCTGGTTGTTATGCAGACTCCGCAATCAACATAAAGACAAGGTGATCCTTGCTCAAGCCCTAATGGCGATAGACATTGGCGCCTCTCCCCAAGTGTGGCTCAATATGCTTAAGAAGGAAGCTCAGCTTTAGCTTGAGGTAGCTCTTGCACCCTGAGCCCATGTGGCACTGCACCAGGCCCGAGTACCTCAATGCTTAATCACAGCTTTCTTTAAGAAGCTCATGGTGCAAGAGGGTTGAGAAAAAGGGTCCAAACCCTTTGTACCAAGCGGTCCCAACGCCAGCCAGAGGATGCAAGGCAAAGCACTGCAAGAGGTCTTGGACCCCTCTGAGAGGCATGCCTGACTGCATAGGGGTAGATGCCCAGAACCCCTCTCCAAAAAGGGGGCATCAGGAAGTATGATGGAGGTCAGGCCTCTGTCTCCGCCTCTGCTAGCAAGTTCCGCCTTGAGCTTCTGTTAGACAAAAAAGGGGGAGATGTTGGCAGCCGTGCTCAGAAAATAGCGCCCCATGCAGGGCAGCCGGAAGGCCCCGAACTTCCTAATGACAAATCATCCCACACCACTAAACTACATGCTAATTGCGCCTTGGCATAAGGACCAATGAGACCCACCAAATGGTTATGCTAATAAGGCATATGGAGCCGCACCAACCAGGTCAGAGCATGAGAACTATATAAGCAAGCCTCCCCTTCCCCTCTGGGTCCTGCCCAACTCATTTGTTTCACAAAGAGCTGAAGAATAAAGCTTTCTGCAGAAGAATCCTGCTGTTGTTGCATGCTGTTCTTGCCGGCGAGGACGGGGCGCGCGACAGAAATTCACTATGTATTTGGAATTTTCTTCTTATCTAGAATCTAGTTATTAGAATAATGTAAATATAATCAACAAAAATAAAAATCATGAAGATTATTTATTACAGTTAAACAAAGTAAGACCCATTGATCACTAATTAGTCTTTCAGGCACTTGATGGGGCAAACAAAAATTCAACAAGTTTGGGATAATCTCTCTGATCTAGGAAGAGTTAGAAAGCTAATAAAAAGAAAAATAGGTTTAAAACAGTGTATATTTAAATTATCCAATGCTAATTGCTTTCCAAAGAAATGAAGACACATATGATAAGAGGTTTAACACATGATCCCCATGAACAAATAGGACAGGAACATTAAATTACACTTATAATTTAATAAAATGACATTTTGGAGACTCATTAGAAATACATGGCCTACTGACTCTTTCCCTCTGCCAAAATAAAAACAAACCAAACACTTAAAATACAGCATCAGGGTAAGGGTATAGTTTGAATCCTGATAACTTGGATTTCTGAAGGTATTTCTAGAGCAAAACCTAGCTCTTATCTTGTAGCTCTCACTAACTCTAACCTAGGCCTGAAAAGCAATTTATAAAGACAGTTTTTAGGGAGTCAGTTGGAAATCAGGAAGATTATCCCTTTATGTTCACCTCTAGGGTTGTCTTTCTTTAATTGCTACTGCCACCACGCCAGTGACCACTCTGGTTGGCTCTAGGGAAAAATGTTACAGATCAAGCATTCCATCCTGGCTCTGTCACAGTCCACCCTATTACTCTCTATATGTACTTGACTCTAGCAATGATCAATATTTAAAAAAAAATACACCATTTCTAATTTAATGCAGAATAAACATGTGGCCCACAAAGAGCACTTTCATAAAATTTAAAAGTAATTTCTAGGTCTATTCTTTGTTTCCATTACTACATGTCCATGGTTGCTGTCTAGAAATTGCATGGGCACCTATTGGCCCCAATTTAATGTGGCAATATAACCAGCCAAACCATGGAAAATTCTGAGAGAATTTAAAAAAGAAGCAAGGTAAGTCCCCATGAAATAGTCACGGGGTCTCTTCTACACAACACACCTTTAAATCTTCTCTAACACAGCTTTCATCCTAATTTAAATGTACATATTTCCAAAACTTTAACAGCAGTTACAAGTCTGAATTATGACACTGAGCTGATTCTAGCAAGGGTGCTGTAGTTGAAAGAACTGCAGGCAAAGAGAAGAGCAGAAAGGAAAAGGAACCAACATGAGCTGAACGCCCCATGAGTGACAGGTACCCCTGAGATGCTTATGGGTCTTCAAGGTTTCAGTTCCTACAACATCCTCAGAAGGTACACAATTCACCTCAAAAAGCTGAAGAAAGGAAAACCCCCTCTGGGTCTGCCTGTACCCCAACTCTCCAAACATGCATTCTCTCCTTTGAACTCTAATTCTCTGAATAAACTCTTAAAACTCAAACAAAAACAAAAACAGAAACAAAAAAGCATGTTGAACATGGCTCTGAGAACCCTCCAACTAGGAAAGAAACAGATTTTTTTTTTTTTTTTTGAGAGGGCATCTCTCATATTTATTGATCAAATGGTTGTTAACAACAATAAAATTCAGTATAGGGGGGTCAATGCTCAATGTACAATCATTAATCCATCTCAAGCCTAATTCTCGTCAGTCTCCAATCTTCTGAAGCATAATGAACAAGTTCTTACATGGTGAACGAATTCTTACATAGTGAATAAATTCTTACATGGTGAACAGTACAAGGGCATTCATCACAGAAACTTTCGGTTTTGATCATGCATTATGACCTATAAACAATCGGGTCAAATATGAATATTCGTTTGATTTTTGTACTTGATTTATATGTTGATCCCACATTTCTCCTATTATTATTATTTTTATTTTTAATAAAATGCTGAAGTGGTAGGTAGATGCAAGATAAAGGTAGAAAACATAGTTTAGTGCTGTAAGAAGGCAAATGTAGATGATCAGATGATCAGGTGTGTGCCTATGGACTAAGTATTAATCCAGGCTAGACAAGGGCAGCAAGACATCCACGGATGCAGAAGATTTCTCTCAAAGCAGGGGGGGTGAGGTTCTGAGCCTCACCTCTGTTGATCCCCAAATTCTCACCTGATGGCCCCCTTGCGACTGTGCCTGTCTTAGGTTGTTCCTCCCTTGAGGAATCTTACCCGTCTCTGGTTAACCAGTCATCTTCCGGGGCCATACAGGGAAATGTAAAGTTGGTAAGTGAGAGAGAAGCCATATTGTTTGCAAAGGTTAGCTTTTTGCTTCTTTGCAGATTTATGCCCTGTGGCTTCTATGCCCAGCACTTGTCTCGAGGTATCTTTACCACCTGGAGGAATTATGATACTCGGTAAATTCGATATGAGGCACGAATTCTATTTAAGGGTTGTAATTAGGAAGGAAGAAGAAAAGCTATAGATGTAGCATATGAAGGAAACATGGGAGGATTGATTATTTCTTTGACATATCTTCTTGTATAGTACCTTAAGTATGTATAGGTTTTAAACTCCTAACTAATTTGCACACACATATTAACATAATAGGAATACGGTGACATAAACAAAGCAAATCTATAATTACCATCCATCTCCAGTGAAGCCAAGAAAACCATTTAGGCACCCTAGGCATTTGTGAAAATTTATCTATGATATGATGGATATTGTCCAACTGTACTTGAACCATCAGACAAATTAAAGCAGCCCATTTCTGGGATCTGTTCACATCCCATATGTTCTTTTAACCATAGATAGTCTATAGTCATGAGATTTTGGAGTGCTACAACTTGCACCCCTCCCAACTCCTGGTTGAGTTCCAACAGTACAGATCTGGTCAAATTCGTTGTCTCACTGTATGCACATGCCAGCCTAGACATCTCCCTCCTCATTCCTATGGCAAGTCCAGGAGACGGTGGGCTGGATGCAGCCACAACCGCAGCATCGTCCGGATCCCTGTGGAGGCTTTTTGATGATCATCCCCCGGCACAAGTCCTCCAGAGAGTGCTGATGCCGGAAGCTCCTCCTCATATCGTATCTTAGTTCATTTTCTGGGTATCCAAGCTAGGCCTTGATCTTCTGCATAGAAACAAACAGACCCTTTGCCCACACTTTGACATGCCCTCTATACCACTGTGCAGAACTCATTGGAGGTCAGCACACAGTAACTGCTTTATTTTATTTATTTATTTATTTTTTTTTTTTAATTAAGAGAAAGGAATATTATCAGAAAAGAGTACCTCCATAGCTGATCATCTGACACCCTTTAAGTGATCAACATTAAGGATATTTAAAGCATGCGTTGATCTTTGATTTACCAATAGTTTTATCCTGTTAAAGAGTAATCACCCTTTTCTTTCTTTCTTTCTTTTTTTTTTTTTTTAATTTTTAATCTACACTTACATGAAGAATACTATGTTTACTATGCTCTCCCCTATATCAGGTCCCCCCTAACTACCACATTACGGTTACTGTCCATCAGCTTAGCAAAATGTTGTAGAGTCACTACTTGTCCTCTCTGTGTTGTGCAGCCCACCCTCCCCTTTCTCCCTCCCCCCATGCATGCTAATCTTAATACCCCCCTTCTTCTTCCCCCCCCCTTATCCGTCCCTGCCCACCCATCCTCCCCACTTCCTTTCCCTTTGGTACCTGTTAGTCCATTTTTGGGTTCTGTAATTCCACTGCTGTTTTGTTCCTTCAGTTTTTCCTTTGTTCCTATACTCCTCAGATGAGTGAAATCATTTGGTATTTCTCTTTCTCTGCTTGGCTTATTTCACTGAGCATAATACTCTCCAGCTCCATCCATGTTGCTGCAAATGGTTGGATTTTTTCACTTCTTATGGCTGAGTAGTATTCCATTGTGTATATGTACCACATCTTCTTTATCCATTCATCTACAGATGGACATTTAGGTTGCTTCCAATTCTTGGCTATTGTAAATAGTGCTGCGATAAACATAGGAGTGCATCTGTCTTTCTCAAACTTGATTGCTGCATTCTTAGGGTAAATTCCTAGGAGTGGAATTCCTGGGTCAAATGGTAGGTCTGTTTTGAGCATTTTGATGCACCTCCATACTGCTTTCCACAATGGTTGAACTAATTTACATTCCCACCAGCAGTGTAGGAGGGTTCCCCTTTCTCCACAGCCTCGCCAACATTTGTTGTTGTTTGTCTTTTGGATGGCAGCTATCCTTACTGGTGTGAGGTGATACCTCATTGTAGTTTTAATTTGCATTTCTCTGATAATTAGCGATGTGGAGCATCTTTTCATGTGTCTCTTGGCCATCTGTATTTCTTTTTTGGAGAACTGTCTGTTCAGTTCCTCTGCCCATTTTTTAATTGGGTTATTTGTTTTTTGTTTGTTGAGGTGTGTGAGCTCTTTATATATTCTGGACGTCAAGCCTTTATCGGATCTGTCATTTTCAAATATATTCTCCCATACTGTAGGGTTCCTTTTTGTTCTATTGATGGTGTCTTTCGCTGTACAGAAGCTTTTCAGCTTAATGTAGTCCCACTTGCTCATTTTTGCTGTTGTTTTCCTTGCCCGGGGAGATATGTTCAAGAAGAGATCACTCATGTTTATGTCTAAGAGGTTTTTGCCTATGTTTTTTTCCAAGAGTTTAATGGTTTCATGACTTACATTCAGGTCTTTGATCCATTTTGAGTTTACCTTTGTATATGGGGTTAGACAATGGTCCAGTTTCATTCTCCTACATGTAGCTGTCCAGTTTTGCCAGCACCATCTGTTGAAGAGACTGTCATTTTGCCATTGTATGTCCATGGCTCCTTTATCAAATATTAATTGACCATATATGTTTGGGTTAATTTCTGGGGTCTCTAATCTGTTCCACTGGTCTGTGGCTCTGTTCTTGTGCCAGTACCAAATTGTCTTGATTACTATGGCTTTGTAGTAGAGCTTGAAGTTGGGGAGTGAGACCCCCCCTACTTTATTCTTCTTTTTCAGGATTGCTTTGGCTATTTGGGGTCTTTGGTGTTTCCATATGAATTTTTGAATTATTTGTTCCAATTCATTGAAGAATGTTGCTGGTAATTTGAGAGGGATTGCATCAAATCTGTATATTGCTCTGGGCAGGATGGCCATTTTGATGATATTAATTCTTCCTAGCCATGAGCATGGGATGAGTTTCCATTTATTAGTGTCCCCTTTAATTTCTCTTAAGAGTGACTTGTAGTTTTCAGAGTATAAGTCTTTCACTTCTTTGGTTAGGTTTATTCCTAGGTATTTTATTCTTTTTGATGCAATGGTGAATGGAATTGTTTTCCTGATTTCTCTTTCTATTGATTCGTTGTTAGTGTATAGGAAAGCTACAGATTTCTGTGTGTTAATTTTGTATCCTGCAACTTTGCTGTATTCCAATATCAGTTCTAGTAGTTTTGGAGTGGAGTCTTTAGAGTTTTTTTATGTACAGTATCATATCATCTGCAAATAGTGACAGTTTAACTTCTTCTTTACCAATCTGGATTCCTTGTATTTCTTTGTTTTGTCTGATTGCCGTGGCTAGGACCTCCAGTACTATGTTAAATAACAGTGGGGAGAGTGGGCATCCCTGTCTGGTTCCCGATCTCAGAGGAAATGCTTTCAGCTTCTCGCTGTTCAGTATAATGCTGGCTGTGGGTTTATCATATATGGCCTTTATTATGTTGAGGTACTTGCCCTCTATTCCCATTTTGCTGAGAGTTTTTATCATGAATGGATGTTGAATTTTGTCAAATGCTTTTTCAGCATCTATGGAGATGATCATGTGGTTTTTGTCTTTCTTTTTGTTGATGTGGTGGATGATGTTGATGGATTTTTGAATGTTGTACCATCCTTGCATCCCTGGGATGAACCCCACTTGGTCATGGTGTATGATCCTTTTGATATACTGTTGAATTCTGTTTGCTAATATTTTATTGAGTATTTTTGCATCTACATTCATCAGGGATATTGGTCTGTAATTTTCTTTTTTGGTGGGGTCTTTGCCTGGTTTTGGTATTAGGGTGATGTTGGCCTCATAGAATGAGTTTGGGAGTATTCCCTCTTCTTCTATTTTGTGGAACACTTCAAGGAGAATGGGTATTATGTCTTCTCTGTGTGTCTGATAAAATTCCGAGGTAAATCCTTCCGGCCCCGGGGTTTTGTTCTTGGGTAGTTTTTTGATTACTGTTTCAATTTCTTTGCTTGTAATTGGTTTGTTTAACTTTTGTGTTTCTTCCTTGGTCAGTCTTGGGAGGTTGTATTTTTCTAGGAAGTTGTCCATTTCTTCTAGGTTTTCCAGCTTGTTGGCATATAGGTTTTCATAGTAGTCTTTAATAATTCTTTGTATTTCTGTGGAGTCTGTCGTGATTTTTCCATTCTCATTTCTGATTATATTGATTTGTGTTGACTCTCTTTTTCTCTTAATAAGTTGGGCTAGAGGCTTATCTATTTTGTTTATTTTCTCAAAGAACCAGCTCTTGGTTTCGTTGATTTTTGCTATTGTTTTATACTTCTCAATTTTGTTTATTTCTTCTCTGATCTTTATTATGTCCCTCCTTCTGCTGACTTTAGGCCTCATTTGTTCTTCTTTTTCCAGTTTTAATAATTGTGATGTTAGACTATTCATTTGGGATTGTTCTTCCTTCTTCAAGTGTGCCTGGATTGCTATATACTTTCCTCTTAAGGCTGCTTTTGCTGCATCCCACAGAAGTTGGGGCTTAGTGTTGTTGTTGTCATTTGTTTCTATATATTCCTTGATCTCTATTTTGATTTGTTCATTGATCCATTGATTATTTAGAAGCATGTTGTTAAGCCTCCATGTGTTTGTGAGCCTTTTTGTTTTCTTTGTAGAATTTATTTCTACTTTCATACCTTTGTGGTCTGAAAAATTGGTTGGTAGAATTTCAATATTTTGGAATTTACTGAGGCTCTTTTTGTGAGCTAGTATGTGGTCTATTCTGGAGAATGTTCCATGTGCACTTGAGAAGAATGTATATCCTGTTGCTTTTGGATGTACAGTTCTATAGATGTCTATTAGGTCCATCTGTTCTAGTGTGTTGTTCAGTGCCTGTGTGTCTTTACTTATTTTCTGCCTGGTGGATCTATCCTTTGGGGTGAGTGGTGTGTTGAAGTCTCCTACAATGAATGCATTGCAGTCTATTTCCCTCTTTAGTTCTGTTAGTATTTGCTTCACATATGCTTGTGCTCCTGTATTGGGTGCATATATATTTAGAATGGTTATATCCTCTTGTTGGACTGAGCCCTTTATCATTATGTAGTATCCTTCTTTATCTCTTGTTACTTTCTTTCTTTTGAAGTCTATTTTGTCTGATATTAGTACTGCAACCCCTGCTTTCTTCTCACTGTTGTTTGCCTGAAATATGTTTTTCCATCCCTTGACTTTTAGTCTATGCTTATCTTTGGGTTTAAGGTGAGTTTCTTGTAAGCAGCATATAGATGGGTCTTGCTTTTTTATCCATTCTATTACTCTATGTCTTTTGATTGGTGCATTAAGTCCATTTACATTTAGGGTGACTATTGAGAGATATGTACTTATTGCCATTGCAGGCTTTAGATTCGTGGTTACCAAAGGTTCAAGGTTAGCTTCTTTAGTATCTTACTGCCTAACTTAGCTCGCTTATTGAGCTGTTATATACACTGTCTGGAGATTCTTTTCTTCTCTCCCTTCTTATTCCTCCTCCTCCATTCTTCATATGTGGTGTGTTTTGTTCTGTGCTCTTTTTGGGGGTGCTCCCATCTAGAGCAGTCCCTGTAGAATGCCCTGTAGAGGTGGTTTGTGGGAAGCAAATTCCCTCAGCTTTTGCTTGTCTGGGAATTGTTTAATCCTGCCATCATATTTAAATGATATTCGTGCTGGATACAGTATCCTTGGTTCAAGGCCCTTCTGTTTCATTGCATTAAGTATATTATGCCATTCTCTTCTGGCCTGTAGGGTTTCTGTCGAGAAGTCTGATGTTAGCCTGATGGGTTTTCCTTTATAGGTGACCTTTTTCTCTCTAGCTGCCTTTAAAACTCTTTCCTTGTCCTTGATCCTTGCCATTTTAATTACTATGTGTCTTGATGTTGTCGTCCTTGGATCCTTTCTGTTAGGAGTTCTGTGTAATTCCATGGTCTGTTCGATTATTTCCTCCCCCAGTTTGGGGACGTTTTCAGCAATTATTTCTTCAAAGAGACTTTCTATCCCTTTTCCTCTTTCTTCTTCTTCTGATATCCCTATAATACGAATATTATTCCTTTTGGCTTGGTCACATATTTCTCTTAGTGTTGTTTCATTCCTGGAGATCCTTTTATCTCTCTCTATGTCAGCTTCTATACGTTCCTGTTCTCTGGCTTATATTCCTTCAATGGCCTCTTGCATCTTATCCATTCTGCTTATAAATCCTTCCAGGGATTGTTTCACTTCTGTGATCTCCTTCCTGACCTCTGTGATCTCCTTCCAGACTTCATCCCACTGCTCTTGCATTTTTCTCTGCATCTCATCCCACTGCTCTTGCATTTTTCTCTGCATCTCATCCCATTGCTCTTGCATTTTTCTCTGCATCTCTGTCAGCACGTTCATGATTTTTATTTTGAATTCTTTTTCAGGAGGACTAGTTAGGTCTGTCTCCCTCTCAGGTGTTGTCTCTGTGATGTTTGTCTGCCTGTAGTTTTGCCTTTTCATGGTGATAGAGATAGTTTGCAGGGCTGGCACAAGTGACCGCTGGAAGAGCTTCCCTTCTTGTTGGTTTGTGGCCTTTTCCTGGGAGAATAGCGACCTCTAGTGGCTTGTGCTGAGCAGCTGTGCGCAGACAGGGCTTCTGCTTCCTGCCCAATTGCTTTGGGTTTTATCTCCGCTGTTGCTGTGGGCTTGGCCTGGCTGGGGCTGTTCCTCCAAAATGGTGGAGCCCCATTGGAGGGGGAGCGGCCGGGGGGCTATTTATCTCCATAAGGGGCCTCTGTGCTCCCTGCTGCCCAGGGGGTTAGAGTGCCCAGAGATCCCCAGATTCCCTGCCTCTGGTCTAAGTGAACTGTCCTGCCCCTTTAAGACTTCCAAAAAGCACTCTCCAAACCAAAACAACAACAGCAACAATGAGAGAGGGAACAGAAAGAAAAAAAAGGAAAAAACACGCGATTTTTTTTTTTTTTCTGTCCTTAGGTGCCGGTCCCAGGCACCCACTCACTGGTCCTGCTGCCCTGTTTCCCCAGCACCAGGGTCCCTGTCCTTTCAAGGCTTCCAAAAAGCACCCACCCACCAGTCCCGCAGGGAAGGAACGCTCGATATTCTTTGTCCTCAGGCGCTGGTCCCAGGCACCCGCTCACCAGTCCTGCCGCCCTGCCTCCCTAGCACCGGGGTCCCTGTCCCTTTAAAGCTTCCAAAAAGCACTCGCCTAAAAGAGAGAAAAAAGGGGAAAAACGCGTGATTTCCTCCATCCTCAGGTGCCGGTCTCAGGCACCCGCCCCCGGTCCCACAGGGAAAAACACGCGATATTCTTTGTCCTCAGGCGCCGGTCCCAGGCACCCGCTCACCAGTCCCGCCGCCCTGCCTCCCTAGCACCGGGGTCCCTGTCCCTTTTAGGCTTCCAGAAAGCACTCGCAAAAAAGAGGAAAAAAAAAGGGGAAAAACGCACGATTTCCTCTGTCCTCAAGTGCCGGTCTCAGGCACCCGTCCCCCGGTCCCGCAGGGGAAAACGTGGGATATTCTTTGTCCTCAGGCGCCGGTCCCAGGCACCCGCTCACCAGTCCCGCCACCCTGCCTCCCTAGCACCGGGGTCCCTGTCCCTTTAAGGCTTCCAAAAAGCGCCTGCCAAAAAGTGAAAAAAAAAGGGGAAAAACGCGCGATTTCCTCCGTCCTCAGGCGCCGGTCTCAGGCACCTGCTCACCGGTCCCACCACCCTGCCTCCCTAGCAACGGGGGCCCGTCCCTTTAAGGCTTCCAAAAAGCACTCGCCAAAAAAATACCGCTCTGGTTTCTTTCCACCCGCCAGGAGCCGGAGGGAGGGGCACTTGTGTCCCACCGGGCCGGGGCTTGTATCTTACCCCCTTCGCAAGGTGCTGGGTTCTTGCAGGTGTGGATGTGGTCTGGATGTTGTCCTGTGTCCTGTGGTCTCTATTTTAGGAAGATTTTTCTTTGTTATATTTTCATAGCTCTATGTGTTTTTGGGAGGAGATTTCCACTGCTCTACTCATGCCGCCATCCTGGCTCCGCCTCCAAGAAACAGATTTTAACCTTAGGTCTACTTCATTCCTTCCATTACTATCTTGATGAGCTACCAAATCATTCAACTCCAGTGGGTCTTAGGTTCTCATCTGTAAATTGAGACCACTGATTTCTAAAACTTCTTCCATGTATAAAATATATTATTTTAAATCTGTGTAATCAAATGTCACAGTTATTGATGCCTCAGAGCAGCATCTAAGTCATTAATTACTTCTCTCTACTCCAAACTAATTCATGTGTTATTTTTATTACCAAAATAGACACTAAAGAATTTTTTAATTATTTCTATTTCCTTTCTTTTCCCAAATCTAAGAAAATGAGCTGACTTATCTTCCCTTACTTCTTATATACACATATGCTTTTAAAATAGTCTAAAGCTTAGCACTGTTAACATACAGCAAATCATTTGAAAGCACTCAGGTCTTTAGACACGTAACTCCTAATATTATTAATTGAAGTTTGAGGACTATTGACACTGAGATACTTGGAGAATCCCTTTGGATTGCTTGTGAGGCTTTCAAAACAATGAAGTCTTTGCTACAGTACTCCAGAGGCACAATCCTAAAGATGAAAGATGCGGTGGTCAATTTCTAGATAATATGCTTGAGAGGAGGAAGTGCCTCGTGCTGGCATGCAGCAGGGCCCACCGGCAGGAGTCCATTTGAAATGGATAGTGGCTTTTCTCTCATAAAATATTCTGCAAATCAGAGAAAATATGACTAGAAATGAAAGAGTGTAGAGAAACTGGACAGGATTCTGAAAATCCAATTTTATATTTCTTTCAAGAATCCCCTGGAATAAAACATAGCCTTTTTATGTTCCTTGTGCGTGTTGAACACGACTGCTTTGTTATTGTTTTGTTAATCTCACCAGACCAGTTCTAAATTCAAAAGAAATTCTTCTGACCTGCTTTTTTTGTTCTCAGCTAGGACAAGATGATAACAGTGGCTGGCACTAGTGAGTTAATTTTATAACCAAAACTGACATCCCTCTCAAGTACCCACAATTTAAAAGAGTAATGGACTGTCAGTTTTAACTGGAAAGGGGTTTTTATGTGATTTTAGAAGTCTTCTGAATACTTATTTTGTTCTACTTTATACAAATATATACAAGATTTATCTTGGTAGTTCCAAATGTAAGTCTCTCATGGCCAGATTTGGAAAATAAATTAGACTTCACAAATATTATGAATAGTGAATTAATATATTAGTATTGAGGAGTTGTTTGAAAGATTTATTAACTGTACAATGATAGCAAATGATACATCAGAAATATTAAACATGTTTAATCAAAGTCATCAATTGTAGTTATGCATAGGCTTTATAAATAGTACGTATTTACTTAAATATGTTACAGATTCAGTCGAGTCATCATGATTAGATACTTAAAAAAATGGAAAAATTAAAACTAAAATCAATGGAATAGGATAGTAAAGGTTTTTTTTTAAGTTTTTTTCCTCATCATCTTAAAAGTCAGACATTTTAAGTCAGCCAAGCAATATTCAGTGAACATTCTCATTCATTCAACAAATACTTAACAAGTATCTTACTTGGAAGCCAGACCACATGCTAGATACCAATGATGAACTTTAAATAATAAGACATTGTGTGAACCTTTAAGACACTTAGAATCTAGTGGATAAATAAGTGAACAACTACAATCAGAGTATAAACAGTTAAATATTGGAATACTTTGAAAAGGCTCTTAGTCCAAATGGTTTTAGAGGTGTTTGGGTAATGAAATACTTGGATACCTATAAGACTCCAAGAACTCTCAAATACAGGCCTGATTATCCTCATTTTACAAATGATTAAACTGACCCTAATTGATTATGTAACTTGAACCTGTTGGCTAAAGGTAACTATTCTAATCATGGGAGAGTAGGAATTGAAGCCCAGGTAATTCGACTCAAAAATCCATTCTATTTCTGTTTTACAGCTCTGCCTACCATTCTAGTCAATTAATAAGTTAAATTATAGGGGAAGTTACATTTATTTGGCAAAATCCTAAGTTTCTACAGTAGGTTAAGTGACTATGTCTAAGGCTAGTTGAAAGCTTTGAACTTTTAGCCAGAATTTCCTGTAGATCTTTAAAGAATATATCCAAATATTAGTACCACCCTAATAAAAGGAATACCATTCTATTGGTTTTCTTTTATTGGAATCCTCTAGATGTAAACACATCAAACATTTTTTAAAGGAAAACAAAGACAATATGTTCTTCAGTGACATTTCTTCAATTTCATTAAAGTGTACATTGGCTGGCAATATTTTGTATTACAATGTTTATTAAAATATTACTAAATGGAGGACAGCAGAAAGAGCTCTGGTCAGGTGGTAGATGACATCCATTTACGACCTGGCTCAGCTATTAACCATCTCTTTGATCTGCAGCAAGAAAATAAAGTTCCCTGCACTTCAATTTTCATGTGTGTAAAGTGGGAATAATGATACCTATTCACCAGCCCTCAAGGAATTGTTGTAAATAACTCAAAAAAGATGATGGATGCAAACACTTTTAACTGTAGCCATAAATAAAGTTAAGGAATAGATTCTAAGCCCTATGAAGGCAGGGACTGTTTTGGGACATCAATACCTGAAGGAACTGAGGTCAAGAAATACAAGATTAACTAGGTTATATGGGTATTTGGTTACAAATTTGAAATTGGGATCTTTGTCTCAGTATAGACTCTTCCCACTATACTAGAGGTTCCCCAAATAAACAGGTATGCTTGGAGAAAAATGAAAAGGTTGAGTGTTGAGTAAGTTTGGTAAATGCTGAATCGAACACAAAGAAATTTAAAGCACAAATTCTGTGGTCAAATTTGGGTCCTGGTTCTGAGATTTCCTATTTGTGTTATTTTGCATAATTTGCCAAACCTACATGAGCTCCACTCTCCCAATTCCCTTGCTCATAAAATAGGGATGATTATAATATTCACATTTTATTGTCTTTTGGGTTGATTAAATATAATAGAATAAATATTAGGCCCTTCACATGGTGTCTGGCATATAGTGATCAAACAGACACAACTGATGTAGTAGTTGTCTCTGGCTGCTGTAAGAAATTTCCATAAACTCTGTGCTTAAAATAACAACAACAAAAACTTATTATCTTACAGTTCTGTATATTAGAAGTCCAACACTTCTAAATTTTTACAGGGCTAAAGTCAAGCTGTAAGCAGGCCTGCATTTCTTTATGGAGGTTCTAGGAGCAAATGTACTTCCTTGTATTTCCACCTTCTTGAGGCTGCCTGCATTCATTCCCTGCTCAGGGCTGGGTCAGTCCTTCTCACATCACAACACTCTGACCCCTTTTCCTATCCTTCTCCTCCACTTGTATGGACCCTTGTGATTTCAGTGAGCCTATCCAGATAATCTAGGATAATCTCTCTACTTTAAATTCAGCTAATAAGCAATCTTAATTCCCCTTTGCTGTGCAAGGAAACATATTTATAGGCTTCTAGGATTAGAACATGGACATCTTCGGAGGCCATTATTCTGCCTACCACAGATGCTATGATAAAAAAATTGCGAATCATTCTTTGGAATTATTGCTCCAAAGAACACAGTTTAGGAAATGATGTATTCTACCATACTTCTACCATACTCTCTCCAATATATTTGTTAATAACGGAGTATGATTTTATATGTGAGCATGTGTGTGTGTGTATATATATATAAATGGTCTCATATTCTTAATAATTTCCAATTTCACTCTTTAAAATAATTTTCCCTTTTTCTGATATATCTTTACCACTAACTATAATCATTTGATACATATGATTCAGTTCAGTTCCCTGCAGTAAATCCTTGTCATTTTGAATAGGTTTAAAGGTACACATTAGATCCTAAATTCAAATATTTCTATTCTTATATTTACTAAAATGTGGAAGCAATGCCTTACATTTTCCACTCTTATTTAGAATGGACAAATAAAGAAAAGAAGCCAGCGCTTCTAAAACCATATTTTTGGGTGATATTCCAGTGTTCTTAATTTTGGATTTCCCAGTCTTAGAGATTAGATTTTGAAGAATGAGACAGTATGTTAAACTGAAAGAAGACTCAGTGCCAAATGACATGCTTTCATCAACTGATTAAAATTTTTTTCTATTCATTTTACCCTGATTTCATTTCTAACTACTTTCCTTTTAGCTGTTCAGCACTTTCTAATCTTTTATAGCAAAGGAATGGATGGCACATACACACAAAAGGAAAAAGAAATAGAGCTGCCATTCCTGAATTTCACTATTTTGCAGCCAGGAATACAGGGTTATAAACTCTAGTAACACAAAGTATTTCCTTTGAGTAAAAGGGGGAAAAAAAACACTAATAGCTATGAACTAAGTACACCCCTTGGTGCATGCAAGACAAACAATATTTTTCCTGGCATGTATCTAATCCCTCAGAGGTAAAAGCTTCTCTGTGAAGAGTTGATCACAATACCAACATCTTCTGCCATTAACATAACAAATGCTAAATTTAAAACAAAGACATTTTCATTTCAACAATATGAGAAAATTATGAGATATTTCTGGCCCATGGGACCAGAGTTTATGGTAAATCTAGGATGCGCTTCTGAGACACCAACTCTGAGAATTTAACTCCTTCTGAACGAGCCCAGACCACTGCTGTGTCCTGTAAGACAGACACTGGTCACCCAAAAGCATGGGACTCTGAGGCTACAGACAGACTTCATCCAACCTTCACTTCAACAATAAAAATTTAGGTAATTGTTACATTAATGCACAAGGAACCCTATCCTTTTTTATTTTTCCACCTCTTTTTCAGAGAAGAGGCAAATGAGGTGTATTTTTGCTGTGAATGGATAAATGAACTGGAAATACCACTTGCATCTGGATTTCCAAAGTATGCCAAAATAATCATAACATTTCTGTAGGTTACCTCTCAGTAGATATGAGAATGTACAAATAATATTCATAAGGAATCTGACAATTTAACAACAACAAAAAAGAAACTAAACCAAGCAAATACAAACAAGTACAGTTTCTCATTAACTAGAACTTTTGGAAATTCATGAAAAATGAATTCAGGATCTTCATATATACTAAGTAAATATGAGCTTATAAAATTCTATACTGTGGTTTTATGCCACCTTCTTCAATATTAACTTCTCAAGAGTGTTGGATGCTTCTGAGGATATGGTACAGGTCCAGGCAACAAAAACCAGGTGCTATAAAGTATTATTAAATTCATTTTATCATCCCACCGTTCATATGATTTTAACTCTGTGCTATTGCTTGGTGCTGTCACTCCCATTTACTATTAAACTGAAGGCCCTTCCATCTTTTCTATAGAAATATAGGGGTGTTAGCATAATTTAGAAGCATACAAATACTATAGAACTATAGTATTCAGTACTATGGAAATACATGATTCTTCCTAGAGAAAAAAATTTGCATCTTCTCCTGATTGTAGGAATTGGGAATTACTGCAATGGAGTCTCTCTTTCAGTTTCTATTTCTCTTTGTTATTTATGTCATAATATCAAAAAAATAAGGAAAAATTTTTGCTTTTGAGTAGTTCCACAGAGAGACCCATACTGCTGTCATTTTACTATGAAATCAGTGATTATTGCTACCTGTTTTAACAGGTGGATTTATGTGCTCTTGTGTTCTCGTTTTGGTTATTGGTAGTATCTACCATTTTGTGTATAAAAGTATTTTTGGCTGCTCTTAAGTATTTTCTCTTCCTTCAGTTGACACCCAAGTTTTTCCAGCAATATAGTCTATAATTAGTCTGTGTGTATGAAAATCAGAGGCCAGACAAAGAAATCTATTTTTTTAATTGTTTTGTTTTTCAGACTGGAAGGTGATTGGTCTAAAATAAAAAAGGTTGGCATGAATCTCATTAGTTCTCATAAACAAATGGCTGGGTGGCATTTTAACACATTTGGGTTTGACAAGAAGTCTTTTTGTCATTACAGGGTTGAAAAACAGCACGGTGTATGTGTTTTTCTATGTTGTGCTGTCATTTCCCCCCCCCCCCAGAAACTAGAAAATAAATGGAAAAATAGGAAGTTAAAGAAACAAGCAGGTAATACTTATGAAGATGCTGTTTGATACACCTATTTTTTAAATAAGAAATTAGAGCAACAAAGAAGAGGAGAAACTGAGGAGTTGAAATGAATGATCTTTTCAAATGACTATAAACACACATACAAATCTCTTACGTCTTTCATTACAAATAGTCATAAATAACATTGGTTATTGAGTACTGACTTTATGTCTAGTACTTAACACATTTCATCTTTTAGCTCTTAAAGTCATTCCATAACATAGGTTTCATTATCCAAAGCCCCAAAGGGATTAAGTATCTCAATCCTGAGTTCATACGGCTAAGGTGGAGGGGCAAGACCCACATTCAGGTCAGTCTTAGTCCAACACATCGGCCCTTTCTATTGTGTGAACCTGTGCAGGGCATCATAATTCAGCAGAAGTTATTCTCTCTACAAAACTTGGTTCTACTAGCTGACTCTTATCAGTTATGACAGAAAAAAAAATTCATGATGAAAATATTTATTAAATATATATAAAACACACTGCCTGTCCTCACATAGCTTACATTTTAGCCAGAAACACAGATAATTAACCAGTAATAGACTATGATAGAAGGGTGACAGGGTCAAAAAGGACTCAGAAAGGTATGATTAATTTTCCTTGGAGGGAAGGAAGAAGGTTCAAGAAAGAACAAAAACACAGAGGTGTGAAACCAGAGACCTTTAAGGGGACAGCAAATGTTTAATATATACATAGGGTAGGGCAGGGAAGAGGAGGAGAAGAGCAGGTACAAAAGGCACTGCTGCTTCAGGAGAAGCCTGGAGAGGGGGGGCTGCCATCCTGGCTACCCTACTTCCTAGAGAGAGCTTCAAACTCTAATCACTTATTTAGAAACCTGCATATACTATTTGATGTTACCATAAGTCTTTATTAATTTTGTAATTTTAAAAAACAAATAAAGTACATAGTGAAAATCATAATGAATCTTATTAGAAACAAAGTGTCTTACAGTTTTCCTACTAACAATCTCAAGAGGAAGCAACAGACAATTTGGTAGCAGAATTCCAGGTGGTAGGGAAATCCTTACAAATACCCATTCATCATGAAACACTGAAAATATAAAGAACACATGCAGACCCATCAGGTCAAAATACCAAAACCCAGAGATTTTTTCCCATCCTAAATACACACATTAGATAGTCTATTCCAAGTGATAGGCCTCGTGTGTTTTATTCAGCCATATGCAGTTTTCACTCTGAGCTCAAGCCAAGAGGTTCCTTGGTCCTATGTGTGATGGGCAATTTTTGATTATTTGATTGATAATAGGAGTCTGGGAAATAGAGAACTCTTCTCAGTGTTTCATGTGTATGCATATGCCCTTTGCATCTGTAGCTGTGCTGATGTTCTTGGTCTTATGCAGTAGTCAGAGAACTGAGTCCACCCTTGGCAGAATGTACTATGCAGTGCTTGCCTGTGGCTACTCATAAATATCACTGTGGTGATGATAAGGAACACGAAGGACTGCAGTGGGACAAGAAGAGAACTGAAAAATTATGGAGCATATTAAATTGAACTGGTCTATTTAGTTATCTTTGAATAGCAACATAACATTTTAATAGAAAGTACAACAAATAACTCCCATTCTTTCAGAAGGTGATGAGCCAGAAGGCTGACCCCTTTGCTTATCTTAAAGGAACAAAGCAGGATATAATTTTACTTCTGAAGTATATAGTACTTCCTATTTGGTTAACTCCTTATTTTATGCCTTAGGTACCTCTCAAGAAGTTCCTGTGAATTCAAAGGGTATAGGAATTCATACATTCCCTCCCTTTGATCTTGATAAGGCCACACCAATTTTTTAACTAGATTCAAATGCAAAAATAAGTCATATATTTTGGCAGAGTGGATAAGAAACCACTCTTCAGAAAACACAGATTGAGTTAGAGTGCCTTTAAGGGAGACCTTGCTGCTGTGTACTGCAAATTTAAAAGGGGAACATATCATATGTCAAAGACAAGTGGGCTGTGTGAACTGCAGCTCAAAAGCCTTGCAGTAACACAAACACGCCAAGTCTCAGAAAGTGGGGCTGTATCTCCTCTGGAGAAGGAGGGAAAAAAAACACTCCAAGGCACACAAAGCTGACGACTCTACATGAGAGACAGAAGAGCCAGGGAATGGCTTCTGCCTTCAAATAATCGTTCAAACGCTCTGCAAGGCATCTTCATTAGCTAAATAAATACCTCTGAGAACAATTTTTATTTGTCCACAGCAGAGTAAAAGTAACTATTTCTAGGAATCTTTAGAAGGCCAGAAGCTTCAAGGGTAAATTTATGTTACTTTGAAAAGTACACATAGCTTTTCTGTTTAAGATGCTCTTTTTAAAAGAGAGTACGGTATGCTGCCCATTAAAAATAAGTGAGTATGCCAAACCTAAAAATCGATGTTTTTCTCTGTGTTATTCTGACATTTCATTCTTGGTCACTCAAACCTGAATTCTCTAATACACTCAAAGACTGACTCACTTCACTTCATTTTAAGGTTTGCTCAGTACAGACTGTATAATAGCCAAAGATTAAAGGTCAAGTTTATTGATTAAAACCTATGCTAATGAAGGTTCTATTAATGCAGGGTAACTGACCCCCACTGTGGCTTAATACACATGGAATTTTTCTAAAATGGAGTGACTTTGACATAAATTAAAATATTATAAGACTTACACACAAATATTACTAGTTACAATTTTAAAATTAAAGTGCTTATATTCACAAGTTAAACATCTTTACCTCCATATCTTTTCCTCCCTTTCCACAGTGTCCATTCATTCAGGTGTAGACTATCAAAATAGTTTCCAACCGGATTTTCTTTCTCAAGTCCTTACATCATAATTTTGTGTTCAGAGATATATTACCATGCACAATATTTCAAGAGGACAGCCTTGATACTGGGGTTCTTCTTCACAGAGTTGAAGAATGAACTTCACAAACTCTCAAGGTAGGAGAGCAAGGTTGAGGCTTTTATTTAGAGATAAAGTGAGAGGACAGAGCTCCTGGCTCAGGCCAGGAGGGAATAGGAGAGTCCCTGGTTGTGCCGTTGTCTAGGGGTTTTATGTGCAGTTGAGGATTTTCAGGAATGGGGGTAAAGGGCTCGGGGTACAGATTTGTTGAGTGGTCCCAGAATGCTCATTTTTGATGAGTATCAGAAAAAATTTGCTGCTCTGATTCCTTCTCAGGATAGCAGCTTCCCTCTGGGAGCATATCAGTGAAGACCTCCTGCCCTGCCCCCAAGGTGGGCTGGGCTGTTGCCTGTTTGCTGAAGAGTATGTTAAGAATCTTACTTCTTGACTTCTTGGGCTGTTTACAGTTGGGCTTGCTTACCAAATTAATCCTTTGCCCAGGTTGCAGATTACTTGATTAGGATTAGAGAAGGAAACACAGCAGATAGGTAGTTAAAAATAAACTGGGCATTTTAACAGGCTAAGGTAAATTTTACAATGTCATGATCTAATTGATACAGTGAATTCAGGGATTATGCTGAGGTACTTCTCTTTACCTGTGGAACACTCAAACATTCCAGGCTAAATTGCTTCTGGCCTTTTGAGTTTTAACTGATTTCACTGAAGAATGTCTATATTCCTAGTCTGGTATCTTTACCCTAGAATATTAGTGTGACCCTGATTTTGCATAATGCTTAACACGGAGTTCGATAGGAACTTCTTTGAACATTGTTACATTGTTCTGACTGTAATTATCTTGCACAGTCTTTTTTTCTGGAGGCCCTCAGCCTACTCTGCCTAAACCCATGGTCCCTGTCTCAGCCTCACAGTAATACTAAAAAGTATTCAACACGATTATTATACAAATTCATCACTGACATTTCAGTGGATGAGTGTTGACAGATGCTACCACGTTCACCATTGGTCGACCTTTTCTGGCTTCTTAATGCCAATAACAATATCACAGGATCCACATGATAGTCACTCTTCCCCAGGGAAAAATATCAAAAGGCACCAAATTTTAGATATGCTCTCATGGGTTTTATAGTTAACCCATCCCTTGACTTGAAATCATATAGCCTCATTTTGGCTGGTATAACAGCTATTCTTTAGGAGGAAAATGTCCCTCAATAGACAAACAAGCAACAAAGAGTCATATCCACATCAGCCAAAGAAGCCTGTGTCAGAGTTTGAAGAAATTTATATTTCAAAATCTGAAACTTACTTTGTCGATCTTATCCACCATTCATTATTTCTTTATATGACTATGTCTCAACTACTACCAACTGCCAAGACTGTGCAGTTGGATGGATAACTCTAAAGTTTCCTTGTGAAGATACTCATGACGGCTGCTTTCTGCAGCAGCTTCTTAATCTGAGGAAGCTCCCAGCCGTGGTTCCCCAGGGCTCCCTGCTTAAACTCTCGGCAGCTGCTTCTCTCAGCAATGAATGGATCCAGTCAGCAGTGCACCCCGCAATTATAGCCTCCTATAGCTGCTCCCCAAGAGTCCCATTGCTCCTCACAGGCTCGCACAGCCTCCAAAGCATCTAGATCTCTCAGCAGCTGCACATTTGAGCATTACTTCGTCAGCACCACCTCTAAAGGACATCTTATTGCTGTGCTCTAATGGAGCCATTCCCACAATCTGAAGAGCTGGTCCACTTTATGGAAGCAGGCTATGTATAGGAATAGGAAGACATCCTATTCTAACTGCTTCTTCAGCACTTACAGTGTCTTCAAGTAGCTTCTCATTGAGCTCTGAATGATTTATTATGTACGCTAAGAGTAATTTCCTACTTCCTTTAGCTAACTATCACTTGCCTTGTAATCAAAACTCAAGCACCTCTCCATACCAACTACTTCACCCCCAAAATTGGGCATGATCTTCTGTGGGAAAAATGAGAGTTTCTATGGCCAGGATCCTCATCTGCCCCTAAACTACTTGAAGAAATTGGCCTACCGCTAGGCTTATGCTCACACACCTATTGCCAAAGAGCTATAATTGACTGAGTCACCACATAAAGAGCTCTGTCCAGTGCTCTGGGTGGAGGCAGAGATGGAGGTAGATTATGGATTTTGTAGACTACTAATGCAGACATGATTCTAATACTCAATTTATGCCAGGAGAATAAAACCAGGTATAAACCCTTTTACCCCAAGAACATTCTGTTGTCATTTCTCAGCCTCACTATGTAGTGAACTTGCCAAGGGCTGCAACCCTCAGGCAACACACCCTCCATAAAAAGACCACTGCCTTCATTTGTACCTGCATGGGCATCTGTCCTAGCCCCTGTCTCACATTAGTGCACTCATTTGCCTCCTCTCAGTATTGCCCCACCAGTCTCTAAGTTCCTTATTCTTATTTGTGGAACTTTGTTTTCCTAATACCTAAAACAATGCTTAGCACAAGGCTAATACTTACAGAATGTGCCTACATTGCATTAGAGTTAGTGTCCAAAGTCATGTAACTAGTTTACTGGAAAAGAGTCCCAAATTGTTTTCCATTAGTTTCCCCCCAAGGCACAGGTGGAGCTGTGAAAATCAAGGCCCAGAATACTGTTGGATAACTCATGGTTCCCGGAGTAAATACACAACTGCAGCTCTACAACTTCTCTTTAGGTTATTTTTCCTAAAGTTACAGTCTGTATGGATAAAGAAAGACTGCTGTTTCTACTCATGCCATTGTGTATTTGTAGCTCTAATATTCATTAAGCATGCAACTGAAATGTTAATGATAATTGCACCTAAAAAGCTAATAAACAGAAGCCCAAGGCTCACATAAACGCCAACATTTAATAATTATGCATTCTTTTATCCTTTCTCCCTAATTTATCTTACTTTCTGATAATTAGTTTAGTAAATCTGAGATCCCAATATATGTGTAATTAATTTTAAAATTTGTTTTTAAATTTGCCTTTTATACTCAGGAATGAGATATATTTTTTCCAGAATGTAAAGAGGTAATTATCATTATATAAAATGGTTGCCTATACAGAGGATAGAGCTTAAAACATACCTCTTGAGGGTATTTAGTTTGAAAACACTTGAAATCTTAGGAAGAAGTGGGTATCAGTCAGGATCCAGTCAAGAAAATAGAAACCAGTTAAAGTATTTCAAATAGGCTGGGTTTAATACAGAATGATATTTACATAGGTGATCAAATGCTAAGAAGCCGAAGCATGTGAACATGAGGAAATTCAGAGTCCGTAACAGTAAGCTACTGATGGTCCTACAAGGGGTATCATAACCAGGCTCAGAGTCGGGGCTGTTGCGCCTCAGCAGCCCCATGGGGAAATGAACTGTCCAGTGGAAGCTGGAGCCAAGGGGGTGAAAGGTCTTGTAGGAGTGTTGCCTGTGGCAATGTGAGAGGTGGGGAAGAGCCTAATTTCTCCCTTCCTCAATCTCCAATCTCTTGATTTTGCTAGTGTCTCTTACTGGGTTAATCCTGCCAGAAACCAGGAAACAGCAGTCTGGGAACATACCCAGGGAGGTCAACCAATTACATTATACAAAGCTCAATAAAAGAGGCACAAAGAGTGGCTCTGAGATCAAATAGGCAAAAATACTGCCATCACATCTTTCCTTAATTTTAGGTAGTAATGACTTTTCAAAAAAAAAAAAAACATAGAATACTTTCCAGTTATTGAAGCTCAACACCTTAACATTGGCATAAATGTATTATACTCTTCATATGAAATTTCACCACAGGAAGAATAATTTTATTAACAGTTTACAATTAACTTTATTTTCCATATTCTTAAATAAAAATCACTTGGAATCAATAGAAGTAATATCAATTATATCCCAATTCAAAGAGAAAGAGGACAGGATCTATCTGTACATTACTAGTTCACTGGGAAAAGAAAGATGGTAAAATCTTTTGAATACCTACTCACTCTCAATCAGACAGTGAGAAGAATTTCTCATGTTTCTAATAGCATTTTTTATTTTTTTACAGTGATCCAGATACCTGGGTATTCATGTTTATTTCTCAGAGAATGAAAATGAGTCTTAATGAGATGGAGACTCTTAACCAAGTTCATATAATTTACAAATATCAAAGCTGGATGGCACCTGAGGCCACTCTAACCCCTCTGCCCTGATAAATGACCGAGGACTGGTTTCAATGAGTTTCAGAGGAAGAGACTGCCCAAACCATTACTGAATGGAAAACAAGAAATCCAGAAGAATGTCATCTAGTCCTTGACCAGCTTGTACTGCTAAGGGGCTTCATTCATTCACTCTACCATTTATTAAATATTTATTTCAGCCCCAAGTACTTGCCAGCCCCTCTACTATTCACTAAGGGTAGGTCAGAAAGATAGGTAAGATCCATACTTTCATGGAGCTTGTAAAAACCTGCTCTGCACTGGAGAAGTAAAGCAGGTGTGCATCTTTTCTATTAGTTTAGTACTCCCCATCCTGGGGTGTTTTTTTACCCCAGCAGACATTTAGACCTTGGCAATGTCTAAAGATTGGGGTGTTACAACAACGGAATGCTACTGATGTCTACAGTATTTTAAATCCATTCATGGTGCTACAACAAAATATCATAAACAGGGTGTTTTATGGTTTATAAATAGCAAACATTTATTTCTCACAGTTCTGGATGCTATAAAGTCCAAGATCATGGCACTAGCAAATACAGTGTCTGGTGAGAGGTCACTTCCTAAATGGCCATTTTCTTCACTGCTAAAACCTCACATGGTGGAAAGGGGGTGAGATCTCTGTGAGATCCCTTTTATGAGAGCACTAATCCCATTCCCGAGGGCTCTACCCTCACGACCTAAGCTTTTCCCAAAAGCCCTACCTCTTATGCTATCACATTGAGTATTAGGTGTCAACATATGGATTTTGGAGGGACACAAACAGCAGACTGCATCCAAAGATGCCCCTAAACATACTACAATATAAAGGACATTTCCTACACACACACACACACACACACACACACACACACACACACACACACACACACACACAAACGTACAATAATTATTTGGTTCAAAATGTCAATGGTGCCAAAGTTGAGGAACCCTGTTTTAGGCATACAGGAAGGTATCTTTATTTTTCAGTGTGTATGTTTGTGTGTTTTAGTTTTCTTTTTGCTGCTATAAATCACTACAAACGTAGTAGCTTAAAACAACACAGATTTATCTTGCAGTTCTGTAGGTTAGATGTCCCATACAAGTCTCTCTCTCAGCACAAACCAACATGTTGACAGGGCTGCATTCTGAAGTCTCTAGCAGAGAGGAGAACCCATTGCCTTACCTTTTCCAGCTCCTAGAGGCTGCCCATATTCCTTGGCTCATGATCTCCTTTCTCTGCCTTTAAAGCCAACAATGGTGGGTTGAGTCCTTACATCCCATTGCTCTGACCTACTCCCACAGTCTTATCTTCCAGTCTGATTCTCTCCATCCTCCCTCTTCCACTGTTAACGACCCTTGTGATTTCATTGGGTCCACCTGGAAATCCAAGACCCTAGTGCTATTTTAAGGTCAGGTGTTTGCCGTCTAAATTCCCCTTGGCCATGTGACTTAACATATTCACAGGTTCCGGAGATTGGGCTGTGGTCATCTGTGGGGACCTTTACCTCAAGAAGGAATGCATGTGCAATGTTAAGCAAAGGTATTTGCACAGAGTAGGCATTGAATTAAAATGGGACCATACAAGTATTTTTTTAATTAAACACTGAATTAATCCTAGATGTCGTTTTAGCAATACCTTTAAATGAAAAGGTCGTAAGCAGAAGAAAAACAATATGAATGTCTTGCCTAAATCTGCACTGATAAATAGCTCTGAAATACATCCCTCTTCAAGTCTTCAACATGTCATTTTAAAATGTGCCCATCCACCAACTTGCTCAAATCAAAACCTGACAGAATGAGTGAAATACTAGGGAGGAAATTCTAATTGTGTTAGTTTTGGCCCTTTTAAGATGTTAACCCATTACTTGCATTTGGCATTAGGAAATCTTGGCTATAATTTTTGTAGCTAACTCTGTCCCATATAAAGTTTTCTTTTTTTCCCCCACAAAATAACATTGCTAGGAGAAAAAAAAATGTAAAATGCTGGTATCCCATTTATTATCTTTTCACTACAATATTCAATCATTATTCTACATTTGTGAAAACATGGGATTAGCAGAGGATAAGGATGTTCCAACCTGGAATGAAAATAAGCAACCTCAGCCATGAATGTCTAACTAATTCTTTTAATTTAAAATTTTCCTGTTATGTCAGCATTCCTGGTGTTATGTCCTAAAGATAGAATCAACACATTAACTCACAGTTTAAGCAAAGTGACTGGCATAAAGCCAGGGTGAAAGAAGTATGTACCTATATATACAACCAATAAATCTCTATTGAGTCACCAACATTTGTCAGGCACATTCCTAATATTTGGGAGTCACAAAGGATTACTATCCAGTCCTCATCCTCAAGGAGTTCACTAGGGTTCTTATTGGATTCGAAAACATAAATTTAGGGAGTTCCTGAGCATTCTGCTCACAAAAAGAAGTTTGTAAAATGTTAAGGGTATGCTAAGGTCTAGAGACCAGGTCTATAGGTTCCATCAGATTTTCAAAATGGGTTCAGGAGAACAATATATTTAAGAACTACTAGTCTAGATAGAAACCAACTATAATGGGTTAGAAAGCTTGGACAGCTTAGTGGAGATGCATGGTCCAGTTCCTGAGTCTCTCTTCTGCTAATCACTAACAAGAAGATGCTGAAGGGATGGGAAATGAAGTGCTGTAGAGCAGAGGGACATGGGAGCATAGAGTCACTCTCCAATTCTCCAAACTGAACTTGGCAAATCTTATGTGTGTCCATTTTTCTCTTGACACTACACATAATTAATTTTTATTGTTCTATGACAAATCATAAGATAAACAATATCATTAGTAGATTCAAATTTTCTCCTCTGCTAAATTGTACATACATAAAGGTTACAAGGGGTGTGTCAATTAGAATTTAATGAAAATGGCAAAATCTTAATTGCCTTAGGAATAATTTCTTAACTGTACACATAATTTGGGGAAGAAAACAGTAAAATTCTTTTACACATTAAATCCTATTACAATTATTTCCAAGGAGAAGACAAATTATTTCACCACACTTAGATTTTATTTGCAGGATTTCTCAAAATAAGTGGACCAGCTAACACTTGGTAATCTTTTATTTAAAAAGATATTTTCATACTGATAGTGTGTATTGCATTGGGACTTGACATGTATTACAGTTATTTTCTTTGTTTCTTTGGAAAAAAGTAAATATACTCCAAGATAGGCAACAAATATAACTATTTCAAAATACAACACATAAAACTCAGAATTATGATCAAGAAAACTAAAATACGATCAGTTTGAACTTTGAGATAC
Source organism: Manis javanica (assembly GCF_040802235.1). Taxonomy (NCBI): domain Eukaryota; kingdom Metazoa; phylum Chordata; class Mammalia; order Pholidota; family Manidae; genus Manis; species Manis javanica. The sequence goes on from NC_133159.1 coordinate 59,321,205, forward strand.
TTATCAAACTATGTGCTTCAAGAACTAGAATAAACATCCATTAATTATTGAAGGATCTCTTCAAGGGCAACAAATCTTGCTTAAAGGTTTAATTACTTTAAAATATTGTCAAACTGCATTTGAACTATGTGTTGCCAAAAACAAAAATACTCCTTTACTTAGTCTCAAAATGAATGATAATTATTATTCCATTTCTTATACATCCAATTCTCAGATATTCTTTTGTTTAATACTTGCTGACACGATTCACAATTTATGACTTAAAAAGAAGTACAAAGGAAGAATTACTCTTCATCAACACTGACCATAAATGATATAAGCCTTTCATTTCATTGCCCCTCTCCCGTCACCCCTGAAAAAATTATCCAACTCATGAGCAGATCAGCATACTGAGGTAGAACTTTCATTGCCGCCATAAATTCACCAGTTAGCAGAGATGTTTATTTAAATTCCAATAGTCCCCTTACAAACTAGAAAGCCCAGCAGTTTTCATGGACATCCGTTCTATAGGAAAAAGGGGTGACTCAGTGTTTAATATCTATCAACATCACTTTCCTTGTTCTTTCCAACCTTCCTCTCATTCACAAATAATGGCATATTTAATGTTTATAAGAAAATACCATCAAATAGAGGCGGAGCCAAGATGGCAGCATGAGTAGGACAGTGGGAATCTCCTCCCAAAAACATATATATTTTTGAAAATACAACAAATACAACTAATTCTAAAAGAGAGACCAGAAGACACAAGACAACAGCCAGACTACATCCACACCTGCGAGAAACCCAGTGCCTCGCGAAGGGGGTAAGATACAAGCCCCAGCCTGGGGGCACCCGAGCGCCCCTCACTGCAGCTCCCGGCGGGAGGAGAGGAGTCGGAGTGGGGAGGGAGAGGGAGCCCAGGACTGCTAAACAAACAGCCCTAGCCATCCACACCAGAGCGCAGACACAGTGCATACGTGGGGTGCTGGAAACTAGGGACACAGGGCAGCAAGATCTTTGAGCAGGTCCCGAAGCCGGCACCCCTGTGACGAAGAAAAGCGAGTGCTTTTTGAAAGTCTTAAAGGGACAGGGACCCCACAGGTGGATGGAAGCATTCCAGGTCACAGTCCAGCAGCTGCAAATTCCAGGGAACTCCAGGTGCACTAACCCCCTGGGCAACAGCTCTGAGACCCTTCACGGAGGTAAACAGCCAAACAGCCCCCCATCCATTATCCCTGCGGGGCCCGCCATAGCAGAGCAGCAGCCTGAGGCTGGCCACACCCATAGCAAGGGAGCTTCCTCCATACTGGCCGGGCAAGATACAAAGACCCAGTCTACATGCAATTGCCCAACACAAGCGACTAGGGGTCGCAGTTGTCCCAGTAAAGAAAGGCCAGGAGCCAAGTGGAAAGAGGCTTGACTTTCCCAGCTGACAGAAAGTCAATAGCTCACCATTGCACATACCAAATGAAAAGGCAAAAAAATACGATCCAGGCTAGACTAACCCAGACAGCTTCGGCATCTGCTACATCTTCCCCTGAGAAGGAACCTGGGGAGATAGATTTAACCAGTCATCCTGTAAAAGAATTCAAAACAAAAGTCATAACCAAGCTGATGGACTTGCACAGAAATATGCAAGAACTAAGGAGGGAGAATACAGAAAAAAAACAAGCTCTGGAAGGACTTCAAAACAGAATGGACGAGATGCAAGAGACCATTAATGGACTAGAAAACAGAACAGGAATGCAGAGAAGCTGATGCAGAGAGAAATAAAAGGATCTCCAGGAATGGAAGAATTTTAAGAGAGCTGTGTGACCAATCAAAATGGAACAATATCCACATTCTAGGGGTACCAGAAGAAGAAGAGAGAGAAAAAGGGATAGAAAGTGTCTTTGAATAAATAATTGCCAAAAACTTCCCCAAACTAGGGGAGCAAAAGGCCTCTCAGACCAGAGAGGTACACAGAACTCCCATGACAAGGGATCCAAGGAGGGTAACACCAAGACACATAATAATTAAAATGGCAAAGATCAAAGACAAGGACAGAGTATTAAAGGCAGCCAGAGAGTAAAAAACGGTCACCTACAAAGGGAAACCCATAAGGCTATCATCAGACTTCTCAACAGAAACCCTACAGGCCAGAAGAGAATGGCATGATATACTTAATGCAATGAAACAGAAAGGCATTGAACCAAGATTACTGTATCCAGCATGATTATAATTTAAATATGAAGGAGAGATTAAACAATTCCCAGACAAACAAAAGTTGAGGGAATTTGCCTCCCACAAACCACCTCTACAGGGCATCTTACAGGGACTGCTCTAGATGGGAGCACTCCTAAAAAGAGCACAGAACAAAACACCCAACATATGAATAAGGGAGGAGGAGGAATAAGAAGGGAGAGAAATAAAGAATCATCAGACCGTGTTTATAATAGCTCAATAAGCGAGTTAAGTTAGACAGTAAGACAGTAAACAAGCTAACCCTGAACCTTTGGTAACCACAAACTTAAAGCCTGCAATGGCAATAAGTACATACCTTTCAATAATCACCCTAAATGTAAATGGACTGAATGCACCAATCAAAAGGCACAGAGTAATAGAATGGATAAAAAAAGCAAGACCCATCCATATGCTGCTTACAAGAGACTCACCTCAAACACAAAGACATGTACAGACTTAAAGTCAAGGGATGGAAAAAGATGTTTCATGCAAACAACAGAGAGAAAAAAAGCAGGTGTTGCAATACCAGTATCAGACAAAATAGACTTCAAAATAAAGAAAGTAACAAAAGATAAAGAAGGACATTACATAATGATAAAGTCCAACAAGAGGATGTAACCATTATAAATATATATGCACCCAATACAGGAGCACCAACATACGTGAAACAAATACTAACAGAACTAAAGGAGGAAATAGACTGCATTGCATTCATTCTGGGAGACTTTAACACACCACTTACTCCAAAGGACAGATCCACCAGACAGAAAATAAGTAAGGACACAGAGGCACTGAACAACACACTAGAACAGATGGACCTAATAGATATCTACAGAACTCTATACCCAAAAGCAACAGGATACACATTCTTCTCAAGTGCACATGGAACATTCTCCAGAATAGACCACATACTAGGCCACAAAAAGAGCCTCAGTAAATTCCAAAAGATAGAAATCCTACCAACCAACTTTTCACACCACAAAGGAATAAAACTAGAAATAAACTGTACAAAGAAAGTAAAAAGGTTCACAAACACATGGAGGCTTAACAACACGTCCCTAAATAATCAATGGATCAATGACCAAATCAAAATGGAGATCCAGCAATATATGGAAACAAACGACAACAACAACACAAAGCCCCAACGACTGTGGGACACAGCAAAAGCAGTCTTAAGAGGAAAGTATATAGCAATCCAGGCATATTTAAAGAAGGAAGAACAATCCCAAATGAATGGTCTAATATCACAATTACCGAAATTGGAAAAAGAAGAACAAATGAGGCCTAAGGTCAGCAGAAGGAGGGACATAATAAAGATCAGAGAAGAAATAAATAAAATAGAGAAGAATAAAGCAATAGCAAAAATCAATGAAACTAAGAGCTGGTTCTTTGAGAAAATAAACAAAACAGATAAGCCTCTAGCCAGACTTATTAAGAGGAAAAGAGAGTCAACACAAATCAACAGAATCAGAAACGAGAAAGGAAGAATCACGACGGACCCCACAAAAATACAGAGAATTATTAGAGAGTACTATGAAAACCTATATGCTAACAAGCTGGGAAACCTAGGAGAAATGGACAACTTCCTAGAAAAATACAACCTTCCAGGACTGACCCAGAAAGAAACAGAAAATCTAAACAGACCAATTACCAGCAACAAAATTGAAGCGGTAATCAAAAAACTACCAAAGAACAAAACCCCCAGGTCAGATGGATTTACCTCGGAATTTTATCAGACATACAGGGAAGACATAATACCCATTCTCCTTAAAGTTTTCCAAAAAATAGAAGAGGAGGGAATACTCCCAAACTCATTCTATGAAGCCAACATCACCCTAATACCAAAACCAGGCAAAGACCCCACCAAAAAAGAAAACTACAGACCAATATCCCTGATGAACATAGATGCAAAAATAATCAACAAAATGTTAGCAAACCGAATTCAAAACTACATCAAAAGGATCGTACACCATGACCAAGTGGGATTCATCCCAGGGATGCAAGGATGGTACAACATTCTAAAATCCATCAACATCATCCACCACACCAACAAAAAGAAAGACAAAAACCACATGATCATCTCCATCGATGCTGAAAAAGCATTTGATAAAATTCAACATCTGTTCATGATAAAAACTCTCAACCAAATGGGTATAGAGGGCAAGTACCTCAACATAATAAAGGCCATATATGATAAACCCACAGCCAACATACTGAACAGCGAGAAGCTGGAAGCTTTCCTCTGCGATCAGGAACAAGACAGGGATGCCCACTCTCCCCACTGTTATTCAACATAGTACTGGAGGTCCTAGCCATGGCAATCAGACAAAACAAAGAAATACAAGGAAGCCAGATTGGTAAAGAAGAAGTCAAACTGTCACTATTTGCAGATGACATGATATTGTACATAAAAAACCCTAAAGACTCCACTCCAAAACTACTAGAACTAATATCGGAATTCAGCAAAGTTGCAGGATACAAAATTAACACACAGAAATCTGTGGCTTTCCTATACACTAACAATAAACTAATAGAAAGAAAAATCAGGAAGACAATTCCATTCACAATAGCATCAAAAAGAATAAAATACCTAGGAATAAACCTAACTAAGGAAGTGAAAGACCTATATCCTGAAAACTACAAGACACTCTTAAGAGAAATTAAAGAGGTCATTAACAAATGGAAACTCATCCCATGTTCATGGCTAGGAAGAATTAATATCATCAAAATGGTCATCCTGCCCAAAGCAATATACAGATTTGATGCAATCCCTATCAAACTACCAACAGCATTCTTCAATGAACTGGAACAAATAGTTCAAAAATTCATATGGAAACACCAAAGACCCTGAATAGCTGAAGCAATCCTGAGAAAGAAGAATAAAGTGGGGGGATCTCACTCCCCGACTTCAAGCTCTACTACAAAGCCATAGTAATCAAGACAATTTGGTACTGGCACATGAACAGAGCCACAGACCAATGGAACAGAATAGAGACTCCAGACATTATCCCAAACATATATGGTCAACTAATATTCGATAAAGGGGCCATGGACATACAATGGGGAAATGACAGTCTCTTCAACAGATGGTGCTGGCAAAACTGGACAGCTACATGTAAGAGAATGAAACTGGATCACTGCCTAACCCCATACACAAAAGTAAATTCGAAATGGATCAAAGACTTGAATGTAAGTCATGAAACCATAAAACTCTTAGAAAAAAATAGGCAAAAATCTCTTAGACATAAACATGAGTGACCTCTTCTTGAACATATCTTCCCGGGCAAGGGAAACAAACGCAAAAATGGACAAATGGGACTACATCAAGCTGAAAGCTTCTGTACAGCAAAGGACACCATCAGTAGAACAAAAAGGTATCCTACAGTATGGGAGAATATATTCATAAATGACAGATTCGATAAAGGGTTGACATCCAAAATATATAAAGAGCTCACACACCTCAACAAACAAAAAGCAAATAATCCAATTAAAAAATGGGCAGAGGAGCTGAATACATAGTTCTCTAAAGAAGAAATTCAGATGGCCAACAGACACATGAAAAGATGCTCCAAATCGCTTGTCATCAGAGAAATGCAAATTAAAACCACAATGAGATATCATCTCACACCAGTAGGATGGCTACCATCCAAAAGACAAACAACAACAAATGTTGGCGAGGTTGTGGAGAAAGGGGAACCCCTCCTACACTGCTTGTGGGAATGTAAATTAGTTCAACCATTGTGGAAAGCAGTATGGAGGTTTCTCAAAATGCTCAAAATAGAAATACCATTTGACCCAGGAATTCCACTTCTAGGAATTTACCCCAAGAATGCAGCACTCCAGTTTGAAAATGACAGATGCACCCCTATGTTTATCGCTGCACTATTTACAATAGCCAAAATATGGAAGCAACTTAAATGTCCATTAGTAGATGAATGGATAAAGATGATGTGGTACATATATACAATGGAATATTATGCAGCCATAAGAAAAAAACAGATCCTACCATTCGCAACAACATGGACGGAGCTAGAGGGTATTATGCTCAGTGAAATAAGCCAGGCGGAGGAAGACAAGTGCCAAATGATTTCACTCATATGTGGAGTATAAGAACAAAAGAAAACTGAAGGAACAAAATAGCAGCAGAAGCACAGAACCCAAGAATGGACTAATAGTTACCAAAGGGAAAGGGACTGGGGAGGACGGGTGGGAAGGGAGGGACAAGGGTGGGAAAAAAAGAAAGGGGGCATTAGGATTAGCATGTATAGTGTAGGGGGGCACGGGGAGGGCTGTGCAACACAGAGAAGACAAGTAGTGATTTTACAGCATCTTACTACGGAGATGGACAGTGACTGTGAACGAGGATGTGGGGGGGGGGGTCTTGGTGAAGGGGGGAGCTTAGTAAACATAATGTCCTTCATGTAATTGTAGATTAATGATACCAAAATAAAAATTAAAAAAAAAGAAGAAAATACCATCAATGTATGAATGTATTCATTCCCTGTGTGTATAGTAAGCAGTGCATTATGTATTTTTGTGCAGTTGATCTATGATACTGTTCTAATGTAAGATCTTGAGTTACACAATATATAAAACTTCACAGACTACTTTTGGTTAGAAAAATATGATCACAACACTTACTGCTTTTGCAAAGAAAAATAATGTTCATTGAAATCTACCTTCACATTGTCATAGTTTGGGATATTCACTGAAACGCGATGGAATTTAATATGCAGGATATTTATTAGAACATACCCTTGTAATAGAAAAACCCTTGTGGAGAAGGTACAGGAAGGAGACAGGAATGAATGGAGCAAAATTGAGAAAGAACTTGAACCGTAGTGCACACTAGTGCCAGCCTCTGCTGCTCTGGAGCTGAAATGGCTTCTCAGGGTTATCACTTTGGGCTGAAGGGGAGAGGCCCTTATACTCCCTGCCTCGCCTCAGTCATCAGATGATTGCCCTAGGCAGGGTGTAACTTTGGGCAAGGAGGCTATCCCTGAAAGGCTGATCACTAAATGCTGTCTGATGACACTTCCAGCAACTGGTAAAACAAATCCATCCTTGGAAAGGGAAGTGTGCCACCACCCCATCTATTACAAATATCCTAGGTAAATCAGATATCGTGAGGAAATGAGAATACCCTGCGGAACTTAAATACATTTGAGAGGTTATTTTGGTCATAGTTAGGTGCTAGTCAAATATCCCTCTACTTTGCTTAGAGAAACTAGGGTAACTCCCTCAGAAGGCAGAAGCTGACTGACAAACATTTCATATATATATATATATATATATATATATAGTGTGTGTATGTGTGGCTTAGAATAACATACATTTATTACCTCCATTTCTGCCCATATATATCTTAACTGGCTCCTCTGTTCACAGCCCCTCAGAAAGGAGCTGCAATCAAGGTTCCAGCTGGGGTGGTGTTGTGCATACACATTTAATGTAAGTATCTTTACAACTTAGGCTTTAGACATGGACTCGAAGTAGAAACCTTCCCTATCATATATTTAAGTGGGCAGCATTTACATTTCATGATTCCTATCATTACAGTACTGAGGGTACAGAGAGCTCTGGCTTCATGGCAAGTCCTCCAGCCTTATACTTTTTCATACTCGTGAACAAGAATGGTTCTTGTACTAAATGCTGTCCCCCATGATATGAAACACTGAACAGTTAGGTAGCTTGATTTATGAGTACTATGTTATATGTAGATACATACATATTCAGCTCAGTTGGTGAAAAAGAACATGGAGATAAATAAAACAACATACGATTATTATCTCAGTTTCTGTCCAGGTACATCTTAACAGGGTCCTCTATTCAGAGTCTCCACAAGGCTACAATTAAGGTTTTGACTGGGGCAAAATTCAATAAAATTTGCAGAGTTAAGACCAGAAGGTACTACTGTATAAAAATTACTTTGCATAGTGCCACAAGTGTTGCACAAGTGCTATGGAGTTTTTCATTTTTAACCTAACTTTTTTGTCCTTTCAAATCAAGAGAAAATGATCACAGTGGTTGTTTTCTGTTTGCCTGTTATCTGTCTTGTCTTTTTGTTTCTGACTGGCTCAGGGCTTAAAGATCTTCAGGTCTGAGTCTTCCTTTTCCAAATGGGAAATCTAAGTTTAGAGAGGCTTGACAATTACCCATTTCATGAGGGAAAACTGAGGATTGTTCCATTCATTGGTATTTACAGCTCTAAGAAGTCAGTTGCACCAACAGATTTCCCATGCACAATGTCTGCAGTGGCAAGGCCCTTTTATTATACCCTTTCTACAGTGATTTTTTTAACAGCTCCCTTGAGTACAAAATCGCACAATAAGGATGGGTTTTGTTTTTACCAGCCAATGTGTGTTGGCTATCAGTGATTGGTATCATTTTCTCTTAGTTGCTAAATATATTTATCTTGGTGAATAGACTTGACAAATTGTTAGGCAAAGAGCATATACTTCAAAACTGTGGAGATACCCCTGACCGTCAGACAACGTAACAAATACAGAAACTGAAGAGATAAGCATATCAGTTTATTTTCATTCACTGAGGGAAATGTAGCTTAAGTGGGTTTGGCTTTTTATGACATTTATTTAGTTCTTGAATTGACTGACAAGCCTATTAATGTATTCCCTGAACTTTATTAATGTAATTGGAAAACTGCCCACATGTCAATCAACTTCTAATAAGTAATTATGTTCATAAATACTGTAAAATTATTAGGTTTTAATTTGGCCCAACTACATACTTTCAAAGAGTATCATGAACTTTCTTTTTCTAGAGGAACAAAATATTATACCAGTAAAACATTCAGTAAGTGCATTGCTCAAATGCATTTCCTAAAATGGCACTCAAAAGCTGACCACCATCAGATGACAAAGAAAAAAGAGTTCCTTAGTAAGGTGTGTAACAGTTAAAAGAAATTGTGCAGTGTTAAACAATTTTATGTAATATAAAGTTAAAAAGAAACCTATGGAAATTAAACATGTGCCTGGACAATGCTTATATTCATAGTCTGGTTTAAAAATATGGGCCTAACATGCTATAAGAGAGAATGGGAAAAAAAAGGGAAAGAGGGATATATTTAGTGTCCAGTAATACATCATTTAAACCTTGGAGAAGCAAAGTGTCCATGTTTTAAGTGACTCAAATATTTTATTGTCCAAGTGTATTTTTTCTCATGTAGTAAAAATCTTTCATAGTCTTTGAGCTAAAAACTGAAGTCGAAGGGCACAGAACTAAACAAGAAAACAGGATTAGGCTGGGATAACAGAAGAAATGTGTTTTTGGCTTGTAATCTCATGTCAGTTTCTGAAGCTGGACAAACTCCTGCCCTCTGGAAACTCTGGATAATCTCTGAGTAAACGAGGATTTCAGTGAAAACTTTATTATATTCTCACATGATTTTATATAAGGAATATCAACACAATCTGTCATGATCCATAGTAAGAAAGACCACTGTGGAAATTCACTGACTTCAATTTATCCCATCAGTCTTCAAATAGTGTTTAAATAATAAGTTTAATCTTTATCACAAAATTAAAATATTTAATAATTGAAGCTGTATTTGACTGTGGGTTTACCTTTATGCAAGCTCAATTAATAAAGCTTAGAAACAAAGCTTAGTTAATAAAGCTATATTTCAACAATCTTTTCCAGATGTATGCAATGTACCTAAATTCATACTTCGTGTTTATTTTTAGAAGGGTAAACTCAGAGATAATACAACTTTCTTGCCCCTCTACTTTATTGGTAAGAATAAAGCCATGCATGCAGTAGCACCACATTATCATATAATTTGCTATTAATTTTACTGAGAAATGCTAGAATGCCATTTTGAGTTCTACGGCATAATATTTGTATGTAACCAACACAAGATTAATCTATGAGGATGAGGAAATGTGAAAGGAAAAATATATACATTTTCTATTCTACTAGCGTTATAATTAATTACATTTGTCCTGAAAAGTATTTGTATTAGGGATAAATATACTCTTACATTTAAGTATGCAAGAAAAAATAATTTGATGACTCCCTTTGTATTTGGAGATTGTAAGTTAGCTAATATAATTTGTGATCTATGGAAAGTAAAGCGAAGTGTAAAGCATTGTGTACCATATTTTTTTCCATTACTTTATATTTAAATAAAGTAATTCTAGAAGGCTACTTCTTTTCACTGTGACTTGAATCAAAGTGGAAGAACTTAGATTGAGGCAGACTGTCTCCTTCCACTGGAAGATTACTGTTAAAGAGTTACTATCTATATTTAAAAAGTTCTAATATTTTAATATATCCATCATGAATTCTGAAAGACTTATTGAAGGGGTGACTCAAAAGAAAATACAAAGAATCATATACACAAAAACATAATGTGATGTTAATGGATAATTTTTGATCTTGGTAAAGGGGGATTTGTATGCCTATAATAGTCACTACACCTAAAAGAACCTAAGAACATGAATCCCTAAAGACAATGACAAATCTTTCAACACTGTCAGTGAGTTCTCAGTTATTTTGATATCTCAATATTGAATGTTTCTAAGCATAGTCTTTCACAATACAGCAGGGATGGAAACACATACCTTGTACAGTTAGATGCACCTGCATTGTTCTTGGTGTATGCTGAGTCTGAACAGAACACGTGTATGGGCCGTCGTCTGTCACATCTACATTCTGTATCTGGAGGCTGTAGTCCCTTTTATTCAATGTTGAAATTGAAACTCGAGGATCCACTGACCACTTATCTCCTCCCGCAAAAATAATACTTGACCGGTTCAGCCAGGCACCCTTTGAAGCTCCATCTTCCAAATAACATCTACAAATTACCAGAGACAAAACACTATTAATCAAAATGAAAATAAGAGACAACATTATCTTTGTTCTGAGTGTATTTCCATATGCTGAATTATAGCACTGTATCAAATGCAAACATCAGTCATAAACACAAGGGACATGAATGCACTGCTACATCTTCCATTCCCAATGCAAATGTGAAACGATACCTGCATACAGTTTTGTTTAGTTTTGTTTTTTAGTGTGTGTGTGTGTGTGTGTGTGTGTGTGTGTGTGTGTGTGTGTATGTGTATTCTAATCAAAGGCAGTCAAAATCCTTTTTCACTCTGGATGACAAGTAAATTCAAATAAGGTTAAACTAGTTCAAATTGCAATTTTCAACATTAAAACACATTTCTTTCTTTGAAATTATAAAAAGTTGAAAAGGTTTATGAGGTAGCCTGGTTTAACCCAACTCAATTCTGAATATAATGTAACAGATGTAAAAAGCATAGCATAGTATCATATACATGTTTACCTTAAAAACTACCTGCATTTGCAGAGTGGTAAACCTATATGCTGAAACTATGCATTTTACTAATAATTTTATTGTTATAATTAAAGATAGTTAGGCTAATACAATAACTTTAGTACCAAATGTTTGCTGTCCTTTCAATAAACTGCCCAATTTTTTTCCTGGAAGTATTTATTTACACAACAGTATTTACGGAGCATCTACTATATATGGATTCAAAAGGGAATTACATTGGCTCTCCAAAATGTTTATGCAAGCTAGGAAGACAATCAAGCAAACCAATCAGTCCTACTCAGAAAGAAGAATATTTTGGTTAAATCAGTCACAGGGTACATGAGAGACAAAAGGGGATTACTTTACTCAGAAAGTGTGCTGATGTATAGAGAAAGGCTTTCCGAAATAGGAAATGCCTGAGATAAAGAGGTGAGTAGAAGACATGGCATTGTAGACAGAGGAGATGTGTACACACAACCAGGGAAAGGTGAGAGAGAGAGAGACAGCTAGGCATTTCAAGGAAGTACAAATAAGCATGGAAACAGTGTAGAAGTTAAGAGGGATGAAATTGGAAAAGTAAACTAGAGCCAGATGATGACAGAAAGCTTGATGACAATTAGTAAATTTTAAGGCCAAATTTGAAGCCATTTATTCAAAGCTGTCTTCTATAGCAAGATTAAAAAATGTAGTGTTGTATCTAATAGAAGTCAGGCATGGCAAGATTTAGAACAGAAAGAAGCTGTGGTTGTATGTCAGTGATTTTGCTGAGGCTTGGAATTCTGTGTTTCATCTTGAAAACGTTCAGATACAAATTAAAGACCAGTTCTCTTAAATGAGTACAAAGCACAGCTACCGAATGAAAATACACACACATCGAAATAGTTTGACAGCATTTCTGCAGAACACCTTGGGGGATTGAACACACTGTTTGAGATTGCTACAAAATTGCAAGCTGAATGCAACAGGGTAGGCAGCTGCCAACTGTATGAAACTAATCACTGGGTGAAAAAAATAAGGAACAAGGTACATTGCAGAATCTAATTTGCAGGCAGCTTCACCATCTACAGAATCCAAACTATTAGAAGTCATAAAGGTCACTGTTAATTAGAAAGCTTTTCCTTATGTATTTAATGAAGAAAATAAAACCCACATTAATGACATAATTAAACAATTATAGTATATTGCCATTCTCTATACTATGCAGAAAGAGGATAGAGGGGACATAATTCCCACTTCACAAGATCACATTTGTACTGGTATAGAACACTGAAATACCACTCCTGGAACTGTGATAATTCCAATGTTTGCATGTAATATCTGGGCTCACCAAGGGCTTATTGTGTGACCTCTGCATTCTGTGGCCTTCACACATTATTCTATCTGGTGCTCCTAACAACCCTGTGGGGTATGGATTTCTATGCCCAATTCATCACTAGAAAATAAATGAAATGTTTAGGTTAAATGATATGCCCGAGCCACACAATTACTGGTGGAAAAGCTGAATTCATAATCAAGTCTTGTATTGCTGTATCAATGTCCTTTCCAACATAGTACAGATAAAAGACTTTGAAAATAGTTTTCAGAAATGGAAAGATGATTAGAATGTTGCAGAAATTACTGCAAGTAATTTCTTATTTACTGAATGTGACCAACTGCTTAACCTGTCCTATTCTAAAAGAAGCAGAAAATTAATTATTAATGGATATTTTACCATGAAAGTCTAATTTAGAGCACTCTGCCTGACATTTCCCTTTCCCTAGAGGCAGCAGGAGCTTTACTTTATTTGTGGGACATTAGTAAAACCACAGAGATTAACTAGCCTTTAGATACTAGAGCCTTCATGGACTGCTCTGGATTATACTCCTAGTCTCACCATAAACACTATTCTTCTGACTGGCATGTCAGGGGCCATCATAGATGAATGGAACTTAACTTCTTCAGCATGAAAAATGAAAAAAACAAATGTGCCTTTATGTCTCCTTGGTCTGGATTACTATATTTCAGAGTGGTGATCGGTCCCAACCCAAAACTTTTCAAGACCTACATTAGGAAGACATTTGAATGAAACTCAGGGAAAAATAAAAAACAAAACTTTTTTGGGGATATTATTTCCTCAGAATCCTACAGAATTATTCTCAAATTACACTACTGAGTTACAACTTAAATAGCTTAAATTACATATATGGAATTTTACAAATCGAGAATAAGAAGGCCTAGGAATGTCTTTCTATCTTATAAAATCAGAAGATACTTACATAGGATATATGTAGTTTTAAGGCTCTGAGATTATATAAAATGTATGAAATAGGCAAAACACATACATATGATTCCTTGAGAATAAGGACTAAGTCTTTTACCTTTCTATCTCCTCTTTGTTTTCCCCATCTATCCTTTTTTATTTTCCTGTACAATAGGAAGATATATTGTCTGACATGTGTATATTATATTAAAAAGGAGTTCCGGAATGAAAAATGTGTTCAGGGTATGGCAGAGTTAGGGGTTGGGATGCAGTAGAAGGTGGCCCCAGGAATAGTGATAATTTAGTTGTGCATTCTTGGGGCACCACATTATTTTTTTCTGGAATCAATAACTCTAATATCTACAAATATAAATTTGTTTTAATTCTGGCCTATAGAAAATTCATAGTTTAGTAAGGATGATAAAGTATATTCATGAATAGCCATTATGTAGAACCAGAAGTAAAAATTAAATTGTTGTCATAATTGTATTATTATAATTGTCTGAGAGTCTCTAGCTTCTTTCCTTGACACTTATAACCTGTCCTTTCTTCTCACATTGAACAAAATAAACATTTGGAATTTAAACCTGATCATCAACAACTCCAAGCCTTCCCAGTTTGCTCCTTAGAACCCTAATCCTACTAGTGGCCAACGGTTTTATTTAATCTAATTCCTTGAAGCTTTCCTTATCGCTACCACTCATTTTACCGGCTGCCACCTTTCCCAGTTTCCTCTGCTTTAGACCATCGTCCTTTAGCTGTGTTCACAACAAGACGCGAATGCTCTTGCCCCAAGAAGTTTGCATTTGCTGTCTCTTCCCCTAGAGTTCTGCATGACTTGTTCCCTATCTTCTTCAGGTCTTCACTCTATTAGCTACTGTAATTAAATAACAAAAATAACTCCAGTGTTCCCAATACTCCTATTAGACATGCTATCTATTTACTTGATTGTTTTCTGTCTCACCCTGTTGGAAGTACTATCCAGGGACTTCGTCTACTTGGTCATGTCTGTATATTCCAAGGGCCTACACATGGACAATAAAAATAAATATTTGTTGAGTGGATGAATGAAGTAAAAAAAAAAAATTAAGATACATTTAGAGGAAGGAATAATATGGTAAAGTATATAAAAATTCCCAAAGTGCAACCTAACTGAGGAAGCAAAGTCACACCCAAATTCACTTACGATAACATGTACTTAATGCAAAGAACTGTGATGCAAATAACTGCTATACAACACAAAGGACAAACTAAGCAGTCTGAGTCAGTAGGTGGGGAACCATGTTCAGTGACCAGTGTAAAGTGGTAGGTGTGGGGTAGAGGTGGCTGAGCTCCTAACTACTTGAAATAAGAAAGAGATACATTTGACTATGTTGCTTCAGGAACCACTTCAAAATACTAAATAGTATGTTTAGTTTGTGCTAGGCATTTTGTTAAGCACTTTACTCTTGTTATTCTTTTTAATCCTTACATAACCCTATGAGCCAGATACTATCATCTTCATTTTATGAATGGAGAAACAATGTACTAGAAGATTGTGTCTTGACCGAAGCCCATCTGCCTACACTCTTAACCATGTGACAGACTGTGTTGTGCTTTCTTAGAGTCATCAGCATAGGTGAGGGGTTTCCTGTTCAGAGTGGAGAATTTAATGAGAGTGGGAGAGGCTGGTGGAATAAAGATGGTCATATCCTTAATGGAGGCAGGATGATGCGATTCTCAGGGCACAAACTCAGATCTTTTTGTCCTCTGTAGACTTTGAAATGGAACACTTTAATAGCTAATGATGTTAGGATTTTCTTGAAGTATAGATAGTGAAATAATCTGAATAAAAATGTTCAGTAATGAATATACCCTTTAACTGAGTATGGCATGTTTTTTCTTGGAAAGTTTTTTTTTTCCACTTCAAAATATCTGCTAGACTACCTACTTTATAGGAAGATGAGTGAAACAGTTCCAAAAATACACTCCTCAGCATAAGCTGTGTCAACACTGTGCCAAATATCATGACAAATACTTAAATTTTCAGTCAATCATCTAGATGTTTTATATACATAGTTCCAAACATCTGGTTGTTGGAAAATGTATAGAAAATAGTATGAATATTTCATTTTGTTTCACACTGGTTATTTATATAAACCCAGGCTTATGATAGTTAATATTTTGCTAATAAGAATGGCACTGTTGCTTCTGAACTCTTTTAAGGAGTTCCTTTAAAAATGATGTTGCTACACATTAGGCAGGTCCTTATTTTCAGGTTATAAACTCTCATTTGGTGAGCTGCTAGTTGATCAAACTGATGTTTTAATAATTCTAACAGACTCTGTCTGTGATACTATCTCCTGTGGTGATTAAATCTGAAAGGCGGACATCAGAGCATTTGATGGAAATTATCATATTTGGGTCATTCTTTTTTAAAGCTCTATTAATGAAAAAGAACCTATGGATGCTGAGGAATGATTTTTTTTCTCTTTCATATCTCTAATTCCCTGTAACACATTCCAAAAACAAGTCTTCTTTAGCAACATTACTAGTACCCCACACAGCAGGATTTATTCATCTGTGTGGAAAGAGAGACCAGCTTTTCTCAAGACATGTTGATTAATGAAAGCTCCTATTAAAGGTACTAATTAATAAAAGAAAAGAAGTGCAATTTCCCTTGAATTCAAAGCTAAATCATGTGAAAATGATATTCTTGTGAAGGAATTGGCCAGCTACCTGCATAGCTGTCTTTTCATTGTATCACAAAGTTCTAAATTTGACAGGAGAACTTTCAAAAGCATATAGAAGTTTTAAATTCAGAACCCTATACAGCCTCCATGCTAATTCTGCTTACAGAGAGAGTTTTGGGATCCTGCTTTTCAGAACAAAATGAATTAAAGAGAAGCAAAGCAGAGATTAAACAAAACAGAACAAATTCCATCCTCTCTCCTACTTGCCTTTGTTTTTTACGGAACTTTCTTAATGTCTTTCACATCAGTTATTCACTAGGTAATATCATAGATATGGATATGCATATACATATATATGTAGATTATATGATTATATAACATTTGGTAAATAATATGGTTATACAAAATATTATGATTAATTTAATATTTTACATTCTCTTATTCCTATGATGGCAGAAATTAATCTGGGGCTAAGATGATTCTCATCATTTCTCTATTTTGGCATGTGTAGAGGGTGCAAGATTTTGTTAGTGGAAATCCAAAATTTGTCAGGTCCAATGAGCTTCAGTTATTTGTAAGTACTCAGACATATAGTTTATGAGATTTATATATTTTTTTTAATTTAAGGAGATTCCTAAGTGAACATGTACTTCTTCAGGTAAACAGTTCGATATGCTGCTCATTATTATCTGTAATAATATGCTAACATTATTATCTGCCAGATGCTGTTGTAAAAACATTACATTTATTTCTCATTTAACCTACCCAACAACCTTTTGAGATAGGTACTGCCAAGCACTACCATAATACCCATTTTACAGAGGAAAGAGGAAGATATAGACAGCTAAATAACTTAAAGATGAGTTGCTTAATGGAATTTTTAATGCTTGGAAATAACTTTGTTATGACATAATTGCATTAAGCCTCCAGGCATAAGTCCCAAAGTAATAATAATGGCACATTTACATTTATTTTACTTGTTACGTGTAACAGAAAAGAAAAACACCAGTTAATATTGATTTCTTAGTTTGTAAAAGAAATCTCCTACATATTTTATTCTAGCCCTTCTTTGTAATAATAAAGCATATTTACATTAAGTATATTTCCTTATGCATTTGCATAATATATAACAACTAAGAATATCTTGGATAAGACCTGAAGGTTATCAGCTACTATCTAGATAGGAGACCATATTCTCAAACAACTTAAATATTTTTAATATTGTAAGTCAGAGAAACAAACTCCTGAAAACAAAAAGCTTTTTAAGTTATTCTTGCTTTTTTCATACAAAACTATTCTTAATTCCTGAGAAATGGGAACTTTAATGTGATCAAGGGATAGTATAAATTCCTGTCTTTCAGTCTTAATTTAAAGTATAATTTAAATTCTCTAAATTTGTATTAACAAATTACAATCCAAAATTTTCTTTGCCTAGAAAATCACAAAAATTTGGTTTTGGATTAATCACTAAATCCCAAATATTAAATTCACTTATTTTTAACTTACAGTTAAACCATGCTTTTCTATAATAACACAAATTGCTCTATATTATTCTTTCCATTGACTCATTTAAGTCAATCTTCTTTGTAAGCATATATGTCTGTGTTTAAAGGGGCAATCCCAAGGAATGTTTACATTTAGGGTGCTTTCAGATATTATTTGTATATCACTCAACATATAAATAAACATTTATTAAGTAAAATAAACAAGAACAGATTAGAAGAGAACCTGCACATTATGACTAAGAAAATAGGAGAGTCTGAATGGCAAAATAAATCCATTTTCAGCCTGTTACTGTACTCTAATTATCCTCATCTTGTCTTGATAATAATAATGAATTATATTTGCTGAATGATGACTATGGATTAAAAGGTATAGAAAGTACTTTAATATATGATCTTGCAAAATCAGTTTGAGAGGTAGGTAGGTTCTTACTATACCCACATTAACAACGGTGTATGCATGAAAATAGAAATGATGAATGAGTCAGAGAATGTGAAAAAGGAAGAGGGGTCACATATTTAAGGAGTTAGTTTAGGACTAGCTTTGTTCAAATGGCTTTACTCATGAATCAAACTGGAAATTTCTTTGTCATTCTACTTTTCAGTTTTTGAATTCAACTAAAGAGTTTGCTTTCTCCCACACAGACTTGAATGTGAGATATTTAGATCTGGAAGGGCTTCAAGATTTCTGTTAACTGGCAGGTGCTCTGAACCGCTGTGGGGAGAATTCTGTCTGCCATTCTGTCGTCTCCCCGGCAGCTGCTTCCTGGAGAAGTTGGACTTTCACCTCAGGAGCTATAAAGGGAATGAACGCTACATTCAAAATGAATTCAGGAGATGTTTAAAACAGCACAGAGGGAGAATGCAGTCAGTCCCAGAGAAGGGACAGACGTAAAGCTGGGAGCTCCAGGCAAGTCTCTCCATTCCATCCTCTTTGGGCTGGAGCCAGGTACAGACACCTCATTCTCACAACAAGGGAAAAAAAACAGCATGGCATTCTGCACTCAAGAGAGTATCAGCAACTCTCCTCTCTTCCATCAACCATCTTTGTGTTTAAGGCATATAGAAAGTATTCTATTTGCATAGAAATACAGATGATAAAATAAGAAACATAACAAATAGACACACAGAAAAGTTCTAAGTTCATCCATTTTGTAAAACTAATTAAGTACTACATGCTTCTTTACAGCATCAGTGAATACAGATATAAAAACCCAAAAAGAATTAGAAGAATATTCTCTCTCCAATTATGTTGATCGTTAAACTTTCTGCTGGTCATTGCTGGATTTTTCTTCTTGCACTTTTTTCTAATAAAAAAGTATCCTGAGCACAAATTTTATCTTATGAGTAAAAAATGGCTACATAGCACAATTAATTAAAGCCAGCCTTGCAATCATTAACTGAAATAGCCATTAATCCATATTTATCTGTCCTCTCTTGAGAAAATCGACTAAACCATATTTCAAAGCTATGTCTTAAAATATAAATTAGGGACTTTACCCCAGAGGAAAAATAATTAATGTATTTTCTCTTTCATCTGCTTCCTGCAAACAAATTTAAACTGATTATATTTTATCAAAAGATGATAAAAATTAAAAAACAGTCAAAGACTGTCTTTGTTAGAGAACATGGACAAACTATTTGTCCCTGAGAAGTGGTGTAGTGTAACAAGAGATAATATTGGCATTCAAATGTCAGTTTTCTGTTTTACTGTTTTACTAGCCCTAGAACCTTGAACAAGTTAATTTACCTTAGTTTTCTAACCTGTAAAATGGGATTAGAAAAATTGTTGATCTGACAAGATTATTATGAGGATTAAATTAGTTTATTTAACTTTTTCAGAGTGGAGCCAGGTTTATGGAAAGTGTGTAATTAAGGGTAATTATTAACCCACAAAACAAACAAAGTTACCATCACCACCACCACCATCAACAGAGCAAAAATCCCTGTGCTATAAAATACAATTGGAGGAAGGAAAAAAGAAGCATTTGTGGAGTCTGGCTTGATAAAGTGAAATGTTAACTACATTGTCATAGCACAGAGCTGGTTCACATGAAATAATTTTGCAGATGCATGGGTCATACCTGAGAGCACTTCTCCTATTTTATCCTCCTTGAACTTCCAGACAGGTTTTTTTTTTTCCTTTTGTACTTCCCCATCTTATAGGCAGAACATAAATAAAATAGAGCTCTGGTGTTATATTTTTTAAAGTGATAGGAGACTCAAACTTATGTTTAGAAACCAACTCCCTGGTTTACAAGAAATTTTGGGGGACTAGTAACTCAACTTCTATTAAACCTTTATTTACCTACTTGCAAACTGAAGATAACACTGCCTGTACTAAGTAATTCTTATTTTGGTATAAGATCAAATGAGACTGTGCATGGGAGATAGATTTATAAATTTATAAAGAAAAATATAAAAGGAAATATTTTATAATCATTATAAGGTTTTGTGAGTTAACTTTTCTCATAACTCTAGGACACAGAACCTTTATTTGGAGAGTTCTTGAGCACAATGATCTTCCCAAATTCAGTGAGATGAACTAAATTGTTTTATTTTTGCTTTTACAGTCCATAAAATTATTTTCCACACTATGTAAACTCTTGTACTTTTAAAAATTGCCACCTAAAATTTTTATTATAAGCTCAGGTCTTTGCAAAAATTATGATTTCTGATTACAGGCATACCTTACTGCTGGCACAGTCCCAGGACATCTCAATAAGGCTAATATCTCAATAAAGCAAGACAAACGAGTTGTTTGGTTTCCTAGTGCATATAAAAGTCATGTTTACACTATACTGTAGTCTATTAAGTGTGCATAGCATTGTGTCTAAAAAATGATCCACATAGCTTAATTTAAAAACACTTTATAGCTAAAAAATTCTAACCATCATCTGAGCGTTCAGTGAGTTGTAATGACTGGTCACACATCACCATGACAAATGCAATAAAGATGAAAAAATTTGAAATATGTGAGAATTACCCAAATGTGATATACAGAGACATGAAATGAGCAAATGCTGTTGGAAAAATGGAACTAATAGACTTGGCTCAGTGCAGGGTTGCCACAAACCCTAAACTTGTAAAAAACGCAAAATCAGCAAAGTACAAGAAAAGGAAGCACAATAAAACAATGTACACCTAGACTATAAATATGGTTCTTTTAAAATAAACCTGTCAATTCTCATTTTTTAATATGTCCAAGGAAATCTAAATAACATAGTAATTTGATATTCACTGTCATCCATTAAAAAAAGATGTATAAACTGTATGTTAAAAAAAAGCTACGTTGTTTTCTTTTTCTCCTCAAAGTCACACATTTTCATTCCAGTTTCCATATACTCTGATCCTAATCTAGTTTTTATTTTTAAAAATCTTTTTTTGATACTAATTTTTTCTGCCATAAAAATAAACATATAAATTGGCTATAAAAATTCCTTTGACTGAAAGAATTTAATTGCAAAAAAAATTTCTGGACAGTTATGTTTGTCATTATTAATAGTATAAGTGGTCAAATTATATATGTCATGCATTTTGATAAGTATTTATTAACTTTTTTTGGCTTCATATAGTTAATAATGGATGCCCTCATGAGAGAGCTTTATCTAGATAGAAAGACCAGCTTTCTGGCACAAGTGAGCATAAATTTGCTTATGAAACAGGGTCCAGAATCAATTCTGAGAAGCCTTGTTTTCTTACATAAGACTACGGGAATGGAAGGAGTCCTGTTACAGTAGTATCACTGAAATCTTCAACACCAGCAGAGTGATGCAATTAGAGTAATCTGTCACCACAAATCATTCCTAGTATTCCAGCAGTATGTAACTCTAGTACAACTTCCTGTAGATATGCTGAAAGAAGATTGGAAACTGCATAAATTGAAAAAAGGATTTACCAAACTCCAAAATGAATCATTGTCTCAGTATCAACACTGATATTTTAAACAGTCTCTTTGGTTTTGTATTCTGGGCTATGCTCCCTGATGCTATTCTGCACGTTTGAGAGATGAGAAAGGCGATTGTGAGAGCAGCAGGGAAGAACACCACAGGCCTACTCTCGGGCAGGTCTCTGTTAGAAAAGAACACATGTGAACATTTAAGATCAAGAAACTTTTCAAAAATGTTCCTGCACAGCCTTGAGAAGTCATTTGTACCACATGACTAAGGGAATTTGTAGCACAGTTTGAAATTTTTTGATACCTGGTATGCTATATTTTGTATCTTTTTCTACTGTTAAGCTATTTAACTTATTTTTTTAAAGCTATCAGCATAGTTGCTTTTAATTTTTCCCCCTTTTAACCTTCAGTTTCCATCTACCTAGGAATAGAAAACAGAAGACTGAATATTAGTTTACAGACTGACTGCTTGTCCCAAAGACATTCTTTATAAATAACACATACTTATTAAACACAATTGTTAAAAAAGTCTTTTCACTTCCTTCTGTGTTAAGTCTATGTTTAAAGTTTCTGGAAATCTGCTAAAAACAAAACAAAACTTGGACAAGACAGACTGTATAATAATTGTTTATGTATCAGTAGATTAAAATATTTATCCTGTCTCTTAAAATGAACAATGTCTTAATTTTGCTAAGTCCCATGAGCTTACTAATCCTTTTTTGTTTTCTCAATATTTAAATATGCTTGAAAATTTTCAACCAATACCCATGCATTTTAAATATTTATTTTTAAATATATGCATTGGTAATCTCTTAGGTTGCTTTTCCTTTTGATAAATCTAAAATATACTTATCTTTACGATCAACCTTTGTTATGATTAAGTCTTTGCTGCCTCAAGAAATGTGTGTGCTTCCAGAAGAAGTGTGTGTATATGTGTGTGTGTGTGTGTGTGTGTGTGTGTGAGAGAGAGAGAGAGAGAGAGAGAGAGAGAGAGAGAGAGAGAGGGAGAGAGAAAGAGGGAGAGAGAGAGGAGACTTTTAGTGCAAAATTGGAAAGGAAGTGAAAATGAGTATAATTACAAGAATAGTGAAGGATGGCAAAATTTGAAAATGTAACCAACAAATCATTTATATTAATTTCATCTAAGCTTTTTCCTACAGAAATTACCAGAACCCCCTGTTCCCCCAAATATAAATTCATTGCTTCCTATCCATCTCTTGGATCCAGCAGTAGTGTCTAGTGGAAAGGTGGACCTGTCATATCTCAGTGCCTGGCTGGCTCAGGAAAGCAAGTGCCTCCAAGGGATGTAAAATTCCAGTATGATTTACAAAAAGCTGAAATGTCAGCCCTGAATTTCTGGCTAGACCTCTTCTTACTAGATTGCTGCATATTTTCCTATCTCCAGCACTGAATCATCTTTCCAGGTCAAAACTCAGTGATTTGAGTCATTACTTTCTTGAACCACTGTACAAAGTAAATCTGAAGAGCAAAGGAGAAAATCATCACTATAATCTTTAAAAATAGATACATTGGAATCTGGAGACATGTTGATGTGATTACTGCAAGGATAAATGTGCGGACCCGGCCTACGGCCGAGGCTGAGCCCCACTCTAGCTGGACAACGCCCTAAAGATGGTGCCTGCTTCCTGCTCACCACCCTTTCCCCTCTTCCCTGTTGGAGATTTGCCCAGCAGACTTCCATACCCGTGCACAGCTCATGCTGCCCGCTTAGAGTGGCGCGTGACACCGATCCGCTTAAAGGTCACGCATGATACTGTCCCGGATTGGTTGGGTGACTGAATATAAGGGAGCCCGCCGGGAGGGAGAAGAGCTTCCCGACAACTGCTGTAACCGCCGTGAGAGATTAGACAATAAAGCCTAGAGAAGAATCAAGACCTTGGGCGTGTTGCTTCGGTCCCTGAAGGGTCGCAACAATAAATGTACCTTAAATTCAGAACAACATGGAGTTGAATCACAATCCTTCTTGACACTTATTAGCCTTAGAAATTTGGGGACTTTAATTTTCTAAGAATTTGCATTGGACTCTTTAAAATGGAGATACTAATACGTACTTGAAAGGGCTATGTTGTGAGGATTAACTTAAATGACCAAGGAGACAATACCTAACCACCTAATTTTAGATGTCATTTCTTTGGCATCTCTATTCCATGCCCCTCGACAAGTTGAATGGATCTCTCCTGAAGCTCGTATTGTCCCCTCTAAATTTGCTATCTTGCTTTATTACTCCACACTGTAAAATTGCTTGTTTTAACCATGTGTCAACTCTGTTAAACTGTAAAGAACCCTGGTTGACCTATTCACTGTGACACCCACTAATGAGCGCAGAGTGTCATTCACACAGTTAGTGCTTAAAAAATAGTATGTGTGTATGTGTGTATTTTGAATACTATGAAAACTCTAAAATGCTGTGCAAATTATGCATGAAACTGCTAGAAAATAGAATGGGGTGGGAAAAGGCAGAGCTGGTTAAGTATAGGAGGTAGCATAGACATTCACCTGACTCCCAACGAAGTTTACATCTTTTTGCTCCTGGTTATCCTACTTTGAAACATGCACACAGATCTCTAGATTTCCTTTATGGCTAAAAAGTGGAATATATCTTTAGAAACAAATGGGCATGCCAACTGTCTACACAGTTTACTTGTACCTGTTTGTCCATTTTACTATAAAAATAACTTAGTGATGCAGTATTCTAGCTTTGGTGCACCGAAAGTACAACAAACTGCTATTTATCTCAGAAAAGTAAATGGAAGCTACTCATATGGTAGCATTTTCTTTCTAATTCCTGGAACATGTGGGAAAAACTCAAATGTTAGATTAAACAGATAAAATGTGGGTGATGTGGAATCATAAAGAAAACTTAACTTAATAAATGAACAAATATTTTGTTTAAAAATGAGAAAGCCTTACTCGTTTGGTTTTAATTTGATCAGAAAAATATATATTTTATTGTTATCCTTACAATACAAGAACAGATTTTTACATTATTACTTGATGATCTACAAACATGTCCTTGCTTAAATATCATTAATGTTTATGTCATTTAGTTCAGAGTCCCTAATTTGTGATAGTCTTTCATTTCATAGCAAAAAATAAATTTGTCATCCACTGTCTGTAAATCTATCTGCATTTTCTTGCTGAATGCATTAGTGATTGCTTTTAGTAACATTTGTAGTTAACACAGTACATATAAGGGGGACATAATTAAATGTAATAAATGTATGGTAACAATAAATTAGAGAAAGAGAAGAGGAAGAATGGGAATTAAGTGATTTTTTAAATTAAAAATATAAAATGTAGTACCCCTAAAATTGTGAGGAGTACTACATTTGAAATTCTTATCTGAAATATTTTCAGCCTCAAAGATTCTATTTTATTCTTGAACTGATTTCCTATGTAAGGAACTCCTTGCCATTTACTATACAATTCTCTACCTTAGCCATTAATCTCTCACATGAAGCTGTCAAAGTCTTTTATGAAAATCGAAGTGTACTATATCCACCCTTCTTATCTTTCACAGTGCATTATTTTCAAGCAGCCCAGCAAGTTAGTTAAGCACAAACTGCCTTGTAAAAATCAGGTTTGAAATACAGCCAACACTTTCCGCAGCTTTTATTCTGTTACCAATATTTCACAATTGTCTTTGCAATCAATACCAAACACACGGGGCTATTGTTTCCTGCCTTTCCGGTCTCTTGAGCTCCTTAATCCATGACTTGCTTCTGATTCAAAAGGACTTCATGGATGTCATGCTATATACACACACGAATCTTTTTCTCTCTCTAATTGGTCTCTCTAATCATGAGCCCTTGAAAGAAGCTCTCATACTTTTTTCTTTGTTTACTTTAAAGCAACAGTTTATCAAATGTATGTTTCAAGATTTCAAATCAACACTGTACAATTTTTAAAAGCCTATCCTATTTTTCACGTACTTAGTACAAAAGATAAAATATAGGATTTTATGGAGAGCTAATAGGTTTTAAGGTGGCATTCTATTGAGTTATAAGTAAATGAATGGATTAAATTTCCTCTGAAATACACACTGGTCCAATAATTAAAGGAAACCATTTTTGGCAAAGTATATTTCTAACTTTGCCAAACTTCAGATTGTCTTATAAATAATGAGAAACATTTGTCTTTCATCTTTAGTAATGGCTGAAAGTTATCATTATCTAATAGATGTTTAGTGACCCTCGTGAAATGAGGTGGTCATCCCTATCAGCTATTAACTGGCAGGCAGCTATAACATTCACATCACAAATAGTACCACTAATTAACTCCATTTTCTATTTAAACACAGAAAACAAGTTGAAACATATACCTGCATAATCTTTTTTGAGATATAGTTCGTATTTTAAAATGAATTCAAGATTACTTTGAGATGATGCCTGAGTCAATTCTCACTTCATTTCCCTCAACAAATTATCTTTGGAGTTTTGACTGTGCAAGTATACTAGAAAATTAAAAGACAAATTAAAAAATATTTCCTTGCCTTCAATAAGCTCACAATCAAGAGCAAAGACTATGCAACATATTTACACCATGGTAGGCATGACAGAAGTGTCATAAGAGACACAGTGGATTATAGAATTTTAAGAAGGTAGACATCATGTCGCACTATGTCAGAAGAATTGGGAAAACTACAGAGAAATAGGGATGTGAGATGGCTCTTTGTAGACAGGAATCATTTAGAGAGTGGAGTGAATCAGAGCTGTCAGCAGAAAAATTCTCAACAGAAGAGAACAAGAGAAGCCCAGGTAAAGAGGTACAAAATAGGGAGTGAGTTGTAGGGAATAATTCAACCTGATCTGATTGAATAGGAGTGTGTGACAGAGTGGGGAATGAGGTTCCAAAATTCATCTGGAGGTGAATGACAGATGATTTCAAATGCTGACCTGTGGATTTTGGAACAATTTCCATAGGGAATAAAAATATTCTTGAAAACGTTTGGGAGAAGGGTTTTTTTCTTAGCATAACCTATGAAGTGGAATACTAATCTAAGTGATTTCACAGATTCTGTGTTATGTAATATTCATAATAATCCTCTGAAATACATATTATCCCTTTTATATACAGAAAAAATTGGAGGCTCCAAAACTATTAATAATTTTCCTCAGGTAGGAGAATCAGAAAGCAGCAGTCTTTAAATGCTCCCTTCATCCTATATTCATCCATCCAATTATTATTTACACTAAGAAATTATTGAGCTCCTTCCTTGTTTTCACCATTTCTCTACTGGCTTCAGAAACTGAGTTGGAAATATGGTCCCAAAAATTTCAGAAATATGAAGAGTAAGGAGACACATGAGTAAACAGAACATAAGGATATATCATGATAGGCAGTCTAATGTAGGTAGGTAACAAGCCCAAAGAAAGGATGAAAGAGGGAAAGCATAAGTCTGCTTATGTAGTCTGAGTTGAAGTGAGGATTCTTAAACAGGCAGAATATTTAGTTAGAAGCTATTATCTTAGCTAGGAGTCACGAGACACTAGACTGTCTTGTCAACAGAAAATTCAAAAAAGACAGAAGGGAGAGTATGGTCTAGGTGAAATTGTTAGTCTTCAAAGAGATGTGGGGCCTAATATGAAACAAGTGTGAACAGATGACACTGTTTCTAATTGTTTGAACTTAGATATCTGAAAAAAATACATTTTTTCCTAGGGAACTTAGAAAGAGGGCTTGGTTTACATGTAGATGTAATAATTACTTTATCTTAACATATTATATTTGGGTCATGAGTGACATCACCAGGAAGAGATGGTCACAAGTGAGGATACATGCAGTAATTAGGAAAGAGGTATTTGGGATATTAGCATCGTTATGCTGTGGGGCATTAGGAATAAAGAGGACTCTCTCGGACAGAAACTTGGTGAGCCAGCAAATTTTGGTGTTGACTCTAGCAGAAAAAAACATATTTTATCATGAAACCCAATAAAAGTTTTACCAAGAAGAGGTATTCTTAAGTACCTAACACTGTAGAGAACTCCAAGAGGGATGAACAACATGTCTTTAAATTGAAGATTGTTTTTCTGAGTGACATTACTGAGAGCAGTTTCAGTAGAGTGGTGATCATGTAAGGATGTCAGCCTTTGAAGAGGTTTCACTGGTGAGAAGGATCAACAGAAAAACTATAGTTTCCTCAGGGCTCAGTTGTACTCTTTTTATAAGAACTAAATTCATGAAAAATTGAAACTTTTAATAACTTTCCCATTATCCTTCCTTTTCAATCTCATTATATTTTAATATCTCAGTATTTTAGCTTGCTACTTATATATAGCGGGCACTAATTAGAGTTACACTGACCAATGAGATGATTCTGTGCATTCCTGCAGCCTCTGAAACTGTAAATTAAAACTCTCTATTTGGTCATTGTTGAAGTAGCAAGCATCATTGAATTGCCAACAATTTTATTTTTAAAATTTTATTTCAAGTCTGTCGTCTGCCAACATTTTTGTACTGAAGTTTCTTTCTAGTCTTGTAATCAACATTTGTGTCCTCAAAATAATACAATTCCTGGGTCCTTTTATTTCCATCTCATTTAGCTTAATTGGATAATTTTAAATGTATGGATGCGGAACAGCATCTGACACCATTTATTACTCATGTAGGAACTTAGAAAAGAGTAGTGCTTAGAAATGTCTATTTCCTTCTCATCACTACATTTTCAATTAGTGTGTGTGGAGGTGTATTTTTAATCCTTAAATATGCATGTCCCTGTTTCTTGTTGACATCAGAAATGGCTACTTTAAAACCAGCAAAGACAAACCAAG
Organism: Manis javanica; assembly: GCF_040802235.1. Lineage (NCBI taxonomy): Eukaryota > Metazoa > Chordata > Mammalia > Pholidota > Manidae > Manis > Manis javanica. Next base: position 59,349,810 of record NC_133159.1, read on the forward strand.
GAAGAGAGAAATTTCTTTCTTTTAGAAAAAGGTTCTCACATAACTTGATTTACTGATACTGATTATCATGAATTCAGCTTCTCTATCTTCCTGAGAAACATGCATTACTACAGTTCATAAATTCATGTTTCAAAAAAAATTGAATGACAATATTTTAGAGTTGGTTGGATATAAGCCTAAATAAAATGGAAGACTCTTGAAAAAAATCTTGCTGACCTAAGCAATTACTGGGATAATTCACATAGATAATAAGCTAAAAATTAATGGACATTAAATTGAGGATGAAGGAAGGGTTGGAATAAACAACATCATTATCAAGAATTCATGCTTTTTTGACATCCAAGAAAGAAATTAGAGGAGTTAAGGTATTAAAAACAAAAATCTATATAAGCGCACTGCTGAAAATACTAAGTGCAATAATACAATTGATCCTAACAAAAAGTATTGCAGTCTTATAGCTTCAGCTACATTGTAAATGATCAAGTAGTGATTACCATCATTTCATCATTAGAGATATACTAAACACTAATCAAGTAAGCATAAGTACTTTTAAAAGTTGCTGCTGTGGCTGTACTTTACAGAAAAATAAGATGATTCTCAAGGAAATTAAGAGTCCAAAGCTACAAACTACCAATAGTTAGAGCTGGAATTTGAACTCAAAGTCCAACTGAATCCAAATTATTGTCCCTTTCTACCATCCTCTCCAGACTCTTACAAAACTACACTTTTCTAAGGTATCCTTCAATTTGTCCACATTTACCAAGCAAACGTTTTTGTCCTTATGTTATAATTGTCTAAATGATTATTTAGAATTATCTAAATAATATTTTTTGGTGGGCCATGGCCAGATTTTATGTGGGCCCAATAACATAGCAACAGAACACAAAGCAAATAGTATTGTGCAGAAAATAATTTTCTCATGTTGTAGTGGGTAAATTCTTGAATATGCATATTGTTCCTTTCCTAGCCTACAGATATAAATGGTAGTGAACTCAGAACTCTGGGATCCTCTGACACAATAGATTGCAGACTTCCTGAAGGCAGACTCAACCACCAAAGGTCAAGCAGGCATCCCTGTAGAACAAAGGAAGAAAGAGTGGTATGTTTTTATTCACTTGCTTGTTATGTCTTACATAAATTTCATTGTTTGCTTACTTGGTGCTCCAGGGACCATGAATAAAATCCAAGTCCTTAACTCTCCCTGAAGAACCCATATCAGCCATTTATGATTCACTCTAAATCAGTCTTCTGCTTTAGCATTAAATGAAAAAATTTTTTGGTTTTATCATTTGTACTTGTGCATTCACTTTTCCCAAAAGTCTTAGCATTGGGGGCATTATTAATGTTTGTTAAAATAACCAAACCTCAGTTGTAGGTCAGCAGTGGCACGGATCATGATACACATCTCTGATCTCAGTCCCTTTGTGCTTTTAGGACTGAGAGCATGAAATTTACTTTCCACAGAACCTTCAGCCTGGTACGTTTAACTATGCTGTTGCCGAAGACAGAGAGAGCTTATAAGCACATCATACTTTGTGTGGAGTCTTATGTTCACACATTGTCTATACAGAATATTTGCTCTGTTTCAAAAATGATGTGCTGAAGACATCATTATAATGGATAAATTCTATTTCTTTTCATTTGAGCTTACCAGTAAACCAGGTATATATCAAGAATATATTTTTATTCAGTAAATATTTTATTTGAAATATCTTGCTCAGTATGAAATTATTTCTATGTATTGATTATGCTATATAAATAAATACCGAGATGTCCAGAATGATTTTCATCATGTATTAAAGATGTTATTTTGAGTGTTAGAATTAAGGGTGATCTGTTACTTTCTTTCTCATGTTTTTTTCTGTAGTACTGGAATTTTTTTTTTTTTTTTGGTAATTGTTGAATGAAGCATGTTTAATTCTTACCATGAATCCTTTGGTTCTAAATGATTCTAAAATGTTTAGGGTGCATTTTCTTTTTTTTTTGGTATGATTAATCTACAATTACATGAGGGACATTATGGTTACTAGACTCCCCCCATCACCAAGTCCCCCCCACATACCCCATTACAGTCACTGTCCATCAGCACAGTAAGATGCTATAGAGTCACTATTTGTCTTTTCTGTGTTATACTGCCTTCCCGGTGTCCCCCACCAACCCTGCTACATTATGTGTGCTAATCGTTGTGCCCCATTTTCCTGCTTATTCCTCCCTTCACACCCATCTTCCCCAGTCCCTTTCCCTTTGGTAACTGTTAGTCCATTTTGGGTTCTGTGAGTTTGCTGCTGTTTTGTTCCTTCAGTTTTTTCTTTGTTCTTATACTCCACAAATGAGTGAAATCATTTCATACTTGTCTTTTTCTGCCTGGCTTATTTCACTGAGCATAATACCCTCTAGCTCCTATGTTGTTGTAAATAGTAGGATTTGTTTTCTTCTTATGGCTGAATAATATTCCACTATGTGTATGTACCACATCTTCTTTATCCATTCATCTGCTGATGGATACTTGGGTTGCTTCATTTCTTGGCTATTATATATAGTGCTGCGATAAACATAGGAGTGCATATGTCTTTTTCAAACTGGGCTGCTGCATTCTTAGGGTAAATTCCTAAGAGTGGAATTCCTGGGTCAAATGGTATTTCTATTTTGAGTTTCTTGAGCAACCTCCATACTGCTTTCCGCAATGGTTGAACTAGTTTACATTCCCACCAGCAGTGTAGGAGGGGTCTCCTTTCTCCACATCCTCACCAACATTTGTTGTTGTTTGTCTTTTGGATGGTGGCCATCCTAACTGGTATGAGGTGATATCATATCGTAGTTTTAATTTGCATTTCTCTGATGACTAGCGATGTGGAGCATCTTTTAATGTGCCTGCTGGCCATCTGAATTTCTTTTTTGGAGAAGTTTCTGTTCAGCTCCTCTGCCTATTTTTCAATTGGCATATTTGCTTTTTGTTTGTTGAGGTGTGTGAGCTCTTTATATAATTTGGATGTCAACCTCTTATCAGATATGTCATTTATGAATATATTCTCCTATACTGTAGGATGCCTTTTTGTTCTACTGATGGTATCCTTTGCTGTACAGAAGCTTTTTAGTTTGATATAGTCCCACTTGTTCATTTTATAAGTACATTTTTTAAGAAGGCAGAACTAATATTGAACAATTTGTGCCAACAAATGATACTTTAACAAATTGATACATTTTTATGATTTATTTTAACACTAAACATAACTTCAATAAGGAAACTTGATTACCAACCCCTTCCTTCCTTACCAACCCCTTAAGTACAAGGAATTTCTTGCTGTCAGTACATTCACAGAGCCTAACACAGTATCTGACACCTACCAAGTACTCAACAATTATTGGTTGAACAAATTATTAATTGAATAAATTATCTTTCAGCATAATTATTAGCTTAAATTAAAAATATATCATATTCAGGTTTATTAAAGGGGATTTAAAAAAATATATCATGAACCCAAAGAAATAATGTGAAGTAGCATCCTTTTTCAAAACTAAATTCTCACCTTTCAATTTTTGCTTTTAAATATATTTATAGCTAAAGCTGCAGGTAGTCTCAGGAAGGTAGAACTCCTTCATACAGGATAAAAATAATGAGAAGTAAGTAACCTGAGACTTGATTAGTAAAAATTTATTATTAAAGTCAAGGTAAGAAATGAAAATCAATGTTTTAACACTGATATTTTTAAAAGCTATATAATGTTTGTGAAATTTTCTGTCAATACATGTCAGTCATATCAGCAGGAAATATTCCTATTTTACTTTTTGTGAATTTTAATGGTCATGTAAGTACATTTGATCCAAATTCTAACTGCAGAACATGTGAGAGTCTTGGTAATACAATCTGATATGAAAAACTCAAAAGTAGAGCCTAAAAGACCCAGACCCTAGTTTTTATTCTGCTACCAAATGTTATTCAGGATTTAGTCTCTGTAGATCTAGATTGCCTTATCTTTGAAGTAAAATCAGTATTTTCCAAAGTGAGTTCCATGGAACTACTTCCTTGAAATGTTAACAGGCATCTCTTCCAAATGTAGTTCTGTAAGCATTTAAGTGAAATAAATTAATCAGGTTTCCTTATTGCAGGAATTCTCAGAATACAGAGTCCATAAAGACTCTCCAAGAAAGAAATAATACATAGGTATTCCCAGACTGATTTGCTTCTGAACTGTGTCCAAGATAAATCCTGCAGAATTAGTGTTCCAAAGAAGGAAAAAGGATGACAAACAGAAAGCCATGTCTATATCCTAGCACATGCTTCAGTAAGCTTCATTTTATCCATGTGGCTCGTTTAGAGACTTAGTCTTTAGAACTGAATGGCTCTGTAGAAAACTCAGTGCCAGTAGCCATAGCACAAGGATCATATTCAAGGCTAAGCATGTTATCATGAGGCATTTGCTCTACTTGGGTAATCTGAAGCTCTAAAATTCAGTTTTATAAGCACTGAAGTTATATCAAACCAATTCGAGGCAGACAATTAGTTCACTGTATGTAAAAATGAATTGAACCAAATAGATATATAATTGGTATTTTTATGGATAAATACAAATCAACATGATGATTCATGATCAGGAAATATAAAATTGTTTATAAAGATGTATAGTGAGAGAATGCTTATGTTTCCACAACTGAGAGGAATAAAGCATATACTATTTAAGTTCTCTCTAAAACATTGCCTTTGTATGGACCAGAATATTCCTCAATAATTACTATTCAATAATAATCATATTAATGTGTCAGTTGGGTTTTTGGAGCCAATTCAACATACCTATCCATTTCACTGCTATTGTAAAATTATTTAACATAAACGCAGTGTTTGTATGAATAAAAACTTTCTGCCGTCAAATCAATAAATGTAGAAATAGACTGTAATTAACTCTCCCAATTGCAAGGGGAGACTCAGTAAGCAGAACAAAGGTCCCTGCCATCACAGAACTCATAGAATAACTTTACCACCTGATCTTCATACTACCCACTTTCATTTAATTAATTGTTCTCAAATTCTACTTTGATTATTCAATTTTTTCCTTAATACCATCAAATAATTCTTCATTGGCCACAGAATCTAGCTAAAGGCATTATCCTGGAATCAAAGGTATTGTACAATATGATCTCTCTACTTTCCAACCATTTCTCCTACAACTTTCCAATAAGAAGAAACATTGTATAAACAAGTTGGTTCCTTTTCTCTTTCACAAATAATTTTGTTACACTGACCCATTAAGTATAAATTTGTCTTAAATATCCTCATTTTGCTTATGATATGCTGGAACCTTATATATCCTTTAATGCCCACTATAAATTTCCTCTTTGAAGTTTTCCTTTCTTCTCATCCCACATGAATAGAATTTTCACAAAAGTGTGTGCAATTAGTGTAGGTCACAAAGGCCTTTCTAAAAGTTTTTTATTTGCCCATATCTCCTGAGTATAACTAAGGGACTTTCATGACAAAAATATGAGATGAAATTTAATCCCTCTAACCTTTCCATTCTACTACATTTACCCCTTTAAGGACATCCCTTCCCTGAGCACCCACATCTGCCAATTTTCTAATCCCTTTCCTCAAAGTAGGAGAAAGATTTCAAAACATATATTTATTCATAACAGTACATTCACTTAATCATATATTTGCATGTTTAAGCCCAATTTGTAACTGGAAAATGAAACTTTTGTGTCTCTGTAAAAGGATCCACAGATAAAAACAATGACATAAAGGAGATAAAGAAAGGACTAAAAGGATACTTTCTCATAGTCCAAGGAATGATACTACTCTCATGATTGACTGTGAATATAATACTGGTTCAACATTTTCAAAATTTTGGTATGTAGAGTACTTACTCAGTCTCAAAGATTTCAGAAGCAAACACATGCAGTATCTTTTGGACCAAGCTTCTTGTTTTAATGTTGTCATTACGACATTTTCCTTAACTCCTCGCAGATTAAATTAAACCTTTATTGATATTATCTTTGTGTTTTTTGTTTATACCATTAAAATAGCATTCATTATGTCAATGTAAATGACAAATAACTGATTTTCCCCTCCTGGGTGAGCTAATTCACTTCCACTCTTCCATTATCAATTTTATGACATGATGATTCCCAAATCTCTCTATTTAGTCAAGAGCTTGCCTCTGAATTCCAGACCTTTGGAACAAAGCGTTAATCTCAAACTGAATTTACTTTAAATTGAACTAATTATTTTCCTATGTCCTATATCTCTTCCTGTCTTCACTATTTTGCAAACTGGTAGCACTATACACCCAGTTAAACAATACTTTCTTTTTTCTTTTCCTGGTATACCCCAAAATAAATTACATACTTCAATCAATCTAACTTGTTAAATTCTTCCTTTTCCAATATATCTCCTTCTTCAACATGTTCCTTACTAGTTGGAGGGCTGTGTTAGGTGAGTTTTACAAACATGCATGGTGAAATACTTTAAATACAATATATATAGGTATTCTAGATATAGCTTTCTGTGTCTCAGTAGTCTGATCTATTTTAGGTCTAAATAACTTGTGAGTATTTAATTGTGTCATTGTCTTCTTAACATAAGTGTTTCCAAATAGTATAATTGATGATCAGTTCTTTTTCAGGTTGCCACAGTGTTTCTAAATCTCATATCTATTTCTTCATATCTTTTTATTTTAATTATTTTTAACAAAAGTCCTTTAAGTCACCCAGTACTTTTTATTTTTGACTGACAGTTTGTAAATTGAAAATCTTTACACATATGAAAACATTTTTTCCGAAAATGTTCCACAATTTTGATAAATAAGAACCTCAAAACAGCATCATCAAGAAATTAAAATTCAGTCTAGATTATATTACATTATATATTTTCTATACCAGCTCTGCCAAAAATTGTACATCGTACAAATGATAACAATGTAACTTCACAGACATTCCTCTATCCCCGACTCTCAAATTAGTAACTTTCATAGATAGGCACTAAGGCAAGTATGCATTCACTCTGAAGGCTATCAAAAAGATAGCACTAGCCTTTATGATTAAAAAAAATGGACTTCATAACACTGTTTTCAAACATAGTCTATTAAGAATTTTTATGTTTACATAAATGTTGAAGAACTCAGTGACATTTACTGACCACCTCCTATGTTAGACATATTGTCTTTGCCCTATGAAACCTCTTTTGAACTTGGTTCTTGAATAAAAATGTTTTTCTAATTACCCTACTATTAATAATATTACCAGTTTCTTTCTGCTTGATTTTTATAGTCTATGGTCAAATTTACAAGAAGTTATCGTTAATAAAGTCAGCCCTTTGAAGAAAGGTTTATTGCCTCAGAAATTTGAATCTGATAAAAAGCAACTACATATAACTTTACAAGGGTTTTATACTGACTAGAAAATTATCATAGCATAAAATGAAAATGTAAGTTTCCTTTATTTCCTATTAAAGTTGAATTTTTAATGTCCAGAGCAGTCTCAAATTAATTATTTTACTGTGATTAGGCTTTCATTTCTTGTATCCGTCCTAAACTGTCCAGCTTTCCCATGAACATCAGTGGCTTATTAGGAGACTCAGAGTTAATCCAAGGGCTAATCATTTGTTCCATCATTAAGGTCTGCTTTTCCTAGATTTAGAAATAAGCAGAAATCTAATTTTCATTAATTTTATTGCCTAAGTCATAGTAGTAAATTCAACTCAGTCTGGAAACAGCTCTTATAAAATTACCTTTTATTAAAATGAACTATATGTTTTGTAGAAATGCAGAAATGTCACCGTTGAGACAAGATTCCTTAAATGCCAGCATATAAAATAAAATTATGCTAACTTTCCTCAGGCATCATTTAGTATAATATTAACTCCATGGCTTATATAATTTGAAGACTCCTAACTTTTCCATAAACAGATTATAATAATGCCCATATTTCAGATGTTTGTCAAACACACACAGGCGAGGATTTCATCATATTCTCATAAGCAATTCCCTGGTAATATTTTAGACTCACTGAGAAGCATCACTCACTCATTGCTGTATACTGAATATTTATGTCTCCCCAAAATTCATATGTTGAAACCTAGCCCCCAATGTGATGCTATTAGAAAGTGGGGACTCTGGGAGGTAAAATTAGTGCCTTTATTTAATAAAAAGCTCCAGGATGCTGACTCATCCCCTCTGCCATGTGAAGACCGCAAAAAGATGGCTGTCCCTGAATTCAGAAGCAGACCCTCATCAGACACCAAATCTGCCACTGTCTTGATCTGGGACTTTCCAACCTCCAGCACTGTAAGAAGTATTTTTCTGTTTTTTATAAGCAACTGAAGTCTGTGGCACTTATTTTTATTAACAGAACAAATGGACTAAGACACTTATTTAGTCCACTGATTGGATATGTTCAATTTCACTAAGTGCCCATTACTTAATACTCCCATCCTCCAAATTTGTGTCTGATTCCAAGTCAGGCATTTCTACTTCCTATCTCTTGGGGTAAAATGTTGGAATTAACTCTGATGGATATTCTATTGAACATTATCTGTCCCTGGCTTAAAAACAGAACTACAAAGTGAAATTCTACATTTGTAGATGACACTAACTTTGTTCATTGTGTAAAATGCCAAGAGAAGAAGGCTTAAGTAAGAAACATTCTTATGAAGAGTTATTTTAGTAGATGTGAGATCCAACTCTGGCATTGCCACTGACTAGTTCTAGTCACTGAACTTCCCAGAACATCAGGTTCTCTCAGCTGTAAAATCAATATCACAATTCACCAACCACACAGGTGGTAGTGAGGATTAAATTAAGTGATATGAAGGTGGACATTCATTAAGCCATGTGAAGCACAATGGAGAGAGTCATGGGAATCAAGAGACCTGAGTTCAAATTTCAGCTCTGTCACTTATTAATTCTGTCATCTTGGGCAACCTCACTTCATTTCTCAATCCTTCAATTTTATACCTCTGCAAAGTTTTAGTATGAACGACTAGCTTTGGGGCTGTTTTATGACTAAATGAAATGATGTCTATGAAAATAATTGGTAAACTGTAAATTCACTTTGCAAAGATATCCTTATAAATAAAATGTGGATAAACGCAGAGATAAGGAGTCAAACAAACTTAGGTTGGAATCCCATTTTGCCACGTATTAGTTAGATAAATTGGGAAATTCATATATCTTCTCTGAGTTCCAATATTTTTTTATTTGTAAAATTGGAATAATAAATCTCACATTAGTTTTCATAAGAATTATGAATATGAATACCTTTGGTTCAGAATTTCTATATTCCTTTGGCCTTGATTTATGTTCATAGGATAGCCACCTCTGCTTCCAACACCAAGTCTCAGGTCTTCTTTGTATAAAGTAAGAAGTCTCTCCCTCAAAATGAGTCTCATTATGACAGTTGTTCTCAATCCTGATGGACATCAGAATCACCTTTGTAACATTTTAAACAACAACAAAATTATACTAGCCTTTTGTTTTAAGAACATTTGAATGCCTACAATTTTCGTGGGGGGGGGCAATATTTAAATATATATTTTGTTTAGTAACAGTCATATTCTTATTGTTTTTAAGAAATTCTTGGGAAAATTTTTAGGAATGACAGATAAACTTGACTGCAAGTATAAAGTAATGCTTTCATGAGAAAAAATCCAATACAGTCCTAAAAAGTGATGAATGCCAAAATGTCAGATGAGACAGAAGAAAAAGGATCTACTATTACAACCTATTTCCTGAAGACAACAGTCCAGTGTGCTCTTGTCAACACTAAAGGTCAATACAATCCTGGGCATCATTTAAAAGGTTATTGGAAACAAATCAGAAAACATGATTTCTTTTTGGTTTTACACAGATATGTCAGGGAACCATGGTAAAAGGAAGTGTATAATTACTGTGACAAAAATCCATAGCACTTGCTTTTACATTTAAACCATTTCATATTATTTAAAAGTGATTTCTTCTCTTATTAAACTACCATTTTACTTGCTCTCAAGTAAAATGAGCAGGAATGAACATTTACAAAGGAAATTAAACCCACTTGATCTATCATGGTCAGTGGTCAGACTGCGTAAGTAGGGAATTAGCCTGTAATCATTGGTATAATGATATCACTTTAAAATGAAAATCTGCCCTAGTTGGCTCTATTCAATATACTTAAAAATCCTTCAGGAATTAAGATATACCTATTTCTTAGATAATGATATGTTATAGCATATCTCATTATTGCATTTACAAATGCTAATTTAGAAGAATAAAAAAGGTCTCTCATTTATTTCCCTCACAGCATATATTGTTAAAAAATCTAGGACTTTTTCTCTATTCCTTCTAAGTTTTCTAAGTATTTTTCCGTAAGTATACTTTTCTCCTTATTCTCATCCCTCAAACTGAGTCTCATTACGACAGCTGTTCTCAACCCTTACGGACATCAGAATCACCTTTGTAACATTTTAAACAACAAAGTTATACTAGCCTTTTGTTTTGAGAACATTTGAATGCCTACGATTTTTTTAAAGTATCATACAGAAATAGTTACTCCTTATTCCATAATCCCCAGTATTACTCCTCCAAGGAACTGTTAACAATTTCTTGCATGCCTTTCTAACGATTATGTAAGCAAGAATATTTTTCTTGTATCTATTTAAAAGTTTTTTTAACATAAATAAGATCATCCTTTACCTAGTACATTATAAAGAGCTTGCTTACCTTTACAATCTATCTAAGATATCTTTCTACAATGCATGCATATAGATACATCCTCCTTATTTTAAGTACCTCAAGACTCATCCCTGATCTAATTATAGGAGAAATCCTTGATGATTTGCTAATCAGTGGGGAGTATATTGTAGAGAAAGCAGCCTACTAGCTCTAAGAGGTCATCAGAAAAAATTTTTGTCTTACAGAAAGAATATAGAGCACTGTTAACCTTCATGTCTTTTAGGAGGAGGTTAATTAGTTATCTCCTAGATGTTTTGCTAATCCAGTGCTTCAATGACAAGCACTTGAATGATAACAATGTAGGAAGAGCTAAAGCAAAATTCATAGAAATGGAATTACTAAGTCAAAGGCTATGTGCATCTTCAGTTTTGCCAAATTGATTTCTCAAATGTTATGTTTTTTAATATTCCCACCTGTGGGGATATATATATATATATATATATATATATATATATATATATATATATATATATATATATAATATATATATATATAACAAATATATTTATAATATAGTTATAGATATAAATACATATGTGTGTGTATATAGAGAGAGACACTGCACTGCAAACTAACATAATCAGAGTTTCTGTGACTATGCAGTTAGTATATATTTTTTCCTTAAAAGCTCCCAAAGATAATCCTATTGATTAAGCATATTTAATAATCACTTCCTCTCTTTTGAACCATTCTAGATTTGTTAGGCAAACATTACTTGTGGAAATTTATCACCAGAATTTGTGATGCAGTAAATATGAAGTGAATCCACAAAACACTATGTTTTAAATTTTTCTGGGGATTTATACAGCCATTGTTGTTCAGGAATTATGGTTCTACATCAGACCATAATTACATCAGACTTCATCCTACATGGAGATTCACTGAACACCAACATGACAGAGGTTATATTATCTTCTTTTCTCTCAAAATAAATCTTGGATTGAAAATTCAAATTGCACAAAGGTTAAATCTGAAAATTCTAAAATAAAATCAATTATAGTGCCATTACCAATTCTTTCTCAATTCTATTCCTTCATTTTACTATTTGTGGCAGATTATATTTTTCAAAGTTGGAAACAACAGTATCTTGCATCTCATGTATTCCCTGATCAAACAATGGACTTTAATTTCCTTTATCTTAAACCTTGGCTAGGCATGGTGATTAGCTTCTAACCAGGAGAATGTGGTGAAAATGATAAGACAAGAAATCGAAGTCTAGATGAAAGAAAGACATGGATTCCACTTTGTTCTTTTCTAATGCTCACTTTCCAAACTATTCCTCCTAGGTTGTTTTTTTCTTTTTCTTTTTTTTTGGTATCATTAGTCTACAATTACATGAAGAACATTATGATTACTAGGCTACCCCCTTCACCAAGACCCCTCCCACATACCCCTTCACAGTCACTGTCCATCAGTGTAGTAAGATGCTGTAAAATCACTACTTGTCTTCTCTGTGTTGCACAGCCCTCCCCGTGCCACCCCCACACTATACATGCTAATCGTAATGCCCTTTTTCTTTTTCCCCTCCCTTGTCCCTCCCTTCCCACGCATCCTCCCCAGTCCCTTTCCCTTTGGTAACTATTAGTCCATTCTTGGGTTCTGTGCTGGCAAAACTGGACAGCATGTAAGAGAATGAAACTGGATCACTGTCTAACCCCATACACAAAAGTAAATTCGAAATGAATCAAAGACCTGAATGTAAGTCATGAAATCATAAAACTCTTAGAAAAAAACATAGGCAAAAATCTCATGGACATAAACATGAGTGACCTCTTAGGATGTTTTTTACATGGAACACAGTTGCCAGGGAAAAGTCACGTATAGATAACCTGGTCAGCAGTCTTAGCTGAAGCCAATCTTTTATTCTTATAGAGATATTCTTTGTATGTATTTTAAACATACGGAGAAGCATCCAGAAAACTCAAGCTTCCAGTCATTCAAGTCACCCCCAGCTATTCAACTCTTCTCAGCTGAGGCCCCATACATTTCTGAGTAGACATAGGCTGACCCCATTGTGCCTGCCTAAATTTATGATCTACAGACTCTGTTGGCAAAATAAAATGGTTGCTATTTTATGCCATATGTTTGATGTGATTTGTTATGCAGTAATAGATAGCTGTATCACTAGAAGACTAAATTATTATATTTGTGAAAAGTAAGAAAGAATATTTATCTATTGCATTTTGCATATAAACGTGAAAATAAAATATTCCCTAAAGTGTGCTTAGTGATTGGGAGTTTGTGAAAGAGTATTCTATGTTCAACTTGAGGAAATACTGGAGGCAGTGGAAATTTATTAGTTTTCTAACCAATAGCCCTAGATGGTGATCAATGGTTGGTCTAAATAACACATGATAAATCTATTCCCTTTGCTAGTCCTGGTTTAGCAGTGGGCTTATATCCAAGTGCTGGCCAATGTAACCATACTAAAACCCAATGAAGGAGTTCTGTGAAATATTTTCCTCTCTTGATAAAATTATCAACAGTCACACAGGGTTATTTCTCAACATTCTGGGTATTAATGCCTTTGTGCTTTTAAAATTTGTCATATGAAGACCTGAAACTTGGTGTTGGAAGCAGGTAGCTATCCTATGAAAATAAATCAAGGCCAAAGGTATGACATCATCGAGCCACTGAACAAAACCTAGAATCAAATTCTCTCACATCTTAAGCAAGATGATGCATGTTTGCATAATTTAATCAGCTTTAGTGAGGTTTTCTGTTGCCTGCAGCTGAATGTACTATAAATGCTACCCTGGGTTTGGATGAAGTTACCCTCCACATATGGTCACTTCGTAATTCTTCATAATATATGATGTGAATAATATTATGAATTTGTATAATGTAGTGACCCTGTCAATATGCATTCTAAATCTTCCATGGGGGAAAGTATGGGAGGTTTTCCAAAACTAATTTAATTGTAGAACTTACCCAACCCCCAACATTTTTCTTTTAGAAAGACATTTTGGTCTGGAAAGTAACCTTTGGGAGATGTTTTGGAATCTCTTTATTAACTGCTGAAAGGATGTGTGATTTCCCTTACTTTCTTCCTGACTGATTATACATCCCAGACCTAGGATCTCTGCTTTGAGTGGAAGTTTGGTGAGGATTAGAGTGATGCATTTTATTTATTCATGGAAAAGGGCAAAAGAAAACTGAGGCTGTCCATCTACCCATTATCTGCTCTCATTTGTGATTTTATATATCATCTCCTGTTAGAATGTAATGGTTAATTTTTCATTAAGAAAATATGAACCTTCCTAACAGAACCCAATATAAAAAATTAGCATTTAGAAAGTTATATCTGGGAAATGAATATTTATATCAATCACCTGCAAAATGTTTTGGGAGGTTAATCTTTCTCTTCCCCTTACAGATCCTGATAATAAAAAAGAAAAAGGAAAATATATATATATATATATATATATATATATATATATATATATATATATATATATATATATATATTAATTTAGCATGTTCAGAGAGTAAGAGGTCATAACTGCATCAATTTTTTTCAGGGCTTGTGTAATGTGCCATGCAATAAAAATGTCAAATCTAGGTACAATTACATTATAGCATCTGTTGATTTATTCATTAATTTAAAAACCATGTCCAAAACATTGATGTAGAATTCTAATAACTATGCCATAAAGAGTTCAAAGATTCCCCTCTTTCATTGAACTAATATTTGCTATTAGTGGCTTCCAGGAATAATGTTACAGACTCAAAATTAAGAAAATATGTATCTCTGACTTTTTTTTTTAGTTTAAAAATAACTGTACCTCATGATTCTTAGCACTTAATTAAGTGAATATATCTCTCATTTCTTTATAGCACAGCTACCTTTTCAAATGACAGCTGGTTAATCTGACAAATTTGTCCACATTAAGGTTCTAAATATTAACTAATTAACACATGCCCATTGTCCAAAGCAACAATTTTCCTTTAATATGTGCATGATCAAAAATGTCTAAGTACTGAAATTTCACATAACATGGCACAAAAGTAGAATAAGCCCTAATGTTTCTTTGACCAACCTGAGTTCCTTATGCTGACCTATGGTCTGTTTCCTATACCTACTCACTGCAGCCCTCCACAAAATTCTTCAAAAGTTGGTATTTAAAAAATTGACTTACACTTGGTTTTCTAAGTGTTTTTGAAAGTGATGAACTTCTAATTGTTACTAACTTACATAAAGAATAAAATGGCTTTTTAAAGAGTTAAAATGCATACAAGATCTCACATACTAAGTTTTCAGTGAAACAAAGGCATCATGTGTAGTATGCTGAAAATCAACCATGCCTCAATCACATCAGACAGGCAAGTCAAACATTTCTGCAGGTGATGACAACCAATGCAGATGGTAACTTCTCCCCTCTGATTTTCTGCTCTGTGGCAGAGAAACAGATATTAAAGGAGTTAAAAAGCAACATATGGTTTGAGACTGTAGAAAAGTGGTTGATCATGCCTAAAGGACAAGAAAATAAACAGCTTTTCAAATTCTTCATAATATTTAACGTGCTCACAAGTTGAAAGAAGGGTGCAAGTCAATTTTATTGTAATTTTTTATCAAATAGGCTAAATTTGGGCTCTACCAGCTGGGTTGTTAATATAGGTCAAGGAATAATTAGCTGCATTTGTTTCAGTTTTAGAAAACCTAAATGAGCCCAGAGTATGTGCAAGGCTAAGAAAGAAACAAAGATTTCTTTACTGATGTAATAGGTTTTGACAAAAACATGAGAGCAGAGAACAGAGGATTATTACACTAAGATGCACTTATGAAAAAATAATGAATGGAGAACTGATATTATACTTGCAAAATTCACATAAATGTCACAACTCTGTAATAAATGGATTACGACAGTGGGAAAAGTCCATGCTGGGTGTTCCTACTCATAGTACACAGGCAGGGAAGGAAAATAGAGCAATTCAACTCAACCATCACACAAAGGCACCAATAAATTTTCTTCTATGGTACTCCTAGATAATGGTACATATAAATTTTATATCACTACAGGCATTTGTGGAGATGAAGAAATTATAAAGAATTTTAAAGAAATATGATATCTTACTTAGAAATCTTTTAACAAGATGGACAAGTTGAATAACTGAAGATAATACATTATTATAATTTTTAAATTTAGACTTTCATTTCAAAGCAAATTTATCTGCCTTCAAAATCATGCATATAATAAATAAAGAATATTTACATACCATCAACAATTCTGACTTGGTAAATTCAAAAGAGAAATAAAAATAAAAGAATTCATCTACAGGATAATACTAGCCACTATTTTTATTTCTCCTTCATTTACATATTTTACTTCAAATGCAAAGAATCCATAAGTAATACATTTCTTCATCAAGTGGGTAAAGCAAACATTTAATTGTATATTATTTTCATTAAAAAAAGTAAGACTGGGGGAGAAGTGGCTGGAAAGGCTTATGCCCAATGCTTATTCACAGTGTTCTCCAAATTACATGGTAATTTTTTTTTTTACTCAAAGATTTATGTGCTGAAGTGGTGACGTATGGTGACTAGCTGCACAGAAGACTCGAAAAATAGCCAGACTAGCCCTGTTGTAATGATCAAGAAGAGGACCAAGGAAACCAAATGAGTTTCTCACATTGTCAAATTCTAAACATATACGCTTGGGAGGATACCACTTTCACCCTTTAACCTGCTAACAAATTACTTCAACTATGTGCTTTCTCTAACAACTCAGAAACCTTATCGACTTTCTCTTCAGAAATTAAGTTAGTATAATTATATGAAATGTACAAGTTACACTGGAAAGAAGAAACAGGGAAGTGTCACTTTTAACTTCCATTTCAATCCGTCACTGCCACTAAAACTTATAAAGGGACCCACTCCTCAATTTTGTGAGACATACTACCCCAATGATATGCATAATGATGAATTTAAATAGTGAACAATAAATGCTGAGGTTGATGAGAAAAATGAAGAAATAGAAAAAGGACCTTAAGGTATCAGATTTGTTGTGGACAGTAAATGAGTTAAAGCCATAGCCAATTTCTTCTACAAATATATGTGTATTTATTTAAATATTTAGTGAGTCTCTATTATATATTGGTCTTAGACATTGGGGATACATCAGGGAAGAGAACACATAAAAGACTTATGAAACTGACATTCAGTTTAGAAATTTCCAATTTTCATTAAAGGGGGAACAATCTTTACTGTGCTTCTTAATTAGTACGCTATTAGGAAGAGAAATTTACCAAATATTTCATAGAAAAAGTTTTGCAAAGTAAATTGTAAATGAAGACTGAATGTTCTAAGAGTAGGTTTTCAGAATAGCAGGTTGCCTGTTATGAATCTGATCTGTTTTCTAATTGGAAACATTGACGTTACATGATGCACAAAATTGCATATTAGATCTACAGTACTCTACATGATGGTAAGTTATTATTATATTAATATTAATATTGGCAAGAAATAAAATTGATCAGAGGCCCTGTTTGTGAGTGGGAATGTTTTTCTCATGGGACACTACTTTCTGAATTGCACATAGGTTATTTCAAAATGGTGCACTCTGCCAAAGGGGAAGGTAGTTTCCTGGGAAAATATTTTGCATGGATTCTAAATGAGAGCTACCATGTTGGGTGACTATAATTCACACATCCCATATCTATTACTGCAGCTGGTATATAAACATCATTATATTCTAATAATTGAGATTCTTCAGTTGAAACCCTGTTATAAAGTATTGCCTTACCTCTGTGACCATGTGACTTTGGGGAGCTTTGAAGGAAGCATATGGTTGAGTTTTAGTTTTGTGCAAAGCAGGATGTGAGCACGGCCGTGACCAAGCAACTAATACAACCACCTTTTCAGGTGATTTTTATGATAAAAATCATAAGATTATCCTGAGTCTTATAATAAAAATCATTACTTGCTTCAAAATTTTCCTCACTATATTTCAACTTACCACTAAAGTAGGGGCAAATGGAATTATGTAAGTATTCAATCTGGATTCTTAGAAAAGAAGTTCTGGACTCTAAAAGAAAGCACAGGAGTAAATAACACTACGGAACCATTGTTTGATACTAAATTGCCCACTGGAAGCTCAGATGTGTTTTCTCCTTGAAGAGCAGTATACCAGAAAGCCAGAATAAGGCTTTTTGGAACAAGATGAAGACACTAAATCAAGAATTACTAGGCAGCTTTC
The DNA here is from genome assembly GCF_040802235.1 of Manis javanica. NCBI lineage: Eukaryota > Metazoa > Chordata > Mammalia > Pholidota > Manidae > Manis > Manis javanica. Next base: position 59,367,706 of record NC_133159.1, read on the forward strand.
TGCCTCTGTTTTTCCCATGCATAAAGATATTCTGCCTTCAAGTTTTTATTCATTGCATTCATTTATTCTTTCAACATGTTTCTGAGTGTAAGTTACTAGTTAAGTGGTGAAAATGCAGCAGAAAATATACAGTGGGGTTTGCTCACAAACTTACAGATCACTAAACAAGCAATCGCAGCAAGGCTGTTGGAATAGGTCTGCTTAGATTGCTATGGGAGCCCACAGCAGAATCACCAAGCCTGTTTCAGGACGTCAGAAGGGACAACATAAGACCAGCAGAGTAGGCAAAAGCAAAGGGTGGCAGAAAATGTAGGTAGAGGGAACGACATGGGAGAAAGGGTGGAGGCCAGGGTGGGTAGGGCATAGACACTGTAAGGAGGGAAAAGGCTGACATGAGCTAAAGAAGGCAGGGGTCAGATCCTGGTGGAGCCTAACAATTACTTCATGGAACTTGGTTTTTATTCAAAACCTAATAGGGATGCATAAACTATTTTTAAGCAGAGTAACTGTATAAATCGTGTTTAAGAAAATTCAGTGTGAATTTAAAAGCTACTTTTGTAACATGTGACCTTGGGCATTCTTGCATGCAAAGGGAGAGAACATCTACCCAGAGGATTGGAATGGTCATTAAAGAAATATTTTCTGAGCATGGTCCCTGGCACAATCACACACACTTAAGGAAACAGATTCTGCAGTATATTTGTATTTGAGTAGAGCCTCCTGCTCCACTATTGCAGTAGGGTGAACAGTGCCTCCCCCAATTCCATTCCACTCAGAACCTCAGAATACAGCCTTATTTGGAAATAACGTCTTTGCAGATGTAATTAGTTAAGTATCTAATTGATGAAATCCTTGAGATGAAATCCTCCTGGACTTGTGGCAGGGTTTGGGAGAATAAATTCATTGCTGTCCTTATAAGGAGAAGAGAGAACACAGATAGGCAGGCACACAAGGAAGGGCATGTGAAGGAAAAAGAGACTGAGATCAAAGTTATGCTGCCACAAGCCAAGGTACACCTGGGGCCGCCAAGCAGCTAGAAGAGAAAGGATTCTTTCCTAGAGCATTCAGAGGTAGCTTGGCCCTGTAGCACTTAGATTTTGGATGCGCAGCCCTTCCTCCAGAGCTCTGATAGAATAATACATCTCTCTCTCTTTTGAAGAAACCCTATTTGCGGTACCTTGTTATGCAGATCTAGAAATTAATACAGCTGTGCATCTTGGTATATTCTTGGTTAAGCTACACAATTTTTACATGCCTCATTTCCTTCTTCGTGAAGTGGAGATACTAGTACCCAACTTAAGGAATGGCTATGTGAATTAATCATATGACAGTATAGCTGGGACATTCTTACGTGGTAGGAAGCCAAGGAATCTAAGGAGACAAAGTTTCTGTTGAGGCTTCAGTAATGTGGAGGAATCACAAGGTGCTTGGGTGCTTGAAACAATGTGACGATGTATTTCTCCCCAGGGGGACTCAGTGGTATGCAACAGCTTGTCGATCATAGTCATGGAAGCCCAATAGTTTATAATACGGTATCCAGGTAAACTTTTTCAGAGATAGATTAAAATATAACTAGCATCCCGAATAAACCTATGGTGACCTAATAGCTCCCACTGCAATGGTTCCTGGGTGCTGACTCCCCACTAACCTGGTAGTGAATGTATAAAAGGCATGGCGCTGCTGTACTCGGGGCTCAGCCTTTGTACAGGAATCTGCTGAGCCTGTGCCGGCACTAATAAATACTGCTTCTCGCCAAACGTCTTAATGTCCCAATTCCTTGTTCGTGGTTCCCGCGGTTCCTGCAACACTTAGAGCAGTACTTTGCTTGACAGAGAATAAATTCTTAATGTTAGTTCTTATAATTACTGTGAAACTACTAGGTAGATAATAAAACAAAAATGTTTAAAATATTCAAAATATTTTGATTTGCAAAGTATCACATCCAAATTGATAATCACTTTGTAATTTTTTCAATCATCTATGCCATATCCCATGCTCTTTAACATTATTTACTTTTATCATCAAATTACTAAATAAATGGTCAGTCTTTAATCAAAATCTGTTCATGCATTTTTAGAGAAATATTCAAACTGTCCTTAAAGATGCATTTCAAATATTTCACTTTTATCAGAACGTTTTAAAATTCATTTGTTAACACTAAGTCTACTTCCTTCCCTGATGCAGTTTTTCTCAGTTATGTGGGAACAGCATTGACTCAATAATCTTACTTTAAGAAGGTACTTACATTTCAACATAATTCTTTTGAGATTGTTTTAAGGAAAATAATAGAGTAAATGACAGAAATGAACTATCCACTGCAGTACAATTTATCATGGAGTGTTGCATACCATTATCTGAAAAACATGCAGTGTAGTAATCACTTGGAGTAGTGATAACACATAATTGTATGCTAGTCGTAAATTATAGGTGAATGGCAGTTTCAGCTAATGAGTGCCAAATAGCAGTGCAGGCAATGTGGTGATTAGAGAAGATGTGGTTTTGAATGCATTTATTAATGGTGTATTACAAAGCTTTTCAAATTAGAAATGGCAGGTATATAAATAGATACCATGCTGGAACACCTATATCTACAAAGCAAAATACCTGAAGACAGATACTTCACCATTTCCACCTCTTACGTATGTACAGAGAGGGTCGGGATTGGGGAAGGTGAATGACAAGCAGACTAGGAACAAAACAAATCCTCTGCCTTCATGCTCTTTCTTCAAAATACTTCTGTCATAATTTTACATCACTTTAGTAAGGACTTGGGCATATGTAACCAGCTATATTTTTTTCACTTTTTTTACATCTTAAATTTTATTTGTGTTGCTTTTAGACATGTAGAAGGTCACTCTCCAGTGACTGGTAGTATTAGTATTTGTATCTTTTGAGAAGCCTTCAAATTCCAAAAAAGCAGCTGCAATTTTATTCCCTGCTCAGAGATGCTATATATTCAACTAGTCCCTATTAATGCTGGGGATGCTATGAAATTTCTATTTGTTTTGATAATAGCCAAACTCAGGGTTAATTTATGAGGTAGAACTGAGTATAGATGATTTCAGCAATAACAGTTCTTCTCCAGTTGATTCTTCACTTTAAGATATATTGGATACTTTATGGTTGCCTTTTGGTTGGAAAATGCAAACCCAATAAATACATTTTTAAACTGTAGTAATAAATAATCATGTTTTCACCAAAGTTTCATCTTAAGAGTTACTATAGAGTTCATTTGCAAAGGTAAGTGAACAGATGAATATATATCAAAACTTAGGAAAGGTTAAGTTTTTAAAATCTAAATTAAATAATTTTTTCTCAAATTATAATAAAATGAGAAAGTGTATGAAGTTAACAATTTATTTACTCTAATTTGCCTAGTTGGTCCTAAAGTCTTTACATTTTTTTTCATAAAATATCATTCTATTAGATTTCTCTGAATAGATTTGGTTATTATTTGGATAAAAATAAAAAGGTATGTGACAAAGTAAAAATGGCTTTGGCTAGGGAAGCATTTATTTCTAGAAATTAAAACTTCTTTTCAAGATAACCTTTGGCACAAAGTTATATTTTTAAGAATTATTTTTCCAAAAGCATTCTGATCATCCTTATTTTCAATTTCAATAAAATGTAGGTGTATTCTTTTATAGCAAATTCAATATGTCCTTCTGAAATACATATAAAAATGTTATGGTAGAACTTTCCCTCTCCAAGTCTGCATGTAAGTAGCTATGAAGTGGCCACTTCATCCTAACAATGAGTAAAAAGCTGAACAGACTGAAAAATCAACAACTCTTCTTGGATCCAGAAGACAGGTGAGAATAGAGGGGAAACTGCTGCCCCCACAATTGGTGGGACAAATACATGAATACTGAGAATCACAGCTTACCAAATCAGAAACTCGAAGGTGGAAACCACTGGGAGAATTAGTGTTGAGGTTGGAAAACCTGAACTGTAGTTGATAAATTGATGGTGCCTTAGTGTGGACAGTCTGAGAGTTAAAAATTTCAGGAGAACCCAGTCATAGGAAGGCTCAAACACTTTTGTGATATTTATTTGCAAAAGCTCAGCCAGATTCTCATAGCAATATGGGAGAAAAATTTCCTTGTCCTTCTAACAGAGAGAGAGGATAGGAACCATTTTGAAATATATCGGAGCATTCTGTTCTTAACAAGGTCTGCTCTCAGAAGTTATTTAATTTTATAGTTTATTTAAAACTTGCTAGGGTTTTTTTAGAGCCTAACTGATCTGGGGAAAGAGAATACTAAACTCCAGTCAGCCCTCATTTTTCCTGAAGGAGAAGGGAAACATCCAATTCCAGCCCACTCTAGTCTCTGTGTGGGAGAAGTAAATACATAACTCCATGCCACTCTAGATATTCTTTCCCACCTAATGGAAGGTAGAGAGGATACAGAAAAACACTTGTGAAGTTCACAGTCCAGAGGCATATGCTTACTAAAAAACTGAGATCTTATCACACGACTATAGAACCTTCCCACCCCACCCCCAATTTACCGCATTTCTGAAAGCTTATTTGTATCAGTTCCTTTTACTCAGTATTTCATGTCTGGTTACCAAGGAAAAAATTATAAAATATACTAAGAGGAAAAAAGCTCAATTTTAAGAGACTGAGCTAGCATCATATCCAGATATGACAGTGATGTTGGAATTATCAGATAGGGAATTTAAAAAAACACTGATTAATATGCCCGGGACTATAATAGATAAAGCGGCAGCATACAAGAACAGATGGGCCAAGCAGAGATAGAAATCCTAAAAAGAACAAAAATGAAATGCTAGAGGTAAAAAACAAAAAAAAAAAGAAAGACAAAAAATCCTGTAATAAAAATGAAGAGTGCCTTTGATGGGCTCATTAGTAAACTGGATAAAGCTGAGAATAGAATCTCTGAGTTTGAAGATAATATCAATAGAAACGTTTAAAACTGGAAAACTAAGAACAGACTGACAAAAACAGAAAAGAATATCCACATAACTGTGGGACAACCACAAAAGGCATAACATATGCATCATTGGAATACCAAAACAAGAAAGAAAGAAAGGAACAGAAGAAACATTTGAAGCAATAATGACTGAGAATTTCCCCCAATTTAATGTCAGATACTAAACCATAGATTCAGAAAGTTCAGAGAACAATGTAACATATAATGCCCAAAAAACTACACCTTGGCATATTGTTTTCAAACTGCAGAAAATCAACGATACATTCTTAAAAGAAGCCAGAGAAGAAAAACAAACAAACAAAAAAAACTAACCTATAGAGAAAAAATAAGAAAAAAGTATGACTTCTCCTCAGCAACCATGCAAACAATAAGAAGTGGAGTGAAATATGTGAAGTGCTGAGAGAAAATAAAAAAAAACACAAACCAGGAATTCTCTGCCTTTCAAAATTATCCTTTACAAGTGAAGGGGAAATTGTTTCTGACAAAAAAAACCAAGGTAATTTGAGGGAGGCATTAGCATTACTTTGTTACTGTATAATATCACACTGACAGGGAAGTGGTCTGATGTTATTTGAAAGTGGATTTGGATTAGCTGAAAATGTATGTTATAAGCTATAATGCAGCCATTAAAAATAAAAATAAAAAGCATAATCAATATGCTAAGAAAGTAGAGAAAATGTAATGATATAAAATGCTCAATTATATCTACAACAGAAATAAAAAGAGTGGAAGAAAAAACTAGGAATTAAGAACAGGGCAACACATAGAAAACATAATGAATATGGTAAATACTAATATGATTATATATCGCTTTTAATGTCAATGGTATGAGCACACAAATAAGCACAGAGATTGTCATACTAGATCAAACAAGATGCAATTAAATGTTGTCTAACAAGAAACCCACTTTAAATACAAAGACATACAGATTAAAAGTGAATGGATGAAAACAATATTCCATGTTTACACTAAATAAAAGAAATCAGTAGTTATGTTAATTTTAGACAGAGCAGACTTCAAAACAAGGAAAATTATCAGGGACAAAGATAAATATTACATAAATATAAAGGAGTCAATTCTGCAAGGAGACAAGAATTTTTAATGTGTATGTGCCTAACAACAGAGTGACAAACTATGGGGTAAAAACTGATAGAACTGCAAAAAGAAAGAGATGAACCCACATCTCTGAAGTAGTTGGAGACTTCAACACCTTTCTCTCAGAAACAGACAGACCCAGCAGGCAGAAAATCAATAAGGGCATAGTTGAACTCAAGAGCACCATGAATCAATTGGATAGAATTGACATCTGCAGACTGTTTAATCCAAAAAGAGGGGAACAGACTTTCTTGGCAAGCTCACACAGACCATTCACTAAGATAGAACATATTCAACCATAAAACACATCTTAAATTTAAAAGAGTACAAATCACGCAATATCTGTTCTTAGACAACAATAGCATTAAACTAGAAACCAGTAACAGCAAAATGACTGGAAAATCCCCAAATACATACATATTAAACACTCTAAATAGCATGAGTCAAGGAAGAAATATGAAGGGATATTTTAAAATACTTTGAAGTGAAAAAGCACAACTTTTGAAAATCTGTGTTATATAGGGATAGTACTGCTTAGAGGGAAATTTACAGCACTTAATGCCTATATTAGAAAAGAAATATATAAAATCATGAATCTAAGTTTCCACACTAGGAAACTAAAGAAGAGCAAATTAAATCTTAAGTAAGAAGAAAAATAAGTAAATAATAAGAATTAGAACAGAAATCAATGAAAATGAAAATAGGAAATAAATAGAAAAGACCAATAAAAAAAAGTTATTCTTTGAAAAGATCAATAAAATTGACAAGCATCTAGCCAGACTAAGAAAAAAAGAGAAAGGAAATAAATTACTAATAACAGATGAAAGAGGGTCCATTACTACAGATCCCATGAATATTAAAAGAATAATAAAGGAATTATACAAACACTTCTATGCCCACAAATTTGATAACCTAGATGAAATAGACCAATTTCTTGAAAGACACAATTTGCCAAAGCCCACACAAGAAGACATAAATTATCTGACTAGAATTACATCTATTAAAGAAAATTAATCAATAGTGAATAATCTTCCAAAATAGAAAGCATCAGGCCCAGATAGACTCATTAGTAAATTCTACCCAAAACTTTGAGGAGGAAGTAGTAACAATTCTCTACAATCTCCTTCAGAAGATAGAGGGAGCAGGAATTTTTCCTAACTTATTTTATGAGGCCAGCATTACCCTGATATCAAAACCAGGCAATATATTACAAAAAAAAAAGAAAGTTACAAAACTTTCACTCATTAACATAGATACAAAATCCTCAACCAAATCTTAGCTAATTGAATCCAACAATGTATAAAAATAATTAATACACCATGAGGGATTTGTCTCAGCTATACAAGGATATTTCAACATTCAAAAATCAGCTAATGTAATATATCACAACAAAAGGAGAAAAGATTAAAATCACATGATCATCAACAGACGTGGAAAAAGCATTCAACAAAATCCAACCCGCATTCATGATAAAACTGTTTAATAAAATAGGAATAGAGGGGAACTTCCTCAGTTTGATAAAGAATAATTACGTAAAACCTATAGGTAATATCATATTTAATGGTGAGAAACAAAGATTTCCTAAGACCAAAAACAAAATAAAGCAAGTATGTCCTCTCACCACTGTTTTTCAACATTGTATTAGAAGTTCTATATAATGCAATAAGAAAATAAAAGAAAAGATATATAAATTGGGAATTACATAAACTGTGTTCATAGATGATATAATTGTTTATATAGAAATTCTAAAATAATAGACATAAAAACTCCTGTTACTAATAAGTGTCTATAGCAAGGTGGCTAGATACAAGGCTAGGTGGCTAGATACAAGGCTAATATAGAAAAGTCAGCCACTTTCATATATACCAGCAATGAATAAGTAGAATTTGAAATTAAAAACACAATAATGTTGATAATAACCCCTCAAAAATGAAATACATATAAATATAACAAAATGTGTATAAATTCCACATGAAGTAAACTACAAAACACATCAAAATAATCACTGAAAATCAAATAAATGGAGAGGTGTTACATGTTCATGAATGGGGAGACTCACTACTGCCAAGATGTCAGTTCTTTCAAGTTTCATCTATAGATTCAATGCAATCTCAATAAAATCTTCATGAACATAGATACAAAAATTGACTCTAAAGTTTCTAAGGAGAGGAAAAACACCAGAATAGCTACCACAATATTGAAGGAAAAGAACAAATTGGAAGACTAACACTATCTGACTTCAAGATTTCCCAAAAAGCTAAAGTTATCCAGTATAGTATAGATGAAAGACTGGACAAAGAGATTAATGGAATAGAATCGAGATCTCAAAAATAAGCACATATACCCTAATAGGATAAAACTAACTGCAAATCACCAATTAATACATGCTTTAAATATCCTTAATTTTGATCATTTAAAGGGTGTCAGATGATCAGCTATGGAAGTACATTTTTCTGATAATATTCTTTACTCTTAAAAAAAAAAAAGCAGTTCCTGTGTGGTGATCTCCAATAAGTTCTTCACAATGGTATAAAGGGCATATCAAAGTGTGGGCAAAGGGTTTGTTTGTGTTTATACAGAGGATCAAAGCCTAATTTGGCTACCCAGAAAACGAATTAAGATACGATATGAAGAAGAACTTCCAACATCAACATTCTCTGGAAGAGTCATTCCAGAAGATGATGATCAAAAAACTTCAACAAAGATCCTGGTGCTGTTGCAGTTGTAGCTGTATTCATCCCACCAGTTCCTGGACTTGCCATTGGAATGAAGAAGGAGATATCTAAGCTGGCCTGTACATCCAGTAAAACAACAAATTTGACTGGATCTATACTGTCGGAACTCAACCAAGAATTAGGAGAAGTGAAAGTTGCAGCGCTCCAAAACCGTGCGACTATAGACTATCTACTGTTAAAAGAACATATGGGATGTGAACAGTTCCCAGGAATGTGTTGTTTTAATTTGTCTGATTTTTCTCAAAATATTCATATTCAGTTAGACAATATCCATCATATCATTGATAAGTTTTCACAAATGCCTAGGGTGCCTAACTGGTTTTCTTGGTTGGTAATTGTAGGTCTGCTTTGGTTATGTAGCTGTATTCATATTATATTAATGTGTGCATGCAATTTAATTAGTAATTTAAAACCTATACATGCTTATGTTACACTACAAGAAGATATGTCAAAGAAATAATCAATCTTCCCATGTTTTTTTCCATCTGCTACTTCTATAGCTTGTCTTTTTCCTTCATAATTATAAACCCTAAGTGGAATTCGTGCCTCATATCGAAATTACCGAGTATCCTAATTCTTCCAAGTGATAAAGATACCTCAAGACAAATGCTGGGCATAGAATCCACAGGGCATAAATCTGAAAAAAAGTAAAAAGCTAACCTTTTCAATAATATTGCTTCTCTCTCACTTACCAACTTTACATTTCCCTGTATGGTCCCGGAAGGTGACTGGTTAGCCAGAGAGGGGTAAGATTCCTCAAGGGAGGAACAACCTAAGACAGGCACAGTCGCAGGGAGGCCATCAGGATCAACAGAGGTGTGGCCTAGAATCACCCCCCTGGTTTTGAGAGAAATCTGCATCCTTGGAGGTTTTGTTGCCGTTGTCTAGCTTGGATTAACACTTAGCCTATAGGCACACACCTGATCATCTACATTTGCCCTCTTATAGCACTAAACTCTGTTTTCTACCTTTATCTTGCATCTACCTACCACTTCAGCATTTTATTAAATAATAATAATAATAATAATAATAATAATAATAATAATAAGGGAGAAATGTGGGATTCACATATAAATCAAGTACAAAAATCAAACGAATAATCATAATTGACCTGATTGTTTATAGTTCATGATGCATGATCAAAACTGAAAGTTTCTGTGATGACTGCACTTGCACTGTTCACCATGTAAGAACTTATTCACTATGTAAGAACTTGTTCACCATGTAAAAACTTGTTCGTTATGCTTCAGAAGATTGGAGACTGTTGAGAATTAGGTTTGGGGTTGATTAATGATTGTGCATTGAGTCCCCTATACAGAATTTTATTGTTGTTAACAACCATATGATTAATAAATACGAGAGATGCCCTCTCAAAAAAGAAAAGAAATAAAATAAAATAAGCACATATATAGTTAACTGATTTTTGACAAAGTAATATGGCAATATAATGGATAAAATACAATCTCAACAAATGATGTTGGCACAACTGAACAACTACATGCAAAAAAATGAATCTAAACACAGATCTTACAGCCTTAGAAAAATTAACTCAAAATAGATCATGGACCTAAATGTAAAACACAAAACTATGAAACTCTTGGATGACATAGGAGGAAAACCTTAGATGACCTTATGTGATGATGACTTTTTAGACAGATCAGCAAAGGCACAATTCATTAAACTGATAAAAGCTGGTCTTCATCAAAATTAAAAACTTCTGCTCTGCAGAGGTGAAATCAAGAGAAGACAAGCCATAGATTGGGAAAAAATATTTGTAAAAACACATCTATCCTATAAAGGACTGTCATTCAAAATATATAATGAACAGAAAATGGACAACCTGATGAAAAAATGTGCCAAAGGCCTTAACAGATATTCCATCAAACAGGGTATATAGATGGCAAATGAACATATAAAAAGATGTTCTAAATAATATGCAAATTAAAACAACCTTGAGATACTATTACAAAACTGTTAGAATAGCCAAAATCTAGGATACTGACAACACCAAATGCTGGTGCGTTGAAGAGCAACAGGAATTTTCATTTACTGTTAGTGGGAATGCAAAATGGCACAGCCTTTTCAGAAGATAGTAGTTTCTTACAAAACTAAACACATTCTTACCATAAGATCCAGCAATCACACTCCCTAGTATATATCTAAAGGAGTTGAAAACTTATGACACAAAATCTGCACATTGATGTTTATAGCAGTTTTATTCATAATTACCAAAACTTAGAAAACAACCAAGATACCCTTCAGTTGGTAAATGGATGAGTAAGCTGTGCTATAGCTCAACATTGTAATATTATTCAGTGCTAAGAATAATTGAACTATTAAGCCATGAAGAGACATGGTGGAATCTTAAATGCATATTATTAGGTGAAAGAAGCCAATCTGAAAAGGCTATATAGTGTATGATTCCAACTATTTGACATTCTGAAAAAAGCAAAACTATGAAGAGCAAAAATATCAGTGGTTGACTGGAGTTGGGTGGGGAAAAGTAGTCAGAGCAGAGGATTTTTAGGGCAGTGATAATGCTCTATGTGGTACCATAATAATGGATACATATCATTATGCATTTGTCCAAACCCACAGAAGATATAAAACCAAGAATAAACCCTAATGTAAACAGCAGGCTGGAGTGATAGCAATGTGTCCATGTAGGTTCATCAACAGTAACCAATACAACAGTCTGATGGGGGATGTTGATAATAGGGGGAGCTACATGTGTCTGGGACAAGAAGTATATGGAATATTTTCAGTTTTCCTTTCAGTTTTGCTATGTAGCTATACTGCTCAAAAGAAACAGTCTTAAAAAATAATAAAAAGTAGTATTTAAAAGTAAAAAAATGCTATGGTAGTGTAATTGATTTTTAAATATTTTCGTTTTTATATATTATGTTAAAAATAATTTTCTTTGTAATTTTATGTGTACAGTACTCCTGAAGTACTAATTACATTTTTCTTTACTCCTCTATATTAATACATCTTACCTTTCATAAGACCCTTGAGAACGTCTTTTTCTGTACCTTTCATGGTTTTGACACAGTATCTTGAATAGTAGATGTTCCATAAATATTAGAACAAATCATTTAATATATACTTAATACCTAACAATTAGGGCATTGGCAAGATCAAACATTTCATAAAGTAGAAATATGTATTATAGCTGCACTTCCAAATTCATTGGATTGATGTTCTTAAAGTATTAAATATCTGATAAACAAACACTGATAATTTTCTAATTACAAACACAAGTGTGGAGAATATAAATATCTGTTATACCAGAATCATATACTCAACTTAGGTACTAAACTATTTTAAATGGATGACAGAAATTCAAATATTAATACTAACATGTTTTAAGCACTATAATTTTGTGATAAGTATATTTTACTGACCACTTTTAGTATCTAGACATGGTACCAAGAACTTTGTATTATCTTATTTAGTTTGCACCACTGTTCCATGAGATAGGAACTGGAACAATCCCAAATACAGGCCAATTCCCAGTGAGGTCACTTTCAGGATAGAATACATATCAAAACATAAGACCAAGAAATTGCCCAAAACTCCATGTGCCTGTACAGCCCTAGGACAGATGTTCTCCTACAGTATTTGTACCACACTTAAAGCCTTCAGACTACTGTCATGCTGCCTGGAATGTTATTTTCATATCTCTTACTACTTTTGTAATTATTTACCTAAAGCCAAAGAGATACAAGGGATGGATGCTGTAATTCAAACCCAGGTCCATCCAATTCTGATATTTTCAATATTTTTGCTCTGTGATTTCCTATGGTTATATTGATTACATCTCACTGGACTGCATTCAAAAGGGAAGATTTTTAAATAACCTAAACAAACTCTGGTCCCCAAAAAATGTGTTTTTACCCTAATTCCTGGAGCCTAGAAATTATTCTCTTATTTGGAAAAGAGTTATTTGCAGATAGAATTAAATTAGAAACTGAGAGGATGATATCATCCTGGACTTTCCAGAGGCCTAAGTCCAATGAGTGTTATTATAAGAGACACACAAGGGAGATATGAAGACAGAAGAGGAGGAGGCAAAGAGACAACAGATGCAGAGATTGGAGGATGCTCCTAGAAGTCTACGAGTACCTGGAGCCCCAGGAGCTGGAAGAGGCAAGGAACGGAATCTCCCCTAGGGCCTTGGGAGGAAGCATGGCCCTGCTGCACCTTGATTTTGGACTTCTGGGCTCCAGGCTGTGAGCAAATACATTTGTGTCGTTTTAACCACCAATACAGATTTCAATTTTAACAGAGAAAACATTGGGATTTTTTAATCTACCATGAAGAACAGAAAGGGCAAAAAAGATCTTATTGAAAACATTATTTTTAAGCAATATTGAAAATTACTTGGGGGGAAAAGGTGAATGTTTGATTATTGTCTTATATTCCTCCACCACTTAACAAAATGAGTATCACAGAAGATGATAAAACAAATGCCAAGTTAGTGCTCAAATATGAATGAAACATTGTCACTGTTATTTGGAAGCTTGTTATGCAAAGAGCTTAAAAACAGGGTAGTAGAAACTAAGAGGGAGCCCTGAAAAGACTGCCTGGTGCCAGTGCTGACGCCTTGTCTATGGCTTCCTGTGCCTGCACTGTTACCAGGATGGTTTCTTTCTTTCTCCTTTCTTCCTTCTTTGCTGTGTTCCTTCCTTTTCTCCATCTTTCCTTCCACCCTCCCTACCTCTTTCCTGCCTTCTTTCCTTCTTTCTTTCCTTGAGCACCTTGGGAGCCCATTCTCATGTTTTTCCATTTGATTCATTGATTTTGCAAAAGAAATTTGACCAGAGGAATTTAGATTTTTATAGAACACAAGGAAGTAGGTTACTTAGCAAAACCATCATCTCCACTCACCTAAAGCTCTTTATCTTTTCACTGCAGATAATCACACCCCTGCCTCAGTATTATGGTCTAAAGAATATGCCCTATGAACATTAACTATTACTTTGGAATATTCACAGCTATTGTTTCTGACATACTGATTTTCTCCACAAAAATTGCTCACTGTTTTGACATTAGGAGAGGCCTTGGACTTTCTTATGTTAACAATACTACAGCCAAATTAGATTAGGCCCTGATTAATAACAGATATTCTTATTTGAGTAAATAAAATGAATAAAGTAATATTCATGCTTCTACATTTTGAGGTTACTAAATGGTTTTCTGTATAGTTATAAGATTTATTATTAAATTTGGGATTTCTTTCTTTGAGCTTTTCATAGATTATTAAATTAAAAATATTCCACAAAGTGATGATGTATAAAATTATAATTAAACACACCACTTATTAGTTTTTAATATAACTGAAATAATAATTTAAAAATTAATGAAAGTAATAGTCATATGTCTTGATCTTCTAGTAATATTTTAAAATTATTTAAGGGCAAGATATTTCTGAACCATATGTAATTAACAATTCTTCTCATTTTAAAATTAGTCTGTTTTATATCTGATGATATATTAATTATTTTTGCAAATGTCTACATTTGAATTCATTTATTCAGCATCAGAGATTTGCATCTCTTGCTTATTCCATAAATATAACAGAATAATACAGGTGATCTATTAAAAGGTGTACACTTTAATCATGATGTTCTATCATCTTTTATTTAAACTCCCACTGAAACTAAAGGATGCTTTAACTAGCTGAAGGGGGACAGAGGATGAGAATGAATATTTTCCCCTTTATGTTAATGACTCCTTCAGAAATGTGCTTAAATGTTCAGTCTGGCACTCATAGCGAAGACTTCATGCTAATAGGAGTTTATTGAAGAAAACCTAACATTAGGAGAAGACATATCACATCTTCAGTCATTATTCTCAATTGCAGTTATTTCATAGTATATTCATTTTGAATTATTTACTGAACAAACCTTACAAATGTCAAGGAGGAATTCAGATTTTTCCTAAAAATAACATAAAGGATTTCAAATGTATTCTTATGGCAAGGCAGAATATAGTCAATATAATTTTAGAAGTAGAAAAGTAATGTAAGCTTATTTGGGGGGAGGTGTGAGAACATTGATAATGGTTATATTCTTCTTGGCACATACTCATTTCTTTTGCCTTCTTATATTTATTTTCCCATCCTTCACAGTCCTCTGAAGTGTGTTAATATACCAAGGCTATGTCTGAGGACCTTAAAAATATTGCAACTTAGACACAGATAATTAGATAAGAAGGATGAGATACTAGGGGATAGGAGCAGTATTATAGAATTTACCTGAATCTCTGTCACTTTCTTTGAACTACTCTTTTTGTCCCATTTCCCATGTAAAATTTGGAAATCAGCAGTATTTTTAAAGTGGGGTCTGACACTTCTTTTGCATGAGCTCCTAGATATGTCTTCTTACATGTATTCCTCAAAACATATTCCATGCAAAAGAAACTATGCCTAACTCTGAAGCCCATATCTTTTACTGTGCTGTTTTGAGTCCTAATAGAGCCTTATTTGCCAAGTGACCAAAGGCGAGTTCCTTCAGTCCTTTGTGGCCATTCCTTCTCTATAAAACAAAAGCTTCAGCTGGAATAATCTCCAAGATCCTCTATAGTTCAAAACTTTTCATTATTAAATTTGTTTTTCTATGCAGCAGAATTCACCTATCATTTTGAGGGAAGACCATCAATGAATTTAAACACCTAGTATTTAGAAAGAGAAAATTATTTCCATTTTTTCCCAAACAGGAGCCTTTAAGTGTCTTTTGTGGTTATCATTAAATACAATGCTTGACATACAATAGGTCCTCAATAAATATGAGATCCCTATCAGTGTTCTGGAATCAGGGGCCAAAATCCCATTTACTCCTTATGAAAATAGAACATCTTAGATTTATGCAGCTCCAGCATAGGCACAAAAACTAGAATGAGTTCATCTAAAAACTCCCAAAAGATTCTCATAGGTTTTCTATTTGTTTTTTCTTCACTTCAGGAACCCATATCAGTTTGTCATAACCTTGAAACACAGTGAAGAGATTTCATCCAAATGTAGATCATCGATGCAATGCGGATTTCATCAGCTTATGTAATATGTACATGAACCAAGAGATAAAAGAGTAATGAGGCGGGTGCCTTTGCAGGACTCTGAAAATTCAGTGCTTTGTTTTATTTTATAATTTACTGCAAGATTTCTTGTGGATATGCACACTTGGACTACATTGGATCCAGTCGGAGGGTTTCCATTTCATTTGCTTTTAAAACCTGATAAGTGAATCTGATTGAGGGAGATGGCTGGTGGCTATAAGAGCTGCTGTAATTTTTTGGAGTGATCTCAGCGGTAGACATTTATCTCTCTCTATTTGGGTTTCAGTGCAATTTTTTTGAAGTTACTTTTTAAATGAAATGCTTTCCAAGTTTGTAAGTAAAACATATTTTTCAGTATATTCTTCAGTTAACTCAATTGTAGAGTTCACATACACTGTTTAAAAATAGTCAACATTTAATTTAGACAGTTGTGTGCCTTATTGTCAATTTATTTCATCTATTTGGAGATTTTTTTTTTAAGATGTCAAATTAAATCTGGAAAATCTATACAATGATTATAGAATGGTAGGTACTATGCAGTATAAAGGATAAAACTAAAAAGTGTCTGTTTTTAGGTTTCAAAGATTGTAAAATATTAAGGGTGTTATTTGCTATTTAGATGCATTCAGGTAGTGTAGACACCTTCAAAACGGTCAGAGTGTACCTCAAAATTGATTTTCTAGCTGACCATTTTAAGATCTTCATAAGACTAATTTCTAGAATTTAGACAACCTTCATTTTTTAGTACCTCTATTCAATGTAACATATATGTGTATATGCATATGTTTACATATATATATACACACATGCATATATATAAATTTTTATCTGTGAATGTGCATTACTTTGATAAAATTAAGAGTTAAACCTAAAAACACAACTAAGAAAAATTCAAATGTAAGCCTATCTTAGTTCACACCACAGGGTCAACATAGGGCTCCCTCTCTTATGCACGGCATTGGTTCATTCAATAAAATTTACTGTACATTTTCCATGTGCTGGGTTTTGTTTAAACAATAGGGGAAAAACAATATCTAAGTAATATTCCATAGGATGTTATGCCTACATTAACTCATTTGACTCTCCTAACAATGAATCAAATATTATTTTATACGTTTCATAGATGAAGAAAATCCCCCAAGCCCCCTGGCATGCAGCTTGTGGCAAAGCTGTGATATAAACACATGTCTGTTTTCAAAGTCCTTTATCATAACCAATCCCCTGCTGAAATCTTTCAGTGTCTTCTTTTTACCTACAAAATGTTTAATACAAGCTCCTTGGCATATCACATAATGTCATCTAAGGCTCAATTTCAATTATTACAAATATGTAATATTACAGTGACAAACTATCAATTCAAGTCTCAAAGTTTCTAACTTTGCCACTTCCTACCAATATACTTCACTCCATTAATACCAAGCAGTCTCTATAGGAGCATCATGATTCAATGATCCTGGCCATATTACTCCTGCTGCCAAAAATGTTCTTCCCATCTTCCTTTACTTGGCTTCCTCTTTTTTATTGTTTATAATACAGTCTGCCTACATGTAATCCCTTCTTAGAGGCATTCCCCAAATCTGAGTTGTGTGTCTCTCCTCTGTGATTCCATAATAAGAGTATCCTCATCTATTTCACTACTTACATACCACATGCCTGATATTTTGTCTGTGAGAGACTTTGACATATTCATCATTGTACCTCATGAATACTGGGGAAAAAAAATAACAATGTACCTTGCCATAAAGTATAGATAGAAAAATAGTAGAGGTAGAAAAGTTACTTGGAAAGCTATGATCCTAGGCAGACATTGAAAGATACTAGAAGAAATGGTATTCTCTGAGAATTTGGAAAAAGAAGATATCAGAGGATTTGTTGCATGAGGAAAGCATCTGGATAGACTGATGACATAATTAAAACAGGATGAAATGCCCAGCGGAGGACACAGGGTCTTAAGCAATGCCAGCAAAAAGCATAGGTCTCCTTCTAAGAAAGATTCATTCAGTTGTATTAACGTGCAGTGTAAAAACTTCAGCTCCAGAGTGTGGGAGAACTTGAGTATCATGAACAGGGCTTGGTACTGTGCAAAGAAGTATCTGACATGTGTACAGTTGAGGGAGTAGGCAGTGGAAATGAAACTATCAAAAAAGATATTTATGTAAGTATCATGACAGACCAGTAGAGAACAAGGAAAGTTTATGGAGACCTGCTAGGTAGTAGGCTGTACAGTTTCGTAGGAAGTACAGTGTGAATGAGATGCCACTATGGATCCAAGATTTTGAATCTTAGTGTCTGAAGAATATAGCATTGTAACTGGAATATGGTTTACTTCTGATGGCCCCAGCTTTTCCAGTCTATAGAAAGTGAGATAATCTACTGAGTTGTGGGAAGATTAGAGAGGTTAAATAAAGGCTTCATGGATCACAGTGGAAAAAAAAAAAGAAACTTGCTCTGCAGTTTATATTTGTGATGTGATTGTGTTCAGGCCTTTAAAATATACACCTAGATTAGGTCCATTAACCTTCATTGGGAATAATAAATTACGTGTGTTAGCTTTGTACATTGTGGAAGTAGCAATGTCACCTGATAACTTTTTATTTTTTGGATGTCCCATAAACACATAGTTTGTTACATTGCCACTATCTTGTCCTTTTGATTCATACAAAAATTAAGAATTTCAGGATATGTGTGTATAAAAAAAATACAACAGTTAGTAAAAGCCTAATTTTCAAAAATAAAATATCCCTTTCTTTAGGTTTTACAAATTAAAGCTTAAGTCCAGCTATAAAAACAGAAACAGCCAAGTTCAGTATTGCAGCCGTGTACATCTACACAACTCTTTTTTTCTAAGCAACCTTCATTTTATCATAAATAATCTTTCATTAATCCTCACCAACCCCTTGTTCAATGGGGCAAGACTCCTTTACACTGTTATTTGGCATAACAGAAAATACAGCATCTTGTTGGCTCAAGACAGCCAGCCTAGAATTCCAGTTTCTTTCATTTTAGTTCAATTCTTTTCACAAGAGAAAATGACACATTTATTGATTTCAAATGTCTGAGTCCTATTATCTAGTTACCTTATCAGTTGCATGAAGTTAGCAACTGAGTCTATAATAACCTTCAAACAATTCCACAAAGCTTATTCCATTGCAATGCATATAACAGGGTTTCAATAAATGTTGACTGATGAGCTTGGAGTGGGCTGTGCAGTGTTTGGGTACATTTAAAACTCCAAGTAGATTTAGATACTCCAATAGAGGGACAAACAAACCAAAATTATTTCATTGAACTGAGTTCAATTAGAGAGCTCCTGACAGAAAGATTGATTAAGGAGGTTATGAGCAAGTACAAATGAAGTATAATTCACAAAAGTCCGTTTCTAAGGGGAGAAATCCTTGAAGGGCTAAACATTCAAGATCAAGAAAACAGTGTGCTTCCTTGTATCAGCACAGATGGAGAGCTAACTGCATTCTACTTCACATATGCTTAATTTACTAAGAATATTTTTCCAGAAAATCTCTTTGGTGTTCATGTGACTTTGCATCATTACAGCTCTTATGAATCCTGTACATAAAACAAAATGTCTATGCATGCTAGCTGAACTTGATAAATTTAAAATAGCTGTTCTTTTTAAACTATGTTAATAATTCATAGAGAAAACAGTATGAATCATAATCATTTGCTAATCATTAAGATCACTGTGCAGTTGAAATCATTTTGCCTATTGTGGGGCATTATCAGCAAAATCTAAGAAAAAAATACTGATCAAAGTTAAACTTCAAATTATTAAGAATACTAATCATTATAAGAATAAATAAGTTAAACACAGCATTTTTACTTCTATACATTGATGAAGATATAAATAACTCTACACAATGATATCTGAAAAATAAAATAAGGAAAAACACATTTCTTTTTCCAAAAGCAAAAAGGAGACTAATTAATTTTTTTAATCTAATGGCAAAGACAAATAAACAGGGACTTTTTAAACTGGCATAATTTACTTCATTGGACTATGTAATGGAGGGGATACTTCCTGCATTTGCAAAGCAGAGCATGATTCACCACCTTTCAAAACTGACCATACCCGCTGCAGGGGCTTGGCTTGAGTCAGTTTCACTTTCAGCAAGTAGAATCAAATTAAACATACTTCACCACTCTCCAACTGCTCTTGCTAAGCCTTTAGAAGTTCAAGACAGCTTTGTGGACAACTGAAGCCTCAGAAAGAAAAGGTTATAAAGAACAAACGATTGTGAGTCTCACAAATGGAGGTCAAACAAAGGGATACGTACACATGCAAGCGGGGAGTATGTGTTGACAAATAGGGATCCTCTTGATCCCAACAGAAATAATGCCTACAGATGAGAAATACTGAAACAAACTCCACTTTAATTATAATTTACTGGCTTTTCTATCCATAACTTTAAAAAGTACTGAACATATTATTTTACTCAAAATAATCAGCTCTTTAAATGATTGTGATTTAAAACATTCATGAAATTCTTCTGAGTCATAGAATCACATTGTCAATGGAATGTCAGTGCTTCCATTCATCCAAGTATGATAACATGTTTCTCTCTGAAACACTTTGTGTCATTGCATCCTATGATGTAAATCTAACCCCAACTAGAAGCTTTAAGAAATTAAAAGTTTGCCATGTCAGGTATCAGCCTGCTACATTTTGGTTCTCTTTCCCCTCTCCCCTCTTTCCTCTTTACTGCCTGTTGCCCTCCCACAGCCACGTGAGCCTTCTACAGCATGTTCATTATCTACTATGTACAGTTCTCTCAGGGTTTTACTGCTTAATAGAATAGTTATTCCTTCTGAAATAACTTGTAGCATCTATTTTCCCACTTGCAAACCTAACATATGTCTGTTATGGAAAATTTGGAAACTACAGAAAAAAGTAATAAAATTAAAATTTGCATAATGTTACGCAGGCTCTGGAGTATGACTACTTTTGTCGGAATTCTGGTGACCTTGGGCAAATAATTTAACTCTCATAATCTCAACTGGATTATCTATAAAGTGGGCATAATAATAATAAGCCTCATCTCATATAGTTGTGAGGAATAATTGAAAGAATCTATTTATAGAGCATATAAGAATGCCTGTCATATAATAACAGTCTGGTAAGTCTTATTGTATTTTTCAGAGGAATACTAATAGCAACATAAATATTTTCAATCACAAAGCCACAATTCTTAACCTATAGTAGTGATTTCTAGTTGTGTAAACTTAAGCATGCTTTTAATAACAATACTTATCTAAAAATAAGTACTTACTATGAGTCAAACATTTTATATATTTTTTACATATATTATAACTAAATCCTCATAACAACCACAAGTGATAAGCAATATTATTATTCCCATTTTACAGATGAAGAACTTGAGGCATGAGAAGTTAGTCACCTGAGATCATCCAGTTTATAAGTGGCAACATAATGCTAGCCAGGAAGTCTGTCTCCTGGTTCTATGTTCTTAACTTCTGCACCACACTGCATGATTCTCTCTCTGAGAGCTTCAGATTTCTCTTGCATATTTTAAGAATAATAAACTCTCACTCAAAGGCAAAATTATAATCATAAATAGAAAGCACCATATATCCTAATAATTTGTGGAGTATCGCATGTATTAAAGTGTTTGCAATACAGTAAAAACATGAAGATGGGATGAATTTCCCTTCGACCATCTCCCTTCACTGTACCTTTTAAGTCATGAAAACATTTCCCTGCAATTCTGTATAACAAAATTATTCAAACCATCCTGGTAAGCACTTTAGGTGGAATAGCTCATTTAAGCTTCACAGGGGTGTTATATATGAGGAAATTGGAGTGTAGAGAGAGGTTAAGTTACTTGCCCAAGGTTATACAAAAGATAAATCTCACAGTTGAGATTTGAATGTGGGCCACCTACCCCTGGAGGTCACATAACTGCATGTTGTACTTTACACAGCTTCTAGATGAAATGGGAAGAATATGTTCACATCCTAGGTTTTTCATGTAATAACTTCAAAAGTATATGGACAAATGTATTAAATTACACATATATACAGTTTTATGGTTTCTAGAAATGGCAACCACAGAGTAATGGATAGAAAAGAAGCAAGAGTACTTTATCTCTTTGAATCCATTAAGAATTCCATTTATTTTACATCAGTGGCTCCCCAGACTATCTAGAAAATTGGAGTATTTGATAGACTTGTTTATTCACTCTGTAATTGGTAGACAACTTCATTGCTTCACCATACTTGGAAGTGCATTATGGCTGATGAAATAATTTTCTTCAACCATCAGGATTTCTCAGGTTTGAAATGAGGATAACTTTGCTCATGATAAGGAAATTGGAAAAGAGAGCACTTGAAATACATTAGCTAAGAAAATACATAAGCAACTACTGTAAAAGGGAAAGGAAGACTAAATCTTTAGCACACATGAAACTGAAAATGCTCCTGTATATTTATATTGATATTTATTTGTTCTCCAATCTCATCTGGAAAGACATAGCTAATTAAATTTGGTTTCAACATGTGAGAATTCTATACATGGTAAAGTAACTGCATTTATCATTTCATAAAATTTATCTTAGCTTCTAAAAACATTTATACCTCTAAATCCAAAAAATTTTTCACTAGCCTAAAATTGGTCTCCAGCCCTTCACCACAGCTAGTCATTAATCTACCAGATATGTTCCACACAATAGTGTATTATGAAACTTTAAAAGAAACATTTGTCTTTGCTGAGTGAATGTTTAAGTTTTCTTTTCTGCTTTTATGGACCCTATAACTCGATAACAGTAAGATGTCCTGCCACATCTGGCCTCATCCTATGGATTGGCCTTCATCCTATGCTCCTTCCCTATACTATTTTGCACCTTCCTGTTTTTCAGCTCAGCACTACTCACACACACACCCCCCATCCTCCTTTTATGATCTCCTCCAAGAACAAATACCATGGAGGGGTTCCAAATTCCATACACATGCAGAAAGGCTGCATGATATAGATAAATGGAATAAAGTTACTTTAGGAGGAAGATTGATATTTCAAAATAATTTCTAAGTCTGAACTCTCTGGGCCACCTCTAATGTAAAAAACCCTCCCTGGACACACTGACCTGCCATAGGTGGCTTCATGGAATGGTATATCAGATGTAGAGATTTTCAGAGCCCCCTCTCACCAGTGTCTTTTAAGTGCTGCTTCCTGGTGATTCCCCTGTCAGAGATTACTCAAAGTCTTTCCATCCTCTGACTTTTCTCCAGTGTAAAGTTCTTGAGAGCAAAAGGGAATGATAATATTGCAGCAGGGAATTGCAGAAATTGTACGTCATTATAATGCTCCATAAAAGTAAAAAATTGTAAAGTCTACCTTGATATTTTGAAGAGAAAAAGTTTAAATCAAAAGTTCAGTGCTTTAAAAGCAGAATTTTGAATTTTTTGTGAGCAAGAGGTTTCTGGGAACAGGAATTTCGTTGCTGTCTCTGGAATTAGTTGCTTGAAAAGTAACTGTCTTGTTTTTTCAGCAGGGTGGCCTCATCAGCCACACTAGAATGCCAAAAGAGTTAATGTCCAATTCGTTCCCAAAGCTGCTTAATCCTATATGTTCTATAACCCTTACTTACTAAACTGATAAAAGAAACAAGATGTAGGAATAGCAAGTAGTGAAAGAGCTACTCGAGGGTTTCAATCAAGGCCCCATGTCAGCTTCATGTCTGGCACACAAAAGAGAGATAGACAGGCAGGAGAGAGAGTGGGAAGCAACAGCTACCAGCGAGAAATACAAACCACTCACATAGTGGTGATCTATAGAAGGTAGGAGAAGGGGGAGATAGTGCAGAAATTCGACTAAATAATGCCAACCAAATAGTATACTGCTGAGCAATGAAAGAAAGGGGCAGAAACAGAATGCAGGGCATTGACCCTCTCACTCACTATTGCTGGAACATGAATGTACCTAGTGGTGTTCAATGATCCAATTTATTTGACTGCACTGGGATAAAGCATATTGGAGAAGAACCACAGAAGTACTTCCATACAGTATTTCAGCTACAATGGAGCAGTAGGAGAATAAACACCCCCATTTAAGGCACAAAAGGGAAAAATTACATCCATTCAGGCTGGGGGAAAATCTCTGGAATAATATGAGTTGAAGAAATCAGGGGATTTTTATAAAATCCACTTTATCAAAGCCATTTATTTTCTACATCTCTTGTTAGTTCCTTTCCTACACAATTAACTCACTGAAAGGATGTGGATGTTTATGAAATATCAGTTTGCCACATGGAACTTGAAAGAGTAGCTGTTCATAAAAGATGTTTGAGGGGCTGTTCCAAATATCATGTGGAAATTCTTATCCAGCTCTAAGTCACTAACAAAGAAAGATATTGTTTCTTTTTCCCTAAGACCACTCCAGGGTTACAGGTGAGCATAGAAAAAGGTCCCCTACTCTTGCAGCCACTGCCCTGTTTACACCAAGGGGAGCTCATGATACTGCTGTCACACTATGCATCAATTGTCTTATTAGTCACAAAACTCTGTCCCCTACAACATAGAAATACAAAAAGGATAGAGAGCCAGAGACATAGAATAACATGAGAAAAAAAAATTGTCATATGGATGACATGAACATAAAAAGAGAAAATAAGAAAGGAAATAGAATTATAAACTTTTTATAAGAGGAAAATATAAAACGAAAGGAGGTATAAAAAGTGAAGAGGGCTCTTTTGCTGCAGCCAGTCTAAGACAGAGGCAGGGACACGACTCCTCTGCTGAAATAGAACATGCCAGGATTAAAGAGGGTGGCATGAGAGGTGAGGCAGAGACCTACTCCTAAAACCACATATAATACAAAAATATAATTAATACAACTAGTCCTGAAAGAGCAACAGGAAAGAAGGCAGCACCAGATTGCATACACCTGGAGAAAAGAGCAGATCTTACAGAACAGAGTAACGTACCAAAGCTGTGACCTGGTGGGACCCAAGCCCTTCCACCACCCCAGCTCACCGGTGGAAGGAAGTGAAACAGAGCAGGGAGGGAGTGGAGGCCTGTGACTGCTGAACACCTAACCCTGGAGATCTGCTTTGGGAGCACGAACCTACATTGCATGGTGCTCTGGTAATTAGTGGAGTTGGAAAGCTAAGACAGGCAGAATACCTGGAGAGATGGAGATTCCAGCTGCTTTTGGAAAACAGGAATTCATATCCGGCTGATCTGGGTGGGCAGTCTGAAAGACTTCCTAACAGCAAGAGGGCTGCTAAAGGGGCAAGGGTTGCACAGATATTACTGCTCAGGAGAAAGGACAGGTAGACAAAATTGTCTGGGTGCTCTCCACTCAGCAGGTTGAGAACTTAAGTGACCTTCAGGCATTCCATTCCCCTGGCTGGCTATGCAGCTCCAAGGCCCCCCACCATGATATATAGCCTGCTGTAGCTTCCTCCTAGCTAGCCTGCACCTGGCTTGCAAACCAGCAGCTCCTGCCCTGGCCTCAGGCCAGCCAGAGGGAAACCCTGCCAGCAGTAGCTACAAACACAAAGCACAGAGGCTTACACCTGTGTGTTTGGCCCACTGGTTCTGGCAGTGGAGACAAGTATAACAGTTGGGAAACAGGAAACAGCCGTTTCCTGCCCCCAGGCACGAGCACCACTCCCCGGCAGCCACTGACAACACTCCAGGGGCTGAGCAGCTCCAGAGAGTAGAGCTTCTTCTGGGCACTAGAGGGTGCCACATACAAGTATGAAATGTGAAAAGAACCAGGTTCAAAACAAAATCTCAACACCAGAGAAAGGACTGAGTGAGACTAAATTAATAAATCTTCCTGAAAGACATTTCAAAATAAAAACCATAAACATGCTCATGGAGGTACAGAAAAATATTCAAGAACTCAGGAACGAATTCAGGATGGAGATCCAATTGTTGAAGAGTACAATGGAAGGTATTAAAAGCAGATTAGATACGGTGTAGGAGACGATAAATGAAATAGAAACTAGGGAAGAAGAATACAAAGAAGCTGAGGACAGAGAGTTAAAAAGGATCTCTAAGAATGAAAGAATATTGAGAGAATTGTGTGACCAATCCAAACAGAACAGTATTCGTATTATAGGGGTATAAGAAGAAGAAGAGAAAGAAAAAGGGATAGAAAGTGTCTTTGAGAAAGTAATTGCTGAAAACTTCCCCAATTTGGGAAAGAAGGTAGTCTCTCAGGCCATGGAGGTGCACAGATCTCCCAACACAAGGGACCCAAGGAGAACCAAGACATATAATAACTAAATGGCAAATATCAAGGATAAGAACAGACTATTAAAAGCATCTAGAGAGAGAAATAAGATCACATACAAAGGAAAGCCCATCAGGCTATCATCAGACTTCTCAGCAGAAACCTTACAGGCCAGAAGGGTGTGGTATGATATGTGTAATGCAATGAAGTAGAAGGGCCTCAAACCAAGAATACATTATCTGGCAAGATTATCAATTAAATTTGAAAGAGGGATTACACAATTTCCAGATAAGTAACAAGAGACAAAGATGGACATTACATAATGATAAAGGGGTCAATCCAACAAGAGGATATAATCATTATAAATATCTTTTCACCCAACACAGAGGCACCTACATATGTGAAACAAATACTAACTGAATTAAAAGGCAAAATAGAATGCAATGTATTCATTCTAGGAGACTTCAACACTCCACTCACTCCAAAGGACATATCAATGAGACAGGAAATATGTAAGGAGGCAGATGCATTGAATAACACATTAGAACAGATGGACCTAACACACATCTACAGAACTCTCCACCCAAAAGCAACAGGATACACATTCTTCTCAAGTGCACATGGAACAATTTCAAAAATAGATTATGTACTAGGTCACAAAAATAACCTCAGTAAATTCAAAAAGATTGAAACTGTACCCATCAGCTTCTAAGATCACAAGGGTATGAAACTAGAGATAAATTGTGCAAAGAAAACAAAAAAGCCTACCAAAACATGGAGGTTTAGCAACATGCTCCTAAATAACCAATGGATAAATGACCAAATAAAAATAGAGATCAAGCAATATGTGGAGACAAATGACAACAATAATTCAACAATGCAAAATCTGTGGGACACAGTGAGGGCGGTGCTCAGAGGGAAGTATATTGTAATACAGGCCTACCTCAGGAAAGAAGAACAATCCCAAATGAACACTCTAAACTCACAATTAACAAAACTAGAAAAAGAAGAACAAATGAGGTCCAAAGTCAGTAGAAGGAGGGACATAATAAATACCAGAGCAGAAATAAATAAAATCAAAAACAATAAAACAATAAAAAGAATCAATGAAAGTAGGAGCTGGTTCTTTGAGAAAATAAATAAAATAGATAAACCCACAGCCAGACTTATCAACAAAAAAAGAGTCTACACACATAAACAGAATCAGAAATGAGAAAGGAAAAATCACTACTGATACCACAGAAACACAAAGAATTATTAGAAAATACTATGAAAAATTATATGCTAGCAAACTGGATAACTTAGAAGAAATGGATGACTTTCTAGTAAAATACAACCTTCCAAGGCTGACCCAGAAAGAAACAGAAAATCTGAACAGACCAATTACGAGCAACAAAATTGAATTGGTAATCAAAAAACTACCTAAGAACAAACTGCCTGTAACAGATGGCTTCACCACTGAATTTTATCAAATGTTTAGTGAAGATCCAATTCTCATCCTCTTTAGAGTTTTCCAAAAAGTAGAAGAGGAAGGAATACTTCCAAACTCATTCTATGAGGCCACCATTATCCTAATAGCCAAAACCAGGCAAAAACACCACAAAAAAGAAATTTACAGAGCAATTCCTGATGAAAATAGATGCAAAAATGCTCAACAAAATATTGGCAAACTGAATTCAAAAATACATCAAAAAGATCATCCATGATGATCAAGTAGGATTTATTCCTGGGATGCAAGGATAGTACAATATTAGAAAATCCATCAGCATCATCCACCACATCAACAAAAAGGACAAAAACCATATGATCATCTCCATAGATGCCAAAAAAGCATTGGAAAAATTCAACATACATTCATGATAAAAACTCTCACAAATGGGTATACAGGGCAAGTACCTCAACATAATAAAGACCATATATGACAAACCCACAGTCAACATTATACTTAAGAGCAAGAAGCTAAAAGCTTTTCCTTTAATATTGGGAACAAGACAAAGATGCCCACTCTCTCCACTTTTATTCAACATAGTTCTGGAGATCCTCGCCATAGGAATCAGACTACACAAAGAAATAAAAGGTATGCAAATTGGTAAAGAAGTTAAACTGTCACTGTTTTCAGATGACTTGATATTGTACATAAAAAAAACTAAATATCCACACCCAAACTATGAGACATAATATCTGAATTCAGCAACATTGTAGAATACAAAATTAATACACAGATATCTGTTGCTATACACTAATGATGAACTAAAAAAAAGAGAAATCAGGAAAACAATTCCATTCACAATTGCATCAAAAAAAATAAAATACCTATGAAAAAACCTAATGAAGGAAGTGAAAGACCTATACTCTGAAAACTACAAGACACTCATGAGAGAAATTAAACAAGATACCAATAAATGGAAACACATCCCATGCTCATGGATAGGAAGAATTAATATTGTCAAAATAGCCATCCTGCCTAAAGCAATCTACAGATACAATGCAATTCCTATCAAAATACCAACAGCATTCTTCAATGAACTAGAGCAAATTGTTCTAAAATTCATATGGAACCACAAAAGACCTCGAATAGCCAAAGCAATCCTGAGAAGGAAGAATAAAGCTGGGGGAATTACTCTCCCCAACTTGACGCTCTACTACAAAGCCACAGTAATCAAGACAACTTGGTACTGGCACAAGAACAGATGCATAGAGCAATGGAACAGACTAGAGAGCCTAGATATAAACCCAAGCATACATGGTCAATTAATATACAATAAGGGAACCATGGACATACAATAGGGAAATGACAGTCTCTTCAACAACTGGTGTTGGCAAAACTGGACAGCTACATGCAAGAGAATTAAACTGGATTATTGTCTATCCCCATAAACAAAAGTAAACTCGAAATGGATCAAAGACCTGAATGTAAGTCATGAAACCATAAAACTCTTTGAAGATAACATAGGCAAAAATTTCCTGAATATAAACATGAGCAACATTTTTTCTGAATGCATCTCCTCAAGCAAGGGAAACAAAAGCATAAGTGAACACATGGGCCTACATCAAACTTAAAAGTTTCTGTTCAGCAAAGACAACATCAGCAGAACAAAAAGGCATCCTAAAGTGTGGGAGAATATATTTGTAAGTGACATATTCGACAAGGGGCTAACATCCAAAATATATAAAGAACTCATACACCTCAACACCCAAAAACCAAAAAACTTTATTAAAATATGGGCAGAGGATATGAACAGACAATTCTCTGAAGAAGAAATTCAGATGGCCATCAGGCACATGAAAAAATCCTTCACATCAGCAATTATCAGGAAAAATGAAAATAAAAACCACAACGAGATATCACCTCATACCAGTTAGGATGGCCAGTATCGAAAAGACTAAGAACAACAAATGCTGTCAAGGATGTGGAGAAAGGGGAACCGTCCTACACTGCTGGTGGGAATGTAAGCTAATTCAACCATTGTGGAAAGCAATATGGAGGTTCCTCAAAAAACTAAAAATAGAAATGCCATTTGACCCAGGAATTCCAGTCATAGGAATTTACTCAAAGAATATAATTTCTCAGATTCAAAAAGACATATGCACCTTATGTTTATTGCAGCACTGTTTACAATAGCTAAGATACGGAAGTAACTTATGTGTCCATCAGTAGATGAATGGATAAAGAAGATGTGGTATATCTACACAATGGAATACTACTCAGCCATAAGAAACAAATTCTATAGTTTGCAATAACATGGATGGGGCTGGAGGATATTATGCTCAGTGAAATAAAACAGGTGGAGAAAGACACGTACCAAATGATTTCCCTCATTTGTGGAATATAACACTGAAGCAAAACTGAAGGAACAAAACAGCAATAGACTTTCAGACTCCAAGAAGGGACTAGTGGTTACTAAAGGGGAGGGGCTGGAAGGGCAGGTGGGGAGGGAGGGAGAAGGGGATTCAGGGATATTATGATTGGTACACATGGTGTAGGGGGGATCAGGGGCAAGATAGTGTAGCACAGAGAAGGCAAATAGTGACTCTCTGGCATCTTACTGCACTGATGGGCAGTGTCTGCAATGGGGCAGGGGGGGAAAGATAACAGGGGTGAATGTAGTAACCACATTGTTTTTTCATGAGAAACCTTCAGAACAGTGTATATCAATAACACCTTCATGAAAATAAAAACAGTGAAGAGGATGAGTTGGAAGGGGGAGCAGAGTACTGAGTTGAATACATGCATGGATTTTACACCAACACAAAAAGTCTGTTATAAAGAACCACATGGCTAGAGAAATCACAAGAATAAAAAAACCTGCTATAGTTTTTGTGGTTTAATAAAAAGTAAAATAGCGATGATGATGTAGCTGAACATATTAGGAATGTGAGGAACATCCACATATCCATGTCTGACTCCCAGACTGCGACTGATACCTAAAATCACATCAGTCATTTCTTCATGTTAAGCATTGCCATCTTTGGACATCTTCCTTTGGCTAGTTCAGAGTCTTGTAATGTATATCAAGGAACTAACAGTCCAGTGTTAATGAATTTGGGAGATAGAAACAGAATTTTGGGGATGGGAAGGGAAATGGAAGAGAAGTGTCTGGCATAGCAGAAGAAAATGTGTAAGGGAGCTGAAGTCTCCAAAAGACAGAATTGTTATCCTTTGTCCTATGACTCTCGTGGAGGAGGCAGTGAACATGTGGGATTCACAATATCGAGGCCCTGGGCTTTATTGTGCTGGGTGGGAAAAGGCTTTCTTTGTGCTGGGGAAGATCTGAGGAGATACATAAGATTAAGAAGGAAAGGAATATTATTATTATTACAAAGTTTTGTTTTGTTTTGTTTTCATTCCAAGCAGCCAAATGACTATGTTTCTCTGGGACTACTAAGTGGCAGGAAAAGCAAAAAAGTAAATGCCTGGGAGTGGGTGCTGAAAGAGAAGGGAAAGCAGAATGAAAAGTTGGGAAATGCTGAAGAACTGTTTTGCCATCTAAACAAATTTGCCTAAGCTCATCCCACAGGAGTGCGCACAGAGGTGATACGAGTCCCGAAGTACATGTAAACCTAAACACATGTTTACCAGCTTCCCTCTCCCGCAGATGTTCAATGAGAACAAGATAAATTAGATCAACATTTTTTAAATGCATCCTGTATCTATTTGCTGAGGGAAAGAAGACAAGTGGCTATTTCAAAAGCTGATGCACTAGGTCAGAATACTCAATATATGATAAAAATTAATGAGCCAGTAAGTGATACAGCTGCAGATCTGATCAATCCAGCAACTGCATTTTCTGTTGCCCAAGTAGAACAAATGAGTAATGGCATTTTACGGCATGACCTTACATAACTGCAAATGTTATTAATGATTTTAAGCCATCTTTAAAAATGACCCAAGTCCACTAAAAAAAAAAAAAACAAAAACTCTTGCCAGCATGCCTGTTCTGTAAATTGTGGGATAAAGCCTATAGCTCACTGTAATTTGCAGCAATAATTGTATTGCTGAAATCACCACTAATTATTTCTATTAAGTTGTATTCATCAGTATTATTTCTAATAAATTTAACAACCAAAAGCCACTATTTTTCTTTTATAAGATATAAAGCAGAATAAAGATGATGCTGGAATCATTTTATGTCACAGCTTTCACTTTTGTGACTCTCTCAACCAAAACTCCTTGTCTAGATTTTCTCATTTATATACCATTGCAACTGTTGCTTTCCATTCACTCATCATATGTAAATCCTAATGTACTTCTAACTACCCTGGCTGTTTTCTCCAAACCTTTTTGATCTCTAAAATATGTCTTAAAATGAAAAAATCTACCTTGGCACATGTACAATAAGGATGCATCATTTAGTATGGGCTCATATGTCATTTTACTATTAAATGTTTTCCTTTTGTTTGTTCAAAAAGCACTTTTGTTATTAACTATTGAAGCACAGTAGAAAATTGTCTTCTGTACTTGCAATATCACTTTTCTCACAGAATCCAAATGGTTGTAAGATAATAGTTTCAATAGGTTTATCTACAAAGAGCAGGTCAGATTTACAAAATTTATCAATCTTACAGAGAAGCTGAATTCTATCTGTCATGGCTATCTGATTCTCTGAGTTTGTTGAAACACCAATAGTTTTGGTTTCTATAATAATGTTATTAATTAATATTGGTTAACAAAGACACTGTTCTTTTCTGTGGTATATATACCATTTTTATTCAGAGGTTTGTAAAAAGTAGTTACAATTCAGGGTTACATATTTTCATACACTTTCCATGATCCCTTCCTCTCTTCTTCACAGTCAGCTTTAAGAGGCATCTTAATACCTCATGTCAATATCAATTATAGTATGCTAGGAAAATTGTGGGCAATAGCTATAAAATGCCTATCCAGAAATATATTTTTTACATTTGATTTATATAATTTTGAATAATAGGGTGGCTTCCCATAATTTATGACTGGTAAAATGATGACAATTTAGTGAAACTACAAGCAATCTATTTTGTATAATAGTCCTGGCCTACGAAAGCTATAGATTATATTAATACTTTTGAAAAATTCATAATATCTCCTAATTTTTATCAAAAGACTTAACTAGTTGCTGGGTCTCTGTTCTTGTCACTCTGCATTTGTTTCTGAGAGAGCACAACCCACATACACATTAATGGAATTATTTCTTAAATAATGACTCTCCCAATCTATCTCTGGCCCATATATATAATTAATGACTAGAAGTCTGCAGACATCTCAAATTCAGTGTATTTAAAATTGAATAGGTTTTCCCTGTACCAACCTGCTTGTTTCCTCATATTTCCTTATCTTTGAAAATGATATGCTGTCATCTAACACAGAAACCCAAGTGGTATCCTAAATATTTATATTTATTTATTCCCTGCCTTACCTCTTATAGAAAACAAATTCCTTAGCTGAGGTGGTCATAAATTCTTGCCTGGACTACTGCAATACCCTCCTAGTGGACTTCCTCACTTCCATTCTTCTCCCCTTGAAATCTACCTTCTGGTCTTCTGTCAGTGTTAGCGCCCAAGGTACAAATTTCTATTCCTGGATACTACTTAATATTATGAACTCGATCTGCTGGTTTCAAAGTCATGTATTTCACCACCATCTGTCCCCATCTTACCTCTGGCCACTACCCTTTTGCCTTTCACCCCCTATTCCCTCCCACCAATACCAACACACTATTGTTTAAGCCACAGAAAATACATTTATTTCCTAAACAGATAATGTTTCAGGCCTCTCTACCTTGGGTAATGCTGCTCCTGGAATGTTCTTTACCTCTTCTTCATCTGATGAAGATTAATTGGTCCACGGAACTTCTACAGCTCAGTTCACACTGCTCTGGGAAGCCTGCCCATTCTCTGCACTCTCATAACAGCTTATGTTTACTTCTATCAAAATGCATTTCTTGACACTCTCACCAATATTTGCCAGTCTATTTAAACTACTGATTGTGAGTTATTTGGGAACAAGAACCAAGTATTACCTAACTTTATCCCAAACCTAACATAATATAGGTCTTCATGGAACGTCAGTGAGCACTACTAAATATGTAACATTATAGTCTATTACCAATACAGATGACCAGAGTATCGTTTTTAAGAATGATATTGATATCATTCTCTGTGCTTCACTCTCCATATGACTAAACTTGGGAAATAATCCCTCACCTATTTACTTGACAGAGTTAGCAAAAAATGTAAACTGTATCTCAAATCTCTGAAAAGCCAAGAGTTATATAAAAATCGATTGTTTTATTAAGTATGGATTTTATTGTAAGTATGGATTATCTCTGCTTATGAGAAAACAGAATTTGGAGAATGTGTAAGAAATAACAACAGTAGTGATAATAGTAATAATAGTGATAATATACACATTAAGTGCTTCCTGTGTGCCACAAATGTGTTAAATGCATTGTCTGACTTCATCTACATAGCTCCAATATAAATCAGGCATTATTATTTCTATTACACAGATATATACAACTGAGATAAGAGAGCATAAAGAATTTCCTCTATTTCATGAAATTATCAAGTGGCATTTAAACTTGATGCAACCTTGAGATTTGAACTTTCCAATGTCAATGCCATGATCTTAACTACAAAACTACCTATAGAGACTTAGAGCTTTTTCCAAACCCAGCCATTTCTTAGGAGTCCTTCTCTTTCTGGGCATGTTTAATCCCCTTGGATTATAATTATAATTTCTCCATTCTCCTATCACCTTAAAATGTGAAAAAGTTATAAGTAATAGGGAGCCTGCTTTTATATCCCCAACAACGAACAGGAGCCAGCATGGT
Source organism: Manis javanica (assembly GCF_040802235.1). NCBI lineage: Eukaryota > Metazoa > Chordata > Mammalia > Pholidota > Manidae > Manis > Manis javanica. Next base: position 59,402,072 of record NC_133159.1, read on the forward strand.
TCTCTTGTTAAAGGAATTTATGAACAAGTGAATGGATGAGGCCCTCTAGAGTATTGTCGACTACCTACAAAAATGGCAGCCTTCAGTTTCTAATGTAGAATACTCTAATGTATGACACAGTATTTATTTCTTTTAGAATCATGAACCTATGGGTCATGACATTAAACATACGTATAAGACTCATAAAATCCCAAATGCCTATGTGCCTTATTCAATTAAAAATCCATGATTCTCTCATTTGTTCAGAGCCAAGAAATCGAGCAGTAAGATTATTAGTATCATTACAAAAGTTTGGGGTGGGGGGGCACTGTTAATTTCCCAGATTGCTTCCACTAGAATGCCTGGAAAGAAGAAAATTTATTCACTGAACTCCCCACATACTGCAAACAGACTGAGTACTTATTTCAGTGCTCAGTACTTGGAATCATGGAATTTCCATATGAATTTATGAATTTCTTGTATGACTATGTCAAAGTTCCCAGAGAGGCATCATGACTTATTTCTTTCACCCTCACCATTCCAGAGTGGCATCCACAGCTAACACTTAGCCTAAGCATTTCTGCCAGACATTAGCTTTCCAGAAGTTATGGCAGAAGAGAGTAGGCACTGGGGAATCCTTGAATCCCCCAAACTACAAGTAGAAACAGCTTTCCTGCTTGAGGAATCTTCCAAAAATAGCTATCATTTTCTAAAAGAAGACTCCCTTAAGTCAAACCTAATTCATGGGTTCAATTTATAAGCAACAAATCCCAGGAATGTCTTCACCTGCAACAAAAACCTTTAATAGTAGTAGCTGAGTCACATCAAGATCAGAAAATTTAAAAGCTAGCAACCATTGCTGGTTGGAAAGGGTGAGCATAGATACTAGAAGCTTCAATTGGATAACCTCCTTTGTGTTGTCCAGCTCAGCTCTATTAGTGGGGAAACTGATGGTTTAAACCTTTTGTACAGGGGGCCCAAGGAACAACACATGAAGGATATGAGGGGACACAATCCTATGCCTTTCGATTACACCATGAATAACATTGCTATTCTGCACATGCCTAAGTAGTCATTTCAAAGAAAAAACTTCTGGGAAAAATCAGGATATAGGCAAATATATCAGAGAAATACTGACATGTAGATAAACATCTGAACAACATAGAAATTTTTTATGTTTTTCATGTTTTCCCATTATCATCTTCACTGTACTCAAAGACCAATTGGAATTAGTCTAATTAGAGTATATGGCTACAGACCTTAAATGCATGTTGATTCCTTTCCTCTATCCTAGTTTACCATTCAGACCTCAAACATTTTTAAGGAAATACTAAAAAGATACAACTAATGCTTTAGGTATGTGCCTAATTATGACAGGAGACCTAAAGTCATTTTTTTAATGACATGGGCAATCAACATTTCTTTCTTTGATTAACTTCAACAGTCAACAATCCTAACTCAAACATGATATTCCAGAAGTTTTCCAAATGAAATTAATTGAACTTTTGCTTTTTAAGGTACTCATGAAATTCTATAAAATCTCCTTTGCTTTTCCTCTTAGCTAGCTTTGTTCAAGATGTTAAATAATTTGGCATTATTTTACAGAATGAATGTTCTTCGGAATTGGGGCTATGTATGTATGCACGTCTATTAACTGCAATTGCAAGAGTGAGAGGTAACAATTAACTTGATGTAAAGAAAAACATGTATCACATTGGAAACTTCTTGGAGAAAAATTATTTTCCATATAGTCCCTGGTAGATATTTTCTACCTTTGGATGTAGGGACTGAGGAGAATGGGTGGGAAGGGAGGGAAAAGGGCAGGGAAAAAGAAAGGGGGCATTACGATTAGCATGCGTAATGTGGGGTGGGGGGGGCACGGGGAGGGCTGTGCAACACAGAGAAGACAGTGGGGATTCTGCAGCATCTTACTATGCTAATGGACAGTGACTACAATAGGGTTTGTGGGGGGGGATTTGGTGAAAGGGGGAGCCTAGTAAACATAATGTTCTTCATGTAATTGTAGATTAATGATACCGAAATAAAAAAATGAAAAATAAAAAATAAAAAAATACAGTAACAATGATAACATTATAAAAATACGAGTGTATTTAAGAATCAAGCCAACTTGCTCAGGTCTTAGAAAACTAAGTATATTTTGTATCTTTTAGTAAGAAGTCACAAAATTATTTTTATTGAGACAAATTAAGATCATGTTCTCCTACTACAAATGGAGCCTTGCAATTTATTCTGCTTATTCATTTGTGCTTATTTATTATTTGTGCATACTTATGTTTCAACTCTTTTCAAAAACCTCAAGGATCTAATCGATTTCATCATTTTTAATGGATGACTTCTCTTTCTAAGCCATACAATAGATCAAAGTCATTAGGTGAATATACTCACAATCTGTCTATCTAACCATTTCAAAAACAATTCTGATTTTTATTCAATTTTCCTTTCAGGGGAACTATCCTTGCCTCCATGGCTACTTTCTCAACATTAAGATCTTGATGCCATTCCTTCCTGACTTCTTCCATCATTCCTAACCTCTCAGAAATCTTTAATCGTTCATTCCTACCAAATTCCGGACACTATGAAAGGATCAGATGTGACTATAAATAAGATCATCTGTGCTTTCAAAAAAGAGCTTTCTTTGTCGTTAGCATCTCTCACTTTGACCTTAGATTGCTGCATTCTGAGTAAAGTGCCTTCTAAACTTGCTAATGATCTCTGAATTGACTTCTTTCAGATTTTTTTTCCTGATCCTCTAGGAAAGATGCTCCTTCCTTTACCTCTGCAGCATTTTATTTTCAAAAAGTCCTCCTCTTTTTTTTCCATCTACTTAATATAACCAACCAAAGGGAAGTATGTTCCATTTGTTTTTCAATATTTGATGTCTCCTAAACTAACTATCCAACTCTCATTTTTAATTTTTGCTTCAGTTTTAAAACTCATACTACCTATTGAATAACCTGCCATTATCTAAAATTTGACATGGCTAAAATTGATATTTTTATTTTAACCCTAAAATTCGTTTGTTCTGAGGGGAGCAGAATTTACCACCTCAAAATATGCCTCTTTGGTTCAATGATTATTTTTGAGAAACATCAGACACAAGAGAAGTTCTGAAAACCTTTAGAAGTTACTGTACTGTAAAGGACATTTGCATTTATTAGGGAAACCCGCCATTTGTAGACCTCCTGTAGCTCTGTAATGAGAAGAGTAGAATGACTTAATACCTAGAAATAGATCAATGAAGAATACCAAGACCTACATTAACATAGCAACTTTAACCTTGCTTACTGTGCTTTTTCTGATAGTCTCCAATAACTGGCTCCTCCACATCGTCTTTTGTCTTTAGCTGGAGATGATATTTAAGGTGGTGGTTTTGGGGTATTACTCAGTTTTCCTTTTATTACAGGGGGTTCTCAACCAAGAAGCTAGAAGGATAGAATAGAAATTATTTTCCTCTTCTATAATTCTTTCTCTCTAAACATCAACAAAATTAACCTAGTCACCCAGCCTCAAAACTTTGAAGACATCCTGATTTCTGTACCACAAACCAATTAGGAAACAAATTTTGTTGTTATATTTTCCCATTATCTCTTATATATCAGGATCTCATCATTTCATGCCTAGACTCATATAAAACTCTTCCATTTTGTTTTAATCTCTGATACATTCTCCCACATAATAAATCCTCTTTCTACTGATAGATTAATGGTCATAAGTCATTGATAAATGACTCCAGATTCAAAGACCTTCTATAGATCAGTACAGCCAAAATATTTAATGGAATAAAAATCCAAACTCCCTAGGATGTTATGCCAGGCTCCGTGTGATCTAACTTCAATTCGCTGTAATTCCACTACTCCTTCCCCATTACTCTTCCTAAGTAATAGCCACAAAGTGACCACTTTCTGCATTCCATACTAGAAACATTTTGTTTAGTCATGTCTCCAATTGTGGTGCAATGCCCTGCCCCCAAGTGTTCAAGTACAAATCTTATCTACCATTTAAACTTAAATGTCCTTTCCCCATGAAGTATCATCTAATAGATCCAATAACACTATTTTCACTTCTTCAAGGGTGCTTATAGCTTTATATCCTATACTATAAATCTTTGGTTTAAGTCCAATGCTCTCTACTATGAATTTTCTGTGAATTACCTTGCATACATTAAGAACCCAATAAGTGCTCATTGAATGAATTACTTAAAAATAACATGGCACCAGAATTTATATGTTAAAATGAATATGTGAATTACTTATCTTACATTTTTTTTTCTACTTGCATAGATAGCTTATATTTCTATTTAATTGGTAACAGTCAATGACCTAAGTCTGTTTTTCATCTTTCAAGCAGGATATTTTGTCTAAGTAATCTCCAACACTTACCCAGTAATAAATTTCAAAATTTTACATGAGGTTTGACACTGTATTACCTCCTACCTATTGTCATACCAGGTATAATTAACTTTTTTAAGGTTTTGCATTAACATTTCTTAAAATTAACTGATTTATCTTTTGTTTGTAAAAATTAACTACTTAGAAATGAGTTCTCAATTTTCCCTAACCAAGAAGAAAATTCCCAGGAGTTGTGTTTATGGGTGGTAAAGCTAAAAGGCTTTACGTAAGGGATAAACACTAGGACTTTTAAATCAACGACCTGTGTTTGCAATTTACCTAAATTATCTTAATTTTTGTGAACTCATGTGTTAAATTGGGCTAATCTTAACACATATCCCAAAGGTTGTTTTGAAGATCAAAAAAATAATGCATACAAAATGTTTTCCACAATTCTTGGCATAAAATTCAATAATTGATGAATAGTTTTATTCATTAATTTTATCTTCCCATCTTCTAGGCAGGAGCCTATTTCAAAGAAAATAATTTTATCATATATCTGTAGAAAAGGCCAGTTTATAAAAATTCAACTCCAAATCATTTGAAATTATTTATTTGAAATTTCTTCTGGATTTATCATTGAAGTAAAAGCCCCCAATTATGTAGGGTGTCATTATAGTGTATAGGAGTGAAATAGGCTAAGCCATCAAACTAATTTTGTGGTTTTCTGTAAACCTTTGTGAATTCTTGTGATTACAAAGATGACTTTATAAAAGACAAAAGGTATCTATGAAAATTCATGAGATCTTCAATGATTGAGTTCCCATTTCCCATTCCTACTGCCACTACCCCAGTATAGGCTGCTCTAATCTCTAACCTGTACTGTTGAAATAACTTTCTAAATACTTCAATCCTACCTCTTCCCATTATTGCCATAGTTCTCTTTCTGACACACAGTCCTGATCATGACTCTCTACTGCTCAGAAAATTCACAGAGCTTCCTATTGCTCACAAAATAAAATCCAAAATCACTAGAATAGAATTCAGTGCCTTCTGTCTAATCTACCATTCCAACCATATATGCTATTGTTTATCTCACACACAGCACACTAAGGCCAAATAAAAAAAAAAATTTTACACACATTTAAGACTGTTGTTTTTTTCTTCTCTGTATAGTTGTGCTCCTGTCTCCTATTACTTTTCTTTCTATCCAGATGTTTACTCATATCTCAAGATACAGCTCAAAGGAGGATCACATCCTCCACAACATTTTCATTTGCTACACTGCCAGAGACTTGTGTTTATATATGTAAAATATCTGAACATACACTTTTAAATGTATTATTTTTATGAATGTATATAAATAGTTTATAATTACATACTTATACATATATTATAATACCAAGTGTGTGTATATATAATATTTAATAAATTTATATATAACACACATACATAAAATTTATAACACATCATATATAAATCTACTTAAATATATGTACACACACACTTAGGCTATGATAATTCAAGTACATAACTCTCTTCTATTAGGTCATAAATTCTGTCAGACATGTATCTTGGACAAGCATCTGACACATACTAAATGATCAATATAGTTTTCTTAAATGTGTAAGTATGTGATTGAATGAGTTGACTTCTATTTCATCATCTACAAAACACACAAAGATCAAGCTTTATACTGGTTTTTAGCATTGCCTCACTGTCAGATATCAATTTCTAAAATGATCTTTCTGAGTCTGAATTATTTTGGCATTGCAAAATTACAGGACTGAAAGAGAGTACAATGCCCACTGTAGGCTTCAGTGAGGCAGTCATTACTTAGGAAAATATCGTCTATTTTAAAAGAGTCCAGTTTGGAATAGGATTCATAACCTTCCCCTTTCACTCAAACCCTTTTATGTTAATAATGTCCACTATTAGTTCCGGCAGACAGTCTTGAGGTTACTTTTCAAGATAATTGAAGCATTGCTATTTTTCTCTCCATTTTTTTTTTGTCTAGGAAGAATGACATAATACCAGAAGATTTTAAGAAAGTTAAATACACCAGAATAAGCAAGGACTATGACAGATGGGTCTTGGCTTCAGAACTGAAGTTCCTCATTTACTTACAAGCATCTATTTCCATTCAGGTTTGTTGATTCTGTCTTGAGAAATTTCTGAGGTACACTTTTTCCCATTCCCAAGATTCAGGTTTATTTGCATTTTGACTAAGACACTTTATTTTCCCTTGGTTCTCTACACCTAGGCTGTCCACGCAGTCACTTTTAATCACTGAAAATGCATACCTTTCATTTTGTTTACAGACTATGAATGATCCTTTTAGAGCTTTAAAGGCATCTACCTCAAAACCTAGCCAGAGCTAGTGCACCAGTGTGCTTCCTCAGTCACCAATTAACCAGCTTTCAGTTTCCCTTTGTCCTACCTGTCCTGTTTTCTCTGAAAAGACTTGGGATATAAAAGTATCCACAATCCAGCCTCCATTTTGTGTTGGTTACCCTATTATGAGCTAAACATACATTATCTTGTTTAGTTCTTACAATAACGCTATGAGATTGATGCTAAAACCAAAGCTTATGGAAGCTAAGCAGCATAAGGTTCTAAGTATATATTCGGTCTGACTTCAAAGCCTACACTTTTAATCAACAAGTTATTCTTCAAATTAGAATATCATGGTGATACTGTTCTAGAAAAGTCATATATGATAATTTTTTACAAGCTCCCTTTAATGTCTTCTCCATATTTAACTTTGAATAAAGGTAATTATGGGTATAATTAAAATGAATACTATATATTGAACACCTACTATGTGCTAAGCATGTTTATTATACTCACAATAATACTGTCTCCATTTTAAAAATGAAATAGACTTAGTGTCTGAGAAATCTTGGTGCAGTTTGAGCTTTAATAACTTCAGGAGTATTAATGTCACACCTTTTACAAAAATATGTAATTTGAATATTTATTTAAATTTCTTTTAAATATATTTAGTTTGGTGAATTTAATCATTTTTACATTTTATTTTTGTTCAGTGTTTACCATCTTATATCAGAGAAAATGAATGCATTTATTTTTGCCCTGTGCCATGTTCTTAAAAGCAGTTTATTAAATATTTTCTACATTCTTGTCACCAAATCTTCCTTCTTTTTAGATAGTGTAGAACAATGAGCCAATGAGCAAATGACCATGCTATCCTGAGATGAGGATGCTTGCATCATCTGTGGTTCATTTCTTTGTATCAGTTCTGCCATTTAGTTTCTATTGTTAGGGTCTAGCTATTCGAAATATGCATCACATGGGACCTTACTCAAAATGAAGAATCTCGGATTTCATACTAGTGAGAATCTGCATTTTAGCAAGCTCAACTAGTTGATTTGTGTGCACACTAATACTGAGAATCAAATTTGATCTATAATCACAAGATCATAGCAAATGAATATCCTAGACTTGCCATAAAGGAAAAAAAAAGATGAATATTAAAATATGAGCATTAATACCAGAAAATATCCAAGAAAGGCAGAAGGAAACAAAATGGGGAGGCAACTGGGCATCAGCCAAGCCCTCTGAATTAAGAAGGGCATTATAAATATTGCATGCAAGCCTATGGATAGTAGCTAGAACACACTAGCCCAGCGGTGGGTCAGAACTTCAGAGTACTGACGATAATGGGAAAGTCACTGCCAATCAAACATACCAGGAATGCATCTGGATAGGGGCTACCCTAAAATGAATATACTCTTAATTCACTGATAAGTTTCATTCTAAGGAAACTGTCCTCTTGTGTTACATAGACTAGGAACAAAATTTTCCTAAAAAGAACTCCTTCCCTTCCAAACTGACATGCTATTTCAATTCTAGAGTTTTTCCTGGGGTTGACATGAATTTGCAGTTTTTTAAATCAAATTTTTCTTGTCTTTCTTTTTCTTAACTGGGGTATTTAATCAAATTCTAATCATCTGTTTTTTGTTTTGTATTGCTTTGTTCTGTTTTCCTTTTGACACTGCTTCTTAAAGTTTACTATAAGCATTCTTGATCATACATGAAAGTCCTTAAACTGATTTGGAAGAAAATTAATTAGGCCTAGACTTAAACTCATTTCTTTCCTGCTTTAAATTCCTGTGCTATGATGCAACAGAGTGAGAAAACAAGTTGGGAGTCTGGTCATAGAGTCACTCTTATTTTTGATTATTATTTTCATTTTCCTAATGTTTCATATAAAGGTGCAGGAAATTTGGCATAAAATCAGAAAAATACAAATAGAAATTTTAAAGTATGGAAATGTGGTAACCATTGCCCTTTTTTCCAATTACACATTTTTTTCCTTTAGTTCCCTTCATTGAATTCTTAATAATACCTTAACTCCAGAGAATGAGTAAAGCGCAACTCAACAGTACTACCTGCAAAAGAAAAATGATGACTCTACTGTCTACTAATTAAGAAGAGCTGCTCGATACCTGATCTGCATTAGCAATTTTATAGAATTTGCAGCCTCAAGGAACCTATGGTCTAGTGGAGTGATAGATATGATCATTAGGGCCACATAATTGTTAGGTAGAATTTTATTACATAGCCTGTAGACTAAATGTTCAAAGAATTGTGTACAAGAGTTTTGGAATAATGAAATCACATAATGTAAGGAAATGATATAAACAATTAGTGTTCATATTGCTAATCAATAATGTCATATAGATTGTCTATTCTACTCTTACATGCAAATCAATACTAACTTTCAAAAATGCAATTCAGCAATTCATTAATTATTCTTTACAAATTGCACCAAAGAGTTGACCACGGATCTTTCATGGTTTCCTTAAATCAATGCAAAGGACACATCAGATGTAAAATGTTCCATGTGACTATGCTTACTAAAAGTAATTGCTGCTAATGGGTTACAATTTAAAAAGCATATGAATAAAAACATTCTGACAGCTAACACCTGTTATTAACCTGTAAAGTGGCTTGAAAGTTGAACTTAAAACTAGGCATTCAGATAAACACTTTCAAGGTTAGCAAATTACAACTGAAAAACAGAGATTTAAAGAAATTCAATTCTACATTCAGATATTTGCTTCTTTAGAAACTTTCTCTGAATCAGGAATAACCTAAGACAATTATGCAAATACTTAGGGTATCATTTTAGCCTCATGCCTTTAAACCCTATCTGAATTGCTGGCCCTGCAGATTAGGTTTTTACAACCCAGAAGCTGTTCTGCTCTGCTTGGTACAATATTGACTTTTCTAGGATACTTTGTAAATATCAACATTTTCGTACCTAAACTCAAGTGGAAGCAGCACAGCAAATGCAGGACTGCCAGCAAACATGCTCGGTCACTCCAAAGAGAACTCTGCAGAGTTTAATTAGAAAGTTAAATAAGTAAGAAGGAAATTTTGGTGAAAAAAGGAAACACGAGAAAGATGAGAAGGATGACATCGCAAAAGTAAAGACACTAAAAAAATAAAAAGCTAATATTTGAACATTTTTAAGCAGGTAGAAAAATGGGGGCCTTGGAAAAGAAAACGGCCATGAGAAAAGCCATGAAATTATTGGAAGACAGGATTAAATTTTGTTTTCAGACCATATTAACTAAACTTGCTTAAACTGACAGACTTTTCTTATCATATTGCATTTGGGTAAATAAGCATGGTACAATAAAGATAAAAAATCTTACACAGAAACATCAAATTGAAAGAACATACACCACATTCTTTTTCCCAGAACCAATTCAATACAGGCAAAACCTGAAAGATTGGAATAAACAGAACTAAAATGCTTTAGTCCAATTCAGAATCCTTATAAAACACATAATGTATTTGTTTTATAGTATTGTATAGTCAACCTCATACCACGGAGAGTTCATTGACATGAGCCATTTTTCATGTAGTAAAGGAGAGATAAATGGATAGATAAATAATTGAGAGATTAATGGTTAACTAAAGGAACACTTTCCTGCCATTACTGTGTGGTGTGTGATCAGCATGTCTTATTAGTTGAAGAGGAAAGAAATCTAGAGAAAATAGATGTCTTCGTTCAAATGTTAAATCATAAGGGAGATGGCTTGGACAACAGAGATTCAGTTCTCATGGTTGGTTGTTAAGAGTTAGCAGGTCTGAGATCAAGGTGCCGGCATGACGGCTTCCTCTGGGGGCTCTCCTCCTGCGTTGAAAATAGCAGCTTGCTCTGTTCTCACTCAACAGAAAGAAAGTAGCAAGTTCTCTTTATATTATAAGGGCACTAATCCCACCATAGGGCTCGACTTTTATGATGTAATTATTTCCCAAAGGTCCCATTTGCAAATAACATCACATTAGGGAGTCATTCAACATGTATTTTGGGAGAATACAAACATTTAGTTCACATCAGTGGGGATAAATGAATGTCTCATAACCGACAACTGCTTTAAGTCACAATTTTATTCTTCCCTTTCTTTTCCCTTTGCTTTGATAGATATAGAGTATAAACAAAAGCAAGAAGTCAATTACCAAGATTTATGGATACTCTAAGTCAGAAATACAAATCCTAATTGATGACATACTCATTTGATATTGGAAGCAACTTCCATCTATACGTTCTTTCTTTATAAATTATAGTTACTGAAGAATACAGTGAAGTACTAGCACTGCTAAAAATTTTCTAAATTAAGCATTCACATTTTATAATTAAACATATCTAAATTTGTATTTATTTGAAATTCATGAAAGATTATTTTAAAATCTTGGATCAGAATTGCTTTGAAGAATTTTAGTTGAGTTATATATAATAAATGCATGGTCATAATAACTGCTCTTTTAAAATAAATCCACCTTTCATATTTATTTTATTTATGTAGTAAGTTGATAATCTATAAAATGATTCCAGTAACTTCAATATTTCAAAATATTCAGCAGTAGACAATAATTCATATTCAGGAAAGAATATTTAGAAAACGGTTTATCTTTTTCTGATAATATAAATATTATCATATATATCAAAATATTTATAATATAAATATTTTCAAGCCCCCCCACACCCCATTGCAATCACTGTCCATCAGCAGAGTAGGATGCTATAGTCATTACTCATCTTCTCCATGCTGTACTGCCTTCCCTGTGACCCACCTATATTATATGTGCTAATCATAATGCCCTTTAATCCCCTTCTCCCTGCCTCCCCACCCACCCTCCCCCACTCCTTCCCTTTGGTGACCCCTAGTCCCTTCTTGGAGTCTGTGAGTCTGCTGCTGTTTTGTTCCTTCAAGTTTGATTTGTTGTTATACACCACAAATGAGGGAATTCATTTGGTACTTGTCTTTCTCCGCCTGGCTTATTTCGCTGAACATAATATCCTCTAGCTCCATCCATGTTGTTGCAAATGGTAGGATTTGTTTTTTTTCTTATGGCTGAATAATATTGCATTGTGTATATGTACCACCTCTTCTTTATCCATTCATCTACTGATAGACACTTGGGTTACTTCCATTTCTTGACTATTGTAAATAGTGCTGCGATAAATATAGGGGTGCATATGTCTTATTGAATCAGGGATGTTATTTTCTTAGGGTAAATTTGTAGGAGTAGAATTTCTGGGTCAAATGGCATTTCTATTTTTAGTTTTTGAGGAATTTCCATATTGCTTTCTACAATGTTGAGCTAATTTACATTCCCACCAATAGTGTAGGAGGGTTCCTCTTTCCCAACATCCTTGCCAGCATTTAGTTTTCCTTGTCTTTTAGATGTTGGCCATCCTAACTGGTGATAATCACCTATATTTTGATTCAACTTATCTTTTAATTATCCTCATGTATTAGTAATTCAAATAGTAATTATAAAATATACCTTTCGGGGACCAGCTTTTGCCAGTAAGATTTCACTCATTTTTATAGGACATCTTTCTTTTTACCAAAAAGCCACAGAGGCTTAAATTTCTATGAAAAGAAAAATTTATGATAGGCTACCAGATTCGCCATCGCTAAGTCTGTCATTTAATTGTGACATTTATTTAATTTTAAATCTTCAGTGTAACTCACATAAATTTGAAATAAAATATGCAAATAAATTCAGTCTCTGGAGAAGGGTAAATTCAACCGTGAAGCAGAATAGATTTTCATTTTCCTAATGCACTTTGGCACTTCTGTGTGTCCACTTACATTAGTCTATGAAAGTATCTCCAGCTCTGTCAGCCCCTAAGAATGTGTTAAAATGACATGGTAAATTTAGACTTCTGAGAATAAATAGGCCTTGTGTAAAAAAGGCCTTCCAGACCACAGAGGTACAACAGAAACATTCCATGCATTTTAAATGTCTATAATCATAATTCTCCACCACAACATGTAATATATGTTCTAGCAGAATAATTATTTTCCTCTATAAGCAACAGTGCCACCAAACCAAATGCCCCACAGCTACTGAGGGAGTTAGAAAGGAAGACAGGGCTTCATTCAAGTACGCCATGCATTCCGACTTAGAGCACCCAGTAATTAGCCAAGTACCTAACTGTGTAAAGTGATGTGGGAAAACATGACAACAAAATCACAAGAAAAGTATTTAAAAAATAATGCTACTAGAACCCAAATGTAGATGTAAACCTGCATTTTGAAAGTATTACCATGATTCACTGTTCTAAAACCAGATAAAAATAAGGTGGCTTTCAAAAACAAAGTTAGAGTGCCTTTAATACGTCCGTCCATGGCAATAGTCTCTGCGGCATCCTTACCTGCCTCACAGAGCACAGAGCAAGTACACTCTTGGTCTCCTTGATGAGACTATAAAGTGAGAGACCAAAGCCAAATTTTATGGTGCAAATTTTTGTGTGTTTTTGTATGTTTTAATAAGGCCTACATTTCTCCACATACTTCTATACACTTAGTGAGCTCTAAAACTTTTCCTTTGATGAAGGACAAAATTCTCCTTCTAAAAAATAAATAATTGCTTCCTTTCATGAGAAAGGGGAGCAAACATTAACACTGGTACAATCAAAAAAAAAAAGGAGAGGGTGTCGTTTAACTTCCTGGGTTTACCCTCGAAGCAAACATGCTGATAAGAATTCACTTCCAATCGTAAATGTCTTTGGGCTTATTTATAAAATTGACCATTTGTTTCACAACGTCTGATACGTTTCTCCCGATTTGGAGTTCTTTTTATTGAAATAAGTTGTCCCAGAGTGAATTCAGGCATTAAATCCTTTTCAACCTTTTTTTTTGTCCTCCTTCTAAGTCAGAAGTATAAAAAAAATTAAAAGGAACAAGAAGAAAAAGAAATTTTCTCCTTTTCTCTCTAATCTGACCAATTATCTGGGTCATGCTCACTGTGAGCTCAGTTGATGGGCAGAAGGAAAAGCCAGGGTGCTCCTGAGGAAGGTCACGTCTCTCCATCAGCTGCAACTTTTTCACCACTGCTGGGCTAAGTTACCGATTGTCCTATGGCCACACAGTTGAAAAAACGCATATAAGAAATCAAGTATCACAGCCAGTATAAAAAGAAGAGAGCCAAAATTATAGCTGCCTATGTAAAAGTGAGCCAGTTAAAAAAACATTCACTTTCATTTTCTTCTGTTCAAAAGTTACCTGTTTTAAGTTTGGGAGCTAAAGGAAAACCTAATTTAACTCTATAAAATATACTCTGAAGACAAAGGCCATTTTCTATCATTTATTAATCATTTTAGCTAATTCTTCATTAAGTACATTAATATTTATCCAAGGCCTGATTCTTATATTTTCTTTGCATCTCAAAAAAAAAAAAGTCAAATGAGCTATGTTGTGACTGAGAAACAATGAGACATCTGAAGACAGAAGGACTGTTTGTGGATCATGAAGAGTAATAGAAGAGACATAATGAAATTCTGAATTTTAAAAAAGTAAGTCTGTGTCTCTCAATATTATGTGTTGCTTAAATAAATATTTGAGGATTTCTTTCTCTGCAATTCTACCTAAAAAACAAATCACTTTTGGAAACATGAGGAAATGATTGTGTGGATATATAAGTCCACTGGTGATTTTTTTATTAGTGTCAGTGACTATTATCCACATTTTTATAGAACAGGAAATTGAATTTGGTAGACATGATATGCCCAAGGCCACATAGTTAATAAACAAATTAATCAAAGAAAAATTACAAATTTCCATCCAGGAGCCCCGATCTAGGCATCTATTCCTATGGAGACTCTCTTTTCGTTGTTACAAAGAAACTTTCTTAACTGTAATAAAATGCATGCACTTTTTCATGCATCATTACATTTTTCCTAGTGTACATTTGCAGTCTCCTATACATAAGCCTAGGATATAGGTCAAGTTGTTTTACTGTACCAAATTTCTCCTCTACAAATGGGTACAGAAATGGCACCTACCTCATCGGGATGTTAAACTAAAAGCACTTAGTGTAGGGTCTTACATACAGCAAATACTCATAACTTTTATATATTATTATTCTGAATTTCCATAACCATCTCTGATAGTAAACTCACTGAAAGTTGAGTCTTGGCCTCTATAATTAATTCTCTTTGTACAACCCTTTGTACAGTCCCATGATTAGGCAGTGATTAAAACACCTTGCTGAGAATAGCAAGTGATGAGAATACACAAGATGAGCCGAAACATGGAAGTGTCATATTATACCTTCATTAGATTTACCTATGGTGTCTGTTAAATGCACACTTCTGAGCTCTACCATTGATGTTTCAGAAATCTCTTCAGGAAGTACTTTAATGAAAAGATTGAAGTCAAATACCTCTGCATTAAAACTTGATCGTAGCACATACCAGCACTGAGAATCATTAAACCTATCTGAATTGTTTCTCATCTAGAAAGAAAAAAATAAAACAAAGAAATGGAGAAAAGGGGGAGTGAGACAGTGGGCAGGGTTAATAACATCAGTGTCACAATATAATTATGTGTTAAATGATATTTTATCAAAGTATTTTCTGTGATGACATCATGTAGAAAATCACCAACAACTTTAATATTTCTTTCCTGAGTCCTTTTTTTTTATCTCCCATAATAGGATTGTCATCGATGGAAACTGGCCTGGCGATTCCCCCAACTATCCTACTTCCCTCTACATTTTAGGGACAGTTCTTCTAAGTTCTCCCAATCTTGGTGAAGGTTAGCATATGGATCTTTATATAATATTCTAAACTTGATTTCATTTAAGTCCAAAATTAGCATAGTTTTCCCCAACTTATGTTTTTCTCTCTTCTTTTTAAAAATCATTCTACTTTTAAATGCCAGGTTTCTTTTGATTTGTTTATAAAAAGCACAATCTCAAGATAAAAATATTCTCTGGCCAAAGTAGTCCTCAAAGGCCCTACTTCCATCTACAGAAGGATGAGTAGTAAATGCTTAGGGCAAGAAATATTCTGTGACAGTTTACATATAACCTATGGGGTAATCTATTCAGGACTTCCAGGATTATCTCCCTGCATCTCTACATATTTGCCTGTTATGTATCTAACTGTCCATTACATTCTGAGTTATTCAGTAGCAGGAACTGTGTGTTATTCATATCTTTGGCCCCAACACCTTGCAACACTGGCATATCAGGCATTATGTTCTGAAAGAATGAAGGAAATGCAGGGTAGATATGTGTATCCTTGGGGACACAGCTCAATGCAGGGGTCAGACAGTCATTCTAGTAATGAAATCAGGGAAGTGAAAAAAAAATCCAAGCTATTAAAAGCAGAGACTGGAAAGTACAATAAAAATAATTCCAGCTGTCAAAATCATACATGGAGGAAATGACAGGAAGAGAATACATTGGCAAAAAAGAGACAAAAATAATTTGACTGAAAACTAAGTCCCCTCTGCCACTGGCCAGTCAGCTTGTCAGTTTAATTTGCAATTGGAGAAAAGGAAGGGAGATGAGTCAAAACAGGTGTTTGTTTTTTTTCTCTTTTTAATGGGAGAAAATCAAGTGTAAGCACAGCTCCTTTGCCAGCTGTGAAGAGCTGGTGACACCTGCGGTTGGCACATTGCATGCTTGTGAGATAGGTCAGAAACAGCTAAAGACAGCTGATAAAATGAAATGAGGATACAGGCTGGGAAAGAAGTCAGAAGAAAACAGTGAGGGATAAAAACAGAAGAAAAAGAAAGAAAAAATGGTGCCCATAAAATGTCCAGTTTCAAAATGTCCATTTTTATCTTTGTTTTTCTAATTCGTACAAAGTCATACTCTTTCTTTTTCTTCCTTCTGTTCACTAAAGAAAATGTGATGAAAAGGATAAAAATGAAATCTTTGCCTTATGTGCAATATACAACTCTCTACATACCTGCCAGGCTCAACTAACGCATTGCAATATTCTCCCCGGGCTATTTATATTCCTTTTCTTTCTTTCCTCATTTCCCCACCCTTCCACCCACACCAAGACAGTGGAAAGAAAGGATTTATTCTCTGTAAGGAGAATCATGTGGAACTCAAAGGAAATTTGACTTTGACTACAACTCTGAGGGGTCATGTCAGCACAGGTGTAGGAGGATGTGAGCCTTTATTCGCTGGTGGACACGTGGAGAGGACTGGTTGTGTGGGCGTGGCTGCTTTGAGCACTGGAGGTCATCATGACCATACTTAGATTTCTGAAGATAATTTAAAATAGATACACATGACAATTTATAACTATGTGCCCTAGCCTTCACTGGTATCTTCACCCTGAGACCTCTTGTTCTGAACGAGGCTCTAGAAATAGCATTTCAGTGTAACTGTCAGTGAAAAAGGGGAAGCCAGGAGAATGACTGACTTAGCTAACGAATATAGTAACAGGAGAAAAATTAAGTACATATTTAAGGCTAATATTCCTTTCAAGTTCTTGCATTTTTTAATTATCTAATAAAGTACCCTCTGTATGATTTTGGTCTTGTCAATGAAGATCAATTCGGGCACCGTGGGAGTTGATGAATACTCTGAGGCTCTACCCAGAAATGGGGAAGAGAGAGAACATAAGAATTCAAAGGATATTACTGGACTCAGCATGTCTGAGCAGTTCATTATCAGCAAGTGCCTGAATAAGATGCAGTTGGTATTAGAATAATTCAGAAAATCAGTGAGTGAGCTGATATCTTTGAGAAAGAGAAGTTTAGGGTTGGAAAGACAATCTTTCAGTGTTATACAATAGCCTTCACATAGGAATAGTGACTTAGTAGATCAAACACTCTCAGATACTAGATGGAAAACTTAGTCCACAAATATTTAAGGCTAATAAATCTAGTGGGAATATTCCTTAATAGTGAGGTCAATCAAATAATCACCATAGACTGAGCAAGATACCAAATGAGATACTAGAAATTAATAACCCACAATATTTGCCCTCAAAAAGCTGACATTTTTGGGGGGAAAGAAAGGCACTTAGTCTATTAAAATACAGCATGGTCACTGCAAATAATTGTAATAATAGTGTGGAATAGGAATACATTGACTGGTATTAAATCTATTTTTTGACTCAGGGATTAGAGAAGGCTTTCAGAACTGGTGGAATCTTTAACAATGAGTTTCAGGTAGCTGCCAATAAAAACAACATGCATAAAGATGCAGAGCAAATAAACAAAATAGCATAAGGTGTGCAGGTGCCCATGAAAGTCTAAGGGGTGAAGACCATAAAGTGATGGGGATGAGAGAATGAGCCATGTGCTTGGCTCAGCAGAGTCTTGCGCTGTGGCAAAGGGCTAGCTAGGCTTTATCCAGAAAGCAAAGAGAAGTCAGCCTTTGTTAAAACGTATGCCTCTGGTACAATGCGGAAAGTGTATTTTCCAGGCTGTAGATAGGCAGACCAATTAGAATAAATATAACAAGGTGAAGACACTCTTTGAGATTCCAAAGCTTAAATTTCAAGTTTATATATAATTAATAACCCTTTTGACCAATCTGTTTTATAAGCAACTATGGAAGGAATATATTACTTTTTTTGGAGTACATAATAATAGTCATCTCACTTCTTAGTTTTTATAATTTTTTACAAAAATGGAAACTTTTGAAATCTAAACTGAATTGTGACAGTAAATAATTTCAAGTGCTGTAATGTAATATTTTTGCTAACACAAAGTAACTACAAATAAACAGATCTTTATTTATAAAAGTCATTAATAATAGAAGGTATTAGTTGAATATTATTCTTTAGTGATTATGGCACTTCTAGAATGGAATGACTAATTGCGGTGCAATTAAAAACTTTATTCCTAAAATTCTGGTTATCAGACTGTCTCGTTCATGAAAAAAATTTTTAAACATTCATTCTCCTGACATTTGACATTTAGTATTTTTTAAATTCAGACAGTTGAAAACCTAAGCAATATTAATTTTACATGAATTATCATTAGTAGGTAGGTGTTTACCTACCAAAAAGTCATTTTAAAAAGTGTGTGGGAAGAACATTAGTCCCAAGAGGTGCTCTGCGGGGAAGAAAAAAAAAAACATAACTCCATAGTTAACTAAACTTGGAAATTGAAGAATTTTACAAGATTCACAATGCACATTAGCACCTTAAAAGCTCTGGGTAACAACAAAAAAAGTTGTTCATCTCTTTTTGTATGCATCATTTCCAAAATTTCTTTAATCATATAACTGATTTTAAAGTTAAATATATTAACATTATCATAATGTTAAATGGCAGCTTATTCTTTGCCAAGAATTTTGCAGTAGAAACATTTTCTTGGTTAGTAATCCTTTTATTTAGGGGTTACTTTACCTCTTCTGATATGTGTAATCAATCACCCAATGCTTATACAGGATTTAGGACTGCTGAGTTTTACAGGCTATATACTTGGGTATGAGGTAAAACCATTTCACTTACAGAGAATTTCTGTTTCTAAACTCACTTGAAAAATTGTTTCTAAGAACTTGATGTAACATTTCCCAGTTACATGATTTCTTATTACTAACCCCACATTAAAATTCAAGTTATTTTAGGCTTTTCTAAGTTATATTAGTCAACCTATATTGCTACACATAGCATGATATGCAAAGGTTATTAAACTATTGACAAAATCTTTAAAATAGCAAACTTTCATTAGATATATTAACACTATTATATTTATATACCAAGATTTAAATAATATGTGTTCAAATAATTATTTTCTGCTTACAAATGCAATAGTAACATATTATATTTTCACTGAGCCAGTGCTGATATTGGGTTTTTAAAAATAGTTTTTTATTTAATTATGATACACCTATCAAACCAGAAATATTTATGTATTTGAATGCTTATTTATTCATTAAAAGAAAGACGTCTTCTTGGTAACAATTATTCACAGCTTTTAGTGCATGCAGAAATACGCCATTCATAGATCCCTGAATATTCTAGGAGAAGATACTCTTTCATAAGTTAATACACGAAAAAAATCAGGTATTTTGTTGTCATTAAAATTATACCACAGGGCATTTCCCACAGTATTGTTTTCTAAGAATCTATTTTAAGAAAATCGAGTAAATAACTGTGTTCCATATAATGCTACAGCTAGCACCTTATTTGTTTTAATTATTGTTAATGTCCAGGACACATTTTAGAGAGGCACACTAATATGAGTTAAACTATAATACAGAATTCTTAAAAAGAAAGTCAATCTTTAGAGGGAAAAGAAACCTCCCTGAAGTTGTCATATAAATATACTTAGAAGAAATATACGGAATGAAAGGCTTTATTACTGTTGTGATGCTTTTATGAGCATGAATGAAATAGTTGTGTAATTTTGCTTTTTATTTTTCTTTAAAGTATTTACTGTGTCATTTTATCTTCTTCTAAAACAACATACTGAAGTCTTAAAATTCTTCAGTCACAAAAAAATGCAATTTTTATTGTCCTTGAGTATCCATCTACACTACTGTAAGTAGTTAACATATAAGTCATGCACAGCATTCTTCTTAGACTTTCACAGTGGATAAAATGACCACTAATATTTTTTAGGCAATATCCTAGTAACACCAGTGACCATGACTAAATCATCTTAAAGGATATCAGAGTAAAAACAGGCTTTCAAAGTTATCTAGTCAGTTCTAAAAATGAATACCAATCTAGGCTGACATTTTGTTTGGTCCAAAAAGAAGTGAGAAGAGCAAGAATAGTGCAGTGACTTTTATGTAAAGCTAAATTTTCTCAGTGTAAGAGAAAACTTATTATCAAGTACATTTTATTTATGTACTATCAAACACATCTTATATATTTAATAAATATCACTGCCAATCACTAACAAATTTGAATACAATCTTAGAGGAACAATAACCCAGACTAACCCAGATGAGAAGAAAGGGAGATTAAATTTAAAGTAATTAGTGTTATGTTTAAGAGAGGAGCAAGAAGAAATTAACATTTGTTATCTACCATCCTTTACAAAGAATTTGAACATAATCATGCAAAAAGACCTCTGAGACAGAAACTGTGTTTCCATTTGACAGAGAAACTGAGGATTAGAGAAGTTCATTCTTCCAAGGTGGTATAATTGTGAGTTGACAGAACCAGTTTTGAAATTCAGTCCCATATGTCTCTGAAGCCCACGTGCTGTCTCCCAAATATATAAATAAATATAATACCCATCTGCCTCCCAAAATAAAAAGGACAGAAAACTGTCCAAGATTTGAAAGAACAGGCAATACATTGGAAAACTTTTAAAGTTTCCCAAATATTTCCATGATGAAAGTAACAGAATTGAACCCAAGATGCTTAAAAGCTCTCTTTCATGCATATGGAACATATTAACCTGTAAGCCTGGAAAAAAGATGTACAGCAATTTATAAAAGCTCGCATTCTAAGAGCTCAGGTGCTTGGGTTCACTTGACTAACAGCTGCTCTGCCCTTTATTTCAGAGGCCAGGAACATGGTTTATCAAGTTAGGTTTAATATGCAGCCCCTATAATGCAACAAAACATCTTGATCTTTCTAGAGATTCTAATTTTGCATCCAGTTAATTACATCCTCTGATTCTTTTAGTCTTATAACTGTACAATTATTTATTTAAATTTATTGGCTTCTTTGGAAGCCTTTGAATATGATACACATTTGGATTTATTGGACTTTGTTCTTTTAGGACTACAACTTTTATAGTCATTTTAATTTTTATAATTTGTTGAAGTCTATGTATTGAATGAATGTGGAAGCCATGCAATGTGAATATTTACATATGTGATTATAATATACATATAATACATGTATGTTTAAGTCAAAGGGAGTTAAAGGAATGAGAAACATAAATAGATAATAAAAGCAGGCTGTAAGCTGACCTAAAACAATATGAATGCTATAGAACATCGAAAGAGGTAGAGATTTTGTGAGCGTGTTAAGTGCAGGGATTAAGTTCAATTCTATGTGCTTCTCTGCAATGTGCAATGCTTGTTTTATATTACCTTTGACATGATATTTGCTATTATTTCTATATAAAATTAGTATGATAAAATGAGCTTCTTAAGAGCAGAAAACAGGTATTCTACCCTCATGACTTGGGAAAACACCTACTAATTATTAGCATCCAAAGATGTTTGTTGATTTGATGAATAAAATAAATTAACGAATGATGAGTTTATGTAAAGCTCAAACAAACTTTTAAATGACCCCAACACTTTGCCGTCCAGGATGTCCCAGAGCTGACCTGGTTCTATTATGCAGACTATGAGCTTTTCTTAAGACATGTACTGGGTCTTGTAAATCTGTTATAATCCAATTACTATTTTTTTTTGCAGAAAATTGGTTTTCATTTAGTTAATCACAATTTAAGAAAAAATATTCTGAAATTACTTTGGAAAGTTGTTTTAAACAGCAGCACAAAAATAACAGTTCCAATTACATTGAACTAAAGAAGGATTCCTAAGAATAATTTTATAACTGGTCCCAAAGAGTTTAAGTGCTTTTTTTTTCAAGGTAGCACATTGGATAATGAAAAATTCTTTAAAAGAACTGTTTCCTTATTTCTAAAAGTACAAATATCTAAAGAAAGTACTGCCAAGAGGAGAATGTAAACTCCACAAGGGCAGAAATATTTACTTCACTCTTGATTTCTGAGAGCCTAGAATTTTATCTGCTCCCTTAAACACACTGAGTAAGTGTTTCTTAAATGAGTGAACAAACTGATGAAGGAATGAGAGGTACAGACTTTATTGAATTATATAAAGCCATTGGTGCTTAGTTGTTTGTATATCGAAAGTTCTAACTAAGGAATTTTTACAATAATGAACAAATTTTTATTGTAAGCTTACTTTGCACCTGGTACTAATCTGAAAGCTAGGAACAGAGCAGTGAACAAAATAGATAGTACCCTTGCCTTTAGTGAATTTATAGTCTATTGAGAGAAGAAAAAATAACAAAAAATATATACAGTGGTTCTCAACACTAGTTATAGAATTTTTAAAAGTTACCAATGCCTAGTATGTCTCCCTCCTCCATCCCAGCAAGAGATTCATATGTATATAAAATTCTCAGGTAATTCTGGTATGTGTGTATAATTTATAATTTTTATAACTTCTCAGATAATTCCTGCAATGCAACTAGGATTAAAAAAAACACCATAAACAAATAAGCATAGAAGAATGCCAGTTAATGATAAGCATTATGAAGCAAATAACAAAGTCCAAGGGAAAAGGAACTGGCAAAGGCATGAGATGAGAGAACGGTGGAGGAATCTCAGTGAAAAATAATATGATCTGGCATAAATCTCAAAGATATCCATCAGGCTGCTCCGGAGAATATATGCTGTAGAGCACTAAGAGTAGAAGCGGCCGAACCAGGCAATGCGAGACAGGGTGGTGGCTTTGGAGTAGATGGTAGTACTGGAAATGACGAAATAAGATTCAGCATGTATTTTGATTTGAGAAATGAGAATATGTCTTTGTGGATCAGAGATGGTGTAAGAAAAATGGGGAGGAGGAGGATTCCAGAGTTTTTAGCTCAAGCAGTGGAATGAATGGCAGTGCCCTGCTCAGTACTTAGGCCTTTCATGCTTATGTATTTCCACCTAACTGAAAAGATAAAGAAGATGGATCTTGGTGTCTGAAAACAGGATGGTAAAATAATCTATTCGGAATTATGTTTCTCCATATGGTCACAGCATGCAGTACCTGCACAAGCTCGTGCAGAGCTATAACACACTCTCAAGTCTAAGGACCCCTCTTGTTCCATACTAGGAAACAGTGGCAGAAAAGAGAACATAGAAGACAATATTGTATTATAACACAACTTGACCATGTCCTGGGTCTATCAGTATAAACCTGAAAATCCTCTAGGAGCAATAAAAGCAAGGAAGAACCTACAAAATGAAAGTACCATCAGAGACAGACATGAAATCTTGATGAGCTCCATGAACAGATGTCAACCAAACAGAAGCTTACAGGCAGTAAAGATGTCTTTGAATTACTTTTGTCTTAATTTTTAAGTTGCCATGTCTTTTTTCATAAAAGCTGAATAATGGCTGAGCTTCATTACTGTGCCGAATTTGCCATATAGCCATATTTCCTCATTTTGTTCCATGCATCACTATAAATTCAAAGTTGTACATTTTAACCTAAAATTATTCATAGTGTCATTGGCAGTTTGCATTTCATCACCCACCATTCCTTTTCAAAGGCTTTCCTCACTTCATTCTTTTTAACATAAATATTTATGACTATTAGTATTATTGACCATTTATTGAATATGGGACTATTGATGAGCTGAGGGTTTTACATAGTCTAGTTATAATACAGGAACTAATGCTGCAAAGCAGGTATTGAAATTCCTGTTTTTCAGATGAAGAAACTGAAGCACAAAAGAAAACATTGCTGAGGTCATTCCTGAAGTTTCCTTTATAGTCTAAGATTTTGAGTATGTGTACTTTTTAAAAATTCCCCTTATGTTTCTGGCAAGAAAGCATAACAGAATTTGAGGAAAATTATCCCAATATAGATGACCAAAAAATAAATGAATAAATAAATCAGCTGTATGTCTGTATGGCTTCGATGGCAGGAAATTCAGAGACAGGAAACCCTCAATGGCCAAAATTATAAGAATGCCTGAAGAAAGAGAGGTAAATTCTAAAATCTCTGTTACCTTGAGTAGATTAATTTGGATATCAGAAGGCATTCCTGAAGGCAATAGATAAAACCAGGCAGCCAGAAAAGGTGGGAGGTTGAATAATTAGCTCCCAAAATACCAGATTTCTGAAAAGCAATACTTCTTGGTAAGTAAGCTAGGAAAAACACTTCTCCCAGAAAAACAAACCCCAGCTTTATGCTATTTATAAGAAAAATACCTAAAACATAAGTATGCTGTTAGTTAAAGTCAAAGGTCAGAAAAAGATATGACAAATTTAGAAAAAAAAAATCTGATAGTTATATTAATATCAAATAAATCATGAGATAAAATAGTAAAACAAACCAACAAGAGATACATAGAATGAGATTCACTATAAATTGATATAAGGTTCAACTTAGCAGAAAGATATAAAAGACTTAATTTTCTGTGGGCTTATAAAACAGCTACAAAATATTTACACAATAAATTGACACAGTTACTAAAATAAAATGACAAAGATATTATTATAGTAACAGGTGCTAACATAACTCTTGATAATTGTTAGATAATGTAGACAAAAAAATTAGGAAACTATACAGAAGATGCAAACGAGGTAATGAATGAGCCTGTCACAATGGTTATAAACGAACTGTGTTGCCAACAGTTGAAAGAATATATTTTCCATAAATCACTGAAACATTTACAAATGTTAAAAATACACTAAAAAGCTCTAACAAGTTTCATAATAACTATACTATGACTGCAGTACATTCTGAAATCAAAATTGATTTTTAAAAACCTCACTTGCTTGGAAATTTAATAACATAATTCTAAGTAATTTATGAGTCAAAAAAATCATAATGATATTAGAAAAAACTGAATAAAACAACAACTATATATATTACATTATCAACACTTGAGGAATATATAAATAGTAACATAGAGGAAAAAAAGCTATAGACTTAAATTATTATAATTTTAGAGAACACTGGAAATTAACCCAGTAGGCATCTAAAAAGCCAGAGAAAAGAGTAAGACAACAAATTCAAAGGAAGTAAAAAAAAAAAATGTTTTTAAGAGAAGAAATTCATGCATTTGAAAGTGAAATATAACAGGATCATAACATTTTAAAGCATTAAATGTTAATTCAAGACAATTAACAGTTAACAATAAATTTTAACATCTGTTAAAATTAATAGTTAACAAATGTCTAGCAAAGTTAATAAAGAAAAAGGAGAAGTCATTAAAATGATGTTTCAAATGAAAAGAAGATAATTATACATGTAATAGAAAGTGAAAAGATAGTAAGATTGTATTTTGAAAAACTTTATACCAGAACATTGAAGAGCTGTAAAAGTCCTAGAAAAAAAAGTACTAAAAAAACCTAACTCAAAAAGTAGAAGAATTTTGATAATATTCATTTATCTAGTAAAGTAATTGAATCTTCAGTAAAAAATCAGACCTTAAAGACCATTAGGCTCTTTTTCTACAGGAAAATTATTTCAGTTATTTGAAGAACTGACAATGCAATATTAAACTCTTTCAAAGAATAGAAATGAAAGACTCTGTACAATTTTTTGAGATAATTATAATTTAGATACCAAAATCAGACAAACTACAAGAATAGAAAATTATAAACAAGTGTCTTGAATAGATACCAATGTAAATATTATAAAGCAAACTGAATCTAGTTTAGTAAAAGAATAATGCCACTTGGCTACACTGTTTTATTTAATTTAATTACTTTAATAAAAAGTATGTGATTGTCTCAATGGATGACAAAAATACATTCAATGAAACTCCTATCTATAAAAATGCTTAACAAACTGAAAAAGGATATATTTAAGAAAGACATATACTGAAGACTACAACAGATAACATCAATAGTAAAAAGCTAAATGTCTTTCTTTTTGAATGTGACACAATATTTGCTACCACCACTGCTTTTTAAAATCTAACAAATATTTTAGCCAGTACAATATGACAAGAAAAATATGAGATTTGGTTTCTTAAACAAACATCCACATTTTTATTATTCACTATGATACAACTATCTACATAGAGGCACCGAAAAGAATCTATATATTTATAATAAAATTCAATAATTGCATGTCAAGGTTGCTGCATATAAAATCAACATAACAGAAAACAATTGTATATTTATATAGTAATAGCAAATATTTAGAACATTTCATTTTTAAAAGATATCTTATACAAAAACAAAAATACAAGGTATCTAACAGTAAACTTGACAAGATAACATTTACATGTTGAAATTTTAAAGTATTTTAATAAAAGATAATAAATTCATTGATTTTGGAAAGTTCTAAAGAAGAAATGACAATTTTAAGGTCTTTTAATTCTACTGTATTCTTTTGAGTGGCAAAGACTCATAATATTAAAGAAATAGCACTCAAAGTAGTAGGAGTAAATCTTTACCTATCCTATTCCTTCCATTAAACGTTATTTCATTTCCACAAATCACTGTATTTCAGTGCAACAAAATGCCCTGAATAAAACACCTGAAGGAGTAAGAATAACATCTGCACATATCCAACTGCTTTCATTAAAGAATATTTCATTTCCTCAATTCGTTGAATTTCAGTGTCATCATCATTGTCATTTTTATGGCCGAAGTTTTTCTAAATGAAAGCCGACATAACTCCTAACTCCTTTTTTGTCTTTGCTCACGAAAAGGTTATTGAGTTGTTATTGTTATTGTGGTGCTGGTGGCTGTGGTAATATTGGAACTGAGTAGAGCCCTTGACATTTGCCTGATCCAAATTAAGCCCAAACCCTTTACACAAATAAAATTACTTCATTTTAATTGCTTATGTATCTGTAACCACTTAGCTAAGTGTTTACAGTTTCTCCCCACACCTATTTGCTGGATGAATCCTAAAAGCTGATTTATCAGGGGGATATTAAAAAGGCTTAGTGCTTTAAAATGCAGATGTAAATTCCCCACATAGAGAGGCCAATCATTCTGTTGTGTAAATGAGAGTTATGCTGCTAAATCCCCCATAATGAGATTAGAAAATATCTTGTAAATTAAAGAAAGGGATTTTTAAAGTTAATATATTGCTTCCCTGCTAGAATTACATTCCACATTTAAAATAGTTTAATGAAAAAAATCTTAACAAATAAAACAAGGACAATAATTACTGAAATAACAAATTAAACAGTTGAGCTAAAGGCTTTCATATTCACTAGGGATCAATATACATTAAAGTGAAAGAGAAAACCGTTTAATGAACTAACAAAATAACATAGCAGGAATATTAGGGACTAGTAAATGTCATTATATTTTATTATATCTGCCTTTCAAATTATGCCACATTTCCCTGTCTTGGGTACAAGGTACTGTTTAAACAAAAGAATAATCATAATCATAGACAAAGACAGGCGACTCTTTGGGTTTCTAATAATTAGGGTGTACATCACTTCCCTTCATCATTCATGTTAAGAAAAAACTTTAAAAAGCACTGTATAAACTGTCATGTTTCCAAAGAAGATCACTATAACCCAAATGTAATACAAAAGTTATTAAATCTATTTAATTCATGGAATCTTCCTTGTTAAAATTTAAACTGTTTGAATTACATAGATAATTTTTCATATACAGTCATCTGGTTACATGACTTATTACTGAAGAAACACCAAAAATTATTTGAGGAAACTCTGTGTACTAAGTTTTCACCACTATCTCATTTCTTTTTCTCTCCCTCTAAAATTAAAATTGAAATGTCTATAGTATATAGTATGTATCTTGGCATATTTTTATCTTAATGAAGCAATAGATGTAGCATTTACTTTTGTTTACCCAATTTTAAAGGAAATTATTCTTGATAAATCTTCAGATGAGCTATAAAATAAATAAAAATCCTTGGAAAACAGTGTCACAAAAACACCACAACATATTTTTTACCATGAACTACATGCCCTAGGGGAAATTATGTATCCATTGGCCCATTTTATTACGCTATGCACACAAAATGGTTTTCTACAAAGCTCTTAATGAGCAAATACCCAAATCATTTTCATCACGAAGTTGTTATGAACATCACAAAAAGATGCAAAAAGCCTTTTCCAGAATGTTTCCACAGCCATGCTGTACTTAATCAAGGTTATCACTATATTCAGTACTGTATTTACTGACGAAGGAAATATTCAATCATTATGAAATGTAAGAATGCTTCAAGCTCCCTAAAGCTGACAATTGTTAATCTTTAAAACCTCTCTTCACACAAAAC
Source organism: Manis javanica (assembly GCF_040802235.1). NCBI lineage: Eukaryota > Metazoa > Chordata > Mammalia > Pholidota > Manidae > Manis > Manis javanica. The sequence continues at coordinate 59,430,595 of NC_133159.1, forward strand.
TTGACAACTATAAGCTTACCTCCTTAAAAAGACAATATATATTGATGTATTAGAGTGGTAAATTCAGATTTCTGAGCATAATATGCACATTAGCATAATATAATTGCTTCTGCTTTTAGGGTAGCCAATCAGATTGAGCAATGCACCTATTCATGGAGTTTTTGAAATGATTTGCCACTTCCAAGTTATAGTGAAACAATCCAACGTCACTTTTCTACAAATGATTTATGCTCCAAAAATCAAGAAAGTCTATTAAACTTGTAAGGAACACTTTTCAGTCTAGACACCAAAACATAACTCATAAAATGTATTGCTAAGTTTTTATGTCTTATTTAGTATAACCTTCACATTAACCCCTCCAAAAAAAAAAACAAAACCAGAAGCTACTCAAATTCTATGTATTTACAACATTTTAAAAATAAAAAGGCCTATAAAGATACTGAACCAAAATTATCTTACAATATTCTTCCCCTATTAAAGACTAGGTGTTTCCAAAATGCCTACTGGCTATCCAAGACTTAGTCACTAAAATGGCTATTTTAACTAGCTTATTACTACAATATCATGGTTTTTAAAGCCCTTTTAAGTAACAAAATAATTTATTGATTGTTTCAGTAAATATCTAGAAAACTCTTCCAAGTTTCCAGGTACTGTGTTATTCCCTGGGAGTCAAAGGTTAATAAGATACCATGCATCCATACTCTGAGTTCACAGTCAATCCCAAACCAGTCAACAGTAACAAAAAGAAAAAGTGACTGATGACAATAAAGAAGCCCTGGGTTAAACTGAGAGAATAAAGCATGTGTGTGATGTCCCTGAAATCATGTAATGAATTCTGATTTTCATTTAGCAGCATTTAAATGTAACACTGAAATACCCTAAACAAGGGTAATTCTTGTCTTTGTACTTTTTGCCATAAACTGAGTTGCAGTTTTGAGGAAGGGAGCCCTACTTTCTAGAAGTGAGATAATTAAAGCAGGTAGTTCATTAGACCAAATAAAATATTATCCCTGCTTAACCTATGAAGTGTTTTTCATTTCAACTAATTTACTAGTGAGAATTGAAAGATAGGGAAGAGATGGGAATAGGGCATTTGGACTTGTCAATTTCAAAAGTAAATTTCTAGTTCTATTAAACTGATTGTTAGGGGAAGACTAAAACTAAATCCCTTGTTTCTACCTCCAATCTTTCTTTTCCTAAGGGTTTGTAGTTTCCTATACCCAAAAGGAGTAAAAGCTAGATATTAGCAAAATTGAATATTGAAATTAAACTACAACTTTAAAAATTAGATTTTGTAAATGATTCTTCTTTTATATGTTCACAGTGAAATTCATTAAACAAACAGAAAGCTATGTCCCTTCATTCTTTTTTTTAGGTACTCATCTCCCAATTCAATAGTGAAGCTGCAGCTGTCTAGTTTCCTCTGACCCTTTCTACTGGGTCTACTGAAATTGCCTGGAAATGCCATCAAGTGCGTACCTGCAAAAATTCTAAGTCCAGTGAATATTGTCTGTAATTCATCTTACTTTCATTAGCTACAACTTACAGTATTGTTGATCAATTGCTCTTTGAAACCTTCTTTTCTTTTGATTACAGTAACTTGATGAACTTCTGATGTATTTCTTCTTTAGTTGCTTAGCTGGCTTCTCTTTCTCTACTCACATCTCAAATATTCTTACTCCACAGAGATCAGACATACTTTTCTTACGCTTCCTCAATTCAAATACTATCCGTCTGAATGTTTGGGTTCCCCCACTTTCCAATTTGTTTTTATAACATTTTAAGAAAAGATTCATCTCTTTTGTGTAAGAATAAGATTTTTCTCTCTTAAAAGGGGGTTGGCCTTTACTGGTGCCATATTATCAATTCATTAGCTCATCAAATTCCATGTAAAATATTTTTCTTCCTAAATAAACTGCAAACATGGGTGTCTCTGGTTGAAAGGCTAAATAAGTAAGAGGCAGAATTTATGGGGAAAAAAACCCCTACACTTTATACAATTGGTCAAGAACAGCATAATTTTCAGTTTTTTATTAATCTCTCGAGTTTTGGTTTTATAGAAAATATTTCTTAATTTTTAAGCTGTACAAACAATCACTAGCCTGACATAAGCTGCTAGCAATATGTTGAGAACTTGTGAATTTATATCTCCAGTCCGTATCTCTTTGTTATGTATTAAATTCAATTATATCTTATATACGTGCTATGCATAGTATGGTCCATGGATAGACTGCATGGCCATCTCCCAGGGGCTTGTCAGAATTACAGAATATTAGGTCCCACTCCAAACTTACTGAATCAGAAACTGCATGTGAAGAGGATTCTCTGGTTATCTATATGCACATTAAATTTTTGAGAGGCATTATTTTCCCACATGGATTTTCCATCAACAACCTGCACTCATGAAACTCTCTGTCCAACACATTCAGCATTTCCTTCCATGCACTAGCTTCAACTTACTCTTTCTCCTGATATTTCTATCCTAATAATTGGCTCTACAAATCAACTCAGCTGTCCAAATTCGTTATGTCAGAGACTTCCTCACTTTATCAATCCAGTCACTGAATCCAATTTAATCTACATCTTAAACAGTACTCAAATTCTTCCTCTTTTCAACATGGCAAAGTAGTAATCCAAACCTTCATCATCTCTCAGTTCATCATCTGTATCTCAACAGCTTTCAAATTGGCTCTGTGTTATCCTTGTTCTAATCTGCCTTTCACTTTATACTGGAATTGTTTTTCAAAAGCATGCATCTTATTTATACCCCCCTGATTAAAGGCTTTCACACAAAAACATCTATTTTCACAGCTGCATCAACGGAATCCATATAAAAATATATTATTGATCAGGACACTGATGAATGAATGAAAATAAATGCATGAAATTATTCTTTATTGCCTTTAGGATAAAGATCAAGCAACCTTCCATTTTCTGGTACCTACCTACCTCTTTAAACACTACTCCCACAACTTGTATTTTCCTAAACACATTACCCACTGGGTTTGAAGGATTAAGTCATTTCACACCACTGTTTTTGTAGGCACTAATACCTTTACCTGAATTTCTTCTCCCACTCTTTTGAATTGAAATTATGACTACTCAACCTTTAAGAGTTTTTCTGCCTTTATCAATTATTCTAACCTTTTCCTGATAAATTTTATAACTTTCTGCTTTATGTTCCCACTGTATCCTATACATCTCTTTGTTATAGCAGTTTGAAAATTGCAAGAGTTATAATGTTTATGTCCTTTTTTAAACCATGAGGTCTCTGAAGACAAGAACTGTGTCCTATAGTCCTAACTTAGGGCCTGATGCTTAACAAAACATTTAATAAATGAATGAAATAAAATGAAAGGTGTAAAAGAATTGAGAAACCATAAAAAATGAAAATATAAGAATATTAAATAGCATGAATATATCTTAAAATGGTCAAGGATATATAAAATTGAGGCAAATGATAGGTTAAATATCAGATCAATCAATTATTTAGATTGATATGTGAAAATTGATTCTTAAAGTCCACATACAAAATTTGAAAATATGGGAAATACATGAGTGGAAAGAGAAAGAGAATAAAATGAGGAAGACATTTATTTAGAGATAGAAGGAAGAAAAGGGAAGGGAATGGGGCAAAGGCAACCTCAGTGTGCTTTGTATGCTCATCAAGATAGATCAAAAACAGCAAGGGATATGGCTAGCTAGCAACTGGAATGGCTGTATAAGCTGGCAGCTCTGGTTCATTAAGTGTGTAGCAATTGGAATGGATGCTAACAGTCAGTCTATCAAGTATCATGTGCCTATAAGGGTCATTTGATGTGTTTATTGACAAACGATACTATCTCCTATAGAATATAAACATATCACATTGAAAAATATGGGCATTTAAATAGAAAACAATTGTGTCAATTTAAAAAACACTCAAATTTTATATTCTTTCTTTCAAAAGTTAGGTAACAAATGGGAGAGAAAGAAGTATTTGAGTAGCATGGAATGATTCTAAGGATGAAAGCATATTTCAAGAGACCTCGATAACACACAGAAAATTGTGTTTATGCATGATTAAGGGAATAATAACATTTAAAAGCTAAATAAGTCAGAAAGTCAAAATGTTATAAATGCTACTCAGTCTTTATACCCTAATTTGGACATTGAAGTAGATTGATGGATAAAATGTAAATCTGCTGAAAAACATTGTTACTGATTTCCTTCTCTCCCTTCCAAGAATTTTAAGTGTTAAGAAATGTTCAAAAGGAGCTGAGATGTGGAGAAATGTTTACAGCTTTGCAAGCAAGTAGTAAAAAATATAAAGCCAGTCCTCATATAGCTGCAAAATACATCAAATCCACATTCTCTAGGGTTTACTGGGCACAAGTGAAAATCTAGATTGTAAAATTCTCACATGTAAGGTCACAACTGGGAATACTACTGAATTATACTATCATCTGTTTAAAATTTAAGAAATATAGACAGTAGTCTATGGAGAGTATTTAACATAGAAATTCATATGCTAATACCTGTGTATAATAGCCCATTAGAAGAAACATGGTATCATCATGTTAAAATTATATTACTATATGATGTAGTTATATTTATTCATGGAATAGTAATGTAATCCTATTAACTACTTAAGTAAGATAAAGCAACCAGCCTCCTCTCAAATGTAATCATCACATTGATAAACACTAAAACAAATTTCAGTTCAAGGCAGAAAGTGAAAAAAAAGGATAATATATGTAGTTAAAACCACATGGAAATATTAACTAAAACAAATGTAGTTAGATTCATTGAAATTTCCATACCATTGGGTTTAATGCCCCACAGCCTTAGAAAGGATGACAGAGATGTTTTAATGTTCACACGGATCATACAGAAATACTGGCTGAAAATTCTACATACTTTCCTGGGAAAGAAGATGTTGAACTTAGACACAGGAAAAAATAATAACTTAAGGAAAGACACTCTTCACATAGCATTCATCAAACAATCATGTTTTGTGCACTGTTTCTTAAAATTGAGTCTTTAATTTTTCTATTATATGGCATGTTTTCTCTGTTGATTTCATGGTGCAATTGGAGCTAGACTATCCTAAAATGCTTCCTATTACCTACTAGGATAACCAGTTCTTTTTGAAGTAGGACAGAAGGAAAAACAGCAACCTGAGGCTGCTTGGAATTAGAAATTAGACCTTTCCTGGGTCTTCATTAGAACAGGGAGCTTTCATCAACTTGCCAGAGTGATGGAAAAACCCGACATAAAAACCACAACTTAACTTCAGGCAGTGGTTTTACGATTATGTTCCATGAAATTCAAGGTCTCCATGGAGCTACCTTAAGAGCCACTGGTGATGTGGGAGAGGTGGGAGTGGGATGAATTTGAGGCCAAAAGGCAAGGAGGCCAAGCAGGCAGGTCTCTCCTCCATATTCAACCCCAGGTATATTACATGGAATCTGTCTACTGCTAACTGTATTGGATACAGAAATTCAGCTTAAGATCTTGCTTGAAAATGAAACACATTTCCTGCCTGAAGCATTATCATAATTACCACCTTAAAATCCACCCCCAAAAATGACAAGTTAGTGGGAGGGAAAATATATTCACACTGTCACTAACATCACAGTTGCTGAGTAGCAAAATGAGAATGATATAAATCTGAGAGTGTAACAAAGTATTGCCAAATTTTATAGATGGAAAGAGGCTGAAAAAGTTTTCATATGAAATCCTTCCATTTTCAGGTGAGAACACTGAGGTCCAGAGAGGTTCTGGGATTTATACTACCTTACATGAGTCAGAGGCCCTGCAGGATCCAAAAGGGAACCAGGAAAGGGCAGACATTGTCTTAAGAGAGAGGGGCTAAGCCTAATACAAGGACATTCTATAGAATGAACTGCCTCATAGTATCATATGTTCTCCAACATTGGCAATATTCAAAAAGAGGAAGGGAAACATTGTTTAAGTTTATGAACTATCTACCATGTGGTAAGCTCTTTATGTGGATTAAAAAAAAACACAAAAAATCCTCTTAGCTCAATTAGGCAGATATTATTTTCTGCAATTTTATGTTTAATGAAACAAACTGATGAAGTAACTTATCCAAACTTATAGAGATAACAAGTAGCAGAAATGGAAAATAAACTCAGGTTTTTCTGACTTCAAAACACTCATTCATTTACATTAATAAGAATCTTGCTCACAGAAGATTACTTATTTCTTGTATAGGTTTTTAAGATAGTTGGGTTTGATTACAGTAAAAACCCTAACACTTAGATTCTGTGGGTAGGGGCTAATTTGGAGTGAGTCATCATAAGAAATCTAAATAAATGAGATGCAAATGGAGAAGACTAGAAGCTTGGGAATAAAGGGAGCAAGAACCAAGGAGAATCTAATGCACTGAATAAGGACCAAATTGGAAAACTGAGAAGAACATTTGCCAGCCTTGAAATTACACTGGATCTGTCCTTGCTTATAGTTTCTTTAGTCTTGCAATGGCAGAGAGAAATCTACCAGTAAAGGAGTTCAGATTAATTCTTCAGTTTTCTTGTATTCCATTCAGTATTGATGAGTCATTTTAGACTATAAGATGTGTGTTCAAAAATAGGACACCAGGATTTGAGTTCATACATGACTTTTATCCACTTCCTTCAGTTTATTCACACTTAAAATGGGGAGGCAGTTTCACATTCATAAAATGTTTTTGCCAATTGTCATCATTCACATGGTAATATTTTACATTTGCATATTTTTAAAAAGCATCTTTCTTATTTAATATTTATCTTTATTAAATATATTTTAGTAAATTAGAGAATAGATTATGAATCTCACCAAGTTGACTAGAATTTTGACTTAATCACTTTCCAGCTCTGTGGGGTTGGGCAGTTTACTTCAGCTATTTCCTCATTTACAAAATGGGAATAATGATAGGTTTATTACAAAGATTAAAAGATTCAGTGACTCAAAGTGTTTAGAACAGAGCCTGGTATAAAATATAATTGCTAAATAATTGTTAGTTGTTAGTATTTAAAAATATTTTCTTGAAAATTATATCAAAGTTTGAGAAATAAAAATACAGTACGAAGTTTCAAGAGTTAATTTGCAGAATCACAATTTTATTGCAATGTACCAGATATGTTCAAATATAATGGTTCAAATCTAATGGCACAAAATTAAACTTCAGGCTTTGCCACTATTATAAATTAATATATTTACTTAAACAACTATGAAATCTGTTAATATATGTATGGAATATACTTGGCATGAAAAGGGACTGAACTATTTCAGTAATCACATATTTTATTGAAGAGCCTTTGGGGTATTTTAATATTCAAATCAGTTGAATATTTAGCAGTAATAATGTAAGATGAATATTTGTACAGGCACTTGCTCCTTTAACAGCAGACATTATAGTCAAGCTATTACCCAGAAATAATGGAAAGGTTTTTTAAAGCACTGTCAAAAGGGAGGCTTTTACAGGTTAGCATTTTATTCTGATACCATGTATTTTCATAAATGATTGCAATCCTTAAATTACGAAACATTAATCACCAACTTTCACACTATTTCATTTTCAAGTAAATTCATCTATCTTATTTTAAGCACATTACCAAGAACAATCATCCTATGGTCGATTGTTCAGTTTTAATGATCAAAATAATTTTGAAGAGATGCACCAAATTTTTGACACATCAACCATGTGAGACTGGGTTTCTAAATAAAACAGTTTTTTTGGAACTTTCATTTTTATACTCTGTTAATGTTTGCCATGTGTATATTGCCTAGCAAAAGCTCAGATCTACATGACTTCCTTTTTATGTATAAATTGTATTTCATAGTATTAACACAACAGTACAGGCAGTGTTCATCTGGGGAATTGTTACATGTCCCTGAAGAGGACAAAGCTACTCGAACTCATGCTTTAAAATACCCCCTAAAGTATGCTATAATCATACAGAAATGCTGGCCTGGTATGATTAATTGCTTAATTTTTATATTTTTACTTTTAACACAAAAAGCAACAAATGCTCTCCTTGTGTTAAAGGATGCAAATCTCAATTACTGCATGTGTTTCAGGAAGATGGAATAGACTTGAGTAATATTATTTTCTTGTATCCTGTTTTATAATGAAAATAGTACAGCAGCCATGTAGCAGAGGCACCCTTGAACAAAAACAAAATGAAATGCCACTTTTTTTGGGTTTTATGTAAAATTACCTTCAGAATACTCTCATTTGAAAACATTTGGCCAGTTACCACATATAGTGGTTCTGGCCAAAAGCACACAGGTGTGTTACTTCCCTGTAGTTTGTTTTATTTCTTTAGCCCTTGGAAAACACCAGAAGGGGTTCTATTGTGCATGCAGGTGTGATCACCTACTGTGGTGTATAAATTGTATTTTCTTTTAGATGAGCAGGAAAGGAAAGGGGAGAGTGTTTTTGAGCATTTACTTCCTAGCTTGCCCACTAATTAACTTGGTGGTCCACTTTGGGAAAATAACAACTTCTGCATTTTCAGCTTCTCCTGGTAAACATATCCCACTTCCTTCTCATCCACAGAACCTTATTTTGTGACACTATATTTAACAAAATATCGAATAGAGCAGGTAAGAAATATTTCTTGTCCATAAGGAACTGGCATATTTGTGGACAATCGCTGCTGTCTCCCTGACCCAAAAGGCCTATTAATGGGTCAGGAAAGGCATTTGCTTTTTCCAAACCTTATTGTGGAATGACAGTAAGAAATCATTGAGTAGTTGATGGTAATTTACAAGTGACTTTCACAGCATCCCCAGAATTTAGACTGACAGCTCCCCCACGATCTGCTAAATTTAGTATCATTTCCCCTTGTTTATAGATACAGATAGAGTTCAGGAAGTTTGAATGTTTTTCTTAAATCAGCTAATAAGTCATGGGGTTCAGACTCCAATGCCTATGAAAGAGTTTACATCTAGAGTTATTTCCATATACCATGACATAGAATTGGGCATGGATGGTGGGTAGCCGGGAAGGGACAGGGAGGTCAGTGGCATCATTGGGAAAGGTAACTCAGAAAGAAAATATTAAAGGGTTGAAGCATTCCTTGAAAATGAAAATCACTACCATAACTTGCTAAGATCTCTAAGCCAGATCCTGTGCTTGGGCACTTAATTACTTCATTAAATACCCACAAAATATATGAATTTGGGTGTTTTTACAGCCCTATTTTTACCTATGAGGAAATGGAGCCTGGAAAGTTAAGAATTTCTGTAAACTCCTGTGGCTCTGGAGTGGTAGGATTAGGATAGTTCACATATATTTCTCCTACCTCTCAGGAGAGTTCTTCCCTCAGCCTCACTCATTGTTTTGTAATAGTTTCATAAATCACAGTTGGACAGATCTGGGAATCACTTTAAATGTAAGGAATCATCATAATTGAAAAATTTAAGGTACATGATTCAAAAGTTGTTCTCATTAATGCTAGTTTAACTGTTTGATTCTTTCAAATACCGTGTCAGCAATTCATAATTTCTAAGATGGCACTCTTATTTCGTGTAAGTACATTTCAGTGAGTCCTGATGTAATGCTGTTAGAAGAGAACTGTTTATAGCAATCTGTCTTCCTAGACTGATTATCTAGGTATTCTATATAAATTATGTATTGATACAGAAATGAATTTAGTCTTGAAATATAAAACCTCTGCAGAAAAACATGAAGCATTCCCAAAAAGCATTTAACATTTCTGAATGTCACAAATGTTTATATGGTTCTGTGTCTTCCCAGGCAATGGTAGCAAAAAATATACACATCTATAGAGTCACAGTTAAAAGATATATTAAATCACAGATGGAAAATTAAAAAAATACTTAAAAAATAAGTTCTATTATGCTATTAGGATGTTCGAAAGGAAAAAAAATGTTAAATTCTCTAAACGGAATGAGTGGAAGTTAATGATGCTGTGAATAGGCCAAATAACTGCAAGTAATTTCTTTTTAAAGGCAAGGTATTAGTATACATTCAATTGTATAGCACCAAAGTAGAGAAAAACACAGTAAAATAAGAGCTTTTTAACATGGACAATTTAAACTTGTATTTTTTAACCTGCCAGGAAAATTGCATCACACACACATCAGATCTAGTTGATGTGACAAAGGCTATGGTGGTGGCATGGACTTTATGTCCTTGCCTATGACAGTGCCCTGCCACATCAGCGTCTGTCTCTGTTGTAATTGAATTTGCATCTGGAAATTTACCTTAAATATATAACCTTTTTTTTAATCATCTCTGATATTCCAAGCATAAACCCAGGAAACAAGTGAGACTGATTCAAGTACGACCAATTTTAATGAGATACAATGAAAGATATTTAACAGAAAGAAATTAAAACTAGAGTTTAAAAACAGGTTAGAAATAATTGGTATGTTTTATTGAACATTTATTATATTTCTAGCACTAACAATTTATTTTATAATAATCTTATTGAAACCTTACAACAAAATGAAGTCCATTTAATTGTTATTCCCACTTCACCAATGAGAAAATATGCATTTACTCAAGCCACATATATAACCAATAGAACCAAAATATAAACCTGGATAATTAAACATCAGAACCAGGGTTGTTTTACTCTTTGTTATCCAACTGTGGAGTAGAAATTCTTCAGGAGCATTCTGCTTTTCAAATTTAACTACACTTGCCTTGGTTATCACTTTTTTTTCCACTTTCTTTACTGACATACAGAGAGGAAGCAATGGAATTAAAACATTTTATATTTAAAATAAAGCCATAAACTATTTCAAGGACACCTATCTACAATACTGAATCAATCTGGACAACTGTGAACATATGAAAGTATTTTCATCATTGCAGCATAGATATGATATCATTTTTATATAACCTTATACAATATATAACAGTATAACACCATCGTATTAATAAGTATACTTCTGGGTATAATATTTCCCAGGTCACTTATTTTTACTTGCTCCCTGAACCATACGTAGTTAACAAAGCACTGTTTTAGGTGTTTATGATTACCACTCAAAGCTGCTTCCACCTGCTGGTGGTACTCCCTTATAATGAAAGTAAAAAGATTTTTTTTTTAATTGAAGTATCATTGATATACAATGTTATATTATATTGGTCTCAAATACACAACACAGTGATTCAACAGTTGCCCAAATTATTAAATCCTTACCCCCTCTAGTGTGGTTACTGTATCAACATATAAAGATGTCATAGAATCATCGACTACATTCTTCATGCTGTACTATCGTCGCCATGACCAATTAATGATTGCAAATTATTGTGCCTCTTTATCCCCCTCACACTCCCAACCCACCCACTTCAAGTCCTCCCCCATGGTAAGCACCAGTCCATTCTCAGTGTCTACAAGTCTACTGCTGTTTTGTTCATTCTATTTTGCTTTGTATTTATTTTCCACAAGTAAGTGAAATCATATGGTATTGGTCCTTCTCCACCTGGCTTATTTTAGTGAGCATAATACCCTCTAGATCCATCCATGTTGTTGCAAATGGTAGGATTTCTTTTCTTTTTATGGCTGAATATTATTCCGTTGTGTATATGTACCACATCTGCTTTATCCATTCATCTATTAATGGATACTAAGGTTGCTTCCCTATCTCGGCTATTGTAAATAGTGAAGCAGTAAACATAGGGGTGCATATAGCTTTTCAGACCAGGAATTTTGTTTTCTTAGAGTAAATTCCTAGAAGTGGAATTACTGGGTCCAATGGTTTTTATATCTTTAGTGTTTTGAGGAACCTATATATTGCTTTCCACAATGATTGAACTAATTTACATTCCCACCAGCAGTATCAGAGGGATCACCTTTCTCTGCATCCTCATCAGCATTTGTTGTTCCTAGTCTTTTCGATAGTGGCCATCCTAACTGGTGTGAGGTGATACTTCACTGTGCTTTTAATTTGCATTTCCCTGATGATCAGCGATGTGGAGCATCTTTTCATGTGCCTGTTGGCCATCTATATTTCTTCTTTGGATAAACGTCTTCCAAATCCTCCACATATTTTTTAATCAGGTTATTTGCTTTTTTGGTGTCCAGATATATGAGCTCTTCATATATTTTGGATGTTAACCCCTTGTTGGATAAATAATTTATGAATAAATTCTTGCAGACTATATACAGGTTGTCTTTTTGTTCTGCTGATGGTGTCCTTTGCTGTACAGAAGCTTTTTAGTTTGATGTACTCCCACTTGAACATTTTTCATTTGTTCCTATTGTCTGAGGAGATATGTCCAGGAAAAGATTGTTCATGCTTATGTTTAAGAGATTTTTGCCTATATTTTTTTGTAAGAGTTTTATGGTTTCATGACTTACATTCAGGTCTTTGATCCATTTTGAATTTACTTTTGTGTTTGGAGTTAGGCAGTAATCCAGTTTCATTCTCCTACATGTAGTTGTCTAGTTTTCCCAACAACAGTTAATGAGGAGGCTGTTTTTCCCCCATTGTATATTTATGGCTCCTTTATCATATATTAATTGACCATATATGTGTGGGTTTATATCTGTGCTATCTTTTCTATTCCATTGATCTATGAGTCTGTTATTGTGCCAGTACCATATTGTTTTGAATAATGTAGCTTTGTAGTATAGTTTGAAGTCAGTGAGTGGAATCTCCCCCAGCTTTTTTCTTTCTCAGAATTGCTTTGACTATTTGCAGTCGTTTGTTGTTCCATATGAATTTTTTAACTATTTGTTCTAGTTAATTGAAAAATGCTGTTGGAATTTTGATAGGGATTGCAGTAAGCCTGCAAATTGCTTTGTACAGGATGGTCATTTTGACAATATTTCTTCCTATCCATGAATATGGTATAGATTTCCACTTATTTGTGTCTTCTTTAATTTCTTTCAGGAGTGTCTTACAATTTTCAGAGTACAGGTCTTTCACCTCCTTGGTTAGGTTTATTCCAAAGTACTTTATTCTTTTTGATACAATTGTAAATGGAATCGTTTTCCTAATTTCTCTTTCAGCTAATTGTTAGTATATAGAAATGCAACAGATTCCTGTGTATTAATTTTGTATCCTGCAACTTTGTTGAATCCAGTTATTAGTTCTAATAGTGTTTTTGCAGAGTCTTTAAGTTTTTCTATGTATAAAATCATGGCATCAGCAAATACTGATTGTTTAAATTCTTCTTTACCAATTTGGATGCCTTTTATCTCTTTGTGTTGTCTGATTGCCATGGCTAGGAATTCTGGTGCTATGTTAAATAAAAGTGGTGAAAGTGGACATCCTTGTCTTGTTCTGATCATAGAGAAAATGCTTTCAGTTTTTCACCAAGTATGATGTTAGCTGTGGGCTTGTTGCATATGGTCTTTAATAGGTTGAGGTATGTATCTTCCAAGCCCATTTTATTGAGAGTTTTTATCATGAATGGATGTTGAATTTAGTCAAATTTTTTTTCAGAATCTATTAAAATGATCATGTGTTTTTTATCCTTGTTAATGTGGTACATGATATCGATTGATTTACAAATATTATACCACCCTTGCATCCCTGGAATAAATCCCACTGGGTCACGATGAAGGATCCTTTTGATGTATTTTTAAATTTGGTTTGTTAATATTTTGTTGAGGATTTTTGTATCTATGTTCATCAGGTATATTGTATAATTTTCTTTTTTTGTAGTGTCTTTAGCTGTTTTTGTATTAGAGTGATGCTGGCCTCAAAGAATTGAGTTTGGAAGTAGTCCCTCCTCTTCTACTTTTTGGAATACTTAAAGAAGAATAGATATTAGCTCTTCTTTAAATGTTTAGTGCTATTAAGCTGTGCAACTATCTGGTCGTGGATTGGTCCCATTTGGAAGTTTTTGATTACCATTTCAATTTCATTACTGGTGATTGGTCTGTTTAGATTTTCTGCTTCTTCCTGGGTTATTCATAGAAGGTTGTATTTTTTCAGGAATCTGTCCATTTCATCTAGGTTGGCCAGTTGATTGGAATATAATTTTCCATAGTAATCTCTAATTATTCTTGTATTTCTGTGGTATCTGTTGTGACCACTCCTTCTTTTTTGATTTTGTTTATTTGTATATTTTTTTCTTGATAAGTCTGACTAGTTGTTTATTTTGTTTATTTTCTCAAAGAACCAGCTCTTAGTGTCATTAATATTTTTCTATCTGTTGTTTTATTGTTTTCTATATTTATTTCTTCTCTGATCTTTATTACTTCCCTCCTTCTAAGTTGGTGTTTCATCTGTTCTTCTTTCTCTAGTTTCTTTAATTGTAAGTTTAGACTGTTTATTTGGGATTGTTATCATTTATTGAGGTAAGCCTCTATTGCTATGTACTACCCTCTTAGAGTAGCCTTTGAGGTGTCCCACAAATGTTGCACTGCTATATTTTTGTTTTCATTTGTCTCCATGTATTGATTTATTTCTGTTTTAATTTGGCAATGGATCCACTGATTATTTAGAAGTATGTTGTCTAGCCTCCAAGTGTTTGTAGGTATTTTAATTTTCTTTATGTAAATTATTTCTGGTTTTATACCATTGTAGTCTGGGAAGTTGTGTGACACAACTTCAATCGTTTTGCATGTGTTGAGGCTTTTTTTGTGGCCTATAATGTGATCCATTCTGGAGAACATTCCACATACACTTTAAGAAAATGTGTATCCTGTTGTCTTTGAGTGGAGTGTACTATAGATGTCTATTAAGATCATCTGATCTAAGGAATTGTCCAGGGCCTCTGTTTCCTTACTTATTTTCTGCCTGGTTGATCTGTCTTTTGGTGCGAGTAGTGTGTTAAAGTTTCTTACAATGAAAGTGTTGCAGTCTATATCCCCCTTTAATTCTGTGAGTATTTGTTTTACAAATTTAGGTGTACCTATGTGGGTGCATAGATATTTATAATGGTTATATCCCCTTGTTTGACTCATGCCTTTATCATTATGTAATGTCCTTCGTTGTCTCTTGTTACTTTCTTTGTTTTGAAATCTATTTTGTCTGTTATAAGAACTACTACTCCTGTTTTTTTCTCCCTACTGTCTGCATGAAATATCTTCTTCCTTCCCTTCACTTTTAGTCTGTGTATATCTTTGGATATGAAATGAGTCTCTTGTAAGCAGCACATAGATGGGACTTGTTTCTTTATCCATTTTGCCACTCTATGTCTTTTGATAGGTGTATTTGGTCCATTGACATTCAAGGTGATTATTATAGATATGTACTTACTGAGACTTTATTGATTGTTTTTTTTTTTTTGGTAGCTCCTCTCTGTTCCTTTCTTCCTCCCTTATACACTTCTCTTGTTAGTTGATGGTTTTCTTTAGTGATGCAGTTGGATTCCTCTTTTTTAATTTTTGTGTATCTATTATAGGCTTTAGGTTTGTGTTTACCAAAGGTTCTACAGTAGCTTTCTGACTATGCAACAGTCTATATTAAGTTGCTTATTGTTCTGCTTCAAATTCAATCTAGAAGTACTTTTTTTCTTCTTCCTCCTCCATGCTTTACGTATTAGATGTCATAACCTACATTTTTTGTGTAGCCCTAAATTGATTTTGAGTATAGTTGGTTTTGCTGCTTTTGTTTTGCTTTAATTTCATACTTGCTTGGTAATTAACTGGTCTGCTACCTTTACTGTGGCTTTAATTTTGCTTGTGAGAACTATTTGGCCTTAGGAACATTTCCATCTGCAGCAGTTCCTTAACATATCCTGTAATGCTGGTTTTGTTTTTATAAATTCTTTAAGACTTTATCTGGAAATTGTTTACTTTATGCTTCAAATTTGAATGATAATCTTGCTGGGTAGAGGATTCTTGGTTGGAGATATTTGCTTCAATACATTATTTCAAGCCACTCCCTTCTGGCCTGCAAAGTTTCTGCTGAGAAGTCTGTTGATAGCCTGATGGGGTTTCCGTCGTAAGTAATCTTTTTTCTCTCTCTGGCTACTTTCAGAACTCTCTCCTTATCCTTAATCTTTACCACATATGTCTTGGTGTTGTCTTCTTGGGGTTCCTTTTGCTAGGGGCTGTCTGAACTTCTATGACTTGAGTGTCTATTTCCTTCCCCAAATTGGGGAAGTTTTCAACAATTACTTCCTGAAAGAGACTTTCTATCCCTTTGTCTCTCTCCTCCTTCTGATACCCCTATTATTTGAATATTGTTTCATTTAGATTGGCCACACAGATCTCTTACCATTCTTTTATTCCTAGAGATCCTTTTTCTCTCTTTCTTAGCTACGTTGTGTTCTTGTTCTCTAATTTTCATGTCTTTGATTCTCTCTTCTACTTGCAGCAATCTACTACTCATTCCCTCCAGTGTATGTTTCATTTCAGTTGCTGTATTGCCAAGCTCTGAGTGGCTCTTTTTCAGCTTTTCTCTCTCTTTGTTGAGGTCTTCCCTGAGATCTTCAATAGTTTCCTGCAAATCAGTGATCATATTTATGGCTTTTATTTTGAACTCTTTTTCAAGAAGATTGGTGATCTCTGTTTCACTTAGCCCTCTTTCTGTTGTCCTGCAGTTTGGTTTGGAACATATTTCTCTACCTCTCACTTTGTCAGGGTTTCTGTGTGTCTTCTTTTTTGTTAGATGGATCTATTATGTCTCCTCTCCTCGGGAGAAATAGGTTCATGAAGATGGCATCATGTGGTGTCTAGAAGCTCAGGACTCTTTATTTTCCAGAGCCTGGTTCCACTTTGCAGGAGCCCCAGCTGCTGTTGGTGTGCAGTGAGCATGGCTGTCTTTCTGCCTGTCTGCCAGCAGTGGTCTGAGTCTGCAGCACCAGCAGTTCGCCTCAGCTGCCTATGTGATCAGAGCCAAGGCAGGTGCTGAGTTGTTATTGAAGGGGCTGCCCTCTGCCTGCCCTGCAGTAATGGCAGAGCTTCAGGTTTAATATGGTAGGTGGGGCCGCTGTGAAGCTCTGGGGCAGGGTGGGATGTGCAGCACCAGGGTTGGACACTCACTGGGAGGAAGGAGCTCTTGGAGTTGGCTCCAGTAAGCACCTCCCTAGTTGGGCTGAAAGAGGGCTATGAAAGCTGGGAGAGTCTCTGTCTTCCCGAGAGCAGCAAAGGCAGATACTGCTGCTGGGCCAAGTGGGTTGGCTTGCTGGTAGTATATGCAGGGTGGCACCTCAGGGCTGAGTTACCAGTGAGGGGGATGGATCATCTGGGGCTCCTGAGATTTCCCCAAATTTTAGGATGTTGGGCTGACGGAGGAGGGCTGGGTAGGTACCATCTACCTGTGCTTTCTCCTGAGGAGAGGGCTCCATCCATCCTTTCCCCTCTAGCAGCCCTCCCACTGCTGGCAAGTCTTTCAACCTGCTATCTCTGCTTTGGGACCAGCAGAGCATTCCTGTCCTCCACAAGGGGCTGGAGCCTCAGCCTCCCAGAGTGTTCTATCTGTTCCTGCTGTCCAGCACCACCGTGCAAAACCCAATGCAATGTGGATTCACGCTCCCAGAGCACATCTCCAGGGCCAGGTGTGCAGTGCTCCTGGGCTCCTACCCCCTCCGCGCTCTGTTCCTCTTTCTCCTGCCTGTGGGCTGGGAGGGTAGAGGGCTTATGTCCCACTCAATTGCATGTCTGCCACTTTACCCTTTTCTGTGTGGTTTCTCTTTTTCCCAGGTGTAAGTGGTCTGTTTTGCAGTCTTCAAGTCATTTTCAGGGTTAGTTTTATGTGCTGTAGTTTCTTCTTTTATGTGTTTGTGGGAAGAGGTTTCTGCCCTGCCTTCCTACTCCACCATCTTTTTCCCACCCCAAGAATTATTTTTCTAAGCATATTTTCTAGCTTCAGTAATTTTTAGCCGTTTTCTAAATACTATGCCTTTATAGGTCAGACCTTAGCAAAAACGTCACACAACTTGTAAGTAATTTAGGGAGCTTTTAAAGGTTTAAAGTAAGCATCTAACTGAGGCTATTAACCACTGTGCTATAGTGGCTTCCTACTTTGAAAATTCTTTAACTAAGTCTGTTACATCCATGAAGTTGAATATTCTGCAGTAGTAAATTCAGATAAGCTGGTTCTGTACAACTGGCAAGGATAAAAATCCATTACACAGTGTTAAGATAAAAAAACAGGTTGAAAAACATTATATAAATAAATAATATGATTACATTTATTTGAACAACAAATTATATGTTAATATGTTTAATCTGAGATTGGAGCTGGGTTTATTCCCATGAAGAGTTCATGCTCCTTCCATTAAACCATGATGCTTCAATAAAAAGTAGTTTTCAAAGTCAAGGGAGCTATTCAATAAGTCAGGAGACTTAGCTGAGATACTGTGTTCTGCCACTGAGCATAAATGCTCAAGCATATTGTTTTAAATCTCTGTTATATAATATCTCCATTTGCAAATGATTTCTGATAAAAAAACATTGGAGTACAAAGATGAAGTAAATTATCTCTGTCTTCAAAAAGTTTGTAATCTTTTAAAATAATTACTTCATTAGTGAGCACTGATAGTAATTGAGGTAAAGCATGCAAAGATCTTTGTGTTCCATGAAACATTAGAAAATACAGGGAAGATGTTACCATGGATGCTCCATGAATCAACATATTTTAACAAAATAAAGAGATCCCAGTGTAACACTAAAGCAAGGCCTGAATACAGGAAGGGTAAGTTTTTGAGCTATACAATATTCAAGTCACTGAAGATTCTACTATTGAGTAAAGAACAAGGAGAACATTCACAGCTAATAGTTGTATGAGTCAGATTATATTAAATTCTATAATATGAATATAAACAAAATAAACTGTGAGTGAAATGAAAGGGAAATGTTTTCAAAGAAAGAAGGCAGTAGAATCTGATCTAGACTTTGAAAAATTATTAAGACTTTATCAGGTAACAATGTACAGAATGGCCATTCCAGGCAAACAGAACAGAATGAGTCAAGTCATGGAGGTGGAATAGACCGACAATTCCAGAAAACATCAAATTATGTGATATGATTTTAGTTCAGTATATGCTGAAATGACAGTAGATGATAACTACTGATGTTGTGAGAAATATGAGTATTATGCTCGGAAAGAGTTTCATTCTTCTAAGTATTTAGAAGCCATTAAAGTTTATGATCAGGGGAGTGACATGCACATTTCTCCATTCCAAACAGAGTACTATGAAAGCAAGATAAAGTCTAGTTAACACATGTAGTAGTTTCTGTAGATGTCTAGACACGAGATCATGCCAGCAACAATGGGAAAGTAAGCAAGAGAAAATATGAGGTATTTCACAGGTAGGCTCTTGTTAAAGCTATAAAATGAAGAATTGAATTTGTTCAGGCTTCTAATTTTCTAACATTAGTCCAGTCTGCATTTAACAGTAGAACCTCTTAGTGTTGAAGAGAAACAAACAAACAAACAAAAAAAACAAGTCCTTTATGTTCCTGGATACCAGTTCACTAGTGTGATCAACAGGATAAAGAGGATTATGAAGAATCCCTGAAGGATACAAAGCATAATAGAGAAACTCAGCAATTTGATAACAGAATGAACATATCAAGGAATAAAAAATCAAGGACCTATCTTCTCATATTAAGTGCAAATACCAATAGCATGCTAAGAATGTAGAGAGATCTTCAAATTCACAGAAATAATGTGATTCTTTTATGAGCAGAAAGGTCTAAAGACTAATTCAGTTTTTACTTGCACTGATAATTGTTGATAATTCTAGCAATATATTTAAATAGAGTTTCTGATGAGATAAAATGCTGGTTATAGGCATTTAACTCAGAAATGTACTTGCTATATATTTTGAGGTAAATGAAAAAGTAGTATTCAATATACACAGCTGTGAGACATAATTACTAGATACATATGCAACTGAAAAGAAATATTAAGACATATACAAAATCTTCAATAATTTCATTTCCTGAAAAGTTAACTATTTATACCATATATTTTTACTCTTACCTATTTGTTATCTATAGATTCTCTGTGACATATTATAATTTCCAGACACAAAATACATTTGGAACTCCTTGATGGCACAGGCTTTGTCAAGGTCCTTTCCTGAATACCATGTAGTGGCTCACAAAGTGCTAGATGATAATGCAAGCCAGATAAACAATTGTTACATTAGAGGGAAGAAAATTCCCAGATGAATCGGCACAGTAGCCTACAATCACAGAGAGTGAACCATCCTAAGGAACCATTCCCCACAAGGACTGCATTCGTAGTGCCCAGAAGCCAGCACTTAAGCACCACTTAAATAAAAACACCTTCTTGAATGAACTGCCAACAATAGACCCTGAGTATAAAATGGAAATGGAATGGATGCTGATTATGATGAACTTGTCAGCCTGCTAACCCTTGGCAGTTAAACTGGCAAGTGCAAAAAAGAAAAAAAACAGAGAACAAGTCCATCAAATTTGAACCTTATTGCAAGGAAAGAAATTGGGAGTGTTTGTGTGTGTGTGTGTGTGTGTGTGTGTGTGTGTGTGTGCACATGCATGTGTGCATGTGCATGCATTCTAAGAAGGAAGACCTAATGACATTACAGGGTTCTTGAAATATGTGACTAAGTATATACAGATTATGAGAAATATAAAAGAAAACTCTAATTGCAATTGTGAAAACAGAACTTTAAATTTGATTAACTATTAAATCCAACTAAAATGACATCTTTCAACTATTTTTAGGACATCATCTTCATAATCTTCAACATTCCTCTATCCACTAAAAACAAATCAAAGCAGGCTATCCCCTCTCTGGCCATCACTTTAATAATCTGGTTTCTGTTTAGTTTCATTCATGTATTGGCATGTTTCAGGTAGCCAATGCCACTTGAAAGATTTGATTGGACTTTGTTATAAAAGGAGCATTTGCTTGAGAATATCAATTTCCCTACAAACAAAGTAGCATTTATTTAACCTACAAATTAAATTAAACCTGACATAATTAAAAATAAACTCTATGTATATAGTTTATCTTTGGCCATCAATTATTTTCTACACTTGTTTGTACTAGATTAGATTCCAATCCTATTGTCTCCAAAATTTGTCCTTTATTTCCCTCTTCTGTATCATTAGGTACTCTTCTAGCATGTTTTTCAAAGATTTAGAGTTCTTCTTCATATGTTTAATGCCCAGTTAGTGTGTACCTATAGTACTTTGTCATCTTGATTGCAAATATTCAGGACTTTATACTTAATATTTTTACATTACTTCTAATCCATATTTTCTCTTGTCTTCTACAGTACTCTTTTTATCTCCTAATGTGTATAGTCCATTAATAAAGTATGTTTCCCTTCTTGAATTGTTTGCATAAGCACAGACTGAGCTAAAATATGGATAGCAAGGAACACTGATGTCCAAAGCGAAATGCTAAGTCACTTACGTGCTATTGCTTCCAAGAAAGTAGTCAAACATTGGGTTTGTGACCCCAGACCAATTCCCACTTTAGGGTACATAATGTGATTACTGTTGAAGGGACTGGGAAATGACATCTTACATTTTTCTGAGCAATGTTTGCAGTTCTGTAGGGTACATCTCTCACATCATGGGAAAGCAGTGCATGGCAATTTCTGAGCCACAGACACAAAGGAAAGATACTATGTCTGTTCTGTTTCTCAAACAGCAGGGAGAGGTGAGGTGGCCGTGTAAGGCATCATCCACACTTCTTGGGATTGTCAGAGCACAGGGGCAGGAGTATTTCATGTGCAGCATTTGCAGACCATGATGGAGACCAAGCCAGCCTAGGATGACTTAGAGCATCCCATCTTAGGAAACTACTTTTTGAGCCATTGTGAACCTACAGGAAAAATAGAATGAGAGAGGGAAGGCAAAACAATTCAGCCAGTGACTGTATAACCTGCATAAGGAGGTATGCAGTTGGATACTCAGTGAAGATATGTCTAAGGAAAACATTTGACAAAGCATTACTTTTGAACATTCACCAAGCACAGAGAACACTACCATGAGATCATAATAGTACAAATCAAAAAACAACTGCTTATCTCACCTTATCCCATCCTCTACCTCAACAACACCAGAAAGTTCAGAAATCACATAAGTACTAGACAAGGAAATAGAGAAATAAAAGTTACCTGCCAATTTCTGTACCATTCTTCCCTTGACTAAAAGTTCAAAATATGTCAAAGCTGGGGGAATAAAACCTGGAATTTTTTCTATTACACTTGCATAGAAATGGTAGATACATTAGTTCCTAACATACATGTGATTGCTGACTAAATGTAACCAGGGCACTTTTATTACTTTAGACCATCCAGGAAATTCAAAAGGTCTATCACTGGTATCACCCAACATGCTTGCTCCCTAAAGTGGTTTCAAACAAGCATAAAGGGTAGGGATGGGGATAAAACTGTTTTGTGCTGCACTCTGGAGAGTTTCACTTTTTTAAAGCGTACCTAGTCATATATACATGAATCCACATTTATTTCTCTATTCTGGGGCGGCCTACCATGCCACATATCCCTAAGAAAAGGTATCAGTCTAGAAAAGGTGTCTAGTCCACTGTGTTACCTAATCTAGTTTAGGCTATGAAGGCTCGTTCTCTGCCATCTGTACATGAGCACAGCTGCCCTGAATTCACTCGTGAGCTCTCTTTACAACTTTTTTTTTTTACCCAGGAATTAGTAATCTTTGGATTATCTCATACTCCCCTTTCTCCTCTTTTAGTCTTTCCGATACTCTTCACAAATCATTTCGTTTATAAAATCTTCTTTGAAATGATTAATTGTTTTGTTTTTCCACTCAGGGCCCTGACAGACTCACTAACTCTAGTTTGCATATCATATGAATATATTCATATAAACATAAATCTTGTAGAGTAACATTTAAGTTAATGTACATTTTCTTATACATTCTTCACAAATAGTTTATAAATATCTTCAGGATGAAATCAAAGATCAATTTGACTCAAGTAAACCAAACAAAAGTCCAGTTGAACACAGAATTTCTAAAAATACAATAATAAAATATTAGCACAAAGGTGCTGACACTGCTAAGAATCATACTGTTATATATTTGCAATTACATGCTATTTGAGGTTTGTATGTTTAACCTTTCAACATAATTCTGACCTTGTTCAGCAAAGAATAACTGCATTAGAAGTGAAATCTGTTCTTTTTATAGTTGGTGCAAGAAAGTTCTTTGAAATCTCTTTACTGGTTTGAAAGTAAAATATATAAATGATTTTGCAGAAGTGTATCTTAACAGAAGAATCAAGTATTACAGAAGAAAATCTTTAACATTATGTCAAATTATCTATTTAAAACTAGAAACAAGTTTGAAAAGTCAATGCACATCCTATTTCTACTTGCAGGGCATCCCAATATGACATATTTCATAAGTTTCTCTATTACCAGCAACAGATCAAATTCAATATCAAAAATGGAAAATCCTGAAGAGATTGTGTGGGAGACATTAGAACAAAATTAGGTAATTTCGTATCAATGGATCTACAAAGTTTTTGAAACAATATCTTAAAATGATAACATGAGTCCAGGTGTATTTTGGGGGACTGTGAGAAAATATGACTTCATCAGATGTTAGGAATTCCTTTGCTAAATGAATAAAATGTGCTCAAATCTGAAATAATATACTTGGGAAGAAAGAAAAGCATCAATGGAAAAATACAATGATGTAAAAGGGAAAATGGAGACAAATTCAAATGTCTTAAAAGAAGATTAATGGGGAAAAAAACTACATTTCTGATTGTCAAATAAGTCGTTTAACCACATAGCTCATTCTCACATATAAAAATATATAAATACTAGGCTTAGTCCTAAGGAATATAAATGCTCTATAATTGATCAAAGGGTAAGTTTTGAGAGAGAGTAAATATTTAAACTCTAGTAAAGTGAATTTGACACTTAAAGGATGAAATGAAAATTAATATTTTGAAGTTGCATCAAGAGGAACAAAACTAAGAAGATGAAGAAAAAAATTGAGAGAAGTGTATATGCTTACAGTTTTACGATATTTTTCCTGAGGTAAAATATACAAAGAAAAATAAACTGGCTTTAGAAAGATACGATTCTCCTAATCAATTCAGTGACATTGAGTTTAGGTCACTGAAATCCTTCAAAATGATAAATAAATTATATGTTCTAGATTATACCCAGATAAATGACCTGAAGCAATAAGCATCTATTTTAGAATAGATTAGAGCAGGTAAATGATTCCATTTAGTCAACAGTAAATGAAATAATCTTTACTGGTTTAAAACCTTTTGGCCATTGCAGAGAAAAAAGTCAAAGGAAAATTATATACAAACCTTTTGCAATGGTAAGGTACTTTTATAGAACTTCTACAGAGTTCTATATGCATATGATAGTTTAATTAGAATAAAAACAATTTGAATATGCCAGACATTAAAAAAAAAGAAAATATTAATTCAAAATAAGGGCATTTTCCAGGAAGAAAACTCAATGTATCACAAATGAATTCTAATAAAATGGCCAGAGGTCTATAGAAAGAAACAAAGAAAAATACTATGGGCAAAAATAGTGGAATGCTCTATTACAGACTATGTAGGCTTCAGTCTGTGACCTATAAACATCTATCCCCCTTCAAATTCTATCATTTTCAAATAGGCAGAATGCTACACAGATTGTAAGAAAAGATTACCACCCTCCCACACTTACCATGAAAAAACAAAACAAAACAAATAAAACTCAGATTACTTTAAATTGAGCATTCTCGTATTCTTGGTCTCAACCCAAGATCATTTTAAAGATTAGTTTTTGCCGTTTTCTCTTTTTTTTCCATACCAGCAATCTGTTCTTAGCCTTTTAAATATCTTCTCAACTATTTCAGCAAGCTTTTCAAACATACAGAGGAAAATGAGATTTAATATTAGTAAGATATCCAAAGTTAAATCCTTAGAAAACAATTCTAATATTTACTTGAGTACCTCTTGTAACCCAGTATGTAAGAAAAACAAAAAGTAGAATAAAAATAGAGTTAAAAGCTAAAGAAAGGTCATTTGATTCCAATTAGTAGTTTTGTTAGATGATCCTATTTCCTAAAACTGTGTGCAATCTATTATTTTTCAATACTCCATATTGATAAATGTGCACATTTTAATATAAAACAATTAATATAATAGCTTAATATTGTGCCTCATTCAGATACCAGTAAATAGGAATTTCATAAATTATCAGTAATTTACTAGAACTCAAATAACAGCTTTCCTGTTTTTCATAACGTATGATGCTAAAGTAGATTTCAGAATTCTTTTTGAAAGGTTGAGTTTGATCAGTACTTATTTTACATTCACAAGGAGCATTCCAATCCAAGCCATCATTCAATTCTTATGGTTTAAAGACATGAGAAATACAGAAATCAAATTTTTCAACTTGAGAAATTTTTATTTGTTAACAAGGGTTACTATTAGTATGCTAATGTGCATTTGACTTACTGGCACTCAGTACTTCTAATTTTTATTATACACCGGTAGTCATTAAGTCTTTCTCCTTTGGGTAGATTAAATATTCTGTATAAAAGAATATAGAACCAAGTGTACAAACACTCCTCTCTATTCTGCATAGAAGGAAAATAAAATCTGCTCAGCCAAGCACTCTAGGTCTTCCAGAATCTAGCCTTATATGTAACACATGAGGCAGCCAGAATGGACTAATTAGTTAGCCCTTGGACAATACAGGGTTAGTGGCACCAATTCCTGTACAGTAGGCCTTTAATTTTTGACACCTTAAATCTTAACTATAAATAGTCGACTTCTGACTGGAAGCCTCACTGATAACATAAACACTCATTTAACACATATTTTGTACATATATTATACATTGTATTCTTACAATAAAGTAAGCTAGAGGAAAGAAAATATTTTTTCAAATTATCATAAATCTATCCAATATTTTACAATATATTTATTGAAAACAATCCACAGATAAGTGGGGCACTACACTTCAAACCCGTGTTGTTCAAGGGGTCCCTGTACTCCCTCCTGCTTTTCCTGCCTGGGCGCTTCCATCCACCTTCAGCGCTCTTCCCTATCCCTCATCTTCCAATTCTTTCTTTAAATATTCAAAATCTAGTCATCCTCGGCATCCTTGAGTAATCTACTCAAACACAAAATATTTTTCTTGAAGATTTTTCTTTATTATTATGTCCTGCTAGAAGTTATACAAACAGCACTGAATTCCCATAGGACTTTTCTCTGTTATAACTATATTATAATGCAGAATGTTAGAGCTAAAACAACTTTAGAGGTCATTTCATCCATGACTTTCATTTTTTTTTCTTTTTGCACATCAGACAACTTAAGTTGCTATTAATTAATTGCTTAAGAACACATCATTAGAGTCAAAGAACTGTATCCATCTGCATGTACTTTATTACCTCTTTTAATGTATAGGCTTTCTCAAGTTTCATATTTTCTTCACATATATTTACACAGCAACTTTTCTAAAGAGTGCAACCATTTAATAAATGATCCAAGGAGTATCATAGGGGAGGGAGGAAAGCGAGCAGGAACAAGTGTTCATTCTACTAGGGAGCAAAAAATTCTCTAGGCACCTGATAGGGAATATTACTTTAAGATACTCTTTTACTCTTCTAATCTTTTCCCCAAACTGCAGTGGTTAATCCTCTATCTTAAAAGTGAAAACATATTCAGAAGAGTAGTTCTTTTCAGCCTTTACCACATGAGATATTCTGAAAATTTCAATCAAACAATTGCATCTTAATGAAAAAGAGCACCCCAGAGTAGAGATTCTCCCACTTCAGTCCCCCCACCACCTGCCCAAAATCACGCAGACTGATTTCCCATTCTAATGGCAAAGCCAGCAAAATGATCAGAAGAGAAATAGAGATTTGCAATTTTATCAGGGAAATATATAGGATAATGAAATAGAAAATAATTTGGGGACATGACTTAAATAGAGTGGTGTTTACGATTTATCTCAAAAAGTAACATTGAACCTAAGAACGGGAGATGAAAGTAAACCAGCCTTAGGAAGAATCTGAGGGAGGAAGTTTATTCAAGGCTGAAGAGAGAGTAAGTGCAAAGATATATTCGCATGACCACAGGTGGCAGCATGGCTTATTGATCAAAAACTGAATTTTCTGATGTTTTAAAATGAAATGAATTAACCGTGAAAAGTTGTTGAACATAAACTTGCTTGCACGCAGTTTTTATGTGGATGCAGAGCTCCATAGCACAGAGCATTTAGGATAAAGCTCATTCCTCTGTACTCCTACCCACTACTTTAACCAGGGAGGAGCCTAAATTTAGACATACCAATTTTCCCTACTCAACTTTTTGTGGGAAAGAACCATCTCTTAGCCATTTTTGTATTCCAGTTATTAGCATATTACAAGGCATTAATAACTAAATCATTGTTGCTTAACATTTTGTTGCACTCCCTAAATTAGGACAAAGTTCAGAATGGCTGAATATTTTACAACAGCAAGTTTGAATGGTTAAGGCAACATGTATGTCAGCCTGTGGCTAATGTGGAGGAAAGTACTTAACTTTTTTGCTACTATATCTGGTAGAAAGTCGTTTTGTTAATTTATAGATAGCTAAGTATTTTTGCATTGTAAAGAAAGATGGCTGCTAGTATAGGATAAAAATAAATCTCAAATACATTATAATATTTGATTCTGTTAAAGACAAGGGCTTTTCAAGAAAATGTATTTTTCTATTCTAAAGAGGAAAGGTAAAAAAATTAAGAAAATTATAAATGTTTTTAAAAGTAATTAATATATACCACACACAATCAAATTTAATTATAATGATTAATATTAAAATGCTACTGGGAAAATAAAGTATTTAATAAACTAAATGCTTTACAAATCAGTTGATTTACCTAATGTATTCACTGATATTGAGTTATTTCTACAACAAAAATAAATAATATGCTTCATTTAAATTGATTTCAAATCTCAAGTTGGGAACAACAATTGTCATAAAATTGTGTGGACCATACAATTTCAAATAGAGGAATGAACAATTATTTTTGTCCAACTGGACAAATTTCACTGATGTGGGGAAGTTGCAGTTCCTATGGCCAGGATCCTCCCTGAACTTAAACCACCTGATGATGTAACTGGCCTGTTGCTAGGCTACCGCTTCCACACCTTTAGTCAATAAGCTGTTATTGCGCTATATAGAGAGCTTGGCCCTGTGCTCTGGACAGAGGCAGAGGCACTAGTGCTTGACCTACCGCTGGAGAACAAGCCAGGTTCTCCTGGACTAACGATAGCTGGCTCTCCTGGCACCTTGGGGACACAGCCTGGAAGCTGGCCTCCTGTGTATTCCTGGAGTAATAGCAGAGTGGGCGCCAAAGGTCACAGTCGTATATCCTGAACGGCCAGAAGGGAGGAGCATCTTACTGGGGAGTTTGGTTTTATCATTATGGCCACTGCATGCACCTCCAGTAGCACTATACATAGACCCCTCAGTAACCCCCAGTTACTGAAAGGAATAAAAGTATGGTATACTAGACCTGGAAGGGACCCCCTTCCTGCTATAGTCCTATCACAGGACCACTCTCTTACATGCATCCTACCTGATGGACAAGATTTGCCTATGTTGGTGGCATTAAAACATGTGTCTTATTGCCCCTAAAGTCTTTGTGGATTGGGAACTTCCTCTGGCTTGAGGATTATTATAATTTTTGTTATTAGGAACCTCCTCTGGCTTGAGGGTTATTATAATTTGTGCTACCTGTTAGTCCATGTGTTGAAAAGTCCAAGGCCATGTCCACTCAATTGAGTCTCCGGGGTTCAGTGCAGTTGGTGCTGGAGATGTTATTCTGGTGGCCAAACCTCGGCTTCAGTGATTCTTCCTTGGTTTGTACTTGCAGTTGTATAGGGGAGGCAGCCATATGTGTTAACATGTCTACGGGCCTCAGGGCTCCCTTTTGGGGTCTCTCATTCAAATGCCGTAGCACGGTCCATAAGTGGACTGACCATCCCCGCAGACTATTGGTATCTGACTTTAGTCCAGAGTTTAACAAGCCATTGTTATCTTAATTTTTATTATCTCTAAGTTGATGTTATCCTCTGTTGCTACTGTGGAATCTGGTTACAGTGCTCCAGCTTTCTCACACAGGGACCATTGTGGAAGATTGGAAGCGTGTTGATTGTAAGGGGAGAATCCTGGAGGGGTGGAGTGTGGAGAAGTTGGGGTTCCTATGGCCAGGATCCTCCCTGAACTTAAACCACCTGATGATGTAACTGGCCTGTTGCTAGGCTACCACTTCCACACCCTTAGGCAATAAACTGTTATTGTGCTTTATAGAGAGCTGGCCCAGTGCTCTGGGCGGAGGCAGAGACGCTAGTCCTCGACCTACCGCTGGGAGAACAAGTGGGGTAATAAACCCTTTCACCCCAAAGTATATTTTGCTGTCAGTTTCTTTGGTCACATTGAATCCACAGTGAACTTGCCTGGGGTGGAAACCCATTGGCAAAACAACTGAAAATAAGTTGCTAGGTCTTTTATTTGACTTAATCCAAACCCTTGGAATTAGATTACTCTGTGAAATATTTTGTTCCATTATTTCCATTCTGACATGGAAAAATAAATAATATTTTCATTCTTATCCATGGATAACTATTCCCACATTCCACCTGTGTGAGGCAGCAATGGCATGTATTGCTTGTAGCAGTCAGCTTCCACAATAGCACTTAATCATTGGCTTCCTGGTATTCATGCCCTTGTGTAGTTCCTTCCATCACTGAACAAAGCTGACCATGTTACCAACAGGCTATTGGAGACTGGCCTACATGTGACTTCTGAGGCTGGATCATAAAAGACATTCTGGCTTCTATTCTGTGTTCTTTTGAGTTGCCCACTGTGCAGGAAACTAGCATAAGGATCCTCCAGGAGCAGTATGAAGAGGCTCACACAGAGAAGAACTGAAGTCTCCTCCGAGAGCCAGCACCAATTTGCCAGCCACCTGATTGAGCCATTGTGGAATCAGATCCTTCAGTCCAATCAAACCTTCAGATCTATTCTTAAATAATGAAACCTATGACATTCTAATTGCTTTCAGCATGAAACAGCAGCTTGTCTTCATTTGACATAAAACTATTTTTCCTAATTAAAAGAAGGAAATGGAAGAAATCAACTTTTTTACATTTTTTTTTGTCTTGTTCTTGGTTCATGGACTTCACGACCTTGTTCACTGACCCTCAAGTCTCATATTTTGGAATTGTTCTCTCCTTACTACCCAGATGAGCTAAGCTTCCACCCAATTAAACTATCCATTATTCTTAAAATCTCACAGGCACATTCTTCGTTTTGCCTTTACATGTGACATTCCTGATACACTTTAAGCTCAACCTTTCTCTGAATGGTTAATGCCTACATATTCATAACTAAATCTCATAATATGTAATTAGTGTTCAAGCACAGCAAGATTATAGTGAAAGGAAGTATCAGGCCAAAAATTTTAATGAAGCATCTTATGTTTACTTACCATGAAAATACACAGTACAATCAAAATCACTGTCATGAGAAGATAACTAGATATGAAAGGGAAACATTTGTACTTAATCTGGATTTTTCCAATGGAAAAAAATACTTTTTAAGTATTATATTTCCAAGAAAAATAAGAAAAACTCCTTTTGGACCAATGACAACAATGCTATGAACCCTGGAATGAAACTAGTTCATGTGTGGTTTAGGGCAAAGTAAAATATTGCCAGTGACAATATCCACAAACTTTTTGGCATTTCTATTATGGTGTATCATTTTTACTGTAATGAAGAAGAATACCTATTTCCTAGGCACCCCCACTGAAAATTGTAAGGACCATTGACATCCTCAAAAGTGTGAAAACTTTATTTGCCAAGGAAAACTTAGCTTGGAAGAAAAAGCCTGGTAAGTCATAGCACAGATGGAGCACCTGTGAGGTTTGGCAACATCCATGGCTTTGCTGTCTTGGTGGAGAAAGGAGCTCCTCTCAAAATTGTGACGCACTGTTTTCTAAGTTGGCATGCCCTGGAAATGAAAGTACTGCCAGCAATCCTGAGAAAATTATTGTCTACTATCTAAATGTTGTCAACTTTATCAGAGCCAGGGTCTTGAATCACAGGCTTTTTAAGAAATATGTCAAGAAGATGGAAAGAGAATCCAAAGTTCATCTGCACTACATAGAAGCTTGCCAACTTCCCAGAGCACATGTTCCAAAGCCCTTGGTTGAACTTTGAGTAAGGAAAGTTCAAGAGGAAGGAAGATCATCCTCAAAACAATTCTATAGGACTTTTTTGGTGGCTTGACTTACTTGGGGGGATATTTTTGGCCATAAGAATGAATTAACTTAATTAAATAAATGATCAGGAAATTAATTTTGAACTGAGTTAAAGGTTATTTTATTTTTAGTTTGTATAGTTCTATTTTTTGCTCTTTTTTTCTTGTTTATGGAAATAGGTCATTAACTTTTGTGTAAAAGTAATGAGCCATTTTGTGAATAGTTTCACTTGGTATGTGAATAAAATACATATGAGTATATTACATAAATTTTATGAAAAATTTTGTACTTATGTTATATCTGTATTTTTCCAATGAAGGGCACCCACTGATTTCATCAGATTCTCAATATATTTGGTGACCACACTAATTAAGAACCATGCATCTCACCTCTCAAGCAGAGCTTGCTTTCACTTTCCTGAGCTGAGTCAGCATTGCCACCCTCTATATTCCAACCATACTCTTGTTCGTATTTTGCGCTGATGAGGTTTTATTATAGTTTTTTCTCATCTCATTAAACTGTGACATTACTCAGGAGAGGAAGTATATATTCATGTTTTCATTCAGTCCACATATTAATATTATGGCATTGGAAATGACAGACGCTTTGTGAGTGAATAAATTCAAGTAAACACATCCTTTCCTTTGTTTTGATTTTTCTGCCACTGAGATCTTCTGTAGGACAAATGATTTTATGTGATAAAATATTTCCATCTTCATTGTTCACAAAGAAAATTAATCTGCTAACTAGGTGAGACCAATTATATATTAACAAATTATATGTGGTAGTTTAGTTTTTGATTTTTTTAAACCTAATATGAAGCAAACTGTCACCTTTAAATTACAAAGAAAATATATACTTTACACAATATTTAAATTAGAATCAGTAGCCTATGGATAAGACAAATAGTAATTAAACTCCTGCCAATTAAATAAAAAATATATGCAGGATAAATATGTTTTTAGATAAAATTCACTTGATCCATTCTTTAAAAGAAATTGCCAGGAACCATAGTAAGGCAATTAACATTAAACTTAAAGGTCACTTATCTACAGCCAAATTCTATCTGTAATTAGCTAAATTACTCAGATAACATAAAGTAAAATGAGAAATGCTTAATTATTTAGACACTATTTTGTTTTCAATCCCTTTTTGCCCTTACGGGACATCTCATATATCAAATAACATTCTAGTTTCATGTTTGATATTTATAACAGGATTTCAGTATCAGGGTAATTCAATTATTTCTAACATTAACATGAATTTTTTTCTGTTTTATTTTGATATTTTATACCTTACACATATTAGAACTTCAACTAAATGTTTGTTGAACTAATTTGATACTCCAAATACTCAGAAAGAAACTATCTCTTCTGATACAAAGCATTGTTCAAGCAATTAGAAAAGTATAAAGCCATAAGTTAAGATGATAAAATCTAAACCTGCTGAAGTTAATTAGCTCTGGGGAATAATTTTAAAGTAATAGGTACATTAGCTAGAGAAAATTACAGGAAAATATCTCCTGCATAAAAAATAGAACATGTGGCAAAAATAAAACTGTAAAGAAATGTCTTTTCTAACTAGTGCAAAGTAAATCATCAGAGCTTTTTTGTATTCAACCAGAAACCCTTCAGTGTGCAGGGAAGCCCCTTAGGAAGTTCTCTGTCTCTGAGCAAATGACTGATATATTTAATTATATGAATAGTCACTCTGATAGCTGTGTCAATGTACTTTCTCCTTCTTCTTCGGCCTTAGATCTTGGAGCACAGATTCTTTAGAATAGTTTATTATTTAACTTTCCTGGCACAATTCTACAGACTAAAGTACATGAGTTCAAACAACTGATTTTTGAAAATGAACATTATTCTTTAAAATTGCAATCAAACACATCTATTTTTTTTAATGTGGATGTTTTTAGTATCATTGATATATAATTACATGAGCAACATTGTGGTTTCTAGATTCCCCCCATTATCAAGTCCCCACCACAAACCCCATGATAGTCACTGACCCTCAGTGTAGTAAGATGTTATAGAGTCACTACTTGTCTTATTTCTACTATACTGCCTTCCATGTGCCCCCACCTACATTATGTGTGCTAATCATAATGCCCCTTAATCCCATTCTCCCTCCCTTCCTACCCACTCTCCACAGTCCTTTTCCCTTTGGAAACTGTTAGTTCATTCTTGGATTCTGTGAGTCTGCTGCTGTTTTGTTCCTTCAGTTTTTGCTTTGTTCTTATGCTTCACAGATGAGTGAGATCATTTGGTACTTGTCATTCTCCACCAGGCTTATTTCACTGAGCATAATACCCTCTAGCTCCATCCATGTTGTTGCAAATGGTTTTCTTCTTACAGTGAATAATAATCCATTGTGTATATGTACCACATCTTCTTTATCCACTCATCTACTGATGGACACTTAGGTTGCTTCCATTTCTTGGCTATTGTAAATAGTGTTGCTAAAAACATAGGTATGCATATGTCTTTCTGAAACCGGGCTCCTACATTCTTAGGGTAAATTCCTAGAAGTGGAGTTCCTGGGTCAAATGGTATTTCTATTTTTAGTTTTTTGAGGAACCACCATACTGGTTTCCACAATAGTTTAACTATTTTACATTCACACCAGCAGTGTAGGAGGGTTTCCCTTTCTCTGCATCCTTGCCAGCATTTGTTGATCCTAGTCTTTTATATGTTGGCAATCCTAATTGGTGTGAGGTGATATGTCATTGTGGTTTTAATTTCCATTTCTCTAATTACATCAAATTTAATTTGATGATTAGCAATGTGGAGCATCTTTTCATATCCCTGTTGGCCATCTGAATTTCTTCTTTGGAGAAGTGTCTGTTCATATCCTCTACCCATTTTTTAATAGGGTTTTTTGCTTTTTGGGTGTTGAGGCATGTGAGTTCTTTATATATTTTGGATGTCAACCCCTTGGAGGATATTCTCTCATACTGTAGGATGACTTTTTGTTCTGCTGATGGTATTCTTTGCTGTACAGAAAATTTTTAGCATAATGTAATATGAGTCTTTCATTTTTTATTTTGTTTCCCTTGACCAAGGAGATGCATTCAGAAAGAAGTTGCTCATGTTTATATTTAAGAGATTTTTGCCTGTTTTCTTCTAAGAGTTTTATGGTTCATGACTTACATTCAGGTCTTTGATCCATTTTGAGTTTACTTTTGTGCATGGGGTTACACAATACTCCAGTTTCATACTCTTGCATGTAGCTATCCAGTTTTGCCACCACCAGCTGTTGAACACGTTGTCATTTCCCCACTGTATATCCATGGCTCCTTTATTGTATATTAATTGACCATATGTGGTTGGGTTTATATCTGGGCTCCCTAGTCTGTTCCATTTGTCCATGGGTCTCTTCTTGTGCCAGTACCAAATTGTCTTGATTACTTTGGCTTTGAAGTAGAGCTTGAAGTTGGGGAGCATGATGCCCCCAGCTTTATTCTTCCTTCTCAGGATTGATTTGGCTATTTGGGGTGTTTTGTGGTTCCATATGAATTTTAGAACTATTTTCTCTAGTTTGTTGAAGAATGTTGTTGGTATTTTGATAAGGATTGCATTGAATCTGTAGATTGCTTTAGGCAGGATGAACATTTTGACAATATTAATTCTTTCCATGAGCACACGATGTGTTTCCATTTATTGGTATCTTCTTCAATTTCTCTCATGAGTATCTTGGAAGTATTCAGAGTATAGTCTTTCACTTCTTTGGTTAGATTTATTTCTAGGTATTTCATTCTTTCTGATGCAATTGTGAATGGAATTGTTTTCATGCTTTCTCTTTGTGCTAGTTCATCTTTAGTGTATAGGAATGCAACAGATATATGTGTATTAATCTTGTATCCTGCAACTTTGCTGAGTTCATATATTAGTTCTAGTAGTTTTTGGAGTGGATTCTTAGGATTTTTTATGTACAGTATCATTTCATCTGCAAACACGAACAGTTTAACTTCTTCCTTGCAATCTGGATGCTTTTCTTTGTGTTGTCTGATTGCCACGGTGAGGACCTCCAGTACTATGTTGAATAAAAATTGGGAGAGTGGGAATCCTTGTCTTGTTCCTGATCTTAAAGAAAAGCTTTCAGCTTCTCACTGTTAAGTATAATGTTGGCTGTGCAAGTACCTCAACATAATATATGGCCTTTATTATGTTGAGGTACTTGCCCTCTCTACCCATTTTGTTGAGAGTTTTCATCATGAATCGATGTTGAATTTTTCCAATGCTTTTTCAGAATCTATGGTGATGATCATGTGGTTTTCATCCTTCTTTTTGTTGATGTGGTGGATGAAGTTGATGGATTTTCAAATGTTGTACCATCTTTGCATCCCTGGAGTAAATTCTTCTTGATCATGATGGATAATCTTTTTGATGTATTTTTGAATTTGGTTTGCTAATATTTTATTGAGTATTTTTGCATGTATGTTCATCAGGGATATTGGTCTGTAATTTTTCTTTTTTTGTGGTGTCTTTGCCTGGTTTTGGTATTAGAGTGACACTGGCCTCATAGAATGAGTTTGCAAGTATTCCCTTCTCTTTTACTTTTTGGAGAACTTTAAGGTAGATGGGTATTAGGCCTTCACTAAATGTTTGATAAAATTCAGCAGTAAAATGATCTGGTCCAGGGATTTGTTGTTAGGTAGAATTTTGATTACCAATTCAGTTTCCTTGCTGGTAACTGGTCTATTCAGACTTTCTTTTCACCTTGGGTCAGCCTTGGAAGTTTGTATTCTTGTAGAACATTGTCCATTTCTTCTAGGTTATCCAGTTTGTTGGCATATGATTTTTCATAGTATTCTCTCATAATTCTTTGTGTTTCTGAGGTGTCCATAGTGATTTTTCCTTTCTCATTTCTGATTCTGTTTATGTGTGTAGACTCTTTTTTCTTGATAAGTCTGGCTAGGAGTTTATCTATTTTGTTTATTTTCTTGAAGAGCCAACTCCTGCTTTCATTGATTCTTTCTATTGTTTTACTCTTCTCAATTTTATTTATTTGTGTTCTAATCTTTATTATGTCCTTCTTTCTAGTGACTTTGGGCCTCATTTATTCTTCTTTTTCTAGTTTCATTAATTGTGAGTTTCAATTGTTCATTTTGGATTGTTCTTCTTTCCCAAGGTAGGGGTGTATTGCAATATACTTCCCTCTTAGCATGGCCTTTGCTGCATCCCACAGATTTTGCAGTGTTGAATTATTATTGTCATTTGTCTCCATATACTGCTTGATCTCTTTTTTTATTTGGTCATTGATCCATTCATTATTTAGGAGCATGTTGTGAAGCCTCCATGTGTTTGTGGGCTTTTTCATTTTCTTTGTGTAATTTATTTCTAGTTTCATACCTTTGTGGTCTGAGAAGCTGGCTGGTAGAAGTTCAATCTTTTTGAATTTACTGAGGCTCTTTTTGTGGCCTAGTATATCATCTATTCTTGAAAATGTTTCATGTGTACTTGAGAAGAATGTGTATCCTGTTACTTTTGAATGGAGTTCTGTAGATGTCCACAGGTCCATCTGTTCTAATTTCTAATATGTTGTTCAGAGCCTCTGTCTCCTTACTTATTTTCTGTCTGGTTGATCTGTCCTTTGGAGTGAGTGATGTGTTGAAGTTTTCTAAAATGAATGCCTTGCATTCTATTACCCCCTTTAATTCTTTTAGTATTTGTTTTACATATGTACGCGATCCTGTGTTGGGTGCATAGATATTTATAATAGTTATATCCCCTTGTTGGACTGACCCCTTTATCATTATATAATGTCCTCTTTTGTCTCTTGTGACTTTGTTTTGATGTCTATTTTGTCCGACTGCAGTACAAACAGGAGTTGTTTGTACTGCAACTCCTGCTTTTTTCTCCCTATTAATTGCATGAAATATCTTTTCCATCCCTTTACTTTAAGTCTGTGTACATCTTTGGGTTTGAATTAGTCTCTTTTGGGCAGCATATAGATGGGTCTTATTTTTAAGCCATTCAGTGACTCTATATCTTTTGATTGGTGCATTCAGAAAGCTGACATTTAGGTTGATTATCAATAGGTATGCAATTATTGCCATTGCAGACTTTAGACTTCAGGTTACCAAAGGTTCAATGCTAAGTCCCTTACTATCTAACAGTCTAATTTTACTCACTTTGTATGCTATTACAAACACAACCAAAGGTTCTTTTTTTTCCCTCCTTTTTCTTCCTCCTCCATTGTTTGTATATTAGGTATTATATTCTGTACTCTTTGTCTATCCCTTGATTGACTTTGGGGGTAGTTGATTTGATTTTCCATCTGCTTAGTAATTAATTGTTCTACTTTGCTGTCATTTTATTTCCCCTGGTGACAGTTATTCAGCCTTAGGAATACTTCCATCTCTAGAAGTCCCTTCAGAATGCACTGTAGAGATGGTTTGTGGGAGGTAAGTTCTCTCAGGTTATGCTTATCTGAAAATTTTTTAATCCCTCCTTCAAATTTAAATGATAACCTTGCTGGATAGAGTATTTTTGGTTCAAGGCTGTTCTGTTTCATTGCATTAAATATATCATGCTTCTTCCTTCTGGCCTGTAAGGTTTCTGTTGGGAAATCTGATGATAGCCTGGTGGGTTTTCCTTTGTATTTTATCTTTATTCTCTCTCTAGCTGCTTTTAAAAGTCTGTCCTTATGCTTGATCTTTGACATTTTAATTATTATATGTCTTGGTGTTGTCTTCCTTGGGTCCCTTGTGTTGAGAGGTCTGTGTATCTCCATGGCCTGAGAGACTATCTCCTTCCCCAGATAGGGAAAGTTTTCAGCAATTTCCACCTCAAAGACACTTTCTATCCCTTTTTCTCTCTCTTCTTCTGGTACCCCTATAATGTGAATATTTCTGTGTTTGGATTGGTCACACAGTTCTCTCAACATTCTTAGATATCCTTTTTTCTCTCTGTGCCTCAGCTTCTCCTTTTTTCTCTCTGTGCCTCAGCTTCTTTGTATTCCTCTTCTCTAGTTTTATTCCATTCACTGTCTCTTCTACTATATCTAATCTGCTTTTAAATCCCTCCCTTGTATATTTCATTTCAGATATGGAATTTTTCAATGATTGACTCTCCATCCTAAATTTCTCCCTGAGTTCTCAAATATTTTTCTGTACCTCCATGACCTTGTTTATGATTTTTATTTTGAACTCTCTTTCAGGAATATTGGTGAGTTCACTCTCATTTGAGCCTTTTTCTGATGTTTGTGAGATTTTGGTCTAAACCAGGTTCCTTTGACATTTCATATTTGTATGTGGTGCCCTCTAGTTCCCAGAAGCTCTATTCTCTGTAGTTGCTCAGCCCCTGGAGTGATGTCAGGAATCCCACGGGAGTGGTGCTGGTGCCTGGGGGGAGAAAAGAGCTGTTTTCTGCTTCCTGGCTGCAGTGCCTATCTCCACTGTCAGAACCAGTGAACCAAGCACACAGGTGTAAGCCTCTGTGCTTTGCGTCTGTAGTTGCCATAGGCAGGGCCTCCCTCTCGCTAACCTGAGGGCAGGGTCTGCCGGTTTGCGAGCTGGTGCCCACAGGCCAGGTGGAAGGCACAGCAGGTACTTATCACAGTGGGGGGCCTCAGAGCTGAGTAGGCAGCCAGGGAGATGGAGCACCTGAAGCTCCTGAAAGTTCCCAACCTGCTGGGCAGAGTATGCCCAAACAACCTTGTCTGCCTATCCCTTCTCCTGCACAGCAAACTCCATGCAAACCCCTTCCCCCTTCAGTAGCCCTCTCACTACTAGGAACCCTCTCAGACCACCTGCCTTTCCTTTGTCTCAGAGTGGCTGTATGTGGATACCTCTCCACAAATGACTGGAATCTCAGTCTCTCCAAGTATTCCGCCTGTCTTAGTTTTCCATCCACACTAATCTCCAGAGCACCATGTAATGTAGATTTGTGCTCCCAAATCAAGATTTCCAGGTCTGGATGTTCAGTAGTCTTAGGCTTCAACCACTAGCTCGCTCCATTTCTCTTCCTCCTGCTGGTGAGGTTGAGAGGAGGAAGGGCTTGGGTCCCGCTGGATCAAAGCTTTGTTACTTTACCCTGTTTTGTGAGGGCTGCTCTGTTCTCCAGGTGTTATGATCTGGTACAGCCTTTTTTTCCTGTTGCTCTTTTAGGATTTATTGTATTAACTATATTTTTGTATTATATTTGGTTTTGGGAGGAGTTCTCTGTCTCACCTCTCATGCTGCCATCTTGAACTGTTATGTCCCTCAAACACATCTTATTTATTTCTACATATAAAGTGGCTCTCTATTTAGTAATAAATGACTACCTAATGTTTTGCTGATGGATATATTTTATAATCTTATTCTCCCAATCTTTGCCATAATAAGCTGGAATTTAACTTTATGTCTTACCATGTCTAGATATCTCTATTAATATGCTATGGGATTTCACCCAATATCTGTTCTTCCATATATGCTCTCTCTATATAATTGAAATGCATTGTATTTCCCTTATTTGCACATTAAATAAAACTTTTTCTCAATTATCCATAGTTGAAAAAAGTTTTGTCTATATATTAGTAGGCTGAAATTCTAATAAATTTTGAGAAGTTGCAGTTTATAATTTTAGAAGAGAGCAGAAACTACTAATTATCCTTAGAGATCAAAGAAAATGGTATTTCACTGGCAAGTACATTCAATTTATGGAGGTTGTAATGCTCAAATAATAATATTAACACATGCAGCACTTCTCATCTTCAAAGCCTTTTTTCTGAATATTAAGTAATTAACGAGATTACACATTGAATAGGTGACATGTGGACCACACGATAATTTTCTTAAAAAAAAAAACCGTTAAAGTGTGCATATAATTTTTCATTGCTGATACTAAAAACTACAAATTTTTATCTCTACTACTCATTGTCAATATTTTCCCAGGTCCACTAATATTATAAGAATATTTAACAAAGGTTAAAGGTTTAAATTAAAAATGAAGTTTACATTATCTTTGTCCTTAGTGATAGAGGACAGGTCCTTGGAACAAGGCATTTGCAGTTAGTTTTAATTAACAGAACAAAATTCTTTACTCTGCAGTGGGCAAAAATTATTATCTCCTTTTGCTGTTGTCTCTATCTTCTCCCCTGTGATTCTTAATGCTGATTGATCTAATTCTAGAGTTCTCTACTATTTAAATATGTTCTCTCGCTTGATTCTTTGGAGATAAAATATTTTTTGAACTTCAGTAACAAAATGGTGCTAAAAGAAATATGCCTGACTATGCAAGCATGCCAATTATGATTTGGTTTCAACATTTAGAAACACCAAACACTATTTACAGTTTTATTTGAAAAAGAGTGCTATCTAATCCCCAAATATAATGAATGCTTATAGCAAAAATATAACAATTTGGAAAAATGAATACAAATTCAGATGTTTAGGAAAATGTAAAGTATAGTTTGGTCAAAAAATTTTTAATGAATGTCATTTTATACATGTTATCTGTACAATCCACTTATTTACCTTTGGAAACATAAACCACAAGAAAACAAAAAAAAAGATTACATATCTAGAAATATGGCTTCTAATAATAGTTCTGAAAATAACTAGCTCTCTTCCTTAAATGCTACTCAATCTTTCTGGCTTCCAGTTTCATCATTACTAAAAATGTGAAGTTAATTCTGTGATCTTATTATTTGAATGTATAATTTTTTCTTCTCAATTTATTTCCTTTTTATTATTCTTACCACATTGGTAAGTAAGACTTTGAGAGACCTGAGTATTTATTATGTGGGATTTGAATCCCTCTCATTTCCAAAAGAGTCAATAATACTTCTCGATGTTCTGATTTTAGTTAATAATTCACTACTCTTCAGAAGTTAATCAAATCTTTCTTTCTCTTTTTGTGTAGGTCTTACTTGGTTCAAGGGAGAGGCTCGGTGAAGAAGAGAAAGACCTTAATTTTGCACATGTCCAAAACAGAATGAGAAATTTATTTACCATTCACTTATTGAGTTTTTTTTTTTTCCTGGCACTTCAAGGAGGGATCCTTTGTTTATAACCATTCAAAGGATCTAAAGGAGATTCTTGGGTGGGCCTGGATAAAAATATAAGAGAACAAACTTTTCTTCAAAATTTCTGAGTTAGTATTATCAGTGCCCTTCCAGATTCTGTGATGGTAATTGAAATTCAAATAATATATCTAATAAGTGGAGTTCTTGTTGGAGTTACAGCAATTTACTTTAGAAGCTCATCAAAGTGATTAGAACATCACTGGATTCTGAGTTACTATTTTAAGAAAGAAATGTCTCCATGTTCCCACTAATACATATTTTTCACTGATCTATGTCCTTTGATTACATTTTAAATAAAGAACAGTAGATGGTAATTCATTTTTATTGAATTAGTTCCTTTCCATTACACATAGCAGTACTTTAAGAACTAATAGAATGTAGAAGTTAACTTCTGTTTTGAAGTCTATTTGAACCATCTTTTCTCTACTTGCCCACTAATATGTATTATTATTCATCAATTTCTATTTACTCTGCCTCTGAACTATTTTTCTGATTTGACACAGGCAAATAACACGTGGGACCTTCCCTTCCATGTCCATTAAATATTAGTCATGCAGGGACATTCTTTGTCAAACCTCCCTGTATTGAGGCAAAGCCATTTCTCTCTTCTTTATGTCTCCATAGTCCTTGATATACATATTCTTCCTCAGCACTTTTCAGTCTTCTGTAAAGTCACAGCCTTCTCCCACCCCCACCACTGAGTTCCTGAAAATAGTGGCAGTGCCTGATTAGTTCTCTAAGTGCCATTATTATTGCTGGTGCATAACGTTGCTATTTATTAGATGGAAGGATGAATAATTGGACAAAATAATGAATTATAAAAGTTGCTTACCAGAGTCCAAACTTTAAGAAGAAGGAATTTGAAAACTTCATAAGAGTGTATATCAATGCTATCTTAAT
Organism: Manis javanica; assembly: GCF_040802235.1. Lineage (NCBI taxonomy): Eukaryota > Metazoa > Chordata > Mammalia > Pholidota > Manidae > Manis > Manis javanica. The sequence goes on from NC_133159.1 coordinate 59,472,641, forward strand.
TTAAAAAAAAAAACTCAAAGCCAAAAAAAAAAAGAAGAAGGAATTCTGAGTGGCTATAAAATTCAGATCATGCATTACTGGGACACAATTAAATTCAACTCAAAATTTTAAAGTAGTTATTTAATTTTCTATGCCTTAGATTTGCATGGATAACGCTCTATACTAGTCCAGGTGTCCAGGTAGCTGAATTCTACAGAAATATTCAACTGTTCATATCTATTGTAGTTTCACAGTTTTTTAGGTCATAATTCAAGCAAGGAGAAGTTCCACAATTCACTTGGCTTAAGATTCAGCATAAAGAAAAAAGATTTTCCATTCTTCTCTTCCTAGCCACTAGGTATGGTTAAAAACATGTTGGACCTAAGGAGAATGAGGTATCTTCATCAGTTCTGCACAACTTTGGAATGGAAAGACCTTCTCCCGTTCCCAACAAACACTGTAGTGATCTGCCATAACAAAATTCTGAGCAGCAGACTGGGTGGCTGAAACAACAGAAATCTATTTTCTTGCAGTTCTGGAAACTGGAAGTCTATGATCAAGGTGCTAGCAGGGTTGTCTAGTGAGAGCTCTTTCCTTGGGCTACAGATGTCTGCCTTCTTACTGTGTTCTCACATGTCAGAGAGAGAGTTCCGGTATCTCTTCCTCTTCAGAAAGGGCAGCAGTCATATACAATTAGGTGTGACCTCACTGAACTTCAGTTACCTCTTTAAAGTGCTGTCTCCAAGCACAGCCACACTGAGAGTCTGTGATTTGGGTTTGGGGTTTTAAAATGTGCATTTTGGGAAAAAAGTTTGAGTCCATAGCACTTATCACACTCTTATTCTCCATTACATTTTTTATCCTGGTATTTCTTGACTTAATTTGACTCATCTGAAAACAACTGACTTAATAGAGCACATATTCAAATTTGACACAATACATTTGCCTTTGGAGTTTAGCATCTGGGTATTCCCTTCACATGAAACTTCACTATACCCAATATTAGATGGATCCTTGCATATAATAGGACTCAACCTGCTAATCTGTAAAAAAAATAAAGGAATTATCACAACTGGGGCTTATAAACTTTTTGTATTTGAAAGTGCCAAAAGTAGGGGAACTTGTAAAAGACTATTTAGAGAAAGACTTCCTTTATAATCTCTAACATTGGAAGTCAAATCATGCTCTGACTAGATTCTGTGGTATCTGGCATCCTAACCAGTTGAAGGGTTCTGGGATATTAATTCTGTCAAAGACTTCTCCAAATTCAAGTGGTTTCTAAATAAATGCAGTAGTAAATTTTGTAATATATAGGGAGGCAGAAGGAAAATTTAAGCAGTTTTGTCTGTCTAGTTTGTTTCAAGTGTTCCTTTTAAATAACAATGATTAAGATTCAGATTATTATACTACTATTATCTTGGTGAACTAGGCATCTGCTAAAGCTGTCCTTTTAGTTTTGTGTTATTAGGTAGGCAAATGTTTCATTTATGCAAGGTAAGCTTTACACTTAAGTGCCGTTGAAGTGCTATTGCCTATCCATTGCTCTGAAAAAAAAATCAATATCTATTTTAAATTACACATATAATTGTTTTGTGTTTTGGTGCCTAATTCTTCTTGAAATCCATGAAAAGAATTAAAATGTTCAAATTGTTTCCTTTAATTCCTTTCATGTACTTTTGTGGGGGGAATTAACCTCCACACTCTAAAATTATCGTATGTGTAATATTAAAAATGGAACATCTCATTTCCTCTTTATTTCTATTATGGGGATTGTAAACACCAGAGGTATCTAATGAAGACCTTACTTTTACAACATCACAAAATGAAAAAGGCATACTGGAAATATATCTAGGGGCTTCTCTTCTCAGATTGGTCCCAAGACCTACTGCAACACATTGATTTTTTGTTTCCTTTATCCCATGCCTTTCTCTTGAAACTTCTGGTGAATTTAATATGACAAGATATTAATAAAACACATGCATAGAGGCTGTCTAGTTACAACCTGAGCCTTGATTCTCTAGTTTTAAGCCTTTGCATGTAAAGCCACTAAGTTCTGCCTACAGTGCAAGACCACAATAAATCACTACTAACATTACAGACCCTCCATTTTTTTAGACCCTTCCTCCTAAAGACTCATAAACCATTCATTGTTTGGGGACCAAGGGAATGAACGTTTCTTTGCCTTGACATGTGAAGTTGTTGCTTATCAGATCCAGACACCCAAATGAAATCTGATTTATTCATTTCAACTTATAATTAATAATTTTCAAACTTTAAAATTGTTTCTTTTCTTTTTCTTTTTTCTTTTCTTTTTTCTTTTTTTGTAGCATTGTTTACTTTAACTGTCCAATATACAATTATAAGCATATGGACAGCCTTGTCAATGTGTTTTTTTCAATAATACACAAATTTAATTGTTTGAATGATAATATATACAAGGGACAATGTAAAATGGACTAATTTCCTCCCCCTTATTTTTGCTCATATATTAGGCAGAATTTTCAGCTTTAGACAAGGCATATTGACCTATCCATGAATATTCATTCAGCAAACATTTTCTAGTAATTATGAAATCAAGTACTTCTAATAAATCTATTAGCCATTCATGTTAAATCTTAAATCATATTTTTATTAATGGCTATTTCACAAACATTAAACAAATAGCAAAAATCTTCAAAAAACAAAGAGAATGTTCCTAATTGACTTGTAATCTTTATTTCATACATAAGACAGTGCCCCTTCCATGACAGCACCTGAAGCATTTCAGATTTCAACATGATTCAGACAGAAACTCAGGCTTTAAAGAATCCATCTTAGAGTCTTCTGACAAAGAAAGTGGCTGGAAAAATTATAATAAAATTTTCATAAAGTTCATATTCATGAAGTGGCAAAAATTGCTTTTAGGAAATTATGATATTAATAATTTACACTCATGTCAATAGCATTTCCAAAATGCTGAAGCCCTCTATGCTGAAAATTATGAACCTACTTTGATTTTTCTCCCACATGCAGATAGTTAAATATGCTGAGACACATTGAGATCTAGATACAGATTATTCATTTAAGAAGATAGCTCCTTGTTTAATTAGAGATTTATCATTTTAACTAGCCGTACTATTGCTCCGAATTAGTTTTCCAGGGTTTGCAGAATTAAAGATGGTAAAAATTGATGAACCTTAGCTATATTTTCCCCCGAAGGGTACAAACTTTTATTACATTTCAGATGCAAAACACAATTAGCCTCTAACCTAACCATGTTAATCTCCTTGAGTTAAGCTTATGTGTTTCTGCTTGTCTAGAAACTTTTAATGAAAGATCTATGTCTTTTATAGCCAATTTTAATAACCTCTTTATTTGCATCTCTGCCCTTGTTTAGAGGAGGATTTAATACGATAAGCTCCTGGATTACAGAGCACTCTTTTAAAATTGAGGATAAATAAAATTCTGCAACATTCAGTTAGAGCTGTGCTCGGCAGGAGATGGACATCAACAATAAACATTACTCAAGTTCCATAAGTTTCATGTAATTAACTAAGATGGATAGATTAGTGTCACCTATTATGTTCTATTCTGAACACCCCAGACTCCTGACATTAAGGAGGGTCATTCTGACAAGACTGGATTTTAAAAAATTGATTTATTTTATTGATATATAGTTCTTTAAAGGCAGTTTTTGTTTTCCCTCAGCTGTTTTTGTTTGTTTTCCTGAGTTAGAACTGCTCTAACTCAATGTTTTCCATAGCATATTTTCAAGTGGCCACCTACTCTCAAATTATATTTTCTGTTGAGCAAAGGTTTTGGTGGGGTAAATATACCCTGTCTCAAAATGGGAAACAAATGGTTGCTTGGGGGTTCCTTCACTCTGGGCTAGAAGCTACAACACAGTTACTCTTACCCCCAACCCCATAAAATGTTTGAAAACTAGCATGAACAATGTATTCTTATATTATACAAAGAAGTTATGTCATAAGAAAAGGAAGAAAAGAAAATGATAATCATCATCTCCATTTCCACACTGAACTATAGACATAAAGACTGGTTTTTTTGTGTGGTCCAAAATTACCTAAACTACAGGAACACAGTAACTTGATTAACTTTTCACTGTACTGATGGTGTAGCACAATGCCATGTGGTTCAATACCAGCAAAGTGCAGTAATTTCCTCAAAATGTAATGGAGACATTGTATCCCAAAATTACATTTAAAAGTGGATTTATTTTGGACACTTACTAGGTGTTTTTTCCAGAAATACCATACATAGAACTTCGAAACAGACTCATTATGAATTTTTTTTATAATTCTTTTCAGTTACTTAAGAGTAAGATACATATAGAGATTGTGTCTAATTCAATGTCTTGTGACTAGCATGGTTTATCTAACACAGGAAGACAATCTGTAGAGACTTACTGGATGAGGACTGAATACATGATTGAATGAGCAGACTTTTGCCCACTCACCAGTACATACCTGGATAAGGAGGGGAGAATAACTTTTAAAAACATAATTTAAGGTCCACATAGAAATTGCAGCCTCATCCTGTAAAGCTGATTATACTCTATGGATGTAAATTTTCTTGCCTCACGGACACTCTTAAATTAATATACTTCAGTCAATACAAACATATTCTATGAAGCAAAAGCTGCACCACTTTGCCACTGAATTGTGAAGGATGCTTATCCTACTTTTCCTTTATCAGATTATTTTATTCCTATCATGGACTCTTTTCCTGCAGTCTCCTCCTAGCCCAATCCCCATCCACAGGCTATGTCCCAAATTTCTACTGGAGATAATTTTTGGCAACGTTATTTTATCCTCACCTTTCCCTAGGGACAGTTTCCAAATAGCTGACATTTTGTTGCTTCAGGAATAAAGTCCAAGCTTTTTAGCACATCTTTCAAGATCCTTCCCAAATGGGTCCCAACTTTATATTCTTGATCTACAACTCTAAACAAAATATACTTAAACCGAATATAAGGCTATGGCCAAGAATTATGAATTTACCTTTTTCTCAGTCTTTGTTGATTTTGTTTCCTCTTTCTACAAAATGTTTCCCAGTTTCCAATCCTCTGTACTCAATTTGCAAGCCCAGTTCTAATATCACCCATACTTTGAAGCCTTCTAGAATCCTCCAGGCAGAATTAATCACTCCCGATTCTGTGATACCGTAGTTTTTTCTATGTATTTCTATGACAGCACCTACCACATCAATATTAGTTGTATTTATTAGGTGCTCTATCTTGTACTACATTCATTTATGTCTCTCTTCTTAAAGGAAAAATATTCTCCTTATTCATCTTTAAATGCCTAACTTCTAGAACAGCATGAAGATGAAGAATTAGTTCAATAAATATCAATAGAGCATGAAATATATGGTTACAAAGGACTTTGGTGACACACGCATTTTGCCTAAAGCTGGACTGATGAACTACCAATAGACATGCGTAGTCTTTCTCTCTAGGGTCAGAGAAGGAGGGCTCTTTACATGTCTCAGTGTCCTCCTGATGGCAAATAGATTTCTGATCTAAAGTAAATGCAAACCAACTGCTTCTCAAACACTAGGGGTAGAAGCTAACTTGTCAGCTGAGCTGAACACCATAGTCTCTGTCAAACCTCAAGTGGGTATGTTTTCCCAAGGTAGCTTGCACTCAAAAGGAAACCAGGGTCTGCCCACAGATACATACATATGTATAGGTTTCCATAAATAAGCCTTTATCTACAACTCCACTCATATTTCTCTATCAGAAGGATATACATTAGTATACAAAATTAATCAATGGTACTAGAAAATGGGAAGAAAGGCAAAGAAGGCAGTTATTTCTATATGTTGTGCTTTTGAAGACACATTTATTTTGGAAATCTAAAATACATCATGGTACAATATATTTATTTTGAAACAAATAAGCTATGTTCAGTTTCAAATTATTAATGAACTTAGATCAATAAAAATAATTTTGTATGATAAATTTGTAAGTTTTAAAACCAAATATTCTCCCTGGATAATCTATAATTCCAATGAGCTAACAGACCCTTTGCTTTATATGTTTATTCTCTAATCCTCTAAAATTCCCTATAAGATAAGGACTCTAGGACTCACATAATTTAATTGATTTGTCCTAGGTCATAGTGGAAAATTTCAGAACCAGGAATTTCACTTTTATTTCTAGCATACTATGAATTTAGGGTATGGTTTCTATTATAAGTATAACTTTGCAGACTTAAATATGTAGATTAAATATTTCAGTGGCTCATGAAACCATCTCATGTAGCATCCTAAAAGTAGAATCCAGGGAGAAACATACCATGTGCATAATAAGTGCATTACTTGATTCATGACTGTTAGCCCTCAATGAAGTAACCAGCTACAAAGCCAAGATTTCAACATTGATTACACTGGCTATATGCTCCCAAAACTTATACTCACAGAATCTCCCTCTAAGATCTGCCATGTGTTAGAATTTAATGTATTTTTTGACAGCTACCATCCTGTAAAATAATGCCCAGTGATGAGATGGCTTTACAGACTCAATTTCAGCTTAAAGAACAATTCAAGAGGTGCATTTTATAAATTTTCCTATATAAGAGCAAAAAGAAAAATATCTAAAAAGTAAAAAAAAAGAAAGAAAAAAAGTCCTTCTTTCCTGACTTTGTTTTACTCAAAATTGTGCTAGCCAAGAGAGCAGGGCTTTAAGTCAAATGCAGAGAAGTGATGGGTAATTAAGTCCATGTCATTTGTTCTGTAGAAAGAAGCCTTTATCACAAATCGTATTGCCTTTCCATTTCTCAGAAAGAACATTTTCACTTTGCCTTTTTCTCTTCAGTTATTAAAAATAAGCCCTCCAAATACAGAAACCAGACACAGTTACCTAAAGAAAGAAACCCTCTAATCCTCTCTCCAGGCATGTAGAGAAGCTGAGGCTCCTTTACTTCTGCTGCTTTGTTACAGCCCCAATAACTGAAGCAAAATAAACTCTGACTGAACAAGCAGTATGTTGATAGTGTCTGTGCAAAAGCTCCTGTGGTTCTGCCAGCTGGGATCAAACTGGAGCACAGTGGCCCTGAGCACCACGACTTCCATTATGTTGTCCCCATTCTTTCATCAATAGTGTCCATATACACAGTGATTCTTGTCAACTTATGATGCATTTAGTTTAAATTTCTTTCCAGAATGGGCTTTAAAGGGGATCTGTGTTCCCAAAGAATATGGTCTACAACAAAAAAGCCAAGTGTACGCTGTATCCCTTAATCATCTGGGATGCGAATCATCATTATTATTTTTCTTTTATTGCCACTAACCCAAATACCTGACATTTAAATTGTTCTTTGAACATTGCAAAGCATTTTCATAGTTTTCATCTTGTATGATTCCTACAGCAACCTAATGAGATACAGAAGGTCTGTTTTCTTGTTTCCTTTCAATAAATGAGGGAACTAAGAAACAGAAAGTGCATGACAGTTGCATAGGGTCATGACAGTTACTTGCAGCATCTGAATTATAAATCATGGCCATAAAACAGTGTCCTGTTATTATTATAGCATTGCTTATCTAAGTGTAGATAAAATACCAAACATCCTGAGGAAAACAATTTCCAAGCATACCAATATAACCACTGTAACTTTGGTGTATATGTAAGTGTAGATACATACATATGTATATTTTCATACACTGTACACTGAAAGCAAGTATACAGTTAAGTGTAATCATATAAGGCTATCAACCATGCTTTCTCTTTTTTGTGGCACATCAACATACTTACATTTTGTACACTTTTTCTATTACTCTCTAAGGATAAATTACAAGATGTGTTACATCTGGGTCAAAGAGAGACACTTGTAAGGATTCTAATAAGTCTGTTGACCTGTCATTAAATCATCCAGTTCCTCCTTAAAATTTTTTTATTTTCCTGGAGATGCTTCCTTTACTGCACCTATCATTTAGTGAATGGCCCAAAATGGAGTGACTTTGTTTTATCAGAAACAGCAGCTATGACATCATTACTTTCCCACAGATTTAGACATGAAACAGTGATACTGCTCATTATCTACTCAAACTTCAAACAAACACACAAGATCACTCTGCAGAGACTTCTCTGGGAGCCAGGTACCTCCTCCAGTTGCTTACATAGAACTACTCCAAAAAGTAGAAGGAAAACTTTAATTACTGCTATGGAAATTGGGAAAATTTGGCTATTGTTCAGGTTTGGCTGAATCAAAAAAAAAAACAACAACAAAGTATGAAGCACACATTTAGTAAATAGTTAAATTAAGAGTGAGTGTTCATCTTTATGTTAATATTTATATAAATGAAAAATCATGAGAGAAATAATCCTAATTTTGTGCCAAGTAGCGTGCTAAGCATTTTATCTACATTACTTCATTTAATGGTCACAACACCCTTGTGAAGTTCTAGTTTTTAATTGTCATTTTCTCATAAGCAAAATTAGGCTCAGAGAGGTTACATGACTTCCCAGAGGACATGAAGTAAGGAAGTGATGGAGTCAGATGCAAACAAAGGCCACCTAACACCAGGGTCCATACATGTCACTCACTTGCAATGAAAAACACTTCTTAAAAAAAATTTTCCTCTGCTTTAAAAATAAACAAAGTATTCCTTTAAATACTCAGAATATATAGAAAAAATATTCTCAATAATAAAAATAGCTAGTATTTTTAAGGCATTTCCTATTTGTCAGAAGTTCATTTAATACTTTGTGAGTTGTTTTTAAAGCATTATTTGTACCAAGTTTACACATGAGAAGACAAGCACAGAGAGGTTCAGGAACTTTCCCCAAAGTTTCTTAGCCAGTAAGTGGTGGAGCTGGGATATAAATCCAGGCACCCTGGCCTACATCGGTGGGCTTAACCACTGAATGGCATTGCTTATTAACATTTATTTCAATTTAAACATTTTCCACCAGAACATAATTGTGTAAAATAAGATTTAAATATACATAATTACTCTAATGCCCATAGAGGCCCACATCTGAAACCAAATGTTATTATTTGTAGAGTAACAAGAGAAAGAATACTGTATTTAATAACTGTTTGGTGTGAAATGAATTGTGTCCACTCAAAATTTCTTGGTCAAACACTATGTGACTGCATTTGAAGGCAGAGCCTTTAAGAAGGTAATTAAGATTAAATGAGGTCATAAGGGTGGCACTCTAATTCAATAGGATGAGCAGCCTTGTAAGAGAGAGACCGGAGAGGTCTGTGTACAGAAGAAAAACCATGATGGATACAGTAAGAAAGTGGCTTTCTAAGCAAAGGAGAGGCCTATGGGGAAACTATCTCTGCTAGCACCTCGGTCTTGGACTTCTGGTCTCCAGAACTGTGAGAAAATTTTCTGTCATTTAAGCCACCCAGTCTGTGGCATTTTGTTATAGCAGGCCTACCTGATCAACTCATAGTATAAATTTGGTAACAAAAGAACAGTTAAGTGTGGGAAAGATCTGAGAAATAATTTTTAGAACTATATAGAATGCTAGTGGAACGTTTCCAGAGGAGGAGTGGTCACATTTAGGCACCCCCAGCACCCATTCAAGTTTTTGGCATAAATTCTCAATAGGATCATGCACACATTCACTTATCTTCCATTTATTTTGCACTAGGTGTATTGCACATGGTTAAAACAGTAAACTACCTTTATAGCACATTTGGTGAGAAAATGGCAAGTTCCGCAAACATGGGATAGATCAATCTGATTTGTAAACCAAATTACATACCTTTTAATTTTAAAATCCCAACTCAACTCATGAATCTTTCATGCTTGGTAATATCCTGTACATTAGAGATTTAAATTTTGTTGTGGTGTAACAGTGTCTGTATATGTTCAATTTCCATTACTCTTAATGAGTGTTCTGCTCAAACTGGTTTGTAAAAAGTTCAGAGTGTGAAATGCATTTTGATTTTATGTAAAGATGAGATTCATCTTGTCATACCTCAAGTACCAAACAGAAGATAAAATGCATATTTAACACTGTAACCATTTCTTACTACAGAAAAAAATTGACTAAATGTCTACTCCAATTTTAGGAAGTACAACTTATTCAATTTATAAACTTTGAAGAAAAGGTACTATAATTTACAGACAATTTACTTGCTCCAACTTCTGCTTGAACTGTAGTTTTACACTGAGTGATTTTCCTAATCTATGTTCTAGCTTGTCAATTTTGTTGTCCACTCTTACAAGAAATGTAGTCAATGATGCATAATAATACCAGGTTTATGGAATGAATAGATATGGCATTCTGGGAAAAGAAAAAACTGTTCTTAAAATATAACATTTGAATTAAAGAGTTTAACAGGTTTATTCTACTTAAGCATAAGAATAAATAGCTTGTATCTATTTTTTTTTTGAGAGGGCATCTCTCATATTTATTGATCAAATGGTTGTTAACAACAATAAAATTCTGTATAGGGGACTCAATGCACAATCATTAATCAACCCCAAGCCTAATTCTCAACAGTCTCCAATCTTCTGAAGCATAACGAACAAGTTCTTACATTGTGAACAAATTCTTACATAGTGAATAAGTTCTTACATGGTGAACAGTGCAAGGGCAGTCAAGCTTGTATCTATTTTTAAATTTAGTTGAACTGGATATAATACCTATTGTTATTGAAGATTTTATTCATTATAAAATATTTGATGGACACTTTCAACACTGGAATGTACCAAAATATTGTTCCTTTGGATCTTACACATAGGCTTTGGCATTAATCTGTGAAATATTTATTGACAAGTTTTTCTTTAGCACCACACAACACAGGAAAATCAGCAATACAAGAGAGGATCACCTCTTTTTGGTAACTTCACAAAATACAATTAGAGATTCACTGATTATCATTTAATAGATGATATTATGTATATGGGTAGGTGGATAGATAAGAGAATGCAAGGTTGGATAGTTCATGAATTGCAGCATGTGCATTTCTACCTCAGTGTTTTTGAACTTTTTTTTTTTGCATAAGGAACAACAACTTCTTGAACTAAATTTAAGAGATACTTGTCTCCAAACACCAGCTTGGAATTATCTTTGAGGATTGTTAGATATAAGCATATTCTGGTGTATAAATATTTAATTACTTAAGTTTGACAAAAGGAATATTTATTGTCAATATTTCAACTACTTAATAGGAAGAAAAGTTAAAGATATATCAAACTAGTAATAAGTTGGCCAACTAACTCTTAGGAAAACAGTTCTTTTCCTTAAAGAAATCATTGTACTTTACAAATAATATTTTGGTTAATCAAGAACCTCCAGATTTTAATCATTAATTAAATAATTAGCCTAAAATAATTTCCATATTTTGTGTCAGTTTAAGTGTCTAAACTATGTATGCTATAAGAATCTTGATTATGATAGTTTATATCATATATCATATTGTGTATGACATATCATATTATGTCATAAATCTACTTCTACCAAATATATTTGGTTGCCACCAAATATCTTTCTGTCTTCTTTTCCTTTCTCTCTCCATTCAGTACTCCTTCCAATGGTTCCCTATCATAACAGCATTTAGGGCAATGAGAACGGGACCCTGTTAAAATGAGTTCATTTTGTATCTGTCATCTGGTCTTGTGGTTAACATTAAAACTGCTCTAGAAAGGACCTTTGAATACCACACTGATCATACATGCAGGAATACCTAAGGCATGGTCAACAATCAAGTCTTTTGAGAATTGTGTGATAATTACTTGGTAGTTTGACAATGTGATTCTTTCTTTATAGGATTCCAAAACCTAGAAGATAATGTCAAACATTTCTGTTTTTATTTTTTGGTTATATTAAAATAGATTGTATCAACATTTTACGTGGCCATGTATGGCTCTTGTTATGATTTATTTATATCATAATCCATAACCCACGATAATGAACACTGGACCTCACATTAGAGGTGTAATTTTAAGACTATTTTAATTCCATGGAAAACAAAAAGTTATTTAGGTCTAAAAATGTATATTGCAAAATTCCATAAACTTTAAAAGGCTGATCCTCAGATTACAGACGTTTTTTATAGTGTACAAAGGAAAGTACATTGGTTGCATTAATTAAATTGGCTTCAAGCTTTTTAGAGGTCTCCAATAACTTTTTTTAATTATAGCTTAATGCTTCTTTCTTGCACTTGCAAAATTGAAATTTCTCTCCTAATGGCTATGTTTCTTATACTTGTTCTGTCTTTTCCCAGAAGAATCGTAGGATTCTCATTTGAAGTTGTGTCAATATTAGATATCAGTGATGACTTGGTCAAGAAAGTTTTCATGTTTAATGCTGTAATTTCTCATATTTCAATTTTATTGTTCCATGTAGCAAGTTTGGATATGAAGAAAACTAGTGAAAGTTCTATTTATGAATAAAAATAAATGGGTTCTAAAATCAATATCTAAATATTCAGATAAAAATACTAAAATATGAGGTATTTTATATTTCCTACAGCAATATAACATTTAAGGCTCAACTAACACCATGGATGTGAACACTGATATTGGTAATCCCTGACTCATCATAAAATCAAGGACAGTACATAACACATTGTACAAACCCACCCAACTAAACTTTAATCGCTTATCTTTGTTATCTGCTATTTAGTAAAAATCTAGTTAATTTTTACAGAACAGGAGCTAGTAAATTGAAAAATTAAGATCTCTCAAAAGGGCTGTTCTTTTGGTTTCCTTTGAGAATTTCAGACCAAATTCTCAGCATCTCCATTAGAATTTGTCTGGGTGTTCATGCTGCCTATAATGATGCCCATAAAGTGTTTTTCTTTTTCATCAACTCAAGACAAAATTTTAGTATCACTCTTGATTCTCCTCTGCCTCTCACCCTACTTTTGCACTATGTCTGATTAGTCTCCTATTCCTTTTGAATCTACCACTGAAAGAGCTTTCAAAAAGATCTTTTCCTATTTCCATAATCACTTCCCTAGTTAGCAACTCTAATCTCTCTACAAGTAGTTAAAAAGTCTCCTTGACAACAGTGTCTTCACTCTCTAGTCTCCAAATCTTCCTTCGTGCTACAAGCTTTTTGAAACAAATTTAAATATCATGCTTTCTTGCTTACAAAACTTTTGATGGTTCCTATGGATTTTAGAATAAAATCCAAACTCCTCAGCCTGTCTTACATTCTTGTCAGTTCCTTCCAAAAACCTTTATAGCAAATCCCTTCACATGAATATATTCTGCTTTTACTAACCAAGTTACGTAGTGCTGAAATAGATTTTCCTCTTTCTTTACACAGAAAATTCCTATTTCCTTCCTGAAACCCCACTTTAATTTAATCCTTTTAGTTATAAGGAACCCCAACAGGCAGGCTGAGTTTATTATATATTTTGTAATTACATTGTATTTTGATTTTTGTACATCCCTCAAATATACATTTAACATATTATACTGTGTGTAGAATAAATTGTCTCCACCCCCGGGTGTTTGAAAACATTGAGGACTGTAGCTGTCATAACCACCACTGAATTTCCAGTATCTAGAATAGTGACTGAAATAGCAAAGATTAGATAGGAAATGGCTTCTCATGCCAAGATACAGTTCTTAAAATACTTATGCTAATAAAATAGTGTTTAAAAATTACACAATACGCTATTTACAAACAAAGTTTATTTTCACATAGACCTGCATCAATCATTTGTTATAATAATTTCACAAACCAAATTCTAGAGAAATAAAATCAAATTTCCTTTGCATATAATCATTTCCTTGGAATAAAAATTGAGAATAATGGGTTTGATCTATAGTCACTGAAGGCATTGGTTTTGGATTCTCTGGGAAAAACAAAGACTGAGAGTGTTCATTTAGTAATTTTCTCTTCAGAATCTTTTACCCATCTGGTTCTCACATACATTGACCTGAGCTCATTTCTCATCACTTCCTGTCCCTTAATTTATAGAAAGAGAATTTCCTTTGCATTGCTAATAGCACAGCCTGCCAGGGCAGTGTCATTTAAATATTGCTAAATAATTAGTGTAGAAAAATGTCTAGATTCTTTCTACACATATAGACAAAAATCACAAAATATGCCCATTTTGTGTTTTATGCTTCCTGATAAGGAGAAATGTTTATGTACTTTATTTATAAATTTTGGGCAGGGGAGGCTATCAACAGAGTGGGCATAAAGGGAATATCCCTCAACAAGATAAAATCCATATAGGACAAGCCTACAATTAACATTACACTTACTGCTAAAAAGCTGAACGTTTTTCCTCGAAAATCAGGAGCAAGACAAGGATGCCCAGTCTCACCACTTTTATTCAACATAGTATTGGAAGTCCTAGCCAGAGCAAGTATACAAGAAAAATAAAATGCGTCCAAATTGGAAAGGAAGAATTAGAACTCATTATTTGTAGATGACATGATACTGTATATAGAAAACCCTAAAGACTAATCCAAAAAACTGTTAGAATAAAAGAATTCGCTAAATTTTCAGGATACAAATCAATATATAGAAATCTGTTCAGTTTCTATAGACTAATAATGAACAATTAGAAAGAGAAGTCGACAAAACAATTCTATTTACAATTGCATCAAAACGAATAAAATACCTAGGAATAAATTTAACCAAGGAGGTAAAAGACCTGCACACTGAAAACCATAAGATAAAAGTTTGAAAGATGAAAGAAAGTCTCTATGAAAAAAATTGAAGATAGCACAAAGAAATGGAAATATATTCTGTGATCATGGACTGAATTAATATTGCTAAAATGTCCATACTACCCAAAGCAATCTATAGATTCAATGCAATTCCTATCAAAATTCCAATGGCATTTTTCACAGAAATAGACCATACAATTATAAAATTTGTATGGAATCACAAAAGATCCTGAATAGCCAAAAGAATCTAGATAAAAAGAATACAGCTGGAGACCTCATACTCCCTGATTTCATACTATATTACAAAGCTATGCTAATTAAACAGTATGAAATTTACATAAAAACAGACACATAGATCAATGGAACAGAATAGAGACCCCAGAAAGAAACCCACCCAGATATGGCCAATTAACTTATGACAATGGTACCAAGAATATACAGTTGGAAAAGGACAGCCTTTTCAATAAATGATGATGGGAAAACTAAATAGCAACATGCATAATAATATAACTGGACTGCTATCTTACACCAACACAAAAATTAACTAAAGGTGTATTAAGGACTTGAATATAAGACCTGTAACCATAAAACTTCTAGAAGAAAATATATGTGGTAAGCCCCTTGACTTTGGACTTTGTGACAATTTTTTGCATTTGACAGCAAAAACAAAATCAACAAAAGGAAAATTAGACAAGTGAGTGAAACTAAAAAGCTCTGAACAGCAAAGGAAAACATCAACAAAATGAAAAGGCAACCTACCGAATGGAAGAAAATATTTAAAAATCATATATCTGATAAGGGGTTAATACTCACAATATATAAAGAACTCATACAACTCATTAGCAAAAAAGACATTTTTTCCAAAGAAGCCAGAAGCCATACATATGGCCAACAGGTACATGAAAAGGTGTTCAACATCAACAATCACCAGGGAAATGCAAATTAAAACCACGAGATACCACCTCATACCTGTTATAATGGCTACTATTAAAAAGATAAGAGATAACATGTATTGGCAAGGATGTGGAGAAAAGGAATCACTTATGCAGTGTTGGTAGGAATGTAAATTGGTGGAGCCACTATGGAAAACAGTATGGAGGTTCCTCAAAAAATTAAAAATAGAGTTACCATATGATCCAGCAATTCCACATTTAGGCATTTATCCAAAGAAAAGAAAACACTTGCTTGAAGAGCTGTATGCACCCTTATGTTCACCTCAGCATTATATACAATAGCCAAGATGTGAAAAAAAATCCTAGGTATCCATCAGTGCATGAATACACATACACACACACACAAACACACACAAAATGGAATATTTTTAACCTTAAAACAATGAAATCTTGCCATTTGTGATAATATTGATGTAATTTTAGGGCATTATGTTAAATGAAGTAAGTCAGACAAAAACAATTGCTGAATGATCTCACTCATATGTGGAATCTAAAACAATAGTAACAAAACTGAACTCATAAATAAAGAGACTAGAGTACTAGTTACCAGAGGTGGATAGCGGGAGGGTGGGGAGTGGGTGAAACTGGTGAAGGTTTTCAAAAGGTACAGATTTCCAGTTATAGAATAAATTTCTCATGGGGATGTAATATACATCATGGCAACTATGGTTAGTAATACTTTATTGAATATTTGAAAGTTAAGAGTGTAAATGTCAAAATTCTCATCACAAGAAAAAAATTATATAACTATAGCTATGTGGTATTAACTAGACTTATTGTGGTGATAATTTCACGATATGCACAAATAGCAAATCACTATGCTGTACATCTCAAACTAATATAATGTATGTCAATTATGTCACAGTTAAAAATTTCATAAAGTTTTAGTTATGCAAGATGAATAACTTTTAGAGCTCTGCTGTACAATGGTGTACCTATACACAGCAATACTGTCATTAGACATTTAAAAATTTAATGAAGGTATATCTCATGTTAAGTGTACTTACCACAATAAAAAAGTATGAATCAACAATAACAATAGACATTTAAGTCTTTAACCAAACAGTGCAGATATTTCATGTTTAATGAGACATACCTACATTCTTAACTAGTACAAAATAAACCAGTTCATGGTCAAATTTCTTTTTTAGGTGAATAAAAAAAACCCTGAGGTTTTCCTAAGCTGTATTTCAGAAAAAGATATCCTCAATAATCACTGAAAGACTGATGCAAAAAATTAAAATATTTCTCATTTTACAAAATAAGATATGACATGAAAAAGCAAAATGGAAAATCATGGCCTTTTTGTAGGATTTTATATGATACTGAACCACAAAGGAGACATGTAATATCACAGAATGACAAATCATATTTGATGATGGTATATAGAAGTTTAAAAGTTTGAGGCTAAAATATGGAAGATTAAACACAATAGGTAATACATTAAAACAGTATCATATTTCCTCAATTCTAAGAAATATTTTTTCACATCATTTTATCACTTCTGAAAGTAGGATTCATCTTAGAATTAATAGAGTTTTGTTTAACTGGATTTTTTCACAGGGATACATAAAATAATATATCTTCAATTAGAGGGTATCTTAGATTTGATTAAATCACTTTTATCACTTAAGTGATAAAAGTGAAAATAACAGATTGAATGGGTATGATAAATTTATGAATGACTACATTTATCCCTCTAAATGTATTTGTTGGTCAGTTGATTGTAATTCGAGATACAGTTTTCCATATAAGAATTGTTATGAAATAATTATTAGGTTAACATGCACCCCAGATAAACTTACAGTTTAACCATACTACCATTAATATTGCTCACTACATTCACTATTATGTAGAAACATACCACACATATCATCAGGTAGGGAAAAAATGATATTCAGCCTCTGCTGTTCCCAGTTCTAGAAGGCATTCCTGTCATTCTTTCTGCTGAGTCTTGACAATGAGAAGAAATTTCTCCTATGCTCTTATACCTCTGGCATTGAAAGAGTACTAGCTTTTGATGTAAGGAAAATTCTAAATTTGACTTTTAGTATTTGAGAATAATAAGGTGAATTCCTATAATACCTATTCAAAATTGTGAATAAGCATACATATTATTTATTTTTATTTCATTCCATATTTTGAAATAAGCTTTTATTTTCTAAGATAAATTATCAGTCTTATATTGTAAAACTCAAAATATGATGCTTTCTCCATTATTTAGCCTTACTGTATTTTATTCTGACTTTATGATTTTATGATTTCAAACAAGTCTTTATTTTTCATCTTAACATTTCTAATTTAAACAGGTGGGAATTCTTTTAAGAGTCAGGCATATATAGTATGTATTTTACCTGACATTTCTAAATTTAAATTTAAGGACATAAATATGGACAATCTTGAGCTTAAACTATTGCAGGTTTAATAAAGTTTATCCCCTAAAGACAGGACACTTGAACTATGGAAAAAATTAGTTAATACTTTTATTGGTAAACTACTTTTAAATAATTTTAGATATTTTTGAAACATTACAATATTCCAAGCTACCAAATAGAGACAGAAAATCTTGGCAAATCTTGTATTTTTATAAATTAGAAAACCATCATATTGTAAGTAAAATTGAAAAATTTCCTAGGTAGGAAATAAATGGTACAGGGTTTATGAATTTTTCAAGGGAGTTTTCTTTCTCTCTATTATGTTTAAAAACATGGCTTCCTATAGTGTTACGGAAAAGAGGCAAGTCATTCTGATGAGGTAGACTACATTTTTTTTTAAATTAAAGTATCTTTGATATACAACGTTATGTTGGTTTCAGATTAAGGTAGACTAATTTTGCTCTAAATTCTGGGCTACAAAAAAGTATAAAGCAAGCTTACTGTCCTTTAGACATTACACAATGTAATTGTTGAGATTATATACTAGAATTAAAACAATATGTAAATTGTGGCCTCTCTGTTTTAAAAAAAAACAAACAAAACTCTCTGAGCTTTCAGGCACATTACAAAAAATCATTTCAGCAGTGTCAAGCTGTGAAGCATCTACAGATCATCTGCAATTACTAATTTTCATCCAAGTTTTTATGGCGCTGACCATCTGGATGACTGAATGCTACAGATGACTACCTAGGTCCTTTCAACAGAAGCTGAAGTTATGCCTGCTGTTACGGAAAAATATATTTTCGTTGATCCTTAGGAAGTCCATTTGTCAACATGCTGGAAAGTGGAAATATGCCTGTGCAGAATTTCTCTGCTATATACTAAATTATTTTTCTGTAAATTTGTATTAACAAGTGTGTTATTTCCTGGTTACTGATAAAGAGGTTAAAGAACTAGGGCTAGAGTCAGAATACCTGGGTTTGACTTAGGATTTAACACTGTGTGTGTATGTATGTGTGGGGGTATGGGGGTGTGTGTTGGGGTGGGGTGAGTGTCTGAACTCCAGGTTCTTCATGTTTCAAAGGGGATAGTAATACAAAGTTAACAAATTAGCATGAAAATTGAATCAAATAATATAAGTAAAACAAAAGCAGAAGCTGTTTATGAAGGCTAAAAACATTGATAAATATTTACAAGACTGAACAAGAAAATAGAAAAGGCCAACTTGAAACTATAACACTCCTAGAAGAAAGCATAGGGAAAAAGCTCCTTGCAATGGTCTTAGCAATGATTCTTTTGGATACGACTCCAAAATAGCAAGCAACAAAAGCTAATATCAACAAGTGGGACTACATCAAAGAAAAACTGCACATTGAAAGAAACGACAAAATGAAGCGGCAACTTACAAAATGAGAGTGTATATTTACAAACCAAATAACTGGTAAGTGGTTAATATCTAAAAATATATAAAGAATTCATGAAATCAACAACAAAAATTTTCTATTTGTCGATAAAAATGGTGAATAGGTTCATAAAAAGTTACATGATATGACTAATCATCAGGGAGATGCAAATCAAAGCCACAGTGAGATACACTTTGTATCTTTTAGAATGGCTATTATCAAAAAGGCAAGAGATAATAAATGTTGCTGTGGATATGGAGAAAAGGGAACGCTCATACACTGTTGATGGGAATATAAATTTATGCAGCTAGATGGAAAACAATATGAAGATTCCTCAATAACTTCAAAATAGAATTACCATATGATCCAGGAATCCCACTTCTGGGTACATATGTGAAAGAAATGAAATCAGTATCTCCAAGAGACATCTGTACCTCCATATTCTTTCAAGCATTATTTACAATAGTCAAGACATGGAAACGATCTAATTGTCCACTGATGAATTGATAAAGAAAATATAGTATATATACACAATGGATTATATGTGTGTTTGTGTGTATATATAGACAGAGATAAAAAGAAGGAAATTCTGCCATTTGTGAAAACGTGGATATATGTTGAGGCCATTATGCTGAGTGAAATAAGTCAGAGAGAAAGACGGTACTGTATGATCTCACTCACATGTGGAACTTAAAAAAGGCCAAACTCATAGAAACTGAGTAGAAAGGTAGTTACCAGGGGCTGTGACGTGGGGCTAAATGGGAGATGCTGGTCCAAATGCACAAACTCTCACTTAGAAGACAAATACATCTTGGGGATCTAATACTCAGCATGGGGAGTATAGTTAACAATACTGTATTTATGTTCCTGAAAGTTGCTAAGAGAACAAATCTTAAATGTCCTCATAAAAAAGAAGGAATTATATGAAGTGATAGATATGTTACTAACCTTACTGTGGTAATCGCTTTGTAATAAATGTATCAAATTATCATGTTGTACACCTTAAACTTAAATAATGTCCTATGTCAATTTTATCTCAATAAAGCTGGGAAAAAAAAAGAAAATTGAGGTCAAATTAAGTGTCCACTGAAAGGCAGAACATAAATACATAAAACAATAGCCATATCTAAAATAATAAACAATCACTGGAGCTAATTTATGCAAATAAATCTAAAACTTTGGATTAGTCAATATTCTAGAAAAAATAAGTTATGAAAATTAACTTATGATGAAAAAGAAAGGCTGATTTGCCCTATAACTGTCAAATCATATAAATATGAAGAAACCCAAATAGATTTCTTAAGAACTGCAGAATTTTACTGGTAATCAGTGAAATATAAAGTTATTACTCCATGGATATTGTCTTATAATTCCAAGTAATAATAATAAGGACTTGAGGTAATGTAAACATACTGATGAGAGTGTAAATTTGTGTAACCACTCTGGAAAGACAATTCATTACTATTTAGCAAGGTTGAACATACACATATCTTCCAAGCAACAATTCCACTTGTAGATATCTTCCCGAGAGGAACTCTTATACATGAGCACAAGGTGCCATGGGGTAGAATTTTTTTGTTGCAGTATTATAAAAAATAAGAGCAAAAAAGTACAATTTCAGCCTTTGTCAATAGAATAATTAACCTGCTGTTTATTGTAACAGTATACAGTAATCGAGCTAATCTCCCTACTAACATGGGCAAATCTGAAAAGTAGCATGTTGACTAAAAGAGCAAGTTGTGAAAATATGTGCACCTGATCATGCCATTTTTCTACACTTAAACATAAAACACACTCACACATATTCTTTTATATATGCTTCATATCAACTACCAGTTATTTTTGCATCTATCTGCATCAATAGGATATAAGGCAAATAAGACAAATATTAATATTTGCTTAATATTGAGTTCTGTGCCTGCTGTAATATGGCTATTTTTTGTTTAAATGGTTACATGACTTTTTTAAAAGCAACTTGTATAAGAAAAATATAAGAATAGCTTTAAGACTCATTCATTCATGAATTCTTAAACTGACCAAGGAAAAAATAAGTTATAAAACGATACCCACCACTAGCATCCAGCTGTAGTCTCAAAATTTAATTTCTTACTAAAAGGAAGTAGGGTTCCTTGGGAAATTTTTTCCATGGTCTGGGTCAAAAAATGTACAAGGTAGGCCTGCCTTATCACATTGTACGAGAAAACAAGATAACTATGAAAGAGTATTAGGGCAGCGTGATAAGAGGGCAGGACCCTGCCCTTTATGATTATGGAGTAGAATAAGTCAGCTGGTGGTCAATAGGCATTTATACACATTTTTTATTGTGTGTATCTTTATTAATGCTCTTGAGAATGGATGATTTCACCACTTACTCTTTCCCCCTCAATCCACGTACCTGAATAACGCTCCAAGGAGGTAAAAAGTTAGTAAGCCTACTGTGGTGATTCACACTAAACTATGTCTTTCAATCTAGACCATGTCACTAATTTTGAACCTCTTACCTTAGTTTTCTGTTTCATTTTTCAATTGGTAAATAACATGTATATTGCCCCCCCCTTGTATTAGTATGTTTTGTCTAAAGCAATATGAATAAAATATAATTTTCAAGAAAGTCAGGTAACTCTTCACCCATGTGACCTATCACACCAATAATAATGAAAAAGCAGAGGTATCTTTCAGTTGAGAAGGGCACCTTGATATTATAGCACAAATTATTTCCAAACTACTAAAATTACTACCAAAAGTAGACTCTTTATTATACCAGTAAAAACTTAAATTTGAGAAAACTTTGTACATTTTTAAAACTTTGCTATTCTTGAACAGGATACACAGAGAAAGCAATATGCCACTGGATAATTTAGTTTCAAAATAACCTCATTCATGCCTGCTTGGGCTAACCGCCCACCTGCTTTAAGAGTCAGAG
Source organism: Manis javanica (assembly GCF_040802235.1). Classification (NCBI taxonomy): domain Eukaryota; kingdom Metazoa; phylum Chordata; class Mammalia; order Pholidota; family Manidae; genus Manis; species Manis javanica. The sequence goes on from NC_133159.1 coordinate 59,494,875, forward strand.
ACTCTTAATTTTACTGAAGGTTAAAGTCTAAACTGAATGTCCAAATTCAAAAGGGTGAGTCAAAAGCAGAATGAACTGTTACCTCTCATACCCAAGTTCTGCCTTTGAGGAGAGAGTTTTCTTGTCTGAGGATCAGCCTCTCACCTTCATGAGTAACAGCTCTTCCCCTGCAGAAGACAGCCCATACCAGTGTACCCCAGAAGAACTGACTGAGCCAGATCCTTCAGTAGGATAGGTGTAACTAATACCATCACTGGACTGTTCATTGCCACTGTAAAGATCCATCCTGTTCTCAGTCACTAAACTCAGAAGTTAGAGCCACCTTTATGCTCATTCAAGTGACAATTTTTACTTTTACCCAAGCTCTGTGGTCTTGGTAAACAGGGAAGATTAAAGAAATCATTCACCCTTTAGTGTTTCAAAAAAAGGCTTACTGTAAAAAAACATCTTTCCCAGTATGACTTAGATAAAGCTCATAGATGTTTCCCTTGTTTACCTAAGGCAAGGCCAGACACAGACTTCAAATTCTCATTCTTTGCCCCATAAATGGTTATCAAACTATTTTGTCTCCACTGATCAATCACAACAAAACACTTGTAACCCAAACTTTCCCCCAGACTGTTGCTGGACTTTGGCCTGCCCCCAACCAGAACCAGCATAAAACTCCAGAGAACAGGTGGACCTCAGGGTAAAATGTTCTTGGACCTCCTACCCTATCACACAATCCTCACTCACCCCACTGTCCCACACCTGGTTCTTCCTTGTTTTGTTGACTCTTCCATAGTAAAGAAAAGCTCTTCTCTGCCTAACTTTTGAGATGCATGCTCAGAGCTTATTGCAAAAGTAACCATCCCCCAATTGCAGTACATTCCTTTCACCTTTCCTGTAATAATTCTTGGAATAAAGCCTCTCTTTACCTAAATCTTCGTTTGTTTTTTTACATGACACTAGTGATAACACCTTGTAGAAAAAACTGCTGCTTTTCCCCAGTAGTCATTCTTTCCCTTTTCTAGAGTAACAGAACTTTGGGTTTTTAACTTTGAAATGTAATCCATATTTCCCAGGATCTTTACAAGTCAAGAGTTAGGTAACTAAGTCTAGCCAACTTCCAAAAGGAAGTGTGTGCTTTACTCATATGCTTTTCTCCTCTCTGTTAATGGAACACAAATGTAATGTCTACAAGTAGGGCAGCCACACTGGCCAATGAGATATCAGCCGTGTGTTGAAGATGGTGGAACACACTAGAATGAACCATTGTTTTGGGGGAGTTTTATCATCTGCAGCCAGAACTCATGCTAATTAAAACACATCATTTAAACTCTCCTTTTCCCCACATAAAAACTCTACTAAAAAAGTTAAAGAATATTCAAACCTCAGGGTAAATCTCACTGATTGAGCAATTATTTTTAGAACTGTTACTTTCAAATCAAGCACAAATAATTGAAAGTAAAATTACTAAAGATGAACAGTGGACAGTCCCTAGAAATTAGGATAAATCCTCTATTGATTTAAGTATTTTTTCTACAGACTTTATTACAGTGTAGTAAATAATGACAAATAATCAGAACACAGGGGAAGTGTGGAACAACTAATGACCCCCCTGCTGAAGAGATGCATATCCCTTTTCAGCTTGCAAGTAACAATGACTTAACTCAAAAGAGTATAATTCTGACATCCCAGTCCATTACATTGCCTGTCTTTTCATCCATGATCAACTACAAGAACTAATTTATTACTCCCTAATTTAATCCAAAGAGTTATCCTAGTCACACCAAAAATCACACAAGCAAAGATATCAAATGTGGTTTATTGGTACACAAACATCAAAACCAGAAAAAGCAGCTGTGCCACTGCAAAATCTCAGTGAGCTCACTTTACTATAAGGCCGCAGAAATACTGAGAATAATCTGATTACTAACATCTTTCAACCTTTTACCTGTGAGCTAAAAGCCACATTAAAAGTCATACATGGTTATTTGGAAAGCACATGCACATGAACACACATAAAACACCATCATCTTGAAGACTACAGAATCTTTGGATTTACTTATCCCTTTGGATCTGTGTTCACAAATTCCACTGACAGCAGTAGAAAGGATATGTTCTTACTTAAGTGTGAAAATTCACTGCCATTAAAAATTAAAATAAAAAGCATATAAGTATTTCTATGTATTATTTGATTATCACATAGACTCATATTTATATATTATTAAATTTTATTTTATTTTCCTGTATATTTTCTCTGAGTATACAATTAGTTCAAGTTAGAAATAACACATGGTCATGAATATAAAATTGGAGTAAGTTCATGATACTAATTATTTAGATCACATATGAGCATATTCAGTAGATATGTCAAAACTTACCTTTAATAGACTATCTATCTATCTATCTACTTAAATATCCCCAAATTAAGTGAGTGCTAATATTTGCATATTTATGACTAAGACACTATAAATTCAAGTTAAAATATGACAGAAATTCCAGTATTCCTAATACTTATTAGTTCATTTAGAATATACCTCCTGAGTGATTTTTGAGTGACATGTAGTTGCTTGATAATCAGATTTTACTTTTTTTACTTTCATAAACAACTCTGAAACATCACATCAATTTTAATTTACAGTAAATATCACCTAATTAGTATACCAGCGAGAACAGAAATATACCAATTAAGTCATTGTCCCAGTTATCAAAAACTCATAAAAAATATTATGCTAGCTGGTAATTATTTTTTCCCCTGAACTTTTAAAATAAAAAGCAGTATCAGATATAAGACTAAATCAGTCATATTTAATAATCTATAGTATAAGAGCAAAGAATTAACTACAGAAAAGTCTATATTTTTTAAGAACTTGATAACTAAAATAATGAAATACACATGAATATTATATTTACATGTATTTCATATTCAGTAGTAGTCAATATAGGTAAGATGGGGCATGTATGAGTTTTTATTAAATGGTCAAAATTTGAGTTAATTTACTTTTAAAAAATGAGAAACTTTGGGTTTTACATTCCATTTCACCGTGTAGATGTCTTAATAAGATACAAGATTCTATTTGTCTTTTTGAAGAAGTATCTCCCAACAATTACTATGGCTTCTCTCAGCCAATTGGAGAACTGTTAGCTTGTTTGAGTCATAAATTGTCCCAGCACTTATTTATCAGCCTACCATTAAGAAATCTTTTTACAATGTGTAAACTCTAATATGTTCATATGTTGGTTCTATCATTCTTGGTCTTTGAAACTGATGTTATAAACACATCTCTTTAATATTCTTCTAGGGTTTAACATCAGGTGTTTTCTGTATGTCACCATGTTTTCCTCCTTAGGGGTTTACTTAATTTTGTTTTACTGTTGAGTTTTTTACTGGACATTCTGTCCAAAATTTTTCCTCAAAACCCTTAAGTATTCTTTTTCTAATTTTCAATTGCAATTATAATTAACCAAAATATGATATGTTTTACTTATGATTTTTAGTCTGTATTTCTGTCATAGCAAATTAGTTCTATGAGGACTGGGTTTTTTGTCTAGTTTATTCAAAACTATATCCCAGACCCTCTATTACTGTCCGGAACAAATATTTGTTTAATAATGATGTGTTGATTAAAGGAATAAAATATTTACAAAAATTGTTTAATGAGGACTTAATAATACTTCTGAAGGAATAGTAAGACTGAATGCTTTCTAAATTAGTGACCAATTAATTTTGCATTTCATGAAAGAACTTCATATTGGATTATCTGAACAGAAAAAGACAAAAAAAGTACTGATTATGTTTGATTAAAATATGTTAAGAATTCACATATTCGAAAATTATAATGTGAAAATACAGGTACATTTAGAATGATGAGAAGCAATTATAAAAGTGGTCATTAAAGTTCGTGAAATCAACACAAATTTTAGGTCAAGACCTTTTGTGGAATGATCAGATTTACAGACAAAATTAAAAAGTGAGACACTTGTGGACTGAGCAGATTTTCAGAGTTCAGCTTTTCACTGATATAGGTGGCTTTAGGCAGCTTCTAGATGATCGCCAGGTAAAAAGAACAGAAAATTTCACGAGATTATTTTGTATTAGCATGTCTGTATTAATGAAGATGATTCATTTCATTAAACAAAATTAGTGCAGTGCATAATTATGAGTATATGCATATATATAACTACATATATAGGTTTATACATACATAGATAAAAAGATGAACATTTGTTACAATAACGGCAGGGAAGGTTTAATCTTACAGAAAAAGTCTGCATTATTTGTAATTTTGGCCATGAGAATGTTTTAAACATTTTTTGTGATTATTAACTTTGGTCTAAGTGTGTGCTAAAATATTTGTTATCTTAGTCAATTATTAAAGATTGTTTAGTTTGTAGTTTCAGTTTTGAAAAACTTTTAAACAATTTTCTTTTATTACCCTGAGTTGCTGTTGTCAGACCAGTATATACTGGGTATCTGGTTCTCTTAAGCGATTGTATTTTCTGAGCTACTACCTTTTGTTTTCTTTCTATATTCCCTATTATGTAATGTTACTGAACATTACAAATAATCCAATCAGAAACTAACAGAAATTACAAATATTAATATGTTTCTTTCAAATTTTATATTTCCTAACAAATTAGATTCCTACAAATAAGATTCCAGATCAGCGGCCTGTAACCTCCAACACAACACTTACAAAGCAACGATCATTTCTCATAAGTCACCTACAAAGTATGCAATTATCACCTATATGACATTCATAGTCATTGATATTGAAATGAAAATATTTGAATGGCTAGTTACAAGTTATGTCACTGAATCATAAATAATGACTGCCCACACTATTAGTTAATATGCTCTCTCCAGAGGCTCGTAAGATTTTTTCATATGAGCACAAAACAGATAGTTTATAAGGACCTATATGTCACTATATTTGATTTTTACAGTATTTGTTTTGCTACCTCTCTGTTTTCCAGAGATTTATGTTAAGTATTCTTAAGATACTTTACAAAATTAAAAATGAAAGAGACAGAGAAAAAGGAAAAGAAAAAAGGAGAGCCCAATTCTTTCCTTGACATTCTCTCTTGTCTAGATTGAGTGTCCAACTTTACTCATTGTGATCAAACCTTTTGTTTACCACATGAACTCAGTTTACACCTAGACTTAATTGCTATCACTACTTGTGCCACAAAAAATTTTTTACTGAGCAAGTAGTGCTATAACTTCAGATTCCTTGGTTTCCTTTATAAAGGTTACTCAAGTCAATCTGATCATTTCTTAAATCTTGAATTTGTTGGCAGGCTCATTTAAAATTAACATAAGCCATTTCTGGTGTTAAGATGATATTATATTTACTATGAAAATATTTTTATTATTTTATTTTTTCTAATCATTATCAATTACCCAATCCACAATAACATTGCAACTTCCATTTCAATGCATATTACATAACGTAAAAGATAGTTAAAAAAAACTTTTTATGACAAGATGTTATTCAGTAAAGGAAATTATACTATGAAAAACACATGGATTGTGATTATTTCATTATATCTCAATACTATGTTGAATTGTATAGCTGTTGGTAAGACTCTCTAGACCTTATCTTTAAAATGAATGTTGTTGTGACTGCAAATTGGTGCAAGGGTTGTGGAAAAATGTATGGAGATTCTTCAAAAAACCAAAAATAGAAATATCACTTGCCCCAGTAATTTTACTCCTAGGAATTTATCTAAAGAAAACAAAATCTATGACTTGAAAAGATATATGCACCTCTATGTTTATCACTGCACTGTTTGCAATGGCCAAGACATGGAAGCAACCTAAGTGCCCCTCAATAGATGAATGGATAAAAAAGATGTGGAACATATACACAATGGAATATTATTCAGACATAAAAAGAAAAGAAATCCTGCCATTTGCAATAACATGGAAGGATCCAGAGGGTATTAAGCTCAGTAAAATAAGCCAGGTGAAGAAAGACAAATACCATATAATTTCGCTTATTTGTGGAGTATAAAAACAAAGCAAAACAGAAGGAACAAAACAGCATTAGATCCATAGACACTGAGAAGTGACTAGTGGTTACCAAGGGGGAGGGACATGAGTGGGGGGTGGGAAAGAGGATTAGGGGACTGTTGAACCACTGTGATGGACATTTGATAAAATTAAAAAAAAAATGAATGGTAAGGAAAAAATAAAAATAAAAACAAATAAATAAGGTAAAGACAATGATTCAGATGATCTGATATGCTCAAAATAAAAAACAAATAAAAAAATGAATGGTCAGTATAGACAAATTCTAATGGTCTCAAAATTCTATGACTACAAATACTTAGACTGTTCTGGCTTAACTTCAGTATAATAAAAGTATAAGCACATTTCAGGGGTTATATTCAAAACATTAAATAATAGAATGGCATTTAACCATCAGAACCATATATTCAGAAACAAGTAAAATTCTTCAAGAACTTTTTTATTAAATATGTAATAGACCTGCTTTATGACAGAATAAACAAAATCATTGACTGAAGAGAAACAGTAACTATGTCCAAAATGCCACGTGTTTCTTAAATCCGGCAGAAGTTTTCACCAGGTGAATTATATAAATCCATCCAATTTGAAGAATCATTTCACTGACTAGTTTCTAGACTCTGAGCTGTTTTGTGTATAAGGAGATTACTATAGCCTAGAGCCTTCCTTAATGGCTAATTAAATTAATTTGGGAAATACTGTTGGTAATCAATGTAGATGAAATCAGAGAGCAGAAAAGTGACTTGTTAGTGCGGTCACTAAATAGGAAGATCATCACCTGTGAACTTGTTAGAAATGCAGATTCTCAAGTCTCCTCCCAGACCTACTGAAACTAGAAACTCTGTGGGAGTGAAGGAACAATCTGGGGTATGTGGTTGGGTGGGGGCAGTGCAGGGGTGAGGGTGGGTTCAACAATATCTCCAGATAATTCTAATAAACACTAAACTTAAGGAATCAATGAATTCCATTATCACAGTGGGTTGGCATGGTGAATGATGAAGAAGGCAGCTGCTTACATGGTGAATGTCTGATTCATCTCAAATTTTATAGATTAGAAAAAAAAGTTTTGGTAATTTGCAGTCAATCAGCAAGCAAGACGTAAACCACGTGAAACCAGATATGCCTTAAATAGTTCAAATGAATAATCACCATTCCTCCCAGTATAAAACTAAGATCAAGAACAGTACAATAATAATTCTTGATTCAACACTCTAAATCTCAGCTTTGAGTTTAATATACTTTTAAAGATGCTGACCCCAAGGAGCTTTTGAATTCCTTTAAAAAACTGAAACATACAATTATCAGTTAAGAATATACAAAAATATATAATTTAGTCCTAGTGTCATACTAAGTGGCAGTGTTTACAAAACCATGATTGTGAAACTTTAATGAATCCCCTGCGAAATCTTTTAAAACACAGATGTTGAATCATTAGGCATGTGGTGGGGCCTAGATTCTGCATTTCTAACAGGGTTCTAGATATCTGCCTGCTGTGGGTCCATGGACCTTAGTTTGTGTAGCAAAGGTATGCAGGTAAAGATGGCCAACTCTGGAGTCAGACCAGAGCCCCTGCTACCAATTATAACCATATGAATTTGAGCAACTTAGTAAACCTTTCTGGGCCCCATCTGTAAATTGGGGATAGGAATAGTGTCTACCTTTTAATGGTTGGCAGATTAAATGAGTTAATACATGCTAAATCTTAAAACAGTGTCTGACACATAATAACCACATAGTAAATTTTAACTTTTAATATTTAGACCAAGATGTTACCTATCATTACAAAATATATATCATTTTCAAGTGATTTTAAGTTATTAATTCATATAAAGTAACATATAATAACTCATACAGAAAAAATGATTAATTTTTAAATTAATAGAATACGTTTTATTCCTTATGAAATACTGTTTGACTCCTAGCTCAAATTATGTATTCTTAATGCTTAATCTGTCCTCATTCATGATATCAATAATTGCTACCTAAACCTTTTTTTTCATAATCTTTTTGTCTTTTCTTTAATTCCATCTCATTAGTTATAGCCTATGTCCACTTGGGGCACTTTAAATTATTTCTTGCCCAGAAGACAGAAAATTAAATTATGGACTATTAAATATATGTAACTAATTAGCCCAGTGATTAATTTCAAATTTAGTTGAGATAAGAAATCCTGAATAATATCCAACTTCAGGGATTTGTGGTTGGACATTCTCTTAATTTCTTAAATAGAAAAATGAATACTATTATATTTAATGAGACTTTTAATCATGTAAGTGGTCAAACTGGAAATTAAAATTATAAGTTAGGGATTTGCCAGATGACCAACAGTTTACTATTAGATATTAACCTTTATCAAAAAATTAGATAAAAATGTAAAATCATTCCCAACTGCTCCAAATAACTAACTTGCATTTTCATATTAAGAGGATAATTGTACATGTCTTTCTTCAAATATAAGTGGGAATAGGAATCCCTAGACTTAATCATTCCACCAGGATGTTGTCACCTAGAGTCTTTTAGGTATATAATCATTATATTAATAATATAACCCAAGGCAAAAAAGTTCATCAAAGAGGAATATATATATATATGGGTGTCTGGAATCAGAGAGGACCAAAAGAGAAAGAGATCTAAAATATTCCAGCATTAGTTCATAGAAGAATCCTTCTTTTTTTTCTTAAAAATAGGAGCTTCAACCATGGAAATAAAGGATAATGTAGTGTGGGTTTATTTTGTAATTAATATGCATGGGAATTTACACAGTTAATTTACATTCACATTTACAGGAATTACTTCTAACTTACATATTGACAGAAGAGGCTCTTTAATTTTATGAGTCCAAGAAACCTATTTAAGTGCCTAATTTTTTTCTCCATTGCCTTTAATTAAAATAACTCCAGGATCATCTACCTGATAATTTGGATAATTTTTTTTAACAGGAAGCAAGTTTGCTCACTGAACGCATTTGCGAAGCTTACCTAAAACAACTTTAGATTCATGAAAATTAAAATGAGTACATTCTCAGCAGGCAATAGACCCACTCAAACCTACCTGCCTGTCTTCTCCCAGAGTAAACCAGATAGTGGTGAGGCTTTAGGTGAATCATCTAATCCCCATTAGGGACTGAGCTAATCTCCAAGATGTTACCAAGCTGACAATCCATGAAATACCATTACCCTGAAAAACATGTTAGGGATTCTCTTGGAGTTAATTTTAATAGATTCCAATGTCAATAAAGATGTAATTCCCAACTACGGAGCTTTTTGGGAAAATATAAATAATCACCTGCCTCTGATACATTAAATTAATTATATTTTATTGTCTAATCATTTTCCCAAAAAACTGAAAAGATGATTTCAATCATCTTATCCACCCTTTAGACATCTGGAGAAGTTTCACGAAGGATAAGCACAAGGCTACAGCCTGCCCCAAAAAGAGATTATGTCACATTTACATGTTAATATTAGTCTCTCAGATAAACTAAGGCATCCTTTGTCCTGCATATTATACATCTATGATTATGGTGATGATGATGATATTACAGATTTCCTGTTTCCCAGATTCTGCCTTCCTTTTGTTTCCTCCATCTGTTCTTTCCTCCCTCCTTTTCTTCTCTCCTTTCTTTTTTCCTCTTTCCTTCCTTCCCTCAATCCCTTCTTTCCTTCCTTTATTCCTTATTTCATTTGTGGAAGACTCTGAGCTTTTTATCCTCCAGTACATAACAACCTTCTAGGAAAGGCATAAATGAATAATAGACAATGCATTTTCATATTACGGCTGTATGCACATCTCATGGGAGTCTAGAGCAGGGATGAACCAATTTTTCTCTCAAAGAAGTTAATTATTTTAGTCCTAAAGAATAACCAGAATCATTATGTTAGTTGTCTGGGATTGCCATAACCCAATACCATAGACTGGGTGGCGTGAACAGCACTAATTTATTTTCTCACAGATCTAGAGGCCGGGACATCTCAGATCACTATGCTGGCAAGATAGGCTTCATTCTGAGGACTCTTCTCTTACAAGTGGATGACATGCTGCAGCATGCTCCAGGACTTCTTTGTGTGCCAGGGAACAGAGAGAGCTGACTGGTGTCTCTTGCTACAAGGACACTAATAGGATCAGGGCCCCACCCTTATGCTTATGACTTCATTTAACTTTAAATGCCTCCTTATAGTCCCTGTATCCAAATATAGTGACACTGGGGATTATGGTTTCAATATGTGAATTTTGGGAAGACACAAACATTTGGTCCATAACACCAATGAAGAAAAAAGTAAGTTTTCTATCAGTCCAAGTGAGTGATGGAGGAGTGAGGGTTCTATGTTCCAGGAAATACTAACAGTTCAGTACAACAAGGTTTCAGATAGTTAAGCCTGGGAGTGTCATGAAAAACACAGGAAAGATAGAGTCCAACTCAAAATATCCTCCCCAGCACTATGGAGGACATTCTGTATGTGGTGAGGCATGAAACATCTATGTTATAATGCTTGGCAAGGACTACCAGTACATTTCAGTGTAGTCCATGTTCTGTCTCCTTCAACTAGTAAAAACGCTTTCTGACTCAATGTGCTGCATTTCTTTTTTAATAACACACTATGAGACGATGTCACTCGGGGTAGATTTTTAGCTAAACCAGAAATGTATCTATTTATTATATATTGAATTTTTTTCCAAAAGAAACAGTCGCCATATAATTTTAAAACTATATTGCCATATAATTTAAATTTATCTAGCAAATGTTTATTTAATGCAAAATGACACGATCAACAACTGAAATGCAATCCTGTTTTTTTCTCATTTTTAATTCATAATGAACAACAGAAACAAGCTCTACCCCTTTGTTGTACCACAAAGCACAATCCACTCAAATTCTTATCATTACTGGGGAGTCTTTAACTTTACTTTGCATATTGTGAAGGCCTTTTATCTGATACAAAAGTTCCTTAAAAATGAGAGACTCTCACCATGTAAGAACTTGTTCATAATGCTTCAGAAGATTGGAGACTGACAAGAATTAGGCTTGGGGTGGATTAATGATTGTGCATTGAGCATTGACTCCCCTATACAGAATTTTATTGTTGTTAACAACCATTAGATCAATAAATATGAGATACCCTTTCAAAAAAAAAATGAGATACTCAAATATTAAAGCAAAAAGTTAAACATTTTAGGGATGTAAGTGTAACAATTTCATATTACATGTCTCCTCTTAGTAAACTCTTATAATTGGTTTCTGACACTAGATTTTGGGAAGAAAATATTTCAAGTCATATTAACAGTCATGAGTTGCTTATAAATGTATAAAGGAAAGATTATTCTTGGCCGTAAGTCATCATTATGTGTTTCTGATGTCAGGGATTTATTAATCCAAATGCAAACTGTATGTATATATCAAAACCTAATGAGATATGAGAACATTCTAATGCTGCCTTATATTGACTATGTGGCGTTCTATCTAGAAAGATATTTGTAAAAATAGTGAGGCTCATTTGGACCATTATTTATAAATCAGCATTTTACTAAAGCCACAGCTTCGTTAGACCAAATTTATAAATCTTGTCAGTAAATATTCTCAACTTAATACTCTGATTTCTTAATGAGCTCCTTACAACAGAATACGTTAGATAATTAGCATGCTGTTGTTCAACCAGCATACATTCTAGCATTTCTGGGAAGACGAACACCTAGCTTCAAAATAGAAAGGAAATCACAGAAGCAATTAATTCATCTTTAAAAAAAAAAGTAAACAATATAATAAATTTTATAAAATTGTGTTGCTTAGAAGTCGGTAACAATAAGGCATCCAAATAGAAAAATGTTTATTTCCTCCTTTTTTCTTACTATTTAATAATTAATAGTGTCACTTCTCACTTAAATAAAAAATCAAACATGGCTACATATAATTTAAAATAGTATGTATCAGTCTGATATTCTTCTGGTGCTTAAACACAGGGGAAGGGGACTTAAAAGTGAGCTCATAAACAAATGCATAATTATAAATCATGGAAAGGGTTATGAAGGAAAGCCTAAGATTTCAGGGATTATTATGAGCTAGGGAAAGAGTGGGAAAGAATATGCCAGGCAGAGGGAATAACTTGTGCAAAGGCCCTGAGTTGAGTCAGAAACAAGACTCCTGCTCTTTCTACCTCAATGGAACATTAGTGAGTAGGAATGCTTTACACAGGCTGCTGTTTTCATAATGTAGACTGTCCACAACTGGACTAATTAGTTATGGAGCACAATTTTCATTATGAAAGTATGTTGTGACCCTTATCTACAACAACTAAAAGCCCCAGACAAAATTTCTTAGGCTGCTTTCACAATCATTTTGTCTGGGTGATTTGTTTGTTTATTGGTGATAAGAATTTTAAGAAAAGAGAGCGATACTGCTGTAGGGGTGAGAAGAAAAAAACGGCCATTATAGTTGAGCAAAAGCCAAATCTAATCGAAGCCTGGGTTTTCTCTATGATAATTAAGTTGTCAAGCTCTATATCTATGGTTACAGAATACCTTTATTTCTGAAATTCCTCCAGAAAAAAATGTCTGTCATAGAAACTCTGGAAGTTTTTGGCCATTTTCTAATCCCGTTTTTCCCATTCAAAAATTGCTTTTGAAAGTAATTTTTATTAGCCCAAGGTTTTATAAAAATCTAAATACATTTACTTAGTACTGGCACTCAGTTTCGGAGCTACTATCACACAGATAACTTCCAGTCTAGCATAGGAAATGAGACTTCTCCCTAAACAAACTCTAGGCCTCCTACCAGCTATATGCTCCTCTTCTTCCAGAATATCTATGCTATGGCCACTTAACTGTCCAGTTTTGTTATGTACCCAGCACTGCTTAATCATCTGCTTATTTAGCATCTGTTTCTTGGATGATTGTGCTTCTCTTTCCTTTGTTTTCTTACTGTCCTATCAAAGCCAAAGGATGTTTTCCCTCAGCCTTCATGCACATACAACACATTTATGTATCAATAGCGTTCCAGCTATTTCACTAACTCCAGGAACTGTTCCTCCTAATACTCACATAATTCTGCACCTCTCACCCAGGGTTTTTTACCCACTTACACCACAAATCTGCTTCCATGAACGGTTCGATAGTTATACAAATCCACTTTATTCAAGTTAATATTCTCAGTACTTTTAATTTTAAAAAGAAACAATGGACTTTTTCTTAAAAGGATTTGGAATTATTAGTTTTTCTTTTGAGCATTCCTAAACATTTAAACATTAAGGAACTTAACAAATCATAGAACCCAATTATTCAATAGTAAGATTTCCCTGGCAATTACCATTTCATCAGTAGTAACTTTGAAAGACACCAATATTTAAAGAAAGCTTACATTAGGAAAGATACCTATGTTAGCAGGAAATATAAATGTTTATATATCTCTATAATCACATAAAGTGGATCAAAAGTAATATAACTAAGATGATAAAATGAGCAAAATATTGGAATTAGACACCTTAAATACATTATTCACAAACGTAGGTAGTGCATCACAACTCTCATGAGGTTAAGTATGAATGTCATGTAACTTCATCTGGTGAGCTCTCTTTTTAATATAGCAAATTCCAGTATTCTCTCAACCACAAGAATATACAAAAGAAATTATTCTACCTGTGGTGATACCTGAAAGAAAAAAATACAACTTAAAAATGAAACTCTATTATCTAAAGATGAAGATGAAATGCAATAACACATCTAATGTTTCATGCTTGCTTTTTATATTACCTATATAAATCTCCACTAAAATCCATTTTAGGATACAGATATAGATAAATGATGACATTGGATTAAAATACTGCATTTCAAACTTCAATAATAATTCCTTTGTTTATTTTGCACTCAAACACAAACACAACTTACTCTGAAAATCTAAAAGAAAATCTATTATCTGCTGAGTAAGAGAGTAGAACCACATTTTCCTTACTTTAGTAAAAATGTCCTGTTTGGTATTTTTTAAGGTAAAATTACACTACTTGTAAGAGTATAAATCCTTACTGTGGGAATCAAGCAAAGATTTAGGAACACATCTGCTAAGTGATTAAGGTGGTGAATTTCCTCTGAATGCTCTATATTAACTAAGGAAGCCCCTGCCCCGTACTTAACCCTTGCAATAAAAATCCCTATTTAGATCAAGTTCTGTTCTTTTGGGAATACCAAATTCATCATACTGATTACATTTCTCAAAGTCAGGGCATTTCCTTCCCTATGCCTTTGCCTTTTATTGTAGTTTTGTTTTGTTTTAACTAGAACTTAAAAAGGAACTACGAGATATTTATGTAATTGTTATTTCAGTTATTTCTCATACAAATATTTAATAAGCTGTAAAATTTTGGAATCCATAAACTCCATAACTACTGCCATAAGTCACTAAATAACAGCAAACCTTAACCTAAGCCCATGTCAGGTTCTGGATACCTATTAGGATTTATTTGTAATGAACACAAAACTGCTCTCCCTCCTCTCCAAGTTAACCATGAAAACATTTTATTTTCAATTCTCTCTTCCACCTATTATCTCTGCTTCCTCTACACCCACATGCATTTTTAATCTCCAAAATATTATGGATTAGAAATGCCTTTTTCTTTAGCTTTGAGCCAAAGAATATGTTTCCTAAAGTATGACTAAGCATCTTGCTAAGAGTTTCACAAGGCCCCAATCCCAGTCTGCAGTAGGTTTTCCTCTCTCTATGGAGCACATTTCTTTACACTTCAAATACAAGTCTTATAATGATCAGTTTTCCAATTAAGGTTGAAAAAACACCAAATAATTAGAAATGACGTTTGATGTTTCAAGGTGAACCTGAACTTCATTTCATGTTAAATGTTCTTAAAAAAGCAAATGCATGCTCTGGTTTCTCTTCAGGTCACATAAATCTTTCGCCTTTTACTAAAGAAGCAAATGCTTCATTTATTCCATTATTGGTTTCTGTAGATTCCAGGACTTGAGTTAAGAAAAAGTTGAGCAGATAAGTTAATAAAGCAAAATATTATCTCAAATTACTTCACAATATAAAAACCCCAACATAGCACTGGTATACAAATAACTACTAGAACTAAATGGACAAATCAGTAAAATTTGGTTGGACTCTTTTAAAAATTGTCAAGTTTTGTCCAGCTTTGTTTTATTTTCACATTATATGGAGTCAAAGCAAATATAACCTAATATAAAATTACACATTAAAATATAATTTTTTATATTGATTGCAAACTTAAAACTCACTAAATAACCTATTTATTATACTTTCAGGCATTTTTACAGTTTAATTCACCAAGAAAAATAATACATTCATGCATAAAAAATATTTCAGATTTTCTTTTATGTACATGTCCAAAGAGTCCATAATATAAGATAAATATCTTAAGACTTTGTATTTTAAATTATCTGGCAAAATAAAGTTTCATAAAGTCTTGCACAGGTTGTTTAGTTTTAATTTTTCTATTAGAATCCTACTGATTTTAAGAGGTGGTATTTTATTTTATTTTTCAGCTTTATTGAGGTATAATTGACAGATAAAATTTAAAGTGTACAATGTAATGATTTGCTGTACATATACATTGTGAAAGGATTTAACATACCAGTTACCTGAGGAGTGATATCTAATGGTTTAAAAGTAAAGACTCAAAAAGCTGGGTTTGAAACACACCACCACCACCTACTAGCTAACAGCCATTTGGATGTTATTTAATTTCATTCTGTCTTAGTAAGGTGGGAATTGTAATAGTACCTATCTCTTAGGGTTCTTATAAGGATTAATTATGTAACATGTGGAAAATAGGCTATATGTCTGGCATCCACACAAAGTACAAGCATTAACTATTATTTTCAAATTATCCAGAATATGTGATAATGTAGATTATCAGAGGAACCCCACCAAGCTCTCTGTATCCTGCCTCATTATTTTCCTCTGTAACAGGCCTCTGATGTTGCTAAAGTCCAGTTTAGCTCCTCAATTTCCCTTTTTAAATGAAGGTATCTTAAATGGTTTAATAGAAAAAGGAGGTTAACTGGGCCTTGATTTGATTTCAAAAATTTTAACCACATAAGGGAATTCTGGACTGTTTTTTTCTGCCCCTATATCTTCCAATTTCATGCTTTACAAAAGGCCTACAAGTAGGAATCTTCTTACATGATTTGGTTTAGAGACTAGTAGGATAATCAGACAATTCCACTAATGCCTTGCCTGGAACGTTCATGAAATTGAACAAGCTATTTTACAGGTAGTACTGGTGTCATGAGTTGACTAATTTTTAGAGGATGAATGACATTCTCACATTGTTTACAGAAAGATCTCTGAGATCATTAAGATCTTGAAAATGATCCAAGGAATTACAAATGTAGGTAATTTGGCTAATACCCCCATATTTCTTTTTGTGTACTTTTCACATTGAAAATCGTTTCTGTTCTCAGGGTTTAATCTGGGGCATATTTTGGCTCTTGGCTTAAAAAAAAAAGAACTGTGATTATAATCCTTCTCCTAGTATTTTTGTGTTCTGTGATTTTTGTGTTCTGTAGGGTCAAATGTGATCTCCAAAGTTTTAAGTACAAAAAAGATTGTGGAACATTTATCATCAGAAAATCTATGACCATGACAAGACAAACTGTGTGGATCCCTGGACCATAATGGTTTATCATCCAATTTAGGCTAAAGAATGACAAAAAAAGTGGGACAGGGAACTGAAACAACATGATTCCCTCTGCCAGTGGGAGACATTGCTAGAACCAGTCATACTTTCCTGGCCCCACATTCAACAACACAGAGGCTAGGCCTACTTTCTGACCCTCTGCTAAATACTGGGGCCAGTTTTAAACAAAGAAATCACAGGTGCTGGCTCTATAAACACTTAATCCTTAGAGATACAACAGATACTCATCAAGAATTACCCCAGGACCTTTACCATTCTGTGCCCACCAATATAAAGCTATTAATGTCATAATTCTGCTCAATCCCTATCAGTTATTCACCTTGCAGGTTCTACTTAAAAATCACTCAGCCTAGATACTAAACCCTCTAAACATCCTTTCCAATTTTCTTATTTGGAGCATCTGCTAAGTATCTATGGAAGTAACATTCTCCCTTATTAAACTAAATCAAATTACCTTAGCTTTGCTTAATCAGCAAGTTTTTATAGTAGTTTTTGGGAAATCCATGATAAATAATATCTAATAAAAGCATACATACATCAAAGTAAACACAGTTGTATTAAAGTTTTATTCTGTGATTTATTAGAATAAAAGAATTTCAGTTCTATTTTCTCTGCCAACCCACCATGTAATCTTTTTCCAGGACTATATAATTTTATCCAAAATTTACATCTGTGTTAAAATTCAGCTTCTGTGAAAGAAGTGCCCTTTTCCCTTAAAGTACAAAATAAAAATAAAATAAAATGAAACTAAGTAAGGTAAAAAAACTTATTTCAATTAAACTTATTTTCATTTTGAAAACAGCAGTAATATAATTTGGAATTTCAGATTTTATAATCCTTTTAAACTCTTTCAAGTTCTTATAACCCACTCCAGTAAGGTTACCTTACCTGTTATTTTTATTAGAAAATATTCTGAACTAGAAAATTAAAAAATTATTAGAGGGTGTCTTTAATTTCATTTACAATTTTATGTTTTAAAGTTTCGTAGGATAATTTTCAGAATTTAGAGCTCTTTTGAATAGTGAATTGTCATATTTGTAGTTTCTAGTTCCTTGTAAATTACTCACTCTAACAATTTTAAAATTCCTTGATTTTGCATAAAAGTGAAAATGATTTTATTTCAAATAATAAATTACCTTTTCTAACCTAGCACAAATTCACTGTATATTTTAGTATGTTTCATTTCTTAAATATGAGTGAGATGATACACGGAACATGTCCTGTTTACTACTTGGGATTATATAATTTTTGAGATTATGATTTTTATTTTCTTCTTAAATGGAAAATGGAATAAACAAAACTGTTTCAAGGAAATAAGTTAATATATTTAAAATAAGATGACAGCCTTAGGCCTGATGATTTCCTAGCTGGATGATATAAAAACAAAATGCATAAAACTCTTTACACTGAAGACTTTCTTCTTTAATGGTATACATTAAATGACTTACCATTCACACTAGGCTTGGTAAGTAAATTTAGTGAAAACTTCTTCAAACAGGTCTCACATTTTGCTTATTTTGGCATGATTTGGCCCTTCATACACATTATAATGTTGATTTTCTCAATTTAATTCAGTTTAATTCTTGCCGTATTTAACATCTAAACTGTTTTACAGATAAAAAACTTGTTATTTTTAACTATAATACACAGAAATTTATTTTTGTCTTCTGCAAACAATTTAGATTATATTTTTGGTTGATACAACTACAAGTAAATGAAAATTCAAACATTTTTCTATAGGTATAACACTATAGAATTGGATCTTAAGTGGCAAATGTTCTTATATTTAATACTTCATGGCTACTTAAATATAAAGTAGTAATGGTAATCTTGGCATTGCCAGCATAGAAGACTGAAATTTAAATACTATGATGCCAAAAATAAAATAATTTGATTTTCTTTTAAGGACTGAAATATCTCTTTAAAATACTCATATATGTTCTGACCATTGATCCTCTATTTATGTGGAATAAAAAAGACAAACATAGAGCTGTAGTTATCACCAAGGCCCAAGAGTGTATAGAAACCAAATCAATACTTAATTTTAACACATCCACAAGGAAAGTTATAGAAATATAATATAAACTTTCTACACTAGCTCCTGCAGAGAAAACCACATACATGAATGTATTTGTTTTTACTTAAAATTGAATTCATCTGACTTCAGTACTTCCTTTTTTTATTACTAGAATCACTCAAAACCACTAACTCACTGAATCATTGCTCATAAAAAAGACCCAGCATAAGATCTTGCTTACCATATATTTATTCAGCGAACTGGAGAGTTCAAAATTTTGGTGGCCTTCTAGAACCTAGTCACTTTAGTTTATAGTTAAAATTGACTTACTGTGATCAAAATAATTTTAAGTGCAATTTACTGATATGTTTCAATTGTGGAAATAGTATGACTAGGTTTCCATCATAAACACATATGAACAGTTCTAAATTATCTGACTATTTATAGTTATTTGGTGTATGTTTCACAGGATATGAGATTTCATCTACTGAGGACAAAATGAGCTAAGATTTAAATACCAAATTGCATAGTTATACTCATGCTGTATGCTTTTATTAGACTGCTTGGGCTTCCAGAACAAAATACTACACACTGGGTGACTCAAACAACAGAATTTACTTTTGCCATAATTCTTGGGCCCAGAAGTCTATGATCAAGGCACCAGCAAATTTTTTGGTTTCTCGTGAGAGCTCTCTTCCTGGCTTGCAGATGGACGCTTTCTGTCATATGGCCTTTCCTCTGCGCCAGCACAGAGCTCCAGCACTTCTTCTCTTGTAAGGACAAAAATACCATCGGATGAGAGCCCCACTCTCATGGCCAAATACAATCCTAGTTGCCTCCCAAAAGCTCCACCTCCAAATATTACCACATTTGGGGAGAGGGCTTCAACATACGTATTTGCGTTTGACACAATTCATTCCAACAAAATGCGTAAACACAATTTATACACTTGATTCAGCTTTTCTCTCTCCTCTCCTGTAAAACATCCTAGAGAACAAAAATCAGTGGAAAGCATCTGTATAGTTGAGTTTCAAAAAAACAATAATAAACAAAATAGAAAACTTAAGATTCATTAAAGTAAAATAAACATATATACACAGGAATTCTCCAACATGAAAAGAGACATCCTGCTGCAAAATTTCTCTCAACATTTACCAAAACATATTTAACATGAAGAAAACAGAAACACTTTTTAAATTATTGCTAGATAGTAAATTTCAAATGTAGTGACTGTGTCAAACTAAGTTTGGCACTTTAAAAATTCAAATTACTACATCCCTACTTCTACACGAATGTGAAGGCTTGACCTAAATAAAACAAGCTTAAACAGACTGAATTCACCAGGATTCCAGGACAGTTTTGAAGGGAATTTTTCATTTTGGGGCACTCATAAGAAAAATATAGATATATAGATTATTTTAAAAGGCTCAAAGACAAAGAGATATACTTAATCCAGAAAGCTAAACCACACAATCAAGAGCTTTTTTCAGATTGTTTCAGAAAGCTTGCTTCAAACATAGCAAATAACTGGTACTACTGACTATGGCCACAGTAAGATGTATGAAGTCAGTCCTAATATAGTGATCCATTAAAATAAATGCTAGATGTCAAATTAGAAATGGCTACAATTTTTATGGTTGGTTCTCATTCTATTTTTGCATTAATTGATTGAGGTTTAACATTATATTGCTATTTTAAATACAGGTTAAATCTTTGCATATGTTTCAATAACCATCCATCCATCCATCCACCCACTCCTCCATCTCTTATCTATTCCTATGGCTCACACTTAAATTGCTATACAGACTCTGCAACTCTATTAAGTAGCATTTGATCACTGGAGGACAACAGTCAGGAGAAATGAGTTACTCCAGAGAAAACTAAAGACACGTTTGAGTTACACAATGACTCTCAATGAAGTGTGCCTTACAAAGAACCCTATAGCCAATTCAGGAAAGAAGCATACTTATAAAAAGTTTTATTAGCATAATGAAAAAAGTTGTGTAAGTATTATGATGAGTTAGACGATATAGCTGGTATTTCAATCTCCCTTCCTATCCAGACAACTCAATTATGCTCTAAAAAATTCAGAAACCTTATGGTCTTTATGAGTGTGACCTTCAAAATTAAAATGTTAAATTGAAAAAAGTGTCAATTTGCATAAATATTGCGATCTTGCTATTTTACAAGGAACTCAGCTATAGGCAATATCCTGTGCTATAACTGTGACCCTGCACCTATAAAATGGAAGAAAGTAGCATTTAAATTCAAGGAACTACTCATATTTGGAAGATACTAAAAACAGCCCAGGTCTGTAAACATGGTAGCTATATAACTTTCTGCTAATGAGGCTGTAACTGAAAAGCTTTTAAAGTGAAATTTTTGCTAGCTGAATCCTTACCAAAGCAAACTGAAGTGTCACATCTCATTATATGAAAAGAAATAAAAATAGTGGGTACTAATATATGTGTATAGATATATATATGTTCACATACATATATTTTTACATCTATATTTTACTATTATGAATATATTTTTACTTATATAGTAATTTTACCTAATTATTGCTTTTTTTATTAGTAGAGCAATAATACAGAATGTCTAAATACAAAATGTAATCCACATTTTGTAAAAATATAAAATGAATCCACGTCTCAATAAATACCAGAAATATCTGAGACAGCCACTTCAGCACTTAGTCTATGAACTAAGTTTTAAAAGAAAGAATTTCTATGTTTACTAAATAGCAATTGCTTTCAATCAAAACAAAGTAAATAGATAGGGAAAAAAACTGTTTGTAACATAAGCCTTAACCCTTTCTTGTTCTTGTTTTGCAATGTTCGTCATTGTTGAAACTCTTATTTTTGTTTTCCTACTGAAAATGTTCCTCTTTAAATGTACATCAGACCATGTCTTTCATATTTGTTACAAAGTGAAATTAAATTTAAAACACCAATGCTGATCATAGACACTTGGCCATCAGGTGTTAGCTTGCTTCTCATTTTGTACTATGCCCCCATTAAATCTATTTGAGTAAAGATAGTAAATAAAGAAAATTTTAGAATATACAGCCTTCATTTCTCCTTGGGCACAACTCTCCTTACAACAAATAATGACAAAGCATATTTAATGACAATTAAAAAACAACTCACTATGTAATCAAAATACAGCTTTTATGTTCTCTTCCTACCAAATCCTTTACGCTTTTTGGGAAAAATCTTCCCCTGCTCAAGGATGAAATATACAGCACGTTCCATGATGTTTCTGCTCATTCACTGATAACAGACAGTCACTGGGTCACCATTTAAATTTGCTAAGAATGTCAAGTCCAAGTTAATCAAGACTGTGGACTTGACTTAATGTCACTTCCTCCTTCAACTCAGACCTGCTTCAAGCTGGAATTTCTGCAGTGGGACATGAGAGATTTATTAGTTTCTATTTTTCTGGTTTATATCCTTGTCTTTCCTCTACTCTCTCTGTCACTGGGTGACAACCTTTGTCTGACTCAGCCCTGGTAGGGAGGTGGGGAGTGGAGAGCAGTGGCAGTGAAGTAGAAGAACTTTTAGGGGACTGTTTCTTAAGTTAGTTTACCCTCCCTACATCTAACAAATGATTATAAGTCAATTGGGAATGGTGCTGTAAGAATGAAATTGTGAGTTAATTAAGAAAAAAGGATCAGGAATTTTTTTAAATTGATATATTTGATTTTAAGTTACAACATATGTGTTAGTGGAGGACTAAGGACTTTGAGACTTTTGACTATGTTCCAATAATTTGGTTTTTTCCTCTCTCCCTCCCTCCTTTCTTTCCTTCCTTTCTTTCTATAAACCACATCCATATGCCTTTCTCTGTCTCTCCATTTTTTTTTTTTTTTTGGATTTAGTTTTCTCCCTGGAGGACATAGAAATTCTAAGTACAAAACACTTATACATTTGATTTTATTTCTATGGTAAACTGAATAATGGCTCCCCTAAAGATGTCCATGTCCCAGTTTCCAGAACCAGAGACTGTCACTTTACATGGCAAAGGAGATTTTGTGGATGTGATTAAATTAAGGATTTTGAGATTGGGAGATAATCTTGGTTTATCTGATAGGGCTCAATATAATTACAAGAGCCCTTGTATTTACAAAAGAGTAGAAAGGTCACAATCAGAGAAGGAGATATGACCATGGAAGCAGGGGTCCAAACGATGCCATTTCTAGCTTTGAAGATGGAAAGGGCCACAAGACAAAGAATATGAATAACATTGTTAGAAGCTGGAAAAGGCAAGTAGTAGATTCTACTCTTGAGGCTCCTGAAGGAACATGAGCCTGCTGACAAATTGATTTTAGCCCACTGAGACTTAATTATGGAATTCTGACCTCCAGAACTATAAAATAACAAATTTATATTGTTTAAAGCTAATATGGTACAGGACTTTTCTCTTTTTTTTTTTTTTTTGGTAATATGGCACAGCAACAGTAGGAAATTAATGCATTCCTCTCTTCCAATCTTTTCTAAAATTATATCCATAACTAATTTGATAGAACCTTTTTAGGAGCCTTGAATTTCTACTTCTTAAATTATTCCATGTAGTTTTATATAAAAAAAAAAAGGACATTGTATCTCATTCATTGCTTAACACCATATCAAATTAAATTCCCTAACTACAAAAACAAATTGTCATTTGTAAACAAATGTAACTACTCTTTGTAAACATAACAAGTAGAAAGAAAAAGTTCTGGGATTATCGCAGAGTAAACAATCAGGCGGGAGATTTTGTTGTGCTTTGACATCACTCAGTTACATTTTTAAAATGGAATATAGGTGAGATACTCTTCCATTCATACAAGGAATAGTTTAAATGGAGATTTATTACAAGAATTTTTACTGTAAATCATAAGGGACAAAGTTCTTTATCTGTCTCTCTGACTAAATATATATTTTAGTTTACCCTCCCTACATCTAGTAAATGATTATGTCAATACAAGTCAAAAAAATATATACACGTTTTTTGTTATAATGTCCAAAGATGATACATTCATTCTTTCCCATCTCCAATCTATTCTCCATACTACAACCAAGCCATATTTGATTTTATGTCATTACCATCCTTGTTCTTCAACTAGCCTACTTTCTTTGAGGAAAAGACTGGGTTGCTTTGTATAGGTATCCATGAATTTTTAAGATGTGGTCCTTCCTTCACACTTAGACTCTCTCAAGTGCCATCCTCCTGACCTTGCCAACAGTGTATACTTTCTTGAGCTTCCTAGAATGTCTTCCATTACCTTATTCTTTTATGCTATACATTTCTATGACTAGTGTCTTACTATTAAAATTCACATTAGATATCACTTACTCAGGGAACATTTCTTATTACCCCTTCCAGGACCATTAGCAAGCCTGGACATCATACTCATCTCTATCATTACCTATTAATTTCACTGTATTCCTAAACTTCTCATGTTCAAAGAGACAGAGAGTTGTTGAGGTTGGGAATTATGTTTTTCTCACATTTTTTCCTAAGGGCCTATTCAAGTGTCTACCATTCAATATTTTTCAGGAATTATTATGTGACTATAGATATATTTAGATGGATCTAACCTAAATAGTTGACAAATTTCATTAATTTGTATTAAACTAAGTAAATATTGGGCATCAATATTACAGCTGCTTATATTTTTATAGTTTCTTTATAGAAGGCTATATGATTTTTGTCATCTCATGTGTTCCTTTCAGATAAGTGAATTACATTTTTTAAACTGGCAAAACTGGTTTCTCCTTGAATTAATATTTAATTAATTTATTTATATTACCCATAAAAATACATGCTCAGTATATCCTGTAGCTACTTGGATGTAATATAGACTACTGGATGCATTTTTTAAATTAGATGTAGTAATTTCTTTGCTTAAAGGTGTTTATTTATCCAAATATATTATGTACTCAAGGCAGATAAACACCGCAGCCAAGGCATTCCCAGTCTCACAAGGAGAACTGATAAAGAACTCTGTTTTGTCTAGATTTGATTTACTTTATCTGGTGGTATAATTAGCCAAACTCAAAGTATTCAGTATTAAATTGTAAATAAACAAAAACAAAAAATACTTATCCTGATACTGAGATCTCCCATGTGTACACTCCCTATAAATATTTTTTAATAAATTTGAATTCCCATTATAGCCTAAGGAATTTGTACTGTCAACTATGCCTTTCTTAGTTTTTGTTTTTACTTTGTTTCTTTGTTTCAGTTATGGCTGGTAAGTAGCTGTAACTTGAAATTGCACCGAGGCTTGACTGGATTGATATAGTGAAAAGTTTTATGCTCTTTCATATTCGATCAAGCAATTAATTTAGAAGCATATACCTTAGGTATACAGAATGAGCAAAATATTCCATCATGTCACTTTATAACAGTACTAAGGCAATTTTTTTACAGATAGCTTAAAATTTTACTTTCTAGTTCAAAACAGGCAACTCAGAATTCTACATATAGTTTAGGATAATTGAGCTGGCATTATTTTGTAGGACTAAAAGGTTTTCAGGAGAGATTTTAAGCAATGAGAGCAGATTTGGGGTTATTTTAATAGTTCCACAAAGTAGTAACAAGGATTTGAATTACTTTGGGGGCAGCAGAAATGCACAAAGGGAGTAAAGTAGACATTTATTGAAGACATAATAAAGAGACAAGAAAAGTGAAATTCAAGTAATTACTTTGCATTTAAACAGTAGTGTCAAGAATAAGAGTAGATACATTAATCACAATTTATTGGAGATGAGAACAGTTATATATATATATATATATGGAACAGGTGAACAATAAGATAGTACACTATACTAGAGAGAGAGAGAGTTAAAGTTGAATATAAAGATATGAAAGTCTACTCCACAGAAATGATAAATAAATTACTAAGATTGTGAATAACAGTCAAGGGGACAACCTTGAGGAAGGCCTACATTTAAGGAGTAATTAAAGGAAGAATAACCACACTGAAAAATATTGAGCAGGACTTGTATGACAGAGACAGAGGAGCTCACCTGCCATTCCATCTACCCCTCCATACTTCAGTCTCCTTTTTAGATTGACAGGATCACATGACTAGTTCTGGATAAGGCCTATGGAACAAGTGACATGTAATTCTCCTGGTCTGCAGTATTAAAAAGCCAACAGTCAACCTCCAGTGCCTCTTCCCAGTACCAACTACTGAAATTGCTGCGTGTACCAGGTGTTACAGCTATATGATTATGAATCTCCATGATAACTTAGTGACTATGGACAGCAGAGTTCTGCCAACCCGAGTATAGAGTAGTAAAAAATAAACCTTTATTTTGTTAAACTAATATAATTTGGTGGTATCTGTTACTGTATCTATCTTGTCCTTAAGGGTACTAAATTACAAATGACTCACAGAAGTAAATGATGAAGTTTTCAGAGGAAAAAAATGACAGTCAATGTTGAATGTTTTGGAGATGATGGTTGGGCATATAAGGTGAATATGAAGCCACGATTGATACTTAAGAGAACAATTTCACAACAAAACAAAAATCCAACTATAAAAAGTAAGTGATGAGAAAAGTTTGGCAGAAGACATAGATTATTTTACCATGAATATTTTGAATTGAAGAAAAAAAACAACAGAAAAATAGAAATAACTTTAAGGAACAGCAGGATTTGCTGACATCCTCCTTAGGATGTGAAAACTTGAAACTTATTTCTAAACATGGAGAGAAAGGTAGATTATTACAAAGGTAATGACAACAGAAGAGGATTAGTATGTGGATGAAGGTATGGACTGGAAAATGAAGGAGACAGGATGGAGGTAGATGTTTCATAGCCAAGAAAGAGGAAAGGTGAGCAAGTTCATATTAAAGATCTTTACCTTAGTATAGAGATTTACATTCATAACTGAAAAGAATAGTGTTAGGTTTACTAAGAGCAGATTTTTGGAAACATTTCATGGAAAACAAAATGTAAGATTAATAAGAACTGCCAGATGACAGCAAAAACCTATATATAACTAAGATAAAAATGAATTTACCCCCTAAAAGTATGATCTACACGTAGTTTTTGAGCAGGAAAAAAATCTAGACTGCAACTTTTCTAAAGTCACTGCATTTAGCTGAAAAAAAAATAAAGAAATGTAAAGATAAATATTAGCTGATACATTGGGTTTAAGCTATTTATAAAAATGGGAAAATGAAAGAACAGTTAAGAAAGGTAACAATAGCATAGAGTCAAAAGGTTAATTGCTTGTAAATGATATCAAAAACTTACTAGATAGAGAAAAGTAGCAGGAGTTCCATCTCAGAGGTAGATTTGAAATTTCACAGTGAACTTTTTCTGCTACACTGTTCTGTAGCATGGAAAGCTGAGATGTATTGGCACACTCAAATTCAATTTGAAGAAGCAGTGACCCAGGAACATGCAATGTGAAATTTTCACTGTCCGCTTCTCCAAAGTCCTTTATTCATAGGCATGCCTCATTATGTAGGAAAAGTTCAGTAGATATTGCTAACTACGTTAGTTTAAGTTACTCATATTGCATTTCAGATATCAGTTCTCAATCCCAACTATGAAACTGGGAGGCTAGGAGAGAAAGAAGGAAAGAAAGACTTGAGTAATAAGGTTTTGATTTTTAAGATAATTGGATTTAGCCTCTAAAATGACAGGTTATAAATTTCTTCCCATTGCCTTGAATGGAAAGCTAAAATAAAAATATGACTAAGGAACACAGCAATGCATTTAGAATAAGAACTCATCAAACTTTTCAACAAAGAAGAATGGAATGACTGAGAACAATGGTAGTTTAGAGATTAATTTACTTTGAGATTCTAAGTTTTGAATAAATCTTTAGACACACTTGTGAATATCATTAAGATTTAGTATTTTCAGTGTTCTTTCCTACTCTATCAAAATCAAAAGTGTCATTAAAATATAGATATAAATACAGATTTAGGCATATCAAATTTTCCTGTTTCCTGTCATGACATCAGTAAGAGAGATTCAGCTGCTTTGTAACAAGTAAATTCAAAAGGTTCAAGCTTACTTTATATACAGCTTCTTCAAGAAACCATTCTCTACATAAGAACATTTCTCTTATTAAGTATATATACAATGATTTGAGTGAAATATCATTAAGGTCAGAAATAATCACACATCTTCTTAGAAGTAGGTTACAATGAATCAACTGATTGCAGAACTGCTTTGCAATGATAACACAGGAAGAAAATTAACTTACATTAAGAATATTATACATTTCATTATGTGAAATTAGCACACTAAAGATCTGTGAAACCATACTTATAAAACAAATGATCTATTCCAGAAACTTCACAAGTCCTACACATATCCAGACTATCTGAACTGCTATGGAACAAGGCCCTACTTCAGGGGAAAAAAAAATGTATTGAATACGAAAATAAAAAAGTGGTCTGGGAAAAAAGTATGATAGATTCATAAATATAAGGTTTTCAAAGGTTTTTACATGAAATTTTAAAATATGCTAAACATTTTTTCCTACTTACACCCAAGTTTGATATGTTTCCTTTGTGTGAGTTTCTAGTTTCATTTCAAAGAAATGCCAAATTTAACATTTTTTAGGCAAAATGGCTAAAAGGCATTTTTAGGCACATATCTACTGTGCCTTGGACTTAAAAAAATGCTTACTTACTCATAGCATCTCTAAAACTAGACTTTCTTCTCTAAAGCTGTTTTCCTTTGTTTATTTAAATACAAAATTATATCAACAGAATCTTTAATCTCACACACACACATGCACATATACACATACGCATCTTATGTGCATCTAATAAATCTGTTTCATTCTACATATGCCATTTTTCTTCAGCACTAGAAAAAATACACTGGGCCAAGTTTTTTTCTTATTTCATCTCTTTTCTGAAATCTGTGGCTCATTCTGCTAAATACGTCTAATATTATAAGTCTAATTTTTTTTAAGTGTAGCAGGGATTTCTAGAAAAGAAAGAACACTCTTCAGTAAAGACTAAGATTTTGAGGAAAAAAAAGAACATGAAATGTACAGCCAAACAACTGCTAGGACCTCTTTAATGCGTAAGTAAAATAACTGAATGGGTGATACAAATAGTATTTTTTAAAATTACTTTGCATTTCCTTTTCATGTACTCATATACCCATAAGATGAGAAATTCGTTACAAAGAGATTCAGAAAAATTTTCTCATTTTTATAACTAATCATTATGTCCATTCTTTAAGTGACTATTTCAATACTGTATACTGTTAAACATTCTCTCTTAAGTTCACTAGAGGCATCCTCAGTGAAACGTTCCTTCTAGTTGTAATTTTTCATGTTTTGGGCCATAGTCAATTGAGTACTTTCAGAAGTAAACCATTACACTGGGAAATATGATATATCTGCAATATGAGTAACCATTCTGGACCTAGATAAATAATACACTATTTACACTCTATAATATAAGATGAGACACTGAGTATATATCAGAACAACTCAATATGATTCATCTCTGTGTATAAAATCTAAACAAAAGGAGTATTTCATAGCATTGCAATATAAGATTTACTTATTAGAGGAAACTTATTACTTATTAGATGATAATTTAGAGAAAAATGCTTTATGCAATTCAAGAATATACAGAAAGTTATTTGGCAAGGGAAGCTTAATTATGGGAGATTAGTGTTACAATAGACTTTAGAAAAAAGATATTCCAACTTCTTAGAAATACAGAGAGATGGCCAAAGCCCCTGAGGTGGATAGTGGCTAAACTGAGACAATGAACTAAGCCTCCTAATTTTTACTGAGTTGATCTTTTCTATACTACCTTCTGGCCTGCTTTGCTGGGTTAATTTTAATCCAATAGATGGCATAGTTAAGCAGCTATTTCTAGCTTCTTTTAGACCATTTTTTTCTCCCACTTAAAATACATTATATGTAACAGATTCTAATGTTAAAATATCCTGGTTGGAATGACTTAGTAACTTCCCAGGTAAGTAAGTGACATTATCAAACAAGGTTATCATGTCTAGAAAACAGGTGGCATTCTATTATTTTAATCTTATTTTCCCATAAGCACATTTTCAACTAGATAAAATATAAAATAATTTTATAACATGATTGGATAAATTCCTTAATATCACAGCAGCAAGCCTAGAATAAGCTTACATTAAAGTAGTAATGACACTAAATATTTTAAATTGTGTTAAATATTAAAACAATTCTAGGAAGATAAAGAAAAAAATTCACAATACCTGCTATTATATCTCTTTATTTCATCTGAATTTTTCCCTTTATTCCAAGGAAGATTAAGGTTAATGGTTCAGAGGATAGGAAGGAAGAGTAACAAATAAAAATACTTCATCCAATTTTCAACATGTGATAAGTACAATGGAATCATACCCTATTCTTTTTATTTGAACACCTATAGAAATGAGCATCGCTAATGAAAAATTCTCTTGAAAAGAGTCTACAGAAACTTACTACCCTTTAGCTGATCCCATAGAGTCCTTCTGAGACAAATGCTATCAACACTCTATCTCTCAGATTCTTTTTATCTTCCCAAACTAGAAATACGTTTTATTTCTTTTTCTATTTACTTCTGGAATTCCATTGTTATTAGACAGAAACTTGAGGCTTTAATTCCTTCCTAAGATCAGGATCCACCCGGAAGAAGAAAAGAATCACTGACTTAGTGATCAGCTCCTCATGAGCTTAAACAACCCCCCCAAAATTTGCATTGAGAAAGAACATATTTAATTTTATGTTTTTAAAACAAGAAAATGTGACAGGGTAATGGGAAAATTGAAGGCCGGTTTATGGGGCTGGTTATGCCTTTGTAAAAGCCTGCTTATAATGCAAGATTTTTAGAATATAATCAGAAAACTTTTTTCTATCAAGCTTAAAGGTAATAGAATGAAAACACTGATGTTATTGCTTAGGACTCCACAATATGAAATTTCTGTCATTTCTACTGAGAGAAAGTAAAAGTTTTTAAATTAATACTTGCAGAACTTATCCATTCATTGGCTGGAGAAATATGTAAGATAATACAAATCTAAAACACTAGGAGATTAATTTCTGGTAAGCAGTGAAGATAAAAAGGAGGTATTTTATATATGTAATTTCCACCATCACCTTTAAGATCCATGTGTATAAAAATTATATACAACATACAACAACCTTGTTGCCTGTGGTGAGAAAAATTCTACATCCCTGCCTTGTGACACTGGGGATAATTATTTTAATTATAGTTGTGTGGTCGCTAAAGTGAATGTACTTGATAAATTGATAGGTCTAAAGTACAAACAAAATATTAAAGAGCTGAGAAACTAAGAGAAATCTTTCTCAGATTCATTTAACTCTTAATTTGTTATGGTAGCCATGGTAATTAACTGCTTTCTACTGGAGGAAGTTATTTTCCAGCAATGGCCACATTTTGATGCTGCATTATTTTTTTTTAATGTGGTTTATGCACAATTTAAAAATATTTTAGATTCCGAACAGCTTTTCTCCAATCAACTTTTAATTACTTCAAAGAATTCTATTAATTTAGAAACTTAAGGGTACTATTTAACCTATGAGTAAACATACTTAAAAATAAGACACCCTTGTACAATGTAAAGAATTATGCACACCTACCTAGTTTTCATAACTTTCTACCTTGTTTTCACTTTATATTACAAATATTAGATCCATGATTTTTCAATACATGTGTTAATTCTAATAATTTACTACATATGGATAGGAAGCAATTTTCATAATCAAGATGTAATCAGTAAAAATACAGCTATTATCTTTGCTACTAGGAAAATACGTAGAAACAATGTGTGAATTAGTTATTCTGTTCTGTTGCATAGATTTGTTTTCCGTATTTAGTTTTGACTTACTGAGTGGGAGCGTATGGTAGCTATATAAATCTGATAATTAAATAGAGCAACATGCAGCTTTCTCAGGCTGCAGTGTATAGTGAAATGAGCTGCATGATCTTGGGCTGGTTATTCAAATTTTCTAAGCTTTAGTTTTCTCATCTGTACAGTGCAACAATAGTGTCTATCTCATTGAGTTATTTTGAGGATTAAGTCAGTAATGCATGAAAAGCAGGTAGCACAATATCTAGCATGTAGCTTGAACTAAAGTATATTAGCTACTGAATTTATAATTACTAGATTTGTTTTAGCTTCTCATACTAGGTTTTATAGAAATTAACCATTTGGCTTCATTCTTTTCTTCTTTTGCAAAGCATAGTACACTATGAACTTAAGATCATGAGAAAAAAATGATTCATTAATATAATTATACCAATATGCATAAAGTACTGTTATTAAGTCAATTTGTATCAGATTTTAATAAGTATTAGGCACAGCATTAGACATAATATGGTATGAAAATGTGAGTAAGATACAACATGGATGTTCAAATATATTAGAGTTTAATGGTGACTGATAGATAAAGAATATTCATGACATGTAAGTAATGATACACATAAAATCTAACTTTCTTTTGTAAATTACAGTAGTTCTAATAGTTTGCAGTCATGGAAATCTTTTGTTCCATAAAAACCTTATTGGTATGAGTAAGAGAATTACTAATTTTGCAAAGAGCTAGTGCAAAAGAAGGATTTCAGAGAATGGTAAAGATTTGTCTAACTTTCTGAAATGTTTGTGGCAGGAATTTGCACATCCATCCATCTATGTGCTTCCTACTAGGATAAGCAACAAGAAGGTAATTTATTTTTCCTTTCCTGAACATCTACCATGTGCTATGTTGTTTTCACTTTGGTGATGATCAGTAAGTCTTTTTTAGTAATTCTGTGAAGAGGAATTATTTTACAGACAAGAAAATGGGATTCAGAATTGTTAATATGGAGAAGACGATAGAATAGCTAAGCAGCAGAGTGAAACTATAAATTTGTTTAATTCTACATTCAATGGTCTATCCATAACACAAGGCAATCTATTTCACTTCTCCATTTTCATTATCCAACTTGAGCATTAGCAAAATAGACCTAACTTCACAATTTTTACTTGTGTTAACAACATCATTGGCTCTGGGCCTTATTATTTTATCCTTTTAATCTACTTTTTTGGTTTATTCTCTCATATAATTATCTGAAAATGCAAAGTGATAATCATAGTCTTATTTTTAATATATCTTCACTATAGCTAATAGTTATTCTCTTTTCCAGAATTCACATTTTTCCATATATCCACTGCTTTCATGTTTTATTTCTAATATTCCAAGTTTTTTCTTCTAAAGTTCCATCAAATTGTCTAATCCTCAACTGCATCTGAGTTGACATATTATGCACATGGTGTAGCTAATAGTATGATACATTAATAGCTATTTGGTTTCTTCAACCCCCTGTACTGAAGTAAATCACTAAGTCTATGCCCATTGACTCAAGAGAACATGGGTCTTGGCAACAAACATGAAGGAAGACAATTTTTTCTGACCAAAATATTAGATTCTCCCCAATTTTCACCTATAAGATGAATAAGTTCTAGGGATCTAATGTGCAGTATGGGGACTATAATTAAGAGTACCATGTTTTATACTTGAAAGCTGTCAGGATCTTAAATGTTATCACCACATAGACACACATATAAAGGTAATTATGTGAGAGGATGGAGATGTTAACTAACTTTATGTTGGCAATCATTTAACAATATATACATGTATAAAATCATCATGATGTACACCTTAAATGTAGATATGTCATATGTCAAAAATATCTCAGGGAAGCTGGGAAAAAAGGCACTATTTCATTAAATAATTTAAAATCTGAACTAGGTGGTAGCAAAAGGAATAGAAAAAAATGGTATATTAGACAGCAAAAACAACATATCTGTCCATGAATATGGAAAAACAAGGGCTCTACCACCTCAGTTATACTAGTGGGGATCCGAGTCAGTCCTCTTTTTGAGCAGTCTAATGCTGTCACTTAGATGAGCAAAGTGTAATGCTAGAATAGTATCCAGAAAACATTGGTTTTGTATGTTCTGATCAGTATCCGGACAGAGATAATTAGTACAATTTTGAGTCCTTGTAGCTAATAATTCAGTCAGACTGACCCATGTACATGAAGTGACATATATATATAGATGTTGTGAAAGGTTGAGTGATGAAAAACATAGGAAAAGAGAAAAGAAGAAAATAATTTCTATAGACTGGAGGGAGTTAGGGAAAGAAGATAAAAAGAGAGTATTTTATAGGTTATTATTTGTTATGGATCTAATGCTTCTTTCCAGGAACAAGAAATAGAAGCATGCAATGTCCCAACAGTGAAAAAAATAGATATACATCTTTCTCAATAAGTTGCTGATTACATTGCCTGGGACCTCAGGGTTTTATCCTCCACTTCCCTGCTTCCTGTGCCCTCCACCTGAAAAAGCTCTTCAACTAGGGGTGGTTCATTGGAAAAGATGTAAAGGTTTTGGATTCTCAACTTTTGGGAATACTTCTAGTCAGTATGAGTGCTATATCTGTACCCACCATTTGTGTTTTTAAGTCTTAAATGATGTCTCCACTGAAAATCATCACCCTTTTCCAACCTGCCTCATTCACAACCACACTTCACATTCCTTGTAATCCTCTCAGGTTCCCCACTTAAATAGGTTTTTGGAGAGGAATTTGGGGTTTCTCCAAAACTTCTCTCCCTACTTTTTCTAGTGTTCCTTTTTTATTTTTCCTTCTCCCTAAGTTATTTGTTTTAGCATTACCTCCATGACCTACATTTTCTTCAATACTTTCTTCTTTTTGGAAAGAAGCCATCTGAGGCAATGACCCAGAATGAGTCTCTGACCTACTTCACTTAGTGTTTTGGATATTAATGTATTTATTCTTCAGCAACTTGGGAGTTAGTATCATATGCTTAGCCTTACCACATGATGCATCTAGGAAGACTGTATGCAAGGAACCACAGTCAAGAGTGCCGACCTGGCGGAGAGGCGCAGAGAGCCATCACACCCAAGGGTTTTATGGTGATGAGGATTATGGACTTACCAGTACCAGCAAAGTGTGTGGACCAATGGCCTAAGTCATGGTGCCACATGAGACTCTGCAACTCTGACTCAGCTTTGGAATTGGAGAAAGCCAGACAAAAAAAATGGGTTTATAGCCAACCCAAGTGAACAGTGACTAAAGATCAGAAATTCATGTGAAGTGGAGAAAGTGAACAAGACTTATTGTACATCTGAGTTGTTGGAGTAAGATCTAGAGCTGCTATACTTGGTGAATGGACTTGGGAGCTACAGTAGGATATTAGAGGGAAAATGTGTGTATATGTGTGTGTTTGTTTTAAAATATTAGAATATGAGAAGCAATGTTTGAGAAAAGGAAAAAAAGTAGAAAAGTAGGCAAGAACATGGGGAAGTGTGGTGAAGGATGAGCAAAGCTGAGGAATGATGCCTTCTTTAGTTCAGTATTTCAAATTACCCTTTCTAAGCAGATTCAGACTGTGATTTTTCCCTCCTTAACCCCAGATTTTCTACAGAGTCTGTCCTCTCAAAGGTAGGTGGCTTTCATTTTCCTCAAATACCATTAGGACGCCAGTTTCTCAGTATGAATTAGCACAATACTTAAGACCGAATTTAACTTTTGTGTAGGACAGCACCACCCAGACTACTTTATCAATCAGAGCACAACTGTGGTATTATGTTTATACTTTCACCATTGAGCCCTCAGCCATATCCTCCAATTTTCTATATACAAATCTTTGTATAATATCATGTTATCATCTACTAATCATAGAACAATGTGACTTACAATTTTATACTTGAAAGTGTCAGAACTGATCAACTTACTGAGTGTGATGGTTAATTTTATATGTCAGTTTGGCTGGCCCATGGTACCCAATATTTGGTGAAACATTATTCTAGAATTTTTTGTGAAGCTATTTTCTTAGACAAGTTTAATATTTAAATCAGTAGACTTTGAGTAAATCAGATTACCATCTGTAATGTGGGTGGGCTTCATTCAATCATTTGAAGGCTTTAATAGAACAACAAAAAAAACAAGAGTTCTGCCAGCAAACTGCTTTTGGACTCAAACTGCAACTCTTCCCTGGGTCTACCCTGAAGACTTGGAACTTGCCTAGCCTTCACAATCATGTGAGCCAATTCCTTAAAATGACTCTCTCTCTCTCTCTCACTTTTCCTAACAACAAAAAATGATCTGTTTGCAACATGGCCCAGTCCCCAGCACTTCAATACAGTGCAGGATTAGAAGAATCATTTAGGCCACAGCAGAGCTCCATGCACCCAAGACAGCGACCCTTCAGAGACCCAAGCCCAGAGCCACAGTGAACACTGTCTACATATCTATATCTAAATACATATATAGATATATATCTAGGTATAGATCAATATCGACATAGGTATAGATTGACAGATATAAATCTATAGACCTATTGATAACCCTAATACACTAAACATTAAAATCAAAGATAAAAAAGATATCTTTGAACCACTTGATATGATTAAATAAACAACAACAGATACTTCTTTGGAAGAAAGATTTTCACTTTCTTGTAATATTTCAAATTGTGAGAAAACAGTCTAGAAGACTGTGCTTTTGTTTTTGGAGAGAAAGCAAGAACGATTTAAAAACATCCTTTATTCAATTTCCCCTCATCCTGAGATACTGCAGCACATATTCCTTGGGAGCACTCTGATCACACAAGAGTCACATTTGTAGTTCACTGAACTTTAGTTTATTAGTAAAGAGAAGTTAGTGTAATCATGAAAAGTTTTAGTTTTGACCAAATTGAATCTCATAAAAAGATTGTGTCATATACATCACTACTGCTTCTTATGTTAAGATGAGGTCAGTTGAATCTTGAAAAAGCTGGCTTTCCAAACCTGGAAAATGTCAGTGAAAGGCTAAGAACATCCTTTCACTAAGAATGGAAGTTTTTGGGAAGCTGCAAACAATGCATTGAATGTGGCCTTTTATATTTTTATGTGATTTTTCCATTGAGCTTATAAAGTAATGCCACACTGCTCTGGGCTGAGATGAATATTTCCCTGAAAGAAAGGGAATTCTCATCATAAATCAGAGACCAAAAGTTAGGGAAACATTCTGAATGGACCCAAGAAAATACAGCTGGTGTTAAGTTTCATAGTGCGATTTAGTAGCAAATTTTAAGTCTATTCGTATTACAGCTCTCTTCTGTTCCTCCAACTATATAAGAGGTTTTGTTCAAAGTTTCATCCTGGTCCGAACAGTGTGAGTTTGTAATCTTTGTAAGGCCAGTGGACATTAGCACAGTCACTCAAGGGATATTAGTTCTGCCAGAAAAATCTGATATAAGCAATGGCTTCTGGACAGAGCAGACAAGAGCAGATTGCAGCCTGACAAAGGAAATAAACCACATGGATCTCAAATGGAGCAATACTTGGAAAGTATAAATATGGGAAGTAGGGAAGGATGGTGGTTTGGGCTGACTCAGCTGGAGAAGGCAGTCAGCAAGGAAATAATTCTGGACAGTATTATAATATGATTCTCAGTTGAGAGGTTCAGTGGAAGGAAAATAGAGATTTCATTTTTAAAACAGATACAGTAAATAATAATCCCTCTCTGGGGGGTACATGGAAGGGGGTGTTGATATAATAGTATCCTATACTGTTTGTTTTGTTTAATTTTGTGCACATTAAAAGATATTTAGAAAGAAAGGCCATAAACTTTAAGTGAAAATATATCTATCCATCAAATCTCTATGATCTATAAAGTATCAAATGTATTAGAGATGGCATTTTAAAAGAATTGCTTTGCAAAACACAGATCCTTCTGAACTGTGAATAATAACATCCAATTTTCAACCTCAAATTTAGCAATTTGGATTTCATTAAAGGCATATGTAGCCTTAATGACAGCTAAATAATCATTACCACATTGTTGCACATGTAGAACATAATCAATAAATATTTGTTGAATGAAAATAGAAGTGGTTTTAAGTATAGTTAACTTAATATCTATCTCATAAAGAAATATCCCAACATGATTTCCACCTCCCTGCAACACCTCATGCACATGGGTGCACACACACGCACACAGACACACACACACATATTTGATAATGATGTATATTAACAATAAAACGTATATTTTCATTAGTTTGCTTTAAGTATAATATTTGTATTGACTTTCAAATGACATCTAACACTTAAAAACACATTCAAATTGTCTAAATATATAGAGATTAATACAAATCTTCAAATGATTAGCCTGTGAAATATTTACATTAGTTATTCATTGCTATTTATGTCTTCAAAAATAATGTGCTAACACTCAAATACCCTTCAATATCCACATCTATAGATATTTTTAATATAAAAATTTTTACTGACCTTGATAACAAGATTATTTGTTATTTTTTAATAAGCACACATTCAAATAGTTCACTAATAGCTTAATGCTATATGCCTCTGAGAATGCATTTTATCTGAGCTTATTACTGCTGATTTGAAGGTTCAATTGAAAGCTTTGACTCAAAAAAACAAGTTATGGTACTGCAAACCATGCTGAATTTAATCTGTTTCTTCCCTTTCTCTTCTTAGCTTTGGCTCTACTTGATGAGTTTTACTAACAAATATTAAAATACAGTAGAAGAATGAAGTCCCATTCTTTTCACATGTGGTTTTTAAAGATGCATTTAATTGAACTGGTTATTTTTATTAGACCTAGAGATGTTTTGCATGACTTCTTTTTGTCTTCAAGGATCCCCCCAAAAGGTGGCTACTTTTGTTACTCTATTATTCATAACAGCACTCTGAAAACAGAAGGAATCACCTACTTTAGAACACAGCTTTAAATAAAGTAAGCGAGAATTTCGCAATACTGACATAGATTCTTTGTTTTAACCTCCTGGCATTCTGGGCTTAAAGAAAACAAAGAGATTTCTAATCATGTTCCAGTGGCGTTGGTGATGGTAGTATGTGTGTGTAAAGCCCCATGTTGCCTAGACAGATACTGTCTTTGTGGTAGAACAGTAAAATTTGGGACAGCATGTCCACTTGCACACACTATGTCCCTAACAGTGCTAGTATTTCAAGAACTTTCCTCTCTTCTCCAGTCCTTCAAACCTAAAATACATTCCCAGTGGAAAAGAAGTATCTCTTTTTGGTTTGTGGGCAGAATGCTTCTGGGGGTGGACACCTGCTAGTTTAACATTCTTTATATAGGCCAGACTATAAGCAAAGGGATGTTCATTTGTCTCAAGGTATTTTTGATTCTCAAGTGCCACCTGCTCTAGAAAATGCAGCCAAATGTTATCTAAGAGAAGTGGCATAAAGTATGGCAAAGAAATTCTGTAGCTAGAGAAAACTATCTCAACACTGCAACTACTTAGTTTACTGGAGATGGGATGCAAGGAAGCCAGGGCATACTGCTGAGAATTCTCTTTGGGCAACAAGTCATTTTCCTCC
This sequence comes from Manis javanica, assembly GCF_040802235.1. Lineage (NCBI taxonomy): Eukaryota > Metazoa > Chordata > Mammalia > Pholidota > Manidae > Manis > Manis javanica. The sequence goes on from NC_133159.1 coordinate 59,533,963, forward strand.
TACTACTTCTCAAAGCTAGTCACAATTTTTTGAGGGCACTGCCTTATTCCCATGCATGCTCCAAGATTTGTGTTACTATAGCACTAGGCTTAGTGGCTTTTCCTTAATAATGTCTGGAATTAAGGAGACTATAGCATAGTCTAGCCTTAGATTTAAACCCTCTTCACAGAGTCAGCTATAAATTTGGCCCAGGAATCACTATTTGTGGCCAAATCCTGACTCTGCTAGTTGCAAACTATAGTGGATCCAGATTGGTTCCCTCAGTCTTCTAATTTTTATGCATCATTTTGTATTTCAGAGGATGTAGAGTTAAAAAAAATTATTTCCCATAACTCCTTTCAGCTAAGATTCTAAAAGTGACTAAGGTTTTGTCTGTCAATCAGAATTAGGAGGTAGGAAGAGGTGGTGGGCCATACTGTATTTATTTTGATCATGACAATCAAGCAGGTATTTTGTGGCTCATATGACAAAAATTCTTGCAGTGGCTGGGGTGGTGTGCTCCTGCAGTAAGTAGGAAAGTCATGTCCTGATTTCACTTCTTTCTAACTGTGTTAAAGTAGAAGTTCTGCAAGGTTGCTCTAGGATTCATTACCAGAGGCCCAGACTAGAGCCTGTTTCTTCAACTGTGCCAGCAACTCTAAGCATCCAATTTCCCTAATTTTTTTTTGTAAAAGTCTTTGATTTTAAAAATCTTTTCTTTTCAAAGGTCCTTTTTTAAGAAAATGACTACAGTGTCTTTTGTACCCTGGCTGAACACTGAAAGAAGTAAATATATTTATTTAAATAATTTATATCATATATTATATATGATTTAAATTGTATACAATATAAAATTATGATTATATAATTACAAATTATATTTTACTGTATTTATTATAAACTTTATATAAAGCATAATAGATGTGTAATATATATGCAAACATAAATTTCTATATTTCTACTTCAATGTTGGGAGCTACTTCAAAGCAAATTTTAAATAAACATAGTTGTAATGATTAAACATTTTATTTCTTGAGCAAATTTCATAAAATCTAAGCCTGTGTAATAAATAAAAAGGATTTGAATATTTCTGGGTCATGGTAAAATGCCTTACTTCAGAAATTACATCCTGAGATCTTTTTGATTTTTATTATAACTAATATGCTTAGATTTCAAACAATTCTAAGGTCAAAAAACAATCAACAAATAAGGGTTTTTTATTTTCATCTTATTATCTTCTCCATCAAGTTTCACACTTCAGATATGACACTGATATTTCTTACATGCCAAATGTGTTGGGAATTAAGACAGTTATTTGCAGTTTGACAACATTTAACCCTATGTTGGAAATCATTCATTAATATATTAAGAGTTATTAAACAGATATTTAAAAAATTGATTAGGAGAGAGCAAAAGATGGCAGAATAGGAAGGACAGAAACCTCCTCTCACATACACACTAGAGAAGCAACTACAGTGAATACAACTCACACTGAAAATGATTAGAAGATGACAGAAAAGACCATCTACCCCTGGTGAAGAAAAGAGGACCACACAGAGAAAGGTAAAGTGGGAGAGCCATGATTAATGGCAGCCAAGCCCTTCTCCCCACCAGCCCAACAAGCAGTGGGTAGCAGAATGGAGCAGAGAGGGGATAAGCACTCAAGGGTTGTGGAGTCTGGCCCCGGAGATCTGCTCTGGGAACACAAGTCCAAACTGCACTGGGCTTTTGGTGATGAATGGGGCTGGACACCACGGAGAGTTGGGGCACTTTGGGAGGCTAAGACTCTCATCACTTGTGGAAGACAGACATGCTCTGTGGATCCTGATGATACCCAACACAGAGGAGGCCATTTGGAAGATTTACCGGCAGCAGGAAGTGTGCCACAGGGTCAAGAGTTAGAAGGAGATCTCTCTAGAGAAGAGGCAGGACAATTCTTCCCTAGCTCTCCCTTAGCCAAGTGATTCAGTGTTCATGAGAGCCAGCCCCAAACCCTCCATCCCCCTTGCTGGTGGCTCAGTCCTGAGGTGCTTCCCTGAGCACCAGCCCACCTACCTGGCTGAACTGGCACAGCAACCTCAGACTTTGCTACCTAGAAAGCAGAGGGAGGATTTTCCAGCTTTCCAGACCTCTCTCAGCCCAAATACAGATGTACCTGCAGGAGCCATCTCCAAATGCTCCTTCCACCTTGCTAGTGGCCCAGACCACTTCATGCTTACCTGTGCACCACCCCACCCTGTTGGCCCATTAGGCCCCACCAACAACAAATCCCAGCAGAAGCTCCTCAAGGCACACAAAGGGTGCAGAGATGAGATGTCAGTCTCTGCTGACAGAGATCAGGCACTGCCCGGACAGGAAGAAAGGCAGTCCCACCCACAGCCCACTAACAGCAACTGTGGTTCCACCACAAAGGAGAACCAGGCACTGGTGAGCAGAGAATCTTGAGCTTCTGGGCACCACAGGACTCCTTCTTCATAAAGCCATTACTTTCTAGAACAGGAGGTATACTTGGTATGTCTAATCCAAAGGAAGAAACACAGAAATCCTGACAAAATGAGGAGGCAAAAAGAACAAGACACCAGAAAGAAGGCTAAATGAGATAGAAATAATCTTCTTGATAAATATTTCAAAGTAACAGACACAAAGATGCTCACTGACCTAAAGAGGATCTCAAGGATGTTTTCAGCAGAGATACAAGATTTGAAAAAGAGCCACTCAGAACCAAAGAATACAATAACCAAAATGAAAAATACAGTGGATGCAATGGAGTAGATTGCTGGAGGTCAAGAAGACAATAAATGAGCTGTATTTTAGAGAATAGGAAAACAATGAAATTGAGGAACAGAAAGAAAAAAGAATTTCTAAAACTGAGATGATGTCGAGAGCTGTGTGACAACTCCAAACAAAACAATATTTGCATAATAGTGGTCTTAGAAGGAGAAGACACAGACAAAGGAGTAGAAACTCTTTGAAGAAATAATAACTGAAAACTTCCCCAATCTGGGGAAGAAAATAGACACATAGGTCCTGGAAGCCCAGAGAGCCCCTAAAAAAAGGAACCCCAGGAAGACAACATCAAGACATACTACAATTAAAATGGCAAAGATTAAAGATAAAGAAAGAATATTAAAAGGAGCAAGAGAGAGGCAAAGAGTTACCTATAAGGAAAACTCTATAAGGCTATCAGCAGATTTCTCAACAGAAACTTTACAGGCCAGAAAGAATTGGCATGAAATATTTAATACATTGAAAGGAAAGAACCTAAAACCAAGAAATCTCTACCTAGCAAGGTTATCATTTAGAATTGAAGGAAAGATTACTAGTTACCTATATAAATGAAAATTAAAAGAATTAATCACCACTAAACCAGCCTGATAGGATATGTTAAAGGCACTTCTGTAGTTAGAAATGTTATTAAGCCTAATATTTTTCATCAGTGAGAATAAAACTACAGTAAACGTAGTAGACCAATTACTTACAAAGCAAGTATGAAGTTTAAAAAAAAGTAGTAAACTCAACTATACACAGTATCAGTCAAGGAACACATAAAAAATGTAGACTATGACATCTTATAAATAAAATGTGGAGGAGGAAAAATAATAAATAAGTAGTACTCTTAGATTGTGTTGGAAATAGTGACCATCAACTTAATATAGACTGTTATATATGTAGGAAACTATCTATGAACCTAATGGTAACCACAAACCTAAAGCCTATAATAGATAGACAAAATTTTTAAAAAAGGAATCCAAACATCACACTAGATAAAACCATCAAATTCACAAGAGAACAGAGAGGAAGAAAGGCACAGAAAGGAATACAAAAACAACCAGAAAACAATAAAATGTTGATAAGTACATACCTATCAGTAATTACCTTGAATGTAAACAGACTAGATACACCAATCAAAAGACATAGGGGGCAGAATAAAGAGACAAAACCCATCTATACATTGCCTACAAGATTCTGACTTACTTCAGAGCTAAAAATATACACAGACTAAAGTGAAGATATAGATGAAAGTGTAAGTATGGAAAAGATATTTCATGCCAATAAAAAGGAGGAAAAAAAAAGGAGTTGTGGTACTTATATCAGACAAAATAGACTTCAAAACAAAGAAAGTAATAAGTGATAAAAAGGGACATTACATAATGATAAAGGGATCAGTCTAACAAGAGTATACAATAAACATAAATATCTCTGCACCCAATATAAGAGCACCTAAATATATAAAACAAATACTAACAGACCTAAAGTGGGAAATAGACAGCAATATTAGGGTATTTTAACACCCCACTTGCATCAATGGACATATCATCCAGACAGAAAATAAATAAAGAAACATAGGTATTGAATGATACATTAGACCAGATGGATTTAACAGATACATATACAGAATGTTCCAACCAAACCGGCAGGATACACATTTTTCTCAAGTGCATATGGAACATTCTCCAGAATAGAACATATATTAGGACACAAAAAAGCTCAGAAATTTCAAAAAGATGGAAATTGTATCAAGTATCTTTTCAAATCACAATGGTAGAAATTAGAAATCAATTACATAAAGAAAACAATAAAAGCCCACAAACACAGGGAGGCTAAATAACATGTTTCTAAATAATCAATGGATCAATGATCGATTTAAAGAGGAAATTAAACAATACATGGAGACAAATGAAAACAGAAACACAACAGTTCAAAATATGTGGGATGCTGCAAAAGTGGTTTTAAGAGGGAAGTACATAGAAATACATGCCTACCTCAAGAAACAAGAACAATCCCAAATAAACAATCTAAACTCACAACTAAAGAAACTAGAAAAAGAAGAACCAATGAAACCCTAAGTTAGTAAAAGTAGGGACATAATAAAAATAAGAGCAGAAATAAGTAAAATAGAGTAGAGAAAATAGAAAAAAATTAGTGAAAAGAAGAACTGATTCTTCAAGAAGACAAAAAAAATTGACAAACACCTAGACAGTCTTATCAATAAAAAGAGAGAGGACATAAATTAACAGAATCAGAAGAAAAAGAAGAAGGTAAAACTGACACCACAGAAATACAAAGAATTATTAGACAATTCCATGAAAAATTATATGCCATAAAGTAGACAACCTACCAAAAATGGAGAAATTCCTAGAAATGTACAACTATCCCAGACTGACCCAGGAAGAAAGAGAAAATCTTAATAGACCAATTACCAGTAACAAAATTGAATTGGTAATCAAAAAACTCCCAACAAACAAATACCCAAGGCCAGATGTCTTCACAGTTGAATTCTACCAAGCATTTAAAGAAGAGCCATCCTTAAAGTATTCCAAAAAATAGAAGGGAATACTTCCAAACTCATTCTGAGGCCAACATCACTCTAACACCAAAACCAGACAAAGACAAAATGAAAAAGTACATATAGACCAATATCCCTGATGAACATAGATGCAAACATCCTCAACAAAATATTAGCAAATGAAATTCAAAAACATATAAAAATATAATTCATTATGACCAAGTGGGACTTATCCAGGGATGTAAGGATGGTACAGTATTTGTAAATTAATTGATGTGATAATACTACATTAACAAAAGATAAAAAAACATATTATTATCTCAACAGATGCTTAAAAAGCATTTGACAAAATTCAACCCCCATTCATGATAAAAATTCTCAACAAAATGGGTACAGAAAGAACAGACCTCAACATAATAAAGGATGTATATGATAAATCCACACCTAACATTATACTTACTAGCAAATGTTGAATCACTATTTTGTATACTGAAACCAATATCATATATCAAATATACTTTAATAAAAATAAATAAATAAATAACATTGATCAGGATTTACTTATGTTATAGACCCCTAACAGTAAGCAGTAAGACAAAGTGATGTGGTAAGTGCAATTGTGTTTGAGCTAAGTGATCTGAAAACATAGGTAAGAGGTATTTCCTTATCCCTAAAATAGGGATAAGGAAGTCTTATCCCTAAAATAGACTGTGGAAGTCTTCATCAGAATGAGCAGCAATTGGGTCTTGAAGGATGAACAGGGCTTTGACACTGAAGAAAGAAGCTATGAGTACAAATATCAATTTAAATAAAGAAAATGACATTGCATACTATAACTCCACAATGCAATGAATATAGAACAAATGGAAATAGGTAAATATCAAATAAATTGAATGCTCTCAATAAGTACTAGATGCTTTGAAATGAAAATGATAAATAAAATTATTATTTCTTATTTTAGTGAGAATAGAACTGGTTTAAATTTGTTAAATAGGTAAAAGTGATAAAGCCTTATTAGTATAAGCACTTAGATTACAATTTAAGAATATCTTCCAAAACTGTACTTTAAGAAGTCATGAAATCCTCCCCCTGCTAAAATGCTATATATATGCAAAGATTGTGAGACTTCAATGCCTTATTATTAAAAAAAGGGAGGAGATGGTATAAGGAAGGTTAAATATGCAACCCGAGGTAGATGAAAACCAAATTGTTTGTGTGATACAAAAAATGCTCAGATTATCATATTGGGATAAATAGGTCAAATGGTAGTATTTGTATCATTGTAAATATCAGAATATCTCAGTGATTCTCAGCAGTGTATGATATTTATCCTCCATACTGCCCCACTGAGGGGACAATTGGCAATGTCTGAAGATATTTTTAGTTGTCATAACTGTTAGGGAATTGGTCTTGGCACGTAACGGATGGAGGACTTGGATACTCATGAATAGTCTACAGTGCCCAGAACAACCCCCACAACAAAACTGACATTTTGGATATCCAGCCCAAGATGTCAATAGAGCCAAAGCTGAGGAAACTCTGAAATATCTCCAAAGAGGGCTTTTCATAGTAAATTTGCAGACAAATGTCTCACTGGTAATCTTTTAATATAGCTGGATATGGTGAAGAACAACTTCACTTAATTGGATCTTAGAGTGAGTTTAAAATAAATCCTGTATAAATGATTAATTAAGAAGAATGACTCAAATGAATATGAAATCTTGAGCCATAACCAGACAAGGTGAGAAACTTCTGGATTATACTTAATTAAACCTTTAAGTTATCTCATAGTGAAAGTACTGCTGAGTAGTACTGATGACAAACACAGAATGTAGGTTGGTGACCCTTAAGGAAATAAGAGACTTTGAAGATACTATGACTGCATTGTATATTTGAAAGTTGCTAATAGAGTACATCATGAAAGTCCACATAGCAAGAAAAAAAATGTGTAATTATGTGAGATGATGGATGTTAACTTACTGTAGCAATTATTTTGTAATATTTACATGTATCATATTACTATGAGGTTATATACCTTTAATATAATGTTATATATTGATTGATTACATCTCAATAAAATGTGGAGAGGGTAGCTATTAAAAAAAACAAGAAACTACAGCTAACATATTTAATGGTGAAATATTGAATACTTGAGATGCCAGTGCAATGCTGTGGAAGAAAGTATGTTTATTTTCAACATATGAAGCTAGAACTATTGGATACCTATATGCAAAAAAAATCCCATAAACTCGATTCCTATCTTATGCTATACACAGCAAATTAATTAAAGTTGGCTCATATGCAAATGACATATTAAATAATTAGACTTCTAGAGTAACATATAGAAGGATATTTTCATGAACTTGGATAGATGTAGGGCCAAGGATGCCCAAAATGTGTCACTTTGGTATATTACTTTGAATTAAAGTGACTAGAGAAATAGCGAGTTCAAGGATACTCTGATCATCCTCTGTTCCCCTATGAAACAAGGGAATAAATCTTCCACATGAAAAGTATCCTCCTTGCACCTGGAGGGTAGAAGGCATCCTTATTACCAGAGACAGGAAATTTGGATCCTAGAAGGGAACATAAACAAATCTTCATACTTTTTTACTAATCTACTACTGTCAACCAAAAAGTTGGGCCCACTTGCCCATGCACTCAGAAAACCAATCACTGAAGTAACAGTCTTTTGCAGAAAGTTTTATTGCAGGGAGGCTGAGAAAGGAGACAGGAGACGGATTCAAATCTGTCTGCTCAAACTCTGCATATTCATTAGGGGCTGATGTAAATAACAAGGCCAGGGAGGAATTTTCTTATGTACCTGTGGAGCATGAACATTAGCATGAACATTTTACTACACATACTGCATGTTCAAAAAATGGCAGCTAACCAAAGGCCGAGATTTTGTTATGGTATTGAAGAAAGGTAAATTGAAATAATCTTTAACTATTTCTGTGGTCTCAGACATGGGTCTGTGGACTCAACTAGTTTGGACTGGTCTACTCTGGGTGATATGATAAATATACTGACTCATGACTTCTCTATCAGATAGGTTATCTTAGGAAAACAAAACGAAACAGCACAGGTTTTTCAATAAAAAGGCCACTGGTGTCAATAGTTTCACTACTACAGACCAAATGCTGTTTAGAATTCCTTACTAGTTTCAGCTCCCAAACACATATCTTTTTCTTGTCAATTTCTCTCAGATTTATTGTCTGTCTAAAATGTATAAAAATTGCTTGCCTCAGTCATTTCTTTGGCTCTCAATTTCATTATTGGGCCTCGGTGTGCACATAATTACACTTTTTTTTTTTATTCTGCTAATCAGTCTCATGTCAATTTCATTTTTCAAGCTAGAAGAACCTTGAAGGGTAGAGGAAAAATTTTCCTCCTCAATATAGACAACATTTCTCAACCATAAAGGAATAAAGACATAATTGATCTTCATTGAAATTAAGAAATTTTGTTTATCAAAAATATCAGTAGGAGAGTGAAGAGGCAACTCAGACTGAGAATACTACTATCATCTATCCAAGCGGCTATATCACAAATGTATAAGTAACTCATACAAAACAAATAAGACAAAAAACAGAAACAAAAACAAGCAATTTAAAGAATAATAAAGTCTTAAACAAGTGCTACATGAAATAGATTAGCCAAAAAGTCAATAAGCATATGAAAAGATGGTCAATTTCATTGCTCAGCAGAGAAATGTGTATTAAAATCACAGGATACTATTAAATATCCACCAGTCTAAAATTTAAAAGACTGAAAACACAGAATATTGAGAAGGATGTGGAGCCATTGGACCTCTCATAAAACTGCTGTGGAGAGTGTAACTTTGGAAAACTTAGGAAAACCAGGCAGTATCCATTGTGATAATTAAGACAGGGAAACTTCAGTAAAGTGGAGCCTGGAGGCCAACAAGGGGAGCTCTCATGCCCACCTTTCCTCTTAAATCACGGAGCCCACCTGAAGAGAGGGACACATTGCAAGTAGCTCCTTGTTTTAGCTACTTCACAACCCAGCAGAAGGAATGTAATTTCCTGCCCCTCTCCAGTAACAACCCAGCCAATGACAGGGTGTCACAATTCAGCCAATGAGAAGCCACAATACATGGAACTCCTCAGTTTAATCCAGTGGGCCTTTTTGCTTAGAAACAGTCCTCCACACTCGGCCCTTTCCTCTAGAAAAGAGTTTTTATTCCTCCTTTTTGTTCTCTAGATTTGCCTATGGTTTTGCTGTAGTTTGTTTGTCCCAAATTGCTATTTCCAAATAAACCCATTATTGCTAGTAAAATAACCGACAGTTTCATGTTTATGGTTAACAGTATTAGAACTAAATATAAATATACTCTATGACTCATTGCAGGAGCCAAGGGCAGCCTGCCCCAAAATGTGCCACTTTGACATCCAGCTCATACCAGAGCTGAAGACAGTCATGGCCCAAAAGACTCGGAAAGAAAACTTTGACTTTCCCCACCCAACTGCATAAAAAGATTTTAGATGTTAGAAGAGGACTTTCACTGTGAATAACTACATTATATATGAACTAGGTGTGATAGGGAGGAATTTAGCAAAGTCTGTCAAAATGCCTCTCCATATACCACTGGTTCTGTGTGGCCCAGCAAATATTTGTTTACCAAAGATTTACTCTTTCATAGTCCTATGAATTGTTTCCCTTTCTCTTTGAAGTCTCAGGTCCCAACCTTCTCTTTAGTTCTGGATGACATATATACCTCACTGTCTTTGGAATCCAATGTCTATGGATTCCCTACAGTAATATAGTTAAACTTTATTTTCTCCTGTCCATCTGTCTCACATCAGATTGATTCTTACAGTAGCAAGAAGAACACCAAAGGGTAGAGGAAAATTCTTCCTTCTGAATACATGACTCCCACAGGTAATATGTTGAACAGAGGAAGACATCATAAAATTGTTTGATTTCCTTTCTTGAGATTTCCTTTCTATTTAATTCAAGAACAGGCAAAATTAATTGATGTTAATAGAAGTCAAACTCTTCTCTTCAACCATCATGTCTAGGTGGATGGTTGAAGTGGCAAAAGAAAACTTTGAGGTAATGGAAATATAGACCTTGATCTTGATGGTGGTTATTCAGATACATTCATATTTAAAAAGTCAGTGAGCTGTACTCTACAGATTTGTATAAGGTACTAACATGAACCCAGACTTAATTTCTTTCTTCACTTCTAACTTTACTAAGCTCTCCTTCATTAACCTTGTCTTGTCCTTTGTTCTCCTCCCCTGAAACTGGTTACAGGACTGGAGGGGATGTTGGTTGATAATGTTAGGTAGAAAGATAGATATGAGCAACCAGGGAAGGGGAAGATAAGGTTCAAGGAAAAAAGTGCCCAAACTCTGTGCAGGTAGGGGAGTCCCATGCAAAGATAAAAAAGGCTTTCCAGGGAGATAACTTCCTTGCCTATTGGGAGCAGGATAAACTGGTCTCAACCAAGTCCCAAGGTGGGTGCAATCAAACAAAACTAAGAACCTCCCAAACCATACCTCATCATGGGAAAGGACCTGCACACTGAGAGGGATGACTATACGCATAGATCAATTACTTTGTTAATTAAATGACTCCACTTTGTCAAAGAGGAGCCTCCTAGCCAGAATGTAACATAAAGGCCTCCTGCCTAATTATCAGCCTTTGTCTACCTTGTCTCTGGCCCTCTCCTCCCTTGGAGTGTATTCCAATAAAACTTTCACTCTGCTTCACTATTGTGTCTCTGCTTTTCAATTTTTTGTTATGGCAGAGACAAGAACTAAAGAGAACACAGCCCGGTAACATATTTTGTACTGTGACTTGCATCACAGCTCCCATCATTCAGGTGTGCTAAATAAAAGCCTCCTGAAGCTTTAATTCTTTATCGGGTCTCTTGACTGAATTCCTTCCTTGGAGAACACAAGAATTCCACAACCTACCACCCCATAACAATAACATCTCTGTTGCAGAGCTGATACCAGACCCGAGCCAACATGAAACATGCCAAGATCCTTCAGGCAGCACCAGAAAGACAGGATTAGTGCACAATTCTGAGAAGTCTCAAGGCCCTTCCAGTTTCTGCCCTCACATTCCTTTGCCACAGTGTATAACCCAACCCCCAGCCCAACTGGGTTAGGCAGATTTCAGAAAGGTCCCCTCACTTCTCACTGGGCTGCCCTTCTGATAGTAAAAATTTCTCTACTTCAAACCAACTGTCTCAGATACTGTTTTACTGTGCATGAAGCAAGCAAATCCCAATGTGGAGGTTCTGAATGAAACACTGGGAAAAAAAGAAGAAAAGATTGTACATAAACAAATTACAGTAAAAAGAATACTTCAAGGAGGGTTAAATATGTTTTCGTAATTTCCAAAAAGTATTTTTGTTAGAGATTGATTTTATTTTCCTTTGTTCTTGTCCCTGCTGCAACAAAGAACTGAAGGCAGAGACACAGTAGGGAAGCAGAATGAAAGTTTTATCTGAATACACTCCAAGGGAGGAGTGGGCCAGAGTCAAGGTAGACAAAGGTAAGAAAGGGAAGCTCATCGAACTCCTGCTGGGCATTAGACAAATTGCTTGCCAACTTCTAGAGCCAGGGTCACCTGGTGTCCAGTGTCTGCCTGAATCTGCACTGTGTGGGGATTAGCCCCTTACCACCTCAGGATTTGGGGGGAACTGCAAAGCACTGGATAGAGTGAAACTGTGTTCCGAGAACTTCCCAAAGGCAAGGAAGAGAGATTTTCAGCCAGACTACCACAAAGAAAAGAGACTTTCAGGCATGATTGTATAGCCACAGCTCCATCCTCGTTATCCTGAGACAGGAACTTGCAAGCCCAAATCAGAGCTCTCAGTAGCCCTCCCTATGTATATGAAGTAGGACAGAGTGACACACTCGAAGAAAGGTTAGTGCGGTCAACCTCAGAGAGCAGGTGCGCTTAAGGGTTTGAGATCTGGGGTTTTAAAGGGCTTTTGGGGTAAGTGTCAGCATAAGGCATGATGTATACAGGTGATTCATAATTCCTTTTAAGTTTTGTCTTAAGATTAAGGTTATTTAGGTGACTATGTTGGTTTGGGACTTCAGCATTCTTTGTCCACATAGATTTATTTATAGTTTGGAGATCTGTCTCCTGTCCTGGCTACAAAGTTACTCCATTAAGGGGCTGGAATAAGAGGAAGAACAGCATATAGATTAATTTAAAAAATAAACTGGGCCTTTTTCACAGGGCAAGTAGATTTTACAATGGCATGACCCTTGTCCTAATGAACTCATTAACTCTGTGAGTCTTATCTGGCTCTCTGACTTTTTCTCATTAACTCTTTGAGTCCCTTTTAAAAAGTACACTTTACTGACTATTCTCTCTCCATCCCTCTCATGTTTGTCTTTCTGCCTAATATTTGAGTGCACTGAAGAAAGGAAAATTCCAATCTGCAAAATATATTCTGTAGATAGAAAGAGGTGTTTGCTGATGGAGTTTAAACTTTTAGGAAAAATGCGTAAGTAATTCAAGAGTGTAACGGAAATGGTAGGAAATTGGAACGTTACTTGTATCCTGTAAATAAACTCAGAAATTAAGGATGAAATTAGCCACCCAATACAAAAATTCTATTAATGTTTTATATATCTGTGCATAATTTAAGACTTAAGATGCTCATTTAACAAACCCTACTTTTTGAAATATGAAATCAAGGTCTATTTTAAATTCATTCCATTTTCCTTACACTTTGCAATTTGCAATGAACCACATATCATTCTGAAGGTGTATGGTTGAGAATATTTTTATTATTCTCTTGAACAGTGTAACTCTGGAGGGAAACTCCTGAGGTAAAGTACCTTTGAAACCAAAATCAGTCAAAGGAAAAATAAAGTTTAAGAAACCCGTTTATTTCTTACAAACAGTTGTCCTGTTTCTCTGGACCAGGATGCAGTAGAAAAGAGCTCCACCCATCCTCTCCAGTTGGGATAAACCCTCCCATACCCTTATAATTACCTATTGATATGTAGATGGCACTTCTCTCCACCCATTGAAATGCTTATGCTTATTGATATGCAGATGCACTAAAGCCAACTGAGAGCTTCTAGAAATATTGCAATTGCACCCACACCACCTTACTGCATAAAAAGGATTTAGATGGAGGATCTGGTCCAGGAGAAGAGCCAGTGAGGTAGGAAAGGGAAATGGCAGGGTGAAGCAGACAAAGGCCTCACCTAGTTTGATTAGCCAAATACAAGAGCAACGAGCAGAGCAGCCTGAGACTGATAAACAGCATATAGTAGAGACTGGTTGGAACTAGATCAAAGCAACTTGACCAAGAATAGACTTTTAACTTCATTAAAATCTCATTTACATTGTAAAAATCTCACCATCAGTGCCATGACAGTTTACAACTGGAAGAGACCTAATAAAGAAAAGTATCCCCCTCTTCTAAGAATCTTTCCAAAAAAGTAATTAATATTCCATTTCTGCTTTACATAATCATTGTATTTTCTATAGAAGAGCTAACAAACCACCAAAGAGGATCTACTAGGTCTATAGAGAGTAGTCTGCTTCTCTTTACTGTATCATTCCATACCTTCTGCCTCTCCATCAATCTGTCCTATAGTGTCCTGGCTTGTGTTTTGTTTCTATCTTGTGAATAGCCAAGAACCGTGCACTGCAGTGAAGACCCAAGGGTTTGGGCCTCCTGCTTCTGCCTGTAACACTATCACGATAAGTACACTATAATGTGATGAGGTGTGGTAGACAGGGAGGGAGACATGGCTAAGTCTTAAAATCTCTCTGTGTGTCCCATTGTTTCTGTGTGACCCGCCAAATACTTGGGTACCAAATGCTATTGTTTCATATTCCTGTGAATTGCTTGCCTTTCCCTTTGAAGTCTCAGACCCCTAATCCCCTCTCCTTAGTTGAAGATGACAAATATACCTCACTGTCCTTGTTTGTCTTTGGGATTCATGCCTATGGATTCCCAGTACATACTTAAGCTTTCCTGCTTGTTTATTTTTTCTCATTAATCTGTCTCTTATCAATTTGATTCTTAGAACAGCTAGAAGAACCTTTAGGGTAGAAGAAAATTCTTCATCCCCAGCTCAAGTTTTCCTTCAAAATGTTAGTAAGTATCTCTTGAGAAGTGAAAGTCTAAGCCAGGATAATGAAGTAAGCAGATGTAAAAAGGTACAGAAGAAAAATGTGTTGGCAGGAAAAGTAGAGTGGAATTAATTTTACCCTCTTTTTTTTCAGAAAAATTATTATTGTCTAGATTTTTGTTCAAAATCCATCAAGATAGATGAATAGGAATAAGGAGAGTTTGCCAATTAATCTACGATCATTAAAAATTATTGCTACTGTAGCTTTTTTTTTTTGGAGGGGCAGATAATTTTTAAGGTTCACATGCAAATAACTTTCTTATATTTTTGTGTAAATATTGCTTATTTCAATACCAAACTGAAAATCCATTGTTTTCATAAAAGGAAGTTTACTCTAAAGCATGAATGATTACTTTCTTTAGAAAGAATCTGTAATTTTCAATGATACCAGCACAAAAACATATTTTCTATGCTTGCAAAAAAAAATTTAAAAAACCTATACTCAATAAGTTCCTAACTGGATTTTGCTACAAATATATCAGAACATGCTGTCTTCATCTATTTCCAGAAAACATTAAACCATGGCCTTCAACAAGCTGTTCTCATTTATACTACAATGCGTTTGTAGTGTTGGCAAATGGGAAACCCCAGAGCGGGTGAATAAACAGGAAGCTTCATCTAGTGTTAACAATCCCCCAGGACCCTATTTGTAAAGAAATAGCCTTTGCAAGAGCATGCACAAACATGCAATTTTAGACTTGGCAGAAAACTTGTGAATTTTATTCCCAATCCATTTAGTAACTTTATGCTTTTTCACATACACAAACACTCACAAGTTGTGACCATGGGCATATTTACAAAAATTACATATATATATATATATATATATATATATATATATATATATATATATATATATATATATATATATATATACACATATGTATGTATATGATTATATATTATTGTGTATACATGCATATACAAATCATGTATACATATGCAATGAGCTCTTTAATTACAGGAAATATTAGCATTACATGAAATCGAGTGAAACTATGCTAGGTAGTGTGGTCCACTGACACTGTAGCAATTTTTAGAGGACATGATCTAAAATATGGTTTTAAATATCAGAACATATTTACAGTAGCAAATGTCACTAGTCTTAAACATGTTGGAATCAGTTCTTCTCTACAAATCCATAACTACCTTAGCAGAGAGCAATGAGGTCCTGTAACAGTGTTAAACTGTGGTTAGCCCCAAATACTTCATTTTCAAAACACAAAATAAATCAAATCTGTATTTTATAATCTACAAGTAGGTTCCAGACATAGTATGAATATGTCTAAATAATGCAAGACATACTCTGGGAACATAGAACACTTCCTAAAATATTCTTAAAAGATTTGTTAGCTGTTGTGCACAATATGCTCCATGCCAGAAGTTTGTTTGGGCACACTCCTCAATCTCTATTCAAAGCTCCTTAAATGACAAGCATCTCTTTAACTGGAACCACATACCCTAAAATCTTTGCATTAATTCCTTCTATCTTTGACTATTCATGTCCATGCATCTTCAGTGATAGTGAAAGAATGTTTTAATTCACGTGCAGATTTTGGCCATATAAGCAAAAAAGTTATTCATGAATAAAATAATTCCTACAATATTTTGAGTTAATGTATGATCCTGAGATTTTGTTCATACAACTGATGTAGGTATACATTACAACTAGACAGGCAGAATTCCCCTAGAAAAAATTTAAGCTGGTCCAGAAATACTTTTGCTTACTATCACATAATATAAAGTGCTTTAAATTATCTAGGATCATATCTATGATACATTCTAACCATAGGTGGTCATACCTTTGAAGATGAAGACAAATGTTTTGGGTATGGATGAAGAATTCAACACTAGACAATACATTAAGTTTCTAAAGGCTAATGAAGAAAGGTAAAATGTAGGATGTACAAAGAGCTGTTCACAGCTTTCAAGCAGTAGAAGAAGTCCTGTAGACTGACCTATTATAGTCAAAGAAACCACATCCTTTTTTTATTCTCAGTCTAATAAACTAGTCTTTAGTATGAACAATCATCATCTAAATGGAGGAATTAATATATTATATTAGGTAATTGATTTTAAAAGATGGAACTCAAAAGATTGCTTATTAAAATGACTGGATTTGAGGCTATGAGCATTTGAACACTTGTAAAAGCAAAAGAGGAAGACAGATTTATTTGGCATTATCCACACATGTAGAATTATAGAAGTAAAAGACAAACACTGGCCCATGGGGATAATTTGGCCTTAGTTATATTGGTGCTGCTTCAGCCACTTTAAAAAATGTATGTTTTTTTAAAGTTATGTATAAATCATCCTTTTTGAAACTAGAAATTCATCATCTATAGAGCTTATGTAATCTGAGGTGAAGTGTTTAAGAAATTGGAAAAGGAGTGAAAACATCTCCCTTCAACCGAAGAAGCTGCTGCCTTGCAAATCTTTTGCTTTGAGGTTTGTTGATGATTAGCAGTAAGAAAGTAAGAAAATAAAAGTATTTGTGTACCATTACCAAGGAGGTTTACAGCTTGGTGCACAGAATCTCCATGACTCTTCCCATCCTAAATAAATGTTCATCAAATAAAAACAGTGTGCCTTCTACGCTAACCGCAGGTTCAGAACAAGTTCTGTAGGTTGCCTCCTCTTGCCATTGTGGCCATCCTAAATTCCCTGCTTGCCCCACAAAAATTATGGGGAAACCCCTGGAGTACAAATAAAGAAAACTGAAAAAAAGAGTAGCCCAGTCAAAACCTAAACCTTTAAGATCGACATGGAAAAAACATACAAACAAAATAGCCAAACAACAACAAAATATGAACAACATGGCAGATAATAAATTTACCTGGAAACCCAGAAATACACAGGCACGTGTAACTGGAGAATAAAGACCAAAAGGCTCACAAATCTGGGATTCATTTAAAAAAAATCAATCTTGTTGCCTGTACAGATGGACAATTGACCCTTGAACTACATGGTTTGAACTACTCAGGTCCACTTACAAGCACATTTTTTTCAGTAAGTATACTGGGAAAATGTTTGGAGATTTTTAACAATTTGTAACAATTTTAGCTTACTTTATTGTGAAAATGCAGTATATAATACATATAACATACAAAATATATGTGTTAACTGACTGGTTATGTTATTGTTAATTCTTACAGTCAACAGTAGATGATTGGTAGTTAAGTTTTGGGGGAATCAAAAATTATACATGGATTTTTTGACTTCATGAGCGGTTTGTGCTCCTAACCCCCTTGTTGTTCAAGGGTCAACTGCAGAAGCCTACTAAAACCTAATCCCACTGTCCCTGCTATGTTATATTAATAACTATACATATACTAAGATATAAATCACAGGTGTTAGCTCATTTTTGGCAATGAGTAGAATTAGATTAGATTTTACAGAAGAATCGCTAATAAAAGTATGACATTAAAGTAGTCTCATGCTAGCATTTTCACTGATAAAATATTGGTATAAATAATTTGATTTGAAAATACAAAGTCATCAAAATGGTTAAGAGATTATAATGTCCTCACTAGAAAACATACAAGTTAAATTTTAGAATAAGTACTGATTTTTTCCTTAACAAAAATAATTACTAATGATTTTTAAAAGGAAAGATGCAGGCCCAACATGGTGTCACTTCTGCTAGGCCTAGTCACCAAACCAAGGTTTAATAGCTAACTAATTGCAGTTTCAACCTTTCAACCTCCCATGAGAAATGCAGTCATTTCGGAATTATCTGTTCAGCATCCACAAGATATGCCCTCTACAAATCAAAGGAAGACCCAGTGAGACTCTTATACTTGCCTCCTCTCACACACATAGATAGCATCAGAATGGGTACAGCAAGCTCTTAGGATACTAACTAGTTGTAACCATACCACACTGCTTGAAGTATTGATAAACGTAACCTCTTTTCTGCATATAATTCCCTGCTGCAGAAAAAGCATTTAAGATGTCGCCAAATGAAGGGGCTTTGGAGTATTTTACCAAAGCTTCTCTTAGCTTATTTGACTGGCCATAATCCTCAGTAAGAATACAAATAAATTCTTCCTTAAATTTGACAGTCATGTTGGTTTCAGTTGACATGATATAAAATAGTTAAGGTTTATATTAAAGTCAGAAGTTATTCTTATTTAGTCCTTAACTCTCTCTCAATAACATGCCACTGAATACAGCCTCAGTAAACACAGTTACTCAGGTTGAAAAGAGTGATGTTTATATAAAAATGGCATTGTTAAATGAACTTCTATGATTATACCTCATTGAAATTATATATTATATGTATATATCAAAAACAAAGTATTGTGCAAGAAATGTAAAAAGCCTTTATCCTTAAAATGAACTGAGAGTCCAAAATAAAAGGCTACATGACTACTTATAGCAACTAATGCTTATTGTATTCATGAATGCTATGTGTGAAGTAATGTAACAGTATAATAAGACCTATGATACTTTTGAAAGTTTTTATATTTCTCATACAGAATCAAGAATTCTGACTGTTAGAAGTAGATATGCATTTTAAAACTACTAGAAGAAATCAAAAATATTTCCCCTGCACAACAAAGTTAAGTGATAAGACAATGGTCATATAGCTAGCATGTGAGTAGGTAGACAGCCAGATTTAAGCAGGGAGCAGGGTGGGGACTTAGGCCTGCTGTTGTTTACATTAGGTTGTCTGTTTAAATTTTACACTTTGGTGAGCTGTACTTTTGGTTGTGTGGAATGAGAATGTAGATAACAGACCAGCCAAAAAAGGCTAGTTCCAATATGAAGGAAAAGTTAACTCAAACTTCACCCCAAAGTTCATTAAACTCCCATCACCATGACATTAACATTGAGGTTTTGTCCCCCTTGTGGAAGACTGCTGTGACAGTTTCAGTGAGAAACCAGTGCAGTCAAAGCTCCCTGACCCAGCATGAGGATGGAGAAAGCCCATGCTCAGAGAAGACTCCACACATCCCCTTTGAAACCTATTCCCACTTGGTAATATTCATCTTAATGTACGTAGAAAGCTCCCCATTTTATCTTCAGCACATCTCTCCCTTGAGTCTACCCACGTTCAACTCTCAAGCATGTACTTTTGTTTTTCTTACCTTCCAATAAATTCCTAAAGCTCAACTGTTTTTGCATCAGTTCTTGAAATTTTTCTGCACAAGAGACCAAGAAATGTCTCTGGTAACAGTGACACAGGTGAGAAAAATACTCAGTGTCCAAACTCCTGATTCAGAATTTTTATTACACTTTAGTGTTCTTCAAATACAGCTTTTCCAACAATGATTTAATTCTAGTTTATGATAGTAAGAATACTAAATCCTTAACAAAAACTATAAGGACTATTAGGGACAGTCTACTATGTAATGTGATTCCCTCCTGAAACCAGTGGAAAATGTGCGTGCGTGTGTGTGTGTGTGTGTGTGTGTGTGTGTGTGTGTGTGTGTGTGTGTATTAGAGAAAAAGAGGAAATATTTTATGACAAAAAGGTAATGGTGAAAATGAGAGTTTTTTAGTACTATCTCTATATTATTCCCTACTCTTTGATAATTCAAGTAACATCTTTTTAAAATACAACTATAATTTTAAAACTAAAGTTACAAAAATCTGAAACAATTACATTATTTTAAAAATAATCCTTCTGTTAGCTCTATTAAAGATATAACTGAATCTTAAAAAAATACATATTATTTTATTTACATATGAGTAAGTCTTCACTACTAAAATAAGCTTTCAGAAAGTGCTGACTGTGTTTAGCTTCGGTACTTCCCAAGGGATCATAAATTTAACAGTGTGGGCTGAAAGTGCCACGTTGTAGAAGCAGCATCATACTATAACACAAGCCTAGGACCAGAGTTCAAGTTCTACCTGTCTCTAAGGGTTCCTTGGGCAAGTGTTCTACCTTTCCTGAACTTGTTACTTTTATAAAATGATGGTAGTATCATGGACTACCAAAAGTCAGAGATTTTACCCTACCTTAAAGGCTAAAATGTCAGCCTGCCATACTTTCATAAAGGCTGGCAATAGAAAATAGAAAGGCTCCTTGGATCAGAGACAAAGAACTTTATTACTTATTTGCTAAGCTTCATATTCTTGTCATTCCTTTCCAGCCCAAGAACAATGAGGGTGATGCTGAACAACCCAGGTGGATTTTGCAAAGTGGGTTTATGTCATAGTGGGAGATCCCTGGTCTTAGGAAACTCCCAATCTTATAAGAGGGCTTCCAGCAACTCCACTTATCATTGGCCCTAACGGAAGATCTTATCTTGATTATGCTAGACACAAATAAATCTGCCTTTTACCCTAAAGGGAAATACTACCTGTCTTCTGCAAATCTGTTTGCTTCAGAAACATCCTTGAAAAAAGTCCAGGGAAAAAGCTGTCCCACAATGTGCAGAAGCACTATGGAGAATGACCCACAACAGAAACATCATCTTTGTTACTTTTGCTAGACATCATGTATAAATAATTGTACTTTAAAAATGTGAAAATTGCAATTTGTTATATAACATTACTTATCACCACTAGAAATTTTCTTTAAAAAATAACTTTTGGATAATGAGTGCTGGAATTTAAAAGCTTCAGAAGGTAGTATAAATAGTCTAGTTTGTAAAGTAATTCTCAATAAAGCCTGACACTTTACACATAGGTATTCATACATAAAATAAATAGATCAATTAGTGGCAATTGACTATCTTTAGTGAAACCAAATCTTTGATAAAACAGCTTCTGGAAGACAGATAGTTCATCATAATCAGAGAAAAATTTCTATTCTAAAAGTGAAAGAAAGGATGTTTATATACAACTATGTATTTACAGTCCTATATCATCCTTACCAAAGTATAAGAGAGAAAGTGGAAGTAAATATTGTTAAAGGACAAAAACAAAATAAAACAAGAAAATAGCTAATAAACATTCATTAAAAAGGTGCTTTAGGAAGAAAGCAAATGGTATGAGAACATATTAGGTCAGTCAATGATATAAATAATTCCCTTCAAAAAATAGTAATCTCATCCATGCTTAGCAAAATTCCAAAGAACTATTTAATCTGTCTTTAAAATTATCTGGATAAAAATCTAATCTTCTTTTGATGACCACACTAAGTAAAGCATGAAATATTTCTCATTTACTACAGGATACAGGTTGTTAAAAGCTCAAAAAGTATAAAACTATAAGAAACTAAGACTGCATTATACAATATAATCACATTGGATCATGATAAAGCACTAAATTAAGGATTTGTAATGACGTTAATTCCTTTTTAAGAGTAGCACATATTCATAAAAAATAGGTATGGAATATTGGAGCAGTTGACACAAAGTATTAAAGCACATCAATAAATCATGAAATTTGTACATCTATAAAATGAGTTGTCCCCTGAGTGTGAAGTATAATAAACAGAGGAACTCTAAAACAGACATAACTAGCAATGATAATTTGAAATTGAAACAATAGACAAGATCCATAAGTTATGAAACAAGACTTTCAGAGATTTGAACATATGTAACAGTCCTTAAAGTGACCATTCATGCTAAATAGCTTTAGAAATTCTATATACGTTTAAATAAAATAATTTTCAAAAGTTGATAAACATTTTCTATTAATTTGCTCTGATTTCAGTATGCTCAATCCTCTTAAATGCTACTGTTAAATTCCCTGAATAAGGCTGAGAATTTCTGAAAGCACATTTATATTGTTTGATTAATACATAATTTGATAATACATAATACATAAATTAATACACTTGATCAATCAAATTGCAGGGTCTAAGAGAATGAGAAGGAGTAGACATACATAGTACTGACTACTCTCTCAGTTAATGACATTTCTATCCCACAAGTTGCTCAGAAGAAATAGTTGGGGTTACCCTTCACTCCTCTTTTTCACTCACACTCCATACCCAATTTATCAGAAAATACTGCTAACTTTGCCTTCAGAACAGTCAGGAAACACCTTTTCACTACCAGAACCGGTAATGCCCTGGAGCAATTCACTATTACCTCTTGACTGGATTATAACAATGGCCTGAAATTGGCTCCTTATCGTGCAAGTTTCACCCTAGAACTTCTTCTCAATCCAGCCACCAAAATGATCCTGTTAAATAGTAACTCAGGTACTGAGTCCTTTGTTCAGACTCTCCAGTATTTCCCATCTCATTTTGAGTTAGGCACCTCCTTACAACGGGGACAGTCTGAGCTCCCCCAAACCCCTTACCTCTGAGACCTCATCTCCTATTAACCTCTTGATTTATCCCAGCTATCTGAGGTCCTCATTTATGGTTAAGTACCCCTAAACCTCTGCCTCACATTCCCGACAGAATATATGCTCCATGAGGGCAGGAGTTTTTATCTGAGCTCCATCTCTAGTGCCTAAAATAGTTCCTAACAATTACATTCTTAATAAATATTTACTAACCTGGTTAGCTGGCTAGCTGAGAAATAAGAGGAAGAAATAGTAGACAAAAAAAAAGTAGGTAAATTTCTCAATAAGGAAACATCTGTCTGCAAGGATCTAATTTTTACAAAACAAATTTTCTATTGTCCCACTTGCTAGGTCATGTTTACATCCATCTAACTGACATACACTTCTGAGTTATTATCAATTCTGTCTCCCGATTTCCCTGAATAATTTATTAAACTCTTTTTCTCCTAATCTTAATCAAATGTCTTGATAAAATTAACTGTACACTTTAACAACTAGAAATCATCTGCCACTACACTTATCTTTTAATATCTGATAACACACATTCAACAAACATGCATTATTTATGTATGTAATGCCAAGCACTCTGATGCTTTAGAACTAAAACAAGAAGAATAAGAAAAACCTCTCCTTGAGCTAGTATAATTTAGGACCAAGATATGTGCACAATGATGAAAATACAATATGACATAAAAATGTAAAAATGAATAAAGAAGAAATAAATCCCAACTGGGCAGAATTAGGAATTTCTAGACAAAGATGGACCAGGATGTAATATTCTCATGAATATTTTATTTTCAAATGAATTACTTATATATTTTGGGGTAACTTGAAGATTAAGAGTAATTTCAGAAATAGCACAACTTCATATTTATAAAGTCAGGAAGACATATTGTGAGAATTTTTAGTGGTGCTTCTATCCCAGAGAAAACTATTAAATCAAACAGAAAAACACATCTAATAAATGTATTTTTTAAGGCAGCCATATAATATTAATGAAATTAGGTGATAAACCTAGGAATGTATCCCATATGCTTTGCATTGCTTATGTCTACATTAGTGAATCCACTATATAATAGATTGCGTGACCTTTAGAATTATTTTACTACCAGTATCCATGAATATGAATTGGATACAAATGGAATGATAAACTAATGAGATCTCTCTGATACTTTGATATAGTAATTATGGAGTTAGATATTCATATTTATTTATTTTCTTCATAGAAAATTAAATTTGATTTCATAGGTCACTGTGCCTCAAATGTTATGGAATACCCAGTTTACTTACTTTGGATCACTAAGAAAAGGGAGGAGAAAAGGATATCTTATAAACAGGATGGGAAACTGAGCTTTGGAAAAAAATCCCATAATGCAAGAATGTTAAAAGTAAAATCTTTCTATAGCTGTTACAACTAAGCCTACAAACCATTCAGAAAATAAACATGGTTTGAAAAGAGAATTTAAAGTTGAAGATGCTGTGGTGATTTTTGAAATGTCACCTCTTTAATTAATATGACACCACTTATTCACATACTTTACTGTCAAAGTAGGGCAAGTTATAACTCCAATAAGTAAGTAGAAGAGGAAGTCCCCTACTTTCAAATGATTTTATAAGTCAAGAATGAAAATAAGATATATATTATATTCCAAAAGACAATTGTCACCTTCCATATGAGTAACTTATGGATAATAAAAAAATTAAAATTTCATTTTAAAATTGAAAACAGAATCTAACATGCATAGTGCAAGAGTCAAAGAATTACAAAGATGTACGTAGTGAAGTAAAAACTAGTTAAGAGTGGAAGACAGCTGATCAGTTTCTGTTTTTTTTTTTTTCTCATTAAACAGTCATGAGATATTCTTCAAGCTACTTTTGAGATTTTATTTATTAGAAAAGAAGAGATCTGTCTAGCTACTCCTCTCTTAGATTTTACATTCTCGGATATTTCTTGAAATTGTTTTTTTTTAATGTGGCCATAATAATAAGTACAATTCTTTTAAAATTCAGCAATTATTTTGTCATGACCATATTCATTTATAAATAAAGACTCATAACCTGAGTTACTAATCAATCCATACCTTTAAATTATCTGGTTTGGCACTCTTGTGGATATGCAGGGAAAAATCCACCATAAACTTGATTAACTTCAAATACAGAACTCCTGCTGCCTAAATTACTACTTGGAAGCAAAATCTTTTGGTATGCATTGTTATATACGAAATTTCTTTCATATATGAAAAATCTACTTTTTGATGTTAAATTGTACATTCAATAAGGAGCATAATAATGCAATGGGAAATATTTGTTTTCTATAAAAATTCTTTTATGGAGGGGGTAAGCAAAAGGGAGGAAACAATGTAGACTTTTTTGTATTGTTTAGTATAATACTATTTTCTACAGCTTTATTGAGCTATAATTCACATATACTATTTGTGTAAGTTTAAGGTGTATAAGGTTTTGATTTGATACACTTACATATTGTAACATGATCACCATCATAACTTAGCTAAAGTCTCTATCTCTATCACATCACATAATTACCATTTCTTTCTTGTGGTGAGAACACTTAAGATTTAGTCTCTGAAAATTTCATGCTTCTTATACAGTTTTGTTAACTATAATCAGCATGTATATTAGATCCCCAGAATTTATTTATCTTATAATTGGACATTTGTAATGTTTGATCATTATCTCCCAACTTCCCCCCTCATAGCCCCTTGCAAGTACCATTGTACTCTGTTTCTATGAGATCAGTGTTTTCAGATTCCATTTATAAGTGAAATTTTACAGTATTTGATTTTTTCCATCTGACATTTCACTTAGCACAATCCCATCAAGGTCCATCTATGCTATTGTAAATGGCAATATTTCCTTCTTTTTTATGGATGTATAAAATTCCCACATAATCTCCATCTCTAAATCTATAACTATACCTACATGTACACCTATATCTCACATCTTCTTTATCTATTCATCTATTGATGGACACTTTGGTTGTTTCCATATCATGGCAACTGTGAAAGCTTGAATGAACATGGGCGTGCAGATAGCTCATCAAGACCCTGTTTTCATTTCCTTTGTATATACACCCAGAAGATATACATGGCCAACAGGCACATGAAAAGGTGCTCAACATCACTAATAATGTGGAAAATTAAAACCAAAACCACCATGAGATAGCACCTTATACCTGTTAGAATGTAACAAGTTTTGGCAAGGATGTGGAGGAAAGGGAACCCTTGGGCACTCTTGGCAGGAATACGAATTGGGACAGCCACAATAGAAAACAGTATGGAGATTCCTCAACCAAAAAAAATAATTTTAGTTTGTGTCAATGAGTGTAGCATTCCACTCAAATCTATATTCTCAAAGAGTCACCAGATATGTATGTTCTAAAAAACTGGTATTCTGTTTAAAATTTGACTTATATTTGAAACTAACTTAGTATTCAATAAGCAATTTAAAAAAGGCAAAGATATTAAACAGATATTTTTAGGGAAAAGCTGAAAATATTTTAATAGATTCATTACATGTTAGTAGCAGAAAAAATATCTTGTTTTGATTTTAGTAGTTAATATTAAAAATGGACATTAACTATATGTTATACTTTGCTCATAATATATTTAACCCATTGAAATAAAGTATGAAAAAAATTTACTATCAGTATTGCAATAATTTCTTAATTTAAAAAAATTACCAAAGAATATTGATACAATTCCAAATTCTGTAGAAAGAATGCTGTTTTGCCTTGATAAAATGACATCATATTTTGTAAAAATATTTTTTATAAGAAAATCATTCAAATGTCATCTGGGGAAAAAACACTCATATGGAATTGTAGCACTATATGTATTAAATAATTATTACTATGTAAATTTATAAATTGGTTAAATGCTTTTTAAATTCATCACCTGGTTTTCTTCATTGAAACATTATTTAAGTATTACTGAAAATAATGATAATGATTATTTTTGGAGAAAACTGCTTATGAAAAATATCACAATGACTATATGATAACATAAACATTTTGTATGCAAGGAAATTTTACAACTAAGCTAGCATGTGTCCTACTTTTTACAATATTTAAAGAATAACATTCACTTTTTTTCACTATTCAAAGCAATAGACAAGAATTTATGTTTTAGACCAAGATGGAGTAAGAGAGACTGGATTTTTGCAACAACCATAAACCAGACAGAATATAAGAGACACTGTCTTCAAGATGAGATGTAAGCTCTGAAGGGCAGTGATCCCTGGAAGATGGCAAAAGAATGAACGTGACAATTGCATCAACTTAATGTAGAGTACTTCCAGGCTGTGGCACAAGAAAGGAAACCAAGGGAGAGCTCAGCAAACTCTCTGAGTTGAGAAGCTGACAAAGGCAGTTAGAGTTTATGAGACAGTATCAGAAAGGAGAGGATTTCATAGAGAAAGAAACCCATGTTTTTAGAAGGTCCTCTTTAGTATTAAGCAAAATACTGATTAGTATACACATTTGAGGAAAATACCAAAGTGGAGGAAAGAACCATATGAAAAAATTAAAGGGAATAATAGTACCTGGCCTCACATAAATCACATAGAACAGTGACCATTTTCAGTAGCCAGACATAAAATCTTATAATTCACAGGAAATTTGGTTGAAAACCCAGAAAAATTCAGTAGTGGGCAATAATTTGCTGAGTGCTTTGGTTTGCTTGACAGACTTTAAAAGTAGGACCCAAAAGGATGAAATTATTTCTAAGTAACGAAAATGCCTTCAAGATCCTTCAAGGACATTTATAGGATTAAAAATATCAAGCAAATAATGACATAAATTCACAATATCTGATCACTTGTCATGCAAAGAAAGGAGATAACCATAGTGAAGAAAAAAAATATATCAAAAGTTACCCAGAAGAACACATTAGAATTACCTGGCAAATACAATAATACAGTTATTAAAAAATGTATTTCTTATACTTAAAAAGTAAGTAGAGGACATAAAAATATAATATATAAGGTGAAAAGTATAGTAGATGAGTTTAGCAGCAGACTAGGGTTTACAGAAGAAAGGATTAATGCCTTAAAAATATAGCAAAAGAAATTATTAGAAATGAAACACATAGAGAAGGAACTTAAAATAATGAAAAAGGAAAAGTAAGATGGGGAACAACTTCAAGTTCTCTAATATAACTGAACAGAATACATTGGAGCAAGTACTGAAAAAAAAGTCAACCTACAATTCTATACTCATTTAAAATATATTTAAAAAAATAAAAATATGGAGTTTTTCAGACAAAGAGGAACTGAAAGAATTTATCACCAGGAGACCCAACCTCCAAGATACCATTTCCTGGGGAAAAAATGTACATCAGGGATAAAGGAATAAGATATTAGATGAAAACATGGATCTACAAAAGAAATAGAGTACTAGAAAGAATAACATAGTGGGAAAATACAGAAGATGTGTCATATTATTTGTCTTCAAAATGATTGTTTATTAAACAAAAGTAATAAAAATATATTATGGCATTTATAACATACATATAAATAAAATGAAAGACAAAAGGTGGGAGAGTAGAAGTTCTCATATTAAGAGATATAATATCATCTTAAGTTAGAGTTTTAACAGGTCAAATTTGCATATTATAAATCCTAAAATAACTACTAAAATAACAAAATGATCAGCTATGACCAAGAAGCCAACTAAAGCAAATGGAACAAGGCAAAGAATGTGAGTAAAAGGGGAATAAAGAACAAATGTGACAAATGAAAAACACACAGCAAGATCATGGACTTAAGTGAAAATATAGTTGACTCTTGAAAAACATGGGTTCAAACTGCACAGATCCACTTACATGCGTATTAGTTTCTATAAATACTAGGAATTTTTTTAACATTTCTGACCATTTGAAAAAAACATTTTCTTTTCTGCAGCTTAATATATTGTAACAATACTATACATATAATATATAATATAACAAACACAATACGTATTTATCAACCATTTGTTATTGGTAAAGTTTCAAGTCAACAGTAAGCTATTAGTAATTAAGTTTTTGGGGAGTCAAAATTCATATGTGAATATTCAACTATGAAAGGGGTTGGCACCCCCTAACCCCTATCTTGTTCAAGTGTCAACTGTGCATCAATCATCACACTAAATAGCAAATCTAAATACCCTAGTTAAAAGGAAGAGATTGTCAAACTGGATAAAAAAGAAATGCCCTATTATATGTTATCAGGAAGAAATATACTGTAAATATAAAAACATTAATAGGTCAAAACTAAAGGGATGTGCAAACATACTTATACAATAGTAATTAAAATAAATTGTATGATTATATTAATAACAGAAAAAAAGCTTATTCCAGAGCAAATAATGTACCAGAGATAAAGCAGTTGATTTCATAATTATGAGGGTCAATTAACTAAGAGGATATAACAATCTTAAACTATTTTCACCTAAAAACAGAGGTTCAAAATACAAGAAGCCAACACTGCTAAAACTGCAAAAATGAATAGACAAATCCACAATTATACTTGGAGACTTGAATACCTACCACAAATAATAATGGACTAAGTAGAAAAAAATCATCAAGGATATGAAACATTTTAATAACATTATCAACCAACTTGATATAATTTTACATTTATAGAATACCAAACAGCAACATAATACATTCTTTTCAAGTACACATGAAACATTTATCAAGATAGGCCATATTTTGGGTCATAAAAAATGTCTCAATAGATTTTTAAAAATACAAATCAGAGAAAGTATGTTCTCTTTTCACATGAAATTCAACTATAATTAAGCAAAAGAAAGTTATCCAGAAATTTCCTAAAATATTGAAAACTAGATAACACACTTCTAAATAACCTGAGTCAAAAAAGAAATCAAAGGGAAATTAGAAATTTGTGAAATGTTGCTCAGTAGTATTTAAGGGAATTTTATAGCACTACAAGCCTATATTAGAAATTAAAAAATTTCTCAGTCCAATGATTTCACTTTCCCCCTTAAGAAACTAAAAAATGAGCAGAGTGGAAATTGATGAACTAAAAAACTAAAAAACAACATATAAAACCAAAAGCTGGTTATGTAAGAAAAATAATTAAATTGATCAACTTTTAGTGACACTAATAAGGAAAAAGAACAAAATATGTGTTATTATCAAGAATGAACATGGTAACATTACCACAGATACTGTACATACTAAATGTATTAGAGAATATTAAGAACAACTTTATGTAACAAGTTCTTGAAGTTTGATGACAAATTCTTTGAAAGATAGGAATTGCCAGTGTTACTCACAAATAGGCATCCTGAATATTCCTATGTATATAAACACATATAATAAGATATCATTTAATATAATATTCTAGAAACTGCTAACTATCCTACAAACAGAAAGAAGATCAGTATATGGCTGGCAACCGAATCACATTTGGCTGGTTATAGCAGAGAAGGATGAGAGGGAGATTAACAAAGGGCATGAAGAAAATTTTGGGGATGATGGATATGCTTACTATATTGATTACAGTGACGTTTTCATTTGCGTGTGTGTGTGTGTGTATGCATATATATATATACTTAGACATACCAAATTGTACATATTAAAATGAGCAATTTATTGTACATCAGGTATGCCTCAATAAAACAAAATTCTCAAAAAAAAAGCAAAAATAAATGACTACCAAGTCTGATTAATAGCCAAAAGAAAGTAGAAACATTTAGTCAATTTCTAAAACCTTCTGTGGCATTACACAAAGCAATTCAGGTTTTATCTAATTTGTAATAAAACATAACATTAAAAAAGAGAAAAGAGTAGTCTGGTCCCACTCCAACCCCTATTTCCTAGTTATTTTTTTCAGTATAGTTGAATATTTGGGGAATTTTTCTAAGAGCTTATTTCTGGTCATAAGATTTTGATATTAATAGTTGATTTAACAAATGATCTAAATTTAAAATTGCTTTAAATATGTATTGGAAAAAAGAATACAAAAAAGCATACCACCGTAAACATACACACATACACCACACAAACACACAAACATTCAAGCACACAAAAGGTGTGACATAAATAATTCTTAAGGCTCAGGGTAGGACATGCACCATGACCCTTGTCATAGCATTAAGACTTTCAGTCAGTGACATGGACATGACCCTACGGCTTAAGTATGTAATGAAATACATCTAACAATAAAGCAGCCTTAGGTGATCTGGAGCCCTTTTACATTCCAAAAATATAGAAATACTGAATTACATTTTTTAAAAATTTAGGAATATTTACATTTTCAAAGCTCCTCAGACATAAAAAAGAGAATTGCCTGATGCCAGAAAAAGAATTTAGAGCCATGTTTTTAAAATTATGCTTAACTTGCAAAGGATATTCAAATATGGACCTGTATATGGACACTAAGGATGGACCACTGGAGTTTTAATTACCGTGTAAAGATGGAAGACAAAAACTTCAGTGGGCAGAGGATGTGGAACTAAAATAGAGACACAGCCTTAAGATGGCAGGATTTTAGTACTATTCACTCATGAACAAGGAAAGCTCCTCACACCTATCCAGAGAAGTGTCTATGAAATTTCCTTCTACTATGAAGCTTTCTTATACTAAGGCTCTGTGTGTGGAAAATTACATTGTAAACATCTCTGAAATATAGCTCAAAAGTCCATACTGAGTCGTCCTCACAAAGGAACAAATGAGCAAATTGAAACAAAACAAAGCACATCTTAAAATGCACTTAAAATAAAAAATTACATCTGATGAGGCAGTGAGTTATCATGAGGAAGAGACAATAGTTTGGGAGTATACATTTAACCTTGATTCAAAAAGTGACATTTATATTTCACTAATGTTTTTTTTGAGATAGCTATGATACATGTATATTTAAAATAGGAAATTTAGTTTCACATTACTCTGAGCAATATAAAAACTGTTTTTCCTGAGATGTTTCAAAATAAAAGTTTTCTTTCATGTAAACTAACAATATTCTGTTAAATTTTAGTAAAGAAATGATCTAGCCAAAAATTCTATGTATGCAATGCAATATGTACAAAAGAGTAATCTATTAATTTTGAGGTACCATAAATTGGACAGGACATATTATTATTAATATAATTAGACAAGGAAGACATTTTTACCTACTCATTCTTTCAGTATAACTTTCTAAGGGGAAACTGATGTTTAGATTTGAAAGGGAGTTAGAGGTATGTATTATTTTTAACAGTTATATTGAATAACTAATATGTAACTTGCTGCATAACATAAAGATGTTGATGTTACTTACCATTGTATACACCAACATTATATGTACACCACATAATGTAACAAGTCCTAATACAGAAAAATGCATTAAGTGCTCGGGAACACATTAAATTAAGAATGGTATGCTATAAAAGGGAAGGCGAAGGATATTCTAGGGAAAGAGACTCGTGTATAATCTATATGTCATCCATATGGTGGATTCAGGAGCCACAGAGTAGTTCAGTATTAGAAAAACACAGGCCACAAATATCAAAGATGCAAGTGGAAACACATGGATCAATCTTTTGGAGATGTAAGAACATTTTGAGAAATAAGTGAATTTCTCTATATGTCATTTCCAAGGAATTATGAAAATATAAATGATACATTTCATCTAGACTTTCTAGTATTGACAGGATATCTATTTACACCAGGAAATTAGTTTAAAAGACAACAAAAATCACCTATTCAATAAATAGCGTTATCCATTCACCCTTATGTATGTATTATCCTGAACTTTTTTGGAAGTTGGTTACTAAAATTTGAATATGTTTTTCTCTTGTTGAAATACTCTGCAATCAATGGGATCACCACTAAATGTATTAAACTTTTATTAAACTTTATTTTAGCACATTAATGACAATAATATTGGTCAAAGAGTGACAGCTAAATTAAAGCAACATATTTATCCAGGATTTGTAGTGGAACTCTTTGTTTGAATAATGGTAACTACAATCATTTGACAAAATATATAGGCTCTCTAAACAGTTTCTTTATAAAACTGAAAACATACATACTCCTTAGGGCTGAAGGCCACACAAGGAGAAGGGCTGTTCTTTAACGCACTGTGTCCCTCGGTTTATGACTGTCTAGTATGGTAGGGGGTTAGCAAAAGTAAATCTCCATAACTGCTAGTCAAACAATGACAGTTAATAGAAGTTTTACACTGTGCTATCAAGGTAATAATTAACAATTTATAGCAAAACAGAAAAGCATGATAATAAAAAGTTAGAAGCTAATAAAGAAAGGAAATGAAGTAACTGCATGAACAGTGTACTCATGCAATCACCATAAATAAACCATAAAAGTTGCCTTTTAACAAAGCACCTCTGTATCAGAGAATCAAACAGTAGAACCTGGAGGGGACCACAATTCATCATTTCTCCTACTTCACCAGATTTCAATGCCATCATGCCCTCCTGACCAAGAAGGTAATTAATTGGTACTTAGATTTTATAATTTAATGTTTCTGTAGTGAGGTTCCAATCTGTCAGAGTATGACTTTTTTAAAATTCCTATTACAAAAGGTAATTCTGAATGATTATCAGAGACGCATGGAAGGACAGCTACATGATATGAGGAATATAAGAATGACCAACATAAATAACCACATTTTCATCTATTGAATGTAATTTTAAGAAACTATGATGTTCATGCTACCAAAACATTTGATCTACAATCTGCTGTGGATGTTGATGATTCATCATAAAAGACAGATTTTTTCCCACCTTTAGAACAACTTCAGCTAGGCAGCAAGCCAATCCAATATCTAACCACAATAATTGAATGGATAAATAGATAGGTAGATAAGATAAGAAGAGAAAAATATTAAATGTCTCTATGGTTTTAAAAATTCTTTCATATATTTTGTCTCATTTAAATAAAATAACTTATTTCTTAAATATCTATTACCATCCAGGGAACCTTACATATAAAGTCTCATTTAATTCTAACAGTACCAGTGACTCAAATACTGTATCAGGCTTATACTTGTTTTTTTGGTGCCTGGTGTAATCATTTTCACATTAAACCATATTCTTTTAGGTAAAAATGCATGATACCTAGGAAGGAGAAGATTCAAGATCTCTTATTAGAACATTTCTCACTATCACATTCAAATTTATTAAAATTATCTGATTAGTTTATATTTTTTTCCTACGGGAGGTAAATTTTGCCCTATCATGAAGAGATATGTAGAGTGGTTCATAATCTCTGAATGTGTATGCCTGTATGTGAATATATGTGTGTTTGAGTGGCAACAGCAAGCAGAAACAGCAGTGGAGGGATGTCAGAGAGCACCAGTGAGCAGAGAATGAATGAGTGACAGGTGATGAAGATGACTACTGGGCTCAAACTCATTGGGGGCTGGGATATGCCTATCGCCTGTTGTGTTACTTTATTTCCGTATCTAGTACAGTGACTGGGGAGCAGATATTCCAGAAATATTTGTTTATTTATTGATAGAGACTCAAAATGATGGTCACCACATTAAATTTCACAAATATTGCTGTTTCTGAACCATATGGAAGAGACTCCACATGAAATTTTGATTTTTAATTTTTTTATCCTTTAATAATAAACGAGTAACTAATTCTCTTTATGTACCTTAGACTTTCCTCACTCTTCAGGTAATCAAACAGGTAAGCTTCTGTTTCTGCTCAATGCATAGCACACATATTAACACAAGGTGGGTGGGTTGCAAGGGGCACTTGGTGAATGACATAGTAAAAAAAATATGTGAATAAATGCAGTCTGAAAAACATGAGTCATGAAACATTAAGATACATCTTGTTGTGAAAACAAATGCTTCCTCATCCTCTACTGGGAATGGAAAATAGGACCACAAATTGGCCAGGAAGTAAAATAATGGGAATTATCACTCACCCACAATAATGACCACTTATTTATAAAAGGCTTTTCAGAGAGGAAGTATTCTAATTTGTTCAAATCAAAGACTGCAGAACCATACTGCATGGATTTATAATCCAGTTCCAAAATTTACCATTGGGTAACATGTGGCAATTTATTAACCTCTTATGTGCCACCATTTCTCTTGTTTACAATGGAGATTACAACAGTGCCTACCTTACTGGACTATAGTAAAGATTAAATTATTATTATTATTCAGGATTTATATTTAGCCAAATAAATGAAGACTTAATCATACTACGTGCAAAATAAGGTAACTAATGTCCAAAAAGGTTAAAGTACAGTGTTCCACTTGTGATGTCATTAATCTTCAAGTAGCAAGTGAAAAACTTTATATAATGGAAATGAATGAACAGAAAAACATAAAGTTAATTATGAATCAACAATACATAAATACCAGTAAAGAAGATAAGTTTTTGGTAATTTTGGAACCAAAGTGAAAATTTAAAAGAAATAACTTGAGCAACTTCTATTGTCTTTGGTTTTAGATTTTGTAAACTGTTAATGAGATGAATTTATTTTTATCTCACATGTAAATATCCATAAACACCTCATAGCTTTAAAAGCATATATGAATTATTTATAAATTCATTCAGCACATGTGTATAGATAGCTATTGTATGTCTGGAACACAGAATATATTCTGTCAATATTTGTTAAATAAGCTTTGCAAGACTTCTCCTCAGCTCTGCTAGACAATAATACTATGAGAATGTATGTTGTCATGCAGGTACTATTTATGATAAAGGGATAGTGGCAAGGCGACATGAAAAACTATGTAAAGGTAAACATTATGTAATTATATAAGTCCAGTGATGAGCATTCAACTAGATGGAACATATATAATTATTACATGTTTGTGTGTATTTGTATATTTTGCCTTGAAACCAAAGAATGAACTTTAATATAAAAGTTTGATGAAATTCTGAAAATCTGTACAATTCCATCAAAGTCATTTTGCTAAACTTTGCAGGGAATAGTATTCTAATTAAAATACTGAAATAAAAAAGAAAAGGGAGGAGGATTAAAGATGGCTGCATGAGAAGTGAGACAGAGAACTCCTCCCAAAACCACATATAATAGGAAAATATAGTTAATACAACTAATCCTGAGCAACAGGAAAGAAGTCTGTGCCAGACTGAATAAATCTGGAGAACAGTGTAGACCTCATGAAACAGGGCACCAGTGCTGCTCCCCTGAGACCACAGACATTACTCCAGGGGCTAAGCAGCTCCAGAGATGAGAGCACTAGAGGGCGCCACATACAAATATTAAATGTCAAAGAAACCTGGTTCAAACCAAAATTTCACAAATGCCAGAAAAAGTGCCAAGTGAAACAGAACTAACAAATCTTCCTGAAAGAGAATTCAAAATAAATATCATAAACATGCTCATAGAGGTACAGAAAATTATTCAAGAACTCAGGGATGAATTTAGGATGGAGATTCAATCATCAAGAAATTCCATATCTGAAATGAAACATACAATGGAGGGATTTCAAAGCAGATTAGATGTAGTAGAAGAGACGGTAAATGGAATAGAAATTAGAGAAGAGGAATACAAAGAAGCTGAGGCACAGAGAGAAAATATCAAATAAGAGTTTCCTTCTCTTTCTTAAAAAAACAATAACAAAAAACCCTGCCCCACAACAAGGATTCCCATGATCAGATAGTTTCACTGGTGAATTCTACCAAACATTTAAAGAAGAATAAATGCTAATTCTCAAACTCTTTCAAAAATAAAAGGAGGAATCACTTTCTAACTCATTTATGGGATCAGCATTACCCTGACACAAAGCCAGACAAAACACTACAAGAATAGAAAACAATAGGCCCAACTGCCTGATAAACATAGATGTGAAAATCCTCAATAAAATACTAGCAAACCTAATTCAACAGCACACTAAAAAGATCATACTCCATAGTCAAATGAAATTTATCCCTGGGAATGCAAGGATGGTTCAACATCAATGGCTCAACAACAAATTGATTTATATGATATACCACATTAACATAATGAAGAATAAAAACATCATGATTGTCTCAATAGATGCAGAAAAAGCATTTGTCAAAATCAAAATTTAACACCATTTCTTGAAAAAAACTATCAACAAACTACATATGGAAGGAATGCACTTCAACATAATAAAGGCCACATACGAAAAACTAACAGCTAATCACACTCAACATGTGAAAAAAATGAAAGCTTTTAGTCTAAGATTGGCAATAATACAAAGATGCCCACTCTCTCCACTATTTATCATATTAAAGGAAGCCCCACCAAGAGCAATTAAGCAAAACAAAACAAAAAAAGAAATTAAAAATAAAATAAAAGACATCTAAATCAGAAAGAAAAAGGTAAAATGATCATTGCAGATGAAATGATCATACAAGGAGGAAACTAGGTTCCACACACACAAAATGTTAGAGCTAATAAGTGTACCCAGTAAAGTTGCAGAATACAAAATCAATAGAATCAATTGCATTTGTATACACAAACAACAAAATATTACAGAAGTAAATGAAGAACACAATCACATTTATAATAGCATCAAAAACAATAAAAAAATTAGGAATAAACTTAAGTAGGTAAAAGACTGAAAACTACAAAACACTGATGAAAGAAATTGAAGGCATGAAAATATGGAAAACATCTGGGTTCATGGACTGGAAAACAATATTGCTAAAAATTCCATACTACGTAAAGCAATCTACATATTCCATGCTTTTCCCATCAAAACCCCAATGGTATTTTTCACAGAAACAGAAAAATAATTCCCAAATCCACGTGTAACCAGAAAAGTCCCCAAATGGCAACAATCTTGAAAAAAAGAAGATAGCTGGAGGCATCCCACATCCTCATTTGATACTGCATTACAAAGTTAAAGTACTCTAAACAGTATGGTACTGCATTAAAACTGACATATACAACAATGGAACAGAAGAGAACCCCCAAATAAATCCATGCATATACAGTTACTGATCTTTGGCAAAGAAGCCAAGAATACACAGTGGTGAAAGGGTAATATCTCCAACAAATAGTGCTGGGAAAAATGGATATCCATGTAAAACAATAAAATTGAATGCTTATCTTACACTATACATACAGATCTATTCAAAATGGATTAACAACTTAAAGGCAAGTTCTGAAACTGAGAAACTCCAAGGGGGAAACAATGGAAATGCTTCTTAACTTTGGGCTTATAAGAGATTTCTTGGATATGACACCAAAAGCATGGGAAATGAAAGCAAAAGTAGGCAAGTGGAGCTGTATCAAACAAAAGCTTCTGTACAGCAAAGGCAATGATCAACAAAATGAAAAGCAACCTGTAGAATAGGAGAAAATATTTGCAGGTCCTCTCTCTGAGGAAGGGTTAATACCAAAAATAGATAAGGAACTCCCACAACTCTATAGCCAAAAATCTAATTAAAAAATGGGCAAAGGACTTAATAGACATTTCTCCAAAGAAGACATAAAAATGGTCACAAGGCTTATAAGAACAAAAAAAAAAAAACAAGTACCTTTTGGTGGAGAAATAAAACCGTTCACTGTTGGCAGGAATATTAAATTGTGAGGCTTCTATGGAAAACAGTATGGAGATACCTCAAAAGAAATTTAAACTAGGACAACCATATGATATAGCAGTCTCACTTGTGGGTATACATCCAAAAGAAATGAAATCAAGATCTCGAAGATGAGGTATCTTCCACACTCCCATTACAACATTTATCTACAATAGCCAAGATATGGAAACAGCCGAAATTGTTGATGCATGGGTAAAGAAAATATATTTATAATGAAATATTATTCAGACTTAGAAAAGAAGGAAATCTACCATATATGACAACATGAATGAACCTAAAGGACATTATGCTAAGTAAAATAAGCCAGTCACAGAAGGATAATACTGCATGATTTCACTTATATAAGACATCTAAATTAGTCAAGCTATTAGAATATAATAGTGGTTACAACAGTTTATGGGGAAGGGAGAATGGGGAGTTGTTCACTGGGTATAAAGTTTCAGTGATATAAAATGAGTAAGTTCTAGAGCTCTGCTGTGCAACACATATTGCCTACAGTTACCAATAGCATATTGTATATTAAAACATTAAAGGTTGTATCTCATGTTGTGTTCTACACACAATAAAAAAATTACAAAATTATGGCAAAAATATTTTTGTTGGACCTGAGGAGCACAATAATTATTCTCTCTTTCCTGTCAGTTCTGAACTAATCGAAAAACAAAGCAAAGAAGAATGCAGGTGTATATTAAAACACTTTTAAAGGTGATTTTGCAGTACCTGGCTTACATATGCTGGCAATTATGCTTACAAAATCAGAATTCCAGAATACTTATACAATTAGGTTTCCCCTGGAAAGTCTGGGCCATGC
The DNA here is from genome assembly GCF_040802235.1 of Manis javanica. Taxonomy (NCBI): domain Eukaryota; kingdom Metazoa; phylum Chordata; class Mammalia; order Pholidota; family Manidae; genus Manis; species Manis javanica. The sequence goes on from NC_133159.1 coordinate 59,572,914, forward strand.
ACTCCCACATTCTCTTCCACCCTCACCAATCAAAGTAGTCATGGTGCCCCTAAGGGACAGTGGGTCAGAGGGTGAGGAAAGGGTATCGATACATAAATTAATAGACCTTTATGCTGAAGAGAACAGCTTAGGTGGGAAATAAGGAGTTAATGTGGCTAACCATTACAAGATCATCAATTCACTGAATATTCCTAATGAAAATAATTCTGGATTTTTAAGTTTCTATAATTTTGAAAAATCATAAAAGTTTATTGTTTTTCTGATTAACTTTTTTTTTGTAGGATTTGTCCCTCATGATTAAATATTCACATTTGTAATTCACCAAACAATGTTCTTTAAAGCAGCCATTTTCCAACCAATAGTGAATAGATTTAAAATAGTCATGGAAAGAAAAGAAAAATCTTATTCTAAGTACATATTATATGATGACAATATTTTTGTATCTCACTTATTGTACATCGGGGTCACTCTGGTTTAATTCCAAGATAATGTACTGACAATGAAGGAAATTGTTTTAAATGTATATATTCATCAATTCAGTGTTTTTCTATTGGGGAAGGATTTGTTAGAATGACTTGGGATTTTCTCAGTGCCTTTCTGCTTCTGCATCAATTCCATCTTTGAAAGAGAAGTGTTACATGTCTCAGGTGTTTTGGAGTATGATTTGTTTAAAAAAGAAAATCACTGCCTGGGTAAGTAGTATTCTGAAAATCAGCAAATAACAAATTCTGAGTACAATGTTTCAAACATACATGATCTTTCTGCTCACTCTACATTATGCAAATCTTATATGAATTGCATGCACTGCAAATTACATCTCATTCATTCATTCATTCATTCATTCATTCATCTAAAATAGATACTATTGAATAGCCAGGAATGTGTTAGGCTATAGGAATACATAAGGGCATACAATGGTAAGAGAAAATACGTAGTCTTTTAACATTACTTTATATTTCTCAGTACCACTTGCCTTTGAAGTATTTCTTACTAATATAAAGAGGATGTAATCATAAAACTATAAGAAACTGTTAAAATGGATAAGTAATGAACCATATATATATATACACATAGGATATGAATTTGACATTCAGGACATACAATTTATACGTGCATGGAGCACACATTTTCATAATCAGATAGTCACATAATCCGATTTCACATGTAAATAAGGAAAGCAAAAATATTTTAGAGTTTCATCACAGTTGGCAATCCTTAATAGTACAGTATTTTATAATCAAAGTTCATACAAATTTGAACACTTTTCCCCCCAAAGCCTATCACTCCTCTGATAAGAATATCCAAATTTCAGAGATGAGTAGATCATTGAAAAAGAGTCTCTTGATCTCTACACTTCAGAAGTAGGGAATCGGTTTTCTTTTAAAATATTTTTGGTAATAGGAACAAAATAGCCGTAGACTCACAGACAGTGATAAGGGATTAGTGGTTACCAAAGTGGAGGGGCTAGCAGGTGGGTGGGAAGGAGAAGATGATTAAGGGGCATTATAATTCACAATCACAATATAGGTAGGTTATAGGGAAGGCAGTACAGCACAGAGAAGACAATTAATGACTCTGTAACATTGTACTATGTTGATAGTGACTGCAATGTAGGGTGTGAGGACTTGATAATATGGGTGCATGTTGAAACCACTGTGTTGTTCATGGTGTATGTGGGGTCATAAGGAAGACAGTATAGCACAGAAAAGACAAGTAGGGACTCTGTGGCATCTTACTACACTGATGGACAGTGACTGCAATGGGGTATGGATGGGGGGACTCGATAATAAGGGTGAATGTAGTAACCACACTGTTCTTATGAAACCTTCCTAAGAGTGTGTATCAATGAAAGAAAAGGAAAAAAAGAAGAAACTACTATGTTATGTGAAAATATCATAAGATTGTATATCAATGATACTTTAATAAAATAAATAAAAATATATTTTTGCTTCTGATTGTTCCTCCTCACCTCTCAGAATAAATTTTTTTCTGATTTCTCTATTATTTTTCCTAAAAACTTACAAGACAAAACCTGATCTTGGCCCTTCATTCACATCTAAATATGCAGTTCAATTCTCAGGGCTTGCACTGTCCTTCTATAATCTGTATATATTATGTATCCATAGAATGAACTCTGGGTAAAAGCATGTCAGAGCCGTGCAGTTGTCAGTTTTAACAAAGAACTATATGGAAGACACTGAAACTCACAATAGTGAATCTGGAGTTTTATGATGAGTAAAAAAAAAATGTCTTCATGGTCCACAAAGGAAAGGAAAAAAAAAATCTTCCTGAGAAATAACTTATCCTGAGAACCTTTTAAATATTTGGGATAAAATAGTTCTATTATATCTCAAGAATTCTGAATGGTAAGTAGAAAGACATGCTAAAAAAAAAAAAGGCATCCTCAAAGTCAACTACTTAAAATTTATATTGTGTGTGCTCTTCTGACTTCATTAAGATATGCCCATTAAAGAATTTTCATTCTAGGTACATTATTCATTAAGAGTTCATTTCAAGTGAATCAAGTTGTTGAACAGCAATTTTGTTGGCTGTGAACACTAAACAGGATAAAATAAAATAGAGTTTGCAAGGCGGTGTGAAACAGTTTTGCTTAGGGCACTGAAGCAGCCATGTGCAAACTTCGAGATGACTGGTGAGCACACATCCACCATGCTTTTCTAAAATACATGTTATTTTTGCCTGCACTGTGTAGTGGGGTGTTTTGGTATTGATGAGCTAGGGTGTCATTTTTGCCTCTCCACAGGTAGGTGGGCATTTGGTGGTATGAAACATATCTTACAAGACAATATACTAGAATAATTTCATTTTGACTTTGTATTTTACTGTGTGATTCCATTTTATTCTCCACCTTCATTATTTTCCTTACTGAGTTACTGAAAAACAGAACTCATACCACTTTTTCTTTCAAATGAGTTTCTTTCCCTGGTGATTATCACTCCAATTAGGGTTGCTTTTTTACTAATTCCACCCACTTTTTACATCTAATTTTATTTTCTACTCAAATATGAAGAAATTTTTCTGCTACGACTTGTGTTAACATTCTGGAATTTAATTACTTGCACCTTTCCAGGTGAAGGACATTATTGTTCAGAATTGTCAGTTTCTTTTTTGGGGGGTATTGTGAGAGTCCTATCATTTCTTTTTTCTATTGGCTTGCATGCTGGAGAGAAGGTTGAGAAGTCTTCACAAAACTATATTTTAACCCAAAAAACTATATTTTAACCCATGGTGGAGCAAATTATTTCACTCAATAAAGATATTATATCTATAAAGCTGTTTTAATTTCCCACTTTCAGACTAGTGGGTAAGTGGCATAAACACACATAGCACATTACACTTGTACACATTCACACAATTCTGAAGCTACACTTATAAGTAAAATCTATGGTGGAGTTTGGGAAAAGGTGAAATTTCCTATCATATGATGGTGTGCAATTTCTCTCAAATTCACAAGGATTTATGATACTCTCTTCATTGACCTCTATTTGTAATTAATGGATTTGGGTTATGGCTGACTTAGATAATCTCTTTTACTACTTAGCACAATGTGTGTGTGTGAGTGCGTATTTATTTTGTGTGTATACTTGTGTTTGTATACATAAGGTATAGGCAAAAAGATTTTAAAAGTGCACTTTCATTCATATACGAGTTCATAAAATTGACTCTCATGGATACATTATTTCCTATAGGGTTTATGAAATTTTCCAGAGAAAAGAGGTTTTTAAAAATCTTCAGGAGTTCTATGCCATATAGTAAATTTAAAATAGCCATCAAGAAATAATGTATTTCAACATATATATAACCTTGTTCAAAAAAAGCAAAGCACAGATCAATTAACCCTACCTACAAAGTTGACATTTTAAATCTACCAATTGCTAATATTCTTATATAATAACTGTAAAACCAGTTTCTAACTTAAATGTGAGATTTATAGTCAAAATGCCTGTCACACATATCTTTGTGTTGTTCTCTTCACATATCACTGTTCTGAATCCTCTCATAATTCGCCTAGTGGCAATTCATTTTTTTGGTGATTAATATCTTAAAGCTGAGTGTCTTAGAGAAGATTTTGCAAATTTCTTTTACCATTCATTTAGTATTTTTTAATATTAATTTGAATCACCAACAGCCCTGACACCTGTCAAGAAGCACAAGCCTTTCAAGTTACAAAGGTACTATGTATCTGTAATTGACATGCATTGACTTGAGAAGAAAAGCCATTCATTGCTTCTTTTAAAAAGGAATGTATAATAAAAGGAGAAACCTGGCTGAGAATTTCTTCTTAAGGTGTAAAGTTTAAGGGACTGTGATAGGAATTTTTGCTTCTACAATGAGTAAATAAAACTATTGCAAAAATGAACTGAAATAAATTTGAAGAGGACAATAGACCTAGTAAGTATTTGATGATAGGCAAACAAAACTAAATGAGTTTACTTGACACCCTAGCAAATGTCAAAGACAATACATCAAATTTTACTGTCTATTTCAAATCCTAAATTTTGGAACAGAGTTATTTTTGGTGGTATTTGGCTAGCAGTCACCTTGTAAAATGAATGGTTCTATAAGAAAATTGATTAGAATTGTGGAAAAGCCTGGATTTCTGCAGCCACACTGGCTAGAAAACAATAACAAGTTAGATTTGCTGATGATTTTTAGGTTTTTAAAATATGAACATTTATGCCTGCACTGTAAAATGACACTCTAAAAGTTGTGGGGTTTGGTGGGAAAAATAGGTGAAGGGCATAAGAGGTACAAAATCTCAATCATAATACAAATTAGTCACAGGGTTGAAAGTACAGCATAGAGAACACATAGGCAATTCTGTAACATCATTCTATGTTGACAGTAATGACACTAATTGGGGTGAGCATTTAATAATGTAGTTAACTGTCGAATCACTATTTTGTACACTTAAAACCAATATGATATTGTATCTCAACTGTACTTCAATAAAATATGACAGTACAAAAATTAAGAAATAAATAAATAAAAGTTGTATAAAGCTCAAAATGGTAATTGTAATTATTTACATAATTTTTCAGTGCTACCATACAACTTGAACAAAAACATAATAACAACAACACAAAGCTTACATAATCATCATCTGCCTGACTTACCTGCCTTTTTGTTGGTTGGTTTACTTCTTGGTCCATCTGACTCTTTAGCAAGTGTTATTTTAAAAAAAGTAAAAAAATTAAAATGAAGAAAACAACAAAAGCCAGCCAACTAAACAGATATCTTCCTTGTTAAATCTAATCTGAACAAATTCAGAGAAATAATTAAAAACAAAGAAAAACAAGAATAATGAGTAATGGTTTATACAATGGTTATATCATTAGTATGTAAATACTCGCTTCTGACAGTATATATTTATTATTTACTCATTTTTTATGTAATAAATATGTATTTAATATATACCATGTGTTATTAGGGATTATGCTAAAAAATGGAAATATGATAGTTTAAAAAAAAGATTTCCGGGAAGAGAACCAAGATGGCGGCATGAGTAGAGCAGTGGAAATCTCCTCCCAAAACCATATATATTTTTGAAAATACAACAAATACAACTAATCCTAAAAGAGAGACCAGAAGACACAGGACAACAGCCAGACTACATCCACACCTGTGAGAACCCAGCGCCTTGCAATGGGGGTAACATACAAGCTGCAGCCCAGCGGGACCTGAGGCCCCTCGCCCCAGCTCCTGGTGGGAGGAGAGGAGTCAGCACAGGGAAGGAGAAGGAGCCCAGGACTGCTAAACACCCAGCCCCAGCCATCTGCACCAGAGCACAGACACACAGTGCGTGCATGGGGTGCTGGAAACTAGGGAAGCAGGACAGTAAGACTTGTGAGTGAGTCCTTGCAGCCGGCGCCTCTGGGACAAAGAAAAGCGAGTGCTTCTTGAAAGTCTTAAAGGGACAGGGACCCCACAGCTGGACGGAAGTGCCCCAGGACACTTAGCCAGGCAACTGGGAATCATGGGGAACTCTCGGCACCCAAACCCCCACAGCATAGTGTGGAGGCCCCTCACCGCGATAAACAGCCTCACGCCTGTTCCCCCACCAACGCGGCTCTGCCATATTGGAGCAGCAGCCTGAGGCAGGCCATGTCCACAGCAACTGCAGTGCTAAACTCCATAGCGGCCAGGCAAGATCAGAAGCTCCATCTGCATGCAGCTGCCCAGCATAAGCTGCTAGAGGCTGCTGTTATCCCAGGAGAGGAAGGCCACAAACTGGCAAGAAGGGATTTTCTCTTACCCAACACATGCGCCAGCTCCCCACAAATATATCTGTTGCCATGAAAAGGCAGAAGACATTGATACAGACCAAGATCACAGAGGCAAACCCTGAGAAGGAGATAGACCTAACCAGTCTTCCTGAAAAAGAATTAAAAATAAAGCTCATAACCATGCTGATGGAACTGCAGAGAAATATGCAAGAGCTAAGGGATGATGTCCAGAAGGAGATTACTGAAATGAATCTCTGAAAGGATTTATAAACAGAATGGATAAGATGCAAGAGGCCATTGATGAAATAGGAACCAGAGAACAGGAACACATAGAAGCTGATGCAGAGAGAGATAAAAGGATCTCCAGGAATGAAACAATATCAAGAGAACTGTATGACCAATCCAAAAGGAACAGTATCCGTATTATAGGGGTACCAGAAGAAGAAGAGAAAGAGAAAGGGATAAAAAGTGTATTTGAAGAAATAATTGCTGAAAACTTCCCCAAACTGGGGGAGGAAATAATTGATCAGACCATGGAAGTGTACAGAACTCCCAACAGAAAGGACCCAAGGAGGACAACACCAAGACACATAATAATTAAAATGGCAAAGATCAAGGACAAGGACAGAGTTTTAAAGGCAGCTACAGAGAGGAAAAAGGTCACCTACAAAGGAAAACCCATCAGGCTATCATCAGACTTCTCAACAGAAACAATACAGGCCAGAAGAGAATGGCATGATATATTTAATGCAATGAAAGAGAAGGGCCTTGAACCAAGAATACTGTATCCAGCATGACTATCATTTAAATATGAAGGAGGGATTAAACAATTCCCAGACAAGCAAAAGTTGAGGGAATTGCCTCCCACAAACCACCTCTACAGGGTATTTTAGAGGGATTGCTCTAGATGGGACCACTCCTAAGGCTAAATAGATGTCACCAGAGAAAATAAAATCACAGCAAAGAAAGCAGACCAACCCAATACTAACTAAAGGCAAAAAATAAAATCAACTACCCACAAAAGCAGTTAAAGGAAGCACAAAAGAGCATAGAATTAAACAACCAACATATAAAGAATGGAGGAGGAGGAATAAGAAGCAAGAAAAATAAAGAATGACCAGACAGTGTTTAAAATAGCTCAATAAGCAAGTTAAGTTAGACAGTAAGATACTAAAGAAGCTAACCTTGAACCTTTGGCAACCACGAATCTAAAGCCTGCAATGGCAATAAGTACATATCTTTCAATAATCACCCTAAATGTAAATGGACTGAATGCACCAATCAAAAGATACAGAATAATATAATGGATAAAAAAGCAAGACCCATCTCTATGCTGTTTACAAGAGACTCACCTCAAACCCAAAGACTATAGGAACAAAGAAAGACTGATGGAACAAAACAGCAGCAGAATCATAGAACCTAAGAATGGACTAACAGTTACCAAAGGGAAAGGGACTGGGGAGAAAGGGAGGGAAGGGAGGGATAAGGGTGGGGAAAAAGAAAGGGGGCATTATGATTAGCATGTATAATGTGGGGGGGGGCATGGGGAGGGCTGTGCAACACAGAGAAGACAAGTAGTGATTCTACAGCATCTTACTACGATGATGAACAGTACTGTAATGGGGTTTGTGGGGGATATTTGGTGAAGGGGGGACCCTAGTAAACATAATATTCTTCATGTAATTGTAGATTAATGACAACAAAATAAATAAATAAATAAAGTTAAAAAAAATTTAAAAAAAAAAGATTTCCCCCTGAAGGAATTTACAATTCAATAGGTAATGGGGAGATAAGATAATACAACAGTATATAAAACTATATATGTACACATACACACACAAATCCATATTCACTTATGCATGGTACTTGATAGTAAAACATAAAAAAAAACACTTCATAATTAATGTTCATAAGAGTAAGGGCACATACTGCCACTACTATGCAAAGTATACTTGAAGTCACAGTCAATACAATAAGACAAGAGAAACAAATGGGAGGTATAATAATAATGAAAGAGGAAAAATAAGCAATATTGCTGCCATTTCAGACAATACAGGAAATATTTCTATGACCTCAGAAGAACTGATCTCTTTAGTAAGATAAAAATCAGGCAAAAAAAAAATTTCATGAATCTTACTGACATCATAAGAGTATCTATATATGATAAAAGGGTCGATTAATTCAGAAGATATAAATAGTCCTAAAAGGCAAACACCTAATGAAATAGACAAAACCTTATAAATGAAAAATGATAGAACTGGTAGAAAATTTATATAGTAATTACCAAAGTAGTATATGTTAATGTGTTTCTATTGATATTGATAGGTCATGTTGGAAAAAAATAGTGCCAAGTACAGAATATTTAAAGAATGCAATCAATAACATAGGTTTGATGAACATATATGGACCATATGGAGAACACACATCCTTTTCAAGTGTATATAATGCAATTTAAAAAATGTCCACATACCACGACTTAAACATAGAACTTATTTAAAGAAAGGCAAAGAATTAGGTACAGTGACAATAATCCAATTATTAAAAAAAATAACAAAAGAATATTAAAATTACACATTTGGAAATTAAAATAGATATTAGCAATGTATTATCAAAGATTAAATTATGAGATTTTTGTAACCCTTATAGAATGGAATGACAACCAAAAATTACACCATATCAAATGTTGAGGAATGCAGTAAATACAGTACTTACAGGGACAGTCACAGATTAAAAGACTAGATTAAAACATATTAAAAAAGAAGAAAAGAATACATAAATACATAATACATAAATAAGTATACAACTTAACACATGAAAAATCATAGTAGTGTCTACCTAAGGAATCTAAAAGGATAGGAAAAGTGAAGTCACAAGGAAAAAAATAATGAAATTGGGAACAAAGGCACAATAAAGCAGATCAGTGGGACAACAGATGTTATGGGAGAGTGTAAATAGCTTCCAGATGTTCACACAGAGGTAAGGTAGCAGCTGGGATGGATCTGGGCTGAGAGAAGACTGGTAGGTAAATTTGATGATTTTAAAATTTCAGCAAAAACCAAAAGTATGTTTCATATCAACAAGCATAAAGCAATTAAGAAGGAGAGGTTTAAAACGTAGGAGTGGATATTTTAAGGAATGAGGTGAAGTTTTTGAGAATCCAGGAATTTGTTTCAACCATATTTACTGATACTCCAATCAGGACCAAAATAATTTTTTTCTGACCTCTAGTCCATTATTGGCTGATTGTGGTTGAAGCCAGTCATTAGTCTCTTACAGAATTCATATTTATCGTCAAGGTAACTTAGAAAGTTCTGTTTCCTTCAGGTCATAAAGAGACTACTTAAATTTCTAGAGAAAAAACATAAAAAATATTCTCCTATTGGAAGATTCCAGGAATGCCCTAGTCAAGTAGAAACTCACCAAATCGGAAATATTCTTTTTCAAGCGGTTCAAATATCAAGAAAATGTGAGAGACTGTGAACTTCTTGAAAAATTTTACTTCATTTAGATTATGAATGTATATGAACTTTATAATGATATCTCAGAGTCATATCCTAAGATCATACATAACTTTAGGTTAGTATTTTTTACACATGAATCACAGGGCAAATCTGAGCCCTGCTGTTTCGGCAGTTATTAGATGTCTACAGGTCACTGGGTATGTTAATACATTAATAAATTATCCTTCAGAATGAATGTCAGCATGCCATATTTCAACAGGATAGATCAAAGATGAGAGGAATGGCTCAGAGTAACTTTATTATTTGAATATAATAATTAATAAATATAGAGCATATTTTATACAATGATAAATATTGGAAAATAACTCTGTAAATTTGTTTCCAGGGGAAAAAACACATAATAGAAAATAATCCTTAAATGAAACTTCTGATTTAAAATTAGTATGTTCTTTTATTATTTCCATTCTACTTTTTTTTCCAGTTAAACAGTTTCATAAGGTACCAGAAATTCATATATATCAATTACACCAAGGGTACTTTCTAATTGTTCTAACCTTTTCATCATTGCTAAAACCACTATGACTCCTATCCCAGTGGTGGTTCCAAGACTCTCTCTCTTGTAATAAAAATGCTCACTTCAAATGTTAGCAGTTAAAGGACACTGACAAATTAACTATCAATTTCTGTGAAAGAAGCCCATCCCTCATAATATTTCCAAATCACAATTTAAGGGAAGAAATGTCATGAGCAGCCAAATCACATAACCTAGTTGCCTAGCCAATTATCCTAAGAATGACTCGATTACCATTTTGAAATAATTAACATTTTAACAAGTATAGGGTCTCTTTATAGCTGGTCATTTTATCATAATTCAAATTCTTCAGAAACCATATACCAACTACAGTGTAATTCACAAGATATTTGGGTATTTTCAGCTACTGAGATTATTAATTGAAAATATGTATCTTCATTGTTCTAATGTATAAAATATGCTTTAATATATTTGCTAAGCCAGGAATAATCTATTCCAGTATCAGTAGAGCCTATTTAGGCTTTCAAGCTCTTTACAGAGAATGATGTGTCAAATTAAGAGCATGGAACGTGGACAAATTATTTACCCAATCTAAGCTTGTTTCCTTATCTGCAAAATGGAGATAATAACAGATACTTTATAGACACTACATGAGGTAATGAGGGCAATGCAACATTGGTGATAAATAGAAGATGTTCAATAGTGGGTAGCTCTTAACATGAAACATCAAACATTAAATTGACAGGAAAGATGGGGAAAAGTGAGGAAGCAGGTCTAAATGAAGTGTCACATTTGATTTATCCAAGAAATAGAAAGGCCTGAAGCAAAGTTAGGAAGTAGATAAAGTATGCTTTTGATATTTCTCCATTTCACATTTCAGATCTTCTAGCTGTTTTTGGTCATTTGGAAACCTTCTGGACACTTAATTAGGTTCACATAGCCCTGTAAAAAAATTCTAATGGGGACACAGGAACTACTATTTATTTCTAAATAAATTTCAAGTACCTCCTTTGTGCCAAGCTTGCAGTGCCAGCTGTCATCAGCATGTACACAGTCCATGCCTCTAAGGATCTTATATCTTTTAAGTGATAAATAATTTTTAGTGTTAAGTCACTTCCACATCCTCCCTAAACCAAACCAAGATAACCAAATCAAGCCAAGCCAAACTAAACAAATCAAAATAAAGCAAAAGAAACAAATAAGAAGTCTTTTCAGGGTACTTATTAGGTCTAGGCATAAAGGTGGTCCTGTTTAACAAAGGAGTTTCAAAAGAGAAAAACTAAGTTATAACACCTGGAAAGGATCTGCTATCTCTTTAAAAAGTTAACCTGAATCTTCTTGGACAAAAATACGATGTTAGAGATGTATTATTAATACAGGAGTAAAAAGTTTTCAAAACTTTCATAGGTGCTATATATTCTGACTGCAGGTGTTTTTAATCATATTTTAGTGCTTTATATGTTGTATGTGAACAATATTTCCAATTCTATTGTAAATTTCCAATTAATATAAAAAATACTTTCTAGAACTCTTTTGGGGTCTAGGAGTCAATAATGCTATCTGGAATTTTTTTCAAGGTTTCAAAGGCATTAGTCAACATAAGTCTTGAACAAGAACAAAAGCCACATTTCTGCAAGCAGTGGAAAAATCAACATTTTGCTTATTGTAAATAAATCATTTTACCTTTTAAATGTACTTTGGTAATAAGCAAAATATGCTTCCTTTTCTACAGTGAGAAATTAACCTTTCTTGAAGCAATTGTACTGTGTCTACAGCAGATTCCATACACATGGACTATTTAATAAATGCAAATGTTGCATTTTTATTGCTGTTTTTTCATTACTGTTATTACTATAGCTTTTTCTTTTTTTTTAAACCAAGGGACTACAGCATTTCTGGAATAGTCCTGCTCTCATTTCATAAATTCTATCCAACATAAACCACTTAACAGCATTAATTGACTAGAACAAGTGGACAAGGATAAAGTATCACATAAACGAATAACCTGAATAACATGTTTTCCTTCTTTATTTTGAACATAAAATTTTGTTTTGTATTGTCTGCTTTTTAAAAAAATCTGATAACAAATTATACCTTATTTGATGTAAAATTTCCTACCCTTTCAGATTACTTGTTCTACTTCAAATAATGCTGAGCTTAAGTTTTTCTTTTTTTTATGTTGTACTGGAGATTAATAGAAATGCCTCATACTTCCAAAATACAAATATATTACCATTCATATATCAGTGATAAACACTTTGATAAAGATATGTAAATATTACTTCAACCCTAATTTAAGCATTTTGATCACTTACTTTTACAACAGTGAGGGTCCAGATTCTGCATGGTGTGACTCATGCATACTTCTTATCCACAGACATGTATGTAAGATTAACTGAGTTGCTCTTTACCTTACAGTTGGTAAACAATTATAAAAGCACCATTTTTTAGTATTAAATTGATATTTGCTAAATTTGAGCAAGGCTAGGTTAAACTTTCTATCTGATGTGAGCATGTCAGGTGGGCTACCAAGTTAAAGATTAACAAAAGAAACTTAGCAAGGCCCTAATAATAGCCACTGCTTAATGTGAATACATGGCAGCACCATTGAATTATGTGGGACTAACTGCAAGGACTATCAATCACCAGTGGTGGCATACATACTATTTTGATTCTCTTTGAAGACTTTTCCTTTCCTTGTACAATCCAAACACAGGAACCAACTTGATAGAGTTATCACTGCCACATACCTACGTAACAGCAAAGCTACACACTTGATGACCTGTCTAAGATGACAGAGAACAGTTATCAGAACAAATAACTAGCATTAACTGTTTGAACAAATCTCCCTCATTTAACCATCCACGGAAGTACTGGAAAGTAGAGCCAGGACTCCTCAAAGCCAGCGTGTAGGTCTATACAGGAAAAAGCATGTGGAGATTAGCCATGGAAAGGATTAGATTCTGGCATGTTCCTCTAGCAGACATTTGAAAAGCTCTATGCTAGGGCCAAGTCTTCTTTGCCACCTGAGAGGGTGCATATGTGTATGAAAGATGGGCATTTAAAATCTTTGAAGTTTTGTCTCAGGGTCAAAAGGCATCCCGAGGAAACATTCTGTGAATATATTCTGTAACACTCGCAGGATATAAAGGCTTTATATGATCCAGCACCGGAACCAGGGTATTCTGTGGGAACAGTTCCCTGTAGGGCAGCTTTCAAGTGCTGGTATATTGTTGTCCAGCTGCCCTATGGGCAGGCCCAGGAAGCAGGGCCACTTTGCCTCTGATGGAGTCAAATGGGCTAGTGCCTGAGGATGATTATGTACTTTTTACGTGGGATACTGGCCCATTTCACCCCAGCAGCTTTATGTGCAGCACACTTGATGATCCCTGCCATCTTCTGCTCCCCCTTAGCTTCATTGCCCATGTGATATATTTACCTCTAAAATTTTGTATGCAATTTTAAATAGGATAGAACTGGAATAGAGCTGTCTTCACAGATATGAAAATGAAGTTCTTTTTCTAGGTCACCATATTCCAGATTGGAACAGCATTTGTGCAATAAACTGAACTATAATATGAAAATGAGTAATAAAAAACTTACGATCTACAGTATACATTAGTTGATCAAGTTTCCCAAGGTCATTACTTTGGTTGAGTTTTAAAATATGATGGCTACAACTGACATGAAGATATTCCTGTGTGTGTGTTACCAGAAATACTCTGTGGCATGAATTGTTAAGAATTCAGCTGATAAAGATGAGACTTAAGAGGATGTAATTCAACATGTTAAACTAAACCTGAAATGAAATCAAACACAGGTGTAAGGTCCTTATGAGGCTGAATAATACATCTGCTGAAGCTGCAGGTGGTGAGTACTTTGCCTAGATAATGTGAAATTAGTATAATAGATCTTAAATGTCTACTAAAGGTTAGACATGAGCATTTTCTTCTGTTTTTTGAGATGTCAACTGCCATCCCAATTTTGATACTTTGGTTTAAAAGTCCAATTAGGCTACATTCTCAGCTGTAAACTTTTATTTCTGGCAGAGAATCAAAGTATTTAAGATTAGGAAGAGTCTTCCCAATAACCTTATTTTTCTGAAACCTCTAGCCTTCACAACTGAGAAGAAACTCTTATCTCTAAGAAAATGATAGGCTGAACTAGATAGGTCTTGGTTGATTAAACACAACACCTTGAATGTCACTCAGAGGTAAACAGGCACTGCAGAGCACAGGTGCAATATTGGGTTCACACTCGTACAGTAAATGGGTCACTGAATTCTGCACAGCACAAAACCTCCCCCTGGTCTTCAAGGACAACTCTCAGTATAAAGTACAACAGGACTTCAGTAAGAAGCACAATTGCTAACTCCAAACATTATGTACTGCCAGCAGTGTCACATACCCGTTCTCTTCAAATTAAATAATCTGGTCTCAATGATTTTAGGGAACATGAAAGAAAGCAGAACCTTGGCACTGTGTTTTTCAATTTTCTTTGTGTCTGATGCCACACATTTTATTTTAATATATTTTGATATTAGACACTGTGGTTATTTTTCTAAGAACTTATTAAGTATTTTGGGAGGGCATTATTCACATTTAAATGAGATACTGTAAGAAAGACATAGTTGGGCAAATAGATACATGTTATGAATGGAAAAATATTTTAAGGTTTACTTCTTATATATTTGAATTAATCTGAGCCTTTCAATAAAAACAAATAAACTCAAAAACTTCACATATTGTGAACCAACCTAAAATTAATGTGTATATGTCTTGCCTGAGGATTTCAGCCCCAGGCAAGTTCGCTATGAATTTAGTGAGACCGAGAAATGACAACAGAATGTTCTTAGCGTGAAAGGGTTTTTACCTGGCTTTATTCTCACAGTGGTAGATCGAGCACTAGAATTACATCTTCATCCAGCAACCTGCACATCCGCAATCCACCTGTACCTCTGCCTCTACACAAAGCACTAGGCAGATCCCTTTACATAGTGACTCAGTCAATAGCTTATTGCCTACAGATGTGGAAGCAGTAGCCTAGCAGCAGGCCAGTTACATCATCAAGGAGTTTAGGGTCAGGTGAGTCTCCTGGTCAGAGGAACTTCCATTTTTCTCACACTATTATAACTTCCAAAAGTGTTTCCTGCCTGTTTGGCACTGAGATAATGTGTAACCATAGTTAAGTAAATTTTATACAATTTGTTCACTAAATATATACTTCTGAAAACTTTTCTTCATATTTTTATCACTATTTAGTTTTGAATGAGTAACCAAGGTTTCTGCAAGCAAAGTCTCACTTTCCTCCAAAAGACAAGTTGGATTTTCAGAAGCTGGCTTAGCTCATTATCCAGCAGTACTGAGTGTGAAACTATCAAGGTTTCATTTCTTTTTCCAACTCAAACAGCTGCTACCATCTCGGAAGAAGCAGGTGTTGATGCATGAACAATATTAGCACTAAAAAGAACAGACCATTTGGTGATGACTTTTCTCACTGGAATATTATATCAAAATACTTTTAAATTCCCTTAAGTGCCCAGGTGGGAAGGCAAATTAAACTTTAAAAAGTCTAAAAATATCTCAATAGTTTCATTAGTTCTCCTTTTCCTTACAAATCCAATATGCAATTATAAGAATTACAACTTTAAAGAGGATATTACATTTTAGGGACTTTGTTGTTTATATGACTCTATATGAAAATATTTTACAATAGAATTTGATTTCAATAGTAGAAATATCAGGGAAGCAGCCAAAATAAATTAAATAATCCCAGCATCAAAACCTACATTTGGAACTTAAAAAAAACACATTTACCTGTAATATGTACATAGGCTCTAGCATAGCACTATCATGTCACTGATATACTAGTAAAGGAATTTTTCTCGTGTTGCTTTTCCAGAAGGTCATTAGAAGCCTTTTACATAAGCAGAGCTTTCTCAGAATGTTAAAAAGTGCCATACTGTGTAACAAAACATTCTTTTTGAGGCTAGAATTTAAGATAGAGGGCTGCCATATAAAAATGTGCAAGCAGGTTCTGCCTTCTAAAGCTAAGACTTAGATTTTCATTTATGTTTTCAATCCCTTGGTTTTTAGTAAACAACAAACAAAAACAAGTTGAAATTATTATGTAAGTAGCTTGGTGGCAAGGGTCATCCATGTTGTGGCAGATTGAATTCTGTGAAAGAAAACAGGGAGGTGCTGTGTTTAGTAACCTTCCATTAGGTGGATACTTTTATTACATGTTTATTGAGGTGTTAAATTGTTACTTTGAGTAGTTGTTTCAGGATCTCCAGAGCTTGAATGCAGAGAATTACTGACAAAGGGGCCAGCAGTTCTGAGAGTTACTTCATCATAATCTGGAGCAAATCTTGAAAAGAGATGGATTTAAAAAGCACAAGTTATCCATGCTTCAGGAAAAGGCCATTCCTGGGGCAGTGAAGAACATAGAAGGTGGTAAGCCTTAGTCTTATTTGAGGAATAATCTTTCTAACACCCTTTATTAAAGTTTGGGTCTGGATTCTTAGACATGTGATGGCTTCGAGTATTTCTGTGATTATAAGTAAACTGATTCTTGTTCCCAAATTAGTGGATCTCAACTGGGGGTTTTGCCCAGAGGGCATTTGGCATTATCTGGAGACAATTTTGATTTCTATGACTTGAAAGGGTGCTAACTAGCACCCAGGCCAGGCATGTGGCTAAACTGTGTACAGTACATAGAGCAGCCACCTATTAAAATAATATCCAGTCCAAAATGTCAATACTACAGCTGTCGTGAAACCCAGCCCTAGATGCAGGCCAGGCACTGTGCCTCTTTGTGCTTTGCGCTTCCCTTGCATTTCCTTACTTGTTCACTCAACTAGTTTTAAAAGTTAGAGTTTAGGCTTTACTTGTGGTGTTAGAAATTATGGAAAAATTAATAATCACAACCAGCTTTACATAATATAATTCAGTTAAACTAAATTGTTTATTATTTGAATGCATAATAAATGAAAGAAGAAAAAAAAAGGTATTGCCCCCACTCCTCAAGTCTACAGTGACAGCCATCAGTGAAACATGCTATGCCTAGCAATGGTATTTTATGTGACATGGGCAGCAAACACAGCAGTATGGCCAAGAGAATGGAAAGCCAGAATAGAACAACATGAGAAACCTGTTCTTAGAAACACAGGAAACAAGCTCTGGGACATTCCAGAAATCACCAGAAGACAAGTTGAAGCAGTTAGACCAATGGAGCCTTGAATACTAATTTGAGCACTAAGAATCATCATGATCTCATTATATGACCTCAGATCAGCTGCAAAAGCTAGTAGTTCTTAAGTGATACTTCATTCAATAACAAATACTTATAAACTTTTATCTATGATACAGTAAGCAATGTCTGAACTGTAGGAATACAGCAGCTTAAAACAGAAAATTTCCTGCTCTCTTGAAGGTAACACTAAAAAACAATTGCAATAATGTACACCCAGATATACAATATTTAATTAAAGTATTATCAGTGAAAATTTCACATTTCTTGAGAAAGATACAGTTTTCTGATAAGATAGAATACCGCTTCCACACCTTTAGGCAATAAGCTTTTCTTGCTCTATATAGAGAGCTCGGCTCAGTGCTCTGGGCGGAGGCAGAGAAGCTAGTGCTCGACCTACCACAGGGAGAACCATCCGGGTAATACACCCTTTCACCCCAAAGAACGTTCTGCTGTCAATTTCTTTGGTCACATTGAATCCTTTGAGAACTTGCCTGGGGCTGAAACCCATTGGCAAGATATATGTCTTAGATGATTTCCCAGGAATGTTACAGATTGCTGGTGTTTAGAAAAATACATATTTATCTCTCATTTATTTTGCATTCGAGAGATAAAACCACACAATAAAATTTTATAAAAGCTGGTTTTCTTGGGAAAAGATTAGAAAAAATATTGTGAGATTTACCAAAAATGTTGTAATGCACTTATTCATCAATATTCTATAATGGTGCCCTACAGAATTCAAGCATGCTATTTAGTTTTCAATGTTCTATTTCCTTTACAATAGTATATGAAGATGCTTACACATCTTGAGTAATCACTAAATTGTCCTTGCTAAGACACTGTTATTGTTCTTAAGCTTTGTACAGATACTATATATAAAGAAACTAGGAATATATATAACCTGAGGTCATCTTTTTGGTAGGCAATGAAGCTCAGATCTTAACCTCAGTTCTGGATACTATACTGCTAACCTCTGGCATTGAAGTTAAGCACTAGCATTAAAGCCCTTGGTTAAAAACTGTATGTTTTAAAAGCATTCTTGACATTATTTTATGCTTTTCTTTTGCTTTCTTTCTTCCATGCCTTATACCATAAGCACACAAATATGATTAGAAAGGATTATCTATGGAAAATAGTCAAGCTGGAAGTCTGAAGAACATAAAAACCAAACATAAGTATATCATTTTGAATAAGTTAGCTGCTAAGCAAGGCTCAGAGTACAGTTAGACACCTTTATCTGATTTATTGACTTGACTCATCACTTTATAAAAGCCACGTTGAAATTTCTAAGCATGAATTTTTTTCTTTCTTCAACAATATCAAGGCAAATGATATACTATACTCCTTGGGTCAAATATTCACATACATTTTTTCTTTTCTTTTCAATTCTTAACATAAGAAAGTAGGAACAGTTTTTTTTATATTATTGCATCATGAGTCATATTTTCTACTAGGAAACAAAAAAGAAACAATTACAAAAATGAAGTAAGGATAGCACCACAGACAGTGAACATTTTCTTGTCAGTATTGGTTTATGTTTGACATTCAGACATATCACAGAGTAAACATTACTAGGATACAAGGAGTATAAAGTCATTCTAACTTACATAAATCTTCAGGCAAGCATTTTTTAAAAACCATGAAGCCATTAAGATCAGAAACCAGAAGGGTGGATGTGAAGGTAGGCTTCCATCAGGGTCAACAAGTGTGCAGGCCACTGAAATAAATGTCCCTTGAGCCTTGCATAGAGCCTATTATTTTCTTCAAGCTACAGCTTACCTTGTATTGAACTGCTGCCATGAGATCCTAAATGACCATTTAGAGGACCTAATGCATCTCTAAAAGAATGTAGCTCACATTCAGAATGTAACTTGCAGACTTTCAAACTGTGCATGTGTGTATGTGATAGAAGCAGGGATATCCTCCAGTGGTCGAAGGCCAGATTTTACTTGCTACCTATTTATCATGGCTACTTGTCTTCACCTGCTGCCTTCAATCCTAAAATCAACATATCTCAAGAGCTGTCTCAACAAACATCTGTGACCAGTTGTGACATATCCGCTATATTCTATTTTGTACTTTGAGTCCCCATGTGAAATAATATCCAACCCTTTTTCAGCTTCCAAATACCTATCACTTTACTCATATAAATACTCTAAGATCCAAGTAAACATTTGGTGAAAGTTGTGCTAAATATTTCCTTTGCTTTTTAACTTAACACTTCTTCTGCGGAGTAACCTAATACTTAACAATTTCTAGAAAACAAGGGTCCGAAATATTTACATTTATAGCTCTCTGTTCTTGTTTTGCTATCCTCCCTTTTTTTTATTACTTATTTTGCCATCATTATAGAAAGAAAATGAAGGTAGGGAGAACCAAATGAAGCACATCTATTCAGTAATTTTAAACTAATGCAGTGGCTAAACTAAGGGGTATAACACTAAAAATCCTGATATAGAAGAGGAATGTTTTTAAAATGTCATTTGCTTACGCTAAGTATCACTGCAAATAACTTAGCAATCAAAAGTAAATAAAATGTTTTCTCTCTGTTCTTACAAACACCCTATAAACAATGACTATCAGTAAGTTGTTTTAAATTAACTAACATGATAATTTCCTCAACCACAGGACTGCTAGAGAAGAAAGCATAAGCTTGACATAATTCATGATATTAGATTTATCATTATTGTTGTTACATTAAGCATTATGAATTATGAGAACAATATCTGCTGGGAAATTACAATTAACAACTAAAAATACTGAAATAGCAAAACATCAACAACCATTGTCTCCAACTGTTTTACAGAACATAACATGAGAATTTTAATTAGAAATGTCACTCATATTTAGAAAATAGTGCTATGGTGAAACACATTCTGATATACAGGAGATATTTTGTTTAGGTAGAAACAGTTTGTGAAAACAACATATTAAATACATACATTAATATTAAATAATAAAATATGAGTTCATAAAGGCAAGTGAGAAAATGACAATATACACAGATTGTCATCGGCAGTTTTAGAACCAATGAGTCTGCCATCATTGATACCAGGTGTTCCCAGGTCATTAATTAATAGCACACCCAGGGTATTCCAGAGAGGATTAAACATTGCAAATTTCCTGTAGGTGCTTTATATCTGTACTTGCATCAGGACGAGGAGTATTCTTTACTCTGTTTTCCTTCCCTGCCATATTCTTCTCTAGCCAAACCTCTGTTCTGAGATAGTGCAAGGAAATGGGATAAGGGTCATGCCATTAAAGGCCCTTAGCCTGCAAAAAAGGCCCAATTTATTCTTTAACTTATTCTGCATATTGTTCTCCTCTTCTTCTAGCCCCTTAATCAATTAACTTTGTAACCAGGATGAGAGACTGACCTCCAGAGTGTAAATGAACCTATATGGGTAATGAACAGTGAGATCCAGATTAACACAGTCACCCAAATAACCCTATTCTTAAGACAAAACTTCAAATAAATTATGAACCACCTGTATATATCATGCTTTATGCCAACCCCTACCCAAAAGGCCCTATAAAATCCCAAACCCTAAACCCTTAAGTGCATCTTCTCTCTGAGGTTGCCCAAGTTCCCAATTGAGTGTGCACTCTTTTACCAAATAAACTTCCCTGTGGCATAAGCGTATTGCACTTGTCTCTGGATTCTTTTTCATGATAAAGCCAAGAACTTGCCAACTTCCACCTCTGGTGGTGTCTTTGGCACTTTGCTTTTTCACTCAGCTTTCTAATCTTAACACAATGTTCTTCTTTCTCCCTATTTTATTTCAGACCAGTAGGGAAAGGGTTCTCAAAACACAATCTCACTTCATTCAGTGCTCTACAGCTCCCCTGAATTCTGGGGTGGTAGGGATATAATTCCTGCTGTGTGAAGATCAAGCAGACACAGGATCCCAGGTACCCCTGCTTTAGGAGTTGCAAGGGATCTACCCTATGCCAAGTACTAGTTCAATGAACTTTCCTTTTCATTCCTCTATTCTTCCTTGCTCTGTACCACCTGCATGGCTGCTGACATACACTTCTACTCTTGCTTTAATGAATTCCTTTCTTGCTGGCACTTGTTTGACTTGATGGAGAATTCTTTCCTGATCAGAGTCAAGAGCCCTCCCCTGTCCAGGTCAAGGTTTCACCTAGTGTGCAGGTAGATGTATCCAGCCGCAGCTGCAGTTGCCCAGCAATACTCCAACCATTTCATTCTCCTAAGCAATTGCCTCTTCGTTACCAAGTCTAGCTTCTAAAAAGCCTGAAATAGATTCTGTAGCAAGGAATGACGTCCATCATCAGTATCTAACTATGTGAATGTTTATAAAACTGGCAATAGCACTGTGGTTTAAAAAAAAAGTATCTTCCTAGATTTGGAAAGTGTCCTCCTGACTATTCTCAAATTTTAGATGCTGCTAGTTTGAGAGATAGGTAGCAAGAAGGAAAGAGAGACTATGGATAATTTTTAAGTGTCTCTCTTCCCTTCCAACTATCACACTGGCTTTTGATTTGGTATGTATGAATAAGTGATATTTTTGTTTGGTTAATGGTCTTATTAAGCACTTTTTAAAATTTCCAGTGTCATAAATTCAACTTTAACTACCTTATTCTTTCTGTAAAGAATTTATATAATCAGAAACATCAATGGTACAGGTAGAGTTGACCAAACGAGATACCAGGCACTTTTTCCTCTATTTTCTCTGCTTTTCACTGTGTGACTTGTTATTTAAACAAGGGATTTGAAAAAATCTCAAAATAGAGATTTTTCTTCAAGTTTGGAGGCGGGGGAGCTTTGGGCTCACATCTTTAATTCTATCACCAAAAAGGAAAGGGAGTTTTACTGCCAAGCATCAGGTTAAAAGATAAAATCCCAGATAAGACTTGAATAATTTGGTTCGAATGACTGTCTCCTGAATTAATCTTTATGGCCAGAAATGGTTAAGTGCTATGAATGACCTACCCTGAGTTAGAAGCTAATGCCTTAGACAATCCCTGGGGATACAGAGATGGTATTTTATAAAATCACGGTTGCTACCACTCAGACAGTATTGTTAGCTTTAGGCAGGAACCAATCCTCAGAACAAGAAGATGCTATTCCAAAAGTAAGAAAAGAATTTTTTGGCCAAACTAATGTTCTGCCATATTTCCTGTATAACAAACAAAGCCTCCTTCTGCTCTTGTCTTTGACTATGATCCCCTTAAGCTTCACTCATTATGATAGAAAGGGTGATAAAAACCACAAGGCAGAGAAATTTAAAATATATATGCTCTTAACTATTTACAATACAAAGAAGTTAAATAAAAACATTTAAGAAATATAATTTAAAATTGATTAAATTATGAGTAAATAGTTGACAATTGAATAATTTGACATATTACTATATATTTTCTAAATAAATTTTTTAGTAAACTAAATAAAATAATTTTTAAATGTAACATGTATAGTGGTTTACAATATATGAATACAAATTAAAGTGGCTAATATAACTAAAACAAAAGGGGGAAAGTTACGTGATATTTCTTTCTAGTGATGCTTATTGTCTCAGTACAACTGCCCTCTGATTTATGATTTCTTACATCTTTTTAACAAAAACTTTTGTTTGCCAAAGACACAGTTTTTGAACTTTCTCTATGAAATGAAATTTAAATAAACCTTGAGAGTTTCACTTAATATCCTCCTGTGAAATGTTAAGGATTACATGATTACATGTAACTCTCACTTTTGAATCAATTGCTTTCCTTCAAATTAATGTGTCACTCTATCCTGACTGGTTTATATAAATTCATTTTTAATGTATTAATTGTTGCAAATTTACAAATGAGGCCTTCTACAAATTTTACATTAACTTATGCACCAGAAATAGAAAAAAAGGACATTATTTAGAAGGTATTTACATTAAATCTTGGAGAGAAATTGGTGGGGTCAAAGAAAAGTCAGTCCTTGTCCTTTTTCTCTTTTCCTTTTCTCTAAACACACACACAAGCATGCCTGCAAGAACAATTTTGAAGGTAAGAAAATGAAGATATTTTCTTTTGGCTTGGGGAGGGGGTGGAACAGCAAATCTGGCTGGCAAAAAACAGTAAAACTGATTTAGGTAGAATTAATGGGATTATCTTATCAGGCCAAGAGGAAAAAGCACCCTGTTCTACTACACAGTAGCCATGCAGGTGACTTCAGTCTACAGAAACTGTAACTACAAATTTGGTGAAGCCTTGGAAACTTTATCAAATGCACAATAGCTTAAATAACTGGGGTCAAACTGAGAATAATGGCTGATGCAAAAGAGAGAAGAGGACATGGTAATGGCTTTTTTTATTTAAAAAAAATCTATCATAAGAAAAATATATTAATTTCCCACAGTAAGAAATCAGGATAATTAGTAGGAAGTTGCAAGGAGTTAGATATCTATACATATTCAATGCTCATTATGAGGAACAGATATTTTGTTGCTGGACAAAATTCTTATAATGTCTATATTAGGAATGTATTGAATATAAATCAAACCTTTAAAAATCATATATTTTCAAATCACATTTAATTTTTTTCTGAAAATCAGCAAAGTGAAATTTCAGGACATTCTATTAAATATTGCCTTACTAGACTTTAAAAAGGCTTCAAATGTCCTTAATAAACAATTTATTATTTTATTTATTAATTTAATAATGATATACTGCTGGATAGCATTTTAATTCTAATTTCTAAGTTAATATCTAATCTATTTTGCCTCAGGCCTGGACTTTGTGTGCAATCTTATAATTTAGGAATTAAGTATATTATCTCTGCTGAATTCTTCTTTATGGTTTTTAATATTATTTCTGCTTCTGACCTTTTACACTGTCCAACAGGTTAATGAAGTATAAACTCTCCAATGGTTATCCTTATGCAAATAGGGCTTTTTTTTCTTTCTTCTTTCTGCAAGGGTTTTTATGTGATCCAGAATTTATGCCAAACTCTCCATTAAATGGATCTATACTAATGAGATTTCCTTTTGACCCATTGTTTTTAACACAGAATTATGTCTGACACTTCCTAATCCTTGAGAATCATTTCCAAATTTAGTGAACTTTAACAAATGTCAGTTAAAGGTTCACTGACAAATTAGAGGTGAGTAGAAAGACAAATGAAAAACTTAACACACTAATGTTCAGTAGAAGAGGAGTAAGGTTATGGCTTGAGACTAACACATTGTAACATAACACAAGTGTGGGATCATTAATACTCGTTTTAGGAGTTTATAGTTAATAAGAGAATTCAAATCTACCTTTTCTTATACTCTATACAATGTACTTTATTTAACCACATGTAAATTCCTTTCTTTGTACCTCTTTTAAAACGTCTATTGCGAAATTATATGTTCTGATAGGTTATAAACCCTCCAGGATTTAGAAATTTTTCTCCTGCCTTAGGTAGCTCTGTATTTTTTCAAAGAACTCAGGGTATCACACTTGCAAGGCATCCAAATACTTTTGAATTAAAGAATGGATGTTGCATCTACATTTTTGTTACTTTTTAACTGACATGAATCTGTATTTCAGACTTGTCCTTAAATATCACCTTGTCAAGGACTTTCTTGGCCACCCTATTTGAAATGACAAAGTGACTCTTATTTTTCTCCTGATTTATTTTACAGAACTTACTAACATCTAACACACTAGAAGTTTAAGTTTTATTCATTTGTTTGTCTATTGTCTGTCTCCCAGCTAGAATGTGAGTCCATGAGGAGAGGGGATGAGGCTGTTGGGTTCTCTACAGTAATGCCAGTGTCTAGCCCATGGTAGGTGATCAAAATGAAATGTAGAATGAGCAGATAAATGCAAATTTATCATTCCTGGAATTCAGAAACTTTTAGGGGATTGCTAAACCAGGAAAATAGTCTTTCAAATGTGATTCCTTGCAAGCCCTTTGTTTCAATGAGCAATGGAAAAAAATGCATTTGTTTATGATTCTACACTTAATTACCCATTTGCCAATTTGCCATATTTACTGTTTGCAATAACTGTAGGTATGGAAGACCAACATTTCCTCTGGCTTCCTTGTTTATGCATCTCTGTTGTCTTTAGGTTTGTGAAGAGACTCCTTACTGAATAAGATTTGAGATAGGCAATTCTTTTCATTCTATGCACCTGTTATTATCAGGAGCCCTACTGATGCGGTGAGAAAGCATGGTAGGAAAGAAGTATTCTATATTCCCATGATTAGGTCTATTTTTTAGTGTCTCTGTGTCCCAGGCTGTGATGTTAAGAAGTGCTTCTTATTCTTCTTGCTCCATGTCACCCACCCTCAGATGAGACAGGAAGGCCTCAGGGGACTGGAGTTGGGTATCTCCATTTCCCCAGGTCGGTTGGGCTCTGGTTAAATAGTTTCCCCTGAGGGAGGAACTTGTTAAATACAGAGTGCTCTGAGTATATGTTAAAATGGCGATTTTTCCTCTTCTCTTCCCCAAAGCATAAGATTTTTCTCAAAGCTAATTTGATGTGGAAGAGCCAAAAAATTGAAAGAACCAGTGTCCATTCAAGAAAACCAAATGTTCGGAATATCACTTTAGTAACAAGAATCTCAGCATAAAGATATTAGAATGATGTGTTTACCTAAATCTGGATGTATATACTGAACATCAAAAATCTGTTCATGGGTATAAGAACACATAAAAGTATCTCTTTGCCCTTTCTTGAATCTACTGGGAATTAGATAAAAGAAACACTGAGTAAGGTGAAGTTCAGAAGCTGCTGACAAGTAGAAATAGCATTGATAGCTAAATGTGTGCCTATGAGAAACAGGGTGTGATTCTAGAGGCTTCTGAAGTTTAATTAAAATAATTTTTGTTTCCAATTCTTTATCTGCTGCTACTTTAAATAATTTCTCTTCAAGCATTGTCCTTTTTTCCCCATAATTATTGTTGTAATTTACTCTTGTGAAATACTAGCGATATCCTATCAATATAAAGGATAAAAGTATGGTATTTATAAAAAACTAAACACTAAACAAATAAAAATGTTGCTAAAATTTTTATTTAAAATTGACTTCAACACTCTTAACTAATAAAGAGAAAAATCAATATATTTCCAAAAGCTATTGTAGAAATAATGATGTTTCAATGAAGTCTTATGCAAAAATATAAAAATTTTTGAGAGATACACATTAAAATATCAAACTCTTCTTTCAAAAACTAAACACATTTTATCAGGTCACTAAAAAGCTATTTGCTTGTGAATCCAGTATTTCCTATAGTTAAAGTATTGTAATATCTAATGACTTCTAGAATGAAGACTGTACACCATATTTGTCAGGACACCATTTTAAAGTACAGTTGTCTTAACAGGAAACTGAAGGGGAGAACATGGATTGAAACAAAGCATTTTGATATTGTGAAATTATCACCAGCAGTAGGTGCCAAAATGGATACGTCACTAGGATTATAGAACGTTAATGATTTTATCCTTTGCTTTTTAAAAAATCAAACCAATATGATTTTTTTCAATAAAATAATTACAAATAGGATTTCTTCCATATTAATTCCATATTAGGAAGATACATGAAATATCTTTGCTAGTTCTTTTTCCATCAAGCATTTAAATAGTTCTAAACAGTTCTGTCATTATAACCAAATACCATCAAGGCATCTACATCCATTTGCCAAAATGTACTCTTTCTTTTTTCAAGGAAACAAGGGATAGCACTGGCATATGAACATGACACTTTTTAAAACAGGTTAAGCAACTTCACATCCAACAATAAGTAACTTTATATCTGAATACAAATGCTGTATTAATAATGATATGATTGCTTTCCCCATAAATAAAAGCCCTAGTGTCAAATAAAATCTGCTCAAATAGGCCTCCACTCTTCATACAGGGTTTGAAAATCAGTTTGTCATCATAAAAATTTAAATAAAAGAATAGAATTATTAAATATTGAATTTCAAAAAAGATGTTATATTCTTTCCTTGTCATGGTAAGCATATTATATTAAATTCCTACTGTTGCTGTAACAATTTACCATGAACTAAGTGGCTTAAAACAACACAAAGGTATTATGCTTATGCAGGTCAGAAGTCTGAAATGGGTCTCATGAAGCTAAAATCAAGGTGTCAACTGGACTGCATTCCTTCCGGAGGCTTTAAGGGGGCATCTGTTTCCAGCTTCTAGAGGCTGCCCACTTTCATTGGCTCATGGTACTTCCACTATATTTAAAACCAGCAATTTTAGTCTTAGCCCTTAGATGTTGTGATGTTTTGTAAGGGCTCTGTCTTCCATCCACCTCTTCCACTCTTAAGGAAACTTCTCGTTACACTGGGCCCACCTGGATCCAGGATAATCTGCCTGCTACAAAGTTAACTATTTGGCAATGTTAATGTCATCTGATATTTTAACTCCCTTTTGTCACATAGACTAACATATATATCCACATGTTCTGTGGGTTAATTCATTTCAGTGTAATTTAATGCAGGTTCCATGGAATTATCGTAAGTACCTTCCTTAAAATATGATTTTGAATGGTTAGGAAATTTCCACAGCAATTAATCAATTTTGTTTTCTTCTCCCTCATTTTTTTTTGGCTATTGAATTTCTAGGTAATGGCTTCATCTACAGTTCAAATCTTGGCAACATTCTCATTACATCTTTTTGATTGTTATCCTTGTTCTACTAAATAATAAAGATGAATGAAGATAATATAGATAGATAGTGGCAATCCTAGTAAAACTGTAAATTTTTGGAGTGTTTTGTAATTATTAAAGCACTTTCTCATTCTCTCATTCAATTTCACAACAAAAGCACACTGGGCTTTTTTTCATCTTTTAAGAAAAGTTTCAATTTCATTTAAGTTTTTACATTTATTGGTATAAAGCTATTTTATTTATTTATAATCTATTATTCATTTTCTTACTCATAATGTATTTTTATAGTAGTTTTAAGCCTACAGCAAAATTGAGCTTAAGATAGAGAGATTTCTATAATTCCCTGCCCCCTTCCAAACACACAGCCTCCTCCACTATGAAAGTACTTAACTAAAGTGATATATTTGTTAGAATTTATGAGCCTATATTGACCCATCATTATCACCCAAAGTGAACTGAATTACACTACAATTCACTCTTGGTATTGTACATTCTATGAGTTTTGAGAAATGTATAATGACATGTATCCATTATTATAATATAATACAGAGTAGTTTCACTGCTTTAAAAATCCTTTGTGCTCTGCCTATTCATTCCTCCCCTCCTTCTTACCCCCGGCAACCACTGATCTTTTCCTTGTCTCCATAGTTCTGCTACACTGAGCATTTTTTAAATCCTATATTACATGTAAGTTAACTGAGACCTGAGAGGTGCACCATTATTCATCAAGCCACCTAGTCAGTCAAGTGTCTGGATTTGAATTAGAACAAAGATTTTTGATACTACTACGTTAAGTGAATTTATTTTAAACCACATTATTCCACCCAAATGATGTTATAAGTTTGCATCCTAATGTTGATGGATCAGAAGCCCAGGAAGTTATTTTATGTAAAAATTAATGGAAAAGACAATCTTTTCACAGCTTTAAACCTCTGTCTTATTGTACTACCACGCAAGGGAAGCAGGTGTGGGATACTGAAATGAAAGCACAGAATTAGAAGGCAAGAGTTCACTCAGCTTTGGCAAGTTGTTTAAACTTTCTGAGACATTTTCGCAATGTGTGGATAATATATTCAAACACTAATAACTGTGTAGACTAGGGCCAGATGTGGTGCATTTGAAATAACTTTGTAAATTATGAAGTTCTTTTAAATATAATGCATCACTGTATTATTAAATGTGCTTTCCCAGCTGCCCATCAACAAAGGATGAAGACAGTATATAAGTTGATACAGGTAATGCTCACAAATTGATCAGAAGCTAGTTATTATCCAAAATTAACCTACAGCAAAAGGAAATCATATCTAGAGGTTACCACTGATGCCAATCAATGTTCTGTCCATCCTGCTTTTTCCTCTATTTATGACAGTGACAACTTTAATAGTCTAATTGGGCTTTCAAATGTTGTTTCCAAAAGTTACCTAAATGGCAAAATGTTCACTTTCCCTCTTTGAAAATGCTTAGAATCTCTACTAATGTGGCAGAATCATGATTGTTTGGAGTTCTTTAGGAAACAGTTCCATTACCCAAAACTGCTAAGATAAAATATGTTGGAGAATAAAACTAAGGGTTTGTTTCAAATAAAGATTAAAACTGAGGTTTTAATGCCTAGTGCCTAAAATTGTCTATCTACAAGAACAATTACTGATCAAAATTTTAAGAAATATTACAGAGCCATGACATTAAAATCTGAGATGATAGATGTTTCTTTACAATTTAATTTTTTAGGCTTTTTATATGAAAGATTCCATACACTTGACGTCTTAAACCAGCCTTGTGTTGAGGCATGGGCCATGAACAGAATTATTGTATTTCACTGGTTTGAGTATATCTCTGTAGCCTTATGTACATAACAGCCGGTACATAAAGTCAAGATTTAAGAACACTGTAAGACATCGTGGGCCTTAGAAAACAGCCAAAAGTCAGGGAAGGACTGAATCTTTTTGGAATATTTCCTAAGAAAGTTACACTACTAAGATATTATACTACTATAAGAATATATATTATTTTTTTTCTCAGAAAATCAACAATAAAGATATCCATAAGCCAATGGTCTTTTTCCCCATGATTTTTTTATACACTTCTAACAATTGTATGTAGAATTCTATATAGAATTTTGTCCCTTGATTATTTTTACCACACAGGATATCACACACATTTCCTTTTGACTACATAACTTTCATTACTACCTTTACAATTTGCTTAAAGAATTTATAGAGCAACCACTAAGCTCAAAACACTCTGCCAGGCACTAGGTATATGCGCTCCTAAGAATTTGCCATCAATATACTCAAGCTCTACTTTGAGTAGAGTTGATATCACACACACAAAAAAAACCCTCTCCTTTTAAAAACTTTTGAGAACTAGGTTAATACTGTCTACTTCATTTTTTTTTGAATGAAGGACACCATATGATTAAAATACAAGGTAATAGATGTAATAATATAGCAACATGCAGGATCATGAGAATCCAGAGAAGGGATACCAAACTAATCCTAGTCCAGAAAGATGTCAAAGTCATCAAACTGACTCATTTATGGATGAGTACAAGACAGTCACTGCTCGGTATAGGTGAGTATTCCCAGGCAAAGAAGGCATGGATACATATGCATGTACTGGCTTAAGCAACCAGCCTGAGATTCTACAAGGGAAAGAATGGACACTAGGATGGCTAGAACATGAAGTAGGAGGCAGAGAGTGATAAACGAGCTTGCAAATGTAAGGAGAGACAATCATAGGAGAACTGCATGCCTTGACATACATGCAAGGTGAGACCAGTGAAAGGTTTTAAGCAGAGGAGCTGAAATTTCCAAACTTTAGATCATATTAGTGGCTACAAAATAGTTGGATTTCAGTGGAAAAAGGAATCAAATTTTGGGAACAGCTAACAGTTTCAAGATGGATTCAGTGAACATCTGCATGTAAAATGGAATGACCAAAGAATGATTATACCATCATCTTCACAATAGTGAAAAGTAATTTTCATTGAGTATCTGTTATCTGTCAGACACTGATTGAAGTGCAGTAGTTACACAATCTTGGTAAATCTAATGAGTTAGGTTTATTGTTATTCTATTGCTGTTAGGCCTACTGCTATTCTCATTTCACAAATGAAGAGACTGGGGCATGCAGAAGGGAATATATGGAACTATGGTACATAACAGCAACTGGTAGAGTCAAGATTCAAACCCAGCACACAGATATAATATGAATAGCAAGGAAACAGGAGGAGTCAACAATAATGCCTAGTTTCTAGCTAAATTCACTACAATGCAGTACCTCTAACTAGACTGAGAAGCAATGAGAGAAGCTCTTAGTGGTTTAGTGTATACCGCAGTTTAACCATTTTCCTATTGTTGGACATTTCATTTATTTTCAATATTTTATTATAACTATTACTATATTGAATATCATTGTACAATTATAACTGTTTTGAATTATTTTATTTTTATAGTAATTAACACATATAATTTAAATCTTTATACCAATAGTATATGGAAGTAATAACTGCTTCAAAAACTTACTAATATTGGCTGTTTTTTTCCTTCTTAAAGTATTAATATTCTGACCTTCTGGATACAAAACAAACAAGAAACAACTCTATTTAAGTGTAATTGTAGAATACATACCTATTTTTTGGTCCAAGCCTTTTAATACTGACAGCACATTTACAAGTTATTTGTACAATCACTAGGGAGCTCCTACAACACATAAAGTACAAGGAGAACCAGTAAGGTTTGGATTGAGAAGTTCACAATGACACTGAGAGGAAGCATAGCTTGCTACTTTTCATGGACTTTGAAAAAGTCCTAACTTTCTAGAACCTTCTTAAAAATTATGAAAGGAATATAAACCTAGTTCTCAGAAGTCTTTAAGAAGCTGTTCTCGTTTTTTTAAAATGACATACTATTTGGTACAGTGAAACTGGCAGTGAAGGCTATAGTACAAATATTTTATTTTTCCTATTTTGTTTTTGTTCATTTTTAGTGGGAGGTGTTCAGACACTAGGGAATAAGTTGTCAAGTTTAAGCTAAATAATGGCCACTGTTCTCTTTATTCTATTATCCTCAACAGTTAATTTTTTTTAAACCTTTCACAAGGTTTTTTAATATTAGTTTTTCAAAAACAAAAGAAATTTGCTGTCTTGTTACATATATTATAAACAATGCCATTTTTAACAAGAAAATTAAAATTTGGAAATTCATTACTGTATTTCAAGGTACTACCATTTATAGGACAAAAGTGTGTTTAAAAAGCAAAATGTTCTGAGTCTTTCATACAATTCAAAATAAATGGATGTAATCTCACTACCCAAGTGCCACACCCTGAAAAAAGACAGTGTTTCCTGCTGCCTCAGATTATCATAAAATGTTTTTTAAAATTATGTTCTATATTCTTCTTTTTTTTTTAATTTTGTTTTGGTATCATTAATCTACAGTTACATGAAGGACATTATGTTTACTAGGCTCCCCCCTTCACCAAGTCCCCTCCACATGCCCTTTCACAGTCACTGTCCTTCAGCATAGTAAGATGCTATAAAATCACTACTTGTCTTCTCTGTGTCGCACAGCCCTCCCTGTGCCCCCCACCACACTATACATGCTAATCGTAATGCCCCCTTTCTTTTTTTCCCGCCCTTATCCCTCCCTTCCCACCTGTCCTCCCCAGTCCCTTTCACTTTGGTAACTATTAGTCCATTCTTGGGTTCTGTGCTTCTGCTGCTGTTTTGTTCCTTCAGTTTTCATTTGTTCTTATACTCCACATATGAGTGAAATCATTTGGTACTTGTCTTTCTCCGCCTGGCTTATTTCACTGAGCATAATACCCTCTAGCTCCATCCATGTTGTTGCAAATGGTAGGATTTGTTTCTTTCTTATGGCTGAGTAGTATTCCATTGTGTATATGTACCACATCTTCTTTATCCATTCATCTATTAATGGACATTTAGGTTGCTTCCATATCTTGGCTATTGTAAATAGTGTAGCGATAAACATAGGGGTGCATCTGTCCTTCTTAAATGTGAGTGCTGCATTCTTGGGGTAAATTCCTAGAAGTGGAATTCCTGGGTCAAATGGTAAGTCTATTTTGAGCATTTTGAGGAACCTCCATATTGCTTCTCTGTATGTCTGATAAAATTCTGAGGTAAATCCATCTGGCCTGGGGGTTTTGTTCTTTGGTAGTTTTTTGATTACCACTTCAATTTCATTGCTGGTAATTGGTCTGTTTAGATTTTCTGTTTCTTTCTGGGTCAGTCCTGGAAGATTGTATTTTTCTAGGAAGTTGTCCATTTCTCCTAGGTTTCCCAGCTTGTTAGCATATAGGTTTTCATAGTACTCTCTAATAATTCTTTGTATTTCTGTGGGGTCTGTCATGATTTTTCCTTTCTCGTTTCTGATTCTGTTGATTTGTGTTGACTCTCTTTTCCTCTTAATAAGTACGGCTAGAGGCTTATCTATTTTGTTTATTTTCTCGAAGAACCAGCTCTTGGTTTCATTGATTTTTGCTATTGTTTTATTCTTCTCAATTTTATTTATTTCTTCTCTGATCTTTATTATGTCCCTCCTTCTGCTGACTTTAGGCCTCTTTTGTTCTTCTTTTTCCAATTTCTATAATTGTGACATTAGACCATTCATTTGGGATCATTCTTCCTTCTTTAAATATGCCTGGATTGCTATATACTTTCCTCTTAAGACTGCTTTTGCTGTATCCCACAGTAGTTGGGGCTTTGTGTTGTTGTCGTTTGTTTCCATATATTGCTGGATCTCCATTTTGATTTGGTCATTGGTCCATTGATTATTTAGGAGTGTGTTGTTAAGCCTCCATGTGTTTGTGAGCCTTTTTGCTTTCTTTGTACAGTTTATTTCTAGTTTTACGCCTTTGTGGTCTGAAAAGTTGGTTGGTAGGATTTCAATCTTTTGGAATTTACTGAGGCTCTTTTTGTGGCCCAGTATGTGGTCTATTCTGGAAAATGTTCCATGTGCACTTGAGAAGAATGTATATCCTGTTGCTATTGGATGTAGCGTTCTGTAGATGTCTATTAGGTCCATCTGTTCTAGTGTGTTGTTCAGTGCCTCTGTGTCCTTACTTATTTTCTGTCTGGTGGATCTGTCCTTTGGAGTGAGTGGTGTGTTGAAGTCTCCTAGAATGAATGCATTGCATTCTATTTCTTCCTTTAGTTCAGTTAGTATTTGTTTCAGGTATGTTGGTGCTCCTGTATTGGGTGCGTATATATTTATAATGGTTATATCCTCTTGTTGGACTGAGCCCTTTATCATTATGTAATGTCCTTCTTTATCTTTTGTTACTTTATTTATTTTGACGTCTGTTTTGTCTGATACCAGAATTGCAACATCTGCTTTCTTCTCTCTGTTGTTTGCATGAAATATCTTTTTCCATCCCTTGACTTTCAGTCTGTGCATGTCTTTGGGTTTGAGGTGAGTCTCTTGTAAGCAGCATATGGATGGATCTTGCTTTTTTATCCATTCCATTACTCTGTCTTTTGATTGGTGCATTCAGTCCATTTACATTTAAGGTGATTATTGAAAGGTATGTACTTATTGCCATTGCAGGCTTTAAGTTTGGGGTTACCAAAGGTTCAGGGTTAGCTTCTTTACTATCTTACTGTCTAACTTCACTAACTTGATGAGCTATTATAAACATGGTCTGATGATTCTTTATTTCTCTCCCTTCTTATTCCTCCTCCTTCTTTCTTCATATATTGGGTGTTTTGTTCTGTTCTCTTTTTAGGAGTGGTCCCATTTAGAGCAGTCCCTGTAAGATGTCCTGTAGAGGTGGTTTGTGGGAGGAAAATTCACTCACCTTCTGCTTGTCTGGGAATTGTTTAATCCCTCCTTCATATTTAAATGATAATCGTGCTGGATACAGTAGTCTTGGTTCGAGGCCCTTCTGTTTCATTGCATTAAGTATATCATGCCATTCTCTTCTGGCCTGTAGGGTTTCTGTTGAGAAGTCTGATGATAGCCTGATGGGTTTTCCTTTGCAGGTGACCTTTTTTTTCTCTCTGGCTGCCTTTAATACTTTGTCCTTGTCTTTGATCTTTGCCATTTTAATTATTATTTGTCTTGGTGTTGCCCTCCTTGGATCCCTTGTCATGGGAGTTCTGTGTACCTCTGTGTTCTGAGAGGCCTTTTGCTCCCCTAGTTTGGAGAAGTTTTCAGCAATTATTTCTTTAAAGACACTTTCTATCCCTTTTTCTCTCTCTTCTTCTTCTGGTACCCCTATAATGCGGATATTGTTCTGTTTTGATTGGTCACACAGTTCTCTTAAAATTCTTTCATTCCTGGAGATCCTTTTATCTCTCTCTGCATCAGCTTCTCTGCATTCCTGTTCTCTGTTTTCTAGTCCATTAATGGTCTCTTGCATCTCATCTATTCTGTTTTGAAGTCCTTCCAGAGCTTGTTTTATTTCTGTATTCTCCCTCCTTAGTTAGTTCTTGCATATTTCTCTGCAAGTCCATCAGCATGGTTATGACTTTTGTTTTGAATTCTTTGTCAGGAAGACTGGTTAAATCTATCTCCCCGGGTTCCTTTTCAGGGGCAGATATAGCAGATGTCGAAGCTGTCTGGGTTAGTCTTGTCTGGATCAAATTTTTTTGCCTTTTCATGTTGATAGGTGCAGTGGTGAGCTATTGGCTTTCTGTCAGCTGGGAAAGCTAAGGCTTTCCACTTGCTCCTGGCCTCTTTACTGGGACAACTGTGACCCCTAGTGGCTTGTGTTGGGCAATTGCATGTAGACTGGGTCTCTGTATCTTGCCCTGTCGGTATGGAGGAAGCTCTCTTGCTGTGGGCGTGGCCAGCCTCAGGCTACTGCTCTGCTATGGCGGGGCCCCAGAGGGGTAATGGATGGGGGGGCTGTTTGGCAGTTTACCTCTGTGAGGGGTCTCAGAGCTGTTGCCCAGGGGTTTAGTGCGCCCGGAGTTACCTGGAATTTCCAGCTGCTCGACTGTGATCCAGAATGCTTCTGTCCAGCTGTGGGGTCCCTATCCCTTTAAGACTTTCAAAAAGCACTCACTTTTCTTTGTCACAGGGGCGCTGGCTTTAGGACCCACTCAAAGATCTTGTTGCCTATTTCCCTAGTTTTCAGCACCCCATGCATGCACTGTGTTTGTGCTCTGGTGCAGATGGCTAGGGATGAGTGATTAGCAGTCCTGGGCTCCCTCTCCCTCCCTGCTCTGACTCCTCTCCTCCCGCTGGGAGCTGTGGTGAGGGGCGCTCAGGTCCCACTGGGCCGGAGCTTGTATTACCCTTTACACCAGGTGCTGGGTTCTTGCATGTGTGGATGTAGTCTGGCTGTTGTCCTGTGTCTTCTGGTCTCTCTTTTAGGATTAGTTGTATTTTTTGTATTTTCAAAAATATATATGTTTTTGGGAGGAGATTCCCACTGTCCTACTTACACCACCATCTTGGCTCCACCTCTACCTCAACAGTTAATTTTATTTTAAAATCACAGATGTTGAATTCTGATCAATAGCCAATTGTATTTTGTGACTTTTATGGTCAGTCCCTAAAGATAGAGTATTCCATTATCTGGTCTACTCTGAATCTCACACATCTGTTGGCTTGTAGAGTCCCAATTAGTTCTTCTCTCAGTTGCACCTTGTCGCAGCACTTCCCTTGCCCTCTACCAATTCTGCTTGACAGCTTGCATGAACAAGTAAGCTAAACCAGGGCACCAATGACTCACAGAGGCTTGAGGAGTCCTAATAGCTATTCTTTCTTAGACTGTGTCTAGCAACAGTGTAACACTTTTTCTCCCATATTAAGAGAATCCCTAGCTCTAAAAATTATCCACTTATTAGATGTGTTGTTTACATTTTTTTATTCTGCCAGTACTTTCTTTATTAAGATTCTGCATAGGAATTAAGGTTCTGCAGAGGATTTACTCGGTCAGCTGATGAAGCCTACCAAAAGCTGTTATCAAAATGCATCAAATACAGAATTTTCTGAAAGATTCTAGCATTGTGTCCTATTCCCTTTCTCTTCTTTCTCCTTCCCCTTCTGCTTTTATTTCTTTTTTTATCTCGACTGACTTGGCTCAAAAGTAAAAAAAAAAAAAAGAAATAAAGTCTACCAACTAAAAATGCATGATCTGAGTTAAGAGCATTTAATATTTGAAATAACTGTCTCACTATTTGAAATATACCAAGAATGAAATGAAAAAATGCACATAAAGAGGATTGAAAGGGTACATTTTCTGTAAGAACTGATCTATTTCAAAAATACTAAGTGAAAGTGTGTGTATTCAGTGAAATAGTTTCAGATAGTATTAATTTAAAAAGTCATATTTCATTTGTGTATTTGTATCTGCGTGTGCATATATAAAACATATATTTTATATATGTAATAATTATGAGAAATAACAATTCCTGTCCATTTTCATTTCCAGTACGTATTCTCAGAACCTAACAATGTTTACTGATTTAATTGCATGAAGAACTAGAGAAGTAAACTAATAGGGACTGCAGGATATTTATATGATTTTTTTTTCTGGTCATTTTAGATATAGTTTAAATGACCTTGAATTATTACATTTGTATAATATTTATATTAAGTGATCTATTATTATCAGTATATATTTAAGGTTTTTGATAGGACAATGCATGATACAAAATATAATCAAATTAAAATTAAAAATTCATTTTCTGTTATCACTATGATGATATATATATAGTGTTTCAAGGTAACTTTTCTTTTGTAGAAGACAATTATGACAAAGTTGGATATATTTGACATACATGAATGTTGATCTTCCTCTTCATTACAAAAGTAATGTCAAGGAGGTGTAAAAGCAAGGCAAAAGTGCAAATGCTTCTAAAACTATTCTCAAAGACTTAATGCTTTTTCATCTGCCTGGGACAAACTACTGACCCTACTGGAAACCACTGTGCAGCCTTTATTCATTTCTAAACTTTGCTATGGTCTATTCTAAATTCTCTCCAGCCACTTATTTTTTTCTTTCACATCTAACATCTTGAGTTTATTGGAATGCCACACTTTTTAGGTCAACAATAGTGTCAAAAAGTCAAACCCAACAAATTTTTGTAGATGCATGTGTAGTATCTGAGGCAACTAAACATATTAAACTTTTACCTGTTCTTAGCTTCTGTTCTTTACACCATCCTGCTCCTGGTGGCTTGATAACCTTCCACTTCTTTCAGGGTCTTCATTTTCATCATTCTTTTTCTCCCACAAGCAGGTTGTCCTCAAGAATTAGTTACTGACCCTCAGAGCTTTAACTATCACCTCATGGTAAATGATGCCTAAATATTTCACCCATCCCTCCTTATCAACTCTAGTTCCTAATTCCTAATTCTCTGCTGGAAAATTTTATTTTTATATTACCCTATTTTCTGAAATTCAACATATCCAGAACCCAAATAAGCATCTTCTTTTTTTTCCACCGACTCAGATCTCCTATTTAATATTTCTATCTTGTTGCATATTTTCATTATGTTCACGCTCTGTTTTCTCTATGGTTAAACTTGTGGTTTAATTTAACTATTCCTGGACATTTTCCCCAATATGGGGACAGCTTAGCAAGTCTATCTACTCTTCCTTCCCAGTGTCTCCCACAACAATTCTTTCATTTCTTACATTACCTGAATTTGGACTCCTTATTATTATACTTATACAAAATAATAACCATTAAGCTGTGTCTAATATTAGGTACAGTCCACAACAATCAATTATTCCCCTAAGGCAAGATTAATCTCTGATTCTGGTTTCTACAAATATCCTCACTTTTTTTTTAACATTACATCAGCTCTAGTCTATTCACTGTCCCATAAACATAGATATAATGCCTCCTTGTATCCTATTAGCTTCTTATCTTAAATGCCATCATTCCTTCCCTCCAGTTATCAAATTCTAGCCATGTTTCATGGTCTACTTCAAGTTCTACATCCCAGAGTCTTGACTATTTTTCTATGCTGCAATAGTAATCGTTGAAAATTCTAGTTCTTCTTAAATCATATACTACTTGCATGCACTGTTTATGTTAAAATTACACATTTGTAATATCTTCAACAAGATGTATGTAAGCTTCCTAAAAGCTGGGGAAGATTTTAAACTGTTTTTGAGTCTCAGTTTCCTCATCCATAAAACAAGAATGAGGAAATCACTGGTCTCTTAGCATATGTGTTATATTATATTATTGGTCTCAGTAATTCATCCCTCCCTACAGTCACATACTCTGCCATGTAACTTTGAAGATTACCCCACTGTGGACATCGCTTACTTCCTTGTGTCTAGTATGTTGTGCTTGTATTGACCCATAAAATGAGGTTGACAAGTGGGCCAGGTCTGAGCCTAGACTTAAAAACGTCTTCAGTGTTTTTATTGACCCACTTGTGCTTTTGACGTAAGCAAGAGAAGATCTTGCACAGGTCACTCCACTGATCCCAGAGGTAAGATGAAAGGCAAATGAATCAGAGGCATCCCTCAGACAACTGTGGTCTGTGAATGCGCCCAACTGAAACCAGAACAATGATTCAGCATCGATTGACTGACTCCTCAGTCACAAAATAGAAACTATTCTGGAAATCTGTACCCTGATTAAAACTTATTCTTGAATGCTGCTGAGATAACGCAGTTATTTTTCACACTGCATTTTTTTGACAATAATTAACCAGTACAGGATATTTAGGAGTAAAATGCTTGTGAAATGCTTGGAACTGTGCCTAGTACATAGTATATGCTCAGTAAGTGTTAAAACATTTAGCTAATTGCGCTTGTCTTTCCAGAATCCTAAGAAAAG
Source organism: Manis javanica (assembly GCF_040802235.1). Lineage (NCBI taxonomy): Eukaryota > Metazoa > Chordata > Mammalia > Pholidota > Manidae > Manis > Manis javanica. The sequence goes on from NC_133159.1 coordinate 59,612,797, forward strand.
TATCTACAAGGGAAGTTCAATAAATTTTATAAGCAAATTGATAAAAATTCTGGAAATTAATTTAGTATAAAGGGTATATTTATACTAAATTATTATTATACTTTATTCTATTTTTCAACCAAAAGATAACAATTGCAATTTCTATTCCATTTTGAGTGTTCTCAAGAATATACTTGTAAGGAAGCTACTTACCAAGGCAGAATCTATACACAAATTTACCAATGTACCAAACTCCTTCTAGCTATATAATCCTTCAAGGTATTAAAGGTACCTATATATACATATATATAATTTATACATATATATATTAAGCATATACAGTTAATAAAAGGAAGGACAAATAGGTGCTTGCTTTGTAGCCTGGAAGAACAGTCTTGTTTGTGGTTCCCATAAAATGGAAACAGAATATGCTCATACAATATTATACAGAAGAAAATTCAGGCTTACAAAGGTATTGTTCATGCAGAAGTCACACAACTAATTACTAAAAGCAAGACTAAAATCTAGGTCTCCTGCCTCTGAATTTAGTATTAGTGGCATAATAATTTAAGTGCTCCCTGTTCTAATACATTAACATAATGGGACTGAAAAGAGAGATATTCTTATTAAAGCACTATGAAGGCGTGGTGGTCAGAAGGGTGGGGTCCATTAAGAGATTATGCTTCAGGAAGTAGAGCTGACTGATAATTCCAAGCTGGGCACTTTCAGGACCACTGTGGGGGAACTAGAGGTAGGCTATTTCTTTACTGTTGGGGAGTTCTCTTCTGGCTTTGGCTCACAGATTTCAGCAAGGCCAAGACTGTCTCAGATCTGTGCTGCATTCAGGATTCTCTTCTTCCTCAATCCTTCTTCCTTCCATCTCTCCTTCCATAGGCATCAGGCTATGCCAGTGTCTGGAGGCTACTGCTGTCTACTTCCACACCATCTCCTACATTTTTGTCAAGTGTTTCTGCTATAGGTAATGCACCTCCAATCCTGGGCTAATGACTGCTTCTCAGAGGACCTAAACTGGTATAAATCAATAATTCAAATACCTATCGATCACTATGTCTCCCTAAGACAAGGTGCTGAGAATTTATCAATGAGTAAGAAGAATCATCTTACATATGAGCTCAAAATGCAGTATTAGTGGCAGTTATCTGCATTATCTTCTGGACAATTTGTTAAGTCGTATAATCCAAAGGTCTACAAATGCATAAGAACTTGAGAAGATGTTATTTCTTCTGTCAGAGGAGAAGTTATAAAAGATTTCACAAATAAGCTGACATCTGAAATTGGCCTTCAAGTATGAATAATGCTTTCTTAAATGGAAAAGAGTAAAGAGGAAGGCTGTTGGAAGAGGGCATTCCAAATAGAAGAATCAGCATGACTATATATAAAGTTATGTGAAAGGGCATGACATGTTTAAAGAGATATAAGGAAAAGTCACATTTACATGTTTCCAAGGACAACATTTTAAAAATTGATCTACTTCCCTTTAAACTTTTTTCTTAGTTGTCTTAATAGATAAACGTTCTTTCCTTTTGCAGAGCTAATTAAGAAAAGAACTCCAGGCTTCAGAGATAGGGCAGTTTTTGTGCTGATGTTGGAAGGAGCTTTGAAGGAAAGTCAGGGTTTCACATGCCATGAGCAAGAATGAAAGAAACTCTATGCACAGGAGTTCAGTATAGAGGTTCCTTTCTGTGATCAGCTGGTCAGTAACCACAACAGCAACACCACTGGCAACATAAAGGACACAGAAGGTAATTGCAAGAAGATGCAGAAAGACATTTAGCAAAGGAGATGCCAGAGAACTAGAGAGAAAAACTGGCAGGATCGAAGAGACACTGTGTGAAAGAACTGAGGAATGAGCACAGGAAGAAAAAGAAGGAATAAACTGTGAACTGGAAGAAAGAATATGATGAATTATAGCTTTAGAAAGGAAATCGCAAATGAGAGAAAGAGCAATGGCTGGATCCTGAGTAACTGAAGACAGAGATATTGAGTCTCCTAAAAATGTCAGGAGAGGATAGAACTGGAGAGAACAAAGACTAGTTAAAAAATTAGGTCTGAGTCACTAGCATTGGCTTTCCTGGACAAAAGTTTTGATCTCTCTTTTCATGAGATTTAACAATAGCTAAATCCACATGTTCTCTGTACAAAGCTCACTCACATTCACAAAGTTTTATCAGGCAAACTCAGAAAGTATCCTAAAATATTTGGTTGATCGTTACAAACAATCCTGTACTAGTTACTGAGCTCTGAATTTCTGCTAAGCAATTCTAGTTTGTCGATTCAGGCAATTATTTAACTTTGCTATGTGTTAGTTTCTTCATTGCCAAGGTGGATAAAAACAATGCCTACTTCATGGGGTTATTCTGAGAATTAAATGAGATAGCACATTAAAAATGGCTTAGCTCACTTACAGCATATAAAAAAACAACTATTCAACAGAAGCTATTATTACTGATTTAATTGTCTTTGGCAAGTCACTTAACCTCTCTGAACCTCAAATAACCTATTTTTAGAGTGAGGATAACAACACTACTTTTTAATACTGTAAGGATTAGAGACAATGAGCAGAAAGCAATTGGCATGGTGCCTTGGCACTTGGCAGGCTTTAATGCATACTTCTCTTCCCTCTTTTTACTTCTCTCCCCCTCTTCCCTCCCCACCTTTATTATTACTAATATTGTTATTATTATTTTTTGTCACTGATTAGATAAATCTTAATATTTATCCAACTATTAAAGGAAAAGACCATAATTTGAATATTAGTCAGAATGAGAGCAATTACATTTTGTGGTTTTGCAGTTCTACTTCCCTTTGCCTTAAAGAACTGAGAACATGAAAGGCTGCATAATAGCTCAACAAAATAGGATATAATCTGAGAGCTGAACTCTCCAAAGCAATCAATCAAATAGGAATATACCTCTTGTGACTGACTTCATAAACTTAGCAATTACTTTCACAGGGTCTGAAGACTGAGAAACAGTAAGAGCTGCCTTTTTCCAGGAGAGCTGTAGAATGGCTGAGCGATAAGTATGAGAAAAACTGCACAAACAGAAATGGAATTCATTGAGATGTTTCCATGCATTAAATAGGGCTTTCTAGCATTAAAATTGCATTTCCTACATGAGACCCCCAACACAGGGGGAAGGCTAAAATTAAAAAATTAAATTAAATTAAAATCCAACCTAATATTTTATTAGGTCAAAACCTGGTGGGAATTATTCTTAAAATACTATTTAGATGTTTCTTAATATATTGTTCAGATGTATAATAAATGTAGAAGTGCTGAAGACCCATATTTATGATAAGTCCTCCTCCATCCAAAGTGACAGAGAAGATTCATAAAACCTTTTTACTGGTGGGTAAATTAATGACTACACACACACTAGATTAACCAAAATAGGGGGAAAATAAATGCTCTATTTTGGTATTGCATACAAGTTTTCATTCTTTAGATCTGATTTAATGTGAATTACAAGAAGCAATATATAATGAGGTTGTAGACTTAAAAATTTACTAAATTTACTAAATGTTATTTGCAACCTTAAAGATCATCAAGAGTGTTTAGTCATTAGTCATTCTGTAACTGCAACCTAGGAGTTTGTCCAGAAGAGACAGACAAGTAGTTACATCTCCACCCAGAGAAAAAACATCTTTTTGGTAGAAGCTGCATTCTCCACATCTAACTCAGAACAACTCATCTAACAAGGCTTATGTCATTCTGCCATATGTTGATTTGTCCCAGACCAGCTAGAGTTTAACATGCCATTGTGCCAACTTCTTACATGATTTGAAAAAGTTAACTATAACTAGTGTTTTTTTCTATTCATAGAAATGTTTCATTAAGTGCTTTTCAGGAGAACAGGTAATTCCTGAATGTCCCTCATCTGTTTTCAACTCATTCTGTTGTCGTCTCTATTCAATATAAGTGGCTTTTACTGGGATGAAAATTTTAGGGGTTTGAACCCTAAAAATGGCTCATTTTGGATACTGCATTAATTCCTGATTTAGGTAATGTATATCCTGAGCCATTCAAGAGGGGCAGCAACAGGGGAGAAAAGCACTAGGTCAGGTGACATGACCAAAGCTAAAGTCTCAGTTTAGCTCCTTACCAGATATAGAACCGAGACAAAGCTAGGTAATTTTATCATTGAAGTGGGTCTTAAGATACTGCTGATGCTATTCTGCTTCATTTATGTAAGCTCAAGAAACTCAGAAATCTCGCAACATTATTACTCTTAATATTGCATACTACTCTAAGAATCTGCTTCCTCATCTTTAAAGTAGGAATGATAAAACCTCACAGGGTTCTCTGAGAATTCAAAAAGATAAAATGTAGAGAAGAACTTTGCAAACTATAAAATGTTCTGCAAAAGACTGTCATCAGTCTTCTGACAGCTAACTCCTAGGTGTGTTTTGTGGGATCTTCACTCACCACTAGAGGGAGGTGATACCCATATTGTTTTGTGTTTCCCTTCTCTCTCTTGCAAGTCAAATGTTTGCCAACTTCCCTCTTCAATAGGAAAAGAAAAAAATCTGGGTCAATTTTCTTTTCTTTGGTGTTTCAAAGGCAACTACTATTGTGGCCTTATACTCTGGACTTAGGATGCTGTCATTTTAGGTAGCCAATCTCAGGGTATGAAAAATATATTTTCTCCTTTTCCAGAAAGGTGGTGTTCTGGCTTTCAGTGTTTTTCTCTTTAGCTGGAGGAGGGATTCGTTTATTTGGGGCTTATCTGCATCCACAGCAACTTGCCAGTTGAGATTTCTCCCCTTCATAGAGTCAGCCTCAAATAGTAAAGTTTCTAACCTTTAAGTGTATCTGCAAGCTCTACAATTTCATCACCAAAGGAACACTTATTTGTGTTTAATCGGTACTAAGCTTTTTCTAGAAAATGCTTATTAAAATAATAGAGAAGAGATCCTAGCACAGTATTCAAAATGTGTCAAGCATTCAATATTTATTGAACCTTAATTCTCAATTTATTTGGTCAATTAAACCAAAGACTTTAGGCTTAGGACCTTCCTGAATTTACACACAATAATTTACAACTGATAATACAAACTAGGCTAGGTTTTGCTATGGTTTCTGTGGTTCCAACTGTATGATTTTGAGTTTCTTCTACTTTTTATTCTTCTTTACTGAATGTCCAGGACAAAAAAAAAACAAAAACAAAAAGCTTTGCAAGTATACTTTTTTAGATATTCCATGTAACCTAACACACAATCAGAAGATAGTTGTATCTTACAGGAATAATAATAATAGCAACTAACATTTACTGAGCCTCAGTCAGGTAGAGTGCTAACAGCTTTTCATGCATGACCTTATTTATAATCCCCACTAAAACCCTGTTATGTTAGGTACTATTTTTAACTTATACTGTGAAGAATAAGTAACTTTAAAAAAATTGAGTGGTAGTAGAACCACTATTCAAATTCAGGCATGTCTAGATGTAGTCAAAGAGTCTAATTACTATGATATACCTCCTTAGTTACATATATGCTTCATATAATGTTCTGACCACTCCACTCTGATAAATTGAATCAATGCATAAGGAAGAGTTGGTTACCATCAAACATATTCAGATCATTCCAAGCCTTAGGACAGTCTTGGTTAAACTGGTGTTAAACAGTGATGTCTTTTCTCTCATGAGATGAATGTGAAGGGAATCATACCAGTTACTCTATGCCACTCTTTAGCTGTAACTTGCTTTAAAATGGTATAATTAAGTTTCAAAGTCAAACTATTTTAGAAAGACAAACCTTTAAAAAAGTTTAGTTTTATCAGAAAATTATGAAATTAGAGACATCAAGAAGGCTAGGATTATTCTCAATAATTATGGGCATAAATTTATTTCTCAATGTGACCACCAATGGCACACTCTTTAAAATATTCACATTCTTTATATTTAATACTTTAGCTGCCTGCATGTTACTTCCCTTGTGGAACTAGCATTGTTTAATTATTGGCAGCAGTACATTAACTGGGCAAAATGAATCATATTCTTCCTTATAGTGCCTGTACTTCTAAGAATTAGTTTCTCCAGTGACTTTAATTTAAAGTCAATGGAACTGATTTCTATTGAATATCTGAGATAGTATCTGTAGCTTAAACAAGACAAGAGTCTTGTAAGACTATTATTACCCATCCTAAGAAATGCTTGCAAATTGAACACTATTTGCACATGCTCCACAAAATCTCAAAGAACAACTGTTGGCATACTAAACGTAGCTATCACTCTTCTGCTTCATAGAGATTTAAATTTGGGCATTTTTCTGAGCTCTACATTTCTATTATTATAATCAGAATTAAATTATTATTTTGATTTTATTTAAACAATAGTCAGGCTATCAAGTCAGGATTGGCACTTCAATATTAAATAGTTTAGCTCCAGAATTTGATAGCAATTAAGAATAAAAAAAGAAAAGACTTCATTCTTAACATGTGCTCTTTCTTCAATATCTGCTTTTAAAGCCATAAATATATGTTTATTAAGCACTGAGTCTTTTCCTCATAGTCTAACATGAAAATATGGTACTTTATAAATGCAACACATTTGCAAATTCACTATCAATAGTTTTCCAACAGCTAGCTTGATGCCCATTTGTTGCCCAAGTGTATCTCACTTGAAATTACAGTGCTTGCTTGTTTTATTTCAAGAAGGTACACTTTTAAAATAGTTATGGAATGGTACAAACATTTTATTTAAATGGGTGATTCATTTTTTAGCTCCAGCAAAACAGTTTCTCCAATCAAATCACAAATTGTACTTTATGTCACAGTATAAACATCTATTACTGTGTCTTCCCTTTAAATATATAATTATTTTTCTGAGTTACATACTCATTCTTGAAATGTTCTCTCCTAAAAGCAATATATTGTAGCACTTCTTCCCTTATTCTCTCTTATATTTCATTTACTATAAAATACAACTGATAGGCTTAGAATTTCAGACTATTTCTTACCTCTTTTAGTTTGCTCACACAAATCTCATACTCTTTCCCCCAGCATCAGAAAATCCGAATTTATTTTCTAAAGCCTCACTCAGGGATCTGATTTTTAAAGTCTTCTTGACTTCCTCATGCGGTGGTATGTACTTCTACTCTGGGCTCCACAGTTAGTGCATATATGTCTTTTACTCCTTCACTGTATATATGTCTTTTACTCCTGACAAAGAGCTCTTAAATGCTTGGATACACTTCATTCATCTCTATATTATGAGTGACTAGCATTTTGGAGGTCCAAAGCAGTCCCTGGAGAAACGGTATTTTTCAATGACTGGATTAGTGAAAGCATAAATTATAACTTGCATAAGAAAATACTGGTTAGTTTGCTTGAAATATATTTATTTTCATGTTTTACATATTTTATTCATACAAAGCAGATAAATAGAATAATGAGAGGCATATAATAAGAACAACTGGCATCATTTTGTTTATGATACAAAATTTTATTCCTCAAGTCATTTGCTGAAGAGTATACAGTTTGTAAGAAGTAGAAAAAAGACTCAAAAGCAGGGCTATCCGATCTAAGGACCTGTTGTTTCTTTAGGATCTGAAGTGAAATGTCCAATGTGTGTCTTTTCATGCCTTCTCTCCTTTTTCTCTTATCGTTTCCCAATCCTCATTTATTCATTTCTTGAATTCACAGAATTAAGAAGCCACTGACTTAGAATTTTCCTATTAATATAATAGAAATTGTTTAAATATGTCATTAATAAAGAAAATACTACCACATTAGCCATTATAAATTACATATGAATAGGAAATTTAAATTCATTGGTCAAATATATACTAAGTATAAACTTATGAGAAGTAGAATCAGAATAAATGAACACATGTTGCAACTATACCAAATATCATGTATATTTCCTTGGGAAAACTAATTTAACCCCTCTAATTTTCAGCTATTTAAGTGTATAGGTGTGGGTTTGTGTGTTTACTTCTATAGAAAACAATTAATGTAATAACCATGTAAAGGTTTTTGTGACGGTTGATGTAATTTACATGAAATGACTTCATAAATGTTACATATGAGAAATTCTTGCTGAAAATTACTAATAAATGACCTTTAACTGAGAAACTTAAATAGAAACATGGCTTTAAACATTTGAATGATCAGAAGTTTATTTTTCATTTCCTTGAAATGGGAAAAATAGTCTTGTTAATCTGTAATGCAGATAAATAACCACACATTTTTACTTCTCGAAAACAAAAATGGTGTTTCCAATAATTCATTTCAATTTAATTTTATATTATGTTACTATATCAGTTTAATGTCTATAAAATTAACATTTTGGTTAAATTTTTATGGATGCAAGAAAGTGTATGTTTGCTAATGTAACTGAATAGCTAATAGTGATGCTTGGAGAAACAACCAAACTCACTGGACGGCCCTTTGGAAATAAATTACTTCCCATTCCCGTTAGATGGAATATGACTATTTAAATGTTTTTGATATTTTTATAAAAATTCATTTAAAATATTGATATATAACAATACAAAGGATAGACAATGATTGAAGCTCTTCAACCCATTAAATTATTCTGCATCTACTATTTTGTTTTTATATTACATAGATTCTGCTACTTTTTTTTGTCATTTTGATGGCTTTTGATACTCTCAACTATGTATAAATAAAGGTTTAATGTATTATATATTTTTTCATGTTAGTAAAAGTTTTACTTAAAATAAATATTTACACCATGACTCAGAAATTTTGAATCCCTATATAGATCATTTTATGTGATTCCTGTAACTCCCACAGACATATAAAATCCTGTATGTAAAATATTCTACTAACTTTCTCTTAATAATTAGACATCACACTGCACCTCCAACTGATTTATAGAGTATTAGTAAATGTGCACACAAATCAGAGTGTGGACTGATTCTTTCTCCTTAAAAATTTAGGTTCATTTTGATCCTGTCACTGTTTTTATGTGGTCAAAATTTCCATGAATAGTTTGAAGTAAAGTTAATATTTATCATTGTGGTCAAAATTTCCATGAATAGTTTGAAGTAAAGTTAATATTTATCATTATGAGGCATAATTTGATGAATTAGGTTGAGACCATAGAATACACACACATACACACACACACACACACACACACACACACACACACACACACACACAGAAGAGAAACTTTAAAGACCACTTTTAAACTGTGATTGAAAATGATGTAGCATACAGCCTAAATGTAACATTTGAGAAAAAGGTATTTGCCAGACCATTCATATCAACTATATCTCTGTTGCTTTAGCCATGGGCGATAGGGAATCAGGGTGTGCTGATCCAACACTTAAGCTGGCTTGTAGCACCAGCTGGCAAGGACACTTTCTTTCACAGACCAATATTCAGGAACAAAGGTCTAGTCCCTAAGATAACTCAGGTAATCCTCCCTGAGAATCTTCCTACTTATCACTGGATATAGATATTACTTTATCTCACGTGAAATTACAGTGCTTGCTTGTTTTATTTCAAGAAGGTACACTTATAAAATAGTTTTGGAATGGTACAAACATTTTATTTAAATGGGTGACCCAAGCATGTTGGTTTAAATTAAACCACATGCTTGGGATATTCATGGAGCTACGTAAGGACTATATTTTATGAAAATGCAGGGTGCTGAGCAGCAAAATTTAATCTGTAGGGCACTTGTCCTCAGTCATGCGAGACAAGATGTATTAGCCTTGAATGGATTGCAGCAGTGCTACTTGAGTTTCTTTAATTTTCTAAACCAAGATTGTAAAAAGAATCAGTGGTATTGAATCCCAGTGGCTATGGCAAAAAGGCACTGCTCAGAGATAAAGAACAATTTATCTTCTGCTGTAAAAGAGAGCAGTTTTGGCAGACAGTAGAATACATCACAGTATAATATACTCTAGGAAGAGCATTACAAAATATGGATTTTTTTTCTTAAAAATTTAAACGTACTGATTCAGTATACTTTCCCCAATAAAAGGCAAATGATAGTGTTAATTGCAAATTACAAATATTAAAAATGCAAATTACAGTCTAGGAGGGCATAAGCATATGTTTTTATGAGACATTTTCAGCAATGATTCACAAAGAAGAATAATATTTCACTATGTAACTAAAAAACTAATTAAGCTTCAAATCTTTCACATATTACCACTATTAAATCAAATTGGGTATTGCCAAATTGGAATGGTGAGATTTTTGTTTTGGGGAGGAGATGTGTTACTTTTGATTTACCAGATTATAGTTTATGAACTATCATGATTATCATGTCCAGATTTTTTTATAAATGCCCAGGAACTCTAATATTTGATGGAAGGATTATTTCCTCTCAGTTTGCCATACTGCTTTTTATCTATGTAAAAAGTTCTTGAAGACCTGATTATGTCTCTCTTATTTATTATTTGAATTCAGTATCCCCATAATATTTAACATTTATTTTTTAAGGAAAAGAGTATTCATTTCTAGGGTATGTTTTTTGAGCTCTATGAGGAAGGAGACAAATACTTTTTCCAAAGTCATAGAGCTAGTATGTGATAGAACCACCACTTACCACTTTGAGCTTTAAGTATCTACTTAATTTTTTTGTACCTCACATAAAAGGAGTAAGTATACTTCTATAAGACAAGAGAAGCATTATTTTTTATCTGATTTTTCAGATAACTGAATATGTATAGTTTTTATTTTGCCTGTGTCACCAAGGTAACACTAATATTAAAATGCTTTATAATTATAAAACAAAACAAAAATGAGAGTTTTTTTGGTCTATCATTGCAATGATTTCATACAGAATTATCAAGAAAGCTCCAGTACATAAAAAAAATCTGATAATCAACAAAATATAATGTAATATAAAGTCTCAGTAAAACAGGCACATAATCCATGTCTTTAGTGTTGGTTTATCTGTGACTCAAAATGGAAAATTTAAGAACTACATTATTCAGTCACTTGTTCTTTGCATACATACTGCTCAGATTATTGGAAGCCAAGAATTGTAAAAAGAGAATCCTTAAAAGGTAAAAATACATTTTAAGGTCAGAGATATCATTTGATTCTCTTTCTAACTCTGTGTGAAGGATATTTTTTTCATGTAATATATTCCTTTATTCTTAGATTACATGGTATTATTTTATTACATAAAATTATATTTATATTGTTAAAAGTTCATTTTCAGTCACACACAGATGGATTCTAGAGCAAATGTAACTCTGAAACCATATCTACTATATGCCATTTAAATTCTTTAGGACTTAGCACTCTGCATCAACTCCAAGGGTTTACCATTATAAAGGCAAATTTAGGAATACAAAATCTAGGAATGATACTAAATTTATTAATGGTACTGGTACAAGGAGTTATTTCATTATTTTAATTCAATGACTATCACAATAAATTCCTATACAACATAAAGAAAAATAATACATACAAATTTCAATATTATGAAAATTTGATAAGAGTACAGAACCAGTAAATCCATTAAAACCATCAGGAAATTAAATCCATCACGTGAAAATGCAAAAGGAAGTATTTGAACACAATAAATAGCATTAATATTTGTTCAAATGTTCACCTCTCTTCCAACTTCTCTGAATGTCTGAAAACGGGCGTATTTCTTTATTAGACAAAGATAAATGTCACAGAGCTACAAGGTCTTGCTCTCTCTATATATACATATATCAGAATGATAAAAGGAATACTTTTATAAGCTTATTTTGTATAAAGTACTAATCAACAGGATGCAACAAATGAGAAGCTTTTATTCTTAATGGTAACATACTTTCTAAATAAATATTTAATTTGCCATCTAACTTTGAATCTCAGAAGTAGGGAAATTATCAGGAAGTAGAGTCAATTTCCAGAGCAAACATGTTTAGGAAAGTTGCCAAGATTCCCTAGCTGGTTCTCTTGAAAACATGATAGTCAATTATAGAACTCAAATAGGTTACAGGCAGGCTTATGCATTTGGCCTTCCAAGAAGATAGCTCACAAGGAAATTCACCATGAATTACACCAACCTCACAACAGAGATTGTTTTCTTCAGAATACAGGAAGCTGCTGGTATCATGGAAGCATCTGATAAACATGAAGATCTGGTCAGAATTTGGGCAGGTTCAGTTTGCCTTTCCTGGAGGGTTTTTTACATTTCTCTGGCTTCTCCTTCTTTTCTGAAGATTCTGATTTCATGACTACATGTCATGTGAATACCAAGAAGAACTTCTCAAAGTTCCTAATTGGCTCTTTATGTTTAATCAAAAGTTTTCACTGGTCCTAGCTCTTTTCATGTCTTGGAAGGCCATGCAAATGGGACCCAAACGGGGAATATGCTTACTATGTCATCTGCTATATGGAGTGGTCTATATGGGCATACAGCACAGCAACAGTGTCCATACAGTATATTTTATCTTATTCATTAAAGAGATTTCTTTCTCATACATGTATCTTATAGCATCTTTCTGTTAATCGTGACAATGAGGCACAGGGATTTATCAAGGACAGTCGTGGAACACTGCATCCAATATGCAAGCTTACCCACTATAATAGGCTAATGATGGCCTCAATGAAGGAGGCTCATTATTATGACATTCTTTAATAGCCACCACTGAAGTACTTTAGAAAAGTGAGTATATTGCTTTGAGGGTAAAGAGTTAATGCTCTTAATGTTGTTTATTCAATACTTCCTAATAATTTCACATTTTACCACTTGTGACTTTAGCAATCCATGCCTAATTTCCAGCACAGAATTTAGACAAAGTTTTTTTCCCAAGGGGTGGTAGGCCTAAACTGCTTCTGTATTTTTAGTTGCCAAGCATTATTTTTTTAATCTATATTAATTTTAGTTAAATTATTCTTCTAAGTTACAATAACTCAGATTTCATTTTTTATTATGTAATATAATATGTTAATTTAAAAGCTATCAATCTGACAAAGAGAAACCAAGATCTAAATCTTGGAGATAAAAGTGTGTTTTTCTAGAAACATGAAGAAAAGTATTTGTATATTTGTAAAAAGTCTTACAATATATACTCAAAGAACTTTTTTTTTTGGTTGGGGGAGAAAAATCTTAACACCACACAGCTTTATTACTCTATGTCATAACATTCAGGGATCAGACACAATGTGAAATTCCTAGAAATATGAACAGAATTACGAAGGACTGATACCTTTCATCGACACATTGTAAAATACTACATATCTTACCTGGACATTTAATTATAAGGTGTTACATACTGTGTCCTAAAAACCAACACGAAGCACTGTAATTTTGTTATTTTTGTTGTGATGGTGTTGATTTAAGTTTGAGAAAAACTGAGAGTAGTTATGTATTCATAACCCAAAGGTATTTCCAGCTTCAGCTTTCACCAAACTAGTGCCATCTTTCTCCCTTAGGTGCACCCACTCCCTGCCTTTTCCTTCCTCTAAATTATTTAAGTTGAGTATTATAAGGAGAAATATACAATCTAAAAAATTCATGTTATGCCAATGAAGGAAGCATTTTGGGGTGAAGTAGAGTAGCACAGAAAGATCTTAATAATGCTGTATTTGCTTTAAGTTTGAACTTTATTTTAATATTTATTTATTTTTGCCTTAATACATGCTGGAATTCTGAATAAAATATGCACCGACATGAAAATTATAGAAAAAATGCAATTTTGTACTTAGAAAAATAATCACTGATGGAGAGAAAATGACATACATGTAACTATAAAAAAATGATTTCTGGCAAATTGATATAATACGACATAGTCCCATAAGAAGACATTTTAATAATTGAGATTAAAATTAAAATTTTAATAACTTTTTCACTTCCCTGTGTTCCATATAGTAGTGGCAAGTAGATTTGAAACAACATGTAATTTGGGAAATTTAATCAGAAAACTTAACTATCATCAAATTTCTATCTCAGTAGAATGTTAGAAGATGTTGCATACACTTTGTGGTTATAATTATCCAGAAATTTTAGCAATGTTACCTGAATGTCACAGGAAATTGAATAAAGTACAAAGAGCTAAATAATATGGGTCTTTTATGTTGACCAACAATGTTTTATTGTTCCTTTTCTCAAATTAATTTAATTATTATAATGACAAAAACAGTAACCAAACGTTAGGAAATCTTATTTTTCAGTATTTAAAAAAACTATACCAGAAACTTACATTTAACATTTCAATTTATTCAGTCTTATTTTGAGAAGTATCATGGTTGAAAATAAAACCTTAATCAACAGATGTACTACTTTTATCACTTTGCTTTTAAACTTTAAAATAGTGTATTTTACATACTGAACTTTGCAATAATAACTACTTTAATCAATCACTTCACTATCTCTTTGACAAGAAAAAGTAGATTATTGTAGACTGAAGATTGAATATTTAAAAATGAGCTTTTTAAAAGCAATTATTCATACACTGATTAACAATATATAGTTATAAACCTGCCACTTCATTCACTAACATAAGGTCAGCCCACAGTCCAACATTTAGTAATGATAATTTCTAACTGTTGAAACTTTCTATACTTTCATCTACAATAAAAAAAGTCTTTTTATGGCCTTCTACATAATATCCCAATAAAGAAAAACATTTGGACTCCCAACCTACACATCTAAGAATAAAAGGCCACAGCAAAAGAGTAAATTAAAATATATTGCTCAAAAGTGTAGCAAGACACTTCTACATGTGGTAAGAGTCTATGACCTAAAAACAAAATATGACTTTTCCATAGCCACAGATTGAGTTAATTTAGATTCTTCATATCAAAAGCATATTTTGATGAAACCTGTTAAAATTCAATTCAGTATTTAGATTTCTATTCTTTGTTTTTAAGTGCTAGGGCTATTGCATTACACAACTCCATGAGGACCATTCACATTATATTCAATTTGAATGATAATCCTGGAACTGTTAAAAAAAAATGGTACCTTAAGTTCAAGTACAAAATTCGTAATTCAAATATATTTATTAAATAAAATGAACATAAAGATATGTAAGGAATAACTAGATCCTAGTGGTAAATTAATGTCATAATTTATCTCAAGCATCTTAAGCAAAATTGAAAAAGTTGTCTTTCTTTGAAGAGTATAATATGTCACTTCTGTCTTGGTTGCCAAAAATTCTATGATTGGTGGGAGGAAGATGCAGAGACGTCTGGCATTTCCCAACCTTCCCTTCTGGAGCTGGAAAAGTATCTCCACTTTTTAGATAGCTGTCCGTGGTTAAAATTGCAGTATTTCCAGAATCTCTCACCTGACTTTAGTGCATCTCCATACAATGGTGTTTCCAAGGGGTGCAGAGGAGTAGTCCATTCTCATATCAATAGGTAATTAAACAGGCAAGGGAAGGCTTATCTAGACCAGAGAGGTTGGGTGGAGGGCTCCTCTTCTGCAGCCTGGTCGTGACAGACACGCAGAAGTGGACAACTGCTTGTAAGAAATAAATTTTATTTCTCCCTTTGACTGATTTTTGGTTTCAAAGGTATTTTGCCCTGGGATTTTGCCCGGAAGTTACACTGTCTAATACAAGGACCACCTTTCTCAGCCTCCTTCATAACTAGGGGGCCACAGAGGACTCTGTTCTGGCCTAAGGACTGGAGGGGGAAAAAAGGTAGAGGACAATTTGTCTGGCAAATTGGGAGAGTGTATGACATTTTCCTTTCCTGTCCCCTTTTCTATTGGTTAGAATGAAATGCAATATTGGAACTGGAAAGACCGTAAGTCATGAGGTGACTTCAGGATAGAGAAGATACAAACCTTACCAACAACGTGGGAAGAGCCTGGTTCTGTGACAGGCAGGAATACCACTTCCTGGACCACCTACTTCTGGAAATGAATGTCTGACAGAAACCAGCTTCTATCTTTAACAACTGTTATCTAGTGTTTTCAGTTAAATGTATCATACATACTCCTGATATAGAATCAATTCAATTTGATTGTTCTTAAGGATACTCTGTTTCCATTTTATCATTTTCTTATTTTTTATCTTTTCCTACATTATGCTGTCTTTGACTAGCACAACAACTAGAAAAGTTTAGATAGCTCATACTAATGTAAAAAAGGAATTTGATAAATTTGGAGAAATTTACATCCTGCAAATTAACAGAGATGATTAAAGACATTGCTGCCTTACACTTAAATAGGCATGTAACATAAACTACAAAGTTAAAAATCAACCCAAATATTTGGAAGTTAAAGGCAGCTGAAGATTTTGATACCAATGTAAGATTGAGTGAGCATCACTTGGAGTTATAATAATCTTTCAACCAAAGTTTTCAATAAAGAATTAGTTCAGATTGATTGCATTTTATTTTAAAACTTATGTATTTTTCCACTTCTAAGTTGCTTTTAATTGTAAGATAGTAAGATCCTTCTTTTACATACTAGCAGTGATAAACCCCCTCTATGTACTATTATAAAATGACACAGCAATAATTTTATTGGAAATATGAATGGTTAATACCAGCTCTACTACTTCGAAATTTCTTTCACTTGGTCCAAAGGATCTGCCAATGATTCCTACCTTTATTACATTGTGTGGGAATGACAGACAATAATATTAATCATATTTCAGTAAAAACACATCATCAATTGATTGTATCTTCTTGTATTAGGTCTTAAAAAAGTATATGGCTGTAGCTTTAAAAGAAAATATATTAATTCCTTCAATATTGAATGTTTGGTTCCACTAATATCAAATTTATATCTTTCAGTCTTTTTTTCACATCTTCTGAGAATATAATAATCATAATTTCATTTCAACATCACATACTGCAATAGCTAAAGACATTTTAAAAGACAATTGAACACTACCCTTGTATCCTTTACAATGTAAATAACTCAAGTGAGGCGAGAAAAATATGAATAGCTTGGATGAAGTTTATACATGCACATTCAAGGACAAATATGTCATTACTAATACTTGAGTGACCACAGTGTAATATATTTTGGATTTTAAGATGTGTCATGATTTAAAAGATGTTAAAATGTGGGAGGGACAGTATCTTAGAATCAATGAAATGCAGGGTATGAGTACTTACTAAAAATAATTTTCTTTGTTTATGCTTAATGGTTGATTAAATTCATTTTACTAGAACACCTCATTTTTAATAGAAAAAACATGAGAAATTCAAATCAGAATGCTAAGAATTGCCAAATCCTCCAAACTTAATATGACTCTGGCCTGATCCTACCAAATATTCATATACGAAAATGTCAGATTAAGAACTAAAAATGTTAAAAGGCTAAAACTTCATTAAACAAAGTTACACATTGATAAATTTGTGATCACTAGAATTCTGTAAATGTCTACATAATGTTTTTCTTGATTATAATCACAAATACTACTCAATAGTTTCCTTATAAATGTCTTTATATTTTCTAAATACCCCATTTAATGAGAAAAATATCATTTCCTCTTTCCTTTTTTTTCCTCTCTAGCATGTGAGTTCTAAATAAGATCAAAATGGATTTTAGAAATAAAAAAATCTTTAGAGAAATAAGCTATAAGCCAATAAATGTTGACCAATCCATCCATTTCAGTCAATAGTCATCATCTCAGTGGAACTTCTGCATTTTTCAGTTCTCCAAGTAGTACTATGCGAAAAGGCAAGAATGTTGAGATTTAAGGGGGAAAAAATGTTGATGCTTGCTATCTTATAGCATGTGGATCACTCACAGTTCACAGCATGTGAAACAATGCAATCTGTGTTTCATATATCCAAGCTAAATGCATGCTGAATCCTTTCCAGTATTGTTCCAGTTGGGGTTACAAGGACAAAAAAAAAAATCTGTATAAAAAAGTCAAGGCAGTGTCAATGACTTATATGATTTATGCATACACATATAAATTATGGCTCACTGCTTACTTCAAAACCATTATACAGAATAATAAAAATTCATCTTTAATTTCAAAATGAGAATAAAATATTATGTAATTAAGTATGTTAGTGAGTTATAACCCCCAATCCTGATTTGTGAGAAACACTAAAAATATTTCCATTTTTCCTAGTATAGTTTGTCATGGCAAATTTAAAACAAGTTGTCAAATCTGTACAGACATACAGCAACACTTAAAAATAAAATTATATGCCCACTCTCCCACTTTTATTCAACATACTTCTGGAGGTCCTAACCATGGCAATCAGACAACAAAAAGAAATAAAAGGCACCCAGATTGGCAAGGAAGAAGTTAAATTGTCCCTGTTTGCAGAGGACATGATATTGTACATAAAAACCCCAAAGCATCCAATTCAAAACTACTAGATCTATTATATGAATTCAGCAAAGTTGCAGGATATAAAATTAATACACAGAAATAGGTTGCATTCCTATACCCTAATGATGAACTAGCAGAAAGAGAAATCAGAGAAACAATTCCATTCACAGTTACATCAAAAAGAATAAAACACCTAGGAATAAACCTAACCAAGGAAGTGAAAGACCTATACTCTGAAAACTACAAGACACTAATGAGAAAAATTAAAGAAGATACCAATAAATGGAAACACATCCTGTGCTCATGGAAAGGAAGAATTAATATTGTCAAAATGTCCATCCTGCCTAAAGTAATCTACAGATTCAATGCAATCCTTATCAAATTACCAACAGCATTCTTCAACAAACTAAAACAAACAGTTCTAAAATTCACATAGAACCACAAAAGGCCCCAAGTAGCCAAAGCAATCCTGAGAAGGAAGAATAATGCTGGGAGGATTATGCTCCCTGACTTCAAGCACTACTACAAAGCCACAGTAATCAAACAATTTGATACTGGCACAAGAACAAACACATAGGTCAATGGAACAGAATAGAAAGCCCAGATATAAACCCACACATATATGGCCAATTAATATACAATAAGGGAGCCATGGATACACAATGGGGAAATGACAGTCTCTTCAACAACTGGTGATGGCAAAACTGGACAGCTACATGCGAGAGAATGAAACTGGATTATTGTCTAACACCAAACACAAAAGTAAACTCAAAAATGGATCAAAGATCTGAATGTAAGTCATGAAACCATAAAACTCTTAGAAGAAAACAGGCAAAAACCTCTTGAATATAAACATGAGCAACTTTTTCCTGAATGCATCTCCTGGGGGAAGGGAAACAAAATAAAAAATGAACAAATGGGACTACATCATGCTAAAAAGCTTCTGTAAAGCAAAGGATACCATCAGCAGAACAAAAACTCATCCTACAGTATGGGAGAATAGATTTGTATATGACATATCCGACAAGGAGTTAACATCCACAATATATAAAGAACTCACACACCTCAACACCCAAAAAAGCAAATGACCCTATTAAAAATTGGGGAGAGGATATGCACAGACACTTCTCCAAAGAAGAAATTCACATGGCCAACAGATACATGAAAAGATGCTCCACATCACTAATTATCAGGGAAATGCAAATTAAAACCACAATGAGATATCACCTTACAGCAGTTAGGATGGCCATCAATGAAAAGACAAGGAGCAACAAATGCTGGTGAGGATGCAGAGAAAGGGGAACTCCTACACTGCTGGTGGGATAGGAAAATAGTTCAACCATTGTGGAAAGCAATATGGAGGTTCCTCAAAAAACTAAAAATAGAAATACCATTTGACCCAGGAATTCCACCCCTAGGAATTTACCCTAAGAATGCAGAGGCCAGTTTCCGAAAGACATATGCACACCTATGTTTATCACAGAGCTATTTACAATAGCCAAGAAATGGAAGAAACCTAAGTGTCCATCGGTAGATGAATCAATAAAGAAGATGTAGTATATATACACAATTAATATTATTCAGCCATAAGAAGAAAACAAATCTTACCATTTGTAACAACATGCATGGGGCTAGAGGGTATTGTGCTCCGTGAAATAAGCCAGGCAGAGAAAGACAAGTACCTAATGATTTCACTCATCTGTTGAGTATAAGAACAAAGCAAAAACTGAAGGAACAAAACAGTATCAGACTCACAGAACCCAAGAATGGACTAAGAGTTACCAAGGGAAAGGGACTGGGGAGGTTGAGTGGGAAGGGAGGAAGAAGGGGTAGAAGGGGCATTATGATTAGCACACATAGTGTGGGTGAGGGTTCAGGGAAGGCAGTATAGCACAGAGACAACAAGTAGTGACTCTATAGCATATTACTACACTGATGGACAGTGACTGTAATGGGGTATGTAGTGGGGACTTGATAATGAGGGGAATCTAATAACCACAATGTTGCTTATGTGAAGGTATATTAATGATACCAATACATAAATAAATAAATAAATAAATAGAAAAAATAGATGTAATTTAAGACAATGTTAGATGGTTCCTGACAGCTTTGCTTTCAAGATCTTTTATTTATTTTTTTTATTAAAAGTAGTCCTTCTGAGAAACAGTGCTCTGAGTGACTTGGACCTTTTCTTTAGGAATTCCCACTACTATGCATTTGTTAGAATATTTTTAGTGTTATAAATCTTTCTGCTCTCTTCATGGATGTGCTAAAGTCATTTTGTGTTTGCCTGCCCAGCATCCATAAAGCCTTCTTTTCCTTGCTACCCCTCTAGTTTTCCTTTTATGGAATGAGTCTTGGTGGAACTGCCAATCATGGTGACCCTTCCTCCTCCCCTGACCTAGAACTGGACAGAAGATCCAAATGATGTCAGTCAGACTCTCACTGGAATTTGAGGCTTTTAAGTGGAGTGACACAAGACCTGAAAATAGCTAAAGCTGATTCATCCCAATGGTGGAAGCCTAAAGAAAAAGATGTCTTGCTACTTTATTGCCTGGTTTTGCCCAGATTCTGCCCTTTCCAAGATCTACTGATCAGCTCCTGATTTAAAGCTGTGGGCTAACCTTACCTTTGAACAAATCCCTTTATTTTTGATAAAATTAGCCAGAGTTGGTTTCTGTTACATGCAACCGTTGATAGAGTCATACGTATGAAGTCCGATTTAAAAAGAGTTAGTGCTAATGCCAGGAAATATTGCTTGGGATCAACAAAACAATGTGGAAATAAAGTCATATTTGTAGTGTTAAAAAAATAAAAATAAAAATAAAAATAAAATAAAATTATATGCCCTTGTGAAATAAAATATGAAACAATAAGCAAATTTGAAGATGTGTTGATGATAGGAATAGCTTAGTGCTTGAATATGGAATCTATTTTACTGCAAATATAGGATTTTCCTGCCACAGGATCATAATTGGGAAGAAAATGAAAACATAATTTTCTTTTTGGAAAAAAAAATACATTGCTAATGGGTAATTTAAAAGTGATTTTTGATTTAAAGTACCAAAGTTTAACTTGCAGAGGCAAGATTCCCTGAGTGTCTCTCACTTCTTGATTCTCAACCAACCCACTTGCTGATATTAGGTCTCCAAACTCTACAATCACTACCTACTTGAATTTTCAGATATGGGGAGACCAAATTGTGTTGACATACACAGCAAAACTTTAAGAGCCTGAAGAGTGAGGGGCTGCCTCTCTGGATGCCATCTACTAAGAGATTTCCTTGAAGGTAACACTGGACCAAACAAATGCTAAAACTGTATACTCAAGTCTTGTTACATGTCTGTTAAACTGCAATTAGAACTTGAATCTCTCAGTCTTCTCGTATTTTTTACATTCACAATCCTTTGCTTTTTTTAAAACAATTTAAGCTTCATACTAGAGTGATACAGAACAGATGATTTTTGTTAATTAAAAAATACTTGAATTCATTTACTTGATTTTCAAAACAATGCAGATACTATATTACTGAATGCTTAGTATGTGTCAGAAATGATTCCAGATGCTGGGGATATAGGAATGAATAAGATATCTCTTCTTTCATGGATGCATGGTTTAGTGGAAAAGATAAAGAACTTCATAACTAAGTCTAATATCGTGTGATATGATAAGTGTTATGCTAGAAGAATGATTAAATACAATGTGAGCACAGATGGCATGATTAATTCTGTGGAGGAGGAAGGTCAGGCAATCTTGTGAGTGTGTATGGGAAATGCTATTTTTAAAGCATCAAGTACACATTATTACCAGATGATTATACTTGAGTCTTGGCACAAACCTATTTCTGAAAAATGTTGCACACTGTAAGAAGGAAACAAAAATAACTTCAACTTGTGAAAATATCTGAACCAACGGCAACACTGAATTTTCAAGAAATAACAGTGTCCTAAAGTTCACTGCACGCAAGTGCACAGTGATATTAACCTTGGTGTGTTACAGTGTCTCATAGTTTGATGCTATTGATTTGACTTGCTATCTTTCTACATTAGCCATTTTAACCTTATTTAATGTCCACATTTTTCAGAGAGCTAGTCTTGACATTTTACTTTGTTCTCACTCTACAAGTTGACTCTTTTTTCAGTACATAGGGATGACTAATGAGTTAGAGACACAAGAGGCTGGGCCCTCTTAGCAAGGATAATCATTAGAGAGAAGAGGGAAAACGAGTCATGTTACATTTTATGACCTCAAATGTCATTTACATTTTCACCTATGAAGGTATAATACTACAGCTAGTGTTTTAAAGTGACTTATGTTTATTTACTGTTAGTGCAAAGAATTTCTAAAAAATGCTTCTTAGTTTGTGTCTCTTTTATTTTTGCTTGAAGGCATCAGGATATATAACATTAGCCCTCTTTCTGAACTCATATGGTATCCTCACCAACCTCAAAATACTTTAAGAGATATATGTAGGATTAGGTATAAAAATGGACATATAAGTTTTAATGTAAAGTGAGTTTTGTACAAGTTAAAAATTAATTTACACTATATTTATGTTCATTATTCCAAAAATGTTTACTATATGAGAAAAATGAAAAATTTTAAGACACTAAATATTTTAATGATATTACATAAACAAAAATAATTCAATAATTAACAAAAATAGCATATAAATTGATCACTTTTATATTAACCAGATATTGTAAAGTCAAGATAAAGAATTTAAAAAGTATATAATACATATATTTACAAATGAATGTGTCTAAGAAAGCCATTAGAAAAAAACAGTAAATGTTGTGCCAAAATTAAGGTTGTACGAGTATACTACTAGGAGTTATGCAAAATTTGTCCTTATATTAATTTTCTTACATGAATTTTTAATAAATATTTTACATTAGTTTTAATATAAGTAATTGACTCAGTAGTATGCAATTAAATACTTTCTTAAAGAAGTGGAAACCTCCTTCTGAATAATAGCATATGTTACTTACTATTTTTAATAGTCTGTGGACATCTTACCTGATTGTTCTACCTGCATGATTAAAGCCCCAAACATCATCTTTCCTTATACTCATGGTTTTTATGATTATCCAGTTCTTTAAATATTTCCTATGTTGTGTCTATGAGCCAGAATAGGAAGATACGATATTTAATATTCACTTGGAATCAAGCACTTGTATCTCATAAAGATTATGACTAGGGAGATTTACTAAACTTCTATATAAAAGTAAACTTTAGAGTGGCTAAAATTACTGAGAGGACAAAGTAAGGGTAAGGATGGGGATGTACCTAGTTTTATAAAAGGAAGGAAACAGAACAACAACCACCACCAAAAACAACTACGAAGAACAAAAACTGGAGTGGGAGGAAAAACAAGAACCAGAACAATGAATCCTGAAGACTAATGAAGAACATACAGAGATATATTTTTAAAATAAGGGTTAGTTTTCAAAAGTGTAGTTATTACAAGCATATATAAAGGTAGGAAGAATATGTTATTACACATAAGCATCAGGACAATGAAGAATTGAAGACATGTATTATTAGCAGGTGTTTAGGACCAAAAAGATGAAAAATAATATCCTGATATAATTGTCTGTAAAAAGAAAGAAGTAAGATGTAAGATACAAGTTTGAGAAGAGAAAAAGGCAAAACTAACTAAAGTAAACTAAACACAAAACCAAAATAGGGACTCCTTAAGCAAGTTTAAAATAGCTAAGGAAACAATGCTTTCAAAAAGCAAGTGTTATATAAGAAAAGAATGTGGAATAAAGTATACATTCACAGAGTATAATGCCAGAAAATAGTTCGAAAGGGGCTAGAACAGAGACAGAGCATATAGTAAAAAAACTGTATTGTGCTTTCACAGGGAGGCCTTTGATCATCTAATTCCTAAGAAATTGAAGTCATTTTTTGAGACAGAAGAAATGGAAAAAGGGAAGCTCATAAATTAATATTTAAAAGAGCTTTTGTGGATAAAATAATCAGAAAGAGTGAACACATTTTCACAAAACCAAATCATTGATAAAGTGCCTATTAAGAATTCCTTTATATTAAACTGATATTATATATGTTGTGCTTTTACAAATATTTGATAAATATTTTACAAATGTCAAAAATGTATGGAGCCCAAGATCAACAAAATACTAATTTGGTACTTTGTTCAGGAAAGTTGGTTTTTGGGAAAATGTTGAGATATAATGGATTTGATATGCCATTCTGTTCAGTGTTTGGCTATGGTCATCTCTTGAAAATATTTATTAAATAATTGTCAATTAAAATCCCTGGGATTAAAAAAATAATAATTTATTGGGAAATACAGCTAACTACTTTTTAAACAATAATTTACATTTGCATATATTTTAGAAAATGTTTATTCTATTGGTTAATATACTTGAGAGCAAACTAAAAACTCCCCTTAATAAAAATAATTTTCAATAATTTTACTTATTATATTGTTGAATCAAATGTGGAGGTCTAATTAAAATAAAGAGAACTATAAGTAACTTGAGATAACTTGATTTGACTGTAAATAATTATGTGTGATCTGGGAAATGCTGATATCTCTATTCTTCATCTATAAAATAGAGATCTTAGCCATTACCTGGGCATATATTCTGCATTAAAGAACACAGAATCTAGCATCCATAGAATGAAATGAAATGGAATTTATATTGTGTGTGTGTGTGTGTGTGTGTGTGTGTGTGTGTGTGTGTGTGTGTGTATGTATATATATCTTGGCAAACTAGGTACACTGATATAAATTTCAAATATTAGTTTATATAATTCTAAATGTCAAAGTACAGATAAACCAGAACAAGTATGCCTTTAGTTCCATGTCAACATATTTCTGTTACATTGTGATAAGTTTCTGTTATTAAATCTCTGAATAGAAATTGGATTTCATTTTATTTTACATTAAATTTATTTAATCAAATAATGAACTGAAGTTCGTAATTTCAGCTCTCTACAGAATTCTGTAGATATTTTTTTATTCCCAAATAATTTTTATGTAGCAGGGCTTGAATATTTAGGATAGAATTTCTAACAAGGCTACTTTAGAAAGATAAGAATTGATATTTTTTAAATGATAGGGCATATTACAATAAAGTGTATTATAATTAATTAAAGAACATCGCCTTAAAAGAACATGGCTTACTTCAGTAATGAGAAAACTTTTTTTTTTATAATAGTCCATAACAGCCTCCTGAGGCAACCTTACTTCAAATAGAAATGTATTACTATTTTCTTTGACAGATATGCACCAATTTAAAGGTTTTCTTTAGTTAGGCTATTCTAATTATTTATATATTCCAACAAAGTGCTGGCTATTTTATATTCAATGGCACTAGAAAGTAATTTGATATGTATGATTACAAGATACAAATTAAGCAGTCAAGTTCTGTCTTTGATAAACTATACTGCCAGAATTTTAAAAACAATGGATGATTCACCAGTTAAAAATACCCATTACTAAAAAAACAAAACAGTGTAAGTTGCTTGTCTTTTCCCCCACAACATAATCATTGTCATTTCTATAGTTCTCGAAAAATTTTTTTATTTATCTTGTTAATATTTAAAATTAAATGAAAAATAAATGCATGTATATTGGAGTAATTGGGCATTGTTCTTTTCAGCCAAGTTTGTGGAGATTTATCTCTCCAATATCAAGAGAGATTTAAAAATCTTTTTCTTTTTATTTCACTCCATTTATTTTTTCTAATTTTTTTCCCTAAGTAAATATTGAAAGCATGGACTCTGGAGTTAAAGAGAAATTTCTTAATCTCTCTGCCTCAAGTTTCCTCATATATAATAGAAGGATAATGGAAGTACTAACTTGATAGATATTTTTATTTATTTTTTATTTAATTTATTATTTTATTTTGGTATCATTAATATACAATTACATGAACAACACGTGGTAACTAGATTCCCCCCATTATCAAGTCCCCAACACATACCCCATTATGTGGTCATCTGTCCATCAGTGTAGTAAGATGCTGTAGAGTCACTACTTGCCTTCCCCGTGCCCTCCCCACATTATGTGTGCTAATCATAATGCCCCTTATTCCCCTTCTTCCTCCCTTCCCATTCACCCCTCTCCAGTCCCTTTCCCGATTGGTAACTGTTACTCCATTCTTGGGTTCTGTGAGTCTGATGCTGTTCTGTTCCTTCAGTTTTTGCTTTGTTCTTTATACTCCACAGATGAGTGAAATCATTTGGTTCTTGTCTTTTACACTGAGCACAATACCCTCTAGCCCCATGCATGTTGTTGCAAATGTTAGGATTTGTCTTCTTCTTATGGCTGAATAATTCCATTTTGTATATGTACCACATCTTCTTTATCCATTCATCTACAGACGGACACCTAGGTTACTTCCATTTCTTGGCTACTGTAAATAGTGCTGCGATAAACATAGGGGTGCATATGTCTTTTTGAAACTGGGATCCTGTATTCTTAGGGTAAATTCCTAGGAGTGGAATTACTGGGTCAAACGGTATTTTTATTTTTTTGAGTTTCTATTTCTATTTCTAGTTTTTGAGGAACCTCCATACTGCTTTCCACAATGGTTGAACTAATTTACATTCCCACAAGCAGTGTAGGAGGGTTCCCCTTTCTCCACATCCTCGCCAACATTTGTTGTTGTTTGTCTTGTGGATGTTGGCTACCCTAGCTGGTGTGAGGTGATATCTCATTGTGGTTTTAATTTGCATTTCCCTGATGATTAGTGATGTGAAGCATGTTTCATGTGCCTGTTGGCCACCTGAATTTCTTCTTTGGAGAACTGTCTGTTCAGCAACTCTGCTCATTTTTTAATTGGATTATTTGCTTTTTGTTTGTTGAGTCGCATGAGCCTTTTATATATTTTGGATGTCAACCCCTTATCAGATATGTCACTTATGAATATATTCTCCCATACTGTACAGGATGCCTTTTTGTTCTACTGATGGTGTCCTTCACCGTACAAAAGCTTTTTAGTT
This sequence comes from Manis javanica, assembly GCF_040802235.1. Taxonomy (NCBI): domain Eukaryota; kingdom Metazoa; phylum Chordata; class Mammalia; order Pholidota; family Manidae; genus Manis; species Manis javanica. Next base: position 59,639,962 of record NC_133159.1, read on the forward strand.
TGATATAGTCCCACTTGTTCATTTTTGCTTTTGTTTCCCTTGACTGGGGAGATATGTTTATGAAGAAGTTACTCATGTTTATATTCAAGAGAGTTTTGCCTACTTTTTTTCTAAGAGTTTTATGGTTTCATGACTTACATTCAGTTCTTTGATCCATTTTGAGTTTACTTTTGTGTATGGAGCTGGACAGTAATCCACTTTCATTCTCTTGCATGTAGCTGTCCAGTTTTGAAAACACCAGCTGTTGAAGAGGCTGTCATAACTTGATAGATTATTATAAGGAAACATTGTATGTTATAGCATCTAGAACTGCGTCTTTCAGATACATACTAAGTAGTCAGTAAATGGTAGCTATAATAATAACAATTACTATTTCAGGATATTTTCATTTACTAACCAAACCACAGAAATGTAATAATTACTGGCTTGCATTTGATATATTAGGTCCATTATTCACTTTAATATAATAAAGTTCATGTAATGGAGGAATGAACTAGATCTTGGAAGACATCCTAAACTCAGAGTAACAGGAAGGCTTACTTTTTATTATTTAATATAGCAGTTCTCAAACTGATCCATAGACACCTGGAAGTCACTGAGTCTCATTTATTCCATAAATAAAAATGTAATTAAGAGACATTGCTTGGGTTTTTTACTATGTAGAAATTTGCAATGATACTGTAAGAATACTTGGAACTTTAACAATAAACAAGATAGTGACATGGTATGTGCCACTGAGTTGAAAAGAATACAAAAACTTTTAGTGCACACATTTTTTAATATTCTAGGTGGTGAAATGAAATACAAAAGGGCTTCTGTTACATTTGGAATTGCAGTGGTTGACTCAAAAAAAGCACTTGGGTGATTGTTTCAGATGTAAGCTGAATTAGTCACATTTTTCATGGAATACCATTTTTACTTGAAGGCATAACTGATGGAAAAATCAAAGTTATACAGAGTCAAGATTTGGGTAGACAGACATTTGCTTGGAAATAAAGCACTACCCTTCACAACAATAAGCCACAAAAATAAAAATGTATGACATCTTAATTCTACCACGATGAGCTTGAGAGCTTTCAAGTTCTCATACTATTTTTTAGATAATATTGGTGGTGATATTAACAAATATGATTCTTTTCTAATACTGTTTAATGTAATTGCAGAATATGTGCATAAGTCAGTGAACCAGCATTTTCTAATTGACCAACACATGATCTTACAGATTCAAGCATGGATAAAGATGCACTCAAAATGCTGGGTAAACCAGTGGCTTTTATTGTAACAGAGAACAAAAAGGTAAGTGATAGGGTTTGATATTCCACATTACAATTAATCATTTCAAAAACACCACTTGTTGAGTTTTGGTGTAGTATAAAAGAAGAATATCACAATTTTCTGAAAAGGCTCTTAATGGATTCATTCCTTTCAACACTATATTTGGTAAGGCCAGGTGTTATTTCTATACTCAATCAAATATCATACTATCAAAGACTTCAGAATCAGAATGAGAATCCAGCTGTCTTCCATTAAGGCATACATTAAGGAGACATGCAGAAAAGGTAAGACAATGCCATTCATCTCATTTTAATATAATATATATTATGATTTTATAATAATATTTTAATATGCAATGGGTTTAGTTTTGTTATAAATGAATTTATAGTAAATATTTTTAATATCTCAATTTTAATTTCTAGTATAAACATTGATAGCTATTAACCATCTAAACAGAACTTCTCTGGTGTTCTAAGTACTGTTTTTTAATGAAAGTAACTTTATTTTATCTTATATTTAATTAATTAAATCTATAATTAAAACTCCAAGCTAATTTTTAGAAAAATTAATTTTTTTAAATGTATACCACAAATAATAACTCCAGGTTTGGCTTTTACAGAAGGACCATAAAGAGAGCCTTTTTTCTTTTCGAAAAATATTTTTTAACTTTATTAAATATGAGTTTTTTGCCCAATAATACTGCTAAAGCTTTATTTGCCTTGCTATCATGTTGTGCTTTGAAATAATTTTTTATCAGCAATTCTTATATCCAGTGTGGCAGATGGCTCATAGGTTAGGTGCCTGAAATGGCAAGACCAAATTAAAATATTTGGCTGGAATTTATCTCAGGTAGCCAAGCTTTGTGTTGGGCAGGTGGACACCAAATTTATCAAAAACTCAACAACTGAGATTCTTATAATCTAGATCACTACTTATTATTCACCCTAAATTGCATTCTTAGCATTTAGTTGTTTATAGATTCTTCTATCTTAGCAAGTAGAAAAAAAATGAATTGATAAACACAATAGTCACATGGAAACCATGTGGAAGGCAATACATATGACAGCAGAAAAGATCAAATAAGAATTTTTAAATCCTTCCATTCATACAACAAAATATAATGAATATAAGAAAGAGAAACAAGATTGGCTATGAGCTAGATAAAAAGAAATATAAAATATCCCCACTTCCTAAAACTTATAACATTTTAATGTGAATAAGACTTACCTTGTTGTCATAAAAAGTACAAAAAAAAAAGTCTTTAAAAGAGAGACCATATGATGTATCTGGTGTATGGTTGGTCAGGACTAATACCCATGAAGAAAAACAGTCAGAGAGGACTCCATAAGAAAGTGAAATGAGGTAGGCAGTCAGGGAGGTGATGGAATGGAGGGCGGAAGGAAGGGTGGCAGGGCATTTAAGGTCAATAGGCATGGTCAAAGACTTGAAAATCAGGATAATTCTGATGGACAGAAATAAATCTTGCATCTTTCTGATCACACTGTCGAGAAAGTTAATGACTACATTCTAAAATTCTAAAGCTTGAATATTAAATTTAGGCAGATGTTCATATTATTTTCTGGCAATTTAATGGGGGAACAGAAGACAGAGTGGGCATATTATGGAAGCAAGGTACAATTCACAAGAATAGATGATGAGATATTCAGTGTTTATGGAGCCAGATACAGTTTTGTCCTATTAATCTTTGTAAAATGTTTGAAAAAACTGACTCAGCATTCCAGATGCTTAGAAGGTCACTGTGCTATTGTTGTTCTTCCCAACAGAAGGTACACATTGACCTGACATGGTGATAGATTATGCAGTTTATAAATATCTTTAATAAAAAGTTGCATATTAGGTATCACCAAGACATTTATGTACATCATTCATAAAATAATACTTTTACTTAAATTCAAATCTGTAGTTAATACAAAATATTAAATCACCTCCCCATGAGAAAGAATGCTGCTATATTATATTATGTGAGGAAGGGAATATTGAAAATGAAATTTTCCAAACATTTTTAAATGTCGTCAGTCAAGAAGTTTACAAACATTGCTCATCTTATAGAAGACTTCATTTAGTGAAAACTTTTTTAAATGTATGTTTTCATTTTATACTATGAATCTTTATTTTCAGAGACAAGTATTTCTTAATAAAACATAATTACAAAGTAACTTGGAGTTCCACCAACTTCTACAAATTTGTCACGTAAAAAAACTCTTCCTGTTATCACAGAGAAGGAATCCAAATTTACAACCATTTAAATTCACAAATGCACATAAGCACCAATGTCAGAGCTAGAAATGGCACTCTCCCCTCAGTGAAGCCCCCTCTTCTCCACACACGATGTTCTCCTTCCACACACTCACACCAAGCTTACCACTAAAACAGCACTCATTATACATATGGAATAGAATTTGCCCAAGTACATGTTTTCTCATACCATGATATCCTTGAGGGATAGGATCTGTATTTGGCAGTAGATATTCAACAACTTTTTTCTTAAAAGAATGAGTTATTGTTGCTAGGGCAATAAAATCATTACAAAAAAACCCCAGGTGAATAGTCACTTTTGAGACAGTGAAACATTTCTCATTTATTTATCATGTATATTACTTGTAACAAATAATTTTGGTTGTACAAATAGAAATGACATTGATGACAGTTACCTGCATTCCCTTGCTCTAAAGATAAACTGCTTTTATGATATTTTCATTTGATTTCTATCTACCTATTGATTAAGGCACAAAATTCCATTAACTATATTCCTACAGAAGCCTTCTGTGTACATAGCATTATTTTGAGTACCATTCCCATGTTACCATTAATAGTCATTGTGACTATCTACAGTTTGATTTTACTAATAAATTCCATTGCTTTAAAACATGTGACAACTGTCTATAGTTACCTGTAATTCTCATTAAATTACAGAAAAATGAATTTAAAAAAATCTTACCTTTGGCAAAACTATTTTTTTAAGAGAAAAACAAATTCATTACTCTATCCAGTTTAATAAAGTAGAATTCAAATAGTAGAAAAGTTTAAGTACAAAACAGGCTTTTTTAAGACATATGCACTCATATGTTTATTGCTGCACTATTTGCAATAGCCAAAATATGGAAACAACCTAAGTGTCCATCAATAGTTGAATGGATAAGGAAGATGCGGTATATATACACAATGTTATATTATTCAGCAATAAAGAGAAAAGAAAGCCTCCCATTTGATTTGCAACAACAGTGGATGGATCTAAAGGGTATTATGATCAGTGAAATAAGCCAGGCAGAGAAAAACAAACACCATGTTATTTCACTTATTTATGGAGTATAAAAACAAAGCGAAACAGAAGGAACAAAACAGCAGTAAACTCATAGATACTAAGAAGAGACTAGCGGTTACCAAGGGGGAAGGGTTGGGGTGGAGCGGAGGAAAGGTGGAGGGGATAAAGGAGCACAACAATTTGTAATCACAAATATAAGTTGGGATGGTAGTACAGCATGGAGAATACTGTAAATGATTCTGTAACATCTTATTACATTCATAGATAGCAATCACACTAGAGGGGGTGAGGATTTAATAATACGGGTAACTGTTGAACCACTGTGTTGTATACTTGAAGCCAACATAAGATTATATGACAATGACACTTCAATTTTTTAAAAAATAGGCTTTTTTCAGGAAATAAGGACAATATAATAGAATCATGAGATTTTGAAAATTGAAGAAACCTCAATCCAGCATTTTCCAACTTTCTTTTTTTGTGGAACTTTAACATTTTCAGATGTAGGTTTTAAAATAATAAAATATGCCTTGATAAAATAGTTGGTAAACATGGCATATAGTGCCACTTTGGAAATTAACTTTAAACACTGACATACTGAAAACCATAAAATCCTAAAGTGTTAGTTTTGCTTAAATGAAGTCATTATTTGATTACTGAGACCTTTCCCATCATGACTATAAATACCTAGTTTTCCAAAGCACCGTTTGTGATACAAAGATGTAGTCTGTCATAGTCATAAATCATGGCTTCAGAATGTGTGACATTCTCCCACTTAGAGGTGGGGCCTATTTCCTCATACCTTGAGTCTGGATGGACTTGTTATTTGTCCAGTAAAATAAGTTGTGATGACCTGTGTGATTTCTGAAGCTAAGTCCTAAAAGACCATGCAGTTTCAGCCTGGTTCAAACAAGAAGCTCTCTCAGAAACTCATCTGCCATCCTTGAAGAACCCCAGTTTCAAATGGAAATGTCACATCTACACAATTTAGTCAATAATCTCAGCTGTTCCCAACGTTTGAAACATTCTAAGCCAGTTATCAGACGTATGAATGAAGATGTGTCTAGATTAGTATATCCAAGAGAATATTATGTGATGATGAAAATAAACATATATGCACTTTCCTATAGGTTAGCCATCAGGCACATGTGGCTGCTGAGCATTTAAAATATGTCTACTATGACTGAATAACTGAATCATTAATTATATTTAATTTTAATTAACATATTAATGTAAATTTAAATATAAATACAGGCTACTCTACTGGACAATGGGCAGATAATTCTAGGTGCAGCTATTTGAATAATCCTCTGCTGACTCACTAGAGATCATGGAATGAAAGCAAGTTGTCCTGATTTATCTTGTTCAAATTCATGTACCATGAGCATTTCTGAATTACTCCGAAAAGTTTAATTTGTCATGTAGCAACTGACAAATGAAACAGAATTCCAACTTCTTAAGTATTACAGACAAACAAACTGAGGTCCAAAAATTGTGCTTTGCACAAATGTCCATGACTGGTTTGCTAAAAAGCTCGAAATATAATGCAGAAAAGTGAGATTTCAAAATCTTATAAGAAATGCACTCATTGGATTATAAATTGTTAAACATGGTAACCTAAAATCTATGAGTGATAGTTCTCTTCTATATAATTCATTTCTGAAACATACTATAAGATTATAAGGGTGACTATAATTCAATTAGTCAAATAAAGATCCTACCTACTTTATTATACCTTCTTCCCTCAAAAAAGCAAAAATTTGAAATAGAATTACTTGCATACAAATTATAACACTAAATAGCAAGTGATATATATTTGCTAAACACTGACCAAAAAAGGTAACATTACAGTAATTCTGATACTCCTTTTCTCACCTCTCAAAAAACTGTTGTGATTGGCTTACCAATTAAGGACTCAATAAAGTTTATTAAGTGAAATATGTTTTTTTCCATTTGATGTATTCAGTATATAGGTTAAGAGTATCAGAGAATAATTACCAACAGAAATCCATGGTATTCCCATATCTGGCAGTTTGACAGCTTTGTTTTGGTTTATATTCCCCAAGGAGAGTCTCAGCACCAAAACACTGATGTACACTGCAGCACTTTTCTGACTAATTATTAACAATGCAGACCCTCCAGTTAATCAGTTCATTCTCACAGTAAGAGTAGCCTTCAGTTTTAATTCATTATGCAGATAAATGATAACATCACAGCTTTACAATTGGCTTTAATTAAAAATATTTTTGACAAAGATTAGAAGACTACTGCACAACTGCACATATGTATACCAAATAGACAAGCAAAGTTTCTGTCCCTCAAGAACTCAGGCTTTCATTGATGTATGCATTCAACAAAATTTTCTACATTTTGAAAAGGAGATTCCTCTTTAATGACATTTACCTTCAAAACAATGTCAGTAGGAATGACCCTGTAAGGAAAACTGGTTAGGAAAGCCATCAGTGCATTGACCTTTTTTCCTAACCAATGGCCTGGTTATTTGAAATGTATTAAAAGGAGGTGGGAAAGTTGAGGATGCTATTTAAAATGGGGTTAGGGAAATTCTCTGATGAAATGCCTTGAGTATTTGCAAGAAGAGTTTCATTTAGGGGATAGACAAATGCAATTTCACTGAATTATGTGTTCTTCACATGTAATATTTTATGTAATTCTCGTAACTTCCCATGAAGTAGGTTCCATTATTAAAGTTCCTATTCAACATATGAATAAATGCAAGCTTACATGATTAAATAACTTGCAACTTGCCAAAGGTTATATACGTAGTGTATTACAGTCTGAATTAAGACATTTGTCTTTTTACAGGGCTCATGCACTAATGCTATACTTGAAAAGTCTTATTATTTATATATCAAAGATAAAAACTATTTTTTAATATATGTAAAATTACTTATGAAATGTTGACTTTATAAAGAAATTATTCATCAAAATTCTCATAGCATTCATACCCTTTGCCATGCAGATTATTCTTTCAACAGAAATAGCTAACAGGAATAAAAATTAAGGAAAATATATAATTAAACTAAGACTATTCCTAAATATTTGTCAGTTACAAATTTACATATTTATAAACATATATATTCAATACCATTAACGGACATCTAGTATTTTCTTACTAGTAAAATTGTAATAGTCTACCTTGCTCAGTAATTTTTATTTCTTTTTCACAAATGATCATTTCTAAAATATCCTCATGTAGTTAGTTAAGGTGCAACAAAGAGAAGAAAATCAGCTCTTGGGCAGAATGATTACTCTTCATAATAATGATGATAAAATTTAATTCAGATCACTCTTAGTTTTGATTCAAAATGATTTTGTTTGATTTCAAGAGAATATGTTTTTGAGGGTTTATAGAGTTAAATTAAAATTTAGAAATACATTTGGAGAAATGGACTTAGCAAGGAAAAGTACATTGTAGAATAAGAGGTGAAATTCAGAAAAACTGTAATTTATGGATTAATTGTATCATAATCTAGTCATAAATATTGCTTGAGTGGGAGTGACAGAATAAAGAATCCTCAAAATATTTACTGGCTTAATCAGAATCTAAACTTTTATGGAAATGGGTATTTATGTTAAGCATCACTAAAATAAAATTACAATGGATTTTTATTATTCAAAAGGAACATTGTTAGAAACAAAGTTGTAGACATATTAGAAAATATTATTTTACTATTGTAGATCTTTTAAAAAATATGGGGTGAGATATTCATCAGAAACAAAGCTTATAAAAAAGAGAGATCAATCAGAAACCTAAGCACTAAAAAAGTTATGTTTTACAAATGACACAAGTACCTTGTCTTCAAAGCCAATATTTCATAGACAGCATATACCTGCTTTCTGAATCATTAGTATCAGAGGGCATAGATCTTACTGAATATCTAGAGAATAATTATCTTCTCAATGGCAAAGTTATGACCTTCAATTCCTAATTATCTAGGGAAAATTTACATTTGACTCTATACTAAAATTAATACATTCAGAAATTCTCAAGTTACACTAGGAGATTGATATGACCTTTGGTCATAACCACTATAAGCTATTAAAAATACTTTAAAAAGTATTTGCCAAAAAAGTAAAAAGCTAACCTTTTCAAACAATATTGCTTCTCTCTCACTTGCCAACTTTACATTTCCCTGTACGGCCCCGGAAGATGACTGGTTAGCCAGAGACAGGTAAGATTCCTCAAGGGAGGAACAACCTAAGACAGGCACAGTCACAGGGGGGCCATAAGGTGAGAAATTGGGGATCAACAGAGGTGAGGCTTAGAGCCTCACCCCCCCCTGTTTTGAGAGAAATCTTCTGCATCCGTGGATGTTTTGTTGCCCTTGTCTAGCTTGGATTAATACTTAGTCCATAGGCACACACCTGATCATCTACATTTGCCCTCTTACGGCACTAAACTATGTTTTCTACCTTTATCTTGCATCTACCTACCACTTCAGCATTTTATTAAAAATAATAATAATAATAATAATAATAATAATAATAATAATAAGGGAGAAATGTGGGATTCACATATAAATCAAGTATAAAAATCAAACGAATAATCATAATTGACCTGATTGTTTATAGTTCATGATGTGTGATCAAAACTGAAAGTTTCTGTGATGACTGCGCTTGCACTGTTCACCATGTAAGAACTTATTCACTATGTAAGAACTTGTTCACCATGTAAAAACTTGTTTGTTATGCTTCAGAAGATTGGAGACTGTTGAGAATTAGGCTTGGGGTTGATTAATGATTGTGCATTGAGTCCCCTATACAGAATTTTATTGTTGTTAACAACCATATGATCAATAAATATGAGAGATGCCCTCAAAAAAAAAAAAGTATTTGCCAGTATGTGCACAATTTATTCTTCAAGTACTATTTCTCAGTAAAATGATGGTATTTCTATTCATAATTCTAAAAAGAAAGTGATTCAGAAACTAAACAATATTTTTTGTGTATATTTACTTTTACATTTCTAAGCTCCAAAGAAAGAAAACAAAACAAAGCAACCTTTCTGTCACACTTTGATTCTGTAACTTTAAAAATGTTAGGAAGAGTTATGAGGACTCAATTATTGTTATATTATAGTGGGCAAAGAGGCCTGCATTCCATTTTCACAGAACAGTTACCAAATTGATCTCCTACAGAAGAAAAGGTAACCTATATGTATGTGAAGCTTTCAATCACAAAACACTATGGTTAAATAATATATTTAAGAATATTCATGGCCTAAATGAGAAGACACCACAGAAAGAGTCTGTATTTTGGAATCAGAGCTGGGACATGCATCATTGGACTTCATAGCTTTGAAACCTTGCACAAGTGAATTAATTTTCTTGGAACTTAGTTTCCTCATCCCTAAAATGAGGATGATAAAGGCCTTATGGGAAAAAGTCAGGAGACTGAGAAACAATGTCATAAAAAATGAGCACCTAATCAGTTGTAGAGAAAGTTGTTTAAAATTGTGTTATTTTGACTGGTAACTGCAGAGTCCTGTCAGGGTGTGAAGTGCTGCCTGGGAAAATATTTTAAAGTCAGATGGGTTAAGGTTAAAGGTGCCACCTGAAGGTAGCTACAACAGAGGCTGTGACAGAAAAAGTTGAAAAGAGACCCCTTTGCGTGACAAGAAGAAATCATTTTGCTTGTAAGAGGGAAGGATCGAAAACACCAGGATGGTATTACAAAGCTGGAGATTTTGTAGGGGAGCAGGCACTGGCTGTTATCATATGGTGAAGAAAAAAAAATTTCTGAGAATGCGAATGTTTGTGACTGTTTGTATAACATTTGAAGTGTTTGGCTCTGGTAAGCAAGGTTTACATTCCTCTACCATAACAAACACTTTACTATGAACATGGGTTTTCCCTATGGGAATCAGGTAAGAGACACTGGTTGATATGATAGGGATAAGTTACTACATATTTGCAAATAAGCAGAAGTGAGCATTAAAACAAAAAAGGACCATTATTGTGAACTGACAAAATTCTGAAGAAAGCTTGCATTTCATAGGATGTGAACCTGTAATTTTAGTCAATGTTATTTGGAGCATAAATGAGTAAGATTCTAGGCAATAGAGCCAGACTGCCTGAATTAGGAGAATACTGGCTTTTCCTACTATTGTGTATCCTTGAGCAAGTTACTTAACCTCTCTGTCCCTCACTTTCCTCATTGTAATAATAGTGATTGCAGCAGCACTTGAACAGTAATGTTGTAGGCATTAAATGTCTTACAAACAAGAGTCTTAGAATAATGACTGATGGCAAAAGAACTTTAAATGCAGCCTACTGTTGTTCGTACTAGTAAAGCCCCAGCTAAACTCCCATCAGTAACTATTCATGATGTGAAATATACTAAGAGGCCAAGAGATCTCTTAGGTACCAAAAAGAAAGTCTAGAGTCAACTACAGACCAATGGATGACCAGAGATTTTTGAATGGTAAAACTCTCATGTCTTCTTTCAGTTATTTTCCTTTGAGGAAAATGAAACTCAAATAGTCTAATACTGTGACATTTTAATAAAGTTTTGCTCCTCATAACTTAGCTTCTTAAGCTTCTTAAGTCTAGTTCCTCACAAACTAGGATGACAGAAAATGGAGTTAGAGAATTATCAGGAAAATTAACTTTGCTGTCTATACTGTCATCACTCTATTATTAATATGTCTCCACTACAATTATAAAAAAAAAATCAAAGAAGGATCTGAGTAGTATTCAGCTTTAAGCTATTCTGGTTTATTTCTCCCTCATCTCAAGTATAATTCAGGCATTCAGTAAAATTTACTTCCTAACTGAATTAGCAAATGTTTGGGTTTACATTTCCATATAATGTAGACCATTAAATCATCAATTTTATATTTTTGAAAACCATTATCAAAATTACTTTCACAACTCCACTTGTAGAAAAGTCCATAGAGTCTTGACATAAATAAGGTCAACCCATTCTATTGTGATATTTAAGCAAGTTGATCCTGGAGTGCATAGTATTAACTCTTACCAAAATTTTTAGTTTACAGTCAGATAATTACATACACACACACACACACAGATGTGCACATACATAAAACAGTATTCTAATTGTAAGTGGTGTTTTAGTTATCAAGAGTTGACTCAATGTTTTTAATAGGCTGGAATTGTATAATAAATTTCATATTTTTTCAAAGTAAATGATCTATATTTCCACAAAGATAAGTTGGTAGTTTTTAATCTTTATTGCAAAAGCAGTGTTCAAAACTAGAAAAAGTAAAATTACAATCTGGAAGATACACTTAAAATAATTGTTAAATCCTTTAGTAGTATATTCATGTTAATTAATATATCAACCTCTTTTTATTAATTTTTAAAGAGACCTAACTATCACACTTTTAGTGTATCCTAAAAAGCCTGTAAATTAAAATTTGCTTAGAGAATTAGATTCACTCTTTGACGTCAAAAATGTTTTTCTAAATAAGAAAATCTGTGCTAACATGTAATAAAAATTACATTTCTAAATTCTATATTCTTCTAAGACATTCTCCTTTATCAAAAAGCAAATTTTATAGAATGAACAGTGCACTCAATCTCTTTAAGTTAGTAAAATGAACAATCAAACCCAAACCACATGATCTTTACACAGTTGCTCAGTACATTAGAATATATCATACAGATAATCACTAGTTCAGTGGGAGTTTTCTGATTGAAGAAGGTTTAATTGTTTCAGCAACCACACAGCATAGGATACTTCCCAGATTTCACTGTTGGAATTGTTTGCCAAAATAATTCTAGCAAACAAGCGGTCTAAAGATTACACTAAAACTTAAAACCTGCTCTGTAAGAATGGAGTTACCTATTTCTCTTATAAATTCTTTTTGGTGTAATGATATGATAATTGTTTTGAAAATTATTTGACTCTTAATACCAAACTTTTCAAAATAGGCAGTACTGATTGTTGCAAATGACTTTAGTTATTTTTCTAGTTTTATTGCTAGAAACTGATTTGCTGGTATAAGGTAATCCCAGATGTGTTTCAAACACATTCCACAAGTTACCAAAAATATAAATCAAATTGTGGTTTTATTTATTACAAACAAAAATCCAGACTACTGCTGAATTAATATAAACAAAGTAATAATGGCCTGTAGCTAGTCCTTGAGTCCCAGATTTCCTTCTAAAATATTATTCTTAGCTAGTCACTTTCCATCTTTTTATTTATCTTGTACTCAAAGTATGCTCTGAATCCATCCTATTCATCTACTATAAAGCTTAATGTCTCCCTAATTTAAATTAATTCAAATTCTAATCTTACAGTATCCAAGATTCTATCACCTATAGCCAACTTCCCATTATCCAAAACCTAATAAGCATGCTCTTGTTTTAGCCTTTCATAAAGTGAGCTATATGAAATAAAACTGATCCTGGAATTATGTCCTGCCATTTAAGATTCAATAGCCTTTTAGGTCAACATTGAGTCATTCACAAATACACATTATTGAGCTACTCTAGTAAGATGTGCACTTTGCTAAGAATCATTAGTATTTCCAGAAGATTTTGTTGTGATCTTTAAAGGTCATGGAAGCATTCCAAAAGTATCCAGGGGAGTCCACATCAGTGATCCATGCCCTGCCCAGAACAACAGCCAGTTTCATGATGAACAGAAATCTAGAACTTGATGGCTAGAGGAACACCCAACGGGAGTAGGGAGACAGAAAGGAGTAATAGATTGTCTCTATATTTATATCCCTTTCATATCCACTCCTTCAAACTAACACTGGAAGACACCCCAGCCGACAGCTTCCATAGCATCTTTTCATATTTGCTTTTCAATCTTTTTTTCTTCTTTTTGTGAAATTATTTCCCCCCTTTTTACTATCTGCTGAAATTTGCCTCTTCCATAAATTATTTTGATGAAGAACCCAATTTCTGAACCAAGATTGCTTAGATATGAGTCTTTGCTCTAGGTCTACCATTTGAGACTGAGATCTGGGACAAGCATAGGACTTCATTTTGCATCACATTCCTCACATTTAATGTGGGGATAATGGTAGTCTATTTTAGGATTATTCTAAAGATTAAATGAATTAATGTATAAAAGGACTTGCAACTATAATAAGGACTATGTGAGTGTTAGCTATTATTATTCTTATTATAATTATTGATGCTATATAAGATCTTGTCCATCTTGAGAGAATTTATTATTTTATCATGTTTCTTCCCAAATGATTTTGTACATGTTTATTCAAAAACATATGACATTGTAATTATTTTGCTCTTTAACTTATGTGTGGTTCTCTACCTACACTGTGATTAACTAAAGAAGAGGCGCCATGTTACACTGATCACATGATATTCTGAATATAAGATGGTCCATAATTAATTATTTTTAGGAAGACTGGCAAAAAAAAAAGTGAAGGAACAAACAGAGTAGAGGAAATAAGGAAGGAAATTAAAGAAAGTAAGATTTTGGTCTTCCTTTATAAGCATAAATCCAGTAAGGTCCTCAGATATTTCACCAAAGCATGATCTCACTCATGCAGATGCTGAAGGAGTCCACTAACTACTAGTTCAGGAGTTGTCTGCATCTGGATCCCATGGGGGATGGGCATTTTAAAAACTAGACACAGGACAGCTACTTAATTAGGATTTATTATTAGAGTGGCTTTAGAGTCTATATTTTAACAAGTTTTCAAGGCAATTCTAATGTGTAGTCAAGCAGATAAACCATGTCTATGGTACATTTTAGTCTGTTCAAGTAAGGACATTTGACTCCTTACAGAGAAGGTGAGACAGAAAGATCCCCTTAGATAGCTGAATGAGCTGTTATCAACTATTACCATGGTCATAACTGTGTTACAGCCTGGCCTTGAAAAACAATGCCTATAAAACTGTGTGCTGTGATATTTTTTTCAGTAATACTTTTCCCTTAAAGTAGTAGAAAATAGTTTCAACTGTATCATAAGGCCCTATATATTTTTTTTTACTCTTATCAAGTGTTTTTATGTATCTGAAAGGATAAGGAAAATACACTCCATTCTGTGAAGCTGGGCAGGGGCAAAGCAAGGGGAAAATAGATCACTGAAACAGCATAGGTCATTGCCCATCTTTATATTTTCATGAATTTCATCCTGTTACCATGCAAGTTTAAAATTATCTAACTTCCTTAGAGCCTCTTTTTGTGCCCTCTAAAGAAAACAAACAGAACGACATGAGACATCTAAGAGGTAGGAAGATGAGAGTGAATTAAAAAGTGTACACAGTAAAGCCTTCAAAAATAGCCAGCAGGCTATGTAGCTAGGTTTTCATTTCTCAATTCAGATAGTTATGGGATAAAGATACCTCAGTCACATGTTTGCTTTCACCAAATGTTAACAAGTATCTACAATCTGACTATACACTGAAATATAGAACAATGTAGTATAACTCTGTCTTAGAGAAACTCAAAATCTACTAAAAGACATGGAAACATATGTGAATACATAGCAAGATGCAGTTCCTATTAAAAAAGCAAAGTGTAAAAGCTAAGGTAGTCTAGAGGAGAAAGAAGCAATCCATTAACAGGAAACTTTTACACAGGAGGTCATGTTTCTTTCTGGTCTAGAAGAATATATTAAATATGAATAACATGGGGAGGGGACAGAGGAAGAAAGGTATCACTGTACATTTCAGCAGAAAATTGTGAGCTAAGGTATAGATTGGGAAAGCATAAGATGTACTTGGCTAAATATAACGTGTAGTGTGGCTGGAATATCAAGTGTCTGTGAAGGTTGGTGTGTGAAGGATGAATTGGAGGGTGGCAAAGAGGTAGGAAACAAAATCATAATGTAAAAGCATTTTGTAAAGCATGAAATACAAAGCATATACAAAATATTACTATTATTTTCAGGAAGAAGCAAAATGTGAGTGATATCAGGAGACAAGAAGAATGGTCTTTTGAACAGGAAAGAAAATTACTTATTGATAATTGAACATTTAATAAAGAATAATGGGAGAGATGAATAAAGTGAGTTCTGAGGAGTCTACTATTAAATTAATATATAATAGAAGTCACTGTAGGTCCTGTGCACAGAATGACATGATTAAAATGTGTTGAAATACAACATTGGAAACAGTTAAGAACTGGGAATAGTCTTAAGTAAAACATATTTACAGAGAGAGATCATGGATGTTAAAAACCAAATATGAAGACTTTAAATTGCACATGATTTTGAAATACCTATACTAATATCTAGTCCATCATTAGAAATAATCAATAATTGCTTCTTCTTTGTGTGTTCAATAATACATATAAATTATGGTATTTATCATTTCAATATCAATTATTGATTATGGGCTATTTCTCTCTGAAACGGTATTCTCTCTGCTGTAAGAGGTGAATGAGACGTATGAAGATTATTAACAAGCTTACTTTAGAGTTCTCTTTCCACTGAGATCCTTGAATGTCTGAACTAGTCACTTTCAGTTTGCCTAGGACTTCTCTGAAGCAGTGAGATTCATTTTTCTAATAGAGTATAATTTTGGTTTAGAAATACAAAATAATCTGGAGAGATTTGCATTCTGAAGAAAGAACTGTTAAGATTTGAATGACAGTATGTACTGTGCAGCTGAGGATTCTAACCCAGGGTTAAAAATCTTTTGTTATAATTCCAGTTTCTGTATGCTCAGGATAGTTTTAAAATATTTTCTATACTATGCTGATTTCTCTAAAAAAACATGCATTTTGGACTTAAATTAGAAAATACAAAACTCTGAACTTTATTATCCACATTTTATCTCTTAAGTTATTTAATTATTTAATTTAACTTATTAAATTTAACTTATTAAAGTCTTAACTTATTAACTTTTATTAATAGTATTGTCTTTCATAAAGTTTTCTGTTTTCATAAATTATGAAGGTTAAAATCAGAAACAGTCATATCAACACACAGATTCATTACAGTCTTATCACCATACTGGTAAAGAAAGAATGTTAGAATATAAAAGACATATGTGAATGTTTACAGACAGTTACAATATATACCTTAATTTTTCACAGATAAGACCTGGATATGAAAAAGGTAGGTAAATTTCAGAATTCCAAATCATTTAGGTAAGTAAGATTTTAGGTTGTTTACTATGGGATTCATGTTTTCTCTAAATAATGAAGTACTGTCTTATATACAAATCCTTGTTCATAGATGACCCATGATCTGGTGGGGATTTTAAAACCAGAGAATCATACATTTAAAATCAATTACAATTAAATATCAATCAGACTAAAGAAATTTGATTAGTACATGTTCCCAAATATTATGTAATGAACTGTTATTCCAATTATTAAAACTAAGAAAGTGAAATACCTGTAATTTTCTTGTTAGACTCTTTCTTTCCAGAGTATTTTATTAGGGAGGTTGAGTGCTAGAGAGAAATTCAGAAGGCCTAAAAACCCGCTGTCATTTTGCTTTTGATATACACTAGTCACATGTCCTGAAGGAAGTAACATATTAATAATACATATGTAAAATGGAGTAATAACTTTCCTGTGTGGGATTGCTATACATATTAAATGAGATAAATACAGCACCTGGTGCACGGTAGGTGTTCAATGATTGTTGTTTTCCTTATTTCCTTCTCTTTCTCCCACCTTGAAGACTATATTTTACCTCTTGCCTTACTACCTAAAATTAGTTTTTATTTATGATTTAAATGTCTTGACAGTTTGTGGTTGGTTAATTTCCATCAATTCCTCTGACATATATCAATTCCCTACCTTTACTAAGCAACCTATTCAATATGGACACTATGAGGAATCCTTCATATCTTCCTCTTTCTTCCTTCATCAAACAACAGCCATCTCCTTGGCACGATGGTAAATTTTAACAATACTAAGATAAATAGCATATGGTCCCTGCTCTTAAAGAATCTTAGCCTCTATTATGACAGACAGACATGAAAACAAATAATTAAAATACAATTAAAGAAATTATCATTTAAATAAATGCAAAATGTAACCCCACCCTTAATTTTATTGTGTATTCTATAAACCATGCTAAATACCCATATCAAATTGATTCAGTAAATATTTGCAGACTACTTGCTATATATTAGGCTGATAGAATTTAAAAAAAAAGAAAATATAGTCTCTACTAGAACATAAGGTTTCAGGGACCATAATGAAAGCTGAGCAGTTTTTAACTCAAAAATGTCAGTACAGTCCTCCTGAGGCACTGATGTTACTTTCCATCTAGCCCTGGAGATCTGGCAATGTTACTTAAGATAAAGACCTTGTATCCTACAGTCTTCATTCCTCTGGTGTTGCAATTTTACTGCATTTCAACTGGAACAATCACTCATTTGCTTCCGTGTGCCCTCCTTCCACTCTTCATAAAGAGCCTCATGCTGGTACAGTCCAGCAAAGGTATTTGCCTTCCCCAAACTTATACAAAACACAGAGTAAGTAAGAGAGGGATTTAAAGTATCAAAGTTGGGGGAGACAAAATCTGTGAGGCAGAACTATTCAGTGTACATCATATAATGGAGCACAATAATCAGACTGAGCTATAAAAAAAAAGGCACTTTATGGTAAGATACTTTTTGTGAAAGGTCTACATTGCATTCTTCCTCCTAACATCACTCATGAGCCTCAGTTCCCAAATTACAAAGTCTTCCAAACCACTGAGATAAATCTTACTTCAGTGGGCTTTCAGGTCTAGAAAAGGGTCTTTCCAAGAATAATTACCCTATTTTTCAAATAAGAAAAATGGCAAATAACAAAGTAAAAGATGTCAATGTCAACAAATCACTTTTTGGTATGGAAGCTTAATTCTGCTATGAGGAGAATATACTCATCATTGTTCCCCTTCTGTTACCAACAATGTTTTTATCCCTAAGTATATTAAACTGCAAGGAAAGCAGTTGACACACTCATGAAAATAAGACACAATATGTAATAATTAATCATCATATAATTTATTTTCTATCAAAATTCTTTCCTAAAATTCATCCTGTTAAAACAATTATTCCTGTGCTTATTTTTTCTGATATTTTGTACTTAAAAGTTTGATAAACTTTAATTTGTTTTGTTTGAATTTAGAAAAAAAATAGAGATAATCTTATAAATATTTCAGTTAAGTGATTTATTGATCATTTCCTTTTTATACTACTTAATTTTGTTGTTTATATAAATTTCTACTGTTTTGAGTAGCTAAATACTATTCTGAAATTAAGATCTGAAAAGACAATATGAAGTTAAGCTGTATAATTTTTCATTCAATAAAATTACAATATATTCCTCAAATACAATAACAAAAAATATACAAAAATATATTAAAGGACAAAATATTAAAATTAAGAATATAATTTACCTAAAAATTTCCCTGCAGTCTTCCATCATTTTCTGCTAAAAGGGATACCAAAAAAGGATTAGGATTGACTTTTGCATTCAGTAGAACTTAAAAAAAAATGTAATGTGTAATGTCTGACTCCTTCCTTCCATGACTGACAAAAATGCCACATCAAAAGAGTTGAAATGGAAATTTAACCAAGATAATTTTATTAAAAGATTTGCTTTTTTTATATAAGAAAATTACTACAATGTGGTGTTTTGATTTGGAAACTAGATTGTATATTTGTTGCTATATTTCTAGAATCATCATGAATATAACTGTAGAAATGAGGATCTTCCTTGTTTGTTTTAAGAAAAGAAAAAAAAAAAAAACAGTCCAAGAGATGAAGTGTATTGCCTAAATTCAAACATCAAATATTCAGATAGGGCCAGAAACCAGATCTTCCAGAAACTTGACCTCCCCTCTCTCCTACCACAGTGATAAGTTGATTAAGCAATGTGTTTATATATATATATATGTGTGTGTATATATATATACACACACATACATATATATAACTAAGAATTATATATATATATATATGTGTGTGTGTATATATATATGTGTGTGTGTGTGTATATATATATACACACATATATATATATAACTAAGAATTATATATATATGTGTGTGTGTATATATATATGTGTGTGTGTATATCTATATATATATCTATATATATATATATATATAGATATATATATATATAACTACGAATGTAGACCAAATGTTCATGCTCTACAAAATTCATGAAACAAGTCCACAAATACTTGTTACACATTAACCAATGCCTAGAGGTTGCCTAGATGTGTCTAGATTCTGAAGCTACGCCTTAATTATAAACAGTAGGCAGTATTGGCACAATAACGTGATGTAGAGTAATGTTGTATGTTCCAGATACTTTAAGCTCTTAAACTATTTTTTTTCTTGAGCTGTTACTTTACACAGAAAACATATCAATTAAAAATCACTTGTATCATAAAATGAAATAAAGGGAAAATTACAGCACAGATATAATGTGACTTCAGACTTTATATTAATTAATACTTAGAGTTATTGGATTAACAAATGACCAACCAGTACAAAAAACACTAACACTCTAAGATAAGTCTAATACATATTATTAAGCAATCTGTGAAATGAGTTTATAATGTTTTTTTATATTTAGAAACATGTGATTACATGCTTTACCTTTCTACAATTTGTTAGGCCTTAAAATAAAATAATGAAAAAGGTATCAAAAGGGAGTTAGAGCCAAACATAGTGGATCCTAGTATCTATCTATTTCCAGATTATCCAAAATAAACTTCAAAACAGAGAGCAGAGACAGTATGTCATAGGTGTGGTAAAAATGTGTATTCTGGAGCTAGTATAGAGTTCAACCTTTGTTACCAGATTGTGAATGAGGACACATTAATTATCTGCATTTCATCTCAATTTCTCCATATGTTAATATGTTTAATAATAATACCTATTTGAGAGAGACAACATGAGGATTTAATAAGATGATATAATATCTGGAAAATCCTAAAACAGCACTTGGCATATACTAGATCTTCAACACACATTAGTTATTATGTAAAGAAGAAACACTTTTCTTTGCAGTCAACTCTTATAGTTAGGGCTTATTTTATTATCATTATTTTTTTTTTTTTCATCAAAAAGTCAAAGGAGGATAGGGAGGACAATGATGTGGTTTATAAATACGTCATTAATATAAGGGTGATGACAAAAAATAATGGTGAACTTATTATGGTGTCATCATCACAGAATATACTTGATGCTCTCTAAATTATTATTCTTGATATGTACATATTTATTATATAAAGTGAATAACAAATAAAATAATTATCTTCTTGAATAT
Organism: Manis javanica; assembly: GCF_040802235.1. Taxonomy (NCBI): domain Eukaryota; kingdom Metazoa; phylum Chordata; class Mammalia; order Pholidota; family Manidae; genus Manis; species Manis javanica. The sequence continues at coordinate 59,660,722 of NC_133159.1, forward strand.
TATTCCTTTAAAAATAAGCAATTTCCACTTGTTTCTAGTTTCAGTATAATGAGTTGAAGTGTTAAAAATTTGATTTGTGATAGGAAAAACTAAACTGCAAAGCAATGATTAATAGTCACATACTACAAATGTTAACATATTTTATATGTAAATACATACATATATATGTACTACATATTTTTCACAATTACATATATGTGGAAATATATACATATACGTATTTTACATATACATATATATAACATATATTATTTTCACTATTAGATTTTAAGCAGCATGATGGCAGAGATCAGATCTGTCATGTTCTTTGTGCTATCTCCAGGTCTTAGTGACACAGTCACTCAAAAAAGATCTCTTGACTGATCTTTGATACATATTGTAATTAGGAGCTTTCTTTGTTTATTCAACATCTCTTTATTGAACCTGACTGGTTTACTAATCTCTGCTACCAGGAGCTCCTAATTTAATCATGATATTGTATATAAAATATACTTAAATGATAATAAATGCTAACACTTATCAGGCACTTAAGTGCCAGAATGTTTTAGTAGATTAAATATATTCTTTAATTTAATCCCCGCCACAAAGCTATGAATTACTTTACTTCCATTCGTTTGATGCAAAAAATCAAAGCATAGACAAGTTAATTGTACTGTCTAAGGTTACTAAATTAGTAAATGATAAAGCTGAGATTCAAACTTTTGCCTTCTTCCTGCATCTGTCCTGCAAGATTGCAAAGAATTATAGCTACAGAGAAAAGGAGCCCTAACTCTGCCTGGAGGCAAATTAAAGAATTTATATTTAACTATTCCTATAGCATATTGTTATTAAGCTTCCAGGGTATAACATTATGCTTCTGTAAATTAAGATAATATATATATCCAGATGGACAAAACATTGTTTTATATTAATAATGTATCTGAAAACCATAATGTGATGTGATTACTAAAAGTAATATTAATTATATTAAGTATGCCTTATAAGAAATAAATTTAAGCTACAAATAATAAATAAAGTTTATCCTTATTTTTGTATTTATATATCAAAATTATTTTCAATAACATATTCTACAATTCTTAAAATATGACTCTCATATATTTAGAATGGCATAGAATATTCAGTTGTATTAACCAAGATAGGTCATACAAATAATGTTAAATTATTTGTACACCATAAAGGTACACTTGCCTCAATTAAAATCACCGACCCTGCCCTCACAAATATTAAACTTAAAAGAGTTATCACTTCAATTTTTTAGAGGCATAAGTCTCTTAGAAAGGTGGATGAATACACTTCAACCTACTGGGGGAAAACAGTATCTATCTCATATGGTCTTTTTGAGGATTAAATAGTAAATAATCTGGAATTTTAGAATGGTTTTTGTGTCTGTTTTTGCCATTGGACTTTGGGGAAGAGTCTGTCATAGTCACATTACTGTGTTACTCTCCTAACCACTCTTGATACTAAACACATTTTTTAAATGAATAAAAAGAGCCCTTTTTTCCTATAAATAAAAAAACAAAAACCATAATTTGATTGCGGTTATAACAATGTAGAGAAAAAAGATTACATGTTTACATGTGTACATTTACTGTATCATATTACTATAATCATTAACTCATCTAATTATATGCATTAAGAATCTCAAATATTACATTCTATGGTGCTGTTTTATGCCACTACAGAAATTATTTCTAAAAATAAGTATATTAATTTCTGTACGCTGTGAAGTCTGGATGAATACTATTGTGCTATTAGTATATACTTGGTCAAGGTTTTTAATATAAATTTGAGTTGGAAAATTTAATTTTCTTTGTTTTAGGTTAATAGGAGATTTATAGAGAAAGCTAGATTTATCCTTTCAGACTTATCTAAGTATAGCATCTTAATCTGATTTTCTAGTACAACATATTTAGTCCCTGATCCCAAGTTAATTCTTTGCCTCATTAATAATTTACTTTGTTCATCATTCTTGTTTTGTTTTATTTTGGTAACAATATGTGGTAGTGAACTTTTTTCCATATATGTGTTAATCTCTTATTTATTAACATTCAAAATACATATTCTAGGATGCAAAGAAGAATACTGCATTTAGGCTGCTACAGATTCCCTGACTTTTTGGTTTTTAATTTGATATCTATACCTTCATAGAACTTTCTCTTTCTGATATAGTCAACCTCTCTTATTTTAACTATCTAAGAGATTAAGAAATATTAGATCTGTTAGAGTTTATGAACCTGTTTGATCCCTATACATGGTTCAGGAATTTTCCTTTCCAACAATATGAAGTCATACACATTTACAATGTTGCTTGATATACACACACACACACACACACACATACACACACATATATACATTCATATATGTATACATGTATATATGTATGAAAGTAAAACACTGTTTATGCACCTTCCATTTCACATTATAAAAGTTACCAGTTGGGAAATGTAAATACAGTCAATTCTGATTATATGTGGTGGGTATGTTCTATTAAGTTGCTCCAACCACTGAATAAGCAAATGCTGTCACTCCTTCTAGGAGAAATATAAGAATAGTTTTCTAGGAGCCTCTGGTCACAATATTTAATCACCTGACAAATACATAACCTAGTTTTGTGTGTTACTGTTTAAAGATCACTTAACATTTTATGGCATTACTCAGTTAACATGAGTTAATTTCTATATGATGTGAAGTCTGGATAAATATCATTAATTTGTTAACTCATTGAACTCATGGCCAAGACTACTATAGCTCACACCTGAATGAAACTTACCTAAAACATGCATTTTTCTCTATAAGACACATCCTAGCCTTTTATACTGAGGAGCAGTCAAAAGTACTTCAACACTATGCTTGGGGGCAATTTAAACTGAAATCATCAAAAAAAAAAAGAAACATTTGAAAAGCATGACCTAAAAAGACTGCAAAAGGACACTTGTTTACAGTATGAAGGCTGAAACAAGAACACAGAGCCTCAACTTGTTTGACCTCATCTGGGAGTATGCACATTATCAACTCAAATTATTTACTTCTCTCTGCTTGACTACAAATAGCTGTGAAGGGCCCCAAATATTGATTTTGGGGTTATGAATAAATTATAGTGGATTTGCAAATATGGAATTTAAAAATAATGAGGACCAACTGAACATTGTGAGTATTTCCATGCTGGGTTAGCCAGCCCAATAAAGTTTTCTAATGAGCTAAGAAGTGTTTAGAACAGATTTTAAATGATTTAGTCAGCAAATAAACTAAAATTTAATAAAGAAATGCATAGGACTAAAAGGCTTGTAATGCTATTTCTATGAAATAGTCTGAGCTATATCAGAAAAGGAAATTTTCCTAACTTCACAGGTTCTACTTTACTTCTGAGTCAATGGTACAGTCATGGTGCCCTTTAATAATCCCTAAGAGACTGCAGAACATTTTAATGTAATATAGTCTCAATTTATATTTTAATAATTCAGATTTTGAAAATAGTGAAATAGGCATCACCTATTAAAACACATCAAAACAGTCCTAGCCATGGCAATTAGACAAGAAAAAGAGATAAAATGCATCCAAATTGGTAAGGAAAAAGTAAAACTGTCACTATTTGCAGATGACATTATACTGTATATATAGAAAACCGTAAAAACTCCACCAAAAATCTATTAGAACTTATAACTGAATTCAACAAAAGGAAGGATAAAAAAATAAAATTACAAAAATTTGTTGCATTCCTATATACTAACAACAAACTAGCAGAAAGAGAAATCAGAACAACAATTACATTTACAGTTGCATCAAAAAGAATGAAATACCTAGGAATAAACCTAACCAAGGAGGTGAAAGATCTATATTCCAAAACTATAAGAAACTGATGAAAGAAACTGAGAAAGACACAATAAATGGAAATCTATCCCATTACTCACAGAGAGGAACAATTAAATGGTCATCCTGACCAAAGCTATTTCCAGATTCAATGTAATCCCTATCAAAATATTAATGAATCTTTCAAGGAAATAGAGAAAATAATTTGGGATATAGGAAAATATAGGAAAGTACATTTAGATGAGAGAAACATTTTAACTTGGTATAAAATTCTCTATATATACAGTGATGAAATATAACATGAACATTTCATTTTAACCAAATTGATAAGAAAATATTCCATTAATCTAAAAGCACCTCTAAATCCTAGACTTCTAACAGGATGCCAAAAATATTTTGTAACTTAACATTCTCAACCAGTTTCAAAAAATGATTGACATGAAAAACTATGTTATAAAAAGTCTAAATACTAAAAGGGGGTAAATTAATAGGTCATGAAAATTAAACACAAGTTTAAAAACAGGAAATCAAAATATTGTTTACTACCCTACTAACAGTCTCACCAGTATTTGTCATAAAAGTGCTTACTACTTTGAGATATTTAAATTCCATTTTTACAGTGAGATGAATTATAATTATCTTATAGAAAGTCTTATATATCCCACTCAATAAAATCAAACTGAATTTATTTGTCCATTGCCTGTTTGTAATAACCCAAGCTAACAATCCTGCTTCCAGTCTTTTGCTTACTCTTTCCACTAATTACTTTTATAAAATACAACCTTGACTAGAACTTTCTGATACTTCTTCATGCTTTGCATCCCTCTTAGAACTTCTTTTCTTTAGCCTGCCAAAAGAACTTACCTATTTAGAAATCAGTGCAAGCATTGGCTTTTCAATGAAACTTTGTCTGATTGCCTTGAGAAAATGTTGATCATTTTTCACTTTAGTTAGAACTCTTCACATCCATTTGCTATTGTTTTTATCATATATGAGTAGCTTTCCAGAAGGCTTACAGTGTCATTATTTATTAATATTCTTTTTGTATTATTTATTTTATAAACCAGAGACTACCACAGTACTTATCACAAAATATATGATCAATAAAAATGTGCTGATGACAAAATAAGTTAAAAGGACATTCTCTCCACTCCACATTCACTGTCAGTTTGGTTTAAAACAGAACACAACAATAGTGTGAGAATCTTCCACTCAATAAAGATTTGTTAATAAGAGAAAACAGGGATATATTCTCATTATGTATTAACAAAACTCACATTAAAAGGATTAAAAGCATTTGATGGGAAGTTTATTAAATATCACTAAGGGAACTATATCAAGCTTTGTTTCTTATCTTAGATTTACATGGCATCTACTTTAAAAACACTTGAAGCATTGAGTAAAACTATTGCACTAAATGCAATAAAATTAGGGGAGATAACTAACAGAGAATGCTTTTATCAGCTGGGCACTCTTCTAAGTACTTTAGTTATATTGAGTCATTCAATATTCAGGGCACAAAAAAGGTATAGGTGCTAATTTCTCCATCCCCACTACAAAAAAATAAAATGAAGACAGAGAAATTAAAAAAGAATAAACACAACAAAATATTTGCTCCAAATTAGCCAGTAGGTACAAGATCATAATTGAATCAAGTAGACCCACCAGAGCACAAGTTTTTAATCACTACTAGATAATGGGAATTCAGATATTTCTAAGACTAAAGACCTTTTTGTTTTAAAACTACATATTAAACTGATTTTCAGTGAGTGTTTATATTTCTGAAGGTAATTAAGTTCAAATGTCCCCAAGTGCTTTGAGTTCTGATGTTCTAATTCACTGTGAAGAATACAATTTGAAGTATCCTGAGAAAAGAAGAGAGAGCATACCTATTAAACACCAATAACCATCCATTCATTTAACAAATGTTCACTGCATACTCTGTATCAGATACTTTTTTAAATGCCAGGGATAGAGCAGCAAGCAAATCTAACAAAATTCCTCCCTTCATGAGCTTATATCTACATCTAACAGCAGAGAAATACATATATAAAATATACTGTGTCAAGTGGTGACAAGTGCTGGTCAGAAAAGCCTAATTGCGTAGCAGATCCTTGATTAGAAACAAGAAGGAAGGAAGCAAGCCATGTGGCTTAGTAGGAGAACAATGCTTCAAGATTAAGCAACAAGTGCAAAGGTCCGGAGGTAAGAGCATGATTAACAGGGATGGCAAAAACAAAAGGCAAAGCAGCAGTAGGAGATGAAATCAAAGAAATTGCAGGAAGTCGGATTATATAGGGCTTTTTCAACCATTTGTAGGTCTTCGGATTCTACATCTGATAAGATGGAAAATAATTAGAAAGTTCTGAGCAGAAGATTGATATTTTTCAACATCCTCATTAAAAAATGATTGTGCAAAATTTTGCTGTCATGCTGAGAAAAGACCATTGGAGAGCCAGGGAAGATGAGCAGTTGCATGGAAAGCAATTAGGAAGTACATACTGGAGGGCTTAAGCAAATGTACATACCTGCTGAAAGCACTGTCAAATAGAGTCTATACAAAAACAGTAATAAATGCTTTTCTCGTGCATTATTTCATTGAAAAGCATAAGTCTCTTACTATTCTTCCAAAATAAGGCATACATAAGAATCATTTGTTCTGTGATGAACTGTGAAATTTTTCATCCCATGCATTTTTCAGTAAAATCTTAGGTGAAGGACTGAACAAAAGAGACTCAGCAAGATATGATACAAAAAAATTATAAAGTTTGCAGCCAAACATACAGAATTATAATCTCTACCAATTCCTAGTTCTATGGATGCTATTAAATTATTATTTTCTTTGCTCTGTCTAAATCTATAAAATGAGGCTAATACATTCATGAATTTAATTGAAATAAATTTAACTGAAAGTTTACTATGTGCTATGCCCTGTGCTAGGAGTTGAGTGTATACTGATAACTAAACCAACATGGTACTTGCTCTATACAAGATAAATGGGTCAGATGTACATTAGGTAAATATTCACACAGATGGATAATAAATAATCAGACTTCATTGTGAGAAGAAAACTAAGAAATATAATTAATCATAATAATAATGCACATTTAATGCTATATAGACTACTTGTCTATAACTTAAGTGCTTCATGGATGGAACCAAGTATTTTTAATAATGATAAAAGAGCTTGTCATTACTGGAGAGTTAATATCATTCTTAAATGTGCACTAAAAAAAAAAAGTAAATAAATAAAAGTTCCAAATAAGTATCTCAGAAATGTTCACCTTCACAAGGAAAGCACATGAGGATATTTACATAGCAATAAGAAATTTTAGAGACTTTAAACAAATTCCATTTTTAGATACTATGTACACATTTGTAAAACATTTAATGGGCTTCTCTAAAAGTATTTGGCAATTTATTGTTAAAATTTCCATGGATAAAAAATAAATATCTCTTGAATGAATGAATATGCGATTGTTCTAGGATTTAACTTCAGAGTAATGAAAAAGAACAGATTACATAACAACTTTGGTAGTAGAAAAGCTAGAATCATATTTTAAACACATGTACATATCAAATATATAATTATACCTTTAATGTGTTGTAGTATTATTCCTTTGGTTATTTACTCAAAGGGCAAATGGAGATATATATAAATATAGCAAATAATGTCATACAAAGGTATTCTTACTTTTCTGATTAAAATAATTAATTTTTAGTATTAAAAATGAACATATTGGGAGCCAAGATGGCGGCGTGAGTAGAGCAGCAGAAATCTCCTCCCAAAACCACATATACCTATGAAAATATAACAAAGACAACTCTTCCTAAAATAGAGACCAGAGGACACAGGACAACATCCAGACCACATCCACACCTGTGAGAACCCAGCAGCTCATGAAGGGGGTAAGATACAAGACCCAGCCCAGTGGGACCTGAGCGCCCCTCCCTCCCAGCTCCCCGCAGGAGGAGAGGAGTCAGAGAGGGAGGGAGAGGGAGCCCAGGACTGATGAACACCCAGCCCCAGCCAACCAGACAAGAGCGAAGACACAGTGCATGCGTGGGGTCCTGGATACTAGGGAAACAGGGCAGCAGGACCGGTAGGCGGGTGCCTGAGGACAACGCCAGAGAACAAAGAAACAGGAGGGGCCATTTTTTTTTTTTTTTTTTTTGTGAGTGCTTTTTGGAAGTCTTAAAGGGACAGGGACCCCAATACTAGGGAAACAGAGCAGCAAAACCGGTCAGCGGGTGCCTGAGACCGGTGCCTGAGGACAAAGAAAATCGTACATTTTTCTTTTTTTCTTTTTTTTTAAAATTATTTATTTAATTTTTCTTGTTGTTGTTGTTGCTGTTGTTGTATTGGTTTGGAGACTGCTTTTTGGAAGTCTTAAAGGGGCAGGCCAGGACACTTAGTCCAGAGGCAGGGAATCTGGGGATCTCTGGGCACACTAACCCCCTGGGCAGGAGGGAGCATGGAGGCCCCTTACGGAGATAAATAGCCTCCCGGCTGCCACCATTTTGGAGCAGCAGCTGGAGCCAGGCAACGCCCACAGCAACAGTAGAGATAAACTCCATAGCAGCTGGGCAGGAAGCAGAAGCCCTGTCTGTGCAGAGCTTCCCAGCACAAGCCACTAGAGGTCGGTATTCCCAGGAGAGGAAGGCCACAAACCAACAAGAAGGAAAGCTCGTCCAGCTGTCACTCGTACCAGCTCTGCAAACTATATCACCATAAAAAGGCAAAACTACAGGGAGACAAAGATCACAGAGTCAACACCTGAGAAGGAGACAGACATAACCAGTCTTGCTGTAACAGAATTCAAAATAAAAATCATGAACATGCTGACGGAGATGCAGAGAAAAATGCAAGAGCAATGGGATGAAGTCTGGAGGGAGATCACAGATATCAGTAAGGAGATCACAGAAGGGAAACAAACCCTGCAAGGATTTATAAGCAGAATGGATGAGAAGCAAGAGGCCATTGAAGGAATAGAAACCAGAGAACAGGAACATATAGAAGCTGACATAGAGAGAGATAAAAGGATCTCCAGGAATGAAACAATATAAAGAGAACTATGTGACCAATCTAAAAGGAACAATATCCATATTATAGGGGTACCAGAAGAAGAAAAGAGAGGAAAAGGGATAGAAAGTGTCTTTAAAGAACTAATTGCTGAAAACTTCGCCAAACTGGGGGAGGAAATAATCCAACAGACCACGGATATACACAGAACCCCCAACAGAAAGGATCCAAGGAGGACAACAACAAGACACATAATATTTAAAATGGCAAGGATGAAGGACAAGAAAAGAGTTTTAAAGGCAGCTAGAGAGAAAAAAGGTCACCTATAAAGGAAAACCCATCAGGCTATCATCAGACTTCTCGACAGAAACCCTACAGGCCAGAAAAGAATGGCAACGTATATTTAATATGATGAAACAGAAGGGCCTTGAACCAAGGATACTGTATCCAGCACGACTATCATTTAAATATGATGGCGGGATTAAACAATTCCCAGACAAGCAAAACCTGAAGGAATTTGCTTCCAAAACCAATTCTACAGGGCATCTTACAGGGACTGCTCTAGATGGAAGAACTCCTAAAAAGAGCACAGAACAAAACACACAACATATGAAGAATGGAGGAGGAGGAATAAGAAGGGAGAGAAGAAAAGAATCTCCAGACACTGTATATAACAGCTCAATAATTGAGCTAAGTTAGGCAGTAAGATACTAAAGAGGCTAACCTTGAACCTTTGGTAACCACGAATTTAAAGCCTGCAATAGCAATAAGTACATATCTCTCAATAGTCACCCTAAATGTAAATGGACTTAATGCACCAACCAAAAGACACACAGTAATAGAATGGATAAAAAAGCAAGATCAATCTATATGCTGCTTACAAGAAACTCACCTCAAACCCAAAGACATACACAGACTAAAAGTCAAGGGATGGAAAAACATATTTCAGGCAAACAACAGGGAGAAGAAAGCAGGGGTTGCAGTACTAATATCAGACAAAAAAGACTTCAAAACAAAGAAAGTAACAAGAGATAAAGGACACAACATAATGATAAAGGCCTCAGTCTAACAAGAGGATATAATCAATCTAAATATATATGCACCCAACACAGGAGCACCAGCATATGTGAAACAAATACTAACTGAACTAAACAGGGAAATAGACTGCAATGCATTCATTTTAGGAGACTTCAACACACCACTCACCCCAAAGGATAGATCCACCAGGCAGAAAATAAGTAAGGACACAGAGGCACTGAACAACACACTAGAACAGATGGACCTAATAGACATCTGAAGAACTCTACATCCAAAATCAACAGCATATACAGTCTTCTCAAGTGCACATAGAACATTCTCCAGGATAGACCACATACTAGCTCACAAAAAGAGCCTCAGTAAATTCCAAAATATTGAAATTCTACCAACCAATTTTTCACACCACAAAGGTATAAAACTAGAAATAAACTCTACAAAGAAAACAAAAAGGCTCACAAACACATAATCAATGGATTAAGGAAAAAATCAAAATAGAGATCAAGGAATATATAGAAACAAATGACAAAAACAACACAAAGCCCCAACTTCTGTGGAATACAGTGAAAGCAGTCTTAAGAGGAAAGTATATAGCGATCCAGGCACACTTGAACAAGGAAGAACAGTCCCAAATGAATAGACTAACATCACAATTATCGAAACTGGAAAAAGAAAAACAAATGAGGCCTAACGTCAGTAGAAGGAGGGACATAAAAAAGATCAGAGAAGAAATAAACAAAATTGAGAAGAATAAAACAATAGCAAAAATCAACGAAACCAAGAGCTGGTTCTTTGAGAAAATAAACAAAATAGATAAGCCTCTAGCCAAACTTACTAAGAGGAAAAGAGAGTCAGCACAAATCAACAGAATCAGAAATGAGAATGGAAAAATCATGACAGACTCCACAGAAATACAAAGAATTATTAAAGACTACTATGAAAACCTATATGCCAACAAGCTGGAAAACCTAGAAGAAAAGGACAACTTCCTAGAAAAATACAACCTCCCAAGACTGACCAAGGAAGAAACAAAAAAGTTAAACAAACCAATTACGAGCAAAGAAATTGAAATGGTAATCAAAAAACTACCCAAGAACAAAACCCCGGGGCCAGACGGATTTTATCAGACACACAGAGAAGACATAATATCCATTCTCCTTAAAGTGTTCCAAAAAATAGAAGAGGAGGGAATACTCATAAACTCATTCTATGAAGCCAACATCACCCTAATACCAAACCCAGGCAAAGACCCCACCAAAAAAGAAAATTACAGACCAATATCCCTGATGAATGTAGATGCAAAAATACTCAATAAAATATTAGCAAACAGAATTCAACAGCATATCAAAAGGATCATACACCATGACCAAGTGGGATTCATCCCAGGGATGCAAGGATGGTACAACATTCGAAAATCCAACAACATCATCCACCACATCAAAAAGACAAAAACCACATGATCATCTCCATAGATGCTGAAAAAGCATTTGACAAAATTCAGCAACCATTCATGATAAAAACTCTCAGCAAAATGGGAATAGAGGGCAAGTACCTCAACATAATAAAGGCCATATATGATAAACCCACAGCCAACATTATACTGAACAGTGAGAAGCTGAAAGCTTTTCCTCTGAGATCGGGAACTAGACATGGATGCACACTCTCCACTATTATTTAACCTAGTACTAGAAGTCCTAGCCACGGCAATCAGACAAAACAAAGAAATAAAAGGAATCCAGATTGGAAAAGAAGAAGTTAAACTGTCACTATTTGCAGATGATATGATACTGTACATAAAAAACCCTAAAGATTCCACTCCAAAACTACTAGAACTGATATTGGAATACAGCAAAGTTGCAGGATACAAAATTAACAAACAGAAATCTGTAGCTTTCCTATATACTAACAATGAACCAATAGAAAGAGAAATCAGGAAAACAATTCCACTCACAATTGCATCAAAAAGAATAAAATACCTAGGAATAAACCTAACCAAAGAAGTTAAAGACCTATACCCTGAAAACTACAAGTCACTCTTAAGAGAAATTAAAGGGGACACTAACAAATGGAAACTCATCCCATGCTCATGGCTAGGAAGAATTAATATCATCAAAATGGCCATCCTGCCCAAAGCAATGTACAGATTTGATGCAATCCCTATCAAATTACCAGCAACATTCTTCAATGAATTGGAAAAAATAATTCAAAAATTCATATGGAAACACCAAAGACCCCAAATAGCCAAAGCAATCCTGAGAAAGAAGAATAAAGTAGGGGGGATCTCACTCCCCAACTTCAAGCTCTATGACAAAGCCATAGTAATCAAGACAATTTGATACTTCTACAAGAACAAAGCCACAAACCAGTGGAACAGATTAGAGACTCCAGACATTAACCCAAACATATATGGTCAATTAATATTTGATAAAGGAACCATGGACATACAATGGCGAAATGACAGTCTCTTCAACAGATGGTGCTGGAAAAACTGGACAGGTACATGTAGGAGAATGAAACTGGACCATTGTCTAACCCCATACACAAAAGTAAATTCAAAGTGGATCAAAGACCTGAATGTAAGTGATGAAACCATAAAACTCTTAGAAAAAAACATAGGTAAAAACCTTTTAGACATAAACATGAGTGACCTCTTCTTGAACATATCTCCCTGGGCAAGGGAAACAACAGCAAAAATAAACAAGTGGGACTATATTAAGCTGAAAAGCTTGTGTACAGCAAAAGACACCATCAATAGAACAAAAAGGAACCCTACAGTATGGGAGAATATATTTGTAAATGACAGTTCCGATAAAGGCTTGACGTCCAAAATATATAAAGAGCTCACAAGCCTCAACAAACAAAAAACAAATAATCCAATTAAAAAATGGGCAGAGAAACTGAACAGACAGTTCTCCAAAAAAGAAATACAGATGGCCAACAGACACATGGAAAGATGCTCCACATCGCTAATTATCAGAGAAATGCAAATTAAAACTACAATGAGATATCACCTCACACCAGTAAGGATGGCTGCCATCCAAAAGACAAACAACAACAAATGTTGGCAAGGCTGTGGAGAAAGGGGAACCCTCCTACACTGCTGGTGGGAATGTAAATTAGTTCAACCATTGTGGAAAGCAGTATGGAGGTTCATCAAAATGCTCAAAACAGACCTACCATTTGACCCAGGAATTCCACTCCTAGGAATTTACCCTAAGAACGCAGCAATCAAGTTTGAGAAAGACACATGCACCCCTATGTTTATTGCAGTACTATTTACAATAGCCAAGAATTGGAAGCAACTTAAATGTCCATCGATAATGAATGGATAAAGATGTGGTACATATACACAATGGAATACTACTCAGCCATAAGAAGAGGGCAAATCCTACCATTTGCAGCAACATGGATGGAGGTGGACGGTATTATGCTCAGTGAAATAAGCCAAGTGGAGAAAGACAAATACCAAATGATTTCACTCATCTGTGGAGTATAAGAACAAAGGAAAAACTGAAGGAACAAAACAGCAGCGGAATTATAGAACCCAAAAATGGACTAACAGATACCAAAGGGAAAGGGACTGGGGAGGATGGGTGGGTTGGGAGGGTAAGGGGGGGAAGAAGAAAGGGGGTATTAAGATTAGCATGCATGGGGGGGAGGGAGAAAGGGGAGGGCTGTACAACACAGAGAAGACAAGTAGTGATTCTATGACATTTTGCTATGCTGATGGACATTGACTGTAAAGTGGTTTATAGGGGGGACCTGGTATAGGGGAGAGCCTAGTAAACATAATATTCTTCATGTAAGTGTAGATTAAAGATAACAAAAAAAAAGAGAAGGGGGATTACTCCCTGATAGGATAAAACTAACTGTAAGTCAACGATTAATGCATGCTTTAAATATCCTTAATTTTGATCACTTAAAGGTTGTCAGATGATCAGCTCTGGAGGTACACTTTTCTGATAATATTCCTTTCTCTTTAAAAAAAAAACAAAAAGAAAACAGTTTCTGTATGGTGACCTCCAATGATTTCTACACAATGGTATAAAGGGCATATCAAAGTGTGGGCAAAGGGTCTGTTTGTGTTTATACAGAGGATCAAAGCCTAATTTGGCTACCCAGAAAATGAACTAAGATACGATATGAAGAAGAACTTCCAACATCAGCACTCTCTGGAAGAGTCATACCAGAAGATGATCATCAAAAAACCTCAACAAAGATCCGGGCGATGCTGCAGTTGTAGCTGCATCCATCCCACCGGTTCCTGGACTTGCCATTGGAATGAAGAAGGAGATATCTTAGCTGGCCTGTGCTTTCAGTAAAACAAAAAATTTGACTGGATCTATACTGTTGGAACTCAACCAAGAATTAGGAGAAGTGCAAGTTGTAGTGCTCCAAAATCTTACGACTACAGACTATCTATGGTTAAAAGAACATATGGGATGTGAACAGTTCCCAGGAATGGGTTGCTTTAATTTGTCTGATTTCTCTCAGACTGTTCAAGTACAGTTGGACAATATCCATCATATCATACACAAATTTTCACAAATGCCTAGGGTGCCTAACTGGTTTTCTTGGCTTCACTGGATCTGGCTGGTAATTATAGATCTGCTTTGGTTATGTAACTGTATTCCTATTATGTTAATGTGTGTACACAATTTAATTAGTAGTTTAAAACCTATACATGCTTAAGTTACTCTACAAGAGGATATGTCAAAGAAATAATCAATCCTCCCATGTTTTCTTCCATCTGCTACCTCTATAGCTTTTCTTCTTCCTTCCTAATTACAACCCTTAAATAGAATTCGTGCCTCATATCGAATTTACCGAGTATCATAATTCCTCCAAGTGGTAAAGATACCTCAAGACAAATGCTGGGCATAGAAACCTCAGGGCATAAATCTGCAAAGTAAAAAGATAACCTTTTCAAACAATATGGCTTCTCTCTCACTTACCAACTTTACATCTCTGTGTATGACCCCGGAAGATGACTGGTTAGCCAGAGACAGGTAAGATTCCTCAAGGGAGGAACAACCTAAGATAGGCACAGTCGCACGGGGGCCATCAGGTGAGAAATTTGGGATCAACAGTGGTGAGGCTTAGAACCTCAACCTCCCTGTTTTGAGAGAAATCTTCTGCATCTGTGGATGTTTTAATTCCCTCGTCTAGCTTGGATTAACACATAGTCTACAGGCACACACCTGATCATCTACATTTGCTCTCTTACAACAGTAAACTATGTTTTATACCTTTATCTTGCATCTACCTACCACTTCAGCATTTTATTAAAATTAAAAATAATAATAATAATAAAGGGAGAAATGTGGGATCCACATATAAATCAAGTATAAAAATCAAACAAATATTCATATTTGACTTGATTGTTTATAGTTCATAATGCGTTATCAAAACCGAAAGTTTCTGTGATGACTGCCCTTGTACTGTTCACCACGTAAGAACTTATTCATTATGTAAGAATTTGTTCACCATGTAAGAACTTGTTTGTTATGCTTCAGAAGATTGGAGACTGACGAGAATTAGGCTGGGGGTGGATTAATGATTGTGCATTGAGCATTGACTCCTGTATACAGAATTTTATTGTTGTTAACAACCATTTGATCAATAAATATGAGAGATGCCCTCTCAAAAAAAAAAATAATCTTCACTTCTATCCCATTATACAAAAAAAAAAAAAATGAACATATTGGGAGAGACTCAAGATAGCAGCATGAGTGGTGAGACAAAGAATTTCTACCAAAACCACATATAATACAAAAATATAGTTAATACAACTAATCCTAAAAGAGTGACAGGAAAGAAGATTACATGAAACTGCATATACCTGGAGAACAGAGCAGACCTCAAGAAACAGGGTAATTTAGCAAAGCCTTAACCTGGTGGGACCCAAGGCCTTTCCCCAACCCAGATCAACAGTGGGGGGAAGAGAAATGGAGTGGGGAGTGGGTGGAACCCTAGGACTGCTGAACACCCAGTCCTGGAGATCTGCTTTGGGAGCACAAACCTACATTTCATGGTGCTTTGGATATTAATGGTGTTGGAAAGCTAAGACAGGTGGAATACTTGAGAGACTGAGAATCCAGCCATTTGTGGAGGACAGGGAACCACATCCATCCATTCTGGGACAAAGGAAAGGCTGACTGTCTGAGAGACTTCCTAGCAGTGAGAGGACTGCTGAAGGGGTGGGGTTTGCACAGAGCTTGCTATGCTGGAGAAGGGATAGATGAACAAGGTTGTCTGGGTGCCCTCTGCCCAGCAGGTTATGAACTTTCAGGAACTTCAGGTGCTCCATCCCTCTGGATGGCTACTCAGCTCCGATGCCCCCCTCTGTGACATGCAGCCAGATGCATCTTCCTCCTGGTATGCCAGCACCTGTTCACAAACCAGCAGTCTCTGCCCTGGCATCAGACTGGCCAGTGGGAGGCCCCAGCTATGGCAGCTACAGAAGTAAAGCACAGAGGCTTACATCTGTGTGCTCGGCCCTGTGGTTCTGAGAGTGGAGATAGGCACTGCAGCTGGGAAGCAGGAAACAGCCCTTTCCTCCTCCAAGCACCAGAGCCGCTCCCCTGCAACCCCCAACATCAATCCAGGGGCTGAGAAGCTCCAGAGACTAGAGCTCCTGGGCACTAGAGGCCTCCACATACAAATATGGAACGTCAAAGGAAACTGATTCAAACAAAAATCTCGCAAATACTAGAAAAAGTGCAAAATGAAACTGAACTCACTAATCTTCCTGAAAGAAGTTGAAAATAAAAATCATGAACATGCTCATGGAGGTATAGAAAAATATTTAAGAACTCTTGGATGAATTTAGGATGGAAATTCAATCATTAAGAAATTCCATATTTGAAATGTACATACAATGGATAGATTTCAAAGCAGATTAGAGTAGTAGAAGAGACAGCAAATGGAATAGAAATTAGAGAAGAGGAATACAAAGAAGCTGAGTCACAGAGAGAAGTAAGCATCTCTAAGAATGAAAGAATATTGAGAGAACTATGTAACCAATCCAAACAGAACAATATTCGCATTAAAGGGGTACCAGAAGAAGAAGAGAGAGCAAAAATGTGTAGTAAGTACCTTTGAGGAGGTAATTGCTGAAAACTTCCCCAATCTGGGGAAGGATATAGTCTCTCAGGCCATGGAGGTGCACTGATCTAACACCAGGGGCCCAAGGAAGACAACACAAAGACATATAATAATTAAAATGTCAAAGACCAAGGGCAAGGTTAGAGTATTAAAAACAGCCAGAGAGAGAAAAGAGATCACATACAAAGGAAAATCAATCAGGCTATCATCAGACTTCTCAACAGAAACCTCATAGGCCAGAAGGGAATGGCATCATATACTTAATGCAATGAAACAGAAGGGCCACAAACGAAGAATACTCTATCTGGCAAGATAATCATTTAAATTTGAAGGAGGGATTAAAAAATTTTCATATAAGCAAAAGCTGAGAGAATTTACCTCCCACAAACCACCTCAACAGTGCATTTTGGAAGGACTGCTGTAGATGGAAGTATTCCTAAGGATAAATAGATGTTACCAGGGCAAATAAAACCACAGCAAAGAAAGTAGAACAGTTAATTACTAAGCAGATGGAAAATCAAATCAATTACCCCAAAGTCAATCATGGGATAGACAAAGAGTACAAAATACGATATCTAACATATAAAGAATGGAGGAGGAAGAAAAACAAGGAAAAAGAAGAAACTTTAGGTTATGTTTGTAATAGCATATGAAGTGAGCTAAATTATAAATTAGACTGTTAGGTAGTAAGGAAATTACCCTTGAAACTTTGGTAACAAATCTAAAGCCTGCAATGTTAATAAGTACATACCTATCAATAATCACCCTAAATGTAAACAGTCTGAATGCACCAACCAAAGACATAGAGTCACTTAATGGATAAAAAAACAAGACCCGTCTATATGCTGCCTGCAAGAGACTCACGTCAAACCCAAAGACATACACAGACTGAAAGTAAAGGGATGGAGAAAGATATTTCAAGCAAATAATAGGGAGAAAAAAGCAGGAGTTGTAGTACTTATATCAGACAAAATAGACTTCAAAACAAAGAAAGTCACAAGAGACAAAGAAGGACATTATATAATGATAAACAGGTCAGTCCAACAAGAGGATATAACTATTATAAATATCTATGCACCCAACACAGGATCACCTACATATGTGAAACAAATACTAACAGAATTAAAGGGGGAAATAGAAGGCAATGCATTAATATTAGGAAACTTCAAAACACCACTCACTCGAAAGGATACACCAACCAGAGGGAAAACAAGTAGGGTGAAAGAGGCACTGAACAATGTATAAGAACAGATGGACCTAATGGACATCTACAGAGCAGTCAATCCAAAAGCAAGAGAATACACATTCTACTCAAGTACACAAGGAACATTTTCCAGAATAGATCATTCACTAGGCCACAAAATGAGCCTTGCTAAATTCAAAAAGATTGAACTCGTACCAGCCAGCTTCTCAGACCACAAAAGTATAAAACTAAAAATAAATTAAACAAAGAAAATAAAAAAGCCCACAAACACATGGGGTCTTAATAACATGATACTAAATAATCAAGGGATAAATGACAAAATAAAAACAGAGATAAAACAATACATGGAGACAAATGACAACAGTAATTCTACACCGCAAAAATCTGTGGTATGGAGCAAAGGCCATGCTAAGAGGAAAGTACATTGCAATACAGGCTAACCTCAGGACAGAAGAACAATCACATATGAACAGTCTAAACTCACAATTAACAAAACTAGAAAAAGAAGAACAAAGGAGGCCCAAAGTCAGTAGGAGGAGTGACATAATAAAGATTAGAGCAGAAATAAATAAAATCGAGAAGAAAAAAACAATAGAAAGAATCAATGAAAGCAAAAGCTGGTTCTTCGAGAAAATAAACCAAATAGATAAATCCCCAGCCAGACTTATCAAGAAAAAAAGAGAGTCTACACACATAAACAGAATCAGAAATGAGATAGGAAAAATCACTACTGACACCACAGAATTACAAAGAATTAGAGCATACTATGAAAAATTACATGGTAACAAATTGGATAACCTAGAAGAAATGGAAAACTGTTTAGAAAAATGCAAGCTTCCAAGGCTGACCCAGGAAGAAACAGAAATTTGAACAGACCAATTACCAGCAAAGAAACTGAAATGGTAATCAAAAATCAACCTAACAACAAAATCCTGGACAAGATGATTTCACTGCTGAATTTTACCAAACATTTACTGAAGTAATACCCATCATCCTTAAAGTTTTCCAAAACATAGAAGAGGAGGGAATACTCCCAAACTCATTCTACAAGGCCATCATCACTCTAATACCAAAACCAGGCAAAGATACCACAGAAAAAGAAAATTACAGACCAATATCCCTGAAGAACATGGATGCAATAATACTAAACAAAATATTAGCAAACTGAATTCAAAAATACATCATAAAGATCATCCATCATGATCAAGTAGGATTTATTCCAGGTACAACATTGAAAAGTACATCAACATCATCCACCCCATCATCAAAAAAGAAGGACAAAACTACATGGTCATCTCCATAGATGATGAAAAAGCACTGACAAAATTCAACATCCACTCATAATAAAAACTCTCAACAAAATGTGTTTAGAGTGCAAGTACCTCAACATAATAAAGGCCATAAATGACAAATCCATAGTGAACATCATACTTAACAGCAAGTAGCTGAAAGTTTTTCCTTTAAGAGTGAGAAGAAGACAAGGATGCCCACTCTCCCAACTTTTATACAACATAGTTCTGGAGATCCTAGTCATGGCAATCAGACAACACAATGAAATAAAAGGCATCCAGATTGGCAAGGAAGAAGTTAAACTGTCCCTGTTTGCAGAGGACATGATATTGTACATAAAAACCCCAAAGCGTCCAATTCAAAACTACTAGATCTATTATATGAATTCAGCAAAGTTGCAGGATACAAAATTAATACACAGAAATAGGTTGTATTCCTATACCCTAATGATGAACTAGCAGAAAGAGAAATCAGGTAAACAATTCCATTCACAATTACATCAAAAAGAATAAAACACCTAGGAATAAACCTAACCAAGGAAGTGAAAGATCTATACTCTGAAAACTACAAGACACTAATGAGAAAAATTAAAGAAGATACCAATAAATGGAAACACATCCCATGCACATGGAGAGGAAGAATTAATATTGTCAAAACGGCCATCTGGCCTAAAGCAATCTACAGATTCACTGCAATTCCTATCAAAATACCAAAAGCATTCTTCAATGAAATAGAGCAAATAGTTCTAAAATTAATATGGAACCACAAAATACCCTGAACAGTGAAAGAAATCCTGAGAAGGAAGAATTAAGCAGGGGGGATTACACTCCCCGACTTCAAGCTCTACTACAAAGCCACAGTAATCATGACAACTTGGTATGGGCACAAGAACAGACCCACAGACCAATGGAACAGACTAGAGAGCCCAGATATAAACTCTACCATACATGGTCAATTAATATATGGTAAAGGAGAAATGGATATACAATTGGGAAATAACAGCCTCTCTTACAACTAATGTTGGCAGTACTGGACAGCTACATGCAAGAGAATGAAACTGGATTATTGTATAACTCCATACACAAAAGTAAACTCAAAATAGATAAAAGACCTGAATGTAAGTCATGAAACCATAAAACTCTTAGAAGAAAACATAGGCAAAAATCTCTTGAATATGAACATGAGCAACTTTTTCCTCAGGCAAGGGAAGCAAAATTAAAAATGACCAAGTAGGACTACATCATGCTAAAAAGCTTCTGTACAGCAAAGGACACCATCAGCAGGAGAGGCATCCTACAGTATGGGAGAATATATTTGTAAATGACATATCTGACAAGGGGTTAACATCCAAAATATATAAAGAACTCAGAAGTCTCAACACCCAAAAAGGAAATAACCCTATCAAAAAATGGGCAGAGGAGCTGCACAGACAATTCTCTGAAGAAGAAATTCAGATGGCCAACAGTCACATGAAAAAAAAAGATGCTCCACATCACTAATTATCAGGGAAATGCAAATTAAAAGCACAATGAGATATCACCACAGCAGTTAGGATGACCAACATTGAAAAGACTAGAATTAACAAATGTTGGTGAGGATGTGGAGAAAGGGTGACCCTCCTACACTGCTGGTGGGACTGTAAACTAGTTCAACCATTGTAGAAAGCAGTATGGAGGTTCCTCAAAAAAATTAAAAATAGAAATACCATTTGACCCAGGAATTCCACTCCTAGGAATTTACCCTAAGAATGTAGGATCCCAGTTTCAGGAAAACATATGCACCCCTATGTTTACCGCAGCACTATTTACAATAGTCAAGATACAGAAGCAACCTAAGTGTCCGTCAGTAGATGAATGGTTAAAGAAAATGTAGTACATATACACAATGGAATATTATTCAGCCATAAGAAGAAAACAAATCCTACCATTTGCAACAATATGGATGGAGCCTGAGTGTATTATGCTCAGTGAAATAAGCCAGGAGGAGAAAGACAAGTATCAAATGATTTCACTCATCTGTGGAGTATAAGAGCAAAGCAAAAACTGAAGGAACAAAATAGCAGAAGACTTACAGAACCCAAGAATGGACTAACAGTTACCAAAGGTAAAGGGACTTAGAAGGGTGTGTGGGAAGGCAGGGAGAAGGGGAATAAGGGGCATTACAATTAGCACACATAACATAGTTCAGGAAGCTCAAGGAAGGCAGTATAGCACAGAGAAGACAAGTAGTGACTCTATAGCATCCTACTACACTGATGGTCAATGACTGTACTGGAGTATGTGCTGGGACTTGATAAGGGAGGACTCTAGTAACCACAATGTTGCTCATGTGATTTTATATTAATGAGACCAAAATAAAAATAAATAAATATATATATAAAATGAACATATTAGTACAAAAAGAGTCACCAACCAATTCCTATTTAATATATGTTTACATGTATATTCGTGTTAACATACTATTTTTATATATTTTAAGGTCGTCACCTCTGGATATTTTTTAATAATATGTAATACTATATTAACTATATGTAAGAAATAAGTTATTAATTGTTATTTTCACAAGTCATACTTTTCTATACTGATTAATAAAATTTTATTGGAACACTACAAAAATTAAAACCCCTGATTAGAATATTGCTATTTAGTCATGTTTCATGAGAACATTAATATTCAAAACTACCAGTTTTTAGTAATATGTAAATTTTAAGTACTTTCTATAAAATATAATACCAAATCATGACAAATACATATAAGAAAAAAAATGAAATTTTTAAAAGTCAAATAATATTCAGTTCATATCAAATTTCCTCAATTGTCTTCAAATATATATATATATGCCCATCTTGTTTGAATCAAGATCCACACCTGCCTATACATTGCATTTGTTTGCTAATGTCTATTAATATTTTTGTTGTTGTTCTATAAAATTTACCTCCACCTGCCACTTTTCATACCATTCTGTCATGGAAAAAACAGATCATTTGGCTTGTATAATTTTCCATTTCTGGCTTTGGCTGATTGCATCATCATGGTTTTGTTTAAATTTCTTTCTTTATCCCCTATATTTCCTGTAAATATGTAATTAGTTAGGAGCTTGAAAAGATTCAGTCTCAATATTTTTGGAAAGATTATTTTACATTTGGTGAATACTGTTTGTGTTCACCACATCAAGAATCATGCAATATCTGGCTGTCACACTTTTTTGGTGATTTTAAGATTACTCAGTATATTAAATGGTTACTAAAATATATTACAGAATTATTGTTAATATTGCCTGGTGTGATAGTGGTATTTTCCTAAACCAATTATGATTCACTTAGTATGTCTATGGTTTGCTTCAAAATATTTGCAAAGAGAAAAAATATATGTGCTAGTGAACACAAGACTGGCAAAAACAATTATTGAAGCTGATTAGAAGGCATATGGAGATTCGCTGTATCAGTATTTTGCAGGTGAAAATATGTACAATAAATTTTTTTATTAAAAATATGAAGAGTGAACTTTATAGTGAAGGAAAAATAAAGCAGTAGTGAAGTTTTTATTCAGTTTAGCAGAAATTAATTCTATCTTTAATCCTTAATATGGTGCCTAGTATATGATACATGCTATATATTTGTATCAAAAGAGGGAATTAATAATCATAAATAATCCATATTAGTCTCTTTGATCTAAGACCTCCATCTGTAAAATTTACCTTTTCTACTTTATAGCTTTCTTGAGGATGGAACAAAGGAATTAATGAATTTGAGCATATTTTACAAATGCTACATTCCTCAGTTATGTAAGTAAACTCTTGAAAGAAGTATGTCTTATTCTGTCTTTTATTAATATACATTTGCCTATAGTACACTGACTTATACATTATTGGCTTTTATATTAATTTGCTAGGGCTGTCATAAAGTACCACAGACTGGTTGGCTCAAGTAACAAAAATTTATTTTCTCACAGTTTTGGAATCTAGAAAAGAGCTGCCATTTTTTATTTGAAAACAACTGTACCTTAGCCAGATGAAATGTGGGGAAATACTACAAAGAAATTTTACTTGATATATAAATACAAATGCTATAAGAATAGAAAAGATGAAAAATACATTATTTAATTATTTATTTTGTTATCATTTTTCTAGAAAGTTAGCTTTGATTGCTATCCCGTAATTTACTTTAACATGTTCAAATTGAGTGTGATGTATATTTTTATGATAAGTTCTGCCATCCTTTATAGGTAGGTAAAAATATGACAAGAACTCAGTGACTTCATACATACTTATTGGCAACAAATTATAAGCTTAATGTGAGTGAGAGATTATGGGCCTGAAAGGAAATATAAAGTTGTGCTCCCACTCCAAAGCAGTTTACATGATATATGAAATACAAGATAGACACATAAACAACTGGAGAACAATTAAGGACAAAGTGGTGTGGCAGAGAATACAGGTACTATAAGATTTCATGTAAAGAGAGATGAATGTCAACATGGATTATTAAATTAAGCTTAACATTTATATTGAAGTATAAATTGGACTGAGTTTAATAGGGAGAAAGATGAGAGGAGAAATGTAGCTCTAAAGAAGAATAGGTAAATTAAAGGGAATGATACACTGCTACCTAGAAACAAGTCAGATTTATTGTGATATCTGGTTCCTTTTTGTTACAAATACTCCAAATCTTCCATTCAATATTTGAGAGACCTATATTGATATTAGGGATTTTAAAAAATTGCCTTTCATTCCCTGTATTTGTTAATTTTATGTGTCTACTTGCCTGGGATATGGTGGCCAGCTGTTTGGTTAAAACACCAGTCTAAATTTTTGCCTGAAGGAATTTCTCAGATGTGATTAACACTTAAATTAGTAGATTTTGAGGAAAGTGGATTACTCTCCATAGTGTTGGTGTGCCTCATCCAATCAGCTGAAGGCATTAAGAGCAAATACTAAAGTTTCCCAAAGAAGAAAGGATTTGCCTCAAGACTGCAATATAGAAACTCTGCCTGAGTCTCTAGCCTGCCAATCTGCATGACAAATTCCTGATTTGCCAACCCTCACAGTCTCTTAAGACAATTGCTTAAAATAAATCAATCACTCTCTTGAGATATATATATATATATATACACACCCAGGATATACATATATATTCTATGGATTTATATCTCTGTGGAACTCTAACATACTACTCCTAAATTTTAACTAATTATTTTTCTTTCTAATTAGTAAGAAGAAAACGATTTTTAAGCATTAACATATACATGCATACTGTGACATTCAGACAAAAGAGAAATGATAACTTGGTAAAAAAAATGACTGTTGGAAATGTAGCTACTATTTTGTTTAATTAAGGATATTGAAATACAAATTCCTACCTTCAAATCATAAATAACCAAACCTGAAAGAAATACGCAAAATAAGCCAATGCTGACTACTTTTGGCATGCATTTTTTTCTATAGATACAGCATACAAAACACGAAATATTCGTTAATAATCTGAGAATCCTGTAATACCTTCATACAGTAGAGAGCTTTAATAAAGGGGCATATTTAACTGTGAATTTCCTTTCTTTTGTCCATTTTTATCCGAACCTTTGTAGTGATTACATGTACTCATTTTAACATAATTAATTAAATCTCAGACACTGAAATATTTTCAAAGTAATATGGAAACCAAGAAGAATGTGATTTTTCCCTGCCGGCAGCAATCTGCAATAGGGCCGTATCTATACAGCCTAAACAACTCACCCCCACTGGGAAATAGCAACCTCCCCATTAGTGAGATGGCATTATTTTTCAAGATGATCTGCTCCATGTACTGCTACCCAGCATGGTAGCCATAACTCTCCAAATAAATTGAAGGAACTGAAAGATTTATGAACACATGAATTATTTTCCTGTAGGAAACCCCAGACAAATTCACCAGAGATTTTTTTATGCCTATGTGAAGAACCTTTGGCAAAATAGAAAATATGGAGAAGCAGTAATAGGACATTAAAATCAACTCCTACTTACTAAAAATTATCTTGTGAATGTGTATAAGGAAGAGTACTAGGATCATGTTACATCTTGCTGGGTTGTACTGTATCTTAGAAAGGGGAATTTTATGTATTACTGACTACTATATCCTTTCCTTATCAGTTTTAGATTGATTTTTTAGTAAGCAAGGGATTATTTTAAATGAAATAAATTTTATGTTATGTAGATCTTATTCTTCTATGAATTATATGTCATAAAGATTAGATTAGCAATAATTTAATAAATAATCACAAAATATTTCCTTCACAACAGTATATATATTCAAAATAATACAAAAATAAAGGATAAATAAAAATATACACTATTTTGCTTGAATGATTTAATTATATCCTTACAATAAACCTTTTCTTAAAATATTTCTTCAAAACAATTTTTTTGTACTAAAGGACACAATCCAGGCAAATTTAGTAAATTACTTAGTCAAAAATATGATTAATCAAAGAATCCAGATTTATTTAGAAAAATTTCAGAATATCATTCTGTATTTTGTAGATATCATGGTATTTTGGCTATAAATAATTGACTAAATATAAAATCACATTTTCTCATTAACCACATTTTATTTGAATCTTCTCATAGCATCCATTTGTTAAATTTTACATTAAAAATGTTTATAATCTAACTTCTTAGGATTTTCTCTAGATGAATTTATTCAAGAATTCTATCACTGTATGGGTTTAAGTCCTGTTTCTCTCAGGACTCAAAAATCATTTTGAATATTTGTGTTCTAAACTCTAGCACATTGACCTAGGCTTGATAAACTCAAATATCTCACTTAGAAATTCTAGTACATGTCTGTAATACATTTGTTTATTTCTCTTCTTTCATAAGTAAATTCTGTTACTATACAATTCCAATGTAGAGTTGACTCTATAGTTTAAATACTAATTCCCCTTTAATTTTTTTTGCAGTGTCAGGAGTGTGTGTGTGTGTGTGTGTGTGTGTGTGTGTGTGTGTGTGTGTGTGTGAAAGAGAGAGAGTGAGAGAGAGAGAGAGCATGATTTAAATATAGTACTTTTTCGATCATTGCAAATTAATCAGGATAAGTGCTCATTTGGGGGTCTATAAATATAGCTCCCTGAAAGTAGTATTTGGTCTATACTGCATAGTATACAGACCTACACATCTAATAATATATAAACTCACAGCAACCAGTTCAGTCCTCTGATGACAGTTATAATTAGAGCAAAGTAAAATTTTCTAAGTTTATAATACAATTAAATTGCTAAGGAACAATGAACTGGTGATGCCTACCTGAGAGGGATATACATTTGCAGGTCATCTTCTGTTGATGTTCTCTTTGTTGCTTTAATTAAAGGACTATTTTACCTCAAGCAATAGTTTGGCAAGTATAAATACCAGGGAGGTTTCATGTAGTTGGAGGCACTGGCTCTTAAAAGCCCAAAGGTATGGAGATTTTTCAAATTATGTGTTAAGTAGAATCAGAATTTATAAATGAATTTGTTGGGCAGTGTTTTTTGCTTAAAATATTGGGCTATAATTCCCTATTACCTCATCTTTCATGTCTTCCTCATTGTCAAGAAAGAACCCTTAATAGTTCCACTCTTACCTTCGTCTCTTTCGGAAATACTTGAAGAACTGAAAAGTTCGTATGAGGATGCTTTGAGGACTCTCTATGAAATCCTTCCATCTCATTAGGCTAGATGCCCAGAAGGTTAGGCAGGGAAGTCGTACAATGAATTTCAGATCATGTCACAGAATCAGAATACTTCTATGGAGTGACAATAAGCTTGAAGAGGGATTAAATAATAAATCAACACTCATTTTCTCTTCAATACATATCCTTTCTGCCATACCTTGGGATATAGCCAAGTACAGGTCTTTTCCATTTAACTACAGAAGAGAGCATAGAGACAACAGAAAAATAAGATAGGAGTGTTACACAGGAAGTGTTCATACACAAATAAATAAGCGACCATACAGGAATAGATAATACTATACCATGTGTTATCAGTAGAAAGGCAAATGAGTTATCTGTAACAGATTTCAAAGTAATTCCTAATAGAATAGATTTAAGAAATGAGGCACAGGAAAAAATTAATTGAATATATATGCCAAATTAATTGGAATCAACAAAAATATTACTTGGGTATCAGAATATTAAATATAATGAATGTCTAACTGAATCCATAATACCGAAATGGAAATTTCAGGAAATTGGGACTGGTCTTGGATATGTTGTTGAAAGAAAAAGTAATCAACAAAGAGATACTACCTGAAGCTGAAATGAAGGAATAATTCAACATGAAAGCTTTGAATCACAGAGCTTTTTTTAAACACCATTATTTTATAGATGAAAATTGAAACCTGAAGTAGTTACAAATGATTTTACCAAGCTTAAAGGAATGAATTTCCCAAGGCAAGTTGGATAACATTCTCTCCAGAAGCAAGACAAACATATAGTCTCTCTTAATCTAAATTCTGTACATATCCAAAGGTCCACCTCAAATACCACTTCATTTCTATATTTCTGTATCACATGTACTCCCTCTTTGGATTTACATTCATCTATGCTCTTTATAATGCATTTGATATGCAGTATACTGAAAACTTTCATGAGTGTGTTTCTTAATGCTACAATCAAATATTCTTCTAATGAACAACGTTTTTATAACTTTCCCTCAATACCTAGTAGAACTGTAAGTATTTAGAAGCACTCAAAGAATGTTTGCAGGTTTGATGAAATGAATGAAGGGGGATCAAGTCATCAAGTTAAAGTTCTTAAGCTCTTGTGTTTTTAAAAATGATACCTTGGCTCCCACTTCATATATAAAGAAAAAGCATTTTATTCAACATATGGTTCAGCATGTTCCAATAGCCAGTGAGATGCTGAGACATTTTATATAAAGTGCTTTGCATTTTTTCCATTAAACTATATTCACTCTTTCTTTAAAAACTTCTCTTTTATTTCTAGTGAATTTTCCCAGCAGCCTTATCACCATTCTTTTTTCTTCACACAACTCTTTAGAAGATGTGTATATGCATTTCTATGGATACAGATAAAATACATATATTTCTATCCATATTTTAATATGTTTTTAAGGGCTCTGTGTGTTTGTTTCTAATTATTCACATTAGGTTTTCTATTTTCTCAAATGTTCAGGCACTCTTTCATTATGTCAGTCAATCTTACTTACGGTTCATCACAATGAATACATCCTGAAGTGATGTTCAAATCTTATGAAAAATAAACCTGAGATTGAGTTCTAATCCAACATGTATGCTATTAATAGAATTTCATGTACTGTTGTAGTAATTTTGCTTATAATGGTTTGAATAAAATAATAGCATTAATTTAGATCAAATTCATGAAAACTATTTCATCTGCAGAAAAATTAAATGATAAAGTGCCGTCACATATTAGGTGCTGAACAGATATTTATGTATTGAATGGATTAATGATTGAATGTATAGATGTTCAGAATATGATAAAAAATCAGGACATTATCTTAACTTACTCTGGATTAAATATACTCTGTCTCATGTACAGTTCTTAAAATTTGCTTATTTAAGAATGTCTACTATGATTTATCAAAAATACATATTAATTTAAAAGTATTTCTTTGAAATGTAGTGAATATTATTTTTTCTTCAAATTAATAGCTTAAAATCAAACTGAAGAGTAATCTCTAGGTTGTACATTGGGTTTTATATTATTCTTGCACAATAACATAAACTGTAATAAATAGACTATTTTACTAACTCATCAATAAAAATAGTAGATTGGAATCCATTCACTGGGAAACATACATTTTATAGAACAATACACAGCACCTGTTTTGTTTACACCTAAACTATCAGCCGACACTAAGACTTAGTATTTTAGTTTAACAATTGAT
Source organism: Manis javanica (assembly GCF_040802235.1). Lineage (NCBI taxonomy): Eukaryota > Metazoa > Chordata > Mammalia > Pholidota > Manidae > Manis > Manis javanica. The sequence continues at coordinate 59,690,075 of NC_133159.1, forward strand.
TTCTGCATGCATTACAAATACTGCATAGATTTTCACCTTTTCAACTGACAAGTGTTCACCAGACGATAATTAGTATCTGCTAAGTGCTCTTCAGAGTAACATGGTATCATCAAGAAATATCACAAAAGTGTTGACACAGTGCTCCTCCAGCTGGAGGTTCCAAACAAGTCTGTCTTCACTGCCATTTACTGTAAATTTTAACTGCACCAGCTGGCCAGATCCCTTTCCTTTACCCGACTCTCAACAGAAAAGAACAAGAATGTGACCTTTTTGCTTGTTTACCTAGTATAAATTGATGAGAAGGTAGGAAACATGCATTTGAAAATAAATTGAATTATGAATTATAATTACTCCAAAAATGTAACTTCATTACTTCACACGTATCAAAGATACTTTGTTTCCTAACATATGTGTAAAGTAAAGAAGTTACATTGTTGGAGTAATTATAACTCATAATTCAGTTTTACTTTGTTTCCTAAAACCTATTTCATTACTGCAGTTCACAGAAGAAAATCACTCAGCTAAAATTCACGTAAAAACTAGTATTTTCTGTGCATAAACAAATTTTAGTTTTATTTACTATTTTTAATCAAATTTTGTTTACCTTATTAGAGAAACAGTACCTTATTAGAGAAACTTAACTATGGAATTTGAATCTATATTACAGGATAAATAAAACAAAAATGGAAATTTCATATAAAGTCCATTTAAGAAAGTAGTTAACCAAATACATTCTAGAGTAAGTTGACATCTGATTTAAACCCAAATCCAGACCTTTGGTTTAATTCTTTCATCTGTCTTTTCTTTAGCCAAATACATATGAATAGCTCATAATAACAGTTCTTACCAGCAAGCTTGCTGAGCACTATATGAAAAATTTATATACAAACTGATTTACATAGTTTTTGACAAGTGGTACATGCTAAAGGATAACTTATCATTGTTTTCATAGAAATATTGAGATAAATATGTATAAGTAACACCATATTAATCTACGTCTTCTATTTGTCATATGTCCTTCCTTGATGTGTTTTAAGGCTTATGTCACCATGGTTTTTATTAAGTGGCAATTAAATTGAAAAATGACAAGGGGAAGGCAACTTAATTTTCTCCTCTACAAAATACCCAGTGAAGTGTTTCTTTTACTCACTGGTTTTGGGGTGCATATTTTGTGTGTGCCCTATTTCCTGTCTCTAGTCCAGAAAAGGTAAATGTAATCGGAGAGTAACAGTTTCCTGATCATTCATCCCATGGAATCAAAGCTTGTGAACACTAGGTATCTTAAATTCATAAAAGAATGAAAATCCAAATGATACATTAAAGAATAATTTCCCCAAATAAATCACTGAACTCTTTTTGCAGAGAAACCACTAACTTTTTAGAAAGTTTATTTTTACCATTGTTTTGTGGAAAAGATGATGTCAAAAGCTTGAAGATCCTGAGTTAATGCTGGCAACAGGCTATAAAAGATATTCCCTAATATTCCCAAACCTGCCCCAATATGCAGTTTTTCTTAAGTATGTGTCTGTGAATCAAGGGCCATAAGATTCTGACTCAATGGTTATCAACCAGGGGTGATTTTGCCTATCGGGACTTCTGACAGTACCTGGGAGACTTTTTTGGTTGTCACAATTCAGGATGCTGAGTGCTATTGGTATCAAGCAGATAGAAGCTAAGGATGTTTAGCATCATCAGTGCACAGGACATGTCCATCTGGAAAAAAATAAGCAGCCTAAAATATCAGTAGTGCCAAGACTGAGAAACTCTGGAATGGGCTTTTAGAGACATGTAATGGACATGTGTGTGTTTCAACATTTGCTAAGCCCCATCCACAGGGGCTCTGTTTTCATTAAAATTATCAAGAGCAAGTATGGTCCCCAAAGAAGTGACTAATTATATATAAATAAGCTATAGGCATTTATGAAATAAAATCAGCTATTGCCCTAAAGTCTGTCGTATATTGTGACTAAATTATTATATGTAAAGTAAATTTGTAATGAATGTGATGCAAATATATAGAATACAGGTTCTTAATTATTTTGGAACCCTACCTTAAAAAAAATTTTGAAGGATAATAAGTACTGAGAAAAATAGCCTATAAGTGGAAAATAATCAAATAAATTAAATTCTAATATCCTTGTGTTGTTATCAATATTTTCAGTTTCATGAGAATGATAGATTGGAAGCCAGGGTATCACATTTTAGATTGTATTCTAAATAGCTACATGATCTTTGTTGTATCATCTCATTTATAATTCTCTCCTCATTGAGCTTTTCTAAGGGTCACAAAGTAAATTATCGAAGTTCTTTAAAAAGTGTATCTCAATATAAAGTATTATAATTTTTTTGCTAACTTTCAACCCTTTTATTATATATATTCATATTGTTTTTATTTTCCTGTTTGTATCATGTGATCTGAACCATGACAAGCCCAAATAAATGGTCTTGAGTAGGGCTAATTAAGCCAAAGTTTGCAGTATAGGATATATTAGTATTTATAACACATATGAAATTAGCATTAGAAAATTGCATTGAAAACAAGAAGCCATGGATAGCAATTCAATTCAATTCAATACAGTAAACTGAATTAAGGCACTGTGCTAGGTGCTGAGGATACAATAGGGAAATGGTTAACAGGTAAGAATGCAGTGGGTAGGAGTTTGGATTCTACTTTCTCTCCTCTTCACCTGTAATACATCGACATATATTATTTGTTCTTCAAATACCCTTTTTTCTATATATACTCAGTCAAATCATGACTTTTGTGGCAACTGAAGAATGCCGTATGACTCATCAAGGCATCACCTGAATTATGGTAGAGAATTTCATATTTGAAGACTACATGTCAAACCTAGAGGGAGAGTTTTTAATCTCACCTGGAACAAGAGGAGACATTTTTACTATCTTACTATGTTCCACAGCAACACTGTATAGTTTTCCAACACATTAAACCTAGTACAGAAAGGTAGCTGTACATAGAAAGATTGCACCTCTTTATATTCCTCTCAAGGGTAAGAATCATGTCTATTTAATGGACCCTTACAAGATCATGAACATAGGTAAGCCTAATAAAGGTTCATTGATGATAATGAGGTACAAATAAAAATATTCTGGTATGTATTCTGTCTTAGGCAAAATTTCAATGCAAAGTTTATCTTTTGTTACTGCTCAACTCTTGTATTGCTCATATTCCTCAGTTTTCAGTAGTAATTCTTTTTCGCCATATGAATTTTTGTTTGTAGATTTGTTTCTTTTTTCACTTAAAGTGATTTTCTGAAATAATTAACTATACAATAAAGTTAAAACAATAACAGTAACAGTAATAATAACAAAAAACCAATCAGTTGCTTACTGTATATAACTTGCCCTGCACTAAGTGCTTTAAGTAAATTTCCTCTTTTGATTCTTATAGGAACTCTGTGAAGTATAGATTCATGCCCTTTTTATAGATAACAAAACCATGGCTTTCAGAGGTTAAGCAAAATGCCTGAACTTATAATAACTAGGAAGTAAAACTATGCTGTTCTGACTTTGAAATCTGAAAGCTTAAAGACTACTCTTCCCAAAGGTTGTTTATATAGTAGAGACATCTTTCATCCTTGGTTTCATTCAAAACCAAGATTTGATCATCTATTAGCAAGTCAACTGATACAAAGAATATTTTTTGAACAGGAACTTTTTCTCACTTATTAAAGTACATGATCTATATTAATAAACAGCCTGTAATAATTTACTAATATTTAAGCATTTACTGTGATACAGGTACATTTTTAATTCACAACTTTTATATAAATATACCCTTATTAGATATTATGTGAAGTGAAATAAGACCATATTATTTCACTTAGATGTGGAATCTAAAAACCAAAACAAACAAAATAGAAATAGACTCACCAAAACAGACAATGGACTGTGAGAGGGGTGGTGGATGGGTGGGGATGGGTGGAATAGGCAAGAAGGGAAAAAGAGGTATAAATTCCAGATAATAAAAAAATTAGTCACAGGATGTAATTTTAGCATAAGGAAGATAACCAGTAATATTGTAGTATCTTGGTATAATGATGGATGGTGACTACACTTACCATAATGAGCATTAGTAACATACATATATATATATAAAATATATTCTTTGTTCTTCAAATACCCTTTTTTCTATATATAACATCATAGTGAGCATTAGTAACACATATATATAATTATTGAATCACTGTTATACACCTAAAGCCAATATAATATTGTATATCAACTATATTTCAATAAAAATTAAAACAAATAATTTAATCCTCATAATAATTGTATAAAATATGCATTATTTTGCCTTCAGTTTATAGATCAGGGGGTAGACACAGGGAATAAGCTATTGGTATGCTAATATGATTCTCTGTTATACTGTCAAATACTCCTCAAACTAACTTGCCCTAATGAAAGATACTGTAGATGAAATATATATTTCTTAAATAGTTGCTCAAATTGGAAAATAACATTTTTGATGAGGTCTGCTTGGAATTCAATACAACCTCACACTTGATTCAGTATTTCATCATGCAGTAAGGAAGCCAACATTTTTAAATGCTAACATATACATGCAGATTGGGAAATTATATTCCTTTCTAATAAGCAAAAGAAGTATAAAAATTAGTTTAAAAGCAAAATATGTATATAAAAATTCCTGTGGATTTAAAAATAAATCAAAGCACAAACCTAAACATAAAATGTTTGACCACATCAGCATACTCTATCTGAAAGATTCTATATAATTACAAGATCATGGCTGTTTTGTTTTTTATACAGTGAGATATATTTTAGAAAGATCACAAAAAAGCATAGTTTAAAAATATACTTCGAACATTTTTATTTGAGGAAAAATCATGTTTTACAATAATGTCATAAGTAAATAAGTAGAACTCTCAATTAACATGAGCCTAAATAGACGGCTTTATTCACTACCATTTTACAAATTTGTATTTGTTGTCATTTTTCATTTGTTGTCATTTATTGTCCATTCAAATTCATGGAGGCCAGCTCTGTGATTTTGACATCTAGCATGATATGTTGAAAATATTCTCAATTCAATCACTTTTGAAAATAAAATTTAATAGGCAAACCTTCTAATGTATGTTTCTTAAACTATGTTATGCCGAAGACTGATCTGAAGAGATAATTCTCAGAAAAAAGATAAGATAAAATAGTTTTGGTAGAACTACATATTTTGTAAAATGAATATTTAATATCATCATGTTAAATATTGAGAAATTCTGCAATTAAAGAATCTTAGTTCTAAAATTTACTTTTTCTGTTAATATAACCTTATTGAACACAAACTGTTGGTTAGTCACCACTTTGGCTTCTTATTGAACGCAAACTGTGGATCAGGCAACACTGGCTCTGGAAATAAAGTTTAGAAAGCATGCCAAGTCCTCACTCTTAACTAAGAGTAGTGAAAGAAAGACAATTAACACAGTATCAAAGAACATATCATATGGGATAAATAGGTATGTCCTATCCAAAGCCAGTCACTTTTAGGGTTCTACCCAGATTGGGTGGCAGGGCAGGTTTCTGAGGACTTACCTTTTATGCTGAGGCCTGAGTAACAGGAAAGATGTTAGAATACTATTTCCCTTTCCAACTAGAAACTTAGGAAAATCAAGTCCAAGAACTATATGTGAAAATAATGGAAGCCTATAAAGGGCAAGCTGGTGAAGAGGTTGGGAAATGGCGCTGTGCCCTTCCCTCAACCTTCAAGTCCTGGGAGCACTGAAAGCTCTCCTGAAGTGAAAGCGCAAAGAATATTTAATTTTATTTTGTAGCCTGAGAGAACATCTCGTTGAAACACACTAGAGAAGAAATATGAAGTGTCCACTACCTTCTTCCTCATTAGGATTGCTGTTAAATTCTTTAGTTATTCTATCTTCCTATCTCAATTGGTTTGCCTGACCAATTATAAATTCCTTGATGACAGGGGATTTTTTTTTTTGTCCTAAATGGATCCCAGGAACCTAGAATAATGTGCTCATATACTAAGTGCTCAAGAAATATTGGGTATATCAATGAATTAATCATGATTATCACCTCCCCTCAAAGAGCAATAGGCATATAGTTTCTTCTATCCTTTATAAACATCACTTTAAAAATGTTATTTTAATTCTTCATGAATATGTAGTGAATCTATGTGCTTTATTAGATAGGTGGGGGAACATATTTTGAAGACATTAGCTTTCTAATTTTTTTCTCCTCAGTATAATCTTTAGGAGTGTCTTTTAAGTAAGATGAATATCAAGTTAGTTATTCAAAAGTAGTTTGTGTGTATAATTCGCAATCACAAATTACAGGCAGGTCACAGGGAAGGCAGTATAGCACAGAGAAGACAAGTAATCACTCTATAGCATCCTGCCATACTGATGGACAGACAGGGACTACAGTGAGGGGGCAGGGTGAGGACTTGAAAATATAGGTGAATGTTGAAACCACTGTGTTGTTTATGTGAAACAATCATGTAATTGTATATCAATGATATTTTAATAAAGAAAGGAAAATATAACAAACAACTCACAGTTTAAAGCAACTAAGCACAGAAGGAAAAATCCATTAAAAAAAGTTTGTGCATACCCTAAATATTTTGTTTTTACTTTTAAAGTATACATTCATATTCCAATCTTAAAAATATTGAGTCATCTTCTTTCGTTAACAAATGTGACACCTGACTAAGATTCACACTTTCTTGTTCTACATAATGCTCTAATTAAAATTATCAAACTTTCAGTTTCTGGTTCTTCAAAGTGGAATGTAAATGTAAAGGTATTTGTGAAGCATTTTGAGTATAGAATGCATCTAGATGTTAATTTTCCTATAAATATTTTACAGTTACTCTACCTACACCTACCTAGACATAATTATTTTTAACGATTGTCTTTACTGAGTATTTTCAAAGCATTCAATACTGTTTTTGTTGAAACTATTTCATTACACATATTTTATCTCACTCTGCTAATCTCAGAATTCAGCTAACAGGAAAAAATGTCCATGTGCATATTAAAAAGAAGTTTTTAATGGGTACCAGTTAGAACGTTTTAGAGAAATAAAGAGTGCTGATCAAATAAATACAGGTCAGTTGAAAGAGCTTTTTCTGTTTTAACATTGTATACATTAGCTTTCTGCATAGCATAATTTGGAGAAATGCTGATCAAAAGTGATCAAAGTCCTCTAATATTGGAAATTACCTGTACAAATTGTATGTTTTTATTTTTCCAAAAAGAACGTTTCATGTTTTTTATGCGTAAGTTTTGTTTTTTAACTAAAAAGGTAAGGGAAATGTGTTGTTGAAGTTAAATCTGTTTAATAAAAACTATCTTAAATTATAAATTTCAAAAAAAAAGCTGTGATGAACGTATCTAGTCAAGAAAAAATAAAACAGACAAAAAACAAACGCTACAAAGTTCTCATTACTTGAATAGTCTCACTCTCTCAAACTATTGTTATGTAAATACTTTCTTCTGCTAATTATATTGTCTGACCTCCTATACCCCAAATTAAGTGAATTGCTAACATAATCTTTACATTGTACAACTGGCTAAAGGACTAGCCTTTAATAGATATTTATCATGTCCTTGTTGTTTCGTCTCTTGGGGTACAGAGTAAAAGGAAGACATTAAAGAAAAAAAGAAAAAAATAATAACAATGACAGAAGAGAATGGCAATAGTGTAATAGTGGGAAAAGACTAGGTAATTTTCACTTCATTACTCTTTCTCTAATTTTATTTTTTTCATGTGATTTTATTCCTTCTTAGGTATTTCCATTATTTACTCATATTTATTCAGTAGAAATGGTTGAAGTGTGATACAGATGGAACATAAAAAGGAAATAGTGGCCCCTGAAAATTAAAGGTATCACTAGTTATGACAGGTATATTCAAAGTGGAGGCCAAAATGAAATGTTCTAGAGATCTCTGAAAATAGATCTGTAACACTGCATAGTTTATGTCTATGTAATGAGTAATTTGAAGAAAAGTATATTGAATGAAAACTCAGACTGAGTTCCAGTCCAAGCTTTGATATTCACAAAACATAGTAATTATTCATAACCATGAAGTATTTAAACATTTAAGCCTGTGTTTATTCATTTGTAAAATTAGAATTTTAACATTTGCCTTGCTTCACCCATAAGGATATTGCGATATTTAATATAATATATAAACAATAAAACATTTCAAGATATAATTATTGTTTTATAAGTATGCAACACTCATAAAACATTTAACAATGTACAGACTTTTTGGTACTGAAGGAATCATCATTTAAAATACCAATATTTATTTCTTCTTAGAAAACTCTCTTCTTGAACATAAAAAAAAATTTGAAAGTACCTATAGATAAAAAACCATTATCAAGAACTTATTTATTTGTCTGTTTTAAGAGTATTTATGTTAATGTAATAAATTTATAATTCATGATATAAACTACTGTGCCAAGTAAATTTTAACTGTCATTTTTTTCAATAAATAGTTTAGTAACTATATAATCAAACGTTTTTGTCTTAATCAAAGGTTGTATAACTACACCAATGCTTAAAATTTATGCATACTTTATATGTCTGATTTTTCTTTTCTAAGCTACATTAATTCTAAACTCTTGGACAATCTTCTTGTTTTAATTAGTCTGGCTGATGATAGCTGTTTGCCTGTTTGACACCAGCGTATCTGATACCAAATGAAAACAACTTAAAATAGATAATAAATGGACTCTTTATTAAGAAAATAGTTTTTGTTAGTATTAATATTAATTATATTTGCTGTACGAAAGTCAAAAAGCTTCAATATTTCCATTTAGTCTAGGAGTATGCCAAAACTCTTTTTTTGAATTTTCTCTAAGATAAAAAACTGAGATACAAACATCACAACTTAATTTGACAATTAGCAATTAGTTTTGGTCCTAAGGTATGTCTCTAATTTCCTGTGGATAACAAGTCAGTGGTTAAGAGTCGTTGAAAGAAATATAAACAATAAATTGTTTATTGACTGTCCCATTGAATGTATGGTAAAATATATTGTAGGCATCAGAACCAAAAGGTTCTTTACCATTAAAACCAAAGGACTCTCTTAAATCCCTAAGGCATGTAATATTAAGTATACCTATTAGGAACTTATAAGACGTATGGAAAAACTTCCAAAGATCTGTCTTCCAAATTTTATGAATTAAAAAATTATTTTCTTTTTATGCTATAGAAATCATAGGCATTATCATGACACGATATTCATCACAATTCTTCCACTCTAAAATGTATTTGATTGGTCCCAGCATACTGGAACTTAATTCTTCCTCCCCGCTTATGATATCCTATTTTATGGTACTCCACTCAAAAGAATTGAGGTGGGGAAACATTACAGCACCACTCACTCTATAATTCAAATGACTTTATTTAACTCAAATAAGAAAATACATCTTATTTTTAGGTAGTGCTAAACATTAAAAAAAAAACACTGCTTAAATCCTGAGATGATCTTTGGTGAGAATATTTGCTATCTATGTTATTGTAGTATTATAATTGTATTAAGATTTTCTGGGAGTATGGCAGTGATATTTACAGGGCAAACATGTCCTCCTACCTCACAAAGTTTCTGGAAAGTGACTGATACAACACTAAAATGAACACTAAGAAATGGAGATGTGGATACATATTCACCATAACACTGTAGTGTTAAGGGTTTACATAACCCAAGTGGGGGTTATGTAAAAACATGTTAATTAACAGCAACCTATAATAAATTAACAAATTGACAATACATATATATCTCCTAAGTAGATACACTTGCAAACCAAATATGCAGAGGACTTTATTATGGGAGACTAGTATTTTGTATATTCATATACTCATTTCCACAAAAATCTGTCTACTCACCAAGCCTGCTCAAGATCCCAAGGGATACAAAGGTAACTAAGGTACCAATTATGCTTTCATGAGACCTATAGTGGGATAGAGGTACTTTATAAAACATGTATATAAATAACTACAATACAAGGAAGGAACTACTTATGTTCACCAAACACATTTTGTTAAAGCTAGCATTAATGCAAGGTAATTGTATTGGCTTGCAAAGTCAAAGGAAATAAATTTGCAAATACATATGTATATGCATATTTTGGAGTATATAAATTTGAGGATACATGTATCTCCATGTGTTTAATTTTTTTCTTTTGATTTTCCAATTATGAGCACTTAATAAATCATGAAAAAATTAGCATTGAGCTAAGTTTAGAAATGAAGAGAATTTGAAAATTATTGAAAAACCATTTTGGAAAATCAACTGATGAGGTAAACAAAGTCTCAGAAAAGAGGAGGCAATAGAAAGAAGTCCTATCTGAAATGAAGAATAATTACTGAAAAAAGTTCTTAAAGTATGTTGAAGACATGGACGGAAGCACATTGCCAGGGAATCTTGATATTGGCTGCTATCAGCTAATCTCCTAAAATGTTAATGAAGCTCTATTGATAATTATATTTATAAAAATTATAATAGCTAACAGTTATTTATTGTTTGTACCAGCCATGATGCTATGGAGTTTACAGACCTTATCTCATTTAATTCTCATAACCTATATGTTAGGTTTATCATTAACCCATTTCCTAGAGAGAGGTAATTAATCATCAGTTTCCTGATCCAATGTTTCTTTTTAATGATTGAAAAAAATTTTCCACTATTTTTTAAGGGCCCAACGTACATTCTCATGTATAGGTAAATGGAAATAAGAAAACTATGAGAATACTGAAGCGTTTAGGAAGAATTTGAAAAAGCACAATATTCTTGTATAGGAGAAGAAAGATGAACAGGGATTTTGATGTGAATGAAGGAAATTGACAAAAATTGACATTTTAGTGATCTCCTCATATAAACATTATGCACATTGTACAATACTTGAAGATAAGTGACATAGAATACTCCAGATATTGTCTGCCAGAAACTAATTGCTTATATATATCAGATCTGCAGAGAATTTTTAGAATACCCCAGGAGAAGTCAGAAAATCAGCTCATCAATTATTGAGGTTAGAGAGAAGTGTCACCCATTCCATTGGGAGTTTGGAGGCTTATAATAGTTAATAAAATGAAGTGACAAAAACATGGAAGTGCTATTTCAGAAGAATTATTGCAGAAGAATTTCAAACATTGTTTGCTTTACTAATCAGAGGATCAAGTGTTAATTATGAACTGTTCCTTACACATATTATTCTAACCAAGGAAAACAATAAGATAAGTATATTGGGAAAAATATGGGCAATCTAGGATTTTAGAAGAAACACATAATGATGACAAGGTTTTGATGCCAACAGAAGAAATTGTGAAGAAGAAAATATATTCTTCATGAACATTCAAAATAAGTAAAAAATTGATACTAAATTTAGGGGAAAAATCCATATCCAAAAGTATTAAAGAGAATATGGTGTGAAGCAGACAAAGCATGTCAGATGAGGAAAAATGAGTCCAAGAAATACAAAAAGATGAATGAAATAGTCATCATATGTTCAGATTAACTTTACTTTTTGAAGTATCAGAAAGTCACCTTGAATTAAAAATAGGTGAGTCTCATAAATTATTAGGGAACAAATAGAATACAGGAAGGACAATATAATATTTCCTTTAATTAGATAGTCCTAACCATAAGTTACAGCTATTCTGAAAGGTGAGAAGGGAAGAAAGAAAAGACATTGACATTGAGGACCAACTGTGCGCTGAGTACTGCTTTGAGCACATTCACAGGCTTTATACTAGGATTCACAGTAAGTAGAAGAGAAGTTATCAGTATTTTCATTTTACAGACAAGAAAACTGAGTCTCAAAAATAACAAGTAACTTTCCTGGGACCGGAGTGCTGAAAGCTGAAGAAGAAAGTCAAACATATGTTCTTCATACACAGATACTTAAGGATACAGTTGAACTAGAATGTGAATTCAACAGAAGGGACCATTTTGCTCATCATCACTGTATCTTAAACTCATAAAAAGTATCTAGCATAGGACATGGACTCAATAAATATATGCTGAAAAATGTCCAAAAGAAAATGGTCCCTATGGAAAAAAAAATTAAATGAGTGAAAAAAATAACAATTTCCTGAAAGAAAAAAGGAAAAGGAAAAATCAAGTATCCTAGAATTTAGTAAACATATTTATTATAAATATAAATATGCAAAGTTCTGTGAAGATTTGCAATAATATAAGTGAATGACTGTTATATAAGACAATGGCTGCTTATTCCTTTGCAGAGTCAAAATAAAGAACAATATACTGCAATGTGAATCTGATAGAATAAACATTATAAAGTGGAAAGGCATAGAAATTCAGGATTCAGGGAAGGTAGAGTTACAATTGGGCTAGAATGAGTTGAAATAATGTTCTTGAATGATCTGAGACAAGAATAGGACTTTATATAGGGGAAGCTTTGGCTAGACAAAGAAAGAACATGAAATATACTCTCTTGGATAAACACATAACATCTTTAGAAGGTGGATATGAAAACACATTAAAGAAGATTCTTAAATTACACACCATCAGATAAAAACAAGTTTTCATTCTATCCCTATGAACTATATATATGCCATCTACGAGCTAGCAGAAAAGGTACCCTAATTCCAATGTTGTATTTTATTCATTGGCTGCAATTAAATGTAAGACTCTATAACGTATTACTGACACGTTTAATAAAATGGGAATAAAAGTATCTTTTACAGGTCTCTAAATTTTTTTGATCTTCTTGTCTATCTTGGGAAATAATGTTGCTCAATACTCTAGTCTGCCTAACCCTTTTCAAAGGAGAGCTCTAAATCACTTTGATTTTGATTCAGCTGTTTAGTTATACCAGAATCAGCATTCAGATTATTAAATTCTGGACTTGGAATATGATAGCAAGGGACTACCATTTTCCTGTCTTTTAAGAACTACCGTATACAAGAAGTTCCAAGATATACTATGGCTTTAAAAAATTGAGCATGGGCTTTGGGGACACACAGGCCTAGGATCAAATCCTGGTTATGCCATTTACTAGCTGTAGTAAAGTTCAGAAAGTTATCAGCTTCTGTGAATTTGCATCTCCATCTATAAAGTAGAAAAATTATAGGCTGTTGTGAGGATTCAGTGAAGTAATGAATACATAATCCCTAACTATACTGTGATATTCTAAAGCTGTTCATTTTTTTCTCATATATTATCAGTAGCTTATAATCATTAGGGATGAAATCATTTTTAGATGAGATACTTTTCCCCAATATTTATAGTTTTAAAGTTCACTCTTTCCCAATCTAAATGCTTATGAGTGTGTAACATATGTTATGTGCTAATCTCACTTAAAATAATTTCACAATTTTTCCTCAAACATAGCACATCTTCTCTTTTTATTATTGTCAACTTATCAGTAGCTAAAATGTAGGTGGTGCTACATTTAATAACTGAATAAGCAATGACTATTTAATAATTTTGATCTTATCAGTAGCTATAATGTAGGTGGTGCAACATTTAATAACTGAATAAGCAATAAATTTATCAATTATTTTGATTTTTTCTAGTGAGTGACATAAGTCACAGGGCTTTGGATAAAACGACCTAGATTTTAATACTGGCTCAGCCACTACCTATTCTACCTGGGTCAGGTTACTGTACCTTTCTAAGTCTGAATTCACGTGATGATAAACTAGAAAATCACCTTTACTGCACATTTTTGTGTATGTGTGTCATATATGGTAGGTCTCAGTGAGTGTTAGTTGAATCTGAATCATGATGCTGAGGGCCCCATCATGATTATGAACCTAAATCATCCTGCCATGCATCTGGTAAATATGCAGAATTAGAGCAAGCGCTCATATTTTTTTAGCTTCTATTGAGTATACTGTCTATGGATAAAATGGCAATATAGACAGAAAATTATTGCCCATACAAACTGCTTCTAAACTGTACTTTGTTCAGCATAACATACAGATGCCCTAAGGAATCACAAGGACATATCTATTTAATCCCAAATAATTATTTGCTAACCCATCCATAATACACAGTTAGCTATTTTTTATTCTACACTCTTATCGACTATTCCAATGTTGTCACCAGGTACCACCTGGTGGTACCATTCTAAACTCTGACACACAAATGTCAATCTTCACCTTCTAACTCCTCCACTGCCATCACGCTGTACTTTCTAATCCCTTTTATTTCTTCTCTTCTGTCTCTTCTCATTTATTCTTCTGTCCTCACGTTTCACGTGACCACCTAATCACAGCGATCTCTTACTTCCGGTAAGTGAATCAAATTAACATCAGTCTGTTGAGCATAAAATTTGCAGTTCCACTGTTATTGAGTGCTCTGATAGCTAAAACCTCTTTTGGTTTGTATCTTCTTCCAGATTTGGAGTTATTTCACTTACTTATTGGGCTCACCAACAACTACAAATACAAGTATATGCATGAAATAGAGTTTTAAAATATAAAATGTCAGGAGTTCTGCTAAACTACTCCATGCTATTATTGCTACCTCGACACTCATTTTGTGTGGCCAAACAGCCAGAAAGGATGTTGACACTTGAGCTGACACTAGCCTCTCCACGAGTGCCTGGGCATGCCCTTGATGACAGCCCAAAGAGATACCAGCAAATGTAAGTTTCTGATATCACTTTCTCAGCAGTCCCTTCCTTCCCTGTATGCCTTCCCCTTATGCATTCTTTAGATGAAACCCCACTCTTACTGGTTTAAATTAACCAATCTGGCCTTAGACCCCCAAAGCACTCCACCCACCCACTCCAATAAATGTATGTACCCCAGATCCTACTCATCTCTCTGCTTGCATTCTGCCTTGACCTCCCCATGTGGCCCCTAGAGGTCTGCCATATTCCTCTAGGACCTATGAGTAATAAACTCCATTTCAATTTCTTTTGTATTCTTTTGCTGAACGAGGGCTCACATCTGACACTCTGGACCTCTACTTAAAAAATATTATTTTAACAAAATAGCAACAAAAATATATGTTCAGTGAATATTGCACAGATGGTTCACAAATAATTAGTACAGTGATTTACATGGGGAATGATATATCCATATTTGTAAGTATATAGTGCCAAAAAATTTCAGATTGAGATTAGGAAAAGAAAAGCAGCACAAAATTATTAGCTAATATAATTAGTGCTACTATGTAGTGGGTACTTTGTTAACATTTCAGATTCATTTTCTCATATAATCCATGCAGTTCTGTTAGGGGGGCACTGAGGGCAAGGTATTGTTCAAGATAGTGCAGCCTGTAAACTGAGAACTGGGGACTCAAGCTCTCATCATTGTCATTCTGGGCACCTTTAAGCATGATGGGTTTCAATGCAACTAAACAAAACAATTAGAGTAGAAGATAAACTCTCCATAAGCAAAAGTATCTCTATATCTGTGATTTCATATTAATGCTATACAAGCAAAAAATTTGATTAATGACATATGCTCAAGAAGACAAGTGAGCAACTATTCAAAGATTTATCTACAATTTCCTACTGTGAAAAAGTTCCAAAATATTAGCCTCTGTGCCCACTGCAAGCCAAGACACAGGCTACTGTCTATATCTTTTAAAATAAACATAAATGGACTAGTAATTTGCAACTTGGAAAGAAGACATATACCTGGATATAAAATATGATTTTAGAATTTCAATTTATATAATGCATATTATTTCATTATGGGAATAATATAGGTTTAGGATTATTACAATTATTTAGTGAATTATATGAAATGAAATATATTCTTTTTATTGTAATTCTTCCACATAGTACACTTTGCGGGCATAATTTTATGTCATCCCAGTGATCTAAAGTTTTAGGTAATTTGACTAGAAGTCACTCATACAGCAGAGCATAACATAACATACTCCCTCTTTTCCTCCCTCTCTTTACTCCTCCCTCTCTCTTTTATTTCCTTTACTCAACATTTGGGTTTTGAGCATTAATAATGTGTCAAGCAATATGTGTTCAGCAGTAGAGATGCCATTTTCCATTCACCTCAACAATTACTAAGACATTAATTTGAAACTAGGTTACTGCAAATCAAATATATCCAAATATGTTCTACAGAAATATTATGTCTGTAAGATTAGGAAAACTTTATGATTCATTTGATTTATTCATCTAATATCCTGATACAATAGTAGGCAATGTCATTGGAGAGAATATACAAACTGTACTCTCTTGCCTTCTCATTACAGCTCTTCTGTAAACAATGTTAAATCCTTTTAGTGACCCTAAATTTAATTTATTTGCTTGAGAGGAAAGGGGATTCTGAAGACAATAGAACACGTTTTTCCCCACAGCCCATTAAATCATCCAAAACCTCTCAATACTTTGTGGCAGTAGCTCTAGCTTCAAGTAAGCTCTCTGTATTGTAGCACATGCATGGCACTGGACTTGTGTTCCAAACTAAGTGAAATTCAGTAAAGAACAATTTAGTTCTGGACCAAAAAAGGGTTTTAAACATCTTCCTTAAATTGAACAAATTACCAGCTATCTGGGTCTAATGCACTGGCTTCTCTTCAAAAGAGCAACACTTAATGCTGACAACAGTGCCAAATTTCTCCTTTCCTATATTCCCCTTTTCCTAGAGAAAGTGATTAAAAGACCAATTCCCATGCCAGCAGGATGCTTAAAAGCATCAAAGGTCTTCTGTCAGGATTCAAAACTTGATACGGCTTAGAAACAACTATGCTAATAGATAACCTCTTCAACATTATAAATCAAAGCCCTATGACCACATTAAAATTCTATCAGCTAATATCAATACCCTGTGGCTTATAAAGTACTTTTGACCTACCTCTGGGAGATGGCTGGAATGATAGAAAAGTTTTGCTCTGGATTGGGGTGTGTAGCTACTTTTCACAATTCAGAGTTTTTCTTCCATAGCAAATAGCCAATTCTTTCTACCTCTGTATCTTTATTGATTTTACTTAATTGAAACCTTAGGAGAAAGAAAGAGGAGGCTCCATGAGTTGAAGTACAAAAGAAAAAAATATCAGGAGGTCAGAATAGACATTTTGCTATTTTGAACTTTTCCTGTTAACTGGTGATTAAAATTGCAAAGACAAAAGCCTTCCTATATAATTTAAATCTTGGGTTTTCTTAAAATTAGAACTTCTTCTCAAAATATTACACCTACACCAATGCATTTCAAGATTTTTTCTGCTGAAACCCTCAGTAAGAAATACATCTACAATTTTGGCAGTGTATACAAACACACACACAAAATAAACACTTTTTTTTTTTTAACAGAGTAGAAGTTCAAGATCCACTATGCTGAATGATTCCATGTATGTGTCTTAATGCACCAGGATTTCTGCAGGAATTACTTAAGGCAGAGACTGGTGATAAATGGATTCAATAAAAAGTTCTTAATCACTACAAGCATTCAGATCCAGCACAGTATTAAAGATATTACAACTATTAAAATACGAAACAATGAATAAACTAAAGAACAAATACATTTATTGCTTCATCTATCCTTCCACAGATTCATTCATTTAAAAAATAGTAGCTGTCACTCTGATATAAGTAAGGCTCTGTGTTAAGACTCTAGGGATAGGTGTACAATAGTCATAGAGTTTACAAATTCAGGTGTTTTGTCAATAAAGCTAATACAGCAAAGAAGGGAAAGTTCATTTTAACAAAACATCAAAACACTTATTACTTTTATTATATTTTTTCAGTATCTTGTAAATTATACCACATATTTAAATACAGTGGACTAATTAAATCCAGTTCAATACTGATTATGACCATGTAGAAAAATCCTAGGTTTTACTTTCTAATAATATGAGAAATTTTTATTCTCACTAGCAAGTTTGAAACACATAAAATACCTAACAAAAAACGTGCGAATTTCCCCCACAAAAGCCAAAGGCAGGTGACATGCTCCTAGGGAAAAACAGAACAGTATATTTTATTCTCTCTTACACATACAAAGTGTCAAGGACAATTTATCATGGATCATCAAAAATGAGATTGAAGGAATGGCAGATACCAAGCTCAACTTCCAATTTATAAATCCTCTCTTTAGCATCTTTGAGAAGGTTTTTTAATTAGTGATGGTTTTAAATTAACAACTTCCCTGCAAAAGTGGGGAGAAATACATCAAAAGTAGGACATATGGTGACTGCCCCTTTATATGGGGGCTGGGCATCTACGTAGGTGTCTTTGAGAAAGTACTTAAAAGAAGTTGGGAGGATCACCACATAGTCTAATACTCATTAAGAGGAAGAATTTTTTTAAAAATCCACTAATGAAGCTTCCCTTAACTCTTCTATGTAAGTTATGTGATGTCTATAACATCTTAATTTATGCCATTTTGAAAAGGATATGGCAGAAAAGTGATTTTATTTCTAAGTAAAAGATGCAGATGGCTTGAGACTAATTTCTTCAGTGGTCAAATACTTGAATTATAGTCATTACAATGGTCACATACTTCATATACTTCATAAGAAACTGGAAAATTCGGTTAAGTATTAAGCTCCTTAGGTATTAAGCGCCATAAAAGAAAGGCCTTTAATTCTTATTGATTTCAATAGGCAACACCATAGGAGTTAGCATTTTGATCACATATCTACAGGCAGAGGTTAGCTAGCTCTCTTTTATCAGTCAAAAAAAAAGGTACAGTATTATTGAATCTTGCCAATATATAACAATCAACTTTTTTTTATTTTCCAACAGCAACATTATATATTTTTCTGCTGAAATTATTTACTCAGCTGTATATTTGATTATATATTTATACATTTGGTTTATTATTCTCCCCATCATCTGGGTGTAGAAAAAAATATCCACCATTCTTCTCCGTAATATTCCCCACTGTTACCATGGTTTAACTTCTATACATGTCTCCTTAACTATTATGTCCAGTGCTAGTAAGCAACATTTGTAGTGCTACAGGCAAAGTAGCAAATATAATTAAAATCACTAAAACTATTACTTTACACTGCGTCAATCAGAGTTCTACCAGTAAAACTTAAACCATTCTGGATATTTAAAACAGAGAGAATTTAATGCAGGGAACTGATAAAGGGTATAGAAATGCTGAGCAGTTGAATAGGTGATGGTAAGAAAGTCCAGCAGTTGAAGATCAGGAAGCCACTACCACTCCTAGGATGGAAGAACAAATGGATGAGGCGCTCAACAGAAGCCCAAGAGCCAGTTATCCACTGGAATATAGAACAAAGAGTTTCCCGTGGGAGATGGAGACACTGATGGACATTGCCCAAAGTAATGAAGGAGGGGGAAAAAAACACCCTGTCCTCTCACTTATCTAGTCCTCCCTTCTCCTAAAACCACCTTCCATCGGCCAACTATAGCCTGAAGACGGCAGACATGGCTAAGGAAATGAAGCCTGAGGTATTAGCTTCACTGTTTATTTCCAATAGCATCATGTGCAGAAAGATGAAGGTTTAATCTGATCAATCAGGCCTGGAACTGTCACAAACAAGATGTGAATATTTCTCTAAACTCTTCAGAAGTCAGATTTTGTAGAATTAACTTATTTCATGGAGCTAATTAACTGTAAAAGCCATCTATTTAAAATAAATAGTTCATTACATGCTTGTATTTAGAGATTTATACAACCACATGGGCTTATCAATTCTAATGAACTAAAAAAGATTGGGCAAAAATAAATTTATCTAGAAAATGCAGAAACACTATGTTGTCCTTTAACATAATATGTTTTTATGTAATATGTCATGTTAATAGAACAGCTCTGCTAATCACTACAGGTAACTGTAGCATTTTATTCCATATTCTGGAACACATTTTCGATTGACACGGAATGATAATCTACTATCCCTTTTTTTAAAGAAGGAAAATTCTCAGAATGTTTAAAATATTGACAGTACTTAATAAAAGCATGTAAGTTTTTAAAATAATGCCTTAATGTTCTAAGTTGAAATTGCCTGTACAGTTGAACAGTATATTTGAAATATGCAACATGTCAACGTGTATGGATAACTCAACAGATGATGTGAAACGCTCCAATGATATTCCAAAAGTAGAGCATAATTGATTTTTAGTGCTAATGGTAATTTTGCATTCTTATACATAAATTGTTTACTTTTTTACATCCCATAGCATGCACTTCAAACCAAAACTAATGTAGTCTATCAAAAGGCAAACATACTGGACAAATAGAGACATAATACATACTTGTTGTATTTATTTATAAATCTACTTGCAAAAATTTTGTGGCTTTTAATGGAAATATCTTCTGTGTAAATGTGTTCAGTTTCATGCTTTAAGCAAAAATCTTTCTTCTTATTTCAGTATCATATTAGGATGTCTGTAACTTCCATTCAAACCTATTGCATTGAAATGACAGAGTTTTGTTCAACTTTGCTAAGGTAAAAGAAGATATCATAGTTAAGAAAATAATCTCTCTTTCTTCCATTGACTAAAGCATGACAAGCAGAGAATAGGATATTTTGAATTCATATCAGGAAGGCAGCTTAAATGTACAAAATTCATACAGAAGAGTTGAGGTAGAAACAGATTGAAAGAATTAGCTGAAAAATGACATGTGTTTAAAAAAATGTTCAGGCATTGGGAGGATATAAACAAGGGTGTTCCTTGTATTATTTCCAAAGAATACTCACCATTTGGACATAATAACATAACTCTATTAATAATGTAAGAATAAAGGAATTGATTCACATTAAAGTAACTGTAAAACTATATTTAAAAAGTCGCCTGAAATTTAGGTAGTGATCCAGAGCAGAGCTATGTTTCCCTTGATTCTTCAGGTCTAGTAACACTGGGTCCTGACGTGTAACCAATGTGGTTCTAACATCACCAGTTCTTTGTTATATCACTCATGATACATTAACTCCTATTTTCCATGTATACTACAAAATGCAATTTGAAAACTGGAAAAAAGTCAATTGCTCCATATACAGATTAACAAGTTTTGCTAGGCATAAAATACTAATATGTATCATAAAGAGTAACAACCAAAGTCAATATTTAATAAGTTAGTGAAAACATTAGTTCGTGTTTGTAGTAAATTACAATGTACTCTAGATGTCCATGTAGTTATTTAAACCCAAAGTTTAGGTAAAGGAGGTACCAAGTGCTACTGTATTGAATAGATTCATCATTAAATACTTTTATCAAGAAGGTCCAAATAGCTCTAGTGAATCCTTCAGAGATTTTTCAGTAAATAACATTAGAAGGGAAATTTTGACATTTAACAATTCACTAACTTTAAAAGGCAAAGTTAAAATAATAAGAATGTTGAAATTATTAAATGGAATTCCACTAAAGTCCTCGTAAAGTTAAACAGAGAAGATAATTTACAAAATGATAGGCATAGTTAGTAGATTCACAGAATTAATTTCGTTGTTGTATTATATAACACCACTTAAGGAAAGTTATGTTTTTCTTGATTCTTTTCTCTAAAACAGACATTCTGACATTTAGGAGATAGAAATATATCATTTGACCTTTAAACTTCTGTTTCATTAATGTAACCACAAGCAACAGAGTCACTGACTGATATTTTTGCACTTTCAGGCCTTTAGCACTTAAAGTTACTTGATAACTGTTACGCCACTATTCGCTTTTTATTAGAGACACTTTGAGGAATGTGATGCATTAAAAACAGAGTATATTGTGTAAAGCTTAATAAATGATATCATGTAATTCAATAGTATTCTCTTGACAACTAGATTTTGTATTTTAATGGGAGGGGATATTTTTTAATGCAAATTTTGTTTTGTTTTCCAGTTAGAGTATGACATCAAATATGACTCCAAAGTATTCAAAATAAAAATGTAAAATATAACTTGTAACATGACTTTTGATGAAAAATATGTCACTGACTTACATACACTCTATTAGTCATTAAGCCCTGCCTGTATGGGCCTATGAACAGAGTAAACGTCAGTTGCAGAAGAAAAAGTAAAGAAAAATAACTGACTCCACTTAATATTTTTTTAACAGAGAAAATTTCTTGTAAATGTGTATATAAAAATAGCTTGAAGTCTGTGGACAAAGTAAAAAAGGTGAATAAAAGGATCCTCCCTGGAGAATTATAGAATTACTATAAGCAAACTGTGTAAAAAGTAATACAAATCAGATTTGTTTCATATGAAAAAAAAAATTATTGTTAAAAAATGTAACCAGTGTAACTGATAGAAACATCACTTAAAAGAGACACAAACGTATTCTCTTTTAGAAGTTTAAAAATCACTAGTTCCATAAGATATTACAAAACTCAGAAAATAGCATAAAAATGGATGAGTAAAGGACAGAAGTAAACAAGGACTGCACCAAACAACAACACTGGAAAGATATTGTCCCCACTAGTTAAAGAAGCTCACTATTGGAAGCAATGAGTGAACTCAACATAGGTCTTCAAAAGTAGAATGTAGGTCCAGTTATTTTAATTAGCCTCAATATGTATTAGATTGTTCATTAGAAATAAACTGCTGAGATACATCATCAAAAAGACAAGCAGTCTAACAAACCCTTTGGGTTGAAAATGTTAATGCTCATTGCCAATAAGCAATATGCTGCTACAAACAGAGACTGTATCTCACATGATATGTGTTTGCAGCCTCTGAGGACAGTGTTTCACTCTCACCATCTCTGTTCAAACTTTCAAAACAAACTTAATATGAAGAACATAAATATGGGTTTAATGTATATCCCTATGTGACAAAGAGTTCATTGCTTTTACCAACAATGAAAAGGTATTTTATTAAGTTAAAACAATTTGTTGCTTTTGTATAGATCCAGTGTACATTTTGTTTACAGCAAAGATGGCATATATTATTGAAGCACATTATTAATGTATATTAAAAACTATAATAGTTTCTATGAGAAATTGGACTAAATAAATGTGTTGAAAAAGATGTAAATCATATACCACACCCATATTCCAGATTATTAAATTTAAACTATGTTGCATCATTCAAAGAGACACATAACCCCCTCTCTTTCACCTTAGACATGCCATGTATACTGATTTTGTGCAATCCACACTTATAAGCCAAATACCACCCAGTGGAGAGAAAGAAGATCTTTCAGGGAGATTCGAGGTATATGTCAGGTAAGAGTGTTGGGGGAGAAGGTAGGGAAATGAGAAATGAAGATATAAGGGTGTTTAGCCTTGTTTCGATCTAAGCACTGATGATCAGCAATTTATATTTTCACAGGAGAAAAAATGTTTACAGAAGCTCACTCTGCAGTGTTTCTTAGGGATAAAATCAGGCTATCCATGTTCATTAATGACAAAACATTTCAGTGCTCAAGCTTACAGAAAAGAAGGGAAGAGGGAGAATGAAATAAACAAGTAAAACAGAAGATGGAAGGAGGGAGGAAAGAGGGAAGAAAGAGGGAATAGAGAGAAACGGAGAGGGGAGGGAGAGAGAGGGACCATATGTACACATGTGTGAGTGACAGTGTGTGGAGCTGTGAAGGAGTGTGTGCCTTTTAAGCAGTAAAAGAGAATCTGAATGTGAAAGTGGTTGTTAGA
Source organism: Manis javanica (assembly GCF_040802235.1). Taxonomy (NCBI): domain Eukaryota; kingdom Metazoa; phylum Chordata; class Mammalia; order Pholidota; family Manidae; genus Manis; species Manis javanica. Next base: position 59,713,578 of record NC_133159.1, read on the forward strand.
GCATGGAAGTGCCAGTGTGTGTGAGGATGTGAAATAGAGAATATGTGAAGGCGGGTGTTTAGGAAAAAGAGATTTGTGAGGGTGAGAAAACGGTACTGGAAGAAGCTAGAGGTCCAAACACTCATGGGATTGTGACAGTGATGGGAAAGGCTATAGAAAGAGAATGGGAAATGTGAATCGAAACGGAAGACAACACACAGAACAGGGGCATTAATGAGGAAGAAATACGGGGAATGAGGAAAGGTGAGGGTGGAGGGAAGAGGCTTAAATAAGAAGACCAGAAATTAGAGTGGTGGAGAGAAAACAGAGGAGAAAATAGAAAAGGGAGGAAAGCCTAGAGAGAAAAGGCAAAAAGGATGAAAGGAGGCAATGGAGGGAAAAAAGTAAGAAAGAAGTGGGAAAAAATGGAAAAAGAGACGGAGGAAGAAACGAGAGCAGGGAACAAGTTGTAAGAGGAAAGAAAGAACGCCGAAGAGGGAGAAACTGAGCCTAAGCGTCCAAGTGAGAAGAAAAATAAATGGGAACAGGGAGGCAGTAGTTAGAAAAAGTCGCTGAAGCCTAGAGTAAAACGGAAACAAACCTGATAAACTTGTCAGACTCTCCAAGAGTACCCTGTGTCAGTGAAACAGAGACCTTGTGAATTGGGTTTCAGTGACACCTGCCCCTCCTAAACCTCACACTTCACTCATCCCCTGGCTACTTGGCGCTCCGCAAAGTGCTTTAGCATCACGAGTCCAGCTTTTGCTACCTGCCCCAGAGTAAAGGGGCCAGAGCTCAGGGCAGAATCAGCATCTGGATTTCTTCAAATGTGGTCTTTTGATGGTGATCACCACCAGCGTTATTACTCGGTTTAAAAGAGGCAAGAAAGGCAGAAAGAGAGACAGAGAGAAAGACTGAGACAAGTACGAAAAGCACGCCGTTCTTCCTACCTAAGCACCGCCGTGTCCCCTTTTCTGACCATCATGTTGTCCACGGCCGCCCAGGGGAAGTCCACACTCTGTCCAGCCGGGAGGCAGGAGGGCAGCAGGCAGCACAGGCTGAGGAGCACCGCCGCCAGCCACTGGTTCGAGCAGCAAGCGCCCTGCACCAACAGCATCATGTCCATCCCTGCTAGGGCTGCTCACTCTCCAGCGGCGTTCAGCTCGCACTCCCCACCCCCTGGTGCTGGCGAGTCTTCCCGGGAACCAGGCGGCGCGCCACACGATTTTTTCTCTTTCTTTTTTTCTTTGCTTTTTTTTTCTTTTTCCTTTCCTTTTCTTTTTATTTTATTTTTTTGTTTGGGGGTGGGGGGCTGGTGGTGGGTGGGTTTCTTTTTCTTTCCTTTTTCCCCTTCTAGTTGTGGGGTGTTGTTTCTCCTTTTGCCTCCCTCCTGCTCCTCTCCGCTCTCCCTCCCTCCCGCCCCTCCCACCCCCTGGCACCACACTACACCTCCTCCCGGTAGCTTTTGGCCGCGTCCGGAGTGTGTCTAATTCTCGGGCGGCTCGCACACCATCTAGCGAGGAGGCGAGCGCGCCGGCGAGTGCGGGAGGAGGCGCGGCGGCGGAGGCAGGGCGAGCGGCGCGGCGGCGGCGGCTGCAATCGCAGCAGCACAAGCTGCGCGGGGCTCAGCGGCGGCCGGCGGCCCCCGGGCTCGCGCGCGTTGCCAAGCGGCCGTTTCCTTAGCAACCCCGCCCGGGGACTGGGATGCAGCCTGGAGGGCGGGCGGGCGGACATGGTGGGGGGAGGCGGGCGGTGAGGGAGCGGTATGAAGGGAATAAAAAAAGGTAAGAGAAGGAAAAAGAAAAAAATTTATTTATCAGGAGGAAGTATATCACAATTATGCAAAGTAAAGGGAAAGGGATGTGCTTCGTGGACAGAAAGCTTCCCTTCCTGTCATAGGTAGTAGAGTGGGTGATGCGTCGCTTGAAAAGTCTCCGTGCCGGACTGAGGTGAGAAGAGCAGAGGGGCGCTTTGCTTTCCCTCTCCGATGCGTTTTACCTCTTGAGGCACCGTAACTTTAAAGTCCTCCAAGTTGTAGTCGGCGCCATCATGACGCCTGGTCTGTGAGGTGTCGTTGTTTATTTTTTCCAATTTCGCCTGGGCGGCCGTGCTGCAGTTGACACGCGGCCAACTAGTTCAGTATTTACCTCTTTTCGGAAATAGGTAGGAACGGTGGCAGGGGGCTGCTGTTTGAGGGGATCTGAGAGGTGCACGTAAGGCCTTGCGGTAGAGCACCTGGCGTGTTTATTGGGTCAGTCAATATGGATTGGAGGGCGCCTCCCCGCACCCCGCCCCGCTTCTGTGTTGACACCAAAGTGTGTGTGTGTGTGTGGTACAGTGTGTATGCGAACGTGTACGAGAGTGTGTAGTATGCGCGCGCACGAGGCCTGCGCCGCGCGGCACGCAGGCGCGATGGGAGGGACCAGGCGGGTTGTGCCTGGCTGCAGAGTTGGGGAGAGACTGCAATCAAGTGTTTTAATTGTGTAGAGCCAAGCAGTCCAGTTATGTAAGAGGCAGTTTAACCCGTTTGAGCCTATCGAGCGAATGATCAGTGCATCCGCATCTAGGTAGGGGCACAGTTACCGTATTTAACAAGTCACAGGTTTATATTTTTGTACGTATAAAAAACCAGGTTCCACAAGCTTTCTCTTCCGCAGTGTAGAGCGTCTACCCTTGCTTCGCACGCCGCAGCCCCTCAACCGCTCGCTCGGCAGCTGCGAGCTGCAGTCCTGGCGCTCGGCAGAGTGAGGTGCTGGACTTGGGCCCGCCCTCTACCCTTTTCTACTTCTTCCCTTCTGGAACTCATTTCCCGATTCAAGATCCGTTAGCTATTTCAAGCCATTTGCAGATCATTGCGAGAACCGAAGCTGGAGTCAATAGCAGTTACACCAATCAATCTTGTTAAGTGAGGAGTTTGGGAAAGAGAGCGAGGAAGTGAAATAGAGAACAAGTAATTAAAAATATGCGTGAGCCCCCCGCCATCCACTCTTGCCTTCTTCCATCTCTTTCCCCCTTAAGCAGCCTTTGAAGATTTTCTTCGCCTGACCCCAGTCCTATAAATAAAAAAAAGCAAATAAGGAAATAAAAAATTCAAAACCTAGCACATCCCTAACTCGTTTTCCATAATGTTAACAGGGTCTTTTCGCAAAGCGCACAGAAGCAATAATCTCTGCAGGGGTCAGCATCCGGCTACCTCCCCAGACTGAGCTCTTTATGAGGCAGGCAGGGAGTCGTTTTGCTTGGCGGTAGCGGTGTTCAGACTGATCTTTATCACCGCGCATGATATGCGGGGAAAATGGGGAAAGGGAAGGGTTCCCATCACCTGTGACCACTCAGACTGACTGATCAGAGAGGCCCTAAACCGGCATCACCTCCCTGCTCCACTGACGCTCCAAGGCTAGGCAATTAACCGAGACGTTTGCAGCAGGAGTTACTGATGTTATTAGTATTCAAACTTAACTCTCAAACCTGGCTCGGAAATTGAGAATGCAATAGTATTCAACCGCATTTTGAAACATCAATAAAATGTTAGTCATTTGCGAATGAATGAAAACATTTTCTTTACCGTCTGGTATGCTAGGGAAATAATTGTGAAATGACAGACTCTTGCTAATATTGATGCCAGATACCTAGATAACACTGTCATCTAGTTAACTGCGTTTTCTCTTTCTCGCATGGTGCACTGATGGATAAAGCTTAAATTTATCTAGGGCAAAAAGGAGTATTAGAAGAATCGGCATGTCTTATATACATGGGCAAAACTATGCAGTATTATTTAGTATTTTCTGTAGAAATGATCTAGACCCCACTGAAGAGAAGCAGAAGGCACAGCTTCGGGCATTGTGACTCAGTTTAGTGCTATTTTATGGAGGGATGGTGTGCCAGAGTTTTCTACTACAAGCTATGAAAAGCATCCTTTTGTAACTGCTGTTTCCCAGAGATCTGACATCTTCATGGGCTGGGGTGGAGGAGTGGGAGGTGGATTTCTGTGACCAGGGATGGAGCTATGCAGCAGTTTTAATATGTACAACAACCCTTCAGGCTTGTAAAAGGAAACTGGAACCACTTCTATTTAAAGGCAAAGAGTTTATTTATTTCTTTATGTATTTCAACTTCCATTCACTGATCACAAGACACTTAACTCTCACAAAACCTATCTAAAGGAAGCAATAATTAAAGCTAGTTTACAGATGCATGGACTATTGGAGAGATTATTTACATGTCCATGGGGCAGACCCTATTACTATATATACTTCTGCTGTCCTTTTGACTAGGGATGACAGTTTTTCCCCTCAACCATTCTAAAGGCATAAATCTGAGAGGATTTTTCAGGGTTTCTGGTATTTGCTTTTGAGGGCCTAGATTTCTTTTAAATAGAGACTTAAATCTTATCAGTCTTGGCTTCTTCTGAGGGAAAACTAAAGTGAAAAGGAATGACAAAATGAAAGAAAGAAAACTTCCTATCTCACATTGTACCTTAGAATTATTTCTAAAGTATCAAGAACAGGTATCAGCATTGTTTGAACTTTTTAGATAGTGAGGGTTGAAGTGGGTGTAATAGGATACTTGCTTGGTTAGAGTTTTTCAGAACTAACTTTGGAATGAATTACTACTTCCTTTTGAGTCACAAACACTTATTTTGTTTTAAAAGCTCAATTTCTAATATTTGTAGGAATGCAATTACCAGTGTGGAGTTATTTGGAAGGAGAAAGGTGGAACCTGATTGTGATAACTAACTATGTCATTATCTAGATTGGTTTACATCCCTGTTTGTCATGTCCTCTGACCTCAGGGATGTTGGAAAGGTAATGTTAAAAAGAAGCTTCTTAATCTTCCTTAGTTTAATAAAAGCTTGGTTGTCACTCTGCAGTATAAATGAGATTGTTATTAGGTTAAAAATTAAAATATAAATTGGTATTTGTTTTCTGATAATGAGTGAGTAAACTCAGATACATCTTTTATGCTATCACTGTCTAGGCATGAGAAATTTTAGGCAAGACAGGTCCCAGGACCTAATGGAAAGAGCTAATGAGAGCACTTTGTAATTCCTGAAAGAGTCGGTCAGTGAACCCTTAAAAACAAAACATATAAGAAAACAGCTCTCTAACTTGGGCCATAATTGATTCTCTATTTGAGTTAAGCCAGTTTAAGTTTGGAGCACCTTCCCAATTTAAAGTGCCCTATAGTGATGATTTGCAGGTCATTGTGAGAACTACAAAACTCAGGAAATGTGTTGAGGGCGGGAAAATCTTTCTTTGTATTAAAGGTGTCTCAGCCTAGGCCCTTTTGATATTTAAGGACAGGTAATTGTTTTGGGAACTACCCTGTGCCCTGGAAAATGCTGGCAGCATCTCAGGCTGCTCCCTAGATGCCAGTATCATCAGCAGATACCAGTAGCTGTGACAAACAAAATTTCTGGAGACATTGCTAAATGTCCTCTGGATTAGGGGAGTGGGTGCAAAAGTCACGTCAGGTAGAGAACCAGTCCATTATAGGTTACATTTCTAAAATTAGACACCAACTTATGCTTTCCAAATAAGATTTAAAAAAAAACAGATTTGTGGTCAAAACAGAAGTATTTTTATTTGACTTCTGTAGCTTCAAAAATAGTTCCTCCTCCTCATTAATTCAGTCTCTACATTTACCTGCTATGTAATTGAGAGGCCTGGGTTAACAAGGATGTAATGAATTTAATGACTGACCATAAATATCTTTCTGTGATTTCTCTGTGGGAGCTCTTAATTTAAGCCAGAGTTGAACTGATAGTTCTCATTTTTAAAAGAAATTGTCATTTTGTGACACTTTAGTTTAAATAGAAGTATAAATATATGGTTAGTTTCTTTTGGGGCAAGAACTAACTTAAATATTCATCTCTTTATATAGTGACAGCTACATGGTGGTATGCACTCATGAAATGGCTATTGAATAAAGGAGAGGAAAAACAAAGTCATTTCCATATTGAATAGCTCTATGTAAGTATCATATATTCACTCATTTACCATTGTATCACCTTAGCTGTTAAATAGAAATGGTAAGAAAAGATGTGAGTGGGGTTGGGGTGCAGAGATGCCTATGCTATTCTCAGATCTCTTCAAACCATTTCCATGCAATGGCCCTGAAAATAAACACTTACACCAGAAAGAGAAATCTTCTGATAACTGTGGAAATTGTTTTTATAGTACAGAAATTTTTATTATTCTCACTTGTAAAATAATGAATGCAGCTTTAACTACATTTGTATCATTACATATTTGCATAGATTCTGGAAAAGCTAATCAATATCATTATTTATTGAAGATTTTTCCTCTCCTTATTCCAAAAGGACTTTAGGGACTTCAAATGCATATTTAAAAATAAATATTAAATTTAATACTTTCTATTAGACTATCAGGAATGTAAAATCTTATGCCTTCAAACTAATACTCTATTTTATATAAATTGTTATTTCATTTTATTTCCTAAGAAGTTCTGATTGTGACTGCTGGGATGTTTATCTCATATATCTGTATATGTATTTTTAAGATTTTATTTTTTTAGGGCAGTTTTCAGTTTACAACAAAATTTAGAGAAAGGTACAGAGATTTCCCTTATATACTCTGCTACTATGTATGCATAGCCTCCCCCATTATCAACATCACTTGCCAAAATGGCACATTTCTTTTAACCAAGGATGAAACTATATTGACAAATACTGATCATTAAAAATCCATAGTTAACATTAAGGTTCACTCTAGGCATTGTACATTCTATGGGTTTGGACAAATGTATAATGACATATAGACACAATTATGGTATAATACACAATATTGGCACTATGCTAAAAATTCTCTGTGCTCTTCTATTCATTTCTCCCTTGGAAAACTCTAATCTTTTATTGTCTCCATAGTTTTGCTTTTTCCAGAATGTCATATAATTGGAATCATACAATATATAGTCTTTTCAGATTGACTTCTTTAACTTAGTAATATTCATCTAAGTTTCCTCAATACCTGTTCATGGCTTAGTAGCTCATTTTTTTAAGTTCCGGAATTATATTCCAGTATCTGGATTTATCCATTCACCTACTAAAAGACATCTTGGTTATTCCCAAGCTTTGGCAATTATGAATAAAACTGTTACAAACATCTGTGTGTAGGTCTTGTGTGGACATACATTTTCAATTCCTTGGTGTAAATACCAAGAAGTGTGATTGCTGGACCATATGGTAAGAGTAAGTTTTGTAAGAAAATGCCAAACTATCTTCCAAAGTGGCTGAACCATTTTACTCTCCCACCAGTAATACATAAGAGTTATTGTTGCTCCACACCTTCATCAGCACTTGGTATTGTTCATTTTTCAGATTTTGACCCTTCTAATAGGTGTGTAGAGGTATCTCATTTTCAATTCCATTTCCCTGATGATTTCTGATGTGGCATGTCTTTCTACTTGCTTATTTGCCACCTGAATATCTTCTTCGATGTTTCTATTAAAGTCTTTAGCTCATCTCTTAATCAGGTTTTTTTTCTTATTGTTGAATTTTAAGAGTCCTTTGTATATTTTGGGTAGCAAAATATTATCAGGTAATATTTTCTCCCAGTCTGTGACTTGTATTCAAATTCTCTTGGTGTTATCTTATGCATAACAGTTTTCATTTTTAATGAAGTCCAGCTTATCAACTATTTCCTTCATTGATTGTGTCTTTGTATTGCATTAAAAACAGCATCATCATTGTCCAGGGTTTTCTCCTTTATCATCATGTAGGAATTTTATAGTTTTTTGTTTTACATTTAAGTCTATGACCCTTTTTCAGTTACTTGTGAAAGGTTTAAGGTCCTTTATCTTGTATATTTTCACACCATACTGTGACTTGTTAGTTTTATTCCTTTGTCATATTTTCTGTAACTGATAGATATGTGTGTGTGTGTGTGTATATATATATATATATAGGATAATGCCCTTGACATCAATCTAAGTTGTTTTTTATACCAATACTTTCCCCTTTTATTGTGAACTAGTCCCTGGAATGGATATACCATCATGTGTTTCACTATTTACCTATTTTAGGATATTTTTGTTGTTGCTAGTTCAGGTCTATTACAAATAAAGCTGCTCTGAACTGTCATTTCCAGGTTTTTGTGCAAACTGATTTTCATTTCTGTGAAACAAATACCCAGAAAAGTGATCATCCTATCATGTTATAAATATCTTTTTAGTATTTTTAAAAATCAACTTACAAACTATATTGTAGAGTGGCTGTACTATTTTGCATTCTATCAACATATTAGAGATCCCATTTCTCCACAGCCTCACCTCATTTTGTACCATTACTGAGTTTTATTTTTGCTCTTCTAATAGTTTTGTTGTGATATTTCATGCAAATTTTTCATTATGGTTTTGATTTGAATTTTCCTAATGACTGATAATGTTGGATGTCTTTTCATTTCATTTGCCACCTTTGAATCCTCTTCCAGGAAATTTCTCTGTGTTTTTTGCCCATTTTCTAATGGAATTGTTCATTTTTCTTATGAAGTGTAAACTTTTAAAAAATGTATTCTTAATATAAGTCCCACTAAAAGCAAGTTTGTGGCTTGCAAATATTTTCTCCAAGTCTGTACTTTTATTTTCATCCTTTTAATAAAGTTTTTCATAAAGCAGAAGTTTTTAAGTATAGTTTAGTTTATACAGGTTTTAAAATATATCCTGCTTTTGGTACCATATTTAAGAACTCTCACCAAGCACCAGGTCCTGAAGACTTTCTACTGTGTTTTCTTCTAAAGGTTTTATAGTTTTCCATACAAATCTGTGGTTCATTTTAAGTCAGTTTTTATATACAGTACGAGGTTGAGGCAAAGGTTATTTAAAAAAACAATTTAAATTTTGCCTATGAATATTCAATTACTGCAATACCATTTGTTGAAAAGGCTATACTTCTTGTACTGAATTCCTTTTGCACCTTTGTCAAAAATCAGTTGTGAGGGGCCATTTCTGGGTTTTCTATTCTGGTCTACTGATCTGTGTGTCTGTCCCTCTGTCATTCTTATTATAGCTGAATAGGTACTCAAATGAGTCAGACTGGTTCCTCCCATTTTATTCTTCTTTATAAAAATTATTTTAGTTCTTTTAGTTCTTTTGCATTTTTATATATGTTTTGAAATAAACTTGTATATATCTATAAATCATGTTGCTAGGATTTTGATAGGAATTTTGTTAAAACTATATATCAACTTGGGAAGAATTGAGTTCTATACTATATTAAGGCTTCTGATCTATGAACATAGCATATTCTCCCAATTCCTTAGAACTTCTTTGATTTCTTTCAGTGTTGTATATTTTTCAGTATAGAAGCCCTCTGTTTTATTAGATTTATACCTAAGTACTTCCCCTTTATTGTGAACAGCTGTAATTGTCATTCCATATTTAATTTCAGTTCCCACATATTCATTGTTACATAGATATATAATTGATTTTTGGGTTTTGACCTTGTATTGGTGACTGAACTCACCTATTCTAAGAAGTTTATTTTGGAATTTTCTACATGGAACATTATTTCATGTACAAATAGGGACAATTTTGTTTGTTTTCTATTCAATCTATATATTTTTTATTATCTTTTATTTATTTATTTTTGCATAAATTGTGACGATTAGGACTTCCACTACTGTTTTAAATAGCATTGCTGGGTGAGAATGGACATACCTTGTTCCTTATCTTTGGGTGAAAGCATTCAGTCTTTCAGCATTAACTATAATATTAGCTATAGGATATTTTTAGTAAATATTCTTTACCAAGTTGGGGAAGTTCTGTATTTTTCATTTTATGAAAGTTCACACCAGAAAGAGAAGTCTTCTGATAACTGTGGAAATTGTTTTTATAGTATGGAAATTTTTATTATTTTCACTTGTAAAATAATGAATACAACTTTAACTATGTTTGGGGTACATATATCTTTTTGAACCATATATTTTGTTTTTCTTCAGGTAAATTCCTAGAAGTGTAATTACTGGGTTATATGATATTTCTATTTTTAGTTTTTTGAGAAACCTCCATACTGCTTCCATAGTGACTGGACCAATTTACATTGCCACCAACAGTGTAGGAGTGTATCCTTTACTTCACATCCTCACCAACACTTGCTATTTCTTATCTTTTGGATAGTGGCCATTCTGTCTAATCTTTTACTTTCAACCTACCTATATTATTACATTCAAGGTGAAATAGTTTATAGCTGGGTCTTTTTTATAATTATGATTGACTCTATCAGTCTATATTATTTAATTGATGTATTTAGACCATTTGCATTCATTTTTTTACAAGTCAGGGTAATTTCTGCTGTTTTAGTTTTTGTTTTCTGTTTATTCTCTTTTTCCCTTTGTTTCTGTTTCTGTTTTCTTTTTCTTGCCTTCTGGTGCATTTTTTGACACATTTCAGAATTGCATTTTGATTTACTGTACTGTTTTTCAGTGTGTTTACTTGTATAGCATTTTTAGTGGTTATTCTAAGTATTACATTATATATACCAAATGTTACAGTATCAGTTTTAACATGTTGCCATTACAAGCTAGTGTAGAAACGTTACTTCACTTTAAACCTGTCTAGCTTCCCTATACTATTATATAGTATAACTATAATACATATTTCTTCTACATACATTAAGATCAGACAGTATTATAAGTTTTATTTCAACCATCAAAATAATTTAGAAAACTCAAGATGAGAAGGAAAGTGTATTATATATACCCATATATTTGCACTCTGTCTGGCAATAAATTATTTTCCTTCATCTGAAAATGCCTTGATTTTCCCTTTATTCATGAAGTTTTGTTTTTCTTTGTTTTATGTTTTTCACTTTTTTGGTTTTTTTTTTTTTTTGCTGGGTATCGAATTCTGAATTGGCAGATCTTTTGCTTTTAGCAGGTGAAAAATGTACCACATTCTGGACTCCATGGTTTTTGATGAGAAACTGCTTTCATTCAAATTGTTTTTCTTCTATAGGTAAAGTGTTATTTATCATGTGCTATTTGTTTTATTTTAGTTTTCAACAACTAAGTTTTACTGATTTTCTATGAATTTTTTGAGCTCAACTTTTTTGGGGTTTACTGAGCCTCTTGAATGTGTAGATTTATGTCTTATGCTAAATTTGGGACATTATCGGTCATTATTTCTTCAAACTCTTTTACATTCCCACCTTCTTTATCCTTTGTTTCCAAGACTGCATTGTTGTAAATGTTAGATCTTTTGTGATATCCCTGAGAATCAGTTTTTTGGTTGTTTTGTTTTGTTTTGTTTTGTTTTGTTTTGTTTCCAGCCTATTTTTTCTTTGTTGTTCAGAGTAGGTAATTTCTATTCTGTCTTTGAGTTTGGTGTTTCTTTACTCTGTCCTTTCCATTCTGCTTTTGAGCCCATTCATTGAGTTTTTAATTTTAATTATTGTATGTCTCTGTTCTAAAATTTCATTTTAGTTCTTTATATCTTCTATATCTTAGCTGAAATCATTTTTCTTTGCTGAGACGGTTTCTTTATTGAAACTTTTTTTTACTGCTTCTTGTGTTCTCAGTATGTTCTTCATTCATTGGAGCATTTTTATGATAGTTACTTTAAAGTCCTTTACAGATGGTTCTAACATTTCTGCATCTTGGTTTTGACATCTCTTGAGTTCTTTTCTCATTTAAGTTGAAATTTTTCTGGTTCATGGTATGATTAATAATTTCTTATTGAAAATTGATTATTTGGATATTTTTTTATGAGACTGTAAATTATTTAATAATCTGTTTTAATACTTTTCCTCAGAATCTTTCCCAACAAGAAAACAGAATAACATCTCTTTATGCCAGATCAGCATAGAAATCTATGCTCCACCCAGGGAGGAGGGACTTCATGTTATTGGTGGGATGCTGTAAAAAGTCATACCATTAGGCTTCCACTGATACTATGCTGGCTGAGGGAGCAGTTCCTTGTCATTGCTCCCCACATGGTCTCAACTGACACCACAGTGGCAGGAATGGCCTTCTTACTTAAGAGTCATATTGAAATCTATGACTCTTCACTAGGCTCTCTCTAATACCACATAGCAGGGAGATAAAGGGGTGTTTCATTACTGCCTGGTGGGAATGAAAATCCTGTTTCCTCACTCAACTTTTCTTAATACTACCCCTTTCCCTACCTGTACTCCACCGCACCTCCCACTCCTGGGAGGGACAGAGGTTTGGGAAGCTTTGTGGAAGCTTTATCAGAGTAGAACTTTAGTCTCTTAATGGGACTGTGCTGGGGAAGGTGGAGTAGGACTAGATGTTGCAGTAGTATTTGGCTGGACTAGACCAGTTACTGTCTAAAAGCTTTCTTCTTGCTAAGCTGCCCCTTTTCTCATATGTTGGCTATAAAGAACAGGCTTTTGTTTGGAATTTTTTTTTTCTTCTTTCTATACCTATTGGTAATTTGAGTTGCCAAGTTCTCTGTCACCTAGTCTGGCATAATGTATAAAACAAAAGGAAAACCTAGGGAATGCAAAACCATGTCATTCCTCAGGTCCTCAGGTTACTAGCCAGTCTCCCTTCTTTTCTTCATCTTTCAGGGTCATCTTATGTTTGTTTTAGATATAAATTCAGTATACTTGCTGGGAGTAGTGATGAAAAGTACATCTAATCCATCTTTCGCAATGCATGACCCCATTATTTTTTTCATTATAAATTTCTTTTTTCTTGTAAGCCCAACCTAAGTTTTCATATTTTCTATCTCAGAATGTTACTTGAAATGGGCTTGTTCATTACCACTGTAGAACATAATGTAAGTAATGTTTACAAAGGATACATAAAAATTTAGAAAACATTAGTGCATAATGAAGTTTCTTAATCATAGAACTTCTCTGATCCAGTAAATATTTCAAAACACCCAGACTCTGTTTATGACACCACTGAAATGGTTATGTTTCTATTAATCTGTATTTTTTGTGCTTTTGCCACTGTTGTTTATTGTCTCTGTCAATCAGAAAAAAATTGTGGCAATATAAGAAAATGTTAAGATGGTTACATATACAGTCTAAAGACCTCATGGTTAGAAAGGAAGAAAAAGTCAATTTTTTATTGGATGCAGATAATTTTAAATCAGTGTTTTTAAGTTAAAGGATAATTGTTACTAGAGTGAAAACAAATATAAGACAGACCAATTCTTAGCAAGTTTTAGCCACTATGTGGTGAAGGACCAAAGGCAAATCTTTTTCCTTGGACTCTAGTCCAGCTCTTTCAAAGCAGAGTCTGGAATGATATGTAGTCTTTAGGGTTTCTTCCAGTATAATCAGATGGAGTACGTATGTTTACTGACTAAGTAGTGTGGATTAATGTTACCTGATTACAGTTTATCTCAGTCTTCCTGAGTACTCAGTGCTTACTCTCCATCTCTCAATTCCTTTGGATAGGATGACTGGATATGACATGTCCAGGCATTAGTTTCTTCATTCAATATAAATAACATGTAAACCCAATTATTTTGTTTCTTGGAGTTCAGTGAAGAAATTTATTTGGACCATGAGAGGGGGATTTGTATACATGGTAATACTGTGAATTATTTACAAAGAGTCAAAGTTGAATTTACAGGATTGAAGAATTTGAACTTCTTTCAACACGTAATTTTGATAGGAGAGAAAATGTCTTCCTTTTATCTTGGTACATATCCTTTCCAAACACATGCAAACACATGCATTTGCACAAACGCTGCTCATTAGTAATGTGAGATATTCAAGAGACTGGCATTGGCTTAAAGAACATTTTAATGGAACCCATACAAATGGTTTTGTAATTGAGACAAGTCTGCAGTCTAAATGGTACCGGCCCACCCCTGACAATTTCTATATGAGGCATATAAATAAATGATCAGATCTTACAGCAAATAAAATTATGCTCTATTTCTGTAATTATTATCTAGGGGCTATACTTAGCTGTCAGTTTTAATTGGATTTATAAAGTAAGATTTATCTGTGATCATTTATGGATGATCTAATTTTCCATTACCCCAAAAGCAAATCCAGATGCTATCAGGAACTCTTAATGATATTTAGTCCTGAGAAAGTAGATAAAGGATTCTTTAAGTAGAGAAGGATTGTGGCTAGACAATAGCAAAATTTCTTAGTCTAATTAGTTCATTTTTTCCAAACGCTTTTTCTGTTAGCCATATCACCATTCAGAATCCAATTTTGGCATCCCAAATGACTAATTTATCTGGATTATTCATCTAAAACAAGTGTTATTTTTGGTACAGGGTCACATGGCTTTTGGAGATGGAAACCAACTTTATTTCATTATGACTGATTTTCTAAGGTTCCACACAATTTTCATTACAGAATGGAAGTAGCACCATAAAAATGATGGTGGATTAATATTAAAATTATTTCTCAAATAATTGCTATTTATATTTATCATGATTTCATTTCACAAGTGTATTTATTTCAAAAACTTTTTGTTCTAGACGATTAGTGATTTCTCCAAATCATTTTGTGACCTGGGATACCATTATCACTGTTAAGTTTGAGTTAAAGGTGCCAAGTCAAAAAGTTCAAGGCAGCACAGACATAATGAATGAAAAATCATAATATAAACCCACTACAAACATTCAGTGGGAACTTATATGCCATATAAGTTACTTTTTTTAATTAACTCATTTGATATACTGTTATTTTATATGTTTCTGTATTATATATATTTTACTTTGGGAAACTACATATTAAAAACTAACTTACATTCATTTAAAAATATTTGTTAACATAGCTGTAATGTAAAGCAATGTAATCAACATTGTGTTTCAACATCATTCTGAAACCTATAATTTTTTTCTCTTTATTTTAGTTAAGTATAAAGTTGTCATTATTGGAATTTTCATCATGAAGCCCTTATCATATCTCAAAATTAATATTCTAAACCTAAGTATTGTTCAAAATTATTTTAACTGAACCTATATTATACCCTGTGTCTCTAGAAGAATAAATATTTAATAAAGTTTTGTCTGTTATTTGCTATTGGCAAAAATTAATTGAAAATTCTTCATCTCTTCTCACCATAAAATGATGATTCTCTCCTACCTAAATAACTTACTCAATCTCCTGCATTCCTGCTTTCTCACTTACAACCTAACCTTTGAGTAATTTTTCTAAAACGCAAAAATTATTGTCACAGGCAACCTACAGAATAGGATAAATCTTTTGCAAACAATATATTGGATAAGGGTTAATATCCAAAATATATGAAGAAACTCAGTCAACTCAATAATGAAAAAAAAACAAACAAATTATTTAAAAAAATAGTCAGAAGAACTAAATAGACATTTCTATAAAGAGAGCATCAAATTGTCCAGCAGACATGTGAAAAGATGCTCAACATTTCTGGTCATAAGAAAAACAAATCAAAGGCACAATGAAATATCATCTGACACCTCTAAGAATGGCTATCATCAAGAAGACAAAGAGACAGTAGGTGCTGACAAAGATGTGTTGGAAAGGGAACACTTACACATTGCTGGTGGGAATGTGAATGGGCCAAACCACTATGGAAATCAATATGGAGGTTTTTTAAAAAAATGTAAGTAGATCTACCATATGATCCAGCAATTTCATTTCTGTATATGTAACTAAAAGAAATGAAAACAAGATTTCGATGAGATATGCACTCATGTTTATTGCAGCATTATTAACAATAGCCAAGATATGGAAACAACCCAAATGCCCATTAACAGATGAATGGATAAAAAAGATGTGGTACATATACATAATGGAATATTATTAAGCTATGAGAAAAGAAAATACCCTCCCATTTGTGACTTCATGGACGGACCTTGAGCACATTAAGATAATCAAAGTAAATCTGACACAGAAAGACAAGTACCTTATGATATCACTTATATGTGGAATCTAAAAATATTAAAACTGTAAAAAACAGAGAGTAAAATGGTGTTTTCCAGGGAAAGGCAATGGGGATATAAGACTGATAGTGTTTGAGGGTACAAATTTGTAATAAGTATTAAATAGGCTGTAGAGATCTAATGTACAATATGATGAATATAGACAATTATATTTTATAATAATTATGTAATATAGAACTACATCAGTAATTATATTACAGAATATAAATGTATCAAAGTAACATATTATACACCTAAACTTACACTATTACTCATCAAATTTATTCAATTAAAAAAAAAAGGAATTACCATGTCACCTCTCCTGTTACACTCTTCTTTGCTCCACAATTTACTGGAAAAAATAGCCAAATCTTTACTGTAGTCTGAAGTCTACAGATTTGGTTTCTCTCCTCCTTATGCACTTTTCCATTATGGTCTATGTATCAGTTGGCTAGGACAATCATAACAAAACTACACAGACTGGGTAGCTTAAACAATATAAATTTATTTTCTTACAGTTCTGAAGGCTGGAAATCCAAGATGAAGGTGATGGTAAGATTGATTTCTCTTGAGGCCTCTCTCCTTGGCATGTTGATGGCCAGCTTTTAACTGAGTCCTTTAGTGGCCTTTTCCTCTGTGTGTAGTTTGTTCATTGTTAATGAAGAGTTCATATCTCTGCTATCTGTTCCTTTTCTTATAATAACACTAGGAATATTGCATAGGGCCCTACTTTTATGACCTCATTTAACCCTAATGAGCTCTTTACAGGCCCTATATCCAAACACCATCATATAAGGGGCTACAACTTCAACATATGAATTTGGAGTGTTGGTGTATAATTCAGTCCATGACAGTCCATGCTCCATTAGGTCTCTCTCTTACTATTATATCACCCGAGTCTGTGATAATATCCAACTTGTTACTGAGGCTCAAGAAATATGTGTTGACATAATTTAAAAATTGGTGCACATAAATATTGAACATATAATATGCCTAAGCATTTTACAAGGCTCTAGATACAAGATAAATGCCCTGTTTCCCCAGCATTCAAATACCCACACACACATATACTTTAATAAAATAACATATAAACAGTTGTAATTGTTGGCTGCTTGAGTTTTCCTCCTATAAGATGGGCATATTTTCACTTCCAGTGGGGGAGACAGAAGAACTGAACATGAACAGTCACTGCTCATGAGAATGACTCTAGATGGACGAATTTTCCATTCCTGTTCCTGTTGCATGTGCCTTGATAGCTGTCCTAGTTTTGACCCAGACTGGTCTACAGAGTCTAGTAGGGCTCTTTATGGAAGTTTACTACAATGGTGACACCCTTTTCTATGTGGAGCAAAGTTCTGTCTCAACACACATATGTACACATTACCTCATTCATATATTAAAGGAGATTTTAGATATACAGATGCACCTTTCTTAGAAGTGAGGGGAAATTATAAACATTTTCACCTTTCATCTACCTCATCATATTATCTATCCATATCCTATAATAACTCCTGAGCTTATTTCTGAGCAATCAATCCAAGAGACCAAGACAGGAATCCTTTATAACCTGACCTTGGAAATTCTGTACCACAATTCTGTTATATCCAAATCTATCTGTGATTCAGTGTGGAAGAGCACTGCTTGAATACCAGGAGACAAGATCACCCTGACAGCCATCTTGGATAATAACTACATATATTCATTTGAATTTATAAAATTGAGGTCATACTATAATATGGGTTTAATACTTAAAAATTATGTTAATATACAGGATTAAAGATGGTGGTGTAAGAGGTGAGACAGAGAACTCCTCTCAAATCCACATATAATAGGAAAATATGTTTAATACAACTAATCCTGAAAGAGCAACAGGAAAGAAGACTGCGCCAGACTGCATACACCTGGAGAACAGAGCACACCTCACAAAAAAGGGAAACAGCACAGCTCTGCTGCAACCCCTGACATCACTCCAGAGACTAAGCAGCTCCAGAGACTAGAGCTCCTGGGCACTAGAGGGCGCCACATACAAATATGAAATGTCACAGGAACTTGGTTCAACCCAAAATCTCACAAAGCACCAGAAAAAGGGCAAATTGAGACAACTCACCAATCTTCCTGAAAGAGAATTCAAAATAAAAATCATAGACATGGTCATGGGGGGACAGAAAAACATTCAAGAACTCAGAGATGAATTTAGGATGGAGTCTCAATAATTAAGAAATTCCATATATGAAATGAAACATACAATGGAGGGATTTAAAAGCAGATTGGATGTAGTAGAAGAGAAGGTAAATGGAATACAAATTAGAGAAGAGCAATACAAAGACTTGAGGCACAGAGAGAAAAAGGATCTCTAAGAATGAAAGAATATTGAGAAAACTGTGTGATCAATCCAAGTGGAGCAATATTCCCATTATAAGGGTATCAGAAGAAGAAGAGAGAGAAAAAGAGGTAGGAAGTGTCTTTGAGGACATAATTTCTGAAAACTTTCTCAGTCTGGGGAAGGAGATAGTCTCTCAGGCCATGGAGGTGCACAGATCTCCCAACACACAAGGGACACAAGGAAAACAACACCGAGACATAAAATAATTAAAGTGGCAAAAATTAAGGATAAAGAGAGACTTTTAAAAGCAGCTAGAGATAAAAAAAGATCACATGCAAAGGAAAACCCATCAAGCTATCATCAGATTTCTCAACAGAAACCTTACAAGCCAGAAGGAAGTGGCATGATATATTTAATGCAATGAAGCAGAAAGGCCTCTAGTGCCAAGAATATGATACCCTGGAAGATTATCTTTTAAATTTGAAGGAAGGATTAAACAATTTCCAGATTAACAAAAAGTTAAGAGTATTTAACTCCCACAAACCACCTCTACACTGTACTTTGGAGGGACTGCTATAGATGGAAATTTTCCTAAGGCTAAATAACTGTCACCAGGGGAAATAAAACCCCAGCAATGAAAGTAGGAAAATTAATTACTGAGGAGATGTAAAATCAAATCAACTACACCAAACTCAAACAAGGGATAGACAAACAGTAAAGAATATGATGCATAATATATGAAGAATGGAGGAGGAAAAAAGGAAGGAAAAAAAAAAGAAACTATATATTTGTAATAGCATACTAAGTGAGTTAAGTCAGACTGCTAGATACTAAGGAAGTTACCCTTGAACCTTTGGTTACCATGAATCTAAAGCCTGCAATGGCATTAAGTATATAGCTATTGATAATCACCCTAAGTGTAAATAGTCTAAATGCACTAATCAAAATATATAGAGTCACGGAATGGATAAAAAACAAGACTCATCTATATGCTGCCTACAAGAGACTCACTTCAAACCCAAAGACATACACAGACTTAAAGTAAAGGGATGGAAAAAGACGTTTCATGCAACGAATAAAGAGAAAAAAGCAGGAGTTGCAGTATTTGTGTCAGACAAAATAGACTTCTAAATAAAGAAAGTAACAAGAGACAAAGAAGAACATTACATAATGATAAAGGGGTCAGTCCAACAAGAGGATATGACTATTATAAATACCTATGCAATCAACACAGTATCACCTACATACATGAAAAAAATACTAACAGAATTAAAGGGGAAAATAGAATGCAGTGCATTCATTTTAGGAAACTTCAACAAACCATTCACTCCAAAGCACAGATCAACCAGACAGAAAAGAAGTAAGGAGACAGAGGGACTGTACAACACAATAGAACAGATGGACCTAACAGACATCTACAGAACACTCCATCCAAAAGCAACTGGATACACATTCTTCTCAAGTGCACATGGAATATTTTCAAGAATACATCATATACTAGGCCACAAAACAAGCCTCAGTAAATTCAAAAGCATTGAAATTGTACAAACCAGCTTCTCAGACCACAAAGGCATGAAACTAGAAATAATGCAAAGAGAAAGAAAAAGCACACAAACATGTGGAGGCTTAGCCTCAGTAAATTAAAAAAGATTGAAATTGTACAAACCAGCTTCTCAGATCACAAAGGCATGAAACTAGAAATAACACAAAGAAGAAGAAAAGCACACAAATACATGAAGGCTTAATAAGATGCACCTAAATAATCAATGGATAAATGACAAAATAAAAACAGAGATCAAACAGTACATGGAGATAAATGAGAACAATAATTCAACACTGCAAAATCTGTGGGATGCAGCAAAGGCCATGCTAAGAGGAAAGTACATTGCAATACAGGCCAACTTCAGGACAGAAGAACAATCCCATATGAACAGTCTAAACTCACAATTAACAAAACTAGAAAAAGAAGAAGAAATGAGGCCCAAAGTCAGTAGAAGGAGGGACCTAATAAAGATAAGAGCAGAAATAAATAAAATTGAGAAGAATAAAACAATGAAAAGAATAAATGAATGCAGGAGCTGGTTCTTCAAGAAAATAAACCTGTAGCTAGACTTATCAAGAAAAAAGTCTACACATATAAACAGAATTGGTAATGAGAAAGGAAAATCACTACAGACACCACAGAAATACAAAGACTTATTAGAGAATACTATAAAAATTCATATGCTAACAAACTGGATAACCTAGAAGAAATGGACAACTTTCCCCAAATATACAACCTTTCAAGAATGACTTATAAAGAAACAGAAAATATGAATAGACCAATTACCATCAATGATATTGAATTGGTAATAAAAAATCTACCTAAGAACAAAACACCTGGACCAGATTGTTTCACTGCTGAATTTTATCAAACATTTAGTGAAGACCTAATACCCATCCTCCTTAGTTTTCCAAAAAAGTAGAAGGAGTGAATACTCCCAAACTCATTCTATGAGGCCATCATCACTATAATATTAAAACCAGGCAAAGACACCAAAAAAAGAAAATTACAGCCAATAACCCTTATGAAAATAGATGCAACAATACTCAATAAAATATTAGCAAACCAAATTCAAAAATACGTCAATAAGATCACCCATCATGATCAAGTAGGATTTATTCCAGGGACACAAGGATGGTACAACATTTGAAAATCCATCAACATCATCCACCACATCAACAAAAAGAAGGACAAAAATTACATGATCATCTCTGTAGATGCTGAAAAAGCATTTGACAAAATTCAACATCCATTCATGATAAAAGCTCTCAACAAAATGGGTATAGAGGGCAAGTACCTCAGCATAATAAAGGCTATATATGACAAACCCACAGCCAACATTATACTTAACAGTGAGAAGCTGAAAGCTTTTCCTTTATGATTGGGAATAAGACAGGATGCCCACTCTCCCCACATTAATTCAACATAGTTCTGGAGGACTTATCAACAGCAATCAGACAACACAAAGAAATAAAAAGCATCCAGATTGGCAAGGAAGAAATTTAATTGTTCCTCTTTGCAGATGACATGATATTGTACATAGAAAACCCTACAGGGTCCACTTCAAAACTACTAGATCTAATAACTAAATTCAGCAAAGTTGCAGAAAAAAATTAATACACAGAAATCTGTTGCATTCCTATGCACTAATAATGAACTAGCAGAAAGAGATATCAGGAAAACAATTCCATTCACAATTGCATCAAAAAGAATAAAATACCTAGGAATAAACCTAACCAAGGAAGTGAAAGACCTATACTCTGAAAACTACAAGACACTAATGAGAAAAATTAAAGAAGATACCAATAAATGGAAACACATCCCGTGCACATGGAGAGGAAGAACTAATATTGTCAAAATGGCCATCTGGCCTAAAGCAATCTACAGATTCACTGCAATCCCTATCAAAATACCAAAAGCATTCTTCAATGAAATAGAGCAAATAGTTCTAAAATTAATATGGAACCACAAAATACCCTGAACAGTGAAAGCAATCCTGAGAAGGAAGAATAAAGTAGGAGGGATTATGCTCCCTGTCTTCAAGCTCTACTACAAAGCTATGATAATCAAGGCAATTTGGTACCAGAAGAAGAACAGATCCATAGAACAATGGAATATACTTGAGAGCCCAGATATAAACCCAAGCATATATGTTCAGTTTAATTTGATGAAGTCTCCATGGATGTACAATGGGGAAATGACAGCCTCTTTAACAGCTGGTGTTGGAAAAACTGGACAGCTACATACAAGATAATGAAACTGGATTATTGACTAACCCCATATACAAAAGTAAACTCAAAAGGGATCAAAGACCTGAATGTAAGTCATGAAACCATAAAACTCTTAGAAGAAAACATAGGCAAAAATATCTTGAATATAAACATGAGCAACTTTTTCTTGAACACATCTCTGCCAAGGGAAACAAAATAAAAAATGAACAAATGGGACTACATCAAGCTAAAATGCTTCTGTACAGCAATGGACACCATCAGCAAGAACAAAAAGGCATCCTACATTATGGGAGAATATATTTGTAAATGACATATCTGACAAGGGGTTAACATCCAAAATATATAAAGAACTCAGATGCCTCAACACCCACATCCGAAAGACAAATAACCCTATTAAAATATCGGCAGAGGATTAGAACAGACACTTCTCCAAAGAGGAAATTCAGATGGCCAACAGGCACAAGAAAAGATGCTCCACATCGCTAATTATCAGGGGAATGCAAATAAAAACCACAATGAGATATCACCTCACAGCAGTTAGGATGGACAACATCAAAAAGACTAGGAACAACAAATACTGGCGAGGATGCGGAGAAAGGTGTGCCCTCCTACACTGCTGGTGGGAATGTAAATTAGTTCAACCATTGTGGAAAGCAATATGGAGGTTACTCAAAAAAGTAAAGATAGAAATACTCTTTGACCCAGTAATTCCACTCATAGGAATTTACAAGAAAACAAGATCCCTGATTCAAAAATACGTGGGCCCCCCCCCTGTTTATCCTAGCGCTATTACAATAGCCAAGTATGGGAGCAACCTAAGTGTCCATCAGTAGATGAATGGATAAAGACGATTTGGTACATATACATACACAGTGTAATATTATTCAGCCATAAGAAAACAAATCCTACCATTTGCAACAACATGGATGGAGCTAGAGGGTATTATGTTCAGTGAAATAAGTCAGGCAGAGAAAGACAAATACCAAATGATTTCCCTCATTTTTTGGAGTATAACAATGAAACAAAACTGAAAGAACAAAATAGCAGCAGACTCACAGACTCCAAGAAGGGACTAGTGGTTACCAAAGGGAATTGTGGGAAGGGTGGGTGGGGAGGGAGGGAGAAGGGGATTGTGGGGTATCCTGATTGGTGCACATGGTGTAGGTGGGGTCGTGGGGAAGACAGTATAGCTCAGAGAAGACAAGTAGGGACTCTGTGGCATCTTACTACCCTGATGGACATTGACTACAATGGGGTATGGGGGTGGACTCGATAATAAGGTGAATGTAATAACCACATTGTTTTTCTTTGATACCTTCATGAGAGTGTATATCAATGATACCTTAATAAAAAATTATTTTAATTTAGGCAACTTTTCAATCATTAATTTACTTGCAAACATTATGTTTAACTCCAGAATTATATATTTCATTATGTAGCTACATGCAATTGTGTAACTATGATTTAACATATCTTTTATTATTAGAACATTTAGGTAATTATATTTTTTATCTTTTTAAACTAACCAATGAGCAAATTTAGTACTAGATCTTTATACAGAAATAACAGATCCTTAAAATGCACGACTAGAATTTGACACTCTAGGTGTAATGTCACAAGCCTGATTGATAAGCTTTGGATATTAAAAATTGTTCTCCAAGAAAATTTTGTCAATTTTCTTTCCTATTAGCAAAGAATTTTAGGTTATCTTATTTTTTTTTTTGATTTTATAATCCAAGTCTAGTCTTACTTTTGTTTTAATTAAGTTTTTTTTGATTACTAATTCTGCTGAAGTATATTCATGAGCTCATTGGTGATTCATATTTTGGAAATTACATATGTATGTAGATATAGAATAGAAATACATAAGTGGATTTTTAATATTTCCTGTTTCTCTTTTTTTAAATGAATTCTTAGAACACATATGGTAAAACTATAAATCATTTTTTAAATAAACTTTTTAGAAGAGTTTTAGATTTAAAGAAAAATTTAGAAGATAATACAGTTCCCTTTATATAATATTAGTATGATGTTTGTTATAATTAATAAAAAATGAATAATTAATGAGAAATCATTGATGTATTATCATTAGTTTAAGTCCATACTTTATTCACATTTTTAGTTTTTACCTAATGTACTTTTCCTGTCTCTGGGTTTCATCTATGATACCACATTACCTTTAGTGGTCACATCTCAGTTTCCTCTTGGCTCTGACAATTTCTCAGATTTTTCTTGTTTTTGGTCACCTGTCCAGTTTAAAGTAGTACTGATTGGGTATTTTGTAGAATGTTCCTCTATTGGAGTTTGTCTCATCTTTTTTATGGTTAGACTAGAGTTATAAGTTTTTAAGAAAAGGCTTCAGAGACAAAGTGCCATTTTCATTGCACCATGTCAAGGGTACATGCTATCAAAATGATTTATCACTTGATGTTGACCTTGATTACCTGGAAGAAGTTTTGTTTGTCAGAATCTCCACTATAAATTTTTTTCTCTGCCTCTCTCTACTTTTTTTTTTTTAACTTCACACAGCCCACCTATAAATGATGATCAGTTATACACCTTTTCCTTGAGAAAAGATCTACATAAAATACTAGTAGTTCTGCATGGGAAATTTGATTCCTCTCCCATATTTATTTATTACTGAATTATATTACTTATATTATGGCCACATGTGTATTTATTTTATTCTTTGGATTATAGTCCAATATTACTTCATTGTTCAAATTGTTTGAGCTTGGCCAGTGGATACTTTGATGTACCCCTGCCAGCCTAGGTTTTTTCTTTTTGTGTTTTCTGAGAATTTCCTCACCTTTTGGTACTATTAGATGCCCCGGACTTCCAGGTTCATCTTGTATCATTTCTTGCATGAGTCTGACGTCAGGAATTCTCTGTAACAACTTTTTTTTTTTTTTGTAGTTAGAGAATGATATGAGAAACCAAGGTATCCTCCTACAAGAATTGCATTGTGTCCAGTCTCAGCTGATGGAGAAAAGATACGTGTGTGTTTATGCTAACCAGCTTATAAACATATATGTATAAATGTTTCTATATTTACCTGTCTGCATATATATTAAACTAAACATGAGTTCATACTGATATATCCAACTTCGATTCATTAACTTATGGGTCATTCCAACCTTTTGCTATTAGCTGTCTGGAAATTTCCACACCACTAGTGAGGAGCCTGGATTCCACATCTGCCATCCAGTTACTTAATTGTTCTATTTCAGTGAACGTGTATAGCAAAATCAGAATTGTTAGCCCTTTCCTCCATGAGAAACTACTTTATTAACTAGAATTAGAGGGCTTATGTGTAGTTCTCTTCACTTCAGATTTACATTTCCACTCAATCATAAAGTTACTTAGGTCAGCACCTTTTCCTTCCACTCCCTTCAGTGATTTTATTTCATACAATTAGAAGAGCAAATTCTTTTGTTACCATCTGCTTTCTATCTTGGAATCCCTTGACATCTTAAACGAGATAAATTTGGATGCTTCATATGTGACAGACAAACACTCGCAAGTAATTAAAGAAAGGACTGACTTTTCAACAAAAGATGTTGGCTATTGGATGACAATTCTCTACAGGTCACTCACGTTTTTCTGCATGTCTTTTGAGCAAAAACACTGACTGCCTTTAGTTTAAACTATTTTTTCAAGGATTTTTGTATAGCAAACAGACTTGAAAGTTAGAGATATTGTCTCCATCCAAATTCTACACCCCCAGTAAAAGGCAGAATTCTTTAATGTCCTATATATTAAACATAATGTTTTCTGATGCTACATCTAAGCATACTTGCCCATTGTTGCAAATGTAGGTTCTTTAAGCTCAGCGTTCCTCTCCTTTAATGCACCTCACTGCTTGTGTGGGTGTCACCTGGCCCTCTTCAAGTATTCTTTTGGAAAAGGAGACTTGGGAAACTTACTCACATGCTAATTTTCTGGCTACTGCTACTGTTGTGATTAGCAAACTATTTTGTCTCTGACACAGAAGTCACGTATTTTTCCAGAGTCATGAAACTATTGCACGCTAACTTGTTAGCTCACAAGTAAGGAAGAATTTCTAATTGTTCTTCATTCTTAGCCCTGTCCTTATTGCATAGCCATAGGGAAATAAACATGTAAGGAAAAAAATCAAGGATATGGCTAGAACAAAGCTCAAAAGGATTGTTATCTGTGGGAGAGGGAAGGAAGGAGGATTTGATGAGGGTTAGGTATTCAGTGGAGTTTCTGGTGTGTGGACAATATTCTGCTTCTTTACTTGGGTAGTAGTTAAGTGAATGTTGAATTTATAATTGTTTAAACTGTGAGCATGTGTTTTACCACTTTTCTCTATGTTCTCATAATAAAAATTGTTAAAATAATATATTACTCAGTGTGGGTAATAAATATTTAACCACTTAAGATTTTGCATTCTAGTAAATACTAGATAAATTTTAAAAGAAAACAACATCTACATATTTTATATTTATTATAATACTTAAGTGTAGAAAATGTAAATCAATAAGCCTAGAAGAAAATAAAACCCAATGCTAATAATATTTATCTCTGAATGGTATGAATATAGGCTGTTCTTTTACTTTTTGCCTTAGTTTAATTTTGCAACTTTTAAATCATTAACACATATGTAGAATGGAAATGTTTCCTTAAGTTAATGAAAATAATACAAAAATAATCTAAAAAATTTATCTATCACACGTACTACTAAACTATATGGACCACCTGTAAAAATATGCTGACAATATGTTAAAACAATCACCAATTAATGAGAGATTAAGATACTCGAAATCATACACAATTTTTTACACTAGTAGCATACGGCAAGATTCAAGAGCCACAGAGAGAATTCAGTTTAAAAGTCTGAATCAAACTAATCCCCCCACCCACCCCCACCCCCGTTCCAAAGGACTTGACTGGCTAAACGGGTTTACGAGGGATCCTATTTAAAGCAAAGTGTATTCCTACCACAAAATGCTCAAAGTAGTCATTAAAATGCTCTTTCACTTGCTTTAGTAATAATAATGATGGATTAACAAAATAATAATGGTTTTAATATGCAGCAAAATATCAATACACAACATATATTAACTTCCGGAGAAGCCCAATGCCAGCAATTCACATGCCTCATCACATTTAATTTCCAGCATAGCTCAGTGAAGACAAACGACTCCTAGTCCTATTTTACAAATATGGGACACTGAGATTAGAGAATTTTAAAGTAACTAGTCTCAGGTCATAGAGCAAGTATGTGAGGAGTCATGGCAGAAGCCTAGGCTGTCTGAACCTAGAGCCAGAATTTATCCAAATATGAAATGAAATATGAAAGCAGCCAGTAATACTGACATACTTTTAAAAATCACTTGAATGATGTCCAGAATCTTTGGACTCATATCCCTCTCTGCCTTATCCATTCTCAACCTCTGGGGCATCAATTCACTTTTTCATTTGTTAATTTTGGACAACAGAATAAAAATTGAAATTCTCCTTGGGAAACATTGCATGAAAATATATTGTAATAATAATGTCTCCCAATTTTTGACTGTTGATATATCATGCTTTCTCAAGTCAGACAAGCATAGTGAAGAATCTTTTGTCAACATTTAAAATTCTTGGTCAAGGTATAACAACTCACTGATATTCAACTTCCTCATCTGTAAAATTTTCATAATAAAATTCATAAGGTTGTTATGAATACTAAAATGGGATAACATATGAAAAATAAAGTTAGTTTCATAAATAGTGATTTTATTTTTCAGTTTGGTAGAGAGAAGTGACAGGGTAAAGAGAAAGTAAAGGGAATAAATCTTTACCTTTCTGGAGCTCCTCCATCCCTCTGAAGGGTCCCCACCAGTAAGATGGCAAACTTCCGGCTTCTCTTCGGGGGTCCTCAGTTCCCGCCGGCGCCACCTGAAGCCCAATCACCTCTCGCCCCCCTCCCAATCCCAGCACCTAGCCAACAGCCACCAGCCCCGTAGAAGTGACACCTCAATCAATTCATGCCCCCTCCTATATAACCCAGCACCTTTCCCTAATAAAGCAGAACTCTCCAGTGAATTGCTGCTGTGTGTCGCTCCTTTCCTTTCATTGGTGCCGAAACCCGGGAGACGGGACACCCCAACTGGGCCCCGTCTTCCCCCGACACCAGCAGCAGCTTGCCCTCGTCCTCTTTTTCCGGCGCTGGCTCATCACACTCACCACTCCTCTCTGGCCTTTAGGTAAGTTTTCCCCCTGGAGTGAGCCACTCTTCCCCGAGCTATCGCAGTGCCATTGACCGTGATCGTCCGGCAAGGCCCTGACGCTCGGGGATGAGGAGGGAACGCTCCCCACCTCAGGCCTTCACGGCTGAGGTGGACCCTCAGGCCCCTCCTCCAAAAGCCATAAATCCCCGCCTCAAGCCTTTACGGCGGACGCTCAGGCCCCTCCTCCAACACTCATAAACTCATTCACCATCCCTTCCATCAGTGCTGAAAGTTTTTAAGCAAAATTTCCCCGGGGTGGGCCACTCTTCCCCAAGCTATCGCAGTGCCATTGACCGTGATCATCCGGCAAGGCCCTGATGCTCGGGGATGAGAAGGGAACTCTCCCCGCCTCAGGCCTTCACGGCTGCGGCGGACCCTCAGGCCCCTCCCCAAACAGCCATAAATCCCCGCCTCAAGCCTTTACGGCTGCGGCGGATGCTCAGACCCCTCCTCCGACAGTCATAAATCCCCGCCTCAGGCCTTCACAGCTGCGGCCGACTCTCAGCACCCCCCTCCAACGGCTATAAACGAGGTGACTCCTTTGTGGATGAGAACGCTCCCTTTTCCCCCCCTCCTCCTTGTGCTCCGTCCGCCGAAAATGCCTAGCGGTAGGTACCTCGTGACTCCGGCACTCTGCCTTCTTAGGGAAGTCTGGGTGATGACCCACACTTCCCAAGAAATTCCGACTCGTATGCGAGTTTCCGCAGACCACCAAGGATCATTGGGGATGCCCTTTGTCTCCTTGTGGTCTGCTTCCAGTCCGAGGATCTCCGTTTGTCTTCCCCTGTTTGTCTCCTTCTCTGTCCTTTAGCCATGGGAGCCTCCTCATCCCTCCCTGAAAGTTCACCTCTTGAATGCCTGCTTAAGCATCTGGCTACCCTCTCCCTGATGCCTGATATAAAACCAAAACTTCTCTGTAAATATTGCTCCCAAGATT
The DNA here is from genome assembly GCF_040802235.1 of Manis javanica. Classification (NCBI taxonomy): domain Eukaryota; kingdom Metazoa; phylum Chordata; class Mammalia; order Pholidota; family Manidae; genus Manis; species Manis javanica. The sequence goes on from NC_133159.1 coordinate 59,742,688, forward strand.
GGCCGACATACCCCCTAGACAATAAAAACCAATGGCCTGCAGGGGGAACTCTTGACCCTAACATCACTCGCGATCTTTTTAACCACTGCCAGCGCCTGAAAAAATGGAAGGAGATTCCCTATATCAAAGCTTTCCGCCTCCTCCTCTCCCCGCCCCCTCCCAAGTTCTCCTAGCCTGCAAGCCGCCGCCCCTGCAGAAGCCTCCCGTTCACTCCCTTCCCCTTCTTCTCCTACAACAGCCCTTCTCCCTTCCTCCCCAACCATCTCCTCCCCCATCTCACCTCCTCCACCTTCATTCCCTGCAGATTAAGCCTGAGCCTTTCAGTCCCCCTTTAACTAGGTCCCAGGGGCCTCCTCCGTCTTTGCCCTCATCACCTGTTTCTCCCCTGTTAGGGACCGCCTTTGTCTTCTCACATGTTTATAGAGAGAATGGGAAAGCACCTCCCCCCATGTCTGAACACAGCATGGGAAAGCACAAGCTAGAGAACAACCAGTGCAGTCCTTAGAAGTTATCTATCCACAAAAACATATCTTGCCAAGACTCCTCACTCTGAAAATAGGGAGACCTTGAAGATGTGTAGAAACACCGCCCCTGCTTCTAGCTATGCCCTTCCCCCACTTGCCAATGTGGCAGGAATAGAAAACAACGCATTCCATAAGCAATTAACTGGAGCCCTGCTGTAGCTCAGTAGAGCATGGGACTCTTAACCTCAGAGTCATTAGTTCAAGCCCAACTAAAGCAGCAGAGGCAAGCAGCTGGGCTGCTAGCTGGCAACATGTGGGTCCAATTCTATCTTTCTTTATTTTTTTGCCCCCCTTCTGCACGTCAGGACCTGCTCGACTAGGCACGGCTAGACCACGTCACTCCCCCACAGATTGAGCCAGAACCCTTCAGTCCCCCTCAGACTCAGTCCCGAGAGCCTCCCAAAATTATCGTCCCCCTCCGGGAGGTAGCAGGATCCAAAGGCATCGTGCACGTTCACGTCCCTTTCTCCTTAAGAGATTTAGCCTAACTAGAGAAACGCCTAAGTTCCTTTTCCACTGATCCCATGACATACATCAGGGAGTTTCAATAGACCCTCCAGTCTTACAGCCTCACACATCATGACATTTTCATGCTCCTGGCCAATACTCTCCTCCCTGAAGAGCGTAGATGAGTTTAGGACTTTGCCCAAATGCAGGCTACTGAAACCCACAGGACTGACCCCACCTATCCCCCTGGCCCCACTGCTGTCCCTGAACAAGACCCACACTGAAATTATAACACTGCCATGAGTCTTCGCTCTCGAGATATTTTTGCCTCCTGCTTAATAGCAGGTCTGAAAAAGGGCAGCTTGTAAAGTAGTCAATTTTCAAAAGCTCCAAGACATAATTCAAAAGAGAGATGAAATCCCCTCCGAGTTCTTAGACAGACTCACTCAAGCCCTATTACAGTATACCAGCCTGGACCCAGAAACACCTGAAGGAAGACATGTCCTTATGACATACTTCCTAGCTCAAGGCTACCCCGACATTAAAGCTAAACTCAAAAAGTTAGAACAGGGCCCCGCTACCCCACAGACTGAGATCCTAACAGTGGCCTTTAAAGTCTTCCATAAGCGGGAGGAGGAGAAAGAATGCCGTAAACAAAAGGCTGATCAGGCCAATTTCCAGATGTTGGCCCAGCTGATAAAACCACAACCTGGGCGCCCCTCTACAAACAAGCCCCCCCAAGAGCTTGTTTCAAGTGCAGAAAAGAGGGACATTGGTCAAGGGCATGCCCCTCCCCCAGATCTCCTACCACCCCATGCCCCAGATGCCACAAAAAGGGCCACTGGGGGTCTGATTGCCCAACCACCTGAAGGGGAGGCTGGACGAACAACCCCCATCCTAAGCCCGCCGTAGTGGGGCTGGCAGAAGAAGATTGATGGGGCCCAGGGGCTTCTCGCCCGACCATTTCCATCACCAAACAGGAGCCCAGGGTTACTTTAACAGTAAACCGTCACCCCCATCTCCTTCCTCCTAGATACAGGAGCCACCTTCTCAGTCTTGTGAGAATACCGGGGCCCTACCACGCCAGCCATTACTCCTATAGTCAGAGTAGGAGGTAAACAGATTTTCCCATTAAACCCCCCACCCACCCTTTTATGCACAATCCAAGACAATCCCATACCTTTCTCCCACTCCTTCCTGGTTATGCCCCAGTGTCCCATCCCTTTACTAGGACGAGACATCCTTTCCCTCCTCCACATTTCCATAACTATATCCACTCCCACAGCCCCCAGTACTCCCTTTCTGATGGCCCTCATAGCCGACGACCCCCCTCTACCCAATGAAAGCTCCGGTTCTGCCCTCATACACCCTGTAAATCCCAAAGTTTGGGACATTACAAGCCCCTCCGTGGCCCTATGTCCCCCTGCCTCTATCAAATTATGTGACCCCTCTCAGTATATCTGTCAGGCCCAATACCCCCTAACCACTTCAGCCCTCATAGGCCTCCAACCCATCATTCAAGCAGACCCACTCACTTCCCATTTAATAGCCCCATATTAGCTGTTAAAAAAACCAACGGATCTTTCCGCCTTGTCCAAGACCTTCACCTCATCAACATAGCCATTGTCCCTATCCATCCCTTAGTTCCAAATTCATACAGCCTCCGCATCCCACTTCTCAGTCCTAGATCTCAAAGACATACCCCCATATTAGCTGTTAAAAAAACCAACGGATCTTGCCGCCTTGTCCAAGACCTTCGCCTCATCAATATAGCCATTGTCCCTATCCATCCCTTAGTTCCAAATCCATACAGCCTCCGCATCCCACTTCTCAGTCCTAGATCTCAAAGACATACCCCCATATTAGCTGTTAAAAAAACCAACGGATCTTTCCGCCTTGTCCAAGACCTTCGCCTCATCAACATAGCCATTGTCCCTATCCATCCCTTAGTTCCAAATCCATACAGCCTCAGCATCCCACTTCTCAGTCCTAGATCTCAAAGACATACTCCCATATTAGCTGTTAAAAAAACCAACGGATCTTGCCACCTTGTCCAAGACCTTCACCTCATCAACATAGCCATTGTCCCTATCCATTCCCTTAGTTCCAAATCCATACAGCCTCAGCATCCCACTTCTCAGTCCTAGATCTCAAAGACCCATTTTTCTATCCCTCTAGACCCCTGCTCCCAAGATTTTTTCATCTTCACCTGGACGGACCCATACACAAGACATTCTAAACAACTCACTTAGTCAGTTTTGCCACAAAGCTTCCGAGATAGTCCCCATATTTTTAGACAGGTCCTAGCTCAGAACCTCAAACAGTTTCATCATGATCACTCCAAGTCCACCTTATAATACATAGACAATCTTCTACTCTGCAGTCTCTCGTGGGAACAGTCTCAACTTGACACTGCCTCCCTACTTAACCTTCTAGCTTCCAGAAGTTACCGAGTATCCCCCATCAAAGCTCAAATCTCTTCCCCTCCTATCACTTACCTCAGATTCCTTCTATCTCAACAAAGAAAGTCCATTACCTTAGACAGAAAATGGCTCCTCTCTGACCTGCCCATTCCCAAAACCAAGACAAAAATCCTTTCCTTTCTAGGCCCTTTCTAAGCCTAGCTAGATATTTTAGAACGTAGATCCCTAACTTCTCCCTGCACCCTGTTGGCAAGACCCCTATACAACCTCAGCAAGAGCCCCCCTAAAAAACCATTATCCTCCTCACCCCGACACTCCTTCATTAAGCTCCGTCAAGCCCTTGTAGAAGCCCCAGCTCTCCATCTTCCTGATTTGTCGAAGCCCTTCTCATTTTACATTCATGAGAGGTCCAGTCAAGCTCTAGGAGTCCTAGGCCAATATGCTTTGCCCCAGTAGCTTATATCTCCAAGCAATTAGACCCCACAGTTCAGGGATGGGCCCCCTGCCTATGAGCATTAGCTGCTAGACAGCTCTTGCAGAAAGAAGCTCATAAACTGACATTCAGAGTGCCCCTTACCATTCTGTCCCCACATCACCTAAAAGATCTCTTAACCTACAAAAGTTTACAGACTCTCCCTCCCTCCAGACTCCTGACCTTACTGTGCTCTTTCCTCCAAAATCCCGTTCACCCCCTCTGCCATCCATACCCGAATCATGACTTTTTCCTCCTTTACTGCTCTCTCGCTTTTTTTCCTCATTTCTATTGTCTTCCCCACCACCCCAGCCTCCTTTGTATGGCGATTCAAAGTCAGACAGACTTACACACAGCATCAAACAAAAGTTACTGCCCTCATTGCCACACCAGACTGCCCTCTGAAAAGCTGCTCTGAGCCTTTATACCTCCACTTTCCTCCCTCCACTGAAGTGTTCACTAGCAGCTACCCTTATTCTCCCTACCTCTGCTTCCTCTATGACCAAAAACAAGCCTATTGCAGGCGATGGCCAGATACCTACAGGAGATGTCCCTACTAATCTTGCACCATTCACTACATAGGTAACTTCCAGTACCCACATTATTACTCCTCCAACCGTTTCATGAAATATCCCAACGGCTCATTCTCCTTATCAATCCCAGATCCCTGGGACTCTCGATGGGCTGCCAGAGTCACAGCCTCAGTTTACTACGGGGGGTCCTCGACCCCCCACAGTACCCTTCATATCTCTCGAAAGTATGTTCCCTCTCATTCCCAGATCTCTCAAGTTGCATCAGATAGCAGACATTCCGAAAAAGTCATTATCCAAACTCTTGACAGCGCCTCTTCATCTTCTTATCCCCACCCCTCTTCCCATTTCTCCTACTCTTCATTACAGCTCATTCAGGACACCACCATCTTTCTCAACCACACCCTTAACACAGACAATTGTTTCTTGTGCGCATCACTACAGCACCCACTGCTGGCCGCCGTGCCCCTTAATATTTCCAACTACTCCTTCCATGCAGAAAGACAACCCCTCTGCCCCCTGGCAGACATACCCCTATGGGAACCAGAATACGCAAATAATCTCACCATCCACCACTGTGTAGGCCCAACTCCACCCCCCTCCAGCGCACTTCACTGCCTCTCTATCTACACCCCTACCTCTGGCTCTAAGACTTTTACGCAACCGGGACACTTCTTTTGGTGTAATGGCAGTCTTTTCAACTCAGTGCCTCTCAACTCCGATACACCCTGCATTCTCGTCACCCTAATCCCACAGTTAACACTTTACAGCATGGCAGAATTCCTTGAGCTCCAACCTCCCTTGCCCTCGCGCACAAAAAAAGCTGCTTTCCTTCCCATCATGGTCAGTAGCTCTTTGATCACCTCAGCCATTGGGGCAGGATTTTCAGGAGAAGCCTTGGGTCACTCTCTATAGGCAGTTAGAAATCTCAACGCTAAACTTGAGGGAGCCCTGACATCCACTGCCAATTCTCTAGCCTCTCTCCAAAGACAGGTCACTTCGCTAGCTAAAGTCACCCTTCAAAACCCGCGGGCCCTAGATCTGCTTACAGCCGAGAAGGGCGGCACCTGCGTCTTCCTCTGGGAAGAGTGCTGCTATTACATCAACGAATTTGGCATTGTAGAAACTGACATTACCAAACTCACCGACCTTGCCTCCAGTCTCCACTCTGCTTCCAATTCCAACCCATTCTCTTCAATACTAACAAACCCCCTCCTCACCTGGCTCTGGCCCATTGCAGTCCCCATAATAATCATTCTTCTCTCCTGTCTCTTCTTACCCTGTATAATAAAGTTCATCAAATCCCAAGTAGGAAAAATCTCTAATCAAGCTTTCAACCAGCTTTTACTCAGGAACTACCAGCTTCTGGCCACAGAAGATCCCTCACCCTCACGTGACCTCCTCACCACACGCTGAGATGGACCCCTCTCTCCACTGGAAACTGTTCCTAGAAACAATAGCCGCAGACGCCTGGCTCCTGACACCCATATCCTCTTGGCCAACCTATGGTTACAGGGAACCTTCATTGATTTCCAAACCTGAAGAAGTCCACATCTACTCGTCCTTACTGCGGGGCGTCCTATCAACCCTTTCCTCCCAATCCTCAAGCCCTCACTCCCTTCTCCGCCCCTGTTCAGCAGGAAGCAGCCAGAGAGAAAGCAACGTGCACAAACCCATAGAGGAGAAAGGGGGGAATGAAGGGTCCCCACCAGTAAGATGGCAAACTTCCGGCTTCTCTTCGGGGTCCTCAGTTCCCGCCGGCGCCACCTGAAGCCCAATCACCTCTCGCCCCCCTCCCAATCCCAGCACCTAGCCAACAGCCACCAGCCCCGTAGAAGTGACACCTCAATCAATTCATGCCCCCTCCTATATAACCCAGCACATTTCCCTAATAAAGCAGAACTCTCCGGTGAATTGCTGCTGTGTGTCACTCATTTCCTTTCACCCTCCATATATTTTCTAGCCACAACACTAATGAATTTACCTCTTATTCACCATTATGTAAAACTATTGTTTCTGAGATTGAATTGATTTATTTGAAAATCATAAAGTGAAATTGTGATTTGTCAATTACTGTACCCTGATGTGTTTGTGTGTTTTCCCACACCACCAAGTAATCCTGACACCAGCTGGGTGTCTTATAATTTAACTTAATTTTGACATTATATGGGACACCATCCATCTGTCCCACAGGTTAAGGGCTCATTCGCACAAAACTGCCCCTCCTTTTCAGATGCTCGCCTCAAGTCTAGGTTATCATCTGTGCTTCTGACCCACATTCTGTGGACTGGCAGTTCCCACGACCTCCTCCTCGGGTTGGTTTAATTAGCTAGAATGGCTTATAGCACTCAGAAAAACAAAACAAAACAAAACATTTAACCTACTGGATTACTGGTTTGTTGTAAAAGGATGTAACTTCGGAACAGTTTAATGGAAGAAGTACAGAGGGCAAAATATGTATTAAAGGACATGTAGCTTCCATCTCTCAGGTGTGCCGTTCTCCCATGAACCCAGAAGCTCTCAAACTCATTCCTTTTGGGTTTTTATAGAGGCTTCATTACATAGGCATCATTGAGTAAATCATCGGAAATTGTTGACTGATTCTACCTTCAGCCCTTTCTCCCCTTTGTAAAAACCTGGAGGGTGAGACTGAAATTCCAGTACTCAAGCCTTGCTGTTGGTTCCCCTGGCAACCACCCCCCACCCTTAGGTGCATTTCAAAAGTCACCTCAATAACAAATACTCAATTGTGGTAAAAACAAAAGGCTAGTCATGAAGATCAAGACACCTTTACAGCTCTTACCACTTAGGAAATTCCAAGAGTTTTAAGAGTTCTGTGCCATAAATGGGGAAAAAGACCAAATACAAATTTCTTATAATAAAGTACATCATCATATATACATACCCATACACACATGTAGATTATGTGTATGCATTTCTAATCACTTATGTAAACTCTCTGAGATCATTATAGAGGAAAATTTTAGCTCAAAATGTTAAGTTTAGGTGACTGAAAACATGTTCCAAAAATAAGAAAATATCTGTAATACTAAACAATGACAAATGTCTGTCAGGCATTGGATCCAGAGAATAAAGAGGAATGGCGGAGCAGCCCCCAGACCTAATGAGGGGAGAACAGGATCCTCACATTCACTGTAGGTTTATAAACCTGGAATGGAGAATCTAGTTGCCTGGCTATTATATTATATCAAAATAAACCCAATGAGACCTAAAAAACTGTAATCAGTTAACTCCCAAGTGGAGCAGTCTTGGGGCTATAATCACCCTAAATTCTCCAAATAATTCACTTACTTAAAATTGGTTGAATATCTACCTTTGAAGCCTATGAGATTGCTTATATAATAATATACAGGATACGATACATTCTATCAAAGAAACAATGAAATATTATATACTTTCTGAGCCATGTTATGTCTTTCTTCTAGTTATTTCTATGTGAATTATGGAGGCATTTGTGGAGTATATATGTGTGTGAGTATGTGTATGTGTGTGCTGTTTCTGTTTGTGTAAGATATGGACAGTGGTGGTGCATAGAAGGGAAATAAAGAAATTTGTGAAGCTTTTAACTTTTGTTTTCAGATCATCCTTAAGTAATATTAGGGCAACCCTATCTTTACAAATAAAGTGATTCAGATTCTTAATATGTTTTTGAAATTCAAATCCAACAAAGTAATAAATACAGTAACAACTATTATAATTTTATATTAATTGTATGATTGTCATAATGCTTATAATTCAAAAATTAAACATTTTTAAACATTCATTTTAGTAACAGCTCACAAACCTTAAACATGCTGAGTTATGTTTACTAACAGGCAAATAAACTGCTGCTGAAACCATAGGTTATGGTAATCATCTCTATCATGGTTTATTCCACAGGAAACACCACAGGAGGTAGGCTTATAAGTGCTGATGTGAAGCATAAAATACTGATAAGCAAATGACTAAATGACTTACATTTAAACCATTTTGCAGAATGTTTTGAATTTTTCACTAGAAAGTAAGGACTGAGTGAAAACAAATGATGCAAACAAAAGTTATATCATAAGACATTTTGGAATATAAATATTGCTGACTTTGTTTATGCACCATTGCTCAGATGGTAAATAGAAACCTATAGCTCTTGGCTATATTTTACTTTTTTGAAAATTAAAAACACCTGAAGGTAAAGTATTTTGAGTAAATAACCATGCATGCAAGATTATAAAATGGAAAATATGGCAACAGAGATTATAGTGGAGTGAGGAAAATCCAGAAAAGAAAGAAAAATGTCACACAGAAGACTGTACTTTCCTGATAAATTGAAAGTATTTCAACTTACAAAATTAGAAAGTTGACTGTAAGCATGGTGATTAATACACAGCTTGTATGAAGTGTTTGTGAAACATCTGAAACTAGCATTTAGCTGTTCGTTTCCAGTAGCAGTTTTTTAATACCAGGTTCTATCTTACAGTCAGTGGTGGGAGGGATGCAGAAATTCAAAGATGTAAAAGAAGGGGGTTCATGATTAAGGGTGAGAAATTATCTGCGCCACAATAATCTCAGAAATAGTTTTCTTGCCCAAAGTTGGCAAGTTATATACAAATGAGAGGGTGGAAAATCATACACTTAATAATATTGCTAACTGTTAGGAATTGCTACCTGTTAAGAGTCTGATACTTAATTTCACTTGCTAATTTACAAAGTGTATTGTCATGATTTCATGAATGCTAGGTGAAGACATGAGGCTCCTGAGTCAGAGACATAAAAGAGTTTCCTGCTCATAGCATTAGTAGTAGCCAGAGTATCAATATTTTTTTGTACCTACTGTCCAAGCCTGAATTCCCACAAGAAAACAACAGGACCAGATATGACTGCATATTTGAATTTTGTTTCATCCCAGCTAAAGAATCCTAAGCTAAAGGGAACCCAATCGTTATAATGAGCTTCCAGCAAACCCTGCTAACACTTTGTGTCAAAGGGAAATGTTATCTTTATCTTATGGACAGTAAATAAAGTTTCCCTTTTATTAGGAAGGAGACAATATATTCCAATGCTATTCCTCTACAAACATCCTTGAAAAGATAGTCTGGAAGAAAAATATCAATGCCTTTGCTCACAAAACATGCAGAAACATGAGAACTCTCTGGAGAATTATCTTGTAATACTAACATTTCACTATGTGTCTAGAACTATTGCAAATATTTTGTTTCCATTAGCCAATTTTATCCTCAGGACAATTTTATGAGGTAGCTTTAATCATTTTAATTTTAGTGAAGAGAAAAATGAGACACAGAGAAGTAATTATAACTGATATGTGGCAGTGTGGCTCAAAGCCATACTGTTAGTTGTTGTTATCTTGCCATGGGAGTGTTCTTGCAAGAAGCTTTAGGTAAATTTGTGTGTGTGTGTGTGTGTGTGTGTGTGTGTGTGTGTGTATTGCAAAACATCACTGGAGTGTCACTTCTTTCACAATTTTGCTGTGACTAATGTGTACAACAAAAAAAATCAGGGTATCTATGGACTCTAAAAATAATTGGCCAGTTATAAATGCAACATTGAAAATAATGAGAATTAGGATTGAAACACAGGAAAATAGGCATCTTTAATGAACAATACATAACTAGGAAGGAGAAAAAATAGATGAAGACCAATTAGGTCCCTCTGTTTGTCAATTCCTACTAAAGAAAGTGTAGGAGTTATTACAGAAAGACAATGTGTTAAGTGGTATATACAGTGTGTATGGCAGTGTATTTGTTATGATTTTGCTTACACTTATATTGAAATTAAATGTTTAGTCAATTGCACCTTAATATTCAAAGAATGGCTTCAATATTCTCACCAGTCCTTTCAATTATTTAACAAAGATTTAGTTACTAATAGTGCTAGTCAGTGTTCTAGGTGCTGAGGTGTACCTAGATAAAGTTGTGGGTTAGATAAAGTTTTTGTAATTATCGAGCATACATTAGTGGGGAAGACAAAAATTAAACAGATAACCAGATGTGGAATATATTTTCAAATAACTAAAGCCCTATGAAGAAAAACCCAGAGTAATGGAAAAGACAATGAATAACTGATATTTTAAATAGGGTATTCATACAAAACCTTTATGGGAAAAGGCCTTTTGGTAGTAATTTGGATGAAATGTCTTTCTGAAGTACTTAACTAATAAAGTGGTTTAGGTAATGTGAGGAAGAAGTGCCTATATAGGTGAATCATACAATCACTTCCATAACATTGTGTTGGTGGGTCATTTTTTTAAGAAACAATGACAAGAATGCAAAGTAATCAGTGCGAAAGCTAACAATTAATATATGAGGTTATGGTTTAACTAGAAATAATCACAAATTTTCCAGGTAGCTTGGCTCTTTTGATTAATTCATCTTTGGTTGTCTGTTTTCTTTTCCCAAGCCACAGATCCTACTCATGTATCTCCCGAGTTGCCTCGTCATTTATACACAAAATCAACTTCCTTTTGTACATGTCAGAAATGAACGTCTCCTTATCTGTAATGTAGTTTGGATTCTCTGGGACATCCTGCATCACACCTGCCATATAATCTTCAGGAAAATGTTTAGCTGTTATTAAATGCTCTTGAATACTAAAAATGGAGACTGGACATACATCTCTTGATATGTATATAGTCCAGCAGCCTTTGAGAGGGAACTTGAATTAACTTTCAGTTAGGTTTCCAAAATAATTAAGATGACAGTAGAAAGGCATCTGGTGTCCTGGAAGAATACTGTAGTAATTTTGAAAGAGTAGGCCAGATTAATTAAGAGGACCTATAAATAAGAGAACCAAATATGTATGGTGCTGACCTGATCATCTGTTGGATGCAGCGACTGTAGAAAAATGTCATGATGTATTTTTTAAATAACACTAATCATTCACTAACACAGTTATAGATTTGTTAATGTATTGTTCATTTTGCCCTTAGGGCAAAAACTTAATTTTGTTCATTACTACATTTCAAGTATGTAGCAAAAAATGGGACGAAGTAGACATGCAATAACTATTTGCTGAATAAATTATATAATTTGTCTACTTTCAATATTCAAAATTTTAAATCATTTTTAAACATAATATCCTAATTTTTCTCTACCTTTTTTATGCTGATACGTTAAAAAGTGCAAAAGAAAAGAAATGGAGGAAGGAAGGAAAGAAATATAACACAAAATAAAGGGAATAGCTCAGCAACAGAGACACAGCTTTAAAAAAATAAGAAAAATAAGTAAAATCAAAATGAAATGGAATAACTGCTGGTACAATTTTGAAATTGAAAAATATGTCACACAATGGCATTATGAAATAATAATGGAGAAAAAAGAGTGGGTATATAAGCTGCAATTTATTTTATTTTTTTCAAATACTGATTGGTAGAATCACCTACTTTTTTTAAATCTATTAAGCTGGGTTCCTGTCAGATTCTGAAAAGCCAGGCACCATTACTTTAATGCATTAGATATAAAGGAGAATGGTTATTATAGGAATGACTTTGGAACTAAACAAAGTTGGTTTGAATTCCAACCCTGACACTTTCTATCTGTAGATCTTGGACAAGAAACTCACTTATCCTCTGTAAGCCTCAGATTTCATAGTATTAAAATAAGGATAGCAAGAGCTAACTCAGAGTATTGCTGTGAATACTAAATGTGATAAATCATATAATGCTTAGCTAATTACTACCTAGTTAGTGATCAATAACTGGCATTTATTATTGTTCCAGGGAATGTTCTACATAAATGCATAATGAAAATTGATTCTAGTTTTAGTAAAACGGTTTTCTTCACTGGTGTTAATGGCCACAGAAGACCTCTGGGGGTCTATGGAAACAGTAGATTTGGGAATATTAACATGTAGGGACCTCTGTCACCTCTGCCTGGTCTTATTAACTAATTGTGTATTAGCATAAAATCCTGAGTTAAGTCTAAAGGTTGTCAAATATAGGTACAAAGGAAAGAAATTAACATGCTCTGTGTACTTACTATATATTAGGCACCATTCAAGCTATATGACAAGTACTATCTTACTTAATTTATTTCTCATACTGACCCACTTGCCCTGTTTTTCAGAGAAAAAAAATATAACCCACAGTGATAAATTGACTTGCCCAAGATCATGCATATAGTTCACGCAAGATTTAGGATTGGAAACTGGGGTCATAAAGCTCAAAAATGCATTCACTTTTACCCCTGACATGTTGACTTCCATGCCTTGTGTTTACTGTGTTCTGTTCTAATTCTGAAACATCTGTCTCAATGATGAGAAATCAAGTGGAAATGATTGTTCAAAGCCCAGAAAGCTGCAAAATACATTTGGTGAAATGCAGATGTGGTCCAAATGCCCAAAGTATTTGTTTTTTACTCAAGAAATGTGTTTATTTTTAATATCTTATTTTAACAGCATGTATTTATTTTCACAAGTAAAGCCTTGCCTTATTTCCTATATGAGGAACACCAGAGATTCACTTTATTCTGCAAGGCTAAGGAGTCTGTCTACCAGACATTGCTTAGTGGACTGGGTATAATGCAATACCCCAAAGCCAGAGAATTATCCATGCAAGATTTTAAAAATGGCTTAAGGACTCAAAACAATGGCCTCTCATTACCCACCATTTTAAAATGATACACATTTCATGACTGATTGTGCATAACCAAAACAATCTGAAGCAGCTTAAGGATATAATGAATTTCTTATTTTTATATTGGAGTATCTCACAGAATCCTAGCACAGAAATGAAGCTATACCTCAGTCAGAGGAACTAAATTAGCATATGGAAGAGACTCAGAAGTGGAATTTCTTTCATCTCTGCTATTGACATGTTGTGAAGTAGCTTTCTGTGTTTCTCTGTTCACTCTGAAATATGGCTGTATAATGTACATAGTGTAAATGTTACTTTCTGAAATATAAAAAGTCTGTAGCTACTCCCTTGTTGTCTTTAATACTAATTCCAAATTACTGGGAAAGGGAATCTGAATAGTCCAATTTAGATCAAGAATTTAGTCATAATACAATCTATGGTAGCCATGGATTATATATGGTAGCCATATACAATGCATATATGGCTTAATGTTGTGTAAAGACAAATACTGTCATGGAAAGGGAGATACTTCTTTGGAAAGCAGCTATCTAACTTCTCTACAACACATGTGCATGTCAGATATTGTACATATAATGTCAGATTACTCACCACCCATTCACGGACTCAGATTTAAATAATCATGAAAAAAACCTGTTCCAGATGCTAAATTCTGCTCCCTGTCCTAGCCATATTTTTCAGTGTGTGTGTCTATGTATGCATGTTAATGGTATGGAAATAGTTTTGCCTCATTTTGCAAAAGTAGGGTATGTTGCTTTAAACAGCAGCTGGATTATTTTATCTTTGTAAACAGAAAGTCAGTTTACTGAGGTAAAGATAATTTGGGCTAGACAACGGAAAGGAGAAGCAAAGAGTACGTCCAGGAAGATATATTGTGTGTAATCACTTGAGCTTTCCTGGCAGATGGGGGCTCAGTAAACAATAATGCTTTAATAACATTTTCACCCTTTAAAATTCCATGCTGGTTCTATCTTGCCTTTGCCTTTGCTATGGTCAGCACACATCTGCCTTTGTAATGTGAAGTCAGAGGTGCCAGCAGTAGTGAAAAGATGCCTGTGGTGTAGATGCCTCTGTTAAGAACCAGTGACATCTACACTCTTCATATGCTTGCTGACAGGTTATGATGATGATCTCCACGTTTTGCTGACACTGGTTTTACTTGATTGTTCTTTTCTGATATATCAGTTCTCATTAGAGTGCTTGTTTATGGATGCAAATGTTACTGTTAAAGAGAATGCTGAAATGTATTTTTTTGGGGGAAATAAAGTCCTAGTAAATGCTGGGTATTTTTAAGTTGATAAGTTTTTATTTTCCTATGTAATGATTTTGTGAATCCTAAAATCTAGATACTGTTACCAAAATAGAAATATTTTTCATATTAAAAACCAAGTCATGCTTTTTAGCCTTATGCCTATCATTATAGCAAAATTAATTTTATGGGGGGAATACTCTTAATTTGTTCAAGCAATTAATTTTAGTCACCCACAGATTCCTATTCATACTATTTAAATATATATATATATACTTAATATAAATACATAGTTTATAGCTTTTCAAAACACAATTTAGATTTCTTGTGTATTTTTTTAGCTCTAAAGAACTATATGTACACAAATATATTCAGCAAATATTATAATAAGTATTTATATAATTTATAGTAGGAATTCAGAACAATATAATGGTTAGAGTCTAGGCTTCCACTCTCAGTTCTGTTTCTTCCTATAAGATGTTTAAATTTATTTTCATGCATTTTTCCAACTATAAAATGGCAAGTTGACTTTTGTAAGAACTTAAAGTGTTTAGCACAGTTAACAAAAGTTGAGACCCTGTATATTTTCTATTATTAATAGCATTAAAACAAGCATAGTGATACAAAATTAAAGATAGCATTGACTAATAACTAGTGCTAAATTAATAATACTTCCAATAATAAACTAAACAAGAAGATGGTGGATTTGATAAATAGGGTGATATTATTTCTTTTATAAGTATATATTAGAAGTAAATACATTCATTTCTAAGTATATCTCATTGTCGACTTTCCATCTCCCAAGTTAAACATTTTTTACTGATGCAATGAATTTGACTAGAATTTAAAATAAGACCATTTATATTTTATTAATAGCAAAGCTTTCGGTTTGAATAAACAAGCAAACAACAAAAAATCACCTCTAGAACACAGTACATTTATTCTAAATACTTTAATGAAATTAATGTACAATGAGAACACAAGAAATAAATTTAGTCTTATGTAAACCTAGAGATTTCTGAAAAGAAAAAGTTAATATTTTAACCCATAGATAAGAAAATACTATTTTTAAATTGGTTTTTACAGTTGGAAGAGATTTAAGAGTCAACTAAAAATATCCTATTTATAAAACAGTTGAATCAAGAAAGTAAAAAGAAGAAAGAATGCCATATTCTAGAGGAAGGGTGGAAATGAAATCTGGTTCTCTTTATTTCCTGAAAGGGGTGTAAGTAATGACATGAACTGGAAATAACTAGGATCTTAATGAAATGAAGACAAGTTATTTACTTGATAAAGAGTTCAAAATAATGGTCATAAAGGTATTCACTGTGGTCAAGATAACAGTGTATGAACAAAGTGAATTTGTTACTTTTCTGTATATTCCATCTCAATTGTAGAAAAGTAACAAACAGAAATCACAGAGTTGAAGAATACAAAAACTGAACTGAAAAACTCAATAGAGGGGTTCAAACAGACTAGATGAAGTGGATGAGAGGATTAGAAAACTTGAAGACAGGTTAGTGGCTTTCATGCAATGAGAGGAGCAAAAAAGAAAAAAAGAATGAGAAAGAGTGAAGATAGCTTAAGGGAAAATAATAACATTCCTAAATGGGGAAATTGATAATGATGAATAATAGTATGCAGATGAATACCCCATTTCCAATAATGGAAAGGTCATCCAGAAAGAAAATGAGTATGGAAACATTAGACTTAAATTATATTAGACCAGATGGACATAAGAGATATTTACGGAACATTCCATTCATCAGCAGCAGTATACACATTCTTCTCAAGTGCACATGGAATATTCTCCAGAATAGAACATTTATATCAAGGACACAAAAAATAAGTATGAGTATTAAAATCATATTGGTTATCTTTTCTAGTCATAACGGTATGAAACGAAATCAATTACAAGAAGAAAACTGGAAAGTTCACAAATACATAGAGATTAAACAACATGCTATTTAATTGGGTAAAAGAAAAAATCAAGACAGTAAAAAACAAAATCTTGAAACAAATGAAAATGGAAATACCATAGCAGACCTCATGGGATACATAAAAAGCAGTTCTCAGAGGGCCATTCATAGCAAAATGCCAATATGAAAAAAAAAAGAAAGCTCTTTAATAAGCAACCTAATTTGACACTTCAAATAACTGGAAAAGAGGAACAAACTAAGTCCAAATTTAGTAGTAGGGAGGAAATATCAAAGATCAGAGCTGTTTTTTTGAAAAGATAAACAAAATTGACAAATAGTTAAATTCATGAAGAAAAGGAAGGACCTGCATAAAATCAAAAATGAAAAAGGAAACAATAAAACTGATAGCACAGAAATATGAAGGATCATAAGAGACTACTATGAACAATTAAACACTAACAAATTGGACCACCTAGAAGAAATGAATAAATTCCTAGAAATGTACAATCTATCAAGATGCAATCATAAAGAAATAGAAAATTTGAAAGAAACCATTACTAGTAAGGAGATTGAATCAGTAATGAAAAATTTCCCAACAAAGAAAATCTCAGAACCACTTTGCTTCACTGGTGAGTTCTACCAAGCATTTTAAGAAAATTAACACCAATCGCTTTCAAATTCTTTCAAAAAATAGAAGAGGAAGGAATATTTCCAAATTTATTTTATGAGGTCAATATTACTCTGATAACAAAAACAGAAAAGAACACTTCAGGAAAAGAAAATTATAGGCCAATAATCCTGATAAACTATAGATGCAATAATCCTTAAGAAAATATTAGCGAATCAAATTCAACAATTAAAATGATCAGTTAAAACCATGATCAAGCTGGATTTATTTCGGGGATCCAAGGATGGTTCAACATCCACAAATTAATCAATGTGATATACCAAATTAACAAAATGAAGAATAAAAATTATATGATCATCTCGATGTCCAAAAAGCATTTGACAAAATTCAATACCCACTCATGTAAAACCTCTGAACAAACTAGTCATAGAAGTGACAAAACTCAACATAAAGAGGACCATATATGATAACCCACAGATAACATCATACTCAATAGTAAAAAGCTGAAATTTTTTCTCTAAGGTCAAGAACAAGATAAGGATGTCCATTCTTGCCACCTACATTCAGCAGTGTACTAGAAGCCCTAGCCAGAGCGACTAAGCAAGAAAAAAGAAATAAAAGGCATACAAATCAGAAGAGAAGAATATAAAACTGTCTCCATTTGCACATGATATTTATAGAAAACCCTAAAGTCTCTGTCAAAATACTGTTAGAACTAACAATTCAGTAAACAAATTCAGTAAATTTTAGGTTATAAAATCAATATACAAAGTCAGTTGTATTTCTATACACTAACAGCAAACTATCAGAAAAAGAAATTACAAAACAATTCCATTTATAGTTACATTAAAAAGAAAATAATACCTAGGAATACATTTAACCAAGCAGATAATATATATTTTCACTGCAAACTATAATCTTTTGATAGGAGAAATTGAGGTCAACACTAAAAAATGGAAAGATGTTCTGGGAACATGGGCTAGAATCATTAATAATGTTAAAATGCCTATATTATCAAAAATTACATAGTCAATGCAATCTCTTTCAAAATTCCAATTGCATTTTTCATAAAATTAGAACAATTATAAAATGCCTAGAACTACAAAACACCTTGAATAGCTAAAACAATCTTGAGAAAAAAGAACAAAGCTGGAGGCATCACATTTCCTGATTTCAAGATATATTACAAAGTACAGCAATCAAAACTGTGTTATTTGGCATAAAAAACTGACACATAGATCAATGGAACAGAATAGAAAGCCCAGAAATAAACCCATGCATATATAGTCAATTTTTCTTTTTTCCTTTTTTGTCAAAAGGATAGGGTAGGCTCTTCAGTGGATTATGTTGGGAAAACTTGAGAGCCACATGCCGAAGAATGAAACTGGACCCCTAGCTTACACCATACATAAAAATTACTCAAAGTGGATTGAAGGCTTGAACATAAGACCTGAAGCCATAAATCTTCTAGAAGGACACAAAGTATGTATGCTCCTTGACTTCAGTCTTTGAATTTTTTTTTTATATTTGACAACAAAAGCAAAGACACAGGCAAAATACAAGTGGGACTCTATCAAACTAAAAATACATTCTAGAGACACTCTCCTTCTGTGGTTATAAAATCTATGTAAACTTGAAACTCGCAAAGGTGTATTTGTCCACAGTGGAAGATCTTTTGAAAATTACTTAGCATAGAGAACATAAAGCAGAGTAATACACAAAGAATCCTAAGAATATTGTTTGACTATTCCTTTAACCAACTCTACCCTTTTGATGTGTAAGTTAAGGAGACAATACATTCTTTTTTTTCAGCTTAAAGTGGATTTAACTGGGTTTCTGTTGCTTACAACTAAGAATGCTAACTGATTTAACTTTTTACCAGCTATCCCTTCCTGAGGTTGAATCACAAAGAACCTGTGTTTTTCTTTTTCCCTCAATGTTTTTCATCAAGTTTTTTCTGTAGTCAACTAGGATTCTAACATTAACTAGTTCCCTTCATTTTTTTTTCTTTCTTTCTTGGAAATGGATATGATTTAAGAGAAAAAAAATACAGGCACTACTTAGGGAAGCAATCAAGAAGCATTTAGTGTAAATATTTACATAGTCATGAAAACTTTATTGCCTAAGTGTGTACAATGCACAGAGCATGCTTTGGACACTTGATACTCACTGTTACTTCATTTAAGTGTTATAAAAAAACTGCAAGGTTTGTATTAATGGAATAGTTACCATTCTATTCTGGAACAATTTGAAATCACATAGATTAAGTAATATTGGCAACATTGCTTGTCTAGTATGTCACAAGGTCAAGATTTAAAACAGGTCAGTTTGTTTCCAAAGGCAATATTATTCCCATTAGGCTCAGCTACTGATGGGGAAAGTCATAGTAGCCTATCGATTGTGGCATTTTATAAATATTTAGCATTGTACAGATTTTAAAAATACAGTTCTTTAAAACACTGAATATCTTTCCAGATAATATTGTGATGTTCAGTTGAGATGGAGGAAAGGGCAGTATTTCTCTGCTACTTACATTAAGTATTAAACAGAGACATGGCTATGAATATGTTGTGTTTGAATGTGTTAAAACTGTTTGTCATATCTACATCTGTATAACAATTTTAGGTGAACTATATACCATATGGGAACTAACCTCACAATGCAGAACAGGCTAATATAATACTTGCTAAATAGAATTTTGCCTGGGCTAGGATTTTTCCAATGAACATTCTTGAATTTGGCAAAACAAAATATCTCCATTCTACATTTGTGTTATATTGAGTACAATAAATACAAATAAAAGTAAAGATAGGTATTTATATTCCTACAATGACTCCTGCAAAGAAAGCATATCAATCACATATAATTAAGCTGTCAGTTCCTAATTCAGAAAGAACTATCCCACTCCAAACTAGCAAAATGTAAATACCAAAATCACAAAGTTTTAGAAAACAAAACACAATGCAAATGCCTCTATTTGTGTTGTCACTCTGAAAGTAGGATTACTATTAACTTTATGTTTATTTTCTACGTATAACAAGTAGATATTTTATTAACTACAAAAGCTAACATGTTTCAAGCAAACCATTTTACACTGAATCTGTGCTGGAATTGTGTACTTACCTGAAAAGTTTATGACTTCCCCTCTGGTTCAAATATAAAATTGATTCTTGAAGGAAAATTTATAGTTAATCTTGTTCATGTCCTTGAGCTGTCTTCTCATACACAGGAGTGAACCAATCAAATGAAAGTCACATGTACATGTATAAAATTTGACAGGGTACTTGTTGTACTACTCTGATTTATGGGATAACTTTCACTGGCCTACCCATATTTAGTTTAGAGCTCTGAGATAAAACACTTACTCCAAATAAGGTTAATAATTAACTCACACACTACTATTTCTGTCACCCTCACCAAAAAATGACAACTACAGCAAGAAGCTATATTAAAGATCCTCTCAAGAATACCTGACATAAACTGGAGAATATTGGAAATGTTTTGTCCAAAGTTTACTTTTTATTTATTTAATATTGGATGAGTTACTGATGAAGTCAGACAGGGAAAATGTTCATTTTTCTTCAAGAAGGAAATAATACAATCTTTCCTAGTATGTTGCAATCTATTATCTTGAAAGAGACAAGATGGGAGATATGCAGGGATCACTAAGTATTGTAAAGATTTCTCTATGAAATAAGTATGCCTTCATGGGCACTTTAAAAATGGCAGTATAACTCATTGAATCTTTGTATTGCATTTAGCTGGCTAAGAAAATAGAACCATTAAAGGAAAGTGGAAGTTCATTTATGGAGGGTTGGAGGGTGGCCATTTGTTGAGAGCAAAACAGTCAAAAAACCCTGAATGGTATCAATGGAAAAGTTAAGTAGGACTGAAAGGACAAAACAGATAACTTTTTGAAAGGCATATCAAATCATGTCTTATTCCTTCCCATGACTGCCTTCCCCCTTCAAAAAGAAGGAAGTGGCTGGAAATATGGATATCTCCAATATCTGATAATGGAGATATGGATATTAGGTCAAATTGAATCCTATGTACAACTTCAGTATTGGAGAAAGGGAAGCTGAATATGTCTCGGTGTGGCACACAATTTCCTTCAGAATCAGTGGAACCAAGATGAGATAATCAATTCTGAGCTTATCCTCCATGTGATATAAAAATATCCTGACACAGCAGGGGAGCATAAAAAGGAGAAGGGCCATAAGTCCCGTACTTTCTAGTTGGTTTCACCCAGTGAGTTTTAATTTTTTCTCTAAATTGAAGCCTTGGCCATCAAGACAAAGACCCTTCCAGTTTCCATAAGTTTAATTTCAAATGGTTAATCACTAAAAGGATGGAAAAAGAAAACAAAAATATAACAACTATGAATTTTCTGCTTTAACACATGTAGCATTGATTTATTGCTATGTTAGGGAGAAAAGTATCCCATAGTTACTATATGACACTTTCTAGGGCAACATTTTTATGATAAAAATTCAACTGGTAGGCATATAAAAATAATGATGAGAGAAATCTGTGCAAGATATAAAGATATAAGTGTCTTCATAAATTTATGGGAAGTGTCAGTATCTTTGAACTGTAAATCAAGGAACCAAAGTACTTGCAAAATGAGCATAGGAATAAGGTCTTGTACTCATATTTCTATATCTAATTTTGATAGTCTTTAAATGAAGCTGCCTGAGTCTTGAAATTTCTTATAGTTATACCTTCATGACTACAAGCAGTCATATTTGTATTTTGTTCAGGAGACAGTTTTTGAGCACTGATTATATATAAGGAACCATGAAATATTTAAAAAATTTAATCCTGCTATCAAGAAAATTAGTAACATTGAAGGAGAGCTAAATTGTATATTCAACTCATTATAGAAAGAAGTATTGCATTTTAAGTCTCATAAAATGATATAGTGCTATAAGTTTAGTTCTGTGATTTTTAAAGAAAAATGTGTGTTGGAATTCAGGAGGTCATGGGTAAGACCCATGCACAGGTATTTTTAAAACCTTTCTTTTCTGCCTAGCCTTAGAATAAAGGCATTCTTCTGAATTTTTAACTGGCCCCTCTTTTCTTCTCACTGTACAAGTAGTGTTATACATTGAAAAGTTTTGAGTTGTGAGGAAGACCAAAAAAAAATCTGTGAATAGGAAGTATAAAAAATGTGGAGTGATGGTGGGGCTTATGGCAAAGTAAAGAGGTCATTCAAATTCAATTTAAAATAATTGCTGTCAGGTTTATAAAAGACATTCTTTTTTCAAACAAAACAAGGACCACATTTAGCCCAAAATTCAGGAGTTGTGACTTTGTGTTCTCCTTAGACATCTCATTACTTCCCCATTGTTTTGATTAACATCTATATTTTCTAATTCTATAATGTTAATTACTCAACACACAGTTATTGGTACATACTATGTATTATGATCCATACAAGACATAAGAAAGGTCAAGATTGATATGGTTCCTGCACTTCTGGAGCTTGAGAACTAGCAGTGATAGACAATAAATAAGTAGACCAATAAATACATAAATAACTACAAATTGAAATACATGTTATGAAGGGAATTAAGATAATGAGATAATAGAGCACCTAATTAGGAAATGTGATCAGGAAAAGCTTTTAGACTGAGATACTAAAAGTTGGCATGTGAATGCTCTGGGGTTGAGTCTGAAAACTAACATTTTAGTCGTAGGTATCCACAGGAATCACAGGAGGTCTCAGAAGCTTGGCTCTTCTGAGAACCATGTGGAAGGCTGAGTTAAAAAAAAAAATGTAGTGAATGAGAAGGAGAATGGGAAGAGAGTAACTTGGAGCATCAAGAGCCATATTTTTCAAGGTGCAATGGAAAGCCATTGAATATATAACCACCACTCCATGCTCTGTGTGAGCTCCTTTTCTGCCTACTGATAATAGCTTGATTCTCTTGAGTGAAAAAGCAGCCTTATTTTCATATATTAACAACATGAGATAAAAAACTTCATTCTCACACCCATTGATTCCTCTTTCCACCTCACTGCCAGAAGAGCTTAGGCTATTTGAGGCTCTTTGAGGTCCTGCGGTGAAAAACATAGTGTGGTAGGCAGAATTCTAAGTGGCCCGTCAGGATTTCCAGTCTGTTGTTGTTCACTAAAACATTAATCTAGATCTTGCTATGAAAGGATTTTGCAGATTTAATTTAAGACCCAACTCAATAGACTTTAAGATAGGGAGAATCTGTGTAAGTCTGACCTAATCACATGAGCCTTTTAAAAACAGAAGCTGGTTTCTAAGATAAAATCAGAGATTTGAAGCATGGGGAGCATTCAATATGCTATCAATGGCTAGAAAATGGAAGGGGGTATGAAAAACAACTTCAGAGTGACCTCTAGGAGTTAGTTAGGAGCAACCCTCCAGTCAACAGCAAACATGGAAACAGGGGCCTCAGTCCTAAACCTAAACCATAAAGGAATTAATTCTTGCAGTAAGAATGAGCTGAACATGAAAATGTTGTTTTCCTCAGAGTCTCCAGATGAGAACTCAGTCCTGCTTACACCTTTACTTCAGCCTTGTGATACCTCAACCAGAGAAGACATTCCTTGGTAGACCTTTCACCCACAATACTGTCAGCTAAGGAACAGGCATCACTTTTAGCTGGTAAGTTTATGGTTAATTTGTTATACAGCAATAGAAAACAGCAGCATGGTTTTGTTTCACCTTGGTCTTTAGATCTACTACCTCCTCTTAGTGAGCTGCTTCTGACTCTTTTACTTAGCAGGCTGTGGATAAAGATAGGTAGGAGAGTAAAAGGAGAGGTGAGGTGTTTTTAAAAAGATCCAAGTCCAGCCGCCTTCCCAGGTTCAAGGGAAAACAAACCCTTCTTTTTCTGCCAAATTTGATATGGCAGCTTGAAAGATGAAACATTACTCCCCTTCTGACTTATCCAGATGAGAAGCAGTCAGTGATCAAATGCTACAAACTCCAGAGGACACATACCAGGTTTTCCTAGGAACTTCTCACTGTTCTTTATTCTCAGTGCCCTAATGGAACTAGGAAGGTGAAGCCTGCTTTTCTTTCTGATGTTTTTATGACTGATTCTTTTGGGCCTAATATTACATTGCTATAATATTAATTTCTGTGACTGATTCTTTTGACTCTCCCCTTTATTACCGGAGAATGGAGCATTCCCCACTCTTTCCCATTCAGAAGGGAGAATAAAAGCTATATTCGTAGGAATTCCTGTTAACCTCTGGTTTTTTCTTATATAGGCTGGAATTGGAACATAAATGGAGGTATTGGAAAGATCAGTTGGGCACCTCTTCATATAAGGATATTTCTAAATGACTGCTATAGATTTTTTGGGATAAATGCCACTTATTGTTCCTAAATTTAGAGATTCTATTGTTAGTTAAGTATACATACATTATTTAAAATCCCAGTTACAAATTATTGAGTGTAACATGATCTTATTTATGTTTTCTAAAGATCACTCTACTTGGTGGAGAATATATTTAAGGAAGATAAGATTGAATATAAAACACAAGTTAGGTGGCCTTGTGGGCAATCTAGTCCTTGCTATTTAATGGGTGATCATGGAATGATAAGATCAAATCACCTGAAAGCATGTAAGAAATGATGAATCTCTGGCCCTACATCAACTTACTAAAGTAGACTGTATATTTTAACAAGATCTTCAAATAATTTGTATGCTCATTAGAATTTTTGAAGGACTTGTCTAGATGACATAGGACAGTTGCTTCCATTAGGGTGCTCAGTGCGAAAATGAGGAGAAATGAACAAATTTGAAATTTTTTTGAGACAAAATTTTCTGAGGCCTTGAGTCTGAGGAATGGGAAAAGAAAAATCAAGGTTCAATTTCTAGCTTGAGAAACAGTGGCTGATGACATTTGGGAGAAGACTAAGCTTCGTGGAAAGGAAGGACAAGGGTTTCCATTTGGTCACATAAAGTTAAAATTGTTAAGAAAATATCTTAATTTCTATGTCTTGACTCATGCTTACATCCTATTGCTAAAACCCCCCTTTATCTTTCTGCTACATTCTAACTGCCTAGTTGAGAAAGTATGATTAGTCTGATTAATAAAATCCTGAGTAGACCATTAATATGGCTTTCCTATTTTTAAAAACAAATACAAAGTAACTTTTCCCAAAAGTGTCATTTTATTTACTTTTTTTCCATTATTTACCAATTCTATACTGATAGTCATAATTTAGTTAATGACACCTTTTTCCTCTGTTTCTTCTTTTATCCTCTGTGAACTAAACTTATTGTCCAAAGAAGACAACTGTTTCAGATCCTTATTTTAAAGAGGGTTAGAAATTTAAAAGGAAAACAACCAGGTAATTGTTCAGAAAAAAAAAAGGAAAAGAAAGGGAAAGGAAAACAAAGCAAATACAAAATAAATCACTTCTGTGTCTAATCTTCATTTTCTTTTATAGTACAGCTTTCAAAGTCAATGGCAACAATACAAAAATCAGTCCTATTTATGAAAGGGTTAGTAAGCAATTTGTGAATACCCATTGGTAGATGTGGGTAATCATCTCTAATTAGAATATATTAGACTGTACATCTTTTTAATTGCTATGTGTTTTCTGGCTTCCTGGTCAACAAAGAAGAGATACTGATCTAACACCTAAAGAACATAATACATCAACATTGCCAGGGCAATGTTATTGGGAATAAATCCCAAGGCAGAGTATTTGTGATTTCCGTGGTGGCCAAGGGAAAATTAAAAAGTGATTCTCTAATGTGGGCTATGAGAAGGCTACAAAATGCTATCAAATATCCCTTTTGATGTGCACTATTTTATTAATAATATTGTGCACTTAATGAGTTTCTCTCTATGGGGGTTTCTTTCTTGTTTTGAGCTGTATTAACAATGAGGATGGAAAAACTGATTCAAACAACATGACCACAGTCACTTTTTTAAAATTTGAAAACAATCAAAAAATTTAAAATACATTTTTTAGGCCTAATGCTAAATATTGTGATATCTAACATTTGCAGGGGCACTATTTACACTCTAAAGGTGATGAGGCAAAGGTATAGAGGCACTAAATAACTTGTTCAAGGTCATTCCACTCGTAAGTAGCAGAGCTAGAATTTAAATCCAGAAAGTCTGGTTCCTGAACTGTATTCTTAACCTTATGGTAAAATTGCCTTAGCTGAATAATACAGGAAACACACACATACACATTCAGTACGCAAAGCATAGGATCACTTCACTGATGTCACAAAAATTTGTTCTCTCCTTTTGAAATGTTCAGAGTGATGTGCATGTCAGATTACATAAATTTCCATGATATATGTCAATCAATCTCTCTCCTTAGCAAGAAACATATAAACACATACAGTTTACATGCTTTGAAATTATATAAATAAGCATCTTTGATCATGATTTAATGATTACAAATAATACTTACATAGCCATTTCCTTGGAGTTTTAACTCTGATTAGATGCAATAAAAAAATCTTTGCAAATATTTTTGCTGAATAATTTCTACTATGGTAATTTGGTGGGGCCGAGAGAGCAGTGAGAAGATACAGTGTTCTCCAATAGAGTTTATTACAAATTTTTTAAAATTTACATTATATTTACTAGGACTCCCAAGGCACAAAGTATAGGCTGGCTTAGGGTCATATATATTATAGATATTAAGCAAATCTACTTCCTAATATATCTAGTAAACTC
Source organism: Manis javanica (assembly GCF_040802235.1). Lineage (NCBI taxonomy): Eukaryota > Metazoa > Chordata > Mammalia > Pholidota > Manidae > Manis > Manis javanica. Next base: position 59,769,178 of record NC_133159.1, read on the forward strand.
AAAGTAAAATTTCCTCCTCCAAACCTATATGTACAGTGCTTTTCAATGAGATCTCTATTAGCACATTCAGTGGGAAAATTCTTCATTCTGCATAGCTCTCATACATATTGTAGGACATTTAGCATGGTGTCTTCTGGGCACTGGAAGCCACATTTCCAAATGACCCTGACTGAGAACTGAAGGAACTAGTGGAAAACAAACAATAAACATTTATACCATTTATCTATTCCCTCTTGTCTCCTCTGTACACAACAGACCAATTTGAGCATTCAACATGAAACACTTAAAAAAGAGGAGGAAGAGGCTTATTAGATATAATTGAGAAAAAAATGAAAAGCAAATGATAATACCTCCTCTCAAGAAAGACACTCATGACCTAAGGATTCTCCTTTACAATGGGGGAACTGGGTAGAGACAGCATTTTAGTAGCCCCATTTTGACCATGGCTCGATGGATGTAACACCCTCTTTTCCTGCAGTTTGTTCTTAAGAGTACTACCGAAAGAGTGTATTATCAGTGAGTATCATCCAAATAAGCAAGTTATGTGCACCAGTGTCCCCAGTTTTTGTCAAAGCTTCAGTCCCTATCATAGTCCTCTTCATATGTCTCTTTGCATCACATTGCTTTGTCCACCTCAGCTAGGTCTGTGGTCACAGGTCACTCTCTGCAAGGATTTGGAAACTTAATTCTTATTAACTATTTGTAGCATAGTAGCATTTGGAGATATAAATATTTTCATGTGTATTCTGAGAAGTATAAATTTGTATCTAATTCAATATCTGCTTAAATCAAAACCTTAAGACATAATATGTATCTCAATTTATTCTAAACTTAAGCATATTCAGTATGATTCTTAATTTAACTTTCTTAACATGAAATCATCTTGTATAGAACATCTAACGAAATTGTCATCTACACAAGTTATATTAATAATAGGCAAATGTGTCAAATTTTCTTTTTGTTATCTACTATTATTGGAAGTTACTCAACTTTTCATAGACCTTGAGTTCTGAGTAATCAGGAACTGTGTTTTATTTTTCCTTGTGTTATCGACAGCCCCTGATACAAAGCCAGGAGAGAGAATGCTCAATATATCATTTTTATTTGAAATATTTATATTTCCCTTCAGCTTTCAGACACAATATGTAAGAATTATCTTCTGTGAAATATCTTCACTGTTTTACACTCATCTAAAGCCAATTATTAAGACATCTATGCTCTATGTCAGTAAGATGTACAGCATTGTGATTCACCAGCCAACTTTATTACTAGCTTTGGCTTTGTCAGGTTTCTTTCCCTTTTTTTTTCTAACAAAGTGCTAACAGATAAAGTAATGAGTATTAGAAAATATATTGCTTGTTGGAACTGTTGTTATTGAGGGCAAAAGGAATTTTACACATTTCCCAGAAATATTAATAATTACAGATTCCCTTAAATTAGAGTCACCTTGTAGCTAAAGCTACATCTTTTAAAAAGAAGCTTTTGCCATGGCTGCCATTTGAATCTTGATTGTGCATCATAGGTGCTATGCCAATTCAAGGTGCTTAAAATGTATTTACTGTGATGAGTTAGCACATGGTCACTTTTCAATTACACTAATTTAATAAAACTACTGACATTCCAAAAAGCTTTTTTTATTTTCCATATATAAATCACAACTAAATAAGGAACTACTTTTAGAAACTGCTTACTTAAAAAAGAATGTCATTAATTTGCATGAGGAACTATTTTTGGTATGTTGCCTTATTATTTTAATTTTTAAAGAATGAAAGTGATGTCCTGAATATTGAATAAAGAGGAATTTATATTACTATCTGTTAGGGCTTGCCTTAAGCAAAATTGTGAGCATACCAGAAAGCCTAAAATGTACCAGTTGCCATTACGAAAACATATGCGTTGGTTCTCAGGTACACATGTTAATAGCTTCACTGCTTGGGCCTGTCTCTGGTTCATGTATCATTATCAAAGCTATCCCATCTTGTATCATATCTGCTCAGTCTTTCTCTCTTAAGAAACTAATGTAATAAGCATTAGCTAATGGCTTCACACATAAATCCATTACCCCATTCCAGGAACCATATTTACTTTTTGAGGGAAGTTTAGAGGAAGGCTAACTATTTGCTCTCCCTTTCTTGGAATGACTACATTGCTGGCACATTCAATTCTCCTTCAGAAGAAGGTGACCAGAAACAGTGTCCTTCCCAAACACTGGCAGGTTTTTTTGTGTCCTGACAGGGCTACTATGATATAACATATTGTACTGGGAATCTGCATCCTAGCAAAGACAATCATTCTTAAACTGTCTTGGAATAAGAATGCTGGCCCAACAGTGTTGCGTCTAGAGAGTGACCAACTGATATAATTAGACCACATCGGAATTTGACTATGAAGCAAAGAAAGAAAGAGTGAATCATAGTAGGAGACAATAGAAGGAAACAGTAGCCATAGAAGCAGCATAATCTTATAATAGAAGTCATATTAATTATATGTTGTATATGTATTAAAACATTCACTGTCTGACAAAAAAAGGACATAGAAATACACATTTAATACTTTTCACAATTTATTTGCATTTATCTCAAGTCGTCACTAAACTTGCTTTGTAAGAGGAATGGCTGTTTTCTTCTGATTATTAGTTTTATAATACATGCAGAGGAGTGTGACTAGTAAGAGCTTCTGTTTCAACTTCTTGTGCTAGAGGTAGAATATGAATACTTTATTAGTTGTCAACAGATTAGCTTGTAGACATGTGCCTGTGTTTCCTGTTTAAAACATTATGTCTTCCAGAAATATATTTGCTAGCTAGAGACAGTTTGACATGTGCACATCTCTTGCTGCCTGCAGTAATAAGCAACACCAAATGTAGACAGGTAAAATGTGACATCACAAGAGCAGAATATAAGAATGAGCATTCTAAAGCAAATATCACATTCTTATCTCTCATTTCTAGAAACAAATCTTGTCAACAAGAAGCTCAATTATTTTGCTTAAACTGGAAAATGCAAAATGAATAAATACTTTAAAACTAGTCTTATTTGGGGAAACAATATTGCCTATAACTGAAAAACTGAAGGTATGTGTCAGATTTGACAGTATATTTTCCAATATACCTTTTCAAATGTAAAATCTAATCATGTTCACCCTTTCCCTTGCCATTTAATCCCTCACCTTGATATATACTGCTTCCCAAATGCTATAATGAAAACCAGAGTTCATAGCAAAACTAAAGCCTCTCTGAGCTCCCTTACCTCTCATTAGTTGAACCCAGCTTTGTCAAATTTTATTCCTCCAGCCCTCTCCTGTAGCTCAAGTGAAATTCAGACATCTATTGATATAAAAAGTATAAAGGAAATAGCAGGGTAATTTCTTCCCAAAGGAAATACAGTGCAGTTTAATAATATATTGAGAACATCTGGCCAGGTCAGTCTGTTATTTATCCTCTTGGCTAGGCTATTTTACTTAGAAGTCAGCAGAAAGAAAACAATAGCATTCTCTAGAAGAATAATTCACATACCATTTACTAGTTTTCATGTTTAAAAAAAAATGAGTAAAATTCTTTTGCATTTTTCCCATTTGTTTTGCATTTTTTTGAAATTCACCTTACATAGATTAGAAATCAAATGGAGAATATTTTGAACTATGCTGCAGTCAGTTTCCATACTGAATAATAGAATATAATTTTTTTTTTTTTTTTTTGAGAGGGCACCTCTCATATTTATTGATCAAATGGTTGTTAACAACAATAAAATTCTGTATAGGGGACTCAATGCACAATCATTAATCAAGTCCAACTCTCAACAGTCTCCAATCTTCTGAAGCATAACAAATAAGTTCTTACATAGGGAACAATGCAAGGGTACTCATATCACAGAAACTGTTTCTGTTTTGACCACGAATCGTGAACTATAAACAGTTGAGTCAGATATGATTATTCATATGATTTTTATACTTTATATATGAATTCCCACAGTTCTGTAACTTCTTAAACCAATAAAACACAGTGAAAGAGATGTACTGGGAAGGGCCCAAACTGAATGTGGGGTCCCTTCTAAAAATTTTTTAAGAATTTCAAGTCTTCCTCCCAGATTAGATTACCCTGGTCTAATTATAAGAAAATCTTCAGACAAATCAGGTACAAAATACCTGACCAGTACTCCTTAAAACTGTCAAGGTCATCAAAAACAAGGAAAGCCTGAGAAATTGCCACAGCCAAGAGAAGCCTAAGAAAACATGACAACTAAATGTCATGTGGGACCCTGGATGGAACTCTAGAACATAAAAGGTATATTTAGGCAAAACTGAGGAAATCTGAAAGAAGTATGGACTTTTTTGTTAAAATAATGTAACGATATATGTTCATTAATTGTGACAAATATACTAATGTAAGATGTTAATAATAGAGGATACTGGATGTGGGGCATATAGTTACTCTTTGTATTATCTTTGCAATGATTCTATAAATTGAAAACTGTTCTAATAAAATTAAAAGTTTATTTTAAAAAAAGAATTTCAGGATGGAATAGAGGTTTGGGGGTGGAGGATGGGTAAAGTAGGTGAAGTGGAAAATATTCGTAAGAATGGTATCTTGATCTGGGTGATGGTTACATGAGTGTATACACATGTCGAAATTCAACAAGCTGTATACTAAAATTTGTGTATTTTATTGTATGTACTGCAATAAAAAAAAGAATTTCAAGATGGCAAAAACAGGGAATCAAACTAAGCACAGGGCCCTGTGTGACATGCCTGAGAAGCTGGTCCTGCTGCCAGTTTCAGGGTCTAGCAATTCTTTTTTTTTTTTTTTAAGATCCTACATTTATTTATTTATTTATTTTTTTTTTGAGAGGGCATCTCTCATATTTATTGATCAAATGGTTGTTAACAACAATAAAATTCAGTATAGGGGGGTCAATGCTCAATGTACAATCATTAATCCATCTCAAGCCTAATTCTCGTCAGTCTCCAATCTTCTGAAGCATAACGAACAAGTTCTTACATGGTGAACGAATTCTTACAGAGTGAATAAATTCTTACATGGTGAACAGTACAAGGGCATTCATCACAGAAACTTTCGGTTTTGATCATGCAATATGACCTATAAACCATCAGGTCAAATATGAATATTCATTTGATTTTTGTACTTGATTTATATGTTGATCCCACATTTCTCCTATTATTATTATTATTTTTATTTTTAATAAAATGCTGAAGTGGTAGGTAGATGCAAGATAAAGGTAGAAAACATAGTTTAGTGCTGTAAGAAGGCAAATATAGATGATCAGATGATCAGGTGTGTGCCTATGGACTAAGTATTAATCCAGGCTAGACAAGGGCAGCAAGACATCCACGGATGCAGAAGATTTCTCTCAAAGCAGGGGGGGTGAGGTTCTGAGCCTCACCTCTGTTGATCCCCAAATTCTCACCTGATGGCCCCCCTGTGACTGTGCCTGTCTTAGGTTGTTCCTCCCTTGAGGAATCTTACCCGTCTCTGGCTAACCAGTCATCTTCCGGGGCCATACAGGGAAATGTAAAGTTGGTAAGTGAGAGAGAAGCCATATTGTTTGCAAAGGTTAGCTTTTTACTTCTTTGCAGATTTATGCCCTGTGGCTTCTATGCCCAGCACTTGTCTCGAGGTATCTTTACCACCTGGAGGAATTATGATACTCGGTAAATTCGATATGAGGCACGAATTCTATTTAAGGTTTGTAATTAGGAAGGAAGAAGAAAAGCTATAGATGTAGCATATGAAGGAAACTTGGGAGGATTGATTATTTCTTTGACATATCTTCTTGTATAGTACCTTAAGTATGTATAGGTTTTAAACTACTAACTAATTTGCACACACATATTAACATAATAGGAATACGGTGACATAAACAAAGCAAATCTATAATTACCAGCCATCTCCAGTGAAGCCAAGAAAACCATTTAGGCACCCTAGGCATTTGTGAAAATTTATCTATGATATGATGGATATTTTCCAACTGTACTTGAACCATCAGACAAATTAAAGCAGCCCATTTCTGGGATCTGTTCACATCCCATATGTTCTTTTAACCATAGATAGTCTATAGTCATGAGATTTTGGGGTGCTACAACTTGCACCCCTCCCAACTCCTGGTTGAGTTCCAACAGTACAGATCCAGTCAAATTCGTTGTCTCACTGTATGCACATGCCAGCCTAGACATCTCCCTCCTCCTTCTTATGGCAAGTCCAGGAGACGGTGGGCTGGATGCAGCCACAACCGCAGCATCGTCCGGATCCCTGTGGAGGCTTTTTGATGATCATCCCCCGGCACGAGTCCTCCAGAGAGTGCTGATGCCGGAAGCTCCTCCTCATATCGTATCTTAGTTCATTTTCTGGGTATCCAAGCTAGGCCTTGATCTTCTGCGTAGAAACAAACAGACCCTTTGCCCACACTTTGACATGCCCTCTATACCACTGTGCAGAACTCATTGGAGGTCAGCACACAGTAACTGCTTTTTTTTTTTTTTTTTTTTTTTTAATTAAGAGAAAGGAATATTATCAGAAAAGAGTACCTCCATAGCTGATCATCTGACACCCTTTAAGTGATCAACATTAAGGATATTTAAAGCATGCGTTGATCTTTGATTTACCAATAGTTTTATCCTGTTAAGGAGTAATCCCCCTTTTCTTTCTTTCTTTCTTTTTTTTTTTTAAATTTTTAATCTACACTTACCTGAAGAATACTATGTTTACTATGCTCTCCCCTATATCAGGTCCCCCCTAACAACCACATTACGGTTACTGTCCATCAGCTTAGCAAAATGTGGTAGAGTCACTACTTGTCCTCTCTGTGTTGTGCAGCCCACCCTCCCCTTTCTCCCTCCCCCCCATGCATGCTAATCTTAAAACCCCCCTTCTTCTTCCCCCCCCTTATCCCTCCCTGCCCACCCATCCTCCCCAGTTCCTTTCCCTTTGGTACCTGTTAGTCCATTTTTGGGTTCTGTAATTCTGCTGCTGTTTTGTTCCTTCAGTTTTTCCTTTGTTCCTATACTCCTCAGATGAGTGAAATCATTTGGTATTTCTCTTTCTCCGCTTGGCTTATTTCACTGAGCATAATACTCTCCAGCTCCATCCATGTTGCTGCAAATGGTTGGATTTTTCCACTTCTTATGGCTGAGTAGTATTCCATTGTGTATATGTACCACATCTTCTTTATCCATTCATCTACAGATGGACATTTAGGTTGCTTCCAATTCTTGGCTATTGTAAATAGTGCTGCGATAAACATAGGAGTGCATCTGTCTTTCTCAAACTTGATTGCTGCGTTCTTAGGGTAAATTCCTAGGAGTGGAATTCCTGGGTCAAATGGTAGGTCTGTTTTGAGCATTTTGATGCACCTCCATACTGCTTTCCACAATGGTTGAACTAATTTACATTCCCACCAGCAGTGTAGGAGGGTTCCCCTTTCTCCACAGCCTCGCCAACATTTGTTGTTGTTTGTCTTTTGGATGGCAGCTATCCTTACTGGTGTGAGGTGATACCTCATTGTAGTTTTAATTTGCATTTCTCTGATAATTAGCGATGTGGAGCATCTTTTCATGTGTCTCTTGGCCATCTGTATTTCTTTTTTGGAGAACTGTCTGTTCAGTTCCTCTGCCCATTTTTTAATTGGGTTATTTGTTTTTTGTTTGTTGAGGCGTGTGAGCTCTTTATATATTCTGGACGTCAAGCCTTTATCAGATCTGTCATTTTCAAATATATTCTCCCATACTGTAGGGTTCCTTTTTGTTCTATTGATGGTGTCTTTCGCTGTACAGAAGCTTTTCAGCTTAATGTAGTCCCACTTGCTCATTTTTGCTGTTGTTTTCCTTGCCCGGGGAGATATGTTCAAGAAGAGATCACTCATGTTTATGTCTAAGAGGTTTTTGCCTATGTTTTTTTCCAAGAGTTTAATGGTTTCGTGACTTACATTCAGGTCTTTGATCCATTTTGAGTTTACCTTTGTATATGGGGTTAGACAATGGTCCAGTTTCATAGAATATAATTTTTAATAATTGAACTTCTCCAAAAATATAGCAGGCTGCCTAGTGAGTCAGCAAAAACACTGCCAAAAAAAAATTTAAAGCACTTGTCACCTATACTTTAGAAAGAAGAACTTGGTCTTTGGAAATATCTAACTTGGTCTTTGGAAATACCTGTCCTCTCATAGAACATTTTCTTTTGGAATCTATCATCATATTCCTAATATATGGATATATTTTGTAATTTCTCTACCAACAGGTATAGAGAGTTGTTTACATGTTCATTCTTTTTGTTTTCATTGAAGAACCTTGTTTAAACCAGACTAAATACTAATATTACCATAATATTAGTGTATGCCATTTATCATACAATGTGTTGTATACTTAGCATTGATTATTTCATTGAATATTTACAAAAGCCTGGTGAAGCAAGTACTGCTTTTTCCTATTTTCATTGAGGAAAATAAGCATTAGGAATTTTAAATGGGTGCATGGATGAATACATTATAAATTAATTAGTTATAAACATATGGATACTAATAAATTAATTAGTAAACATATGGATAAGTGAATGTTTAAATGGGAGGTTGGACTCAATAATATATGAAATATATTTTGTGTATGAATATAAAAGCTTTATATTAAAGTTTAATGAAATGATTATATATATTATCATCACTATCTCTTTAATTTCTCTTTGTAGCATCCTTTGCATTGCTTCTCACAGGTGTCATACATCAATAATTTCATCTTTGTTGGCATAAAAATAAAGGAGAGTTCAGAGTTCAGAGATAAGTTATGTAGAACTTAATACAACATCTACTTATTCACATTTACCAACAGTTTTGGCTTAACTTCCAATTAAATTCTTTCCAGTATACATTTAATGAGTCTCTGCAAGATACTGAATAATGCAATGAAACATTCTTATTACTTAAAGATGTAGGTTGTAGACTCACTGAAATGGTCTCTCTTGGAATTATATGTGACACCAAATAGCCCTGCTGGTTTTATTTTGGTGGGGGGGGCAGATTACTTGTTTAGCATTATTAAATAGCAAGAAAATAATTCTCTACTTAAGACCATATGATACCCCTGGATATAATGGAAAAAAAATGGAAAATGGAATGAAAATTGTAATGTTGATCTACCCCTAAAGAGGCTTTAGATATTTTGAAATTTTTCTTGTGTTATTACGTATGTCATATAGTTTTATACTTGGAGGATGTTATTTTTTTAATCATAAGGGTATGGATAACATAAGGAGAAGGATATGATTTTTTTAAGTTGTATTTTTCATCTTCAAGAGTTTTTAACTTCTTTTTTCCTATCTCAGAAGGAACCAGAAGATTATTTGAAGAAAAATAGAATATTTAGAAGCATCAGTTATAATTCATTGAAAGCACTAGGGAGGAGACTGAAATTTGTCACAGAATGGACTTTTAATTAAGTAAATACCTTAATATATTATCAATAAGATCAATAAATGGTGGTTCTGATAATCTGTCAAGACTGTTACAATCTAAAATTGAGCTACAAATTGAGACCTCTGCCATCTTATAACATTTGTTTTCACTTCCAATGGTATTTTGGACTACCATAGCTTTACACTATGAATTAACATTTCTTTCCCTTATTTACTCTGTGAGCTTGGTTTTATTCCTTAAACTCACTGAGTCTCTGATTTTTCATCTCTAAAATTGGAAAATATTTTGTACTTAATGAAGCTAACGTAAAAATCATATAATAATGTAAATGATTAGCACAGTGCTATATATGTAGCTGATATCATAAATAATGTTTTTACTTTTATTTTTTCATAATTCAAATCTTCAGCCACTTTCTAATCCAACCCTCCATGATTGTTTTTCTGGACCAATCTACAATTATGATAATGTTGTCTGATCACTTTTATATTTTAAAATCTGTATTACATACACTTAATTATTATTCTCAATTTATCATGAATGGTTTTTAACTCTTTAATGGAAACTGAACCTTCCACCTACCAATATGGAGTGGTCTTCCTCTTTCTTTGGTCTCTTCTTCCATTCCATGTGAGAGGGCCAATTTTCAAGCCAATGATTGGTCAGGAGGGGACTAGGTGTCAGCCAGGAGACCAAAGAAATGGACCTTGGGAAAGAGTTGTCTGAGAGGCAAATCCCAAGGTGGTCATTGACCTTTATGTGTGTCTTGAGGGGTGGCCTGTGTGTGAGATACTTATGGACCACAGTGTGAGTACTGGAATTCCCCAAAAATGCCAGCTGATGTAATACACTTGTTTGAGGAACTGTGCATAGTGCATGGCAGCAGAGAAAGGAAATGTGTGGCCACCACAGTGCACTAGCCTCTACCACAAGCACTTCACATAGCCCCACTAAAGGCTGGAGCTCAATTTAGAAAGTTGGAAGAAGAGTTAAAGATAGAAAAGGACATGCAGTTGCCCACTATGCTAGCTTTGGGGCTGGCTGACAAGGGGCAGGATAATACATTGGAGATCTTAGCATGCTGTTTTGCTAAGCTAAGAGGTCACAAGAAAAGCCTAATTGGGATACTAAGAGGTGGGCTCCCTGGGAAAATGAGAACAAACAGAATGTCGTGATGACTGACAGTGAAACCAACAAAATGTGCTGTGCTGTCTCACGCCTAGTACAAAGAAAAGCAGAGGCACAACAACAATAATCTTGGCTGGTGGGCCAGCCCCTAATACAAGAAGTGTTCATGAGGAGAGAATATATTTCCACTTAGCTGATTGATATATCTTCCAATTTCCAGAAAAAAGCCAGAGACAGTCTCCAGGCATGGTTAGTATAACTATGAGATATGGGGTGCTGGCATTTCTCTGAACTGGGAGGAGGCAGAGAAAATGAGCAACATTACCACATACCCAGCCCTCTGGTTGCACCTACATGGTGCTGGGGTCAAGGAGGGGTGGGGTTCAAGGTACTCACTACCTTATAGCCTAGATTATTCTAGCTTGAAGGGAGGATTGGCCCAATGAGTGCTATTTCCCTTGTCTCATGGAACCCTCAAATCTATAGAGGTACAACAAATTCTTAGGGAATTGTAAATGAAGCAGGCAATCTGTGCCTCTGTCTTTGAAGATCCTGATCAAGTCACATTGACCATAAGAATGAAAAATGAGATTGTCCTGGCTACTGCCAGCACCTGGTATGATATTCATACTGAGCCCAGTAGCCGGACAAGACGTTTATGATGTTGGGCAATGCATTGAAGATACAGGGGAAACTGACAAATCTCAGGGATAAGCACAGGCTTCAGGAAAGGTCTGAGGCAGAGGAACTCAAAATCCAAAAGGCTAACCCAATCGTCTATAGAGTCCCATAAAAGTAACCTGGAAGCAAAGGTGGTTTGACCTCATTGCTGCTAGGACCCCACCTGAACAAATAAATCAGCAGCCCAACACTGTGTTAGTGGGCCTATGGAAAGCCTTAAAACCTGAAAAACAGTTTAGACCTACCCCACCTGCTCCTATCATCCCTGATATCCTGCCTACTCCAGCAGAGTCTTCCCACCTGGCACAGTGCTTCTGTCTCTCACACCACCAGGTAAATAAGGGCATATTTGGGACTAGGGATCAGAGCAGCAAGCCATCTTTGTGAAGGAAAAAATACTAGTGAAGCAGATTAAAGCTCTGAGCATCTCCCAAGCAGGGCTACCACTTGACTTAGATGTATCTGTGACTCCAGATGGTATGTGATGGGCCCTGTAGCAGTGACAACAGAAGGAGGGAGTATCTGGAAGTTTTTGATCATAGCTCTGGAAGAGGACAGAAACCTACTATGTCCTGTAAGGCAGTAACTCCTAGGATCTCCCAGGAGTGTACATAGCATGCATCCAGGTAGAGTCTCTTAAGAAGGAAAAGAATATCATGGTAAGAGCTTCCCTTCCTATGAAGAGGTGGCTTGAGAGTATGTTTCATTGTACCACCTCTGCTATGGCTCAGACTCCCAAAATGACAAAGTGGCATGCCTATTCTCAGCAAAGGAGGGCCCTGTCCACCACAATACTATCTCTAGAAATGTGGGTACTGCCAGGCCCTGGAGAATATATAGATCCCCCAAATGCCCCTGCCCCTATTCCTGTGGTATCCCCTTGTAGCCTGTAGAGAGGAAATGAGGGAAATCACGGCTGATGTCTGGTGTACAGATGAGTCTAGTTGGGGCACCCTGCCCACAAGGACTACAGTCACTATTCAGCCAAACACTGACACCATCTGGATGGAAATAGCAAACCACAGCAGCCAGTGGGCTGAACTCATAGAGGTTTGGCTGGTGATTACTCCTGAGCCCTGGTCATTAACCTTTGCACTGACAGTTCGGCGGTTTTAAAGAGATTAACACTATGCCTAGGACAATGGGAAGCTGAGGGATGGATGATCATTTATAAGCCCTTGTGTCATTAGGCTATGGGAAAAGCATTTGGGTTCACCTGAAAGAGCCTGAGGCTGTCCTCACTGTTCTCCATGTCTTGACTCATAAGGAGTAGACCCCCTGATGATCAGGAAGCTGATGCCCCAGTTTGGGTACAAACTCTACAACTGACATTTTGGTACATAAGGCATGGAAAGAGCAGCCATCATAATGCCTAGGGTGGGGGGTGGGGGCTGGTGTATTGTCAAGATTGCCAAATTGCCCTTGAAATACCACGACCTGGTTAATGTAGTAACAATGTGTCCTCTGTGTTCTAAACAATGCCTCAGGCAACTGCTGAAGGAATTTGGGCCATCCTCTGGAGTTCCCAACTAGCAAGGGACTGGCAAATTGATTATCTCAGCACCCCTTCTTTTTAATGAGTGTTGGAAATACGGCTTGGTCTATGTGGACACTGCTATTTGGCTTAACCCAAGCTTTCCCATCCCTGCGCAAACCAGGCTTGACACCATTAGGTGTTACAGAAGCTGAGTACTATGTATGGATACCCTAGCTGAACAGTTGTTGGGGGTCACATTTCAAAGGTTATATGTGCAAGACTAGACAAAAGAACATGATATTGAATGGAGATTCCATCTCCTCTGTAACCTGTAGTCAGCAGAGTTGGTAGAAAGGAAAAACAGACTATTAAAGCAGCAGATTAAATTACTAACAGGTAAAATCACCTTGGCTGAGTGGACTTAAACACTATCCTAGGATTTAATACATTTGAGTGATCAACCAGTAGGGCTGTTTTCCCATATACCAGACTGGGGACCCCTGTGGAGACACTCAATGCCATAGTATGAAAGTTGCAGGAAACAGCCATTGCCCTGACTCTGACCATGGATCAATGTGCATATGTTGCAGAAAGCACCAAGTCCCATCATAGCTGTGAAAGGAGTTGTCTGCTGGAATTTGCAAGATGTCTACCGTCATAGGTGAGTTACCTCACACTCCTGGGGCAGGGGAGCTAGGATCTCATCCTGCACCAAACCTGATCAGATGAAATGCACTGTACCTGGAATGGAACATGCACCACTGAAAGGGGAGATAATGGGATCTGGCATATCCCACCCCAATCCCACCCTCATGCGTAACAGTGCTGCCTTCCCCAGACGATATGCATGGTATGCACAACCAGAGCACCCTATCTCTGGTCAAGGCCAGTGATGGTGTTCTGTTTTCACTGGTACGATCATTTGGCCATCATCTTTGTTTCCTCCAGTGGGCTGGAGGACGTTACAGTGAGCATAAAAGCCCTTACTAAATTCACTCAACAAGCCTGAAATGGTAGCTGACAAAGCTTGTCTTTACTGAACTCTGAAATGAGACTCTGAAATGAACTCTGAAATGAGGACAGTTGTCTTCCAAAATAGGTTGGCCTTGGACATTATCATTGCCTCACAAGGAGTCACCTGTGTCATTGTCCAAATAGAATATTATGTGTCATACCTGATAAGGCTGCTGATGTATCTCTCACCTTTAAGTAAATCACAGGAGGACACAAATAAACATCCTGAATGATCCAACATCTAGCCTAGAAGACTTAATAAATTAGCAGTTCAGATCATGGGACTCTTGGGAAAAATAGTTACTTATTTTGAGAATAATTATCTTAATATGTATTTCCTTTTACATGTGTCTATATCGTTGCTGTGGTCTCTGCCTCCAATTCAGCTTCCATATAGCTTCCAAACAAGCTACGTCCCTCCTAATGAAATCCCTTGCTGATCACTCAAGGCACACTGTAAAGAGAGGGGTGTGTAAGATTGTACGAGCCAGTACCAAGGGGGTGGACTTTGAAGGAGGTCTTCAAGAGGATGTGACTATTGGTTGACCCACAAGCTGGACCTGGCTGTATAAACGATTGTTTCTTTGAACAGACCATCTAGGGAGAGCAAGGAAGTGTAGCTGTGGCTGTGCCAGCCAGATTTCAGAAGAAAGGGAAGTCTGAGGACCTGAAGGGCATGAAATGAGTAAGTACAGTACCCATTATTGGTCCAACCAATGTAGCTTCTGGCTTCTTCACAAATGTGTTGTCTACTTCAATCTCCTAACCACTCCTACTCCACTCTCTAAAGTAAAAGATATGATAATACACTTAATATTATATTGGATTGTCACCTTAGATAATTTTATATAGCAAAGTACTCACATACATGAATTGTCTCGTTCTAATAGCAGAAATTATTTCTCATGTTTTATGCCTGTGGCATGAAAGTGGATTTCAACATGTAGAATATTAGAAAAGTTTGAGAATATTTCCTAAAACCATAAAAAAATAAAACCATATGGTAAATAGAAGATCCATTTATCTGAGCGTTTTTTCTTTTCTTTTCTTTTTTTTTTTTATCTGAGTGTTTTTAAAGAACCATAATCAGAGGCATGACAGCAACATTTTCCTAGGAGATAATAACTATTCTATTCTTATGTGGTTGATTACAGAGTTCAATTGATAAAACATGAACATCTATTTAATTAGATAATATGGCATTAAGTTTGATTATTATATTATATTTTGATAATGATAATTCTAATATCTCTAATTAGTGATAACTATTGGTTACAAGCAGGACATAAAATGGTTCTAGAGGAATTTTAACTATATCTTATATGGCCATTCAATTTAGTGACTAAGCAGTTCTTGGCATGGAGTACTTACACAGTTAGAAAACCGAAAGCTTTATTTTATTCTGTGTTCTGCAGTGGTGTCTATAGTGGTTACTTATTCATTTATTATTTATGAATATTAGTGAGGAACAATCTGTTTTTCCCAATAAGTCAGTGCTTACTTCTGAGATGCCATCTAGTCCCTCGGATATAAAGGTGGTGTGTAGCTTTTCTTACTTGAGGTTTAGTGGACACTAAATGGAATCATAGAGATAAATGACTTCTCTACCCCTTAGAGAATTATTGGGAGGAACAAAGTTTTGATGATAACAATTATGACATAAAATAAATACATGCTAAAAGATAAAAAACAGAACTGGTACACAAGTTAACTGACAATAATTATTCTCTATCTCTATCCAAATATCTGAATATTCTCATGTTCTGGCTCATGAAGTCAGTCACAGATGTAATCCAGCTGAAATATTTAGCATACTTGCCTTATTTTATGCATTTACTTGTGACATTTTGAGAAATATTAAAAAAGCCTTTCTTATTTTAATGGAAAAAATAATAAAGTCCCTAAACTGAAAAAATAAGAAAAAACTACAAATAGCCTCTAAGCAGATAGAATATGTTGAACTTTTTCCAGTATTTATTTGAGTGGTAAATAGACAAAAAGATTCAGTCAAAAATGGACAAAAAAAAAAAATCCTCCTATTTTCTAAATAGGAAGAGTTTTTAATGGTGGGGTGTGGGGAAATGAAAATTCCTAAATAGTAATTATGATAGTTTAAATTGTTTTAGCCTTGTTAGAGGGAAATTCATATTACATCTTTAAAAATCTTTGAATTGTCTCACTTTTGATTCTAATAGAAATTAATCACAAATAATAGAGTTTTAACTTCTAGGATGTTCATTTTCTTTTTAAAAAATATTAGCAAAAATTTAGAGACCACCTGAATCTCAAGTAACAATAAAAAAATCCTAATTATGTCTATTTTATATATTAAAATACTGTCATATTATTAAAATGATCATGTAATAAAATATTTAATTTAATGAAAATATATTTATGGTATAATTTTAGCAAAAAAGAGAGAATTAAATTTTAAATATGTCATCCTTGATTTAAAAGTTACACACAGAAATGAAATGCCAGTGTCAATTTTTAAAATACATGTTTTTAGTTTTACTAAATTGAGAGTATGTTAGTTAGTCTCCAAAAATGGCCTGCCAATGAGGCACAGTGCCCAGTATCCATGTCCATGTTCATGTGCAGTTTCTTACACTTGAATCTGGGTTTGTCTTGTGATTTGCTTTTGACCAATATTGTTTTGGAAGTGATGATATGTGACTTCAGAGTCAAATTCATATGAAGTTTTCTACCTGAGTCTTGTGTTCAGGAATTTTCTTCTTGAGATGCTCATCTTTGGAACCCCATTGCTTAATTATGAGAAGCTCAAACCACATGGAATGGACAAGTGTAGGTGTTCTAGTTGATGGCCCTAGTTTACCTTTGGGCCAAAAGCCAGAATCAGTTGTCTACCATGTGAGTGAACTGTGAATGCTCAGTCCAGTTGAGTCTTCAAACAATTGTAGCCCCAGCTGACATCTGGTTAAAATACATGAGAGACCCCAGGCAAGAACTACCCACCTAAGACCATTAAACCCTTAAAACTGTAAGAGATATTAATACGTTTTGTTTTAAACCACTCAGATTTGGGGTGGTTTCTTAGTAACCAGAACAGGAAACTTCTTGACCTAAAATACTTAATAAGCCTTTGTTGCTTAATGGGGTCTGTCTTCTAAATGACTCTTAAAATAAACTGCCACTGCTTCTCCCTTAAAAAGCATTAGTTCTATTCAGATCCACATTGATAAGTACTTTCTATATGTATGGAATGTTTTGTTTTGTTTTTTATGTTCCCTTACCCTCACACAGGGCATCCATATCAAGTATTCTGTAGGACTTAGAAATGTTCAGGAATACTTAAAGATATTTTGTGAAGGAGGGGAGAACAAGCTTTTTGCTCTCCTCCTGTTTTTGAGCACGCATTGGGTTGTCTTTGTGAGCACTCTGCCAGAGAAGCTTTTCTTTCTCTCTTCTATTTCCCAGACACCATCTTATCTAATTTTACAGAAGTCAAAATCAATTTTACAATTATGCATCTAAAATGTAGTCTTTGTCTCTCAGTTTTACACCTTCTAATTTTTTTTCTGCCTCAGTGTGTGTTGGGGAAACAAAATGACCCTCAGAGTGAAAGTAAGAGAGGTGAGGAGAAAAAAAGTACACAGATTATAATCAGATTAATATTTGAGATACAGTTCTCCCACAGGGTATGTTTTTCTTCCAACTAAAGGAAAATCCCTGAAGACTCCTCAACTCCTTTTCTCTCTTTTAAAAGGTCAGAATGCTTCAAGGCTCAATTCCAATACCACCTCTCCCCTCTTCTTCATCCTCGTGGTTTCAAATGCCTTCTGTATATGACAGTCAGGAGTCTGAAATGTATATAATCAACTTAGACCTTTCCTATGAACTTCAGATTCATATAAAGCATCTTTCACACCTCCACTCAAATGTGTAAATGAAGTAGCATATATATAACAATTTCTGAATTCCTGATTCCCCCCAACCAATGACCACCCCAACAGTCAAAATTGCTCCCCCTGAATAATTAGCAGTGTTAATAAACAGCAGTTCTGTTCTTCCAGTTGTCAAACCAAAACCTTAGGGGTCGTTCTTGACTGCACTTTTATTTGGCCTCGCATATAGACATCCTGATTGACTTACGTCCCTCCATATTTGTCTCTGCCCCTACAACTGTCTATTAAAAACACAAGAGGTATCCTAACAAAAATCAGATCATCTCACTCCTTTGCTTAAACTGTCCAAGGTTTCCTTTTCACCTAATAAATACCAAAGTCTTTTGAATGGTTCTATGGCCTCTTTAATTGAGATCAGCACTACTTCTGCCACACTTCTTCTCTATGCCTACCCTCATCCATCCAAGTCCAGTTCTGCTAGTCTCTTTGTTTTTCTTGAGGTCACTTATCAGGCTCCTGCTTCAGGGCCATTGAACTACAGTCCCCTCTGCCTATAATGCTTTTCCCACTGATATCTGTATGGCCTCCTTTCCCATTTACTTTCAGTCTCTTCAAATTCCACCTTTACAATGATACCTTCACTTACCATCATAAATTTTCCTAAATAATTGTAATAATGAAGATAATTATGACATGAGGATGATAATAATAACCACATGTTTTGAGCCAACACTATGTATTAGGCCTTTGTCTAAATATGTCATGAGTTTTAATATTAAGTACCATTCCTTAGGTCAGAGTGGCATTCTGACTTGAGCACGCACTCTTAATCACTTTGTTAGACCAATAAAATAGCAACACTCCTCTCTCCTCTAGCATTTCTTATCCATTTTGACACATTTAACTTTTTTCCTAAAGCTCTTAGTACCTGACATTCACTTATTTTTTTTGCCTGCAGCTCTTCCTTCCAAAGACAATATAAGTTCTCTTAGTCTTGGATTCCAATAGTGTTTGCTCATCACTGTATCCATGTCATCTCGAACAAAAGAGCAGGCACTCAATAAATATTTGTCCAATAAATGAACATATTTTTTCCTAATCCCTCAATATAATTTCTCAACTTCAGCAACATCACTCTTTGTTCAGTTGTTTAAACATGCTACTCTGATATTCTGAGAAATTTGAACAAGTAGCTGCTTCCCTTTGCCAGAAATACTCTTCTTTCAACTTATATGTAATCCTTGTTCATCCTCAGACCAAGATTACTCCTATGAATACCCCATGCCTTGCCTATCAGAGTGTTTATCATGCTTATAATTATTTGATAGCTGTATTCTTCAATAGGCTCTCTCTGTTGCTGTTCTTTGTATCCTGGTGACAAGCATAGTGTCTTCCCAAAGTAGGTGCTCAACAGATTTTAGTCAAATAGATGAGTGATTCTACCAATGAATAAATGAAATATGATCAAGTAACAGAGAAAGGCAACCTTACTGATCTAGATCGTTAAAATGAGTTAGCAACGTGTTTCATTTTATTTTGGGGAAATTTTTATCTCTTATGAATCTTGAATTTTTTTCTCAAATGTGCGTATTAAGCATAGTACCTATTACATAGTAGTTGTTTAAATGTTTGTTGAATGAATGAATACATGAATTTTAAAAGGTGCATGACAATTCAGAATTTTGTTAGTATAATTGTTATACATGCATTTTGTTTTGCAAATATGTTTGGTGAATTTCCAGACTTGGTAACTGATGTATGTTTTATTTTTTATTTTTTATTAAGGTATTATTGATATACACTTATGAAAGTTTCATATGAAAAAACAATGTGGTTACTACATTTACCCATATTATTAAGTCCCCACTCATACCCAAATGCAGTCACTGTCCATCAGCGCAGCAAGATACCACAGATCCACTATTTGCCTTCTCTGTGCTACACTGTTCTCCCTGTGATCCCCCACACCCTGTGTACTAAACATAATACCCCTGAATCCCCTTCTCCATCCCTACCCACCTACTCTCCCACACCCCTCCCTTTTGGTAACCACTAATTCATTCTTAGAGTCTCTGAGTCTGCTGCTATTTTGTTCCTTCAGTTTTGCTCCATTGGTATACTCCACAAATGAGGGAAATCATTTGGCACTTGTCTTTTTCTGCCTGGCTTATTTCACTGAGCATAATGTCCTCCAGCTCCATCCATGTTGTTGCAAATGGTAGCATCTGTTTCTTTCTTATGGCTGAATAGTATTCCATTGTGTATATGTACCACCTCTTGTTTATCCATTCATCTACTGATGGACACTTAGGTTGCTTCCATATCTTGGCTATTGTAAAAAGTGCTGCAATAAACATAGGGGTGCATATGTCTTTTTGAATCTGAGAAGTTGTATTCTTTGGGTAAATTCCAAGGAGTGAGATTCTGGGGTCAAATGGTATTCTATTTTGAGTTTTTTGAGGAACCTCCATATTGCTTTCCACAATGGTTGAACTAGTTTACATTCCCACCAGTAGTGTAGGAGGGTCCCCCTTTCTCTGCATCCTTGCCAGCATTTTTTGTTCTTAGTGTTTCCAAAGCTGGCCATCTTTACTGGTGTCAGTTGATATCTCATTGTGGTTTCAATTTGTATTTCCTGTATGATTAGTGATGTGGAGCATCTTTTCATGTGTCTGTTGGCCGTCTGTATTTCTTCTTCGGAGAACTGTCTCTTCATATCCTCTGCCCATTTGTTAATTGGGTTATTTGCTTTTTGGGTGTTGAGGTGTGCAAATTCTTTAAATATTTTGGTTGTTAACCTCTTGTCAGATATGTCATTTACAAATATATTCTCCCATACTGTTAGGATGCCTTTTTGTTCTGTTAATGATGTTCTTTGCCGTACAGAAATTTTTTAGTTTGATGTAGTCCCATGAGTTCATTTTTGTTTTTGTTTCCCTTTCTCGAGGAGATGTGTTCAGGAAGAAGTTACTCATGCTTATGTTCAGGAGATTTTTGCTTATGTTGTCTTCTAAGAGTTTTATAGTTTCATGATGTGAATTTGGTTTGCTGATATTTTGTTGATTATTTTTGCATCTATGTTCATCAGGGACATTGGTCTGTAATTTTGTTTTTTGTGGTGTCTTTGCCTGGTTTTGGTATTAGAGTGATGCTGGCCTCATAGAATGAGTTTGGAAGTATTCCCTCTTCTTCTACTCTTCAGAAAACTTTAAGGAGGATGGCTATTAGGTCTTTAATAAATGTTTCATAAAATTCAGTGGTGAAGACATCTGGTCCAGGGATTTGTTCTTAAGTAGGTTTTTGATTACCAGTTCAATT
Source organism: Manis javanica (assembly GCF_040802235.1). Lineage (NCBI taxonomy): Eukaryota > Metazoa > Chordata > Mammalia > Pholidota > Manidae > Manis > Manis javanica. The sequence continues at coordinate 59,790,078 of NC_133159.1, forward strand.
TCATTGCTGGTAATTGGTCTGTTAAGATTTTCTGTTTCTTTCTGGGTCAACCTTGGAAGGTTGTTTTTTCTAGGACGTTGTCCATTTCTTCTAGGTTATCCATTTTGTTAGCATATAATTTTTCATAGTATTCTCTAATGATTCTTTGTATTTCTCTGGTATCTGTAGTGATTTTTCCTTTCTCATTTCTGATTCTGTTTATGTGAGTAAATCTCTTTTTTTCTTGATAAGTCTGGCTGGGGGTTTATCTATTTCGTTTATTTTCTTGAAGAACCAGCTCCTGCTTTCATTGATTCTTTCTATTGTTTCATTGTTCTCGATTTTATTTATTTCTGCTCTAATCTTTATTAAGTCCCTCCTCCTACTGACTTGGGGCCTCCTTTGTTCTTCTCTTTCTAGTTTCATTAATTGTGAGTTTAGACTGCTCATATGGGACTGTTCTTTCCTGAGGTAGGCCTGTATTGCAATGTACTTTCCTCTCAGCACAGCCTTCGCTGCATCCCACAGATTTTGCAATGTTGAATTATTGTTGTCATTTGTCTCCATATATTGCTTGATCTCTGTTTTTATTTGGTCATTGATCCACTTGTTATTTAGGAGCATGTTGTGAAGCCTCCATGTGTTTGTGGGATTTTTCATTTTCTTTGTGTGATTTAATTCTAGTTTCATACCTTTGTAATCTGAGAAACTAGTTGGTACAATTTCAATCTTTTTGAATTCACTGATGCTCTTTTTGTGGCCTAGTATGATTTTTCTTGAAAATGTTCCATGAGCACTTGAAAAGAATGTGTATTTTGCTGCTTTTGGGTATAGAGTTCTGTAGATGTCTACTATGTCCATCTGTTCTAATGTGTTCAGTGCCTCTGTCTCCTTACTTGTTTTCTGTCTGGTTGATCTGTCCTTCAGATCAGAGTGGAGTGTTGAAGTCTCCTAGAATGAATGCATTGCATTCTATTTCCCCTTTTAATTCTGTTAGTATTTGTTTCACATATGTAGGTACTCCTGTGTTCAGCACATAGATATTTATAGTGGTTATATCTTCTTGTTGGATTGACCCTTTAATTATTATGTAATGTCCTTTTTTTTCTCTTGACTTTCTTTGTTTTGAAGTATTTTGTCTGATCTATGTTTTTTAGATTGATAATTTCCCCATTAGAGTTTTTAATTATAGTAATAGAATGAGAATGCATTTTTGAAGTACAGTTGGCCCTTGCCCTTTATGGGGATTAGTAAAAAATTCATGTGTGATTTTTAACTCCCAAAAATTTAATAGCCTACTGTTAACCAAAAGTCTTACCAATAACATAAGTAGTTGGTTAATACATATTTTGTATGTTATATGTATAATATAGTATGGTCTTACAATAAAGTAAGCTAGGGATAAGAAAATGTTTTTTTCAAATTATTGCTGTCTCCTAAATATATTTATTTATTGAAAAATATGACTATGTGTAAGTGGGCCTGTGCAGTTCAAACCTGTGTTTTTCAAGGGTCAACTGTATCATGATTTAGTATAAACTCTAGTTTAGTAAATTATGTTTGAGTTATTTGAAAGAATATATGTTTGAATATGTGTTTGTATTACAGAATACATTGCTGAAAATGTCTTTCAAACTTCATTGTTCAGTATTTTTCTGGAATTGCTAACTCAATTCAGAAGATTTCTGTAGTGCAATGAAATAAAGTATTATTTTCACTTCTAGGCCAAATTTTTGAATGAGAAAATATTGACAGAGATTGATATTTAACTTTTTAAATATACACATTCATACTGTGAAAGAAAAGAAAGTAATTTTAAAAACTATCATTTATTGATTACATCCTGGTGATTTTTACTAATGAAAAGTAGTATTTTCTTCTATTTATTAGTATTTTCTCATGAAACTAATTTGTAAGCAAACATAGGGGTTTCTTTGTTTCAACCTTGACTTTAAAGGTGAATGCAACTGTACTTAATACAGGAAGGGAAAATCAGATGAATAACACAATGAAATCTAAGATAAGGAAAAATTGGGCATCCAATCTCCTACTTCTGTTGACTCCCTAGAGGGATCAGTGTTGCTTTATATTAATCATAGTACACAAGAGAAAGTGGCTCCTTATTGGTTGAAGCCATGGTTTCAGATTAGCAGGTCTACTTGGGTATGCCCTGCTTGGGTATGAGTTTTTGATGATCTTAGAAGGCTGCCATGGTGCTTGCAAGAGAAGGTTTTAACCTTCAAGAACAATCTCAGGTTATACCTGTTCTCTTTCTCTGTCTTTATTTTTCTCATAGAGATGCCTGGGCCATTATTCTCTTTGTTCCTCTCCTTTTTCTCTTAACTATATGCCAAAGAAGGGTTAAGTGGGAAAATGAATTCTGCTCTGCTTTAGACATAAGGAAAGATAATGCTGATGTCTTTTCTGTATCTCTTTTCCTCTTTTACTGGGGAGTCTTCTCTGCACTGGTCCTGTCTGCTGTGTGTCAGAAAATATAGAATTGTGATGCAGTCTGATCATTTTGATTCTATGGAGCATATATAAAAAGATTCCTCCAGAGAGTCCAGACTAGATTCTGGAGTAGAAATTCTACGTTTGGGGACAAACTCTAGGCAAAGATAAGTGTTGTGGTATTTGTTTTTTTTTGCCAAGACAAATAAATATGCAGAAAGTGATTGTTAATTAGGAGAAAATTTGAGTATATATTTTAAAATCTTATCTAAATAATAGAGCAGATATTTTTATTGTTATTTACCTATATGCATATTACCTGTATGTGTACACACAGTGATAGAGGAATCAAAAGCAATTCTATAAGAAATGTATCTATAAAGTGTTTTTTTAATTCTTTAGATAGATGATATTGTTGAAAATAAGATTTTGAAGTATTTATTTAATCAAAACAGCAGTGCACTGAGTTATTTAGAAGGTTTTAGGTTACATGGAAGGGGATCTAATAGAAGAAAGGTCATGAAATGAAAGATTAGTTATGAGGTCTTCAAAGGGACTTTTAATTTAAAATATATTTTGGCTGAACTACTTTTGAAATAAGTGACTAGCTTTATGCTTGCAGTTGAAAAAAATTTAGAAAACAGTAATTCAGAAATGAAGCTTAATATTTAATTCAGAAGCCACTTTATCTAGTGTTTCTTCATCAGCTACTTGGTGTTCAGTGAACAGCTACACGGAACTTATTAAAATTCAGAACCTAAAACTACTCCCACTATGCATGATATCATGGATGGAAACAATATAAGATAGTCCAAATGAGCCAGTTAATGTGAAACAGCAAAAACCCACTTAGAAGAAATGTCTTAATTAAATGCCACTTAATTATTATAATCAGATTCTAAATAATTTTATAGAATAAATTACTGTGAATTCAATTATTTTGGGTCATACATGAACCAAATAAGTTAATAGTAAAAACAAAGATTTTCTTAGAAACTTTCACATGCCCATAATTTCAAAATCATCATTCTCTAATGTTCCATTTTTTATTTATTTGAATTTAAAATTGTTTATACAAGCATGTCACCAAGTAATATATTTGAATGCAATACACTGTATAAAATATTTTGTTTGTTATTTTAAGGTGGTCATGGTAGTGTTATTTTGTAAAGCTTCTGTTTTTTATAACTTTATTTTTTATGAAAGTCCACAACATGCTCATATGTTTGAGATAGCTTTTTGTTTTAATGATCTTAGAAATGTTTTGCAAATAAATTCACAAAGCTATTGCAATATATCAGACATATCTAAATATCAGTGGACTTGAAGTTCAAAAAACTTTTCTCTATGAAAAAATTCAAAAATTTAAAAATGCACACCACTCAGCATCATGATATTTTCAGCTATCATATTTCTGATATTCATGAGATTGATTGTTAACTGAGACAAATAAGTATGCACCATAAATTATATTAAGTCAGGAAAAAAGTGAGCATAGCTCCAAAACTGCATTTAGGAAAAGAAGAAAAGGATAAAATTTGGAATGCAGAATATAATCTGAGTTTGGGCAAGTTATGAGAAATAAAATGTGATCTGCCATATAAATATTTTTCCTTACATACTTAAAGTCTATTGCTATAAATAAACTAGCACAGAAATCTGATTACAAATGAATTTCTAAATCCAGTCCCTTGTGTAATTCAAGTAAAGAAGGAGACCCTTGTATTTTTGTTTAATGACTTTAAAATTCACTTTTCCTTTCCATTTCCTCTACATTTATGATCTCTTTCTGTATATATCTTCTGTCTTCCTGTGGCTGTACTCAATATTCATTAAAATGATTCTTTGGAGGGGACAACTTCCTGAATATATAATTACATTGGCCACACCTTAGTCCTATGCTTGAACTGAAAATGAATTCCTATTAATTTAGGGTGGAAGGTGAAGGGATTCTAAAGCAAAGCTTTCATAATCCATAGTAACACCTCCCTTCCTTTTTTTCTCCCTTCCTTTCTGCTTTCCTGCCTACCATTCTTCCCACTGTTACATTTCTAACTCATATACCCTTTATGCCTCCCTTTTCCAATTTTAAGGAGACTTGTTGAATTGGCCCACTCAAATAATTAAAGACAGTTTCATTGTTTTAAGGTCAGCTTAATTCCTCTGCCCTATAACCTAACACAGTCACAGTTTCTAGACATCATTGGAGGAGTCACATTCCGCCTACCACAATGAGCACTACATTATATTTATTTGCCATACACTTCTTCTCCATCGATCTTTATGTGATATGGAGTTGATAGAAAGCATTTTGTAAAACCAAGATGGAATTTTTATTTTTGAACTACTTAAAATATCTTAATGAAAATACTGCTTCTTAGTTTATAAAATAAGGTATTTGTGAGACTTAAAAGCTCCAATGATGTACCCTGTGCCTAGAAGAGCTAATTCACCAAGAATGATAGGACACCATATCTAACGAAGACAACTATTAAATCTGAAGCCACACTTTCTGGAGTTAACTGGTTTTCCTTTGATGCCAGGTGCATTTTGTACTTATCAGTATATACCTTTATATATATATATATATATAATATGTATCAGCACTTAAATTGTAGTAGGCCCTTAAATATATTTACTTAATAAATAACTTACCTTCATTAGAGTTTTATATTAGAAATTTGTTTCTATGAAAATTATTATGATTTCTTCTTATAGATTAATATCCTTTATTTTCATTTTCCTACTAGGACGTTTAAGGGAAAGCTACTGTATTTTCTTTCCTTTTGTATTCTCAATACTCAGAACAAGGGTAGGTATTTTTGGGTCCTCAGTATATTTAAATTGACTAAATTAACATCCAAATAATCAGATTTTTACCTCATGATTTTTACTGTCTTCTCCAACAAGGATTTTTGTTGTCACATTTACTAAGAACAGGTCAACATAGTTTAAATTAAAGATTAACTGAAAGATAATGAAACATTTTAAAAATACTTTTTCAAATAGTACATAGAGACCACTCAGGGCTATCTTAGCATCAGAAAAGTAAAAACTGTGCTTGGTACTCACAATGACTTCCAAAATGCAGTTTCCATGTACAGGAGATAAGCTCATTCTAATTAGCCTTGTCTATCAGCCAACTGTTTCTATATACTGAAACTCATCAGATTATCATTGTGTTTAAATGTGTATTCTTAAAATGGTAAAGTGGTTTATGTATGGGTTAATATGAACTCTATTTTTGCAAATATACCTACATATTAATAGGAAATACTAAAAAAATGCTAAAACTTATCTCATGAAATAAGATGAGAAATATGAGAGAAGTAGAGAAAGTTCTAAGTGAATTGAAAGTTAAATTACTTTCTAAACTCTGCTTGGTAAGCCAAGCTCAGTTGTTAGGAAGCTAATTGTTATTCTGCAAGGAACCGAATATCTGCCTTCCCTTTGCATTTGTTACAAGCAGATAATGAGGTAAATTCACTATGAAGCAAAAAGTTATGCCTAATGTCTCATCCAATGACTCAGAATCTAAATTAAGCCCTTTCTTTGACCATGTACCCTAAGACTGGATTACATAAAAAAGAGTGATGAGCATATAACTTTAAAGTAAGCATGCTACCTTTCTTAGCTCATTTGTTAACAATGACCAGACTTCATTAGTTTGTTTCTGTTTTTCAAAGTGAAAAGTGTTCCTTCTCATTACAAAAGGAACACTGAAAAGTAGTTCAAATCCTACCTAAAAAGAAAGTAGCAAAAACGAATCACTAAAATTATTTGATCAAATTCTTTCAGATGTTTTCCTTTATGTATATAGAAATTATCAAATGATCATATTTACATGATGTTTGTAACCTACCAATTAAAAAAAATTGGGATGCCTTTCCATGGCAATAACTATATATCTACATTATCATATATTGTATCTATCTGAAATGTACCATTGTGTGGCTTTTGCTTCATTGCTTTAACCAGCCCCTAAGTGATGGACTTTAGATTGTTATCTATGATTTTAACTATGAAGGATCCGAGAGACGCACACAATTGCCAGAATAGCCCAGCTGTGCCGGTAGCATCAGTGCCTAGGAATAAAAAATTAATTGATCAAAATAAATGTCCCTCTAAAATGTGGGTCTGTATTGGACTTCTTAAAGTTTATTTCATTTCTATTGACAAAAAGAAAAAAAAAGCTTTATGTGGTAAGCTTTTCTATTATGTTTTTTTTTCTTATTTATGAATTTCAGTTTTAAAATTGGGTATTTACCTCCTTGTAGTTATTTTGCCCTCTTTTTTAGTTTCTTCCTTGGTTTCTCAGGATTAACATCTACCGTAACATAACATTTAAGAGCTTAGACTCTGGAGCCACACTGCATAGGTGTGAGTGCTGGTTTGCAGTTTGCTACATTGGTGAGGCTGGATGAGTTTTTTAGTCCCTCTGTGTCTCAATTTCCTTATCTGTATATTGGGTATAATAGTATTTACCTCTTAGGCTCATTGTAAGCATTAATAATACTTGTAAATTCTTATGATAATACCTGGAACATAGTAAATAAGTGGTATGCATTAGCTATTGTTATTATTAGTATTTTATTTAAATAAAGAAAACATGTAAGCCCTATCTTTTGAGTACTACTCCAAATCTCATAGGTTGTGCTTCACTCTGTACTTTCTATTATAACTTTCTAATTAATTGATAATATTATTTTGTTTTCCTCATTTATACAGGATTATTTAGGAGAATGTTTTCTCAAAGTGAAATTTTTGGGCCATATTTTAATAATTCATTGTAATTGTATGTATTATGATCACAATATACCCTGTGAATTGATTTAAAACAAAGTTAATATTTTTTGTGGTCAAGTAGATGATTAATTTTTTTGCATTTGTTCTGTGGATATAAGGATTTATTCCATAAATATAAGCAATTCTTCCACTTGTGAAAATTATTGTTTGTTGATAGTGATTGGAACATTCAAATCCATTATAGGTGTCCTATTTAAAAAGCTGTTCTATTAAAAAGATTTTTCAAAATTCAGAAAAGGATGTATTGAACTCTCCCAGTTAGAATTATTTTTCAGAAATAAATTTTCTTTACAAAGTTTGCTTTATCCATTCATCCACTGATGGATGTTTAGGTTGTTTTCCCTATCGTAGATACTGTGAAGAATGCTACAGTGGATGTGGCATAAGTGTACAATGGAATATTCTTCAGACCTAAAAGGAAAAGAATTCCTCCATATGTGAAATTGTGGATGAATCTAGAGAATGTTATGCTAAGTGAAATGTCAGTCACATAAGGATAAATACTACATGATTCCACTTACAATATCTAAAATAGCTGAATTCATAGAAGCACAATAGAATGATGGTTGCCAAGAGTTAGCAGAAGTGATAAATGGGGAGCTGCTGCTCAATGGGGATGAAGATTCAGTTATGCAAGATGTACAAGTTCTAGAGACTTGCTGTACAACATTGTGCCTATAGCTAATGATGCAGTATTGTGTACTTGAAGATTTAAGAAGGTAGAGCACATGCTAAGTGTTTTCACCATGATAAAAAGATTACATCCAATGTTTATGTCTAAAAATTTTAGATTTTTAAGTAAATAATAAATATAAAATATTTAAAAAGAAATACACGTATTTGCTATCTTAATCAATATATGAAGATTTAGGTCTATTAAATAGATATTTTTAGATTTAAACTTTCAAAATTCATTATGTATTGTGTCTTTTTTCTGCTGTTGAATACTTTTGTCATAGATTCCATTGTGCTGGAGATATTGCCAGAAACTTTTTATGTTGTTTATAGTTGTCTAGAAATCGTTGGCCCATCTCTTATTTCTAACTTGTTTTTATCACTTAATTTAATTTTTTTTTTTGGTGAACAGCATATGTGTAGATTTTGTTTTTACACATTCTGGCAATTATATTCTCTAATCATGAAATTCAGCATGTTCACATTTAGTGTTATAAATGATATAATTGTTTTTATTACTTGCAGTTTATTTTATGTTGGCTATTTATTTTACTTCACTGTTGTTTTCTTTTTCTTCTTATTATTTTCCTGGCTTTATTATATACATGTATCATTTATCTTTTTTGCCTTGTTAATCATGTTCTATGATGCTTTTCAATATGGTGATGCCTATATTTTCAATCCTGACAGTAATAATTTAATGTATCCTTTTTCATCATCATATTAATGAAGACAAATTACAATCCAGAATAAAAGTTTTAGAAAACATTAAAATCTTAAGCTCTATTTTTTTGCTTTCTGTATTGTGCAGGATAATAGGTTACATTATGTAGGGGAATATTCCCAAATCTCAGTTGCTGAGCACATTGAAGTTTATTTCTCAAGTATGAAAAGTTTATAGGAGATTTAGCAGCTCTGAATGGAAGCTTCCTTGGCAAGGGTATTCAGTGATCTAAGGTGTTTCCATCTTTTGACTCGACCATTTCACCAAATGGCCCTGTCAGTGGCTGTTGCAGAGGAAGAGGAAGCTGAAACTTCAAGTAACGTATTTATGCACCTCACTTCCACCACATTTCATTATCCTAAATAAGTCACCTGGCCATGTCCTAAGTGCAAAGAAATCTGAAAATACTGAGTTTTCTTGTGTGCAAAGGAAATGATATGAACACACAGTACTGTCTCACCTTCTCACCCTTATGAATTCTTTGTTGAGATAGTTTAAAACTTTTAGTTTCAGGTTAGTATTGTTTTCCACATGTCTCATTTTTAAATAGTTGCATACATTTTTTGTGGGCATATTGGAATCAAAAGGAAAAGTTATTTTTCTTAAGGAGGAAAAGATATTAGGGTTTTTTTAGTGGAAATATGGAGACATTAGGAAAAAATGACAGTTAGTAGGGGAGGATACCATACTGACATAATCTTTCACAAATAAAAGTAGGTGGATCAAGAACGTAGACTTCAACCAAATGGAATAGGAAGTCCAAGTGCAGGTCCCACTACAAGTGATCTAAGATTGCAGATTCTTTGATGTGCAGTTATAGTTTGTTCAGAAAAGTTGCGTGCAAAAAGCCAGAACAGGTGGTAGGTGTGGTATTGGTGCTCTAACTAGCTCCATGTTGGGGTAATTCTATGAGAAATGTGGGAGAGCTTCAGACAAAGGATGAAGCTTTGGGACTGTAAACCCAAGGGCATTTTTGTTAAGCCTGGCATCTTGAGAACTCTTGGATACTGCAGAACTCTTGCATCTCTCACCAGTGCAAAGCAGCAGCTGCCAGTGGACTTGCATGCAACAAAGGAGACCCTGGGGTTGAGAAGAGCAGATTCTATAATTTGACTTTTAGCTATGTGGCTGCTTGCTACTTTGAATTCTTTCTTGGCTCCTTACTGCTGCCAGAGTGACCAACCCATCCCAAGTGATAGGGTAGTTAAAATAATAAAAAATATTTGCCCTATTCACTTGCACACATGCAATACTTGCACACATGCAATAATAAAAAAGAATTTGAAATATTTGCCCTATTCACATGCTCACGTAATTCATGCAATCTCTTGCACAATATATATACAGGTATATGTATTTGTTTTTATTTTTATTTTTCCCATTTTGAGATCCATGTTCTTATGCAATTTGTACTTAGTTAAAAGAGTGTATCATGTATGCTCTGATAGTCTTTCTACAATTTGCACAGTTCTATCTTTCTGATAAGGGAATGGTATCTTCTCTGGCTACAGAATTCTTGAAAGGCAAATCATTTTCTCTCAGTAGACCATAGATGTTATTTGATCATCATCCTGTTTTCTATACCAGATATGAACAATCTGATCATCATTCCCTAATAAGAAGCTGTTTTATTTTTCTGTTAGGCAGTTTGTAAGATTCTCTCCTTATATTTGTTATTCAGAAATTTCAAAAGCATGTTTCTAGGTCTATTTTTAAAAATTAATCTTGCTTGACTCTCAATCAGCCCTTTCAATCTAAAGCCAGTACTTTTTCTTTATCATAGAGATAGATAATTTTTTTATTATTTGCTTATTTGTTACTTCTTCTGTACCTTTTGATTATTCTGGAATGTCCTTATTTGGATGATACACCTTCTGAAGCTATTATCCAATTTTCTTATCATTGCCTTTATTAGTTCAATTTCTTTTTTTAATTTTGCTGTGTGTTTTGGCATTGCACTTGACAGTCTATGCCACTAATTCTCAATATTGATCATCTTCTTTTTATTACTTTGTTGATTGAATTTTAAATTATAAACTTATTTTAAAAATATTACTGACATCTTAGTTTTTATTCAAAAGTGTTGAAATCTCTTACTTTTTAGTTGAAAATGTTACTCTGGTCCTTAATCAATTTTCTTTACATATTCTAGGAATTTATCTTATCTTTTCTCTCACTGCTTCTTTAATGTCCTAAATCGTTATTTCTCTTTATTTGCTCATTGTTTTGTGTGGTCTCACCTGGCAAATTAGGCTGCTAGTATTTGTGGCCTATATAATATAATAGCAATTTTTATTCTCAGGCACATGTAGTGAATCGTGAAGACTAAGCTCAGATAACTAGTGATCCTTCTCTAGGTGTTCAGGTCAGCAAGGACAGGCCTTTACAGAATCAGTAACAGCATGCCAGGAAAACAAGCCAGGGAAGACCTCCTCAATAGGATTCTCAGTGTTCTGTTGTCTCCTGAGCTGATTCAGTGAATTATGTCTAAGGACTTCATCTATGGTTACACAAAAGTCACACTGCACAAAAATGGCAACTGAGGAAATGAAAACTAGCTCACGTTTCTCTGGCTAAGAAAATACCATATGGTATCTCCCTGTGAATAAGAAAAAAGCTGGTTAACACTCCTTCCTTCTTGGGTCCAGGTGATGGTCTCACTCCAGAAAGAAGAAAAGAATTCAAAGTCATCTACATATGTTGTTATTTTATAGGATCTACATATTTATTCCTGTCAAATAGCACTTTATTAGGCACAAAATCCTTTATGTATTATATAGTCTGCAAATATGTTTATCACAATTAGTTACTTACATTCGATTCCTATATGTTTATTTATATTTTCTTTGGGTATAAGGGTTTGGTGTATATATAAATGCATTTGAATGTGTGTCTGTTTATGTAATTTTGAAACTTAAAATGTACTAATAATTTCCTTTCTGACTTCTAAATTTGACAAATGAGATTTTATCATACCAACTTGTTCTCAACAAGTGTTCATACATACATATAGTCTTACCTGACTGGTTTAATGATTGCACAATATTTCAGTATATTGTAAATATAATTTAACTGATCCCATATGGTTTACATTTTTATTGTTTCCAAAATTTTGTTTCAATACTGTTGCAATGAGCCTTTTGTAAATACATATTTTCACAAACTGTGAATAAGTATTTATTGCAAATATGCTAGGGGATGTGTAGTGTTCAGAGATCCAGGCATCAGAAAGTAAAGTATTTCTTTATATAAATTTCTAAAAAGAAATTTCTGGCTCAAACTGTATATTATTTAAAATTTTCCAAAATTTGTCAAAATTCTTCATAAAGGTAGTATTTACTTACATAGTTACTCACAGTATAAAATATTGCTTATTTCTCCACATCTTTGTTCATAGTGGATAGTATCCCTCTAAGTTTAATGTTGCCAACTAAAACAGTGAAAAATGGTAACACATTATTGCCAAATACTGCACCATTTGTATCCCCACCAATAATATATTAAGTCTCTAGTTTCATGTTCTTACCAACACTTTTTATTCATTATCTTTTTTAACTATAGCCCTTCTAGTGGGTGTGGAGTGGTATCTCACTGTGTTTTTTTTAAATAAGGTATCATTGATATACAATCTTATGAAGTTTTCACATTGTAGTTACTACATTCACCCACATTATCAAGCCCCCCCCTACACCCCATTGTAGTCACTGTCCATCAGTGTAGTAAGATGCTATAGAGTCACTACTTGTCTTCTCTGCACTATACTGCCCTCCCTTCTCACTGTGTTTTTAATATTTAGATCCAGAATAACTAATTCTATTGATCATATTTTCATGTGCTTATTGAACATTTGTATACTCTTTGGTGACATGTTTAATATTTTATCCATTTTAAAAGTGAATATTTATTTTATTCAGTTGTGTCACATATTCTGGAATAATGATTTGCAAATATTTTCTCCCAGTCTGGGGCTTGTCTTTTGATTTTCTTAGTTGTCTCTTTTGAAGCATGAATATTTTATAATTTTATACCTAAGAAATTATCTAAGAAACACAAGGTCACAAATATTTCCTTATTTTTTTGTAAGAGTTTTTGATTTTGCTCTTGCATTTAAATTTATGATCAACTTTGAATCATTTTTTTGTATGGTGGTACCATCTAAATTCATCTTTTTGCATATAAATTCCTGATTTCTCAATTCTGTTTCATTGAATTCTATGGTTATCCTTTGTCAGTACCTGTCTTTCATTATTATTATAGCTGTGTAGTAAGTTTTGAAGTTGAGAAGTATATATTCTCCAACTTTATTCTTCTATTCAAAAATGTTTTGGCATTTTGGATCCCTTTCATTTCCATACAGATTTTAGGATCAACTTGTCAATTTTCTTCAAAGAATTTCTTCAAGGAAGCCAGCTGGGACTTTGATAGTGTCTGTATTGAATCGGTGGAAAGTATTATCATCTCAACAGTATTAAAGTTGCTCTATTCATGAACATGGGATGTCTTTCTATTAATTTAGGTCTTTTGTAATTTTCTTTTACAGATATGTTTGATAGTTTTAAAAGTGTAAATTTTGACTTCTTTGTTAAATTTATTCCTAAATATTGTATTGGTAATATATAGAAATAAAACTAATGTTTATTTCTTTGACTTCACTGAACTTTTTGTACACTCTAGTATTTTCTTTGTGAATTTCTGTGATTAGGATCATACAGGATCATTCCACGTACAAATAGGACAGTTTTGCTTCTTTCCTTCCAGTTTGCATGCCTTTTATTTCTTTCTTCCCTGATTGCATTCAAACCCTAAATGCAAGGCTGAGTAGAAGTTATTATATAGATAGGCTTGTATTCTTCTCAATTATGGGGGAAAACATTCAGGCTCTCAACATCAAGTAGAATGCTAATATTTATTTTTTTTTATAGGAACCTTTTCTCAATTTGAGGAAGTATTCCATTTGTAGTTTCTTGAGCTTTCCTAAAAAATCATGAATAGATGGGGGATGTTATCAATTTTTTTCTATATATGTTGAAGTTCTCATGTGGTTCTAACCTCTTAATCTATTAATATGATATGTTACAATAATTAATTTTCAGCTACTAATCCTATCTTTCATTCTTATAATAATCCCACATGGTCAGAGTATATCATCCTTTTTTTTGTTTGCTGGGTTTGGTTGATTTATATTTGTTGAGGATTTTTACTTCTATATTCATAAGCATATTGCTTTTGAATTTACTTTCCTTATGATGTCCTTGTCTGTTTTGGTGTCAGGGTAATACTGATCTTATAGAATGAATTGGGAAGGCTTCACTTCTCATCTCTCTGAAAAAATGGGAAAAGTTGATATTATTTCTTCATAAATATTTTAGTAAAATTCATCTACAAAACCATCTGAGATTGTGATTTTTCCATCAGAAGATTTTTCAATGACCTATTTTAAATGCTAATTTCATTTTTTTATTGTGTTAGGTGTATTTACATTTGTCTTTCTCTTTAATCCTATTAACTTTTGTCTTATATCAAGAATTCAACTATGGTAATAATTACATGATCTTTAGAAGTGTTATATCATTCAGTTGAATTGACCCTTCTTTCAGTATTAAATTCCCCTCTTTAGCTTTCAAAATGTTTTGTCCTACACTCTGCTTTGCCTCACTGGCTTTTTTCATTTGTGCTTTTATGTTACATATCTCTTCATTTTTTTGCATTTAAGTTTCTGTGCCTCTTTAAGCACATAGTTCTAGGTTTTGGTACTGTTAGCCAGTGTGACAAGCTCAATATTTATGTAGAGTATGTAGGCTAGTACTTTTCATATAAGTACTGATATAATTTAATTTCTTTTCTTTTTGAGTTAATCTAGTATGCTGTAGTTTCCTTTTTATATCTTTGTCCAAAGAAACATTTTAATAATTTTTACTTTATTACTTGTGGTCAGACAATTAGCTCTAATTTTGTTAATTTCTTCATATCATTTTGGCTAAAGAATAGAGCATAAACCATTATTAATTTTTTTAATCATTCAGGTGTTTAGTACTTGATCAATCCTAGACAATGTTCAATGGATAATGAATTGTGGTCAAATCTCCTATAATACTATTTACTTTACTTTGTCTCTGAATCTGTCAAATTCTTAGGGAGACACATTAAATTCATTACTATAAACATCTTGCACATTTAGAATTTTTTATTATCAATACTTCTTTGTTTATGAAATTCATATATTTGTAGGAAACTTTAACATTTTAAAATTAATAACATCCATTCTGAGACTGCTATTTTCCCCAAATAATTTATGTGAGATCCCCTTAAAAGTTCTTTCTAGCTACCATATAAACTTTCTGTGGACTACCTGGTCCAATTGTATTCTATTTAGTAGATCTTCTTTAGGCTTTGTGGGACTATGTCTTAATTACAGTAAAGATAAGTTATTATAAGTAATATAAGTAATATGAATAATAAATTATTAGTTTTGGCTCTTTATTTTGCATTTATGAGGACTTTCAGATGGAAGAAATATAAAACTGGATTTTTAGGACAACCACTTGGGAAGTTTTGGTAGCATTTTTATTAACATTCCTCATTGTCCTTGTGACATGGTAGGCAGTGAATATATATTTAGATTGACTAACTTGATTAACATTGTTATCTTGTGATATTGTTTTCTAAGATGTCTTTACATGTTTAGAGGTTATGAGTTATTTTTCTGGAGTTGTTTTGAAAAGTTGTTAAAATTAGACAATAAATTGAATGAAAAAAATGATCATTACTATTTATTACCTAATATGTACCAGGCAAAGTACTAAATATTTGACTTAATAATTCTCATTTAAATCTTGTATTGTATGAAGTTGTTTCTGTTACATTCATTTTTATTTTATCAGCAGAAAAACTTAAAATCAGAGAGGCTAGATATCTTACCTAATACCCACAATTTTTTCAGGCAGCAAGTCCAAATCCAGGTTTGTCTCTTTCCAGAGCTCACACTCTTAGTAATTGTGTTATATAGCTAGTTAGAGACAATTAGTGTTTTTAGTCTTTCAGGCACTGTCATGTATATTTTGAAAACAAATTTACAAGATAGTTGTAAAGTAGAGAAAAGTGTATTATGACAGTTCATGATTTAGAGAATCAGTAGTGGCTGAAAATATTCCTTCCTGACACTATTCATTTGTTTATCCATTCAAACAATAATCATCCTTTGTCTCTTATTCTGAAAGGCAACAGTCTGAGTGCTGAGAAGAATAGAAAAAAAGAGTTGCATTCATAATTTTGCTTTCAGAAGCTTATAGATTATTAGGGGAACTACTATATAGCCTAATACAACTATGTAACTGTACTATAGTTTATGGAAGGGAGGGACACTACTTCTTTGATTACAGAGTCCCTTTTCCAGTAAGCATTGAGTTCTACTCAAATTTTGCTAGGTAATATTTTCCAAGATTGGCTAGTAATCCCTGGTTATCAATTTAGTTTCCTATCACAATTTGTATCTTTGCTACCATATTGTGTCTGCTTTATAACTATTTAATAATGTCCTCCAGTTCTCATTTCTTACATATTAAAATTTTGAATACAGCATTAAAATTTTGAATACAGCATTAAAATTTTGAAGAATATTTTATTTCCTTTGAAAAATATATTAATATCAATATGTATTTTTAATAATTAGACTCTGATTTTTAAATAATGAGTTATTATTGGATCTCATAGTTTCCTATAGTCAAAGCAGACAAATGTATTTTTTCAGTTCACTGATCTTAATCTATTTGCAAAAGCTGGAGGATTCATATTGCTGAGGTATGCCATCTGTGCAAGGAGAAAATCGTCTTGTGGGCAAATCATAACAGCCATCAAAGATGAATCCTATTCTATTTATTTTTCTAGCATGTGAGAGCACCTTCTCTGTTTATGTCACTATATTCTTCTTTAAATGGCAATATTAATCGTACTGTCTTCCCTTATTTCAAAGAATTTCAGAAAGTCCCTTGTGCTAACAATGAGGTAGCAAAACCAACTAATTAGGGCAAATTACAAAACAAATGTATTAAACACAAATTAGTATGTCTCCAAGTTTGCCATCCCCTAAATATGAATATTGGATGCTAAGAATCTTATATCTTTCATAACCACATTCAGCACTAGGAGAAAGGCATATGATAAAATAACATATGAGAGATGAATGCCAATTACCACTCAAAGGACCAAACATAAGTTTTCAGAAAGAATATAATATACAATCAGGAAACTAGAACAAAATTGTGTTTTCATTGTAGAGAAACAATTTAAATCTTGCTACATTTACACATGTTGATGGAAAAACATGTAGCTGAATGACTGTCAGTACAGATGGATCTGTCTATAAATGGATAAATTTTGGAAGGGTTTTAATGATCCACTCTACATTTCTTTTAATGAGCTACATCAGTGTGTTTACCTCAACAATGTAATGAATTCAGAGAATTTTGAACTTGAATCCTTATTTTTGTCTCTTGTGCTTATGTGTAAAATTATATAATTTATGTATCTATGGGAAAAGGATATATGTTGCTACCAATTTTTAATGAATATAGTGAAATAAAACTGCAGTAAATATCATACAAGTAAATTACTGACTTTATATCCATGGTGTTACTCATGACGCTTCAGGATATTAAAATATCAAGACTTCTGCAGTTTAAAAGGTCATATAATGCTACTTGCCTTGGGTTGTTTTGATGCATGTTTGTTGTTTATACCTCTTTGAGATTTAATATCTACAATTGTATGTGAAAAATCACTTAAAAATTCAGATAATGTTACTAACTATAATAACTGTACTTATTTTGGGGCATATAAATCTAGAATGCCCAGGTCATTTCATATAAAATTCCTGATGGTTTAAATTAAGCAGTCTGGATTTTTGATCCACAATGATGCCTGGACTACTAAATAATCATTTTTACTAATTTATTGCCTTTGTCAATGTACTCAGGCACAACTGTAACAGGCAATATAAACAAAGGCAATTACTGAAAATAACAAAACTGTATGAGAAGAAATTTTAGTATTAAAAAACATCATATTTTGTTTCAGGTGCATGACTTTGGGTGGTTGTTAATGCTCAGTAGGGTTATACATCTTTATTAGATGTTTTATTTCTGCAGCAATATGTGAATGGGTGAGGGTTTCAACAATGCCAATTAATTTACTATAGATAGCAACTATTGCTATGGGTAATGGTTGAAAATTCAAAAATGAAGTGTGAATAATGAGTTTAAAGGGATTTCATATCAGAGGGTGAGTGAAAACTAAGCTGACTACCAGAACCTGTGGGCATGCAAGCATCCCTTTTTGACTCTCATCTGTTTCATAGATATTATCAAATGTGTTTCCATAGAGTATAACAAATTATTTTTATCCTTATCCAAGATAGAGGAAATGAGTAGGTTATTTCAACCCTCTCTGTTTCAAACTTTTATAGTGGTTTGAAGACTGAAAATGTATCTTAAATTACAATTCCATCATAGAGAGATAAGAAAGCAAAAGGGCTAGTCAAGCATTCAAAGTTCTTAGTTGAGGTCCTTAGAAAGAGATGATGACAGTAGGAAAAACTTATTCTCTGCCACCTTAATACAATGTTATTTCTCATAATAGTAGAAAATGTGATAGGTGTCAATCCAAAAAGCTTTTAGATTAGATCCCAAACCCAAGTTATAGCCAGTATCTGATCAGCCATAAATATACAGTGCTGATTTATTTGTATTTTCCTCTGGTGCAGAGGCAGACTTACTTCCTTTTTCTTCTCTCATCCATTGTATGTCCCTTCATTGTCCAAACTATCAGTTTTATCAGTGGCTTCACATGACATACTTTTTGCAAGTCAACAATCCATGAACTGAGCAGATCTATCAGTTAAGAAATTATGCGTGACTCAAATTGATGATAGAGTTAAATTTTCCAAGCATCCACATTGATCTCCTCTGACTATGAATCATTTTGATGCCAAATATGTATGTGGGTGTTTCAGTTACATTACAAGCTAAAAATTTGACTTTTCTCAAAGAGATTTGTGTTCAACTAACTATGCAAGTTGACTTGAAGGGACTCTTCTTAAGAAATTGATAAGTTAATATAGATTTTGGAAACTTGCATATTTGAAATAAAGGCAAAGTTTTTCATTGTCATTTATGTTGAGAATTTAGAGAAATAGTATTGCAGTGAAGCGTGTTTTTTTTAACATGCTTAATTATAGTATGTAATAGAACTAACAGACACACAATGGCATCCAACTGCTTTACACATCTATCAATAGAAAAGGGACATCTTCAATTATTAGGACTGCTTCTTTATGAAAATATTAACATCATAATCAGTGAGTATTCTTTAGCCTCATGAACTGAGGGTTTTATTAAATTTTGAAACTGATTTTATAATGATAAACCTAAAAGTTCTACAGAGATCCCCATTTCAGTATAGATTTAATTTTTATCTATATTACATTTTTATCTGACTTCTGAGATTCTTATTTGATCTGCCCTTTTTTTGGCCACTATAAACATAATTTGTTTCTTTCCTGCGATTTGAAATAAAAACCAAAATATTCAGTTTATCTCACTATCACTCTCTGCCTTGTATTGCTTTTTTAGAATTCCACATGTGCATATCTTGTTCCTTTGAACCATCTGTTTATGAGGAACATGAATCATGGCATTAGGTGATATTTCAGTTTCCTCTTAGTGCTGTCACAAACTACCACAAAGTTAAAAATACGAGTGCATTCACCTGCAGTCTTACTGGGCTAAAATTCACATGTCAGCAGAGCTGCTTTCCTCTGGTCACTCGAGGGTATGATCCATTTTTTTGCCTTTTCCAGCTTCTAGAAGGTGCTCACATTCCTTTGTTCCTGGCCCCATTTCAGCAGTTGCATCTCTCCAACCTCTGGCTCCCTGTCACACTGTCTTCTCTAAATCAGATTCTCCTGCTTCCCTCTTCTAAGGGTCTTTGTGATTACAATGGGGTCACCCAGATTATCTAAGGCAATCTCATCTCAAAATCCTTCAGCTGATTACCTTTGCAAAATCTCTATTGTTAGGTAATATAACATTTCACAGGTTTTAGGAATTAGGATATGAATATATTTGGGTTAGGGGGGCATTGTTTTTACTTAACACAGAGAAACAGTCACATCGAAGGGTTCCACATTTTTTAAATGATTGAATCAAAGGTTTTCAATTTTATGCATATATTTGTCTTATTTTATACAGGCTTACAATATGAATTTTGAATTTTTGGAATTTCTTGGCTCACTTCCTTGTTTCTTTATATTTTTAATGTTATGTATTTATTTGTTGGTGGTGGTGGTTTTAATTTTGTTGATCTTCTCTAGAGCCTGACACTTACTAGTTTGGAGGAGGAAACAACAGAGTTAGTCAAGACTCTTTAATATTAGGAGAATAAATTATCCGTAAACATTTTAGAGATTAACAGCATTTTACCTAATTTTCACAATTAGCCTTTGGTAACCGTGGTGAGAAATGAGAATTATGTGCAGCTTAGTTGTATTCTTTTCTTAAGAAATTCTTCTGAGTTGTGTCACTTATTGTGATGATCTTTTCTTTCTTTTGTTTTAAAGGATATGGCTACTTCTCAAGTAATTACTTTTCCCTACACTTAAAGCCATAAAATTTCCTGGAAAGTGTTATTGTCTATAATGACATTTCTGTGGGGGTTCTTGAAAAGGTTGGCAGTAATTAATGAAAGAAAGATATTTAATCCAGTGTTTGCTTCATTGTTCATAGAGCTGAGAAAACTGGATGTCTTCATCACCTCAAGAGAAGAGAACGGTGCTTCTCTGTGGGCTTCCATCATGTCCAGTCCATAGCCTAAATAATGAGAATTATAAATGATTATAAGAGAAATAACCCAATAAGCCAATTGCTCCCAGGGGAAAATTTAATTTTGGGTATATGTTTACCTATACAGGTTTTCTACATCTTATCTTTAGATACTAAGATCGGAGGAAGCAAGTAAACTGGTATTTATTTTGTGCCTATTGTCATAACAGATAATGTTTAGTAAACTTTTCCTATGTTTTGGACACTTAATGTTTCACATTATATATGCATTTTATCCTCAGAGCAATGCCATGAGACAGAAACTTTTAGTGCTCTCACTTTGTAGACACAAAGGTCAAACTGCTTTCCAAAAGTTATATTAATGGCCAGTGTATGTGAAGTTTGTGATTTGAATCCAGACAATCTGTCTTTTGAGTCCATATTCTTACCTGCTGTGTGAATCTTGCCTTTAGAGGTCACACATGGGGCCAAGTGCATTCAGCTCTATACTGTCATTCAGGCATCATAGTAATAAACATAAATGCTCCCAATTTCCAAAGTTTAAAACTACTACATTTCAAAATAAAAGGGAAAAAAGACAGCCTGTGATATACTTCAGAAATATGCTAAGTGACTTAACACCACAAGCTCGGGGCATTTATTCAAGTTTGCAATCATTCCAAACTACTCAATAATAAAATTCTGAACTAAGTCCTCTGAGTGATATAAAGGTGAATTAGAGATGGCCATTAACTCAAATGAGCAAATGTTCTACTAGGTCTCTTATTACTCATGAGAACTTCTGTAACAATGTACAAAATGATTTTTATAGCAGTGTTTTTAACCCTCCTTTCTCCATTACTACTGTCTCATTCTTACCAGTTCCAATGGCAAATCCTCATCTGAGGCACAAAGGCTCAAAGAAATCTATTCCAAACCCATAGGACCATCACCATAAAGCAGTTCTTGCTACAGAGTAGACATACCTAACTCCTATGTAGGAAGTTTAACATCTCCTTATTCTTTACCTTTGTACCTGAGTCCTTTTATTGATCTACTTGCATGTAAGTTCCTGTAGACTAGGAACCAGCTTCAATTGTCCCAGCACCCCAACCTAGAGATAGCTGTTTTGATATACAAATACAGCCTGGTGTCTGGAATCTGACTACTTGCTGACAATAAATTTGATGATGTTGTCTTCCTGCTTACTATCCTTCCTTTCTGAGTAGCATCCACTCCTTTTTATTGACATCTTTTGGCTAGATCAATTGAATTCAGCTTAACAGAAATGTATTGAATGTAAAATGACTTTACTATTCAGTCTCTGCAGTTAAGTCTTGACTTGAGTGATTTCTAGCTGTGTAGCTCTGAGGCAATTACTAACTTTTTGGTTCTATTTTGCTCATCTCTAAATAATAGCAATAATAATAACAACAACAATAAACATATTTGAGCTTTTCTATGTGCCAGAAATATAAGCAAAATATGAGAAAATCAAGAACATAAATGACAAAATAAATGGTGGTGTCAAAATCCATAAAACTATAAAGAAATAAAAAGGCTACAGATTCATGCATATAACCATTCGGTTTCTCTGCTTGGGATTTTGTATTAGAGGTGTCATGTATTGGAGGTCTGGCATGATACCCAATGTAATACGACTGATATCTGACAAGATTACAGGGAAGAACTGAGTGAATTCTTAACTCCTGGATGCTGTAGATGTGAGGAAAACCATGGACAAGTGTAATTTGATCAAGGGACTTCTGAAAAAAGGAGCCAGGCACAGAAGCCAAGTTGAGTTACCTAGGAAGGCAGGTGAGATAACTGGAAATTGCACCTGGGGAAGCAATCATTAGAGCCATTTAGTTATGAAGAGTGACACCTCTTGTCTCAAGCTATTTGTAATGAGCCTGGAGCCTAGGGTGTCTGTGCCTCCTTTGTAGCAGTGCTTTACAGGTGCTGCCCAGCACCTAACAGGAAGAACAACATCTCTAAAATCCTGGGTCCATTGCAGTGTCAGAAAGTCACATAATTACAGAAAGTTCTCTATTTTCCTTCTACACCAGCCTCAATTTCTACATTAGGGCACATTTCATTCTAAAGTACCAAATGTTTCAAATTTTAATACGCAACATGAATAAAGGGGAAAAATTATCTGTGTGCTGCCCTTCTATTGAGATATATTCTCTTATCAAATAAAGTTTAATTTCCACATTGATCATCAGATTGAAGAAAGGTAAATTTCTGTTTTTTTTCTTGATAACATTAAGGAAAATATTTCCTGAAGCAGAAATTGAGGTCATGATTTTGCACATATCTTGCAATGGCTTCAGTTGCACTTGATGGAAGCAAAGTGAGAATCTTAATTAACTCTTGGAAGATAAAAGGTCCTATTATTCCTCAAAGACAAGGATATCAATTTTAGACTAGGAAAAAGGGCTGTTTCTTTTTCTTTTAGGAAGGAAGATGTAGGAGATTCAAAGTGTAGGTGTGTGTGTGTGTGTGTGTGTGTGTGTAGGGAGACCAGAGGGAGTATAAGGGAGAGTTCTAGAGTCCTTCTCAACTGTAATCATTAGTAGACTCCAAATGAACCAACTTCTATATACTACTCTCTTTTATTCCTGAAAGCTATTCTAGATTATATAATTCAGTGAGCTTTCTCCAAGGCCATAGGTTCATCAAAAAATCAAGGAAAATTTCAATGCAGAAACTGGATTGCTATACATATTAGAAGTGATTAGCTGCATTCATGAATCTATAATCACACCTGCAAATGAGGAAGGAATCTATAGAAATAGGAAGCATTTCCAAAGCCATGAATATGCATGCAACGTGTGCTGCCAAAAATATCATAATAAAAATAGTTTGTAAGTATCCAGGATCCAGTATTACTACTTTTATTTTCCAGATGTCAGAAACCAGCCATTTTGACTAAAACGCATAATAAACATGAAGCTCATTATTTAGAAGTCATTGTTCATGGTGCTCACTGCAGAAAAACCAATTTTATGTGTGTTAGAGAAGCATAGCTGATTCTGAGTAGTGGTTTGAAGGGTACCAGGAAAGTTCCATGCCCACCTCTCCCCACAAAAGAATGTTTGTATGTTGGCTGGTGCCTGGACAGCATTCATTAAAACTTTACTTTTAACTTATTGAGGCTTTGTTCATAAATGCAATTTAAAAAGATGGACAAAATCATACCCGCACATTAAAAAAACAAAACAAAAACACCATGAGTCTTTTAGTCATACAAAATTTGAGTCAGATTTTTTTAAGGAATATTTTCAACAAAGAAACCATGAGGCCTTTAAGGTGTTGTGGGTATGGCTAAATATATGTTGGGATATTGTAATTCGTCCAGTTAAATGTATTATTAATACCTGCACACAAACAGCACTTTCTGATTCTCTAACCCTCTATTCATTTGACTGCTTTTGCATCTTCATTATTTCATTAATAACAGTAACTGAAAATTATGGGTGTTTGAAGTTTACTCAGAAACAAACAAGTACATACTTAAGGCTTCAGAGATGTTGGAAAGTTAATTTTCTTTCCCCCTAATCACATTGTTTTTATTTGTCCAGGTTTAAAGCTTAAATTACCATCTTCTTTGTGAATCATACTTTGATGCCATTGATACTCACTAGTGTTACAAACCTCTGGGGGTCGTGGATAGAAATGGCAGTCTTACATACATGCAGTTTTGTTAAACACTGGTTAACCAAGTAAATATGTGCCAAAGGGGAGCATCCTTTAGAAATGGCTGTTTCATTAAAATCCATACTTTGTATTCTAATAGATCACTTTGCTATCTGGAGAAGACATACTAATTAAAACAAGAACTATTTTTTCCCTTAACAAGTTCGATGTCTTTTTTGAAAAATTGATTTTCTGTGGCAAGCCTTCATGTCATTTTTCCTAATTAGAAGAGAAGTTGAATGATAACAAAATGGGATCCTAACAATGCTACTATTGAGTTAGTAGTTCAGTCTTAGAATATGATGTAATAGAATATGAGAATGAGGAGAAACTTTAAATAAATATATTTTTAAAGATGTGCTCTAGACTAGTGCTGTGTTAGCTGCTAACTGTTCATTCTGGAAGGTAAGAATTCTTTGTCCTTTTACATTTCAGAATCTAGAAAGGGAAACCAGCAAATAACCAGGCAACAGATAATATAATATGGTACTTAATGTAAGGAAATTAAAGGTACTATGGTAACATATGCTGGGGGACACTTAAACCAGTCTTGTGAGTAAAGAGTAGTAAAGGATGATTTCACAGAGGACATTACTTTAAATTGCAAACTGTGTAATAAACTGAAAACATCAATAAGAGAAAAGACAGGGTAGAATGTTCCAAGTATAGAAACAGCATAGGCAAGGCCTAAATGTGAGAGAAATCATATTTAGGGAAACTCAAATGAATTCTCAGGTGAGGAGGGTAGAATCAGAGTAGAGTCAGAAGGAAAAAGACTGGATCATATAATGTGGATCTTTTTAAGCCAAATCAAAGGTTTGGACCTCAACTTTGGATCAGTGGAGAGCATTGCAGGATCTTATCCCAAGGCTAGATGTGTTGCCTTAGCTACACTGAGGCCAAAGGTATGACTCCTGTCTGCAATTTAGAGCTTAGCAATCAATACTCAACAAAAGAGTTTTTCTTTTGCTCTTTCTTTTCCTCTTGCTCTTCTACTTTTCTCCTGTCTTTTGGTATTGCTATCATTTTTTTTTCTCTCTCACAGAATTATTGACAGTTTCTGAACAGGTAAGTTAAAACAATAGGTATATATGTCCAGGCATTGATCTAGATCATAATACATGTCAATGTAATGACAAATGCAAATATCTCAATGGCTGCAACTGAACTAAATACAGTAGTGAATAAAAGATGATTAAGATATTAAATCTTTCAGACATAATTTAACATGTAGATATTTGACTTGATTTAGATACTGGCTACACACTAAAACTTACATTGGTAGAAGCTATAGGGATAGGGATAAATTTTGATAGGGATAAATTATCGAGAAGTCAAATTTTAATTATGACTACATAAGAAAATGAACTTTGATTAAATATATTGTGGTAAAATAAAAAGGAAAAAATGGGAATTGTTTAACAGTACTTAAGATATTGAAAGTTAAATTATCTCAATGAGTTAATTACTAAAATACTCAATAAAATTCATCACTCTCTGTAAGAGTTCAGTAAAAATGTTTGCATTTTCTACTTCTGGACAAATTGGGGCTAGATTGATCTCCCTACCTGAAACAAAAAAAGCATGAAACAATGTTAAGAAACTGGGCATCAGGCAATAAATGACAATGATTACTAGAGATGGAAAACAAATCAGATGAATGCAGTGGTTACTGCTAGGAGATGGTTTCCAGGATAAGGAACAGAGAATAACTCATGTAGAGTGTATAGCAGATTCCTTGAAATGGAGCTGAAAGTCTGGAGAGATCAAGGAAGCTTGAGTTTGAAGGACAAAACACCTAAAAAGAAACAGCTACATAAAAAGAAAACTTGGGAGATATGAAAAAGATCCCTTTCAAACAGTCCCCTGAGTGCTAACATGCACATAGATGTAAAGAACCTACCAGGGTCCAAGAAAGCAACCTCACAGAAGGATAACAGATAATAGTACCTGGTATTAACACAAAGTTTGGAATACTGCATGTTCCACAAGACAAGAGTGAAAATTTCGTGATTCATAAGACATTGGATAGAGTCTTTAAATGGATCCTGCCTCAGTAGTAGGGAATAATTAGATTGAGATTGAGCACTAGTTTCTATCAATCCTAAATGTGAGCCCTGGAAGAATGAAAATGCTTAAACCATGTTTCAGAACAAATTTACAACAGTACTCATGAAAATATTCAGTAAAACTTAAGATGTGTGTCATTGCAATAAAAAATTACCAATCAGAAATGTGGAAAAATACTTCCCACAATGCAGAGAAAGTCCTATTTACACTGCTCTAGAACTAATACGGGTGTTACAACAAGTAGGCAAGGACATTAAAACAGCTATTATTATACTTTGCATGCTTAGGAAGTTAAGTGTATATGTGGAAGATATACAAAAGAACCAAAAATCTATTGTTTATAGATGTAATTTGGTAATCAATAATGAAAATATCTCTGAAAACTCCCCAAATATCTAGAAACTAAACAATGCATTTCTCTACAACAAAAGGTCAAAAAACAAAATGAAAGGGAAATCAGGAAATATTTTGTACACAACAAAAATGAAAAAATTACATATAAAATGTGAGATACAAGTAAAGCAGTACATAGGGGAAACTTTATATCATTAAATACCTACTTAAGGGAAAATCTCAAATTAATAATGTCAGTTTCACCCAGTCACCCCCCAAAAAAACCCTAAAACTAGAAGATATAAGCAAACCTAAAGTAAATAGGAGGAAAGAGTAATAAAGATCAGACTGAATAAATTAAACAAATGGAAACAAACAAATATGAAAATAAGAGCTAGTTTATTGAAAAGATTGGTGAAGTTGATAAACCTCTAGCCAAACTGACAAGAAAAAATAAAAGGTAGAGGAAACAAATTTCCAATATCAGGAATAAGAAAGGTGAGATGATTATATATATTCTATAAATATTAAATGGATACAAGGCAATATTATGAATGACCTTATTCCTTTGAATTTGTCAACATAGATAAAAATGAACAAACTTCATGAAAGACACAAACCACCAAAGGTTATTCAAGAAGAAACAGGTAACCTGAATATTTGAATATCTATCAAAAAGTTTGAAACTGTAGTTGAAAACATTTTTTGCAAATAAAAATTTAGTTTCAAATTGCTTAACTTATAAATTTGAAGAAATAGTATCGATTCTATACCAACTCTGGTGGAAATTCAAAAGAGGAGATGCCTTCATTGTATACTCAGAATTACCCTGATAAATAATCTTATGAAGACATTACAAAAAAATAAAACTGCATAATCAATGTCCCACATGAACACAGATGCAAAGATTCTAAAGGTAAATTTTATAAAGTGAATCCAAAATACATTTTAAAAAAGAGATAAGACTAAAATACATAAAATTTTAAAAAGAATAATATATAAAAGAGAATAAAAAGGAATAACTAGACAAACATTTGTCCCAAGAATGGAATGTTGATTTAGCCCTCAAAAGGCAAATGTGGAGAGCCACACTGTTTTGTTTTGTTTTAAATTGAAGTATAGTTGATATACAATCTTTTATCAGTTTCAGGTATACACCACAATGGTTCAACAGTTATTCATATTATAAAATTCTCACCCCAACTAGTGCAGCTGCTACCTGTCAACACAGGAAGATATTACAGAATCATAGGCTATATTCTTCATGCTGTACTACCATCCCTTTGACCAACTATATTATGACTAAGAGTTTTTGTGCCCCTTTATTCCCCTCACCCTCTCTACCCACCCATCCCAACCCCTCCCCCATGGTAACCCCAGTACCTTCTCAGTGTTTATGAGTCTACTGCTATTTTGTTCATTTTGTTTTGTTTTGCTTTTATATTCCACAAATAAGTAAAATCACATGGTATTTGTCTTTCTCCACCTGGCTTATTTCACTTAGCTAAATACCCTCAAATTCCTTCCATGTTGTTGCAAATGGCATGATTTCTTTCTTTTTATGGCTGAATAATATTACATTATATATATGCAGCACACCTCCTTTATCCACTTATTTACTGATGGACATTTTCGTTATGTATCTTGGCTATCGTAAGTAATGCAGCAATAAACATAGGGGTGCATATATCTTTTCAAATCAGGTATTTTGTTTTCTTTGGACAAATTCCTAGAAGTAGAGTTACTGGGTTGTATTTTATTCCCATTTTTACTCATTTGACTAAATACTGCTTTCCTCAGTTTCCCCCCATACTACTTTCCACAGTGGCTGAACCAATTTATATTCCCCACAGTGTAGGAAGGTACACTTTTCTTCACAACATCACCGACACTGGTTATTTCTTGTCTTTTGGGTAGAGGCCCTTGTAACTGGTGTGAGGTGATAATTCATTGCAATTTTGATTTTCATTTCCTTGATGATTAGCAGTGTAGAGCATCTTCATGTGCTTGTTGACCATCTGTATTTCTTCTTTGGAGAAATGTCTGTTCAGGTCAAGAGGTACTCCTTGAAATGCCACCTCATGAGTAGCTCTATGGACTTGATCCCCAATAAAACAATCACAACTCATGGAATTACAATAAAAAATAATTTAATACCATTTATACTTGTATCACAGTCAAAACACTTAGGTATAAATCTATCAAAATATACACATTGATATGAGAAAACTGTAAAACTCTGATGAACTAAATCTAAGATAGAAATAAATCAAGAGGTATTCCATGTTAATGGACAGGAAGGTTCAATATTGTTAAGATGTCAGTTCTTCCCTACTTTATAGATTTAATACAATATCAGTCCAAATCTCAGTAAATTATTTTGAGAATATAGACAAATTAATTCTAATCATCATTTGAGAGTAAAAGACTCAGAATATTCAATATAATATGAAATGAAGATAAACAAGGTTGGGGGAGCTGACACACTCCAAGATTTACTATTTAGATATAGTAATCAGACAGTGTGGGTAGAAATAATAGAAAAATGGATCAATGGAACAGAATAAAGAGCCCAGAAATATACTTGCACAAATATAGTTAACTGAATTTTGACAGAGGAGCTAAGATAATTTAATGCAGAAAGGATAAAGTTAAATCTACTTCCAAATTAACTACAGTGTAAAATTTACACTGAAAACTATAAAACACTGTTGAAATAAATACTAAAATTTATATAGAAATGTGGAGAAACTCAGGTAACACAGCTTTATAAAATAATAACACTGTGAAAGAACTATGTACTGTGAAAGAGTACATAACTTCAATACTTATTTTAAATGAATAAACATTTTAAGTGTTGGAAAAGATGTGAAGGAATTTTAACTCTCATGGACTGCTGATGAGAATTAAAATTATATATATGTCAGAAAAAAATTGGGCAGATTCTTATAAAGTATATTTTTACTGTATGATCCAGCCAGGTCACTTCTAAGTATTTAGCCAAGAGAAATGAAAACATATGCACATACCAAGGCTTGTACATTAATAATCAAGGCATATTTGTAATAGCCAAATCAGTGACAATTCAAATGTACAACAGGAGAATGGATAAACAAATCATAGTAAATTCATATGATAGATTATTACTCAGTAATAAAAAGGAATAAACTACTGATATACATAGTAGCATGTATGTATCTCAAAGTATTTATTTTGTGTGAAATGAGCACAACCATAGAAAAACAGTATATACCATTATACATAATTTGAGAAAATTTGAACTAATCAGGAATGACATAAAAGAAATTAATAATAGTTGCTGTGCCATGGTGCGAGAAGGGCAAGGGTAGAGATGTACTGGAGTTTAGGATTACAAAGAAGCATGAAATTTTTGAAGATGATAGATATGTTCATATGTTTATTGTTGAGATGGTGTCACAGATGTATATACATGTCAGATCTATCAATTTGTACACATTAAATATGTGCATTTTATTATATAGCAACTATATACCTCAGTATAGTTGTTCAAAAGCATTTGCATTTAACACAGCCTCACAGGTGAAAACAATGGAGTAAAATATGACCATTGTTAAATTGGGGAATTCATATATCTACTGAGTCATTTCTGAAGGACAGGAGTGGCATGATCAGAGTTACGCTTTAGAAAGATTTTTCCCTATTTTTAAGGCAAGACTAGTTATAGAGATCACTGCAAAGGCTCTTGCACTGAAATTCAGCTAAGAAAATTGTGCATTGAATTAGTGATATTTTTTAGGGGTTTAGAGAAATGTGAATGCTATCCACAGATGTTTAGAGTGGAAAAAATAGACAAGGTATAGTGACTGATGTGTGGGTAATGGATGTGAAAGATTCAAAGACCTAGGATTTTCATTTGGGAAACTGAGCAGGTGATGCCATGCATTAAAGACCTTGTTGCTTTTACAGAAAATTATTGTTTCAATTTAATCAAGGAAATGAAGAGAATTTAGTGACAATTCTGGAGGATCAATGTAATGTGTGAAACTGTAGGACATATACATTAGTAGAAAGGTTGACACAGATGAGGATAGATAACCATAGATAATCATACTGTGGATTATGAACAAGATAACATGGATATGAGACATGTAGGGTTTGTTTACTACAAGACTTCCCAACAATCACCTCACGATCCCCAGTAGTATTGAAATAGGGAGTCAAAAAGTTGGCTGTCTAGTCTAGGTGCTTGTACATCATCTAATACATATCTTATCAAGTGTAGGCATCTGCTCCTATGCGGTTATTACACTTCTGCTTGAAAATACACAGTGGCAGGAACAACTCTATTGGAACAGCAATTTGCCTCAGTTGAAAATAATTGTTGAAAGATCCAATTTTATATTCAATTCCAAATACACCCCCTCATTTATTCAATCAGGATTTTATGACAGTTCTATTATACTGAAGTACTATACAAAACACTTTAAGTAAGGAATAAGAAACTTTACTTATACTTCACTGAGTCATAGACTACTGAATTACTTACTGATTCTTCTTTGTCCATCCAAGAACAAATTTAGGGTATATTTATTCTACATATCAATTATGCAAGTATTTTTAAACATTGCTCAAAAATATTCAATCTCAACATTTTTAACAATAAAAGTTATTATTTAAAAAAAGCCCTTCTAGTTCTACTTCGACTAAATCTTTTCAGTTTCACAACTTTTCTTGAAACACCATATCTAAGTTCAACCTGGTATTTATTATATGGGTATAATTCAGTTTATTAATGTCCTCCTAAAGTGTGTCATGAAGACCTGATTACAAATTTAAATAGAACTTGCAAATATTAATGTAACCTAACAAAGATATAAAAATCAACAATAAAATATCAGCAAATCTAATCAATAGCATATAAAAAAATGGTATACCAGGATTAAGTGTAATTTATACTGCATGTGCAAGGCTGGTTCAACATTCAAAAATCAATTAATGTAATCTATCACAGTAATAGGCTAAAGAAGAAAAGTCACATGATCATACCAGTACATGCAGAAAAAGCACTTGACAAGATTCACACCCATTCATTATAAAAACTCCCAGTGAACCTGGAATGGAGGTGTTTTCCTCACCTTCATAAAGTATACAAAAAAAAAGTCTATAGTTAACTTCAACTTGGTGGTGAGAAAGTTGAAGCTTCTCACTTAAATCTGGAACAAGACAAAGATGTCACCTTTCACCACTGTTTTTCAACAGGGAAGCAGAAATAAAAACTAATGCAATAAGACAAGAAAAATAAGTAAGAGGCATAGAGTTTGGGAAGGAAGAAATAAAACAATCTTACTTCACAAACAACATGATTATGCAGAAAATATGAAATAATTAGTATAAAGACTTGGAATGAGTAAATGATTGATGATTGTAGCAAAATTGCAGGATATAATGTTAATATACAATAGTATTTATGACCCATGAAATAAAGAATTGATAAGACAGGCTTCACTGAAATTTAAAATTTTTGCTAAGTGAAAGACATCTTTTGAAAAGACACCACATTCTGGGGGAAAATATTTGCAAAATAAATTTGGATAAAAGACTTTTATCCAAAATTGATAATAATTGGCAGAAAAGTCACATGGATCCACCAACTAGTGTGAGGACAAAGGAAGGGCCTAGTATAGATTCCTGACATAGTCCTGCCACCCTTATACCCTTCTCAGATTATGATATTATGCCCCTAGGGGAAGTTCCAGAGATAAGCACCAAATTAAAGAATTAAAAATGCAGATGTGACGATCCCTATTTGATTCCCATTCTCTCTTCATGTTTGGCCTGTGACTAAGCCAGGTATATTATGGGGATTGACTACAGGTGATCTCAAATACAATCAGAAAGTGATGCCAATCACAGCTCCAGTTCAATAATAAAATAGTAAATCTAATCAATAGCATATAAAAATAATGGTACACCAGGATCTGGTACCTGTATAGGAGTAATTAAGCATTGCCCATACTGTCCATTATCTAGTTACTGACCCAGAAAAGAAATGATTTTTCTGCTTAACCTTATTATAATAGATTATCATAAATAAAAGTAGGGAAAACAGTCTTGCCCTAGGCCATATCAGTGACCCTGATCTCTATCATAACATAGGCCAAAAAGATATTCAGCTCCATTAGATCCTACAGAACATCATGCTCACCCATTGCATTGATAATATTATGCTAATAAAACCTAGTAAATAAGAAGCAGCAAGAACTATATGTGCCTTAGGAACCCATCCCATAAGTGAAGTTTCAACTTGTCTAGTTATCAGTATGCAATAAATTACTTCAACTTTCATGTCTGACAAACAAGGAGTCAGAAGCTTACTGAACCTCATATTTTGAGGATAAGGTATACCACATTGAAAACACTGCTCTGATTTATTTACTATTTTGCTTACTAAGCTCAACAGCATTGAATTAATCCCTGAGCAAGAAAAGACTCTACTTCAGTTCTAGATGATGGTTCAAATTGCCCAGCCACTCAAAATTTATGATCTAGTAGACCCAGTGGTGTTGGAAGTATTGTGGTAGAGGGAGCAATTATATAGAAATTCCAGAAAGCTGTCATAAAAGTATAATAGCATATAGTTCTGTTTCAGAATAAAGCCATGTTTATCTACCAGTAACATTTCTCCATTTGAAATGTAGCTCTGCCTTGTTACTGGGAGTTTGTAGAGTGAACACCTGTTCATGGGATACCACAACTATGCAACTTCTATTGCACATCATGAATTGTGTGATCTGATCCACTGGACCATAAAATTGGATGTGCACAGTAGCATTCTATTGTAAAATGAAAATAGTATATTAGACTTGGCTACATAGGTCTAGGAAGGCACAAATAAACTGTATAAACAGATGGCTCAGACTCCCATGGTACCTGCTCCTCCTGCTTCACTGCCTCTCCTTAAACTACTTATATGACCTTATGGGGAATTTCCCATGACCAGTTAATGGAGTAAGAAAAATTTTGAGTCTGGGTTTCTCTTAGAACTACAAGATAGAATGATGCTGGTTAGAACTAGACTGTCACTGCTTACAACTGCACTCAGTGACAGCCCTAAAAACCGTGGTGCAGGAAATCTTTTTGATGTCTCACTTACTATAGAAGGAGAGATGGCCTGAAATATACATCTACAATGATTGATGAGGAGTGGATAATGAATTGGCTCTTACCTAAGTCTCAGACAGACTTTGAAAAAAAAAAAGATATTCTTTAAGGAGATCTGGAAAATAGGAATGTAGATGAGCATTTTAGACTAGACAGAGTATAGAGACATACATGTCCTATCTAAATTTCTACTAAGAAAAAGTCCACTTTGGTCTAAGATATCAATAATCTGGTAGACAAGAGGATCCATACTGTGCATAAGAAAGTGTTTCCCTAAATCATATTTCTTGCCTTGTAAGTCCATAAACAAAGTGGCCATGGTGGTGACTGTGTATGCACTTGACAATATAGACACCCTCAACAAATTTCATTTGAGTGCATTATCTTACAGAAGGGGAGACTAATGAGTCTCCAGTATTGAATCATTCTATAGAGTCCAGCATTTACCTGGAAAAAGGTCAATTATTTTCAATCCTTTTCATCATGGTTGAGCAGCAGTTTGTACTTGTTAGAATAATCTGGAGCACTTCTATCAAAGCCAACCCTCATAGATTTAGAGAATTCCTTATGTGTTGCTGTTTTATCTCACCTATGTCATATCTGATTAGAAAACAAACTTTACAAGAAAGGCAGTAGATAAAGTTATTCATGACCAGGATGTTCACTAGTATTATCACATGCTTAATGATTCCAAAGTAGTTGGCTTGATAGAATGAACCTCCTCAGGTATAGTGCCTGATTAGAAATAACTTTGGTATTACATACCTTAAGCAAATGGCCAAACATCTTATTCTTTTCCTTATCTTAATGGAGAAAAATAAGGCTCATACAGGTCAAATGGTTTTTATCCTGATATATATCCAGAAAATAGCATAACTGGAATATTAATCAGTATCCACAATTCCAAATTTATGATCTTTTATTATATAGTATTGAATAACTTCTTTAAAGTTTATTCAATTTACCTATTGAATTTTAACTTCCATTGCTACTTACAAAAGACCTTGTATTTCTTTCCATCAAAATAGTTATTTATTCTGCAAAAAAAAAAACCCAAAAACTCATTTTATATCTGTGAGATGTCAAGGATACAGAAATAAAATGTATAGCTCCTGCCTTCAAGAAACGCACAATGTGTAAACTGTCATCCTGCATGAGTATGAGCATACTATTTGCTTCATTCAACAAATTCTTACAATATATACCAAACATTGACTATGCAGAAGACATTGAGGTAGGTTCCAGAGGTAAACAAATGTGAAAATAATTTAAATTACTTAATTTCTTAATGTCAAGAGATAGATAAGAAGGAAAATTATAATGCAAGGTAGAGTATGATAAATTACCAAGAAGAACATAATGTGAAAATACAGAGTTTATATCAACTGTGTCACAATTCCAATTTCTAAATTTTCTGGATGAAGTTTGTCTTTTGTGTTAAGAAAGAGCATACTCATTTGATATGTCATCTCTATCATTTATAAATGGTAAAACACAACAGTGAAGAAGGCTGACATACTATATTTAAATTTTAACTTCTTGTCATTTGTCAAATAAGTTATAACAAACTAGTTTAAGTATAGGGTGATTGCATCCTTTTTTCTTTTCAAATGGAAACAATAAGAGGAATGATTGATGGGTGTTCTTTTCAAATAATAGGAAATGGAGAAACTTTAGTATGGCTCTCAAGTTTTAATACAACATAGCAGTTTAAGTCAATATAGTTAAGCTGGGTTTGTTTTTAAGTATTTTGAAAATAAAATTTGATAGGAAAATTGTGGGAGAGAAAACAGATTCCATAATCAAGAGAGAATTACATCCACATGTGGGAAAAATAATTAGCCATATTTAGGCCATTGTAGGTGGAGTTGTGGAGGAAGGAAATTGCAAACAAATGGTTTTTAAGTTGGAAGGAATATGTGTAATTTATTACTTATAGTTTAAACATTAATACCCTTGGAATCAGAATGAAAAACCCAAAGTATCAAAGCTAGACAGTTTGGCCACAAAGCCAAAATCTTAACACTGAAAACATCCTACTGAAATATTTCAAGATGAATTTTTAATTTACTCATTTTGATACCTATTTCACGAAGGAATTACTATTACAGAGATGGTAGAATGATAGCAGTTATTTGGTTTAATATTGAGTGACTAAGTATTTAATTCTCTATATTAAGCTAATCTATTCTATTCTGTATATTAAACCAGTTTTATGACTCTTTAATATCAAAGACTTTTATGCCTGTACAAGCTTACTATAAAACATTTGAATCTTTGACAATATCACTACTGATAAGAACAATTTTTGAGTTTTTTATGAATTTTAAAATAATTGCATAGGTAATGAAATCTGACTTGACATTTTTCCTAACTACATCCCTGAAACCAACCTCTATAAAAATAACTTTGGTGGAATAACTAGTTTGGTGGAATACCTATCTCAAAACAACTTATCTATATCAGATAAATCTTCACTAGGTTAAAATGTCAAACATCTCTTCAAATTGCTTAAATAATCCCAATCCCTTTCCTGGGGTGTATCCATGAAAAGAACTGTCAAGGTATTTGCAATAAACAATTTTCATATTTTAATTCAAAAGTGAATTTCAGAGTTTTTGATATTCTTAAACTTAATATTTGACTGAATATGAAAATATTCTTAACTTCTCTGTCTTTAGAATTCTCAACTGATATTTGCAAACATTTTATTAATTTTAACTTCATCAGGTGTGAAAAAAGAACCTAGTTTTTGAAAGTAACTAGATATATGCTATTACATATCAAAGTCAGCATGTTAAAAATGAACAATCTTGTTAAAAACTCGACAACATAGTTTTATATGCTAGCTTCAATATTATTGCTGTAAATGTTTTTAAGTTTGTTAAAGTTAAACTTAACTAGTAATTAATTCAAGCAATTGTCATTTTGTTAATTTCACTTATAAAGCATATGTTTGACATGAAAACATATAGATTAAAATAGTTTCTATTAACTATTTTAACTTATTAATGTAGTTAAAAAAGGAGAGAGGGAAGAAAATTGACCATCAAGCATAATAAGGCTTGAACTTATTTGATTGAATCTGACACTATTCCTAACTTTTAGAATGTGGGAAATATAAAAATTATTTAAAATACCAAATTAACTTACATGTTGACTTATAGTATAATTTCCATAATAGTTGATTGAACACATAGTATTTGTCTTTATAGAGGTATTTTTGTATCTTTATTATCCCAATAATGGCCAGGGAAAATGTGAGCAAAATGGCAGTCCTAGTCCAGGGATTGGAACTGGCAAGAAATATCTGATTAAAATAATCTAATTCCAGGTTCATTCTCTGAATTTATAATTGTGATATTTACTTATTTATTCACTTATTGACAAAATTTGTTTAGTTATCCCATAAAATAATTTTGAAAAGCTATGTACCTAATTGCACATCTCAGAATTAACATATAAAACACTCAATTAGGTTTTTAAGATTTAAATGCTACACTGCCATTGCTCTGGATAGCACAGGTAACAATACTGAATGGAATAAGAAACAATTTAAACATTGTGAGATGAAATGTGACTCATAAGAGTTGGACTATAAATGTGAAGATTTAGGAATTCTATAATAAATTGTTTTTGCATATCTTTTTATACAAATGAGTGAACCATGATAAAAACACATATCTAAAGTTTAAAATATCTCAGTAAGTACAAGCAAACTTTCTAGGTGATTAGGATATATTGTATTGTCATTTGTCAGCATGTTTTTCACTTTCTTGGTTATTCATAATATTGTGATTTATGATCTTTGGAATTTTAGATATTATGTAGTAGGCAGTCCCTCTATACCTGAGCAAAGAGTATATTTGAGGGGCTTACGAAACTGGAAACAAAAAAATGTAGGTGAGGAACTCTCAGTGAGAGGTGATGGTGAGCCTGTAGTCCAACAATAGGGTGGGACTGAACAGGACAAGATACATCTGAGAGAGCTTCGTAGAAAATAAAATTAAAAAATTCATGTTTCATGGGCGAGAGAGAAAAAGATTTAAGGACAACATCCTGGACTATTAATGGTATGTTTTTAGTATAATATATTATTTTTTAAATGTTAAACATCCATAAGAGCATAGTACAAGGAGTCAATAATTGAAAAATGAAAACAAATAATTTGGAAAATGAATAGAGTAGAATACAAAGCAGTATATGATAGTTACTATAGTAATACTTGTACAAGGATAAGCATAGAAGGGTTATAGAGATTAACAAATCAATGTGCTTTGACAAGGGATTTATTTGCATTTTGTTCAACTTTACTTTGAAGTTGTTAATTATGGGCAGAAAAAGCATGTTCACCAAGAGCAATATTAGAGTGAGGGTCTGGAATAGTAAAAAAAATATGCGAAAGTTAATCTAACTTTATTCATCTGTACAGTATTACTCTAGGCTCTTCTATATGTAAATAAACAATACATTTCTTTCAAGGGTCTTCTGTTATGTGATTAATTTCACAATACACTATAATGTGTAAAATGTTGAAATAAAAATCCATTAATAGAAATGCTCTGGTGTTTTATCACTTCCTTCCACCTCTGAGTTTCTGTTGCATATTTTTTTATTTCAATTTTTAAATAAAATATTTCCCAAATCCTAGTTTAATGCTTAGAGGCTTGCTTCATTGATTAAGGAGCTATCTCTAACCAAAAGGACACGCATGGTTTGTTTTGTTTGGAAGATGCTTTATTGCCCCATTATACAAACTCATATTGTTCAACTGACTACTCTTCCAGCTGGGGCACTGGCTATTGTTTCCTAATGAACGGTATGAACTGCCAAGGTTCTATTCATTGCTAAGGATTTCCCATTCCTTTGATAAAATATGATTTGTGCACTATGCACATCTGGCAAAATGGTTTGCAGATTTCTTTGGGGCTGAAACCCACTCATCACTGCTGTGTTGGTTTGTGTAATAACAATAACTCATTTACTTCATAGAACATCTTTCATGGTAAAGTAGTATACATTATACATCTTCCCAAAACACATTACACTTTAAAAGCAAAATAGTGAATAGTGATATGTGAATTCAGGTTAGTTGATTTTCCTAAGAGAGAACATATCCAAGGTAATAGAAAATGGGGACTCAGGTACATAAGTGTTTTCCATATGTTTGAACATACGAGGGACATCTTAATGACCATGGAATGGAACCGTGTGATTTTGAAGAACTATTTGGCGGTGATTTCACTTCAGATTTTTATTATTGAATCTTTTCTTTGGTCTTAGGCCAACCTTTCATATTACTATTACCTTTAGTGTTCACCTTTCACTTTTAACTATTTTTCTTGGGAAACTTGGCGCTCCACTTCTTACACTGTTGAAAAAATAGGTAATAAGCCACTCTTTTTTTAAAAATTTTTAATAAGGTATTATTGATATACACTCATAAAGTTTCACATGAAAAAACAATATGGTTACTACATTCACCCATATTTTCAAGTCCCCAACATACCCAATGCAGTCACTGTCCTTCAGTGCAGCGAGATACCACAGGTCCACTATTTGCCTTCTCTGTGCTACACTGTTCTCCCTATGATCCCCCACACCATGTGTACTAAACATAAAACCCCTCAATCCGCTTCTCACTTCCTCCCCACCTGCAGTTCCAGAACTCTCCCCTTTGGTAACCACTAGTTCCTTCTTGGAGACACTGAGTCTGCTGCTATTTTGTTCCTTCAGTTTTGCTTCGTTGTTATACTCCACAAATGAGGGACATCATTTGGCACTTGTCTTTCTCTGCCTGGCTTATTTCACTGAGCATAATATACTCCAGCTCCATCCATTTTGTTGCAAATGGTAGCATCTGTTTCTTTCTTATGGCTGAATACTATTCCATTGTGTATATGTACCTCCTCTTGTTTATCCATTCATCTACTGATGGACACTTAGGTTGCTTCCATATCTTGGCTATTGTAAAAACTGCTGAGATAAACATAGGGGTGCATATGTCCTTTTCAATCTGAGAAATGGTATTCTTTGGGTAAATTCCAAGGAGTAGGATTTCCAGGTCAAATGGTATTCCTATTTTGAGCCTTTTAAGGAACCTCCATATTGCTTTCCACAATGGCTGAATAAGCTTACATTCCCACCAGCAGTGTAGGAGGGTTCCCCTTTCTCGGCATCCTCACCAGCATTTGTTGTTCCTACTCTTTTTGATGCTGTCCATCCTTACTGGTATGAGGTGATATCTCACTGTGGTTTTAATTTGCATTTCCCTGATGATTAAGTGATATTGGAGCATCTTTTCATGTGCCTGTTGGCCTTCTGAATTTCTTTGGAGAACTGTCTCTTCATATCCTATACCCATTTGTTAATCGGGTTATTTGCTTTTTGGGTGTTGAGTGTAAGTACTTTATATATTTTGGATGTTAAACCCTTGTTGGATATGTCATTTACAAATATATTCTCTCATACTGTAGGATGTCTTTTTGTTCTATTGATGGTGTCCTTTGCCTTACAGAAATTTTTTAGTTTGATGTAGTCCCATGAGTTCATTTTTGCTTTTGTTTCCCTTTCTCAAGTAGATGGATGCATACAGGAAGAAATTATTCATGCTTATATTCAGGAAATTCTTGGCTATGTTGTCTTCTAAGAGTTTTATGGTTTCATGACTTAAATTCAGGTCTTTGATCCATTTTGAGTTTGCTTTTGTGTATGGGGTTAAACAATAATCCAGGTTCATTCTCTTGCATGTAGCTGTCCAGTATTGCCAACATCCACTGTTGAAGAGGCTGTCATTTTCCCATTGTATGTCCATGACTCCTTTATCATATATTAATTGACCATATATGCTTGGGTTTATATCAGGGCTCTCTAGTCTGTTCCATTGGTCTATGGATCTGTTCTTGTGCCAGTACCAAATTGTCTTGATTACTGTGGTTTGTAGTAGAGCTTGAAGTTGGGGAGCATAATCCCCCAGCTTTATTCTTCCTTCTCAGGATTGTTTTGGCTATTCGGGGTCTTTTGTGGTTCCATATGAATTTTGGATTGATTTTCTCTAGTTTGTTGAAGAATGCTGTTGGTATTTTGATAGGGATTGCAGTGAATCTGCAGATTGCTTTAGGCAGGATGGCCATTTTGATGATACTAATTCTTCCTATCCATGAGCCTGGGATGTGTTTCCATTTATTGGTAACTTCTTTATTTTTTTTATCATGAGTGTCTTGTAGCTTTCAGAGTATAGTCTTTTGCTTCCTTGGTTAGGTTTATTCCTAGGTATTTTATTCTTTTTGATGCAACTGTGAATGGAACTGTTTTCCTGATTTCTCTTTCTATTGACTCATTGTTAGTGTATAGGAATGCCACAGATTTCTGCATATTAATTTTGTATCCTGCAACTTTGCTGAATTCAGATATTAGATCTAGTAGTTTGGGAGTGGATTCTTTAGGGTTTTTATGTACAATATCATGTCATCTGCAAACAGGGATAGTTTGACTTTTTCCTTGCCAATCTGGATGCCTTTTATTCCTTTGTGTTGTCTGATTGCTGTGGCTGGACCTCCATAACTATGTTGAGTAAAAGTGAGGAGAGTGGGCATTCTTGTCTTCTTACTGATCTTAAGGAAAAGCTTTCAGCTTCTCACTGTTAAGTATAATGTTGGCTGTGGGTTTGTCATATATGGCTTTTATTATGTTGAGGCACTTGCTATCTATACCCATTTTGTTGAGAGTTTTTATCATGAATGGATCATGAATTTTGTCAAATGTTTTTTTGGCATCTATGGAGATGATCATGAGGTTTTTGTGCTTCTTTTTGTTAATGTGGTGGATGATGTTGATGGATTTTTGAATATTATACCATGCTTGCATCCCTGGAATAAATCCTACTTGATCATGATGGATGATCTTTTTGATGTGTTTTTGAATTCAGTTTGTTAATATTTTGTTGAGTATTTTTGCATCTATGTTCATTAGGGATATTGGTCTGTAATTGTCTTTTTTTGTGGTGTCTTTGCCTGGTTTTGGTAATAGAGTGGTGCTGACCTCTTAGAATGACTATGGAAGTATTCCCTCTTCTTATATTCTTTGGAAAACTTAAAGGAGGTTGGATATTAGGTCTTCACTAAATGTTTGATAAAATTCAGTGGTGTAACCATCAGGTCCAGGGGTTTGGTCTTAGGTAGCTTTTTTATTGCCAGTTCAATTTTGTTGCTGGTAATTGGTCTGTTTAGATTTTCTGTTTCTTTCTGGGTCAGCCTTGAAAGGTTGTATTTTTCTAGAAAGTTGTCTATTTCTTCTAGGTTATCCATTTTGTTAGCATATAATTTTTCATAGTATTTTCTAATTATTTGTATTTCTGTGGTGTCCGTAGTGATTTTTCCTTTCTCATTTCTGATTATGTTTATGTGTGTAGCCTCTCTTTTTTTTTTTTGATAAGTTTGGCTACGGGTTTATTTATTTTGTTTATTTTCTTTAAGAACCAGCTCTTGCTTTCATTGATCTTTTTGATGTTTTATTCTTCTTGATTTTATTTATTTCTGCTCTAATCTTTATTATGTCCTTCTACTGAGTTTGGACCTCATTTGTTCTTCTTTTTCTAGTTTCATTATTGTGAGTTTAGACTGCTCATATGGGACTGTTCTTCTTTCCTGAGGTAAGCCTGTATTGCAGTATACTTTCCTCTTAGCATGGCCTTTGCTATGTCCCACAGACTTTGTGGTGTTGAATTATTGTCATTTGTCTCCATATGTTGCTTGATCTCTGTGTTTATTTGGTCATTGATCCACTAGTTATTTAGGAGCATGTTAGGAA
The DNA here is from genome assembly GCF_040802235.1 of Manis javanica. Classification (NCBI taxonomy): domain Eukaryota; kingdom Metazoa; phylum Chordata; class Mammalia; order Pholidota; family Manidae; genus Manis; species Manis javanica. Next base: position 59,832,582 of record NC_133159.1, read on the forward strand.
GTTTCCATGCATTTGTGGGATTTTTCATTTTCTTTGCATAATTTAATTCTAGTTTCATACCTTTGTTGTCTGAGAAATTGGTGGTACAATTTCAGTCTTTTTGAATTTACCAAGGCCCTTTTTGTGGCCTTATATATGATCTATTCTTGAAAATGTTCCATGTGCACTTGAGAAGAATGTATATTCTGCTGCTTTTGGGTGTAGAGTTTTGTAGATGTCTGTTAGGTCCTTCTGTTCTAATGTGTTATTCAGTGCCTCTGTGTCCTTACTTATTTTCTGTCTCATTGATCTGTCCTTCAGAGTTACTGGAGTGTTGAAGTCTCCTAGAATGAATGCATTGTATTCTATTTCCCCTTTTACTTCTGTTAGTATTTGTTTCACATACATAGGTGGTCCTGTTTGCGCACATATTTATAATGGTTATATCTTCTTGTTGGATTGACCCTTTTATCATATGTAATGTTCTTCTTTGTCTCTTGTAACTTTCTTTGTTTTGAAGTCTATTTTGTCTGATAGAAGTACTGGAACTCCTGCTTTTTTGTCTTCCTTGGGTCCCTTGTGTTGGGAGATCTCCATGGCCTGAGAGACTATCTCCTTCCCCAAATTGGGTAATTTTTCAGCATTATCTCCTCAAAGACACTTTCTATCCCTTTTTATCTCCTCTTCTTCTGGTACCCCTATAATGTGAATATAAAATATCTTTTTCCATCCCTTCACTTTGACTCTGTGTATGTCTTTGGGTTTAAAGTGAGTCTCTTATAGGCAGCATAAAGATGGGTCTTGTTTTTTTATCCTTTCAGTGACTTTATGTCTTTTTATTGGTGCATTCAGTCCATTTACATTTAGGGTGATTATCGATAGGTATGTACTTACTGCCATTGCAGGCTTTAGATTCATAGTTACCAAAGGTTCAAGGTTAACTTCCTTACTATCTAAGAGTCTAACTTAACTCACTTAAGATGCTCTTACAAACACAATCTAAAGGTTCTTTTTTTTTCTCCTCCTTTTTTTCATCCTCCATTCTTTGTATATTTTTGTCATATTCTATACTCTTTGTCTATGCCTTGATTGACTTTGGGGATAGTTAATTTAATTTGTATTTGCTCAGTAATTAACTGTTCTACTTTATTTACTGTGGTTTCATTACCTCAGGTGACAGGTATTAAACCTTAGGAACACTTCCATCTATAGCAGTCCCTCCAAAATAGACTATAGAGATGGTTTGTGGGAGGTAAATTCTCTCAGCTTTTGCTTACCTAGAAATTGTTTAATCCCTCCTTTAAATTTAAATGATAATCTTGCCAGATAAAGTAATCTTGGTTCCAGGCCCTTCTGCTTAATTGCATTAAATACATCATGCCACTCCCTTCTGGCCTGTAAGGTTCCTGCTGAGAAGTCTGATGATAGCCTGATGGGCTTTCCTTTGTATGTAATCTTATTTCTCTCTCTGGCTGCATTTAATAGTCTGTCCTTATCCTTGATCTTTTCCATTTTAATTATTATATGTCTTGGTGTTGTCTTCCTTGGATCCCTTGTGTTGGGAGATCTCCATGGCCTGAGAGACTATCTCCTTCCCCAAATTGGGGAATCTTTCAGCAATTATCTCCTCAAAGATACTTTCTATCCCTTTTTCTCTCTCTTTTCCTTCTTCTGGTACCCCTATAATGTGAATATTGTTCCTTTTGGATTGTTCACACAGTTCTCAATATTCTTTCATTCTGAGAGATTCTTTTTTCTCTCTGTGCCTCAGCTTCCTTGTATTCCTCTTCCCTAGTTTTTATTTCATTTATCGTCTCCTCCACTGTATCTAATCTGTTTTTAATACCCTCCATTGTGCTCTTTAATGATTGGATCTCTGACCTGAATTTATTCCTGAGTTCTTGAATATCTCTCCATACCTCCATAAGCATGTTAATGATTTTTATTTTGAACTCCCTTTCAGGAAGATTCATGAGGTTGATGTCATCTCTCTCAGGAGTTCTATTAATAATTTTACTCTCAACCAGGTTCCTTTGGCATTTCATATTTGTGTATGGTGCCCTCTAGTGTCCAGAACTCTACACTCTGGAGTTGCTCAGCCCCTGAAGCAATGTCAGGGGTTGCAGGGAAGTGGTATTGGTGCCTGGCAGGAGGAAAGAGCTGTTTCCTGCTTCCTGGCTGCTATGCCTGTCTCCACTACCTGAACCAGTGGGCCGAGCACACAGGTATAAGCCTCTATGCTTTGTGTTTGTAATTGCTGTAGACAGGTCTTCCCTCTGGCTGGTCTAATGCCAGGGTAGAGTTTGCCAGTTCACAAGCTAGGTGGAGCTGGCTGGGAGAAAGGCACAGTAGGCTGCATATGATGGAGTGGGTCCTTGGAGCTGTGTAGCCCACCAGGGAGCTGGAGCACCTGAAAATCATGAAATCTCCCAATCTGCTGGGCAGAGTGCACCCAGAAAATTTTGTCTACCTGTCCTTTCTCCTGAGCAGTAAGCTCTGTGCAATCCTTGGCCCTTTAGCAGCCCTCTTGCTTCCTTGTTAGGAAGTCTCTCAGACTGCCTGCCTTTCTTTTATCCCAGAGCAGCCAGATATGGATCCCTGCTTTCCACAAGTGGCTGGAACCTCAGTCTCTCCAGGAATTTTGCCTGTCTTAGCTTTCCAGTCCCCTAATCATGAGAGCATCATGCAAGCACCATGAAATGTAGGTTTGTGCTCCCAGAGCAGATCTCTGGAGTTAGGTAATCAGCAGTCGTAGGCCTCCACTCCCTCCCCACTCCATTTCTCTTCCTCCCACTGGTGAGCTAAGGTGGGGGAAGGGCTTGGGTCCCGCCAGGTCACAGCTTTGGTACTCTACCCTGTTCCATGATGTCTGCTCTTTTCTCCAGGTGTATGCAGTCTGGTGCACTTCTCTTTTCTGTTGCTCTTTCAAGATTTGTTGTATTAATTATATTTATATATTTTATGCAATTTTAGAAGGAAACCTGTGTCTCACCTCTCATGCCGCCATCTTTAATCCTTCCAACAGATAAGCCACTCTTTTTTCTTGAGTTTGAGGACTTTTAATGTCTTGCCCCATACTGAGTTCCTGTAGTGTTTGATTTACAGCAAATTCAAAGTAAATTTTCACTTTTACTTTCAAAGTTGATTCATAATTCTTAATAATCTCCAAAGTGTTTACATAATCACAAGCAATAAAAATTCTCTTTCTATAAAAGTGCCATTTAGATAACCTTACTAACAAAACACACAACAGGAAAGAAGAAAAATTTAAAAAAAAATACTGTTTTATTTTGTTTTTCCTTTACATATAAGATTGACTTTTTAAAAACACATCTGCTTTTATAAAAGGTAGTAATACATATCAATTTTCTCTAAGTAGGAAGTCCTAATTTAATTTGAAAACATTGGGAATTTTGAACATATGAGAACCAGTTACTCTTATTAAAATAAGGCCAAAGTCCAAGAATTAGTGTTTACAAATTGACATTTGTGAAAGCTACATGCAAGAGTGAATGAAGGTGACTTAGTCAAATTTGGATGACTATCACACCTCAGTTTCTTTGACAGTACATTTCTAAGTGTGTAGGAATATCCTCAAAAAGTACAATGAAAATTAGATAATTGATTTTCTGTAAGCACATTATTGAGTTTTTTATCATGTTGTAATGTTTTGATATTTGAAATATTCAGTACTATTGGTTATAGTTGATTTATTGCTTAGCAAAGAATTATATATCAAATATGTTGATAGTATAATTTGAAAGGGTACAAAATAGTTTCCAAAATATAAATAAAGTTTTACTCAATTTTATTGAAAATTCAAGAGTGTCTAATTGGCAGCCTACACAAATATAACATTCTCTATTATGGGCTTTGATTTATTCAAAGCTGTTCACTTTATTGCCATTTGTAATCAAACTAGCCATTGACTAAAGAAAATTATCCTGAACAGTATTGCTCTTTTCTTTCCATTTTTTTCTTTTTTGATAAGAAATTTGTTGAGAATATTTTAATAAATTACCATATTACCATTATTATATAAGATATGAGCATTAATAGTTGTGGGTATAGGACTAATGTTGGGCAGTACTAAACCATGATAGATATAACAATTTCTTTGGTGATACAATGTATAGGAAAATATAATTCAACATGTGCAAATAGGCAAGAATAATAAAATCTCAAAGAAATTGGTAAAAATAAAGAAATTGAGCTGTTGAATCAGGTTAGACAAATAAAATAATTTTCATTTTGTACCTGATGAATTAGAGATAGTAACAGCCCATCCAAATGGAAACATTTAAACCAATTGAAAATATGCACTGAATAGGCATTTAGACTAGAGCTTGAGAAAAGATGCAGTATTAGAAATTTATAAAAAGTTTTGAGAGTGTCATTTAAAAATAAAGACACTAGAAACAAACATTTAAATTATGAGAATAATTGGGTTCTTAAACTTTATTTAAAAAAGAGGATTTAGGAATTTTCTTACTAGTGTCTTTTATTCTAATATTTAAAATTTTAATTAAAAAAATAAGCTGTGAATGAATAGAGAGTTTGGCTTTTAATTCTGTTTCTTTTTGGTAGGGTGGGGCGCCCCCTTCACATTTGTGTCAATATTTCTCACAATTTCCTAGAGTAATCCTGAAACAGCTTAACTCCTTGCAGACTTGATCAGTCTCCTTTACTGTCCCTCACAGCACTTACATAAGAAGGATTTCTACCTCTGAATCTTTGGCTAAGTCTTTCTTTTTGATCCATGCAAATGCTTTTAATTCATTGATGACCTCTACCTGATACACCCACCATTTCTCATGATTCAAAACCTGCTGATCTTTTCTTTCTTCAAACTTTCATAACATTGGATTTCAAAATTTAAGAATTGAATAGAAACTCACTTGTATGTTATCTGGTCACTTATGACATATATATACATTTAAAATCAGCTTTGTATCATGGCAAAGATTCATGTTTTTGGAAGAACAATCTAGATCATGTATTTCTCCATCCTTTTGTACAGTACTTACCAGGATGCTGAATACCGAATATATATATATATATATATATATATATATATGAAGTAATTTGGGAAGTTACACTTCAATATTTAACAAATGATATGACTTAAATCAATAGAATTAAGTAATTTGTTCTTGTCTAAATTTACTTCATTAATATGCACAAGACTTTGTTCTTTTAAAATCTTATCTCCATTGGATCTATTAATTCACTGGGCAAAAATGCATTATTTGGCATTCACAACCTTTCCTTCAATTTGGCTGCTTGGATACAACTAAACTGGATAAATACTGAACTCAAATTAAGGCAGAATTATTATTTTGCTGTAATTCCAAAGGAAATGAAATTTTAAAGATGGATATCTAAAGCCAATTCTGAAATAGAACTATTTTGCAATGAAATAATAAGGCAATTATATATTGCCAACATGTATATGTTTGCATATTTCACAAAAGTGTGCCTTCTGAAACACAAGCACTTAATGAAATTCTTAGCTCAGTCCACAATAACTTCATTGACAAAGTGAAGCTGTTAGAAAGACATAAGCATAGCCATTGTAAGAAGCTGATGATTAATAATAACCTCTAATGAATACTTATTAGCTATTTATTGTGATACTCGCAAATGACTATATACTAAGCCTATTATAGAATACCTCAATGTAAATGAAAAAGAATAGTTTTCTTGTTAAGAATTTTAAAGGCCAAATAATATTGACTATATATAACTAGAGGCCAATAAAAGAAATATTTTCTATTATTTAAACCAAGAACTAAAGGAATATTTTAAGCATACTGTATTTTTAGATGAACATATGAATTGTTTAACTTTTCTGGCATGATAGACTTCTGCCATAAACACATATCCACAAAATTTCTGGATATATACATAAAAATTCAGGCATATGCCATAAAAACACGTGAAATGCTTTTCATTTTTCTTTCCTTTTTTTTAAGTGACAGTCAATTCTCACCCTCCAAGGAAAGTTACCATAATGTAATCATATAATACAAATGGAAAGATGTATGGAGCCACAAGCATTGATATTTCCTTACAAGTAAAATAGCTGAAATGCTTTTGATTTGTGTTGGCAGGCTAACGGCAGATGCTTCACAGATGTTTTTGTAAAGAGGAAAATAAACACTTTGATTGCTTTGATGAAAATGCATATACTCAACCTAATAACAAGTTATTGTTAGTATTTATATTCTCTGCATACTCTGCATACTACCCTTTTGAAGGATGCCAATGTGCTTTAAGCTCTCCTAGATAATCTCCCTGGTGAAAACTCCACAGGAAATAAACATGTATCCACAGAGTGAGCCCCAGGCAGAATTGTGACATACACTAAAATAAACAAGCAAAAACTTAGTATTTGATACCTACTTATTTACCAAATTAGTTCTCCCATTTGTTGTCTGACCTTTCACTGAAGGAAGACAATTTTTAATATCAATTCCTTGTTGTCAGTTAGGCCTGACATCCTTGCAGTTCTATTGCAGCACTTCTACTCAGGTTTAGCCTACCTCGTGGCACTTCAAACTCTGAATCAATCCCTTCACTTGGGGTCTCCACATATGAATGTATACTGTGGCTTTTGACCTCTATCATGACTCTTAGCTAAGGGGTTAATTATGACCAGAAATCCATCCAGCCTTCCAGTTGCTAAGCCATTGGTGGCCCTACTTCTGTCTTCCTTCTGTAGCCTACCTCTGTTTTCTGCTTATCTCCAGTGATTCTGAAATGTACTTCTGCAAAATACCCTTGTGTGGTGATAGTTTACTGTAATGGGTAATATCTCCTCAAAGTAGCAATATTTTAATAGGTGACTCTTGAAGCTTACTGTCATAATCCAAAGAATCAAAGCTACAAGTAGTGAAATTTAAGTACCAAGGTAAGCGGTGTAGCAATCTGTGTAGATCTGTGGATACTGTAAGGTTACTGGTTATCAGTTATCAGTTGTCTATTAAAACATATAGGGGGTCTAGATGCTGTCGCTCACAGCGGCGATCGCGATATGGAGGCATCACGCTGCCGACTAGACCCCTGCGGGGACAGGTACAAAATTCAAAAGCATTGAAAGGGTACAAAATGAAAAGTAAGGCTACTTCCTATCCTGTTTTGTTTTCCACCATGAAGGCAACACTGATACTAGCTTACTGTGTATCCTTCTAAAGACATTCTCTGCATTTCAGATAAAATGTGTATATTTTCCTTCCATACATGGTAGCAAATTTTATTTCCCAGTGTCCTGCACCTTGCCTTTTCCAATTAATTAAACATCTTGGAAATCATTCCAAATCAATACATCTGTGTTATTGAATTTATTCATATTAGTGCTTTTTAAAAAAAAAAACAGCTGCAAGTGAGCACTCCAGTTTGAAAAAGACAGATGCACCCCTATGTTTATTCCTGCACTACTTACAATAGCCAAGATATGGAGGCAACCTAAATGTCCATCAGTAGATGAATGGATAAAGAAGATGTGGTACATATACACAATGGAATATTACTCAGCCATAAGAAAAAAACAGATCCTACCATTTGCAACAGCATGGATGAAGCTGGAGGACATTATGCTCAGTGATGTGGGCCAGATGGAGAAGGACAAGTGCCAGATGATTTCACTCATATTTGGAGTACAGGAACAAAGGAAAACTGAAGGAACAAAATAGCAGCAGAATCACAGAACCCAAGAATGGACTAGCAGTTACCGAAGGGAAAGGGACTGGAGAGGATGGATGGGAAGGGAGGGACAAGGACGGGGAAAAAGAAAGAGGGCATTATCATTAGCATGTATAGTGTGTGTGGGGCATGGGGAGGGCTGTACAACACAGAGAAGGCAAGTAGTGATTTTACAGCATCTTACTATGCTGATGAACAGTGACTGTGAAGGGGTATGTGGGGGGGACTTGGTGAAGGGCGGAGCCTAGCAAACATAATGTTCTTCATGTAATTGTAGATTAATGATACCAAAAAAAAAACAGCTACAAGTGGGACTCTATCAAGCTGAAAGCTTCTGTACAGCAAAGGACACCATCAATAGAACAAAAAGGCATCCTACGGTATGGGAGAATATATTCATAAATGACAGATCCAATAAAGGGTTGACATCCAAAATATATAAAGAGCTCACGCACCTCAACAAACAAAAAGTAAATAATCCAATTAAAAAATGGGTAGAGGAGCTGAACAGACAGTTCTCCAACAAGCAAATTCATATGGCCAATAGACAAATGAAAAGATGCTCCACATCGCTAGTCATCAGAGAAATGCGAATTAAAACCACAATAAGATATCACCTCACACCAGTAAGGATTGCCACCATCCAAAAGACAAAAAACAACAAATGTTGGCATGGTTGTGGAGAAAGGGGAACCCTCCTACATTGCTGGTAGGAATGTAAATTAGTTCAACAATTGTGGAAAGCAGTATGGAGTGCTCAAAATAGAAATGCCATTTGACCCAGGAATTCCACTCCTACGAATTTACCCTAAGAATGCAGCAGCCTAGTTTGAAAAAGTCAGATGCACCCCTATGTTTACTGCAGCACTATTTACAATAGCCAAGAAATGGAAGCAACCTAAGTGTCCATCAGCAGATGAATGGATAAAGAAGATGTGGTACATATACACAAAGGAATATTATTCAGCCATAAGAAGAAAACATATCCTACCATTTGCAACAGCATGGATGGAGCTAGAGGGTATTATGCTCAGTGAAATAAGCCAGGCAGAGAAAGACAAGTACCAAATTATTTCACTCATCTGTGGAATATAAGAACAAAGGAAAAACTGAAGGAACAAAACAGCAGCAGACTCACAGAACCCAAGAATGGACTAACAGTTACCAAAGGGAAAGGGACTGGGGAGAATGGATGGGAAGGAAGGGATAAGGGGGGGCAAGAAGAAAGGGAGACTTATAATTAGCACGCATAATGTGTGTTGGGGCACAGGGAGGGCTGTGCAACACAGAGAAGACAAGTAGTGATTCTACAGCATCTTATTACGCTGATGGACAGTGACTAATGGGGTATGTAGGGGGGGACTGGTGAAGGGGAGATTCTAGTAAACATAAGTAATTATAGATTAATGATACCAAAATAAAAATAAATAAATAAACAAAAAAACATATAGAGTCATAAACTGAATATGTATTTCTTATTCCTTTCATTTTCTTGTGTAAGAAAGTCAATGAACTCTATTTTAACTTTAAGATTAAGTGAACAAAACCATGAGAAATTGAGGCTAGTCTGAGATGTTAGAGGTGTTCCTGGGAAAATGAGCGTATTTGTGTTTATTAAGCACAACCATCCTAACTGCTTTCTTACTAATTATTTTTTTCTTTCCTTTAAACTAATAGCCAATGTGTCCAAACACGGGGAAGAGAAAATAATTCCTGGGAGAAAGGTCAGACTCCAGTATTATGTAGAACCGATACAGAAATTTTATTGTGTATACAAAACAAACATAAAATGCATCTACTATGTAATATTATTCTTGCCAGATTGCATGGAACCTAACTGCTGTAACAGTAGGAAGCCTTTGTACTTCTTTTTTTTAACTGATGAAATACCTCCCATGATTTTGCTATTTTTTTCTAACCTACTTTTCCTCTTTTATTCCAATTAGAACATGTTTTGTTTAATTGAATCTATTTCTCTACTGGGTTCACCTTTACCTGAGAAGTTCCTTAGATGGAGAGAACACTGTATATTTGAGCAGATGCTTATTATGGGAGGAGAGTAGCCCAGTTATATCTCCATTTCACCTTCCCCTCTATGTCTGGCAGTTGTTGTGGGCTGTTAAACTACTTTAAAAGAAAATGAGATCAGCCTCTTCCTCTGAGGGCATGAAAACTTTTTTTTTTAATTGGTCTCACTATCTTCATGGCTCACTAATATTGTAGAGTCATCTTACTGCAGCTAGTGGACCCCAGAAGGACCTGACAGTTAAATGAAAGTTGTCAATGTTACTTCTGTTCTAGCTTGATTGGGAGATAAACGGGCAGAACCTGGAAGTGAGATCCAGAACTAAGATCAATGTGCCAAACAAATAAAAGAAATATAATGAGTTCCTGAGAAATGCAGTAGAAGAAGGCATGGGTATTTAAGTTTCTAGACAAATAGAAGCCAATGGTAATAAATATATAATAAATGGCTTAAGAATAACAAGTGTGCTTTGCATAATACCTAGAAAGGTTGTAGTTTAAAATTTACAAAGGAATTCTGATAAGCTGCAATGAACAACTGTCATTTGGTCATAGAAACTACTAAGAAATTATTAACAGAAATGCAATGATTTAGAGACTTAATATCTATTTTTACTAGGAAGGAAAAAAGAAATGGAGTTCCATTTAATTGCCTTTGCACTTTTAAAAATAAAGTTCCAATGATTAATCATCACTGTATCCACAAATAAAGGAACAATTCTTCAGTTAGAAAACATTTTCCTGCTTAGCATCATGTAGTATTTCTGGATAAAGCATCAGAATTTGTTAAAAATAGCACTGTAGAAAAAAGATTTATAAAGTATTTAAGGAGTTAAGAAGTATGTAAGATATTTATTTATGTCTTCCAAAATTTAGGGTAGAATTTATGCTATCATTAAAAAAGGACTCTGAAACTTCCCTCTCAAAACTTTAATTAATTACATGACTTGTCCTTATTTTTTTGTTCCAATTCTATTATTTACATCATCTTTGACCCTTGAAGGGTATATATACATTACTGAAGCAAGAAAGGAGGTGAGACAGAGTTAATGTTAAGTTTTCATTCATTAAAATACAAAACCATCATTATTAAAGAGTAAAGACCTATCCTATTTTAAGAATTTTTAAAAATTATCAAGAATTATTGATAAGTGGCATGTGCCACTTACTAAGTTTAAATAATGCAGTGAATATAACATTTACAATTTTATCATTTACTCCTTCCATCACCTTTGATAAAGTTGTGAAAAAATTATGTCAATATGTGGGCTTTTGATAAGGAATAAATGAAACACCAAAAAGAGTTCAACTTAAATCACGATTAACTTTTATTTTTCACATTTCAAAATAAAAAAGTTTGGAGTATTTCACTGTGCCTATACATCCATTCCAAGACAAATTTGGGAGGACTTCTTCATTATTCTTCAGGTATTAAACTAAACCACATTTTGAAAGAAAGCTATTGGTGCCCATGCTTCCATTGATGATTTAGACCAGTACTGTTAAACAGAATTTTCCACAGTGATGAAAATGATTTATTTATATCACCACTGATTGTTATGAAGCTACTAGTCATACAAGGCTATTCAATATTTAAAATGTGGCTAAAGTGACTGGGCTATTGAAATTTTTTTAGATTAACTTTTATTAATTTAAACATAAATATAAATATAAGTGGCTACAATATTAGGCGGTACAGATTTAAACTATACAAATGTGATCAACATTGTTTCTTTGATTGTAAAGCTTTCTTTGTCCAGTGAACTATGACATTGTGGTGACACTTGGCAGTGAAAGAACTCAAAAGCAATGGTCTTCATATTTTAATTTCATTCAAATAGTTGTCAAAATATTTAAAAGATTTAAATTGTCAGTGGTTTAAATACTGTTCATTACTGAGAATGAGAAGAAGTACTCAGCTTATGTACTGTTCTCTGGGTTTCAGAGAAGAAAAGGTGATAAGTTGGATTGATCTTAGCCTAATATTTGACCTAATATAGAAAAATATAGGAGAAGAATAAAAGACAAACATTATATCATGTTTGCTCTGTTAAGGGAAAAATCTGGAACCAGGCTAGTAGGTTAGGGAAAATTAAAAGAATCAATAAATGATAAGGTAGAATAATGCAGAAAAACATGTATTTAATAACTGAATAAGATATCTGAATGATAGATCACAGTCATAGAAAGAGAAGTTTGAAACTGAGATTTGAGAAGTTGGGTAACAAGAGTTACTGAAAAAGGAAAATTCAGCTGAATTTGGATCCCACTGTATGAGTGGCTTTAGTACCTATATTATAAACTAACACACTTTATTCTCTCATGAATAAAGGTCTAACTGGTGGATGCAGTGGGATGAGGGGAGTTTAGTTTTGAGCATGGATTCATTTCTTTAAATTTTTTATTATTTATTTATTTATTTATTTTGAAGATTGATTATTTCTTTGACATAACTTCTTGTAGAGTAATATAAGCATGTATAGGTTTTAACAAACCACTAATTAAATTGCGTACACACATTAACAGAATAGGAATACAGATATATAACAAAAGCAGACATACAATTACCAGCCATATCCAGTAAAACCAAGAAAACCAGTTAGGTACCCTAGGCATTTGTGAAAACTTATCAATAACATGATGGATATTGTCTAACTGAATTTGAATGCTTTGAGAAAAATCAGACAAATTAAAACAACACATTCCTGGGAACTGTTCACATCCCATATGTTCTTTTAACAGTAGATAGTCTATAGTCGCACGATTTTGGAGCACTGCAACTTGCACGTCTCCTAATTCATGGCTGAGTTCCAGCAATATAGATGCAGTCAAATTTGTTGTTTTACTGTATGCACAGGCCAGCTTAGATATCTCCTTCTTCATTCCCATGGCAAGTCCAGGAACTGGCAGGATGAATGCAGCTACAACGGCAACAGCACCAGGATCTTGGTTGAAGTTTTTTGATGATCATCTTCTGGAAAGACTCTTCCAGAGATTGTTGATGTTGGAAGTTCTTCTTCATATCGTATCTTAATTCATTTTCTGGGTAGCCAAATTAGGCTTTGATCCTGTGTATAAACACAAACAAACCATTTACCCACACTTTGATATGACCTTTATACCATTGTGAAGAACCTATTGGAGACCACTACACAGGAACTACAGGAACTGCTTTTTTTTAAGAGAAAGAAATATTATCAGAAAGATGTACTTCCATAGCTATCATCCAACACCCTAATTGTTGATTTGCAGTTAATTTTATCCTATCAGGGAGTAACCCCCCCTTTTTTTGTTATCATTAATCTACAATTACATGAAGAATATTATGTTTAATAGGCTCTCCCTTACACCAAGTCCCCCCCACAAACCCCCTTACAGTCACTGTCCATTAGCATAGCAAAATGTTGTATAATCACTACTTGTCTTCTCAGTGTTGCACAGCCCTTTGCATTCCCCCACACCCCCACATTATATATGCTAATCACAATACACCCTTTCTTCTTCCCCGCCCTTATCCCTCCCTACCCTCCCATTCTCCCCAGTCTCTTTCCCTTTGGTAACTATTAGTCCATTCTTGGGTTCTGTGATTCTGCTACTGTTTTGTACCTTCAGTTTTTCCTTTGTTCTTATACACCACAGATGAGTGAAATCACTTGGTATTTGTCTTTCTCCACTTGGCTTATTTTACTGAGCATAATACCCTCTAGCTCCATCCATGTTGTTGCAAATGGTAGGATTTCTTTTCTTCTTATGGCTGAATAATATTCCATTGTGTATATGTACCACATCCTCTTTATCCATTCATCTACTGATGGACACTTAGGTTGCTTCCATTTCTTGGCTATTGTAAATAGTGCTGCAATAAACATAGGGGTGCATCTGTCTTTTTCAAACTGGAGTGCTGCATTCTTAGGGTAAATTCCTAGAAGTGAAATTCCTGGGTCAAATGGTAAGTCTATTTTGAGCATTTTGAGGAACCTCCATACTGCTTTCCACAATGGTTGAACTAATTTACATTCCCACCAGCAGTGTAGGAGCATTCCTCTTTCTCCACAACCTCGCCAACATTTGTTTTTGTTTGCCTTTTGGATGGTAGCCATCCTTACTGGTGTGAGGTGATATCTAATTGTGGTTTTAATTTGCATTTCTCTGATAACTAGAGATTTGGAGCATCTTTTCATGTGTCTGTTGGCCATCTGAATTTCTTTTTTGGAGAACTGTCTGTTCAGTTCCTCTGCCCATTTTTTAACTGGATTATTTGCTTTTTGTTTGTTGAGGTGCATGAGCTCTTTATATATTTTGGATGTCTAGCATTTATTGGATTTGTCATTTACGAATATATTCTCCCATTCTGTAGGGTACCTTTTTGTTCTATTGATGGTGTCCTTTGCTGTACAGAAGCTTTTCAGCTTGATATAGTCCCACTTGTTCATTTTTGCTTTTGTTTCCCTTGCCCAGGGAGATATGTTCATGAAGAAGTTGCTAATGTTTATGTCCAAGAGATATTTGCCTATGTTTTTTTCTAAGAGTTTTATGGTTTCATGACTTACATTCAGGTCTTTGATCCATTTGTGTATGGATTAGACATTGGTCCAGTTTCATTCTCTTCCATGTAGCTGTCCAGTTTTGCCAGCACCATCTGTTGAAGACACTGTCATTTCCCCATTGTATGTCCATGGCTCCTTTATTGAATATTAATTGACCATATATGTTTGAGTTAATGTCTGGAGTCTCTAATCTGTTCCACTGGTCTTTGGCTCTGTTCTTGTGCCAGCACCAAATTGTCTGGATTACTATGGCACTGTAGTTGGGCAGTGAGATCCCCCCCCACTTTATTCTTCTTTCTCAGGATTGCTATGGCTATGTGGGGTATTTAGTGTTTCCATATGAATTTTTGAACTATTTGTTCCAGTTCGTTGAAGAATGTTGGTGGTAATTTGATAGGGATTGCATCAAATCTGTATATTGCTTTGGAAAGGATGACCATTTTGACTATATTAATTCTTCCTTGCCAATAGCATGGGATGAGTTTCCAGCTGTTAGTGTCCTCTTTAATTTCTCTTAAGAGTGTCTTATAGTTTCAGTTCTTTCACTTCTTTGGTTAGGTTTATTCCTAGGTATTTTATTCATTTTGATGCAATTGGTAATGGAATTGTTTTCCTGATTTCTGTTTCTATTGGTTCATTTTTAGTGTATAGGAAAGCCACAGATTTCTGTGTGTTAATTTTGTATCCTGCAACTTTGCTGTATTCCGATACCAGTTCTAGTAGTTTTGGAGTGGAGTCTTTAGGGTTTTTTATGTACAATATCATGTCATCTGCAAATAGTGACAGTTTAAGTTCTTTACCAATCTGGATTCCTTGTATTTCTTTGTTTTGTCAATTGCTGTGGCTAGGACCTCCAGTACTATGTCAAATCACAGTGGGGAGAGTGGGCATCCCTGTCTTGTTTCTGATCTCAGAGGAAAAGCTTTCAGCTTCTCGCTGTTCAGTACGATGTTAGCTGTGGGTTTATCATATATGGCCTTTATTATGTTGAGGTACTTGCCCTCTATACCCATTTTTCCCAGAGTTTTTATCATGAATGGATGTTGAATTTTGTCAAATGCTTTTTCAGCATCTATGGAGATGATCATGTGGTTTTTGTCTTTCTTTTTGTTGATGTGGTGGATGATGTTGATGGATTTTCGAATGTTGTGCCATCCTTGCATCCCTGGGATGAATCCCACTTGGTCATGGTGTATTATCTTTTTGATATACTGTTGAATTCAGTTTGCTAATATTTTGTTGAGTATTTTTGAATCTACTTTCTTCAGGGATATTGGTCTGTAATTTTCTTTTTTGGTGGGGTCTTAGCCTGGTTTTGGTATTAGGGTGATGTTGGCTTCATAGAATGAGTTTGAGAGTATTCCCTCCTATTCTATTTTTTGGAAAACTTTAAGAAGAATGGGTATTATATCTTCTCTGTATGTCTGATAAAATTCTGAGGTAAATCCGTCTGGCCCAGGGGTTTTGTTCTTGGGTAGTTTTTTGATTATCACTTCAATTTTGTTGCTGGTAATTGGTCTGTTTAGGTTTTCTGTTTCTTCCTTGGTCAGTCTTGGAAGGATGTATTTTTCTAGGAAGTTGTCCATTTCTTCTAGGTTTTCCAGCTTCTTCATATAGATTTTCATAGTAGTCTCTAATAATTCTTTGTATTGCTGTGGAGTCTGTTGTGATTTTTCCTTTCTTGTTTCTGATTCTGTTGATGTGTGTTGATTCTCTTTTTCTCTTAATAAGTCTGGCTAGGGGCTTATCTATTTTGTTTATTTTCTGAAAGAACCAGCTCTTGGTTTCATTGATTTTTTTCTCTTGTTTTATTCTTCTCAATTTTGTTTATTTCTTCTCTGATCTTTATTATGTCCTCCTTCTGCTGACTTTAGGCCTCATTTGTTCTTCTTTTTCCAATTTTGATAATTGTGATGTTAGACTATTCATTTGGCTTTGTTCTTCCTTCTTTAAATATGCCTGGATTGCTATACTTTCCTCTTAAGACTACTTTCGCAGAGTCCCACAGTAGTTGGGGCTTTTTGTTGTTGTTGTCATTTATTTCCATATATTGCTGGATCTCCATTTTGATTTGGTCATTGATCCATTGACTATTCAGAAGCATGTTGTTAAGCCTCCACGTGTTTATGAGCCTTTTTGCTTTCTTGGTACAATTTATTTCTAGTTTTATACATTTGTGGTCTGGAAAGTTGGTTGGTAGGATTTCAATCTTTTAGAATTTACTGAGGTTCTTTTTGTGGCCTAGTATGTGGTCTATTCTGGAGAATGTTCCATGTGCACATGAGAAGACTGTGTATCCTGCTGCTTTTGGGTGTAGAGTTTTATAGATGTCTATTAGGTCCATCTGTTCTAGTGTGTTGTTCAGTGCCTCTGTGTCCTTACTTATTTTCTGTCTGGTGGATGTGTCCTTTGGCGTGAATGGTGTGTTGAAGTCTCCTAAAAATGAATTTATTGCAGTCTATTTACTCCTTTAGTTCTGTTAGTATTTGTTTCACATATGCTGGTGCTCCTGTGTTGGGTGCATATATATTTATAATGGTTATATCCTCTTGTTGGACTGAGCCCTTTATCATTATGTATTGTCCTTCTTTATCTCTTGTTACTTTCTTTGTTTTGAAGTCTATTGTGTCTGATATAGTACTGCAACTCCTGCTTTTTTCTCCCTATTGTTTGCATGAAATATCTTTTTCCATCCTTTGACTTTTAGTCTGTGCATGTCTTCGGGTTTGAGGTGACTCTCTTGTAAGCAGCATATAGATGGGTTTTGCTTTTTTATCCATTCAGTGACTCTATGTCTTTTAATTGGTGCATTCTGTCCATTTACATTTAGGGTGATTATCCATAGGTATGTAATTATTGTCATTTCAAGCTTTAGAATTGTGGTTACCAAAGGTTCCAGGTTACTTTCCTTACTATCTAAGAGTCTAACTTAACTCACTTAGTATGCTGTTACAAACACAATCTAAAGGTTCTTTTCTATTTCTCCTCCTTTTTCTTCCTCCTTCATTCTTTATATATTAGGTATCAAATTCTGTACTTTTTGTCTATCCCTTGATTGACTTTGGGGATAGCCAATTTAATTTTGCATTTACCTCACAATCAGCTGCTCTACCCTTCCTACCATGGTTTTACTACCTCTGGTGACAGCTATCCAACCCTAGGAACACTTCCATCTATAGCAGTCCCTCCAAAATAGACTGCAGAGATGGTCTGTGGAAGGTAAACTCTCTAAGCTTTTCCTTATCTGGAAATTGTTTAATCTCTCCTTCAAATTTGAGTAATAATCTCACTGGATAAAGTTATCTTGTTTCCACTCCCTTCTGCTTCATGGCATTAAATACATCATGCCACTCCCTTCTACCCTGTAAGGTTTCTGCTGAGAATTCTGATGTTTGCCTGATGGGCTTTCCTTTGTATGTGATCTTATTTCTGCCTCTGGCTGCTTTTAACAGTCTGTCCTTATCCTTGGTCTTTACCATTTTAATTACTATGTGTCTTGGTGTTGTCTTCCTTGGGTCCCTTGTGTTGGGAGATCTGTGGATCTCCATGGCCTGAGAGACTATCTCCTTCCCCAAATTTGGGAAGTTTTCAGCAACCACCTCCTCAAATACACTATCTGTCCCTTTCTTTCTGTCTTCTTCTGGTATCCCTATAATGCGAATATTGTTCCGCTTGGATTGGTCACACAGTTCTCTCAATATTCTTTCATTTTTTTAGAGATCCTTTTTTCTCTCTGTGCCTCAGCTTGTTTGCATTCCTCTTCTCTAGTTTCTATTTCTTTTATTGTCTCCTCCACCGTATCCAACCTGCTTTTACTACCCTCCATCATGCTCTTCAATGATTGGATCTATGACCTGAATTCATTCCTGAGTTCTTGGATGTCTTTCCATACCTCCATTAGAATGTTGATGATTTTTATTTTGACCTCCCTTTCAGGAAGAGTCACGAGGTCCATATCATTTAAATCTTTCTCAAGAGTTGTATTAATAATTTTACTCTGGACAAGGTTTCTTTGGTGTTTCATGTTTGTATATAGCGCCCTCTAGTGTTCAGAAGCTCTGTTCTGGAGATGCTCAGCCCCTAAAGCAATGTTGGGGTAACCGGGGAGTGGTACTCATGCCTGAGGGGTGGAAAGAGCTGTTTGCCGCCTCCCAGCTGCTGTGCTTGTCTCCACTGCCTGAGCCTGTGGACCAGGCACACAGGTATGTTTTTCTCCCAGAGCAGCCAGATATGGATCCCTTCTTTCTGCAAGTGGCCAGAATCCCAGTTCCCCCAGGAACTCCGCCTGTATTAATTTTCCAACCCAGTAGTCATGCGAGTGTCATGAAAGCTCCATGAAATGTAGGTTTGTGCTTCTAGAGCAGTTCTCCAGAGCTAGGTATTCAGCCATCCCAAGCCTTCCACTCCCTTCCTACTCAATTTCTCTTCCTCCCACCGGTGAGCTGGTGTGGGGGAGGAAATCGGGGCCCACGGAGCCACAGCTCTGGTACGTTACCTCGTTCGGTGCGGTCTGCTCTTTTCTTCAGGTGTATGCATTCTGATGCTGTCTTCTTTCCTGTTGCTCTCTCAGGATTAGTTGCACCAATTAAATTTTCTAATTGTATCCAGTTTTAGGAGGAAGACTCTGTCTCTCCTCTCATGCCATCTTTAATCCCATCCTCCACTAGTGCATTTTTAAAAACAGGAAGGTAGACTCTTTGGAAACATAAGTATTCTAAAAAAAAATCTGTGTTCTAAGATTGCTATAATTCAAATAAACTAGAGCTTTTTTTTTTCTCTGTACTCTCTCACTCTTTAATATTCTTTTTAACTCTGTGCCAGCCCAATTCATTAGTTATTTTGCTTTTTATTGAAACTTATTTCCACTTACATCTAGATAATAAATTTGTTGAAGTCAAGAAACAAACCAAAGTGCATTCATTATATAATGAAGAGTCAAAGATGGATCATGAAATTATTTAATGTGGCTTTGGTAAATAAAAAACATTGAACAGAAAGAAATTAGCATTCATTAGGAGCATCAAAAATATGCAATTTTAGGTATATTTTAATTAAATCAGATGCTTTTCCTATTTCCAGTATTCTTGTGTTTTTAGACCCCCCACTTTGCTTGTAGAAATAAATTCTTTTCTCACTAGGAAAACCTGTTTTATAGCCATAATATATTTACAGCAGAAATATGAGTAATAAACCCTCTGTTAATTGAAATTAATATTTGTGTCCTAGGCAATTATTCTCACATCATTTTAAACTTTCTGAATTATTATTTTGCCTGTGTTCCTCATGTTGATTATGTGCCATATTTGGGTGTTGGCAGGCTTAGCAGAAACATATGTTTTATACTTGAATTTTTTTGAATGGCCTCTCTCTGTCTCTCTCCCTCTTACTTTCTCCCCAGTTTACAACAGGAGTCATGGACAGCTTCTCAAAATCATCATTCATTTGGGAAGAAGGAAAAGACTGCAACATATTTTGTTTATGATTCTGTGATTTTACGTAACATTTAAGTAAGTGATATGGTCAACACAAAGGATGACAAGGTGTAAAATGTGCCATCTTTTATAACTACCCTTAATATTTCTACTTAAATTAGCAAAAGAAGTGTACAATAAGCAGCTCAGTTTGTGTGGTGCTTTACAGTTAAGCTTTTTCTCAAGTGCCTTCTTTAAGTTGATTCTAAACATAATCGTGCTCTCACTGTTATTGGTTTTCCAAAGCCCTATTTCTTAATAGAAAATCAAGGTCATGAAAAGTTAAGTTATTCAAGTTTTTTCAGCTCATATTTAACAGATCTAGAATATGAACTTTGGTTTCCTGACAAAACCCATTGCTGTTGCTGTTACATTATATTACCTTCCTGTATATAAATAGTTACACTCAGAGGCCCAGGAGTCTTTTCCTTTTGTAGTTATTATACAGCTGTTTACTATAGCATATTAGTTACATAATATTCAGATTAATTTTGTTTTGAAAGAGACCTTCTTTAGGATCTGCATGGTTACTTGAGCAGATACTCTGATGTCTGAAATTATTGCTAAAGTTTTAAGTTTAGTATCTTAATATTGAGAAGCCTGGGGACTTTCTATATGGGTTATAGAAGGAATATCCACCTTTCTGAAAAAGTCCAAATCTAAAAGCTGGCTCTGTAAATCACACACAGCAACTAGTTGAATGTATGCTTGTTGGGTTCCCATTCTCTATATTCCCTTTGAAGAAGTCAGTTCTGGTGACGTAAAGGTAAAACCTGAAAGTACATGTGTGGGAGCTTTTACATGCTCATATATTATCACACACTCTCACTATGAATTATATATAAATCCAAGGAAGTGCTCGTATCTGAAAGAATGAATGATATATGTATTTTCATTGATTTAATGTAAAATAGATTAGCCCACATTTTAAATTCAGTCAGATGATTTCAAATAGACAAACCTGCATTTTCCACAGTGACTTTCTCAGAAAGTTATCTCTTGAAGCAGAAATGCTTCAAGGATGCATTTACAGAATAAAAGGAACTTCTTGAGGTGAAAGATTTCAGAGAATTAAAAAACAGAGCTTTATTTTTCAATAGGCAAATAATAGTACATTTTACAATTTCGTCCATCCCTCTTCTCAACAAACACAACAATAACATGATGTGGATTTTTAGATAAAAAATGTATAATCAGTAATTGTGTTATTTTGCATTTGTAGCTGCTTTTTATTGTGTTAAACACACAACAGAAGGTGTATATCAAGATTTAATAAACTAGTAATTGTAGTGTTCCCTTTTTGAGATTTGAGAAAATGCAATAAATTTAGAAAGATAAATTATTGGTTTCTGTGAACACACAAAAACATCTGACATCTCTGACAGATATTTTTTGGATTATGCACAAATCCTGGATTCTACTAGTTCAACAAATAAAATGAAATCTCCCTCTGATGTTATTTCTAGTCCTGCCTCTTAGATAAGACATCAGAGAGTTTGTCAAAAATTATGTCACAAGAGTCTAAAGCAGCTGTTATTTATGCCAAACTAATCTGGGAGGTTAGTGTCAGTATAAAAAGTTCAAGTCCAAGGGACATAAGAGGCCTCCCAGCAGCCTGTCAGTCATTGCTAAGGGAAAGAAGCTCAGGAAAGCAGCTGCTAAAGGCAGAGCAACTGCTGCTTCCAGAGCTTCATTGGGTTTTAATAGTAATTGTGGATCTGACCTACTCAGTGTATGCCACTTAACAAATATAACTCAGAGAGGAATACATATCATCTGGTTTTCAATTTACCATGGGTAAAATATGAGGGAAGGTGGTGGTAGAAAGTCAGTGAGTGCTGCAAGCACTTCCTTCTGTAGGAAAGCAAAAGCAAAATGAAAACCCCAAAGACATATAAAATAAGTAGGAGAGAGCATTATTATTTGCTTTACCATATATCAGACACACTTTTTCAAAGTAATGTAATTCTATAGTAACCATGTTAAATGATTCATTGGGAAAAAATAAATGAATGAATTTTTCAGGAACAGAAAAATTCACTAGTTTTACAAACACTTATGAGTGGCTGCTACAGACGAGTTACTCTGTCAGGCCATTGGCAGACACAAAAGTGAAAAGACACTGTTGCCGCACAAAGGAGCTGTGAAGGTGTCAGTCAACATTTGTTTATTGGAAATGGACATTAAACATAATTTCATGAAGTAGAAAACCAGTGGCACATTGAATCATACCACTAGGCAGAGTACGATACAAAAAATTCATTATAGATGTTTAAAAAGAGAATTCGTTATAAAAATACAAGGAAAAAATTTTAACTGGAGGAATCATGGACAGCTTCATAGCAAAAAAAATATCATTCCTTCATTTCTGTTAGGCCTCCACAGATAAATATGATATTGTGAGGAAGAAAGTGAGAGTGGAAGACACGGGCCTGAATGCATAAAGTGAATTTAGAAAAAGGCCAACAATACATTTTGGTAGAAGGTGGGGACTGACTTGTTGAGGTGAGGTCTTACCTAAAAGTGCTTTCATTTTAATGGAGAAAAAGATGATAAGCAACTGAAAGTAAATACTTAGTTGTAGATGGTGATCAGTGTTATGAAGAAAAATAAAATCAGCAAGGAAAAAAAATCATAGGAGAAAATGGGCACAGGTGGCTGTTTTACTCATGGGCAGTGTTATTTTGGATAGGGTAACGTTGGAACACAAACCTAAATAAAATGAGAATGCAAGTCATGTAAAGTCTTGGGGAAGAACATTTCTGGAGGGGGAAAGCAAGTCCAAAGATACTGATTTGGGAAAGGATGGAATTACAGTCAGAAGACAAATTGTTTCTGGAAATAGAATAACAGGTAAAATCAGGAAAATAGAGGCTCTATCATGCAAATGGAGAAGACAGTGACGCAGACTGGGAGGAAACCAAAAGATAGGTTTTGTATATATTTACTTTTTACATGTGTGTGATGCCTTCAAAGGCAGATGTAGGTAAGAAGCTGGGCAATAAGACTCTGGAGCTCCAAAGAGAGATCAGAGTTGGAAATATACATTTGGTACATTGTATATTGGCTAATGTTTTGGCTCAGGAGCCAAACTTCTAGAATCTGTACAATAAACACTGGAAACAAGCTTTCTGAGCTGATGATACTAGATGGGATCCAAAGTGCAAGTAGAAGGGTGGATCTTAAATAGAAACTTGCAAAATTTGGGTACTGAATATGTAAAGATGGTAGGACATATGAATACAGATTGTTTTTGGTAAATTGGCAGTGAGAAGATAGTTTGTAATAATTGCCTATGTTTTCTGAGTAAAATAAGGAGCAATGCCAACACTTGAGATTTCAAGGGGAAAGATTATTACGGTTTTTCAGATGAAAGTGAGGCTCACCATGTCCCCATAGCTCCTCCATGTATTTCTAATATTTTTTTCTACAATATATGAAGTATATAGACAAGGAAAGCAGAAGGAATAGCAGGTGTATACAGGCAGGATATTAAGGCAAATATGCCCTGTACTTTAATGACATTATGGAATAAAAAAGGTGAGGGGAGGCTAGAGATCTAATTAAGACATCACTTCCAATTAAACCATTGATGTGGATACAATTATCCATAGAGAGAATGTGAAAAGAAACATGAAGAGAAGACTAGACAAAAAATCTTGAACAGTGCCTTATGTAGAAATTGTCGAAAAAGAAAACAGAAGGATAGAAAACAGGTGTCAGAGGTTAGAAGACAGAGCAGGAGAAGTCAGTAAGTGATAAATTAAGACTGAAGTTTCAAATAAGATTTGCCAATGTATCTAGTTTTCAAGGTGATCAAAATGATAAGGATTATTAAATTGTTATTGTTATTTGATTTTTAATGGCTTAAAATAAACCCCTATCTCATGAGAAAAGCCATGAAAACTAGCAAAAGAGGTCATATAATATGTATATCTTGTTGGAATTTACGAAACATTCAGTAAAAATACCAGAAGTTCAGGAGCTTCTGTTGACATATAAAGAATTAATAGGTTTCAAGAAAGAGTAATCAATCAATATGTCTAAGGGGTTCTAAGATTTTCCATGAATGGTCATAAAATGTGAATAGCAGAAGAAAAAATAAGTTATGAACAAAAGTGTAAAAGTTTTAGGGTCAGCATGTAAATATCACATTCAAATTTGTTCTATAGACAGATAGCTAGGAAGACAAAGTTTACATCATCCTAAAATAAATAAAGAAGTTCCCCTATAAGTCAAAATATATTCTGTACTTTGTATTCCAGGCTCATTATCTTAGAAGGAGTGCATATCTCCACTTTTCTTCTTCTGTAGCTAAAAGGCCCTGCCAACAAAGAAGGCTATAAAGTGTCACAGGTATTAGTAAGGTTAAAGGATGAAAAATAGAAAGGTAGATTATACAATTTACAAAAAAAGAACTCATTGAGATGGGACGATTGTTATTCAGATTTGTAAAGAAAAGGACACATTATATCTCGGGCTAAATCTACTTAGGTAGTTCAGGAAAACATAAAATCATGAAAACATAAAAAATGCCAGTAAATTGATAAAAGTGCTGATTTGAGCTAGTTCGAACATATAAATTACTTCCTGAAAAACTTCTATGATAAAAGCTGCATCTTAAAATTAAATTATACATAGTCAGATGAAGCAAAAAGGAAATACGATTTTTCAGATAGATGTTAAGTGCCTATAAGAAAGCACGATGGCTTAAAAAATTTATCCAAAAGAAAATTGTTAATGGAATGTCCTTAAGGTGGTTTGAGCTATTATCTTCTATAAAGCCCTTCAAGACTTATCTAGCTATTGTGCTGACTTTAAATTTCATGTCCTTAGCTAACCCAGTACAGACCCATATATGTAAGATATAAAATATCTTTTATTAAAAAATTCAGAGTGTATACATGCCTCCCTGGTGTTGTGCTAAGAATTTTTAGGAAGCAGATTTTCAGCTTATAAACTGTTAGTAATATGTAATCACAGATGGGTTATTTTTGTGTTTGTGTGGGAAAGCAATAAACAGATATATAAATAAATGTAACTCATGCAATTTCCACTGCAAATCAAAATATTTTTTAAAAAATTATTTCAAGAGAAGGAAGTAAATTTTGTGATTAAAGTATAATAGTTTAAATAAATTTCAACCTGTTGGATTTTATAAATTATTTTATTAAAATTCACTCAAGTTTAAAAAAAATAACACTTAGCTAGCTGTTCTTTCCTTTTCAATCTTTTGCTTTCTTCTGCAGAACTTGAGTTACTGGGTTTGGGGAGAGTCTGGAAGAAAAGAGAATGGGAAAGTTTCTGCTCTCACAAATTCCAGACATTTACTGCCTAAGAGGAAAAAAAAGGTAAAGAGAACTAGCATTTATTGAATCTGTTCACCTTTACATTATTCTTCACATCCAAAATATCACTCGGTTGTGAAAATCTGACTGTAACTGTCATCTCCCCACTAAACTCATTTTACTAAGATCACTGTGGTTCTAACTGGTACTGAAAGCAAGGGACACCTCAGAGTGTTTATCATACACAGAATATCGGAAGAATGGAATTGTTAATCTCTCCTTTTTAACGTGGTTTATGTTTTTACATGTTCATCACTTTTTAAAATGCTCCATTCCCCTGTTGTCTTCTTTAACTATCCAACATCATTGTTTGAAGGTTTTTTCCCCCTCTGCCCACCTCAGAAAATATTCTAATCCTAATTATTACTTATAAACTGAGCTAAAATAGTTATATCTAGGGATTGCATCAGAGTTTCAGTTACTAAACCCATTGACAGCTTCACATGATACCTCCTGGGACCTGTTTTAAAATATATCCATCTTTACGTACCACTGCACTTAATTGTTTGTCTCCTCTGTTCTTCAGTTCAGCACATCTAATCCAAATAGTGGACCCAGAGCCAAATTAGACTCATCTACCCTTATTCCTCTCTCTGCCCTGAACTTCAGTCTATCCCAAGTCACCTAGATTTCATGGCAGAGGAGTATTTCTGCCTGCCTCTCTGCTCAACCACTTAAGATAATTCTATCATTTCTCATTTCACCCAAAATAGGAGGTGTTAATTCTGATAGAACAGTGTCTAGACTATTGGTTGACCACTATTCACTTATGACCACCATCAAAGACCCCTGTGCTAACTTGATAATCCCTGCTTTGGGTTCCTATGCTATACCGGTAGCTAGAAAGTGGCACCATGACACACAGTTTGTGTCTACCGGATTTAAGGAAATATGGGACTCCTGTAGATGAAAATTGAACTCTAAACTTTTTTTCTTAATTATGTGTAGTTCCCCATCTTCCCCCCCAACCGCACTCAGGAAATGATACTACCATTAATCCAATATTTTATGAGAATCGTGGCAATAGTCCTTTTCATCTGTTGTTCTCTTCCTCTTTTCCCATGTTTAATTACCCTATGGGCCTTACACTGTAGAATATTCTCCTTTAGTATATATCAAATCAATTAATTTCTTCCCTCCTGTTTCCACTTATTCTAGGTGACTATCTGTAATATTTATTACTGCAACCTCTTTCATTTGGTCTCTCTACTTCCACTCTAGCCCCCATTTCAGTCTATTCTATCCATGTATCAGTGAGAGAAATTCACTAATAAATTAAATAGTAAAATATTACTGGTAAAAATGAAAAGAAGAGAGGTAAGAGATATAAGAAGAACAGATGGAAAAATCAGTACTGCATGTATCTCCTTTTATTTCTGCTTACAGTACAAACTGGCCAATATTCTTTTCCCCTAAATTATTTTCTTTTTTCCAAAATCTTACTATACACAGCAAATAACAATCAATATGTACCAACATCCTGACCCTTTTCCTGAAGCTGTGAAGCATTTTGTTGGACTTTGAAATTATTTCAAGCTATAGTCTTAACTAATGTCTTGCAAAAAAATCACAGATACTCAGTTTTGCACTCTGCTTTCTCTGCTACATCACTGTCTTCCACTGGACTGCTGAACCAGTGTCACAAATATTATATTTAGCTAAAGCAATAACTCAATTCAGGATTCTTTTTTTTAAATAGTAAGAATAAAACTATCACTATAAAAAATAGAATCCAAATTATATAATGACTCAAATAATATAGAAGTTCATTTCCCAGTAACATTAAATACAAAGGAGTTCCTAATAAGTGGGGGAAGATTTCCTCTACCAGGTACTTCAGGACTCATTTTCCTATATCGAGGATTTTCCCTCTTCTGAGAATTTATCATTATCTGCTTCTACATAGTCCAAGGAAAATGAGACATGGTATCATTCCTTCTACTTAATGGCCTTGTAGAAAAGATACACATAATTTTCACTCTCGTATCATTGGAGGAAACTCGACTACATGGTTTTATCTACTGCAAGGCTGTCTAAGGCTTGTGCTGTTACTTTGTATCTAGGAAGAAATAAGTAGCAAAATTAAATCTTTGGCTTGAAAAGCTAGCTATCACTAGATCAAGAAAATATAAAGACACTTTTACAATAACCTCTGAAATATAAAAACTGGTTTGTAATTTACAAACTAAAATATGGAACACACACTAGCCCAGGATGATAATTTAATCTCCACACCCCCTAGGAAAAAAGTAAAAGAAAAGGTAACAATGTCAAGAAAGGAGAGAAATGAAAGATAAAAAGATGGAAAAAATATAAAGGCAAAGTGAGATGCAATAAACCTAAGTATATTAGTAGATGTCTTAAGTATAAATCTATGAAAACTTCTAATTAAAAGACAAAGTTTATGAAACTGAATTTAATTATGCACAAACACATACATACACCATGTCAACAGTTTATAAGTCACAGTTGCACAAAGGATGCAGAAATGTTAAAAACAAAATAATACATAAATTTATAAAATGAAAAGTGCAATAGAAAAACAATTTAATTAAAGGTAAGGAGAGAATTTTATGAGAGAAAAATACACAATTCTCTATTTATTGAATTTAAACTTATAACCAGACAAAACTATAAAAAATATAAGTATATACTATTTAATTACTATTATAAACAAGCTTGGACTTAGATATATGGAAAATGTACTCAATAATTGAAGAATATCCACTTTTATGTCCATATAGATCATAAAAATATACTTAAATGTAGACAAATCTCAAAAATTTCAAAGGATTTATGTCATATAGAGTATTTTCTGACATTATTACAGTTTTTACATATAAATAGAAAAAACTAGATAATTCCATATGTCTGGAAATTTTTAGTTTGAAATGGTATTCTAAATAACCCATGGGTCAATAAAGTAATCATAATGGGAATTAGAGAATATTTGAACTTACCTAATTATAATAAGGATTTGGTGAACACTGTTTTAACTGTATTTAATGTAATTTTCAGCCTTGAATGTATTTTTTGTAAAGTAAGTCTGAGAATATAGTGAGCTTAATATTCTGTTCATGAAATAATAATAATAAACCCTGGCAACATGAGCCTACAAAAGCAATGGAAATAAAATAATAATTAAAATTAGGAGAGAAATTAGTAAAATGCAAAAAATGCAGTAAAGAGATGCAATAGCCAATTTGGAAAGATAATGATATGGTAAACATGTGGCAAGACCAATGATAATAAAGAAAAAAGAGCATATAACCAATATTTAAAATTACAAAATAAAATAAAAATGATAATAAAAATAAAAATGAATAAGGGGAGAGATTAAAGATGGTGGCGTGAGAGGAGAGACAGAGGCTTGCTCCTAAAACTGGATACAATTAGAAAATTTAATTGGTGCAACTAATCCTGAGAGAGCAACAGGAAAGAGGATGCGTCAGACTGCATACACCTGGAGAAAAGAGCAGACCTCAGCGAATGGGGTGACGTACCAGAGCTCTGGCTGCGTGGGACTGGAGCCCCTCCCCACCCCAGCTCACCAGTGGGAGGAAGATAAATGGAGTATGGAAGGAGTGGAAGGCTTGGGACTGCTGAATAACTAGCTCCAGAGATCTTCTCTGGGAGCACAAATCTGCATTTCATGGTGCTTTCATGAGACTCATGTGACTATTGGGTTGGAAAGTTAATACAGGCAGAGTTCCTGGGGAGACTGGGATTCCGGCAGCTTGTGGAAAGCAGGGATCCATATCTGGCTGCTCTGGGACAAAAACATACCTGTGTGCCTGGTCCACTGGCTCAGGCAGTTGAGACAAGCAGAGCAGCTGGGAGGTGGCAAACAGCTCTTTCCTCCCCTCAGGCATGAGTACCACTCCCCTGTTACCCCAACATTGCTTCAGGGGCTGAGCAGCTCCAGAATAGAGCTTCTGGACACTAGAGGGCACCATATACAAACATGAAATGCCAAAGGAACGTTGTCCAGAGTAAAATTATTAATACAAATCCTGAGAAAGATTTAAATGATATGGACCTCGTGACTCTTCCTGAAAGGGGGTTCAAAATAAAAATCATCAACATTCTAATGGAGGTAAGGAAAGACATCCAAGAACTCAGGAATGAATTCAGGTCAGAGATCCAATCATTGAAGAGCATGATGGAGGGTAGTAAAAGCAGGTTGGATATGGTGGAGGAGACAATAAATGAAATAGAAACAAGAGAAGAGGAATGCAAACAAGCTGAGGCACAGAGAGAAAAAAAGTTCTCTAAAAATGAAAGAATATTGAGAGAACTGTGTGACCAATCCAAGCGGAATAATATTCACATTATAAGGAAACCAGAAGAAGAAGAGAGAGAAAAAGGGATAGAAAGTGTCTTTGAGGAGGAGGTTGCTGAAAACTTCCCTAATCTGGGGAAGGAGATAGTCTCTCAGGCCATGGAGATCCACAGATCCCACTACACAGGGAACCAAGGAAGACAACACCAAGACACATAGTAATTAAAATGGTAAAGATCAAGGATAAGGACAGACTGTTAAAAGTAGCCAGAGGCAGAAATAAGATCACATACAAAGGAAAGCCCATCAGACTAACAACAGACTTCTCAGCAGAAACCTTACAGGCCAGAAGGGAGTAGCATGATGTATTTAATGCCATGAAGCAGAAGGGCCTGGAACCAAGATTACTTTATCTGGCGAGATTATCATTTAAGTTTGAAGGAGGGATTAAACAATTTCCAGATAAGCAAAAGCTTAGAGAGTTTACCTCCCACAAACCATCTCTGCAGTCTATTTTGGAGGGACTGCTATAGATGAAAGTGTTCCTAGGGTTGGAGAGCTGTCACCAGAGATAGTAAAATCATTGTAGGGAGGGGGGAGCAACTGACTGCGAGGCAAATGCAAAATTAAATTGACTATCCCCAAAGCCAATAAAGGGATAGAGAAAAAGTATAGAATCAGATACATAATATATAAAGAATGAAGGAGGAAGAAAAAGGAGGAGAAATAGAAAAGAACCTTTAGATTGTGTTTGTAACAGCATACTAAGTGAGTTAAGTTAGACTCTTAGATAGTAAGGAAAGTAACCTGGAATCTTTGGTAACCACAAATCTAAGCCTGAAATGGCAATAAGTACATACCTATCGATAATCACCCTAAATGTAAATGGACTGAATGCACCAATCAAAAGACACAGAGTAATAGAATGGATATAAAAGCAAGACCCATGCTTATGCTGCTTACAAGAGACTCACCTCAAACCCAAAGACATGCAGAGACTTAAAGTCAAGGGATGGAAAAAGATATTTCATGCAAACAATAGGGAGAAAAAAGCAGGAGTTGCAGTACTAGTATCAGACACAATAGACTTCAAAACAAAGAAAGTAACAAGAGATAAAGAAGGACAATACATAATGATAAAGTGCTCAGTCCAACAAGAGGATATAACCATTATAAATATATATGCACCCAACACAGGAGCACCAGCATATGTGAAACAAATACTAACTGAACTAAAGGAGGAAATAGACTGCAATGCATTCATTTTTAGGAGACTTCAACACACCATTCATGCCAAGGACACATCCACCAGACAGAAAATAAGTAAGGACACAGAGGCACTGAACAACACACTAGAACAGATGGACCTAATAGACATCTATAAAACTATACACACAAAAGCAGCAGGATACACAGTCTTCTCATGTACACATGGAACATTCTCCAGAATAGACCACATACTAGGCCACAAAAAGAACCTCAGTAAATTCCAAAAGATTGAAATCCTACCAACGAACTTTCCAGACCACAAAGGTATAAAACTAGAAATAAATTGTACCAAGAAAGCAAAAAGGCTCATAAACACATGGAGGCTTAACAACATGCTTCTAAATAGTCAATGGATCAATGACCAAATCAAAATGGAGATCCAGCAATATATGGAAATAAATGACAACATCAACACAAAGCCCAACTTCTGTGGGACGCAGCAAAAGTAGTCTTAAGAGGAAAGTGTATAGCAATCCAGGCATATTGAAAGAAGGAAGAACAAAGCCAAATGAATAGTCTAATATCACAATTATCAAAATTGGAAAAAGAAGAACAAATGAGGCCTATAGTCAGCAGAAGGAGGACATAATAAAGATCAGAGAAGAAATAAACAAAATTGAGAAGAATAAAACAATAGAAAAAATCAATGAAACCGAGAGCTGGTTCTTTGAGAAAATAAATAAAATAGATAAGCCCCTAGCCAAACTTATTAAGAGAAAAAGAGAATCAACACACATCAACAGATTCAGACACGAGAAAGGAAAAATCACGACAGACTCCACAGCAATACAAAGAATTATTAGAGACTACTATGAAAACCTATATGCTAAGAAGCTGGAAAACCTAGGAGAAATGGACAACTTCCTAGAAAAATACAACCTTCCAAGACTGACAAAGGAAGAAACACAAAATTTAAACAAACCAATTACCAGCAAAGAAATTGAAGCCATAATCAAAAAACTACCCAAGAAAAAAACCCCTGGGCCAGACGGATTTACCTCGGAATTTTATCAGACATACAGAGAAGATATAATACCCATTCTTCTTAAAGTTTTCCAAAAAGTAGAAGAGGAGGGAATACTCCCAAACTCATTCTATGAAGCCAACATCACCCTAATACCAAAACCAGGCAAAGACCCCACCAAAAAAGAAAATTACAGACCAATATCCCTGATGAATGTAGATGCAAAAATACTCAATAAAATATTAGCAAACCAAATTCAACAGTATATCAAAAAGATAATACACCATGACCAAGTGGGATTCATCCCAGGGATGCAAGGATGGTACAACATTTGAAAATCCATCAACATCATCCACCACATCAACAAAAAGAAAGACAAAATCCACATGATCTTATCCATAGATGCTGAAAAAGCATTTGACAAAATTCAACATCCATTCATGATAAAAAGTCTTAGCAAAATGGGTATAGAAGGCGAGTACCTCAACATAATAAAGGCCATATATGATAAACCCACAGCCAACATCATACTGAACAGTGAGAAGCTGAAAGCCTTTCCTCTGAGACATGGAACAAGACAGGGATGCCCACTCTCCCCACTGCTATTTAACATAGTACTGGAGGTCCTAGCCACGGCAATGAGACAAAACAAAAAAATACAAGAAATCCAGATTGGTAAAGAAGAAGTCAAACTGTCACTATTTGCAGATGACATGATATTGTACATAAAAAACCCTAAAGACTCCACTCCAAAACTACTAGAACTGGTATCGGAATACAGCAAAGTTGCAGGATACAAAATTAACACACAGAAATCTGTGGCTTTCCTATACACTAACAATGAGCCAATAGAAAGAGAAATCAGAAAAACAATTCCATTCACAATCGCATCAGAAAGAATAAAATTCCTAGGAATAAACCTAACCAAAGAAGTGAAAGTCCTATACCCTGAAAACTACAAGACACTCTTAAGAGAAGTTAAAGAGGACAGTAACAAATGGAAACTCATCCCATGCTCTTGTGTAGGAAGAATTAATATCGTCAAAATGGCCATCCTGCCCAAAGCAATATACAGATTTGATGCAATCCCTATCAAATTACCAACAATATTCTTCAGTGAACTGGAACAAATAGTTCAAAAATTCATATGGAATCACCAAAAGACTCCGAATAGCCAAAGCAATCCTGAGAAAGAAGAATATAATGGCGGGTATCTCACTCCCCAACTTCAAGCTCTACTACAAAGCCATAGTAATCAAGACAATTTGGTACTGGCACCAGAATGGAGCCACAGACCAGTGGAACAGATTAGAGACTCCAGACATTAACCCAAACATGTATGGTCAATTAATATTCAATGAAGGAGCCATGGACATACAATGGGGAAATGACAGTCTCTTCAACAGATGGTGCTGGCAGAACTGGACAGCTGCATTGAGAGCATGAAACTGGATCACTGTCTAACCCCATACACAAAAGTAAATGCAAAATATTTCAAAGACCTGAATGTAAGTCATGAAACCATAAAACTCTTAGGAAAAAACATAGGGAAAAATCTCTTGGATGTGAACATTAGTGACTTCTTCATGAATATATCTCCCTGGGCAAGGAAAACAAAAGCAAAAATGAACAAGTGGGACTATATCAAGCTGAAAAGCTTCTGTACAGCAAAGGACACCATCAATAGAACAAAAAGGTACCCTACAGTATGGGAGAATATTTTCATAAATGACAGATCCAATAAAGGCTTGACATCCAAAATATATAAAGAGCTCATGCTCCTCAACAAACAAAAAGTAAATAATCCAATTAAAAAATGGACAGAGGAGCTGAACAGACAGTTCTCCAAAGAAGAAATTCAGATGGCCAGCAGACACATGAAAAGATGCTCCACATCGCTAGTTATCAGAGAAATGCAAATTAAAACCACAATGAGATATCACCTCACACCAGTAAGGATGGCCACCATCCAAAAGACAAACAACAGCAAATGTTGGCGAGGTTGCGGAGAATGGGGAACCCTCCTACACTACTGGTGGCAATGTAAATTAGTTCAACCATTGTGGAAAGCAATATGGAGGGTCCTCAAAATGCTCAAAATAGACTTACCATTTGACCCAGGAATTCCACTTCTAGGAATTTACCCTAAGGATGCAGTACTCCAGTTTGAAAGAGACAGATGCACCCCTATGTTTATCACAGCACTATTTACAATAGCCAAGAACTGGAAGCAACCTAAATGTCCATCAGTAGATGAATGGATAAAGAAGAAGTGGTACATATACCCAACAGAGTATTATTCAGTCATAAGAAGAAAACAAATCCTACCATTTGCAACAAGATGGATGGAGCTAGAGGGTACTATGCTCAGTGAAATATGCGAAGTGGAGAAAAACAAATACCAAATGATTTCACTCATCTGTGGAGTATAAGAACAAAAGAAAAACTGAAGGAACAAAACAGCAGCAGAATCACAGAACCCAAGAATGGACTAACAGTTACCAAAGGGAAAGAGACTGGTAGGGAAGGATAAGGGCTGGGAAGAAGAAAGGAGGTATTATCATTAGCACGTATAATGTGGGGGTTGGGGGGAGGGGAGGGCTTTGCAACACAGAGAAGACAAGGAGTGATTCTACAACATCTTACTATGCTGATGGACAGTGACTGTAATGGGGTTTGTGGGGGGGACTTGGGGTAGGGAGAGCCTAGTAAACATAATGTTCTTCAAAAAAATACAAATAGATTAATTAATTTAAAAAAATGAAATAGGGGAAATTATGTATGATTTTATGCCAATAAATTAGAAACTGCCTTCTTAGATTTTACTGAATTAAATGTACCAAATCTGATACAAGGAGAAGTAGAAAATAAATAATCCAATTATAACTAAAGAATCAAATCAATAATTTAAAATATCTCCAGAAGAAAACTCAAGTCTAGATGGCTTTTCTGAGGAAACCTCAATTAAACAATTAAAAAATAATCCTCATCTTCTACAAATTCCTCCAGAACTATTTGCCGATTAATCTTCAGGACAGCATGACCTTGATATCAAAACCCCAATATGATGGCAAAAGTATTTTTAAAAAGTGAAAATTATTGGCCAACCTTTTGTGTTAACATAGATAAAAAAATTTTAACATATTAGCTCACAAAACCTATAGTTTATTCAACCCAGTGTCATAAAAAATAGTATGTCCTGACCAGGTTGTTTTAAAACCAAAATGAAATTGTGGTTTAATTTAGAAAACAATCAAAGAAATTTTTGAGATTAACACATTAAAAGAGAAAAATCACATGATCTTCTCCAATAAAAATGCAGATAAATTTATATTTATGATTTAAAAAAACGTCTAAAATAGCGGAGAAGAAAGAATAGAATTATATAGGATAATAGAAATAAAAAGAAATTTCTTAGTCATAAAAATAACTATCTTAAACACAACAAATACCATAGTTAGTATGGAAATATGAAATACATATAGATAAAAATGTATTCTGTTATTTAACCCATAAAATATTGCAGGAGAATGTTATAAGGACTAGAAAGGAAGAAGCAAAATTGTCTTATTTACAGAAAACATGACTCTGAACATAGAAAATTCTAATTAATGTATAAACTATTAAACAAGATATGTTAGCAAAATCTGGAAACAGATTAACTGCATTTCTTTACACAACTAACAGTCAAAATTAACTTTAGAAAAGTGATTTTACATTAGGTACCTGGAAATAAATGGAATAAAATCTGTACAAGATCTCTGTGAAATCATACTATAAATCATAATACATCATACACCTGCTTAAAATTCTTCATAGCCTCTCATTACACTTACATAAAATTTGTGATGTCAATCCTAAGTGTTCCTCCATATCTGACTCCTTCCTTGTATCCTATTTTTCATTCAGTTATTTTTCTTGGTATCTTTACTCTCACTACACTGATAATTTTTCATTCTCTAATTATGCAAAGTACATTCCTTTTCTAGGACAGTGATACTTATGCCATTTACTCTAGGCCTAAAATGGTGACCCTTTCCTTGACTGTCTCCATCTCATCTTTAGTCATAAGGTAAAAATGCCACCTCTTTAAGAATTAGCCCCTGAATTACCTTTCTGAAACAGGTGAAAACCCATTACATTTGTTCTATCTTGTCCCTGGTTCTTTTCTCCACAGAACATACACAACTTACAAGTCTATATTCATTTGTTTATTTTAGGTTGTTCCTCCCATTACAAAATGATTTCTTGAAAAAGAGCTCAATGTTTTATGCAATGCTATATACCCAGCCCTTAGAATGGTGCCTGCAACCTGGTGAGCATTCAATAAATATATGAGACTAAAAAGTGTAATATCAAAGGTTTATGAGTGCTTTGGAAACACTAATAATAATAATAATATTGTATATTTTTTCCTATTTGGACATGTTTCTTCTTTACAGCTTCTTTAGAAATGCAGGATTTGGTAATCACCAAGTCCTTTGTATAATACCATGAAATTCATAGAAAACCACAATTAATTCCACCACCAATTCTAACAGATACTTAATCTTAATTTGTTTACTTTTTCAGTATATTCAAAATATCTAACTTGTCTCCATTCCAACAATGTTTGCCTCAATCCACTTTCTCAAACTGCAGTCAAATCTTTTTAAAGATTGATTTGGCAATCTCACTTTGGTGCAAAAAACTCTCCACTGTCTGCACCCATTTGTATTACTTTTGGCATAATAAATTCAGTTTTCTGAACCATGGCTTTATAATGTCCTTCATAATCTGGTTCCTATTCAGCTGTCTAGCCTCATCCCTTTTCATTCCTCTCCCAATACACTGAACTACTGGAAGTTCTGGAATGTGTTATGCTCTCTGTGATGGTGCTTTTGCAATTATTATCCTCATTGCTGGAACATTCTACCCCTTCTACCCTCCTTACTTATTAAATTCCATTCATTTTCCCAATTTCACCTTACAGATCCTTTCCTCCAGCAAGTCTTCCCTGTATCCCAGAGACTTGGTTATTATATTTATCTATATCCAGTTATTTGATCATAGCACTTAGTTATTTAATTGTCATTTATTTTTCTATATCCCCACTACATTGTAGAAATTGGGACTTATTAATGATTTTCAGAGCTTAGCTTAAATCTGGGTTCACATAAAGAACATTTTTCTAGAAGGAGAAAGGTAGGAAGGTAAGAAGGGAGAAAGGGCGGGAGGAACACACATTAGACAGTGCATTAGAGCAGCCGTTCTCAGAACTTTCCTCTAAAGTGTCAGATAGTGAATATTTTAGGCTTTCTGGGCCACATGGGCTCTGTCTCAACTACTCAGCTCTGCCACTGTAGCACAGA
Organism: Manis javanica; assembly: GCF_040802235.1. Classification (NCBI taxonomy): domain Eukaryota; kingdom Metazoa; phylum Chordata; class Mammalia; order Pholidota; family Manidae; genus Manis; species Manis javanica. Next base: position 59,869,522 of record NC_133159.1, read on the forward strand.
GTGTGCCATGTTCCAGTAAAGCTGCCTTTACACAGGATGGATTTGGCCTAGGGCTATTGTTTTCTAGATACTGAACTAAGGGCTTTATTTACATTTTTAAATTAATTCTAACAACTTTTTCTGAACAATGAGCCAAAATAGATTATGTACTTTGTCCAAAGCCTCAGAACTAATAGTGATGAATCCTAGGTCTTCTTAACTCCACAGAGAAGAAAGAAGAGAAAGCGAGAGTCAGAATACTATAGACTGTCTACTTTCGTATCTCCTTATTATAAATTAGAAATCTACAGATTAATAAAATTTGCCCAAGTTCTTATAGATAGTATTTGAACCTAATCTTATTAACTAAAGACCTCAAGACCTTATTAACTAAAGACCTTTGGTGCACGATGATTTTATTTAATTAAAAACTCTCTCACTTCTGAATTTTCTGCTATTTTAGAAAACTTGTTGACCTGAAGAAGCTTTCATAGTAATTCAAACATTCAGTGTCTCTCCTGCTCTTCTTGTTGGTATTCTTACATAAACTATCAGCTAACTTGTGATTTAACTATCACAGGAAAGTAGAAAACCATTAATATTGCTTAACTTTTAAATTCATATAAAACAGAACCATATTATCTATCATTCAGGAGGATGAATAACCCTGAAGAGAGTACATTTTACATAGGCTCATAGATTTTTATTTGTGAGATCAGTATGTTAGATAAAAGGTTTAAAGTTTTTACATTGAATTCATGTATCTATGCGAAATATGTAAATAGACTTTGAATAAAGCTGAACAGTCTCAAAATAAAATTGCTACTAACCATGTCATTATAAGTTGTCTCTTTGGTTCTGTCATCATGACACTCCTCAGTTTGCGGAAGTGAAGGATAACGGGGTGGAGTTTAATAGCTCTGTAGGCCAGTGTAGAAAACAAGCGCTCCAGGAATTGGTTTAAGGGCTGGAAGTGCTGAATTTTAGTCCACAAACTTTGAAAACACCTGGACATTATCTGTCCTTTTATTACATATGGGGCCTTAGACAACTAAATCTTGATTCCCTAATCTGTGAAAGAGGTATACCTATAGCTTGTGAAGTTCAAATGCTGTTATAATAGCAATGTCAGCTGAATTCAGTAATCTACCGTTTTCTAACTGTACTAAAGAAGCTAACTTGTTTTCCTTTTCTCTCAGTTTGAATTTAGCTAAAGGCCATGGGACAGTCATCATTAGTGACTTAAGCTGATGTTCTGCTATAATAATGAACATTCGTATCCTGTGCTGAAATCTTTGGAACAAAGCTTCATAAACAAAATTGATATCTTTAATAATAAAAAATGAGATTTTGGCCTAGCAACGTAACACTAATACCTAGTTGGGGTAGAAGCAGTACCTGAGTGGAATGAGTATTCCCAAGAGTGGAAAAGAGATTGGAATTGAGACACGGTGTATTCTTTTGTAACAGATAAAAGACTGATTTAAGAGTAAAATCTGTGTCCAGGAGAAAGAGCAATGTTAATGACGACTTGGCCCTTTGGTATAACACACTTCAATAGTTAGTAGCAGTCATAAAATAACTATTTATAGAGTCTTCTAAGTAGTCACAGATCATTAATACATTGTAACTACTAAACATTTAGATATAATACAATTTGACAGTATACTCATATAAGCAGGAAGACCTTAATCTTCCATTTTCTGGATAGTACATTATAAAATTCACCTAGTTCTGAGAAGCTCCTTGTTTGTAGTACTGATATTGCTATTAACTATGTTTTTATTTATATGGATAATTATGATTACATACAAGTACTTTTACTGTCCAGTTTCTGTTAGCTAATGAATGTTCAACTAGATAATATTAATATAATTATGTGCTTAATTCATGCTAATGCCTTGTTAAGTACATCATCTCTGTTATCTCCTTTAATTTTTAGAACACCTTATATCATGTAGGCACTCTCTTCCTATTGTATTGTTGAACAAACTGAGGGATATGGAGCTGAATTATTCTGCCTAGGGCCACAATGCTGATATTTAATCCAGACATTTCTGATTGCCAAAGCTGAACTCTTAACCATCATACTGTATTGCTTTACATGGCTCATTATTTCAGACATGCTTCTTCGTTAACAATGAACTATTCCTTAAGAATGATTTTGGCTATCAAAATTAGGTAGAGGAAAGGCAAACAAAGTTTCTGATTGAAACAATGGAGCAAGCCCCTCATGGTTGATATTAGCGAGGAATGCCAGGTGAGACTTTACTCACCTCACTGTCATCAGTGGCTGCAACTAAAATTTGATCCTCTATTTGGAAAAATATTCTATAATGTAAGTATATCTGGAAAAAAAACTATTAAAAGGTGACTTATTCACCAAAAGAACATCATTTCTTTTTCCTGCTAGCATTCCTCTTTTAGCAAACTGTCACACTTAACCATTCTTCCAAAACATGAAACTAAGCCCTTTTGAGCAATTTCAAACATTTCCACAAATGAATAGACATAGCAATGTGTCATGAAATCGTGCCAATTTGCAATGCCTACATTACTTCAAAAAATGTATTGCTTTATTTAAAAGCTATTTTATTACCTCTCTACAATTTTCAATGTGCATTTCTCCTACCATTATAAAAAGCAGTAATGTAAGGAGGAAGGCATCAGCTGAAGCACAGGTTATGAGGATTCAGATTTCTAGTGAACATAACAAACCACACTAATCACAACTTCTTGTGGGGAAAATCCTCTGTAAAATTGCTTTTTGCATACATTTAAATATTATTCACAATGGAAAATATTTTCTATAGGGAAGCTTAAAAATAATATGGCTGTTACTGTGATTTTTTTTTCAACACAGCCTTTTATAATCACATATATTCTTTATCCTTTTCTGTTTCAGTTCTGTCTGGTAAAAATGAACCAAATACAAAATTCAGTATAATTTTACCATTCACATTAGCAAGAGAACAATAGCAAGTGGCTTTGAATTGCTCTTCCATCTGGCATTTCAGTTACTGTTTAGATTAATAGGTACAATAGGAGTTGAAATTTTCTGGGCCAGAGTGCAATGGTGCTCAGCACTGCTCCTTTCTGAAAGGACCCATCCACCTGTGGGCAAAGCCTCTGTCTGTTACCATGGCCCCGAATAAAGTGACAGATGAGCATGTGAGTCTGTTTCCAGTTGCAAAAAGGAAGAACTTACATTCCAGTTAACTACACTGTCTCTTCCTAATACGAATTATGCCAGCTGAGATAATCAATAACTTATCAGGCTGCTGAGAGTCCATTAGCATTTGGTTAACATGCTAGTGTTCACACCAGTATTCTTCACTGTGGGAAGTGGCCCTTTGGTATAACACACTTCAATAGTTAGAGCTCAATAATAATAATTCTTGTTTAACAAGATATTAGATTGACTCTTATAAATTAGAAGATTGTTTTCATGATCTATGTAATCTACTCTATTAATAAAAATAGAACTGAAGGCTCTTGGCACAATTCATTTCTCACTTCCACTTACAAGTGGACTCTAAATAGAAGGAATCAGGCTTGCCCAATTAATCACAGCACTGAGCAACGCGTCTACCTGAAAAGAATATAAAACCACTGCTATTAGGAAGTTTAATTTAAGCCCTAGGGCTAAGTTAAAGAGCTTTTCAAATACAGAGATTATTGTCCAGTAACAGGAAAATACAATTACATTTTTTTATTCCATTTTAGGAAATAATTTCTAGAAAAAAATGAAGTATAACAATTTGCTAAATCATTTTGAGGGGGTTGAATCTTATTGCTGTCACATTTTAGCACAAACAAGAAATGGTAAGAAATAAAATCAACCCAATAGGAAGTGTTTAAGTTCCAAAGGTTTTCATTTACATCCTCCATGTGACAAAGACAAGGTTTTGCATCTGATATCTGTGGACTAACTGAATTTTTCACTGTCTACTCCTTAAATGCAATTCTGACTGTTCAGACTTAAGAAAGAACAGCTAAGTGAATGAACAAGATGTGATATTTCATGTACTCTTCCCACTTTGGGATTGTCACATTGCATCTGTGGGATTAAATCTTTTAAGGAGTTGTCAAATTTAATTGGTGAGTTTGCACAGTTCTGGTTTACTGGATACATCACACTACCAAGATCTTCTTCTTTTATCACTTTATGTTAACTCTGTGATTTAAATATTGCCATCTGTGAACAAAGCCTACAGAATTAAGAAAAGAGCTTAAGCAAATTAAAATCTTAATTGATGCATAATTTGAAGATTTTAACATTGTTTATTTGATATTTGGTGTATATATCTTTCTTTTCTCATGGCAGGTATCCTATTTTGTACATGTTCAGTATAGCAGAATGCCCTATAAACAAACACTTCAGTAGGTTTAAAGGCTATAAAAAAGAAGATCAAAATCTATAACATCAACAACAGACATAGACTCCTTTCAAGAATAAGGACAAAAGCTTCAAATAAATACTTCAAATTAAATCCAACTTTCCCCCCTCCCTAAGAATCCTGCATTGTGTGAGACCCAGCTCTTCACCTGCTAAATTTGCTTTCACTGCCTTCTGTACCCAGGCTCTTCTGTTTTTCATATTTGTGGCTTCTCTTCAAGGTCTTGGTTTAAGTATAGTTCCACAAAAGGTAGAGTGGGCCTTCTCAAACATCCTAAAATGACGTCCTTCAGTTACTCTCAATTACCACCCAAAGGTGTTTTTCCTTCCAAAATTTATCAAAAATAATATTCTATATTTACAGCTCATTGTCTTTGTTTACTCATAGTATGTACATTCCAGAAGGACAGGGACAATGATTTTGCTTTGTTTTTTTCTGTTTTTTTCTATATAGACCCAACATCTTGTAGAGTGCTGGCAAGTAGTAGTGGGGATGGTAAAGATAAGAAAACGATGAGGAGGAAGAATAATATAATTGTTTAAAAGCAAAAACAATACTTATCATAGCTAACATTTTCTGAGTTTTTTATGCCAGGTACTCTGCATAAGGGGATTTGCATGATCTCTTCTGGTGGTTTGGCGGTGGATGCTACCATTTTCTTAAGTCAACAGAGGGAGTCTATTAGTGAATATTGAAAATTTTGTTGTTCAATATTTAAATCATGGAATTAACATATAGTGATAAAAGAAAAAGATCTTGGTGGTGTGATGCATCCAGTAAACCAGAACTGCAAACTCGCCAATTAAATTTGACAACTCCTTAAAATATTTAATCCTACAGATACAATATGACAATCCCAAAGTGGGAACCGTACATAAAAACAACTTATCCAGGGTCACAGAATTAATTAAGTTGGTGGCAGGATTCACACCCTGGCCATCCCACTCCAGAGCCCACGTGAAAGAACTTGTTAAATGAATGGTTGGATATGTGAATAAAGGAGGAAAGGAAGAAAGGAGAGAGAAAGAGAAATAAAGAAGGGAAGAGAGGTATGGTATTCATAGCAAAGGATAACATGCTAAAAACCTTCTTTTATGAATTCAGACTAACCAAACACCTAGCAACTTTAATGACCTAGTTTTTTAAACTTTAGGTTCTATGAATGAGAGGTTGAAAGGGACATCAAATAATGCTTTCAGGTGAAAATAATACTTATGTAGCTATCTGTGTTAACAACGACCATCATAGATCACTTTCAGGAATCAACACTGCAAATGAAACACCTAACAATAGAGTAACTTTAGCTATTTCCCCTAAGCTACATGATAGGCAGAACATTTCAGTCCAGAACAAGGAATACAATAACAATAGGTGATACTGAGTTAGTGTTTATATGTCAGTTTTATACTAAGCTTCTTAACCACTGCATGTTCTCCTTTAACTCTTGTACAGTCCTAGGAGATAAGCAAAGGATCATGGGCCAGCTGGCCTTGAACCTGGGATTCAGATGTAGACACTCTGATTTCAGAGCTATAGCCCTTAGGAAGTCACTCTCCAGAAGTCTTGAATCATCTCTGTTTAAACTTGGAAGCCATGAAAATAAAGTGAATTGTGAGAAATTGGAAGTTTGTAAGTAGGCATTATACTTTGGTTGACTCAGTGAATCCTCAGAACCTGAATTTTTTTTCTATTTGACAAATAGGAAAATGGAACTCAAAGAAGCTGAGAAACTTGCTTAAATTACTCCAGCAAGCAAATGGCAGAATTATGATTTGATACGAGGCCTGTGTGTTTACAAAGCCCATGCTCATTTTTTTTCCCCAAAAAAAGCCACAATATTCTGTGGAATTTATTGTATGCTTAACAGTAGTTTTAACAGAAAGGAGAAGAAGCCATGGCTTGCTACAGTACTCCAAGTGCTAGTTGAATCATGTGAATGCCAATTCTAGTATAACTCTGAGTAGTTGAAACATCTTGATTTACTGCTTTGAGAATGGGTATTTTCTTTAGATACATGATATATGTAAGTATAGGAACTACTGCAAAATGATGACAAGGCTATATTTGCATCATCTTCAAGAAGGAGCCTTCTCTAAGACTGGTAAATTGCATCTTAAAGGTTAAAAAAAGGTGCATTTTTTAATATACTTAGTCCAAAAAAATACATAAACAGTAATTCTTTTAACAATGAAATATTTATATATTGATAATAATTGAAGTACCATTTAAAACAAAACTTTTGAAAGATATGAATATATAAGCACTGTTCTGCAAATGTGGAAATTGATGAAAATATCTTTAGTAGCTAAAGTCCTATAATATTATGAAATGGATATACTGTACCTAAACTAAATGATGAGTGATTCTTTATTGAACAACTCATGATATTCACCATGAGATGATTAAATAATTAAATTTTGAACTATTTTTGTTTGAAGATATTTAATGATATAAAAAAGGAAGTGTCATGTGCTGAACATAAGCACATTCCTGCCGAAGGATTATTTGAAAGACTTTTCTTATCATCTTGGACATCAGAATAACACCAGTGGTTCAGTCTAATACAGTAAGCACTAAAGTAGGATGCCTGTGAACCTCAGCAGCCATCATGAATATCAGTGGCTGTCTCAACGATGTAGGATAGAGAGAAGATGCACAATCCTGAGTTTTCCTTTAGGAGGGAGAGAAAAAAATGGAGCTGATACCCAACATTCCAGTGTAGTGCCCATGAGAAAGGGACAGGTGGCTCTCAGCACCGAGTATTGCTCTGTAGGATTTGGAGAAGTTGTATAATCTGAAAATTCTTCCCCAGAAGGGAGGAAGAGGACTGGAACCTTCACATCCATAAAAATAGGTTTGAGAGGGACTCCCAGAATATCTAGCTAGGCTAATTGGTAAACTTTTGCTACCAAGTCAGTGAAGACATGGAGACTGGAAGATGTGGATGCTTCTTCAAATGCGCAAACACCTATGCAGAGCTACAAAAAATATGAGGAATCAGGGAAACATGACACTATCAAAGGAAAAAAAATAAATCAACATTAACCAACCTTAAAGAAATGAAGATCTATGAATTTCCTGACAAAGAATTCAAATTAACTGCCTTAAAGAAGTTCAGTGAGCTACAAGATTATGGATAGACAACTAAGCAAAATTAAGAAAATGATACATGAACAAAATGAGAATGTAGACACAGAAACTGTAAGAAAAGAAAACAAAATTCTGGAGCTGAATATATAATAATTGAAATGAAAAATTCAGCAGAGTTTCACCAGCAGACTTGACTGAACAGAAGAAATAATCAATTACCTTAAAGACAGATGATTTGAAATTACCCAATGAAAGGAATAAACAAAAAAGCAAAGTAGAATGCTTAAGTTAGAGAAGTAGAAGGCAACAATATTATACAATCATAAGGGAATATTGAAGACTATAATACTGGAAGCTATAATACACTCTTTTCATAAAATATTATTAAGCAAAGACTTAATACCAACAAAGTAGTAGAGAATAGGAAACATATGTCAGAAGAAGATAATCCAGGGAAATCAGACTCACCAATACAATATAGGAAATGATCCACATTCAGAATGGTTTCTAAAGCCACAATACAGCTCAATTATTTATGAGTTTCTTTTTTCAATTTTTTAATTTTTTTTATTATTATGAGTTTCTTAAACAGGAGGTGGATACATCCTTGAGAGTTTATTTAATATAACTATGTGAGGACAAATATGTAATATTTATTATCTCATTTGATTTATCTATTCCCAATAAATTTTTTACAAGAATGTGTCAAATTCCAAATTAAAGAATTGCATAAATTTTGTTATAATTAGATCCTGATAGAGTTAAACTGCATCTAAATATTATAGGCTAAAATAAAAATAACTAAGAATATTTTTGATTTGATGTGGGCAAGGAAAAATTTAAACTTAAAATGATAGACATACCTTCAAAAACTTTAACAGATAATGTTTACATGTTGTATACAATTACATTTACACTGTGGAATAAATAGCGTAAATCAAAACTAGTATACTTTAAATGTATTCTTTTAAAAGAAATAATTCTTCTTAAAAGGCATTTTAGAATTAGTAGTAACTTAAAAATTACTTACAACCCAATTCATACTATTACTTTTATACGTTATTTGACCCTGAATCTACCCAATTGTTCAGGCTTTCATTTTTTTTACTTAAGGTATCACTGATACTCAATCCTATGAAGGATTCACACTGGCAACATTGTGGTTTCAACATTCACCCATATCATCAAGCCCCAACCCACCCTATTGCTGTCACTGCCTATCAGCATAGCAAGATGCCACAGAGTCATTACTTGACTTCTCTATGCTGTACAGCCTACCCTGTGACCCACTCACATTGTGATTGTGAATTACAGTGCCCCCCAATCCTCTTTCTGCCTCCCTCCCACCCATCTTTCCCAACCCTCTAGTCCCTTCTTGGAGTCTGTGAGTCTGTTGCTGTTTTGTTCCTTCAGTTTTGCTTTGTTGTTATACTCCACAAATGAGGGAAATCATTTAGTACATGTCCTTCTCCACCTGGCTATTTCCCTGAGCATAATACCCTCTAGCTCCATCCACTGTTGTTACAAATGGATGTTTGTATTCTTTTTGTGGCTGAATAATATTCCATTGTGTATATGCAGCAACTCTTCTTTATCCATTCATCTACTGATGGATATTTAGGTTGCTTCCATTTCTTGGCTATTGTAAATAGTGCTGCCATAAACATAGGGGTGCATATGTCTTTTTGAATCAGGGATCTTGTTTTCTTCAGGTAAATTCCTAGGAGTGGAATTCCTGGGTCAAATGGTATTTCTATTTTTAGTTTGTTCAAGAACCTCCATATTGCTTTCCACAATGGTTGAACTAGCTTACATTCTCACCAATAGTGTAGGATGGTTCTCCTTTTACCGCATCCTCACCAGCATTTGTTGTTTCTTGTCTGTTGGATGTTGACCATCCTAAATGGTAGGAGGTGATATCTCATTGTGCTTTAATTTGCATTTCCCTGATGATTAGTGAGGTGGAGCATCTTTTCATGTGCCATTTGGCCATCTGAATTTCTTCTTTGGAGAAGCATCTGTTTAGATCTTCCAACCATTTTTTAATCAGGTTATTTGCTTTTTGGGTATTGAGGAGTGTGAGTTCCATATATATCTTGGATGTTAACCCCTTATCAGATAAGTTGCTTATGAATATATTCTCCCATACTGTAGGATGCTTTTTTGTTGTACTATTGGTGTCTTTGCTTTTTTTAGTTTGATGTAGTCCCATGTGTTCATTTTTGCTTTTGTTTCCCTTGCCTGAAGAGGTGTGCTCAGGAAAAAATTGTTCATGTTTACATTCAGGAGATCTTTGCCTATGTTTTCTTCAGTGAGTTTTATGGTTTCATGACTTAAGGTCAGGTCTTTGATCCATTTCGAGTTTACTTTTGTTTATGGAATAGACAGTTATCCAATTTCATTCTCTTGCATGTAGCTGTCCAGTTTTGCCAACACCAGTTGTTGCAAAGGCTGTCATTTCCCTATTGTATGTCTGTGGTTCCATTTTTATATTAATTGGCCATGTATGTGTGGGTTTCTATCTGGGCTCTCTATTCTGTTCCATTGATCCATGGGTCTGTTCTTGTGCCAGTACCAAATTGTTTTGATTACTGTGGCTTTGTAGTAGAGCTTGAAATTGGGGAGCATAATTCTCCCAGCCTTATTCTTCCTTCCCAGGATTTCTTTGGCTATTCAGGGTTTTGTGGTTCCTTATGAATTTTATAACTATTTGTTCTAGTTAATTGAAGAGTGCAGTTGGTATTTTGATAGGGACTGCATTGAATCTGTAGATTGCTTTATGCAGTATGGCCATTTCGACAAGATTAATTCTTCCTATCCATGAGCATGGGATGTATTTCCTTTTATTGGTTTCTTCTTTGTTTCATGAGTGTCTTGTAGTTTTCAGTGTATAGGATTTTCACCTCCTTGGTTAGGTTTATTCCTAGGTATTTCATTCTTTTCGATGCAATTGTCAATGGAGTTATTTTCCTGATTTCTCTTTCTGCTAGTTCATCATTTTTACATGGAAATACAAAATATTTCTGTGTATTAATTTTGCATATTGCAGCTTTGCTGAATTCAGATATTAGTTCTAGTAGTTTGGGAGTGGATTCTTTAGGGTTTTTTTATGTACAACATCATGTAACCTGCAAACAGTGACAGTTTAACTTTTTTTTTACCAATCTGGATGCCTTTTATTTCTTCATGTTGTCTGATTGCTGTGGCAAGGACCTCCAGAAATATGTTGAGCAAAAGGGGGAGAGTAGGCATACTTGTCTTTTTCCCCATCTTAGAGAAAAGCATTCAGCTTCTCTCTGTTAAGTATGATGTTGGCTGTGGGTTTGTCATATATGGCCTTTATTATGTTGAGGTACTTGCCCTCTATACCCATTTTATTGAGAGTTTTTATCATGAATGGGTGTTGAATTTTGTCAAATGCTTTTTCAGCATCTATGGAGATGGTAATGTGATTTTTGTCCTTATTTTTGTTGCCATGGTGGATGATGTTGATGGATTTTCAAATATTGTATCACCCTTGCATCCCTGGGATGAATCCCACCTGATCATGATGATGATCTCTTTGATGTCTTTTTGAATTTGGTTTGCTAATATTTTGTTGAGTATTTTTGCATCTCTGTTCATCAGGAATATTGGTGTTTTGTTATTAGAGTGATGCTGGCTTCATAGAATGAGTTTGGAGGTATTGCCTCTTCCATTACTTCTTGGAAAACTTTAAGGAAGCAGATATTAAGTCGTCTCTAAATGTCTGATTAAATTCAGTGGTGATGCCATCTGGTCCAGGCTTTTGTTCTTAGGTAGTTTTTTGATTATCAAACCAATTTCATTTCTGGTAATTGGTCTGTTCAGATATTTTTGTTTCTTCCTGGGTTAGTCATGGAAGGTTTTACTTTTCTAGAAATTTGTCCATTTCTTCTATGTTATCCAATTTCTTAGCATGTAATTTTTCATAGTATTCTCTAATAATTCTTTGTATTTCTGTGGTGTCTGTAATGATTTTTCCTTTCTCATTTCTGATTCTGTTTGTGTGTATAGACTCTCATTTTTCTTGATAAGTCTGGCTAGGGGTTTATCTATTTTGTGTATTTTCTCAGTGAACCAGCTCCTGTTTTCATTGATTTTTTTCTATTGTTTTATTCTTCTTGATTTCATTTATTTCTGCTCTGATCTTCATTATGTCCCTCTTTCTACTGACTTTGGGCTTTATTTGTTCTTCTTTTTCTAGTTTCATTAATTGTGAGTTTAGACTGTTCATTTGGGATTGTTCTTCTTTCTTAAGATTAGTCTGTATTGCAATATACTTTCCTCTTAGAACTGCCTTTGCTGTGTTTCACAGATTTTGGGGTGTTGAATTATTATTGTCATTTGTTTCCATATATTACTGCATCTCTGTTTTAATCTGGTTATTGATCCATTGATTGTTTAGGAGCATGTTGTTAAGCCTCCATGTGTTTCTTGGATTTTTTGTTTTCTTTGCATTATTTATTTCTAGTTTCACACCTTATGGTCTGACAAGCTGGTTAGCACAATTTCAATATTTTTTAATTTACTGAGGCTTTTTTTGTGGTCTAGTATATGATCTATTCTTTAAAACGTTCCATGTGCACTTGAGAAGAATGTGTATCCTGCTGCTTTTGGGTGGAGTGTTCTGTAAATCTCTCTTATGTCCATCTGTTCTAATGTGTTGTTCAGTCCCTCTGTCTCCTTATTTATTTTCTGTCTCATCAATCTGTCTTTTGGGATGAGTGGTATGTTGAAGTCCCCTAAAGTGAATTCTTTACATAATATTTCCCCCTTTAATTCCATTAATATTTTTTTCACATGTTTAGGTGTTCCTGTATTGGGTGCATAGATATTTATAATGGTTATATCCTCTTGTTGGGCTGACCCTTTTATTGTTATATAATGTTCTTCTTTGTGTCTTGTTATTTTCTTTGTTTTGAAATCTATTTTGTCTGACAAAAGTACTGCTACTCCTGCTTTTTTCTCCCTAATATTTGCATCAGATACCTTTTTCTGTCTCTTCACTTTTAGTCAGTGTATGTCTTTGGGTTTCAAGTGAGTCTCTTGTAGGCAGCTTATATATGGGTCTTCTTTTTATACATTCTTTAACTCTATGTCTTTTGATTGGTGCATTTAGGCCATTGACATTTATGGTGATTATAAATAGATATGTACTTATTGCCATTGTAGGCTATAGATTTCTGGTTACCAAAGCTTCAAGGACAGCTTCCTTACTATCTAAAACTCTTTCTTAACTCACTTACAATGCTCTTTCAAACAGTCTAAAGGTTCTTATTTTTTTGATCACCTTCTTCATCTTCCTCCTACACTCTTTTTATTTTAAGTGTCATATTCTGTACTCTTTGTGCATTCCTTGACTTTGTGAGAAGTTGATTTAATTTTGCATTTAATAAATTGGTCTACTTTTTTTACTGTGGTTTTATTTTCCCTGGTGACAGCTAGTTAGCCTTACAAGCACTTCCATCCATAGCAACCCCTTTAAAATACACTGTAGAGGTGGTTTGGTTCTGGTAAATTCCCTCAACTTTTGCTTATCTGGAAATTGTTTAATCCCTGCTTCAAATTTAAATGATAATCTTGCCAGGTAGAGTATTCTTGGGTGGGCCCCTCCTGTCTTGTTGCATTAAATATATCATGCCACTACCCTCTGGCTTGTAAGTGTTCTGCTGAGAAGTCTGCTTAGAGCCTGATGGTGTTTTATTTATAAGTGGTCTTTTTTCTCTTACTGGCTGCTTTCAGTACTCTCTCCTATCCTTGATCCTTGCCATTTTAATTATTATATATCTTGGTGTTCTCTTCCTAGGGTTCCTTGTGTGGGGATATCTCTGCAGTTTCATTGCCTGAGAGACTATTTCCTGCCCCAGATTGGTGAAGTTTTCTGCAATTATTTCCTCAAAGAGACTTTCTATCCTTTTATCTCTCTCTTCTTCTTCTGGTAACCCTATTATGCAAATATCATTCCATTTGGATTGGTCACACAGTTCTCTTATTCTTTCATTCCTAGAGATCCTTTTTTTCCCTCTCTGCCTCAGCTTCTTTCTTTCCCCGTTCTCTACTTTCTATTTCATTTACCATCTCCTCTACCTCTTCTAAGTTGCTTTTACATCCCTCCATTGTCTGTTTCTTTTCAAATTCTGCGTTTTTCAAAGTTTCTTTCTTGAAGACCTCCCTGAGATCTTGAATATTTTTCTGTAGCTCCATGAACATGTTTATGATTTTTATTTTGAAATCTTTATCACGAAGATTCATGTTTTCAGTTTCATTAAGCCCTGTTTCTGGCATCTTCTCTATTTTTGTTTTGGAAAATTTTTTTTGCTGTTTCATTTTTCTAGTGAGTCCTATGAAATAATAACTGTGTAGGCAGTGCCTTCTAGTGCCCAGAATTCTACTCCCTGGAGCTGCTGACCACCTGTAGCAAGGCAGGGGTTGCAGGCAAGCACAACTGGCACCTGCTGGGAGGAGAGAACATTTTCCTGCTTCCCAGCTGTAGTGCCTGCCTCCATTTCCAGGTTCACTGGGCCAAGCATGCAGGGAGGAGCCTCTGTGATATGCTCCTGCAGCTTCTGTGGATGGGCCACCCCCTGGCTGGCCAGGCATGATCGTGGTGCAGCAGGTGTGAGGGACCAGTGCCAGCCAGGAGGAAGAAGTAGCAGAATGCATATTGCACTGGGGTGGTGGCGCACAGGTATGTGTTGCCAGCCAGGGGGTTAAAGCTTCTGAAACTTCTGGGAGTCCCCAACCTGCTGGGTTGCCAGAAATTTTTTGACCACCTGCCTTTTCTCCTGAGTAGCAAGCTCTGTGTATTCTTTGCTCCTTTAGCACCTCTCTCCTGTTGGGAAGTCTTTTAATGTGCCCACCTTTCTTTTATCCCAGGAGGGCTGGTTGTGTGTACCTGTTCTCCACAAGTGGCTGTAATCTCAGTCTCTCTAAGTATTCTGCCTGTCTTTTGTTTCCTACTCTGCTAATCTCTCCGAGCATCATGTAATGTGGATTCATTCTCCAAGAGCAGATCTTCAGGGCTAGGTGTTTAGCATTCCTGGGCTTCTACTCCCTCTCCACTTCATTTATTTACTTTTTCGCTAGTGAGCTGGGGTTAGGGGAATGGGTCTTGCCAGATGACAGCTTTGCTACTTTACTGTTTTCTTTGAGGTCTTCTCTTTTCCCCACATGTAGGCAGTCTGTTCTGCAGTCTTTGGGTTGCTCTTTTAGGATTAGTTGTATTTGCTGTATTTTTGTGTTGTGTGTGGTTTTGGGAGGAGGTTTCTGTCTCACTTTTCATGCTGCCATCTTTTTCCCTGTTGTATCTCAGGCTTTGATTTTTTTAAGACTGTCAGTTTTCCTATGTGGGTGCACTAGGTTGTTCATGAAGCTTTTTCAAATTCTTTTGAATGAGAAGCAGCATAATTTGTGTATCTTTAGCTTTGAGGTCAAACATTGCTTCAGATTAGCACAAAAGAAAGGACAAGGGGAGATATATAAAGATTATAACATATGACATATTTTTTCTTGTATTACCATAAACTACCACATAGAGTAAATATGTTTAAGTTGTGCCCTGATCCAATGTTAGATTCCATCTAAGCACATTTAAATATGTAACAAAGAATAAGGAACTAATTCCTATCACTTGCCAGTTACCTAAAGTTAGGCAACTTATATTTTGTCACTGCACTTCGGTTTAATTATCTATCAAATGAGTCTGTAATATCATTACTGAAATGCAATTGGCACATAGCAAACACTCAACTAGTGGAAGTGATTGTTAAAAGTGTTATTTTATATTTTCTTTCTTTGAACCCCATAATCCTTTCTGTCATGAAGGCAGAGCCCCTGTTTTATTTATCTGTCTATATCCTAAGCAATTTGATGCTCTCAATTGGTATTTGATGCAGCTTAACACAGTGCAGTGGTTCTCAGGCATCCGCATGCATCAGAATCACCAGGAGAGCATGTTAAAAAGTAGATTCCTTTATTGTATCTCTAGACTTTCTGATCAGTAGGTTTGTGGTGAGGTCTAAGAATCTGTATTTCTTATAATTTTCCTAGTGAAATAGATGCAGCTGGTCTGGTGACTTGGTTTGAGGACTATTTGTATATGGTAAGAAATAAAATTGACAAATACACTATATTATACTATATATATATGTATATATATAACATACTATACTATACAAATCACCTACAACTATTTGGAGACAGTGTAGGCTTTATCTAAGACAGTGTGGAGTACAGACATCATAATCCTGTTTCTCTTCCAATTTGTGGGAATAGGATTAGCTTAGTCAGAAAACCCACAATTTTAAATTCACCTCTTCAATGTGTACTTATGACTGTACAACAAAAATGTGTTCTCATATTGTGGGTATTTTTACCTTTACATTTTGAAAAAGTGCTAATGGAGATATGAAAAGATGAAAGACTGACTTTATTTTGGTTTGTAGTTTAAGGACCACTATATTAGAGTACATTTACTTATGAGCAGTCATAAGATAAATTTCATTGTTTTTGATATTCCTTACTACAATTTTTTAATTAAAAAATATATTTGTAGGAGTTTTCTCAAAAAGGTTTTGGTATGGTAATGTCCAGTGAAGTGGGGCAGACATATCAACAAAAGAAAAGGTCCACATCTTCAAAGAACTGGCAAGAAACTTACTAATGAATTATTTGTTTCTAAAGCCCAGTGCCTTAAGGCATGTTCAGGATCCAGACCTAAAAGCAACATGTTTTTGAAAAACTACAAATGACAGGGCAAAATCTAGATGGCTTATCACTGCTGCAAACAGATGTACACCATCTCTTTCATTTTACTGACACACATTCTGCACTATTCATCAACCTTATTCTTTTCTTCTCTAGCCTAACCTTTTGGTGACAGTAAACATGACTTGATAGAGGGTCCAACACAGAAATTTATGATCTTTAACCTTTTCTCTAATTTGTGACAGGTTTGGGACACATCTGGACTAATCTATCAGGGAGGAAAAAAAATACCTTTGGAATTATAATATGATAGTGATCTTCAGGACCAAATGGTCATGTGTTCGTGCAAAGTCTTTTCCAGTTTAAATCTAAATAAACAGAAAAATAAGAATTTTCTTTCTAAAGAAGCTCATTTCCTTAGATTGAAAGGTAACTTTCCTATCAAATGAAAGCAGTAATATTTCAGCATGCATTTTTAAAATGCTTATGTAGCAACAACATATCTTGGAAAAATAAATTATAAATTAATTCCATAACTTTAATATTAAGTAGATGTAAGTGTGTAATGGTGAAAACAATGACACTGCACACATCTGTGGAATTTAGGGATTTGCAAATCTGGGACTATTGATATAAATATATGTTGATGTAAGTATTTCTGTAGGTGAAAATATCCTTATAAATTAAAAGCATTTTAACTATTCTTGCAAAAATTTCTCTGATAAAACCATGTGATTAAATACTGATCCAACTGCTATCTAACTGTGAAATGAAAGGGAAGAAATGTATTTAATTATAAAGTTTCCCTATGCTCTGGATCAGAAAACAGTTGTGTTGTAATCTCTTTTTTTTTCTTTTTTATCAAGCAAATTTGTATAAGAATAATCACATTCTGAACTAGAAAAATCATGGAAATCCAGAAAAATCTCAAAAAAGAAGGGAAAATAGGGGATTTTACCTTGATTAAACAATAAACACTTCATGTTTTTAATAGAGGTAAAAATTAATTACCTTTATTAAGTTAATTAAAAATGAATTACCTCTCTTAAATGCACATTTCAGTGCCTTTACTCATATTGCATATAATTTCACACAATGAACTGCCAAACCAAAATTTCCCACACAATTAAACAAAATTTCCCTATCTCTCATCTTTTCTCCATTTTCCCTGGATTTCCCAGATGACTAAAGAAAAAGCAGACTTACATACTTAATAGACTCTGCTGTCTTATATCCTGAGATCACTGAAATTCCCCATTTCTTTTGTTAGTATAAAGTTCCTACACATATGATTACAATACTAATTTTAGCAACACTGGATGATGGAAATCATACTTGAGCACTTAGCAATTTGTCACTTAGTATATGCCAAGAAAATATATTCCTAATGTGTAGGAATTAATGGAGATGTTCTGCCCAGCCTAAAATAAATTTTAGCCACAATTATTTCCTATAGCTAAAATGTAGAAATACTCTTATTGTCTATAGTAGAATTAATAAGGAGCCTTTTCAATGATACTGACTGAAGGACCAAGTTATTTTTCCAATGATGGCAATAAAGATTATAATTATCTAAGTTTCTCCACTCACAGGATACCATCCATCCAACTATAGGTTTAGTTCACTATGTTCTTCAGTATCTTTCCTTAGATGATTTAAAAGATATATTTTATAAATATTTTGGACTCCATATTGCACTTCTCAGTTTCAGTGAAGGCTTTGTTTTGATTCTGGCATTCACTTAACGTTAGATACTTGTAAAGAATTTTTAAGTTCATGTAGAGATCTCTAAGTTAAAGATGATTCATAAAAGCCTTTTTTATTCCATTTTTATTTAGAATTAATATAAAATGCATTTGTAAAATAATGTGCTCACTAAATTTTTAAAGTCAAAATGACTTACTAATGAATTAATTTCTTCTAGTTATTGACTTCTAAGACACAGTGAGAAGTATTTCTATTTGTAAGAAGTTCAGTATCAAGTTCATAGAGTAGTGCAAGATTTTATTTATAGAAATATCCTTGTGAAATAGTCTTTATATTTTTTTTGAGGTACAGTTGACATATAAGATTAGTTTCAGGTATACAATGTAATTATTCATTAATTATATATATTATGAAATGCTCAACACAGTAAGTGTACTTCACATCTGTTATCGTGCAAAGTTATTACAATATTATTGACTATGTTCCCCAGGCTGTACTTTTTACAGCCCCTCATTTCTTTTGTAATTGGATATTCTTAAAGATGTGTTGGTTCTGTGCATAGGGAAGACCCACTGGAAAGCAACTGGGTTGGTATTGGTGCATATTTCCAGGGATAACAGCAAGATATGGATAAATGTGGCATTTTTCCAGGAATTTATCCTAAGCTGTGTACAGAAAATGTCACTGATAGTCCAACTCTCATGATTGGCCACTGCCTATGGAGTGAGGCCAAGAGGTTGAGAAGATTGTGTACTGACCAGCACTTTGGTGATGATAGCAGCTTCAGATTAGGGAAATCCTGCTCTCTCCAGGTCTGTCAACCTACCTGGGAACTTGGAATCACCCTGACAAACTCCACGTGGGCCTGGGCCATTGCTATTGGGTTCGTCTTCTAAACGTAGTTCAGAATTGCACATAGTTTTGGCACAGATAAACAGAAAGGGAATAAGATTTAATACCTCTACATTCCCCTCCATGACTACCATAAGACACTTACAGCCACCTAAATAAACATACCTCCTAAGTGAAACGAATATCTTTGTCAACCAAACATATCTTCAAGGTAGTCCTTTAAACCTAAGTTTCCATATCAATTCCACTTCTGAGTATATATTTGAAGGAAATGAAATCACTATCCCGAAGAGATATCTGCACCCCCATGTTCATTGCTGCATTCTTTACAAGAGCCAAGACATGCAAGAAATGGCCCATGCATACTATTCAATCATCAAAAAAAGAAAGAAATTCTGCTATTTGCAACAGTGTGGATGGATCTTGAGGGCACTGTACTAAATGAAATAAGTCAGACAGAGAAAGAAAAGTACTGTATTATTTCACTTATATGTGGAATCTAAAAAATAAATAAGTAAACTAGTAGAAACTGAAATCAGATTGGTAGTTGCCAGAGGTGGGGTTAAATTGTGGGTAATTTGGGTGAAGGTGATCTAAAGGTACAAAGTTCCAGTTATAAGTAAGTCTGGAGATACAGCATACTAACTCTGTTTATTAAAACTACATTGCATTTGAAAATGCTAAGAGAACAGTTCTTCAAAGATATCATTTTAAACAACAAAAAAACTTTTTTGTAATCATGTGAGGTGATGGATATTAACTAAAGTAGTGATAATTATTTTGCAGTATGTACATATGTACATATATCAAATCTTTATGTTGTATTCCATAAACTTATACAATATTATATGTCAATTATATCTCAATAAGTCTGGAAAAATATTCTAAGTTCCCCTTTCATAGAAATCTTGAAGCTCTCAACAGTGGTACAGAGTAGATACTAAAGAAGTTTTGTTGACTAAGTAAAAGTGTTAACAAGTGGTCAAAATGAGTGTGAAGGTACTAGGCCAGGCTAAAAGCTCCATTAAAAATTTTAGGATTTCTCTTGGGATATTAAAATCTCTAAAATATTTCAAGTTTTTAAAGTTAAGACTTAGTAGTTAAGATTTTTAAATCTTAGGATTTCTCTTGGGGTTAGTATGAAAGTAGGGCTGTAATGTGCTTATGAATATTTTAATGAATGGCTGGCAACCCTAAGTGAAGGTCATCAACTCAGCCATCTGAGCCAAATTCTATGGGAGTCTCTTTATATAATGGTAAGCTGATATGAGCCAATATAGAATGTTTGACAATATTCAAAATTTGTTTTCAGGTATGTAGCATCAACAAACAAAATTAAATTGGGGTCTTCCTAAAGGATTTTCAAAAACTCTCAATGAGACTTAGATTGGTGCCTAATACTAAATAAACAAAGTGATTCTCCTTCTTCTGGCAGTGGAAGCAGAATTGGTAAGTTTAGGATTATTGCAAAGGATAGTGATATATAAAAATGGAAGGCAACCCAACAATAATTTGTAGGAGGTAAACTAACTAACAGATAATTCTTCAGGTAAACTAATAATTTTCTGTTAATAGTAGCCTGCAAAGCAAGAGGGAGTCAACAAATTTAATGGGTACCCTGGAAGTGAATCTGCCATAGACTCCATGAGTTTCTAGTTGTTATTGTAGCTCTTAGAATAGGACAATATGTCTCAACTGACATGCCATCAAAGGACATGTAGTATCTGACCAGAATATGAATGGTCAAAAAGGAAAATATATGTGATAATTAGACAATCCTAAAGTTGGAGGTTGTTGACCATTGACCTAATTTAATTTACCCTTACCTAAAGCTTTTTCATATTTTTCCCCTAGAAAAATTAAAAGCCTGCATATTAATTACACAATACAATGGAATCTCAGAAAAATCTGACATGCAGTATCTTTAATACTATTGATAAATTCCCCAGAATTTATTTTGGAACTTATTTAGAAAAATTCTGGATATGTGTAATCTTACAGATTAGAGATTTACCTTCCTGGAATATATTATATTCTTAATAATGAACTTTTTTTGGTAGAATTGCAATTTCTCCTTGGAGGCTTCATATCTCTTCTGGTGTAATGCTTTAATAAATAGATGGAAATAATTTCTGAACTTTGTCTTTTGGGTTTCACAAAAGATCATCTGTGCAATGAAACAGAGGATTTCACAAGGGAATTTTTTAACCTTTTTTGAGAAAAGTAGAAGAGGACTTCTGTAAATCAGTGATCTATAATAGCATATTGAAAATGTTGCATGTCAACATAACCTGACATGTTGATTTTCCCACGACAAGACAAATAAATGCTGACTATTGAGATGTACAGTGATCATAGGAGGAAATAGCATAAGTACACAATGGTAAAGAATATGGCTGTAGATAGTATTGAGAACAAACTGACATTTATTTTTATTGTGTCAGTGGGAATAGTAGATCACAATTTACTTGTAACATTAAGTTCTTGCACAAATGTTTATCCATGCATGTTAATTTTTTTCCCTACAAGAAACACAGGGTTATCACAGGTGCTAGTACAAGGAATAAAAGAACCTCCTTTTAACAAATATTCCACAGTAGAGTCAGCCTTTACCTTGTTTGAGGCTTCAAAGGATATTGGGCAAGATTGGATAAAGGCTTCAAGAAATCATTTACTACTTATGGATCAGACTTGGTATTTTTGAGATATCAGTAAATCCCTTAGTCCAGGGAGTATCAGGGACCTCAAGTAATTCTTCAAATTAAGTCCAGAGAAACGAATAACAAACCCCCATTGAACTATGAGTGTATGCCACATGCAAGAGATGTCAGTTTTTCAGGGAACTATCCAACTGAAAACATTTGATAGTTACATATAAAAGGAATCTCTTGATAATAAGTTTGTGTTATCATAAAAGGGGAAAGTGGGCTCATTGAAGTCTGAGAAGTATTGTTGCTCGTTGTGGGAATGGGGAGTCTGAAGGTATTTGAAAATAATCTACCACTACGGTAGTCTGAAGATTTCTAAGAGAAGTCTAAAAGCAGGAATAGGATTTATATAGTTGACAGAGTAGCCCCTGTGTCATTTACAAAGTTTTGCTTCTGTCCTTCATTATTAGAGATGGTTCTCTTTATTAATTTAACAGAATCATTGGAAATTGGGTACTACAGTCTTCCATGGAGCCTGTTCCTTACCCTCAGGAAACCCTAGCTGTTATCTGTTTTTTTATTCAGGTGGGATTTTTTTTTTTTTACCAATATTAATGTTTATTTTTATTGCAATAAAGGTGATATACAATATTATGTTGGTTTCAACATAGTGATTGAGCAATTCTATACATTAATAGATGCTTGCCACAACAGATGTAGTTACCCCAATATCATACCAAGATATTACAATACTATTGACTAAATTCTCTAAGTTTTGCTTCCATTCCTATGTCTAACTACTTTACAATTTGTAGTGTGCACCTCTGTATCCCCTCCACCTATTTCACCCGTCCCTCCACCCACTTCCTTATGGTAACCAACAGTCTGTTATCTATATTTGTGGGTCTATCTCTTTGTTTTTTTAGATTCCACATATCGGTGACAGCATATGGTATTTGTCTTTCTCCATTCACTTAGCAGGAGAACATCTAGGTCCCAAATGGCAAGAATTCCTTCTTTTTATGGTTGAGTAATATTCCATTGTATATATGTGTCACCTCTTCTTTATCCAATCATCAGTTGATGGGCACTTTGGTTGCTTCCGTATCTTGGCTATTATAAATAACGTGGCAATAAACATAGGTGTTCATCTATCTTTTCAAATGAGTGATTTTGGGTTTTTTTGGGTAAATTCCCAGAAATGGAACTGCTGGGTCATATGGTATTTCTGTGTTTAGTTTTTTGAAGAAACTCTATACTGTTTTTCACAGTGCTTGGATCAATTTACATTCCCACCAACAGTGTGGGATGGTTCCCTTTTTGCCACATCCTCACCAACACTTGTTATTTCTTATCTTTTGAATAGTGGCCATTCTGACTAATGTAAGGTAATATCTCACTGTGATTTTGATTTGCATTTCCTTGATGTTTAGCATCATCTTTTTATGTGCCTGTTGTCCATCTGTATTTTTTCTCTTGGAGAAATGTCTGTTCGGGTCCTCTGCCTATTTTTTAATCAGGTTATTAATTTTTTGGGGTGTTGATTCATATGAATCCTTTAACTATTTTGGATATTACCCCTTGTCAGATATATCATTTGCAAATATATTCTCCCATGTGATAGTTTGCCTTTTTGTTTTGTTGAGGGTTTGTTTCTTCTGCTGTGCAGAAGATTTTAGTTTGATGTAGTCCCACTTTCCTATTTTTGATTTTGTTTTCCTTGTCCAGGGAGGTGTATCTGTAAAGAAATTTCTCATGCTAATGTTCATGAGATTCTTGCTTTTGCTCTTCTAGGAGTTTTATGGTTTCCTATCTTACATTTAGGTCATTAATCCATTTACAGTTTACTTTTGTGTATGTTGTAAGACAGTGACCTGGTTTCATTCTCTTAGATGTAGTTGTCCAGTTTTCCCAACACCATTTATTGAAGAGACTGCCTTTTCCCAATTACATTGTATATTCTTGCTTCCTTTGTCAAATATTAGTTGACCATATATGCATAGGTTTATTTCTGCACTCTCTTTTCTGTTCCATTGATCTATGGGTCTGTTCTTGTGCCTGTAGCATACTGTCTTAATCACTGTACCTTCATAATATAGCTTGCAATCAGGGAGCTTTATACCCCCAGGATTTTTTTCTTTCTCATGATTGCTTTGGCTATTCAGGATCTTTTTTGGTTCCTTTTAAGTTTTAGGATTATTTGCTCTAGTTCCTTGAAAAATGCCATTGTTATTTTGATAGGGATTGCACTGAATATGTAAATTGCTTTTGGCAGGATGTTCACTGTGACAATATTAATTCTTCCTATCCATGAGCATGGGATAGATTTCCACTAATTATGTCGTCTTCAATTTCTTTCATCAGTGTTATAGTTTTCAGAGTACAGGTCTTTTACCTCATTCATTGTTTATTCCTCAGTATTTTATTCTTTTTGATACAATTATAAAGAGAAATATTTATTAGTTCTAGTAGTTTTTTGATAGTCTTTAGGATTTTCTATATATAGTATCATATAATCTACAAATAGTGAGTTTTACTTCTTTCTTATCAATTTGGATAACTTTTATTTATTTTCTTATCTGATTGTCATGGGTAGGAGTTCCAGTTCTGTGTTGAATAGAAATTTCCTATTGTTGAAATGATTTTCAATTCATTTCTGTTGGTCCTTCTCTTTACAAAACCAACAAAGTTCTTATTAATTCAATTTTTTAAAGGGTGTGGCAGTTTCCCATCTCCTTATTCTTAAATCTATACTTTTAGTTTGGAGGTTCTTTCTTTCAAAGCATACTGCGTGTGAAAGGCTGAAGTTTGTATAATAGAGTGATCTGCCATCTGATCTTTTCTTTATGTACCCGATCAGTAACTTCTGATTTTAGGCTATCTACAAAAATGCTGAAGAGTATAGTGGAGATGTCAGTGTGCCAGCTTAATGCCGAGCATTAGCTAAATTAGCTAAATAATTTGTCTCTGAAGTCTCCTATAGATTCACTGTTTTGCTCTTTATAAGATTGAATCTAGGTTCCTATTACATAATTTAGCAAGACCTGAGACACAGTTCCTACAATAAGTTTCCCTAACTATGTACCCTTAGATATTCCATTTTAGTAAAACTTATTTCATTAAACTTTAAGTCCTAGGCATGGTTCTGTAATTAGCCTTTTCCAAGCAAGTTTTTGTATCTTCTGGCTCCACCAAAAGATGCATTAATTGATAGAGGTCAGGGAAGCCTCAAGTGATATCCCCAGGACAAGTCTGAATATTTTAATAAAACGTTTTTATCTGTGTCCTGGGATATAGGAAGTACTTAACAAAGATATACACATGATTGGGGTTTGAATTTCATGCACCATGAATCTTCTTCATCAGCAGCTTGAATTTTTTATTGGATGTTTCAGGAGAAATAGGAGAAAAAAGACTGAGAGGTCCATTGGATTGAATTAAATTTGTGGTTGGTGGAATGATTGGTTAGAAAGAGGTGGAACAAAGTTAGGAAAGGTAGAACTTGTCAACCTTAAAACTAATACAGCCAGTATTTGCAAAATGAGTTCATTTGGGAATACAAAGGAATTGTAATTTGGGAATACAAAAGAAATCTATGGTATACTATAGGCAAGTCAGAAGATATAAAGGGAAGGTTGGCTTTTATTAGGTTTAGGAGGAAATTTGAGGAGGGTTTTGAACAAAAGGTCACTGGAGAAAAACAAGAGTGTGAGGTTTTGGTGGTTTCTAGTTGGCTGCAAATGTTGGTTAGTGTCTGTTGCTGAGGGAGAGATCTTCGTTCTTTTTCTTAAGATTAGGAGATAAAATTTCTACATGAAAAGTACCTGGCCTTGTCAAGATAAGACTGATCTTCCTTCTTTCCTGCACTTATGTAGGCTGCAAGGAGTGGTACATGCATGAGAGCTCCCCCTTCAGGGCTCCCTGATTCTATTTAAAATAAGATTTCTTTTACTTATTTTCACATAGTGCATCTGCCTCCTTTCTTGATAGTCTTTTAGGGAAGGGAGATTGCAATTCAGATCATATTAGAAAGTCTCCTCCTACTATTTAAGAAATGAGAACCATTGAATTGTCAGGATTTCATTCCTTTTTGTTCTCAGGCTCGTCTCAGTGAACATTTCTGTTCATATCTTTTTTTTTTATTGAAGGGTAGTTGACACACAGTGTTACATTAGTTTCAGGTGTACAACACAGTGATTCAACATTTATATACATGATAATTCTAGCTACCAGCTATCACCATACAAAGCTGTTACAATATTTTGACTATATTCCTTATGCTATACATTACATCCCAGTTACTTATTTATTTTACAATTGGAAGTCTTACTCTCTTTTTTGTTTGTTTGTTTGTTTTTTGAGAGGGCATCTCTCATATTTATTGATCAAATGGTTGTTAACAACAATAAAGTTCTGTATAGGGGACTCAATGCTCAATGCACAATCATTAATCCACCCCAAGCCTAATTTTCATCAGTCTCCAATCTTCTGAAGCATAATGAACAAGTTCTTACATGGAGAACAAATTCTTACATAGTGAATAAGTTATATGGTGAACAGTACAGGGGCAGTTCATCACAGAAACGTTCGGTTTTGATCATGCATTATGAACTATAAACAATCAGTTCAAATATAAACATTCATTTGATTTTTATACTTGATTTATATGTGGATACCACATTTCTCTCTTTATTATTATTATCTTTAATAAAATGCTGAAGACTAAGTGTTAATCCAAGCTAGTCAAGGGCAATAAAACATCCACGGATACAGAAGATTTCTCTCAAAACAGGGGGGGGGTGAGGTTCTAAGCCTCACCTCTGTTGATACCCAATTTCTCACCTGATGGGCCCCTGCGACTGTGCCTGTCTTAGGTTGTTCCTCCCTTGAGGAATCTTACCCATCTCTGGCTAACCAGTCATCTTCCGGGGCCATACAGAGAAATGTAAAGTTGGTAAGTGAGAGAGAAGCCTTCTTGTTTGAAAAGGTTAGCTTTTTACTTCTTTGCAGATTTATGCCCTGTGGCTTTTATGCCCAGCATTTGTCTCGAGGTATCTTTACCACTTGGAAGAATTATGATACTCAGTAAATTCGATATGAGGCATGAATTCTATTTAAGGGTTGTAATTAGGAAGGAAGAAGAAAAGCTATAGAAGTAGTAGGCGGAAGAAAACATGGGAAGAATGATTATTTCTTTGACATATCTTCTTGTAGAGTAACTTCAGCATGAATAGGTTTTAAACTACTAATTAAATTGCGCACACACATTAACATAATAGGAGTACAGTTACATAACCAAAGCAGACCTATAATTACCAGCCATCTCCAGTGAAACCAAGAAAACCAGTTAGGCACCTTAGGCATTTGTGAAAACTTATCATTGATATGGTAGGTATTGTACAACTGAACTTGAGCAGTCTGAGAGAAATCAGACAAATTAAAACAACCCATTCCTGGGGACTATTCACATCCCATATGTTCTTTTAACAGTAGATAGTCTGTAGTTGTAAGATTTTGGAGCGCTAAAATTTGAACTTCTCCTAATTCTTGGTTGAGTTCCAACAGTATAGATCCAGTCAAATTTGTTGTTTTACTGTATGCACAGGCCAGCTTAGATATCTCCTTCTTCATTCCCATGGCAAGTCCAGGAACCAGTGGGATGAGTGCATCTACAGCTGTAGCAGTGCATGGATCTTTGTTGGGGTTTTTTGATGATCATCTTCTGGTATGAGTCTTCCAGAGAGTGCTGATGTTGGAAGTTCTTTTTCATATCGTATCTTAGTTCATTTTCTGGGTAGCCAAATTAGGCTTTGATCCTCTGTATAAACACAAACAGACCCTTTCCCTACACTTTTATATGCCCTTTATACCATTGTGTAGAACTCATTGGAGGTCACCACACAGGAACTGCTTTTTTTTTTAAGAGAAAAGAATATTATCAGAAAATGTACCTTCATAGCCAATCATCTGACACCTTTTAAGTGGTGAAAATTAAGGATACTTAAAGCATGCATTAATCGTTGATTTACAGTTAGTTTTATCCTCTCAGGGAGTAATCCCCCTTTTCTTTCTTTCATTTTTTTTTGTTATCATTCATCTACACTTACATGACGAATATTATGTTTACTAGGCTCTCCCCTATACCAGGTCCCCCCTATAAACGCCTTCACAGTCACTGTCCATAAGCATAGCAAAATGTTGTAGAATCACTACTTGTCTTCTCTGTGTTGTACATCTCTCCCCTTTCTCCCACCCCCCCATGCATGCTAATCTTAATATCCCCCTAATTCTTACCCCCATTATCCCTCCCTACCCACCCGTCTTCCCCAGTCCCTTTCCCTTTGGTACCTGTTAGTCCATTCTTGGGTTCTGTGATTCTGCTGCTGTTTTGTTCCTTCAGTTTCTCCTTTGTTCTTATACTCCACAGATGAGTGAAATCATTTGGTATTTGTTTTTCTCCACTTCGCATATTTCACTGAGCATAATACCCTCTAGCTCCATCCATCTTGTTGCAAATGGTAGGATTTGTTTTCTTCTTATGACTGAATAATACTCCATTGGGTATATGTACCACTTCTTCTTTATCCATTCATCTACTGATGAACACTTAGGTTGCTTCCATTTTTTGGCTATTGTAAATAGTGCTGCGATAAAGATAGGGATGCATCTGTCTTTCTCAAACTTGATTGCTGCATTCTTAGGGTAAATTCCTCGGAGTGGAATTCCTGGGTCAAATGGTAAGTCTGTTTTGAGCATTTTGATGTACCTCCATACTGCTTTCCACAATGGTTGAACTAATTTACATTCCCACCAGCAGTGTAGGAGGGTTCCCCTTTCTCCACAGCCTTGCCAACATTTGTTGTTGTTTGTCTTTTGGATGGCAGCCATCCTTACTGGTGTGAGATGATACCTCATTGTAGTTTTAATTTGCATTTCTCTGATAATTAGCTATGTGGAGCATCTTTTCATGTGTCTGTTGGCCATCTGTATTTCTTTTTTGGAGAACTCTGCCCATTTCAGTTCCTCTGCCCATTTTTTAATTGGGTTATTTGTCTTTTGTTTGTTGAGGCGTGTGAGCTCTTTATATATTCTGGACATCAGGCCTTTATCAGATCTGTCATTTTCAAATATATTCTTCCATACTGTAGGGTTCCTTTTTGTTCTATTGATGGTGTCTTTTGCTGTACAGAAGCTTTTCAGCTTAATATAGTCCCACTTATTCATTTTTGCTGTTGTTTTCCTTGCCCGGGGAGATATGTTCAAGAAGAGGTCACTCATGTTTATGTCTAAGAGGCTTTTGCCTATGTTTTTTTCCAAGAGTTTAACGGTTTCATGGCTTACATTCAGGTCTTTGATCCATTTTAAGTTTACTTTTGTATATGGGGTTAGACAATGGTCCAGTTTCATTCTACTACATGTAGCTGCCCAGTTTTGCCAGCACCATCTGTTGAAGAGACTGTCATTTCACCATTGTATGTCCATGGTTCCTTTATCAAATATTAATTGACCATATATGTCTGGGTTAATGTCTGGATTCTCTAGTCTGTTCCATTGGTCTGTGGCTCTGTTCTTGTGCCAGTACCAAATTGTCTTGATTACTATGGCTTTACAGTAGAGCTTGAAGTTGGGGAGTGAGATTGCCCCTACTTTATTCTTCTTTCTCAGGATTGCTTTGGCTATTCGTGGTCTTTGGTGTTTCCATATGAATTTTTGAATTATTTGTTCCAGTTCATTGAAGAATGTTGCTGGTAGTTTCATAGGGATTGCATCAAATCTGTGTATTGCTTTGGGCAGGATGGCCATTTTGACGATATTAATTTTTCCTAGCCACGAGCATGGGATGAGTTTCCATCTCTTAGTGTCCCTTTAATTTATCTTAAGAGTGACTTGTAGTTTTCACAGTATAAGTCTTTCACTTTTTGGTTAGGTTTATTCCTAGGTATTTTTTTTTTTGATGCAATTGTGAATGGAATTGTTTTCCTGATTTCTCTTTCTATTGGTTCATTGTTAGTGTATAGGAAAGCCACAGATTTCTGTGTGTTCATTTTGTATCTTGCAAATTTGCTGTATTCCGATATCAGTTCTACTAGTTTTGGGGTGGAGTCTTTAGGGTTCTTTATCTACAGTATCATGTCATCTGCAAATAGTGACAGTTTAACTTCTTCTTTACCAATCTGGATTCCTTGTATTTTTTGATTTTGTCTGATTGCCATGGCTAGGATCTCCAGTACTATGTTAAATAACAGTGGCAAGAGTGGGCTTCTCTGTCTAGTTCCCGATCTCAGAGGAAAAGCTTTCAGCTTCTCTCTGTTCAATATAATGTTGGCTGTGGGTTTATCATGAATGGCCTTTATTGTGTTGAGGTACTTGCCCTCTATTCCCATTTTGCTGAGAGTTTTTATCATGAATGGATGTTGAACTTTGTCAAATGCTTTTTCAGCATCTATGGAGATGATCATGTGGATTTTGTCTTTCTTTTTGTTGATGTGGTGTATGATGTTGATGGACTTTCGAATGTTGTACCATCCTTGCTTCTCTGGGAGGAATCCCACTTGGTCATGGTGTACGATCCTTTTGATGTATTTTTGAATTTGATTTGCTAATATTTTGTTGAGTATTTTTGCATCTACATTCGTCAGGGATATTGGTCTGTAATTTTCTTTTTTGGTGGGGTCTTTGCCTGGTTTTGGTATTAGGGTGATGTTGGCTTTATAGAATGAGTTTGGGATTATTCCCTCCTCTTCTATTTTTTGGAAAACTTTAAGGAGAATGGGTATTATGTCTTCTCTGTATGTCTGATAAAATTTCATCTGGCCTGGGGGTTTTGTTCTTTGGCAGTTTTTTGATTACCGCTTCAATTTCATTGCTGGTATTTGGTCCGTTTAGATTTTCTGTTTCTTTCTGGGTCAGTCTTGGAAGGTTGTATTTTTCTAGGAAGTTGTCCATTTCTTCTAGGTTTCCCAGCTTGTTAGCATACAGGTTTTCATAGTACTCTCTAATAATTCTTTGTATTTCTGTGGCGTCTGTCGTGATTTTTCCTTTCTTGTTTCTGATTCTGTTGATGTGTGTTGACTCTCTTTTCCTCTTAAAAAGACTGGCTAGGGGTTTATCTATTTTGTTTATTTTCTCATAGAACCAGCTCTTGGTTTCATTGATTTTGCTATTGTTTTATTCTTCTCAATTTTGTTTATTTCTTCTCTGATCTTTATTATGTCCTCCTTCTGCTGACCTTAGGCCTCATTTGTTCTTCTTTTTCCAATTTCGATAATTGTGACAATAGACTATTCATTTGCGATTGTTCTTCCTTTTTTAAATGTTCCTGGGTTGGTATATACTTTCTTCTTAAGACTGCTTTTGCTGTGTCCCACAGCAGTTGGGGCTTTGTGTTGTTGTTGTCATTTGTTTCCATATATTGCTGGATCTCCATTTTGATTTGGTCATTGATCCATTGATTATTTAGAAGCATGTTGTTAAGTCTCCATGTGTTTGTTTATTTCTGGTTTTATGCCTTTGTGGTCTGAAAAGTTGATTGGTAGGATTTCAATCTTTGGAATTTACTGAAGCTCTTTTTGTGGCCTAGTATGTGGTCTATTCTGGAGAATGTTCCATGTGCACTTGAGAAGAATGTGTATCCTGTTGCTTTTGGATGTAGAGTTCTGTAGATGTCTATTAGGTCCATCTGTTCTAGTGTGTTGTTCAGTGCCTCTGTGTCCTTACTAATTTTCTGTCTGGTGGATCTGTCCTTTGGAGTGAGTGGTATGTTGAAGTCTCCTAGAATGAATGCATTGCATTCTATTTCCTCCTTTAGTTCAGTTAGTATTTGTTTCAGATATGTTGGTACTCCTGTATTGGGTGCATATATATTTATAATGGTTATATCCTCTTGTTGGACTGAGCCCTTTCTCATTATGTAATGTCCTTCTTTATCTTTTGTTACTTTCTTTATTTTGAAGTCTGTTTTGTCTGATACCAGAATTGCAACACCTGCTTTCTTCTCTCTGTTGTTTGCATGAAATATCTTTTTCCATCCCTTGACTTTCAGTCTGTCCATGTCTTTGGGTTTGAGGTGAGTCTCTTGTAAGCAGCATATGGATGGATCTTGCTTTTTTATCCATTCTATTACTCTGTGTCTTTTGATTGGTGCATTCAGTCTATTTACATTTAAGGTGATTATTGAAAGGTATGTACTTATTGCCATTGCTGGCTTTAAGTTTGTGGTTACCAAAGGTTCAGGGTTAGCTTCTTTACTATCTTACTGTCTAACTTAACTCACTTACTGAGGTATTATAAACACGGTCTGATGATTCTTTATTTCTCTCCCCTCTTTTTCCTCCTCCTTCTTTCTTCATATGTTGGGTGTTTTGTTCTGTGCTCTTTTTAGGAGTGATCGCATCTAGAGCAGTCCCTGTAGGATGCCCTGTAGAGGTGGTTTGTGGGAGGCAGATTCCCTCAACTTTTGCTTGTCTGGGAATTGTTTAATCCCTCCTTCATATTTAAATCATATTCGTGCTGGATACAGCAGTCTTGATTTGAGGCCCTTCTGTTTCATTGCCTTAAGTATATCATGCCATTCTCTTCTGGCCTGTAGGGTTTCTGTTGAGAAGTCTGATGATAGCCTGATGGGTTTTCCTTTGTAGGTAACCTTTTTTTTTTCTCTCTGGCTGCCTTTAATTCTTTGTCCTTTTCTTTGATCTTTGCCATTTTAATTATTATGTGTCTTGGTGTTGCCCTCCTTGGATCCCTTGTCATGGGAGTTCTGTGTACCTCTGTGGTCTGAGAGGACATTTTTTCCCGTTGTTTGGGGAAGTTTTCTGCAATTATTTCTCCAAAGACACTTTCTATCCCTTTTTCTCTCTTCTTCTTCTTCTTCTGGTACCCCTATAATGCGGATAGTGTTCCATTTTGATTAGTCACTCAGCTCTCTTAGAATTCTTTCATTCCTGGAGATCCTTTTATCTCTCTCTGCATCAGCTTGTCTGCATTCCTGTTCTCTGTTTTCTAGTCCATTAATGGTCTTTTGCATCTCGTCCATTCTGTTTTGAAGTTCTTCCAGAGCTTGTTTTATTTCTGTATTCTCCTTCCTTAGTTCTTGCATATTTCTCTGCAAGTCCATCAGGATGGTTATGGCTTTTGTTTTGAATTCTTTTTCAGGAAGACTGGTTAAATCTTTCTCCCCAGGTTCCTTCTCAGGGGAAGATGTAGCAGATCCCGAAGCTGTCTGGGTTAGTGTTGTCTGGATCATGGTTTTTTGCCTTTTCATGTTGACAGGTGCTATTGACTGTCTGCTGGGAGGGCCAAACTTTTCACTTGCTACTGGCCTTTCTTTACTGGGATAACTATGACCCCTAGTGGCTTGTGTTGGGTAATTGCATGTAGACTGGGTCTTCGTGTCTTGCCTGGCCGATATGGAGGAAACTCCCTTTCTGAGGGTGTGGCCTGCCTTAGGCTGCTTCTCTGCTTTCACAGCGCCCAGAGGGGTAATGGACTTGGTGCTGTTTGGCTGTTTAACTCCGTGAGGTGTCTCAGAGCTGTTGCCCAGGGGGTTAGTGCACCTGGTTTTCCCTGTAATTTCCAGCCACTGGGCTGTGACCTGTGTTGTTTCCGTCCAGCTGTTACATCCCTGCCCCTTTAAGACTTTCAAAAAGCACTCGCTTTTCTTTGTCACAGGGGCATCAGCTTTGGAACCCGCTCAGAGGTCTTGCTGCCCTGTTTCCCTAGTTTCCAGCCCTCCACGCATGCACTGTGTCTGCGCTCTGGCGCGGGTGGCTGGGGCTGGGTGTTTAGCAGTCCTGGGCTCCCTCTCCCTCCCACCGGGAGCTGGGGTGAGGAGCGCTTGGGTCCCACCGGGCCAGGGCTTGTATCTTACCCTTTACACCAGGTGCTGGGTTCTCGCACGTGTGGATGTAGTCTGGCTGTTGTCCTGTGTCTTCTGGTCTCTCTTTTAGGATTAGTTGTATTTTCAAAAATATATATGTTTTTGGGAGGAGATTCCCACTGTCCTACTCATGCCACCATGTTGGCTCCTCCCGCTGTTTATATCTTAAAGACCTGAAAAGTGTCCCCTGAAATTTGAAACTGTCTTTCACCAAAGTTAAATTATCCTATCTAGTGGAGAGGTTTGCATGAACTGGCAAGACAGAATTCACATTAGTTTAAGTAGACACTAAGACAAAATTGAGGAAAGTTCTTACAAAGTTTTGGAAAAGATGGCCCAGGACTGTTTTTCTAAGGATACTTGTCTGATAAAATCTACTGAACTCAG
Source organism: Manis javanica (assembly GCF_040802235.1). Classification (NCBI taxonomy): domain Eukaryota; kingdom Metazoa; phylum Chordata; class Mammalia; order Pholidota; family Manidae; genus Manis; species Manis javanica. Next base: position 59,903,187 of record NC_133159.1, read on the forward strand.
ATCTGACTCTAGGGTGAAACTTACTGGCCATAGATGTGTCCTCTCACTATTAATGTCCTCTTTTAGCCAAACAAAACTCAAGAAACTATACAAACAGGAGAAATGTTGAAAGTCAAGTTTTTTATGTTAAAAAAAATAATTTGATCAGAATTCAAAAGCCTAGAAATCAGAAATAAATATTAAATTACAGGATTGAGCAAAACAGTTAGAGATCAGATTCAGTTTAAACTTATTTTGTCTATCAGCCAGTTTGGCCATTAATAGCTGGATTCTAAAGAAGTGACAGATATGCACACTATTATGGGTTGAATGTCTTAGTCCACATTGACAGGTGTCTTAATGGAATTTTGATGGAATTTCCACTTCTGTCAAAGCCCAGCAGCCCAGCCAGGAACACATTTCATACCTGTAAAATCAGCTGCAGGTGAGAGGATGCATCCCAGAGGAAACTTGGGAGCCTTTCCAAGAAGTGTAGGGAATGGTCTCTTAGGTCTGGGCTTGTGTCATGTTCTGAGTATTGTTCATATTGTTCTGTTGAAAATAGTACCCTGATTATCAGCAATGGTAACAGTCTTCACTTTCTGTGATTGTCAGAAGGGTGTATTTTCAAATTCTCACAGTAATGCAATCCTTTGAGGTATGCTATAGTACTATGTTATGGTGAAGGCAATAATTTATCTATCCCCATTTTTCATTAATATAAGCCGTTTATGTAATATCCACAATGAGTTCATATAACACCAAATTTCTCATTAATTTTTATTTCCTTTATTTATTTTTATCATAACAGTTAAGCACTGTTCTAACCTTTAGACATGTAACAGTGTTTAAAAAAAAAAAGAAAAAATTCCTTGCTGTTCCAAAACAGCTTCTATTTTAGTGTTCTAGTGGAACAGATAGAAAATAAGCAATTTATAACTAAATATATTTTAAGCATTAATAAGTGCTACAAGCAAATAAAGAAGTGTAAGGTGCTAGAAAGTGACAGAATGGATTTTGGTAGAAGTGTGTTATTCTAAAGAATCAAGAAGAGGATGTCTCTGAAGTGAGGACTTTGAGCAAAGATATGAGTGAAGGAAAGGAGTGAGCCTTTTGGAGATGTAGGTAGTAAATAATGTTACAAGCAGAGAGAACAGGATAAAGTGGGGCTATAGCAGAATAAGATGGAGAGTGTTATGAGTTGAGGTCAGGAAGATAAGCAGTAACTAGATCACATAGGGTCTTGTAGAATGCGATAAAGGGCTTGGATTTCCTACTCAGTCATGAGAGATTATGAGAAGTCATGGGAGTTTATCAGCAGGAGATTGACATGATCTGATTTTTTTTATAGATTATTCTGGTTGCTGTGTGTAAAATTGACAATAGAGGGTATGAATGAAAACAAAGGATAGAAGTCCAATGCAGTAATCAACATGACAGATGACAGTGACTTGACCACGTTGATGACAGAGTTGTCAGACCTGCTTGCTGTCAGGGTCTGACTTGAAGCTAGAGTCAGAAGGATTTCTTGATGAATTAGATGTATTATTACAATGAATAAGGATTGTCCCTAAGGTTTGGGCCAATGTGTTACCCTTGTAATTTCCATAACAGCCTAAGTTTTACCTTTAAACACAATGAGCAGTATAACACAGTAATTAGGAATATGTTCTTTGGACTAGTTTGAAATCCTGGGCCCAATACTTACTGCATAATTTTGAACAAGCCAGTTAACATTTCTCTACCATACTATGTCTTCATCCTGTAAATGAGGATAAGGAAATAAAATTTTGACACCCTTATATCACTGGAATCCTGTGTTTGTAAGCCAGTTTTGCAATTGTACTATAAATGTGACTGCATCACCAACAGCTGGCCTTCTGTTGCATTCCCTCAAACTCAGGTCCTTACTTTGATAAGGTAAATGGTTCTCTTTTACATTTGACAATCCTTAAAGTACTCTTGCTGAATCTCTTTGATGTCCCATTAAACTTAATCACAAATTACCCACACAGACAACTACCAGGCTGTATGTTCTGTGCATCTGTCCTGACACCAACAATTATATTAATAAAAGTGATTTATTGGGTATATATTGTGAGGAAAATTTATCTCATTTAATTTTCGTAACTCAAGAATTAGACACTATTATTATTTCTTTTTAAAGATGAAGAAAATGAGACTTGGGGATGTTAACTCAATTGCCAAAAATCATTAATAGCAATTGATTAAACAGGATTTAAACCAAAAGCTATGATCCTGTCACCCCAAAATTTAAAGTTTTAACTAGTTTATACTTTCTCCCTAGAGGTTGCATAGGCTTGAACCATAAACTTCTATGTTAATAGATTATTGCTTACCAGGAATCTGTAGGAATCTCATGTTAACACATTTTTTGCTTTTGCTGCTGTGAGAATTGTCACTATTCTTCAGATATCCTACTCTCATCTTAACACTGAAAATGCAACACTCTGGATGTTGTCTCATTTTCAGGTCCTAATCCTTCCTTGTCTCACATGCTCCTTTCCTTGAAGAAGGTACCATTCTCTTGCCTTATTTGAGTAGGTGTGAATAGCTAGGTACATGGCTACATGATCCAGCAGAAGAGATACACTGACCTGGATCTCAGGAAGTATTGTGATATTGTGTACCACTCACTTACAACCCAAAAATAGAACAAGGGAGTCGAAACCTAAGGAATTTGTATGGCAAGTAGTTTGTCCTGTTAAATGTAGGCCTATTTCTACCTGTCATATTTTTCTTCTGTGTCTGTATTATACATAAATCTGAAAGATGCTTTTTTCTAACAAAAATGTTTCATGTCAAATTCTCCTAGTACAATTTGGGAAAGTCATTGAATAAACTAATAGTAGGCTTCCAAGCCAAGAGTAATTATGTTACATTGCTCTTTTTTGGCAGGGAGCTATTTTTTCCTGTAAATGAGGCACTTTAACATAAGCACACTTTTACACTGTAAAGTGGAGGAGGATTTGATGCAGATGTCTTTCAGGTGAGATACAAGATCATATTTTCCCCACTTCTAGATTAATGTAATGAAGTGATCGATCAATCAATCAATTAATCAGTCAGTTTTTCCTGATAATCACCATAGCATATAATGATTAGAAATGGAAACACACCTGTAAAAGTTAACTCTTTTTGATGCTGAACATTATGTGATATTTAATATTCAGAACACTTTAAAATCATTCATATTAGCTTTCCCTTTAAGCCAAATTTTGAGGAAAGTTATGTCTCTGATTGCCATTTTTAGAGGAGCAAACTGATTCAGAAAGGTTAAATAAGTTGCCCAAACATGGTTAGCAACTTGATGGCAGAAGGGCGGGCTAGCAATCAAGTTTACAGCCCATCTGTTTTAGCATAGGTCACTATAACAGATATGTTCTCTTCATATCTCATTTTCTCCTGAACAGAAACTTGAAGACATCATGAAAGTCCATGAAACTGAGTTTATATATAATGAAAGAAAAACCCATTTTATAAATTGATATCATTTTCATATAAATATATACTGTTACATCTATGGAGAAAGGACTAAGAGTTTCAAATTCATATTTCAAATACAGAAATCTCTTCTTCATACAGTTTAGTTGGAAGTCCAAAAAATTATCATTAGGAAATAGCAGTAATTATGGCTAACATGTATCGAGAGTTTATAAGGTAGCATTCAGTATGCCAAGCACTTAAATGATCTCATTTGAATCTCATTAAACACAGAGAGGCAAGTACTCTTATTTTAAAATGAAGAAAGTGAGGAAGTATCCAATTTCCTTCAGGTCACAGATAGCAAGGGTTGGACACAGGGCAGAAAAAATGTTCTACCTATTGTTCTAAAGATCAAATGCTTAAGGCCCTATATATTGCTTCCCACTGCAATCTACTCCTGTAGGTAAATAATACCCTCTATTATTTCTAATATCAACTCATATTATGAGAATATATATATACCTTTATAATAGTAGAATGAATGATCCCATAGTTTCATTAATAAGTGAGCAAATATTCCAGAACCCACAATGTTCCATAGAATATATTATATACTGATCCTAATTTGATTCTTACACAGTTAGAAAATACACTTGTGTATTTATATAATAGTGTGATGATGGATGTAGCTTATAGTAGATCAGAATGAAGGCCAAACTTTGACAAGTGACTGCTTTGCCAGGTTGAAAATTGGCACACCTTCAAACAGATGATAGCAAAATATTTATTCACTATATAATCTGCCTGGTGACTGGGTACTACAGAGGATCACTTGGGAAGGGCTATTTGGGGCAGCATTTGTTCTATGTAATGCACTGAGCAATTCAGTTCTGACCCTAACTTTGCCTTCTTCAACAAAACGGAAAAAAAAGTGCAATCAATCAAACCCACCATTCTTACTGGACACTTTAAGAACTTATACTACTTATGCATATGGCAGCCTCCTGCCCATCACCTCCACCCAAAGCAGATTAAATTGTTTTTTTCTTCCACTTACATAAGTACTTTTCCTAAGAGGAGGTTTACTTCCAATTGATATAGTTCCAGTGATTCATAGTACCTACTTCTGTCAATTAACTCGGGTCAGGAGTCTCCCTGATTCCCATAGCTAACTCCCTTTGGTATTAGGGACTGAGCAGGCTTCCCTAAAACGGCACATGCGTCAGTTAGGGCAGCACTAGCTTCTGTAACAACAACAAAATATATAATCACTTTACACACTTATTTCTTGAACACATAAAATATGTATGGTAATTTCTGATTTGTGGGAGGCTCACATACAAATGAGCACCTTTTTTTCTTGTGGCCCTACAATTTCCTGGGAGCTCAGATTCTCTGAATCCAGCCTACAAATAGGGAAGTAAGAAGGGAGGAGGACACATATCCACTTCAACCACTTTGTCCAAGAAGTGACATATCACTCTGCTCATATTCCATTGCTGTGAGTTAGCTGCATTGCCTCACATAGATCCAAATGGGACTGCAGAATGTAGAAGCTGGGTGGGCGTCCCCTTCCTAACAAAAAGTATGAAAAAGAACAGCATTTAAACAATATCTGCTGGAAGAGTCAGAGGTGGCATGGGATGATTAGGCCTTAGTGAGGAGTAGAAATGGGCGGGGGGCATTCCATAGAGAGGGAACAGCATGCTCAAAGATTGTCAAGGCATAATTATACAATATTGTTACAAAAGTGGGAGCTCACAAGGCAGTCACTAATGCCCACTGTGATTTAGTCAGGAAGTACTGGGCACTATGCATGTGTTTAGCATTTATGGAAATGAAAAGTACGGAGTTTAACAAAATAGTTCCTCAAATAAAGACACTTCTGATTCTAGTGTATGAGGCAGACACTTAATCAATAGTTTTTCCCAAGATCCCTTTTACTTTTGATTTCTAATATATGTGAGTTGTTAGTCAATGTTAATTCCAACATTTTGAATTCTGGGAAAATTCTGAACTAGCTATTATTTAATTGATTATTTATCCCAAACCCATTTATATAGAATGCTTACAAAATGCTAAATTCTCTTACTGAGTAGAGATAAAGTGGTAAACTAGATAGATAATATTCCAAGTATTCCAGTACTCATGGAGTTCCCATATTTGTGGAAGTTGTATTAGTTAGGGATAATTTCTAAATTGACTGACAGCTGGTTTGAGTTTGAAGTGGGCATTTGATACTATAAACAGAAATGGTATCTTATTATATGAACCCCTTCACATGTAGCTTTTCATTATTATATTACGTTTCCAGGAGTTATTTTTAAGTGAACAGCATTATGAAAAATTATACATGAAATCAAGATTCACATTAAGGTTATTTTAAAGGTACATTGTTTTACTTTGTACCCTGGAATCTAAAATAAATATTAAAAATGAGATTAAAATGAATTATTACATTAATATTTTTAACAACTTTATTTTTGGAAGCAGGTTTTTGATGACACATTTAGAGATGAGCTAGAAATTTTATTGAGGAAATTAATCTGAATCATTTTATTAAATCTAAGTCTTTATATATATACATATACACACACACACACACACACATATATATATATATATATATATATAATTCAACATAACTTTAAACCTAACTTTTCAGCCAACACCTGATTTCTTTTTGTTGATTCCAGTATTCACCTTTCCATTTAAATGCAGATTCAGACTTTTAACCTGAGGGGAAAAAGAAGTCATTTCTTTTGACTGAAATACTAATATATGGGGAGGTTTCATTTCCATGAATATTCTTTCCAAGCACAGAAGGTCTTTTCTTGTGATATCTAGAATATTTATTGCAATAATTTTATAACCTCTTTGTATTTACTTCATCATTTTATGCTACAATTTCATGTGCTAAGTAATGGGATAAATGCGAATTAAACTTCCTATGGGCATTGGAAAATACGTGGGAATTTTAAAACGGAAGTGGTGAATTAAACAAGTCACCAAATCAAAATTGCAGTGAAGGATGCTGAAAAGCTAGGCACATTAATATACTGACAGAGATATAATATGTAGAGCCATTTTATGCCTTTTTCTTTCATTTTTTTTTATCCTTTAGAAATTGGATCCTGTAAGAATGTGTTAAAATACAGGTCCTTGAGTTATGTATGCCAACTCCTCTAATGTATACCTGAAAAGCTGCTACACTTGTCTCCAAAGTGGAGATTTATAACGCAGAGGAAATCAAAAAGTGAAGATAAATCACTGTAAAAGAATCATATTAGCATCTTATTATATGATTTCTTATTGTATTGAATAATAGCTAAGGAGATAGTTCTGTTTCAGTGAGAGTGCAGGATAATTTTTGCCAGTTCAAATGCTATCAGAATCTAAGTTTAAATATGTATATGCGAAATAACCATCTTTTGTAAGATTATATTTACATGTGAACAAAATTTATAAAGTTAGAAAACAATATTTACCTCAGATATTTAATAGAAAATTTTACAAAGTTATTTTTATGATGCATCTCCTTTAGAAGAGATTCCATCTGGAAGAATATTATTTATGGCAAATAGTACAGTTTGTCATTACTAAGGCTTGAACATTTTCATGCATTCATTAAACAAAAGAATTGTGAGTACATCTGATGTGCTAAGTGCTAAAGAACCAGTCTCCAAAAGATATAGCATATAACCTAAATAAAAAGCAAATTTCAGCACAGTGTATATTATAAGACTTACTTTGAAAAATGTAAATCTGAAACACTGTAACCTAGGTTCCCTGACCCCATTCTCTTTGGACTTTTGTGATTTCTCTTCTAGGTCCTTGTAAGCTTCCTTAAGGTCTCTGTGTCTGTTGGTATGGCAGTGTTCCATTTCATTCTGAACTATGTCCTCTTATCACACCATGCTGTCCTTGAGTGATACTACCCTGGTGAACGCATTCACCTATCATCTCTCTCAGGGATAACCAAACTTACTGTAAGAATCATTTGGACACTTGTGATAAAGTTAAATTTGGTAAGCTTGGTGGGACCCAGGAATTTTAACATGAAGTCCATGACATATAACCAATTACCTACTAGAAATCTCTTGTTATATGCAAATGCTTCTCATATCCTACAAACATCCCTACATCACATCACTGCCCCCAGCATATTTTTTGTACTACATTCCCTGGCTTGGAGAATGTAACCTGGGTACCTTTGTGGGTGTTATCACTAACTCTTTCCTCTACTTTCCTTTCATATGATCAGTTACAATGTCCTACTGAACACTCGAAAATGGACCCTAAATTTGCTCCAATCTCTCCCTACCGCCTCTCCTACTCTGACCTTACTGCCACCTCTCCTGTTTACAATAATTTCTCACATATATTGCATATATTGACTTTAATATTTTCTCTGATCTTCCCAAATTAAATTAACACTACACATTGCAAACAAGGTAATATTTCTAGAAAACAAATCAGAAAAAATATTTAAATATAGATTAATTAAAATGTCTTCACTATAATTATTAGCCCAGGCATGATGGAGCCCCAGCTTAATTGTCTAATCTCCTGTCTTGTCCCTTACCTTGCACTCCTACTGACTGACAAAAGTCCTCCAAATACACTCTACTCTTTTACTTTCTGGTCTTTTGCATGCACTGTCGCCTTTACCTACAATTCTAATTCGGCACTTGGTTAACTCCTTCTCTCTATATATGCCTAGATGGCGTATCCTCAGTGAAGGCTCCCTTTTATAGGATGTTTAGCTTAGATCCACTTTCCACATGCTCTAAGATTAACTGATTTAGCCTATTTAGTGTATGTCCCATGCTAAAAAATTATTTGTTTCTTATTTTAAATTAAAATTTTACTGGGAAACTTGTATTATTTCATTGATAAAAACAGTACAGTACTATAAATGTATTTCCTCTTCCTTATTATTTGCTTAATATTTTCTTTTCTCTAGCTTACTTTATTTAATGCAATAATATATACATATTATATATTATATAGAATATGATACATATACAAAATACATTTTTTTTGAGAGGACATCTCTCATATTTATTGATCAGATGGTTGTTAACAACAACAAAATTCTGTATAGGGGACTCAATGCACAATCATTAATCAACTCCAAGCCTAATTCTCAACAGTCTCCAAACTTATAAAGCATAACAAATAAGTTCTTACCTGGTGAACAAGTTCTTACATAGTGAGTAAGTTCTTACATGGTGAACAGTGCAAGGGCAGTCATCACAGAAACTTTTGGTTTTGATCACGCATCATGAACTATAAACAATCAGGTCAAATATGATTATTCGTTTGATTTTTATGCTTGATTTATATGTGAATCCCACATTTCTCCCTTATTATTATTATTATTATTATTATTTTTAATAAAATGCTGAAGTGGTAGGTAGATGCAAGGTAAAGGTAGAAAACATGGTTTAGTGCTGTAAGAGAGCAAATGTAGATGATCAGGTGTGTGCCTATAGACCAAAATACATTTTAATCAACTGTTTATGTTATTGATTAGGCTTCCAGGAAATAGTAGGCTATTAGTAGTATAGTTTTGGGGGAGTCAAAAGTTATACAGGGATTTTTGACTGGGTGGAGATTGGTGCATCTAACCCCTGTGCTATTTAAGGGTCAGCTGTAGTTGACCAGAGCCATTACATGAATCCAAAACTCCATTAGGCTAGTTTTCTCAAAGACACATAGAGAACTCCTAATAATGATGTAGACTGTTACTTTTAGAGCTTACTTCAGTGAGAAAAAGGCTTTTTTTTATGAAGGCTTTTTTAAAAATTTTTATTTCGGTATCATTAATCTACAATTACAGAAAGAACATTATGTTTACTAGGTTCCCTCCTTCACCAAGACCCCCCACATACCCCTTCACAGTCACTGTCCATCTGCGTAGTAAGATGCTGTAAAATCACTACTTGTATGAAGGCTCTTTTTATGAGAAAGCATTAGAAAGAAACTGAGTAGGATTTTTCCTGTTTGTACTCAACAAAAGTCCACAGATCTCAATTTTCAGATTTTCATAATCTTAAAAAAAATGTTACTTGAAAAGAGAGCCATTTAAAAAATTTGTGAAACTAAGTCTAGACTTTTTTATATATTGTGACTGAAAACAATGATCTGAATATTCTGAGTAAATTCTATAAATGGGAAGTAACCAATATCAATTACAGGTCCATTAAAACAAGCTTTTCATAATTGACTCTAGCAACGATTGATCTCCAAATGTCACAAGATGCCATGGGGCTCCTAGAATTGATGGATAGCACTTTTAGCAAAATTAGGCATAGATATCACAAAGCAGGAACAACATCTGTTACATGATAAGGAGTTACTGGTGTGTGAAAATAGCTGAAAAACAATATTTTGGGACTAGTTGGGAAAATGTAAATCTTTTCTCCTCCAGTGGTATTCAAAATTAAAGAAGTAATCAAGATAGCAGATAATGGTAAGTAGTATTTATGCATTGAATAAATGCTTATTGAGGCCCGCTTATATACCTGATACTAATATTCTCTGCTTTGAGTGGGACATTTTTAAGTTGCAACTGACTTTTGATGAAGCAATGCCTTTTTTCCCCTATTGATGACCTGTAATTGCTATATTTCAGGGCCTTTGAATACTGATGGACACTGAGGTTCTGTTTTGTGTTCTATGCTTTCATAAATAAGGCAAGAGGTAGTTAACCTCTACTAAAGAATGTATGGTGACAGTCTTCATTCAAACCACAATCTTCATGCCATTACATACCACATCAACCTTACCTCTGCTACCTCTTTGAAAACATTCTCTTCTTTTGTCTGCTCATTGTCATCTGTACTATTGTCCTTTCTGTGGAGACTGTCTTTTGTTGTATTTGTGTATTATCTCCTATATTTCAAGCCTATGAAACAAGTAATTTCTCCTTCTTGCTCACAATTGCAACTGCCAAAGTATTTTGCCCACTTTAGGAAGTATACAGACATAAAAAAAAAATAATGGCAGCAAAATTCTTATCCTTTTGAAGCTCTTGCCATTCACCTCAGTTACCTACTACTCCACCTCTTTTCCCTCTTATCCTCACCCCTTATTCATTCTTCTCATCAACTGGAGAATTTAATTTATAAATGAGTTTTTCTCTGTACCCTTACTCCTGTATCCATTCTCATGACTTCAAAAGTTAGGTAAATGAAGCATCCAAGTTATTGTACTCTGGATTCCTTTACCTCTTTAGCACCAGTGAACATTTCTTTCACATTATTTCAGCCATTCATGTCCTATGATGCAAGCTATGCTCAGAACTTATTATCAGCAGAAACTGTACCACTTCTGAGGTCTCTATTTCAAATGTTTCCTTCTCCAACAAAATTTTTCTGTTTTTTAAGCTCTGTTTAATTACCTTTAACAACACAATTCTTTGGCTTCACTGACATTGCCAATACATTAGTGACATCTGTCTCTCACTTTTTACCAGCCCCTTCTCTCTTGACTTCCTATATCCAGTCATTTTAATCAGTCCATTGCAAATAACATGAACTTACTTGCTTCCATCTCTGTTTCACTCACTGACAACTTTCCAGTTTTGGATAATCTATCCACCTGAAAAACTATGTCATCTTGGAGAACATCACATGGTTATTTTTAACTGACTGGTATCACTTAAAATTTAGCAGAATCGGTGTGAAATGGACTAGCATTGTTCTGTGTTTCATTAATTTAGTCATCAGACATGCATTAGTAACCTATGTTATCAGGAGCTGTTCTAGTTGCTAGAGTTAGGAGTGAAAAATTAGAAGCAAATCTTGCTGCTTTGCGGCTTATATGGCATTGGGGTCTAGAGAGAAAAGAAGACAAAAGTTGAGTAAATAAATAAGCATTCAGGAAAAAAAACACCACTTAAGCTTATTTATTCACTGAGCAAGTATATATATTGCATGAATACTATGTGACAGGCAAAACATTATGAAGTAATAAAATAGGACAATGATATCAAAAGCTCTGGTGTGAGCAGTACTTTGTAAATACTCTGTAATGCCTCACTGAGGGGAACAATTTTTGCTGAGACCTGCATAGTGAAGGTTGGTAGAAAACTATTCTTTGGGAGAAAGACCAGTCTTCCAAAGCTCTGAATTGGAAGGAAATATGTCCTGTCCTAAGACAGAAAGAAAACGCAGAAAGAAAATCAGTGTGGCTGGAGCTCTGTGCCACTGGGATGAAGCTGAGGTTTGAGAGGTAGGAAGGGACAAGGGTATGATATTGTTAGCGAGGGCATATTTTCCACTTGAAGGCAGGAAAGAAGTATCAACTCTTCTTCCTCAAACAACTTCAACTTTATCTTTTCATTCTAAGCTAATGCCTTCACTTCATACATTATTTAGAAAATAGAAACCATCAGTGTAAAACGTTCCCCTTAAGTTTCCACCTGTAAGTGCTTCATATTTTTTGGTCTTTCCTATAACGATGGATGTTGTGTCCCATCTCCTTCATCTGTGGTTTTGGCTTATTAGCCTTTCTACACTTTCCTTAACAGAGTCTTCCATTCTTCAGTAGTAACCTCTATATCCCATGTCATTAATATTTTCATCTCCATTATTCCAATTCAACATGAAAACATATATTAATATCTCCCAAGTCAAAAGAAAAATCCTTCTGTAACTCCCTCCCCATCTTCCTGTAAATAAATCTCTCCACTTGAACTTCCATCCTACCACATAGTATATTTTTCTGAAAATCTTAACAGCATCTATGTTTCATTTTAAAGGACTTTACATAATCTCCATCTTAAATTCTCAGCAGCATTCTACAACATGAACACTATACAGTAAAATAGAAAATAGACAATTTATGTCCCTTAATGCTCACAAATATAATCCTCCCATAGTCTCTCTCTCTCTCTCTCCCCGTCTTTACTACTCCATCTCTATAATAATAACTAAGAGCTCTGAGACTTTCATTCAGCTTTAGATCTCTGGATGGTCCAATAAAAGGAATCTGTGTTGAAAAGTAAAAATTTCCTAATCATGGTAAAAAATAAATTTATATTTTAATCAAAAACATTATTGGCATCTCACGTTCTACAATACAATAAATATTGAGTGTGTGTGCATATTTCTCCCCTAAGATGTTTTAAGAAGAAAAATATACATAAGATAGTATAGATTGTGCTGTGCCTAAGTGACTGATGTAATTATATTTTGTGTATGTGTGTGTTTCCTTATGATCTTACTCTCTCAGCATTATGTACAGAAATGTCTGTTCCACAATTTTCTGAATCAAGTCTTTCCCCCACTTTAACTCCCTTTGCTGATCAGAAGGGATCTTCTGGTCATTCAAATTACAACTGTGTTTTACAAAGCCATGCAACTCTAGAATCCAAGAAAAGAAACAAAAAGTGGAAAAGAAATGTCATAGTTTAAAGCTAGAATTTTTTATGTTCATGACATTTGAAATGACTGACTTTTCTTCAGAATACTTAAAATGCAAAATAGATCATTTCTTTCAACATTTTGTTTTAAATTAATTTCCAAAGAAATCCCAACATGTTTGTTCTTTAATGCTTCTTTCTTCAACTAATGCTATTTTTGTAGCCCAAAGCAGGCTTTTGAAAAGTGTAGTAGTAATTGCTTTATTCTGACAGGAATTTCCATATGCTGAAGATGTGAACATAATTCTTTGATTGGCCTATTCAGATGTAAACATGCCCAGTGGGTAAATGAGTTCAGATTATTAATCATCTTCTTAATAGTTACATATTTGTGAAATTGTTAATGAAGGTTTACAATTTTTCTCCTCTTACCTGTCAGAGATAACTGGTCAACATGACATGTTTGAGAGATTCAGTAGTGCTGTAGGATCAGATGGCTTTCTGTTTTCTCTGATGACAACTCTGGGCAGTGGGTTTTTTTGGTTAAGTTTCTGTAATATTTTAGTTCCTGGAGGCCACTGACAGATATGTGGTTTTCAGTTTCTGTGGCTTTGCATTATAGACTGCTAAGTTCCTGAGGTATCAGAATCAAGCTAGTGTTTAAACCTAAAGGGCTTCCTTCATTAAACTCCAAATTCGATTTTCAATACATTAAATTTGTGTGCTGTTCAAAGTAATAAAATGATGTTAAACATTTATCTAATTGGCTTTGTTTGTATAATTATTAAATTAAGATTGTCACTGAGTATTACTTCATGTGGAATGATCATTTCAAAGCTGTAATTTTACAAGCAATTTCAAAAGGTTAGCAGAATTTTGAAGTTAATTTTAGTGAATAAAAGTTTTTTTTTCTGACTGAATGATACAGTAAAAGTGAACCAAATAATTTAATTTAGAAATAAAGTCAAATTAAATTCACAAAATATATAAATTCTGGAACATTTTTAAGAGATTGAAATCAAATTTTAAAAAACAGATTTTAGGGAGTTGATATCTTTTCAAGTGTATACTGAAACACAAGACCATGGCTAATAAAGTGCTGCTAGTTTAAGGTACTTCAAATATGTTTCACTGAATGCATAAGAATCATGTAAATTGAGCATTTTTCTGTTTATAAGTAAATGATAATTCTAAATTGCTAAGAAGCAGTTTCTTTATATTTAACATTTTAAATAGTTTCTTATGTATTTGAATTTACTAAATAGATATTTTATTCAAAGACAATGCAAAGATAAATTTGATCATGGATTCTAAAATTTTCCAAAAGTTAAATTTCTGTACTTTAGTGTAGATTGGGATAACTCTATAAATAATACATTGATCATAAAAAGAAAAGGGATCCTTTTTTAAAGATATTACATAGTCATGTATAAATGCCTATTTAAAGGGTAACAACTTCAGATGAAAGAGAATGGAATGCTGATAGATTAGATTCAACTTTCATTATCATATGATATGAGCAGAGGGATGACCCTCATTGTCTTCCCAAACCTGAGATAAAATGGCATTCTCTGGATATGTAGAGGGGAAAAAAATGGTTTGCATTTACTCTGCCAATTCATCTTCTGTAAACCTGTCAGAAATGGTCAATTCCAGATTATCAAGGAATTTTTTAAATCTTGGTTTCAATTTCTTTTCCCAGAAGCATTTTGTCAGAGAAAACAATAGTAAAGTTCCCTGCTCTGACTCGCAGCTTGGATCTGTTGCTCTCTCCCTGGGTCTGTCTAGATGGAGGACAAGATCTGGGAGACCTTGGAATTACTTTCAGCCTTTTCACCATTTGAAATTTTCATCATCCTCTGGATGTGAAAAAGGGAAATGGAGTCACTGATTCCATCCAGGACTTTGATAATGTCCATGGCTAAATTTACTTTGAAAATGTCAGTTTTCTATTTTAAAAGCCAGCCCCTCATTCTGTGCCTTGTGACAAAATTTATTAAAACTAGCAGATGCCTTTTATAGATCTGATTTTTACACTAAAGATCAAATTTCCGATTTTTGCTTCAGAAGTTTATACAACATGCCATTTGGAAAAGGCCAATATTTTGGTTCACTTGTCAATGGTAATCCGTGTTTAATGAAGCAAAGTGTAGCTGTGTTGATATTTTTATTGTGGCACTTGATCATTCTTTCATTGGCAGACCCACAGATGGCCTTTTTTAATCCAGAAAGTATCTGGCTAAATACACCCTATTTTTCGTCTACTTGTTGTTCACATATTCTTTGGGAACCTTTGCTTTTACTATGGAAGCTTGTAGAATTAAATATTTACATCTCCTTCCTAGCTTTCTTGAAAGCCCTACCCAGTCCTCATTCAAACCTATCTTTCATAATTTATTTATTGCTCCCTTTGTATGTCCTCTGCTGTAGCTAAACTGAACTGATCATCATTCTCAATGAAAATCTGTCATTGTTTCTTCATTCCCAGGCTTCCCTTCACTGGAATCGCCCATCCTAACCTTTCTCAAGTTTGAGCAACTCTGCCACCTATAAAAGCACCGCATGTCCAACCCTTCAGCTCCACATATACAGCGGTGACTTCTTTTGAAGGTTTTTTTTCTCCTTTGAACTCTGGAAGGATTGCCTTATTTCTTAGGAGGCTTTTCTCTTTACAAACTGTATGTTCCTTGTCACCATTTTCCTTTCAGAGCTCTTGTTCAAGTGCTCTCAGTACAACTCCTCTGCTATCTAATCACTGCCTGTCTTCCCTTTACCACCCCCTTTGCATTGTCTCAACTTTTTCTACTCTCCTTCCTCTTCATTAACGTGGTCTTCATGGCACTCTTCATATTATTCATACCCCTTAGAGCTCTTGTCTTTGTTTTAAATGCAATCTTAAATAAATCAACAATACATCTTTCCTGTGACTCATCTTCTACTAAAAAAAAAAAGAAAAAGAAAAAAATAGAAGCTACCACTCAGATGAAGTCTCTGATCCTTCCTGCATATCCATACATCCTCCTTTACTAGTAGAGTTGCTCTGCATGCTCTCTGTATGAAAACAATCTCCCCACCGGTCTGAGGATCCTGTGTTCTCCTATTCTCACTGGCACTTTATCTTTTAATGACAAGCTTATCCTTTCTTTCTCTTACATACTCAACTTTGTATGGTCCCATCCTAAGCACAGTCAATTTAATTAGTTAAACAACAAAAATCAAGAACAAAAACCCAAATCCAAACTTACCCTCCCTCTCATTTCTTCTCCAGTTCAGGCTTATCTCTTCTCTCTTATGGCCAGGTTGTTAGACCGTGGCCTGTGCCCAAGGGCTCAGTTTCCTTTGCTTCTGCTCACTGTTCAATTCATGCTAATGTGGCTTCAATCATCATGAGTCCATGCAATAATTTCCACCAGTGTTACAAATGTTGACAAAGGTAATGGTTATTTTTAAAGTACTTATCTTACTTTATATCTTTGTAGCATTTGATGCAGTTAACCACTGTTTTAAAATACTTTCCTTCCCTTCATTTCCATGACATGACTTCTTCGGGGTTTTCCCTGAACCCTCTGGCTACTCCTTCCTGGTCTCTTTTGTAATCCTGTCCTCCTCTTTCTCACCAGTGGACTCAGAGTTCCTGAAGACTCAATCCAAAATCCTCCTTCTCTACTTCAAATTTTTTTCATAGATAGTCTCAACCGTACACAGGGATTTAATAACCACCATGTTCACCTTGAACGTCAATGTCTCTTCTGAGCTAGACTACTACTCTGGGGCTCAGTCAATCTATCTTCCATATGACAGCTAGAGAGATATTTTCAAAATAAGAATTTCATGTGTCTTTCCAGGCCCTTTCTTCCAAATTCTTTCACTCCTCCTGCTTAAATTCTTGAATAATTTCCCATTGGAACCTGCACACCCTAAGCTTTATTCACTTCAGTCGGTCAGACCTCATTTTGATTCAGAGTGAGCATCACAATCCCTCCTAATACAGGCAATTTTTGCGTGTTGCTTCCTTTTTCCAAGATGCACTCCCCTTCCCCTTATAACCTAAGTCCAACTCATCCTTCAGATGTCAGCTGAGGTGTAACTTTCTCAAAGGAGATTGCTCTGACCTTTCTGACTGGAACACCCCCTCACATGTGTATGGCAGATCTCTCCATCATACCATGTATCAGAGTTGTTAACTTATTTTTGTTAGTGAGATTATTTAACTAATATCTCTCTTTCTTCCCAAAGACCTTTGTTTTCTTGGAAATACATTTCCAATATCTAGAACAGAGCCTAAAAGGAATAATAGCTCAATAAATGTTGGTGAATGAATGAACACATAATTAATTCTTCTTTTGTTCTATATCACTCTTCAAAACAGAACACCTTGCTCATAGTAAAAATTCTACTAGTAGTTGTTGAATTATTTTAAGTAATATGTGTGTGTGTGTGTATGTGTCTGTGTGTGTATGTGTATGTATGATTGGATATTTGAAAGAATACAAAAACAGAGTGGAATCTGTAACTTAGAACAGTGTATTTATAGTCAATTCAACTCTGTTCATTATTATTTTCATATTGTTTCATGTGGTATTTAAACAAGACTCATGGCAACTGGTTTTCTTTTCTATTAAGAAATATAATTTTTATGACTAATAATAAAATAACTAATAATTTATATTTTATGTTATATTAAACTCCAAGTTCTTCAAGTGTAAAAGCTAGTACTGCCACACTTTTGTACTATGGTTTAGATGAATATGTTTTTCCCACTTCCCCTCAAAAAAAAAATGGTTATAGAAGCTCAATATTACAATATAACATCACTATGATATTCACCCTCCCCGTACCCCACATATTGTTTGTGAGGGCAGCACACATAAAGCAATAACAAAGAAGTTACTTTTTCAGGATGATTCATTTTAGCACATTTTAAAGTAATCATCAGTTTGTGACCTTTCATTAATAGAGGAGGTGCAGAAATCACAAGCAATAACCACTCATCACTAATTAAAGTCACTGATGGGAGAAATTTGAAATAAACACTGTTTACACTCGCTTCGGAAGAAAATTCCAAAGGTTTTTCTCTGTTTAAGGTTACAAATTTTATCTAGTCCAGACTATCTAATACCCAAATTGCACACTTTATATTAATGACCACTTGTAATTAAAATTCAACAAGATAACATTGCCTTTTTATTAAACAAAAATGAGTGCCAAGTCCCACTAATTAAAAAGGAAATTTATCATCACAGGATGGGTTCCAGGAAATCCTAAAAAAATTTGCCAGGTTGATTGTATAATAAATATTTTAATATAAACATCAATGAGTTATATTAAACATTTAAAAATGAATGATGAACAAAACATACATTTCTCCTTATATAATTATAAAACAACACTTAATCTCCTGGCTGGTCGTGCTGCCTCTAGTCTGGCTTTATCAAAGCCAGACTACTCTCTGCAGCTAGCGTGGTGTTTCTAAATGCTAATCAGGTTGTGCCTTTTCCCTTTGTTCAAGTTCTTTGATTCCTCTCCTAGCATTCAGAATTAAGTCCAATGTCTTCAATTAAAAATACTGGTCCTTCATGATCTAGATAGAACCTGTCTATCATTCCAGCTTTAGTTAAAGCCATTTACAGAAACACACACACACAACCTCTGCCTCCATACAACTGCATACCATTTCCCAAATGCTTTGTGTTGTTTCCTTTCTCTGGTCATTCACACATTCTGTTTGTACTCCATGTTAAAGCATCCACCTTTCCTCATCTAATTTTTTTTTTCAAAACACTTACCAAATTAAACTGAATGTTACTCAGTTCAAATATCACCTTCTCCAGGATGCCCCTTCATGATGCCCGAGATTTTTTAGAATTCCAGAGACCTTGGCACCAAACTTTAGCCAAAGACTTTCTAACTCCAAGCATCTATTTACTTGTCTGCCTTGGAGCAAAATTGTTTATACTTTGAAGAATAAATCTTTAATGCCCGCTGGCCCCTGGCATCCTGCATTCATTTGCCAAATACTTACCTATCCAGCATTACGTGCCTGTCCCTTAACTTGAAGTCACAGATACAGAGATTAAAGACTCGTGTCCACCATACTGGAGGAGTGGATGATCCATAGGAAAACAGTGGAGACTTAACATTTAGTTGCTAAGTGAAGCAATAAGCAAAGAAATCTCAATTTTGGAAACTGCCTAAAAAAAAAAGTGAGAAGCTATAATCACAAAATAGTGATGAGAATGACAAATTATTATAATTTGTTATAATATGTAATTAAATGCATGCATTCTAAATTGGTGACTATGTTATACAACTTTAAGTTGACTTCAAGGATCAAAATTGAAATTCAGCTCCTCTACTTCTTGTCTTGTACCAATTCCTGCAATACATGCCCTATGAAGTATTTCATGTTTTGGGGATCTTTGGTTTCAAGAATCAGGTCCCACCTACACTGCCACCTTGTTGATATCTCCTTCTCAGTCTGTCAGTGTGGTTAATTTCCCATCTGTGACTGGAGAGGGAAACATTTGATTCATTTCAGCCCAAAAGCATTCTCTAAAAGGTTACAGGTGTGATCAGCATTGCCCTTAAGAGAATGGACACATGCAATTTGCTCTGTTTCAAAATAGTATTATTCTTTTTGTGCAATGCAGATAACTACCATTAGGTGGTACATAGACATTTGAATGGGTTTCTTGATATAACTGAAGATACAGACTTTGGTGAAATTAGTCAGCAGTAATCTCCTTTAGTTGGTAAATTTTACAAAAATACATGTGAACATTTGCTTAAAGATGAAATAATAATAGAAAATAAAAACATTAACTCATGTAATGTAACTTGTAGAAGGTGTTTTTGGAACTTGGGGATTTCTTTCTCTTTGCCCATTTTTGCGTGACAAGGACAGGTTACTGAGCCAAACATTTTTCTGAGTTATCTCATCCAAAGATAACAAAAGAATACTAATCAAAGTACCTGTATGTTGTGTGGCAAGGGGTGCTGTGAGGATACACAGGCGAGTAACTGCAAATTGGATAGATCTTGAAGTGAGGGGAACTCCACCATTCTGAAACCTCATTTTTTAAAAAAAAGAAAAATCTGGCATTGTTCCTAGACCTCATGGCTCTGTGCCACTTAATGAAACCCTCATGATAGATGAGCAGTCTCCCTGTCGTGCCCATGAAGGAATGCTTGATGATTTTATTAACCCAGGCAGTGCTAAAACCCCCCTGTTTGATGAACATTCTAATAATGATGTTCTCTATGCTAGCAAAAGTTCAGGAAAATAACAAGAACAGATGACAGAAAACATAGTTTTGATTATAATACCAAAACATGTCACAGGTGTCAGACTTAAGTAACCATGTACTCTGAAATGACACACAATTTATACTGAGTTTTGCCTAGAGAAGTCTTATTTTCAACTTGGAACTGACAATGGCACCTTAAAGAGCAAGATTTTGATTTTGAGAATTTGTTATTTAAATCCTAATCTGAATTGTTTAGTATAGCATTTTATGGCACTGGAATTAGGAAGCCAAATACAAAATGAGCTTTTAAAAGTTTCACTTGCTCAAAAAGAAATGAGCAAGCCAGTGTAGGAGTCTGCAGAAATCATTGCAGTCTAGACATGGAAATTATTGTCTGAGGTCCTGTTTAGTGGAAAACTTTAGACTTGGTGGTTAGCTTTCAGTAAGGATACTTTGGAAATGAAGGAGTTGCAAATGTGCAAATGACATACTTCTTAGGATTCTCAACCTGACTTTCCATTGCAAAACTACTAATGTCACTTCTGGATATCACTTCTGCCTGCTGCAGTACCACCCACCATCTGCTTAGCCCATTTCTGCTAATCCCCTAGATCTAGTTTAGAACTCATACATTCTTGGAAGTGTCCTTTAAACCCCGCATGCCTCTTTGGTATGACCTCTAATTTTACCTTCTTTATATCATTCTTTACATTGTATTTAAATTGCCTTTTTACTTCCTTCCCTCAATGAGATTAGACCTCCTAGAGGAAAGAATTGTTGACCTGTTTGAAATTATAACCCAGAATTTATCACCTAATATAATATTTTTGAACAAACACATTAATGAAGTCATAAATGAATGTTTATGTTTGTTATGCAAACCAGGCCTAATTTATAAAATTTGAAATATGTTCTGAAATAATACCTGTATTTTGTGGAGTATCATGGAGCTGAAGTGAACATTTATTTCACTGTAAAACAACTGATCATAATGCATTCACTGGACATAAAAGTTCAAAAGGAACAATCATATAATCTTTTTGGGATATATAACACACATATGTTTGCATAGATTTTATATATTAGCATATATATATATTTATATATCAATATTTTATTTTTTCCTAAAATAAAACATAGAAGTCTTAAAAGATGCACATTTTAAGGCATAAATTCTTATTTGATTAATTTTGAAGCCACCCTTTAAATTCAGCTTTAGCCGTGATAGAATAATTAAATTGTTTCTTTTCTTTGGAGAGGATTGCTGTGTGAACATGGAATTATTTACATATCACTCACTACAGAGCTACATTGAATTTCACTGAAAGGTGAAATTCTTTTTTTTTTATTTTTAGTAAAGTCATGAGCTCAATTATACTATTAAGAAGAAAGTACACTGGAGTTACAAGTTTATGCTATAATAAAAACAGTAAATATACATGATAACAAATGCACAAACTACATTTATATGTCACATCAAACATTTGTACATACATAATTTAAAATTCTGCCAATTAGAAGAAAAATAAATTCATCTTTGGCAATCACTTTCTGTCTATTGGTTTCTTTTTTTTTCCTTTTTAACTACCTCTTTGAATTAGTCTTAGAAAATATTTACTCAACTTTTGAAGAATATATCTTGTTGATGTGATGTATGTATTAAAATATTTTCAGAATAAACAAAAAACATGAACTTTAATAAATTATTTATCATTACATCATTAAAAAACCAGTTCCACTGTTAATTTAAATTACATACATATATATGTCATACTATTCCAATTAATGATTTCAATAGTTCAGTTTATGAATAAAATATATTTCCTTCAAGATAATAAGGTAAGCCTATTATATTGAAGTTTTCAAATATCTGAAATCTGATTCAATGTTTTATGAACTTAGAAATACTCTAAGGTCTATAGCACAAATTTATCTTTTAATTGAGGCATTTCTCTTTTTTGATGATATCTTTGTTAGTCAAATTGCTCAGCATTTATATAAAGCTTCTGTTTAAATTTTAAGTTAGAGGTGGTAGACACAAAAGTATTTAACAAGGTCATTCCTTAAATCTGAAGAGCTCCTGCACTTTGCAGTACATCAAAGAGTAATTTGTAACTGACAGTTTTCTTACCTAGAGTGCTTCTCAGTCAAGAGATTGTTCTCCAAAGACAGTCAGCTGGGTAAATGTCAGAGCTCAAAAAGTAAATTATAGTGCAAACAGCACTGATATTTCTATGAATGGAAGAAAAGCATATTTATTTTTAAAATGTAGAATTTTATTTAAAACAAGTGAAAACCTTCTATTGTGACCTTTACATGATTCCAAACAGTGACGAATTTGGTCATTACAAATAACCTTTTCTAAAAAGAGCTTTACCATTTGGGGACTTTCACTTGGTAATATATGTGAATTAATTTCCTTTCTACAAAATAACTCATGTTATTAAATTTTTCATGAGATATTTTATCCCTGATATTACAGTTTTATATAAAGTTTAGAAGGGAAAAAATAACGGGAGCAGCTATATGGTAGTATGTCATTTTAACTTGTTTAGGGGCAATCATTAAGTCATTTTCTCATTTCTTCCTTCTGTACAGAATGATAGTGGTTTTTTTGTGTGAGCTTCATAGGTAGTTATGTCTCCTAATGTTCTTTATAGAGCTCAGTAGAGTTCTATTCAGAATCTTCACTCAAAGGCAGTTTCCAACTTAGCAAGCAGTCTGAATTCTCTGAGTGCATTTGCTACATCATTTCTTTGGAACCTGGTCCTACTTTTCACTGTATGAATAATATTGTATTTAGTGGCTTAAGGTTGTTTCCCAAGTTAGCCATCACTATTTTTAACTATTTTAACCTCAAAGAGAATACATAAACATTTATATATGAAAACATATATACGTACAATATTTTCTAGAAAATATGATTGCATGAAATTAAATATAAAATTATGGAAATAAAGGAGTGGGAAAATATTATTATTATAATCCCTATGCAGCTTGTATAATAATATCTCTATTGGAATATGGGTTCCAAGTTCCAATCTGGAATTACAGAACCACATCCTGACCTGATGCACCTGGTAAAAATGCTTTTTCTCCTCAACCCATCTTTCCAAGACACTGAAGGCCAAGAAGACCAGAGGTAAGTTTCACAATTAGAATTTCTTATCTCATAATAGGGTTTCTGAAAGGTAGAGGCAGGGAATGTAATGCATGGCAAGACATAAGGGATTAGGGTGCTTCAAAAAACCAGGTCTCGTTCTTTGATTTAACCTCCTAGTCAAGTTAGTCCTGAGTTTTTTTCACCTTTCTGCATCCCATTCCTCCCAAGACCATTGTCCCTGCAGTCTTCCCAATTGTTAGTCAGCTACTGAAATGCAAACTCTATGGACCCTGGAAAAATAGTATACTTTCCACTAGATTGTCTACATAACCTAATGGAGAATGCTGAATGTCCCCAATAAGCTAATATATAAGGTGGGTGTCATTACCAAGTTTCAAAAATCCTTAAGAATCATTAATAAAAATTGTATCAGTACTCATAGAGAAGTCCATATTTAGACCTTTTTTCTCAATTATATGTGAAAAGCAATGAACTTCCTTAGCCACCCCTAAAATGTTAGCCACAAATTCTATTTTCCTATCCCATTTTATGTTTCTTCACAACCTTTATCATTACTGATATCACATTTGTTTATTTTCTTCTTCTTTCACACTGGAATAAAAGTTTTATGATTATGCAGGTATGTTTTTTTTGTGTAAGTTCATGTGGTATCCCCAGGTGCTAGAACAGTGACTAGCACACAGGAAGCACAAAATAAGTATTTGTTGGATGAATGATTGAATGGGTGAATGAATATTAATTCAGAGATGTAGTTGCTTTAAGACATGATTTACCTTGATAATACATGTGTGTGTGTGTGTATATATATATTACATACTGCATACAAAAACAAACTATCTCTTAATGAGAAGGAATATTTAGGCGCCTGCTTAACAATTGCTTTGTAGATAGATTTCTTGTCTGAACAGGTTTTCCCTAATTGAAGTCTCCTTCCACAGTAGGTGTTTGGCTTACCGCCTTTCTCACTGGACGTGACTTCAAAGGCACAACTCAGATAGGCCACCTGTTTTCTCTGCTTCACAAATCAGCCACTACATGGTTCAAAGCTGCATAATAGAAAAACAAAATGGATGAGAGAGAGAAAGTTATTGGGAAACCCTCTATTCAGAAGCAACCAAAGACAAAAGACATGACTTGAAAAAAGAAAATTAGAAAATGTCCATAATCTGTGTAAGTTACACTACATTGCATAAAGAGATTATTTTCTCATGTAGTCTGTTTGCCTCCTGAAGAGCTGAGAGAAATCCACACACACTTGACCCATGAGTGTGTCAATAAGACTATGGGAGCTCCAAAGTGATAATACAGCCTACTGTTAATGGTACTGGCCAGGCCATTAAAATGTATTTTCTTCTTCTTTTGTATCAGAGACATACCAAATACTCATGCGCAAAGGAAATGTGCCCCCTTATTTGAACACAAATGATGCATAAAGCATAAAATATTGTTAATTTTACAATAACCTTATTTAACAGAGATGATATGGAAATTAAGCTTTACCTTAATGAATACTGATCCAGAAGTTTTTTATTTATTTTGTGGACTAGTTTGACTCCACATAGAATTTCAGGTGTATTAGTAAAATGCATATACTGTAAAACAATGGTAAAATAGTAATAATGAATCAGAATCAGGCAAACTGTGAACAAGAGTATAAAGGCCAGAAGTTAAAAATTTGTATCAAATTTAACTCTGTTTAGTTATCATTCCTATAAACATTTATTAAGCACCAATTAATTTCCAGTGCAAAATAAGAGCTACTGAACATGATGGAAATGCTGATTTCAATGCCACAAACATTTTTCTTTTTTTAAAGCATCTTGGATGTTCCAGATGCTGCAATAAGCACTGAGGATTCAAAGACAACTACCCTAAAGATATGCCCTCTATGCCCATTCCAATTCTATATTACAATTTATTCCCACTTTCTTCTCATTTAAATATTTATATTTTTACATTTTAAAGTCATTGTCTAGAAAGACAATCACCTAATATATTTAATATTATTGTACTGATTATATCAGTCACTTTTATTGTAATAGTGTTGCTTTTACTATGAATACTTACATCTTAGGTGTATAAACACAATATATATATATAAAACTATATATATATATATATATATATATATATATATATATATATATATATATATAAAGAATCACGTACTTTCTGAGATTTTGTGCCTAGACTGTACTCTGATTTGATAATATTTTCAGTGAAGATGACAGGCATATGAAATCTAAAAAATGAAAATTCAAGAAGATAGTAAGAGTGTCTGTGGAAGACATACATCTTTTTGAACTGATAAAAAAGTAGTACAATGGGACTTAGATTGCAGCTTAAAATAACTGTTAGTACTCAGTGGGAATCTATTTTGTGGCAAAAAGTATTCCAGATGCTTCAGATACTCTAATTTCAAAAATATCCTGGGTATTAGATATTATTTTCTTATTTTAGCTAAGGTTAATTTAGCCTGGGGGAGGTTAAGAATTGCTAGAAATCAGGTATAACTAGAGCAGGTAAACTAGGTAAAACTAGGGTTTTAATTCTCAAGGTTTCTTCAAAACTTCAGAAGTTTCTGCTCTTTTCACTAAAGCATGCTGACTCTCAATCCTTAATTGATTGAACTAATGAAAAATTACACTTACAAGCAAATTATAAGTACCCCTTTAAGTCCTTCTTAATAAGGTTGATTCCAACAATCAAATGTAATCTTACCACCTAAATACTCCGGAATTTTGTTAGCATCTTTGCCTTTTAAGAAATAGGCTGTCTTGTAGCATCATTACTTACATACATGTTTTGGCTCTTTTACTCAATTATATTATGGAATACTGATGTCAAATTTAAGAATATATTAGGCCAAAAAATATAGAAGCCTGTGTAAGTTTTTATCCCATGGCCAACTCAGCATATCAAAAGGATATTTATATATTTGCTAATCACAGTATACCTCAATAATTAACATTATAATCCTTCTTTTTTCCAAGCATTCCTAGATCCCTGAGGTGACCTAGCTCAGACCCTCTCCTAATGACATTATATGTAGCTTCTTAAACAGAAAGGGACATTTCTAGTTGGTCTTACCTGTAGAAATGCAAAACCCCCAGTATGGACAGTTGTCCTGTGGTTGGCAGAGTAACAATCTTCTCTTCCCCAAAGGTGTCTACATACTAATCCCTGGAACCTCTGATTTTGTTACCTTATGCAGCAATAGAATTAAGATTGCAGATGGAATCAAGATTGCTAATCAGCTGACTTTTGGGAGTTAACCCTATATTATCCAGGTGAGCCCAATGTGCTTATAAGAGGGATTCAGAGAGAAATGTGACTGTGGAAAGTGTCAGACTTAATATGATAAGGCTGGATCAGCTGTTCTTGGCCTTGAAGATGGCAGAAGGGGAGCATGAAGAATGCAGACAGACTCCAGAAGCTGGAAAGGCGAGAAAATGGATTCTCCCTTAGAGCCTTCAAAA
This sequence comes from Manis javanica, assembly GCF_040802235.1. Lineage (NCBI taxonomy): Eukaryota > Metazoa > Chordata > Mammalia > Pholidota > Manidae > Manis > Manis javanica. The sequence goes on from NC_133159.1 coordinate 59,929,836, forward strand.
AAGAATGTAGCCCTTTCAACACTTTGATTTTAGCCCACTGAGACTTGTTCTGGACTTCTCAACTATAGAAAAGGAGGAAAATAAATGTGTGTTGTTTGAAGCATCTACATTTATGGTAGTTTATTACAGCAGCCATAGAAAACTAATCAGCTCCCATGGCTGTTCCTTCTAGGCCAGCAGCAATTTTGGTAGATGTCAGCACATATGGATATATCACATTCAGACTGCCTTTATTACAGTTTTTTCCTACCTCTCATTCATTGGTAAGTCCTTTGAAAGTCTGGTGAGAAGACATTTTCCCACAGTGAAGATTTGGACTTACCCTGTAGCTACAGGTCACAGGTGTGAATCTTGACTGTATGCTTTGAGAGCCTGTTTCATTCTTCTAAGTCTCATATTTGAGAGAATGAGTTACTGAATGAATAAACATAAAAATAGCCTAATTTTTAAGGCTTTTTAAAGTTTATCCTTGTACTAGTAGAAGTATGAATTTTTCTTCCCGGGACATAAGATTAATCCTTATTTTTCCAGTGGAATGAAAGGAGTTTCCTTAGCAATGTTCAAATTTGAATTGCTTCCACCCTAAATTATTCATGTTTTCTAATTTTTAGAGGAAGGGTACGAATAAGAACATCAGAACAAGTTCTTCACCCAAACAACATTTAGAAGACAAGATAAAAATTGCAACTTCTGAATTTATTTCCTCAATGCCATTATATTCCCCCTAAAATTATACTTCCAACCTAGTTCGATATTGCATTTACATTCCAGGAACAGATATTTAGAATTATATAGTAAATAAAAAGAGAAGAATGCAGGTGTGTTGCTGGAGGTTTCAGTCCCAGACAAGTTCACTCTGGGTTTACTGAGACCAAATCACAACAACGGAATGTTGTGGGGGAAATGGTTTATACCAAGCTTTACTCTCCTGGTGGCAGGTCAAGAGCTATAATCTGCCTCTGGGGCAGCCTGCATGCAGCAGGCCAGTCTCTACTTCAGGCCTCTCTACTCCCTTAGCCTTCTGAGGCTGTGCCTTAGGTACTGCCACCCCTCTGGCCTCTGCTCACCTGCAGCTTTGCAGCCCCAGAGCACTGGGTGGAGCTCTTTATATAGAGTCAATAATAATTCATGGTCCACACATATGCAAGCATACCCCTGTGAACATTGCATATGCACAGTGGACAAGTATCTTAGGGCCAAGTGAGGATCCTGGTTGTGGTAACTTCCATTTTCCCCAAAGAAGGCATTGATAAGTCTTAGCCTCACAACAATGTTCTTCAGCTTGTGTGATTTCTATGGGAAACTCCCTTTAATTTATGTCCATTTGGAAAACCTACACTTAAGATTTTCATTTTTACAAAATGCTTTCTTATTCCTGGAAAGACTGTCATGTAAGGTACTCCTGCTTCCTTGAGCATTGAGAGATGAGCCTCTTGTATTTCATTACACTTTGTCCCACCTCCATTTTCTTTACAAGCTGACCCAGCTGTGCTTTTGCAATGTTTTACTTGCATTTCATGTAGCTTCTTGTCTTCTCCACTAAAAACACTATTTGCTCAGTAAAAGTTTTTTTTTTTTCTTTCCTTTTTTACTTTCCTACTTGGAATATACATAGGCATTTAGTCTTTTCCTTTAAGTTATAAGGAGATACAAAGATAAGACAAAGATTATGACTTCTAAATGTGAAAGCACCTACTGGTTATGCTACTTGTCTCAGTCTTACTTCCCTCAGGTATGGTAGTTTTCTATAGAAGGAATCTTTTTTTAGGAAGCCAGAGCCTAACCCAGGCCTGCCATCAACTTCTCATCCTATGTGGCCCATTTTCTTTGTATGGTCCTTTGAGTCCAGACTTCAAAAATTTTCCTGGAGTCTATGAATAGGACCTGTAGATAAGCCAGATAGCAAACATGGGCCCAACTGCCTGCTTTATTAATGACTAGTTAACAGCCCATTGTTCTTCTGTTATCCCACTGCTTTCATTGTTTATGTGACAGACAATTCAATTGTGGTGGTACAGCTCCAGGGGGAAGGGGCTGCCCCTCCCAAGGAAAATTCCCCATGAATCCAGTGAAACCAAAGGAGGACAAGGGGAAGGGCAGGTTGGGAGAGTTTGTATTGCTCACAGCTTGCTCAAGTTCACTAGCCAAGCCGGCTCCACCTGTCCTCTCTGGCTGAGGCTCCTCCTCTCCCGCTTGCCCATCCCTTCCAGCAGGAGCTCCGTGGGTGGGTTGTGGTGACTGACTGGCACCAGACCAATTAGGTACCAGAAATGGAGGGGAGGAGAGAATGGCATTTTCTCTCCACCCATTACCCCAGAACAACCCGACACCACCTGCTGTGCTAAACACCCATTGATACGGTTAAAGCTAGGTGGAAAATTCTGGAAACTCTGGAGGAAAACTTCCATTTACCCACTGGTGGACATAACATTTTTTTAAGAGTCAGGCATGGTAAGTCCTACAAAAAAGTAATAAAGCTGATTAAGGGTGATGGGGCAGGGGGGAAACTCTCCTGCAGATCAGTCAAAGAAGATGTCTCTGTTATCTTCTGCACAGAGGAGAGTATCTTGGAAATGACTATTGAGATGAAGGAAACAGCCTTTGCTTGTTAGTCTTAGAGGTGAGGAGAGTAATAAATGATGGTTTCAGAGAGAATGAAAAGCAAAGCTCTTGAGCAAAAGCTGAACTGCTGTCAGGTATTCTACTTCCCCAGTCTAACCCTTAAGATATCTACACTCAAATGTTCCCTTGGAACCTAACAATTTAGGAACAATGATCAGAATCCCAGGGACTTTTTCATTTTAATAAGTTATGAGAAGACAGTGACATAGGAAGTAGCAAAGACAGTAGGGCACTAGAGAAACCTGGTTCTGCCTGTTAGAAATGTGGCTCAGTGACTAGTAAGCATGGATCAGTCATTCACTTGGGAAAGAGTGATTAAGTAGGTGTGGAAGGAGAGATGAGGTATGCACACTTCAGCCCTTACCAACCATCATGTAGAAAGCTTTGTGAGAATCTCAATGAAAATCTAATATAGGAAGAGAAATATGCCTTCTAAAACTTATTGTTAGCTAGTAACAGTGCAGCTCATTATTTCAATGATGTCATCTAATGTATGGGAGATGCTTTCATATAAACTTTCCAAATAACACTGTTTTTAAGCAATTTGCCAATGATATTTATTTTATTACAACAGCTTTGCTTTAGATTTTTCCTAGTAGGACTGCTGCAAGACTATTAATTGTGAAATGTTAACATAACATTTTGCATAATTTCAGATAAAAATGTGATAGTTTATTGATTGTGACTGTATTCAGAGTTATCTTTAGAATTAATTTTCTATAAACTTGATGAAAATAATCTCAGGCAGATATAAAGATTGTAAGCCTTAAAGGAAATCAATACTGGGTCACTTTTTTTACTTACCTATTTTTAATTCTATTGAAAATGATTAATTATAATAATACTAACCTCCATATGTCTAACAGTAAGTACTCAACCCCATAGATTAATGAGTCTTAACAAGGTAAGAAGACCGCTCCACTGAACACAAACTTCAGCTCTTTTAATAGATGATGATTGTTCTGGGTGAACTGCAGATGTAATCATAAGATTTTGTTTTCATTGTATAAAAAATAAGATGAATGTGTCATAGAAAAGACTGGGGAGATTATTTTTTATTTCCTCAAATAAAAGTAGCTTGTTCCTATTCATTGAGAAAAATCTCTTACTGATAAATTCACATCAAATAGATTAATATACTTGTTTAAATGCTTAAAATAATACCACACTCAAAAATAATCATTGTTAATGGGTCTGGGTATGTAATTCCCAATATATTTTCTAGCATATATGGCTTTTTAAGAAAATAGAATAATAATGTACATATTTTTTGAATACTTATTTTCCTGCAATACAGTGTACTGTGGTCCTATTTCCATGTCAAAAAATATAAATCTATGTTGTATCTATAAATTCCTTTATTTCTGTAGTAGACAATCCAAATATAGGAATATATATGTCAAATATAGTGGATATATTCCAAAATGTGGACATTATATATTTTATTCAACCATAATATTAAAAAAATAATTGTTGTGAACATCTATGTATAGCAATTTTTGCAGAGTTTTTCTGTTGGGGCAGTGTAGATAAAGAAAATTAGTATAATAAAAATGTATTCATATTTTATAGTTTTGGGTACATAATTTTTAATTTTCCTGCAAAAATTTATATATGAATTTACTTTCCATCAGTATTATATGAAAGTTTGTATTACAAGACTGTTTATGCTAGAAAATATTCTTAATTTCTTCATCATAAAAGGAAGAGCAGCTAAATGTTTTCTAAAAAACAACTAAGACTGGAATTAAACCTTTCTTAAAAATTAAATCTTACTAATGTTTTGATTGTAAAACAAAACGACTTTTCATTTTATTTTATCTATTTAGGTGTGAGTAAAGTTAAATATCTCAATTTTTTAATGACATCTTTGGAAAATTATCTGCTTGTATCCTTTACCTGATTTTAAAGGTTTTTCTTATTTATTTATTTGTACTGTTAATATATTATGGATATTCAGTCTGTGTTATTTTTTTTTTTTTGAGAGGGCATCTCTCATATTTATTGATCAAATGGTTGTTAACAACAATAAAATTCAGTATAGGGGGGTCAATGCTCAATGTACAATCATTAATCCATCTCAAGCCTAATTCTCGTCAGTCTCCAATCTTCTGAAGCATAACGAACAAGTTCTTACATGGTGAACGAATTCTTACAGAGTGAATAAATTCTTACATGGTGAACAGTACAAGGGCAGTCATCACAGAAACTTTCGGTTTTGATCATGCAATATGACCTATAAACCATCAGGTCAAATATGAATATTCATTTGATTTTTGTACTTGATTTATATGTTGATCCCACATTTCTCCTATTATTATTATTATTTTTATTTTTAATAAAATGCTGAAGTGGTAGGTAGATGCAAGATAAAGGTAGAAAACATAGTTTAGTGCTGTAAGAAGGCAAATGTAGATGATCAGATGATCAGGTGTGTGCCTATGGACTAAGTATTAATCCAGGCTAGACAAGGGCAGCAAGACATCCACGGATGCAGAAGATTTCTCTCAAAGCAGGGGGGGTGAGGTTCTGAGCCTCACCTCTGTTGATCCCCAAATTCTCACCTGATGGCCCCCCTGCGACTGTGCCTGTCTTAGGTTGTTCCTCCCTTGAGGAATCTTACCCGTCTCTGGCTAACCAGTCATCTTCCGGGGCCATACAGGGAAATGTAAAGTTGGTAAGTGAGAGAGAAGCCATATTGTTTGCAAAGGTTAGCTTTTTACTTCTTTGCAGATTTATGCCCTGTGGCTTCTATGCCCAGCACTTGTCTCGAGGTATCTTTACCACCTGGAGGAATTATGATACTCGGTAAATTCGATATGAGGCACGAATTCTATTTAAAGTTTGTAATTAGGAAGGAAGAAGAAAAGCTATAGATGTAGCATATGAAGGAAACTTGGGAGGATTGATTATTTCTTTGACATATCTTCTTGTATAGTACCTTAAGTATGTATAGGTTTTAAACTACTAACTAATTTGCACACACATATTGACATAATAGGAATACGGTGACATAAAGAAAGCAAATCTATAATCACCAGCCATCTCCAGTGAAGCCAAGAAAACCATTTAGGCACCCTAGGCATTTGTGAAAATTTATCTATGATATGATGGATATTTTCCAACTGTACTTGAACCATCAGACAAATTAAAGCAGCCCATTTCTGGGATCTGTTCACATCCCATATGTTCTTTTAACCATAGATAGTCTATAGTCATGAGATTTTGGGGTGCTACAACTTGCACCCCTCCCAACTCCTGGTTGAGTTCCAACAGTACAGATCCAGTCAAATTCGTTGTCTCACTGTATGCACATGCCAGCCTAGACATCTCCCTCCTCCTTCTCATGGCAAGTCCAGGAGATGGTGGGCTGGATGCAGCCACAACCGCAGCATCGTCCGGATCCCTGTGGAGGCTTTTTGATGATCATCCCCCGGCACGAGTCCTCCAGAGAGTGCTGATGCCGGAAGCTCCTCCTCATATCGTATCTTAGTTCATTTTCTGGGTATCCAAGCTAGGCCTTGATCTTCTGCGTAGAAACAAACAGACCCTTTGCCCACACTTTGACATGCCCTCTATACCACTGTGCAGAACTCATTGGAGGTCAGCACACAGTAACTGCTTTTTTTTTTTTTTTTTAATTAAGAGAAAGGAATATTATCAGAAAAGAGTACCTCCATAGCTGATCATCTGACACCCTTTAAGTGATCAACATTAAGGATATTTAAAGCATGCGTTGATCTTTGATTTACCAATAGTTTTATCCTGTTAAGGAGTAATCCCCCTTTTCTTTCTTTCTTTCTTTTTTTTTTTTTTAAATTTTTAATCTACACTTACCTGAAGAATACTATGTTTACTATGCTCTCCCCTATATCAGGTCCCCCCTAACAACCACATTACGGTTACTGTCCATCAGCTTAGCAAAATGTTGTAGAGTCACTTCTTGTCCTCTCTGTGTTGTGCAGCCCACCCTCCCCTTTCTCCCTCCCCCCCATGCATGCTAATCTTAATACCCCCCTTCTTCTTCCCCCCCCTTATCCCTCCCTGCCCACCCATCCTCCCCAGTTCCTTTCCCTTTGGTACCTGTTAGTCCATTTTTGGGTTCTGTAATTCTGCTGCTGTTTTGTTCCTTCAGTTTTTCCTTTGTTCCTATACTCCTCAGATGAGTGAAATCATTTGGTATTTCTCTTTCTCCGCTTGGCTTATTTCACTGAGCATAATACTCTCCAGCTCCATCCATGTTGCTGCAAATGGTTGGATTTTTCCACTTCTTATGGCTGAGTAGTATTCCATTGTGTATATGTACCACATCTTCTTTATCCATTCATCTACAGATGGACATTTAGGTTGCTTCCAATTCTTGGCTATTGTAAATAGTGCTGCGATAAACATAGGAGTGCATCTGTCTTTCTCAAACTTGATTGCTGCATTCTGAGGGTAAATTCCTAGGAGTGGAATTCCTGGGTCAAATGGTAGGTCTGTTTTGAGCATTTTGATGCACCTCCATACTGCTTTCCACAATGGTTGAACTAATTTACATTCCCACCAGCAGTGTAGGAGGGTTCCCCTTTCTCCACAGCCTCGCCAACATTTGTTGTTGTTTGTCTTTTGGATGGCAGCTATCCTTACTGGTGTGAGGTGATACCTCATTGTAGTTTTAATTTGCATTTCTCTGATAATTAGCGATGTGGAGCATCTTTTCATGTGTCTCTTGGCCATCTGTATTTCTTTTTTGGAGAACTGTCTGTTCAGTTCCTCTGCCCATTTTTTAATTGGGTTATTTGTTTTTTGTTTGTTGAGGCGTGTGAGCTCTTTATATATTCTGGACGTCAAGCCTTTATCAGATCTGTCATTTTCAAATATATTCTCCCATACTGTAGGGTTCCTTTTTGTTCTATTGATGGTGTCTTTCGCTGTACAGAAGCTTTTCAGCTTAATGTAGTCCCACTTGCTCATTTTTGCTGTTGTTTTCCTTGCCCGGGGAGATATGTTCAAGAAGAGATCACTCATGTTTATGTCTAAGAGGTTTTTGCCTATGTTTTTTTCCAAGAGTTTAATGGTTTCGTGACTTACATTCAGGTCTTTGATCCATTTTGAGTTTACCTTTGTATATGGGGTTAGACAATGGTCCAGTTTCATTCTCCTACATGTAGCTGTCCAGTTTTGCCAGCACCATCTGTTGAAGAGACTGTCATTTTGCCATTGTATGTCCATGGCTCCTTTATCAAATATTAATTGACCATATATGTTTGGGTTAATTTCTGGGGTCTCTAATCTGTTCCACTGGTCTGTGGCTCTGTTCTTGTGCCAGTACCAAATTGTCTTGATTACTATGGCTTTGTAGTAGAGCTTGAAGTTGGGGAGTGAGATCCCCCCTACTTTATTCTTCTTTTTCAGGATTGCTTTGGCTATTCGGGGTCTTTGGTGTTTCCATATGAATTTTTGAATTATTTGTTCCAATTCATTGAAGAATGTTGCTGGTAATTTGAGAGGGATTGCATCAAATTTGTATATTGCTTTCGGCAGGATGGCCATTTTGACGATATTAATTCTTCCTAGCCATGAGCATGGGATGAGTTTCCATTTATTAGTGTCCCCTTTAATTTCTCTTAAGAGTGACTTGTAGTTTTCAGAGTATAAGTCTTTCACTTCCTTGGTTAGGTTTATTCCTAGGTATTTTATTCTTTTTGATGCAATGGTGAATGGAATTGTTTTCCTGATTTCTCTTTCTATTGATTCGTTGTTAGTGTATAGGAAAGCTACAGATTTCTGTGTGTTGATTTTGTATCCTGCAACTTTGCTGTATTCCGATATCAGTTCTAGTAGTTTTGGAGTGGAGTCTTTAGGGTTTTTTATGTACAGTATCATATCATCTGCAAATAGTGACAGTTTAACTTCTTCTTTACCAATCTGGATTCCTTGTATTTCTTTGTTTTGTCTGATTGCCGTGGCTAGGACCTCCAGTACTATGTTAAATAACAGTGGGGAGAGTGGGCATCCCTGTCTGGTTCCCGATCTCAGTGGAAATGCTTTCAGCTTCTCGCTGTTCAGTATAATGCTGGCTGTGGGTTTATCATATATGGCCTTTATTATGTTGAGGTACTTGCCCTCTATTCCCATTTTGCTGAGAGTTTTTATCATGAATGGATGTTGAATTTTGTCAAATGCTTTTTCAGCATCTATGGAGATGATCATGTGGTTTTTGTCTTTCTTTTTGTTGATGTGGTGGATGATGTTGATGGATTTTCGAATGTTGTACCATCCTTGCATCCCTGGGATGAACCCCACTTGGTCATGGTGTATGATCCTTTTGATATACTGTTGAATTCTGTTTGCTAATATTTTATTGAGTATTTTTGCATCTACGTTCATCAGGGATATTGGTCTGTAATTTTCTTTTTTGGTGGGGTCTTTGCCTGGTTTTGGTATTAGGGTGATGTTGGCTTCATAGAATGAGTTTGGGAGTATTCCCTCTTCTTCTATTTTGTGGAACACTTTAAGGAGAATGGGTATTATGTCTTCTCTGTGTGTCTGATAAAATTCCGAGGTAAATCCGTCCGGCCCCGGGGTTTTGTTCTTGGGTAGTTTTTTGATTACCGTTTCAATTTCTTTGCTCGTAATTGGTTTGTTTAACTTTTGTGTTTCTTCCTTGGTCAGTCTTGGGAGGTTGTATTTTTCTAGGAAGTTGTCCATTTCTTCTAGGTTTTCCAGCTTGTTGGCATATAGGTTTTCATAGTAGTCTTTAATAATTCTTTGTATTTCTGTGGAGTCTGTCGTGATTTTTCCATTCTCATTTCTGATTATGTTGATTTGTGTTGACTCTCTTTTTCTCTTAATAAGTTGGGCTAGAGGCTTATCTATTTTGTTTATTTTCTCAAAGAACCAGCTCTTGGTTTTGTTGATTTTTGCTATTGTTTTATTCTTCTCAATTTTGTTTATTTCTTCTCTGATCTTTATTATGTCCCTCCTTCTGCTGACTTTAGGCCTCATTTGTTCTTCTTTTTCCAGTTTTAATAATTGTGATGTTAGACTATTCATTTGGGATTGTTCTTCCTTCTTCAAGTGTGCCTGGATTGCTATATACTTTCCTCTTAAGACTGCTTTCGCTGCATCCCACAGAAGTTGGGGCTTAGTGTTGTTGTTGTCATTTGTTTCTATATATTCCTTGATCTCTATTTTGATTTGTTCATTGATCCATTGATTATTTAGTAGCATGTTGTTAAGCCTCCATGTGTTTGTGAGCCTTTTTGTTTTCTTTGTAGAATTTATTTCTACTTTCATACCTTTGTGGTCTGAAAAATTGGTTGGTAGAATTTCAATATTGTGGAATTTACTGAGGCTCTTTTTGTGAGCTAGTATGTGGTCTATTCTAGAGAATGTTCCATGTGCACTTGAGAAGAATGTATATCCTGTTGCTTTTGGATGTAAAGTTCTATAGATGTCTATTAGGTCCATCTGTTCTAGTGTGTTGTTCAGTGCCTGTGTGTCTTTACTTATTTTCTGCCCGGTGGATCTATCCTTTGGGGTGAGTGGTGTGTTGAAGTCTCCTACAATGAATGCATTGCAGTCTATTTCCCTCTTTAGTTCTGTTAGTATTTGCTTCACATATGCTGGTGCTCCTGTATTGGGTGCATATATATTTAGAATGGTTATATCCTCTTGTTGGACTAAGCCCTTTATCATTATGTAGTGGCCTTCTTTATCTCTTGTTACTTTCTTTGTTTTGAAGTCTATTTTGTCTGATATTAGTACTGCAACCCCTGCTTTCTTCTCACTGTTGTTTGCCTGAAATATGTTTTTCCATCCCTTGACTTTTAGTCTATGCTTATCTTTGGGTTTAAGGTGAGTTTCTTGTAAGCAGCATATAGATGGGTCTTGCTTTTTTATCCATTCTATTACTCTATGTCTTTTGATTGGTGCATTAAGTCCATTTACATTTAGGGTGACTATTGAAAGATATGTACTTATTGCCATTGCAGGCTTTAGATTCGTGGTTACCAAAGGTTCAAGGTTAGCTTCTTTAGTATCTTACTGCCTAACTTAGCTCGCTTATTGAGCTGTTATATACACTGTCTGGAGAGTCTTTTCTTCTCTCCCTTCTTATTCCTCCTCCTCCCTTCTTCATATGTTGTGTGTTTTGTTCTGTGCTCTTTTTAGGGGTGCTCCCATCTAGAGCAGTCCCTGTAGGATGCCCTGTAGAGGTGGTTTGTGGGAAGCAAATTCCCTCAGCTTTTGCTTGTCTGGGAATTGTTTGATCCCACCATCATATTTAAATGATAGTCGTGCTGGATACAGTATCCTTGGTTCAAGGCCCTTCTGTTTCATTGCATTAAGTATATCATGCCATTCTCTTCTGGCCTGTAGGGTTTCTGTTGAGAAGTCTGATGTTAGCCTGATTGGTTTTCCTTTATAGGTGACCTTTTTCTCTCTAGCTGCCTTTAAAACTCTTTCCTTGTCCTTGATCCTTGCCATTTTAATTATTATGTGTCTTGGTGTTGTCCTCCTTGGATCCTTTCTGTTGGGGGTTCTGTATAATTCCATGGTCTGTTCGATTATTTCCTCCCCTAGTTTGGGGAAGTTTTCAGCAATTATTTCTTCAAAGACACTTTCTATCCCTTTTCCTCTTTCTTCCTCTTCTGGTATCCCTATAATACGAATGTTTTTCCTTTTGTATTGGTCACATATTTCTCTTAGTGTTGTTTCATTCCTGGAGATCCTTTTATCTCTCTCTCTGTCAGCTTCTATACGTTCCTGTTCTCTGGCTTCTATTCCTTCAATGGCCTCTTGCATCTTATCCATTCTGCTTATAAATCCTTCCAGGGATTGTTTCACTTCTGTGATCTCTTTCCTGACATCTGTGATCTCCTTCCGGACTTCATCCCACTGCTCTTGCATTTTTCTCTGCATCTCATCTCACTGCTCTTGCATTTTTCTCTGCATCTCATCCCATTGCTCTTGCATTTTTTTCTGCATCTCTGTCAGCATGTTCATGATTTTTATTTTGAATTCTTTTTCAGGAGGACTAGTTAGGTCTGTCTCCTTCTCAGGTGTTGTCTCTGTGATCTTTGTCTGCCTGTAGTTTTGCCTTTTCATGGTGATAGAGATAGTTTGCAGAGCTGGTACAAGTGACCGCTGGAAGAGCTTCCCTTCTTGTTGGTTTGTAGCCTTTTCCTGGGAGAATAGCGACCTCTAGTGGCTTGTGCTGGGCAGCTGTGCGCAGACAGGGCTTCTGCTTCCTGCCCAGTTGCTTTGGGGTTTATCTCCACTGTTGCTGTGGGCTTGGCCTGGCTGGGGCTGTTCCTCCAAAATGGTGGAGCCCCGTTAGAGGGGGAGCAGCCAGGAGACTATTTATCTCCGTAAGGGGCCTCTGTGCTCCCTGCTGCCCAGGGGGTTAGAGTGCCCAGAGATCCCCAGATTCCCTGCTTCTGGTCTAAGTGACCTGTCCTGCCCCTTTAAGATTTCCAAAAAGCACTCTCCAAACCAAAACAACAACAGCAACAATGAGAGAGGGAACAGAAAGGAAAAAAAAAAGAAAAAACACGCGATTTTTTTTTTTTTTCCTCAGGTGCCGGTCCCAGGCACCCGCGCACTGGTCCTGCTGCCCTGTCTCCCTAGCACCAGGGTCCCTGTCCTTTCAAGGCTTCCAAAAAGCACCCACCCACCGGTCCCGCAGGGAAGGAACGCTCAATATTCTTTGTCCTCAGGCACTGGTCCCACGCACCCGCTCACCAGTCCTGCCGCCCTGCCTCCCTAGCACCGGGGTCCCTGTCCCTTCAAGGCTTCCAAAAAGCACTTGGCAAAAAGAGAGAAAAAAAAGGGGAAAAACGCGCGATTTCTTCCGTCCTCAGGTGCTGGTCTCAGGCACCCACCCACCGGTCCCACAGGGAAAAATGCGGGATATTCTTTGTCCTCAGGTGCCGGTCCCAGGCACCCGCTCACCAGTCCCGCCGCCCTGCCTCCCTAGCACCGGGGTCCCTGTCCCTTTTAGGCTTCCAAAAAGCACTCGCAGAAAAGAGAAAAAAAAGGGGAAAAACGCGCGATTTCCTCTGTCCTCAAGTGCCTGTCTCAGGCACCCGCCCACCGGTCCCGCAGGGAAAAACGGGGGATATTCTTTGTCCTCAGGCGCCGGTCCCAGCCACCCGCTCACCAGTCCCGCCACCGTGCCTCCCTAGCACTGGGGTCCCCGTCCCTTCAAGGCTTCCAAAAAGCGCTTGCCAAAAAGAGAAAAAAAAAAAGGGGAAAAACGCGCGACCTCCTCCGTCCTCAGGCACCGGTCTCAGGCACCCGCCCCCAGGTCTCGCAGGGAGAAACGCGGGATATTCTTTGTCCTCCGGCGCTGTTCCCAGGCACCTCCTCACCGGTCCCGCCACCCTGCCTCCCCAGCAACGGGGGCCCGTCCCTCTAAGGCTTCCAAAAAGCGCTCGCCAAAAAAAAAAACTGCTCCGGTTTCTCTCCACCCGCCGGGAGCCGGGGGGAGGGGCGCTCGGGTCCCGCCGGGCTGGGGCTTGTATCTTACCCCCTTCACAAGGCGCTGGGTTCTTGCAGGTGTGGATGTGGTCTGGATGTTGTCTTGTGTCCTGTGGTCTCTATTTTAGGAAGATTTTTCTTTGTTATATTTTCATAGCTCTATGTGTTTTTGGGAGGAGATTTCCACTGCTCTACTCACGCCGCCATCTTGGCTCCCGCCTCTGTGTTATTTATTTTACATTCTCACTGCTTGACTGTGACATTTTTGTTTAATTATCATTGTTCATCTGAAAGACACAAATTTATAATAATTCTTCATTATATCTGAAATCATATGTTAAGGTCTGTTTGCTGTATTTTACTATGCATGAATCTCATCAAACTAAGGATTTCAGTCAGCCTTATAAGTAAGCTATCTGATTTCATGCATAAATTATTCAGTTACATTAAGTTCTATAGGTAATTTTTATTTTCTTGACTTAAAAATATGGTCATAAAGAAAAAGAAAAGAGAAAGAAAATAATACCCAATTTTCTGAATCCTGCTGTCTATTAAATTATTGATCTATTTTTTCATCAATTAATGATTCTACTTCTCCGGTATGTAGTCTACATTCTCTGGAGTCCCATGACTGATCCTATTTCTAGCTACTCTATGACCTACTAGGTGAAAAATTTCTGGGCTTCTTATATGTTTTCATCTCACTCAAGCACTTTGCCATGTGAAAATGTATTTTATAGATTTTGTTTTTTCCCTTGACAACATCTCCATTTTCAGGATTCACTGTTAGTTTACGTCCTACTCAGTCACCTGAGACTTCTCTTTGTCCTCACTCAATTAAATTATGCTTTCATCTCCCGCTTGTCTCACTTAACAGGATCATCTTAAGTGATGGCATATGCTCATATGTGTCCACCTACCACCTCTGTGTAGTTGATCCTTGGATTAGTAGCCTTGACATATGTCTTGAGACCTCTCGAATGCCTATTTAATGCATTTTGAAAAAAATTAAAGAGTGAATGAATGAAAAGGGTAATATACAACTTGGAAGTAGAAAATCTTTAGTTTGAGGCACTGCTAGAGCATTTACTAGGTTAACAACTATTTACTGAGCATTTACTATTAAAAATGCAATATACCAAGGTTTGGGGTTATGGCCAATTATTAATATATGAATTTTAGGACATATCACTTTACTGATTAGTTTATTGTAAGATGGAATTTAAAATGCTTTCTTACATTCAGTGTTTTTTTGAATCTCAAAATATACAATGCATATTAAAGCAATTTGCCTAATTATATACAGTGTTATTAAGAGAAACAAAAGGTGAAAAAGCCTTTCAGTCAGAATTTCTAATTCTTTCAATAGAATCGGGGGATTCACATTCTAACATGATCTTTGCTAACTTTCATATACTCCAAAATAATCAAAACATTAAGAAATTTAGTGTTAAGTGAACAGCACATATTTGTGGGCTCTGTCTGGCCCATGGACCACCTATTGGTGATTGCTAATAGATGATATAGTTAGGTGGTTGCTTTTCACACTCCAGTAGAAGCATATAGGAGTTACCTGAGAATTTGTTTAAAATGCAGGTTCTAACTCACTAAAGCTAAGGAGGAGCCTGGATTTCTGCATTCATAACTTCTAAGTGAGGCTAATAGTTGCGTTCTGCTGACCACATTTTGAGTGACAAAGAATGCATGGTAGAAAAGGAGTAGAAGGAAAAAAAGAAGAAAATAGAAAAACAGAGCAGATATTCACTTTGAAAGAGTTGGAAGAGTTGAGACAGAAGGTTTCGTCATTTATTGTTCTTCAAATTAAGAAGCCAGTCCTCTAGCATAAAGATAAAATCAGAAAAAATGCAAATGACTGATATCTGACTTGTTTATCATATAAAACATTTTAGTAAATGATCTTAATTCTTTGAAAGAAACCAAGTACAAAGAAAAAGTCAGCAACTTAACTAACAATGCAAATAATGAGGCATTAACTACCTGCACACAAATGCATGAGTGCACACACACATCACACATACTTAATCCTGGAAGATATATATACATGTATAGATATTTTCACAGACTCCCATCACCTTGTTATTAAGCTGCCTCTTGGAAAGTATTTAAAGGTGTATCTGTAGAGATGAATATCAGGGTAGAATTTTAACTGCCACTGTTGATTGACTGTCCCTATCATGAAAGTATGATAAACTGCATCTGTCAGAATCAGCTGTTGGTTACCTGGAAAGACAAAGATGAGGCTAGGATAGTAAAAGAAAGCAGGGAAATGAGAAAGGCAGAGAATTAAAGAAATATCTGGTGCAACTATCTATTGGAAGGTGGAGATGACAGTGTCTGTTCATCTGCCTTTTTGAGAAAGGAGGATGTAGGATATTAAGAGAGATAATGAAAGATGAAAGAGGGAAGGAACTTAAAACATACTATATAACAGAGATTTTAGATTGTAGGGAATTGCATAATGCTTGTTATTTCCTATAATTTTGTATGCTCCCCTTACCCCAGCCCAGACAGATGTTCTATAACTTACTGTGATTATTGAGAACTCAACATGGGCACCAAGGTGCATAGCTGTGGGAAACTATCAATTCAATGAAATGATTACAGCCATGTAGTTAAAAATCCTAACTCATTCCAAATTGACATTTTGGGAAGGATTGGTCCATATAGTCATGCTTAAGGTTATATATAATGTTCTCTTGGTTTAAAATTATCCCAGTTAAGAAAGTTAAAGTTTATTTTTTTCTATTAAAAGGAGCATTTAAATCTATGTAAATAGTTTGATAAAAATTTGCCTTTCAAAAATATCAGTTCAAAATAGGGATGATTTTTATAAGGGTGATTCCTACTGGATTTTTAGCAATATGTGTTAATGACCATTACCATTTAAAAATAAGCCATTTATCCCAGGAAAATCACCAATATTAGGGACAAAGAGTAATAATGTCAGTATGACCCCTAACCAGGATTGTCTCACCCAAAAGTTATCATTTATTTACTCTTTATTTCTTTGGGGATTATGAATTATTGATATTTTATCTGATATTTTATCTTTTATACTGTAAGTTCTGGAATAGAGTGAAGCTTGCCTTACTTAAGCCAGTAGTTTTCAAAGTGTGGTCAGGCATAGCAGCATAATATCACTTGGGAACTTCTCAGAAATGCAAATTACTGGACTCTATCCCAGACCTACTGAAAAAGAAACTCTTAGGGGTGGGATCAAGAAATGTCTATTTAAATCCATCCAGGGCATTCTTATGTTCACTAAAGTTTGAAAACCACAGGCTCAAGCAATGATTGCTTCCCTTTTTAATATTCTCTTTCTTTCAGCATGTTTCTGAAAACTACTCACTTTGAGAATTTCCTAAGGACAAGTGACTCTTACCATTAAGATGAGCCAATGATTACTATAGGCAACCTATTTATGAGTGTGAAGTAATTTTGAATACTGCAATTTCTAGTAGCATTCTTAAATACCAATGTCCCTGTTTCATGCCCCCAAATATGGCTTGTAGAAACTAAATTTTATTATGTAAATTTGTAGCTTTTTAAAAAAGTGGAACTGGTTTAGGGTTTAGGGGCTTATTGTTTGCAGAATTTGTTTACAAATAGAAAGTCAAAAATGTATGTATGCATTATGTAAAATACAAACCAGTTGTACTGTTACTTCCTTAGAACTGTGGTTACTGAAACCTATGCTACTGTAAATCTGTATCCTTTAATTACGTTCAGAATACTCAGACAATAGGTGAATTCAGTCAGAATTTTGCAGTGTCTTCATTACCTATCGTTAAGAATGGAGTATTGTGTTTCCAGTTGCCATCAGGAAAATTAGCTCACAAAACTGGGGTTAACCTGCAGTATGGCTCTTAATAAGCATGTCACATCCACTACAAAAGTGAATTGCCTATAGTTGGTAACCAAAATGCAGTTGGGAAAGTATCCATGATCATGTTTATAAAGGTAAAAGATCATTGAATAAGGTTATGCAAAAAAAAAAAGTAAGTTGCTTAAGAAAAATCCAACTGTTTTCTCAAGTCTTTTAGTTAAAACTTCTTTCAATAGAGAAAAATTTATAGAGGTTTCAGCTGAAGAATGTGTGTGCATTTATTTTTACCCTAGCTTGACTGCTAGGCAACCAGGCCAGGAGCATTAAACTTGGCTTCTAGTTACTTTAAACACATCTTTCTGACCTGACTCCAATGTGTCAGGGTGATTAAAATACTCCTGGGGAAGTTCCAATTGCTTGCAATCCCTTCGAAAAAGGGCAGTGTTTTGATAGATACTCGTTTAATATTTTTTCAAGTCACACAATTATTTAAATTTGGTGCATGCCCTGATTTAGAATTATAGTATTTACTAATATGATGTAAAACTTATGTAATATTTATAATATTCATATTTGGGGCATGCATTACACTTCTGTTAATGAACTCATAAATTGCTGATGTAGACAACAACAGAAATTTATTCAGTGAAGATACTTCAGAATATTTTGTTAATTAGGATAAAATCATTTATTAAATTTCTGTTTTTTCCAAACCATTTGGTGTAGTTTAGAAGTTAATTGAATGTGACAGTAAGCTTAAGAGTGTGGCTCATCAACACCTATGGTCTGACACTGCTACATAAGGCCACATTCTTGTTTGTTTTATTTAGTGAAACTGGAAAGTGCAGACCTGTCACTTAATTAAACTTGTAACAGATATATGAAATATTACACCTGTTAAATTATTGTCAATGATTATTTAATTAATAGAAATAATAAAGCAAGAATAGATTATGAATATTGATATAAGTAAATGTTATAAATTAATCAAAGTAATTAATCAATTGCACCAGTCTTTCAGACATGAAATGTGAAGTGTATTATGAAATTAGCAACTTAAATAGTCTAATAATTGTTAGATTAAAATAGTGTGCTTAAATTTGTGGTCAAAAAGTAAAAAATGTTAAAAATCCAAATTTTGGAGGGAATGTACCATATATACGCTTCAGAGCAAAATCCTTAGGATGTATATTAGCTAACAACATTTATGAAAAACCTTAAAATATAATACATTACTTAAGTTTGGGACTGTCATAACTCCAGAAAATTGCTGTCTGATGATGGATATATAAATAAGCTGTGCCATCAGGATTTCAGGATAGAAATGGGTAAGTGTTAAAGATATTGGTCCTAAAGTAGACACCTGAATTCACCCAGACTTTAGAATCATCCCGTTATGTATGTCAATGGACAAGAAACAATGCAGCAGCCTTTCATCTATCCAAATAATGAGATTGATACCAAGGATAAAATGAATCTGTAGATAATTTGTAAACTTCATCTTTAATCCTAAAATTTTTCCTCCTGAATTTATATAACTTTGGAAAATAAAATATCCCGGGAATAAAATAAAAAGAATGATTTCCCTTCTTTCGTCACTGACATTTTCCCAGTCTCTGAATCAATTTCTTCAGAGCGAGAATCACTTGGCCCTCACCCCATAGTACTACCTGTCCTGACTCTTATTTGAGAGATATTTGTGGAGCTATGCCAGCGCTTATGGAATGACAACAGGATAACCTCACTGTGATTTGATTCTCAACTGGTGCGCAGTCCTGCTAACTGAGCTGCCTTTTCCCTGCCACTGAATTATTCTGCCCTTCTTAGGACCTTACTCTTCCAGTCATGATGCCTTTGCCTGTATCGATTAGGATACAGGACTTTGTCTATGTCATCTGCTTCGATGTCTGTTGATCCTTTTATAATGGAAATAATACGCTTTCCTCTCCATGCTCCCCTCTTCCCCAACTCTTATCTGCCCTTACTATTCAGAACCTAAACCAGAGGCAAGTCCCTGCCACCTGCCAAGAGAATACCTTTCTGCAAACTGCTTGCTTTATAGCCCAGACTTCTGATGCTAATTCACCCTGTGTTTCTCCAAAAGTGAGAGTCACTTACCTGTTGGGATACCTCACTCAGTAGAGATTACTTAGTTGGGGTACTGCCTGAAGTATGTGACACTCTGTAATATTCAGGCAAATGAGAAATGAAAATTCTTCGAGGTGTGAAAGAAGAAGTCACAGATATACGTTAAGTGGCAGTTCTATCAATACAGAGCCTCACACCAGGGCATATTATGTACCTGCCATTGAGGCATATTATTATTAATATCGCCACATGATATTAATGTGGTATTAACATTGGTGTAGTCACCATGTGAATAAATTGGGCCAAATTAGAAATTGTGAGGAGATACAAAAATGTGTAATCTCTATTTTTAAGGATGTATTCTAGCTATGGAGGCAAAGCGAAGCTGTAAACATTTAAGTAAGGATGTTTAAAGGATAGCTTTAACAATAAGAATCAAATTGCCTCCAGTTTACAAAAGGCATACAGACATTTTTGTAATTAATACAGGATGGCAGTGGGAGTGGGGAGTAGGATAAGATGTTTGAATATAACTCAACCTGTAATCATTTTAATTTTTGCAACTGGTGGTATTCTACACCAACTGCTTTAGTCGCAGAGTAAAGATAGAAAGGCTTCTTTGCTTTGTCCACATGTGGCACCCCTATTTCCAGTCTCATCTGCACACTCATATGAAAGGTGAAGAAAGGAGTGGATGGATCACCACTGATTAGATGGAACATGCCTGATATGTAAACGTGCAAGCAGTCAAAACACTCAAGGCTGACATTAACTCTTCAGTGTGTAATACCTTCAGCATTTTAAATCTATTTTTTAATTCAGTCAAACATCATCAGCCTAAACTATAGGAAGCAAACAATGCATAAATCTGCTCATTCTGAGACCTTAGAAATTGAATACCTCTTAAGTGGTAATACAGTTTTCTAAATATTAATGATATATTTTGCTCAAAAGACATAACTAGGTTGAGCACTATAGCAACATCTGTAGAAGCAAAGTGAAAACCCTCAGTATTATGTCAACAGCACTAGCAATACCTCTTCACACCAGGTGCACAGATTAATAAACATTCTGTAAAAGATCCATTACATTTTCAAAATGGAGAGGTACCCATATTTGAATGTCTTCTACAAAAAAAAAAGTAGAATACATAGAATACAGCCCCAACAGCTTAGTATGATAAATTCATCAGAGAAAAAAATTTAGTCCTTATTTCAACAAGGAAAGCCTCTGGGATCACATAAACAAAAAGCAGAGCGGAAGAGCAAATCCCCTGGGAACACCATTAACATAACTGAGCACTTAAATACTAAGAAACAAATTTAGAGATCACTTAAGTAAACAGGAAGAAAGCTATGTAAAGACAGCATCAAGATGCTACAATTGATCTTTAACTGCTACAGTCTCTGGAATTAAGTAAGGCTGACACATCTAAGGAGTAGTTCCTTAGCATTGAGCTAAACGGTTATGTGCCTGAACTTCTGCAGAGACAGCTTGTGTTCGGACCTAAGCACCGCACCTGGCAGATGCATTATCCTAGGCAAGTTTCTTGTCTTCAAGACTCAGTTTCCTCTTCTATAAATAGCACAAACTAATAGCATTGCATTATAGCTTGTTGTAGTTTTTAAATGAAGTGTTAGATAAAGTGCCATAGTGTAAGGGCCATAATACTCTATATGTGTATTTTATTATATTTATTATTATTAATTATTATTACCAGTTAAGAGTCATGTTCAAATACATATATGTATTTGCTCATATGTCAATACTTATATGTCATACTCACATGTATATTATTCTAAGTTCAAATACATACTTATATAAGTGCAAACAGTAGATTAGAAGTGAATAGAATTTTTCTTTATATTAAAAATAAACGAACTCACAAAATAAATATGAAATCAAGACTATTGGATCTTCACTGAATTCATTTTCTTTGTGCAAAGTGGTTGAGGAATTGACTAATTTGGATTATAAATTTTAAAATATTCTAACCAAACAGGGAAAATTAAAGTGAAATTTTACAAATCGTGTGATTCATGAATTCTACTTCAAAATATACAATCAGTCATGGTTAATATAGCCAAATACTTGGACATTAATTATTAAGCTGAATGTTGTATCAACCATCTATGAAGTGATTTGATCTAGTTTATAGATTATAGATGTCAGTACATATTTTTGTGTTATGCTATTTATTAAATAATTTTGGTAAATTTTTTGTTGAATATAGTACATATATAATAAAGTTATAAATCTTAAATTTTCAGACTGGTGATTTCTTGTAAAATGAACTCAGTAACCAGCACTGAGATTGTGGCATAGAACATTACCAGCACCCAAGAAACCTCTCCTGTGTTGTACACATCTTCAGAGGTACCACTATTTTGACTTCTGTTACCACAGATTAGTTTCAACTGAGTTGGTGCATTTTATACAAGAAATCATGCAATATATACTGTTCTGTGTTTGGGTTTCTTTGCTCAGCATGAGAGTATGAGATTATGTATATTACTGCTTGAAATAATAGTCTTCTATTTCATTAATGGATAGCACTTCATTACAAAAACCTATCTCAGAACACAATATGTCCTGTTCTACTATTGATGGTGGTTATTTCCAGTTTTTAGATATTGTGAATCGTGCTTAATGAACATTCATGTCTATGTGGCACATGGATTGCATATGTGTAGTCATAGGGTATTTAATTAGTTACACAGAAGATATTGCCAGCAGTTAAAAAACTTGTAACTATTTACAACACTCCCAGAAATGTATGAAAGCATTGTTGATCCATTTAAATGCCCCAAATCGGTATTGTGTCTTTAATTTGTAACTATTCTGGTGAGTATGTAATATTGCGGTTTTAATTTACATTTCCTAATGATTTATAATATTGAGCACTTTTTCATATGCTTATTGGCCATTTGCAGATGCTATTTTGTGAATGCTCAAGTTTTTCACTCATTTCTGTAAAGAAGTTTGTGTTTTCTCATTAATTTGAAGGATTTATTGAATAAAAGTTCTTCTATGGAATATCTGACAAATATTTCTCCCTGTTTGGGATTTGTCTTTTGATTCTTAAAACTGTCTTTTATAAACAGAAGTTTTCAAGTCTCATAATATCCAATCTGTCAGTCTTTTCCTTTATGATCTGTGATTTTTGTTTCTAAGAAATTCATGCCAAAGTCATGAAGATTCTGTCCTATAATAATTTCTAGAGGTTTTATTCTATTACATTTTACCTTAATTCTAACATCTATATCTAATTGATTTTCCAGTGTGTTGTTTCTAGTAAAGTTCAAGATTCTTTTTTTTCTCAGATGAATACCATTTTAAAGCCTTATTGAAGGCATGTAACACATAAAAGTAATTTCCCTGCTATTCTTCTTATGAGGATGCTATTGCAAATCCTTTTGAATTCTAACAATTCAAGCATTCATCATGGCAGTAACTTATTTTTAATAGTCCCAGTTGCTAGGATTATCAATATGCTCTACCCTTGGTCTAATCTACTTTCTTAAAAAGCAACTTATTTAAGTTTTTATTGTACCCTTAAAGTAATGTTTCAAATGTGCTGTTTTGTATCCTTACAATTCTTACAGCATTGAATTGACTGAATATGTGCTTTAATAGGGGTGGTCAACCAAAATATTCTTCAGCAGAAGAGATATAGTTATGGCCTCAGAAACTAAATAGTTGCACACATACATACCATTTAAAGATTATGAAAATCTGCTTATTATAATAATTTATCATTATGTTTTAATTAAGTATGCATGGGCCTTAGGTAAGACCATTTTGTGTTGTATTCATTAATGTATTCATCCACATATTCATTCAGCATATAAGTGTTAAGTACAGGCTCAGTGTTACTTATTATGGATTCAGTGGTACACAATATAGATACGTTTACATATTATGTAACAGAGACAATATAATTCTCCGCCCTCCAGAGATTACAGTTTAGGATTAGAGTTAAATATAATTGAATGAATTACCTTTCATAAGTTCTCTACTACCTTCTTGTTATTTCTTTACCATGTAACATTTTGTCTTATATTTTCATGTATGTATGAGAATTTCAGAAATAACTCATGAATCATAATACACCAAAGTGATTTTTAAAATAAGTATGAGAATTGGTTTTTGAACAAATAACCCCTCCCTTCCAAAATACAAGGAAGGTTTTAAAAGCATACATAGTCTCTGCTAAAATTACTTTACATAGAATTGAAATGCACAGTTTGTAAGAATACCATAGTGTGTCAAGTTGCCAAAATTCTTTAAGAAAAAAAAAGACTAAGTAATAAATTCAGTAACAGAGGAATTTGAGATATTTAAAAATTGTGATATAAGTAAGACAAAACATGAAGTTTCAGCTTTCACATGTAAACACTCAGTGCTATGGTTCAGTGATAGTGCATCTTATCAATGGTGGCTAAGAACTGATTTAAAAATAAACACCCAATACACAAAATAGAATATGTAGAGAAAGACAAAAGAAATAAAGTATTTTTTTAATATTACAAAGCATGCTGGAACAAAACAATTAAGTAGTTAAGTCTCAGCTTAATTATAACTTAGCCAATAATACAGTATTAGCTTAATCAAACAAAGTAGCCTGGGTGAAATTCTGGGTTATATCCTATACCCATTGTTCATGCAGCAAAAGGCATGTTCTTGTTAATATAAACTTTAAAGCTACCATCAAATTGGAATATGAGCTGCCCAACCAAATAAAGACAAAAAGAATGGACTTTGATCAATTGGTCAGTATAATTGTATATTAGCATAGAAAACTATATTAAATAAAACCAATTTTGAACCTAATCTAGAATGATTTAACTGAGATGGAACTACTGTAGACTATAAAACAAGGAGGTAATGGGGAAAATTTAAAGAAACATTTAGACAATTAGTAAAATTATTCTTGCACAAAATCAAGCTGTTGAGATTACTTTGTATAGAACAGAAGGAATGACCTGATCTTTTTAGAAAATTACAAGTTTATGATAAAGGATGTTCTAAGTCTTTAACTTAACCTCACCCTCTAATGAATATTCATAAAAAGCTGTGTATCTTACCCCTTCAATCTTTATATTCAATTCATCATCAAGCCCCAGACAGATGATCTTTGAGATATCTTTACTCCAACTATCATAACTTAAATTACTCTTGTTTCATCTTTGGTTGAATTAAATACAAAGGACTTAATGGCATCTTTGCCTCCAGTCCCTTGTCCACTCCATCTGAATTATGCCACATTGCTGGATAAAACTGTTGTTTTACTATAAAAATTTCTCTCACAAAAATGCCATGATTTCTAATTGTATCAGATATAATCTATCATCTTCCATTTTCTGGGTTTAGAACTCTCCAACCATACTTGTGCCATTTGCTGATATATGCTTTCTAATATTAAAATGTCTTGATAATTCTTTCTCCTGCATCATTCATGTAAATTATTAATTAGGTTATGTATGAATCTAGTGCTTTTAGGCGATGTTGGAAACTTATTGTGTCCCTTGTAATGTTTCCTTGTGAAGATGTAGTTTGAATTCTAACAAACCTGTCTTTACAATACATTTTTTCAATATAATTTTTCATAAATTCAATGCTGTGGATAATTCTTAACATACAATTTTTGTTCTATAAATTACATTTTCACAAATATTAGCTATTAGTTTCTTACATTATTCTACTGCAACGTAATTTTTCATTATTTTATACTTACCTGATTTTCCCTACTTCATACCCTTTTGTCCATTAAAGTTTTTAAACATTTATAAACTTCAGTTATCTGTTTCTTCATTTAATCCACTAATGTGTATTATATTAGAAATGAACCAGGCACTCCAGTAGACATTAGAAATTCACTAGTGAACATCATGATGTACCCTTTATAGCAATTACACCAAGAAAAACACTTAAGCCTGTTCTTTTAGTTTTCTATTGCTTTTAAAACATATTACCACAAATACAGTGGCTAAAAACACCCATTTATTATTTCACAGTTTTGTGGATCAAAGGTCCAGTACAAAGTGACTCAACTGGGTCCTCTTCTCAGGGCCTCATAGGACCAAAGTCAAATCATCTGCTCTGCTGAGCTCTTATATGGCACCTCTACTTAAGATTTCACTTCCAAGCTCATTCAGGTTGTTGACAGAATTCAGTTACTTGAAGTTGTATGACTGAGTTCCACTTTTCAAACCAACATCACATTGAATCTTCCTTGTGCTCCAAATCTCTGACCTCCTCCCTCTTCTGCTACCAACCAGAGAAAGATCTCTGCTTTGAAGGGTGCATGTGACTATATCAGGCCCAACCCGCATAATACAAGTCATTCTTCTTAACTGAAGTTCAGCTGCAAAGCTCCTTTGCCGTGCACCATAATATATTCATGAGAGTATCACCAAGGGGTGAAGATCACAGAAGGCAAAATTCTGCCTAACACACATGTTGACTAGAAAATATGTACAAGTATCTTTATGGTATCTTTGTTGGCAAGAATAAAAAAATGGAAATAACCCAAATAATTATCTACAGGAAAATGCACAAATGATTATGTATGTTTACACAAGAAAATACTATCCAGAATTTAAAATCAATAAATTATAGCTACAAATTATAGTATAGATATATTTTAATGATAAAACATTGAAAAATAAAAGAAAGATCAGGTTAAGTTGAAAGTAAACTTAATTAAAACTAAAGGTAGAAATTAAAAAAGAAAACAAGAATGATAAATATGATTTAGGATAAAGCTGTCTCTAGAGGATGATTTAAAGGAAAATTGTGGCAGAAATTCATAAATATATTTAAGGTACTGTAAAGGATAATTCTAAAAAGAAAATAAGGATTTACTCTAGTATTGGGTAGTGGATTCATGGATGTTTTTGTATTATAAATAGGATTATAAATACATACCCAGGAAAGACTCATGTGTAGGTCAAATTTGCAAGTGTGTATGGACCAAGAGTTATGATTAATCAAAATTTAGGTACTTGGGACTGTACATATAGAACTGTCAAAATATTAAAGGTTATATAAGGAAAAATTAGAAGATGCTTGAATAAGTATAACATTGGTCCTGATTGAGGATGGGAAACAAAGAAAACTTTTCTTTGAAGTAGTATTTAAGCTGAGATATGAAGGTCTACAATTACAGGGAATCATGTAGGAATGCAGGGAAAAGCTTCTGTGTCACTCTGGAAATCTGTGCAAAGTCCCTGAGTCTTGAAAATAATTGGAAAAGAAGTCCATTGTGTGCCTGGAGCAAGGAGAATGGCACAAGATAGGCTGGAAGGGCAGTGGGCAGATGTGGCAGGGTGCAGAAAAGTGGAGTGATCAGACATATTTTAAAGACTTGGAGCTGGACAATAATAAATAAAAGAAGTTTATTTCTTGAGTTCAGGCAAAATCTTGTGGAGGACATCTACTGCTGAAAATGGAATGTAGTCAATAAAAATAAAGTTTCTAAGGAAAACTACTACCATAATTCTATGGTGTTTTACCTGAATGAATGGAAGAATGGAATTATCATTTACAGATAGGAAATACTGAGAGGAGAGTAAATTTGAAATGTCATTAAAATTCAAAATTGAAGTTTGAGTTTGTTGCACATTCAAAGGGGGACGTTAAGTAGACAATTGTACGTATCAACATTGGATTCAGGGAAGTGTTAGAAATAGAAATGTAAATTTGTGAATTATCAGAATATATGTAGCATTTAAAAGTCAAGATCTGACTGAGGATAAGGAGTCAGCGTAAACTGAATGTAAACTGGGAGTCCTGGGACTCCGCAACACAGATTAACCTAAAAAAAATTGTGAGAGTTCAATCAAATTGTACAAAGTATGTATAATAATTTACAATAGATGAGCATTTTAATGGTATATAAACAACATGTTTTTTGTATGTGTGGTGGGTGTGTAGTACCAATAAAAAACATATAGCAGAAAGTGATACACAAAAATGTCAGGATAATGGATGCCTCTGAGGAATGTGGGGAAAGAATGAGATTGGGTAAAGTATACAAATGGTTTTCAATTTTGGCATTAAAGTTTTATTTCTAAGAAAAACAATTTGAAACAGGGAAATTGATTAAATGGCTGGTAAGAAATTAGACAAAATAGCAGTGTGTTTAGAGAATTCTATTTAGAAGTTTGTCTTCAAAATAAATGGAGTAGAGAGATGGGGCTATAATCGAGGAAGGTTGTGACTTCAGAGTTTTTTCTCTTTGTTTTTTTGCTATTATGAGTTGTTTGTTTAATTTTGTAAGTAGATTGGGAAGAACTCATTGTGTTAGTGCTGATGGAGAGGCAGCTTTTGTTAGGAGAGAGGTAATTTCAGTATTATAATGTGGAAAAAAAAGAAGGTAGTGATAGATGCAATTAAATTGGTGTATAGGTATCCCTTGTTTCTGAAAGCTTTTGTTACGCCCCTTGGCTGAGTATGGGGACAGCTCTCTTGGGGAAATTGAAAATCCTCTGGATTTCTTTCACTTAGTGAACCCAAGTACTAATGTAGGGCATTCAGAAAAGCCAAGTGGTACATTGTGAACTTTTGGAAAGTGTAGGGTACGCTTCACTTTACACCACTTTGTCTTTCAAACGGCTTCATAGGAACATGCTGCTTTCAGAGGGCAAGAGAAAATGCATTTGTTTTTGGCAAGCTTAAAGCGTCCCTGTCTCTTGGCTTTTAATTTCTGTTAAGTATGGCAAAGCAAAAAAAGCTTGAGTTTTACAACAATGGAGACATTGAAAATTTAAGAGATGTGGAGATGTGAAATCGTAATTGTGGACAATTCAAAAGCAAAATTATTTTAGAAATATTTAATAGGGCTTTTAGAAACTGAGATTGAGGATGTTGGTAACAACTGGCAACAATTTATACATATATATTTTCTCAGATCCTTGTTTGCATCTACAAAGTAGGTTGTTGGGATAATCTAGATTTTCATATTTCTGGGAGTATTACTAAAGGTAAAAGAGGCTATTATCTGAGAGGAGAAAGGGAAGCCCAGCTGATGACTTGGTTATTTCAGGGTTATTCTTGGTTATTTCAACCATTTGCAGTTAGTAGAGCAATATCATGAGCCAGGTTGTTTGCAAGATCTGTGTGAGCACTTGATGACAATGCCTGGCTTGTATCACTTCCAGGGGAGTGTTCACTACCAACCTAGCAAGACTTGGATGTTAGACTATTTTGTGAAAAGCTGGAAAGTGAATATGGAATTTTGAAGGCTTGTTATTACATGGTTCTTCTTGGCCAAAATTTTGTCCTCTTTCCAGGCAACGGCATTCCAGTCCCTTGAGTAGGACAGGCATAGAGAAAGTTCAGGAATTATATGAAATCCAAGGTTTCAGCTTCATCATTTAACATAAACCTTGATGCATTAAATTAAAATTTGCCCTAATCCACGGCAGTATAAATAAGAAGAGGGCTTTCTAAATGTTGGATTAAGTTGAATCAGTTCATCACTTATTGTTTGCCTTTAAATATAGTAAGTAAATCTACTGCCATATTGGACTATTGCAGAAACATGGATCATGGTTATTTAAGATGAATGGACATCATGTCCATGTTCATTTATTGTCCAATATGCCATATGTTTAGTAGATAGAGTCTCTGAGATGTGTCATAGTTTGTTCAATGAATCATTTCACAAATGACATATTTTATTTGCAACTACCTCTTCTTAAAAAAATTATTCTCATTTCCTCAGTTTTAAATTCCATCTAATAGTCAAAATTATTTGTAGAAACCCACTGGAATGAGTTTAGGCAAGAAAGTTATATATGTATGTAGACTTTGTATAGAGAATTCATTAAGTTATGTTTTATGTGTGGGTAAAGACAGTGGTCAATGGTATTTTTAAGAATCTTTGTCTCTACCATTATTTCTTGCTTTTTGACTTACTTGGGCTTGTAAGTATAAGAAAATACCATAGACTGGGTGGCTCAAACAACAGGCACTTACTTCTCATGGCTTTGAAGGCTGGAAAGTCTAATGTCAAGGCAGCAGCTGATTCGGTCCCTGGTGCGGGCCCTCTTCCCAGGATGCAGCTGGCTGCCCTCTTGCTCCATCCTCATGTGGAGGACAGAGAAAGCCCTGGGTCCCTTTCTATTCTTATAAAGACACTAATACCATGTGGGAACTCCACCCTCATGACCTCATTTAAACCTGGTTATGTTTAAATGTCCCCACCTCCTAATGCCATCACATTTAAGATTAGGGCTTCAACATCTGAATTTGAAGGGATGGACATGAAGTCAATACATAACACCTCTCTTTTTTTTTCTCTCAGACTGCTATTGCAGACATGCTTCCTTAATAGGGCAGGGCATGACTACATCCTAGGCATATGTCTTTACAACTTAAAAAATGGTCCTGTAGAGATAACACTGACATACACTTTGCTAATGTCATATTGTATAAATGCAAATAGGGTTAATTGGAAAAATTATAGAGTATACCAAAATCCCTGAGCTCTCATTATACCATAGAAAAATGTACTTAAGCAAAACATATCTGAGAATAAGACAGGCTCCAGTGATAAAGGGACCAACCCTCCTGAATCTCTACATGTGTATGAGGAAAGGGAGGCAGGAGACATCTAGCTGAATATATTAACAATGGGAACTCACTGGTCAAGAAGATCCTCTGGAACTGAGAGGTGGAAATGCACATGCTCTTCCCTTCAGATGGCTAACTGAGAGTTACTGAGAGATAATTTCTTCTTGATAAACTTTTAGATTCATCTCACCTTGTAATTCAAAGGAAGAACTATATATATATACATGCTAATTATTTAATTCTTGTTTCTCAGTAGTTCCAGCCTTACTCTTTGACATGATTCTGGAGCTGAGATTCTGAACCACATTTCTGCTTTTCAGCTGGCTATGAAGCTTTTCCAGTCATGGGCCCTGGAGAAAGACAGCAGTAGGGTTGTAAGTAGATGAAGGGACTTACTTCTCTGTGGGCTGCTGGACAGCTTCCTGTTCCTGTAAGCATGCCCCCCACAACACTTTCCTGGAATAGCAGGGCTGCCCTATTGAAGAGGCTAAATTCAGTTTGCAGTTTTCCCAACACTTAACAAATTCAGCTTCATCAATAATTTCCAATTAGTACAAATCCATGTAGTTTAAGTCTTAACCCTCATCTTCAACATTTTTTCCCTTCTCTGCCATCTGAAATATTGCTCCTCTTCCCTCCACTCTCATAGGTGAAAGAGAGAGATGTGTCTGTCTTTGCGACACCTCTTCTCCCTATCTCTCTGAATTCTGTGCCCTGCAGTGTATCAGGGTGTACTGCTAGGACAGGGAAAGATACACATGCTTCTTTATTAACAGGTTCTATTGTAGATTTCTTTCTTGGTTAACTGTGACAGCTTCTCTGACCACCACAGATACTCTTTGTGTGGTTAGTGTGCTGATGATCTGGGCACACAAAGTTCTCAGGAGGTGCTGTGGGCCCTTTCCACCACACAGTTCCCAGACTTGGGAAGTCGGGCATAGCTATCCTTGGCAGTATAACCCCAGTGCCTGTTGTTAGGGAATTTTAAATAGTGGGATAACTTCCCCTGAAGCTGCCAGCCAAGAAGCTCAAATACGACTACGTCCAGCTTCCCCTGACTGACAGGAAAGTCAGACATGTATATGAAGTGAGCATGGCCAATGCCATTACTTCCTCCTCCTGGCATTCACATAAAGAAAAATTACTCACATGATCCATTATCACTAAAATATTTGATAGTTAATTTTATGTGTCAACTGGGCTAGGCCACAGTGCCCAGATATATGGTCAAATATTAGTCTTGATGTTTTTGAATGGTTTTACATTAGGTCTGTATTTAAATTGATGGACTCTGAGGAAAGCAAATTGCTCTCCACAATGTGCGAAGGCCTCTGTCAGTCATTTAAAGGCCTAAAAAGAATGAAAGAGTGACCTCCCCAGGAAGGAGCAGTTCAGCAGCAGATGGTCTTTGGCCTTGAACTGCAGCATCAGCTCTAACCTGGGTCTCTAGCCAGGCTTCCTGTCCTGCAGATTTTGGACATACTAGCCTCCAAAAGCATATGAGCCAATTCCTTAAAAGCTTTTATTTCTGTGTATATATATATACACACAGGAAGAAAATTGTCTCTGCCTTTCAGAGACATCAACAGCACTGTCCCACCTTAGAGGCCTCATTTTAGACCCAAGGACTCAATTCATTTCCATAGAATTTAAATGACTTGTCCAAACTCACACAGCCTGTATGTAGAGGAGTTTGTTGATTTCAAAGCTCACAGAGTAACAATTACCTTGTTACTATTCTTCTTTTGCTCATCTCTTTGAGCCCAATTTGTTGATTTAGGCAATGGGAAATCTTTCATCCCACCTATTACCCAAGACTCTTGTCTTACAGTCTTATAATTTGATTTTACTGGAATATCTCACCATTATGATGACATTTTTATTGATTGTTCTTCACCATTTGGAAGCCAAACCTCTCACAATGGCTACCTGAATTCCTGCTAGTGGAAACATGCGTGTATTTCCTTCATTGTGAAAGTAGAGTAGGAAAATGTGAGTAGCTACCTAGCAAGTGTGCTGGCTTGGCCTTTGATACAGGAGCAAATGTTAGCAGAACTGTTGACTTCTGTGTGTCTCTGGGGGAAACTCAACCTGTGTAATTTCTTCCTTTACTATGGGGCAGCCACTAGAGTACAGGAGTATTGGCACTTTGACGTAAGCCACAATGTCAAGTGGACACCATGTAAAACTTCAGAAATACAAAATCCTCCAGAGCTCATCAACAGAAAATTTACAACTATTAGAGAGGTTGGGGAATCTATTCAATGTTGTATTTTTTAATGCGTTTAACCAATGTATACTTGGTTCAAGAGGATTATAGAACTGAATAGCTCAATTGACCTTCTCTGACCCTTTTAACCAAATGTGTATTTAACCAAATATACATTAAAAAGTTTTGATAAAATATTGAAAAAAAATTGAAGTAGCAAAATTGATTCTACTTTTTTTGACAGATAGGTTGTGGAGTGCTCACGTGATAACTTCAAAATTAGATCCTGTAAGAAGTTAGATCAGGGCATGAAATTGTAAATTACAGGAAAAAAAAATCAGTAAAATAGGTAAATGGTGGAAAATGAATTAAAATTATTCTTTGTATTTTTGGAAATGTGTATATATATCTTTATTATAAATATATACATTAGAAATATTAAAGTGTTATAGTGAATTGAAAACTATTATCTTCATTCCAAATGACATAAAAGAAGATACATTAATAACAAACAATTTGTCAGTGGTTAAAATAGCATGTAGCAACTATCAACACCCTTCCTGTAAATGTTGTGAGGGTTGTGAAAATGAAGTACTATTCTCAGAACTTGTTTCTTTCAAAATATTTTTTTCTTCAAAAAACAAATACCTACAAAAAATAATGTCAATATAAACATCTGGAGTATTAAATTTTGAAATTATTTTTACTTTAGTGCTGCAGCTTTCCTTACCACTTATTAAATTGAGGAGAACTTATTTCAGAACATTGTAATTGTTTGCATAATCAGATTAGGTAACTGGATAAGGTGTCCCATAGCAAAGAAGAAGGATAAAAAGTAGCTGTTATCAAGGGATGAAATATCAAGTTAGTTATTCATTTATGTGAACTCTTCAGTGATATATGAATTAAATGATGCTAGGTTTAAACAACAAATTGAGATGCATTAAAATGTATATGCTGATATCACTATACTCATTATTGCTCATTATTGCTTGAAAAGTTAAATTTCTAAGCAAAATTAAATGATTTTTATAGGCCAACAATGTACACAATATAAATTTGAGAATATGTGGATTTTAAAAATTTAACAAATAAAAATAGTTTTTAAATTATGTTATCACATGAGAAAAGCTACAAAAGATTCAGCAATACAATGCTCATTTAATATATGAACAATAAATTAGTGGTATGAGTGTTGACACCTTTCATTAAAATTGTTGGAAATCCTGCATTGCCCAAAATTAAACTGAAAAACTGCATATGCAACAATATTTGTTGGTGCCTGAGCATAACTTATGTTTTACATAATGCACTGATAAGGCCAGAAAAGTTTTGCAAATGTATTTTTTAGAAATAAGGTATGATGCAAAGTGTACAACTTAAGGAATCAGAACCCTGATGTCACTCTTTGCTTAAGCAAGTGCAGTTTAATTCTTTGGAGACACAGTTTATTGCTCCAGAACAAATAAAATAATATATGCAAAAGTGCTTTGCACATTACAAAATGCAATATAGGATTAAGTTGAACAGAGAATTTTAGGCTTTCTGTTAGAGTCTATCTCAACCAGGGTGGTTGGTTAAAATGTAGGAGGTGCCAATGAAGAAGAATTATGCAAATATTAAAATATAATTTAATTAGACAAACAAATCACCATATTTGTATAATAAAACATTAGAGAATGGATTTTACGTTTTCATAAAAGGACATCAGTTTAAAACTATAAGTATTGTGAATTTAGTGTGTAATGTTATATTCACATTTTTTTTTCTTTTTTGAGAGGGCATCTCTCATATTTATTGATCAAATGGTTGTTAACAACAATAAAATTCAGTATAGGGGGGTCAATGCTCAATGTACAATCATTAATCCATCTCAAGTCTAATTCTCGTCAGACTCCAATCTT
The DNA here is from genome assembly GCF_040802235.1 of Manis javanica. Taxonomy (NCBI): domain Eukaryota; kingdom Metazoa; phylum Chordata; class Mammalia; order Pholidota; family Manidae; genus Manis; species Manis javanica. The sequence goes on from NC_133159.1 coordinate 59,963,554, forward strand.
CTGAAGCATAACGAACAAGTTCTTACATAGTGAACGAATTCTTACATAGTGAATAAATTCTTACATGGTGAACAGTACAAGGGCATTCATCACAGAAACTTTCGGTTTTGATCACGCATTATGACCTATCAACAATCAGGTCAAATATGAATATTCGTTTAATTTTTGTACTTGATTTATATGTTGATCCCACATTTCTCCCTTTATTATTATTATTATTTTTATTTTTAATAAAATGCTGAAGTGGTAGGTAGATGCAAGATAAAGGTAGAAAACATAGTTTAGTGCTGTAAGAGGGCAAATGTAGATGATCAGGTGTGTGCCTATGGACTAAGTATTAATCCAGGCTAGACAAGGGCAGCAAAACATCCACGGATGGAGAAGATTTCTCTCAAAGCAGGGGGGGTGAGGTTCTGAGCCTCACCTCTGTTGATCCCCAAATTCTCACCTGATGGCCCCCCTGCGACTGTGCCTGTCTTAGGTTGTTCCTCCCTTGAGGAATCTTACCCATCTCTGGCTAACCAGTCATCTTCCAGGGCCATACAGGGAAATATAAAGTTGGTAAGTGAGAGAGAAGCCATATTGTTTGCAAAGGTTAGCTTTTTACTTCTTTGCAGATTTATGCCCTGTGGCTTCTATGCCCAGCACTTGTCTCGAGGTATCTTTACCACCTGGAGGAATTATGATACTCGGTAAATTCGATATGAGGCACGAATTCTATTTAAGGGTTGTAATTAGGAAGAAAGAAGAAAAGCTACAGATGTAGCATATGAAGGAAACATGGGAGGATTGATTATTTCTTTGACATATCTTCTTGTAGAGTACCTTAAGTATGTATAGGTTTTAAACTACTAACTAATTTGCACACACATATTAACATAATAGGAATACGGTGACATAAACAAAGCAAATCTGTAATTACCATCCATGTCCAGTGAAGCCAAGAAAACCATTTAGGCACCTAGGCATTTGTGAAAATTTGTCTATGATATGATGGATATTGTCCAACTGTACTTGAACAGTCTGAGAGAAATCAGACAAGTTAAAGCAGCCCATTTCTGGGATCTGTTCACATCCCATATGTTCTTTTAACTGTAGATAGTCTATAGTCATAAGATTTTGGAGTGCTACACCTTGCACCCCTCCCAACTCCTGGCTGAGTTCCAACAGTACAGATCCGGTCAAATTCGTTGTCTCACTGTATGCACATGCCAGCCTAGACATCTCCCTCCTCATTCCAATGGCAAGTCCAGGAAATGGTGGGGTGGATGCAGCTACAACCACAGCATCGCCCAGATCCCTGTGGAGGCTTTTTGATGATCATCCCCCGGCACAAGTCCTCCAGAGAGTGCTGATGCCGGAAGCTCCTCCTCATATCGTATCTTAGTTCATTTTCTGGGTATCCAAGCTAGGCCTTGATCTTCTGCATAGAAACAAACAGACCCTTTGCCCACACTTTGACATGCCCTCTATACCACTGTGCAGAACTCACTGGAGGTCAGCACACAGTAACTGCTTTTTTTTTTTTTTTTTATTAAGAGAAAGGAATATTATCAGAAAAGAGTACCTCCATAGCTGATCATCTGACACCCTTTAAGTGATCAACATTAAGGATATTTAAAGCATGCGTTGATCTTTGATTTACCAATAGTTTTATCCTATCAAGGAGTAATCCCCCTTTTCTTTCTTTCTTTCTTTCCTTCTTTCTTTCTTTTTTTTTTTTTAATTTTTAATCTATACTTACATGAAGAATACTATGTTTACTATGCTCTCCCCTATATCAGGTCCCGCCTAACAACCACATTACGGTTACTGTCCACCAGCTTAGCAAAATGTTGTAGAGACACTACTTGTCCTCTCTGTGTTGTGCAGCCCACCCTCCCCTTTCTCCCTCCCCCCCATGCATGCTAATCTTAATACCGCCCTTTTTCTCCCCCAACCCTTATCCCTCCCTGCCCACCCATCCTCCCCAGTTCCTTTCTCTTTGGTACCTGCTAGTCCATTTTTGGGTTCTGTAATTCCGCTCCTGTTTTGTTCCTTCAGTTTTTCCTTTGTTCCTATACTCCTCAGATGAGTGAAATCATTTGGTATTTCTCTTTCTCCGCTTGGCTTATTTCACTGAGCATAATACTCTCCAGCTCCATCTATGTTGCTGCAAATGGTTGGATTTTTCCACTTCTTATGGCTGAGTAGTATTCCATTGTGTATATGTACCACATCTTCTTTATCCATTCATCTACCGATGGACATTTAGGTTGCTTCCAATTCTTGGCTATTGTAAATAGTGCTGCGATAAACATAGGGGTGCATCTGTCTTTCTCAAACTTGATTGCTGCGTTCTTAGGGTAAATTCCTAGGAGTGGAATTCCTGGGTCAAATGGTAGGTCTGTTTTGAGCATTTTGATGCACCTCCATACTGCTTTCCACAATGGTTGAACTAATTTACATTCCCACCAGCAGTGTAGGAGGGTTCCCCTTTCTCCACAGCCTCGCCAACATTTGTTGTTGTTTGTCTTTTGGATAGCACCTATCCTTACTGGTGTGAGGTGATACCTCATTGTAGTTTTAATTTGCATTTCTCTGATAATTAGCGATGTGGAGCATCTTTTCATGTGTCTCTTGGCCATCTGTATTTCTTTTCTAGAGAACTGTCTGTTCAGTTCCTCTGCCCATTTTTTAATTGGCTTATTTGTTTTTTGTTTGTTGAGGCGTGTGAGCTCTTTATATAATCTGGACGTCAAACCTTTATTGGATGTGTCATTTTCAAATATATTCTCCCATACTGTAGGGTTCCTTTTTGTTCTATTGATGGTGTCTTTTGCTGTACAGAAGCTTTTCAGCTTAATGTAGTCCCACTTGCTCATTTTTGCTGTTGTTTTCCTTGCCTGGGGAGATATGTTCAAGAAGAGGTCACTCATGTTTATGTCTAAGAGGTTTTTACCTATGTTTTTTTCCAAGAGTTTAATGGTTTCATGACTTACATTCAGGTCTTTGATCCATTTTGAGTTTACCTTTGTATATGGGGTTAGACAATGGTCCAGTTTCATTCTCCTACATGTGCTGTCCAGTTTTGCCAGCACCATCTGTTGAAGAGACTGTCATTTCCCCATTGTATGTCCATGGCTCCTTTATCAAATATTAATTGACCATATATGTTTGGGTTAATGTCTGGAGTATCTAATCTGTTCCACTGGTCTGTGGCTCTGTTCTTGTGCCAGTACCAAATTGTCTTGATTACTATGGCTTTGTAGTAGAGCTTGAAGTTGGGGAGTGAGATCCCCCCTACTTTATTCTTCTTTTTCAGTATTGCTTTGGCTATTCGGGGTCTTTGGTGTTTCCATATGAATTTTTGAATTATTTGTTCCAATTCATTGAAGAATGTTGCTGGTAATTTGATAGGGATTGCATCAAATCTGTATATTGCTTTGGGTAGGATGGCCATTTTGACGATATTAATTCTTCCTAGCCATGAGCATGGGATGAGTTTCCATTTATTAGTGTCTCCTTTAATTTCTCTTAAGAGTGACTTGTAGTTTTCAGAGTATAAGTCTTTCACTTCTTTGGTTAGGTTTATTCCTAGGTATTTTATTCTTTTTGATGCAATGGTGAATGGAATTGTTTTCCTGATTTCTCTTTCTATTGATTCATTGTTAGTGTATAGGAAAGCTACAGATTTCTGTGTGTTAATTTTGTATCCTGCAACTTTGCTGTATTCCGATATCAGTTCTAGTAGTTTTGGAGTGGAGTCTTTCGGGTTTTTTTATGTACAGTATCATATCATCTGCAAATAGTGACAGTTTAACTTCTTCTTTACCAATCTGGATTCCTTGTATTTCTTTGTTTTGTCTGCTTGCCGTGGCTAGGACCTCCAGTACTATGTTAAATAACAGTGGGGAGAGTGGGCATCCCTGTCTGGTTCCCGATCTCAGAGGAAATGCTTTCAGCTTCTCGCTGTTCAGTATAATGCTGGCTGTGGGTTTATCATATATGGCCTTTATTATGTTGAGGTACTTGCCCTCTATTCCCATTTTGCTGAGAGTTTTTATCATGAATGGATGTTGAATTTTGTCAAATGCTTTTTCAGCATCTATGGAGATGATCATGTGGTTTTTGTCTTTCTTTTTGTTGATGTGGTGGATGATGTTGATGGATTTTCGAATGTTGTACCATCCTTGCATCCCTGGGATGAATCCCACTTGGTCATGGTGTATGATCCTTTTGATATACTGTTGAATTCTGTTTGCTAATATTTTATTGAGTATTTTTGCATCTACATTCATCAGGGACATTGGTCTGTAATTTTCTTTTTTGGTGGGGTCTTTGCCTGGTTTTGGTATTAGGGTGATGTTGGCTTCATAGAATGAGTTTGGGAGTATTCCCTCTTCTTCTATTTTTTGGAACACTTTAAGGAGAATGGGTATTATGTCTTCTCTGTGTGTCTGATAAAATTCTGAGGTAAATCCGTCCAGCCCCGGGGTTTTGTTCTTGGGTAGTTTTTTGATTACCATTTCAATTTCTTTGCTCGTAATTGGTTTGTTTAACTTTTGTGTTTCTTCGTTGGTCAGTCTTGGGAGGTTGTATTTTTCTAGGAAGTTGTCCATTTCTTCTAGGTTTTCCAGCTTGTTGGCATATAGGTTTTCATAGTAGTCTTTAATAATTCTTTGTATTTCTGTGGAGTCTGTCGTGATTTTTCCATTCTCATTTCTGATTATGTTGATTTGTGTTGATTCTGTTTTTCTCTTAATAAGTTTGGCTAGAGGCTTATCTATTTTGTTTATTTTCTCAAAGAACCAGCTCTTGGTTTCGTTGATTTTTGCAATTGTTTTATTCTTCTCAATTTTGTTTATTTCTTCTCTGATCTTTATTATGTCCCTCCTTCTGCTGACTTTAGGCCTCATTTGTTCTTCTTTTTCCAGTTTTGATAATTGTGATGTTAGACTATTCATTTGGGATTGTTCTTCCTTCTTCAAGTGTGCCTGGATTGCTATATACTTTCCTCTTAAGACTGCTTTTGTTGCGTCCCACAGAAGTTGGTGCTTAGTGTTGTTGTTGTCATTTGTTTCTATATATTCCTTGATCTCTATTTTGATTTGTTCATTGATCCATTGATTATTTAGGAGCATGTTGTTAAGCCTCCATGTGTTTGTGAGCCTTTTTGTTTTCTTTGTAGAATTTATTTCTACTTTTATACCTTTGTGGTCTGAAAAATTGGTTGGTAGAATTTCAATATTTTGGAGTTTACTGAGGCTCTTTTTGTGAGCTAGTATGTGGTCTATTCTGGAGCATGTTCCATGTGCACTTGAGAAAAATGTATATCCTGTTGCTTTTGGATGTAGAGTTCTATAGATGTCTATTAGGTCCATCTGTTTTAGGGTGTTGTTCAGTGCCTGTGTGTCCTTACTTATTTTCTGCCCGGTGGATCTATCCTTCAGGGTGAGTAGTGTGTTGAAGTCTCCTAAAATGAATGCATTGCAGTCTATTTCCCTCTTTAGTTCTGTTAGTATTTGCTTCAGATATGCTGGTGCTTCTGTATTGGGTGCATATATATTTAGAATGGTTATATCCTCTTGTTGGACTGAGCCCTTTATCATTATGTAGTGTCCTTCTTTATCTCTTGTTTTGAATTTTCCAGCTATCTTTCTGTTACCAAATTCTTGTTTAATTCCATAGTGTTATGAGGGTAGGTGTGTTTTTGATGTATTTTATGGCCCAGAGTGTAGTCTTGGTGACTATTCCTTGTGATCTTGAGAAGAATGTGTATTTCCCTGTTGCTGGATGAAGTAGTCTATAGATGTCCTTTTATTCCAGTTGATTGATTGTGTTGTGATGGTCAACTATTCTGTACTGATTTTCTGTCTGCTATATCTGCCCACATCTGATAAAAGGGTGTTGAGGTCATCAACTATAATAGTAGATTAATCTATTTCTCCTTTTGGTTCTGTCTGTTTTTACTTCAAATATTTGGTATGTTAGGTACCTGCACATTGAAGATTTTATGTCTTCTTGGAGAACTGATCAATTTTATATTATCTAATGCTTTTCTTTATCACTGATAATCTTACTTGCTGTGAAGTCTGCTCTGAAATTAATATAGCTATTCCACTTGCTTTTGATAAATGTTATCATGGTATATCTTCCTCTTTCATTTACTCTTAATTCATGTGTATCTCTACATTTAAAGTATTTTTATAGACAACATACAGCTGGGTCTTGTTTTTTGGTCTATCTTTGTTTTACATTGTGCATTTAGGCCATTGACATTTGAAACTATTATTGATATATTGAGTTATTATCTAACATAATTATTACTTTTTTCTATTTGTTGCCCTTGTTCTTTGTTTCCATTTTAGTCTTCCATTCTTTTTCTGCCTTTTATGATTTTAACTGAGCATTTTATATAATTGTATTTCCCTTCTTTCTTAGCTTGTCAGAATATGTATATTTTTTTTAATGGTTACCCTAGAATATGCAATATACATTTACAAGAATACATTATACATTTGCAACTATATCAAGTCCATCTTCAAATAACACAGTATGACTTCAGGGGTAGTGTGAATACCTTATAACAAAACAGTAATACTAATTACTCCCTCCCATCCCTTGTATTTTTGCTGTTATTCATTTCACTTATATACAAGAAATCATATATATATAATTAAATAAAATTTGCTGTTATTATTTTGAACATGCTATTTCCTTTTATATCTTTTATATATTTTATATATATATATATAAATAAATTTTTTATTTCCTTTTATATCTTTTATATATTTTATATATATAAAAATAAATTTTTATTTTACCTTCATTTATTCATACTCTGGTGTTCATACTTTCTTTATAAAGATCTTAGTTTCTACTGGCAACAAATTCCCTCAATTTTTGTTTAAGAAAGTTTCATTGTTCCTTTACTTTTGAATGAGAGTTTTGCAGGGTACAGAAATCTGGGTTGGTGTTTTTTTCTCTCAACACTTTAAATATCTCACTCCATTCTTTTCTTGCTTGCATGGTGTCTGAGGAGAATTCAGATGTAATTATTCTATGTTCCTCTATAGGTAATTCCCTCTTTCCCCCAGCTGTTTTTAGGAATTTTATTTTTTATCTTTGAATTTCTGTAGCTTAAAAATGATATGCCTAGGTGTCTTGCCAAAGGGCTTCAGCCCCAGGCAAGTTCACTATGGATCCAGTGAGACCAAGAAATGACAATGGAACATTCTTGGGGTAAAAGGGTTTATACCAACTTTATTCTTCCAGGGGTAGGACAAGCACTAGAATTATATCTGCATCCAGCAGTCTACAGGTCCATAATCTATCTCTATCTCTACCTCCACCCAGGATACTGGCAGAGCTATTTATGTAGTGACTCAGGCAATACTAGCTTATTGCCTACAGGTGTGGAAGCATTAGCCTAGCAGTAGGCCAATTACATCATCAAGTAGTTAAGAGGCAGGTGAGGATCCTGGCCACAGGAATTTCTATTTTCCCCACACTAGGTGTAACTGGTTTTGCTTTTGTGTGTTTGTTTGCTTGTTTGACATTTATCCTGCTTGATGTTATATGAGCTTCTTGGATCTTGGACTGGTATATGACATTGTTTCAATCCCAAGCACCCAAGCACCTTGTGATTCCTCTGTATTTCTAAAGCCTCATTAGAAACTCTGTTTCCTTGGCTTTCTTGACTTCCCATAACACCTGCCAAGAGGTGGAGGAATTTGAAAACTTTATGAGTATTTCCTCATCAGCATTTTAATAATTGCAAATTTTTGCTCTTCTTATTCAACACCTTTGTCATATCTGTGTCTGTTTCTGCTATGCTAAGTCTCTTCAAAATGTGTTTTTTGCCTGTTATATGCCTTGTAATTTTTTGTTGATGGTTGACGTGATGTACTGGGTAAAAGGAACTGCTGTAAATAGGTCTTTAGGAATATGGAGGTAAGGTGTATGGGAAGGGAAAGTGTTCTATAGTCCTATGATTATATCTCAGTTTTTAAGTGAGCCTATGCCTCTTAACTATGAACTTCACACATGATTCTCAGTTCCCCTAGCCACCAAATTATGTGGGGCAAGGTGGCTAGAGTGAGCTGGAGTTGGATATTTCCCTTCCCCCACACAGAGGGTGAAAGTTAGCTAGGAGTGGGTATTTCCCTTCTTCCAGGCAAGCTTGGGCTCTAATAAAACACCAGCTGGTTAAGTCCTGGCTAAACAGTTTCACCTGTGGGCAGATCCTGTTAAGAAGACAAAATGCTCTGGCATATTTAAAAATGGTTCCTTTCCCCTTCCCCTGCTGAAAGCACAAGGGGATTTTCTCTAATATTCACTGTAGCAAATAATGTGCTGAAGCTTCAAGAAGTAAAACTCACAGAAGTGTGGGGGCCTCCCAAGTAACCTTGTTTCTCTGGAATTTTTGCCTCTCTGGCTTCTTAACACTTAGTCTCCAGCATTCCAATTATGGTTCAGGATTCCCTATCTTTGTATTGGCTCCCATGAAGATTTCTGCTCCTAGACCTCTGTTTTGGTAAGTTATGGTTCTTTGTATTTGTCTGTTGAACTCTCCAATTTTGAGGTCAATAGTTTGCCCTGTAACCTAACTGGATATAATAAGAGTTGATTTTTCAGTTTGTTCAACTTATTACTTGTAAGGATGAAATGGCAATTTCTAAGCTTGTTATATTCTGGGTCAGATTCAAAATCATTTTTATAAGGCAAAATTCCTTTATTCCATAAAAGAATTATCTCCTGCACCTGTAAAACCATATTGCCAAGATGACACCACCACATAATTACTAATTCTTTTCCTTCCAAATTATGGTAAACATTTAAAAAGAGTGCTGTCTTCAGAATACTAAAGACAAAATTAGTTTTCTGGTACATTTTGAAATGTTGTGTTTTGGCTTGAAAATAAATGTAAATAAAATATTTTTTATATATACCAGTTCCATGTTTAAACAATACATCAACTGATCCCTTTTGCCAGTATTTAAGTACTCACCAAGATTAAGTAGCTGCATCAAAGATACCAAGAAAGCTCATCTTATTTATTTCAAAAATATGCTTTGCCTTTTTCTTCCATTTCTGCATATTGCTTATGGTAGCTTTTTTTGGCTGGACTATCTTTCCAAACTATAGTTGCCTCTCATTTCTCCTAATAAAGCCTTAAGGGTTAGTGTAAATGCTACCTCCTACATGAATCCTTTTTGTTATTTTAGTTTGCATTGGTTACTGTGGCATTCTTTAGGTAGTCTTCTCAGTAATATTCACTAGTTTAAAATCTTACCTTCCTCTACTTGATCATGTGTAGGATTTTGCATATAGGTGATGGTTCTTATTGAAAAAAAAATATGGAGAACCAAAGGTGAAATCTTTCTAAGGTATTAGTATGAGGGACATTTATATTTCCCATGAACATTGGGTATATTTTTAATTCATAAACATTAGCCCTTGTAATAGATCCTATTTTCTTTGTTAGAAGCTCAGCACCAAATTTACACCTCATATCTTGGAATTGTAAAGGGTCTTATGGCCTTTTTTTAATTTATATTAAATCTATTAGTTTTACTACTGCTTTCATATATAATGTTTTCCTATTCTAATTCTCCCTTTGTCCTAATAGCATTGTGTGTCCCTTCTTCAGCATGGAAAGGCCTATTCTACCACATGCTAGGTCCGTGACCAAATACAGAAGGGTGTCAGACTACTCCTGGAATTGCCCTTAGCTGCAGAAAGGTGCCTTGCTCATGATCATGCCTCCTCCTTAATGGTAGCCTTCATCCAATAGTTAGTTGATACTTGGGTTTTAAAATCTGCTTCTTTTGCCTCAGCTTTGTACAGTTCTGCAGTACTATCCCAGCTTCAGAGCCTTTTGTGGATTAAGTTGGTACTTTTCCTATGACTGTCTCATATTCCAGCTTCTGCTGTCAGTCCTGCTTCTTCACATCGTCTATAGCTATAAACACTGAAAACACTTTTTAATGAACTTCTTGCACACTAATCTCTACCTCAGAGTCTGCTTCTCAGGGAGGTCAACCTGTATATAGATAGGTGGTTATATAGAAAGATGATATATAGATAAATCATAGATAGATGAATCATAGATATATGGTCATAGATCTATTGATCAATATATGACTCATATACAACAGATGGATGATACATGTATGTACGTACACATAGACACTACACTTGATCTTAGCTAAAAGGCTGAGAAGCAATACATGCATGCTCAGAGTGATTGATAAAGAGAACTGGCATGTGAATTTGGGGCAGTTACACTCTCTGGGCCTCAGCTTACTTATTTGTAACATCAGCAAAATAAGAATAACCACTTCACAGTGTCACTGGGACAATATAGTGACTTAATTTAAAATGATTGGAAAAGAGTCTGGAAAATGTAGGTATTAGCAAAAGTCACAATAAAAACCGAAGTCTGAATCACTCATTTCTGTACATGAACCTCTTTGGGAGTATTATCTTAGCTAGCTGTTCCATATAGCTTATATAGATAACACACTGGTGCAAAGTAACTTGTAGCATGGTATAATGAATGGCAATGAAAAGCAGACATGTGAATTGTTTCTTTGTAATTTTAATATTATAAGAAAAATAAATATTTTAAAAGCTAAGACAACTGAAAATTATAACAGACTATATTTAGGCTTTTAGGCTATAGTTGTATTTCAAAAGATAATCTGGGTAAAGATACCATATGATTTCATTTATATGTGGAATCTAAAAATAAAATGAACAAAACAGCAATAGACTCATAGACACGGAGAAGTTACTGGTGGTTACCATAGGAAAGAGGTCGGAGTGGGTGGATGAAACAGATGAAGGGGATAAAGAGGCACAAAATCTCAATCATAATATAAATTAGTCACAGGGATGAAAGTACAGCATAAAGACTATAGTCAATAGTTCTGTAGTATCTATATTGACAGATAATAACTATACTGGTTGGAGTGATAGTTTCATAATGTATAAAACTGTTGAATCATTGTTTACTTGAAACAAACATAATATTGTATATCAACTATACTTAAATAGAAAATGTATTGGAAAAAAAAAGATGTTCTGGGTAAGTGGTCCCAAGTTAGAGGGAACTAAAGTGGTGTTTTTAAAACATGTCTGTAAATTATTTTTCTCTTCCAGATTGAGATATAATTGACATATAACATTCTGTAAGTTTAAGGTATACAATATAATGATTTTATATATATATATATATATATATATAAATTATTACCCCAATAAGGTATTAAGAACTTTTAAAGTCTAATCTCTTAGCAACTTTCAAATATATAATACAGTATTGTTAACTAGAATCACCATTCCTTGCATTTCATCTCCAGAATATATTCGTCTTATAACTGAAAGTTTGTATTCTTTAACAACATTCACTTATTTTCCCTACCCCCTAACTCCTGCCTCCTGTCCCTGGAAACCACCTATCTGTTTTGTTTCTACAAGTTTGGCTCTTTGGATTCCATATATAAGTGAGATCATACAGTACTTGTCTTTGTCTGATTTATTTCACTTGGTATAATGACATCAAGGTCCATCCATGTTGTTACAATGGTAGGATGTCATTATTTTTTAAGGCTGACAAATATTCCATTGTATGTATATGTGTGTATGTATATACATAACATCTTTTTTATCATTTTATCCATCATTGGACAGTTAGGTTGTTTCCAAGTCATGGTTATTGCAAATAATATTACAGTGAACTTTGAGGTGCAAATATCTCTTTGAAATAGTGATTTCAGTTCCCTCTGCTAGGTACACAGAAGTGGAATTGTTGGATTATATGTTAGTTCTGTTTTTAATTTTTTGATACAAGGGTGTTCTTTTCTCCATATTTTCATAAAAACTTATCTCTTGCCTTTTTGATAATATGTGTTATAACTAGTATGAAGTAATATCTCACAGTGATTTAATTTGCTTTTCCCTGATAATTAGTTATATTGTACTTTTCATGTAGTGGTAGGTCATTTGAATATGTTTTTGGAAAAATATTCAGGTCCTTTATCCATTTTTTAAATTGGATTATTGTATTTTTGACTATTGAGTTGTATGAATTCCTTATAGATTTTGGACATTAACCACTTATCAGGTACATGGTTTGCAAATACTCTCTCCCATTCCATAAGTTGTCTTTTAATTTTATTTATTTATTTTTTCCGCTCTTCAGAAGTTTTGCAGTTTGATGTAGCCCCATTATTTACTTTTGCTTTTGTTCCTTGTGCTTTGGGTGTCATAGTCATAACATCATGACCCAGACCAATGAAAAGGAGTTTTTCCCCTATGGTTTCTTCTGGAAGTCTTAGAATTTCAGGTCTTACATTTAAGTCCTTAATTCATTTTTTAGTTGATTTTTATGAGTTGTTTAAAATAGAGATCTAGTTTCATTGTTTTGAATGTAAATATCCAATTTCCCCAGCATCACTTATTGAAGAAATTATCCTTTAATCATTGTATATTCTTGGCTCTGATATAAAATATTAGTTGACTCTTTATGCATGGGTTTATTTTGGGGCTCTTGATTCTGCTCCATTGGTCCATGTATCTGTTTTTGTGTCAGAACCATGCCATTTTGATTACTACAGGTTTCTAATATAGTTTGGAATCAGGAGGTGTAATGCTTTTTTTTGTTCTTTCTCAGGATTGCATTGGTTATTCAGGTTTTTTTTTACTCCATATGCATTTTAGGATTGTCTCTGGAATCTTGATTAAGGTTCTGTTGAATCTATAGACTGATTTGGGTAGTAGATATTTTAACAATATTCATTCATCTAATCCACGAAGATGTAAATCTTCCCATTTATTTTTGTCATCTTCTGTTTCTTTTATCAGTGCCCTATAGATTTCATTGTGTAGATCTTCCTCAACTTTGGTTAATTTATTCCTATTTTATTATTTTTTATACTATTGCAAAAAGATTGTGTTCACTCTTTTTCAGTTTCTCATTTTTAGTGTTATGGAAACATAGATGATTTTGAATGTTGATTTTGTATCCTGTAACCTTACTGTATTTGTTTATTCTAAACATTTTTTGGTGGAGTCTTTAGAATTTTCTATATATATGATCATGTCATATGTAAAAAGAGTTTTTCTTCTTCCTTTCCAACTTGGATGTCTTTTATTTATTTTTTCCTACCTGATTGTCCTGTCTAGGCCTTCCTGTGTTACAGTGAATTAGAATGACAAAACTGTACACCCTTGTCTTGTTCCTGATCTTTGAAGGAAAATAAACCTTTCACTATTAAAAATGGAGTAAGCTGTGGGTTTGATGTATATAGCCTTAATTATGGTGAGTTTTTATCATGAATGGATGTTAAATTTTGTGAAATTATTTTTCTGCATCTATTGAGATGATCATGTGATTTATATCTTTCATTCTATTAATGTGATGTGTCCATTTACTGATTTGCATATGTCAAACCATCCTTACAACTTAGACATGAATCCCTTTGCTCATGGTGTATGATCCCTTTAATGGGCTGTTGACATCAGTTTGTTAGTATTTTGTTGACAATTTTTGCATTGGTATTCATCAGGGACATTGACCTGTAGTTCTCTTGTTGCAGTGTCTTTATCTAGTTTTGGTATCTAGGTAATGCTAGTCTCATAAAATGAGTTTAGGAGTGTTCTTCCTCCTTATTTTTTCAGCAGTGTTTGAGAAGTTCTGGCATTAATTCTTTAAATGTTTGGTAGAATTCACCAGTGAAATCCTCTGGTCCTAGCTTCTTTTTTGTTGGTAGGTTTTAATTATTAATTCAGTCTCCTTACTCATTATTAGTCTGTAGATTTTACATCTTCCTTAATCAGTCTTGGCAGGTTGTATATTTCTGGGAATTTATTCATTTCTTCTAGTTTATCCAATTTGTTAGCATATAGTTCATGATAGTTTCTTATAGGTTTTTGTATTTTTGTGGATTCAGTTTAATGTCTCTTCTTCCACTTATAATTTTATTTACCATGGTCCTCTCTGTTTTTTCTTGATTAATCTAGCTAAAAGTTTGTTGTGAATTTTGTCTATCTTTCCAAAGAACCAACTGTGAGTTTTACTAATATTTTCCATTGCTTTTCTATTTCCTATTTCATTTGTTTCTGCTCTAATCTTAATTACTTCCTTTCTTATGATAACTTTTGGCTTCATCTTTCTTTTTTTCTGGTCCTTTGAGGTGTAAAGTTTTGTTGTCTGACTTATTTCTTGATGTGTGCATTTGTTCTTCTTAGAACTTAGAAACTTCCTTCTTCAAACTAGTTTTGTTATATTTGATAAGTTTTGGTGTGTTTTGTTCCCAGTTTTGTTTGTCCTAAGATTTGTTTAATTGCCCTTTTTACTTATTTTTTTGGTACATTGATTGGTTAGGTGTCTGTAAATTTTTGCATACTTCCTCCATCAAAAGGAGGAGAAAGTATCCCTTCCCTTGAAAAAGATCCAGCCTTTGGGTCAGCCTACATGAACAGAAGTGGTGGAAATGGTACTGCATGGTTTCTGAGACTATGTTAACAAAGAGCATGCAGGTTTTCCTCGTAGTTTATTGAACACTAGCTCAGTCAGTATGGAATTAATCCAGTTACCATGAGACTGTCTTGTGGGAATACCAGAGAGAGAAAGAGAGCAAGAAGTGCCAGAGGAGGCTACCTGTTCCAGTTCTTGTTGGAAACTTAGCCCTGGTGGCAGATATGCAAGTGAAAAAACTTCAAGATGACCCCATAAAAGAAGCTGAGCAAGAACTGAGCTAGTCATTCCCAAGTCTTGAACATATATATGTGTGTGTATATATATATATATAGATGTTTCATATTTTAAGCCACTGTTATACAGTGATTATCATACAGCATAAGATAACTACAGCAGACTCTACCCTTTCTACATTCTAAATAAATTACTTTTTTGTAAGGGGATGAGTGCAATAATCAAAACAAATGGCAGATATTAGCCTACAAGATTTTTGATTTTTAATAATGTTAAAGATATTGTTGAATAGCTGAAATTTGGCAAAGCAATCATTAAATTCTTTTTTTGATTCCTCAGCTTCAACCACAATAGAGATTCTTTCATTTATTTCAGACGTCAAATAGGAGAGTACCCTTATCACTCAACACATACACACATGTACACACTGATTACCCACCTCACCCCACCCATTCTTGCTTTTGATGCGCAAACAAGATTTTCCATTAGTAAGTTTCATGGTCAATTCTTTGTATAGATAAGGTGTTCTATTTTTGCTTGCAATTGAAACAAGAATGACATCAAATCACAATTTTTTTGTTCATTTGGGAACAGGAGAAATTCACCACCTACTCTCTAATAGAATTATGAAGTAGGGTGCATACATAATGTTTTAATACAGTGAGAAAGAGATATAAAAGTTTTGTAGTATCATCTGGGCTTTCCTGTTCTTTGCTATAACTTGTGAAAATTATTTTTTTGGAAAAAAACAATCTTGTGATTCCAATGAAGCAGGAACACTACTGACAGTTTAAGAGTCCTGTTCTTTTCTCTGAAGGAAGAGAAATAGAAACATGGCTAATGGCCAAGAGTATTGTATGTTGCCCCAGGTTTTCCCAAGGTAACATTGGCTCAATGAAGGTTTTTGTTTTCTAATGTAAGTGTAGATAGATTTTTAGATGGTAGGATATACATTTGAAATAATACATTATATTAATACTTACTATAGTAATTTTTAAAGTAATTGGGCCTAATTCCTAGATAGGAGAGGCTAAACTATTGGCATATTTTCTTCCCAAATCTTTCTTTGCATATATATATTCTCAAAGCACTTTAGAAAGAGGATGCCTAAATTAATCTACTAGGCTTGATTGGTTGTTCTTTTAAACAGTAGGGGGTGGAAAGTGAATAGTTTATTAAGGGAATGCTATCTTAGCTCTAAACTATAAAGCTTGTTTTTATTGTTAAGTAAGCACATCTTTATAAATGAATTCAAAACTACAATTCTGTGAGGGATTTGGAAAGCAGAGACTGATGCTTTGAGAAGTCTCTACTGAGACTTGGTTTGTCACCTGTGGAAAACTAATTATGAATTCATAGCTTTGAGATGAGTCATTTTGGTCTCTACTGAATTGTAATTATTCAAGCTTCACTAGAATCTTTCCCGTCTTCTGGCACCTGAGTATTGTAAATCTCACCTGTAACCATAAACTGAAACTCATCCAATGGGATTGACATGCCTACAATGGAAACATTAATGTTGGCAGTTGAGGGAAGGGTTCTCAGAGGAGGTCCTAGTTAATATGACAATGCCACTGAAGTGAATCACTACTAAAAGGAAGAGATTAGCATATGCAAACCTTTTTTGTTATAATTCAGGATTTCTAGAAGAAAATAATTTTAAGAGTTTCTTTATAACATAGGATACATTTTCCCTCAGCATTCCTTCTAGCAAGTTAGCTAAAGAACCTCTGTAAAAGTTCTAAAACTCCAATGTTTTTATATGCCCTCAGAAATCCTTGTATCCAGGTACATTTATGCCCCCAAAGGGAAAAGAGATGCGTGCATTAAAAGCAGTAATAGCATTCTGTCAAAATTGTCTTCTGACCCAGATTCAAGGTAAGAGCTAAACAAATACCCACACCCACATTGACAAAAAGCACATAGAAGGAATATATCTTTTCACATCAATATTTTAGTTAATTCTTTATAGAAACAGAATTTCTACTTTCTTGAAATACAAATGAGTTTTCTGTATCTTGCCCTCTGACTTTGTATTTTCCCTCTTCATCTTTTAAAATCTTGGGCTTGGTATGTTGTCAAATAAATCGTGTCATGATGAAAAATTAAATGAATTTAAGTCACACTATAATCTACTTGTCAGTAAAAAAAGGTCCAGGCTTTCTTTTGAATGCAGCACCCATATTTAGTAGAAGCAAAGGCTCTATAAACTTTTTTGTGTATCAGAGAAAATGAAATAGAATTGGTTTTCAACATCTCTCTCTTTACTGAATATAATGTTTTTTGTCTATTTCTCCAAATATGGGTGTGGCTCAGGGGTGGGTGTTAAGAATACTTTGTTTCCTCCACATGTAAATATGTGAAAACCACTGAAGCAAGGGAAGGAAAATATCATGCTTGTGTACTTTGGAAAAAAAAACAGTCATTAATATTCACTGATAGCAATATAATACACCAAGAAAAAGGGAGATGAATGCATATACTGTTGACATAGAAACTTTGGAAGTAAAACTTGTTTCCTGAACTTTAATTTGTATTCCATTAAGTGACCTTGTTTTTCTAAAGCTGAGAGGATGGAAAAATAAGAATGGTCCATATGTCTACCTAGGTTCTTCTGTATTTATGTTGACTGAAAAACTTCTCCAAAAGCATTTTGGTCAAATATTTCTTATATTTCCAACAGATTATTTAGCTGCTTTAAAAACTTAGTGATTAATTATTTGGTCATAACTAATACAGTAAAGAAAGTTATCAGAAATATAGTTATACTCAATAGAGTTTGACTCTTCTGAATGAAGAATTAATACATAGTGCTTGATACTATACCTATAATTTTACACCTGGGTGATTTTAATATAATGAATAATAGATACATAGTTTCAACTCTAGTAAGATGGATTTGCCTTACCTCTTGAAATTTAGATTCATGTCTTTTAGCTTATTCAGGAGAGCTCCCATATAAGAGTATGTCAGTCATCAAAATATTCAAATTTATTTGTGATTAGTTTGATTTTTTTCCATTTGAATTGTTTATTTTCTTGGTTGTAGATAGTTTTGAAGAGACTCAGTGTACAGATTGATTGATAGACAATTCAGTTCAATACAAAAAAATAAATATTCTTCTGTAAATCTCTGAAATAGTTATCAAAATGTGGTCCCCAGTACACAGTAGCATTATTTGTGAATTTACTGGAAATGAAATTTTCAGAATTTATCTAGAACTACTGTTTCAGAAACTCTGGGTGTGACCCAGCAATCTAAGTCTTATTCAGCTCTTCAGGTGATGCTGATGTCTGGTCAAGTTTGGGAGCCACTGGCTGTAAGAATAGAGTGAGTAGGATTGAAGACAAACCAGATAGGTTTGACGGTCTAATATGGAGGGTAATAATGCAGTAGTAGGTGGTACAAGGAGCATAAAGTACCAACACCATGTTAAATGACTTCAGATCATGTTTGGCATACTAATATTTTATAAATTTGTAGGACATTGAAGTTATCAAATTGTTCTCAGATATCTCACCATACTGGATGCTCACAAACACTTCTGAATTAGATAGCAGCAACAAATTTTGGTCCCAATCTAAAGTAAGAAAACTCAAAGTTTAGTCAAATGTCACTTATTTGGAGATATTATTAGAAATCATCTTCTTTCTCTGGGGTTTCTTGTTACATACCATGTTATAGTAAGGCTGTTATGAAAAGAGACTGATTAAAATAGAGTATATTTTAATCATTCTATAAAAATAATTTTCCTACTTTATTACTCTTAATATTAAGTAATACACTAAACTGTATCAGGAAAATCCTCACTTGTTAGAGCTTTTCATGACCTGCATGGTGTGATTTATTGAAAAAATTTAACCTTCTATGCATACTACATTTAAAGTTTACTTATTGTATTGAGGTACAAAATACAGAAATTTCAAGAAGAGTTTAGTCTTTAGGTTTCTTTCTGAGACAAAAATTCTAATCAAATCATAATTATTTTGTTCACTTGAGGCATTTTTTTGAGGATCTACTTTATGGGATGGTCTCTTCTAGGCATTAGGAAGATAAATACATGCCATAGGTCTTGCACTCTAAGAGCTTTCTTTATCTAGAAACAAAACAAAATTCAGAAAAGACTAAACCAGCACCATGTGGCCTGAAGGAGCTTCTCAACTTTCTCCTTGCATACACTCTTTCTCCCGCTACAAAAGACAATGAACCTTATCAAACATAAATGATATAATATCATTTCTCTGCCCAAAATTCTCTAGAAGCTTTTCCATTACATTTAAATAATAAAATCCTAAGTATTTCCCTAAGAAAGAAAGGTTCCACATCATCTGATCCTTATATACCCCTCTAAGTTACTATGTTTTAACTACTATCTCCTTATTGTTCCTTCAATATGCTAAAAATCTAACCAAGGTCCTTTGACCAGCTGATCATTCAGTCTGGAACACTTTTGCCCTAAAGATTTGCTTGGCTTATTATTTCATTTGCAATTTGGTCTCTATTAAGTGTTACCTCTTTAGAAAGGTCTTTGACTGATAACTCCATGTCACACACTTCCAACGAAATCACTTTCAAATTCCCTTATCTTCCTTTTTTTTTGCTCAAAATATTATCTCCTTATATATCTGATAGTATGTCATACGTGAATTTTATGCTGCTTACTTAATTTTTTACTTACATAGCATGTACCAATTATTAGATATTAATTATATTTTGTTTATAATTACTCTCTACCACTAGTACCTGCATCCCATGAAAGTAGTGATTTTTGCCATTTTATTCATCATTATATCTTTGACACTAAGAACTAAAAATTAAAACGTACAACAAATTATGCACCAAATACAATCAGGTCATTTTATAATGGAAATTTTTCATTAATGATAAAAAATTGCACTTAACACAATTATGTCCTAAGTAACATTACTACCAGGCATATACAAGATAAATAGATTTAGAAGAGTAAACAAAGACAGCAGGAGAGTTCCACTAGCCATTGTAAGATGCACATTGATCATCTAGTAAACAGACATAATAAGACATATGGTGAAAATATAATTATTTAGAACTTCTAAAGAACCAAATAATATGATAAGAGGCATCCTTATCTCAATCATTTATATTTATATTAATTGATTGCTTTGTAGGAAAAATAAAACTTTATGAAAAATCTCAAATGTTAATAGTATTTTTTCATATTCCATAAGTAAGTGAAATTTTGTTGAATTATGTGTCAAAAAAGATGGGAAGAACTATCTACCTTTTACTTAATATCTATGGTGGAATATGTATGTTTGTGGTTTCTCCTGTAGAACAAGTTAATTGAGATAAGGTTCTTTTATTATTCATCGTTAAATTGCTGTAAAATATAACAAAAGATTTTTAGAAAACAAGTTTTTTAATATATAAATGGGAGAATAGCATGAATCTATATTTTCATTTCCAAATAACATAGAGCTCTTTCTCTGTTTACTCTTTGAGGTCAGCTACTGGCTATCCTGTTTAGTGGTAAGACATTTTTCACTTTAATTTAATGTAAATCCTTACTCTCTAATGCTGTCAGCCTGTAGGTAATGTTTTCATTATTAATCATCAATCATTTTTTTCTCTTCCTAGTTGTACAGGTCTGATATGTAACCTGGAGAATTCTTTGCAAGAAGAATTCCTATTATAAGTATGGTTCCAATCTTCTGGAAATATTGCAGTAGTGAACGATGACCTTTATGAAATAGTGGGCAATTAAAAAACACATTTGGAAGCATAAGGCAACATTATGTCCTAACTAAGGTTTTATATGTCAACCTGATACCTTGAAAATAAATAAGGAGGCAATGCTTTCCAATATTCATTGTCCATGGATTGGTGCAAATAATTTGATTTGTTAAGAAACAGTACTATTTTTAATGTTTATCTTTTGGGGGTGAGTATATGTGAAGCAAATAAAATTGGAGTACTTTTGGAAATCTTGCCTATCTAAGTGAGAAATATCAATATCTAACATCATTATAGTTTATGGTATTATAACAAAAGAATATAAGTTACTGCTGGTTCATCTTAAAGGGGAGATAGGTGTACATATTATTTGAAGAGGACCTAGGGAATTCCAAATGATCTGAGGGAGGAGAGAGACATTGGCCTTAACAATTAAATGGACTTGTTTTCCCTTCTAGAAGGTCTTAAACAGATACTATTTCTTGCTTTTTGTTTTTTCCTGCTCTTAGGCACAATCACATATACTTTTAAAAATATTCTTCAAGGATTTCAAGTTCACAGTGGTGATATAAAATGTTTATTTAAAAATTCAAAGTAATGATATAAAATATTAGTGATGGCACTTTATTACAAAGCCTTAGTAAGTAATAGTAGTAGTACAGCAAACAGTAATTCCTGTGGGTGGTCTTAAGATACACATTTGTTTGACATACTTCGATCATTGTTGAAATTTAGGTGTAGACTCTCTTTTTTATTTAAATTTCCTCTTACACCTTGCATAAAATTATTTCTCTTCTCCAAAACCTATGGAGTTAACACAAAATGAAACAAAGAAATGCAGTGTGCAGCAGCAAAGAAATTGGAGAAGTCATTATATTTGTATTTAAGGGACATTAAACTAGTTTTATCATCTGCCTGATATATAATTCCCAGTAAGATTTGTCAATATCATCCTTATGGTTTTGTGGCACGTAAACATAATGACTCATTTAAAAATGCTATTAACAATGATAATAGTCTCAATTACTGAATGCATCCTATGTACTTGCCATTGTATTAGACAATTTACATATGTTGTTTCAGTATTTCTCACTAAATCACTATGGGATAATTAATAGCATCCCTATTTTGCCAGTGATATTTTACTGGGGTTTTACCAGATTTACTGGGTCTTCAAGGGGTAAGTCAATATCATAAAATGATATATTTAGAGAAAGGAAAGCAAGAACTTAAAACCTCATATATCTGACTCTAAATCTCTTACTTTTTTCACATTCTCAAACTTACAGAAGGACTCTTAATGTTCGATATTAGGTGACACTTTTGCTGCCTTCTTCACATTTCACTGGTTAGTAGTACCTTAAAAAATACAAAGAATCCCTTTGTCATTGGAGACAATGCGGGATGACAGTAAAGTCATTGCTCCATGAAGACATTGCGCAAGAGGATGGGAGTAGGTAACAGGACCCCGTGGGAACCACATGGACAACGGTAGCGGGTGGAAAGTAAGGTTGAGCATCCTGTTTTTGTAGAATTGGTGGAGCTAGTTTGGAGCTGAGTAAGAGCTGCTTGGATGAGCAATTAAACAGCTCATATTGTCCCTAAACTCCACTATGGGGTTAACTGAGCTGGGAGGTGCACCTCAGGCACTTAGGAGTTCTGTTTTAGTTGGGTGTAGGATCAGTTGCTTAAACTCTGTCCTCGTTTACTAGTCTGTAATAGACTACAAACTGCGCTTGGGTGGGTGCTCATCTGTTTTTTTTCCGCTTCCTCTTCCCCTTCTCCTTGATCTCCCTCCACGGACAGACATTTTCCCCTTGCACCAACAGAGTAGACCACTATGTGTCCTTTTCCAACAGCCTAGATCAGGGAGAGAGTATCATGTTGTAATGGTCCTTTTTGAGATTCTAGTTAACTGGTCACCAAGGAGAAGATTAAATCTGAAAACTTTCAGATCTGTAGTAAACTTGACCAGTATTTCATCAGTATATGGAACCACTATGGTCAGAAAATGTGTATACCCTGGAAATTAAAGAATAATACCACATATACAGTTTAGTATGGATGGTAACAAAGCCAAAAAAAAAAAAAACCCATTTGTGTCTTTTCTCACTACCATTTCCTTTCCCTAGAATTACTCCTTTATATTTGAAGAATGTCACACATTCAACATTTTTGTAGGAGGTGTAGAATTAAATTAGATTTATGTTCTACTTTCATTTTACAAACCATGACAAGTTTATCAATCGGAACAGTGAAAGTACCAAGGAGGGATGATTTTTTGGAAACCAAATGTTTGCCTGTGATAAAAACATCAGGAGAATTTCAGGATATTCCTATTCAATATTTTATTTCATGGTAAGTTTGATCACATATGCTTTAAAATATTTTATGTGTTCATATATAAGATAACCTGATTTTTGAATTGACTAACTAGACCTAAATTTTATCTAACAAGAATATAGAAACAGATATATATTAAATCAATGCATTTAGCAATCTAAATATTAATATTCATCTTAATTAAGCTTTTAAAATTACATATATAAAATATTAATTTAGAAGAGTTACTTTTCATCAAACTCACCTTGCATTAATAATTTTTTCAAATCATCACATGAACTTTCAGCATCACTATCTTCATTACCTTTCTAAAAGCATATATTGAGTCCACAAACTTCTAACTTCATCTTTATTTCTAAGTTACTGAGATAAAACACTTTTTGAACCAATGAGAAGTTTGTCACAAGTCACAGGATATCATTTAAATAGCATGAATACAATTTCTTTCTTTTTTTTATACAGAGATGTATAATTGTGATCTTTCAACATCACTCACTGATTTCTCTTATCCATTTCTAAACTGACTTCTAAAAAGCTTCCTTTTTAATGACATCTCACACTTGGAACTGTGAATTAATTTCTCTTCTGTTACTTCTGCAAGATTCAAAACTATCTTTAATTGAGGTCATTTCTGGCTCTTGTACCTTTCCCAAACAAAACATTGCTGTGCAGAATATAGTAATGAAGACAATGCCCTTTAAATAGAGAATATTTTTAAGGACATAAAAAAGGCAACTCTGCTTTTTATTAATGAAAAGTTTTAGTAAAATTCTCATATTTGAGCATGTTGACAAGTTAGTTTTCTATATATAGCACTCTTTTGGTCCAATATTCCTTCATCATAGTGAATGAAGCATTTCTCCATTTTTAACAAAAAATTTAAATGCTAGCATTATCTTCAATATAGTACTTTTCATACTTCTTACATATTTGTGTTTACACATATATATGTATATGTGTGAACATATGTATTTGTGCACATATATATATATACACACACACACACATATTTGTAGGAACAGAAGAAGCTTTCTTGAATACATTTTTGAAAGGTATTTAGCTCTGGAATGAAATAAACTATGAAACTAGGGAAAAATAGTGGTAATAACATAACTAACATAGTAGGCTAATGTTTATTTAATGTTTACTCCATAATAGAAATACCTGTAGGCACAATATATAACTTATTTTTAATGATGAATATATTCCATGTTTCACCAGAAGTGAGCTTAACAGGTGGAGAAATAAAATCATATTCCTCTAATCAACTTAACCTAATCTACTATGTCTTTACTAATTAATCATTCAGTTGTCTTCTGGAGACAAGGCTTGGTCACTTTTGCATTTTAATTATAGCAATGCTCTTCGGAGTAAAGCTGTTGCCAAGGAAGAAGAGATAACTAAAGGTGCCTGTCAAAAACCTGTGCCATGGTTTTCATTATAATATTTAGAAGCATAAGGTCAATTGCAGTAAGACTGGCCATTGATACCATGGATATCTGCTTATACTATATATAGGTAGCTCTTTTGATGAGGCTATAACTAATTGTGCACATAGATAAAACAAATTGTAATTCCTTTTTGTATGCTGTAAATACTCATTAACACTATTTCTTTTTACTTTTTTGTTGTTTTTAGTTTTTATGAATCACTTAGGTCAGCCTGCTCCTTTCAAAAATAAATGAATATACATAATGAACAAAATAGGCATATGGATCAAATTTTCACAACTTTTGACCCTGAAGCAAAATAGATTTTTAGGCAATATCACAGAAGGCAAAGCCATTTTATGACATTTTATTTCCTCCTGTTTCTCTGCCATCCCCCGTCTAGATAAAGAATTGGTAAGAATGGTATCATTCCATGAAAAAGCTATTGGATAATTTTTCTTTTTTCTAGCTATGCTTCACATTTTTTGGACTCACTCAGTAAATGATTATGACAAAAATCTAATCAAAAGAATATTAAAAGGAAATTGTCACCCTCTTTTCTGTAAAGTGTAAAACAATTGCTAGTGTGTGTTCTAAATGATTACTATATATATCAATGAATGGGCATACTGAAAGGCAGATATCTGATGGCTGGGGTGATAAATATTCATAAATATAGTTAATACTAATGCATTTTCTTCTCTACTACTTATTCTACTTATTTCTACTTGCTGGAGTGGTAGACATATTAAAATATTAATTTTCCGCTTTACTGGAATGATTTCAAAGTCAAGTGCCATTAAAATTCTGAATGTAAATATGGAAAAAAAGAGGATATATCTCACTTTAATCCTCTTCATTGGTTTTTTAAACTTTTTATTTGCTTTTTTTAAAAAAGCTACTATTTCAAAATTTTAATTGCTTTGAGACACTCATGCAGAGATGAAAAAAGGTGTCACTCTCTTGTGAAATATTATCTGTCACTCAGAAAGCATTGGATAGTCCCCTACAATCCTTGTAAAACAAAGGGCAGCTTTTTGGAGGCAGGACAATGTGTGATGGTCAAGGGCACATTTCACTGCCATAAAGAGCACTTATTCTGTACTTTTCCCTTTGTAAGCTATTACATATTTCAACTGGAGGGATATTCTGAAAACTGCCCCCAGAGCAACGCTATGTGTTTGAAGCAATCGTGCACCCTAGCAGGCTTAGGGCACTGACCAAAAGTAGGGTGATAAGCTCTGGTTTGTCACTGTTACTGACCAAAGGGTATTATAGATTATGGATTATGAATTTAATGTGATGTGAAGGAGATGTCATGATTTCCATCAGTTTTTCTTTTATCCTTTATCAGCTTTTCTTTTCTTCATTGCTAAATCTAACTCAACTGGTTTGTTGGTAGTAACACCACATAGAACCTATTACTACCCCCACCCCTCTCACAGAGGCTCTTATTAGAGTTACATGACTATACTGAAGCATTTCAGTAAATGTTATTTAAAAAAATTCTGCACCCTTCCCAAACTTGATTACGTTACCAGTTCCAAGACCCAGTCCCGAAGTGGTCATGCGACCTTAGGGCCCTGGTATTCCACGAAATAGTCAGCTATCAACCTCAAACTGCTTGTGAGGCTTCTGCTCTGTGAGAAGCAGCTGTGTTCTGAACTAAGCCTGACTATGAATAAAACTTTCACAGATTGATCAGAGAGTTCCCCCCATTTGATAGCAACTCCCAGTTTCTTTACCATCTGTATACCTCAGTATAATTCATGTTCCATTGATTATAGCTAAAACTTGTTGAGCAAGGCACTGTTCTAAATTATTTACATACATTAACTAATTTCATACTTATAACCATCTTGTGAGCTATTATCTCCATTTTACAGAGAGATTAATTATGTAAGTAGTTGTCCCAAGGTCACATAGCCAATAAGAAGCAAAGGAATCCAGACCCAAGCACCCGGCCTTCAGCTTTCCTGCTTTTAGCCACAGTGACATGCTGCCTCACCTTAACTATGGAATAAAGAAGAGATATTCCTTTTAATTTGTCTTTCTGCTATCATAGCCACTTATCCCAGAATTTTCTGCTTTTTATTATCACATTATTGAAATGTAAACTATGTCATTTCAGGGGACTAAAATACACTGAAGGTAAAAGCTGAAGATCAGTTGGGAAAACAAAAATGACAGAGTGTATTAATGATAATGTAAGACATTCAAAGTTTTTTACCCTTTTGGAGATAATGGCAGTTTCCTGATCTGAACTGAGGAAAAGGCAAATTTTATTTATTTATTTATGTACTTATTTATTTATCGGCCTCTCTTTGGATTTGCACTTTATTGTGAGTGTTAGACATTGTAATGATTAATAGTAGATGTCTAAAGCATTAGATTTACACAAGCCTTTATTTACGTTAGTTATTTTACATGTTATGATGCTTGAATTTCTCCACAGTAGGTTACTATATAACAGAAATTATTATAGTCAGTGTTTGGATAAAAATATTTTATGCATTATAAATATAAGCTTTAAAAAACTAAAAATATATTTGTTCTAAGATACATTAAAGTTGTTTACTGCATGTCGAGAAATACTGATTTTAGCTACCAACGTTAGTTGCATCATAATTCACTCCAACATCAGTGATCGAGCTGTAAGTAACTCAGTATAGTTCCTCCTAGTTCTAATTAAATCAATATAGATCCATTAGTATCGGGATTATAGCTAAGACTACATTCACACTATAGGCACTCTTCATGATATATCCAACTATTTGTACTTCTTGAACATTTCATAGACTATCTTATCCTTCTCCTTTCATCATTTGTCCTTTTCCTGGAATTCTTCTATTTCACTTATTATTCCGTGACTTCCTATATATTCTTTAAATCTTAATCCAAGTATCAGTTTATGATGACTTTCTCACCCTGCTGTCCAAATTAATATAACTATCGTTTACAATCTCAGTGCACCCTTACCATGTCCCTCTCATATTATTTATCACGTTAAATGTTTACTTTGTTGTCCTTCATTACTAGAGTGTATGCTTTAGAAGAATATAAATCGTATTTTACTTGAATATACATTTCCCCACAATGCCTATCATATAGCATATTCATGTTATAAACTAATGAGTAAATGTTAAATTGTAGCACAATAATTACTAATGCCTTTTAATTGATTAATAGTATACTGATACAGGGTTGTGGTAGACAGACTTCTGAGGTGACCCCCAAGATTCCTGCTCCCTGATACTCATGCACTGTATAATCTACTACCCTTGGGTATGGGTAGAACTAGTAAATATGATGGAATAGTTATTTCCATAGTTATATAAAAAATATAAGACTTCATTTTAGCAGGCTGGAGAGGGATAAGAGGACAGACTCACTCCAGCTGAGCTGCGTGGAAGCAACAGCCATGCTGCTAACTACCTGTGGGAGCCAAGCGGCGAGGACATCTGGGTGGTCTGTATGAGTTGAGAGTAATCATTGGCCAAAGCTAGCAAGAATGCAACTGTAAGGAAAGGAGTTGTGTGAACACACAGTAGGCTTAGAAGACTCTGAGCCTGAGATGAGAACCATAGCTCTGGCTGACCCCTTGATTTCAGTCTGTTCAGACCCCAGCAGAGGACCTATGTAATTGGATTCTTGCTGCATGAAAACTGAGATAGTAAGTATTGTTTTAAGCCACTAAATCTGTGGTAATTTCTACACAGCATACAAAACTAATGCCACAAAAGCTAATAAACTCATTTTAATGAGTGGAGACAAACAATAGACTTCAAACCTTTGTCAATAACTATTTTAAGTTACTTCTCATTAAATTTGTACACTTCTACCTATATTCTGCACCAGGTTACTGTCACAGTTTCTAGTTCTGTTTGTTTACAGTTTATGTAAAATGCCATGAAAATATAGGTGTTAGCTACTTTACAAAAATATTTGTTTATGCATCTGTTTGTTGTGTATGTATGTATTTATTCATTTTTGCCTTTCACTCTAAACACTAAAAAGCCCCTTAAGCAGTCTCCAACGTCTTTTTGGTCAAAGTTATTTTCCACTAATAATAATTTATTAATACTGTATGTGGAAGAGTATTGCTAGAGATTGATTAATATTTTCTTCATGATAAACTTAGGGAGTATCTGGGAGCAGGAATCTTGGGGGCCACGTCAGAAATACAAACTATGGAAATATAATAAATGAAATTAGATACAAAGAATACAGTTCTAAGATATTCATCTGATACTGAAATGGATTACTAAGATTCATAGGATTTGTTTTTCTATAAACATTTAAAACAAAATTGTTAAGTGAATACTCTTAATGTCCATTTACCTACAGGAGTGCTTCTTTAGTGTTACAGAAGCACTGCAAACGACCTACTAATGCTTTATAAACACATTTTAAGAATGCAATGAATAGAATTAAGTTTTATTAACATCTGTATTATTTTACTAACATCTATAGCATTTTGTATGCTTTATCTCTATGATCTTAGAAAAAAGGTAGTAAGAAGAAATAATTTCGTGGCCTGAAATTCAGAAACCTTTTAGGAAATAGCACAGCACAATATCTGTGAACATGCATTGGCACAATAAATAGTTGTGTTAAATTTCAATTCTACCAATCAGTTGAGTGATTTGGGTTAGATATTCCACTTCTCAAGCCTCATGTTTCTCTGCAAAATGGGTGTAATTAATGCCTATACAAAAAAGATCTGCATGTATATTGCTTATTAGAATAATTGCTTCACAAATGGCATCAATTTATTATTTAATACATATCATTTTGTTTTCATATTCTATCCATTTATCCTTTATACCTCCCACATTTGTAAAAATGTGGAAAAATACAATCTGTAATATTTATTCCTCTCTAAATTATGATTATTAGATAATATTTGAAGAGAATTTGGAAATATGAAATAAGTGCTCAGAATAGCAATTATTATTGCTTATCTAGAAAATTTAAATATGTCTAAATGGATGCTAGATACAGTTTGGTCTGTATAGTGCTATTATTTGCTTGTTTTAGGAAGTGAATACAAATTAGACTCAGTAATTTAAGTTGCACATTTTTGGAATAATAAAGTAAAATTGAGGAACACTAAGTAGAATTCATGTAAAAAAGTTTCAGTGGCTTTCAAAATTTTTGAATTTTACTCACCAAAATTGTATAACTTAACCAAATTATATGCAATAGAAACAGAAGTTTTGTGAAATAATAGTTAATATTTTTGGCAAACTAAAACTGCCCACAAATTTTTAAAAATTCTTCCTGAATTCTATTATGGAAAGTGAGGTCCCTATCCCTATTGTGTCACTTCTCTGGTCGAGGCTTTGAGAGACTAGCAGCTTTTATCCCATGGCTCTTGGGACATTAACCCGTGGAGCTTTAGGCTGACACATATCAAGTCCAACTATCCCAAATCATGGAACTGTGAGGAAGCCCAAACTATGTGAAAAATCCAAGTAGGGTGTTGCTGGGTGAGGAGAGGAGGGGAGGCTGGGGAGGGGTGAAGAATGAGCAAGAGAAAGACAGATGGAGAGACCTGACCAGATCTCAGCTATTCCAACAACCAGCCATTTGAAGTATCCAAACTGAGAACCCAGATTACCTGTTGCAGAATAATTCTTATTCCCAATTTTTTGTCTAAATTCTGAGCTCACAGAGCCAATAAAATACTATTACTTTTTAATCAGTTACTTTTAGAATAGTTTGTTATACAGCATTTGAAAGTAATATCTTGCTATTCTTACATAATTTACATTATATTAATCTAAAAAAAATTTGGTCCTGAACTACTAAATAGACTTCATGATCTATAGAGGGGTTTTAATCCATGAC
This sequence comes from Manis javanica, assembly GCF_040802235.1. Taxonomy (NCBI): domain Eukaryota; kingdom Metazoa; phylum Chordata; class Mammalia; order Pholidota; family Manidae; genus Manis; species Manis javanica. The sequence goes on from NC_133159.1 coordinate 59,993,596, forward strand.
ATGAAAAATAGTGGTCCGAACTTTCTAGTAAACAAAGCAGAAAACTGTAACTTATAAAAAAAAGTCAAATTCTTTGTTTCTTTGTAGTATTTATCATTGGGGGGAAAAAAGAAGAAGAAAGAAATCCTAAAACCTGTATCTAGTGTAGTTCAGTGGAGAGTTCATGAGTTTTATTGTAAAAAATAAAAAAAATCTGGCCTTGGTCTACTCCTCAGTTCTTGACTACATTCTTTCACCTCTCTGACCTTTAATTTCATTTTCACGGTTATAAGAAGAATAATTCTTACATAAAAATTGTTATAAACATGAAATGAAACAGAAAGCTAGAAAGCACCTCACACCATAAACTAGTAGGAAAACATGTACCTTAGTTGCCATATTTTTCACCATTTAAAAATAAATGATAATAAAAAAAACAAAGCTAATATTGAACAATACCAGCAACAGCTAACCCTCCAAATATGCTTGTGTTGTTTGAGGAAAATATAAATATAGTAATTATCAATGGCTTTAACTTTGTTGATGAAAATTTTACAGCTCAGTTAACATTACCTTGCAAATCTTTCTGATCTCTACATGTGGATACAGTTTCAGGTAAACAGACTAAAACTTGACTAAGACAAACTTAACTCTGACTTTTGCAAATTAGGTTTTTTTGCCCTTTTTCCTTCTCTTATAAATACTCTTCTCTCTCTTTAAGTGACCTACCTGGTTATCTCTGAGCCTCTAACTTCTTCCCACTGAGGAAAGTACCTTAAACCAACATTTGCATTTGTTAGGTAACTGATCGCACTGGAGTGTAAATAAACACTGCACAATATGTTGCTTTCCAGATTATTCCTTTTAGTTCTAAAAGTGGAGTGAAATTCTGATTCTTATGTGATTTTTGCTATGAACAAAAGAGAAAATATACTTTGAAAGCCTTGTGTACAGCATGAATTAAAATTATTCTTCATTTTCTTAGAAGGCTGACCAGATGATGACTCTAGGTGATGGATGGACATAAGAAAATGAATAATTCTTTAGGTGATTCTTCAGATGGTTCTCTTTAGATAATTCTGCTCCCTGAGGGAGGACAAACTCCTTACACTTTCGTGGTGGCTGAGGGAAGTTTATGAGAGCTTCTGTAGGGAGAGCATGCTCCAGTTTTATTCTCTTTTTCCACTTCGAATAATAGCATGATTAGGACATCACCTATATCTTTCTTTTAAACCCCCCTTAGCCTTGTATAGAAAATATATTGTTAAAGTTACGAGTATGAGCTTTAAAGTCAGACACATCAGGTTGGAACTTTTCTGCCCTTCCCCACTTACTTGCTGATTGACCCTGGACTTCACTGTTATGATACTTAGATTTTTCATCTGTAAAATTGAGCTAATAATGCTAGTCACATAGAATCATTGATTTCAGTTAAATGAAATAGCATTATAAGATGCATGTTAAATGCTAGCTCTCATCATCTTCATTATTGCATTTGTAATTGAGATCCAGTTCTTTTCCTTTATTTCCTAACCTGACCAAGTGATTGGACATAATATTATTAAATACCTACGATAAGGTAAGCTTTGTTGTTAGCAATTTATATAGGCATTTAAGCATCATAACAAATCTATAAAGTAAACTTAGTCCAAATTTTTATATGAAGAAATTAAGGTGCAAATGAATCACATAGCTAAATAGGTAAATCAGGCATTTTAGCGTAAGATACAGCTTTAAAACTTCTGCTCTTCCACAACATGCTACCTTTCCACCATGTTCCCCCAGTATGCATTTTAAGACTGGTAGTATTTTGTGTTTTGGAGAACAATTTGGAGAATAATTCAGAACTGTATATATGGGACAGTTATTACCATTCTTTTCTTCACTTATTTTGCCACTCAAGGCATCTATATTCCTCAAGTAATATTTTTACTACTGCTAAGTCTATTTATTTACTTTTTTAATGAAGAACTGAGCTGTTATATGTAATAAAGGAATTCAGGTGGACTGATATTTATGTGGTTGTTTTTAAATACTTTCAAAGAGCATCCCATTTATCATTTTATCTAATTCTTACATCCATCTCCTAAAATAGACCGAGCAGATGTAATTCAACTTCTAAGAGTGAGATATAGAAAAACAAGATGTATTAAACTAGACTAACTGTATCTATGTAATTCAAGACTACTGAGAATCAAAATGAAAGCAAGCATATACCACATGCTGATCTCTATATGGATTAACTTGTGAGCATATTGGAGGTGCTTTCCCTAAGGAAGGAGTGCTGAGCAATAAAATACTTTCCTGCTCAGGCAGGTGCATCGGTGCGTCCTAACAGTAGCCTTCTCTTACTTCTCAGATGTATTCAGGGTATCTTTCTGGATTCTCCAAGAAACAGAAACTAAGAAAAAATTATTTTTTCCTTATGGAAAAAAATAAGGAGGGAACTGAAAGACTGAAGGAGGGAAAATCATGAGCCTTACAATGATGTTTGACCTCTATGCAGGACAAGGGAAAGGCGGGCAGGAAGGAAAAGTGGGAGGCTGAAGTACAGTTCTAATGTTGGGCAAATCCAATAAAGGGAACTGTAGAATCAGTGTCCCATTAGACAAGCCTTTTATCTCCCAGCAATAGGTCTGCCTTCATTTCCTTAATATCCTGCTAGAGTCAACTGCTGGGAGCAGTTCTTTGGAATCATGGACTTGGTTTAAATAATGAAATAAATCTTATGAGTTCTGTGGATTGTACCATCAATCACTTATGTTCCCCACACTAGGGAAATGAGGGAGACTTCATGGTCATCATAGTGAGGTGCCCTATTTGGAAGCCACCCTATTTTCCTTGCTTTGAGAATCAAACTGGTAATGAGATTCAATCCTAGTTGCCAATTTTCTCTATCTGTGCCTTGAGCAATTGCCTGACCATTCTAAGCCAGTTGAAACAGTTTGGAGATGATACTTCAGCTTCCAACTATGCCTCATTCAGTTGTGTGTAATAAAACCTACCCCATAAATTGTGACAAAGAAATAGTATGTATAAGGACTTAACACTCACGAGGAAAGGAAATAATAGCGATTATTATTATTACACTAGAAGCCTTTATAGCCATCTCCTACCGTCCTTCCCCATTTTCTATTGCCTCTTGCATCCTGAATACTTAAAAGTATTAGACTTCTCTCTACAGCCCCCATATTACTGCCACAAGTTCAGATATATAAAAACCAAAGATCCTTTTTTCTTCCTGAATATCCTTATGCCATATAATTGAATAATCTACTTAAACTTAGTGTAAACGTTTATTATTTCTAAAAAATATACTGTTTTTATAAAGTAATGCTTTGGAAGACATCTAGAAAGGTGTCTCAACTGATTTGGCATTAGATAGGAGGAAGCAACAAGAAAAGATCTGAGACAAATAATGAAAAGCTAGAATTCTTAATTTTGAATGCTCCACAAGTTCTCACTTTAGCAGAGCAAACTAAAAATCATGACATTGTGCTGTAGTTGTCTTTGTAAGACATAACTTGAGGAAATTAAAATCAGTAGATTCATGCTCAAAATAGAGCATATTTTTTAAAATACACCTTAATATATTTTTAGTTAAAATAAGGTGTTCAGTGCATTTATAGGCCATTTATATTATTTTCATGATTGTCTGCTTTATCTGACTTCTAATAACTTTATGATCTTGTTGTATAAGAGGGCTTCTATGACACTTAGCCTGAGTACTGTCATTTTATAAAACAAGATTAGTAACATCTGTCTGCCTCAGGTGATTAAGGTTAATTAAGGTTGCTTATATAAAAGTGCTAGTACAGTGTGACAGAGAATATGTACTGTATCTATTAAGGTTGACCCTTCCTCTAATTCTTCGCCTACTCTTCCCTTTTCTTTCTTTTATTTCTTCTCTGCCTCTTTACCCCATCATACCTTTCATCCTTTCCAGTGCTCTCATACTGTTATATCTGGGAAACACTAATGTCAAAAGTATAATGTCTACTTTAATTAGTTTTCTACCAGAATGGTTACAATCAGAAGGAGGCACTGATTGGATTAAATCAGAAATGTGGACCTCCATTTAAATTAAATATCACATAAAAAAGCACAGCCATTTATTCATTTCCTAATGATGATTCAATAACTTTAAAAATCATCTAGGGATTTTTTGGTGTTTCCTGATGGATTTAGGGGTGAAGGGTGTATAACACCAATTAGCTTCACTCTTCCTTTTAAAGTGATATGATTTTCAGAGAATAACTTATCCTTATAAATTCAATTTTCTAGCATAAAGTATTGGCTTTTGATAAAGTGTTCAAAATTAACAAGTTGAATTTATACAAAAAAATCAGTATTTACAGCACATTGGTGGTACAATTCATTATGTAGGTTAAAAAAATTGAGGTCCACAAACAACAGCAAATGTTGACAAGGATATGGAGAAAGGGGAACCCTTCTACACTGCTGCTGGGAATGTAAATTAGTTCAACCATTGTGAAAAACAGTATGGAGGTTCCTCAAAAAACTCAAAATAGAAATACCTTTTGACCCAGAATTCCACTCGTAGAAATTGACTCTAAGAATGCAGCAGCCCAGTTTGAAAAAGACATACTCACCCCTATGTTTATTGCAGCACTATGTACAATAGCCAATAAATAGAAGCAACCTGTATCCATCAGTAGATGAACAGATAAAGAAGATGTGGTACATATACACAATGGAATATTAATCAGCCATAAGAAGAAAACAAACCTTACCATTTGCAACAACATGGATGGAGCTAGAGGGTATTATGCTCAGTGAAATAAGCCAGGCGGAGAAAGACAAGTATCAAATGATTTCACTCATCTGTGGAGTATAAGAACAAAGAAAAAACTGAAGGAACAAAACAGCAGCAGACTCACAGAACCCAAGAATGGACTAATAGCTTCGGGACTGGGGAGGATGGGTGGGAAGGGAGGGATAAGGGGGAAAATGGGTCATTATGATTAGCACACATAATGTAGCGGGGACGGGGGGACATGGAAAAGGCAGTATATATAGAGAAGACAAGTAATCATTCTATTGCATTTTACTATGCTGATGGACAGTGATTGTAATGGAGCATGTGGGGGGGACTTGATAATAGGGGGAGTCTAGTAACCATAATGTTTAAGTAATTGTACAGTAATGATATCAAAATAAAAAAATAAAAAATAGGTGAATAAATTGAGGTCCATTAATAATCTTGTGAAGGAAGTTGGTAAGGGGAAGCTGACTTTTAACAAATTTAGCCTAATCAGTATTAAAGCATTTGGTACATATCTTGTTAGAATTGATACATCTAGGAAAAACTCAAACATAGATCAAATGCAAAAAAGTTTATTTGTGGGGTAGTTACATAACTGAAATTTATTTTGTAATAAAATGCTTTGAGTGTCACCAAATATATTTCCAATGCACACAAGAGAGACCTTTACTGAAAATTGACAGAATTCTTTATGCTAAATATCCTAATATTTTATGTGATAAGAGTAAAATATGAATTTTATGACTGATTAAAATGTATATATCTAGCTTACTTCGTTGCATTTAAAAATGTTTCTTATTGTGATAACTTTAGTTCTTTTGAGGAGAAATTCCTGTACAATGATATTATCCTAGGAAGTGAGAGGCCATCAGTTTTAACTTCCAGTTGAGTTTATATTGCATTGTGCCATTAAAAAGCCATTTCCTTTCTGTGATTCTGTGCTTCCTAATAGACAGATATTAGGACATTTGTCTACCTGGCAATATTCTCAGCCAATATTTGTCAGTCTTACTCTCCACAATTACAGTAGAAAGGGATTGGAAAGGAAGGAAATAAGAATAGACCAGTAAGAAAATAAACATGTGTACAACGGAAGAGTTAATGTTTTCACTTTTGTATACTTCTTGCTCATTGCATGTATTTTTTTTTCACATGGTGAAATATCTTAAGGGTAACCACATAAATAGTTTATTCATCTATACACAGAACTGTTTTATCAAGGGCAGCTTTCATCTCTACTTGAGACAAGGAAGTAGAATAAGAATGTAAAATAATTATTTAAATATAGGATTTCTTTAATTTTAAAAAATTATATTCTGTCTTGGAAAGCTTCATGGACAGAAGGATGTGTAGATAAGTGGAAGGGAGGTGAATTATGTTAAATTGGATATACCTTTTGGAACCTTCTCCTTTGGTTTCAAAATTTTAACTACTGATCCCTCATATCCGAAGTCCATGGAAAGGGAAATATTAATGATGGTAATCAGGGTCTAATGCCATTAGTCCCAGGAAATCTTTTGAGTCATAAACACCACTGAGCAGACCAGTGTAATAGCTAATCATGAGTGTTTCAAAGAAAAACAATCGTAGCCAAGATGATAATGTGCCAAAATCTCTCCATGTAAAGACATCTACCATAGTAGTTATTTCTCAAATAGTAGAATGTAAACAAAACAAAACAAGAGCAACAATTACACATAAGCATTCTCTTATGTTGAAGGATTTAGTTCATAGTAAAAAAAACCTGCCAAAATGGTAAGAAAAGAATGTATAGTTTTAGTAAAGTAATGACCATTTAAAGGGAAATAAAAGATTACATAAAAAAATTAGATTGTCTTTCTAGTATAATCCACAGAATCCTGGAAAAGGTCTAGATATTGATATAAAATCCTATAACACTTCTCAAGGTGGTAGATATTTATGCTGAAGTTACTGTAGTACAAAATATGACTTATTTTTCTTTTTTATTTCTTTTGTCAGAATATGATTTAGTTAAATACAGTGAACTTGTAGATTTATATATAGAGATATTCACATAAAAGCTTAAAATATTAAGTTGTCTATATTATAATTACAAATAAACACGCAGAATAATGGTTCAATAATGTAGAAATATAAATGTCAGAAACGTGACAACCTGAGGCACACCTTGAATGCATGGATAAGGGTACAGTGGAGGGCCGTGAAGGTAGATTTCGCTGCAGTCAGTCCGGAGCCTTTGTGACTCTGCCATCTTCAACACTTGCCTTCAGGTTTGCTCTGGACAACACTATCCCAATCAGCCAGCAAGATAAACATGCAGAGAAGGAAGTTTTTAATCATCTAAGTCTGTAAATGACACACATTTCTTCTGTTTACATTCCACTGGCTATCTATCATTCAAATGGCTTCAACAAACAGAGGAAACATCACCAGCTCAATGTGCAGAATTTCTGTGGGATGCATTGTCTTCTTGTTAGGTCAGGTAGGGGCACTTCTTGTCTCAAGACCTGTAAACTAAAAAAGCAAGTCATGTGTACTTTCAAACTCAAAATACAGTTAGCCCTTGAACAACATGGGCTTGAACTGCATGGGTCTATCTATACACAGATTTTTTTCAGTAAGTATATTGGAAACATTTTTGGAGGTTTGCAACAATTGAGAAAAAAAAACATTTCCTTTTCTCTAGCTTACGTTATTGTAAGAACACAGTTTATAGCACAAACAACAAAATATGTGTTGATTGTGTATGTTATCAGTAAGGCTTCTGGTCAACAGTAGGAGTTAAGTTTTTGGGGAATCAAAAATTATATGTGAATGTCAACCTTGTGTTGTTCAAGGGTCAAATATACAACAGTAGATGATGGAAGTATATCTATACAAACTAATTAAATGGCAAAGTGGGAAATGGGAAAGTACTGAAATTTCAAAGATAAAGGAAAGTATGATACTATTTTGTAGGGAAGCATTATGAAGAATCCTACCCTGGCAATGAAGGAAATTCTTTAATTAGAAGCTGAATGTTCTCTTAAGGGAAAAACCTCACTGTTCTCACTGGCTCCAAGTTTGCCCTCTAGGGAGTTATTCCTTATTTATTGGTTTCCATATCCACTTTTGTAGTGAGTATTGAGAATCTAATTTGCTTAGAGGCTACTGCAGCTTTTGTTTCCTCCTTCCTGCTGTTGCAAACTTGGAAGTCCATGGTTTATTTACAACTAAAACAATTAAAAGACATTTTGGGGACTGCTTTCTTGTTCCTTGGCAATGTAATTTCCCTTAATATCATTCTAGACTACTAATGTATTTCCTAGTAGTCAACTCCAACTACTGGAAACTACACCCAAAGTTGTCTCCTAGGCATAGTTTTAAAGTCTTCTTTATTTTTAATATTTCTTGACCCCATTATTTTTCATCCTTTCTCCTTGGTGTAACCACCATGAGGTCAAAACCTTTTTTTAGCCTTATCTTATATTCTTTAGTGTACAAAGTCAGTTGTTTTCTCCAACCTTTTGATGGGCTTAGTCTTTGCTTTACCAATGAGTAATTGTCTCCCTGAGCTCATCTCTATCTTGCAACACCATGCCAAAGGCAGTAAGGAGTAGCCATACTATGAATAGGTGACTTTTCCAACTATTCTACCTAAAGCTATAGGTACATTGACTGATGTACATGTTTTTCCAGGTGGCAGTTTTACAAAATATTTTGCCATTGTATATAACAGGTCCCCAGATTTCCAGCCTATAGCTTCTTTCCCTTTCTTTCTTCTCCTAATCACTGTGACAAGACCACATCTTCTACATTTTTTACAGTAACATTCCAATTTACAGTCTCAAAGCAGACCCTGAATGAAATGGCTAAATAGAAGTATAATTTTGCTCACTAATCCAGGACAGTTCCAGGAGATGTTAGGGGGACCCTTTCATACTAGAAGTTATTCAGATACTCAGCTTATTGGCATCTTTATATCTTAAACATGTGATTTTAGGTCATCATGATTAATAGCATTTCAGTAAGCTGGGAAGGTTAAGAGTATGGAGAGGGATTTTCATGTAAAATTTTCTGGGCCAGACCTGAAAATGACACATAATAATTCCACTCACATTCCATAAAGTAGCATGTAGTCAAATGACCATATCTACAAAGGAAGCTGGTAAATATAGTCTGTGTGCCTAGTAAATAGAGAATGATTTTCATGGAAAGCTATCAGTGTGTATAACAACAATTTTATCAAGTGAAAATTAGAATTATACTAATTTGAGAATGTTTCTAAGGTTATATATAATATATATATTCAAGTAATATTGTGTTTAATAATAACAGTATCTCTATGATTGACTATATTTTATTTTACCACATGTGTTTAAGGCTTTAATCAAGTCCCAGATTAATGAATTCTGCAATGTGTTGTCATATATAATATGTAGGTATTAGATACTTGACTATCAATCACATGTTCCTTTTTGCATTAAATAGGGGGAGGAGTTTGCATTATTCAATGACAGGTCCATAATGAAACATGATCATTATTATATTTTTTTATTAAGGTATCCTTGATATACAATCTTATGAAGGTTTCACATGAGCAACATTGTGATTTCAACATTCACCCATATTATCAATTCCCCCTGCCACACACCCCATTGCAATTACTGTCCTTCAATGTAATAAGATACTATAGAGTCACTACTTGTCTTTTCCATGCTCTACTGCCTCCCCATGACCCACCTACATTATGTGTGCTAATCATAATGCCCCTTAATTCCCTTCTCTCTCTCTGTCCACCCACCCTCCTGAACCCCTCCCGAACCCCTCCCCTTTGGTTACCGCTAGTTCCTTCTTGGAGTCTGTTAGTCTGCTGCTCTTCTTTTCCTTCAGTTTTGATTTGTTGTTATACTCCACAAATGAGGGAAATCGTTTGGTGCTTGTCTTTCTCCTCCTGGCTTATTTCAGTGAGCATAACCCTCTAGCTCCATCCATGTTGTTGCAAATGGTAAGATTTATTTTCTTTTTATGGCTGAATAATATTCATTCATCTACTGATGGACACTTAGGTTGCTTCCACATTCTGGCTATTATAAATAGTGCTGATTAGGTTTATTCCTAGGTATTTTATTATTTTTGATGCAATTGTAAATGGAACTGTTTTCATGATTTCTTTCTGCTAGTTCATCTTTAGTATATAGGAATGCAACAGATTGCTGTGTATTAATTTTGTATCATGCAACTTTGCTGAGAGCAGTTATTGGTTCTAATATTTTTTGGGTGGATTCCTTAGGGTTTTGTGCAATATCATGTCATCTGCAAACAGTGACAGTTTAACTTCTTCCTTACCAATCTAGATGCTTTTTATTTCTTTGTGTTGTCTGATTGCTGTGGCTAAGACCTTTAGTACTATGTTGAATAAAAGTGGTGAGAATAGGCATCCTTGTCTTGTTTCCGACCTTAGGGGAAAAGCTTTCAGCTTTTCACTGTTAAGTATGATGTTGGCAGTGGGTTTGTCATATATGGCCTTTACTATATTGAGGTACTTGCCCTCTAAACCAATTTTGTCAAGAGTTTTTTATCATGAATGGATGTTGAATTTTGTCGAATGCTTTTTCAGCCTCTATTGAGATGATCATATGATTTTTTGTCCTTTTTGTTGATGTGGTGTGTGATATTGATGGATTTTTGAATATTGTACCATCCTTGCACCCCTGGAATAAATCCTACTTGATCATGATGGATTATCTTTTTGATGTATTTTTGAATTTGGTTTGCTAATATTTTGTTGAGGATTTTTGCATCTATGTTCATCAGGGATATTGATCTGTAATGTTCTTTTTCTTTGGTGTCTTTGCCTGGTTTTGGTATTAGAGTGATGCTGGCCTCGTAGAATGAGTTTGGAAGTGTTTCCTCTTCTTTTACTTTTTGGAAAACTTTAAGGAAGACAGGTATTAGATTTTCTCTAAATATTTGATAAAATTCAGCAGTGAAGCCATCTGGTCTGGAATTTTGTATAAGTTACAATCCAGAAGCTGACAGATGTGCAATTCAGTAAGAGCTGATTTTCCAGTTTGATTCTGGGGGCAGGAAAAAGACACCAGATCAAGAAGTCAGGCTGAAGGGGATCCCTCTTAGTCACTTTTTTTGTTCCATTCATTAATCTCTATCACAAAGTAAATATAAGAGTTAACTCTAGTACAAAGAACAATTTCTTCACTTGGAAATATATGATAGTTCAAGTAAAGATTGCATTGTTTAGGGAAAATTTTGTTTATTAATAGTATAAATGTTTGAAGATAATTGTAATTATTAATGAAGTAGCATATTAAATATGCTCAAAAATCAGTTTACTGATCCTAACTAATTCGTATACTAGTGAACAAGTTTTGCTTACTTATTTGTAAACTATTTCCAACAAGAAATTCTATTTCACAGTATTTTATCAGACTTGATGGGGTTGCAACATAAGTTTTTAATTTTGACTTATCTCAACCCTACTCTACCTTTTCCCTTTTCTTAGCTACCTGAGGCTTTGGATGCAAAGATTCAACTCGGTCTGGGAGGGTCACCATGTCTATGGTGGGCTTCAATAGGTGCTGAGTGTTTTATTTATTATTTTTTCAATTATCTTCAGATGGAACTTGAACTCTATAATTTGCCACTAACCCTAATGTATTTCTAATATACTGCCTGACTTAATTCTTTATGTTTGTTGTTTGCCTCCTGCAGACATTTGGATTCTGATTCCTTGCAGAGTAATCCTTAAATAAAAACTCTTAACCACAAACTGACTTTTTGTCAAATAAGTACCCACCTTAGATATTGTGGTTCTTCTTTGTAAATATTTTCCTACTATCATGTTTTCTTATTGTTAAGAAATGTTTTACTACAAAAATCATGTAACAAATTAATGAAAACCATTATAAGCTAGAAATTTAGTAATATTATAACTTGAGATTATTTTAAAATTTCTTATACTCTTCTACTTTGTAAGACAATCTTTTATTGCTGATAAGAATGTATAGCAAATTGCATAAATATTTCAGAAATTTATAAATGCATTTTGGTGTATTTTAAGAACAAATTCTTGTATAAAGAAAAAATGAAAAAGTCTTGGAATTGAAGCCAATTTTCTCTTTTTTTCCTTTGATCAGAGAATTTTTTTTCCTTAGGAACTAAAAATGAACCAAATAAACTGTACAAGATACATATAGTCTCTTAAATAATATAATGGGTTAATTTTTTAGTTCCTAAAAGAGAAAAACATCTCATTAAGGGAGATATTTAGATATGATCCTATATTCTATTGCACATATCATAAATTTATATCATTGTTAATATTCTATGTGTGTGTTACTATATATTATTTATATTTACTGAGCAAAATCAAAATTTGGAAACATTTCTAAAAATATTTAAATCTATAAAAATATTCCTCTAATTTTTACTTGTTCTAAGGCAGAGTAAAAAATGTGGTAGTTTGTAGACTATATTTTAATTTCCTATTATTTCATATCCATTTTTCATGCTTTATATTATAACGTGAAATTTTTCAGTCAGGATAAAGTGGCATGGTGAAGGTATAGATGATATATTTGGATGAAGGTCTTTAATGAATGTGGTATTTATCAAGGTGCAATCCATCAAAAGACTTGCATTGTTATCTCACATTATTTCATTGATTTTTATTTCATGCCTGATTCAAGGTGAGAATTATATTCTTAAAAGAAGTATCTCACTTCTAAACTTTAACTTGATAATGCAATGCTTTTTGTTGATTTGTATTGCTTGGAAAATTTTGCATGTACAAGCTTTATATGCCCTAGTAACTTACAACTTTGAAATAGGGAAGTAAAATTAGCATAACAGTAGATGTTTAAAGGTTTCAGTATATAAACATGATTTTTCTGTTAATTTATTCTTTTTTTTTTCAAAGTTTGTTTTTGAGAGAAAATAAAAAGCCAGAATTTTTTTAAACTGAAGATTTGAAAATCTAACTTGTCAAAATCAACTATGTTGTTGGTGATGATAATAAAAGGGTTTAAAATGGAATACAAGTTTCTCATATAGTTTAAGAACGATTAGACAGGTTTACCAAAGTTTCTATCTCCATATTAACAGAATTGTTTAAACACACAGAAACATACACAAAACTATGAATAACAAGGTGCCTACACCTAAAATGTAAAATAGAAAATTAAGACAATTTTCTAGGTAATGTAACCTTAAATACAACCTTGACTGTCTGGAGAATTGTCTCAGTTTTCCACTTCACTTTATATGTGAGACTCTCAAATAGCAGCCTTAGAAGGAAAACCTGCCACAGAGTTTGCAATTTTTGTGAGGTCAGACTGTGAAATTCCCACCTTATAAGGTAAATCACGTACACGAAACAATTGCTCTTTAGAATTCCTCAACACCTCGCCCATTGTTTGTATGTAAATGCAGATTGATTATTAATGAAAATGGCATCTATTCTGCCATACTAGTTTGAAAAGGAATGATTGAATACAACATACTGGTGTTTGGTTCTGGAGTATTTTTCTCTCCCCTTACTAGGCCTTATTTGTGTCTTCATCCTCAGTTCCTTGAATAATTTGAATACATACTCACTTAAAGAAATAACATTTTAAAAGATGAATACATCCGGTGAAGAGAAGAAAAAAATCACATGTTTAAGACCAGGTTATAAGGCATTAATACCACCAGGTCTTGCTGATACTAACTAAATTGTATTTCTCAGCCTCTGTCAATCAACTATAGGAGATAGGGTTAAGACCTTTGTGAAGATTTTAGTAATGAAAATAGATGGCCACACACTCAAATAGACTGAATTGATTGGTAATCATTTTAAGATCAAACATACCTACCATTTCATATAATGGAAACTAGACTGGGTATTCAAATATTTCAAGATTGAACTTAATAATAGTAAAAATGAAGACAATAATAAAATAACAAGGGAGCCAATATGCATCATTTATATTAATTATCATAAGACAGACTATCCTTGTTGCTGTTGTTGATTTTGATTGCTTTTAGTTTGCTAACCACATCAGTCATATTTTAATATATTCATGGATATTTAAAAGTCACTTTGTAACAATGAATCAAGAGAACAAATGATAATAAGCAGAAAGTTAATCAATTTACTGATCTCAAACCTACCTGTTCAGCAGTTTCTATTGAGATAGCAGCTCTTTGATTGTAAGACACACCAAGAAAATCTACTTCAAAACTGTTTTTATAACCCTCATTTTTCTGTCTCAACATCCATACACAGACAACAGAAACTACAAAGTCTAAATAGTTTCACATCTCTAATTTTGAGTAAAACATAATATAGTTCTTGTTTTCTAATCACAAAAATAATAGATATACATTGTAGAAAATTCTGAACATTAGAGAAAACAAAGAAATATCCACTATCTAGAGACAGTCACTTTTAATATTAAAATAATAAATGCACAGAAACATATAAACACATATATGTATTAAAATTGATATTGTAATGCATGACTGATTTGAAAATATATATAATTTTATTACTTGAAAATATATATGGTTTTGTTGCCGGGCAGCTGAATCTGGAAGGTCTCTCCCTATACACCAGGTGAAACCTCAACCTGGGCAGGGGAGGATTGTTGAATTTGAATGAGAAAGAATTCTTAAGCAGGTCAGATGAGTGTAGTTAAGAAAGGAATTCATTTGAGCAAGAGTAAAAATTAATGACAGAGGCTTTTCAGGCAGCTGAGAGCAGAAAAATGCAGAGGTGCAGAGGGAAAGTTTGCTGAAGATTTTCTTGGTATAGGGCAGATTCCCTTGCCATCTCTTAAAGCCAGGGTCACTTGGCATCCTGTGTCCACTTGGATCCGCACTGTGTGGGGACTAGCTCCTACCATCCCGGGATTTGGAGTAGCCTCGGAGCACAGGATGGAGTGAGATTATGTTCTGAGAACTTCCTAAATAAAGGAGATTATCAGGCAGGCTCCTGCAGCTACAGTTCCGTCTGGGTCACCCAGGCAAAAGGTACTTGCAGGCCCAAATCTGAGCTCTCGGCAGCCCCTCCCTACTTATCAGGGGTAAAATGGAGACTTGGAAATATAATGAAATAGCAAAGAAACAAAGACACTTAACAGTGGAAGAGCGCAGAGAGATAAAAGGCAATTAAGTTGAGCAGTGAGAAAGCTTTATTTAAAGTTATGCACTTAAAAACTGTGGGCATCCTCAGAGAGGAGGCATGCTAAAAGGTTGGTGGTTCCTTCTTTTAAGGATTTTTCAAGGGCTAAGGGGTATAAACTTGTAAAGTGGTCTCAAAATTCTTACCTCCAATGAGAGACAATAAATCTGTTCTCTTCTGTTATCAGTCTTCCAGGTAATACTGCAAAATTTACACAAGAAATTTACTGATCCAGTACCTCCACAGGATAGCAGCTTCCCTTTGGGAACATATTGATCAAGACCACCCGCCCTGCCACTAAAGTGGGTTGAGTTATTGTCTGTTTTCTAATGAATATGTTAGGGATCTTATTTCCTAATTTCTTGGTTTTTAAAATGGAATATTAGCTTTAAGATGGAATCCTTCCTGTTCTTAGTATATTGTTTATATCTCAGCTTTCTTAGAAAATTAATAATGATGTTTCTCTGCCCTCCATCAGTTTGATCCTAATTAAGATGGGTAAAAGAGACTGCTTTTACCCTCCCATCTTTCTTCTTATTCCAAATTTATTTTTGGATTAAAAAATATTTATATTGGGGTACATACAATAAAATGTACAAATCTTAGTGTACAAACTTATGAATTTTGACTTATATATACATCGATCCTACCCTGTCATCTTAAACAACTAAAAACCATAAAGAACACGTTTCCTTTGTGATTCAAAAGTAGAGCATTTCTATGAAACTTTCATAAAATAAAATTGTGTAAAGCTAAGAAGCAATTGCCATTAATTTATATGGAAAATATTTTTAGTATTCTCAGACCCCAAAAGAACATCTATTAGGATTTCTGATACTTTAGGACACATCTTGCTAACTGATGCACAAAACAAATCAAGATAAAGCATGGACACTCACAGTTTGAAATTACGGAGGCTTGATGCTGAGATGCTGAGTGTAGTTCCTGGGGAAGGAGCTTGGTGGTGCCATTTTCGCTGCTCAGGTTACATGCTGCTTCTGTAATGGCTTGCGACAAAACAAATCTGAATGCTATTTTCACTTTTCATCTTTTTTCATAAAAGCACAGATCCTCTTTGGATTTTTTTTTGGTTAGTGAAAACAGGAACTAATGCAGATCTTTTGTAAAAGTAAAGAGGCTTAACCTGAACTTTTGAAAGTGGGGTATACCTGTATCTGAAACAATGGCATTCAAGATATGGGTCTTCATGTGATGAAGCACAGCAGTCTTTAACAGACAAAAAACAAACAAGGCCCTGAGACTGACTCAACTAATGCCTGGAGAAAGGTTCCAGGTTGTGGTACAAGGAGAGGGAAGGAACCCAGTCAGGCAGGGCCTAGCAGCCTCTTTGAGTTCAATAACTAGATCCGGGTTCTAGAGAGGCCAAGCCTACTAGAATTTGAAGACCACAGGACCAGAGAGGAGAGAGCTGCACATAGGGGAGAACTCTGGGGATCTACTGAGACTCTCCTTTGAATATGCACTTGAGAACTATCCAAGTCATTTGAAAAGGTTAGAGGAAACTACTCACAGTGTTGTTCCACTCTAGAGCTGGAAATACACAGCCCAAATGAAAGTCCTCACAATTTTTGGGGAATTGGTTTAGAGCGCCACAGAAATTGGCAAAAATTAGCCCTAGATTATTTGGTCTTACCAAAAAATTTAAAAAGCAAGACCCAAAAGGAACAAACTGTTTTCAAGAAATGATCACGTCCCAGAACAAAACTGAAGAATATAGAACAGAAAAATATCCAGGGCACAAGATAAAGTACACAATGCTTGGAACTGAATAAAATTACCCAGGATGAAAAAAACACATAATGAGGAGGAAAAAAATCAGTGAAAATAATCATGTTTTTAGGACTATACTCCCTGTAGTTAAAAGGCCTAGAGAAAAAGTTACACATATTAGGTGAAGATAGGAAATATGTAAAATATGACCACATGGGACATTTATAGATGTAAACTTTAATGTCAGATGAAAATCATGGTAGATGGCATTATCAGCAGATTCAACAGTGCAGAAGAAAAGATTACTGCACCTGAAGACATAGCAATAGAAACTATTCAAAATGAAGCACAGACAGAAAAAGACTGCAGAAAATTAACAATCAATGAATTACGGAAATAATTTCAAGAGGCCAAATAAATGTGTAATCCCTGAAGAAGAGGAGAAAAAGGGGAAACTCAATTTTTGAAGAAATAATATTTTAAGACATTGTATATTGGATGGAAATGGTAACCCCACAGATCCAAGACATTAAACAGAAAACCCTAAACACTAGTAATATGCAAAAAAAAAAAAACTACAAAAAGACACATCATAATCACATGGCTTAAAACAAGTTATAAAGAGAAACTCTTAAAAGAAGCCAGAGAAAAGACACATTGTGTACCTACAGAACCAAAGGATGGCAGCACCTTTTTCACTGGAAACAATTCAAGTGAGAAGACAATAGAATAACATCTTTAAAGGACTGAAAGAAAAAAAAATCTGTCAACCGAGAATAGGAAACCAGGTAAAAGTGTCTTTCAAAAAAGAAGGGGAAATAATGAATTTTTCAGACATACAATAGTTGGAATTCATCATCAGAAGTCCTACAATACAAGAAATACTAAAATAAGTCCTTCAAGCAGATACATAACAGTACAAAATGGAAACCCGAATACACACAAAGGAATAAAGAGCCCTAGAAATGGTAATACCATTTGTAAATATAAGACTATATTTCTTATGACTTAATTCACTGTGGAAGATAATTGAATCTTGAATGTAAAAATAATAGCAAGGTATTGAGTTTATAGCATGTGTAGAAATAAAATGTATGACAACAATAGCTTAAAATCCAGAAGTACAGAAACTGAAGTATACTGTTGTAAAGTTCTTATATAATGTGTGAAATAATTTACTATCATTTAGAGTAGACATTGATAAAGTAAAACCAATAAATCCTAAAGCAATATCAAAAGAGCAAAAGCAAAAGCAGAATAATAGCTAATACAAAGGATCTGTAACAGGTTAATAAAACAAAAACTGTTAATTTAATAATAAGATTATTTGTTTCTTGATTCTTCCAGGTTCTGGTAACTGTATCCCTCCAGTCTCTGTCTCACTTAATCACACATGCAAGGTGTTTGTCTCATAGGATTATGTCCATAGGCTCTAGGGACTAGGGTGTGGACATCTTTTGGCACCCATTTATCATTTTACCACAGCATCCTTCTCTCACAATTGACCCCAAGGGAAAGGCTTCAAGTATTTACCATTTTGTATGATATTTGCTATGTATGTGCATTTTAAGTCTCTATTTTTATAATTATAAATTTCCTTCTATTTCCAGTTTGCAAAAGGTTTTATCTGAGTGGGATTTGAATTCTTCAAACAATTTCCTCCATCTGTTTAGACAACCACATGATTTTTCTCTTTTAATGTAATTTTGTGCTGAATTACAATGTTTGATTTTTAAATGTTAAACCACCATTATCATTCTTGCAATGAATCCTCAAAAATACAGGATTTTGAGAAGAGCCTGGATTATCTGAGTGGACCTTAAATGGAATAGTAAATTATTCATGAGAGGCAGATGTAGATATCATTCAGAAGAGGAGGATGTGATGAGATCACAGAGGCAGAGACTAGAGCGAGGCAGTCACCAGAACTTGGAAGAATCAAGCAGTAGTTTCTCCTGTAGAACCTCAGGAGGTTTGCAGTCCTGTTGACACCTTGATTTCAGACACCTTTATTTCAGCCTAGTGAACTTGATTTGGCCTCTGGTGTCTGAAATTTATAAGAATAAATTTCTGTTGTCTTTAACCAATAGATTTGTGTAACTTGTTAGAGCATGCTGGCCCAGGTATGCTGTCAAAAGGCAAATTTCTCAGAGCAACAAGAACGCAAGCCCCAACATACAAACATTTTCAAGTATGCTTTTGTCACATTTGTTACCAATGTCACATTGTAACCAAAGTTATTCACATGGTCATGCCTGGAGTCAGTGAGGACACAGGGATGGACAAATTGAGGCTATTACTGCAATCAATTTACTACAGAAGAATTGGGTATTCAGATCAATTTACAGTAACCTTTGCTTCTCTGTTCACTTTAAAGAAATGACAAAATAGTTGGTGTATTTGCAAAATGGTATGCAAGAAAGATAAATTGGCAGTGCATTTGTCAAATATATCAGTGAATAAATGTTTGTTGTTTTAACTATTTAAAGTTAAAAATATGTAAGTGTTCATACTGTGCTAGTCCCCCAAACTGTGTCATGTAACCAATCTAAACATATAAATATGGCCAGAATGAATGCAGGTCATATATTCTATTCTGAAGGTAGGAGTAGAGCACCTCTCAAAAGCACATGTAGCTAGAAAGTAGAGAAGGGATATTTTCTTAAGAAATGTTTAAGATGATATGACTGAACATAGAGTGAGTAGTACCTGGGTAGTAAAATCAACAGATACCTACTAAAAGTAATTTATAAATAGAAGGCTGAAGATATAACTTAAAGACACTTGCATTGGGGAGAATGATGGCAGTGTAAAGAGGAGAAAAATCAAATAAATGTTATTCTTTCCTATATTATTATTTACCTTAGATTCTGGAGCTCAATATTTTTATAAAATAGGCAACATACTAATTTTATTACAGCAGGTGTCAATTCTAATAACTTTCCATATGGTTATCATTTCTTTTTAATTATACTCTGCTCTTTATTCTTTTGTCTATTTTCCATTTCATTTCTGTCATATATTTGATATTTGCCTTAATATGTGGGCACAAATGACTCACTGAGATTTTTAAGTCCAGAAATAAGCCACATAGTATTTTTTATACAAAGAGAAAAAGGTTTTCCATGAATAAGGCCTAGCGGAAGAATCCTCCTTCCAAGTTTTGTTATCTGTTTTTGAAAATCCTTTGTAAAAATCTACAACTTGTTAAGATTCCTTTAACAGACACACACTATGACTGTCCTGAATATTTCTTTTGATAACATTAGAAATAGAATTACATTTATAGACAATTATATTGTAGTCTGAAAGCAAAACTTTTCCAGCGGTAATTATTTTTATGTTCCATTTCCATTACCCATTATCTCATGTACCTAGTCAAATGGAACTGGGTAAAATTTGTTTGTGTAGAAATGAATAAACTTAATCTGTATACTGTATATTGCATATCCTAATTACAATAATTAAAAAACAAGAAGAGGAATTCAAAAGAATAATTTAAGTGTTTTTAGAATTTGTGGCAAATACATTGAATGTATAGATTGAAAATTCTTACCTGTAAAGCTTTATGCAAGATACAGAGAACTGTAGATCTGGGATGAAAACATACAAATGTATGTTAGATAGACAAGAAGTAACTTAAATATCACAAAAAAAAGATATCTGATTTCACAAAGAATGTTTGGTCTGAACTGCATTACACATACACACACCCTTTTAGTTTATTTAATTCAGTGGGGATTTATTATCATCTACCATATACTGGGTGCTCTGCTGTGTAAATAAACATAAAACAGACTAAAGAAATTCATGACTGCTTTGACTGTTTATTAATTTGAGATCTTGACTGGATCAAGATATAATTTTAAATAATGAGTAAATGGAAACAACTTTACTGATTAATAAAATTATTATAGAGCTAGTTATGACTTCTCATAGCATATACTGTAACTTTGTGTGAATTAGAAATTAGATATTTTACTATGAACATTTTACCCTGGTAAGAGACGGTGAGTTGAGTATTGGCTAGATTTCAGTCCCCTTTCCCTACTGCCTGTCCATACACACATATCACCTTCATACCAAGCAGGTGGTCTTTTGTAAGGTAAAATTTATATACCTAGATGTTGTAGTCCTGGAGCTAGTTAACCCAGGTTCCACCAACCCAGCATTCTGTGAACATCCTGAAATTAACATTCAATTTACATGATATAATGTACATGTACATTCTTATGGAAAAGAACCAAAGCATTAATCAGATTTCAGGGCAGCACATTGTCCCACAAAAAATTAGAAACTAACAGATTATAGGATCAAGCAATTCCATTTTTAAAAGCACAGTTTAGTATTTTACTAAGATGGTTGTATTCAAATTGTTTTGTTCTGGTGATAATGGCCTAGTTAAAGTAATAAATGCTTAAAGGCAGTCATAGTGTGTGTCTGTTAAAGGAAACTTAACAAGTTGTAGATATACAAAGGATTTTCAAAAACAGATAACAAAACTTGGAAGGAGGATTCTTCTGCTAGGCCTTATAAATAGAAATTCTATAACAAACCCAAAAGAGACTAGAAGACTGGAAAGAAAATAGCTTATTAATGAAGGACACAGCCTCTGGGCTGGGTTCATTTGGCTAGGCTCTATCCAAATTTATTTTGAATGAAAAAATAGATATTAATCATTTAATATTTTATTAAAAAGATAGCAAATGGATGCTTGTTTCAGCGAAATTTATTCACAAAATGTACATCTCTAGTCACTTTATATAATGTTCATTTAAATTCTCTACATAGAAATACAACTAATATTTTAAATGGTGTTCTTCAGATAAGCGACAACAGTAGATGTCTGGTTTTGTCAGTAATTGTTTCACTTAATAGGTATATATAATATTAAGGACTGTTTTAAAAAGTGCTTTTCACTTAACAGGAATAGAGCTGTTGAACTTCTCATCTGCAAATCTTTTCCTATAAGCACATAGTAAAAAAAGTGACTTATTTTTGTACATTCTTGAATTTGACACTTTTTGGGAGTGAATAGGGGGCTTTTTTTCCTCTCAGACCCACTTGGCTTTGCATATTCAAAAAAAAGTTTAATAAAAAAACAGTGCAAGTGATTTTGAATGATTTTGACCTTAACTCAAGTCTTTCCTAAGACTTGCAATCCTGTTTTCTTTTGTTCTTTTGACAGATGTAAAGGATTCTGCATTGTAGACTGCATGATTCGCTGTGATTGACTTAGGCAGGGTGTGAATAAGCACTGCAAAGCAGAGGAGCAACGTTGAGCTTTCAAAGTGACAGACTGGTCACAGAGTGATTGAAGAGGTGTGTGTCCTAGGATGTATGTGACGGGCTTGGGGAGAAGAAAGGAGGGGCAGGGGGAAGGAAAGCATCACTTGCATTCATGCTAGCTACTTCTTTTCCACGTACTTTCTTGCTACAGTGTAAGTAGAAACATAATTTAATCTGGTTCAGTTTTCTTTTCATGCAGAAAATAGAAGTCATGTGAATATATATGACACTTTATACATAAGACAAATAAATATATATATATATACATACATGTAAGCCTATAAAAAGATGCTCAAGATTATTAATCATTAAGGAAACGCAAGTAAAATTCACTATTAGACTCCACTACACACTTACTAGATGGGAGGCAACTGAAGAATAACTACACCAAGTCTTAGTCAGTCTTGGCTACTGTAACAAAGTGCTGCAGACTGAATGGTATATGAAAAATAGAAGTTTATTTCTCACAGTTCTGGAGTCTGGAAGTCTGAACTCAGGGTGCCAACATGGTGAGGCCTCTCTTCAGGTTGCAGGCTGCCAAATTCTTGTATCCTCACGTGATAGAAAGAGGACAGGGAGCTCTCTGAGTTCTCTTTAATAAGGATGCTAATTCCATTCATAAGGGTTCCACCCTGATCTAATCACCTCCCAAGCCCCACCTCCTAATATCATCATATTGTGGGGAAGGTTTTCAAAATATGAATTGTAGGAAGGGCATAAAAATTCAGTGCATTATACCAACAACTTGTGAATATCTGGAGGAAATGGACCTCATACATTTCTGGTGGGACTGTAAGTGGTACAGTTGTAAATATGACGTACCATTTATTTAATGGTAAAAACACAGTGTGACAATTTCTTAAATAAAAGTAAGCCTACTGTATGAGCCAGTTATTCTAATCCTGGGTATTTAACCCCAAAAAAAGATATCATATGTTCGAACAAATATTTACATACAAGTTTATAGCTGTTTCTTTGTGTTAGCCAGAATTCGGAAAATCAATGGGTAAATGAGTAAATAAATGGTGGCATATCCGTTCAGTGAAATCTACTCAGCAATAAAAAGAAATGAAAGACTGATTCACACAACAGCATGGATGAATCTGCAAATTGTGATGACTGAAAGAAATCAGACTGAAAAGAGTGTATAATCTTTCATGCCATTTCTATAAAATACAACTTATTTATATTGCATTTCTGTAGCATATGTAATATATATATATATATATATATATATATATATATATATACACATATACACAGAGAGAGAGAGAGAGAGAAACTAATTTATAATGACAGAAAGCAAATTAATAGTTTCCTGTGAAGGTGACGTGGAGACAGATGAGATGGGCATTACAAAAGACCATGAGAGAACATTTGGTAGTAATAGATCTGTTTATTATCTTAATTATGCTGGTTATTTTATGGAAATATACATATGTCAAAACATATCAAATCGTATAAATATGTACAGTTTATTAGTATATCAGTTATACCTCTAAAATAAGTAAATTTATAAAATTTGGTAAAATGTAATAAAGTTATATTGTGTTTTTATAAATAATGGTAGTATGGAAAATTTTTGAAGACAAGAAGGAACACAAGAAGGCCAGCTATGTAGGATGATATCTTCCAAACCTGAAATCCATTTGGTGGTGACAGTGCTTATGATTCAACAGATACTGAGTCACTTTCCCTAAATTCCATCTCAGTATTTGTGGTATGAGGATTTGGAATCTGTGGGGTCCTGGTGACTCATGATTAGACAGATTTTTAAATCTCTCATGCAGATAACATGCTCTTCTTAATTAGAAAATAGTCAGAACTTCAAGGTCAGAGGGTCGACTGGACTAAGTAATTCATTGGGATCCTCCCTGTTTTGGTGATTCTCTCTCTGAGCAGCTCTAACTTTCTAAAATTTTAGGTATTCTTTAGGTGAAAATGAAAGTCAAAACCATACAGGAAAAATAATTCTGAAAATAAGCCAAATCATACAACAAATTTCCTATTCAAACTTTTCTGACTCTGTGCTGTCATAAGCTTCATATCATTCTTATGGTTGTCTTCGGATGGATACCTACTTTCCAGCTAAAAAGGGTCTGCAACCCTTAGAGTCAGGATCTTTCTTCCTATATCCTGATATATCTCTACTATAAACTATAGCTTTCAATGGTAAATTATATAAGAAAACCTTGAAATGCAATTCTTAGTCAAAATTCCCACTGCAAAAATGCATATTTGTAAATAAAATTGTGAGATGTGAATGAAAGAAGAGTTATTCAGTCAATAAACATATTTTTGATTATCACCAACTATGTTGAGACAGGTATTTGGGGTGTGAATACCAGTAAGAATAACATAAACAGCCTGCTGTAAGAGGGAAGATTCTAGGGGAAGCTGATAAATCTGAAGTTTAAGTAGGCATGCCATGTGATTCTGATTCTCCAGATGAGAAAAATTAACTTAGGATATTCAGAATAGAAGTCCGCTATATAGAGATACCTCTTAGATAACTTGACACTTCATGGAATTTTCTCAGAAAGCCTGAGTGGGAAGGATTAAGACATTTTCTTTTTCCCTGATAGCAAACTATGAACTCAGTATCATCATCACAGAATGCTCACCTTATGTAAATACAATATACTCCAGTGACTTGCCAACTAGATAAAACTCTCTCTTAATTCATAGTGTACATGTCATAGTGATTCTTCATTTTGTTAAAAATATTTTAGCAACTTTGCTGCTTTACCCAAAAAAATACTTTTCAGTTTGCCCTAATTTTTAAAGCTCTATTTTTCTCATACATTTTCTTTGCAGCCTAATGTGTAGATCTTAAATGTATATACCTCTTTTTATTTTAATTTTTCAAAAGTCAGTGTTTTCCTCTGGACAACAAGTCCTTTTGGTGACATCTGTAGTAAAATGTGTTTTCCATTTTTATTATGTTTGCTTGTTTACTTATTATTGAATTTTACATTTTATTTACATATTCTGGAAACAAGTGTTTTAACAGATATTTAATTTTTAAAAGTATTTCCCCCCAATCTGTGCTCTTTTTATTCTCTCAGCAGTGTCTTTAGTAGAGCAAACATTAAAATTTTATGAAGTAATCTTTCAAACTTCTTTTACATATCATGTTTTGGTATTGTAGTTAAGACATCTTTACCTAACAAAAGTTCAAAAAGAACTTCTAATATTTTCTTATTCAAGTTTTATAGTTTTGGGTTTCATATTTAGTACTATGACATGTTTTGAATTATTTTTTCTTGATGGTGTAAAGAATGAATCAAAGTATATGTGTTTGTTTAGCACATGAATATCCGATTGTTTCAACGTCATTGGATAAAAATATTATTATTTCTTCAGTAAATAACCTTTGTACCTTTGTAAAAAATCTATTTTACATTTCAGTTTATGAGATGGTCTATTTCTGAACTCTCTGTGTTGTTCCCTTGATCTATTTGTATTTTGATAGTTATATGCAGTTGAAAATTGTAGCTTTAAAAATAACTCTTAAAATCAAGCTTTGTTGATTAATCAACTTTGTTCTTTTTAAAGTTGTTCTGGCTATTTAATTCATCATCATATTTTAGAATCAGCTTATCAGTTTCTACTTGTAGGAATCTTTATTATAGTGGAATTGAAACTAGATCAATTTGGGGAGACGGTTGTCTTAACCATGTCGAGACTCCTAGCCAATGCACAAGATAGACATTTCCCTTTATTTAGGTCTTCTTTCATTTCTCTCAGAAGTGTTCTGTAATTTTCAAATAAGTATTGCATTTTTTGTCAGATCCTTCCCTAATTACTTCATATTATTTCATACTGTTTTGTTCAGTTTTTACTTCCCATTTAACATTTTAAAAATGTTAACTTCTAATTGTTGGGACATAGCAAGCAATGCACTCTTGTATATTGATTAATCTTATATCCTACAACCTTGGTAAACTCATATATTAGTTCCCATATCTTTTACTTTTGTATACCTCATGGAATTTTCTTTATAGAAAAACTGAAAAATATGTGAAAAAGGATGTTTTGCATGTTCTTTTCAAACTGCATGACTTTTATTTCCTTTTCTTTATGTATAGCACTGGCTGGATACTCCAGTACAATGTTAAAAAATAACGGGCAAGTGTAGCTGCCTTGTTTTGTTCCTAATCTTAGAGTGAGATCATTCAGTTTCTCAAAATTAAATATGTTGTTAGTTGCACGGTTTTTTGTAGGTGCCTTTCATCAGGCCAAAGATGCTGCCTTGTGCTACTGATTTGCAGAATTTTTAACACGAATGAATGTGGGATTTTGTCAAGTGTTTATTCTCTATTGAGATGAATCCTATGGTCATTCTTTTTTAGTTGGTAAATGTGGTAGTTAGATTGATTTACGTTTGAGTCAACTTTCATTCCTAGACTAAATCCTACTTGGTCATTATATATTAGCCTTTTTATATGTTGTTGAATTTGATTTGCTAACATTTTGTTAAGAATATTTGTGCCGGTGTTTATAAGTGTTGGCCTGAAGGTTTCTTTTAAAGTCCCTTTCTTGATTGGTACAAAGGTGATGCTGGCCTCATAGAATGTGTTGGGAAGCATTTGCTTCTGTTTAATTTTCTGGAAGAAATTGTATAGAAGTGGTATTTATTATTTACATATGTGATAAAATTCACCACTGAAGTTATCTTGCTCAGTAGTTTTCTTCATGGGAAAGTTTTACTTTATAAATTTAATTCTTCAGTGCATAAAAGGCTGTTCAGATTAATTGTTCTTTTTGAGTGGACTTTAGCAGTAATGTCTTTGAAAGAATTTCCCCTTTTCACCTCAGTTGTTGAATATTGGCATAATGGTCACAATATCACCTGCTTTTTCAGCCTCAAAGTCATCTTTCTAGAATCTGTCATTCTGGATCTGAGATGGACAAACCTGTTTCTGCTTTGCCAGTTGGTCTTTCTTTTAGGCTCTGCCAGTAGAGGGCACTAGAAAGAGACTACACCACTGCTGGGAGAATTCAGGACACTGATGCCAACTGCCTGGTGCATGCTTCTCAGAGGTCTGCATGCTAGACCCACAAGGCATCTCTCTGATCTCAGGGACACCATTCCCAGGTTCTTTCTCAAATATCTGTATTTCAATTCCAAAGTACCCTTCCTCTAAAGCTCTAAGTCTTAATAGTTTTGAACCCTTCTTTTTGTTCTTCCAGCCACAGGGCTGTTGCTGCTTCGTGCTCTTGCTGCCTCATGTTCCCAGTTTTCCTTTGCAGTTCAATACCTAGTTAACAATTATTTATATTAAATTTATTTGTTAAGACAACTGATACTGTTTCTGCTTTCTGCCTAAACCCTTTGTATCAAATAAGTAGACATTTATTTCTACTTTATTGAAATTCTCACATTCCTTTTAATTTCATTATAGTTAAATGGGTTACAGAAAAAAAATCTAAGCATATTTAAAATACATCTGGACTTCACATATGAGTGCAAGAAAATAACTGGTTTTGTATTTTTCGAACTTTTGCTTCTAATATGACACATAACGTAATCTATAAAAAAGACAAAAAATGTGAGTAAAAAATGGTTGTGCACCCTTATTTTATTAGTCTGCATAAAGTACAAGCTAGACAACAGACATATTTTAATGCCTTACACATTAGAAATCAGGATTGTATTAAATCAGACATCCAAATTATCCATGAGGTTTGCTTTGAGAAATATGACATGATGAGAAGAAGGAACCACAAATGAGATATAGTCTGATTGCCTCAGATTTCCTGGTGATGCCCATGAATTTGCTTATATATGTGGGATTTTAAAATAAATTTTTTCATTCATTGTCTCTGTTAGCAATTTGGAATTTTATAAAATATAAAGGTAGCTTTATAACATTTTATTGCCTGGTCAATTATTATATAATACTCTTCATGAAAGTCCAAGTGTGGAATTATCTGGTGTAGTAAATTTAGTAAATCTATAACTATACTATAACTATATATATATATTTTTTCCTTTCTAGAGATCATAATTCCCTCTTATTTTACTCTTAATTTTCTGAGTACACTTGGACAAATCATGTTACATCAAGTCAGATGTACTGGATAATTTATTTCCTTCTCATTAAGGGGATTTTTAAAATGTTACACTGAAACCTATAACCTCAAAAGGATCTGCAACTACCTCCATCTCAACAAGAGATGCATTGGCTGAACATTGCAGGTTAACTTTGGGGGGTCACCACAGCTACTTGAAGGAAATCTATATAGGAATGAGATCAGATTGGAGACTGCTTTAGATTATCTGCTACAAACCCTAAGCTAAAAATTAAGGCTGAATATTGTATGTGCTGATTCATCACCTCAGCAGAGAAGAAATTATACACATTTATATTTTATATCTCCTAATCCTTTAATTTTATCACCTTCCATCTGAAGACCTGTAATGTTTGTGTGACTATGAGAAAGGTATATACTTGTTTTTTTGTTTGTTTTATTAAGGTATGTCTTTCCATCTATTCAATTCTTCAACACATTCTCTCAGCAACTTTTTGTAGTTCTCAGGATGCAGGTAACACCACGTTCTGCTAGATGTATTCCTAAACATTTCATGTTTTTCTTTAAGTGGTTCCATGTTATGTTACCCAATCTCTCCCTTTTTTTATTAAGGTATCATTGATATACACTCTTCTGATGGTTTCACAAGAAAAACAATGTGTTTATTGTATTCACCCTTATTATTGAGTCTCCCCCATACCCTAGTGCAGTCATTGTCCATCAGTGTAGCAAGATGCCACAGAGTCCCTATTTATCTTCTCTAGCTACACTGTCTTCCCCGTGACCCCACACATACCATGTGCACTAGTCATGATACCCACCAATCCCCTTCTCCCTCCCTCCCCACCACCCTTCCCCACCCCTCTCCTTTGGTAACCACTAGTCCTTTCTCAGAGTCTGTGAGTCTGCTGCTGTTTTGTTCCTTCAGTTTTGCTTCGTTGTTATACTCCACAAATGAGGGAAATCATTTGGTATTTGTCTTTCTCTGCTTGACTTATTTCACTGAGTATAATACTCTGTGGCTCCATCCATATTGTTGCAAATGGTAGAACTTGTTTCTTTCTTATGGCTGAATAGTATTCCATTGTGTATATGTACTGCATCTTCTTTAGCCATTCAACTACTGATGGACGGTTAAGTTGCTTCCATATCTTGGCTATTGTAAACAGTGCTGCGATAAACATAGGGGTGCACATGTCTTTTTGAATCTGAGAAGTTGTTTTCTTTGGGTAAATTCCTTGGAGTGGAGTTCCTGGGTCAAATGGTATTTCTATTTTTAGTTTTTTGAGGAACCTCCATATTGCTTTCCACAATGGTTGAACTAGTTTACATTCCCACCAACAGTGTAGGAGGGTTCCCTGAGAAAGGTATGTACTTGTTGAAAACCTTTATAAAGGAAATGTTTGCAGGAGCAGTGGTTCTACTTCTGCTCTGGTGGTAGAACTCCTTTAATAAGGCAACCTTCAGGGAGGTGGAAAATCTGTGAGTGTGTTTCTACTTTTCATATAATTTTACTTATTTCATTTTATTTTGTTTAATATGGACACACAGAGAGAGGAAAGAAAACAAAACTTATATTTAGTTTTCCTCTCAAGTGGAATGGCAAAAAGATTCAGTCAAAGATTTGTTCAAGGATTGCAAAATAATTAAAAAAACATAAGCTACCCTTAAGGTAGGAAAAATACACCTGTTCTTGGCTTCTGTGAATACATTATTTTATGTAGGATAAACTGTGTAATGTTCTCAGAGAGAAAATTAATAAAGAGTATCACCCTTAGGGCTAAACATCTGCAGCCTTCACAAAAAAGTTCTATTTTTCTTTGTGAGTACTCTTAAAAATAGCCATCAGACCTTTTAGTCCATAGGCAAGTAATTTCACCACATTTGATTAAAATGAAGAGTGGCTAAAAGAGAACTGAAGCAGAATTATTAATATTGTTAATATGTATCAAGATATGATTCCTACATGCCCATCTTGTAAAATAGAATAGGCATAACCATGCTAACTTATCATTGTAATCAAAGCATGAAATCAACCAAGGTTGTCAGCTCCAAATCTATCAATAACTAAGAGTAATTGTTCCTATATATCACCACGAAACTAAAACAATGATTAATTTCCTAATAATTAAAAATGTCAAGCCAATTTCTTATTTTTAATGGGACAAAACAAATTTTTAAGTTAGCTGAGATTGTATTTCTACCTATTCTTGATATAGTGTTAATGATAGAGGGTTACATTTTGCTCATTTCGACCATTATAAAATTTTCCATTTAATCACACACTAGTGAATCTTAAATAAACTCTATGTTATAGTTAATAAAATCTTAACAATGACTTTGTTTAGTGCTTTCAAGTTTCATTAGGAAATATTTAAAATGAACAGAAGCAATTCGCATACATTGGTAGTTATTGAAACATGTTCCATACACATTACAGAAATCTTTCCGTAGAGAACATTGTAAAAATTCTTTGCCAGAAGTTGTGAGACCAGTGTTTGTTCTATTCCTGTCTAGAACAGTTCCTTCTAACCTTATTTGATTCTTTGGGACACTGTACATAAGCTGTTTCTGTTACAGTTCAACAGGTCTCTGTAGTCCCTCAAGTTTCAAGCTTTAAAATATTCTGTCTTCACTATAGAATGAATAAACTATATACAATATTTTTCCATTTGTTTATATAGAAATATGAGCAAATGGAAAATTCAGAAGTTGTAACACTGCTTGATTACTTCAATATCTACAACTCCCTTTGCACAGTCTTTCTTGCTTGTTAATTTTCTGCAAAATGCCTTTTGCAACACTGGTGAGAATTTTATATAATTCTATTGAAATTGTAGAAAAACAAACACATTGAACTGAGTTCTGATGAAAGACTCTCACCATAACTAAAAGTCTTTTTCTCTAGGTCTGCCCTCTATTCTCTTGGGACCACTGGTAAAAATTTGGGAATAGAAGGTCTCTATTTGCTGCCTTGTTGCTGTTTTGTTTTATATGATTCTCAGCAAATACAGGAATCACAAAGATAATAGCTTATGAGAAGACTGCTAGTAAGATTCACTGCTCTACATCACTAAGTTTTCTACATATCAAAATCTAAGGAGTTTTGCATTGATAATGTTCAGTCATTTTTAGACTAATAAAGACAATCCACATGCTTTTGTGCTGTTTTTAGATTGTAGACAAAATACATCCATATCCATATTTTATTGTTTTTTTTTAATACCTTGATCTGATTTTTCTTTGTGGTCAGAGATTCTGATAACTTGATTAGTACATATGATTTTAATGAATAATTATAATTTTACAATACATAAAATTTTTATGGATTTTTGGACAAGCTTAAATCTGAAGCCTGAACTATTCCTTCAGTCCATATAATCATATATGTAATTTTATAGTGACTTCATTCTCAGAAATACCTTTTAATTGTTACCCTGAAGAGAACACTGGAAATTTTACTATATTTACATTTTAAAATAATATTTTGTTGAACCAAAATTAATTTTGTATAGCTAGTCATTTTAAAGATCTAGAAATTTAACACTTATTTTCTCATTTTATTTTTAAGCAAAATTATACATTCAACCAATAGGAGTTTAACTTCTGTAGATAAGAAAACTAAAAATGAGCTAAGCTTTATTTTTAGTAAAGATTTTCCTCATTCTTGGAAGGACTGTGTATCTCCCAAAGCATACAACCATAAATTAACTGCAGCTAAATTAATTTAAAATGCACTGAGTGCCCACCAGATTATTTTCTTATGATTTTTCATTTGATACTTGTTTTTTGTAGAAATGTGGGTATTTTTATCCCCATTTACAAAAGTAGAAAATAGAAGTTCAGGGAGATTGGAGAGGTTAGAATGTTAACCTTTATGCATTATAATACAAGTATTAATTGGAAAGCTGTATCTGCTAAAATTAAAACCAATGAATGGTCGCATATAAGAGCCTTTTAGAATGGCTCACTGATTAATCAAAAACATCACATCATAGGGCACCTCAATCCATACTGACTGAGTCTGTCAGTCTGAGGATGCTTTACTTTGAGCTTTCATAAAAGGGATAATTTGCAATTCAAAATTAGATTCACCTTTTCTAATTAGGTGAAATTACAGTTGCCATATTATAATTAAAGGTTATGTGACAGGAGTGTTTATTTGGATTATATCAGATTATTTTTCTGGTTTACTGAAAACTGTGGCTTTGGCTGATCATGGATTTTTAAACCTCTGACAAATATCTATTTTTATTTAGAAGTAGAGCTTTTCCCTCTCTGAACTTGAAGTGCAGCTATGATTGTCTATACTATGGGACTCATATTCAAATGCATTTCTTTCTCTACCAAACTGCCTAAAGGTATTAATGTCAGAATATTTCCCTTCTAATGAGCACATGATGTCTCCCGGAAATGCTATGAAACATATCATTGTGCCTCAAACTGAATTATACTAATACTACTTAATAATGACTTTTAAAAGGCCTCAAACTATACATCATACGCATATTGAAATTAGAGGTTTCTACAAGAATTGTATTTGCCAAAAAAATAGCTTATGGTTTTTGACCATTGGAAAGTTTAAAATGTATGGAAAAAAAAATCACTGAAATACAAGATTTAGACCTTAACGTCTCCTCATCACCTTATAAATATGAATAACCTAGGGGAAGTTTAGAGCAGTTTCACAGAATCTCAAGTCAGACTGCCTGGGAATCAATGCAAAAAGTTGTTTTTATACCTTTCCCTATAAAATGGAACAAATACTTCCTTTGGGGTTATTGTAAGAGTTAAGGATTAATGCAGATAAGGTACCTGGAATATTGTTTAGCAAATAGTTTGCTCTCCAGAAGGGTTAAATATCTCTTTTGGACTGAGAATGTGTGATAGAGGTTTTATGTGCAATCCTCTTCTGAAGATACTTAAGGTGATTCATGTTTTGATTTATTACATTCCTTTATTTATCAAGTTTCTTTAAAAAATATGCTTTTTGTGGGGTGGAGCCAAGATGGTGGCATGAGTAGAGCATCAGAAATCTCCTCCCAAAACCATATATATTTTTGAAAATACAACAAAAACAACTCTCCTAAAAGAGAGACCAGAAGATAGAGGACAACAGCCAGGCTACATCTACACCTGTGAGACCCAGCACCTCATGAAAGGGGTAAGATACAAGCCAGCCCAGTGGGACCCGAGTGCCCTGCACCCTAGCTCTCAGCAGGAGGAGCAGAGTCAGAGCGGGGAAGGAGAGGGAGCCCAGGACTGCTAAACACCCAGCCCTAGCCATCCACACCAGAGCACAGACACACAGTGCACGGGGTGCTGGGTACTAGGGAAATGGGACAGTAAGACCTGTGAGTGGGTCCCCGCAGCCAGCACCCCTGGGACAAAGAAAAGTGAGTGCTTTTTGAAAGTCTTAAACGGACATGGGCCTCACAGCTGGATGGAGGTGTCCTGGCACAATCAGCTCAGCAGTTGGGAACCTGGGGAACTCTGGGCACCCTAACCCGCTGGGCAGCAGTGCAGTTCTGAGGCCCCTCACAGAGATAAACAGCCTCCCACCTGCTCCCCCTTGGGCATGACTCCACCATAGCGGCAGGGGCCATGCCCACAGCAACCACAGATGGATCTTCCTTCACAGCAGCTGGGCAAGAATCAGACACCCCATCTGCACACAGCTGCCCAACACAAGCCGCTAGAGGTCGCCATTCTTCCAGGAGAGGATAGACACAAACTAGCAAGAAGGGATGGTCTCCCAGCTGTCATGTGCCGACTATCCATGACTATCTCTATCACCATAAAAAGGCAGAAGAATTTGATACAGACCAGATTAACCAAGACAGTCTCCCCTGAAAAGGAATCTGGGAGATAGACTTAACCAATCTTCCTGAAAAAATAATTTAAAAGTAAGGTCATAAACATGCTGATGGACTTGCAGAGTAATATGCAAGAGCTAAGGAGGGAGAATACAGAAATAAAACAATCTCTGGAAGGACTTAAACGCAGAATAGATAAGATGCAAGAGGCCATTGATGGATTAGAAACCAGAGAACAGGAATGCATAGAAGCTGATGCAGAGAGATATAAAAGGATCTCCAGGATTGAAACAACATTAAGAGAACTGTGTGACCAATCCGAAAGGAGCAATATCCATATATAGGAGTACCAGAAGAAGAAGAGAGAAAAAAAGGGATAGAAAGTGTATTTGAAGAAATAATTGCTGAAAACTTCCCCAAACTGGGGGAGGAAATAGTCACTCAGACCACAGAAATACACAGAACCCCCCACAGAAGGGACCCAAAGAGGCAACACTAAGACACATAATAATTAAAACGGCAAAGCTCAAGGACAAGGACAGAATTTTAAAGGCAGCTAGAGAGAAGAAAAAGGGCACCTAAAAAGGAAAACCCATCAGGCTATCATCAGACTTCTCAACAGAAATCTTCTAGGCCAGAAGAGAATGGCATTGTATATTTAATGCAATGAAACAGAAGGGCCTCTAACCAAGATTCCTGTATCCAGCACGATTATCATTTAAATATGAAGGAGGGATTAAACAATTCCCAGACAAGCAAAAGTAGAGGGAATTTGCCTCCCACAAACTACCTATACAGGGTATGTTAGAGGGACTGCTCTAGATGGGAGCACTCCTAAGGATAAATAGATGTCACCAGAGAAAATAAAATCACAGCAAAGAAAGTACACCAACCAAATACCAACTAAAGGCAAAAAATAAAATCAACAACACACAAAAGCAGTCAAAGAAAACACAAAGAGCACAGAATAAAACACCAAACATATAAAGAATGGAGGAGGAGGATAAAGAAGGGAGAGAAATAATCACCAGACAGCGTTTATAATAGCGTTTATAATAGTGAGTTAAGTTAGGCAGTAAGATACTAAAGAAGCTAACCTTGAACCTTTGATAACCATAAATCTAAAGCCTGCAATGGCAGTAAGTACATATTTTTCAATAATCACCCTAAATGCAAATGGGCTGAATGCACCAATCAAAAGACACAGAGTAATAGAATGCATAAAAAAGCAAGACCCATCCATATGCTGCCTACAAGAGACTGACCTCAAACCCAAAGACATGCACAGACTAAAAGTCAAGGGATGGGAAAAGATACTTCATGCAAACAATAAGAAGAAAAAAGCAGGTGTTGCAGTACTAGTATCAGACAAAATAGAATTCAAAACAAAGAAAGTAACAAGAGATAAAGAAGGACATTACATAATGATAAAGGGGTCAGTCCAACAAGAGGATATAACCATTAAAAATATATATGCACCCAACACAGGAGTACCAGCATATGTGAAACAAATACTAACAGAATTAAAGGAGGAAATAGAATGCAATACATTCATTTTGGAAGACCTCAACACACCACTCACTCCAAAGGATAGATCCACCAGAAAGAAAATAAATAAGGACACAGAGGCACTGAACAATACACTAGAACACATGGACTTAATAGACATCTATAGAACTCTACATCCAAAAACAACACGATACACATTCTTCTCAAGTGCACATGGAACATTCTCCATAACTGACCACATACTAGGCCGCAGAAAGAGCCTCATTAAATTCCCAAAGACTGAAATCCTACCAATCAACTTTTCAGACAACAAAGGTATAAAACTAGAAATAAATTGTACAAAGAAAGCAAAAAGGCTCACAAAATCATGGAGGCTTAACAACATACTCCTAAATAATCAATGGTTCAATGACCAAATTAAAATAGGGATCAAGCAATATATGGAAACAAATGACAACAACAACACAAAGCCCCAACTTCTGTGGGACGCAGCAAAGGCAGTCTTAAGAGGAAAGTATATAGCAATCCATGCATATTTAAAGAAGGAAGAACAATCCCAAATGAATAGTCTAATGTCACAATTATTGAAACTGGAAAAAGAACAACAAATGAAGCCTAAAGTCATCAGAAGGAAGGACATAATAAAGATCAGAGAAGAAATAAATAAAATTGAGAAGAATAAAACAATAGAAAATATCGATGAAACCAAGAGCTGGTTCTTTGAGAAAATAAACAAAATAGATAAACCTCTAGCCAGACTTATTAAGAGAAAAAGAGAATCAACACACATCAAAAGAATCAGAAACGAGAAAGGAAACATCACTATGGATCCAACAGAAATACAAATAATTATTAGAGAATACTATGAAAACTTATATGCTAACAAGCTGGAAAACCTAAAAGAAATGGACAACTTCCTAGAAAAATACAACCTTCCAATACTGACCAAGGAAGAAACACAAAATCTAAACAAACCAATTACCAGCAAAGAAATTGAATCGGTAATTAAAAAACTATCCAAGAACAAAACCCCTGGACCAGATGGATTTACCTGGAAATTTTATCAGACATACAGAGAAGACATAATACCAATTCTTCTTAGTTTTCCAAAAAAGTAGAAGAGGAGGGAATACCCCCAAACTCATTCTATGAAGCCAACATCACCCTAATGCCAAAACCAGGCAAGGACCCCACCAGAAAAGAAAATTACAGACCAATATACCTGATGAATGTAGATGTAAAAATATTCAACAAAATATTAGCAAACCGAATTCAAAAATACATCAGAAGTATCATAAACCATGAACAAGTGGGAACCATCCCAGGGATGCAAGGTTGGTACAACATTTGAAAATCCTTCAACACCATCCACCATATAAATAAAAAGAAGAAAAAAAAACCACATGACCATCTCCATAGATGCTGAGAAAACATTTGACCAAAGTCAACATCCATTTATGATAAAAACTCTCAACAAAATAGGTATAGAGGGCAAGTACCTCAACATAATTAGGCCATATATGACAAACCCACAGCGAACATCATACAGAATACTGAGAAGCTGAAAGCTTTTCCTCTGAGATCGGGAACTAGACAGGGAAGCCCACTCTCCCCACTATTGTTCAACATAGTACTGGAGGTCCTAGCCACAGCAATTTGACAAAATGAAGAAATACAAGGAATCCAGATAGGTAAAGAAGAAGTTAATCTGTCACTATCTGTAGATGACATGATATTATACATAAAAAACCCCAAAGACTCCACCCCAAAACTACTAGAACTGATATTGGAATACAGCAAAGTTGCAGGATACAAAATTAACAAACAGAAATTTGTGGCTTTCCTATACACTAACAATGAACCAACAGAAAGAGAAATCAGGAAAACAATTCCATTCCCAATTGCATCAAAAATAATAAAATACCTAGGAATAAACCCAACCAAGGAAGTGAAAGACCTATACCCTGAAAACTATAAGACAATCTTAAGAGAAATTAAAGAGGACACTAACTAATGGAAACTCCTCCCATGCTCCTGGCTAGGAAGAATTAATATCCTCAAAATGGCCATTCTGCCCAAAGCAATATACAGATTCAATGCAATCCCTATCAAATTACCAACAACATTCTTCAACGAACTAGAACAAATAGTTCAAAAATTCATATAGAACCACCAAAGACCCTGAATAGCCAAAGCAATACTGAGAAGAAGAATAAAGTGTGGGTATCTCACTCCAAAACTTCAAACCCTACTACAAAGCCACAGTATTCAAGACAATTTGGTACTGGCACAAGAACAGCCACAGACCAGTGGAACAGAATAGAGGCTCCAAACATTAACCCAAACATATATGGTTAATTAATATTTGATCAAGGGGCCATGGATATACAATGGAGAAATGACAGTCTCTTCAACAGATGGTGCTGGCAAAACTGGACAGCTACATGTAAGAAAATAAAACTGGATCACTGTCTAAACCCATACACAAAAGTAAATTCGAAATGGATCAAAGACCTGAATGTAAGTCATGAAACCATAAAACTCAGAAAGAAACATAGTCAAAAATCTCTTAGACATAAACATGAGCAACTTCTTCATGAACATAACTCCCCGGGCAAGGGAAACAAAAGCAAAAATGAGTAAGTGGGAATATATCAAACTGAAAAGCTTCTGTACAGCAAAGAACACCATCAATAAAATAAAAAGGTATCCTACAGTATGGGAGAATATATTCATAAATGACAGATCCAATAAAGGGTTGACATCCAAAATATATAAAGAGCTAATGCACCTCAACAAACAAAAAGCAAATAATCCAATTCAAAATGGGCAGAGGAGCTGAATAGACAGTTCTCTAAAGAAGAAATTCAGATGGCCAACAGACATGAAAAGATGCTCCACATCGCTAATCATTAGAGAAATGCAAATTAAAACCACAATGAGATATCACCTCACACAGGTAAGGATTGCCACCATCCAAAAGACAAACAACAACAAATGTTGGTGAGGTTGTGGAGAAAGGGAAACCCTCCTACACTGCTGGTGGGAATGTAAATTAGTTCAACCATTGTTGAAAGCAGTATGGAGATTCCTCAAAATGCTCAAAATAGAAGTACAATTTGACCCTACCTATGCCCCCCCCCCACATTATACATGCTAATTGTAAGGCCCCTTTCTTTTTCCCTGCCCTTATCCCTCCCTTCCCACCCCTCCTGCCCAGTCCCTTTCCCTTTGGTAACCGTTAGTCTATTCTTGGGTTCTGTGATTGTGCTACTGTTTTGTTCCTTTGGTTTTTTCTTTGTTCTTATACTCCACATGTGAGTGAAATCATTTGATACTTGTCCTTCTCTGCCTGGCTTATTTCACTGAGCATAATACCCTCTAGATTCATCCGTGTTGTTGCAAATGGTAGGACTTGTTTTCTTCTTGTGGCTGAATAATATTCCATTGTGTATATGTACCACATCTTCTTTATCCATTCATCCATTGATGGACACTTAGGTTACTTCCATTTCTTGGCTATTGTAAATAGTGTTGTGATAAACATAGGGGTGCATCTTTCTTTTTCAACCTGGGCTGCTGCATTCTTATGGTAAATTCCTAAAAGAGGAATTTCTGGGTCAATTTCTGGGAATTGTTTTATTGATTTCTCTTTCTATTAGTTCATTGTTAGTGTGTAGGAAAGTAACAGATTTCTGTGTGTTAATTTTGTATCCTGCAACTTTGCTGTATTCTGATATCAGTTCTAGTAGTTTTGGAGTGGAGTCTTTAGGGTTTTTTATGTACAATATCATGTCACCTGCAAATAGTAACAGTTTGACTTCTTTACCAGTCTGGATTCCTTGTATTTCTTTTTTTTGTCTGATTGCCGTGGCTAGGACCTCCAGTACTATGTTGAATAATAGTGGGTAGAGTGGGCATTCATGTCTTGTTCCGAATCTCAGAGGAAGAGCTTTCAGCTTTTCACTGTTCAGTATGATGTTGGCTGTGGGTTTCTCATATATGGCCTTTATTATGTTGAGGTACTTGCCCTCTATACCCATTTTGTTGAAAGTTTTTATCACGAATGGATGTTGAATTTTTTTGATTGCTTTTTCAGCATCTATGGAGATGATTATCTGGTTTTTGTCCTTCTTTTTTTTATATGGTGGATGTTGTTGATGGATTTTGGAATATTGTACCATTCTTGCTTCCCTGGGAGGAATCCCACTTGGTCATGGTGTATGATCCTTTTGATATACTTTTGAATTCGGTTTGCTAATATTTTGTTGAGTATTTTTCATTCTATATTCATCAGGAATATTGGTCTGTAGTTTTCTTTTTTGGTGGGGTCTTTGCCTGGTTTTATGATTAGGGTGATGTTGGCTTCATAAAATGAGTTTGGGAGTATTCCCTCCTCTTCTATTTTTTGGAAAACTTTAAGGAGAATGGGTATTATATCTTTGTATGTCTGATAAAATTCCGAGGTAAATCCATCTGGCCTGGGGGTTTTGTTCTTGGGTAGTTTTTTGATTACTGCTTCAGTTTCTTTGGTGGTAATTGATTTATTTAGATTTTGTGTTTCTTCCTTGGTCAGTCTTGGAAGGTTGTATTTTTCTAGGAAGTTGTCCATTTCTTCTAGGTTTTCATCTTTAGGGATTTTTATGTATAATACCATGTCATCTGCAAACAGGGACAGTTTAACTTCTTCCTTGTCAATCTAGATTGCCTTTATTTCTTTACGTTTTCTGATTGCCTTGGCTAGGACCTCCACAATTATGTTGAATTAAAGTGGGGAGAGTGTGCATCATTGTCTTGTTACCAATCTTAAAGGAAAAGCTTTTAGCTTCTTGCTGTTAAGTATGATGTGGGTTTGTCATATATGACCTTTATTATGTTGAGATCCGTGGCCCCAAACCCATTTTGTTTGAGAGTTTCTATTGTGAATTGATGTTGAATTTTATCAAATGCTTTTTCAATATCTATTGAGATGGTCATGTGGTTTTTGTCATTCTTTTTGTTGATATGGTATATGATCTGATGGAATTTCAGATATTGTCCCATGCTTGTTCCCTAGAATTAATCCCACCTGATCATGATGGATGATTTTTTTGATGTATTTTTGAATTAGATTTGCTAATGTTTTGTTGACTCTTTTGCATCTATGTTCATCAGCAATATTAGTCTGTAATTTTCGTTTTTGGTGAGGTATTTGCCTGGGTTTGGTATTAGGGCGATGCTGGCTTTATAGAATGAGTTTGGGAGTATTCTCTCCTCTTCTACTTTTTGAAAAACTTTAAGGAGGACGGCTATTATGCCTTCCCTAAATGTTTTATAAAATTCACTGGTGAAGCCATCTTGTCCAACCATTTTGTCCTTAGGTACAACTCCTTAGTTTTTTTAATTACCAATTCAGTTTTGTTGCTGGTAAATGGTCTTTTCTTATTATCTGTTTCTTCTCAGTTCATTCTTGGAAGGTTGTATTTTTCTAGAAAGTTATCCATTTCTTCTAGGTTATCTACTTGGTTAGCATATAATTTTTCATAGTATTCTCTAATAATTCTTTGTATTTCTGTTGTGTCTGTAGTGACTTTTCCTTTCTCATCTCTGATTCTTTTTATGGGTGTAGACTTCTTTTTTTTCTTGGTAAATATTGCTAGGGGTTTATCTATTTTGTTTATTTTCTTGAAGAACCATCTGCTGCTTTCATTGATTCTTTCTATTTTATTCTTCATCATTTTATTTATTACTGCTGTATGTTATGTCCCTCCTTCTACTGACTTTGGGCCTTATTTGTACTTCTTTTTCTAGTTTCATTAATTGTGAGTTTAGACTGTTCATATGAGATTGTTCCTCTTTCCTGTGGAAAGCCTGTATTGAAATATACTTTCCTCTGAGCACGGCCTTCTCTGCATCCCACTGATTTTGCTGTATTGAGTAACTGTTGTCATTTGTCTCCATATATTGCTTGATTTCTGTTTTTATTTTCTCATTGATCCATTGATTATTTAGGAGCATGCTGTTAAGCCTCCATGTGTTTCATTTTCTTTGTGTAATTTATTTCTAGTTTCATGCCCTTGTGGTCTGAGAAGATGGTTTGTTCAATTTCAATCTTTTTGAATTTACTGAGGCCCTTTTTATGGCCTAGTAGATGATCTATTCTTGGAAATGCTCCATGTACACTTGAGAAGAATGTGTATCCTGCTGCTTTTGGATGGAGTGTTCTGTAAATGTCTTTTAGGTCCATCTGTTCTGATGTGTTGTTCAGTGCCTCTCTCCTTACTTATTTTCTGGCTGGTTGATCTGTCCTTTAGAACAAGTGGTGTTTTAAAGTCTCCTAAAATGAATAAATTGCATTATATTTCCCCCTTTAATACTGTTAGTATTTGTTTTACATAGGTAGGTGCTCCTGTGTTGGGTACATAGATATTTATAATGGTTATATCCTCTTGTTGGCTTGACTCCTTTATCATTATGCAATGTTCTTCTTTGTCTCTTGTTACTTTCTTTGTTTTGAAGTCTATTTTGTCTGATACAAGTACTGCAACACCTGCTTTTTTCTCCCTATTAGTTGCATGAAATATCTTTTCCCATACCTTCACTTTTAGTCTGTATATATCTTTGGTTTTGTAGTGAGTTTCTTGGAGGCAGTATATAGATTGATCTTGTTGTTTTTGTTGTTTTTGTCCATTCAGTGACTTTTTCTTTTGTTCTGTGCATTCAGACCATTTATGTTTAAAGTGATTATCGATAGAAATGTACTTGTTGCCATTGGAGACTTTAGATTCATGGTTACCAAAGATCCAAGGGTAACTTCCTTAGTATCTAACAGTATACTTAACTCACTTCATATGCTATTACAAATACAATCTAAAGGTTCTTTTTTTTTCTTCTTCCTACATTCTTCATATATTAGGTATCATATTCTGTACTCTTTGTCTATCCCTTGACTGACTTTGGAGGTGGTTGATTTGATTTTGTATCTGCTTAGTAATTAATTGTTCTACTTTCTTTTCTGTTGTCTTATTTCCTTCAGTGGCAGCTATTTAGCCTTAGGAACACTTCTATCTATAGCAGTCTCTCCAAAATACATTGTAGAGATGGTTTGTGGGGTATAAATTCTCTCAACTTTTGCTTATCTGGAAGTTGTTTAATCCCTCCTTCAAATTTAAATGATAATCTTGACGAGTAGAGTATTCTTGGTTCATGTCCCTTCTGTTACATTGCATTAAATATATCATGCCACTCCCTTCTG
Organism: Manis javanica; assembly: GCF_040802235.1. Taxonomy (NCBI): domain Eukaryota; kingdom Metazoa; phylum Chordata; class Mammalia; order Pholidota; family Manidae; genus Manis; species Manis javanica. Next base: position 60,036,123 of record NC_133159.1, read on the forward strand.
GCCTGTAAGGTTTCTGTTGTGAAGTCTGATGATAGCCTGATTGACTTTCCTTTGTAGGTGATCTTTTTTCTCTCTGGCTGCTTTTAATACTCTGTCCTTATCCTAGATCTTTGCCATTTTAATTACTATAAGTCTTGTGTTGTCTTCCTTGGGTCCCTTGCGTGGAGAGATTTGTGCATCTTGATGGCTTGAGAGACTATCTCCTTTCCCAGGTTGGGGAATGTCTCAGAAATTACCTCTTCAAAGACACTTTCTATCCCTTTTTCTCTCTTCTTCTTCTTCTGGTACCCCTATAATGTGAATATTGTTCTTTTGGGACTGGTCAAACAGTTCTCTTAATATTCTTTAATTCTTAGAGATTGTTTTTTTGCTATTTGCCACATCTTCTTTGTATTCCTTTTCTCTAGTTTCTATTTCATTTACCCTCTCCTCTAACTCATCTAATCTTCTTTTAAATCCCTCTATTGTATGTTTCATTTCAGATACTATATTCTTCAATGATTGTATCTCATTCTTGAATTCTTCCTTGAGTTCTTGAATATTTTTCTGTAGGTCCATGAGCATGTTAATGACTTTTACTTTGCAATCTTTTTCAGAAAGACTGATGAGGTCAGTTTCACTTGGTCCTCTTTCTGGTGTTTGTGGGATTTGGTTTTCAACTATATTCCTTTCGCTTTTCATATTTGTAAGTGGCACCCTCTAATTCCTAGAAGCTCTACTCTCTGTAGCTGCTTATCCCCTGGAGCAATTGCAGGGTATTCACAGGTGAGCAGCACTGGTGCCTGCCAGGAGGAAAGAGCTCTTTCCTGCTTACTGGCTTCAGTGCCCTCTTCCACTGCCAGGGTCAGTTAGCCGAGCATTCAGGGAGAAACCTCTGTGCTTTTCTCTTGTAGCTGCTATAGGTGGGGCTGCCCTCTGGTTGGCCTAGCACAATGGCAGTGTCAGCTGGTTTACAAACTGGTGCCAGCCAGGAGGAAGGCACTGCATATTGCAGTGTGGGGCCTCATAGTTGTGTAACCAGCCAGGTGGATGGAGTACCTGAAGCTCCTGAAAGTTTCCAACCTTCTAGGCAGAGTGTTCTAGCCTGGAAAACTTTGTCTACCTCTCCATTCTTCTGAGCAGCAAGCTCTGTGCAATCCTTACTCCTTTAATAGCCCTCTCGCTGTTAAGAAGTCTCACAGAGTGCCCGCTTTTCTTTTGTACCAGAGCAGCTGGTGTGGATACCTGTTTTCCCCGAGTGGCTGGAATCTCAGTCTCTCCAAGTATTCCACTTGTTTTAGCTTTCCAACTCCACTAATCTCCCGAGCACCAAGTAATATAAGTTCATGCTCCCAATCTAGATCTCTAGGGCTGTGTGTTTAGTAGGCCTAGACCACCACCCCCTCTCCACTCTGTTTCTCTTCCTCCTTCTGGTGAGCTGGTCTGGGGGGAAGGGCTTGGGTCCCTCCAGATCATGGCTTTGGTACTTTACCCTTTTCCTTTGGGGTCTTCAGTTTTCCCCAGGTGTAGGCAGTCTGCCACAGCCTTCTTTCCTATTTCTCTTTCAGGATTAGATGTATTTGCTGTATTTTCTTATTATATGTGGATTTGTTAAGAGGTTTCTGTCTCATCTCTCATACCACCATCTTTAATCCTCCCATGCATAACATAATTTTTCAATGTGTTTTGTTCCACTGTAAATGTCAAACAAGTAATTCCTTAAAAGTTTTTTCCTTGAGATTTATAGAGTATTTGTTTTTCATACTAAGATATTATAGCAACCATTTTTATTCAATTAAAATACTTCATTTCTGTATAATACCCCAAGAAACTTTTTATAAAAATGTAGTTACTTTCTAATGATTTTGGCACCATGGCAACTGAAGCTCTCAATGATGATACCATGCAAACAACAAGATTGAATTTTTATGTTAATAGAATTTTTGAGGTAATTAGATTATGAAGATGATTTGTCTTTTCTAGTTCAGGGATTTGTATAGCATTGCTAAACAAATTATTCTGAAAATAGTAACCTATTTACTTTAATCAGTTATTGTCATCTGACTATTATCACTGTCTCACAAACTTCTGTCATATACATGTTACAGAAATGCCTAACTTGATTCTTATAAATTCACTGATTACCTTCTCCTTTGAATTTCATTTGATGTCTCTTTCTGGCATCTTTTTGATTTTGTGGATGTGTATCAGTGCATGCAGTCACAACAGACTATTGGTAATAGAAATAATCTTATTTACTTCAGACAAGCTGACACATAAGGGAGTGATATTGGGGAGAGCTATCCTTTATTTCTTGCATTTTTGTAAGTGTTTTCTATTCATGTATAGATTCGTAGGACATTTGTGTCATTTTGATTTTCACAAAACATGTTTAAAGTTGGACCTGTGTCTATATGTAGAGGACTCAATCAGTAAATTCTTTGGTCTAAGTTGCTGAGTGATGTTGGGGCTAGGGAAACAGACCTGGCTGGGAATCTGTCACTTACAGATCTATACTGTGTCACTTTTTCCATCACTGTGGATAGGCAAGTGTAAACGAGTGTCAGAAAATAGATTGTGTGGACTATGTTTCCTTAGGATATTGAAGTTGCCTGGAGAACATTTTAGTTTGTTATTGGAACAGAGCTATTAATCCAGACATAGCAAATAAAAGGTTATAGTATCCAAAGCACACTGAGAAACTACCAAGACCAAAGATACAGCTGCACATGGCTCTTTCCCATTTTAAAACGAGTATGCACAAAAAATGTGGAGTCAACAGCAACTAACTGGGAGAGAGAAGTCTACCCACTCTTGCCTGAAATTTCTAGATAACCTTTAGCAAAGAGTTTTTGTTCTCATGATCTGAGTAATTTATATGTATATAAAACAAAAATATATATATATATATACATACACATGGAGAGAGACAGAAGTAAAGGAGTGATTAATTTTGACATATAAAAAGTATCTTTTATTCATATTATTTTGAATAAAACAGATACAAATATTACTTTCAGAAAAAAGATTTAATCTACAAATCAATGTCTATTGTTTATAATTAATTCAAAAGGGACTAATAATTTAAAAATCTTAATTGTCTTGAAATAATATAAATTTGCATATTTTACTAAATTTATAAATTTGGCTTCATTATTCACACACCTAATATATGCAAATAGCTGATTTACATTGTATTGCTTATTTAGAAATTCTGTACACCTTAAACCCAACCCATGCTAAGTAGTTACTATATGAAGTCAATCGCTACACATACTAACCTCCAAAAATGTATTTCTGAGTCTCAAATTGAATGTAATATATAATTTTGAATTCATATTTCTTTGTTAGGCCTATTTCTTTAAATTTTTGAACTCTGTTCTTATATTTTAAAATTACCAGCTAGCCATGATAAATCAATCACTTACCTATCCAATCTTATGCCAAAATATTTCAAACATCATGGATCTTTTTATGAATTCAGTGATATATTTTCTGATTGTTGGAGTGGAGAATATACTATTTAAATTGGCTAATTTCATTAAGTCAAACAGATGAATACATCATATTGTAAGAAGAAAAAAATGTGAATAAAACTTAGTATAAAAATCATTTTATAAAACCAAGGAAAAATCAAAGAATTAAGATTGTTCATAAAGAAGAAAAGAAGACCAGGAATAACTAACCTTTTTATGTGGTTCCAAAGAATCAATATATATTTACTGAAAATTTACTAAGGGCAAGGGAGTATTTGCTGGAGACTGAGAGCTGACAAAGTTATCAACATTGACTTCAAATAACTTATCATTTAAGAGGAAGGGGTTAAAATCTAAATGAAAAGCTGAGTATGATGAACTGTTGTTTTGTTAGAATTTATGAAGAAGTAAATGAAAAGGAATGCTTGCTAAAAAAATAACATTCACATATCAGGTCATTAAACATTAAAGAAAAATTTAGGGAATTTCCAGTCACTTGTTGATGAAGTTGGCTTTAAATAAAACTGTAATTGACATTTGCATATAAGCTTTTGTATGGATATGTTTTCCCTTGCAAGATTGTGAAATGGCTGGGCCCTTATAAGGTTACATATTTAGCTTTTTAAGAGAATGTCTATCTTTTTCCAAATCTTCTGTGTGTTTAGTTTCATCAGCAGTGTATGCAGATTTCAATCTCTACATTTTTATAAACACTTGGATGAAGAGCTTTCTTAATTTTAACCATTCTAATAGGTGGGTAGTGGTGTATGTGGTTTAATTTAACTTTTCTAATGACAGTTGATGTTGAGCATAATTAATGATGTGCTCATTTGCTCTCCACGTATCCTCTTTGGGGAAGTGTGTATATTATTTGCCCATTGAGGATGAGATTGTATTTTTAGTAGTATATTGTAACAATTCCTTATGTATTCTAGATACAGGTTCTTTACAGGATTCTTTTCTTGTTTTGCACACATTTCTTCCCATTCTGTGGCTTGCCTTTTTATTTTCTTAACATCATTTGAAGAGAAAACATTTTCAAATCCAACATACCATTTTTTTTCTTTTATAGTTTATGTGCTCTGTCCTGACCACTAAGAGGGCCTTTCTGAGTACTCTATTCAATTCTGCATGAGTTATGCAGTCTTTCCACCCAGGTAGATGGGAACACAAACTATCCCAGCTCCTGTGTAAACACTGGTGATTGTTTGACCTGCCTTTTTCCTCTTATGGTTTTTCTTCCCAGTTTTAGGTTATCTCCTTACACTTTTGTCCTGACCAGCATTCAGCTAGAGACTCGAGGGATCCCTTTGTATACACTCTGTTTTCTCAACTTGTGTTGATCGTTGGGTACTGTTCAGAGTTTCCCTCCATTCTCAGTGGCCTAAATACTCTCTCCAGGCCATGAGCTGGAGCAGTTGTAGAGCTTACCATTTCCTTTCTCTCAGGGTCACTCTCCTGAGCTGCCTATTGTCCAATGATTGAAAACCATTTTATACATTTTTTCAATTCTTTAAGGCAAGAAAATAAATCTTGTCTGTTATTCCATCTTAGACAGGAGCTCAAGTCTATAAATGTCTTTTTATGGGTCTATGCCCCTCAATGAAATCTGAAGTCCCTGTAGGCACAGGATCTAATCCATATTTAATATTCAACAGATCTTTGTTGGATAAAATGAATGCATTTTCCCTGGATCCATGTGATTTATTTGGAAATTTAAAGACTTGCTTTCATTTTATTGTTCTATTTTAATCCAATCTATTCTATTGGAGATCTCTAAGATGAGTAAAGAAATTTTGGATTAAAAACTAGAATTCAAGTCCTGTACTCACTATTGAGCATTACTTTGCTTTCTTTTATTCATTATTGTTTTTTACTTGCTCAGCTCAGCTTTGGAAACAGAGCAATGCAAACACGGTATCTATCTTCAAGGAGCTTGAGTGACTGAACATACAAATGGACAAGAGCCAGACCATATGTTAAAATAGAACTCTGACTCACAACATGTAGAAACCAGCCTAGGGAACTAAATCACAGTGCCTTAGTTTTGGCCTAAAACACTCAGGACTTGATCAATAACATAGTTTACCTAATTTTTGCTCCTGCTTCCAATTTAGGACCAACCAGAGAAAGCCAAATATACTTTCCTAACCAATCACACAGGATGTCCCATTTCAAGGGAGCCTGTCTTCTGCTTCCCCATGCCAACATCACCAATTAAAGTATACCTGTAGTCCCTCTCCCTTTTTTTTCTTTTTTTGCTATAAAGCTTTTTCACAACTGCCTGCGTTTGAGCCTCTGCCAAATGCAAGTGGTGTTGGCTGATTCCCTTGCTTTCGCAAAATCTGAATAAATAGCTTGTGCTTTTACTCATTTGGGTGGTCTGCATTTATTTCCGCAGTCTTATGTATAGGTCATTGGGAAATGTCCTAAACAGGTTATTACACATGTGATGAACCATGAGAAAGAGAAACTGTACCTTAAAAGGGGAACAAAACCTAGGGTTTTGGTCTTAAGAAAAGTCATTGAATATAAATGTATAAATATTAGAGAAATCAAAATCTCATATTTTACTCATTGATATTTTAGGTAAGAAAATTTACACTCTCCTTTTCATGGCCATTTATTTGTATTTATTCATTTGGGCATGAATTTTAGGCATTCTTACGTAATATGAAAGTTACAAAATTGTTTTCAACTCATAGACCCTGCCAAATGGAGGAAAAAAAATCCAGTGTATATTTTATTCATTATTTGCTATTGCTTTCTTTTACTCCAATGCCAGTTTGCCTCCTGGAAGGAAAGAAAAGGAAAATAGTATCTATTGCTTACCAATCTAGTCTCAGACAATGTATTTTTTACAATGTATGAAATCTCACTTAATTAGAATTATCGATTCTATGGAAATACTTTTTTTTGAGAGGGCATCTCTCATATTTATTGATCATATGGTTGTTAACAACAATAAAATTCTGTGTAGGGGACTCAATGCACAATCATTAATCCACCCCATGCCTAATTCTCAACAGTCTCCAATCTTCTGAAGCATAATGAACAAGTTCTTACATGGTGAACAGGTTCTTACATAGTGAATAAGTTCTTACATGGTGAACAGTGCAAGGGCAGTCATATCACAGAAACTTTTGGTTTTGATCACGCATCATGAACTATATGATGGGATTATTAATCAATTATGATTATTCGTTTGATTTTTATACTTGATTTATATGTGAATCCCACATTTCTCCCTTATTATTATTATTATTTATTATTATTATTATTATTATTTTTAAAATAAAATGCTGAAGTGGTAGGTAGATGCAAGATAAAGGTAGAAAACATAGTTTAGTGCTCTAAGAGGGCAAATGTAGATGATCATCTATGGAAATATTTTTATCCTCATTACCAAAGTGAGGAAACTGAGATACAAAGAAGTGAAATCTGTCTGAGGTCAGTCAGCTGGGAAAGTATTGAGCCCCAGGAGGATCATGGGTCTGACTGAGAATCAGGGTTACTCAACCTCCTCGGTGCTCCTGACACTTTGGGCTGGGTAATTCTCTGTCGTGCTCTCCCTTATAGGGCAGGATGGGGACCAGTATTCCTTGCCTCTGAGCACAGATGCCGGTTGTATTCCTCACTCAGGACAATCAAAATGTTCCCAAACATCGCCAAATGTCCTCTGAGGAGCAAAAATGGTGTCCAGTGAGAACCAAGGCTGTGGCTCAATCTTTCCAACTATTAGCTTTCCCCCAGCTGACCTAATCTTTCCTAATTGGTCATTTCCATAATATGTTCAGTCAGTTCCAGAACACACACGTACACCCCTGCCCATCCCTCCATCTCTATAAATTCCCTAATGAAGTTAGAATTGATTTGTTTGCAACAGGGAATTCTCTGAATTTTGGAATTATTGTCATGGGCGTTGATGTGTTTAACAAGAAGGTCCCGAAGGAAATTCAGACAAAAGGGCTGATTGTCAGTCGTCAGTTTCTTGAAAGGAACCTAAGTTTGTTTTCAGAATCCTTTAAATTAATCAAACAACCTTGCTCTTTCTTTATCACTGTCCCACAATCCCTCCCTTCTTTTGTTTTTATTTCCCTTCCCCTCTTCCTCCTCTTTTCTCTTCTCTTTACCCTTTACTCCCAATTCTCTTTGTTCCTCTGCCCACCTCTATTTTTCTCACCTTTCTCCCTCTTTCTGAGAGTCTTGCATGGCACTAAAATACGTAGACTTCAGGATCCCTTTCCTGTTTCGCTCTCCCCTCCTCTCTCCTTTCCTTTGCCTCTGTAGCTCTGCGCCAGCACAGCTGCCCCGCACAGCCTTTGATGCTACTCGGTTATCTTTGGCACCAGCTCACAGGCTCCACTGGGCTGAAATTGGAACTCTTCCATCCCCATCTCCTTTCTTTTGTCCTGCAATATGGTTATCCTGGAGGACCCTCAGCTGCCTCCCAATATTAGAGTGGGTGACAAGGACAGGGAATAGACTCTCTGAAGCCAAAGCTGAGTGGCTGAACATCTTACAGTAGTGAACACCTTTGTTGTTCCTGATACTTTTTCCAAACACATGCAGGGGGTATTTTGAAATGAATTTCAGCATCTCTCACTTTTCCCTCAGCAAGCTGTGGTATCTGGCAGTGTTTTTCAAGAAAGTACTTATCTTTGAAAATCAGGTTGAGCTGAAATTATCCTGATTTCATTGTAAAACCACAGACTTGATGTGACATATTTTCCAAATTCCAAGGGGTGTGTCAAATATTTTCAATTGCGCAAAAATTGAGTTGAATAAGGAATAAGGAAAACCTGAAATAAAGCATTTCTTTTGACTAATTCAACACTGCTTTAAACCTATTTTCTCCTCTTAAAAACACGTTTCCTGTTCACAGCTAAATAAAAAGTATATATTAAGTCCAAACCTTCAACAAACTCTTTGATAAGAAAGAATAGACTCTGATCTTAGGGTCAGTGGTGCAGCATCAAAGAACATGGACTTATTTTGGCCTATAACATCTTAACAATACAGAACTCATTTAGATGATTTGGAGAAATAGAAATGTTAAAATTATATACTGCTCCAATTCCACATTATAGTAAGAAGTTCCTGTGAAGAAAAATCTAATTTTAAGCATAGCATGATTTTCCTGCATAAACATGAAGAGTTAGGAACCCGAAGCTTCTCTTTTAGAACACTGGTTTGTACAAAAGATCTTTATCTGATTCATTCTTGTTTGGTGTTATTCTGTGCAGAAAATCATGTGCTACACTTAGCCCCATTTACTTATCCCACTATGCAGCCACCTGCAGACTGATTAGTTCCTTTTAAAGCAGGAGCAAAATCTCCACTTCCCTCCCTCCTGTAGGCAGCCTCAGCAAAAAGGCGGCTCATGCAATGTTATTTTGTGAGAATAGAGCCCCTTAACAACAGCAACTTAGATTCATATAGTGCCTTATCACATGGACAGCAAAGCAATCCAGGCGTTTTCTGAAATGGAAAGCATTTCCTTTTAGGATTCAAAAAAAAAATCCTAATTAAACAACAACAACGAAGACTAACTTGAGTATGTGAACTAAAAAGGGAGAAAAAAATGTATTCTCTTTAAATTAAGGGTAGTCAGACTTCAAATCAAATTGCCCATTTCATTGTTTTGTAAACAGGTAACTCTGGTTTTCAGGGGCCTGATGGGAAAGAAATTTATTTGAAAGACAATTTTTTTCCAGATTTAAAGCATCGCTTGCTTTAATTCAATTGCTTTGTTCAGTGTAGCATTTCTTTATTTCTTTTGCAAGATTTTGAAGAACTTTGATTTATTACGATGATGTGTTGCGATACTTTATTCTATGTCAGATTTAAGATTTTAAGTGCTAGTTTTATTTTCCTGGGTGACTAAAAAGTTAGCCAGGTAATGATTAGTTTTTATGGAATCATTTAACAATTTGTCTTTTATACTGGTACCGAGCTGCTGTGATTGTGGGTAGTAAAATCAATCCATGTATGTGGAAGCCTCTTAGTTGCAAAGTAAACTAAATTAGCATGTGCTTCAACTGATAGTGATTACAAAATTATAAATGCTTCTATAATGGACATATCATGATATTATCACATTTATTATCTTTTTAATTTTTTATTTCTAGCTTTTGTAAATTTGGCATCACAGACTGGATTACACTCTCAACATCCAAAGTGAACTTTATAATTGGAATTTCTATAACAGTTTTATTTATGGTGAAAAGCTTGGCATATGGAGTTAGATACATATTTGTTTTGAATGCATGACTTAACTATTTACAATCTGTTTGACCTTGAAAAATAACTGGCTTTTAAAAAGCCTGACATTTTATCTCTAAAATGTGAATAATAACATTGTTGCCAATTAAGTCAGTCCCCAAAAGATGGGGTCTTTCCTTGTTCAGTGTCCTTAAGCCAATATAAAAAAAAAAGAAAGAAAATGAGTGCCTAACAGTGCAGGCTTTATTCAGAGGAGAAACAGGAGCATTACTCACATATCAACTTCTTGGCTTGAGAGAATTGGGAAGTTGTAGATATAGGGCAATTTAGGGAATTTTACAGGGAAAATTTAATAAAGGGATTTGGCATTAGAAGTAAGGGAAGGAAGATTCATGTTTTTTTTTTGGGGAATAGGTGGAGAGCTTCTTGAAACTGGAATACCACCTCTTTTTTGGACTCATGGTTTTTTCTGGTCATTGCCACTGTGATTATCAGCTATCATGGTGCTGGTGGGAGTGTCATTTAGTGTATAAAGCACATTATAATGAAGTCAGAGGTTCTTTTGAGGTCAAGTGAGGTGCTCTCTCAGATGCCACCAGTTTAGCTGGTCTCATCCCAAGGTGGAGACTCCTGTGTGTACGTATCCTATTTCCTAAAGATATGCAGAGTCAAAATGGGGTGAAAATTCAGCTAGGACACATATGCATTATACTGGATAAGAACATTGCAAGGGATAATTGAGTACTATGTATGAAGAATTTAGTATGATGTCCAAAATTTATTTTGATTGAAAAGAAAAATGGCCAAAAATTAAGGGGGAAAAAAGAGAGACAGCTATCTTGAAGTGTGGAGAAAGTACTCATTTCAAGCTGAGGAATGAACACTAAAGGTACAGTCCAAAGCTTATTTTGTGCAATGAGAACATGGGGTTAAACAAAGCTGAAATCAGGAGATGGAACTGGTTTAATTCAGAGACTCAGAAAAAGTAAGGCTGACTGAGAAAATGTACAAAAAACAGTCATATTTTCAGGAAGCAGCCTACACTTGAAAGAAGAGGAAGAAGAGAGACATTCAATGCCAGTAGCCAAATACAATACTGGAACTCCAGGGGGAAAATCCCAGGCAAAGTACCTTTGAGACCAAAATTAGTCAAAGGGAGAAGTAAAGTGGGAGAAACCCATTTATATCTTACAAGCCATCCACTTCTGCTCTCCCGTGACTCTCCTGACCCAGATGCAGAAGAAGAGGTCCCCACTTCTCCTTTCTGGTCTAGATAAGCCCTCACCTGCCCTTGTAATTACCTACTGATAAGGAGAGGGACCACTTCTCTCCACCCCTTGGAAATATCTATTGTGTGGAGATGCACTAAAGCCAGGTGAGAGATTCTGGAAATTTTGCAATTTTACCAACAAATACCAACTATGTAGAGAGAAGTAAAATCTAAAAAAAAATAACCTATATAATTCTTAATCATCCCAAATATATTCTGATTCTCTGGAGTATGGTCCTGGTCATAGCCACTACCTCTAGCAAATAGCTGGGCCACAGAAACTCCCCTTACTCAAAGATGATTAATTAAAACGTAATCACTAAAAAAAAAAAAGCACTTGATTTATATAACATAGCAAGATGAATGATTGTGAAAAAGCAAAAGCAAATGAAAAAATAAAAAGTTTTTTTTTTTTATTAAATAAAAAGGTGCATCCACCTGAAGCCATTGTGATCACTTTCTGAGAATTAAAACAAAATACAAAGTAGAGAGAAAAGAGCTCTGAAAGATACATAAAAGCAAGAGATGACAGATGAAGAAAGAGCAAGTAAACATAAGGAAGTAGGGAAAAAAGATACTCCCTGCCCTGAATTTATATTAACTCAAAATAGAATAAATAGAACTAAATACATATATATAGTGTAATATTATATATAATATATATATATAATATACAATGTATATAATGAAGCCACATGCAAGAAACAAGCAAAATGGGATTGAAAGTAACAAAAAAATTAGAAGATTAGTCAGTAAAATAACATATACTAAATTCTTTGTAGCATTTAGGACTAGAGATAGATGTCCATCCAGGTGGAAATCATTAAATATATTGTTATAATCAAAGAAATAATCTTAAGCAGGGAATAAAACAGTTTGGAAGCTAATTATATACTAACACGGAACACTCTTGGATATAATGTTAAATGGGATGGCAAGACACTTGAATGTGTGTATATACTACTACCATCTGTGTAATATATTTGTGTATGTGTTTGTAAGCATTTTTCTTTTATGAGCACATATTTAGTACACATAAGACTGATAGTAGTAATTGCCTAAGAGGAGAGAAATGGATGGATGGAAAACAGGAATGGGAGAGAGATAATTTTTACCCTTTTTATAAATTGTATTTTGTGAATATATTTATTAAATATTGAACCTAAGAAAAATAAATTATACCAAAGCATTTTAGTGTACACAGTTTCAAAACCTTTTAAAGTTATTTGAGCTATGAGTAAAAACACAGAATGTTAAACCTATGATAGCAGGATTATTGTCTCACTCTTTTCTTTATTCATACTCAGCAGATTGTCCAATAACTAAATGTCAATTTACCTCAAATAACCACATTTATGGGAGGTCTGACTGTTTATATTATGATACTATAACTGAGACACTATCTTTTTACTGTATAGTCAATTTTAAGTCTACTTCTAATGCCCATGATAATACTTACCACTCAATGAGTTACAAATCACTCTTAAATATAGACATGGAGACTTGGTAATATGGAACCATTTTATGAACCTGAACACAGAAAGATCTGTTTACTTTCACCATTTTCTTTATTAAACTACGTTCCTTCACTTTTGTCTGCAAGATCATCCTGTTCATTAATGCCTTCTTCTCAAATAAAAAGCATGCTGAAACCACACATTTTCTAAAAATGACCCTTTTATCTAGCCACTCACTCTTAAATAAAAAACTTAAAAAGAGATCTACACTTGCTATCTATATGTCTTCTTTTCCTTTTGCTATAAAATCAGTATCCAATTTCCAAACCAGTATTTTGCTTCAGTCTCACTTCAACCCTAACATTGCTGCAGAATCTGCTGATTTTGAGGCCAGCTTGTTCCAGTCTCACTTTCCTATAGCTTTTAATATTGTGTACTTCTCTCAAATCTCTTTCCTTTTGTCAGTTCTGTTTACCACTCCTGATTCTCTTTCTGATTCTGCATACAACATCTCAAAACTTTGCTTGTTCCTTCTTAATTCGTGCTCCCTAAATATTCATGTTCTCAATTTCCATATTTTCCTCTTCTCTCCCAACTCTACTTATCTCCAGGTTGAACTTTTCTGCACCCAGCATTTTTACAACTATATGCATGGAGATCGACCCTCAGAATCTGTAAACCTATATGTTACATGAACCACTAGAACTTTCAATCTCAAACTCTTTTATATAAAACTGTTCTTGTCTCCAAACTTGTTCTGTTCCTTATTCTATTGCCAGTCAATTGCTTAATCAAGGTCTGACTTTTCTACTTTCAAGTGTCTTTTGAATCATTCTTTTATTTTAAAAACCCCATTGTCCAAGTTCAGAATCTTTTTATCCTTTACCTGAATAATGACCACATATAAATTGTTTTACCTTTAATCAGCTATAAATTTTCTTCTCACTTTGCATTTCTAGCTTTTTCATCATGTCTCTCATTCATCAGCAAATACAAGCCACATACATAAGTTTATTGTTATTTCATTTCATTAAAATTTTATCTATGTCTGTGGGTTTAAGCCAAATGCCTTAAATGTGTATAAAACCTCCCACAATCTGACATCAGACTGTCCTGTTTCCATTATTCTTCATTATTTCTTCTAAAGAGCCCTGTCTTTGTCACCAGAATACAGGTTCTTGGTCTTGTCGCAAGAAAGAATTCAAGGATGGCTGTGAAAGTAGTTGATATTTAGGACTTTATTGGAAAATGAAGAGTTTAAAGAAAAGCAAAGTATGTGCTTGAGAATTAACTTCAGGCACACTTGAGAGTGAGTTGCCCCAAGGATTTAATCTGAAGCCCTTTTGTGTGAAGAGAGATGAATACTTAATAAATGGGATGAGGTTTCACAGGGAACAGGTGGAGTCTTCTCAAAGTTTGGGCTTATTTCATCCTCACAACAGCTGAGAAAGTTTTTTACCATCTTTGGTTATCACAAGAACTGTGATGGTACAGAGAGGTGTAATTTTTACTATGTTAATGTGTATTTAATGTATTTTGGGGTGAAGTTTGAGTCAACTCCTCCATATTGGCACCAGCCGGCTTCAGCTGATGGTTATCTGACATTCTACTCTTTCTGCAAAAGCCTTGCTAGTCCCCATTCCCCCTCCCTGCTCATGGCTGGCTATCTACCTCTTCTAACAGTTTCACTGAAGTTTTAGGTTTTTTCTCAAACATACCAGTTCCTTGCTAGATTTATGACTTTGTACAAAATAACATTTTCTCCCAGCCACACACTACTACTGCTTTTCTGACCAGTGAAATATCACCCCAGCTTTCAAACTGAGCAGAGTTGTCATAACTTTTCCAGACAGTTATTTAACTCTTCATTATTGTATGAAATTTATTATTTATATATTTTATCAAAATCAGGTTATCTCTTACATTAGATAGTAATGGTTGATCTATGTGTTTGCTTCCTACACTTCAATGCAAGCCCTTCTAACAGCCTGGGCTGTGTATTAGCTATTTTATAGTCCCAGTGCATTACTTTTTGCCAGGCATGCTAAAAACCCTCAAAATGTTCTTTGATAGAATAAATAATGTTTTATTAATATTTTAAAAGTGCTTCATGTTTAAAAACTAATTTTTACAAATATCTCAATTGATATAATGAATAACTTTGTGAAAATTTAAATATTATCCCCATTTTACAGAAGGGGATTATGTTTGAAAAGGTTAGACATACTGTTCATAACAGCAGGGTAGGTTTTGCAAATCAACACTCATGCTGGGAAAAGGTATAAAAGCAATGAACAAATTATTTTTTAAAACTCTACATTTTTAAATGAGTGAAAGAAATGACAAAATGAGAAAGGATTACCAGAAACTAAGTAAAAAGGAAAATAAAATATGGATAGCTAAGAAGCTAGGAAGTGGTTTGTCCTTAAGGAAAATTAGCACCTTCATTCTGACAACTTTATGGAGGCTTTAGGAAAGAAAAATCAAATTCAGGCTGAAACAAGAGGGAGTTTACAGCAGGCCGTGACCATAAACATGCAGTACCCAATGCCTGCTCTCTCGGGGTCACAGTAATTCCGAGGAGGAAACATCCTTGTGGAATTACTGTCTGACGTTCATCTCCAGAGTATGTTTCTTGATTCAAATCCCATGGACCTTCCAGGGAATTTCAATCCTTGAACTTGTCTTAAGGTAATCGTGGCTTGATAATGAGCCCTGGGTCCAAACAGGGCAAACACAATCCTGTCTTCAAGAACATATCTTCAACATAATTATGAAATAAATGTTTGTATTATATTTGTAGTTGTATTTCTATAAATAGTTTTCAATAAAATATCCAGCACATAGTCAAAGATAACTAGATGTACAAGGAAGCTAGATTTCAAGATATAGATCTGATAAAATTAACAAACTGTTGAAATAGACCTGTAGGTATTTCAGATATTGGAATTATCAAATGGAGGTGATGCTAAGAGAAGCTGTTTTGCTATGTTTAAAGAAACGAAAGACAGTTTTTAAGGTACTAGCACTATTGAAGAAAAATAAAACAAAACTTCAAAGAATTAGAAAAAAATCCAGTAACTGAAATTGGAAACTTGATAGATAGCAAAATTTCTACTTTCATCCATGAAGGAATTTCTGGTTCTGGACTTGTCTTTCTGTAATTAAAAAAAGAGAGAGAAGAAAGATAGAGGGAGGGACATAGGAAGGGAAAAAGAAAGAAAAGAATGAGGAAAGAAAGAGGGAAAGAGGAATAAAAAAGAAGGAAAATATATCTGACAACTACTTTTCAATTTGAGATCACAGTTCATAGAAACTGAATAATCTTGAATTTGCAAGGCAGAGTAAAGGAGAAGACAGAGCTACACAGCAAAGTGATTCCAGAAATTAGCATCTTTGACTGAACAACTTAACTGAATGCCTTTGGCTTAGGGTCTCTTCCAAAGATGTAATCAAGATGTTAGATGAGGCTGCAGTCATCTTATAGTTCTTCTAGGGAGAATATGCTTCCAAGATCACTCATATGGCTGTTAGAAGGCTTTAGGTCCTCACTATGTGTTGTCTGGAGATGTAAGTTTCATAACCATGATGACCTCTCTCTAGGAAAGCTCTCAGAATGACAGTTTGCTTTCCCCAGAGTACCAATTCCAAGATAGATTAAGGGAGAACCAGAATGAGAGCAAGAGAAAGTGAGAGAAATGAAGTCAGTCTTTTTGCAACCTAATTGTGGATGTGATACCCTATCATTTTTGCTGTATTATGTTCACTAGACTAAGTCCACACTCAAGGAGAGATGACTCTAAGGGGAATAAATAAAAGTAAGTGGGGATGATTAGGGGTCATTTTATAGACTGTCTACCACAGGATGCTCTCTGGTTTCTCAGTAATTTATTTTCATCCCACATGTAAATACATTCACCCCTCCCCAACTTCCCCAAAATATGATACTGTTATATCATCAGCTCAATTCCAGAGTCTCAACATCCAAATCAAATGCACATGTGAAAGAAGTTCCTTTGGTGTAGTTCTTTAGGTACAGTTCCTCAAATCCATTCTGCTTAATCTTTAGATTTATAAGACTAAAGACACAATTTATATTTCCTACAAAGCCCGCATACAATGTTGGGACAGGTATATGATAACCACTATAGAGCTTTCTGTTTAAAAAGGAAAAAAAATGAGAGCCACAGAGAGTCACTGAGGCAATTCTGAAATCCAGCTGGGCAAATGTTGAAAGATTCTTGATTAGGTTTTAGGAATGAAAATAATTTTTCATGGCTCTTAGCTCTGCGTTCTTGGCTCTTGGTTCCACCTCCTGATTCATCCTTCCTTTTTCATGAGAGATAATATCTGTTTGCTGCTGAATAGCTTTCTCATTCTGTTCTTCAAGTAGGATTTTGGGTGTCCATCGGCTTCTTTTCATTTTGTACCATCTATGACCCTTTTAAGTCAAACTGCCAGTGTTTCTGCTGTTATAATTTTCTCTAAAAACTTTGAGGCACTTCTGTGTGGCTTATTGGGTATTTATACCATTACTCAGAAGTCATATTCAATAATATCTTTAAGGTCATCCCTTCTCTACCTTAGTTGGGCCCTTGCTGAGAAATATGGGAGCCACATATTTAATTGTTCTAGACATACTCTTGTTTAAATAAGAAGGTCTATAAATTACATAGTTAATATCTTTATAGGGTATTTTGTGTGACTCTATGATTTTCTGAGACAACACCTTTAATCTAATATCTAAAAAAAGTATCTATCCCTTGGCATTAAACTATAGGCCACTCCAAGGGAGAGAGAGCAAGAGGAGAGCAATATTTTTTCCATTTCAGCAAATTTTTAGTATGAAATGCTTATATTAGAGAAGATGAGTGATGTGAAATCAGTGATCTGTGTTCATATTAAGTACTTGAAAAAGAAGACCAAATGTGTCAAAAACAAGTAGAAGGAATGAAATAATGGAGTGAAATCAATAAAATTGAAAAAAAACTAAAACTAAACTAAATATGAATGAAACAAAAGCTGGTTCCTCAAAAAACTCAGTAAAGTTGATAAATCTCTAGCATGATTGACAGAAGTAATGAGAGAAGACACAGATCTGTGATGTCAAGAATGAAACAGTATCAGACAGGTCCAGTTGTCATTAAATCCTATGCACAATGTTATATTCCTAATTTCAACAATTTAGTAAAAATGGACCAATTCCTTGAAAACTACAGATTACCAAAATTTAGCCAAGATGCACTACATAACTTGAATAGTTCTATAGCTACTAAATATATGAAAATTTTAACTTTAAGTCTCCCAAAGAGGAAATTTCCAGGCTCACTTGGTTTTACTGAAGAGCTGTGCCAGACATTGAAAGAATAATTAACATCAGTTCCATACAGTCTCTTTCATCATTTTTTAAAAGAGAATACTTTCCAACTCATTTTATGTGACCTGTTTACCAAAACTACAGACCAATATTTTTCATAAACTTCCATGAAAAAACCCTCAATACAGTATTAGCAAACCACATGTGACAATGTATAAAAGGAACTATACATGAAGACAGTCATCCATGGTATATATAGCAATTACAGTTAAGTCAAGAAAAAGAAAAAGAAGAAAATACGTGAAGATTGGACAGAAAGTTGTAAAAATGTCTTTATTCACAAATGTTAAGATTGTATACTTCAGGGATAGAGAATTTACCAAAAGGCTATTGGGACTAGTAAGTAAATTAAACTAACATACAGGATATATATTAAATATACAAAAGTGAAATGATTTTATATACTAGCAAGAAACAATTTGATAGGAAATTTAAAATCATGCAGCTTATTTTAGCATCAAAAATGAAATTTTAGGGATACATTTAACAACAGGGCTGTATCTGTTTTACAAAACTCATTGAACTGTACAGGTAAAATGCGAACATTTTATTCAGGGCATTTTTATTTGTAAGTCATTTGTACCTCAGTAAGATAGTAATTCAAAACAAATACAGATGGGAGAGTTATCTCCTAAATAGTCTTCAGGAAAATTCATTGAAAAAAAGTGTTCAGTCATCCTTATTGGAATTGCTAGTTTTTGCCTTAACTAATAATTGAATGTGATAGATTTAAGTAAGTCCTTGAACTCTTCTGTGTAAGTAATTGAACAACTATTTGTTGAACCTTTTTAATGCAATGCACTGTTTGAAATAAAGGAAGAATCAGACAAAAATTTACAACATCTGCAGCCCTATCTATATCAGATACTCTGCCTTCATTCCAGTTAAGAAAAAGAGAAAATGATGTGTCACAGCTCTATTAAAGGCCAGTCCTATTACCTTTTTCTTTTCAAGGACAGATTAATTTATGTCAATCCCATTTCATTCCTCAGTCATCAATTTCTCCCAGTAGATCATTGCCAATAGCATAAAAATATACCATAGAGAACATAACTAGCCACAGCTTCCCTGAGCTCTACAAGACCTCTTCAGTTATCAGCTCACAACTCTTTTCTCTTCAGAGCTATAGCTCTGGTGGGGGGTCAGGGAAGGAGAAGGGTGCTCCCAGCTCAGGGCAAGTTCACTGTGAATCTGAGGAAACCAAAGGAGAACAAGCAGAAGGGCAGGTTGCAGTAAGGGGTCTTATTTCTCACAGCTGCTCCCATCTGTCTCCTCCACCAGGGGTGCCTGTGCTCTGTCCGCCCCCCCCCCCCTTTCCCTTCTGGCAGGAACTCCATGGGCGGGTCCTTGGTGACTGGCAAATGCCAGACCAATTAGGTACCAGGAACAGAGGGGAGGAGAGAATGATCTTTTCTCTCCACCCCTTGCCCTGGACCTTCCATTGGTATGTAAATGTACTAAGGCCAGGTGGGAAATTCTGGAAATTCTGGGTCAAAGCTTCCATTTACCCCACAACTTCAGAGCAAAATGCCTTGATTATTGTACACTTATGACCCTTTCTAAATGTCCATTCATTTCAAAACATACTTGGTACAGCCTTTTCTCCTACAGCACAGTAAAAATGGCTATTATCATGACCAACAGCAATATTCCTACTGACAAAGCTAATGGACATTGCCCCTTTCAACTTTCTGCACCTTTCATCATCAGCCATCACAGTTGACTATCCCTTCCTTGAAATATGTCTGCCTTCAGGCAACTGGCTTCCATTACAAGCTTTCCTGGTTTTCCCTCTTAGTCTCCCCTCCTGCCTCCTCTCTTCTCTATCCAAACTCTCAAAACTGTGGTATCCACAGTTTAGCTTCCCCTGGAAGAGTACAAGCTTTATAAGTACTGGGACATTGCTGTATTGGCCTCATCTACAGAGAAAAATAAGAGCTATTTAGAAACATTTTTTCCATCTGTCTCCCTCACAAAATTGTTATGGTGAAATGAAGTAAATATTAAAGTACAATAGATGTTCATAGTACTAAAAATGGTTTTACTTAAGTACATGAGAAAACATTCTTGAAAAAATTTTGTTTTACCCAAGTTTATGAAAATTTGTGAATTCTTCTCTTCAGGAACAGTTTTTTTCTCTCATCAGGCTTACACTTACTTTTCAGAAACTTTCAAGTCACTGAAAACTACCATGTTATAGTTCTTATTTCAGAATAATTTGAGAATAAATTTACTATCAGTAGTAGATTTTCAAGAGATCTTATTTCAAATCCATTAGCACCGATCATAAATCTATTACCTTCTAAATCTTTTTTCATATTAAGCTCTAGGTGTATGATAAAGTGTTTTCTCTGAATTTTTAGAGGTCTGCATGATCTAATTCAGCACTTAGCTGAATAGAGCCTCTTTCATATTGCCATTGTTTTCTTTCTAAATTTTATCTCCTGTCAAATTGTAGTTTTGATAAGAGAGTACACATTTTTTCTATATTCCTTTATATGCATTCCCCCTACCCCACCTGCCCCGGTCAAAATCCATATAACTCAGTATTGACAAAATTTTAGGCAGTTAACAAGTATTTTCTGTATTATTGCATGTGGTTGTTTATAAAAATTTGTAATGTAGAAAATCACCCAAAAGAGGAAAAAATACATAGAAAACCATGGTGTGGTCAAAGCTCCAAGTGAAAGAAAAGGGAGTTTATTCTGGAACATGATGAAAAGAGGAGGAAAAGAATGGGGATGGTTGCTGTCCCTGGGCCAAGCCCCAGCAGCCAGCTCTGTTGGAAAGCCTGAATCAGCAGCTTCATGGGCCTAAATTAAATATTTTTCTAATATATAATTCCTCTTCATTTTATCTAATTTTAATCGAATATTAAGTAAATCAGATGTGGGCAAACCTTTTGCCAAATTAGTGAGTAGCTTTTGAATAACAAGAAAAATGTTCATTTGCAATAGTCAATGAATCCTGTTAACATGAATTATAGTGAATCAAGACCTGCAGCAAGGTTTATTAAAAATTCAAACTTTGACAATTGCAGCAGGTATTTGACTATTGATGCATTGTTGAAGAAATAAGAAAAAAGGAAACCTCAACTTTGAAAGTTAACTTGGTTAATCATGTGCCTGAGGGAGAAGAATGAGGATCTAAATATTTTCTCACGTTTAGTAAAACATTTGCAAAATGATTCAGCCAACACCTTGGAGCATATTTTGGCATATGGTCTTAAAATCTAGTAATTTAGAATTGCTTGCAATTTGAAAAATATCTATTGTTCCAAAAATTGGTGAGTGAACCAAAGAACCAAAATTAACATTGTAGTTCTGAAAGTTTAACAAGCATACACACACACACACACACACACACACACACACACACACATATATATATATATAATTTTTTTCTTATGCAGGTACATGGTCATTAAGGACTATTGTAATTTTTGTTGGGCTCAATTGGATTTGCAACTTCCCAGTCTAGTAAACAACTAATTCTCCCAACACTGCTCATGGTGAGTTGAAGCCGCTGCCCTTGCCTATTCAGCATCTCTTTTACTTTGTAAGCAGTCCCATAAATCTTTCCTGGCTTCTAGGGACATAAAGAGTCCTGTGATTAAGTGGCCAGCATGGTGGCTTAACAGGCTGAGGGCTAGCTTTTTCCTTCCATGCATCCTAGGGACCACTGTCTTCCTCCTGGCAAAGTAGATCAGATTTTGAATTCCAGCCAGAGTAATTAGTGTGCTTTAGAACCTCAATACACAAAGCAGAATGGTCAGCATTAGTAAAGATGTCTTTTGAATGTTTTCTGAGTGGTAGAAAAGAAAAAGAAATGGCCAGCTGCAGCAGATCTTTGGGAATCTAATGAAAGTGACCCATTAAATACAACTCCACTTTGGGGAGGGTTGTATATACCCACACTAAGCTTTGAGGCTGTCTCTTTATTATTATCTGTTTATCAAATGCATTTTAACAAGAGGAATAAAGTGTTAACACTCCCTAGAAAGCAAATTTTCCCTGAGAAAGTGACATTTTCTAAAACACAAGTATCAAGAAAAATGAGGTTTTTCTAGTTTAAGTATGAGCAACTTTCCTGATAGTCATTTAGGTTACCACACTCTGAAAATGCAAAATTGCAAGATGTCCTAAAATAGGGATGGAGTAATTTAGTGATGGAATTAAAAGGGCTGGGTATTTGATACACCTGTTACTTTTCACAAAGGTTGCATTATCTACATTTTAAAGAGGTGTTTTGAAAACTTCGCAGCTATGGTGAAATTACTTGGATTCTTTAGGGAAAATCAAAAGCTATGATCAACATTCAGCATTTTATGCTTTAGGCCTCATGTAGATGAACCTACATTGGCACATCATTTTCACCCGAAATCCACAGTTTAGGGTTCACTCTTTGTGTTGTACACTTTATGGGTTCAGCAAATGTATAATGACATGTACCCATCATTATAGTACCATAAAGAGTAGTTTCACTGCCCTAAAAGATCCTCTGTGTTCCACCAGTTCATTCCTCTCCTACTCCAACCCCAGGTAACCACAGATCCTTTTTACTGTTTCCATCATTTTGCCTTTTCTAGAATGTCATATAGTTAGAATCATATAGTATGCACTTTTTTCAGATTGGCTTATTTCACTTAGCAATATGCATTTAAGTTTCCCTCATTTATGTTTAGCATTGAAAATTGTTCATTGTCTGAATGTACCACAATTTCTATATCCATTCACTTACTGAAGGCTGTCTTGGTTTCTTCTGAGTTTTGACAGTTATGATTAAAGCTTCAGTAAGCATTCATGTGCAGGTTTTTATGTAGGTATGTTTTCAACTCCTTTGGATAAATACCAAGGAGGACACTTGCTGGATTCTATGATAAGGGAATGTTCAGCTTTGTAAGAAACTGCTAAACTGTCTTCCAAAGTGACTGTATAATTTTGCATACATTTCCATCAACAATTAATGAGAATTCTTGTTGTTCCACTTGTTAGTATTTGGTGTTGTCAATGTTTTTGATTTTGGTCATGTATCATACTCTTGAAAGTGAGTTCTTTTAATCAGCTTATGTTGGAATAACACTTTTGCATTGATTCTATTGCATATAACACTATTTAACTGAATATGATATAATACATTATTATATATGCTTAAATATGCATATGTATGCATGTGCTTATATATACATGGACATTTGCATATTTGTACAATGCCTTTAAATCGTTCTTATTTGAATATTTATCCTCATAAAAAAGAAAATTATATTGTCATACCTATGAAATAAAGTACAATATTAAATGCATGTTTTAAGATAGAGAAATCTTTCACTCTCTGGTTTGGGACTGTATGTATTTATATTTGGTAGGAGGTGTAATACAGTGGAAGTAGCTAACAAGGCAATCACAGAACTGGTGTCTGATAGTAAGTTCAAAATCATGCCCTTTTCTTATTCATCTTTTTGCATAGCTTGTTTTCTTCCAAGACAGTAGTTGGTAGATGCTCCAAATTATTAGTTTGAATGAGGAGAAGCAGCGAAAATCCTCTTAGTATGTTTTTGGTTATTAACATCTATTTCTTATTAACCTCTTGACCAAGTAGTATAGGAGTTACTGATCCATGAAGTAAAGGATGAGAAAAATTTCAGTCTATCAAATTAAAAAATATACGTCAAAAACTATTTTACTATTAAAGACAGAGCAGGTCACATACTTTTTTTTTTAATTTTTCTAATTCCTGGTATCGGTTATTTCCCCCATTTTTCTTTTGTAAACAGAAGTGGAAAATAATATGTTAAGATTAAGACAAAATAATTATTGTCTGGGTCATTCCTTTATCTGTAATTCTAAATAAAAATTAAATCCCTTTATGAGGACATACAAAAAATTTTGTAAAAGTAATAAATTCAAGGAATAGGTTATTTCTTTAGCTTGAATTACAGTGTTTTCAGTGAAGCAGTCAGCCGAGATAGTGTCTCTGCACGTGTGTGTGTGCATGTGCTCATGCACTGCGCTGAGCAAGAGAAGTCCAATGTACACAATTTCTTGGTGACAGAAGTTACCAAAGCCATTGATGCACTTACTTTGAATCTAGAATGTTTAACACCAAGGGTAAGTAAATATCCCCTGTAATTATGAAAATGTGCTCTAGCAATATATCTGTGATTTGCATTCTTCTAAGCATAAAAAAGAATTACAAAAGAAATGCTTAGACTTAGAGTCAGTTAAATATTCAAAATTCAAAAAATAAGTTTCCTTACAATTTTGGGGCCTAACAATGAGATTATTTTATTAATTTAATGATAAATGATTTCAAATATAATATGGACATATACATATATCAATATTATTATATCTCTTCGTAGGTATTACACCTACATACATCGTACATGCAAGCACATACACAAAACCCTAAGTGTATCTCTATTTTTTATCACTGATCATCATACTAGTTACATTTGGTAGTGCTGTTGACTTTTTGGTTATTTTTTTTTTAATTACCAATGTAGGTTTTCTTTTCCTTTTGAAGTATTTATTCCTCAGAAGTAACACTTCTGCTAAAGAAAATTATGTAGTCCTAAGAAGCAAAATAAAGATAATAAACATCAGCTTCCAAAGATATTCACTATTAAAATGTTGACAAATTAATAGGAGTATACGGTTGTGGTTAGGAGTTACAAAAACATGGATTTAAAATCTGCTCATAGCTTATGAGCTCCAATACTCTTGATCAATTTACTTAACCAAACTAAGGCTCACTTTTATCATCTGCACAATGGATATGAAAATCAGTATGTTTTCTTTCCTGAGGACCCAAATGAGAAAATATAATTATTGCTATTAACTGTTAAGATTAGTTTTTCCCATTATTTGTTCAAGATGTAACAATTTGTAGCTACATACTTCCTTTGTTGAAAATATCATACTTTTAAATATACTTGTTGGTTATTTTTCATTTTCACTTAATTGTGTATTTTGAATATTTTCCATGCCAATGGAAATGGTTTAGCAGCATTTTTTTGAATGATTCTCTAGTAATTGCTTCATTTACTATGCTCAGTTGTTTATTTAGCAAATGCATTATTTTGGACATTTATTTCCAATATTCCCTTTGTTAAATGAACATCATCATAGCCACACCTTTGTATAAAATTTTAATCATCTCCAAGGATTGTTATATTTTGACACGTAAATATTTTTATAGTTTTTATATATGTTTCAAAATACCTCCTAGGAATTTACCAATTTATATCACACTCCAATTGTATATGAAAGTATCCAGTGAATCTGCCTAAACATGAGAGTGACTGGGATATTTGGAAGCTGCTATAGCCAGTTGGTAATATGGATAGATTTGATGTGTTTCTCCAGTTTCTTAATAAAGTATCACCCTTGGACAATCTGGAATTTAAGAATATGGATTTAAAATGACCTTTTAAAATTGTTTTATCTAAACAATTTGTGCTAAAGCAGAACAATCAGTAGGATTTTGATTTTCTGTTCCATTTTTTCCTAACTCTATTTAGTGTCCTTTGTGATTTGTTTGGTTTTGTTTCTTGTGAATTTGATAATACTTTAATACTTTGAACATGCATGATGTTCTCTAAATATTAAAATATTAATTATTTCATGCTTCTTACCAGAAACATCATTTTCTATTGTTTGGTCAGAAACAGAGAACTGGGAATATCATAACATATGCTCATATCTCCTTCTGAGTAGTTTTGGTTCTTAGCCACATTTTCATAAGAAACCTGTAATTGATAATATTCTGTCAAATCCTTAGTGGAGGCTCAGCAGATTTGGCCAAGCTATTAGCTGACTACTGTCAGATATATCATGTCATACATTTGTTCTTTGAGCACATCAGAATACAGAAAATGTACATGAATTTTTGCATTCCACTTAGAAAATTAACTCAAGCATTGTATAGGTCATATACTCTTAACAACAACCATACATCTGTGGGGAAAGGAAATGATACAGTAATTTCACCATGACTGGTTTTCCAATCAAGAGAAGTTATAAATATAGTAAGGGGTGAGAAGATTTAAATGAACAAGATTGGGGACAAAAGTAGCAAATTTGTAGGCATTTAGAGAACCAATTAAGTCATTCTACATTGTCACTGTTAATTAACCTTAATTTTTTATAGCATCTATCATTAGTCAACATAGTCCTGTGATGTTTTGTGCATCATCTCTTCTTTGAACATTATCTGTGCACTAGATTGCAGCCCTTCCTGACTTCTTATAGATATTACACCAGAATATACAGTTGACCCTTGTACAATATGGGTTTAAACTATGTGGTTACACTTATATATGATGATATTTTTCAGTAAATAAGAAAAAGTTTTGGAGATTTCTAACAGTTTGAAAAAATATTTTCTTTTCTCTAGTTTATTGTAAGAATATGGTATATAATAAATATAACATATAAACTATGTGTTAATAGACTGTTTATGGTATCAATAAGGTTTCCAGTCAAACAATTTTTGAGGTGTCCAAAGTTATATGCAGATTTTTGACTGCATGTTCAGGGATCAACAATACAATCTCTCTTCTTAATCTTCACTTTTGCCTTGTCTACTATCCTTATTACAATCATTCAAAAATGTATAAATCTTTTCTACCTTAACAAAGATGAAATAAACATATCTTTAGAAGTTTTCCAGTGCTCCTGATTATAGATGCTATTATCATGACTATTTTGTCTAAGATTCAAAGAAACAAAGGGCCTTAACACGGGCCATAAGAAGCATCACTGTCACTTATCTCTGGGCTGTAAGATTGCAAAGGCAATGTTCTTTCCAGTGTCTTACATGACACATTGTCTCTCTCAACTGAAGTCCTGCATGACTGATCATATGGAATATAGTGTGTCAAGATACCGAGGAGCTGATTGGTCCAAGATAGTCCTGAAACTTGTCAAATATTGTCATCTTTTCTTAAAGGAACTGTGCCAGCATGGCACTACCTGGTTTAGTGAGTCGTATTTTTCTGTAATTAAAGTACATTTCTTGACTGTCTCTACTTGTGAGAGATTGGTAGAGAATTGCACCAGCTGCAAATACATTGTGCATGATTTTTGTGAATTAGCATGAAGACTAAAATTCCTAGAAAATTGATGGTTGGTAGAATTTGCATAATTTTGGTCATATTAAGAACTTCCAGTTATTTAAATATAATTTGTCTCTTTCTACTGTAATATCATGCTTTTTTTGTGAAATGAAGATAACAGCTGAGGCCTAATTCATTTAAATTCTGTTATACAATCTGTGAGTAATATGATAAGTATCTATTCCATAAAAAAGATCGTTTGAGGATGAGTCATTTATGTTAATGTAACTTATTAATATAGTCACCTTTTATAGACCACTAGAAATTCCCTTACATATATTTCTTGTAAACAGGTCTCTAAATCATCTAGATACATGCATCGTTTTGTTTTAGGCATTAAAATTTACTTTTGTACCTGTGATGTCAGCAATATCATAGGAGCTATAAATTATCTAGATGTGTTCCGATTCTTACTGTTTTTCCTTCAACTTTGGTGGAAAGGTTTTTTCCATTTAAGGAAAATATTCTACTCATTCTCTACATCTCATCCTCTCCTCCATTTAAGGGACCTTTATTCATCAATCATTCCCTCTCACACCTGAATCTTCAAACTCTATCCATGTATTCCTACTTTCCCTTCAATATGTAAAAGTCTCCTCATATGAAGTAACAAATACCACAAAATCTCTGTGTCCAACTTAAGTCTCTTTTTAGATATTTCTCAATATTTCTTCTTTTTTCCATGATGGCTTCCATCTTCCTTCCTATACATTGCCCTGTTTTCTTTGCGTAATGGTCTAACTTCTTAAAATGCCATGTACAATTTACTGTGGAGCTGATAGGCAAGAAACATAGATGTGGGATGATGATGGCTTTGAGTGAGTCATTGGCAAAAGAGAGATGGTTAGATCTGGGATATACTTTAGAAATAGAATCCACAGAACTTGGTCTTGGATTTTATGAGGCATAAGGTTGGTAATGTGGAAGAAAGAAATCAAGAAGGACTTCCAGTGTACTAGACAGATAACAGTGACCTTTATTTTATTGAGAAAGGTAAGTCTCGGGAAACATGTTTGTAGGAGAATATCAGAAGCCCACCTTTTGGTCATTATAATTTTGAGATACCTAAATGAACACCAAATAGAATTTGATTTTGAATCTTAGAAGAAAAGTCAATTAGAAACATATATCTGGGAGATGTTAAGATTAAGGTGTTTTTTAAAACCTTGGAAATAGAATGGTTTTCTAAGACAGATCATCTTGGATAAGAAGAGTTTTGGGCCTGCAACTGTCCCATAAAAGCTGCCCGACTTGTTCTTCACATTTTAGATGTTATATTTACTTATGTTGGTTTTAGTCCATTTAGGTGAGATAGATAAAAACCTTATTTGAAAATGTCAAAACTGGGCAATTAATGTGTTGACTAAAGCCTCCAAGTCATTCTCTGGCTCTTCCATTTCTATCAAACACCACATCTAATCTATCATTCAATTCTGCTGATACTCTTTTCACACCTATTTCAACAATTCTGTTGTTATAACCCTTGTCCAAACTACTATGACCTGTTCTTCATGCAGATGTCAGAGAAAACTTTTGAACAAATAAGTAAAATCAAGTCATTCCCCTATACACAGTTCCTAAATTATCCCATCACACTTAGACAAAAATCCATTTATTATATGAAAGCCTCTATGGTCTTTTCTGCTGCCATTCCCAACTACATCTCTAATCTCATCCCTTATGCTTCTCTTCATCACTCACTGCCTTCCAGCCATGCTGGACTTAATATTTCTCCACGCTTGTTGCTGCCTCTGGGTATCCGCACTTGCAGTTTCCTGTAAAGCTCATTTTGCACATATACCGGAAACTTTCTCTTCATTCTGTTATCTACTCAAATTGAGAGAGGACCTCCCTATTCATTCTATGTATGATAATACTTGTTCTTGACCCCTTAATACATATACCCTAACTAAGTTTTGGGGATTTCAAAAGAATGTTTTATTAAGAGTTTATATTTTTAGAGTAGCTTTAGGTTCACAGCAAAATTGAACACAAAGATATTCCATATTTCTGCTCTCTACATGCATATAGCCTCCCTCATTATCGACATCCCCCACCAGAGTAGTACATTTGTTATAATTGATGAACTTACACTGGCACACTGTAAATACCCAGAGTCTATAGTATCACTTTGGGTGTTGTGTATTCTATGGGTTTGGACCAATGTGTAATGAATGACATTATGGCATGATACAGAGTATTTTCATTGCCCTAAAAATCTGTTTTGCTAATTAACCTCTCTCCTCCACTAAACCCCTGACAATGACTGATCTTTTTATATCTCCATAATTTTGCCTTTTCTGAGAATGTCATATAGTTGGACTTGTATAGTATGTACCCTTTTCAGATTGCCTTCTTTAACTTAGTATATAAATACAAGGTTCCTCCATGTCTTTTCATGGCTTAATGGCTCATTTCTTTTTGGTGGTGAATAATATTCCATCATCTGGCTGTAACAGATTACCTATCAATTCTTCTACTTAACATCTTTTTGCTTCCAAGTTTTAGTAATTATAAATAAAGCTGCTATAAGAATCTGTATGCAGGTTTTTGCATGGACATAAGTTTTCAGTTCTTTTGAGTGAATACCAAAAAGTGTGTTTGCTGGAATATGTGGTAAATTTAGTTTTGTAAGAAACCACCAGACTGTTAAGTGACCATCATTTTGCATTTCCACCAGCAAAGAATGAGAGGTCTCATTGTTCCACATTCTCACCAACATTTGATGTGGTCAGTGTTCCAGATTTTGGCCATTCTAATAGGTTTGCAGGGTTAGCTTGTTGTTTTAATTTGCATTTGCCTAATGACATATGATGTAGAGCATTTTCTCATGTACTTATTTGCCATCTGCATATCTTCTTTGGTGAGGTATCAAGATCCTTTTCTCATTTTTCAATTGAGTTGTTTATTTTCTTTTTGTTGAGTTTAAACATTTTTTGTACATTTTGGTTAACAGCACTTTATCAAATGTGCCTTTTCAAAATATTTTCTCCCAGTCTGAGGCTTATCTTTTCATTCTCCTGAAATGTCTTTCTCAGAGCAGAAGTTTTCACTTTTAATGGAGTCTGCCTTACCAATTATTTGTTTAAAGAATTCTGCCTTTGGTGTTGTATTTAAAGACTCATCACTATACTCAAAGTCATCTAAATTTTCTCCTATGTTATCTTTTAGGAGTTTTACATTTTACATTTAGATCTACAATCCATTTTGAGTTAACTTTTGTGAAAGGCTTAAGGTCTGTGCCTAGACTCATTTTTTTTTTTGCATGTGGATGTCCTGTTGTTTCAGAACCATTTGTTAAGGAGACATCTCTCTTCCACTTTACTGTCTTTGCTCCTTTGTCAAAGATCAGTAGACTAGATTTATACGGGTCTATTTCATGGCTCTCTAGTCTGTTCCATTGCTCTATCTGTTTATTTTTTTTCCAGTACCACATTATGATATCACAGCTTTATAATAAGTCTTGGTGCCAGGTAGTGTCAATCCTCCATCTTTATTTTCCTTCAATAGTGTGTTGGCTATTGTGGGTCATTTGCCTCTACATATAAACTTTAGGATCAGTTTGTCAGTATCCAAACAATAAATTACTTGAATTTTTATTGGGATTACATTGAATCAATACATAAAGTTGGAAGAAACAGACAATTTGGCAATATTTAGTCTTCCTATCCATGAACATGCGATATCTCTCCATTTATTTAGTCCTTTAATTTATTGTAGTCTTATTCTTTATAGTTTTTCTCACATGGATCATATACATATGTGTTAATTTTATCTAAATTTTCTTTTTTGGGGGAATGTTAATATAAATGGTATTGTTTTAATTTCAAATTCCACTTGTTTGTTGCTAGTATATAGGGAAGCAATTGACTTCTTTGTATTAGCCTTGTATCCTGCAACTGTGTTAAAATCATTTTTTTCCAGAAGATTTTTTTTGTCAGTTCTTTCAGATTTTGGATACAAATGATCACGTTATCTGTAAATAAAGACAGCGTTTTCTCTCCTTTCCCTGTCTATATACTTTCTATTTCCTTTCCTTAGCTAGGACTACTAACATGGTGTTGATAAGCAGTGATGAGAAGGGACTTCTTGCTTTGTTCCTGATCTTAGTAGGGAAGCTTCAAGTTTCTCACCATTCAATGTAATTTAACTGCAGTATTTTTGTAGGTATTCTTTATCAAGTAGAAGAAGTTTCCCCTCTATTTCTAATTTACTGAGAATTTGTATCATGAATCGTTGTTGGAATTTGCCAAGTGTTTTTTCTGTGTCAACCGATATAATCATGTGATTTTCTTTCATTTAACTTGTTACTGTGATGGATTATATTAAGTGATTTTTGAATGTTGAGCCATCCTTTCTTAACTGGCATAAACCCACTTGGTCATGATATGTAATAATTTTTGTATATTGTTTGGTTCAATTTGTTCTTATTTTGTTGAGGATTTTCATACATATGGTCATGAGAGATATTGGTCTAGAGTTTTCCTTTAATGTTTTTGTCTAGTTTTGGCATTAGAATAACACTGATCTCCTAAAATAAATTAGGAAATTTTCCTCCACTTATATTTCCTCAAAGAGATTATAGAGATTTTGTAGTCTTATTAGGATTTTACTTTTTCTGTAACTCTTTATTAACTGGCCCAATATTTACATATTTATTTGTTTTTTACCTCTCTCCCACCCTCAAGAATGTGAGCTTCATGAGATTAGGAGTCTGTCTATTTTGTTTAGTCTAGCTTTAGTGCTAGTACAATATCTGATATACAGTAGGCATTCAAATATCTGAGGAAAATAAATAAAAGGGGATATATAATAAGTACATTTATAGATAAATATTAATGTTATGTATTTACTTAGTAAGTGTTTATTCATCTACCTATGTGATTTTTTAAATTAAGTACAAAATATAGGACTTTCAGCTTTCTTAAATCCAGAGTGAGAGAAACAATTCAAAACGTCCTTGTTGGTGCATAATCTGTTAATTGTATAATACTTATCCTCCCTATTTCAGATGTTTATCAAATCACCCTAAATAGATTTATTTTCAGATGTTAAGAAATTCACTTCTGGAAAAAAATTGTTTTAATTTTTCTCAGATGTGCCTATAGTGTAGCTACACTTACAATATCTCCTCTTTTTATTGGGCTTCACTTGCTTTTGCACTAATAAGAATTTACCATGATAAGATTTTGCTCCATTGGATAATTCAGATGTTCATTAAATACAGTGAGATTTTGGTGAATGCATTGAATACTACTTATATTTTAATGAGCATTAATGAGTCCTGTAGAGCAAAACTCAGATCTCATTAGATGGATTCCCAAAATGCCTGACACAGCTTTAGATATATAAGGTAATTTCATACAAATTAGTTCCTTACTTGACGCTACAGATACCTATCCAGAATTATGGCTTCAAATAGCAAACTTGTTGTTTGCTGTGTCAAGTAAATAAAATGGTAGAATTCACATAGAGCTACTGTAAGTAGTTTAAGACCATTCTCTATTATGTTAATAAATTGGAATATTATGATTGATTGACAGAAAATAGAGTATAAGGAAGAAGAGTTAAATGATTCCCAACTTGAACTGACATTGCTTTATATTTTGTACAGAATATGGCATTTGAATTACCTACATGCATACATTTAGATGCAAACATCAATAGTATTGCTTGTTTTCATGTACTGTTACCATGTGGCAGGAATTTACATATAAAATTTTTCTTTCTAATAAAAACTCAAAGCTGGAACTAATATTTTCTTGTTATGGATAATAAAACGGATATATGACATGTTCAAGTTACTTCCTATATTATTTCACTAGTGCCACATAACAAAATAATTCAGACTAGGTGACTTAAATAGCAGAAGTTTATTTTCTCACAATTTTGGAGGCTGGATATCCAAGATCAGGGTGTTAGAAGTTTGCTCCTGGGGCCTCTCTCCATAGCTTCCAGACAACTGCCTTTTTGCTGTATTGTCCCCTGACCCTCCCACTGTGTGTGCACATCTTGGTGTCTCTTCCTTTTCTTACAAGGAAATGAATCATATAAGATTAGGGCCCCCCACTTTAAATAACTTCATTTAACCTCAATTACTCTTCAAAGGCCTATCTTTAAATGCAGTCATAGTCTATGATAACATTTGTCAAATATCACACTGGTAAAAAGTGCAGATTAGTTATTTGAATTAAGCTCTTTCTAATTTGAAAGTCGTGGTTCCCTTTTTGTATACTCCATAATGTAAATTTTCATAGAATTCAGAGTAATGGATATTAAGGTAAAAAGTATTGGTATATTTGAAGTGTTAAAATGTAGTTCATTGTGTCACTGTAACAAATGAAGGAAATTTTCAATTTATCTAATGGTTTTTGAATTCTCAGTGACTTTCAAAAAAGATTTTATTATATGTAATACAGAGAACATACTCAAACAGAAATAAGCCAATAAATCCTAGTGATTAATTATAGTTTAATATTAATCTTTAATACATTTTGAAGATCATTGTTTCAGATTTATGTTATTTAGATTTATGAAGTATTGTTCCCAACATACCTTTTCAAAAATATCACTCTATTTGCTATTATTACTTGGTATAACTAAGTAGAAAGTTTGGTGTAAAATGCTTCTTATTAATGGATAATATAACATGGCTTATAAGAAAATAAGAAAAAGGGGTATCTTTAGAATTGCACTATTCTCTTGGGGCAGGCTAATGGTGGATCTTGTTTGATTAAAATAGTAAAAACAGTCTCTTAGAACTCTGATTAATATACCCTGAGTGCTATAAGCCTGGATATCATGTTATTACACATATACACATTTATCCACACTCCAAATTAATAGTGAATATTGGTGAAATTTTTGATAGAGTTCAGAGGGTTTTGAGTTTCAATCACAATTCTCCAAATATGAGATTATACACATTATGTGTCTCTGAACACTGAAAAATCCTTATATTTTTATTTTAGCATAGTAATTAATGTGGACTTTTGGACTCAAACTAATGACAGATTCCTGCTCTGATGCTTACGTCATTGTTTCCAGCAAGATACCTAGCCTCTTTAAATCCCAGTCAAATCAAATGAATGCTGCAGAAAAATATCTATTTAACTAATAAGATATGAAAATTAAATGATTCACTGCATATCACCTAGCTGGTTCCTAGAACATAATGAATGCCTGGCTTAGTTGGTGGTAAATTGACATAGTCATTATGACAATTTATAATTTTCAATTTAATTGGACAGTGATTTACTTAAGGTCTGTCTCCCCATCTTAAGACAAATTCCATGAAAGTGCAGACTGTGTATTTTTTTTTTAATCTTTGCATAACTATCTTTAGGTATAACACATGACATATAGAAGTTCTGGTAAATGGCTATTGAATAAATGAATTTATGAATTGAGTTTTATGATTTATATACTATGCTCAGTTACATTTATAAAATTCCAAATAAAGTTCTTTAGAGAAGAGAAAGAAAAGACAAGGTGCATATCTCACTATGCAGTAATAGTTTCTATAGGTAATCAATAGACTGAAGCACTACTAAATAAATGAATTGATGATATTCAATGGTAAGAAAAGGTGTGTTGATTCATTACCCTTATATTTTTTGTGTGGCTAGTTTCAGCTCAAAGAGAAAGAAATTACAGTTGAAAGATTCTTTTCTCATGAACTCTGTCTTGTACAAGTATTCTTATATCTTATCTAGCATCTCTTAATTATTTGTAGTTGTAGAATCTTTAAGTTGATTTAGTCTGCCATTTTACTGAAATGAGAGAAAAACTAATTCTGATCAAAGATAGTTTTTAATTCATTGGATAGTTATGCAGCAGGCACTCTTCCAGGCTCTAGGAAAAATATCTGTAAACAATATTAACCAATTCCTATCCTTATAGGGTGACAGAAAAAAAATACAAAAGTAAATAAATTAACATATTCACATATGTCAACTGCTATGGAGAAAATAAAATGGGTAAAAGAGGTAAAAAAGATCTGAGCTGAGTAAATGCAATACAGTCAGGGTAGCCCCTTTTGAGAAACTGAGATTTGAGTGATATTTGGAGGAGCTGTGGAAATAAGTCAAAGAATTTCTAAAAGTAGGCCATTCCGGGCAGTGAGAACAGTTACAAGAAGGTTTACGGCAGAGAGGGCAAGGAGGACAGAGGAGCAGGAGCTGAGTGTGGACAGAGTAACCGTAGAAGAGGTGATGGCATGCAGGCAGAGAAACTAAATTTTTCGGAAAATTATCTTTAGCTTTTTAAAACATTGAATATTGTAATAATTCTGTATCTAATAAGTGTTTACTTCCAATTATGTCATGCTCTCTTTAAGGCACTCACTATTTCTCACTGTATTCCCAATGCATGACACTGAATCTGCCACTGAGTTGGCAGAGTGGGAGACTGATAAAACCCTGTTGAAAAAGGGATCTATTACTTGGACACTGGTTGTATTATGGGTCAAGTTAGTTCTCAGTTCTTGTCCCTACTGAAATGAAAACCTGAAAGGCAGAAATACAATAGCAAAGGAGAGTGAAAGTTGTATTTGAATACACTCCAAGGGAGAAGTGGGCCAGAGTTAAGGTAGACAAAGGAACTTTTGGGGGGGGATCTGTTTATCATGACCTAGTGTGGTGGTGCCTCTTTGATTGACAGATTGAGGTCATTTGATTGACAACTCTATTTACACCCACATTTCTCTTGGTGCACATGTCTTTTCTCAAAACACACAAAGAAAAGCCCATGGTGGGGTGGGGGGTGTGGGGGGAGCAAAACCTCAATTTTATCTTAATGAGATTAAGATGAGGTGTTGTTTGGGCAGTTCTTAGTTTTATTCCATTGTGCCACTTTTGGGCCCTGGTTTAGACCAGTTTGGCCTGGTCCCGATAGGTAAGAAGTTGCTATTGCCCATCAAAGCCTTTATTGTCTTCTTGTGGGACCCCTTACCTGGGCAGAGTTTGGGTGGTTTTTTCCTTTGAACCTTATCTGGATGGTTTTTTCTTTGAACCGTATCTTCCCCTTCTCTGGCTGCTCATGTCTATCTCTCCACCTAACAGATATGCAATTTTTGAACCAAAACAATAATATGATTCCTAAAGCTGGTAATCTAAAATATTAAATAGTATGTTTAATTAATAAGCCCCTTTTGTACATTTTGATAGCTATGTCTTTGTCATTTTTATAGGAAGTATCTCAGAGATAGTATGGACAGAGCAATAGAGAAAAATATTCTCACATAGCTCCGAACAGAAAGAAAAAGAAAAAGAAAGAGGGAGAGGAATGAAGAGAGAGATGTAAGAATGGAGGGAGACAGGAAGCAAAAGTGAGGGAGGAGGAGGTGAAGGGATTTGGTTAGTTTATAACTACATACTTGGTATTTCTGCACATGATTTAAAATCGTAATCTATTTTGTCTTCAGTTGGGTTTATGAAATTGATGTAACTAAAATCCCATCCAGTTACCCACTTTGTATGGAAACCTCAATTATCACTATTTTATTCTCACAAAGAAAACAGGAAATCTCTTTGTCTATTACTGGAAATATGTACAATGTTCACTATAACTGGAGGAAAAAAGCTGATCAGTTATATATGTATGTGTACTTGGTAAATTGAAACAGATTCATCTAATATGTGGGTAAATACTATTTTTGTTAAAATATGAAATATTTCCATAATGGTAAAATTCCTAGAACAAATCTAGTCATTTTCCTCTATATAGATATCAGGAGGAATTATTAGGAATGTATAAGAGAATGATGAACTTTTTTTATCACATTTAACACAATTTTATAATAATAGGTGTTAAATTATAACTGAAAAGCTTTTTCTTTGAAATTAGATAATCATAACTTGGAAATGTTATAGTAGTAATTTCAGAGTTTCTTTGCACTTAGATTTCCTCAGATATTAAAGCAACACTTTTTTTGCAACAAGTTAAACTTTCGTATTTAAAATAAATATGTATTTACTTATTACACATATGTATATAAGTCAGTATTATTTAAATGTTCATACATCTCTGCAAATAAACTTTATAATTGAACATCTATAATTTACTTAAGATCGTGATGTTTTCACCTCTGAATTGTGAGTACTATAAAACTAGGAGATTGCTACACTAATTATTCTTATTCTTAAATAGTAAGATAATTACTCCAGCACTATTCTATTCAAAATGAAAATTGGATCCACCCCCTGAAACACTTAGATTTGGGCTCTTTTCCTTTCATTTTTGCGAACAGTTCTTCTTTTATCCTTTTAAATGAGTATTTTAATGTTAGAAATAGCAATTCAATTCCATTAACAGGAGATTCTGTGTTAGGTAAGAATGTCATCAATGTGTTATATTGCCTATGCTCAAATTGTAAGGACATTCCATGAACAAACAGTAGTTCCATTAGATTCCGCTGACTTCATTTAGCCAAATGCACACAAATTATGGCATGGCAATGAAAGTAGCACCAGCTAAGTTGAACGTTATTAACACATTTGAAATATGGTCTGAACCAAACCATGACGACCATCAATATTTGAAGAAAAAAATTATTATTTTTTCTGTGCCAAAGAATTGCCCACTAACGCAAGGCTGAAACGAATATTCCCCACTTAGCATCCCACTGTATCTTGAGTGTATTTCTATCAAAAAACCCTAAAATTTTGTTGCAAATCATTTTTTGGTTTGTCCATTTGTCCTCGAAGATGGGACCTACATACTACTTTTCTGGTATCCCCAATTTTAGAAAAATCCTGGAACATAGAATATAGCACATCTAATGTTTGTTCCATTAATGAGTTAAGCTGGGTTTTAAAGATGTCACTTGTTTCTGTTCCATGAAACTTAGTACATGATTATATAAGGCATTTTTATTAGTCATCATAATTAATATTATCATCCCAAAAAACAAACCCCAAATGCTTAATGGTATAACGCACACATGCTCATATACACATGCACACACACCCCACACATACCATATGCTCAGGTCAGTCTCATGAGTTTGAAAGCTGTTCATTCATTCCTTATGGTCGTGCCATATAGCTTATTTGGCCCCAGTTTCCTGAGGTAGGAAAACAAGGAGATGGATGAACTCCAAGAGTTTCTATCTACCTTTAATTACTTCTCCCATTTCTTTGAGAGCACCATTCATAGAATTCCAGGCTGACTGGAATGGAGTCTGAATCGATACCACTGGTTTGATATTTAGTGATGACACTTGGTCTTTGGCACAGTGTTTTTCTCTCATGATTTCTGAAGTGTCTTCCAAAGAAACTGCATACATCGAGGACAAAATACATCATTTCTTTTTTTACATCTCCCAGAGTAACAAAATAAGTAAAGTGGTAGATATTTGATGTGGCTGATACTTTGAAATTTATTTTCTTGGAAAATATTTTTTCCCAACCTGTAGTGAGCAATAGATAAATATCTACTTGTATTAATTTTCTCTGTAAAAGTTAAGTGGAGATATTAGAGGTTTCTAAAAGGGTGATGTTATTAAAATCATGGTGTTCCTGTGAAGGAAAGGGATAAATTGTTAGGATATAGTTAACATATGACTATCAGAATTACCTGTAGTGATTTCAAATGTACATGCTAGTGCTCCACCCCTGGAAAGTAATTTGAGTATAGTCGAAGGGAATTTTATGTGAATAAAGTTATTCTAATTGTTGCTCAAATACTCATTGTCAGAATAATTGTAAGACTTCTAAATTTTGAAGAGTTAAACAATTTCATAGTTTAGGAATTGCCTTGTCAGTTATACCAAAATTTTGGAACACAGATAATCATGCAAAGAAGAATCTTATTATGTAAAAGGCTGTATTTGGTATTTTTGATGCCTGGAGTTAATCACAATTTTGCTGTCTTTATTTAGATATTCAGGAATAAAACTAATTCTGTGTTCACTCTCTTAGTGCATTTCTGAAAGTGGCACTGATTGGTTTTCCATGTAATATTTAGGATTGTGTGCCAGAATATGTGAGTCAGGCTTGTTCCTAGAAATAGAACTATATACCACATACCTCAGCCTAAGCTGCTCTTGTAGTTGTGAATTGTAGTCAGTGCAATAAAAGAAGTGATGTATGCCACTTTCAGGTATGGATTGCAAAGAAACATCCATGCTCAATTTCCCTGTTTAGCATGAATGTGTAAACTTCTGAGCATGTATTAAATATGGAAGAGCTGTTAATTAAACAGCAAATATAAAGAAAGAATCTTAAAAGCAGCAAGAGAGAGGCAGACAGTTGCCTATAAGGAAAACTCCATAAGGCTATTAGCAGCTTTCTCAGCAGAAACCTTACCGGGTGGAAGGGAGTGGCATTAAATTCTATATGAGAAAGTATTGAAAAGGAAGAACATACAACCAATAATTCTTACTCGGCAGGATTATCATTCATAATTGAAGGAGAAATTAAAAGTTGCACTGATAAATGAAAGTTAAAAGAATTCACCACCATCTTACCAGCCTTACAGGGTATATTAAAAGAACTTCTGTAGAAGGAAATGTTCCTAATCCTAAATGTTTCTCATCAGTGAAAATAAACTCACAGTAAAGGTAGTAGATCAATTACTTACAAAGCAAGAATGAAGTTAAGTAAACAAAAGTAGCTAAATCAAGCATGTACAAAATCAGTCAAGGGATACCCAAAAGATATAGATTATGACATTTTATACATGAAGTGTAGAGGAGGAAGAAGAATATAAAAGGGCTTTTAGATTGTATTTGAAATAGAGAAATCATCAACTTAATATAGACTGTTACATAGGAAGCTATCCATGAGCCTTATGGTATCCATGAACCAAAAGCCTATAATAGATACATAAAAAAATTAAGAGAAATCCAATCACAACACCGAAGAAAACCATCAAATAACAAAAGAAGAGTATAAGAGAAAGAAAGGAAGAGAGAGGAACTATAAAAACAACCAGAAACAATTAATGAAATGGCAATAAATACATACCTACGTACCTACCAATAATTACCTTAAATGTAAATGTACTGAATGCACGAATCAAAAGACATAGGGTGGAAGAATAGATAAACAAGACATTGCCTATAAGGCACTCATACTCATCTCAAACCTAAAGACATACAGAAACTGAAAGTGAAGGGATAGAAAAAAGATATTTCATGCAAATAAAGGGAGAAAAAAGGAGTAGCGGTACTTATATCAGCAATCTTGAGAAAGAACAAATCTTGGGTGTATCACACTCCCTGATTTCAAGCTATATTACAAAGCTACAGTAATCAAAACTGAATGGTACTGACATAAGAAAAGACCTACAGATCAATGGAACAGCATAGAGAGCCCAGAAATAAACCCATGAATATACAGTCAATTAATATATGACAAAGGAGGTAAGAATATACAATAAGGAACAGCCTCTTTAATATGTGGTGTTGGGAAAATGGACAGCTATGTGCAAGAGAATGAAACTGCATTACAGTCTAATATCATATCCAAAAGTTAACACAAAATGGATTAAAGACCTAAATATAAAGCATTGAACCAAAACACTCCTAGAAGAAAACACAGACAAAAATTTCTTGACCATAAGCATGAATAGCTTTTTCCTGGATACATGTTCCTGGGCAAGGGATCCAAAAGTAAAAATAAACAAATGGGACTATATCAAACTAAAAAACCTTGTGTACAGCCAAGGAAACCATCAACAAAACAAAAAGGCAATCTATAGTATGGGAGAATATATTTTTAAATGATTTATATGATAAAAGGATAGCATCCAAAATATATAAAGAATTCATATGACTAAACATCAAAAATAAATAAATAATCTTAGTATAAAATGAGCAGAGAACCTGAATAGACATTTTCTGAAAAAAGACATATAGTTGGCCAACAGGCACTTGAAAAGATGTTCCACATCACTTATCATTAGGGACACGCAAATCAAAACCACAATAAGATACTGCGTCACACCAGTCAGACTGGCCACTACACAAATGAGAAGAAATAACAACTATTGGTGAGGGTTTGGAGAAATGGAAACCCTCTTATGCTTTGGGGGGAAACATAAACTGGTATAGCCACTATGGAAAGTTGTATGGAGGTTCTCTCAAAAAACTAAAATTAGAAATACCATATGACCCAGTAATTCCACTTCTAGGCATTTATCTGAAGAAAACAGAATCTGTGATTTGAAAGATGTATGCACCCCTATGTTTATTGTCACATTATTTACAATAGCCAAGATATGGAAACAACCAATATGTCCATCAATGGATGAATAAATAAAGAAGATGTACATATATACCATGGACTAGTATTCAGCCATAAAAAGGACAGAAATCCTACTATTTGTGAAAACATGGATAGACCTAGATGGTATTATGCTAAGTAAAATAAGTCAGATAGAGAAAGGCAAATAATATGCTGTCACTTATGTGTAGAATATAAAAACAAAACAAAGCAAGACAAACAAAGTAGCAGGAGACTTGTAGGCATTGAGAAGTAACAGGTGGTTACAATGGGGGAGGGTTGAGGTGGGTGGATGAAATAGGTAAAGGGGATAAAAAGGCACAAAATCTCAATCATAAAATAAATTAGTAATGGGAATGAAAGTACAGCATAGAGAACATAGTAATTCTGCAACATCTTTCTACATGGACAGATAGTAACTGCACTAGTTGGAATAAGCACCTAATAACATAGATAACTGTAGAATCAATATGTTGTATAGGTGAAAACAATACACTATTACATATCAACTATACTTCAATTAAAAAGTATATCAAAAACAAACAAGAAAGGGTCCTTAGTAGCAATGTTTTTAAGGATAAAAAGAATATAGTCTAGATTCTCCAGAGTGACAGAACCAACAAGATGTATTTACATGATTGTGAAGGCTCAGAATAAGTAAGTAAGTATTTAAATAAATAAATAAGAGAACCATTAGATGAAAAAGATTCATCACTGAATCATGGATTTGGAGAGAATAACACCAAGAATACCTGCATGGTTCTGGAACATGAATGAGAAGTATATTTTTCTGTGCCAAGTCCTTGAGTTTTTGGAGTGTATTTGCTCCAGCTTGGTATTATATCACCACTTAATCAGATAATTTTTACCTGTTCTAGGTGATCTCTATTAAAGAGAGTCTTTAATCTTACTGTTTCTTTTATTTTAATTAAGGTATCATTGATATACAATCTTATGAAGGTTTCATCTGAGCAACATTATGGTATCAACATTCACCCATATTACCAAGTCAAGTCCCCCCCACACACCCAATTACAGTCACTGCCCATCAGGAAAGTAAGATGCTAAAAAGTCATTACTTGTCTCCTTTGTGCTATACTGCCTTCCCTGTGACCTACCTATATTATGTGTGCTAATTACAATGCCCCTTAGTCCCCTTCTCCCTCCCTCCACATAAATCTTCCCCAACCCTTTCCCTTTGGTAACCACTAGTCCCTTTTGGAGTCTGTGAGTCTGCTACCGTTTTGTTCCTTCAGTTTTGCTTCATTGTTATACTCCATAGATGAGTGAAATCATTTGGTACTTGTCTTTCTCCACCTGCTTATTTCACTGAGCATAATACCCTCTAGCTCCATCCATGTTGTTGCAAATGGTAGTATTTATTTTCTTCTTAAGGCTGAATAACATTCCATTATGTATATGTACCATGTCTTCTTTGTCCATTCATCTACTCATGGTCACTTAGGTTGCTTCCATATCTTGGCTATTGTAAACAGTGATGCAATAAACATAGGGGTGCATATGTCTTTTTGAGTCAGGGATCTTGTTTTCTTCAGGTAAATTCCTAGGAGTGGAATTATTGGGTCAAATAGTATTTCTATTTTTAATTTTTATAGGCACTTCCATATTGCTTTCCACAATGGTTGAACTATCATTTACATTCCCACCAATAGTGTAGGAAGGATCACCTTTCTCCACATCCTTGCCAGCATTTGTTGTTTCTTTGTTAGATATTGGCCATCCT
Source organism: Manis javanica (assembly GCF_040802235.1). Classification (NCBI taxonomy): domain Eukaryota; kingdom Metazoa; phylum Chordata; class Mammalia; order Pholidota; family Manidae; genus Manis; species Manis javanica. The sequence goes on from NC_133159.1 coordinate 60,078,997, forward strand.
AACTGGTGTGAGGTGGTATCCCATTGCGGTTTTAATTTGCATTTCCCTGATGATTAGTGATGTGGAGCATCTTTTAATGTGCTGTTGGACTGAATTTCTTCTCCAGAGAAGTGTCTGTTCACATCATCTGCCCATTTTTTAATTGGATTATTTGTTTTTTGGATGTTGAAGTGAGCTTTTTATATATTATGGATGTTAACCCCTTATTGGATAAGTCATTTGTAAATATATTCTCCCATACTGTAGGATGCCTTTTTGTTCTGCTGATGGTGTCCTTTGCTGTATAGAAGCTTTTTAGTTTGATGCTGTCCCATTTTTTCATTTTTTATTTTGTTTTCCTTGCCCAAGGAGATGCGTTCAGGAAAAAGTTGCACATGTTTATATTCAAGAGATTTTTGTCTATGTTTTCTTCTAAGAGTTTTATGGTTTCATAACTTACATAAAGGTCTTTGGCTGATTTTGAGTTTACTTTTGTGTATGAAGTCAGACAATAATCCAGTTTCATTCTCTTACATGTAGCTGTCCAGTTTTACTAACACCAGTTGTTGAAGAGGCTGTCATTTCCCCATTGTATATCCATGGCTCCTTTATCTTATATTAATTGGCCATATATATATATGTGTGGGTATATATCTGTGCTCTCTGTTCTTTTCCATTGATCTGTGAGTAGGTTTGTGTACCAGTACCAAATTGTCTTGATTATCGTGGCTTTGTAGTAGAGCTTGAAGTTGGGGAGTGTAAACCTCCCAGATTTATTCTTCCTTCTCAGGATACCTTTGGCTATTTGAGGTCTTTTGTAGTTCCATATGAATTTTAGAATAATTTGTTCTAGTTCATTGAAGAATGCTATTGGTATTTTGATAGGGATTACATTGAATCTGTAGATTGCTTTAGGCAGGATGGCTATTTGGCTACATTAAATACTCTTATCCATGGGCACAGTATGTATTTCCATGTATTAATGTCTACTTTAATTTCTTTCATGAGTGTGGTGTAGGTTTCAGGGCATAGGTCTTTCACCTCCTTGGTTAGGTTTATTCCTAGGTATTTTATTCTTTTTGATGCAATTTTAGATGGAATTGTTCTCCTGATTTCTCTTTCTGCTATTTCTTAGTATAAAATGAAACAGATTTCTGCATATTAATTTTATATCCTGCAACTTTGCTGAATTCAGTAATTAGTTCTAGTAGTTTTGGGGTATAGAGTCTTAAGGATTTTTTATGTACAGTATTATGCCATCTGCAAACAGTGACAGTTTAACTTCTTCCTTGCCAATCTGGATGCCTTTTATTTCTTTGTGTTGTTTGATTGCCGTGGCTAGGACGAACAGAACTATGTTGTATGAAAGTGGGGAGAGTGGGCATCCTTTTCTTGTTTCCAAACTTACAGGAAAAGCTTTCATCTTTTCACTGTTAAGTATGATGTTGGCTGTGGGTTTGTCACATATAACTTTTATTATGTTTAAGTACTTGCCTTCTATACCCATTTGGTTTAGAATTTTTATTATGAATGGATGTTGAATTTTTTCAAATGCTTTTTCAGCATCAATTGAGATGATCATATGATTTTTGTCCTTTTTGTTGATGTAGTGTATGATGTTGATGGATTTTCGAATGTTGTACCATCCTTGAATCCCTGAAATAAATCCTACTTGATCATGATGGATGATCTTTTTGATGTGTTTCTGAATTTGGTTTGCTAATATTTTGCTGAGGATTTCTGCGTCTATGTTCATCAGGGATATTTGTCTGTAATTTTCTTTTTTTGTGGAGTCTTTGCCTGCTTTTAATATCAGAGTGATGTTGTTCTCATAGAATAAGTTTCAAAGTATTCCCTCCTCTTCTACTTTAAGGAAAATGGGTATTAGGTCTTCACTAAATGTTTGATAAAATTCAGGAGTTCAGCCATCTGGTCCAGGGGTTTTGTTCTTAGGTAGTTTTTTGGTTACCATTAGAATTCATTGCTGGTAATTATCTGTTTCTTCCTGGGTCAGTCTTGGAAGGTTGTATTTTTCTAGAAAGTTGTCCATTTCTTCTAGGTTATCTAATTTGTAGCATAGTATTCTCTAATAATTCTTTGTAGTTCCATGGTGTCTGTAGTGATTTTTCTTTCTCATTTCTGATTCTGTTTATGTGTGTGCAGTGTCCTTTTTTCTTGATATATCTGGCTAGGGGTTTATCTGTTTTTATTTTCTCAAAAAACCACCTCCTGGTTTCATTGATTCTATTTTATTCCTCTCAATTTTATTTATTTCTGCTGTCATCTTCCCCTCCTTCTACTGACTTTGGACCTCATTTGTTATTCTTTTTCTAGTTTCATTAATTGTGAGTTTAGACTGTTCATTTGACATTGCTCTTCTTTCTTGAGGTAAGCCAGTATTGCTATATACTTTCCTTTTAGAACTGCCTTTGCTGTATCCCATAGGATTTGAGTGATTATTGATAGATATGTACTTATTGCCATTATAGGCTTTAGATTTATGGTTACCAAAGAAAGGTTCAAGGGCAGCTTCCTTACTTTCTAACACTCTAACTTAACTCACTTTTTTGTGCTATTTGAAACACAATCTAAAGTTTTTTTTCCCCCTCCCTTCTTCTTTCTCCTCCGTTCTTTATATATTAGGTGTCATATTCTGTACTCTGTAGATTTCTTGACTGACTTTGTGGGTAGTTAATTTAATTTTGCATTTGCTTAGTAATTAATTGGTGTACTTCCTTTACTATGGTTTTATTTACCCTGGTGACAGCTAGTTAGCCTTAGGAGCACTTCAATCCATAGCAGCCCCTTTAAAATACACTGTAGACAGTTTGTGGGAGGTAAATTCCCTCAATTTTTGCTTTTCTGCAAATTGTTTAATCCCTGCTTTAAATTTAAATAATAATTGTGCCAGGTGGAATATTCTTGTTTGGAGGCCCTTTAGTTTCATTGCATGAAATATATTAAGCCACTCCCTTCTGGCCTGTAAGGTTTCTGCTGAGAAGTCTGCTGATAGCCGATGGGCTTTTCTTTATAAGTGGTGTATTTTTGTCTCTCTGGCTGCTTTCAATACTCTGTCCTCGTCCTTGATCTTTGCCATTTTAATTACTCTGTGTCTTGGTGTTGTCTTCCTAAAGTCCCTTGTGTTGGAATGTCTTTGCCCCCGTGACCTGAGAGACTATTTCCTTCCCCAGATTGGGGAAGTTTTCAGCAATGATTTCCTTAAAGGACTTTCCCCTTTTCTCTCTCTTCTTCTTTTGGTACCTCTTTAATGTGACTATTATTTCATTTGGATTGGTCACACAGCTTTCTTATTGTTCTTTTATTCCTAGTGATCCTTTTTTTCACTCTGTGCCTCAGCTTCTTTGTTTTCCTGTTTTCTAATTTCTATTTCATTTTCTGTCTCCTCTACCTCATCTAATCTACTTTTAAATTCCTCCATTGTATGTTTCATTTCAGATACTGTATTTTTCAAAGTTTTTGTCTTTCTTAAAATCCTCCCAGAGATCCTGAATATTTTTCTGTAGCTCCATGAGCATGTTTATGATTTTTATTTTGAAATATTTATCAGGACAATTGGTGATTTCAGTTTCACTTAGCCCTCTTTCTGGAATCTGAATTTTTGTTTGTACAAAATTTTTTGCCATTTCATTTTCCTAGTGATTCCTGTTGAGTAATGACTTTGTGTATGCGGCTCCCTCAAGTGCCCAGATGCTCTATTCTGGAGCTGTTGAGCACCTGAAGCAATCACAGGGGTCACAGTTCAGCATCAATGGTGCCTGCTAGGTGGAAAGAACTCTTTCCTGCTTCCTGGTTGCAATGCCTGCTTCCACTGGCCAGGTCCTGTGGCCTGAGTGTGCAAGAAGGAGCCTCTGCATTAGGACTCTGTAGCTGCTGTAGGTGGTGCCACCCTCCTGCTGGCCTGGCAGGATAATGGGGGCAACAGGTGTGTAGAACTGTGCCCACCAGGCACAGTAGCAGGAAACTGCAAATCACAGTGGGGATCCTCAGAGCTTTGTTGCCAGCCAGGGAGATGGGGTGTCTGAAACTCCTGAGAGTTCCCAACCTGCTGGGCTGAGTGTTTCAGGATTATTCTGTCCACCTGCCCTTTCTCCTGAGCAGGAAGCTCTGTGTAATCTTTGCTCCTTTAGGACCCCTCTCACTGTCAGGAAGTCTTTCAAAATGCCCACCTTTCTTTAGTTCTGGAGTGGCAGATGGTGCATACCTGTTCTCCACATGTAGCTGGAATCTTAGTCTCTTTAAGTATTCTGCACACCTTTGCTTTCCAACCCCACTAATCTCCTTAGCAACATGCAATGTGGATTCAGGCTCCAGAGCAGATCTCCAGGGCTGGGTGTTTAGCAGTCTGGACTTCTACTTTCTCTTTACTCCATTTTTCTTCTTCCCACCTGTGATCTCATGTAGGTAAGGATTTGAGTCCTGCCAGATTGCGGGTTTGCTACTTCACCCTCTTCTGTGAGGTCTTCTCTTTTCCCCAGGTTTAGGCAGTCTTCAGGTCACTCTTTCAAGATTAGTTGTATTTGCTGTATTTTCATCTTATATGTGGTTTTGGAGGAGGTTTCAGCCTTACTTCTCATGCCACCATCTTTTTCTGCTCGATCTAATCATACTATTTTTTAATTTGCATATATCTTCAAATATCTGTGTCAGAGACTTTCTGGCTTTAAATTTCATTAGGTTTCCATTTCTAAATCTTTCTTGGGAAGTACAAATACTGTGGTGCGTGTTATCAAAATTATATTGTATTTTTTATCACAAGCTGTGACTCAGGTTATACTGCAGGAGAATGCATGTATATAGTCTACATTCAATATATACATATACACATACACAGAAGTTCACTCACAACTAACTGTATTCTTCACCATATAATTAATTATAAAATGAGTTCAAGATACCACATCAAATGTGCTGAAATTAATATGTAAGCTTTGTATAGAACCCTTTTTCACTGGAACATACATGTCAGATTAAATTTGCATAAATCTTATTTTCCTACTGGTTGTGGCATAGCTAAGATAGACTGCTGGTTATGCACATTTCCATAACTGTAATTCTACTCATTTACCTTCCTCCTAAGACAGCATATGAGTCATTCTGACATTAGAGCAATGTCCTCTGAAATGTTTTAATCAAGTAAACCACTTACTTTAATTTTTAAGTTAATTACTCAAAAACTTAGTTATCTTAACTATGATTCATAACAAATTATTTGGGGGTAGTTTCTGTAATGAGTTTCGCTACATGAGTGATTCTGACTCTGGCCAGGTTTCAATGTTGGTTCTGGTATTCTAGCAGTATAGCTTTGTAGATCTCAGTTTTCTCATCTGCAAAAGTGGAAATATTAATGATAGAGAGACAATCTATATACATTGCTTATTGTGACGTCTGCCTCATAGTAAACATTCAGAAGGTATTAGCTCTTTTATCAGTCAAGGATCAATGGCAGGAAAATTGAATTCACTATATAAAGTTAACAGTATTTTATATAAATATTTTATATAAGTATATATATATTTATATATATATTTATATATATATATAAATATATATATACTGTAGCTTTCCATATCTTTCTTCAGTATTCACTATTTCTTATCCTGACAAGAAGGGAAGTGATATGTTTACAGAAAGGCTACATATATGGCAAGAGAAGACACTGGGTTAACGTAATGGCGATGGAAGCCTGACAGGCACTCACTCACATTAGAGAGGATTTCTGTGCTCTAGTTTAATGTGCTCAAATATTGTTAACTTGGGTGGGAATTAGTTATTCAGTTGAAGAAAACGTAATCTTATTTTTAAGTAGGTTATTTTTCTATATAGGAAAACACCTATTTCTTTGCTTTGATAGACGTCACTATTACCCTATGATAATCACAGTCACATCTGAGCACAGAAGAGAAAAATGATTTCATTGAATTCCAGGGATAGATTTGTGATGTACAAAGACCTGGATGTGCAATATTTCTCTAACAATGAGGCCAGGTGACTTTTTTCCAATACACTAGTGTTCATAAAATAGGAACTAAAGAGTGGAGAGCATAAGAAGTTAATTTTTATTCCCTTTGTTTTTTATTGAACATCGATAGGTGCTAAAGGTAAAAGTATAAATAATATAAATTTCTCAGTCTATTTAAGACTGAGAAGCAAATTAATATTTGTAAAATAATGTAGATTAATTAAAATTTTAAAGGTTTAGTAATAAAAATAATACACTTGACTAAGAGATATAAGATATGTAAGAGAAGAGACTGTAATGTTTCAAATACAAATATAGAATTTCATGGGATAATGTAATAATACTAATAGGAAGAAGAAAACTTCATTGATGGAAAGGTGAAAAAGCATGCGAAAGTTAAACACTGAGATTTCTGAATAAAGAGAGTAGATCTATTCTCCCTCTCAAAACTTCACTAAAATGTTGGTATGTTTAAAAAAATTTAATATACACTATTGGAGAGAATAGAAAAGGACATAATGGCAATAAAATCTTGAAAGTTAAAAAGCTGATGGTTGAGTGATAAACAGCTTAGCCAAACCAAAAAAATTCACTTGTAAGGGGTAGAGGGGAAAGTTCAGAAGCAAACCTGATTTATATTGGAGATACTCTAAAAGATTCAAGCAGTGTCTATATGATACTTGTGGAAACAAAATGAAGATGGAACAGTAGGTCTCATATAGAAGAATTTCACATAAGAATAATGAGCATGCAAAAGGTCAGAGGAAGATTGTACAACATGAAGGAACAAAAAATAAAAGGATCAAGTATAAAAATTAAGTTTGAAAACATAAAAGTTTCTTTTAAAAATGAAATATTTGGGACAAATAACATAAATTAATTAGTAACTTTTAAGATCAATCCAAGTTTCTCTATAACAGGAAAGCAGGAAAAGATAAAGGAATAGAAAAATAGAGAAAGATAAGTTAAGAGATATGAAAGCTAGGAATAAAAGTGTCATCCAACATTATAAAAGGCTAATAGACCCAGAGAAGAGAAAATATTAAAATGTAAAGAATAAATTATTTAAAGATAAAACAGAGATAAATATATCAGAATGAAAAGAAGAGAAAAGATACCAGATTGAAGGGTCTATGTAGCATTATTAGAAAAAATTATCACAGAAAACAGTTATCAAAGTTTCCAGACACAAAGAAGGTATCACTTACAAAATAATAAGTACTTAAGTGACATCAGATGTATTAAGATCAATAGTAGGTACCAGAAAACAAAGTACTAGCCTTTTTAACATATTGAAGAAAAATTATTGCTCTAATATTTTATATATGCCAAACTGACATTTAGTAAGACAGCAAAACAAAAACCAAAAAATATTCTCAGACTACAGTACCTTAGAAATTTAGACTCACAAAAACCCACAGCAAAACAACTCTTGAAAAAGATACTTAGAAAAAAAGCACAAGAGGCTTGAGAGAACTGAGTTAAATATGATAAAATAACTTAAAAAATTTGTTATTTAAAACAAAAAACCCCCCTTGAAAAAACAAAAATGTTCACAAAGAAGTAACAATGAATATAAAGAAATGATAATCCCAAATAAAAATTCTACACAATATCAATGTAATGGACACTAGAGAGGGGGAATCTAAGTGGGGAAAAGTTGTTAAGGGGAAGAACTTGATAGTAATTAATGTGTCAGCATATAAACATGTATTTGCTTTTTTGTTTTGGTCCCTCTGAAAGAAAATAACAAATGGGTTGAAACAAAAATTTAAAATTAATCATTGATCATTCACAACTCACAAAATGAATGGTAGAAAGAATCGCAAATAATTAAATTTTCAAAATATGTCTTTAAAAAATTTTGTAGCATTTATACTTCTGGAATTATTAAAATTTAAAACTGCCCTAAAATGTCTTCAGACACCCTGGTGTGTGTGTGTGCGTGTGTGTGTGTATGCGTGTGTCTTGATGTACCCAATGAGATTGAAAAAGGAAGCATGAATGAAAACAATTGAGTATCTGAGCAAAATCAAGATTATAAAATTAAATGTAAATAAATAATTTAATATAACATACACATACATGTACATAAACACTACATACTTGTTCTTATGTGCATTATTTATGATGCAAGCTTGTAATTAAAACCAAAGATTTTGATCTTTTCTCTACCTCTGATGAATGACATCTGGGTGACAGGTGAAATGAAGAAAATAACCAAGATACAGCAATTGGATGTAGGACATATAAGAGATGACCTTCTTCAGCAAATTCAGATAGAATGTGTTTCAGGGCTGGATCTCACTCTGTGTGAATGTAAAGGTGTATGTGTATGAAAGTGTACGTGTATGTGTATATGTAGTTTTGTACTTTAAATATTATGGCTCAGCATTCAAACCTCTGCTTTGGAGTCATACATTACTTTTTGTAATAAAGTCATTCATTGAAGGGGGCCTTGACATGTGTTTAAAAACATTTTTAGGAAAAGCTAAAAACAAGTATTTTGAAAGAAAACATTTCCACTGTGCTTTTCAACTAGTCTGCAACAGAACAGTTTAACACAGCTTCTCATGACTTCCCCAAGCTTATAAAAGACAGGGCTGAGCTTTCCCTTTTGTGTTCTCTTTTGTGTTTGAGAAAATAATGAATCAATCAATTAAACGCATCTCAAATACAGTCTATATGAAATATACTTCTCTATTCCGTAATCAACAATGCTGATCAATAATTGAGTTCTCTTCTTTTGGACTTCATCAGAAACATTTTTTCCATGAGAAAGAGAGTGAGTGAATAAAAAGAACTCCAAAATTAAGTGGAAAATGTGTAACCTTTCCACAGCAGGAGGGAAGTTAACTGTGCAAACAGGTTATTTAAAATGACGCAGAACTGGCTTGCATCTGTGCCCCTTGGATAGAGTGATGATTATTTACAAAGTGGTTTACCCCTGACATGGACCTCTACATGGCCGCTTAGGAAACCCAAGGTTGTTATGACAGGCCCTTTATTAACACAAAGTGATAATTTCAAACAAGTGGTCAATTCTGGAACAAAGGACAGGAATAGCATTTACTTGTAATGCAATGTTCAGTCGTTCACCAGCATAATAAGGGCAGGATCACAGGATGCATTTATTTGCATATTATTTTATTAACATTTACATTGACGAAGCAAATAGAAGCCACATATGGAGCCCAGAAGAAATCACCACTCTTGCATGAAAGGTTTTTGACCTAATCTGGTCAGACCCAGAAATCAGTGAAAAGAGGAGTGTGAACACATGCATCTTGGCTAAATTCCAGTGTTGTAATTACTTTATGCCTACATAAATTCTTCCTGCTATTCTCACTGGAGAAGTTATTTTTCCATCCCCTTTCGTAAATGATGTTGTCCTATGGAATGGCTGTCATAATGGACCCCACAGGTGCCTGCATTTCAGCTGTGAGTGAGTGATCTCTGTAGGTGAAACTACTAAGACATTCGGTGATCCTTCTGTGAAAGGTGTAATGTAATTAAAAAGCATTGTTCATTTCCCTTGAGACACTCACCTAACATGACATGCTGAAACGTAATTGGTAAGGCAACCTGGTAAGCCCTCTCTATTATCAGAACTTGGTACTGCTTTAAGGAGTTTTGAAGTATATGCAAATGCCATATAATACGATACTTGGAACCTCAAATATGCCTTTGCCTGAGAATATCAAGATGCCCCAGTAATTTTGTGCTTTCCTCTGTAGTTTTTGGGTGTAGGAGGTAATTGAGGTGATGCCAGCAATGAATATGGACCTATTTTAAACTGTTTTTTCTTAGGTAACAACAACCTAATTCTTCCTAGGTTTTTATGCCAGTGTTTAGATTTTGGATCCCATTGAATCCTGGCAATGTAGCTTAATGTTTGTAGCCCTTTGTGCTTAAAGGGCTGCCTTTGTTAGGGGTAGTAGTTGGCCATCTACCTACTCTATCCTTACCAGAAGCATGATGAAATATGTTCAGTTTTTCTGGCCTCAGTTTCTTCTGTAAGGATTTCAGAGGGCACATTATAGTAATTCAGTGAGAGATATTTAATAAATGTACATAGCATAATGTTCAATATATGTTGTTGATGGTAACAATTACAATTACTGAAATTAATAATAAACTACAATTTCTGTTTACTTCCTAAAATAATTAGATGCACAGATGGCATCCCTATAACTTAGAAATCACAAAAAGGACAAAAAGGTAAATGACAAGAAACTCAGGACTGATTTTTAAATTTAATTTTAAATTGTTTGGTGGGAAAGGCTAAGACCTAACAGAAATGTAGAAGAAATGTGGAAGCATGTAAAGGTTAAACAGTTTTCATTGCTTGATAAAATGAACATGCCAGATAATTTTAAAGACATATTTAGAGACCACTGAAATAGTGAAACTAAGAGGTAGATAGCTTTTCAGGTAGTTGTTTAATAAATTAAAAAATACTTGGCATCTGTAATGTAACTGTGCTATATAGTACATAACAAAGGCTTTTGATGTTCTGTATCAGGGCTGTTCAATGGAGATATAATGAAAAGAGCCACGAGTGGTTAAATTTTCTAGTAGGTACATTAAGAAAGGTAAAAACAAACAAGTAAAATTAATTTTATAATAATTTTATTTGAACCATTATATTCAAAAATTAGTATTTCCATGTGTAATCAATATAAAAAGTCATTAATGAAATATTTTTTATTTATAGCATGCTGTCTTTAAAATACGTTATATATTTTATACCTACAGTACCTCTTCATTTGTACTAGCCACACTTTGAATTCTTAATTGTATTGAGATAGTGTGGTTCTAAAATAACTAGTGCTTTCATGTTGGTCAGCATGGTTCAAAATTAACTTTACATAGACATACATAATATCCAATGATTTAGAAAAGTAAACAGAAAAGAATGAGCAGGTGTAACTATGTTACAGAAGTTTATATACACATGCTCTTAAAATGACATATAATTGATTGCTATGTCAACACTTGCATTAATTTTACATTTATTCTTGTATTTAGCAAACATTTCAGTACCTATTATATTTAATATGCAGGTAAAGGTCTTGACCTCAGCATAATAGGAGAACTATTAAGTAGGCAAACCATTAGCCTCAAACAGTTAGGAAGTTTTTTGGTCACTGAGAAAATAGCAGCAAACAAAATGAAATCACTGCTTTTACAGATTACTTCACATGGGGGCAAACAGATAATAAACAAACAAATAAATATTTTTCTGGTTGGTGATAATTATGAGGGAAAGATAAAAGAATAACACCAAGGTGGTGGAATTCTTGGACAATAGTTTAAACAGAATGGTCAGCAAAGGCCCCTCTGATAAGGTAAGATGTGAGCAGAACCTTGAGTCAAGGGAGGATATGAACCAAGAGGTTTCTGGGGAAAGAACATTCTGGAAAGAGAGAAAGCCAAGCATGAAGAGTTTCAGAAGGAAATTCAAAATTAGCAGACTAGCAGATTCAAGAAATAATAAGGAAGCCAGTGTAGTTGAAGAGTAGATTGTGGGGTGCAGCTTGAGAGAGATGATCTCAGAAGAGAATTTTGAAGGTTTCTGGGTGAGCTGGGAGGGCAATGAGCAAAGAAATGACATGATGACATTTAGGTTTTGAAAGTCCATCTCTGGCTGAACTTTCCTTTCAGGAAGAGATAATAGGAGATAAAGAATGGAAGCAGAGCCCAGGTAAGAGACTATGTTGTCTTGGCCCAGATTAGTAAAGATAGTAAATCTTCTCAATAAAAATCAAAATCACCTACTAAATAGCACATATTCAATGGCTTTGTTTTACTTACAATTGAAACCATTACTGAACGAACTGTGGTATCTGCAGGACAAGCCTATTCATCTCTTGCAAATTTAGTTTTCTATGTGGTATTATGTACAAATTTCAATATTGAATTCAATGGAAATTTTCTTTTATGCCTTTGACATGTAGTGCACTGTCCCAAGATAAGGAGAAAACAATTCAATGGTTTTTGTCTCTTTTCTTGCTCTCTGTCCAGGCACTAATAGTCTAGTAAGGAAGACAGTCACCAGCACCGATTTATGTAGAAAAAGTCAGACAGTGGTATGTGTTATCAGAAAGAGAAAATCAGAATAAAATAAAGAAACAAAGGAATATGTCTACAGGAGGCAACAAAGGTCAAATCCAGAAGAGCAGAACCAAGTATGAGGTCCAAAGGAGAAAGTGAGACTCCAAGTCAGAAGTCATGCAGGTCAGGAATTGATTTAAAGCAGAACATGAGGTAGTTGAGAGCAACCAGATCAGTTAATGAAAAACCATGTCCCTAAGTCTCATTCAGAGAAAATGATGGTGTGTGAATCAGGGACAGGCCTTAATGTTTAAAGGAGCTACATGCCGCTGGAGAGATTGTGCCTTTTACAGATACTGGTGTGGGTAAAACTGCAATATTTCCAGAATCTCTCACCTGGCTTTAGTGCATCTCCATATCAATATGTTTCTAAGGGGTGTAGAGAAGTAGTCCCCCTCCATACCAATAGGTAATTACATGGGTGAGCAAGGGCTGATCTGGACTGGAGGTTGGGTTGAGCTCTCTCTTCTGCTGCAGCCAGGTCAAGAGAAAGACTAGACAGTGCTTGTAAAAAAATAAATGGGTTTCTCCCCCTTTATCTCTCCCTTTGACTGAATTGGGTTTAAAAGGCATTTTGTCCCCAGGCTGTTACCCCTAGAGTTACAACTGAAATGGCTAATATGGGAGAACAGTGATAGATTTGGTTAGAAAGGGAGTCCTTCCAGAAATAAATTTGAGCAGTGGTATGTATGCTGAAGATTGTAGGGCATTACCAAGGAACCGTAAGTACTCAGCAGGTATATAATATGTGAGATATTTGCAGGACAGGTGAGTAGAACTGAGCCAAAGCATCATTATAAAGGGTTTAAGTGTGTGACATATGTGTCTTGGTGAACCATGAAAGGGTTTTGTTAAAATTGTGAGTGACATGATTCAAATTATTACTTAGGAATATATTTTAGGGATGAATGTATAAAACAGATCAGAGGGAAAATTCAGGAAGACTGAGCTCCTGTGAAAGTCTGAGAATGAGGTAAATAGGTATAGGACTAGGGTAGGCGTATGGAAAATAGCAGAATGAGACATACAGACATACTTACATATGTAAAGATAGGGTCAGTGTTGGCTAACAAAGGCAGGGCAGTGCAATTATATAATTTTCACCTGGGCATGCCTTCTAAACTTCCCCTCATTTATATAAGCTATTTAAAAGAGATAATATATGGTAACAATTATAGACTTTGAGAAAATATGACTTATGACAGAGGAGAGCATGAAATCCACTGGGAAAGGAAGTAATATAATAATACCAAGGCACACTGGGATACATGCTGCTCTTCTACCTATCCATTTCATCCTATGTATTCTCCTAGTCTAGCACTGACCATATCATATTTATTAATTTTCTTTAGGAATATTGATTGAATGCCTGCTATTGTCAGACATTGCACTGGATACTTGACTACAGCTTTAAACACTCTGCTGGATCTTGTTGATAGGGTTTAGAAGAGGACACAGGTGATAATTAATAAACAAACACATGCAAACTTAATAAATGCTGTAAGAGAAATAAAGCACTCTGTGAGAAAGTAATACAGTCAGATCCAGGCATAGATACCTAATTTAGATAGATTGGTCAGGGAAAATGTCTCTCTCTTCCATCCTTCCTCTTTTCCTCCCTCCTTCCCTTTCTAATGTCTCTCCCTATAAAGAGTCAGGAGAAATCAGAATTGGGAATAAAATATAGATAGTAATTAAAATCATGGAATTTCATCTTAATCATGGGGTTGGATAAAATCAGCTAGGTGGAGCACGTAGATAGAGAAGGAGGAAAGACCAGAGCTTTGGAACATTTGAACAGTCAGCATCCAAAGAGAGTGAGGTGAATCAGCCATGAAAACGAAGGTATCAGGAGACTGTGAAAGAAGGAAAGGCATGCAAAGAACATCAATAAAGAAGAATAAAGAAGTTGGGAGTTACCAGTTTTGTCAAAATCTGTTCAAAGTTGAGTAAGATAATAATAAATATGACTCCGGGGGTAGGGGGAAATCCCAGGGCAAAATACCTTTGAAACTGAAATCAGTCAAAGGGAGAAATAAAGGGGGAGGATTCCGTTTATTTCTTATAAGCAGTTGTCCCCCATTTCTCTTTTGACCAGGCTGCAGCAGAAGAGAGCTCCCCCCAATGTCTCTGGTCCAGATAAGCCCTCGTATGCACTTGTAATTACCTACTGATATGGAGAGGGACTACTCTCAACCCCTTGGAAACATCGATTGTGTGGAGATGCATTAAAGCCAGGCGAGACATTCTGGAAATACTGTAATTTTACCCACAGTATGTAACAGTGACTTTGCTAACATGGAACTACCAGAAAGTAAACCTTTAAATTAAAACCCTAAATGTACATAACTACCTCAGTCTGCATCATCATACTCTTTATTTTCCAACCATTTGCAATGAATGAAGGTTTTCATTCTTTCAAAAAGTAATCGTACTAGGGTCAAGTCCCTTCCCTTAAATCTTAATCTTTCTCTTATATTCTCTTTTACTCTCTATTGGATGGTTCTCCTTAGCCAACAATTATGCCCTGCCATCTTCTGTCTTTAAAGTATACAAATAAACAAAGCTAAATTTCTAAGTCATGGTAGCACATAGCATTACTTTGAGAAACTAGTTAAAATGGCTTTTAGTTTCTTAATGAAGCACGAGGTTAGGCCATCAGCAGGGAATGAAAGTTTGGTGAAGCTGTGGACATTTTGAGAATAGGAGGAAAACAGAAGGGATGGTAAAGGTTTTAGAGAGACACAGTACAAAGGCTGGTAGTGATGATACCTTACACAATGCTCAAATTTTCACTTTTTTTGAAGTTTAGGATATTCAAGAAAAAATGAAAAAGAATAAAATGGAATTTTTCCCCATTCTTCCATCTGTGGAAAGACATCCAAGCTAATGTATGGGTGTGTTTATAATCTATTTTCTCAGTCATCTAGAAAGTTAAGGGCTCTTTTTAATTTTTCCCCAGAATCCAGAGGCAAAAGAACAATAGAAAATATCTATCATATTCAACTAGTAATTAAATTGGAGTTTCATAAAAGGGTGTGGTGAACTGAATTGGAGGCACAATTCCAAAGACAATTATTATAGCCCCAACTGAAATATTTACATGTTAAGATGATAGAGGCCTAAAGCATTAGAGACCAAATTGCATAATAAGGAAGCACAGTATTAAAATATAATTGAGATCTGCTAGACATACAAATAGGCAAAAAAAAAGTCTTTCTCCTCTGTCCAAAATGGACAATAGTCGTTATTCCTCAAAGTTAAGTAATAATTAATGATCAGGGATTTAATTATAACTTTCCCTCCTTAATTTTGCTGTTATCACTAAACGTATTATTATTTTTAATTTTATGTTTTTCACATTTGCCAAAAACTTTAAAACCAAAATCAGTCAAAGGGAGAAATAAAGTGGGAGAAACCATTTATTGCGTACAAGCAGCTGTCCACTTCTGCTAGGCCACATCTCTTGTGACCCAGCTACAAAAGGGGACCCCACCCAACCCCTCCAGTCCAGATATGCCCTCCCTCACCCTTGTAATTACCTACTGATATGGAGATGGACTACTTCTCTCCACACCTTAGACACACTTGTTAATATGGAGATGCACTAAGGCCAGGTGAGAGATTCTGGAAATACTGTAACTTCACCCACACTCTGGCACATAAAATGTAGAAAATCTGCCCCCTCTGTAATACAGTGTTGAACTTGATCCCAGTTTACAATCTGAAAATAGTGATGACATTACAGACTATTAGAGAGAAGATAGGTATGGGAAGGAAGATTCCCTTTTTTACTTCTGATTGGAATAAGAACATACTATATATCCTCCATATAGTCCTATCCACATTCCACCCTTCTCTACCTACATTGGGTCTTGGAAAACTGAATGCCTTAATGACCTCCCTTGCTCTCCATCTTCCTCTAGAGCTCAGCCAGTAGGATATCTGAAGGCAGAAGGAGAAAAAGATCAGACAGTGGGTTGGCTGTATCCTTCCTCTAAAGAGCCAGGTCTCATAGAGCTATGTCTCCAGGTTGCAGTAACCACTCACTTCATTACCTCATAAAGGCTTAGGAATCACATCTTCCTGCTTTTACTAGATCTAGGGTACTGCATAACCCCTAATTAAACCCTGCTCACACTTTTTAAATAATCCTTTATCAAAACCTACAAATTAGAAGATTGAGCGTGTTACACATTTCCTTCTGCCACTCTGACAGAATCAAAAGGCTTCGATAAGACAGAAGATTTTTGGACTGGGAGGAGATTGGGTGTAATGTGGTAATATTAGAGCTTAAGAACTTTGAGTTAGGCTTGGAATAGTGCAGTATGATCTGAGTCTTAAGATTCAGTGAAACAAAACTCTCTGCTTCTCTAGGTGACCTCACGATAAAAAAAGACCACAGCTTTTGAGGGGATTGGGCATGAGGCTCTACCAAATTATTTTAAGAAATTAAAAATTTAATTCAATTCTAAGGCTATGTCAGGGAAAACATACAATGAGCCTGGAGCATCTTCTGGGACTGAAAACAAGGAAGTGTTCAAAGCACAAAAGGATAGGGCATGTCAAAGGCACACAGGGATCCGAACTGAAAGAGCTCCTGAAGGCCAAAGCTGGAACAATTTGAGCAACTATATGAATAATAAATAAATAACAGTATTGGAGTATAACCCTAAGTAAAAAATAAATATACATGAATCCATGATGATATAAATAAAACATTGACTAAATAAATAAATGGGAGAGAAGAGAGTAATCTTCCTTTTAGAAGAATACCGTAAAGTATACCGAGGTATTCCCTGTTTCAGCAAGGAGAGCTTAGTCCTCCTTCTTTCCCTTGAGGGTGGGCTAGACTTCATTTTTCTAAGCTCCTTACCTGTACAGTTTGATTCTTCTTTGAGAACAGTGTGATGGATTTCCTAAAGACTGAAAGCATGAATTTCTGCTAAACTCGAATACCCATAGTTACCCTGCAGCCCACAAGCTCATGTAATTTTCACTTATAAAAATGGTGGTAGCAAGAAACAAGTTGATCCAAATGAAGTTTTTTTGTTGTTGTTGTTGCTGTTGTTTTTTAAAAAGCCTCCACTGTACATTTTTTCCAAGCTGGAGAGAACAAACAGCAGTTTTGTGTGTTCCATTGATTTCCATAGACAAAGAAAAATGTACTTAATAGTGCATTTGCTAAAATATATTGACTTTGATTTCATCCTCTGTTTTTAGCACAGTAAAAGGAATACATTTTTCTGGACATGGGAATAAGAAAACTGTACTTCTGCTACTTCCTGGCTGGTTCAGAAGCAAATTATAATCTGACTGGAGAGACTCATTGTTCCTAAGAAACCCTGTGGAGGCACAATTTCCCTTATGCTCTCAAAAAAACTCTAGGGAGTGGTTATCACAGACATTGTACAACTAAAAAGAACAGTAAATCAACATGAATTTATTTAATACCTGCTTTTTCAGGGCAATTTACTAGATACCAATAGATAGTGGGGTGGGAGGTAGAAGAAAAAAAATGATACATGTTTCCAGTGTTACATTATACAATTTATAGAAGTCTTGACAAGTTTTATGAAAAGCAGGTTTCTTTTTGAAATAAATGTAGAAATAGGTAAATTGTTTGAGAAGAAGGTTTAAGTATGAATATATCATATGGTCATAAACTCTTATTTTAGTGGACCAAACAAAGCTAAGGGCTGTAAGGATTCCTTATATTACTTGGCTGTTAGAGAGTCCATGCACAGACTAGCATTAGGAGGCATCACTCTTACTAATAGTGATTTTGAGGGACTTCTAAAGAACATTGATTTTAGAAGTAAACATGTCAAGTTCTCTTAGTTTGAGAGACATAATACTATAGCAAGACTGAGCACAATAGTGAAGGCAAAATATGGTCTGAGAATTCTGATACAACTTCAAAATGACTTGTTTGCAGACCATAATTAATGGTCAATAATATTTCACATAAGGAGTATAAAACAAATCTGTTTTAAAGATAAGGTTGAGTGCAAGATGGCATAATGTTGAAAAGATAAAAAGTCACAAAAAAATCTCAGAATTGTTAAATTATTAGTAATCTTTGCCTAAGATTATTTATACCTAAATTGTTTCATTTGATTGAAAACAAATGCGAACAAATATAATTAAGTATTTTGAATTTGTCTGAAGTTACATACATTCTGTTAAATAAAAGCTCTGGTAAACAGCCATATTTATTCTGAAAGCTGGCAAGCTACATAAGAAAGCAAGATGGCTAAAATCTAGTGTTTGGACTCAAATAAGTTAACAGAGAAAGATAAATTGAGTTTATTATCAGTCCTTAAAAATATTGCAAACTTTTACAATATTTTGTACATATTTTTCTCCATGCCTCTGATACCTTACAATGGCAAATCCTATTTATCCTTACAACTCTGCTCATGTGTTTTGAGTCTTTAATGGTTTTATACAGTCCTTTTGTCTTTCTTGGTGTAGTTTTCCCACATTAATCTATTTGACAACTTTCCATTTTTGCCCTAAAATTTATTGTTCTTTTTGTCTACTCAGATTTTGAATTTGTGTCCCTTCAGGCCAAGAGAGAGATCCCCATCTTCTATAGCAAAAGCTTTGCCCCAGCTATTGAAATTATAATTTAAAATCTGTAATCTTGAATGATTGTCTCTCGATGTTGCAATGCTACAGGAAGTTTTTGAGATATTTTTAAGTAGTAAGTCATTTAATAACCTAATAATCTAGTAATGATTTGGGTTGTGTCAGTCGTTGTGTTCTGGGCTGCTTAGCTCATGGTCAGAGCTTTCTATTTTTTTTTTTCAAAGAAAGTGGACATTACTCTCTAGAGGAAAAGAAAGGACATTATGTCTCTTGGGAGACAAAAACTGGTATAGGGAGCTGGTTAGTTGTAAGACTGAAAGTTAGACACAGGATGAAGTTCCGGTTCTGCTTCTTACTAGTTATAAGTTATAAATGTGAGTAATTTCCTTATGAAATTGACAGTGGACAAGTATTTTGAGCCTTGCTGGATTCTCTTTAAACGAAATCCCATCAAGTCAATTAATATGAAAACAAATATTATTCTTCAAACCATTGAGGAAAAGCATATAATATTAGGGAAATATCAGCTATGCTTCATCACAAAACATCCAAAAAATCCCATTAAAATTTGATTGCCCTTTTGACAAAACTTCCAAACTTTACAGCTGCTCTAACTCCTCCCCTGGTTTCCCTCAATGTGGCTCCTTTACAAATAGCTGCAGCTCTCTCCTCTCAAAACCCCCCATATTCCCTTTTTGTCCATTCATCTCTGTCTCTCCAAACTGATGTCAGGCAATTTTCCTTCCTCTTGATTTCCCCAGTTCTACTCAAACTTCACTTCAGCACTCAAATCAGCAGAAAAGAGCCAGGAGTGAAGCTTCTTGTGAGGCATTTTGAAGAAGCAAAAGTGTCATCCTCCTTAGAAAGCAGAATGGGGCAACATAAGTGCTTATATATTTTTTATCCTGTTACATGTAACCTCTCTTAATTTTAGTTATCTCATCTATAATTAATAATAATAAAACAACACACCTCCTAAGAATATATTAGAATTTTAAATGTGATAATGCATATAAAACACTTTATCAAATTGAATGCTAGTTTTGTAATATCTTGGTCCACAACTTCCATGGGTATAGTGGGCATTTCTGATCCTTAAATCATGTCTTCACTTGGCTTCCTAAGATTGCTCCCACTGACAAATACTGTTGACTTTATGAAAGTCATCTTCCTTATTTGTCCAGAGTTTAATTCCATGTTTCTCGTTTCTTAGATTTTAGCTGAAAGACACCTGGAAATTTAGCTCAAATGGCTCTCTAACCCAAGTAGATGACGATGATTTCCCAAATGAAATAATCAAATTCTTTGAACAATCAATGTACTTGTGCCACCCTCCTACACTCTAAACTTTCTTATAATAAAAAAAGAATTGCTTTAACACTGTGAAACCTCAAATACATATCTCTCTTTCTGGAAGATACATGAGTTTTGATATTCATTAGCCATGATACCCTGGGGGGGGTTATTTAATCTCATAGTTCATACAATGAATTATAATTTTCTATATTAGAGTGCCCCCCAACACTATGTTGGATACATGAAGAAATGCTTCCATTTATAGTTTGCTAGCATGCTTCATTATAAATATGTATTTTGATAACCTAACCTAGATTGTACAACTAAGACCACCTGATTTCTAGATATTTCTGTCAGTTGAGTCCAAATGGTTAACAAAGTAAATTTCTTTAGACTTAGTCACCACAGCTTCATATTTTTCAATAAGGCGAACAGAGATTAAGTGCACTGAAATATGTAGAAACTCCCAGAATTAATAATGCTGTTTCTGCATTGCACATGTGCCAATATGAATAGGTTATATGTAAGAAAAACTCTGTATTTCTTTTTTTTCTATTTCCAAAGACAGATTTACTCCAATTTCATGGCTTGTATATCTTGATGATTGTACTTGATAGATGATATATTTGATCATATTGCAAATACAGTTTCTCTACACTGATAACCTGGAATGAAATATCATTTCCTTCTAAATGAAAAGAACTAAATAATTTCTTCCATTCTAATTGCTAAAGTACTTTAGTAAGGCATGAAATCTATTATACAGGTGCTCTAAGAATGAGACTCAAGGTAGAGAAATTCTCTACAGTCAAATATTTGATTATTTTATAAAACATTGTCTGATTTTAGATCCAAAAATATATAACTTGAAATATGTCCTGATTATATTTTTTCCATTTGTTAAGATGTGCAATGTCCTAGTTTGAATAAAAGGTACTCAATAAATAAGAAATTACTCCTAATGCTAGTTAACAAAATAAATATTGCTTAAATATCTCTTTAAAAGTAAGGATAATTTTGCTATTTTGCAAGCAGTTATTCTAGGTAATATTAAACTTTTATATATTAAATAGAAATCCATAATTTTTAGATATATTTGTTTCAAATAAACCAAAAGCACTAAGACCACTGAAAGGAAGTCTCATTCATTTTGGCTTTCTGTATTATTGATACACATAAGAATTTAATTATATTTTAATTGAAAAAGATACATCAAAGGAACATAAAAAGTTATTGCAGTTCAAGCCCATTTTTATTGCTTAAGTCCTGATTAAATTAACCAGACCTTATGTATTTTGTCTGAAATCTTTTAAAATTAGCTTAAATGGTGTTTGAAAATGGCAAGAAGAAAATTATGTTTTCAGTTGCATGTGATCATCAAATTATGCATGTATGATTGACTTGATTAATCTGTTCTCTCCCCATTAGTCAATTACTTATCTGCCTTCTGTAAATGACATTCTTTATCTGTAAAGATTTTAACTCTAAGGAGATTGACCACACATCATATCTCAACATATTGAACTGTGTGCTCAAAGCAAAGTAATGAAGAGCCCAAATAATAGACTAAGTAGCATATAAAAACTCATTAGCAAATATTTCCTGGTACTGGCTGGATGTTAATTGAAGTATTATTCCAATCAACCCTGGACTTTTCCTTTTAGAAAAGGAAAAATGTGGCACAGGGAAGATGCATGTTAGTGTCATCTCTGAAATGTAGATTCTAGCCTATGATTTAATATTTGAGAGGGTGGCTATTTCATATTGGACAACTTGCTTAAATTTTCTAAGGATAAGTTTCCTCACCTAGAGTATAATGCACATGAAAAATCTCAAAAGTAAAACAAGTAAGGTATTTAAGATTAGTGTATAAAGCATTTAGTGTTACCAAGCAAGATATTTAATGTAATGTACACTGTACATACAAAAACTAAAAAAAAATTGTGTAGCTATTATTTATGTATTATTACACATTATGAATTTGTACAGAAAGTACTTTCTTAGGGAGTGCAGTCAGAATCAGCTCCTGTAGGGAAAAGGGACAGAAGCAGGACAGGGCAATGAGAGAAGCTGGGCAGCAATGCAATCAACAACAGGGTTTCACCCAACTGCGTGGAGAGCTCTTCAACTGGGCTGGCCCTTTGGAGTTGCCTTGTGGGGTGGGGAAAGGCCTGGGTTTCCCTCCTTTCCTATCAACCAAGTCATGGGATATAGGCTTCTTCAGGAAGGAGAACACAGCTCTCTCCAGCCAAGGGCAATTTCGTGGAATGACTAACAGTCGAGCATCATCTTCCAGTAACCTTCCCAGCAGCTGGAAGTGTAAGTCTTTCCTAAGGGTATCCAAAGCTCCAGTGCAGTGTGCATTATAATACTGTAGTTCTTCATAGACTGTTGTCCTCATCTTGTTCTGGAACTGAATTTGTTTCTCCTGTTGTATTTTTAGTGACTGTCATTGGCTGCACCTCTTTTGGAATCAAAGAAAGGTAAGTCTGCTAGCTGTAAACATCACAGAATTCCTGAAATGAGCCCTTTGAAAATTTTTTATGCTGCTTGCATGGACTGGGTTTGAATGTGCATTTGCACAATTTTTTGGAACATTTTGGATATCTTTATGCTGAGTTGTTAATGTTGACAGATAAGCAACACTCAACTAAAAAGGACTTTGTAGAGTAAATAAAAGGAAACTTGCAGGTAATTAATTTAGGGAAAGGAATTACCATTATTTAGTTTGGAGAAGAAATTGCTTAGAATTTGAGATCAGAGATGGGTCCTCTCCACTGTGTGCAGAAAGGCTAAAAATAGCTGATTTCTGTTAATAACAATAAGATATGTTGTGTATGAATAGCATCAAATAATATTATAAACCAAAGCCCAATTTTATTTTTTAAATTGATTTGGTTGCAGTGTTTTGGCAGCATTAAGAGAAAAGAAATTCATTGGGAGTATTAGTTTTAAAGAAAAGATCTCACCATGCTCCCAGGAGTTAGGAAACCAAGCCACTCTGTACGAGTTTGGCATCTTCTTTAGAGGACAGCCATTAACTATTATGCTATTAAGACTCCTAGCATAATGTTTTTCAGTTTCAAATTTGAGTTCATCAAGGATGATTGTGATATCTCAGATTTATAAGGTGCCCATTCCTAGATCAAATAATGACAGACAATGGATGATATCATGTCAGTCTCATGTAGAAACGTTTTTGTGGTTAATTGTATGCAAGGGAGAAGCTTTTCCCAGAATGTTAAACTCTGTCTTAGCAACCATTTACTTTCTGAATTAACTACTTTTGGCCAAATTGGGATGATATTCTGCTTATTCTCTGTAGGCAAAGATCAAAGGTGTGTGTGTGTGTATATGTATTATAATATGGAAGTTAGTAACTGAGAGAGAAAAAGTTAGATGTATATTAAAATAAGGTAATTTATTTCCCATCTGTTTAGAATGATTTAAAACATGTTCTTTTTTTTACAAAATCAAGAAAATATTGCAATTTATATAATTAAAATAATTTGCCCCAATACACCCAGCCTGAATGGAAGAAAGCCTTCTTTCCAAATAAAAGAACAGAGTATCTATTTATGCATGTATGTGTGTGTGTGCATGCATTCCCATATATAATATTTTAATCATAGAATAGTATTGCTTTTCACATATTCAAGTTACAAAAAAGTTTAATATTTTAAATTAATTTAGCATGTAATATGTTTATATCCTTCCTGTTTACTGCAATAGGTTGTGCAAATAGCTGTGTCATGTTGGTTGAATATAAATGTGGATTTAATTTAGAAAAAGAATACATAGGGATTTGGTGCCTGGCTAATTGTACCAATGAGATTCCATATCTAAAGTATAAGTACAAGGATTTTTTTAAAGCAGTTGTTGAACTTTTTAACTTATAACAAATGCTGAGTCTGACTATAAACCCTAGTCTAAAAATAAATTCACACATTTTAGTAGGGCTCTTCAGCTATAAAAATGTATATGGCAGAATATTTTCTTTAATTAGTAAGTCAATTAAACATTGATTATAACATTAATTATAAAACTGTAGGCACCTTTGTGAGTTTTATTGTCAGCATTCTGGCTTAGCAAGTCTGTTTACTTCCTTATATGTTGCAGCAGGTTTTGGTTTAATATTTGGAATTAATTTCTGAAATAGCATTCAGCCTGTCGTTTTTCTAAATCTGATAGGATGGAATAATAAGTAGCTGAATTATTTTAGAGCTGTATTACAGGCTTCAGTGATCACAAAGGTCTGTGATTCATTCCCAAAGCAAAGTTTCTTTCCTAATGTCTTATGTAGTGCTTTTTTATTGGCTATTTTCTTATCTGAGTTGGTGACCCTGCCATTTGTCTTTATTGTTATTTTTCCCTATGTGGCAAAGAGAAGAAAACTGGTTCAGGCCCTCTGGTTGTTTACATCTGCAGCCAGTTACTTGAGCTGCTGCCCTTCTTTGCTGGGTTTCTTTCTTGCAATCTTTTTTTGGATACCTGATTTCTGAGCAGATGTTCTTTTAAGTCTCATCTCATGTTAATTTAAAATATTTATTCACTAAATATTTCTAGTCTCCAGTAAAGTAGGAATTGGTTTTCATATTGCTTTTGTGGCCCTCCCTGGATTGTTGTTTCATGATTTATATGTCCACCTCTTTCAAAGAACTGTTAACTCGAAGAGGGCAACAATTTTGTTTCGTCATCTCTTTAGAACCATAGTCTATGCATAGAGCCTAACACATTATAAACACCCGGTAGTTTTTGGCTGATGGAATAGGCAACAACAGAACTTGACTGCAGAACAGGAATCTTAATGGATGGAAATGAGAGAAATTACAACAGCAGAGAATGGAATGTTACTATATTATTGGTTTGAGAGGATTACATAGGGAAGAGAGTTATCCTCTTGGGAGCATCAGGGGTTGTCTGTTCTTTGTCTGTTTAGACAGATCTGACTAGACTAGGCATAATGACACATGAGACAATTAAAGTCACCAGAGGTCAGCATTCTCATTCCTTTTAATTCTCCAAGAATGCCCATCCACAGGCACGCCCGACCTAACATGTTCTGCTCTCCTTCTCAGGGTTCTTTCATTCTCCTGACTCTCAACTCTTAATTTAGTATCTTATTCAAGCCTATCTCCTTATTTTTATGAGCTTTTGATACATTTTATTCAGTTACTGAATTTACGTTTTATCCTCCTACTCCCACCTTATCATACTTTGACTTGCTGTTTTGCTTTCACGCTTTTACTTTCATCAAATGTTCAACTCAAGTAATACATTGTCTCTGTGTAGCTACTCTACTTCTCAGTATGTATTTTCAAACTTGAAGGCCAAGGAGAAGGCTCCAAAAATCATACGTAACTGTCATTGATTTACTTAAAGTTCAGAGCCTACATTCCTGTGAGATGAATCCTATATGTGCTTTTTGTCTAGGACCCCAGTAGATGTAATCTGTGTTGATGAGCTCAGAACACACTTATTTTAGTTCCCACCAATTTGGCTCAAACAAATAAGATCTAAGCCTTCAAAAGTACAGAAAGAATCAGAAAACAATGAATACAGAACCATATTTTGAGACAAATCTCATCAGAAGCAACCAATGAACAAGTTCCTATATGACCTCCTTGACAGAGGTGAAATGCTCATGAGTGGAAGTGCTGGTGTCAGAAAGCCTGAGAGCATCTCCCAGCTTGATCTTTACTTGCTGGGTGATCTTTGGCAAGGTGCTTACTTTCTCTGTATCTCATTTGCTCCATAGGATTGTGGAAAAGACCAAATATGTAAATGCATATGAATTTCTTTACTGTTACACAGCAAGTACTCAAATATGACTTTTGCTAATACTATTATTATTTTTACTACATAAAATGTCTTTGATTTATTATTTAGACTTGTTCTTAAGCAAGTTCCTAGACCAACTGTGATGATACTGGCAAGAAATATACTTCTAATTCCAAGGAAAAAATTGCTGAGCTACAATTTAATAACTGTAGGACAAATACTGGTGTTTCTAAATTAGATGTCTCAACAAAATCAGAGATACTTAGTGATTCATGGAGTTTACCTTCTTGGTCCAAATTGCATAAAAATTATACCTTTTCAACAAAAGAATTTCATTTTCTGTTCTGTGGACACAATTGGAATTTTTAGTAGCTGAGTACCCTACATAATTTAACTCTCACCTACCCTAATCTAACCCGATCCTATGCCATCAAAATTAACGGTTTCACAACAGTTACAAAGCCTGCTCATTCCAAAGAGGACCCAAGGATTGATGATCTCCATCTTTGCCTCTATTTGTGAGGATGAAAGCTATAGTCTATTATAGCGTCAGCCTTCTAGGTATGAATACACTGGATAAAGAGGTCCTAACACTGGTGAGATCTATTCTACTATGTACATTGTCTTCCCAACGTCCATTCCATTCTTCCCCATGCTATGACAGCTTTTCTTAGGGTTGGGTTGATTCCACTTCTAACACAATGGCTCCCAGTTGTTCAAGACAATCGGGGTTATCCTTTTCCCCTTTACACGTTTCAGCTAGCCCAGGGCTAAGCGAAACAGAATATGACACTCTTCTGAACCCAGGGATCTATTCAGAGTTGTTTCAATTAGTAGGAAAGATAGATATTTGATATTTTGAGATGCAACTCTCACTTTTGCTAGATGAGAATGCAGTACGCAGCCCAGCTGCTGGCATCCACAGCAGGACGCAAGGAGAGCCCGCTTTAGAGGGAAGCCAGCTCTGTTTATGGCAGAGGAGTCTGAAAAAAACTGGATTTTTGATGACATTATTAAACCATTGGAACTTCAAGTAATATTATTGCTCTCTATTGTTTAAGCCACTTGGAATAGGGGTTTCCTTTACAACCCAAACAATCAAACTAATATTTTTCCTTTGGATGATATGTATATAAACTCATCACCCAAGACCACTGAATAGTCACTGCCTTATAAGTCAGAAAACTAAATCATAAGATAATGTCCCCATCTAAGAAATTTCCACACCTGAGAACTTAGAAGTTGTTTTTACCACATCAATAGCTTGCTAGTACAATTTAGTTTTGGCAACTGGTGCATGACAGCACAGAGAGTAGCTTGAATGAGATATAGATGCAGGTCAAAGGTCCTCAAGATTAGCGAGGCATGCTAAATCAAGGCAGCTTGGCAGTATGTCCCAGTCAGGCAAAGTTTACTCCAAATACAGAAGCTTTGCAACAACACCACATTCATAGGACTCAAGTCTATTTAGAATCCTAAATCTGGTTCAAAAAGACTATTTGTGGTACATGAAAGCAAGGCATAGTAAATGATCTCTGCTCAAGTCTGTATGCTGGCCTCCTATTTCACTCAGAGAAAGCACTTGAGTCTTTTAAATGATCTATAAAATGCTATCCAACCTAGACTTCATTTAGATCTCTACATCCATTTACTTCCATGTTATTTAGATCCAATCTTGCTAGCAATCTCAATTTTATGTCAACATTCTATGTACACTTTACATTGGATACTCCTTTTTCTAGAAAGCCCTTCCCACCAGTGTCTGTATGGCTCATTCCTATAACTTCCCTCTCACATGATGTTCACATTAGCCTTCCTTGGCTAAATTTTCTCAATAGCATATACTTACCTTGCTTACTACTGCTACCTCCCACCCTCTCCCCATATAAGAAAACCTTTCTATCCATGTTTCTGATTTATATTTTCCTTAGTCTTTAATTTCTAACATAGACATTCAATTAAAAATTGACAATCTTGTTATTTGTCTACTTCCCCATTAAAATATGATTTCCATGGCCACAAAGGAGAAGACAGTATTGAACTTACCTACTGTCTCTTATATAACAGCTATAATATTGGACAAATTATATGAGCAATGGACTTCAAGCATTGGATAACTGCCATACAAGATGATGAATGAATAAAACATGGGACGAGAACATAATATTTTACCAAAGATTTGTGTGGGACATCTCCCTGTACATTATAAGGAGCTGGAGCCCTCAGGTGGAAATAGGTTAGGGAATGCTGAGATAGCTGAGATTTGTAGGCAGTGTAGTGAAAAGCCAAGAACCATGGATAATGTATAAAAAGCGAGGAAAATAAAAAGAAAGACTTATTACATACCAGGGCACAACTTTAAGAATGGCTGAATTCTCATCAGAAATGGTGGAAGTCAAAAGACAAATGTCATCATTAAAGTGCAAAAGAAGAAGAAGAGAAAAACATGTTAACATCAAATTCTGAATGCAATGCAGATATCCTTCGTAAATGAGGCTCAATTAAGGATATTTTCAGATAAACCCAATAACTAAGAAAGATGCATTGTTTACAAGGATATATATGGAATCAAAACCAAGATGGATTATACATTTGCATCAGTATATAAGACTCAGTAAGTCTCAGTTGTATTTCAAAATGACATTTCAAAGAATGTGTTTTGAACATAATGGAATTATTTAGAAATAAAAGCAAATATATATATATAGGTTAAAGTCACCAAATATGGAATTAAACAACATACTTCAAAATGACTCATGGGTCAAAGAAGAATTCACGAAGGAAATTAGGAAATAATTCTAAGATTGGTAATACAGCATATCCAAATTTATGTGATATAGCTAAAGCAGTGTATAAAGAGAAATTAATATATTTAAATCCATAGAATCAAAAAGTGAAAAGGCTGAAAATCAATGATCTGTAGTTCCATTTAGAGGAGCTAAAAAATAAGGGCAAATTAAATTCAAATTTAATGAAGAAAAATATAGTAAGGGAAGATTAGAAATTAACAAAATGGAAAAATAGAAATAAGTAGCAAAACCCACACCTGATTATGTCAAAGGATTAATACTGTTGACAAACCTTATAATCTGAAAGATTAATCAAGACAAAAAGAAATACAAATTACCAATAAGTGAAATAAATATATTGTTAAATAATCTGTGGATATTAAAAATTAAAAGAGAAATATTATAAACAACTTGATGCCAATACATTTGTTAATTTTACTAAACAGAGATAATCCTCAGAAAATATAACTACTAAACTGACAAAAAGCTACACATGCAACCTATTAAAAAGGAATTGAATATTATTTAAGCATCTACACACACAAAGAAGCTTTTGTCCTGTACCAAATGTTTAAAGACATATAAAAATTGTGTATTACATAAACAATTATATACATTCAGAGACTGGAGAAGAAAATACTTATTTTATAAAGCCAAGATAACTTCATGCAAGTTACTTGGTTTTTCATACTTTATCTTCCTCATCTCTAAAATGAAAAACTGATATCTCACAGAATTCTGGGAAATATCAAAAAAATAGCTTGTACAGTATGAATGGTGGGACATGATTGGGGTTGCTGAATTTTAATTTTTTTTGGCAAATGCACTTCAGAAGGGAAGAATGAGACACAGAAAACAGTATCCACGTTAGAGCTTTTCTTTCAAAATTCTGATAGGCTTATTGACAATTTAATGTAATTGTTTCTTATACATTTAGTATAGCTCCTTCCTCTCTTTTAGAAATACCAAGAAAAGGTTTTTCCTCAAAATTTTGATACCTACATTTTCTTTTCCATGACTGTGAAAAAGCATCTTTTCTACCTGCCTTTGCTTACTTCTTTCAACAGTATTTTAATTATATTTATTCTTCCTTGAGACATTGAGAGGTTTGGTTTGTAGTAATTCAAGACTCTTACTGATTTTACTTCCAGTCAGGTTTTTATTCATGTTTTGACTCCTGATTAAAATTAGTAGCCCAGGTTTTTCAGCATATGTGGTTCATGGATTTTCTTTACTGTTTGCTCTTCCCTCTTATCTGAGTAGAAGGAATAAGTATTTCTTCCTCAGGTAAATCTTAACTGTCCTTAATCAATTTTGAGCTGGGATTAAACACATTCATATGCCTAGATGGAGAGAAAGAAACTTTAAAGTCTCAGAAATTTCATACTGATATATGGGAACCACTAGGATTCCAAATTATCTGTAAAATATCTGCTACTGTTGAAGTTCTTTGAAGTATATGTATAGTGAAAAAGTCGCCATTCCAAAAAAATACAGACTCTATAGCTGGTTTCTAGTCCCCATATTAATAAAGATGGGTTGAACATATATATCTATAATTCAATTTGCCAATGTCTTACTTAAGTAGATTATTACAGACACAATGTCCTGTTTGATAACTTTCTCTATGATCTCTAAGAACTTGAAAGCATTAAAAAGAGATTTTTAACATTTATATACATCCTATGTAAAAAAGGTCTATTGCTTAACAATATACATAAATGGTGCTTCCCTTAGGTTGTTATTATTGCCTTGATTATTAATAATTTTTTCCTATGAGGCTGTGTGGAAAGGGTGAAGGGGCAGTGAACCTGAAATTTCACCAAGGGTGAGAATTGGTAACCAGTAATGTGCCTTTTCATATTTAAATCCTTACAATTAAAAAAAAACATAATGAAGAGAAATGTTAGTCATAATTTTACAGCAGAAAAAAGTGGTACAAACAGGTCAGTCCACTTAAAATCACACAGCCTTGAAGGGCAGGGTTTAAGTTCAAAGTCAGGCCTTTTGACTCTGGAGTTTATAAGTATTTCCTCTAAATCACTACTTATTTGAAGGACTTTGAATAAATGATACTGTATTGTAGTAGACCCAGCAATAACACTTTGTTTCATGCTGTGTCAAATGACTATCTTTGGGATATATAAAACAACATGACATAACTGTCATATAGTCAGTCATTTTTAAATATTTTTAAAACCACCACAAAATTGCTTTTCATAATTTCCATTGTGAATAATGGCAACAGAATTAACTCTTGAAGTGTTTAATTGTATGTATACCCATGCTGTGTATATATTTATGTAAAATCTGTTTTATGTAAAACAGATAATACATAGATCTAATTCTTTGCAGCCGTTGTTTTCACTAGATTGAACTGTCATCTTCTCTAATAACATGAAACTCTTATTCTACTGCAGTGTCACAAACAGCTATACTGTGTTTTTCTGACAAGCTGTATTTTTAGTTTATGCTTCATTCTTGAAGCCTCCAAAATTGATACCAGTTCTTTTCAAGACAATGTGTTCAACACAGTGGGACAAATGTTATTTTTTTTCTTGTAGCAAAGAGTAGAAGAATTCCAGGTGATAGAATTCTGATATAAACTTTATCTCCACTCGTTACTCAGAAGCTTGTAGAATACCTTGATAGTTTTGCAAACACGTTAGTTTCAGTCATAAATTGTCATCCTGCATATCCATTAATGCATTTACATTTGAGAAGTATGTACTCTTGCTTATAATTCAGGTTTTAAATGTTTTTGGTCTTTCTTCAAGTCTCTTGAAAAAAATCTCTTAATTTCCTATCTGTAAGCATACATATATGTGCACATACAGGTAATTACAGTGTTTTATTCTGGGCAAAGCAGTGTTTTATGGAGACTTGATTGATTTTTTTCTTAAACTTTCTATTTTTTACTCTGGCTACCTGGATTAAAAATCATCTATGCTTTTACTTTTGTTATTCAGTCTATGCCTATGAAAGACTGAATAATCCAAACGAAAAAGACAAGGTCTCTGAATAATGAATATGGAGACTACATTAAATTAAAAATGGATCCTTGCAAAAATGTACACTATTTTACAATAATATCTCTATGTGCATTAAACAATTGTATACTTATCTATATATTTGTATTAGCTGTGAATGCTAACAGTTATCAGCAATTACCATGTGGCTATGGTACAAATCCAGATTATGTGGAGCGAGAACTTTATGTAATTTCAAAAGCCTTCAATGAGAAAAAATACAAAATGACAAGTACAGAATGAAGCATGAAAATGAATATTTACTTAGAATGAGAAAATAAATCATTACCAGTTACATAATTTTAAAAATTGGACCAATGAATGAAAGTTGTTAATCCTAAAAAATAATATAATATTATATTAAAATATCTCAGAATCTGTTTTTTTCTGATTACATGTTATTTGAGCATTTCTTCATATGACAATGATTTTGTCATTTGTTTTTAAAATGGAGATAATAGATAATTTAGTCTTTCCACTAGGTCCCTAGATTTTTTTTAACTGGCAATTGAGAAAAGATTCTCTCAACCTCACAATTTCTCTATGATAATGCTATGTAACTTTTTGGAATATTGTCAAATTTGGGAAAACTTCTCAAGTTTATTTCATATATTATTGTAAGATTTCACAATATTTCAGGCACTCTTTTGCAGTGACTCATTGTCAATACTTTGAATTGACAATGCTCATTAAATAATATCTCATCCATGTCTCTTCATTGCAGTAGCTTATTATGAATACTTTATCTTTGACGTTATCAGCATTTTGTGTCAAATCAGTAAAACATTTAAATCTTTTCCAATGTTAAAGATCTTTGTTAATTGAACTATCAAATGATTCAAGACTACATTACTTCTATTCAGAATCTATCTTCCACTTAATGAATTGCTGATTTCAAAATGATCTAAAAAATATTGCACTTCACTTCTCATTGCTGGAAAAATTTCTACTGATTTTATATAACATATGCAAAAATGGCTTTAATTGCATAGTCCATTTATAATTGCATATCCTGCTTTATCAAATGTATTTCTGACAGAAGAAAAAAATCGTTTTGACTTGGCATCTAAAGAAATGAGTTCTCTTCTTACAATTGTACATGTTTGGTGACTGGAAGAATTACTCACTATTTGTTTCTGGCTTTGTACATTTCAGTCCTCATGTTTCCTTCCTCTCCACATGCAGGTGCCAGAGGATGTTTTCCATACTGGGACTCAACCTCTAGCCCTGCTTCTTTAGGTCAAAATGCTTGGTTAGATTTTAGAGTAAGAAGTACCAAGAGTTTTCTTTGGAAGCCAGTTCTAAATTCCTATGATTAAACTTCTATGACTAACACTATGCCAAAAACTACTGCAAACCTCAAGAATATATCCCAAGGAATCCAGACACTATAATCCCAACTCCCTTATAGCAAAACCTTGCAAATAGTGATTTTCACTCCAGAGTTATCACAGAAAAGGAAAAGTACAATGAATGAGAACAATGAATAGGAAAGATCATTGTTTTCATTAACTCCAGGTAAACCTTATTTTTAAAAAATTTTCCAAAAGCTATACCACTGGAACACATTGTCAGATCCTCTTTAAGGGACTTATTTTTATTTAATGTTACCTCTGGTGCCTAAGTGTTTCACAAAGATTACTTGATCTAAGAACAATACACATTTTTTTGAGATATAAACCATTTTATTCTCATGTCACAGAGAAGAAAAAAACGTTCTTAGGATTACAGATAGAACCTAGACAATTTGGGTCAGAAGTTGCCTTCTCATCCTTCTCAGGCATGTTTATTTGGATAGGGAAATGTAAATTCAGAATATGTCTATGATCAGTCTTGCATCTAATCAACTTCCCCAGTGAATGTGTTTGGCATCATTTAGGTTTTTATTCTCTTCATTCACACTCACAAAATGAATGGTGTGTAAGTCCTGACCTTGGCCCTATCCTAGTCAATCCTTTAATCTCTAAGGGGGATAAGAGTGACAAGAGTGGCAGACACAAAACTAATTCAATGAATTGTAGAGTTAACATTAAGATGTATTTTGGTGTACTGCAGTGAAAATATAACTAACATCAATAAATCTGATAGAGATAATAGTTATCATTAAAAGGAAGTTACTGAAATTTGTATACAATATGATTCCACTTATATAAACTTCAAAATATATGCTGTGTTCATTTGTGTGTGTATATGGGTGTTTGAAGAAAGCAAGGAAATGAAATAATAATCACAAAATCAGGACAGTGGTTACTTAGGTGATGCAGATGGTGGGGCCAGGGGATTAGAATCATAGACTGGCATTAAGAGAACTCCAAAGGTACTGGTGGTGGGTTTTTTAAAATTGTTTTTAATGTCTCAAAAATAAATTTAAAATATATTAAAATGTTTATTTTCATATATTTAAGTAAATATTAAATGTTTATTTAAAGCAATCAACATATATCAGTGGAATTTGAAATAACCAGGGAGGTAGTGGAATAGTTTCAGATGGGAAAGATGAAGTAAAAGAAACATAGACAGAAGCAGAAGAATTGGGTGAAGCTGGAGGCTTGGGAAAAAAAATGTTCAAGCTGGACATTGTTATTCTGAGGATGGCTTCATGGACAAGCACATCTAAATGTAGGGCAGATATTGAGAGAGTGAACTCACTGAAAAGGCCAAGCAAGGTAAAAACATCAATGGCTAGGGTCCCAAGCTGAGTCAAATATTCTCAATACAGAATGAAATAAGAATGGCTCTATGATTAGTAGTGTCTGAGTGACAAGTGTTTGAGGGCATCCCAGGGAGCTGGAGTGCTGATTCTGCAAAATTTGGCAGCATTGCAGTGTTTTCAGCAGATCTATGTCAAACTTATTCTATAGGCCAGAAATCATTTCAGGCCCTGTACTAAGATATGAGGAAACACCCTTATGGATCCTGTGAATTTTGAGAATACAAATTCTCTCTTTCTTGTTTTTCAAGAAACATGCCTCATGGGAGATAGAGAACAAGATAAAAACCTAGTTTCTGAAATACTGGGGCAGATTAAGAAATCCAGTTTGGCAAAATTAAGTTGTAGGCTGCAGATTCCAATTATCAGAAAGCTATTACTAAAAACTCAGCAATTGAGGGCTTAGAATTTAAGCTAGAATTCTAGTCAGTGATGAAGTAGGGTAAGAAGAAAGGCACCACAGCAATATGGTAATTAAGAAGGCAATCATCAATATTGAGTTTATAAACGTAAGTCTATAGGATGATTTGGCCTAGGATTAAAACAAAGTAGATGAGGTTGTCCTAAATTGAATGAGGAATGAAGGGATTTTCATTGCTGAGATTAATAATTGTGCACATTTGCTTATATGTGTGTATGTGTATTTTATATGTAGTAATGAGGGCAGGGCAGGAGGGTTGAAAGAATGTTATAACAGTGGTTTGAAACCAAGCTGGTTTAAAAATGTAAAACTTTGAATTTCAGCTTAAAAAATTAATTTCATATGTATTAGAAGTAAAAAGATTGGCTTAATGATACTTCATGTAAAATATGCTGGGTATTTTAAGTTGACCACAAGTTCAAAACAGTATTTTATTCATAAAACAATGAGATCAGGTCCACAGTGTCATTTGTCACATCTGCCTCTCTAATTCCATAGTTTTCCTAATGACTATTAAAATAAGAACCCTTTTTATGTTTGTTGTTACATAAAATGTTCATCTTTTTCAGTGACCAAAGATTATTATAATAATCTAACATAGTTTCCGGTACATACTGTACTAATATTTCATTTTCACTTTCTTGTCTACTTTCCACTTATCTTTGACTTGCTCTGTTCCTGGGGAGGCTTGTCTTCATGGACTGAAGGCGATCAGAAAGCAAGATAATATGGACAGGGCACTTAATTTCCTAATTTCCTCCAGCTTGGCCACTTTGGTCTGTACCAAAGCCATATCTCCTGCCAAGCAACTTTCTCCTACAACTGCAACTACACTCAGTAAGTGGCAGTGACCACTCCCTCCTCTTCCCCTGCAGGCCTGAGGGTTGTGAGAGCTCCTCCCTGCTGCAGGCCCCCGAGTTCCTCACCCATTCTTGTTGGTCATCTAGAATTCTGCTTACCCTTGGTCAGTCCTTATTAAACTCTCCAATTACCTGTTTGAGAGTGACACCTAATTTTTTCCAGAACCCTATTTGTTACACAAAGTGCACCAAAGTTATTATTTGAATGAAGTTTGCTTTTCTGACTAAATGAAATAGTAGTCCTGAAATACTTGGACTGGTTAATGTACACCTGAAATAATTATTCACTTCTGGAGATTAATTTCAACAGGAAAGATGCATAGTGTGATGTATGAAAGCATGAACCCCAGAGCTCATGACCATACACCAAAAACATAGACAAAGTTTTACTTATTTTTATTTATATTTCCATCTAGAAAAGGCAAAATGTTTTTACTGATCATAATATCCAGTGATAAAATAACAGTTTGATGTAATGTATACTTTCTCATTAGAAATGTGCAAGCGGAGGCCCAGCCCCCATTGTCCCAGCTGTCTGAGGAATAGTTCCATATCCCATGTAGGTTGAACTTCATGAGTTTTCAGGTCTCTTATTAATCTAAGTTTGTTTTTTTTTTTTTTTTTAGGAACCATTTATATGTACTTCTAGAAAAGATTACTGAAATGAAGGAAAATACTTCTAACAATTGTAATCATGACATGATATCAATTGAGCCTTGTGAGCATAAAAATCCAATTCCCAGGGTACACATTTGCAAGGTTAGGAATATTGCAATACTTCATTCTTTTCCACACCATTTTTATTCTTTCAAAAAAACAAATAGACTACATCACATTTTATTTGAAGAACATAAAGACCAAGATACTTGAAACTTTGCAAGTATTGAGGGAGAAAGGAAAGACGAAGCCTAATGTTTTTGTTACACTATTATAAAGTCGGTGATTTCACATCTTGTTTTAATATATTTATCTGATTAATAGTGATTTTATAAAATCAGGATTTTAATTACATATAGCTTTTCTTTAAAATATGGACTCATTTGTCATTGTATCCAACTCTTTAAACTCCATAAGCTGAATCCAAGAAACACAGAATGCAGCATGTGTTTTGAACAAGTATATTTCTGACCTAATGATTTAGGAAGAAAACTTATTTTCTATTGTTGTCAAGAGCAGCATTCTTTTTCTGGGTGTATGAAGTGAACTTATACAAGAGCCCAATATCACGTAAGTCACTGGGGCATGCTGCCATCAAGCTGAGAGTTGTATTTTACATGATGTTGCTTTATTTCAAAAAATGAGAAAACAATATACTTGCCTTACAGTGTGGCTAAACTCTTGAGAAATGTTATCAGTGAAAAAGATCAGGGTCTGACTAGTTGTAGTTATAAAATCTATCAGCCTCTTAACTATCCCAAGTGTCAAAAATAAAGAGAAAGTAGACAGCTTTACCTTTTAAAGATGGGGTGATCTTTCTCATTGGGTGGTTTTCTCTGCCTTCATGGAACCCATATCTGAGATATCTGGAATTGCAGCCTTTTAAAACTGAAGTATCTCCTTTCATTACTTAACTCAGAGGCCCTGAAAAGACAGTCCTGTGTGATATGTTCTCTGTGAGTGCTAATTTATGATTGTCATTCTGATGGAATGCTGTCAGGCGGCCTTCTTTCTCCCTACTTTGTCTACATTGATTTATTGGTAGGAAGAAGACGCAATTGCAGTGGCAACTTTTTCCATTTAGGCTTCACAGATAGAGTGCACACAGTTTCCAATGATTAAACAGAATGCAGCTGACAGACTGCTGGCCAGCAGGCTTTCATTACTGAATCACGGAGAGGGGATGACACAATTTTTAATGGCAATGGCTTTTTCTTTCTTGGATATTTAGGTCACAAGTGAGTACAGTTTTGGCAGCTCCAACCTTACCCCATTTGAACATATGAAAATCTTCTAATTTGACACCTCAGATATCAAACCTTGATTGGCAGCTTTAGTCTCAGAGTGATGGATGTTCAAAATGAGAGGTCTATTACAAGTCAGTGTGTACACAGAGATGGCCAAGGAAAAATTCAAGAACTTGCCCAAACTCTACCTGAAACCTGCTGGGAATAAATATTGTGTTTAATTATTTTTCACAGTAGAAAATGGGTCAGACAGATTTTAGCACAGAGATAACTAGGGTGGGATTAACAATAGACCTTATGTCTACCCCTATCCCTCAGTCCATTTGCATTTCTGCCTAAGTACTTTTAGTTTCTGGCAGAGCCAACAAAGTTTTTGGTCTAAGATGAAGAGGACCAGGATATAGGGATGCATATTTATATGGGGAAATTCAGTTTTATTTGACTCAAGTCTAGCAAATGCATTATGCACCAAGATCATGGGGACTGAATTTAATTCAAGGGAAGTATCCCTGAGTTTCTGTTGCTGCTTTGCTCTCCATTGCTCACTAAGCCTACACTACAAAATTTTAGATATCTGACTTTAAGGGGCTTTGCTTGAAAGTTAGAATTAATATTTTTGACTAATTGCAACTGTTCAACGATTTGCTCAGGCAGCTAATTATCCACAGAGATTCTAGGCAAATAGGCCTCTTCTTCTTTGCGTCAGGACAGAAATATTGAAAGGCCACTAGAAAACATTTTTTAGTGCACACATTCTAGAAATTATAATTCAACAATATGATTCAACTCAGACTTTCTAGGCATCTGCTATATGCAAGTTCTGTGCTATGTATGGAAATAAAGGATAACTATTTTAACCAGACAAGCTGTTTCTTTCCTCAATGAGGAATGAGTTAATAATTGTAGTATAAAAGAAAATGCTAACAGCTCTATAATAAATGTACAACCCACATGGTATGTTATTACAGTGGAGAAAAGATTATTTCCATATCACACACCAATTCTCCCAAACCCATTCTTTTCTGTGTGTATTGAGGAAAATTCCACAGAGGAAATAGAACTGACCTAAGCCAAGAAAAATTAGAGCAAGTAGAGAAAATAAGGTGATTTTAATCTATTGAAAGGCAGCCAGGTTGCAGTGATTAGCTGGAATACTCCAGTAGTAATATACATAAATATGGGTTTGTATGAGAAAGTTTCCCCACATCAATCCATCCAAAGAGCTACAGAGTAAAACATTGCTGATATTTTCTTCAAAGTACTTAGTCATCTAAGATGGTAGTAGACAAAGCCCTGTCCTTCCTAGAGTATCTTAGGCCAAATAAGTGTAATTATATTCAGTAGAAGTGGTATTTATAATTTCAACTCTAGTTTTCACAAAGGTAAATGTACATCTGAACAATATTTTAACTTAAAAAATGGAATATGGCTTCGTGTTTCTAGGTCACACATAGTTAGAATTAAAGGACCATTTATGACTTTCAAAATTAACACATCTGTTTCTTATGTTGAATTAATAAAGAATGAATTCTTTTGAAATATACTAGGGTTCTATTTGGGAGGAAATGAAGCCATATTCAGTCTAAGGTGTGGCATGCTTATATGCCCATTTTAGTCTCATTGTTTCTGGTTAAATTAGCCAGACAGAAATACTATGGGTGAAGGAGGTTAACTTAAAATCAAACCGATGGTTAAGAAAATGTCCTTTACCCAATGCCTCTGTGCATATTTTAATATTCACTCAGAATGAACACTTCTATAGCACAGAAAACAAAAACCGAACAGCCTTGTTCAATACCAGCCAAGTCTTGTGAAAATAGACACTGACCAAATAAGTTTAAATGCAAAGATGATCCCTCAGCCAACAACCATATCAAATCACTCAGGAGACAGTGTTTAATATGTTAATCACACTAGTGGATAGACTGCTGAGACATGAAGATGGCATTCACCTCAAATTGAGGATAGGGGAACACTGAAGAATCACCTAAACTTCTCCAAAATGATGGTGAAAGATTGGAATTAGGATACTAAGGAGCAGAATAATGTTGCCTAATATTGAATCTCGATTTTTTAAAATCCTGCACCTAAATTAAAGTTAAATACAGAGTAATTTGTGCGGAGGAGTCTTACTTAGATAGCATTTATTTTTAACCTTCTGCCAAGACTTCTTACAGTGGATAAAACTCTTCAAATATGAGTACAAAGACAAGTTTTGGGGAAGTATTATTAGACCCAGATATATCTGGGAAGAACTTGAAAGCAATGCTACTGAGTTACATACAGAATCTTGATAAAGGAGGGAGAGGTCATGGGACATGCAGGGGCCTCACAGTTAGAATAAGATCACATCATAGAGGCTGAGAAACATTACATGCAGAGGCCAGATAGGACTGAACCCACCAATGTAGGGAAACTGTCCTCAAAGGCCAAATAAGTACACTCACCCTTTTTCTTACCATGAGCTTCCCTTGAACCAAATGTCTTATTCCAGGAAAAATATGGGCAGGAGAAAAGTCTTGAATAGGACTTTTTTTTAACTGAAGTGTCCAATAAATGTTATAAACGAGTTTCCCCAGAAGTTAGTATTTGGCATGGAAATTAAGTTCTATAAAAATAGTTTTACTTTTTGCATACCTGAATTTTGTGGAATACATATCTTTTCTATCCTTTTCCTAGGTTTTCAGATCTATATAGGTTCAGGGAGAAAATGCCACTATCCAGTCGCACTTCTTCCAGTTGGAGAAACCCAACTTACTGTACTTTGATTAGAGACAAAACTTAATCTGCAAACATTCACAGGATGAATTAAATTAAACATTTATTCATATCTCCTTATATGAATTAAACATTTATTCACATCCACTTATATTGCTACTAAGTGTTAGGTACTCCACTTAGCACCATTTTGTACAAAGCGTTTGTTCTCATTTTTGGGTATTTTAGAAACTGTTTTTCAAGGTATTTATTTTGCATGTGACACTGTTTTTCACATCTAATTGATGCAACAATATAATTCAACCCAGTCTTTCTAAGCATCTACTATAACCAAGTGCTTTGCTAGCATTTATATGGGTTAGAAACTATGTGGGTTAGAAAGGATACAAAGGCAAAAGATTCCTCCTTAAACGGATTTCCATTTTAAAATATGAGTCTTTTATAGGGAAAATGTTATATGAGAGTTATAAGAGTTACCAGAGAGTAGATGGAAAGAGAGAGATTACAAAGGCTTCCCTGTATTGGGACAATAGGCAAAGATTTGCTAGGTTTTCCATTTTTTCTCTGCCACCACTACTTAGATCCTTGGCATTATTCCTTGGGCTTAATGGCCTTTTAAATATATCCTCTGCTCTCAAAACTTGTGTTTGGTGATTTTGAATGCCACAGTAACTTCTAAATGGTATGAAAATAATGTATGTATAAAATAGTTAAACATTAGTTACAGAATAACTAACAGTATAAATTAACAAGTTAATTTGAATTGGGATGGTTTTGATTTTTTTTTAAATTTTATTTTGGTATCATTAATCTACAATTACATAAAGGACATTATGTTTACTAGGCTCCCACTTCACCAAGTACCCCCCACATCCCCGTTCACAGTCACTGTCCATCAACATAGTAAGATGCTGTAAAATCACTACTTGTCTTCTTCTGTGTTGCAGAACCCTCCCTGTGACCCCCCCCCCACACACTATACATGCTAATCATACTGCCCCCTTTCTTTTTTTCCTACCCTTATCCCTCCCTTCCCACCCATCCTCCCCAGTCCCTTTCCCTTTAGTAACTATTAGTCCATTCTTGGGTTCTGTGCTTCTGCTGCTGTTTGGTTCCTTCAGTTTTCTTTTGTTCTTATACTCCACATATGAGTGAAATCATTTGGTACTTGTCTTTCTCCACTTGGCTTATTTCACTGAGTATAATACCCTCTAGCTCCATCCATGTTGTTGCGAATGGTAGGATTTGTTTTTTTCTTATGGCTGAATAATATTCTATTGTGCATATGTACCATATCTTCTTTATCCATTCATCTACTGCTGGACATTTAGGTTGCTTCCATATCTTGGCTATTGTAAATAGTGGAGCGGTAAACATAGGGGTGCATCTGTCTTTTTCAAACTGGAGTGCTGCAATCTTGGGGTAAATTCCTACAAGTGGAATTCCTGGGTCAAATGGTATTTCTATTTTGAGCATTTTGAAGAACTTCCATACTGCTTTCCACAATGGTTGAACTAATTTACATTCCTACCAGCAGTGTAGGAGGGATCCCCTTTCTCCACAACCTCACCAGCATTTGTTGTTGTTTGTCTTTTGGATGGTAGCCATCCTTACTGGTGTGACATGATATCTCATTGTGGTTTTAATTTGCATTTCTCTGATGACAAGCGATGTGGAGCATCTTTTCATGTGT
Organism: Manis javanica; assembly: GCF_040802235.1. Classification (NCBI taxonomy): domain Eukaryota; kingdom Metazoa; phylum Chordata; class Mammalia; order Pholidota; family Manidae; genus Manis; species Manis javanica. The sequence goes on from NC_133159.1 coordinate 60,120,868, forward strand.
CTGTTGGTCATCTGAATTTCTTCTATAGAGAACTGTCTATTCAGCTCCTCTGCCCATTTTTTAATTGGATTATTTGATTTTTGTTTGTGGAGGGATGTGAGCTCTTTATATATTTTGGATGTCAACCATTTATCGGATCTGTCATTTACGAATATATTCTCCAATACTGTAGGATACCTTTTTGTTCTATTGATGGTGTCCTTTGCTGTACAGAAGCTTTTCAGCTTGATATAGTCCCATTTGTTCATTTTTGCTTTTGTTTCCCTTGCCCAGGGAGATATGTTCAAGAAGAGGTCACTCATGTTTATGTCTAAGAGATTTTTGCCTATGTTTTTTTCTAAGAGTTTTATGGTTTCATGACTTACATTCAGGTCCTTTGATCCATTTCGAATTTACTTTTGTGTATGGGGTTAGACAGTGATCCAGTTTCATTCTCTTACATGTAGCTGTCCAGTTTTGCCAGCACCATCTGATGAAGAGACTGTCATTTCCCCATTGTATGTCCATGGCCCCTTTATCGAATATTAGTTGACCATATATGTTTGGGTTAATGTTTGGAGTCTCTATTCTGTTCCATTGGTCTGTGGCTCTGTTCTTGTACCAGTACCAAATTGTCTTGATTACTGTGGCTATGTAGTAGAGCTTGAAGTTGGGGAGTGAGATCCCCCCCACTTCATTCTTCTCAGGATTGCTTTGGCTATTCGGGGTCTTTGGTGTTTCCATATGAATTTTTGAACAATTTGTTCCAGTTCATTGAGGAATGCTGTTGGTAGTTTGATAGGGATTGCATCAAATCTGTATATTGCTTTGGGCAGGATGGCCATTCTGACGATATTAATTCTTCCAAGCCAGGAGAATGGGATGAGTTTCCATTTGTTAGTGGCCTCTTTAATTTCTCTTATGAGTGTCTTATACTTTTCAGGGTATAGGTCTTTCACTTCCTTGGTTAGGTTTATTTCTGGGTATTTTTTTCTTTTTGATGCTACTGTGAATGGAATTGTCTTCCTGATTTATCTATTAGTTTAATTGTTAGTGTATAGAAAAGCCACAGATTTCTGTGTGTTAATTTTGTATCCTGCAACTTTGCTAAATTCCAATATTAGCTCTAGTAGTTTCTGAGTGGAGTCTTTAGGGTTTTTTATGTATCATCTGCAAATAGTGACATTTTAACTTCTTCTTTACCAATCTGGATTCCGTGTATTTCTTTGTTAAGTCTAATTGCCGTGTCTAGGACCTCCAGTACTATGTTAAATAACAGTGGGGCGAGTGGGCATCCCTGTCTTGTTCCTGATCGCAGAGGAAAAGCTTTCAGCTTCTTGCTGTTCAGTATGATGTTGGCTGTGGGTTTATCATACATGGCCTTTATTATGTTGAGGTACTTGCCCTCTATACCCATTTTGTTGAAAGTTTTTATCATGAATGGATGTTGAATTTTGTCAAATGCTTTTTCACCATCTATAGAGATGATCATGCGGTTTTTGTCTTTCTTTTTGTTGATGTGGCGGATAATGTTGATGGATTTTCGAATGTTGTACCATCCTTGCTTCCCTGGGAGGAATCCCACTTGGTCATGGTGTACGATCCTTTTGATGTATTTTTGAATTCGATTTGCTAATATTTTGTTGAGTATTTTTGCATCTACATTCGTCAGGGATATTGGACTGTTGTTTTCTTTTTTGATGGAGTCTTTGCCTGGTTTTGGTATTAGGGTGATGTTGACTTCATAGAATGAGTTTGGGAGTATTCCCTCCTCTTCTATTTTTTGGAAAACTTTAAGGAGAATGGGTATTATGTCTTCTCTGTATGTCTGATAAAATTCTATCTGGCCTGGGGGTTTTGTTCTTTGGCAGTTTTTTGATTACCGCTTCAATTTCGTTGCTGGTAATTGGTCTGTTTAGATTTTCTGTTTCTTTCTGGGTCAGTCTTGGAAGGTTGTATTTTTCTAGGAAGTTGCCCATTTCTTCTAGGTTTCCCAGCTTGTTAACATATAAGTTTTCATAGTACTCTCTAATAATTCTCTGTATTTTTGTGGGGTCCGTCGTGATTTTTCCTTTCTCGTTTCTGATTCTGTTGATGTGTGTTGACTCTGTTTTCCTCTTAAAAAGTCTGGCTAGGGGCTTATGTATTTTGTTTATTTTCTCATAGAACCAGCTCTTGGTTTCATTGATTTTGCTATTGTTTTATTCTTCTCAATTTTATTTATTTCTTCTCTGATCTTTATTATGTCCCTCCTTCTGCTGACTTTAGGCCTCATTTGTTCTTCTTTTTCCAATTTTGATAATTGTGACATTAGACCATTCATTTGGGATTGTTCTTCCTTCTTTAAATATGCCTGGATTGCTATATACTTTGCTCTTAAGACTGCTTTTGCTGTATTCCCAGTAGTTCAGGCTTTGTGTTGTTCTCGTTTGTTTCCATATATTGCTGAATCTCCAACTTGATTTGGTCATTGATCCATTGATTATTTAGGAACATGTTGTAAAGCCTCCATGTGTTTGTGAGCCTTTTTGCTTTCTTTGTAGAGTTTATTTCTAGTTTTATTCCTTTGTGGTCTGAAAAGTTGGTTGGTAGGATTTCAATCTTTGGGAATTTACTGAGGCTCTTTTTGTGGCCTAGTATGTGGTCTATTCTGGAGAATGTTCCATGTGCACTTGAGAAGAATGTGTATCCTGTTGTTTTTGTGTGTAGAGTTCTGTAGATATCTATTAGTCCATCTTTTCTAGTGTGTTGTTCAGTGCCTCTGTGTCCTTACTTATTTTCTGTCTGGTGGATCTGTCCTTTGGAGTGAGTGGTTTGTTGAAGTCTCCCAGAATGAATGCATTGCATTCTATTTCCTCCTTTAATTCTGTTAGTATTTGTTTCAGGTATGTTGGTGCTCCTGTATTGGGTGCATATATATTTATAATGGTTATATCCTCTTGTTAGACTGAGCCCTTTATCATTATGTAATGCCCTTCTTTATCTTTTGTTACTTTCTTTATTTTGAAGTCTATTTTGTCTGATACTAGTACTGCAACACCTGCTTTTTTCTCTCTGTTGTTTGCATGAAATATCTTTTTCCTTCCCTTGACTTTAAGTCTGTGCATGTCTTTGGGTTTGAGATGAGATTCTTGTAAGCAGCATATGGATGGGTCTTGCTTTTTTATCCATTCTATTACTCTGTGTCTTTTGATTGGTGCATTCAGTCCATTTACATTTAGGGTGATTATTGAAAGGTATGTACTTATTGCCTTTGCAGGCTTTAAGTTTGTGGTTACCAAAGGTTCAAGGTTAGCTTGTTTACTATCTTACTGTCTAACTTATCTCTCTTATTGAGCTATTATAAACATGGTCTGATGATTCTTTATTTCTCTCTCTTCTTATTCCTCCTCCTCCCTTATTCATGTATTGGGTGTTTTGTTCTCTGCTCTTTTTAGAAGTACTCCCATCTAGAGCAGTCCCTGTAGTATGCCCTGTAGAGGTGGTTTGTGGGAGGCAAATTCCCTCAACTTTTGCTTGTCTGGGAACTGTTTAATCCCTCCTTCATATTTAAATGATAATCATGCTGGGTACAGTATTCTTGGTTCGAGCCCTTCTGTTTCATTGCATTAAGCATATTATGCCATTCTCTTCTGGCTTGTAGGGTTTCTGTTGAGAAGTCTGATGATAGCCTGATGGGTTTTCCTTTGTAAGTGACCTTTTTTTTCTCTCTGGCTGACTTTAATAGTTTGTCCTTGTCTTTGATCTTTGTCATTTTAATTATTATGTGTCTTGGTGTTACCCTCCTTAGATCCCTTGTCATGGGAGTTCTGTGTACCTCTGTGGTCTGAGAGGCCATTTCTTCCCTAGTTTGGGGAAGTTTTCAGCAATTATTTCTTCAAAGACACTTTCTATCCCTTTTTCTCTCTCTTCTTCTTCTGGTACCCCTATAATGTGGATAATGTTCCATTTCAATTGGTCACACAATTCTCTTAAAATTCTTTCATTCCTGTAGATCCTTTTATCTCTCTCTGCATCAGCTTCTCTGCTTTCCTGTTCTCTGTTTTCTAGTCCATTAATGGTCTTTTGCATCTCATCGATTCTGTTCTGAAGTCCTTCCAGAGCTTGTTTTATTTCTGTATTCTTCCTCCTTATTTCTTGCATATTTCTCTGCAAGTCCATCAGCATGGTTATGACTTTTGTTTTGAATTCTTTTTCAGGAAGACTGGTTAAATCTATCTCCCCAGGTTCCTTCTCAGGTGAAGATGTAGAAGAGGTCAAAGCTCTCTGGGTTAGTCTTGTCTGGATCAAATTTTTTTGCCTTTTCATGTTGATAGGTGCAATGGTGAGCTATTTACTTGTCTGTCAGCTGGGAGAGCCAAGCCTTTCCACTTGCTCCTGGCCTTTCTTTACTGGGACAACTGCAACCCCTAGTGGCTTGTGTTGGTCAATTGCATATAGACTGGGTCTCTGTATCTTGCCCGGCCAGTATGGAGGAAGCTCCCTTGCTGTGGGCGTGGCCAGTCTCAGGCCGCTGCTCTGCTATGGCGGGGCCCAGAGGCATAATTGACGGGGAGGTGTTTGGCTGTTTACCTCTGTGAGGGGTCTCAGAGCTGTTGCCCAGGGGGTTAGTACTCCCAGAGTTCCCTGTAATTTTCATCTGCTGGACTGTGACCCGGGATGCTTCCGTCCAGCTGTGGGGTCCCTGTCCCTTTAAGACTTTCAAAAAGCACTCGCTTTTCTTTGTCCCACGGTTGCTGGCTTCGGGACCCACACAAAGGTTTTACTGTCCTGTTTCCCTAGTATCCATGACCCCACCCATACACTGTGTGCGCTCTGGTGCAGATGGCTGGGGCTGGGTGTTTAGAAGTCCTGGGCTCCTTCTCCCTCCCTGCTCTGACTCCTGTCCTCCCGCCGGGAGCTGGGGTGAGGGGCACTCGGGTCCTGCTGGGCCTTGGCTTGTGTCTTACCCCCTTCATGACACACTGGGTTCTCACAGGAGTGGATGTGGTCTCGCTGCTGTCCTGTGTCTTCTGGTTTCTCTTTTAGGATTAGTTGTATTTGTTGTATTTTCAAAAATATATGTCTTTGGGAGGATATTCCCACTGCCCTACTCATGCCGCCATCTTGGCTCCGCCCGGTTTTTGATTTTTAATCAATAAATCTGAATTCTAATTCTAGCTCTACTCCCCACAAACTGTGTGCCAGGCAGATTTCTGAAGATGGCAACTAATGGCTATTCATTCAAACACTAATCTAAGAACTACTATTAAAAGGTTTTGCAGAGGTAATTAAAATCTCAATTCAGTTGATCTTAAAATATAAAGATTGTCATTGCAGGTCTGACCCCAGGGTAAACCCTTTCAAAGCAGAGAGTTTTCTTTGGCTGGTGGCAAAGAGAAAGTTAAAGAGGTTTGAAGTGTGAGAAAGATTCATTGTGCTGTTGTAGGCTTTGAAAATGGAAGAAGCCACATGCCAATGAATGTAGCAATCCAGAAGCTGAGAGCAGCCCCAGGGCCACAGCTAGCAAGGGAGCAAGGGAACAAGCACACAAATTCTACAACCCTTAGGAACTGAATTCCCCCAACAACTTCAAGGAGTTAGAAAGTGGATTCCCCACCAGCATCTTCAGATAAGATTCTATCCTGAGACTAGAAAAAAGAATCCATTCATAGTATGCCAGGCTTCTGACCCACAGAAGTTTGAGGTAATAAACAGGTGTTGTTTTGAGCTACTAAGGTTGTGGTAGTTTGTTATACAACAGTAGAAAATTAATATACCAGGAAACCTTATTCAATTAAATTAAAAGTGCTGGGAATCAGTTTCTTCATCTACAAAATGGAGGTAATTGTAGTACATATAGGTTTATTGTGGTACTTGAATTGGCATGGGAAAATATTTATTAAAGAAGGCAAAAGTTATTGTCATTATTGATAGATCATCAGGGCATTAATAGTTGTATTCAGAATCTATTTTTGGATATAGCTGTTGCTAATTTTCACACTAGTTCTACATTTCATTTCATTCCTGTTCTGGAGTCCTTTTGTGCAGTCCTATAAAATTCTTAATGTCTCCCTGAGCCTTCCAATTAGAGTTTCTCTAATTTCCTATGAAGGAATTATGTATGTAAAAATTTTAATCTCCTTTTTTGCTTTCTTTTAAAAATTATTTTAGTAGTGTTTTTGTCCATTCCTATTTCTATACATGTAGTTAAGGGTACAGTCCTGGTTATCTGTTTCTTCAACAGACAGGTCAGACTTATTATAACAATCATGGATGAATCAGTTTACCCTTGAGAACTCCCATGTTTATGCAATGGGCAATTCCCCTTACATCTTCACATAGAAACCTCATGTTCACAGCTCGCTATGTGGAAGCTGACTTTTCTCTATGAGTTGACATTAAAACCCTTTTGGAGGAGGGTCCAAAAATCTATGAGAGAGGAATGATGATTACCTGTTACAGAAAGCACTGTGTATTCAAATTGGTGTCTTGACTCCATGTGAAAAACAACATTTGGCAACATTGGCAAAGTTATTTGTGATACTATTTCTTAAATATTATATTCTATCTATGCCTCACAAAACAGTTACATGTTTTATTATTGTAAATGTTGAATCAATGTGTTTAGTATAAAACTGGAAAATCGGAAAGTTGCAAACATATGGATAAAACTATGTTTGGATTGAGCCAAAAGTGTTGATTCTGCTCCTTTAAATGAGATGCGATTATTCTCATGTGAATCCCAATCAAGAGAGCCAACTAACCTTATGCTTGTTTATCCTGTGATTTTGTTATATCTATTATTTCTAGTAACAGACTAATTCCACTAATCCAAAAGTATTTTTGAAATCATGTGTGCTGAACTTATATCCCAAATATGAATAATATACCTATTTCCAAATCATATATGGTAGGGAATAAGGAGAAAATGTTGGACCACTATATTTTCTCTGCTTAAACTAATCTTACAGCTGTAACTTTAAACTGTCCCTAAATGAGAACAAAATATATGAGTACTTTCAGAATGTTAAATCTTAGCCAAAATATTCTAATATGTTCTGAAATGTCTCTATATTTTCAGAAGCTTTGTCTGAGGAGAAAGACACACCTTCAAAAACTTTGTGACCTATAGGACTGCTAGACCTTTCAGAGATTGTAAAGTTATGCCAAAAAGAAGTAGAAACATATCAAGAATGCATAGACAGCTGTTCTGCACTCTTTACCAATTACTGTGTCTGAGATTACAGTCTGGCCTTCATGTACAGCTTTGCTGTGCCTGACATTATCTTTGATAGTGTGACAGTTTGGAAAAAGTTGGCCTAATAGTCAATTAAATTTCCAACTGTGAGAACTCATTGATTTGATGAACTTATATCATCAGGCTTTATCTCTGATTTATTTCACAGTTTCTCTGATTGACAATCATTAATTCCATGTATCATTAAATTCCCCCCTGGTTGCAGACTCAGTTTTCCAATTTGGAGGAGCTTAACTAACCCACAAAATGTAGGCCCCTGAGTTCTCTTGGTTGACATTAAATGGGAATGCATGACTATGATGTGAAAAATGTGAAGACAAGAGAGAGTAGTAGAAACATTCCTCTTTGAACATTTAGTAGTTCAGTGGAAAAATGATATAATAATCATTCCTTTGACATCATACCACAGTGTTTTTCTTGTGTGGCTGAAAATGTGTGGCCATTAGTATTTTTTAGTATTGTTTTAGTAAGTTTGCTTCTATCTTCTGTCTTGTGTTTTTCTGCTGCTATTTATACAGAGGAAGCAAAGCATATGCAAATGTATTCAAAATATCAATTGCTGATGACCCTGAAATTGTGAAAGGCAACATTACATTTGATTGTTCCAGCTTTTCAGCCATACTGCTGTGGACCAATTCAGAAGAAATATCAGCTCAAGAGTTCTCCAATTACTGTTTCCTACTATTTAGAATGTAAATGGTAGATTAATTACATCTGTGAGAGAAAAAGGTGCCTTTTATCTCTGTATTGTGCCTTCCTGGCTGAGTGGCTGCTTATATGTTAACCGGAATGGGGGTTAACCTTCCACACCAGATAAAATTTTTCATTTTACAGTAAAATCATGTATCATAAGAAACCAGAAACTCTCCTTGACCATAATGGATACCATGTAGAACATATGAACCCTGGATGGTTTCACAGATTGTATGACCACATCTCTTCTTTGCTGAGAATTCATTGTCTGAGAGGTAAAATCTAGTTCCTTTCAATGACATTAAAATTATTTCCCTAAGCTAGTACAAACCAACCATATTTCTTTTTCCAGGGTCAGATCAACCAGTTACTCCTTTCTCTGACTCATCTATAACTGACTATTTCCCAGCTGCCTCATTCACTCTGGACTGTTTTCCTTATGCCTTTGTTAGTGGTGTTCCTTTTATCTGTTGATTCCTTTCTACCCATCTTCTGCTTATTTCTTCATGTGATGATCTTAAAATACTATTTCAAGATCAAGCTTAAATACTACTACCCTTCTGAAAAGAAGTCTATGTTTATCCCTCAAGGCAGACTTTTCTGTGTGACCATATCATTTCTATAGGCATCCATCACTGTGATGATGCTGTACTATATGCAGCGGTCTATTTTCCTGGCATATTATTAGACTAGAGAGTTCTATTAGGTCAGAAACTATGTTTTATTCATCTTGTGTACTCAATTTTATTAATTAGTATATAAACAAACTCCTTCCAACAAAAGGACATGAGAGCCAAAGGTACAATTGCATGAATAATACAAGGGTCTATTTCTCTTGAATGATTTCGTGTAGCTTGCCAGGTGGCTGTTCTCTGTGAAGTCATTAAGGGACCCAAGATTCTTTTCTGCTTCATTCTGCCTGCTCCTTGACTGTGGTTCCCATCTGCACGGCTGAAGGTAGATCCTGTCTTCTATATTTTCTGCAGAAAAGGGAAAGAGGAAGTTCTTGGAAAGAAGTTTTAGTTTTGGAAATGATCTGGAACGTGCACATGATATACACATAATAATTTATGCTCACATCTATTTGTTTAAATCCAGTCTCAGGGCCATATTTGACTGTAAGATGGGCTACACAATTGTGGTCAAGTAGTTAGGTGTAAAACAAGATCCTGATGTGTGGGGTGAATTTTATTGCTAAAAGGAAGGATGGGATAATAGATTCAGGGAAGTGATTAGCAGTTTTTCCCAGTGTACCTAAATACTGTATTTAGTACATAAAGGAACAATGATTGTTGTTGAATAAGTAAATGAAAGAGTGATTGGAATTATTATGCATAGAAATTAGCATAAATAGGGAACTATTTTCTAGATATCTAAAGGAAAAATAAATGAGCAAATTCTATTCCTTAGAATTTGCAGTATTTTAGATGAACACAATTATTAGGATTATTCATTTCAACAAGACTCATTTTTGTCTGGTAAGACTTTGTTGGTGCACAATAGGTCTCTCAAAACCAAAAGGATTAGTAAACCTAATTTTGTATTGCGTTAGAGTGACCTAGTTTAGTTTTGACATTATATTGAGTATTTCATAGCACTAGGTATTTTGTGTTTAGCATTTTGAATGTGATCTCAGTTCAGTGGAAACTGGGCATTACTCCATAGGCAAAGTGAAGGTGAAAGTGCAAAAATAAATTTCTATAATTCATAAACAAAAAATTACTTTCTCCTTCTGAGGCTAAACAATTCTTATATAACCTTCAGTTTGCATTCATTACATATATTAGCTAGAATTACCTAAGAATTTATAAATTTCTATTACAATAAGAATATCAAGAGTTTGTCATCATTTGATATACCCTTAAAACATCTTACTTTTCTGTGTTGGTTATGTAAGGTAGTACATCATAAATAAATAAATTTACTCTTTGTTTATTATTAAATAAGAATCAAAACAAATCTACAATATCTGTAAACACTAGATGGAGCTCTATTACTAATGGCAATAATAATAATACTAATATATACCTATATGAGTGTCTATGTATGTGTGTTAGGAAGGAACCTATTCTATGGGTATTTTGAAAGTCAAAATGCAAATATGGAAATTGGGTATGGTATAGCATTGTCAATTTAACCACCACTTTTTGTTAAAGGTCATGTTAACAACATTCTTAGCTATTTCTCCACACCACTTTCACCCTCCTCAAATTCATGATTGCTTGTATGTGAAAGCACAAAAATATGTAAGTAGGAAAGAGTAACTTTTGTTGAAATCCGTGGATCATTCTATGGTTAATAATGACTGGTATACTTTTAGGACACTGCATGAATGCTTAAGATATATGTAAAACACAGTAGTATATGGTAAGTAAAGACATCATTCATATGTAAAGAAGCTGAATGAATAGGCAAAATGCCTATGTATTTTATTACCCAAGACGTAATTTAGAACCAGGCAAAGGACTTCAATATTAACCTACAGAAAATTTCAGAGTGGAAACTTAATGCCTTTTTTTCTTTTCATGGCATAGTAGTTAGCATTTTTCCCCCTAACAAAGATATTAAATGATTCTGAACAAAAAAAAATTCATCTTTCTGTTTTTTTTTTTTTCTTAAGGATTTTTCCTGGGTATGTTTCATCTAGCTAATCCAATAGAAGAATACTGGGACAATTTGGGTCTATACTCAAATTTTGGATTGTCTGTCCAAAAAAAGAAATGTTCCCTTTCCTTGTCACCCAGTATCCAGTCCTCCTTTTTTATATTTGAAAAGAATTTTGTAAAGTACTCAAGTGTCCAGATACTGGTTACACTTTCCAGCCTTCTTTTGCTAGACAGGCCATGTGCCTAAATTATTTTTGTGCATAATATGCACAACTTCTATGTTGTGACCTTAAAGAAAGTCATGCCTCCTCAACTCCCTGCCTTCCTACCACCCTGCCTGATGGCTTCAATGCAGATATGCAGGCTGGAGCAGAATCCTTGAGTGACAGAAAGTGGTAAAATAAGAAGAAATAGTGGTGTAATAGAAAAAGTAGTATAATAGAGGCAACTGTAATCCTGACACTATGAATCCACCATATTTAGCTTGGATTGCTTTTGACCAGATGATAACCTGAGAGAGAAATAAAATCCTGTTTCCTTTAAGCCGCTGTTATTTCAAAATTTTCATTGTAGCATTCCAATCAATATCTTAACTATTAGATGCTCCTTTGTTTTAGAAAGAATTCCTAAACAATTTGTTTCTATTTTGTGATAACATTTATTTCAAAATAAAACAGAATCCACTTAATGCTGATTATTTACTTATATAAGCCCATAGAACAAATGAAGAAGGAAAGGACCTCAGAACACGTTATTTTGATTTCCTTTATAGAATAAGAAAGTTAATTTTTTAAAACAAAATATGGTCCTTTTTAATATGTTTTTTTTTTCTTACCAAGAGGATTAGAGAACAGAATTGGATATCATAGAGATCACGGTTATGTTTTCTCTAGTGATTGTATGTTCTGAGGCAAATTAGCTGGACTCAGAAAGCTTTAGTTTCTGCATCTGTATATTGGAAATAGGAATTTTTCCACAAAGTATTTGTGAAGTTTAAATAAGATACATAAAACATTTAGCACAGAGTTGGACAAATCATAGGCACTGAAAAAAAGGTAAATATCAGAGTCATTGTGATTTTCATCAAAAATTTATTTCTGCTGCTACTATTCCTTGGAACCCATCCAAGATCACACACATAAGACGTATCTTGACAGCACCTGGTTCTAAACTAGCCATACAGTCTCAGATCTCTTAAATATAATTTACTCTTAGCAATAAAAACAGAAGTCCTATTGGCTTTGTTTATGCATTGAAATTATGATTAAGATGATTTAGTTTAAGATATCCAGATCTTTTCCATCATAGAATCATAACACAGTTGCAAAAATTCATTTTTGGAATTCATAAAAAACAGTTATTGATGTTTTCTCTCAATCAACTTAAAGCCTGACCAGAAAAAAGTGCTGAGGCCTGAGTAAAAGACTGAAGTTTAGAGGTAAATGATTTCCTCTGAAACAGATATTTAACAAGTAACAGATGATAACCATATTATTTTACTAAAAATTTAAGGTAAAATAAAATGGGCACTGGGTCTCTGAAGCAAGACTAAACCATATTCACAAACAGAACGAGGTAAGAATAAACTGCCCCTCTGGAGTTCTAAATAATTACTGAGTTATGTAATCGTAGTTATGAAAACAAGAAACACCTATAAAATCAAGGTAAATGAATGAAAATTATTTATAATTTATTGAAAAAGTAGGGAAAATAGAAACATTCTGTAAATAATAGAAAACACAGAATATCAAATAGTTTAATATTAAGGAAGGAAAAAGCAAAAATTAAAAATTAATTAGGTCATTTTCAATCTCCAAAATATAAGAAAAAAAGTACAAACACAAGTGACCTAAGAAGCAAAGTGATAAAATAATAAAATGAGGGCAGTGATAAATTTGCATTCATAAAAATAAAAATGAGATATCAATCCAGCTCAGTCTTCACCAAAAAAGAATCTAAAAATTTAAGTGAAAAAAGTCCTACAAATAGAATCAAAGAGAAAAATGTAAAATAAAAACAAAATAAGAAATGAATTGTGGCTGTAATAAAAGTTAGTGAGGATGTCGGTAGTCTAAACAATATATATTTAGAGGAAAGTTCACTAATGTGGCTCTCACCTCCTTTACGGCCACTACAATTTCCCCAGTCACCCTTTTCCCTCCCTCACTCCCATCCAGTCATGCGGGCTTTCTGGCTGTCCCCTGACCCAGTTGGTCACTCTTCACTCTCAGGTCCTGTGCATTTTGTTGGCTCTGTTTGGATTGCTCTGCCACTACATTTCAACCAGGTCAGCTTTCTTTCTTTGTTCTGGTGTGTGTTCATATTTTATTTTACCAGAGACGCCTTTTTCAGCTGCTTTATATAAAATAAACTACATCTATGCCTGTCACTACCTGTTTTCTTTAAACATTATTTTTCTTCATGATACTTATTACATAAATGCTTTGTATCTGCTGTTTTGTGCTGCCCCCTACCTCTGCCAAAAATGTAAGAGACTGAGGGCAGTTATTTATCATTGTACTCAATGTTGTTTCCCTAACATTGAATATATTAATAAATGAATAATTGTGTATTTAACTTACATGAAAATTTCACCCAAATAAATGGTTGTCTCAAAATATAAATTATTGTAATTGTTCGACATGAAATAGCAAACCGAAATCCATCAAATTTAAGGAAGCCTGTTTAACACAGAACTTAAAAGAATTGAACAAGTAAAACATTTAGCATAGACTTTGTCAAATCATAGGCACTGAAAAAATGTTGCGTATCACAGAATCATGATTTCCATCCTTTGACATTGCAGGCTTCCCACCCCCACTTTACCCCATCTAGGAAGGAATCCTCTTAACTATAGATCCCAGATGTGTCCAGATGCTAGGCACGTAGCTGTATAAGACTTCTGTAAACACCTAGCATTTTAACCCCAATTACTGGCACTAAAGTAGTTTGCTTGTCTCCCCATCAATGGCGTTTATCTCAATCTATCCCATTATCACATTAAAATGAAAAAAAAAAAGATAGGGAGGTCTTATGATATCAGATATTGCCTGTCTCCATCATCCCTTTCTCTGTGGGATGTTGGAAGATTGGCTTATGGCTCCTGTTGATGAACTGTGACTTGTACATTTCTCTTATAAAACCTACTCCTTAACCCACCATTATGAGATTGTGTACATAAGCTATGTTCCATGACACATGGTAACCTTAATGGAATGTGATACTCATCTTCCCCTGACTTAAATGATACTATTATTTTACCTTAAAATTGTATTGATATAAAATTATGTCAATTAATGATTGAGTTTATAAAGTTGACCATATAGAAAATGAATATGAAGGAATTAATGGGATTTTAAACTAAAAAAAAAGCAAAATAGGATAGAGAATGCTTATTTGATTGCTTCTTTAAAAACTAATAAATCTGAGTCTATTGCAGAATAAAAGGAATGCATTTCTTATCTATTTGCAAATTCTATTAAATTTAATTATTAAAAACATCACCCTCATAACATCCATTTTATTCTAGGCAATGCTTGAGCTACTTTCCTACCCAGAAACTGATAGAGTATTTCCTCTATTTCTATTCTTTTTTTCATATGTATTTTAACTTGAAGAGGGAAGCGAGATCAATTTTGCTGCCTAATAAACTATAGGAAAAAGTGTGGTCTAACCAAAGGAACAAACGATTTAAATCTCCCCTGCAAGTTTTATTAGACCAGGTTTAGCTATAACATCCCAGTTGGCGAAAACCATAGAGTTTTAGATGGTACATATTCAAGATTCAGTGAGCAAGGTATTTGATACATCTTATATACTAGGAGCTTTACTAGATTTCATTATATAAGTTTTCCTGTTTAGTGGTGTATGCAATGGACCTTGAGAACACTGTGGAGAGTTTTATGAGAGGAATGCAACTAATGGATGTCCTATGACTAATTAGCAATACTCTTCTCTGTTCCTTTCTCCAACACATATTTATTAAGTGCCTACTAAGGGACAGAGATGTGTAGAATCTGGGAAGCAGTGATGGGAAAGAAGAATGTAGGCAGATTTTTCTATAACCTGGTCATTAATGCCATATAGCATTCTTTCTGCCTAACAGTTATTTAATAGTTTTTTAATACTATCCTTGCCATTGAGACCATTAGATTTAACTTTGGAGGTCAATACAATAACAAAAATAACAAACAGTTTGGTTTCACAGTTACCATATTTAGTTTTTCAGTTTTAGTATACTTGACTGCATCATGGTGTACAAAGTCATTTAACCACCAAAGAAACATTTGGTTATGGATTATTTTCTATAAGCAATACTTATTGTATTCCAAGAAGAATACTAGTGCTACTAATGCCTTGCTACATTACTATTGATACTACTGTTGTACCACAGTCTAGAAGAGTGCCTACACATACATTATGCCAATGTGTTAATGGACTTAGTAGCTAACATTTATCGAGTGCTTATTCTTTGATAGGCAAGTACTGAGATACATACTTCACATGAACTCTGTCATGTAATTTTCTCAACAACCACATTATTGTGTTAACATTATTAATATCAACCTCATTTCTCCAATGAAATTACTGGGGCTTAGAAAGGTTAATTAATACCCAATGTTAAAAGCTAGTATAATCTGGAACCAAGAAGGCTTGTTGCATATCCAGGTTACTTACAGCGGAATTATACAGCATCTAAACGTAGCTCTTCTCCAATATCCTATTTACACAGAACTGAGTTCTTGAAACTTTAAACCTAGATGGACATGAAAGAGATACAAAGAGGGAGAATGTCTCCTTGTATATATTTGTAGGGATATAGGGAGTGTTTTAGCTATAAATTTTATAATGTGACAATTTCACTCAATTTAATTCTCTATTTAATACTATATGCATGTCAATTATATCCTCCTGTCTGCAGAATCACAATTATTAATTTGTGGAAATGTTTCAAGAGAGTTGAAGGCATGAGGTATTATTATTATTGTGATAGTTATTATTTAGAACATTCTTCATATTTTGAAGATGAATTCCAGTCATTAATTATTCCCTTTCATGTTGCCTTGGTTACAATTACTCATAGTAACTAAAGCTGTCAGATGCTGCAGGCAGAGCATGAAGAGTATTGGGCCAGGTTAACACTGAGTTGCATAGAATAAAGTCTAGTCATCTTCCAATTTAAAGCTTTATACACTCTCCTAAAATGGTTTTATTTGAAATGTACAGCATAAATAAAATACATGTTCAGGCAATTTGCTTATTAAAAAAATATTCACTTCAAATTGGTGCCACTTATTCCACACTAGAACATCTTACCTTTGATAAATAACCCTATTCAGCCACATATTCAGATACTTTGTATTTTACATGCATTTACAATATACTTCAATTGGTGTGTTCCTGCTTAGTAAGTAAATACTAGGAACACAGTATAAATACAAAGATACTACATAATGCCACTGTGAGTAACCTGGATATGCAACGTTAGCAAATTATTCCTAACTTGGAGAATAAGTGTTTCTGTTTTTGTTTTTTCTCCTCCCTGAAGGATGTGAGCTACCAAGCATTTTAAAAGCCCTAATGCCTATCAGAAACTCTGCTTGTGCACCCAGAAAGAAACACAATTGAAGAAAAACTTATTTTTATGTTTGCTGTAAAGCTTTGTCCTGTGTTATTTATCTCCTTAAGTCTGTTATTCCAGAGAAATGCAAGGCAGCTGGCTTCCAAGTGTTCGGTCAGTTTCCAGTCACTAGCATTATAAAGGAAAAGTGCTTTCTCCCTACTACTTTTTATGGTATTATTTTTATTTTATAGCCAGAATGTGTTTCTTTTCGTGTCGCTGCTCATCTCTTATTTAGTGATA
The DNA here is from genome assembly GCF_040802235.1 of Manis javanica. Classification (NCBI taxonomy): domain Eukaryota; kingdom Metazoa; phylum Chordata; class Mammalia; order Pholidota; family Manidae; genus Manis; species Manis javanica. The sequence continues at coordinate 60,137,249 of NC_133159.1, forward strand.
ATAGTGCTGACACAACTGAACTCATAAAGTTGTAAAAATGAAATAATTCTGAATACTGTATTATACAAAATTTTGTTTTCCAGTAGAATTGATAGTACATATACACTGTAAGGATAGTATCTGAAAATATGCTTCAGAAAATTTTAGATGTCAGGATAGACAGATTTCAGTAACATAAGAGCTCAGTCAGGGTGCCAGACAAAAATCATGGAGAAGACATTTGAATTGTAAGTGCTGTTACATGGATAACCAATTGTATAGCCATGTGAAAATAAAAGAGGCAAAATGATAACCTCTTATATAGGGACAAAACACTGGGTACCTGGATAGGAAACTGACTAGAGGCAGAATGCCGATCTGGCTATTTTGGTATGATAGTCTGATTGGTTGTTGGTGAGAATTGTCTTGTTTATAAAGTTCATACAGTTTGTTTCTTGTGAATGTTTTACTAAAAATATGCAGTCACTGATGAAAAAAATGCATTTCTTCAAGGTCAAGAGTAAGGAAAAAAGCATTAAAAATACAGACAAAATGAGCTGAGGAAGATTATGGCACAACATATTCTCGTGCATCCTTAGACTGAGTAAAATTCTTATTGTCTGTAATTCATGTAGAAACTCTTGAGGGTGAGAAGTGGTTATAGGTAACATTTTGCTAAAGGAAGGTCACAACTCAGCTCTGCATTTGGACATGCTACTACAGCTGCTTCCTCAGTCACAGGCACCACATTCTGGATGAGCAGTCTTCCTAAGTCTATTTCCAACTCACATTCTTAACTGAAAGCTTCTCTAGAATCAGGACCAAAATAGTCTTATGCAGTCAAAACTTGTGCCCTGCTTTCCTGACTATAACTATCATTCTTCCAGTTTCCCCAACTTTCACCTCACATCCAAAGAACACCTTTACCACCTCTTCCTGAAAACTCTGTCCCTACTGACTCCGGTGTATGATTATTTTGGGGGAGATCTTTTCCAAGCTTTAAGGGAACTGTAGGCTCCCAGAACAATGGCTACCCCCGTGTTCATATATCCCTGAGATGAAGAAAAAACTGTTTTTTTAAAATGAAACTCAGATAAATTTAATTCTTAGTCCTAAACCATAACCTGGACTTGATTATGTATCTTATAATATCAAATCGATGAGAATTTCTATGGTACATAAGCATTCTTTACTCCAAAAATGGTAATTCTATTTTGAAAGGATTCTGAAGGGCAAATAATTCCCAAGGGTGGTTGAGTGAATTCTTAATTTATTGGTTTATTCCAAATTTTAACTATATTTAATACCATATTAAATTGTTATTTAATAATAGTGAATATTTTAAATTTCATAAATTACTGCATAATATTTTTTTATTTATTTTTCATATTATTTCTTCTGGGTGAAACCATTATTGTATTATTGTCCTATTTCTAACAGTTAATGTGATTTAAAAAGACTTTTTTTTTTAATTCTTCATTCTGGGGATATGCAGGAGAAGAGTTTGTCTCCTTTCTCCACCTCAACATTTAAAGGAGATTAATTTGCATTAAATTACTTCAAAGGATAAGTTCTTTATGATAAAATCTCAATAATTTTTACCAGGTATCTAGCTTATATTTAACTAGGTAGCCAGAGACAAAGAAGATGTAAGATACAAGACAAAAAAGCCATAAAAATTCTCTCTTTAGGGGACATGTTCTCTGTAGCCGAAAATCTTCTATATTGTTGGAAATGGAGTTGGAGAAAAACAACTGTAAATCTAGATCATTTCATTTCAATATTGATAGCTATAAAGAGAAAATTAGTACTAAAAATTTCTTCACAATGCCATTCTAAAGGAGGCTGGTCTGATCAATTCAAGAAAGAAGGAAAGAGGAAAAGAAGGTAACTTTCTTATCCAACAAACAAAAATGTTCAATAACTTTTTATTTAAGCTAACTAAAATAACATTTTTCTTCATATAGCCAGATTATTTTATAAATGTTAAAAAATGAAGGAGGCAGGATTTCTGGTGATGCTCAAGTGAGGAGACTGGCAAATCTTCTCCCAGAAAAGCAACTATAAAGCTGAATATAATCGACAAAACAGCTTTTCTGTAAATTAACCAAAGGATTTATTCTTGAAGAATTGTTGAACTTTGGATAGAAATGGTGGAAGTCTATATAGTGTTCTTACCTATGGCTATTCTCCATGTTCAGTCAATGTAGAGGTTTTGCCAGGGCAGGGCAAAGTGAGTAGACAGATGGCTTTGTTAACAGTTCTCCAAAGGGCCCAGTCCTTTGGGAGGGATTAACAATCCCTAAAATTAATGATACTTTTGATAAAATAGACAATCTGTGGTCCGTGATAGAGACACCCAATGGTTTTATTTGCTGACACTGTGGTCATGCTTGGTTGAGAACGCATGTATGCACAGCAGAGACCACAGAGGGCCCAAGCTCTGCACACACTCCTGGTTTACCCAAGCTTGTAGTCATGCACAGAGAATACTCAAAAAGGACCATCAGAAAGAAGAGGCATTCAGTGAAAAAGAAACTCTGAAAATTTGAATGTGCATTCTTAACCATAACAGATATATTGAAAGCCTTACTAACTATAGACATCTGAGTAAGCAGGGGAAATTGGGGGAATTCTCAAATGAAGTCTGACCTACCTTTAAATCTGCCAGGGAATTTGGATGAAATGAGGGACTCAAACATACGGCTGTGTTTGATGCAGACAAAAAAGTCATCATCCTGTGGAGCTTTCAATTGAATTCAACGGATTAAGTTTGGACAAATTTCACAGTGGGGAGAAGCAAATATGAATTTGTGGGTAGAGCCTTTTGGGCCACTGTTGCTGCACTTTCCACTGCTCAGCATATATTTTGTTTTGGTTTACATCGATGAGTGGCTTTTCTGTGAATGCTCATAAAATGCCTGAGGAGATTACCCTGACCTGGAAAGGGCATGTAGTCTAGTACAAATATGATGGGAACATCACAAATCTATCCTTTGACCTATAGGTCTCTGTAACTTATGATTTTGTTTATTAGAGCCTCTAACTAAGGAAGGCAGACCCAGAAACATTCTTTATCACTTCTTGAACATGCATACCAGGCACATTTTTTGCAAAATATCTATTAGCTTCCTACTGGGTTCTTTTTAGATCAGAATGCCTAACCTATGGATGTCTTATGATTGTTTGGTCTGATATTCTCAGTTCTGGAGGAGAGCAACATAGACTCAATGACTAACAAGATAGGAAAGACCTATAAACCTCTCTGTGAAATGGAAATTCAAGAATACAACTGACTTCTAGTGGTACCTCAGCTTTACATGAAAAAGTAGTAGTTAGATCTTTGTGGGAAATTTTGCAGCCATTCTGCTGTCTGAAGTGGAACTGCTAGTTCAGTAAGAGTTTTGACTCACAGAGGTCTCTGAAAATGCCTGGGCCTTGTTCACTGATGACTTGGCTAAGCCGAAAACTGGTATCTACTGAGTTACTGTAGTTATTGAACCTCAGTACCAGCTATTCAGAGCCAAAAGGCCTGTGGACATTTCACTCACTAAGCAGAACTCAAGTTCATCTTCATAATGTTAGTCAATACTCCCCTTAATGAAACATTATATGTTATTTACTCGTGGGCTGTTGCTTGCATCCTGTTTTGTTTTTGACTGAGAAAACTACAGACTGGCAGATTAGAGATTGGTCAAACTTCATCCAGGGGGATGGCCTGGGTCACTCACACAGTTGCCATGGGAAAGGTCAGTTCTCTAAGGAGACTAACTGTAATCAAGTTGCTGATATTGTCTGGACCCATCATCCTACAGAACATGGAACTATATTCACCATTACAGACTGGACACAAAGTAAGGACTCTTGTCTCTGATGCTGGGGCCACCATCCATTGCATGCTGCATATTGTCTCCTGTCAGCATTTGGCTGACTCCACCTTACTTACCTTTCCAGGACACCTAGTAAAAACTCTTAACATCAAAGTATGGGTTAACTTCCTTGGCTGGTGGCACTTCACATATATCTGACAACTTTGCTGAGAGAATTAAGTGCATCATCATGAAACTCCACCGGAAGGGGCCGTCTGAATGCTGGTGCTTGAATTCTTCTGGACCTTGCCCCATGTACCTTTTCCCTTTGCTGATTGTGATTGGGATCCTCTCACTACAACAAACTAACTTTGAATACAAGAGTTTTTCTGAATTGTGAGTCATTCAAGTGAATCATTGATCCTGAGAGTGGTTTTGGGGTTCTCTAACATAGTCTTCCATCCAAATTGCTCTGACATGATTTGGTTGTAATTCCTCTTAATTTTGCTGAAGAACCAGTAAGAATGTTTGGGGGATGACCCTAGCTCTTATATCTCCAATTGAAATACCTGTCAATACCTTCAGACATCTTCTGCACCCACCTCTACAGCCATCACTCAGTCATCTCCTGGAGCAGAGGAATGCTACTTGACTTGCGGTATGGACAGTGGCAGGGGGTGTACAGATGCATTCAGGCTATCCTTTCACGTAAGAATGGAGCTCAGTTACCTGAACTAATTATAAACCCTGAAGACTACCGGTTAGTCAGTAGTACACACTGAAAGTAATTTCAATCGGTGCCCACAGATTGATGAGGCTACACTAGGGAGGCTTCAACAATTGTATACAGCACTTTGTTGGCTGCAGCGCTATGTGTGCCCCTTGAACTCTACCAGCTGTGTGGAAATCCAGCATTAACTTGCAATCCTCCCCAAAACACAGTAACTTTCACCTTAGGGGTGCCCATAAAAGAATTCCAAGTATTTAAAAAAATAGCACTGGATCGTGCAATCCTCAGATAACTGCAGAGATCTCCCAGAGACAAAACAGACTTGGTATTTATGCAGTCCCTGTGGTCATGTATTTCTACAAAGATCCATTCAACTAGAAAAGGTGGCCCAAAATGTGTTTCTGACTTTAGTTGAAGTGAAAAATAATATCGCCTCTGCTCTGGAAAACACTCAGTTCTGACTCAGCTCACTGAACAGGGCTCTTACATATGATAGAATTGCCCTAGATTTTCTCCCTTCAGGCTAAAGCAGAATCTGCACATTCACTAATGCATTCTGTTGTACTGTGATTATTTTTGGACCAAGGGCGATATCAATATAGAAGCTTAAAGAGAAATCCACTTGGCTTTGGAAGACAGACTATAATGGTTTAAGGAATCAGTTTAGCTGGCTTATTCTGGGTCCACAAACCATGGATGAGGTCAATATTACAGGTTAGCCTCATTCTGCTGATTTTAGTTCTGTTAACTATAAACTTGATTAATTTCTATTTGAGAGAAATATTGAACAAATTCAGTCCCACTTTCTGTTGGCCACATCAGAGTGGCCAGCAGAGTGGTATAATCAAGGAAAATTTCATCAGAAGCCAAGAGGGTGTACAAACAAGGGATTGGGTATGAGACGGTTTGTCATGTTTCTGTAATTTTCTGTGTATCTTTCAAGTCAGCTCCTTACTGCTCTTTGTTCTGCATATCTTTTCAGTGACTTTTGTAAAGTTAATTGCCTTGGAAGACAGAGATAGTGTTCTCCACTGAGACAAATGGTAGGCATGCTTGATGACCATTTTAAAAGGTTCTGACTCTCAAAATTTAAGCCTCCTGTCTCAAGAGCTTATGCAGGTATCCATCTGTGCCCATCCATGTATTCCTATGGTGCAAAAGAAAATGGAACAAATATGATGCCTATGCTGACTTTTGTGCTATGAGAAATATGGGTTTTTATCCTTGACCTAGGAATCTGATGTTTTCTACTTGTATCTATGAATTTTCAACAGGCTAATTTATTAGCTTGTGAGCAGGATAACGTATCAGACCCTTCACAGCAACGACATTCCAGAGTAGGAGTAATTCCAAAATATACCCTCCCAAGCTATCATAAAAAATCATGCTTTAGTAGCTCCTTGGAGGCTATTTTGTCAAATTTGAAACAGAAAAGGCTTTGGAATAAGAATCGCTGAAGAGAAAACCCAAGCTTACTGTTTGTGAATGTACAATAACATCCATATGGGTATTGCGATGAATAAATGTAATGGTATTAATAATAAAGTTCTTATTCAGCACTTGGCCTGCTGAATAAGAAGTTTATTATTAATAAAAAAATAAAATATCAATTGATGATTTTTTTTTCTAAGATTTCTTAAGGATGTGTGCACTAAATTGATAGGCTTAGGAAGAAAAGGAGTGCAAATAAAAATCTTAGAGTATCCATGTAAAAGTATCTTTATACTTTATAAAGAAAATGAAAATACCTAGAAATATAAGTAGAGAAAAGCAGCTATGATTATATCATATGGAATGAATGATTGTTAATAATTTACCTCCTTTCTTTAGTTCTAAAAAGCAGATTTTAGAAAATAGAGTATATACAAATTTGTTCTAAAACAGGAACTTTTTAAACTTTATTTTTCACTAGAACATAGTTGATATACAATATTACATTAGTTTCAGATGTACAACATAGTGACTCAATAATTATATACATTATTAAATGCTCACCATGGTAATTGTAGTTACCCCCTGTTACTATACCCAGATGATACAATATTATTGATTATATTCTCTATCTTGTACTTCCATTCCTATGACTAGTTAATTTTATAATTTGAAGTTTGTGTCTCTTAATCCCTTTTACCTATTTTGCCCATCTCCCAACTCCCCTCCCCATGGTAACCAACAGTCTGTTGTCGGTATTTATGGGTCTGTTTCTTTTTTTGTTTGTTTTGTTTTTACTTTAGATTCCACATAAAAGTGATATCATATGGTATTTATCTTTCTTTATCTGACTTATTTCACTTAGCATGATACCCTGTAGATCCATTAAAGAAGGAACATTTTGATAGTGGTTCTGTTGAGTTTATTTTCAAGAAAGAAAATATATTAATATCACAAGCCAGAATGCTTGGCTGTTGAATTTTTGTTAAATCTACTAGTTAAGAACATAAATGAGACTTTCATAGAGACTTTTCTTTAGCCCAACCATCTGGACACTTGCTATATTTTGATTAAAAGAAAAAAGCCCATTTTACAAAAACTTAAATAGAGTTAAATTCTAGGCCTCTACAGAGAGAACCAGAGGTAAAATAATACATAAAAAGTCTGAAAAAAATCACTGTTGTATCAAAAAAAAAATCCATTAATTATAGTAATTATCTATGATTGGAATTTTTAAAACATCTGCAATGAAACAAGTGGCTATGCCTAAACATGCTTATTTCATTTTTCAGTCACTTAAATATAGCTATTGTTAAGGAATTAGTTGAAAGCATTAAGAAAGTAACTTTCAGAAAACCAACTCAGAGACAAATTTGAAGGAAAATGTGCCCAAACATTATGATCTCAATCATTAAATATTAATTAGTATAAAAATGAAGACAATTCAGTTGACAATTCACTTCAATTATACTTCTTTATTTAGCTATTAAGATAATTAATTCAATTAGCTAATTAAAATCTGCCATAGAGCAATAGTAATGGATTCTTATTCAACGAAGACAAAAACCATGTATTCATTTAACAAGCACTTTGCTCGGTAACTACCGTATGCATGTCATGATGTTGTCATCACAGATACAGAGAAAATGTGATAATATCTCTAATCTAATGACCCATTTAAATTCCTATGTGTTTAAAACTAGAATTCCCTTCAAAACTGAGAGTGCCTATAATTGAAAATATCTTATAAAGAGGTATCATATAAAGTTTATTTTTGTGAAAATATAAAATTGTAATTTAAAACAAAAAATTATGAAAAAATTGAAAAATATTCAAATATATTATTAAAAGAATGAGCAGAAGTATTTGTATGATCTCAATTTGTAAAATAAATAATATTAAATATGTCAACTGAGAAAAAGATTATATATAGGTGGTTGGCTGAAGGTTATCTTTGTGATTTTCGGATTTCTAAAATTTCAGCAATGGACAATTGTTTATTTTTAATCTAAAATGTTATTTTTTTAAAAGGAAAAAGTCATACATGTCTTCTAGAATTGCCTTACATCCTTATCTTGTTGAATAAAACAATATAATCGGTGCTAATGCATGAGTATAGTTGAGGCAAAAATACTTAAATCAGATGACCTTGGTTTTGACCTAAGTCCATTAATGAGATCTTTGATTCTGAGCATAATGTTTTGAGCCAATTTTCCTTCACTTATATTTCAGTGCATTTTGACCAAGTGTGCTCTATAATCTTTTCCATTTCTAAGAAAAATAATTACCATTCTTAAAGTAATTAAGAGTTGTGCAGTATCAAGCTCTTTAAAAATTATATATACACACATGTGTACATGCACACATAGACACACAGATGTATACATTCACTTAATCTTGATAACTATACACCAATATTATCCCCACTTTAGAAATAATGGAGGTAAGTTAATCACTTATATATAACAAGATAAATGGAGAAAATTCCAGATAATGGAGGTATGATTTAGAACTGGGTAATCTATAACCTCAATTCCTATCTCATAACACTTCAACATTTTTACTTTTCTTCTCCACTAATATATTGATTTAAATACTAATACTCCCAATAATAACTGTGCTAGGGTTCTTCAGAGAAACAGAACTAATAGGATGGATGGATGGATGGATAGATAGGTAGAGAGACTGCTTTTATGAAATTGGCATGTATAGTTATGGAGGCTGGCAAATCCAAAATCTGCAGTTCATGTCTGAAGGATGTCAGGCTGGAGATCCAGTGAAGAGACAATGTGGCAGTTTAAGTTCAATGACTGCCTGCTGGGAGGGTTTCCTCTTGCTTAGGGGAAGTCAGTGTTTTGTTTCCTCCAAGCCTTCAACTTGTCAGATGAGGCCCTCGTGCTTTGTACATGGAGGGCAATCTGCCTTATTCAGAGTCCATTGATTTTAACATTGCTCTCATCTAAAAATACCCTCACAGAATCATCCAAATAATATTTGACCACATGTCTGGGCACTGTGGCCCACCAAGTTGACATGTAAAATCAACCATCACAGTGACTAAGCACTAATCATTTAGGATTGCTTCAGCCCCTGATATTTAGATACTGCAGTAGAGATATTTTGGTACCCCTAAGCAAGCATTACATATTATCGCCTTTCCAGCCTCTAGGTTTGATACTTTTTACAATAATTTTGTATGTTCTCTTACTTATATAAATGAACCAAATGGGTTTAAATCAAGGTGTATTTCATTTTATTAGGCTTGCTCTCAAAGATCTGTGTATACATTGAATTGTTCCACATGATTCCCCATGTAATGTCAGAACATGTTTTCCCTGTATTTCTCATTGATTTTCAATTGAATGTTTCAGCTTTAAGTTTCTGGCCCTCTGTATTTCCATTCATTTATACCCAATAGTGAATAATTTATGATAAACAATTAAGAATACTGAGGCCCTTCACCATTTCAATGAGATCTGTAATAATGATTTGCTTTGGTAAATGGAATAATATCAGTAAAATATTCAACCCATTAGTTACTTGTATCAAAGGCTGATACAAAATGGAGCTTACTGTCATAAGCGAGATGAGAGAATTTTTGTTCTTAACCCATGCTTTTATAAGAAATTTGGTGCTTTATTATTGCTTTGAAGTTTGTTTTTCTTGAATGAATCATTTACTTAATGAGAAAACTACTTTTTGAGAGACTACCATGTGTCAAGAACTGTTACAGATGCTGAGATTACCAATATTAGAAAAAATGCTCCCTTTCCCACCAAAATAATTAGTGCCTTGAAAAGCTTCTATATAAATCAGTCATAGAGAATAAATACTATGTAAAATGTAGAGATTATTTTTAATAATTGCTATGGAAAAATAAAGCAGAAAAGAGAAAAGAAAAAAAAGACTAAAAGTGCAGTTAAAAATAGAGTGGTTTCAAAGAGAGGCTCATTGAGAAAGTGACCTAAGTGGTAGAAGGTACAAAAAAAAACCTCTTAAGGCAGAAGTGTCCCCTGAAGTTTCTTAGCAGGCCAAGTTGGCCTGTGTGACTGTTGAGCAATACAAGTGCTGACAGGGGAGTTGCAGGAAGTGAGGTCAGAAGGGTATAAAGCCAGGAGGCACTGAGCTTTGGGAGCAGATTGTGGAGTCTTGTTGGAGACATTGAGTGATAGGGGATACTACTGACAAGTTTTGAGCACAGGAGTGATATTACCTATGATTTTAATAAACTCACTTGGGCCACAGGGGAACCTGTTAGGAGAATACTGCAGTATCCCAGGATCAGGTGAAAAATCATGGTGTTCAGGCTAGGGTGGTAAAGTGGGTGAAGAAAATAGGCTCATTTGGAACTATATTTTGAAGATGGAGACTTTTGGATTGGCAGAGGGAAAGAGAAGAATCAAGAACCAGCCTAACCATTTTGCCCTGCACAAGTGGAGTCAAGGGAAGAGTGTTCTAGAAAATAAGTTCTAAATATTTTTCTTTTAACCAACACTTTTAAACACAACGGTAAAATAAATAAAAAAATGTAACTTCTCCTGCCATGCTTTATGCATCTTGTTGGGACAAGCAAAGTTCTTGAGTCAATAATTGTTTTGATTACACCATTCCAAAGAAACAATGTATAAAACATACTCCAGTGCAATTTCTCTGTAATCTGTTCCTCCTGTCCCATCAAGTGTGACAGTGTATTATTATGTATTGACAGAAAACATCAATATGGATGATGTTAGACAGGGAGGAAAGCATTTTGGTGTGCCGGTTTTGTCTCCATAATAGCAGCATTGATCTGTATTTCGGCTTTCCCGCTGTCAGCAGCTCACAGTTAATTTGCCCATATCTACATTGCTATGAGCAGTAATATGGTGAATGTCAGATGCGGTCTGCAATTCATAGGGAGAGCTCTGCCGCCTAATGATTTTTGTCAATTGTGAATTAATTATTAACCTGATTTGTCCTGCTTTGTTCATATTTCTGCAAATGTTAGTAAATCTGGATCTGCTCAGACTTTCAGTAGAAGTGGTGCAATAAGCAGCCGCTTTTTGGTTTGCGTATTTTCCTTTTGCCTGATTAAAATAAACTATTCTGGTACTTTTATGGCCTTGGGATTGACATTTTCTCAGTTTTAGAATCATTTACTCAAAATGAACTGCCTGCATAGTAATTTTGAAATTTTGCCCTCTTCTCTGTTTGACACTTTTAACATTCGTCTTTAAATAACAGGTGGGCTTTCATCCTGTTCTTAAGCCACCAAATCATAAGGGCACTGAGGAAGGGGCTTTAGAAGTTGAATTCTCTCAAGCAATATGTAAAACCTTAGGCAAGTTGCTGTAAGGAGCATTAAGTTCCTTGTCTATGTTATTGAACTAAAAATGTTTTGACTTCACAGGTTTATAATAAGCATTTAACAAGATAATGTTTATAGAACTCCTTAGTTTCTGCCAATTGCTTTGTCAGTGTGCCTCCTGCGGTTGGAATGTGGGACATTGTATGTCCTTAAGTTACTTCCCTTCAGAGATGACGAAGGGTATGACTGTACAGTTACACACTGTATGGACTATTTACCTAGGGATTTAGTCAAATTATTAACAGAATTGGTGGAACCAATTAACTATTAACTAAATGGCATATAAATGTTTATATTCAAGTCATTATAACCTATTTATCTCATCTACTCATCTTCTATAGACAGAACCTATAAGGAAGGCTGCATTAAACTGATGTACATTTGCCAATTAAAAGCTTAGGATCTTTATACCCAAGCTGGGTTAGAGTGCTTTCGATTTTCATAGCATATTGGTTGAAACTGGAAGCAGCTAGGAAGTCTAGAAGGCTAAGAGGGCCATGTTAAATTCCAACTTAACTGAAAGGTGAACTAGTTGTTCAAAACAGCCTGGCTTCCCAGTTCATAGGCATGAGTGTGACAAGCAGAAAATTAGACACCTGGCAGCTATGAGTGTTTTGGTTTTATGTTTTTAGATACCTGGCCAAGATCACTCTGTGAGTGTCAAATTGCTACCTTAATTTAAAAGCAGAAAAACACATTAAATATTTCCCACCTAGAAAATCACGTTATGTCTTTGCTTAAACACATCTTCATTAAGAGAAAGCTGGAATCTTTTTTTTTTCCCCCAAACTACCTTCCATCCATTTTGTGGGATTTGGACCTTGAGAAATGTCTGGCAATACTGCTGCTCTGTAGGAATAATTTCTGGGTTTTGAAATGTTAATTTCATTGTTGGAAGCCTATTAGAGCAAGAAGTATAACTGAATAGCTAATTGGTGATAAGTGAAATTCAAAGGTCTGTTAATTTTGTTTTTCATTTTGTTTGCAGTATGGTTTTATGTGGCTTTTCCATTATACACAATCCATCCTCAGATTTAATATAGGATAGAAACAAGAGTTGTTGTGAAACCTTGATTAAGGTAGATCAAAATGCTACACAAGTTACCCCCAACTCCAACATTCACTTTAAGGAAAGCATACAACATAGCGCATTTAAGCTAAACAAAATCCAGTAGGCAAATATGGCACACGTTTTTTCTCCAAGGTAGTTAATCAGTCAGAATTTAATGAAAAAGCATCTGAATATAAAGAAAAAGAATGCCAACTGACAAAAGAATCTGAGAAATGTACCTTACTGTTTGAAGATAAAATGCATCCCTAAAAAAATGAGCTTAGAGCCCAGATTCTGACAGGTTTTTTCTGTTCTTTTTGTTTCATTTTTAAGTTTGTGTATGCTAGTCAATAGTGACATGAATTTAGTCAAAGACAAATACGCTTGGCAATGCATTTGGGGCTTTTGAGTGCTTCCTAATTGATACTGTTGTTCCTGTCCACCTATTGGCCTACAAAATGTTATTCAGAATTTGTCCTCGGCAGCTGCCTTTCATGTCACACTCCTGCTCCTATTCAACATTCCCGTCGCATTACACGTATGGCCTCAGAGCTGTTAACTTTGTCCATTTTCAGCATCCCTGTTCTTAAGCCAATTGCATCTTTTTAATTAGTTTAGACAGCTTTGGCTCCTACAAAAGTCATATTCTCAAGCTCCCAGTTTCTCCATACATTTCTTCCAGTGCAAATCAAATGTAGGATCTGACACTCATTGAAGTGACCCCTGGTATCTCTACTCATTTTCCTTTAAATACCCCAGTGATGTCTTTTTTTATGGTGACTTCTTGTGATGTTCCTCTTTAAGTTTCTACTTGTTAACATGCTAATTATCTCAAGCAACTTTCAAAACAGAGACCTTCCAGAAATCTTGAACAGTGAGAGAGAACTTGTCACTTGCTTTCTTTTCTATTGCTTATATAAAGGCAATAACCTTAGCATGTTGTTCAGGATCCTTCCTGCTTTGTCCCAAATCTCATTTTCAAGTCTCATTACTTGCTTCTTTCTGAGGGCACTCTAAATGTCTTCTCTAATATGAATGCTTTTATAAAACTTTCTTTCCTTAAGCTCTTTCTTCTGGCTGATGTTCCTTTTCCACGGTTGATTACCCAGCAAACTTCTACTTAGCTTTTAAGCTCAACTTTAATATTGCCTCCTCCATGAAGTCTTACAATTACTAGCAAAAGTAATTAGTACTCTGCCAAAGGTGACATAACACTTAGAACAGTTCTAGGAGAGCCCTTAAAATGAGGTTAATCCAGAATGCATTGGCATTTAAACATGGAGAATTCTGAATTTATTTCCACTCCAAGCAATTCAAGAGATAGCCCAGAAGGGGAGAATAGAATGTATCTTATCAAGAACATGTAAATGGCTTTACTTCTGAAACGTATGGCTAGCTGACATCATTCAGAGATTAAATCATTTCCAATATACAGATACTCTCTTTTACATGGCTAGTGAAGAAAAATGGATTTTATAATGCTCCACAAATATTCTTGTAATATTATGGCTTTTTTTCTGGAGTTGGAAGAAACGACTTTGGCAAGAAGGATGCACAGATTCTTGACAAGGAAGTTTCTCTGAACCACTACAGGATATGGAACAGGGGATATACTTAAAGAACAAATGACTACCTTCATAAGTGTTTTGTTTATGACCGTGATTTTCTCAGTTCTGAACATCTTGTTTTGAGTTAACTAGATGATAAAGGCCAAAGAAGCATTAGCTTCTAAAATGGGAATTCTACTACTTCTTCTAATATGGGAAACATATAATTTACCAAAAAGCCTGGGTTCAACTCCCACCGGATAAAGGGTGGGAGTGGTGTTCCGTTGTTGTTTTCCCTATCCCTTTTAAGAACAGATTAGAGTATTAGAAGACTAAGGAAAAGAGCAGGAACTAGGAAAGAGGGGTAAAAATAGAGTCTCATACAATTCGTTAGACAAGAGGTAAGGCTTAACTTAGGAAATGAGTAGGGAAGTGCTGACTAACTAGGAGTCTTGAGGAAGAAGGAGGTGGCCTTCAGTAACTTAACTTGCAATATCTGCTGCTCAATACTGGCCATCCCTTCATTGGGTTAGCAGTGAGAAGATTAGGGAAACAAGATGGGCCAAAAAGTCAGCTACACGCCACTGCACCAAATTATCTTAGGAAGGCTGCTCAAAAATGTAACTATATCAGGCAGTGTTTAAGTTCTTCAGAAATGGTCATAATTGGTCTGTCTATTGGAGCAGAACTGAATGTGCAAATTGGACCAGCTTCTGGAAAATTAGAAAGGTGGAAATAGGGAAATTCAGATAGGGCTGATAGTCACTCTTTCTGTCAACATATAGAGAAGATGTGTAGAAGACTAATTAATGAATGGACTAAGAATATAGATCAGGAGATTTAGATTCAAAAAATGATTTTAGAAAAACTGGTGGTCTTACTTCACCACCAGTCTGTTTGCTCAAAATATAACAGGAAGGAGGAAAATATGTTAGTACCAAGTTTTGTAAAATAACTGCCACCTCTACAGTGAATGCTTTTCTTTGATCATAAGAGAATTGAACTGAGAATACAGATTATTTCAACATAAAAAATCTTTCTTCTGGAAAAATTGATATAGGACCAAAAAACGAACTCTCCAAGATGATACTGAATGACTTCTGAGGAAAGATTATGGTCTCTTAAATTCCAAGTTACTTTGTAGTTTTTCTAAAAGACTCAAAGTTTTCTTAATTTGTTTATGATCTGAAATGTATGTGAAAGTTTGCTTTTTATACTTTGCATGCTCACTTGAGCAATGAGTTTTTTTCAATGATTAGTTCGATTTGTTTTTCTTTGTTTTTATTTTTTTTACTACATTCATGATCTTTCCCTTTTCTACTCACCTAATTTCTGCAATCCTCTGATATTCCCAAAAGTACCCTATCCACTTATTTTATTATCTCCCTTCTGTATTGGATTGTGACCCGAAGGAAGCAGAATCCATGTCTTTTTTCATTTGCATGGTTCTAGCACCTCTAAACAGTGCTTCATGTATAGCTACTCAGTACATATTTACTGTTTGATAAATAAATCCTTTACCTAATTTTATTAATAAATTCTGGAAAATAGGATGATCCTTCCTATACAAGTAGGCTATTTTAGTCATTACTTCTGTGTAACAAATTATTTAACACTTATAGGTTTAAAGTAACACTTGATTTGTGGGTCCAGGATTTACACAAGGATCATCTGGATAATTCTTATGCTTCATTTGGGGTATTCATCTAGTGATGGGCTGGGATCATCTGGGCTCCCTCCATCTCAAGGCCTCCCCAGTGGGCTCATCAGTGTTTTTCTGTGATAAGTCAGGACTCACAGAAACCAAGAGAAAGACTTCCTGTCTCCTTGAAGTCTGGATTCAGATCTGCAGAGCTTCACTTCAGCCATATTACATTTGTCAAAATACTCAAAATTCAGCCCATATTTAAGCGGAGGAAAAATAGACTGCATTACAATGGGAGGAATGTGAAGAAATTATGACCATTTCCAATCTGGCATATGTGAGAGGAAGAAAAGGAAACATACTATATATTTAACCTCGCTTTCTGTGCCTGCCTTAGATCTATGTCTGTGGAAGCTTGAACAGAAAAATATTTTTTAGAGAGGCAAAATATTTTTTCATCTCATTGCTCAAGCACATCTGACATAGATTTCTCTGGCCTCAATTACTCCAATTGCTTACATTCCTTCAGTGTCCAAGTTATTCTGATTTATTCTTTGCAATGCCTTATTCATCGCCTTTTACAATTTCACACTAAATGCTGTCAGCCCAAAAAAACCTGGGCAGATCCAAAGTAGTCCTTATCAATACCTTTTCAAATATAAGTGAGGAATCAAGGCTCAAGGTCTCTAGAATCCTCCTCCAGTAACCCATTACCTTCTGTCCATGTCACTTACAGATATTCTTTATTTAAACTCGATATTATTCTTTCATGTCCCTGCTCATTAAATACTGTCATTAAATACTAGCATTTCCTTTTATATTTCTATTAATTTATTTTTATTCTAGTTTATGTTGAGAATTTTTATCAGTCAAATCAAAACATTTTAACATGAGACAGAGTAGAAACAGGTAACACAGTTAGTTAAATATAAAGCAAATTTAAACTTTGCAACCTGGCACATGAGAATGATGCAAATTAACATCCAAATTATTTCACACTCTTCCCATGAATAAACACTCCAGTGATACAATCGCTCTGTGATAACACTGTGTGATCTGCCTCAATTATGCTTTGCATTCTCCCAGATCTCAGCTTTGGCTCATGCCATTCCCTTTTGTCTAGAATGCTATTCCTCTGGCTCCATCAATAGAATCCGAGTTATCTTTTGACCCCTGCTCAAATGTCACTATTTTTATGAAATTCTCTCACAGCTGAATGTTATTCCTTCCAAGGATTTCTAAACAGCCTTCATAGTACTTCTTAATGGTGTTCTTATGTTATAAATCCTCATAATATTGAAATTTACAATGCAGTTTTTCTTTGCACAAATAAAATGCTTCAGACAGAAACTGATTGATTTGATAATGTAAAAACGCAATGGAGGTAGGAATTCAAAAAAAGAATAAATGAATCAGAGATTTGAGAGTAGGGTTTTTCAATAAGTGTCTCTTAGTTGAAAATATAGATACTATACTGGCAAAGAGATTTTTGGAGAGAAACCTGAGTGAGGGTCCAGCAGAGAATTCAGACATTTGATTAGGTAGAATTATTACCTATGTTCTCTAGTCTTTTACCAATCACTAAGTAAAACAGTTTTCTTCTTTCTACCTTAAAACTCCAAATATGTATATAAAAAGGACGTTGCATCATATTTGGTAAATTCAAGGGTATTTATAGATTCTTAATGTTTAGGCAAAAATGTGCTTATATGTAATTATCAGTATTTTAAAACATTGAATCACAAAATTTAAGGAAATGAGTACACAGTTTCGTTTTGTAAATTTGAATATTCTGAGCATTAATATTTTTATAATTTTAAAATATAATCAACAATACATTTTTTTTATGAGAGCTAATGTACAAAATGCTTTGTTTGAATTTCCCAAATACTTTTTTTCCCTAAATTGAGATATGGCTGAGATTAGTAAAGCAAGGATATTTTTTACACTCTAGGAAACACAGACCTTTAACTTAATATAAAAACGTCTTTCCTCTACTATATTTTGAAATGATACTATGTGCAACTAGAGAATAAGTAGTCCCAAACATCTATATTTTGTTGAAGTTTGTCAAAATGTTTAATTTGCATTCATTTTCTGTTTCAGTAACACTAGTTACTAATTCACTTATGATTACTGACTGCCTTGACTTAAGAAAGTACAAAATTTAGAGATTTTGCATTGCTATATTGACATGAATAACCTTAAGATATTGCTAAAGACTTTTAAAAGTCTTTAACATTTACAGGAATGTCTCATTTTGCACTAATATAATCCATTTTCACTCTGTAAATGGTTCAAATGGTTTTAGCCCCAAACTGAATGTCTCTTTAGGAAGGTCCCTGGTCTCTCAAAGGCAGTATACATAATGAAATGGAAATTTCAATGACTTTTTTTCCAGAAGTATAGAACACTTTAGTAGTCTCTAGAAAATGAATATCAATAGACAGTTTAGTAGCCGTGTGAAACTTGTTAAAATTTGGTCAACTTATAAACTCTGTAGTTCTCCCTTTAAAAGGCTCATACTTTTTTTTTACAATGTTTTTTCTTTTTTCCTTTGAAATAGTGAAAATTCTCAATCTTATTTTGCCTATTTTAATCTGTATATTGACTAGTTTATAAACTAAACTATAAATGTTCCTAATTCATTTTCATATCTAGAATATTGTTTAAGCATCAAGTTTGGGGAATATTTAAGGAATAAAAATAAGGAATAACAATAATACTGATACTTAGTACCTAATTAGGTTAATGTCTAATCAGTTAATACCTAATAATTACCATATGTTGAACATTGACTACCCATCGAATGTTACTGTGATCATTTCACATATTTTGTATCATTGCACATTGGTGATCACATGGGAAAGTAGATTTTATTTTCCCTTCTTTACAGATGAAAAAAAAAAGGAGGCTGAGGATCTGGACTAATTAAATGCCAATTACATGGCAGGAATGGGATTCAAACTCAGGCCTAGTAGACTCTAAATTATGTGCACAGGTCCAGCACATATTTTATGCAAACCATTCGTTCATTCACCTAATCATTTGAAGTCTGAGTTTCTAATATGTATCAAGCTGAAATGAAAACAATAAAAAGACAAAGTTAGTGCTTCAAATCAATTCAGATCAACAAAATCTTATCTGTATTTACTATAGGCTAGTTATTGTGTGAGACACCAGTGATAATTACTTAAATAAATAATTATAAAACATATTAAATTCAATAACATGTTTTTCTTAAAGTCCTATAGCAGCAGAAACAGGAGACAGACAATGAAAGGTACGGATATTGAGCTGGGTTTTAAAGGATACGGGAAAAACATATGATGAGTATGGGGGTTTCCAAAGAGATTGATAGCATATGCAAAGATACAGAGATAAGAATGTATACCCATAGGTACATCCATATTACTTAATACAGGGTATGAGATGAAGCTGGGGAAGTCGACAGGACTGCATAGTGCAGAAAGTTTTGTCCAATCTGCCTAACATGTAATGTTAATGTATACCTTAGTCTTTGCCCAGGTTTCCCCTTTTATTTGATAGTCTCAAATCCTGTATTATCCAAACTGCAGATTTTTACCTTGCAGAGCCTAAAACTTAAGATTACAACTCTAGGACCCTACCAACTGTGTTTAAATCCCAATGTTGTCACTAACTAGTGTGATCTGGGAGTTTTTTCATTGTTCTTGTTTATCTATTACATGGTGTGGCTTTTGCATTAAAGTAGTTAGTAAGTGTTATTATTACATTTCTTAAAACACCAGCTCCTGCGAGTTTTCTAACTATCTCTGTAGAATGAATTACTTACTTTGTATCTCCTCTTCAATATAAATGTAGTAGATACTAAAAAAAAAAGATAATGGAATAAAATAACGGAAGTGAGTGTACTTTTTTGATATGTAAACATTAAATATTTTGAGGCTGCATATTTTTGCAAATAATTGACATTAGCATGTTATTTGAGTTATCCCTAAATCTTAGAAATTGCAAAATATCTCATATAATGTATATATATGTATTTAATTTTATATACACACAGATACAGTGGAACAGTTAACAAAAGTTTTGAGCTTTTACAAAGCAGCTAAAGAATTTAACCTGGGTAGTTCTTTCCCTTCTTTTGGCATAAACTGATTATAAGTCTCATAAAATGACTTTCATAAAATTAGGAAATATCAGATTTATTGCATGAAATACTTCCCTGTGGAAATGTTTTTCATAGTCAAAAGTAAGAAAGTATTATTCCTCAACTAACAGATGCAAAATTATACAGAGGAAACAGTTCTGAACTGGTCAAAATCTCATTAAAATTGCATGAGGAGAATTATGTATGCCCCATTTACAATTTTTCTTTATAGCAGAATACCAAGTAATCCATGATTTGAGAGCAAACTTTAGTTTTGTTCTAGACCTACTTGACCTTGTAAGTGTTTCTTGATTTTAAAGGATGACATTTAATTAAAACTGCCTTGCTGAAGTATGGTAATTATTGGTGCAGATAAAAGAGATTTACAGAAACTCAAGCCAGTGGATTGGTAAAAGCAACACAGATTTTTCTTAACATCATGATGTATCATTTACAAATTGTGATATACTATGTAACTTTGTATCATTTAAAAGCACATCAAGTTTGCTGGTTGAATTAGCACACACGATTGCAGAAGAGGCATTTCAATTAAGCCAAAGTCAAACAGACTTCAAGAATTTTCTACCTTTATTTGTAATGCTGTGCATAAAATTATTCAAGCATTACATTGAAGAATGAGAACTCGTGGAGTATGAAATCAGACCAAAATCTCTACCCTTAATAGATGATATCTTTCCTTCTTCATAGTTTGTTGCTCTTCAGTGAATGACATTTAGTAATATGTATGAATAATTGCCAATTTACTGCTCATTACCTCTTTAAAAATCTAAGGAAGTAGTGAGTACACTTTCATCCTTTTATGAGATAACAATTTTCATTGTAAAGGTTAAAACAAAGTAAGCGATTTTTATTTATAATTTAATAGCTTAGCTACTGATTCTTTGTGACACCACAATACTTACTATTACCCTTTCAATTATATTTGTACAGACTGTTAAATAAATAAATAAAAGGACAGAAATGCAATCTATTCCTTTTATACAAAAAAATGGTTTTAGAACTCCTTCAAAATAATACTTTACTAGCAAGAGTTGTAATAAAAATTGTATCTGATTTATTTCCATAGAAGTGTATGAAAAATATTCTGTACTTAATACTAATATTTAAAAGTGTTATGGGAAAATAATATGTGTATATATATATATCAACTCTGTAAATTTAGTATGTAAAATCAAAGATAATATTACCATTTTCCAGTGTGATATTCTGCTATGATTATGTACAACATTATTTAAAACAGTTTTGACTTGTGTGCATAAACTATAATTTTGGTGCTAATATCACCTCAAAGAAAAATGCTCTTAACATCTTTTTCCCCCAGTTTTACTCCTATTGACATTGTTTGAGTATTCACATTAGTCTCAACAGATTCTATATGTTAACATAGTATTTTATAATCATGTAATGTTAAGCCCAAGATAGCAAGCAGGTGCTTAGCATATTGTGTTCTGAATTGGTACCAATGTAAAATGGATTTCTTGGTCCTTGAGGTATTTAATGGATGTTTTTAACCAACCTAATGACTAAGATGATAAATGACTTTAAAATAACTTTAGTTAATTGTACCTTTTCTTATTTCAATGAGGATGACATATATCAGTTTGCCTGCATAGATGCTGGGTTATAATTATCATCAGATTGGATTTTTATATCTCTAAATCAATAGAAGAGAAGCATACATTGTTAGCATGAAACTTTGGGGGTTGAAGTAATAGCCACATTATGGTGTTCATTTCCTATGGTGTTCATATCTCTGGAAGGCATAACTTTGCTTCCTGGAAGGGTGACAGTGAATATTGAAATAGCTTTCATTTAATGTTACGAGTTTAACCATGATGATGATGATAATGATGTAGATCATGAATGATAATAAGCCTAGCTACTTTGAGGTCTATATTAATTAAAGAAGGAAGATAGGATCCACAATTTAGGGGAAATCTACATCTTTTCTTAAATATTTATAAATGAAGGACAGCTGAAAATGAAAAGTGACATGATAAGGAATGCATAGTATTCAAGTTCACCCTCACCCACTCTTGTCATTTTAAAATATAAAGCATAGTATATTGTATAACAGATAGCTGAAATAATTCAGCCAGAAAATTCATTTACAAACATTGATTTAATAACTACTGTGTGTAAATGGATAGGGTCCATCTAATCTTCTTCAAATATTTTAACCACATTCACATTCCAAACAACTTCTGGCAAAAATAAAATTGTCCCTTCTAGATTCCACCAAATAATAAAAAATTACTAATGCATAGGAAGCAAAATTTATCTATATATTTTTTGATCATGCTTATCTTTCTCATTTTTGTTTTGAATTAATATTTAAAATATGTATTTCTTTATATGTGTTTTATAAGTCTTTCAACTTAAAAAATAACCTTGTTTTTCCTGTTGTTAGTAGAGAAATTGAGATTCAAAGGGATTGCAAGTTTTATTAATATAGAAAGCTTTTTATACCCCATTTCCTTTTCATAAAGGATTTCTGTTAGCACGTAGTTAAATGAAAATGAGAGACAAAAGTGATGTGACATTAGGTTAAGGGGAGAGCAGAGGAGCAGCAAGATGTTTAAGAATAGGGAAGAGTTGTTTAAATTATGTTGTAAACTAAGAGCAAGAAGTAACTAAGAAGGAAAAGGGAGAAGATACACTAGAAAGAGGAGCTGATAGAGCCAGATCCTGAAGGGAGGAGGTGAGTTGAAAGAAACTCCTTTGAATGAAGATGTCAGTAAAGAGGAAGGAATAAATAAAGGTACAGAGACATATTCAGCTATAAGAAAGGTAAACTGAGAGCACATATAATGAAAATATGCAATATACAATGAAAAGACGGAACTACCCAAGAGATTAAGGTGTCCAGGTATGATAGAGGAATGAAAGAATGGGGGAATGACCTAGGGTTGTTAAAAATGTGGCTAAGTAATATTGAATCTCTACTGAGAGTTAGTATCATTGATAACTAGATCTTCAACAAAATACAAAAATGTCTTCTACCAGATTCTAACTAGAGAAAAAACTGATTGAAACAGAATATGCTCTTTCCATAATGGACCATAAGACCAAACAATTGACTTTTAATAATAGTGGATATAAGTTATTAGTACCAATGTAAGTGAAGTGTTTTTCATCCACTCAAATATTTCTGAAGTTTCAAAAGACATTACTTTTTGGTAAATTTTCAGGGATTAAAATAGACTTCACTTGAGCACCATTAATCCAACAGTGGCCTTATTTTTTTTTTAAGATCAAAAAAGTAGCAATCTGCTCTTTGACATGGATGGACTCATGGCTCTTAACTCCTAAAACATATATAACTGACCTTCCAAGAACTCCAACTGTTTAGTGTAGAAACAGAATTCATTTGCTTGTCCTTCCTGCATTATGTTGGTCTAGATTATAAGGTTCAAATTCCATTTAGGCTTCCAGCTCCATCTTAACATTGAGGGCAGGCCTAGGGAAGAAAGTGAATTGGAGAATTCCATCAGACTTACTAAAGATGGATTTACAATTCTGTCAAGTGAAAAGGTTTCTAGAATTGAGGATACTAAATTTGGTTTCTGTAATCCAATGGAGACAATAATAGTATAGTTCACCTTTTATCAGACACTGCTGGGTAAGTTCACAATGAATCAGAGAGAACCAACCCAGGTGAGATATTAGTAAATAGTAAGAAAATTCCTTCCTAGCCACTTCTCAGATTCTTAAAACTGCTCTAAGTGGCTCAAAGTTTCAGACCTCTGAAAACTCTAAGGAGCTATATCTCAAAATCTCCATGATAAGGAAGAAATCATCAGTCATGAAAGATAGTAGTTACTCAAAAATGAGGTAAAAAAAAAAAAGTAAGATAAGAGTGCTAGACTTTTTTATCTAGATGAGAAAGCCTCTTGAGGAGTTGGCAGGCCAGTGCTGGAGAAGAGGGTACCTAACATCCAGAGCACTTTTCTGTCTTTTGGTTCTAATAGATGCTATTTCAGGCAAGACGATCTCTATAAAGGTGCTTTTGATGTTCCTAGTAGGGTGTGAGATGAAGGCTGGATATTCCATGATAAGAACTGAGATAGGGTGTAAGTGATAAAGCATTCAATGCTCCAGCATCAACTCTAGAGAACATAGTAGATAAAGGAAAAGCAATGTCAGACTTCAGAGGAGCTTTGAGACAAGTGTTCTGTGAAGGTTAGAACCAGAACAAGGACCTCAGCAACAGGAGTCAAAAGCTAGGCAAATAAATTAATAGGCACTGGAAAACAAGCTGACTCTATCCTGAACCCCTGGTGTTCTCAACAAGTGAAACTGACCTAACAGAGGTGTTTTATCCCTGTGTCATAACATGCAGCACCGTTGGTAGGACTGTATGATTTGTTTGGGCCAGTGAAGGAACTGTAGTGCTGGAGTTTCACACTCACATCTCAAAATATTCTATTCAGGTGGCAGTTATTGACAAAAGAAGGTCCTGATCTGGCACACTGTGTCTCTATCAGGGAGCACAGGTATTTCAGCTGCGGTCACTCCTTAGATCCATTACAATCACAGCAAGTTTTAGGGAACTTTTTCAAATGGAAATATACAAGCAACTCAGATAAATTTTTAATCAAGTCATTTCCTTCTGAGGACAGTGGTGTAGCTAGGATGGAAAAAAGAAGTCCTTTACAATTCCCCTCTGATATGAGTTCTGGTTCTGACAATTAATAGTTTTTTGATCTTGAGCTAGTTACCTCCCTGAGCTTTATGTAAAATTTTCTATAGTGTAAAATGGGACTATGTAATAGTCTGACTGCATTTCTGTTGTTTAACTGATGACAGTTAAAGGGCCATCTTTCCTTCGTTACTTTGTGCCTCATGACATCTAAGCAAACAGAAAAGAAAGGCTGCTTAATTCTGTCTTTGGTTTGGGCAGGGAATTCAAACCATGCAGGATCTAAAACCCCAGGCCCAAACCCTAACCACCATACAAAACCCAAGCTGGTCTCCTTTCCCTGCTTCTAAAGCATTTTCAGACCTGCCTGGAACTCACCCTTCTCTCCCCAAAAAGCTCATTATGTAAGTAAAAAAAACGTTTTTCATATCCCCTTGGTGTGTGTGTCTATAGGCAATATCATCAGCCTTAACATCTGAACCAAATTTGGGGTTGGAGGGTAATTCCACTTCTGTTAAGCATGACTCCCAACAAGATAACTCTGTAAACTCTGCCACAATGCAATTACTGAGCTCCAAAAATTCTACAAAGTAAAATACAGGTTTTTATTACTGCCACATTAATGACAAATATCTTTTCTCATTCAGACTATACAGTAGTATAATGCACGAAACAAAGATAGTGAAAACTATGTGCATACAGTTGATGACACACTGAGAAAGCTCCAAGTGATTATGAAACCGTCAACTCCAAACCCATCTGTCCTTTTCAACAGAAGACCAGCACATTGCCCTTTTTTTTTGGAAACATGGGCTGGGCTAATGTTGGGAGCCAACTGAGTATATTTGCAATATGACAGGGAATGTTTCTGTGGGACTTTCCATACTACCTACGTTTTAAGAATGTGAACGTTAAGGAAAGAGTATCTGACCAAGACAGTATGTCAATAAAGTGTGTTTCCTCATGTCTCCTCCCACCCAACCCTAATTATTTATAAAATGTAGGCAATCCTAAGCCTACAAGATCATAAATCTGGCTGTAGTAAGTGAATGAGGAAGTGGATAGCCAGATGGTTTCTACTACTTCTAAGAATGACTTCTAAATAAAATACATTACATAGACTTTCATTTATAGTGGTTATAACTCGATGATAATATTACTCCATAGAGGAAATCAGAATTCAGATTT
Organism: Manis javanica; assembly: GCF_040802235.1. Taxonomy (NCBI): domain Eukaryota; kingdom Metazoa; phylum Chordata; class Mammalia; order Pholidota; family Manidae; genus Manis; species Manis javanica. Next base: position 60,162,771 of record NC_133159.1, read on the forward strand.
TACTAACTCTTTGAGGCTTGAGGGAATAGAGCTAATAAAAATGCTATAGCATCTCTCTGGGGAAGGAGGTACAAATTCATAAAATTCTACCCTTTGACTTTCCAAATGGCACTTGTCTCAGCGCTCCTCTTATAGGCCAAAGTCATAGAAATTGTCGTAACAGAGCAAAAATCGCTGATTTAAAAACACTAATACTATTTATTGGAGAGAAAAATAGTTGCCAAGCTCTCCTTTTTTGTAAAACCCAGATGAATTACCAGTATATGATGCAGCAAGCTCTGGGACCAGTGATATTTAATAATTTTTAACATGGGTGGTCTGGAAATAGAAAGATGGGTGAACTAATTCATGAATACTAACTCATTTCATCAAACATATATTAAGCATTTCCTGTATGTCATACACTGTGATGACACCTGGTGGGGTGGGAATGAAGTACCTGTGGGATTTAAACTTAATCCTCAAGCAATTTAAGATTCACTGAATGATTAATACCTAGGAAAATGGAGTAGTGCTAACTAAAGAGAGACTCATAAGGTGGACAAAAGAAAAGAAGAATTAGTACCTAACTTAAGGCCTGAAGAGTAAAGAACATTTTAGGCTAAGGAAGTAATGTAAAAGTAAAGGCCTAAAATATGGATTTGAGCAAGCTGCTTTGGAATGATAAAGTGTGTTTGAGAGAGTGTGAGTAGAGATGAAGCAGAAAATATTTTGGGCTTGAAATGTAGATGGCGTTGAGTAACAAGCCAAGGAAGTTGTTTTTCCTTCTGTGGCTCATAGGGATAACCTGAAGGTTTTTGGTAGGAACATAAAACTTATCTTTGGAAGCTAAATCTAAGCAAATAAAAGTAGTTATCATTTATTGGGCATGTTAGACCCAGTATGCTCTAAGGGCTGCATTTTTCTTAGGAGGAACAGTTCTTACGCACTCCAAATGTTGCCTTTCATGTATTTTTTTCTACCCTCTTTCTCCACCCACTCCACTTCTCTCAAGGGGAAGGGGAAATCTGATCTGATTGGTGAATTGACACTGAGAAACTAGGTAATTGTAGCCCAGTTCCATCTTTCTCTCTCTGCTCTCCTTAAAGCAAGATGCTCACGGGTACATGAATTCTGTTCTCCTCTTCTGTGCCATGACTTTACAGGAAGTGTGCTCTGCTCCCACGAGGAGGACTTTCCCACTCAGCATGGCCGGTCACCAGGTGACTGAGTGTGTTTGGTTCTGAGATTCAGCATTAAGAAGCCCACATGACCACAGATGTAAGCCACACTTTGCAATATCAGTGTAATAATAAATGGGGCATTTCAGTTCCATGTCTACTAAAGGTGTTGTAATTTCAAAATTTATCCTGGATGAGGGACAGAAATAAGGGTATTCCCACTTCCAATGTTCCATTGCTTATTAGTTTCACAATGAATACATAGAAATCTTTACATATTTGATGAGAAATATTGAGTCTTTACATTTAAAATGTCATGCAATTAAATTCTCTGTACAAACTGCGAGATTAACTTTCATTATCTGCATTTGAGAATTGAATATTGAAGCTTAGAGTAAGATCACCCTGGGTGTTGAAAAAAGACCATAATTAGGATTATCCATTTCAAAACCCATCTTTATAACCATAAATTTCCTCTCTATACATGTAAAATTATATATATATGTGGTTTTAAAAAGGTTTGGTAAGAAGATCAAGCAAGTTATATTTTAATGATATAAACTAAGAAAATAGTGACTTGAATTACACAGTAGAAAAGGGGATTTCAAAGGATGGGCAGAAATTGAAATGGAGGGGTGACATCATTGAAAATGAGATTACTGTTGTGGAATGAGGGAGAACTAGGAAAGAAAGATTTCTAGAACTGATGCCCTTTATTTCTGATGAAGGTGATGTCTATAAAAAAATGAATGATGAGTTCACCTTTGGGAATAGTGAGTTTCAGGTACTGAACTAATATGTATATGTCAAGTAAAAATTTAAGTATGGATCTAGAACTAAAATAGGATTTGTAAACCATGATATATGTTCATAGATAAACTGAGATTATATAATCCCCTTAGAGGAAAATATTGGTAAAGAAGAATATGATTGTACTTTGAAGTTTATCTGTGGATGGAGGTGTGAGATACAAAGGATATTGAGTAGGAATCAACACAGAAGAAGGTAAAGAGCTTGGAGAGTGGATGCCCTAGAAACTAAGGTAAAAAAAACAAGTGGTGATGTAACCAAGAGGAATTGGATTCTAATGGCAATTGAAATTCTTAGAAGGAATTAGGAATATTATTCCTTTGGGATCTCAAAGCATTTTGTGACTTCCTTCAGACTATAGGTATTAATTTGTTCATTCACTTAGTGCATATTTATTAGTGTTTTGCTCTTCTGTGCATAGTGGATACAGGATGAAGATTACAGCTTCTGTAGTTCTATAAAATTACAGAAAATAGACTAAGTCTATCTGTGGGGAGAATTTGGGGACAGTTTAATGAAGCAGAAAATATTCTAGTGAGGCTTTGACAGCTGGAAAGGGAGAAAAGACATTTTAGATTCTAGAATGGCCTGAGCGAATACCCAGAGTCCTGAATGTGCGTATGATTGCCCAAGCATGTTTTGTTTTGTAGGAGCATTGGAATCATAGGTATGTTTCTGGACTGGTGCAGGATATGAAACTGGATAGGGTACTGAGGGAAGATTGTGGAGAACCTTTTAAACAATATTACAAAAATTACTGAGATTGTACCAGAAAATCTTGAGGATGTTTAAATATGGAAGGATTACAATCATATACGTTTTAGGAAGGTAACAGGAAAACTCAGGAGTATATGAGGCAGAGAGGATAATAGTTTGAAGGTTATTGTAATGATAAAGAAAAGAGAAGGTGATGATCTGAATTAAATCCATAAAACTAATATAGGAAGGAGCAAGGATTATGATTTTTTTAATCAAAAAAGTAAATTATATTCCTTGATGGGCATTTGAAATATAAAGTATGATATATAGATTTGTCAATTTGTTGATGACTGAAGGAAAACCATAATTCATATTTTGTACATTTCTTATTGATTTGTGTCTGTGTGACCACACACGTGTGTAATATAAGTAATGTGTGTGTGTGTGTATATATATATATATATATACACACACACATATATAACAAAATATATACCGTGTATAGTATATGCCCAAGTCATATCTGATATTTAGCTTCACACTATAATCATTTCCTCATATATTGACATAATTGTCAAAACATGGCATGATTTTGTAGTATTCAGTACCATTGGACTATACTGTAATATACTTAACCACTGTTTGAAATTTATATTGTTTCTACTTTTTAATCATTTTACAATTTGAGGATCTTGATTTATATTGACAACAGCTCAGCAGAAATGTTCTAGTGATTTTCCTTTTTTTGAACTATTTGTAGATCCTTGTCATTCTACCCTCAACAATTAGCAGTATCTTTTAAAAATTACCATTTGATAGATGAATATGGTGCCTTGTTACTGATTATTCATACAGTTGAACTATTTTTTCAGGTTTATTTTCCACTTATGTATTAACTTAAATGAATTGCCTATTCATATAAAGACAAATTAGTTACGTTTGTATTGCCATTGTTTGCTTATTGCAGTGACCTGATAAATTCAGTGGGCATGGAATTCTAGAGAATCTTTATGATTTATTGATGGAATAAACTTTTTTGTGCTCTTGCTATGTGCCAGGAACAGTTCCAATGCACTCATAGTGCATGGGAATTTAATAATTTTAAGTCCAGCATCATATCCTCTGCATTTGTCAACGGTCCTCATTTTTGCTTTGTGAGACATCATGGTTACCCTTATTTCAATTCTTATATTTTGAATGAAGTTGTCCTCATTTCTTGTCAGCAGAGTTGGAGCATGTGAGTTGGAAAAGCCAGTCAGCACTTACATCTTTCTTCCTATGATCATTTCTTCAGGCAGGGGCACCAATTCAAGTAAAGTCAATCAAGGGTGAGAACCAATTTTCTACAAGGAAATTAGACTCTCTTGTCCACTTGATTTGTTGATGTAGAACTGAAGATATCTGGGGCAACCGAGTAACATTTAGAAATTATAGCAAGTCAGTAGAGGCAGATCAAGACGGCTCTGAACTTTCCCATTCCCAAAGCTATGTCCGACCGTGTACTGTTGAATTATGTGAGTTTATGAAGATTATTTTCCCTTAACCTGGTTGGGATTCAATTTCTGTTATTTAGAACAGAGGATTTTAGTTGACAGAGTAATAAGAAACTTATAACTCTTCCCTCAGCTTGTTTATAAGTACTCTGATGAGTTATTTGTGTAGCTTGAGAAAACCTAAATTCTAAAATAGTTCTGTATGTCAGTCACGGGGACCCAGGATATTGAGGTTGTTTTCCTTTAGGGTAAACATAGTATAATAATGTGTTCTAGAACTTGCCATTTTAATTTTGGAATTAACTGTATTCTTATTGCTCTTGGAAAAACATTCATTATGAAAAGAGATTAAAATTCATCAATATTTTATAAAACAAATAAAAGGATTAACTGTATATTTAGCAGAGTAAATTGCCTGTGTCATGGTGTAGTTCAAGGATTACTGGTATTTCCTACATCATGAGGGCAAAGCAAAAAACATACACCTTTAATTACATTAATGCACTTACATTTTTATCTCCCCAACTTTCTTAGCTTCTAGCAAAATAATATAGGATTTAGGTAAACAAGTAATATAAACACAATCAGTGTGATTTCATTTTTTATTCCATTTGGAATTATATTATTGGTGAAACTTGTTTTTGTATTTGTCATATATTGAAGTGCATTAATGGGAAATGAGATAATTTGCTCTTTGATCATGTTTCTTTTCAAAACAAAACTTTCAGCATTCTTACTGTAAATAAGCATCAGCTTTCTGTCTTTGCCACCTGTTTTTTCCTGATGATAGTTTTATAATCTCAACATGGACAAAATTTAACTCATTTCTCTTCTTCCTCACCCCATTATTAGTTTAATGTCCAAGACAGAAGTCTGGATTTGTCCAATGCTATCTTTTTCATCTACATTCATTTGTTCACCATAACTTATCACTTTTACCTCTTAAATATTGACTGCAGTCCTCACTTCCCACCTCTAAATCTTTGGCTTTCTTTTTTTTTTCTCTTAGCCCTAATAACTTCATGTTTGGATTACTGTAATAGTTTGTATACATTCTTTGTTTGATTCTCCTGTTTCCCTGAATCACCCAATTTGTCTTAAATTTGGCAGCCACAGAGACAGACTAGTGACTTATCTAAAACACAAATGTGATCACACACTTGTTTTTTGTCATAAAGTCTTTCATGTGGTTGTCTTGTTTTTTAAGATGGTCATATTCAGAATTAATTTGAAACTCCTAATATGACAGAGTTTTCCTTATCCCCCTCAGCCTTTTCCCATTGCCTGTCTGTGAAGTTTGTTTTACCATGTCCTCCCCATCCATCCTTTTTTCTAGCCATGTAACGATTATATATTAAGTTCCAGCTTGAATAATAGTACATTTGCTATCCCTAATTCTTACATCAGTCCTATAGCATAAGATTTATTTATTCAAGTTAAGAATTACTTTACAGAAGGCAGTATTGAATGATAGGGATCCCTGAGTAGAAATGATAATGCTTTTGCAAAGGTTAACAGGAGGAGAGGTTAACTAATCGCTCCTTTACACTGTAAGTGTTAATCATACTGAGTTACTCTCATTTTAAAAGGCAGCATTCGATCTCTTCCCTCCATGACTCCCGTTCTGTCTGAAATACCACCTTCTTTCCAACTGGCTTCAGTAACCACACATGTACAGCTCAATCAAATGGAGGTAAAATTTTGATTATGAATATACAACATGGTATTTATTTAATTTGGAGGAAACTGTGTAACACCTTGCTTCTATTTGTAAGTACCTAGAATCTATTCATGTAGGTTAAAGATTCTTAACCCTTCAAGACACACTGGGGAAACTCTGAAGCATATTTCAACAGTTTTGGGAAACATTGATTTTTCCAAAGGAATTATTTTAATGCTCAATGTTATTGTTTTATATACATTTATGGACTTGGGACAAGGAAGATCTAGGTCAGAATGATAGCTCCTTCTTTACCAACAAGGAAATCATAGGATTAATTAAAGTCTCTGAAATGCAATTTTTTTTTAATGACTGAAATGGAATGATAAAGATATTTTATTTTTAGTATTAGGTTATCATGAAGATTAAATGAGATGAAGCATAAAAAATAATCAGAGCAGAGTGGTTGCCACATATTGTTTCCTTAACAAGTGTTACATATTAATTGCAAATGTTATGATTGACACTATTTTGTTATTGGTTTTTCTGAAACTTTTTTCAAAATCTTCTTATTAAAACATACAGTGTGTATGTAATAGTAGATATGATGATAATTAAGTAGATTTGATGGTAATAACCTTTTTCGAAGAATGTAAACATGCTAGGGAGACAGACATAATGTTGATATCATGTAAAAACTGGTTGTCTGTATCCGATAAGGGGTTGACATCCAAAATATACAAAGAGCTCACCTCAACAAGCAACAAGCAAATAATCCAATTAAAAAATGGACAGAGAATCTGAACAGACACTTCTCCAAAGAATAAATTCTGATGGCCAACAGGCACATGAAAAGATGCTCCACATCGTTAATCATCAGAGAAATGCAAATTAAAACCACAATGAGATATTGCCCCACACCAGTTAGGAAGGCCAACATACAAAAGACAAACAAAAAATGTTGGCAAGGATGTGGAGAAAGGGGAACCCTCCTACACACTGCTGGTGGTAATGTAACTAGTTCAACCACTGTGAAAAGCAGTATGGAAGTTCCTCAAAAAACTAACAATAGAAATATCATTTGACCCAGGATTCCACTTCTAGGAATTCACCCTAAGAATGCAGGAGCTCAGTTTGAAAAAGACAGATGCACCCCTATGTTTATCACAGCAGTATTTACAATAGCCAAGAAATGGAAAAAACCTAAGTGTCCATCAGTAGATGAATGGATAAAGAAGATGTCATACATATACACAATGGAATATTATTCAGCTTTAAGAAGAAAACAAATCCTACCATTTGCAACAACATGGATAGACCTAGAGGGTATTATGCTCAGTGAAATAAGCCAGGTGGAGAAAGACAAGTGTCAAGTGATTTCATTCATCTGTGGAGTATAAGAACAAAGCAAAAACTGAAGGAACGAAACAGCAGCAGACTCACAGAACCCAAGAATGGACTAACAGTTACCAAAGGGAAAGGGACTGGGGAGGATGAGTGGTAAGGGAGGGATAAGAGGAAAAAGGGGCATTATGATTAGCACACATAATGTAAGGGGTTGGGGCACAGGGAGGGCAATATAGCACAGAGAAGGCAAGTAGTGATTCTGTAACATCTTACTACACTGATGGACAGTGACTGCAATGGGGTAGGTGGTGGGACTTGATAATGGGGGAAATCTAGTAAGCATAATGTTGCTCATGTAATTGTATATTAATGATTCCAAAAAAAAACTGGTTGTCTGTCTTTCAGTAATTGTTTAGTCGTGCTTCTTCCTGTCATCCTTTTTAGAATAGTTTTCAGGTTTACAAATGAAGCAGTGTCTCAATGCCTAATAAAACTATTTAATCATGTATTTTTATGCAAGATAATGAAAGAATTTGATGAAGAAAATTTGAAGGACACAAAAAGTAATCATTAATCAGAACACATATTTCTTGCAGTATGCCTGGATTTTTTTTTTTGTACTTCAAAAGTATCAAATTACAAAGGCTGTTATAGTACCTTTTAAAATCCTAAAATACCAAAGAGGCATCATCTCTCTAAGGAAACCAGAAAAACTCTTTAACAATAGTGTAAATTATTTGTAGACCTCCTGCTTGAACAAGATAAGTTATTAAGATTTTCTGAAATGATTGACTATTGTTTTAACTGCTATTTGTATTTCAGCATAGGGGAGATAAATATACTTTAGATCAGAAGTCCAAAGCCTTGTCTCTTATTTGATAATAGCATGACATTCAGTAAGGCATTTTGAATCTCTGTACCTCAGTTTCTCATCAGAGAAGTCAGCCGGTTTGAATGCATAGTGTCTAATCTACATTACTAGCCATGCTTTGGTCTTATAGGAAGATCCTGGAGCGTTGTATGTCTACAGACTCTGTTGTTTATAAATTGGGTAATTTGGAATGTTACTTAATCTAATCGAGCCTCCATTTAAAAAGTTTCTTAATCAGAGAAATGGATATAATTGTGTTTAACTTCCGGGTTTGTTGTGAGGAACAGACACTACTTTGCCTGGCAGATAGTAGGTACTCAATATATGTTATTTAGCTAGTATTATTATTTATATAAGCTTTGAAAATATGCAATCCCTAATTTTTCTCACTAAAGTTTAGCCAAATCCTTACTCTTTCAGTCAATTATTTGGATGCTTTTAATTTATTTATTCAACAAGTATTTTATTATGCTTTGAAAATTCATCATGCTCTATAAAGCCTCTGGGTATACTGTGATTAACACAATAGCCACGGACCCTGCCTTCATGGAATCATGAGGGAAATATGCAATATGCAAGTAACATATAGTCAAATATTTAATTAGAATGATACGTGCCAGGAAGGAATGGAAAACATTTTTTTGTGAGAGTCACAAATGGAGATTTTCAGATTAAGTGGTCAGACAAAGCCTCTCTGAGGAAATGTTACTTAAGCTGTAACCGGAATTTTAAAAGAAAAAAAAATGAAGAATGAGTGGATGTGTATTTCAAAAAAAACAAAATGGCATGGGTCAGAAAGGATGGGGAGGGCAAAGGGAAAGAAGGGCAGCAAGAAGGGGTTTGGTAGGATTTAGGGAAAGAAAACCTCTTTTGGCTAAAGAGTATGAATGAAACATGATAAAGAATAGCAAGCATTGAAGTTATGTACCAGAAGAAAACTGAATTAAGTCTCTGGGTTTAAAATTTAACACTAACATTAACTTGAAAATTAACTTAAGCAGCCCTAAAAAACTTTGTAACCACTAACAGGTGGTAGTTTGTCCATGTTCTCCCTATTTTCTGAGTCTCAGGGTCAGAGATAATGCAGAAAGCTGATTTTGTAGAACCCCAGCCATCTTGTTCCAGAGTATGGAGGAGGAAAGGATAAGATCAACAAAAAGCAATTGAATCAGTGCAAGAACGTCTACTTAGATCCTTGCAAGTTGCTATGTTATGTGGTCATGATCACCACAGCCTCTCCCACAGTTTCCCCTTTAAACGACCTGAGTGCTTATGCTTCAGGAGGACAGTGGTTCTTTAAGGCATGAGCCTGCTACTCACTCATTCACGGGTAAATTACTAAACTATTCGTTTCCTTTCCTTAAAACTTGGTCATGGTGTTTTGTGATTTGACTTTGACAACAAGGACCAGTTTTCAGTTACAGAAAGATGGGAAAGCACCAAATTATAGTTGGTATCATAGAACATAAATATTTTGAAAATCAATCTATATGCAAAGGGATATCATGAAGGACTTTTAGTTAGAAGAATAATATGATTCCAATTTACATTTTTAAAAGATCATTCCAGCTGCTGCCTAGATATACATAGGAAAGGGGCAAAAGTGGAAAGAGAGACACCAGTTAAGTGACATTGTTGAGGGTGAAGCCCAGTACGGAGAACAAAGGCTGTAGCCTTGGACATGAAGTGATATTAATAACAATGACAATGACAATAGAAATATTAATAGTTAACCTTTACTGTGAATTCATGATATGCTACACACAGTCCTAAACATTTTTTTCCTTTGAAGTTTGTGAAGTTTATTTTTTAACTTATTTTTTTTAGCTGTATTAGGTTTATGACAAAACTGAAAGGAAGGGATAGAAATTACCTTTATGATCCCTGCCCTCACACATGCATAGATTGATTATTAACAGGAATCACCAGGATGATACCTTTTTTTACCAAGGATATAATTTTACCAACTGTATAATGACCTGTATCCACTGTTATGGTGTGATATCAAGTATTTTCACTGTCCTAAAAGTCCTCTGTGCTCTGCCTATTCATCCCTCTTGCCTCCTAATTCTGGCAACCACTGATCTTTTTATTGTCTCCACTATTTACCTTCTCCAGAATGTTATACAGTTGGAATCATACAGCAGTTAGCCTTTTCAGACTGGCTTCTTTTACTTTAAGTCTCCTCTGTGTTTCCATGGCTTGATAACTCCTGTCTTTTTAGCACATACAAATATTCCACTTTCTGGATGTACCACAGTTTGTTTATTCATTCCCTTACTAATGGACATCTTGTTTGCCTCCAAGATTTGGCAATTCTGAATAAAGCTGTTACAAACATCTGGTACAGGTTGTTGTATGGAAATATATTTTCAACTCTTATTGGGTAAATATCGAGAACAATGGCTAGATCTTATATGCTGAGTATCCTTACTTTTGCAAGAAACTGCCAAACTGCCTTCCAAAATGGCTTAACTATCTTGCCTTTCCCACCAGCAATGAATGCAAGTTGTTGTTCCACATCCTCCCTAGCATTTGGCGCTACCAGTGTTTCAGATTTTACCCACTCCAAAGGTGTTCAGTGGTATCTCATTATTTTAATGTACATTTCCCTGATGGCATATGACGTGGAGCATCTTTTTATATGCTTATTTGCCATCTGTATATATTCTTTAGTGAAGTATCTGATACAGTCTCTGGATCATTTTTTATTCAGGTTGTTTGTTTTCTTATTGTTGAGTTTTAAGAATTCATATATTTTAGATAACAGTTATGTCTTTTGCAAATACTTTCTCTCATTCTGTAGCTTGTCTTTTCATTCTCTTGACAGTGTCCTTCACATAGCAAAAGGTTTTTTTTTTAATTTTAATGAAGTCCAGCTTATCAATTATTTATTTTATGAATTGTATCTTTGGTGTTGTATTAAAAAAGCCATTGCCATATACAAGGTCATGTTGGTTTTCTCCTACATTATATTCTAGGAGTTCTATGGTTTTGTGTTACAGTGTTGTGTTCTACATTTAGATACATTTGGAACTAATTTTGTGATGGCCACAATGTCTGTGCTTGCTAGACATTTTATGCATGATAGTGCAACTAATGTATGATGAGAGATACAGCTTGGAGACGTTGTCACTTCCTACAGATCCTACTAGTGATAGGACAGAATAGGCATCAGGAAACATGATATCACAACCCATGCACTTAATTTTAATGCTACACTACCTCATTGTAAAACAATGATCTCATTAGAGATAGGTTTTAATATAAAATTTGTAGAACTTAGAAATGGGGTGAATGAGGGAAGTAAGAGTGAGGAATCTAAGAATCAAAGATAACTGATGTTTTTAAATTAAATTTTCTATGTGTGTATCATTTTAAAAACTGTAGAAGGACAGTTTGTGAGTTTATTTAAAGCCCTGGGCTTAAATTTAAGACTATAATGGAATGATGGTCAAGACAAAAAGAAAAGCCATAGGAAATCAAATATTTTTGTGTGTTGTAGAGAAGGGAAAAAAGAAAAGTGTCTCAGGAGAAACTGGATGGGTGGGAGTATAGATCAGGTGTGTGAGAGCTGTTCAAGAAGAGAGCCAACTGTCCCTGAGATGTTTGGGAAAATGAGGAATTAGGTGTACCTTATATGGAAACAGAGGCATTTGGTGAAGGTAAAGAGGTAGATTGAAGCCCTGCTGGAGTGTGTCTGAAGGCATTAAATGTGATATGAGCATCAGAAGACAGTATACATAGACAACATTTTCAATGCAGCAAGTAAACAAATACTTGCTTACAAAATCCTATAAATAAGGTGAAGTAAATTGTGAGGTATCGAAAAGTAGAGAGACTAAGGAAGAGTTGTGGATTGTCTGAGGAGTGAGAAATTTTAAAATAGTTTATATGGTACCCTCAAGGAAGTGATTCAGAGGAATATGAAGGATTCCTGGCAATATGCAGGCTCTCTTTGGGTGTAGCAATTGTAAATTTCTATTGACCTCTATCTTTCTTGTGTACGATTTTCCACACAAATTTTCAGCTTCGTGAGTGTTGGTGTAGAGAAACTAATTGGTGAATTCATCTAGGAATGGTGTTTTTCCAAATCTTTCCTGAAGAGAGCCAGAAGAAATTAGAGTATTATAAGGGATTGATTGTTTTAATAAAGTGTGGAATAGTAACTGGATAAAGAGAAAAGTAAAGGCAGGTGGAAGAAGATAAGGGAAAAGCAAAGACTATTTAGGCCAAAAAAATGGAAATTAGAATTGATTCAAGATTTTGGAGGCATTGTAATTTCTAATATAATAAGATTAAGGGAATAACCAAGGTCCTGAGATAGAACAAAGAAAGGCCATTGAAGTTAAAGAAGTTTGGGAATGAGAAGAATATATTGTATGACTTGTCCATATAGATATAGATACAATGATAACTGTATTAAGGTAGAAATATGTTTGAGTTTTCAGTGAATAAAGGGCAGTGAGTTTCACAGAAAAAAGCCAACTGTAGGAAGAAAGAGTAAGCACTTTGATATAAACCTCAAAGGTTCAAGAAATTTTTCAAAGGAGAAAGGGAAAGGATTTTCTGAAAGTGGCAACCTGCAATAAAATGCAGTAAATCAACCTACCAACCCTGGAGGATAGGCATCCCTCAAAACAAAACAAAAAAACATAAACAAAAAACCTGCCTCTACTTGGTTATGCTATAGGCAAAACAAGATTTTTTATGTAGTCATCTTGAGTTAATGATATATCTTTTTATAATGTTCTTTATGATGTGCAGTACATTTTTCAAAAGTATAAACTGAGCTCTCTCTCCTAATTTCTCATTTCCACCACATGCTTCCCAAATACGAGAAGAAAACTGAAATGAGTTAGCTTGAGAATATTCGTTAAAAGCAAAAGCAAATCAATGGGACTTCCATTTCTGGACAAGATGAAGTAACTGGATTAGGATTAATTCACAGTCCTACCTGAAAATTTCATATATGAAATAATATATGTCATAATATGAAATAATAGTTTTTAAGACAGTGGATATCAATGAATGATTATGATCCTTGAAGAATGAAAATTACAAGATTAGCCCTACAATTGCCCAGTTAAGATAAATTTTCAGGCCACAGGGTAGGAAGCACAGAGAGCCCAGAGGACTCCCCGAGTTGAGAAGACATTGTCAAGAGGCTGGGGAGACCAAGGTGGCTAGAATTTGTAGGACAGAGTATGAAGGAGAAGAGACTGCACAGACAAAGAACCCCAGACATCTGCAGAGGGTCCTCCTCACATGTTCAACAGAGTAATGATGGCTGCATACATGCTAGGAAACTACTCGGGGAATGAATCACCCAAAGGATTCAGGAGTAGTGTTCAGTACTCACATAGGGTCTGGAAGAGGGACTGTTCCCACCAGCAACTAAACAACCTTGTAATTTATGGAGCATTAGACAGATAACTCTGGAGATCCTTTCCTCAGAATCAGAATCATTACCCTAGTCTTAATGCTCTCTGCTTCTGCTAACTAAACTTAAATATTTGAAAAGGCTAATCATTTCTAAGTAACATCACTGTATCCAAGAACAAAGATTGAGAATATTTACGGAAGTACAGAAATATAAAATTCACAATATCTGGTGTCTAATCAAAATTACCAGCCGTGAAAAGCAGGGAACAGAATGCAGAATGAGGTGACAAAATCAATCATTTGATACCCAGAACTTACATGGATGTTAGAATTAGCAAAGTTACTAAAATAGTTAATGTATTATATCTATTCAAGAGTTAAGTATAGAAGTGAAATATTTTAAAAAGACACAAACTGTATGTCTAGAGATGAAAACCACAGTGAGATAAAAATACAATAAATGAGATTAATGTGTTAACAGTGCACATTACAGAAAAAAGATTAGTAAATTTGAAGAGCTAGCAATAGAAACCACACAAAAGTAAATAGAGAATTTTGAATCTAAAAAAATGGTAAACACAATTTTTTCCAAATTTGATAAAAACTATATATCTACAGGTACAATAAATTCTAAGCATACACAAAGAAGTACACTGTACAAGACACATCATAATTATATTACTGTAAGCCAAGGATAAAGAAAAAATCTTAAAAGCATCTAGAGAAGAAAAAATACATTATGAACAGAAAAAAAGGGTATGGGTCAGGGTACCACAATATAGTCGTTGAAAAAAGACAAGTGAGAAAGCATTGGAGTAACAACGACTTTAAAGTACTGAAAGATAAAACATGTCAACCTAGAGTTTAGACTAAGGACAATATCTTACAAAACTGAAGGTGAAATAAAGACTTTTTTGATAAATGCAAAAGATAAGAGAATCCATTACCAGTGGACAGACCTATAATACAAGAAATGTTAAAGGAAATTCTTCAAATAGGAGGCAAATAGACAACAGTTTAAAAATATATCAGTGGAGTAAGCAGTTGAAACACATGTGGAAATATAATGCATATAATACAAAGACAAAGAGAAGGAAAAAGGGACCATACTATTCTAAGTATTCTTATACTTTATGTAAAGTATAACCAGAAAATATACTCATATTACATGTAAATATTGTAAATACACCAGTTAAAAGACAAAAATTGTCAGATTGAGTGGAAAGGTAAGAACCAATTACATGCTACTTGCAAGAAACAAACATTAAATATAAACACACAATCCAATTAAAAATGAAAGGATGGAAAAAGACCATGATTATACTAAGCCAAAGAATGCTGGGATGCCTATACAAATATTAAGCAAAATAGATTTCAGAGCAATCTATATTGCCAAGTTATGGCAGGCAGGATAATGCCCATCCCCTCCAAATAATGTTCATGACTTTATCCTAGAGTGTTGTGAAAATATTACCTTACATGATAAAAGGGACTTTGTAGATGTGATTAGGCTAAGGTCATTGAGATAGGGAGATCATCTTGGTTTAACCATATGCATCCAAACTAATCACATGGGTTTTTGAAAGCAGAGAACTTTATCTGGCTGTAGTCAAAAGGGAGACATGACTATGGAAGAATGACAAGAGAGATGAAATGTTGCTGACTTTGAAAATGGAGGAAAATGGTCACAAGTCTGGGAATGTGGGTTCTGTCTAGAAGTTGGATAAGACAAGGAAATTAATTTCAACTAGAGCCTCCAAAAAGGAATGGCCTTACCACCTTAATTTTAGTCCAAGGAGACCTGGGTCAGACTTCTAACCTACAGCCCAGATAATAAATTTTCATTGTTTTAAGACACTTAAGTTTTTTCATAATTTGTGACGGATGCTATAGATTGAGTGTCTCTGTTCCACCTCCCCAAATTCTTATGCTGAAACCCTAATCATCAATCAGATGGTATTAGGAGATGAGGCCCCTGAGAGTTGATTAAATCATGAATGTGGAATACTTATGAATCGGATTAGTGCCCTTATTAGAGGGTGCAAAGAGCTCCCTTATTACTTCTGCCAGTGAAGACACAGTGAGAAGATGGCCATCTATGAATCAGGAAGCAAGCCCTCACATCATTTCTCAGCACCTTGATTGTGGACTTCCCAGACTCCAGAAGTGTGAAAAATAAATTTCTATTGTTTATAAGCCATCCAGTATATGATATTCTCATATAGCAGTCTGAACTGAGTAAGACACAGGAGTAATAAAGAACTACAACAATGGGAAAAGCAGCTCATTTCACAATGCTAAAGGATCAAAACAATCAAGAATAATAATACTCCTACACATGAATGTATCTAATAACAGAGCTTCAAAATACATGAAGCAATAACTGATAGAACTACAAAGAGAAATTGCCATATGCAAAAATACAGCTATAAAATTCAATATTCCTCTCTTAAAAATTGATAGAACAATTAGACCAATATCAGGAAGGATATAGAAAATTTAAATAGTAGTTTCCATGTATTAACATTATAGAATATTTTCAACAAAATCAGAAAACACATTTTTTTTGCAAGTGTATGCAAAATATTTTCCAAAATAGACTATATTCTGGTCCATAAATCCCTCTCAGTAAGTGTAAAAGGATCTGAATCATTCAAAACATGTTATTTGACACCAATGGATTTAAATTAAAAATCAACAAAGGGAGGATCTTTCAAATGTTCCTAATATTGTAAATATAATAACACACTTTTAAATAGTACATAGATCAAATAAAAAAATCAAAAGGGATATTAGGATATATTTTGAACTGAATTAAAATGAAAACATAACAGAATTTGTGAAAGGAAAGCTGGAACAGTACATGGGGGGAAATTTATAGCACTAAACAGCAATATTATAAAATAAGATGTATCCTAATTACGTGATCTCACCTCTTCCTAAGAACTAAGAGAATGAGAGTCATTTCTAACTAAAAAGTGAAAGTGGTCGACCAAACAAGTTAACTGCCCTGGGCACAGAGCTGTGAATACATCTGTATCTCCTGCACTTACTAGAAATATATATAAAGAACACTATCGCTTAAAAATTCCTTAGTCAACATTTTCTCCCAGTGCTCTTGCTCTGTATGTGAGAGACTTGATACTGAATGAAAGTAAGTGGTTTAACCTCACTTACTTCTGACTGTAATTTTTCTCTGTTTGCCTAGGAATCATTTTCCAATCAATTCACCTTAAGTCCTATGTGGAAATTTATTCTCGTTGGTTCTGTACATTTTTCTTACATTTATCTGGCCAAATCCCAGCCATGATAAATCCAACTGTCCTTCCTCACCTACTATTACTGCTTCATGTTTGGCCACTTCAACATCCATGTTGACATAGTAGATGATCTATCCCTGGCCCCTTAAGTTCTTGAAATAAATTAACTAAAATTAGGGACCTTTCCCTATACTAAGGAAAGCATCCCCATATTGATATCCTACTTGTTATAATTAAAAATGGTGACACATTTAAAATCTACTACACGTTTAATCACCAAACTCTTTTATTCTTACTCATGTACTCAAGTATTCTAACTCTAACATTTTTTTCAATTTTTATCAAGACCTCCAATATACTTAAGACTGGTCACTCATGTCCTTACTTCCTCTTAACCCATTAGCGGCTCATGGTTCAGCACCATAATCCCTCCCCTGCAAATCTCTTAGCTTCCTCATGCCTTTATTCCCCTGCCATGATACTCACTTGGAAACATCCAGTCTGAATTAATTCTCAGCTTTAGCTTGATCTGCACCTCCATGGAAGATGACAAATAACACAACCACACTGACTTAGTCACTTAAAATGTGTAATACAAAGTCATCAATGGACATTCAATAGCACACAGCATTATACTCCATTTCCATATCAGATTTAATTTTTCAATAAGAGAGACAGCATTTTCACTCTTTCTTCTTTTGTCTAAATGCCAGCACCTGCCTCCCTCTTCAGACAATTAAATGTCCTTTTACTTCATATTTTCTCCTTTTAATTTTAGTAACAATTACTTTTATCATCTCCACTTTTGCCTTCTCCCTATCATAAACCAGCTCAAAACACTCAGTGGCTTTCTACTGAAATTAGAATAAAATGCAAACTGTTTACCATGCCTTACAGAACATTTTATGATCTAGTTTCAGTCTATCTTTTGACCTATTTCTCTTGATCTTTGCAACATTACTCGAGTTACATATGCACTGCTTTTGTTGTTAATGCTTTTTACTTTCTTTTGATTCATCCATTTTCAAAAGTTTCCTAGAATACCCCAAAAGTGTCCAATTCTCCTAATATCATCACGAACTTATGCTTTTAAAAATTTTGAATAGTTTCAATTCACTTGATTATTTTTTTATTAATTCTTAAATCTTTCCATCTTTGATCAGCATCTGCTTCTCTACACTCTTCATCTTTTTTTGACATGGCCATAGTAATCTTTCATAGTTTCTTTGCTTTCTGATTTAACAAGATGTTCCAGATGTTTCTAGTCAAAGGCATGGGATCATCCATTTATTCAGAGATGTCCATTTCCTTTTTAGCGGGAAAAAAAAATGGTCTTTAGAAATCATATCTGTGTGCTAAGAGTGCCTGTTGCTACTGGAGTGATAAATGTTTAGTTGTCTTTTCACAATGGCATTTTTTCTAACACTAAAACAAACCAAGCTCTTTCTACATCAAAACCTTCAGAGAAGGCGTAGCCAACAATGCGGCATGAGTAGGACAGTGGGAATCTTCTCCCAAAAACATATATATTTTTGAAAATACAACAAATACAACTAATCCTAAAAGAGAGACCAGAAGACACAGGACAACAGCTAGACTACATCCACACGTGCGAGAGCCCAGCGCCTGGTGAAAGGGGTAAGATACAACCACCAGCCCAGCGGGACCCGAGCACACCTCTCCCCAGCACCCGGTGGGAGGGAGAGGGAGCCCAGGACTGCTAAACACCCAGCCCAGCCACCCGCACCAGAGTGCAGACACAGTACATGCGTGGAGAGCTGGAAACTAGGGAAACAGGGCAGCAAGACCTCTGAGCAGGTTCTGAAGCTGATACCCCTGTGACAAAGAAAAGCGAGTGCTTTTTGAAAGTCTTAAAGGGGCAGGGACCTAACAGCTGGATGGAAACAACCCAGGTCACAACCCAGTGGCTGGAAATTGCAGGGAAAATGGGGTGCACTAACCCCCTGGGCAACAGCTCTGAGACCCCTCACGGAGGTAAACAGCCAAACAGCCCCAAGTCCATTACCCCTCTGGGCGCTGTGAAAGCAGAGAAGCAGCCTAAGTCAGGCGCTGCCCTCAGAGAGGGAGCTTCCTCCCTACCAGTCGGGAAAGACACAAAGACCCAGTCTACATGCAATTACCCAACACAAGCCACTATGGGTCGCAGTTGTCCCAGTAAAGAAAGGCCAGTAGCAAGTGAAAAGTTTGGCCTTCCCAGCTGACAGTCAATAGCACCCGTCAACATGAAAAGGCAAAAAAATATGATCCAGACAAGACTAACCCAGACAGCTTCGGCATCTGCTACATCTTCCCCTGAGAAGGAAACTACGGAGATAGATTTCACCAGTCTTCCTGAAAAAGAATTCAAAACAAAAGTCATAACCATGCTGATAGACTTGCAGGGAAATGTGCAAGAACTAAGGAAGGAGAATACAGAAATAAAACAAGCTCTGGAAGGACTTCAAAACAGAATGCACGAGATGCAAGAGACCATTAATGGACTAGAAAACAGAGAACAGGAATGCAGAGAAGCTGATGCAGAGAGAGATAAAAGGATCTCCAGGAATGAAAGAATTCTAAGAGAGCTGAGTGACTACTCGAAACGGAACAATATCCTCATTATAGGGGTACCAGAAGAAGAAGAAGAGAGAGAAAAAGGGATAGAAAGTGTCTTTGAAGAAATAACTGCCGAAAACTTCCCCAAACTAGGGGAAGAAATGGCCTTTCAGACCACAGAGGTACACAGAACTCCCATGACAAGGGATCCAAGGAGGGCAACACCAAGACACATAATAATTAAAATGGCAAAGACCAAAGACAAGGACAAACTATTAAACGCAGCCAGAGAGAAAAAAAAGGTTACCTGCAAAGGAAAACCCATCAGGCTATCATCAGACATCTCAACAGAAACCCTACAGGCCAGAAGAGAATGGCATGATATACTTAATGCAATGAAACAGAAGGGCCTTGAACCAAGACTACTGTATCCAGCACAAATATTGTTTAAATATGAAGGAGGGATTAAACAATTTCCAGACAAGTATAAGTTGAGAGAATTTGCTTCCCACAAACCACCTCTACAGGGCATCCTACAGGGACTGCTCTAGATGGGAGCACTCCTAAAAAGAGCACAGAACAAAACACCCAACATATGAAGAAGGGAGGAGGAGGAATAAGAAGGGAGAGAAATAAAGAATCATCAGACGTTGTTTATAATAGCTCAACAAGCGAGTTAAGTTAGACAGTAAGATAGTAAAGAAGCTAACCCTGAACCTTTGGTAACCACAAACTTAAAGCCTACAATGGCAATAAGTACATACCATTCAATAATCACCCTAAATGTAAATGGACTGAATGCACCAATCAAAAGACACAGAGTAATAGAATGGATAAAAAAGCAAGATCCATCCATATGCTGCCTAC
Organism: Manis javanica; assembly: GCF_040802235.1. Classification (NCBI taxonomy): domain Eukaryota; kingdom Metazoa; phylum Chordata; class Mammalia; order Pholidota; family Manidae; genus Manis; species Manis javanica. The sequence continues at coordinate 60,182,879 of NC_133159.1, forward strand.
AAGAGACTCACCTCAAATGCAAAGATATGCACAGACTTAAAGTCAAGGGATGGAAAAAGATATTTCATGCAAACACCAGAGAGAAGAAAGCAGGTGTTGCAATTCTGGTATCAGACAAAACAGACTTCAAAATAAAGAAAGTAACAAAAAACAAAGAAGGACATTACATAATGATAAAGGGCTCAGTCCAACAAGAGGATATAACCATTATAAATATATATGCACCCAATACAGGAGCACCAACATACCTGAAACAAATACTAACAGAACTAAAGGAGGAAATAGAATGCAATGCATTCTTTCTAGGAGACTTCAACACACTACTCCTCCAAAGGACAGATCCACCAGACAGAAAATAAGTAAGGACACAGAGGCACTGAACAACACACAAAAACAGATGGACCTAATAGACATCTACAGAACTCTGCATCCAAAAGCAACAGGATACACATTCTTCTCAAGTGCACATGGAACATTCTCCAGAATAGACCACATACTAGGCCACAAAAAGAGCCTCAGTAAATTCAAAAACATTGAAATCCTACCAACCAACTTTTCATACCACAAAGGTATAAACTAGAAATAAATCGTACAAAGAAAGCAAAAAGGCTCACAAACACATGGAGGCTTAACAAAATGCTCCTAAATAATCAATGGATCAATGACCAAATCAAAATGGAGATCCAGCAATATATGGAAACAAACAATAACAACAACACAAAGCCCCAACTACTGTGGGACACAGCAAAAGCAGTCTTAAGAGGAAAGTATATAGCAATCCAGGCATACTGAAAAAAGGAAGAACAATCCCAAATGAATGATCTAATGTCACAATTAACGAAATTGGAAAAAGAAGAACAAATGAGGCCTAAGGTGAGCAGAAGGAGGGATCAGAGAAGAAATAAATAAAATTGAGAAGAATAAAACAATAGCAAAAATCAATGAAACCAAGAGGTGGTTCTTCGAGAAAATAAACAAAATAGATAAGACTCTAGCAAGAGGAAAAGAGAGTCAAAACAAATCAATAGTATCAGAAATGAGAAAGGAAAAATCACAACGGACCCCACAGAAATACAAAGAATCATTAGAGAGTACTACGAAAACCTATATGGTAACAAGCTGGGAAACCTAGGAGAAATGGACAACCTAGAAAAATACAACCTTCCAAGACTGACCCAGAAAGAAACAGAAAATCTAAACAGACCAATTACCAGCAATGAAATTGAATTGGTAATAAAAAAATTACCAAAGAACAAAACCTCCAGGCCAGATGGATTCACCTCGAAATTTTATCAGACATACAGGGAAGACATAATGCCCATTCTCCTTAAAGTTTTCCAAAAAATAGAAGAGGAGGGGATACTCCCAAACTCATTCTATGAAGCTAACATCACCCTAATACCAAAACCAGGCAAAGATCCCAACAAAAAAGAAAACTACAGACCAATATCCCTGATGAACGTAGATGCAAAAATACTCAACAAAATATTAGCAAACCGAATTCAAAAATACATCAAAAGGATCGTACATCATGACCAAGTGGGATTCATCCCAGGGATGTACTCGAAAGTCCATCAACATTATCCACCACATCAACAAAAAGAAAGACAAAAACCACATGATCATCTCCATAGATGCTGAAAAAGCATTTGACAAAGTTCAACATCCATTCATGATAAAAACTCTCAGCAAAATGGGAATAGGGGGCAAGTACCTCAACATAATAAAGGCCATTTATGATAAACCCACAGCCAACATTATATTGAACAGCGAGAAGCTGAAAGCTTTTCCTCTGATATCGGGAACTAGACAGGGAAGCCCACTCTCCCCACTGTTATTTCACATAGTACTGGAGGTCCTAGCCACGGCAATCAGACAAAACCAAAAAATACAAGGTATCCAGATTGGTAAAGAAGAAGTTAAACTGTCACTATTTGCAGATGACACGATACTGTACATAAACCATAAAGACTCCACCCCAAAACTACTAGAACTGATATCGGAATACAGCAAAGTTGCAGGATACAAAATTAATCCACAGAAAACTGTGGCTTTCCTATACAATAACAATGAACCAACAGAAAGAGAAATTAGGAAAACAATTCCATTCACAATTGCATCAAAAAGAATAAAATACCTAGGAATAAACCTAACCAAAGAAGTGAAAGACTTATACTCTGAAAACTACAAGTCACTCTTAAGAGAAATTAAAGGGGTCACTAACAGAGGGAAACTGATCCCATGCTCGTGGCTAGGAATAATTAATATCATCAAAATGGCCATCCTGCCCAAAGCAATATACAGATTCGATGCAATCCCTATGAAACTACCAGCAACATTCTTCAATGAACTGGAACAAATAATTCAAAAATTCATATGGAAACACCAAAGACCCCGAATAGCCAAAGCAATCCTGAGAAAGAAGAATAAAGTAGGGGGGATCTCACTCCCCAACTTCAAGCTCTACTATAAAGCCATAGTAATCAAGACAATTTGGTACTGGCACAAGAACAGAGCCACAGACCAATGGAACAGACTAGAGAATCCAGACATTAACGCAGACATATATGGTCAATTAATATTTGATAAAGGAGCCATGGACATACAATGGCAAAATGACAGTCTCTTCAACAGATGGTGCTGGCAAAACTGGACAGCTACATGTAGGAGAATGAAACTGGACCATTGTCTAACCCCATATACAAAAGTAAACTCAAAATGGATCAAAGACCTGAATGTAAGTCATGAAACCATTAACTCTTGGAAAAAAACATAGGCAAAAACCTCTTAGACATAAACATGAGTGACTCTTCTTGAACATATCTCCCCGGGCATGGAAAACAACAGCAAAAATGAACAAGTGGGACTATATTAAGCTGAAAAGCTTCTCTACAGCGAAAGACACCATCAATAGAGCAAAAAGGAAGCCTACAGTATGGGAGAATATATTTGTAAATGACAGATCCGATAAAGGCTTGACATCCAGAATATATAAAGAGCTCACATGCTTCAACAAACAAAAAACAAATAACCCAACTAAAAAATGGGCAGAGGAACTGAACAGACAGTTCTCCAAAAAAGAAATACAGAGGGCCAACAGACACATGAAAAGATGCTCCACATCGCTAATTATCAAAGAAATGCAAATTAAAACTACAATGAAGTATCACCTCACACCAGTAAGGATGGCTGCCATCCAAAAGACAAACAACAACAAATGTTGGCGAGACTGTGGGGGAAGGGGATCCCTCCTACACTGCTGGTGGGAATGTAAATTAGTTCAACCATTGTGGAAAGCAGTATGGAGGTACATCAAAATGCTCAAAACAGCCTTGCCATTTGACCCAGGAATTCCACTCCTAGGAATTTACCCTAAGAACACAGTACTCAAGTTTGAGAAAGACAGATGCACCCCTCTGTTTATCGCAGCACTATTTTCAATAGCCAAGAATTGAAAGCAACCTAAGTGTCCATCAGTAGATGAATGGATATAGAAGATGTGGTACATATACACAATGGAGTATACTCAGCCATAAGAAGAAAACAGATCCTACTATTTGCAACAACATGGATGGAGCTAGAGGTTATTATGCTCAGTGAAATAAGACAAGCGGAGAAAGAGAAATACCAAATGATTTCACTCATCTGTGGAGTATAAGAACAAATGAAAAACTGAAGGAACAAAACAGCAGTGGAATAACAGAACCCAAGAATGGAGTAACAGATACCAAAGGGAAAGGGACTGGGGAGGATGGGTGGGTAGGGAGGGATAAGGGGGGAGAAGAAGAAAGGGAGTATTATGATTAGCATGCATAATGGAGGGGTGGGAGAAAGGGGAGGGATGTGCAATACAGAGAAGACAAGTAGTAATTCTACAACATTTTGCTATGCTGATGGACAGTGACTGTAATGGGGTTTGTGGGGGGGACTTGGTATAGTCGAGAGCCTAGTAAACATAATATTCTTCATGTAATTATAGATTAATGATAAAATAAAAAGAGAAAGAAAAGGGGGATTACTCTTTGATAGGATAAAACTAACTGCAAATCAATGATTAATGCATGCTTTACATATCCTTAATTTTGATCTTTCTAAGGGTGTCAGATGATCAGCTATGGAAGTACATTTTTCTGATAATATTCCTTTTCTTAAAAAAAAAAAGTGGGCAAAGGGTTTGTTTGTGTTTATACAGAGGATCAAAGCCTAATTTGGCTACACAGAGAATGAATTAAGATACGATATGAAGAAGAACTTCTAACATCAACATCCTCTGGAAGAGTCATTCCAGAAGATGAACATCAAAAAACTTCAACAAAGATCCTGTCGCTGCTGCAGTTGTAGCTGCATTCATCCCACTGGTTCCTGGACTTGCCATTGGAATGAAGAAGGAGATATCTAAGCTGGCCTGTGCATACAGTAAAACAACAAATTTGACTGGATCTATACTGTCGAAACTCACCCAAGAATTAGGAGAAGTGTAAGTTGCAGTGCTCCAAAACAGTGCTCCAAAATCGTGCGACTATAGACTATCTAATGTTAAAAGAACATATGGGATGTGAACAGTTCCCAGGAATGTGTTGTTTTAATTTGTCTGATTTTTTTCAAACTATTCAAATTCAGTTAGACAATATCCATCATATCATTGATAAGTTTTCACAAATGCCTAGGCTACCTAACTGGTTTTCTTGGTTTCACTGGATATGGCTGGTAATTGTAGGTCTGCTTTTGTTATGTAGCTGTATTCCTATTACATTAATGTATATGCACAATTTAATTAGTAGTTTAAAACCTATACATGCTTATGTTACTCTACAAGAAGATATGTCAAAGAAATAATCAATCTTCCCATGTTTTCTTCCAACTTCTACTTCTATAGCTTTTCTTCTTCCTTCCTAATTACAACCCTGTAGTAAAATTAATGCCTCATATCGAAAATTACCAAGTATCATAATTCTTCCAAGTGGTAAAGATACCTCACGACAAGTGCTGGGCATAGAAGCCACAGGGCATAAATCTGCAAAGAAGTAAAAAGCTAACCTTTTCAAACAATATTTCTTCTCTCTCACTTACCAACTTTACATTTCCCTGTATGGCCCTGGAAGATGACTGGTTAGCCAGAGATGGGTAAGATTCCTCAAGGGAGGAACAACCTAAGACAGGCACAGTCGCAGGGAGGCCATGAGGAGAGAAATTTGGGACCAACAGAGGAGAGGCTTAGAACCTCACCCCCCCTTGTTTTGAGAGAAATCTTCTGCATCCATGGATGTTTTGTTGCCCTTGTCTAGCTTGGATTAATACTTAGTCTACAGGCACACACCTGATCATCTACATTTGCCCTCTTACAGCACTAAATTATGTTTTCTACCTTTATCTTGCATCTACCTACCACTTCAGCAGTTTATTTAAAAAAATAAATAATAATAATAATAATAATAAGGGAGAAATGTGGGATTCACATATAAATCAAGTATAAAAATCAAATGACTAATTATATCTGACTTGATTGTTTATAGTTCATGATGCATGATCAAAACTGAAAGTTTCTGTGACATGACTGCCCTTGTACTGTTCACCATGTAAGAACTTATTTACTATGTAAGAATTTGTTCACCATGTAAGAACTTGTTTGTTATGCTTCAGAAGATTGGAGACTGTTGGGGTATAGGCTTGGGGTGGATTAATGATTGTGCATTGAGTCCCCTATACAGAATTTTCTTGTTGTTAACAACCATTTGATCAATAAATATGAGAGATGCCCTCTCAAAAAAAAAAAATGATTTCAAGGAGGAAACAGTATGAGAAACCCTGTTAGACTATTTTAGTAGTTCCAGCAAGAGGTAGGTGGAGCAATTCTTTCTCAACTCATTGTCCTCTAATTAGAATTCTTTAGGATGTGACCCAGACAATTCACCCTTAATGATATTCTTCTCATTGTTAGAAAGCGATGGGAATAGTTTACCATAGGGACAATTGCTTCTCATTGTACGGTGCATCTCTTTTAATATCTCATAACAGATCCTACAGTCATGTGACAAATACCTTGTTAGTGACAAAAACAATGTCTGATCACATGAATTCTCCTATCTCATCTGCTCTTGAATGTGCCTCAGTTTGTTTCACAGTGAGCTCTCATACTGTTCTCTGCGCTGTTGCATCCTTCACGGCTGTATTTAAAAAGAATATTTGAAAGGAATGTCCACAGATTTCATATCCAAAAAAGGCAAAAATTAAAATAGTAAGCAGGCACTGATAAAGTCAAGGATAGCAGCATATTTAACACTGATTGCAAAACCTACCCAGGAAACTGTGATCCATAGAGATGATTCTGAGGGCAGGAAAATGAGAACTGTGGTTTCACAGTATTATTGCTGGTGGTGAGAAGCTTCTTGATTATGCATGTGCAGTGCAATATATATGATTATTTTTTTCTATGGTCTACCAAATTCTTGCTTTAAAAAAATTATATTAAAATGCATTAAAATGTCAGGTCTCTAAATGAAATTTTAAACTGTTTTCCATAAAAGTGTTTCTTAACTTTTTTTTTCCCTATGCCTTTATCCACCATCTTATTTAGTGATTGTTCCCTCTCCATTTTTGCTTTAACTTTCTTTTTATAGTCCTACTTAGAAAGCCTTTCTTTATATATAAATGATGGGATATTATTTTCTTTGGGGCAATACATTCTCCAGGTCTTCTCTTCCTCAGCCTGCCCTTGGCCTTTATTCATTCATTCATTCATTCATTCATTCACTAATTTTGTTTCTATCTTGATTTTTAAAGCTTTGTCATTTAAGGTCAGAAATTTTCAGCCCTCATTGAAGGCATCATGTGATTAAGTCTCTGATCTACTGGCTTCTATATGCTATTAATATCTTATTAAACATGAAATAATTAGAAGGGAGTTTGCTTCAAAGTTCTGAAATCAAATTTATCTTCATATTCAGGTATATCATTTTTCTGTAATAAGGTGTTAATAGTAAAGTAACTAATATGTATTTATCTGGTAAATAGATTTAGACTAATGCCATAATTTAATGGGATTTTTTGCATTTTTGAAACATTTTTTAAAAAGGGAAACTTTAAAAGTTATCTCATTTTAATTTTACATGTAATCAAATGTCAAGAAGCATAATCTTTCAGGATAGTTTGATTTTCTTGTTTAAAGACAAAATGTGTTTTTAGCAAATTTCAATACACAAAGGACCATTTTATAAAAAATCTTGTGATAGCAAATGTGTAGGTGTTTCTTGGGTCTTAAAGCATAAATATCTCAAACTGTCCACTAGAACTTGAGTTCTGATTTTGTTTGATCACTCTTAGAAAATAAAAGGTCCTCCAAACCATTTTTGTCAAAAAAAGACTGTGAGGTTAGTAATCATTCTTTCTAGTCCATTATAAAGCCCCTAAACTTCATTTAAAATGAAAGCTTTTCTCCTCCTTTGGCTTGACTACCTATGGTTAGGAAAAAAAAAAAACGAGTGGCTTCTCTGTTACCTATGTGAACCAATTGGCATTAGTTTCCTCTGGATATGACAATGGTTTAAAGCTAACTCTCTCTCTCAGAGATGCTTGATGGGTTACTTAGGACATTCTCTTATCATGTGGCTCTATCATCTCTACTTCCCTTGAGACATGCAAATGGGTCTCCTCTTTCTGGCCATTCAACATTCCTTCATTTCCTAAGCATTTGGCAATACTAACCCAACCTCTTTCTACTGAGGTCCACTTGCCCCTCCATTTGTCCCTCTTTGCAGGATCCAAACCAACTCTGACCAAACTTCTTTTATGTGTAGTACAGGAAATATGCCCCTTTGATCTGCCATCAGTGGGAGTGGAGTTATTTTCAATTATACTCTGCTTTTCATTTAGCTGCCCAGCAGGCAGCTTCAGCTGCAGCCTTTTGCCCTTTCAAGTTCTCACCTATGAGTCTGACCCGCATCCACTGTGTCACTAGACCGCTGCGAATACAATCAGGCTTGCTGATGATCTCTTTGAAGCTACTCTCACTAAGATTAAGGTCAGAAGACAGCCATCCCATCCCACACTTCCTTAGGAGATGGGCTGCACAAAATAGTTCTTGTCAAAGAAATACTTTAATCCCAATTTACCTCTTGGCTTTTCCAACTTCTCTGAGTGGCTGGAGATGGTTGGTCAGATAACAGCAGTAAAACAGGTTCTTGCCCATCTCGGCAAGTGTGGTCATGAACCTCATCTTAAATATGGGTTTTATTTAGAAATAGAGACAGATGAAATGGAGTCGGAGAGACTGAGTTTACATATATTTGTGTGTGTCTACATGTGTGTGTAAACCATACAAGGCTGTTTTTGACATATGCACATTATGACATACCAAATAAAAGTATAGTAAATCACACATGAAAAAAATCCAACACTGCAGTGGTACTTTGTTTCCAGTGGTGTCTCCTAGTGCCTTCCAGCACCAATTGCAAACAAAGAAGTCTGAGTTGAGCTTGTTGGGAACATAGCAGGACACAAAACAGAGAATGGGTAAGTGGAGGGCACATGGAAGATAACAGCATACTTGGGTCTGAATTCCAAATCTTTGTCTTAGTGTAAAATAAAAGGAATATATTTAAATTATTTGAAGAAAATCACAGACTTCTTAGGGATTTTCTCTAAAATGGGATAATAGTATCTTTTAGAAGATTGTTGTGAAATTAAATAAAATAATATAAAAATTCTATAGAATGCAAAATAGAGCCGTTATGAATATTAGATAAAATTTTTTGCATGCCTTCATACATAGGATGGATTGGAGTATGTGCAAACTTGAGGCAGGAAAATCAGTTAGGAAGCCATTACAATAATTCACTTGTATAGTAAGTGATAAATAAACAGAGGTAGGGATTAGAGAGAAAGAAAATAGTTCATTCATTTATTGCCAGAACTGAAAACCGAATAGAGGCGAGAATGTTTCACATTTCTCACATAAACTGGTATTGCTGAAATGCTCACATTGTGTTTGAAACTATGTTGAGCTATAGCAAAGGGAATAAATAAGTATAGTCATTATCCCAGAGATTTCCCCCTGATACTCACCATTCCCAGATGAGTTTACTGCTTCTTGCTAGAAACTAGAATCTGGATCCGTAAGTGTCAACCTGAGATCTGGCCACAGGAATATGGCTGGTCAATCCTCAGGATAGGATGGAAGTATCTAGGAGTTCATACAGTCTGCAGTGGCCCTCAACCAATATCAAGGGCAGAACTGGTGGATAAAGAGCTTGTCCTTCTTACCCCTCCAGCAGGATACGGCAGAAGCATGTCCTGGGCAGTCCCCTTGCATTTCCAATGGGATTGGGTCCAGATTGCCATGGCAGTAACCTGCTCATTTAATGCAGCCAGTACTGGTTTCCTTCCCTCTCTTGTCTTGCTTCTTTATTCTCTTACTAAGGCTTTCTAAGATTACCTCTCAAGTAACCTGATTACTTGTACTCAAATCCTTATTGTGGAATGAATTTATGATAAGGAGGGCTGAGGGATGACTTACCATGATACTGACCTTAAAGAGTATTTATAATCTACTTGAGGAGTGAGTGTAACTTTTAGTTCCTTCTATTACATTTAGATGTTTACTAATCCCAGTAAATTTTAATCTCCTAGGGGCGAAACCTATGTAATACTCACCTATAGCTTCTCCAGCATGTAGCATATTGTGCTGCTCAGAATAATGCACAGTAAATATTTTTGTAAGGATGAGCCAAAAAGAATGAAACAGCTTCTTTAATACAAACTCCACTCCTGGTTTCTGCAGTAGACTGATAACGTTTGCAATCAACCATTTCTCCATGAGTTTTCTACCAGGTGCATAAACGTTACTCAGCTACTGGACTTCAGGTTTCTTTTGAATGCAGGCTATATGATTGTTTTTCACATGCAGCAACTCAGCAGAAAAAACATGCAACTGTCCAGGGTTAGGTTGATAGCAGATTCATCACAGTTCTTTTTCTGTGGCCTTTAGTGTATATTGACAAAACCATAAGTTAAATGTCAGACTTTCAAAGGTAAAGCAACACTGTTTCCTATTACTGACTAAACAATTGTTGTGTTAGGCATTTAATGATAGTTCACTCCACAGTGACAGGTTTACTGTTCTGGTGCATGCAGTTTCAGGAATACCTCCTGATTCCAACAGGAAAACAGGGCTTACTGTGTCTTGAATGAAGCTGGAAATCTCTTCTCAGTTGAGGACGCTAATGTGGAGATAAAACAGATTTAGAACCCAAAATTGGCAAAAAGTATTCCCTGCTGAGTTACTTGGTACTGTCTGCCATATGCAGCAATCTCTCAATTCATGTGTTCGTCTTGCTTGATTGAGAACTGGCTAACGAACTGGCAACAATCCATTTGGTTAATATACGAAGGAAGGAAACACCATCCATACAGGTATAGAACAGTAAAACAATCTTTAAAGATTGTTTTCCCTTCAGTAAAAAAAACTATGCTTGTATGTTAAGAAAAATATAAATTAAAATAGGAGGAAAAATAAAGTTGAATGTGACATGTGAGTTTTACTTGATAGGCTATAAAACATAGCAATTGTGAAAAATTATTTTTAATCACCTCACTACAAAGAAAGGACAGTCTTCATTTATAGGCTGTTTTATGGTTAGATGATGCTTTTTTAAAAGCTGGCAAATGTATAAATTGACAGTTTAACATTACAGTGGGTTGGAATGAGATTACTTTTCTGTCAGAGCAAATTTATAGAATTGGATGACCTCCATAATGTACATTGGACCAATCCTTATGATAGGCAAACCTGAGGATGTTTCAGGAACAGCAGGCCTCCACAAGCTGCCTTCCTGAAATGAAAAGAAGCACAGGGTAGCCCCCAGGCCAAGTGTTGAATGGCCCAGTGATAGTGTCTGACCTTTTATTTCTATAGTGTCATAAAAGTACTGTGCTCATCTGAAGTCAGGCCGGTGACCACACTCCCGTGGCCCCAGGCTGCAGTCATTAAGGAATCACTCAGACCTCTCTGCGACTGGCTCCCAGCTCGTGGGATTTTTCCCAGATTCTTTTCATAAGTGCAACTGGCTGAAAAGTGAATTTTCTCCTGCAGGCTGCATCCAAACAGAGCAAGTGGAGTGGAAAAGGAGAGAAATCACCCAGTTGTCTGTAAAAACTTGGAGTATATTATCAAAGCTTAAAACCATAATTGACTTCTCTTGTCTATACTTTCTTAAAAGCCTTAACCTATCATACTTAGGGCAAAAAGCTTTTATCCTGACAGAGGAACTCAGAAGAGGAAAAGTGTTATTCACAGAGGATGGGGAAAAAGACAAAATTCTTGTTTTTCTAAGAAACAGATTCTCCAGGAAGGAATAGATTCTTCATTTTAGAGCACTATAGCATCATCCTTCCAGCTCTCATTTGGAAGATGAAAAATTTGAGGCTGAAATTTTTGAATGTCCAATATTATATATGTCCAGTATTTTCCAGCTGGCAAATATTGAAATTTGATTATTAACATCTGCTTGTATAGGGAAATCTTTTCCAGAGAGTTTTTTATGTATACTTAATGAAAGGGAAGTTGGGAATTAAATATGGGTGGTACAGTCAGTTCTATTATATCATAGTCATAAAACATCATTATTTTTTACCAAAAAAGGATCTTGAAAAATTTTGTATTATAACGTTATCACTGAAATAAATCTGAAATATATATCCCAACATAATTAAGTGATTTCCTAGGTAATAAGAAAACCAGAGTTAGACTCCCCTGATACTCAAACAAGCTTTCTATCCTGTTCTGTCTGAACACAAAAAAGTAGTTGTGCATATAGAATGTAATCTTTCACTCAATTTGGCTGCAAGATGTAAGAAATTTTTAGGAAATCATGAATATCTTATTAAGAAGTGACTTGCCAATGGGTTTCAGCCCCGGCAAGTTCCCTATGGATTCAGTGAGACTGAAAAATGACAATGGAACGTTCTTGGGGTTAAAGGGTTTATAGCCAACTTTATTTCCACGGTGGCAGGTCTATCACTAGAATCCAATCCACTCAGAGCGAGTCTGCATGCAGCAAGCTGGTCCCTGCCTCTGGGCCTCTCTGCGCCTGCAGCCGTCTCACTCTCTGTCCTCCGGGCTGCCACCACTCCAGCCTTTGCTCTCCTGCAGCTGTGAAGCCCTGCAGCAGCCGTGCCACCGTGTTGCCCAGAGCACTGGACGGAGCTCTTTATAGAGTCAATAACAACGTACTGCCCATGCGTGTGTAGTGAGCAAGCCGACCAGGGTCAGGTGAGAATCTTGCCATAGGAACCTTCACTTTATCCACAGAGGTAGGGATGAATTTCAACTTAGAATCCATGTTTCTTGGGAATTGAGCTGGTTGTGATAAGGGATTATAAAGAATAATTGATATGATGGCAGGTATTCTATTAGTTTAGCCCTTTCTTTCCTCTCACCCTCTTCCCATCCTCTGCCTCTCCCTCTTCCTTCCTTCCTTCCTTCCTTCCTTCCTTCCTTCCTTCCTTCCTTCCTTCCTTCCTTCCTTCCTTCCTTCCTTCCTTCCTTCCTTCCTTCCTTCCTTCCTTCCTTCCTTCCTTCCTTCCTTCCTTCCTTCCTTCCTTCCTTCCTTCCTTCCTCTTTCCTCCCAATCCAGGGTGACTATTAAATATGCCAAAGTACAATGCTCCTTGTTGTGATTAGCATTTTTAAAGGTAGCTTTAAAAATCCAGAGAGGCAAAGCTCATACTTCATAGAGAAGGGGTAGCAGTGACAGCTTCGAACTGTGAGACAGGGCCTCGTAATTGAAATCACATGTTTCATCTCAGTTTCATCTGCATGGGCTACAGGCTATAATTAACATGAAGTGGCAAGACAAGAGCACATACAATAGAATCCTGGAGTACAATCAGGCCCCGAGAACTGAAACAAGCCTCTCTGTTACTCAGCTACACGAGACTGGGTCTGTGCGGCCGTGGAGAGATGACTGTGGAGTATGTAAAGAGCAGCTGTGTGTGGAGAATGACATGGGGGTACTAAAGTCAACATTAAATATAGCGTTAAATAAGATTTCATTTTATTTTGATATCTTTCACTTGTCTTTTCAAAGCTTGATGCCTACATTGTTTAGCAATCTGGCCTTTGCCAACTTAATTTCTCACAAACTTCTACCTTATAGACTACACACATGGATGTAACAGGAAACCCGTGTCAAAAAGAAAAAACAGTGAGGCAAAGTTAACCTTTGCTTCTGTGTGCTATTTCTTTTGTTTCATAGGCACAAATACTTCACACATGCACCTTCCCTTCAATAGCTTCCTATGTTTGGGGACTAATTTTTATTCTTTTAATATTCAACCCAACAGTCACCACTTCCTGGCATGCCCCCAGATTAAATTAGTTCCCTAACTTTATGGTGTTGCATTTATTCCACTGTATCATTATTATCTGCTTAAATCTAAACTATAAATTCTTGAGGTTTCTCCTGTTTCTCTGTTACTATGCAGCACAATAATCTGCCTCATGTAAAGGGATCTGTAGGTGCTTACCTAATAAATAAATGTCTCTCCCCCTTCTTCCATATAATATCTTTCTTCTGTGCCAAACATCTAATATGTATTCAGTTCACATAAGTTGTTTCTACATCAACATGTGAAAGGTTTCATATTTCCAATCAGTATTCATATTTTCACAATTAGAGTACTTTTAAAGTGTGGAAAGTCTCTAAAAAGAGGATAATGTTGGAATGGTGAGAGTTGGAATATTTTTGGAGGTGTGAATTTTCAAGCTCTTCATTTTCTTTATCTATCAAGCAGAGTATATTTCTATCCTTCTAATGAATTGTTATAATTACTGAATTCAGATTGAATGCCACTGTGTCCTCTCATAAGCAATTCCTCCTCAGAGGATGCCTGAGGTAATATGTAGATAATTACTTCTAGCTGGGTTGGTCTAATCACAGGAGTACCTTGGCCCCTACCTAGACTGGAGCTCTCAAATGCTACTTGCTCCTCAAGAGCCTTCTTCATTGCTTTAATGGGATGTGAACGGGATTCTCTCTCAGGACTGCTCTACCTTATGCTGTATCTTTAGGCTACATAATTGAATCTGCAAGGGGTGTGCATAGGTCTAAATCAAACCCTAAAGATTCAGGGAGTTTGTTTCTTATGTACTGTAATCTGTTGTTAGGCATTTTTCAGTGACATTTGAAATATCTCCTTAATATTCTTGCAGCATGTAGGGAAGCAGTTTCCTTGATAGAGTTCTTTCTTTAGCCATTGTGAAAATCGGTTCAGTTTAATTAAAAGATACCATTGGATGTGATGTCCACAAATTGGAAAAACTCCAGCTTTTCTTTCATATTATTGATAGGTAGATATTATTCATTTTTAAAAGATTCAAACTAATAAATAAAGGATTATAGAATTATATTATTATCAATTTTCAAACACTAATGAAAAAATGTACCTAAGCAATGCTTGGTACAGACTATCAACATAATGAAGATGTACACAGCCCAACATTATATAATGTCTGATTGAAGAACAATGATGAAGTATCAGATGCAAACAAGATCTGATCAAATCTAGAATTCTAATCACAAATAGAAAGAAAATACATGGGGAAATATATACTGAAGCTTAGAGAGATAGTAAAACCCAGGCTCTCTGAGGTTTTACTAGTAAGTAAAATATAAAGTAAACAATCTATTTCTCCAGAAATAACTTAAGGAAAAAAAATAAGATAGACAGGGAGCCTATAGATTACATCGTCCATTAAAAATAAAATGAAAGCCACCTATGTAGTTTTAGATTTTGCTATTAGCTACATGAAAATAACTTTTTAAAAGGTGAAATTAATTTTAACGTGTCTATTTATATATACATATACATATGGATACATGCACATGTATATGTATGTATACACACACATAAACATAAGAGACATACTGTGAGGTCTTAGTTTGCACAGGTGTAGGAGTTTGCTAGGGAGATCTGAAGTTTGGAGGGCAGTATGGCAGGCTGGAAACATCTCGGAAAAGTTGATGCTGCAGTCCATAGGTAGAATTTTTTCTTCTTCAGGGAAATTTGTTTTATGCTTAAAGCCTTTGCACTGTTTGGATAAGGCCTATGCAAATTATTAAGGAGAGCACAATCTCCTTTCTGTAAAGTCAGCTGACTGCATATTTTAATCACTTAAAAATGCCTGACAGCAACACTTCGATTTGTGCTCAAATAACAACACTACAGCCAATCCAGACTGACACATAAAACTAGCCATCTTACTCGGGAAACATTCATGGGGAAGTGGCCATTTAAGACTGAAAATTGGGTTATAGGAGTGCTCGTTGTTACCGGGTTGGTCATTGTGTATAAGTCCTTTCAGCAAACAGTGTTAGAAAATAGACATATTTTTTAAGATAAAATCCTTTGTATTTAAATTGATAACTCAAGTTCAGCGTTGTGATATTTCTATACAACCTTACAAACTTTGGTATAATTTTTATTTCTCTCTCTCATACTGGTATTCCCAATTATCAACCACATTATAATTTATAGCCCCATTATCATATCATTCATTTCCTTTCTCCCAGAATACACACTTAGGCTGTAAATCACTATGCCTACACTACCACAAAGAATATGATTACTGAGTGAATCACTCATTACAAAGTTGGTGAAAGTAGTCATTCCTTACTTTACTCCCCCTCAAGAAGAAAAACTGACAGCTATTCAAGAACAAGACACCACCGAGAGAATCCTAGAACATGGGAGTGGGGCTCAAACACTTCCCTGCATCACAAAGACTAAGACAGGCTTCATTAGAAGGGTAAGAGAAGCAGCTACACATTGACCACATTGCCCCTCTCCCAGGCCAGTGATGCAACATGCAGAGAGGTCTTCCCTGAGCCTCCAGTTCTTCCAGTGGGAAAAGATAACCCGGGCGCACAAAAAGACTCCCCAGCATTGTGGGCCACATGCAGAGGCCCCTACTCTGATCTTGCATCATGAAGATTGCCAGGGAATTTTGGGGGTTCAACCCCTGGGAATCTGACTGCAATGGAGAAGAAGGGAGGGGTTTTTAACAAACAGCACAAAGATCTTGGAAGACTATGTTTGTACCTGCAGTGCCCAAGTAGTGATCCCAAGCAGCAGTTTTGCTCATGTGTAGAATGAAGTCAGGGATGCACTGTGACCAGGAAAATCAGCACAGGGCATATCTGCTGATTTGGATCTTCAAATGAAGAGTTTTGCCAGCTTTGAAGTGTGGTTTACCAATGTCCAGGCCAGGGGAGTCACAGCCACACCTGCTGTGGAGAGGGTCTTCTGGCTCTATCTGACCAAAAGAGCTGGTGACAACTCCTGGAAGTTGTGTGGACCAGCAGTGCTCCAGCTGAGAGGTGGGTAGACAGAAGTGGTCACCCCCAGAGTAAAGCAAGTACCAGGTGTGGAGGGTTTTTGTTGCTGTGCACAGGCAGGAGATTTATTCGTAGCCATTGCTGAGGGAGGCTCCCAACCTCTGCCAACCAGAAAGACTGGGAAATTGAGAATATCTTGCAGCTACCCCTCCCCATCCTGCCTAGGCAAGGGAGCTGAGACACAACCCCTCCCATTGTGGAGAGTATCTTCTGGCTCCATCTCATCAGAAAAACTGATGACAGCTCCTGGTTCAGCAGTGCTCAAGCCCAGAGAAGGGCAGGCAGAACCTATAGCTTGCAGAGCAAACCCAGTGGCCCTAATCAGCCATAATACTTGGGGTATAGGTCATTTTTACTTAAGAAAACAAAGAGCTTTAGCTGCTTTTGAGCTACTCCTCCTATTGCGCCCAGGCAAGGAATCTCATTCATAGACTTACTTATCGGTGAATACAGCCTTTAGTCTGTCCAACTTTTGAACCTACCTGGAGGATATTGGAAGCTTCATAGCCCATTCAACAGCCCTGCATGCAGAAGGACTTGAACACACAGCCCAGCCTGTGGCTTTGCCATCTGCAGAGCAAAACTAACGGACTCATGTGGCCGGGGAATTCAGTGTATACTCTGGCCTGATTCAGGTCTCCAGTCAATGACTTGCACAGGTTCTGGGTCCTGTCCTGCTGTCCTGACAGGGCAAGGAAGTTAATTCATAGTCCCATATAATTCATAGAGTGCCCAGTTCTGACTGCCTAGTAAGAATGACTATGGAATCAGGCAACCATGAAGACCATCATACAGCCTCACTTGGGTAGGGAACCAAGCCAGCAGTCGTGTCCGACTGTTCTCAGCCAGAGGCACACCTCCCTACTCCCATTCTCAGGGCTCAAACAGTTGCCTTGTCTCAAAATAGGTCCTAATAGCAAGTCCTACCTGCCCAAGAACATTACCAGCAGACACATTCAGAAAGCTGATTGGTGAACAACAGTTTCTGCCAAAGCAACCTGTGACATTTGGAAGAGTAACACAATTATGCAAATGTACAGATACCAATGTAAGGAAGCAAGGATTATGAAAAACCAGGTAAATACAACACCAGCAAGGAAAACTAATAAAGCTCCAATAGCTGACTCCAAAGAAATGGAGACCTATAAACTGTCATACAAAAGTACAGAATAATCTTAAGGAAGTTTAGTGAACTAGAAAACACACCTAAATGAAATTAGAAAAATAATGCATGAACAAAATGAGAATTTATACAAGGAAACAGCAACCATAAAAAAGAAAAAAACACAAAACCAAATTCTAAGAGTGGAAAATACAATAACTGACTGAAGAATTCAATAGAGTTTCAAAAGTAGGTTTGATCATGCCGAAGGAATAATCAGCAACATAGAGGATAGGACATCAGAAATTACCCAGTGAGAGGAGCAAAAAGAAAAAAGAATGAAAAAGGGTGGAGAAAGCCTACAGGAATTATGGGACCCAGTGAAAAAATAACAGTACTTGCATTATGGGGACTCTAGAAAGAGAAGAGAAAGAGAAAGGGACAGAAAGTATATTTAAAGCAGTAATGACTAAATAGTTCCCAAACATGAGGAGAGAAATGGACATCCAGATGCATAAGGCTCAAAAAACTCCAAATAGTTTGATCCAGAATAGGGCTTCACTGAGATGCAATATAATTGAATTATTAAAAGTCAAAGACAAAGAGTTTTAAGAGCAGCAAGAGGAAAGAAAGAATTTACATACAAGATAATCCCCATAAGACAAAGAGCAGATTTATCAAAAGAAACTTTTCAGGCCAGAAGAGAATGGGATGACATACTCAAAATACTGAAAGAAAATAATTGTTAACCAAGAATTCTATACCAAGCAACACTGCCCATTAGAAACAAAGTAGGGTAAAGACTTTCCTGAATAAACTAAAGTCCAGGGAGTTCCTTACCACCAGACCTATGTACAAGAATTGCTAAAGGGAGTTCTTTGAATGTGAGTAGATGAACATTAACTAGTATCACAAAAACATAAAAAGGTATCATATATCTCACTGGTAATGGTTAATATATAGTCATGGTTTCTGCCATATGATAATAGTGGTGCATAACTGACTTACAATCCTAGCTTGAAAGTGAAAAAAAAAGACAAACTAATAACTATAACTACAGTCATTTGTTATTAGTTATACAATATAAAAAAGTGTAACAGCAATAACCTAAAATGTGAGAGGAGAGGAAGCAAAAGTGTGATGTTTCCAAATTCTGTTGAAGTTACCAGTTTAAAATAGGGTGTTATACATTCAAGTTATTTTATGTAAGCCCTGTGGTAACCACAAGGGAAAATCCTGTAGTAAAATAGTACTACCATGGGATCTAGTAATTCCACTTTTGGGAATGTATCCAAAGGAAATGAAAACACTAATTTGAAAAAATGTCTATACCCCAATGTTCATAGCAGCATTATTTACAATTAGCCAAAACATGGAAATAACCTAAGTGTTCATCACTGGATGAGTAAATAAAGAAGTTAGGGTATATAGATACAATGAAATAGTGTTCAGCCATAAGAAGATGAGGAAATCCTACCATTATGACACCATGGGTAGATCATGAAGGCATTATGTTAAGTAAGTCAGACAGAGAAAGACAAATTCTGTATTTCTTTTATATGTGGAATTTATTTCTTAAGGTAGAAGTTAGATGACTGATTTTAGATTTTTGTTCTTTATAATACATATATATTCAAATGGCATGAAGTTCTCACTAAGCACTGCTTTTGCTGCACCCAGTAACCATTGATGTTATAATTCCATTTGCATTTTATTCAAAATATTTCAGAATTTCTCTTAAAATTTCTCCTTTGAACGAAGTGTATATAAATGTGTTAGTCTCCAGGCATTTTAGCATCTTCCAGCTATCTTTCATTGATTTCTAGTTCAATTCCGTTTTAGTCTGAGAGCAGATATTGTATGACTTCTATTCTTTTAAATTTGTTAAAGTGTGCTTTATGGCCCAGAATGTGGTATATCCGGGTGAATGTTCCGTGTGAGCTAGAGGAGAATGTGTATTCTGCTGTTGGATGAAGTAGTCCACAGATGTCTACTTTATACAGTTGATTGACGGTAGTGTTGAGTTCCACTACATCCTTAACAATTTTCTGCTTTATAGATCTCCCATTACTGTTAAAATGGTGTTGAGTTCTCCAGCTATAATAGTGGATTTATCTATTTATCCTTGTAGTTCTATCAGTTTTTGCCTCACACATTTTGTTACTCTATTATTAGACAAATACACATCGAGTATTATTATGTCTTCTGGAAGTATTGAGCCCTTTATAATTATGTATCATACCTCATTATCCCTGATAACTTCCCTTGCCTTAAAGTCTGCTCTGTCTCAAATAAATGTATCTGCCATATTACATATCTATACTGTAATTAATAGTTCTGCTTCCTTTTGATTAGTATTAACATGATATCTCCTTATCCATTTATTTACTTTGAATTTATATATGTTTCTGTATTTCAAATGGGTTCCTTTTAGGCAACATACACTTGGGTCTTGTTTTTTGATCTACCCTCACCATCTCTGTCTTCTAATTTGTATATTTGACTTCAAACTTGTGTATTTAAAATGTTTAAAGTGATTATATATATATGGGTTAATATCTACCACATTTATTATAGTTTCTGTTTGTTATCCCTGCTCTTTTATATTAATTTTTGTCACAGTTTTTTTGACTTTCATGGTTTCAACTGATTATTTTACATGATTCAATTTTCTCTTTTTTAGCATATCTATTATACTTTTTTTTGGTGTTTTGTTTTTAGTTTTTGTTTTTATCTTTTAGTTTTTTTAGTGGTTGCCTTAGAATTTGCAATATACATCACAGCCAATCTAAGTCCACTATACCACTTCATAGGTATTTTAAGTACCTTATAATGACTAAATATTCCAAATTCCCTCTCCCATCTCTTGTATTATAACGATTATTAATTTTACTTATACAAAATTGAGCATAAGCATATATAATGCATTTATACAATCATTCATAATTAAATATGTTGTTGCTATTATTGTGAACAAACTAACCTGTTATCTCAATTAAGAATAAGAAATAAAGAAGTTTTGATGTTATCTTCACATTTGTTCTCCTATACCGTTCCTTATTTTATATAGTTCTACATGCTGTCCTATATCATTTTCCTTTTCTCTGAGGTACTTCTTTTTTTTTTTTGAGAGGGCATCTCTCATATTTATTGATCAACTGGTTGTTAACAACAATAAAATTCTGTATAGGGGGGTCAATGCTCAATGCACAATCATTAATCCATCTCAAGCCTAATTCTCATCAGTCTCCAATCTTCTGAAGCATAACGAACAAGTTCTTACATGGTGAACGAATCCTTACATAGTGAATAAATTCTTACATGGTGAACAGTACAAGGGCATTCATCACAGAAACTTTCGGTTTTGATCACGCATTATGAATTATAAACAATCAGGTCAGATATGAATATTCATTTGATTTTTATACTTGATTTATATGTGGATCCCACATTTCTCCCTTTATTATTATTATTATTTTTATTTTTAATAAAATACTGAAGTGGTAGGTAGATGCAAGATAAAGGTAGAAAACATAGTTTAGTGTTGTAAGAGAGCAATTGTAGATGATCAGGTGTGTGCCTGTAGACTATGTGTTAATCCAAGCTAGACAAGGGCCTTAAAACATCCACAGATGCAGATTTCTCTCAGAACAGGGGGGGTGAGGTTCTAAGCCTCACCACTGTTGATCCCCACTATCTCACCTGATGGCCCCCCTGTGACTGTGCCTGTCTTAGGTTGTTCCTCCCTTGAGGAATCTTACCCGTCTTTGGCTAACCAGTCATCTTCCGGGGCCATACAGGGAGATGTAAAGTTGGTAAGTGAGAGAGAAGCCATATTGTTTGAGAAGGTTAGCTTTTTACTTCTTTGCAGATTTATGCCCTGAGCTTCTATGCCCAGCACTTGTCACTGAGGTACTTCTTTTAACATTTCTGCCAAAATAAGTCTCCTGGCAAAATAGTCCCACAGTTTTTTTTTTTTTCTGAGAAAATATTTTTCCTTCACTTTGTAGGATAATTTTTCAGAGTACAGAATTCAAGCTTGGTGGATATTTTTCTTTTTTCTCATAAATATTATACTTTTCTTTATTGCATGGTTTCTGAGAGAAATCTGATGCAATTTTTCACTTTGATTTTCTACAGATAAAGTAATGTAGTGATAAGGTATGGAGACAGAGGAAGCATTCTGTCATCCTGTGAACACATCTTAGTCTTTTGGTGGACCTTTGCCCCTGGCTTATTAACGGCACCCTGCTTCTCAATGCCCCAAGCCATTTATGTTGAGCAGGAAAGCCAGCTAGGGCTGGAGTTGATTATTTTCCTTCTCCCAGGTAGATAGATTCTGATAATACCCCAGGAAGTTAAGCTCTGGTAAAATAATTTCTCCTAAGGACAGGAGAAATTGTTAAGAATAAGAGGATGTGCTGGTGTATTTCAAAATGGTTTCTTTTCTCCTCCTGCTAGAAGAATAAGGGGATTTTTCTGATATTCACTGTGAGGACCTGGTAGATGTTCAGAAAATAAATATCACAAAAGTGTGAGGGACCCATATGACTGCATTTTATGCAGATTTCTACTCTCAGATTTGAGGCTCTAGCTATTCATCCGTTACAGTTCAGGCTTTGTACCCCAGTGCTCATTCCAATGGAGGTTTATGTTCCAATAAATTTTGATCCTCTGTGTTCAACTGTCCAATTTTTAGGGCAATGGTTTGCCTTATGATTTAATTTCTCTGATGATCCAAGAAAAGATGTTGATTTTTCCATTTGTTCTACTTTTTACTTGTTAGATGGAGTGGTGACTTCTTATCTGACAGTATGTGGGACCAGAAACCAGAAGTTCTCTGAAACCACTTTGTTATAGTCATTTGAAAAAATTACTCTGTTATATAGTTATGTCCGTGCAACAAACAGACTCTAAGGTGGCCTTGGTGATCTGGATTCCTGGTATTTAAGATTTCATTTGATTTCCAACTCTTTACTGTAGGCTAGACCAGTGAGTTGCTCTTTGGTATAGAATGTGACAAAGGTGACATGTGTATATGTTTAGGTATCCGTGATGTTGTTACCTTCCTCAACTGAGCCTCAGAAGAGACCACAGTCCAAGTGGATATCTAGATTACAGCTTTGCGAGATTCTGAAGCAAAAGATTCCAAGAATCATCATCCATAGAAGCTATGAGATAATACATAGTTGTTTAAGTCTCCAAGTTTGTGGTGATGTTTTTAAACTGCAATGACTAATTACTATAGCTATGAACTCAGTGGAAGATTATATAAATTATTTAATTTAATTTGAATTTCAATTTTTAGGGTGTGAACTTACTTTTGTTATTAAATAAAATCCAGCCTTCCTTGCTGATAGAATAACATGACTATAGTAATCATGTTCACCCATATCCTTGGTAAACTTCACTGAGCAAAATCTTTTATGATTAAATTCTATCTTGGCTTACTACAGCCCATAATACAAGAAAAAATTCAACATTTTAACAACAAAGAATTACAGTATCTTCTACATATAAGCAGCATAAGTATTCTTTATTTTAAAGGTGGAAAAAAAATTGGTTAAGAAAAATTCTGAGACTAAGAAAAAATTTCCCACCACAGTATTCCAGTTTGGGAAGGATCCAAAATTGTTTCTTAGTTAAAGTCCCTGAATGATCATAATACCTTGCCCTTAATTCTGTCTATAACTTCTAGTTGTAGCTTTGAATAAGTCATTTAAATTCTCAATTTTGTAATCTATAAAATATGGCTATGTAGATGCTAAGACTTCTATTAGCTATAAACTGTCATGATTCTCTGAAATGACATCATTTTTAGAACAAGTGAGAGGAACCACTGGGATGTAACCATGCCCACTGCCTCACCCCCAATCAATGTTGCATCAACCATCCAAAAATATTTTGACCCATATGCATCTTATCTTCATATTTTTCTTAATAGGTATACCACTCATGTAATATGTAGAATGATTAGAATTTATAGTTTCTTGGAAGAAAGAAAGTATAGGCTAAATAAGATAACCGCTATAATTATTGATTTTTACTAATTTTATAATATTAACAGGTTTTGTTTCTCAGTTGTGGATTCTGAGTTAAAAGAATTTAGTACTCTTTCTTTCTATTAAATAAAAAAAATTTGTGAACTATACTATTGAGTAAATTTGAAGTGATTCAGCCAAAGAGACAGTAAAAACACTGCTTTTTTATCTCTTTTCCAGTGAATTATTACTGCCACTGAAAGATATGTTATTTGAACTTTTATACAGAAATACTCTAAACCAATCCTTCACAATTCAGAAATCACATACAAGCATATCTATGAAGGACTCTTGAAAGGGTAGGACTCATTCAACTTTCCTTATAAGAAAACTTACCAGTTCTGTATACACTACCACAGTAGTCTGAAATAGTCTCCTGAAACAAACAGACAAAAAAAAAAAAGGCCTTCAAAGGCTGATGCTTCACATGCTTATTTGAGCAGCATCAAAGAAAATGATAATACTGTAGCATTTTATAGTGTGAAATGTACAAAGTTGGCTAGAGACAGCATGTATTGTCATCAGTTAACGTGAAATGTTTGCTGCCAGGGTGAGGCAACCAGGAGTGAACCATGAAATGATAGCATTCACCCTGAAATGTCAGCAAGGCATAGAAATGGTGAGTAGTAAGCAACTTTTCCTGAGCATGACCAAAGAACTTACTAGAACAGCAAAAGAACTTATTTAATATTTATATTGTGTTAAGAGAGGGACAATTATGCCTTTGCATAATATGACTTCAGGAGACAGTCTGGGTTTAGTATGGAAATGCTATTTTGATGTGTCACTATATGTAGCCCTTTTCCTTTCCAGCTGGCTGGCCTTACTGCCTGTCTTCTTTCCTTTACATTCAACCCAAAACTCACCAGGAAACTGTTCTTAATTAACTGTCCATTTATGTTTGTTCGTTTGTTTCACAGTTTCATGGACTTTAGACTACTGGCATTGAAACAGACTTTAGAAATTATTTAGTTCAGCCCCATTTGCCCCCTTATCTCACTTAAATTACCATGTGTGTGTATGTGCATGTGTGTGCAAGGGCATGCACACATGGATGTGTGTTTCTGGTGCTTATGTGTTACCACAGTCTTTTAATCAACAAGTTGTGTTTGACATCAGCTGGGAAAATACTCACTTAATGACATTTTTTGCATCCTTGGATGTTCGAGAAAACCTTACAAGGCAAAATAATTTTAAGAATTAATGATGAATTCTGTATTTTCTGTTCAGCTCATGTTAGATCACTCCATCCTGGAATTACTGAGGTGAATTCTACAAAATGCCAGTCATCAAACCTCCTGCAATCATTTTTTTAAATGACAAGTTGCATAGAAATCTCAAAAGAATGAGACACCTGGGATAAAGCCTTAGAAAAATAAACTGTTTATATTGCCTCCAATATTCTAACAATTTAAAGTATACCATCTAATTAGATATTGTCTAATTTATAGTTAATGCTTGAAGAACAACTTTTTTCTTTTCTAAGCCTAAATATTTACCTCTTGTCCATGAGACATAGTTCAAGAACTGGAAAACTGGGGATGTGGCATGACCAATAGCCCCAACAGCCTTGGTTCTTTTTGGGTGATGTAGTAAGGTAAATATAGGTTATCTTCAGAAAAAAATGCTTCATGGCAGGTACTGTTTATTAGATATGAGAAAGGTGATCTTGAGGGGAAAAGCTTGCCTAAGAAATAAAATTAGTGGCAGAATGGGAACTTGGCAAAATATCTCAATGATTGCATGATTTGACTGTTCTACACATTCTACTCTTCTCTCCTCTCCCTTTGTACTAAGAATGATCAGCTCTAATTAGTTTAATTAGAAAAACATTTATTAAAGGATCTCACTCAGCATTTTTTAAAGGACTGAAGAAAAATACTACAGAAGCATTTCCAGTGTTGATTAACAGAATCATAATCCCGAACAGGCCTGACAAAGTTGCCTCCACCTCTTGGAAGCACTCACACCCGGAAAGCACAACAGCTGCCAGTTTCAGAACCATTCCACTTCTGCCATATCCAGCAAACAGCTGCATCGAGAGGCTATTCTAGAATACCACTACCTCTATCACATTACACACTATCAGAATGAATGTCTCATTCTGCACTTTCCCCAGGTAATTTAACTCCAAATTGAAGCTTCATGAAGGTGTATCTTATTAGCAGAGGCCGTAGCATGAGTCTGCACTATTTGGTGCAATGTTGGCTGGGCAATATAGTTGTGAGGTTTAGTGCGATTAGTTTCACTGTGCATGAACCAGCAAAAAGTGGAGAAAGCTTGTACAAATGTGGAGAGCCTCCACTGAAACCTGTTGATACTGTCCAAATACTTATTCAGTGCCTAATATGTATCAATTTTCTAGTGCAAAGATTTGCACCTGGAAATCAAACAAATGAAAGGCATTAATTACCTCTATTTACAATTTTGGGCAGGTGCTGTGTAGGTGTCTGGGGACAGAGAAACACAGTAGGTGTGCCTCAGATCCTATAATGCTGCACTGAGTTACAAGCTCACATCCCAGTTTAAATCATGATCTCTTTTGAGAAAGAGATTACTTAAATGTATGACAAATCTCTTTTGCCTATCACCTTTCTATATGCAATGTGTGTGGTGTGTGTGTGTGTGTGTGTGTTTATTTACACCACCATATTGTAAGATTAGTTCATTGTCCATATTGCTTATTGGGAATATTAGAAAAATTAATTCTAGGTTGATAGTTATATATGTGAATAACATATAGTATAAACAAGTGTCCATTCTCAAGCACAGTTTTCTTTTATTTTCATGTAGAAAACTGAAGTTAGTTGTTAAATATCAGCATAATATTTTCTATATGGTTTAATTGTTTTTTATTGACTAATCAACCATAATCAGTATGATAACAATTACAAATAAAAATACGTTTTGGATTTGCACATGACTCATCAAAATTAGTTCTCAAAATAAGTTCTGAAATACATAAAAAAGCATTATTATTATTACATAGACTGTAAAGGAATTAAGGCCAACAGAGGGTATCCGGGCAGAAAAGAGTCTGAGCAGCTGTCCTGGGTTGCTCAAATCCTGTGCACCCATGAAAGGTCTTCAGCACAGGCCCTTGGGATATTCTGCCTAATAAGAATGCTTTTATATGCCCGGGGCCTTGGGCACTCTGCTCTATCACTTTTCCTAGCAGTGTGATTTATAGTGAAGGCTGGTTTTTGCTTGGGAGAGTAAAAGAAGGCTGGAATCTAAGTAACTGAGGTCAGTCACATGGGCTGATCTCCAATAATAGTCCCTGTACAACAAGGCTTGAGTGAGCTTCTCTAGTTGATGCTTTACACATACTGTCACACATCATTGCTGGGAGAATTAAGTACATCTTCATGCAATTCCACTGGAGGGTCACCTGGAAATTTGTACCTGATTCCTCCTGGACTTTGCCCTATGTGCCTTTCTCCTTTGCTGATTTTTAACCTCTCTCTTTCTGCTGTAACAAACCATAACCATGAATATAAGAGCTTCTGAGTCCTAGCTTATCAGCCTGAGGGTGACCTTAGGAACCTTTGACACAGGAAGATATACTGAATATCACACAGCTTTCCAGGATAAATCCTGGGATTTTTGATGAAAAAAAGTAATACATTTTTTTTTAGAGTATATGACTTATACACATGACAATGCATAATTTTTCAGAGCTGCAAGAATATTTACCTTCTCTTTGGTGAAAATCATGTTGCAAGTAAGGGTGATTTGCCTTCCAGCATTCATCAATATTATCTTACTGTGTTGGAATATTCATTGCTCATGAAAAATAAGGTGCAGCTATGTTCTATAAATGAGATATTATGGACAAAGTGGATTTTTTTAATGAGCTTTTAACTTCTTTTTTTAAAGGTGAGGAAGTACTGCATTCTCTGTGTCTTTCTGTTATTATTAGGAAATATCCAATGGAGAAAATATTGATCTTTCCTTTCTGTTGTCTCAGTAGGCAACCCTTCCTCTGGCTTAGTTTGCAATAATGTTTAAGCCTCCTGGTGAGGAAATGTCATTAGCTTGGCATCCTATAGGTACAAGGGTTCCATCGGGACCATCACTTCATTCTTCTATTATCCTAGTTGAATTATTTTCTCTTATACTGGACTTAAGACATCAATTGGTATTGTGATGATTTGCACTTACCTAACTTTATTTGTTCTTATTATCAAGTAGTCTCTATGATGATCAAAATCCCTGTAGTTGCTAAGGTTTAAAAGAACTTGTTAACTTTGAAGTCATATTCAGTATACATACCTTTTTTGTTTTGTCTTGTTCACTGCCTGAAACTGATTATATATATATATATATATATATATATATATATATATATATATATATGAAACATAAAAATTCATATATATGAATCTGTGAGAAATTAACAAATAGTCAATATATATTCATATATTTGAAGGACACAATACTACATTATCTTAACTAGTGGAATTAGTTCTTATTCAACTACTGGAAATGATTACATATTTAGAAAACAACTTACTCTACTTCCAAACATAATTTCATATAATAAAATTGAAAAAACATAGTTGAGAGTTTTTAAGGTTTTACTTTACTTTTGACTTGAAAATACTGTATACTATTTAATAAATATGAATCTTTGAAGAAATTTCAATATTGGCAATCCACAAGAGGAAAGGAGAAAAAAAATTCAATAGTAAAGTTCAGTAGGATATAAACCCTGCAGGCCTAATGATAGTTACATTCCCTCTGGCTTATGCTTATTTCTGGGGAAGGAATACAGGCTACACACTGAAATGGACCTGATGATTTTCCATAGCTGGCCAACAAGCTGTTACATTTGAACCATTTATAATATTTATATGTTACTCAGGTTTACTTTGAAAGATTTTTTCCAGTCTACTTTGATTTATGGATTTCTTTTTATGTACAGGTTTCTCTACATGTTTTATTTGTTTATTCTGGTTTTCTTATCTTTTTTTAGAGACTTGAAAAATAAAAAACTGTCACAATATGGTATTTAGTTCTGATTTTGACTATAGGGCATATGTATTATTTAAGTAGTAGACTAACTGGAACACAAGTATAGCACAGTTTTTATTATGGCCATATAGGATTATCTGAATTTCATTAGTTGCTGTTGGTTTGTGCCTGCAAGTAATGTTCTTCATTACCACTGCAACTTGCAAAATTTAATTCCCTTAGACTGGGCTAAATTGAGATCTCTGGCTTAATAATATAGTTAGGAACTGGAATTTATTTACTTTTTATTTGATTTACTTAATCTTCTTTTGAGGCAATATTGTTTCATGCCAAAATATGCCCACTCTAGAGGTGGACTATATAGATGTGGATGCCAGCTTTGACATTTTCTATTTACATTCCCTTGGCAAGTTATTATATCTCTCTAAGCCTCAACTCCCTTATCTGTAAAATGGAAATAAAAGAATCTATCTCTCTGGACCTTTCTGAGAATTAAATTAGATAATGCAAGTGAAGCCACTAGAAAGGATTTAAGACTTAGAAAAAGTGTTATAATAGATTATTGTGTGATCTCATGGGCTCAGAGATATATAGGAGCGTGACGTATATTTGCCATCAAGCCACCATTAAAGCCATCCTATTTTCTTTAAGTCCTGACTTTTTTTCCCACTAAAATAGCACTCTTTTCAAATCTCGGAATAATAAAGCTAGACACTGTAAAACCCTAAAATTAGATAGTTATTCTAACCACTTTGTCTTCATTTCATATCTAAGTAGCTTCAAGTTCTGTTTTGCAAGTTCCTACCATATTTCCTCTGGACTACTGAGGTTGCTTCTGTCTGCTCTGGTTCATTCTCTCCATGTTACCGAGACACCAGGAACACTCTATATCAGAGTGGTAAAGTATGTAGTGCCAAGAAACATAGTCTGTGGATTAAATTGTGATTTTGTCTTATTTTACCTCTATCCATATCAGTTTTCCCACTTGTACAAATTAATAATTATGATACTATTAATGACATTCTGTTGACTTAAATATAATGCTCATAGTAAATGTATACATTGCAACTTTCAAAGAATATTAGATTTCCACCCCCTGATTCATAGATCTGATCTGATAATGGTTATCTACTCATTAAAAACTTTATAGTTATAATCTCCTTGTAGGTTAATACCCAGATTTATTGCTATTTATTCAGTTATTAGTCTCTGTCTTTAATGCATCACATTTCTCCTGCACTTCTGCACTATGTTCTAATCATGCTGAAACACCTGTAATTCTTAGAGCAGGGTGATCTAGACTTTTGCTCAAACTTGTCCAACCGATATTTGCTCTTACTCTCACCACCAGTAGTTTTCTTCTGAAACCCTATTCATTTGCAAGGCAGATAAAAGGAT
This sequence comes from Manis javanica, assembly GCF_040802235.1. NCBI lineage: Eukaryota > Metazoa > Chordata > Mammalia > Pholidota > Manidae > Manis > Manis javanica. The sequence goes on from NC_133159.1 coordinate 60,212,788, forward strand.
ACTTCTTAGAAGTCTTTTTTTTGACTTCACAAACTAAACCCAGTAGTTTAGATAATCTTCCTTTATAAACATCTTCATTTATCCTCCTCTTCTTTCCCATTCACCACACATGCAAATCACATGTAATGAATTCTTTTATAATACTACTAATGTGAGTGTTCATGTATATATTTAAACATGAATTCATATATACATATATATACATTCATACATATATACACATACATATACATACACACACACACACACACACACACATATATAATGTTTTTCCTAAATCTATTTTTCTATTTATAGATTGTCATAAACTCATTTCCTTTTTCCCATAAAAGAGTATGGCTCTGGAGAATAGAAGCCTCCATTTTGCATCCTCAGCATCTATTTTTTTATTAATAAATTAAATGAGTCCTTTTAACTTGTTCCAGTCATTCTCCATCCCTTTAATTTTAATTAATTAATTAATTAATTTCTCTAAGACAGCTGGAAAATACTACATATTTAATCAGAAAGAGTAGCTTAGTAAGGTCAGCCTCCAAAAAGGTGTGGAAAACATAAGAATCTGGGGAGCATGCATATTTTGGAAAATAATCTTATGTGACTTTAATGTTCCTTCAGTGTGTTAAGTGACCAAGTTCTTAAGCAGAAGTAACTAGTAGAGCTGCCAGACTGATTTGTCCCACCTCCATAGATTCAGCCAGCAAGGAGATAATAGCCCAAGTAATTTTAGACAATATAGCACAGCAGACAGCATGAGTTTCACATTTCTGTCAGTATCCTGTGTCATCAGGTCCTATAGACTTGATGCACATTCAGGCCCAAGTAGATGTATACACAATGAATCCATTGCATTTTAGGACTCCAAGATTTTGAGATCCTGCTCTTATATAGGTGCTTCTGGCAAACTCTCCTCTCTTCCAGAGAGGGAAGTATTATCTTAGCATGGAATGTATCTGGAGTGGGCAAGGAAATGCCTTTAGTTTTATTATGCTAGAATGTGTCCAGAGACAAAAGCTAAAAAATCTCCAGATTTTAATGTACAGAAAGCTAATGCTTTCTGTTCAGAAGATGTGCATAAATACCAGACCCATGGAGAATTATTTCCCCAACAGAATGGGATGTGTATATCTACTTACTCTGAGAATCAGATAAACATTCCAGCTTGATTGCTTTATGAATGAAAATTAAAATATAAGAGTCAAAATTAATTAGAGAAAAGTTAAGGTCAAAACTTAAAGTTTTCTCACACAAATCCAATGGAGGATATACAATACTTGGGTGCTTAATTTTTTTCTAATTTCTTCAAGATCATTATTTCTGTTGTCCCATTTACATATATTATAATATTACAAAATACAGTTTTAAAATTATTTTTATGGAAGTGGCCTTTTAAAATTATTATTCAGTGTGGCATCATCAAGAGGCTTGATTTTTATCTTACTCCTAAGCTTTTTCTTTATATGAACCATTTATCATTTACTGCCTCAGAGTGAAGATGTAATTGGTAAGGAATAGTACTTTCATATGACCTGCTTTACAAGAGCATAAACTATACATTTTGATATCAAATTTGAAAGTATCAAAAGAAAGCTTAGTCATACTTTTCATAAATACATAATTAGAAGACATACCATTCTGCAGTAATAACATCATGGGGAATTTTAAAATGGTTAATTTTTAAAATTTAGACATTTGTTAAAAATTTTAAAATTTAATGCTATTTTTATTTAAATGTATTTATTTAATAAGTCTTTATATTTATCTGTATTTATCATAAATATACAAACTTGCCATGGTTTCAGTATTTCTGCTCATAGTTTACATATGCTCTTAGGGCAGTTATACCATTTCAAGGGCCAATAAATGGGAATGATAAAGGGAACTGTTGAAATGCATGCCCTTATGTTTTTGTTTAAACATTGTTTAGATGATCTAATATGATTACCTGTAGTTAACATGTGATAATATTCTATATTTAAGAACAAGCAAACCAGAAGACTATTTCTCTCGTAACAGTTACGAGGGAAAATAAAAATTCAAATATTCAAAATCAAGGTGCCAGCCAGGGACAGCAGATGGTTGTCTTTCATGAAATTTTCAATTCTGCCTTAGTTCATGGAAGATAGTAATACAGTAAGGTACTACCCCCACAATATTCAGGGAAATTAATCCTGAATCAGAGCTGTGATACTCATGGACAATGGATAAGATGTGCATAAACTGCATTCCTGTGGCTGCTAGAGCAATTTGTGATTTATTATCCCACTTATTTCTTTAGCAATATGATGAACAATAACTTTTTATATTATTCCAGGCAGTAGGATAAAAGATTTACAAAAATTATCTCATTTAATTTTTAAAATAAACCGATGAGTAGACACTTTTTTGATAATAGGAAAATTGAAGCTTCATGAGGGCAGAAACTATGTCCATTTTGCTCTTCAATTTATATTCAGTACTGTGGTACCTGACACAAAGCAAAAGCCAATGCTTATTAATAAGTTAATAAATGAATCCTATTTTTAATGTGAAGATATTTGGCTAAATAATGTATCTATAGTTTAATAATGAGAAAGTAATATGATTAGTCCACTAGTCCCAGGCCTGTTTGGCAGCTGCAGTATTCATTTTTCAATCTATTCTAAAGATCATCATAGGACACTTTGAGATGAATGTACTGTACTGTCCTTACCTTTTACATCAGAAGGGATAAAAATGAGAGCATCTTCTTTTAAGTTTCTTGGATCTTTGCATATTATGTTTGTCTTGTTGAATTCAGGTGGATGATTCAAATGGAATATGTCCAATTAAAGCTTCATTGTTCTGAGGAATAAAAACTGTAACTTAATTGTCTGTGGTTATGTAGAAAATGGTCTAAATAGCTTTGTTCCCAATAGCACTGCCAAAGAAACAAAAAAGAGAGTTGGGATAAGGAGGAAGTTTATCCTGCAGATTGTATCTAGAACTTATTTGCAGCTTAAATGTACATTTTCATTTCATTGCTGAGCCTTTCTTTCTTTACCTTCTTAGTACATTGCCTGTCTAGATGAATTCATGACCACTGACCTGTATTTTATTTTATTCTTTTAAAAGTGGTTTAAAAGAATTCTAAAACCCTCCAAACAATAACTAACAAGAGTAATGTTTTTCTAAGCAATAACTCATTTTTAAAATGCTCAATAAATACAAAGAAAACAAGTCCCCAAAGTTCTTTTTGTAATTTACTAGTGAGAAGAAGGATAACAATAACAAACAAACAAACAAAACAACATGTGAACTTGCTGCACAGTGTGAAGTATATGGATCCCTTCCAGGCCTGCGCTGGACCCTAAGCCAGTGCACTGTGGGTCATTTATTACAAAATGGGTAGAAAACAACACCTGGAAGAAAGGGCTGATATGTTTTAGATCAGTTTATCCTCAGCAGTTCCACTAGGTGGGATTGGAATGGAATGGGAAATGCTACTGATTTTGATGCTAATTTGGCTTCTTCTGAATCCTAAGAACTAGACCCTCTATTATTAATGGTGACCATATACTTAATCATCTGAATCAGAACAATTTAAGAGTGAAAGGTAGTGCTTTTAATAATTACAATGAGATAACTGGCTCAAAGGATTCTCTCATGTAAACTGAGACCTATGGTCATATTAAAATAATACATTTTGACTAATTTGCATATTTATTTGTCTTCCATATAAATAACATGAATGAAATATTCTAACACTTATTCTGAGAACTGTTACTACATACAATGATAACATTTGCATGATCCACATCTTACCATAATCACAGCTTGATATTTTTTAAAACTCCCCAATAATTCCCAGTGGGTATTACACACATTTTTTTCATCTTTCTTTCCACCATTTTTTCATTCTTTAATGTTTTTATTGGTAGAATATTGATTAGACTAATATACCAACTATAAATATATTAAAGGCAATTACTTCAGGAATTCAGTATTTTTTTCAAACAGCTGTTCATTTTGTTTTAAAGCAAATGGGAAAGGTGTGTATATATGAATATTCATATATGCATACAGTATCTTTAGAAGGATTCACAAAAATCTTAACTCTCATTACTTCTGGAGAAGGGAACCAAGTGTTTTGGATGGAGACTGAATTTTTATTATATATCCTTTGTATTGTTTGAATTTTATACTATATGTATTACAAAATTAAATCTAGTTAAAATTTTGTACTTTTAAGTTTTCTTTATATTTATAAAAGAGGTATTTTCATTTTATAAGGCTTAGTTTCATTTCATGAAATTATAGAAAAATTGATATAACATTGGAATTATACTCATTTTATAGATTTCCACATGTGATGATACACTTTGAATGTCCTAGAAATGAACATATTTTTAATGAACATGAAAATATATTATAGCATAGACTAGCCTATGCTTACCCAGCTGCCATTCTATGAGGCATTCATGTATTGATATTCATATAATAATATGTGTTTCAAGAAAAAATATGTTCTTTGTAAAAGAATGCAGTATGCAGTGTATCCCTTCAAGAGTAAAAAGCCCATTAAAAGGCTTTAAGAAATACATAGGGGAAAAATATTTAATGATATTTAAGGCACTATTGCCCCAAACTTAATCAGCATAGTAAAAGAGTGAAAAAAAGAGAGTGAGAGAACAAGACAGAGAGAGGGGCAAAGGGAGAGGAGAAAGGAGTTTATACTTTATAAAAGTATAAAGAGGTAGTAGAAAAGATAGTGGCATGAGAAGGGAGGAAAAACTCCTCCCAAAATCACATTAACACAAAAATACAGCAAATACAACTAATCCTGAAAAAGTGACCTGAAGACTGCATATCAGAATGCCTACATCGGGGGACAAAGAGAAGACCTCACAGAAAAGGGAAACATAGCAAAGCTGCAATCTAGTGAGACACAAGCCCTCCTTCCACCCCAGCCCATGGGCAGGAGGAGAGGAGATTGAGCAGGGAGGGAGTAGAAGTCCAGGACTGCTGAACACTCAGCCCTGGAGATCTGCTTCAGGAGCATGAACACATATTACATGGTGCTCTGGAGATTAGTGGGGTTGGAAAGCAAAGACAGGTGGAATATTCAGAAAGACTGAGATTCCATCTGTTTGTGGAGAATAAGAATACACCACCAACCCCCACCACCAGACAGAAAAGAAGGCAGGCAGTTTGAAAGATGTCCTAGCAGTGAGAGGTGCACTAAAGGGGCAATGATTACACAGAGTTTACTGCTCAGAAGAAAGGTTAAGTGGTCAAACCCTTCCTGGAATGCTCAGCCTGACAGGTTGGGAGCTCCCAGGAGCTCCAGATGTTCCAGCCCCCAGACTGGCAAGACATCCCCAAGGACCCCCACTGTGGTATGGAACCTGCCGCCCCCTTCATCCTGGCAGGTGCCAGTCTCTCTCACCTGCTGTCCCCACCATCAGGCCAGTCCACCGGGTGGGTGGCCCTACTCATGGTAGGGGTGTAACACAGAGGCTCGTCCTTGCATGCAGAGCCCACTGGACTTGGCAGAGGAGGCAGGCATTGCAGCCAGGAAGGCAGGAAACCCTTCCAGCTGAGCTCTTTCCTCCTGGCAGGCACTCATCTGCAATCCCTGGCATTGCTGTCAGCTCATGGCAGTTCCAGAGACTAGAGTTTCTGGGCACTAGAGGGTACTGCCTACACAAAGTTATTATTCCAAAGGAAATGCTAAAAAAATGAAGTGGCAAAGGAATTTGGTCCAAACAAAATTACAGGAAAAATGCCAGAAAGAGGGCTTAGTGCAACTGAACTCACCAATAGTCTTATAAAGATTTCAAAATAAAAGCCATAAACATTATCATGGAGGTACAGAATAATATTCAAGATCTCAGGTAGGACATCAAGAAAGAGATAGTAATTTTGAAAAATACAGTATCTGAAATGAAAAATACAATGGAGGGATTGAAAAGTAGATTAGATGAGGTACAGGAGATGGTAAATGAAACAGAAATAAGAGAACAGGAAAACAAAGAAGCTGAGGCACAGAGAGAACAAAAGGATCTCTAGGAATAAAAGAATAATAAGAGAGCTATGTGACCAATCCAAACAGCACAATATTCACATTATATGGGTACAAGAAGAAGAAGAAGAGAGAGAAAAAGGATAGGAATTCTCTTTGAGGAAATAATTGCTAAAAAATTCCCCAATCTGGGGAAGGAAACAGTCACTCAGCTCATAGAAGTGCACAGATCTCCTAAAAAAAAAGGGTCCTAAGAAGGCAACAACAAAACATATAATAATTAAAGTGACAAAGATCAGAGACAAGGAGAGAGTATTGAAAGCAACTGGAGAGAGATAAAAGATCACTTATGAAAGAAACACCATCAGGCTATCAGCAGAATTCTCATCAAAAACCTTACATGTCAGAAGGGAGTGCCATGAATGCAATAAAACATTTCATTTAATGCAATGAAACAGAAGGGGCTCAAACCAAGAGCACTCTACCTGGCAAGATTATCATTTACATTTGAAGGAGGGATTAAACAGTTTCCAGATAAGCAAAAGTTGAGGGAATTCACCACCACCAAGTCAGCTCTACAAGAAATTTTAAAGGGATTTGTCTTGATGGAAATGCTCCTAGGATTGAATATCTGTCATCAGAGAAAATAAACCCAGAGTAAAGGCAGAAGACCAATTAATTACAAAGAAGATACAAAATTAAATCAATTACTCACAAAGTTAGCCAATGGATACACAAGACTACCCAATATGGCATCTAATATATAAAGAATAGAGGAGGAAGAAGAAGAAGGGAAGGGAAAAAAAGAACCTTTAGATTGTGTTCAAAATAGCAGAATAAGAGATTCAAGAAAGACTGTTATATAGTAAGGAAGCTATCCTTAGACTTTTGAGAACCACAACCTAAAGACTACAGTGGCAATATATACATATCTATTAATAATTACCCTAAAGATGAATGAATTGAATGCCACAATCAAATGACATAGAGTTGCAGAATGGATAAAAACAAGACCCACCTATATCCTGCCTACAAAAGACGCACTTCAAACCCAAAAACATACACAGGCTAGAAGGGATCGAAAAACATATTTCATGCAAAAAATAGGGAGAAAAAAGCAAGAATTGCAGTACTTATATCAGACAAAATAGATATCAAAACAAAGAAAGTAACAAGAGACAAAGAAGGATATTACATAATGATAAAAGAGCCAGTGCAACAAGAGGACATAACCATTATAAATATCTATGAACCCAATATAGGAGCACCTAAATATGTAAAACAAATACTAACAGAGTTAAAAGGGGATATAGAATGCAATACATTCATCTTAGGAAACTTCAACACACCACTCACTCCAAAGGACAGATGAACCAGACAAAAAATAAGTAAGGAGAGGCACTGAACAACACATTAGAACAGATGGACCTAATAGTCTACAGAAAACTCTGTCCAAAAGCAGAGGACACACAGTCTTCTCAAGTGGAATGTTTTCCAGAACAGATCACAAAGTAGGCCACAAAAAAAGCCTCAATAACTTCAAAAAGACTAAAATTTTGCCAACCAGCTTTTTAGACCACAAAGGCATGAAACGTGAAATAAATAATGCAAAGAAATACAAAAAAGCCCACAAGCCTATGGAGGCTTAACAACATGCTCCAAAATAATCAATGGGTCAATAACCACATTAAAGCAGAGATCAAACAATATATGGAGACAAATGAAAACAACAACTCAACACCCCAAAACCTGTGGGATACAGCTAAGGCAGTTCTAAGAGGAAAATATATAGCAATACAGGGTTGCCTCAAGAAAGAAGAACAATCCCAACTGAATGGTCTAAACTCACAAAAAAGAGGAACAAATAAGGCCCAAAGTTGGTAGAAGGTGGGACATAATGAAGATCAGTGTAGAAATATATAAAATTGAGAAGAGTAAAACAATAGAATCAATGAAACCAGGAGCTGATATTTTGAGAAAATAAACAAAGTAGATAAATTCCTATCCAGAATTATCAAGAATAAAAGTGTACACACAAAAACAGATTCAGAAATGAAAAAGGAATAATCACTGTGGACACCATGGAATACAAAGAATTGTTAGAGAATAGTATGATAAGTTATATGCCAACAAATTGGATAACCTAGAAGAAGTAGACAATTTTCTGAAAAAGTACAACCTTCCATGACTCACTCAGGAAGAAACTGAAAATCTGAACAGAACAATTACCAGCAATGAAATCGAACTGGAAATCAAAAAGCTACCTAAAAAGAAATATCTGGACCATATGGCTTGACTGCTGAATTTTATCAAATATTTAGTGAAGACCTAATATCCATCCTCCTTAAAGTTTTCCAAAAAGTAGAAGAGGAGGGAATACTTCAAAACTCATTCTATGAGGCCAGTATTACTCTAATACCAAAACCAGACAAAGATACCACAAAATAAAGAAAGTTACAGATCAATATCCCTGGTGAACATAGATGCAAAAGTACTCAACAAAATATTGGCAAAAGAATTAAAATATACATTAAAAAGATCATCTATCATGACCAAGTGGGATTTATTCCAGGGATGCAAAGATGGTACAATATTCAAAAATCAATCAACATCATCCAACACATTAACAAAAAGGACAAATCACATGATCATCTCAATAGATGATGAAAAAGATTTGAAAAAATGCAACATCCATTCATGATAAAAACTGTCAATAAAATGCATATAGAGGGTAAGTACCTCAACATAATAAGGACCATATATGACAGACCCACAGCCATCATCATACTTAACAATGAAAAGCTGAAAGCTTTTCTTCTAAGATCGGGAATAAAACAAGTAGGCTCACTCTCCTCACTTTTATTCAGCATAGTACTGGAGGTCCTAGCCTCAGCAATCAGACAACAGAAAGAAATGAAAGGCATCCAGATTGGTAAGGAAGAAGTTAAACTCATTTTTGCAGATGACATGATATTGTACATAAAAAATCCTAAAGAATCCACTCCAAAACTACTAGAACAAATATCTGAATTCAGCAAAGTTGCAGGATACAAAATTAATACACAGAAATCTGTTATATTCCTATATACTAATGATGAACTAACAGAAAGAGAAATCAGCAAAACAACTCCATTTACAAATGCATCAAAGAAAATAAAATCCTTAGGAATAAATCTAACCAAGCAGGTGAAAGACCTGTATCCTGAAACTACAAAACATTCCTGAGAGAAATTAAAGAAGACACTAAAAAGATGGAAATACATCTGTACTAATGGATAGGTAGAATTAATATCAAAATGGCCATCCTGCCCAATGCAATTTACAGATTCAGTGCAATCCCTATCACCAACAGCATTTGTCAAAGAACTACAAAAAATAGTTTTAAAATTCATATGGAAGCACAAAAGACCCTGCCTAGCCTAAACAATCCTGAGAAAGAAGAATAAAGTGGGGGGGGGGATCTCACTCCCCAACTTCAAGCTCTACTACAAAGCCACAGTAATCAAGATACTTTGGTACTGGCACATGAACAGACCCATAGATTAATGGAACAGAATAGAGAGCCCAGATATAAACCCAAGCATATATGATCAATTAATATATGACAAAGGAGCCATGGATATGCAATGGGAAAATGACAGCCTCTTCAACAGCTGGTGTTGGTAAAACTGGACAGCTACATGTGAGAGAATAAAACTCGATTTTTCAACTCCATACACAAAAGTAAACTCAAAATGGATCAAACACCTGAATGTAAGTCATGATAACATTAAACTTTTAGAAGAAAACATAGGCAAAACTCTTTTGAATATTAACATGAGCAAATTTTTCCTGAACACATCTCCTCTGGCAAGGGAAACAAAAACAAAAATGAACAAATGGGACTACATCATGCTAAAAAGCTTCTGTACAGCAAAGGATACCATCAGTAGAACAAAAAGGCATCCTACAATATGGGAGAATATATTTGTAAACCACTGTCTGATAAGGGGATAACACTCAAAATATGTAAGGAATTTGCACAATTTAACAACCAAAAAGCAATAACCTGATTAAAAAATAAGTGGAAGATCTAAACAGATACTTCTTCAAAGAAGTTCAGATGCCCAACAGGCATGTGAAAAGATGCCCCACATTGCTTATTACCAGGGAAATGCAAATCAAAACCACAATGAGATGTCACCTCACACAATTTAGGATGGCCAACATCCAACAGACAAGAGACAAGAAATGCTGGCAAGGATGCAGAGAAAGGTGAACCCTCCTACACTGTTGATGGGAATGTAAATTAGTTCAACCATTGTGGAAAGCAATGCAGAGGTTCTTCAAAAAACTAAAAATAGAAATACCATTTGACCCAGTAATTCCACTTCTAGGAATTTACCAAAAAAACAAGATCCCTGATTCAAAATGATATATGCACATCTATGTTTACCACAGCACTATTTACAATAGCCAGGATACGGAAGCAACATAGGTGTCCACCAGTAGATGAATGGATAAAGAAGAGGTGGTGCATAGACACAATGGAATATTATTCAGCCATTAAAAGAAAACAAATCCTACCATTTGCAACAACATGGATGGAGGTAAGAGGGTATTTTGCTCAGTAAAATAAGCCAGACAGAGAAAGACAAGTATCAAATGATTTCGCTCATTTGTGTTATATAACAAAGCAAAAATGAAGTAGCAAAACAGCAGCAGACTCACAAACTCAAAGAAGGGACTGGTGGTTACTAAAGTGAAGGGGTTCAGGAGGGTGTGTGGAGAGGAAGAAGGGGATTAAGGGGCAGTATAATTAGCAATCACAATATAAAAATTTTTTGATATTCCATTGTATGGGTTGTTCATATTTTTTGGATATCAACTCCAATCAGGTGATGTGATTTGCAAATTATTTTCTCCCATTCAGGAGGTTGCTGTTTCATTTTGATGGTTTCCTTTGTTTTGCAGAAGATTTTTATTTTGCTGCAGTCCCACTTGTTAATTCTTGCTTTTGTTGCTTTTGTTGTCAGATTAAAAACATCTTCTCCAAGAACTATGTCAGCATGCTTACCAGCTATGTTGTCTTCTAGAAGTTTCATTATTTCAGGTCTTATATTCATATCCATGATGCCTTTTAAACTAATATTTGTGTATAGTGTAAATTAGTAGCCCAAGTTTATTCTTTTGCATGTGGATATCTCATTTTCCCACACTGTTTTAAAAGATGCTGTCCTATCTCTATTGCATATTCTTGGGTCCTTCATTGTAAATTAATTGACTATATATGCATGGATTTATTTCTGGTTTCTCTATTCTGTTCCACTGATCTATGTGTCTGTTTTTGTACCAGTATCATATTGTTTTTCTTATTATAACTTTGTACTGTAGCTTGAAATCAAGGGGTATGATAGCTCCACCATTGTTCTTTCTCAATATTGTTTTGGCTATTTGGGAATCTTTTGTGGTTCCATACAAATTATTTGATCTATTTCTATAAAAAGTGCCATTTGTATTTTGACAGATATTACACTGAATCTGTAGTATCTTTCCATTTTTGTTTGTCAAAGCATTTTTTCATTGGTCTTTTTATTTTTCTTTAGACCCATTGATTGTTCAGTAGCATGTTGTTTAAAGTTCACATATTTGTTAATTTGCCAGTTTTCTTTGTATAATTTCTATTTTCATACTATTATGGTCAGAAAGGATGCTTGGTATGATTTCAATCCCCTTAAATTTAATAAGACTTGCTTTGCAGCCTATCATATCATCTCTAAAGGATAATGTTCCATGTGCACCTGAAGAGAATGTGTTTTCTCTTGCTTTTGAATAGAATGTGCTGTAAATATCTGTGAAGTCCATCTGGTCTAATGTGTTGTTTAAGGTGAATGGAAGTTTCCTTATTGATTTTTATGTCTGGATGATCTATAAACTGATGCAAGTAGGGTATTAAAGTCCCCTATTATTATTGTGTTGCTGTCTACTCTCCCTTTAGTTCTGTTAGGGTTTCCTTCATATATTTAGGTGCTCCTATGCTGAGTACATAAATATTCACAAATGTTATATCCTCTTGTTGAGTTAACTACTTTATCATTAAATAAAATGCATCTTTGTCTCTTATTGTACTCTTTATTATAAAATTCATTCTTTCTGATGCAAACATAGTCACTCCTGCCTACTTTTGGTTATTTGTTTGAAATATCTTTTTCCATCTCTTTATATTTTACATCTTTTTATCTTGTATATCCATTAGCTAATTATCATAATCACAATTATTTTTACAACTTTTATCTTTTAACCTTCTTCACCTACTAGCTTTATAAGTGATTAATTCACCACCTTCACTATATATTTACCTTTACAGAGAGATTTATTCTTTCATATATGTTCTTCTTGCTAGTTAATACTCCTTCTTTTCAGCTTATAGAAGTTCCTTTAATATTTCTTGTAAGGCCAATTTTGTGAAGATGAACTCCTTTCACTTTTGCTTGTCTGGAGAACTCTTTCTCTCTCCATTTCTGAATGATAACTTTGTTGGGTAGAGTATTCTTGGTTAGGAGTTTTGGTTTTTTTTCTTTCAGAATTTGTGTATATTATACCACTCTCTTCTAGCCTGCAAAATTTCTACTGAAAAATCTGATAGTTTATGGGGTTTCCTTTGCATGTAATAAGCTCTTTTTCTCTTGTTTCTTTTAAGATACTCTCCTTGTCTTAACTTTTGACATTTTAATTATAATGTGCCTTTGCACACATCTCTTTGGGTTCATCTTACTTGGAACCTTCTGGACTTCCTGGATCTGGTTGTTTGTTTCCTTCCCCAGGTTAGGGAAGTTTTCAGTCTTTATTTCTTCAAATAATATTTCTTCCCCTCTCCGTCTTTCTTCTGCTTGTGGGAACCCTGTAATGCAAATGTTAGTTTGTTTGCTATTTTCCCATAAATCTCTTAAGCTATCTTCACCATTTCTTCTTCTTCTTAATTTTATTTTTATTGTTCTGAGTAAAATGTCTATACTACTCAAACTCAAGTGTTCCACTGCTTGGTCTTTGTGATTGATCCTTTCTTCTGCATCCTCTAGTCTGTTGTTGAGTTCCTATAGTGTGTTTTTCAGTTCAATTATCATATTCAGCTCTGTTACGTTTTCCTTCTCTTTGTTGAAGTTCTCACTGTGTTCATCCATTCTTCTCCCAAGGTCAGAGAGCATCTTTATGATCATTACTTAAAACCCTGTCAGGTAAATTACTCATCTCTGTTTCATTACTTTTTTTTCCTGAGCCTTTATATTTTTCTTTTATTTGGAACATATTCTTCCATTTCTTCATTTATCCTGATTCTCTGTATTGATTTCTACATATTAGATGGAACAACTACCTCTCTCCCTGTCTTGAAAGAGAGACTTCATGTAGGTGATGAGTCTTACCATCACCTCTTCACTTCTTGGTTGTCTCTCAAGCCTTTGTGCTTGTGCCAGCAGGCTATTATGTTTTTAATAGCTCTGAGTAGTTGAGGATGTGCCAAGACACTAACAAAGGGCAGGATCTCAGCACCTAGATTTGTTCTTACTGGAAATGATACCCTCAGACAGCAGCTTTTAAAACTAGCCAAATATACAGAGTCCTGTGGGACCACAAGCATAATCCCCACTGGCCACCAGAACCAGGCAATCTAGAGGTGCCCCTGGGCAATGGTGATAAAAACAGGGGTTCCAGATAAGTATATAAGCTCTTTTTGGAGACACTAGTGAGCTGGAGCAGGACGGAGAAAGCACCAAGAGAGCATCTACACCTATATTCCTTATAATATCTCTGTATGTCACTAGATATGTGCCAAATCTTAAAAGCTTGCTCCTCAGGCTGAAGCTCTAGGATAAGCAAAGAGACCTCCTTCAGAGAAAGACTAGGAGTGCACCTCCATATGCCTCTGGGCAGAGCAGGGGGTGGGATGGGGTTTATCGTCAGATTTTGTCACAGGCTCTCCTACCTGCTTGAGTGTGGTTTTCTCCTCACTTGCCCAAATTGTACTTGTCACTCGGCCAGCCTTTAGATTTTTTTAAGAGGAATTTTTCCATATATAGCTGTTCCAAATTCTTCAGTCTATCTATTGGAAGAGATAAATTCAGGATCTTCCTATATTATCATCTTAAACTCAAACATCAATACTATTCTACAAGAAAATAAAAACATGGTAAATATGAATTTTTAAAATATCATACTATATTTCTACAACTGAATCTAGAATATGCTTCTCTTATCTGATGATCTTAAAAAGGTAAGCAAGTATTTCCTATTTAAATACATATACATGAAAGGCTTATTTGATTTTATACCATTATGTTACCTTCTTGAATGACAGATTTGTGTGTCTATCAAAGCTTCATTTTCCTGGGAATGAAAACTATGGTGTTGCAAAAGCCACCATCATGCAACCTACTGCCCCTTCTTGGGTTTGCCCAATCAGAGCCTTGGGCCTAGAATACTTCCTTACCATGAGATAAGGCACCCTGACAGCCTGTGCCTCAAGTATTACCCTGTGTGGGAGTATCTCCTCTTATTTCAGACTCAATGTGTGTTCCTTTATTTTGCTTAAGCATGAGTATTATATGGCCTCTGGCCAATCTCACTACTGTATCTGTCCCCTGTGGAGAGGGGACAGTGTCCTTCTGTTGTAGCACAAGAGGACTGCATGCAAGCAAATTGCCATGAATTGGCTGTCAGTAGGGATCTGCTGGCTATGGAGGACTAATGCCAATTACTAGAGCTAATATTGCTGTCTTTTGTGTGTGAATGAAGTGTTGTTCCATTCACTACTTGACTGCATTATATTTTCTTTAGTGACTCTGATACTAAGATACAGTGGCAGAGTGTTTGACTTTTTATTCCTGATGATAGGCAGCAGATGTCTTTTGCCCAATATATATGTTCACAGCCTGCAATGTAAAATTGACTAAATAAACTTAACTCAATAGTAGTACTTCCCCCAAAAAAATCATGCATCCTAGAGATTATATCCAGAAGTTGCCTGCAGCTTGAATGTGTTGTTCATGGCCCATTAAGATTTTGAACATAAATCAGGATTGACAGAATGTTGCAAAACACATTTTAATTTCCTATTGAGTGGTATTCTAGAGTTATTCTCAGATTATGCTTGAAACATTTTTTATTGAGCTCTTTTTTTTCTTGATACTGGGTCCATTTTTTGCCATTGCTTCAAGTTGTCAAGCCCAGGGATCTTATTCTTTCCTTGACTTTGTACTTGAGGCTTCAGAGACCATTTGATTGCTCCAGCTTCTTGTAGGTTGTTCTAAAATGACCATTAAATAGAGTGCCTAACTTGTAGTAGGCCTCAGGAAGACACTCATTTCTATCTTTTATGAAAGTTGCAGTTATTTTGCACAGTTATTTCAGACAGTGTGAATCATATAGATGGGATTTTATCCATTGTTAAGTGTAAATAAGTGCCTAGAGTAAAGATTAAAATTTGACAAAAGTCTCAGAATTTTGGGGAGATTCAGTCATTTCACCTCAGCCTTCCTGTATCTAGCCATTCCTTGATCAAGGATATTAAATAAATGTGTAAGTATTCTGTCCTCTGGCTAACTTCACTTGTTTTAAATTAGAGGGTATTTGTTTTCAGGTTATTTTGTCATCAAATCATATTCTGAATGTTAATTTATTTCATTTACTATTTACTGTAATCCTACCGGGTGACTGCTGAGATTTTTTTTTTTTTTTTTTTTTTTTACTAATCAGGGGAATCTAGGGAACTGTTCAACTGGTAAGAGGGTAAGGTCCCTGAAGTCTTCACTTTCTAACCTTCAAGTTCTCCACCTATATGAGAAATTGAGTATTTACTTATAATTTTCTACTACCAGAAAGCATTATACTCAACTTCTAATACCATATAGTTAACTGAACTGCTTATGCATATGCAGGGACAACCATACATTACAGTTGACTCCAGACTTGACTTTTATATTTTGAGAACCAAAAATACCATCTCATTTTATATTGCACAAGTTATGTTCAATGCAGTCAGTGGATACAATTTATTACAGCATTAACAAATGAGTCATTTTTGGCAAATCACAGCTGTTTCTTCAAAGTTGCTATAATTGCTGTTTCCTGAATTGGCAACAACCACAAGCAAAGCAATTTTATTTTCATCCTGATATCGAGGTGCAATGTGGGTTACCATGGTCTGTGCGATGCTTGCAATTGCTTAGTAAGTTTTAAACTCCATTTTATTGGAAATTCTGAATTACATTCTGACAAGAGGTAAGGTTTAGAGAAAGGAAAAGATACCGAAATAAAGCAAACTCTTTTTTTTTAAGAGAGTAATTATAACCTTGTATACAAAATGTTTAAAGTTCATATGATAGTCATGATGAAAGGCTGTTCAGGGAAATTGTAAAGCACTCAAGAAGATTTCTATTCCCTTGCTGGATGTAGTAGAGATTGTAGCATTGAAGATTTCCTTAGTACAATTAACAAGAAAAAGACCTATGGGAAAGATAGTGATAATTCAAATTATTTTCTCTCAGAGATCGTACATGCATATAATATTCATTTCAACTTGCCACTAAGTGGAAATTCATTTCCTGTTTGCTTTCTGATTGGTAAATGGTATGAGAAAGGGAAAAAGGGAGGGAAGTATGGTAGATGGTTCTTTGAATTACATCTATTACATTTTAAGAAAGAGAAATCCAAACTAACTAAAATCAAAGGGGATAGGGTTGTCTTAAGGGTGAAGGTAGACTTCATGGAAATTCAGGAAATTTCAAGTATTCTGACATTATAAAAGGAACAATGCTGATATTTGTGGGTAGAGCTGGGTAACAGGAGTTTATATGCCCCAGTACTAAAACTGGGCACTTAACATTAATTGTTTACACCCACTGTGTCTTTTTTTCTCTATTTTGCTTCTTACTGAACACCTGTTCATGTACCTCTTCATTCAAAATCAAGGGAAAGAACATTTATTTCTGGCTAGAAAATATACTGGAAATCCAATCATCTCTAGATGAAAATACTAGATCATATGATACATAGAGTTGGGTAGGCCCAGGGGTTGTAAGGAGGGTAGAACAGGCTAAGTTAAATGGGAATAAGTGACATACCAATTTCTTCTCAACCATATTATTGTTTAAGTTATATTAGGACAGTCATTCTATTCTTGACTATATTTCTTATCACAAGTTATCCAATTCAAGTCCTTGTATCAGAATCAAAGAACAAGTGCAAAAACTTCTCAGTCTCTCTGTTTTACATTGTCCTGAGCTCAGTCTTTAAAATGATGGAGCAGTTTTTCTAATACCTCCAAAAATCACTGTTCTTGTTTTACATTTTAAGAATTCATGAAATTCTGGAGGTGATTATCTCCCAGAATTGTCAAGGATTCTACAAATGCTTTCTACAAATTACTATGTGTTGGCCTTTGCAGGATATAGTTTAATAGATTTTATAGTCCTCCTTGGGTTAAGTGGGTCTGTTAAATTCTTCTGTCCTTATTCAGAAATCCTGAATTCTGTATTTCCTGTTTCCTACCATAACAAAACATCTGAATATCTCAATATGCTGTCTTTCTGACTTTTTGCTGTTTAGCTATGTCTGCCTAAATCTCTCTGACTTGTACTTCTTTCAACTTTGTATCGTATAAGCAATGATATTTTAGATAATAATATAGAGACTGAAGTATTGTTTTATTCTTATTTGGGGAATATGCTATTGGAGAACCACAGAAACTAATAATTTAGGGATAAGTAATGCAGTTGCTATAAAACATGTTATTTTGTAAAGTGGACATTAGTGAGCATACATTGGAGAAGTTCATCAGTCAGTCTTTGATGCCAGAATAGTGAAATAATCCAAAAGAGCTGACATGGCTATTGGGTTTTATTTTTCTGTCTTGTTTTATTAAGAATAAAGCACAGCATTATCCGTGATGCTGCCCTAAGTGTGGTGAGTTTCATGCAAGTTGTCTAAAAGAATCGGAGGCAGAGCTGTCACTGAGTCTGGAAAAGTATTTTTACATGTCATTACTTAATGTCAGAATCAGCTGGGAAAATAATAGGCCCATTTAATATGGAGGCATCCAGGTCATAACCTCAGAGACTCTGATTCAGTAGGAATTTGCATTTTTAAACACCGCTCCAAGTGTTTTGGAAATTACTGAAGACCATGCGTCTGTGATTGAGATTCATATTAAAGCAATCTTGGCATCCAACACTAATTCCAAAATCTACTGGTTGTCTGACCATTGGCTAATAAAATACTTGATCATTCAAAACTTCTGCTTCCTTATCTATAAAATTGGTATAATGATAGTTACAAAGTTGCTATGAAGATAAATGGAGATAATGAGAGTGAAATCATGAGTATCAGGGTCTACTACAAATTTCCTGAAATTTTGTGCTTAGTCAATGTTAACATTATCATCATTAACAACAACACACAACTTTTGTTCACTAGCTTTGTTACTTTGGACAAATTACAGGAATTTTCTGAGTCTGTTCATCTGTAAATGATGATCAAAGATCCTATCTCATACAGCTATGGGGCAACTACATAAAATGGTATAAGCTTTAAAGCACCGAGCACATTACTTGGTATAAAGTCAGTCTTTAAAATTGTTATAATTATTACCTTCAATTTCAGTGAATGAAAATAATTATTATTCTGCTAAAACCTGGGAGGTTGGTAATGAACTAACACAGTTATTGAGGGAAAAGAGTGTGGCTCTTCCAAGTAGTATTTTAAAAGGATATAGATCACATAGTTACTATCAGTTCCCCTCCCATCCATCCACGTCACTGTCGTCATCAGGCAGAGGGAAAAATCCTCTCCCTTTTCCATACACAATAAACAGGAAACACTCTAGAGACATACAGTCTCTTAAGTAGGGTTGCCAGCTTTAAAATAAACATACAGGACACTCAGTTAGGTGTGAATTTCATATAGAAATAGATGATCTTTTAGTTATTTTAGTATTAATATGCGCATGATTAAGTATATTCTGTGTGATATGTGGGACATGCTTACAGTAAACACATACTCATTGTTTATCTGAAATTCAAATATAATACCTTAAGCTGATTACCTACTTGATATTAATAATGTCCATGAGGACTGAATTCACAGGCTAGATGATCCCCTCTTCCCAAAAGATGTGTGATTGAGCCTGACTGTAGGCTGTCTCAGAAGGCATTTTCTGGTTCTCAATCACAAAGATTCAGAAACTTGGGCAGTAAATCGTTATCTATTTGACTAGCCTGTAATTTTCCTCAGTTGGCTAGATAATGTCAGTCATTTTAATTCCATTTCTCTGCATACTCTTTTTTCTCCTTGAGCTCTTCAGCATTTCACCCTCTTCACAAAGTGGAAGATGTCCATAATGCATTCCTTATTACTACTTTGCTGAGTGGCCCTGGGGACCCATCAGTCTGAAAGTGCTCTCCTGTCAGCAGTAGGGGGTCAAGGGTGACTACCAACCTGAGAAAGTCATTGCCACTATTCTCACTATGGCACTTTCTCTTATTTCTCAACTTTTGTGTCAAAATCAGTTTGAAAATAGCAAGCCTTTCTTTAAAAGTAACACATAATAAAATCTTGTCTGCGATTGATGAAAAGAAAATATTTCACGTTTATACATTGCAATATCACTGAGTCTAGTATCTGCACAAAAAGCTGAATTAAACAACAAATTAATCAAACTGCCATTAGGGCAGATTGCTCAGGACCACGAGCCAGCTATGAAATGAAGATCTGTGTTCTAGTCCCTACTCTACTGAGTGATTTTGGCAAACAATGAAGGTTTCGAATGCCTTTTCCTACTTTATTATTTTATGGTAAAAAAGCTGCTGAGAAATAGGAATGTCTTTAAAATAATGAACTCTAAATACCTGTCTAGTTTTATTTTAGATACTATATTGCATAGTTTCCAAGAATATGTGATGCATTTTTAAAATGATCACTCTGAATTCCGTATAGCCAAAAGAGCATCAAATAAGCTGAGGGCAAATCATCCTCAGACAAACTGTAGCTATTGGGACCACAATACTGAAAACCTGTGGGCTTACTTACTCCTTTATTATAGTGCCTGCTGTCGCAGCCCTGGGATGGTGCTGTGATGAACTGCGCTCCTAAATTACAGGCTGTCTTGGGACCTTTGTTCACAGCTCTTTTAGCCCCTCTCATATAGTACAGGTATGGTTGATTGCCAAGCTTCTTGAAAGCAAGTCCATCTCTAAATAATAGTGATACAGGTAGTACTGTCTGCCAAGCACTTGTATTCTCAGCAGCTACTGAGTTCTTTCCAAACATTATCTCCTTCAATCATTATAACAGTCTGATGAGTTAGATATTATTATTTCCATTCAAGTCATTTGTCTAAGCTGACCCAGATGCTATGCATTTTGAATTTGAATTTAAATTCAAAGCTTCTAACCTTCATACTATAACATCATGTGTTTCACATTAACTTTCTGCTCAGTACTATAGCACAGTGATTAAGACAATATGTGTACAATAAAAGATTATAAATAAATTAATTAATGCCAGAGTTATGTTCAAGACCTGATCATGCCACTACTTCTTTAACTCTTTGATATTGGATGTATATTTTTATTTTCTCAGAAAATAAGCAAGGCACTCTATTGTAATAAAATGTACATAATGTAAAATATTTTGCTATAATTTAAATAGAAGTAATAAAATTTTACTTATACCAATATATTGTTGTTAGAATAAATGAATATTTACATAAATAAGGAACAGACTAAGACTATTTTGACATTCTGGCTACAAGGTTTAAAACTTCTCTCAAAACTCCAAAAAATAGCATGTTTAAAAGTAAAATATTTTTGGATGGCTATTCACAACATGCCTTCAAGGCAGAATTTTACTTTCACCTTACCGTAAATGTACATGTTAGTGAGAGACAGAGTGTGTGTGTGTGTGTGGAGAGACAGAGAGAGAGAGAGAGAGAGGAAGAGGGGTTATTAAATATGGTGTCTTCAAATTAGCCAGTTAAGAAAAGGAGCAAAGAAAGTGCAATTACAGAAGAACTACCGAGTGAGCTGTAAAAGATGGGTATGGTATGAGTCTAAAATGCATTTGGAATTTGACAAATACTGGATAATGGAGATAAAAGTTATACTTCTTAAAAAATAGTAAAATATCTGAATAGCTAGGTGCCTATTTTTAATAAAAAATATATCAAGTGTCAGGGTTTAGTTTCATTATAGATATAAATAAATAAATAAAGCTTAAACCTATGAATTATAATTCACACATATGAATTATTATTATATATATGTTATTTTATCTTCTTATAGTCCTAATTTACTACATGACTTTGATGCCAGGGCAGACATAAAATGACTCAGTATGATCATTTTTTTTCTGAATAATAACCCCTAAGCCACTATATTCCACTTCCAGTATTTTGCAGAAGTACACATAGCTAAGTACTCCATAGATATTTTACTGGTATTTAAGGAAAGCTTGGAAATACCATTACTTTTACTCTAAGCTGCCTAGTATGCAATTTATTTGTGAATGTTTTCTATTGCTATTTGCTTGCTGATAAACTTCTTGTCAATCAGCCATGAAAATTTCTTTTCCATGTAAGGAAAACCTGAGTGTCTAAAATAAAATATTACAAAAAGGGAAAAAACCTTAATCATCAAATATGATTATCTTAATTATATATATTACAGCAATTTTTCCTTACTTTTTTTAAAGCCTTTGTCTTTGAAAGGAACTTTTTACTCAAAATAATTTTCTGTGCTTTCTTCCGGTACTTTTTATTTTAAAAGTATCAATTTTTTTCATTGTTAAGTTGTATGTTCTATTACCTGAATCAAGGATACTGTCAAATTTTTCAAGTTTTTGCTTTTGAACAATATTTTAAATATATTAACTAGCATTCCCATGTATCATATCACTTGGCTTTTCTGCCCAGCTTTATTAACAAGCACTATAATATTACTTCTGAGGAACTTGGATTTAATTTCCAATAGCTTTGCCACAAAAGAACACCAAGAAGGAATGTCTATGTCCTTCATTCAGATGATTCACTATCAGCCAGAGTATTCAATTTCCAAAAAACTCTGACCCTGACTTCACTCAGTTTGAAGTTATCATCTTACAGAAAAAAAAAATCCATTCATTTTTAAATGGAAGTACATTTTCTCATTTAGACATCTTCCCAAAAGGCATAAAAAGTAATTTTCTACTCTTGAAACTTCTGTGCCTAACATTTTATTTTGTCTGATCTTATGAAACATGATATAAGCAGATTTCACTAGGGTTATATGGAATAGAAAGCATTGAGAACAATTAGATCGCTCTTTCCTTTAATACATCCCAAAGTGAGACTAACATCATATTCAAAATGACTCTGAAAAAATGAAAGACTTTACCATAGTAAATGCAATTTGATCAATGCATTTCAATTAGCATTTATAGTAATAAAATACGTATCCTTTTAGTTTAGAAGAAACATTGAAGAACATTTGATTTTCACACAAATATTATAACAGCTATTAATAAACTATTATTCCTGATTTAAAGCTGAGAAAAGTAAAGTCCAGAGATATGAGGAGATTGGTTCTAGGCCATATAGCTAGCTACATATAGCAGAGATACATATAGCAGAGATACAATCACATAAAACACATAATGTGTCCAAACACAGTGTTTCTCCAAATATACTATTCTTTCTCCATATACAAGACATGTGCAGCCAATGATAATAAATATACAACCAAGATGTGGTCCACACTCTTGAGGAGTTACAATCTACAGAGGATAAAAGATAAGTAGCCTAGGAGTTAGAATAAAGACAAAAATAGGATAAGTAATTATTTATTTTGCTTTTTATTGGTTATTGCCTCTTTTCAACTATTAGAATGCAAACTCCATAAATGTGAGGATTTTTATCTGTTTTCTTCCAAGATTGTATCCACAGAGCATAGAACAGTGTCTGACAGTCATTCAACAAATGGTTTTGAATGAGTAAATGAAAGTCAGCATGGAACATATCACCAAAGAGATGAGAGAACATGGAATCGGGCAAGTATTTTCCCACTAGTACTTAGGGAAGACTATCTTTTGGACACTGCCTATGTCTAGGACCTTACCCCTGCCATGTTCCTGCTTTCTCACTGCTTCAGCCCTTCTGGTTTTCCCTGATTGCCCAGTTGGAAGTAGCTAAGTAATCTCTCTAATATATTATATCAGTTGCTACTACTTCTTAATTATCATTCTTAAAACATTTATCATTCTGAGAGCTGTCTGTCTCCCACTTCTAAGGAATAAGGTCATTGACAGCAAAGACCTTTCTTTCTAGCCTACTGCATTATTCCCAGCTAACTAACTAACTAAAACCCAGTAATGCAAGAGTTTGATATTTGATTACTGGAGAAATGAATATGGAGGCAGGGTGAAACATTGGAGATTAGGTTGGTAGTCTAAGATAGTAAACACAGAATTCTGTCTGAAGCAGGGTATGATGACAATTGCTTAGACTAGAGAGGTACTTTCAGGCATTTAATATGGAAAATACTGAGAAAATCCAATTATTAGAATATTGACACAAGAAAGGGACAGTTTTGTTTTGGAGACCAGCTTAAGGAAAAATGAACTGAACTGCAGTTGCTGAATCAGAAAGACCTATTCCATCTCTAGGGTTTCCTGGGGCCCTGAATTACCTTCCAGGTCTAGTTCCCATGAGGTCCAATGACACATCCTGTTCATCTTTGGTACTGTGGCTTTGTGTACCCTGACATATGTATTTTTCTATCACTACCTCATTGCTTAGTGTAGTCTGCAAAATTTGTTGCTTACAAACAAAAAGGTTCAATACAGTTGATCATACTCAAATTCCTCTTCAAGCCACTCTTTTATTTTCCTATTAGTAAACCATCTTCTTGTCTTACCTGTCTTCAATAATTCAAAACAAGTGTCCGCTCTTCACATCACTTTATCTACATAGACCATGCTCAGTCCCTGTAGATGATGAGAAAATCACTCTTCTATCCTCTACCATTTGTCTTAAGAGTCTCTTGTTGGTCTTATGAGTTTCTAAAAATATGAAGATCTCAGGGAGCACTGCTATCTATCCATGTGGTGTAATTTGAAGGACACAGAAAGGATTGCCTAATCAAGCATATTTCCATGATACACCCTGCTGTGACTCCCTAAAT
The DNA here is from genome assembly GCF_040802235.1 of Manis javanica. Lineage (NCBI taxonomy): Eukaryota > Metazoa > Chordata > Mammalia > Pholidota > Manidae > Manis > Manis javanica. The sequence goes on from NC_133159.1 coordinate 60,236,953, forward strand.
GTCTATATTTTGAGCCATTTTTAGAAACCCCTCTAGATACAAGCACTTTAAATACAGCTATTGAACCATGTTTGTCAGTCTGTGGAATTTTCAGTAACAGGAGTTGTAACAATGAAAAAGTAGCATATTATTGTGGGTGATACACAGAAAGAGAAATTGGCCTAAAAACACTTGTTATAATTTTATGAAATATAAGGATTGGTGTTTTACTTTTATTTCCTCTTTCCTTTCTAAACTTGCTGTCACTGTTTGTTTTATGCTCTATCTGAATACTATTTTACTTCCTGCTTTTTTTATCTCATCTGCAGAAATGTTTTATCATAGATTTGAACAATTGATCTGTAAATAGGATGCTTATCCACATATATCTTCCAAAGCTGCCTTTCAACTACTTGTTAAGCGCCTTTTGTTTTTGTCACAATCTGATTCCGCATTTCCAGTAAAGGAGCATGAAAAAAAAAAATCAAAGACACAGAAAAAAATCCCAGAGGCCATCAGATTGATTACCTCTTTTTACAGATGAAAAAACTGAGATCTTGAGAGATGACATGACTTCATAAGGAGTCACCCTGGGGATCCTGGCCTATGTTAATTCAACCAGCTATTTGTGGGAGTAAGAATTCCAGGCAACCGAAGCCTTACAACCCTATGACAGGTATTATAGTGCCATATTCTCTATGGGACCTCAGTAAATATTTGCTGATTTTAATTACAATTATTTCCAAGGGGTACACATTCCCTTCTAAGTGTCACTTCATTTAAGAACAGCATTCATGTTTATCTTTGTCTCATAATTTTAATTATTCCAAGACCATGTCTATGTGTCTTCTAAAAAGTCTTGTTAACTTTATATATCCTAGTTTCCAGTCCTTTACACATAAATTTACAAGTAACACAAAACAAAAATTCTTGATTATGCCTACGGCAAATATGGATTATCGTGTAGTTCTGTGATTACATTTTTTAAACATCTGTATTATGTATCTCCTTTGAAGCCCAATCCATTTTATCAGTTAATTATGTAATTAGAGCATTTTTTTTTCATAACATATTATGCACTTCATGGATTGGAATAGCTTCTTCAAAACCATTCTGGTCTATCATGTAATTAAGTAATTAAGTTTGATGCTAATAAAGAAAATACCCTTTAAATAATTAGTGAAAAACTACAGACCATAAGCAGTATGCAATGTGTTTTCTTTCACAGATTTCTTAATGAAAACATAATGTATCATATGATAATACATTACATATTCTTGATTACCTAACATGAAAATGAAAGAATGGTATTTCTGACTATAAAAAAAAACGTCAAGAGCATTATATCCACATAAGAATGTAATTTCGACATAGTAGAATCTAGTATGCTTTGAGGAAATTTTAAGTTATTTGATTGTTAAGGGAAAGTATGTTTTAAAAAATGTTGAAATATTATAGTCTTAAAAAACTAAAAAAAAATGTTTAACATTTTTAACAGTTAAAAAATCTAAAAAGGTAAAATTTTCTCAGAAAACACATTAAGGTCCTAATGTTATTGTGTTTTGTTTCTAACTCCCACTTTAAATTTAGCTTTCTAATAATAAAAAAAAATTTTAGGAATAATAGTAAATTACTTATGTTTAGGATTTTTATTTTCAATGATTATATCAATAAAAAATAAGTAGGTTTAGAGGGAAATAAATAAGGAAATTAAATAGTTTATGAAGAATATTACTGGAATTTTGTTTGAGCCTCAATCAGAATTATTTAATTTTACATGTCATTAAAACACAGATAAAATTATATATTCAACTGTAAATATGAAGAATATGCCTGTATAATTTCATATCTTTTCAGTGAGAAACAATGATTCTATTTTTGCAATAACTCTTAGGATAGATAGACTGCTGGCTACCTGAGGGCAGGTGGCCTGGGACCTGATCCTTGAGAGCCAGAAAACCATTCTTGGACACCAAAGTCGTGCCACCCAGTTGGGCAAGATCCTCAATATAGTATGAAGAGTTCAGTAATGACTACGGCATAGAAAAAAGACTGAATAAATTGTCTCTGGGGTTTGGCAAAGGCTTCAAATAAATGAAAAATGACTAAGTGGGTTCTAGACAGACAGGATAAGGACATTGTAATGAGATGGCCAACACTTGTAATGACTCAGAACTATGACAAAACATTTTGTGCTCAGAGAACTGCAAGTAATTTTACTTTAAAGTTATGTTGAAAGGAAGTCAGGATTGAAGTCACCTGTATCAGGAAATGAGACTAGAACTTAAACAGAATCCAAATCTTTGAGGACTTTTATGTATCTTGCTAAGCATTTTGGACCTTCTTCTCTAGTTAATGGGGAGAATTAGTGGTTTTAAGTAGGAATTTTTAGTGGCTGGAAATATGTATGAAAACTCACAATGGAAAAAAAAAGGAGAACTGACCGGAAAGGAAGAGATCTGAAATACAGGATCCAACTGCCAAAGCCATAATTCAGAGAGAAATTAAGGTCTAAAATGAAGAAGTAGCCCTGGGCATTAGAGCAAAAGTTACAGGTATCTGAGTTAGTTCAGAGCCACAATTGGCAGGACTTGGGCAGATGAGGAAAAGGAGAAGAGTGTGGTATCCAGCCTCCAAGGCAGCCCCCAGTAAGGTCCCATGTAGTGGTATTCACAGCCTTGTGTAGTTCCCACCCACATTATACCAAAGTTGGTCTGTCTGACCAATAGGCAGACGAATGGATAATATGTCACTTCCAAGATGCAACTGTAAAAGATCTTCCCATTTGGGCACATAGCCTCTCTGTGGATCATTTTCTCTGGGGGAAACCACCTGTACATCATGAGGAGCTCTACGGAAAGGTCTATGTGGTAAGAAAGGTTGCAGAACAACAGTGTCATGATTTGAACCTCCTTGGACGCAGATCCTCTAACCTCATTCAACTTTTCAGAGGAGTGAGAGTGCAAACTGCTGCTCTGAGAAGGCCCTGAGAAGGCAATACCACCCAACAAAAAATATCCTTCATTATGCTTTAAGCTGCCAAGTTTTGAGACAATTTGTTATGCAGTAAGATAATTATTAGAAAGGAGAATAAAAACAGTGCATAATTTTCTGGTTTGCACAATTAAGAAGATAATGGGACTATGAAGAACTGAATTTTAAAAATCAGAGTGGGTGAATAATGGCTGAGGGGAGAAAATAAGTTGGCAGCAAGAGTTGCCAGTGGGTAATTTGTCAATTGACATAGAGCACAAAAAAATGATTTCAACTGGAGATAATGACCTGCTAACTGATAAGCAAGAAAATGTGTTTGAGAAATAGCTGAACCTCTCTTAAGTTAGGTGGTTTCTTTGTAGCACAACAATCCAAATGTTTTTGAAAATATTTTGAGGGAGAAAAATATATAACATCTCCCAACTAGCTGCTAGATAATGTCCATGCTCATTGGCTTTAATGTACTTACCTAGCATTATTTCCAATTATTAGTTTTATCAATTTATGATTAACTTAATGAGTAATCAATAATGATTATCTAACAATGAATAATAGTTAATAATTTAATTAGTTAATAATTTTCAATTAATCCTATATTTAATCATAACTGTGTTGCTATTATCAGTCTGTGACATAAATTGTTATTTTTTTCCTTGTTGGGTTTCGTGCTAACAGTTTTACCAATCAAAATGCTTTCTCTCTACATCGCCAATTAAAATGCCATGTCCCTTATTAAAATATCCCTGAATCTCAAAAGGATTTGTCCCTCCTTTGAACACTTCAGCACAATGTATGCTACTGTTACACCGTATGTATTACAGCTGGACTTAACATCATAGGCATTCGTGTACTTCTCCAATTAATATATAATCTTTGGGGGGAATGGGCTATATTAACTCATTCTTATATACTACAGAATCCAAGACAATGTCTTGCACACTGGAGATCTTAATCCCCAATTGAATAAGTACATGACATGCCTCAGTTTCACAAACATTTGCCAGCTGAACTCAGAGCAGCGGGTTATTTCATTTGAAGAGGGTGCACCACGCAGTTGGTATGTTTTCTTGATTCTAAAATTACATTTAACAGATTTCACTTTTCTTAAAAGTAGATGATTTTTACTGTTGATATAAAAGTAAGTCAGCAGCTTCCAATCAAATGCATTTTGATGCATTTATTATAGCCAGCACATATGCAGCATATTCAAATTACCTGTTCATGATTTTCAAACCAATTGAGTTCTTTATCTGGGCAACACTCTACAATAAAAGCATTCAATAACATTTGTATCTTTACATGTATTTAAATATCCTCAAAATATTGCTCTGCATTAAAGCTCGTGGAAGAAAAATTATCTTATGTATGAATGATTGGTTGCCCCATTTCATACAATATTAAAAAATCACTAAATTTCTCATAATATATAATGGCAATTTTGAATAGTGGTAAGACTGGCATGATCAGTTTATACAATTTCAAGGGCTACTGTTTACGTACTAACTATCCATCAGTAACTTCTGACCCACTCTCAAGAAAATTTATTTAAATTACAGGATCGTTTAACTTCTTCCACAGACTGATAGGAAATACAGATAGAACTTCAGCCTAATGGAGCTTATGGGTCCATTCATGAGTAGATCTGCTGCACTGCACAAACCTAGGGAGTAGCTTTCACGTTAGACACAGCTTGAATGATATACTTTGGAGGCAGACAATGAAGGAGCTCTGCTTATGGGCCAGATTGGAGCAACAGTGTTTTGTTTTGATGTTTTGCAGTCCCTCTAATCTGAGTAATTCAGAAAAATCTCTTACTCTGAATATGAAGGTTGAGTATCTCAATCTTCAATTCTATTCTGAACTTTAATAAGAAAGTAATTTTATGTAAAGATATATGATCTTGGTAGTATAGATTTTTTCATGTATTTCATTTGTGTTTTTCAATTTTGTTTTTATCCACTCCATTTCCATCTGTTATATGAATGGCAGATCTAAAATAGTAAAGCCTGAAAATGCAAATATATAGTATGATCCAAGGAAGAATATTCTGCCAATTTAACATACTATCATATCTGGTTATTTAATTGAAAGCTACTACAGGATCTACAGCTTTTCGTTTGAGGAGTAATGAAGGTTAACGGCTGGTTTATTTTGTTTGTTTAAGATGGCAAATACAGTAAATACAGAAGCATAAAAATAGCCTAGTATTTAGAATGCATATAACTGAATAGATTTGGGCAATACAGATTTTTCTACCTTTATTCTGTTTTATTTAATTTTAAGGTGTATGAGAGAGAGAAAGAGAATAGGCTTTTTTCTAAGAGGGTGCATATTGTCTTGGCAAATCTGAATTCAGTACATATCATTTTATTCATAGATTTGAATGAAAATTGATGGTGAGTCATCAGGACCTATGCCCTTTTTATTTTTACAAACGTTAAAACCAAAATCTTATTTTGGTTAATGCATCTGATATTCCTATCTTCTCTGATTTGAGATTTGGGATGTTTCATCTTTTTCCTAGTCTTGAAGTTGTTTATTATCATGCTAACTGACTGGAGCTTTAGTTAAAAAAAATACAACTTTGTTTTTGAAGGCAAATATTCATTTCTCTTTGTCCCCAGTAATTCAGTAATTATTCCGTATGCACAAATTTGACTGGTTATGCTCTTTTACTACCTGTGATATTATGAGCTCCTTTTTCCCCTTTCTGAATTTTTCTATAAAAGCTGTATCATTAAGCATTTTTATTGTAGTACTCTCTATTTTTTTATTTCATTTAAAGTATTTCTATAGACATTTTCATAACATTTTCTTAGATATGTTATCCAATATTAATTGCTTAAAACTTTTCTAGACAATTAAAGTATTATTTATTGACCCATGACTAGATGAAGGTTTATTCTTCAACTCAAAATTGAGCACAATTGGATTATGATCTGATAAATTTGTTATAAGCATATTGCATTTTTTTGTCTTGAAGATTCTCCCTTGGCAGTAAATGATAATCAATTCCAGTGTGTCTTTTATTTATTTCAGGGAATATGTAAGGCCTTTTTCATTAAAATGTTTTCAATCTTCATGGTTCCAATTGAAATATAAAATTATATTTTAGTTGATTATATGTTGATATGTGTTCATCATAGTGTATCAGTCTTCATAAATGACAAAGGAAAGAAAACTAATTTAAATTTACAATGTCACTATTGAGCTTTTATTTTCCTTAAAACATCTAAACTTGTAATCACTATCCTGTTTCACTTGATAAATGGTCTAAGACAAAATAAATGTTTTAATGATCTCAAATATATAATATATGCTGGAGTCATTACAGTTGAGTATGTTTTTACTTCTCATAAACTTTGGGGTTTCTCAGGATGATTGAAAGAAGTAAAAAATGGTGTTTAGCTAATCAGAGAAACACAAATACTATCTATCTCTCGTTATAAATTAGCATTTCTAGGAATAAGGTATTTGTCTGAAACCAAAATGGAATGCAATTCAGGACCTCATGGAAGCCAATAATATGTTACTTCTTCAATATTTATCCAACCTATATAAAAATGAGAGTCTATGTATTGCAGAGGAGAGAACAAGGAAGGGCTACTGGTGGAAGAACTTTTTTCTTCCTCTATCAGCTTTGCTATGGACTGAATCGTGTCCCCACCTCACTGCTCTCACCCCCAATTCATATAGTGAAAGCCTAGAATGCAGTGTGACTATGTTTGGATATAGGACTTCTAAGGAAATAATTAGGGGTAGATGGTGGGATCCTGAACTGATAGGATTAGTATCTTTTTTTTATTAAGCTATCATTGATATAGATTCTTATGAAGGTTTCACACGAAAAACAGTATGGTCACTACATTTACCCATATTGTCAAGTCTCCCCCCATACCCCTCTGAGGTCACCATCCATCAGAGTAGCAAGATGCCATAGAGTCACCACTTCTCCTCTCTGTGCTACACTGTCTTCCCCATGATCCCCCACACACGATGTGTACTAATCATAATACCCTAAATCTCCTTCTCCTTCCTTTCCCATCCACCCCCACACACACTCCTCCCCTTCGGTAACTGCTAGTCCCTTGGAGTTTGTGAGTCTGCTACTGTTTTGTTCCTTCAGTTTTGCTTCGTTGTTATACTCCACAAATACAGGGAAATCATTTGGTATTTGTCTTTCTCTGCCTGACTTATTTCACTGAGCATAATAACCTCGATCTCTATCCATGTTCTTGCAAATGGTAGGATTTGTTTCTTTGTTATGGCTAAAGAGTATTCTATTGTGTATATGTACCACATCTTCTTTATTCATTCATCTACTGATGGACACTTAGGTTGCTCCCGTATCTTGGCTATTGTAAATAGCGCTGCAGTAAACATAGGGGTACATATGTCTTTTTGAATCTAGGAACTTATTTTCTTTGGGTAAATTCCTAGGGGTAGAATTCCCAGGTCAAATGGTATTTCTATTTTTAGTTTTTGAGGAACCTCCATATTGCTTTCCACAATGGTTGAACTAGTTTACATTCCCACCAGCAGTGTAGGAGGGTTCCCTTTTCTCCGCATTCTTGCCAGCCATTTGTTACTCCTTGTCTTTTGGATATTGGCCATCCTAAATGGTGTGAGGTGATGTCTCATTGTGGTTTTAATTTGCATTTCCCTGATAATTAGTAATGTGGAGCATCTTTTCATGTGCAAGTTGGCCATCTGAATTTCTTCTTTGGAGAATTGTCTGTTCATATCCTCTGTCCATTTGTTAATCAGGTTATTTGCTTTTTGGGTCTTGAGGTATTTGAGTTCTTTGTATATTTTGGATGTTAACCCCTTGTCAGATATGTCATTTACAAATATATTGTCCTATACTGTAGGATGTCTTTTTGTTCTGCTGATGCCGTACAGAAGCTTTTTAGCTTGATGTAGTCCCATTTGTTAATTTGTGTTTTGTTTCCCTTGCCTGAGGAGATACATTCAGGAAAAAGTTGCTCATGTTTATATTCAAGAGATTTTTGCCTATGTTTTCCTTTAAGAGTTTTGTGGTTTCATGATTTACTTTTTTTTTTACATTCAGGTCTTTGATCCATTTTGAGTTTACTTTTGTCTATGGGGTTAGACAATAATCCAGTTTCATTCTCTTCCATGTGGCTGTAGGATGAGTATCTTTTTAAGAAGAGAAACCAGAGAGCTTCCTTCTCTCTCTCTCTCCTCCTCTTCTATCCAAATTATAGATTTGAATAGAGATAATAATATTAATTTTGTTAGGCTATTTGTAAATTAAATACGATAATCAAGGCAACATTCCTAGCCCAGGGACTAAATTGAAAATAATAAAAATACTATCTCCACTTTAATTTCCTTAAAATCACACTTGTAAGCTACACTTAGCAATGAAAAGTAGAAATTTTTAGTTGTCCGAATTATTTTTGTTGAAAATGGACTAGATTGAGCAAAAGCTTTCACTTTTATTGATTCTCTCTCTTGACAATTGACCATAGTCGCCGAACAATTCTTGTATGGCTCTAGGACTAAGGGAAAACTGAAATGACTAATTCATAAATTCTAGAGAAAATGGAATATGCATTGCCAATTTATATAGTTCTTTCAAATTTAAGAGTTCTATGTCCAGTAGTTCAAGTGCTCTGATGGAGATAACTATAGTTTAAAATAAAACTAAATTCTTGATGTTTTTATTCAGAGAATAGGAGACATTTAAAGCACCACTGACTGGAGGTATCCAGTCAGAGGTCTCACCCTTTGAATTCTTGCCTTAAATTCCCTCAAAAAAGTGTTAATAAACACGTTTTTTCTTTCTGCATCTTGTACAATTTTCAAACATGGAGAAAATAAAAGAATTATTTAGTGAACACCAATGTGCCACTACCTATATTTTTCAATTAACAATGCTATAATTGCTTTGTAACATATCTATTTTCCTATATTTTCCTCTCTCTTCATTGATCCATCTTTTTCTTTGATGAATTTTAAGGAAAGTTACAAATAGTAGTACAGTAAACCCTTTAATATGCATATCATTAACCAGGAAATGTGACTTCTTTTTAAATTCTTTTCTTTGTGTGATTATTACTACATAATGAAACATTATTTTTGTCTCCCAAATGAATTGAACTTTTTCTGACATGGGTCTACACATATGCTATGTATAGGCTATATATGTAAATATACATGTATATATAATGTATATATGATACAAATATATATGCATATTTTCCACTCTTATTTAGTGGTAAAATTCCTACTTATCCTTCAAATGTCAGCTCAAACATCATTTGTTTAGACATCTTCTTTTTGTCCTGAGTCTAAGTTAGATGTAATTTATTATTCTCTCTTGGGGCACCATGCTATTTTCAATGATGTTCTTGTTATTTGTTGCTTACTTATTTCATATAGGATTCCCCCAGAAAACTATAAACTTAATAATTCTCCATTATATACTTGACACCTAGCACAGTGTCTACCACATTATTCCTGAAACATATCACTTACATATGTGGAAAATTGACAAAAACTTGTAAAAATGAGTAACAAATACATTGAAGAATTATGTGAAAATGAAAACAGTGCTATTGTTGCGCAGAAAATCTCAGTTCCCTTCACTCTTTCAGGATCTGTGTGTGTGTGTGTGTGTGTGTGTGTGTTTGAACCCCAGGTTGTTTTTGTTTTTTACCATTTTATGCTAGGCCACCCTTTCCTCATCTTTTATAGTTTATCTCCCAGTTTCTCCCTATAGCTCCTCAAAATGTATCTCTAGAAATGTCACTGACTCTATTCAGAATCACTGATCAAAAAATTAACAAGGCAGGAAAAATGATCTCAAACCTGAAAAGATGAAAAAATTCCCTCATTGCTGCCTCTCATGTCAAATCTATTTCAAAAGATCCCCAACAGAGTTAACGTCTTAAAATGACTTAATCGACTTTTGGTAAATAAAATGCTGAGTCAATGCTGTCAGGATATTGTAATCTCCCACCAAGTATTACTTTCAATAAATATACATAGGAAAAAGAAGGAAGCCTAATCCAGGTCTCCTTCCATAAAAACACATGCAGGGGTCTCTGATATTGAAATAGTCCAATAATAAGATGGCATGGTGGTTTCCAATTTTTTCCATTAGTTGAAATTCCAGGCGAAGAAGAAGGTAAACACTTGGAAAAGAGAAATGCTATGTTTCTCTTATATTAAGAATACAGATTAGCTTTTTACAAGCTTTAGAAATTCTGCTGCAAAGGGACTCCTTTATCATTTCAAACATTTTCAAAACTTTGTTGACCAAATAATTGCCTGCTAGGTTTCTTAGTAATAACTTTTAACAGACCATGTTATTAGCTCTTGTTAATAGCTCATAATTCCATGAAATAATTTGGGAAATGCTTTGCTTAAGTCTTGACCCATGCATGTGCAGAGTATTGATCTTACAGTAATGATGCATTTACATAATCATGAAAAGTCTTAAATTCACTCTTTTTTTTTTTTGGAGTATGGTCCCAGTCTGAAGTCAATGGACTTGTCAGAGATTTTGGTTCCTTTGTGTACTACTCAAAACTGCCATGGTGATTCAGGATATTAATACTCTGGTAGTTTGGCAGAGATGTCTTGTTTCAGTCCACTCTTGGCCTCTCCCCCCAAGTGTCTACCTTGCATGGCCACCTTATAGTGAAATTGTTTTGTAAAAGATTTTGTAATCCATCATAAGGAAGATCCTATTTCTGAAAGAAAAAATACCCTATTTAAGAAATACTATAATTTAGATTTCTCAGAGCATACAACCTTAGCCATAGTTAAGAAGGAATATTTCAAGTCTATATTTTCATTTGGTAGGTTTCTACTATAGCAGTTATCTTCCTTTGTCCAGTATGTTATAAAATTTTAGGTAACATATAAAGATATAAATATGAACAAGTCCCTGGATTATCATTTTATGAGATAAAGTTAATATATTTAAAATCTTACTTAGGGTCTATTTTTCATTATAAGCAATATTTTCTGACAAATTTGGCACAAATTTTTCAAGCAGTTATCACTATTTTATTAGCTTGTGTCTCAAAACTGAAACAATTTTTGGTGAAATATGTAAAGTTTATCATATAAACTAATGTACAATGTATTTAGGCCATTTTGCTTGGTTAGATTCATGGCAAGGTATTGGAACCATGGTAGTTTTTAATAAAGTGTGAATAATTTTAAAACTGTCATTATTGAAAATTACCATCATTTTCACACCATTCACTACCTCAGTGATATAGAGCTTGTCAAAAGTTCTCCATTTAGGTTAAATTTAGTTGCATATCAATTGAAGAACTTTAAAGAAATTATGATAAATGTATCCTATTATGTGAAATTACAATTGTCCTTTTTCGAATAATAAGGTATTTTTATTCTTTATCTTGCCATGAAAACCTTATTTAAATAATGAATATTTTAGGTGATATAACATTTGAGTCTCAACTCTATAGGAAAGTTACATAGTTTAGTACTGAAAAATCTGGAAATCCTAGCCAGCAACCTTTATTTTTATTTATTTATTTTTTTGTAATTACAGTTTTGCATTTATAATGTCCGGCAAACAAGCAAACAAACAACAAAGGGTCAGTTACATGAAGAGCCAAGGCAATATGAGTGAATAATAAGAGAAGCAAAATCAACAAAAACAGATACCCAAGGGTCTTGCCAGTAATTTGTTCTATCATTCTTTTCAAAAGAATCAATTTTGGATTATATTATTCTTTCAATATTATTTTGACTTTTTATTTCATTAATTTCTCCCTATTTATTATTTCCTTTCTTCTAAATGTTAGTATTTAATTTACTATTTTCTAAATTGTGGAGCCCACAGAGTATTGGAGACACCAGGCACAGACTTTAAAATAACTTTGAATAAGTATTCAATGAAAAAAAGAGGAGAGAACTTTAGCAGAGAACTAAAAATTCTAAAAAAGAAGGAAATGGATCTTAGAGCTAAAAAATTAAAACCTCTCAAATTATTAACTCAGTGTATGGCCTAACTATAGACTAGAGAAAACTGGAGAGAGCATTATTGAACTGGAAAATGGACAAAAAGAAAAAGAGAGAAATTTAGGAAGAGAGGCTGAGACATAAAGTATACAAAAAGAAAATTTAAGAAAAGTATAACTGAAGTCCCAGAAGGAAAAGAGAAATGTAGCAAAAGCACTATTCACATTACTGGGACCTGAACTGTACAAATAATAAATACATTAAATCATACATTCAAGTAGTCTTGGGAATTCTAAATAAGGAAAAAGAGGAACTTCCTAAACACAGTTTAATAAAAATGTATAAGGCCAAATCAAATTGAAAATCTTATAAGAGAAAATAAAGACTACTTTTCTTTAAAGGAGCAAGAATGATATAGCCAAATTTTTTACAGAAATAATGAAAGTCAGACTCATATGTCTTTAACATGCTGAAAGAATATATCTACCAGAGTGGAATCTTATAGCCAACTACTATATTCATCAAGAAGGAGAGTAAAGTAAAGGCAGCCTCAGAAAAACAAAACTAAAATAATTCATTAATTTTAAATTGGCACAAAATGAGATTAAAATGGGGAACCTCTTAGCAACAGATTGATTTCAGACTGAAAATAAATCTAAAATAGCATCAAATGTAAAAATTAATAATTTTTGTTTACTATTTATAATTGATACACACAGTAAAAATGTTATATAATTTAGGAAGTAGTGATATTTAGGAAGATAAATATACAGTGATCATTTACAAAATGACTTTGTATTAGGCCCTCAAGAAAGTCTCAACAGATAGCAAAGGATGAAACCATGCAAATGGTTTTCTCTGATCACAACACATTGAAAGTACAAATCAATAAAAAATAGTAGATAATCTTCATATGTTGAAAAATCAAAATATAAATAACTGTCTTATAGTTCTAAATAACTTATAAGCATCCATAGACTGTAGAAAACAAAATTAAAATCAGTAATTAAACACAAGGAAATTAAAAGAAAGGAAACAATAGAAAGCATAAATTAATGAATAAAAAATCTACATAATACTCCACATATGAGTGAAATCAGTTGGTACTTGTTTTTCTCCACCTGGCTTATTTCACTTAGCATAATACCCTCTAGCTCTATCCATGTTGTTGCAAGTGGTAGGATCTGTTTTTTCTTATGGCTGAGTAATATTCCATTGTGTATATGTACTACATATTCTTTATCCATTCATCTACTTATGGACATTTAGGTTGCTTCCATATCTTGGCTATTGTAAATAGTGCAGCGATCAACATAGGGGTGCATCTGTCTTTTTCAAACTGGAGTCTGCATTCTTAGGGTAAATTCCTAGAAGTGGAATTCCTGGGTCAAATGGTATTTCTATTTTGAGTTTTTTGAGGAACCTCCGTACTGCTTTCCACAATGGTTGAACTAATTTACATTCCCACCAGCATTGTAGGAGGGTTCCCCTTTCTCCACAACCTCGCCAACATTTGTTGTTGTTTGTCTACGATTAGCATGTATAGTGTGGGGAGGGTTATGGGAGGGCTGTGCAACACAGAGAAGACAAGTAATGATTTTACAGCATCTTACTACACTGATGGACAGTGACTGTGAAGGGGTATGTGGAGGGGACTTGGTGAAGGGGGGAGCCTACTAATCATAATGTTCTTCATGTAATTGTAGATTAATGATACCAAAATTCAAAAAAATCTACATAATATAAAAAGGAACAGCACACACAGAGTTGGTTCTTTGAAAGATCCAATAAAGTTGATGATTTCTCTCAAGGAGAATCCAAAGAAAAGGTGAGATGAGAAAAATACTTAATATTACAAGTAAAATGGAGACATGATAATACATCCTTCAGATGTTTTTAAAGATGATAAAGATAATAGTATTATAAACAACTCCGAGCTTATGAAGTAAAATGAGCAAATTCTTAAAAAAAATGGAACATACTGAAACCAACACAAGAAAACCTGAATTTTCTTATAACTATAGGAAAAAATAAATCTGTAATCAAAATACTTTAATTAAGAAACTCTGGGCCCGAATGACTGGTTAGACTACTAAATTCTACCAATAGATAAGGAAGAAATTTACACAAAATCTTCAGAAGTAAAGAAAATGTTCAGGAATGTATTCCCAGCTTTCTTTTGTGAGCCAAGAATAACCATGGTATCAAAAACCTAACAAAAATGCTAGGAAGATGGAAATTATAGGTTCTTCACACTTATGGGCATAGGTGCAAAAACCTTTTAAAAAGTCTGGAATAAATTAAAATGATAAATTATCACAGACAAGCTGAATTTATTCCTGTATTTTGACATAGGCTCTATGTTCAAATGTTAATAAATGCAATCCATATTAACATAATAAATGAGAAAAAAACATTTGATTATTTCAATTGATTCAGAAAAATTATAAAATAAAATTTGACATCCATTTGTAATAAAATACTCAACATTGTTCCTTCAATAGAAGTTCTAAGGCATTTGCTTCTCTTCAGAATAATAGCGAACATATAAAAAAATTATAACAAATTCATATTTATTTTGAAATAGTGAAAACTTGTTGGGAACAGAAACTGAACAAGAATGTCTGCTGTCATCTAACCAAGCATCTTGTTTCATAAAGGATGTGTGTAACAAACCATTTTACCAGATTATATGTGTAATATTTCAATGCACCATTTAGTATGAGATATGAACAACTGATAACAGAAGAGAGTTGTTATGCAATTAGCTTTGTTAAAACACTGTTCACACTTAGATTAAGGAAAACTGATAAGAAGAAGCTTCCAGGTGTTCTTGATATTAGTGAGCCATTGATTAATTTTTTATTATGCTGTCAATGTCTGGATTTTATTATAGATTAAGCATTAAATGTACTGTCAAATTTTCTAATAAAATATTTGGGATTATCAAGGGAGTTCAATTATTCTCCTAGTTTTACATAAAATTGTGCACATTAAGGATATTTAATTGACCAAAAAGCCTGCTTTCATGCCACCTGGAATATGAAAAATTTCCATTCACAACATGATCATGAGTTTCTCTATCTTTACACTTCTAGGCTGGGCCCTTAGCAGTTGTGCTTATTCAATCTATAAGCAGTAATTGAGTGAATCCTGTAGACTATGGTTCTTTCCCTTGCAAAGACTCCAGTCTTAGTAGGAAAAGTATGAAAGTACAAAAACAGAAAACAGTAATAGATAATAGAAAATGAGAAAATTATAAGGAAACCAAGAAAAGAGGAAGTATGTTCAGAAAAAATGAGATTTCCTGTGGTAAAGGAATGTGTCAAGGTTTGTTAAGGACATTATATTTTGTATATATTTAATATCTTGTTTATAATTTTTGTCATGTTCAGTGGAAGTTGGAACAAGATGGTCTTCATGAACTAGTTATGCAAATTCATAATGTCTTCTTGATCTACTCTAATAATTTATTTTCTCTCAGATAAACCCATGTATGCACCATTTGACACAAGGTATGTGTTTCAGAAAGTTTATATGAAAAACAGGGCTTCATTACATGATGACTTAAATGTTTCCAGTGTTTTAGATCCTGTGACACTCCCCCTCAGGGACCATCACCAGCAGGTAAGAGGGAAGTACTGTGTCTGCAAGGCTCCAGGCTGTGGTCTTCACGTAACAGAGCTACTCAACCAACCATCACAACTGTTATATATTCAAGAGTCCTTTTAAGATTTCATTTTCATTTCAGAAAAAAAGTTCCCAGTCCAAAAAAAAGAAGAGAAAAGAAAGCCACAGAAAATATAATGAATATCATAGCTATGCAGAAAATTGACACCTGTACTCAATGTACTTTCTGTGTTTCAATTCCAGTATTAGGAATCTTGCTTTAGCTTCCCAATATTACTGAAATACCTGTCAATAATCTCCGACTCCCAGAACATATGCATTCCAGTACTCAATAAACAGTGGTGTATTCCTCCTGTGTGGTAGGTACAGATAATACATTGGTCAGATGAAAAGACACACTCCTTGTCTTTTAAATTTCTCCCTGATGTCAAACATTTGTTTCTACACTAAAAGTCTGATCTTTGCCTCTGGCCATACCTGGCTATGACTCTGTACCTCATTTTTCTTGCCTTATTGTTTCTATTTTTTATTTATGTTTTTTACCTTAACTCTCTCACCTCAGCCTTTCTCACCATCTGTGATTAAGACTTTTTGTATACCCTAGACACACAAATCTTATCATTCTCCCCTTTCTTAAGGCTCTTTAACCAGTCCAAGCTTAAACTGCCTCCCTTACAGTATCTGTTTCTGCCTCACTGTCAAGACCTTCTGGTTCAGCTTGCTCATTCCTTTTATTTCTTCAACCCTCTCCAATCACTTTAGTGAAATTTTCCAACTCCATCTTGACAACACAGCAGTTAAAAATTTCTGGTATTAGTTAACCTCTGTGCAGCGTTTTCCCTGTTCATCATGCCTTTTGCTTGAGACACTTTCTTCAATTTCCTTGTTAGACAGAGCAATCTTCCAATGTTTTTCTGACCTTGTTATCGACTTCAGTGACCTTTTCTGGCTGGGGTCTCCTCAGCACTG
The DNA here is from genome assembly GCF_040802235.1 of Manis javanica. Classification (NCBI taxonomy): domain Eukaryota; kingdom Metazoa; phylum Chordata; class Mammalia; order Pholidota; family Manidae; genus Manis; species Manis javanica. The sequence goes on from NC_133159.1 coordinate 60,253,495, forward strand.
CAGTGTTGGGGCATCTCAATGCTCCACCTGTGCCTATTGCATGTTCTACCTGCACAAATTTTTTGGTGATCTCCATTCTCGTAGATTTAATATGATATCATGAATTTACATCCCTGGATGTGACATTTCCACTGAAAAACAGCTGACTGATAAGTGGAACTGTGCTGGACATCTCCTCATAAACTGAAATCTAAAGCAGCATATTCAAGAGAAACTTTTCATTCTCTCATCTGCACCACAAATAAAAAACATACACTGCTTTACCTACACACACACACACACCTGATCCTTTTTAATAAAGCACTCTGTATCAGAGCAAGTGTCCCCAAGCTAAGATCTAGTGGTTATCCTGCATTCCTATTTTCTCATTGAAGTCACTTCAGAGAGTTGCTCTAAATGACCATTCTGCCCATCTTCTGCCTCACTCTCTCATTTATTTTGGTTCATCATTATAGTATTTATCATGATCTGAAATGATATTATATATTTAACAGTTACTAACTTTCTGTTGCCACTACTAGAATATAAGCAGCATGAGGGAAGGAAAGTTGTCCATACTTTCTAAATGTGTTTTCAGAATCTAAATGTTCTGGCACATTGCAGGCACTAAATAAATATTCATTGAATGAACACATATGTGAATTAGAATTGGATAAAAGCATCTAACTTCAGTGGTATAATTCACCCTGCTGGTAATGTTCCTTTCACTCATATCATCATCTCCCAACATTTGCAGGGTGAAATATTGCTTCATCCTTTGCTGTACTAAAATTTCCTCTTTAGAAACTTTTCTTGGTTCCCCCAAGAAGTTTTAAGTGCTTATCCTTTTAGGCTTCTCTGCTTCCCTGTATAAATCTTCACTACAGCAGTGTCAGAGTGTGTTGTAATTTGGTGTTTTTGTATCTTTTTCACCTCTGGCTTACATGTTCTTCAGGTTAGAGTATGGTTTTCTCCCATCTTCCTTGTGCACAAAAGACACTAATGGATATATATAATGAACAGATAGGGTTTAAAATGTTTTACATTAAGATTTATTAGAGGGATGCATCTGAAAGTCATTCCATACAGAGTTTATTTCTATAAGTATTAAAATATCTTCCTCTCAATAGATTCTGTTGGCCATATATTATTTTGTACTGAAACAAGGGCTCAACATTCCTGTAAGGACATGTGCTGTACTCTGTTGAGAGAAGGATATTGTCATAGTTTCTGAATGCTAATTTCTGTATAGGGGCAGTTCTGAATAAGATAAAGTACTTTAGTGTACTTTGGGGAAAAGCAATATACTAAGAGTTCTACTGTCTGAAAATAATAAAAAGATGATCTATTGTATCAAAATGGAGAATTAAGCTACTTGTGTAATGCCCATTGATAATTTGTCCATAGCTTAATAGGTACTTAGTAATATCATAGGAACAAATGAGAAGCATATGATTGTGTAAAAATCATATGAATGTATTTCTCAGCTATAATACAGAATGTAGACATCTGTATTGAGTGTCATGAAAGCTTCAGTTAAGTGTTAATTGTAGGTAAACATAAAACAAGATTTTAGGAAGAGGGTGATGATAATTACTTCATTTCTTATGTTTCTATTGAGGGATGAATATTTTATTTTTCTCAGTGAATCACTTCATTCACTTTTATAATACTTCCCCTAGAGAACAAGGAGTGGGTTATCAAATTGGTAACACTGGGAGAAAAAACCTCTACCATTTTAGCTCAAACAATTCACTCAGTCTTAGGTATTTCATCTGCCACATTGACCAGTCGATGGACAGTGAGCTCTTTAGCCTGTCTTGTAAACACAGTTGGAACTGAGCCCAGGATCTGCCTCTCAGGATCTGCCCCAAGGTGGCTTCCTACTTGTAATCTCATTTTTGGACCTGATAAGTTTTGAGGTTGGCAGTGGGTACCCTGTCATTCCCCACAACATTCTGCAGACCCTCTTCCCTTATGTGTGGGAACCAAGGCCTATTTTATATGAAAAGGGAATGGGTAGCAAGGAAAGGAATAGAAAGTTCAAGTTTGTTTATAATCTATTCTTATTTCCCTATTTGAACTTTACTACCAATAATGCTGAAATAATATTATAAGCTGTATCTGGCTTCTTATGTCTCTTATCCAAAATGTTCCAAGAAACATAAATTAAGATCATGATCTGAAGCTCTGGTTACTGGGATTCTAATAAAAAATTTCCAGTCATCAGATACAGGAGATGATTAGTCACAGCCATGAAAATATTAGGATTCGACATAAAAGACAAGGACGAAGAAGCCGGAAATATGCCAACACATGTGGGGCCATCTAACATTGGTGTGTATACTGTATTTTCACAAAAGGAACACACTTGTGGAAAATACACCATAACCGGAAAAAAAGCACTAGAGCATCCCAGAACCTCTTCCAGTTCTTCCCTTCTCACAAGCACAACCATTTTTCTCACTTTTCACACTGTAGATGAGGTTTTTGTTTGCTGTTTTGCTTTGTAATGCACTTCTCCTTTTCTTTGGCATCTTAAATGTCCTACGTGGAAACTGACAATTACATGAATAAATTTATCACCCTTCTTTGGTTAAACTGACTGTTTGATGGATATATGATTACTATGGGTTTTTAGTTCGCAAATCTTTCTCAGCTTCATTAGAAAAGCAAGGAAAAATATTTGAATATCAAAGCAATGTCTTCAAATACTAGAAATACAACCTGGTTCATATTTGCTTAAAAAAGAGAACATGGTGTAACAGGAAAAAAACAAACAAACAAACAAAAAACACTATCCTGGAAGCATAGGGACTCTGAATCCACATATGAGACTATGTTTGTCAAATTATTTCATCACGGACCTTCAGTTTCTCATCTGTATCACGGATCTAATGATTCACAAAACACAGGATTATTATGAGAATTAAAAAAGAAAACACATGTGAAATCTTCTGGATTACTTGATTTATTCAGGGAGATTTATTTGAACCTAAATGTTATTTGAATGAGGTTGATGACTCCCATAAACTTTATGATGCATATTGAGAGAATGGTTGTAGAATAACTTATAGCTTCAAGTAAGAATTTGGTTGAATTTAACCACTTCCCCAAAATTTTAAATATTCTTCACTAGAGAAAGATTTTTGATGTTAAGCTACATATCAAGCATTTTAAATATGGTTCTCTTGGTTTCCATGGAGTATAAATTTTAAAAGAATAAACAATTCTCTAGGTTTTTCATTTAAAGCTTTGTCCTCTGAAGTCCTTTGATGAATATTGTATTTATAGCCTCTGATGCCAGCCCCTTTAAAATACAAAACTTTCTAACTGCCTCTTTGATCTGTGGCACTAGAGATGTGCAGAGGACAAGCAGCACAAAATAGCATGATTTGCATTCAATGCAGAATCTGTACAGTTAAACTTTCAAGTCTTAATGAAAGGTCATAAAATCTAACAGTACTGACCAAATAGATTTGCTAGAACATTAAATCCCCCATGAATCCTCCTGTACCACTTTAAACACAAGTTAAAATTGCAAATCATAAATACTGAATGCTTTCTTCCCTAATGTAAGTTCACTATTATAACCTTGTCTGGCAGAGATGCTCCACTTAAAGGTCTGTAACATTTTCATTATCAGTTCTATCTCTGAGGGTTTGGTAATGCAGCTGTTTCTGTTTGTAATGGGCTGAAAAATGCTTATACTGATTTTTTCTTTAAGTCAGATGCTAGCATAGCTCTTTTTGGGGACAGAGTTGAAACAAATGGAATTTCTTTAGTTTTCAATTGCCTCTTCCATTATCATCCAGTTAAAAATAAAATTTTGTAATAAAACATATATTTTTGTGAATATATTATATCCAGAGCTACAATCCTCTTTAGTATGTGGGTTACCTAAGTGTGTATGTGTGTTTTTGTGTATGTACATCTGTTTTTTTAAATATTTTTTCATTATTAGATGCTCACCCCAGTGTAGTTGCTATCTGTCCATATAGAAAGATGTTACAGAATTATTGACTATATTCTCTATGCTGTGCTTTCATCCCCATGACTAATTTATATTATGATTGAGATTTTGTGCTCCCTTATCCCCTTCTCCTATTTCACCCACTGTGTATGTGTTATTCTGCATGTATGTTTATGTATATGTGAGAACAAATAGTATTTTCTCAAAGCTTAATTTACTTTTTGGTAGAAGGGATACAAAAGCAAAAATCCCATTAAGATGCATGAGAATACCTCCACAAATTAAGTTCCCTGCTTGAGAGGGAAGAGTAGACTTCTATTTGTATAAAGTGTACTTGAAGCATACAAAAGATTAAAATGTCCCAAATTATATTGCACTTCATAAAAGCAATGGCTTCACTTGTCAATGAGAATATATGAAATACATTTTTTAATGAAGTGAGATGTTAATAAGAAATCAGTTTCACTTTTGTCTTATGTGCAGGTGTTTGCTAATGCATTCAAGAGCCCAAGCTGGGTCTTCTTTCTAGGCAACCTAAACCACCACAGTTGCCAAGATATATTGAGGCATCTTATTCACAAGTGTGTAACAGGGAAGAGACACTGAATGGCACAGGTGTGGGGTCACTGGATGGAATAGTAATCCCTCATTTCATCTCTGAAATTTTTCATGTATGTGTAAAGGTATCTGTTATCAGTGATACATTATCCCATTTTCCCTGGCCCCTTAAATTCCTGGGGTAATTTACTAGAAGACAGATGTGTGATCACAAGTCTGATTGCAAGCCCAACTGGAAGAGTTGTGATAGGAAAGTGCTTGAGAGACTGAAAGAAAGACCTAGAGACTAGCACACAAGCCATGAAAGTTTATTGGGGCTTATGTACAGGGAGCCCAGGAGCATCCAGCTGGAAAAGTTTTCCAACTCTATTGTGAACAGAGAGGGAACTGCTTATGCGGGGTGAGGGGACAGAGACTATGTGGATGCCGGGGGTAAAGGATCAGAAACTTACATGCATGCCAAAAAGGGCATGTGATTATGACTATACTATGTGTTTTGCTAGGACACATCATTGTTGTGTGATCAGTGCCCCAAGGAACAAAACCTTCATTAGTGGGGTCTGTCTCCCAACAAGATGTTTCCAAACCATATACTTAGCATACCACCCACAGGAGGGGGCCATGTGGATACATGGTTATTCAGGGACTAAATGTTACAAGTGGGCAGTGCTTGTCTCCACAACAGAATACTCTGACCCAGAAACTTAGTGGTTTTTATTGACCACTTGACATTCACAAGTCATGAGAGTCAGATAATGACCTGGCCAAACAAATATAGAAAGTGAACCTCATTTTTCTAGGATATTACAATATATTCTCTAGTCGTCTCCCAATTTTACTCATTGCTGTTTCCATATAACCAACAGCTTAGGAGAAGTCATTCTTGTTATTTTGTCCAGAAACGATCTCATCCTTTGGTATTCTAAGATTTGCAATAGCACAACAGAAGTCACAGTCAGAGACTGAGGGCATTATACCGCACAGCAAACATTTCACGTTTTGTAGCTTTCACATATTATATAAGAAGTCTATGAACTGTTGTGTCCTTGTTTAATTAATCCTCGGTAAGTATTCTACCAGACTTAAGTAGACATGCTACAGGTGATTTAGGAATAGAATATCTATTTAAGAATAGAAAAATTTATGGCATCATATTATATATAATATAAAATGCCTATTTTAGACAGTTTCACTTTGAGAAGATAATGTCAGGTTTCCAACAGGATTGAGCTGTGAGAGATCCAAAATTTCCTTTCTAGCATAATTTACTTGAATCACATTTGACTATGTGATGCACTTACTATTACTCCTAGGCATCTACTATAGCAGGCTTCCTTACTGTGTACATATATATGTATATATATATGTACACATATATCTTTGTTGAGGATCTTTGTTGAGGTTTTTTGATGATCATCTTCTGGTATGACTCTTCCAGAGAGTGCTGATGTTGGAAATTCTTCATATTGTATATATATATATATATATATATATATATATATATATATATATATATATATATATATTGTTTTTTGAGAGGGCATCTCTCATATTTATTGATCAAATGGTTGTTAACAACAATAAAATTCTGTATAGGGGACTCAATGCTCAATGCACAATCATTAATCCACCCCCAGCCTAATTCTCGTCAGTCTCCAAACTTCTGAAGCATAACGAACAAGTTCTTAAATGGTGAACAAATTCTTACATAGTGAATAAGTTCTTACATGGTGAACAGTACAATGGCAGTCATCACAAAAACTTTCGATTTTGATCAGTCATTATGAACTATAAACAATCAGGTCAAATATGAATATTTGTTTGATTTTTATACTTGATTTATATGTGAATCCACATTTCTCCCTTTATTATTATTATTTTTTAAAATAAAATGCTGAAGTGGTAGGTAGATGCAAGATAAAGGTAGAAAACATGGTTTAGTGTTGTAAGAGAGCAAATGTGGATGATCAGGTATGTGCCTGTCATTCCCATGGCAAGTCCAGGAACTGGTGGGATGAATGCAGCTACAACTACAGCATCGCCTGGATCTTTGTTGAGGTTTTTTGATGATCATCTTCTGGTATGACTCTTCCAGAGAGTGCTGATGTTGGAAATTCTTCATATTGTAACTTAGTTCATTTTCTGGGTAGCCAAATTAGGCTTTGATCCTCTGTATAAACACAAAAAGACCCTTTGCCCACACTTTGATATGCCCTTTATACCATTGTGTAGAACTATGTGTTAATCCAAGCTAGACAAGGGCAATAAAACATCCATGGATGCAGAAGATTTCTCTCAAAACATGGGGGGTGAGGTTCTAAGCCTCACCTCTGTTGATCCACAATTTCTCACCTGATGGCCCCTCTGCGACTGTGCCTGTCTTAGGTTGTTCCTCCCTTGAGGAATCTTACCCATCTCTGGCTAACCAGTCATCTTCCGGGGCAATACAGGGAAATGTAAAGTTAGTAAGTGAGAGAGAGGCCATATTGTTTGAAAAGGTTAGCTTTTTACTTCTTTGCAGATTTATGCCCTGTGGCTTCTATGTCCAGCATTTGTCTTGAGGTATCTTTACCACTTGGAGGAATTATGATACTAAGTGAATTCGATATGAGGCACGAATTCTATTCAAGGGTTGTAATTAGGAAGGAAGAAGAAAGGCTATAGAGGTAGGAGTCAGAAGAAAACATGGGAAGATTGATTATTTCTTTGACATATGTTCTTGTAGAGTAACTTAAGCATATATAGGTTTTAAAATACTAATTAAATTGTGCACACACATTAACATAATAGGAATACAGTTATCTAACCAAAGCAGATCTCTAATCACCAGCCATCTCCAGTGAAGCCAAGAAAACCAGTTAGGCACCCTAGGCATTTGTGAAAATTTGTCTATGATATAATGGATATTGTCCATATGTACTTGAACAGTCTGAGAGAAATCAGACAAATTAAAACAACCCATTCCTGGGAACTGTTCACATCCCATATGTTCTATTAACAGTAGATAGTCTGTAGTTGTAAGATTTTGGAGCGCTACAACTTGCACTTCTCCTAATTCTTGGTTGAGTTCCAACAGTATAGATCCAGTCAAATTTGTTGTTTTACTGATGCACAGGCCAGCTTAGATATCTACTTCATTCCCATGGCAAGTCCAGGAACTGGTGGGATGAATGCAGCTACAACTACAGCATCGCCTGGATCTTTGTTGAGGTTTTTTGATGATCATCTTCTGGTATGACTCTTCCAGAGAGTGCTGATGTTGGAAATTCTTCATATTGTATCTTAGTTTATTTTCTGGGTAGCCAAATTAGGCTTTGATCCTCTGTATAAACACAAAAAGACCCTTTGCCCACACTTTGATATGCCCTTTATACCATTGTGTAGAACTCACTGGAGGTTTGGAGGTCACCACACAGGAATTGCTTTTTTTTCTTTAACAGAATGGAATATTATCAGAAAAGTGTACCTCCATAGCCGATCATCTGACACCCTTTAAGTGATCAACATTAAGAATATTTAAAGCATGCATTAATCGTTGAGTTACAGTTAGTTTTATCCTATCAGGGAGTAATCCCCCTTCTCTTTTTTTTTGTTATCTTTAATCTACACTTACATGAAGAATATTATGTTTACTAGGCTCTCCCCTATACCAGGTCCCCCCTATAAACCCCATTACAGTCACTGTCCATCAGCATAGCAAAATGTTGCAGAAACACTACTTGTCTTCCCTGTGTTGTACAGCCCTCCCCTTTCTCCCATCCCCCCATGCATGCTAATCTTTGTACCCCTCTTCTTCTTCCCCCCACTTATCCCTCCCTACCCACCCATCCTCCCCAGTCCCTTTCCCTTTGGTACCTGTTAGTCCATTCTTGGAATCTGTTATTCCACTGCTGTTTTGTTCCTTCAGTTTTTCCTTTGTTCTTATACTTCACAGATGAGTGAAATCATTTGGTACTTCTCTTTCTCTGCTTGGCTTATTTCACTGAGCATAATACCCTCCAGGTACATCCATGTTGCTGCAAATGGTAGGATTTTTCATCTTCTTATGGCTGAGTAGTATTCCATTGTGTATATATACCACATCTTCTTTATCCATTCATCTACCGATGGACATTTAGGTTGCTTCCAATTCTTGGCTATTGTAAATAGTGCTGCGATAAAGATAGAGGTGCATCTGTCTTTCTCAAACTTGATTGCTGTGTTTTTAGGGTAAATTCCTAGGAGTGGAATTCCTGGGTCAAATGGTAAGTCTGTTTTGAGCATTTTGATGTACCTCCATACTGCTTTCCCCAATGGTTGAACTAATTTACATTCCCACCAGCAGTGTAGGAGGGTTCCCCTTTCTCCACAGCCTCGCCAGCATTTGTTGTTGTTTGTCTTTTGGATGGCAGCCATTCTTACTGGTGTGAGATGATACCTCATTGTAGTTTTAATTTGCATTTCTCTGATAATTAGTGATGTGGAGCATCTTTTCATGTGCCTGTTGGTCATCTGTATTTCTTTTTTGGAGAACTGTCTGTTCAGTTACTCTGCCCATTTTTTAATTGGATTATTTGATTTTTGTTTGTTGAGGCATGTGAGCTCTTTATATATTTTGGACGTCAAGCCTTAATCAGATCTGTCATTTACAAATATATTCTCCCATACTGTAGGGTTCCTTTTTGTTCTATTGATGGTGTCTTTTGCTGTACAGAAGCTTTTCAGCTTAATACTGTCCCACTTGTTCATTTTTGCTGTTTTTTTTCTTGCCAAGGAAGATATGTTCAAGAAGAGGTCACTCATGTTTATGTCTAAGAGGTTTTTGCCTATGTTTTTTTCCACGAGTTTAATGGTTTCATGACTTACATTCAGGTCTTTGATCCATTTTGAATTTACTTTTGTATATGGGTCCAGTTTCATTCTCCTACATGTAGCTGTCCAGTTTTGCCAGCACTATCTGTTGAATAGACTGTCATTTCCCCATTGTATGTCCATGGCTCCTTTATCAAATATTAATTGACCAGATAGTTTAGGTTAATGTCTGGAGTCTCTAGTCTGTTCCACTGGTCTGTGGCTCTGTTCTTGTGCCACTACCAAATTGTCTTGATTACTATGACTTTGTAGTAGAGCTTGAAGTTTGGGAGTGAGATCCCCCCTACTTTATTCTTCTTTCTCAGGATTGCTTTGGCTATTCGGGGTCTTTGGTGTTTCCATATGAAAGTTTGAATTATTTGTTCCAGTTCATTGAAGAATGTTGCTGGTAATTTGATAGGGATTGCATCAAATCTGTATATTGCTTTGGGCTGGATGGCCATTTTGACAATATTGATTCTTCCTAGCCACGAGCATGGGATGAGTTTCCATTCGTTAGTGTCCCCTTTAATTTCTCTTAAGAGTGACTTGTAGTTTTCAGAGTATAGATCTTTCACTTCTTTGGTTAGGTTTATTCCTAGGTATTTTATTCTTTTTGATGCAATTGTGAATGGAAATGTTTTCTTGATTTCTCTTTCAATTGGTTCATTGTTAGTGTATAGGAAAGCTACAGATTTCTGTGTGTTAATTTTGTATCCTGCAACCTTGCTAAATTCTGATATTAGCTCTAGTAGTTTCAGAGTGGAGTCTTTAGGGTTTTTTATGTACAATATCATGTCATCTGCAAACAGTGACAGTTTAACCTCTTCTTTACCAATCTGGATTCCTTGTATTTATTTGTTTTGTCTAATTGCCATAGCTAGGACCTCCAGTACTATGTTAAGTAACAGTGGGGAGAGTGGGCATCCCTGTCTTGTTCCCAATCTCACAGGAAAAGCTTTCAGCTTCTTGTTGTCCAGTATGATGCTGGCGGTGGGCTTATAATATATGGTCTTTATTATGTTGAGGTACTTGCCCTCTATTCCCATTTTGCTGAGAGTTTTTATCATGAATGGATGTTGAATTTTGTCAAATGCTTTTTCAGCATTTAGGGAGATGATAATGTGGTTTTTGTCTTTCGTTTTGTTGATGTGGTGGATGATGTTGATGGATTTTTGAATGTTGTACCATCCTTGCATCCCTGGTATGAACCCCACTTGGTCATGGTGTATGATCCTTTTGATATACTGTTGAATTCGGTTTGCTAATATTTTATTGAGTATTTTTACATCTACATTCATCAGGGATATTGGTCTGTAATTTTCTTTTTTGGTGGGTTCTTTGCCTGGTTTTGGTATTAGGGTGATATTGGCTTCATAGAATGAGTTTGGGAGTATTCCCTCCTCTTCTATTTTTTGGAACACTTTAAGGAGAATGGGTATTATGTCTTCTCTGTGTGTCTGATAAAATTCTGAGGTAAATCCGTCCGGCCCTGGGGTTTTGTTCTTGGGTAGTTTTTTGATTACTGTTTCAATTTCTTTGCTCGTAATTGTTTTGTTTAACTTTTGTGTTTCTTCCTTGGTCAGTCTTGGGAGGTTGTATTTTTCTAGGAAGTTGTCCATTTCTTCTAGGTTTTCCAGCTTGTTGGCAGATAGGTTTTCATAGTGGTCTTTAATAATTCTTTGTATTTCTGTGGAGTCTGTCATGATTATTCCATTCTCATTTCTGATGCTGTTGATTTGTTTTGATTCCCTTTTTCTCTTAATAAGTTTGGCTAGAGGCTTATCTATTTTGTTTATTTTCTCAAAGAACCAGCTCTTGGTTTCATTGATTTTTGCTATTGTTTTATTCTTCTCAATTTTGTTTATTTCTTCTCTGATCTTTATTATGTCCCTCCTTCTGCTGACTTTAGGCCTCATTTGTTCTTCTTTTTCCAGTTTCGATAATTGTGATGTTAGACTATTCATTTGGGATTGTTCTTCTTTCTTCTGCCTGGATTGCTATATACTTTCCTCGTAGGACTGCTTTTGCTGCGTCCCACAGAAGTTGGGGCTTTGTGTTGTTGTTGTCATTTGTTTCTATATATTCCTTGATCTCTATTTTAATTTGTTCGTTGATCCATTGATTATTTAGGAGCATGTTGTTAAGCCTCCATGTTTTTGTGAGCCTTTTTGTTTTCTTTGTAGAATTTATTTCTACTTTTATACTTTTGTGGTCTGAAAAATTGTTTGGTGGAATTTCAATATTTTGGATTTTGCTGAGGCTCTTTTTGTGAGCTAGTATGTGGTCTATTCTGGAGAATGTTCCATGTGCACTTGAGGAAAATGTATGTCCTGTTGCTTTTGGATATAGAGTTCTATAGATGTCTATTAGTTCCATCTGCTCTACAGTGTTGTTCAGTGCTTCCGTGTCCTTACTTATTTTCTGCCCGGTGGATCTACCCTTTGGGGTGAGTGGTGTGCTGAAGTCTCCTAAATTGAATGCATTGCAGTCTATTTCCCCCTTTAGTTCTGTTGGTATTTGTTTCACATATGCTCGTGCTCCTGTGTTGGGTGCATATATATTTAGAATGGTTATATCCTCTTGTTGGAATGAGCCCTTTATCATTATGTAGTGTCCTTCTTTATCTCATGTTACTTTCTTTGTTTGGAAGTCTATTTTGTCTGATATTAGTACTGCAACCCCTGCTTTCTTCTTACTGTTGTTTGCCTGAAATACGTTTTTCCATCCCTTGACTTTTAGTCTGTACATGTCTTTGGGTTTGAGGTGAGTTTCTTGTAAGCCGCATATAGATGGGTCTTGCTTTTTTATCCATTCTATTACTCTGTGTCTTTTGATTGGTGCATTCAGTTCATTTACATTTAGGGTGACTATTGAAAGGTATGTACTTACTGCCATTGCAGGCTTTAGATTCGTGGTTACCAAAGGTTCAAAGTTAGCTTCTTTAGTATCTTACTGCCTTACTTAGCTCGCTTATTGAGCTGTTATATACACTGTCTGGAGATTCTTTTCTTCTCTCCCTTCTTATTCGTCCTCCTCCATTCTTCATATGTTGTGTGTTTTGTTCCGTGCTCTTTCTAGGAGTGCTCCCATCTACAGCAGTCCCTGTAAGATGCCCTGTAGAGGTGGTTTGTGGGAAGCAAATTCCCTCAGCTTTTGCTTGTCTGGGAATTGTTTAATCCCACCATTATATTTAAATGATAGTCGTGCTGGATATAGTATCCTTGGTTCAAAGCCCTTCTGTTTCATTGCATTAAGTATATCATGCCATTCTCTTCTGGCCTGTAGGGTTTGTGTCGAGAAGTCTGATGTTAGCCTGATGGGTTTTCCTTTATAGGTGATCTTTTTCTCTCTAGCTGCCTTTAAAACTCTTTCCTTGTCCTTGATTCTTGCCATTTTAATTATTATGTGTCTTGGTGTTGTCCTCCTTGCATCCTTTCTTTTGGGGGTTCTGTGTATTTCTGTGGCCTCTTCGATTATTTTCTCCCCCAGTTTGGGGAAGTTTTTAGCAATTACTTCTTCCAAGATACTTTCCATCCCTTTTCCTCTCTCTTCTTCTTCTGGTACCCCTATAATACGGATATTGTTCCTTTTGGATTGGTCACACAGTTCTCTTAATATTGTTCAATTCCTGGAGATCCTTTTATCTCTCTCTATGTCAGCTTCTATGTGTTCCTGTTTTCTGGTTTCAATTCCATCAATGTCCTCTTGCATCTTATCCATTCTGCTTATAAATCCTTCCAGAGTTTGTTTCATTTCTGTTATCTCCTTTCTGGCATCTGTGATCTCCCTCTGGAGTTCATTCCATTTCTCTTGTGTATTTCTCTGCATCTCTGTCAGCATGTTTATGATTTTTATTTTGAATTCTCTGTCAGGAAGACTGGTTTGGTCTGTCTCCTTCTCTGTTGTCTCTGTGATCTTGGTTTGCCTGTAATTTTGTTTTTTCATGGTGATAGGAATAGTTTGCAGAGCTGGGACTAGTGACGGCTGGAAGAACTTCCCTTCTTGTTGGTTTGTGGCCTTCCTCTCCTGGGAGAATAGTGACCTCTAGTGGCTTGTGCTGGGTAGCTGCACACAGACAGGGCTTCTGCTTCCTGCCTGGCTGCTATGGAGTTTATCTCTGCTGTAGCTGTGGGCATAGCCTGGCTCGGGCTGCTGCTCCAATGTGGTGGAGTTGCATTGGAGGAGGAGTAGCCAGAAGGCTATCTCTGTTAGTGTCCTCCATGCTCCCTGCAGCCCAAGGCATTAGAGTGCCCAGAGATCCCCAGATTCCCTACCTCTGGACTAAGTGTCCCACCCTGCCCCTTTAAGACTTCCAAAAAGCACCTGCCAAAACAAAACAATGACCAAAAAAAAAATTAATAAAAAAGTGGCTGCTCGTTTTTCTTTATTCTCTGTTGCCAGCCTCGGGCACCCGCTCACCGGTCTTGCTGCCCTGTTTCCCTAGTGTTGGGGTCCCTATCCCTTTAAGACTTCCAAAAAGCGCTCACCAAAACAAAACAACAACAACAACAACAACAACAAAATGGCTGCTCACTTTTCTTTTTTCTCCGGTGCCGGTCTCTGATACCCACTCGCCGGTCTTGCTACCCTGTTTCCCTAGTAGTGGGGTCCCTGTCCCTTTAAGACTTCCAAAAAGCACTCACCACAACAAAACATCAACAACAAGAACAACAAAAAAGTTGGCCGCTCGCTTTTCTTTTGTCCTCTGGCACCGGCCTCCGGTACCCACTCACCATTCTTGCTGCCCTGTTTCCCTAGTATCCAGGGCCCCACGCATGCACTGTGTCTGCACTCTGGATGGCTGGGGCTGGGTGTTCAGCAGTCCTGGGCTCCTTCTCCCTCCCGCTCTGACTCCTCTCCTCCCGCCGGGAGATGGGGGGAGGGGTGCTCGGGACCCACCAGGCGGGGGTTTGTATCTTACCCCTTTTGCGAGGCACTGGGTTCTCGCAGGTGTGGATGTGGTCTAGATGTTGTCCTGTGTCCCCTGTTCTTTATTCTAGGAAGAGTTGTTTTTGTTATATTTTCATAGATATACGTGGTTTTGGGAGTAGATTTCTGCTGCTCTACTCACGCCGCCATCTTGGCTCCGCCCCTACTGTGTATATATATATTTGAACTTGCTACAAAATGTAAATAGCTCTTGTGCATCCTTGGAAGATATTGTACAGTCTGATGCCACTTGAAATCTTTTCCTTAATTTATCAAGTAACAACTTAATTATTCTTTTTATTTATTTCTTTCACTGAAATACTTGAAACTCTAATAGATTATCTTATCAATTCAGAAGAAGTAGTAACTGTGGTACTGAGTCAGAAAAGAAGCAAATGGATTTATCAGGGTCTCTTTTAAGACCTTTATTTACACACTAGCTAAGTGGGAGAGGTCTTCACAAGGTCCCTTTAAGCCCCATCTCCTTCCCCTATTCTGTCATTGGGATGGTAACTGTCTGACCCTGCAGTCCGCCTTAGCAGCTTAGATAACTTATTTCACTCATTTTCTGTTACCAGGCTGTCGTCTGCCAGTGCTTAGTGCTCTGGTCAAGGACATACCTAACCATCCTGTTCTACCTGAACTCTAAGTGCTAGAGGCTTGTGATCCCTCCTGTCTTCATACTTAGGATAGTGATTTGCATTTTGGCTGCACTGCCAGTCCTGAGGGCCTGTTATACTCAGCCATGGATGGAAGTTAGGTATCGTGGGACTACTGTCAAGGATTCAGCCTTTAGGAAGTAGCCTTGATCATAAAAACACATTTTTTCCAGGATAAGCTTGAAATATTTTACCATTATGAGTTGTGTACATGTGTGTATTTGTGACACACCCTCTTTAATAAACTACAAGCCTATAATAGGTAAGATATATAAAAATAAGTCAGCAATTTCACTGGTCTTTCTCTCCACTTGACCATCTTTCTTTGTTATTGTGCTGCCTCATTACAGAGATTCAGAAGCTTCCTACTTCATTCTAGGTATTAAGAATATTTTCTGCTAGGAATTGTTTATTTTGACCAGTAGAATTTTGTTCTAAACCTCTATTTCCTGCTCATTCTGATACTATTCAGACCTGGTGTTACCAGGTGCCCAGTGAGAAAATTTTAATAAAACAATTCACAAAAAATGTTAATTACTCATAATAAAATTAAATACCAGAACATGTTTATTTATGACTTAATATATTAGTTACCAAAGATAATGCTAGAAATTATACTCAGTGGGGAGAAAGACATAAATATTCAAAACATTAACGAATAAAAAAGGTTAAAATAATCATTCAAGTCAGTTATATGCAATCCGTTTACCTTCATCCTAACAGAATTTCCTGCTCCCTCCCCTAGTTCTTTACTCCAGTTCACAATTGGCTATTATCTTTGTATTCATGTTAACAAAATTTAGGAATTCCTGACTTTGGACTTCCTCGCACACCACCTAAAGTTATGTGAAGTGCTTTCTAAGGTATGCATATCTCAGTTTGAGAAACTTTCTTCTAATATAGTTTCTCAGTCTTTCAGGGAAACTCAGGAACCCAGGAAAAGGGATTTATAAGAGTGCTTTAGGTACAATCCTAAGGCTGTCCTGCATAAACAAACCAGAAAGAGATTTCAAGGACAGGTAAAGGAGTATGAGACTGAAGTGACCACCACATCTGGTGATCCACTGATTATTGGCCATCCTCCAGAGCCTAGTGTCAAGGAAAACGAAGTGCAAGTAGATCTTGAGAATAAATTAGCAGGATGACTAATAAAAAAAAAAGGGAGATAATAACAGCTTAGACTAGTACAACTCCCAAGGATGTCTATGCTTTTGAAGGTGTAATTTCAAACATCTTCCGAAACTGTATTAGACTGATGGACTTTGACAACTGTCAGTTTTCAAATCATGTTTCATGGGCAACCTCTAAGTTACTAAGGCATTTGTTGTTAATCTCTATCAGTGCAGTCCTGTGCAGCAGAATCTCATGGAGGACTTGGTGAAACCCAGATTGCTGGTAAAACCCAAACACAGGATTTATTTTACTGAAAGTCTGGGGTGCTGCCTGAGAAAATGCTTTTCTAACAAGTACCCAAATGCTGCCGCTGCTGGCTCAAGGACCGTGCTTACATCAATTCAGAGATATTGTTTTTAAAGGACACTTTTTTTTTCCCATTGCAGTAGGTAAAATTACAGATAAGCTTAAATTCAGATCAACTGAGATAAAAAAAAAAGAAGAGAACCATTCAAATTATTATGGTGATGGAATGGTCAGAAAATAAATACCATCTTGCCTAATATTGATATATTGCCAACCCTGCTGTGATACTTATTGCATAATCACTCATCTTTATGTGAAAAAGTCTGCTGACCTGGACAATATTCTGTAGCCAGATCCTCCTGCTGAGATTTTCTTTCTAAATACATAAGACTTTGCAGTTTATGATTGCTCATAATTTTCTCCTGTATGTGTACTTAAGGGAGCAACTTGACTTTCAATAAATAAGAAATAAAATATATAAATGTAATTTCAGCCGTTTTCTGAAATATGATAAAATAGTTCATACTTAAATTAAAAAATTGTTGTATGTATATATTACATTAGTGATTCCTTACATCTTTTGTCTATACCAGAGTTCTTTGTTCTCTTTATCTTATATCAAGACTTTCCATGTAACTCGGTAGTTTTTTATCTTTGATGACATAAACAAACTGGATTTTTCAGAACAAAATAAAGATCAGATGTATTTTGTATTTGGAAAAGTTAAAAGTGATCAGTGGAAAATCCAACAAAATAATAATTTTTGATTATTCAGAATTGAATTTTATAGTTTCTGGAAAAAATTTCCTCCATCATATATTTCCTGATATGTTTATAATTTTTCTACCATCTTGGTAATTAGTAACTCTTCAAATGAATAGACAGAATAAGGAAAAAATAGCCTGGGAAATTAACTTCAGGAAGTCCTCTACAAACTTGGTGATAGATAAGTAGATATTCACTTTATTGACCTTATCTGCATCTTAAATATATGGTATAAATATTTTACTATGCTTTTAATATATAATAAAAATTAGTAATAGAATTCATAAGGCCTCTGCTTTCATAAGAGTTAATAAGTCAAAGTAGCCATTATTTTCAGATATAAAAATATCTACATATTTGAATCCTATTTCAGTACCTTTTCCTTATCATACATAATAACTTCATTATGTATTTTGAACTAATTAAATGACCTTAGGTAAGTCATTTGCTTGATGCCTCATTTTCTTTGTAAAGTGAAGGTCACACTATATGACCTTTATGTTCTTCTTAAAGATGACATACTATGATTTTCTGATTTCCTTGCATGTGAACTTAAGTAACAGTCATAAAGAGAAGCTGGAGAATTGAACAACAGTGTCATAAATTCATTTTGTAATTTTTGACTACTATTAAGACAAGTTCTTGCTTTCCTCTCCTTAGATTCTAATGTCTGGAATGTTGTCAGGCACCATATTTTTCCTATCACATTTCTATTTTTATGCACACGTAAATAAGCTTTTCTAAAAAGTTATACATTTTTGAAAAGTAGATAAAAAATCCGACCGAATCCATGGGGACAGTAGTACAGTGTGGAGAATATAGCCAATGATTCTGTAACATCTTCCTCTGTTGACAGATATTAACTGAACTAGTTGGGATGATGATTTAATAATATGGGTAACTGTTGAACTACTGTGTTGTATACTTAAAACCATATATAAGATTGTATATCAGCTATAGTTCAATTAAACAAAAACCAACCTAATCAAAACAGAGAACATTATGTTAGTTGTCTAACTGTCTGACTATCCCTTCTTCAAATTCCCCTATAAACTAGGAAACTGTTAATACTAAATTACATATTTGAAATAAGATAAAGTTTTTATTCTCTGGTAGGATTGTCATAGAAATAATGTAATGAGAAGAAAGAAGTTTTGTTTATTATACTCTGGGCACTCTGAGATACATTATTTATAGAAAAGATAATATCATGACAAAATATAAATAAAATTCATTACCAAAGAGAGTTATTTTATAGTGGTGTTTCAAACTTGTAAAAAAAGAAAAAAGAAAATTAATTTAATGGAGAAGTATATCTGAATCTTCAGAAAAATATGTATTTACATATTATATATAAAATATATGATATGATGCAATGTTAAGTAATATTAATGTAATATCCACCTATCATAGATAGATGATGATGATGAGAGATAGATGATAGATAGATAGATAGATAGATAGATAGATAGATAGATAGATAGATAGATAGATAGATACACAGACAGGTAGATAGGTAGATAGATTCAGAGAGAGATTGAGAGTCATTTTGCAGAATTATCAATGATCCACAAAGAGAAATTTGAGTAACTTAGCCAGTGCTAGAAGATAGAACAGTTGAAATTTTACTCTGTGCTCAAATAATTCCTTACCTATTAATATACGTTGCATCTACCATGGACATGTTTAAGAATATCACCTTTCAATTAGACTATAAGCTTCCTGCAGGTATATGTTATATTAAACGTATTACTAGGTTTTGTTTATAAGTTTGATTTATTCCAGGAAAGCGACATAGATTTGAGTTGAGGAGATAGGCGAGTCTCAATAAGGCTTGATATCTATCTATTCTCGCTTCCCTTACTTGACATATGTCTTCATCCTAATTCTGTTGTCCTACCTTTACCAATGATACAAATAAATTAACAGTGTTCAGCATCTCAAACTTGATTTCACACTTCTTAGTAAGTTCTGTGAAATTTCCATGCTTCATCATTTATAGCTACTCACAACAAGTATGTGTGAAATAACTGTGAAGGCAGAAAAGCAAAACATGAAGTTGTAATAATTCGTCTGTAAAAAAAAATCTGTATATATGGGATATGAACACTAACAGAACTTTTATATTTGACAATCAGTTCCAACACTATAGAATTCTGCATCTGTTTAAGAAACAGGAAAATGAATATTATAGGGCTGCCAAAAAGAGGCGATGCTGTAATTATCAGGGCTTTTTAAACTTCTCTACATTTTTCCATGTGCTAACTATGGCTTAAGCATAATATAATCATGTCTTATCCAGTTGAGTTACATGTTTTTTCCCATTCACCTAAGCTTTTTTAGCAATCCTTTGTTAAGCTTCAGCTGCACAATAATTTAAAAATCTTATTATTTATCACTTCCTACATTTTTACACTCAGCTTATTGACAAATACAGGTATGCAAATGTAGGCACAGTTGTCAAAAAATATATAATTGTCATGGTTATTAATGAGTTTTCCTGTTACATGATTGACACTCCTCTTCATGGAACAAACAATACAGAGGCAGTAATTCTACTTTACCATATGCTTCTATTCATATATGTACAAGAACATCATCATACTTCAGTTACATTTATTGAATACTACTCTTAATGAGAAAAAACAAAAGCTTGATTGTTACTATTAATATAAATTTTCTTCATTTGAGGTCTATTAAAGGGATTTCAGTTCATCAGGAACTAATCACATTCACTCTATTTTTGATTCTTCTTGTGGCCAACACATAACAGAGCAGTTGAGGTGCATGATAATCAAAGGGTTGTTCATGGTTGAATAAATTTAATACTCTTGTTTTATCAGTACAGCATGTTAAAATGTCCCCTGAACTATTTAGCTTGATTGGTTTAAACATTCTATTGTATTTCTGATATTACAAATTGCAAATACAATATGGGTGGGGTAAAGAATTGCTTTTATTCATCTCTTATATGACATGAAAATTGGATGGAAATAGTCTTTTTTCAAAAACAAACACAAAAAAAATGAATAAAGTTATAATCCAATCTTTGCCATGTTAGTGGAGAAATAAACATTAAGTTTCTTTTTATAAGGGGAGACTACCACAAATATCTCAAGATACTTGGGACTACAAAAACAATCCAGTAGTGTAATTAAAAAGGAAGTAGATATTTACTTTCTCAGAAATCTGATTTAAAATATATTTCCAGCATATTTTAAATAGATTGACTATGAAGGTCTAATTTAATATGCATTTTAGCAACTATTAACTGTTTCCATGCCACTCTGTGAAATTATATGAGTATATATGCTATATTCATTTTTATATCCTACTCCCCCAAAATATTCATGTTCTCTCAACTTCTATTGCTAATACACACACAGCTACATTTTAAAAGTACTTTATTGTTTTGTTAAAATTAAGATAACTAAACACAAACAACCACAACAACCCAGATAGGAATTACTTATTTTTCCATATGTAAACTTTTAACTTTTATTCATATAGTTTATCCTATTCTTCTGGGTTAGAATTTCTTCAGAAGAAAAATGTATTTTACTTATTTGATTCTCCACTGTTTAATATAATATGATGTATGGTACATAGTAACAAAAATTGGGCTTTTCTTTTAAACTATATCCAGAAATGAGTATGTTCTTCATTCTCCCGTCACCCTCTTCCCTGCTCCATTATCTCAAAGTAGAATGAAATATGGAAAATAATTTATATAATTCTGTCTTCAGATCAGAACCATCAAGCTGACATTTGATGTCCCTTAAGTAAAAGAAAGATGTGACAATATAATAAATATTGGTCAAACTCTACATGTAGATAAATATTAAGAGTAGAACATGACTTTTAATGAAAAATTCTCGGTGTAATCTATGGAATAATATGATACTAAAATGAGTAGTTGGTAGTTATAATTAATTAGTAAAGAAAAAATACAAGTCAAAACATTTTTTTTTCAATTGCCTTAACTTGGTAGAATAGTGTAAATACTGAATTATATACAGTATTCAAACCAAATACACAATTTTTCCCAATCAAGGGTTAATAAGATCTTCATAAGAATCTTAAGATAACAGCATAGTCTATGTTTAAGAAACTTGGAATAAAAAGTGAGGTAAGGATAGTGAGCATAGATTTTAAATTCTATAGAATTTTTTTGGTGAAGTAACATTAACATTTTAAATGCATATTGCAACCACAATTATTTTTGGGATCCATTTGTTAACACATTTTTTTCCTTGTATCTAGAGGTTAATGTAGATGATTTACTTCATGTTTCTTAGGTAAATATAAAGGTGTTAAATAGCTTTTGAAATGTTAGTCACCAAGTACTATTATGCTAGTATATTTAAATATGTTATCTAATACCTTAATCTTAAAAAGACAATCAGTGAAAATGAAGTTTAATAATGTATAATCTGTGCAGCTAATTATCCTGAGTATTTAGAAGTGCAGCCTTAATTGTGTGTGTGATATTGATCTATCACCTCAGGAAAAGCTAATGAGATAACTCATACTTCCCTGGGAAATAAGCAGAGGGCACATGAAAATGGATATAGCAATGGTTCAAACCTTATTTTATTACAATTTGGACATTTAAAAGTAGTTAAAATGATATAGAAAGGCAAGTGGAAATCATTTGACTCTTCCTCTCTAATTAAACCTGCCTGATGTGGATTAGTGGTCCAGAAAATAGTGACAAGCTTAGTCCTTCTGATATTATGAATCTTGACCATTTCATTGGTCCCCAGAATCTTGTTAATAATGTCATTTACCCACAAAAAAGTCACATTTTTCTATCATATGACAGAGATTTTTTGTTTGGTTGGTTCAGTTTGGTTTTGATTTTCAATTATTTTAGTTTGCCTGGTTTTGTGTGTATTACTTTTATATCAGAACTGATTCTCCTACAGCTACAAATCTTCAAGATAGACCAATGTGTCCACAAAATCCCAGTGGAACACTGGCCATATTGCACAATAATATAATGGCCTTATATAACTCTCAGTGTTCCCAGACTAAGCCAAATAACAGAGTACAGGATAGTGAATGGTTAAAAGTTTGCAATCAGCCTGAATGCAGTCTCAGTCTTGGCTACCAGTTAATGAAATGGTTGACTTTGGACAATTTGCTGACTAGTTTTCTCATTTATCAAATGTGGACAATCATAGCTACCTCATAGGGCTATTGTGAGAGTTAGATAATACAGTTAAATATTTGGCCCAGGACTCTATACCTGGTAGGCATTATTATTATTTTAATTCACAATGTGTTTTATTGTTAATAATAAGGACAATACCAACAAAATATTTGAGGACCCACATTTCAACCCACAGTTTGTTTTCTATAATCTCAACTGTTAGTTCTACCAGTGGCAAATTCCCAAGTCCCATTTTTTTCACTCTGAGAAGATGTATCCAATCAGGAGAGGAGAAACACTATACCCCACTAATACTTGCGGAGCTTATTTTATTTTTTAATTAATGAACATTTATACTGTGGTTAATAACAAGGCATCATAATAGGCACCTAAAATATTGCTTCATCTAATTTTCATAAAGGCCCTCAGTGGTAGGCCTTCTGCTTCACCTCATATTACAGATGAGATATCTGCCTCACAGTGAAGTTCCATAACCCACCTGAGGTCAGCTAGGTAGAGTAGAGATTTTAAGCCAGCCTTGGTTTTAAAAATTGTGCAATTTGTTAAGACCACCAGGCTTTACTGAGGCTGCTGCAGGCCCCACTTCCCTCCAGACTGCTGATGGTGTTGCGATCCCCTGACCTGCTGTTGCCCTGGCTGTTGTTCCCTTTCACTGCCACTGCTGCTGACAAGCCAATGGTCCTCTTCCCTGCTGCTTCCAGTTTCCATCTACTCTGAAGAAAGACCCAACTCTTTTCACCTTGAAACAAAGTAAATTTTCATTTTATGAGTGTTAGCAAAGATGGACACTGTTATGTATAAATCCTGACATTCTCTTGTCTTCATTTCCATCGGTCAGATTCCTAAATTTTGGATTGATGGGTTTAAGAATATACTCATTTTGAACATTAATGAAAGCTGACAGATTATTATCCAAAAAAGGCAATGCCAAATCCTATGACCACCACAGATATTTGAGAGTGCCTATTTCACCATATAGTCACTGAAAAATAGGATGCTGGCAATATTTTTGAATTTATTGTCAATTGGATAAATCGCAAATTTCTACCTTATTATTATAGCTTGCTGTAGGGTTGAATCTCTTAAGTTTACTGGTCATTTTTTCTTTCCTAAATTAATACATTTAGCTAACAAATATGAACTACCATTACTGAGTCTTTGTCATGGATCTGGCTCTGTGTTAAGAATTTTTTATGCATTATCTCAGTCCTTAAGAAAATCCCTGTATGATTTGTAGAATTTGTACTCCAATTTTACCAATGATTTAAATAAAGCTAGCATAATACCCTCTGAGTCAGACAACCAGTGAGAGTTGAAACCAGACACAAGCCCATATTTATATCACAGCTCTATAAGCCACTCTACTTTCCAAGCTCTAAACACATACCTTTATATCTATTGTCTATTTTCTTGTGGGACAACTTTTTCTGTAGTTATCAGTATATAAGGAGTTTGTTTATTTAATAAGGAAGAGTTTGGGAAGGAATCTCAGTTAGAATTTCCCCAGCAGTCATTAAGTCCATCAACTGGGATTAGCAAGCACTGCATGCATTGAGAGCAAAATCACCTCTCTTAACGGGGGTCCACAGAAAACCAAGGCAAGGGAACTGACTCTTCTCCCAGCCCCTCACCCCCGTACTTCAGGAATAAAGGGGAAGTCCTCTAACACTCAGCCCTCTTTAGACCCCAATGTTCATAGCCCAGTCATGACTGTCCCCTGTGGACACTCTGGGACTAACCTCAGCAGGTGCGTTTTTGTTGCTTGTATTTGCTCCCAGGCTCCCAGGCTACCCACTGCTCATCCCCAGTTCTCTATTCTGTTCCATGCTTCCAAAGCTCATGAAATCCTCCCACTGGGCACTATGGAATTCATGGCCCATTATTCATAAAATATGCTATATCCTCAAACTGTTTCTGAAAATTCCCATCACTGTTTTTTTTGGAGGAAAATTAACACTGAAGTAGGCTTGAAGTATTCTCTGCACCCTCTCAGGTGGTGGCTTTTCTCTCCCTCAGCCTGTTACTTCTAGAGTGGAAGGAGGTATATGTGTTTGATCCCCATCTGACTTTCAGACTACTCTTTCTTAACACCCTATAGTTTTATATCTCACGTCATCATATTCTATCACCACTATCCCTCATATTAGCTGTCATCCCTGGACCCCAGGCTCATTCCTCCTCTTTTCTCAGTAATGCTATCTACTTATTTATAGTCACTTTTTCTAAGACTACCCCACCTGAATCCTTAGCAATTTCAACGTATATGCAAATGATCTTTCAACAGCTTAGCCTTTCAGTCCTTCTCCCATTAATAATCTTACCTTCCAACCTATCTCAGATGGAACTGAATCACTTACATAATTAATGGGATACATTCCCTTTCTGATGACCCTTCATTCATACCAGCTCCCTTTTACCTCATACCTGATACAGCCTTTGACCTGCAGTCTATACCACAATTTCATTGCCCCTCACTGCTGTATTATCTCCACTCCCTTCTTTATCCAGATTAAATTCCATGATTAATTATTATAATCACATATTCTCTCAATTTTCTGGTACTCAACTCTCATTTCTTTGAGTTTGCTTGATAATTAAAACTCATAAACATAGTTTAATTCAACTCTCTGCCTCTCCAGTCTTTGCTTTTTGGGTGATGACCTTGATTTGTATTGCATTGAGGCATTGAATTCTTTAGAGTTTCACACCTGCATATAACCAACTACCAGCC
Source organism: Manis javanica (assembly GCF_040802235.1). Taxonomy (NCBI): domain Eukaryota; kingdom Metazoa; phylum Chordata; class Mammalia; order Pholidota; family Manidae; genus Manis; species Manis javanica. The sequence continues at coordinate 60,278,517 of NC_133159.1, forward strand.
TCTCCACCTACATACTTTACCTCCCTTTCTCTCACCATAGGTCAGGAGTTCTCAACCTTGGCACTACTGATAGTTTGACTGGATAATACTTCAGTGTAGGAGCTGTTCTATGTGTTATAGGAACTAGAGCAACATCCCTGGCCTCTACCCATTAACCCTAGTAGAAAATCCCCTCCCCGTCATGACCATCAAAAATGTTTTCAGGCATTGCCAAAGTTCTCTGGAAGGGGTGAGCAGCTAAGTGAATGATCTGTCTATCTGAGAACCACTGTCACAGATGAATTTTTGTCATCCTATCTAAAGCCACTTCTTCCCTTTGTTCTCATTTCCCTTTTTATTTAGTTAAGGAAATGGCTCCAAGTTTAATTCTCCCTTTTTTCTCCTGTATTATCTATTTTTCACTCTCATTTTTATAAACATGCAAACATGTACTTATTTCTCACATTTGAAAAGAAAAGATAAAGGAAAGGAAAAGGAGGATTCTCATGATCCCAGTTTCTCTGTTTATTTTTTTTCCTCCACTTTGGATCTGTCAAAGAAAAAGAAGAAACTCGTAAACAAACTCATAGTAAAGCATGTATAAGAGAGGCCAATTTTTCAGGAGAATTGGATAGCAGAAAGAAAAAACACAAAGCAAAATTTATTGTTCAAAATTTACATCACAAACAACTTTATTTGGTTAATATTTGGGTCAGTTTTCATTTAAAAACAGATTTTCCTGTTTTTAGTAATTAAAAAAAAGGTTTCTATTTTTCATGGCTTATCTTAGTCTGAATGAATTTCACATGTCCCTGTTCATGACTATCTTGTAATGCAGAACCTTTGGGAATGTGAAACTTTTCCATTATATGTGCTGTAGTAACTTAGTCAAAATATCTGAGGCTAAGGAAAAGATGTCAGATTTTCTGTTTTAAAAACAAAACTTCTGAAGAGTTGTCTATACTCACTGTGTCTAATTCCTCTCCTTTCTTAGACTCATTGAATCTGACTTTTGCTCCCACCAATCCACTTAAATAGCTTTCTTTATGTCAACAGAAGACATCCATGTTGCTGAATTCAATTGTCAGTCCTCTTCTTTCTAAATGTATTATCAGCATTGGGCGCAGTTGATACTTTGTGATATATTTTCTTTGCATGGTTTGCATTATATCAAATTGACTACATTTTTTTTTTCTTTTACTTTATTAGTTGGTCTCTGTCAGACTCCTTTGAAGGCTATTCCTCATTTTCTCGAAACTTAAATATTAAAGTACACCAGGGCTTACCACTTACTGTTTTTTCTCTTTTCTATCTATATTATTATTAGTTCTATCTATAGCTATGGTATTTTGGTGATCTCATATGTGAATTTTAATTTCATCTGTCAGCCTGTGACTCCCAAATGTATTTCTCTAACACTGATCCCTCTCAAAACCTGAAAATATGTGTATCCAATTTCTTTCTTGCCATCTCTATTTGAACATCTAATATATTTTTTGAAGTAACCATGCCCAAAATGAAACTTTTGATGTATTAACCACTCCACTTACAGTCTTCCCCATCTCAGTCACTGGAATTTCTGTTCATCCAGTTATTGAGGTTGAAATCTGCAACCATCCTTCATACCTCTTTCTAATTTCTAATATATGAATGCTACTCTCAAAATCTTTGCAGAAATCAACCATATCTTTCAATTTCTACCAATACTATCATCTGATTTGAGCCAGCATAATCAGTCACTGGATTGCAACAGTAGCCATCTATGAAATTATGGTAGATGGTATTATTAGTCCTAATTATACATATATTTATTGCCCTTTCCTTTGAAAGTATTAACAGACTTTCCCATTTCCATGTAATTTACAGTCAGGGTGAGCTTCATGGGTATGTGACCTTCATTTGGTTTAATGCTCTGCTATTGCCATTGTGAAATGCCCAACAATTTTTCAACAAGAGATCCCACATTTTAATTTTGCATTAGGGCCTTCAAATTATGTAGCTAATACTGCTTGCAGTGCCAGTCCTTGTAGGAGAAGCACTGGCTAACGAAATGCATGGAAATCTCAGGTGACATTCCTGGAGAAGCTTAAAGAGCTATTTTATGGTGCCGCCATTTCTCTTTTCCCCTCTGCAAGGAGCATGGCCTGCCCCAGATATGGGCTGCTTCTTTATCCTGTATCCCAAAATAAAAAAGTCTCAGGGAGCAAAGCCATAGCTGATCCTGGCCAACATTCAGCATGAATGAGCAATAATTATTTCTTGTATAAGCACTGAGGTTTGGTGGTTTTGCTCTTAAACTAGTGAAAGCTAATATACAAGTTCCCCTGCTCATCCCTTTGTCTCTCTAGTTTATTAAATAGTTAAACTTGTCCTTTGAACAATGAGATTAAATCATATCATTGCTCTGCTCAAAATAATGCAATGGCTGCCTATTTCATTTAGATGAAAAGCCAAAGTCCTTGCAACAGCAAGCATGATTTTCTTCTCCCACCACTCTTAACTTCCTTGACTTCATCTCTTGCTATGTTCGCACATTTTCACCACACCTTAGACATACTATCCTCCTTGAGTTTCTTGAATGTTTCAGGCACATTTCAGATGTTGGATCTTTTCTCTAGCAGCCACAATTTTAGAGTTATCTTTCTTCAGCTGTCTGCCTTGCTAATTCTCGGCTCCTTCAATTCTTTTCTCAAATCTTACTTTCCCAATCAGGCAAAGCTTGACCACTCTAAATTAGACTCTGCACCTTCCCACTCAATACATTTGATCCTTTTCTTCTACTGTTTTTTCCAATGGCATTTATCATCTATTAAAACATTTTATTATGTGTTTATTATACATTTATATATATACATATATAACTGTCTTCTCCCATTAGAATGTAAGCTTAATAAGGACAGGAATATTTATTTCCATCAATGTTTCCCAAGTTCCTGAAATATTGCCTAGAATAGAGTTGATATTCCATAATCATTTATTGAATACTTAGAGATAGAAAGAGATCCATTTTTTAAAATGATCTCTGATCACATGTCTTTAAGTCTCTTGTTTCTCTGTAATTTCCTCATACTCCTCTGGACAATCCTAACTCTGGTTAAAGCTTATACTCTGAGTGTTTAGTGACTTTACGTAGCAGCTAGAATGTTGCTGGAGTAAAACAAACGTGTACATTGAGTAGTTTTTCTTTAAGTTTAGGACCACCAACCTTTACTAGGCACTTAATTCTACCTGGTAATCATACTACATTTCCCTGTTTCATTCACTCTCCCACTTCGAGATGAAAAGCTTTTGCCCTTAGCTTTCTTTAAACATCCAACCCTTCATTTTTTATTCTCACTCTTACTGAAATTTCTCACTTTCAAATTCCATTAAAAGCACAGAAGCTCAGAAGAGAACTTCTACAAGTTCCCACAATTATAAATACCAATGCTCCTGCATTTTTGCCCACATTTCTTCAGTTATATTGCATAAACTCTTCACACTCGAACTGAACACCAACACTTCCAATTATGTACTGGATATCATCCATGTTTCTTCAAGGTTATCATACTTGTAACCATCCCCCATCTCCAGTAAAAATCAGTTTTTCATTCTCTAGAAGATGATTGTCATCAGCATACACAAAAAACACAATCTTCCCACTTCAAAAAAGAAAAATTAACCTAAACGTTAACTAGTTACTGTGTCAATTCTTTGTTTTTCTTTATAATGAAATTCCAAAAGAAAGTTTCCTATCCATACTATCTCCAGCTCCTCTCCAGTCAGAATTTGCCCTCACTGCTCCACTATTCTGCTCTTGACAAATCACCCATGACCTCCATGTTGCCCCATACAATGGTTGATTTTTAACCTTAAGGTACTTAACTTCCTATCAGCATTTAGCTGATTTAGTCAGTATTCCTCCTGGAAACACTTTCTACACTTGGCTTCCAGCACACCTACTACTGCTGCTTTCCTTCAACCTCTGAGATCTTTTTGAACTCCAGAATCATAAATCCAACTCCTTCCTCTATCTCTTCTTGGATTTGCAATAGTTCTTTTTATCTTAACAAGTCCAAAACTGCGCTTCTGATCTTCCACCTTTTCTCCTTTCAAATCTGTCATGTAGCTTTTCCCAGTCCATGTCAATTTGATTCTTCAAATTACTCAGAGCACAATCAGAGTTATACTTGATTTCCTTTTTTCCTTACTCATATAACCAGTTCTTCAGCAAATCACATTAGTTATTTCTTCAAAATTTACCAAGAAATCTGTCCATATAATTTCCCACACTGCAACCATGGTGTTCTATAATATTGCTCTTATATGTGCTCAGTATTATTTACATAACCTTCTAATTGATCCCCCTGCTAATACATTTACCACCTAGAACCTAATCTTATCAGAGCAACTCTTTGATTATTTTAAAATGTTACTCAGATCATTCCATGCCCTTACCTCATAGCTCTCCTGTGGAGTTCCAGCTGAAGTAAAGCCAACGTTAGGCTCTACAATTTATAGCTTGCTCTTATCTTCTGCTTTTGGCCCCTTGGTCGCTGGGCCTCAGCAGATGTGCATTTGCCTGAGAGATTTTTAACAAGGTTCTTTCTCTGCCTAAGATATATTTTTTTCATGCATCCTCAGAGTTCTCTCACAGTTTCTCCAGTTTTTCACTCAAGGAGAAGCATCTTTGTGAACTTGTCCCTAATCCCTTATATATAATCTCTCTATTTCCTGGTACCTCCTACCCAATTTTGATTTAGTTTTCTCCTTAGCATTTATCACCTTCTAGCCTATATATTACTCTATACAATTTTAACTTATGTAGAAGGCAAATTTCATTCAGATAATGAATTCTATCTATTGTATTAACAATATCACATCTCCAGTATCTGTAAACTGTAATGGTGCCTATCAAATACTGAGATAAAATCAATGAATGAATAGATGAAAACTAAGACTGTGAAGAAATCAAGACCAACATAAAATAAATGGGTAAAGAAATGATATTTATTTACTGGAAGAATGACACCAGCAAGATGGAGAATTAGGAAGCTCCAGAATCTTGTTCCTTCATTTAAACAGTAGATTAATAACTAAAGACTAACTAAAATAATTTCACAAGAGCTCTGTAAATCAATAAAATATCTCTAGCAACCAAGAAAATGCTCAATCAAGAGAAGCCACATTCAGAAGGAAATTTGGGGCATTTTAACTCTCCCTTATTCCACCTCCTCCCTGGTACACTGTGGCTTTTGTGTGGTCTGGAGGAAATGGCAGTTTTGTCCTCAGTTACTTTCTGTGAACTAGAGCAGAACAGACCTAAAATGCAACATTACAATGTATCTTCTGGTTGCCTGAAAGATCGACCTCTTAGGCACCTAGGTGGAACTTACAACAGACAGAAGCAGTACAGCTCAGATCACAGGCTCAAAAAAGGCTCCTGTACCTACCAGAGTCCTATGGATCAGCAGATGCCTAGGGCAAGAGATTACTAATTGACGAATATAGTAGAAGAGCTAAGGACACAAGAACAAGCAAAGGTAAGACTCTGGGAAATAAATACATTGAAAAGCAGCCCTCTCTAGGGGGAATGGGAAACAAGGACGTACACAGGCCTGGGAAAGGCACATACCTGGGAAAGTCTTAAGAGGGCCATAAGCCTAATGCCAAGATAATTCCAAGGCTCAGACATTTCCTGCTAATTAATGAAAGTCTCCTGCATAAAGCCAGGCTTTAAAGACTGGGAAAAGTGGCTGATGTCTCAAATTCTCAATTTTCAACAAAAGATCACAAGACATACAAAAATATAGGAAAACATGGATATTCAAGGGAACAAATAAATTTCCATAAACCATTACTTTAAAATACAGAAATTGAACATACCAGACAAGGACTTTAAAACATCAGTCTTGATATACTCCAATCACTAAAGGAAAATGTGGGCAAAATACTAGGAATAGAATGAAACTACCTCAATTTAATAAAAGCCATATGTGTGAAACCCACAGTTAACATTATACTTAATGGTAAAAGATGATTTTTTTTCCTCTAAGATTAGGAACCAGACAAGTATGTCAGTTTTCATCTCTTCTATTCACCAAAATACTGGAGACCTAGCAAGCACAATTAAGACAGGAAAATAAGTAATGTCATCCAAACTGGAAAGGAAGAGCAAAATTATCTCTATTCACAGAGAAAATTTATATGTAAAAAACCCTAACGTTCACATAACACACACATACACACACACACACACAAACAGAATAAGAAAGGAATTTGGCAAAGTTGCAGGATATAAATTCAGTGCTTAATATCAATTACATTTCTATATACTGACAACAAACAATCTAAAAAGGAAATTAATAAATCCTTTCATGATAGCACCAAAAATAATAAATTGCTTAGCAATAAACTTAACCAAGGGGGCTAAAGACTTGAACAGTATAACTTATAAAACATTACTGAATCAAAGAAACCACCAATAAATAGAAAAACATCCTGTGTTCATGGATTGGAAGACATAGTATTGTTTTCAATGCAACCAAAGTAATCTGCAGATTCAGTGCAATCCTTATCAAACCCCAACGATGTTTTTTCAGAAATAGAAAAAGCCATCCTAAAGATCATATAGAATCTCAAGGGTCCCAGAATACCCAAAACACTTTTAAGAAGAACAAAGTTGAGTTCACACTTCCTGATTTCAAAACATACAACAAATCCACAAAAAGAGTCAACAACACTAATCATTTGGGATAGCTAAGCAAAGCCACAATGAGATACTTCACACCCATTAGGATAGCTATTGTCAAAAACAAAACAAGATAGTCATAATAATATTAAAAAAAGATAATAGCAAGTGTTAGTGAGGATGCAAGAAATAAGAATCCATATAAATTTTTAGTAGGAGTATGAAATGTTGCAGCCATTATGGAAAGCAGTGTAGCCCTTCCTCAAAAAGCTTAGAAACATAATTACCATATGATCCAACAATTCTACCTCTTAATATATACCCAAAAGAATTCCAAGGAGAGACATGAAGAGATATTTGTACAAACATGTTCATGGCAGCATTATTTACAATATCTAAACGGTACGAGCAACCCAGTGTCCATCAATGGATGAGTGGATAAATGAAATGTAGTTTCTACATGTTATGGAATATTATTTAGCCTTAAAAAGGAGAGAGATTTTGGTATATGCTACAACAGGGATGAACCTTGAAGACATTATGCTAAGTAAAATAAATCAGTCACTAAAGGACTCTGTTTCCACTTATATGTACAGAGTAGCTGAAATCCTTCATTTTACCAAAACTTGATGATTAAAAGAGTCAATTTCTAAAGTGTACACAGTTGGCATAGTAGAATCGATCTCCCAGTTTGGATTAGAATTTATTTTCTAGGGAGTATTTCCTGATTCCCTAAACCTAGGTTGAGGACATTTCCCATTATACCCCACTTTTAACTTTGTTACTTAGCTTCTCACTCTGTATTTAATCACTTGCTTATTTAATAAACTAGATTTCACAAGGGCAAGAATGGCGTTTTTTCTTACTTAACAATTAAATTCTCAGACTCAAGTAAAATTCTGTTTCTACTGTCATGGATCCTCCTTCCATTTCTTTAATTCCACCTCCATTATTAATAACAATTCCCTTTAATTTATCACTCTGTATTATGCCAGCACCATGCTAATAAGCTCTAATACATATTAACACATTAACTATTAATACATATTAGCTCTTACACTCCACAACATGTCATGTGAAGTAGTACCATTCTTGTTTACAATGAATTGATAGCCCCATCCTTCATTTAGAGTCATTGCTATTGTAGCCCCTAGTGTCTTACTAAAATGTTCAAGTGCCTGCTAAAATAAATGCTAGGTATCTTTGTTAAAGTTCAGTAGCTTTTCTCCAAATAGACCAATAGGGCCAGGCAAGGCAATGTTTTAGGGGCAGAAGCATTCAAAGTGCTTTCAAGGCCTTACTTCAGATGAAAATAGTACTTTGACTCCTCCTCTATTAAATATATTCACACTTTTCCATTTTCTTTTGGAAACAGACTTAACCTCTTCTCCTTTTCATCTTTTTTTTCATCAGAGTTACTTGCTTTTAAAAAGTATCTTAGGGATGGTCATAATAAAAATATATTCAGCAAATGAAAAATAATGTTTCATTTATTGAACTGTAATTGATAAGATAGGTAATGTGGGGGGAAAATATAGGTTAAATTTTCCTATAAATGAATGCTAATATAAAAAGATTGACATTCATTGATAATCAAGTTTATGGGGGAGCATAACATCTGAAATCTGCAATTGCTTCCCAAAATTTGAAACCAATAGTCTTTTTCTTTATTTTGTACTTCTTGCACACTCCAGAATTTGTGACTTCTCATTTTAGAATGCAACATAAAAATTTGAGCTTTAAATGCAAGTTATAATGTGTATCTTTGAGTACTGGGAAATTTATGGAATATTAATATAATATGAGAAGTAATGGAGAATTTAATATTCACAACATCCTGCCTTGTTTCTTTCTTTCTCTCCAGGAAACAGTGAGCACAAATATTAAATACATATATTTGGATAAGGTATACACCAAGACACACACACACACATACATTATAAATGTATTTTGCTGCATGTGAATAGCATTAGCTAGGTTTGGGTATGAGCGCTTTTTTCTTAAGGAGAAGAAAAGACAGAAGCACTTTCATATAGAAAAATTCTGCTTTCTACATTCTTCCAAAGAATTTCAGAAATTCTTGCTCAGTCAGCTGTTAACTGGCCTTTGGATGCATGCACTTAGAACTCTATGGACTTCAGCAACTAATTTGGTTTTGGACCACTGCTGCTAACCCAGAAATGTTTGCGTATGTGACTCTGGCAAAGCGTTCAAGTTGTACTGAGTAGGTCCTGGAAATATATTAACTTTGGAGTACAGTGGTCTATAACTGAATAGAGAATGTAAAGTAAATCATAGTATTGAATGAAAGGAAAATAGGTAAATTTGACCTTACAAGATTGGTTTAATTTATAGTAGTATAGAGTTTTAGAATTGAGGGGACCAATGGCATCATTCAGCCTAACCTCATTCAATTTTACATGTGTGAATTCTGAAAAACTCTAGAGGAAGGGACTTTACTAAGACCCACAACTAGTTTGAGTCTGGCCTAAGAATCTGTATGATGTGATGTGTAGTCTAGGCACATGTCCCTGTCGTGATATGGACACTGCATAAGCTGACTTGGGTTCACATTCTAGTTATGACACTTTTGATCTCTGGCAATCAGAAATCTAACTTCTAAGCCTCAGTTTGCTCACCTATAAAATGTTTGCTAAAACTGTATTGGCCTATTGTAAGATACAAATGAGTTCATTCATATAAATAATGGACACAGTGACAGACACATGATAAACATGCAGGGAATGTTTACTGTTTTCGTGAATCTTGTGAGTTCTGTTTGTTCAATAAATATTTTATCTTTACTTATTCTAGCTGTCAATGTCTATGCCCAGACATATTAAGGGCAGACAAAGGTGTGTTTATTTGAGAAGATAAAAGTGCATAGATATGTGTTAGTTTAACTATAAAACATAAGCATCATTATTATATTTTTATATACAACTTCTGGTGGATTAAAAGAACACTTTGTGTTTCCTTTGGCCAACACTTGCACTTTTGCTACTTGTTATGAAATATTTTAAAACGCTTCATCATGGGAATGTATAAGAAGTAGTTGTGAATGCTGAATTATAAATATTAAAGACATAGGTGTAGCTTTTGAAAGCTGAGAGTTATCTCATTTCAAATGGGAGATTTAATAGTGGAACAATTAATGTATTTCAGGCATGATTTTTGCACTCTTAGGTTATTAGAATAAAAGAAATCTGTAATGAACCCTTGAGTTTCTGACCCTAATACTGATATTGAACTGACAATTACAAAAGCCAGCTTCAGGGGATGGAGATAGGCATTGCCCTTAAAACTAGGGCATCTGCTTGGCTTCTAGTATCCATACTGTTTAAGCAAATATCAAGGGTCTAACAGCTTGATATGTATTCATGGCCCTCCAATTATGCCATGTGTCATGACATTGATGCAAATGCTATTCACAACCATTTGAGAAGAAAAAAGTTTTAAAAATATATACTATTGTGGCAGTGCATTAACCTGCTCTCAGCGGCTCAGCAAGAGACAATGTAAGTGTGCTTCAGTTAAGGATGACACAAACCTTCGCCTTTGAGCTAAGAGGGCTATTAAGTTAAACACAGTGCTTGTAAAAAGGTATTTATTGTTGGTTTGAAGACTATTACTATGTCATTACATTCAGTTAATGAATTTTGTTATGGTAATAATAACTTGGGAGTGTAGAATTCTTTCCTGCAGATTGTGAACTTTAAGAAAGCAGCATCTCTAACTTTTGAGTTCCCTCAATGTATAAACCTGATTCCGCAAGGTTTTTACTTCATCATAATATAATTTCCCCATTTGGTAAATCTGAGAATGGAAAGGACTTGCTCAAAGGTCGTAACCGGAAGGAAGAAGCTATGTTTGCTCTCCTGTGAGCGGCAGCTTGCTCAAAGTGTGCTTTGCTCTCAACTTCTGGACTTACCACTACGCTTAATAATAACTCTTTAAAACATAAACTCTTGAAAAATCAAAGAAACACTTCAAGAAACAGCTGTGCCCTAATAGTAGACTGATTAATTTCTGATTCTCTTTAACATAACTAACTGGGACAACTTGGCTCTATTTCAGCTGAAAATGCATTTCTTCGAACACTAAGTTGGCATTTATCTAATGACTGTAATGAAGGCAAATGTTACATGATAATATTTCTGTAAATCTGGAAGGAGATTAAGAAAATCAAAGGCACTTTTTTTTTTCTTTGAAGATACAAAATTGTTCTGAAGGCTTCCACAGAGCTTTAAGATGATTCAAACCTACTTGTCTCTGTTTTACCATCATGGTTGCAAAACAGTAATAACTATCCTTTTAATAGAAAAAAGGCAGAAGAAAGTTGTCATATTGTAAAAGGCCATTGTCCCATCTGGTCTGAATTCCTGCCCATAGCCAACTAATTTTCTTTTATATCAAGCCTGTATTTATTACAGTCCCATGACTTTTTCTGGGCTTAAAGTCCCTTTGGTATAATTTTCACACACAGGCATCACCAATGGAAAAACTTGTTTGTGCTGCCAAAAATACAAAATTTTGTTTAATAATCTTGGGACATCGAAGTGGTGGGTAGTTGTAGGTTTGGAATAAAATCAGGTTTCCTTCATGTACAATTACTTTCTGCAATGTTTTATGTTATTCATGTAATTTAGAGTTTTGAGGGTATGTAAAATAACATTCAAGGACTGATTTTTTTAAAGATCATGTTCAACACCATGATGGTTTTCAAGATAGTTATAGCTTGACCTAACGTTTATGGAAATTGAATCGTCACACTGATAGTTGATATAGAGTCCATCTGTGAATGTAGGGAGGAGGTTTGGCACTTTAATTTTTAGCACATTAGTTATCATTGATATGGAATCTAAGTAAAAAAAAAAGTCCATCTAAAATCCAAGCAAGCCTAACTTTGCACAAAACTATTAGTGAGCCAAATTTAGCTTCATCTATTAAATATTTTTCTAAAAATTTTTTTTTTACCTTAAATTCCTGTAACTAATGCTTCTATTAAATCATTTTTGGAGACCTTATATAGTCCAAATACATTTTATTAATGGAAATTAATTATCTGCTTCTATAGTTCAAATATATCACAGTTATGAACTTGAAGAGCCCATATGTCCATAATTAACTAGCTTTTTAACTTTCTCATCTGTAAATGAGGGAACTGCACTAGATGGTTTTATGAGACCTTATGCACAAAGACACTAGACCACATCTCCTCTTTATTATCATGAACATGACATCCATGATTGTTATGTTGTTGATTTCTCAAGTTAGATTTTTTATTTCCTGTATCAGAGACCAAAATAAAATGACTTCTTTTATCAGCCCATCACATTACAGTTTTGATAATAATTAATTGATTATTGAACTTCTGAGAAGGTACAAGGTATAAAAGTATAGTTAATGATATATACCTATACTTTATATGATTATAATTTATATAATTTATGTACTTTATATAACTATAAAAGTAGAATCAAGAGTTAATTTTTCAATGATTTATGAGGTAGTGGTATCAAAGTACTAGAAAACATTGATGAACATACACTCCCATTCTGTTCCTCTAAGTGAATCATAAAGCCTTGGTGTTAATGTTTTACCTTTATCACTTAGAACCCTCTGAGTCTCATTTCCTCATATAAAAAAGGGATAAATATACGTAAGTCATAGTGCAATTTTGAAATGAGATAATGCATATCAGGGATTTTGCACATGCCTAAATCACAAATCACATTTGCTGTTTAATATAGATTTCCCCGCTACCTGAAAGTAGTGTTCCTAGGAAGCCTTTTGCAAGCCAAAATCCTGTAAAGTGAAGAAGCAATTACCACTAATTTTTATATGGAAACATTTTTGAGCATTTCCAAACCCAAAATTAACCTCTCTTAGGCTTTTCTGATATTTTAGGACACATCTTTCTAACAGATACTCAAAATAAATCAAGATAAAGCACAAATGCTCACAGTTCAAAGACATAGTTCAAAGCTATGGCAGCTTGATAACTGAGAAGCTGAGCGTCATTCCCGGGGAAGGAACTTGGCCACTACCACTGCTCGGGGTGTGCTGCCTCTGTAATGTCACTGAAGAACAAATGAGGAATGGTATTTTCACTTTTTGCCCATTTTCAAAAAGACAAAAATCCTCTTTGGGTTTCTTCTGGATAGCAAAAACAGGTACTAATGAAGATCTTTCATAAAAGCCAAGTGGCTGATGCAAACTTTCAAAAAGCAGAGAGGATACCTGTATATGAACTTAATATGTGAGTCTCATTTTTACATTAATCATATCATTTTAATCTGTTTTCCCAAATATAAATATCCCAGTTGCAAGACCATGGGAAAAAAACTCCGATATGCTAATTATATTATTTACTTGGGAGAGGCTGGTTTTGTGCATCCAGCTGAATCTCTGTTACTTATGTTGGACATAGTTTTATGGATAATTTAATGTTTAATTTCTCAATTTACTTGAAGTGATACTTTATTAAATATGCTCCTGTATGAGTGAATTTACTTTTCAGTTCTATTCTTTAAGAACACTTTCTATATGAGTGGATTGCATGTATGTGTGTTTGATATTGTTATTTGCCACAAATATGGCTCACAAAATTTTGAATATTCTGGACTCTCAAAGATAAATTTTATTCTACATTTACATGTCTCACCTAAAAGGAAATGATGGATTTGAGAAAGTAATATCTATTATCTATTTATACATCCATCCATTTATTTTTAATTTCTCCACCATATTCCTTAGTGAATTAAGCTAACTCCCCTCCCTTCCTTGGAACCCCCATAGCTGATTTTCACTGTTGCTAGTTTCTTCATAAACTCAGTTCAAATTTGATCTCTGGGAAACCTCTCTTGTCTACAATGACCACCACGATTTCATCTTTCTTTAAACATTCAATGCCTATAATGCATAGATTTGCCTGACAATTGTATTTTGTTTCTTGATATCTTTTGAATTGCTATTAATCTCTCATATGACCATGTACATTTTCAAACATGTATGTTCAATTTCTATGTAACATATAAAATCCTTAAAAATCACAGGCTGTAAATTATGCTTCTATATATCCTTCACTTATAGAAACATAGTATTTGTGGGCCTAGTTTACTCTAGTAGACAAAGGCAACATATATAGACATGTCCATTAGTGTCATAGCTGAAAACACTAATGCTACTTAAATACTCCCTAGCAATAAGGACTTAATAACTCCCAGGAATATTATTTCTCTATATTTCACTTTGGCCCAGAGGAGGAACAAAAATAAATGACTTAATATTACTAGAAAACTTAGTTGACCTGTACAAAAATATTGATGAGACAGTTTAAATTTCTATTTAAGTACTGATAACTACTCTAAAATGTGATTTGATCCAAAAACACTTCTCTTCTCTTATCCTAAATTTGACTTTGCAGGCTGCGCCTCATTTGTCTCTACCTATCTTCATATTTTTCTGCAGCTGCTGAAATCTCTAGGGAATCTCTCTCCATGGAGACAGAACCAGACAGCCCCAGTCTCTTCTCTGTTCTTGAGTTCCTGTTTTCAAGTAATGATGTGGATAAACTAGAGACCAGTTTCCTTTCCTGCAACTTTGGCAGCTGAAATTAATTCTCCAAAGACTCCTCTTTGGAGGCAAGCAGATGGTACACATGCACATGTTTTAGTTTTGATTGTACCAGTTCTGAATAATTTAAAGTTCCAAATCTCTATAAAACTACTGTATTCCCATTTCCCAATACAATTTTTTTTTCTTTTGCCTCAGAAATTCCTTCCTGATATTTTGACATTTGGCTGAAACTTGGTTCATTTTGTACTGGCTTCATTGTCATACACCTCCTGCTGTTCTTTGTTACAATTTTAGATAAGTATGGCTTTAGAAAACTAAGATGCTTTTAGAAACTATTCTGCTGGTGATTTTCCCCTTACCATTTGCAAAGCATTTTGTATACATAAACAGCACATTAGCCAAATGATGTTGTTATCACAGTTCCTGTTGGTCTGCACTTGGCTCTCACTTTAGAATTACCCCAAATAGGTTTGCAGAGTTTTATAGCTGCATTATGAGACATTCAATAATATGTATGAACTTAGGCATGTTTTTTCTTTTCCTGCCATTTTGAGAAACACCCAGTCCTATCTCTGAAGATTCACTGCTGCTCCAGGTAGAACATGATAAGAAAGGAATGTTCAGAACAATCTCCAAGTAGGTGTCCCTATCTTTAAATTGAGAAGACTTGCCAAACATAGTCTAAACACATACGTGCACACACATGTACAGCTATGCAGCTCAACCAGAAAGCTCTGCTACTGTAGGCACTGAAGCTATGACCCCATTCTGCGTGAGTTTCACTAAGTTTTACTGCCAATGCCTTCCTCTCTTACAATGGCTAAGGCCACACAAGAAAAAGTATGAAATGGAATGTTCTACACTGGCCCAAATGACTACCACTACCAGAAAAGAGAAACTAAATCATATGACCAGTTTAGAATGAGACTGTAATTACAATGGTGAAGATAAAAACAGTGTTAACTAAAATATATAATTAACTTTCCCAAATGTTTTTATATTGCTTTGTGGTTCATTCAACCCTCATTAAACTTTGAATAATTTTTCATATTTGTATTCATATCATTTTTCATTACATCATTTTTTTAGTTTATATCAAATTTATACCATATTATGAATACAGAACATATGCCTCATAGGTTTAGTGGTGTGGGTGTGTGCAATCATGTACTGAAGCAAGCGTACAAACCTCAGGTACTATAATACTGAATTCCATTTTTTTTCCACATAATGTTGAACAAAATAAAGAGTACAGCATTTATAGAATACCCAGACACATTTTGTGTAGGATAACTTCATATTTAAAAATGTAACTACATAGGAAACAGAGTATGAACACATTCATGTTTTTGTTATTTGTATCTAAAGTTTGGAAGGCATTAACTGAAAACAACTTAAGAGAGCCTCAGAAATCTCATCTATTTGATAGAACACTTCCCTTAGGGACCTTAACAAATGCTATGCAGAATCAACAAATAAATAACTTTCAGTAGTGTTTTGTCTCTCTTGATTTCAACCCTTCAAGTGATGTGACTTCTACCACCTCCCTTGAGGGTTAATTCCATAATCCAGAAGCTTTCACTGTCAGGAAGTTTTTCATGTACTCCATTCAAATTGTCTTTCCTCTCACTTCATTCCATTTCTCATAGTCACACCAAATCTGAGCACATCCCTAAATGATTTCTCATTCCCAGGAAGGGTCACACTTTCAAACATGTAGACACCTGATGTTTTCTTCTATTTCTCACTCTCCCAAGAGTTACATATTCACATCCAACAAACTTCTTTCGTCGCTCCCTTCACTGCTTTTATCAAGCTCTTCTCTGAATAGCCATTTATGTGCTGAATGGTTTGAGATCAGGCATAGTAAGATCGCCTTCACTACAGAGCTATATTCCAAACATACCATTTAAAACATTACTGATATTTGTGTTTTTCAATTCAAACAAACAAAAGAAACCAGAATGTATGTCCAAAATAATGAAGAAGTAAGATTTCCATGTTAGGGGCTGCTTTAATTTGAGACCTGACAGATTATTGCTTGAGCATCAGATGTAGAAACAGTGTGACGAAAATGTCAAAATCCCCAAAATGTTAAGGCAAGATACATTCAAAATAATCCATTCTTATGCAGTAAGAAACTTAGAATATTTCTGTCACTACTAAAGTGACCTTTTATTGCTAAAGATGCAACAACTGGTTTGTGTGTCTATACTGGGACAAAGGGACTGGGATTGTGGGGCTGGAATGGGAAATAAGGGATTGCTACTTTCTTTCAAATGATGTATCTGGCACCTTGAGAGTATCAAGTTAATTTTCCTGTTTTCCTTCCCTTCCCTAAACTCTAATTCCATATGAGTTTTGTTTTTCCCAGTTTTTATTGTTTAAGATTCTAATGAGTTTTTCCATGGTCTTTGTTTGCTGTGTCTTTATGGTATTGACTTTTAAAATAACACTTTATCTTAAAGCTGAAATGCCTATATTGTGACTAATAATGATCAACATATATTAGGTTTATAATGTAGCTTAAAGAGTGCCATATTCTATTCTATATATGGTTATTTATTACAAAGCTCAATAGAACCTATCATGGTAGAACACTGTTCACCTTCAAGTTGGACTAAAATGTATTTTGTTCAAAAAGCAATTACTAGATGTCTGTGACATTCAGACATGGTGTTACGTTCTAGTTATTTATACTTCTTATCCATATCAGTGAGGGGAGATAAGTAAATAAATTTCAGTTTTGTGTTTAAAACTGGATAATAGCTGTCTATCCAAGGTACACTGAGGCACAGCAGAGAGAAACCAAATCTATGAATAGGGGTCAAGAAGGAAGGGATGGGAAAGCCTATTAAGGTGGAGCTTCATCTGAATGTTTAAAAGGAATAGCTTTTTACCAACAAAACTGGAAGTCTTTATCAGATGATGGAACAGTGTGAGGTCACAAAGCCCAAAACAACATGATTATGTTCACACAACTATTAGCAGTTTTGTATTCCTGGATGGAGCACAGGATACAACAAAGTTTGGGGAAAAAAGACATTCAAGATGAAGCTGAGGAATTGAAAAGGGCAAAATGTATGTTGTAGAAAAGATTTTGTATTTTGTCTCAGGATCGCATCAAACTATGTTCCTTATCTCAAATCTAGCCTCACCTCTTTTTGTAAAGAAAGGTTTATTGGGACACAGCCATCACATTTGTTTATATATTGTCTACAACGGTTTTTATATTATAGCTACAGAGTCGAGCAGTTGTGGCAGTGACCAGATATCCTGCAAAGCCTGAAGTATTTTTTATCCACTTATTTACAGGAAGTTTTCTGACCTTTCCCCTCGATAACATCAAGCCACTGAAAGACTTGAGCCTACAGGCAACATGCCTGGCTCTCCCTTTCAGAAAGTTGGGTTTGGTAGCTGCAGGATAATAGATCGGAGGCATCCTAAGACGTACAGACTGGCATGTAATAAAGTGCTTATCTGTTGTGTCTAGTTCTTTTTATTTTTCTATTCTATTATCAACTTAAATTCACTTTATACTGATGACACTTGATACTTTGGCTTCTTTCCCATTATATTAACTCCTAAATATTTTACTGTATGTATTTAGGGGGAAAACAATGATTATATTAGAGCTATTTCAAAAGTAATGCATGATACATGGTTTATAAAACTGTAGTGTTTATTCTTGGATAAATGCATTTTCTATTTTTATATAAGAGCAGCAGTAGTAGATATTTATTGTGTACCCATTGTATAGAAAGGACTTTTCTGGGGACAAACAATATAATGGGAGTTATTCATGATGAAAGGCAATGTAAATGATCAAAATATACTCAAATTATATATTATTCTAGCATGCATTCTTGAAATTTGGACCAGATAATTCTTTGACATAGGGGACTGTCTTGTGCATTGTAAGAAATTTAGCAACATACCTACCTCTTCTAACTAAACACCAGTGGCACCCTGGCACCCTAGTAGGGACGGTCAAATATGTCTCTAGACATTTACAGATGCCAAACATCTCCTGAAGGAGCAGAATTTGTGCCAGTTGAGAATCACTAGATTTTATTCCTTTTCCTTCTATAGTCTCACATCTTTGTGAGATAGCTTTGATCAAAATAACAAAAGACAAAAAAACAAGCTTTTTTTTTTTCCACAGGGAGCTTTTTAGTCAGAAAGTTGAGATCACAGACTAATGGTATGGTGAGACAGATTCAATCTGTACCATGTCCCAGTCTCTTCCTGAAAATTGACTTCATGTTATGACATTTTCAGTTCTTGCAAAAATCTTCATCATGAAAACGAGGTATCAGATTTCAATTGTCTGATTTTTTTTACATTCCTCTGCTGTAGTTTGTTGACCTTTTCAGTATTCTAAGCAAGATTTTTAGAGAGTTGACCATTCTTTCTCTTCCTATTAAAAAGTACAGTAACCTGTTGCACAGACTAAAATGACTGGCCAACTGAGATGAAGAATTTTAAAAAGGTCAAAATGGTTCCTCACATCATATATTTCATAGTGTTTATAAAGGATTTTGAATGTATGTTTTAACTTTTCTAAAAATGAAATCTAGACCAATGGTTTTAGACCAAACTCTTACCCTGATTAATGCTCTTCACAAGCTTGTTCTCACTTGTTATATAGCCTTTGCCTTGTGGCCATCTTAAGGAATTAGGCTTTATGTAACCCCATGTCAGAATAATAAGTTTTGATACTGTTAGGCAACTATTTACAGTTTTCTAGAGGCCTGGAATAATACTTACATCTCTGTGAGTCTATGCCACTATACAGAATTTCCAGACAAAAAGGTGTAAAACTCATTCGAAGAAGAGACATTAAATTTTCTGCTTCTTCAGCAACACTGGAAGAATTTTCATTTAACAAACTGTCAGCATCAGCAATAGCATTATCAATGGACATCTGGTTTTCATTCTCATATACATAGGCAGCAAATTTAAAGTCCGGTTTAGCATATTCAGTGAAGTAAATGTGTTAAGGAGGGGTTTGGGGAGAGGTAGATGAGTTTCTGCATTCCTTTTGAGTCAGAACTGATTTTCAAATTACTTAGATATTAAAAAGCCAACTGCACTAGAACATAAGACTTGTACTAGCATAGGGATTTTAAAATACAATATTTGTGACATATGTAAATGACATGAAACCTTGAATACCACAATCATGTAAAATCACATCTATTCTCTTTGCATTTAGTACCTGGAAGTACCAAGGGACATAGCTGCTGCCTGAATACTCAGCTATACAAATACTGAATTAAAACAAAGGGTAGCAGTTGGATACTAAAATACATTTTCTACATGTAGCATGTGAAATCAATTTTCAGGTATCATGGGAACTGAGGGAATGGAGTGGCTAGAATAAAGCAAACTAAAACAAAAATTGTCACATGTTTAGTTAGATGTACAAGGAAAATTACTTGACCCACAGAATTAACATTAAAAATTTTAATAATGAAGTTATTTTTGATCTGTGAATCAACCAACATATTGCATCTCCAATGGCTGGCATTTCAGGGAAGCAAATATGGCCAGTGCATATTTTCTGTGGGGAATATGCAGAGTCATATCCTTACAAAGAGTTTGAGGTAAGAGTCACAAAACCTGGCTTCAAATTTAGGTTGTGTGTGTGTTTACCTCATTTCTGTAGGGATATATTGGGCCTCTCAGCAGCAGATTTTCTTCAGTAAAATGATGTTAATAGAAGCTACATTATTTAAAAGAACTGTTGAAAAGATATATTGAGTTAATAGATTTATTTTATATTAAATATTTGGAATCTAGGGACACAGTGCTAGAAGTATAAAATCTCACTCTTAGAAAAATTACTTTGTTAAGTATCTACTACCCCGTCCATATGCAAAATTGAGAGGGGGATAGAAAATGTACAATGGATTGTCTCTGCCTTAAGGAAGCATATGGTGAGAGAGGAATGCTAAAACAAGAAGCATATGGTCAAAAAAGAATATAAAGGACAAGTAAGGACAGAATGAACATATCTTGGTAAGTAAAGGGTTTTTGTACTTTTCAAACCCATATACAGTTATTCAGATCTGGTCAATATGTATTTGACCCTGATTATGAGCTAGAAATGCTGAGAAATTGCCCTTGGTGTTGAGTAATTTAATATTCTAATTGAAGGTATGGACTTTCCAAGTGGTATAGATGAGGCAGAGTGGTGAAAATGTGACAAGAATGTGACAAGGGGCATGAAGAATACACTGGTATTGCCAAACCTACTTTCAGATGTGAGAAAATAAGTTGAAAACAGTTAAGTGAATACTTGTAGTAAAAAATTGGAATCCAATTTTTGAATTCCTCTTCTGCCTTCCAATCCAAAACTATCTGCAGGAGAACCACTACCTTTCAGATTAATTTTACAATAATTAGGATGCAAGCCTAAAGTCAGAGACTAAAAAAAAAATGGATGCTATATATTATGGATGTTGAAAAGTAGAAATAAGACAAAGTTATTAAGATCAAAACAACAGATCATATCATATTCGATGGTAATAGACATCTGTATTTATAAACCCTTTAAGAGTATGTACATGCATATATATGCATATGTTTACATGTGTGTGCATGTATTTGCATATCAATGTTAACATAACTCACGATGTGAACTTACAAAAGGAATAGTAGTGTCTATACAGAGACCCATTCCAGTATTACACATCCAATATCCCTTGAGTAAATTAATATGCATATATGGATTTGAGAACTTCTCGCAATAATCCTAAATCCCCCAAGGGCTTGATAAATACTTTGAAATCAGTAATACAAAACTAACTCATTACATCATGGTATATTAATGAGCAATTACCAATACATTCTCTCTGATTATATTTTATGGCTTCAATATGCAAACTAAATAATCAACTCTTTGAGCAACTTATTTTTTAAGTGGTGAAAATCTGAAGAATATGCTAAGTATCAATAGCCAATTAGGTTACACTGTGCATACATGATAAAATGTTTATGTATATTTTTTTATGAGCTCTTATGTTCTGCAAATATTTCTGCAATTAGAGTTTGTCACCCAGGGAAATGTATTGAAAATATTAGACTGGACTTCAGGTGACTTGTAGATCAGTCTTCTCTAAAATTCATTAACCCTCAAATGAGTCACTTTCAGGCTTGGTTATCTCATCTGTAAAACAAGGAGACTGAACCCAGTGATCCCTAAACCACTTCTATCTCTAATATTCAATAAACTCATGATCCTGTGTAATTAATCCTCTCTTCCCTTCACACAAGCACACCGATACATCATACTGATTAATATTATTTTCAAGTTTACTTACTAGGCCTCAAAAGTCTTTACATATTTCACTATCTATACCACACAAATTATATTTTTGTATCATAATGCAATAAAATTTGAAATCAATAACAAAAATAGCAAGTATAATGCATATTAAACTAAAAAAATACTCAGCAAGATATGGTTTCAAATCAAACCATTCATTTTTTTTAGGAAGTACTATTTTTTATGGTAGACACATATGCATCTCCTGTATTTAGTTCATTATCACTTTGTTTCCCTCTATGAAATGCAAGTAAACTTCAAAACAAAACTCTATGTGGACAGATAGTAACTGTACTAGTTGGGGTGAAGACTTAATAGTGAATGAAACTGTTGAATCCTTGCATTGTATACTTGAAACCACTATACTTCAATGAAAAATACTCTTAAAAAAACAAAAACCAAACCGAACCAAAATAACAAAAGAACTCTATCCAGAGCACCTAAGATTGTTGATTGCACATGTGGTAGGTGTTATTTTTAAACTTACTTGGTAAAAACACAGCTAGGTTGTCTAGGAGAAATATAATAAGCAGATTCGTTCTCTCTGTCTCTCTTTCTCAGAGAATAAGAAAATTTGCTTTTTATTTTCACTAACTTGATTTGTTTTCCATCTGCTATGTACAATATCCCTTTTCTGAATTCACTCTCTGTCCACACAAAAATCTGCTCTATAATAATAATATTTCATGTTATTTTGGTGTGCTCAAATGACTTATACAAACCTTTGTAGGCTATAAATACATAGTGTAAAGTTATATCATGGTAATTCAATATGGCTTTATTAATTCTATCTAAAATATTAGACACTAGACACTTTGTGAGGAAGTCAATCTTTTATTATAATTAGAAAATTTGTTTCAACATAGCCTACCTTCTTTGAAATACGTGTTTTAATGATGATTGCACGTGTCATCTTTAAAATGAAATTGAGAAATAATTTATTATTTCCATTTGGAATGATACCACCATAATCCAATATGAGTCCATGTTTTTTATTAATTTCTGAGTCATCTTTTAAAAAATATTATTGATTACTCAGTATTGACTTACTGTACTAATTAACTATATAATAAAGTATCTTAAAGTAATTACCTTGCAAAGCATTTACATAATTGATTATAATTTATAGATTATAATTAGTTTGATATTTTATAATATTTTGATCTATAAAGTAGAAGTAACTAAAATGAACCAATTCTTAACATATGACTCCTCTAGTCACTGGAAATAGTTTGTGAAATTTAGGAAGAATGTTCTTTCTTTCAGGCCACAGGGGTACTGTTTAATAAACTGCCACTTCCAAGTGGCTAAATGATGCCCCAGTGGACTGAAAGAGTAGACGTGCTTCCAAAACTAATTCGTACCATGGGAGCATTTTCCTACCTGACAAGTGCTAACCTGATCAGCATATTCTGAAATGCCATCAAATTTATTCAAGTATAATTGATGGCAAATGAAAACTGCAAAAGACTAGTTAAAAAAAACTATCACTTTGTTTCCCTCCAAACATCAG
Source organism: Manis javanica (assembly GCF_040802235.1). Lineage (NCBI taxonomy): Eukaryota > Metazoa > Chordata > Mammalia > Pholidota > Manidae > Manis > Manis javanica. The sequence continues at coordinate 60,301,593 of NC_133159.1, forward strand.
GTCCCCAATTCATCAGCATATAATTTTACAAAGCAGCCACTTTAATAGGGCACGGGGACTGCATGTGACATGAGAATACAACAGCCTTTTCAGGATTTATTATGTATTATGACTGGGATGTTTTTTTAAGTCAGTTCAGGTATTGTCATTTAAGACACATTAAATTTCTGACAAGCCATTCTTAATTTAATTATTTTTATAGACTTGATATTATATACATCTTTTATGTTTATACAAATTTTGCATGGTGAATATTTTCAAAATAAAGAAATTGCGACACATTAAGAAAGCAATGCAAAGTCTTGTGAAAAATTCGAAGAACATATTTTGTTTTAGAAGAGACCTTTAGAAACTATTTTAGACTTCACCAAAATGGTGAAAAGTGCTGGACCATTAACACTGTTCCAGCTCTCTGGAGAAGTGCCATGAGTATCAATTTCCTAATGTGCCTGATAAGGCATTTTAGTTGTAATATTAAATATAATCTTTGACACATTCTTTTGGGGCCATTTTAGAAAATGTAAATGAGAGCATCCAATGAAAGATATAATAAGAAACTCCGGTCAAGGCTATTCAAAAGTTTAGGTTGGTCCAAAGGGATCATTGAAAAAGCAGTGTGCTATTCAGATGGCAATTGAAGCGTGGGTTGGAAAGGTTGATGGCAAATTCCCTTTGCTTTCCTTTAACCTTAGCCTAAAGTCCGGTATTTTGTACAGCTCCCAAAAACCTCTCTATATATGGCCTGCTATGCAATTTCCAGAGATCAGCTGAATCGTAGTATTTTAAAGATATTAAGGAACTTATCTGCTATCTGGTTAAAATTCCTTCTAATGAGAGGTGAAGAAACTGAATCAAAGAGAACACCTTGGTCAACTATTATATAGTTACTTAGTAGCAGAGCCAGATTAGAAACAGGAACTTCTTTTATTTGTTGTGTTTCTTGAGCCAAACTATCTTTTAAAAATAGTAAGTTTAGAAGTTTAGATAATATATTTTAAAGCAAGAGGAAAAATTAAGGTAGAAATATTTACTTATTTCGTTGAGGAGATCTTTTATTCTTTATTTGATAAGCCTGGTAACTAAAAGGACACAAGTAATGGCATTTTACTCTACTTGCTCTCCTTTCTCTGGGAGTGCTTTCAGAAATAATGTACTTTTGGAATATAGTGTTCTGTTACTGAACACTTTTTAAATAAATATTCATCAAATGGGAATCATATTTTGGAGTGGGAAGCTAACATTTCTATATAGAAGAACATTCAGTCCCTAATTGGCCCATGCAAAAGTGAAGATGGGTCAACTTGATCATTCAGTGACTAAAAACCAACTGTGGAGACTATTTAGAATATGATGCAGAGGAAGTACTGTCTACAGGGCATGGGGGGAAACCTTCTCCCTTTATTGCATGTATTAGAGGGTGAGAATGAAGTAGATAAGGACACAAGAAGCTCCTGATATATCCTGACTTCTCTTTCTGGGTAAAAGTACCAAAGCTGGAAAGCAAGATATTTAGGTTGAGGAAAAATATGAAAGCAACGATGATCTCTGTTTATCTATCATCTATCTACCTATCTATCTATCTATCATCTATTGCCTATCAATCATCTGTTGGTTTAATGACCTGAGAATAGATTTTGATGTGAATGGCCACATGACAACAAAGGCTGAATAATACAGTATTAATAAATAGAAGTGTCTGTGGATGAACATGAGGAATGCTTCTGGCGTACTGTATAAAGGGATCCAGAGGTAGTTACATGTCCAGGTGAGGGAATAGGTAGGTAATAAGAAAGCAGACAGGCCAGCAAAGGACCATGGTTACAGTAACTAGTCCATATCATTCATTGATTTACAAATGAAAGTAAATGTTGAGGATAACACACATGTGTGTGCCAGCATGACGTTACCTAATGCCATCTATGATGTGTCGCACTGACCTATCACTAACCCAGAGACAAAAGATGCATGTTTGCATCCACAAGACAATAGGTATTTTAGGTCAGGACGGAGGATGGAGGACATACAGCTGCTCTTGCAGAGCCCCCACATCCCTGGAAATGATAGAACAAATATTGGAATAGCAGGAAATTCATTTGTTGGATAGATAGTTTGTCAAGTCCCTGAAAGATAGAAACCACTTGATATAGAAAGGTAGAAACAATATAATGTGGAAAAACTTCAGAGGAATTATTGACAAAACAAACAGAAACTGAGGTAGAAGAGATCTTGGAATTAAGATAATTCACAGGGCGATTGGATACAGAAAAACAATGAAATGCCAGTTTTTTTTTCCTACTAAAGTTATTGCCCCTAGACAAAGTACTAGGATTAAGCAGGGAGTTCACTGTTTTAGCTGCTAGTGGTTCTCTCAAGGAAGATTAGGACATTCATATGTAGATTAATAACCATCCATAAACTCCTAATGTTCTTAATGGCTAAACATTTTACAAACCAAAAGAGCATATTCATAGGCTATTTTCAAGAGTTCCTATTCATACACTGTTAAATAGAAAATTTCAGTTAAAAAGGATAAAAATCTACACCAAATGATTGCAAAGATGCAACACCAAGAATATAGTTCATTAAAGATTGTAGCAGATAACCTGACAATTTTCAAAAATAATGATAAGAGCAGAAATAGGCCAACATAAATACAGGCAATTGATCTTTGACAAAAATGAGCAAAGACAATACAATGAAGCAAAGATAGTCTTTTCAAGAAAGGATGCTGAAACAGCTGAATGTTTACTTGCAAAAATCCAGGTACAGGCCTTAGACACTTCACAAAAATTAACACAAAATGGATCACAGACTGAAATGTTAAAAACAAAACTATTAAACTCCTAGTAACATAGGAGAAAATCTAGATGACCTTGAATTTGGTGTGATGAATTTTTAGATACAATACTAAGGCACAACTCATAACAGAAATAACTGATAAGCTGGACTTAATTAAGACTAACTTCTGCAAAAGAAACTGTCAAGAGTATGAGAAGAAAAGCCACAGACTGAGAAACTATTTGCAAAAAGTGTGTCTAATAAAGGATTTTTATCTAAAATATACAAAAAATGTTTGAAACTCAACAAAAGAAAATGATCAACCTAACTGAAGAACAAGCCAAAAGCTGAGGCCTTAACAGATACTCCACCAAAGAAAATATACAGATGGCAAATAAGCACATGGAGAGATGCTCCACATCATATGTCATTAGGTAATGCAAATTAAAACAACAGTGAAATACCAATCCACACCTGTTAGAATGCAAATCTGGAACATTGAACACATCAAATACTGGCAAAGATGTAGAACACCAGAAACTATTATTCATTGCATTCATTGCAGGTGGAATTCAAAATGATTTGATCACTTTGGAAGATAGTTCAGTGCTTTCTTAAGAAGGTAAACATTCTCTTACCATTTGGTCTAGCAGTTGTACTCTTTGAAATTTACCCAAAGGAGTTAAAAACTTATGTCTGTACAAAAGCCTGCACACTGGTATTTATAGCAGCTTTTTGCATAATTGCCAAAACTTGGAAGCAACCAAGATGTCCTTCAGTAGGTGAATAAATAAATAAACTGTAGTATATCCAGATGATGGAATATTATTCAGTGCTAAAAATAAATGAGCTATCTGAGCTATAAAAAGATATGGAAGAACCTTAAATACTTTTACTAAGTGAAAAAAGCCTGTTTGAAAAGACTATATACTGTATGATTCTAACTATATGACATTCTGGGAAGTCAAAACTATGGGAGAGTAAAAAGAGATTAGGTATACTGAGGGTAAATAGATCACAGAGGAATTTTAGGGTAGTGACAATAGTCTTTATGATACTATAGTGGCAGATATATCTCATTGCACCTTGTCCAAACCCATAGCATGTACAACACCAAGAGTGAAGTCTAATGCAATCATGGACGTTGGGCTTTGATGTTGTACCAAGGAAGATTCATCAATTGCAAAAAATGTACCGCTCTGGTGGGGGATATTGATATGGCACTATCTCTGGGAAATTTCTCTACCTTCTGTGCAATATTGCTTGATAAAATTAAAATAAATTTATAGAAAATGATAATAAAAAAGTAAACAGTAAAAATAAAACAACTTTGAATTTAATATAATTAACTTAGAGTGATTTGGAAAGATACTAAAGCCCTAAAAAATATGCTGTAATAAAAGAAAAACTATAAAATCTTGGAAATTAGAAGTAGGATACAAAAACTTTAAATGTAAGGGTTAAAACAAAAATAAAAGTAATTGAAGAATAAAATATTAAGTTCTGATGATTCTCTCAGGAAGGGTGGCAAAGGAACAAGGGAGTCTTCCCCTTGTAAACTAAGGCAGAGTAGATATTCTGAAATTGTCATTTTTCCTCCTTAACCTGTGTTACTTGCTACCCCCTGAATGGTAACCAACAGTCTGTTCTCTGTTTTCATGAGTCTATTTCTGTTTAGTTTGTTTATTTACTTTGTTTTTCAGATTACACATATGAGTGAAACCATATGGTATTACTCTTTCTCTACCTTATTTCACTGAGCATAATACCATATGCTACATCCATCCTTGTTGCAAATGGCAAGATTTCATTATTGTTTATGGCTGAGTGATATTCCAGTGTCTATATGTACCACCTCTGTTATCCACATCCTTGTCAACATTTGTTATTTCTTGTTTTTTGATATTAACAATTCTTTACAGTTATGAAGTGGTACCTTGTTGTGGTTTTGATTTTCACTTTCCTGATAATTGTTGATGTTGAGTATCCTTTTCATGTGCCTTTTGTCCATCTGTACATCTTCTTTGGAAAAATATCTATTCGGGTCCTCTGTCCATTTTTTAAATTGGGTTATTTGTTTTTTTCTGGTGTTGAGTCATATAAATTCTTTATATATTTTGGATATTACCCTCTTCTTGGATATATCATTTGAAAATACATTCTCTTATACCATAGATTGTCTTTTCATTTTTTGATGGTTTCCTTTGATGTACAAAAGCTTTTTGGTTTGATGTAGTCCCACTTATTTATTTTTAGTTTTGTTTCCCTTGCCCAGGGAAATGTATTCAGAAAAATTGCTTATGCTATGCTGATGCTCAAGAGATTTCTGTCTATATTTTCATCTAAGAGTTTTATGGTTTGAGGTCTTATATTTAGGTCTTTAATCCATTTCAAGTCTATTTTTGTGTATGGTGTAAGACAGTGATCTGGTTTCATTCTTTCATATGTAGCTGTCCAGTTTTCATAACATCATTTATTGAAGAGAATATCTTTTCCCCATTTTATATTTTTGCCTCTTTTGTCATAGATTCATTGACCAAAAAAGTAGGTTTGTTTCTGGGCACTCTATTCTGTTATATTGATCTATGTGTCTGTTTTGTGCCAATTCATTATTATTGTTTTGAGAACTGTGGATTTACAGTATAGAAATAAAATCAGGGAGCATTGTACCTCTACTTGGTTATTTCTCAGTGAAATTACCTTTCATTTTTTATACATCCAGAAGGAAAATAAATTACAATAACAATAAAATATTTCTGAGCCTAGATGAAACATAAGTAAATTCATAATGCAGAAGATTTAAAAAAAATACTTTTGCAATAATACCAAGGTGGTTAAAAATAAAACTAGGGTTTCCCAAGACACTATTGCCAATACTAGAAAATTAAAGTCTTGGGGATTAATATTTGTACACTGAGCAACGGAAGAGTCTTGAGTCAATCAAGATGTCTTGGAGCTAAATATGACATAAAAGCATAAATCTGGAACAGACAAAGCAGCTATTTCCTGAGAATGATCTGGAAACAGAAAAATAAATAAGACTGTGCATGGAAATGAAGGGAACCACTGAGGAAATCTGTCTTTCTCTGCCATCCCTAGGTGGAATAAAAACAATTGTTTACCTTGAGAATTTGAAACACTAAGACTGTGTTCACACTGGAATGTGATTCTAACATATTAGTCACATAGCCAAAGAAACATCAAGTTGAGAAGTCAAAGTATTTCAAAGTTAGTAGTGCCTTCCTGCAGCCAGACAAAAAGCAAATGTGCTTTCTGGAGTGAAGAATCTTCATACTGGGCCTTTTAATATTCCTCAAAATTAAGTTCTGTGAAATATGAGCTCATAACAGAATATTGCCCAAACATAAGAAGGAATGTGCCACCATGAGGAAGATAAAAATAACAGGTTCACACTCCCAAAGACTTCAAAACTGTGAAAACCATTTGCAGAATACAAAATAACCATGCATGGAACAAAAAATAAAATTCTCATATAATATGTAACCTCCAGTATATGCGTTTGTGGTCTAAAAATCACATTACTTGTGTTATCTGGAATGTTTCAGGTCAGAATTTATTTTAATATTGGTTAGAATTGCCCCAGTAGCTTGATAGATGAAAACACAAATATTCTGGACAAATACACTTTCTAATACAGACTAACAAAATTCTTTCTGAGAAAGACTAGAAGAAATATGCACTTACAGTCAAAATGCTTCACATATGCAAGTGCGTACAAACACTCATACACATGCATGCACAAAATCTCAGACATCCTCAAAGAAACAAGGCGCTATGAATGAAAATCTACAAAAGAAAAAAAAAAGCTCAGCATGTTCATTTTTCTAAGATTTCCAAAGTAGGAATTATAAAGGCAAACTAAAATAAATATATTATTCAATAAAGAAAGAATAAAATGCAAATAAGAAACATGGTCTTTTAAAGGAAAAGTGCTGTGGATTTCAAAATTAACAAAATAATACTTCCAAAAATGTAAAATACAATCATTCATTCATTCATGAAAATCTTAAAAATCTTAAAATATGCTTTATATTTTTCTATGTGGTAATGACAACTATGAACATAACAGACAACAACTCCATTCACTTGTTAATTAAATTCCAGTGTGCATGCATGTGTGTGTGTGTGTGTGGGTGGGGGGAGTGTGTGCCAAAGTAAGCAAACTAAAACAAAAGGTATATAGATACAGATTGAATATTGAAAGAATATAAATTCCATGGTGAAACACAGATTAGGGAGGGTCAGTAGGAAGCACTTAGGGAGAGAAGAAATGCAAGTATAAATAGGTTGCTCATGAAAAACCTTAAAAATGATGACGTGTTACCAAGATTTGGAAAGAAGTGAAAGACAGGAGAGCAAATATATGACTACAAAGACCAGGAGTCTGCCAGGGAGGTCGAACTGGGCCTGTGACATTCTTTTTTATGGGAAGCTAGTTTTTTTTTCCTTCTTACTAATTTAAGTGTTATAAAAAATAAAGAAAATGTGACAGAGTCCATATTATGAAAAACGTAGAATGTTTGCTCTTTGGTTTGGTAAAGAAAATGCTTGCTGCCCCTGATTTAGAGGAAAAGCATTTCAATAGGAAGAAAAACAAACGAAGAAAGGATTATTTATAAGTGGTAGCAGGAAAATCATCTAATGAGAAAATAGTGAAATTGGGTCTGTTTCTTACACATACAGAAATATTAATTTCTAATGGGTTTAATATTAAAATGTGAAAGGTTAAACTTTAATGCTTTTACTAGAGTATGTAGGAAAATGTACTGATTAATTCAGGGTAGAAAAGGATTTCTTAAACAAAAGCAAAAAGTGTTAACTATACAAGAAGGTATTCAAGAAATGACTTCTAAAATTAAGAAGTCAGTTGATCTATAGCAAAAGGACAAGTTGAAGAAACAAATTAGGCAGAAGAAAATTGTGACACATTTAAAAACAACCAAGAATTAGTATACTGAATACATAAAGAACTTAATCCATAAGAATAAGACAAGCATCTTCACATAATCTAGAAAAACGCATAAACAAGCATTTGTTTTGATGAGAAAACAAGATTAACATATAAATACATGAGAAGATATTCATCCTCAATAGTACAAGAAAATTAATTAATTCCATAATGAGATGCTATCTTTCACAAACTAGGTTGAAGAAATTGAGAAATTTTGCTTGAGGATGTGAATCAATGGAATCACTACACACTGATACTGGGAGTGTGAATTAATACAAATATTTTCAGAAGCTACTTGGCTCTTGCTTGGAAAATTGGACCTCAGAGACATCAGTTAAAGGAGTAGGAAACTAAGACAGAAAAGGGAAGAAGTCAATAAAAAGCAGATTATAAAACAAATGATCACTGTGGGTTGTCATACTGGTAAACTACGTGAAGCGTTACATGCTCTAGGGGTTATCCAATGTGGGGTGGGGTGAGGCTGAAGCAACTGTATGTATTTATACATGCACTTATATCAGTCATTGCGTTTGGCTCCCCATCGTCATTAGTTGCCCAGAATTTCTGATGAGCTGAGGAGCAGAGAGCATGCTTAAAAGCTAGAGTAAGTCCTCAGGCAGAGGTCTGCATTAGCTTTGGTCTGGTAGTTCGATCCCGTGCATTAAGAGAGTAAAGGCAGAGGCATACAGAGGCAGCCCTGGCAGTTCCTGCTGCTGTGTATATACTAGATAATATCTTGCACATAAGTATGTGGCATAATGCTCATAGAAGTATTGCTCGTGGAAATTAGCACACAAACAACTAGATTCTCAAGTCAGACTCAATAAATTAGAAATTTTACACATTATCCAGTTTTACTAGTAATTCCAAACATACAATAAATCAAAAGACTAAAATGAAGCATGTTGAGCTTTGGGACATTGACAGCAGATCTCCAGGACCTCCAGTGATTTTTAGAAAAATAAAATCATGTAACATACACAAAAGACTTATGGCAATAACTAGTGGATAAAGGGCACACATTGTTTCACTTTTTAAATACATGGATATTATGCTAACTTTTAACTAATGCAGAAACTTGCGAATATCAGATTTAAAAATGTCACGTTTCTGATACTTATTAATCTATATGAAATAATTGATCAATTTCTTTACATACAATCAATTAGAGTTGTGGTAAAATGGATCTTTGATTTAACTTTTAGAAGATGAATTAAAATCAATATGAAGACATACGTATTTCAGTTTTGATTTTTACTTCAAAAACTAAGTATTGTGATTTGCCTGTTTGCAAGTACTCAAAGTAGCTTATATTTATGTAACACTGACCATTTTGAAACCATGTAAAAATGGAAATACATATTTTCTGTTATGTCTGTTTCACCTGAAATTACTGCTATTCTCTATCTAAAATACAGACTGAAGTAACCCAATTCCAGAGTCATTATTTTGCAAAACTTTCCTTTCTTCCAGCCTTGAGGCAATTTAATGACATTGCTTATTCTACCAAAAGCATGAAATAATCAATGCTGCGGAGACTATATGGTCACGAATTTTATAAACATTGAAATTATTTTCATTGCTTTTCTGTTCCTAAGGTAATCTATTCTGAAATTTCATCAAGAGCTGATGATAAAATCTGACTTTACTCTCTCTTATAATCAACATATTATACAAATAAATTTTAGTTAAGTAAGCCTGTGATTAAAAAGAGGAACACTAAAAAAGTAACCTCTAAACTCTTTTTAAATTTATTTTTGAGCTTCCAAATATAGGAGATCACAGACCTGTTCCTCTGCTCCCCTGCACACTTTGTTTTAGCTCCTGTTGTTTTCATCATGCTTGGTTCAGTTTCTTTCATGACTTTTTGACATGGAACATTGCAGTAATCTACACCTGGTGAAGATCCTTCAGAGCAAAGCCATTGCCGTTGAATGAAGCACCACATAAAGAAAAAAGATTCCAAAGCTGAGCTGAAGGTCCAAGGCAGGTGATGTCTTGACCTCTCCATCAGAACAAGGTTCCATCTCAACAGGCCTGAGGGGAGCTCGCCTGGAGATACTTACTCTATTCCTTAGATGTCCTACTTGAAAGTTCATGCCTTTTTTTGCCTCTTTTACTGACTCTCAAAACTTAGAATTCTTTTTTATTTTTCAGACTATTCAATTACCTTAATTAGGTTTAAGAACACACATTCACACATTCATATTTCAGCATCTACATCATAAATGCCTACATTTTGCTTTGGAAATGATATTTTATTGTCTGTCCTCAGTCATAATGGAACATTATGTAAATTCAGAATGTTTCCCAGTGCAGCCAATTTCCTTATGGAAGTGAAGAGTAATCTCCTTTTTTTTTTTTCTATGACTATATTTAGTTAGGGAAACCTTATACTTGTAGCCTCTTCAAAGTGTTATTCCCACCCTTTAACTTCTGGTTGTTCACTGAACAACTTAGGACTTCCATGTATTTCAGTTTCATTTCATTGCTATTCATCCTATAGGTTGCCCGAATATTAAAATTATGAGTTCTGGTTGGGTATCTTTATATCTGAACATACCAAATATGTCCTTAATTTCAGTGTGACCTGAAAGTCAAATAACCCGTGGTCTTAGAGACCCTTTATATTTTGTTAAGAATTTAAAATCATCAGAAAATATTATCCTTCAGCTGCCACCTTCATATACTTTGTGGTATAATAATAGCTCTTAAATGAGTTTAATCTTGCAGTATATTTTTCATTTTCTCTGGTATACTTGAATTTCATAGCAAGCTACAAATTCTACAGTTAGCAACACATAAAATAGAGTAACCTGTTTCCTTCAATATGATTTCCAATTATAACTCAGAATATTCTTTGGAATCATTATAATCTATAATCCTGCCAATTTGCATTATTTACAGTTTTACTTTCCCTTTGGAAGACACAATTCTTTACAAATTCACACTTCATTTTTGTTTGTAGAAAACAACCATACTGCCAGTAGTATTTTCTGAATTCCTTCTGTAAACTGCTACCTAAATACTGGCGTGGCCAAATGTGCATGGCTTTGGGCAAAGTCAAGAAGCATAATATATAGTCTAGTGCAAAGTTACATTAAAACTGTTGTGTTTATTTTGTGTTTACACATGTCAGGTACTGAACTGATTCTTATATATGAATTCCAGTAAATTCTTTATATCTATGGCATTTTTATGTGAATAGAGATAATAGAAATATTGGATTTAATTTACCAAGAACAATCCAATTAATAAAAGTGTCTGAATTGTAATTATAATTTATATCATATAATATCATAACTGAATGATCCTAATATACTACTCAACATTGCATATGCTAAAATGAATCTTTTTCATTGCAAAATTGTAATAACCTAGCCATGTTGATTTAATGAGCACTAAACAGCATTATTAATTTGTACTGACATATATACCAACTTCTCTAAGTTAAAATTTAATTAACATTATAATAGACTAGAAAGAAAAATTTTAAAGCTGTTGACATGCAATATACTTTAACGTCTCTCACAAATTGTAGCCATAACCCTTTCTGTTTTTATTAATTCAATATCATGACTCAAAAATAACTAAATAGAGATATATAGCTAATAAATGTATTTTAACAAAATTTTTATAAAACCTGGAATGGAGAACATAGTGTGAAAATCAGAGTAAGCAATATTTCCTTTCATGCATTTAAAAGCTAATGTCATTATTTATATTTACACTTTTATTAATACATACATAATTGTCCTTAATGAAAATATTTTAAAGAATCATGTGGAAGGATTAGTTTTAAAAGTGAAATAGCATGTCACAGTATATATGTTTCATAGGAATACTGAAAAATCCACGTGGTATCTATCAGATGGATCCTATCAGCCAGCAAGCTTTCTTGTTTTCATTGTGCCAGTAAAAATATATTTTTCTCTTTTCCCCTCTTCCCTTTATTCATCCTTCTCTTGTCTTTTCTTTCACCCTGCACAAGAGTCTATCTCTCCTCCCTCCCTCCCTCCCTCTATCCTTCCCTTTCCCGCTTACAGTTTTGCACATGTGTAAGCATTTGTGTGAGCGAGTGCACACATGCACACACACAGTATAGAGATTAAAGAAAAATTTGAAGCGACACTGCTTGCCTTTGAATACTAGCTTTGGTTATTGCTAGACATGTGACATTGGGAAAATTACTTAATGAATCTGTCATTTTTCTCATCTTTAAAACAGAGTTGATGATAAGACCTACCTCACATAATTGTAATAAGATTCGAATGAGTTAATGTATGTAAAACACTTAGATCAGTGCATAGAATACTGTAAGGTCCATAAACATTTTAAAATAATTTTTCCATAACAAATACATTTTGACATATCAATAAATTAAAATTTGATAAGTATTAACACATACTCTACTTAGTCACAGTTGAAATTTTGGATAAGTTATGTGTACAATAATAAGTAGCTGCTAATTTTGTTGAAAGTCAGTTTAGCACAGCCTAACATGGTGTTCAAGGACTCAGGTGTTCAGTGACCTATTCCTAGGCCATAATGACTCCTGTTACAAGAATCTGCCATTGCTCGTTTGTAATTTATAACCCAACCTTGTGGTAGTTGGTTGCAGATAGTCAAATTCATGACCTAAATTTTGGCTAGTAAATTAATTTTCTTAGGAATTTGGAATCTGGCCCAAACTGTCATTAATCTTCTTCTGTAGCTGGATCTAAACTGATGCAAATTTAATTAGGAATTGCGGGGCAAATGTGTGTCTAAGGAAGGCCCTGGACAAAGCCAGATTGTAGAAAGAAAAGAATAAGGCAGGTCTGGGATTAATAATGATGGTGTGAGAGGTGAGACAGTGGCCTCCTCCTTAAACAGCATATAATATGAAAATATAATTAATATAACTAATCCTAAAAGAGCAACAGGAAAGAAGGCTGAGACAGACTGCATACACCTGGAGAAAAGAACAGACCTCATGGAACAGGGTAATGTACCAAAGCTGTGACTAGGTGAGAACCAAGCCCTTCCCTCACCCCAGCTCACGGGTGGGAGGAAGAGAAATGGAGCAGGGAGGGAGTGGAGGAATGGGACTGCTGGACACCTAGCTCTGGAGATCTACTCTGGGAGCGCAAACCTACATTGCATGGTGCTCTGGTGATTAGGGTAGTTGGTAAGCTAAGACAAAAAGAATACCTGGAGAGACTGAGATTCCAGCCACTTGTGGAAAACAAGGATCCATATCCAGCTGCTCTGGGACAAAAGAAAGGCAGGAAGTCTGAAAGACTTCCTAACAGAGAGAGGGCTGCTAAAGGGGTGAGGATTGCATAGTGCTTAGTGGTCAGGAGAAAGGACAGGAAGACAACATTATCTGGGTGCACTCTGCCCAGCAGGTTGGGAACTTTCATGATCTTCAGGTACTGCAGCCCCCTAGCTGGCTACACAGCTCCAAGGCCCCCCCACCATGATACCCAGCCTGCTGTGCCTTCCTCCAGGTCAGCTCGCACCTGGCTCATAAACCAGCAAACCCTGCCAGACTCAGGCCACCCAGAGGAAAGACTGTCTACAGAAACTATAAACGCAAAGCATAGAGGCTTATACCTGTGCTAGGCTCACTGCTTCTGACACTGGAGATAGGCATAGAAGCCGGGAAGCAGGAAACAGCTCTTTCCTACCCTAAGGCAACACCACCATTCCCCTGCAACCTCTGACATTGCTCCAGGGGCTGAGCAGCTCCAGAGAGTAGAGCTTCTGGGCACTAGAGGGTGCCACATACAAATATGAAATGTTACAGGAATTTGGTTCAAAGCAAAATCCTACATACTCCAGAGAGTCAAATGAAAGCAATCTCATGGATCTTACTGAAAGAGATTTCAAAATAAAAATCACAAACATGCTCATGGAAGTACAGAAAAGTATTGAATAATGCAGGAATGAATTAGTCAGATATCCAGTCATTACAAAATACTGTATCTGAAATGTAATATACAATGGAAGGTTTTGAAAGCAGATTAGAAACAGTGGAGGAGCTTATAAATGAAATAGAAATTAGAGAAGAGGAACACAAAGAAGCTGAGGCACAGAAATAAAAGGATCTCTAAAATGAAAGAATGTTGAGAGAACTGTGTGACAATCCAAACAGAACAATATTCGCATTATAGGGGTTACTAGAAGGAGAAGAGAGAGAAAAAGGGATAGAAAGTGTCTTTCAGGAGGTATCTTCTGAAAACTTCCTCAGTCTGGGGAAGGAGATAGTTTCTCAGGCCATGGAGGGGCACAGATCTCCCAACACAAGGGACCCAAGGAAGACAACACCAAAACATATAATAATTAAAATAGGAAAGATCAAGGATAAAGACAGACTAATAAAAGCAGCCAGATGGAGAAATAAGATCACATATAAAGGAAAGCCCATCAGGCTATCATCAGACTTCTCAGCAAAAATCTTACAGGCCAGAATGGAGTGGCATGATATATTTAATGCAAGGAGGCAGAAGGGCCTAAAACCAAGAATAATTTATCCAGCAAGACTATCATTTAAATTTGAAGGATGGATTAAACAATTTGAAGATAAGCAAAAGCTGAGATAATTTACCTCCCACAAACCATCTCTACAGGGTATTTTGGAGGGACTGCTATAGAGGGAAGTGTTCCTAAGGTTTAATAGCTGTCACCAGAGGTAATAAAAGCATAGTAAAGAAAGTAGAACAGTTAATTACTAAGCAAATGTAAAATTAAATCAATTGCCCCAAAAGTCGATCAAGGGATAGACAAAGAGTACAGAATATAACTAATATATAAAGAATGTAGTAGGAAGAAAAGGAGGAGAAAAAAAAAAGAACCTTTAGACTGTGTTTGAAACAGCATATAAAGTGAGTTAAGTTATCCTTGAACCTTTGATAACCACGAATCTAAAGCCTGCAATGGCATTAAGTACATACCTACTGATAATCACCCTAAATGGAATTGGTCTGAATGCACCAATAAAAAGACATAGAGTCACTGAATGGATAAAAAACAAGACCCATTTATATGCTGCCTGCAAGAGACTCACTTGAAACCCAAGGACATACACAAACTGAAAGTAAAGGGATGGAAAAAGATATTTCATGCAATTGATAGGGAGAAAAAAGCAGAAATTGCAGTACTTGTATCAGACAAAATAGACTTCAAAACAAACAATGTCACAAGAGGCAAAGAAGGACATTACATAATGATAAAGGAGTCAATCCAACAAGAAGATATAATCATTATAAATTCCTATGCACCCAACACAAGATCACCTACATATGTGGAACAAATACTAATTGAATTAAAAGGGGAAATAGAATGCAATGTATTCAGTCTAGGAGACTTCAACACTCCACTCACTCCAAAGGACAGATCATCCAGACAGAAAATAAGTAAGGAGAGAGAGTCACTGAACAACATGTTAGAACAGATGGACCTAACAGACATCTACAGAACTCTACACCCCAAAGCAGCAGAATACACATTCTTCTCAAGTGCATGGAACAGTTTCAAGAATAGATCATATACTAGGCAAGAAAAAGAGCCTCAGTAAATTAAAAAAGACTGAAATTGTACCAACCAGCTTCTCAGATCACAAAGGTATGACACTAGAATTAACTATGCAAAGAAAATGAAAAATCCCACAAACACATGGAGGCTTCAAAGCATGCACCTTAATAACCAGTGTATCAACGGCCAAATAAAAACAGAGATGAAGCAATATATGGAGACAAATGACAACAATAATTCAACACTGCAAAATCTGTGTGATTTAGTGAAATTGACCTCAGGAAAAAAGAACAATCCCATATGAGCAGTCTAAACTCACAATTAACGAAACTAGAAAAAGAACAACAAATGAGGCCCAAAGTCATTAGAAGGAGGGACATAATAAAGATTAGAGCATAAATAAATAAAACCAAGAAGAATAAAACAATAGAAAGAATCAATGAAAGCAAGAGCTGGTTCTTTGAGAAGGTTAACAAAATAGATAAACCCCCAGCCAGACTTATCAAGAAAAAAAGAGGGCCTATACCCATAAACAGAATCAGAAATGAGAAAGGAAAAATCACTACAGACACAACAGAAATGCAAAGAATTATTAGAGAATACTATGAAAATTTATGTTAATGAACTAGATAACCTAGAAGAAATGGACAATTTTTTAGAAAAATACAATGTTCCAAGGCTGACTCAGAAAGACAAAGAAAATCTGAGCAGATCAATTACCAGCAAATAAATTGAATTGGTAATCAAAAACTACCTAATAACAAAACTCCTGTACCAGATGGCTCCACAAGTGAATTTTATCAGACATTTAGTGAAAACTTAATACCCATCCTCCTTAAAGTTTGCTGAAAAGGAGAAGAGGGAATACTTCCAAACTCATTCTATGAGGCCAACATCACTCTAACACCAAATTGGGAAAAAACAGCACAAAAAAAGAAAATTACAGACTGGGAACCCTGATGAACATTGATGAAAAATAAACAACAAAATATTAGCAAACTGAATTCAAAAATACATTAAAAAGATCATCCACCATGATCAAGTAGGATTTATTCCAGGGATGCAAGAATGATACAATATTAGAAAATCCATCAACATCATTCACCATATCAACTAAAATAAGGACAAAACCCATATGATCATCTCCATAAATGCTGGAAAAGCATTTGACAAAATTCAACATCCATTCGTGATAAAAACTCTCAACAAAATGGGCATAGAGGGCAAGTATCTCAACATAATAAAGGCCATCTATGACAAAGCCACAGCCAACATTATATTTAACAGTGAGCAGCTAAAAGCCTTTCCTTTAAGATCGGCAAGAAGACAAGGATGCCCACGCTTTCCCCTTTTATTCAACATAGTTCTGGAGGTCCTCGCCACATCAATTAGACAACACAAAAAAAATAAAGGGCAACCAGACAGGTAAGGAAGCAGCTAAACTGTCCCTGTTTTCAGATGACATGATATTGTACATAAAAATCTGTAAAGAATCCACTCCAAAACTACTAGATCTAATATCTGAATACAGCAAAGTTGCAGGATACAAAATTAATGCACAGAAATCTGTTGCATTCTTATGCACTAATGATGAACTAGTGGAAAGAGAAATCAGAAAAACAATGCCATTCACAATTGCAATAAAAAGCATAAAATACCAAGGAATAAACCTGAGAAAGTTAAAGACCTATGTGCTGAAAACTACAAGACACTCATGAGAGAAATTAAAGAAGATACCTGTAAATGGAAACACATCCCATGCTCAAAGATAGGAAGAATTAATATTGTCAAAATGGCCATCCTGCCTAAAGCAGTCTACATATTCAATGCAATTCCTATCAAAATACCAACAGCATTCTTCAAGGAACTAGAGAAAATCATCCTAAAATTCATGTGGAACCACAAAATACCCCAAATAGCCAAAGCAATCCTGAGAAGGAAGAAAAAAGCTAGGGGGATTACACTCCCCAACTTCAAGATCTACTACAAAGCCACAGTAATCAAGACAATTTGGAACTGGCACAAGAACAGACCCATAGACCAATGGAACAAACTAGAGAGCCCTGATATAAACCCAAGCATATGGTCAATTAATATATAATAAAGGAGCTATGGACATACAGTGGTGAAATGACAGCCTCTTCAGCAGCTGGTGTTGGCAAAACTGGACCGCTACATGCAATATAATGAAACTGGATTGTTGTTTAACCCCATACACAAAAGTAAACACAAAATGGATCAAAGACCTGAATGTAAAGTCATGAAACCATAAAACTCTTGCAAGACAACATAGGCAAAAATATCCTGAATATAAACATGAGCAACTTCTTCTTGAATGCATCTCCTCAAGCAAGAGAAACAAAAGCAAAAATGAACACATGGGACTATATCAAACTAAAAAGTTTCTGCACAGCAAAGACACCACCAACAGAACAGAAATGCATCCTAAAGTATGAGAGAATATATTTGTAAATGACATATCTGACAAGAGGTTAACATCCAAAATACATAAAGTACCCAACACCCAAAAAGCAAAAAAACCAATTTAAAAATGGGTGGAAGATATGAAGAGACAATTCTCCAAAGAAGGAATTTAGATGGCCAACAGACACATGAGAAGATGCTCCACATCACTAATTGCAGGGAAATGCAAATTAAAACCACAAAGAGATATCACCTCACACCAGTTAGGGTGGTCAGCATTGAAAAGACTAAGAACACCAAATGCTGGTGAGGATGTGAAGAAAGGGTATCCCTCCTATGCTGCTGGTGGGAGCATAAGCTGGTTCAACCATTATGGAAAGCAATATGGAGTTTCGCCAAAAAACTAAAAATAGAAATACCATTTGACCCGGGAATACCGCTACTTGGAATTTACCCAAAGAATACAAGTTCTCATATGAAAAAAAGATATATGCACCCCTATGTTTATCACAGCACTTTTTACAATAGCCAAGATATGGAAGCAACCTAAGTGTCCATCAGTAGATGAATGGATAAAGAAGAGGTGGTACATATGCACAATGGAATACTATTCAGCCATAAGAAAGAAAGAAATCCTACCATTTCCACAACATGGATGGACCTGGAAGATATTATGCTCAGTGAAATAAGCCAGGCAGAGAAAGACAATTGCCAAATGATTTCCCTCACTTGTGGAGTATAACAATGAAGCAAAACTCAAGGAAGAAAGCAGCAACAGACTCACAGACTCTAAGAAGGGACTGGTGGTTATCAAGGTGGAGGGGTGTAGGAGGGTGGGTGGGGATGGAGGGAGAAAGGGATTGAGAGGTATTATATTTTGTACACATGGTGTGGAGGGTCACAGGGAAGACAGTGTAGCACAGATAGGGCTAATAGTGAATCTATGGCATCATACCACACTGATGGACAGTGACTGCAATGGAGTAAGGGTGGGGACTTGATAATGTGGGTGGACGTAGTAACCACATTGTTTTTTCATGTGAAACCTTCATAACAGTGTATATCAATAATATCTTAATAAAAAGAGAATAATGCAAATAATCACAGAAGAATAGAAAGGAAAGATAATATTGTAGACTCAAGTAGCAAAAAGGTGAGAGAATAACTCCTAAATTCTTGGCACATTTGACTTCCTGATCCAAACATTCATGGGTCCAGCTTTTTTGGGGTAATATTGTAAAATAACAGGTGTGTTCTAGTGTAATCTGCAGTTTTGTTTAAACTAGTTGACTGCAAGAACAGTAATAATTAATAACCTGATAAATTGAATTTATTGCAATAAATATCTTAAAGTTTAAATACATTTTTATTTGAAACTATATATATATATAAAATAAATGTGTGTATATATATATCTGTGATAATTATGAGAAATATATTTTAGTCATACATAAAAAAATTGGGCATATCTATTAATCCATAATTATAATAATAACTAATATTTACTGAAAACTTAGTAAGAATCAAACTCTGCTCTTAATACATTTAATGTTTTAACATATTTATTTATATTAAGACATTTAATTCCCCACTAACCCTATGAGGTAGATCTTATTATTATTATTACTATATTCCAGATGAGGAAATGACAGTAACCAAGTCAACCAGCTAGAAATAGGCAGAGCTTGCTTTTGAACTCCAAAAGTCACATTGCAGAGCCCATATTCCGAACCACAATTTGTTGTGCTTGGATTTCTGGATTTATGCACTGGATTAAAATTATTTCTTACATTGTTTAATTCTTATGCATTTTTCAAAAATTTTGAGTGTTTAATTACTCCTGAGTGATTTTTATCATTTGCCAAAATTTTGACAGGTTTGTCAAAATTTTTTTATAATTCCATGTATATCACTTTTATATATACATTGGTGCTATATAATTAGGTGTGTATAGATTCAGGATTGGTATGCCTTCTTAGAAAATAGTAACAAATAAAGTGATTCATATTTCATCTGATTTATTTTTTCATCATGTATCTTTTTTTTTGTTATCATTAATCTATAATTACATGAAGAACATTATGTTTACTAGGCTCCCCCCTTCACCAAGTACCCCCCACAAACTCCATTACAGTCACTGTCCATCAGTGTAGTAAGATGCTATAGAATCACTACTTGTCTTCTCTGTGTTGTACAGCCTTCCCAATGCTCTCCCCCCAATATTAAACACACTAATCATAATGCCCCCTTTCTTTTTCCCTGCCCTTATCCCTCCCTTCCCACCCATCCTCCCCAATCCCTTTCCCTTTGGTAACCATTAGTCCATTCTTGGGTTCTGTGATTCTGCTGCTGTTTTGTTCCTTCAGTTTTTCTTTGTTCTTATACTCCACATATGAGTGAAATCATTTGGTACTTGTCTTTCTCCACCTAGCTTATTTCACTGAGCATAATGCCCTCTAGCTCCATCCATGTTGTTGCAAATGGTAGGATCTGTTTACTTCTTAAGGCCTAATAATATTCCATTGTGTATATGTACCACCTCTTCTTTATCCATTCATCTACTGATGGACACTTAGGTTGCTTCCAGTTCTTTGCTATTGTAAATAGTGCTGCGATAAACACAGGGGTGCATCTGTCTTTTTCAAACTGGGCTGCTGGATTCTTAGGGTAAGTTCCTAGAAGTGGAATTCCTGGGTCAAATGGTATTTCTATTTTGAGCTTTTTGAGGAACTTCCATACTGCTTTCCACAATGGTTGAACTAATTTACATTCCCACCAGCAATGTAGGAGGGTTCCCCTTTCTCCACAACCTCGCCAACATTTGTTGTTGTTTGTCTTTTGGATGGTCACTATCCTTACTGGTGTGAGGTGATATCTCATTGTGGTTTTAATTTGCATTTCTCTGATGACTAGCGATGTGGAGCATCTTTTCATGTATCTGTTGGCCATCTGAATTTCTTCTTTGGAAAACTGTTCAGCTCCTCTGCCCATTTTTTAATTGGATTATTTGCTTTTTGTTTGTTGAGGTGCATGAGCTTTTTATATATTTTGTATATCAACCCTTGAATCCCACTCAAAATAAAACTTTTAAATTTGTCTTCATTTTCACTAAATACTTTAAATAGTTATTTCAATGAGGATCTAGGGATCTATAAAATCAGTGTTTGAGAATATTTCATTTTTGTTCTTGAGTAACAATTGTGGTGAATGTAGACATCAAGATTGGGAGTCATTTATCCTTAGTGTCATGTGTTTGCCTATTAATTGTTGCTGTACGCTGTCAATTTAACATTTATACATTTTAGACTATATATGTATACATCATAGTTCAATTGGCTCTAACAAGTTAGCATAGACTGGATGGATGGTTTAAGAAACCAACATTGAGTTCTCAGTCTGGGAAGTCCAATATCAAGTGCCAGCAAAGACCGTGTCTTGTGAGAGTCTACATCCTTATTTACAGATGACCATTTCTCCTTGTATCCTCACGCGGCAGAGAACAGAGGAAAGATTCCTGATGGTTTCTTCTTATAAGGGCACTAAGCCTATTCTGTGGGCTCCACCCTCATGATTTAATTATCTCCCAAAGGCCTTACCAATTTAATATCACCACTGGGTGTTAGAGTTTCAAGAAATAAATTTTGAGGGAACACAAGTATGCAGATCATAACTACATTGTTCAGGACTATAAAACTATATAAATAACTATATAACACATATGTATTTGTATGTATACATACATATAAATATATAAAAATTATAATAAAAATACATACAAATACATGTAAGTATATAAAATACACTTTTTCTGGAATATGCACTTTCTCCATAATATCTATGTGTTCATTTCTCTTTATACCACTTTTGATTTGTAATTTCTCCTGAAAGTGAAGATTCAAATCTTCAATCAATTCTAGAATTTCTTAGTAATTCTGGTTGGAATATTAGTATCCCATTTATTCTTTCATTTTAACTCTTTAAGAATGACTTTGGAAATTCTTATATTATTTCCTGTCTCTTGAATACTTCTCATAATATAAATATGTTTATCTCTTTGTGACACACACTGGATCATTCTTCATATCTCTTTTCCATATCACTTATTTGATCTTTATTGTGTCTCATATACTTCTTATCTTACTCATTAGATGTTTTAATTTATTATGTCATTCATTTTTTTCTCTTTAACTATTTTAAACGTAACTGTTTTAAATTTACCTTTCATATTCTATTATACTATGTTTTGGGGACACTGATTATGTCACTTGTGCTATTAACAGATACTCCTTCACAGTTGTTTTCATGCATTTTTTAGTTTTCTTTAAGTGTGGGTAGAATGACCTATTTTATGTGATCCCTACATGTCCTAAAACTGTGAAAGTGTTTTCATATTATATCAGCTGGCAGTCAGACTTTTGATAACTTAGATTCTTTTTATATAACTTTATAGCACGAATTTCATGCAATGCAAATATTTTCAATTATTTTCTGAAATTTGTTTTCTTTGGGTGGACAAGCATTGTTTTGTTTGTTTTTATGTTTTTGTTTTATACATTTTTCATCTTAACTCAAAATACATTATAAATGTTAAGGTTTCTTGTTGCCTCTGAAAGCTACAGGGTGGGATTTATTTTGTTCTAAGCTCTTAAAATAGATAAGACGTCTAATGCTGCTGACTCCGGACTCCATGCCTAATGTCCAAATCCCTCCCAGCATGTAGACCTCTGACCTGAACCTAGTTTAGGATAACAAAGCATCAGACTTCCTTTACCATTCTTGTTTTAATTTATTTCTGAGTTTCTGCATGCTGTTTCCTTTTTTTCTTTAGAATTTTACCAATTAATTAAAAAATATGTTCCATATATTGCATTCAGAATATCTAAAGCTTAGAAAGGGATATAAACTGCCCATCTTCTTCAGTTTAATCCATCATTTGCCCGAAGTCTGTTTTACGTAGTTTCCTTGAAATTATTATTGACTTTAATATATTTTTAATTAACCAGTGAATTTTCTAAGTAAGTCTGAAATGTTAAGAATTGTTTCTGTAGAATTTTCCAAAAAGTCAATAAAGTCCTCTATTATTAATGATAATAATTTATTTTCCTTTCTTACAGTAATGCTTCCCATTTCTTATATTACCCTATTGGTTTCAATTCAAAGAAGAATCTGAGTTAAAAAATCATGATTACAACAGACATCTTTGACTTTCCCTTGGCATCAGAGAGAATTTCAATATTTTCTTAATAATCCATAATGATGTATCTTTGAATTAGATGCTTTTTTATTACAGTAAAGAATGTCTTTCATCATGTATTTCTCTAAGAATTTGTTTTTCCCTTTTAGATATTTCTATTTTTAAGTCCATTTTTCACAATGATTGCCATAACTCAATGGTGTTCTTTACCCTTTAGCTATTAATATGTTATAATATATAAACATATTTTCCATTATCAGTCAGTGTATTTGTGGAATGAATTCCACTAACCACTATGATCCATTTACTAGTATTTAAATCAACATTTAACATCCCTATTATTCTAATTGGCCATACATATGTGTATACATGTATACATTTATATATATTAATATGTGCAAATACATGTGTGTGTGATATATGCATACACATATGCATATGCACATATATTTGTTTAGGATTGATGAGTTTATACATACACACTCTGGAAAACTTGAAATAATTTAAAGAAGGTATGTCCACTACCAGTGAAATTATCTTGTTATGAGCAACAGAAACTGACTTTTTAAGTATTAAATATTTTACCATAAAAGTACTTAATAAAGATCTTTGAGAAGTTAGTTCACTAACCTCTGGGAGAATTAGAGATATGGTTTTGATTGAGAAGCCAGGATCAATTTTCAAAATTGTGCAACAGACTTGTTTCAGTTAGGAATTCTCTGCTACCACCTGAAAATACTGGGTCCTTTTATCTTTCACCACCATCTCCACTTGAAATCTGGACAGTAGATTTTGACACTAGCGTCTTTTTCTCTAAAGTCTCCAAGACACTCTCTTTTTGTAACAGAAACAGCCGCCAGAGGGCTTTCATCCTTTGCTAGAAACAACTCCCAGTTCAAGTCCCCTGGAAAGATATGATTGGTGGAGCCTATTTTTTGTGTATGAACCCTTCATCAAAAAACGATGGAAAAATGTTTCTGAATTTTTCTTTAGGTTGGTATAAGGTATGCTTTATCTTCCTCTAAGATTCATAAAGTACAGAAAGAGCTCAGTTACTAGGAAACCAAGAAAAACACATTCCTTTGTTATTTTAAAGAAATTTCCTACAGAAGTTATTTGGCCCAGTGGAGTGATTACCATGTGTATCTTCATCATTCTTTTCATGAAGAACAATTCCTCCTTAGTTCAGTGACTGACAAACAATGTATGCCAGGAAGATCCTAGAAGTTATATCCATAGTTGCAGGCAGTGGTATAGGGATGGACATGTTGCCCAATGTTGTGATATTAAACTCCAGTAATTATCTAACAGGTGTGTTCAGGATGAAGCCCTTCCATCACTGAGCCTGATGCTAGAAAGACCCGGTCTCTAGAGAAGGTAAGGGTCCAGCCAGGAAACAAGCAGGAGAGAATGTAGCTGGAAAGAATAGAGAGAACAGGCAGAGAGTGTCGGAGGCCCAAGGCTGTGGTTATATTCACAGTCACATACAACTATACTGGTTCCATGTGAGGCCAAAAAAAAAAAAAATCTGTGTTGTTATTAGGTTTTTTTTTTTCTTTTTTCAGTTTAACTCCTTGTAGGACTCAGGACTAAATTCCCCTTTTTTATTGTCTCACAGGTTTATTGTTCAATAGTTTTTAAGTCTTCTTAAATTGATTTTGAAAATATATGACATTTTCCACAACACTGAAACTTTCAAATGTATGGCTATTGAGTTTCAAATAAATCTTATACTTTACTATTTAGATCAATTTTGAGTTAACTTTTTTAAGTGGTGTGTGTTAAGCTTTTTTTCTAATTTCTGACAGATATATCCAATTATTGAAACACCATTTTTTCTAAAAAGTCTATCCTTTCCTTCAATGACTTGTGTTGCACCTACATTGAAAATGAATTGATCACATATGTATGGGTTTATAGCAAGGTTTTCTATTCTTTTCTAATGACCTATATATCTATCTTTATCTCCATACCACAAATTCCTGATTATCTCAGAGTTATGGTGAACCTTGAAATCTAACAACCAGTTGTTGATTGATATATAAAATATATTTCTTTAAATTTATTGAAATGTTTTTTCCTCTATCATTATTTTTATCCTTTATAGTTTTCTTAGACAGACATTTTTTCCAGCTTCTTAAGTTAAATGATTTTAATATATTTTTTGCTGATTTTAAATACTTGAAATGTCACATTTGTGTGTTTTCTCAGTCTACTTTTTATCTTCTTAAAAGATATGGTAGGTTCTTGTCTTACTTAGCTATTTATCAAATAGCAATAACCTCTGTATGTTATATTTCCTTGATGTATGCTTGTTGTCATAAATGTATAGATATCTTGTCAATTTTTAATTTTTAATTTTGTTACATCTAACATTGCAGAATTAAATTTGCTGTTATTTGGCACATGGTTTTGAATGAGCCTTTTCATTAATATCTTTATATGGAATTTTATGTTATTTCCTGAAAATATTAGTCAAAACTATACATATACAAAAAAATTAAATTACCCCATAAAAATGTTAACCTTTGCCTACCCTGATATCAGAATATGATCTATAATGGTCAAAGAAAAACCAACATTTGCAGTTTAGAAAAGGGGCATTAGGAGTGTCTATACCAGCCCATAAAACAGAAAGGCAAGTGCTCTGTAATAGCTCATCAATTTTAAATATAGAACTACATCTTCAGAGGTTAAAAACAGCTGTCTTAAATATATCACATGACTTGTGCAATTTCAAATGTGCCCAAAGACTCTAATATACAGTTATAAATCAATCAGAGAGAAGACATCTGAGTTTTGGTTTGTGGAAGAGATTTATGACTTTTTTCTGCTTTGTAAGGAGAACATACTGTCATCAAAAAGTACATTTTTGCATATGACTGATGAATATCCATGCATGCCTACAGCAAGGGAAATTTAATTAGAAAAGATTTTAATTTTAATTAAAGAACAAAGTTGTTTGCTTTTGATTAAAACCTCCTTTCATAAATTCTTATATCTTTTCTCTAGAAACTGTATCTAAATAACTTTAATAAAATTCAGGAACGTCCACCTGTAGGACAGGAAAAAGGACACCTATGGAGACAAAGCCTAGGCCTTAATGAGAAAAGCCAAACAAAGAACAATTGCCTGTAAGATTTGTTACAGACTAATCTCACATTCATTTCAGCTTCCTCGCTTTTACCCATACTCACATTGGGTTTTTGACTTCTCTTTTAAAATACATGCTCAGATCAGTATTATCCAAATGTGTGAATGGCTCTTAATTCTCTACCTCAATAATGTAAAGGTGGACAATCTCTCTTTTAAGTCCTTTTATATGCCACACCAGAGTCCAGTGTTTTGCCTAGGCACTTTTGGATTTTTAGCACCTAACCAATTCTTGATTCCATCTTTCAGTGTAAGAATGATTACTATTCTCTTATGCATAACGTCTTTCATTATTTTTGCCTGGGGGCAGGAGATTGACTTGATTGGATTTTGAAGGAATTTTCTAGCATGATGGAATTGTTCTAGATCTTGTGAATGGCTGTCACATGGATAAATCCAGTGATGAAACTCATCAAACCCTTTGCTTACAAAACATTTTATGTCAATTACACCTCAAATTATAAAAGCAATAGGGGGCATCAAGTTGAAGTCAACAAATGTAAACTCTACTTTTGAAGAGGTTTCTTTTTGGTGAGAGCAGATAAGCAGTAATTAATGAGTTATATGAAGTCACAAGAGATTGTTTTATTATGATATTTTGAAGATAGAAGAAATAACAGCAATTTTGTATGCTGCTGAAAGTTATCAATAGAGTAATAAATAATGAAGATGCAGAGAAACATGCAAAAAATGCAGTAATAGTGCTCATGGGTAAGCAAGAGTGCATGGGATCCAGAGTACCTGGGTTGGCCTCAAACAGGGAAAGAGGTCACATATCTAAGATAATGAGAGAGCACAGGTGCAGAAAGGTAAATTGTTGTGTCGATGGGAATTTGCTGAAGTCATTTTCTGATTTTTCTCTATTTTATCATTCCTATAGATTCAGATAGATATCGGATATCATTTTTGCCCTAGAAAAGATAGAACAGACCAAAGATGTATTTCCAAGGTAACACTGGCTGGATTTAGTACAGGATGAAAAAAAATTTTCAATGGTGATCCTAACTTAGTATTTTTTATGGATGCTATGTTTTACCTATTTGTTGATGGTACTACAGAGGTAAATCAGAAACTCCCACAATAGTAGTGATGTTCTTTGAAATGTTTCTCTGAGTATTCATTTTAACTAAAATTAAGATCGTTAGAAGAATATTTTTCACAGAATTTTTTTCAACTTTTTGTGGAATATTAATAGCAACTGGGAGTAGTTTTATAGTAAGAAATTGGGTTATAATATATAAAAGTTTTATGGCCCTGTAAAAGTTATTGGACAAGGGATTTTAAATTCTCTAATATAGGAAAAAAAGCATTGTTTTTCCCTAGGGATACTGTACCTATTCTAAATCTAGCTGACATGTTACTTTTTCTTTCCAGGTATCACTTCTGTCACTCTGTCTCCACCCAGCATTATAATCTCTATCATCAGTATCCCACTATTACTTGAGGCATATTTCTACCATAACACTCATTATACTATATTATAGTTCTTTCCTTATATTGTTGTATTATTAAGTAGTTTATGGAAAAATGACCACTTCTAGTACATTTGTGTATCTAGAATATGTAAAACAAGAACATGACCTAAAAGAAGCAATAAAAGTTTACTGCAATGAGTTGAATCCCTGTCCTCTGCTACAAATAACTCCATTTTAGAATAACTAATGGGTATAAATGTATTTTCTTTCAAAAGTGTTTTTTCCCAAAAAAATATTGATTCAGCATTAGAACTGACAAAAACAACAAAAGCAAAGAAGTTTTAGTACCCAAAATGCTAGTGTATCTTGGTATATTCCAGTGTGCCCCAAACCCAGGAAAAGATTTCCTACATGTTAACCTTACCATGAAAGAAACTCTCATTTTCTAGAGAAAGATATTCATGACTCAGACATTAATAAGATACCTTAGTGCTAAAAACGTATACAATATTGTAACACTAGATAAAACTTCATAATGTCATAAAACATCAAGGACTAAAACCTTTTTTACACTTTCAAATATAATTTCATGGCCCTGAGGAGGCCAGCTGCATTCCATTTCAGGTGGCATTAAACAAATAATAGTATTTATTCAACACACTGTATGCCCTACAAAAACTGCCATACATCCAGAGTTTTCCTTGCAAGGGCTCCTTTTTTTTTACTCTCTGAATTATCTGAAATTCTTACAAATAGATTTCAACTGAGTTAAACTGTATATGAGTTTGGAAAGGGGTCACCATAATGATAATGGTGGTTTAGGGCTACACTATACTTCAGATAATAGAAATAACAATGTAAATGAGTGTGTTGTGTCTATGAGAAGATCAATATTATTATTGTTAGAGGTGCATGTAAATGTTAAGTTTAGGTTGAGCATGAATTACACTAGTCATGACAAAACTGCAGAAAATAAAAATAATAATATTATAATAAGATACTGTCATAAAAAGCCTTAAATATGACCTTTTAAGTGTTGGACATTAGTGAACAGGTCATTCCTGTGGATTAATAGTTTGGAGTGCATTGACACCTAATAAAGGTGCCAAATTTCTAGTTTCTTCAAAATTATCCTCTCATTTTAACTCATGAGTAATCTCAGTACCCCTGTTTAAACAATTTTATTGGGTAGCAAACTCAAAGATGTTGGCTTAATATAGAGAATACTTTTTTTAAGGTATAGATTGTAGCTATAATCTTCGTTAGGGGTAAATGTATTTTTAAAATGAGTCCTAAACATAACTGATCCCTAACAAATTTCTCACTTGTAATCTATTTAAACGACTGTTGTATGTGTGTGTGGCAACTCCAGTTTAAAAACAAAGTAAAACAAAACAAATATCTCTGAGTCTCAAGCTTTCATTATCCACAATAGAAATCAGTTTCATTTTTTGTGAAATAAGCAGCTGTTGCCATGGTGAGAATTTCACAGATATAAAAGTTGCTCTTATGCATAATATTTCAGAATCCTTAATACAGTATCTATGTGATCAGGATGTATGAACATTCTCAAAGGATTTCCTAGCAGCATAAATACATTGTGTGCTTTGAGTAACTATACAGTATTCAACAAGTGATCAGTATTCAAAAAGTATTCAATCTATTAAAATTTTATCATAAGTATGACAGTATTGCAAGCTCCTTTGGATGGATACAAAGTAAAATACCTCTACAAGGAACATACATTCCAGTTGAAGAGAAGACAACACTTTAAAATTTGAACTGAGAATTAATGAAAATATGACACATGATTCAAATGAGGTCACAAAAATATGATATATTTAAGAAGTGATAAAGATACTAGGGTTGAGTGCCAAGGGAAAAGAAATCTCTTAGAACAGGAGAGATTTTTTTTTAAGTTTTCAGTAATAGATGATGTTTGAATCAGTTTTTAAAGGACAGGTAAGATTTGAAAGAGCTAAATGACAAAAAGCTTATGTTATTTTTCGAGAATAAATTCAGGGGATCCTAGGAGTCTGGGGTCTGCAAATTACAAACACCAGAACTTTAACATGGAGCAAAAAAATAGTGACCCAAATAACAGAACTTTGGAACAAGGTTGAGACTAACGTTCAAGGCCAAGGAGAAGTCCCATTGTTAAAACTTGGGTATGACCTGTGAGCAAAAATAAGAAACACTATTAAAATTACATGGCTATTGTGTATTACTTTGAAATTCTCATTCAGAGGCCTGATTTAACCTGCAAACATTGATGGTTTTTTGATTCAATCACTAACTGTCCTGCCAAAGGTGGTAAAAGAAACTTCTGTAAAAAATCTTTTCGCAGGGACTCAGTCCTTTAACACATATTTTTTGTCTGGTCACTGTCAAAACACAGCCTCAAACTGTGACAGAGAGTCAACTGGGGCTTGGGGTCCTCCAGATTTGGTAACAATCTCTTTACTCTTCTACTAGCATGAACTCTAGAAAAGGCTGGTGAGGATATAACACTGTGGCAATTAGCCCTCTTCTTTACATTTCTCTGGATGAGTCATGTTCATTATTTGACAGAATCTCAATTTCTTTACTTCATCTCTCTCTTCTATCCATCAGAAAAACATAAAACTTTGATCACAATTACTATTAAGGGGACCAAAGACAGGCTGCCTGAAGATGTGCCACTTTGGTATACTGAATACTTAGAATTAAAACCATGAGAGAAATAGCAGAGGTGGGAGGGATTCTCTGACCTCCCTCTGTTCCCCTCACTGTTAAACCAGGAAATAAATCTCTCATGGGAAAGCTGTTCTCCCTGCACCTGGAGGTAGAGACAATCTTAGCCAGAGACAAGGAGTTCAAGGCCAAAGGAGCCTACATACACAAACATTGCTACTTTTTAATAATTTACTTCCCTAGCCCAAATGCAGTTTAGGATTCCTTACTAACTGAATCTTCCAAGTCTGTTTTCTTTGTCCCATCAATTGGTCACAGATTTGTTTCTTTATCTAAAATGTATAAAAGCTGAATGGTTTGGTCATTTTGGGAGTCTCAATTTTATTGGGCCTCAGTACATACATAATAAAACTTTGGATTTTCTCTCCTGTTAATTTGTCTCACATCAATTTGATTCTTAGACCAATGAGAAGAACCTTAACAGGTAGAAGAAAATTCTTCATCCCCAATATTACCACCTATTCCCTCTTTACAATTCTGAAATTTCATTTATTTGTGTCAAAATGACTCTTTAATTATCCAACTCAATGCACATTTTTTAGTTCTAGGATCTTAGTGGGCATCTCAGAAGCATTTAGCATATTGCTGATCAATGCCCTCTGTTCTGAAAATCTCCTCTTTTGGCTTTCCACTGAAACATATGTTGCTGGTTCTCAAACCAGTAGAGCATTCACTTTTATGTATTTTAGGGTTTTACTTCTTCATCTCAGTCATTAACATTTGGAATCTGAATTTTCTCCTCAAATTCTGACATGTACACTCTCCTCTGGACAGTCTCTGGTGAAATTATTTTAACTACATATGCATGCTGATGACTCAAAACTTCCCTTATCCTATTACTTACCTGCTAGAAACCTTGACTTGTATGTTCCACCTATATCTGAACTTCAAGAGCCTGTCCTAAATCTTATTCTTAGCTTGTATTTTGGTTGATATAAACACCATCCATTTACCGAAGTAAAAAGCCTGACAGAAAAATTTGACTCATCCTTTGATTCAGCCTTCAAATATACTAAATGACCTACTTTTACAATTTGTTTCTAAACATTTTACTGATCCGTACTGCACAGCAGTATGTTGTAAATGTTTAACAACTGGTTCTCTGGACAAATAATAAAGTTTGATTTTTGGCATGCGCCAATTGTCTTTTTGTAGATAAACATCTACTGTGGCAGATTTCAAGCCATCAGTGATGTAACTATGTAACACATAGTTGGAAAGAGATGCACAGTCTTCAAACTCTCATGAGCCATCTTCAGCACACTACTGATTTACTTCCTCATTTTTATAACTATTTAGCTAATAGTTATCTAATATGCTATTTTACTATACTACTTCAACAACTTCCTAACAGGTATCACTACTACTCTTTTCCCCTTATAACTTATCTTTCGCCCTGCTTCTGCAGAGCTTTTAATGCATGGATTTGATCCTTTCATTTCACTGTCTAAATCATACCAATGGCTGCCCACCAGTGTATTCACATAACCCAGAAAAAGGGAAATGATTTTCTTTCATGACTTGTTCTTAAGGTCCATCCTTACTATTACCTATCTTACACTTTCGTGGTTCCCCATATACATCATGCAATTTTTCCCTTTTATTCAAGCTACCACTTCTTGGAATGAGCTTTCCCATTCTATCCATCTTCATATATTCAATTTGCCTGAATACTACATATTTAAATATTTAAGATTTATTAAATTCTTTTTATCTCAAGAATGTCTCCATTGATCTTCTGCACACTCTCTCCCTATACCCATCTTCCCAGTAGACTAATTTCCCTGCTTTCTTGCTTGCCTAATAGCTATTTGTATTGCTTTATCTTTGCTTGGCATATTCATGGAAAATTACTGCTTAAATATTTACCACACTGAACAATATTCTATGTTCTCAAAGAAAAAAAAGCTGCTATAGTCTTGCTTCTATGATCAAGGTAAAACAAAGTACCAAATATATAGTAGGAAAGCGATTAATGCCAATTAATGTTGAATAAACAATGAATTACTACTATATAGGAAAAAAGTGTTCAGCTTGTAGAGGAGGTGGTATTGGTAACTTTCCATAAATTTTTCCAGATTTGAAAGAATTAAATATCATACAGATCTTATAAATTTTATTTTACATATCAATATGCATTTAAAAGTCCTGAGTCATGACAGCAGAAAAAAAATGGAGATAGAGGTTTTGGAGTTCTTACAGATGCACTTAAAAGTAGCTATGGTTAACATATTCAAGAAAACTTGTATTAAAATGTAGATTGTCATAAAAATTTGGAATATGTGAAAATACCAAAAACTACAGGTATGAACAATTCAATAACCAAACTGCAGTTTGGGCACAGCTAAACAGATACATATAGTGAGCTAGAAATAGGTGATTACATTGTACCCAGAAAGAATGACAGGGCCCAAAACAGATGAAAATTTAGAGAAAATTATATATGGAAAATTTTGAACACAGGATAGAGTTTTAAATATAAGTACTTGTAGTCCTAGAAAGAGAGAGAAAATCAGGAGAGTGCAAAATTCAAGGAGCTGTTGATAGAATTTATCAAAATATATTAAAAAATTGAAGATTAAACAATATTTATACATCTAAAGCAGTATAATTAAAACAGAAAGCACATCTAGACCTTTTATAATGAAACTATTGAAAGCCAAAGAAAAAAGAAAACATTAAAATTACCCAGAGGGAAAAAAAAGGACATATTTTGTTCAGAGGCAGTAAGTCTGATGTTGATGTTTCAATAGACTCTATGAAGTACAAAAGACAACATGACATCTCTAATATGCTCAAAGAAAACAAGAGCCAATGTCAACTTCTTTATCAAGCAAAAATATCCTTTAAAAGAGTGAAGGTGATAAAAGACATCCAGATTGAGAGAAAAAGAAAGAGAGTAAATTTTTGTCCAGCATGTCTGCTCTATGGGAAATATTAATAGGAAATCCTCAAGTAGGATGGGAATGTATCCAGAGAGAAACAAAAATACCAGAAAGAACAAAGAACCAGAGAAATGATGAAGAGGTCAGGAAATTTTACATGGATATTATAATTGTAGGGCTTAAAGTATTCACAACATTAAAACATGTGGAAATAAAACAGTAATTCTTGGGTTGAATGGAGTTAAATACTGTAATTGTAGAGTTCTAGCCTTCTGGGAAGTGATAAAAACACTAATGTATATTAACATATATAAAGTGTCAAAGCATTTTTTTCATTTCTAAGATAACCACTAAATATTATTTTTAAAATTAATAAATTTTTGGCAGTAAAAGGAATAAATAGAGTAATAAATTATACTTAAGTAATCCAAAAGAAGAGAAGAGAGAAAAAGTACATTAAATAGGTAGGATAAACAAACAGAAGAAATGACCTGTTAGATATAAACTAAACTTTGTTAGTATTTGTACAAAATACATTTGAATTCTAAATAAATTAATATTGTCACAAAAGGTAAATAAAACAATATCCTTCTTACAAGAAACATAACTTACTAAATAAGTGCATAGAAAATTTTCAATTAAAAGTATATATTGAAAGAGCTGTCTTCTGCAAATAGTCATCTACTGCTCCTCCCCGACTCACAAACAAAATCTGGTATGTCTATACTCTCAAACAAAATAGATTTTAAGAAAAAAATGGGTCACGAGAAACAGATGACCTTACATTATGATAAAAATTAAATAACAATGACAAATCTGTACACATGTAATCATATAGCTTCAGATATATGAAATAAATATCAACATTATTAAAATCAGAGAGAGACATATGCATGCCTATAGCAGGAACATTAAAACAGCTCTCTCAATATCTGATAGGAAAAGCAGATAAGTTATCAAGCATACAGAAGATCTGAGCAACAAATATAATCAAATTAACATGACATCTATAGAATATAATATCTAATGTTGACAGAATATACATCCTTCAAGTATACATGAAACACAGCAGCTGACTATGTGCTGTGCCATAAAGAAAGTCTAATTTGTTTACAGATGGGGGCCTTAGACAAAAAATCCAACCATAGTCAATAGTAACTGAGCAAAAAAAAAAAAAAAATCTATAAAGATAAACTATTCCTCTGCTGAAATAGTGACTTTAAGCATAAAAGACAGATTATATACACTTCTAAAAGGAATGGTAGAAATGCCCTTTCTAGATTATGACCATTGGATTCTAGAAAATGCACAAGAAAAGAAGGAAGATGTTCTCCTCTAGCTGTCAACAGGATGGGAAAGGAGATAGGAGAGACCTTCATGTGTCTCAGTTTCTACAGGGTCATGTCTTGTCTCCTTTTTTTTCTGTCTTGTAAGTTTGGCTTGAGTAAAAGCCTTAAAACTAAGGAATTCTGGATGAAACTTTTTTTTTAATGTCCTCAAATACAGTATTGTTAGCGGAGGAAACAGAGGTGAAGACCAGTGATATTTTTGGTATTTACATTATATTTGGAGAGAGAGAGAGATCTCTGTATTTATTAAGGAAAGAAAATCTTAAATTCCATTAAACTGGTCAGAAGATCTTGATAGTGAGTTGTATAAATTATGTCAGTTATATGCACAAAAGGTATTCTGTACTCTTCAATGTTAAAATATTGTCAGGAAGAGGGAAGAAGAGAGATAGGCAAACATATAATCATTAGCCAATATAATAAGTGAAATAACAGAAATTTCATTTCTTTTATTACAGTCACTGAGTTTTTTCTCTCTAATATTTGCACTATATCTAGTGTATAGTAGGTTCTAAACAAATATTTATGGAACTGAAGAAAATCCCATGAAAACAAAACAGTAAATAACTACACCATGTGGAGAAACTTTATTTTTTTGTCTCAGATATTTTTTAATCTATTAATATAGATTTAATACCAAATATTGGCATTGTACAATGAAGTTCTCAGAAAACACATCTGGTCACATTATTTCTCCATAATAGTGACTAACTTTAAAGGAAGCTGTAGGGTATAAAGTCTTGGCATTATAAGAGCAGACACTAATCGATGATACGTTTCTAAACATGTGCTGCTATTTTCTGGATCCCAATTCCTCCAGCTATATAGTGACATCATTTAATTTTAAGACCATTTAAAATCATTTTGAAAGTAAATGACAATTAGATCAAGGCAAATCATTATTAGCTACACCTCTCTATGTATTTATAATGTGTTACGTGTTCTTAACAGAAATATAATAATGCTTATACATTCTGAATTAAAATTATCATTTATAACAAACACACACATGCACCAAGTATACCATGTAGTTACTCTGATATGCTCAAGTCAACCAAGGAAAACTGGTAGTCAGCTTTTTTCTTTTCTTTTTTTTTTTTCTTCAGTCTTAAGATAACCAACATTAGCTTTTCTCTTACTGGGTGTAAAATAAAAGTTTCATTGTATTAACCCCAC
Organism: Manis javanica; assembly: GCF_040802235.1. NCBI lineage: Eukaryota > Metazoa > Chordata > Mammalia > Pholidota > Manidae > Manis > Manis javanica. The sequence goes on from NC_133159.1 coordinate 60,337,190, forward strand.
CTCTCCCAGATTTTAAAGGATTTGATGTGTATATTTCTGACTATAATGTATTTAATTTTTTTAAATATTCCCAGGGCATAATAACTAAATGATCTCATTCTCTCACAAATTAAGACCAACCATACAGATTTTTTCTTATTATCCTTGCCTATGAAGTTAATCCTCACTGAGCTCTCATAAAGACTTCTTTAAGCCTCCCACGTGAGAGAGAAGCAGTCCTAATGAGCATGAATCAGTGGCATTTGATCCCTGCCATAGTAAAATGCCTACACAGATACAATCTTTTGCTCTTCCAAAGGCTTTTAACTCTGAGAATAAAGAACTCAGAATTTCCAATATCAGCAAGCCTTTAAGCTAGTTCCTTCTTCTATCCAACAGCTTCCCTTCCATTATTTTGCAAAAACAAAACTGAAGTGTTTTATGGATTTCATTTGTAGAGAATGTGGAAATTTTAGTAGAAAAGGGACCTATATTCCTTCTATTAGAGTTCTTTTCTTCCATTTGATCAGGAAAGCTTTCCCTTCCAGCATATTGAGCCAAATTGGCAAGTAGAAAGAAATGAGCTTAACCATGTGTCAGTGAAGTTACCACATAAGTGTAGATTTATATATGAAATATTTTAGATGAATTAAGTGTTCCTTTGGGAAATAACCAAACAGGACACAATACAGATAAGGCAAATAGAAACAGCGACCATAAATTAAGTACATTCTCATTACGTCTTCACACGCCCTGTCTAGAAACAATAACCTCTCCCCCAATAAGTACACTGTCTCAGAAAAAAAGATTAGTGTACCCAAAGGGCAAAGCAAACAGATACATCTTGTGGTGTGTTCGAACAGTCGTAAAACTGTACCTCTGGCAGATGATGGGTGGGAGTGAATTAGAGAGGTCTAGGTGAATTATAGAGGTGGGAATCTTCCATCAAGCAAGCCCAGCTGTCTGCCTCAAGGTGCTTGACCCTGGCAACAGACAACAAACAGGACTAGCCGTGCAAGTGACTGCTGTTGCAGAAAAAAAAGGAAATAAATGAGTTGCTCATAATTGAGCCTGGCCACAGTAGGAAGTGTATTCTACCATCACATCTTTTAAACGTGTATCACAATCCAGTCTCATTATTTTATTAAACTGAGGCTATGATTGTATATATAATGTATTATACATACACATATATACCAAACACACACACACATAATTGTAATTAGTATCAGTATCTTTAAGCTTTCCCGTCTTTAAAAAACCTAATCACTAAAACACACCAGAAGTAATTATGTGAGAATACCTTAACAAAGTTGAAGATTTCTCTCTGACACAGACTCAGTTCGTGGTGTTTTCTGTGGCTGCTCTCATTAAATTTTATACAACAGAAAACCTGAGCAGAAGTCTGTGCAATGTAAGGGAACAATGAGTCGCTTTTGCAAGGAGGAGATTTATGGCAAAAATCACTTTTATCTGACAGTCACTGACATCAGTCCTTACTTCATGAAAAGTGACTTGGGCTTGATAGATCCTTCTCCCGTTCATCATAAAGCTGCTGTTTTTCTTGTCTCAGCAATGAGTGGGAAGTGAATAATGATCACATTCATATGGGGGAATCTCGTGTTGTAAGTGGAGAAAAATTTTACAAATTCAACATTGAATCATTAAATAATGCAGAAAGTAGACATCTGAAAGTATTTCACAGAGTAAAAGTCTTCCTTTGTTTTTTTTTAAAACGTCTATCTAAAAACAGATTTTGAATACACACATGCTGAAATAAAATTAGCTGCCAAAGTATTCCAGACAAACTAGTAGGAAATAATTTGACTTGTTGAGAAAATAGGTCACTGATATTCAATTTCACTCCTTAAAGCAAATGTGCAGTTCTTAATGGCTCACTTAATTTCTCATTGCTAATAGTTTGTCTCTTTAAGTAGAAGCATAAGCTGTCCCTCTGATCAAACTACATTTAATATTAAACTTTGTTAGTCAGCAAATTATGCTTTTAGTATGAACTTGTGTGTCTTCACCAGATAGGGAAAGTTCTGAATAGTCTTAATGATTTAATATACTTCTTAAATATAAATTGTTTTACCATAATGCCTCTATTGCCTAGAATTATAAGAGATATAGCTTTAGACTGGCTCTATTGGTGATAGAAAATTACTCTTTTCATATGTGATAAGGTGAGTTTATTATAAAGAATCTTGTTCAGTGATAAGAAAATCATATGAAATTCAAAGAATAGGGGATACAGCAATGGTAAAGTCCTTAGAATTCAGGTTCTCTGGAGATAGAAATAGTTTTTGATTTAAAGACTTAGCAGCAGCATCTGGCTAGAAAAAAACTGCTATGTCGAATGACAACAAATAGGTATCATCAACATGGCCACATGTTGTCGATACTATCAAAACTGGGTCTCTTTCCAAGTTCTGATACTGACTGCACTCTGGCCTTGACCATTCCCTAATACACATTCCAGAAAGAGAAGATGAAAACTGGGGAATGTAACAAATGAAGAGTGCAACTCAAAAGAAAACAGCAGTTATTACACTATCTATGCGAGCTGCAGCAGAAGCATTGGAACAGAAAAAAAATTACAGTAAATGCTAAATATACTTAAGTAGATAAAGGATATCAACCATTTAAAAAATAGAATAAGATAATATCAGTTAGATATATTAGATATAAAAATGAAAGTTAAAAAAAAAGATAACCCAATGGATAAAGATAAGTTGTAGAATGTTCAAAGACAAGTAATAGAAGAGTGATTAGGGAAATCAGAGTGAGGATCTGCAGAGGACAAGAGGGAAGAAAGAGAAGGGAAAATACTTATTTTAATCTAACAGATCTGTTAAATAAAAGTCCACATTGAAAATTCTAGATAGTAGAAGTGTCAGAAAAAGAAAAAATAAAAATGGAGAAATATTTGAAGGAAAGTGAATATAAATTTTCCAGAGTTACAGGCAAGATCAAATATTTCAGATTTAAAAACATTTTTAAAGTACCAAAGAGTGGAGATGACAAAAATATCTAAACATATTGTAGTGAAATTTAATATTATAAAAGACAGTAAAATTCAAAGTTTGAATGAACAATTGGACATAAGGCCTCTTAACAGAAACCCTGGCAGCAGGAGGGCTGTTGAATGGTGATTGTAATATTTTGATTTAAAAGGATGCTGAACTTGTAATTTATGTACAGAAAATTGTTTACTTTAGTGCAATATTGCAATAAATTATCAGAGATGATAGTGTTAGACTTGTCACCAAGACCCATAATAAAAGCTCTTTTAGAAGAAGTACATAGATGATTAGAGAAATAAATCCAGAAGGTTCTACAAGAGATAGAAGAGTAAAAATGGTGAAATATCTTGTTAAATGCTAAGATGGGAGAAGGAAAAGAAACTATTTCCAGGATAAGCTAGGACTAAAATTGTAGGTAATATTAACATAAGGCAGTGAGGAGAGAACGCATGTTCCTAAGAGGACTTATGAAGAGGTAGCATTTTGTGTAAGTATATATTAGGATGGGTTTTGGCTAAAGAATACCAAGATAAGAAAACAAAGTATAGATAAGAAAACAAAGTATAACTTTTAAACAAGCAGTGGAAATATCAGTCTACTCAATTTAAATCAGTAAGGAGAAGAAGGAAATAAAAAAAGACAATTGTAAAAGGGAAATAATGCAATAGCAGAATTTAATCCTAACATGATAGTGACTGCAGAAATGTGTGAGTTAAAGGCATTGGGATAAAGGCATTGAGATTGTAATCAGAGTAATTCACTTTAAAACAAAATTCATTTTAGGCTTATTAGGTAGAAAGGATAAAGTGAGATAATGCCAAGCACCAGAAGGAAGCTGGGGATGTAAAACCCCCTGTGCCCCAGAGGAGGGAATGCATACTGGGGCATCGTCAAGAAGTCATTTTGGCACTTTATGAAGTATACCCTATGAACCAGCAATTCTAATCCTGGGTGTGCATCCCAGGGGGTGTCGTGTTCTAGTAAAGCGAGTTGTCTAATACTTCAGCTAGCTAGTAGATGTTCCTCTATAAACAAAAGAGAATGTGTCTCTCTCAGACAGCTAGAAATACCAACCTGTCCTTCAGATCTATTTTCTGAGAGGTGAAGCAGCCATCACCTAATTAGCTGATAATGACCAATAGCATTAGATCAGCCTATGTTATTAAATGCTACATCTGTATAGATATCTGTCCATTCAAATATGAGCGAAAAAAGGAAAACAAATATCCTGCAAGATTAGGCCCATGAAAATCTGTGACATAAAGGAAAGGGGACTTTGTATTGAAGACACAAGTGGAGACCAGAAATTTGAAAATAATTTATATAACAAGACAATTTAGAGAACTACTTAGGGCCATTTAAATATATTCTAATGAAAGTGATAGATATGAATAAACTGAAAATAAAAAAGAGATGAAAATAAACTGATAAAAATAAGTAAAAACACTGACAACATAAAGTGAATTCTTCATTGAAGGCAGCTAACAGCAAAAAAAATAATAAAAGAAAGTCAAGTGAAAGATGATGGAAAATTGTACCAGAACATATAAGAAATTCAAGGTGAGAGGACGCTTATAAAGTTTTAAAAAAATATATGACCCTATGATGAAAGATTACTGTCTTTAAATATAAAAATACCAATAAATCATTGAAAATATTACTTGAAAATTTAAAAGAGGCAAGTCTCAAAATTTGAAGTGTAGTAAATGCTAATGAAAATATTAAAATAAATACAAAACTTAACACTTCATCAGTAAACAAAGTAAATGAAATCAATATAAAGTACAAAATTTACTCATAAAAATTTTTAAAAGGCTATAAACATGATAGTTATCAACGATATTAAGAGTTTGGTCCACTTGTGAGTACCAATTTATGTTAATACTGTTCTGAATCACAATTTGATACTACATTTAAAAAACTTTTAAGATTCAAGTACTTTGATCATTTATTTGTCTGTAAGGAGCTGGTGATGAAATTACAATCAGTGAAAACTATGCATGTAAAAGATACTTATTGAAGCCTAATATATAAAGTGAGGAATAGAAACATATCCAGCAATAGCTTATCTACAGGATAAATTATTAAGCACTCATTAAAAATATTTTCAAGTATATTAAATAGTACGGATTTTTTATAATACAATGAAAATAAGGTAAAATGTGTGTTTTTATCTCAATCTGTAATAATTTTGTAAGACGTAACATATAATGACATTAATAGATGTATGTGCAAAAAAAGAGATGGATAGAAAAGTTATTCCTGCTCAGTTATGAAATCAAAGGTGCTTTATATTTTATCTTCACAGTTTTGTTATTCTCATATTATCTAAATTGAACTTATATTGTTTCTAATAATGAAAAACAGTTAGTTGAATGTATTACAGACAAAGATTATAGAATACAAATTAGGAAAAGAGACCATTTCCCTGAACTTGTTGCTTTTGAGTGACCTAAAGTCATCCAGAAAATATATTTAATTGAAATTTAGAAATGTTAGTTTGAATCACAGAGATTTAGAGGAATCCATATCTGTATTTCACATCAGGGGTAGTTGAAACACTTAGCGTGAGTGTGATAATATTGAGAAAATTTATAAACAGGGACAGAAGTTGAATATGTATGCACCCTGGGGAATGAAGAACTTGCCTGCTTTCGTTTTTCACACTGTCACATTATTACTTTTTTATCTAAATAAAACAAAATCTGATAAATCTATATTCTTAAAACAAAGAAATACAAAAGGAAGCAAAACTTCTGAATAAGAAGTGGAAACTCACTGTGAAGTTGCAATGATTTTGGCAAGTATTCACAGGTTTTCAGCAGCACGTCAAACTTCTCAAGCCCAGAGCTGCAGATTGTAGCCATTATTTCCATTCAGGACACTAAACAGGAAAATTAAAATACAGGCTTTTCAATATTGCCTTTTAGAATGAGATAAAAAATAACATTTTATAAATGTGCAATAGTGGGAGAAGAAATCATTTACAAATATTTATCTCTATACAAGTAATTAATACCAGTAATAGTACCTTTAAATCAATTCGATTCAACAATAATATCATGGTTACAAAAAATATCCATCCATTTGGCACTTCTGTTTGTGTTAACTGATTTTGGAATTTCAAGTACCCAGTCTTTACTACAAGCATACATAACAAGTTGTTAATGAAACCAACTGAGTGAAATTAGAGAGCTTAGCTTTGCACCTAACTTTATGTGAGTTCCAAAAGTTAAAATTCAGTAAGTGTCAATGCACAGGAACCTAAAATATTTATGTCTTTCAAAAAAGAAAAAAATTAATAGACTGTTTAATATGTTACAGACCAACAGAGAGATTACTTATCATCAGTTCACATTAACTGAGAAAAGCCCTTTGTGACTTTGATAATATTATTTCAGTTTTATAAATTTAGAAAATGGAGATTTGATAGATTTAGTAACAACCAGGGCAACAGAACTATTAAGTATAGGAGCTTATTTAAGAATTTGACAATTTTCCAGAAATTAAAAATTTTGTTAAAATCAAGAAGCTGATTCTAAGAGTTAATTGGAAATGTGAGCCACCTAGAATAATGAAAATAATTTTGAAAAAGAGAACATTAAAGGACTTAAAGTACCTGATTTCAAGACTAACTCCAAAACCATAGCAATCAAAAACACAGTATGTTGGCATAAGGATGAACATATAGATCAATAGAACAGGACATAAAGTTCAGAAACAGACCCACAGCAGTTCACTTTCAACAAGGAGCAAAATAGTTTAATAACAATAAACAGAGTAATCTTTCAAATGAATGTTGCTAAAATCATTGGATTGCTCTCTGGAAAAACTGAACCTCAGCTTTGAAATGAATAATAGACCTAAGGCTAAGAACTTCAACTATAAGAGAAAAAGGGAAGATTTTGCCCTTGGGTTAGGCAAAAATTTCTTAGGACACAAGAAGTCTGAACCTTTAACAGCAAAATAAAATATATACATTGAAATTGATGTATATTAAAAACATTTGCTCATCAGATGTCTTTGTTAGGAAAATGAAAAGCAAGCTACAGACTAGGAGATATTATCTGCAAAGCAAGTATCTCATAAAGGGCTTGTATACAGTGTTAAAAATGAACTGTTAAAACTCAGTAAGACCATTAACTGTATTAAAAATTGAGCAAAAGATTTAAAGTCACTTCACCAAAGAATGGTAAATAAGCATATGAATGGATGCTTGACATAATTTCTTACAGAAAAATGCAAATAAAAACACCAATGAGTGACAGGGCAGCAGGACCAGTGAGCAGGTGCCTGGGACTGGCACCTGAGGACAAAAAAAAAAAAAATCGCTTCTTTTTTCCTTTTTTTTTTTTCTTTCTTTCTTTCTGTTCCCTCTCTCATTGGTGCTGTTGTTGTTTTGGTTTGGAGAGTGCTTTTTGGAAGTCTTAAAGGGGCAGGACAGGTCACTTAGACCAGAGGCAGGGAATCTGGGGATCTCTGGGCACTCTAACCCCCTGGACAGCAGGGAGCACAGAGGCCCCTTACGGAGATAAATAGCCTCCTGGCCGCTCCCCCACCAACGGGGCTCCACCATTTTGGAGGAACAGCCCCAGCCAGGCCAAGCCCACAGCAACAGCGGAGATAAACCCCAAAGAAACTGGGCAGGAAGCAGAAGCCCTGTCTGCGCACAGCTGCCCAGCACAAGCCACTAGAGGTCGTTATTATCCCAGGAAAAGGCTACAAACCAACAAGAAGGGAAGCTCTTCCAGCGGTCACTTGTACCAGCTCTGAAAACTATCTCTATCACCATGAAAAGGCAAAACTACAGGCAGACAAAGATCACAGAGACAACACCTGAGAAGGAGACAGACCTAACTAGTCCTCCTGAAAAAGAATTCAAAATAAAAATCATGAACATGCTGACAGAGATGCAGAGAAAAATGCAAGAGCAATGGGATGAGATGCAGAGAAAAATGCAAGAGCAGTGGGATGAGATGCAGAGAAAAATGCAAGAGCAGTGGGATGAAGTCCAGAAGGAGATCACAGATGTCAGGAAAGAGATCACAGAAGTGAAACAATCCCAAGAAGGATTTATAAGCAGAATGGATAAGATGCAAGAGGCCATTGAAGGAATAGAAGCCAGAGAACAGCAACGTATAGAAGCTGACATAGAGAGAGATAAAAGAATCTCCAGGAATGAAACAACACTAAGAGAAATATGTGACCAATACAAAAGGAATAACATTCGTATTATAGGGATACCAGAAGAGGAAGAAAGAGGAAAAGGGATAGAAAGTGTCTTTGAAGAAATAATTGCTGAAAACTTCCCCAAACTGGGGGAGGAAATAATCGAACAGACCATGGAATTACACAGAACTCCCAACAGAAAGGATCCAAGGAGGACAACACCAAGACACAAAGTAATTAAAATGGCAAGGATCAAGGAAAAGGAAAGAGTTTTAAAGGCAGCTAGAGAGAAAAAGGTCAACTATAAAGAAAAATCAATCAGGCTAACATCAGACTTCTCAACAGAAACCCTACAGGCCAGAAGAGAATGGCATGATATACTTAATGCAATGAAACAGAAGGGCCTTGAACCAAGGATACTGTATCCAGCACGACTATCATTTAAATATGATGGTGGGATCAAACAATTCCCAGACAAGCAAAAGCTGAGGGAATTTGCTTCCCACAAACCACCTCTACAGGGCATCCTACAGGGACTGCTCTAGATGGGAGCACCCCTAAAAAGAGCACGGAACAAAACACACAACATATGAAGAATGGAGAAGGAGGAATAAGAAGGGAGAGAAGAAAAGAATCTCCAGACAGTGTATATAACAGCTCAATAAGCGAGCTAAGTTAGGCAGTAAGATACTAACGAAGCTAACCTTGAACCTTTGGTAACCAGGAATCTAAAGCCTGAAATGGCAATAAGTACATATCTCTCAATAGTCACCCTAAATGTAAATGGACTTAATGCACCAATCAAAAGACACAGAGTAATAGAATGGATAAAAAAGCAAGACCCATCTATATGCTGCTTACAAGAAACTCACCTTAAACCCAAAGATAAGCATAGACTAAAAGTCAAGGGATGGAAAAACATATTTCAGGCAAACAACAGTGAGAAGAAAGCAGGGGTTGCAGTACTAATATCAGACAAAATAGACTTCAAAACAAAGAAAGTAACAAGAGATAAAGAAGGCCACTACATAATGATAAAGGGCTCAGTCCAACAAGAGGATATAACCATTCTAAATATATATGCACCCAATACAGGAGCACCAGCATATGTGAAGCAAATACTAACAGAACTAAAGAGGGAAATAGACTGCAATGCATTCATTGTAGGAGACTTCAACACACCACTCACCCCAAAGGATAGATCCACCGGGCAGAAAATAAGTAAGGACACAGAGGCACTGAACAACACCCTAGAACAGATGGACCTAATAGACATCTATAGAACTCTACATCCAAAAGCAACAGGATATACATTTTTCTCAAGTGCACATGGAACATGCTCCAGAATAGACCACATACTAGCTCACAAAAAGAGCCTCAGTAAACTCCAAAATATTGAAATTCTACCAACCAATTTTTCAGACCACAAAGGTATAAAAGTAGAAATAAATTCTACAAAGAAAACAAAAAGGCTCACAAACACATGGAGGCTTAAAAACATGCTTCTAAATAATCAATGGATCAATGAACAAATCAAAATAGAGATCAAGGAATATATAGAAACAAATGACAACAACAACACAAAGCCCCAACTTCTGTGGGACGCAGCAAAAGCAGTCTTAAGAGGAAAGTATATAGCGATCCAGGCACACTTGAAGAAGGAAGAACAATCCCAAATGAATAGTCTAACATCACAATTATCGAAACTGGAAAAAGAAGAACAAATGAGGCCTAAAGTCAGCAGAAGGAGGGACATAATAAAGATCAGAGAAGAAATAAACAAAATTGAGAAGAATAAAACAATAGCAAAAATCAACGAAACCAAGAGCTGGTTCTTTGAGAAAATAAACAAAATAGATAAGCCTCTAGCCAAACTTATTAAGGGAAAAAGAGAATCAACACAAATCAACATAATCAGAAATGAGAATGGAAAAATCACGACAGACTCCACAGAAATACAAAGAATTATTAAAGACTACTATGAAAACCTATATGCCAACAAGCTGGAAAACCTAGAAGAAATGGACAACTTCCTAGAAAAATACAACCTCCCAAGACTGACCAACGAAGAAACACAAAAGTTAAACAAACCAATTACGAGCAAAGAAATTGAAATGGTAATCAAAAACTACCCAAGAACAAAACCCCGGGGCCGGACGGATTTACCTCAGAATTTTATCAGACACACAGAGAAGACATAATACCCACTCTCCTTAAAGTGTTCCAAAAAATAGAAGAAGAGGGAATACTCCCAAACTCATTCTATGAAGCCAACATCACCCTAATACCAAAACCAGGAAAAGACCCCACCAAAAAAGAAAATTACAGACCAATGTCCCTGATGAATGTAGATGCAAAAATACTCAATAAAATATTAGCAAACAGAATTCAACAGTATATCAAAAGGATCATACACCATGACCAAGTGGGGTTCATCCCAGGGATGCAAGGATGGTACAACATTCGAAAATCCATCAACATCATCCACCACATCAACAAAAAGAAAGACAAAAACCACATGATCATCTCCATAGATGCTGAAAAAGCATTTGACAAAATTCAACATCCATTCATGATAAAAACTCTCAGCAAAATGGGAATAGAGGGCAAGTACCTCAACATAATAAAGCCCATATATGATAAACCCACAGCCAGCATTATACTGAACAGCGAGAAGCTGAAAGCATTTCCACTGAGATCGGGAACCAGACAGGGATGCCCACTCTCCCCACTGTTATTTAACATAGTACTGGAGGTCCTAGCCACGGCAATCAGACAAAACAAAGAAATACAAGGAATCCAGATTGGTAAAGAAGAAGTTAAACTGTCACTATTTGCAGATGATATGATACTGTACATAAAAAACCCTAAAGACTCCACTCCAAAACTACTAGAACTGATATTGGAATACAGCAAAGTTGCAGGATACAAAATTAACACACAGAAATCTGTAGCTTTCCTATATACTAACAACGAATCAATAGAAAGAGAAATCAGGAAAACAATTCCATTCACCATTGCATCAAAAAGAATAAAATACCTAGGAATAAACCTAACCAAAGAAGTGAAAGACTTATACTCTGAAAACTACAAGTCACTCTTAAGAGAAATTAAAGGGGACACTAATAAATGGAAACTCATCCCATGCTCATGGCTAGGAAGAATTAATATCGTCAAAATGGCCATCCTGCCCAAAGCAATATACAGATTTGATGCAATCCCTCTCAAATTACCAGCAACATTCTTCAATGAATTGGAACAAATAATTCAAAAATTCATATGGAAACACCAAAGACCCCGAATAGCCAAAGCAATCCTGAAAAAGAAGAATAAAGTAGGGGGGATCTCACTCCCCAACTTCAAGCTCTACTACAAAGCCATAGTAATCAAGACAATCTGGTACTGGCACAAGAACAGAGCCACAGACCAGTGGAACAGATTAGAGACCCCAGAAATTAACCCAAACATATATGATCAATTAATATTTGATAAAGGAGCCATGGACATACAATGGCAAAATGACAGTCTCTTCAACAGATGGTGCTGGCAAAACTGGACAGCTACATGTAAGAGAATGAAACTGGACCATTGTCTAACCCCATATACAAAGGTAAACTCAAAATGGATCAAAGACCTGAATGTAAGTCATGAAACCATTAAACTCTTGGAAAAAAACATAGGCAAAAACCTCTTAGACATAAACATGAGTGATCTCTTCTTGAACATATCTCCCCGGGCAAGGAAAACAACAGCAAAAATGAGCAAGTGGGACTACATTAAGCTGAAAAGCTTCTGTACAGCGAAAGACACCATCAATAGAACAAAAAGGAAGCCTACAGTATGGGAGAATATATTTGAAAATGACAGATCCGATAAAGGCTTGACGTCCAGAATATATAAAGAGCTCACACGCCTCAACAAACAAAAAACAAATAAGCCAATTAAAAAATGGGCAGAGTAACTGAACAGACAGTTCTCCAAAAAAGAAATACAGATGGCCAAGAGACACATGAAAAGATGCTCCACATCGCTAATTATCAAAGAAATGCAAATTAAAACTACAATGAGGTATCACCTCACACCAGTAAGGATAGCTGCCATCCAAAAGACAAACAACAACAAATGTTGGCGAGGCTGTGGAGAAAGGGGAACCCTCCTACACTGCTGGTGGGAATGTAAATTAGTTCAACCATTGTGGAAAGCAGTATGGAGGTGCATCAAAATGCTCAAAACAGACCTACCATTTGACCCAGGAATTCCACTCCTAGGAATTTACCCTAAGAATGCAGCAATCAAGTTTGAGAAAGACAGATGCACTCCTATGTTTATCGCAGCACTATTTACAATAGCCAAGAATTGGAAGCAACCTAAATGTCCATCTGTAGATGAATGGATAAAGAAGATGTGGTACATATACACAATGGAATACTACTCAGCCATAAGAAGTGGAAAAATCCAACCATTTGTAGCAACATGGATGGAGCTGGAGAGTATTATGCTCAGTGAAATAAGCCAAGCGGAGAAAGAGAAATACCAAATGATTTCACTCATCTGAGGAGTATAGGAACAAATGAAAAACTGAAGGAACAAAACAGCAGCAGAATTACAGAACCCAAAAATGGACTAACAGGTACCAAAGGGAAAGGAACTGGGGAGGATGGGTGGGCAGGGAGGGATAAGGGGAGGGAAGAAGAAGGGGGTATTAAGATTAGCATGCATGGGGGGTAGGGAGCAAGGGGAGGGTGGGCTGCACAACACAGAGAGGACAAGTAGTGACTCTACAACATTTTGCTAAGCTGATGGACAGTAACCGTAATGTGGTTGTTAGGGGGGACCTGATATAGGGGAGAACATAGTAAACATAGTATTCTTCATGTAAGTGTAGATTAAAAATTTAAAAAAAAAAAAAAAAGAAAGAAAGAAAAGGGGGATTACTCCTTAACAGGATAAAACTATTGGTAAATCAAAGATCAACTCATGCTTTAAATATCCTTAATGTTGATCACTTAAAGGGTGTCAGATGATCAGCTATGGAGGTACTCTTTTCTGATAATATTCCTTTCTCTTAATTAAAAAAAAAAAAAAAAGCAGTTACTGTGTGCTGACCTCCAATGAGTTCTGCACAGTGGTATAGAGGGCATGTCAAAGTGTGGGCAAAGGGTCTGTTTGTTTCTACGCAGAAGATCAAGGCCTAGCTTGGATACCCAGAAAATGAACTAAGATACGATATGAGGAGGAGCTTCCGGTATCAGCACTCTCTGGAGGACTTGTGCCGAGGGATGATCATCAAAAAGCCTCCACAGGGATCCGGACGATGCTGCGGTTGTGGCTGCATCCAGCCCACCGTCTCCTGGACTTGCCATAAGAATGAGGAGGGAGATGTCTAGGCTGGCATGTGCATACAGTGAGACAACGAATTTGACCGGATCTGTACTGTTGGAACTCAACCAGGAGTCGGGAGGGGTGCAAGTTGTAGCACTCCAAAATCTCATGACTATAGACTATCTATGGTTAAAAGAACATATGGGATGTGAACAGATCCCAGAAATGGGCTGCTTTAATTTGTCTGATGGTTCAAGTACAGTTGGACAATATCCATCATATCATAGATAAATTTTCACAAATGCCTAGGGTGCCTAAATGGTTTTCTTGGCTTCACTGGAGATGGATGGTAATTATAGATTTGCTTTGTTTATGTCACCATATTCCTATTATGTTAATATGTGTGTGCAAATTAGTTAGTAGTTTAAAACCTATACATACTTAAGGTACTATACAAGAAGATATGTCAAAGAAATAATCAATCCTCCCAAGTTTCCTTCATATAGTACATCTATAGCTTTTCTTCTTCCTTCCTAATTACAACCCTTGAATAGAATTCGTGCCTCATATCGAATTTACCGAGTATCATAATTCCTCCAGGTGGTAAAGATACCTCGAGACAAGTGCTGGGCATAGAAGCCACAGGGCATAAATCTGCAAAGAAGTAAAAAGCTAACCTTTGCAAACAATATGGCTTCTCTCTCACTTACCAACTTTACATTTCCCTGTATGGCCCCGGAAGATGACTGGTTAGCCAGAGATGGGTAAGATTCCTCAAGGGAGGAACAACCTAAGACAGGCACAGTCGCAGGGGGGCCATCAGGTGAGAATTTGGGGATCAACAGAGGTGAGGCTCAGAACCTCACCCCCCTGCTTTGAGAGAAATCTTCTGCATCCGTGGATGTTTTGCTGCCCTTGTCTAGCTTGTATTAATACTTAGTCCATAGGCACACACCTGATCATCTGATCATCTACATTTGCCTTCTTACAGCACTAAACTATGTTTTCTACCTTTATCTTGCATCTACCTACCACTTCAGCATTTTATTAAAAATAAAAATAATAATAATAATAATAGGAGAAATGTGGGATCAACATATAAATCAAGTACAAAAATCAAACGAATATTCATATTTGACCTGATTGTTTATAGGTCATATTGCATGATCAAAACTGAAAGTTTCTGTGATGACTGCCCTTGTACTGTTCACCATGTAAGAATTTATTCACTATGTAAGAATTCGTTCACCATGTAAGAACTTGTTCATTATGCTTCAGAAGATTGGAGACTGACGAGAATTAGGCTTGAGATGGATTAATGATTGTACATTGAGCGTTGACCCCCCTATACTGAATTTTATTGTTGTTAACAACCATTTGATCAATAAATATGAGAGATGCCCTCTCAAAAAAAAAAAAACAAAAAACAAAAAAAAACAAAAAAAAACAAAAAAAACAAAAAAAAAACACCAATGAAATACAACTACACAGGATTGTGAAGGCTAAAATTTAAAAAGATTGAAAATATATGTGTTGGCAAAAAATGGAGTAACTGCAGGTTTCAAATGTTGCTAGTGGAAATGTAAAATGTGCATCCATTTTGGACAATGAGTTAGTGGACTCACATTTTAAACACATACTTACTATGCAATCCAGAAACCTCACTCCCAGGTTTATACATAGAAAAGTAAAATATATATATGTCCACACAAAGAATTAGACACAAATGATAGCTAAAACTGGAAACAATGAAAATGCTCATAAATTCTGAATGAATAAACAAAGCAGGGTATATCCAGACAATAGAATATACCACTAGTACTCAGAAATAAAAAGGAACAAGTTATTCATGCAAAAACATGCATGAATCTCAAAAGCATTTTGCTAAGACAAAGATCCCAGATATAGAGGAATACATACTTAATATTTCCATTTATATAAAATTTTAGAAAGGCAAAACAATTGCAGTGGAAACCTCACATTTGTAGTTTAGGTTCCAGGGACTAGAGGTCAGGAATGGGATTAATCATAAAGGGATGTGACCCATTTCTTTGGGTCTCCATTTTCTTACGGAAGTTCTCACATCACATACAACTTAAATAAATGTGTATGCTATTTTCCCATTGATCTGTCTTTGTCAGTTTAGTTTTCAGACGTGGCAGTGGACCTCAGGAGAGTCAAGGAAAACAAGGAGGTCCTTGCCTAGATTCCCCTGCCCTATCCCCTAGTTAGGTTCCATTAAGGAAGCTGAAATGTCTCTGGTTCTACTTGGACCTGAGGAAACACAACCAATACAGATGAAAGGACTGCAGGCTGTGTCATTACTGTGTCACTCTCCTTGCCCTGAATTTACGGCCAGAATGTTTCAGGCCGAGAGATGTCTCTATGCTCGTGTGTGCCTCTAATTATAAAGAATACATGTCAAGCTCTTTTAAGAATGCTTCCGCACACTTCTGCTCCTGTTGTAATCACACATGAAACACCCCTCTGAAAATGAGAGGCCAGCATCCTTTCTTCGCAAGTTCTTCATATCTCTGGAAGTTTTTTTTTTTTTCTGTGTCTAACTAGTGGTGTTCTGGAACCAGTTCATATTGACTATGAAGAAGAGATTCAGTGTATCTCTTCCCAGTAACACATTCTGTGATACTAAGTTGATAGCCTGAAAAACCTGCCACAGTGTTTTTTTTTATTTTTTTATTTTGGTATCATTAATCTACAATTACATGAAGAACATTATGTTTACTAGGCTCCCCCATTCACCAAGTTCCCCCCACATACCCCTTCACAGTCACTGTCCATCAGTGTAGTAAGATGCTGTAGAATCACTACTTGTCTTCTCTGTGTTGCACAGCCCTCCCCATGCCCCCCACCCCCCCCACACACATTATACATGCTAATCATAATGCTCCCTTTCTTTGTTCCCCACCCTTGTCCCTCCCTTCCCACCCATCCTCCCCAGTCCCTTTCCCTTTGGTAACTGTTAGTCCATTCTTGGGTTCTGTGATTCTGCTGCTGTTTTGTTCCTTCAGTTTTCCTTTGTTCTTATACTCCACAGATGAGTGAAATCATTTGGTACTTGTCTTTTCCGCTTGTCATCAGAGAAATGCAAATTAAATGCAAATTAAAACCACAATGAGATATCACCTCACACCAGTAATAATCACCATCATTGAAAAGATAAACAACAACAAATGTTGGCGAGGTTGTCGAGAAAGGGGAACCCTTCTACACTGCTGGTGGGAATGTAAGTTAGTTCAACCACAGTGTAAGTTTTTATACCACAAATTTACAAACAGTCAGAGAGGCATTTTTTTTAAAAGACAGTTTACTTACACAGCACTGAGTCCACACATTCAGTTTGGAGATGGAGAGACCCTTGATCTCCACTATACGATGACTAAAATCCCCTACACATTTCCTTATTTCTGTAAATGTTAGTATTGTGATCAGACAGACTACTTAGAAAAGGTGATGGCAAAGAGCTGAAGGCAAATATTTTCACCTTTTACAAGGTCCTGTATTTGGTATTTGTTAGCTTTTTCCATATTAAAGGAAAAGCCCATTTTATATATTGCTACCAATTAAAAACTTAGTTATGGATATAAGAAACAATTTATATGTCAATTTTTAAAATTTGAAAGAAGAGTTATCAGAAGTTTGGAACTTGAATGGAGAAGAATAACAGAAATATGTGATCTACATCTTCATGTAACAAATTGAGGCATGAAAAGATTGACCTACTGATCCTGAAACTGCAAAAGTAAAAACCAAACCATGAAATAAAAATCTGAGTATATTATTAAAAGTTATGCAGATATTACAAATACAGTTTTTAAATATAAATCTATATGTAAATTAAGAAAGAAGATGAGATGGGTTAGATCAAGTTAAATTTTGATCTATTATTATGAGAAGATGATTGCTAAGGTCTTAAAAAAGTTCAAGAAACAATGACAAACATATGATATTTAGTTAAGAGGTCATTACCTAGAAAATATAAACAGTTTAATAATTCAAATCATTTCATCTGAGGAGTGAGACTGGATGTTGGAAGTTTGGGGGAAGAGTTATACTATAAGCACTTTTGTACTGTAAGGCATTTTAACCATTTCATTTATTACTTTGGAAAAAAAAGTTGTTTTTATTTAAAGAGAGACATTTATTCCTCCTATCTTGTAAGTAGCATATTTATTACTCCTATCTTGTAAGTAACATATTGAAGAAGATGTACAGAATCAGAAAAAGAAATACTGTAAGAAAGTAGCGATAGTGAATGAAGGACAACATGGAGGGAATACGAACCCGAATTAGAGGAACAGGAATGGGTACATAAAAGAAGTGATGTTTAAGTTCAAGCCTCAACAGTGTATATAACATAGTTAAATAAAATAGAGCAAGAGGAAAATATTGAATAAATCCATTTTGAAGATCACCGAAAGCATTTACGATCTGACTGGAAGAAACAAGTCACAGAGACAAAAGAGTCCAAGTTTTACCACTCTGGAAAGTAAGAGGGGGGCTATGGAAGAACACAATGATGGTAGACTTGAGATGAAAGCATTTTAGTATTGTGTAAATCAGAGAAATTCTAAGACTTTCTCCAGTGATACTACACTGGTACAGTTATGATGACAAGAATATTTTTAATGGAGTAATGACTATGATAAACCATGGTGAGCTGGAGACGGAAGGGAGTAAAGGTGTGGAAAGAAGTAAAGAAGTAGAGGGAAGAAGAGTCCGGAAATCTCTGGATAATCAAGGTAACATATTGATGAATAGGAAGGTGAGATTAAAGAATGTGAGTTTCAGGTTATTATGTTAAAGGAGAAACACTTTCAGGCAATGATAAGAACCAAGAAGGACAAGCATACCTTGGAGATAGTGTGGTTCTTGTTACAGATCACCAAAATACTGTGAATGTTGCAATAAAGCATGTCAAATTACTGTTTTTTTGTTTTCCAGTGCATAGAGAAGTTATATGCTGCATTGTAGCCTATTAAGTATGCAGCAGCATTATGTTTAAAATAACAATATAATACCTTAACTGTAATGATCAAAATTGCTAACCATCAGCTGAGCTTTCAGAGAGTCATCGTTTTTGCTGTTAACGGGTCTTTCCTCAATGTTCGTGGCTGCTGACTGATCAGGGTGGTGGTTGCTGAATGTTGGAGTGGCTGTGGCAACTTCTTAAAAATAAGACAACAGTGAAGTCTGTTGTATCAATTGAGCCTTCCTTTCATAAACAATTTTTCTAGCATACAATGCTATTTAATAGCATTTTATCCATAGTAGGACTTCTTTCAAAATTAGAGTCAGTCTTCTCATATTCTGCCACTGCTATGTCAGCTCAATTTATACAATACTCTAAACTCTTTGTTGTCATTTCAACAACCTTCACAGACCCTTCACTATGAGCAGATTCCATCTTAAAAAACAACTATCTTTGCTCATCCATTCAAAAAGCAACCCCTCCACCATTCAAGTTTTATCACGAGACTGCACCAATTCAGTCACATCTTTCTATTTCCACCACATCTGCAGTTACTTCTGCCACTGAAATCTTGAACCCCTCAAAGTCATCCATGAGTGTTGGAATCAACTTCTTTCAAACCTCTCTTCATGATGATGACTTGTCCTCTTCCCGTGAATCACAAATATGTGCTTAATGGCATCTAGAATGATGAATCCTTTCCAGAATATTTTCAATTTATTTTGCCCAGATTTATCTGAAGAACCACCATCTATGGAAGCTATAGCTTTACAAAATGTATTTCTTGAATAATAATATTTGAAAGTCAAAATGACTCCTTGATCCATAGGCAGCAAAATAAATGTGTGCAGGCACAGAAACAACATTAATCTCATTGTATCTCTCCATCAGAGCTCTTGGGTAACCAGGTGCATTGTCAGTGCTCAGTCATATTTTGAAAAGAATCTTTTATTCTGTGAACTAGTTCTCAACAGTAGGCTTAAAATATTCAGTAAACCATGTTGTACACAAATGTGCTGTCAATCAGGCTTTGTTATTCCATTCATAAAGCACAAGCAGAGTAGACCGAGCATAATTATTAGAAACCCTAGGATTTTCAAAATGGTGAGTGACCACTGGCTTCATTTTAAAGTCACCAGGGGCTTTAGCCCCTAACAAGAGAGTCAGCCTGTCCTTTGAAGCTTTGAAGCCAGGTATTGACTTCTCCTCTTTACTATGAAAGTCCTTGATGGCATCTTCTTCCAATATAAGGCTGTTTGTCAACATGATAATCTATTGTTTACAGTAACCACCTTCAGTACTTATCTTAGTTAGATCTTCTGGATAATTTGCTGCAGCTTCTACATCAGCACTTGCTGCCTCACCTTGTACTTTTCTATTATGGAGATGGCTTCATCCTTTAAACTCCACTAGCCAATCTCTGCCAGCCTTAAAGTGTTCTGAAGCTTCCTCATCTCTCCCAGCCTGCATAGAATTCAAGAGTTAGGGCCTTGAACTGGATTTGTTTTTGGCTTAAAAGAACATGTAGCTGGTTTGCTCTTCTGTCCAGACAAAAAAAAACTGTTTCCAATATATCAACATGAAAGTTATTTTTTTCTTTCTTACCATTCATGTGTTCACTGGAGTTGCCCTTTTATTTTCCTTCAAGAATGTCTTTTTTTGCATTTATAACTTGGGTGTTTAGCACAAGAGTCCTAGCTTTCAGCCTTTCCTGCTTTCAACATGCCTTCCTTACTAAGCTTAACCATTTCTATCTTTTGTCTTAAAGTGAGAGACATGCAGCTCTTCCTTTCACTTAAATACCTAGAGGCCCCTGGAGGGTTACTAATGGCCTAATTTCAATATCGTGTCTGAGGAAAGGGAAAGAGATGGAGGAATGGTCAAACCACACACAACGTTTATTAATTAAGTTCATCATCTTATATGGGCACAGTTTGTAGCACTCCAAGACAATTACAACAATAGCATCTGGATCACTGATCATGGACAAAAATAATTATAATAATTATAGCAAATTTTGGAATAGTGTGAGAATTACCAAAATGTGATACAGAGACAGGAAATGAGCAAATGCTGTTGGGAAAATCACACTGACAGACTTGGTAGGACTGCCACAAAACTTCAATACGTTAAAAAATGCTTTGTCTGTGAAGCTTAATAAAGTGAAGTGCAATAAAACAAAGAATGCATGTAAATGAGTTTATAGAAAAAGTGACAGCATCAGAAGATGAAGAAGCCAAGCAACTGAAATGTCAAAAAAGTCAAATGGAAACTGAAGACATAGAGATGGTGAGATTAGGGGAGTAGAGGATGAACTAAACTGAGAGAAAGGGATTAAATGAGGACCAGAGCAATTAATATGTGACAAAAGAGGCAAGAATATGCAATGGGGAGAAGACAGTCTTTTCAATGAGTGTTGTTGGGAAAAATGGACAGCTACATGTAAGAGAATGGAACTAGAGTACTATATAACATCACACATAGAAGTAAACTCAAAACAGCTTAAAGATCTAAATATGAGACCTGAAACCATAAAATTCATAGAAGAAAACAGGCAAAAATCTATTGAACATATGCATAAGTAATCTCTTTCTGTATATGTCCTTGGACAAAGGAAAGAAAGACAAAAATGGGTAAGTGGGACAACTACATCAAACTAAAAATTCTCTGTATGGCCAAGGAAAACATCAACAAAACAGTAAGAAAATAAGGTATGAGAGAATATATTCATAAATGATATATCCAATAAGGGGCTAACATCCAATATAAGAATTCATATGACTCAACACCAAAAAAACAAACAAATAACCCAATCAAAAAATGGGCAGAGGACCTGAATAGACATTTTTCCAAAGTGGATATATGGGTGGCCAACAGATGCATGAAAGGATGCTCACATTGCTAGTCATTAGAAAAATGCAAATCAAAACCATAATGAGCTATCACCTCACAACTGTCAGAATGATCCCTATCAAAACGACAAGAAAATAACAAGTGCTGACAAGTATGTGGATAAAAGGGAATCCTCTTACACTGTTGTGGGGATGTAAATTGGTACAGCCACTGTGGAAAGCAGGATGGAGTTGCCTCAAAGAAATAAAAATAGTAACACCATACAACCTAGTAATTCCACATTTTGGAATTTACCTGAAGGAAAAAAAATCTCTGAATCAAAAAGATATATGGATTCCTATGTTTACTGCTACATTATTTATAGTAGCCAAGATACAGAAGTAACCAAAGAGTCTATCAATATATGAGTAGATAAAGAAGTGCTGGTATATATATATAATGGAATATTATTCAGCCATGAAAAAGATATATTGCCATTTGCACCAAGACGGATGAACCTAGAGATGAAATAAGTCAGGAAGAGAAAGACAAATACCATAGGATTTCACTTATAAGTGGAATCTAAAAATAAAACAAAATAAAATGAACAAAAAATAGTATCATAGAAACTGAGAAGTGACTGGTAAGTACCAATGTGGAGGGGCTGGAGTGGGTCGTAAAATAGGTGAAAGAGATAAAGAAGGACAAAATCTTAGTCATAATATAAATTATTAAACAGAATTAAAGTACAACATAGAGAATATAGTCAATAATTCCATAACATCTTTCTATGTTGACAGATAGTAACTACATATTGGATTGTGCATCTAATAATGCAGGTAACTGTTGAATCACTATGTTGTATACTTGAAAATAATATAAAATTGTGTATTAATTATACTTTAATTTAAAAAAGAAAAATAGAGGACCAATGGCCAATAGATATTAGCAGTGAAAACGGAGAATGATAGAGTGACAGAAACAGATTTTATAGGATGGTAAGAATCAATGGAATCAGAGCATTCATGGTAGCAAGTAAGATAGTTAGATTGCCTACCAACACTTCAATTAATTCCTCCATCTGTTCATTGATTTATTATTTCTTCATTCATGCATTCATTTTTATGTTTATTCGTCATTAAAAAACTTCCATTTACCACTTAGTAGTAACCAGGTTGTGATAAAAATCCTGAAGTTAAAGAAATATTCTCTACTCTTGAGGTTTCCAAATCTAGTTGAGTAGAAGATGTGTAGAAAGAGAATGATACATCAGCATACGTGCTATCACAAATATCTCTGCAAAGTGCTCTAAGGAAACAGAAGGGAATTATATGGGTAACAAAATGACTCAGTCAGTCATATGAAGTCCATGGAGGATATGGAGGAGTTGTATTTTAATTGAATGTTTACTTTTGAGAAGTATTTCACCATGTGATATAGAGAAGTATATAAGGACATAAGAAGTACATGTGGGAGATTCATTTAGAAAAGGTCTTCAGTAAATTTAGGAAATAGAAATGTCCACAAGGTGGTCTCTATAACATAAAAAATCCTAGTTTCTTAAATAAGTAGGCCTTGATTTCAGTAGAACACTATTACCAATGATTACTGAAGTATATAATAATGTAGTGTCTCTTGCCAGATGCACTGAATTTAGCACCTGTATTCATACTCATGTGGTGTTCAGATTATCTGCAGGTTACTTACCTAACCATATATCTTATTTAACTTTCTGGTATGTAAGTATATAATCTATCTTTGAACAAAGATGAATATGAACACATTTTGATCTAATCATTCTTGTGCTTGGTGTTCTTTTTCCATAAGTTCTAATTAAATTCATTCCACTTCTTCCATTTCCAAAGAACATTACTTTCATAAGATACTTGTATTCTGATGTTGTATTAAGTCATTTATTTTAGTTGTATATGAGAAGATTTTAAACATTCTGTGAAACATTTCCATCCTTCTACAAGAGAAAATCTACTGGGCACTTTTAATACTTGACAGAATTAGTTGTTCTAAGTCTAATGTTAGTTAAAATATGAATGCACATTTTCCATTTTTTTCAAATCTAGGATTAACATTTTAATTTTAATTGTTACATTCATAGACCTTTAACTGACAGAAGCTCTGGAATAGATGAGAGAAGTTAGTACATCTTTGAATATACATACTTAAGGACATTTAACAATTGAATAAAATATCTTTTATGAATAAGAAGGCATTTCTTGTACTTAATTTTTTTTTGAAACAAAGATTACTTTTCTCTTCATAAATTTCCAAAATAAAAAATAATGAGTAAAAATTTTTGTTTTGTCCTCACACTCCCAGTCATTAGACATGTGAAATAAGCCAGAGAAATCATTGTCCTTTCACTACATAAATTAACATCACTAGTTCAATTACCTTTTTAATAAGTATTTCTATGTGATGGAGCTACTGTGCTCAGTCAGTCAGGACTAATGGGACAACAAAACTTCATAATCATCTCTAATAAAAATTTTAATTTTTTTCTTGTTAATATGGAGAACTTTGTGCTTCCAAAGTCTTAATGTGTGAGAAAACAAGTATCTGTTCATTTTTAATTTCCATTGATTTATTTTAATCAAAAACAACTCATGAACTACATTTGAACCAGGAAATCCTGTTTTCAGAAATGAAACCTTTATCTGCTTCATCATTTTATTGAAGCTACCATTTCAAGACACCCTTTGAGAAACATATGACCATTCACTAGGCATTCCATTTCCATCATGCTGCTCAAGTCTGCATGAAGTGTGTTCCTACCTCAGTGCCTTGGCTTAAGTTATTTTCTTCCTAGAATACACAATATTCTCCTCCTCTCCTCTCATCATACACCCTTTTCTGTTTGGAAAAAAACTGAATAGTTCTTCTTTCAAAGTAATTTCTTTTGTGACGTTTTTCTCAATTCACACCCACCACCCTCACTATTAGACAATAATTCTTAACCATCATTCACATAACCGATTTCTATTAACAGACTCATCACATTTAACTTTTACCTTGATGGCTTAATAGATTCTTCATTAGGAGAACTTGAAAAGGTTAGTTTATCTCTGTGAGTTTTCATTTCCTCTGTTAAAGGGGAAATTCAAGGTTATTAGTGGTTCCTAATGCAACAAGTTGCTGTACTTATCAAAATACTCACAGTAATGTTCTTATAATAAAGAACATTAACATACATGTATGTGTGTATCTATGTATAATAAAGAAAAAAACATACATGTCTTTGTTATTGCTGATGTGGTCATGCTGTCTTTGTTGTTACCAACAATAGCTGTAGTAGTGACAGTACTTATAGTAGTAGTTTTACATCTGTGAGACAGAAACAGAGTCCTGTTTAGTTTTAGAGATTTTTTTTTTATTTGTTCATTTTAAACCTAGTACCTAGTCCTATCTCTGGAACATAGTAGATAATGAAAAAAATTGTTTTCTTTTTAGTGAACCTGTGAATGCATGATTAAACATAAGAAATGAATGTTGGGTGACTTTCTTGAGATTACGGTTGGAAACTGACATATACAGCTAAGTGATTAAAACAATAAAAACTACAGTAGAGTTAGTACAAAGTTCAACATAAGCACTGGCAGCTAATCCCATGATTTTGCCTTGAGAGGGGGAAAATTTGGAGAAGTGACATTTGCTCTCAGTCTTGCTTGAATCAATCTCTCCAGGAATAAGGTAGGGATGAACTCTATTTTTTAAAAATAAGGTATAATTGACATATATCTTTATATAAGTTTCCTGTGTAGATTCAGTATTTGTATACACTATGAAATGATCACAATAATATATCTGGTTACCATCCATCACCATACATAGTTAAAAAAATTATTTTCTTGTGATGATGAATTTTAAGATTTAGTAACTTTCAAATATGCAATAGAATATTATATTACCAATAATCACCTTGCTGTATGTTACATTCCCATGACTTACTTATTTTGTAGTTGGAGGTTTGTATCTTTTGACCCCCTTCACCTATGTTGCCCAACCCCACCTCTAGTACCACAAGTGTGTTCTCTGTATCTATGAATGTTCTTGTTTGCTTTGTTTCTTAGATTCCACAAATAAGTGATATCACATGGTATTTGTCTTTCTCTGGCTTATTTCACTTAGCATAAGGCCCATCCATGTTGTCACAAATAGCAAGATTTCATTCTTTTTCATGGCTGAATAGCATTCCATTATACATACAACATATATATATCACACCTTCTTTGTCCATTCATCCATCCAAACACATATATTGACTATTGTAAATAATGCTACAATGAATATAGGAGAGCAGATGATGTCTATTTTAAACTAAACTATCCTGTAAATTGTATACAAGTAACACTTGTGAACCATGGCTATAGAAGCAATGGGAAATTATTTAAACATAGTATGGAAGAAACTTCACTGAGGTTAATTTTTCAAGTTAAGAAATCATAAGACAAAAAGAGATGAGTATCTACTGCATGGGAAATAAATGAGCACCAGAAAAGCATATATGTATTTTCACAATTTTGTGTGAAACTGAGCTTCTTTAATAACAAATCATGCAATATTAAGTCCTGGCTTCACATATTTTTAGAACATATTTTCAAGTCATTTATATTTACAACATTTCAATCACAAAATTAAATTAAATGGCTGACTTAGTGAAAAAAATAGTCTACACACAAGACTTAAATCCTTAGTGAATATATAGAATATAAGAAAGGAGATTAATTAGTAATTTCACTGTTATTTGCAAAATTAATAAATTAGAGCTGAGAGAGAGATGAGAACTTTCCATAGATTTCAGGGGCTAAACTGATAAGAGATTTAGAATAGGATTAGTGTCAGAGCTGTCATATCAGAGAGAAGCCCACAATTAACTGGAAACAAATATGAGGTTAAGCTCTATAAGATTTATAGTTTTATGGAAAACTTTTACCTGAGAGGTGGCAATCTTTTGTCCTTAGAAAATGGCAGAACACAGTCCTTAATAATCTTGTTAGCTGAAATCATACATAAAATATTAAAACCAGAAAGGGTCTTAGATTTGAGTAAGCTTGATAATTAAAGTGTTGAAGACTAAAGAGGAAATAGTCACTGACCTTTCATTTTGCTTTATTACAAAGATACCCAGGAGACAGATACTTTTAAAATAGAGCAAAGGACCTTCTGAGAGCCAAAGCAGCTAGAGATCTTCTAATACCAGAGTAGTCAGGGTCTTTCTACCAGCGATGCAAAAATCAAGAGCTTTTCAATAGGAAGCAAGCTTGGGTGACTCTAAACTACCCCTGGGGAAACAAACAAACAATACACAATTTAGGATTAGAAAAATATTTAATTGCCAGAAGAGAATTCTTTGTGTATAGGCACATCTATATGTTTCAAAACTTTTTACTGAAATATGGTATATTTTATTTAGTAATAAAATATTTAGTAATCTTATTAGACACTGATGAATTTTCACAAAAATGAAAAAAAAAACTGATATATACAGCAAACAGATCAGAAAACAATGTTACCAGAATTCCAATAATATATTTTGTAAACATTTCAAATGCCTTTGCAACAAAGGTAATTTTATTTCTGGAAACGTAGATGAGTTTGGAATTCTATGGAATATATTCTTTTCATTCTGCTTCTTCCACTTAATAAAATATTTATAAAAATGAACATTTTATTGCATATAGTTGTAGCCAAAGTATTTTCATGGCTTTGTAGAATTCACCACCACATAAACACCACAATTTATTTATCCACTCAACTATTGATAGTCGTTTGGATAGTTCCTGTTTTAGAATTTACTCATAATGCTGCTATGAACATTCTGATACATGTTTGTTGATTAACGTATCTATACAGGTGGTAAATATAGACATAGAATATATTCTGAACACATATACAAGAGTATAACTGAAGGGTTCTATGGTACGGATATATTCACCTTCAGTAGATGCTACCAAACAGTAGTTGGTTGAACCAATTCACGCTCCAAGAAAGAGTGTAGGTAAGTTCCAGTTCTCCATCCTCACCTTTATTTTGTGTTTCCCATATTTTCTTTTTATTTTGCCTATTTTAGTGGCTCTTTTCATGGGATTTAATTTGCACTTCCTTAATGATTAATACATTATGGACCTTTTCTTATTCTTACTGGTCATTTGGATACCCAGTGCTTGGGAATATCTGTTCTAGTCTTCAGCCCTTTTCTCTTTATGTCTCCTGAATACAAGTACATTGTAGGATGGAACCATTGCAATGCTTTCTCCCACTCTGTGGACTTTGTTAACAGTGTCATTTGATGAACAGAAATCCCTAAACTTAATATTGTTCAATTTATCTTTTCCTCATTTACATAATCCCCAAAGTTTCCTTTGTGACTTTTTGTATCACACCTCCCTCCATCAGTCTCTGGCAATTACTGATCTGATTTGTGTTACCATAGCTTTGCTTTGGTATTTTTCAGAATGTCATATAAATTTGAATGTACAGCAGTTTTTAGCCTTTACTATCTTGATTCTATGTCTTTTCTTTTTATACTTTTTTTCCCATGCAACTTTGAAATTCAGTAAACTCTTCATATTCTTCTAGTTTTCTTCATTCTAATATAAAATTGCTGATCTTTAACCCAAATGTATTTTTACTTATACATTATACAGTTTTACACATTAGAAAATTATGAAACATATATAATGGAAATAAATATTCTTGGAAGGAAAATGTGCATTCACTTGCCTATTGGAATGATGTACAAAATATTTAATATCATACATAGGGTTGATCAACTGAAAGTCATGGCTCATCAATTAAAATTGGCCCTGATCAATGAAGATAGGGATCAGCTGAAACAGCATGTTAGTGCCTAGAAGGTGATTATTTGTTCTGCTTATGTGTGTTTGTATCCATTCATGTCTAATAAAATTAATGTCAGCATTTTTATCAAAATCAGAGAAAACTTTGATCACAATATTAGTAATCTATACTTCAGAGAGTCAAAATATTCTGCTAACCAGACACTATATCTAGTAACCTTTCCATATAATAATAATTTTAAAAATGACTAAAGATATTTACTTGGATGTATCTGTGAAGAGGGGCCTGGGTAGAGGGGATTGAATAAATACTAGGAACTATTGTCACTTAACTCAAGCCTGAAAGAAACTTCTCAAAAAGGACAAAAGATAGCTAGCTGCTCCTGACAGACAGATACATCATTATATTGTTGCAGATTCCATATTTGCAAAGTTGTCTACACACTAAAATTAATTTGTAAGCCCCAGATCAACTTGAGGCTGCTTTACTGGTCATTTGGAGATGCAGAGCAATAAAGTATTTGTGTTGCACAGCAACACATGTTCCCTGCTATGGCTGAACAAGAAGGTTTCTCTGCTTTCTTGTTTCTGCTCTTGTGGTATTAACAATGTCCTTTACATGGTATAATTAATACCAATTTTTTTGGTGTTTTGTTTTTTTTATTTTGATTTCCATGGTGATTTGTTTTGATTTCCATATTGGTGATTTTGTTGCTTAAAATGGCCCCTGAGGTCAAGTGCTGTCTAATGTTCCTAAGCACAAGAAGGCTGTGGAGTGCCTCACAGAGAGGATAAATGTCTGATAAACTTTGTTCAGCTATGAGTTACAGTGCTGTTGGCCATGAATTCAGTGCTAATGGATCAAAAATATCTATTACATAAGGTAAAATAGAAACACAAAATATAAGTATGTATTGCTTGGTTGATAAAAATGCCATGGCTAGAGGCTCCTAGGAGCCTAGTCCTGTATTTCTCCCAGGAACATCAATTCATATTTGCTAATTCAGTTTTCATGGTAACCTTCTAGAACAGAACTTCTATGGATAACGAGATTCAGCTGTATTTAAAAGTACAAGAGACTTTTAAAAAACTGAAGCAAATGGCTTACAATTTTAACTTTCAAAAGTAAAATTAATATGATTTTTGTGGTGAAGCTGGTAAGCAACTAGGAAATAATATATTTAATTCATATTAATCATCAATACCATAATACTTTATAATGCCAAGGAACTATTACATAAAAGCGAGGAGCTTGAAACATCAGAGCTTGAATGCTACTTTAGAACTGATGTTTATTCAATATCTGTACAAGTATCATGTACCTATAACTCCTAGGCATTTGGAATGATAAAATTTGAGCAAATAATATGTAGACGTTTTTGTTTTAACAATTTATAAGTGAAAAACATGGTTGTAAATGGCAGTATAAAAATGATTCTAGTATCTAAAGATGTTGCCACTTTTCTCCCTTTACATTTACCTACAGTGGCAAAATAAAAGCTCTGAATGATGACTTGTCTCATTCCACTACATTTCAAATGTGTACCAGTCATCTCAACAGTAAATGAAGTGTCTGTGCTTAGTGGCTTTGGGGCTCAGGCCCTCAAAGAGGGTCTCGAGGTTGGGCCCCACCATTGAGGAGCTCACTTAGTACTCCTTCCACAGATTGCTAATGCTATGGAGATGGATAGGAGATCTTCCCCTGCCTTACTTCATCTGCTTTCATCAGCTCTGCATTTTGTAAACTGTTTACAAAGTTGAACTGTGCCTTTTGGGGGAAGTTATGAACTTGAGTGTTCTTCCAGAGTCTAAATGTTGAGATGCATGTATTTGGCATCCCTTGTCCGTCTCCCTTTTAATATTACTCACACCCAACTTGGGATGCCTTTTTTTTTTGCCACTTTATTTCAACATAAATAAACTCAGAATGACTTGAGTGAGAAAAAAACGGTTTTAGTTTAAAGCTTCTAAGTTTCAAAACAATTTTTCAAAAATG
This sequence comes from Manis javanica, assembly GCF_040802235.1. Lineage (NCBI taxonomy): Eukaryota > Metazoa > Chordata > Mammalia > Pholidota > Manidae > Manis > Manis javanica. The sequence goes on from NC_133159.1 coordinate 60,367,319, forward strand.
CAATTGTGTATGAGGTACAGTTAAATTATGGAGCTTAAAATATTTTATTTTTTGGTGTCATCAGAACAGATGTTGGGAGTGAACCTCTATGACCTGAAATTCCTTAGCACACAGGTCACAGTGTATTCTTAGAACTAAATGTGAACAACAAAAAAAGCACAATATCCCTGGTTATTCTGATGATGCAAAAGTGTTCTTTAGGGGATATAAAAATATTTATTCCAACCCAAGATAGAGTGTTAGACTTTGAAATATTTAAATATTAATGTTAGGGAGAAAATGGGCATGTTATCCTTATAATGGAAAACACATGTCTGTTCAAAAAAATTCGAAATGACTATTTGTACAACATATTTAGATCTATTTCCTAAGTGATTATGTGTTTGTTACTTTGAATGTTACATCAGTTGTTGACAGCCAGCCTTGGGTAGCATCCTTGTGATGTCTTGGTGTCTTATAGCCATGGATTCAAAAATCGACATCTACCAGTTATTTCCTATATATCCCTGCACAAGTTACTTTATATCGTTAATACATCATTAAGATATATCTTCATTTTGTTTATCTCAATGTATTTTTATTATTTGTTCACTTGTCTGCCCTGGATTGTAAACTGCTTAATGGTAGTTAAATATTCAGTTCCTTTTGTCTAACTTTGGATTAGTTCTATCTAGAGAACAAAGTTGGTTAATATGCTTGTTGAATAGAAATGAAATATATTGAATAGGTAATGGAAAAGGAATGAGTGAAAGAAATAAAACATTTTATTTTTATATGAAAAATGCCATTATGTCGGGATATCCCAACTGAATAAATAGCTTTAAAATAGTATATATTCTACACCAAACACCTTGATTTGTATTTCTTCTAAGGAGAAACTTTTATGCATTAATTTTCAATACGTTAATTAAGAAACTACATGCTTTTTGGCATGTTATCATTTTTATCAAGTTATTAAACAATAAGAATTATTAGTCAAACAATTTAGCTTTCACTTTATATTTATTGCAAAAACTATGAAAAGCAGTTTCTTAAGGAAGAACATTTTTGTTTCACTGTGTTTGTTTTATTGATGCTTATTTAAAACATAAATGCAATTCTTTAAATATTTTCATACCTCATCAAATGACATATAGTTTTAATAGATGTAATCTTGTGTTCATTTCTATTGTAATGTTTTGAATTATTTTCATGTGTTGGATTATTTTTTGGAAAATCTGGAGAAATAATATTACTAGATTTTTCACATAGACATGATTAAATTTTTAGAGAAAATAATGATTTAGATTTTAATGTGAACTTTTATTTAAGGTATTTTCTGTGACTAATGCTTTGAGAAGTAGTTGGACCATTGTCACAGCCATACATCAAAAGTCATCATTTTCTAAGTTCTTAAATAATTTTTAAGGGGTCATTTTGGATATGTTATGCTAATCTGTTTGTCTGACCTCTATTTCTCTTAACTCTTGTGTATCAGAAATTTTAGTGACTACAAAGAGACTCCTTGACCTGTCCCAGCTCTACATCCAGACAATGCACTTATCACTTAAATTGTCTGAAATCTCACACTTGCAGGCAGCAAAGCAGATTTACCTCCTCTTCAGGACTTCTCCAGAAAAATGTCTCACACAGGAGATAATTCAGATAATCCTTCCCATTTATTTGATCGTTTTATTAAAATAATTACAGATCATATCATTGGACAAGGAGAATGAGTGATGGATAGGATAAAGGCAGCAGACCAAGCTTCTACAACCTACCCTTCCTCCCTCAAGTCACTAAAAATGATAGAGAAGTTTAAAAGGTGCAGTGCATACACACACACACACACCTTTCATGCTGTCTTAGAATCTGAACTGAAATTTCAAAACCAAGGAGTGTGGATGATAAATGCAATGACCTTGTAAAGCAAGGTGACTAATAGGTCCTAGGTCCTTTGACAATCCTTTCTGATTTCCCACCAGCAGCCAAATACAGCCAGGGGACCTATGCTATAAGATCAACATGAGTGTGATGACAGTATTTTTGGCAGAACTTACACATATATTCTCATGATTTTTGATAAATATGAAGGCAAGAAGTTGAAAGGATGATCCAATAATATTCACACAGGAAGTGTTCCACATATCCAAAGTGTAGTACATCAGAAGTGAGTACAGATTTTTGGGGGCCATGTTGACATCACAGAAAAAAATGTGTTGTGAGTTGTCTTGATATATTCCCTACCCGAAGAAATTTCCAGAAAGAGCAAGGAAATGTCATCTCCAATGCAGGAATTTAGGAGATATCCCATAAAAACCCTGGCTCTCATGAAAGAATATGAAGTCCTGTGGTCTTTGAAGGACTATTTATCAAGAATTAACAGAAGTACTACAGAGGAGAGACAAAATATTTGGATGTCTTCTATTACAGAAGTTATAAGAAGAATCAGGAATACAAAAATGACTAGCTATATAAGGAAGCTTTTACTCTATTGCCATTTTTCCTCTCATTTTTCCTACAACCATTATCCACAGTATGTGGAGGAGTGAGAAGTATAACAACAAAGGGAAATAAAGGATTAAACTACATTAGCATCAGCTCTGATCCTGTACAATGACCAAGTTTAAACTGAGGATTGAGGCTTGAAGGAGTTAAGGACGATGCTATAAATGGAGTGAGAAATTGTAGAAATGCATTTAAAATAAATGCATTGAGTTATAAGTGACATACAGTAAAGTAGGTATATTTAAAGTATATGATTTGATGAGATCATGCACAAGAAATTATCACCATAATCAAGATACTGAACCTTCCATCTACTCCAAGTTTCCCTTGAAATCCATCCATCCCTTTACTTACCATCCATAATGTTGATTTGCTTTATGTCACAAAGATTAGTTTACCTTTTCTAGAATTTTATATAAATGGAATTGTGGTTTGCACTTCTTTTGGTTGGCTTCTTCTACTAAAAAAAATAATTTTGAAATGTACTAATGTTATTGCATGAATTAATAGTTCATTTTTTCTCAGCTTTGTTGAGATGTAATTGACACATAACATTGAATAAGGTTCAGGTGTACAATATGATGCTGCACGTATGTCTGGCAAAATGATTGCCACAATATGATTATCTAACACATCCATCACCTCACATAATCATTTTTTTTGTGTGGCCAAAACATCTAATATTTACTCTCTTAGCAGTGTTTGTCATACAATATTGTTAGCTAAAGTAACTGTGCTTTACATTAGATTCCCAGAACCTATTTGTCTTCTACATTTATAACCTTTAGCCAACATCTCCCCATTTCCTCCACTCCCCAGGCCCTGTATACCATTCTGCTCTCTTTTCTATAAACTCAATGTGTTAGGTTCCATATATAAGTAATATTATACAATATTTATCTTTATCTGTTTACTTCACTTAGAATAATGCCAGGATTTCCTTTTCTTTTATGGCTAAATATTTCATTATGTATTTATCTGTAGATGGACATTTATGTGTGTTTCCATAATCTAGATATTGTGTGCAATGCTGTGATGATCATGGGAGTGCAGTTATCTCTTTTAGGTACTTGCTTAATTTCCTTCAGATATCTACCCAGAAGTGGGATTGCTGGATCATCTGGTAGTTCTATTTTTAAGTTTTTGAGAAACCTCCATATTGATTTCCATAACATTTTTACTAATTTACATTCTCATCAACAGAGCACAAGGGTTCACTTTCCTCCACATCCTCTCCAAAACTTATCTCTTATCATTTTGATAATAGCCCTTCTAACAGCTCTAAGATGATAGTTCATTGTTGTTTTGATTTGCATCTTTCTGATAATTAATTAGGTAGACCAGGTACTTTTCCTGTACCTGCTGGCCATGGGATGTCTTCCTTGGAAAAATGTCTAGTTCCTCTGACTATTTTAAATTCAGACCACTTATTTTTTTGCTATTGAGTTACACAAGTTCTCTGTATGTTTTCAATAATAACTCTATCAGATATATAGTTTGAAAATATTTTCTTCCATTCTGAAGGTCATCTTTTAATTTAGTTGGTTATTACTTCTGTGTGCAGAAGCTTTTTAGTTTGATGCAGTCCTACTTGTTTATTTGTGAATTTTTGCTTGTGTTTCTGGTGTCATATCCAAAAAAGTTGATGTCAAGAACAATATCAATGGGTTTTTCCCTTATGTTTACTTCTAGAAGTTTTATAGTTGCAAGTCTTACTATTAAACCTTTAATCAATTTCAAGTTAATTTTTGTGTGATACATAATCAGGGTCTAATTTTATTCTCTTTTCATGTGATTACCAAGTTTTCACAACACCATTTACTAAAGAAACTATCATTTTCCCATTGAGTTTTCTGGATTATCTGTGAAATATTAGGTAAGTGTATATATGAAGGTTTATTTCTGGGCTCTCGACTCTGTTCCACTGATCTATGTGTTTGTTTTTATGCCAGTACCATACTGTTTTGATTACTATAGCTTTGCAATATAGTTAGGAATCAGGAGTTGTAATACCTCCAGCTCTGTTCTTTCCCAGGATTTCTTTAACTATTCAGACTTTTGTAGTATTTAGGATAGTTTTTCTATTTCTGTGAAAAACAACATTAGAATTGGATAAGGATTGCATTGGGTCTATAGATGGATTTGGGTAGTACAGACATTTTAACTATATTAATTCTTCTGATACATAAACATAAGATATCTTTCCAATTATTTATTTCACCAAAGTCTTAGAGTTTTCAGAGTACAAATCTTTTACCTCCTTAGTTAAATTTGCTTCTAGATATTTTATGTTTTTTAATATTACTTTGACATTAAATTTTTCATTTATTCTTCAGAGAGTTCATTGTTGGTGTATAAAATGCAACTGATTTATATATGCTGATTTGTTTCCTTCAACTTTATTGAATTTATTGATTAGTTCTAACCATTTTTTTGTCAAGTCTTTAGGGTTTTCTATATATGTACAAAAGCTGGCCAGATGCTTGCAGCTTCCTTTTTGCTTTCCTTAGAGTAGTGTTGTATAACCAAGTCTGTGGTTTTTCCCAGGCCACAGACTCAGGGACTGTTCCAGTTTAATGGAAACCAAAGAAAAGTAACCAAATACAATGTGTGATGCTAGATGTGATTTTAATTGGGGAGAAAAAGAGATATGAAATACATTTGGGGATGTGAAATTTGAATTTTTACTGTATTTTAAATTACAATTTAAAATCAATATTAAATGTTCTGATTGAGATTATTTGATAATTGAATGCAAATATATAAGAGAACAACCTTGTTCTTGAGAAATGCTCAAATTATTTAGGAGGAATAAAACATAATTCTTCAACTTACCATCTTACCTGTTCAGCTAATATCCTGATAGATAATTATAGATAGATGATAGATAGATAGATAGCAAAAGATAAAGTAAGAGAAAAAGAAAAAAACAAGCTAGAAAGAAATAGAGTAAATGGGGTCAAATTTAAATAATTGGCAAATTTGTGTACATATTATATGGGAATTTCCTTCTATTTTTTCACAACCTTTCTGTACATTTGAAATTATATCAAAATAAAAAGCAACAACAAAACAAATTTAAATCACTTCATAATATGCATGAATTTCAAAAATCTTATGTTTAATGACAAAAACCCAGCATCTCCACCCCAGAAAAATACATATGGTATGATTTTATTTATATGAAGTTCAGGAATGGGAGAAGTAAAGAGAAGGTAATATGTTAGAATGGTTATTTTATAAGAGTGGTGTACTGATTGGAAAGAACAAGAGAACTTTTTAATGTGTAATAGTGTAGACATTGGACTGGGTAAATGACAGACTCATACATATTTAAACCTATGGAGCATGTATTTAATATTTTTATGCATATTACCCCCAATTAGTTCCCATAACAATTTAGTAAATTAAAGAAATGCAATATAAGTGATTCAGTACACAGCCAAACTATTTTTCAATATTTCCTAAAATTACATGTGATTTCCAGGCCTATCTTCTACATGGAGCTCAGTCAGTTGTAATAAATGAGAATGTTGCTAATGTGGACCATTTCTCTCAGGCAAGCTGTCTCTCCATCTCTCAGCTATCTTTTACCATGTGTCATGTTAAATGATTTTGATGCACAGTTACCACCAGCTTCTTTCAGCATTAACAATTCCATATTTATTGAAATTCAATTGTTTCTGAGAACTGGGAAGCAAGAAGGAAATCTAGAGGGTTATATTCTGATAATTTATGGGTCAGTTAAGAGTCCGATTAGTTGCCATTTAAACTCTGATGTGTGTGCATGTGTGTGTGTGTGTGTGTGTGTGTGAAGAAAGAGAGAGAGGTTATTATTTTTGATTTTGTTTTCCAGGAGTCGTATTTCTTGAAAATTATCTGTTGAAATTCTTGAGGCTTGGGTTGAAGGTGAATTCATCAAGGGAGATTTATCGGTGCTTCTGCTGGATTTTTTGCAATACTTAAACATAGTATCATATCGATGAATGCCTTTCACAAATGGAAGGATATCCTTTTTATGGCTAAGGTATATAAATACATGGCAAATGTGTGTATATATATATATATATGTACATAAACATGTAAGAAGTATGTATATATTTATGTACATATAAATGTAATAAACAACTATATATACATGTATAGAGATATAGATATAGATGTGGATGTATATGTAGATGTAGCTATAGATATAGATATAGATAGATGTAGATATAGAGATAGAGATAGAGATAGAGATAGAGATAGAGATAGAGATAGCGATAGAGATAGAGATAGAGATAGAGATAGAGATAGAGATATATCCCATCTTTTTCTATTCATCCATTGATGGTCACTTAGGTTGTTTCCAGGTCTTGGCTATTATAAATAATGGTGCAATGAACATGAGAGTGCAAATATCTGTTCTGGGTAATAATTTCATTGTCTTTGGATATATACCCAAAAATGGTATTGCTGAATGTTATAGTAGTTCTATTTTTAATTTGTTGAGGAACCCTTGTATTATTTCCCAAAGTGACTCTACCTAATTACATTCCCACTAACAGTGCATGAGGGTTCCCTTTTCTCCACATCCTTAACATTTGCTATTTCTTGTCTTTTGATGACAGTGATTCTAACAGGTAATGTGGTGATATCTCACTTTGATTTTCACTTGCATTTCCCTGGTGATTAGCGTTATCAAGTTTCTTGAACTTATTGGACATTTGTATGTTTTTTTTTAAAGTATCTAATTACTCTGCCCATTTTTAAATTGGATTACTTGTGTTTTTACAATTGAGTTGTAAGAGTTTCTTAAGTTCTTTGTATATTAACCCTTTACCCCATATAGGACATGCAAATATAGTCTCCCATTTAATTAATTAATTAATTAATTTTTTTGTGTGGTGTTTTTGCCCAGTTTGGTGTTAGAGTGATGTTGGCCTCGTAGAATGAGTTTGGGAGTATTTCCTGCTTTTCTACCTTTTAGAAAACTTTAAGGAGGATGGGTATTAGGTCTTCACTAAATGTTTGATAAAATTCAGTAGTGAAACCATCTGGTGCAGGTGTTTTGTTCTTAGGTAGTTTTTTGATTATCAATTCAATTTCCTTGCTGATAATTGGTCTATTCAGATTTTCTTTTTCTTCCTGGGTCAGCCTTGGAAGGCTGTATTTTTCTGGGTAGTTGTCCATTTCTTCTAGGTTACCCACTTTGTTATCATATAATTTTTCATAGTATTCTCTAATAATTCTCGGTATTTATGTTGTGTCCATTGTGATTTTTCCTTTCTCATTTCTGATTCTGTTTATGTGTAGACTGTCATTTTTCTTGATAAGTCTGTCTAGGGGTTATTCTACTTTATTTATTTTCTCAAAGAACCAGCTTCTGCTTTCATTGATTCTATTGTTTTATCCTTCTCGATTTTATTTATTTATGCTCTAATCTTTATTATGTCCCTCCTTCTATTGACTTTGGACTTCATTTGTTCTTCTTTTCTAGTTTCGTTAGACTGTTCATTTGAAATTGTTCTTCTTTTCCTAGGGGTAGACCTATTTTGCAATATACTTCCCTCTTAGCACTGTCTTCATTACATCCCACAGATTTTGTGGTGTTGAATTATCATTGTCATTTGTGTCCATATATTGCTTGATATCTGTTTTTATTTAGTCACTGATCCATTGATTATTTAGGAGGATGTTATTAAGCATCCATGTGTTTGTGGGCTTTTTCATTTTCTTTGAATAATTTATTTCTAGTTTCATACCATTGTGATCTGAGAAGCTGGTTGGTACAATTTCAATCTTTTTGTATTTACTGAGACTCTTTCTGTGACCTAGTATATTATCTTTCTTGAAAATGGTCCATGTGCACTTGAGAAGAATGTGTATCCTGTTGATTTTGGATGGAGTGTTCCTTAGATGTCTATTAGTTCCATCTGTTTTAATAATATGTTGTTCCATGCCTCTGTCTTTTTTACTTAATTTCTGTCAGGTTGATCTGTCCTTTGGAGTGAGTGGTGTGTTGAAGTCTCCTAAAATGGATGCATTGCATTACATTGTTTCACATATGTAGGTGATCCTGTATTTGGTGGATAGATATTTATAATATTTACATCCTCTTGTTGGATTGACCCCTTTATCATTATGCAATGTCCTTCTTTGTCACTTGTGACTTTCTTTGTTTTGAAGTCTGTTTTGTCTGATACAAATACTCCAACTCCTGCTTTTTTCTCCCTATTAGTTGCATGAATTATCTTTTTCCATCCCTTAACTTTCAGTCTGTGTATGTCTGCAAGTGAGTCTCATGTAGGCAGCAGATAGACAGGTCTTGTATTTTTATCCATTTAGTGACTCTATGTCTTTTGATTGGTGCATTCAGACCATTTACATTTAAGGTGATTATTAATAGGTGTGTACTTATTGCCATTGCAGGTTTTAGATTTGTGGTTTCCAAAGGTTAAAGAGTAATTGCTTTACTGTCTAGCAGTCTAATTTAACTCACTTCATATGCTATTACAAACACAACCTAAAGGTTCTTTTTTTTCTCCTCATTTTTCTTCCTCCTCCATTCTTTATATGTTAGGTATCATATTCTGTACTCTTTGTCTATCTATTGATTGACTTTGGGGATAGTTGATTTGGTTTTGCATCTGCTTAGTAATTAATTGTTCTACTTTGTTATGGTTTTATTTCCTCGGTGACAGCTATTTAGCCTTAGCAATACTTTCGTCTATAGCAGTCCCTCCAAAATGCACCACAGAGGTGGTTTGTGGGAGGTAAATTCTCTCAGCTTTTGCTTATACATAAATTGTTTAATCCCTCCTTCAAATTTAAATGATAACCTTCCTGGGCAGAGTATTCTTGGTTCCAGGCCCTTCTTTTTCATTGCATTAGATGTATCATGCCACTCCCTTCTGGCCTATAAGGTTTCTGTTGAGAAATCTGATGATAGCCTGATGGGATTTCCTTTGTATGTGATCTTTTTTTCTCTCTCTAGCTGCTTTAAAAAGTCTGTCTTTATCCTTGATTTTTGCCATTGTAATTATTATATGTCTTGATGTTGTCTTCCTTGAGTCCCTTGTATTGAGAGATCTGTGTACTTCAATGGCCTGAGAAACTATCTCCTTTCCCAGATTGGGGAAGTTTTCAGCAATTACCTCCTCAAAGACACTTTCTATCTCTTTTCTCTCTCTTCTTCTTCTTCTTCTACCCCTATAATGTGGATATTGTTCCATTTGGGTTGGTCACACACTTCTCTCAATATTCTTTCATTCTTTTTTCTCTCTGTGCCTCAGCTTCTTTGGATTCCTCTTCTCTAATTTCTATTCCATTTACCATCTCCTCTACTACATCTAATCTGCTTTTAAATCCCTCCATTGTATGCTTCATTTTAGATATGGAATTTTTTAGTGATTGAATCTCCATCTTAAACTCATTCCTGAGTTCTCGAATATTTTTCTGTACCTCCATGAGCATGTTTGTGATTTTTATTTTGAACTCCCTTTCGGGAAGATTGGTGAGTTCAGTTTCATTTGTCCCTTTTTCTGGGGTTTGTGAGATTTTGGTCTGAACAGTTTCCTTTGACATTTCATATTTCTGTGTCGTTCATGCACTCTAGTGCCCAGAAGCTCTAGTCTCTGGAGCTGCTTAGCCCCTGGAGTGAGGCTGGGGTCACAGGGGAGTGGTGCTGATACCTCATGGGGGGAAAGAGCTGTTTCCTGCTTCCTCACTGCAGTGCCTATCTCCAGGGTCAGAGCCAGTGGGCAGTACACACAGGTGTAAGCCTCTGTGCTTTGCATCTCTAGCTATTGTAGGCACGGCCTCCTTCTGGCTGGCCTGATGTCAGTGCAGTGACTGCTGTTTTGTGAGCTGGTGCCAAAAGGCCAGGAGGAATTTGCAGGAGGCAGCATATCACACTGGGGAGCCTCAGAGCCAAGAGGCCAGCCAGGGGGATGGAGCACCTGAGGATCCTTAAATTTCCCAACCTGCTGTGCAGACTGTGTGCAGACAACCTTGTCCACATACCCCTTCTCCCATGCAGCAAGCTCCTTGCAATCCCCGCCCCTTCAGCAGCCCTCTGACTAGTAGGAATCCTCTCAGACCACCCACCTTTCCTTTGTCCCAGAGCGGCCAGATGTGGACCCCCGTTCTCCACAAATGGCTAGAATCTCAGTCTCTCAAGCACTCTGCCTGTTCTAACTCCCCTACCACACCAACCTCTAGAGCACCACATAGTGTAGGTTTGTGCTCTAAAGCATATCTCCAGGGCTGGGTGTACAGTGGTGTTAGGCTTCCACCACCTCCCCTCTCCATTTCTCTTCCTCCCACGGCGAGCTGAGGTGGGGGAAGAACTTTAGTCCTGCCAGATCAAGACTTTTGTATGTTACCCTGTTTTGTGGGGTCGCTCTGTTCTCCAGGTGTATCAGTCTGGTGCAGCCTTCTTTCCTGTTATGTTGTAGGATTAGTAGTATTAACTATATTTTCATACTATGTGTGGTTTGGGGAGGAGTTTCCTTTCTCACCTCTCACGCTGCCATCTTGAATCGATCTTGCTAGTCTTTTCTCCCATTTTTTATGTTGTCTCTTCATTTTGTCAATTGTTTCTTCTACTCTCCAGAAGCTTTATAGTTTGATGTAATCCCACTTGTTGATTTTTTTCTTTTATGGCTTTGGCTTTGGTATCATATCCAAAAATTGTTACCAATGGACTGTTTTTGTTGAGGTGTTTTTTCCTGTTTTCTTCTGAGTTTCATGGTTTCAGAGTTTACATTTAACCTTTAACCCATGTATCATTCATGTTTGTCACTGGGCTAAGACAGAGTCCAATTTTGTTCTTCTGCATGTGATATTCCAGTTTTCTCAACACCATTTATTGAAGAGGATATCCTTTAACCTTTGCTTTCTTGGATCCCTTTTCAAAAATTAAGTGACTATATTGCACAAGTTTATTTTAGAATCTCACTGTTCCATTGATCTATATGTCTTCTTATAGTAGTATCACACTGTTTTGATTAGTATAGCTTTGCAATATAGTTTGAAGTCAGGGTTGTGATTACTTCAAATTTGTTCTCCTTTCTCAAGTTTGCTTTGGGTGTTTGTGATCTTTTGTGGTTTCATATGAATTTTAGAATTTTTTTTTAATCTGTGAAAAATGCCATCAGATTTGATAGGCAGTTTGATAGGGTTGCACCAAATCTATAGATGGCTTTGTTATTATGGGCATTTTATCAATATTATTCCAATACATGAACACAAGGTACCTTTTCATTTATTTTCATCTTCTTCAATTTCATTAGTGTTCTGTAGTTTTTCAGAGTCCAGTTCTTTCACCTCTTTGATTAAATTTAATCCTAAATATTTTATTATTTTTGTACTATTATAAATGGGATTGATTTTATGTCTTTTTTAGTTTGTTGTTAGTGTATTGAAACTCAACTTACTTCTTTTATTGAAATATAGCTGATACACCATATTATATTGATTTCACTTGTAAGTAACCTTCTAACATTGTCCTGAGAAGAGGTAATAACATGAGTCTTCAACTTTTTTCTTCACAATGTAAGTCAAACATGATATAGATTCTTTTGTCAAGATCCATAATTTCAATGAGAGAAGATTCTACTAGTTTGCTCCATAGGCCCTCTGCCATTTCTCTCATACAGAAAACATGTTTGATATAAACAAATCACATGTTGCTTAGTTTTGTAGATCTTTTTCCTGGTCTCTGTTTTATGTATTTTTGTTCATAAGCAGAGTAATAACAGTCCTATAAAATAAAGTGATTCAACAATTATATATACATTAATAAATGCTCACTGCCATAAATGTAGTTACTATCAACATACAGAGAAATGACAATATTATTGGCTATATTTCAACTGTTATACTTCCATCGCTGTGACTAGTTTATTTTATAATTTGAAGTCTGTACTTCTTTATCCTCCCACCCAATTCACCCATCCCCCTATCTCCTTCCCCTATGGCAAACTACCATCTCATCCTCTGTGTTCACAGGAATCTCAATTGATTTTTGTGTGTTTTTTGTATCCAGCAACTTTACTGAATTTATTAATTCTAACAGTTTTTGGTGGAGTCCTTAATTTATTATATGTAAGGACATGCCATCTGAAAACAGCCAATTTTACTTCTTCCTTTCTGATTTAGGTACCTTTTATTCTTTTTCTTACCTACTTGCTCAGGATGAGACTTCCATTCCTATGTTCAATATGACTGGTGAAAGTAAGCATACTCTTCTTGTTTATAGAGGAAAAGATTTCAACCATTCACCATGGATTATGATATTAGCTGTGTCATACATGGCGTTTACTCCTTTAGCATATGTTCCATCTATACTCAATTTCTTAAAAGTTTGTTTTGAAAGGATGTAGAATTCTGTCAAGTATTTTTTGTGTAGCTATTGAAATGACAATGATTCTTATACTTAATTTTATGAATGTAGTATATCATATTTAGTGATTTGAATATATTGAAACATCCGTGCATCCCAGAGATAAATCCCACTTGATCATGATGTCTGCTCCTTTTAATATGGCATTCTTTTGCTAGTAATTTTTGACAATGTTTGCATCTATATTCATAAGGGATATTTTATTTGTAGTTTTCTTGTAGGGTCCTATTGCATCTATATTCATAAGGGATATGAATTATATTGTACTTTTCTTTACTTGTAGGGTCCTTATCTGCTTTTGGTATCAGGGTAATGCTGGCTTCTAAAATGAATTTCCTTTCTCTCAATATTTTAGAAGAGTGTGAGAAGGATTGACATCAATTTTTCTTTAAATGTTTGGTAGGATTCATGTGATACCATATAGTGGTGGACTTTGTTGGAAAGTTTTTGAATACTGCTTTAATCTCCTTACTTGTTATTGGTCTTTTTTGATATTCTGTTTGTTCATGATTCACTGTTAGTAGGCTATACATTTCTAGAAATATATGCATTTCTTCTAGGTTACCCAATCTGTTCTCATATAATTTGTCATAATAGTTTCTTATGATCCTTTGTATTTCTGTGACATCAGTTGTCTACTGTTTCATTTCTGATTTTATTTATTTAAATCTTATTTTTTTGTACTGGTTAGTCTAGATAAATGTTTGTGAGGTTTGTTTATCATTTAAAAGACAGCTTAATTTTGGAGACCTTTTTTCTGGTCTCTGTTTTATGTATTTTTTTTCATAATCAGGGTAATAACAGTCTTCTAACTTTGTTTTCATTTAGTATTAAGTTGGCTAAGATAGGTCTTCTGCTTGTCTATATAAGCTTTAAAATCAGTTTATTTATATCCATAAAATAACTTGCTGAGATTTTCATTGGCATTGCTTTGAATCTATAGTTCAATTTTGGAAGAACTGACCTCTTAGCAATATTGAATCTTCCTACTGAAGAACGTGAAATATCTCTCCATATATTTAGTTCTTTGATGTCTTTCATCCGAGTTTTGTAATTTTCTTCATATAGATGTCAATGTTTAGACTTATATCTAAGTATTGCATTTTGGGGGTGCAAATGTATATGGTACTATGTTTTTAATTTCAAAGTCTACTTGTTAATTGTTGATATATAGGAAGGCAATTAATATTTGTATATTAACCTTTTATAGTACAACCTTATTATAATCACTTGTTGGTCCAGTTTTTTTTTTCCTGACTCTTTTGGATTTTCTAAATAGACAACCATGCCATCTAAAAGACAGATATATTTATTCCCTCCCAGTCTGTATACCTTTATTTTGTTTTCTTGTCTTATTAAATTACTTCTTTAAGGTCTGATTATCAGTTATTGCAACAATGATTGGTCCACATGCTAGAAACCATAATGATAAGGCTTACATTATAGTTATATTACTTTTTAATTTCAATTCCCAGCCCAAGTTTGATATTAGATATATAATTTCACTAACTCTTCTGATTTAACTTCTGACAAAATATTTGGAAAGTTATACAACAGAGAAATAGATTATTCCTCTCCAAATTATCTCCCTTTTTGGTAGCCATAACTTTACAGTGTATAATTCCATTTGGTTACTTTAGTTATTCAAAATTGAAATTGTAGTTACTTGTTTACCATAAACATCTAACAACAAAATAACCCTAGCACATGTAAGTAACTTTCTAACATTGTCCTGAGATGAGGTAATGACATGAGTCTAACTTTTTCCTCCACAATGTAAGTCAAACATGATATAGATTCTTTTGTCAAGAGCCATAATTTCAGTGACAGAAGATTCTACTAGTCTGCTCCATAGGCCCTCTCATAGAGTAAACATGTTTGATACAAACAAATCACATGTTGCTTTGCCTTGGCCTACCAGAGTTCCTGGGTTGGTGAAAATTAGGTCTAAATACAATATGTTATATTTTGCTAATTTCATGAATTTGCTTTTGATAACTAAACATATCTGGGTTTCTGAAATATAAACTAAAATTTTATGTTATACAACATTCAAACAGTGTTGGAATAACCAGTCATTGATTCCTAAATCTATCTATGACTCTGTATCAGTTTATTGTAGTTTTGCATCTATAAGAATAGCCTGGTTAAATTGTATCCATATTTTTATATCAGTGCTTATAGCAGGATACTACTCTTAGAGACTGTGCACAGAACATTGGTGTAGGCAGCTCAGTTACTGGTAATTAAATTTTGAAATAATAAAGTCATATTCATGTGCTTTTATGAGTTTAGAAATTTGAGTAAAGAGATCATTATTATGTTATGGTTAATAACTCTTATCCTTTAAAAACTATCTTATTTAATATCACTTAATGAACCACTAAATATAGTCAAGTGTTCATTAGAGTCACTTAAATGTTCTGACAAACATGAATGTGAAGTATATATAGCTGAAGATGGTTCAACACTATTCATAAGGCATAAAATATGTCATGAACTGCTACTCAACTGCATGCTTTACTCAGTAGGAAAATCAGGACTTGTATTCTTCCTTCATATTGAACAGAGAACAATCTCTGTTCTCATCCTTTATGGTATAGGCTGAAGTTGAATCAGCAGGCTGTGAAAAATGCTAGGAGAGGCTTTCCTACTGAGTTATTTCCTCTCAATTTCTTTAACTTGGCTCAGATTTATAATTTTAAATCTTGAGTAAAAATCATAATTTTAAATGTGAATCATATTTTTTATGATTTTCTAAAAATCTCAGATACATCACTATTGCTTGAGTTAATGCATCTCCCTAGAAATTAAACTTCAGATGGTTTGTGAAATCTTTGCTTTCTTGACTAAGATCAGTCAGGGATGGGCATTTTTTCAATTTGAGCCTAGAGGTAGTTCTAAAAAAGAGATACATCTTTGTTTACTATTCTCTAGGAGAAGTGGGGAATGAATTTGCTTTAAGAGGAGAATATGACTGTTGTCAATTTAGAAAGCTCCAAGTGTATGTGCCAAGAAAATATGTAAAATGCCATATGCCTTCATCCCTAAAATTACGATAATAAAATTGCTAATAATGTTTCTATTTCACATAATTCAGATGCCTCAATTTCCCTATATGCAAGAGATGAATGGCAAATTTAACTTACGTCTTGGCCAGGGGCATTGTGAGGAATTAATTTCAGAATTAGTTTTTCCTCTTTAGATGAACGCTGCTAGGACTCTACTAATAAAATTATAAGACAGCCTTTATATTTCAGACAGTCTGCATTTTTTGAAATTTGTACTCCTTGAGCTTTAAAATGATTATTTATGTCAAAACTTCGTTCCAGTTTCCTTTGATAAGCATCATAAATACGATGAATTACTTGTGCTTTCTTTTTAAAACTGACTTTGAATCTTTTAATACAAGTTTCTTAGTCACAGTAGACTTGTTCCTACTTGCAGTGCATATAGTAATTTTGACTACAGCTTCCTGCAGGGTCTAGGATATCCTGCCGAGCTTCACATGACCAACATTATAACAATACTGCTTGCAACCCACTGCTTGTTTACTTCATATTCTCAACTCAAGATTATTCATCTTTTCCCCCCAGATGTTAGTTGTGATTTAGCTCCTATGACTTTTTAAAATCTCCTAAATAAAGTTGTTTTAGATTTTCAGGTCAAGATGATAACCAGCCAGTGCTTTCCCCAGACTTCCATTGAAAATGCAGAAAGAGAAGGAAAGCTATTAACAGCAATGGCAACACAGATAATTGGTTAAAAATCTATCAGAATTTCAGAGGATTTCTAATAACCAAAATATGCTGGCATGGTATATCAGGGCAATGCAGTAAATCAGTAAATTAGAACCTTCACCCAATGTGTTTCTCTGTATCAGAAGTATGGATTATTTGCTATCCTGAAGGAGGATAGTCATGCCTCATATCACATTGAATCTGCTTCATGAGGCAGGCAGGCAGTAAGAATTTAATTTTCCTATTTTCCTCATTGATATTTCTTTTTGTCTGCATCACTTACCAGATAAATTTCTCAGCCGTGTGACTGGAAGGAGGAGAGAGAAAGCAGTAGAGCACTACATTCTGAGATGTGGAATCAGTGGTAGAGAATGGGTGAAACAAAGCCCTATGGGGCTGCAGTTTTATTAGATTGTTTTCAGGAAAGAAAAGAATAATAGACTGCTTCAAATTGTCTGGAAAGAAAATTCCCTCCTCACGAACTGAGGATTGGGAATGGTAAACAGGAAATCTTTCCTTCATCCAGCAGAGCCATGCCAGATGAATACCTGCTAGATACCGCACATGTGACTTCAGTCTAAAACACAAACACACAGTATTAGTGACAAAGCAATGCTTTTAACAGCCACTAGTCTGATGATTCTCAGCATGAGCTCCAGCACCACTTCCATTAGCCTTACTTTGGAAGCTTGTTACATGTGTAAGTTCCTCCAGCTTCCCTTTTTCCCACATTTGTCAGTTTTGCTCTGATAACAAACCCACTTCATTGACATACAGCAACAATCATGTTTCATGCTCAGGAGTACTGAACTTTGCTCCACGTGTTTTCTTATTCTTGGACATGGCCTGAAGAAGAGCCACTCCCGACACATGCTATTCTCCTGACAGAGGTCAGCATCAAGAGATGGATCGGTCCCATGACTTGAAATGCACTTTTGGATGAAATATGTGTTACACAGACTTACATTCTGTTGTCCAAAGCAAGATACCAACAGAAATGTACTATAAATTATTTAGCCTATGTATAACTTTTTGCAAGGATGGAAGAAAATAATTGTGAAAATACTGTAATCTCTCATGACCTCATAAAATATTTTTTTAGCAGGGCTGGTGGGGTCCATAAATTGCATTTTAGCAATGTTTGCCTGTTATACTAAATACATTCAAGAATCAACAAGCCACATGAATAATAACAAACTACGTTCTTTCTTATATGATAAAGTGAGATTATGAAACAACATATGCAGATATTTGAAGGAAAATATTGTAACATCAAATTTCTGTATCTACCCAATTCATCTTCCTCATCTAAGGAATGTTTTCCTTAATATGCATAAGGAAAACATGTTGGTGAAAGCATTTACTGAAGATCTATTTTTTGAAGCACTTCCTTTGAGACTCCATTAACAGCAGAGTCTATTTAAGATTCAAGTGATGACATAAAAAGACAATGCTATGAATAGAGGTCAGATTATGAAATAAGCAGAGGTGAAACGGGACTTGAAAGAATTAGTACTCAATATTAAACATTTAATCTAAATGAGAAGCATTGATGAGCATAATTGGCAACGCATAGGATCATATCTATAATATAGGGAAAAATCTTGAGAAATAACCTTAAAAGTAGAGGAGGGTACAAAGGAGATGCAATGGACAAAGCAGAAAATGACGGAAATGTAAAATAGTTACTGAGGAAGTTATATTCAGATGGCTGATGTCCTAGAGAAGAAAATACAATATGAGTAATAAAAAAAGGGAACCAAGCTTTACAGAAAAAAACATATATGACTTTTTACATTGAAAGAGTACAGTGTGAATATTAAATTGTTGAAATGTATATATCTATAAATATCTTTATAAATATACACACATTTATATAATAGATATTATGTATAAAGTATATAAAATATTTGAATTTTAAGAAAACATTTTTCAAATGTCCAGGGAAAAAGGTTACTTTAAACATTTAATTTATTAGTATAGTCTCAGATTTCTGCTGTACAACTCTGATAATGAAGCAACATATGCATATATTTAAAGGAAAATATTGTAACATCAAATTTCTGTATCTACCCAATTCATCTTCCTCATCCAAAGATAATAAAATAACAGTCCCATATTTTCAAAGCTCAGAATGTACACCATCTATCTTTTTCTCCTGGTGTATTCCAGATATAAGAGTTTTCTAAGTATGTCATAAATAATTCCTTTAAAAATTATATAATGAAAAATAATAACTATCAGTTCTAAAAATAGCAATATAGTAATGAAAGTAGGATGTTTTGACAACAGGTGGCAAGAAATAAAAGCAAACTAAATTCCCCATCTTTGGACAATACAATATTGGATGCAACCTACAGCTACAACAATGTATAAATAGAGAAATAAAATTGGAATATATTCAAATGATACAGACTTTGAAAGCATAGTTTTGAAAACTATTCAACAAACGGTATGTTTCCTTATTCCTTTGTTTAAGTGAAATATATTGAATACCTTAAATATGATATTAAAATACACATGTTGTATATAATTTTGCTAGGTATTTATGAAGGAAAAAAGAAAAAAGAAAAAGGAATGAACAGCACTAACAACCAAGTAGCAGTGAGCACATATACTGCCCAAATCTTGTTTTTTATCACCACTTTCTGATGAAAGAAACAGACTCCTTGGTGAAATTGCTGATTCCTTGACTGGGGCAGTTAATATCCAAGAGGAGCCTGAAGCATTGGTAGTGGCAGACAGTAAGTTCTAAAAAAAACAAAACAAAAACACATAATGATGGAGTATGATAAAGGGACACAAGAACTAACTGAAAGACCTCATAATAACCAAAACAGGAACAATTTGCACAACAAATAAACTTAGATTAAATTATAACTCAATGTATAAAATAAATACCCATATACATACTCTGATTCCCGTTGAAAATCAATTGACCTTGTTAGTTTAGATGTATATCTTTTCTCTTTATTTTCACTGTCTCTTTGTGTGTTTTAATATGTATAGCATCAGAGTTAGTTGTGAAGCATAAGAGTTAGTGTAAGTAAATGATTGAATAAATAAATAAATGAAGGAGAAGATACAAATCTCCTGTACAGAAGAATTTCAAACAATTTATATAGAGAATCCACCTTCCAGGAAATAGAACATAACTCCCTGCTGTTTAAGCATTGGCTGCACATACTGACTTTCTCCCAAAGTACATAAGAAAAAGGGTAGAGAAAGATTAACTTAACAGTGGAGAAATCTGTCCAACATTACCACATACCAAGGCAATATCAACAGTGATAGGTTACCCTGATAATATATACTCTTGATGTGATGTGATGAATATGGTGTTTTATCTCTTGTCTTTCTCCAAAAACCCATTAGAAAAACTTCAGATGAGTCTTAAGTTAGGGGCATTTTACAAAATACCTGATCTGTACTCTTCAAAATTTCAAGGTCATCAAAAATAAGGAAAATCTGACAAGCTGACACAAACCACAGGAGGCTCAAGAGACATGATAATTAAATGTAACATGGTATCCTAAATAGGATCCTGGAACAGAAAAGTAACATTAGGCAAAAACTTAAGAAATCTCTATAAAGCACAATAATTTACCCTTATCTGTGGGTGATATGTTTCCATGACCCCCACTGGGTACCCCAAACCACCAAACTCTCTCTATATTGTTTTTTTTCTTATGCATGCATATATTTGATAAAGTTTAACTTATGAGTGAAGAACAGTAAGAGATTAATAATAACTAATAATAAAATAGAACAATTATAACTATATAATAAAGTTATGTGAATTTGGTCTCTCTCAAAATTCTTATTGTACTGTGCTCACCTTTCTTGTGATGATGTGAAATGATGAAATTCCCATGTGGTGAGATGAAGTGAGATGAATGATATAGACATTGTGATGTAGCATTTCTCTATTATTGACCCTATGACCATACGCTAGAAGGAGGTTCATCTGGTTCCAGATCACCATGGATTGGATAACTGAAACCACAGAAAGAGAAACCATGGATAACTGTGTTGATTTATATAGGAACTCTGTGCTATCTTCACAATTTTTCTATGAATCTAAATCTTTCAGAAAATAAAATTTCTTAAAAAAAACTATAGGAGCTTTCACTGACTGGTGGATTATGATGTTATTAGAGTTGAATTTGAATTTTTTCATTAGAAAAAGTTATTAAACTTTACCTTAAAGGAAGGAAATTATTCTTATTTTAGAGATATAGAGTAGACTGATAAACAAAGAGGGAATTAGTAATGCATAATTACAGCTTTTTATTTCAAGTTTCATAGGTAGAATTGCAAGGACTTGTGGATTCACCAGTCTACAAAAAGAGAGACCTGGTAAAGATAAATTTTGATATGCTTTAAAAATTACTTGGCTAACTATCATTGGATAATAATTCTAGCCATCTGTAGAAAAATTAATTAGCTGGTATGTGGTAATCTTTTACCCTTTCTACAGATGAAGATGCTCATGAATAATGGTGGGACTCAGTTCAACTGCAAGAGTTTGCTATCTCTAAAAATCTGTGTTTAACCCAGTGATGTTCAAGTTAGGCCTGCTACTAATAATGTTATTTTATTCACAACAGTTCTTTGATAATTAGGGTGGCATTAGGTCCTGACTTAAATGGTAGTCCAAGTTTAATTCTGTTATTTGAGGATAAGTATAGATAGAAACTCCTTTAATTTCCAAATGGTCTAATTTTGGAGAATCAAATGGTAAATCTATCTCCTTGGTAAAGAAATACAGTATAAAACATAAGTTCCCTCAGATATAGTACAACAAAATCATCATTTAACTCATACCCTTCACTTAACCTCAGGTGAACAAAGGCATTGAGTACATGAATAGCTTCTTTGCAGTTTTGAAGAAAAAACTATTGTATTTACCATCTATTTGAAAGTTGTCTATTATTTTTACAAAGACTTTTCAATATACTCTTCCCAGTGTTCAGAGATAAGAAAAAAAATATGTTGTCCTTTGTAAATTAAAATGTTCTCTTTGATTTATAATTTAGTCTCTGTAATTCATTCTGTTTCTCTTTTAGCCTTGGCTTCTAGGAAGCATTGAACCAAGTTTTGCTCTCAGATATATGAACTACCCCTCAACCTAGATTTTCTATAACAATTATTTGCAGCCTCATATTTGCCGTTTGCAATTTGTTTATATTTTTGGATTTAAATTTAAATAAAAAATACCTTAATTTTTTTGAAGTATGCAGAATGTGTGGGCATGTGTGTATTTCTGCAAATAAATGGCCGTATGTTATTAACTGGTTTAAGGAACTTTAATATTAAGCGGTAGTAAGTCATACCTTCTCTATTGATATTGTGTACACACTGTTGTTTAGTTACTTCAAAACGCTTTCTATTTTGTTCTGACATCTGTATCATTTTTAACAGTGCAAGTATAATTCCAGTTTTGGAATAGCTGTATACTAATCCTGAGTAACGTTCTCAGAAAATCAGCCATCTTTCTCACCAATTGAAAGAGGTGTTACTGTAAAGGAAATTATACAAATACACTTTAGAGATGATAATCTATAAATCAATTATTCCCTCCCTAAAATTCTAAGGTCCTGAGGTATCTAAATAATAAACTTTCAATTGTTGGTTAAAAAATTTTTTTTTATAGGGCATACAATTATTTTATAAAAAGAAAAAAGCAATCATGGTTAACTGATTGCAGAACTCATTAAATCATGCTTTCCTGACTTCGCAGGAAAGTAAATGTTTTTCCTTTTAATTAAATGATTCAAGAAAAATTTCCACATTTCAGGGAATATCATGGATGTTTTTTCTCTTACGTGATCAATGTGGCCTTAATCCACCTCTGATTTCTGGTTTATTACCTCACTGGAACCTATGTAAAGATGTATTTGGTCTCAAAACTCCCACCTTCTGAATTACCATTAATCCCACTAAAGCAGTGAGTTCCCAGCCACAGTTCATGGCTCCACCATCTAGCTAAATTGTTTTCCTGTGCGTTTGGACAGTGTAATGCTGTATTTATTGTAGGAAAATAACCACATGAACTTTTCAAACAAATTTCCAAATGAAAATGTCCATAAAACACAGATATCTTTTATACTGTTTTTACAAAAGTTTCTAGGAAATTCAAAGACACAGATACAGACTGATTCAGTAATGGGTTCAGAAATGCCATATAAAGAAAGCTCTGCATTGTGAGAGAGATAATCTACAATAAAAAACACATTTTGCTTTCAAATATATGAACTTCCCTCAGCCTAGATCGTTTAAATTGCCAAGGCCCTTGGTGTAGTATTTACATCTAATGTTTCGGTAGAAATATGTGGTGAAGACAAATAAAATAAATCAAAAATAATAAAGTCAATCAACCAAACAATCGATTAAAATGAGAGGTATTTCAGAAACCCCCTACTGTTTTGTCCGTCCACTAATCCACACCCACACTTCCAAAAAAAGATTATAGTACTGAATTTACACTTGCTTTTGTTTTGTGTATGTATAATATATTTGGGTGACTAAATCCAATTCTTTATCTTAATAATCCTTCTATATCCTAATGATTTTCAAATATATACTTCTAACCTTAACCCATTCCATAAATTCTACACAGGTATACCTAACTACCTTCCTGATTTCATCTCTCACCTCCCTAGCAATCTGTCGATCTATATCATCTATCTATAACATTTAATGGATATTTTTAAATTAATGCAGAAGTCTCCATTTCCTCACTCTAACAAAGTAACTCCTTCTCCAAGCTTCTATATCTATTAACTACCCACTTGAGAAAAAACTTTACATAATCATTTATTTCTCTTTAATTCACCAACCATATCCAATCCATAGGCAAATTATGTTACACCTAACTAAAAAACCCATCCTAATTGATCAACTTCTTTCCATTTCCATGTCTACCACATGATTGCAAGTCATTATGCTTTCTCACATAGACTTCTGCAATAATCTCTTACCTAATCATCCTGTGTCTGGTTTTGCCAAAACCAATCAATTCTCTATCAGCAGCCAGAATGATTTTAATGATATTGATCAAATAATTTCCTCCTTATTTCTTGCTTATAAAAAATGCCCCCTACCTGTTCCATCTCTGTTTTTATCTGGTACCATTCCCCAGACTTTTACACTTCTATTGCCTTCTTTTGGATCCTTTACCATTTCAAATTCATGCATATCTTGAATCCTTATTATGAAATGTTCTTCATTGTTAATATTGTTCATTCTCTTGTGTTAGTCCTCACTTATTACCTCGGAATCTTTCACACACTACCTAGTTTAAGTAGTCATTTAGTTATGCATTATCACATCACCTGATTGCAATAACTGTATAGCACATGCCACTATTTTTATTTGGATATTGTCTGTATCCCACTGAAATATAATTTACATAATAGCAAGTATTTCTTTTCTCATTACTAATCCTCGATGTCTAGAAGTATGCATAGCATATAGTAGATATTCGATAATTATGGGTTGAATTGATGGATGAATAAAAGAGTAATAGGAGCTATTTGGGTACTTCCATGCAGTACTTTTCTTATTTCTCTTGGAATGTATATTCTACTCCCAACTCTACTTCCTGTCCCATTACATAATCATCATTCGGTGTTACATATAACAAAAGCCACTGTAATTATTTTATAATATGCACACAATTCCTTGAAGACTTGAAGATACTGTACATATCTATAAAGTATTTTGTTATTTAATTATTAGTATAATGTGAACTTAAAACATCAAACATAACTCAAATATCAAAGAGAATGACTCTTCTGATCCCTTCAGTGTCTTTATATAGCATGTGGTACTGTCACAAGGTACATAGTAAATATTTTATAATCACATTGCTGAATTTTTCAGAGATATTAGATTAAAATGTTTAAAATATTTTTCTACTTCTATGTGTTGTTAAAGATATGTGACAAATACTTTTGCAAATATTATTTTTTTTACAGAATAACTTTGAGGATCTTGAACATTTTCATTAAAAACAATTAACCTTTGATTTGAAGTGTCTATTGGGATATTAGAGATGTGTTAATCTTATAAATGAAAATAACTAGTTATTTGACCAATGAAAACAGTTTATTTGGGAGAAGCCGAGGAATTGAATTCAGGACATGCAAACTATGGTAAACTATAGGCAAGTCTGGTGAACAAAGAAAAGGAGCATTCTTTTATAGAGAAAAAAAGTCCAATCGATTGGAAGAAACTGTGAGTTTGAAGTGTAGTGGCTCCTCATTGGCTGTTAGTTTGCTATTTCTCAATGACTGGGATGTTGCTGGGTAAGGAGAGAAAACGTCATTCCTCCTACTGGGGAGGGGAGGTAAGGTAGGCCTCTTCCTGCTGGGGGAATGTAAAGTAAGTTTGGAGGGGTGGTGCATCCTTGAGAGTGCCCCTTCAGGATTTCCCTACACTATTTTATTTATTTTTATATAATTAATTTATCTTATTTTTAATTCTTAATGTTTATTGTTTTAATTGCAGTAAAGTTGATATACAATATGTTGGTTTCAGATGTCCAACATAATTACTGTATAATTTCTATATGCATTACTAGGCAGTTGCCACAATAGTTGTAGTTACCCCAATATCACACCAAGATATTAAAATAGTATTGTTTAAATTCTCTATGTTGTACTTACATTCCTATGTCTAACATATTTTATAATTTGCAGTTTGAACCTCATTATCCCTTCACTTATATCACCCATTCCCACACCCATTTCCTTATGGTAACCATGTCTGTTATCTATATTTGTGGGTCTTTTTCTTTTTGTTTTTTAGATTCCACATGTAAGTAAAATCATATGGTATTTGTTGTTCTGTGCCTGGTTTATTTCACTTAGCATGATACTCTCAAGGCCCATCCATATTGTCACAAGTGGCAAGATTTCCTTTTTTGTTATGTCTGGTTAATACCTCATTGTGTATATGTACCACCTCCTTATCCATTCATTTATTAATGGACTCTTGGATTGCTTCTGTATCTTTGCTATTGTAAATAATGCTGCAATGATCATAGGTGTGCATATATTATTTTGAATTAGTGATTTTGTTTTCTTCAGGTAAGTTCCAAGAAGTAGAATTGCTGGATCATATGATATTTCTATTTTTAGCTTCTTGAGGAAACTCCATATTGTTTTCCACAGTGGTTAGACCAATTTACATTCCCACCAACAGTATAGGATGATTCCCTTTTCTCCACATCCTCGGCAGCACTAGTTATTTCTTGTCTTTTTGACAGTGGCCATTCTAACTTGTGTGAGGTGATATCTCATAGTGGAGTTGACTTGCATTCCCCTGATAACTAGTGATGTGGAACATCTTTTCATATGCCTGTTAGGCAACTGTATGTCTTCTTTGAAAAATATCTATTCAGGCCCTTTTCCCATTCTTTATTTGGATTATTTGTTTTTTAGTGAGTTCTTTATATGTTTCAGATGTTATTGCCTTAGAAGATATATCACTGATGAATATATTCTTCCATACTATATGTTGCCTTTTTGTTTTGTTGATGGTTTCCTTGGTTGCACAGAAGCTTTTTACTTTGAGGCAGTCCCACTTGTTTATTTTTTATTTTGTTTCCCTTGCCTGGGGAGACATACAGAAAAAATTTATTCATGCTTATGTTCAAGAGATCTTTGTGTAAGTTTTCCTCTAAGAATTTTATGGTTTCATGTCTTATATTTAGGTCTTTAATCCAATCTGAGTTTACTTTTGTGTTAGGTAGTAACCCAATTTAATGATCTTGTATTTAGCTGTCCAGTTTTCCTAGCACCACTTACTGAATAGACTGTTTTTTTTTCTATTATATATTCAGGGCTCCTTTGTCACAGATTGATTGAGCATATATGCATGAGTTTATTTCTGTGTACTCTGTTCTGTTCAATCCTTTCCTTGTGCTGATACCATACTGTTTTGATTATAATAGCTTTGCAGCTTAACTAGAAGTGAGAGAAATTGATACTCCCAGTGCTTTTTTTTTTTTCAAGATTTGTTTGTCTATTCAGAGTCTTTTCTGGTTCCATATAGATTTTTATGATGCTTTTCTCTAGGTCATTGAAAAAGGCCATTTATCTTTTGATAAGGATTTCATTAAATCTATAAATTACTTTGTATAGGTAGCTATTTTGAAAATATTAATTGTTCCTACCCATGATATATTTCTATTGATTTGTGTCTTCTTCACTTTTCTTTCATTAGTGTTTTATGCTTTTCAGAGTACAGGTCTTTCGCCTCCTTTCATTCATCTTCTCAAAGAACCAGGTGTTGGTTTCACTGATTTTTTTCTATTGTTTTATTAGTCTCTATTTTATTTATTTGCCTTTTGATCTTTATTATGTGACTCCTTTACTAATTTGGGCTTTATTTGCTCTTTTTACAAGTTCCTTTGTTGTGATGTTAAATTGTTTATTTGGGATTTTTCTTGTTTGTTTTTGTGGTAGGCCTGTATTGCTATCAACTTCCCTCTTAAAACTGTTTTTGCTGCATCCCACAAATTCTGAACTGTTGCCTCTCTGTTCTCATTTGTCTCCACGTATTACTTGATTTCCCCTTTGATGTGTTCCTTGATCCATTGACTATTTAGAAGCATGTTGTTTAACTTCCATGTATTTGTGGACTTTTCCAT
Organism: Manis javanica; assembly: GCF_040802235.1. Lineage (NCBI taxonomy): Eukaryota > Metazoa > Chordata > Mammalia > Pholidota > Manidae > Manis > Manis javanica. Next base: position 60,394,593 of record NC_133159.1, read on the forward strand.
TTTTTTTTCCCTTGTATTTCTAGTTTCATAGCACTGTGGTCTGGGAATATGCTTCATACAGTTTCAGTCTTCTTAAATTTGTTGAGACTCTATTTGTGTCTTAATAGCTGATCTAGTTTGGAGAATGGTCCATGTGATTTGAGAAAAATGTGTATTCTGTTGCTTTGGGGTAGAATGTTCTATAAATATTTGTTAAATCCATCTGGTCTAATGTGTCATTCAACACCTCTATTTCCTGTTTTATATTCTTTCTAGATGACATATCCATTGACGTAAGTGGGGTGTCAAGATCCCCTAATATGACTGTGTTGCTGTCAGTTTTGCTTTGTATTTGGTGTATATAGTTAAGTGTTCCTGTGTTGGGCACATAGATGTTTATGATTATTATATCCTCTTAGACTCATCCTCTTATCATTATATACTGTCCTCCTTTGTCTGTTACTGCTTTCCTTGTTTTGATGTCTCTTTTTGTCTGATATAAGTATTGCAACTCCAGCTTTTCTTTTATTCTTATTTACATGGTTTATCTTTTTCCATCCCTTCAGTTTCAGTCTGTGTGTCCCTAGGTCTTAAGTGAGTCTCTTGTAGGCAGCAAATAACTGCATCTTGTTTTTTAATCCATTCAGTCACCCCTCTGTCTTCTGATTGAGGCATTTATCCAATTTATATTTAAAGTAATTATCAATATGTATATACTTATTGCCATTTTGTTAAATTTTTCCTGATTATTTTTCTTTTTCTTCTCTGATCCTTTATTCTTCTCTTGCTCTCTTCTCTATTGTTCTTTGACTTTTTTTAGTGTTGTAGTTCAGTTCCCTTCTCTTTTGTTTTTGTGGATCTTTTATAAGGATTTTTGTGTGTGTGGTTATCCTGGGGTTTTCCCTACTACATTTTACATAAAGTTTCCCATTAGTAATTTTCATAGATATGAATCACCATGATCCTTTTTTTGATTATTGGCAATTTAAGACAAGGACACAAGTACCAGATGATCTACAACATGCACTGTCAGTTTAATTACTTTATTTATGTAAATACCGGATTCTTCATTTGACAAATAAGATCAGCAAATGCCATAAAACATGAAAGTTATAAACTGATCCATTTATTGATACTGGTTATTTATGAGAGACTTTTTCAGTAGTTAAGTATGTTGGTTCTTTAATCAGATGTCCTGAGTTTCAATCTGGATCCACCACTTTCTAACCTTGATCTTGGGAATATTAATTTCTCTAGGGATCAGTTTCCCTATGAATAAAATGCAAATGTTATTAATTACCTCCTGAGATTTCCATGATAATTAAAAGAGTTAATTCCAGTATATCACTTAGATACTGGGAAGGCAAAGAAAAACAAGCCATGGTCCCCGCTCTAAGTTTAGTGGCAAAATTGCACATCAACTTTTTAAAGAGGATTTGAGATGGTGATGAAAAATTGACCAGGTATAAAAGTTATACTGAATAAGCAGTGATAATTTTGTCTAAGTTTCTCAGAGACCAAGAAATCACTGTTCAAAGTCTAATATAACAAAACTAAAAACTTTCTTTTTTGAAATTTAAAATAGATCATTTAGAACAAATAAGAAGTATATAATTTGTGTATTTGAATAAGAAACTTCTCAAACTAGTTACCTAATTATGTGATACCCTAAATATATTACTGTATTAATAAATATTGAAATGTACAGAAAACTTCCCCACATTAATTGCATAAATTTGAAACATTACATTTGTTTTGGTATGTTGGACTGAGATTGTTTATAAAACACTGTTGCTTATGCCACCTCTCCACCTCTACCTAGTTATCAATGAAACAATGTATTGTGTGATTGGTTTTAGTTATGATCTAGTATAGCAAAGATTCTTTCATGTGACCTACTCTTTCCTTTTAGTTTTCCTATTGCATACTGTGTTCTCACTCTCTCACTCCCGCTCTATTCTTGCTCACTATCTTATTCAGAATTGTAGAGGGTGGACAAAGGGAAATTTGGAGGCTACCCAGGATAATATCAGGCATTCAGAGTTGATACAAATTTAGTGTAATCTTCAAAGGGACAGGCACAGAGAGTAGATATTTACATGAAGACCTCAGGACTCTTTCCAGAGGTTCAGCAAATGCAATAATACTGCCAGTTTTAGAGTTGAAAAGGAGAGAGAGGGAAAAATATATATAATGGAAAAGAGACAGCTCCTTGGTGAATACCCATGTTGAAGGCTAACCTCCATCCCAGCAATATTTTTAGTCTCCTCTGGAACTTATAACAAATACACATTCAAAGCTCCACTTGATTTTTATAATGCAGTGTATCTGAAATGGAGCCTGAGCTTCTGTATATTTAGAAAATTCAATACACTTAGAGAAGCTCTTATCTAATAAGCAAAACTATGAAAATTCAGTTAGGAAAGAAATTTGAGAAAATCAAAATAATTCTGAGGAATCTTTAAGGAACAAGGAGAAATGAAGAAAAATGAAGATCTATGAAGGAGGTATTAGGATTGTATTATTAAAGGGAAACTATGAGGTTTGTAAAATATTACATTAAAAAAATGAATCCTAGTAATTTAGAAGTTTGTGTTAATATAAAACCAGTGAAAAAGATATTTATATTTTCTAGACTGAACTTATGATTTCATAGAATTAATAGGTTAATATTTTATGATAGGACATTAAGTCAAGTATCTAACCCAGCACTACAATATATTAGCATTATTTCTCTTAGCATTTATCACAGAAAGACAAAGTTCATAAGATACATATGTATAAAAAGAACTCAAAACCTGGCTTCAAATACCTTTAATCATATATGATTAAAATAAGTCACATTAATAAGTAATGATCAGTCTGAGAAGTGACTAGTGGTTACCAAAGGGGAGGGGAGCAGGTGAGGGCTGGAGGGAGGTGGTGGGGACTATTGAACTAATGTGATATACATTTGATAAAATAAATGAAAAAATATTAATGATCAGTCACTTAACTCTGGCTTGAGTTCTTTTGTACCATTTATTCAGGAAAGTTTTTTCTATACTCCAATCAGGTGAGGTAACTGAATATTACCATAGCTAGTTTACATATTGGTCTCATCAAGTTCACAAATTTATGGATGGTAAGCAGACCAAGAGAGGTTTTCTGTATCAGAGAAAAAATAGATGGATAGTTAGATGTAGATATACAGATAAATGCTTTGGTAGAAGATTAAATGAGAGAGGGAGGATTACACATCAAATATTACTCAGGACAGAACAAGGAATAACTACCTCCTATAGAAGTGATGATGGACATTTAAGGAGGCAGTACTTAAGCCAGACATCAGAGTTACTAGAGAATGTAGGCAGGATATTCTTGGAATTGTCAAATATATCAGGTTGAAAAATTCTGGGCTATTTTGATGTGCATCAGTATATTTATCTGAAAATTTACTGTGTGAAATAAAATAGTGGAAAATAAATTAATGTTAAGTACTCACAGTTTTGGAATGGTACCTTTTTGAGTTTATACTTGAAGTAATAGGAAGTTATTAAAAGCCTCCCAGCAGTCAAGTACTATGATTATATATCTGAATTATGTAAATGAGAGGTATGTATATGAAGTAAGATATTCTCGTGATAAAAAGATCTAGTCAGACTAGTCACAAATTATTGCTGTAGTAGTATTATGAATGGTAGAGTCTGAGCAATGGAATTATTCTGGTTTTCATCTTTACTGTCTCTTTTTAAATATTAGAAGACTGGAGCCAAGATGGCAGCATGAGTAAAACAGCAGAAATCTCCTCCCAAAACCACATATATCTATAAAAATATAACAAAGACAACTCTTCCTAGAATAAAGACCAGAGGACACAGGACAACATCCAGACCACATCCACACTGGTGAGAACCCAGTGGCTCACAAAAGGGATAAGATACAAACTCCGGCCCAGCGGGTCCCAAGTGCCCCTCCCCCCAGCTCCCTGTGGGAGGAGAGGAGTCAGAGTGGGAGGGAGAAGGAGCCCAGGACTGCTGAACACCCAGCCCCAGCCATCCGGACCAGAGCACAGACACAGTGCAGGCGTGGGGCCCTGGATACTAGGGAAACAGGGCAGCAAGAATGGTGAGCGGGTACTGGAGGCCGGCTCTGGAGGACAAAAGAAAAGTGAGCGGCCATCTTTTTGTTGTTGTTGTTGTTTTGTTGTGCTGAGTGCTATTTGGAAGACTTAAAGGGATAGGGACCCCAATACTAGGGAAACAGGGCAGCAAGACCAGTGAGTGGGTGCCCAAGGGTGGGGCTGGAGAATAAAGAAAAACGAGTGGTCATTTTTTTTTCTTTCTTCTTTTTTGTGGTCGTTGTTTTGTTTTGGCAGGTGCTTTTTGGAAGTCGTAAAGAGGCAGGGCAGGACACTTAGTCCAGAGGTAGGGAATCCGGGGATCTCTGGGCACTCTAATGCCCTGGGCTGCAGGGAGCATGGAGGCCCCTTAAGGAGATAAATAGCCTCCAGGCCGCTCCCCCTCCAAAGCAACACCAAAACTTTGGAGCAGCAGCCCAAGCCAGGTCACACCCACAGCAACAGCTGAGATAAACTCCATAGCAGCCAGACAGGAGCAGAAGCCCTGTCTGTGCACAGCTACCCAGCACAAGCCACTAGAGGTCTCTATTCTCCCAGGAAAGGAAGGCCACAAACCAACAAGAAGGGAAGTTCTTCCAGCCGTCACTAGTCCCAGCTCTGCAAACTATTCCTATCACCATGAAAAGACAAAATTACAGGCAAACCAAGATCACAGAGACAACAGAGAAGGAGACAGACCAAACCAGTCTTCCTGACAGAGAATTCAAAATGAAAATCATAAACATGCTGACAGAGATGCAGAGAAATACGCAAGAGAAATGGGATGAACAGATGCCACAAAGCAGATTACAGAAATGAAAAAAAATCTGGAAGGATTTAAAAGCAGAATGGATAAGATGAAAGAGGACATTGATGGAATTGAAACCAGAGAACAGGAATGCATAGAAACTGACATAGAGAGAGATAAAAGGATCTCAAGGAATGAAACAATATTAAAAGAACTGTGTGACCAATCCAAAAGGAACAATATCCGTATTATAGGGGTACCAGAAGAAGAAAAGAGAGGAAAAGGGACAGAAAGTATCTTGGAAGAAATAATTGCTGAAAACTTCCCCAAACTGGGGGAGAAAATAATCAAACAGACTACGGAAGTACACAGAACCCCCAACAGAAAGGATGCAAGGAGGACAACACCAAGACACATAATAATTAAAATGGCAAAGATCAAGGACAAGGAAAGAGTTTTAAAGCAGCTAGAGAGAAAAAGGTCACCTATAAAGGAAAACCCATCAGGCTAACATCAGACTTCTTGACAGAAATCCTACAGGCCAGAAGAGAATGGCATGATATATTTAATGCAATGAAAGAGAAGGGCTTTGAACCAAGTATACTGTATCCAGCATGACTATCATTTAAATATGATGGCTGGATTAAACAATTCCCAGACAAGCAAAAGCTGAGGGAGTTTGTTTCCCACAAACCACCTCTTCAGGGCATCCTACAGGGCCTGCTCTAGATGGGAGCACTACTAGAAAGAGCACAGAACAAAACACCCAATATATGAAGAATGGAGAAATAGGAATAAGAAGGGAGAGAAGAAAGGAATCTCCAGACAGTGTATATAATAGCTCAATAAGTGAGCTAAGTTAGGTGGTAAGATATTAAAGAGGCTAACCTTGAACCTTTGGTAACCACGAATTTAAAGCCTGCAATGGCAATAAGTACATATCTTTCAATAGTCACCCTAAATGTAAACGGACTGAATGCAACAATCAAAAGACACAGAGTAAAAGAATGGATAAAAAAGCAAGACCAATCTATATGCTGCTTACAAGAAACTCACCTCAAACCCAAAGACATGAACAGACTAACAGTCAAAGGATGGAAAAACATATTTCAGGCAAACAACAGCGAGAAGAAACCAGAGGTTGCAGTACTAATATCAGACAAAATAGACTTCAAAACAAAGAAAGTAACACAAGATAAAGAAGGACACTACATATTCATAAAGGGCTCATTCCAACAAGAGGATATAACCATTCTAAATATATATGCACCCAATACAGGAGCACCAGCATATGTGAAACAAATAATAACAGAACTAAAGGGGGAAATAGACTGCAATGCATGCATTTTAGGAGAGTTCAACACACCACTCATTCCAAAGGACAGACCACTGGACAGAAAATAAGTAAGGACATGGAGGCACTGAACAACACACTAGAACACATGGACTTAATAGACATCTATAGAACTCTATATTCAAAAGCAACAGGATATACATTCTTCTCAAGTGCAAATGGAACATTCTCCAGAATAGACCACATACTAGCCCACAAAAAGAGCCTCAGCAAAATTCAAAATATTGAAATTCTAATAACCAATTTTTCGGACCACAAAGGTATAAAAGTAGAAATAAATTCTACAAAGAAAACAAAAAGGCTCACAAACACATGGAGGCTTAACAACATGCTCCTAAATAATCAATGGATCAATGAACAAATTAAAATAGAGGTCAAGGAATATAGAGAAACAAATGACAACAACACAAAGCCCCAACTTCTGTGGGACACAGCGAAAGCAGTCCTAAGAGGAAAGTATATAGCGTTCCAGGCACACTTGAAGAAGGAAGAACAATCCCAAATGAATAGTCTAACATCACAATTACCGAAACTGGAAAAAGAAAAACAAATGAGGCCTAAAGTCATCAGAAGGAGGGACATAATAATGATCAGAGATGAAATAAACAAAATTGAGAAGAATAAAACAATAGCAAAAATCAATGAAACCAAAAGCTGGTTCTTTGAGAAAATAAACAAAATAGATAAGCCTCCAGCCAAACTTATTAAGAGAAAAAGAGAATCAACACAAATCAACAGAATCAGAAATGAGAACGGAAAAATCACGACAGACTCCACAGAAACACAAAGAATTATTAAAGACTACTATGAAAACCTATATGCCAACAAGCTGGAAAACCTCGAAGAAATGGACAACTTCCTAGAAAAATACAGAATTCCAAGATTGACCAAGGAAGAAACACAAAAGTTAAACAAACCAATTACGAGCAAAGAAATTGAAACGCTAAAAAAAAACTACCCAAGAACAAAGCACCCAGGCTGGACGGATTTACCTCGGAATTTTATCAGACACACAGAGAAGACATAATACACATTCTCCTTAAACTTTTCCAAAAAATAGAAGAGGAGGGAATACTCCCACTCTCATTTGATGAAGCCAACATCACCCTAATACCAAAACCAGGCAAAGACCCCACCAAAAAAGAAAATTACTGACCAATATATCTGATGAATATAGATGCAAAAATACTTAATAAAATATTAGCAAACCGAATTCAAAAGTATATCAAAAGGATCATACAACATGACCAAGTGGGATTCATCCCAGGGATGCAAGGATGGTACAACATTCAAAAATCAATCAACATCATTCACCACATCAACAAAAAGAAAGACAAAAACCACATGATCATCTCCATAGATGCTGAAAAAGCATTTGACAAAATTCCACATCCATTCATGATAAAAACTCTCAGCAAATTGGGAATAGAATGCAAGTACCTCAACATAATAAAGGCCATTTATCATAAACACACAGCCAGCATCATACTGAACAGCGAGAAGCTGAAAGCTTTTCCTCTGAGATTGAGAACTAGACAGGGATGCCACTCTCCCCACTGCTATTTACCATAGTACTGGAGGTCCTAGCCATGGCAATCAGACAACACAAAGAAATACAAGGAATCCAGACTGGTAAAGAAGAAGTTAAAATGTCACTATTTTCAGATGACATGATATTGTACATAAAAAACCCTAAAGACTACACCCCAAAACTACTAGAACTGATATCGGAATACAGCAAAGTTGCAGGATACAAAATTAACACACAGATATCTGTAGCTTTCTTATACACTAACAATGAACCAATAGAAAGAGAAATCAGGAAAACAATTCCATTCACAATTGCATCAAAAAGAATAAAGTACCTAGGAATAAATCTAACTAAAGTAGTGAAAGACTTATACTCTGAAAACTACAAGTCGCTCTTAAGAGAAATTAAAGGGGTCACTAACAGAGGGAAACTGATCCCATGCTCGTGGCTAGGAATAATTAATATCGTCAAAATGGCCAACCTGCCCAAAGCAATATACAGATTTGATGCAATCCCTATGAAACTACCAGCGACATTCTTCAATGAACTGGAACAAATAATTCAAAAATTCATATGGAAACACCAAAGACCCCGAATAGCCAAAGCAATCCTGAAAAAGAAGAATAAAGTAGGGGGGATCTCACTCCCCAACTTCAAGCTCTTCTATGAAGCCATAGTAATCAAGACAATTTGGTACTGGAACAAGAACAGAGCCACAGACCAGTGGAACAGACTAGAGACTCCAGACATTAACCCAGACATATATGGTCAATTAATATTTGATAAAGGAGCCATGGACATACAATTGCAAAATGACAGTCTTTTCAACAGATGGTGCTGGCAAACTTGACAGCTACATGTAGGATAATAAAAATGGACCATTGTCTAATCCCATATACAAAAGTAAAAATGGATCAAAGACCTGAATGTAAGTCATGAAACCATTAAACTCTTGGAAAAAAACATAGGCAAAAACCTCGAAGACATAAACATGAGTGACCTCTTCTTGAACATATCTCCCCGGGTAAGGAAAACAACAGCAAAAATGAATAAGTGGGACTATAGTAAGCTGAAAAGCTTCTGTACAGCAAAAGACACCATCAACGGAACAAAAAGGAACCCCACAGTATGGGAGAATATATTTGTAAATGATAGATCCGATAAAGGCTTGATGTCCAAAATATATGAAGAGGTCACATGTCTCAACAAACTAAAATCAAATAATCTAATTAAAAAATGGACAGAGGAACTGAACAGACAGTTCTCCAAAAGAGAAATACATATGGCCAACAGACACATGAAAAGATGCTCCACATCACTAATTATCAAAGAAATGCAAATTTAAACTACAATGAGGTATCATCCCACACCAGTAAGGATGCCATTCAAAAGACAAACAACAACAAATGTTGGCGAGGCTGTGGAGAATGGGGAACCCTCCTACACTGCTGGTGGGAATGTAAATTAGTTCAACCATTGTGGAAAGCAGTATGGAGGTTCATCAAACTGCTCAAAACAGACTTACCATTTGACCCAGGAATCCCACTCCTAGGAATTTACCCTAAGAATGCAGCAATCAAGTTTGAGAAAGACAGATGCACCCCTATATTTATCGCAGCACTATTTACAATAGCCAAGAATTGGAAACTACCTAAGTGTCCATCAGTAGATGAATGGATAAAGAAGATGTGGTACATATACACAATGGAATACTACTCAGCCATAAGAAGAGGGCAAATCCTACCATTTGCAGTAACATGGATGGACCTGGAGGGTATTATGCTCAGTGAAATAAGCCAAGTGTAGAAAGAGAAATACCAAATGATTTCACTCATCTGTGGATTATAAGAACAAAGGAAAAACTGAAGGAACAAAACAGCAGCTGAATCACAGAACCCAAGAATAGACTAACAGGTACCAAAGGGAAAGGGACTGGGGAAGATGGGTGGGTAGGAAGGGATAAGGGGGGGTAGAAGAAGAGGGGTATTAAGATTAGCATGCATGGGGGAGTGGGAGAAAGGGGAGGACTGTACAAGATAAAGAAGACTAATAGTGATTCTACAACATTTTGCTATGCTGATGGACAGTGACTGTAAAGGGGTTTATAAGGGGGACCTGGTATAGGAGAGAGCCTAGTAAACATAATATTCTTCATGTAGGTGTAGATTAAAGATTAAAAAAAAGAAAAAAAGAGAATGGGGATTATTCCCTGATAGGATAAAACTAACTGTAAATGAACGATTAATGCATGCTTTAAATATCCTTAATTTTAATCACTTAAAGGGTGTCAGATGATCGGCTATGGAGGTACACTTTTCTGATAATATTCCTTTGTCTTAAAAAAAAAGCAGTTCCTGTGTTGTGACCTCCAATGAGTTCTACATAATGGTATAAAGAGCATATCATAGTGTGGACAAAGGGTCTGTTTGTGTTTATACAGAGGATCAAAGCCTAGTTTGGCTACCCAGAAAATGAACTAAGATACGATATGAAGAAGAACTTCCAATGTCAGCACTCTCTGGGAGAGTCATACCAGAAGATGATCATCAAAAAACCTCAACAAAGATCCAGGCGATGCTGCAGTTGTAGCTGCATTCATCCCACCAGTTCCTGGACTTGCCATTGGAATGAAGAAGGAGATATCTAAGCTGGCCTGTGCATACAGTAAAACAACAAATTTGACTGGATCTATACTGTTGGAACTCAACCTAGAATTAGGAAAAGTGCAAGTTGTAGCACTCCAAAATCTTACAACTACAGACTATCTACTGTTAAAAGAACATATGGGATGTGAACAGTTCCCAGGAATGGGTTATTTTAATTTGTCTGATTTCTCTCAGACTGTTCAAGTACAGTTGGACAATATCCATCATATCATAGATAAATTTTCACAAATGCCTAGGATGCCTAACTGGTTTTCTTGGTCTCACTGGAGATAGCTGGTAATTATAGATCTCCTTTGGTTATGTAACTGTATTCCTATTATGTTAATGTGTGTGTGCAATTTAATTAAGAGTTTAAAACCTATACATGCTTAAGTTACTCTACTAAGAAGATATGTCAAAGAAATTATCTTCCCAGGTTTTCTCCTGCCTGCTATGTCTATAGCTTTTTTTCTTCCTTCCTAAATACAACCCTTGAATAGAATTCGTGCCTCATATCGAATTCACTTAGTATCATAATTCCTCCAAGTGGTAAAGATACCTCAAGACAAATGCTGGGCATAGAAGCCACAAGGCATAAATCTGCAAAGAAGTAAAAAGCTAACCTTTTCAAACAATAAGGCTTCTCTCTCCCTAACCAACTTAACATTTCCCTGGATGGCCCCGGAAGATGACTGGTTAGCCAGAGACGGGTAAGATTCCTCAAGGGAGGAACAACCTAAGACAGGCACAATCGCAGGGGGGCCATCAGGTGAGAAATTGGGGATCAACAGAGGTGAAGCTTAGAACCTCACCCCCCCTGTGTTGAGAGAAATCTTCTGCAACCATGGATGTTTTAATGCCCTTGTCTAGCTTGGATTAACACATAGTCTACAGGCACACACCTGATCATCTACATTTGCCCTCTTACAGCACTAAACTATGTTTTCTACCTTTATCTTGCATCTGCCTACCACTTCAGCATTCTATTAAAAATAATAATAATAATAATAATAATAATAATAATAATAATAATAATAATAAAGGGAGAAATGTGGGATCCACATATAAATCAAGTATAAAGATCAAATGAATATTCATATTTGACCTGATTGTTTATAGTTCATAATGAGTGATCAAAACTGAAAGTTCCTGTGATGACTGCCCTTGTACTGTTCACCATGTAAGAACTTATTCACTATATAAGAATTTGTTCACCATGTAAGAACTTGTTCGTTATGCTTCAGAAGATTGGAGACTGATGAGAATTAGGCTGGGGGTGGATTAATGATTGTGCATTGAGCTTTGACTCCCCTATACAGAATTTTATTGTTAACAACCATTTGATCAAAAAATATGAGAGATGCCCTCTCAAAAAAACATAAGAATAAAATAAAAATAAAATAAATTTCAGAAGACTGAATTGTCTCCATTCTTAATTATTTATGATTCTAGATAATAATCATAATTACATTTCCAATTTGATTAAACCTATAATGTCTGTAATGTGTGTAGTGTCAGGCTCTCAAATCTATATACCTGCAAAATGTGAAGACCATAAGCTTGACTTATATATTAGAGGTGTCTACTTCTTTATCAGCAAAATAAAATGTAAAGGAAGCTTTCTGTAGATCAAAAAGTGTTTTACTTAGTCGTTCCTAAGTACTACAGTTTCTGAACAATGTGAGAAAAAAATGAGGATTTGGAATATGGGAAAGAATAATTTCATGTAAAATATAGGATTTAATATTTATTCAATGAATGAATGAATTGACATATTTGAAGGAACTGAATTTAAAAAGTTAGGGCTTTGGAAATATGTTTAGTTTTACTTACCTAGTGGTAGAACTTGGAGAGGTCCTATAAGTTACCATATGTAAAGTGCTTAGAACAATGCCAAAAACATAGTGATCGCTTGCTAAAAGGTAGACATGCAGATAAGGATGGTGGAATTATAAAATATGAGCATGGTGAGAATGTCCTGATAAGATCTACTTCTTTGATAATTAGAGAGATTTCTCTTTCATTGTGTTTTAAAATATAAATTAGCACTGTGGTAGACTGGATGATGACTCCATTTCTTACTTCTTCAAATTATTGTGTGTCCTTTGGCACACAACTTTTTAGCACCCTCCTACAAGGACAAAGACAAAATTTGTGTCAACATGGATTTCTTTGAATATTTTAATGTTAAAATATCTAATTGAAGAAGTGTCTTGGAAAAACTAGAACAACATGACTAATTTAATATAATGTCTCTATTATTTTCATGAAAAAGACATACCTAGGTAGCCCATTTGTCCCAGGAAGATGCTGAGAGACACATGGATCCATGCTCAGTTGATCCAGGACATAAAAGTGAATCAAACTGAGATCCTTGGATCAGTTCAGATGAACTAGATCTGATAAGCTAACAGTTGGTCACTCCATACAGAAACGATAAAAAAATTTTTTAAGCCACTCAATTTTGGGCTGAGTTTTTAAAAAGTAGTAATTAACTAATACACCCCTCCAAGACTCTTTCATAAGTAACCAAAAAACCCTCTCTGGCCTTGAAACAAACACATGAAACTTTGGAGAATTTTAACCCACCCATTATGAGCAGAAATGGAATTAAGAAATGGGTATTTCTGAAAGGCTATTATTTAGGAATGGTGAGAATTCAATGAGCACTGGCTATGTATAGCTTTAGGGGTTTTTGACCCATGTTATAGGAACGAGAATATTTCTAGTTAGATACCTAGTAAAAAAACTAACAACATATAAGCTTGATTTCTACTCCAGAATGAGAAAAATAAGCATCATTTGAACATCCTCAAAGTTTTCTTCCCTTCACCTCTCCAATTGCTTTACATTCATCTTTACATGTATTTCAAGGAAAAATATCTGTGCTCTTGTTTCCCTCCTTTTCCAATTTCTTCTGTTTGTTTTCTTTAATCCTCCCTCCCTTTTTCATTTACCCATCTCTTTGTGAAAAATATGTAACTATTGTGTAGCAGATTAGTTTTCCTAGAGAGTGCTATAAACCATATAAATTATATGCAAGGTCTAGTCCTAATATGTGTGATATAAATTTATGAAATGATAGCATTGTTAGACTGACCCAGACAAGTATAACATTATATGGCCCAACCTGCTCCAAGAGACTGAGATAGAAGGAGAATTATGAATGAATCACATGTTCTGAGTTACTGAAAGGTAGAGAATACTATGAAACTTCTTGGGTTTCTGCTCCTAGAATATTTCAGTGAGACTTGCAATTAATAATCTTAAATCTCTTAGAAGTTAAGAATTATGATAGACATTAGTGCTATTTAATAAGTATTTGGGGCTTTGTATTATAGAAATACATGCTATTTGGGTAGAGCTATATGACCAGTTTTGGCAAATGAATTGTGAATAATGGAAGTGACTCATGTAATGTTTGGACAGACTTTTAAATGTTGGGAGATTCTACAAAATCTCTTGCCTCTCCGTCTTGGGCAATATTTCAGATAGTGGCAGCTTCATTAATCTCTTTCCTGAAGTAAAGTTAAATTATAGCACAGTACCTAGCCTTTCTGTGACAAATATCTTATTCAATAGTATACAGTAAGTGTGAATACAACTATACATAAAAGATGCTAGAAGAAAATTTACTGTATTATTAGTAATTGTTGGGTTGGGAAATCATAGAGGTTTTCCTCTTGTTTTTGCTGGTCTTAATTTTCCAAATTTCATTACATGGTCAATACATTTTAATTGGAAAAAATAGTTTATTTTAAATATATTCTCTTAATGTGCTTGAAAGTTTAGCAGTTTGACAAATTTAAGAATTATATAGTGAACATCTGTTATATATTGTGTGCTCTTTTCCATAATCTAGAAACTGTCCCTTATCTACTTTAAACCATTTGTGGGACCTTTAATCAAGCAGCCTCCTTTTCTATTACCAAAGACAGTTTATTAATCAGAGTCTCCAGAGAAACAGAATCAGCAGAATAAGGATATATAGAGAGGGATTTATTTATTTGTTTGTTTATTTGTTTATTTATTTTTATTTTTGTATCATGAATCTACAATTACATGAAGAACATTATGTTTACTAGGCTCCTCCCTTCACCCAGTCCCCCCCACAAACCCCATTACAGTCACTGTCCATCAGCATTGTAAGATGCTATAGATCACTACTTGTCTTCTCTGTGTTGCACAGCCCGCCCCGTGCCCCCCCCACATTAAACATGCTAATCGTAATACCCCCTTTCTTCTTCCCTGCCCTTATCCCTCCCTTCCCACCCATCCTTCTCAGTTCCTTTCCCTTTGGTAACTGTTAGTCCATTCTTGGGTTCTGTGATTCTGCTGCTGTTTTGTTACTTCAGTTTTTCTTTGTTCTTATACTCCACATATGAGTGAAATCATTTGGTACTTGTCTTTCTCTGCCTGGCTTATTTCACTGAGCATAATACCCTCTAGCTCCATCCATGTTGTTGCAAATGGTAGGATTTATTTTCTTCTTATGGCTGAATAATATTCCATTGTGTATATGTACCACATCTTTATCCATTCATCTACTGATGGACATTTAGGTTGCTTCCATTTCTTGGCTATTGTAAATAGTGCTGCGATAAACATACGGGTGCATCTGTCTTTTTCAAACTGGGCTGCTACATTCTTAAGGTAAATTCCTGGAAGTGGAATTCCTGGGTCAAATGGTATTACTATTTTGAGCATTTTGAGGAATCTCCATACTGCTTTCCACAATGGTTGAACTATTTTACATTCCCACCAGTAGAGTAGGAGGATTCCCTTTTCTCCACAACCTCACCAACATTTGTTGTTGTCTTTTGGATGTTGGCCATCCTAACTGGTATGAGGTGATATCTCACTGTGGTTTTAATATGCACTTCTCTGATGATTAGCAATGTGGCGCATCTTTTCATGTGTCTGTTGGCAATCTGAATTTCTTCTTTAGAGAACTGTCTATTCAGCTCCTCTGCCCATTTTTTAATTGGATTATTTGCTTTTTGTTTGTTGAGGTGCATGAGCTCTTTATATATTTTGGATGTCAGCCCTTTTTTGGATCTGTCATTTATGAGTATATTCTCTCATACTGTAGGGTACCTTTCTGTTCTATTGATGGTGTCCTTTGCTGTACAGAAGCTTTTCAGCTTGATATAGTCCCATTTGTTCATTTTTGCTTTTGTTTCCCTTGCCCGGGGAGATATGTTCATGAAGAAGTCGGTCACGTTTATGTCTAAGAGATTTTTGCCTATGTTTTTTTCTAAGAGTTTTATGGTTTCATGACTTACATTCAGACCTTTGATCCATTTAGTATTTACTTTTGTGTATGGGGTTAGTCAGTGATCCAGTTTCATTCTCTTACATGTAACTGTCCAGTTTTTCCAGCACCGTCTGTTGAAGAGACTGTCATTTCCCCATTGTATGTCCATGGCTCCTTTATCAAATATTAATTGACCATATATCCTTGGGTTAATGTTTGGAGTCTCTATTCTGTTCCACTGGTCTGTGGCTCTGTTCTTGTGCCAGTACCAAATTGTCTTGATTACTGTGGCTTTGTAGTAGAGCTTGAAGTTGGGGAGTGAGATCCCCCCCACTTTATTCTTCCTTCTTAGTATTGCTTTGGCTTTTCTTGGTCTTCAGTGGTTCCATATGAATTTTAGAACTATTTGTTCCAGTTCATTGAGGAATGCTGTTGGTAATTTGATAGGGATTGCATTAAATATGTATATTGTTTTGGGCAGGATGGCCATTTTGACTATAGTAATTCTTCTTAGCCAAGAGCATGGGATGAGTTTCCATTTGTTAGTGACCTCTTCAATTTCTCTTAAGAGTGTCTTGTAGTTTTCAGGGTATAGGTCTTTCACTTCCTTGGTTAGGTTTATTCCTAGGTATTATATTTTTTTTGATGCTATTGTGAATGGAATTGTTTTCCTGATTTCTCTTTCTATTGGTTCATTGTTAGTGTATAGGGAAGCCACAGATTTCTGTGTGTTAATTTTGTATCCTGCAACTTTGCTGAATTCCAATATAAGCTCTAGTAGTTTCAGAGTAGAGTCTTTAGGGTTTTTTGTGTACAATATCATGTCATCTGCAAATAGTGACAGTTTGACTTCTTCTTTACCAATCTGAATTCCTTATATTTCTTTGTTTTGTCTAATTGCCGTGGCTAGGACCTCCAGTACTATGTTGAATAACAGTGGGTAGAGTGGGCATCGCTGTCTTATTCCTGATCTCAGAGGAAAAACTTTCAGCTTCTCGCTGTTCAGTATGATGTTGGCTGTGCGTTAATCATATATGGCCTTTATTATGTTGAGGTACTTGCCCTGTATACCCATTTTGTTGAGAGTTTTTATCATGAATGGATGTTGAATTTTGTCAAATGCTTTTTCAGCATCTATAGAGATGATCATGTGGTTTTGTCTTTATTTTTGTTGATGTGGTGGATGATATTGATGGATTATCGAATGTTGTACCATCCTTGCATCCCTGGGATGAATCCCACTTGGTCATGGTGTATGATCCTTTTGATGTATTTTTGAATTCAGTTTGCTAATATTTTGTTGAGTATTTTTGATTCTACATTCATCAGGGATATTGGTCTGTAGTTTTCTTTTTTGGTGAGACCTTTTCCTGGTTTTGGTTTTAGTGATATTGGCTTCATAGAATGAGTTTGGAAGTATTCCCTGCAGAGAGAGAGAGGGATTTATATTAAGAAACTGGCTCACATGATTATGAGTTTGCCAAATCCAAAATTTGTAGGGTAGACCAGCAGTCTGGAGGCCCAGGAACAAGCCAGTGCTGCAGCTCAGGTCTGAAGGCTGTCTAATGGGAGAATTCCTCCTTGCTTAGAGGGGGTCATTCTTTGTTTTATTAAAGCCTTCAACTAGTTGGATAAAGCCCACCCAAATTATGGAGAGAAATCTGCTTTATTTGAGAGTCCACTGATTTAAGTGTTAATCTCATCTGGAAAAAATGCTTACAGAAATATCCAGAAAAATGTTTCACTAAATATCTGGGCACTGTGACCCAGCCAAGTTGATACATGAGATTAACCATCCATCACAAGTAATAAATTTTGTTAACAAATTACAACTCTATTATACCCTGGTAATTGAATGAGGAATGCATATGAAGAGAGTTCTTTCTTGGAAACTAGTATGAATACCAGGATCTTTTCAATAACTCTTCTTTTGGGTTCATAAGCTATCAAAAATTACAATATTTAGGATTCATCTTTCCCACCCACCTCAGGATGAAATCAACCCATCATAGTTTATAGATACATAAATACTGTTTAAGCAGATAGATACCGATGTAACTTAAGTCACTGAAATACTGAGGTGAGTCGTAAATTAATGACTTTATCATTCACAGGCCAATCTGACAAATATTTTATCAACCAATACCCCTTTTTTGCATACACTTGTTAAAATTGGGTTTCTGTCACTTGTCATCATGAAAGAGGTTTAAGTATAACACTGATTAAATTTAGCTTTTTCTGCCTTAATAAAGTCATGATAGAGCTATCAGTCAGTATTGTAGAATAAAATCTCAGATACTGTTGATGTGCATGATATCCCACATGTACATTCATTAGTAAGATATTGTCATTGAGCCCCTGTGGTGTTAAGACTATGAGATCTGCCAAGTGAATCTGTTTGTGCATGGGAAATACCAGAGAATCTCCATTTGAAAAATTATGGCTTATTAATGTTCTTTACTACATAAGATATTTGTCTTTTTATCAAAAATAAACTTACAAAATTGTTTAAAGTATTTGTGTTTAAAATATCTGCTTGTTATTCCTAGGCAGCACCCCACACATTCTGTGTCCTCTTGAAATAAATAGCATTAAGGAAACTTGATTATGTTATGACTAGTCTATAAAAATTCAAGAGTAATAGAACAGCAGCCATTGCTACCTGCAGAGTTTGTGAATTAAAACATAATGTACTGGCTGTGTCTGATGATTTAGAAAACAATAGGTCAGCATTTTCCAGTCATTAAGAAATAAGACTTGTAAAGCACAGCATTATGCCAGAACCACCATGTAAGGGATTATTATATTCAAATTGAGAAAGGCAAGTTATAGACTATTGATAATTATAAAAGCAATAACTTCAATTAGAACAAAAAATACCTTTTGGTTTCTCATTGTTCTTATATTTATTATCATATTTAACTCTCACAATAACTGTACACCATAAGTAAAATAAGTTTCTTGTCATAAGACCCTGTTTTCCCCACATTTCTTGTATCTACATCCTGGAAACTATTCTGTCCTTAGTGAGCAGTTGGGGTTTAAGGAAATCTCTATCACAACTAATGCTATATGGTTTCATCTTAATCCTATGGTTATTCCTGCTTCATCTCTAGTTCAGTGAAGGGATATCTATTTACACTTGTTACCAAGTTCCAATTTAACCAGTTCTGTTTTCTGGCTTCTTCCTTCATGCCTAAAAATAACATGTGGAAGCCTGACTAATACCATGGTAAAGCCTTTTTCTTGCTTTAATTCTCAAGGGACTAAACTCCAGCTCTCCATGCAGAGTTCTGCCACCTGTAACCAAATCTTGATTCTCACATCACAGTGGTATGAAGCTCTCAGCATTGTAGTGTGAAGTATGGAATTTAGAATCAGAATGAAGTAGATGTGATAGCAGACATTTAAACACCTGTGCATCAGCTTTCTCATTAAAAAAAAAGTAAGTAGCTTTTCTTTGAAGAAGATAGTACTCTTATTGTGCTTAGCACAATGCTTGGTATATAGTAAGAACTCATGGGTTAGTAGCAATTTCCCATTTCTATCCTTCATCTATGTACTATCACTGTAGTTTATTGCTTGGTGTTTCTTATTCCAATCATTTCATTGGCCTGTTACCTTTAATGTATTAACATATTTAATGGATTATGTATGTTTGTTCATATTTTGTCTTAGTGAATTTTCATGACAATATTTTCTAGCTCCATAGTAGCCCAATTCAAGGGGTATGATATATTTTAAATTACAGCTGCTCTGGATTATTTCATAGCTTATTTCTTGTTGTAGGTTTATAAATGTATAAACAAAACTTATAAAATGTTTGACTGATATATCAAAACAATATAGCAAACTGATATATATGTATATCACATACACAGGCTCATACATGTTTTTATATGTAAATGAACTCATATATACCTAAATTGAGTGCAAAAGGGTCTTCAGTTTATCAGAATATTGTAGGCAGAGAATTATTTTCTCTGTTAATTAATGGACTGGAGCTTTCAAACTTTTTAAAAGGCAAATCACAAGACATTAAAAACTAGCCTTAATGAAAGCAGATATTATATGGAAAGCAAATAAGATAAAATGTACAAGTAGGTTAAATATAAAAGCCTCCTTAGAAATAATTTAGTTTCTTTAAAAAACAATATAATTATTATTACATGTTCATGTCCAACCATCAAATTTAAATCACTGGTTAGTTTAATTCACTTACATAGAACACTTAACTGCATGAATGGAGTATAAATAAAATACAGATTTTATAGATATTTTCTATGTTCAATTAAAATATGGAAATTAAAAAAATAATTTAAATTTCAAATTAAAATTAAAAAATTTGAAAATTTAAAATTCTTAAATTATATAGTACAGAAAAAGGAAAATTCTTAAATTATATAGTAGATCTTTAAAAACTGCTTTAGGAAACTTTCCCATAATGTCTGGGGGTTTATTCCATAGGAGTCTATTATACTTCCACATTTATAAAGCATAGTCAGGGAATGAATTAATCCTTTTAAATATCTCACTAGAACAATATTTCCAAGTAATTAAACCAAAGTTTCTAAAAGCTGTTATTTTTGTACTTTATCATTTTTTTTTGTGGAACTCTTTCTAATATATACTAAAGTTCTTGCTCTCAAAAATAATACATAAAAAATAATATATAAGTTATCATAAACTTCCATGCAATTCTTTAGTTCTATTTATCTCAAAGTGAGAAGAAGACTTTAAGCCATTTTAGCCTGATTTATTTGTAGAAAATATATCTAGTATGTGCTATACTTCCTGAAGCTGACTAGATGATTGTTTCATTAGTGTGGCTTTTCTGTTTCCACATAATTAGGTTTAGAGATACATGTGATGCATGTTGAGGGACCCTGTTTATTGGTGACCCTTTAGTTTCTGAAACGGATAATTTAATTCCCCTTTTCTCAACTTCCTAGATAGCATATGTTTCTTGTACTTGTCCCTGAGCATACTCTATGATTTCTGCCAGGGTGTCCACAATTCCACTGTGTACTATCCAAATGCTGTGTTTGGTGGTATCAGTAGCAGGAGAATGGTGAAGTGAAGAAACAGTGGGAACACAATATTCATTAGCAATGGTAAGTGAATTCTGCTGTGACAGATTACTCAGGCCAGTAACATTGCTCTTAGTATGTATAATAATGCAAGTTTTCATCAAGTGTTCATTTGATATCTTCCATTGATACATCATTAAGGAGGAGTATATAGATGAATAACTGGAATTTCTAAAGCAACACCCTACAAAATATGAAAAGAAACACAATTGAAAATTATAGAACCTGGAGGCAAAAGATCATATTGACAATGTGGATGGCAGTGCCTACCCTTTTGAAACGGTACTCTAAAGGTAATAGGAAGTAAATGATCTTTGTAAGGGTGTACTCACCACTAGCATATTTGTGTGTTCATTTAAGATATATTTTTGTAGATTAAATAAAGATTGATGCAGTTCTGGTTGTGTCCAGAATAAGAAAAGCATAGTTGCCTCAGTTCTGGCATCCTAGTATTGATTTTGACACAGGTGTCATAGGAATTTTCTTTAAAACCAAATCTCCAAAAGTTTCTGATGGTTACATTCAATATTTTGAACAGGTTAGTGTAGCAATATGGGATACTCAAAGCTCTTGAATGTAGTATAATTCATAAATCTCCCTGCCATCACTGAATGAGAAGACTTTGTCTCCCAGCATGCCTCCTGGTGACCCTGGTGAGCTCGTAGATTCTGTTCGGCAGGTATCTGTTGCTACCAGGTGGTAGGCTGAGCCAACAGGGCACATAGTTTTCATGTCAGACAACCTCTTAGAGATTACTTTTACTACACCCTGTGACGTCTTGTCTTTTTTATCTTTTTTTACAGCTTTATTGATGTATAGTTTATATACAAAATGTAGATTTTCATGTGTGCAAATTGTTGAGTTTGGACATATGCAACATATAATATCATTATACCATATTCAAGATAATAAACATTTCCAACAGTTCCCCAAATTTCCTTGCATCCCTATATGTGTGTGTGTATATATTTAGGCAAGAACACAAGATTGGCCCTCTTAAATAAAATTTTAAGTGTGCAAATACCATACTATTTACTATAATCATTATGTTGTATAGCAGAACTTCAAAATTTTTTCATCTAGCATAACTCAAACTTCATACCTATTAAGCAACAATTCTCCATTTCTTTCACACTTCACCAACCACTGTTGTATCCTTTACTTCTTTGAGTTATATTATTTTAGATAACTCATATAAGTGGAATCATGAAGTGTTTGTCCTTCAGTAACTGGCTTGTTTCATTTACCAAAATGTCCCCCAGATTCATCCATGTGGTCACATGTCTCCTTGTTTAAGACTGAATAGTATTCCATTTCATGTATATAACAGTTTCTTCATTCACTCTTTGGCTAATGGATATTTAAATTGTTTCCATTCATTGGTTATTGTGAATAAAATTGCAATAAACATAGAATGCAGCAAAAACAGTAAGAGCGGAATTTGTGGCAATGAATACCTACATTAAAAATAAAACTCTTATAAACAACCTTACTTGATACCTCAAGGGAGTAAAAAAGAACAAATGAAGCCCAAACTTAGCAGAAAGAAAGAAGTAATAAAAAATAGTGCAAAAATAAATGAAATAGAGACTAAGAAAACAATAGTAAAAGATAACAAAATCAAGATTTGGATTCTTAAAAGAAACAAAATTGACAGACCTTTCTTTAACTAGACTAAAAAGAAAGAAGATTAAAATTAATGAAATCAGAAAAAGGAGACATTGCAACTTATGACACTTAAATAAAAAGGATCACAACAGATTATTATGAACAATTATATGCCATCGAATTGTATAACCCAAAAGAAATGGATACATTCCTGGAAACATATAAACTAGCAAGACATAAAGAAACAGAAAATCTAAATAGACCAATAGCAAGTGAGGTGATTAAATCAGTGACCAAAATCTCCCACCAAACAAAAATCTGGACCAGATGGCTTCACCATTGAATTATAACAAATACTAAAGAAGAATCAATTCTGATCCTTCTTAAACTCTTCCAAAACCTGACGAGGAGGAAACACTTTCCATCTGTGATAGTTAATTTTATGAGTCAATTTGGCTAGGCCATGATAGCCATAGTGCTCAGCTTTTGGCCAAATACCAGTCCAGATATTGGTGTGAAGGCATTTTTTAGTTGTGATTAACATTTAAATAACTAAGAAGTTTATTTACTATAAACATTTATAATTAATCTAAATTAATTAATATAAATAATAAATGGTAAGCTTTGAGTAAAGCAGATTATCCTTCATATATAAACTGGCTGGGTCTAATCCAAATAGTTTAAGACCTTAAAAAAGGAGTCTTGGGTCCCTTGAGGAAGAAGGAATTCTGCTTCCAGACTGCCTTTGGACTATTCTAACATCAGTTTATGTTTCAGCCTCTAGTCTTCTGACTGCCCTGCATCTCCCACAGTCACATGATCCAGTGAACAATATCTTCAAATCTGTGCCTCTCCATCCCTTTATCCTCTCCTCTCTCTCTCTTTGCATAAATATCCTACTGGTTACTGTTTCTCCAGAGAACCCTAACTAATATAACCTCATTCTCAGGACAACCTCAGAGAACCTAGAATATGTTATGTGGAAAATTCAAGAAATTAGGAGGTGATATTCTGTCTGATCCAGTAAAATAGAGGGTGGCCTTGAATTAGTGCTTTTTGTTTCTGAAAAAGTAATGATCATAAGTAAGACCTATCCTAATTATGCCAGATTTATGAAAGATTCACTACACATCACACCACAGGGATGAATTTTCCAGTGGTAGGAGCCTTCTGGAAAAGCCTGGTATTAAATATCATATTAAAAGATTAAACTATAAGTGTAGTATTCTGGCTTGCCCAAAGTAGTCCAGGATCTAAGCAAATAAAAAAATGTACATTTTGTATATTATAGACCTCAGTTATATTCATTTAAACAAATTTTCTTTTGTGTAAAAGTTGATTAAAGACAGAAACTAGAAATGGAACTTCTAGGAATATCTTCATTTCCCCAATCTTATTATATATTTAAGTTACCTGAGTTGAAAAGACAGAACATGGTTTAGGAATGCTACCTTGGGGCTGCCAGATACATATTTTTTGTAGGTTGTCATAAAAGTAGATTCATGGCAGGGTTGTGGACTGCTGAAACACATGAGAGGTCAGAGTGGAAGCTGGGATATCATTCAGAGAACCATGATCTGTTTGCCATGAAAAACTTCAAGAAATGAAAGGATATTCTAGAACCTGTTGGTCATTTCAGAACACTTCAGTTGGCTAATAAATTACTGAAAGAAAGGAAAATAAACTCTCTCATTCTTCACAAACCTCCAAATGGACACAATTCTAACATATGAAATAAAATTTCATAATACATTTGGTAGAGGACTTCAAGGATCTTTCAGATGACAGACTCATGTGGTGTCTTCATTAAGGTAGATGTACAGTAGAGCCAAGCCAAGCTTTCTGTTCTTTTCTTTTAGGAAAACCAATCTACTGAAGAGACAAAGGATAGCATGGTGGAACTCTGCTCCTAGATAATGACATGTAGATTCTTTAATTTTAGACTCAGAGAGGTAATATAACTGACTGATGGGGAAACAGGCCCAATAATTAGATCCATTGCAAGGTAGTGGTGGTCAGTGGATGTGATAAGGTGGAGGTTGTGCTAGTGAGAATATAGTACTCACCACAGGTGTGGAGTCTGGGGTAGAAATAAATCCTTCAAAACTCTATTATCTTTTCTTTTTAGATTATTATTTTTATTGAAGGGTAGTTGACACAAAGTATTACATTAGTTTCAGGTGTACAACACAGTGATTGAACATTTATATACATGATAATTATAGGTACCAGCTATCACCATACCAAGTTGTTACAATATTTTGACTATATTCCTTATGCTATACATTACATCACAGTTACTTATTTATTTTACAATTGGAAGTGTGTATATATACATATTTTTTTGAGAGGGCATCTCTCATATTTATTGATCAAATGGTTGTTAACAACAATAAAATTCTGTATAGGGGGGTCAATGCTCAATGCACAATCCCTAATCCACCCCAAGCCTAATTTTCGTCAGTCTCCAATCTTCTGAAGCATAACAAACAAGTTCTTACATGGAGTACAAATTCTTACATAGTGAATAAGTTACATGGTGAACATTACAAGGACAGTCATCACAGAAGCTTTCGATTTTGCTCATGCATTATGAACTATAAACAGTCAGTTCAAATATGAATATTCATTTTATTTTAATACTTGATTTATATGTGGATTCCACATTTCTCTCTTTATTATTATTATTTTTAATACAATGCTGAAGTGGTAGGTAGTACAAGATAAAGGTAGAAAACATAGTTTAGTGTTGTAAGAGAGCAAATGTAGATGATCACGTGTGTGCCTGTAGACTATGTGTTAATCCAAGCTAGACAAGGGAAATAAAACATCCACGTATGCAGAAGATTTCTCTCAGAACAGTGGGGGGGGGAGGTTCTAAGGCTCACCTCTGTTGATCCACAATTTCTCACCTGATGGCCCCCCTACGACTGTGCCTGTCTTAGGTTGTTCCTCTCTTGAGGAATCTTACCCGTTTCTGGCTAACCAGTCATCTTCCGGGGCCATACAGGGAAATGTTAAGTTGGTAAGTGAGAGAGAAACCTTATTGTTTGAAAAGGTTAGCTTTTTACTTCTTTGCATATTTATGCCCTGTGGCTTCTATGCCCAACATTTGTCTTGAGGTGTCTTTACCACTTGGAAGAATTATGATACTCAGTAAATTCGATATGTGGCATAAATTCTATTTAAGGTTGTAATTAGGAAGGAAGAAGAAAAGCTATAGAAGTAGCAGGTGGAAGAAAACCTGGGAAGATTGATTATTTCTTTGACATATCTTCTTGTAGAGTAACTTCAGCATGTATAGGTTTTAAAATACTAATTAAATTGTACACACACATTAACATAATAGGAATACAGTTACATAACCAAAGCATACTTGTAATTACCAGCCATCTCCAGTGGAACCAAGAAAACCAGTTAGGCACCTTAGGCATTTGTGAAAACTTATCTATGATATGGTGGATATTGTCCAGCTGAACTTGAACAGTCTGAGAGAAATCAGACAAATTAAAACAACCCATTCCTGGGGACTGTTCACATCCCATATGTTCTTTTAACAGTAAATAGTCTGTAGTTGTAAGATTTTGGAGCGCTACAATTTGCACTTCTCCTAATTCTTGGTTGAGTTCCAATAGTATAGATCCAGTCAAATTTGTTGTTTTACACAAACACAGGCCAGCTTAGATATCTCCTTCTTCATTCCCATGGCAAGTCCAGGAACCGGTGGGATGAGTTCATCTACACCTGTAGCAGTGTGTGGATCTTTGTTGGGGTTTTTTGATAATCATCTTCTGGTATGAGTCTTCCCGAGAGTGCTGATGTTGGAAGTTCTTTTTCATATCGTATCTTAGTTCATTTTCGGGATAGCTAAATTAGGCTTTGATCCTCTGTATAAACACAAAGAGACCCTTTGCCTACACTTTTATATGCCCTTTATATCATTGTGTAGAACTCATTGGAGGTCACCACACAGGAACTGCTTTTTTTTTTTATCATCAATCTACACTTACATGACGAATATTTTGTTTACTAGGCTCTCCCCTATAGCAGGTCCCCCTATATACCTCTTTACAGTCACTGTCCATCAGCGTAGCAAAATGTTGTAGAATCACTACTTGTCTTCTCTGTGTTGTACAGCCCTCCCCTTTCTCCCACCCACCCATGCATGCTAATCTTAATACGCCCATTTTTCTCCCCTCCCCCTTATCCCTCCCTACCCACCCATCCTCCCCAGTCCCTTTCCCTTTGGTACCTGTTAGTCCATTCTTGAGTTCTGTGATTCTGCTGCTATTTTGTTCCTTCAGTTTTTCCTTTGATCTTATACTCCACAGATGAATGAAATCATTTGGTATTTCTCTTTCTCCGCTTGGCTTGTTTCACTGAGCATAATACCCTCCAGGACCATTCTTGTTGCTGCAAATGGTGGGATTTGCCCTCTTCTTACGGCTGAGTAGTATTCCATTGTGTGTATGTACCACATCTTCTTTATCCATTCATCTATCAATGGACATTTAAGTTGCTTCCAATTCTTGGCTATTGAAAATAGTTCTGCGATAAACATAGGGGTGCATCTGTCTTTCTCAAACTTGATTGCTGCGTTCTTAGGGTAAATTCCTAGGAGTGGATTTCGTGGGTCAAATGGTAAGTCTGTTTTGAGCATTTTGATGTAACTCCATACTGCTTTCCACAATGGTTGAACTAATTTTCATTCCCACCAGCAGTGTAGGAGGGTTCCCCTTTCTCCACAGCCTCACCAACATTTGTTGTTGCTTGTCTTTTCAATGGCAGCCATTCTTACTGGTGTGAGATGATACCTCATTATAGTTTAAATTTGCATTTCTCTGATAAATAGCGATATGGAGCATCTTTTCATGTGTCTGTTGGCCATCTGTATTTCTTTTTTAGAGAACTATCTGTTAAGTTCCTCTGCCCATTTTTTAATTGGGTTATTTGTTTTTTGTATGTTGAGGCGTGTGAGCTCTTTATATATTCTGGATGTCAAGCCTTTATTGGATGTGTCATTTTCAAATATATTTTCCCATACTGTAGGGTTCCTTTTTGTTCTATTGATGGTGTCTTTTGCTGTACAGAAGCTTTTCAGCTTAGTATAGTCACACTTGTTCATTTTTGCTGTTGTTTTCCATGCCCGGGGAGATATGTTCAAGAGGTCACTCATGTTTATGTCTAAGAGGTTTTTCCTATGTTTTTTTCTCAGAGTTTAATGGTTTCATGACTTACAGTCAGGTCTTTGATCCATTTTGAGTTTACTTTTGTATATGGGGTTAGACAATGGTCCAGTTTCATTCTCCTACATGTAGCTGTCAAGTTTGCCAGCACCATCTGTTGAAGAGACTGTCATTTCACCATTGTTTTTCCATGGCTCCTTTATCAAATATTAATTGACCATATATGTCTGGGTTAATGTCTGGATTCTCTAGTCTGTTCCATTGGTCTGTGGCTCTGTTCTTGTGCCAGTACCAAATTGTCTTGATTAAAATGGCTTTATAATAGAGCTTGAAGTTGGGGAGTGAGATCCCCCCTACTTTATTCTTCTTTCTCAGGATTACTTTGGCTATTCGGGGTCTTTGCTGGTTCCATATGAATTTTTGAATTATTTGTTCCAGTTCATTGAAGAATGTTGCTGGTAGTTTCATAGGGATTGCATCAAATCTGTATATTGCTTTGGGCAGGATGGCCATTTTGACGATATTAATTCTTCCTAGGCACGAGCATGGGATGAGTTTCCATCTGTTAGTGTCCCCTTTAATTTCTCTTAAGAGTGACTTGTAGTTTTCAGAGTATAAGTCTTTCACTTCTTCGGTTAGGTTTATTCCTAGGTATTTTATTTTTTTGATGCAATTGTGAATGGAGTTGTTTTCCTGATTTCTCTTTCTGTTGGTTCATTGTTAGTGTATAGGAAAGCCACAGATTTCTGTGTGTTGATTTTGTATCCTGCAACTTTGCTGTATTCCGATATCAGTTCTAGTAGTTTTGGGGTGGAGTCTTTAGGGTTTTTTTATGTACAGTATCATGTCATCTGCAAATAATGACAGTTTAACTTTTTCTTTACCAGTCTGGATTCCTTGTATTTCTTTGTTTTCTGATTGCCATGGCTAGGACCTCCAGTACTATGTGAAATAACAGTGGGGAGAGTGGGCATCCCTGTCTAGTTCCCGATCTCAGAGGAAAAGCTTTCAGTGCTGTGCCATCCTGTGTCCTGTGTCTTCTGGTCTCTCTTTTAGGATTAGTTGTATTTGTTGTATTTTCCAAACTATGTGTTTTTGGGAGGAGATTCCCACTGTCCTACTCATGCTGCCATGTTGGCTCTGCCCAAAACTATTATTATCTTTGAGGATTTTAATTAATATGTTCTTTCTAAATGGCTCCAAACTATTTCTGAATGATCATCAAAATTACAGAATCACACATGCTGGTTTTAAACTATGCTGTCTACCAATTACTGTACCTACACACACACACACACACACACACACACACACACACACACACACACACACACACACATTGGTATCCAATAATATCAGAATTTGTAGTATGCAAAATAAAACAAAGATTAAATAGGGCTGTATAGCCAGTTCTGATATACATTGTCCACTGGTATTGAAGGGGAAGTAAAATTATTTGGTTTGCAAGTGAGATTTTTTTTATCAAATACTGCAAAACTTACCATAATGTTTCTATCATTGGTTTACAGATAAGTATGACAAAAGAGAGGTAGGAAGACTGTGCAGTACCGAGCTGACATTACACCACTGTGTTCAAGCACAGAACTAGCTTTTGTTTAATTCTGAATTTAAGTTAATGGCATGTGAGATTTCTCATTTATCCAAGTATTCCATGACCTTCTGTATTTCTTTATCACTATAAATATTAGCATTTGATCCTAGGTGATTGCATCTTTTAAGAGGAATGTTTTAGTAATTAAAGAATAGGCTGCAATTAATTTATTGAAATTCTCTACCTGGTTTATCAGTCAGAAAGACACATATTATCTTGGATAAGAACACTAAATTAACTTCTAACTGATATGCACTACAATATTATACACAATATCTTTTACTGCATTTTTTGCTATATTTTTTCATACGGCATTTGGCTGATCTTAAAAAGTGATTTTATTTTGTAACAACTGGAAATAATAAAGGGCCATTTTTTACCCACACAGATATTGTGTTGTTTTTTTCCCAAACTATCTACTTCTTTTTAAGGATGTATAGTGATATTAATGTTATTAAAATAAACTTCAGCTTGAGATTCTGTTAGCTTAAAGGGAAAAAAATGATCTTTAAGTAAAGCTAAGTAATTTCAATCCCAAACAGCCAGATTTCCAAATTTCATAGTGATGACATAGGTTGATAGTCCATCTTCTTATTTTCATACTTTATAAGAGATTTTAAAATGTAGATAATATTAATAAATCTTAGCCTGAGCTTAAATTTGTATTACTATTATTATTGGGCATGAGAAAGGGGGAATGGCAGATTCCAATTATTTTTCCTTTTAATCTGATTTTCTGTCTGTGAGTTATTTGAACAAGGAGAAAAAAATAAGCTGTGTAGTTTAGCTGTCAAGGAAGTTGCTCAAATATAATTTTGTGGTTGGGTAACTCAAGAGTAGATTAGTTACAAAACTTATAATTTTTGGCATTTGCTGTTCAAAGTCCTGAATAGGAAGGAAGGATACCTTGTTTCACAGTGTGCATTTAAAACACAATGTGGACAAAACAACAATATGCAGCACATAACTTTATTGGGATTCTAAGCAATTCTGCAGCCCTACTCTGTTTAAACCTGCACAGACTGCAAAGTTCCAGATGTTTTGAGGGAAGGACATTTGCTTTCACCAACATTTTTCTGACCACAGGGGATTAATTCCCAGTTGGCTATGGACAAAGGCAAGAGAGGCTTTGTGTCATTTCCGGTCTCATGCAGCTAACCTCTAGAGATGCTTGGCTTTTTATGTAGTCTGCCTATTGCTTAACCGCCTTACCCATGAGCAGATTTCTTTAGTGCACTCAGACAGTTTGCAGAGCATGGCAATAAAATGCTTAAGTTAACATTATTAAGAGCATGTAAACACTGTTTTGATAGATGTCATGAGTCTACTCAAAGTACAGAATTGGTTGCAGTGGAACAGCTGGCTATTTACTGATTTAAAAAGCAGAAAGGCTGAACGCACTGTTTTTTATCTACTTTTTTCTCCAATAGAATCTCCAGATGTCCGTAGAGTATTGGTTCAGACACTTGCTGGTATAAAAGAAAAGATCTATTGAGAACTCAAACACAAGTTTTGCATCAATAAAGTCTGTAATTTTTAGCTGACTTTGATCCCTAGTCTTTGGTCTAGTTACTTGATGGAACTAATTATTTACAAATACAATCATTTTTCATATGGTTTTTCATCATAAATTAATCTCTATACATTTGGCTCAAAAAGCTCTTCACATTTCATTCTCAGAAGATTGCTTTCATTTATTAGACATTTTTATTTTCATTCTTATTGTTGAGCTGACCTATTCCTTCTGACATTCTATCTTCAGTGGCTTATAAATTTCCCTTTGGATGATTTCATCCTAGAGATGATTATGTTTTGAAAGTTTTAGAAAAATGTATTCATTAATTCTTGAAAATCAGATGCTAAAATCAGTGATGGGTAAATGGAAAGCTTAATTTCCTGAATAGCATGTACACTGGCACAGTCTTCTTTTCTGATTAGGACTGTCTCTCAAAGGCCAGTATTTATACTAGTAGATACTTGGTTTTCTTTCCTTCCCAAATCACCTAACAGAAGGTAGAAAAGTTTGACAGTACTCTGTGCTCTGTTTTCTGAAACTCAAACAATAGCAGCCTAGAAGTTTTACCTGAACATTAGTTCTTTTCATCAGTCTGAAACAGACAAAAAGAAGCAATCCAGGACCCCATCAGGCACTGATTAAAAGGTTACTTCCCTCCACTAAGCTTTTTCTAAATCTTTATTCTTGTCTTTTGTCAGTTATCTACCATAATCTTCAGTTTCTCCTTATGGGTAGTTTTATTGGCTGGTCCTACGAATCCTACTGTGCCCTTTGAGAAACAGATGTTGTTGAGATCAATGAAATACATTATAGTTCAGGATCTATTTTATTTGCCTTTGAGGAACTGTGATCATCAGGAAATAGAAGAAATCATCTTCCCAGCCTCTCACTGATACACCTTTGTGAAAAGTTAGGAGGTCTGAGACTGAGTGATGTCTCTGAATCCACAGCTTATTCCTGGCCAAATGTCCCTTGGTGAACTTATGTAGCTAAAACCACTCGATTCACCAAAACAATAAAATATGCTTTGCCTATGGGCAGGCCCTATTCATCACAGAAGAACAGAGAAACCCAGGATTGTGATGCTTCATAGTGCCAGTTCCTGTGATTTTGTCTGATGTTGCACTTTATGACAAAGATTATTTGTACAGGTATCTCTTGTTAATCTAGATTTTCCTACTTATTACTGATTGGTGAATTATGATTTATTTTTTCTGCATGAAAATATTGCCAAGTTACTAAGGGTTTAGATGAGTTGACATTGTATTAATTTGTAAATGCTTATAATGTTGGAATATCAGATGTATATATACATGGAGAGAGAGTTGGAATCATAAAACACTGGAATGCAAGAAAAGGGAAATATTTTCAGTCTTGTACTATATACCTTATACTGATGATAAGGAGGTCCTGAAAGGTCAAGTATTTTCTTGGATCACAGACCTTGTGAGTGGCAAAGTTGATATTTTAACGTGAAACTTGATATTTTAACCGAATCCTACCCAAAAATCTAGTATTATCTAAGGGTCTTGATGTCAATAATAATAATAATAATAAAGTGACAATCATAATAAAAACAATAACATGGCCACGAATAACAACACCAAAGAAAGTATGCTTATGGGAAAGTAGCTCTGTTTTCTGTTTGCGTTTTTCAGTTCAATTAGTCATTGCAAGAGATTATTTTCATCATAACAGTGACATCAAAGCAAAGTGTTCTTTGGTATGAATGACTAACTGAGATTTGGGGCAAGTTACGGTTCCTTTGCATATAGCTCATCATCTTTAAAAGTAGGAAGTTTGGTTAAATATTTGGTGATATGTCTTTCCAGTTTTGAGCTTTCATGATTTATTAATCTGAATATAATTATTGAAAGTGATCTTCTTTGAAATGTTTACAGCCTTTTAAGAGTAATTTTTATCTTGTATATTTAAGTCAGATGCAAATCTCTAAGGGAACTAAAAATGCTGAGAAGCAAATAATACCTCCTTGAATATAATGTTCAAAGACATAGAACATCATTAGGCATCCTACTAATATGTCTGTAGATAATTTATGCTAATTTGTGAAGGGTTTGGGATATAATAGGGACTGCAAATTTAAGTTTGAGACAAATTTCATGTTTCGAAAAGTATAGTATGGCCACACATATATAACATTGCTGGCAGATCAATACCATAAACATTGAATTCGGCTAAAAATATTCAATCAGGACTCTTACTATCATATATTCTAGTTTACTCTTAATACACACAGTAGGTGTACATCTATTTAAACATCCAAAATATCCACAGAGAAAAATGAAATGCAACCCAATAATTTTTGTTATCTTGTTACCTCATTGGGAATAAACAAACAAATTTTCTTGTTTTCTTAGCATGAGTGAAAAACAAACATTAAAACTAAGAAGCGAAATTTATATTCTCTTCTTTTTCTGTCTACAGGTATAGATAGATATAGATCAATATAGATAGAGATATGCAGAGAAGTCTTTCTAGGTAAAGAATAAAATATAAGGTTTAATTTTTGTTTTTAACATTTTTTCACTTACCTCCCTCTCTATATATAAAGATTTATGGAAAGACCATATACAGTTGTATATATGACTTAGTATATGAAATATACTATAAAACTATATAATTTTATTGTCTTTCACTATTGAGATAGATGAAGTCAATAGATAGTCTAAGTAGTCTGCTTAGAAACAACTTGCAGGATGCAGAAAGTATCCATATCCTAAATTCTTGACTAATTACTGTCAAGATATTTAACCATTCAATCCAAGTTGAGGATATATGTTGAACAACCTGTTAACGTTAGTATACAGGTTGTCCTACATGTGAACTCCATATTATAACAGCATAATATAAAAATCAGTGGAATAGAAAACAATCCAGATAGGTATGTTTGTGTTAACCCTGGAGAAAGAGTCTTTTCCCTCATTTTAGAGCAGGGATAGCTTGCCCAGATATCACAATACTATTATGTTTCAAAAATTCAGAATGAAAAAAGATCAGATCTTTTGAACCTTATTATACAACTTCAAGATAGGTGATAAACTGAAAATAACAGGTCTGAAAAACAAATTAAAGATTAAATGGATAAACAAACAGTCACCCTGATCCTATTGCAGGCCTGATTGGATCTTTTAGAGATGGCTATTGCTGCTGACCTTGTTGATGACCTTGTGAACTGTCTCATCCACATGAATGATGGTGACAGTGCTGTTACTGATAGACACAAACAGAAAAAGTGATAGAAGATAGTTAAAAAAAAAATCTTTGGAGGGGCTCAGTTGACTCTATAACATTTATTAGAAATAAAACCTCTATCAAATAAATACATACAAAAGAGGCCTTATAAAATAAAAGCAGAATTCAGAGTTATGAATCTCCAAAACACCTATCTGCCATCTTATTCTCTTTGAATTTGTATCTGTCTCCCTGAAAGGAAAAGACTTCTGTTGTTTCAGGTCTTTGCTAAATTCAGATCCAGAAAGTCAATGGTGAAAGAATTTTGTAAAAGATGGCAATATAATTTTAAAGGTGTGGTCTATTAAAGCAACCATACTGAAAAATACACACATATTATTTTTTTCTTTCCTAGTAATCTTTATGTTCACACAGTGTATTCTATGATACGTGAGGTAGGGAATCCCTGAAAGTTTTAGACACTCATTTCAGGTCATATAGCTGATAAGATTTACATCTCCCAAACCTCATCTTCTTTTTACCTTTCTGGGCTTCTATTTTTCACTTTGCTTTATTTTTAGTCCAGCTTTAGTAACTAAATTACTTTCCAGTCCCACTTGAAGGGTTGAATGAAAAAATGAGATTCCCTTTGGTGGAGGGGGAGATCACATTTATGCACAACTTGTCCCTGCCCTTTTTAAGTGAAGTGGTAACCATGGATACCATGCAGATATTCTCCTAAAATAATGGGAGAATCCCTTACTTTTTCCCTTCTGTTCCAGTTGCTCAAATACATACTTTGAATTTTGGAAGCCAGAGGTCAAATGTGAGATCAACAGATGTCCACATAGTAAGTGGTTACTACAGGCATAACAATTAAGTCCTGAGCCTGAATTGTCAATTTGTGAAATATGAGTGGTATTATGAGGGAGTATCACCTTGCTAGCATTCCTTTCATTACTTCAGAGAGAGCATTAACATCTGTAGAAACTTAATCAGGACTCATCACTTAGGTTGTTTCTATCTATGAAAGCATGGATTAAAAATGTGTCTTGATTAGTTGGGCTGCTTTAACAGAATATTATAAATTGGGTGGCTTAAACAACAAACATTTATTTCTTACAGTTTTGGAGGCTAGAGATCCAAGTTCTGGGTGCTAGCAAGGTTGGGGTCTGAAGAAGTTCCTCTCCCTGCTTTACAGCCAGCCATCTATCTTCTTGTATCTTCATGGCTGAGAGAGAGAGAGTCAGCAAACTCTATGTGACTTCTTGTAACAGTTCTAATACCATCAGAAGGGTCCACTTCATGACCAAATGCCACCAACTGGGGCTAAAGCTTCAATATACAGATTGAGGAGTTGGGGCAAACATGCTCTGATCAGAATTAAAAAAAAGTGGTTGTTTTACACATAAGCGTAATAGCAATCTTATGTTCTTATTTCAGAGCAAGCAATATCTGTGAAGGGTACAATACCTGAGGTTAAATATCTGAGAAAATTCGTCCTATATGGATGAAGTACATCGCCTTTTGAACCCAGAGTTTGCAGGAAATTTAAGGGGAAGAATTAGTTATTAGTTAACTGAATCTCCCTCTAATTTCAACTGAAGTACTATTTATCCATTAAGACCGATGTTATAGCACATATGATTTGACTTCTAGAATGTATGTGAATGTATAGAAGGAGGAGGCAAATTATTGAACCCCTTTTATATACTAGGTGAAGTAATCAGGACTTTAAATACATTGTCTCATGTCATACGCATGTAATGATCTACTGAGATGCTCTCACGTTCGGCTATAATGAATAACAGCTAGAGAAACAAAAATGACATGAAATAGGGGTTTGTGAATAATCAAATCCAGTGACTTTTCTTTATTGATAAGTCAAATTTAGAGTTGGAGACTGATACGTCTACCATTTTCAGAGTAGAGTACTGGATAGAGGACGCTACCCAGAGAGAGAAAAATGGGTGGGACTCATTTTTGACATTTCAGGTTGCATATAATAAGAGAAAAATATTTTTTAGTCATTTCTTTTTAGCTAAACTTTCAAAGCTTTTAGCTTCATTTTTCATAAAGACAATTATTTCTTCTAATATTCCATTATATAATTAAAAGCTGAGATTACAATAACAAATATGTCTGCTGTGAACATGTTGGGGAACAAATTCATTTGCTATTGTTAAAAGAGACCACTCAACTTGTGAGGGCAGAAGTGTGCCTACATGTTAGTCAGCAGTCTTGAGCTTCCATTTTGTTTCTACTTCTGGCCAGGAAGGGATGGAGAACTGTTATGGAACTTGCTCTTCTGCTATTAAAACTAGAAAGCTGGGTAAACTATGTAAAACAACGGTTTCCAGCATTGGACATAAGGCAGCACAGGACTCTGATCCTTCGAGAAAGAATGCAACAGTGGGAAATGCCGATCTCTCTGGCTGGCTGCAGTCGGGAGAGCCTCACAGGAGGCGCATGCTGAGTTGAGGGACAGAGGTTAGAGCTCAGGCAGGCTGATATGATGGGGATTTTTGGAGCACAGTGTGAGGCCTGAAAGAGCTATGTGGAAAAACAGCTCCCTAAGTTGTGATAATGGGTGTGCTTAAGAATTTGACCTAAAGCTAAACTGCCCATTTATAGGAAAGAATACTACAAAGCTTGTCAAAGAACAACTACAGAGGATGGAGAACTACTGGGAAGTTTCGGGGTACAAAATACTGAAAGTTCACACATTTGAGCTCGTGCAGGTTAGAACAGGATTGTCACTAAACCTGTGAGGCCTTTGGTAGGGACCTGAGAGTGTAGAATTTTTCAACTGGGGGCAATTTTTCCCTAATGAGGCTGTCTACAGACAATTTTGATTGTCATTATTGGAGGGGGGAGTTGCTACTGGCATCCAGTGGGTAAAGGGCAGAGATGCTACTGAATATCCTACAAAACTCAAGAACAGTCTCCTGTAGCAAAGGCTACATCATAGGGAAGGAAAATACACACTAACTAAACAAGCCGCTTTAAATATAGTCACATTTTAAAAATAAACGCCTGAAACCGAGCAGTCACGAACCCTGGGCTTTTCTATTGCTAATTACATTTTACCTTCAGTGAAAATTTTTGCCTATCTTGTATGTATGTGTGTGTGTGTTTGTGTGTGTATATGTGCATGGGGTAGTCATGTTATCACAGCTTTGAATTTTCCATGACTTAATTTTATCATCAATATCACCTGGTAATGTCTCATTTCTTATGCTTCAAACTTATCAGCCATAGAGCTGTGTTTAAAGCAGAGGATATTTGTCAGAGATAGATAATATTAGAGACCAATGTATCACTGTCGATAATGCTGAATGTCCACACAAACTACAAAATTAAATACCTTGGAATAACATTACAAAGTGCTATGTTTGCATAGGCATCAACTGAACTTAGAAAGAGGCGTCCTAGAGGGGGTTCATTTGCATGTCATTTACATTGCCGCTCTTTGTCAATTAGTTCAAACATCAGCCGGCTCAGTAGACACATTTGAGGCCAACCTAAAGGAAAATATGTCAATTTATTTTAATTTCCATAACAGGAGGCACACATACAGTACTGGGTAGAAAGGGAAAAGTAATCCAAAGATAAGTAGTATCACATATATGCATATGTATGTATTACATATATGTATAAATATAATTATATCTGTAGATGGATGGAGATATATGTATATGTTATGAATACATATATACATATTTATGTGTATGTGTGTGTGTGTATGTTTTCTTTCAAACCTAAACCAAGCCTGTTGAGGAGTACAACTAATTTTGATCATAAAGTTGCTTAGTCATACTTCTAAACATTGTCTGAAGACATTTCTGGGTTTATAAGTTTTAAGCAAAGTCCCTTTCAAGATTTGAAAGTGGATCACCAAAATCAATTTACCAAAAATTGGTATGTAAATTTTCAAGTAAATGTTTAGCAACCATACACCTCTTTATTTTATAATTAGATTGTTATTCATATTTTGTAGGGAGATTTCTTCTATATGCACCATAAACTAGTGTAAAAGTTTGAGTTCAGTTTTAGAAACTGGTATTGTATTCAATATTTAGAATAGGAAACCAAGATTTATCACTTGAAAATGAATTCTAAATTTCTTAAAATAAAAACAGTTTTACATTCCTAATAGAAATAATACACAGCTTTCAAAGCCCAGATGCAGTCTGAATACTGGGCTTGGATTTTGTTTCCCTACAAACATTTTAACTACAGACTCAACCTTGGTATTTACATTTTATACATTCCTGGTGGGTTTGTATTTCCTATTAAAGCCTTGGAAATTTGTATATATATTGAAACTGATTATGACACTCACGAACCCAGACCATCTTTGTTATTGCTACACAAGAAAAAATACAATATTATATATTCCATATCCATTATTATTGTTTTACTTTATGTCAGTGGTGTCAAACCAGGATTTTTTCCTTTTCTTACTCCCTCTACCTTTATGTCACCTTCTATTTAGCCACCTTAAGTTTTTATGGATGTCTGCAGGGCTAAGAGCCAAGTTCGCAGTGCTTGCCCGTTCTTCCCGTTGCCTTGTCCAAGGGAATCTTGACTTACTGTTACCTGAACATAAAATTACAATTGGGAGACATCAACTCATCTGTTAGCATGGGAGCTGCTCAAAGTCAAAGAGCATAACTTATCTTTGTGTGACTATAAGATAGGATACTGCTTGCAACATATACAATACTTAATATTCATAATAATTAGTGAATTAATAAGTGAATGACTGACTAAGCCTAGTGTACTCCTTTTGTAAATGTGAGAAATATTTACAAGATAATTAGTTTCCCTAAATTTGTGGCTAGTGATAAAATATTTACAATAAAAGCCAAACTCTTTAAATTACTTTTTTTCTTTAAAAATTTACTTTTAGAAATGTGTGATATAACAGTATAATGATGAATATTTGGTATATAGTAATATTTCACAAATTAAAAATTTCAAAATTCATGAAATATCTAAGCTTATGAAACATGAAAAAGA
The DNA here is from genome assembly GCF_040802235.1 of Manis javanica. NCBI lineage: Eukaryota > Metazoa > Chordata > Mammalia > Pholidota > Manidae > Manis > Manis javanica. The sequence continues at coordinate 60,433,435 of NC_133159.1, forward strand.
AAGAAATATTTTTAAAACCCTTTCAGTTGTTCTCCTTAATTGCATTCTCTGCCTCCCCTCAAAAGACAGGTACTCTCCTAAGATTGTGTTCATCATTTCCTTGTTTTTTCCTCTAACATTTTCACAAAATATTTCTAAATAATACTTAAAAATTCAGCCTGATTTTGAAATGCATACAAATGGAATGTTACTTAATAGTATATTTTTGAGATGCATTCATATTGATTTATGGAGTTATTTTCATTGCTCTATACTATGCCATCATAAGAATATATCCTATTTATTTATCCATTCCTTTGATAGACATCTTAGTTATTTCCAGTTTTTAATTTTATTATAAGCAATAATGCTACAAACATTCATGTCCATATTTCTGGGAACATAGTGAAATAATTTCCCCAGATATGTTATTATAAATGGAATTGCTAGATCATAGAGTACACTTCTATTTAACTTATTAGCTAATGTCAAACATTTTCTTTAGTAAGACTATAAATTTACATATTGTTGGGCAGTATATGAGAGTCCTCAGGGCTTTATATCTTTGAAAACATTTAATATTGTCAAACTCCATGTATTTTGTTTCCTAGATGGGAGTTATGATCCAATATTTCACACTTCAATTTGCCTTTCTCTAATTATTGAGGTAAGGGGCATTTTCTTTGTTTATGGAATATTAATAGCTTTTTCTTCTGTGAAATACTTGTTAGATGGTTTGCCAAGTTTTCTAGTAATAAATGATGCAGTTGCAATTTTTTAGACTGTGGAAGTAACTTCTTGCATTCAAATTCTTTCTATGTCACTATCTGTGGGACCAAAGTGCATTTTAAAAATCTCCCTGATTACCGTATTACCTCTGAAATAGGGACTGCTAACATATAGGGCTGCTGTACTTAAATAAGTTAATCTTCTTAGAAAAGTATTCATACATAATCTCTGCAAGTGTTAGCTGTTATTATTAGTTTTTCATATCATTTTGCCCCTCTTGGTTAATGTACTTTGTAGTAACGTTACTAGGAGCATAGAAATTAATTGCAGTAAACTTTTTTTTATTTCTAAAATTTCTAATTTGTTGTTGGACAAGTTTGATAGCCTCTCATTGTATCAATACTTATATTTCTTTAAAAATACCATATTAAATTTGGCTTCCTTTAAATTTAATAATTTAATATGTTTGGGCCCAAGTTATATATTTTGGGTGTGTTTTATCTGGCTTTTTTTCCATGGTGGTTAGGTTTTCTTCTATTTTGTAATGATTTTTCAATGGTGAGCCCACTTTCTTTGAAACTTTATGGAAAAGTTTTGAGGCCTGAATTGTAAATTAGTTCTTCCAGTGATAATTTTCCTGGGCTTCTTCCAGGTGCTTCATTATTCCCAAAGATCATTTAACTGGAGTCCCCATTTCCAAGTCTGATGTTTGGGTATTTTGAGAAAGGAATGTACAAAGGTAGGGTGACTACAGACTTGTGTTTAGAGTTTAGACACTACAGTGAGACTGATACGAATTCCAAAGTTCTTATTTTGCTAAGAGTTTTCTTATTATTTCAAATCCTTCACTGAGTTTTCCCCTTTGGAAATATCAGATGTGAGGATTGGGACGATGAAGTAGGTGAAGCAGCCAGGGATCTCCCACCTGTTTTACTCTCCCACCAGCTTCTATCTAGACTAGCAATTATTGGCTCCAGTTTTTTACTTTCTTCTTATTAAGGGCTTTAGTTTCTTCTTTATGACTTCTAAGGAATTCTCTAAATTTCTAGCTATACCAACCACGTCTTAAATATGTATTTTCATTTTTTTTCCAGCATTAGTAAGTATACTGTATCCGAGGTAATTTCTCTGAGCATTTAATCCTGTGTACAAGCACACTCTTTTTTTCTCACTAACTAAATTTTAAATTTCTAAAATTCTGTAGCTGGTAAGTACGAATACATGCTTAGTAGGTTTTCATATATGGTTCTGTTAAAACAGCTTAAGCACATGATTCATACCTGAATTGAATACAAGACAATAAAATCATCAAAAGCAGTCTATATTTTAAGCTATGTAACAGATCAGGCAGTAAGAGAGGAAATAGAAAATATTCAGAGGAAATGATACTGCATATATGTAAATAATTGTTCACATATTTATTTTTACATAGAACAAGATTTTGGGGATGGGGGGAATGGTTGAAAGAAAAACATTTACAGTGAAACTTTCCAAGAGCAAATGATCCTAGATAAATTAGTTTCTCCAGATAAATAATCAATTAGAAAATTTAAGTCAAGAAAGCTGAAAACAGTAAGCCTGGTATGTCTGATTTTTCTGAAATTATAAGTGGATAGCCCTTTGTGTTCAAAATGAAACATGAAGATCTAATATATGCCATTATGGATATTTGAGCCACATAGAAGTGAAAATTTAATAAGTAAGTTTCACACAAGAATAATATGAGTTTAGATATTTCTGATGTTCAATTTCCCTTTATATGTCCAATTAACCTTTATTTACTGAAAAGCCATGGCATTCTAATTTGATTGGCAGCACCAGAGCTGGCGCCAGTAAGGGGAGTTCAGATACTCTGCTGGAAAATCATGGTTTATTAATACATCATTAAGCATTTTAAATGGATTCCAATGGTGTATGTCTAAGGAAGGAAATAATTCACCATTTGTTAGTTACTGACAGAGTATGGAATTGAAATTTACATTATAAGCCTTACATTAAAATCCTAATGTGCCAGCAATTGAATTACACATCACAAAATGATAGTGTATGTCATCTGCTTTTTCACCAGGGAGAACGATAAATGTTAATGATTATATACTTTTATCGAGACAAAAACATATTATCATATAGTAATATGACCTAGAAAAGTAGGACTGCAAATCAAATAAAAAATAGATTTATTTGCAATAGGCTTGAGATGGGCATTTAGTCCATTTATGATATAAACCTAAATGAAATCTTGCACAGTTGACATACTCTGAATTGTACTTTGCTTTCAAATGAGTACACAGTCAGTAAAGATATCTGTAATTTTAAAACTGTGTTATATTTTACTCTGGTAACATTCTAAATAATTTATAGGAAAAGGAATAATTCTCGAGTGTAGAAAATATTCACATCTTTATTTTTATTTCTAGTATCAGTCTAAACCAGGGCTGTATTTGTTAAAGACTTTGTTATTTATTCTTGAATCTATGGCTAACCTAAAAAAATAATTTTTCCATGTTTCTAGCTAAATCATGCCTACAAATAAAATATAAAAATGATTTCCTGGAGATATGTGACATTCCCTATTCTTGTAGACTATTAAAATATTTTTCACCAAATTTGGATTCTTGAATATGAGTAGATATGTTTTGCTTTTTTACAATATTAGAGATACATAAATAATAAAACTTTCATAAAACTACTCTAAATTTTTTCTTTTGGTATAAACTGAACTATCAACTTTTATTTTTGTGCATAGATATTTTGAACATATTTGACTGATGCACCAAGCCAAGAAAACACAATAAGAAAGGTAACTTGATTATGTTGACAAAACTGCTTGATTGAAATAAAAATTTCTCAAATTTTATACCATGATTTTGAGGAGATTGTTCTCTGAAAAATTCCAAGGCGCAACTTGGTAGCAGGAAATTTGGGATCATATATAAGGAAGTAGTGTAAATTGCTTCTCAAGCTCATATCAACACAAATCTCTTCTAGTGAAAGCATAAATTCTATGAGCTAACACATGACACATTTTAACCTTTCATGGCTATCCAATTTCCCCTAACTCAAACAAGAATGTGGTCACTAAGGAAAAAACCATTTCTAAAAGAAATTTCAATGTTTTAATGTACAATGTGTGCATGGCATGAGGTGGCTGGGGATGGGAGGCATCAAAGACAAGATGCTTTTTTGAAGCGGAGATAATGACGTGGTACCCCAACAACTGGCATAGATGAGGGTAGAGGCATGGAACATATTTTGTCATCTGTTGCAATGTTTTAAAACATAGCTCCTAGTGGAGACATACCATGAAAAGCTACGTTCCAAATGAAATTTTCCATCTCTTCTTTTTGTTTCCCTTTTATGTACTAAGACTCTAACTTCAGATCATCAAATTCATCAATTTTATAAAAATTTGAAAACACCATGTTATACCCCCACACACTATATATAAATATACTAGTAACATTCAGTAAATTCGATTTCAGTGGACTCTGGTGATGTATAATGAAAAGTAATGAAGGCTATTTCTGAAATTGTATGAAATCATGTATTCATGTAAACTTCCTGCCACAATTACAGTTTATGAAAAAATATATATATACACATTTTGTTAAGTGAAAATGTATAGAAGAAAAATGATTATCATTGATTACATGGTTTAGGTGAGAGTAAGATAGGAAGTCAGAAAGAAAAATGATCAAGGAGAGGGCAGCCAAGAGCAAGAAATAAGCTGTGTTTTCAAAATGAAAGTAAGGGAAAGTGAAACCAAAGGCAGATAGAGATGATACTGAAAACTAGAGTGGGGTAAGGAAAACTAGAACCATAAACTTACAGCCAATCTTACATACTCCACTTCTCTTAGAAGTTATAGGCAGGGGAGCAGATGACCAAAATAAAAACTGATGGAAATAGAAATAACTGATATAATTCTAAGAGATTCTTTTATACACTTTAATTTTATATGAGCACTAGTAGCTGGAGGTCTATTTTAGATATTTTCTCTTCAGAACTTTTTTAGTATCAGTAATCAGCAATAAGCCCAAATTCTCTCCTTGCCCTTCCTTCATCTTCAATGGTATGTTTTTGATTTGGGAGGAGGCAGAATTGAACCTATTTTCTCATGAAATTTTTAATCTCAGAATATTAACCAATCACCCTGACACCTTCTTTAGTTTCTTTTCTGTGTTTGGAATGGTATTAAGGAACAAAAAGAAAAAGAATAAAACAGAAAGTAAAATTAGGAGAACCAAAATACATTTGTTTTTATAATTTTAACAAGATTCCACAAAAATACTTGCTGTGTGTATCTAAAGATGCATGCTCAGGCGGGAGCCAAGATGGCGGCGTGAGTAGAGCAGTGGAAATCTCCTCCCAAAAACACATAGAGCTATGAAAATATAACAAAGAAAAATCTTCCTAAAATAGAGACCACAGGACACAGGACAACATCCAGACCACATCCACACCTGCAAGAACCCAGCGCCTTGTGAAGGGGGTAAGATACAAGCCCCAGCCCGGCGGGACCCGAGCGCCCCTCCCCCCGGCTCCCGGCGGGTGGAGAGAAACCGGAGCAGTTTTTTTTTTTGGCGAGCGCTTTTTGGAAGCCTTAGAGGGACGGGCCCCCGTTGCTGGGGAGGCAGGGTGGCGGGACCGGTGAGGAGGTGCCTGGGAACGGCGCCGGAGGACAAAGAATATCCCGCGTTTCTCCCTGCGAGACCTGGGGGCGGGTGCCTGAGACCGGTGCCTGAGGACGGAGGAGGTCGCGCGTTTTTCCCCTTTTTTTTTTTTCTCTTTTTGGCAAGCGCTTTTTGGAAGCCTTGAAGGGATGGGGACCCCAGTGCTAGGGAGGCACGGTGGCGGGACTGGTGAGCGGGTGGCTGGGACCGGCGCCTGAGGACAAAGAATATCCCCCATTTTTCCCTGCGGGACCGGTGGGCGGGTGCCTGAGACCGGCACTTGAGGACAGAGGAAATCGCGCGTTTTTCCCCTTTTTTTTTCTCTTTTCTGCAAGTGCTTTTTGGAAGCCTAAAAGGGACAGGGACCCCGGTGCTAGGGAGGCAGGGCGGCGGGACTGGTGAGCGGGTGCCTGGGACCGGCACCTGAGGACAAAGAGTATCCCGCATTTTTCCCTGTGGGACCGGTGGGTGGGTGCCTGAGACCAGCACCTGAGGACGGAAGAAATCGCGCGTTTTTCCCCTTTTTTTTCTCTCTTTTTGCCAAGTGCTTTTTGGAAGCCTTGAAGGGACAGGGACCCCGGTGCTAGGGAGGCAGGGCGGCGGGACTGGTGAGCGGGTGCGTGGGACCAGTGCCTGAGGACCAAGAATATTGAGCGTTCCTTCCCTGCGGGACCGGTGGGTGGGTGCTTTTTGGAAGCCTTGAAAGGACAGGGACCCTGGTGCTAGGGAGACAGGGCAGCAGGACCAGTGCGCGGGTGCCTGGGACCGGCACCTGAGGAAAAAAAAAAAAAATCGCGTGTTTTTTCTTTTTTTTTTTCCTTTCTGTTCCCTCTCTCATTGTTGCTGTTGTTGTTTTGGTTTGGAGAGTGCTTTTTGGAAATCTTAAAGGGGCAGGACAGGTCACTTAGACCAGAAGCAGGGAATCTGGGGATCTCTGGGCACTCTAACCCCCTGGGCAGCAGGGAGCACAGAGGCCCCTTACGGAGATAAATAGTCTCCTGGCTGCTCCCCCTCCAACGGGGCTCCACCATTTTGGAGGAACAGCCCCAGCCAGGCCAAGCCCACAGCAACAGTGGAGATAAACCCCAAAGCAACTGGGCAGGAAGCAGAAGCCCTGTCTGCGCACAGCTGCCCAGCACAAGCCACTAGAGGTCGCTATTCTCCCAGGAAAAGGCTACAAACCAACAAGAAGGGAAGCTCTTCCAGCGGTCACTTGTACCAGCTCTGCAGACTATCTCTATCACCATGAAAAGGCAAAACTACAGGCAGACAAAGATCACAGAGACAACACCTGAGAAGGAGACAGACCTAACTAGTCCTCCTGAAAAAGAATTCAAAATAAAAATCATGAACATGCTGACAGAGATGCAGAAAAAAATGCAAGAGCAATGGGATGAGATGCAGAGAAAAATGCAAGAGCAGTGGGATGAGATGCAGAGAAAAATGCAAGAGCAGTGGGATGAAGTCCGGAAGGAGATCACAGATGTCAGGAAAGAGATCACAGAAGTGAAACAATCCCTGGAAGGATTTATAAGCAGAATGAATAAGATGCAAGAGGCCATTGAAGGAATAGAAGCCAGAGAACAGGAACGTATAGAAGCTGACATAGAGAGAGATAAAAGGATCTCCAGGAATGAAACAACACTAAGAGAAATATGTGACCAATACAAAAGGAAAAACATTCGTATTATAGGGATACCAGAAGAGGAAGAAAGAGGAAAAGGGATAGAAAGTGTCTTTGAAGAAATAATTGCTGAAAACTTCCCCAAACTGGGGGAGGAAATAATCGAACAGACCATGGAATTATACAGAACCCCCAACAGAAAGGATCCAAGGAGGACAACACCAAGACACATAATAATTAAAATGGCAAGGATCAAGGACAAGGAAAGAGTTTTAAAGGCAGCTAGAGAGAAAAAGGTCACCTATAAAGGAAAACCAATCAGGCTAACATCAGACTTCTCAACAGAAACCCTACAGGCCAGAAGAGAATGGCATGATATACTTAATGCAATGAAACAGAAGGGCCTTGAACCAAGGATACTGTATCCAGCACGACTATCATTTAAATATGATGGTGGGATCAAACAATTCCCAGACAAGCAAAAGCTGAGGGAATTTGCTTCCCACAAACCACCTCTACAGGGCATCCTACAGGGACTGCTCTAGATGGGAGCACCCCTAAAAAGAGCACAGAACAAAACACACAACATATGAAGAATGGAGGAGGAGGAATAAGAAGGGAGAGAAGAAAAGACTCTCCAGACAGTGTATATAACAGCTCAATAAGCGAGCTAAGTTAGGCAGTAAGATACTAAAGAAGCTAACCTTGAACCTTTGGTAACCACGAATCTAAAGCCTGCAATGGCAATAAGTACATATCTTTCAATAGTCACCCTAAATGTAAATGGACTTAATGCACCAATCAAAAGACATAGAGTAATAGAATGGATAAAAAAGCAAGACCCATCTATATGCTGCTTACAAGAAACTCACCTTAAACCCAAAGATAAGCATAGACTAAAAGTCAAGGGATGGAAAAACATATTTCAGGCAAACAACAGTGAGAAGAAAGCAGGGGTTGCAGTACTAATATCAGACAAAATAGACTTCAAAACAAAGAAAGTAACAAGAGATAAAGAAGGCCACTACATAATGATAAAGGGCTTAGTCCAACAAGAGGATATAACCATTCTAAATATATATGCACCCAACACAGGAGCACCAGCATATGTGAAGCAAATACTAACAGAACTAAAGAGGGAAATAGACTGCAATGCATTCATTGTAGGAGACTTCAACACACCACTCACCCCAAAGGATAGATCCACCGGGCAGAAAATAAGTAAAGACACACAGGCACTGAACAACACACTAGAACAGATGGACCTAATAGACATCTATAGAACTTTACATCCAAAAGCAACAGGATATACATTCTTCTCAAGTGCACATGGAACATTCTCCAGAATAGACCACATACTAGCTCACAAAAAGAGCCTCAGTAAACTCCACAATATTGAAATTCTACCAACCAATTTTTCAGACCACAAAGGTATGAAAGTAGAAATAAATTCTACAAAGAAAACAAAAAGGCTCACAAACACATGGAGGCTTAACAACATGCTACTAAATAATCAATGGATCAAATAACAAATCAAAATAGAGATCAAGGAATATATAGAAACAAATGACAACAACAACACTAAGCCCCAACTTCTGTGGGATGCAGCGAAAGCAGTCTTAAGAGGAAAGTATATAGCAATCCAGGCACACTTGAAGAAGGAAGAACAATCCCAAATGAATAGTCTAACATCACAATTATTAAAACTGGAAAAAGAAGAACAAATGAGGCCTAAAGTCAGCAGAAGGAGGGACATAATAAAGATCAGAGAAGAAATAAACAAAATTGAGAAGAATAAAACAATAGCAAAAATCAATGAAACCAAGAGCTGGTTCTTTGAGAAAATAAACAAAATAGATAAGCCTGTAGCCCAACTTATTAAGAGAAAAAGAGAGTCAACACAAATCAACATAATCAGAAATGAGAATGGAAAAATCACGACAGACTCCACAGAAATACAAAGAATTATTAAAGACTACTATGAAAACCTATATGCCAACAAGCTGGAAAACCTAGAAGAAATGGACAACTTCCTAGAAAAATACAACCTCCCAAGACTGACCAAGGAAGAAACACAAAAGTTAAACAAACCAATTACAAGCAAAGAAATTGAAACAGTAATCAAAAAACTACCCAAGAACAAAACCCCGGGGCCGGACGGATTTACCTCGGAATTTTATCAGACACACAGAGAAGACATAATACCCACTCTCCTTAAAGTGTTCCACAAAATAGAAGAAGAGGGAATACTCCCAAACTCATTCTATGAAGCCAACATCACCCTAATACCAAAACCAGGCAAAGACCCCACCAAAAAAGAAAATTACAGACCAATATCCCTGATGAACGTAGATGCAAAAATACTCAATAAAATATTAGCAAACAGAATTCAACAGTATATCAAAAGGATCATACACCATGACCAAGTGGGGTTCATCCCAGGGATGCAAGGATGGTACAACATTCGAAAATCCATCAACATCATCCACCACATCAACAAAAAGAAAGACAAAAACCACATGATCATCTCCATAGATGCTGAAAAAGCATTTGACAAAATTCAACATCCATTCATGATAAAAACTCTCAGCAAAATGGGAATAGAGGGCAAGTACCTCAACATAATAAAGGCCATATATGATAAACCCACAGCCAGCATTATACTGAACAGCGAGAAGCTGAAAGCATTTCCACTGAGATCGGGAACCAGACAGGGATGCCCACTCTCCCCACTGTTATTTAACATAGTACTGGAGGTCCTAGCCACGGCAATCAGACAAAACAAAGAAATACAAGGAATCCAGATTGGTAAAGAAGAAGTTAAACTGTCACTATTTGCAGATGATATGATACTGTACATAAAAAACCCTAAAGACTCCACTCCAAAACTACTAGAACTGATATTGGAATACAGCAAAGTTGCAGGATACAAAATCAACACACAGAAATCTGTAGCTTTCCTATACACTAACAACGAATCAATAGAAAGAGAAATCAGGAAAACAATTCCATTCACCATTGCATCAAAAAGAATAAAATACCTAGGAATAAACCTAACCAAGGAAGTGAAAGACTTATACTCTGAAAACTACAAGTCACTCTTAAGAGAAATTAAAGGGGACACTAATAAATGGAAACTCATCCCATGCTCATGGCTAGGAAGAATTAATATCGTCAAAATGGCCATCCTGCCGAAAGCAATATACAAATTTGATGCAATCCCTCTCAAATTACCAGCAACATTCTTCAATGAATTGGAACAAATAATTCAAAAATTCATATGGAAACACCAAAGACCCCGAATAGCCAAAGCAATCCTGAAAAAGAAGAATAAAGTAGGGGGGATCTCACTCCCCAACTTCAAGCTCTACTACAAAGCCATAGTAATCAAGACAATTTGGTACTGGCACAAGAACAGAGCCACAGACCAGTGGAACAGATTAGAGACCCCAGAAATTAACCCAAACATATATGGTCAATTAATATTTGATAAAGGAGCCATGGACATACAATGGCAAAATGACAGTCTCTTCAACAGATGGTGCTGGCAAAACTGGACAGCTACATGTAGGAGAATGAAACTGGACCATTGTCTAACCCCATATACAAAGGTAAACTCAAAATGGATCAAAGACCTGAATGTAAGTCACGAAACCATTAAACTCTTGGAAAAAAACATAGGCAAAAACCTCTTAGACATAAACATGAGTGATCTCTTCTTGAACATATCTCCCCGGGCAAGGAAAACAACAGCAAAAATGAGCAAGTGGGACTACATTAAGCTGAAAAGCTTCTGTACAGCGAAAGACACCATCAATAGAACAAAAAGGAACCCTACAGTATGGGAGAATATATTTGAAAATGACAGATCCGATAAAGGCTTGACGTCCAGAATATATAAAGAGCTCACATGCCTCAACAAACAAAAAACAAATAACCCAATTAAAAAATGGGCAGAGGAACTGAACAGACAGTTCTCCAAAAAAGAAATACAGATGGCCAAGAGACACATGAAAAGATGCTCCACATCGCTAATTATCAGAGAAATGCAAATTAAAACTACAATGAGGTATCACCTCACACCAGTAAGGATAGCTGCCATCCAAAAGACAAACAACAACAAATGTTGGCGAGGCTGTGGAGAAAGGGGAACCCTCCTACACTGCTGGTGGGAATGTAAATTAGTTCAACCATTGTGGAAAGCAGTATGGAGGTGCATCAAAATGCTCAAAACAGACCTACCATTTGACCCAGGAATTCCACTCCTAGGAATTTACCCTAAGAACGCAGCAATCAAGTTTGAGAAAGACAGATGCACTCCTATGTTTATCGCAGCACTATTTACAATAGCCAAGAATTGGAAGCAACCTAAATGTCCATCTGTAGATGAATGGATAAAGAAGATGTGGTACATATACACAATGGAATACTACTCAGCCATAAGAAGTGGAAAAATCCAACCATTTGTAGCAACATGGATGGAGCTGGAGAGTATTATGCTCAGTGAAATAAGCCAAGCGGAGAAAGAGAAATACCAAATGATTTCACTCATCTGAGGAGTATAGGAACAAAGGAAAAACTGAAGGAACAAAACAGCAGCAGAATTACAGAACCCAAAAATGGACTAACAGGTACCAAAGGGAAAGGAACTGGGGAGGATGGGTGGGCAGGGAGGGATAAGGGGGGGGAAGAAGAAGGGGGGTATTAAGATTAGCATGCATGGGGGGGAGGGAGATAGGGGAGGGTGGGCTGCACAACACAGAGAGGACAAGTAGTGACTCTACAACATTTTGCTAAGCTGATGGACAGTAACCGTAATGTGGTTGTTAGGGGGGACCTGATATAGGGGAGAGCATAGTAAACATAGTATTCTTCAGGTAAGTGTAGATTAAAAATTTAAAAAAAAAAAAAGAAAGAAAGAAAGAAAAGGGGGATTACTCCTTAACAGGATAAAACTATTGGTAAATCAAAGATCAACGCATGCTTTAAATATCCTTAATGTTGATCACTTAAAGGGTGTCAGATGATCAGCTATGGAGGTACTCTTTTCTGATAATATTCCTTTCTCTTAATTAAAAAAAAAAAAAAAAGCAGTTACTGTGTGCTGACCTCCAATGAGTTCTGCACAGTGGTATAGAGGGCATGTCAAAGTGTGGGCAAAGGGTCTGTTTGTTTCTACGCAGAAGATCAAGGCCTAGCTTGGATACCCAGAAAATGAACTAAGATACGATATGAGGAGGAGCTTCCGGCATCAGCACTCTCTGGAGGACTCGTGCCGGGGGATGATCATCAAAAAGCCTCCACAGGGATCCGGACGATGCTGCGGTTGTGGCTGCATCCAGCCCACCATCTCCTGGACTTGCCATAAGAAGGAGGAGGGAGATGTCTAGGCTGGCATGTGCATACAGTGAGACAACGAATTTGACTGGATCTGTACTGTTGGAACTCAACCAGGAGTTGGGAGAAGTGCAAGTTGTAGCACCCCAAAATCTCATGACTATAGACTATCTATGGTTAAAAGAACATATGGGATGTGAACAGATCCCAGAAATGGGCTGCTTTAATTTGTCTGATGGTTCAAGTACAGTTGGAAAATATCCATCATATCATAGATAAATTTTCACAAATGCCTAGGGTGCCTAAATGGTTTTCTTGGCTTCACTGGAGATGGCTGGTAATTATAGATTTGCTGTGTTTATGTCACCGTATTCCTATTATGTTAATATGTGTGTGCAAATTAGTTAGTAGTTTAAAACCTATACATACTTAAGGTACTATACAAGAAGATATGTCAAAGAAATAATCAATCCTCCCAAGTTTCCTTCATATGCTACATCTATAGCTTTTCTTCTTCCTTCCTAATTACAAACTTTAAATAGAATTCGTGCCTCATATCGAATTTACCGAGTATCATAATTCCTCCAGGTGGTAAAGATACCTCGAGACAAGTGCTGGGCATAGAAGCCACAGGGCATAAATCTGCAAAGAAGTAAAAATCTAACCTTTGCAAACAATATGGCTTCTCTCTCACTTACCAACTTTACATTTCCCTGTATGGCCCCGGAAGATGACTGGTTAGCCAGAGACGGGTAAGATTCCTCAAGGGAGGAACAACCTAAGACAGGCACAGTCGCAGGGGGGCCATCAGGTGAGAATTTGGGGATCAACAGAGGTGAGGCTCAGAACCTCACCCCCCCTGCTTTGAGAGAAATCTTCTGCATCCGTGGATGTCTTGCTGCCCTTGTCTAGCCTGGATTAATACTTAGTCCATAGGCACACACCTGATCATCTGATCATCTACATTTGCCTTCTTACAGCACTAAACTATGTTTTCTACCTTTATCTTGCATCTACCTACCACTTCAGCATTTTATTAAAAATAAAAATAATAATAATAATAGGAGAAATGTGGGATCAACATATAAATCAAGTACAAAAATCAAATGAATATTCATATTTGACCTGATGGTTTATAGGTCATATTGCATGATCAAAACCGAAAGTTTCTGTGATGACTGCCCTTGTACTGTTCACCATGTAAGAATTTATTCACTCTGTAAGAATTCGTTCACCATGTAAGAACTTGTTCGTTATGCTTCAGAAGATTGGAGACTGACGAGAATTAGGCTTGAGATGGATTAATGATTGTACATTGAGCATTGACCCCCCTATACTGAATTTTATTGTTGTTAACAACCATTTGATCAATAAATATGAGAGATGCCCTCTCAAAAAAAAAAAAAAAAAAAAAAAAAAAAGATGCATGTTCAGTTTTAGACTACTTGTGTTAAAAATCAATCCAATTTTGCTTCCTTGTAAAGCCAATAGGTGACCACCTTGCAAAAACAACAATAAAATAGACATAGTAAGCAATAAGTATTTACATGTGTACTATGTTTTCGGTAAGTTAGTGGTTAAAATGCCATAGATATATGTGACATATGTATCAAAACTTGAAGATTGTTATTTCAGTGATTAAAATAAGTAAAGAGAAGGAAGTTAAGAGAAAACTGAGGACCAACCTTTCCTAAATACCAAAAATATTAAGAACAATAATAAAACAAATCCTAATCAGTTAGAGAAATATATATCATTTGTTTCCCTGGGGAATTAAAGAAAGAAAAAAGAAAAAAGTAAAAAGAAAGAAAGGGGGAAGGAGGAAAGAAGAAAGGAAGGAAGGGAAGAAAGAAGAAAGGAAGAAAGAAAAGAAGACATCAGTGATGTTTTCAAAGCTGCCAAGGAGAGATTAACATAACTCAAAGAGCACACAGGTAGAATGCGGTGGGTAATAGCCCTCTTAAAAAATGAGGTGGATGTTCTTATAGGAAGTCTAGACTTTTCCAGACAGAAGAAGACAATGTAAAGTATCATCTAAAGAGAGATACAAACATACATTTCAAAGACCAAAGACAGCATTTGGATTATAGCAAAAATGGAAAGTAGGAAAGGAAATAAATGATAAGAAGCTACTCTCTCTCAGGCAGGATGAAAAAGTAGATTTGGAAATATGTATGCAGATAAGAGAAGCCTGTAGAAGATCTAAGGCATTAATCATGGAAGACTATAATTACACCAGTGCTGACAAGGCTGAGAAGAAGAGGGTGCCTAGGGAAGGTGGCACAGTTAGAGAAAACTGAATTTATAATGTATAAATAAAATTTATAAAGAAAAACTCTATGTACACTGGTGTTAGATTTTGGAAAAAGGCTGGTAGAAATGATCAATCTGGTTGGTATAAATAGAATCAATAGAAAAATGGAGAAAATAAAAGGTAATTCATAGTGATTAAATACCAACACTGTTTTATGTAGTCTAGTGTAATAAATTTAACCATTCAATAGATTTATTGAGCACCTACTGTGGCTAGAGCACAGAATTTTAGAGACCAATACAAAGATAAATAACATATAGTCCCCAAACTCAAAAATTACAGATCGAATTTGTGGAGTATTTACTGGTGTTTAGCGAGTATGCCAAGTCTTTACTTTACAGTACTCTGTATCTAGCTGGGTTAAAAATAACTTTTTCAGTTGAGTCTTCTGATTCTGGTAAAAGAGCTTCCCAAAGCTTCATTACATTAAAAAATAAATTGTATCAGTTTGATATGGGAACACACACACACACACACACACACACACACACACACACGGCAGCATAGCCACACCAGAAATTGAATCATTTATCTGAATGCCAAAACAAAACAAAAAGCAAAAAACAACAACAACAACAACAACAACAAAAAACAAGCAGGCCCTCTTAGCTGGGTTTTTTCTATGTATATAGTATTTTAGTACAACTTACTTCCATACATTTGCACAAGGAAGATTTTAGCATTGTGTGTGGCTTCTAGCCTCTAGTTAGCTGGCTTTGAATTCTTGTTCCACATTTTCTTAGTCTTGGAGCAAGTTACTTATCCTTTCAACGTCTTAGGATCTTCAACTCTAAAATGGGGTTAATACTTGTCTCACAGATTCCCTCCACCATGGGGATGAAAGAGAAAGTGTATATAAATAATTTAGAGTAGCATCTAGCACACTGTGAGGGCTAAATAACTATTCACTGTCTCCATTCCAAAGGTGGCTGCCTTTTAGCTGTAGAGGTTTTATTTAATATAGCATTCAATTTTAGCAACATGCCAAGATTAAATTGCAGTCTTTAAATCTCAATTGTAAATTTCCAGAATGAACACACCAATAATCATAAAATAACAAAGTATGGTTGTTAAGGATCTATTATTTAATAAGGTTACAAATCCAGGTGGTTTTACAGCTGAGTTCAATCTGTCCTTTAGAAAAGAAACCACAATTCTATGTCTTATTCCAGATAGTCAAGATCATGGAAAAAAGATGCAAACAATCCCAGTTCAGTTTGCAAAGTTAGCTCAATTTTAGTAAAAAACATGATAAAAATACCACACGCATGTGCATGTGAATGCACACATAAACACATTGTCATTCAAAAGACCAAAATCAATGTATATATTTACAGATATTTTCAAAAATTGTTCAAAAGTTTAACAATTTTTTAGAAGCATAATATATTATGATAAAAGCGATGTTTAAAAAATGTGTCAACATGGCTAAGCTAAACTACATTTCCTGAAAAAGTTCAACCCCCTTGGCCTAAAGAATCTATAATGACTTTCCTGATTCGCTAGTCACTTCTGAGACTCCTCAGGACCTACAATTACCACTTCTCTTTGCTTTTAGACCTGTAACTAGACTCAAATCCTACCAGACACCAAAGACTAAAGTACATACACAGTCGTTGTGACCCATGAGAAGGATCCTAAAAACTGGAATGAGAACATAAGGCCAGTGCCATTGAAACTAGAGACATTGAACTCTTTAATTCTGTTAAATTTTCTTTGCCAAGACAAGCAGTCCTTATATTCCCGTCTTAGATTGACTCAAAGCATAGATAATCAAAGCAGAGTTAGTCTGTCCGTGAATGAAGTATAATGACACCCCATGATGTAGATGTCTTGTAAACATTGCTAATTCTCTCAGCACTTAATCCTGCTCCTCTTTTCACTTTTACACCTAAAACTAGCCTCAAGTCCCAGCAGGCCCCACAGGGTGAGGTACAGAGTGTGTCTCACAAGAAGATACACTGTAAACCAGAAGAAGTGCGTGCTTTCTCTGATTTGTGTAGATAGAAACCTGGAGAATATATGTGAAGTTAGATCTTAAGGGTGTGAGATAAAGGAAAAAGGAATATTAAGTTGGACCAGGCTTAATTTATTGATATGGACCCACTAAGCAGAGACTCTGGATTCAGTGTTTTAGGAAGAACTCTGAAAGATTGCTTAGTTGGCAGACTGAAACAGGTACCAATAGGTGGCCTACATAAAATTATGTTGAAATGGCAGAAATTCGTTGATACACTATAAAGAATATATTGAAAGACCTAGGGACATTGGAATCTCAGTGTGTTTTATCATGGAAGACCTGCTCACACTCCCAGGGAAACTCAAAAACACATAATTTTCTCCAAAACCATCAGAAATAAATTGGTGAGGGTATCATTGAACGTCTCTTTGGTGACCCTTCTTGGCTGGTCAGAAATTATATGATTAAAGTGGGATCCCTAAATGCAGTGATAGAATCCTAGGGTTGCAAGGGTCCAAATGGCAAGATAAGGGGATTGTTTTTATAGCAATGGATTTTGGAGGCAAAACAGTAATCAGAATAATCTTGCTTTAGACCACTGACATTGGTTACTTGATCATGGTATCCCTAGAAATTAAATACATGGGAAGCTTACTATATTCTTCATGTGACTGTTCCTTATGGCTTGAGCTCACATTAAGGACAATTGGATTTCAAGGGGAAGAAAAGCCTGAAATCACAAATTCCAGAATCATAATCATTACTATGTGAGCCTATTGCTTAAAATCTCTCATATAGATATATAATATAGACATGTAGAATAGATATGTGTGTATACTGTATGTGAACCTCCTATATATAATTCATATATTTCCATATTATATAATATGAATGCATATTTATATATATATACATTTTATATTTATATGCAATATTGATATAACATAATATTTATACCTTTTCTACCTATATATAAATATCCTATTTATTCTGTTTATCTGAAGAGCACTGGAATACTGACTAATGCAGATTTTGGCAATGAGAGTGATTCCAGAGGAATGTAATTTTTTTTCCCTTGGGTGGGAGGGCTGTCAGAATGCCTAGTCCTTGATTTGTCAAGTGGTTGGTGCCGAGACAGAAACTTTCCTATCTTCTGGCTACAGAGCCCCAGATGACTATATTTTATAATGTAGTTCTTCAGATATCCATTTTTATTCTTTTATTTTCAGTATTTTTTTTTCATTTTTAATTATTTTGACATTTTTTATTAAATATGACTGATATACAATATTGGTTTCAAGTATACAACCCAGTGATTCAACAGTTATCTACATTGTTAAATGCTCACCCCAAGTATAGTTAGTTATTTTCAACATAGGAAGTTGTTATAGAACTATTAATTATATTCCCTATACTGTACTTTCTTTTCCATTACTAATTTATATTATGATTGAGATTTTGTGCTTTTTATCCCCTTCACCTATTTCATACACCCAAACCCATCACTTCTCATGGTAACCACCAGTCACTTCTCAGTGTCTGTGAGTGTACTGCTGTTCTGTTCATTTTGTTTTGTTTTGTTTTTAGATTCCACAAATAGGTGAAATAATATGGTACTTGTCTTTCTCTACCTGACTTGTTTTACTTAACATAATGCCTTCTATGTCCATCCAGGTTGTCTCAAAATGACACAATTTTTATCTTTTTCATGGGTGAATAATATTCCATTGTATATGTGTACCACCTTTTATCTATCCATTTATCTATCAATGGACACTTGAATTGCTTCCATATCGTGGTTAATGTAAATAATATGGCAATAAACATAGAGGTACATATGTCTTTTCTAATCAGAGATTTTTGTTTTCTTTATGTAAATTCCGAGAAATAGAATTACTTGGTCATATGGTATTTCTATTTTTAGTTTTTTGAGGAACCCCCATACTGCTTTAAATAATAGCTGCAAAAATTCACATTTCCATCAGCAGTGTGGGGGGTTCCCTTTTCTCCACATCCTTGGCAGCACCAGTAAACTTTTTGTCTTTTGGATAATGGTCATTCTTTCTGATATGAGGTGATATCTCACTGTGGTTTTGATTTGTATTTCCCTGATGATTAGTGATGTGGACATCTTTTTATATGCCTCTATGTCTTTGTAAAAATGTCTTTTCAGGCCCTCAGTCCATTTCTCAATTGGGCTGTTTGTTTGTTTTTGGTGTTGAGCCACATGATTTCTTTATTTTTTATTTCTATTTATTTATTTATTTATTTATCTATCTATCTATCTATCTATTTATTTATTTATTAAGTTATTAAGTTATTATTGATGTACATGCTTGCGAAGATTTCACATGAAAAAACACTTTGGTTACTATATTCACCCATATTATTGAGTCCTCCACACCATGCCCTATTGCAGCCACTGTCCATAAGTGTAGTAAGATGCCACAGAGTCACTATTTGCCGTCTTTGTGCTACACTGTCTTCCCCATGACCCCCCACACACCATGTGGACTAAACATAATACCTCTAAATCCCCTTATCCTCCCTCCCCATCCGCCCTCCAACACTCCTCCCCTTTGTTAACTGCTAGTCCCTTCTTGGAGTTCCTGAGTCTGCTGCTATTTTGTTCCTTCAGTTTTGATTCATTGTTATACTCCACAAATGAGGGAAATCATTTGGCACTTGTCTTTCTCTTCCTGGCTTATCCATATCTTGGCTATTGTAAATAATGCTGCAATAAACATAGGGGTGCATATGTATTTTTGAATCTGAGAAATTGTATTGTTTGGGTAAATTCTCAGGAGTGGGATTCCCAGGTCAGATGGTATTTCTATTTTTAGTTCTTTGAGGAATCTCCATATTGCTTTCCACAATGGTTGAACTAGCTTACATTCCCACCAGCAGCGTAGGAGGGTTCCCCTTTCTCCACATCCTCACCAGCATTTGTTATTCTTAGTCTTTTCAATGCTGGTCATCCTTCCTGGTGTGAAGTGATACCTCATTGTAGTTTTTTTTTATTTTCCTTATTTTTTTTAAATTTTATATTTGATGAATTACCAGTTTTTAATAAATTACTATGTCAGGTTTCATAGATTAAATTTTTGTAATTTTTTAATGTTGTTTCTTTGGGATAAAATGGTAACTCTCCAAACAACCAGTTTACAAACATACAGAGCAAAACTTCTTCCAAAGGAAGCAGAAGCAAGTGCTTTTACTATTAAACTTTCAGTTCACAGATAGTTTCAAATGTTCTTACTTCACACATTCTAAATAACAAACCCTGTCTGCAGTGCCTCCCAGAATGACTCTCAAATGAGCTCTACATTGTAGTTTTAATTTGCATTTCCCTGATAATTAGTGATGTGGAACATCTTTTCATGTGCCTGGTAGCCATCTGAATTTCTTCTTTGGAGAATTGTCTCTTCAAATCCTCTGACCATTTTTCAATTGGGTTATTTGCTTTTTGGGTGTTGAGGCATGTGAGTTCTTTATACATTTTGGATGTTAACCCCTTGTCAGATATGTCATTTACAAATATATTCTCCTATACTGTAGGATGCCTTTTTGTTCTGATGATGCTCTCCTTTGCCGTACAGAAGCTTTTTTGTTTGATGTAGTCCCATGTATTCATTTATGCTTTTATTTCCCTTGCTTCAGAAGATACATTCAGGAAGAAGTTGCTCATGTTTACATTCATGAGATTTTTGCCAATGTTGTCTTCTAAGAGTTTTATGGATGATTTCTTTATACTTGGAAGTTAGACCTTTATTAGATATATCATTTAGGAATATATTTCCCCATACTGTAGGTTGACTTTGTTTGTTGATGATTTATTTGGCTGTACAGAAGCTTAGTTTCATGTAGTCACACTTGTTTATTTTTGCTTATGTTTGCTTTGCCCAGGGAAACAGCTCCAAAAAATTACTCATGCTCATGTTCAAGAAAATTTTTGCCTATGTTTTCCTGTGTTTTATGACTTCATGTCTTATATTTAGGTTTTTAATCCATTTCAAGGTTACTTTTGTGTTAGGCAGTAGTCCAGTTTAATTCCCTTTCGTATAGCTGTCTGGTTTTCCCAGCACCATTTATTAAAGAGGCTATCTTTTCCCCATTGTATAATTTTGCCTACTTTGTCATACATTAATTGACCATATACATGTGAGTTTATTTCTGGGCTCTTTATTCTGTTCCATTAATATATGGGTCTGTTTTTTAGGTCAGTACCATACTGTTTTTATTACAGTAGCTTCGTAGTATAGCTTGACGTCAGGGAGATTGATACCCCTAGTTTTGTTTTTCTTTCTCAAGATTGCTTTGGCTATTCAGTCTTTTGTGGTTCCACATAAGTTTTAGGATGCTTTGTCCTAGTTCATTGAAAAATGCCATTAGCATTTTGATAGGAATTTTATTGAATCTGTAAATTGCTTTGTGCAGGGTGGCCATTTTGACAATAATATTAATTCTTCCTACCCATGAGCATGGGATAACTTTCTATTGATTTGTACCTTCATTTTCTTTCATTAGTGTTTTATGCTTTTTATAGTACAGGTCTTTACTCTCCTTTATTAGGTTTTGCCCTAGGTATTTTATTATTTCTGATGCAATTGTAAATGGCATTGTTTTCCCAGTTTTTGCTGGTTCATTGTTAATAAACAGGAATGAAATACATGTTTTATACATTGATTTTGTATCCTGAGACTTTGCCAAATCCATTTATTAGTTTTAAGTTTTTTGGTGGAGTCCTTAGACTTTTGTGAATATACTGTCATGCCATCTACAAATAGTGACAGTTTTACTTCTTCCTTACCAATTTGGATGCACTTTATTTCTTTTATTCATCTGATTACAAGTCCAGGACTTCCAGTATTATGTTTTATAAAAGTGGTGACAGTGGGCATCCTTATCTTGCTCCTGATCTGAGAGGAAAAGCTTTCAGTTTTCACCTCTGTGTATGATGTTGGTTGTGGATTTGTCATATATGGCCTTTATTATGTTGAGGTATGTCCCCTCTATCCCCATTTTGTTTAAGAGTTTTTATCATGAATGAATGTTGAATTTTGTCAAATGCTTTTTTAGCATCTATTGACATGATCATATGGTTTTTATCCTTTCTTTTGTTAATGTGACGTATCATATCTATTGATACATGAAAATTGTACCATTCTTGCATCCCTGTAATAATTTTCACTTGGTTGTGATGGAAGATACTTTTTATGTATTTTTGAATTTGGTTTCATAATATTTTGTTGAGAATTTTTGCCTCTGTGTTCACTAGGGATATTAGTCTCTAATTTTCTCTTTTTGTGATGTCTTTGTATGGCTTTTATATTAGTGATTCTGGCCTCCTAAATGAGTTTTGGAATATTCCCTCCTCTCCTATTTTTTGGAATATTTTAAGAAGGATGGGTATTAGCTCTTCTTTAAATGTTTGGTAGAATTCACCTGTGATGCTATCTGGTATGACTTTTGTTTGTTGGGAGTTTTTAATTACCAATTTGATTTCATTACAGGTAGTTGGTCTGTTCACATTTTCTGTTTATTTCTGGGTCAGTGTTGGAAGACAGGTTTCTAGGAATTTATCCATTATTTTCTAGGTTGTCCAACTTACTGGCATATAATTTTTCATAGAATTATCTTATAATTCTTTGAATTTCTTTGGTGTCAGTTCTGACTTCTTTTCTATTTCTGATTTTGTTTAGTTTTGTCTTCTTTTTCTTTTTCTTCCTAAGTCTAGCTGGGGGTTTGTCTATTTTGTTTATCTTCTCAAGAACAAGCTCTTTGTTTCAGTGATTTTTTTCCCCAAAGTTTTCTTATTCTCTATTATATTTATTTCCACTCTGATCTTCGTAAAGTCCTCCCTTTTACCAACTTTGGGCTTTGTTTGTTCTTCTTTTTCTAGTTCCTTTAGTTGTGAGGCTAGATTGTTTATTTGGCATTGTTCTTGTTTCTTGTAGTAGGCCTGTATTGCTATGTACTTCCCTCTTAGAACTGCTTTAGCTGCATCCCACATATTTTGAACTGAATTTTAAGGATGAGTTTTCTGAATTGGTTCTGGGATTTTTGAAAATTCATTATTTAATTTTATTTGATTTAAAGTTAGTAGACTCTATTTATAGTAATAACAATAGCACAGATGGTTCATAGTATGATATTTTGAGAGAGATACACAAACATCACTATTGGATATTCCTAATCAGATACTTATAAGAGACAAGGTTCTGAGTGAACAGTATTTGATACCTTAGAATATTTTTATCTAATTATGAAGTATAATGAGATTGGCTGGTTATTCCTATTATGCTGCACAAAGTGGGGAAAAAAGGCTCGGCTCAAGTGCCACAAGATTTCTATGTGTACCATGAAACCATTCTCTCCTAGAGCCACAGAGCAGCATTTACCCAGTCTTATCTTACCAGTGGCTGAATTATAACAAAATTAATTCTCAACCTTGTAGAATGTGTGCTATTAAAGCTAGGGTGTTGATTGGGAATGAAGGACTCCTGAAAAATTGGATGAGAATGTATGGAAATATTCTGATGGAACTGTGGCCAATGAAACCTAAATTCTGCTGAGTATTCTTTGCTCTTCCAGCCCCATCTGAGATTAACCCTACTTTGCCTGAGGAATTTGTTATGGCCTCTTCAGGATTTGAAAAATATAGGAGTAAAGATTTCCACCACATCCCCATTGAACTTACTTATTGGCTTATACAGAAAACAGATAAATCTTGCATAATGACAGTGGGTTATCATGAGCTTAACCAAGTGGTGATCCCAACTGTAACTGCTATACTAGATATGGGTTCATTGCTTGAGAAAATTAGCATATTCTCTGATATGTGTTATGCAGCTGTTGATCTGCCAAGGGCTTTTTTTTCACCATATTTGCTAATAAAGACTACAGCAAGCACTTTATTTTTAGCTGACAAGAACAGCAATACACCTTCGCTGTCTTATCTCAAGGATAGGACATGTCTCTACCTCATTAATTTTCCAGCTTTAATCGTAACTTAGTTCATACAGATGTTGATCACCTTTCTTTTCCACATGATATCACATTAGTTCATTACATTCATATTTTTATGCTATTATCATGATATTATATTAAAAAGAAGGAGCAACTACTCTAGGCTCCTTGCTATGACATATGCATGTCAGAGAATGGGGAATTAATTTCATAAAATTCAGAGGCCTTTTAATTCAGTGTCATGTCTAGGGATCCAATGGTTTGGGGCAAGTCAAGATATCTCTTCTAAGGTAAAGAATAATTTGCTGTCCCTTCCTACAACTAAAAGAAAGACACAATGCCCAGTAGACCTCTTTAGATTTTGGAGGCAATGTATTCCTCATTTGGGTGTGTTACTCTGACTCAATTACCAAGTGACCCAAAAACCTATTCATTTTGACTGATGCTCTGAACAAAAGCAGGATCTGCAACAGATCCAGGTAGTCGTACAAGCTGCTTTACCACTTGTGCCATATGGTCCAGCATATACAATGGGGCTAAAAGTATCGAAGGCCAATAGAGGCTCTTTTTGGAGACTTTGGCAGCCCTCTATAGTTGAGTCACAGTGCAGAGTCTTATAATTTTGGATCAAAGTCCTGCCATTCTCTATACATAACTACTATTCATTTGAGAAACAGCTTTTGGCTTGCTATTAGGCTTTACTAGAGAGTGAAAGTTTAACTGTTAGCCACTAAGTTACCATGTTATTTTAGCTGCTTATCATTAACTGGGTGCTATCTGACCCATAAAGCCATAATTTGGGTGTGTACAGTGACACTCCATCATCAAATGGAAGTAGAACATACATGATTAGGTCTGAGTAGGTAGTCATAGAAGGATAAATGGAGCAAATTTATATCTTTTCTCTCTGATCATATAATATATAATTTATTAACTTCACATCATAATACATCCAAAGTGATGTTAACTTTACATGATAATGTGTAAGTTAAGAATATCAAGGAGAGTGCACATCATCCAAAGACTTCACATACTCTTCTAGTGAAAAAGATATTGTGTTTTGTTTGTATTCACAATAGTTATATCATATTAGGCAAACCTTTTTACTGTACATGGAGATTAAATATGATTTAAGTAGACATATTTTGTTCTTAAATTGACAAGGATGATGGTTCTGATGTCCAGCTGTTTGGTCAAGCACCAGTCTAGATGTTGTTGTGAAGGTTATTTTTAGATGTGATTAACATTTAAATCAGTATACTTTGAGTAAAGCAGATTGCCCAGTGCTATGTAGGGAGGCCTCATCCAATCAGGTGAAGGTTTCAAAAGCAAAGACTGAGAGCAAAGAAGAAGAAATGCTGCCTAATGATTGAAAAATAGAAACCCTGCCTAAGATTCCAGCTTGGTGGACTTCTCTGAAGATTTCAGGCTCGACACTACATGCGTCCTTGATACTTACCTGAATATTCAGCCTGATGGCTTCTTGTATGGATAGAAGACTTGCCAGACCCCACAGTTTCAATCTTAGTGGCTTAAAACAAGAGCCATTTTATTATCTCTCATTGTTCACTCAGTTGAATGAGAGGAGTCAGATGGGTGGCTTGTCTGTTTTACACAGCATCAGCTAAGGCTAAAGCCCAGAAAGCTTGTGCTTCTTTCATCATTGCATGTAGTTTTAAGAAGAAGGTAGAGGAAGCTAGCAATTGTCATAAGGCCTGAGCTCAGAAGTCTCAGGCTATCATCTCTGCCACATACTCTACTAGTCATGTAATAAGAAAAGACTCAAAGGAAGAAGCCACCTTGTTATGTGTACAGATCTAGGAAAAGGAGTTATGATAGCCATTGCTCAATACTCTCCACCACAAAAGAACAGACATAATAACAAAAGGTGAAATACTGAATTTATTCTATAAAAGACATGCCTGCTATATCTGCTATTATATAATAGTTTTAGGTTAGAGATAATGTAATTAAAATGGGAAACAGTAAATGTGGCAGATTTTATTTTCCAAAGACAGAACAATATCTGTCATTTTACATCCTCTTTTTACAATGTAACCTTGATGTTTCTCTTATTGAGTGATGGGTTTTATGTCCTCTCTCCTTGAATCTGGGAAGGTTTTTATGACTGCCTAAACATCCAGTAGATTCTATGCAATAGAATCTTTCAAGGCAATATTTTAAAAAATACTATGCACTTCTGCTTTGTTTTCTTGCAATTCTCATACTCATAAGCCAGCCAACATTCTGTGTGGAAGCCCAAGCAGTTGCATGAAAATTTTCTGTTTGGTAGAACAGCTGATATTGCAGTCAACAAGAGCATTAGCTGCCAGACATATGATTGAATGAGTCATCCAGGTAAGTCCAGCTTTCAGCTGTTGAGACATCCCTGGCCTTGGAATATTCCCAGACAAGTCTCCAGACATTTTGAAAGGAAGAAACATCATCTGTGTTAAGGTCTTTCTTAATTCATGATATACAGAATCTGTGAAAATAACAAAATGATTGTTGTTCTAATTTTTTAGTTGACACATATTTTCATGCAGCAATAGATAACTGAAACAGTAATTCTTGGAGAAGAAAATTCAAATAAAAGCTCGCATGTTATACAATTGTCTTAACAACAGGTAACATTTATTGAACTGTTATAAATAATTTATATGTTTTATATAACAAACTTTATAGTAACTATATTTGTAGGTACCATTATGATTCCCATTTAGAAGGGAGGTGACTGAAGCATGGCATGGTTAAAAAAAATTCTGCAAAATCATAAATTGAGAGACCTGGAATTTTGACCCAGGTGTTTTACTGCAGAGCAGGAATGCTTGTCTTCTATCTCACTGTTTCTCACCAGAAAACCTAACTGAAAGGGAAGAGATGGTTTCAGAAGCAGGGATGAAAGAGAAAAAGGACGGACCTAGAATATAAATACAATTCACCACATAGAGTCCATGAAAGGAGGAATTGGCTGAATTAAGAAACAGTACAATGAAGTTTACTGCAAACAGTAATAAAACCTAAACTAGAGAACCCAAGGGATTTTACTATGGCTAAGAGGCTATGCTAAGTATCCCTGAGGTGATATCTTAAGTAAGAGGGCTTTTTTTCTGGCTAGATTAAGTCACTGTAAGTAAATCATGGGACTTTCATTCTCTTTTCCAAAGGCAACTAGAAAAGAAAGGCAATACTGACCAATTATATTATTATTCTCAGTATTCAATATATTTTCTTCCTATACATGGTGGATGCACATTAGTAATTATTGTCTATTTTAAGAGTGATTGTGAGAGGCTTAACTCTCCATTAAATATATACCTGTATGTATGTATTTCTGAATGTATGTGGGGGGAGGAAGTTTGGGCACACACACATACCTTAATCCTAAACAGACATCCAAAGTCTAAATGACTGGC
Source organism: Manis javanica (assembly GCF_040802235.1). Lineage (NCBI taxonomy): Eukaryota > Metazoa > Chordata > Mammalia > Pholidota > Manidae > Manis > Manis javanica. The sequence continues at coordinate 60,460,436 of NC_133159.1, forward strand.
TTTTAGTAATGAAAAAGAAGGACCAAGCCTAGACTTTTGGTTTAGAAAATTGGGTACATGGTGCCAATCATTATTTTTAGTTTTGACCATATGAGTTTGAGGTGCTTTTATGATATCATGGTGGAATTATCTAGTAGTAATTGAGAAATACAGGTCTGTAACGGAAATCATGGTTGGACAAATATAGAGCAATGTAGGTAATAAATTCTATTTTGAGCTCAGATAACCCCATTGGATACACTTAAGAAAGCTCTTCTCTCAAGATTTCATATTATACTGAGGCTGTGAGTGAATATATTTATTTGCTTCCTAAACAATTGCTTTTTCTTTGTAGTTGTGTCTATATCTAACTAGAGAGAGAAGAACTGAAAAGTAAAATCAAGTTGATTCCAATCATCGTTTAAATAGTCTTGACTTATGGTTGGAATTTTAGCAAAATGCAGTGTAGAGGGCAAAGGTTAAGAAGAGAATTGGGCAGGTTAATCTTACTATGTTTAGAGACCAATTGCTATAAGGGCTGAGAGGTGCGGAAGTGCACAAAGTAGTAGTAACTTTTCTGTGAATCAAGCAATGGTCAGTGCTCGATGATATTCCAGTCTATTAATATATAGCATATTGATGAAGGACAGCTGGCCATTTCCCCATGCCTGTTCAAAATTCATGTCAAATATCATCTCCTCAAGCCTACACTGACCTCCTAGAGCTATTGAATTTGTCCTTTAGACCAAAAGAGAACTCTATACATATATCTGAAATAGCACTTTCTACAATTCTACTATATTTGTCTATCCATATGTATGTTTATTTAGACAGAGCTATTTGAGGGTAGAGATGATGTCTTTTTTTAACTCCTTAGTGTGTCCAACTTAGAATAGCAGGATCTAGTGTAGGAAATAGTTAACCCAGGGCAGAAAACTAACTTCAAAAACTGGACTAACCAACTTAGAATGAGAAGAAAAGTGAGAGAAAGAGAACCGATGAGAGGAATTCAGGCTGTGTGTGTTTGTGTGTGTGTGTGTGTGTGTCCATAGAACAGGGAAGTTAACAATTTCAGGTTTGTGAAAACTATCAGGGCTTATTTCTGGAAGGGCAAAAAGGGCATTTTATGGGTAATTCAATTGAATTCAGGATTAAAGAATCTTTCTGAATTTGAGAAATGTATAGTACTTCTTTGCCTGGTCATAATGGGACATCACTTCCCCTATGCTCTTCCACGACATGTAACATTTAATTGCCCTTATTGTTTATATCCTTCAATGTTCTATTATGTCTTAAGAGACATGTTTTTAATGGGCCACATGGAAGTGCTGTCTTTTCTTCATCCTGGTCTCCTCAACACTTAACACAATGCCTATACTAGGTGCCCTTAAGACTACCCATGTTGAGCTTTCAAAGAAAGGAGTGAATGAATTAGGCATAATTTGAATCAGTTTTGAATCATTCATGTTTTGAACAGTCCTGCATTGGATAAAAGCATATACTGTAAGAGAAAATTATCTAGAAATTGGCAATTCATAGGGTAGTAAACTTATTACTGTGCTAAAATGTCAATTTCCACAACCACCTGTGCTAGGAAACAGCTGATTTTATATTTTTTTAGTGTTATGAAATCATAGCAACTGTGGCCACATGCATCTGACAAACTAAACAAGTTCTAATGAATGGTCCAACCATCTTAGTCACTTGTCTTAGGCATACACATCAGATCATCCCAACTGAGGCAGAATGAGACTTCAGTTTTGAAAGCACTACATCAAACATGTGTAAGTCACAGGTGAGGCACTGTGCATAAAGACTTTGGAAAAGATATTTCATAGGACAAATATTTATTTCCTGATATTCACAGAAAAAAAACAAATAACAATTGGAGAAGAATTAAACACCCACATGCATACATGTGAATTCACACAGTTTTGAAAAATATGTTATTAAAAATAATTGTTGGGAGCCAAGATGGCAGCATGAGTAGGACAGTGGGAATCTCCTCCCAAAAACATATATATTTTTGAAAATACAACAAATACAACTATCCCTAAAAGAGACCAGAAGACACAGGACAACAGATAGACTACATCCACACCTGCGATAACCCAGCGCCTGGTGAAAGGGGTAAGATACAAGCCTGAGCCCAGTGGGACCCGAGGCCCCTCACACCAGGTCCCACCAGGAGAAGAGGAGTTGGAGCCGGGAGGGAGAGGGAGCCCAGGACTGCTAAACACCCAGCCCTAACCATCTGAACCAGATCACAGACACACAGTGCATGCATGGGGTGCTGGAAAATAGGGAAGCAGGACAGTAAGACTTGTGAGTGGGTCCTGAAGACGGCACCCCTGTGACAAAGAAAAGTGAGTGCTTTTTGAAAGTCTTAAAGGGACAGGGACCTCACAGCTGGACAGAAGCATCCCGGGTCACAGTCCAGCAGCTGGAAATTCCAGGGAACTCCAGGCGTACTAAGCCCCTGGGCAACAGCTCTGAGACACCTCACGGAGGTAAACAGCCAAACAGCTCCCTGTCCATTACCCTGCCGGGGCACCGCAATAGCAGAGCAGCAGCCTGAGGCTGGGCACGCCCACAGAAGGGAGCTTTCTCCATACCAGCCAGGCAAGATACAGAGACCCAACCTACATGCAGTTGCCCATCACAAGCCACTAGTGGTCGCAGTTGTCCCAGTAAAGAAAGGCCAGGAGCCAGATGGAAAGATTCTTGAATACCCCAGCTGATAGACACGTCAATAGCTCACCACTGCACCTATCAACATGAAAAGGCAAAAAAATTTGATCCAGACAAGACTAACCCAGACAGCTTCAACATCTTCTACATCTTCCCCTGAGAAGGAACCTGGGGAGATAGATTTAACCAATCTCCCTGAAAAAGAATTAAAAACAAAAGTCATAACCATGCTGATGGACTTGCAGAGAAATATGCAAGAACTAAGGAAGGAGAATACAGAAATAAAACAAGCTCTGGAAGGACTTCAAAACAGAATGGACGAGATGCAAGAGACCATTAATGGACCAGAAAACAGAGAACAGGAACGCAGAGAAGCTGATGCAGAGAGAGATAAAAGGATCTCCAGGAATGAAAGAATTCTAAGAGAGCTGAGTGACCAATTGAAATGGAACAATATCTGCATTATAGGGGTACCAGAAGAAGAAGAAGAGAGAAAAAGGGATAGAAAGTGTCTTTGAAGAAATAATTGCTGAAAACTTCCCCAAACTAGGGGAGGACATGGCCTCTCAGACCACAGAGGTACACAGAACTCCCATGACAAGGGATCCACGGAGGGCAACACCAAAACACATAATAATTAAAATGGCAAAGATCAAAGACAAGGACAAAGTATTAAAGGCAGCCAGAGAGAAAAAAAAAGGTCACCTACAAAGGAAAACGCATCAGGCTATCATGAGACTTCTCAACAGAAACCCTACAGGCCAGAAGAGAAGGGCATGATATACTTAATGCAATTAAACAGAAGGGCCTCGAACCAAGACTACTGTATCCAGCACGAATATCATTTAAATATGAGGGACGGATTAAACAATTCCCAGACAAGCAAAAGTTGAGGGAATTTGCCTCCCACAAACCACCTCTTCAGGGCATCCTACAGGGACTTCTCTAGATGGGAGCACTCCTAAAAAGAGCACAGAACAAAACACCCAACATAAGAAGAAGGGAGGAGGTGGAGTAAGAAGGGAGAGAAATAAAGAATCATCAGACCATGTTTATAATAGCTCAATAAGCGAGTTAAGTCAGATAGTACGATAGTAAAGAAGCTAACCTTGAACCTTTGGTAACCACAAACTTAAAGCCTGCAAAGACAACAAGTACATACCTTTCAATAATCACCCTAAATGTAAATGGACTGAATGCACCAATCAAAAGACACAGATTAATAGAGTGGATAAAAAAGCAAGACCCATGCATATGCTGCTTACAAGAGACACACCTCAAACCCAAAGGCATGCACAGACTTAAAGTCAAGGGATGGAAAAAGATATTTCATGCAAACAACAGCGAGAAGAAAGCAGGTGTTGCAGTACTAGTATCAGACAAAATAGACTTCAAAATAAAGAAAGCAACAAAAGGTAAAGAAGGACATTACATAATGATAAAGGGCTCAGTCCAACAAGAGGATATAACTATTCTAAATATATATGCACTCAATACAGATGCACAAATATATGTGAAATAATTACTAACAGAATAAAAGGAGGAAATACAATGCAGTGCATTCATTTTGGGAGACTTCAACACACCACTCACTCCAAAGGACAGGTCCACCAAACAGAAAATAAGTAAGGGCACAGACGCACTGAACAACACACTAGAATAGATGGACCTTATAGACATCTACAGAACTCTACATTCAAAAGCAATAGGATGCACATTCTTCTCAAGTGCAGATGGAACATTCTCCAGAATAGACCATATACTAGGCCACAAAAAGAGCCTCAGTAAACTCCAAAATATTGAAATCCTACCAAGCAACTTTTCAGACCACAAAGGCATAAAACTAGAAATAAATTGTACAAAGAAAGCAAAAAGGCTCACAAACACATCGAGGCTTAACAACACGCTCCTAAATAATCAATGGATCAATGACCAAATCAAAATGGAGATCCAGCAATATATGGAAACAAATGACAACAACAACACTAAGCCCCAACTACTGTGGGATACAGCAAAAGCAGTCTTAAGAGGAAAGTATATAGCAATCCAGGCGTATTTAAAGAAGGAAGAACAATCCCAAACGAATGGTCTAATGTCACAATTATCGAAATTGGAAAAAGAAGAACAAATGAGGCCTAAGGTCAGCAGAAGGAGGGACATAATAAAGATCAGAGAAGAAATAAACAAAATTGAAAAGAATAAAACAATAGCAAAAATCAATGAAAGCAGGAGCTGGTTCTTTGAGAACATAAACAAAATAGATAAGCCTCTAGCCGTACTTATTAGGAGGAAAAGAGAGTCAACACACATCAACAGAATCAGAAACTAGAAAGGAAAAATCACAACGGACCCCACAGAAATACAAAGAATAATTAGAGAGTACTATGAAAACCTATATGCTAACAAGCTGGGAAACCTAGGAGAAATGGACAACTTCCTAGAAAAATACAACCTTCCAAGACTGACCCAGAAAGAAACAGAAAATCTAAACAGACCAATTACCAGCAATGAAATTGAAGCAGTAATCAAAAAACTACCAAAGAACAAAACCCCTGCGCTAGATGGATTTACCTCAGAATTTTATCAGACATACACAGAAGACACAATACTCATTCTCCTTAAAGTTTTCCAAAAAATAGAAGAGGAGGAAATACTCCCAAACTCATTCTATGAAGCCAACATCACCCTAGTACCAAAACCAGGCAAAGACACCACCAAAAAAAAAACTACCGACCAATATCCCTGATTAATGTGGATGAAAAATACTCAACAAAATATTAGCACACCAAATTCAAAAATACATCAAAAGGATCATACACCATGACCAAGTGGGATTCATCCCAGGGATGCAAGGATGGTACAACATTCGATAATCCATCAATATCATCCACCACATCAACAAAAAGAAAGACAAAAACCACATGATCATCTCTATAGATGCTGAAAAAGCATTTGACAAAATTCAACATCCATTCATGATAAAAACTCTCAACAAAATGGGTATACAGGGCAAGTACCTCAACATAATAAAGGCCATATATGATTAATACACAGCCAACATCATACTGAACAGCGAGAAGCTGAAAGCTTTTCCTCTGCGATCAGGAACAAGACAGGGATGCCCACTCTACCCACTGTTATTCAACATAGTACTGGAGGTCCTAGCCACGGCAATTAGACAAAACAAAGAAATACAAGGAATCCAGATTGGTAAGGAAGAAGTCAAACTGTCACTATTTGCAGATAACATGATATTGTACACAAAAAACCCTAAAGACTCTACTCTGAAACTACTAGAGCTTATATTGGAATTCAGCAAAGTTGCAGGATACAAAATCAACACACAGAAATCTGTGGCTTTCCAACACACTAACAATAAACTAATAGAAACAGAAATCAGAAAGATAATTCCATTCACAATTGCATCAGAAAGAATAAAATACCTAGGAATAAACTTAACCAAGGAAGTGAAAGACCTATACCCTAAAAACTATAAGACATTCTTAAGAGAAATTAAAGTGGTCACTAACACATGGAAACTCATCCCATGCTCCTGGCTCGGAAGAATTAATATCGTCAAAATGGCCATCCTGCCCAAACCAATATACAGATTCGATGCAATCCCTATCAAATTACCAACACTATTCTTCAGTGAACTGGAACAAATAGTTCAAATATTCACATGGAAACACCAAAGACCCCGAATAGCTAAAGCAATCCTGAGAAGGAAGAATAAAGTGGGGGGGATCTCTCTCTCCAACTTCAAGCTCTACTAAAAGCCAAAGTAATCAAGACAATTTGGTACTGTCACAAGAATAGAGCCACAGACCAATGGAACAGAATAGAGACTCCAAACATTAACCCAAACATATATGGTCAACTAATATTCGATAAAGGGGCCATGGACATACAATGGGGAAATAACAGTCTCATCAACAGATGGTGCTGGCAAATCTGGATGGCTACATATAAGAGAATGAAACTGGATCACTGTCTAACCCCATATGCAAAAGTAAATTCGAAATGGTTCAAAGACCTGAATGTAAGTCATGAAACCATAAAACTCTTAGAAAAAAACATAGGCAAAAATCTCTTAGACATAAACATGAGTGACATCTTCTTGACCATATCTCCCCAGGCAAGGGAAACAAATGCAAAAATGAACAAATGGGACTATATCAAGCTGAAAAGCTTCTGTACAGCAAAGGACACCATAAATAGAACAAAAATGTATCCTACAGTATGGGAGAATATATTCGTAAATGACAGATCTGATAAATGGTTGACATCCAAAATATATAAAGAGCTCACACACCTCCACAAACAAAAAGCAAATAATCCAATTAAAAAATGGGCAGAGGAGCTGAATAGACAGTTCTCTAAAGAAGAAATTCAGATGGCCAACAGACACATGAAAAGATGCTCCACATCGCTTGTCATCAGAGAAATGCAAATTAAAACCACAATGAGATGCCATCTCACACCAGTAAGGATGGCTACCATCCAAAAGACAAACAACAACAAATGTTGGTAAGGTTGTGGAGAAAGGGGAACCCTCCTACACTGCTGGTGGGAATGTAAATTAGTTCAACCATTGTGGAAAGCAGTATGGAGGTTCCTCAAAATGCTCAAATAGAAATACCATTTGACCCAGAAATTCTACTTTTAGGAATTTACCCCAAGAATGCAGCACTCCAGTTTGAGAAAGACAGATGCACCCCTATCTTTATCGCTGTACTATTTACAATAGGCAAGGTATGGAAGCAACCTAAATGTCCATCTGTAGATGAGTGGATAAAGAAGATGTGGTACATTTACACAATGGAATATTACTGACCTATAAGAAAAAAACAGATCCTACCATTTGCAACAACATGGATGGAGCTAGAGGGTATTATGGTCAGTGAAATAAGCCAGGCGAAGACAAGTACCAAATGATTTCATTCATATGTGGAGTCTAAGAACAAAAGAAAATTGAAGGAACAAAACAGCAGCAAAATCACAGAACCCAAGAATGGACTAACAATTAGCAAATGGAAAGGGACTGGGGAGGATGGGTGGGAAGGGAGGGATAAGGATGGGAAAAAAGAAAGGGGGCATTATAATCAACATGTATAGTGTAGGGGGGTGGGCATGGGGAGGGCTTTGCAACACAGAGAAGACAAGTAGTGATTTTACAGCATCATACTATGTTGATGGACAGTGACTGTGAATGGGTATGTGGGGGGGACTTGGTTAAGGAGGGAGCCTAGTAAACATAATGTCCTTCATGTAACCGTAGATTAATGATACCAAAATAAAAGTAATAAAAAAAGTAAAAAAAATAAAATTGTTGTTGATAGGCTTTCAGGAGAGTATATAAATGGTGTGTTTTTTCAGAAGCAATCAGGATAACAATATAATATTTAAGATAATAAGATCAGTTTCAAATAAATTCAAAACTTTCAGCAAATCTCTTTTCTTGTTCTTCATGTGACCTTTACAATTGACAAAACAGAAAATCAATCTGTAAGCCATTTTGATTCAATGGTGTGAGAGTGTTGATTTCTAAAGAAAGTATAGCAAGTGCACTTTTTGATGCCATCAGTGCAGCATTTACATATTTATGTCAATATTTGTTCTCTGTAATCACATGAAAGACATGCCAAGTGGCAACAGTGTTTTTAAATAAATGATTCCATTCCCCAAGATATTCTTTATTATATGTAAAATGCAAATATACTACTAATAATATATTGCCCATATAATTAACATAACATTAATATATAATGTTGGTATATAATATATGTATATATATATGTTTATAAATATAAAATATATCCCATTTAATTATTTCTGCTTTTGGAAAAGCCTTAGCCATGTGACTTTCTGGGCATTTGGAGAACCCAAATATTGTACTCCACAGTGTTTCCTTCTCTAAATTTGCTAAGGACTTAACTATAACATCTTCATCTGACCTGTTCCTCTATTTATCCCTCTTCTTTCTACTCCGTCTGTCCTTCTGAATGGTAATCTGTCTGTCTCTCTCGACTGCTCTGCTTCAGATTGGAGAAGCTCCTGAAAACGGATATGAGGGCAGACCGCAAGTCTAACTTATAACTATGACCTGCATCAAGCAGTGTTTGTTTATAAGTACAAAATGACAACAAAAAGAGTAACAAGAAAGAAATGTATTAGGCTAGGTTTCTTTTCCCCCTTTACTATTTACCTAAAATATTTCACAGATGGGAAACTGGGAGAACCTTTCTCATAAGCAGTCTTAGGAAGTAAGTAAGATGTGATTATAGGAAAGAAAGATCCTACTGTTATAATCTCCAGATGAAACCCTACCTTCACAGCCCCTTTTAAACAGTGAACAAGAGTATAAATTCATTAATCCAGCTATTGATCCCTCACAATCTGGAATAATATAGTTCAATAACATTTATAATTCCCAAGAGCTTCTTTTTACCTACAAGAATTGTAAGTTTCCATTTTGAGCAATAGTTAATTATGTAATATGAGGTACTTAATTTTCTACCAAGGAAATTTTATTTATTAGTTTTTTATTGACAGCAGACATATCATGCATGCTGTGATTTTATGACATTAATAATACCCACATGGATTTTATGAGTTGAGGGAAAATCCTTGTTAAAACTGATGGAAGAGCATCTAGGCAGTATAATATTGAAGGAATGTATGTGTGTGTTTGGGGAAGACAAGGAGAACAAGGTGACAGTTCAGGAAGTAAGAGGAAAGGGGCAGAAAGTGTTGTCAGAATGGGTAGTCCTAGGCACTGTTAATGAGGCCTGGTATGTCTTGGTAAGGATTTGAAATTTGAAATGTAATTGGAAGTCATTAGAAAGATGAAACTGGGAAATTTCATAATCAGAGTAATTAAAGATTAATTTCAGTTTAAATGCCTTCAAAAACACTACTACATACATATATATATATATTGACAGATTGACAGATAAATAGCTAGATATAGGAAGATATAGATATATTTTGCTATATTAAAATATAATTTCTAATATTTTCAGTTCATTTCACATTTGAACATTATGTGAAGCATGAAGAAAATAGTTTGGTATATGAGCTTCAAAGGCAGTGAAAAGTAAATCAGCATCCTTTAAGATGAGTTACTGTTGATCTTGTAAAATCTGCAGCAACCTATTGATATTTAGTCCTAGGGTAACCTTTAAGCTTATCCACAAAAATGTGGCCTTATATAGTTAGGCTAAGATAGTTAAAATTAGTTTTATTTTGATATGCTCATACCTGTAAAAACATCTTCAACTTTTATAAAAACAATACTGTGTATATTCTCCAAGAAACAGAGAATCATACAGGATAAAGGGATTGCCCTGGGTCTTAAAGTTAGCTAGTGGAAAAACTACATGTAAACTCTCATTTTCTTATTCCAGTGGCCAAGAGTCTTATCATTCCACCAGTTTTGCCTCTTGAAATACTATTGTTGTGCATTCCTGTGGTATCCTGCCTGTGGTAGACATGGTGCTCTGGAGACCTGAGCAGTTCTCCATCTATGTCCACTGAAGAAGTTAGTAGAATTATTTTTGTTTGATTTTTAGGGGGAAACATTTTTTTTTTAGTTTTGTTTAAAATTAGCATTATGGTCAATGTTAACTGGGATTTATAAAAAAAAATTATAAGCACACAAATGTAGATTTAATTTAAACCATCAATTTTGTCATAACAAAGTGTTAGTACCTACTCTTTTATTTACCATGGCTTATCTTCTTTCTGCTGTCTTAGTATGCTTCTAGCTTTTGTTTTATTATTCTCTGGGATCCTTATATGTCAATTTAGTTTTTTGACTATCTTACATTCCTGGAAGATTTCTAGAAAAGTTTCCCACTCTTGATGGTTGAAATGAAATGCATGTACTTTGGGGAATTTTTTTCTTAGATCTCCTTTGTCATTCTATACCTGCTCCAATGATGTTTCTACTCATACATGCATGGCTTAAGATTCATCAATAGACACAAGAGGACGCAGATTCAGATTTCCGGATCTCTTCCTCTACAGAACTCTATTCTTCCAGGCAGTCTGTCTCACAGAAGAAATCCACCTCTACTTCCCCAATTTGGAGCCCTGTCTCAGCTCAGCTAGGCAGCCATGCTCTGTGTGGAAACGTAAGCCTGTACTGAAGTTTGGAAAATGTGTCCAGGCAGAAGTCAGAGTACTGTAAGAGCCACATTCAATTATTTTTTCTCTCAATAATTATGGTGATGCCTGACTGTTTTTGAGTTTTTCTTAAAATTATTTACATTAAAATGGTAAGTGCAGTTTCAGTTACTCAGTTATGGGCATAAGCAGACATTCCTGACATGCCTTATTTTATTTATTTGTTTATTACAGTCTGATATTATTCAAACTCCATAGAGGACAGATTTGTCATCATTTTTCTTTACCATATGTCCACTGCCTCAAGATTATCTGGCACACAGGGACTGAGTAAATGTTTGTTGAATGAATGCTTATGAATATAAATGAAGGAAATGGTTGCTATACAAAGTAGTCACTGTAAATGTCATTTATGTATAGCAACAATTTTAGCCCCAAAGAGAAATGCTGGCATCTCATTTCTTTTACTGATCATTATTAATTTTCCAAATAAACTACAATATCATATGCTTAGCTTGAATAGTAGGTATCTGCAAGAAAAAATAAAATTTACATTTGAAATTTTATGGTTTCATAAGAGTAGAGGATATAAACTCAAACAAAGTAACCTCAGGGTAAATCTACATATAATATTTATCTAGAAAATCCAAATAGACTACTTAGTCCAAGAGTCAGTAATGGACTAAGTGAAACTAAATATAGATGCCTTCAGTAATAGATGTGATTCCCTGAGTTTCACAGAATGTTAGTGTTTATTATGTTCCATCCATAGTATTTGATAGCCCAGGCTTCCTGGACATCCCAATCAGCTTCAGGGGTTTGGGTTCAGGTTGCTGTTAGGATTTGGATTAAGTGTATTGGTAAGGGTTAGGGTCAGGGTTGGAGTTAGGGTTAGGGTCAGGCCTAGATTTAGTGCTGTTTATGGCTACAGGAATCAGCTAATGGGGAAGACTATATCCAAAGTAACTTCAATTATATCTTTTACCTAAGATGAAATTTCAATATGAAATTCCCTTAACCTTAACCATGGGAACCTAAATGGATGAACTGAGAAATTTGTCCATTTCATTGAACAAAATATTACTCAATGAATCTCTATGTGAGATTACTATTGGTGAGGTAACCGATTTCCATGCTACTTGGAATTACAACTCATACTTCTTGGTTGGAGTGTCCATAGCCACAGGCCTAGACCTTAAGCTATGGCATTGCTTCATCTGCCTATCAAGTTCAACACTTCGTAAGGTATTGGCTGAGGAGATTTACATTCATTTGCCATTAAAATCTAAGAACTCAGAACTTCCATTTCTGGCTATGATGAAATGGCAGAGACAGAAACTACCCTCCTACCTTAAATACTTATAAAATCAGACAAGACATATGGAACAGCCCTTTTCAGACACTGAATGAGAGGCTGTTCAGACAGCATGATGCCTAAGAGAAAGGAAGGAAATGAATGATTGCCCCCCTTGCTGTCTGATGAGAATTTCCAGGATGCAATGCTGTTAAGGGGAATCCAAACAGAAATCAACAGTACTGCTGAAATGAGGCAACCCAGTTCAAAAATCTGGAAGGATACAGGCTAAGACTTTGGGAGGCAACACACTGTAAAGAAAGAAGCTGCATAAAGAGAGAGCTCTGGAGATATATAGACGTGTCTAAGTCACTGGTTTAGAATTTATTGGTTTGTGTTATAAGGGAAATACCTGAGAATGGAAAAAGATCCACAAGAAAGGAATAGGTGGAGCTTTTTAAGGACCAAAAATACTTCCTGTTTGTACCAGCCAGAAGAGCAAGACTTCTGAGTCCACAGGGAACTGATTAGAGTCCATAGAAGAGGATTGGTTCAGTGGTGGGGCTAGAAGGCCCACTACTAGTGTTGTCCAGCTTAAAAGCAAGCCCCAAAGGAACAAACTAAGTCTGAGGACATAAAACTATGTCTCAGACTAAAGCCAAAATTATTTAAAGAAAATCTAGCACAACCCAATGAAAATTTACAATGTGCTGCATTCAGTTAAACATATTAGCATGTATAGCGATAAGAAAATATAACACATAACCAGGGAAAACACACATATCCAAAAAGAAAATCATAAGTATGAGGAGGAAAGAAATGGAAGATGGAAAAGAGACAAATCAAACTTCAGGAAATGAAAAATATATAGATCTATTTCTGTTTCAGGTTGAGCTTGTTCTCCTTGGCACTTGTCCCTGCCTCATCAAAGAATTGAAAAGCAGAGACACAGTAGTGAAGCAGAGTTAAAGTTTTTTTAATTACACTCAGAGAGAAGAACCAGCCAGAGTCAAGGTAAGCAAAGCTCTGGACCTGTAGGAGAGGGTCTGTCACCACCTAGCTGGGAGGCACTTCTTTCGATTGTCAGGGTAAGGGCATTTGATTGACAGCTCTAATAACATACCCATTCCTCTTGGTGCAAATTATCTTTTGCCAAATGCACACAGAAAAGCCCATGGGTGATGGGTGATGGGGGTGTGGCAAAAACCACAGTTTTATTTTAATAAGATTATGAGGAGGTGTGGCTTGGGCAGTTCTTAGTTTTGTTGGATTGTACCTGCCTTGGGACCTGGGTGCGAGCAGTTTGGCCTGGTCCCGATAGACAAAAACTTATTCCCTGCAAAGCCTTTGTTGTCCTCATGTGGGGCCCTACCTGGGCAGTTTGGGTGTTTTTTTTTTCCTTGAAACTTATCTTCTTCTCCCCAGCTGCTCATGTCTATCTTTCTATCTAATATTCCTTACAATTTGAAAAATAGTTTGTAGAGGATAAACAGGTCATTCACTGGAGAAGTAAAAATCGTTGGATTTGAATATAGAGTAATAGAAAATATCCAAATGAAATACAGAGAAAAAAGATAGAAAAACATTTAAAAGGCCATCAGTGATTTGTAGAAAATATTCGCAATCTGACATATGGAAAAGTTTTACCTTTTACACCCATATTCCTTTCAGCACATGAAGACATGCTTCTTTCCTCCTGGAGTAGTCAATATTATTATAACAGGACTTACCTTACCATTTCTAAGAATCTACATGGTCATACTTTCTGGCATGCAACTCTATCAGAGATAGCTGACATGTATTCAGAATATATGAAAGAATAGCCAGAACATTGATGTCTACTTAATTCTATATCAGGAATTTCTGAGTGGATTTGCAATGCCAGAACAAGTAATCTTATTTCTTATTTAACCGCCATAAGAAATCCCAACTGCCTCAAAATTAAGCAATATGCTTGTAAAGGAGTATTTTTTCAACTGTGAGATCCATTAAATTTTGGCAGTTTTAATTTTACTTCTTTGTGCTGTAGTTATTAGCTCAGTTTTTTTCAGCAAATTTCAGTGTCATTCTCCAAATCATTTTCCCCCATTGCCTCTGAAAATACTGAGGCATTCTAAACAGCCTCTAACATGAAAGGTATGCATTCCTGATGCACAGTACTTCTTTGCACTTTTTTTTTCTAGCTGACATTCTGACTGAGCCTCTAATATTCCCTGCAAAAGTTAACTTTCTGCACATACTCTACAAGATCTATCTAGGACCTCTTTTTCAATTATAAAACATTAAACATTAATTGTTCTGAATTCACCTTGAAATTTTCCCTATGTCAAACACCTTTTGTCTAACTTCATAATCTAATGTAACATGCTTTTATTAACAATAAAAGCATTTCATGCAAAAATGAATAGTTCTTTCTCTATTGTTTAATCTCATGGATTTTTTTTTTTTTTTTGCTAAATCCTTCATTCCTAGATAAGTGCCTGTTTCTGCCAATATCCAAAAGTTCTACCAAGGACAGACATCTCATTGATGTCCAAGTCACACACTGCAAGTTCTTTTCCCATCCCCAAATAATAAAATCATTCAGTCAATATCCTGAGTGCTATTTTTCAAGTTTTTAAATGGCAATTCTAATAAGAATTTTATAACTGAAATGAATTTATACTCTTTCCCTCAAATACAGAGAAATGCCTTAACATCCTTTCTCAGAATATGTGGCAGTATAATAATAATAGACCACGTTAGGAATAAACAAGGCAAGCACACAGGAAACTTTTTAACCTATTTGTGTCTCTCATTTCTTACAAAACTTAAGAGCATATCAGGCTTGAATGGCCATGTAATTGCATTAAAACCTTAATTTGTTACTTTTTTGCTCTGATTTTTCCTTTAGCGAAGCATGATTTTCTTCATCTTTGGATATAAATATATAATTACTAAAATATATATTATATAAATATAATATAAATATAAAATATATTATAATATGATATAAAATATAAATATAAAATATAATTTTAAAATATAAAATATAAAATATAATTACTTGGTTTTCCTAAGATGAATACAGAATGTGTTCGTGATGTTATAAATCTTTCTATACCAAAGGATAAGACATAGCCTGTATTAGCCTGTATTAGTCCAGGTTCTCCAGAAAAACAGAACCAATAGGATATGGGTATACACGCACACACACACACACACACACACACACACACACGCGCAAGCATACATATCTATGCCAGTAGCTTTATACTTACATATATATATATAAAGGTATTTGTTATAAGAAATTGGCTCATGTGTTTATGGAGGCTGAGTAGACCCAAGATCTGCTGTCTGCAAGCCAGAGACCCAGGACATGTGGGGAGAGCAATCTGTTTTCTTAGTCTATCAATTCAAATGTTAATCTCATCCGTAAACAACTTCACAGACACATACAGAGTAATGTTATCAAGTATTTGGGAACTCCCTGTACCAGTCAAATTGAGACATAAAATTAACCATTACACAGACGACAAGAAAGATAACGTTCATAGCCCCTACTGGTTCCTTGGTAATGGCACAAGGGTGAGACTAGAATACGGAAGACATTATTTCACCTTATTACCTTGTAAGTATTTTTTTTTTAGGATATCTGATGTAGATTCTAGTTTTAGCAGTCTTTTTGTATTCATGTAGTATTGAGTAACTTAAAACTTAACACATCTTAGGCAAAGTGACCCATAAGGTGTAACTGCTTCCTTCACAGAACCATTGTTAAGAACCAAATTATGTAAGATTTTGCTTCATGAGCTTATTAAAATATATTTTATTATTTTGTTTTTATTTGAGTCAAATACATATGAGTCATTAAAATGGGAACATAGTTATGATTATCCATTGCCCTTCAACTAAACATAAGGCAACGAATTGTAGCCCTTAAAAATTATTCAGTTTGACATAACTTTTGATAAATTACATGCCTTATTAGTGTTACTCATGCTATCACATAACCTCATTAGAATACTGTACAACAATTTCTGTGTTAATATACTCCGAGGTAACCCCTAAGTGCAATAAAAGCTTGAACTCACTATAATTAAAAAGGCTATAATTAGACAAGGGTAACCTGTAAGAAGAGGAATCATCAGACCTGGGCTGGCTTCTGATTAATTATACAAGTAATTTTCCAACATACCCCCTACTAGAACTGTGTAATCATACCTACTAGTAAGGGATATTATCAAAACACTTAACTCATCATATTTGATATTAAGCTATGGTGTATTCTTAGGGCAGTCAAGACCACACATTGTCTTAGCATAAATAATAGTTCTAAAATCCCTTTGAATGTGGTGCTCCTACAAAATACTATGGCATACAGTAGTTTCCAAAAAAGTTAATGACCCCTAGTCTACAGTCAAATTTTTAACTATTTAAAAGACTGTAGCCAATAAATATTTACTTATGCACATAAATGAACTTCCCCATTTATATCCAGCTTTGAAAATTTGTAGAAATATTCTGAGACTTAAGAAAATATTAGTTTATTTATAAAGGTAAATTTCAAAATATTTATTTCTGCTAAGAGTATAATTTTGTCCTTGTCCTTTATTTTCTTTTTCTTTTTCTTTTATTTTAGTGTGGTTAATTAAAATGTGTTCTCTCAGGAAGACTTGTTATTATTTTTTGTATTTTTTCCTCCACTGGACTAAAAGCTCCTGCCTGGTGGAAACCACACTAATTGATATTCCTGGTCCATCAGTTAATTAGGGGGTTCTAATGGAATGAATTCTCTGAACAAGGCAAAAATGAAATATTGAAACAGATCAAAAAATAAAATAATTTAACAGAGTAAACTAGACTAGGGAAATCAGAGAGTCAGAATAGGATACTTTACTGTTTGAAGCATTATTCTTCAAATAGCGTCCTACAAAAAAACTAGTATCTTCAAAATATTAAGAATTATTCTGCTGATAAAGAGTGCCTGCTTGTTTTCCTTCATGAGCTCCTTTTGGGTTCCCTGACCCGATTCCAATGCATGCATGCTTGAGAGTTCATGTGTGTGCATATGTGTATGTGTGGGAGTGGGAGAGGGTTTTCCCACACATGACATGAAGCAATTCTCAAACACAGCAGGTTGTCCAAGAATCAACTCAATTCTGACATTATTTACCCAGAGACGGCACCAGATTCCCCAGGCTAAGAGCTCCATTCTATAATACTGCCCTCCACCCACCAACTTCAGATGCTAGTCTCAATCTCCAGGCATTTTACCTGTGCTTCTGAAGGACCAGCTGTAAGTCAGAGGTTCCAATGGCCTAACCCCTTAAGTACCCCCTTAGGATCAATTAATTTGCTCGAGTGGCTCACAGAACTTGGAACACTCAGGTTTACCAGTTTAATAAAGGATACCATAAAGAATATAAGTTAATAGCCAGATGAAGAGATACATGGGACATGATCCCAAATAAAGGAACTTCTATCCTCATGGAGCTTGGGGCCTCTCTTGGTGGCACATGGAATCATTTTGGTTCCTCAAGTGTGGAAGCTCTCTCCAGCAGAGAAGCAGGATGCAGAAGAGAGATATTATGTTCACATGGATTTTTGTGAGGGCTTCATTGCATAATCATAATTAACTAAATCATTGACTATTGGCTGATTAACCTCCAGCCCCCTCCCTTGGGTGGGGTCTAAAGTCTCTCAACATGACAAGACACCCATTTCACCTTTAAGGCTCTGAAGTCTTTTCAGGAACTGTGGATTAAGATCAAATGTACCTGGGAAATTTATATTTGGTCATTCATATGACCAAATAATGTATTTCTTAAAACTCATTTTATCTCACTGGTCAAACCTTGGACTTGAAAAACATAATTTTAATATAATGCGCTTTTGAATTCCCAAAAAGTAAAATAAGGTATTAAAAACTCCTCACAATGATTTACTGTTGGACTGTTGACCATCCGAAGTATGCTAATATTCTATAAAACGTTTTAAAAATGGATATAACAAAGGCTAAAAATTATAAGGTACTTTCTTTGTATCACAACATCAGACTCTACAGGCTCGAAGGGCTTCATCAACCCCTTTCTCATTAAATCACTTTGTTTCCCACCATAACACACACCTGTATGCATCACTAATTCACCTGATGTCAACACTGACTTACTTCAGGAAAATTTCCTAATCATTTCATCTGTGGCATATGCTTCAGCCACTCATCAATTGCTAACTTTCTAATATTCACTCTTATTTTGTTGACTCCTTTTAATTACAGTGTATTTTAAGCTCGGGCTGGAATATGGTTGTATTTTGAATAGCTTAAAACTTTGTACTTGATGTATTTTAAAGTTTGAATGACACAAAGAACAGTAGGAAAAAAATTGATGTACTTCTTAGGAGAGATACAGGATATGAAGGAAATAACATTTGTCATATGTAGTGGGACTTTATATAAGATTTCTGACACAAAGTTAAGGACCTGCAGTAGAGTATCTAAATCCATAGAACATTAGTTAAGTGTTCTGATATTTAAAAAGAAGGAATATTAGACTAGGATTATGGAGTTGAAATAGATTTAGACATTTTATTATCCCCAGTCTAATGCTTTGTTTCCCACTTGGCTACCATCCCAGCCCCATATAAAAATACTATTCCTTCCAAGAATCCATCTAAAACTTCTAGAGATGGAAAATTATTCATTCCAGAGAAGCCCAAAATTTCAATGCCTAGATGATCTTGAAGTCTACTTTTATCTGTGAAATTCCTTAGTTTCTTTATTTGGTTGTGTGTCTAGATTATAATTCTTTGAGAGATGAAGAAATTAGAACCAATATCAAATTCAACTAATAAAGATAGATGTTTGGCCTAAATGGAAAAGCTAAACTAATATAAAGCATAAAAATGCATACCTTAAATTCTTATCTGGTCAGCCAGTGCTGACCACAAATATCCTTTAAATATCAATATCACTATATTCTTTTTTGTTAAACAAATAAAAGAATTTTTTGAACTCTAATACACTGAGACAAAATATAGATCTCAGTCTTGTTGCAATAGTTTGGTGAGAGATTCTTCAATTAATTCTTCCCTACCCCTGACTTCTTATAACGAGTAGAGGGACAATAAAGACTAAACTTTATCTATAGGATTGGAGTGTTGATTAAATATCTTATCTACTCTAATGATGCATATAGTTGTCATTTGACAGTTGGATCTTCCTAAAACATGGTAGAGGTAGTCATACCATAGTCTACGATCAATATGGACAGGCAAGTAAAGGCCTGTCCATAAAGGGGATGACCTCATAAGGTGATTTACCTGGGTGCTCAAAATCCGGGTACATTTGAAGAACTTTAAAAAAATATATCATTATATCTAAATCCTACAAAATACAGCCCACTAAGCAGCCATTTGAAAATATGAGAGGAAGAGAGACTAGGGAAATTGACAGTAGGATAGCAGAGGAAGGGCAAATGTGTAGTGCAATTTGCAACATGATAGTCCAATGTCAATGAAGGTTTGAACCAGAGTGGTAATGGCAGTGGTAATGAAGTCATTCCACTTAAACCTTTACAACATTCGCACTCTAGCCTGCCATCTCGCTCTTAGAAGTAACTGTGTGTGCTTGCACTGCTCCTAAAAGCTGAGTGGTTTAGGCTGCATATGGCTAATTAGGTTCCACAACCATTTCCCTCAGTATATTTAGTTTAGAATTTTTAAATCTCATTATTGCACATGCCCAGCCCCCACACCATAGATGCTTTAATGTGGGCATGGCAGAAAGCCACAATTTTAAAGGTTAAGGCTCTGCCTACATTACCCCCACTGGAGTTTGGCTGTAAAAAGGCAATAGAAATCTGCTTAACTTGCAATTGCTTATGTTTAATTGTATGAGCAAATCCATTTCTTGAAGTATGAGTCTTGAGTGCCAGCAAGATTCACATACACTTGATGGAAACATTTAGTCTCAGAATATCCCATGTTAATACTTTAAAAGTTAAGATTCATTTTATGTAGCATAATTTGGTGTGGTGAAGAATATCAAATGAGGAGAATAATTTAACAGGATAACACTGGGAATGTAATGGGCCAGCATTCTTTCAATAGATGAAGGGAGGCTTATAAAATTATATTTCTAACAAAACAAATACAATGTTTCATTCCTGCTGTTATCAGCCTTCCTTCAGCTTATTTTATCTCTCTTCCTTCTCTAACCCCAGGGCAATTGGGAGATTTCAAAGCAAAAAGAAACCAGGCTTAAAATAGCTATATAATTTTGAAGTCCATCCAAATATAATGATTAAGTAAAATAAGGGGACCAAAGCTCCAAGACTTAAATGACATGATTAACACTCCAAGGGCAAATGAGTATGCTAATATAGATTTTTGGGTACTGGTTTTTGTTTGTTCGTTTAAGATCGCAAGGCACCTATGACTTTACTTTCCAAATAACAGAGGCTTTGTTTAGTAGAAGACTTAGAATTCAGACTATGGTTGCATCCTTCCTTCAGTGTGATTGACCTTTGGAAGTTTTGTTGCAAAGAATCAGGCTGGATAGTGTGTTGAGTATTATAAATTATTAAAAATCTAGACTAGGTTATTTTAACTAGACAATCTTATTAATCAAATTACAGTTACTCTTTAAAGAAATAATTCATCACCTTAGCAATGAGCTAAATTGCACACTGGGAAGAAAATGTGTACGACATTTTATTTTCCTATTTGTGGCACTTAAGAATATATAGTATAATATGCTTTTCATTTTTTCCAGGGCCATGTGGAAAAAAGTATCCTTAAATTACTTCTGATAAAATTTGTTCCTGTTTTATACTTCATTTATCAGGTAAAAAATAATAACTTGTAAATGTTAGACTAAACATTTGTGACCCATTAATCAAAAGAGTAGTGAAAGAGAAATAAATAGGATCTTCAGCATGATGAAATAGGTCAGCTTTATATCCTTCTATATCTTGTAGTCAAAATATTTTAGTAATCAATTATTTTATTCCAGAAATTATTTAAGAATACTTTGTTTCTACATGGACTGTGGCCAGATTATTCAACCAGCAGTTGGGGAGAGTTGATTTGCAAATAATCTGACTGTTATGAATGCAGACAATAGTGTGAATATCTGTTGTATAAAGAATTTGTGTGGTCTTGTTTCCAGATTCCAGGGACAGTTTCAAAACCTTTGGAATTTCCCACGATTGGGGTGCTTTTGTTATCCAAAGTGGACCTCTGGGGCCATGCCACAGTTCACACTAATGAAATGACTCCTGTGGGCCCCAAAGTAGTTTAAGGTTAGAAGCTGACCATGCCAGAAAGACCAACCATGTGATCAAAAGTAGGGATTTTGAGCCACCTGCTATCAATCTGACCTCCAGTGAGAGTTGGGAGGCTGGAGGTTGAATTCAGCCACGTGGCCAATGATTCAGTGAGTCATGTCTATGTTAAAAACAAAACCAAACCAGTAAAAACTCTGGACTCCTAAGTCTGGTTGAGTTTCCTGATTGGTGATACACATTGATGTGCTGGGAGGGTGACATGTCCTGAGAACATGGATGCTTTCCTTTTGGGATCCTCTCAGACCTCATCCTATCGTTCATTTGACTGGTTCTGATTTGTATCCTTTATAGAAAAACTGTAATTTTAAGTATAGTACTTTCCTGAGATCTGTGAGTCAGTCTAGTGAATTACTGAACCTGAGAGGGTAGGGGAAACTCCTAAATTGTAGCCAGTTGTTCAGAAACATGAGTGGCCTTGGAACCCCTAGCACATGTGGCTAATGTCTGAAGTGAGTGGAATCTCATGGAGCACATTGCCCTTAACCTGTGAAGTCTATGCTAACTCTGGGTAGTTAACATCAATATTGCATTATAATATCCTGAAATGTGTTGAAGGTCTGTATCCAGCCAGTATCATATCATAATGGAGCAGAAGAGGAGCCAAAACCTAGTCTAGCCCTGTTGATGGGAACCTTAGAAACCCAACACAAATAGATAGCTTAGGAGATGGCTTGCTGAATTGCTATATAAACATGGCATCGTTATTTTATAAACTTCAGCAAGCTTCAGATGTCTTTATTCAAACTTCATATAATCACATTGAAAATATATTTAGCTGCACCACACTGTAATCCAGAAAAGCTTATCTCACCACCACAATTTGTGATAATTAGCTTAGATATGTAGTAGAATCTGTAACAGGTTGCAGGAATTCTGGGCTAGTGCTCAGTCCAAGATGACAGAACTCAGAATTAATCAGAAGTATTTCACAGAGAAAGTGTACATCTATGAATGATTAGATTATAAAAGTTTTCCCAGTTTTACCTAGATCTGAACCTTGAGATTATACAGGAGAAGGTGACTTTATAATTATTCAAACAACTCGAACATACTTTACTCCCTTTATTACCTACAAAATCTATCAAATATCCCATAATTCTTCATAGGAAATCAGATTGGTCTAACTAAAGTGAAAACACCAACAGGTAAGATGCACATTAGCATCTCTGAGAAAGTGATGCATAAGCTGAAATAATACAGATAAAAAGGAAGTGCATGCTAATCAGAGGGAACAGAATGTGCAAAGGCCCTGGGACAGGCAGAAGCAGATCATCCAGAAGGGAGAGGCTATGTAAGGAAATTTTGACTTCATCTTTTGAACCACAGTAAAATAGAAAAGGTTTGACATAAAGAAATGACTTGATTGGATATGTGTTTTGAGACAATCACTCTGGATTCAATGTGGAAAATGGTGGTGAAGAACAACTTAGTTGAGACAAAATAAAGTTGTCATATGTTTAGTATGTCCAGGGCATTCCCAGCACAGGTCTTTTACCCCAGAGTAATTACTAATAGTGAACTGTAAGAGAAAGTCAGACTTCCACGTTTTCTTGTGTGCCAGATGACCACCCACATCCAATTGTCAGTGTGCATCTCTATGCCTGAGAGCATTTTGTATTTTTCAGAAGCCCCAAAGAGTCTTTACCCTACAATCACGGGAAGTTAGATGTAGTAAGAAATTACAACCCTTAGTAGTATCCCTCAAACAATGACTAATAAAAAATAATAAACTAATATGCAATCAATTATATACTCCAAAAAAACATATTCCACAGTTTCCCAGGTGATTATCTTCAGTCACCAGAGTAGCCGGTTTCTGTTCCTTGCATCAGTTTTCCTTTCCCCTGTTCATGCTTCCTGCAGCTCCAAATTAGCTACTTGAAACTGAATCCTTATTTCAGGGTTTGCATCTTAAGGAACTCAAACTCAAACAGTTGGAAACAAAAGTGGTTTTAGAAAGCAATTCCTAAAATAAGTTTCTGGAACTGGATCACTAGCCAGGCAGATGGGAATAAAAACCCTATAATAAGAAAAGTGATAAAATGGACTGTATGTTTGTGTCCTCATCAAATTCATATGTTGAAATTTTTATCCAAATGTGATGGTATTTGATGGCAGAGCCTCTGGGAACTAATTAGGGTCATGAGGGTGAACCCTCATGAATGAGATTAGTGACTTTATAAGAGAGATTAAAGGGAGATAATCTCTTGGCCATGTGAGGATATAGGAAGAAGGTGGCTGTCTACAAGCCAGAACGTGGGCCTTCACCAGACACCAGATCTGCCAACACCTTGATCATGGACTTCCAAGGCTTTGGGACTTTGAGAAATAAATGTTCGTTACTTAGGTCACCCTGTCTATGGCATTTTTACAGCAGCCCAAATTCACTAAACTAAGCGGCAGTTATTCCTGGCTTATTATAGCATCACAATTACTAAGAATTTTGCCTGTAAAATAAGATGCAAAAGGTAGGACAATCCAAGAGGAAGTTCCTGCAGCAATGACCCCACAGCTCTGGATATGGAAAGTTGAAAGCCATAGAGGAGAAATCAAGGCCATTTTCAAAGAAGAATGCAGGGTGGTGGTCACCTTTATATCCCTGTGCAATTCACTAATCTGGCCTTTTCAAAAACTGGCTGAATCATATATGGGCTTCACTGGGGGACTAATAAACTTACTTGGCAGTCTCAGTTGTAACTGCTACTATGGAGATCTTTAATATACAATAACAGATCTATAGAATAGGTAGTAATAGACAATGCCAATTTATGACAGAAATTAATGAGAACATACCCATCAGATCAGTTGTTTCATGGCAAGCAGCAGAAGCTATTGATCTGGCAAACAGAGCCTTTTCAATTTCTATTATGAAGGAGAATCTGAAGCAGTTCACATGGAAGAGATGGGATACATTCATGGGACAGAGAGTTAAGATATTTTCATGGTGTTGCTTCTAGGTTATATAATGCTTGCTTTCTTTGTCATAATAGACTTTGATCATTTGGACAGTCTAAGGAATTCTAACCTGTCCCACTATATTGACAATATTCTGTTAATTCAACATAGGGACCAGCAAGTAAATCATACTCTTGATGCCCTAATAAGGCATATATACATCAAAAGATAGAAGATAAACCTTAAAATTTTCAGGAGCCTGCTGAATTCATGAAATTTTTAGGGTGTAATTAGAGTGGAGTATTCTGAGATACTTTTCCAAGATGAAGAAGGCATATTCTACCCGACTTTACCACTAAGAGTAAGAAGTCGTAAATGCTTTGTGGGTCCTTTGATGTGAAAGAGGCAGCATGTCGGTTGGGAATAATGTTCCAGCTAATCTATCAGTTGATTCAGAAGACTGCCAGTTTTGGTGAGGCGCTAGAAAGATTGCTGCAGCCCAAGTTAACCAGCCCTGCTGTTCATGTGGTATGACCCAAGTGACCCCATGTTGCTGAAGGCATTTGTAGAAGATAAGGTTACCACGTGGAATATTTAGGTAGCCTCAATAAGAGAGTTGTCCTGAAGATTCTAGGATTCTAGAGCAAATACCATGTGCTCTGCAGCAGGAAACTGTTCTGAATTTGAAAACTTGCTCTTAGCATACTCCTACACCCTCAGATTCCTTGACTATGAGGAATCACACTTCTTTGTGTTCAAAACTGTTCATCCTAAGTTGGATATTGTCAGAACAGCAAATACTGATCATATGGTAGAGACAATACATTCAGAAGAAGACGGAAGCAAGACTACAGGGCACATGTAATTTATATAAATAGGTGGTCCAGCTCATGACGGGCAGGTTCAGTGTGTTGAGGATAGCTAAAAATGTTACATTTTATTTCCATTTAGAAATAGCCTTGAAAGATAAAATGAATCACAAGTGGGCAGAGTTTTAACTGATCTTCAACTTGGTGTGACTAGAGAAAAGCCTCATGTAAGAACATATGTTTTTCCAGTAAGAAATGATCAGCTTGTCAGCTGAGATCCTGGAACAAACAAAACTGATTGATTGGAAACAAAGATATCTGGGGAATTTTCTGTGGGAGTAGCTGTGAAGTGTGGGGATCTTTGTCTTTCATGTTAGTGCCCACCAAAGAACACTGAACAGCCGAGGGGGCGGGGGGGGCAGGGTAGGATAATGGTTTCAGCAAAGGTCAGGCAGTCTTTACTCTTAGCCACACCAGTGTGCACACAATGGACGGCCTAGCCATGATTGCAGGGTGAAGCCTCCACATGAGCCTAACATCAAGGCTGGTTTAGTTAATGCCACTGAAATCTTGACCTTCGAGTACCAAAAATCAATACTAAATTCTAGATATATTCCCATCCCTCAAGATAACAACTCAATCACATAGAGAGCAGTTGATTTAATCAAATCCTTCCATGCAGAAGGATAAAGATTCATCTTCACAGAGCTTCAACCAGGCACACTATCATAGGGATTACAGAGTAGTTTATCCCGATGGGGTTTCACATAACAACGGAAAGGCAACCACTTTACAAAAAAGAGATGTGGCAATGGGCACATTATCATAGTAGCCATTGATCCTACTGTATACTCCATAAACCAGAAGTGGCCATCCTGACAGAGTGTTGGAATTATCTTTTAAAAGCACAGCTGAAGTATAGTCTTGGAAATGACACTTTGCAGAATCGGAGTATTATAGGGTGGTATACTCTGAACCAGTGGTCACTGTACTAGGAACACCCAGTCATTACTCCTGTGTCTCCTTTACTACTCCTATAGGACAATCTGGTTTTGATACCAGATGTGTGGGTTTCTTTATCCACCAAGCAATTCTCTCTTACAGCTGCTGGGTGTCCTCCAGTTTAATTCAATTCTGACATTACATACCTGGAGAGAGCATCCAATCATTCATGTGAAGGGCTCAGTCCCACAAGATTACCCCCCACTTCAGATGCCTATCACAGGTAGTAGCTTCCCCAGGTTATTAACAACTTCTCTCAGATGACTGCAAATCAAAGGTTCCCATGACCTTCTCCTACTTTGGATTCAAATACTTTGCTAGAGCAGCTGACAGAATTCAGGGAAACATTTCCTTACATTTACGAGTTTATTTATTAAAGGATATGATAAAAGATACAGATGAACAGCCAGATGAAGAGATACATAGGGTGAGGTCTGGGGAGGTCCCATGCATAGGAGCTTCTGTCCCAATGGAGTTGATGTACATCAGCCTCCTGGAACATGAATATGTTCACAGACCTGGAAACTCTCCAAACCCCATACTTTTGGGATTTTTATGTAAGTTTCATCACATAGGCATGATTGATCATAAACTCCATTTTAAGCCCTTCTCCCTTCTCAAGAGAACAAGGAGTGGCTGAAAGTCCCGAGCTTCTTATCATGGTTTGGTCTCCCTGGTGAGAGTGAGCCCAGCCAGAGTACCTCATATATTAACAACCGGCACAAAAATCCCAGACTCTTATAACAACAAAAGTGTTTTTTCTCTCTTTAACACTTGTCTATTTTGGCTTGGCTATAGCTTTATTTCATGTCATAGTCACTCTGAGACCCAGTCATTCTACCCAGCACATTGTTACACATTGTGACACAGAGGAAAGAGACATGCCAGCTCTTGAACTTCTGCCCCAAAGTGACACATGTCACTTCTACCTATATTTCATCAGTCAAAGCAGGTTGCAAGGTCACTGTAAAGTTCAACAGGGTATCATCCTCTCACATGAAGAGGTACTGCAGTGACAAACATGGGAATATTTGGTAGAAAGCAATATAATCTACAATGCTAATGAACTGTGTTTTATCCATGTCAGATTTTTGCCATGACCCTTGATTCCTTTTTCAAAAATATGTGCTTAGAAAAATCCAGGCACTTTCCTATTTAGAAAAAAAAATCCCTTAAGATTCTAATAGATTGATCCCCACAAAAAGGTCAATGGTATTTGAGTGGCAATTTAAAGCTTTCAAAGCACTTTCAAATAAATATCTCATTTATTCTTCCTAAGTACTCTAAAAATATGAGCTTATGAACTTTGATGCTAAATTCACCCTTTTGTGAATAACCCATACTGCTCCTGTTTCCAAATAAAAAAACCTATTATATGCCTATTTTATGTCCTTTACATCTGCCATGATTTGAAGTAGATCATTTTAAACTAAGCTTATCTGAAGAATTCATTAATTCATCTGAATTTCCTTTGTATTCTCAGTTGTATTGCTTTACTTTCACCCTATCTCTTCTGCCAACTTTTGCTCTTGTTAATAATCGATTGTTATTAGAAAACCCTACAGATAATCTTTCTTGCTATTCTCTTCATTTTCTTTAAGCAGGTCATTGCTACTTGATAACTATCCTTAAATAATTCTGAATCTCATTTCCCAATCATCCTCTTCCTATATTTCATATAGGAAATTTAGATCTGTATAATTATGGATTGTTAAACCTTGAAAAAATCCTTGAATTCATGGAATTCTTTTAACAGAAGATAAAACAAACCCAGAGAAACAGAGTGACTTCCTTTAAATATCAAAGCTAGTTAGGGGTTTTAATACCACTGTACCTAAGGTCTTTGAGTTTCTGATACAGTACTCTCCCTGGTGTTCTGCCTTAACTTTATTTCATGAATTAACATGTCCTTCCTGACCTCAGGCTTTTGTATTTTGGAATATTCCCATTTGCTGGCGAGATCCACTCTTCCCCCTGCTCCTGCCTTGTTCTGTGTGCAGAGGTGTTCCTCTGTTCAGTGCTTTGGCTTCTGGTTGGGTTTGGCCAACGAGAGATACCAGTAATAGCTGGGACCTGGAAGAAATGAGAATACTGTGTTTGAATTTCTCCAGCTCCCTACACAACAACCGTGGCTGATCTACGGCTGCACTTGTCCAGTGTCTGCAAAGGAGCCCTTCTGGAGCAGCTATAGCTACATGCAGTAACTACTCCTTCCACTTATTGCTGCAGGCCTAGAGGTAAGGATGACTTCTTGCATAGCCAGTTTAATTTATAATCTCCACATCAGCTTTGCTCTTGGTACCAAATTCCTGTTATTAACAATCTTCCTGTTATTTTCATCTCTGTCCGTGTCTTCTTTAAACTCACTTTATTGTGACTTTTGAGTAATCATTTGTTTCTGGCAGGAACCCTGATGGATACAAGGTATATTGATTTGATTTCAGCAAAGGGGCTACAATAAAAGTTATTTTTTCTGTTAATAGAAATTCTTTGTAGAGCAAAGGGGTTTCTTGTCCTGTTACAGGGTTATGTGTAAGAATGTGACAGGTTGGGTTCTCTGGAAGGAAACACTAAGACAAAGTTTGAGGTACAAGATGTTTCTTGAGGATGCACACCTGTGAAAGGAAAGGGGACAAAGCGGAGTTGGCTAAGGAGAAGTCAGACTCTAATGCAGCCCCCCAAAAGCTGTGCACAAGCTCCAGGAAGTCTACAGTGAATTTTGACTCTCAGAGCTGTCAAGCATTGGGCTAAAATGGCTGGGCCTTAATGTATACCCTCCTCAGTCAGTAATGTCAGCTGCCCTATTGCTCTCTGGAATTAAAGCAGGACTTGAGGAGCTGACAGGTGTATAGACTCTATGCGCACCCCACACTCCAAGCTAGAAAAACAAGTTGTTTCTTAAAGGTCCTCTGGGTAGTGTATTTCTATTTATCACACAAGTTAGCGTACTTCTATTTAGATATGTATTATTATGCATATTCATAAGATTATCAGATAAAATACAAGATATTTAGTCAAATTTGAATTCCAGATATACAACAAATAAATTTTAGTATAAGTATATTCCATGAAATATTTGAGACATCCCTTATAAATAACAATGATTTGTTGTTTATCTGAAATTCAAATCTAAGTAAGTACTTTGTTTTGTTGTCTTTGATTTTTTTTCTATATCAGGCAGCCCTATTATTAATCATCTATTTCAAGAAGCAGTTTCACATACTGTTTAAACAGTTTAGCCTCTGGAACTCAATTGCATTAATTCAAAGTCTACCTTTTTTATTTAAAAGAAGTTTAACCTTAGAAAAGTTATTTAATCCCATGTTTTTCAGTTACTTCATCTCTAAAATGTGGCAAATAAGAGGTCTTAATTCATAAACTGTGTTGAGGATTAGATGAGTCAATAAAAGTAGAACTTTGAAGAGTTAATGACACATAGTATGTCCTCAATAAATGCCAGCCATTGTAATTATTTTTTCTATTACATCCCTTCTGTCATACTAATGCAATGACATTCAACATACCCTTGAACAGTGCTATAGGTTACCTAAATATGATGCTGTGTCTATCACCTAAAGTATTATATTCTAATAGGGTGGGCACATACCAGTCCAAAATATTATGTCTACAGAGAATGTCTTGTGATATGGTATGGCACAGAATTGATAATGAGGGAACTGAACCGGGAATTAGATGGGTTTCAGAGATTATGAAATTTAAACTGGACCATGAAGAAAGACTGTAGTCCTGACAGATGAGAAGCACAAACACATTTGAAAATAAGGAGCAACTAAATTTCTGGCTGAAATGAAATCTAGCTAGCATTTTCTCTGAATTCCCTGAAAATAAGCAAGAAAACAGAGAAGAGAGAGACATGAAATATCAAAAACCAACATGGCCGATCTACCAATCAAAACATCTGTAGGCAGGGAGTTGTATCATAGCATGTAGACTGACTGAAAAAAAAGATTAGAAGACACTTTGTCTTCCTTCTTTTTCCCTGTTGTCAATATCTTATGTCTCCTAGAATATTGATAAGATCATTCTAATTCTTGGTCCATCTGTTTCAGTATTTTGTTTGTGATGAAAATGATAATCCAATGTTTTTCTTTTGAGATAGCTGTATTCCTCAGGGGTACTGCTATTTTGTCCTTGGACCTCATATTCCCCAGGGTTATGAGTTACTTTGTCAATGTTTCCAGCGTCCAAGACTGCCCATGCTTTTGGTGACTCACTAGAAGGACCCGAGGGACTTAGCATATGATTGTATTCACTGCCAAGGTTTATTACAGAGACACAGCTGGGATCCACTAGGAAAAAGAAACAGAGTGAGTCTAGAGTGCACCCATCCTTCAGCAGCAAAAATGGAGTGACACCTGTGTGGTGTTCCTGCCCAGGTAAACCAGTCTGAAACTCCGAAATTAGTGTTTTCCATGGGGTCTCGTAAGCATTCTTTGTCTAGCAACTACAAAAGTTTCTGGCTGTCAAAAAAAAAAGCAGGTGTTTACCATAAATCACATTGTTTGTACAAACAATACAGTCTCAGATGCTTAATCTTATCATTTAGGGCATGTTTCAGAAGTCAAGTTCCCAGACATCTGCCCAGGGCCAAACTTGTAAAATGACAGCCTCCAGCCTACTACGTAAACTTTTCTCTGCAGTCAGATGGGAGCACATGCCAGACCAGTGGAAGCCCAAACCCTGTGAGTTCAAGGGTTGGAGGTGGTGGATTGAGAGCTGAGGAATAATCACCGTTGCAGCTTGGGGTAGATCTTGCCAGTAAGTTTTTGTTTTTCTCCTTATGTGCTTTTTGTCTGAAGTGCAGCACTAATGTCAGCCCATCCTTGGTCTACTGAAAATGATGGGATGTCTAAAGACATCTGGTAAATGGTATAGTATAGCAATTCTTAATGGAAATCTATTTATCTGTGGAGTAAACTTCTGAGAAAGAATATAAACTGGGCCCATTTGGGGGATTCAGACACTGTGATTATATGCAGAAACTGGTGGGAACTATTTAAGAGAACCCATTAGCAGTAGAAAAAATTAACTGCTTAGGAAAAATATACATTTTAGAGTAAAAGAGAACTAGGTAGAAAAATAAACTTGATACTACTGTCTAAATCATAACAGGGTGTTTGTTTCTGGGCATAATATGGAATTGGTTTATAGGAATTATATTTCTATTCAGTCTCCATTGTACTCATTTTGAGACCAAAGAAGGGTAGGGATAGACTGCAAAGAATATTTCCCTAAAATACTGAATGAGCTCTTTCATTGAACTATGAAATATTGCACAATCAGCATTGCCTGGGAACTCTAGCGGGACAGGAATGGTTCTTTGATTCTACCCTCCAGCTGCCGTTAGTCACAGGCTTCCTTAGAGCTTTGTCATCGAGAGGCTCAACAAATCAGCAATATGAGGAAAGTGCTCTTTCTTGCTGTGAGGCAGTAGCCATCAGTGGGAAATGCAGGAGACAGCCGTTCTGCTGTGCGACTGCAGCGAGCCCATATGCTCCAGGGACGGCAGCCCCCAGCAACCCGACAGCAGTATTCACTGGCCTGGCTGACCAGTAATAGCTATAAACACAGAACTGCTATGCTCACAATCTACAGGAAAAGACTAAAGCCTGCTTGAAAGAGTAGGAGAAAGGTGAGAAAAGTGGCAAAATCTGTCAGGCATGGACATGTTTGTGAATCCAGCCCAGCCTGTGGTAGGTGGTGGGCTTATATCAATAATGAGGCAAACTATTTTAAAAGATTATACCCATGGGTTTCTTGGACACATGATACCAGGACAATAGGTATTGTATTCCTTATTTTTAGATGAGACATCTGAAACCTAGGAGAATTTACCCTCGAGCCCTGGCCAAACTGGGACCATAGCTCAGGTCTCCTGATTCTCAACCCAATAGAAATCTTTCATACCAGTACTTCTTCATAGGTGGTCCCTTGCTATGTCATACTCCTCAGCAATGTGCTCATCCACTCTCAATTAATGTGAAGGATTGCGCTATAAATAATCTGCACTCAGGCAAGAGATCTCATCTCCACCTGAAGAACTGTTTTTTATACACTAACCAAGTATTTTGTTTAAAGACTATTTGCAGCACATTTCTTTTGTCCTCTTTCCTCTTTTTTTCTTCCTTCTTTTCTTCTTGCATTTGTTTGTTTTGATTTTTTCTGTTTTTTTCCAACTTAGTCATATTTGAAAAGGTTAAGATATGCTTGATTTCAAAAAAATATATATGCAATGTTTTAGAAATGAAAGAAATGTAAAGGTCTCAGGGAACCATCTGAGTAAATGAAAAATAATAAGAGCAGCAGCAAAATAGTAACAAAAGATGTCCTACTTTTATAAAATCTCTAACTTTACAGAAATGCTTTTATTTTGTATAATTGTATTTAATTTAAAAATATATCTTATTGTAAGAATAAACTTCTAAAGAAAAAAAGGGATGGGAGGAGGATCCAAAGGACAAGGAGAGAGAATAAGATTGAGAGAGGGAGTGTTCAAACCGCATTTTGTATCCCTGAACAAAAGTATTGATGAAAGAAATTTTTTAAAAATTAAAGAGCTAGAGCTTGGCAATTGGAGATAACCTGTTTCTTATCTGTTTTATATATATTATAAGTTTATCTAAATTTTTAAATAAAGAAGTTAGATAAATTATTTATGGCTAAGTTGTTTGTGGACAAAAAATATATCCACCTGTTTGGCTTGTGGACATAGCCACTGGTAAAGGTCCTTTTTCAGCCCCTTCCCCCACCACTTTATTTTTCCTTTAATTTCAACCTATATGGAAAACAGGTTTTTCGTCACCCCTCCACTTATCAGATAGCTGGATTGAGAATCTCTAATAAGGTCTACTTCTTAAGAGACAGTGAATATTCCTTAAGTGAGAAGCTTCATATTTTATCACTGAACAAATTAGTGCCCTGGTTTTTAATTTTATAAGTTATTTCTTACTATTAGAGATTCAGAGTTATGAATATTTCATATACAAATGAGAAAATAATTTTATCTTCCTGGTATTAATTAGTTGACTAAACATACATATGATTCAGGAGAAAACATAGGCAGAAGAGGATTACTGTGAGGTATGTTTTAGGCTCTGTCTTCTATGGAATTAAAAAAAATTGTACAAAATTATTTCCAAATTTTTAGCCAAGCATTTAACCAAAAGATACTACATAAATAAAGGAAAAAAAGAGGGAAGGAAAAAATTAAGAGAGGAAAACAAATTTATCATGGGAACTGACAATTGACATAATATTAGGGAATAGAAAGTCATTTTTGGCTTTTAATTCTTAATAAAATGATTACATCTTCCCATAAGAAGAGAAACCAATAGATGCATTGAAATAGGGGAAGAAAAGAGACTCCTGAACTGGTTGGGTTATTGCAAAGGGAGAATCCGTGGAGACAATCAAACTGTATGATCACTTTTTTGGAGCATATTTCAGCACTGAGAACAGGAGGTGCTGCTGTTACCATAAATGAAACACTGTAGAGCAGGCGCAGATTCAGACAAGTGATGGCAGGTGCTCAACTCCATTGTGACCAAAACAGTGTGTTTTTTTTTTGTTCACCTCTTATAACCATTTCCTGTTAAAGGAGATTTAGACTCTCATATGAGAATTCTTGGCAGAGTGCTACCATGGATATTATAATAATCAGATCTGGAGGCATTTAAAGCATGGACCACATGCACACTGACTCAGGATAAGCACAGTCAGAACTTGGCAGCAACAAGGACACAGAGAAAAGCAAAATTAAATGAATAGCGTCTTTGCAGAAGGCCACCTCTTCCTTGTTAGTGCACTGTAATCATTTATTTTAAACATACATTGCTTTTTCATTTCTTTGGGTTGATCTTTTTTGATGCATTTAATATTAAATTATGTGAAGTTAGTTCAAGTATTATGATTCAACTTGAAGAAATGGAAAGGCAAGGAGAAAAGCTACAAAGGCTATTAGCTTAGGCAGGTAGAAAATTTAGGATTAGAAAAATAGTCACTAAATTTTAAGAGTGTATTCCTCCTTTCCAAGGAAGTCAAAGAATTTATACCTTTCAGTAAGCAAGCCAAACTCACTTGATTAACAATAACAATTTAAATACATTGTCTTTTTATCTTTGTTACATCTCTTGCTATTAGCAGCCAGCATTGCAACCCCTTCAGAAACCCAATGCAGACGGACAAGTGTGTCACACCCAATGGCCTGCTGCACCTTGGAAAACATAAAATGCATTTGAAGTATAATCTTCTTGAGAATAGAGAGCACAAATTTCTTTCAAAGTTGTCCCCTTTGAGACCTCAAAAATTATCTGGAGCAGACAAAACTGATAATGAATATTTTCACGTATGGTATCTCTACTTCCTCCTTTTCCAATTTAATATCCCCAAGAACACATTTATTTGCTTGAATTGTCCCTGGACAATCAAACATGGTACACTAATATTTTTCTGCTATCACTTTAAAGTCATGGTACCAGTAGTCTCTTTCCTTCATAGGCTACCCTCCTTTCAGTTCTCTCATACATAGAATATTTGACTTTTAAACCAGCCCTATTCCTATTCCCCAATCAACCTTTCTGTTTACTCACTTCACTTTTCTCTTTCCACATTATCTTACCTCATCTCTTCACATATGCTTATGATTTTATGTTTGTATATTATATTATATTATATGTCTCATTGATCATTACATCTGACTGTGAAAATGTCTGAGATAGGGCAGGAAAATGGGACAAGGGTCATGCCATTGTAAAATCTACAGTCTGTAAAAAAGGCCCAGCTTATTCTTTAATTTAACCTATATGCTATTCTTCCTTTTCTTATAGCCCCTTACTCAATTAAGTAACTTTGTAACCAGGATAGGACATAGACCTCTGAAGTGTAAATCAATCTATGTGAATAAAGAATGCCAATCCAGGTCAACACAGTCACCTAAATAACATTATTCTTAAAACAAAACTTGAGAGGAATTGTGAATCACCTGTGTACATCACGCCTTATGCTGACCCTTACTCAAAGGCCCTATAAAATCCCAAACTCCTAAACCTTTAAGCACACTCCCCTTTCTTCGAGTGTGTACTGTTTGCCTTAAACGAAGACTTCTCACTACTCACGTATTTTGCCTCTTTGCTTTTCCAGTGGTAAGTATCTTTATTATGTCATTATTTCATTTTATTTTCTGGACTTAAGCACATGTCTTTTCTCTCTTTGTCCTACTTCAGATAAGTAGGGAAGAGTTACTGAAGTTTCTCATTTGAGCTTGCAAATTCCCATTGCCTGGGTGACCCGGACATGACTGCAGATATAGGATCATGCTCTTTAGTAGCCTGCCATAAAATCTCCTTTCTTTGCCTTGGGAAGTTCTCAGAACATAATCTCTCTCCATCCAGTTCTCTGCTGTGCCTCTAAATCCTGGAATGGTGGGGGCTTAATTCCCATACCATGCAGATTCAGGGAGACTCTAGACACCAGGTGACTCTAGCTTTAGGAGTTGGCAAGGGATCTTCTCTTTGCTGAGCAGGGGTTAATGAGCTTCCCTTTCCTCCCTCTGTTCTCCCTTGTTCTCTTGTGCCTGAACAGCTACTGCCATTCAGTATTACTCTTGCTTGTTGAGAATTGTTTCTCATTCAGAGTCAAGAACCCTTTCCAGTCCAGGATGAGGATTCACCAGTGCATAGGGAGAAACCTCCCCAGATGTAGCTGCCCAACAATACATCCATATGTCTTCTGTTTGTTCATTTACAAACTTCTCTTACAAGTTCTTGTTTGTGCATTGATCTGTATGGTTATCTGAATATAGGCTTGATTTGTGTGTGTGCTTTTTTTTAATATAACCATACCTGTGGATGAGTGAATGAAAGAATGCAGACATGAGAATATATGTGAAAGTAGAGGATTGGAAGGTGATCATGTTTTTACAATGGCTTTGTGAAAATGAATGCACAGTAGAGTAACAAGGTAGGACATGAAGCATAGATTTGATCAGTTGTATGCAACTGCTGAGATGTATGGGTCCTAAAGCAGGGTTTTCCTCATAAACCCAAATAAGTGCTTGATCGTGATCTTAATTTTTATGGTTATTAGTAAACTGATATTTATATTATTGTATCCATGCAGGAAATACTTCAATTTCTCTCCCAAACTTACTCCGCAACTTCTTTGCAAAATTTAGTAAAAATGAGAAATCTTTTATAAGCTTTCTTATGAAAAAAAGTCTGTTCTGCTACTACAAGTATAGGCATACATACAGGTTAATGTATGATTAACAATATAAAAATGAAGTTACCTCCTTTGTTTTTCCTGTATAATTTACCCTAGCCATTGCATATCTTCTTTTTCTTTCGAGTAATCTGAATTTCTGTAACATGTCTACCATTTTTTCATGCATTCTTATTGAATGCTGAATCAAGTATTCTCTGGGGTAATTGTTATGAATAGATCTTGTTAAAAAGCCAAGAAAATAAATTAAATAAACTAAAAAAATGCCACAAGAATGATACTTTGAACCTGGATTATATCAACAATATTGCTAAAACTCCATCTTTCAGCTGCCTATTGTATCACAGGGGGTCCACAATTAGTGGGCAACTCTCCACACCATATGTGCCCCACAACAGCGGCCCAGAGACAAAGTGCAGATTAATTCTTGTGAAACAGCAATCCGAGCATGAATCTCATAGACTGTTCTTTCCAACTAGGGTCCAAGTCATTTGCATTTTGAAACAATTGATCTTAAAGCCATTTAAACTAAAGTTGTGGGAATAGGGTCAAGTAAAAGTAAATTCTTGGGTACGAGCTGTTTAATCCTACTGTGTTAAGAAGAAATACACACATTTGTAAAAATATCCATATTCACCCAAATTCAAAGAAGTATATATTGTGTCCTCTCAGGCAGGGCTTGTAAAAAATCAGAATAAATATGTTTACTTTGGGGGCACCTGTTATCTAAGTGTCTGGCAGATCATAGCTATGCTCTAGAATTTTCTGTTCATCCCCAAGACAATTGTTAATCCTTTATTTTGCCTACATGTGCAGAGGCGGGAAGGGAGTTATAAGTAGGGGCATGTTCCAACACCTTTTAAATTATATTAAGGAACACCAATCCTCCTTGAATTAAGGCTCTGTCTAGAAATTGGAAAACACAGTTTTGTTTGTTTCCTGTGCCCCAAAGGGAAATTTAATACCATTGTGATATTTGTATACTTATGTGGACATTATTCTAAACCTCAAGTAACTGAATTCTCCAATGATAGCTGTCACTAGAGTCATTATTTTCATCTTGGTGATGTGACTTCTTATTAGAGGACTAGAATTTCATATCTCTCCTATCAAGGCAGCGTACGTAGTCTTAACAAAAAGGTGAGTACTTTTATTTACCAAATATTGTGAAGTAAATTTCATTGGTTTGGAGACCCTTTGCATTTATTTCATTTCACTATGATGTCATTTTGCTGATCAGGGAGAGAATTTTCTGACTTTGGCAGTATTCTCTGTGACATCAATTGGGCTGTATAGGCAACTATCTGACTGAAATTTCAGATTGATTCAAATACTGCCATGGTATTTTCTGGGTGTGGGAGTGAACCTCCATCTTTATGAAAGCTGCATTTCAGCTGATTGGTTATGCAGGCATGAGAGTAGACATAAGCTTTAAACTGCAAACACAGATTAGAGGTAGTTTGGTGGCATTTGATGTTTCAGCAGCCAGTATGAACATGAAACATGAAAAAAGGGATATGTAGTTTGTAAGTAGGTCTTAGTTCTCTTGATCCTGTGACTTCAGTAATTATTCTATTATAAATAATGGGCATTAATGGAAAATGGGCCAAAGATAATATTAAATGATTATTAAAAATATGTATAATTTCTGCTGTTAAGGTACTGCAGGATAATTGGGAAGGACAGGTATATAGAGAGACAATTTCAGTGTGGGGTGGGAAGTGTGCTAACAGAGATGTGTGAGGTGTTAACAGAGCAGAAGAGAGGTGCACTTTCTATTCTTAGTAGGAAGAGAGTGAATCAGTGGCTCTCATAGAGATGATGGTACTTGAGCTGAGTGCTAAAGGACTTCCCAATCTGATTCAACAAAGCTTTACAATCAACCACTTCAAAATGTATTCCAATATATTATATATTATATATATAACTTATATAATATATAATATACAATATAGTGTACTTTATTATATATAATGCATAAAAAGTATATAGTAATATAGAGAGCAAAAATATATATATTATATACACATATATATACCAGGTGAGGCACTATATAATGAAATCTCTTCTTTGCAGCAAATTGTCAGAATCCATAACCACCAAATGTGGGAAACCACCAGCAATGACACCCTGAAAAATACCAAATATGAAAAGACAGACATTCAACTTAGAGTCCTTTCTAGTAAAATTGAACAACAGAACAATCCAGCACTAAAATGCAGTTTTTGACACCAAAGAAAGATAAGTCTATTCCATTGTTACATAATTGCACAATTCCCTGCTGATTCAAGACACTGTGGTAGGAATTATTTTTGCTACTCATCTGTAGTTGTTGTTGAGTACCAGATATTCTTAAATTTATAGTTGAGAGATATGTCACATGTTCTTATTTTATTTATCTGGGTATCATCCTGTAGCCACCATGGACTTATGGAAAGAACAATAAAGATCAGAAAGATCAGGAAACCTTGGAAATATCTGACCTTTGGAGAGCCAGATAATATGCCTGAATCTTTATTTTTGTCATAAATTACTTGTGAATAATCTTTGAAAATTAATGATGGATAGGATTTTGTTACAGTGCACTGACATAATAATTATTAATACAAACTTTAAAATTTGGAAGTGTAAGGCACAGTGCTGTGTAGATTGAAGACTAAGGGCTCCATGGAAAGGTGAAAACTGTGAAATCACATGATACAAATATATAAAATTATAGACATTTTGAATAAAATAAAAATATGACTTATACCATATTTATACCATAAATCAGTAAGTATCCCTATTATACTAACTTCAAATTAATTGTCAAAACTCATTTTGGGTAACTGTAGCAATTTTGACAGCATTTCAGATGGTAATCAGACTTTCTTCAATGTTCACAACCTTTGTCTTAAGGAGAGTTATTTTAAAGCAAGTTACATTATCTAAATGGGAAGTGGCTATCTTTAAAAATTTTTTTTTTCGAATAACATAGAAAGAAGGAAGATGAATTCACATCTCTTACAGAGGAGTCCACCATCAGAGATACACTGAGGTCCTGCAGATTTTTTGCTAAAGGAACACAGACTCTCAAAGAAAATAAACTAAAGTAATTTGTATTGATATGTTCAAGAAGTTTTTTTTATCTAGGGAAAGGAATATAAGAGAGAATGGAATTTTAAAAAGTGAATGTGAACCAAGAAAAAGGACCTTAAACCCAAAGCCTAAAATTTCTCTTTTCTTATAAATATTTGAAGAGGTAATATGTTAAAATGGGTCAGAAACTAGCTTCAAGGACAGGTTCAAATTAAGCTGAGGTTTTTTATCTTGAATTCAATTTCACTAATTATTTTAATAATTGAAGATGTTATCTAAAGCAAATTGTAAATCAGCTAATTATTTACTCTGTTTATGTTTTCTATCAAATTATGCATTTCAATTGCTATAATAAATACTGCCTTTAGGGAGTTGCAGGTGTAATGTCTATGTAAAATTAACAAGAACAAAATCAATATCAGTATCAAATAAAGCAGGTGTAGAGTTATAATAGTTAATTCGGGAAAACAATTTAGACAAGCTATTCATCACATAAATATTTTCATGGTCTTAGCAAAATAAAAATATAGAAAACTTAATTCACTTTAAACTTTTTCTAAATTTGGCTTTTCCAGACTTCAGACGATCTTTAGAGACCCTAGAGTTAGCCTTTCCCTTTGTTTTACCCCCTTTCTCTTTTACCTCAAGCATTTATCCCCCTTTCCATTTCTTTTTCCCATCATTACCAACACTTTCATCAAAAATTGCAAGCCCAGACAACCCGGCTTCTCTTACCCAACTTTTTACCTCTGTAACTGTGGCCACACTGACTAGGGAATGCACAAAGAAAGAATTATGTGGATGTGTGTGCCAGAGGTCAGAGAACTAATGCCAGCAGAGGTCAGAAAGGTCAGAGAGGCAGTTTTGTTTCTTGATAGGGGTAGGGACCAGTTGCTGAAGTGGAAGGAAAATGTACCTGTAAGTAGGATATCGTCGAAGGCATCAGAAAAACATGACAGAATGAGAAAGCTACCTTAATGTACTGATTAGAACAGGCTGTTGAAAACTCCTACCTCTTTTTAAATGTTATGCATTTACATAGGAAGTACCTGGAAATGCAGAGAGCAGTCAAAAAGGATATGACCTTGACATCAGAAAGTGAAAAAAAAAATAGAGGAGATCCACTTTATTTCACAGGTCTGTTGTTAAGTCTTTTGGGTCCTTTATTGCTGAGGAATGTTTAGGTCTCTGACACCTTAGAAGTAAGCTCACATTAAATGAGGGGCATACGTCATTGAAATTTATTTCATCTTCCAACATTTTTGAGCACCTAATATTTCCTGTAATGCTAAGAAAGTGTGAAGTTAGGAGACAGTACCTGCCCCCAAAGATCTTACAAGCTCACAATAAGGACTGACAAATAGATAGCTAATAATCATAAACTCCCTTCCACATTGGTTGAACACAGAGAAGGAACAGCTCCTCTCTAAGTGAAAAGAAAGAATTTCCCTCAGATATTGGAAACCATGGCAATGTTTTAATTACTATTATCTATTTAACATCCATTAAATAAATTTCCTAGCTATCTTCTTTAAATAATTTCACATTAGAAGTTTTTCCCTTTCTCCAATATAGTAGGCTAATCCTCAAAATATTAAATTAGAGAAATTAAAAGGAAAAAAAAGGTAAACACACATACACATTTCATTAGAAAAATTCATTTGTTTGCCAATGTTATCATTGTACCCTTTTCTTTTTAAATCTTATATACAGGACAATGTCAACCACTTTTTTTAAAAAAATGGGAATACGTGGCACTCTTGGGTTTGAAACTCAGACTGCCACTTACTATCTAGATGATCTTGAAGTTAAATCCCCTAATCTC
Source organism: Manis javanica (assembly GCF_040802235.1). Classification (NCBI taxonomy): domain Eukaryota; kingdom Metazoa; phylum Chordata; class Mammalia; order Pholidota; family Manidae; genus Manis; species Manis javanica. Next base: position 60,501,710 of record NC_133159.1, read on the forward strand.
ACTGTATCTCACATTCCTTCCCCTGAAAATGGGAATGATAGTGTCTACAATACTGAATTAGTAAAATGAATTATAAAGGCAATAGATGTAATAGAAGTTTAATTCCATGGCATGTCATAGGAACTCAACACACTTAAGAATTCTTGAATAAGTTTATTTTGAAAAATAATTATGATAACAAATCCAAAATAATTTTTTTTTTTGCTCAGTGTTGATTGCTGCCGTGAGGCACTGAGTTGGGAGATTCCCTTTGGAGTTGTACCTTTAGTAAAAGGAGGACCTCAGTGTTAACATCAAATGCATCTGTGGATTCAATAGCATTTGGAAAGGGTGAATGTATTTAACCAACTGAACTTCTATTTAAGTTAGCATGTTTTTAAATAGACTAGAAATGTGAAGGAGTCATTAGAGAAACTACTGAATCTTCAGGCAGAAATAACAGCTCATTTGGAGACAAACCCCATCACCTTCATTCCAAGGACTTGACCAGATACCCGACATTTCCCTTCAGCTAAGATCTTTAGGATCTTCTGGAAACATAGCCCACGTAATAGGAATGCCTTCCCCTTTCTAATGTTGAATTTAAGGTCCTAAATGGGCTGAAAAAATGGCACCATGCTGTTGCCAGATTCCCTTTGTCTTCATATGCTGTGAACAAGTGAGCTTTTAAAAGTTTTATGCTTCACTATAGCAGAAGTTTTGCCTATAGCAATGAAACCACTTAGAATAAGATCATATTAAGGTTAAATTGTTAATTGCATTTTTATTATTAGAAAATTGTACTTGCTTTGAAATAATCACCATAAAATAAAATCTGGATGTATTACTAGGAAGTATGATTTAGTTGTTTTCCTGTTAAATGCTAACAAGTGTTCTCACCATGTCAGTAGAATCTAGAAATAAATCTGCCATTATGCCTCTGCTTTCTGTGGGTCTATGGAAGCTCATCTGTTTATGCAATAGCCATATTACATTCAGATGTGGAGCTATGAGTGGTAATTATCCAACTTTTTCATTGTTCATTGGGAATCAGGTGGTAGGCTATGCAGTATTGTAATTATGGAACCAACATGGGATGGAGGATCCAGAGGCACCTAGGTGCAAATCTGTTAGAAATTGAGATAATGGTCAAGGAACCCAGGAGTATGCAAAATATGCATCAGACAAGGCAACCACAAGGTCCCATAACTAAGTGAAACACAAACAATTTCAGATGAAAAAAAAATTTTATTATTAGTCATGGCCTTCACCCCCAAACTCAAGACAGATAACGTTTTTAGCTATGGATGTCAATACTTTTATATTCTATGTAGTAAAGTCTAAATAACTTAGATCTCATAAACAAGGGAACCTAACCTTTTCCTCCACCAGTAACCATCCAAGAGGGGTCCAGTGCACACACACATGTACACATAAGCCATTATCAGAAGAGAGAAGACAAGAGTCCACTTGTCCTCACAGGGTCATTTGACCTCAGACTGCAGCTATGGTTGCAGTATTCCAAGAACCAAATAAGTGAAAAAGCAAAATAGCCATAGGAGGGGTTTTTCCCAGTGCCCCTTCTGGCTTAAAAAAGAGATAAAATGAGCCCATAGTAAGATTTTAATTGCAACTACGCCACCTGCTAGCAGTTGTAATCCAAGTGATGCCCTCAAATTAAATTAATACTATTTTTCCTTTGGGTCCCATTAGTTTGCTAATGTTACCATAATAAATTAATACAAATTTAGCAGACTAAACAATAACAATGTATTAAAGTTCTGTAAGTCAAAAGGCCAACACAGATCTTCTCATCATGCTAAAACCGGTATGTCGGCAGGCCTCCATTCCTTTCTGGAGGTTCTAGGGAAGAGTCTGTTTTCTGCTCATTTGGGCTGTTAGCAGGATTCAGTTCCTTGAGGCTGTAGGGCTGAGGTCCTTATTTTCTCTCTGACTGTCAACTTTTCCCTGCTTCTAGAGTCCCCTACATTCCTGTTCCATGGTCTCTCCCTCCATCTTCAACACCAGCAAGGGCATGTTCAGCTTTTTCTCACTAGCTCTCTCTTGCTTCTTCTATCTTGTTTCTCTGCTCCAGCAAGGAAGGTTCTGTGCTTTTAAGGACTCAAGAGTTTCAGGTGGGCCCACCTGTAAGACAGGATACTCTCCTATTCTAGGGTAACTAGTAATTTAATTGCATTTGCAGTCTGAATTCCCCTTTGACACTCAAAGTAACACGTTCACAGTTTGTAGAGATTAGGATATGGACATCTTTGGAAGGTCATTATGCTTCCTACCACAGGAGTCAAGATGGGAATATATGGAAAAATAGAAACATAGAGAGATTCTTTATATATCAGGTCCTAACTGTTTGAATTTGAGAAAGCTACTTAAATTCTCTGAGCTCCAGATTTCTATCCTCTTATATCACAATTCTAATGCTTACCATAATGAAGGTATTTGTGGGCCAAGCAGATGAGGGGGCCAAAGGTGTGAGGAAAAGGAGTTGCCTGTGGTAAACTGGAGATAATGCCTTACCAAAAGGAATTTAAATTTCAAATTAAAAAAAAAAATGCTCTTTCTGATAAACAAAATGTATCTGTAAAACATATGAGGCAAAAGTAACATTTTGAGATGTTTGTGTGACTCATAAGATTGCCATGAGGCCTAAGTGAAATGAATTTATGTGGGATATACAGCATATAATAAGTATACCCTCCATTTTAGTTTATTTATTTCCTAAATGTTTTGTACTAACAATGTTTACTAAGCTTTTGAGCATGAAAAGATCATTCATTTTTTTCTTAAATTAGTATCTGTATCATGCCATTCTCTGACCCACCTGAGTTCCTTTTTACTTGCTTCTAAACACATCTATCCAAATATTTGGTCTTTAAAATCTCTACAGCCTCTCATAAGTCCCATCAATCATGTCCAATCATATCTATATTCATCCATGGAACATAAACTTGAAAAAATGGCCAATATTCAAAATAGCCTTTTATAGAACTCATTTAATTACTCTCTTTGTGAGTTAGTTTTCTAATGTCTTTCTAATCCTCTTTTCTTATTAGTATGACTGTAGATACTAATGCCATGTCATTTTAACAGCATTGCTTATTCATTCCACCCTTATATTTCAATGATTCATAAAAGGATTTTACACTGTGTACAGGCATGTTTAATAAGCACTATTTGTCTCATCTGGTTTTACAGGCTATAGCCTTCATATAATCTTTGAGACATTAAGAAGTGTTGCTATAGGCATATTATCAGTCCATTTATATAATCTTAGAAAAATGTTATACAGTTTATATGTTAATAAATGAAATCTATGTAACACCTCTCTGATTAAAAATGAACTTTGGCCAAAAGATCAGATATAATCATGACTATAATTATTTTTACATGGAACATATGGCATTTTCCCCATTCTTGAATGTTCCCCAAGTAGAAACCTCTCTGAAGAAACAGCTCCCTTCATCTCTAATCATAATAAAGCAGGACAAGTAAGAGATTACAGGCAGTAAACACATTTCTTGAAATCCTTTGTCCTTTCCTTAGAAATATATAAATAACAGACAAACTCTAGAATTAACTATTCAGCCACCAGGTATGCAGTGAAATATGGTAACAAACTTTGTGGTCTTCTTCATTCCTTCATTTATTTTTCTCCCTTTTTTTCACAATAAGTTAGAAATAGTATAACAAAATTATTTTGAGATTTATAAGCACCATGTCAGACTTGTTAAATTTCAAGCAAAAAGCTTAATCAATGAGAGGTGTTAAAGGAACACAGGAAAACACTAATACTAAAGGAACGAATTGTTTGTCCTGAAAGAAGAAAAGTCTTCTATGGTTAATAGAAACTTGTCGGGCTTTTCCTGAATTTTATTTACAGTCATGGCTTTTATTTAACCAGAACACTTTTTGATCTGCTTTGTTCTCACAATGAAAAAAAAAAGTAAGTAGTATGGTTAAAAGAAGAAATTATGTCTAAGTTTAAATTAATACTGAACTACTTTATGTTTTCAATTCATCTGGCTAGGATAGCCATGTATTTTTATCGTCAGGTCCAAGATATAGCTGAGTGAATGAATACCATTAATAATCACACGATTACAACAGAAGGAAATTTTGATTGTTGTGAACAAAGGCATACATATGCACATTCTATACGCTTTATTGACCCAAGGGATTTACAAACCCCATTCCCTCTTTTGTATTAGCCTACCACACTGCTCCTAGCTTCATCACCTCGTTATAGTGTATCTATCACTGTTTCCAGACTATGTGAAATGTCCCTGCTCTGGTTTCTCAGAGTACACCAAAATGACCCAATGATAGCATGTATCGTCCATTGTTTTAATCATTTGTTATGTTATCTACCTTAGCACATTATATGGAACATCAAAGTATAAAGCTTCTAGTCTTTTTCACCAATATCATCTCCGTGGCATAGCATAATATCTAGACCAGGATCATTATTAGTCTGGTGTAACATAGCTGGTTCCCATTTCTGAACTGTGAATACATAGAAACTATTGAAATCCTAATAAGTGGGGAATGTTCAGTTATAAACATTCCTAACACCTCCTTTCAGAATTAACATAACAAGGTATTTCTGTTTCTCTAGCCATCCCTCTGAATATAAACCATTTTAAGACTAGAGAAAACAGGACTATTTGGCATTTCAAAGTGATTTTAAAGCCTCACTGTCTTCACATGTTAAGCAATTTTCTTTACATTTCTCCAGTGTCCTAGGGGACACTATGGAGAAGCAGCTACTATGTTGGCTTGACAGAGCACGTTTTACTTGGGTACCTAATGCTGACTGTTGGGTAACTGCCTAATTTCCACGCCAGGAATTTATGTGGATGTTGGGATGACAGACACATAAGCACCATGGGTATGAAATGAAGAAGTAAAGTGCATTATTTACCCAGTAAATATCTAACAGATTCCCAGGGAAAAAGGGCTCAAAGTTTGGTCTGGAATGAACAAGAAATATCAAGAGGGAAGGATGACTCTGGTTTTAACTGTGGTTAGGAGGTAGGGCCAGAGGGCAAGTTCCCTGGCCTGGCTGGGACACCCACAGTTTGAACTTCCCACCAGCACCAAGGGAAGGAGCATGCATCTTTCTTTAAGTTTGTTCAGTTGTGAAGTAAAAGGGAAAGGGGAAAGAGGAGCAGAGAAACTGCTAGAGGTCACACATAAAAAATGAAGTGTTTGTCTTTATTATAGTAAATTAGGCTAATTCAGTTTTTAAAAAATTGATTAATGATCTCATAGACTTTCTGATAGGAATTAAGAAAAAAAACATTTCAGCAATGCACTTACACTGCTTTCACAATGTATACAATAAAATAATTTCACATACACTGACTTATGTAATCCTTGCTATCATTCTGTGTTGTGGCCACATTACAGCTAAGAAAATTAAAGTTCAGGAATGTGAATTGACAAGCAAGTAAACAAAACCAATATGTAACTCAAAGCATTCGACTACCAAATCATACAAATCTTTGCTTATTTTACCAACCATGGGACCATCCTTACCTAAAGCCTAGGTTTTCTCTTCTCACTTCAGAACATCTGAAGGTGTTTAACGTCCCCTACATGTTGGGGGAAAAGAGAGGTGAGTCAATTCATTATTTTTTTTTAGCCCTTAACGCCATATTCTGAGCAGCATGACAATGGAAACGAAGCACCATTGTGTGATGTCATTTGCCCACATCTGTTTCCAAGAAGCAAAATACTTTCAAGCCCTACCTTATTCAAGATGTTACTGGTTCTTAAATGTTATTTAACCAGCCTGGTTGCACCATAGTAAGATTCAGGAAGGAGCTGCAGAGGACTGCTAAAACAAGACAAGCAGCACCTCTATTGCAAATCAGATTTCCTCCAATTTTATGCAATATTCATATTTGATTCCATAATTCAAATTTAGGAACACATTTCATGCCTTTGTTTCCATACCTGAGAAGTTTCTTAATGTGTAATTCCACTGAGAAAAGACACACAGATTCTATGTGCTCTAAAAGTGTCATTAATATACAGTATATACAACCTGTTCAACTCCCCTCTGAACTGTACTAAAAATAAATGCAGAGCAGTTATTGTAATTACAGAGTAAATAGAACAAATTGACATAATTATAATTAAATCCAGGAAAAGTGGTGAGCACTTTGAAATGTACAAAATTAATTCAAGACCCTTATTTGTGGTTAAAAACTCTCTCTCCTTGGAGAAGCAAAATGTTAACTGATAACTTAGAGGCACAAAATCAAAGGCAACAAAGCAACTTTCTTTTCTAGCGTAAAAAGAATGACCCATAAGCCACATCTGAGCTCCTTGAAGATTCACCCAGTTTACATGAAAATGTACTTAAAACAACTTTCAGGCTGAAGTTTTGCCAATTTCTCTAATGCCCAAAAGAGATTTAAAGAAATGTTCAGATAAGAAAAGCAAAATGTAAAAACACACATTCATATAATTTTGCCTCTTTATCGAGTTGCTAGTGAAATTGTTGTTGGGCCTGAGTTATCTAGACAATTGTCTCAATTCCCTAAGTCACTTTGCAGTAAAGAAAGATACTATGTACAACCTCATTTTTCCAAAGATTTTTCCTCTAAATAGTGCTTAAAAGTTTTCTTATATTTAACATAGTAAAAAATCACATCTCCTTGACATTTTCCTTCTCCTCTCTTAGACTGCTTTTTTTGTAAGCCCAACTTTTCCATGTTTGCTCTTGTTCTATGGGCATGAGAGAGACTGGTAAAAAAATCCCCGTGGGTACTTAGTATCTTATTTTGCAGAGGCACATGAAACAACGTTAAAGCTAAGTTTGTCAATATGAAGTTGACTGCAGACCACTCATCCTTTCAAAAGGCTGTACTTTAAGACTAATATAAAGAATGTGTCATGAATAGTACCTGAAAATTGTCTGCTATGATAAAGCTGCAGCAGTCAGTACATGGAATCAGTGATAAAAGGATATCTTGTAGAAATAGCTCCAAATGAAGATCTTAAAGACAAAGGTAGCAAGCAAAGGAAGGAAGATGAGGGCAAAGCAATAGTAAATAATGAGACATACAGATAAGAAGAGACTTACAACATGTATATCTAATAGATGACAATGAACGTTGGACATTGATAAATGATGACTGTGATGATTTTTTTGTATATCATTAAGTCTGATGAATAAGAGATGAATGCAAAGTCTCAAGTGCATCAAGAATGACAGAGGAGGAATAAAGACAGAGACAAATTCCACTGATTGGCAAGGTTTGATTTTGTGAAGTCATCGACTTCATAGGACCTAGGAAATTAGAGGAATTTAAATAGGTTTGGATAAATATTTGAAGGAATATTCTTGGTCATTGAATGGTGATAAAGATACTTTTTATATTTTTATTGATTATTCAATCAAGAGAAAGTGGTCAGTCAGAAATGTCACCAACAAAGGAAAAATATAAAAAAGCAATAAGAAAAATATTTATCTACAGATTCCTGATATTCTTTTTTTAATCAATGTACTTCCCATAATAGGAGAAACAGTGTAGATGTAAGCAACAATCAAATTTCACTGAAGAAACTTCCAGAGACTTGATCTCAGGGAAATTTCAAATTGCTAAACTACATACTTCCCTCTCTTTAGTGTCTCACCAGTGTGATTTCCCAAATGTTTTTAGAAGATCCTTAAAACTCATAAGATGCTCTTGGCATTCACATTTGAAATCAATTCATGAAATTCGGTAGTTCAGAGAATACTGTTTTCTCTGACAATATACTACTAAATATCACATTGTTTACTCCCTGCCTTCAGGGTCTCCTCTTATCTTCTTATGTAGAAGCTGAGAAAAACAGTGGTCCATAAATTTAAAAAAAAAAATGTTTTCTCACTTCCCACTAAACAAAAAGTAAAGTTTTTCACTAAGCCCCAAACCTTGATTTATCACTAATACAGACTCTGTATTTTGGACACATACCTGTGGAACACAATTTTTTTTTAAAGACTGGTTTGTAATGTGATATCATGAAAATCCCCCAGCAGGCATCTCTGACCATAATGAGTAAGCCGGATAGAGGCGGCCGAGGACTTTCTCTTCAGGGACATTATACTTGTAGTTTTAATGTTTCCTACTACCTACACTGTTTTATATATTTTTCAGGGTCAGAGAGTTGCTTTCTATAAACTTTTTCTGCAAGAGGGTATGTGAGAAGATGTTAAATATATAGAAATGTCATATATTGTTCCAAGAAGGAAATTTGCACGTATCACAAGAAATGTGAAGCCAGATGAAAAGTCATTTGATATAAAACCTTTACTTCATTGCTTGAAGGACTGAAGAACTCAGGCATGATATACAGGGTGCTGCGATAACATTCCATTTTAAAATAGGGTTTAGTGACCTTTGTGGCTAAGTATGTTGCTGACTTAACTAAGTAGTCTACTCACTTATAAAAATCTGAAAGGAGCAAAGAAGAAAAATGAGGAAATTATAAGGGAATGGTAAATAAAGGAGAGAGGAGAGAGTGAGAAAGAAGAAAGCAAATTAAAAGGAAAAGAATCCAGCTTGATGAGTACTTTCACTATACAACCCTTCTTATAATAACAAAGTAGGTAAGAATTATTATCTTTATACTATAGATGAGAAATTGTAATTAAAGAGTTGATGGTGTATTTTTCTCATAGTGGCAAAATTATAAGCAATAGGAAAGGTCCTATCCTTCAGGCTTCCCCTACCAAAAAAAAATGCATGGACTTTTCTACTCTACCCCATGGTAGACCATGGAATTCCCCAGTGAGTGAGGATTAATTAAGAGCCAGAGGCTGTCTCGACTATTATGCAAAAGAATGTCTCTTCTATCTTTGAGGGATCCATTTATATATTCAAATTATCAGCATAATTATTATTGCCTAGCATCCATTACCTTACAATTAACTTTGAGTTTAAAACTAAAGTTTTTGTATTATATAAATGGAAAATAACTAGTACACCTCAATAGCATATGGAATCAACTGAACTTCAGGCTGCGAGGCTCATGCTTTCCATCTAAAAAGAAAACTATAAATTAAGAAGAAAAAAATTCTAATTTTGAATGATTTTCTTGGTATTAGCCCTAAAGTTGCTTAAATTAATTTTTGAGGGCCGAAAATATCCTGAATAAAATATGTTTTGTGAAAATTATTTACATTCCTTATTTCTTTCTTCTAATTTTGAAAGCAACCTGTGAGAAAAATTTATGCTCATACAAATTACCCACATTCCCTATTTTATTGTTGCCATTGTCCCAGGTTTAGGTTATTTCATTTAATCTATAGGTCAGAGAGAAAGTCATGATTTGAAAGAAATAAGCAATGCAGTATCTCAAAGTCAGACTTCATGGTGTGGAAGAATGGGGCAATCATGGTCTTCCTAGCATCATTTCCATCCTTGTGTCTTTCTAGAGCCACAAGATTTGCAAAGGAATAAATAATCCCTCCTAGTGCAGAAGAAGAATTAATATAAAAACAGAAAATGAGTTATGAAAACAACTTCTGGGGACACCGAAGATTAGAGTGTTATCTCAAAACAATTTGCAAGATATACCAAACATTTGGGTAAGAAGGGACAATGGGACAGCATGGAAAACACAGAGGACAAAAAGAAAGGACAGGAAACAGTATTTGGAGACCGAGTGCTGTGCAATAGTTAGAAACAACAGAAAAAAAAACACATGTAACAGTATAATTCAAGTTACAGAAGGTGCAAATGAAGATTACCAAAGAAGAAAAGGACAAGAAAGAAAGATCACAAAGGAAAAAGTAGAAATTAATAACTATTTTCAGTAAAACCCACATAGCCCTGGTATGAACTTAGTACTATACAGCAGCAATAGGAGTTGATAAACTCTCTTGCATTAATGGTCTTTATAAAAAGAAAAACTATAATGTGAAAAAAAATTCATTGGTTTGGCTTAATTACAAACTAAATGTTGCCAAGGATTTAGTCCTAATACTTGAAGCCAAAGCAATAGGAACTAATCAAATAAAAGCACAGAAATGGAAAAGAAGAAAAAATAAGTAAAACCTTAGTTGAAATATGGGACAATATAAAATTTAATAGTTTTTAAAAGTTGTTGAAAATTGTGAACCTTCAAACTTAGGTGGTTCAGCGAACTCTAAAAGAATAGAAAATAGTTTCACAGACATTATAAATTACTAAAAATTATTGAAAACAAAAAAATTAAGAAGTAAAAAAATACATATATGCAGAAAAACAGAGACAACAATTTAGTTCTCATCACAAACTCTGCAGGAAGAGAATGGAACATCTTTAAAGTGCTGAAAAAGGAAAATAATTGTCACTTTAGGATTTTATAACCAGCAAAAATACCCTTCAAAAATAAATATAAAATAAAAACATTTTCAGGGAAAAAATGAGAAAATCATCACCAATCTCCTGTACTATAGGAAATGCTAAAGCATTTTCTTCAGGTAGAATAACAGATGGAAATTTGAATTTATACAAAGGAGTAAGAAACAGCATTAAAGGTAAATATATAGATAAACAGAAAATATATTTTCCATTTTCCATTTTTGAAAACTTCTTCCATATGTGTTGACTTTAAAGGAAAAATAACCATGATATTATATTTTAATACAAGGTGAGTCTATTTTATATATATAATATAAATGGCATTTATATTGAGATATGTAAAATGTCTGATAAATATAAACAATTAAACTTGACACAGTAAAATGTGTGAGAAAAATAGTGTAAAGGTTGGGAAAGAGGATTTTGAAATATACCACTCTAACAATTTAACAGTATGTGTGACATTACACATTACTTTCTTAAACTGTGATAAATTAAAGATTAAGAATTTAATTAGTAAAACAAAATTATTTTTTAAAAATAAAAATACAGTTCATAATCAAAGATTAAGTAGGATCCTTAAAAACAATTAATTCACAAGAGTAGAAAAACAGGAAAAGTGAAACAGTTATCAAATGTGAAAACTTTTTGTAAAACAAACATAGATGATAAATTTAAGCCAAACCATAAAAATAATTACATTATGTTATATATATTACATTACATGTACATATTATAAATTCTACAATTACAAAGCAGAGATTTTTTTTAGCCATGCTAAGGAAATTAGACCTTACTGTTCTGTGTACAAAAATCCCACTTAAATATTAGAAGAAAGGACAGTTGCTAAAATAAGGGGTATTTCATAATAATAAAGTGTTATTTTATATCTTGAAGATATAACAATATTAAATGTTTAGATACCTAATACAATGTGCCATAAAAATGGGAAAAATAAATAAATAAACAAACCCACAATTTTATAGTTGGAGAAATAAAAACCCTTCTCTCAGAAATGACATAAAAAATAGGAAGAAAATCAGAGGGTTATAGAATACTTTAGGATACTCTAACAGATACTCCACATATTAATAGTAGAATGCACTTTTTTGAAGTATGCAAAGTACTTTTCTAAGAAGAAATATATCATCACACTAAAGGTCTCAAATAACTCAAAAGCACTGAATAATACAGAGAATGTTATTTTTACCATAACAGAGATAAATTAGAAATACATACAGGGAAAAAACAAACATTTTGAAATCAACAATTCACAAGTATTAAAATGAAAAAGGAAAAATTATAAAGTATTTTAAACTGAATAAAAAGAAACAACACCATGCTTGTACTAGAAAGAAGAAAATTTTCACAATTATATACATTTTTAAGTTAAAAACCTAGGACAAAAGAGTAAAGTAGCCCAAATTAGGAGATGAAAATTAATAAAAAAGAGATATGAATGGTACTCAAATAAAATAGGAAATAAAAATCAGAGAAAGTGAAATTTTCTTCAAAAGGTCAATAAAATCAATAAATTTCTAACAAATAAAAGAAATATTACTAGCAATCTATACTTCATTTAATTATAAAAAGGGTATATTAATAACAATATTTGCCAATAAATTTGACAACTTTAAATAAAATGGACATATTTTTCACATAAAAATTGCTAAAAGTGAGTCAAAAATAATTTCAAAACCCATATAGTAATATATCTCTTTAGACATTCAGTTCCACATTAAGAGTCTTTTTTACAAAGAAAACATCAGGTCTATATTGCTTCCATGATAAATTCTATCAAACATTTAAGAAAATGTTAATACCAATCTTCCCAAACTCTTATAAATAATTGAAGAGGAAAGAAAATGTCCAAATTGGTTTTGTTATACATTGCCCACACTTCAAAAAAGAAAATCAATCAATCAATCAATCAATAAAACAAAAACCACGGACATGACAAAACAAAAACCTTGAACCCAAAGCTCTTGATAAGTACTCAAATACTTCACAAATTATTTAGTTAAGTCCAGGACACACAAAAATTATAAAAAATCATGATCAAGCAGGATTTATGGATTTATCCCAGGAATACAAAATTGTCTTCATATTTGAAAATCCATGTATCTCACCATATTAAAAACACAAAAAATCAAAACCATATAGTCATCTTAATATCTAAAGAAAAAGCATTTGACAAAATTGATGATTTGCTCGGGATTAAAACTCCTATTAATAAAGGACTAGCATAGTATGTCCTTAACCTTATAAAGGGAATCTGCAAAAAAGCAATATTTAGTGGTGAAAGACTGAATACTTCTCCCTAAGGCCAAAAATAAGACAATTAGCTTGCTTTCACCACCTCTACGCAGCATTACTCTGGAGTTCTTATCTAGTGTAATAAGGCAAACAAATAAATCAGACAAACATTATGGAGTTTGGGGGAAAAAAGGGGTAAAATTGTCTTTATTGTCTGTTCACATGCCTGTGTAATAGATAATACAAAGAAATCTACAATTATAAAGAAAAATTAATGTAATTTATAGGCAAATTTAGCAGTAATACAGGATACAAGATCAATAAATAAAAATCTATTGTATTTTTATAGATGAGTAATGACCAATGAGAAAACAAAATGTAAAGTTGTCATTTACAATATAATAGCATCAAAATATTCAAAAGTAACATAAATATTTAAGACAATGTGTACCAAATCTACATTCTAAAAAGTATAAAACATGACTTCGAGAAGTTAAAGTACCAAATAAGCCCAAAAATGCACTATGTTTCTGAATTGGAAGATTCCATATGTTGAGGTGATAATTCTTCCCATGTTAATCTACAGATTAAGAGCAATCCTCTTAACAAAATGACAACAGTCTTTTTATTAAAATTACAACTTGATTCTAAAACTTGTATAGTATATTAGTCATCTATTGCCTCGTTTCAATGGCAGTGTTTTTAACAAGGCTATATGAGGAGGAAATGAGGGTCACTGTGGATATCCAAAATATTTGGATAGGTAGCTACGATATATGGAACCAAGAATCACCAAAGGAAGAACAAAGTTGGTATATTTCTACTAGCTGATTTCATAATTTAGTGCTAGAGAAATCAAGTTAGTATGATAGTGTCATATAGATAGTCAAATAGGTCAATGAAACAGAATATAGAGTATAATCCAAATACACAATCAATTTATTTTTAACAAAGAAGTAAAAATAAAATTAGTAAATGATTGTCTTTTTAACAAACAGTCTTAGAGTAACTTAATATCCATATGTCATAAAAATCAAAATAGATGAAAGAAAAATATAAAAACTAAAATTATGAAATTCCTAGAGGGAAACTTAGGAGAACAATTTTTTAAACTTGGGGTAGACAAGTATTTCCCAGATGGCATACAAAAGGCACAAGTCATAAAAAAATTTAAACGGATTTTATCAATATTTTAAAACTTCTAGTCATTCATAGACATTGTTATGAAAATGAAAAAGAAGTCACAACCCCGAAGAAAATATTTGCAATACACATCTAACTTTTATTCAGATATATAAAATCTCAACATCTCAATAAGAAAAATAATTACAAAATGGGCAAAATATTTGGATAGACAGCTCATAAAGGAAGGTAGAAAAAACACAACACATTTAAAGATGTTCAACATTTTAAGCCATCAGGAAAATATGAATAAAAACCACAAAAAAAATCATACATATCTACCAGAATGGCTAAAATTTGACAAGACCAATTGCTGAAATGTGAAGCAACTTGAATACTCATATTACTATAGGAATTGAAAAATTGTATAACCACCATTTAAAGAGCTAACATCAATCCTTCTCCAACTTTTCCAAAAATATTGAAGAGGAGAAATATTTTCAAACTAATTTTATGATGTTAGTATTACTCTGACCTAAGCCAAAGACACTATGAGAAAAGAAAACTACAAGCCAATATCCCTGATAAAGATATATGCAGAAATCTACATGTTCATTAGCAAACCAAATAAAATAGGACATCAATAGGATTATAGACCATAAACAAGTGAAATTTACCCAGAGGATGAAATCATGGTTTAGCATACAAAAATCAATAAATGTCACAGATAAAGACAAAAATCACATGATCATATCAGTAGATGTGGTAAAATTTGACAATATCCTTTCAAGAAAAGCATACTCAACAAACTAGGAATAGAAGGAAATTACCTCAACATAACAAAGACCATTTATGAAAAGATAATAGATAACCATACTCAAAAGTGAAAAACTGAGTTTTTCTTCTAAGATTGGTAGTAAGGAAAGTTCCCACTCTCACCACTTCAATTCAACATAGTATTTGAAGTTTAGTTAGAACAATTAGTCTAAAAAAGACAGCATTCTGATAAGAAAATGAAGTGTAATTATCTGTTTACAGAATATATGATCTCATATGTAAAACCTACAGATTCCACAAAGAACTGTTAAAGATAATATATGAATTCAGCAAACTTGCAGGATACAAAATCAACATACAAAAATCAGTTGCATTTCTCTATATTAATAATGAAATAATAAAGGAGAAAATGGAGAAAACAATCCCAACTGCTTCAGCATCAAATATAATAAAATAAATAAGAATAAACTTAACAAAGGAAGTGAAATACCTGTCTTCTGAAAATGATAAATATTTCTGGGAAGAAATTAAAGATGACAAAAATAAAATGGAAAGATATTCCATGTTCATGGATTGCAGGGATTAACATTGTTAAAATACCCATACTACCCAAACTAATCTACAGATTCAGTGGAATCCCTATAAAAATTCTGTTGGCATTTTTTACAGAAATAGAAAAAACAGTCCTATTATTCATATGGAACCAGAAAGAACCGTAATAGTAAAAATAATCTTGAGAAAGAAAAACAAAGCTGAAGGCCTCACACTTCCTAACTTCAAAACATATTACAAGGCTACCATAATCAAACTAGTATGATTCTGGCATAAAATTGACATATAGATTAATGGAAAAGAATAGAGAGCCTAGAGATAAACCCATGTATATAATTAACTTATCTTTGACAAGGATGCCACGGATACACAAGGGGAACAGATAATCACCTCAACAAAGGTACTTGGAAAACTGGTTAGGCACATGCTAAATAATTAAATTGGACCCTTATTTTACACCATACATAAATATTAACTCAAAGTGGGTTAAAGACTTAAATGAAGCCCTTCAATTATAAATTTATAGAAGAAAACTTATTGATATTTGTCTTGGCAGTGACTTTGGGATTTGACACCAAAAGCATAGGTAACAGTAGCAAAAGTAGACAAATAGGATTACATTAGACTTAAAGGTTTCTGGGTGACAAAGAAAATCAACAGATTAAAAAAGTTACCTACAATATGAGAGAAGATATTTAAACCACAAATATGATAAAGGGTAAATATCCAAATTGTATATAATACTCATGCAAGTCAATAATACTAATAAAAAATCAATAACTCAATTAAAAAATGAGCAAGAGACTTGAATAGACATTTCTCTAAAGAAGGCACACATGGTTAACAGCTATATGAAAAGATGCTCAACATCACTAATTATTAGGGGAATGCAAATCAAAACCACACTGAGATAGGATTTCACACCTTTTAGGATGGACATTATCAAAAATAGAAGATAACAAAGGCTGATGAGGATGTGCAGAAATTAGAAACTGTGCATTAGATATGGGGCTAAAATGGTGCAGGGGGTATGGAAAACAGTATATTGGTTCCTCAGTGAAATAAAAATAGAATTACCATATAATCTAGCAATCCCACTTCTGGATTTATCCAAAATAATTGAAAGCAGGATGTTGCGATATTTGCACTCCCCTATTCGCTGCAGCATTATCCAGAATAAGAGGTAGAAACAATGTAAACGTCTATCAGTGGATGAATTGTAAAGTTATACATGCAATGTAGTATTTTTCATCCTTAAAAGAGAAGGAAATCTTCCATATATTACAACATGGATTAAATTTGAAGACATTTTGCTAAATGAAATAAGGCTACTCACAGAAGCAGATATATTGCATGTTTCTTCTTATATGAGGTACCTAAAGTAGTCAAATTCACAGAAGCAGGATGTAACATAGTGGTTGTCAGAATCTTAGGGAAATGGGAAGTTGCTGTTCAATTGGCATAGAGTTTAAGTCACCTAGATGAAAAGTTCTAGATCCTTCTGCACAATGTGAGAGAAGGTAAAGGGTATATAATTAACAAGTGTACTGTACACTTAAAAGTTCAAGAGAGCACAGTTCTGGTAGATGTTTTTTTATATCCATTTTATTATCATTAATCTACAATTACATGAAGAACGTTATGGTTACTAGACACCCCCTTCACCAAGTCCCCCCCACCACAAACCCCATTACAGTCACTGTCCATCAGTGTAGAAAGAGGCTGTAGACTCACTACTTGTCTTCTCTGTGTTGCACATCCCTTCCATGCCCCCCACATTATCCATCCTTATCACAAGGCCCCCTTTCTTTTCCTTGCCCTTAGCCCTCCCTTCCACACGTCCTGCCGAGTCCCTTTCCCTTTGATAACCATTAGTCCATTCTAGGATTCTGTGATTCTGCTGCTGTTCTGTCCCTTCAGTTTTTATTTGTTCTTATACTCCACATATGAGTGAAATCATTTGGTACTTGTCTTTCTCTCCCTGGTTTATTTCACTGAGCATAACACCCTCTAGCTCCATCCATGTTTTTGCAAATGGTTGGATCTGTTTTTTTCTTATGGCTGAGTAATATTCTATTGAGTATATGTACCACTTCTTCTTTATCCATTCATCTACTAATGGACATTTAGGTTGCTTCCATTTCTTAGCTATTGTAAATAGTGCTGCAATAAACATAGGGTTACACCTGTCTTTTTCAAATTGGAGTGCTGCATTCTTAGGGTAAATTCCTAGAAGTGGAATTCCTGGGTCAAATGGTATTTCTATTTTCAGCTTTTTAAGGAATCTCCATACTATTTTCCACAATGGTTAAACTAGTTTTCATTCCCACCAGCAGTGTAGGAGGGTTCTCCGTTCTCTGCAACTTCACCAACATTTGTTGTTGTTTGTCTTTTGGATGGTGGCAAACCTTACTGGTGTGAGGTGATATCTCATTGTGGTATTAATTTGTATTTCTCTGGTGACAAGTGATGGGGAGCATCTTTTCATGTTTCTGTTGGCCATCTGAATTTCTTCTTTGGAGAGCTGTCTGTTCAGCTCCTCTGCCCATTTCTTAATTGGATTATTCGCTTTTTGTTTGTTGAGGTGTGTGAGCTCTTTATATATTTTGAATGTGAACCCTCTTTGGATCTGTCATTTATGAATATATTCTCCCACACTGTAGAGTACCTTTTTGCTCTATTGATGGTGTCCTTTGCTGTACAGAAGCTTTTCAGCTTCATATAGTCCCACTTGTTCATTTTTGCTTTTGTTTCCCTTGCTCAGGGAGATATGTTCATGAAGAAGTCGCTCATGTTTATGTCCAAGAGATTTTTGCCTATGATTTTCCTAAGAGTTTTATGGTTTCATGACTTACATTCAGGTCTTTGATCCATTTAGAATTTACTTTTGTGTATGGGGTTAGACAGTGATCCAGTTTCATTCCCTTACATGTAGCTGTCCAGTATTGCCAGCACCATCTGTTGAAGAGACTGTCATTTCGTCATTGTATGTGCGTGGCTCCTTTATCAAATATTAATTGACCATATATGTTTGGGTTAATGCCTGGAGTCTCTAATCTGTTCCACTGGTCTGTGGCTCTGTTCTTGTGCCAGTAACAAACTGTCTTGATTACTATGGCTTTGTAGTAGATCTTGAAGTCGGGGAGCAAGATCCCCCACACTTTATTCTTCCTTCTCAGGATTGCTTTGGCTATTCGGGGTCTTTGGTGTTTCCATATGAATTTTGAAGTATTTTGTCCAGTTCGTTGAAGAATGTTGCTGGTAATTTGATAGGGATTGCATCAAATCTGTATATTGCTTTGGGCAGGACAGCCATTTAGACGATATTAATTCTTCCTAGCCAAGAGCATGGGATGAGTTTCCATTTGTTAGTGTCCCCTTTAATTTCTCTTAAGAGTTTCTTGTAGTTTTCAGGGTATAGGTCCTTCACTTCTTTGGTTAGGTTTATTCCTAGGTATTTTATTCTTTTTGATGCAATTGTCAATGGAGTTGTTTTCCTGATTTCTCTTTCTATTAGTTAACTGTTAGTGCATGGGAAAGCCACAGATTTCTGTGTATTAGTTTTGTATCCTGCAACTTTGCTGTATTCCGATATCAGTTCTAGTAGTTTTGGAGTGGAATCTTTAGGGATTTTTATGTAGAATATCAGGTCATCTGCAAATAGACAGTTTGGCTTCTTCTTTACCAATTTGGATTCCTTGTATTTCTTCATTTTGCCTGATTGCCGTGGCTAGCACCTCCAGTACCATGTTGAATAACAGTGGGGATAGTAGGCATCCCTGTCTTGTTCCCGATCTCAGAGGAAAAGCTTTCAGCTTTTCACTGTTCAGTATGATGTTGGCTGTGGATTTATCATATACAGCCTTTATTATGTTGAGGTACCTGCACTCTATGCCCATTTTGTTGAGAGTTTTTATCATGAATGAATGTTGAATTTTGTCGAATGCTTTTTCAGCATCTATGGAGATGATCATGCAGTTTTTGTACTTCATTTGTTTATGTGGTGGATGTTGTTGATGGATTTTCGGATGTTGTACCATCCTTGCATGCCTGGGATGAATCCCACTTGGTCATGGTGTATGATCCTTTTGATGTATTTTTGAATTTGGGCTGCTAATATTTTGTTGAGTATATTTGCATCTATGTTCCTCAGGGATATTGGTCTGTAATTTTCTTTATTGGTGGGGGTCTTTGCCTGGTTTTGGTATTAGGGTGATGTTGGCTTTATAGACTGAGTTTGGGTGTATTCCCCCCTCTTCTATTTTTTGGAAAACCTTAAGGAGAATGGGAATTATATCTTCTCCGTATGCCTGATAATATTCCGTACTGAATCCATCTTGCCCGGTGGTTTTGTTCTTGGGTAGTTTTTGATTACTGCTTCAATTTCTTTTCTGGTAATTCCTTTGTTTAGATTCTGTGTTTCTTCCTTGGTCAGTCTTGGAAAGTTGTATTTTTCTAGGAAGTTGTCCATTTCTTCTAGGTTTTCCAGCTTCTTATCACATAGGTTTTCATAGTACTCTTTGTATTTCTGTTGGGTCCGTCATGATGTTTTCTTTCTCATTTCCGATTCTGTTGATGTGTGTTGATTCTCTTTTTCTCTTAATAAGTTTGGCTAGAGGCTTATCTATTTTGTTTATGTTCTCAAAGAACCAGCTTTTGGTTTCATTGATTTTTTCTATTGTTTTATTCTTCTCAATTTTATTTATTTCTTCTCTAATCTTTATTATGTCCCTCCTTCTGCTGACCTTAGGCCTCATTTGTTCTTCTTTTTCCAATTTTGATAATTGTGATGATAGACTATTCATTTGGGTTTGTTCTTCCTTCTTTAAATATGCCTGGATTACTATACACTTTCTTCTTAAGACTGCTTTTGCAGCATCCCACAGAAGTTGGGGCTTTGTGTTGTTGTTGTTATTTGTTTCCATATATTGCTGGATCTCCATTTTAATTTAGTCATTGATCCGTTGACTATTTAGAAGCGTGCTGTTAAGCCTCCATGTGTTTGTGAGCCTTTTTGCTTTCTTTGTACAATTTATTTCTAGTTTTATACCTTTGTGGTCTGAAAGTTGGTTGGTAGGATTTCATTCTTTTGGAATTTACTGAGGCTTTTTGTGTCCTAGTATGTGGTGTATTCTGGAGAATGTTCCATGTGTGCTTGAGAATAATGTGCATCCTGTTGCTTTTGGATGCAGAGTTCTGTAGATGTCTATTAGGTCCATCTGTTCTGGTGTGTTGTTCAGTGCCTCTGTGTCCTTACTTATTTTCTGTCTGGTGGATCTGTCCTTTGGAGTGAGTGGTGTGTTAAAGTCTCCCAAAATGAATGCATTGCATTCTATTTCCTCCTATAATTCTGTTATTATTTGTTTCACATATGTTGGTGCTCCTGTATTTGGTGCATATGTGTTTATAATGGTTATATCCTCTTGTTGGACTCAGCCCTTTATCATTATGTAATGTCCTTCTTTATCTCTTGTTACTTTCTTGGTTTGGAAGTCTATTTTGTCTGATACTAGTACTGCAACACCTGCTTTTTTCTCCCTATTGTTTGCATGAAATATGTTTTTACATCCCTTGACTTTTAGTTTGTGCATGTCTTTGTGTTTAAGGTTATTCTCTTGTAAGCAACATATAGATGGGTCTTGTTTTTTTATCCATTCAGTGACTCTATGTTTTTTGATTGGTGCATTCAGTCCATTTACATTTAGGGTGATTATCGATAGGTATGTACTTATTGCCATTTCAGGCTTTATTTTCATGGTTACCAAAGGTTCCAGGTTACTTTCCTTACTATCTAAGAGTCTAACTTAACTCAGTGTGTTGCTACAAACACAATCTAAATGTTCTTTAATGTTTCTCCTCCTTTTTCTTCCTCCTTCATTCTTTATGTATTAGTTATCAAATTCTGTACTTTTTGTCTATCCCTTGATTGACTTTGAGGTTAGTCAATTTAATTTTTGCGTTTGCTTATTAATTAGCCATTCTACTTTCTTCACTGTGGTTTTATTACCTCTGGTGACAGCTATTCAACCTTAGGAACATTTCCATCTATAGCAGTCCCTCCAAAATAGACTGTAGAGATGGTTTGTAGGAGGTAAATTCTCTCAGCTTTTGCTTACCTGGAAATTGTTTAATTCCTCCTTCAAATTTAAATGATAATCTTGATGGATAAAGTAATTTTGGTTCCAGGCCCTTCTGCTTCATGGCATTAAATACATCATGCCACTCCCTTCTGGCCTGTAAGGTTTCTGCTGAGAAGTCTGATGTTAGCCTGATGGGCTTTCCTTTTATGTGATCTCATTTCTCTCTCTGGCTGCTTTTAGCAGTCTGTCCTTATCCTTAATCTTTCCCATTAATTACTATGTGCCTTGGTGTTGTCTTCCTTGGATCCCTTGTGCTGGGAGATCTGTGGATCTCCATGGCCTGAGAGACTATCTCCTTCCCCAGATTGGGGACGTTTTCAGCAACTACCTCCTCAAAGACACTTTCTATCCTTTTTTCTCTCTCTTTTTCTCTTGTATCCCTATAATGCAAATATTTTTCTGCTTGGATCGGTCACACAGTTCTCTCAATATTCTTTCATTCTTAGAGATCCCTTTTTCTCTGTGTGCCTCAGCTTCTTTGTATTCCTCTTCTCTAGTTTCTGTTTCATTTATTGTCTCCTCCAATGTATTCAACCTGCTTTTAATACCCTCCATCATGTTTTTAAACAATTGGATCTCCAACCTGAATTCATTCCTGAGTTCTTGGATGTCTTTCCATACCTCCATTTGGATGTTAATGATTTTTATTTTGAATTTGCTTTCAGGAAGAGTCACGAGGTCCATATCATTTAAATCTTTCTCGGGAGTTGTATTAATAATTTTACTCTGGACAAGGTTCCTTTGGCATTTCATGTTTGTATATGGCACCCTCTAGTGTCCAAAAGCTCTATTCTGGAGCTGCTAAGCCCCTGAAGCAATGTTGGGGGTCACAGGGAAGTGGTACTGGTGCCTGGAGGGAAAGAAGAGCTGTTCCCTGCCTACCAGCTGCTGAGCCTGTCTCCACTCCCTGAGCCAGTGGGCTGAGCACACAGGTATAAGTTTTTGTCCCAGAGCAGCCAGATATAGATCCCTGCTTTCCACAAGTGGTTGGAATCCCAGTCTCCCCAGGAACTCTGCCTGTATTAACTTTCCAACCCAGTAGTCATGCGAGTCTCATGAAAGCACCATGAAATGCAGGTTTGTGCTCCCAGAGCAGGTCTCCGGAGCTAGGTATTCAGCAGTTGCAAGCCTTCCACTTCCTCCCTGCTCCATTTCTCTTCCTCCCGCCGGTGAGCTGGGGTGGGGGAGGGGCTTGGGTCCCGCAGAGCCACAGCTCTGGTATGTTACCCCGTTCACTGAGGTCTGCTCTTTTCTCCAGGTGTGTGCAGTCTGACGCTGTCCTCTTTCCTATTGCTCTCTCAGGATTATTTACGCCAATTAAATTTTCTAATTGTATAATTTTAAGAGGAATCCTCTGTCTCTCCTCTCATGCTGCCATCTTTAATCCAATCTCTGCTGGATGTTTTTTATAATAACAATAATTATTATCGTAAGAGTAAAGCAATAAAAGACAATGAAAGAATGAGACTTCAGTAAAGTAATAAAGCAGAGTATGGTGTTCAAAAGTAGATGGATATAAATGGTCAAATAATGATCCATTAGCTAAGTTGAAGATTCATTGGTTTCAGTAATGTAAGTTATTGGTGAAAATCAAAAGAGCATTTCTACAGAAAGTGAGGTAAAGGCAATGAAGAGATTCAAAAAGGATAGGAAACTGTGAAATAAAATAAGCAAGCGGTTACCATTAAAGTCCAAATACTATTAGAATGGAAGGAAGGGCTTGTGATTAAGAGAGCACCCTGGAAGGCTTCTGAGTGTCTGGCAAAGTTCTATTCCCTGACATGTGTAGTAGTTATAAGCCATTTGTGCTAAAATAATTCTTTAAGCCACATACGTGTTTTATATTTTGTGTTATGTTTAATAATATCTAAATTTAAAAACTTTACAAAGAAAAAGAGGAAAGAGAAGAAGCAGGACAGGTTTCACAATATATATATATATATAGAAGGTGAGGATTGGGGCACTAAATAAAGAAAGTTGTAAGATTAAGAAAGGTTTTTAATTATTTTTAATGGGGTAAATAAAACATTTGTATTCTGATGGGAATTATTCAGTTGAAAGTAAAAATTGAAAATCCAAAAGAAATGGGGAAGTTGCTAGAGGTATATTTCTAAGAAGGCATTAGAAGGTAGACTCTAGTATACATGTACAGAGCTTGGCTTTAGTTATGAGGAAAGGCAGTTTACCCATAATAGGAAGAATATAAGTTGGACAGTGACCACAGATTTAAGTAGGTGGGTAAATATAGATGTGAACTTGTGGAAGATTTATTCTAACTTTCATTTTCCAGATTTATAAGACACAAGGTCATCAAATGATTTTGAGGTTTGAAGAGGAGAAGCTCAGGTTTGATGAGACTGGAGAATTTGTGAAATTGAAATCTAAGAGAGTAGGGAAAAGACTGAAATAGGAAAATGCAATATGATTGCTTGCTTCATTAAAGATTCACTTGAAGTTTGTGGTTATTATTTCAAAGTGAGAACAGTCAGCATGATTATGTATTTTTTAGGGTTATGGTTTTGACAGGTGAATAAAAAGTAGCAAAAAAGGGCCAAGGGGACTGAAGTGATATGAAAGGAAATAGTAATAATAATTAATCTTTTTTTTTTGCTTTTTTTTGAGAGGGCATCTCTCATATTTATTGATCAAATGGTTGTTAACAACAATAAAATTCTGTATAGGGGACTCAATGCACAATCATTAATCAACCCCAAGCCTAATTCTCAACAGTCTCCAATCTTCTGAAGCATAATGAACAAGTTCTTACATGGTGAACAGGTTCTTACATAGTGAGTAAGTTCTTACATGGTGAACAGTACAAGGGCAGTCATATCACAGAAACTTTTGGTTTTGATCAGCATCGTGAACTATAAACAATCAAGTCAGATATGATTATTTGTTTGATTTTTATACTTGATTTGTATGTGAATCCCACATTTCTCCCTTATTATTATTATTTTTTTTTTAAATAAAATGCTGAAGTGGTAGGTAAATGCAAGATAAAGGTAGAAAACATAATTTAATGCTGTAAGAGGGCAAATGTAGATGATCAGGTGTGTGCCTGTAGACTAAGTATTAATCCAAGCTAGACCAGGGCAACAAAACATCCACGGATGCAGATTTCTCTCAAAACAGGGGGAGGGGGGTGAGGTTCTAAGCCTCACCTCTGCTGATCCCCAATTTCTCACCTGATGGCTCCCCTGTGACTGTGCCTGTATTAGGTTGTTCCTTCCTTGAGGAATCTTACCCATATCTGACTAACCAGTCATCTTCTGGGGCCATACAGGGAAATGTAAAGTTGGTAAGTGAGAGAGAAGCCTTATTGTTTGAAAAGGATAGCTTTTTACTTTTTTGCAGATTTATGCCCTGTCGCTTCTATGCCCAGCATTTGTCTTGAGGTATCTTTACCACTTGGAAGAATTAAGATACTCGGTAATTTTCTATAAGAGGCATGAATTCTACTACAGGGTTGTAATTAGGAAGGAAGAAGAAAAGCTATAGAAGTAGCAGACAGAAGAAAACATGGGAAGATTGATTATTTCTTTGACATATCTTCTTGTAGAGTAACATAAGCATGTATAGATTTAAACTACTAATTAAATTATGTACACACATTAACATAATAGGAATACAGCTACATAACAAAAGCAGACCTACAATTACCAGCCATATCCAGTGAAACCAAGAAAACCAGTTAGGTAGCCTAGGCATTTGTGAAAACTTATCAATGATATGATGGATATTGTCTAACTGAATTTGAATAGTTTGAGAAAAATCAGATAAGTTAAAACAACACATCCCTGGGAAATGTTCACATCCCATATGTTCTTTTAACAGTAGATAGTCTATAGTCACATGATTTTGGAGCACTGCAACTTGCACTTCTCCGAATTCCTGGTTGAGTTCTGACAGTATAGATCCAGTCAAATTTGTTGTTTTACTGTATGCACAGGCCACCTTAGATATCTCCTTCTTCATTCCCATGGCAAGTCCAGGAACCAGTGGGATGAATGCAGCTACAACTGCAACAGTGCCAGGATCTTTGTTGAAGTTTTTTGATGATCATCTTCTGGAATGACTCTTCCAGAGGATGTTGATGTTGGAAGTTCTTCTTCATATCACATCTGAATTCGTTTTCTGGGTAGCCAAATTAGGCTTTGATCCTCTGTATAAACACAAACAAACCCTTTGCCCACACTATGATATGACCTTTATACCATTGTGAAGAACCTACTGGAGATCACTACACAGGAACAGCTTTTTTTTTTTTAATAGAAAGGACTATTATAAGAAAAATGTACTTCCATAGCTGATCATTTTAAAAGATCAAAATTAAGGATATGTAAAGCATGCATCAATAGTTGATTTGCAGTAAGTTTTAACCTATCAGGGAGTAATCCCCCTTTTAGTTCTCTCTTTTTTTTGTTACCATTAATCTACAATTACATGAAGAATATTATGATTACTAGGCTCTCCCCTACACCGAGTCTCCCCCCACAAACCCCATTACAGTCACTGTCCATCAGCATAGCAAAATGTTGTAGAATCACTATTTGTCTTCTTTGTGTTGCACAGCCCTCCCCTTTCTCCCACCCCCCACATTATGCATGCTAATCATAATACCCCCTTTCTTCTTCTCCTGCTTATCCCTCCCTACCCACCCATCCTCCCCAGACCCTTTCCCTTTGGTACCTGTTAGTCCATTCTTGGGTTCTGTGATCCTGATGCTGTTTTGTTCCTTCAGTTTTTCCTTTGTTCTTATACTCCACAGATGAGTGAAATCATTTGGTATTTCTCTTTCTACACTTGGATTATTTCACTGAGCATAACACCCTCTAGCTCCATCCATGTTGTTGCAAATGGTAGGATTTGTTTTCTTCTTATGGCTCAATAATATTCCATTGTGTATATGTACCACATCTTCTTTATCCAATCGTCTACTGATGGACACCTAGACTGCTTCCAATCCTTGGCTATTGTAAATAGTGCTGCGATAAACATAGGGGTCCATCTGACTTTTTCAAACTCGAGTGCTGCATTCTTAGGGTAAATTCCTAGGTGTGAAATTCCTGGGTCAAATGTAAGTCTATTTTGAGCATTTTGAGGAACCTCCATACTGTTTTCCACAATGGTTGAATGAATTTACATTCCCACCAGCAGTGTAGAAGGGTTCCCCTTTCTCCACAACCTCGCCAACATTTGTTGTTGTTTGTCTTTTGGATGGTAGCCATCCTTACTGGTGTGAGGTGATAACTCGTTGTGGTTTTAATTTGCATTTCTCTGATAATTAGCGATGTGGAGCATCTTTTCATGTGTCTGTGGGCCATCTGAATTTCTTTTATGGAGAACTGTCTGTTCAGTTCATCTGCCCATTTTTTAATTGGATTATTTGTTTTTGTTTGTTGAGGTGTTGTAAGCTCTTTATATATTTTGGATGTCAAGCCTTTATTGGATCTGTCATTTACAAATATATTCTCCCATACTGTAGGGTACCTTTTTGTTCTGTTGATGGTGTCCTTTGCTGTACAGAAGTTTTTCAGCTTAATATAGTCCCACTTGTTCATTTTTGCTTTTGTTTTCCTTGCCCAGGGAGATAAGTTCAAGAGGAGGTCACTCATGTTTATGTCTAAGAAATTTTTGCCTATGTTATTTTCTAAGAGTTTTATGGTTTCATGACTTACATTCAGGTCTTTGATCCATTTCAAATTTACTTTTGTGTATGGGGTTAGACAGTGATCCAGTTTCATTCCCTTACATGTAGCTGTCCAGTATTGCCAGCACCATCTGTTGAAGAGACTGTCATTTCGTCATTGTATGTGCGTGGCTCCTTTATCAAATATTAATTGACCATATATGTTTGGGTTAATGCCTGGAGTCTCTAATCTGTTCCACTGGTCTGTGGCTCTGTTCTTGTGCCAGTAACAAACTGTCTTGATTACTATGGCTTTGTAGTAGATCTTGAAGTCGGGGAGCAAGATCCCCCACACTTTATTCTTCCTTCTCAGGATTGCTTTGGCTATTCGGGGTCTTTGGTGTTTCCATATGAATTTTTGAATTATTTGTTCCAATTCGTTGAAGAATGTTGCTGGTAATTTGATAGGGATTGCATCAAATCTGTATATTGCTTTGGGCAGGACAGCCATTTAGACGATATTAATTCTTCCTAGCCAAGAGCATGGGATGAGTTTCCATTTGTTAGTGTCCCCTTTAATTTCTCTTAAGAGTTTCTTGTAGTTTTCAAGGTATAGGTCTTTCACTTCTTTGGTTAGGTTTATTCCTAGGTATTTTATTCTTTTTGATGCAATTGCCAATGGAGTTGTTTTCCTGATTTCTCTTTCTATTGGTTCATTATTAGTGCATAGGAAAGCCACAGATTTCTGTGTGTTAATTTTGTATCCTGCAACTTTGCTGAATTCCGATATCAGTTCTGGTAGTTTTGGAGTGGAATCTTTAGGGTTTTTTATGTACAATATCATGTCATCTGCAAATAGTGACAGTTTAGCTTCTTCTTTACCAATCTGGATTCCTTGTATTTCTTTTTTTTTTCTAATCGCCATGGCTAGGACCTGCAGTACTATGTTGAATAACAGTGGGGAGAGTGGGCATCCCTGTCTTGTTCCCGATCTCAGAGGAAAAGCTTTCAGCTTCTTGCCATTTCATATGATGTTGGCTGTGGGTTTATCATATACGGCCTTTATTATGTTGAGGTACTTGCCCTCTATACCCATTTTGCTGAGAGTTTTTATCATGAATGGATGTTGAATTTTGTCAAATGCTTTTTCAGCATCTTTGGAGATTATTGTGTGATTTTTTACCTTCTTTTATCCATTCAGTGACTCTGTGTCTTTTGATTGGTGCATTCCGTCCATTTACATTTAGGGTGATTATCGATAGGTATGTACTTATTGCCATTGCAGGCTTTAGATTCGTGGTTACGAAAGGTTCAAGGTTAGCTTCTTTAGTATCTTACTGCCTTACTTCACTCGCTTATTGAGCTGTTATATACACTTTCTAGAGATCATTTTCTTCTCTCCCTTCTTATTCCTCCTCCTCCACTCTTTATATGTTGGTTGTTTTATTCTGTGCTCTTTCGTGTTTCCTTTAAGTGCTTTTAGTGGTTAGTTGATTTTATTTTTTGCCTTTAGTTAGTATTTGGTTGGTCTGCTTTCTTTGCTGTGATTTTATTTTCTCTGGTGACATCTGTTTAGTCTTAGGAGTGCTCCCATCTAGAACAGTCCCTCTAAAATACCCTGTAGAGGTGGTTTGTGGGAAGCAAATTCCCTCAACTTTTGCTTGTCTGGGAATTGTTTAATCCCTCCTTCATATTTAAATGATAATCATGCTGGATACAGTATCCTTGGTTCAAGGCCCTTCTGTTTCATTGCATTAAATATATCATGCCATTCTCTTCTGGCCTGTAAGGTTTTTGTCGAGAAGTCTGATGATAGCCTGATGGGTTTTCCTTTATAGGTGACCTTTTTCTCTCTAGCTGCCTTTAAAACTCTTTCCTTATCCTTGATCTTTGCCATTTTAATTATTATGTATCTTGGTGTTATCCTCCTTGGGTCCTTTCTTTTGGGAGTTTTGTGTATTTCTGTGGTCTGTTCAATTATTTCCTCCCCCAGTTTGGGGAAGTTTTCAGCCATTATTTCTTCAAATACATGTTCTATCCCTTTTTCTCTCTCTTCTTCTTCTGGTACCCCTATAATATGGATATTGTTCCTTTTGGATTGGTCACACTATTCTCTTAATATTGTTTCATTCCTGGAGATCCTTTTATCTCTCTATGTCAGCTTCTATGCATTCCTGTTCTCTGGTTTCTATTACATCAATGGCCTCTTGCACCTTATCCATTCTGCTTATAAATCCTTCCAGAGTTTGTTTCACTTCTGTAATCTCCTTCCTGGCATCTGTGATCTCCCTCTGCACTTCATCCCGTTTCTCTTGCATATTTCTCTGCATCTCCATCAGCATGTTTATGATTTTTATTTTGAATTCTTTTTCAGGAAGACTGGTTAGGTTTGTCTCCTTCTCTGGTGTTGTCTCTGTGATCTTGTTTTGCCTGTAATTTTGCTTTTTCATGGTGATAGAAATAGTTTGCAGAGCTGGGACGAGTGACGGCTGGAAGAGCTTCCCTTCTTGTTGGTTTGTGGCCTTCCTCTCCTGGGAGAAGAGTGACCTCTAGTGGCTTGTGCTGGGCAGCTACATGCAGGCAGGGCTTCTGATTCCTGCCCTGCTGCTATGGAGTTTATCTCTGCTGTTGCTGTGGGCGTGGCCTGCCTCGGGCCGCTGGTACGATATGGTGGAGCCACATTGGAGGGGAACCTCAGGGAGGCTATTTATCTCTGTAAGGGGCCTCTGTGCTCCCTGCTGCCCAGAGGGTTAGAGTGCCCAGAGATCCCCAGTCTTCCTACCTCTGGACTAAGTGTCCCAGGATGCTTCCATCCAGCTGTGTTGTCCCTGTCCCTTTAAGACTTCCAAAAAGCACTCACTTTTCTTTTTCCCAGGTGCAATGTCTGCAGGGACCCGCTCACAAGTCTTACTGTCTTTTTTCCCTATTTTCCAGCACCTCACACATGCACTCTGGTGCGGATTGCTGGGTCTGGGTATTTAGCAGTCCTGGACTCCCTCTCCCTCCCTGCTCTGATTCCTGTCCTCCCGCCAGGAGCTGGGGTGTGGGGCACTGAGGTCCTGCCAGGCTGGGGCTTTATCTTACCCCCTTTGTGAGGCGCTGGGATCTCGCAGGTGTGTATGTGGTCTGGCTGTTTTCCTGTGTCTTCTGGTCTCTCTTTTAGGAAGAGTTTTCTTTGCTCTATTTTCAAAAATATATGTGGTTTTGGGAGGAGATTTCTGCTGCTCTACTCATGCTGCCATCTTGGCTTCGCCTCCAATTATAATTAATCTTGCTTCAAGATAGAAAGGAGGAAAGTAAAAGATGAGAGGGCTGAAAGGATGTGTGATGTGAAAGAAGTATTGGAGTTAAATTACTTGGAAGAGTGAACTTTTTAGAAGTTATGGTCAGAAATTAGAGGACTTGAAGAGATTAAGGTAGTTTTATAGTATGAACAGAGGAATGAAAAGGTAGCAAAGGAAGGGTGGTAGACAAGATCATTGAAGGGACAAAGGTCAAGCTAAGTGAAATGGTAAAGTATTGAAAATATAATTTAAGTGGGTATTGGAATTACTGAAAATTATGTTAGGAAGGGTAATAGAGAGTGGCAGTGAGAATTCAGAATCTTTATACAGTCAGGAGTTGTGGTTAAAGGGTCTTTGGAGGATTGTAAACTGGAATAGCAAATTGATTTAATTTGATGAAGAATTTCAAATTTTTAGGGAATAATGGGAAATGTTCTGGAAGTGATAGTGAGGAACAAGAAAGAAACTTACATCAACTCAGGCCTTGTGATATAAGGGGCAGGGTGAAAAAAACAGCTGATGAGTTTCTGGTATAATGCAAGAAGATAGTGAAGAAGACAATGGGTTGGGATGTTCAGATTTTACTGTTGACTCATCTAGAGTTCCAGAAAGTACATCTGAAGAATGTCTGGAGTGGAATTGCAGAGAGATGGGGTCAGCACCTTTGAGAATACACAACAAGGTTAAGTAGAACAATCTGGGTATTTTGATGGGATTGACATGAGGGTGACCAAAGGACTTAATATTACTCTTGCAGATGTTTTAAAGGGTGGTTAGTTGGCATTATTTTGGGACAGAGTGGGTGTGAACCTTGTTAGAAGCTTGCAGAACTCTCAGACTCTTTTTTCCCTGGCTCCAATGTTAACACTGAATCTGGAAAACTGCAGATCTTATCCAAAACATCTCCACTTCTGGAACTCTCTTCACTGCTGGAGGTGTGGATGCCAAATAAGAATTGGTGCTGCCGGGAATTTATGGTCCTTTCTTGACTTCTTTCCATGGAGGTAATGTAATTCTGCTGAATGTAGAGTATATCAGCCACACTTGAGATCTGTACACAATAAACATTCTCTGGGCTACAGAATTCCATAGTAAATATTTGTCACATTCTTTCTTACTTGAATTTATAGCATATGAATTTATTAGTTCTTTTTGAAAATATAGTTCTATACTTAGATTATCCTTGACCAAATAAGGTTTGTATGTAACAGTGAAAAAATGGATTTTTTTATTTCACCCATTGACCTTGCAAAAATTCCAATTGAAGCAGTAAATATCTTCTGTGAACTAGTTATTCTGAGCTCCTTTGAAGAATAGTTTTCATTTTGTAAGTGTAACAGTCGAATTGAAAGGTCTGAGAAAATGCTGTTTGTCAGAGTAGCAGATCAGTTGATGTCTTTTTCAAAAAGTATTCTATTTTCCTTTCTTATGATTTAAGTATTTTACCAGACCCTAATGATAAAAGTGAAGAAAGAGAATTGTCCTTACAGGTAATAATATTTAGTGAATAACTATTTTGTGCCAAGAATTGTGCTAAATTCTGATGATACAACAGGGAACAACAAAATTAGACGTGACACATTAGTCCTTAAACTATCATCTATAGAGAGGCTGACATTGAAACAAATTACAGCAAAACATGGTCATTCTGTTATGCAGAGATGAACATATGAGGAAAGCTATATGATTAAAAATGTACCTAGTTACCATTTGCTAATATTTGCTTAAAATAAACTATTTAAAAACCCAATGTAACTAATAAAAGCTGCACTAGAGAATTAGAGGGAAACAGCCCATTGTAAGTTCTTTCGTTAGCATACAAAGCATGAGGTATTTTACATATATGATTCTCAGAATAGTCCTATGAAATAATTACTCTTAATTCCTTTGCATGAATTGAATCATAAAAGTTCAGAGAGATTGTGTTGTGTGCTAAAACTGACAAGTTACATAGATAGATTACTAGCGAAGGCCTGTCAGGTGGCAGGGCCAATATGACTTCAGCTATGTCATAATTTATCTAGTAATATTGTAGAAACATGAGCTGGCACAGTTTTTTTGTTGTTTTTTTTTCTCATTTTGGTGTGGCTCCTTGTTACTTCCCTTGGATGTTTTAAGAAATGGAAAATACATGAGACAATTATAATGATAGATATTCTTCCTGGAAAAGAAGTTAATGATTTAAATTATGCAAACAAGCTCCTAAGTTCTTTAATACAGCATTTTTCAACATTAACAAAGTCAACATGGATTTAAAGCAAAATATTCTATTAGCATATAAGTGAGAGACACTGCACTGTGAATATCTTCTTGTCCAAATGTGTTCATCAATAAAAGAATTTTGTGCTCTTACTGAAAACTTTACAAAACAATGTTACATGTATCCTGAAATTAAGCATCTTCATGCAAAAAAATCACTTTACCAATTATGCTGACATGTAATACAATGACAGCATTCACTTACATGTGTGCATTGCCAAAAGGCCAGGCAGCACACTGCTTTTAGAGAATTTTGCATATCATCTATTTTACCATAATATAAACTGTTAACTTTTCTAAACAAACTTTATTCTTGATATCAAAGTTGCAAAATTCACAACAAAGCTTTAGTATGTATATGGTTTGGGCTCTTCAAAAGCTAATATTTGAGAGAATCTATCTAAATGCTCCTATCATGTTCAATGAGCTACAAGCCTGAATTGTTTACATGTATCTAAATTAAATTATTATTCATAAATGCAAAAACAAGCTGTACATAATTCCTTGTTATTGACAAAGAGATTTATTACAATGGAAATGAGGTGAACAGTATTGTACAATGTTGGGAATTTTTTATAAATGCAAATTAAAGCAATATTGTGGCAAAAACTCCATTTAGAGTGCCATACTACTGAACACTGGATTATTGTGGTAGTCAAATCATGTTTCTACATATGTAATAAGGTATAATATGCTTTCCTCATAACACATAAACCCATTAATATGTATGTAATTCCTTCCTTATAAGTATTCAGTGTGATTCATGACTATTATAATACAACTGATACAGTCTTCTGATCATTGAAAGTAAAGGCATTACTGAATCATTTATCACATTGACTTTATCTGCTAGTTTATAACTCCCTTAAAGGGAAATTAGAAAACTATTTTTCAAATGAAGCACATTGGGCTTTCCCTAAATGAGGGGACTCATCAATCCTAGTTGAAAAACAAAATTCACAAACAGAAATAGCAAATCAACTTTCACATAGTGTACTTGTTTGGTGGTAGTTGTACTGTTGTGAAAGTTTTAGATGCTGAAGACCAAGAGTATTCACAGACTGTTGTTATTTTATGTACTGGTTTCAAAAGATGATGAGAGAAGCAAGAAATAAGGGGAAATTCATAGGTTTCAATCAACCAATACTGATTGAGCACTTTCTAAATTCCTAAAAATTCTGGACCCCTGTATTAAAAGATAAATAAGGTTTCTGTTTCCTAAGCCCTTAATGTCTACAAAACAAAGAGACACATATGAATAATAATAATGCCTTATGAAATATGACATTAAAAATTATGAAAATAATCACAAGCTCAATTTTTTTTTCAAAGTGGACTTTGCTTACCAAAATTTTCCAATATCATATTCTATCTCATTAGAATAATGCTTGGAAACTGTTAAGTTGAGTGAATATGATAATGTCTATTAATATGTTGCCATCCCAGGTAAAACTAGTCAGTTTTAACTCTTTCATTCAAGGCTTCTCTCTTTTATTGTGTGTAGATGCTGAATACAAAAACATAAAACTTACTAAAATACATCCCTTTCTTTCCCCCATAAGATTCTACACTACTTTCTTTCCCCCATAAGATTCTACACTGATAGTCTCTATATAGGGTTTAACCTGTTTGCAATATCTTTTTGAAGATCCTGGGATCCTAAATCTTTCTATATTCATACATTTCTGAGACTATAAATTGTCAGATTCTGAATTTCTAACAAGCCCCAAGTGATGCCAATGCTGATCATCCTTGTATCACTTTGAGAAACTAATGATGTAGGATATACCTCCTGGTGACATTGAAGAATGGGTTAGAAAAGTCAACAAAATAAAGTTCATTTAGAAGGATGTTGTAGAAATGAGTGCTAAGAGGTTTTGAATTATTAAAGTGTTATTGAAAAGAAGTATACATATAGAATTTATTGCTCTTGATGACTAAGTGTACAGAGTATGAGGACAAGTCTTGAGAATAAACATTCTATTACAGCAATGATATGTTTATCTAAGGCAATATTATACAAATACTACTATATTACTATTAAACTTGTACTACTACGTTTGAATAAAGGGAAAAACTGCTTCCTATAGCAAGGAGACGGTATCTCATCAGAGAGGTAAAGGTCTTCCTTATTATGCCATTAACTGGAGGAAGAATTGCTTCTTTAGACCTGGAGTCAAACTAGACAAAGAGATTAGCATGTGAAATAAAGTATCAATCCATCTATCTTGGTCTCCTGATATGGCTCAGCTAAAAATTAACAATGATAAGTTCTGAACAAGGCAAATAAAGTTAACCAAAACATTTAGGAATAGTGAGAAGTTATATGGGATGCTTAGTAATAGTGAGAGGAACGGCTGAAGACCTCTGATCAATTGGAACTAGATAATTATGGTAGGATAAGATGGTTACAATTTATTGGCCAATTTATATTTATAAAAAACACACAGTATTAATACGAAAATAGGGAAATGAAGACAATAACAGCATAAAACAGAAATAATTGGTAACAATTAGTAAGCCCTTATTGTGTAAGTCCTGCACTAGTTAATACATACTAATGTCTGTGTGTGTGTGTGTGCGTGTATGTGTGTGTAGAAATAATTTAATATTCAAAACAAGTTTAAGAAAAACTTACCTTTGATAAAACTGATGCTTCAAGAAGTTAATTCATCTCCAAAATCTTACAGTTTGTGGCAGGGATGGGATTTGGATACCACCTGCATTGTTAGGCAATCAGGGCTCCCTCCCTGAGTCGTACATTAGAAGTGCCATGTTTTGAAGACTGTTTCGTGAAATTTTGAAAGCGCTTTTATCATGTTTAGGACAAGTGTCATACAGGGGTTGGGGAAGTGGATCCCTGCACCTCTGGGGTTTGAGTTTATGGGGTCCACTCTCATCCCTGCCAAGCCCTCGTTCTGGAGGAGAAGCAAGCCAACAAACTATTCTGTTTACATGATCACGAGATGGGATAAAAATTGTGATGCCAGAATTGTGCTGACTTGGGGTGACTTGCACTCCCATCTGGTACAGGATGAAGAACCTTCCCCTGTGGTGATTAGGCAATAATAGCACATAAAAACCTCTTTCTACCTATTATTTTAATTTCCCATCACTATATGATTTTATCAATATAGGCCTTGAATTCTAAAACAGATTGCATTTACAGATTTATTGAGGTATAGTTGACATAGATAAAGCACATACTTAAAAATCACACTTTAACAGATTTGACAAATGTATGCACCTTGAAATCATCATCAGATGAAGGTAAAGATCATACCCATCATA
This sequence comes from Manis javanica, assembly GCF_040802235.1. Lineage (NCBI taxonomy): Eukaryota > Metazoa > Chordata > Mammalia > Pholidota > Manidae > Manis > Manis javanica. The sequence continues at coordinate 60,537,363 of NC_133159.1, forward strand.
CCCAAAGTTTGTTTTTTGCTCATTTGTAAGCCATCTCCTCTTCCTCCACTGTCCCTATGCCATGACTTAACATATTTTTAGATTTAAAATTTATACAATTTTATTTATACTGGACATTGTTTCCTCCAGTCAAAAAAATATTTTTCCAGGGCAACTGCATCTTGGAGGTGTCCTGTATTTAAATGTTTTTTTTTCTTTATGGCTTCAAAGCTGTTTTAATTTATTATACTATACCATCTCATCAACTTTGTACTATGTCTATTTTATTTTTATTGTCTATTATTCTTACATTTTAAAATTTCAGCTTGTCTTACAATAATTGAATCAAAGAACAGTATGTTAGCCATGTTTTGTCAAGGGCATTAGTTATTTTATTTGAAGATAACATGGGGAAGAACACAATTGTGGTGATGGTAATAAAACTAAGATAAAACTCAAACCCAGCCTGAGGTACTCAGTGTAATTCAATATGTGAAAAATTTCCTTATGATGTTTAACCTCATAGATCCAAGATTTACTTTCCTTAAGGTGGAGATAAAATTTTACAGGTATTTATTCACCCAAATTCTGAATTTCAAAGTTATTTTAGTATACATTAGTAGCCACTCACAAGAATAAATGTTCTTTTCTTTGAAGCCATCTATTACAACAGTGGCATTATGTCATTTGAATATTCTCCAATAGGTCTTTGATCTTCAAAAGCTGTTGACAATAGTTCTAAAGTATCACAAATGCTCCCAGATTATTCCATTCCTACTTTTCACTTGGCAACTTGATTATTCAATTACCTTGCCCACTTGTTATTAGTGAGAAAGAGTTCATGGTTCAAGCAGTTGAAAATTACCCTAACTAATAACTAATCAAAAAAAACAAAACAAAAAATGAATTGAATATATATAGGATATTTCAAAAAAGTATTGGGAAGACTAGAGACTAAGTCTCAGCAAATGTCCAAGGACCAAGGAAAGCTAAACCATAGATAATCATAAGCCAAGGTCATGCCATAGACATATTCTGAAATGCCATTGCTGGCTCTATAGCCTCTGCTGTCAATGGCTGCTGCTACTGCTGGACACTGCCTGAAATTAATACACTGTTGAGAACATTCATCTGCACAATACTTACACCACCAGGAACATACGATTGTTCAACACTAAGAAGGTAACCATCCCTTGATCTCAGAGCATGGGGAGAGTGAATATTTCCCTGGTTGTCCTTTGAATTGTAGTCAAAGGGATTTGAGGTGGTTAGGAGTAATAGTAAACACATTAACTAATGCCCTTTATAACTATCTTTTATTTCAGCTTCCATTCACCCTTCATGGGAATCTGAGTCATCTTTCTAGCACACGTATCAACTCCTGTCACTGCCTTGCTTAAAAGCTTTCAATGGATTCCTATTGTCCAACTATGCTCTTCAAGCTTCAGGTTGGAATTTTATGCTGATCACAACTAGCTGTTGTCAAGATTTCCAGCCCCACCACCAATCTTTGTAACCTGAAAACAAATCACACTCAAAAAAAAACCAATCACCATTTCTTACATAGGCTATATATTTTTTTATGAATCTGGTTTTGCTCATTTTGATTCCATGTACCACTGTTGAGTTGGAAAAATTATTTCCATCATGTCTCATTCAAGACATTTTTTCCCATGTATTACCTCCTATCTGAAAACTTTCTATGATACTTGCCTCCAACACAGAATTCCTACTCTATTTTTCTCTGCTTCTAAGCACTCTAGTTATAACATTTACACAACTATATAAGTACCTAGTGTTTTTCTTGACCATGAACTACTTGAGAGGATGAGTTGTGTCATATTTTATTTATTCCCTAGTCATTAAAAATATTTAATTACTTGTCTTATGTCTTTACTTGGTATTAGGGTTGCAGTAGAGAACTTTGTATCTCTCACTTAAAACAATACCTGACATATAATGAAATCACTGTATGTGAATGAAGACATAAGTGATAAGCACTCAAGGAAATCGCTTTGAGACTTATTTTCAGAAGTAATGAGGAATAAAGAATTATTTATCAGTTGCTTCTGATTACTTCCAAATTCTGAATTTCCATTTGAGAGTTTAGACTGACAGAGGTTTCAGCACTCCTATCCACTTTAGGGTTAATTTAGTTCATTTTGCCATTTTCCATATAGTTATTAGAATAAATATATCATAAAATGACACCTTTTTCCAATGATGGGAATTAGATTGTTCTTGGCAGCCAGTATTTACTTTTTAAATGTTTTGCTGTTCACCAAATTTTTGTAGCTTCTGCTTTAAATTCCAAACTGTATATACCAGGTTGACACCTTTAGTATTCATTCCACACTGTTAAAGATAAGCACTAAAATATCCTTTACAATTTCCCTGTGAATAATTATTTTTAGTAAAACCATCTATTCAAATCTCAGGAGAAGTCATTTAGTCTTCCCATCAAATCCCCACACTTTCTTTAAGTGTTCCTGCTAAACTATCATTAAATTTTTCTGTCACAGTTTAGGTAACAATACTGATTATGAATGTTCTATGATGACTTGCTGTCAAGATTGGAAATCTAGTCAAGCTCAAAGAAATGAATGGTGTCAGTGATATAATACCATTTAGTAAGTGTGAAGGCACTTAAATTCTTCTCCTTGTAATAAATAAGGATTTATTTCAGGGGAAAAGACTTGAGAGTAAAAGCTATATGGAAGTTCAGTGTCAAATTTGGTGAGGGAGATAAGTTTCTTGGAAAGTTTTCTTCTTTCCATAATGCTTAGATGGAATCTCTGGCTGTGTCTCTAATTTAGGGTGACCTGTAGTGCAACCAACACAAAGATAACAACCTTTTTACTTTACTATTTCTCATTAGGTTTTTCTTTTGTTTAAGGCAGCGACATTCAAAGTATGGTTCTGGGGTTCCTGGGATTCTCTGCACTGCTTCCTGGAGGGTCAGTGAGGACAAAAACCTTCTGCAGCAATATTAAGATTGTACTTATCTTTTATCTTCTTATTTTGTATAAATATGTAGCAGAATTTTTAAAAATCTACATGATGTGTAATATTGTAACAGACTGAATACAGAAGTAGATCTAAGAATCTAGCTGTCTTCCACTAAGCCAGATATTGAAGAGATTGGAAACATATAATATAATACCACTTTTATCCATGCTTATTTTGGTGAAATGTAGTTATTTTTCCATAAAAATGTATTAAGTGCAATGGGTTTTGTATTGTTATTTAAACAGGTTAATTAAAATATATAAAAGATTTTCTTGTTCTAATGTTTATATGTAAATATAAACAGATGCAAACAAGAACAAGGTTGAGGACACCTTTGTGGTCCTCAGTCATTTTTAAGAGCTATGAAGTCTTGAGAACAAAAAGTGTGAGAGCCACTGATCTAAGGAATTTGACTCACTTTGCAGTGCTCTTCTACATTATGCTTAGCTGAAATTCTGTTCCTTATGTTGTATCATATAAACATGATTTCCAGATCCATGAGATGTTCTTACATCTTACCCTACTTGTCTTTCCATAACACCTAAAGCACTCCATTGTAATTACTTGTTTATTATCTTCCTCCCCTGACCCAATAGCTCAGGTTAGACTACAGTAGGTAATGGATGAAAAGTTGATTATAGCACAATAATTTAATGATATATTAATGTTGTTTTAGTAGCTGCATACCAATCCACTCATCTATACACCTAGGTGTTCAAGTACACCATCCAAAATATTCCTAGGCCCTTTTACACTCCTTTGCCTTAGGAGAAATCTAGTATCTTAGTCCATTTGGCTGCTACCGTAAAATGCCATAGGTAGGTTGTTTATAAATATCAGATATTTATTGCTTACAGTTCTGGAGTCTGGAAGTCCAAGATCAGGGTGACAGCATGTTTGGATGAGGGTCCTCTTCTGGCTCTCAGACATCTTGTTGTATCTTCACATGATGGAAGAGACTAGGGAGCTCTGTGGGATCTCTTTTCTAAGAGCACTAATCCTATTTGGAAGGCTCCATCCTCACAATTTAATCACCTCCCAAGGGCTCCACTTCTTACTCTCTCCCAAAGGCTCCACCTACTAATACCATTACCTTTAAGTAAGGATTTCAACATATGAATCTGGGGGAATACAAATATTCAGACCAAAGCATTTAGTTAAAGATCAAAAATAAAAGTTATTTGCAAGATATTTCCTTCCCTGGCATATTTTTAAAAGGCTTGGCTCATTATAAAAATTGTCCTAAGGTACTGGGTGCAAAGAAGTATTTTTAAAGACAGAAAGTTGAGTGATAAAGAAAATCAAATGAGAGAGAGATATACAGACAGCTCGATTCAACGAAGGCTAGCAAGTTGTGAAGAGAAGACCTTAGCTCTTGTTAATGATTTGGACTAGTGAAATGGCAAGACTTTATTGGAGATAGTTCTATAGTAATCACAAAGTAGGTAGACTCTACTCACTGAAATAGTCAGACCTGATAAAGTTTTCCATAAATTATGTGAGACAAAGAACAGTATTGTCATCAAAAATCCAAGTAATCACTCACAATTTGATCAGTGAGAAGTCTAGTGGTATCAGTCTTAAAGATTATAAATCTTCAATTTTCAGCAAACATCAAGACTGATTGATTCAATTTCCAAAAACCTGTCTTGTGAAAACCTAGTATTAACTCAGGATCATATTAAATTTGAGCTAAAAAATTATATATTTTTTCTCTGTTGAATTTGTAGAATAGGATTCTTAATGCTTATTTATTAAAATAGTTAAATCTTCACTTTTATAGTGCATATTTCCTTTTGCTTGATTAGCAAACAATTTCAGAATAAAATTGTCTACCCAGTCATGTCACCTTAACCAATTATAGCAATTCAACAAAAACACAATAGAAATCCCTTTAGGAGGCCACATACACACTGTAAATTCATTATTAACCATGATGGACAGACATGAAATTATGTCATTTGCCAAAAGTCACAGAGCTGACTTTGGATATTTGGTCAGTGTTCTGTGTTATTCTGGAAACTTGAATCTCTTGGAAGGATGAGGGTATTTTTTATTAGAGACCAGAAAGCTGGCTTCAAGGTTTGCCCCAGTATGCCACTTTTGAAAAACAGGAATACTGAATACTATAAATACAAGCTTATAAAGGGTCAAATCCCTGTGCCAAGATAGAAAATCCAAATGCAAAATTGAACTCCTTTTGTTATCAATTCTTAAGTACCCTCAAGTTACCCTTTGATACATGCCTTCTGTTTTAGAGACTTTGTACATTTAAATTAGGAAGCTGAACCTTCAGAGCTAAACATCAGCCAACATTGTAGAAGATAGTCATGGCATGTTGCTGGAGGTCTAGTAGCAACTGAGAAACTGGATGAGATGAATCATCCTGAACTTCTTATGTTTCAAATTATCTTTATTTTGGTTAAATCATGAGACAGAAACTTCCTGTACAACATAAGCAGTTTTTTCTTTATCCTTCTCCATTTCACTTTATTTCCTGTTGTCAGTCCTGAAATACAAAATTTAAGGAAAAATGCTTTGATTTTTTTTTAGTCTTAAAGATCAGACCTGCAGAACTCGTACCCCTGATGATGTAACTGAATTATTAATTTTAAGGAAAGGATCCAAACCCCATATCTCAACCTGAGGTGACTTTTGATGATACCCTTGGGGCAGGAAGTCCTTGAATTTTTCCACAGGGGAGTATTTTTTTAAATAATTTATTTCTAACCCTCAGAATAATCTACATTATAATTCGTCAGTAAGCTATAAAATGCACAAATAAAGGTATAAAAAGGTCTAAAATTGGAAATAGAAAGCAAATAATATAAATATAAACTGTGGAAGTTAAAACTCTTAAGTATTCCAGCCAATTGTTAAATTTCCAGGCCCTGTGCAAGCTAGTTGACATCACATTCCTAACTTGAAATCAGCCATGATGGGAATAGAGCCAGCAAATGCTATAAATCACTGCCAAATAAAATAAAATGGATTAATTTTAGTTTTTGTAAAAATATTAGCACTTGATTCCTTTATATTACAATCTAGATTATTCTAAAAAAGTACATCTAAGGGAATATTATTGCCTGAGCACATTGACTCTGAGTACATTGTTTCATTCAAAATGTCCATAAGTAGTTCTTACTTCCTAGTTTCAGTATGCATTTACTAACAGTAATTACATTTCTACTATGTTTTGGATGGTTTCTTTACTTCCTAATCTTTTCTTATATGCCTAATATATGCCAAGTATTATATTAGAGAAAGCTCATTACTATCAAATTTAATTCTCACAACCATTGATGTCATTTTCTCCATTTTACCAATAGCTAAGGTTGAGATACTATGATATTAAGATTTCCTGATATCAAATATTTAAATGTGGCAGAAAGGATATTAATCCAGGTTTCCAAATTTCTGTCCCTAACGAAGAAGCTTTCTATAAACATCAAAATTATAAATTGTTTTTCTTTACAATAAAAATCCAGAAAACTGTCTCCTTAATCCCATCATAGTTCTACAGCCCCCAATCAAGCCTAATCAACAAATGCATATTATATTTCTCTTCACACCTGCTTACTGGATATCTAATATTCCTTTGCTAGGGGAGGTGTGGACATGTATATGTTTACAAGCATTTTTTCCCTTTTCTTAGCAAAGTAAGATATGTACTGGTTTTTTCAACATGAAAACAATTTACAGATTTAGCTTGTGTAAAGTGAGGCTATTATATTTTACTCAGATGTTCTTTTGGTTTATATACTTAGCCATCACAGTGTTTATAATGATACAATACAAAACATGAAATGTTACCTTTGTGAACCTTAGCTTACAAATCAACTTGTAAACTATTATTTAAATACAGTTAAGAATATATAACTTTTTCAGTATGATATTACTAATGTGTTAAGTGCAGAATATAACAGGCATTTTGTTGGATATAAAAACTGAAAAAATAAATCACAGGATTTGTTTTCCCAAACATTTCATACATTTTCTTCTTAAAACACTAATATGACAATCCTTAATATGACACAAGGGATATGTTGTTATTCCAGGTACTCAATTCTTTCACTTTCTTTTAAAGTTCCAAGATCATTTCCTACTATCTCAGAATACCTTAAGTTCCTTTTTATTCTTTCTTGCTAATCTTATTGATTTTTCCTGATGTACAGACTATGTCACATTACCTAAAACCTGCCTGATTATTTCCCAATGCTAACTGTATTTTCTGTGATGCTTGATTTTATCTCTACATTATAGCCCAAGAGTAGTCTCAACATTACCCATTACCCAGCTCCACTCACACAATCAATGCACTCTTGGTATTTTACCTGGCAAGTAGCCTCCAGATAACCTTCTTTTAAAAGGTAATTCCAAACTTTATTAAGCTATTTAATGCTAAAGATATCAAATTTGTAATAGCAATAATCACCATGATGGTGAAGATTTTCTTAGAAAGTGGTCTATAGCCTTGAGCAGAGAGAGGATTTTATGGAATTCATCCATGTTAGGATATTCAGAATTATTATGAAAATAGTTTGAATTAATAACTATGTTGTACAGCTTAGACTTATAGAAACAGAATTCAGAAAATGCCACAAAGCTTACAGGAAACTGGAGAATCAAGAAATTTTTTGAAATTCATAACAGATGTAGCAAGACTAAAGAAGTTAACAACCTATAAAGATATCAGGCAAAAAGCTGATTATTAGATTTTAATATTTGAGAAGTATAAAAATTACATGTGATAACAAGATTATGATATGGCCATGGTCTGATAAAGAGAATGAGGAAGAATTGAGGAACTGTGAAACTTAGTTACTAGTAAGATAATTTATGTGGTCATTTCACGTTTCTAACATGATAGAAGCATATGGTATTTAAACTGAATTCAAAAACACATAATAAAGATAATGCATCATGGTCAAGTAGGATTTTCTCCAGGGATGCAAGGATGTTACAATATTCAAAAATCCATCAACATCATCCACCACATCAACCAAATGAAGGACAAAAACCACATGATCATCTCCCTAGATGCTGAAAAAGTATTTGAGAAAATTCAACATCCCTTCATGATAAAAACTCTCAACAAAATGGATGTAGAGGGCAAGTACCTCAACATAGTAAAGGCCATATATGACAAACCCACAGCCAACATCATACTTAACAGTGAAAAGCTGAAAGATTTTCCTCTAAGAAATTTGTAGGAAGTGAAAATACATCTCTGCTGGAAGATAATTACATTCATGTCCTTTACAGTTTCTAACATAAAATGTTTAACTTTTAATAAAAATTTGCCAAGTATACCAGCAAAAAATAATAATAAAACAAACATTCAAGTAATACTATTGGCATCTACATCTGCATAAACTCCAATAGATTATGGCAGCTAATGCACCTACTGCAACACATAGAAAACACAGAAAACTTGCAAATATATTTTAAAAGCATTTAAAAATTTCAGAAGCAATAAAGACTAGATAAACTCAAATGTCACCAAAGAAAAGGCCTTTCCATTGAGGAAAGTGGTACAGAGAGCCAGCTACCATCTCCCAAAGGTGGAGGAAAACAGGATTATGCAGAACCCAACCAGTGACACCCTATTGAGGGAAAAATGAACTCAGCAGAGAATTAACTGATCTGTGCCTATGACTCTGTTGTGATGTATTGAAAACTAGAAGAGTCCCACATGTAACACCATTTTTACCTATGAAATTTATGGAGTGCATAGGTGGTGGGAAAAAGCAGGGACAACAGCTAAAAGACAGAGTAAACTTTTCTGCTGCCTTAAAGTGCTTGGCAACAAAAGTCCTTCTAGAAAGAGCTGCTACAGATAAAAAACACAGTTGGCCCCAGTACACTCACTTCAAGGTTCACTTGTATGGACCAATAGGATAAAGAGCTAAATTCCAGCCCTCCAGTCCAGTATTTCAGAGCTGAGGAGTTGGAGACCTGCTAAGCTCTTAATCAAAAACCTAGAGAGAACAGGATCAAATTAAGAATAAACCAGACATGGAGTGAAAGTCCACTTAAGTCCCAACTCAGCTCAATTCCTGAATGGATAAAGATGATAGAAATCTTGTTATATATTGTAATATAGAAAATGGAAGGGAGAACTCTTTCTTGTGGAAGATAATGTCTGTAGTTTCCAGTGTTTGATATGTAATGCTAAGCATAAAATTAAAAATGACTAGGTCTGCAATGAGGCAGGAAGTGTGATAAACAACAAAACCCAACTCACATATGTTTCAAATATTGAAACCATAAAACTCTTAGGAGACAACATGAGAATGTATCCATGACTTGGGGCTAGGTAAAAGTTTCATGGTTCAGAAGGCGGAGCCAACATGGTGGCGTGAGTAGGGCAGTGGGAATCTCCTCCCAAAAACATATATATATTTTGAAAATACAACAAATAAAACTAATCCTAAAAGAGAGACGAGAAGACACAGGACAACAGCCAGACTACATCCACACATGCAAGAGCCCAGTGACTGGTGAAAGGGGTAAGATACAACCCCTAGCCCGGAGGGACCTGAGCACACCTCCCCCCAGCTCCCAGAGGGAGGGAAAGAGAGCCCAGGACTGCTAAACACCCAGCTCCAGCCACCCGCACCAGAGCACAGACACAGTGCATGCATGGAGGGCTGGAAACTAGGGAAATATGGCAGCAAGACCTCTGAGTGGGTTCCAAAGTTGATGCCCCGGTGACAAAGAAAAGTGAGTGCTTTTTGAAAGTCTTAAAGGGACAGGCACATAACAGCTAGATGGATACAACAAGGGTCACAACCCAGTGGCTGGAAATTACAGGGAAAACCGGGTGCAGTAACCCCCTGGGCAACAGCTCTGAGACCGCTCACGGAGGTAAAGAGCCAAACAGCCCCCCAGGTCAATTACCCCTCCAGGCGCTGTGAAAGCAGAGAAACAGCCTAAGGCAGATACTGCCCACAGAAGGAAATTCTTACATATCGGCCGGGCAAGACACAAAAACAGAGTCTACACACAGTTACCCAGCACAAGCCACTAGGAGTCGCAGTTGTCCCAGTAAAGAAAGGCCAGTGGCAAGTGAAAAGTTTGGCCCTCCCAGCTGACAGTCAAAAGCACCTGTCAACATGAAAAGGCCAAAAAATATGATCCAGACAAGACTAACCCAGACAGCTTCAGCATCTGCCACATCTTCCACTGAGAAGGAACCTGGGTAGATAGATTTAGCCAGTCTTCCTGAAAAAGAATTCAAAAGAAAAGTCATAACCATGCTGATGGACTTGCAGGGAAATATGCAAGAACTAAAGAAGGAGAATACAGAAATAAAACAAGCTCTGGAAGGGCTTCAAAACAGAATGGACGAGATGCAAGCGACCATTAATGGACTAGAAAACAGAGAACAGGAACACAGAGAAGCTGATGCAGAGAGAGATACAAGGATCTCCAGGTATGAAAGAATTCTAAGAGAGCTGAGTGACCAATCTAAAAGGAACAATATTCGCATTATAGGGGTACCAGAAGAAGGAGAGAGAGAAAAAGGGATAGAAAGTGTCTTTGAAGAAATAATTGCTGAAAATTTCCCCAAACTAGGGGAAGAAATGGACTCTCAGACCAGAGGTACACAGAACTCCCATGACAAAGGATCCAAGGAGGGCAACACCAAGACAAATAATAATTAAAATGGCAAAGATGAAAAACAACGACAAAGTATTAAAGGCAGCCAGAGAGAAAAAAAGGTCACCTACAAAGGAAAACCCATCAGGCTATCATAAGACTTCTCAACAGAAACCCTACAGGGAAGAAGAGAATGGCATGATATACTCAATGCAATGAAATAGAAGGGCCTCGAACCAAGACTACTGTATCCAGCACGATTATCATTTAAATATGAAGGAGGGATTAAACAATTCCCAGACAAGCAAAAGTTGAGGGAATTTGCCTCCCACAAACCACCTCTACAGGGCATCCTACAGGGACTGCTCTAGATGGGAGCACTCCTAAAAAGAGCACAGAACAAAACACTCAACATATGAAGAAGGGAGGAGGAGGAATAAGAAGGGAGAGAAATAAAGAATCATCAGACGCTGTTTATAACAGCTCAACAAGTGAGTTAAGTTAGACAGTAAGATAGTAAAGAAGCTAACCCTGAACCTTTGGTAACCACAAACTTAAAGCAAGCAATGGCAATAAGTTCATACCTCTAAATAATCACCCTAAATGTAAATGGACTGAATGCACCAATCAAAAGACACAGAGTAATAGAATGGATAAAAAAGCAAGATCCATCCATATGCTGCTTACAAGAGACTCACCTCAAACACAAAGACATGCACAAACTTAAATTCAAGGGATGGAAAAAGATATTTCATGCAAACAACAGTGAAAAGAAAGCAGGAGTTGCAATTCTGGTATCAGACAAGACAGACTTCAAAATAAAGAAAGTAACACAAGACAAAGAAGGACATTACATAATGATAAAGGGCTCAGTCTAACAAGAGGATATAACCATTATAAATATATATGCACCTAATACAGGAGCACCAACATACCTGAAACAAATACTAACAGAACTAAAGGAGAAAATAGAATGCAATGCATTCATTCTAGGAGACTTCGACACACCACTCACTCCAAAGGACAGATCCACCAGATAGAAAATAAGTAAGGACACAGAGGCACTGAAAAACACACTAGAACAGATGTACCTAATAGACATCTACAGAACTCTACATCCAAAAGCAACAGAATACACATTCTTCTCAAGTGCACATGGAACGTTCTCCAGAATAGACCACATACTAGGCCACAAAAAGAGCCTCAGTAAATTCAAAAACATTGAAATCCTACCAACCAACTTTTCAGACCACAAAGGTATAAAACTAGCAATAAATTGTACAAAGAAAGCAAAAAGGCTCACAAACACATGGAGGTTTAACAACACACTCCTAAATAATCAATGCATCAATGACAAATCAAAATGGAGATCCAGCAATATATGGAAACAAACGACAACAACAACACAAAGCCCCAACTACTGTGGGACACAGCAAAAGCAGTCTTAAGAGGAAAGTATATAGCAATCCAGGCATATTTAAAAAAGGAAGAACAATCCCAAATAAATGGTCTAATGTCACAATTATCGAAATTGGAAAAAGAAGAACAAATGAGGCCTAAGGTCAGCAGAAGGAGGGACGTAATAAAGATTAGAGAAGAAATAAATAAAATTGAGAAGAATAAAACAATAGCAAAAATCAATGAAACCAAGAGCTGGTTCTTTGAGAAAATAAACAAAATAGATAAGCCTCTAGCCAGACTTATTAAGAGGAAAAGAGAGTCAACACAAATCAACAGAATCAGAAACAAGAAAGGAAAAATCACGATGGACCCCACAGATATACAAAGAATTATTAGTGAGTACTATGAAAACCTATATGCTAACAAGCTGGGAACCCTAGGAGAAATGGACAACTTCCTAGAAAAATACAACCTTCCAAGAATGACCCAGAAAGAAACAGAAAATCTAAACCGACCAATTACCTGCAATGAAATTGAAGCAGTAATCAAAAAACTACCAAAGAACAAAACCTCCAGGCCAGATGGATTCACCTCGGAATTTTATCAGACATACAGGGAAGACATAATACCCATTCTCCTTAAAATTTTCCAAAAAATAGAAGAGGAGGGGACACTCCCAAACTCATTCTATGAAGCTAACATCACCCTAATACCAAAACCAGGCAAAGACCCCACCAAAAAAGAAAACTACAGACCAATATCCCTGATGAATGTAGATGCAAAAATACTCAACAAAATATTAACAAACCGAATTTAAAAATACATCAAAAGAATTGTACACCATGACCAAGTGGGATTCATCCCAGGGATGCAAGGATGGGGCAACATTCGAAAGTCCATCAACATCATCCACCACATCAACAAAAAGTAGGACAAAAACCACATGATCATCTCCATAGATGCTGAAAAAGCATTTGACAAAGTTCAACATCCATTCTTGATAAAAACTCTCAACAAAGTGGGAATAGAGGGCAAGTACCTCAACATAATAAAGGCCATATATGATAAACCCACAGCCAACATTATATTGAACAGTGAGAAGCTGAAAGTTTTTCCTCTGAGATCAGGAACCAGACAGGGAAGCCCAGTCTCCCCACTGTTATTTAACATAGTACTGGAGGTCCTAGCCAAGGCAATTAGACAAAACAAAGAAATACAAGGAATCCAGATTGGTAAAGAAGAAGTTAAACTGTCACTATTTGCAGATGACATCATATTGTACATAAAAGACCCTAAAGACTCCACCCATAACTACTAGAGCTAATATCAGAATTCAGCAAAGTTGCAGGATACAAAATCAACACACAGAAATCTGTGGCTTTCCTATACACTAACAATGAACCAACAGAAAGAGAAATCAGAAAAACAACTCCATTCACAATTGCATCAAAAAAAAATACCTAGGAATAAACCTAACCAAAGAAGTGAAAGACTTATACTCTGAAAACTACAAGTCACTCTTAAGAGAAATTAAAGGGGACACTAACAGATGGAAACTCATCCCATGCTCTTGGCTAGGAAGAATTAATATCGTCTAAATGGCTGTCCTTCCCAAAGCAATATACAGATTTGATGCAATCCCTATGAAACTACCAGCAACATTCTTCAATGAACTGGAACAAATAATTCAAAAATTCTTATAAAAACGCCAAAGAGCCCAAATAGCCAAAGTAATCCCGTGAAAGAAGAATAAAGTAGGGGGGATCTCACTCCCCAATTTCAAGCTCTACTATAAAGCCATAGTAATCAAGACAATTTGGTACTGGCACAAGAACAGAGACACAGACCAGTGGAACAGACAAGAGAATCCAGACATTAACCCAGACATATATGGTCAATTAATATTTGATAAAGGAGCCATGGACATACAATTGCGAAATGACACTCTCTTCAACAGATGGTGCTGGCAAAACTGGACAGCTACATGTAGGAGAATGAAACTGGACCATTGTCTAACCCCATATACAAAAGTAAACTCAAAATGGATCAAAGACCTGAATGTAAGTCATGAAACCATTAAACTCTTAGAAAAAAACATAGGAAAAACCTCTTAGACATAAACATGAGTGACCTCTTCTTGAACATATCTCCCCGGGCAAGGAAAACAACAGCAAAAATGAACAAGTGTGACTATATTTAGCTGAAAAGCTTCTGTACAGCAAAAGACACCATCAATAGAACAAAAAGGAACCCTACAGTATGGGAGAATATATTTGAAAATGACAGATCCGATAAAGGCTTGACGTCCAGAATATATAAAAAACTCACATGCCTCAACAAACATAAAACAAATAACCCAATTAAAAAATGGGCAGAGGAACTGAACAGATAGTTCTCTAAAAAAGAAATACAGATGGCCAACAGACACATAAAAAGATGCTCCGCATTGCTATTTATCAGAGAAATGCAAATTAAAACTACAATGAGGTATCATCTCACACCAGTAAGGATGGCTGTCATCCAAAAGACAAACAACAACAAATGTTGGCGAGGCTGTGGAGAAAGGGGAACCCTCCTACACTGCTGGTGGGAATGTAAATTAGTTCAACCATTGTGGAAAGCAGTATGGAGTTACATCAAAATGCTCAAAACAGACTTACCATTTGACCCAGGAATTCCACTCCTAGGAATTTACCCTAAGAACGCAGCAATCAAGTTTGAGAAAGACAGATGCACCCCTATGTTTATCGCAGCACTATTTACAATAGCCAAGAATTGTAAGCAACCTAAATGTCCATCGGTAGATGAATGGATAAAGAAGATGTGGTACATATACACAATGGAATACTACTCAGCCATAAGAAAAGGGCAAATCCTACCACATGCAGCAACATGGATGGAGCTGGAGGGTATTATGCTCAGTGAAATAAGCCAAGTGGAGAAAGAGAAATACCAAATGATTTCACTCACCAGTCAAGTATAAGAACAAAGGAAAAACTGAAGGAAAAAAACAGCAGCAGATTCACAGAACTCAAGAATGGATTAACAGGTACCAAAGGGAAAGGAAGGGACTGGGGAGGATGGGTGGGTAGGGAGGGATAAGGGGGTGGAAGAAGAAGGGGGTATTAAGATTAGCATGCATGGGGTGGGTGGGAGAAAGGGGAGGGCTGTACAACACAGAGAAGACAAGTAGTGATTCTACAACATTTTCCTATGCTGATGGACAGTGACTGTAAAGGAGTTTATAGGGGGGACCTGGTTATACAGGGGATCAAAGCCTAAGTTGGCTACCCTGAAAATGAACTTAGATACGATATGAAAAAGAACTTCCAACATCCGCACTCTCTGGAAGACTCATGCCAGAAGATGATCATCAAAAAGCCCGAACAAATATCCACATGCTGCTACAGGTGTAGATGCATTCACCTCACCGGTTCCTGGTCTTGCCATGGGAATGAAGAAGGAGATATCTAAGCTGGCCTGTGCATACAGTAAAACAACAAATTTGACTGGGTCTATACTGTTGGAACTCAACCAAGAATTAGGAGAAGTACAAATTGTAGCGCTCCAAAATCTTACAACTACAGACTATTTACTGTTAAAAGAACATATGGGATGTGAACAGTCCACAGGAATGGGCTGTTTTAATTTGTCTGATTTCTCTCAGACTGTTCAAGTTCAGTTGGACATTATCCACCATATCATAGATAAGTTTTCACAAATGCCTAAGGTGCCTAACTGGTTTTCTTGGTTTCACTGGAGATGGCTGGTATTTATTGGTATGCTTTGGTTATGTAACTGTACTCCTATTATGTTAATGTGTGTGCACAATTTAGTTAGTAGTTTAAAAGCTATACATGCTTAAGTTACTCTACAAGAAAATATGTCATAGAAATAATCAATCTTCCCATGTCTTCTTCTGCCTGCTACTTCTATAGCTTTTCTTCTTCCTTCCTAATTACAACACTTAAATAGAATTCATGCCTCATATCGAATTCTCCATGTATCATAATTCTTCCAAGTGGTAAAGATACCTCAAGACAAATGCTGGGCATAGAAGCCACAGGGCATAAATCTGCAGAGAAGTAAAAAGCTATCCTTTTCAAACAATATTGCTTCTCTCTCACTTACCAACTTTACATTTCCCTGTCTGGCCCCGGAAGATGACTGGTTAGCCAGAGCTGGGTAAGATTCCTCAAGGGAGGAACAACATAAGACAGGCACAGTCACAGGGGGGGCCATCAGGTGAGAAATTGGGGATCAACAGAGGTGAGACTTAGAACCTCTCCCCCCCTATTCTGAGAGAAATCTGCTGCATGCGTGGATGTTTTATTGCCCTTGTCTAGCTTGGATTAACACATAGTCTACAGGGACACACCTGATCATCTACATTTGCTCTCTTACAACACTAAACTATGTTTTCTACCTTTATCTTGCATCTACCTACCACTTTAGCATTTTATTAAAAATAATAATAATAAAGAGATAAATGTGGTATCCACATATAAATCAAGTATAAAAATCAAACAAATATTCATATTTGGACTGATTGTTTATAATTCATAATGCGTGATCAAAACTGAAAGTTTCTGTGATGAATGCCCTTGTACTGTTCACCATGTAACTTATTCACTATGTAAGAATTTGTTCTCCATGTAAGAACTTGTTCATTATGCTTCAGAAGTTTGGAGACTGACGAGAATTAGGCTTGGGGTGGATTAATGATTGTGCATTGAGCATTGACTCCCCTCTACAGAATTTTATTGTTGTTAACAACCATTTGATCAATAAATAGGAGAGATGCCCTCACAAAAAAAAAAGTACACTCTTCCAATTGTAAAATAAATAAGTAACCAGGATGTAATGTATAGCATAAGAAATATAGTCAAAATATTGTAACAACTTGGTATGGTGATAGCTGTTACCTAGAATTATCATATATATAAATGTTGAATCACTGTGTTGTACACCTGAAACTAATGTAATACTGTGTGTCAACTACCCTTCAATAAAAATTAATTATCTACAAAAAAAAAATAAAGTTTCATGGTTCATAGAAAATAATAACAAAAGAAAAGAAAAATAATACCTAATAAATTAGACTTAACCATAAGTTAGGCTGCTTCTCATTAAAGAAAACAATACTAAGAAAATAAGTATTCAAAGCACAGACTGGAAGATAATATTTGTAAAACAGGTATCAGACAAAGTATGATGCACATGGCATATCAAGGGCCCTTAGAGTCCAATAGAAATAAAACAAAGAAACCAATAAAATGGACAAAAAAATGAACATTTAACAAAAGAATATATGTTAATTACCAATAGTCCATGAAAAAGTGCCCAGTATCAATCATTAAGGAAATGTAACATTAAAACCAACATGAGATACCACAATGTCTAATTAAAAAGAATGACATAACCAAATTTTGGTTATGATTTGGAGCAATATTGTTGGTGGGCTATAAAATTATACAACTACGTTGTACAAAAATGTGACTTGTTATATGTTGGAGCTGAAACCAGTAGCCTTCTGATAATGTCTTTAAAATTAAATACCCTAAAACCTGTCACTTAACTTTTATGAAATTCTTAGTAGCTAAGAAATGAAAAAAATGAAAACATATGTTCGTAAAATGAACAGTATAAAAATATTCATTAAAGCTTTATGATAATAACCTCAAACTAGAAGTACCAGGGGTGCCCATCAATAGCACAATGGATAAACACACTGTCTTACATTCATACAAAGGAATGTAAATCTAAGAATATGCTAACATGCCAAAACAGGGATGCATCTCAAACTAAGCTGAATGAAAGAAGCATTATGCAGAAGAGTACATACTGCATGATTCCATTTATTCAAAATTCTAGGGCAAGAAAATTTAATGTGGGCTTCTGCTTTCTGGCTCTGCATGTAAGGAACTTTGAAGTTGTATTCCATTCTAATTGCAAGTAAAAAGCTGAACAGACTGAAAAAATCAACTCTTCTTATATACATTGGTGGGGAAAGAGATTGGAGAAACCTCTTCCCCTAAGACTGGAGAGACAGGGAATACAGGGAGTCACATCTTATTAGGGCAAAGACTCATGGGTGGAACTGCGAAGGGAACTGAGGTAGGAAAAGTACTGGCCAAACAGATGGCTAAATTGGGATGACATCAACAGGATATGCTCACCAACCAGTCCAAACTGGCTCTTCCCAATATGGAGGACAGTTTGACCCTCAAGTCATCTCAATGCTCATTATACCCTCATTAGCCTACTAACACTCCCGTCCATCAGCACCATGATAGTTCTGAGACAGAGAATCTAAGGACAAAAAGAGGATGCCACATTATTTCCCTGAAGTCCCCTCCTTATTCTGAGAAAACCTCACCTATCCTAATGAATATTTCACCCCCAGCTTGAACTCCAACAATAAGACTACCCAACCCAAAACTTGCCATGCTGCTCACCTCTCGAGCATGCCTGGACTCCCTCCTTGACTATGTACTTTCACTTTATTAAACTACTCTTTGTTGAATCTGCTCAGCCTCCTCATGAATTCTTTCTCAATCAGGGTCAACAACCATCTCCTGCATTGAAGTCCAACCTATTGCACAGGGAGACCTCCCAGATTGGATTTCCTAACAACAGAACCAGTGCCAGGTAGGAAAACCTGAACAATAATTGACAAATTGCTAGGGGCTCAGAGTGGAAAAGACTGGGAATAAAAACTCTGAGGAGACATAGTCATAGGGATCCCCCCAATAATATGAGGCTTACCTGCAGAAGCTCAACTAGATTCCCATAGTAAATATTTGAGAAAAATCTCCTCATGTTTCTGGCAGGATGACAGAAGAAAAGGAACCATCTTGAAGTATAATCAGAGCACTCTTTTTATCAAGGCCTGCCCTCAGATAAAACTAGTTAACCAAGGCCTAACCTGCTAGGGCACAAGCAGAACTTAACTGTCCATCTCCAGCCCAAACTAGCCATGTCCCAACTAAGTGGGAAGGAAAAAAAAAATCTGAGAAATGTTAGTGAATTTCACAGTCTAGACACAGGGTCACTAAAGACTGAAACCTAATCATAGGAATATAGAAGGCTATCCCTCTCCCCACCTTTCACCACTATATTACTAAAGTCCTATTTACAAAAGTGCCTTTTTACCCAGTGCATCATTTCTGGCTATCAAGAAAAAATTATGACGCACACCAAAGCAAAATAAACTATTTGAAGAGACAAAGCAAACCCTGGAACCAGACATGGCAGGGATATTGGAATTATCAGATTGGGAATTTAAAGCAATTATGATTAATATGCTAAGGGCTTTAATAAATAAAGTAGACAGCATGTGAAAACAGATGGATGGTAAGCAGAGATGGAAATCCTGAGAAAGAATGAAAAACACTAGAGATCAAAAACACTGCCACAGAAATAAATACTTTTGGTGGGCTTATTTGATAGATGGAACATGGTTATAAAAAGAACCCTGAGGATATCTCAATTCAAATTTAAAATTGAAAAGTAAAAGAACAAAGATTGAAAGAAAAAAAGAGAAAGAGAGGGAATAATCAAGGTCTATGGGACAACTACAAAAGGTCTAACATACACACAATGGGAATAATGGGAGAAAAAGTGAAAGGAACAGAAGACATATTTAAAACAACAATGACTGAGAATTTCCCCAAATTAATGTCAGTCACCCCACCACAGAACTAGGAAGCTCAGGAAACACCATGCAGAATACATGCCAAAAAGTTGTGCCTTGGTACATCATTTTCAAATTACAGAATCAAAGATAAAGAAAAAATCCTGAAAGAATCCAGAGAAGAAGAAACACCTTATCCAGAGGGAGTAAAGATAAGAATTAAATCAGACTTATTCTCAGAAACCATGCAAGGAAGAAGAAAATAGAGTGAAATATTTAAACTTTAAGAGAAAAAGAACCCCACCAACCTAGAATTCTGTACCCTTTGCAATTATCCATCAAAAGTGAAGGAAAGATAGACTTTTTCAAATAAAAAAAAAATTGAGGGAATGTGTTGCCAGGAGAACTTCCCTTGCAAGAAATGTTAAAAGAGTCTCTTTAGAGAGAAGGAGAATGATAGAGATCAAAAGCCTGGATATATATAAAGTAAGAAATAACACCAAAGAAGGAATAAGTGAAGGTAAAATAAAAACTTTAATTTTTCTTATTCTAAATTGATCTAACAGATAAGGTTTGTTCAAAATAATACTAAAAGTGTATTTGATTATGTATGATATATATACATATTATATTTATATATAATGCATACTTAAAAATAAGTGAAATGAGTAAAACATTGATACAAAAAAATGGAAGAGTGGAATTAAGATTATTTTGTGATTATAAGGTACACTACCCATGAAGTGATAGTGTTATTTGAAAGTAAAATTTGAATTTATAAACAAAATACCATTTATATTAACAGCCTCAGAAATGAAACATGTAGGTATGTATATGTAACAGAATATGTACTACTTTTATATAATGAAAGCAACAAACCTCTGATGAAAGATGTCAAATGTAAGCTAAATAAATGATATTTGATATTCATGGATAGAAAATCTCAATATGTCAAGATTTCACTTCTTCCCAATTTCATCTATAGATTGAATACAATTATAATTAAAATTTCAGCAAGTTGTTTTGTGAATAATGACAAACTAATTCTAAAGTTTTTATGGACAGGCAAAGGACCCACTGTAGCCAGCACAGTATTGAAGGGGAAGAACAGAGTTTGAGAACTGACACAACCCAAAGTCAAGTTTCACTATAAAGCTTCAGAAATCAAGACACTGTGGTTTTGGTAAAAGATCAGACAAACAGATCATTGGAACAGAATAGAGAGCTCAGAAATAAATGTAAACTTTTGATCTTTGATAAAGGAGCAAAACCAATACAATGGAGTAAAGATGATCTTTTCAACAAATGGTACTGGAACAAATGAACATCCACATGCAAAATGATGAATCTAGAAACAGACCGTAAACAACCCTTCACACACACACACACACACACACACACACACACACACACACACACACACACAATGAATCACAGACCTTAATGTAACATGAAGAAACATAGAACTTCTAGATAATAACAATGGAAAAATCCTAGTTGATTTGGGGTATAGCAATGACTTTTTAGACACAACTCAAAAGGCACAATCCATTAAAGACATTATTGACACTGGAATTCATTAAAATTAAAAACTCATGATTTGTGAAAGGCAATGACAAGTCATAGACCAGGATAAAATATTTGCAAAATACCCATATGATAAAGCACTCTTATCCAAAATGTAGAAAGTGTTCTTAAAAGTCAATAATAAGCGGTTTGGATTAAAGATAGTGGCATGAGAGGTGAGACAGAGGCTTCCTTCTAAAACTACATATAATACAAAAATATAATTAATATAACTAATCCTGAAAGAGCAACAAGAAAGAGGACTGCACCAGACTACATATACCTGGAGAAAAGAGCAGGCCTCACAGAACAGGGTAACATACCAAAGCTGTAGCCCGGTGAGACCCAAGCCCTTCCCCTATCCCAGCTCAATGGCTGGAGGAAGAGAAATGGAGCCGAGAGGGAGAGATGGCCTGGGACTATTGAATATCTAACTCTGGAGATCTGCTCTGGGAGCACAAACCTACATTTCATGGTGCTTTCATGGTACTCTCGTGATTAGGGGATTGGAAAGCTAAGACAGGCAGAATTCCTGGAGAGACTGAGATTCCAGCTGCATGTGGAAAGCAGGGATCCATATCTGGCTGCTCTGGGACAAAAGAAAGGCAGGCAGTATGAGAGACTTCCTAATAAGGAACACTTGGCAAGAAGGCTGCCAAAGGGGCAAGAATTACACAGAGTTTACTGCTCAGGAGAAAGGACAGGTAGACAAAATTGTCTGGGTGCACTCTTCCCAGCAGGTTGGAAGCTTTCACCATTTCCAGGTGCTCTGGCTCCCTGACTGGCTACACAGCTCCAAGGACCCCCTGTGTGATAGGCAGCATACTGCACCTTTCTCCTGGCCAGCCCCATGTGGCTCACAAACTGGCAAACCCTACCCTGGGGCTAGGACAGCCAGAGGGAAGATGTGTCTACAGCAACTACAAATGCAAAGCATAGAGGCTTATGCCTGTGTACTCAGCCCACAGGTTCAGGCAGTTGAGACAGGCATGCAACTGGGAAGCAGGAAACAGCTCTTTCCTCCCTCCAGGCAACAATACTACTCCCCTGTGACCCCCAACATTGCTTCAGGGGCTGAACAACTCCAGAGAGTAGAGCATCTGGAAACTAGAGGGTGCCGTATACAAATATGAAACACCAAAGGAACCTGGTCCATAGTAAAATTAATATAACTCTGGAGAAAGAAGACATGGACCTCATAACTCTTCCTGAAAGGGAGTTCAAAATAAAAATCATTAACATGCTCATTGAGGTACGGAAAGATATTAAAGAACTCAGGAATGAATTCCGGTCAGAGATCCATTCATTGAAGAGCACAAGGGAGGGTATCAAAAGCTGATTGGATGTGGTGGAGGTGACAATAAATGAAATAGAAACTAGAGAAGAGGAATACAAAGAAGCTGAGGCACAGAGAGGAAAAAAATATCTCTAAGAATGAAAGAATATTGAGAGAACTGTGTGACCAATCCAAATGGAACAATAGGCATATTATAGGGATACCAGAAGAAGAAGAGAGAGAGAAAGAAAGGGACAGAAAGTGTCATTGAGGAGATAATGGCTCAAAACTTCCCTAATCTGGGGAAGGAGATAGTCTCTCAGGCCATGGAGATCCACAGATCTGCCAACACAAGGCACCCAAGGAAGACAACACCAAGACATATAGTAATTAAAATGGCAAAGATCAAGGTAAGGACAGACTATTGAAAGCAACCAGACAGAGAAATAAGATCACATACAAAGGAAAGCCCATCAGGCTATCATCAGACTTCTCAGCAGAAACCTTACAGGCCAGAAGGGAGTGGCATGATGTATTTAATGCAATGAACCAGCAGGGCCTGGAACCAAGAATACTTTATCCAGTGATATTATCATTTAAATTTGAAGGAGGGATTAAATACTTTCCTGATAAGCAAAAGCTGAGAGAATTTACCTCTCACAAACCATCTCTACAGTGTATTTTGGAGGGACTGCTATAGGTGGAAGTGTTCCAAAGGTTTAATAGTGCCACCAGAGGTAAGGAAACCACAGTAATGAAAGTAGAAAAGCTAATTACTACGTAAATGCAAAATTAAATTAACTATCCCCAAAGTCAATCAAGGAATAGACAAAGAGTACAGAATATGATACCTAATATATAAAGAATGGAGGAAGAAGAAAAAGGAGGAGAAAAAGAAAATAACCGTTAGATTATGTTTGTAATAGCATATTAAGTGAGTTAAGTTAGACTCTTAGATAGTAAGAAAGTTAACCATGAACCTTTGATAACCACAAATCTAAAGCCTGCAATAGCAATATGTACATACATATCGATAATTACCCTAAATGCAAGTAGACTGAATGCACCAATCAAAAGACATAGAGTCACTGAATGGATACAAAAATAAGACCCGTCTATATGCTGCCTACAAGAGAGTTACATTAAACCCAAAGACATACACAGACTAAAAGTGAAGGGATGGAAAAAGATATTTCATTCAAGTAATAGAAAAAAGCAGGAGTTGCAGTACATGTATCAGACAAAATAGACTTCAAAACAAAGAAAGTCACAAGAGACAAAGAAGGACATTACATAATGATAAAGGGGTTAATCCAACAAGAAGATATAACCATTATAAATATCTATGCTCGCAACACAGGAGCACCCACATATGTGAAACAAATACTAACAGAATAAAAAGGGGAAATAGAATACAGTGCATTCATTCTAGGACACTTTAACATTCTACTCACTCTGAAGGACAGATCTACCAGATAGAAAATAAGTAAGGACACAGAGGCACTGAACAACATATTAGAACAGATGGACTTAACAGACATCTACAGAACTCTACACCCAAAAGCAGCAGAATACACATTCTTCTCAAGTGTGCATAGAACATTTTCAAGAATAGATCATATACTAGGACACAAAGAGAAACTCAGTAAATTCAAAAAGATTGAAATTGTACCAACCAGTTTCTCAGATCACAAAGGTATGAAACTAGAAATAAATGACACAAAGAAAATGAAAACTCCCACAACCATATGGAGGCTTTCCAACATGCTCCTAAATAACCAGTGGATCAATGACCAAATAAAAACAGAGATCAAGCAATATATGGAGACAAATGACAACAATAATTCAATACCACAACATCTGTGGGATGCAGCAAAGGCTGTGCTAAGAGGAAAATATATTGCAATATAGGCCTACCTCAGGAAATAAGAACATCCCATTTAAGCAGTTTAAACTCACAATTAATGAAACTAGAAAAAGAAGAACAAAAGAGTCCCAAAATCAGTAGGAGGGACATAATAAAGATTAGAGCAGAAATATATAAAATTGAGAAGAATAAAACAGTACAGTACAAAGAATCAATGAAAGCAAGAGCTAGTTCTTTGAGAAAATAAACAAAATAGATAACCCCTATCCAGACTTATCAAAAATAAAAAAAAGAGTCTACACACATAAACAGAATCAGAAATGAGAAAGGAAAAATCATGATGGACACCACAGAAATACAAAGAATTATTGGCGAATACTATGGGAAATTATATGCTAACAAACTGGATAACCTAGAAGAAATGGACAAATTTCTAGAAAAATACAACCTTACAAGGCTGACCAAGGAAGAAATAGAAAATCTGATCAGACCAATTACCAGCAACGAACTTGAACTGGTAATCAAAAAACTACCAAAGAACAAAACTTCTGGACCAGATGGCTTCATCACTGAATTTTATCAAACATTTAGTGAAGATCTAATACCCATCCTTCTTAAAGTTTTCCAAAGAGTAGAAGAGGGAAGACTTCCAAACTCATTCTATGAGGCCAGCATCACTCTAATACCAAAACCAGGCAAAGACACCACAAAAAAAGAAAATTACAGACCAGTATCCCTGATAAACATACAAAAAATACCCAACAAATATTAGTAAACTAAATTAAAAATACATAAGAAAGTTCATCCATCATGATCAAGTAGGATTTATTCAAGGGATGCAAGGATGGTACAACATTCAAAAATCCATCAACATCATCCACTACATCAACAAAAAGAAGGTCCAAAACCACATGATAATCTCCAAAGATGCTGAAAAAGCATTTGACAAAATTCAACATCCATTCATGATAAAAACTTTCAATAAAATGGGTATAGAGGGAAAGTACCTCAACATAATAAAGGCCATATATGACAAACCCACAGCCAACATTATACTTAACAGTGAGAAGCTGAAAGCTTCTCCTTTAAGATCAGGAACAAGACAAGGATGCCCACTTTCCCCACTTCTATTCAACATAGTTCTGGAGGTCCTCACCACATCAATTAGACAACACAAAAAAATAAAGGACAAACAGACAGGTAAGGAAGCAGTTAAACTGTCCCTGTTTTCAGATAACATGATATTGTACATAAAAAACCCTAAAGAATCCACTCCAAAGCTACTAGATCTAATATCTGAATTCAGCAAAGTTGCAGGATAAATAATTAATACACAGAAATTTGTGGCATTCCTGTACACTAACAATGAACTATTAGAGAGAGAAATCAGGAAAATAATTGCATTCACAGTTGCATCAAAAAGAATAAAATACCTAGGAATAAACCTAACCAAGAAAGTGAAAGACATATACTCTGAAAATTAAAAGACCCTCATGAGAGCAATTAAAGAAGACACCAATAAATGGGAACACATCCCATGCTCATGGATAGGAAAAATGAATACTGTAAAAATGGCCATCCTGCCTAAAGCCATCTATAGATTCAAATGCCTATCAAAATACCAACAGCATTCTTCAAAAAACTAAAGAAAATCATTCTCAAATTCATATGGAACCACAAAAGATCTCAAATAGTCAAAGCAATTCTGAGAAGGAAGAAGAAAGCTCTGGGGATTATGCTCCCCAACTTCAAGCTCTACTACAAAGCCACAGAAATCAAGGCAATTTGGTACTGGCACAAGAACAGATCCATAGACCAATGGAAAAGACTAGAGAGCCCTGTTATAAATCCAACCATATATGATCAATTAATATTTGATAGAGGGGCCATGGACATACAATGGAAAAATGACAGCCTCTTCAACAGCTGGTGTTGGCAAAACTGGACAGCTACATGCAAGAGAAAAAAACTGGATTATTGTTTAACCCCCCATACACAAAAGCAAACTCAAAATGGATTATAGGCTTGAATGTAAGTCACAAAACTATATAACTTTTAGATAACAACATAGGCAAACATCTCCTGAATATAAGCATAAACAACTTCTTCCTGAACGTATCTCCCTTGAGCATGGGAAACAAAAGCAAAAATGCCCTCATGGGAGTACATCAAACTAAAAAGTTTTTGTATGACAAAGGACACCATCAACAGAACAAAAAGGCATCCTACAGTATGGGAGAATATATTTGTAAATGACATTTCCAACAAGGGGTTAACATCCAAAATATATAAAGAACTTACATGCCTCAACACCCAAAAAGCAAATAACCTGATTAACAAATGGGCAGAGAATATGAAGAGACATTTCTCCAAAGAAGAAATTCAGATGGCCAACAGACACATGAAAAGATGCTCCACATCACTAATCATCAGGGAAATGCAAATTAAAACCACAATGGGATATCACCTCACACCAGTTAGGATGGCCAGCATAGAAAAGACTAAGAACAACAAATAATGGCAAGGATGCAGAGAAAGGGGAACCCTCCTACACTGGTGGTGGGAATGTAAGCTAGTTCAACCACTGTGGAAAGCAATATAGAGGTTCCTCAAAAACCTATAAATAGAAATACCATTTGACCCCGGAATCCCACTCCTTGGAATTTACCCAAAGAATACAACTTCTCAGATTCAAAAAGACATATGCACCCTAATGTTTATCACAATACTTTTTACAATAGCCAAGATATGGAAGCAACCTAAGTGTCCATCAGTAGATGAATGGATAAAGAAGATGTGGATAAAGAAGAAGTGGTCATATATACAATGGAATACTACTCAGCCATAGGAAAGAAACAAATTCTACCATTGGCAACAACATGGATGGTGCTGGAGGTCATTATGCTCAGTGAAATAAACCAGGTGGAGAAAGACAAATGCAAATGATTTCCCCTCGTTTATGGAGTATAACAATGAAGCAAAACTGACGGAACAAAATGGCAGCAGACTTAGGGACTCCAAGAATGAACTAGTGGTTACCTAAGGAGAAGGGTGTGGGAGGGCGGGTGGGGAGGGAGGGAGAAGGGGATTGCGGGGTATTATGTTTAGTACAAATGGTGTGGGGGATCATGGGGAGAACAGTGTAGCACAGAGAAGGCACATAGTGAATCTGTGGCATCTTGCTGCACTGATGAACAGTGACTGCATTGTGGTATGGGTGGGGACTTGATAATATGGGTAAATGTAGTAACCACATTGTTTTTCATGTGAAACCTTCATAAGAGTGCATATCAATCATAACTTAATAGTATATATATATAAAAGGATGTTTTATAATTTCACTTGTTTTTGAAATATATAAACAAAGCAAAATGAATGATTAAAACAGCAATAGACTCATAGACACTGAGAAGTGACTGGTGTTTACCATGGGGGAGGGGTTGGGATGGAGGAGTTAAAGAGGCACAAAAATTCTCATCCATAATATAAGTTGGTTATGGGGATGCAGTAAAGCATGGAGAATATAGTCAACGATTATGTAACATCTTTCTATGTTGATAGTAGGTGCACCAGTGGGGGTGAGGATTTAATAGTATGGGTGACTGTTAAACCACTGTGCTGTATATTTGAAACCAATGTAAGATTGTATATCAATGATACTTCAATAAAAAAAACTACAACAAAGAATGTTTATGGAAAGATGGCCTGAGATGTAGCATATGTTGACATTGAATGAACAACAACATATGTTCCATACATCTTAGAAGTAAATGGTTTTTTCTTTTGATGCACAATTTTTTAAATTATCATGGGAACCAATATCTCTACTTTTTCTTTTGTTGCCTATGCTTCTAGTGTCACATCCAAGAAATCTCTGTCAACTCTAATGTCATGAAGCTTTTTTTCTAAGAGTTTTACTGTTTCAGACCTTACAATCTAAGTCTTTAATCCATTTTGAGTTAATATTTGTGCATGGTGTTAGGTGAGGGTCCAACTTCATTCTTTCATGTGGACATCCAGTTTTCCTAGCACCATTTGTTGAAGAGCCTGTGCTTTCCCTATTGAAGGGCATTGGCACTCTTGCCAAAAATCATTCGACTGTGCATGTGAGGGTTTATTTCAGGGCTCTCTAGTCTATTCCTTTGATGAGGTATTTAGAGTAGTCAAACTCATAGAGACAGAAAGTAGAACGGTGGTTGCCAGGGGCTGGGGTATGGGAAGAATGGGAAGATATTATTTAATGGATACAGAGTTACAGTTTTACAAGATGAAAAGAGTTATGAAGATGGTGGTAGTGATGGCTGTATGAGAGAGCAAATGTATTTAATACCACTGTACTATATACTTAAAAATGGTTAAGATGGCAAGTTGCATGATACATGTGTTTTATCACAATAAAGAAAATTGGGCAAACAAGAAGTAAATTAAATAAATAAATAAAAAGTCAATAATAAGGAAAGTAACAACCCAATTAAAAAATGGGCAAACATCTTAACAGCTCACTAAAGAAGATACACATATGGAAAATAAGCAGAAGAAAATATGTACCCTATCATATGTCATCAGGGAAGTGCAAATTGAAAGGCCATACTATACATGGCCAAGGTCCAGAACACTGATGGTACCAAGTGCTGGTGAGAATGTGTATCAGTGGGACCTCTCATTTGTTGCTGGTGGGAATGCAAAGTACTATAGCCACTTGGGAAGACAGTTTGATGGTTTCCAGAAAAAATGGAAATTCCAGTTATCACACTGCTTGGCTTGGTTTTTACCCAAAGGAGTTGAAAACTCTCTCCACATAAAAACTTGCACATGGGCATTTATAGCAGGTGCATTCATAATTTTCAAAACTTGGAAGCAACCAATAAGTCCTTTGTTAGGTGAATTAGATGACTAAACTATGATACATCTGGAATATCATTCTACATTAAAAAAGGAAATGAGCTGTCAAGCCATGAAAGGATATAGAGGAACTCAAATACACATTGCTAAGTGAAAGAAGCCAATTTGAAAAGACTATGCATTGTACAATTCCAACTATATAACATTTTGGAAAAGGCAAAAGTATGAAGATTGTAAAAAGCTCAGTGGTTTCCTGGGTTTTGGAAAGATACAGGGATCAAAAAGAGAAACACTTTTTGAGTGTTTGAGACATTGACAATATTGTGTATGAAACTATAATGACAGATACATATCATTATACATTTGTCCAAACTCATACAATATACAACACCAAGTGTGAGCTATATGAGATATGTGTATCTAAATTTCTATGAAGGTTCATCAGTTGTGACAAATGTGCCACTTTAATGGGGGATGTTGATAATGGGGGAGGTTATTCAGGTATCACAGTAGAGAGTACATGAGGGAACTCTATACTTTCATATCAATTTTGCTGTGAACCTAAAACTGCTCAGAAGTGAAGTCTTAGTAAAATTAATTAAAAAAACAAATAAATAAAAAAATCTATTGTAAAAAATAATTATGTTACTTGTGATTTGAGGATTCATTGGGAAAAGCATGAGGGAACTTTATGGGATGGTGGGAATGCTTTTTATCCTTATAGTTATTTATACCTACATTTATAAATTAAATATATTTATGCTTATATTTACTGTATATTCATAGGGTTACACAGGAACATGCATTTATCCAAACTCAGCAAAAATGCACTTAAGATGTTAGGATTCTCTTATATATACAGGATATTAAGGTGGTGTTCAAAATCTCCAAAGCTTATAGAACAAAGTCAGCACAGCATGGACTACATAATGCAAATGTACTTAAAGTTTAGGATTTTTCAAATCAGATGGATGAAAGTGAACAGAAGTTTATGAAATTTCAACTGAGAATCATACAATATATTAAGATAAAAGTGTTTACCTTGAAAAATCATAGAGGAGAAGCTGACCACTTGCAGCCAGCACAGCAGTCACTGTGTCAATGCCTGTGTTTAGTATATTACTGTTATGGGGCCCCCTGGTCGATTCAAACAAGAATAAATATGGCTTATCCTGAACATTTTCCATTCCTGGTTCTAGCATTTATTTTTACATCATAAATTAATTAATTGGAGGATCTAATGTGTGTGTCAATTTTCTATGAATTGGATTAATATAAGTCAACTTTTCTGAATCCTTGAATTTAACTCTAGGAATGAAAATTTCTGGATGTGAAAAGAAAAAAAAAGACACCTAATCATATTAAATTAATAAAGTCATTTAATTAAAGTAAGAAGTTGACTGCTTTAGTTATATACTTTTCATCACTACAGTACTTTTTAATTTGTTATTAAAAAGAGATGTCATCACCTATTATGAAACAATGGCAAATAAGTAATAAAATGTAGTCTAAACACTATGGGAATTGAAGAGGAAGCAATTAATTCATCATGAAAATATAAGCAAAGAAACTTCAATGAAATAGTAAGTTAAAATTTGAACTTGTAGTATTTCTTAAGCTGTTCAGAGCTTATTGTGTATATATCACACAAAGTAACTGATTTTATCTGTCTTAAAAGAAAAAGGCTTTCTGGGAATGGACACTTTGTAATTGGATGAAATAAGAAAATCTTCCCAGAAAGGTTTCTATTGTCTGTGTGTATGCATGTAGGTATGTGCACTTGTATCTTTCCATGTATTGACCAGCATTTAGAATGCTTAAATGATTTAAGCTGTCTTATGTATATGAACAATCTTCCAATCCCCAAATATTTTCTTTACATACCAAATCCCCCTTCAGTCAGGTATCACACATCGTTCATTGTTATACCCACAATCAAGCACATTTCTTGGAACACCTTGCTCAGAAAAATATTTCTGATTAATGACTTCTTCAGAATCCTTTCACTAGCTTCTGATAGAACTTTCTGATTGACACTTCTGTTTGTGCTTCTTTATCAAGTCTATAATAGCATGTTTAAGGAAAGTAAATGTATTCAAATGACATTATTACTTTCAAATTCTGTTTCATTAAATATCTTCTCTTTAGTGTAGAATAAGATGAATATAGTAATATATAAATTTTTTATCTTTTAAATACATATATCTTAAACTATATTATTTTACTTTACCACTGACATAAAGTACTTTTCATGAAAACATAGTCCTTATCATAAAAAATATTTTCTTTATTACAGTGTTCTTTGTTTTGAAGAAGATAGAATCTTAGTCATTCAGAAGTGCGATTTTCTGTCACTGTTTTTGAACACTTTAGAATTTTAAGGAATGCTGCTGCCACAAACATCTAGACATTTCTAAAGGGAATTCTAATTTCTCTAAAACAAAATATTAACCTGTATAAATTAGTAATACTATTATAGTTTGCTTTAATATCATAGTATTTACGCTTATTCATGCTATTTGTGTAATGAGTAGTGACAATAAAGGTATATATAGTATAAAAAGACTTAACAATTATTTTAGCCAGTATGAAATGGCCATGCCTATAATGGGTGTCAGTGTTGTTATAGTGAGAACATGGAAATTTCAATAGCGGTTCAAGAATTGGTTCCAGTTCTAACTTACTCTGTGACTTATATCACATTGCTGGGCCTGTTCTATAAAAAAGATAAGTGTGACAATGATAATATTAAATAGAAAAGTAGAATTTTTTACAGATTTCAAGCTATAAAATATATGTAGAAACATGTAACATTTTTACACATGTTTTTACTAATTTATTATATATTACCATTATCTTTTTTAGCTCAGCTTAAAGGATTTCCTTTTATAGTTAGGGCAACTAAGAATTGCATTTTATTTTCTTTGGACTACCTCAATTACTAAATATGTTATATTGATGATACTTGCACGATATTTCTGGTAATATTTCTCACCTGCCCTATATAATTTGTCTCCTTAAGCTTTAATTTTGTCATAATTATGTGCATTTACTCCTTTAAAAAAGCTTTAACTCATTCCTTGAACAAACAAATTTTGAGTGACTTCTATGTGATTGACATCTCCTAGGTAGTGGAGATACAATGATGAGTAGGAGACCCTTAAATTATTAATTTAATTTAGATCAGGGAATAATAAGTTACATAAAAATATATTTATAATTTGTAATGTATTTTAAGCATCTTAAGAGTAAAGAATATGTACAAAACCTAACTATAACCTATTGACCACTGTTAGCTGGTAAGTGGATTGGTTGTCAGATGGCTAGAAGGCTACTGGGAGAAAGAAGTAAAGCAGCAGGTTGGAGACTCTAATCACTCCCTTCAGGTGTAGGGGGAGGGCCACCTGGGTAAATAACATATCTCCTGATTTAAGACTTTGCCCTTGGCTAAGGATTACCTCTAGTAAATAGAACCCAGGACTTGTGTGTCTTGGCTCTCTGAGAACTGTCACTATCTTACACTGGATGAGCTACACAACTCTCTGGGGTATAAAATAATGATATCAGAATGTCAATTCCCCTCCTCAGTGAGTGATCCTGTGAAACTCAATAGAGACCATATCTACTCAACCCAAAGGGCCATATGTCATGCATGAAGAACCTAGGAAACTGCCCTTTGCCTCCCAGACCTCTTTGTGCTTTATCTGAGTCTTTGATTGCCTGTATCGTTGACATTATTTAAGTAAGCTTAATGCATCAATGCAATTGACAATCTGATCTTTGGTATGGCTCAGCTATATCATGGATCAATGGACGAAAAGAAAAGCAGTCAAATTTAGAAGTCTCTTTGTTCATAAAGGCAGCCAATGTGTGTATGTGTGTACGTGTAGTACATTTATATGCATATATACATAAATTGTTCAAAAAATTATATAAATTGTGCAATATATGTATTGACTACCTTGTGTCTTTTTGTTCTGCTAGTTTGTACACCCGATAGGTCATTTAGGATAGATACTGTGTGGAAGATCAAGTCCAGTGAGATACCTGTGGATTTCCTAAGTACATTTGTTTTAGAGGCAAATTAAAATAAGTTTTTTACTACCTGGACAAAATTTGGAAATCAAAAGATGAAATAACATTCTTCTGAGAAAAATAGATATTGTTAGTGTTTTGTATTTTGTGTTAAAAACAATAAAAGAACAACTAGTAGCTCCAAAATTAAGCCTGTATTTGTTATTTATCTGTCTCTGTTTTCTACCTTAAATACTAGCAAAACCCTACACTGATAAGGATGACGTGGTGATATGTTCCCACATACAGCCTGTTAGTACCACAGCAAAGTTTTCACATACTACTATGAGAGAAGATACAGATCATTTAGAGCTCATTTCTCTGGATAATTCAAAATAGTGTGAATCCAGTCTGTTCTCTTTAATTTCTGACTTTGGGTGATCTTAAATATATTGCTTCCAGTTTCTTAATATATATTAACCATGAGAGACATGCTTTTCTCTTTAGTTTAAAATTTGTATATACATGTCAAAAATATTTACATTATGCATCATTTTCCCTTATAGACAACCTAGTTTGTATAAATGTAGTTATGGCATTTTCTGGGTATATTCTGCTATTATTTCATAACTAGTACTATCTAAGAATATTAAGACATTGGCACAGGTTTCTAAGTATGAATTATCCCATTTAAGTTATTGTGAAGCCTATGTACAGATAGTAATCTATCTTTTTTATGTGAGTTTTTTAATCCACTCAGTATTTGTAGTACATGAATAATACCAGATTAGATCCCTACTGAATATACGCTAAAGAAAATATTCTGGAAAATGTCCTCTCTTTCTTTATAATATAAAGTAACTTTTCTTATTAGCCATGATGAATTCAGCTTATAATTAATCTTTTCTAAAACAATCTTTCTCAATCACTTCAAACTATTTCTCAATTACAGGTTATGGATTTCCTCCTGAATTTTTAGCTTGCTTTGCCTTTTTTGTGCTGTATATGGCTGTCGATCTAAAACCTGTCTAATATTATGTCAACTGTTTTAATACAAGAGAACCATTTTAAAATCTGAATAGCTTTAGTAAAAATTATATTAAACACAGTTTTTCATTATTAGAATAAATGTGCCTTTTCTCAGCATGAATAATTTCTGTTACATGAGTAGAATGAACTCCATTTTTATGGTTCAATTTTAATTTCCAGATTTAAGTATTACCTGCCTCATGATATCCCCACACCTTTCATTAGAGGGGATATAAATGGGAAGTCCTTCACAAAATTGTAGCTTTACTTGTATAAAAAGGAAAATATAATTTTCCTTTAATTATCTTAAATAGAAGAAACATCTATTGATATGTTGGGTGGTTAATTCTTATCTCAAAGAATAGTTTAGCTTTGAAATTAAAATTTTAATTAATGGCCTAAGAATATGACATTTTTAATATAATTAAAAGAAAAGATGTACATACAAAAACTAAGATAATATGAAAATTAGTAAGAATTACAGCAGATATTCCATCACATAAAAAGTTACCTAAAGTTTCATGTACCTGCATAATTGGACCCTGGAACTTAAGTTGTCTCTTTTTTTAAATATCACTAAGCTTTCTCCAATACAACTGTTACTTGTGATATTTCTCAATAAGAAATTTTTATAATATTTCTCAATAAGAAATTTTTATAAAGTACAGATATTATTTTGAAAACTGTTAATTATAATTTCTGATCTGCCATCCATAGTTTAACAAAAATGTCATTAAAATAATAAAATAGGCCATGTGCCATGAACTATATGCACCTCCCTTTTACTCTTGGCTGCTGGTTACATATATATATAATATTATATTTAAATGGTTAATAATAGCTTATAGTTTATAACTAGTGCAACTGCACTCTAGTATTAATTGACTCTTAGTGTCTACTGATTTATTTTGTCTTTTTTTAAGCATTTGTTTTTTTGTATATATATTATATATGTTTGAAAATATATAAAACCAATATGTGCATATAGATGCATCACTTACCCAGCCACTGACATTTTTGCTAGGTATGTAAGATTAAGTGGTGAACAATGGACTCCTAATAGATTGTTTAATTATCAGTGAATTAATTCACAAACATATAAAATGCATGCGTGAAGTATAAAGCTTACCTAGCCAAATATTATTGAACAAATTTCTAATACTTAAAATGAGAGTCAAGAAAATCAGCATGTTAGCCAATATCTAAAGTTGTCTCAGCCATAAAATTCTATCAACTCTTTTGTCAAATACTGTAGACATAAATAACATCATACATATTAAACACAAAGTGTGTATGATATTTAATGAAAAAAACTGAAATCATAAAGGAGTCATAGTCCAACTGAAAATTTCTCTAACTTAATACATATAAACATTTTTAAAATGTTAGTTGTATTGACCCAGGAATTCCACTCCTAGGAATTCACCCTAAGAATGCAGTTTCCCAGTCTCAGAAAGGCATATGCACCCCTATGTTTATCGCAGCACTATTTACAATAGCGAAGAAATGGAAGCAACCTAAGTGTCCAGCATTAGATGAATGGAAAAGAAGAGGTGGTACATATACACAATGGAATATTATTCAGTCATAAGAAGAAAACAAATCCTGCCAAACAAAAACATGGATGGAGCTAGAGGTATGCTCAGTGAAATAAGCCAGGTGGAGAAAGACAAGTACCAAATGATTTCACTCATCTGTGGAGCGTAAGAACAAAGCAAAAACTGAAGGAACAAAACAGCAGCAGACTCACAGAACCCAAGAATGGACTAACAGTTGCCAAAGGGAAAGGGACTGTGGCGGGTGGTTGGGAAGGGAGGGAGAAGGGGAATAAGGGACATTAAGATTAGCACACATAATGTCGTGGGGGCGGGGGGCATGGGGAAGGCAGTATAGCACAGAGAAGACAAGGAGTGATTCTATAGCATTGTACTATGCTGATGGACAGTGACTGCAATGGGGTATGTGGTGGGGACTTGATAGTGGGGGGAATCTAGTAACCACAATGTTGATCATATAATTGTATATTAGTGATACAAAAAGAAAAGTTAGTTGCAATGTTACTAATCTATTTTGGTATATTAAGTAGCTGAGTATTTATTATAAAATTATTATCTTGTCCTGAGAGTGACAGTAAATTTAGTAAATAGTTGAAGCATAATTTCTATTGCAAGTTTTACTTTTTGTTTCTCAGAACAGAATAGGTTTTTTTAAGCAATTGTTTTTCCTTAGCTGTTTTGGAATGGGGTGGTGAAAGATGTTATCATTTTCATATTTTTTCATATACAAAGGCAGGAGTAATTGACGCTGTTTTGTGGAAAATGATGTATTCAATATCTCTTATTTTGTTATCACCATTGTCTGATAGTTTTCATTGTAAAAAAGGCAAAGTGCAGCTGTCTCAAATGTGAATTACAGTATAGAGGGTCAGAGAGAATTCATCTTGAGTAAAAATGCATTTTACAAAGTTGAATAAGATTTCTTTAGCTTTCCATTTGTATACTGTTGCCTAGGCAGATATCATATTATAATTCTAGATGGTAATTCAATTTTTTTTCAGATAGTAACTCTGATTCTAATAGTGCAAAAGGTGCATTTTGCTTACATTGGGAGGTGCATCAATTCTTTCAGAATATCAGAGTTGATTTAGTATAATTTTTCTCTCATTTTCTCTGTCTGTTACCCCTTTTGCTCCTTTAGGGATGGCCAAATATTCTCAATTTTACCTATTCTCCTATTCATGTTTGTCAGAAAAATAAAATGAAGATGCTTTGGAAAACATAAAAGTAACCAAAATAAGAATGGGAATCAATAGTGTTATTATTTTCCTGGTTGAGCGACCTTATAAAAATTAAACAATCATGCTGAACTCTAACCTCAGAAACTGAAAATTGGTAATCTCTTTTAGCTGCATCTTAATATTTATAGATATTTTTGTATATATAGATAAAAGTATATATGCAAAGAAAATATGTAGTATCTAGTACATATTATACATAAGTATATGCATATATAATATTCTATAGTGTTAATAATCATCTTTAGTTGCTCATCAATATACTTTGCAATATCAAAAATAACATTCTTTTATTAGAAGTAATCTTGAAGACAATCACTGCATTATTACTCAGTAAACACATTTGGCAAACAACTGTTTCATAAATATGCTTTCCCTGAATGTAACTTGTCCTTCCTGTTCAACCCAATGGCTTCTGTTCTAGTTCAAGAACTCATCACCTCTCAACTAGAATAATTTTCCATGCTTACATTTTAAAGACTTTTCCCCTGATTTTTCTAATGACAATGAATGTGCTAGAATATTAAATTTGAAAATACCACTTTCTAGACTATCGACCTCCATTGGCATATGGTCATTTTTAAGATTTAGCTCAAACTTCTTAACAAAGTTGGCAAGGCCCTCCAAAAATTTTTTTTATTCATTAAATTTTCAGTGAATTTTTTTAATATCTCATGTCACAGTTAATGTGATTATCTTCTCTCATTTACTACATTATAGTACCATAAATTTATATCACACTATTTCAAACTGCTTTGCCTCTCTTTTTTTGAGATAAAATTCACATAATATACAAGTTACTATATTGACCATTCTAAAGTATATGGTCTTCAGTATGTTCACATTATTGTGCCTCATCATTACTATCAAATAGAGCATTTTCATTACCCTGAAATGAAACCACATACCCACTAAGAAATTGCTGCCTGTTTACCATTCCCCAGACCCGGGTAACCACTAGTATGCTCTCCATCCCTATGGATTTGTTTATTCTAGATATTTCATATAAATCATATCATACAATATGTGACTTTCTGAGTCTGGGTTCTTTCACTTAGCGTAATGTTTTCAAGGTTCATTCACAATGTAGCATGTTATCAGCATTTTATTCCTTTTGTGACTGAATCATATTTCATTTAAGTATGAAACACATTTTGTTTACCGGTTAAACACTTGATGGACATCTGAGTTCTTTCCACTCTTTCTTTTAATGTTCTTCCTTCTTCAGGGAATACCTATCCAATATTTATTTGGATAGATAACTCATATATTCATAAAGATACAAATAAAATTTCCATGTAAAATCCCACTAGAATTTTCTTTAACACTGCCAATTCTGCTATTTTTTAATGCATTGTATTATGTTGAAGTTCCATGATTTTTCTATAATATTGTTTTAGAGACTTGGGAATATATTTACTTGTATTGTTATTTGTATAGTATGTGATACATAGATTCATGTTCAAAACTACATATAAACTGTATATAGCCATACAAATATAGTTAGTATTTAATTGTATCTTTTTATACACTGTAACATAAAAGTTCAGCTACATGTAATTTAACCACAGATTTCTAGAATGAAGCAAGAAGACTTGACTAATTAAGGGACTGTTAGGAAGGTGTATGAGAAAAAAAAAGTGGATGAATACAATTTTAGATTTCCTATAAATTCCTAAATTTTAGTAAATTCAGAAAATTTCTTAAAACAATTTATATGATTTCCATAGTGGCTAAAGTAGTTAAAGGAGAAGTGAAAGAAAGAAAGAGATTTTCCTTACAAGGATGTCAAGCTCAGTAAATGACAGATTAATCATGATTTGCATCATTAAAATGCCATTAAGTCATCAAGAATTTTTTTATATGCAAGAGAGCAGAAATAAAATATAAATTTTAGTTTGGGACTCCAGGAATAAACAGACATGTCATTTTCCAGAAAGGATATGAGTGAAAACCATGGGATGA
This sequence comes from Manis javanica, assembly GCF_040802235.1. Lineage (NCBI taxonomy): Eukaryota > Metazoa > Chordata > Mammalia > Pholidota > Manidae > Manis > Manis javanica. The sequence continues at coordinate 60,576,346 of NC_133159.1, forward strand.
AATTGAAACAGCTTATTTCAAGGTGTCTTTACAACCTTAGATAACCGTCATTTTAAAATTCAGTCAGCAATTAAAAGGGACAACGAACACTGACTATAAGGGATTTTAGAAAACATAGAGGAAACTAAGCTTGTCTTTTCTTACTGCACCTTCACTAGCATGTACACATAGAAAATGTAATTACAGCTAGGGAAACAAGTTAAATGAACTATATGCAGAAATTGATATTACATTATATATCTATAAATAAATATGTATGTATCATATTTTATTGTAAGTATGGCCAATATTTATATATTTTATTTGAGACTATTCCATAACATTATATTGGTCACTCACCAAGAATATCCAAAACTGGAGTGTTACATTTAGCATTTTCATACAGAACAAGGCAATTTACTTTTAAATTTGTAAAGTTTGTTTTTCTGGCTATGAATTTATGCTGTTTCCACAGAAAAAAACTCTAAAAGTAACTTTGATTTACTAACCACAGTGTCTGAACTTGACATATGATATTGACTTGGTACATGTAAATCTACTACAAAGATTAGCTTCAAGTATTTGAAGATAAATTTGCATTATTTTATTACAATGAAATGTGAATCATGTTTCCCATAAATAATGTATCCTGTTGTGATAATGCTCATGCACGAAATTTATTTGGTCATTGGGATTAAGTGATACTTAGCTAAAAATAGGATAATAAACCAATTTCAGATTTTTTAAGGAGAAATTCTGCCAACAAAACTTTGCTAAATTGCAGTTTTCTTTCTTAATAGAGTATGCAAATTTCCCAAAAAGTATTCTCTTTTCAAAACATAAATTATCAAATGTTATGCTTCATTTAGTACAATTTACTAATTATCACTATTACTCCATGAAAAATAAATGTATCATATAGGATTACAACTCTTGATATGTAATAATGTAAATTGTCTTTACAAATGTCCTGTAAAACGGAATGGACCAAGAAAGTGATTTTTCAAACAAAACAGGGAATATTATATCTTATTACATCCTACTCTCCTTAAAACAAGAGGGAGATTCATTATGCTATTGTGATCTTAGATATTAGTCACAATTATTAATGCAAAATCTGAAGTTCACTGATAGTCAAAACCAGGCCTGAATCCAGAGGCAAAGCTCTTTCATTTAACCAAAATTCATTAAGGACTTGACGTGCGTGAATCAGCCTGCTTAGGCGGCCAGCCTATAATCTGCAAGAGTTCTTGTGAGAGTATGTGAAGCAAACACTAGCTCTTTGGGGTATTATTGAAGTCTACTTCTTTTTGCTAGAAAATGTAGTAACATTTAGTCACTTATTCATACTCACCAACTGCAAGAGTTATGAACAAAGTTTTCTAGATTTTTTTTGCTTAATTATCTCAATTAATATTTTATATAGGAAAGTAGAGACCCTAAAAACACTAGTTAATCAGGGGAAAAAATACAATTTCAATTCTTGTTAGCAACCACTTGGTTTATTTTCCTTCCATCCCTCCCACTCTCCCTCCCTCCCTCCTTCCTTCCTTCCTTCCTTCCTTCCTTCCTTCCTTCCTTCCTTCCTTCCTTCCTTCCTTCCTTCCTTCCTTCCTTCCTTCCTTCCTTCCTTCCTTCCTTCCTTCCTTCCTTCCTTCCTCTTTCTCTTATTGTTTGTCATTCATTCTTACATATTTTTGTTTTACTATTTTATTACCAAACTGAATGAATAACCTTTCTCAGAAGGATCCATCTTGGTCTAAGTTTAAATCTGTGATGACTAGAATAGATCCAGAAATATTTTTCTCTTTGTTTCTGATATTGAATATTTTTTTCTATTTTATTCAAATCAAAGTGAATGAGTACTATTGTGTGTTAGAAAATCTCACATTGTCTATGTTCATTATTCTTCACAACAATTATATTAGTTAATTTATATATACCTTATTCCCAAAAAAGAAATGGGGTTTAGAGATTTTTAATATCTTGCCTGAAGTTCAGCTTTAAGCAGACAACTTAACTGACTCCAGCATGTCTGCTTCGGCAAGCCTTCTAGCTATCACTATAATTACTAAATCACACATATTTAAGAAATAAACATCCCCAACCTATTTAATAATAGCTACAAGTACTGAGAACTTACTATGTGATATATGGCCTACTAAACACTTCTGTATACTTGAGAACATGCTATTCTATATATCTGCATAGAATAGTCTTCTATTCTTATACATAAACATTCGTATTATGTTATATTACAATAATATATAATTATATCTAGATTCTATATAAAACATGTATTTATATATGCCTATAAAATCCTTATAACTCTGCTGTGAGGTATCAGTTATTTAAATCTGTTGAAAGTTTAGCAGCCTCAGGTACAAGGGGGATAATCATTAAATTTCTAAGAGGCAGAAAGGAGCTACTCTATTAAGCTGATACATAACTAACCTGAATTTAGACAGTTTTATTCATTTTTTGCCATCTTGCTTAAAGCCTGGTACATGATAGGTACTCAGATTAGACCAATTATTCCACATGGAGTTAAGTAAGTTGCCGAAGACATAGTAGGAGCTCTAAAAATGGAATGAATTGAATGCTTATTTCATTCTATGATCTCTATTACAAAGAAACTTATTCTTCAGAAAGAACATTGAGATAAAATTTAGCTTGTGATAGCTTATGATAGGGAACAACACTTCTTTCAAAAAAAAGGAATATTTTAATTTTATTTCTAAAAAGAAAAAAGGATAGTAACCACTTTACTAGGAGTTGGATAATTGCCAGACAAAAATGGCAGTGATTCTCACTCCCAAAAAATGATTTTTGTTTTTGAAGGATCAAAGGGAGACAATTTTTACACTCAGAAAAATCCACCAGTGTGTTCTACTACATTGCAACTGCCATATTGTTATTTTACCTGCAGAAGCACAGTCAGAAAAATATCGCATTCCTTTTATTCAACTGCCTTTTAATTTAAGTAGATTTTTTAATACTATGCTCTGTAAGCATTTGAATGTCATTCAATAAGTCTTTATACCATGTTAATAATGAAACAATTTCACACATATTCTCTTATGTTCTGACTTCTGAAATATTCCTCTAAACAATTATCCTAAAGCAGTGGAACCTGGTAGTCTGGATATTTGTGCTGTTTTTTTCTCCCTTTCTTTCTGTTCTTTTCCTTTTGCAAATATTCTAATTTTATATTAGTGTCTTTTAACCTCCAAAAGGAAAAGAAAAAAGAAAGTTCCTCTTATTTCCAGAAAATTGTTGTTGGTTGTTAGCATGCATGAGGTTCAGTCATCTTCATCAGGATAAGCCAAAAATTATTGAATTCTTTAGATGATGGTAATAATCCATTATGTAAAAAGTTAGTGTTGCCAGGTTCAGAAAAGGATGACCTAGTTTAAATTGGTCTAAAATTGGTCTTCTCACCTCCAGTTCTACCATCTAGAATTTTCCCTTGTTAGTGTACACTCTGAATATCCTGTGCCCTTGTCTGTATGGGATGCAGTAATTGCATAAGAATTTCTACTGTGGGTAATCTCACAGATCACAGATAACACAGTCTGTTCTGTATACATACCCAATTCCTTCTCCCAAAATTTTCTTAGAAATTCCTAATGAATCTTTGAGACTCAAAAAAGATGACTGCTTCCAGGTTAATACAGAACAATGGCAGATAGTTAACTTTTAATCATTTAATTGGGTTATTTATTTTTTGGTCTTGAGTTGTATGAGTTATTTATATGGTCTAGGTATTAACTCATTATCAGATACATCAATTGCAAACATCTTCTCCCCAGTAGGTTGCGTCTTTGCTTTGTTGAAGATTTCCTTTACTGTGCAAAATCTTTTTAGTTTAATGTATTCCAAATTATTACTTTTGCTTCTGTTGCCCTCTTCTGAGAAGATAGATCCAGATTAGAATTACTAAGAATGATGTCAAAGAGCTTTCTACTTATGTTTTATTTTAGGATTTTATGGTTTCAGGTCTTACATTAAGTTCTTAAATTCGTTTTGAGTGTACTTTTGTATATGGTAAGAAAGTGATGCAGTTTCACCATTTTGCATGTAGCTATCCAGTTTTACCTGTATCATTCATTGAACAGACTGTCTTTTTCCCTTGTATATTCTTGCCTCCTTTTTCATAGATCAACTGATCATATGTGTGTGGGTTTATTTCTGGCATTTCTGTCTTTTCCATTGATCCATGTGTCTGTTTTTGTGCCAATACCATACTGTTTGATTATTATAGCTTTGTGCTATAGTTGTAAATCTGGGAGTATGATATTTTAGGTGTTTTCCTCTTTCTAAAGCTTATTTGAGATATTTGGGTTCTTCTGTGGTTCCATATAAATTTTAGGATTACTTGTTCTAATTCTGTGAAAAAATATTATTGGTATTTCTTATAGGGATTGCATTGAATCATAGAATGCTTTGGGTGGTATGGAATTTTAACAATATTAATTATTCCAATCCATGAGCATGGTATATCTTCCCATTTATTCATTTCATCTTCAATTTCTTTCATCAGTGTCTATAGTTTAGAAATAATGCAATATCCTTTTGGTAACAGTGTAACACTGTATTTAAGAGAGCCTGCCAAAATGTTAACTTTGTATTATTATTCCAGAACATGGAACAGGACCTGAATATACTGGAAAACTCAAGAAATATGAAAGTCAAGATTTTATTCCCAATCTCTACAAGCTTTAAACCTTAGAAAAGCAACTCAACTCTCTTATACTCAAGTTCTTACTAATATTAAGCAGTTGACCTGTATGTGATTTCCAAACGCCATTCATAGGGGAGTTTATTAAAACAAAACAGACCAACACAAAAGATTATCTCCCCAAGTCTGCTAAATCACGTTCTTAGTAGCAAAGGCCAAGAATATCTATTATAAATATGAACTCCCCAGATTCCAATGAGCAACCACAGTTGGGAGACAGTATTTTTCAGATGATTTCCTATCTCTTTCACGTTTGCTATTTTAGAGATCAAACTCTACTACTATTAATTTTAAACATCTGATCGGCTGATTAAGATCATAGTGTAGGGAAGGTGAGCAATTTTGAGTGCATAGATCCTTCTATACAAGTATCACATACACCACCCTGTGGGTAAAATTTTGTACAGCAGAAATCTGTGTTTCCGGGACTACTTCTTTTTCCAGGAAAAAGATACATGGAATATTAAAATGAGTAGAAACTTTTAGACAAGAAATTTATTTGAATTCCAGTTTTGGAGATATATTTAGGAAGGAGTTCAGATAAAAATAATTTATCTTAAAGATCAAGCCTTTTGATTCAGGTTCTGTGACTCTTCCTCAGGCACAAATAATTAGATACTGATCATTAGATACAATGACACTAATGGTCACAACATACATGTTCTAGTATTAGCATGATGCTAGTTCAAATACAGAGCATCCAATTAAATTTGAATCTCAGATCAACTGATAATATTTATCATAAGTATGTGCCGAAATTGCATTTATCTGGACATACAATATAGTATTTTTATTTGCTAAGTCTGCCAACCCTAAGGAAAATGACTCACTTTTTTTTTTAAAGGATTCTAACAGAGTACCCTGGTAGAGGTGAAAATTTCAATGCGATTAGTGAGGATTAGTGTCTAAATACATTTTTAAATGGTAATATCTTGCCTGTAAAACCAAGAGAAAAACGACTAAATTCTTGCCTAGTTAATTTATTCAAATGTTCAAAACTTTAAACAAACACCATTTTGGGTGTTTGTGAGTGTGGATGCATGTATATTTGTAGACGTATGATATTAACTTACTTTCACTTTCTGAAACATCATTGTTCACATGGGCTATAAAAGCATGAAGTGTTCAGACCTAAAAACATTTTAAAATTACAGTTATTTCACATCACAGAGTATATTAAAAACATTTATAGTCTGAGCTTTTAAAATAATCATTCACAGTTTGCAATATGGGGAAATATATGGAAATTATATTTCAGCAACTGTTTGCAACTTCAACTTTTAAAGCTTTTAAAATATCTTTTCCATGGAAAAAAAGAATTGTCTATTGGTCGCATAATTGCCTTCAGACTGTATATGAAGAAAATCAGAATGAAGCAGATGGTAGTCTGCAAAGTAGTGCCTACAAAGTACAATTGAAAATCATTATTCAAAAGAGAAAACTTGGAACTTTTTCTTTTTCTTGATATAATTGTCAAAAGAAATCTGGCTTACAAATTTGGGAAATAAAATTTCCAGTATTTATTTTTCATAAATATTCAGTAAACAAAACTAAATTTGTTGATATATACTAACATTTTAATGTAAACTATTAAAATTATAGTTTCCTAAGTGACATATGTGCTATGTCAAGCTCATATTTTAATTCCCCCTTTAAATTATAATCTTCCAAGATCTTCACTGGCATATAGAGAAAACAAAATAGTCTTTCTATGTGATATTATTAATATTTCATAATTGGTCAAATGATAATAATTGCTAGAATAGTCTATTATGTTGTCAGTATATTTGATCTCATATAGCTTGTGAATGACTTGGAAAAGGAAAGGTAATTAGAATAGTATTATGGAAGAGTTTTAACTCAAGAAAAATGATTTCTTTTGAAATCTGAGTAAAAACATATCATATTGAATGTCTACATTTCCTTCTTTTTGACTAAATACTCAAAGGTTAATGGAAAGTGAGAAAGTTGTTTTCTCTCTAATATGTGGTATTGTTATGCATTTGAAGCATCTGGAATTTTGCTGCTAAACTGGGCCAAATTGACCCTTCATTATCTTATTATACCTGGTAAGTCTAGGTTCATGTAATTGCATGTACCTGGTTTTACTACCAGATAGAGAGATAATTCATATTCTCTAGGGAATCCAGAAATGAAGGAATAAAACACTCCTCCACAAAGTTCAAACTTTTCTTTAGTCAAATTAAATTTCAATTCTTAATCAACTAGAAACAAGAGATATCTGAATAAATTTAACAAGGACGTTTATAAGGGAGTTTACTAAGATAATTTTATTGCTAGGATTTTGGCAGTAGATGAGCATGGTCAGTCAGTTGAAATATAAAAACAGCATTTACCAGTGTTTATTTAATTAAAATCAATTTAATTTTTTTATTGGCAATTTTTTTCTCTCCAAAATACTTAAGAACACTAATTTGGGGAATATTTAAATATTAACCTGGTGAATCCAAGTTACTAGAAAATCTTAATATATTATTTTTAAACTCACAGTTACCTGTGCAAATTCTTACTAATTATTCAGGACCCTTTCACCGTAGCTAGTATCACCTGAGATGATTTTTCCTTAGGTAATTTATTTTAACCCCCCAACTCTCATAGACTTTTTAGTATGGTTATAATACAATAATTGAAAAAAACAATTTTTTAACTGAATTTTGTTTGCAGTTCATCAGCCCATCATTGATTGTTTTTATTTTCATCATTTCTTAAAGCTAAATACTTCATGTGAAGGGAAAGTCTAGAACCATTAAAATTCTACCTGTATAATCAAGAAATAAAATTATGAGAATTCGGAATATATATTCTGAAATGGATATGAAAATAAATGTAAAAAATTTAACTAGCAAAACATGTGGAATGCAACTGTGAGGTAAAAAATAGACATGAGCAGCCAACAAAGAGGAAGGAAAGAACCACCCAACCATAACTCATCATAATCTTATTAAAATAAAATTTACATTGTAGGTTTGCTCTCTCATGGGCTTTTCTGTGTGCATTCTGGGAAAGAACAGGGGCACTGAGAGGGATGACTATATAAATGGACTTGTCAATCAAATGACCTCATCTTGTCAATCAAAGAGGCACCTCCTAGCCAGAACTAATAAAAAGGACTCTGGCCTAGAGATCCGGGGCTTTGTCTACCTTGATTCTGGCCCACTCCTTCCCTAGAATGTATTCAAATAAATTTTTTGCTTTGCTTCACTATTGTGTCTCTGCCTTTCGATTCCTTGTTTCAGCAGGGACAAGGACTGAGGACAACTTGACCCATAACACAATGAAAGCAGTATTTAAGAAAGAAATTTAAACCATTGGATGCATATATTAGAAAAATTTTTAAAAAGATCTAAAACCAAAAGTTTGATTTCCACCACAGGGAAACTAGAAAAAGAAGAGCAAATTAAATCCCAAATAAACAAAAGAAAAGAAATTTTAAGATTTAGAGCAGACATCAATGAAACCAAGTGTTGGTTGTTTGAAAAGATCGAAAAAATTGATAAGCCTCTAACCAGGCTACGAAAAAAGAGAGAAAAACAAATTACTAATATCAGAAATGAAAGGTAGAACATCATTACAGATCACATGGAAATTAAAAGGATAATAAAGGAATACTAAGAACAACTGCATGCCCACAGTTGGATAACCTACATGACATAGACCACTTCCTTGGAACATGCAGTTTGACAGAACTCACACAAGAAGTAGGTTATCTCAACAGGCTACATCTATTAAAGGGATTCAGCAACCCAGAGGTCAGAAAATATATTCTGTTACTTAGTCTAGAAGAATTAATGCTTTTTAAGATTAACACAATAAGGAACAGTTTAATCACCCTAAAATGTTTCCTGAACCTCTTTGAAATCCATCTTCTTATATATATCAATGTTTTCATTACTGTAGCTTCATTAGGAGATTCATGGTAATCAAATAGTGGTAGTCTAAAATAGTGTTTTGTAAAAGAAAAATGGCTTTTCTGTTTCCTTAGCATTTATATACACATACTTGAGAAGCAGTTCATTAATTTCTATGGTCAAAATATGTGCTGGGATTTTGATTGGAATTGTATCAACCATATATATTACTGATGATAACTGACATTTAAAAATGAGTCCTGATTTATAAATATGGAGTAACAATATATTAATCTTTTAATTTCTCTCAGCATGTCTTGTAATTTTCAGTCATAGGTCTTGCACATATTTTATGACATTTATCTCTATCATATAACAATTGATGTTTTTATTTAAATTCCCAATTGTTCATGCCTAATTGTATAAAGAAATTGATGTGTTTACATTGACATTTATAGTGTGAACTTCCTAAGCTTACTTACTAATTCTAGCAGCTTCTTTGTAGTCTCCTTATGAATTTTTACATGTGATTACTTCTCATGTGTAGATAGTATTATGTCTTTCTTTTAAATATCTATGACCTTTAATTTTTTTAAATTACTTTATTTCACTGGCCAGGATTTTCAGTACAATGTTGAATTAAGAGATGAAACCCTTGTATTATTCCCTAATTTAGTGGAAAAGCATTAGTCATTACCATTAAGTATAATGTTAACTGTAGGTTCTTCATAGATTTTTTTTTAGTATATTGAGAAACGTCCTTTCTATTCCTTGTTTGTGTTCCATTGCTGGGATAAACTACACTTGTGTTTGATATATTATCCTTTTTTAATATATGTTAATGAATTAGATTTGGTAATATTTTGTTATGGTATTTTTATTAATATTTTTCAGGTTTATTTTATGATAATTTTAGTCTCTTGGTTTTATTCTGGTGTAGTACAACACTGGTCCAATAATATGACATCGGGATTGGCCACTCATCTATTTTGTAGAAGACAATTTATAGAATTGATAACATCATTTTTTAAATTAAGGTATAATTGATATACAGTCTTATGAAGGCTTCACATGAAAAACAATGTGGTTACTACATTCACTCATATTATCGAGTCACCCCCCCACCATAGCCCATTGCAGTCACTGTCCATCAGTGTAGTAAGATGCCACAGAGTCACTATTTGCCTTCTCCGTGCTTCATGATAACATATCTTTTGTATATTTTTTAAAGTATGGTAGAAATTGATGGTGAAGTCACTAGACCTGAAGTTTATTATGGGAATTTTTTCTGTTAAATCTATGAATTTGTTTTATTTAGTAACTGTGGGGACATTCAAGTTTTTCTTTTTAAGTGAGCCTGGATTAATTGCAGCCTCTTGAGGAATCTTTCGTAAAAATTATCTAATTTATTGATACAATGTTCTGGTAGTATTTCATTATTCTTCAAATGAATTTAGAGTATTTTTAAGTTCTAGTCTTTCATTCCTGATATTAGTAATGTGCATCATCTTTTAATTTTCTTTATCCATCTGTAGTTTAGGGATTTATTGAACAGTATAAAAGCTAACTTTTGGGTTAATTTATTATTCACCTCATTATTTCTGCTTAAATATTCCATATTTTATCTTTTTTATTTTCCTCTTTTGTTGGCTCTGGGTTTAATTTTCTCTCTAAGCATGATTTTAGTTTTATCCTTGTGGATAAAATGAGAGTTCCTGTAGCCAGGATTCTCACCTGGTCGTGGTTGACTAGCTCACTCCATACCTGTGGGCAATACATGACTGTTGACTCTATATAAAGAGCTCTGCCCACTGCTCTGGGCGCAACATGGTGGCAGGGCTGCAAGGCTGCAGGAGAGCAGAGCAGAGGCTGGAGTGGTGGCAGCACTGAGAACAGACCCAGAGGATGGTTGTGTGGGACAACTGTGCAGAGAGGCCTGGAGGGCAGCTGTGTGGGATGGCTGTGTGGACAGTGGGGCCCAGAGGATGGCTGTGAGGACAGAGGGGCCCAGAGGCAAAAACTGACTTGCACGCAGACTCACTCTGAGTGAACGGGATTTTAGTGACTGACCTGCCACTTGGAAATAATGTTACATATAACCCTTTCACCCCAAGAACGTTTTGCTGTCAATTTCTTTGGTCATGCTAAATCCATAGCAAACTTGCCTGGGGTTGAAACCCATTGGCAAAACAATTGGTGAAAGTCGGCAGAGTTCATTGTTGACCAAGGAAAAAGACAGGCTGCCCTTATGGGAGGGGTGCTTCAGCAGGCTGACCCTGTGAATGGGGAGATAATGAATCATCCCCCAATGGGTATGTGGTCTGAGGTGGCTTGCTTCCTAGAGGACTGGGCCCCACCCCAGGACTGGAGGCAAGTGGAGGTGACACCTGAGGCTGTAGGGGTGGCCCTTGGTATAGTAAGCAGATCCTTTGAGAAGCAGAGTGCCCATGAGGCAGTGGGGACTGTGGGTTGGCTGCTTCTCACAGCATTAAAAAAGTCTCCAGAGGAGACCCAAGTAATGATGGCATGAGAACACAAGCTGCAAACTTCTGTGGATTCCCTGAGGAAGGAGATGGCATTGATGCAAGAGGCAGCAGCACGAGAGTGCCAGCAACAAGGTGCCATTGGAGACAAGATGGTGGTGCTGCCAGGTGTTCTGAAGGAGGAAGAGGCCATCAAGGAAAAAGACAAGCTCCTGAGGGAAGCACAGGCAGAGGTCGCATGAGAGCATCATCTGTGAAGCACTGAGGTGAAGGTAAGAGACCTTCTGAAGACTGAGCTGGCATTGTTGCAAGGCACTGTAGCAGAGGAGGCACTTGGAGGAGTGGAGAGAAAGGTGCCATCAGCTCAAGAAATGGAGGAGCTGTGGAAGGATGAACCGGTGGTGCCGGAGGCACTGGCCCCTCCTGTATTGAAAGCGCACCCAGTGGTTGTAAAGAAAATAAAGACCCAGCAACTGAAAGTTCCCCGAGAAGGGGAGCAGCCCCCTCCCCAGGTTGTGGAACACTCTATGGTCCGCCCCTATACTCAGGCTGAGCTGGTGGCTGTGGGACTTAGGGGTGGATGGAATTGTTCTGTCGGGATCAGAGATGGGAAAGCTGTCTTCCCTGACAGTGCAGCCCGCCTTGAGGCAGCGATTACAAAATGTGAGGTGACACATACAGTAGCTGAAGCAAGAGAACCATAAAGAAATAAGACCTGTTACTCACAGGAGGAATTTGAGGGGCCCCGTGAGGGTTACAAGGACCCAGATGTGGGTTGATATGATACGGGCAGGAGTAGATGGAAGGAAGTTAGACGGGAAGCCAAATAGGATCTTACTGGAGCTATGGCAACAGCTGAAACCAGAGCAGCAGTTCCAGCCATTAAGACTAAAGAGGCAGAGGTCAGAGACAGAGCCACGAGTCTGGCCTGTGTGTCTGCAAGACTTTTTGCTGGAGAGGCTTCAGAACAATGTTTGAGCTTCCTTGCACAGGGACCATTGCAGAGGACTAAGGGCACATAGATTGAGAGGAGAGAATTCTAGAGGGGTGGAGTGTGGATAAAATGAGAGTTCCTGTGGCCAGGATTCTCACCTGGCCCTGGTTGACTATCTCACTGCACACTTGTGGGCAATACATGGCTGTTGACTTTGTTTTTACAACTAGGTAGCTTACATATTCTCTTCTTAGCTCTTGATTCTTATAGCTGTTACTTATCTCTGCGTTCATTGTAGTCTCTCCTGGTGTCTGTGTTAATAGCAGTTTTTTGGGGGCAATTTATTTGCAACTTTGTCTGCATCCCCGGGAATATACCAGATTTTCCAGTGTACTTCCAATTTCTCTGGCAAACTTTAAGTAGAAACTTGAATCCTTCATCCTGTGATATTGCTGCTTCTTTTCCCTTGCATTTTTTTCCCCATATCCAGTAAGAATTGAAGATGGAATGATATTTTATTTTAAGTTGTATCTTCCCTACTCTATTGGTGAGGGAGGGATTCCTGCCCTAGCACTATGGGGAGAACTGACCATACAGGGCTCAACATTAGGAGATGAGGTTGACAGCGGATTATTGTCACATATACTCACAACCTGGAGAATTCTGTGAGCCACACAAGGCCAGATGGAGGTGGTACTCAGGAACAAAGTGAACAGTGAGGGATGGTGAGAGGTTGACATTATAGAATCAGGAGAATGAGTTGCAACTGATTCCCAGGACAGGATTTGATTGACTTGTTTTGAATGATTTTGCTGGCAGGAAATGAAACCCAATACTTAGTGATAAACAGAAACTATGCCTGTTCCCGTTAATGAGAAGGATTGTTGGTCTAGGGGACCTTATCTATGGTAGCAGAGATGGGAAGGGAATTTGAGGTTAGTCTTTTGAGGTGCTTCCCATTTCACCTGATACTGAGGTAGCATGTAATATTAGACCTCAGTTTTGTGTCTTGAACCACATTGTCTAAGTGGAAAAGTCAATTAAATGTAAATCTCTCATAGTGAGTTTTACAATTTGATTTATTGTTTGCAAAGGTTATATACCTTCCAGCTTTTATGTACTTTTGATAACTCCTCAGTGTGTTGAAATGATTTTTATATATATGTTTGGTCAAGAAGTTGTCATTATTATTGGGAAGAGGTTTAGTCCTTCATAACTTCTTGAAGGAGAACATGTGTCAATGATTTATTATTCCTTAGTATTTCAGTATGAAATGTTCAAACAGACAACTTAAAATAGTTATATAGGGAACATACACACATCCACTGTCTAGAGATTACAATTAACATTTGGTACAACTTCTCAGTTACACATCTATTTGTCTATTCATCCTTGTTTATACATTAATCTTGCTTCTTTTTTAATGTCTTTCATGTAGGTTCCAGACATCAGGGTACTTCACTTCTATGAGTATATTCTGAAAGTAGATTCAACAGCATTAGGATAGAGGGTGTGAAGAAAAGTGAAGTAAAGGATGGCACTAGAGGTTTCAATCTGATAATCTGGAAAGATAATGTGGTTATTAACTAAAGGAGGAGCTGTTTTTTGTGGGAATGCAGGAAGCACAATGTTTGAAATAGTTTTAGAATCCTACTAGATATCGATGACTTCTTTATACATATATGAATATATGTATATATAATAAATTCTCTCTTTATATATATTTACAAATACTTCATTTTAAATATCAGGCTTGAAGGTATATATCCATGATTCATTTATGTCTTCATTTTCTATCTTCAGCCTAACACAGAGCCTGGAATATAGTATGTGTCTATTAATGTTTGTTGGATGAATCAATGGTTTAATAAACAGGAAAATAAGTGAGAAGAATTGTTTGGAAAATATTTGATTATCATTAACATCAAAGTAGTGTGAGTTTTCATAGAAGAATGTTTTATAAATATAAAGAAAGAGGTGTGTCAGTTTTTTGATGGCCTTTTTCAATTAGTTCTTAGGATCCAATGATACAGAAGATACTTTTTTAAAGATGCCTTTTAGTTCTTAGAAAGAATGAACAATTTTCACTGTGAATCAATATTTTATCCATTGTGGAATAAGGATGACTCAATTTTTAATGATTTACTTAGTATCTGCATAATTATTTCATGTTTGTAAGCCCCTATTCATTTATGAGATAAGCCAATTCTATTATAAATCAGTGTCTTTTTATAAATTTTTACATAAAGGAATATTTCTTTCTGTTTTCATTTAATAATTGGATCTGTCAATTACCTTCCTGTACCAAGTATATAAACAACAAATATGCTCTATGTTAAAGGAAAGATTCTTTAGATGGGGTCAAAGGTTAGCAACTATAGTATTAAACATCTTGTATTAATTTCCATATGCAAATTTGCATTTTATAAATATAGGACTTGCATGAGGTCAATCTTCTATTTAGTCTTTGAGGGAAAATTTGACCAAAGCTTGAATTCAATGGTTTATTTGGTTTGTTGTTCATTGATTCATTATAAACAATGCTTGAATAATATTGCTAAATTCTTCTAAAAAGTCATAAAAAGATTTTCTGTTATTATTCTAATAAACATTGTAATTAATGGAATAACTGAAAAACACTGCAGTAATTGTTGTCTATGTCAGTATTTTTGACAGCTCTGCTAATTTTGTCCTCAAGAGAAAAATACTACTTCATGTTGTCACCTTTTGCATGATTAATAGATAAAGAGTCATTCATCATCTTCTGACTCATAGTGTGTGATGAGGTCAAGGCAGTCAATCAATATTCTTATTCTTATTAATGCCCGAACTTGAAAACAAGAAGTCCTTAACAAAAAGTTGAAATCTGCTAGTAATTTCAGTGTTTGTTTTATATAAACTACACAAAGGTGTTAAGATCTTGGGAAAGTAACTGCTTTTTTGGTATAGTGATGTTAAGGATATACTTAGATTTAAAGTGATATTCTAAGTGTGAATCATTCCATTTCTTGACCTCCAGTAATCCTTAAAATGCACTGCAATATTGGCAATCATCAGGGCTATTTTTCATAATATCCTTTAGCACATTTCAATGTCAGAATACATTTGATTGTAACTGGATGTCCCTGCACTATGAAAGCTTTAGGAAGACAGTTTTGCCTGTCTCAGTTGATTCCAAGATCTGTAGCATCTTCTACCTGTCATTTTCTTTGTCTATAATTTAGATTTTTAAAAAGTGGGTGGAAACAGCCAGTTGTGTCTTTTTTTGGTTTTGTTTTTGTTTTTTTAACTTTTCAACTGAAACTTCACTCAGAAATCTGTTCTTGGCTATAAAATAATATATTTTTAAGTGTCCTATTATTGACCTAGTGTCAATTTGTATGCTGAAAGAAAAATGGACTTACAGGCTATTCATAGCCAATTCTAGTGATAAAAATAATGAAGTCCTTAGTACAAATAAATGTTTTCATTTTAAAATAAGGTCACATATTAAACTATAATTATCACAATCCAAAATTAATATTACTGAATATAAATCCTATTATTTAATTCATTAAAATATTGTCACTTTTTAACAGTAGTTTCACTTAAAATGTGTAACAACTGTTTATAATGATGACATACTTGTTTAATTATGTGTTATGACAGTATATTATTTTTGAGATGCTATATATTTATACCACATGATATAAAAGAAAAATACTTCAGTTTATCTATCAGAGAGCATAAAATGTATGTATCAGTCAGGTTATAGAGACTACATAAACATTTCAACTGAAGACATTTTGCACATCATTGAAGAAATCATACATTTTTCATGTAATATGTGTTCTTTCTATCTATAAAGAAATATACTATCTAGGCATGTGCATATGAAGGATATGTTATTTAGTGAAATCAAGACTTTAGGAAGAACTTAAGAACTTTATTTCCTAAATTAATTTTGTGCAATCATCTTGAATTGAGGAGAAACTGATGTTAGTAACATTTTACCAATTTCTTCTCAAAAACTATGTTACAAACTATGTGTCTGTGATTATTTTATTTTTAGACACTGGTTTTACTTCTGACATTAATAATCTCTACATTAATTTGATTTTTTGATAGTTTATGGTAGTATAAAATACATGTACTTGCTTTTTATGTTTTACCCTCATCTTAGAGACAGATCCCAATATAACAAATCCAAAGTAGGAACACATGAGATATTTTTGAAGCTATTTATATAAAGGTAGAAAAAATATTCTTTGCACCTGCAAGCCAAGAGAGACTATTAAAGCAAATAGTACTTATCTTTAGAAAAATTTTCTAACTAATGACAGTGGAAATGAAGGATTCTTAATTAATAATATACTCATTTTTGGAAATATAAGTGAATTTCTTTTTTTACTGTAAATAAAGAAATGGTAAAAGGAATTGTAAAAGTTTTGAGATATGATATGGACATCACGCACAGTGACTAAAGCCATTGAGGATCTGGGTAACAAGTGATATATCTACTAAGTACTGGCTCATTTTAAGAATTCAATAAAGTAATGGTTAATTATTAGAATAAATGATGTATTATAGTGCACAGATGAATTTTTTGAAGGTCACATAGACTACAGGAAAACCACGTTGAACAGTCTGCTAGCCACTTAGGGTTGGCAACTCATTGTGAATTCTGTGGATATTTTTCCTTCATTTTCAAGGGCAAAAGAAGTATGTACTGAGAACTCCTCCAAACACTGCATAGGCTTATTGTGGGTATCCAAATCTATCCTTTTACATCATTATTGCCCTTGTTTGGTTTAGCATTTGGTGTCTTTAGCTCTGACTCCTGCTTGCTCATTGCACCAAAAATTCACAACCTCATTGCCATTACTGGTACTGGAGAAAGAACACAATCAGCTCTTCTGTGTGACATGGCCATGATCTAAACATTGTGACAGTAGGATGATGGCCAACAGAGAATCTGGGAGAATAATTCAGTTGCATTTTTCTAAAGAGATTTTAGGCACTATTAGGGCATTCAAAACAGTTTTACATATGCCCACTTTGTTTTCTTAATTGTGTTTGCTTAAAAATAGTCACAATTAATCTGAAAGGTTTTCCATGCTCTCTCACATAGTTTGTATTTGATACTAGGAGACCTTCTCATGATTGTTTTTTCTTTATTCTCCTAAAGTAATTAAAAGGAAAGATTCCATGATGAAGAATTTCTATCACTTTTTGCACACACACTCACCTCCCTTGCCCCTTTTTTGCTTTATCACACTTGCCAAACCCTTTCTTCCATGCTCATCATACTCCACACTCACGTCATTCGATTCAAATGTACTGCTCCCACTCTCTCAAACACTGTTTTCTCCTGGCTAAGGGACAATATACTCTTATTATTTTCCTCTCCTCACTGGCCCTTTTTCTAAGTCCCCTTTTGGTGGTTTTTCTAAACCTCCATTATCTCTACATTGAAATAGCCTGTACTCATAGCTGTTTACATTCTTACTTTGGTGTGTTAGCCAATTTGTCGTCTCTACACACTGTGTATATAATGATTCCTAAATGCACATTCCCAGCCCACTTCTGAACTGTAAATAGAAATTCAATGATGGTTTTAATGTTCTATATGTACCCTGTCCATTACGGTTTCCACTTGCCACATAGGAGTATTGTGCAATTGAAATGTGGCTAGCTAGTGAGACCAAGAAAACAAGTTTAATTTATTTAATTTTAATTAATTTAAATTCAAATCTCCATGTGGCTAGTGGTTATTGCATTAGACAGCACAGGTGTACACTTAAAATATTCTTGCCGGGGATCACGGGAAGATGGTGGCATGAGTAATTCAGAGGAAATCTCCTCCCCAAAACATATATATTTATGAAAATAGAATAAATACAACTATTCCTAAAACAGACACCAGTGGATGCAGTACAACAGCCAGGATACATCTAAATCTGCGAGAACTCAGCATCACATGAAGGGGGTAAGATACAAGCCACAGCAAGGTGGGACCTGAATGCTCCCCTACCCCAAAACCCAGGGGGAAGAAAGGAGTTGGAACGGGGAGGGAGTGAAAGCCCAGGACTGCTAAACAATCAGCTCTAGAAATCTGCACCCGGAATGCAGACACAAGGTGCACAGGGTGCTGGATATTAGAGAAACGGAAAAGCAAAACCTGTGGGCAGGTCCCTACAACTGGCGCCCCTGAGACAAAAGAAAAGCGAGTGCTTTCTGCAAGTCTTAAAGAGACAGAGACCCCATAGCTGGATGAAGTTGTCCAAGCAGCTGGGAATACCAGGGAAACTTTGGCACCCTAAACAGAGGCAGTGAACCTCTGAAGCCCCTCACAGGACTAGGCAGCCTGCCAGTCGTTCCTCCAATTGGCGCTGACCCCGACACACGGGCCCAGTAGCAGGAGAGTGGGAGTGTGCACCGGGGGCAGAAGTGCTAGAAGGAACCGAGAGCAGATCCATGTGCTGAAGGGCTAGCCCACAGCTGCGCGACCGAACATCCTGGGCACAGCTCACGTGCACCGGTGGCAGTGAAGTCAGAGCCTGGTAGAAGCCTGCACAGAAAAGCGTCGTGCACACCAGCAGTGGAGTCAGAGGGAACAGGCGCACTCCCAGGAGCTGACTGGAATCCCAGCCCAATGCACAGCCACCCAGGCCAGACCCAAAGGCTGCTTCTGCCACACAGCTCCCTGGCAGGGTCGCTGCTAGCACAGAGGAGCGCATCTGGCATGCCTGCCACTCCCCACAGGGCTCCGCACTGCTCTGATGGATACCCAGCCTGCAACAGCTTAGGAGATTAACCCGGTGGGTTCTCCAGGAATGCAGGTAGCTGTCACAGGCAGCGGAGAAGGGCAAGGCATCCAGCAAGCAGGGAAGGACTTTCTTCTCCCAGCTGACACACCTGCAACCTGCCTACAACCACTGCAATCACCATGAAAAGGCAAAAATACCTGGTCCAGTCCAAGATAGTTACACCTGAGAAAGGATCTGCAGAGGCAGACCTAACCAGTCTCCCTGAAAAAAAATTCAAAATAAAAATCATAAACATGCTGACAGAGCTGCAGAGAAATATGCAAGAGCTAAGGGATGAAGTCTGGAGGGAGATTACAGATGTCCGGAGGGAGACTACAGAAGTGAAACAAACTCTGGAAGGATTTATAAGCAGAATGGATAAGATGCAAGAGGCCATTGATGGAATAGAAACCAGAGAACAGGAACGCATAGAAGCTGATGCAGAGAGAGATTAAAAGATCTCCAGGAATGAAACAATATTAAGAGAACTGTGTGACCAATCAAAAAGAAATAATATCTGCATTATAGGGGTACCAGAGGAAGAAGAGAGAGGAAAAGGGATAGAAAGTGTCTTTGAAGAAATAATTGCTGAGAACTTCCCCAAACTGTGGGAGGAAATAGTTGCTCAGACTATGGAGGCACACAGTACTCCTGAGAGACAGGATCCAAAGAGGTCAACACAAAGACACATAATAAATAAAATGGCAAAGATCAAGGACAGGGACAGAGTATTAAAGGAAGCCAGAGACAGTAAAAAGGTCACCTACAAAGGAAAACCCATTAGGCTATCATCAGACTTCTCAACAGAAACCTGAAAGACCAGAAGAGAATGGCATGATATATTTAATGCAATGAAACCAAAGGGTCTTGAACAAAGGATACTGTATCCAGCACGATTATCATATAAATATGATGGAGGGATTAGACAATTCCCAGACAAGTAAAAGTTCAGGGAATTTGTCTCCCACAAACCACCTCTACAGGGTATCTTAGAGGGACTGCTCTAGATGGGAGCACCCCTAAAAAGAGCACAAAACAAAACACACAACATATGAAGAATGGAGGAGCAGGTAAAAGAAGGGAAAGAAATAATCATCAGACTGTGTTTATAACAGCTCAATAAGCGAGTGAGGTCAGACAGTAAGGTAGTAAACAAGCTAATCTTGAACCTTTGGTAACCACAAATCTAAAGCCTGCAATGGCAATAAGTACATATCTTTCAATAATCACCCTAAATGAAATGGACTGAAGGCACCAAACAAAAGACACAGAGTAATAGAATGGATAAAAAAGCAAGAACCATCCATATGCTGCATAAAAGAGACTCACCTCAAACCCAAAGACATGCACAGATTAAAAGTCAAGGAATGGAGAAAGATATTTCACACAACCAAAAGAGAGAAAAAAGCAGGTGTTGCAATACTAGTATCAGACAAAATAGACTTCAAAATAAATAAAGTAACAAGAGATAAAGAAGGACATTACATACTGATAAAGGGCTCAGCCCAACAAAAGGATATAACCAGTATAAACATATATGTACCCAATACAGGAGCACCAATATATGTGAAACAAATACTAACAGAAGTAAAGAAGAAAATAGAATGCAATGCATTCATTTTGGGACACTTTAACACATCACTCACCCCAAAGAACAGATCCACCAGACAGAAAATAGGTAAGGACACAGAGACACTGAATAACATGCTAGAACAGATGGACCTAATAGACATCTACAGAACTCTACATCCAAAAGCAACAGGATACACATTCTTCTCAAGTGCACATGGAACATTCTCCAGAATAGACCACATACTAGGCCACAAAAAGAACCTCAGTAAATTAAAAAAGATTAAAATCCTACCAGCCAACTTTTCAGACCACAAAGGCATAAAACTAGAAATAAACTGTACAAAGAAAGCAAAAAGGCTCACAAACACATGGAGGCTTAACAACATGCTCCTAAATAATCAATGGATCAATGACCAAATTAAAATGGAGATCCAGCAATACATGAAAACAAATGACAACAATAACAGAAAGCCCCAACTTCTGTTGGATACAGAAAAAGGCAGTCTTAAGAGGAAAGTATATAGCAATCCAGGCATATTTAAAGAAGGAATAAGAATCCCAAATGAATACTCTAATGTCACAATTATCAAAATTGGAAAAAGAAGAACAAATGAGGCCTAAGATCAGCAGACAGAGGGACATAATAAAGATCAGAGAAGAAATAAATAAAATTGAGAAGAATAAAACAATAGCAAAAATCAATGAAACCAAGAGCTGATTCTTTAAGAAAATAAACAAAAAGATAAGCCTCTAGACAAACTTATTAAGAGAAAAAGAGAGTCAACACACATCAACAGAATTAGAAACAAGAAAGGAAAAATCACGACGGACCCCACAGAAATACAAAGAATTATTAGAGAATACTATGAAAACCTATATGCTAACAAGCAGGAAAACCTAGGAAAAATGGACAACTTCTTAGAAAAATACAATCTTCCAAGACTGACCCAGAAAGAAACAGAAATCTAAACAGACCAATTACCAGCAACGAAATTGAATCGGTAATCAAAAAACTACCAAAGAACAAAATCCCTGGGCCAGATGGATTTACCTTGGAATTGTATGATACATACAGAGAAGATATAACACCCATTCTCCTTAAAGTTTTGCAAAAAAGAGAAGAGAAGGGAATACTCCCAAACTCATTCTATGAAGCCAATATCACCCTAATACCAAAACCAGGCAAAGACCCCACCAAAAAAGAAAATTACAGACCGATATCCCTGATGAAAGTAGATGCAAAAATACTCAACAAAATATTAGCAAACCGAATTCAAAAATACATCAAGAGGATCATACACCATGACCAAGTGGGATTCATCCAAGGGATGCAAGGATGGTACAACATTCGAAAATCCATCAACATCATCCACCACATCAACAAAAAGAAGGATGAAAACCACATATCATCTCCAGAGATGCTAAAAAAGCATTTGACAAAATTCAACATCCATTGATTATAAAAACTCTCAACAAAATGGGAATAGAGGGCAAGTACCTCAACATAGTAAAGGCCATATAGGATAAACCCACAGACAACATCATACTGAACAGCCAGAAGCTGAAAGCTTTTCCTCTGTGATCAGGAACAAGACAGGATGCCCACTCTCCCCACTGTTATTCAACATTGTACTGGAGGTCCTAGCTATGGCAATAAGACAAAACAAAGAAATACAAGGAATCCAGATTGGTAAAGAAGTCAAATTGTCACTATTTGCAGATTACATGATATTGTACATAACAAAACCTAAAGACTCCACAACTCCACAAAAAACTACTAGAACTAATATTGGAATTCAGCAAAGTTGCAGAATACAAAATTAACACACAGAAATCTTTAGCTTTCCTATACACTATCAATGAACTAATAGAAAGAGAAATCATAAAAACAATTCCATTCACAATAGCATCAAAAAGAATAAAATACCTAGGAGTAAACCTAACCAAGGAAGTGAAAGACCTATGCCTTGAAAACTACAAGACACTCTTTTAAGAGAAATTAAAGAGGTCACTAACAAATGGAAGCTCACCCCATGCTCCTGGCTAGGAAGAACTAATATTGTGAAAATGGCCATCCTGCCCAAATCAATATACAGATTTGATGCAATTCCTATCAAATTACTAACAGCATTCTTCAATAAACTGGAAGAAATAGTTCAAAAATTCATATGGAACCATCAAAGACACCAAATAGCCAATGCAATCCTGAGAAGGAAAAATAAAGTGGAGGGGATCTCACTCCCCATCTTCAAGCTCTACTACAAAGCCACAGAAGTCAAGAAAATTTGGTAATGGCACAAGAACAGAGCCACAGACCAGTGGAACAGAATAGAGACTCCAGACATTAACCCAAACATACATGGCCAATGAATATTTGATAAAGGGGCCATGGACATAAAATGGGGAAATGACAGTCTCTTCAACAGATGGTGATGGAAAAATTGGACAGCTACATATAAGAGAATGAAACTGGATCACTGTCTAACCCCATCTCAAAAGTCAACTCCAAATGGATCAAAGAGCTGAATGTAAGTCATGAAACCATAAAACTCTTAGAAAAAAACAGGCAAAAATCTCATGGCCATAAACATGAGTGACTTCTTCATGAACATATCTCCCTGGCCAAGGGAAATAAAGGCAAAAATGAACAAGTGGAACTATATCAAGCTAAAAAGCTTCTGTACAGCAAAGGACACCATCAATAGAACAAAAAGGTATCCTACAGTATGGGAGAATATATTCATGAATGACAGATCCGGTAAAGGATTGACATCCAAAATATATAGAGCTCACACACCTCAACAAACAAAAAGCAAATAATCCAATTAAAAAATAGGCAGAGGAACTGAACACACAGTTCTCCAAAAAAGAAATACAGGTGGCCAACAGACATATGAAAAGAATTTCCACATTTCTAATTATTAGAGAAACTCAAATTAAAACTACAATGAGGTATCACCTCACACCAGTAAGGATGGCTACCATCCAAAAGACAAACAACAACACATGTTGGCAAGGCTGTGGAGAAAGGGGAACCCTCCTACACTGCTGGTGGGAATGTACATTAGTTCAACCATTGTGGAAAACAGTATGGAGGTTCCTCAAAATGCTCAAAACAGACTTACCATTTGACCCAGGAATTCCACTCCTAGGAATTTACCCAAAGAATGCAGCAATCAAATTTGAGAAAGACAGATGTACCCCTATGTTTATTGCAGCACTATTTACAATAGCCAAGAATTGGAAGCAACCTAAATGTCCATTGGGAGATGAATGGATAAAGAAGATGTGGTACATATACACAATGAAATACTACTCATCCATAAGAAGAGGGCAAATCCTACGATTTGCAGCAACATGCATGAAGCTGGAGGATATTATGCTCAGTGAAATAAGCCAAGTGGAGAAAGAGAAATACCAAATGATCTCACTCATCTGTGGAGTATAAGAACAAAGGAAAAACTGAAGGAACAAAACAGCAGTGGAATCACAGAACCCAAGAATGGACTAACAGGTACCAAAGGGAAAGGGACTGGGGAGGATGGGTGAGTAGAGAGGGATAAGGGGTGGGGGGAAGAAAAAGGGGGCATTAAGATTAGCATGCATAATGGGAGAGTGGGAGAAAGGGGAGTACTGTACAACCCAGAAGACAAGTAGTGATTCTATAACATATTGCTATGCTGATGGGCAGTGACTGTAAAGTGGTTTATAGGGTAGAGCCTAGTAAACATAATATTCTTCATGTAAGTGTAGATTAATGATAACAAAAAAAAGAAAAAAAAAGAAAAGGGGGATTAATCCCTGATAGGATAAAACTAACTATGAATCAACGATTAATGCATGCTTTAAATATCCTTAATTTTGATCACTTAAAGGGTGTCAGATGATCGGCTATGGAGCTACATTTTTCTGATAATATTCCTTTCTCTTAAAAAAAAAGCAGTTCCTGTGTGGTGACCTCGAATGAGTTCTACACAATGGTATAAAGGGCATATCAAAGTATGGGCAAAGGGTCTGTTTGTGTTTATACAGAGGATCAAAGCCTACTTTGTCTACCCAGAAAATGAACTAAGATACAATATGAAGAAGAACTTCCAACATCAGCACTCTCTGGAAGAGTCATACCAGAAGATGATCATCAAAAAACCTCAACAAAGATCCAGGCACTGCTACAGCTGTAGCTGCATTCATTCCACCGGTTCCTGGACTTGCCATGGGAATGAAGAAGGAGATATCTAAGCTGGCCTGTGCATACAGTAAAACAACAAATTTGACTGGATCTATACTGTCGGAACTCAACCAAGAATTAAGAGAAGTGCAAGTTGTAGCACTCCAAAATCTTACAACTACAGACTATCTACTGTTAAAAGAACATATGGGATGTGAACAGTTCCCAGGAATGGGTTGTTTTAACTTGTCTGATTTCTCTCAGACTGTTCAAGTTCAGTTGTACAATATCCATCATATCATAGATAAATTTTCACAAATGCCTAGGATGCCTAACTGGTTTTCTTGGTTTCATATAGATGGCTTTTAATTATAGGTCTGCTTTGGTTATGTAACTGTATTCCTATTATGTTAATGTGTGTGCACAATTTAATTAGTAGTTTAAAACCTATACATGCTTAAGTTACTCTACAAGAAGATATGTCAAAGAAATAATCAATCTTCCCATGTTTTCTTCTGTCTGCTACTTCTATAACTTTTCTTCTTCCTTCCTAATTACAACCCTTAAATAGAATTCGTGCCTCATATTGAATTTACCAAGTATCATAATTCTTCCAAGTGGTAAAGATACCTCAAGACAAATGCTGGGCATAGAAGCCACAGGGCATAAATCTGCAAAGAAGTAAAAAGCTAACCTTTTCAAACAATATTGCTTCTCTCTCACTTACCAACATTTCATTTCCCTGTATGGCCCCGGAAGATGACTGGTTAGCCAGAGACGGGTAAGATTCCTCAAGGGAGGAACAACCTAAGACAGGCACAGTTGCAGGGGGGCCATCAGGTGAGAAATTAGGGATCAACAGAGGTGAGGCTTAGAACCTCACCCCCTCTGTTTTAAGAGAAATCTTCTGCATCCGTGGATGTTTTAATGCCATTGTCTAGCTTGGATTAACACATAGTCTACAGGCACACACCTGATCATCTACATTTGCTCTCTTACAACACTAAACTATGGGTTCTACTTTTATCTTGCATCTACCTACCACTTCAGCATTTTATTAAATATAATAATAATAATAATAATAATAATAATAATAATAATAAGAGAGAAATGTGGGATTCACATTTCAATCAAGTATAAGCATCAAATGAAATTCATATTTGACCTGATGGATTATAGTTCATAATGCATGATCAAAACCGAAAGTTTCTGTGATGGCTGCCCTTGTAGTGTTTACCATATAAGAACTTATTCACTACGTAAGAATTTGTTCACCATTTAAGAACTTGTTCGTTATGCTTCAGAAGATTGGAGACTGACGAGAATTAGGCTTGGGGTGGATTAATGATTGTGCATTGAGCATTAAGTCCCCTATACAGAATTTTATTGTTGTTAACAACCATTTGATCAATAAATATGAGAGATGCCCTCTCAAAAAAAAAAAAAAAATGGGCAGAGGCGCTGAATAGACAGTTCTCTAAAGAAGAAATCCAGATGGCCAACAGGCACATGAAAAGATGTTCCACATTGCTAATCATCAGAGAAATGCAAATTAAAACCACAATGAGATATCACCTCACACCAGTAAGAAAACATAAACAACAAGAAATGTTGTTGAGGTTGTGGAGAAAGGGGTACCCTCCTACACTGCTGGTGGGAATGTAAACTAGTTCAACCATTGTGGAAAGCAGCATGGAGCTTCCTCAGAATGCTCAAAATAGAAATACCGTTTGACCCAGGAATTCCACTTCTAGGAATTTACCCTAAGAATGCAGCACTCCAGTTTGAAAAAGACAGATGCACCCCTATGTTTATCTCTGCACTGTTTACAATAGCCAATATATGGAAGCAACCTAAATGTCCATCAGTAGATGAATGGATAAAGAAGAGTGGTACATATACACAATGGAATATTATGCAGCCATAAAAAAAAACAGATCCTACCATTTGCAACAACATGGATGGAGCTAGAGGGTATCATGCTCAGTAAAATAAGCCAAGTGGAGAAGGACAAGTACCAAATGATTTCACTCATATGTGGAGTATAAGAACAAAGGAAAATTGAAGGAACTAAACAGCAGCAGAATCACAGAACCCAAGAATGGACTAATTGTTACCAAAGGGAAAGAGACTGGGGATGATGGGTGGGAAGGGAGGGATAAGGGTGAGGAAAAAGAAAGACGGCATTACGATTAGCATGTATAGTGCATGGGTGCGGGGCACGGGGAGGGCTGCGCAACACAGAGATGACAAGTAGTGATTTTACAGCATCTTACTATGCAGACGGACAGTGACTGTGAAGGGGTATGTGAGGGGGACTTGGTGAAGGGGGGAACCTAGTAAACATAATGTTCTTTCTCTAATTATAGATTAATGATACCAAAATAAAAACAAAATCTTCCCATAGAATATAGGATTTAATTATATCTACAAGGTTTTCTAAGACAGCTGCCTCAGGTCTTCAGGCAAATGTCACCTTCTTCATAAAGCTTTTCTTTAATAACTTCTTTAAAATTATAGTCCATTCACCATATTCTTTATTTCCTTTTCCATATTTTATTTTTTCTTCATAGAATCTGCAATATGTAATGTGATACATATAGTATGCAATTCCAGAATATTTTAATCTCTTCCCAAAATAAACCTTATGCCTATTAGCAGTTACTCCTCATTTTCTTTCCCCCATGTCCTTGGCAATCACTAACTTATTTTCTATATTAATTTACCTATTTTGGATGTTTCATATATATTCATATATCAAATGATCAACATGCATATTGTCTTTTGTCTTTCAATTAAAGTAATTTTATGGTTCATTGATTTTTAGCAGGTATCAGTACTTCATTTCCATTTATAGCTGAGTAGTAATACAGTTATAAGATATATTATGTTATGTTTATACATTGCCCATTGATGGATGTTTGGATTTTTCCCACCTTTTAGGTTAGGTATAATGCTGCTGTGAAATTTATATATAAGTTATTTGAAGAACTGTTTTTGGTTCTTTTCTGTATACATGTAGGAGAGTGGAATTGCTGGTCATTTGGGTAACACTATGTTTAATTTCCTAACTGTAGAAATACAATTTTTGTATATTGATCCCATAACTTTCAGTCTTGCTGAACTTGTTTATTCATTCTAAGTTATTTAAATGGATTCCTTAGAATTTTTTACATACAAGGTCATGCCATCTAGAAACAGATATTTTTAAATTTTCATTTCCAAATTGTATGCCTATTATTTTATTCTCCTGCTTAATTACCCTATCCAGAACTTCCAGTACAATGTTAAAATGAAGTCTTGTTACTGATTTTATTGAAAAGCATTCAGTCTTTCACTACTAAGTATGATATTAACCAAATTTTCCCTTTGTTATGATGAGGAAGTTTGCATTTGTTCCTAGCTTGTTGAATGATTTTATCATGAATGAATTTTGCATTTGTTCAGTGCTTTCTGCCTCTACTGAGATGATCATGTTATTTGTTTTCTATTCCATTGGCATAGAACTATATTGATTGATTGTGTATGTTAAACAAAGCTTGCATTCCTCAGATGGATTCTACTTGGTTGTGGTGTACAATGCATTTTACATGGGTGGATCCAGTTTGCTAGTATTTTTAAAGAATTTTCACATGTATTAATAAAGAATACTGGTCTATGATTTTTTTTCTTTTAGTGATGTCTTTCTAGTTTTTGTATCAGGGTACTAGTTTATAAAATGAATTGAAAAATGTTCACATCTATTATTTGAAGGACTGAGAATTGCTATTCATTTTTCTCTAAAACTGGTAGAATTTGGGCCTAAATTTTCTTGTAGGAAGATTTGTTTTTGGTTAATAATTCAGTCTTTTTACTTGTTAGAGATATAGTTAGGTATTATATTTCCTCTTCTGTGAATTTCTGTATTTTTGTTTCTTTTAGGAATTTGTCCATTTCATCCTGATTATTTAATATTTTGACACATAAACATTTATTGTAATTCACTTCAATCCTTTTTTATTTCTGTAAAGTCAGTAGTGTTATCCCTTCTTTTATTCATAGCAGAATTTCTCTTTATTCTTGGTGAATCTAGGTTAAAAAAAAATGTAACTCTTCAGCCACTTTTGTTTTTGTTGATGTCAGTTATTTTCTATTATTTATTCAATTTAATTTCACTCTAGCCTTTATCCTATCTTTCCATTTGTTTGTCTTGGGCTTAGGGTGCTTTCCTTTTTCAAATTTCTTAAAATGGAATGGTGGATTATTGATTCAAGATCTTTTTTTTTCTTGTAAACATTTGAAGTTATACGTTTTCTTCTAAATACTGCTTTGGCAGCATTCCATAAGTGGGTATGTCATGTTTTAATTTTTATTTACCTTATGATATGTTACAATATCCCTTGTAATTTCTTCTTTGATTCATTGATTGTTTAAGTGTGTGTTTTTAATTTTCACGTACTTTTAAATTTCCCAAATTTCTCTTTGTGGTTGTATTCTAATTTAATTATATTATGATCAAAGAACAAACTTTGTATTATTTAAATACTTTGAGATTTATTGAGACTTGTTTTGTATGGTCTAGCCAGGAAGGGTGTTCCATTTGCTTTTGAGAAAAATGTTTGTTTGTTTTTTTTTGGACAGGGTGAAATGTTCCATAAACATCTGTTAAGTCTAGTTAGTTTGTAGTGTTCTCAACATCTTCTATTTCCTTACTGATATTCTGCTTTGTATTCCTATTATTTAAAGTGTGATATTGAAGTGTCCAACTATTGTTGTTGAGCTTCTTTATTTTTCCTTCATTTCTGTCAAATTTATTTCATGCATTTCAGATTTCTTTTGTTAGGTGTATGTATGTTCATAATTTTTTCATCTTCTTTTCAATCTGTTTGTGTCATTGAATCTAAAGAGTGACTCTTGTAGACAACATATAGTTGGATTACATTTTTATATAAATTCTGACAATCTTTTACTTTATATTGATATTTAAGTAATTTACATTTAATGTAATACTTTTAAGGTAAGATTTATGCCACTCATTTTTAATTTGTTTTTCATTTAGTTTCTGCTTTGATCCCATTCTTCCTTGATTGCTGCTTTATTTTGTGTGAAATATTTTCTTGTGTACCATTTAGATTTGTTTATTTTTCTACATTTTTTTAGCTATTTTTCCAAATGGATATCTGGAGGATTTGGATTAACTCTTGAACTAAAAACAATGTAGTTTGGATTAATATCACCGTATTTTAAATAATCTGCAAAACCTTTGTTCCTTATACCTACATTTCTTCCTGGATCTTTTTTACGCTTACTTTCTTATAAATTACATTTTATATATTTTATGCCCATCAACAGTAGTATAACTATTATTTTATATAGTTGTCTCTTAAGTAAAATAGAAGAAAAAATTACAAAGAAAAATATGTGTGTACTGCCTTTTATATTTACATATTTACTTAGCTTAGTAGAGTATGTTATTTCTCCATGGGGACTTGTGTTAACTTTTAGTGTCCTTTCAAGTGAGCCAGAAGGAATACTGTTAAGATTTCCTGGCACTCACTTCTACTCTTGATGATGTCTTTCAGTTTTTCTTTGTTAGGGAATGGCTTGATTTCTCCTTTGTTTTGAATGATAGTTTTGCTAGGTATAGAATTAGTAGTTGATAGATTTTTCTTTCATTTCTTTGAATATGTAATTCCACAGTCTTCTAGCCTCCATGATTTCTGATAAGCACTAGCTGTTAATCATATGACTCCCTCACATATGATACTTTTTTCCTTCTTCTATGATTTATTTTTGTCATTTAATGTCAACGATTTGACTCTGATATGTCTAGTTGTAAATCTCCTTGAGTTTATCTTTCTTAGAGTTTTGTGAGCTTCCTGGATGTACCAGGTAGGATCTACAACAAATTTGGAAATATTTCAGCCATTAATTTCATGTCTAAGTAGATATGCTTCATGGTATACCATAGGTCACTCAGGCCCCTTTCATTTTCTTCATTTGTTTTACTTTCTGTTGCTCACACTGCATAATCAAATTGACATGTCTTCATGTTTGCTATTATTTCTTTAACTGAAGCATTCCTATAAATTTTTCATTGCCATTAGTCTATTTTGATCTCCAGAATTTCAATTTTGTCCTTTTTTATATTATCTATTTCTTTCTTTATGTTCTCTCTTGATTGCAATATCATTTTCACACTTTAATTACATTGTCTAGTTCCCTTTCATTCTTTGAACATATTTTTAATAGCTGGTTTAAGGACTGATTAGTTTGTTCAACATTTGGGTTTATTCAGGGATAGCTCTATCAACTACTTTCTCCTATGTGTATGGGACAAAAATTTCTCTATTTTTGGTATTTTTTTAAAGTCATCATTAAAAATAATTTAATGGAGTAATTTTATAAATCAAATCCCTTTCCCTTCTTCAAAGGGTTTCTTCTTGATTGTTGTGATATTTGTTATTGCTGTTGTTTGGTAAATGAATTTCTTGGGCTAATTCTGCAAAGTATTACTTGTCATATGCAGCCACTGAAGTGTCTGTTTGGTTAGCCTCGTGATCCTAAAATAATTGGAAAAAGATTTTATTAAATGCCTCTAATCAATAAGTCTTGCAGTTTTGCTGGGTGACTTTGTGTGTTGGGACAAGTCTTCATGCTCTGAAAGGCAGATTACAATTCTGCCTTAATCTTCATTTCTTACTTGCGTGGTACCTCAAGGTCAATCAGAGTTTGGAGATAAGACCTTCTCAAGTCTTTCATGATTGTATGCATAGGACTCACATATACATGGTCTTCTAGATTCCTTCTAGATTCCCAATTCAAAGCTTTTAAAATCTTCTTATGTATATCCCCTTGCCAATGATTTTCTACTAGTTTTTTTATTCATTTTGTTCATTTTCTTCTTAGCCCAATTTGTTATAACACATTAGACAGCTGCACTATTAAACAATTCTTAGTGATTATTTTTGACAAATTTCCTCAATATGGGACTGTTTGCAAAAAGGGAGCTCAAAATCAAGTGAAAGACAGGGAAGGCAGTATAGCACAGAGAGCTAAGTAGTGACTTTATAGCATCTTACTATGCTGATGGACAGTGACTGTAATGGGTATGTGGTTGGGACTTGATAATAGGGGGAAATAGTAACCACAGTGTTGCTCATGTGAAACCTTCATAAGATTGAATATCAATGACACCTTAATACAAAAAAAGGTGAAAGAATGACAAACTTTGATATTGGAACTTTTCAGAAGGTGTCAGGTCAAATAGTGACAATTCTGAGAATGCAGCTTTTGAGGAGGACCTTATCTGTCCTGTCCAGGTGATAGTAGAATGCTGATTTTCCCAGCTATCATATTTGTGAGACTCTTGCTTTTCAAGACTATTACAGAGCTAAAGAGTAGGGGATAGGATTACGGCAAGTTAATAAAGATCACAAACTTACTTCTCTTATCAATATTCAGCCATTTTAAAAAAATTCACATTTCTTGAATTATTGAAAACCTTTAGTTAATTTTTAGAGTTCTGAGAAAATTGAATTTGACAGTTTTTTCAAAGCTCTCTTTGTCTTTATTGAAGAGCTCACTCTTAGAGGTCCTTATGCCACTGCAGTGGTAGTGGGAAGGCTCTATACTGGTATAGGCAAATGAATAGTGAATACCAACTGCAATTGAATAAAGGAAAGACCACTTAAATTAATAATGAAATATCTGAGGATGGCTTTTAAAAGTTGAAAATATTAAATGTAGAATGATTTGATAAACTTTTGGATTCACATTTTTGAAATTAAAGTGAAAAGATTTAATCCATGGATATGGATTAATGAAAGTTTGTTAAGCCAAATTTGAGTAAAAATTTACTCTCATAGATTTTTTATTAGGTAAGATATTTGTAAAAATTACTTTCTTTTATGTTTAGAACAACTGTATGATGAAACTGAAGCAGAAAGTCAAAAGTGAGTCACAGAAAGAATTGGTAACTTGACCAAAGTTCATGTCTACTAACTGAGAGAACTAGGATTGGAATAGGATATTCTTATTCTAGAGCCCATGGATATAACCATCATACTTAGTTCATGTTTCTAACATAGTGAAATATAAAGCCCAGAAATTCCTAGCCCACAAAGAGGCATTTGCAGGCCTCAAGCCATCTGGAAGGGTCTCACCAAAAGGATGCCACCAGGTTTTTTTATAAAGAGCTAGTTGGAACATAATCTTTTCCTGCTTCACTGTTTTATCATTAATTAAATCTGATATAGACTTACATTTCTAGAATTTTAAGTATATACTGGTTTAAGATGTGGTCATAGGAATTAAGAAAGCTCATTAACAAAAAATCCCTTCAAGGCATGTTGGCAAAAAGTCTGGACTTGAGTGGATTAAATGCTTGCTAAATAAGGCAATTGGCCTCTGGCATCCTGTCACTTCTTCACACAAACTCATTGCAATTTCTCTTTAAACATGATTCTTTGGTATCAACTATGTTATGTAACAGAAAGTAGACTGAAAACATTTATTGAATGAATGACTACCACTAAAATTCAGTGTATTATAAAATGATAACTGTATTATAATGAGTTCTAAATTCTAGTTCAACTCTGGGCCCTTTCTTGAAAAATAATTCTACCATTGCTGTTCTCAAATTTCTTAATAGAAAATGAAAAGTTTGGGAAGATCACCTTTAACATTAATTCCAATAAACACCATCTGTCAAATAACAAGGAAATTTATAACATATATTGCTTCTAAACTAAAATACAATTTCTTCAGTTCCTTATTTATATACATGAATATATAATAACTTTTCAAAAATATAAGACAGATCTTGCCTTCAAAGATAAATAACAAAATTGTAAGATAAAAATATTCAGATCAGGACAGATCAAGAATAGTTTGGTGCAGTGTGAAATTTTATCATTAACTATGTAGACAGTTCTCATGGTTGATGAAAACGTAGCTGAAGTGGTGTTTAATTGAAAATTTCTTGATTAGCCACTGCAACTCTAATGAATGCAAATTTCAGCACTTTCAAAATTATATCCTACTGTGTGAATCTTTTTTATGCAATCAACAACAAAACTAAGCACTGATTTACTAAACCGATCTTAAAATTATTATTTCATTGTTAATTTAATCAAGTTTCACTTTCTATCTTTCTAAAAACAAATTTTTCATATGCTTTTGTTTACATGACATAGTGGGATTCTTTTGGAACCTTTATACTCTACACTGGCAAAGAAAAAATAAGCAAAAAATTAAATATATTTTACATCATTTATTTCTAGGAAACAAATCATCAAGAAACAATCTAACTATATAAGTATCCTTTTTAGCTTAATTAAACAATATTGATCAAGCATAGTGCTTGGTAGCACTGGAGATTAGCTCAAGACCTAGTCTCTTTCTTTCATCAGGCTCACAAAGGTAATACTATTATTTAAAAAAGGAAGATGTTTAACAATTTGCACAAACTGAGGAAGATACTTATTTTGTAAACATCCCTTTCTAGACATGAGATGAGAGAGTTGGAAAAGCATTTAAGTACTCCTAATTCAACTTTTCTTTATTTCATGGGAGAAAACAAAACCCACCTGCTCTATATAACAGATTCTTCTGCAGTTTATCAGTTGTGTATTTGGTAGGGTTTGGAAGAAAAATCAGGTTCTTGAGTACTTGTCAAATGCTTTCTGCTAAACTATATTATTTTGTGAGAAGTCAACTGATTTTGCTTTGACACACACAAAATCAAAATCTTATAAAGAGACAACTAATATAAGAGTTCCTCAATGTTCATCAGAACTTGCCCTCACTCGCCTATACAGTAACTTGTGCTTCTTTATCAAGCACACTTTAATATTCTGTCCTGAGCTAGTTTATTCAGGGAATACAGCATAATCATTAAGTTTAACTAAATAATATTACTGAAAGGTTTAATAATGTTGGGAAAGGCTATCACAAGTCAATGACATATTGATTAAAAATCATGATTCAAGATAATTTACCTAGAGGAATTCTGACTGACCCCTAAGATGATTTTTAAAGCTGTTCTATTTGATATGGACTTTGTATACACCATTTTCACTTTTCAAAGCACAAATTTTCATTTCATCTACCTGTTGGAAGCTCCCAGGATTTACACAAAATGAGGAAGACACCATTGATTTCCATCACTGAATTTCCCTGAAGCCAAAGGAGATAGCACCCATGCTTACAACTTCCCACTGCTCTTCTGCTAAGGGATTTTTCTGTTAATATTTCAGGTTGCTCGAAAAAAGCACAGGTTAAATAGAATTAGTGCCTTCAGAGAATACCTTCAATCCTGAAGGATAAGCAGTGAATATCCCAGGCTCCCTCTCTTGTGGTGGGACAATTTTGAGGTAATAGAAGACAGAATATTTCACTCACTAATGTATTTTATGAGCTTTTTTCCTTCCATCTCCCTCTTTTCCCCCTTCCTCATTTTTTTCTTCCTGGTGTCATTTCCTAATACCTGTTCTCAGGATTTGTTTTTATAAGAACTCAAATAAAACATAAGATGTTTTCAGCAAAATTCTCTGTTTTTAATTAAATTATAAAAATGAACTTTCTTGACTTTTCATGTTTGTAATCATACAACTCATACTCTGTTGGCAGAGTGATGAATGTGAATTACATAAAACAGTGTATGTAAGCTGATTAAATACACATTTCCACTTTGTAGAACTTCAAAATGTACACAGCACCTTGGAATATCCAGTATAACAGCGCAGGCCTGAATATGGAAGAAGTATGAGATTAGAAATTTGGTGTTGTAAGTACAAGAATTAGTATAGCAATGGACTTATTGATGTAAGGCGCCTAAGTTGCTGGCTTGAGATTCTTCACAGAAGTGTATTCGTACATCTCAACTGTGATATTCTTTTTATTACAGTGTTCTAGTAGTTTATTTCTGTATTCTCCTGTTCAAGCACCTTTATATGAGGAATTGTCATAGTGTTTTTGCCATGACTCTACTGCATTTAAACAATGACATTTTTATCCATTAATATTAGGCATTCCATTTTAACTGAAGAAGATATTAGGAAAATCTACATGGCTCAGTATCATCTCATATTAAAAATACTAGGGTGTTTTAAATATACAAAAATTTGATATGAGTAGTTATTCATGATACGACAAGGGAAATAGGCCCAAACTCATTTTTGAAGCCACTAAGACACTAGACACTAGGACAAATAAAGACCTAACAAGGAAACTATATTCCTCATATATCTGAAAATCTTTCATAATATTTTAAGTCTTTGGCTTAACACACAAGTATGTGTGTGTATGTGTGTGTGTGTGTGTGTGTGTATATATATATATATATATTTGTGGTGTATTATTTGGTACACTATAGTAAATCCAGCAGAAATAAACTTGGTTTTATCTACCAAGAACTAATAATTACATTATAATCTTACAAGAACATGAATTAAAAAAAAGATAACACACACTGTAATGAGGATATGTGGACATAGGTATATACAGTTAATTTAAACATACTTGGAAACTCTTACCCATGTGAATGTGTTTTGTGTGTCTATATGTGAAAATATTTAAAATCTACTTGTTTCTACTAATGAAAGCTCTTGCCAGGATAATGTTTCAGTCCAATCTGTGTTATTTTTCTCTCAGATTGTGCCAGTCTTCGACATCTTCAACATTCATGCTCTGAGTCTTTCTCAACCTGAAGCCACTCTAAATTTAGGGATCTTTCAATGTACCAAAACAATATTATACTTCTTTTCCAGTTGCCTTTACTTATACGCTTTATCTTTTTCTTTTGGTGAATGAATACATCCATTCAGCACACTTCAAAATGCTGACTCCCTCTGTTACTTCACTAGCAAAGTGTTTCTGTTTGTTTAGTGTTAAATCAATCAATGAAACTCTTACTTTTCCTTAAGCTATATTTATTCTGTCTGTTTCCTTCTAAATCTAGAATCAAATGGTGCCTGGAATACAGTAGTTGCCCACTACTTGTTAACATAAAGGATATCCACATTCTGAAGTGATGCAAGGGGAAGACTCATTCCCTGAGTCTGAGCAAAATGCAGCTCTCCCTCTGTGCAAACACAACATGATTCTCCGGTGTAAAGCTATGAATATCCTCCCATCTCCACTATCGCAGCATGTTTTGCCACTTGATCTCTTAATTTTTGCAGCAAAATTTCACTATACTTACTTTTAATTTAAAAAATGGAGGGGTTTCTAACACCTTTGGTTCAATAAGGTGTCTTTTCTTTACATCTAATCATCGATTTTGCTAAATGTTAGAGGAGTGTGGTAGTTTGATATTGTAGTCCTAATTTATAGTAATTTTAAATTCATTTGGCAAGAATTTATTTTATATGTACTTGATATTTTAAAATCATTATCTCGTTTGCTACTAGCTACAAGCCTATGATTTTTTAACAAATATTCATGAGTAGCCAAGCACTGTGCTGGGTTCTTAGACTAATACACTTAGTATCATTTAGAAGTTTGAAAATCTGGTGTGGAAGACAGTCAAGGAATGAGACAGTTGTAATATTGCATATAATAAGGATAAACGAGACTTTGGAGGAGAATAAAAAGTTTTACAGGAATAGCTTTCTTAAAGAGTAGCTTATGATCCATCACCTTAGATATATTAAGGTTTTAGCTTAGTATTTAGTTTTCCAGATGATTGATGTGAAGATGGGTTTGGAATAGGGGAAAGAGAAAAAAACGAACATTCTAGTGAGAGAATGTCAAAGATAAATAAGCTGGACACTCGTTAAAAGTGGTAAGGAAAGATTTTAATCAAAAGTATGCTACTGCTATAAGGAGAAGAGCCTAACATTAACTGAAGTCAACTTTGATTTGTAGAGATGACTGGGTATTTTAAACAGAGCGTGAGGAAGTAGGAAGGGGAATGAGCAGGGCTCAGAGTCAGGGAAGTGAAAAGCAAACCTCAGGAGGGAGGCAGTTGGTCCATCTGGGTTTTTAACTGGCACCTATAGTGTAGGCTCCCTGGAAGACAGGTGCCATCCTCAGGTGTTGTCTGGAACAAACAGTAAATTCTTCCGGCAGCCTTGGGTTTTTTCAGAAAGGCAATTTAATGGGGGTTAGGGTCATCTGAAGGATACAACCTTGAGCTGTTAGAAACTGTTAGTATCTTGATCAAGTCTTTTTGGCCAAGGTTAAGGACTAATCAAGAAGAAGGCTCAGAGGAGCCTGGCTCAAATTGTTGAGAGATAATATTTGTCTAAGTATGGCATATATAAGACCATTAAGAGAGAACAAAATAGGCTGTGTTAAGTATTGAAAGTAGTTTTATTAGTTACAATATAGTGAGCTATAATGCAGTAGCAAATTAAAAAATCTTAATGATTTAGCACATCAGAAGTCATTTCTCATATATGCCAAGTCAGCAGTGTATCCTGCTGCTCTTCATGGCAACTCACTTACAGATGTTGAGTTAGATATATCACGGATCTGACATATCAGCAATGGTCTCCAGGTTGCTACATGGAAAGAGAGAACAGGAAATCATGAAGGGTGTTGTCATGGCCTAACCGCAGGAGTCATCCTCATTTCTTATGCTCATATTTTTTCATCAAGAACTCACCACATTGTGGATAAAAGAAATCCAGTTTGACATAGATTACACAGAAAAGGGGGATTAAAAGGAAGGAAACTAGTGTATTTCTCAAAAATGAAAAGAAAATCAAATGTTTACTTCTTGGAAAAGGCATGAGCCAGAAATGTATCTGCATATGTACACCCCAGAAATTTGTAGAACTTCTCTTTATGTACCAACATGACCCTTCTCTTTAGATATTTTAATGTTGCTTCTTTCAAGTTGCAGGTTCTCAAGAGAAGCGATCCAATTGTATCTGTTTAGGTCAGTTGCCTACCCCTGGGTCAACCAGCTATGGCCAGAGAGGCACTGTCAACATAGCCAGATACTGCTACAAGGCTCATCTTTATATGGAGAACGTTCTGAGTAAGAGGAAATCATGTCAATAAGTAGCCATTTGTTCTTGGTAATGACAAGGCATGAGTAGTCGGATACACTATGAAGTAATAATTTATATCAGATCAATAAAATAAAGCACCAACTGGTAAGTTTCATACTTCAACATAGGACCAACCTCTCTGAGCCACATGATGGCTGCCCTTCTCTGAAGAAGGGAAGGAGCCAACCAAAAAGCAACAAAGACACAAAGTTTGTAACTACTGAACATAACATATAAAGTTTCAGGTATGACACAGAAAGAAAATACAATAACCCTGAAGCACTCTTTATCTCTTTTCCATTCGCACAGAGTAGAAAAGACATTAGACCTAGAAATAAGAGAAAAATAGGAAATAAGTTTAAATATAACCTTTCTATAACAACTCTTCTATTCAAGGACAGATTGTGAATGTGGGTGGGGAGAGAAAGGACATATGAAAGGCAGAGTCGTTCTTCAGATTGTGTTAGGAGAGTTAGGAATAACAGACTTCGACTGTGTTCCTTGCCTGAGATGCAGAAGAAAGTAGCCACACAAATGCCCTCAATGTAAATGAAAAAAATCAGTGAAAGTGGCCTTGAGATATACTTCAGCAGTAAAGGGCCAAAATAATAGCAAAAAAGGGGTTTGAAAAGTTGAAAACAATACTCTTCCATCTCTAAAGAGATCATTTAGTGGGGAAAAGTCCTCATATGCCTCAGCAAGACAGGTTGAGAATAAGCCTGCCAGACACATAGGTAGAAAGGAGTAGGGCACAGAGGACAAGACAAAGTCACCCGTAGAGGCTGATATGCAGGGAATCACAGGCAGGCATCAAATAGGAGATGCAACAGGACATCAGGGGATTAACTCCAGCAAAAGCTACAATGAACTGAATCAACAGGAAAATGCTGCAAAGCTTTGCTGGAGCAATCACCTCAGGTTTTCTGTGCCAAAAAATAGAGATATATTTTTATCAGCATAAACACAGACCAGTTGCATCCCTCCATGAAGTGAGTTAAACTTCCCCTGAATCTAGACATAATCCCAATATATGGGACAAGTGGACCAGCCTTTAAACTGAATGTTTATTTGAAGTTACTGTTAAATTGAAATGACTGATAAATCAGTGGAATTGAGCTAATTTGCCTGAAACATCCAGATTACTGTTCTGGCTGCAGACTGACTAGCTCAGAGTCAGACATTTAAATCGATGTTAGAAATAAAGTACTTTATAGAAACTTGTAATTATTATCCTTTTTACATATTTTCACACTAAAAAACAGGGTTTTTTCTTCAAAAAACTAAAAATACAAATGCCATATGATCCAGTAACTGTACTTCTAGGAATTTATCCCCCTCTCCCAAAAAATCTCTAATTTGAAAAAAATATAGTAAGTATGTTGAATTTTAAAAGGCACAATGCAAAGATGCCTTGAAAAGTAAGATTAAAATCTTATAACAGAAGAGAAATTGATGAAAACTCTTGGACTGAGATTCTAACATCAATTCTGTTAGATGCAGAATGTATGTTTTGTATATGGAGGATGAAAATGGATGATAGTTGGCAGAAAGCTTACAACTTCATGTGCCCAGAAATACATATATATATATGATATAGAATAAGAGAAGTGATTATGATTCACTATCTAATTAAATTAAAAATGAACTATTTCTTTTTAGCCAATGGTCCACAATTACAATTCAGAGAGTGGAGTAGTTAGAGACAAATTGACACTTGATTGATTACTTATCCTGAGTCCCTTTTCTGAAAGGAAATCTGTAGATTGGAGGAATGGTTGAATACTCTGGGGCTTTAAGACCTTTTCTACCCTCAAATTTTTTTGAATTTTTAAAAAGTATTTAATTTTCATTTCAAGGAAAACCATTCAAAATTGATTACTGAGCTTTTTAAATTACTCTCATAATTGCCCAACATATCCAAGCTATGCAAACAAAGCCTTAGATATCACTGACTGTGCATTTGGAAGGAGTTAGAAAATTAGAACAGTGACTGCCTTGCTCAGACATCCTTTATGCAGCATCTCAGTATTCCT
This sequence comes from Manis javanica, assembly GCF_040802235.1. Taxonomy (NCBI): domain Eukaryota; kingdom Metazoa; phylum Chordata; class Mammalia; order Pholidota; family Manidae; genus Manis; species Manis javanica. The sequence goes on from NC_133159.1 coordinate 60,616,895, forward strand.
ATTTCCAACATATGAGTATGGAGACATGCAGTCATCTTTATTTTTAATTTACCTGAAACAAAAACTTTGATTTTGATAAAGTAATTATTTTTTAATTATAACTTCCACAATGACTTTAGGAATATCTACCATTTAGTATATCACATGTTATTTTAATAATAAAACAATAAAATATCACCTCACACCAGTTAGAATGACCATTATCCAAGACACAAGAAGTAGCAAGTGCTGGTGAGGATGTGGAAAAAGGGAACCCTTCTACACTGTTGGTGGGAATGTAAATTGATCCAGTGACTGTGGGAAAAAAAATGGAGTTTCTTCAAAAAACTAAAAATACAAATGCCATATGATCCACTAACTGTACTTCTAGGAATTTACCCCCCCAAAAAATCTCTAATTGGAAAAAAATATATGCACCACTCTGTTTATTGTTATATTATTTACAATAGCCAAGATATGGAAGCAAGTGAAGTTTCCATCAATAGATTAATGAATAAAGAGGATGTGGTACATATATATATATAATTGGATATTATTTAGCCATAAAAAGAAAGCAATTCTGCTATTTGTGGCAACATGGATGGGCCTAGAGGGTATTATGCTATGTGAAATAAGCCAGGCAGAGAAAGAAAAATACCATGATTTCACTTATATGTAGAATCTAAAAACAAAACAAAGCCAAATGAATAAAACAGAAGTGGACTCAGAGACACTGAGAAGTGACTGGTGATAACCATGGTGGAGGAGGAGTGGTGGGTGGATGAGAAGGGGGAGGGGAATTAAAGGGACACAAAAATCCCAGTCATAATATAATTTGATCACAGGGATAGAAGAATATAGCAGCATGGAGAATATAGCCAAATGTTCTGTAACATGTTTCTGTGTTGACATAGTAACTATACTAGTTAGGGTGAGGAATTATTCTTGTGTGTAGTTGTTGAACCACTACCTTGTATACTTGAAACTAGTATAATATTGTATATCAACTATACTTCAATAAATAAAAAAAGAGTAAGCCAATGTACCCCAAACCATAAGCATTTAATTTGCGCAATAAATACCAGCTACACATTTATAAAAAATATAAAATTCAAAGTATTAACTATTTAGTGTGGAACTTCATACTTTATTATGTGAGTTCTAATTTTTGATTATGCAAAGACTTATTAATATTATCCTTGCTGGTTGATGTGGAATACAGTAAAAGTTATTGAATCTTACAGTATTTTCTTAATGCATCTTATTAAGATTGGGTGAGTATCACATCACCCAAGGAATTTGCTCCCTTAAATCCAATTACAGACACTGAACATAGATTGAAAAAAATCCATGTATAAATGGATCAATGCAGTTCAAACATATGTTTATTTAAGGATTCACTGTATACACATAAAGAGGGGCCAATAAATATCAGAAACCAGCTCATTATGAGCATACGGCATTTGGTAGAACTGGTAGTAGGTAAATCTGAAATGGCTTTTATAGATAAAGTTGAAAAATTATTTACAAAGCTTAAAGGAATTTGGAAAGTCATCAGAAATGTTTAAAGCCACTTACCTGTTTAAACATACATAGGTCTTTATGGCAGTAACACCTGGGCTATCGTCAAAGACGTATTGAAGTAGGGGAAGTGATTAGCAAGTGTATTTTAAAGTCCACATGTAGAAACAGGGATGGCAGGCTAAGACATAGATTAACCTTGATCTGCCCCTATTTATATAAGCAAAGTAAAATTTCAAGGATAAATATTGAAATTAGATATAAAGTTTTTCACTTCTAAATAAGTATGGGAAGAAATGCAGAAAAAAATCAATGAGAATGAGGGATTCAAGATGGTAGCATGAAAGGTGAGACAGAGAACTCCACCCAAAACCATATATATTATGAAAATATAGTTAAGACAACTAATCTTACAAGAGCAACAGGAAAGAAGGCTGCACCAGATGGCATACACCTGGAGAACAGAACAAATCTCATGAAACAGGGTAACATACCAAAGCCTTGATCTGGAGGGACTCAAGCCCTTCCCCTACCCTGGCACACTGGCAGGAAGAAGAGAAATGGAGTGGTGAGGGGATGGAAGCCTAGGACTGCTGAACACCCAGCCCTAGAGATCTGCTATGGGAGCACAAACTTACATTTCATGGTGCTCTGGAGATTAGTGGGGTTGGAAAACTAAGACAGACAGAATACTTGAAGAAATTGAGATTCCAGCCATTTGTGGAGGACAAGGATCCACATATGGCCACTCTGGGACAAAGGAAAGGGTGGTCTGAGAGGCTTCCTAGCACGGAGAGGGCTGCTGAAGGGGCGGGGTTTGCACAGAGCTTGCTGCACAGGAAAAGGGATAGATGGACTAGGTTGTCTCATTGCACACAGCCCAGCAGGTTGAGAACTTTCAGGAGCTTCAGGCACTCCATCCCCCTGGCTGGCTACTCATCTCCAAGGCCCACAACTGTGATACGAAACCCGCTGCACCTTCCTCCTGGCCTGTCATCACTGGCTTGCAAACCAGCAGTACCTGCCCTGTAGTCAGGCCAGACAGAGGGAGGTCCCACCTCTAGAAGCTACAGACACAAAACACAGAGGCTTAAACCTGTATGATGGCCCTCTGGTTCTGACAGTGGAGACAGAAACTTCAGTGGGAAGCTGGAAACAGCTCCTTCCTCCTGCCAGGTACCAGCACTACTCCCCAGCGACACCTGACATTAATCCAGGGGCTGAGCAGCTCCAGAGATTAGATCTTCAAGGCACTAGACAGTGACAGATACAAATATGAAACATCAAAAGAACCTGGTTCAAAAATAAATCTCACAAACACCAGAAAAAGGGGCAAATGAAACTGAATTCACCAATATTCCTGAAAGAGAGTTCAATATAAAAATTATAAAAATGCTCATGGAGGTGCAGAAAAATAGTCAAAAATTCATGGACGAGTTTAGGTTGGAGATTCAATCATTAAGAAGTTCCATGTCTGAAATGAAACATACAATGGAGGGATTTAAAAGTGGAGCAAATGTAGTAGAAGAGATGGTAAATTGAATAGAAATTAGAGAAGAGGAATACAAAGAAGCTGAGGCACAGAGAGAAAAAAGGGTCTCTAAGAATGAAAGAATATTGAGAAAACTTTGTGAACAATCCAAACAGATTAATATTTTCTTTATAGGGGTACCAGAAGAAGAAGAGAGAGAAAAAGGGATAGAAAGTGTCTTTGAGAAGGGATATGCTGAAAAATTCCCCAAACTTGGGAAGGAAATAGTCTCTTAGGACATGGAGATGCACATATCTCCCAAAACTAGGGAATCAAGGAAGAAAACATCAAGATATATAATAATTAAAATAGCATAGATCAAGGATAAGGACATATTTTAAAAAGCAGCTAGAGAGAGAAGAAAGATCACATACAAAGGAAAACCCATAAAGCTATCATCATCTCAACAGAAACCTTACAGGCAAGAAGGGAGAGGCATGATATAATTAATGCAATGAAACAGAAGGGCCTCTAACCAAAAACACTCAACCTGGCAAGAATATAATTTAATTTGAAGGAGGGATTAAACAATTTCCTGATAAGCAAAAGCTGAGAGAATTTACCTCCCCCAAATCATTTCTACAGAGCATTTCGGGAGGACAGCTATAGATAGAAGTATTCCTAAAGCTAAGTAGCTGTCACCAGGGGAAATAAAACCACAGCAAACTAAAAAAATTAATTATTAAGCAGATGAAAAATCAAATCAAATACCCCCAAATCAGTCAAGGAATAGAAAAAGAGTACAGAACATGATACCTGATATATAAAGAATGGAGGAGGAAGAAAAAGGAGGGAAAAAAAGAACATTTAGGTTCTGTTTATAATAGCATACTAAGTTAGTAAAATTCGACTGTTAGATTGTAAGGGAATTTCTCTAGTATCTTTGGTAACAATGAATCTAAAGCCTGCAATGGCAATAAGTACACATATCGATTATCACCCTAAATGTAAATGGTCTGAATGCACTAATCAGAAGACATAGAGTCACTGAATGGATAAAAAACAAGACCCATCTATATGTTGCCTACAAGAGACTCACTTCAAACCCAAAGACATTCACAGACTGAAAGTAAAGGGATGGAAAAATTTATTTCATGCAACTAATAGGGAGAAAAAAGCAAGAGTTACAGTACTTGTATCAGACAAAATAGACTTCAAAACAAAGAAAGTTGCAAGAGACAAAGAAGGACATTACATAATGATAAAGGGGTCAATCCAACAAGAAGATATAACCATTATAAATATCTATGCACCCAACACAGGGCCACCTACATATGTGAAACAAATACTAACAGAATTAAAAGGGGAAATAGAATGCAATGCATTCATTTTAGAAGACTTCAACATACACCACTCACTCCAAAGAACAGATCAACCAGACAGAAAATAAGTGAGGAGACAGAGGCACTGAACAATGTAGTAGAACTGAAAGACCTAACAGATATCTATAGAACACTCCATCCCAAAGCAACACAATACACATTCTTCTCAAGTGCACATGGAATATTTTCAAGAATAAATAATATACTAAGCCACAAAAAGCGCCTCAGTAAATTCTAAAAGATTGAAATTGTACCAACCGGCGTCTCATATCACAAAGGTATGAAAGTAGAAATAAATTACAAAAGAAAATGCAAAAGCCCACAAAAACATGGAGGCTTACTACATGCTTCTAAATAATCAATGGATCAATGACCAAATGAAAACAGAGATCAAGCAATATATGGAGACAAATGACAAGAATTCAACAGTGCAAAATCTGTGGGATGCAGCAAAGGTCATGCTAAGAGGGAAGCATACTGCAGTACAGGCCTAACTCAGGAACGAAGAACAATCCCAAATGAACAGTCTAAACTCACAATTAACAAACGTAGATAAAGAAGAACAACGGAGGCCCAAAGTCAGTAGAAGGAGGGACATAATAAAGATTAGAGCAGAAATAAATAAAATTGAGAAAATAAAACAATTAAAAAATTCAAAGAATCAATGAAAGCAGGAGCTGGTTATTCAAGAAAATAAACAAAATAAATAAACTCCGAGTCAGACTTATCAAGAAAAAAAGAGAGTCTACACACATAAACAGAATCAGAAATGAGAAAGGAAAAATCACTATGCACACCAAAGAAATACAAAGAATTATGAGAGAATAATATGAAAAATTAAATGCTAACAAACTGGGTAACCTAGAAAGAGTGGACAATTTTCTAGAAAAATACAACCTTCCAAGGTGACCCAGGAAGAAACAGAAAATCTGAATAGACCAATTACTAAAAGGGAAATTGAACTGCTAATCAAAAAATTACCTAAGAACAAAACTCTTGAACTAGATAGTTTCACTGCTGAATTTTATCAAACATTTAGTGAAGACCTAAAACCCATTCTCCTTAAAGTTTTTCCAAAAGTAGAAGAGGAGGGAATACTCCCAAATTCATCCTACAAGGCCTAAATCACTCTAATATCAAAACCAGGCAAAGACACCACAAAAAAACAAAATTACAGACCAATACCCCTGATGAACATAGATGTAAAAATACTCAACAAAATATTAGCAAACCAAATTCAAAACTACATAAAAATATCATCCATCATGATCACATAGGATTTATTCCAGGGATGCAAGTATGGTACAACTTTTGAAAATCCATCAACTCATCTACTACATCAACAAAAAGGACAAAAACCAAATGATCATCTCCATAGATGCTGAAAAAGCATTTGACAAAATTCAATACCCATTCATGATAAAAGCTCTCAAGAAAATGGGTATAGAGGGCAAGTACCTCAACATAATAAAGGCCATATATGACAAACCCACAGCCAATATTATAAGCTGAATGCTATTCATTTAAGATTGGGAACAAGACAAAGATGCCCATTCTCCCTTCTTTTATTCAACATAGATCTGGAGGTCCAGCCATGACAATCAGAGAGAATAAAAAAGTAAAAGGTACCCACATGGACAAGGAAGAAATTAAACTGTCCCTGTTTGCAGATGACATGATATTGTACATAAAAAACCCTAAAATATCCAAACCAAAACTACTAGATCTAATATCTGAATTCAGAAATGTGGCAGGATACAAAATTAATACACACCAATCTGTTACATTCCTATATACTAACCATGAACTAGCAGATAGAGAAATCAGGAAAACAATTCCATTCACAATTGCATCAAAAAGGATAAAATACCTAGGAATAAACTTAACCAAGGAAGTGAAAGACCTATACACTGAAAACTACAAGACACACCTAAAAGAAATTAAAGAGGATACTAATAAATGGAAATTCATCCCATGCCCTTGGGTAGGAAGAACTAATATTGTTAAAATGGCCATCCTGCCTAAAGTAATCTACAGAATCAATACAGTCCCTATTTTGAAAATACCAACAGAATTTTTCAACAAACTAGAGAAAATCGTTCTAAAATTCATATGTAACCACAAAATACCCCTAATAGCCAAAGCAATCTTGAGAAGGAAGAATAAAGTGGGAGTAGATTATGCTCCCTGACTTCAAGCTCTACTACAAAGCCACAGTAATCAAGACAGTTTGGTACTGGTGTAAGAACAGACCCATAGCCCAATGGAACAGACTAGAGAGCCCAGATATAAACCCAAGCATATATGGTCAAATAATATACAATAAAGGAGCCATGTGTATACAATGGGGAAATGACAGCCTCTTCAACAGCTGGTGTTGGAAAAACTGGACAGCTACATGCAAGAAATGAAACTTGATTATTGTCTAATCCCATACATGAAACTGAACTCAAAATGGATCAAATACCTGAATGTAAGTCATAAAACCATAAAATTCTTAGAAAAAAACATAGACAAAAATCTCTTAACTATAAACATGAGCAACTTTTTCCTGAACTCATCTCCTTAGGCAAGGGAAACAAAATAAAATTGTACAAATAGGACGACAGCATGCTAAAAAGCTTCTGTACAGCAAGCAACACCATCATTAGAACAAAAGGACATCCTACAGTATTGGAGAATGTATTTGTAAGTGACATATCTGACAAGGGGTTAACATCCAAAATATATAGAGAACTCACACGCCTCAACACCCAAAAAGCAAATAATCCTTTTAAAATGTAGGTGGATAATATGAACAGACACTTCTCCAAAGAAGACATTCAAATAGCCAACAGGCTCATGAAAAGTTGCTCCACATCGCTAATTATCAGGGAAATGCAAATTAAAACCACAATGAGATATCATCTCACACCAGTTAGGATGGCCAACAGAGAAAAGACTAGAAACAACAAATGCTGCCGAAGATACAGAGAAAGGGAACCATCCTACACTGCTGTTGGGAAAATAAACTAGTTCAACCATTGTGGAAAGCAGTGTGGAGTTTTCTCAAAAACTAAAAATAGAGATGCCATTTGAACCAGGAATTACACTCCTGGGAATTTACCCTAAGAATGCAGGATCCCAGTTTCAAAAAGACATATGCATCCCTATTCACATGTATCACAGCACTATTTACAATAGCCAAGAAATGGAAGCTACCTAAGTGTTCATCAGTAGATAAATGGATAAAGAAGATGTGGTACATATATACAATAGAATATTATTCAACAATTAGAAGAAAACAAATCCTACCATTTGCAACAACATTGATGGAGCTAGAGGGTATTATGCTCAGAGAAATAAGCCAGGTGGAGAAAAACAAGTACCAAATGATTTCACTCATCTGTGGAGCAAAAGCACAAAGTAAAAATGAAGGAACAAAACAACAGCAGACTCACAGAACTCAAGAATGGACTAACAGTTACCAAAGGGAAAGGGACTGGGGACGGTGGGTGGGAAGGGAGGGATAAGGGAATTAAGGGGGGTTATGATTAGCACACATAACATAGGGTGAGGGGCACAGGATAAGTAGTATAGCACAGAGAAGACAAGTAGTGACTCTATAGCATCTTACTATGCGGATGGACAGTGACTGTAATGGGGTATGTGGTGGGGACTTGTTAATGGGGGAAATCTAGTAAACAGAATGTTGCTCATGTGATTGTATATTACCAAAAAAAAAGTACAAAAAAAACCTTCCATCTCAAAATTAATTAATTAATTAATTATTTAAAAAAATAGAAATGTAGGCTCACTCTCACTTGGATTTAGTATTAAAATTGACCTTAAAAAAATTAACAAGAACAAAAACAATCTAAATGAAAGAAAAACGAGAGAAAAAATAAAATAACGAAATCATGACAATATGAGAGGAAATACACTATTTTTTTAAAAAACCCAAATATATCAATCATGATAGTAAATGTCTATGTACTGTTAGTTTATTTGGGATGTTATAACAAAATATCACAGAGTGGGAAGCTTAAAAACAGCAGAAATTTATGTCTCATAGTTCTGGAGACTGAAAATCCTAGATCAGGGTTCCAGCGTGTTCAAGTGAGGAACCTCTTTCAGATCACAGATTTCTGTTTGTATCCTCACATGGCAGAAGGAGCTAGAGAATACTGTGGGGTCTCTTATAAAACTCTTATCTTATTCATGAGGCCTCCACGCTCATGATCTAAATAATAACCTGCCATATGCCTTACCTCCTAATACTATCACATTGGATATCAGAATTTCAACATATATTTGGGGGAACACAAACATAAAATTATAGCATGTAACAGGCTTAACAGTTGAAAGAAATAAAACAGATTGAAATAATACAAATAACTGTAAGAGTCATGTTGTTTACAGAAGAAATATCTATAATTGAAGTACATTGAAAGGTTGAAATAAAAATATTTGAAAAGATAAATCACGTGTATAGTCACCAAAATAAATTAATAATAGCTATATTAATATCACACATGACAAGCTTTAAGCTTAAAGTGATATGTAGAAATAGATATAGACACAATGATTACAAAGTTTCAATTACTCAGGTAGATATAATAATTCTGCATTTACATTCAGTCAATACTATAGTCTTAAGGTATGTCGGGGGCAAGTAGATAAAATTATATGAAAAAAATTATACATTACTTTAGAACATCCAATGTATCTCTCAATTGATCAGCAATATAGAAAAATTGTAGCAGATACATGGAACATTTGAATGTATGACTTAGAGTGTAAATATACAGAATTTGCACACAACAATTGGAAGAAATATGTTGTCTTTATAGCTCACAGGAAACAATTACAAAATCTAACCATGCACAAAGCCTTAGAGCAAGTCTAACAAATTTCAGACATTCAGTATCACCTATACAATGTTTTCTGACCATAGTGGAATTACTACTTGATTCAAATATAGGAGAAACTATGAAAACCATCATGCATTTCTGTATAACTCATGAGTCAAAAAAGTTATCAAAATGGAAATTTAAACATACTTGGAAATGAATGGTAATGAAATCACTAAATATCAAATAGACAATAAAAATGAAATTTACATTGTTAGTTTTCATATTAGAAAATAAAAGATCTTGAAAATTAAAGAGATAGATTTCTAGCTTTAAAAAGTCAGAGGAATAAAGCATACACTCAAGTAAATTATGTGACAAAACAGATTAATAAGATAAAAAAAGGGACACTCAAGATGATAAGTTAATTTAGTAAAAAAGGACTATATCAATCCTATTTTTCTCAATTAGACTGGAGGTCAAATCATGTTTTAATCATCTACTATTCACCTCATTATTGAAGGAGGGTTCCTGACCTAGGGTTATGGGGATGGCCTGGCACTGTACAGATAGTGTCAGAAAGTTATTAGTTACATGTACTCATAGTTAAGGGGAAAAGGATGCTGTGCAGCACACAGTTCTATGTAGATGCTGCCCTCAGGAGCAGGGCGAATGGCCAGGAGGTGTGGAGGCAGGCTTTTAGTATGCAGAGGGTAGGGTGTTTTCTGATTCCAAGGAGAGGATGAAATGGTCTTGTTTAAATAGTTCTACAGGCTAGCAGGGAACTGGAACCCACTATTCAGTGATAAGCAAGGACAATGTTCATTCCTTTTGACAAAGTATGTGGCCTGACCACCTTGCCCTTTTTTCTTAGAAAAAAAGTTGCATGACAGCAGACCTAGGAGGGAAGGAACTTGTAGTTAGGCCATTTGAGTCCCTTTCCATTTTACCAGATGTCAAAGTAACGCATAATATGGAGTCTTAATTTTATGCCTTTCACCATAAACCAGTGCAAAAGACCAAAAGTAAAATCTATGTGTAAGTAAATAAATTGCACAAAAAAAATAAAAATTGCCATTGTTTGGAGATGAAATGTTACCTGCAAAAATGTTACTTCCATTAAAAAAATTAAATAAGTAACTTAAAATAGTTAGAAACAGTAAGTTATGCAATTTTCTGTGTTTTATATCATTATAAAAATAGCTAGATTATAATCCCTTAGAAGATATTTTAATTTTATTTAATTTTACAATAGAAACAAAAATAGTAAAAAATGAGAAGGAAATCTAAGAAAAGATAATCAACACATCTATAGAGATAATTATAGAAGTTTTTGACAATGGCAGAAAGGTAATTAGGTCAACCACAGCTTTTTAAACTTCCTTCTAAGTGTGATGATTATACTGCATCAGTATAAAAGCTGAACACCACATTCAAACATTCCTTTGCAGTTTAGTTTCCAGAAAAGATTTCAGTTCTTCCAATCAAGTGTACCCAACGGAACTTGGACTTGAATTTGGAACCAAGTTACTGGGAATCTGGCAATGTGCAAGGCATTTATTTTTGCTTTTGCATTTCTGTTAGACCCAGTCTGGCTATGGAGCCAATAATTCTAGAAACAGCCTTTTGTTCTCTGACTGGCAGTGAAGCTGGTGTTCTACTGAAGCCAAAATTTGTGATAGCACCTTCATGATTCAGGCAAAATGACTAATGTTAAGTGATCATAAAGCCAGTGGCTGGGACTGTTGACTTCCTCTGTGCCAAGTTTCTTATTATTTTATGGCAAAGGTAGAACCTCATTGTCAGGTTAGTTATATGATTTTGTCGAAGGAGTCATTCCTGGAGATCTAGTCTAAAGACTGCTCTTCCAAATCTTCCCACCATTTGTGAGCAGTTAAATCATGTTCTGCTAAAAAAGCTATCTGCAATGCTACTATGGCATAACAAAGATATAATGAAATTCTAAATAAAATCAATGATATGCTCTTAGAAAAAAGTTTCAATATTATAAGGATAGAGGTACTTTTTAAGTAAGCTGATAAATTCTCAGAGCTTCCCCTAGAATTTTATTCTGATTCTAAAATTTATGTAGAAGAGTTATATCAAGATAATATAAAACTTATAGCAAAAAATTGGTGTTGGCATAGGGAAAGGTTTATAAAAGCAAAGTAAGAGCAGATAAACCTAGGAGCTCAGAAATACGTCTGTTTATATTTATTAAATCAACACATTTAAATTTTTTGATATTAAGTCAGTAACTGTTCTCTAAGCTGTGAATACATCAGAGAACAAATGAGAAAAAATTGATGTAACCTTATTTAGACTGTATTCTGTAATAGAGAATAACAGAGTACACTTTCTAAATAATGAACCAATAAATTTGAGAAAAGTGAAATTGGATTTCTACCTTGTACTACATACAAAATAATACCATTTAAATTTTTTAAGGTGACACAAAACACTTTTTAAAAAATGATTTGGATTGCAGCTCTGACACATAAAGAGCTGGGAAGTCATTACTCTCATCCCTCCAATAAGAAAAAGTGGAAACACTGAAAACCAGTGACTTTTGCTGGATGCATGAGAGAACTGGTGTTGTAGGGAAAGCTGCCATACCAAAATCTGTAGAAACATGCACATCAAAAGAGATAAAGCAAGTAAGATCTGCTTACCTGGAGCAGAAGCTGCTAAGCCTTACATTTGTAGAAACATTTAAATAATAGATTGTTGGATTGAAGCTGAGTGTGGACTAGAGTGAAAAGGATAAAGCTGAGGGGCTACGGTCTTAAGGGTGCTCTCATACCTTCACGTGCTCATCAGGCAGATCTGAGAAAGACCCCTTCATGGTTCAGGCAAGGGAAGGAGAATAGTAGCCATTCTGAAATATGCAGAGAGCCTTCTGCATAACAAAGGACTACTACCCAGGGAAAGGCTGCGCTTAAACACAACTCTGAAATAAAATCCCAACCCCCAGACCCCCAACTTTCTTTTCTATTTTTCTATCGTAAGGGGAAAACAGTCAACAGGAGTTAGGGCTTTAAGAAAGTTCGACTGGGAACCATGCAACAAGGAAACAGAAGAGGAGGAAGATTAAAGTTAATCATTGGAGAAACACTTGCGTGGTCACCAGAGACGCAGGCCCCTAAAAGACAGATATAATTGGGAGAGCGTTCCCCTCCCCTCCCTCACCTTACACCAGCAAGATTCCAGCATGGTGACAGTGCATTAAAGAAGACTCTGAAGTGGGGCACGTAGGCCAGCTCTAAAGGCAAGAGTGGAGACAGAAACAAGGACACTAGGGTAATTTGAAGCCTCTGGTAACTACAGCTATAGCAAACAATAACCAGAACCCAAACCCTAATCAGAAAAGTATGTATCTTCACACTAAATGACTTTTTACTTAAATTTCTATTATGATATGCCATGCCCAGCTTTCCAAAAATTATAAAGCCTGTTAAAAAAAGCAGAAAAGAGCCCTAATAAAACAAAGCAATCATTAGAACAATACTAAAACATGATGCAAATGTTGGAATTATTATATAGGGAAGTTAAAATAACTACAGTTTATATGTAACTTATAGAAAAATATATAATGTAGGTTAATAGATATTCTTATATCCTGAGAATGGGCAAATAAATAGTACCATTTTGGAGAGACTTTCGGCACTGTGTAATAAAATTACAGTTATATGTAACTCTTCTCGTAAAAATACAAAACATTTTTCTCATAAAAGTTTTTGTTTAAGAAAACAGTAATTTCTCAAAAAGATCTACTTTAAATTTTTGAAAAGCATGAACTATTTTTATTATTATTCCTAAATAAATTGCTGTTTTATAAATTTTCAATACACTAAATTTAATTATAATCTACATACACAATCTTTGGGGTGCTCCATAATTTTTAAGAGTGTAGGTGGGTCTTGAGATCAAAAAGTTTGAGAAGTGATTTCCTCGATTAATCGTTTTATATATGTACAAGAAAACATGTATCAGAAACTATGTTTAGTACATGGCAACAGAGAAAAGCTGAAAGAAATCTCCCAAAATTTGATAAGGATGAACAACTTGTGGTATATTTTAAATAGGACACAATAACATTTCTTAAATGCTTAGAATAACTATATAGGTACCAATATGAATGAATCTTGATGTAAAATAAGTTTATTAAGTGTAAGAATGTGGGAATTTAAATATATGTGCACATACGTGTCCTCTTTCTCTCTCTCTCTCTTTCTCTCTCTCTCACACACACACACACACACCAACCATTCTCCATACTTTTCATGGATTTGTCCATACAATAACCAAGAATAAAAGCTGGTATGGAAAGGATATATATTAGTTGTATATTAATTATGCCTTTGGAATTTGGTGCAATTATGATAAAGGAATTCTCTCATGCTTTACACATTTTATTATGTTTTAAATTGGGGAAATAATATTGTCAAATATTTTCAAACATTGTTTAAATCTGATGTTTGATGCACTGCTGATTTATCATAGTATCCTCTGTTTGAAATATTAAAAAATGTAAAATATAAATTGGTATATTGAGGTGTGTATATGTATGGCTTAAAGTTCTAAATTAGAAATGGAATAATTTTTAACATATGGGAATTCCTAAATTGGTGCAAAATTGAGAACACATAACAACAAAAAAAATCATCTCAATAAACAATTTACATTGTGTAATGGCTGTAGAAGCAAAACCAATTGTCCTATTAAGGAAAAACTAAAAAATCTTGGCAAGTATTAATGTATGTTTGAAAACACTGGAAATTTTCCAAGGTAGTAAAAAATTGTACTTGTAAACTCCAAGAATGGACAGAACCCCTGAATGAGCTTGGCATCTTTTTACCTTCAAGGCATTTTCAGATTTTATGTGCAGTGATTAAGAGACAGAGATTTACACAAAGATTTGGATGGACAGGGAAAAATACTAGATTTTGTGTCTTATAAAAGAAGTTCCCTAGTAAGCATGTCAAGATTTGGATTGGAGCCCTAAAGGACTATATTCAAGAAGTTAGAGTAAACTAGACAGGATACAGCCTTCACAAAGCATAAATCACAACTTTGAAATATCTCAATTCCATATTGATTTTAGGGACTATGGGATTCCTTGTATCCTGCAAATAGTCACAAAAAATATAAATAAATTATGGGGAATAATGTCACACAGAGCCTCAAATAATCTCCACATTTTTACATAAAAAGTCAAGCAATCAAATAAAATTAGGCATATGCACACAACAATGTGAAAAACTCAGAAAGGCTATTATTATAAAAATATTTAAATTAAAAATAAGAAACAGTGAATCCAGATAACGGTGGTATCAAAACTTTCAAATACCTGTATTTTATATGTGTAAGAACAGAAAAGTACAAATTTTTAAATTTCTTTCCTAGAACTTAAAACTTTTAAGTAGTAATCCTAGAGCTAATAATGCAACGATTAAAATGTAAGGCTTAATGGCTAGATTTAACAGATGAACATAAATGATAACAGGCATAAATGGTAAGAAATTTGGTGAACTATGAATAGGATGTGAGAAAATATTCTATATGAACCTCCCAAAGCAAAAGCATAGAAAATATAAAGAAATAGGTATAATAAGAAGAGAGTAGAAAGAGGTTACAATTAAAAAGAGAAATTCCCAAAATGAATGAAAGACATCAAGCCACAGAATTTAAAAAGACTATATGAAGGACAAATGGAATCAATTTAAAAAGTAACTAAGGATGGGGGGAGTCTAGTAAACATAATGTACCTCATGTAATTGTAGATTAATGATACCAAAAAAAAAAAAGTAACTAAGCACAGAACAATTTCAGAACAGTTCAGAACACATTTTTAAAAAAAGAAAATTGAGTTATAAGCAGCTCTGTAATAGTGGAATAAAACAATTATTAGAAAGAAGCAAAACTGTAATTACTTGCAAACCTTAAGATTGTGTATACTGAAAATTCAACAAATCATTCTACACGCTATTGGAATTGATAAATCAATTTAGCAGTAGTGCTTTGTATAAGGTAAAAGCATAAAAGCTGAGTATCTATACATTTAGAAAAAAATGAATAGAAAATGAAATCTAAAATACTTATTTTCAATAGAATTTATACCCTTAAATATTTGTGGGTAGGTAAATAAACTAAGGCCATTAGTTCCAGTGTCTTTGCCGTTAATCAGTATATTATGCTGTCTTTCTTGAGAGATGAAAAGTTTTTTATGTAATACATGTAATATGATATGTGTGTATATAATAAAATAACATATAGAAATAGTTATAGCTTTAGATAGAAATGTATATACTATACATGAAAGTATGTATGTGTATATAATCATAACGTGTACAATTCAGTTTTTTAGATCATCAATAATAATATTTAATGCTTTATAACATTTGCAAGACAGATAGTCTCTTGTCAAATTTAAATAGTCTCTACAAATGACAATTTGAGAATATATGTTCATAATGGTAATGAAATTACAAGTCTTTGGTCTTAGAAATTTTATTTCAAACAATAAAGATCTGAATAAAGATGGATATGTAAACATATTCACCAAAACTATTTATAATGAAAAATGGAGAAAATAAACTCAATCACCAATTATAGTGTATTTATTAAGTAAATTAAGGTATAATTCTATGCTGAGATAATGTGAGATCTGATAAATTATGCTTTAAATATATATATGTTTATTGATATGGAAAGATATTCATAAAACATTCTTAATTTTGAACAAATTAAAAAACATATGCTTTATAATACAAATTTTATTTAAAATATATGCATGTTTATTTTTTCACACAAATCCCTCCTGTTCACCCTCCACAGCCTGCCTCAGTCACCTCCACCTTTCTGTCCATATAGCTGCCCTGCCACCTGAGCCA
This sequence comes from Manis javanica, assembly GCF_040802235.1. Classification (NCBI taxonomy): domain Eukaryota; kingdom Metazoa; phylum Chordata; class Mammalia; order Pholidota; family Manidae; genus Manis; species Manis javanica. The sequence goes on from NC_133159.1 coordinate 60,632,973, forward strand.
GCAGACTTAGAGACCCTCAGACCTAGGGCTTCTCGGATTGGGTTCTTAATGAGTTTAACTCTCAGACCAGCATTTTTAGTTTCATGGAAATTTCCCCAGCAAGATGGTGTTATACTCACAAGTATGGCTTGTTCCCTCCATATATGCCTCACTTTAAATATTATTACCATGTTGTCTGAGCAATTCATTGAAAAGCAGTAAATATTATTATATTTTGACATGGATTGTAAGAGGTCCATAAAGAATTTCTGAGACAGCATCCTGGCAGTGCATGTTCTACTTCCATTTTTATCAGTGGAAACTGTAGAATAAACTCCCATAAGAGGGAAGAAAGTATGGATAACAATGATGTGATATCTAAGGTATGTAATAAAACAGACTTGTATAATGAGGAGGTTACTATATAATGTACTCAGCAAAAATAAGATGCTCTGACTAGTCGAACTGACTTATAAACTCAACTTATAAAATAAAAATTACTTTTTCCCTGAACATAGTTAGTCTCTGGCCACTAACTAAATGAGTCACTAAAAGCTGTCTTTTGCCATAATGTTTGATTCAGTGATTATATGATGTGTCAAAATGAGTGTTGAGACTGTAAAAAAGAAAACTACTGAACATAGGAAATAAGATAAAAATACCACTTCATGTTTCTTGAACACATCTTTTCAGTTTAGTACAAGAGAGTAAATGGATACTAGGCATCCTTTTTAGTTCAACCAAAAAACACACAAAAATAGTGAAATCCAGATAAAAGGATCACAGATGTTTATGTTTAAGGATTAAGAAGTTATAACCAAATTTTCCATTAATTTTCCTTTGAGTCTTTTTCATATAGCATTAACTTTGTAATTATTCTAAACCTGAGGAGCATACTTAGGTACACTATTGTAATTACATAGGCTGCCTTATCTTCTTTTGTTATTATGTATTATTTTCAGAAAATGCAAAAAGAAGAAAAAGTGGGATCCTATATCATCAAGCAGTGAGTAATATTGGCTTTGAAAGTTGCATGAAGAAGGAAAAAAAACACAGAAAAGAAAAAGACACTATTTCCCAAGTGCTTGGCATTTTTTTAAATGGAAAACATTAGCCTCAATAGAAAACTTCATCGATTTAAATTTATTGGAACACACAAAAAGAGTACCTGTAATAAAAGAGAAAAGAAATCTTTTCCATCAAATTAAAGAAGACTGAATTTAACTCTTTAAATTGATTGTATACTTTAGTGATTTTTATTCCAGTAAAAGCATTGATTGCTAGACAATTTGAAAACTGTTTCAATATTTCATAGGCTATTTCTACTGCTAGCTTTTTGTTTAATGGAGATTAAGTGGAAATGGGGAAAAAATTTCAATTGCCATTTCTAAAACAAAAAAAGTCTCAAGCTTTACAGATTTGATTACAGATGTACCTGCGTAGTGATTAAATTGGTCTGCAGGCAGGCCAACATTGGATCGGACTTGCTGCTCCTAAAATATTTTTAATCAAAGACCAATTTCTTAACCCCAGTTTCCTCACTGACAGTCTGACAGTAGAGATAAATATTAAGTCATATGTCCATGGATTTTGCTTGTTCTTTTTAGTTTGTTTTTTATTGAACACTTTATAGATGAGAATGCATATAATGAGTTTAGCATGGTGTGTGGTAGTTAGTGAGCATATAATAAATGTGTAATACTGTTTATAAGTGCTTATTTAGACAATGTAGGTTTGGTGGTATATGAGTTTCCTAGGGCTGCCATTATGAAGCACCACAAGCTGAGTGGCTGAAAACAACAGAAACTTATTGTCTCACAGTTCTGGACACTAGATATTCAAAACCAAAGTGTTGCCCGTGCAATAAGCCCTTTAAAATCTGTCCGAGAGAATGCTTGCTTGCCGCTTCCTAGGTCTGGCAGTTTGCCAGAAGTCCTTTGCATGCCTTGGCTTGTGGCCATAGGACTTCAGCTTCTGCCTCCATCTTCACATGGTATTCTCCTCATATGTGTCTGTGGCTCTGTAGCTTTTTATCTTTTCTTGTAAGAACACCAGTCATATTAGATTAAGGGCTTATCCAACTCTAGTGCAACCTAATCTTAACTAATTGCAACTGCAATGACCCTATTTCCAAATAGGTCAAATTGTGAGGCATGGTGTTTAGGACACCAACCTATCTCTTTTTGAGGACACAATTCCACCCATATCATGGGGCATTATGGGTCACATCAGTTAAAAAAGATTATGAGGGTAAATAACAGAATATTTAGGATCAACTTACAATAATAAATGAAAGATTTGGTGGAACTCTGACAAAGGAATACTAAATTGCATGCTTATGGAGATCTGATTAGTAACCTGAGACAAAGAACTGGGTTTTCTAAATTATTGGCAAGTGCTTTCTGACCAATCTACCATGGCTCCCATCAGCATTTATAAGTGTAATAGGTAGAAACTTCATCTCACTACAGGGTTAGTTAACACCTATGATTTTCTGTCATTTAATTTACTTATTGTGTTTCTCAGGCTGATGCACTTTTAGTTGAAATATTAAATTAAAACAGGCTTTTGAACTTAAAGGCCTTTACAAATTATTCAGTGTACTTTAGAACAGACCTCTAAAGTTAAAAATTATGAGACTTCATTTCCCTGCCTAATAAAATGAGATGAAATGAACAGAATAATATGTGACCATTTCATAAGCATGAGAGTTCAATAAGGTTATTCATAAGAAAAGTCAGGTAAGTGTTTAAGTGTTTAAATAATGACTATATTGGCCATTTGTATATAACATTACACATGTTATGCTTATACAACTTATGTTTATATAATATGCATTTTATACTATGTTTTTGTTTATAAATACTCATATATATTTCAATCCCTTTTTTATATAACGACTTTATCAAGATATGATTCACATATTATAAAACTCTCTCATTTAAAGTGTACAATTCAGTGTTTTTTAGTATATTCACAGAGTTGTGCAGCCATCACCATGATCAAAAACATTTAAATTACCCACAAAGAAACTCTGTATCCCGAATCATTCACCACCATTTTCCCACAACCTCCCCAGCCCTAGACAGTCACTAATCTACTTTCTGTCACTATAGATTTGCCCATTCTAGACATTTCAGATCAACAGTACTTTATGTCTTGCTTCTTTTACTTACACTGTTTTCCCGGTTTCTCTGTGCTGTAGCTTGTATCAGTACATCGTTCCTTTTATGGATGAACAGTATTCATTGCATAGACACACTACATTTCAAAATCCATTGTAAGTTGATGGACACTGGTCCTTTTCTACTTTTTGGCTCTTATGAAAAGTGCTACTATGAACAAGTTTTGTATACATATATTTTTACCTTAGGTATATTTCTTGAAGTAGAATTGCTGGTAACTCTGTATTTAACTTTCTGAGGAAATTCCAGATTCTTTTTCAAGCAACTGTGCCATTTTACATTTCCACTAGCCATATATGAGAGTTGGGCTCTCTCCATATCCTTGGCAAACCTTGTTATTATCTGTCTTTTGATTATAGACAATCTAGTATGTGTGAAATGGTATCTAATTGTGGTTTTGATTTGTATTTCCCTGATGGCTAACGATATTGAGAATCATTTCATATGCTTATTTGCCATTTGTGTATTTTATTTGGAAAATGTCTATTCAGATTATTAGATCATTTTTTGAAATATAATTGGCCTCCAAAATCCTATTAGTTTCAGATGTAAACAGTAGTGACTCGACACCCCCAATGCTTTACAAAATGATCCCTATGATAAGCACAGCCAGTGTCCATCACCATACAAAGTCACTACAATAGTTTTAACTATATTCCCCGTGCTGTGCACTACATCCATGATTTATTCACTTTATAACTGGGAGCTTGAGCCCCTATAAGCCCCTTCACTCATTTTGCCTGCCCACCAGTCCCTCCCCTTTCTGGCAACCAATATTTTTTTTCCTGTTTATTTGAATCTGTTTTTGTTTTGTTTGTTCATTTGTCTTATTTTTTAGATTCCATGTATAAGTGAAAACATATCATACTTGTCTTTTTGTCTGACTTAATTCACCCCTCACAGTACCCTCCAGGTCCATCCACGCTGTTGCAAATGGCAAAATTTTTTTCTTTATTATGGCTGAGTAATATAATATGTATGTATGTACCATATCTTCTTTATCCATTCATCTATTAAAGGACACTTAGGTTACTTCCATATCTTGGTGATTGTAAATAATCTGCTATGAACATAGGGCTCCATATATCTTTTTGAATTAGTGTTTTTGTTTTCTTTGGATGAATGTCCAAAAGTTGTACTGCTGGATCATATGTCATTCTATTTTTAATTTTTTGAGGAACTTTCACACTGTTTTTCAATCTGGCTGCACTAATTTACATTCCCACCAATGGTGTATGAAAGTTCTATTTTCTCTACATCCTTGCCAATGCTTGCTTTTTTTTGTGTTTTTGTTAATAGCCAATCTTACTGGTGTGAAGTAAATCTCATTATGGTTTTGATTTGCATTTACTTGATGATTAGTGATGTTGAATATCTTTCATGTACCTGTTGACCATTTGTATGTTTTCTTTGGAAAAATGTCTATTCAAGTCCTCTGCCCATTTTTTAATTGAGTATTTTTTTATATTAAGTTGTGGAAGTTCTTTATATATTTTACTTATTAACCTGTTATTGGATATATGGTTTGCAAATACCTTCTCCCCTTCATTAGGCTACCTTTTTTGTTTTGTTGATGGTTTAGATGGTTCCTCTGCTGTGTGGAAGCTTTTTAGTTTTATGTAGTCCCATTGATTTTTGTTGCTGTCCGTGTTCTTCTGTTCTTGTGCTAAGACTAATGTCAAAGAGCTTATACCTATGTTTTCTTCCAGGAGTTTTATGGTGTCAGGTCTTAAGTCTTTCATCCACTTTGAATTAATTTTTGTACATGATGGAAGAGAGTGGTTCATTTTCATTCTTTTACTTGTAGCTGCCCAGTTTTCCCAACACCATTATTGAAAGAGTATCTTTCTCTATTGTATATTTGTGCCTCCTTTGCCATATATTAATTGATAATATTTGTGTGGGTTTATTTGGGGGCTTCCTATTTAATTCCATTGATCTATGGTCTGTTTTCATGTCAGTACCATAGTGCTTTGATTATTATTACCATACTCTTTGGTTATTACAGCTTTGTAATATGGTATGAAGTCAGGAAGTGGGATAACTCCAGCTTTGTTCCTCTTTTACAAGATTGCTTTGTCTTTTCAAGGTGTTTTGTGGTTCTGTACAAATATTAGGATTCTTCTAGTTTTGTGAAAAATTCCATTCATATTTTGGTGGAAATTTCATTGAATCTATAGGTTGAGTAGTATGGACATTTTAACAATGTCAATTCTTCCAATGCATGAACATTTATTTGTGTTATCTTCAATTTATTTCATCAATGTCTTACAGTTTTCAGAGTACATGTCTTTCACCTCTTTGTTTAGATTGTTTATAGGGAGCCTTTTTATATGAGGTGAGATGAATATTCATAAAGTGGAGTTAGGTTTTAAAAGGAACAGGTGGAGTTTTTTGGAGTTCAGGCTTGTTCCACCCTCACATTGGGTGGAGGTGTTGTGGGTCAAGATTTTTCTCCTTCATTCTTATTTCCCCCAAAGTAAAGAATTGAAAGGCAGAAACAATAGCAAAGCAGAGTGAAAGTTTTATTTAAATACACTCCAAGGGAGTAGTGGGCCAGAGTCAAGGTAGACAAAGGCCCCAGTCTTTCAGGGGAGGGTCTACTTGTCATGTTTTAGCCTAGAAATGCCTCTTTAATTGACAGGGTGAGGTCATTTGATTGACAATTACAGTTATACAGCCATTCCTCTTGGTGCATATGTCTTTTCCCAAAATGTTATTCAGAAAAGCCCAGGGCAGGGAGTGGAAGCAAAATCACAATTTTATTTTAATAAGATTATGATGATGTATGGTTTGGGTGGTTCTTAGTTTTGTTCAGTTGTTCCTATACTGTGATCTGGTTGGAACTGGTTTGGCTTGGGTACATAGGCAAGGAAGTTGTCTCCCTGCAAAGCCTTTGTTGTCTTCAAATGGGGCCCCCTAACTGGGAAATTTTTCCTTGAGCCTTATTTTCCTTTTCCCTGGCTTCCCATGTCTATCTTTTTACCTAACAGAAGGACTTTTTGGCTATACTGTCATGGATCAGGGAGGCGTGATTTTTACTATGTTAGTAAGCATATAATGTGTTTTGGGGTAATGTTTCAGTCCATTTCTTCTCCATGTTGGAACCAGACAATTGTGTCAGGTCTGTTATCTATATTTACACTCTCCTCATCCTCTAAGAACAGTTCATATATAATGTGTAGAATGTAAGCAAGCATTTAGCCAAATGTAAACACCATTCAAAATCCATCTCCCCATCCCTGCTCATGTCTGGCTATTTATATATTATAACACTGTCTTTGTTCTGTAAACAAGGCTCCTTTAGTTCTTTGCAAATATTTTTAAAATCTACTTAGATGTATTTGTTAAATCCAATATCTGGACCTTCTCACAGGCATTTTCTCTTGCCTATACTATTGTTCCCACTGCAATGGGACACTTTCTTTTTCTCTGTACCTCTCATAATTAATAGTAGAAGATTGACATTTTAGATAATATATTTTATCAATTTTGGATACTAATCCCTTCTCCCTGGAGTTTGCTGCAGTTGTTTTATCTTATTTATTTGTTTAATCAGTGGCTAGAATATTTTACTGAAGCCAACTTCTTCCATAATATGAAGGCTATAGTTTTGTTCCTCACAGTGTACAGTCTTGTGCTTATGCACAATCATTCTGAGATGATAAGTGAAAGGAAAGGAGCGACACACAGCAGCAATTCACCGGAGAATTCCGCTTTATTAGGGAAAGGTGCTGGGTTATATAGGAAGGGGCATGGGGTGATTGTGGTCTTACTTCTGTGAGACTGGTGGCTATTGGCTAGGTGCTGGGATTGGGAGGGGGGCGAGAGGTGATTGGGCTTCAGGTGGCACCGGCGGGAACCGAGGACCCCCCCCCCTGAAGAGAAGCCGGAAGTTCGTCATCTTACTGGTGGGGGCCCTTCATTCGCCCCTCTCTCCTCTATGGGGTTGTGGACGTTGCTTTCTCTCTGACTGCTTCCTGCTGAACGGGGGTGGAGAAGGGAGTGAGGGCTTGAGAATTGGGAGGAAAGGGTTGATAGGACTCCCCACAGTAAGGATGAGTAGACGTGGACTTCTTCAGGTTGGAAATCAATGAAGGTTCCCTGTAACTATAGGTCGAGGACCTGTTGATTCCAATGATGCCAAGAGGATATGGGTGTCAGGAGCCAGGTGTCTGCGGCCATTGTTTCCAGGAATAGTTTCTATCGGAGAGAGGGGTCCATCCCAGCATGTGGTGAGGAGGTTACATGAGGGTGAGGGATCTTCTGTGGCCAGAAGCTGGTAGTTCCTGAGTAAAAGCTGGTTGAAAGCTTGATTAGAGATTTTTCCGACTTTGGATTTGATGAACTTTATTATACAGGGTAAGAAGAGACAGGCGAGAAGAATGATTATTATGGGGCCTGCAATGGGCCAGACCCAGGTAAGGAGGGGGTTTGTTAGTATTGAAGAGAGTGGGTTGGAATTGGAAGCAAGGTGGAGGCTGGAGGCAAGGTCGGTGAGTTTGGTAATGTCAGTTTCCACAATGCTGGATTCGTTGATGTAATAGCAGCACTCCTCTTGAAGGAAGATGCAGGTGCCGCCCTTCTCGGCTGTAAGCAGATCTAAGGCCCGCCGGTTTTGAAGGGTGACTTTAGCTAGCGAAGTGACCTGTCTTTGGAGAGAGGCTAGGGAATAGGCAGTGGATGTCAGGGCTCCCTCAAATTTTGCGTTGAGATCTTTAATTGCCCATAGAGAGTGACGCAAGGCCTCTCCCGAAAACCCTGCCTCAATGGCTGAGGTGGTCAAAGAGATACTGACCATGATGGGAAGGAAAGCAGCCCTTTTTGTGCATGAGGGCAAGGGAGGTTGGAGCTCAAGGAATTCTGCCAGGCTGTAAAGTGTAAACTGTGGGATTAGGGTGACGAGAATGCAGGGTGTATTGGAGTTGGGAGGCAGTGAGTTGAAAAGACTGCCATTACACCAAAAGAAGTGTCCCGGTTGTGTAAAAGTCTTAGAGCCGGAGGTAGGGGTGTAGATAGAGGGGCAGTGAAGTGCACTGGAGGGGGGTGGAGTTGGGCCTACACAGTGGTGGATGGTGGGATTATCTGCATATTCTGGTTCCCATAGGGGTATGTCTGCCAGGGGGCAGAGGGGTTGTCTTTCTGCATGGAAGGAGTAGTTGGAAATATTAAGGGGCACGGCGGCCAGCAGTGGGCGCTGTAGTGATGCGCACAAGAAACAATTGGCGGTGTTAAGGGTGTGGTTGAGAAAGATGGTGGTGTCCTGAATAAGCTGTAACCAAGAGTAGGAGGAATAAGAAGATGAAGAGGCGCCGTCAAGAGTTTGGATAATGACTTTTTCGGAATGTCCAATATCTGATGCAACTTGAGAGATCTGGGAATGAGAGGGAACTTACTCTCGAGAGATATGAAGGGTACCGTGGGGGGTTGAGGACCCCCCGTAGTAAACTGAGGCTGTGACTCTGGCAGCCCATCGAGAGTTCCAGGGATCTGGGATTGATAAGGAGAATGAGCCGTTGGGATATTTCATGAAACGGTTGGAGGAGTAATACTGTGGGTACTGGGAGTTACTCATGTAGTGAATGATGCAAGACCAGTAGGGACATCTCCCGTAGGGTGTCTGGCCATTGCCTGCAATAGGCTTGTTTTTGGTCATAGAGGAAGCAGAGGTAGGGAGAATAAGGGTAGCTGCTAGTGAACACTTTGGTGGAGGGAGGAAAGTGGAGGTATAAAGGCTCAGAGCAGCCTTTCAGAGGGCAGTCTGATGTGGCAATGAGGGCAGTAACTTTTATTTGATGCTGTGTGTAAGTCTGTCTGACTTTGAATTGCCATACAAAGGAGGCTGAGGTGGCAGGGAAGACAATAGGAATGAGGAAAAAAAGCGAGAGAGCAGAAAAGGAGGAAAAATTCATGATTCGGGTATGGATGGCAAAGGGGGTGAACGGAATTTTGGAGGAAAGAGGACAGTAAGATCAGGAGTCTGGAGGGAGGGAGAGTCTGTAAACTTTTTTAGGTTAAGAGATCTTTTAGGTGATGTGGGGACAGAATGGTAAGGGGCACCCTGAATGTCAGTTTATGAGCTTCTTTCTGCAAGAGCAGTCTAGCAGCTAATGCCCATAGGCAGGGGGCCCATCCCCAAACTGTGGGGTCTAATTGCTTGGAGAGATAAGCTACTGGGGCAAAGGATGGGCCATAATATTGTCCTAGGACTCCTAGAGTTTGACTGGACCTCTCATGAATGTATAATGAGAAGGGTTTCGACAAATCAGGGAGATGGAGAGCTGGGGCTTCTACAAGGGCTCGACAGAATTTAATGAAGGAGTGTCAGGGTGAGGATAATGGTTCTTCAGGGGGGCCCTTGCTGAGGTCGTATAGGGGTCTTGCTAACAGGGAGAGGTTAGGGATCCACGCTCTAAAATACTCAACCAGGCTTAGAAAGGAAAGGGTTTCTGTCTTGGTTTTGGGAATGGGCAGGTCAGAGAGGAGCCATTTTCTGTCTAAGGTAATGGACTTTCTTTGTTGAGATAGGAGGAATCTGAGGTAAGTGACAGAAGGAGAAGAGATTTGAGCTTTGACGGGGAATACTCGGTAACCTCTGGAAGCTAAAAGGTTAAGTAGAGAGGCAGTATCAAGATGAGACTGTTCTCACCAGGGACTGCAGAGTAGAAGATCGTCCACATATTGTAATAAGATGGACTCAGAATGATCATGATTAAACTGTTTGAGGTCCTGAACTAGGACCTGTCTAAAAATATGGGGACTATCTCGGAAGCCTTGTGGCAAAACTGTCCAAGTTAGTTGTTCAGAATGTTTTGTGTATGGGTCCGTCCAGGTGAAGATGAAAAATTCTTGGGAGGAGGGGTCTAGAGGGATAGAAAAATGCGTCCTTGAGATCTAGGACTGAGAAGTGGGATGCCGAGGCAGGGATCTGCGATTAAAGGGTGTATGGATTTGGAACTAAGGGATGGATAGGGACAACAGCCATGTTGAAGAGGCGAAGGTCTTGAACGAGGCGGAAAGATCCATTGGTTTTTTTAACAGCTAATATGGGGGTATTAAACGGAGTGAGTGGGTCTGAGGTAATTTTTGTTTAAGAGATCTTGAATGATGGGTTGGAGGCTTATGAGGGCTGAAGTGGTTAGGGGATATTGGGCCTGACAGATACACTGAGAAGGGTCACATAATTTGATAGAGGCAGGAGGACATAGAGCTATGGAGGGCCTTGTAATGTCCCAAACTTTGGGATTTACAGGGTGTATGAGGGCGGAACCGGAGCTTTCATTGGGTAGAGGGGGATCGTCGGCTATGAGGGCCATCAGAAAGGGAGTACTGGGGGCTGTGGGAGTGGATATAGTTATGGAAACGTGGAGGAGGGAAAGGATGTCCCATCTTAGTAAAGGGATGGGACACTGGGGCATAACCAGGAAGGAGTGGGAGAAAGGTATGGGATTGTCTTGGATTGTGAATAAAAGGGGAGGGTTTTAATGGGAAAATCTGTTTACTTCCTACCCCGACTACAGGAGTAATGGCAGGCGTGGTAGGGCCCCGGTATTCTAGCAAGACTGAGAAGGTGGCTCCTGTATCTAGGAGGAAGGAGATGGGGTGACCGTCTACTATTAAAGTAACACTGGGCTCCTGTTTGGTGATGGAAATGGTCGGGCGAGAAGCCCCCAGGCCCCATCAATCTTCTTCTGCTAGCCCCACTATGGAGGACCTAGGATAGGGGTTGTTCGTCCAGCCTCCCCTTCGGGTGGCTGGGCAATCAGACCCCCAGTGGCCCTTTTTGTGGCATCTGGGGCATGGGGTGGTAGGAGATCTGGGGGAGGGGCATGCCCTTGATGAATGTCGTTCTTGTCCGCACTTGAAACAAGCTCCTGAGGGGCGCTTGTTTGTAGAAAGGCGCCCAGGTTGTGGTTTTATCAGCTGGGCCAACATTTGGAAATTGGCCTGATCAGCCTTTTGTTTACGGCGTTCTCTCTCCTCCTCCCGGTTATGGAAGACTTTAAAGGCCACTGTTAGGATCTCAGTCTGTGGGGCAGCGGGGCCCTGTTCTAACTTTTTGAGTTTAGCTTTAATGTCGGGGTAACTTTGAGCTAGGAAGTATGTCATAAGGTCATGTCTTCTGTCAGGCATTTCTGGATCTAGGCTGGTATACTGTAATAGGGCTTGAGTGAGTCTGTCTAAGCTGCATCCCAGAGGGGGGGGGGGCGATAATTTTGGGAGGCCTTTGGGACCAAGTCTGACGGGGACTGAAGGGTTCTGGCTCAGTCTGTGGGGGAGTGATGCGGTCCAGCCGCACCTACTCGAGCAGGTTCTGAGGTGCGGAAGGGGGGGCGAAGAAAATAAAGAAAGAAAGAAAGAACTGGGAGGGCTGACGCTCTCACGCGTCGCCAGCCAGTAGCTCAGCTGCTTACCTCTGCCACTCCAGTTGGGCTTAAACTCACAACTCTGAGGTTAAGAGTCCCATGCTCTGCTAACTGAGCTACAGCAGGGCTCCTGTTAGTTACTTATGGAATGCATAAACAGAATGTTCTTTGTTTTCCATTCTTGCTACATCGGCGAGTAGGGGAAGGGCATAGCTAGAAGCAGGGGTGGTGTTTCTACACATCTTCAAGATCTCCCTATTTTCAGAGTGAGGAGTCTTGGCTCGTCTTCGAGGACAAGATATGTTTTTGTGGACAGATAACTTCCAAGGACTGCACCGGTTGTTCTCAAGCTTGTGCTTTCTCATGCTGCGTTTGGGGAAGGTGCTTTTTTATTCTGCTTACAAATATGTGAGAAGACAAAGGTGGTCTCTAACAGGGGAGAAACAGGTGATGAGGGCAAAGATGGATGAGGCCCCTGGGACTTAGTTAAAGGGGGGCGGAAAGGCTCAGGCTTAATCCACAGGGGACGAAGGTGGAGGAGGTGAGATGGGGGAGGAGATGGTGGGGGAGGAAGGGAGAAAGGCTGTTGTAGGAGAAGAAGGGGAAGGGAGTGAACGGGAGGCTTCTGCGGGGGTGGCAGCTTGCAGGCTAGGAGAACTTGGGGGTGGGGCGGGGGGAGGAGGAGGGGGAAAGCTTCAATATAGGGAATTTCCTTCCATTTTTTCAGGTGCTGGCAGTAGTTAGAGAGATCGCGAGTGATGTTAGGATCAAGAGTTTCCCCTGTGGGCCATTGGTTGTTATTGTCTAGGGGGTATGTCGGCCAATCTTGGGAGCAGTATTTACGGAGAAGTTTTGGTTTTATATCAGGTGTCAGGGATAGGGTAGCCAGATGCTTAAGCAGGCATTCAAGAGGTGAACTTTCAGGGAGTGATGAGGAGGCTCCCATGGTTAAAGGACAGAGAAGGAGACAAACAGGGGAAGACAAATGGAAATCCTTGGACCGGAGGCAGATGGCAAGGAGACAAAGGGCATCCCCGATGATCCTTGGTGGTCTGTGGAAACTCGTATATGAGTCGTAATTTCTTAGTAAGTGTGGGTTGTCACCCAGACTTCCCTAAGAAGGCAGAGTGCCGGGAGTCACAAGGTACCTAGCGCTAGGAATTTTCGGCAGACAGAACGGATTTCGGCAGACAGAACGGAAGGACGAAGGGGGATAAGGGAGCATTCTCATCCACAAAGGAGTCACCTCATGTATGGCTGTTGAAGGAGGGGCCTGAGGGTCTGCAGCAGCCGTGAAGGCCAGAGGCGGCGATTTATGGCTGTTGGAGGGGGTCCTGAGGGTCTGCTGCAGCTGTGAAGGCCGGAGGCAGGGAGAGTTCCCTCTTCATCCCTGAGCGTCAGAGCCTTGCCGGACGATCATGGTCAATGGCACTGTGATAGCTTGAGGAAGAGTGGCCCACTCCGGGGGAAAACTTACCTAAAGGCCAGGGAGGAGTGGTGAGTGTGATGAGCCAGCGCCGGAAAAAGAGGATGAGGGCAAGCTGCTGCTGGTGTTGGGGGGAAGACGGGGCCCAGTTGGGGTGTCCCGTCTCCCGGGTTTCGGCACCAATGAAAGGAAAGGAGCGACACACAGCAGCAATTCACCGGAGAATTCCGCTTTATTAGGGAAAGGTGCTGGGTTATATAGGAAGGGGCATGGGGTGATTGTGGTGTTACTTCTACAAGACTGGTGGCTATTGACTAGGTGCTGGGATTGGGAGGGGGGCGAGAGGTGATTGGGCTTCAGGTGGCGCCAGCAGGAACTAAGGACCCCCCGAAGAGAAGCCGGAAGTTCGCCATCTTACTGGTGGGGGCCCTTCAATAATGATTTTAGCAATATTCTCCTTGGCTAACTCTTTTCTTCCCCGATCTCTCATGTAGCTGTCTGCCTCTGTTGGTATATGTATCTCTTAGGCTCCACTAATATTTAGATAATTGCTCTATTGTTTTTTACAATGCGCTGAAGCATAAATTCTTCTATAATCTGATCTAGTTGAATTTGTACTCACTCTTTACATAGGTAGTTTTGAGGCCTATCTGTAAGATGTATTTTGATTTTAGTAGGCTTCTTCTTAGCAGTGTGTCTCCCTGGTCCTCTCTGGTAAACTAGCTGGATTACTACTTAGTTTGTTGCTCTCATGGAGTTTTCCACCCTTTTCTTAATTGATTACCACCAAAATTTCCACTGTTCTCAAAAATGACGTTAGGCTTATTCCCACCCTCTGCTCCAAACAAAGCCAGTTCTTTTGGCTTTCTTTCAATATGTCCTAATAACTTGCTTTTCTTCTTGGGAAATCTCTCTGAACTGGGACTGGGGCAGACAATGGCATTTGTTTTTTGGGATGATGTAACTGATTTATAAATGGTGTGCTGGACAAGGTGGTAGTTTGTCTTCTTGTTTGCCTCTCCCAGGATGGATCCTCCAATCAATGAGTGAGTTTAAAGTAAGGAATATCAGGGCTCCAGTTTTCTCAGCTTCCCGAGGACAGGAATAGAGCCTCTGCCATATATTTAGGGATTAAGAAGGAAGGAGGATTTTGACTTACTGTCTGTGCCTGAAATTTAACTGCTTTGAAACACATAGCTGAGTGAGATGAGATATGCTGGTGGCCTGCCTCTTCCAGGGTTGATTCTTAACTTTTTACTGGAAGCTGGGGAAGAAGGAAGCCCCATCTTCCTGGCCACACACCTGGCTGTAGTGGAACTTGTGCCACATTAAGGTGGGATTGAGGGAGGGACCTTTTGTGGCTCAAATGCCACAGATTCACTGTTTTGCCAATATGGAGGAGATTTTATTGAATAAATGCTCCTTCATTTATTGAATGGACTTAGGATAATTTCCAGAGATTTTAAATGGCTATCTTCTGAAGAATCTTTATCAATATGGCTGTTTCACTAAGCAACAGGTCCATGAAACTTTTTATGCCAGAGGTGGAATCTTCTTAAACCCATTTTCTCAATATCCATACTAAATATGGAATTTTATACAACACATTTTAAAATTAAAGTTTTTTTTTCAAAAGAAACTTACCAAATTGAATCATATCTAAAACTGAAATATAGAATTGTCAAAAGTTCTCTTTCAGGAATTATTTTTTTTAAATAATGAAATCCTTTGAAGAAGAATGGAGTTGCCAAAAGCAGGCCAATAATTTCATTGAGAACTACTAGAAAATCTACATAAATATTAAAAGTTGTCTGTTTAAAGACATCAGCTAACTGCTGAAGCAACAAAGACTAGTGTTAGCTAAATTTTAAGAGATAGAAAAAAAAAGAAAGGTGAGCTTATCAGGTTCTCTTTCTTTGCTCCTTTTCAGATTCCATAAATACAAAAACAGACTGAGGTTGGGCACCTTGTCCATGCAGAAAACTGGTGATGGGGATCTTAGAATTGATCCAAATATCTAAGGGTATTATGGCCAGAGAGACAAAAATTAGAGACTTTATAGGACAAACTAAGGAAACAGAAAACTGAGTCTGACATGTAATTGCATTCTTCTACAAAAACTGACTGTTGACAAGTTGCAAAGATCCCATAATGGAAAAAAAATTTTTCAACAAATTACCCTGAATCAATGAGATATGTAAACATATCTATCTATGTAAACTTGGATACATGTATCACACCACATAAATCTATTATGCAAGATGTCTCCTGTACATACAAATAAAACCCAAAACTATAAATTTTTTAAAAGAAAATATATGTGAGCTTTGGTTAAGCAAAAATATATAGAATGCTTAAAGCATGATCTATAAAAGTACAAAAGATAAGTTATACTTCCTCAAAATGAAAACTGCTCTTTCAAAGACACCATTAAGAGAATGAAAATATGGAAAACCACTAACTGGGAACAAATATTTTCAAAATACATATCTTGTAAAGAACTAATATTCAAAGTAAAAAACAACTCTCAAAACGCAATAAAAAGAAAACTAAGTAAATATAAGCAAAATATTTAAATGAATACTTCACCATAAAGACATATATGGATGGTAAATAAGCTATAAAAAGATTCTCAATATTGTTATTCATTATGAAAATATGCATTAATGCCAAAATGAGATACTACTATACACGTACTAGAGTAGCTAAAGTTAAAAAGACTGATAGTATCAAGTGCTAATGAGGATGTGAGTGAGTTATAATTCTCATTTACTGCATGTGGAATATAAAATGGTAAATCGACTTTAAAACATCTATTTCTTATGCCGATATAAAAATGATAATAAAGGGAAAATAGCACAGACTACATTAAGATGATTTCTATTAACTTAAAGATATATTATGAAAAAAAAGCAAAGCCATATAATAGTACAAGATATTTCTGATACATATGTCTAATAAAGGAATTGCATTGAAAAAATATGAAGAACTAGATTGGTTAGTACAAGGACAGATAAAAAGAAAAATGTGCAAGTGATTTAAATTTTAATTTTATAACAAGGTTATTGAAAAAGACCAAAAGACATTTTGAAAATATGCACTACTTCATTAGCCATCATGGAAATTCACAGCATATTTTTTATATATATCCACACAATGGCAAAAATGAAAAAATAAAAAGACCGTTAATACAGTGTTTTGGTGAGAATGTTGAGAAACTATAGCTCCCATAAAATATTGGTTGGAATGTAAATTTTGTATAACCTTTGGAAAACAACTGTTTTATTAAAGCTGGATAACTCCTCAGTATAAACTTGATCAGAAATGCCATACACACGTTCACTGAAAGATAAAAATGTGGTCAAAACCATATAAAACTAGAAGCAACTCAAATGCTTAAGAGCAGTAGAATGGATAAATATATTTTAAATGTTCATACAATGGAAATAATAAGAATGAATGTACAAAAATTGAAATGAATAAATCATTGTTATATACAGTATCATGAAAGAATCTCATCAAAATGTTAATAAATGAAAGAAGCCAGACACAAAAGAGTATACATCACATACTTCATTAATATAAAGTGAAAAAATAGGAGGGCCTAATCTATAATATAAGGAATATGATAGAATTCTAAAATGGCCTGCAAGGTTCCCTCCCACTGGTATACATTGTACTGGGTAATCCTATCCTTTGATTGTGGGTAGGACTTGTGAATATGCCTTGATTTCTCTCTTGTGATCAGGTTACATCAAATGGTAATGTTAAAGGCATTTTACAGATGTAATTAAGGTCCCTAAAAAGTTGAATTTGAATTAATCAAAATGAAATTACACTGGTGAGCTTGACCTAATCCAGAGAGACCACTAAGAGAGTCTGGGCCCTTGCTGTGGATTTGGCCTTAAAAAAAGCAAGCAACCATTATGTGAACTGCCTATGGAGTGATCATTGTACAAGGATCAAGA
Source organism: Manis javanica (assembly GCF_040802235.1). NCBI lineage: Eukaryota > Metazoa > Chordata > Mammalia > Pholidota > Manidae > Manis > Manis javanica. The sequence continues at coordinate 60,649,897 of NC_133159.1, forward strand.
GAGGCCTCTAGAAGGCAAGAATTATCCCTGGCTCACAGCAAGGAAACAGTAACTTCAGTCCTACATCACATGAAAGAGGACCCTGAGCCTGAGATGAGATTACATTCATGACCAACACCTTGACTACAACCTGGTGAAACACTAAGCAATGTATCCAGCTCACCATACCCAAAGTCCTGACTCACAGAGACTGTGAGGTAACATATTTGTGTTGTTAACTCCAATGAAGTAACTACACGGAAATAAAAAACTAATACAATAAGCTACATAATGGTTTTCCTTAGTGTTGCAAGGGAGGTGATGACTGGAAAAGTGGAGCTTCTGGAATGCCAGTAATTTTCTATTTCTTGAGCTGAGTGTAGCATGAATGGATGTTGACTTTGTTAGAATCCATCAAGCTAGACATTTATGACATATATAACTAGAAGGTATATTTCACTTCAATACAAAGTTTCCATAAAAAAGAAAAATGAAAGCAGAATGAATATAGATATTGGCATGTATTATATTACTTTATATGCAAAATAATTTTAGTGCATGTATGGTACATATTCAGTAATGTCTTAAATTTATTCATAAGGGTTCCTAACATGCTATATTTCTCTTAATCTTTTCCTGAGTCTTTTCAGTCCTGCCATATTTTTTTTTCAGTACTTTCTTTGTATTTCTTTTTTTTTTTAATCCAAGCATAAGAGAAAAAGAAAAAAAAAGTGAAATAGCTACAGTTAAATTTTGGAACAGAATATTAACACTACTGTTTTAAAATATACTTTTTTTTGTAAGCACAAATTTACACTAATGTATTTCCATGTCAACTTTGCCAACCATGTTGATGCTGTTTGGAAGTAATTCAAGGAAGCTTTACATGAAAAGAAGTTGCTTCATATTTTTGGCTGTGAATAAATTTACCCAACCCCTTTTTGAATGCTTCATCAACAAGACATAGATTCTCCATTTTTAATATTTCACTGGCTAGCCTCATATTTTTTGCTACTGAATGTACTAGATTCTGTTTCGTATATGAGATATTACACATTCAGTACTAGTGGTAATTTTCTGATTTTGAGTGGTTTTTAAAATTTTATAATATTTGTGTTTTCCCCTTTTGCTTTCATGTATTTCAAAGAAGTGTGCTATATTTCTTGGAGATGATATTTTTATGCCATCTTACAGTCCAAGATGATCATATATCTGAAATTTGAATTGATATCCTATTAACTCAGTCTTTTAAGGCGATAAAGCACCTTGGCAATCAGTTGTCCATTGAGCCACTCTGACCCTAGCACAATCAAGCTTAAACCAATGATAAGGAAGCCGACTAAGAATATTCTCCCCTATTCACTTATTTGAATATTTCAACAGTTTTTATTAATAGAATTGACATGAACATATTGGAAGATTTCAAAAGAAAGGCCAAATTGATATATATGAACATTTGCCTATTTTAGCATACCAGATTACCAGCGATGCCCTAAATACTGAGAATATTAGAACAACAGGGGGATTTAAGTAAAGACGGAAGATCGAACACACAGATTCATGACCCTCCCTTTAAAAATAGAAATAATTTATGAAATATTTAGTCACATTTAAAAAATATTTGAAGATGAGCTTGAAATCAAGAAAGAGAAGATCCAAAGCCAGGAAGTGTGTAGACTTGGGTGGGAGTTAAAGCTTGGCATCTGCCAGTGGACAGGAGCAAACTACAGTATTTAGGTACTATGATTTAGTGTGTACTCAGGCGAGGAGTTAAGGATAAGACCCCTTGTACAGCAGGGACGCCAAATTATTTGAATGTAAGAATAAGTAAAGTCCTACTTTCATTAGTGAATGGAGTAAGAATGGATAGATAATGGTCTGAATTGTTGGTTTAAGTGAGACACCTGCACTAATCCATGCACATAATAGTAGTCACGTAACTAAGATTAGACACTCGTATTTGGAAACTTGTGTTGAAAAAGAAGCAGACAACAGAAACAGATTTCAAGAACTATCATTAACAAAGCCATTTAAACATAGTTTTGGCTTGGCAGACACAAAGGCCAAAGGAACTAGCTATACATTTATGTTACCTTGTGACAAAAGTTGCAATGTGCATTCATGTTAATATATTATTATTAATATTATAAAGATTAACATGGTATTGGTACATCTGCCACTTCATTTTAAAAGGAGGAGAAATTTAACTAAATACTCTTCAACATTTCAGAAGTAAGTCCCAAATGAGAGTTTTTAAATAAATTAATGAAGTTTGGTATAAAGAATAGTATATCTATAAGTGCAAGTTAAATATAACATAGGAAACCCTCTTAATTTCAGTATAGAATTTGTTTTCTTTAAAAATATATGAAGTAAAAATAAAAAGGAAAAGTGAATCGTTATTCAATTAATATTTATTAAGCTCCTACTAAGAGATTGGCACAGAACTAGATACTGAAGGTAAAGCGTGGGAGACAGAGAAAAAGCAACTTGCCCTCCTACTTAGATAATATTAAAGGAGACGCAAAAGTTAGATTAAGTTACTACAACACAAAATAACCTCTGAGTGGCAAAGGACATTAAAAACAAAACTTATACAGACTTAAAACTCCCAAAGATATTGAGTTAAAGAAATTGGGTAAAATAGAGTATATTGCATATGATCTAATGATTATACATGTAAATACATAAACATAGTATGTATGTAATACATACTACAAAATGTTGCAAGATTGTTGAAAATTAGCATTTTTTATACACTTTGTAAAGTCACTCTGAAGAGTAATTTAGAATATTCAAGTCAAATTGTATGAAAATAACCATTTAAAAATTTCCTAGGTTTCAACTAAACAATTTTTCAATTTAAAAATTTGCATAAATTATATCTCAGGAATTCTACTTGTAAGTATCCAACTTTAGGAAAATTAACCATCAGTCACAACATGACTTTTACAAGGAGGTTCATTTCATCATTTTATTTTTTGGTAAAAGTAAGAATTGGGGATACTTAGAAGGTACTTATAATTATCACAGAAAATGTGATATATTTCCAAAACAGAATGCTATACAGCAATTTTAAAACATATAAGAAATTCTCAAAAGCCATATGGAATAAGCCAGAGTAAGTGGTGTATAAATATATATGGTTTCTATATTTATCAGCTAATTAAAAAGTTTTAAAAGAAGCCACAGTAATAAATATTACTTATGGGAATACATAGATATATAACTGCAATTAAAAAAACATATAATGCATGCCAAACTAATGAAAGTGATTGTCCATGGGCAGATGAGAATGTGGGAGTTAGAAGTTAAAACCAGACCATGTTATGAAGGGCACCTTAGATATATTTATAATTTTTCATTTCTTATAAAAGTCTAGAAGTAGTCAAGATCAAAGTTTAGCAGTTGCTACTTCCACATAGTAGAAATATTTTTAAATTGCATATGCATTTTTTATATTTTTTGTATATTACTTTAAAAGAAATAAAAGAATAAAAAACGAAATTATCAAATTTCAATATTGGGGGCTGGAGAGAATGTAGCAAAGGATAACTCTTGAGTATTGGCCAACATTAAGGGTAGTTTAAAGTCAACTATTAATTTAACTACAGCCTCTAACATTACAGTTTTAGGTATACATGTAGGAAATGGGCCTATTTTAGTGGAAGTATTAGGTATCTAATTAAAGAAACAGCTGATTTTTGTACCAGTAAAAATAATTTATAACAAAACCTAGAGGAAAACTTTCCCCAAATCATATGAGTATTGTACTTTAGGCTTTATGGACCACCAAATAACTACAAAGTTGTTTAAGCTCTATATTTGGGATATGGTCCGACATTACTATTGACATAACTGGCATCTTCTGCTCCTTCTTCCTGACCTACAGTTTCAGTATTTGAAGCTCCCTGTGATTCTGAGCTTAAGGAGTAAAGACAGCACTGAAGGATGTAGAGCAGAGGCAAAGGAGGCTTGATCTTTGTGTCACACTAGAGTTGCTACAGCTCTGGTCTAATCTCCTTAAACTTGCTTGTTATATGAAGAAAAATAAAAACAAATCTATAAATACTTGCAGCTTTATTAATTATTGCTTTCAACTAATCACATCAAAGACTGAAACACTGCAAGGTGATAAATGTGAGAAAAGGCAGGTATATGTGATTAGTGAGCTCTGTCTTAAAAATCACTCTCATAAGTGGAGCCAAGATGGCAGCATGAGTAGGACAGTGGGAATCTCCTCCCAAAAACATATATATTTTCGAAAATACAACAAATACAACTAATCCTAAAAGAGAGACCAGAAGACACAGGTCAACAGCCAGACTACAACCACATGTGCGAGAGCCCAGTGCCTGGTGAAAGGGGTAAGATATAAGCCACGGCCTGGTGGGACCCGAGTGCCCCTCACCCCAGCTCCCAGTGGGAGGAGAGGAGTCGAAGCAGGGAAGGTGAGGGAGCCCAGGACTGCTAAACACCCAGCACTAGCCATCCGCACCAGAGCACAGACACAGTGCATGAGTGGAGGGCTGGAAACTAGGGAAACAGGGCAGCAAGACCTTTGAGTGGGTTCTGAAGCTGATGCCCCTGTGACAAAGACAAGTGAGTGCTTTTTGAAAGTCTTAATAGGACAGGGATGCAAAAGCTGGATGGAAACAACACAGGTCAAGTCCAGCAGATGGAAGTTCCAGGGAAACCCGTGTGTACTAACCCCCTGGGCAACAGCTCTGAGACACCTCATGGAGGTAAACAGCCAAAGAGCCCCCCATCAATTACCTCTCTGGGGCGTGGTCAAAGCAGAGAAGCAGCCTGAGACTGGCCACACCCTCAGCAAGGGAGATTCCTGTATACCAGTGGGGCAAGACACAAAGACCCAGTCTACACGCAATTGACCAACACAAGACACTAGGGGGTCACAGTTGCCCCAGTAAAGAAAGGCCAGGAGAAAGTGGAAAGTTTGGCTCTCCCAGCTGACAGTCAATAGCACATATCAACATGAAAAGGCAAAAAAATTTGGTCCAGAGAAGACTAACCCAGACAGCTTTGGCATCTGCAACATCTCCCGCTGAGAAGGAACCTGGGGAGATAGATTCAACCACTCTCTCTGAAAAAGAATTCAAAACAAAAGTCAAAACCATGCTGATGGACTTGCAGAGAAATATACAAGAACTAAGGAAGGAGAATACAGAAATGAAACAAGCTCTGAAAGGACATCAAAACAGAATGGACGAGATGCAAGAGACAATTAATGGACTAGAAAACAGAGAACAGGAACGCAGAGAAGCTGATGCAGAGAAAGATAAAAGGATCTCCAGGAATGAAAGAATTCTAAGAGAGCTGAGTGACCAATCTAAAAGGAACAATATCTGCATTATAGGGGTATCAGAAGAAGAAGAGAGAGAAAAAGGGACACAAAGAGTCTCTGAAGAAATAGTTGTGGAAAACTTCCCCAAATAAGGGGAGGAAATGGCCTTTCAGACCACAGAGGAACACAGAACTCCCATGACAGGGGATCCAAGGAGGGCAACATCAAGACACATAATAATTAAAATGGAAAAGATCAAAGACAAAGACAAAGTATTAAAGGCAGCCAGAGAGAAAAAAAAGGTCACCTACAAAGGAAAACACATCAGGCTATCATCAGACTTCTCAACAGAAACCCTACAGGCCAGAAGAGAATGGCATGATATACTTAATGCAATGAAACAAAAGGGCCTCAAACCTGGACTACTGTATTCAGCACTATTATCATTTAAATATGAAGGAGGGATTAAACAATTCCCAGACAAGCAAAAGTTGAGGGAATTTGCCTCCCACAAACCACCTCTACAGGGCATCTTACAGGGACTGCTCTAGATGGGAACACTCCTAAAAAGAGCACAGAACAAAACACCAAATATATGAAGAGTGGAGGAGGAGGAATAAGAAGGGAGAGAAATAAAGAATCATCAGACTGTGTTTATAAAAGCTCAACAAGTGAGTTAAGTCAGACAGTAAGATAGTAAAGAAGCTAACCCTGGAACTTTGGTAACAAACTTAAAGCCTGCAAAGGCAATAAGTACATACTTTTCAATAATCACCCTAAATGTAAATGGACTGAATGCACCAATCAAAAGACACAGAGTAAGAGAATGGATAAAAAAAGCAAGACCCATCCATATGCTGCTTACAAGAGACTCACCTGAAACCCAAAGACATGCACAGACTTAAAGTCAAGGGATGGAAAAAGATATTACATGCAAACAACAAAAAGAAGAAAGCAGGTGTTGCAATTCTGATATCAGAAAAAAACAGACTTCAAAATAAAGAAAGTAACAAAAGATACAGAAGGACATTACATAATGATAAAGGGCTCAGTCCAACAAGAGGATATAACCATTATAAATATATATGCACCCAATACAGGAGTACCAACATATCTGAAACAAATACTAACAGAATTAAAGGAGGAAATAGAATGCAATGCATTCATTTTGGGAGACTTTAACACATCACTCACTCCAAAGGACAGATCCACCAGACAGAAAATAGGTAAGGACACAGAGGCACTGAATAACATGCCAAAACAGATGAACCTAATAGACATCTACAGAACTCTACATCCAAAAGCAACAGGATACACATTCTTCTCAAGTGCACATGGAACATTCTCCAGAACAACCCACATCCTAGGCCACAAAAAGAGCCTCAGTAAATTCCAAAAGATTGAAATCCCACCAACCAACTTTTCAGACCACAAAGGCATAAAACTAGAAATAAACTGTACAAAGAAAGCAAAAAGGCTTACAAACACATGTAGGCTTAACAACATGCTCCTAAATAATCAATGGATCAATGACCAAATCAAAATGGAGATCCAGCAATTTATGGGAACAAATGACAGCAACAACACAAAGCCCCAACTTCTGTGGGATACAGCAAAAGCAGTCTTAAGAGGAAAGTACATAGCAATCCAGGCATATTTAAAGAAGGAAGAACAATTCCAAATGAATGGTCTAATGTCACCATTATCGAAACTGGAAAAAGAAGAACAAATGAGGCCTAAGGTCAGCAGAAGGAGGGACATAATAAAGATCAGAGAAGAAATAAACAAAATAGAGAAGAATAAAACAATTGCAAAAATCAATGAAACCAAGAGCTAGTTCTTCGAGAAAATAAACAAAATACATAAGCCTCTAGCCAGACTTATTAAGAGGAAAAGAGAGTCAACACAAATCAACAGAATCAGAAAAGAGAAAGGAAAAATCACAACAGAGCCCACAGAAATACAAAGAATTATTAGAGAGTACTATGGAAACCTATATGCTAACAAGCTGGGAAACCTAGGAGAAATGGACAACTTCCTAGAAAAATACAACCTTCCAAGACTGACCCAGAAAGAAAGAGAAAATCTAAACAGACCAATTACCAGCAACGACATTGAAGCGGTAATCAAGAAACTACCAAAGAACAAAACCCCGGCCAGATGGATTTACCTCAGAATTTTATCACCCACAAAGGGAAGACATAATATCCATTCTCCTTAAAGATTTCCAAAAAATAGAAGAGGAGGGAATGCTCCCAAACAAAATACAGACCAATATCCCTGATGAATGTAGATACAAAAATACTCAACAAAATATTAGCAAAGCAAATTCAAAAATATATCAAAAGGATCGTACACCGTAACCAAGTGGGATTCATCCCAGGGATGCAAGGATGTTACAACATTTGAAAATCCATCAACATCATCCATCATATCTACAAAAAGAAAGACAAAAACCACATGATCATCTCCATAGATGCTGAAATAGCATTTGACAAAATTCAACATCCATTCATGATAAAAACTCTCAGCAAAATGGGAATAGAGGGAAAGTACCTCAACATAATAAAGGCCATATATGATAAACCCACAGCCAACATTACACTGAACGGTGAGAAGCTGAAAGCTTTTCCTCTGAGATCAGAACTAGACAGGGATACACACTCTCCCCACTGTTATTTATCATAGTACTGGAGGTCCTAGCCATGGCAATCAGACAAAACAAAGAAATACAAGGAGTCCAGATTGGTAAATAAGAAATTAAAGTGTCACTATTTGCAGATGTCATGATATTGTACATAAAAAACCCAAAAGACTCCAGCCCAAAACTACTAGAACTGATATCAGAATACAGCAAAGTTGCAGGATACAAAATTAACACACAGAAATCTGTGGCTTTCCTATACACTAACAATGAACCAATAGAAAGTGAAATCAGGAAAACAATTCCATTCACAATTGTATCAAAAAGAATAAAATACCAAGGAATAAACCTAACCAAAGAAGGGAAAGACCTATACCCTGAAAACTACAAGTCACTGTTAAGAGAAATTAAAGATTAGACTAACAAATGGAAACACATCCCATGCTCATGGCTAGGAAGAATTAATATTGTCAAAATGGCCATCCTGCCCAAAGCAATATACATATTTGATGCAATTCCTATCAATTTACCAGCAGCATTCTTCAATGAACTGGAACAAATAATTCAAAAATTCATATGGAAACACCAAAGACCCAAAATAGCCAAAGCAATCCTGAGAAAGAAGAATAAAGTGGGGGGTATCTCACTCCCCAACTTCAAGCTCTACTACAAAGTCATAGTAATCAAGACAATTTGGTAGTGGCACAAAAACAGAGCCACAGACCAGTGGAACAGACTAGAGACTCCAGACATTAACCCAAACATATATGGTCAATTAATATTTGATAAAGGAGCCATGGACATACAATGGTGAAATGACAGTCTCTTCAACAGACGGTGCTGGCAAAACTGGACAGCTACATGTAGGAGAATGAAACTGGAACATTGTATAACCACATATGCAAAAGTAAATTCAAAATGGATCAAAGACCTGAATATAAGTCATGAAACCATTAAACTCTTGGAAAAAAACATAGGCAAGAACCTCTTAGACATAAATATGAGTGACCTCTTCTTGAACATATCTCCCCAGGCAAGGAAAACAACAGCAAAAATGAACAAGTGGGACTATATTAAGCTGAAGACTTCTGTACAGCAAAAGACACCATCAATAGAACAAAAACAAACCCTACAGTATGGGAAAATATATTTGTAAATGACAGATCTGATAAAGGCTTGACGTTCAGAATATATAAAGAGCTCACATCCCTCAACAAACAAAAAACAAATAATCCAATTAAAAAATGGGAAGAGGAACTGAACAGACATTTCTCCAAAAAGGAAACTCAGATGGCCAACAGACACATGAAAAGATGCTCCACATGGCTAATTATTAGAGAAATGCAAATTAAAACTACAATGAGGTATCACCTCACACCAGTAAGGATGGTTACCATCCAAAAGACAAACAACAACAAATGTTGGCGAGGCTGTGGAGAAAGGGGAACCCTCCTACACTGCTGGTGGGAATGTAAATTAGTTCAACCATTGTGGAAAGCAGTATGGAGATTCATCAAAATGCTCAAAACAGACTTACCATTTGACCCAGGAATTCCACTCCTAGAAATTTACCCTAAGAATGCAGCAATCAAGTTTGAGAAAGACAGATACACCCCTATGTTTATCGCAGCACTATTTACAGTAGCCAAGAATTGGAAGCAACCTAAATGTCCATCGATAGATGAATGGATAAAGAAGATGTGGTACATATACACAATGGAATACTACTCAGCCATAAAAAGAGGGCAAATCCTACCATTTGCAGCAACATGGATGGAGCTGGAGGGTATTATGCTCAGTGAAATACGCCAAGTGGAGAAAGAGAAATATCAAATGATTTCACTCATCTGTGGAGTATAAGAACAAAGGAAAAACTGAAGTAACAAAACAGCAGTGTAATCACAGAACCCAAGGATCGACTAACAAGTACCAAAGGGAAAGGGACTGGGGAGGATGGGTGGGTAGGGAGAGATAAGGGGGGGTAGAAGAAGAAGGGGGTTATTAAGATTAGCATGCATAATGGGGGGGTGGGAGAAAGGGAAGGGCTGTACAGCACAGAGAGGAGAAGTGGGGATTCTGCGGCATTTTGCTATGCTGATGGACGGTGACTGTAGGGTTGTGTGTGGGGGGGAGAGCCTCGTAGACATAGTGTTTTTCATGTAAATGTAGATTAATGATAACAAAAAACAAAAAAAAGAAAGAATGAAAAGGGGGATTACTCCCTGATAGGTTAAAACTAACTGTAAAACAACGATTAATGCAGGCTTTAAATATCCTTAATTTTGATCACTTAAAGGGTGTCAGATGATCTGCTATGGAGGTACATTTTTCTGATAATATTCCTTTCTCTTAAAAAAAAAAAATAAAGCAGTTCCTATGTGGTTACCTCCAATGAGTTCTACACAATGGTATAAAGCGCATATCAAAATGTGGGCAAAGGGTCTGTTTGTGTTTATACAGAGGATTAAAGCCTAATTTGGCTATGCAGAAAATGAACTAAGATACGATATGAAGAAGAACTGCCAACATCAGCACTTTTTGGAAGAGTCATACAGAAGATGATCATCAAAAAAACTCAACAAAGATCCAGGTGCTGCTACAGCTGTAGCTGCATTCATCCCACAGGTTCCTGGACTTGCCATTGGAATGAAGAAGGAGATATCTAAGCTGGCCTGTGCATAGAGTAAAACAACAAATTTGACTGGATCTATATTGTTGGAACTCAACCAAGAATTAGGAGAAGTGCAAGTTGCAGCACTCCAAAATCTTGAGACTACAGACTATCTACTGTTAAAAGAACATATGGAATGTGAATAGTTCCCAGGAATGGGTTGTTTTAATTTATCTGATTTCTCTCAGACTGTTCAAGTACAGTTGGACAATATCCATCATATCATAGATAAATTTTCACAAATGCCAGGGTACCTAACCAGTTTTCTTGTTTTCACTGGAAATGGCTGGTAATTATAGGTCTGCTTTGGTTATGTAACTGTATTCCTATTATGTTAATGTGTGTGCACAATTTAATTAGTAGTTTAAAACCTATACATGCTTAAGTTACTCTACAAGAAGATATGTCAAAGAAATAATCAATCCTCCCATGTTTTCTTCCGTCTGCTACCTCTATAGCTTTTCTTCTTCCCTCCTAATTACAACCCTTAAATAGAACTCGTGCCTCATATCGAATTTACCGAGTATCATAATTCTTCCAGGTGGTAAAGATACCTCAAGACAAATGCTGGGCATAGAAGCCACAGGGCATAAATATTCAAAGAAGTAAAAAGCTAACCTTTTCAAACAATATTGCTTCTCTCTCACTTACCAACTTTACATTTCCCTGTTTGGCCCCGGAAGATGACTGGTTAGCCAGAGATGGGTAAGATTCCTCAAGGGAGGAACAACTTAAGACAGGCACAGTTGCAGGGGGGCCATCAGGTGAGAAATTGGGGATCAACAGAGGTGAGGCTTAGAACCACACCTGCCCTGTTTTGAGAGAAATCTTCTGTATCCATGGATGTTTTATTGCCCTTGACTAGCTTGGATTAATACTTAGTCTACAGACACGCACCTGATCATCTACATTTGCTCTCTTACAACACTAAACTGTGTTTTCTACCTTTGTCTTGCATCTACCTACCACTTTAGCATTTTATTAAAAATAAAAATAATAAAAATAATAATAATAATAATAACAATAAGGGAGAAATGTGGGATTCACATATAAATCAAGTATAAAAATCAAATGAATATTCATATTTGACATGATTGTTTATAGTTCATAATGCATGATCAAAACCAAAAGTTTCTGTGATGACTGCCCTTGTACTGTTCACCATGTAACAACTTATTCACTATTTAACAATTTGTTCACCGTGTTAGAACTCGTTCGCTATGCTTCAGAAGATTGGAGACTGATGAGAATTAGGCTTGGGGTGGATTAATGATTGTGCATTGAGCATTGAGTCCCCTATACAGAATTTTATTGTTGTTAACAACCATTTGATCAATAAATATGAGAGATGCCCTCTCAAAAAAAAAAATCACTCTCACACTTCCTAACACGTGTGGTGATATTGCCCATTTCTAATATCCCAGGGAGAGTTGGTATGATCATGTGCCAGAGTAACAAACCTGCTTTTACCTTCGCTTGGGAAGGACAGGAGGTATGAAGGCACATTTTGCTGGTTCAGAGGCAGGAACTCCACTACACTGAGCTATTGTAGTTATGGTGTAATTGCAGAGTGGATGACCAGGTAAATGATATACAAACCCATGAGAAAGAGGATTTAAAATATACAAATATTTTGGGGTGAGCTTGATATGCACTGAAAGGTACAGTGAAAAGTATGTAGGTCTTGGACACAGGCTGGCCTGGTTTGGAATCTGAGTAGTTATCTGACTTTAGAAGTTTTACTAACCGCAGCTTCTCATCTGCAAAATCAGGTAAATAAATCCTATTTTGCAAGGTGGTACATGAAATATATACACATAAGAAGTATAAGTATTGTTATTTTTGCTTAGCACCTAGTAATTGTTTTATAAGCTTTTCCTTTCATAAAAAATTAGTTTTTCTCAAGAGATAATTAAAAAACGTGACTGTTACAAAGATTCATTAAAACCTTTCACCTCTCTAGTCAAATATATTTTAGTAGTTCCATAAAACAAATTCCCACTTATCTCAGGTTCTTTGTGCACATGTTAAAGGCATGGATAGAGATATGTAAGGATTGGATACATGAAATATGGAGGGAATCAAATATATTTAAATAATATATTACATTTTTATAAAGAAAAATTTACATTAAATTTCTTTCTAGCATGTTGGATGCTAAAAAGATACACTTGGATACACTTTTGTTATATATTTTCAAATTTTGATACATTATGTACATAAAAGCTGCATGAGACTCTATTGTATATGAATTTGGTACTTGAGTTTGTGGGAAGACTGGCATTAATAAGGTGGAGATTAAATTGAATATGGCCTAGTTAAAAGGAATATATGTACTGGCAACTATTTTTAATGCTTATCTAGGCAAAACATTAAACTTTTTTTTAGAATTTGTGTAAGTGTAGCAACAATATAATGTATTATTTAAATATATTTGATTCCCTCCACCTTTCTTAATATGACAGTCATGGTCCTTTCAATAGTTACAGAGAAAAACTAGGAAGCAAAACTAAGTGGAACTCAGTAACAGATATTATGACAATAAACATGAAATTTTTCTTGATTCTCTTTGCTCAGAATGGCATCTAGTGAAGGCACAGACCAAAAACTGTAAGTAGCTTTGTGTAAGAAAGAAGTGTGCATGCAGAGCTACAAAAATGTGAATTAATTAATTGAAGTTAATTGAGATAGATACAAATGAAGACCTTGAAGAGGTGTTTTCATTTTTTTCAGTATCACTTAAGGTAGAGAAAATCTGTATGTGTTCTAATGGTCAGTATATTTTAAAAGCCAGCTACACATAATATGGAACCAGGTATAAAATGCATACAGATACAGGTTAAACCCCTCAAAATTTCTTTATAATATAGCAATAGGAGGTGAAAAGTAGGGTAAAAAAAAAATCACAGCTTGCTACCAGGGTCCAAAGGAAATGACCTGTTAATGCCCAGAATGGTTATGGAAAGCCTTACAGACAAGGTTGAATGTTTGATCCTGAAGAATGGTTACTTTGGGAAGACAAAGTGTATTGAACAGTGGTCTCTTTTCCTGATTATATTTTCAAAGAGCCATTTAACTGTTGACTCCTTCTGGAATCTTCTTATTCACAGTATAATTAGGAAACAACCATAGTTTCCAGAAAAAGAAACTTCTCATGGCACCAAAGTGCACTCTGCAAAACAAAAGTGTTGTGTTTTGTTATGAGTTAAAATCAAGGCAAACAAAAACATTCAATTGAAATTATTTGAGAGATAAATTTGTCTCATTGGTTAAAATCTAGATTCTAGGCTTCGAAGTCCAGGCTCTATCACTTACCAGAGATGAAACATAGTATTAGCTATGTAATCTCTATGTGTACCAGTTTCCTTATCTGCAACATGGGATTTTTTAAAGTGTTTCTTGCAATAATGGTGTTAAACAGTGTAGAACCTCATACAGGGTAGACACTTCATAAGTATAAGTTTATGATATTTTTCTTATTATATTAGGAGAAAAATCCTATTTATCTTTAGCTATGTATTGCTTAATGTTTGCACATGTAATTATTTGGGTACTGAAACTTTATGCTAAAAGCATACTCTGGGTTGCATAGAATGCAAGAAGAGATTTACAAGGAAATAGTTCCAGAGCCTCTATAAAATAGTTGAATAAAATTAGGGTTGTGGTTTGATTTATATATATATATATATAGATATGTAGATATTATGATATACAATGTATATTATATGGAGAGGGAGAGACAAGTTGGCTTCCCATGTGATAAAAGTTTTTGCCAAAGGACAAAATATATACATTGTAAATTATATACATAAACTATTGTATAGAATAAAATATATAATTTTTCTATATTTGAAAAATATTTCAACATAGAAATATTGACTAACCAAATTTTGAATTACAAATAGCTGTAAGTATTCAATGATATAAATTGTTTTAGGTCCTTCTTTCAAAAAATAAAATAATTGTAGGTGTCATTTTGGTATCAATAAATACCTTCATATAAACAAAATTCCATAGTTGTCTCATCTAGTCATAATTCACAATAACCAAAGAAGAGAAAAAAATATTGGTAGTACTTTAAAATAAGCTTTTTTAAAAATATATAATTCTTTCTATTTTAATGGTGATGCCTAATTACATTTGATCCAAGGAAATAAGTCAAAGTCTCATTATAATTGAATAACTTTTTAGAACTTACTGTGTTTAAGGTTATTTTCATGAAACCTAACTTGTTTAAAGCAAGATACCATTGGGTTTTTTTTTGTATCTAGAATTATGCTTGGTACTCAGTAGATGTTTAATGAATTTTTGTGAAAGAATGAAGGTTCAAAGGAAATGACACTTTTTTGATCTATTCTCATCAACGTTAGTTAAATGGATTATGAACATAAATATGAGACCATCATACTTTCAAACATATTCCCATTGTTTTTTCCAAAATATAGAAGACTTGAGTAATCAACTTTTAGAATAATAAATGCAAAAATTGACAAATGTAACATTGTACTTTATTCCTTTATAATTTAGTACTTACTACTTTACAATAACCTACTCTAAATGGAATATATAACCTTATAACTTACAAAATATAGGTCATACTATCTAAAAATAAATATTTTGTTTAAATTATATTCTGAGGGTATCTTAGCCAGGTCAGGCTGCTATACCAAGATACCCTACTGAGTGGCTTAAACAACAAACATTTATTTCCCACAGTTCTGGAGGCTGGAAAGCTGAGATCAGGATGCCAGCATTGTGGAGTTCTGGTGAGGTCCCACCTCCTGACTTGTAGACAGCTGCCTTCTCACTATATCCTTATGTGGTCAAGAGATAGATCATTTATCTTCTGTCTCTTTTTAAGGGCACTAATTCCATTGGTGAGGGCTCCACCCTCATGATCTAATCACCTCCGAAAGGCCCCACCTAACTGCATTACATTAGGGATTAGGCTTCAACATATGAATTTTGGGGGGATGCAAACATTCAGTCCATACCAGAAGACTACTGGTATTATTAGTGTTATTATTATTATTTTAATGAAAGAATTCTGTGGTCAAATATTTGGAGGGAAATATCACACACTAAATCCATCTTTGAAATATTTCTATTACAAATGAACATATTACATACTCTGTAACTTCCTTCAGTTAAAAAAGAAAAAAACCTTTAAAAATAATGTATGGATTCCTTTCTCCTTGCATTCCAATAAAAATCTGTTCTAAGTAGACTCAAGTGTTGCCCATAATATATTTTTGAGAACAATGGTGTATGCTATTAATTTTCAAACTATATCCCTAAGAACACTAGGATTCTATGAGGCATTTCTTTAGTTTTCAGGGAGGAAAGTATGGTCACTACTTTTATGTTTAGTTTATATCTGATCTGTCATCTTAGACTATGTCTCAATATCACCACAGAAGCTAACCTTCTAAACCATAAAAATTGCCCAGCAGGGTTTTCAGGTTCTAATAGTTTGAGAAACACTGGTAAAAATGATAGAGGCTAAAAATATGAGTTCTAATTTCAGCTCTGCCACTGGCTGCAATCTGAAATAACCAATTTATTTTCCCTGTGCTTCCTTTATATTTACAAGTAAGTTAAGAAAAGTACCCCTTTGTTTCCATCATCTTGCATATAAAGCTTATTGACATTTATTGAGTAAATTATTGTGTAGGTCGAAGAATTATTGACTAATAAAATGATTGTAAAGCACTTAGTAAATGGAAGTTACGACGTAAACACATATTAAAGTCATTATATAGAAGGAGGAAAATGAGCATGTAAATACTATATGACAAGAAAAGGCAAGTAAAATTCTGAGTTGCTTTCATATTTCATAATTAAAAGGAAAATATGTACTGGCAACTTTATTTAATGCTTACCTAAGTGAAACATTAAACAATTTTTTTGGAATAATTCATTTACATAGCCCTTAGATAAAACATATTTGGCTTTCTAATGGATAATAATGGTAACAGAAATCACATGCCACATTTACATAATATATTTCTTATGCTGTGCTGGGAGTACTTTCACAACATTGATCTCATTTTTCTTTTGATGACACTCTTATGAAGTAAGCCATACATGTAGCTTTGGGAATAGATATAAAATATAGGCTAGAGAATAGTGCAGATACTAATTAGAGAAGAGAGATATCTACTAGCACAAAAAAACTATTATCAGTTATCCTACTTTAGAAACACATGAAGAAATGCACAGAAAAAGATGGCAAATATTTCATTTTTCATGACACTTATTTGAACTATGAACTTATTTTTTGTGTTCATGTATTATTCACCCTAATACAAATATATTTTCCATAAATAAATTGCTCTTGTATTTATTTAATATTTTATGTCCATATATAAATATCACACTACATTAATTGATATATGAAATTATCAAGTCTTTATAAGTTGATCATTTTCATTAATTCTATTCAAGATTGATGTCCTGAGTTTAAAGTGTGAATATCCTTTTGATCTACAAGTACATAGAAAAAACATATGGAATAATAAGACAGTCACATTCAAAAATCAGACGAAGGGTTTTACCAGACATCACAGAATACAAAGATACAGCAGTGAGTGGGGCTGGTGCTTTCTAGTTCCAGAAATGTCTACTGCATGGCCACATATTCTTTGAGAAGCAAAGAATTTGAAGTTCTACTGCCCATAAAAATGTTTTAATAAAAACTGGAGAAACACTTTCAGGAAATAGGTTTTAATAGAGCATCATGCTCAAAGAAACTGAATTAGTATGTTTTCAAACAGCAAGTGGCAACTCATTATTGGATTTGAAATCAATTTAGAATGGCACATCAGTATTTTTAGTAAAAAAGCATATAATAAAGAATATTAGATTATATCACATGTAAACTTGCAGATGTTTTATTTTGTGATTTTCCTGATATATATATATGCACATACAATTGTGCACCAGGTTAGAATGTAAATTTAATTTTTTTGTGTTGCTTTCTGTCAAGAAAAAAGGAAAGCTTGAAAAGTAGTTGATTGGGATAAGTAAAAAAATGTTTGGCGGTGGGAGCCAAGATGGCAGCTTGAGTAGAGCAGCAGAAATCTCCTATCAAAACCACATATATCTATGAAAATATATCAAAGACAACTCTTCCTAAAATAGAGACCAGAGGACACAGGACAACATCCAGACCACATCCACACCTGCGAGAATCCACCACTTCATGAAGGGGGTAAGATACAAGCCCCAGCCCAGCAGGACCCGAGTGCCCCTCCCCCCAGCTCCCGGAGGGAGAAGAGGAGTCAGCAGGGAGGGAGAAGGAGCCCAGGACTGCTGAACACCCAGCCCCAGCCATCCAGACCAGAGCGCAGACACAGTGCATGTGTGGGGTCCTGGATACTAGGGAAAGAGGGTGGCAGGACCAGTGAGCAGGTGCCTGAAGCCAACACTGAAGAACAAAGAAAATGGAGCGGCCATTTTTTTTTTTTTTTTTTGGCGAGTGCTTTTTGGAAGTCTTAAAGGGACAGGGACCCCAATACTAGGGAAACAGGGAAGCAGGACTGGTGAGTGGGTGCCTGAGACCGGCACCTGAGGACAAAGAAAATCGTGCATTTTTCTTTTCCTTTTTTTTTTAAATAATTTATTTAATTTTTTGTTGTTGTTGCTGTTGTGGTTTTGGTTTAGAGAGTGCTTTTTGGAAGTCTTAAAGGGGCAGGGTGGGACACTTAGTCCAGAGACAGGGAATGTGAGGATCTCTGGGCACTCTAACCCTCTGGGCAGCAGGGAGCACAAAGGCACCTTACAGAGATAAATAGCCTCCCAGCCACTCCCCCTCCAACGGAGCTCCACCATTTTGGAGCAGCTGCCCGAGCCAGGCCACATGCACAGTTACAGCGGAGATAAACTCCATAGCAGCTGGGCAGGAAGCAGAAGCCCTGTCTGCGCACAGCTGCCCAGCACAAGCCACTAGAGGTCGCTATTCTCCCAGGACAGGAAGGCCACAAACCAACAAGATGGAAAGCTCTTCCAGCTGTCACTCATACCAGCTCTGAAAACTATCTCTATCACCATAAAAAGGCAAAACTACAGGCAGAAAAAGATCACAGAGTCAACACCTGAGAAGGAGACAGACCTAACCAGTCTTCCTGAAAAAGAATTCAAATAAAAATCATGAACATGCTGAAGGAGATGCAGTGAAAAATGCAAGAGCAATGGGATGAAGTCCAGAGGGAGATCACAGATGTCAGGAAGCAGAACACAGAAGTGAAACAAACCCTGGAAGGATTTATAAGCAGAATGGATATGATACAAGAGGCCATTTAAGGAACAGAAACCAGAGAACAGGAACATATAGAAGCTGACATAGAGAGAGAGAAAAGGATCTCCAGGAACGAAACAATAAAAAGAGAACTGTGTGACCAATCCAAAAGGAACAATATCCGTATTATAGGGGTACCAGAAGAAGAACAGAGAGGAAAAGGGATAGAAAGTGTTTTTGAAGAAATAACTGCTGAAAAATTCCCCAAACTGGGGGAGGAAATAATCTAACAGACCATGGAAATACACAGAATTCCCAACAGAAAGGATCCAAGGAGGACAACACCAAGACACATAATAATTAAAATGGCAAAGATTAAGGACAAGGAAAGAGTTTTAAAGGTAGCTAGAGAGAAAAAGGTCACCTATAAAGGAAAACCCATCAGGCTAACATCAGACTTCTCAACAGAAACCCTACAGGCGAGAAGAGAATGGCATGATATATTTAATAAAAAGAAACAGAAGGGCCTTGAACCAAGGATACTGTATCCAGCATGACTATAATTTAAATATGATGGTGGGACCAAACAATTCCCAGATAAGCAAAAGCAGAGGGAATTTGCTTCCCACAAACCACCTCTACAGGGCATCTTACAGGGACTGCTCTAGATGAGAGCACTCCTAAAAAGAGCACAGAACAAAACACACAACATATGAAGAATGGAGGAGGAGGAATAAGAAGGGAGAGAAGAAAAGAATCTCCAGACAGTGTATATAACAGCTCAATAAGTGAGCTAAGTTAGGCAGTAAGATACTAAAGAGGCTAACCTTGAACCTTTGGTAACCACGAATTTAAAGCCTGCAATGGCAATAAGTACATATCTCTCAATAGTCACCTAAATGTAAATGGACTTAATGCACCAATCGAAAGACACACAGTAATAGAATGGATAAAAAAGCAAGATCAATCTATATGCTGCTTACAAGAAACTCAACTCAAACCCAAAAACATACACAGACTAAAAGTCAAGGGATGGAAAAACATATTTCAGGCAAACAACAGCAAGAAGAAAGCAGGGGTTGCAGTACTAATATCAGACAAAATAGATTTCAAAACAAAGAAAGTAACAAGAAATAAAGAAGGACACTACATAATGATAAAGGGCTCAGTCTAACAAAAGGATATAACCATTCTAAATATATATGCACCCAACACAGGAGCACCAGCATATATGGAACAAATACTAACAGAACTAAAGAGGGAAATAGACTGCAATGCATTCATTTAGGAGACTTCAACACACCACTCACCACAAAGGATAGATCCACTGGGCAGAAAATAAGTTAGGACACAGAGCACTGAAGAACACACTAGAACAGATGGACCTAATAGACATCTATAGAACTCTACATCCAAAAGCAACAGAATATACATTCTTCTCAAGTGCACATGGAATATTCTCCAGAATAGACCACATACTAGCTGACAAAAAGAGCCTCAGTAAATTCCAAAATATTGAAATTCTACCAACCAATTTTTCAGACCACGAAGGTATAAAACTAGAAATAAATTCTACAAAGAAAACAAAAAGGCTCACAAACACATGGAGGCTTAACAATATGCTTCTAAATAATCAATGTATCAATGAACAAATCAAAATAGAGATCAAGGAATATATAGAAACAAATGGCAATGACACAAAGCCCCAACTTCTGTGGGATGCAGTGAAAACAGTCTTAAAAGGAAAGTATATAGCCATCCAGGCACACTTGAAAAAGGAAGAACAATCCCAAATGAATAGTCTAACATCACAATTATCGAAACTGGAAAAAGAAGAACAAATAAGGCCTAAAGTCAGCAGAAGGAGGGACATAATAAAGATCAGAGAAGAAATAAACAAAATTGAGAAGAATAAAACAATAGCAAAAATCAATGAAACTAAGAGCTGGTTCTTTGAGAAAATAAACAAAATAGATAAGCCTCTAGCCAAACTTATTAAGAGAAAAAGAGAATCAACACAAATCAACAGAATCAGAAATGAGAATGGAAAAATCATGACAGACTCTACAGAAATATAAAGAATTATTAAAGACTACTATGAAAACCTATATGCCAACAAGCTGGAAAACCTAGAAGAAATGGAAAACTTCCTAGAAAAATACAACCTCCCAAGACTGACCAAGGAAGAAACACAAAAGTTAAACAAAGCAATTACAAGCAAAGAAATCGAAATGGTAATCAAAAACTACCCAAGAACAAAACCCCAGGGCCGAAAGGATTTACCTCGGAATTTTATCAGATACACAGAGAAGACATAATACCTATTCTCCTTAAAGTTTTCCAAAAAATAGAAGAGGAGGAAATACTCCCAAACTCATTCTATGAAGCCAACATCACCCTAATACCAAAACCAGGCAAAGACCCCACCAAAAAAGAAAACTACAAAACAATATCCCTGATAAACGTAGATGCAAAAATACTAAATAAAATATTAGCAAACCGAGTTCAACAGCATATCAAAAGGATCATACACCATGACCAAGTGGGATTCATCCCAGGAATGCAAGGATGGTACAACATTCGAAAATCCATGAACATCATCCACCACATCAACAAAAAGAAAGACAAAAACCACATGATCATCTCCATAGATGCTGAAAAAGCATTTGACAAAATTCAACATCCATTCATGATAAAAACTCTCAAGAAAATGGGTATAGAGGGCAAGTACCTCAACATAATAAAGGCTTTATATCATAAACCCACAGCCAACATTATAATGAACAGCGAGAAGCTGAAAGCATTTCCTCTGAGATCGGGAACTAGACAGGGATGCCCACTCTCCCCGCTATTTTTTAACATGGTACTGGATGTCCTAGCCCGGCAATCAGACAAAACAAAGAAATACAAGGAATCCAGATTGGTAAAGAAGAAGTTAAGCTGTCACTATTTGCAGATGTCATGATATTGTACATAAAAAACCCAAAAGACTCCACCCCAAAACTACTAGAACTGATATCAGAATACAGCAAGGTTGCAGGATACAGAATTAACACACAGAAATCTGTAGCTTTCCTATACACTAACAATGAACCAAAAGAAAGAGAAATCAGGAAAACAATTCCACTCACAATTGCATCAAAAAGAATAAAATACCTAGGAATAAACCTAACCAAAGAAGTGAAAGACCTATACCCTGAAAACTACAAGTCACTGTTAAGAGAAATTAAAGATTAGACTAACAAATGGAAACACATCCCATGCTCATGGCTAGGAAGAATTAATATTGTCAAAATGGCCATCTTGCCCAAGGCAATATACAGATTTGATGCAATCCCTATCAAATTACCAGCAACATTCTTCAATGAACTGGAACATATAATTCAAAAATTCATGTGGAAACACTAAAGACCCCGAATAGCCAAAGCAATCCTGAGAAAGAAGAATAAAGTAGGGGGATCTAACTCCCCAACTTCAAGCTCTACTACAAAGCCGTAGTAATCAAGACACTTTGGTATGGGTACAAGAACAGAGCCACAGACCAGTGGAACAGACTAGAGACTCCAGATATTAAATCAGACATATATGGTCAATTAATATTTGATAAAGGAGCCATGGACATACAATGGCACAATGACAGTCTCTTCAAAAGATGGTGCTGGCAAAACTGGACAGCTACATGTAGGAGAATGAAACTGGACCATTGTCTAACCCCATATACAAAAGTAAACTCAAAATGGATCAAAGTCCTGAATGTAATTCATGAAACCATTAAACTCTTGGAAAAAAACCTAGGCAAAAACTTCTTAGACATAAGTATGAGTGACCTCTTCTTGAACATATCTCCCTGGGCAAGGAAAACAACAGCAAAAATGAAAAAGTGGGACTATATCAAGCTGTAAAGCTTCTGTACAGCAAAAGACACCATCAATAAAACAAAAAGGAACCCTACACTATGGGAGTATATATTTGTAAATGACAGATCCGATAAAGGCTTCACGTCCAAAATATATACATATCTCATATGCCTCAACAAACAAAAAACAAATAACCCAATTAAAAAATGGGCAGAGGAACTGAACAGACAGTTCTCCAAAAAAGGAATACATATGGCCAACAGACACATGAAAAGATGCTCCACATCGCTAATTATCAGAGAAATGCAAATTAAAACTACAATGAGGTATCACCTCACACCAGTAAGGATGGCTGCCATCCAAAAGACAAACAACAACAAATGTTGGCAAGGCTGTGGAGAAAAGGGAACCCTCCTACTCTGCTGGTGGGAATTTAAATTAGTTCATCCATTGTGGAAAGCAGTATGGAGGTTCATCAAAATGCTCAAAATAGACTTACCATTTGACCCAGGAATTCCACTCCTAGGAATTTACCCTAAGAATGCAGCAATCAAGTTTGAGAAAGACACATGCACCCCTTAGTTTATCCGAGCACTATTTGCAATAGCCAAGAATTGGAAGCAACCTAAATGTCCATCAGTAGATGAATGGATAAAGAAGATGTGGTACATATACACAATGGAATACTACTCAGCCATAAGAAGAGGGCAAGTCCTACCATTTGCACCAACATGGATGTACCTGGAGGGTATTATGCTCAGTGAAATAAGCCAAGTGAAGAAAGAGAAATACCAAATGATTTCACTCATCTGTGGAGTATAAGAACAAAGGAAAAACTGAAGGAACAAAACAGCAGCAGAATTACAGAACCTAAAAATGGACTAACAGGTACCAAAGGGAAAGGGACTGGGCAGGAGGGGTGGGTAGGGAAGGATAATGGGGGGGGGGAGAAGAAAGGGGTTATTAAGATTAGCATGCATGGGGGGAGGGAGAAAGGGGAGGGCTGTACAACACAGAGAAGACAAGTAGTGATTCTATAACATTTTGCTATGCTGATGGACAGTGACTGTAAAGTGGTTTATAGGGGGTCCTGGTACAGGGGAGATCCTAGTAAACATAATATTCTTCATGTAAGTGTAGATTAAAGATAAAAAAAAAGAAAGAAAGGAAGAAAAGGGGGATTACTACTTGATAGGATAAAACTAACTGTAAATCAACGATTAATGCATGCTTTAAATATCCTTAATTTTGATCACTTAAAGGGTGTCAGATGATCGTCTATGGAGGTACACTTTTCTGGTAATATTCCTTTCTCTTAAAAAAAACAAAAAAGTAGTTCCTGTATGGTGACCTCCAGTGAGTTCTACACAATCGTATAAAGGGCATATCAAAGTGTGGGCAAAGGATCTGTCTGTGTTTATACAGAGGATCAAAGCCTAATTTGGCTACCCATAAAATGAACTAAGATACAATATGAAGAAGAACTTCCAACATCAGCACTCTCTGGAAGAGTCATACCAGAAGATGATCATCAAAAAAACTCAACAAAGATCCAGGCGATGCTGCAGTTGTAGCTGCATCCATCCCACCAGTTCCTGGACTTGCCATTGGAATGAAGATATCTAAGCTGGCCTGTGCTTCCAGTAAAACACCAAATTTGACTGGATCTATACTGTTGAAACTCAACCAAGAATTAGGAGAAGTGCAAGTTGTAGCACTCCAAAATCTTACGACTACAGACTATCTACGGTTAAAAGAACATATGGGATGTGAACAGTTCCCAGGAATGGGTTGTTTTAGTTTGTCTGATTTCTCTCAGACTGTTCAAGTACAGATGGACAATATTGATCATATCATACACAAATTTTCACAAATGCCTAGGGTGCCTAACTGGTTTTCTTGGCTTCACTGGAGATGGCTGGTAATTATAGATCTGCTTTGGTTATTTAACTGTATTCCTATTATGTTATTGTGTGTGTACAATTTAATTAGTAGTTTAAAACCTATACATGCTTAAATTACTCTACAAGAAGATATGTCAAAGAAATAATCAATCCTCCCATGTTTTCTTCCGTCTGCTACCTCTATAGCTTTTCTTCTTCCTTCCTAATTACAACCCTTAAATAGAACTCGTGCCTCATATCGAATTTACCGAGTATCATAATTCTTCCAAGTGGTAAAGATACCTCAAGACAAATGCTGGGCATAGAAGTCACAGGGCATAAATATTCAAAGAAGTAAAAAGCTAACCTTTTCAAACAATATTGCTTCTCTCTCACTTACCAACTTTACATCTCCCTGTTTGGCCCCGGAAGATGACTGGTTAGCCAGAGATGGGTAAGATTCTTCAAGGGAGGAACACCCTAAGACAGGCACAGTCACAGGGGGGCCATCAGGTGAGAAATTGGGGATCAACAGTGGTGAGGCTTAGAACCTCAAACCCCTGTTTTGAGAGAAATCTTCTGCATCCGTGGATGTTTTAATGCCCTTGTCTAGCTTGGATTAACACTTAGTCTACAGGCACACACCTGTTCATCTACAATTGCTCTCTTACAACACTAAACTATGTTTTCCACCTTTATTTTGCATCTACCTACCACTTCAGCATTTTATTAAAAATAAAAATTATAATAACAATAATGGGAGAAATGTGGGATCCACATATAAATCAAGTATAAAAATCAAATGAATATTCATATTTGACCTGATTGTTTATAATTCATAATGCGTGATCAAAACCAAAAGTTTCTGTGATGCCTGCCCTTGTACTGTTTACCATGTAAGAACTTTTTTACTATGTAAGAATTTGTTCACCATGTAAGAACTTGTTTGTTATGCTTCAGAAGATTGGATACTGACGAGAATTAGACTTGATATGGATTAATGATTGTGCATTGAGCTTTGACTCCCCTATACAGAATTTTATTGTTGTTAACAACCATTTGATCAATAAATATGAGAGATACCCTCTCAAAAAAAAAAAAGTTTGCTGTAAATCTGGGAAACCTGACTTACTTCTTAATATTTAAATCTATAATACCAACATCATCACTGTAAGATAAAACTAAGTGCTAGTTGCTTTCATATACCTCGTTTGGGACTGCGAGCCAGAAAACCTCAAGGACAGAGCATTCATCATTAGGGTAGGATGGGGAAGTGTAGAAAAAGAGAACAAGAGGAGACAAAAACAGCAGACATAAGACAAGCTCCCATTCACAATTAACCTATAAACTGAAATGCAAGAGAAAAAAAGCAAAGTTAAGACAGGTAAAGAAATGAGTAACTAAGATGTAAACTTATACCAAGCCAATAAAATAAATAAAAGAATATTTTATGACCTTAAAATAAGGATACTGTGAAAGAATAGTGCTTTAGAGCATATCAACCTGAGCACAGCTCACAGTTCTAATCTAAACTGCAAGCAAACAGTGTCTATGAGCCAAGTAGCATATGAGACAATGGGTATATAAGCTGAAGAGAAGTGCTGGCTTCTGATGAGTTTCCAGAAGAGATATCAAATGAAAATCGTTTCCTCCAGATCCTCCTCTCCCCTGCTGCAGAGGGATCCTGGAAGCCAGCCTAGTGAGATCCAAGTCTTAGAGAAGAACAGAAAGTATCATACATCATAACCCAGGTAAAATTGGCCCGCAGAGGCGTTAGGAGCACTGAGATGACATGTGAGTGAGCTGCAGCATTTTCTTGTATTCAAATGAAAGAGCTGGAAGAACGTGTTGAGTCTTCCCTGCTGCTTAAGTTTGAAAAGTATAAAATAAATTTGGATTAGGGATGTTTGTTTCAGGGATCTGCCATTGTGTCGAAGCTGATACTGCTTTGTTTAACATTATTTAATGTACTTTAATAAAAACAGAACTCTGATCTAAAAAGAAAGAAGGCTTAGCAGTTGCAGGGAAGAGCAAAAGGAAATTAAAAAGAGAGAGAAATGGCTGCAAAATAAGGCTATAGAGAGAGAACGTTTTGAACAAATGGTAATATAATCAGTTTCTGGCATTCAGAATTATTTTTTCAAAATAAATAATAGTAGAAAACTTAAAGAAAATTTAAAGAAAAAACTCATGGCTGAGTCGAGGTTTTATAGCCTAAAAAATCACAATTGGGAATTATCTTGAAGTACATAGTACCATATAAAGACAGGAGAATCAAAAGTAAAAAAAGAGATGATTTGAAAAAAGATCAGGAGACCTATTATGTGAACAATAGGGATTCTGAGGAAAAACAAAACAGAAGGAAGAGGTAATATTAAAACAAATGGTAGAAAATATTCATATAAAAATTATTTGATATGTATATATTCTATTTGTATATAAAATTTATATAGTAATGAAGAGGACCTAGAATAGCCAATACAACTTTGAAGGAAAGAAACAAACTTGAATTTTAAGAATTACTGTAAAGCTAAGTCATCGTGTAATCGTGGAATAGAAATAAACAAGTAAACCAATGAAACAAATTTGAAAGTCTAGAAGTAGATTCACACACACAGTAATTTGATGTTTGACAAAGGTGTGGTGATAGTTAATTTTATATGTCAACTTGGATGGGACACAATGTGCCAAGATGCATGGTCAGACTCCTATTTATGGTGTTTCAATGAGGTGTTTTTGAATGAGATTATCGTTTAAATATATGGACTTTGAGTAAAGTACATTGTTCTCCATAATGTCAGTCTCATGCAATTAGTTGAAGACTTGAAGAGAAAAAACCAACCAGCCCCTCCAACCCCAAACCCAGCAAGCAAGAATTCTATAGCACACCACCTTTGGGCTTAACCTGGAACATCAGCTTTACTGGGTCTCCAACCTGCTGTCTCATCTTGAAGACTTTGAACTTTCCAGCTTCTAGAAATGCATGAGCCAACTCCTTATAATAAATTTCTACATATATTTATATATGCTCATCCAATTGTTTCCTTTTCTCTGAGAACCATAATATAGGTGCTAAGACAATTCAATAGAGGAAGGGTAATCTTTTCACCAGATAGTGCTAGGACAAAATGATATTTGATCTATACCTTGCACTATACACCAATATTAACCAAAAAAAAAAAAATAGACATAGGCATAAATACAAAACATAAAACTATAAATCTTCTGGGAAAAATATGAAAAATTCCTTATAATATGACTTAAGCAAGGATGTCTTTGATATAACATGACAGCAAAATAAAACAAGTG
Organism: Manis javanica; assembly: GCF_040802235.1. NCBI lineage: Eukaryota > Metazoa > Chordata > Mammalia > Pholidota > Manidae > Manis > Manis javanica. The sequence continues at coordinate 60,677,784 of NC_133159.1, forward strand.
ATAAGTTGGGCTCCATTAAAATTAACCTGTGTGTTCTGCAAAAGATATTATTATCAATGAGTATTGAGAGTTAGTGCCGGTTTTGCAATAAAGTCAAGACCAGAGATCATCTCCTATTACAATGCTATAATTCGTCTCTTAGTAGTTTGAAATATAAAAGATGACAAGAGCTACCTACTAAATTAAACTGTAACTCTGATGACGAAACATCTGAATCAAAAGAGGAAAAAAATCAAACTAATTAGGGATCTGGCTATGTCGATGAAACATCTGAATATCTAACAGGTTTTTTTTTTCTTTTTACCTTATTATTCAAGTTCTATAGCTCCCTGTTATTCCATTCATTTAAAATTCAGTGTATTCATGATAGTAAAGGAATAAAAATAAGTACTTTGGATCTGCAGAGGAGACACAGATCAATAATTTTATCATTGAGTTTAAAAGACCTTAATATGTCATGTCAAAAGTTTTAATAAATTGGTACTGACTGATGAATATTATTAAAGTAGTCTTTTGTTTGGGTAAGTGAACCATTTGATCCAAGTTCTAAAATGCTAAGAAGTGCCTTTCAAACTTCAATGTGCATATGAATTAGCTAGATAGGTTGTTAAAATGCAGATTCTTATTTTTATATCTGGAGGGGGCCTTGAGACATGGCATTTTTTAATCAGTTCAATATTAGTTTCTTATTGCTGTAGTAGCACATTTCCACAAACAGAGCAGATTAAAACAATACAAACTCTGATTTTACAGTTCTAGAGATCACGGAGTACTGTTATTTGAAAGTGGACAAGGATTAGTTGTAAATGCATATTGCAAACTCTAGGGCAACCACCACTAAAAGTAAAAAAAGAACGTATAACTGATATTCTAAAAGAGGAGAGAAATGGAATTATATAAGATGTTAAATTATAACTAGAAAAGAAATAAAAGAGGGAAAACAGTAATGGACATGGTAGATACTAATCCAACTATGTCAATAACCACTTTGAATGTCAATCATCCAAGACTACTAATTTGAAGAGAGAGATGCTCAAAGTAGATCACAAAATATGACTAACTATAGACTTTTATAAGAAATCCATATTAAATATAAAGACATATATAGATTAAAAGAAAATAATTAGAGAAAAATTTACAATGTTACCACTAATCAAAGAAAGCAAGAGTACCTATATTAATTTCAGACAGAGCAGATTTCAACTAAAAGTTTTCATGATTACAGAAAAGTGCTACAAAATGATTAAGGAGTCTAGTCTTAAAGTGTATGCTCTTAAGAACACACTGTCAAAAAACATGAGACAAAACATATACAACTGCAAGGAGAAATAGATAAATGTGCTGTTGTGGTTGGAGACCTCAACAGTCCTCACTCAGAAATGGAAAGATTCAGCAGGCAGAGAATTAGTGAAGACACAGTTGAAATCAATAACATAATCAATCAAATGAATACAATTTATACATATGGAAAATCTCAAATAAGTGGAAATTAGAGTACACATTTTTATCCAATTTACATGGAACATTCACAAAGACAAACCACACTCTTGGTCATAATACATAATACCTTAACAAATTTAAAATAATAGAAATCATGTAATGTCTGCTTTCAGACCACAGTGGAATTAAACTAGAAATTCATGAAAGATAACTGGAAAATCTCAAACTACATGGAGATTAAAAAACACAATTCTAAATAACACATGTGTCAAGCAAGAACTCCCAAGATCAATTTTAAAATATAATGAACTAAATGAAAATGAAAACACAACATATCAAAATTTGCAAGATGTGGCAAAAGTGGCAGAGGATGACTTCAAAAAATCAATTTTAGAGCAGAAATCAATGAAGCTGAAAACAGGAACTCAATAGAGAAATCAATGAAACCTAAAGTTAGCTCTATAAAAGATCCATAAAATCAATAAGCCTCTAGCCACATTAGGTTAATTGAGAAAAAAAGAGAGGAAAAAACTTACTAACCAGGTTCCCCAGAAATTAAAAGGATAATAAAGGAATACTGTGAACAAATTTATACCCACAAATTTGATAACTTAGAAGAAATAGAAGAATTACTTGGAAGACACAATATGCCAAAACTCACAGAAAGAAATAGATGATCTGAATAGGCCAATATACATTAAAGAAATTGTATCAGTAATTAATAACATTCAAAACAAAAATTCCATTCCCAGATGGGTTCATTGCTGAATTCCACCAAACATTTAATGAAGAAATTACAGCAATTCTCTACATTCCCAGAAGACAAAAGCAGAGGGAATATTGACTAACTCATTTTATGAGGCCAGCATCACCCAAATTATATTAACCAGGAATTACAAGAAAACTACAAACCAATATCTCTTATGAACATAGATATAAAAATCTTCAATAAAAAATTCCAATAATGGATAAAAACAATCACGCTCCATGACCAAGTTGAATTTATTGCAGGAGTGCAAGCCTGAAAATCAATTAATATAATCCATCACACCAACAGGCTTAAAAAGAAAAATCACATGATCATAGCAATAGATGCAGAGTAAACATGACAAAATGCAACACCTATTCAAGATAAAATAATAAATTAGGAATAGAGGGGAATTTCCTCAAATTCATTAAGGCTATCTACAAAAAATCCTATAGCTAACATCATATTTAATGATAAAAACTTAAAACTTTCTAACTAGAAACAGGTATAAGTCAAGGATGTCCACTCTCAACATTCCTTCCCAATGTGGTATTGGGGGTCCTGGATAATGTAGTAAAGCAAGAAAAGGACATAAAATATATATAGATAAGAATTAAGACAAACTGTATTTGTTTGCATATGACATTATCATATATGTGGAAAATCCTAAAGAATTGACAAAAGAATTTCAACTAATGAGAGACTATAGCAAGGTTGTGGGGTACAAGGTTAACATTCCCAAGCCAATTGCTTTCATATATACCAGCAATAAACAAGTAGAATTTAAAATTAAAAAGACAATAAAATTTACATTAACACCCAGAAATACAAATACTTAGTTATAAATCTGACAAAATATATATAAAATATACTATTTTAGGGAAAGTACAAAAGTCTGATGGATGAAATCAAAGAACTCAATAAATGGAGAAATATTCCATGTTCATGAAAGGCAGGAATCAATATTCTCAAGACACCGGATTTTTTTTTCAATTTGATCTCTAGGTACTGTGCAATAAAAAAAAAAACCCACCAAGGTATACTTACGATTATGGACAAACTGATTCTAAAGTTTATATGGACAAGCAAGGGATCCAAGATAGCCAACACAATTTGAAGCCAATGCAACACAAATTTGGAGGACTGAAACTTCCCCAAGTCAAATCTTACTATAAAGCTACATTAACAAGACAGTGTGGTATTGTGGTGAAAGACTAGACAAATCAATCAATAGAACAGAATAGAGAGAATAGAAAATTGTCCCAAAAATATAGGCAGCTGGTCTTTGACAAAGAAGTAAGGGCCATAAAATGGATCAAAGATAGTCTCTTCAACAAATGGACATCCACATGCAAAAAAATGAATTCAGACACAAACTTCAAACACTTCAAAAATTTAAATCAAAATGGATCACAGATCCATACTTAAAACACAAAACCATAAAACTGCTTTAAGATAACATAGGAGAGGAGAGATTAAAGATGGAAGCGAGAGAGGAGAGACAGAGGCTTCCTCCTAAAACCATATACAATAAGAAAATATAGTTGGTGTAACTAATCCTGAGAGAGCAACAGGAAAGAGAACTGCACCAGACTGCATACACCTGGAGAAAAGAGCAGACCTCATGGAACAGGGTAACATACCAAAGCTGTGACCCAGTGGGACCCAATCCCTTCCCCCACCCCAGCTCACTGGCAGGAGGAAGAGAAATGGAGCAGGGAGGGAGTGGAAGGCCTCGGACTGTGGAATATCTAGCTCTAGAGATCTGCTCTGGAAGTACAAACCTATATTTCATGGTGCTTTCATGATACTTGCATAATTACGGGGTTGGAAATCTAATACAGGCAGAATTCCTGGAGAGACTGAGATTCCAGCTGCTTGTGGAAAGCAGGGATCCATATCTGGCTTATCTGGGACAAAAGCTTAGACCTGTGTGCTCGGCCCACTAGTTCAGGCAGTGGAGACAGGCATAGCAGCTGGGAAGCAGGAAATAGCTCTCTCCTCCCCCCAGGCACCAATACTGCTCCCCAACGACCCCCGATGTTGCTTCTGGGACTGAGCATCTCCAGAGAGTAGAGCTTCTGAACACTGGAGGGCGCCATATACAAATATGAAACACCAAAGGAACCTGGTCCAGTGTAAAATTAATATAACTCCGGAGAAAGATTTAAAGGACATGGATCTTATGACTCTTCCTGAAAGGGAGCTGAAAAGAAAAATCATCAGCATGCTAGTGGAGGTACAGAAAGATATCCAAGAACTCAGGAATGAATTCCGGTTGGAGATACAATCATTGAAGAGCACAATGGATGGTATTAAAGGCAGGTTGGATATGGTGGAGGAGATGATAAATGAAATAGAAACTAGAGAAGAGGAATAGAAAGAAGCTGAGGCACAGAGAGAAAAACAAATCTCTAAGAATAAAAGAATATTAAGAGAACTGTGTGACCAATCCAAATGGAACAATATTCGCATTATAGGGATACCAGAAGAAGAAGAGAGTGAGGGATAGAAAGTGTCTTTGAGAAGGTAATTGCTGAAAACTTCCCAAATCTGGGGAAGGAGATGGTCTCTAAGACCATGGAGATCCGCAGATCTCCCAACACAAGGGACTCAAGGAAGACAACACGAAGACATATAGTAATAAAATTGTCAAAGATCAAGGAAACTGACAGACTATTAAAAGAAGACAGAGAGAGAAATAAGATCACATACAAAGGAAAGCCCAACAGGCTAACATCATACTTCTCAGCAGAAACCTTATAGGCCAGAAGGGAGAGGCATGATGTATTTAATACAATGAAGCAAAAGGGCCTAGAACCAAGATTACTTTATCCATTAAGCTTATCATTTAAATTTGTAGGAGGGATTAAACAATTTCCAGATAAGCAAAAGCTGAGAGAATTTACCTCCCACAAACCATCTCTGCAGTCTACTTTGGAGGGACTGCTATAGATGGAATGTTCCTAAGGTTGAATAGCTGTCACCAGAGGAAATAAAACCACAATAAAGAAAGTAGAACAGCTAATTATTAAGCAAATGCAACATTGAATTAACTATCCCCAAAGTCAATCAAGGGATAGACAAAGAACACAGAATACGACACCTAATATATAAAGAATGGAGGAGGAAGAAAAGGAGGAGAAATAGAAAAGAACCTTTAGATTGTGTTTATAAAAACATATTAAGTGAGTTAAGTTAGACTCTTAGATAGTAAGGAAATTAACCTTGAACCTTTGGTAACCATGAATCTAAAGGCTGCAATGGCAATAAGTACATACCTATCAATAATCACCCTAAATGTAAATGGACTGAATGCACCAATCAAAAGACATACAGTCACTGAATGGATAAAAAAACAATACCCATCTATATGCTGCCTACAGGAGACTCACATTAAAACCAAAGACATACAATGACTGAAAGTGAAGGAATGGAAAAAGATATTTCATGCAACTAACAGAGAGAAAACATCACTAGTTGCAGTACTTGTATCAGAAAAAACAGACTTCAAAACACAGAAAGTAACAAGAGACAAAGAAGGACATTACATAGCAATAAAGTGGTGAATCCAACAAGAAGATATAACCATTATAAACATCTATGCTCCCAACATAGGAGCACCCACATATGTGAAAAAATGCTAACAGAATTAAAAGGGGAAATAGAATTAAATGCATTCATTCTGAAGGACAGATCAACCAGACAGAAGATAAGTAAGGAGACAGAGGCACTGAACAACACAATAGAACAGATTTACCTAACAGACATCTACAGAACTCTACACCCAAAAGCATCAGAATACACATTCTTCTCAAATGCACATGGAACATTTTCAAGAATAGATCATGTACTAGGCCACAAAAAGAGCCTCAGTAAATTCAAAAAGATAGAAATTGTACCAACCAGTTTCTCAGACGACAAAGGTATGAAACTAGAAATAAATTATGCAAAGAAAATGAAGAAGCTCACAGACAAATGGAGGCTTCAAAACATGCTCCTAAATAACCAATGGATCAATGACCGCATAAAAACAGAGATCAAGCAATATATGGAGACAAATGACAACAATAATGCAACACCACAAAATCTGTGGGATGCAGTAAAGGCTGTGCTAAGAGGAAAGTATATTGCAATACAGGCCTACCTCAAGAAAGAAGAACAATCCCATATGAGCAGTTTAAACTCACAATTAATGAAACTTGAAAAAGAACAACAAATGAGGCCCAAAGTCAGTAGAAGGAGGGACATAATAAAGATTAGAGCAGAAATAAATAAAATTGAGAAGAATAAAACAATAGAAAGAATCCATGAAATCAAGAGCTTGTTCTTCAAGAAAATAAGCAAAATAGATACACCCCTAGCCAGACTTATTAAGAAAAAAAGAGAGTCTATTCATATAAACAAAATCAGAAATAAGAAAGGACAAATCACTACAGACACCATAGAAATACAAAGAATTTTTAGAGAATACTATAAAAACTATATACTAAGAAACTGGATAACCTAGAAGAAATGGACAACTTTCTAGAAAAATACAACCTTCCAAGGCTGACCAAGGAAGAAATAGAAAATCTAACAGACCAATTGGTAGCAACGAAATTGAACTGGTAATCAAAAACCTACCTAAGAACAAAACTCCTGGACCAGATGGCTTCACTGCTGAATTTTATCAAACATTTAGTGAAGACCTAATACCCATCCTCCTTAAAGTTTTCCAAAAAAATAGAAGAGGAGGGAATACTCCCAAACTCATTCTATGAGGCCAGCACCACTCTATACCAAAACCAGGCAAAGATACCACAAAAAAAGAAAATTACAGACCAATATCCCTGATGAACATAAATGCACAAATTCTCAACAAAATATTAGCAAACCAAATTCAAAAATACATAAAAAAGCTCATACATCATGATCAAGTAGGATTTATTACAAGGATGCAAGGATGGTACAACATTCAAAAATCCATCAAATCATCCACCACATCAACAAAAAGAAGGACAAAAACCACATGATCATCTCCATAGATGCTGAAAACGCATTTGACAAAATTCAACATCCATTCATGATAAAAGCTCTCAACAAAATGGGTATGGAGGGCAAGTACCTCAACATAATAAAGGCCATATATGACAAACCAACAGCCAACATTAACTTAACAGTGAGAAGCTCAAAGCTTCTCCTTCAAGATCGGGAACAAGACAGGGATGCCCACTCTCCCCATTTCCATTCAACATTGTACTGGTCATAGCCACGGCAATCAGCAGCACAAAGAAATAAAAGACATCCAGATTGGCAAGGAAGAAGTTTAACTGTCCCTGTTTGCAGATGGCATGATATTGTACATAAAAATCCCTAAAGAATCCACTCTAAAACTACTAGATCTAATATCTGAATTCAGCAAAGTCGCAGGATGCAAAATTAATACACAGAAGTCTGCGGCATTCCTGTACACTAACAATGAATAGCAGAGAGAGAAATCAGGAAAACAATTCCATTCACAATTGCATCAAAAAGAGTAAAATACCTAGGAATAAACCTAACCAAGGAAGTGAAAGATCTATACTCTGAAAACTACAAAACACTCATGAGGGAAATTAAAGAAGATATCAATAAATGGAAATACATCCCATGCTCATGGATAGGAAGAATTAATATTGTCAAAATGGCTCTCATGCCTAAAGCAATCTATAGATTCAATTCAATTTCTATCAAAATACCAACAGCGTTCTTCAGAGAACTAGAGAAAATTGTCCTAAAATTTATATGGAACCAGAAAAAACCTCGAATAGCCAAAGCAATCCTGAGAAGGAAGAATAAAGCAGGGGAAATTATGCTCCCCAACTTCAAGCTCTACTACAAAGCCACAGTAATCAAGACAATTTGGTACTGGCACAAGAACCGACTCATAGACTAATGGAACAGACTAGAGAGCACTGATATAAACCCAATAATATATGGTCAATTAATATATGATAAAGGAGCCATGGACATACAATGGGGAAATGACAGCCTCTCAACAGCTGGTATTGGCAAAACTGGACAGCTACATGCAAGAGAATGAAACTGGATTATTGTTTAACCCTATACACAAAAGTAAACTTGAAATGGATTAAAAACTTGAATTTAAGTCATGAAACCATAAAACTCTTAGAAGACAACATAGGCAAAATTCTCCTGAATATAAGCATGAGCAACTTCTTCCTGAACGCATATCCTCAAGGAAGGGAAACAAAAGTGAAAATGAACTCATGGGACTACATCAAACTAAAAAGGTTTTCTACAGCAAAGGACATCATCAACAAAACAAAAAGGCTTCCTACAATATGGGAGAATATATTTGTAAATAACATATCTGACAAGGGGTTAACATCCAAAATATATAAAGGACTTACACACCTCAATACCCAAAAAGCAAATAATCCAATTAACAAATGGGCAGAGGACATGAAGAGACAGTTCTTCAAAGAATAAATTCAGATGGCCAACAGACACACGAAAAGATGTTCCACATCACCAATCATCAGGGAAGTGCAAATTAAAACCACAATGAGATATCACCTCACACCAGTAAGGATGGCCAGCATCGAAAAGACTAAGAACAACAAATGCTGTGATGATGCAGAGAAAGGGGAACTATCCTACACTGCTGGTGGGAATGTAAGCTAGTTCAGCCATTGTGGAAAGCAATATGGAGGTTCCTCAAAAAACTCAAAATAGAAATACCATTTGACTCTGGAATCCCACTCCTTGGAATATAACCAAAGAATACAAATCTCACATTCAAAAAGACATGTGCACCCCTATGTTTATTGCAGCACTTTTTACAATTGCCAAGAATTGGAAGCAACCTAACTGTCCATCAGTAGATGAATGGATAAAGAAAATGTGGTACATATATACAATGGAATACTATTCAGCCATAAGAAAGAAACAAATCCTACCATTTGCAACAACATGGATAGAGCTGGAGGACATTATGCTTAGTGAAATAAGCCAGGTGGAGAAAGACAAATGCCAAATGATTACCTCATTTGTGGAGTATAACAATGAAGCAAAACTGAAGGAACAAAATGGCAGCAGACTCAGAGACTCCAAGAATGAACTAGTGGTTACCAAAGGGAGGAGTGTGGAGGGCGGGTGGGGAGGGAAGGAGAAGGGGATGTGGGGTATTATATTTAGTACACATGGTGTGGGGAATCATGGGGAGAACAGTGTATCACAGAGAAGGGACATACTGGATCTCTGGCGTCTTGCTGCACTGATGGACAGTGACTGCATTGGTGTATGGGTGGGGACTTGATAATATGGGTAAATGTAGTAACCACATTGTTTTTTCATGTTGAACCTTCATAAGAGGGTATATCAATCATACCTTAATAAAAAATTTAAAAAAAAAGATAACATAGGAGAAAAATTTGATATCCTTGGTTATGGTGACACCTTTTTAGCTATGATACCAAAGGCACGATCCTTAAAGGAAAAAATAAGCTGAACTAAAATAAAATATCTGCTCTTTGAAAGACAATATCAAGAGAATAAAGTGACAAGCCACACTGGAAGAAAATATTTGCAAAAGATGCATCTGATAAAGATCTATTATCCAAAATATGCTCCAAAACAACTCTTAAAACTCCACAATAAGAAAACAAACAGAGCAATTAAAAAATGGCAAAAGACCTTAACAGACATTTCACCACAGAAGATATACAGGTGGAAAATAAACATATGAAAACATTTTCCATATCAGATGTCATCAGCAAAATGCAAATTAATAGAAGATATTTCTACTCATCTAGTAAAATGGCCAAAACCCAGAACATTTTGAGATACCAAATGTTGGTGAGAATGTGGGGCAACAGACACTCTCATACATTGCTGGTGGGAATGTAAAATGGTATAACCACTTTGGAAGACAGTTGGTGTTTCATACAAAACCAAGCATACTTTTGCCATAGGATTCAGCAATTTCACTCACTGGTATTTACCCAAGTTGAAAACTTGTATGCACACACGAGCCTATACAGAGATGTTTATTGCAGATTTATTGATAATTGCCAAAACTTGAAAGTCACTAAGGTGTCCTTCAGTAGGTGAGTGGATAAACTGTATACATCTAGACAATGGAATATTGTTCAGTGCTAAAAAGAAATGAGCCACAAGCCATACAAAGACATGGAAGAAACTTCAATGCATACTCATAAATTAAAGAAGCCAATCTAAGAAGGCTACATACTACATGATTCCAACTATATGACATTCTGCAAAAGGCAAAAATATGGAGACAATAAAAAATGCCAGGAGTGGAGGGAAGTGGAGAAAAGTTAATAGGCAGAGCACAGAATATTCTTAGGGCAGTGGAAATACTCTGTATGATGTGATGATGGATACATGTCATTATACATTCATTCAAACCCATAGACTGTACTACACACAGGGTGAATCCAAAAGTGAAAATTAAGCAGTGTGTACTTTGCATGATTATGATGTGTCAGTGTAGGTTCATCTTTTGTAAAATGTTCTGGCGAGTGATATGAGTAATGAGGGAAGCTATTCATGTTTGGGAACAGGGTATTGGAAATCTGTACCTTCCTTTCAGTTTTATCATAAACTTAAAACTGCTCTAAAATACAGTCTCTTAAAAAATTCCACATTCCATTAACCCTTTTTTTCCCAACCTACCGCAAAGTCTATCTCCTGTGCATGATATTGTATAATTTTTATTTATATGATCTTTTACCCCCAAACTCCACCAGTAAAAAAACTCCATGAAAGCAATTTTTCTTTTCTCCATACTTTTTTCCCACCTTCTCTCCTCTTTTCTCCTCTCTCTTCTTTTTTTTCCCCTTCCTTCCTTCTTTTCTTCTCTATCTTTTTCAGTTTTGTTTACTAGTGGCTGCATGATTGCTTAGCACATAGTAAGTTCTCCATAGTTACCTTGCTTGCTAAGATTTAAATTGTCGGTGGTTGTTGAAAAATATCAAATTATTTTTTACTTCTATTGTGATTATATAGTTTCTTCTTTAGTTGATTAATACTTAAATTTATGCTAATAAATTAGGTCTGTTAGCACCTTACATTCCTTGGAAAAATCCTAATTTGACTTGTTATATGATTATTTTTACTACTATTTCTGCTTTCATTTTTTTCTTTGTAATTGACATTTTACCCAGAAATAAAATTATGCAACTTGAGACAGAGAGAAAGAAGATTTAAAAGGAGAAATAAAAAAAGCACAGCCTCAGTGAACTAAGGGACAATAGCATGTTTATTTTTATGTATATTTGAAATTCCAAAAGGAAACAAAGAAGAGAAATAGAAACAAAACTAGAAGGAAAAAAAAAGACTAAGAAATAACCAAATTTGTTTGAAATTATTAACCCACAAATCCAAGAATGTCAAAGAATCTTCCTCTGATCTCTATTGAGTATGCCCCAGCTTCACTGAGGTGTCTTCTCTGGCCATACGAACTTGCACTTGGATGATTCATGGCGCTGTTGAGTTGGTTTTGCTTGGTCTCCTGAATTTCTACTCTGCATGTATGCAGATACTCTGACAAAAATTCTAGAGAAACTGTAAACAGATTTCTGAAGCTTTTTCTCTGTCTTTGCATGCTCCCTCTCTATAGTCTACCTACAAAACCTAGCTGTCTCCATCTCTTGAAACTCTGATCTGTGTCTTATCAAATCATCAAAATTGCCAGTATTTGGTTGGTTTTCTCTTCCCTTCATTGCGGTACAGAAATTTGCCTGTAGGCAGAAAGCTAGGGAGACTGTAGTTCTCTCCTACTTACTTTCCTTTCTCTCAGTAATCAGTCCTTTTCTGACTGTTGTCTAATACTGAAAACCCTCATTTCACACATCTTATCCATTTGTCCAGGTGTTTGCAGTAAGAAGTACTTCTGGACCACCTTACTTCCTCATGGATAGAAAAGGCATTTCAAATGCAATTTTTAAATTCATTTTTTAAAAGATTTAATTTTTATAGATAAGATAAATCTAATGAAGAAATCATACTTTCCTATTATTGCAGCTTCTGTTATATATTATCCCAATGAGTAAACAAGTGTGTTTCATTTCATTTTATAAAATAACAAATTTCATCTCTTAGTGTATTTCAGGAGGCTGATTAAAACATTGAATGGAGGGATACATTTTCTTCAGCATTAAATCATTAAATGGCAATTAACATTGTAAACACATGTCTTCTGCTAACACTGAACACATACAATCATGCAGATCCACTTAGGCATAGCTTCTGAAGCCAATGTATAAGAATAACAACAGTGGTTACAAAAATGAGATATACTGAGAGCTTCAAATTTTATCATTTTGAACTTTTAATTTTAACTGTAAAATATTAAAATAAAAGTTAAAAGATAAGTAATTTTACATAGCATCTCCATTACCTATTTATTATCATTATGAGTTTTATTTATAATATTCTGGGAAATGTTCCTGATACAGAAAAAAATAGCATATCATATCTGTTTCCATAAAATATGCATGAATTATAAAACATACAGGACTTTTATCTCAAATCCACTCACTAGTCACTATAAATATCAATTATGTCTAAACTTAAAAAATTTCCTGAAAAGATTTTAAGGAGACACTATCTTAACAGGTTCAGAGTACACTTCCCATAGATCTGTGAGAATGGCTCATCATAGTTTTATTCTTTCTGTCATCTGTCCAAGCTACTGCTGGATGACTCATTCCACTGATATGTTTTTAGTAGTTTTGGAGCTAGAAATGATAAAAGGACTCACAAGTATCAATGATGGATTAGATGCAGGAGCTGTGGAAGAAGGAAGAAATACATAGTGAAGGTAAGATTTTATTTTTAATGCTAGCTTTCTGGAAATTAATGCTATTATCAATATATAAAGTTGGGAGCAAGAGAATAATAATACTAACATGTACTAAGCCTTGTTATGTCATAGGTGCTGTTGTTCTTTGCCACAATCCTATTGGCAAGCCATTATTATTACCTACACTTAAGAAAAATGAATAACTGAGATTTTAGGTAACTCACCAAATATCTCACAGCTGGTAAATGCCAGAACCATAAATTGAACTCCACAACCTAACATCTTTGCTCTACTGAAAGCATAATGGGGGTGTTATTAACCTCTGTCACAACTTAGGACCTTAACCTGTCCTGTTCAGCCCTCTCCAATTATGTATGGGTGTATATAAGCAACCCAGAGTATTGTAAGATTCCTCCTATTAGCATTCTCAGAGGAGAGCTGGAAAGTCCTGGGCATACATAAATGCTGCTTCTCCTAAGTAGTTAGCTGATGAAGTCCTAGAGCTACAGTCACCCACAGGAACCTCCACTGACCTTGATTTCTCTGGTACGCAATGGAGAAGACTTTCATGTATTCTTTCCCCTTACACTGTTTTATCCTTGGTTTCTTCCTTGTTCACTCAGAGACCTATTCTTATTTTCTTTCACAATAGAAATATATGAAATAATTGAAATTATTGAAATATATGAAATATATGAAATAAAAACCAGAGTCTCAGACATTAGCAACTGAAAAACATGTTTTGTTCTAGTCTGCTGAATCTTCAACCACACCCAAGAGGTAAAAAGAGATAGGACGAAACCCATATTGATTGTATAGTATGTGTGAGAAGCCTTCCTTCTAGAACAAATTTGACTTTTCAATTATAAGGTCTATTAAGGCAAGAACACTGCCTTCTTTGTTCAATACTGTAGCCCAGTTCCTGTGAGGTAGTGGTCATTCCATAAACATTTGAACTTATGAATAAATGAATGAACAATGCATGTAATTAAAGACAGATAGAGAACACAGATATATTTCCATAGTAAAACATGTTGAATGCTCATTCCCTGGCTATCAGTTTTAAGTTACGAGTTTAGAACCTGTTTCTCTTTACCAAAACCTTCCTTTCTTTACCAAAAACTTTCAAAAACCAGTTGGTTCCTTGGTACATCTCTTAAATCACTTATTTTGTATAGGACACTCATATGCAATTAATTTTTCTTCCACTGTGACTTTAAGGGGAGCTAACTGAAAATAAGAAAAACAAACATTTGTTTCATACTATCTTTGAAAAACTAAAACCATAAATGCTATAAAGTATCACAATTATAATCCCTAGTGAGAAATGAGAACCTCTGGAGGAAAAACTAAGCTCTTACATGATCAAACCTCCCCTAGCAAACCAACTGTAACATTGGAAAAACCTTTTGAAAACTTAATCTAATATCTAATTTCTAGGTCATTTCTCTTTATATAGTTGCAGTCAGTTAACAGAAATAACTGTTAAATTTCTTGTACATAAAGGCAAATGATGCATAATTGCAGCTCTCAATTGAACTGTGTCCACCTTTCAATACCACAGAATCTTATGGAAGCCAGATTGCTGGACTTTGAGAATATTCATTCACTAAAAAAGGAATATAGATTCTAGAATTCTGATAGGACTAATCCATTATATTTTATTTCAGTGACACTTTGAGACCTGCAGTTTGACATTCTCTTACAGACTTTTATTCCCAAGCCTAAAAATTACTATGCTTTGAGGGCGGAGCCAAGATGGTGGCGTGAGTAGGACAGTGGAAATCTCCTCCCAAAAATGTATATATTTTTGAAAATACAACAAATAAAACTAATCCTAAAAGAGAGACCAGAAGACACAGGACAACAGCCAGACTACATCCACACCTGCAAGAGCCCAGCACCTGGTGAAAGGGATTAACATACAAGCCCCCGCCCGGTGGGACCCGAGCACCACTCACTCCAGCTCCCGGCAGGAGGAGAGGAGTCAGAGCGGGGAGGGAGAGGGTTCCCAGGAGTGCTAAACACCCATCCCTAGCCATCCACACCAAAGCGCAGACACAGTGCATGCATGGAGTGCTGGAAACTAGGGAAATAGGGCAGCAAGACCTGTGAGCAGGTCCCAAAGCCAGCGCCCCTGTGACAAAGACAAGCAAGTGTTTTCTGAAAGTCTTAAAGGGACAGGGATACCACAGCTGGACAGAAACATCCCAGGTCACAGTCCAGCAGTTGGAAATTCAAGGGAACTCTGGGGGCACTAACACCCTGGGCAACAGCTCTGAGACCCCTGATGGAGGTAAACAGCCAAATGGCCCCCCATCCATTACCCCTCCAGGACACCGCCATAGTAGAGCAGCAGCCTGAGGCTGGCCACGCCCACAGCAAGGGAGTTTCCTCCATAAAGGCAAGGCAAGACACAAAGACCCAGTCTACACCCAACTGCCCAACACAAGCCACTAGGGGTCACAGTTGTCCCAGTAAAGAAAGGCCAGGAGCAAAGTGGAAAGAGCCCTGAATCTCCCACCTGACATACATGTCAGTAGCACTCCACTGCACCTATCAACATGGAAAGGCAAAAAAATTTGATCCAGACAAGACTAACCCAGAAAGCTTCAACATCTTCTACATCTTCCCCTGAGAAGGAACATGGAGAGATAGATTTAACCAGTCTTCCTGAAAAAGAATTCAAAACAAAAGTCATAACCATGCTGATGGACTTGCAGAGAAATATGCAAGAACTAAGGAAGGAGAATACAGAAATAAAACAAGCTCTGGAAGGACTTCAAAACAGAATGGATGAGATGCAAGAGACCATTAATGGACTAGAAAACAGAGAACAGGAACGCAGAGAAGCTGATGCAGAGAGAGATAAAAAGATCTCCAGGAATGAAAGAATTCTAAGAGAGCTGAGTGACCAATTGAAATGGAAGAATATCCGCATTATAGGGGTACCAGAAGAAGAAGAGAGAGAAAAAGGGACAGAAAGTGTCTTTGAAGAAATAATTGCTGAAAACTTCCCCAAACTAGGGGAGGAAATGGCCTCTCAGACCACAGAGGTACACAGAACTCCCATGACAAGGGATCCAAGGAGGGCAACACCAAGACACATAATAATTAAAATGGAAGAGATCAAAGACAAGGACAAAGTATTAAGACAGCCAGAGAGAAAAAAAGGTCACCTACAAAGGAAAACCCATCAGGCTATCATGAGACTTCTCAACAGAAACCCTACAGGCCAGAAGAAAATGGCATGATATACTTAATGCAATGAAATAGAAGGGCCTCGAACCAAGACTACTGTATCCAGCACGATTATCATTTAAATATGAAGGAGGGATTAAACAATTCCCAGACAAGCAAAAGTTGAGGGAATTTGCCTCCCACAAACCACCTCTACAGGGCATCTTATAGGGACTGCTCTAGATGGGAGCACTCCTAAAAAGAGCACAGAACAAAACACCCAACATATGAAGAAGGGAGTAGGAGGAATAAGAAGGGAGAGAAATAAAGAATCATCAGACCGTGTTTATAAAAGCTCAACAAGTGAGTTAAGTTAGACAGTAAGATAGTAAAGAAGCTAACCCTGGACCTTTGGTAACCACAAACTTAAAGCCTGCAATGGCAATAAGTACATACTTTTCAATAATCACCCTAAATGTAAATGGACTGAATGCACCAATCAAAACACACAGAGTAATAGAATGGATAAAAAAGAAAGACCCATCCATATGCTGCTTACAACAGACTCACCTCAAACCCAAAGACATGCACAGACTTAAAGTCAGGGATGGAAAAGATATTTCATACAAACAACAGAGAGAAAAAAACAGGTGTTGCAATACTAGTATCAGACAAAACAGACTTCAAAATAAAGAAAGTAACAAAAGATAAAGAAGGATATTACATAATGATAAAGGGCTCAGTCCAACAAGAGGATATAACCATTATAAATATATACGTACCCAATACAGGAGCACCAACATATGTGAAACAAATACTAACAGAATTAAAGGAGAAAATAGAATGCAATGCATTCATTCTGGAAGACTTCAACACACCACTCACTCCAAAGGACAGATCCACCAGACAGAAAATAAGTAAGGGCACAGAGGCACTGAACAACACACTAGAACAGATGGACCTAATAGACATCTACAGAACTCTACATCCAAAAGCAACAGGATATATATTCTTCTCACATGGAACATTCTCCAGAATAGACCACATACTAGGCCACAAAAAGAGCCTCGTATATTCCAAAAGATTGAAATCCTACCAGCCAACTTTTCAGACCACGAAGGCATAAAACTAGAAATAAACTGTACAAAAAAAGCAAAAACGCTCCCAAACATATGGAGGCTTAACAACACGCTCCTAAATAATCAATGGATCAATGACCAAATCAAAATGGAGATCCAGCAATATATGGAAACAAACGACAACAACAACACAAAGCCCCAACTACTGTGGGAAATGGCAAAAGCCGTCTTAAGAGGAAAGTATATAGCAATCCAGGCATATTTAAAGAAGGAAGAATAATACCAAATGAATGGTCTAATGTCACCATTATCAAAACTGGAAAAAGAAGAACAAATGAGGCCTAAGGTCAGCAGAAGGAGGGACATAATAAAGATCAGAGAAGAAATAAATAATATTGAGAAGAATAAAACAATAGTAAAAATCAATGAAACCAAGAGCTGGTTATTTGAGAAAATAAACAAAATACATAAGCCTCTAGCCAGACTTATTAAGAGGAAAAGCGAGTTAACACAAATCAACAGAATCAGAACGAGAAAGGAAAAATCAAGACAGGCACCACAGAAATACAAAGAATTATTAAAGATTACTTTGAAAACCTACATGCTAACAAGGTGGGAAACCTAGGAGAAATGGACAACTTCCTAGAAAAATACAACCTTCCAAGACTGACCCAGAAAGAAACAGAAAATCTAAACAGATCAATTACCAGCAACGAAATTGAAGCAGTAATCAAAAAACTACCCAAGAACAAAACCCCCGGGACCCCAAACTCATTCTGTGAAGCCAACATCACCCTAATTCCAAACAAAACCAGGCAAAGACCCCACCAAGAAAGAAAATTACAGACCAATATCCCTGATGAACATAGATGCAAAAATACTCAACAAAATATTAGCAAACCGAATTCAAAAATATATCAAAAGGATCGCACACCATGTTCAAGTGGGATTCATCCCAGGGATGCAAGGATCGTACAACATTCGAAAATCCATCAACATCATCCACCACATCAACAAAAAAGAAAGACAAAAACCACATATCATCTCCATAGATGCTGAAAAACATTCGATAAAATTCAACATCCATTCATGATAAAAACTCTTAACAAATTGATATAAAGGGCAAGTACCTCAACATAATATAGGCCATATATGATAAACCCACAGCCAACATCATACTGAACAGCGAGAAACTGAAAGCTTTTCTTCTGCGATCGGGAACAAGACAGGGATGCCCACTATCCCCACTGTTATTCAACATAGTACTGGAGGTCTTAGCCATGGCAATTAGACAAAACAAAGAAATACAAGGAATCCAGATTGGTAAAGAAAAAGTTAAACTGTCACTATGTGCAGATGACATGATATTGTACATAAAAAACCCTAAAGACTCCACCCATAACTACTAGAGCTAATATCAGAATTCAGCAAAGTTTCAGGATACAAAATTAACACAGAAATCTGTGGCTTTCCTATACACTAACAATAAACTAATAGAAAGAAAAATCAAGAAGATAATTCCACTCCCAGTGGCATCAAAAAGAATAAAATACCTAGGAATAAACCTAACCAAGGAAGTGAAAGACCTATACCCTGAAAACTATAAGACACTCTTAAGAGAAATTAAAGAGGTCACTAACAAATGGAAACTCATCCCATGCTCTTGGCTAGGAAGAATTAATATCATCAAAATGGCCATCCTGCCCAAAGCAATATACAGATTCGATCCAATCCCTATCAAATTACCAACAGCTTTCTTCAATGAACTGGAACAAATAGTTCAAAAATTCATATGGAAACACCAAAGACCCCAAATAGCTAAAGCAATCCTGAGGAGGAAGAATAAAGTGGGGGGGGATCTCACTCCCCAACTTCAAGCTCTACTACAAAGCCACAGTAATCAAGACAGTTTGGTACTGGCACAAGAACAGAGCCACAGACCAATGGAACAGAATAGAGACTCCAAACATTAACCCAAACATATATGGTCAACTAATATTCGATAAAGGGGCCATGGACATACAATGGGGAAATGACAGTCTCTTCAACAGATGGTGCTGGCAAAACTGGACAGCTACATGTAAGAGAATGAAACTGGATCACTGTCTAACCCCATACACAAAAGTAAATTCAAAATGGATTAAAGACTTGAATGTAAGTCATGAAACCATAAAACTCTTAGAAAAAAACATAGCCAAAAATCTCTTAGACATAAACATGAGTGACCTCTTCTTGAACATATCGCCTCGGGCAAGGGAAACAAACGCAAAAATGAACAAATGGGACTTATCAAGCTGAAAAGCTTCTGTATGGCAAAGAACACCATCAGCAGAACAAAAAGGCATCCTGCAGTGTGGGAGAATATATTTGTAAATGATGTATCTGACAAGGGTTAACATCCAAAATATATAAAGAACTCACATGCCTCAACACCCAAAAAGCAAATAATCCAATTAAAAAATGGGTGGAGGACATGAAGAGACAATTCTCCAAAGAAGAAATTCAGATGGCCAACAGACATATGAAAAGATGCTCCACATTGCTTGTCATCAGAGAAATGCAAATTAAAACCACAATGAGATATCATCTCACACCAGTAAGGATGGCTACCATCCAAAAGACAAACAACAACAAATGTTGGCGAGGTTGTGGAGAAAGGGGAACCCTCCTACACTGCTGGTGGGAATGTAAATTAGTTCAACCATTGTGGAAAGCAGTATGGAGGTTCCTCAAAATGCTCAAAATAGAAATACCATTTGACCCAGAAATTCCACTTCTAGGAATTTACCCTAAGAATGCAGCACTCCAGTTTGAAAAAGACAGATGCACCCCTATGTTTATCACTGCACTATTTACAATAGCCAAGATATGGAAGCAACCTAAATGTCCATCAGTAGACGAATAGATAAAGATGATGTGGTACATATAAACAGTGGAATATTACGCAGCCATAAGAAAAAAACAAATCCTACCATTCACAACAACATGGATGGAGCTAGAGGGTATTATGCTCAGTGAAATAAGCCAGGCAGAGAAAGACAAGTACCAAATGATTTCACTCATATGTGGAGTATAAGAACAAAAGAAAACTGAAGGAACAAAACAGCAGCAGAAGCACAGAACCCAAGAATGGACTAATAGTTACCAAAGGGAAAGGGACTGGGGAGGATGGGTGGGAAGGGAAGGATAAGGGTGGGAAGAAAAGAAAGGGGGCATTACGATTAGCATGTATGGTATTGGGGGGGCACGGGGAGGGCTGTGCAACACAGAGAAGATGGGTAGTGATTTTACAGCATCTTACTATGTTGAAGGACAGTGACTGTGAACTTGGTGACAAGTAGTAATTTTACAGCATCTTACTATGTTGATGGACAGTGACTGTGAATGAGGATGTGGGGGGGACTAGATGAAGGGGGAAGCCTAGTAAACATAATGTCCTTCATGTAATTGTAGATTAATGATACCAAAATAAAATTTAAAAAAAATTACTATGCTTTTAGAATGCTATCTGTGTTTTAAACAGTGTGCTGTCTGAAAGATATTTGGTTGAAATGTACTTTTTATTTCCTATTAAGGAGATTTTATTTTACACTAGAACTTAGGTGGTAGCCCTGACAATTTCTGAAAAATCACAACTTCTATAGAGAAACACAAAATAAGAACCTAAAACTTCTTTGTCTTTTTATAAACCTCTTCATTTTTCTTCTGCATTTTTAAGGCTGAGTTCTCACCAGGAAGCAGGATGACTAAAGCTTAAATGTAAAGGTTACATAACAATGATAATTTGGTCAATGACTTGACATGTGCCTCTGCTAGCTTCCTTACTCTATTGTTAAGACTGCCATTTGGCAACATTAAGTCTACATTTGTAGGTAATACAAGAGTATCTAGTCATGGTTGACCTATTGGAATTGAGATGATTCATTGAGATAATTTGCTATAAGGAGACTCTTTTAACAATTACCAGGGACCATGGGCCTAAAAAAAAATTGAGGACCTCCATGTGATAGAGTGCCTGTTGCACTGGGAGGAGGTTAGGATCATTTAAAATAGACTATGTAGAGATTACTATGCAATTAACTATATCATAGAGCTCCTACCTTAATGCTTCCCTCCTCTGTCACTTAACATGAAAAAATGTTAATAGGAAACAAGTCAGGGGAATGGCATTAAGATACATGGACTTGACAGTGCTCCAGCAATAATCTTAATTTATTTCTTCATAGAAAAAGCTAGATGTGGACACGAGAAATTTTTAACAACAATTTAGGCCTTTAGCTAAATGGTAAAAGCTTATATTAGGGACCTAATAGTACTGTTGGAGTAAGGATATGTAAGAAATCACTAAGGACTATTATTTATTATGTCCAAGCCTTTGTTTGAAAAATACTTAAATCTTAAAAGGATGCAGTTTATCAATCAGTAGGATATTTTTTAATGTCTTAGTTGAAGTATCCTAGCTAAAGTTGAGGTATGTTAACTAAAATAAAAGCAATATTATTTTCTGAAGGTTAGAGTTGAAATTATTTTAAATAGGATTTTAGGAGAGGTACAGGTGTCAGCTACTCATAGCATGATATCCGTATTTGCGCCCACTGAGAAGTTAAATAGAAGAAATGCTTGATTAGAATGTCCTTGTAGTCATTGTATCAGTTTGTAATCTTTCAATTTGCAGTTATTTGCAGATGTATCAAGTGTAATAGGCTCTATTCAGCAAGCTCTCCTCCTTATTGGCTGCTTCTCACATGGTCAAGGGCATGCTAAACTCGTTCTTGGAACGATTCCCTCTTTCAATCACTGAGCCAATAATTACTTAGCATACAAGTGGATTCTTTTCATTTAGAACAACCAGGTGGTTGAAGAGCGTCAGTTAATAAGCAATCAGCAAAATCAAAAGCAATAATGAAGCCCTTCAAGGTTTTGTGCTGTATTGCCTGACTCATAATCTCTATTTTGTGAGTAAATATACGGTATGCCTATCAGCTGAATGTCTCTGCTGATGCCACATTCCACTCTTTGTGGGTTTGTTCAGCTTTGAACCTCTCACTTCTAGGAGAGTTCTAATATCTGTTTGAAGGTACTGCCTTTTGTTGTAGAAGACTCAACTGTTACAGAGTTGGGTTTTCTCCTGATACTACAGTTTTCAGTAGTACTTGTCAATATATCTTTTATCTATACAAAGAAGTAAAAAACAGTAACCACAAAAAGCATATTGAATCTATTCATCTAATTTGGCAGAAAAAAAGAAACACATTCTATAATTACCGTGATTTTATCTGAAAGCTATGTCGGGACTTCAGATGTTAACGTATAAGAATTTTCTTGCTTGCCACAATCTACTTTGAGTAAAAAAAAAAGAAAACCTCTATCATGTTCTTTATTACTTTTATATAGATTAGAACATTACTTTTCTAATGACATAAGTTAAGATTTCTTTTTTCCTTTAGTATAGTTCTTTGGCTATGCCAGATCCGCGGTCAATGTGAATAAAATTCAATGTTTAAATCAGAAAGGATCTTCAAAAGCCTTAAGACAGTCTCCATTCCTCAAATGTATTTTACATCCCTTTAGTTTTATTAGGTTATGTTTGGGTTCCAGATTGAATAACACTTAATATTTAATGGAGGAGATAACAGAGGTCCATCAGGCCCAGATAACATTTTGAATAAGAAATTTAGTCTCTGCTGCTTTACCTTATTTCATCCCTCCATCTCTTTAAGTGCCCACCACCCACTCAACCTAGAGAAGCAATCAGTACTCTCATTTTTATCTTGTGATGTCAGAATTCCAAGGTTTTCAAATTATGATTAGCTTTATTTCATAAGGAATACCTTTCTTGTTGTTATTTTCTTTTCATTTGAGTACCATGATGTAAGCATGTGTGTGCATCCCGGGAACTGTTACTTGGGCCCAGAAACTATGTCAGAGCCTTGTCTATAGGAATACATTTACTTTCTTATGATGACAAAGAATCAAGGTTTTAAAAGTTAAGAACAGGAATGCATTTATTCTCTCATGATGTCAAAGAATCAAGATCTTAAAAGTTAAAAACAGGACAAGGGAAATACAACATTATATACTACGTACATGAAAAAATTCCCTGTTTATGTGGGGAGCTGGGGATGGGCCTTTTTTTACTCCCGTATGTCACCCAAAACCATATATTATGGAAACACTTCACATTTTCTCTGTATTTGTGCAACACCTGCCTCATGCTCTATGTTTGACAAATTCTATATTGGATGATGCAATTTGTTAGTTTTTTTCATCAACAAACGGTAAACCCTTCTTTTTTTTGTAACTACAAGGCTCACACCATTTAATCTTCGAAGATTCTTCTAATGCTACAAACTCCTCAAAAACAAATATTTTCATATTTCCTCTTTCCTAACTATATATTGGACAGCATTCTAAGTTAAACAACTTTGATTCTTTGGAGTGTGTCTACCTGTCAATTTCCTGCTTTATATCCATCTTAGACCATTTAAATTCCAAGAAATATTGTTAAAATAGATCAAAAGTCCTAATAATAAGTTTGGTCCTGCATTATGTGCAATATTTTTTAATTAGCAATTGCAATGTGTGTGCCAAGGAACTCCTATTCTTTGGTAGGTAGATACATAGATGATAGATAGACAGGTATTATGAAAAATAAAAATAATTAATTGTAGCAACATGTTAACAAAGTCAAATAGGTTTCTTTACTAAATGGTTTATCAGGATCTTAATACATTTTTCAGACTTGTGAATTTCCCAGACAGACAAATAGTATGAAACAAATCCCAAATAACTAGAAATTTATCTTTTATCTTTTGTTTATCATTTCTTATATAAAATTCATTATGAGAACATTGTCTGTAATAGAACAAATGCAAAAAATGGAAATTCTCATGTATAAGGATCTTGGGTCAAACTTTGGGGTTTTGTGTTAATAATCTCTGTATTGATGAACTCATTTTATTAAACATATATCTAAGTACCAATAATATTCTAAACAGTTATCAAATAATTTGCATGGAAAATTTTTTAGTACCATTATCTTGTTTTCACAGTAACACTTTTCTCTTTTTGACAAATTCTTAGAAAACAAAAGTTTCTTTAACTCGGGTATATCTAGGTAAACAGAAATACTTCTGTGTTAGTCACTACTGCTACAAGACAACTGAAGGGGTGTGGTCTAGGGAATAGTTACAAAGTTAAGCCTATCTGGAAGTTCCAGATTTGGTTTACATGTATCCCAGTGACTGTGATTTATCTCTGTATCCTGTAATGTCAGAACAATCACAAAACTAGTCCAGAGTGATGGCATTCAAGACTGGCATTATTATTTTCTGTTGCTTTGACTCATGGAAACTGCAATTTTGTTGTCAGAACTGGAACACTGATATAACCTGAGAAGGGAAATTTGATTAGATCCATGTGATAAGTTTGCTAGAGGGGTGACAAGGGACTGAGCAAATTACTTTATTTTTAAATAAGCACATTTAGGACTAGGTAATCTCTGAACTAGCATCAGGTAGGTTTTAGAGCTCAAAACCATACATAGAAATTTAGGAAATTTTCTAAATTTCAAAATATTTGAAAATAAAACCATAACCTATTTGAGAGAACACAACAAAAAGAGAGACTTGTCTGTGTGAATGCATAATTATATGGCAATAAAAGTCATAATAAAAGGAAATAATTTGATTCTATGCTTTGCTTATTTTATTGAAAACACAAAAACAAAAACCAGAAACTATTTGAATAAGGCCACATGTTTCTATGAAAAAATCCAACAACCTGTCTACAGATCTGTCCACATTCCCTGCCTTACCTTATATGACAATGAATGAATTAGTACCCTTATTTCTAAGATCAAACCCTATACATGTGTACAGATCCTACTTTCTGTCATTTTTTTGGAGAAACTTCTCAATAGTTACTTTTTCCTTCCTGCATCATTAGCTTTCTGCCTTTCTACAGTATTATTATCATCAGCATAGGAGTGTAATATATCTTCCATCTCAATTTGAAAAAATGCCTTGATCTCACCCCTCCAATCTCCATTTACCCATTTCACTCAGTTATGACAGACAAAAATATCTTTATAATAGTCACTATACTTGTCTCCTGGGTATTTTCTTGAATTAACAATTAATCGTGGTTTTGTTTCCCACCATCCCACAAACTTACTTTCATTGGAATTCACCATTGGTCACCTCATTGTTATTCTAACATAAGCTCTTAGGAAGCATTTGACTTGGAGAGATAGGACAGCTGATAATTCTGTCTTCTCCAATTGGCTTTTATTCCACCAATTGGCTTTCATCTCATTCTTTGAGTCATATTCTTATCTCATAGGCTGATCAATCTTTATCTCTGTTCTTATCTCTCATCTTTCTCTTCTGTAAAATTTTTAATGTTCTAGGGAACAACTCTAAGATCTATACTTCCCTTTATCCTTATCATTTTCCTAAGTATTTTATTCAGTATTTTAAGTTTTACAGCAATATTCATACTAATGATTCCCAAATCATATCTTTAGTTTTGACCTTTGATACAAAACCAAAAATTCTGTCCATAAATAAACAAATTCATATATTGAACTTCATCAAAATTTAAACCTTTTGCTCTGTGATAGACACTTTTAGGAGAAGGAAAAACAAGGCATAAGGTAGGAGGTGTTTCAAAATCATACATCTGACAATAAATTTGTATTCTAAATATATAAAGAACTCTCAAATAAAACTGAGCATTAGAAAACAAACAACAAAAATAGGCAAAGATATAAGCAGATATTTCACCAAAAAAGATAAATGGATGGACAATAGCACATAAAAAGATACTCAATTTCATCATTTAGGAAAAGCATACTGAAGTCATGAGATACCACTACACATTTATTAGAATGACAACTTTTTTTTTTAAAACTGGCATTACTAAATGCTGCCAATATTGTTGAAAACCTAGAACCTTTATAACTGGTTGGTGAGAATGGAAAATGGTAGAGCTCTTTTGAAAATTCGGCAATTTGTTATAAGCTTGAAAGTATAAGTATGATATAACCCAGCAATTTCACTCTTCAGTATATAACTGTAAAAAATGAAAATTTTTGCTCACACAAAATCATGTAAGTGAATATTTATAGCAGCTTTATTCATATAGTCACCAAAAATTGGGAAAACCCACATGCCTATAAGCAAACTGGCATATTGTACACCTCCATACCTCCATGCCTAAAGCTACAAACCCTGGAATCTTTGTTGATGCCTGGTTGTCTCGGACACCACACATTCAACCCCTACAGTACAAACTGTTGCTTTGATTCCAAATATATCCAGGCCCTTCTCATCATTTCTAACTTATGCCACCATCATCTCTCATCTGCACTATAGCAACCTCTCCCATCTTGAACATTTGTAGGCTTAGGGTAAGAATACAAATAGAGGCCTACATACTGTATATCTAAATAAAAAATTTAAAACATTCTAAAAATTGTTCAATAAAATATGGCAACAAAAGGAGAGTCAAGTTGTTGCCCTAGCTATAGGTTGTAGTCTGTCTTCTCTTCCTACTCATCTCTCATTCTGCTCATCCTATACACCAGAGCTCTCCTGCAAGCACATAGAAAATCAAGCTTGCACATTTGAATTTAATCCACAACCTCTAAAAACAATCATCACTTAGCCACTTTTCAGACTTGTGAATATATCCAGGGATGGTTAAATATTTGTCGAGTCCAGTGAAGAATTAAAACACAGAGCACCTTATTCAAAAAAGTACAGGGAAAAGAAGAGATACCATTATAGTTACTAAATGTAAGTCTTTTTCTTTTTCCTGCATTCTCTCTATTTGTCATGGTGTTTTCTTTGTTATGTAATGTCACTATAAATAAAGAGAAATTAATATTGTATATTAGCATATATTTTACCATTCATCTTTAGATAGTGCAATGCTTGTTTTAAATGTAAATAGAACACTTAACTTGTATTCAGGATCATAGAAATCACACAGGTCCTATTTTAGCTTTTATGTTCCTATCTATTCTGTTCTTACCAAAACAGGAAAAATGCTGCATGTACTGGCACAACAGTATTTATTTCACTTCTTGACATGCACACATTTTACCAATACACTCTACCTTCAGCTTACTGATAAGAAAGGAGGGACCCAAAGGAAAAGGAACTATGAGTTGCCTATTCTTTCTATTCTCTTCTACGTTCCCATTTCCCATGTAAGTGGTTGGTTAATACAGAGAATGACAGGAGTAAGAATGGAATGATGGAGTTCTTCGGCTGTTTGTTTCGTAGAGTGCCATTTCCTTCTTTCTACAAGCAAAGCAAGTTCTGACTAAAACTGAGACTACTGCTTCTGTGGCTGTCATTCCCCCTCCCTTCCAATCCCTTATTCAGTCATAAATACAACTTTCCTGTTCTCACTTTGCAACTTGTTGACTGAGCATTGTAGGTCCACTGGAATTCTGATTAATGGAGCATCATGAATTCTACCTGTGTGTAAGGTGGCAAGGAATAACTTACATGAAGCTTGCATGTATCTTCTCTGCTTATGCACAAACTCAGTTATCCCATTGGACTTCACTTATGAAGCAGAAGTTTAAAGATAAAATTATTAAGAATGATTATTAAAAATTATTAAAATTATAATAGTGACATCAATGCATTAAACCAAATGAGGGGCCCTCCTGTGTGTGGGGCCTTGTGCCACTGGACAAGTTGTAAGCCCATGAAAGCAGCCTTGTGTATAGCTATGGAGGGTTCCGCTCTTGAAAAGGCAGACAGGGAAAATAATCACGATAGATAAGATTTCCAGGGTCTCAGATACCTAAGAATGGGGTGCAGAGATAAGGCTCTGCTGTGGGAACTGGTGACACCCACTTTGCCCCATGGATTCCTCACTGAGAAAAAGGTGAGAACAGTACCAAGGGCATGAGTTCCTCTTTGAGGTTTAAGGACAATTGCTTCCTAACCAGCTTTACTTTTTCTGTTCTTAACCCTACTCTCTTTTATCCGCATATCATCAAGAGTAATCCTCTTTAAATATATGTGGGACCATGACACTCCTTTAGACCAAACCACCACTCACTTTCCATGTCAGAATCAAGACCAAAGTCTTCATTAAAATGAGAAACAAATAATTGGCTCATAATAATTGAGAATCTGACATATATTTCGTGTTTAATTATTGAAAGTTACTGTTATTGAGGAAACATCTATTCATAAACTTAACCCTCTGTTCCATGGGACATGTTGTAATTTTCATCTTTGTATTGCAAACAGTTAATAGATCTTCCTCTACCCCAAGTAATACTGCCTTTCGTATATCTTTCCTTCCAACCCTTCTTTTCCTCCTTTCTTCTCAGTTTCCTTCTCTCTTGCACGTTCTTGCTCATCCTCTCTGACTCCCATCCCTGCTCACTTAGTGGCATCTGCACATAACACTTTAATATGGAAATTGTCACAGATTTGGTGGAAAGTTCTTTTAATGAGTAATAAATGTTAAGCAGTAATAATGCCTTACTGGAATTGAAAGGGCTGATAATCAGCAATGCAGATTAGTGGCGACCTGCAGCCTCTGGGTGTGAAAGAAATTGAGTTAGGTCTAAAATCAATCAGATGGTAAGTAAGCTGTCACTAATAATGGCAGAAATGCTCACCTCCAGGATTAAACCCATAGCTTTTTGGATTGCTAATACTTTCAGCTGCCAAATGTTCTGGCTTTTGTTAGTGTATGCGAGCATTAATGGTAGGTAGTTGGAGTAATTACAATTATGCAGCATTCTCAAAAGATTATAAATTTTTCATATTGCTTTTATCATATTCCACAAATCTCAAAGTTTATCTAACTTACACAACAGCCTCAATGTACTTTTGTGGCAGTTGATAATAATTCTTATGTAGTAGAGCCAAAATACCCCTGCTTTTTGGAGTCCATACTAGATAGATTCCAAATAACTTAACTTTTTAAAATAACATTGGAAGATTATTGCCATAATTACAAGTAATCAAACTGTCAATTTTATGAGACTAATTGGGATTCATTTTGATGATAAATAGATGTGTTCTCCTATGTATTAAAGAACAGCTTGTTTCCTTTGGGTTAAATTTTCATGATAAAATGCCAATAATTTTCCATTTCTTATAATTTATGATATTATTACCATATCCTGTTACATAAAATGACAATGAGCAAAAACATTCCTGCTGCTGCAATCTGTGCTGAAAAGCTTCCTCAAATATATTGTCTCCGTTCCTATCTGTAACTATTGCTGTAGGAAGTAGGAGTTTTCTCACAGTATTTGCTGGATGATTGCTAATGCTTGGTTATAACAGACACTGAAAATATAACAAGCATTTGCTCAGCTCAGATTATAAACATCTAAAATTCTCTGAATAGGAATCATATGCTTCTAAGATTTATTTCTGTTTATCAGTGTTTTTTGTTTATTATTGGCATTTATTTCCCATTTATATACAAATAAATTCAATAGGAATTGTTACACTCTACAATCAATATGATGTATAATCCAAGTCTAAATGTGTGTTGCCTTCTAACCATCACTTTATGACTTGGAGAGCTACATCTAATTGGAGGGATTGAAAGTTTAAGGAATGCAAATAACCCACAAGTCCAGTGTTTCTTCAGGTTTCAGAATGCTATAACCTACTGGGTAATTTACATATAGCTTTCAGTAATTTGCATGTGTTTTATGAAACTGGAATATTATGCTTGGAAATATTGTAACAAAAGTAAGAATTTCTTCTTCCTAAAAATCTATTTTGTTAGATGGAGGGAATATGACATGGTCTTTTATAATTCTAACTCTGAGGACAGATTGCCCATACTCAAAGTTGGCCATTTCCAATTATATGACCACAGATCTCAATTTCATTATGTGTGAAATAGGAGCCTTGAAAAAAAAAAATGTGATATATCTAAAACCCTGGTAATTCTTAGCATTTCATAAATGCTTAATAAATATTAGCTATTGTCATATTAAATTGAATTGAGGTGCATTTTATTACATTTTAACATCTCTGAAATAGGATGCATGTAACAGTCTATAGTTTCTTACAATTACTGTAGGTTACAATGCAGCCAGAGCATAGATGCTAATACATGAACATCTAAAGACCTAGCCTTAACACTCAAAGATTGGTGACATATCTCTATATGTCAACGTTTTCTTTAAGTTCTCTCAGGAGTAATTTTCAATGTAGAGTCTTTCATAATTTTTCATTTGGGATAAATCACAGTCATGGTCATTGTATAGTATGTTTTTTATATGTAGCTATATTTAAATTGCTAATATTTGGTAAAGGATTTTTTGCATTGATATTCATGAGGATATTTGTATTTATCTTTCATTTCTTTTAATGTCTTTTTCTGGTTTTGATATTGTGGTAATACAGCCCTTATGTACTTTAATTGGGTAGTATTTCCATTTCCCCCTTCTCTCTTTTCCAAAACAGTTTAAGATTTATGGACTATAGCAATTTAGTCCCTTGGCCCTTGAGTTTTCACTTCTGGAAACTCATTTAAAAATTTAGTTTACAAATTCAGTATCTTTAAAAACTAAAGTATTATTAAAATTTTGTATCACTTTTTAATTCAGTTTAGGTTCATTGTTTTTCAAAAGGATTTGTTCTTGTTTGCCTTCATCAGTTTAGGCTGTTATAATGAATGGGTGGAATGAGCAATGGGTGGAATGAGCAACAGACATTTATTTCTCACAGTTCTAGAGGCTCAATAGGCCAAGTTCAAGTTGCTAGCCAGTCTGATTCCTGGCAAGATCCTCTTCCCAGAAGCAGACATCTGCCTTCTTGCCTTATCTTCATGTGACTGAGAGGCAGGTGTTCTCTGCCCTATCTCTTATAAGGGCTCCATCCTCTTGATCTAGTTACCACCCAAAGATCCCACCAGACATCTGCAGAATATTCCACCCAAGAGCAGCAGAATATATATGCTTCCGAAGTGCACATGGAACATTCTCCAGGATAGCTCATAGGTAGAGCCATCAAAAACTTATAGGATTTAACAAAAGCAGTTCTAAGAGGGAAGTTTACTATGATAAACATCTTTATTAAGAAAAAAGAGCTCCAATACTATTCAGTATTCAGCCAGGAGAAAAAAAGAAATCCTGCCCTTTGTGACAAATGGATGGATCATGAATGCATTATGCTGAGTGAAATAAGCCAGACAGAGAAAGACATATCCTGTATGGTGTCACTTATATGTGGAATATAAAAAAAAAAATCAAAGTCAAAATCATAGAAACAGAGAGTAGAAAAGTGTTTGCCAGGAGCTAGGAAGTGGGGGAAATAGGGAAAGGTTGATGATGAAAGGTACAAAATTCTGGCATAAAATGAATATAGTCTGAAGATGTAATATAAAGCATGGTAACTAGAGCTGATAACACTATATTATATCACTGAAATTTTCTTAGAGTAAAATATAAATGTTCTCACCAAAATAGAAAAAAAAAAAGATGAGGTTATGGATAGATGGTAGAAATCCTTTTACAGTGTAAACATGTACTGAATCACCATAATGTATATTTTAAATATCTGCCAATGATAGTTTTCAATTGTACTTCAAAAAAGGTGAAAAAATTGAAAAAAAACAAATAAATGAAATAAACAAACAAACAAAAAAAAAACCCAGCCTTGTTTCCAGGACGAGCTGTGGAAATAAGAAGTGTAGCATCTATTTTATCTTCTATGGTATGTTTATAGGGTTCCACATTTTAATGATTTCCTGTTTCCACCCCTCCACTTTTTCTTTCTAAACTTAGATGTTGGTGGTGGTAGACGTGACAACTGAACTCATGAATTAAAAATTCATTAAGTAAGATTATGACCAATCAAACTGAGGAATGGATACCCTCCAGACTTTTTCTTACTTACACAGTAAGTAAGAAAGATAAATAAGTAGATACAGTAACTGCACAGACCTTGGACTGCTCCAGTTTGGGAAAAAGATGAGCACTTTTATTTATTATGTAGTTGTGTTAGTTTTATAATGAACCTGTAACAAATTACCAAAAACTTAGTGCCTCCAAACAACAGAAATTTACCATTTTATAGTTTTTAAGGTCAGAACTAAAAGAGGTCTCAGCTGACTAAAATAAAGATGTTAGCAGACTGTGTTCCTTTCTACAGCCTTCAGGGTAAAACCCCTGTTGTGCTCATTCTGTGTGTTAGGAGAATTCACTCCTTGCTGATACAGTACCAAAATTTAGATTTTCTAGCTGGCTGAAATCTGAGAGTTGTTTCCAGTGACTAGAACCCACTGCATGCTGTGGGTAGTGATCCCCTTTTTGTCATCTTCAAAGTTAGAAGTGGCAGGTCAAACAGAGCCTGGAAAGTTTCTCTGCTTTTAAAAATCTGTATGTTTATACAGTGCCCATCTAGCTAAGGCAGGATACTGAATCCCAGACGAAAGACCTGAACTTTCATCACGTCTGCAAAGTCCCTTTTATCATGCAGAGTAATATATTCATCTGTTTGAGGAATTAGGTTATAAGGATATATTTGGAAGACCTTTACTGTGCTTCCCACAGAAGCAATTGCATTTTGTTAGCTATGATCATTATAGCCAGGATATTGTCCTATCACTGATTGGGCCATGTCGATTGATGCATGGGCCCAGACTTGAGGCAGGCAGCTAGTGACTTAAACAAGCAGAGATCTTAGAGCGCCCCCTCTGGCCAGTGTGAAATTGTAGGAGATTCTCTGGGGAGCAGTGGTTGTGCTGCTACTTTTACTACAGCTTTGCCATTTTCCACAATTCATTCCTTTGTTCCTTGGATCCCAGTGCTACAGTCAGGGCTATAATACAGAGTACATTTTAACTCCAAACTATTGATCTCCCAAGAGAAGCATGCATTCTTCTGTTTTAGGAATGCCATGTCGCTCCCAGCACAGACCTGACCCTAGATGTCAGTATCCCTTGGTGAGGGAACTTTTGCCATTTTAGATGGGATAGTTCTTTGTGGCACAGAACTGTCCTGTACACTGAAAGGACTGTCTATTGTCCTTGATCCTTACACACATAATATTTCCTGTCCCCAGTCTCTTGACAACCCAAAAAACTCTACGTTGTTCAAATTATTCTTTAGCAGATTGTATCAGCTCTGGTTGAGAACTACTGTGTTCTAAATAGTCAACACATGTTTGATAAAGGAGATAGAATGAAGTTTGAAGTTAGTAACGTTTATTTCCTATTCATTCATTTTTTTGATCATTTGTTTAACAAACATGTATTGGGAAATGTCAGTGTGACAAATTCTATGCTGGACATGTGTGTAGAGGGCATAGAATGCTTTTGACCTGATTTTTCACCCATTTTTATTTATCCTCAGATTAGAGGAATGATTAACACTGTTACTCAGCTTTTAGGACATGATAAGAAAATACGAAAGAAGAGGCTTTGCTTGAGCCTTGAGTTCAATTCACATGTCCTCATGAAACACTGTAAAAGTCCCGCCTGGGATAAAAGAACTATCTGACCTAACATTTTCTCTTATTTGTTATTTGCTGTGTGCATAAATCCCTTGGTGACTCCACACGAGTAGTGATCAGGCTAATCCAATTGTTCTTCTTACACTATAAAATTTGCCACGGTTTGCATTACTTGAAGTTCCTCCACCTCCTTACAGAATCCCCCAAAATTAATGCTCACTGTTGAAATACAATCCTTCCTATACAGACTACAAAAATCAAGCAGAGAAACAAGAAAAGGTTAAAATAATAGAGGTATCACACATTACAAGAACACACATATAAAAAAAGAAAGGGAAATAAACATCAAAGACCAACTTTGGAGTCTACACTTGTACCTCAGAATCAGGTAGGGATTTTACAAAGAAAGAAGGCAGCTATGGGGTTCCAGTGACAAGGGAACCCAGAACAATATCAACCAGGGTGCAGTCCTAGTGGGGAAATACCAAGAATAGATGTGAGACCTTGTGGATCAGAGCTCAGGTTAACAAGGATCTGAGAAAGGGGGGAAAAAAAAGTGCTTAGGACCAGAGTCTGGGGAAGGCATAGCCTGTAGAGGAGAACAAGACATGGCAGAAGAGAGGAGAGTATCATTGAGCCTTGGCAGTCAAAGGAAAAGTGGAACGTGTTGATATAAGGGTTCTATTGAAACAAGACAGTATCAAAGAATCATGAATAAGTTTAAAGAAAGAGTCCTTTACTCCTATTTCTGAAAGTGCTGATTTCATCAAAGGGGAAAAACACTCCTTATTATTCTATTTTTGAAGTTTGCTTCTGTTTGTCATGTCAAGAGTTTCTCCTGTCAGCAGTGTCAGCAGTGTCAGCAGTGGTGGTTATTTGAAGAAACCTGAGTATACACAAATATATTTTGAAACCTGGGAAATTTAACCTAAAGTACATTTTAGCTTTGGAGTGCCCTTGAGGGTGGAACTGAACTGCTCAAGAGATGAATAATGGGATTCATTACTATGGTCAGTTGAAATCTAACACAACCCAAGGTATTCCCTTGCTGTGGAACAGCTTAGAGATTGTGAAGAGTAATGCAGTCCCACTTCAAGTGATTTCTTACCTTATACCAAAGCCATCAACAAAAGGGTATTTTCTTCCTGCAAGCAAGGGGCTCATAGATATAGAGAACATAGGCCGACCCTTTGCATATTCACATAACCTTGTTTCAGCTCATTTTAGTTCTGTGATGCAAAAAAAAAAGTGCTTATTTATGTACAAGCTGTAAAAATAGACTTGATCAGTATCTGTGAGTATAAATAATTACCTATACATTTTGCTTTTGTTAGTTTGTCCAAATAGTCATATGAATTGTAGTGTTAGATCATGAATTATAAAATACTTTTTGTGATCTTTACTCTGTTACACATGCAAAATAAAATCCATTATATAAAATTTACATTCAACACTGTCAGGCTCCCTTTTCTTATAGTATTTAAAGTCCAGAGCCAGATTCCTTCTTGTGCCAGTTTTATCAAATATTA
The DNA here is from genome assembly GCF_040802235.1 of Manis javanica. NCBI lineage: Eukaryota > Metazoa > Chordata > Mammalia > Pholidota > Manidae > Manis > Manis javanica. Next base: position 60,713,036 of record NC_133159.1, read on the forward strand.
AATAGAAAAATTAATTAAAATCATAGACAAACTTTTCCAGATAATAGGAAAAGAGAGTTTACCTGATTTTGTTTTCAGGCTAAAATCGATATGAATACTTAGCCAGTATGGTGTAAAAGAGAACAATTATAGGTTAATCTTACCCATGGATAGAGTAAATATAAGATGAGGCTCAAGAATCTGTATTTAGGAAACCGTAATAAGGGACAACTGCTACATTAAACAACAACAAAAACAACACAAAACAAACACTGTGACCTCAGGATTTTTAAGTGACTTGTCCTCGTCCTACTTCTTGTCAACGTCTCATCAGAACCCATATAAGCTAATGTCTAATTCTAGGCTGTTCAAGGGAGCCATCTGTCCCCATGGTATGATTAGATCAGTTGGGATGACATATGTGTACCTTGGGTGGGGGAATCCTGGGCAAATACCTTTGAAACCGAAATTGGTCAAAGGGAGAAATAGAGTCTATTTCTCAGAAGCAGTCAATCATCCATTTCTGCTCCCCCATGTCTCTTGGCGATCGTGACCAGGCTGGAAACCCACCCAACCTCTCTGGTCCAGATAAGCCCTCGCTCAGCCTTGTGATTATCTATTTATATGGAGATGGACTACTCCTATCCATCCTCTGGGGACATCTAATTTATGGAGATGCACTAAAGCCAGGCGAGAGATTCTGAAAATATTGCAGTTTTACCCACAATATGCCACTATCACAATTTAAAGTGATGTGGTTCAACAACACCAAATCTGGTTTGCTGACTGTATCGACAGATTTCCACCTAGGGATTAAGGCCCCCAGGTCCAGCCATATGGCGCTGACGTTCCCTAGGGCCTTCAGTGCTATGTATCTAGCCGACAGAAAGGGGGAGACAGAAACGCTCATCTTTTTACCTATCTTAAAAAGTGACACTATTTACTCACATTCACATTCCATTACTGAAAAGCAGTCAGATGATCAAGGGGCCCAGAATGGTGTCTGAGAAGCGGAATCCCTTACTAACTAACAGCCCCAGAGTTTGTGGTAAAGTGCTAGCTATCTCTTTATGGTAACCATTCAGTGTTCTAGTTATCACCTGTTTTCCTGTTTTAGCTTACTTATTGTCATCATATGCAGGACACTTTAACAGTGTTCACTTTTTCAAAAGTGTCCTAATTTGAATGATATATGATATGATCATTCTATGTTCTGCTACATATTCTTAGACAACTGTAGATGATTTTTGAAATTGTTGTTTGACTTTGTTTTGTTTTTAATAGATAAAAAGGAGATGAATATGCCAACATTAAATGTTTTGTTGTAGATATCATTAACACACTGTTTAATGTGTCTGATTCATAGAAAGTACTTAACATTAACATACTGTTTAATGTGTCTAATTCATAGAAAGTACTTAACACCTCTGATGATATATTCCTATTTTAAGATTTTTTTCTAGACATACTTAAAAATATTAATTTTCAAAAAATTTGTACCAAAATTGTAACAGAGATTTATCAACATAACATGTTTGGGACTTATTTTGTCCCTAGGTAATGTGGTTTTGAAAAAATTCATACAGAGATTAGTGAAGCACAGCCAGATGTTCCAAGACACAGTGGATATTTTAAGAACATGTTGGAGGAAAATTTAAATACACAGTAAAAGTGTGCCCAAAGAGAAGACAACTTAAGTACTCTCCTGCCTGAAGGCAAAAGAATTGGCTATATGTCCCTTTAAAGTCCCCTACATACCCTTAATGCTATAGTAAATACTCCTGCAGAGTATAATTTGAGCACATAAAAATGTTTTAAAATACAATAAAGTAAGTGAAGATATAGTAATAGACCCTTTAAGCAATAACATGCCCTGTATCCTGAACACTAACATTCTGTTATGTAAGATTTGCTGATGAAATCTATCTGAGAAACAGAACTTAGCATGACAAAGTCTTGAATTCCTAGGGTAAAGGCAATATTGCGTCTCTTGAAATACAATGAAGACTAAACTTCATTAAAGTACAGTTGTCAACTTAGAGGATGATACTGCTTTGCAATGTCAAAATAACACAAACAAATAGAAAAGAAAATGAATTTTAAAAATTATCAGGAGAGCAGCATGTCTAATTTAATAAGACATCTATGCTATGACTTTTCTGGAATTAAAAATAATATTAAATATGAATAAAGTAGACATGACATGTTCAACTTATTTTCTTCCAGTCTGCCCACCCTTACCCCAATGGCCTCTTTGCCCCTTATCCCCATTCCTAAAGTAAAATAAACATAGCTGTCAGATGTCAATATCACAGTGAGAACTTTATAAAATGTAAATGTTTTCAACTCCAAAATAACAGCCTGACTAGTACATTCTAAGCTGAAACCTCATAAATTCTTAAATGCCTTATTCAATGGCAAATGTTCTGAGAACTTCCTAATAATGACTCATGTCATGAGAAAGGAAAACAGGAAGAAATGAATTCTTCACTCTTTTAATAGAAAATGTCAAATTTCTTTCTTATTTTATTATCTTGGTGAACTGTACAATCTGTCACTTTTGAGTGTTCTAGGAGTTGCACATTTTCATTGTTTTATGGATTTTCTTCTGTGAATTTTCCATTAAATCCACCTTAATTTACTAAGATGCCTTAGTAAATTTGAAACCTGAGAATATGAATCAAGAATTTTTTTTTCTTATTGCCTGTGAACATGTTACTGGGTTATATAAGGCAATACAGGAAGAATGATTCTAGTAATTTAATTGGGGTATAACAGTTATATAAAAGTGGCCTTAAGTATTATTAAATCCAAAACACTCACTTTTAAAATCAAAAGGCACAAGAAGGTTAGCAAACTCAATATTAACTCAAAATTTTGGTGGCAGAACTAGGGCTGATATTACAGCCATCAATCATTTCTAATTTATCATGTGTCCTGAACTTTGTATCTCTTATCAGATTTAATCCTTACGCCAACCTGTAAAAAGATTAGGGTGGTCATTAATATTTCCATGTGGCAGATGAGGAAACAAAGATTGGCTTAAGTAATCTCCATCTCGGAAAGATACCATATACATGTTGAAATGTATAAATAATGTAGAGAATGTCTCCTTTCAGGTATTTGGTGTAATGCATTCAGTAGCCTGCTACACTAGTAACATATTTATCCCTTAAATTTCAAAATATGCTTATTAGACTACTATGCTACCTTGTTCAAAGACAGAATGATTTACTCAGTAAGCCTGCATGTGATGCCTTGATATAAATAGTTTGAATTTTTAAACATGTTTATATAATACATAAATTGTAAACAAGTAACATGTCTTAGGTGAATTCACTGATGAAGATGATGCAATGCTAAACCAAAAGAGTGCAAGATGTTATCCAAAATGCCCAGAGATCCAGTTAGCATAAAAAGCCAAGTCTAACATCAAATATCTGCAAAAAGATTCATCTACCTGTGTCTGTCTTGAGTGCACTGAGATGTCTACAGATCATCTATGAGGACATCTCTGAGAAAGAATGGGTATTTTTGGACTGGAGTTAAATGGTGATTGACAGTAAAGAAAACAACTGACTGACTGACTGAATCTTCCAAATAAGGTAATGGAAGCCTTCCTTTTTGATAGCTCTATAGTCACTTAATACCCTAATTCACTGGTTTTTAAACTTGAGTATAATAATTCTCATTTGGAGGGTTTGTTTCAACACCATCTTCTGGGTTCCAATTCCAGAGTTTCTGATATGACTGGTCTGAATGGAACTGGAGAATTTACATTTCTGAGTATCCAGGTGGAGCTGATATTGATGTTTTAAGGATCACCCTTGGAGAATAAGCATAATGGTTTATTTGTTTGATCTCATTGTTAAAAGGGACTAACTGTATAAACAGTAAGTAGTTCCTGGTTCTTTTAGCTGCCTATTTGGATTAATATATCTGAATCAGGTGTTTGATAACTCCAATTCTAAATTTTAAATCTAGGTGTAGTATGCTCTCAAGTACAATAATTCACTCTTAGCTCACATTACAACAAATAGTAATCAGGCAAATCAAGATTTTAACCATAATCTCTATGAGTATAAAATCTGAGCTCTTTTCACACTACCATATATTTGTTTTTGAGAAACAGAATGATATGATTAGAGGCCAAGTCAAAGTTTTGAAATAAAATTTATATAGAAAAAAATAAATGTTAAATTTAATTTTTTAAAATCTGTTTGAAAACTAAGGGATTTTATGACTGATAATGACCTGAATAAAAAAACAATTACCTGTGACATCAGCATTATGGCAGTATAAGGCTGTCCCTTATTTTGTCCCCACCCTCAACCGCTAAGATTCAGTATAAATCCATAAACAAAACTACCTTTGTGGGATCCAGCATCATACCCCAAGGGATCTGGTAGGAGTTTCACTGACCTCTTCACTGGGCAATAGAAAAAGATCACAGTACCAGTGGTGAAACCTGCAGTAGCCTCTGAACTGACCCCAGTCCCTCTTAGCCATGATCTGGGGGCACCTGGAGAACCCCACGATGGGCGGTCACCCATGGCCAGGACAGCCTTTGTGGAAGTCCAGGTTTTGTAGAATCAACAGAAATTCTGGAGCTAAAGGAGTCAATGAATTAAATGAAAATGTGGAATAGAGAATATCAACAGTAGCACAGATCAAATAGAAGAATCAGTGATTTAGAAGATAAGAACTTTGAAATAACCCAATCAGAGAAGAAAAAGAAAAATAGGATGAAAAGAGGGAAGAAAGTCTATGTAATCACCATTAAAAAAATGATATACAAGTATTTGAGTGCCAGAAGAAGATAGGGAGGAGGCAGAAATCTTATTTAGAGAAATTATGACTAAGAACTTTTCAAATCTGGGAAAAGATTTGTACATCCAAGTTCATGAAGCTAATAGATCCCATTATCTCAACCTCAGACAATCATCTCCTAGACACATTATAATAAAACTATAAAAAAAAAGAGAGAATGCTAAAGGCAGCAAGAGAAAAGATTGTAAACTTACAAAGTAACCCCTACTAGGCTATCAGCATATTTCTCAGCAAAAACTTAACAGGACAGGAGAATATTCAAAGTGCTCAAAGAAAAGAAACCTTCCAACCAAAAATACTCTTTCAAGAAAAGTTACCTTTCAGAATGAAGGAGAAATAGATTTTTTTCCTGCATAATCAAAAGCTGAGAGAATTCACCATCACTAGACTCCCCCTTAAATATATGATAAAAGGAGTTCTTTAAGCTGAAAGTATGAAAATATTGAAAATATACAACACACTGGTAAAGGTAAATATATAAATTCAGAACAGTTGAATACTATAATATGGTGGTGTGTTAACCACTCAACTTTAGTATAAAGGTTATGGGGCAAGAATACTAAAAATAGTTCTAGTTACAATAACTTGTTAACTGACACACAATATGAAAGTGGTAAACTGAGAGATTAGAAAAATAAAAGGGAGGAGTAAAAGGGTACAGTTTCTGTATGCGATGGAAGTTGTTATCAGCATTAAATAGGATGTTTTAAGATGTTTAATGTAAGACCAATGTTAACCCAGAGCAAAAGCCTATATTGGAGTCACAAAATATGAGGAGAAGAGAATTAGAGCATACTGCTATGGAAAAATCATTAATTCACAAAGGAAGTTCAGTAGAGAAGAAGAAAGGGAAAGAGAATTACACAACAACCAAAAAACAATTAATAAGATGGCATTAGTAAGTCCTTGCCTATCAGTAATGTCTCAAAATATAAATGGACTGAATTATCCAATCAAAAGACACAGAGTGGATGAATGGGTAATAAAACAAGACCCAACTATAAGCTGCCTGCAAGAGACTCACTTCAGGTTTAAGGGCACACAAATGTACAAGAGAAGGGATGCGAAAAGATATTTCTCACAAGTGGAAACCAAAAGAAAGCAGTGTTCAGACTTTTAGCTGGACTAAGAAAAATGAAGGAAAGACTTGGATAATAAGAATCAGAAATGAAAGAGAAAACATTTTGGCAGATACCACAGAAATAAGCATAAAATCCTACCTGACTTCTATGAATTATATGCCATCAAACTGGAAACCTAGAAGAAGTGGATAAATTTCTAGAAACATATATCTTATCAAGACCAAATCATGAAGATATAGAAAATAAGAACAGACCAATAATGAATAAAAAGATTGAGTTAATCATAAAAAAACCTCCCAACTAACGTGTATAGGATCCAAAGCATCACTGGTGAATTCCATCATTTACAGAAAAACTAGAGGCGATCTTTCTCAGACTTCCAAAAGATAGCTGATGAGGTGACAGTCCCAAATTTATTTTATGAGACCAGCATTACCCTGAAGCCAAAGCTGATAAGGATACCATAAGAAGAAGAAACCACAGACCAATATCCCTGATAAATATAGATTTAAAAATTCTCAACAAAATATTAACCAACTGAAACCAATAGCATATTACTATTATTATATACCATGATCAAATTAGATTTATCCATGAGATGCAAGAATGTTTTAACTCACATAAACCAATAAATGGGATTTATCATATTCATAGAATTAAAAATAAAAATCATGTTATCTCAATAAAGGCAGAGAAAGTATTTGACAAAATACAACATATTTTCATGATAAAACTCTCAATAAATAATAGGCCTTTTATAACAAGCCCACAGCTAATATCATACTCAATGGTAAAAGTTTGGAAATTTTACTCTAAGATCAGGAAAAAGACAGGGGTGCCCACTCTCACCACTCTTATTCAACATATATTGGAAGACCTAGCTAGAGAAACCAGGCAAGATAAAGAAATAAAAGACATTCAAATCAGAAACATTGAAGTAAAATTTGCATTGTTTACAGGTGATATGATCTTGTATATAGAAAATCCTAAACACTCCACCAAAAAATTTTTTAGAACTAATCAATGAATTCAGTAAAACTGCAGGATACAAAACCAACATACAGATATCAGTTGCATTTCTATACAGTAATGAGAAAATACCTGAAAAAGAAATAAAAAAGACAAAATCCCTATTACAATAGCATGAAAAACAATAAAATACTTAGGAATACATTTAACCAAGAAGGTGAAAAATCTGTGCACTGAAAAGTGTATAACAGTGATGAAAAAAAATGGAGATACAGATACATAGAAAGATATCCCATTTTCATGGAGAGGAGAATTAATGTTGTTAAATCCAAAGCCATCTGTAGATTCAATGCAATCCCTATCACAATCCCAGTGCCATATTTACAGGAATAGAACAACAACCCTAAAATTTGTGTGGAACCACAAAAACCCCAAGTAGGCAAAGCAATCCTAAGAAAGAAAAAAGCTGGAGGCATTACATTTCTTTATCTCCAACTATTCTATGAATTAAAACATTATGGTATGGGCACAAAAATAAACACATAAAACAGTGGAACGGAACAAGAGCCCACAATTAAACCCTGCATATGAAGTTAACTAATATTTGATAAGGGAGCCAAGAATATGCAAGAAGAAAGGATAGTCTCTTCAATGAATGGCATTTTGAACATTGGATAATCACATGCAGAAAAATGGCACTGGATCCATGTCTTATACCACTCACAAAAATTAACTTGAAACAGATTAAAGAAAATCATAAAATCTAAAACCATAAAACCCCTAGAAAAAAACACAGAGGAAAATCATTTTGATATTGGTCTTGAAAAGATATTTTTGGATATGATACAAAAAGTACAAGCAACAACAAAATCAATAAGTTCAAGTACATCAAACTAAAAAGCTTCTGCAGAGCGAAAGAAATGATTAATAAAGTGAAAAGGCAACTTTTAGAATGGGAGAAAATATTTGCAAACCACATGGATCATAAGGAATTAATATACAAAATACATAAAGAATTCATTCAATAACAAACAAGCAAACAAGGAATCTGGTTTAAAATGAGCAGAAGACCTGAATAGACATTTTTCCAAAAAAGACATAAAAATGGCCCAAAGGAGCATGAAGAGATGCTCAACATCACTTGTCATTAGGAATTACAAATTAAAACTATGAGATATCGCCTTATACCTGTTACAATTATTGTCAAAATGATGAAATTACATTTGTTGTCAAAGTACACCCTGTGCACTATTGGTGGGAATGTAAATTGGTACAAACACTATGGAAAAGACTATGGAGATTCCTCAAACAATTAAAAATGGAACTACCATTGATCCAGCAATCCCACTTCTGGGTACATATCCAAAGGAAATGAAAACAGACATAAGTGTACTCCATTGCTTATTGTACCATTATTCACACTAGCCAAGATTTCCTTCAAGGGATGAATAGATAAAGATGTGATATACTCCCCACCACACACACCTAGTGGAATATTACTTGGTCACAAGAAAGAAGGAAATCCTGCAATTGTGACAGCATGAAGGACCTTGAGGGCCTACATGAAATAAGTCAGACAGAGAAAGACAAATAGTGTTATCATCACTTTTATGTGATATATAAAACACCTAAATTTATAGGAAAAGAGAGGAGAACAATGGTTAATAAAGGCAAGGGTTTGTGGAAATGGGAACATTTTGATTAAAGTATATAAATTTCCAGATAGAATTGATGTACTAACAATATTGACACATCAAATCCATTGATATGGAATATCTTTCTACTTATTTAATTCTGTATTTTTTTCAAGAACATTATACAGTTGTGCATACAGATCTTGCAAATGATATTAGATTCATACTTAAATATTTTATTTTCACATGATATTGTGAAATTATTTTTTTAAATTATAATTTAAATTCCAATTGTTATTGTTATATTTGAAATGAAATTGACTTTTGTGTGTTTATTTTGTATCCTGTAAACTTGCTATACTCAGTTACTACTCCCAGCATTATTTTATAGAATCTTTGGGATTTACAGTCATGTAATTTCTGAATACAAGCACTTTATTTCTTTATTTACAGTCTATATGCAGTATATTTATTTATTTTCAAAGAATAGTAAGAGAAAACATTTTTGTTTGTTCCTGATCTTAAGAGAAAGTATCCATCAAGTCATTCATGATTAAGTATGGTATTTCCTATTTCTAATATATATTCTTTATCAAGTTGAGGAACTTCCCCTCTGTTCTCTGTTTGCTAAAAATTTTATTATAGATGGGTTTTGGATTTTGTTAAAATATTTATGTGTTAATTGATACCATAATATGATATTTATTTTCTACCCTGTTAACATTGTGGATTACATAGATTACACTGATTGATTTTCTAACATTGAACCAGTCATATATCTGGAAGAAATCCTACTCAGTTTTGGTGTGTAATTATTTCTGCACATTGTTTCATTTGATTCCCTATTTTTTTATTAGGTATTTTTTCACCACTGTTCAAGAAAGATATTGATCTGTATTTATTAATTTAGGCTGATAAATTTTGAAGTAATATGCTATGCAGAAAAAAATTACTAAAGCAATATTCTCACCTATAGTTTTTATTTTTTTCCTCATGTCTCTCAGTTTAATCATTCTGGTGGATATATAATGGTATTACCATTGTTTGAGTGTGCATGAATGTACTTTTCTGTCTCTATGTTCCTACACACATATGTTTGGATTAAGGTTTTTAAATAATTATAAAAGAACACATAGATCAATATCATTTATGTATACAGTATTGTTAGGGTCTTGGAATTCCTTATATACTCCATCCTGATAAAGGCTGTCATCAAGTTTAAGCATTATTCTGAATTTTGAGATAATCATGATCTTAATTTTCTTGATATATTTACCAACTATGGATACATGCCAAAGCAATGTAACATTTATGTTACATTTTTTAGCCTTTATATAAACTCTATTTCTTTTTCCTTTTCATTGTATTGTTTTATTAGCTGTGATGTATATTCTAAAAGGCTTAGATATTGATTATATAGTTCAAAAAGTTTTACAACATGAACACATTCATATAACCATCAGCATGATCAAGATAAAGAATTTTACAGGATATAAGGATGTCTCTCATGCCCTTCCAGTCATTAATGTCCAATAAGGATAAACATTATTTTGACTTCCTTTACCACACAAAGTTTTGTCTGCTTTTGAACTTTTACAAACTGAGCTATATTGTATGTACTTTTATGTATCTGGCTTCTTTAGCTTAACATTATGTCTGTGACATTTGTTCATGTTATGGTTAGCAGTCCTGTATTTTTTTCACTGAGAAATACTGTTTCATCCCACAGTAGAGGGCCCAATCTGCGGCTGATGATTAATGTGGCTGTTTCCACCTTATGGTTATCAAGAGCCACATTTCTATAAACATTCTTGCATATGCCCTCTGTGCACAGATGCTTGCATTCATGCTGGGTTTATACCTAATAATGAAAGTACTGGGAGACAGGCTATACACATATTCTGCTCTAAAAACTATCCCTAAATAGTTTTCAAAAGCAGCTTTACCAAATTACATAACCCAGCAGTCTATGATACTTTATTTGTATCACATATCTGCTAGCACATGGCATTTTCATGATGTCTCCTTCCTATTCCTTCAAATACTGCTTTAACTGTATTCCACCATTCTGAATGTAGTATTTTTGTTATGCTGAAATTTAAAACTTTTCTCCCTGAGATAATTAGAAGTTTTTTCCTAATTTCAAGTAATTGGGGATTTTTAGTAATTTTACTGGTGATTTCTAGCTTAACTGCATTGTGGTTAGAAAGTTTTCTAATTGATCTCAAAGTTTTGGATATTGTATATTGTCAAATGTTTTACTCTCTCAAGATGATCATGTCTTTTTTTAAATATTTTGATGTGATAAGTTTTATGGACCATGTTAAAAAGATTAACTCAGCCTTGCATTTCCTGGATATACCACACTTAGTCATGATACATTGTTACATACTCTTGGACATTTGCTGCCAACCCTGGGTAACTATAAATATTTTTATTGTCTCAATCATTTTGTAATAGCTGGAATCATACAATAGGGGCTTTTTCAGATTGGCTTCTTTCACTTAGTAATATTCATTCATAGCTTCTCCATGTCTTTTCATGACTTGATAGTTCATTTCTTTTTAGTATTAAGTAATATTCCATTCTACAATGCTCTTCATTTTTTTAATTTAGCCTTTAAATTTAGCTTTTTCTTCTGTCTCAGTGACTTGCTTTATCATTTATTATAAAGTAGGTATTCTGGTGATGAATATTTTCAGCATTTGTGTGTATGAAAAGATATTTTTATATAACTTTCTTTTTTTCTTTGTATTGTGTTTTAAGTTACATTTTTAAAATTATCTTATAATAAAATTGTTTTTTTTTCCTTTTCTTTTGGTGTACAGCTCTAAGACTTTTTCAGATGTATGGATTTGTGTAAATACTACTGCCATCAGGATACAAAGCAATACCATCACTTCACAGCCATCCTTTTTGAATAGTATTTTACTGTGTATAACTTTTGAGTTTCTGTTTATTTGTTTTGGTTGCTTTCTGTTCTTTCATTATTTCCTGAAGGTGTACCTCTATTTTCAAATATTTTAGAACACCTTTTATAATTCCTTTCCTCATATATACAAGTAAATAAAGTTTTGGGGGCTTGAAATTTATTTGATTTAGAAGGAAATCTTTATGAAAGAGTAATGCAAAAATATGATTATTACATTAGGTACAGAGCTTGCAAAACAATGCTAAAGTATTTAATTTCATAGAACTGTACTCTTAAAGATGGTTAAATGGTAAATTTTTTGTTGTGTCTAATTTACACCTATAAAAATTGCAACAAAACAAAATGAAACAAAATCAGATACTGAGCCTGTGAAGGAACCTGTGTAAAAGAAGAGAACTGAATTATAAGCTATATTAACTTCACAGAAACTTCACTCTGACTGTATGTATTGTCAAGCTATTATTTCTTTAAATATAATAAGCATAGCTATTTTAAATTTATTGTATAATTCTAATATCTGAAATGTGTGTACTTGTTTCCTCTTTACAGTCCATTGCCAAAACAACCCTCATTGGAATGGAAAAACTTGGAGTTGAAGGCATCTTTAGTGTTTCCCAATTTGTAATCTGAAGTAGAAGTGGGGAGAGTCTCCTGTTAGATCCCCTACCTTAAAACCTATTGGCCTTTGAATTTTCTCCCTCTTTTCCTGGTACGTGTTCAAAACCAAATGTCAAGTTTTCCAGAACTGGAAAATATCCTTAGGGCAGAAAAAGTATTTTTGCTTTTAATGCTAAGTAACCCTTCTGGTGCTCTACTTTCCATCAGATGTTTCCCTGATAGTACATTTCAAAGCTCTTACATATATTTGTATAATATGTGCTGGACTGTTTTTTTCCCCAGCAGAAAATTTAGTCTGAATAACCTAATCTACCATATCTCCCACAGTATATGCATCTTCATTTTAAAATGATACATTTGGACAGTGCCGTATTTTCTAAGAAATTTCCATGTATAAATAAGAATAAAGGAAAAAGAAGTCCTCCAATAGTTTTGTTTTTCCATTACTCAAATGTGGTATTGTCTTTTGGCATTTTTTCCTTCCTGGACTCTTTTTTTTAATAACGGTTTTTTTCACAGTTGTGTTCCATATATAACTTCTAAATTAATATTGTATTAAAGAATATTATTCATGCTACCTCCTTTTCATAAACATCATTTTAGATGGCTGCTTGAGGGCAGAAATCATGCCCTTTGCATTCCCCCTGCTGTTAAACACAGATACCTACTCACATTAGGTATTCAGTAATGTTTGTTAACTCGAATGAGGGTAAAGGCATTTTAAGAAGAAAACCTTTCTTAGATGGTTCTTTCTACCACACTCCCTAATATAGTAATATAATTGAAAAGATAGCATTCAGTAAATCTGCTGAATTAAATGCTCAACTCATGTTGCCAAGTGACTACTATACAGAAGAGGATGGGGGTGTATATGTGAGTCCAGTCATGCCCCAGGTCCCTGCTGTATCGAATTTGGAGAAATAATGATTAATTTCCAAAACAATGGATATAGCACTTTACATTTCACTTCAGATAAGACATTCATCCTTTGACCAGTCTATCTGCTTTTACCTTTGTCTCCCCATAATTAGTTCTCATCAAAGCAGCCAGAATTATCCTTCTAAAAGTTCAAATTGATCATGTTACTCCTCTCCTACTCTCCAATAACTTTCCATCTCAGAGTGAAAACCAAGTTTCTTAAAGTGCTTTATAAGGCATCACATTGTCAACCTGAAAATGAAGAACTGCAATGAGACAAATGAGCATTTATTTGGGATCAAAGAATTGCAATTTGGGGAGCACAGATTCAGGTAAATACTTAGTGTTCCCACTTATAGGGTAAAAGCAAGAGGTTTTTCTGAGAAAAAAGATGGTGGCTGGTAGCAATTAACTGAGTTAAGAAGAGAAAAAAGTTTTCAGGGGGTGGAGCCAAGATGACAGCATGAGTAGAGCAGCAGAAATCTCCTCCCAAAACCACATATATCTATGAAAATATAACAAAGACAACTCTTCCTAGAATAGAGACAAGAGGACACAGGACAACATCCAGACCACATGCACACCTGTGAGAACCCAGCACCTTGTGAAGGGGTAAGATACAAGCCCCAGCCCGGCGGGACACAAGCACCACTTCCCCCAGCTCCTGGTGAGAGGAGAGGACTCAGAGCAGGGAGGGAGAGGGAGTCCAGGACAGCTGAACACCCAGCCCCAGCCATCCGAAACAGAGCACAGACACAGTGCATGCGTGGGGTCCTGGATACTAGGGAAACAGGCCAGCAAGACTGGTGAGCGGGTACTGGAGGCCGGCGCCAGAGAACAAACAAAAGCGAGTGGCCATTTTTTTTTCTATTTTTGGCGAATGATTTTTGGAAGGCTTAAAGGGACAGGGACCCCAATACTAGGGAAAGAGGGCAGCAAGACCAGTGAGCGCATGCCTGAGCTGGCGCCTGAGGACAAAGAAAAGCAAGCAGTTTTTATTTTTTAATTATTTATTTAATTTATTTTTTTGTTGTTGTTGTTGTTTTGTTTTGGTGAGTGCTTTTTGGAAGTCTTAAAGGGGCAGGGTGGGACACTTAGTCCAGAGGTAGGGAATCTGGGGATCTCTGGGCACTCTAACCCCCTGGGCAGTAGGGAGCACAGAGGCCCCTTACGGAGATAAGTAGCCTTCCAGCTGCGCCCCCTCCAACGGGGCTCCACCATTTTGGAGAAGCAGCCCGAGCGAGGCCATGCTCACAGCAACAGCGGAGATAAACTCCATAGCAGCCGGGCAGGAAGCAGAAGCCCTGTCTGTGTGCAGCTGCCCAGCACAAGCCACTAGAGGTCACTGTTCTCCTAGGAGAGGTAGGCGACAAACCAGCAAGATGGGAAGTTCTTCCAGCCATCACTCGTTCCAGCTCTGCAAACTATTTCTTTCACAATGAAAAGGCAAAATTACAGGCAAACCAAGATCACAGAGACAACACCAGAGAAGGAGACAGACCTAACCAGTCTTCCTGAAAAAGATCCCACATGCTGATGGAGATGAAGAGAAAAATGCAAGAACAATGGGATGAAGTCTGGAGGGAGACCACAAATGCCAGGAAGGAGATTACAGAAGTGAAACAAATTCTGGAAGGATTTATAAGCAGAGTGGATAAGATGCAAGAGGCCACTGAAGGAATAGAAACCAGAGAACAGGAACACATAGAAGCTGATGCGAGAGAGATAAAAAGATCTCCAGGAATGAAACAATATTAAGAGAATTGTGTGACCAATCCAAAAGGAACAATATCCGTATTATAGGGGTACCAGAAGAAGAAGAGAGAGAAAAGGGACAGAAAGTGTCTTTGAAGAAATAATTGCTGAAAACTTCCCCAAACTGGGGGAGGAAATAATCGAACAGACCATGGAAATACACAGAACCCACAACAGAAAGAATCCAAGGAGGACAACACCAAGACACATAATTAAAAAGGCAATGATCAAGGACGAGAAAAGAGTTTTAAAGGCAGCTAGAGAGAAAAGGTCACCTATAAAGGAAAACCCATCAGGCTATCATCAGACTTCTCAACAGAAACCCTATAGGCCAGAAGAGAATGGAATGATATATTTAATGCAATGAAACAGAAGGGTCTTGAACCAAGGATGCTGTATCCAGCACGATTATCATTTAAATATGATGGAGGGATTAAAGAATTCCCAGACAAGCAAAAGCTGAGGGAATTTGCTTCCCACAAACCACCTCTACAAGGCATCATACAGGGACTGCTCTAGATGGGAGCACTCCTAAAAAGAGCACAGAACAAAACACACAACATATGAAGAATGGAGGAGGAGGAATAAGAAGGGAGAGAAGAAAAGAATCTCCAGACAGTGTATATAACAGCTCAATAAGTGAGCTAAGTTAGGCAGTAAGATACTAAAGAGGCTAACCTTGAAACTTTGGTTACCACGAATATAAAGCCTGCAATGGCAATAAGTACATATCTCTCAATAGTCACCCTAAATGTAAATGGACTTAACGCACCAATAAAAAGACACAGAGTCACTGAATGGATAAAAAAGCAAGACCAACCTATATGCTGCTTACAAGAAACTCACCTCAAACCCAAAGACATGCACAGACTAAAAGTCAAGGGATGGAAAAACATATTTCAGGCAAACAACAGCGAGAAGAAAGCAGGGGTTGCAGTACTAATATCAGACAAAATAGACTTCAAAACAAAGAAAGTAACAAGAGATAAAGAAGCTCAGTCCAACAAGAGGATATAACCATTCTAAACATATATGCACCCAACACAGGAGCACCAGCATATGTGAAACAAATACTAACAGAACTAAAGGGGGAAATAGACTGCAAGGCATTCATTTTAGGAGACTTCAACACACCACTCACCCCAAAGGATAAATCCACTGGGCAGAAAATAAGTAAGGACATGGGGGCACTGAACAACACAATAGAACAGATGGACCTAATAGACATCTACAGAACTCTACATCCAAAAGCAATAGGATATACATGCTTTTCAAGTGCACATGGAACATTCTCCAGAATAGACCACATACTAGCCCACAAAAAGAGCCTCAGTAAATTCCAAAATATTAAAATTCTACCAACCAATTTTTCAGACCACCAAGGTATAAAAGTAGAAATAAATTCTACAAAGAAAACAAAAAGGCTCACAAACACATGGAGGCTTAACAACATGCTCCTAAATAATCAAAGGATCAATGAACAAATCAAAATAGAGATCAAGGAATATATAGAAACAAATGACAACAACAACACAAAGTCCCAACTTTTGTGGGACACAGTGAAAGCTGTCTTAAGAGGAAAGTATATAGCGATCCAGGCACACTTGAAGAAGGAAGAACAATCCAAAATGAATAGTCTAACATCACAATTATCAAAACTGGAAAACGAAGAACAAATGAGGCCTAAAGTCAGCAGAAGGAGGGACATAATAAAGATCAGAGAAAAAATAAACAAAATTGTGAAGAAAAAACAATAGTAAAAATCAAAGAAACCAAGAGCTGGATCTTGGAGAAAATAAACAAAATAGATAACCCTCTAGCCAAATTTATTAAGAGAAAAAGAGAATCAACACACATCAACAGAATCAGAAATGAGAATGGAAAAATCATGACAGACTCAACAGCAATACAAAGAATTATTAAAGACTACTATGAAAACCTATATTCTAAAAAGATGGAAAACCTAGAAGAAATGGACAACTTCCTAGAAAAATACAACCTTCCAAGACTGACCAAGGAAGAAACACAAAAGTTAAACAAACCAATTATGAGCAAAGAAATTAAAACAGTAATCAAACAACTACCCAAGAACAAAACCCCTGGGCTGGACGGATTTACCTCAGAATTTTATCAGACACACAGAGAAAACATAATACCCATTCTCCTTAAAGGTTTCCAAAAAATAGAAGAGGACGGAATACTCCCAGACTCATTCTATGAAGCCAACATCACCCTAATACCAAAACCAGGCAAAGACCCCACCAAAAAAGGAAATTACAGACCAATATCCCTGATGAATGAAGATGCAAAAATGCTCAATAAAATATTAGCAAACCGAATTCAAAAGTACATCAAAAGGATCATACACCATGACCAAGTGGGATTCATCCCAGGGATGCAAGGATAGTAAAACATTCGAAAATCCATCAACATCATCCACCACATCAACAAAAAGAAAGACAAAAACTACATGATCACCTCCATAGATGCTGAAAAAGCATTTGATAAAAATCAACATCTATTCATGATAAGAACTCTAACCAAAATGGGAATAAGGGGCAAGTACCTCAACATAATAAAGGCCATATATGATAAACCCACAGCCAACATTATACTGAACAGTGAGAAGCTGAAAGCTTTTCCTCTGAGATCAGGAACTAGGCAGGGATGCCCACTCTCCCCCACTGTTATTTAACATAGTACTGGAGGTCCTAGCCATGGAAATCAGACAAAACAAAGAAATACAAGGAATCCAGATTGGTAAAGAAGAAGTTAAACTGTCACTATTTGCAGATGACATGATATTGTACACAAAAAACCCTAAAGACTCCACCCCAAAACAACTAGAACTGATATCGGAGTACAGCAACGTTGCAGGATACAAAATTAACACATAGAAATCTGTGGCTTTCCTATACACTAACAATGAACCAACAGAAAGAGAAATCAGGAAAACAACTCCATTCACAATCGCATCAAAAAGAATAAAATACCTAGGAATAAACCTAACCAAAGAGGTAAAAGACCTATACTCTGAAAACTACAAGAAACTCTTAAGATAAATTAAAGGGGACACTAACAAATGGAAACTCATCCCATGCTCTTGGCTAGGAAGAATTAATATCGCCAAAATGGCCATCCTGCCCAAAGCAATACACAGACTTGATGCAATCCCTATCAAATTACCAGCAGCATTATTCAATGAACTGGAACAAATAATTCAAAAATTCATATGGAAACAACAAAGACCCCGAATAGCCAAAGCAATCCTGAGAAAGAAGAATAAAGTAGGGGGGATCTCACTCCCCAACTTCAAGCTCTACTACAAAGCCATAGTAATCAAGACAATTTGGTACTGGCACAAGAACAGAGCCACAGACCAGTGGAACAGACTAGAGACTCCAGATATTAACCCAAACATATATGGTCAATTAATATTTGATAAAGAAACCATGGACATACAATGGCACAATGACAGTCTCTTTAACAGATGGTGCTGGCAAAACTGGACAGCTACGTGTAGGAGAATGAAACTGGACCATTGTTTAACCGCATACACAAAAGTAAATTCAAAATGGATCAATGACTTGAATGTAAGTCATGAAACCATAAAACTCTTAGAAAAAAACATAGGCAAAAACCTTTTAGACATAAACATGAGTGACCTCTTCTTAACATATGTTTCCGGGAAGGCAAACAACAGCAAAATGAAAAAGTGGGACTATATTAAGCTGAAAAGCTTCTGTACAGCAAAAGACACCATCAATAGAACAAAAAGGAACCCTAAAGTATGGAAGTATATATTTGTAAATGACAGATCCGATAAAGGCTTGACGTCCAAAATATATAAAGAGCTCACCCACCTCAACAAACAAAAAACAAATAATCCACTTAAAAAATGGGCAGAGGAACTGAACAGATAGTTCTCCAAAAAAGAAATACAGATGGCCAACAGACACATGAAAAGATGCTCCACATCGCTAATTATCAGAGAAATGAAATTAAAACTACAATGAGGTATACCTCACACCAGTAAGGATGGCTACCATCCAAAAGACAAACAACAAATGTTGGCGAGGCTGTGGAGAAAGGGGAACCCTCCTACAGTGCTGGTGGGAATGTAAATTAGTTCAACCATTGTGGAAAGCAGTATGGAGGTTCCTCAAAATGCTCAAAGTAAACTTACCATTTGACCCAGGAATTCCACTCCTAGGAATTTACCCTAAAAACGCAGCACTCAAGTTTGAAAAAGACAGATGCACCCCTATGTTTATCACAACACTATTTACAATTGCCAAGAATTGGAAGCAACCTATGTGTCCATCAGTAGATGAATGGATAAAGAAGATGTGGTATATATACACAATGAAATATTACTCAGCCATAAGAAGAAAACAAATCCTACCATTTGCAGCAACATGGATGGAGCTAGAGGGTATTATGCTCAGTGAAATAAGCCAAGCGGAGAAAGAGAAATACCAAATTAGTTCCTCATCTGTGGAGTATAAGAACAACGGAAAAACTGAAGGAACAAAACAGCAGCAGAATCACAGAACCCAAGAATGGATTAACAGGTACCAAAGGGAAAGGGACTGGGGAGGATGGGTGCGTAGGGAAGGATAAGGGGGGGAAGAAGAAGAGGGGTATTATGATTAGCATGCATAAACGGGGGGTGGGAGAAAGGGGAGGGCTGTACAACACAGAGAAGACAAGTAGTGATTCTACAGAATATTGCTATGCTGATGGACAGTGACTGTAAAGGGGTTTATAGGGGGTACCTGGTATAGGAGAGAGCCTAGTAAACATAATATTCTTCATGTAATTGTTTATTAATTATAACAAAAAAAGAAAAAAAATGAAAGGGGGATTACTCCCTGGTAGGATAAAACTAACTGTAAATCACTGATTAATGCATGCTTTAAATATCCTTAATTTTGATCATTTAAAGGGTGTCAGATGACCAGCTATGGAAGTACATTTTTCTGATAATATTCTTTTCTCTTGAAAAAAAAAAGCAGTTTCTGTGTGGTAACCTCCTATAAGTTCTTCACAATGGTATAAAGGGCATATCAAAGTGTGGGCAAAGGGTCTGTTTATGTTTATACAGAGGATCAAAGCCTAAATTGGCTACCCAGAAAACTAACTAAGATACGATATGAAGAAGAAGTTCCAACATCAACATACTCTGGAAGAGTCATTCCAGAAGATGATCATCAAAAAACGTCAGCAAAGATCCTGGCGTGTTACAGTTGTAGCTGCATTCATCCCACTGGTTCCTGGAATTGCCATTGCAATGAAGAAGGATATATCTAAACTGGCCTGTGCATACAGTAAAATAACAAATTTGACTAGATCTATACTGTTGGAACACAACCAAGAATTAGGAGAAGTGCAAGTTGCAGTGCTCCAAAATCTTGAGACTACAGACTATCTACTGTTAAAAGAACATATGGGATGTGAACAGTTCCCAGGAATGTGTTGTTTTAAATTGTCTGTTTTTTCTCAAACTATTCAAATTCAGTTAGACAATATCCATCATATCATAGATAAGTTTTCACAAATGCCTAGGGTGCCTAACTGGTTTTCTTGGTTTCACTGGAGATGGCTGGTAATTGTAGGTCTGCTTTGGTTATGTAACTGTATTCCTATTATGTTAATGTGTTTGTGCAATTTAATTAGTAGTTTAAAACCTATACATGCTTAAGTTACTCTACAAGAAGATATGTCAAAGAAATGACCAATCTTCCCATGTTTTCTTCCATCTGCTACTTCTATAGCTTTTCTTCTTCCTTCCTAATTACAACCCTTAAATTGAACTCGTGCCTCATATCGAATTTACTGAGTATCATAATTCTTCCAAGTGGTAAAGATACCTCAAGACAAATGCTGGGCATAGAAGCCACAGGGCATAAATCTGCAAAGAAGTAAAAAGCTGACCTTTTCAAACAATATTGCTTCTCTCTCACTTACCAACTTTACATTTCCCTGTATGGCCCCGGAAGATGACTGGTTAGCCAGAGACAGGTAAGATTCCTCAAGGGAGGAACAACCTAAGACAGGCACAGTCGCAGAGGGGCCATCAGGTGAGAAATTGGGGATCAACAGAGGTGAGGCTTAGAACCTCTACCCCCCTGTTCTGAGAGAAATCTGCTGCATCCATGGATGTTTTATTGCCCTTGTCTAGCTTGGATTAACACATAGTCTACAGGCACACACTTGATCATCTACATCTGCTCTCTTACAACACTAAACTATGTTTTCTACCTTTATCTCGCATCTACCAACACTTCAGCATTTTATTAAAAATAATAATAATAAAGAGAGAAATGTGGGATTCACATATAAATCAAGTATAAAAATCAAACAAATATTCATATTTGAACTGACTATTTATAGTTCATAATGCATGATCAAAACCAAAAGTTTCTGTGACGACTGCCCTTTTACTGTTCACCATGTAAGAACTTATTCCCTATGTAAGAATTTGTTCACCATGTTCGTTGTGCTTCAGAAGATCGGAGACTGATGAGAATTAGGCTTGAGGTGGATTAATGATTGTGCATTGACTCCCCTGTACAGAATTTTATTGTTGTTAACTTTTAACAACCATTTGATCAATAAATATCAGAGATGCCCTCTCAAAAAAAAAAAAAAAAAAGAAGAGAAAAAAGTTTTCTTTGGGTGTTTTAACAAGTTACTCTAGGTTATACATTCATAGACTATTGATTCTATCTTCAGGAAGTTCACAAGAATCAGACATTATTATCAGGATGCCTGTTCTTCTGACTTCTGAAACCATTGCATCAAACAGCTGCTGTTTTGCCCAGTCCGAAGATTTTGGATGATTACAAATAAAGGCAGGTAAGGCAGTTTCTCTCCTATGGCCACTGTAACTCCGTTTTAAAATGTCTCCAGTCGTGTCAGTTTTTCACAACATAATAATCTAGTCACTTTGCCTCTTTGACCTTTTATTTCACTGTATGTTGTTTGCTCTGCTTCACCCGCACTGGCCTCCCCACTGTTCCTTAAAACCTGGCCACAGGGATTGTAGTACAGCATGGAGAATATAGTCAATAATTCTGAAACATCTTCCTATGTTGACAGATAGTAACCACACTAGTGGGGGTATGGATTTAATACTAAGGGTAACTGTTGAACCACTGTGTTGTATACTTGAAATCAATATAAGATTGTATTTCAGAGATACTACAATTAAAAAGAAAAAAAACACCAAGTACCCTTGTTTCTGTCTCTGGGATTTGACACTATTCCCTTTGCTGGGAAACATCCTTCCCTCAAATTATCTCACTCCCTCAAATTTGTTATTTCCCTATTCAACTATCATCTTACCTGAAAAGGTTCCCCTCTCTTCAAACTGTAACTCCTTGACGTCTCTACTATTTCATTTCTTCCGTAGTCCTTAAAAGCCACTTTGTACTGTATCTACTTATTTGTCACTTTGATTTTGTTTTCTCCAAACTGAAATATAAGCTTCTTGACTGTAGGGACTTTTATCTTCTTGCTTGTTTCCATTGATATAAATTCCATCACCTAGTGGCCGGAATATCTAACTGCTTGGTAAACACTTGCTAAAGATATAAATGAATCAGTGTTGAACACTGTATCTGCCATGTAGTTAGTGCTTTTATTGTACTACAGTTTTAATACTTAAAACAATTCTGTAAAATTATTATTAGTTCAGTGTTACAGAAAATGAAATCAAGAAATTGAGAAGTTAAGGATCTTGCTCAAGGTCACACTAAACATATATATCAAGTTGGGCTTCACACCATGATCTTCTTTGTTTACCCCAAAATCCAAATCCCTTTTCTTTCTATCATGCTAAGATATAAATTGAATATAAAGAGTTTAACAATTATCTGATAATTTTGCATTCTAATTTAATATTAGCTTTTGGGCTATATTTATCATTGATATAAAGAAGAAATACTATGGTTAAGAATCTTGAAACTCACACAGTACACCAGAGTAGAAGACAAATTCAGAAGAAAAGAACTCTGTGATTTCATTTTTTCTAACCCTAGGATAATAGCACTTTGCAGACATGACACCATTGTACTCTGGGTTTTCAGGTCTCAACCTCGACATCTGCTCTTATGACAGTAGAGTGGGCTTTACATTCTGAGATGCATGCCTTGAGGCTTGTTTGTAAGGAATTTTTCCTATCCATAAACATTTACTTTGAATGAAGTAGTCAACCTGTATGATGCTGGAATTAGTGGGAGATATCTCAGAAATAAAATTACTATAGGATCAGAATTCTGAAAGGAATAAGTATAAATTTATATCACATGCCTAATGGACTATCATTTTCTTTCTATATCTCCTATATTCTAAGTACATTTTTTTTTAAATAAGAGAATTAGTAAACCTTTGCTTAGGACTAGATCCAGTTTCTAAACCTTACTCTCACAGTAGTAGTAGACTACAAAGTAAATGTGGTTCTCCTTAGATAATGTCATGTATGTCTTGGCCATATTAGGACAAGGGCTTTGAATTTATTTGGTAGTATGACTATGTTCTTGATGATTCTGTTCCAGAGGGTGTTGATAATATATGACTCCAAATTTATATAAACTTAATTCAACTAAAAAATGCTTATTATTTTTTATATATGTGTCAGTTATTTTGCTGGATGTGTTTAGGATCATGTGATAGTGGAATGGAACCTAGAGAAGTTGACTGACCCACACAAAAATCAAAGCAGTATCTTGACACTCATATTCTTCCCAACGAATGTCATAAACATTAGATAATAAGACTCGATTAATCTTAGAAAGATGCTCCCAACTCTACCATCACCAAGACTATTCGACTACAGACTAATTACTACAAAATTGTTGGAGCACATAAAGTATGACAAATATATAAGAATATTCAAAGTTTGGAGCAAATAGCAGAATGCTTAGATCATCTGCCTAAATATGAATCTTAAAAATGTTAAATCTGAAGTACAAGGTGTTTTGTTTTAATTCCATGATTAAGAACACATGATCTAAATTGTTAATGTATCTTTCTCCTTAATTTGACTTCTTTTGATTTGGATTAGCTTCTTGACTGATTCTGCATCATCTGGGAAAGGATCTAAGCACTTGACAAGCAGAGTGAGAACTTTAATTATTGCTGTGGTAAATCCATCTTCAATTTAACATTTACCCTCAATTGAATATTTTCATTGAGTTAGAGGCTCCATTAACCATTCCCTTCCTTTTTTCTCCAGATTTATCTCTTACTCTTCACAAGAAAGACTTAGATTTTAGCAAGCTTTCACAACCCACACAGAAGCTCTCACTAGGAAATTAACCCATCTGACTCTATTTTCATATATATAATGCATATAATATTTTAAAGGCTAATTAAGATACTAGAGGATAAATTGCTTTATAAAAAGTAAATGTATATTATAAAGTTAACTGTATTCTCCATGGATAGGTGGTAATATTTTAATATTTACCCAATTCTAATAATCAGGTGAAATATGATTATATGATTTAGAAAAAATAGTTTTGGTGGTCCAGGGTTGAAAAATTAATTAGTGATAAAATACCAAGGGTTAGAGAAATGAACCATGGATAAGAAAATGATTTATAGAGGCACCCAAAGAATCACAGAATGAAATTTAACTTGCCCAAGGTCACATGCTATTCATTAATTCATCTATCATTCATCCATGCATCCAATCACCCATTCAGTATTTATTAAACATAAGTAATCCAATGTTGAGCAAAACATACCCCATGTTTTATGGAAGTTACAGAATCCAAAAAAGACCTCTTCCCAGAAAATAACAATGCCTTTTCAAAACACCACTATCTAATATTAAAGAAACAACTGAGGTCCTAAGACAGAGAAATTAAACACCATACACAGAAGACCTCAATCTCATTAGGAGTATACATTAAATCTAATCACTCTAGCTAGATAATTTAAGTTTCTTCTACCATTAAGATAATATGATTACATAGTTTTCTCTATCCATTAGAAGGCCATTTTCTTTAATGAAAAGTACACCTTTCCCTCAAAGAATTGGGAAAACCTCAAGAGGCACCTGTTTTTGAATCATTTTTCTCTTAAACATCATTTTTTTGAATGACACTGAAAGATGCTGTACTTGTATACAAAGATTGATAACATGTAATTCGAGTCCCAAATGATTAAAATCTAATAAGGAGGATAAATGTAATGCATAATTGTAGGTGAACACCATATATGCAATCACATAAGCTTAGGAAGGATGAATTCTATTGAAAAATGCAAGAAAGGCATTGCATAGAGTAAGGAGTACTTTTAGAGTAAGGTTTTAAATAGACTTTTATGTTCATCTTTTTCTAGGGCTTATGTGAAATTAAGTTGAGGTAAGACTGTGTTGTGGCATTTATTCAATAAAAATTGACTGAATATCCACCATTAGACAGTCTTTGTGCTAATCACTATGGGTTAAAACAAAGAAAAGACAGTTCACGGCTTGAAAAACTCAGTCTAAGAAGGAGGTCAGAGAAGAAACAAATTCATTCAGCAAGTACTAATTTGGGTCCTGAATATGTGTTCCAGGCTTGGAGTAGAGCAGTAGAAAAAATAAAAACAAAAATGTTTACCCTTGTGGTGGAGTTGTATTCTTACCAGATGAAACAGACAATGAATGATTATAAATAAGAAATACACTATTTCCTTAAGGTGATGGTGGAGGCTATGGGAAAAATATTCAGACATTTTCACAAGCTGTTATGAAATCACAGAATTACTAACAGACAAAATAAACATCTAATAATCAAAGATTTCCAGAGACGAGTTTTGAAACCTAAATAAGAATTGTGTAATTGTTAAATGAGAAGTGCATGTTCTGTAGGGAAACCAGTCCCTAACTCATTCTATTTTCTTAGTATCCTACAGTGACATAGGAGGGGATAAACAAGTTCCTGTGATTCTCACAAGGAGCAAGGATATAGCCACAAGAATTTTAGAGCAACTGAGATACTAGAGGCAGAGCTGGGCATACTTATTACCAATGACCTATCTGATCACCAAAGGTCATGATAGACGGCAAATATAAGAGGTGGATGTAGCAGTCACCAGGCACCCAAAAAACACTAGGAATAGTATATGCCATAGCAGACTGCACTCAGAATGGAACTGACCTGATGCTTACCATGATCATACTATACCACATAAGATTCCTATAACGGAAGTGCAGTTTTTGTACCATTTTAACTACTACCAGTGATGTATGAGAGTCTATTGCTCCACCTCCTTGCAAACATTGATATAATAGTCTTTATATTAGCCATTCTAGTGGGCCTACATGCTGTTATTGTAACTTTAGTTTGCACTTACCTGATGATTAAATGGAATTGATCACTTTTTGTGGGCTTATTGGTCATGCTTATATATTCTTCTTTGAAATGTCTTTAATCTTTTGCCCAGTTTTCTCTTTTAATGGAGTTATAGGAGTTCCTTATATGTTTTGGATAGACGTCCTTAGTCAGAAAAACACATTAACATTTTCTTCCGACTTACATATGCCTTTTCATTTTCTATAAAAAAACAAAACAATTTAAAAGAAAAATTACTATTGAGTTTAGCTGTTTCTTAGATGCTTTGAAAATAGAATAACTTTTACAGTTGAATGTTCCCTATTTGATTTTTATTTTAATAGTTGTTTTTACTGTTATTTTCAATATAAACTTCTCTCAGGCCACCAAAATTTTGTCCCCGTTCCTTTGCCTTCTCTTCAGTCACAGAACTTTTGAAAAATTCTTGGTCTCTCTGCCCTAAGACGCAGAACATACCACTTAACATTGTAAAGCTAGTTTGTTCCTTAAAGCAACGATAGTGGTCTCACTAACTACAAATGAAGGATCCTCTTATTGTTTTTTTATAAATGTTTGAGATTATAAGATATAACCATCTGACTGAGAAGTATATATTTTGGCCTAAATTTGAATCTCAAAAAGATGGATGCCATGACCTCAGTAGCAAGTAAATATTAAAAATCATATAGTTATGGTTTTGGGGGGGCGGGTGGTAATAGAATTCACTGTAGAAACCACAAGTTCATGTGAAATATTTGCCCATGCCTCACATATTTTATTAACTAATTTCTGACTGAGGTCAATAGTTGTACAATGCATCTTTGTTTTTTTTCTGTAACTTTTTTCTTACAAAAATGCTTCCATGAGATTATTGTAATGGACTATGAACAAAACATAGTTAAAAAATGTTTTAACAGCATGAGACTGAATGAAGTAAATAAATTTGTCAGGGGCCATATTATACTACAAGTTTACATAAGATGAAAGTATCTTGAATAAATTATATAGTTAATAAATTTAATATTTGTATCCCACATAGTCATAACGTTTGACATTCTATATACAAATACGAATATATTATATATTAAGAGGACAGAACAGTTAGGTATATTATCCCTTCTTTCCTTTTTGCTTTCTTTTTATATATATTATTCTCTGTACTGAATGATATCACACTTATTGTATTTGAAATATGTTTACCATTTAAATTTGTATTAGGATTTCTAGGATAGCATAAAATATATTCACCCTGTGCAAGGTAGATGTTACCCATTTCAGAAGAAGATAAAATTTGGAAAGATAAATTGCTTGTCCAAAGTCATACAACCAGTTAAGAATTTAAACCATCTGTTTATCAAATCCACAACATTTATTCTATATTAGTGTTGTCAGTATTAATAGAATTCATTAATTGATGTTAGATTTCCACACCAACAGGATCTAAAAAATTAGCTGGCTTATTATCAAACATGTAATGATAAAGTAAATATAAAAACAGTTATAAACTATGGGGTTCCAATTTAATTTGAGCAGTGGTCCTTACATACTCTTTCATGATTTTTCCCCAATCAAAATTGTCACAACCCAATAGGAAAAAAAAATTGACTTCTCTATTATTTTAATTAAGGAATTCTGTTTCAAGGTAAATCTCTGTTTTTTTCTCACCCAGTATTTATTTTTTATTCAATTTTTTCACCTTTTTAAAAAAATTTTATTCAATTTTTTCACCTTTTTTTTAAATTATAGGTTTTCCCTCTTGTGAATTCTTTGATGTTTAACAAGGTGTGAGCTCTGACTGAAGGCTCTCCCATGCTCACTGCTTAATAGGGCTTCTCTCCTGTGTAGATTCTCAGATGTCAAATAAAGTGTGAGCTCCCTCTGAAGTCTTTCCCACACTGACTACATCCATAGGGTTTCTCTCTGGTGTGAATCCTCTGATGCAAGACAAAATGTGATTTCAGGCTGAATGACCTACCACATTCTTTGCATTCAAATGACCTTTCTTTCTCCAGTGTGAATTCTCTGGTGTCAGTAAGATCTGAGCTCCCCTGGAAGCCTTTCTATCCTCATTACATTCATAGGCTCACTCTCCAGTCTGGACTCTGATGCCCAATAAGCTTTGAGCTGTGTCTGAAAGATTTCCCACACTCATGAACGTTGATGAGTGTTTTCTCCAGTGAAAATTGCTGCATGTTTAATAAGGTTTGGGCTCTTGCATGATTTTCCATATTGGTAAACTTTTCCTCCAGCATAAATTCTTTGATGCTTAATAAAATCTGAATTCCATTTGAAACTTTGGTCACAGGTACTTTGTTTAGAAGATTTCCTGTGTGTAAATTCATTTGAGTTCAGGTTTAAGCTTCCTTCACATCCATCATGGCTTACTTCACTTGGAAGTGTATTTTGTGGGTGAGGATTTTGCTGAAACCTCCATCCTGAGCAGATGATGATCTCTGAAGCTGCCCTGGATCTTTTTCCCACTGCCTTTTTATCCAGCCTGCAGACGCACAGATGTCCTGAGGCTCAGCAGATCCCTCTGACACAAATCCTGAAATTCTTCCTGATGTAATTCTCTGTGCATCCATTTTTTCATAAATGTCTAGCATTGGCATGGATCCATTATTTCCACTCCCATTCTCACAGTCCGGTAGGAGGTGGGGCTCTGCAGAAGCATGGAGGACCTAGGTGTCCACTGGTTGGAAGTGAACATTAACTGCTGGCTCAGGAGGCATCATCTTTCTCCTGAATATTTTTTTGTTCATGTCCATGGACTGGAACCTGGAATACGGCTTCATCAAATCTTCGAGTAAGGAAAATTTGTAACTCATTGTAACTCATTTTCTTTCCTTAAAATCTAACGTTTGTTATGAAAAGAAGAACGCTGGAGGAGCAACAAATAGTGACAATTTCTGAAGGCATCCATAAATCTTTGTAAATCTTTACAAGCGTCCTTATTGTAAAATGACAGTGTAAGAATCAAAGAGCAGCAATGAGTAAACAAGGGGAGGACTGCCCTAGGTATCTACCATTTGCCCCACAGATGCACCGTCCACATTTCTCCCTCCTCCCCTGCCCATGCTTTGTGCCTTAAGAGGCTCTCCAGGCCCAATGATTTGCAGGCAGGAGTCTGATGCATCAATGGGGTCCTTGACCCCTGGCTTCCATTTGACTGTGCCCATGGGAGCCACTGCAGAAAACAGTGCCAGGGTAAATGCTCTCCTCACCATTTCTGATAGATCTCCATAAGTTGACCACAGAAGATGCTCTGATTGTCACTTGTCTCCTTGATCATTATTAGCTGCTTACTACCCTGTTACCACCACCATAGCCAGCCTACTTTGTGGAGGCTTATGGAGTTTTGCCACATGAATGTGACTCATTACATATCCCTGTTCTGATTCCTTCACTACGTATAATATCAGAAAATGCCATCCAAGGAATATAGGATCTATCTTCAGGAACAGCTACAAAAGGGATCAAGTAACTAAAACTGTAATAATGAAAGTTAACCTTCCATGGGGAAAGCCTCAAAGATAGTTAAAGGAGGATAAATTCCTTTCCCTTAAGCTCTTGAATGGTCTGTTCCAAGAGAGTTTCTAGTGTCAGTGGGCCTGGAGAATTCCTCCTGCAAGGCCAAGAAATTTGACTTTCTGAGCTATCACCCCTGCCTCTTTGACTGCTTTTGAAAAAGTGGACAGCAAGGTAATACATCATCTTGCAATTCTTTTCATTCTTAGACTGTCACTGCCATTTTCTTCTGTCCCTATTTTTATGAGATTCCACAACTCAAAGAATTAGCACTTAATCCTTGCATGAAGTTGTTTAATAAGAAATGTGAGCAAATTATATATATATATACATATATATATGATCTTATTTTTCATATTTCACTTCTCCTATTGCTTATCTTTGTAACTTTGAAAGGTATAGAAACACTTTTTTCCTGTTTCAGCAGCTGTAGTCAGTATCTCTTAACTCTCCCACTTTTTAAAGAGATGTGTCTCTCTTCAGCTTTTCTACTATTTTTTGTATTGTGAAGACTGATATTATTACATTTTCCTTAAATCATAATTTTTAATTTAGTATGTGTTTTTCGGAGTCATTTATGAAATACAGTGTCAGTAAATATTGCTTATATCAAAGTGAATATGCAAACATTTGTTCACTGCAGAGGCAGTGATATTATTAGTTTTTCTTAAATCACTATATTTATCTGGGATTTTCATTGCCTTATTTTACTTGATATATATATATATATATATATATATCCATGTATGTGTGTGTAAACATATGTATATAATTCTCCCATATAAAAAAAGACTTGCCACATAACTCTTTCTTAGGTCTTCCATCCTTTTACACCAGATTAAGTACCTTGGCCAGTAATTTTCATGGAGGTGATTTTTTAAGCAACAAATTATGATTCTAGAGTCTGGGATCTCATACTTTAAGTATTATGTGAACTTCAGTATGTTACAAAAGACATTCTTTTGTGTGATTCCAATAAATGTGAATAGTGATAAAGAAGCACTTTTACTGGAACACATTCATTATGCTATGCATGCAGTGAAAATCAGCAGCAATCTCCTTTTAAGTATCAATAGGTATGTAGATCTCACTGAACGATGAAGGCACCTTTATCCAGCTCCCATTCTTTTGGGTTTGAAGATACTCATCAAGCATACAGCTGCATGAGTTTTCATTTAATTAACTTAGGGCTTTTTTTTATGTTTATAGGTATCTTGCTCATCTTCTGTCACAGCTGGAAGACTGGAGTCTCTCCTAGAGATACTTCATTTGTATGTTATGGAACTCTAATGACCACATGTATTTAAACCTATCAGATATATTTCTTTTCAATTTTCTGAGTTAATACATTTCAGCTGAATTCTAGCTCAAGTGAGTAAAATGGTTATTGGCTTGCAAGATCCATGCATAGATACAAACAGAAAAAGATAAATTACAATACGAAAAAAGAAATAAAACTAGTTCATTTGCAATGCCAAATCAATAGCTTGCTGTTTTATTACATAATATGGTAACAGAACTGTTTTGACTGAATAATTCATCTCAAAAGGAATATTCAACTTGTTTTATAGAACACACATTGAAGAACAGTTAAAAGATAAAAGGTTAATGGAATCTGTCTGCCAAGAAAATAGAACATTTCTCTCCTTAAAAAAACACTCTTGCCCAATTCTACATTTTTAATTAATGAGCTGTGGAAATAAGTCAGGAAACTATTTCTAGAATTCAGGAAATTAAAAATATAATTAAGAGTACATATTATCATGCTGTAGAAAGATAGTGTATCTGTCATCTAAAAGTAATTTGATCTTTTAGATCTCTACTCACACATACAATCAAAAAAACTTGAGGAACTGAGGCATAACTAGCTCAGAAGACATACATTTTGAGATTACTGCAGACAACCCCCCCACACACACACTCCTACCTTCCTTTTGGTGAAGGCATGGGGAAAGAAAGACTTGACCTTTAGAAATTTTAAGGAATTTTGGTGTTCATTTTAAAAATCTGACCAAAAACTAAAGGAAAATATACCCTGTTGGCAGCCGCGCTCAGAAAATAGCGCCCAATGCAGGGCAGCCGGAAGGCCCCAAACTTCCTAATGACAAATCATCCCATACCACTAAACTACATGCTAATTGCACCTTGGCATAAGGACCAATGAGACCCACCAAATGGTTATGCTAATAAGGCATATGGAGCCGCACCAACCAGGTCAGAGCATGAGAACTATATAAGCAAGCCTCTCCTTCCCCTCTGGGTCCTGCCCAAGTCATTTGTTTCACAAAGAGCTGAAGAATAAAGCTTTCTGCAGAAGAATCCTGCTGTTGTTGCGTGCTGTTCTTGCCGGCGAGGACGGGGCACACGACAAGTGGTGCCGAAACCCGGGAACCAGAACATCACCGGCACAGGGAGGACCCTTCAGACATCTGGAGAGGATTCAGAACTGCAGGTCAGAAGAAAGCCCGGAGGGGTAAGTTCCGAGAGGCCCCTGCTTTTTAGGATGATGGTTGATGGTTCTCTGTAAATAAGGAGGCACCATGGGGAATGCACCGTCATTAGTCACGGCGCTGCAGACAGCTCTCAAAGAGCGAAACTTGAAGGTCTCCAGCAAAGTCTTAGGATCTTTTGTGAAGGAGATAGACCGTGTGGCCCCCTGGTTCATTTGTTCAGGGTCCCTCTCAATCCCGAGCTGGGACAAACTGGGGAAAGATCTTGATAGAGAGGAGGAGGAGGGTAGCCTGAGGGGAGGCACCAGGCCCCTCTGGAAACTGATTAGAGCTTGTCTGCAAGATGAGAGATGTGAAAAGGTAATAAAAGAAGGTCAGAGAGCATTGACAGATATCCAAGAGAGCATGTCAGAAACGGAACGGGAAACAGAGAGCGCGCGCGGCTGAAAAAAGGCCACAAAAACGAAGGTAAAGAAACCTCAGAGTGAGGGAGAAAGCCCGCCTAGGGCAAAAGCGAAAGAGCCCCGAGAAGCGAGTGACGATCGCCTCGGAGAAAATAGTAAATACCCCTGGAAAGAGTTGAGGGACCTCCAACTCTCCAATAGGGAATCTGAGGAGGAATTAACGTCCGCAGAGGAAGGGGAAGAAAATAAAACCGCAGAGTGCAGAAGTAAGGGAACCAGCAAAGTTGAAAAGCGGACCAAGGAAAAAATGAAAGCAGGGTGTCCCCCGACGCCCGTTGCCCCGCCACCTTACGTGAGTGGCGCACTCTCCTTTTGCCACCCAGATACTCTTCAGGCAATTAGACAAATGTTTCCTGTATTTGAGGATAATGGCGTACGCTCTCACCAGCCCCTGAGCCATAAACAAGTTAAGGAGTTAGCAGAATCCGTTCGGGCTTATGGAGTCAGTGCTAACTATACCATAGCACAAGTTGAGAGATTAACAGAGACAGCCATGACACCCGCAGACTGGCAATATGTAACTAAGGCATGCCTTTCTAGTATGGGGCAATACATAGAATGGAAGGCATTGTGGCATGATATCAGCATGACCCAGGCACGCGCAAACGCGGCCGAAGGACAGCCTGCGTGGTCATATGATATGCTGACGGGCCAAGGACAGTGGGTAGCCAACCAGACCGCCTTCCCCTTACAGGTATACGCACAAATAAACACGTGCGCCGCCAAGGCATGGAAAGCCCTCACCAACAAAGGAGAAGTATCAGGCAATTTGACAAAAATTATTCAGGGGCTGAGCGAGCCATTTTCTGACTTTGTCGCTCGTATGATGGAGGCCGCAGGCAGAATATTTGGAGATCAGGAACAAGCAATGCCCCTAGTGGAGCAATTAGTATTTGAACAATGTACCAAGGAATGCAGACAGGCGATAACACCCTGGAAACAAAAAGGGATACACGCCTGGTTGAAAGCCTGTAGAGAAATAGGAGGGCCACTCACCAATGCGGGCCTAGCCGCAGCCATATTACAGAGCCACAAACAGGCCAGGATCACTAACAGAAGTATTAAATGCTTTCACTAATCTGTCACGAGGCCTGTCCCAGTATCTTTCAGGAAACTGGTCCCAGGACTTTGATGGAGCACTAGAAGAACTGAGGTGAAAAATTATCCACATCAACTCCACCCGTCTAGATATCTCCGTA
The DNA here is from genome assembly GCF_040802235.1 of Manis javanica. NCBI lineage: Eukaryota > Metazoa > Chordata > Mammalia > Pholidota > Manidae > Manis > Manis javanica. The sequence continues at coordinate 60,746,724 of NC_133159.1, forward strand.
GCGGAAGGACTCTCTTCCTGGTTCCTCAGAGCTCTCTCCCACGTCAAGGAGTGGGCGGGCATGGCTGGGATGGGCGTGTTCCTGCTTGGAGGTCTCATGCTCTTACTCTGGTTGTTATGCAGACTCCGCAACCAACATAAGCAGGACAAGGTGATCCTTGCTCAAGCCCTAATGGCGATAGACGTTGGCGCCTCTCCCCAAGTGTGGCTCAACATGCTTAAGAAGGAAGCTCGGCTTTAGCTTGAGGTAGCTCTTGCACCCTGAGCCCATGTGGCACTGCACCAGGCCCGAGTACCTCAATGCTTAATCACAGCTTTCTTTAAGAAGCTCATGGTGCAAGAGGGTTGAGAAAAAAGGTCCAAACCCTTTGTACCAAGCGGTCCCAACGCCAGCCAGAGGATGCGAGGCAAAGCACTGCAAGAGGTCTTGGACCCCTCTGAGAGGCATGCCTGACTGCATAGGGGTAGATGCCCAGAACCCCTCTCCAAAAAGGGGGCATCAGGAAGTATGATGGAGGTCAGGCCTCTGTCTCCGCCTCTGCTGGCAAGTTCCGCCTTGAGCTTCTGTTAGACAAAAAAGGGGGAGATGTTGGCAGCCGCGCTCAGAAAATAGCGCCCAATGCAGGGCAGCCGGAAGGCCCCGAACTTCCTAATGACAAATCATCCCATACCACTAAACTACATGCTAATTGCGCCTTGGCATAAGGACCAATGAGACCCACCAAATGGTTATGCTAATAAGGCATATGGAGCCGCACCAACCAGGTCAGAGCATGAGAACTATATAAGCAAGCCTCTCCTTCCCCTCTGGGTCCTGCCCAACTCATTTGTTTCACAAAGAGCTGAAGAATAAAGCTTTCTGCAGAAGAATCCTGCTGTTGTTGCGTGCTGTTCTTGCCGGCGAGGACGGGGCACGCGACAATACCCATAATATTAAATTTGATAAAGGATATAATGAAAATATACATCCCCCAACAAAACCTTGTGTCACAAAATAAATATTGGAACTCTTTTGTAATTAATATTTTACCTTTAAATACTTTATTTTCCTAATTCTGTCATTCTTTTTCTTTCATCCAGATACTCATTTTATCTCTATTCTGTACTTTTCTACTTAGGTAATATTTTTTGACTCTTCTCCTTTTAAAATGAACCTTTCCTGTGTGCCTTAGTGTTCTTGACCCCATTGCTTCTGAGTATAGTGGCCTGAGACTTTAATAGAAATATGGGAGCATTGACTCTACCCCACATTTACTGAACCAGAATATATATTTCAGTGATATTCTTCAATGAAACTAGATACATTAAAGTCCGAAAAGCATTACTCAATTCTACACATTTATTCTGTATTTCTGTACCTTTATTTGCTTAAATGTTTTTCTCCTTCCAAATCCCTTTAGATGTGGAAAAAAATACTGAAGTCATTTATCACCACTACTTACTGTGTCACTGGCACATAGTAGGACTTGATAACTACTTATGGAATGTATGAAATAATTACCCTCACCAAGTTATCTTCATCAAACACCTCAGCCTTATAATGTTCCTAAGAAGAGAAGAATTTTAGAGTCTTCTTATTTAATTGTTATATAGGAATATAAATTCATTCCTCTGAAATGCTTCCACTGCCTTTATGACTCAGGATTGGTCTTGTGACTAAGACCAGAAACTAAGGCAGATTATAATGATACTCACTTTTTTAAACTAACAGCGATTGTAGCCAAAGTGGCATGGATTCAATGACAAGGAAAGAAATGGCTTAAGGTATCACTGCAACATTATGAGATGTCAACCTATAATTTTGAATTCATTCCCAACCACTAGCTTTATGATCTTGGAAATATTATTTATCATTTGATAATACTAAGTATGTTTTTTCTTCATGTGTAAAATATGATACAAAATGTAACCTCAAATAATAGTACAAAAATTGAATTAGAAATAGCATAAAAAGATAGAATCCTAATCTCAGCAGTAGTAAATTTCAAAAGCCAGGATAATGGATTCATGTCCTTCAGAGAGAACTCAGAACAGAGTATTTCTCATTCTTCAAACATTATGCTCAAAATATATGCAAAATGCAATTTGACAAAAATTGGACTATATGAAATATAAGAAGTTAACCAGAAGCATATCCAGCACCCAGGTGTGAATTTCTGAATCTAAAGCTTCTCAAAGAAAAGGCTAATTTTATGACTGGTGCAGGAAATATACAAGATAAGCCTCAAGTATCCTGGGAGTGCCAGAAAGTAAGGGTCAGCTCAAACAAAACAAAATAAAAGCAATAAAGCAAAATAACACTACATTGATAAAAGTATGTCCACAGGACTCCAGAGCCAACTGAAATTGTTCCCAATGGCCAAAACTGGGACAATTTGAGCAAAAAAAAAATAAAGTAGTATTGGATTCTACCCTAAATTATACAATTAATTTCCCTGAATCTATACTGATATAAATAAGTGATTGAATAAACAAATAACTGGGGGAGAAGAATTCTCCAGTGCAGAAACATTCCAAAGATTTTATATAGATATACTATTCTCAAGGAGGTCAGTCATAACTCCCTGCTACTTAAATGTAACTCATGCACAGTGACTTTTTCTCTAATAGTACAGTATGGAACAGAGGGAAAGGAGGAAATTTCCAGTAGAGAAACTTGACAAATACTACCTGAGCTAGGTGATCAAGGTCAACATCAACAGTAATAACATATTTATAGCATATACCTTTTGTGTGATATGATGAAATGGCATTTTGACTCTGGTGTTCCTTCCCATAACCCATAACCCCAATCTAATTATGAAAAATATTAGACAAATCCCAACTGAGACAGTCTACAGAATATCTGAGCAGTACTCCCCTGTCAGGTTCATCTAAAGCAAGGAAAGTCCAAGATGCTGACACAGCCAAGAGGTGCCAGCCTAAAAAGATAGATGCCAACTAACAGTAGTGAAGTACCCTTAACAGGTTTCTGAACTAGAGAAAGAACATTTGGTAAAAACTAAGGAAATCTGAAAAAAACTACTTTTTAGCCCTTAAATGACTTCAGCATTCACTTATCCTCCATGCTTCATTTACTTCATATATATTTAAGCAGAAGACAATAACTCTGTTGTCTGATTCACCAAATCCTTGTGGAGTTTAAAGGAAGTACTTCATGAGAAATTATTTTGTAATCTACAAATGGGTATTAATAATGCTATGCCTACCAAAGAGTAAAATTCCCATTGTTGAAGTCATGATGAAGACTATGTAGGGGAGCTTCTACTTTAACAAACTATCTAGTCAATGGGAAAGAGGAATACCCAAATGCCAAGCAGAGTAAAGGGTCCCACAGAATTGTAAATAATACTTATTCTTGAGGAGTATTGGACAATAACAGGGATTAATACATATAAATATAATAGCTTAAAATTTGGAATCCAGAGTGTCCACTATATGTAATCTATTAGATATACATATATAATAAATACACACAGACACACATATACATGTATACATACACACACAAAACACAGAAGAAGAGAATACTTGTGTTATATTTAAAAATGAGTACATGATGGAACTAGAGTATATAAGGAGGGTTTAGCCTTTGCTTGTAATAGAGATTCATTTTCCCTTTTTGTAGGAATCTATCTGTTAATAGGTTGCTGTTCTGTACAGGAGGAGAATGTATTTATATTTGAATATCTTACATTTATTCTCCAGAGAATTAAATAGATTACCTACCATATGAACTGTTCTTAAAGATACTAGGAGCATACATGAATCAGAGTAGAAGAGCAGGTCTGACAGGGATGTCAACCAAGATGCTGAGTTTAGATATAATAAAAGACACTGAGAGGCTAGGTAGGTGGATACCAAGGCTCGTAACAAATCTTTCTCCTTATCAGCAATTTTATAAATAAATCAGTTTTGAAAAATATCACAAGAAAATTTCAACTACATTAGATTTGGAAGCAAATTTTCTCATATCAAACTTAGAAAGCAGTAGTATATTTATAATTGGAATGTGCCTGTTTCCATATGGGGAAAATAAAGCTCTTGAAATATACCCATACGTGTAACCTATATGAAATCACACTGAGCAAGAATTATTTCCTACAATTGTCCCTTCCCTTGGGTCATTTAAATGGTTTAAATTCCATTTAGATATTAGTCCTACACAAGCACCATAATTACCAAAGATAAATGCCTCATCTACTTTCAAATCTTCATTAAAATTAGCTTTGTTATTTTTGTGGTGCCCAATAGCACAGCTATTAGAGTTAAGAGTCTGTCAGCATTTCCATTTACAAACTGTTTTTTTAGGGTTCATTATCTTTTCTGTTTTGAATTGCATTAGCCTGAAAATTAGCTGTCAGCATGAATATGTATTATATTACCCAAACTCCATGTACACATCAGTTTGGCAATATAGAAGGCAGAGATCAGTAACCTCTTTCCTCCTTCTTCATAAAATTCTAAAGGTGTGTTGACTGCTTAATAGTCTCATGGCCAGGGACTGAGTGAGCCTTTTAATCATGAACTTTCTCAGAGAATTGGTCCTAAACTTGACCTAATCATTCTGATAGTTAAACATTTATGAAGAAGTCAAATTGAATGTAGACTGTCTTGTTTTTCAATACACATGCATTTTAAAGCTTCTGGACCAAAACACAAACTCACATAAAGATGTAGAAGAAGCACATTTCTAGGGGAAGAAGGGAATCTATGACTTGTTCTATTTCAACCAAAGAACAAAAGCAAAATAAATCATAACGAGTACCATTTTGTTCATTTTGTGAGAGCCATTTCTTCACTTTCAAGTGGGCAATGACAGGAGGTGGTGCAGCAATCATAACAGAAGTGACAGCCGCAGGCAGGGCACGTGAAATGGTGTAAAAAAACACCTGGAATCTGAGCCACATGATGTTCCCCTTCTGTCCAGAGTAAAAGCTGCAAAAGCAGTACTAGGTTTCTCATGCCCTCCATCTTTCTTCCGCAAATACACCTCTCATTTATGTAATTTGTCACCACCTGTTTCAACACTAAACATTTTCAATTATCATTCAAGGTTTATCGGAAAACATACCTTATCCTCCATTTCACTTTTTTTTTAAAAATGAGGAGCTGGGGGATGGAGAAGATAAGGGAGCCCTGAACGATCTAGCCTTTGTACTATGTTCAAATAGAACACTGTCACACACAGTTAACCAAATTCTGCTTCTGATCACCATGGTCACTGGCAAGTGGTACTGATATGAGAATAAAATTGTCTTAGATGAAATGTTTGAATGACAGAGCTATCACCTAACCAATTTATAAGGGAATTGAAAATTAAAGTGAAAGTGAGAGAAAAGAAGTCAGGAAGATTATATTTACTTTTGCTACAAAATATGGCCATATGTCTTTGCCAAGGCTTAAAACAGTGGCTAATGGCCACAGAAAGGAAGAAATGTGAACAAATCCTGTTTAAGAGGCATACATACAATAACCCACTAAGAAAATATTTTCCACAATGTAGAAGCAAAAGCCTGGTTGAAAAAGAATAAGATACTTCTGTTACTTGACAATGCATTAGACACGGTTTGCCAAAATTTATAGCTGAAGAAACATCATGTGCAAATTCCAATATCTTATTAAAATAAGGGATCATACTCTGTCACTTAAATTATTAACCTCCCCAATAGAACACAAATTCTTACATAATGGTTCTTCTCTGATGTTGGATATTAATGAGTGCTTATCATTAGGAATATCTGATCCACAATGAACTTTGAAATCTTCATTATTATAATTTCCCCTTCTGCATTTGACAGTTACATTTATGAAATAATCCAAACAATTTGTAATAGATCTCCCATCTTTCCTCCATTTTAATAGAACACATTGCAGTTCAAGCTAACGCATGTGTTTATCGAGCCATTAACTCAAACTATGACTCTGTGGGTCTCTGTTCCCAACATGTACTCTTGGGACCCGGCATAAAAAGATGCAGAAGATGTAACCACTGTCCTTTAGGAGCAGTAGAGATGAAATAATATACACAACTAATTATAACATTAATTTTTAAATAAAATAAGAGTGCACAGAAGTCAAAAGTAGTTTAGTGTATCCCTCATAATTCAGATTATTTTTTTAACTATAGTGTTAATTTTTTATTGTAGATGGCAAAAGGGAGCATTCCATGTTGAATAATATACATCGGACATATAAGTAATCAGAAATTAATAAAAAGAAAAATAACATCAAATAAAATATTGTAGAATAAGAAGGGTCATGTGCCTGGCACATAGTATCCTCTCAAAAAATGCTGAATTTATGAATGAATTAATAACTAGCAATGATCAAAGCTGACACTTAAGAGCACAGTTTGTGACATGCATTATAATAAGTGCTACACATCTAATAGCTGGTATATTGTTACTCCCATTTAAGAAACAACAAAATAAGTGACATAAGCATAAAAAATTGTAGCATATAACCCAACATCACACAGTAATTAAACTTCAGAGCAGAAACTTGAATACAGGCAGTCAATTTTCAACCAGCCTCCTTAATTTATATTCATTAAGTTTTCCTATATAAGCAACTAATATTGGGTATTTACAGAGATAGTTCTCAATCTATCTGTCCTCAACTGGACAATAACTTGTTTTTCAATAAAAGCTTTGTCAAATACAGAATTATTTCCTAGTTTCTACCTGTGAAACATGAATGTGCTATCATGAAAATTTCAGGAGTCATAGGAGAAGGGAATTCTTGTCTAAAATTTTCTGTAAAAATTACCTTTGTTTCTAAGGAGAAAGAAGTTCTAAAATCCTCTTTATATTTGGAGTGTAGAAGAGAAGTTTATTCCCTGTGCTAAATTCCAGGCCATTCTTTAGTACACAAGCTGTTAATTTCAATTCAAAAATTGTGTCACATTTTTCTTAAAAAAATCAAAATAATCTTATTTTGTTTAATGATTAAAAAACCTCTTTCCTCTCTACACTTATGCCATACCTTGCGCCAAATTCCGTATTGGCATTTATACGTGAATTTGTTGTTCTTAATAAATGCTAAAAGTGAGAAAACACCATTAATCTTTTAGAGCAGTTATCCCAAGAAAGCCAATAATACTAGAATGCTAAACTGGTATGTAACAAGATCATAACTGAGTATTTACATTTCCATGTAAAAATTTCAGTTTTGTTTTATGCAGTAGAAATTCTTAGTATCTCAATTTTTACTGCTACTTATGTATTGTGATGTTTCCACTTCTGAAATAAGATACTGCATTACACATTTATGGCCAAGTTTTAGTGTTTCTCTTAAGAAAGTAATTAGTTGTCGAATTCAAATGAAATGACATAATGGATATAATCTTTGTTGCTCTTCAGCAACAAGAAGGCGGGGGGACAAGCAGGACCAGCCTGTTATCACCCGGGCTGAGCCAGTTGCAAGTGGCGGCGGCTTGGACACCCTCCCCTGAGATCTGGGGAAAAACATAACCACACCAAGCCGGGAGATGTGTCAGCCTCAAGGGGGCAGCAAAACTCAGCTTTATTCCATCAGAGGCTTAGTTATATAGGAGAAGATAAGGAAATAACAGAAACCAATGGGAATTGATTATCTCATCTGTCACTAGGGTCTTTAGGCAGGTTTCGGGTTCAGTGAGGAGGCGGAGTTAGGGCCAAGAGCGGCGGGAAGCTAGTTAGGCCACGAACGTGGAGGTACCGAGGGAGGATGGAAACCTCCAGTCTGTGGCCGTCACAGGCCTAAAAGAGGCAAAAGGTCCCAACAATATTGTTTTACTGAGCTCTTAACTGTTTTATATGTATTTGTTCATTTAATTCTTAAAATAATTTTGTGAGGTAGGTGTTTCATCAGGGTTGGCATTGAGTTGAGGTAACTGAGTCATGGAAGTGCAGGGTCAGATCGTATCTTTATGTAAATGTTTGGTATTGTGTTGATTCATATTTTGCAATGATTTTGATTTTTTCAAATCTTCTATTAAAATATTAGTTATCTAGAGTAGTGTATTTGGAGGTGTCCCCTTTAAAATCTGCACACAGTTTAACACTAGTTCCAGTCCTGTATTTTATTATCTACATTTGACAAATGCAGTTAAGGATTAGCTGTTTTAAGAGACTTGCCCAGGGTCATATGTCAGCAGATGAGAGAATGGGCTTTGTCCTGAAGCATTAGGCTGCACTAATTTTTCAGGTGCTAAGTTTACATTGTATTGTCTCCACTTTATACTCTCATCAAGGAAATACTGGTGACTTGGTTCTGGTAAAGAGAATGCTGGAGATGCATTATAAAATAATTGTCTCCTTATTTTTTATCATACCACATCTCCATTCCTTTAACCCCAAAGATTTCCACCTTGTATCAAGAATGAGAGTAAAATTTCAGTTGGAATTTTTTAATTCTGTTTATTAGCAAATATGTAGAATATAATTAAATCTTTTTAAAAAATGTAGTGAAAATGGGAAAGCAGAGCTGAGGCATTTGGAAATATAAATATGCTGATATTTTTTCTTGGGGAAGTTTATTTCTAAGGTGTTAGGGGTATATAGCATAGATATGTGGTCTCTGGTCCACAAAATACATATGGATATAATCTTTGTAGAAAGACAGGTTAGACTCTGCTGCAATTAATTGTATGTTGGTGTAACTCTGGGGGGAAAATCCCAGGGTGAAAAACCTCTAAAACTGAAATCAATCAAAGAGAGAAATAAAGTTAAGAAACCCTTTTATTTCTTACAAGTAGTCATCCTGTCTCTCTCTTGAGCCAGCTGCAATAGAAGAGAGCTCCACCCAACCTCTCCCATCCAGATAAATCTTGCACACCCTTGTTTACCTATAGATATGTACATGGACTAATACTCTCCACCCCTTGGAAACACCTATTGATATGCAAATGCGCTAACACCAGGTGAGAGATTCTGGAAATATTGCAATTTTACCCACAGCCCACCCCTCCAGAAATCTCGCCTCACTATTTACACATTCCCCATCATTTGCAATGGCCCCTGTGTGAGAAAACTGAAGCATTGTAACCAGGCTAACATAAAATGGCAACATCAATAAAATCATGATAATCCTTAAGCTGGAGGATTCAGCTAGGTTCAAGTCCTAGACAGGTTAAGTCAATAGCTCACCCATTTCCACAGGCAGTCAGTAGCTGAACAGGTAGGGAGTTAGAGCAATCATCACATGACAGCTTCAGCCAGGGGTTGTATCCAGGCCACAAGGACTGTAGAAGAAAATAACCTTAAGGGTTATAAGATACATGTTTTAATGATATCCGCATAGACAAATCTTGTCCATCAGGTAGGATAACTGCAAGATAGTGGTCCTGTAAATACAACAGTGGCAGAAATGGGATCTCATCCTGGTCTAGTATATCAGACTTTCACCCACCTCCCTGTGGAAGTTAGGTATGGCTCAATACATAGGGCTATGAGAGGTACATGCACTGGTTATAAAGATAAAACAAAACTTCTCTAAAGATGCTCTTATGCCCAGACATTTTAGGTACACTACCATGATCTTTGGGGGCCACTCTGCCATTACTCCATGAACACACATGAAACCAACTTCCAGGTCTTTTCTCCAAGGTGTCAGAAGGGCCAGCCATCGCTGGTCCATGTGTCAAAATGTCCAGGCCAGGTCCATTCAACAGAGTCTCCAGGATTTAATGTAGTTGGGGGCTGGCAGCAGGATGATGCTCTACTGGCCATATTCTGGCTTCAATAACTCCTCTTTGGTTCCCATATACAGTTGTATAAGAGAGGCAGCAAGGCATGTTAGCATATCCACAGAGCTCAAGGCTCCTTTTCAGGACTTTTCATGCAAACTCCATAACACTGTCCATAGTGAACTGACCTGCCCTGTAGACTGTTGGTGTCTGACTTTAGGCCAGATTTCAACAAACCATTGTACCTCTATATCATTTCTGACCCAGTAGGGTTATATGGTACATGAAACTTCCACTTTATTCCTAATTGTTGTACCCATTCTTATAACAAATATCCAGTAAAGTGGGTGCCTTGATCATTTTCAATCACCTGTGGCCAGCTATAGGTTACAAAGAGAAGCTCTAGGCCCCTCTTGGTTGTTTGCTAATCTGCAAAATGTGCAGTAAAAGCAACTAATAGGCCAGTAGCTGTGTCCACACAAGTCATGGCCTACCAATATCCTTCTGATATGGGTAGAGACCCAATACAGTCTATCTGCCACCTGACAAGGGGTATCAGCCCCTTTACTAACATCCCATGTTGGTGGAGGACTTGGTGTAAGTCCCTCATAGAACACACAAGGCACTCCTTCTTCAGAGGTCAACGGCAAGCCTTACTGATAGGCTATAGCCCACATTGTCTTTGCCCTGTGTGCAACAAATGCTGATGTAATCATTGGGTTACATCAGAGGCAGGCCTTCCTTCTAGTCAACCCACCTGGACCAAATGTGTCTGCTTCATTATTCCCAAGGGATGCCAAAGGCAGATGACCAGTCATATGATGCATGGTAAGTGTCTTAGTCTGACCAGAGGCCCATAGGTCTTGCCACAACTCTTGCCACCAAAGGGACCAGTGACCAAACATCCAGTTGGCATGGTACCATGTCAGTAGCCACAGGGTCAAGCCCCAGTAGACGGCCCAGTTGTCAGTGCATATAACTATAGGGGAGGACTTCTAAGTGATCACAAGCCATACGGCTTGCAACTCAGCCCATTGGCTGCTCTTCCTCTCTCCATCCTCCATCCATATTGTCTCAGTCTTATGATGGAAAGCCACAGCCCTCACTTAAGGGGCTCCCCATGACTGGAGCTGTCTGTATTCCAAGCATCTTAAAGTATAGGGGCTTTTCCCTCCTGAAAAGGACTGTTGACTACCAATGGCTCAAAAGCAAGTTCTTCCTGCTTTCCACTGATATAGGTCACTGGCCTCAGTAAGCATTGGAGTTCTCCACTTAAGGGGCTAGTAGAGAGAGCACTACACTACTGTAAATATGTGCCTCATTTGGCCAGTGTAGGTCTCTGTGCCATGCCACTCCATGGCCTTTGAGTCCAATCTCACATCTACCCTGCAATGGGATAAGTGGTTATTACCTTGGTCAGAGCTGTTCTGGTGTTGTGCTCCATAGCCAGCAAGACATGGTACACAGCAGCCAGTTGCTTCTCCATCAAGGTGTACCAAACTTCTGCTTCCTTCCATAGTTGTGACCAGAATCCAATGGATTGGCATGTCTGTTCAAGCTGCTGCCAAAGACCCCATCTATAACCATCCTCAGTTACATGAACATCTAGCTCACAGGGCCTTGATGAGTCCATTACACTCAAGGCCTGTATAGCCTTGACTACTTGCTTAGCAGCAGTAAAAGCAGCTGCACATGTTTCATCCCAGGCCCACCTCATGCCCTTTCATGCCAACTGATGTAACGGCTTCAGAATTTGTGCCAAGTGCAGGATAAACACTCTCCAGTAGCCCAAAAGACACCAAAACTCTTGTAATATTGCCACAGTGGTAGGGGTAGGGAAAGCCTGGACCTTGTCTATGACTGCTTCTGGGATAACTTCAGTTTTCCCCAACCAGACAACCCCCAGGAATTTTGCTAACAAAACAGGTCCCTGAACCTTGGTGCTGTTCACAGCCCATCCTTTCTCCTGTAGATGTTACAGCAGTTTAGGAACTGCCCCTTCTAAATGTGCAAGAAAATCAGATGTGAGCATAATATCATAATGTAGTGATACAGCTGCACAGGTTGTAGTTTCTCCCATGTGCCCAAGTCCAGGGCTACAAGTCTGTAACAAATGGTGGAACTGTAGAGGTATCCCTGTGGAAAGACAATGAGTGTCCACTGCCAGCCTTCCCACATGAAGGAAAACTATTCCTGACTTTCCTGTGCTTTTCGTGCAGATAGTGGAAAGTGTTATTGAAGAGAGAGAGAGAGAGGATATTTAGGACAGAGACTTCAGCAGGAGAGAGAGACACACTTCAGCATCACTTGGAGGAGCTGGGTGATGAACTTGGAATGCCCTCAAGGAAGAGAGATAGTTATTGAGAGGACAGGTTGTGCTCCTGGAAAATTCCTTAGCAGCAGCGATGGAGGGAGGTAACAGGAGAGTCTGCATTGCAGAAGGTCGTGGGGGAGAGGGGTGAGGGGAAGATTAGTGCCTTCAGCTACGGAAATGGTGGAGGAGGTGTCAGGAGAGGATGAGAGGGTAGGGCCAAGGGTCGATGTGTTGCTGAGGCAACCGCCTGAGGCACCACCCTCTCCTGTATTAAAGTCCTGTGCAGTTATAGTTAAGAAAATAAAAACAACAACCATGGGCTCCTGAGGGGAAGAAGCTACCCCTCCCCAGGTTGTGGAACACTCCATGTTCTGATGAACTGGTGGACATGAGTGTCTGGTATTGGCAGAAGCCACTGGAACCTCTGCCTACATGGCTTTTGTGTCTCTGGGATACAGGACTGTAAAAAATTGTTATGTAGGGTTCTGAAATGAGTAGACTGACTTCCCTGACAACTTACCCTTCTCTCTGGCAGCAGTTGCAAAGTGTCCATCACACCTCAGGGAATCGGCTGCTGCTGGATTGGCTGACAACAGACATCAGGGCAGTTTGGCCTAATTAGGGTGATTTACCATACTTACCCACTAGCTGGAAAATGTATGCAGAGCTCCAATAGGTGTTATGGGAATTGGGCATAAAAAATATTATCTATAATATGGACCCCCAAGGCCCCTATGAGGAGTTATTCACCATAGGAATGAGAAATCTGGTAGCTACCTGTTACATGGCCACTCAGGGCCCCTAAACAGTCTTCTACTCGACAGAGGGCTAATTCTACAGCTTCCCATGTCTCCACCCTTCCCCAATTCTGGTGAAGGCCCCACACCTCTAGGAGGTGCTTTACCCTAGACCAATTCCCCACTAGGGTCTCCCCAATTGGAAGCCCCACACATAGGGGATTCTAGAGTGAAGCTGCGCTCTCTATTGCTACAGCCATTGGGGCCTCCCCTCCCCATCATCTCTGGAGGCAGCCCGCCCAAGGGTCGCACCCATTTAGACAAATTTCAGGTTCAGAGATTTTGCCGACACTGCCAGATGTAACTCTAGGGAGAAAATCCTGGGGCAAAACACCTCTAAAACCAAAATCAGTCAAAGGGAGAAATAAAATCAAGAAACATTTTTATTTATTACAAGCAGTTGTGTTGCCTCTCTCTTGACCCAGCTGCAGCAGAGACCTCCACCAACCTCTACAGTCCAGATAAACCCTTGCATGCCCTTGTAATTACCTATTGATATGTAGATAGCCTAAAACTCTCCATCCCTTGGAAACACCTATTGATATGCAGATGCACTAAACCCAGGCAAGATATTCTGGAAATATTGCAATTTTACCCATAGTTGGGGTGCTTGGACCAGGTGATTTGCCTTGTAAGACCCTCAGGAATTACCTATGATTTGTGGTAAATAATGGAGATACTTACTTCATTCCAGAGGCCCAGAGAAAGCTGTCTACATCAGATTTTTATTATCTTTTAAAGCCTAGTTCAAGTGCAACACACTAAATAATGATTTTCTTGGAAATTTCTCTGCTTCTCCCCCAAAATTATAGAATCTCTAGCCCTCTAGCCAGTAGTGAGTATAATCCTTAAGTATACTTTGTAGCATATTCTTTCTTAAATACTGCACATATTTCTTACAAAATAAAAACTATTTGACAATAAGATATAGATCCTGAATGGTTACTACCCTCCACACCATCAGCATAAAATTACACTTCATAAATACTTGATATCCAAATTGTAATATGAAGAAACACTTAGTATTATATGACTGTAGAAGGCTTGGGATAAGGCACAACATATATTGTATTTTTAAATATTTTATCCTAACATTGGCCACTGCTCAATTAGGAGGAGCTCATTCCTCTATGGAATTAAGATTTATTTAGACTTTTGTGAAACCCTAGTTCTTTTATGACTTAAAAAGTTATGAATTTTTAGATTATCTGTTTTAGTTATCATGGTGAGATGAATATCTTTCACAATCTCATCTTGTATATGCACTTTGATAGCAGAAATATTCTTAAAGCCTAATGACTTCTTTTTTTTTCTCTGAAAGTCCAAAATCCTTTCTTTTATTGGCAAAAGGATCATGATAAACTCTCTACTGGTGACTTTTGTGGCATCATCTCTTGTTGATCACCACCCCCCACTGTCACAATGACACTACAACTTCTTTCTGCTCCTGGAATTTGCATTGCTTTAATATATTCATATCACTAGAAATTTATAGAAAACCTTTCCATTTATAGTTCATTTGGTCATTCTTATCATAAATTAGCTTAGATGTCACACAATCTACAATATTTTTCCTGACTCCCAAACCTTTAGGTGCTCTTCTGTTCTCTCCCATAGCACCCTAAATTTCCCTATATTACATCTGATTAAAATGAAAAAAAATACATTAGTTAATTCCCTAAATTAATCGATCTGTTATTTGAAGGTAGGAATAAATACTACTAATTTACCACTTTATCTACAGACATACTTATCATAATGTATAACAATATGTACTAAATATATATTTGTTGAACCAAATTGATTATCCAGTAAATGACTGGACAAACACCCTGAAATCTCAGGAAAGAGGGAGGGAGATACAGATTTGGAAGTCATTAGTACATGAATAGTATGATGCAGTTTAAAATCTAAACATCTCTTGCACCATTTCCATAAAGATAATGATAACTTAGAATGACTACATTTCCCAGGCTTCCAAACTAGCTAGTTGTAGTGATATGATTAAGTAATTGCCAATGTTATGTAAAGTGAAGTGCCCTTTATCAGTTTCTGGAAACCTGCTTTAAAAGATGGCTGAGGTAAGCCCACTGCCCCTTCTTGTGCTTCCTCCTCTTTGAAATATAGATGTAAGAGTTGTGGCTGGAGCAGCTGTCTCAGAGTATAAAGTGGCCTTGGGAGCTAAGGCCATGCACTGAAGAAAACTAAATAACTGTAGAGCCGAACTGCTATAACACCTATGGAATGACTACCTCTCTGAACTCTGAATATAATCCAATATAATTTTGAGTCATATCTACCCCATAGAAACATATGATTACTACATCCAGGGAAGAACATGAAATTACTGAGTAAGAATGTGTCATTTAAATTAAAAAACATATTAAAAAGCAGAGTTCTATAAAAGTTGGAGAGCATTACCCAGTGAAATGAGTCAAGGAGTTTTCAACAAAAATCCTTCCTTTTCAGACCCAGGTGAGAATCTTCCCTTGATGTGTGTGACTTTCCATACTCCCAACTCACTCTGTTTTCTGTTATCATAGTCCCAATCCAACTGTTCTTTAAGGATCTGTTACTTTGTCTGCCTCTCCCACTAGACTGTGAGATCCTGGAAACAGACATGTGAATCATTCTTTCAAAACTCCAGGCAGAATATTAGCTTTCACAGAGGCTATCAATAAAGACCGAGTGGATTAATGAACCCATAAACCTCTTTACCTCTTTTTCCAATGTCATTGCCATTCAGATTAATCCAAAGTAAAATAGAAGAAAGAGATAATTTTCCAAATAGATTTTCTTTAAATTATCAAAGTAACTGGGACCAATCTGCTATGTATGGCCTGAAACAACTGAATAGTTCATTTTTTTTAATATGACTTCACTGTCCCAATGCCAAATTTATTCTTCCCATTTGCTATTGATTTCACAGTGTTGTCTTATACAATGCCTTGGCCCAGCAATTTCTTTTGAATCACATCAATCTTCTCACATATATATTTCCACTTAGAAATAAAAGTCATGATAATGCACTGAAATCATTACAATTCCTGGACAATAGATATGTAAGTGGGGTACGGGTGGGGCAAAAATAGAATTAACAACCTTTAACTGAAATCAATTTAGCACATTTTAATACTCAGAATTTCTCATTCTTATTCAAATGAAAATACCTCAAAATGTGCTCTCCAACTACAGAACAAACCATTTTAGGGAAAGTGTATGATATCTATTTATATCTAGCATATATTTTGAATTCAAGACATGTGTCAGTATGAATGTATTTTTTCTTTTCCTTTATAAATTATTTTAAAATGTTAAATCAAGTTTGAATTATAAGCATGATACCAATGTCTTTGTACTGCCTAATAAATTATGCTAGCTGAACTTTTTTCTTAAATTATTTTTAATAAGTAAGAAATCTAAATGGAAATGAATCATATGCTTGCAATATTGCTGTCAAAATGGGTTTGCATAAAAAGAATCTATATTAATATTGCATAGAGAGACTTTTAGGAAATAAAGAATGTGGCTATAGTATTTATGAAAAGAATAATTTTCTGAGTTAAATTTTAGGAGCAGTTTTATGTTCATTCTGTTACATTAAATACTATCAGATTAAAAATGCCAATATAAAAATGCTCATATTAAAATATTGTATATCACACTTTTAAACTTACACCAATCTTTCAGAATCTTTTTCTCAACCCTTCCTCATTCTCTTTAAGTGTATCAAATGCAGATTACATTTTCCTTGAGAACTTCCTTTCACTTTTTCCAGCCTTTTGGGTACAAACCCCACTCCTGACATTAACCAACTGTGTGGTACCATAAAGGATAGACAAGATATCAGAACGTTTAAGTTACCTTCTTTATTCCATTCATGGAGAATTTTCCCAAACTTTTCAAACTTCAATTTCCTGTAATGCAAAACTGTTTCCAGTGAGGTCTTTCTTTGAAAATTGTGTTAATTAATAAATTTGAAAAGTATATATTTAAAAATTATTATTATTAAGGAAGAAGCCAGCTAAGTAGGGCAGTTCAAGCTAAGTTCACCTGGGCATTCATTGGAGAATTAGATGGTAAAATTAATCATTATTTTGGTCCAAGTTAAGAAACTTAGTATTCAAGTGAGGTTATGGAGGATGGTGGAGTATGAAGCTCCAGGAACTGGTCCCTCCACCAAAACAACTATTGAGAACTATGAGAATGAATTGTTTTGGAATTTACAGTGTACTCAAACACTTGCAGCATCCAGGAGAATACCTGATGAAGAAAGAGGCTGGTAATGTTCAGTGTATCATAGTGTTTCACAAGGGAGCTACTATCCCCCAGCCTCACAGCAGGCAGCATCCTGCAGCTCACTGTCACCAAGGTATGAAATAAAGACAGTGTCCTCCACAAATCTAGGGTGTGTGTGTGTTTTGAACTGCTCTGTATATCACTGTGGCACTGGTATAGAGACTGATCATCTGATCATTTTATCAGTCATTGGACTGAATCACATTCCCAAGTGACAACTGTCAAAGGAATTTAAAGAACAGGACATTTTTTTCAAAAATTATATTCAGACACTCAAGGAAATCTCTGCCAGGTCATTGGCTGTCATGGTGACAGAGAAAAACAGGGACTTAGTGAATACACATGATGAAGAATATCATCTTTGCAAAAATAGTTTGGAAAAGTCACTGAACTTTTGGTAGCCCTTGACACACAAAAATAATGATCCCTGGAAACCTGGAGAATTTCATTATCCAGAGTTAACACAGTACCATATTCAAAATGCCCCGTTTTCAACAAAAGTTACAGTGCATACAAAGAAACAGGAGAGTGTGACCATTTCATAGGAAAAAACAAATGACATACACTAAAAGAAGCCCAGAGATTGGACTTACTAGAGGAAGACTTTAAATTAATTGTTCTAAAAATGTGGAATAGCTAAAGGGTACTGGATGTCCTTTTGGTATCAAAATGTTTAAAACTAGAGAGTAGTAGCTGCATAACGATGTGAATGTACTGTTAACTAGATTGTACATTTTAAAATGGTTAATTTTATGCTACATGAATTTCACCTCAAAACAAAACAATACCTAGTATTACAGAGGCCATTACAGTAGAATCAAATATGTATACTCAAAATTGAATTAAAAACAACCACAATGGAAAGCTTATATTGTGACTAATATAGATTAAAAACATGAATTCATACAAGTCAACAAAGTGGGTAAAAAATATGGATAGATGATAAAGTAAGATAATATAAGTGGTCAATACCATATAAAAATAATTCAAGCTCTCCCAGTTAGGTAAATGCAAAGTCAAGTATCAAGAATTGCTGATTGGAAGTATTGTAGAAGAGATGCCCTCACACAGTGCTTGTGGGAAAATATTTGGGAGAAAAATTTAGAAATAATTTATGAAAATATATCAACATTTTCAAAATATCCAAACTCTTTACCTTAGTAATCCATTTCTAGTACTCTAATCTAAAGAAATAACCAGAAATTTAGACAAGGACTTGCATACAAAGATACTTAACATTGTTATTTATGTGATACTTATAAATGACTTATTAGAATAAATTATGGATAACTGTATGATATAATATGAAGTTAGTAAAACTATGTTTTAAAGGTTATGAAAATTAAAAATAAATATGCAAAGTAAAACACATGCCTACACACAATTTGACTTTAAGTGTACACCTATATATATATATAATATTTCAGATTTTAGCTATAAGATTATGTATTTGTTCATATAGAAAAATATAGAAATGCATAAAATATCAACAGTGCTTATTGCTAATTATTGTAATAACAGTTGTTTTTATGTTCTCATTATCACCTTATCTGTTTTCAAAAATGTTTCATAATGACCCTATTACTTCCATGATAAGAAAATAGTAATTAACAATATTTTAAAAACAAAACCTAAAAGCAGGTTTCTGGCATCAACTAATGGAAAAGTAGGCTGTGTGAGACTAACCTTCCTGCTGATAAACATTAATGTCTCTGAACAAAACATAGAAAACAACTAATTGAAGTTACGGTAGAATGAATACAAACACAACAGACTCTGGGGGATATTCAGTCCTTGAAAGCAAGAAAATACTGAAGGTGAAGTCCACAGTTACATAATTTTCCTCTGAAAGCACTCCCTCATCCATGTGGCCACCAGATAGAAAGAAAGCTGAAGACTTATTTCCTAAGGGGCAAACATACAATTAGAGGCTCCAATGTAGGCTGGAAATTGAGTGAGAAAATAGAATGCTAGGAACCACAGAGTAAGAGCTCCAAAATATGAATAGAAACACGCCTAACTTCACAGACCACTAAACCATGCCAATTTAGGCAAGAGTCCAAAAGTCAAGGGAGAACACACAGATAGAAGCTAAAATTCCCAGCACAGCTATCAACAGCTGCCCATTATAGAAGAGAGAGAGTTTGCATTTAAGACCCATCAGATTAGAGAGATTTGTTAACACCTTAGGTTTTCCATTGTAATCCCAGAAGGTCACATGCAGGAACAGATTATGTCCATGAAGTAAGGATTTCACTTTATAAATGACCTCATAACTGAAATTTAAAAAATATAACCAATCCATAGATCTAGAAAACTCAGAAAACACCAAGAAATAGTGATTACAATAACAATCACAGTTAGATGTAATGTTAATTTTAAGTAACCTATGATAATTAAAAACTGCATACTTTAATCTTTAGGGCAATAGTTAAAAATCAATGATAACAAAAGTGATGTATGGATAATAGGCCTATAGAATGGAGAGAATGGCATTTTTTGAAAAAGACTGGAATAACACACATGAAGACAGAAAAAAAGACAAAGAACATAGGGGACAGAAAGACTGTCACCCCAAACATACAATAAAAACCCCATAAATTTAAATGGATTAAACATTCAAAATTTAAAGGCAGATATTTTCAAGCTAGTAAAAATGGAAGACAGGTAAATGATGAAAAGTCAAAGGATAGAAAAAGATACAAACACCAAGCATAAGCAAGCTGGTATGGCTATAACAATGTCAAAAACAGTAGGTTTCCAGGAAAGGAATATCACCAGCAATAGAGAAATATTCTATAATAATTAAAGAGTATATTATTAAAGATAACTCTACAATCTTAAATGTGTAGCAAACATAATTAAAATTCAAAATACATGGCACAAAATTTTCAGAAATACAAAGAGAAATAGACAAGTCCATACTCAGCTGCAAAATTTTAGCATGTCTTTTACTAGGTGAACGACAAATAGCCAATAAATTAATAAGTATATAGAAGATTTGAACCACACTATTATCCAATGTGATCTATAGACATTAGTAAAACACTGCATCTCTTAACAAGACAATGCACATGAGACATCCCTATAAATCTTATTTTAGGCCACAGAAAAAACAATCTCAAAATATTTTAACATTCTGAAATTTTACTGAATATGCTCTCAAAGCACAATGGAATTATAGTAGAAAGATATACTATTAGGATAGCTAGAAAAGTCCTAATACTTACAAAGGAAGCATCCTAATTTAAAATAATCCAAGGATCAAATAAAAATCACAAAGGATGGAGCCATAATATAGCCATAATTGATTACTGATTGGAAAACGCAGTGTTAAAATAGCCATTATGCCCATATTAATCTATAAAATCAATTTGGTCCTAATCAAAATCCAGTAAACCTTATTATAGAAATTTACAAACTGATTCTAAAATTCATATGGGATTTCAACATATCTAGAATAATTAAAGCAATCTTTAAAGTGAACTTGGAAGGTTTACTCTATCCCAATTAAAGGCTTACTATAAGGCTATAGTGTAGATAACTATAAAGCCCTAATCAGGACAGTGTAGTGCTTTTCAAGAATGAGCATATTAACAAATGGAACAAAAGGAACAGTCCAGAAATACATTCACAGTTATAACAATAGATTTTGCACAGGTCCAAAGGAAATGCAATGAAGAATCCTCAAAAAGAGGATATGTAAATGATCCAGGACACAAAGGAAGGTGCACAAAATCTTCAAAGTTATTAGTAGTAAAAAATATTCATGTTAAAATTATAAACAATTTTAAACCTGGCAATGTCATGTTGAAGATGTAGAACTAGAACTCTAATACAGCCATTATCAAAAATACCTTAGCTAAATCTTATAAAGTTGAATATAATGCACCCTATAACACTACATCTTAGATATCTATCAAATATAAATGAAAATGTGTGTCCCTAAATGACTTGCTCAAAAATGTTCATAACAGCTTTATTCATAGAAGCCAAAAATGAATTTAACCCAAATGTCCATTAATAAGTCAAGATATCAGCAAATTGTGATGTACTTAGCATAAAAAGGAAGATGCAATATGGATAAATCTAAAAAATATGCTATATATACTCGTCTTCTTACTATACAAACTATATGATTCCATTTATATGAATTTCCTGAGCCAACAAAATGGAGCTTTGGTGAAATCAAATCAGAGATGTAGTTGTCACTTTGTAAGAATTAAGGGATTGACAAGAGGCACAATAAACCTTCTAGGGTGATAGGATAGGGGTTATGCATTTGTCAAAACTAATATTACTATACAGTTTAAATGTGTGCATTCTGTTTATATAAGGGATACTTCAACTAAGAAAACAAAATGAAAGTAAAAAAAATAGCCTAAGAACAAATACAGATTAAAATTTTTACATGAGCATTGAAAGAAAGTTTAGCGATATCCCTGCTTAAAGAGTAAATAGTAACATGATTAAAGGTGTTGGGTACAAAATTCTTTAGACAAAATGAAGAAATTATGAGCTACATCAACTGTCTGTGTGTAGACAGTTTTAGCAGTAAGTTTATCACCTACCATAGATGTATTTTAGTTTTACCAAAATCAGTACTTTTAGCACCCATGCACTTGATTAAAGTGTTGCTTGCATAATTCTGTGCATTTTCCAAAATATATTCCTCCAGATTTCCAGTCTCCCATTTTCATGATGTACATATTTTATGAAGAGGCAACCTGTTAACATACTAATAATATATGCTCTAGCTTCAAAATATCCAAATTTAGGAAAGTAAAAAAAGGTATATTTATTATTTCAAGCATCTTCCTTAGATAGCCAGGGTTTCCTGAAGCTTTATCCACACTACTGCCAGAGATGAAGACAAGGTTAATTTTCTAATCCTCCAGGCAGCCTAAATTCACTTTACCAAAGTAACTCTGCTTTTATACACTTTATTTTGGCTTCTCAAGAGATTTTGTTTGAATAATAAAGTGAAGTTTTAAAAACAAAAGGTATCTGTCCCAATGCATAAAACAGATCTGTTGGCAGCCGCGCTCAGAAAATAGCGCCCCATGCAGGGCAGCCGGAAGGCCCCGAACTTCCTAATGACAAATCATCCCACACCACTAAACTACATGCTAATTGCGCCTTGGCATAAGGACCAATGAGACCCACCAAATGGTTATGCTAATAAGGCATATGGAGCCGCACCAACCAGGTCAGAGCATGAGAACTATATAAGCAAGCCTCTCCTTCCCCTCTGGGTCCTGCCCAACTCATTTGTTTCACAAAGAGCTGAAGAATAAAGCTTTCTGCAGAAGAATCCTGCTGTTGTTGCATGCTGTTCTTGCCGGCGAGGACAGGGCACGCGACAAGTGGTGCCGAAACCCGGGAACCAGAACATCACCGGCACAGGGAGGACCCTTCAGACATCTGGAGAGGATTCAGAACTGCAGGTCAGAAGAAAACCCGGAGGGGTAAGTTCTGAGAGGCCCCTGCTTTTTAGGATAATGGTTGATGGTTCTCTGTAAATAAGGAGGCACCATGGGGAATGCACCGTCATTAGTCACGGCGCTGCAGACAGCTCTCAAAGAGCGAAACTTGAAGGTCTCCAGCAAAGTCTTAGGATCTTTTGTGAAGGAGATAGACCGTGTGGCCCCCTGGTTCATTTGTTCAGGGTCCCTCTCAATCCCGAGCTGGGACAAACTGGGGAAAGATCTTGATAGAGAGGAGGAGGAGGGTAGCCTGAGGGGAGGCACCAGGCCCCTCTGGAAACTGATTAGAGCTTGTCTGCAAGATGAGAGATGTGAAAAGGTAATAAAAGAAGGTCAGAGAGCATTGACAGATATCCAAGAGAGCATGTCAGAAACGGAACGGGAAACAGAGAGCGCGCGCGGCCGAAAAAAGGCCACAAAAACGAAGGTAAAGAAACCTCAGAGTGAGGGAGAAAGCCCGCCTAGGGCAAAAGCGAAAGAGCCCCGAGAAGCGAGTGACAATCGCCTCGGAGAAAATAGTAAATACCCCTGGAAAGAGTTGAGGGACCTCCAACTCTCCAATAGGGAATCTGAGGAGGAATTAACGTCCGCAGAGGAAGGGGAAGAAAATAAAACCGCAGAGTGTAGAAGTAAGGGAACCAGCAAAGTTGAAAAGCGGACCAAGGAAAAAATGAAAGCAGGGTGTCCTCCGACGCCCTTTGCCCCGCCACCTTACGTGAGTGGCGCACTCTCCTTTTGCCACCCAGATACTCTTCAGGCAATTAGACAAATGTTTCCTGTATTTGAGGATAACGGTGTACGCTCTCACCAGCCCCTGAGCCATAAACAAGTTAAGGAGTTAGCAGAATCCGTTCGGGCTTATGGAGTCAGTGCTAACTATACCATAGCACAAGTTGAGAGATTAACAGAGACAGCCATGACACCCGCAGACTGGCAATATGTAACTAAGGCATGCCTTTCTAGTATGGGGCAATACATAGAATGGAAGGCATTGTGGCATGATATCAGCATGACCCAGGCACGCGCAAACGCGGCCGAAGGACAGCCTGCATGGTCATATGATATGCTGACGGGCCAAGGACAGTGGGTAGCCGACCAGACCGCCTTCCCCTTACAGGTATATGCACAAATAAACACGTGCGCCGCCAAGGCATGGAAAGCCCTCACCAACAAAGGAGAAGTATCAGGCAATTTGACAAAAATTATTCAGGGGCTGAGTGAGCCATTTTCTGACTTTGTCGCTCGTATGATAGAGGCCGCAGGCAGAATATTTGGAGATCAGGAACAAGCAATGCCCCTAGTGGAGCAATTAGTGTTTGAACAATGTACCAAGGAATGCAGACAGGCGATAACACCCTGGAAACAAAAAGGGATACATGCCTGGTTGAAAGCCTGTAGAGAAATAGGAGGGCCACTCACCAATGCGGGCCTAGCCGCGGCCATATTACAGAGCCACAAACAAGCCAGGATCACTAACAGAAGTATCAAATGCTTTCAATGCGGGAAATTAGGACATATAAAGAGAGAGTGTAGGAGCCCAGCTTCAGAACAAACAACCCAAAAGACCCCTGAGTTGTGCCCTAAGTGTAAGAAAGGCAGGCATTGGGCTAATGAGTGCCGGTCTATTAAAGATATAGAAGGGAAACCCTTAGAGTTGCCAAAAAACGCCCAGAGGGGCCCCCGTCACCAGGGCCCGCAAATATATGGGGCAACCAGCACGCAAGTGTCATTCGGGAACAACCAGGCCCCCCAAGGAGAGCCACTTCAGGTTCCGCGGGATTGGACATCCGTGCCACCACCAGAATAGTGTTGACTCCACAGATGGGAGTTCAGCCTATCCCTTCAGACTTTAAAGGCCCCCTACCACCAAATACCATTGGGTTACTCCTAGGGCGCTCTTCTGCTGCATTGAAAGGCCTGGTAGTTCATCCCGGAGTCATAGATCAAGATTATGAAGGACAGGTAAAAATCATGTGTTCGGCTCCCAGAGGAATCTATCCTATATCCCCGGGAGACCGCATAGCCCAGCTCTTAGTTTTACCTAGTCTCCACGCCAATTATCCTGCTACCAACACGGAGAGGGGAGAAAGGGGCTTCGGCTCCTCTGACTGGGATTCAGCCTTCATAGTATTAGATTTAGCAGACAGACCAAAATTAACTCTTCAAATAGAGGGAAAGAGCTTTGAGGGAATCCTAGACACTGGAGCAGATAAAAGTATTATCTCTGCAACCTGGTGGCCCTCCAAGTGGCCTGTGACCCAATCCTCACATTCATTACAAGGTTTAGGATATGAGTCAAGCCCTTCAATTAGTGCCAAACCATTGAAATGGCGAGCCCCTGAAGGACAAGAGGGTACAGTCACCCCTTATGTACTCCCTCTACCGGTCAATTTATGGGGGAGGGATGTCATGAGAGACTTAGGCCTCAAACTCATTAATGAATACTCCACCCCCGCCCAAGGCATGATGATGGACATGGGATACA
Organism: Manis javanica; assembly: GCF_040802235.1. Classification (NCBI taxonomy): domain Eukaryota; kingdom Metazoa; phylum Chordata; class Mammalia; order Pholidota; family Manidae; genus Manis; species Manis javanica. The sequence goes on from NC_133159.1 coordinate 60,771,774, forward strand.
TCCCTGGCAAGGGGCTGGGGAAACACCAACAGGGACACATAAAGCCCATCCTGCCCAAAGTAAAGAATGACCGTCACGGCCTGGGTTTTTCATAGGGGCCATTGAAGATGCCATGCCCATACCTTGGCTCACAGAGGAGGCCGTATGGGTTCCTCAGTGGCCCCTATCCTCTGAAAAATTAGAAGCAGCTCATTGCTTAGTGCAAGAGCAGCTCCAAGTGGGACACCTAGAACCCTCTGTGTCCCCATGGAACACACCCATATTTGTAATCAGGAAAAAGTCAGGATCATGGAGGTTGCTTCATGATCTGAGAGCAGTAAATGCTCAAATGAGAATGCTTGGACCCGTACAACGGGGACTGCCACTCCTCTCTGCCTTACCCAAAGAATGGAAAGTGCTCATAATAGATATTAAAGATTGTTTCTTTTCTATACCTCTAAGCTCCAAGGACAGGGAAAGATTTGCTTTTACTTTGCCAGCTATTAACCATGAACAACCCGATGCCAGATTTCAGTGGAAGGTCCTCCCTCAAGGAATGGCAAATAGCCCCACCATATGTCAACTGTACGTTCAGCGAGCGCTAGACCCAATTCGTAAGACCTATCCCACGCTAAAGATCATCCATTACATGGATGACATCCTTCTTTGCTCCCCACAACCAGCGGAAATAGAAGAAGCATATATAGATCTCACTAGATCCCTAGAAAATTGGAGACTGAATATAGCAAGCGAGAAGGTCCAAAAATCTAGTGTTAGCAAATTCCTAGGAGCAACCATTTACACAGATGTAATTTGCCCCCAAAAGCTTGAGATAAGACATAATCAATTGCGAAATTTGAATGACTTCCAAAAACTCCTAGGGGATATTAATTGGTTGCGCCCATACTTAAAGATACCCACCACTGAATTGACTCCACTATTTAAAACCCTAGAAGGAGACCCACAACTAACGTCACCGCGCTCCCTCACACCTGAGGCATTACAAGCCATTCGCAAAGTAGAACAGGCTTTGATGACAGCACAATTAAATAGAGTGCAATCGAATGAACCCTTTGAGTTGTGTGTCCTTCCCACCCCAGAGCTGCCAACAGCAGTCTTATGGCAGCACGGCCCACTGATCTGGATTCATCCCCAAGCCTCTCAGGCTAGGACAATAGAGTACTATCCAGCAGCCGTGGCCAAACTTGCTTTGAGAGGAGTAAAAACCTCCATGACACATTTCGGAGAGGCTCCAGCTAAAATTATAACCCCTTACAGCGTAGAACAGATACAAGTATTATGTGCTATGAACGATGATTGGGCCATACTTGCTTACAGTTTCTCAGGAACCTTTGATAATCATTTCCCTAAACATCCCCTCATCAACTTCGCCAAAAATCATCTCCTAGTATTTCCTCGGGTCACTAGCTTAACCCCGCTGCCTCATGGAAAAACAGTTTACACGGACGGGTCTAAGACAGGCACAGGTGCCTATGTCCATGATGGCAAAGTTGTGACAAAAGGCTACACGCCTGACACTCCACAAATAGTGGAATGTCGCATAGTCTTAGAGGTCCTACAAATCTTTCCTGAACCTTTAAATATTGTGTCTGACTCCTGTTATGTAGTTAATGCAGTCAAATCTCTAGAAGTGGCCGGGCTAATCAAAGCGTCCAGCCCAGTAGCCACTTTGTTCAAACAGATACAATCAGCACTACTTCATAGGCAATCTCCTTTGTATATAACTCATATCAGAGCACATTCAGGCCTTCCCGGGCCTATGACCCAAGGCAACCACCTGGCAGACCTCGCAACCAGAAATATAGCTTTTCCCCTGCTAGACCCTATCACCACAGCTTCAAAATTCCATACACAATTTCATGTCACTGCCGAAACACTGCGCAAGCGGTTTAGCATAACCAGGGCCGAAGCTAGGAACATTGTCCTTAGCTGCCAACATTGCTGCAGCTTCCTTCCCACACCTCATGTTGGGATCAACCCCAGAGGTATTAGGCCTTTACAAGTTTGGCAAATGGATGTGACGCATATTTCGTCTTTTGGGAAACTGAAATATGTACATGTATCCGTGGATACTTGTTCAGGAGTCATCTTTGCCTCCCCATTGTCAGGAGAGAAAGCTTCCCATGTCATCCAGCACTGCCTTGAGGCTTGGAGCGCATGGGGGTTACCACAGATTCTGAAAACAGACAATGGCCCAGCCTATACCTCTACAAAATTTGCTCAATTTTGTCATCACATGGGGATAAAACATATCACTGGCCTTCCCTACAACCCACAGGGTCAAGGGATTGTGGAACGCGCGAACCGCACGCTCAAATCCTATTTACTTAAACAAAAAGGGGGAATTGAAGATATACCCCCCACACCAAAAACTGCCATAGCCCTAGCACTTTTCACTATAAATTTTTTGAATCTGGATGCTCAAAGCCATACAGCAGCGGATCGCCATAATCAGTGGCCAAAAGACCCACAAGAACTAGTAAAATGGAAGGACGTGTTATCTAGCCAATGGAAGGGCCCGGATCCAATCATAATCAGATCCAGGGGAGCTGTGTGTGTTTTCCCCCAGGGTGAAGAAAATCCCTTCTGGATCCCAGAGCGCCTAACGAGGAAAGTCCTAAACAAAGGAGATGACTTCGCTGTACCTCCTGACCCTGCTCCTGACACTGGAGACCCCGACTCAGGGAGTATTGAGATGGGGAATCCTGTCTGCCTTTCCTAAGCCTATGCCTGTCCGTTTCAATGCAGCCGTTTTTCCGCGCTTTTTCACTACCAATACTAGTATGAACTTGCCCTACTTAGTTAAAGACACCCTAGTAGCTCCCCTGGGAGAAAACCGATCCTTCGTAACTAATGGGTCATTATGCTTCACCACTCAGAATCTAGCTGGCTGTATCTCCCTGAAACGGAGGAAATACGGATGGTTCAGTGACATAATTCTAGAGGCCAGTAGCCTCCCCGTTATGTCAGCTAAATTTGAAGGGCCTAATAAGGAAGGGAGCCCGTCCTATAAGAACATGACTATCCACCAGATGGTTCTCTGGATCAATGGCACATTTGTACACTCTCCCAAGAACAATTCCACCGACAGGCCTCGTCAACCCAAATATGCCTCCCATTGTGTGGGCGACTATGAGGGAGAGCTGTGGCCCTGGACTGACTGTCAGTCAACTGTAGTAACGTGGGCAACTGAGAGGCAGGAGTTTACCATCTCCCCAGATATGGAGGGACGGCCAGCCAATGAGGCTTGGTGGCCAGTAAAGGTGCTCGAAGGCGAGTTTCGTCAGCAGCTGAGCATGAACCCCTTCCATAAATGGATGCTGTGTGGAGTCAATGGCTCGTGTACCGACCTCTCCCCCTTTTCCGCCCTCCAGGGTGGGGGAATCGGTGTAAAAAATATCACCTTTTGGTGCGAGAATAACCACATGCGCGCACACTGGAACATGATCATGACCCATAACAACGAGAACTACACGTGTTCAGCAAAATCAGGTCCAGAGTCACCTAATTCCCTTTTTCCACCTTCTCCAGTATGCGTATACCCCCCATTTCTGTTTATCTTATCCAATAGTAGCTTTGACTCCTGCTCCAATGAAACCTGCTTTCTGTCTCAGTGTTGGGATGCGCGTAACTTTACCAATGCTTTGGTAGTCCGCATCCCCCGTTGGGTCCCTGTTCCCGTAGACGCCCCTAACACCATGACTCTGTTTCGAGAAAGGCGCGATTTCGGTGTTACAGCCGCCATAGTGCTCCTGATCTCCGCGACCGCGGTCGCAGCCACCGCCGCTGGTATAGCTTTAGACACCTCCATCAAATCGGCTACAGAGCTCAATAACCTTGCAGCCTCAGTAGCTTCTGCCCTGGACCAACAGTCCACACTTGATGGCAAACTGAAAGGAGGAATAATGATCCTCAATCAACGCATAGATCTCGTGGAGGAACAAATGGAAGTGCTCTGGCAAATGGCCCAATTGGGATGTGAGCGGAAATATCGTGCCCTCTGCATCACTAGCATTCAATATAAAAATTTTACACGGGCAGCTAATCTGTCACGAGACCTGTCCCAGTATCTTTCAGGAAACTGGTCCCAAGACTTCGATGGGACACTAGAAGAGCTGCGGCGAGAAATTATCCACATCAACTCCACCCGTCTAGATATCTCCGTAGCGGAAGGACTCTCTTCCTGGTTCCTCAGAGCTCTCTCCCATGTCAAGGAGTGGGCGGGCATGGCTGGGATGGGCGTGTTCCTGCTTGGAGGTCTCATGCTCTTACTCTGGTTGTTATGCAGACTCCGCAACCAACATAAGCAGGACAAGGTGATCCTTGCTCAAGCCCTAATGGCGATAGACATTGGCGCCTCTCCCCAAGTGTGGCTCAACATGCTTAAGAAGGAAGCTCGGCTTTAGCTTGAGGTAGCTCTTGCACCCTGAGCCCATGTGGCACTGCACCAGGCCCGAGTACCTCAATGCTTAATCACAGCTTTCTTTAAGAAGCTCATGGTGCAAGAGGGTTGAGAAAAAGGGTCCAAACCCTTTGTACCAAGCGGTCCCAACGCCAGCCAGAGGATGCGAGGCAAAGCACTGCAAGAGGTCTTGGACCCCTCTGAGAGGCATGCCTGACTGCATAGGGGTAGATGCCCAGAACCCCTCTCCAAAAAGGGGGCATCAGGAAGTATGATGGAGGTCAGGCCTCTGTCTCCGCCTCTGCTGGCAAGTTCCGCCTTGAGCTTCTGTTAGACAAAAAAGGGGGAGATGTTGGCAGCCGCGCTCAGAAAATAGCGCCCCATGCAGGGCAGCCGGAAGGCCCCGAACTTCCTAATGACAAATCATCCCACACCACTAAACTACATGCTAATTGCGCCTTGGCATAAGGACCAATGAGACCCACCAAATGGTTATGCTAATAAGGCATATGGAGCCGCACCAACCAGGTCAGAGCATGAGAACTATATAAGCAAGCCTCTCCTTCCCCTCTGGGTCCTGCCCAACTCATTTGTTTCACAAAGAGCTGAAGAATAAAGCTTTCTGCAGAAGAATCCTGCTGTTGTTGCATGCTGTTCTTGCCGGCGAGGACAGGGCACGCGACACAGATCAGTGAGTGAGCTACCAGGGGCAGTGGTGGGAAAAAAGAACTGATTGCAGAGGAGCACAAGGGAGCTTTTTTTATCAAAATGTTCTTTACCTTGATTGTGGTTGTGCTTACATAACTGTGTGCAGTTTTCAAAATCCATAAAACTGTACATCTAAAAATTGAGAAAATTATGCATCTAACCTTAAAAAAATCAAAGCTTGATTAAAACAGATGCTGTATATTCTGGTAAGTCTTCCCAAGAAGTTATACATGAAATGTCATATGTTTGTTTATTTTTACCTTCCCATCGCAGCCTGGATCATTAGTATGCTATATACAGAGTTGGGTTAGCAGAAAGGAAGACATAACCAGGTATCTCACATTTTAAAAAGAAAGTAAACACACAAAGGAAAAAAATATGGGAGGAAGGAAGGATGGAAGGATGAAAGGAAGAAAGGAACACATGTTCCCTTACTATTATCCTCTGAGTGTTCCCTATGGCTTTCTTCCACTTAACAGAAAAATGTATTAAGAAGGAATTATACAAAATGACCTCCATTTTCTTCTTTCCCATTCACTGTTTTTAATCCATCAAATATGTTTTTATTTACATGCATTTGAATTCCATTATGGACACATAAAATTCTCCTTTTTCCAATTCTTTTAATTATTAATTTTTCTAAGTGTTAAGACTTTTTATTGTCTATATTATGGTTTTATCTTTTTTAGGGTTTCATGTGCACTTGAAAATTAAAAAATATGTATATTCTATTAGAGTTGGGTAGAGTGGTCTTTAATAATCAGACAAATTTTGTTGATAGTGCTATTTACGTCTTAGAAATTTTCTGATTACATTTTTTTGGTTATTACTGAGAGAAGATTGTTGAAGTCTCCAACTCTACTTGTGAATTTCTCTAGTTCACCATTCAGTATTGTCAATTTTGCTTAATGTATTTTGGAGCTTTGTTGTTTGGTGCACACACACGTAGGATTGTTAATATCATCTTTATCCTTGGTTATATTCTTTTTATTAATATTAATACAACCACCCCAGCCTCTCTTGGTTTGGATTTGTATGGTTTTCCATCCTTTTAAGCTTTTTATTCAAAGTGGATTTCTTATAGATATCATGTAGTTGGGTAAATTTTTAAGAATCATATCTAACAATCTCTGTCTTTTAATTGTATTTTTAGATCATTTAAGTTTAATTTAATTTTTGATATGGTTGGATGTAGTGCTGCTATTTTACTTTTTTATCTATTTGTCCACTCTGTTTTGTTTATCTTTTGGTCCTGCATTTTTGGCTTGTTTTCAGTTATATACTTTTCTTATTTTTTGTATTTTTTGTACTACTGAATCTTATTTAACCATTGGATTTTTGCCTATATCTTCTCAGTATTTTTTGAAGAGCTTCCATAGGGATTATAATATGCACATGTAACATTTCATAGTCTAATTAGAGTAATATTGTCATATTTTAAGTAAAATGTAGAAGCTTTATAAATAAGTTCCCTATGCTCCCTCACTGAACTTTATGATATTGCTATTATATGTATTACATATCTTCAAAACTCCAACAAATAACATTATAACTTTAATTTCAAGAGTTACATATATTTTTAACATCTTAAAATATATTTTTTATTTGCTCAAACATTTACTATTTCTGTTGTTATTCCATCATTCTCAAACTGCCAAGTTTATCTCTAGTATTTTTTCCCTTCATCCTACAAGTACTTCCTTTAGTGTTTCTTTTAGAACAATCTTACTAGAAGAAAAACTTTTTAGTTTTCCTTTATTTGATATTTTATTAAAACTTCATTCCTGGCCTTCATCATTTTTGATGAGAAAAAGGTGGTTCATAGAATGATTAACTTGCATGTAATGTGCCATTTTTTTTCTAGCAAATTCCAAGAGTTTTTAATTATATTTTTGTGTTTTATCAGTTGGTTATGGTGCATCTAATTGTAGTTTCAGCAGTTCAAGCCCAGATCCCAGGTATTTGGAAGACAGGCTCATTTTTACCAACTCTAGCTTCTGCAAGCAGTGTTAAAGCTGCTCAAGAAATGTACTCAGCTGACTGCCATGGGTACAGAGTGAGAGCAGGGTAGCTGCTGTACTACCAGCTGAAACTGATAGAAATTAACTTTAAGTTACCCTCCAAGCTCTTCCTGCAAAGTGTAAGCCTACAATAGACTCCAGAGTTACACAATAGTTACTTGAAGCATTTAGTGATTTAGTGCCATTTTAATTGTTGTCTAGGTGGGGAGACAGATTCCTCGTGCTCCCTAATTCACCATCTTCCCAGAATCTTCTCTGCTGTGTAACTGCTTTTCATATTTTGATCAGAATGTTTAATTGTAATCTGTAGGAGAGATAGGCTATAGTATAGTTATTTAATCTGAGCCAAAATCAGCATCTTAAACAATTGTTTTAAACCACATGCATATGTAACTCTAAGTGAAATAAACAAATATAATCTACTTTGATTTTCTACAAACCTTTTTCAAAAAGAGATTAATATAACTATTGTGGGGAAAATGAAAGTTCCTATGGCCAGGATCCTTACCTGGCACTAAACTACTTGATGATGAAATTGGCCTACTGCTAGACCAATGCTTCCACAACCATAGGCAATAAGTTATTACTGACTGAGTAACTATATAAAGACCTCTGCTCAGTGCTGTGAAGAGGCAGAGATGAGGTGGGTTACATGCCTGCGGACTGCTGGATGCAGACATGATTCTAGTGCTCAACCTACCATGGGGAGAATAAAGCTGGTTATAAACCCTCTTACCCAAGAACGTTCCAATGTCATTTTTCAGTCTTGCTGAATCCATAATGAACTTGCCCAGGGCAGAAACCCTCAGGCAAGACAGCTATACAAATAAATGAAAATTTTATTGTTTAGCCCATCACTAGGATGACCAAGTATATTATGTACAGGGAAAAAAGATGTACATTTTCCCTGTTTTAGAGATATTTATAAATTTCCTATTCATAAATAAGTTATCTTTTAACATATAATAATTCATATTGTGCCCTATATATTTAAGTAGTTATATTTATGGTTTTAAGAAGTCCTGGGTTTCGTAAACATATTATTCTGGAGCTTCTAGTAAATAGTCATAAAGGCACCATATTTTACAATAAAAATTTTTTTGTTTTACCCAGCATCTCAGTAGTCTAGAGAGTTCTACAAAACCATTTTAAGGTACCTCTTAATTATCCATTTGCATTAATATTAATAATCTTAATAGGAAATTATATCATGGACTTACTTAGGAAATTAGTTGGCTCATAGGATTCAGGGTAGCATTGTTGGAAAGGAAATAGTTCTTGTTTGGTATTAAATTGGAATTGGATATAGCAGGAAAATTAGTTTTACTCTGAAAGGCCACAAGACAAATGAAGAGAAGGTTTACTATATTTACACCAAAGTAATTCTGCATTCAAAGACTAATAAGCAGTTATGCGTAAGAAGAGGACTATCCATATTGGTTTGATTTTTGCTTTTCAAAGTGATGCATTAGTGTAGTGTTTGGCAAAAAAAAAAAAAAAGGATTGCAGTAAAACTACTACATTATAAATGTACTGAAATGGACTGAAAGAAAAATGAATTTAATAGGAATTTTATTTCTTTCAATATTTTTCTGATAGGCTTTAGATTTCGTAAAGGCATATATCCTACCAGTTGATGTGAAATTAGAGTGCTCACTACCCTCAAGCTGCACACTTGCTATTCTCATTTTCATGTTTAGCAAACATTATTTGCATACCTTCTCTAAATAGAGGTAATCAGTGCCAAGCATTGTAGATGGCAAAATAAATTACAGATGATTTGGGGATTGAGTTCTAAATTCTCTTGATTTAAACTTACAAAATCAGTCCAAAAACTACTTGTATGTACTTTGATATTTAATTATCTAAAAGCATAGAAATATATTATCATCCTGAAAGTGTTTTATGATAAAAATTCATATAAGTAATGTATGTTTTCAAATTACAAAGCTCTCTTCTACTTTAGTTTTCATAATGAAATTTATTTAAGTCTAATACAAGCATAATGTAGAGTAATGTGTCTTCTGTTCCACAAAATGAATGTGGAGAATAAATTCATTATTTCTTCTTTAGCAGATCTCTTTTAAATCTCAAAGCTATAGACAGAATAATTCTTTTCTCTGACTACACTGATGAGGATTCCAAATTAATTTTCAGCAAAATGAGAAGTCTTTAAAATTATTTTTTTTCATATTTTGCAGCCTCCTTAACTTCCCAAGTGTGATCCTTTTTAATCCCAGCCTTAATTTTAGTAAGGCATTATTTGACCTGAATCATCAAATATGAGATAGTGAATATATATGCATATCAAAATGCTCTGAAGAAAGATATTTTGTAAATATTCCCTTACTTGATACAATAAGGGATTCTTTTTTCTTCTTTTATCCAGGATTCCCAGTTTTTCATTATTTTGTAAATAAATTTTTAGAGATGCAAAAGGAATATAATTCTGTAAGTTAAAAACTCCTCTTTGATTAAGCTTAAACTTTAATAACTTCCAATATAATCTCTCTTTTGCAGAACTAGTTCTTTCCAGTGGTCTAGAAACTATTTTTTAAAAATAGTCCATATGGCAATCTACATGTCTATGGAGGAAGTAAATAGTTGCATATGTTTTAGAGAACTGATGCAGAGAAAAGCAGTTGCAAATACAAAATAAAAACAGTTTATGTCTCCCAAAATGTTCTTTTATATTTATTTAGCATTTTAATTCCTTTGCATTTACTTAGACATTGTAATTTTTTCAATTTTTTTTCTCAACATGAACATTTTTGTTTTGCTTTGCTGCTATACTCTGCTTTTCCTTATCAAAAGAATCCCATAAGAGGTGATTCCCACTCAATTAGGAAATTAAGACATGGAGTTTCCAGAGTTTCCAATTTGTACTCTGAAAATTCTGTCAGGAGGCAACATGTTACTGAAGGGCACTTTGTCCCTTTGCTGGTTTCTGGGGCATCCCTGCACTGCCTGAGTCTTTCAGAATGCAGAGACCTACAACCAGACATACCTCCTGAACATTTTAAATCTGACACAAACCTTCATATATATTGCCAATACAAATTTGTCTATGCATTGTTGTTAGCTACGCACACTTCTGAATTATTCAGTATAAATAAATAAATAAATAAGTAAATAGAAAGTATAATAGTTGTATAAGCAGTTATTACTTGATAACTTATACAATTTTTTTAACAAAAGACTTTTTGAAGGAACAAAATCCATTCTTGTCTCCCTAATCTTTGAAAAGTATTAGGTACTTGTTATTAAACAGACATGTTATAAAATAAATTGATAATTTATTAAAACTACACAATTTTATTTTAAAATTATGATATATATAAATATATGACATGATGTGTATGATCCTAAAATGTATAGTTCGATGAGTTTTAATAAGTATATCCTATTGTGAATTCATATCATACTAATATATAAAATATTTGGATCACCAATAATAGTTACCTTGTGTCTCCTTGCATGGTCAGTCCCTTCTACTTCCCCACAGTCCCTGGTAATCATTCATTTGTTTCCTGCCCCTAGTTTTATTTTTATTTTTTGGCCTTTTGTATAGAATCATATGAATAGAATTCTACAATGTATAGTTTTAGCATAAGGTTTTTGAGATGAATGAATGTATACATATATTGTTTATCAAATATATCATTAATATTCATTTGAATTGCTTCTAGTTTGGGCTATAATGAATAAATCTGCTGTGACCATTAGCATAGAGGTATTTTTCTGGACATGTTCACATTTTGGGGAACAAAAATCAGAGTGGGTGTGCTGGATTGAATAGTAAGTGATATATTTAACTTCCTAAGGAATTTCTAAACTGTTTTCTAAAGTTGCTGTGCCATTTTGTATTGCCACCAGAAATAGGTGAGAGTTCCAATTTGTCCACATCCTCAACAATATTAGGTACCTTCAGTCTTTTTAATTTTCAAAAATCTAAGAGGGATGCAACAATATTGCATTTTTGTTTTCATTGCATTTCCTTAAGGACTAGTGGTAGTGAATATTTTTATGTTGTTATTTGTTAGCATTATATCTTATTTGAAGAAGTTTTCAATTTTGTTTTTGCTTATTGCTATTGAGTGACTTGTCTTATTACTGACTTGTAATAATTCTTTGTATATTCTGGGAACATATGGTCTATATTTAACATTTCATAATTTTAGCTTTTCCATTTCAGACTATAATCCATTTTCAGTTATTATTGTATTGCATATGACTTAAGATAAGGAAGGGTTGAGTCTCATTATTTTTCCTAATGAAAATAGGAAAACAGGTACAATTTTTCCACCATATGATGAAAAGACTATTCTTCTGTCATCAAATTATATGACCACTTTTATTGGAAAGAAATTAATCATACATATGTGGATCTGTTTATGAGCTATTTATTCTGTAGTTTTATTATTTTTTTATCCATAAGCCCATGCAGTCTTGACCCCTGTACATTTACAATAGGTCCAGAAATCAGGTAGTATGAGTTCCTTCATTTCATTCTCTTTATGTATCATCTTAATGACAGAACAATATATTTTTAAAAATTATAAATCCATGACAATACTAAAAAAATAAAAAAGGGAACCATCTGGTATACAAAAATATTGAAGTATATGATTAAATAGGATTACAAAGAATATAATATTGATGAATTCATAAAGAAGACTGTACCAGTCAGGGTTCCCCAGAGAAATAGAATCAATAATATGTATCTATATCTGTATATAACATATGTTAGATTTTATATAACATGTAATTAATTTTATGTAACTAAAAGATATTATAATTTTATATATAACATATATAATAAATATATCTCTATGAAATGAGATTTACTGTAAGGAATTGGCTCACATGATTGTGGAAGCTGAGAAGTCCTGTAACCTGCAACTTTTGGACCCAGGAAAGTTAGTGATGAAGTTTGAAAGCTTGAGAACTGTAGAGTCAAGTTTCCAGTCCAAATCTGAAGGCGTGAGAATCAGGAGAACCAACAGCAGGTGAGGATCAATGTTCCAGCTTAGCAGGCAGAGAACAAATTAACATTTGATCTTCCTTTGCCTTTTTGTTCTATTCAGATCCTCAGCTGATTGGATAATGCTGCCTGCATTTGGGAGGGCCAACTACTTTACTCAGTCCACCAATTCATATGCTAATTTATTTGGGAAATGCCCTGACCAGTACACCCAGAAGTTATGTTTAAATAGATAGATAACTGGGCATCTCTTAGCCCAACCAAGACACATAAAATAAGTAACCATCACAAAAAACTAAAGTAAGTCACAGCACACAAATATAGAAGGAGAAAACTATTGCCAAGATTAAAGAAATATTAGTGCTAAACCAAAATAAAAAAATCAATAAATTCTAAGATTAAGGAAGGTCTCTGGAGTCCTTATCAGGATGGTGCATTAAATATTATGTTCAAAACACATAGGGAAATCAATTCTCACACTAGATCTCCAGTATTGACATGTACACACACTCTTACCACAATGTAATTTGTACTGTAACTTTGGCTAAAGATAACAGAGTACCTAATGACAGAGGCTTTTTCTATATAAAATTTAAATTTTCCATACAAAAAGGGATTAGAAGGTAGCCATTTCCAGTTGTTCATTGATAATACGGAGCATAATCATACCCATCATTCTTTTAGTTGATCCCCATGGTCACAGGAGAGCTGTCAGTCATTTAAGCAGGATGGAAGTTTGAAAAGGAAGCTTCACTTCCCAAAATTCTGAATTTTTATTTTGGAGAATATTGTTTCCAGCATCTTGTCCTTTATATCTCATTGACCAAACTGGTTCATATGTCTAGCTAAATTGCACCAGTCACTAGCAGTTATAGGTTGAGTTCCCCAGGGAGTAGTTGCTGAGCTAGAGATTAGAATGCAGGACCTTCATTAGGGAGTACTCATGGAATCAACACCTACGGAAAAGGAGGGAGGGCAACAGGATTTGATTGAGGAAAAATTTGGGCTTCAAAGCAGCAGCATGAAGGCCTCCTCTGACCCATAGTTTAGCTTTGAAAATGAGATAGCCTTTTCAGAATTTCCCAAGTTGGGGTGAAGGGTCTGGACTTCCTATATTCAAGCTGATTAATCTTAAATGTAGGCAGCTGCTGGAAAGAAGCCTGACCTTGGGGTAGCCATCTGACTTTGGGTGAGCCATCTGAGCAATCCTCAAAGATAGTTGATAAGTTGATAACTGAGGGGTATCTATTGGCAGTACTTCCAACAGCTGGGGGAATAAGTTCTTCAGTCATGGCAAAAGTTTTGGGCTGTGCATCACAAAAATAAAGAAGATAAATGGAATTATCATAAAGTTATTAAAATATTTCTGATTGATGAGCTGTGGCTATAGGAAGGTATTGCTCTCTTGGAGGCCAAAGTTCTCTATCCTATACTTACTGCAATTCTGCAGTTCAAAGGGAGGAATTTGCTCTTTGGTAGACAACCAATATCTGTCTATCTGTCCTCTCTCTTTTTCTGCTTCCCTACTCCACTCTCTCTTCCTCATTCACTTTCTCTCCTTTACCTAAACTAATGCCTACCTAGTACACTAAGCAGCCAGAAGCAGTAGACTTTATCTGTAGAAAAAAAACCTAGGAGCAGCTCTAAAAATACTTTTCACAAAGTTTTTTGATTGATGGGGCCTTAAAGAGAAGCAGCCCAGAGCTCTAAGTAACCTTGAATATTAACTCACCCCAGGGTAAAAACACAATTAACAAAGAAAATTATATCATACAAAAAGTCAAAACAATATACCAATTTAATAATTTTTTGAGAGAGCCTCTGTAAGAATCCCATCACAGACATTTTCTAGGTGTTTGAACTTTGGCAAATTATTTAATGTTTTTGAGCCTTACTATGATTTCCATTAATCAGAAAACATAACACTAAATTGGTAGGATCATAGTATGTATAAACATTAGTGTCTAGTACCTTATACAAGATATTTAAAAATGAATAAAAGTAATTACCTTATCTTCCATGAAAATCCTTAATATGTATTTTTTTAATTTCTAAAACTGAATTTGTACTATGATTTTTTGGAAAAAAAAACGAAAGATAAATTTTTAAATTATTTATTCATAGATATGTTCATATACCTCATTTGCTTACATATCATCCTAAATTTGCCCTTATTTTCTCAACTGATTTTTCCAGTACCTTCTCCTCCACCAAACTAGAAATTTAGAATCCTCTACTTCCCTTTTTCCCACATGTCTTGACTTCTATCTCCTTTTGTCTTATTACTACTGTCCTAGGTCAGGCTGTACTCATTACGATAGTCTCCTAACTTGTCTCCTTAGCTCAGTCTAAGTGTTGTTTTCCTCAAATGCATTCTACAAACATGTATTAAAACAATCCAGTTAACGATATCAAATGGTCCAATTTGGTCTATTTTGACCTTATCAGTTTTGGGACTACAGTTTTTTATTGGAATGATATTGCCTCTGATATGATGTATAAATTCTTTAACATGACAGGTTGGAGTTTTCATGACCTGGTCCTGTATTTGTCATCAGCTCCATCTATATTACCTCTTCATTCTTCACACTTAAATTTTAACATCAAACCTCTCATGAAATTACTCCCCCATGCCATGCTCTTGATTCTGCTCATTTCTTCATGTATATTAATCTCCTTTCTGATAAAATGGAAAAGACATAAATTATGTGTGCTTAATACCGCATGGTGCAGAGACATTTAAACAACTTTCTGAAACCGTTCATGTTTAAATGTTGGTAAATACTCTCAACTGAAGCTCATTAAGATAAACCTTCTATCTTGTTTGTATCTGCATAGGAAACAGAGGGTAATCTCTAAGTTTTAATTGTTATTCTCCAGTTTAAAATGTCTTTGCTTAGTTTCAAGACAGACTAGAGAAAAATTATTCATGAATCAATTTATTTGAATTGATTCTAACTTTAAAATTTGTAGTAAATTTTGAGTAACTCATAAATAAAAGAGGGTGTTGAATCTTCATATTAATCCCAACATCCATTTCTTATTAAACCTCAAGAGATAGCACACAATTTCCAAACAGAAGGCAATTTAGCCCTTTTTGTGCTTAGAATATTACCCATTACTTTGGATAGGCAAGCTTCCTTAATTGCTTTGTGGCAAAAACAATTTATGTGCTTTTTAAATGAGTTTAATTTTCTTTTAAGTTTTTCTTATAAAAACATGCAGCATAGTAAAATCAAGTAACTTATCCACATAGCAGACTCTATTCTTTATTCTTCTATAAATAAAAATCCCTTAAGACTTAGACTCAGCAAGGCATAGTGTATAGAAAGTCATATATTGGTGGAAAAGGCAAAAAAGGATAATTACTACCTATATTATAAATCTCCCCCTTTTTTCCTTAATAGTCATTATAAATAAGGCAATTCTCTAAATCTAAATTGTAAAGATTATGGCCTAAGAGTTACTAAAGATAACTGAGATTATGGTGTATTTATGAAGTTTCTGTAGCTAACTTTAGGGAAATTTTATTTTTCTATTTGGATTCTATATGATTTTTAAAAGCCACAGATATCTTTCAGGTAATCACAAAAATGTTTTTGTCTAATTTACTTCGTTTCCATACTGCAGCAGTGACAATTCAGAAAGGAAACATTGGGTATGGGATACAAAAGAAGCCAGAGATATTAAACAACTTGATTGATCCCACTTAGATGATATAGTTAAAGCATGAAAATTTAGTTAAGTTCTATAATATGATTAAGTTATGACTTATGCAAACACTTTTCTTAATGATTTTCATTTTAGAACACTTTAATATCCAAGGAAAGGAACCTCAATGCCCAGGCATGCCTGAAATAATGAATATTCAACAGCTCTTTCTGTACACTAAAAACAAACGTGTGTTTGTCTTTTGGTTTGGATTTATAGCCAAAATACTGTGGGTATACATCTGTCTGTTCTTCACTACATTAAAAAATTCCTGCAGGAGTTTGGAAACTAACAGTGATGTTCCAGTTGCCTGAGGAACAGCATTATTGTGGGAAGTTGATATCCTTGGACACCACGGGTAGAGTTTGTGCTTTAAGTTGTTTGGCCCTCACGTTGGATCTGAGTATGCCCACATTTCGGAACTTCTGGTTTCACTTAAGGGCTATCGGCTTTAAAGTCAAAGTGGGCTGGAAAAAGTAAAACCTTAATGTTGCCCTTTATTGGATAGATCTCTAGGGCTTCACCTAAACACTTCCTTTCTCCATCCTGCTGCCAAAAGCTTTTTCCCCCCGAGGGCAGCAAGTCATGCATCTCAAATGGCATGTTCTTTAATCTCTTTCCAAGGGTGGATGAGGGCAGATTATAAACTGCCAAAAATGACTTATCAGGGACCTCTTCCTCTGAATTGGCCACTTTTAATGAAGCTCCCAGTCCACGAATAAAGCTTCTTACACTGTCAATCAGTTAAATCAAACCTAGGAAGATTAACAAAATGGTTCTGTGACTTTCACTAGTACTAGTTTTGTGATTATTATTTAACATATGTGTTCAGATAACTTTTGTTTCAGGGAGTATGAAATAACTAAGTTGCTAGCAGTAACGCAGAGAGAGAATTCACTAGACTCCCCTCACACACCACTCTCAATTACCCTCTGCCTCTTGTAGAGAATATGAGGGGCAACAATGAATGCCATGTATTTCCATGGGGCTGCTGTGTTTCTAAGCTGAGGAACTACAGCCTGGATAAGAAAAGTCATCTCTTGATACAAATCCTAAATCAGTCCCTGAAGCTTCCAGAAACGATGTCCGTAGACAGGTCAGTTTGAGACTCAACAATCAGAATTTACTCAACACTCAGCAATCAGAATTTACTAAACAAAAGCATCATACAGACCATGATTAAAAGAAAAAGCATAATTATAAACCAATTTTTGAAGTCAAGGACATGCATAAAGAACTTTAAGAATATCTAAGAGTAATTTGTATCTAAACTGATCTACTGGCCAGTGTGAAATCTCCATATTCTTTAAAATGAAAGTTTGATCTTCATCTGAAATTTGATGATTATATAATTCTTCATCTTTATTCACATTAGTTTCTGTAACTTTAATAACATTCTTAAACAGTTTTCTTTTTTTCTTATACTTAATGAATTAAAATATTTGCTTTTGTGTGCTTGCAACTACTCAGTTTCTTAGCAAAAGTCAGACTCAGCGTAGGAGAGTGGAGTGTATTACTATAAATTCATGACCAAAATCTGTCTACATTTCCAGTCTTCAAGCCACTTTGACTTTGTATCTTTCTTTACTTATTATTTACATAATGAGCCTGGACTAACAACAACAATGAAGACAAAACAAAACTTCATCATGATTGAAACAACCACTTGATTGAAACCTACCAATGATTTTGCAATGGAAAGATTGATGGCATTGGTGTTATTCATTCTCATTTCACCTACACTCCTCCCTTTTTAAAAATTAAAATATGGTTTTCAAAATAGTTATTTTTCTATGGTAACAATATGAGAGGTATGGTTCTTTTGTTTTACCTCTTGATTTTTTCCTTTCAGACAGGCTTGTATGTTTGTGCTTCATCTTGAAAGACTCCCTTTCTTAAACTTAATGATCTGTGTGTGCCTGCTGATTTTACTTTACAATTGTTTTGCATGAAGGAGAGAACACAGAGAAACAAAGACATGCTTTCTTGTCCTCTCATTTGAAGGGTTTGCCACTTATTGTTTTGAAACACATCCACACAGATGCATGAATCATGTTAAGTAGAATATAATGTAATTTTATACATTTTAGGAATATGTTTGAATTATATTTATATTTTCATTTAACAAACATTTATTGAGGATCTTCCATTTGATGAGTATTTTCCTGGATGCTGGGGATACAAAAATGCAATCTTGTACGAAAGTCACTTACGAAGTCTAAAACCAAAAAAATATACAAGTCAACAGCATAAAGAATGTTGGGTGCTGTGAAAGAGGTTTGCTCTATGTACTCTAGTATCACAAGGTTGGTAGGGAACATTTAAACCAGACTTTTAGAAGCTAAACAGGAGGCTGAACCACTACACACAGACATCACCTGACTATAAATGTGGTATCCATTATATATTTAATTAAACTAAATTTCTGAATTATCTCTGAAATCAAGTTGCCTTGGTAAACACCCTTACCTCTGCTATGTCCATGCTCTGTGTCCAAGTTTTCTCAACTGGAAAATATTTTTTACAGAAAATAATACTATGCAACAAGGTTGTTGAAAGTATTCATGAAAAAACACATAGTACATGCTTCAAGTAGGTCCTGGCACCTAGAAAACAACCAATAAAAGTTAGCTGTTATTATCTTTATAATTCTTTTTCTGACTAAAAAGCAAGATCTTTGATTTTAGAAACAGTGAGAATATGTAGATAAGCAAGATATTTATATATAAATATTTTATTGAAGTATAGTTGATATATAACATTATATTTGTTTCAAGTATACAACATAGTGATTCCACAGTTACATACATTATTTAAACTTGCCAATTGGTGTAATTACTATATGTCAACATATAGAAAGATATTACAGAACTATTGACTATATTCTCTGGGCAGTATTTGCAGCCCCATGACTGATTTATATTATTATGATTGAGATTTCATGCCTTTTTATCCCTTTCACTTATTTCATCCCCACCCCAACCCCTTTACCATAGTAACCACCAGTCACTTCTCAGGGTCTATGAATCTATTGCTGTTTTGTTCATTTTGTTTAAGCAAGATATTTTTAAAATATGATATCCCCAAGATAATTACTGTGAACAATATTTGTACTTATTTCCATTTAGATCAAACCCAGTGCACTTTTGCTTACATCTATATATGTATGTATTTAAAACATGAATTATTGCATACATTAAGGAATTTTTTTCACTTATCAAGCTAATGTAAACATCTCCAATTAACATTGACTTACAGCATTTTTCTTAATGGCATAATAGCATTACATTGAACAAGTGATTATTTATAAAACAAATCTATTGTAGAACACTTACGTTGATTCCTTACTTTCACTTATACAAAAAAGGCTATGATGAATAGCTTTGTCATTTAACTCATATATGGTTACCCGATCCTTAGGATTCATTCTTAGAAGTTGAAATTGCTCTCTCAAATGTAATGTGCATTTATAAACCTGTAGAATACTAAAGTTAAGCTGTAAAGTGAAATTTACTATAAAATCCATTCCACGTCTGAAACTAAAAGGTTATTATAGATGATTACCTGGAATAAAAAAAAAAAGTGCCAATAAACAGCTAAAATGGATAAAGAATTTCCCTACATGTGCCATGCGGCCAGCCATCACTCAATGCTTTATATCCATCAACTTCTATAGAAAAATCATGCTGAGAAACTTATGGAAGTTGCACAAGCTTAGCCTCCCTTCCTGTGTAAAACAAACATATTAGTGTGAATCATTATTTCTTTTGCAATTATGTTTCACGTATTCCTTGCAAAAAATTTCAGGGTTTTTCGGTGGTGGTTGTGGTGGGGGAGGCAGTGGGTATTTGTGAAAAGGCTTTCTTGAAGTGATGACAGAAGCAAATTTTATTCCTTTGTAGAAAAAGGAACATTTAGAATCAGTCTTAGCTTCTTTGTTCCCTGTTGAAAAAAAAAATGAAGCTCTATAAATTTCAAGGTACTTTTGAAGCTTTATGTTTTAAATTGAAGGTAGTTAATTTTAAAAAGTATTTTTTAAAAGAATATTTTCCTTTCAAGGGTGTTGCATCTTTTAATTTGGATGATAACTACAATATTTGATTTGCAGTCATGAATATTTATGTGCTCAGGAAGTATCTGAAAAACAACAATATTTCAAAGAAACTAAACTCAAAATAACACTTTTCCTCATCTGCATGTTTGGCATGAACAGTGGGTCAGGCTTTTTCCATGATGCTGCGCTAATCCCTCATCTCAATATGAAGACCAGCACTGGTGAAGCTGGTACTTGGCCAATATGCAGATACCTGAAGTTACTCTTCTTCCCTAAAGTGAACATTTACACTCTACAAGGAGCTGCCCCGAATGGTGTAAGTTATCTGTTATCACTCTCACAAAAGCCCTGTGATTTCAGCATGTTATCTCCATTTTTCAGATAAGAAAAAGGAGAATAAAAGATTTGAGCTAGATTTTGAAACCTAGTATCTTAAACTAGAAATAACAGGATTTCCATTTCAGCTTGTTCCTTCTCATTTTCTTCCTTGACATAGTCCTACAAATGTTTTCATGTCTTGGATACTCTCCCCAGCTGAGCATAATGCCACCATGAGCCTTGGTTGGCTGTGGTATCAACCTTTTTTTCCTGTCCTGATCTTCCATCTTTCTTTAATTTTTATACTTTTTGAATTTTTCATTCATACAAAATCAATATAACATTCTTTGCAAACTGATATTTAGGTTTATAAGTTTTTCCCCAATGCTAAACAGTGTTTTGTAATTAAAAATTTTCTGTTCAAGTATCCTTATACAGAGGTGTTTTGTATATGAGAAAGATTCTAAGAATTGAGATTTCTAGACCAAAGAGTATATGTGTTAAAATACATTTTTATAATACCATATTCTTTTCTAGCAAGATTGTAGCAACTCACTTCCCTAATGTGACCTACCAGAGAGCATAATTCTGTACATTATTGCCAAAGTAGATGGCTTTGACTTTTTTTTAATTTCAAATTTGAAGGGTAAAAGACTCTATTTTTGTTTTTTTATTGTACTTCCTGTAACAAAATTAAACAGAGCTTCTTTTCATTTGATTATTGACCAAATGTATTTTTCTTTGTAAATAGCTTCGTTATAATCTTTGACATTATTTCCTCTTGGTTTTATATTTTTTATCAATTAGGGAAACCTATCAAATATTAAGGACATAGTAAATATCCATTTATCATGTGCATCATTACTACATTTTCTCAATATTGTTTGTCTTTTTATTTTGTTTAGGTATATTTGTCACACAAACAGTTTAATTTGTGTATAGTCAAACCCATCAACCTTTTTATGGTTTCTGGGTTTCTTGTCCTGTTTGAGATACTCTCTTCTACAAGAGGGCATTCATATGTTTTTTATACACTTTTATAATATTCTTATTACCTGATATTTTATCCTTCAAATATATACATTAAATGCCTCATTCTGAAGAAAGCAACCTGTAATCATGTAACTAAAATCAGCCTTCCTGTTCAAAGCTCTTGTTTTGGTCATGTACACAGCCCTCCTGAGAAGTGTATCCTGAGATTATGCTTTTCTACTATAAGGTAATCTTCAGTTCTTTTCTTCTATAAGACAATGAATGAGTGAGCTATTAATACAATTTGTGCAAATTCAAGCCATCTTTCTAAGCAGCTATAACAAAATTGCATTTAGAATAAGCATAATGAAATAAGCATGCCTTCCTTCTCTCTTATTGCCTGGCCTTCAGAGAGCTTTCTTTAAGGATTGCCTCCAAAAAGACACAAACTTCATGTGTATGTGTATTATCACATTACTCCTGAACAATTCTCCACATCTCCCAACAAAGATATATTTTAATTTTTATTTTCACATATTTAACTTCACTCCTATCCATACCTTTCAGTTACCAGGATTTGTGTGAATTTCAATCCTCTTCTCTTTCCCTCTCCAAACTAGGTTATTGTTCAAAGATGCTGTGTAAACTTGCTTATGTATATTTTTCTCACTGGTATCCTTCCTAATCAAGCATACTGGTCTTCATACCACCCTTTCCCCATGTCCCACAATCCTGAATACTTTGTTGCTAATCACTGCGGATACTGCTTTTTCCTTCTTTATCTTTTTAGACTAAGTCTCATTAAACTTTCTGAATTTTGTAAAACTAGTTTGGGGACCCACAAGAACAGAGCTATTCCATTCCTTCCTGGAACTGTGACAGAACCATTTTTCTTGATCTTGTTACTTCCAACCAACTACAGCTTCCTCTTGTCCTTAGGGTAAGCAACTGCAAGGCATAAGGCGGCTTTCTCCAGTCACCCTATAAAAGTTGCTTATTTAGGATAGGTAGATGAGGGAAAGACCAACAGAAGTATATGCAATTCAATGGGATTTTGAGACATTTAAAGAATTTTGGTTTGATATTTCAGAAAAATATTCATAACTAACATCTATATAAGTAAGTCTTTATTTTCTAGAATCAACTTCTTACCATGAATCTCCAGATAGGAATGCTGATCCAGATTTAACCTGAGTGCTCTTAGAAGATGGGAACACCTTGGCTGAATTTTACAAAAACAGACTAAAATAAAAACAAAACTTAAAACTAAAATTTCCTACACACTTCCAAGCTTACTTGAAAGCTGAAAAGCAGAAATTAAGTGTTATTTGCCTTTAAATTCTTCATAACAATGTAGTGTGATGAAAATATTGTGCATATTGGCAAGAAAAGGTTCAGTAATCTTGGTAGGAGGGATATTTGGGTAAGATAAATTCACTTCCATTTGTTTTTATTTTCTATCTTGAAAGATGGTAAAATTTTTATACTTTCATTGAAGCTACGGGATATTGATGACTAATCTTATGATTTGCATAGCTAATTTTATTTACCTTTGATATTTCCATCACATTCTCAAACATCATTTTTTTTTTTTGGTATCATTCATCTACAATTATATTTATGTTTCCTAGACACCCCCATCAACAGTTCCCCCCACACATACCCCATTACAGTCACTGTCCATCAGCATAGTAAGATTCTATGGAATAACTACTTGTTTTCTCTGTGCTGTACAGTGCTCCCCGTGCCACCCCCCAACATTATACATGCTAATCATAATGACCCCTTTCTTGACTTTTTGTGATTTTTTCTTTCCCATTTCAGATTCTGTGCTGATTCTTTTTCTCTTAATAAGTTTGGTTAAGGACTTATCTATTTTGTTTATTTCCTCAAAGAACCAGCTCTTGGTTTCATTGATTTTTTCTATTGTTTTATTCTTCTCAATTTTATTTATTTCTTCTCTGATCTTTATTTTGTCCCTTCTACTGACTTTGGTTCTCATTTGTTCTTCTTTTTCCAGTTTCAATAATTGTGTCTTTAGACTATTCATTTGGGATTGTTCTTCCTTCTTTAAATAGGCCTGGATTGCTATATACTTTCCTCTTAGAACTGCCTTTTCTGTATACCACAGAAGTTGGGGCTTTGTGCTGTTGTTGCATTTGTCTCCATATATTGCTTGATCTCTATTTTAATTTGGTCATTGATCTATTATTTAGGAGCATGTTGTTAAGCCTCCATGTGTTTGTGAGCCTTTTTGTTTTCTTTGTGCAATTTATTTCTATTTTTATACCTTTGTGGTCTGAGAGGTTGTTTGATAGAATTTCAATCTTTTTGAATTTGCTGAGGCTCTTTTTGTGGCTAGTATGTGGTCTATTTTGGAGAATGTTCCATGTGCACTTGAGAAGAATGTGTATCCTGTTGCTTTTGGATGTAGAGTTCTATAGATGTCTGTAAGGTCCATCTGTTCTAGTGTGTTGTTCAGTTCAGCCTCTGTGTCCTTACTTATTTTCTGTCTGGTGGATCTGTCCTTCGGGGTGAGTGGTGTGTTGAAGTCTCCTAAAATGAATGCATTGCATTCTATTTCCTCCTTTAATTCTGTTAGTATTTGTTTCATATATGTTGGTGCTCCTGTATTGGTTGCATATTTATTTATAATGGTTATATCCTCTTGTTGGATTGATCTCTTTATCATTATGTAATGTCCTTCTTTATCTCTTGTTACTTTCTTTGTTTTGAAGTTTATTTTGTCTGATACTAGTACTGCATCACCACCTGCTTTTTTCTCCCTATTGTTTGCATGAAATATCTTTTTTCATCCCTTGACTTTTAGTCTGTGTATGTCTTTGGGTTTGAGGTGAGTCTCTTGTAAGCCACACATAAATGGGTCTTGCTTTTTATGCATTCTATTACTCTGTGTCTTTTGATTGGCACGTTCAGTCCATTTACATTTAGGGTGTTATTAAAAGATATGTACTTATTACCTTTGCAGGCTTTAGATTCATGGTTACCAAACGTTCAAGGGTATCTGCATTACTATCTAACCATCTAAATTAACTCACTTATTAAGCTATTATAAACAGTCTGATGATTCTTAATTTCTCTCCCTTCTTATTCCTCCTCCTCCATTCTTTATATGTTAGGTGTTTTATTCTGTACTCTTTTGTGTTTCCTTTGACTGCTTTTGTGAATAGTTGATTGAATTTTTTGCCTTTAGTTTGTATTTGGTTGTTCTGTTTTTTTTGGTGTGATTTTATTTTCTCTGGTGATATCTGTTTAGCCTTAGGAGTGCTTCAATCTGGAGCAGTCCCTTAAAATATCCTGTAGAGGTGTTTTGTGGGAGGCAAATTCTTTCAACTTTTGCTTGTCTGGGAATTGTTCAATCCCTTCTTCATATTTAAATGATAATCGCACTGGATACAGTATTCTTGATTCAAGGCCCTTCTCTTTCATCGCATTAACTGTATCATGCCATTCGTTTCTGGCCTGTAAGGTTTCTGTTGAGAAGTCTGATGATAGCCTGATGGGTTTTCCTTTGTAGGTGACCTTTTTTTCTCTCGCTGGCTGCCTTTAATATTCTGTCCTTGTCTTTGATCTTTGCCATTTTAATTATTATGTCTTGGTGTTGTCCTCCTTGGGTCCCTTGTGTTGGGAGATCTGTGGGCTTCCATGGTCTGAGAGACTATTTCTTCCCCCAGTTTGGGGAAGTTTTCAGCCATTATTTCTTCAAAGACACTTTCTATCCCTTTTTCTCTCTCTTCTTCTTCTGGTACCCCTATAATGTGAATATTGTTCCATTTGGATTGGTCACACAGTTCTCTTAATATTCTTTCATTCCTGGATATCCTTTTATCTCTCTCTGCCTCAGCTTCTCTGTATTCCTGTTCTCTGATTTCTATTCCATTAACAGTCTCTTACAACTCATCCTGTCTGCTCTTAAGTTCTTCCAGCTATTGTTTTATTTCTGTATTCTCCCTCCTGGCCAGATCCCTTAGGTCTTGCATATTTATCTGCAGGTCCATCAGCATGGTTATGACCTTTATTTTGAATTCCTTTTCAGGAAGATCGGTTATATCTATCTCCCATGTCCCTCTCTCTGGGGTTGTCTGGGTGATTCTTGACTGGACCAAATTCTTCTACCTTTTCATGGCAATAGAGGTAGTCATAGGCAGGTGGCATGTGTATTAGCTGGGAGAACAAAGTCCCTCCCTGCTTGCTGGTCACCTTGCCCTTCTCCGCTGCCTGTGTCGGTGACCCGCATACCAGGAGCAGCCTCCTGGTTAGTCCCCTGAGCGGCCGCAGGTGGGGCCACCATCAGCATATCCCAGAGACATGCAGAGAGTGGTAGGTGCACTGAGTGTGCTGTCCTGTGATAATGGCACCCCTTCGTGCCTTGACCCCTCCTCCTCTGTCTGCGCCAGGCAGCTGCATGCCAGCAGTGGCCTCTGGGTCTGGCCCAGGTGGCTGCACCCCAGGAGGAGATTCTGGATGACTGCTTTTAGCATGGCCGCTCTCCAGCTGCTCGGCCACTGTGGCAGGGCTGCACCATCCAGGGGAACAAATGGCAGGCTGCTTATAACTGTGAGGGCTTCAGGGCTGCATTGTCATCTAGGGGGCCAGAGCACCTGAATTTCCTCAGGATTCCGGGCCTACTGGTCTGAGTGTGCTGGGATGATTCCATCCAGCTGTGAAGCCCCTGTCCCTTTAAAACTTTCAAAAAGCACTCGCTTTTTTTTTTTATCCCAGTGGAGCCAGCTGCAGGAACCTGCTCTCAGATTTTACTTTATTGTTTCCCTAATATCCTGCGTACCCTGAAATCTGTGCTCCTGGTGCAGTTTACTAGGGCTGGTTATTTAGCAATCCTGTACTTCCACTCCCTCCCTGCTCTGACTCCTTTTTCCCACCAGTGAGTTGGGGTGAGGGGAGCGCTCAGGTCCTGACAGGCTGCGGCTTGTATCTTACCCCGTTCTTGAGGTGCGGAGTTCTCGCAGATGTAGATGTAGCCTGGCTGTTGTACTGTATCCTCTGGTCTCTCTTTAGGAATAGTTGTATTTGTTGTATTTTCAAAAATATATATGGTTTTGGGAGGAGATTTCTGCTGCCCTACTCATGCTGCCATCTTGGCTCCTCCCCCCACATCATAATTTTTTTCCTCTGTAATGCCACACCCTGTCCCTGATAGCATTTAACATAGAGGTTTGCATATAATAAATGCCAAAAATTTTTGTGAATAGATCATCATCAAGAAATATAACTTACATATAAATTATATTTTCCCAGAATCTATGTATAAAAAAGAAAATGTCTTGTCTGCAGGAGTTTAAAATCTACACCTCTCCAACACTTGTTCTCCAAATTTAATACAGCCTACATTGTTATCTCTGTGGAACCATGGTGTGTACGTGTGCGTCTGTGTACTTAATATATTAACTTCATATGACCTTAATGCTGGTGAATTATATTAAAGAGAACCATAAAAGCAACCCAGCTTGAAGCAAATATTATAAATTCATACATCCAAGATTTCAAATGTTTAATTAGCTATCCCAGTGTGATCCCTTCCAGGTATAGCATTGTTTAATTTCCTGGCAATATACAGCTTTCTTGTTTTCTCTTTTTGGTGTTAAAATTTTTATTGAACTATTTGATTCATTTTACTGCAGGAAACAAAATAAAGGGTCAAGAGAAAACTGAATATATCCCCCAACATTTTAGCAGAAAAAAAAGGTAAAATCCATACTTAAATAGTCTTTGAAACAGGAAGTTTTCAGAGAAGAGACCACTCTGATGTTTAATTTTAATGCTAGTAAGTGTGGGAGATGACTTTGATTGTGTTACATTCACTCTATTTAGGAACAGCTAGGTTTATAAGCTACGGTTCAGTTTCTTAACTGTATGTCTAACAGATATGTAGACCAAATCTTCCCCCTAAGCTAGTGAGGGACGAGAAATCTCAGCAATGTGCCAATTTCTGTGTTAAAATTGAGTCTAAGAGACTGACTCCTACAAGCTTAATAGCCAATGAGACTGAGGAGAAGACTGGCTATTTTTGGAATGATAACATTGTTTAGGAACTTAGCATGTGAAGAACAGCTGCTTTCATTTAGTGCAAGAAGAAATGAGACTGGTAGCATCATTCAGGTTGGGATGTCAGGACCCTTCAAGAAGCTGAAGGAAGAAAGTGATACCTCTTCCCTTTCCAAATGTAAAATGTCCTTATTACACACAAATCACAATAAACAGCAATACAAGCTAGAATGAGAAAGCATAGTAAACAAACAAAGTACCTGAGAGTTGTTTCCCTCATAGATTAGTTATGGTTTGAATTGTGTCCCCCTCAGAAAAATATGTTGAGGTCTTAACACCAAATGCCTCTAAATATAACCTTATTTGCAAACAGGGTCTTTGCAATTTTAACCAAGATAAATTTGCTAGGGTAGGCCTTACTCCAGTATGACGGTGTCCTTGTAAGAAGAGGGAAATTAAAACACAGACACAAACACACAGGGAGAACACCATGTTAACAACAGAGGTAAAGCAGATGGATACATGTACAAGCTACAAACACAAGCATTGATGGGAAGAAGCAGAAGCTGGAAGAGGAAGAGAAGAATCCTCCCCTAGAGGCTTCAGGGGTGGGATGGCCACTTCAATATCTTGATTTACATCTTCTGGCCTCCAGAGCTGGGAGAGAATACATTTCACTTTTTTTAAGCCACCCAACTGGTAGTACTTTGGTATGGCAGCTCTAGGAAACTATTACAAGATTACCCAGGAATAATGAGGTACTGAGCAGAAAGCTCAAGTCACTGTTTTGGTTTGTTTCTTTTTTTTCTTCAATTAATTGCCCAACCTTTTGTATCTAGTTTTTTTTAGGGGGAGGGGAAGGTTTTTTTTTTAAATTGGGGTACTTTACAGG
Source organism: Manis javanica (assembly GCF_040802235.1). NCBI lineage: Eukaryota > Metazoa > Chordata > Mammalia > Pholidota > Manidae > Manis > Manis javanica. Next base: position 60,799,860 of record NC_133159.1, read on the forward strand.
TATATTCTTTACATGAGTGCTTGTTTACATTAATATTTACATGCTATAATAAAAAGAATATGACAATGAATAGGTATTCAGATTATACATAAAACAGTATATTGCCATATATTAGTACTTTAAATGTTTGTTACTAGTGACTCCTGATAAAAGAATGTTCTTCTGACTCATGACACCCAATAAAAATCTTTAGTTAAACACTACATTCAGGATTATTGTTGGCTGGTTCTTAAAACCCAGATTCTTCTGTCTTCATTAGAGTACTAAGTATTAAGCTTTCTATAATCAAAGATGCTCTTTCTTCCCTTCATAACTCAAGGTCAATCCCTGACCTGCAGTACTTACATGCATTGTTGGAGAAACAAAACAATAAAGAAAAAATTCCATGTTACTTCCCATAGTGCCGCATCACTCTTCGTCTCCTTTTCTTTGATAATGGAGGCCTCCCTCCTTCAGAAAGTCTAAATATCAAAATTTGTTTCACATTCTGCTTAATGATTCTAATCGTGGTCAGATGGATTTCCTATAATTAGATGAGGTATATTTGAATAGCATTCTTGATTACATCACGCATTCACAAGTATTTATCACTACACCTACTGTATATCAGATATGATGACTGCTAGAAATAAAAAGAGAAATGAAACATAGCCTCTTCTAAGAACTCAAAGTTCTCTGAAAGAAGGAAATATAGGCATACTTTGTGTTATTGTACTTCGCTTTATCGCACTTCACAGACATTGCACTTTTTTTTACAAATTATAGCAACCCTGTATTGAGCATTTGTTCACTTTGTGTCTCTGTGTCACATTTTTTACAAAATTTCAAACTTTTTCATTATTGTTATATTTGTTATATTAATCCAAATTACTGATTATTACTTGCTCAAATTATGGTTAGCATTTTTTAGCAAAAAAGTACTTTTAATTAAGGTATATGCATTGTTTTCTTAGAATGCTACTGCACACTAGGTTAGACTATTGTTATAGTGTGAACATAAGTTTTATATGCATTCAAAAACCAAAAAATTCATTTGAATTGTTTTATTGATATATTCACTTTATTGTGGAGGGCTGGAACCAGACCAATGCATATAATAAATAAATAAAATGCAAATAAATACATTGCAATTCAATGTGGTATTTAGCACTACAGGACAAAAAAAAAATGTGCCTTCATCAAGAGCAGAGGAAATACTTCTGCCTGAGAGACATTTTGAAAGATACACCAATATAGAAACATTTAACCTGTTGTGGCAGAAATTTCTAGATGTTCTTGCACTTGATGTTCACCATTTTTTTTTTTTTGTGTGTGTAGTTTCTCCATTGAATCTTTATATTAGGCTGCATTTTCTGGGACTTTGCATGTAGATGAAAATATGTGACTAGTTCTCACCCATGAAAGCAGAAATGACATGAATCATTTCCAGAATGGCCTTTAAAAATCTCTCAAAAGATTTTTATTCTCTTAACACTTGGTTGAATATAGAGAATCTAGTGGAGGACTCTGAGGCATTTCTTTTTAGAAGATTTCAGTGTTGATATAAAAGGAGCCTGGGTCTCTGAATTACTGTGTCGTGGGCAGCCTGTCAAACACCCAATGAAATGAAATAACATCTTTTGTATTATGTTGAGTGATACTGATATTTGGGGGCTGTTTGTTATAACCTTTACTAATATACTACTCTTACTATATACTGTTAATATATTGGAAATGGAAACCTTAATGAGACCTTTACAGACAAAAAGGAGCTGAAGGACATTCTAGGCATAAGCAACACCATGTATCAATAGACTGAGTCACAAATACTGGAATATCCAGAGAAGAGTGGCTGTCAGTGAAGAGCCATATGTCATCCTGCAGGAATGCAGAGTGGCCTTAGGGAATGTCAGCAAATGGAACAGTTAGATGAATTTTAGATGGCTTTGTGTACCAAAAAGAAAATGGAAACCAGGAACAGAAGTTTTTAAGGCAAAAGAATGTGAATGACATACAAGGTCAGTTTCCTTCTACTTCCCTCCCTTTTCTTTGTCATTTTCCTTTTTCTTCTGCTGAGAGAGAGAACTCTTAACTATATAATTAATGGTCTTAAAGTGAGAAAGACTGGGTGGCTGGGAAGTCATTTGAAATACCTTTGAGGCAGTTAAGAAGTGATATAATTAGGACCTTTGTTCTAAGCTCCTGGAAGGTAACCTCTAAATCCTTGAAATTTTCTAAATCCTTGAAAATAATGAGAGTAGCTCTGGTTTTGATGACAGGCAGTGGACCACTCCCCACCCATCCTGTGATAGTTTAAAAGGTGTTTCAGAATGGGGTCAGCAACATCCTATAGTCTTAAGGCAGGAACTAGCTACATCATAAATGATTTAGAGTAGGAGCTCTGGATCATGCAGTATCAGTCAGCCTTGAGTCAGTTAAGTTTAAAAATCAAGCATATTTTTACTTCAAAATGGGCAATCAATCAATCAATCATGTTGATATAATGAAGCCTCAATAAAACCTCTGGTCACCAAAGCTTGCAATAACTTACAGAGCTGGCAGTGCTCTGTGTGCATGGTCACACACTGACACTGGTCAGGCAACACACCCTGAAGACCGCTGAAGTCTTCTCTGTGGAATACTCAGAGACTCTGCCTTCTGTTTTTCTTTATTTGGCTGATTTCTGTATCCTCTTTCTGTAATAATCTAACCATGAGTATGACTCTTCAGTATGTTTTGTGAGCCTTCATGTCCAAATATCAAACCTGAGGGTGGATTTGAGAAATCTTCAAACTTTCAGTTGGTGTCAGAAGTGAGGATGGTCTTGTATGAACTCTTCTCTCTAACCCTGAAGTTGGATCCTAACCGTCAGCAGTTGCTGTTAGGTGTCTGAGGCAAATGAGGCATACGGAAGACAGCGCTCTTAGCCTCGCAGTTTGGCTCACTCCAGAGAGCCAGGACTAGGAATGGGAAATAAATTTGTTTTTATTTTTTTGAGTCATCTCCCCTGGTATCAGTGTAAGCTTCCTCCCTAATCCTCTAAGTAATCCTGGCTTCCTTGTACTCTCCCTCAGTACTTCCCAGGGAAGTGGAGTGCGGCAACTTGAACACCTTGAGATAAAAACAGTGCCTGTAACTCAACCCACTTTCTCCTCCACCCATCTCTTCAGAAACAGCTTCCTGCAGGGAAAAAAGCACACTGATCTGCTGTTCTCCACTGTGCAGTCCTGGGCGGGCCTCACTGGGACTGTGATGAACAGATCACTCATACAGTAGTCTGTCTACTTCGGAAGTTCAGTATTAGTAAGTCCATTGCTACTGTGCATCTAAGCCAGTTCCTCCTACCTAGAATTAACTGTTAGCAAAGTTATAGATTGATTTCCATCATCTGAGTTGGTCCACCTCTCAATTCATCCAGAAACTGAGCAGGATAAATGAAGGTTTTATTGCTCCCCCCTCATCCCATCCAAAATTTCAGTAATTAGAAGTAGATACCTGGGAACAGTTTTCTTAATGAGAAAGAATGTAGCAGATTAGTGATATCTGCATGATGTTAGATGACAAGTTTCCACTTGCTACTGTACCAGACATTTTTTGCACCTACTAAGTATTATCTATTAAGACAGTGGCAATAAAGATGTGCAAGAATGGAAAGTTTTGGAAAACATTTTGAAACTAGAATTAACATGATTTGAAAGGTATCAGGTTTGAGAAAGCATAAGTATGGGAGTTCATAGCTTGAGATATTGGGTTATGATAAAATAATAAAATCCCCTGTGAATGTGCAGAAAAGATGATCTCACTTGTGAACATATTAATTTTGAGGTTATATACAGGGCATGTAGATGAGATATCTGTAAGACAGCCTAGACACCTGAGAATACAGCTACTGACCAAGGCTAAGAGACCTTTACTTTTTTCTTAATCTTTTGAAGCCTGTAGTTTCACATTTCTATCTCATTTAAGCAAAAATTGATTTTGACATCACTCCTAAATTAGGAAGAACATACAGAGTTTGTCCATTCTGGGAAACCAGGGATGTTTTTAAGTAATATTTTTCTATCTGTGTCATGTCACAGTAGCTCTATTAAAGCCTCATATCAGGTATGTTGTCAGCAAGATGGTGAAATAGGAGGTTCCAGTGCTTGCCCCCAAACAGAAACATCAATTTGAACAATTACCCACACTCAAAAATCTTTGAAAGAGCTAAGGATTTAAGGTGAGAGACTACAGCAACTGAGTGGAGCACAGGAATAATAAAGATGCACTGAAGAGGGTGGGAAGACAATGCACATTCTGCATGTCACTCCTCACAGAAGTCCAAGTAGACCAGGGCCCAGACAGAATCTCATGGGGGACAAAGAGTGAAGTGAGCATCTGACTTTGCTGCAGACCTCAGCACCACATCAACCTCGTGAATCTCAGAGCCAGGCCAGTCCCTGTGGACTCAGAACCCAGTCTATCTGCATGGACCAAGGCAGCAGCCCAGGCTAATACCTGGCCAGCCCTCACAGACTCAGGTCCAAGCCCTTCCCAGCACCAGGCTGGTCCTTGTGGACAGAGGCTGCAGATTGTCCACTGTGAACACAGGCCCTAGGTCCACCTCTGTGGACACAATCAACAGGCCTGACCTCATGGATCCACTCACAGGGTGCTCCCCAAAGATTCCTAGTGCCAGGCTGACATCTATAGACCCAGGATCCAAGCCCACCCCTGTAGATTCACATCCCAGGCCTGTCACCACAGACAGGTGACAAGCCTACCTTTGGAGTGAAGCACCAGATTAGCCCCAGTAAATACAGGCTCAGGCCCACTGCACAGACCCAGGCCCCAGGCCTGCCCACCTGATGACCCAGCACCTGATCAGCCTGCCCAAGACCCCACCGGATGACCCTCCCAGAATCTCTCAGGCTGATTAGAGAAGGGTTTCCCCTGCCAAAGCCAGTCAGTAAAGATTTTAAAAGGTCTATTTCTTCAAATGTGTGGACACCAGTGCAAGGCCACAAAGATCATAATCAGGGAATTATAACACTACCAAAAAAACAAAATAATGTCAGTAACTGACCTGCAAAAGTGGAGATCTATGAACTACCAGACAAAAAAAATCAAAATAATCATCTTAAATAAACTCAGTGAGCTGTAAGAGAACAGAGATTGGCAACTAAACAAAATCAGTAGAATTACACATGAACATCATATGTTCACCAAAGAGATGGAAATCAAACTAATAAAAAAGAATCAAACAGAAATTCTGGGGGTGAAGAACACAGCAACTGAACTGGAAAAGTCCATTGAGAGTTTCAACAGCAAACTCAATCAGGTTGAAGAAAACCAATGAGCTCAACCACGTCATTTGAAATTATCCAGTTAGAGGAGCGAATGGAAAACACAAATGAAGAAACTGAAGAAAGACTTAAGACTTACTTATACATAAGAAAAACTTATGGTATACTACTAAACAGAGAACACAGCTGGCCTTTGAACAACTCTGGGGTTAGGGGCACTGAGCCACTGCACAGTTGAAAATTCACATATAACTAACTTAATTACTAATATTATCCTTACCAATAGCATAACTAGTCAGTTAATAGATATTTTTGTATATGAATTATATAATGCATTCCTACAACAGTAAGCTGAAGTGTTTTTTCAAATGGTTGCAAATCTCCAACAAATTCTCCAATATGTTTATTTGCAATATATTTATTGAAAAAAATCCACATGTAAGTGAAACCATGTAGTTCAAACTTATTAAAGAGTAAACTATAATGGAATATCATTCAGTCTTAAAAAATAAGGGAATTTTGTCATTCATGACAAGATAGCTGGACCCAGATGACATGATGCTAAGTGAAGTAAGCCAGGCACACAGAGACACACACTGCATGATCTCACTGATAGGCAGACTAAAACTTTGAACTCAGATTGGCACAGAGTGGAATGGTGATTAACAGGGTGAAATGAAGAAGTCTAGAAATGTACAGCATGATGACTACAGTTAATATTATACTGAATACTGGACATATGCTGAGAGAGTAGATTGTAGGTGTTCTCATCACACATAAAAAATGGTAGCTATGAGAAAAGTTATGTTACTTAGCTTGACTACAGTAGTCACTTCACTGTGTATATCCAACTATCATGTTGCACATCTGAAATATATAGTTTTTATTTAAAAAATAAATAAAAACAGATATACATACAATCACACACACAGCCAAATTTGCATATTTTCCATATAACTTTGGCATAGGTTCAGAAAAGGTGGAAAACTATGGCCCAAAATTGTGTACTTTATATCCCAACTTCTCAGGGGCAAGGCTCAACAAGGCACCAGGCAAAAATCATGTGGATAGATCATTTTATAAGTGGAAGATTTGAAAGACAGTAATAAAGGACTACTTAACAACGGTAAAATCAATTTTCCTATTTTAAAAGAAGTAGATAGTATAACTCATTTGGGGCTATATGCAACCCAATACTTTTTTCAGATTTTGATCCTTAATTGACTTTCTGAAAATTTTAGTTAGAAAACTAACTCAGGGAACATATACTTTTCACTAAGTGCTTTAATAAACGATTCATCACCTTAAAGTTCTTCAAACAGTAGCATACTTTTTCTTCTGGAAATAAAACCAGTGTGTGCATCTAATTTTAACATGCTGATTATCTTGACTAAGGGCCCTGTGCGCTGCTAAGGATGAGTACAAAATTTCAGGTTTTTAAGGATTATGTACCCAGTTTGGTTAAGAATTTATAATGATATGTTGGAATATCTCAGGCAAGGGAAAAATAAGACAATGCTTAAGAGGACTGGGATATGTAAAAAATGAATCCAATTTATACATCCTTATTTAGCATCATGGACCTCTGAGTTTAAGATTCATATTCTTAGCAATAAATGACTCCTGCTCTGTGGTAGGATTTCCCTGGAGGAAACTGAGCAAGAAGTTTAGAACAGGAAGCATGTTCCAAAATGATATGAAATAATACCAACATGTACATAATAGCACTGAATTAAGTGCCTTCCTCTGTTCTAGAAACACTAAAAATATACAAGCCTATTTAGAACCAAAGAAGTTGCTATGCTCACCCCACTTAAAAGATGAATGAACTGAGAAAAAAGAGGAGTGGTTTGATAACTTGCCCAAGGTCACATAGATAGTGCATTGTCCAGAAAAACAGAACCAATAGTGTATGTGTGTGTATACACACACACACACAGATTGAGGCACACAGAGAGAGAGTTATCTTAAGGAATTGGACCACTGGCAAGTCCAAAATCCACAGGACAGTCTGAGGGTCTGGAGACCCAAGAAAGAATTATTATAGCTTGAGTCCAAGTTCTATCTGGAGGCAGAATGCACTCTTGTTTGGGGGACTATTGTCTTTCTCTCTTAAGGCCTTCAACTGATTTTATGAAGCTCACTTTACTCAAACTCTACCAATTCAAATATTAATCTTAAAGAAAAACATACCTTTTCAGCGATATCTAGGTATTGTGGCCTAGATGAGTTGAAACAGAACATTAACCATTACATCTAAGTAGTAGAGTTAGAATATAAACCCAAGCAGTACTCATTCAAACTTAAAAAAGCTCCAATTGAGAAATCAAGAAATGGTAACAAAACTATGCAGCCCAAAGGAAAATTTGTTAAGTGTTTAATAGGTGTGTTTTATGTTCTTTTCACAATCCATTTTTCCAGAAGTCTTTTATTTTTGTCTTCTCTTCTTGAGTTAATGCTACCAATGTGTCCACTGACAATAAATGAAGGCCCACATTTCAAAATGACTTTTTCATCTAGGGTAGCATGATAGAGTAAGAAGACACACACAGATGTGGAGTCAGTTCTGGTTTGCACTCTAGGTTGTCTCAACGTGAGTGGCATATATGTATGACCCTGAGAAAGAGCAATTCTTAGCCTCAGATTTTTTAAAAATCTATGAAACAGTGCAATAACAACCCCCTTAAAAAGTTCGTAAATTTAAGTGGAATAAGTCATGTGATATACCCAGTTCAGTATGTGACATACAAATAGGCATCCAATAAATGCTAGTTATCTTCCCTTGAAGCATGTACAATTGCAATATTATTTCAAAAACTTAAATGAAACAATTTCTATGGGTAGAATTTTTCATGACAGCAACTGGAGGAGGAGGTATTTTGGAAAAATAAGAATCTGGTTTTTCATTCCTTTCCCCCATCTATATGTGTATCTATTTGTCTATTTTATTTTCTATTATTATTTACTTAAAAAACTATGTTAATATAGTACTGATTTCCTATAGAAAGCCCTCTACTTGGAAAGCATATATAATATACCTCATTTTACTTTACAAGTCAACAAATATTTCCTGAGTATATACTAGCTGCCAGGCACATTGCATGTCTGTGTTCAATTGCCTTTTTAGTTGCAATTGTTCTCACTTTATTAAAAAGAAATGACTATTTTAGGCATATCAGACATGTAGGAGCTGGTAAAGATGGCTAGATCCCATGACTATGTACTCCTGAGGACGTCACTTTCACACTGAGTAGCTTCCAGTAGCCATAAAACAATGTACATAAATCCAGTCTGAAAGAAAGGAATCCAGGACCAAGATCAGAAATGTTTGTGGTCCAGTAAGTTCTCCTTCAGACTATTTCTATTTTCTCTTTTATTTATAATGTCTTACCTGCTTCATTGTTAGGGTTAGCATTATGATACTGGTTATTTGACAGGGTACCACTATCAGTTAAAATCATATTCTGAAAACAAATTAAAGTCATTTGAAACAGCAGCACTGCTGTGGTAAGAGTAATGATAATTGTTGTTACCTGATGCACTAGCCATGAGGATTAATTAAATAAATTTCTCATTTACCCAGCCTATTAATATTGAAAAACTCATGTGAACAGATGGACCAGATTTGGCAGATTTTTTCCACAATCTTAAAAAAATATATCCTGACAGAATTTGTGCAACCCTGCCATATTACATTTCAGCCAGGCTTGTTTTAGCTAATCAAGCTTTCCAAAAACTTGAAAGTGTTACTTAGAACTTGAAGCAAACAAAGTATATTTTTATAGTATAAATGGCATGTGAACCAGTGGTCATGAGGACTGTGTACATGCTTCAGATTGGCACATGATGCTTCAAACATAGGCAGGACAGCGGCTCAAGACTAATTGCTCTAGGTTCTAAGGTTTAAGCCAAACAACAATAATAATAACAATAAACAATTCGAATGGAATGACATTTCCATTGCATTATTTATTATGAGTGAGGATACACATGGTCCTAGTCATTCTTACTTGAATTTACTGCCCTTGGTAACTATATATGTATATTCACTAAGTATACATGACAAGTCTTGAATCCATTATGGGGACTGTCTTAACATGTCCTCTCAGTATACCCTAATTATTTTTTACTGAGTATAATTGCAATATGCCATGTGTTTGGCAATACAATTTAAATATATTATCCTATTTAATCCCTAGGACAATATTGAAATATTGATAGTTCTATCCTCATGTTACAGATTATTAAAACATAGAAAGATTAAGCAACTCACTATTATTAAATATTGCTTAGTAGAGCCAGAATTTGAGCTCATTTTGTCTAACTCAAAGTTCAGACTCATGAAGTAAGCCATACTATATGGTTGGAGAAAATTAAGGGAAGAAAATGGATAACAACTAATATTTTATAGTGTCTGATGCTGTCTACTTGGATCTGTGATAGGTGCTTTATGGATACTCTGCTATTTAATACGACTCATATTAATCAGATAATATTGTCTTCATTTTGAAGTGAAGAAAATTAAGTTTTTCAAACAGGTTAAGGAATGTAGCTTACGGAATACAGTTACAAGGAGGTGAGGCCAGGATTCAAACTCAAGTCAGTTACCCTCTTAGCATTGTAGTCTCATTGTGGGTGTAAATACTCATCCAAAACCAAGTCCCAAACTGGAGTGGTGCTTTCGACTTCTCCCTCTGCCTTAATACCCAAAACCAAATAAAACTTATTTTAACTTACAAATATGTACAGACTCCACTTTCCCTTCTCCAAATCTTCAATCACTGTTTTGTTTCAGGGCCTCTTATCTTTAACCAGAATAGCTCCAGCTGTCAAGAGTATGGCTGGTACTTGTTTAACTTCTCATTTTTTATGGCTGCTCAGACCTTTACAGACCCACATTCTTGCAAACAAACACACAAACAAGTGAACAATCTTGTTCTTTAAGTTTTATGACATGTTTAGAAACCATCCTTTTCCTTCTCTTTTGATGACATTCACTGACTTTACAGTCACTTTCATTATTTATTGTTTTCAAATGTAACTGCAGTATTTTTCTGTCAATACCTGAATAATCTTGGGTAACTTCTATATTCATAGAGATGCCTTATCTGTTGCTCTAGCCTCTCAGTTGATCTCATAACTATAACACAATATAGCCAGAGTGATATTTCATATTATACCAAACCCTCAGTGCCTCCATGTCATTACAGAATAAATTCCAAATTCCTTAATGTGCTATAGATGGCCCTTCATCTGGTCCATCTATTCCTCTCCAAATTCAACTTCCACCACTACCTGCTTTGCACTTTAAATTCTAGAAATACTAAACTAATTATAGTTTTCTTGTAAACACTAATTTCCACATTTGTATGCTTTTGCATGCAATATTGACTCTGCCTGGAATATATTTTATTTTTACTCACCTTGCTAAATTTTACACATCCTCAAGAGTTGCTTCAATATCATCTCTAATCTCCTTATATTAGTGATGAAGTTCAAGTTCTTTGAATGATATTATGATAACCTTAGTTTAGAAAAAAGACTTAGGACTTTTCATGTCTGATGTTTTCAATTTTCTTGCCCTATGGCCCTAATAATACTGTGGTTTCTGAATGAGATATTCCATAGTTTAGGCTGTTAATCAATCCCTTGCCTGCAGAGTGAGAGACTGAATTACTAGATTAAAAAAAAACCTGAAGATTTAGGAAATTAGGGCTAAGGGGAGTTTACATTCAGAGCTGCAAACATCAGAGCTGGGAGAAAGAGTTTTATTTTAATATTTCTGCTCTATTAGGGGTATGTTTTTAGAGACTTACTAAAAACAGCTATTTCTCCATCAGTATACAATTCTTGATTCTTTCTATTGCTGTCATATGTACTACACACACTACATACATGTGTATGCACACACATGCATTTTAATTTTATGCATCTGTTAATTTAATACATTTACTGAGTACATCTTCCAGGGAAAGACTGCAGATCACAATTTAAACATCATAGTGCAAAATTTAAAATCTTACCTTCTATTAAGTGGAACAGGTACCAACAACTTTGTCATAAACACCCCCAAAAACCTATACATCTCAGAGGAAATTTTCAAATTAAGTGTTATTGATATTTTGAGAAATAGAAACACTTCTGGATGAAAAGTCAGATAGGGTAACATGGGGCATGAACCATTTGTGTTCCTTAAGAGCAGAAAGTATTTTACTATATAAAACCTAAAAGTTAGGACTGTCCTTTTAAGAACCTTCATAAAAAAGCACTAACATAATTTCCTCTCTTTTTTAAATCAAAAGATAAGGAGTGATGTGTTTGTGCAGTCACAGCTCAAAGATTATATTAATTAATCAGTTAATTATGAATTAATTGCTATTGATAGATAACTGATAACATGCAAAAACATCTGCCACTTTTTCTTCCACTGAGTACTGGAAAATTAATTAATTTAGCATAAAAAGATCTTGGGAAACTTGGAAAGAAAGGTGATCAATGGGAATTAAGGTGATAAAGGGAAATTCTAATAATAAAATCATTTCATAACTTTGAGATCTTTGTAAGGAATGATAATTTTTCTTTCATAACAAATGATACATGTTCATGGAAACTTATTCTACCCTCAAGCATAAGCAAAAACAAACAAAAAACAGGATGAAATAAATTTTATTACCAAGAGGCTAAGAATGCCACAGAGAAATATAATTACATAAAATACATGGCAAAAATTACTTGTGTATTTGTCCAAGTGAATTCCCCTTTCATTCAATGTCAGGTAAGTTGTCTGCATAATGAAGTGGCACTATAAAATCAAGGGCTATAAGTTACTCAGTGATTATTTCTATTGACTAACTTCAGAATTTATGAATAGAATGTTCTAGTTGCTTTGGGTGGATGGAAAGACAAATTTACAATACTTTTGGCTGAGATCCCTTGGGAAATCTGCAACAATATTAAATATGCCAGACTTGTCTGGAACAGTTATTATGGATAATAATTTATGTGCATAAAGATCAAAAAGCACTCTACAAGCTGGCTCTTCCCATAGACTAGTCAGCCTATACCTTGTAAAGGAAGGCAAAAAGATCCACTGCAGTTGGCAACTAGTTACGGGCTTCAGTGATTATCTTCAGGCTTTCATTCTAATCAGAATTTATCTATATGACACAGAAGTTCAGGTTGCTTCTCTATTTCTATAATCTAGATAAATAGTTTAGAGATTATACTTACTTTAATATTACACAAATCAACGTGGCTAAAATATATAACCTTTCTATCAGAATTTTTTTATTGTCAAATATATTTTAAAAATACTAAGTGTAATATTGCATATATAATACATATCTTATATTTATGTAATATAAAATATAAAATACTGTAAAAATATTTGAGTATCCCTTTATTTAAAAGTTTAATAAATTGTTCTTATTAACCTGTTATTATTATTTACCTATGAAATACTGGAGTCCCAGAGGTTATGCACACATAAGTCTATTGGTATATATCGCCAAATTGCTTTCAGAGAGTATATACTAAAAATAGTGGAATGGAAGAATATCCCTTAAACTACATGACTACATTGACTGGGCACTACTTTTTAAAAGTTTTGTGACTGATGAAGACAAATAGGTTTTCATTTTTATTTTAATGTACAGTATTTTTTTTTACTGCTGAGATTTATATCATATCATGCTTATTGGCAACTTATATCTAACCTTTTACAAATGATTTAGCCTTACCCTTTTTAATCAAGTTAGTTGTTATTGCTGCACATGCACACACACATACATACACACACACGTATGTGTGTGTATGCATGTGTGTATTATTTGTTAGCTTTTATCTATTAAATACATTATTTAATCTGTTACAAAAATTTAACCTTATCCTATCATTTTCTTAAGATATCCTTTAAAATATGAATTTCAACTGGATAAATGAAATTATAAATTCCTAAGGACTGATTCAAATGGTGAATATTTATCATTATTTGGTTAACTACTCCACTGTGGATAGCTTATCCAAAAGGTTGAAATACCATAGATTACTCTCTTTGGGCACAGGATCACATTAGTCATCAGCAGTGATTAAATCAGCTAAGTGATTACGAGTCTTCAGTACACAAGTTATAATAGTCCTATTTCAAAAATAGCTAGTTAAGTAAAGATAAATGTCCAGAGACAAAAATTCATGCCACTAACTAATCTAGATTAAATTTTAGAATATGATTAAATAAAAAACATTTTAGAAATTTTAGAAATTAAATGCTATATCTCATCTATAAGAGACCAATATAAATGAGTCACTTCTGGGATTAGATTGTTAATTTTTCTCAAATAAAACTCTCTACTTTAAATGATCTTTCAATTAATTTTGGGCTTTATTTTTCACTAATGTTTATCTAAATAAACATATAATATATAATACATACATATGTATTATATATATATATATATATAAATAATTATAATACTGCAATTTTATTCTTTGCCCTCCATTTCTAACTAAAAAATTAGAAACTCTAATTTCAGCTTTATATGGTCTTCTTACTCTATTCTCCCTATTCTCTGCTTTCATATCCTGTCATCCTATCTCCTAAAATATCCCCCAAACTTAAGTTAAAGTTAATTCCTCTCAAGCTTATTGTCACAAATTAAGCACAGGTGACCTTTTCTGCCTGGATTACTGCAACAACTTCTAAACTGATTCCCTTTTCCTGCACAGAATGTTCTCAATTAGATTATCCACATTAAAGTAAGAATTATTTTCAATCCATTCTGATCACGCTGATCTCTCTTTTATAAAAACTTCATGAGATTTTCTCTTGTCCTTAAAATCCAAACATTTTGAAGGGGTTATAAGACCTTCAAGATCTTGCCCTGCATCTTCTGGCATAATTTTGCCCAATATTCTCCCTTATACTTTACATCCCAAACACACAGGGCATCTTTCATTTCCTCAAATGTGAAGGAAAAATAATGTTGGCATTACTTTTCTTATCTTGGTTCCTCCAGAAAAAAATAAAAGACTTTGAGAAAATAATCTGAATTCATATGGCTTATCTGGGAGGTGATCCCAGGAAACTAATACAGAGATGTTAATGATAGGCTACTGTCATGAGCAACTGACCAGAGCTTCTGGACAACTGTGCAGTAACAGTCTAAGTATTCTCACCTGAGTGGGAAGGAGTTGGGTGTTTACCAACATCTGTCATCCTTATTTTTGTGGGCTGCTCACAGAGATGCCTGGCAACTCTGCCCTGTCCTTGAGTATGGGGGCAAATTTATCTGTACAACTTGTACATGTATGAACCAGCTATGACTGATACATGCAAAGGCATTCAAAAAAAAATTTAATGTATTTTCAACTTATAAAAAACAATGAATATAACACAGTATGGGTTATATTTGTCTTTATACCAACACAATTGTAACATATAGTATTTAATACATTTTTGTGGACAAAGGGGTCCATGAAGACCAATTAATCTAGGGTCCATTTTATCTAGAAATCATAATATGTCCCTAGGACAAACATGCCCCTGCAGACAGAAAGCCCTTCAGGAAGACAGTCAAGGATGCAAAAAGTAGGACATTACAGCATTTGCTGCAGAGTATCTGAAAGTTTTAAAATGTTAAAATATGTGTTCTTTGTGAAACACTCTCTCTGTCATTTGCTCCATACCCTGTCTGCATAATAGTTCCATGATATGTACTCATTCATTCTCACAAAAGTTTCAGGTAATTCCATTCACCCCTCAGTTCCAAGTAGAAAAGTCACTGCATCTGGGAAGTATTATCTAATCCCCATGTCTGGAAGAAATGCAGTTTTTAGGTACTTTGAGACCTCTGTATTTTTCCCCATCACTGTGCTTTTCACATAGGGATTTCATTTTTACTTGCATTCCTCCCCTCTACTAGATTATATAACCTGTGAGGGTAAGATCCATTTTGGCACATATTTGCACCATATGAACACAGTGGTTAGCACATAATAGGTAGTCAAATTAATACTGAATAGTTAAATCAACTAGCAGTCATGGACTTATTCTTAAATTGTTGGGTTGTAATTGAGATCAGTTTGTTTAAAGACAGTGTCCTGGAGCATGTTATGTCAAGTTGGCTGAGGCTGGACAATGTCTTCCAAAATCATTTTCCCTGCACACTTCTGGGTAAAAGTTAGCCCAAAGAGGAAAGTCCATGAGATTGGGCAGAAGTAAAGCAGAACCCATTATTCTTAAATGGTTGTCACAATCAGCTACAGTGACTGATAGAAGTTCCTCACTTTTCTCTGTTTCACATGCAGCTGCCTTCCTGACTGCCGGCCTTGCTAAACAAAGCGTATTCAAGTTCACCAGTAAGTGCTTGGCTGTGGACCTGCAGCCGTGAGGATACACATAAAGAACAATCTCTTAGAGGTGACAGTTCCAGGAGACTTTTATGGGAGGTCCCTCTTCATAGTACTCTACTGGTTATTGACTGTATATCTGATTCTTCCAGTCCCAACTTCCAGACCTTCATTTTCACCAGTTTTCCCATATGTGTTATGTCTAATTCCTGTAGTAAATCCATAATTCCCATAATATGTATAATGGACCCATTTTTACCCCCTGAACTCTGATAGAGGAAGAGTAGTATTTAAGTACATGGCTGTACCACAACATGTTAAACTACAGCCATGGTGTCATCTATTTAGTTATTTCTAACCTTTTCAATCTTAACACTGATAGACAAACTTACTTATAAATATTTGTTAATATCAGGAATGCTTGGCAGTGTAGACCTTGATATGTTTTTCAGGTTGTAGGATTCCTGCTTGCCATGTGCCTTACTCTTTTGGTGAGTATTCTTGAAAAGGAATCAGAAGAATTGTTTATGTCCTGTTTTTATGAATGCGTGTGTCACAGAATGTCATTGTGGACATTTTCCTTTGGCTTTGGCGGAGGCAAAGAAGCTGGAGAACAAAATAGGGGCAAATATTTCCTCCATCCAAGGTGAGGTGTTAGACCTCTGTTGCCAGGCCTATGAAGAATTCAATAAAAAACAATTTTGTGACACTTAACACAGCTTTGAATTTGAAGATATAAAAAAACTGAGGATGAAGACCCCTGAACCCCTGAAAATTTTTAGAACCATTTTCCCTCTAAGCCTATTTGGTGCCATGAAGAATGTGAGGGAGTTCAGAGTACAGTGAAAAGAGTTTCTCTATTCACCTCAAGTTTAGCATAAGGAACTTTCAGAGAGCCACATGGAAACTTTAAATTTATTATCTGGCTCTTTTTGGGAGAAAGATGATGGGGTGGAGAGCTGAAAATAATGGTAATTGGCCCACATTCAAAAGACAATGAAAAAAATCTGGGGCTGGAATGTTCTGGCAGCAGAAAGAGGAAAGGGAAGAAGCCATGCATGGCAGACAGAAGTAAGACCCCGAACCAGATGTGGGTTGCTTTGTATGGAGCCAGCCAGGAATCACCTGCAAAGTGACTTTGTCTAAGACAGTCACCTGGACGTGTGGTAGAGCTCCAATGGAAGCATGTTGACTAGATGGTGGCATGTCAGGCTCTGAGGCCTGGAAAAAATGGCAAGTCAGAGAAAATCCATCTCTCCCAGATATTTCAGTTGGACATCCCAGTGAGAAAATCTCTGAGAAACCCACAGAAGCAGTAATGAGAGAAAAATCATCTCTCAAATCCACTATTTGCAGTATGCCCCAATATCAGATCACATACAAAATGGTAAAATAAGACTTTTTTTTAGTCTCTTACATCACCTCTATTCTCACAGCTGTAAACATAGAGGGTTGGCAAGAACAGCTAGAGAATGGTGCAGAGGTATGAGGAAAGGATATCAACTAAATATTTTTTCAAAACACAGATTTTAAAAAAATCAGAGTAAGTTTTAACATACAAGAATGACCAAAAATTATAGCAGACTGAGATTTCACCTTAAATGCAAAGTAGAATGAGTCCACAGAGTTAGACTTTAAATATAAAGTGTTTTCTATTTGAGACCTCTGGAATCTTGTACTTTCAACACAATGGTTATAGTCAATTTTAGTTATAAAAACAACAAAAGCATCAGGCTGGATGCTTTTCTACATATGCAAAATGATCATGGCGTTCTTTAAACTATTATGAAATAATAGAATTCACCAGAAGGAGACACAAAAAGCAGAGTTTCATATGTGTTCTGTGAAAATCATACTTTAATGTAACTGCTTCATTTTATGTTTTTAAATATACAGTATAAATACACTCTTCAATACCCATTTAAATTTTCTAAAAGCCATCTATGATAATTTGGCCATGTAATTCTCAGTCAAAAAATAAATCTTTATGCCAATCTACATACTGAATGGATAATATAGAACATGAATTTTTTATGAGAGCATAATATAAATATACAATAATGGTATATAATTTTGATTGAAAGTATTGTAAACAATATTATTATCGTGTACTGACAGAGAGATATTTTCCTTTGTTTTAGACAAAATTATATTCAATGACCAACAATGTAATGTGCCAAAAGGTATGCATTTCAAAATGAAATATATACCTATTTTGACAAGAAAATGACTCTCCATTATCTCTGAGGAAATGCATTGCATGTGAAAGCCATCATAAAAAATTTTTAATGTATTTACAAATATAAGGTATTATTGGACATACAAAGAAGGAGAAAGAGTGTTGGTCATAGAAGACATTGAACTTAAATTGAAGTTCACTTATTTACTAACTGTTGGTCTTGGGCAAGTCTCCTAATCTTTCTATATATGGTGCCATTTCAGAAAAATCAAATGTAAAACAAAAGGTAGTTACTGTGTACTCAAAGATTGCTGTAATTAAAAATAATATTCACATAATATCTTACTACACCCTACTCCTGTTCAAATATTATTATTTCTCCACTTTACAGATTTAAAAAAAATGAAACTTATATAGATCTAGTGATTTTTCTAAAGCCACACAGAAAGTTAGAGGCATAGTCAGGTTTCCTGACTATTCTGTTTGTCTCTGCATAACAACCTTGCCTCCCATGCCCACCGCAGAATTCAATGGCTTAAAAAAATATCTAACCTCCCCTGATTTGGTGCATGGACTGGCATCAGCAGTTCCATGTGATGTCAGCTAGTGCTACCATCAGCTAGTGGATGTTTGGGCTGGAATACCAGAGATTGCTCTCCTACATGGCAGAGTTGATGCTGTCTGTTGACTGACTGTTCAGCTGTGGATGTGAAACAGAATGCTACACATTGTTTCTCCATATGGCTTAGGTTTCTCATAACATAGTGGTTGATTCCCAAGCAAGAATTCCAAAGGCCAAGAAGGAAGCTACAAGGCCTTCATGATCCAGCCTTGGAAGTCTATCAGTGTCACTTCCACAATATTTTATGGTTGAAGAGGACCAGCCGAGATTTAGTTGGAGGGGAACTTTATAAATCAGAGCATGAATATCTGGAGGCTGGAGTCACTGGAGAGAAATCTTGTAGACTAGCTATCACAGTAAGTCACTGTATCAAATTATTTTTATGTAGTAGTATCTGCTCCAATTATTTCAAACTGTGATTGGTAAATAGAAAACAGAAAAACACTTGATGACTCACTATATCAGAATTATTTATCTTTGTCTACTATGTTCCTAGGGCCTCTGACTATCTGACATGTTTATAGAAATCTAAATTATCTGTTTGCATGTCTATTTATCCCCTTATTGAAAATTCATATCTAAAATAGAGGGTAAGAACATAAGTTTCAATGTCAGTTTGACCTTTGTCAAATCCTGACTCCACCAATTACTAGCTGTATAACTTTGACATAGTAATGGATAATGATACAGAGATTCAATATGCTTGTAGTAAAATAGAGTAATAATAAGTGGTTATGAAGTAGCTACTTTTCTATTGGTTGAGAAGATTAAATAAGGCAGCATATTGAGACTGTGAAGAATGAGAGCTGAAAGGTAGTTAAGTTGTTAAATATATGGTAGCTACTTCTATTATACCTAGAGAACAATTAAATGGAGCAAATATACATTTTAGACTATAAACTTAGGGAGCAGTAACTGCAACTTCATTTTCTCTGTAATAGAATTTGATTTCTATGTCAAGGCTCCATTCTGCAAGGGGTGGCTTTATCTCAGGCAATGCAAGGAAATTTCAATAAATGTATGCTTTTCCCACTTGTCCTACGGAAAGTCTAAGATTATGGGGTGATCAAGGAAATTTCAGACAACTTTGGGGATATTAGAGAACAGAAAGATCTATGCTATTTTTCCCAGTTAGATCCTAAAAAGAAAAAGGAAGATGTCCAATTTTTCCATCCCCTAGCAATTTTTCCATCCACCAGGGCCAAAGATCCTTAAGTTTTACCAGTTATTCATGATCACAGATTGATCTAGAAATAGCAAATATTTCATATGTGCCAGAGAGGATTAAGGAAGGAGAGGCCTTTTGTTTAGAGGTAGGCATTACAACAATGCTCAGAACTGAAGGAGGGTATTTTAGTAGATGACAACATGGCTATGTGATTGAAGGCTGGAAGCCCTCCTCTATTCATCCTGTACCATTCTGTAAGCTTCCTGGAATCAAACATACGATCATGGAGTACTAAACTGATGGAGACGATAATTCTTCCCCTCACTGGAATAAGATTCCCAAAATAATTTTCATTTAATTATGAAGATAATGTAATATTTTTCCTACCTGAATTTCTTGCTTGGATTGGTATCAGGTGCATATGCTTTCAAAAGAAATGTAATTATAAATGTTTTCCCATATATATATATATATATATATATATATATATATATATATATATATATATATATATATATATATATATACTGAGCAATTCATAGTTTTTGTATCAGATATGTAAACCCTTGTCACAGCCTACCACAAAATCAGTTTAAAGAGTCATTCTCATTGTTAGATAAATCAGCTTGTTAATATAATTGGGAATGTACTAAACTGAACACTCTCAGTTACTTCATGTGTAAATTTATGAAAACCCATCTTAAGTTTCAATCACTGGCTTTTTTTTTAATGGATTGATTGAATTATCAGAAAATGGAATATAGCAATAGAGCATTAGTCAGCATATGCAGAGATAGTTGTGCGCCAGATATCAAAATATCTTAGAGTCTACAGAGATCACCCTGGCAGTTACTCAAAAGGCCATTTTCATGTTATGAAGGACAGCGATATTCAGTTCTAATGAGTTTTCATTTGTCCTGCTATGTCATGGGACTTAAGATCTCAAAACAATTGGGCCACTGCGACTTAATATATCATTTTCTCTTATTTTCCAAATAGCACAGTGTTGCATTTATAGAGTGCCATGTCAAACTTCATAAATCAACTTCTGAGACAAAGGATAAACAGTCCCATAACAAAAAACATGTGGACAAATGCTTGAGCTCACAAGTCACAGCTCACTGAGCAGCCTTTCCAAATGCCTCTCCCTTAACTCCTGTCAACAACTTGCCCAGAACATGCTGCATTTCACCTCTTCCCTTTCACCAAACTCACCCGGGGTGATGACATGTGATCAAAGCTTCAGAAACAAATCAATGAATGCCTTACTTCCCAACGTCTTTGTTCTTATTTGGTGATTGGTGACACTGGATCTAGCTTTGTCACATTTTCAGAATAGTGTGGCATGGCCAAACCACATGCATTTTTGTTGCAGAGTTTACTGAACTCCAGCATAAATTTCTGGAGTAAGTATGGAATGTCTTTTGTTCAGATATTGTAAATAACAATATCCTTTTCGGTCACCTTGTAAATCCTTAGGAAATGACAGAAAGAAATGTTGACCCGCTTATGCAGATCATAAAATCGCCATGTAAACGTGTTGATATGGAGACAATATTGCTAACACAGCTGGCTGGCAGTGGGAGAAAGGGATACTAATCAAAGTACGCTGCATCAGATGGATTCACATGGATCTTTGGCCACCAAAATAAAATAAAGTCTAGTTCAATAAAAATTTCAGGATTTTAAAAAAGGAAATAACCTGGAATCCCCTCTCTTATTTGCATCACCCTCTTTCGGTTCCTTAATTATCACTGGATTTTTTGTATCTTAGAACTAGTCTCTGGGTAGTCAGATGTAATTCTTATCTTTGTTCTGTAGTTGTACTGTTTTTATTTTCTCCCTCTGGCTGTTTTCAGGATCTTTTGTTTATTTTTTATTTTCTATCATTTCAAAATTAAATGCCAAGGTACGGTTTTTTTAAGGCATTTATCTTGCTGCTGTTCTCTGAGCTTCCTGGATCTGTGGTGTGGTGCCTGACATTAACACGTAGAAAGTCACAGTCATTATCATTTCAGATATTTCTTCTGGTCCTTTCTTTTTTCTCTTCCTTGTGCTATTACCATTACATGTGTGTTGCATCTTTTGTAGCTGTCCCACAGTCTCTGGAAAACCTGTCCTATTCTTTTCTTTCAGTCTTGGTTCTTTGCTTTTCATTTTGGAGGATTCTACTGACATATTCTCCACTCAGAGATTCTTTCCTCCACTGGGCCAAGGCCACTAGTAAACCCATCAGAGTCACTTTTAATTCTGTTACAGTGCTTTGATCTCTGTATAAAAGAAAATACAGATCTCTGTATAAATAAAAAATAGCATTTATTTTTGGTTCTCCATCTCTCTCTGCTTAAATTGCCCATCTGTTCATACTTGTATCTACCTTATCCATAAGGACCTTAGCATATTAATAATAGTTGTTTTAAATTCCTGGTGTGATAATTCCAATATCTTCACCATATCTAGCTCTGATGCTTCCCCTATCTCTTCAAGTGCTGTTTTTTTGTCTTTTGGTATTTTTTTCTTAATAGGCAAATGTGTACACCAGCTAAAAGGAATTGCTGTAAATAGGCTTTAAGGGTGGTATAGCTCTGGGCCAGTGAGGTTCCTAGCTTCGGGAAAATCCACTCTGGATTTACTGAGATTGAATAAGGATGATGGAATATTTGTGGGTGGGGGGGTAGTGTTTGTACCAAGCTTTATTCTCACAACAGCAGGTTGAGTGTTAGAATTGTGTCCACCTCTGGCAAGCTTGTAATTCCCCTCACCTCCATCTTCACTAGCCAGGAGGGATGCACTGGGCAGAGCTCTTTATATTGCAACACAGTTATGGCTCATTGCTAGCAGGTGTGCACACACGGGCCTACGAGCATCGCAGTGCACAATGGGCAAGCAGATTAGGGTCAAGTTAGGATCCTGGCCACGGTAACTTCCATTTTCCCTACAGGCAGTGATGAGGTTTTGGGTAGGGGAAGAGATCTCTAATCCTATGAGTAGGTCTCAGTTTTTTAGTGAGTTTACGCATCTGTACAGTGAACTTCACAAATGTTTTAATATTTTCCCCACCATTTATAAAAAAGAGAATGGCTAGAAGGGCTGGAATTGGATATTTCCCTTCCCCCAGGACAGATAAGACTTGATAATACCTAAACAAGTTAGGCTCTGGTTAACTAGTTTTCCCTAAAAGCAGGACTTATTAAGAACTATGCTGTGGTGTATTTCAAAATGGTTTCTGTACCCCTCTCCTGACCAAAATGGGAGGGGATTTTTCTCTAACATTTACTATGGGAACCTGGTTGAGCTCCTGAGATAAATCTCATGCAATTGCGGGACTCTCCTATGACTGAGTCTTCTTAGAATTTTTAACTCTCAGAGTTGTGGGTACTGAGCCTCCAATAACCTATCAACTGTGGTGCTGGGTTTCCTACTCCCTCTTCTGGTTCCTAAGGTGGTTTCTGCTGTTGAGTCTCTGCTCTGGTAAGTTGTTATTCTCTGTGTTCTCCCGTAGGTCTCTCCAATCTTAAGGGCAATGATTTTTGGATCTTTTCTTTTGGATCTTAGGTGAGTTGTCAATTTTTCAGTCTGTGCAGTTTTTTATTGCTAGGATGGAGTGGCAAATTCCAAACTCCTTATGAGGTGGAACCAGAAACTGAAAATCACACAAAGGATTTTTAAGGCAGTAAAAATACTTATGATACTATAATAATGGATACATGTCATTATGTATTTGCCCAAATCCATGGGATGTACACCAAAAATGAACCCCTAGGTAAACTACAGGCTTTGGTTCATTATAATGGGACAATGTAGGTTTATCAATGTACCAAATGCACCACTCAGATGACGGATGGTAGTAATAGGGGAAGTTATGCACATGTGGGGCTGGGGAGCTGTGCAGAGACATATGATAAATCTCTGGGCCATCCTCTCAATTTGCTGTAAACCTAAAACTCTAAAAAATGTGTCAAGAAAAAAAGATTGGAATCATAAAAAGTGTTAAGTATGTTCTTTCTTGACCAGAAAGGAATTTAATTAGAAATCAATAACAGGTGTAAATGTGGGAAAATCACAAATACACAAATTCACAATCATTTAGAGATTAATACACTATTAAGTGAACAGAGGGTCAAAAAGGAGATATCACAAAAGAAATTAGAAAATGCTTTAAGATAATGAAAGCAAAAATTTGGAAAATTTTAAGCTGAAGCTTAAAGAAAAATTTAGAATACATAATTTCCCAATTAAAAAGAAAGATGGCAGATCATGAAGTTAACAAAGAAAAGAAGAGCAAACCAATCAAAAAACAAGCAAAAGGAAGGAAATAATCAAGAACAGAGCATAGATATATAAAATAGAGAAGTTAAAAACAATAGGGAAAAATTAGTGCAACCAAAACCTGACATTTTAAAAGATCCACAATATTTAGAAACCTTTAGCTAGACTACCTCCTCCTCCCAAAATGTAGACTCATATTAGTAAAATTAGGAAAGATATAGAGGTATCACTTTTATTATTACAAAAATAAAAAGGATTAGAAAAGAATGCTATGGAAAACTTTATGCATAAGTTAGGTAAGTTAGATGAAACAGTTCCTAGAAAAATGCAAGTTTCTGAAACTAAGGACAAACAGTTAATCAAAGTAAGCATTGAATTACTAATTTTAAAACTTCCAACAAAGAAATTCTAATTCCAGATGGCTTCACTGGTGAAATATACCATACATTAAAAAAAAATTAATGTGAATCCTTCATAAAGTCTTCCAAAATATAGAAGTCTTTTCAACCTATTCTATGAGCCCAGTATCACCCCTGTTTAAAAACCAGAAACAAAAAACAAAAACATCACAAAAAAAGTACATACCAATATTTCTTATATTGGTATAAGAATATTTTTATAATATAAAAATCCTCAGTAGTATACCAGCAAACTGAATTCAGCAACATAAAAAAAGGATTATACAACATGACCAAGTGGTATTTACTGCAGAAATGCACAACTAGTTCAACATAAGAAATTCAGTCAATGAAAGAATAAAAGATAAAAATTACTTACCATTTCAACAGACTCAGGAAAAGCATTCAACCACAGAATGGCTAAAACCAGAAAAAGAGACAATAATGAGTGGTACCTAGATGTTGGAAGTTGAAACCCTCATACATTGTTGGTGAGAATGTAAAATGTAATCACTGTGTAAAAAATTTGCCGGTAACGTGCTAAACACAGAGTTAGCATATGACCCAGCAAATGTATTTCTTAGTATACAGCCATGTGAAATAAAGCATGTCCAAATAAAGAACTTGTACATGAATGTTCATAACAGCATTATTCATAATAGCCAAAAGTGGAAACAATCTATAAATATCTATCAGATGATGATGGATAAACAAAATGTAGAATATCCATGCAATGGAGTATTGTTTGGTAATGAAGAATCAAATTGCTGTTACATAGTACTATATGGAAGAACCTTGAAAATATCATGCTTATTGAAAGAAACCAGACAGGAAACACTACAATATTATCTGATTTCACTTACATGGTATGTCTAGAGTAGGCAAATCTATTGAGACAGTAGCATAGTAGTTGCCTTTTGCTGGTGGGATTAGAGAAATGGACAGTGACTGCCTGAGGGCCCAGGGTTAGTTTTTGGCTGTTGAAATGTTCTAAAATTAGGCTTTGATGGTAGTTCTCTGAATAATTTTAAAAAAATGAACTATACACTTTACATGGATGAATCTTATTTTAGGTAAAATATATGTCAGTAAAACTGTGAAAACAAACAAAAAAAGAGACAACAGAGTCATTGAACCACAGCAACGAGAAAGAGTACAGAAGGTGGTCTTTACTAGGTGGCTGGCAATGTGTTTGGAGGTTAACAACAACAAACATTGGCCAAGAGAAAACACTTAAAATTCTGGAATAGAGAAATATAAGCATTCCTAAATTTGTGGATTAGCTGGTAAAAACAAACAACCTGAAGTATTTCCATAGTTGATGATTCTATATTTTAAGTCTGGGTTTAACAATTGAAAGAGTCGAATCCTTTGAAATTAATCCACTAACACAATTACCATAAGGTTTTTTTTTTTTTCTAACTTTAGACCAACTATCATGTGCACAAAAGACAATTGTTAGCAACTCAGAAAAAACAAAAATTTAGACAGGACTACAGAATTATTTTCTCTGAGTCATAGTTTAATATGTTTTTCAAAGTGTTACAGTGAAGTTCAATGAAATATACTTTTAAAAGCTTACACATTTCCTAATACAGAGTCAAGTAATAAAATATGTGAACAAAGACATCTATTTATTGTTGCTATTGAACTAGGTAGCCTTTGTACCAGAACCAGTAGTGTGTGTTTCTATTGGTTTCTTTATAAATTTAATGTATGTGTAAACTGTTCAGTAATTGTGCACAGTTCATTCTAAATTACAGATTCAAACATTTTTTACAGATAAAAATCTCAAATAGGTGGCCCCCAGCTGCAAATTACAGTCAAAACACAAGGGCTTTTGTTGTTGAGGTTTTTGATGTTGTTTTTTTTTAATAGGAAGAACAGGTCAGCTATAACCGGAGCATAGTGGAGCCATTGCAAGGCTCCATATTTTCTGACTAAGGGTGTAATATTATAAAAGTGCACCATATATCACCCAGCACTTTCAAATAAAACCCACCTTAGCTACTAAGGATGTAATAAAGCTTTGATAGTTATAATGAATTCTTGAATCCTGAGTGAGTTACTGAATGGATACAGGCATTTCGATTACCTTCCTCTTGCAGGATGGTGCAGAGAGAGCATTCACTCACTAGGTATGACGTAAATTCTTAGCAACTGTAAATTATTTTTCTATTTTAGTGTCAGAAGGACATGTTTCAAGCTAATATTTTGTCAAAGCTTTTGTCTTTCTATTTGTTTCATTGCAATTTGAAATATGCCTTTCATAAAACATACCTAAAATAAATCCTTAATTAAAATGATAGAAAAGCAACTATACAAAAGAATATTATAATAAAAAGTGCTTGATTAGAAGAGGTATGAAAATAATAACTACAAAAAGCTTCTAGAAAGAACTGTTTTGTCATGTCCCTTACTGACCTTCTTGCCATTTCTAGGAATAATTTCCTAGTAACAACAGCTTTGAGGATAATTCTCTTTTCTCTGTCACCCATACTCTGAGTTATCAGCCTAAATATTTGGTTTCAATAATAATCCCTTATTTTAAGAAGTGAGGATTACACAGGTAAAACATTTGGCATGGACACATAGGCTACATTCAGGTACAGTTTTAGAAATCATTACTAAACTCAACTCTCATTGTAGGTTCTTTGCCATTTTTCATTCTGCTCTAGGAAAAATTCACAAATGTAATTCTTCATCTGTTCATCAGGTAATTTACTCAAGAAATATTTATTAAGTCCACAACATTTACCAAACCCTATAATGGCATAAACCAAACAGATATGGCCGTAGTCTTATGAAGTTCAAAATATACTGATACATTCAGATGCTTATGATGTAATTAAAATTTTAATGAGTAATATGAGGTATATCCACAGGATATCATGAGACAATATAATGAGGCATAGGGCTCAAGGAGACAAGAAATGGTATTTTTTTAGACTAACATAGTAGCAGTAGTGAGGTTAGAGAGAAGGGGACAGAAGAGGAATTCAACATATAATTAGGAAATAGAACTGGCAAAACCTGAACGGACATTTTTAGAACGGACATGGAGAAGGAGGGAGAAAATCTGGACCAAGGTTTCTGTCACTAGGAGAACATAGAACGAGGAGCGAATGTGTTAGCTAATTTTGTAAATCCACATTTGTTCCTGCTGTGTCTGCAGTAATCCTGTGGTAGGTATTCAAAATGGAGAGAACTGGAAGATATTAGTATATTCAGACCTAAAGCATAGGAAAGATTCTGAGCCATAGAAAGAATTTTGGAGTCACATTTATGGAAACTCAAACCATGTTTGTGGATGACTTCTCTCAAGGAGAGAATACAGGCTGAGACAGAAAAGAAGCAAAACTCCTGAGTGTACAAATTTAAGACAGAGGAAGAGGAGGCTTCACAGAGATATGAAGACACCCTAAGAGGAACTGGAGTCCTGGAAGTCCAGCAAATAGCGTGTTCCAGGAAGAGGACATTGGCCACTCTCATCAAATGTCAACAATAGGAAAATGACATAGGGAGGTAGTGGTGTCCATTAGAAGCGGTGATATTGCTGACATGGTGGGAGATGGTTTCAGTAAAGTGAAGAAGGATCGCTCTATATTGCAGAACAGGTTCTAGAAACCAGGTTGATCTTTTAAAGACACACAACATACTAATAATTCTCTTGCTTGAAGAAAATATAATAGCTTTCCATTACCAAGAGATGAAATAAATCCCATCTCTTTATCATGGCCTCTTCAAACCCACCCTAAAGCACTGCCACATACTTAAAATGCTTCTCACTGATCTTTTTACATACCCATAAAACAAGAAACTCTTTTCTGTGTTAAGGTCTTTGAAATTGCTATTTCCTCTCTTTGAAAGAAAAGGTTTTCACACTTTTATTTTAAAAAGTTTATTTCCCTGTTGATTTTAAGCATTCTTTTTTTCTATCTTAATGTCTGTGATAGACATTCCAAATATTTTTGAAGTATCTACAATATATTTCCAAAAAGTATATTCTAAAACCTTTCAGCATCCAATAGACAAATGAGAAAAAATGTAACCTGCTAGTCTGCAGAAATTAATTTGCCAAGAGCAAAGTATTGCCTTTTAAGTATATAAATGAGGCCATGAAAAAAGGAAAACCTGACCTTACAACTGCTCAATGGGCTTCCATCATAGTTGGAAGAAAATTTCCTGCAGGTCCTGATAATCTAGCCCCTTCCTTGTCTTCCTTATCTTTCTTAACTTTGTACCATGCTTCCTCTTGCTTGCTCCTTTCCAGCCACGATGACCTTCTCTTGGTCCCTAAAACACCCCAAGCTTGTTTCTGTTTTTATCCTTAAATTCAATGTTATTTACTACCTTATTTGGTTACTCAGGTCTAAGCTCAAAGGCCACCCTGCTTATTTTTCGTAGAGCTTTTATTCCCTGTTAAAATTATCTTCTTGATTGTTGATCTCCTCACCAGAGTGAAGTCCTTGAGGACAGGGATTGCTGTGGTCCAAGCCTATTGCACAGTGCTGAGGTTAATCATTTTCTTTTCTTGAAGGAATGAATTAATGGATAGACGAGGGCAGTGCCTGAGGGGTTGTGGATCAAATGGAAGGACTTTGTTGGTTTGTTTTTTTGTAAGATAAGAGAGATTTGAGCATTTCCAGTGCTGTTGGGAATGTTCAGTATACACACACACACACACACACACACACACACACACACACAGGTTGAATATATAGAAGACACAAAGGAAAATAGACAGAATAAAATCCTTGTAAGATTTAAAACACAATACTATTCTCTACAGTAAGCTATACTTTCAATTTCATATAAGCTACTCATACTTGCTTTAAGATGATAATTTGTCAAGCCCTGTGGTAACAATTTCAAGACAACAATTGCATTTTGAAATATACTATTTTGGGGAGGAAAAGAGCGCAAGAAAAACCAGTGCTTGAAAATGAGGTCAATAAGGAAGACCATTTCAGAATCCCTCACTCGCACTAATACACGTTATTCAGCATGAGGCAAATGGGACCAAGGCAACACTACAGCAAGTCCAAAGAAAGGTACTTTCCAATTTACAAGAGCTGAAAGATGGAGGTATATTTCTTTTCTTGACTTCCTGAACCTCTCATATCAGAACATTTTCAACAGCCTCTTGACTATGTTACAGCTAAACTGTATTTCTCACAAAATGAACCCAGGATTTCTTAAAGAAAACACTTATCAGTCTCAGTCTATTTTATTAACTATGCAAAGCATTGAATAGGGTTAGTTAAAAAGCTGAATTATATATATTACCTAAAGCAGGATTGTTGTATCAAAAGTAAGATGCAAAGGAATGAAGGGACATAAAGGAGAGCTGATATTTTAGAAGTTAAAACAAAGGAACGTTGATTTCAATACCTAGACTATTACAGTAACTTCTCAGTTGCCAACCTTCAGTCTTACTTTTCACTCCATAAACCCAGAATTACTATTCTAAAATATAAATTGAATGAAAAAACACATTTATCTCCACCTTGCCTTGCCTAAAACTCTTCATTGATTCACCAGGACTGATTTTGTTGTGCCCCCAAGAGTCTTCTTGGGCTGACTGTATCTTCTTTCTCAACCTAATCCTCTCCTCTTCCCAACATGCATCTTGTGGTCTAGGCATGGTAAACTGCTTATGTGATTTGAAATAAACCATGCCTTCATGCATCTGAGACTTTTCACATACGTCCTCAGCTCCTGAAATCCTAGAAGGTCTCTTTTTATTTTTCTTGTAATGTGGGACTACTGCCTATCTATTCCCAGACCAATATCCCTACTGTCACCCTCACTCAACATTGTAACAGGTCTTCTCTCCTATAGAACATTGAAACTATCACAATGAAAGGATAACATTTTACCTTAACTGTTGGTAGACTTTTCCGAAAAGGTGGTGTGTTAGGATGGATCTGGGGAAAAAAACAAACTTACAAAGTGTAGCTCTACTAAATATTAGGTGCAAATTTCTGAACAAATAATATAGACTTTCACAGCCTGCATTTCTTCATCTGAAGTGGGATTAATAATCATAAATTAATTTGATGCGTTAATTTGTCACAGAGCATGGCATATAAGGCACTGAATAAGAATTCAAACTGTATTAGTCCCTGTCCTTTTTTTCCCAATGATATGCAGTCTCCTGGAGAACTGTGACTGCCATCAGTGTCTTTGTATTCCAACAGTTGACATAGCACTGGAACATCACAATTCTTCATAAATGTTATTGGATAGTAAATTAACTGTGATCGCTAAAACCATGAGGTGAGATACGGGAATTTTTTAGGATGTGGCCTTAAGAGGATGAGGCCTTTTAGGATGAGGCCACAAATAAATGTATTTGTTTCATTGTACAAAGATGCGTTTAGCATCTCAAAGCAGAGATTTCATATTTATTTTCACCACTACTTGCAAATAACTTTTCTTACAACTTATTCTAAAGACTAAGATATATATATAAATACATATTTTCATTCTAAAGGACTCTCAAACAAGATTAAACAGCATATTATCAGAAAAGAGAAATATAGAAAGTTAATGAAAAAAACTATACATGTAATCTTAGAATTAAGTGGCTTTTTGTAGTGTCTCTGGAAGTATGTCATTATGTGCATTTTACAGATTACTTGCAGCTGTATTGTCAAAGCAGCAGTGTGTAAAAGAAAGCACGCTAATGTAAAGGAATAAAACATAGTGCAGTTTATTTCTTAGCCAAGACTGAGACAGTCTGGGTTCTAGTTGCAGACTGGCTGCATTCTTGTTCTGTGCATTTAGGCACTTCTAAAACTCTTAATTCAGTACACTCAACAACATAATGTGGCTAACACCTCTTCTTTCAGCTAGATCATGTCTTACTATTAGGCTCAAATGTGATAATGAAAGCAAATGCAGTTTGAATCTTTAAAAAAGTCTACAGATTTAAAGGACTCTAGATGCTATTAATGTGTAGCAATTGAGAAGTACCAATGAGTTTGTTTACAGAACTGTTCTTACTAACAATGAAAGCAAGTTAGAAAAAAAAAGAGTCGTTAAAGGCTAGTTTGGCAACACTTGATTTCTTGTGGTATTATTTTTGGACAGGCTTGAGAATACTGTTATTTTTTTAAAAATAATGTGTGTCCATCCATAATAAGTGGCTCTCTATGTTAGATGTGAGATGAATAAGAAAGAAATGTACTCAGAAAGAGATTGGCATTCAGCAGAAAAGGAGTTGGTGTGAAATGGTGGAACAGTTTTTGCTCAGTTATTTATATTTGTTTTGGGTGTGTGTGTGAATGCATTGATTCATTCTAATAAATAAACAGGCAAATCTAATGGAAGTGTACTGGGTAACATATTAAGAGGTCCATTCATATTTTGTAGGCAGCAGTGGAACAAAGCTATCTGTAAGAAACAAAATAGAAAACATTTCTCCTTTTACTCACGTTGGTATCTATACTCACATGAAACAATAATCAGACCAATAGAGAGCCACCTTGTGGCTGTAAAATTACTGCACTCTTACATACTATTAAGTACTAAGCATGTAGTATTACAGTACTACAGTACTATAGTGTTGCAGTACTATTAAGTACTATAAAATTACACACTATCTTACAGTAGAGTTCTACACATTTTAAATCCGTATTATAAAATATTATTACTATTATTTATACAGCCCATCTTTGCTTCTTTTTACCAATATTTTTTGTCAACTTTGGCTTACTATTTTTCCATTAAGTTTTTCTCCCATTTTGACTCACTGTCTTATTTTCTATTTGAAATATATTCCTTGGAATTTTTTAAAGAGAAAATCTGTTGTTGGTAAACTTTCAGCTTTATTTATATGTAACAGTCTTTCTTCCTCCTTTCCTCTTAAAAGATAATTTTACTGGTACAGCATTCTTCATTTACAGGTATT
Source organism: Manis javanica (assembly GCF_040802235.1). Taxonomy (NCBI): domain Eukaryota; kingdom Metazoa; phylum Chordata; class Mammalia; order Pholidota; family Manidae; genus Manis; species Manis javanica. Next base: position 60,832,025 of record NC_133159.1, read on the forward strand.
TTCTTTCATCATAGTAAAGAGATTATCTCATTCTCTTCTGGTTTCCACTGTGGCTATTAAAGCCAGCTTTCAGTCTAATTGTCATTCCTATGCAAGCAATCAAATTATTCCCCATATACAAGTAATTTGTCTGTTGTTTGTGGTATTTATACCCTTTCCTTATTTTTATTACTCAGTGGTTTCAATACAGTATTTCCAGTGACTGACATAGCAGAAATTCCCATGCTGTGAATAACATAATTTCATTTCTTCCTTTCCATATTAGCCTTCTGTTTTTCTTTTTTGTTCTCATTATATTTGACAAGAACATTAGGTATGTGGTTACTCACTTACAAATAATATTAACTTTTTTGACATAATTCTAAATTCATGAGAAATTGCAAACTGTGTGTGTGTGTGTGTGTGTGTGTGTGTGTGTGTGTGTGTGTGTGTGTGTGTGTGTGTTCAGGTAGATTCCACGTATCCCTCACACAGTTTCACTGAAAAAGTTTCTTGCTGATTTAAAGCTTTATATTTTAGTTTTATGTTTTTAGTTGTCAGACTTAAAATTAGTTTGCATACTTTCTTCATATTTTTCTAACACATTATAAAGTTATTCACCATCCCTTCATCTCTTGTTCTTTACGAACAAAATAACCTTTGAATACGTTACCATCTCCAAAATCTCTCCCGTTTCCAATACTGCATTCTAAACTTTTAGTTCCAATTTTTAAAACATATAAACAATTGTGTTTATTATTTTATAGTCATGTTATTAGTTTTGCTAACTCACTTGAATAATTTTCCTATGTGCCCTATTCATTGCTTCTTGTTTCTTTCTCTTTACTTGAGAGTTTATTTTCCCTCTATGTGAAGTTCATGCTTTTTAAATTATTTCATTCAGAATGTGTAAGTAGTAATTTTCTTGGTCTTTATATGCTTGAAAATATATTAATTTATGCTCACTCTTAAATAATATTCATCTATATGGAAAATTCTGTTTTGACAGTTATTTCCCCTTAGCACTTTCAAGATATGATTTCATTATCTTTTGGCATCTACGACTGCTGAGTAGAGAACTCTTCTATGACTAATATTATTCATTTTAAGTGAAATTTAAAGATTTCCTTTTGCAAACTCATTGTTCTGGAGTTGTATTTCAATTTACAAAAGTATATGTCCTTTTCCTTCCTCCTTTCTTCCTTCATTCCTTTCATAAATTCCATCTATTGTTTACTATTTCCATTTAAGTACAATCTTTCTTCAATTACGGGAAATTCTCAATCATTATTTTATGGTAAATAAATATTTATTCTGTGCTTTTATTTAAATGTTCTAATTTGGAAACATCTGAGATTAAGATAGGGATTTTCAATCAATTCTTTATGTTGCATGAGTTATCTTTAAATGTTGTGTGATCTCCCTATGGTTCATTCAAGATTTATATAGTAACATTCTTCCAGTTCACTAATTCTCTCCTTTACTGTGTTCACTTCAGTATATATTCCAGCTTTGCATGTATTAATTTGTGGCCATAATATATAATTATTTTTGTTTCACGTATGCCTATTTATATGAATGCTATAATTAACTAATTGAATAAACCACTCTTATTCTTGTTGACCTAATATTCACAGGATAAAATGCACAGATCTTGAACCCTCCATTTAGGGTATTTTGAAATACACATACACTAAAATTCATACGTACTCCTACCATGATACAGAATATTTCCATCATTCCAGAAAGTTCTGTCATAACTGATCCCACAGAGTTAACTTGTGTTCTGATTTTTGTCACCAAATTTGGCCTGTTCTGAATTTAATTTAAATGGAGCCATTTATGTCCATCATCTTTCACTTAGGATAATGTGTTCAAGATTCCTTTATTCATTTTCAAATGTGTCATAAATTTGTTCCTTTTTATTGCTGAGTAGTGGTCTAATATATTAATATACACATAGTGTCAATATGTATTTAATCCATATTCTTGATGAACATTTGGGTTATTTCAAGATTTGAGATACTGGGATGCAACTATCCATTAATCATTCCCCTTTTCATATCTAGACACTCATGGTTGATTTAATTTGAACTGTCTTTGTAAAATGTTTGTAAAAAAATTGGGATAGAAAAAAAAAAAAACATTGGCCCTCTCTAGGATAGCTTCATTTACTTTCCATAGTAACAAATATAGAAATGTATCTCTGACATGGTTCAGATTTGCTTACACTTCAGGATAATAAAGATAATGTCTCTCTCCAAAGGGGAAGATGAAAAAGTTTGCTATCAGCTTCTACATAAGATCTGGGACTCCTAATCTCAAGGGTTTTCTTCTGTAATAAACTCCACTGCAAATAAAGCCAATATCTGGCCCCATCATGTCACCCTGTGGGAACTGGCACTCAACATGTGCGAAGATGTTACTCTGTCTACTTTATTACTGTAAGTAGCAAACCATCTTTTGTCTCTTACCAAGGTACCTCATGTCTGTCTCCTTTCTGGTATCCACAAAACTCTAGAAGACTTTTTAGCTTATGGAAAGAATAAAATGTAAAACACTTCAGTTCTTGACAATTCAGCATTGACTTTTATGAATAAAACTGATACAAATATTCTTGTATATTTGTTTTTGTGAATATGTTTTCATTTCTCTTAGATAAATATCGATGTTTAACATTATTTTAAAAATATCAAACAATTCCTAAGGTAGTTACAAAATTTTATATTTCCAGGAACAAACTAAAGACTTCTTTTATTCATCATTTTCAATATTTTTAATTTTAGCAACTCAAGTAGATGTGTAATTACACTAAACTGTAGTTTTTAAAACATTTTCCTTAGAAGTACAAATTTAAAGAAAATTTTCACTAAAAACTCAAAGAGCTATTAGATATCATTGAACTTAGATATTATATATCATGGAAATATTTTCCATTTACAACATTTTAGGACATGTTCCCTGGCTTTCCGCCTCTCTTTTTCTTTTTCTTTTAGTATCACTAATATACAATTACATGAACATTGTGGTTACTAGATTCACCCCATTATCAAGTCCCCACCACATACCCCATTACAGTCACTGTCCATAAGCATAGTAAGATGCTACAGAGTCACTACTTGTCTTCTCTGTGCTATACTACCTTCCCCCTGTGTCCCCTCTATATTATGTGTGCTAATCATAATGCCCACTACTCCCCTTATTCCTCCCTTCCCACCCATCCTCCCCAGTCCCTTTCCCTTTAGTAACTGCTAGTCTATTCTTGGGTTCTGTCAGTCTGCTACTGTTTTGTTCCTTCAGTTTTTCTTTGTTCTTATACTCCACACATGAGTGAAATTATTTGGTATTTGTCTTTCTCCACCTGGCTTATTTCACTGAGCATAATTCCTTTTAACTCCATTCATATTGTTGCAAATGGTAGGATTTTTTTCCTTCCTATGGCTGAATAATATTTCATTGTGTATATGTACCACCTCTTCCTTATCCATTCATCTACTGATGGACACTTAGGTTGCTTCCATGTCTTGGCTACTGTAAATAGTGCTGTGATAGACATAGGGGGGCATATGTCTTTTTGAAACTAGTACCCTGCATTCTTAGGGTAAATTCCTAGGAGTGGAATTCCTGGGTCAAATGGTATTTCTATTTTGAGTTTTTTGAGGAACCTCCATATTGCTTTCCACAATAGTTGAACTAATTTACATTCCCATCAGCAGTGTAGGAGGGTTCCCCTTTCTCCACAACCTCGCCAACATTTGTTGTTGTTTGTCTTTTGGATGTTGGCCATCCTAACTGGTGTGAGGTGATATCTCATTGTGCTTTCAATTTACATTTCTCGGATGATTAGTGATGTCGAGCATTTTTTCTGTGCCTGTTGGCCATCTGAATTTCTTCTTTGGAGAAGTCTGTTCAGATACTCTGCCCATTTTTTAATTGGATTATTTGCTCTTTATTTGTTGAGGTACATGAGCTCTTTATGTTTTGGATGTCAACCCCTTATCAGATATGTCAGTTAAGAATATATTCTCCCATAATGTAGGATGCTTTTTGTTCTACTGATGGTGTCCTTTGCTGTACAGAAGCTTTTCAGTTTGATATAGTGCCATTTGTTCATTTTTGCTTTTGTTTCCCTTGCCTGAGGAGATATGTTCATGAAGAAGTTGCTCATGTTTGTGTCCAAAAGATTATTGCCTATGTTTTCTTCTAAGAGTTTTATGGTTTCAAGACTTACATTCAAGTCTTTGATCCATTTTGAGTTTACTTTTGTGTATGGGGTTAGACAATGATCCAGTTTCATTTTCTTATATGTAGCTATCCAGTTTTGCTAACACCAGCTGTTGAAGAGGCTGTCATTTCCCCATTGTATATCCATGGCTCCTTTATCATATATTAATTGACCATATATGCTTGGGTTTATATCAGGGCTATGTATTCTGTTCCACTGGTCTATGGGTCTGTTCTTGTGCCAGTACCAAATTTTCTTGATTACTGTGGCTTTATACTAGAGCTTGAAGTTGGGAAGCAAGATCCCCCCCACTTTACTTTTCCTTCTCAGGATTGCTTTGGCTATTCAGGGTCTTTTGTGTTTCCATATGAATTTTAGAATTATTTGTTCCAGTTCATTGAAGAATACTGTTAGTATTTTGATAGGGATTGCATTGAATATGTAGATTGCTTTAGGCAGGATGGACATTTTGACAATATTAATTCTTCCTATGCAAGACCAAGGGATGTGTTTCCATTTATTACTGTCCTCTTTAATTTCTCTCGAGTGTCTTGTAGTTTTCAGGGTATATGTCTTTCACTTCCTTGGTTAGGTTTATTCCTAGGTATTTTATTCTTTTTGATGCAATTGTGAATGGAATTGTTTTCCTAATTGCTCTTTCTCCTAGTTCATCGTTAGTGTATAGGACTGCAACAGATTTCTGTGTATTTTGTATCCTGCAACTTTGCTGAATTCAGACATTAGTTCTAGTAGTTTCGGAGTGGAGTCTTTAGGGTTTTTTATGTACAACATCATGTCATCAGCCAAGAGTGACAGTTTGACTTCTTTCTTTTTTTATCATGAATGGATGTTGAATTTTGTCAAACACTTTTTCAGCATCTATGGTGATGATCATGTGGTTTTTGTCCTTCTTTTTGTTTATGTGGTGGATGATGTTGATGCATTTTCAAATATTGTACCATCCTTGCATCTCTGGGATGAATCCCAGTTGATCATGGTATATGATCCTCTTGATGTATTTTTGTATTCAGTTTGTTAATATTTTGTTGAGTATTTTTTCATCTGTGTTCATTAGGGAGATTGGTCTGTAGTTTATGCTTTCTGTGGTGCTTTTGCCTGGTTTTAGTATTAGTGTGATGCTGGCTTCATAGAATGAGTTTGGCAGTATTCCCTCCTCTACTACTTTTGGAAAACTTTAAGGAGAATGGGTATTATGTCTTCTCTAAATGTCTGATAAAATTCAGCAGTGAATCCATTTGGTCTGGGAGTTTTGTCCTTGGGTAGATTTTGGATTACCAATTCAATATCATTGCTGGTAATTGGTCTGTTTAGATTTTCTGTTTTTTCCTGGTTCAGTCTTGGAAGGTTTTATTTTTCTAGAAAGTTGTCCATTTCTCTAGATTATCCAGTTTGTGAGCATATAGTTTTTCATAGTATTCTCTAATAATTCTCTGTATTTCTGTGGTGTCCATTGTGATTTTTCCTTTCTCATTTCTGATCCTGTAGATGTGTATAGATTCTCTTTTTCTTAATAAATCTGGCTATGGGTTTATCTATTTTGTTTATTTTCTTATAGAACCAGCTCTTGGTTTCATTGATTTTTTTCTATTGTTTTATTCTTCTTATCAATTTTATTTATTTCTTTCTGATCTTTAATATGTCTCTCCTGCTATTGAATTTTGGCCTTATTTGTTCTTTCCCCAATTTCAATAACTGTGAATTTAGACTATTCATTTGGGACTGTTCCTTCTTTACATAACCCTGGGTTGCTCTATACTTTCCTCTTTGAACTACCTTCGCTGTGTCCCTCATAAGTTGGGGTGTTGTGCTGTTGTTTTCATCTGTCTCCATATAGAGCTTGATCTCTGTTTTAATTTTGTCATTGACTTTTTAGGAATATGTTTGAAGCCTTCATTTGTTCATGGGTCTTTTTGTTTTCTTTGTATAATTCAGATAACCTTGGTTATCTGAAATGTTGGTTGGTAGAATTTCAATCTTTTTGAATTTACTGAGGCTCTTATTGTGGCCTAGTATATGGTCTATTCTGGAAAATGTTCCATGTGCACTTGAGAAGAATGTGTATCTTGCTCCTTTGGGGTGCAATGTTCTATAGATGTCTGTTAGGTCCATCTTTTCTAATGTGTTGTTCATGCCTCTGTGCCCTTATTTATTTTCTATCCAGTTGATCTGCCCTTTGGTGTGAGTGGTATGTTGAACTCTCCTAAAATAAATGCATCAAATTTTATTTCATCCTTTAATTCTGTTAACATTTGTTTCACATATGTAGGTGCTCCTGTGTTGGGTGCACAGACATTTATAATAATTATATCCTCTTGTTGGACAGACCCCTTTATCATTATGTAACATCCTTCTTTGTCTCTTTTTACATTTTTTGTTTTGAAGTCAATTTTGTCTGATGCAAGCACTGCAACACCTGCTTTTTTCTCCCTATTGTTTGCATGAAATATCTTTTTCCATCCTTAACTTTTAGTCAGTGTGTGTCTTTGGGTTTGAAATGAATCTCTTGTAGGCAGCATATAGATGTGTCTTGCTTTTTCATCCATTCTATAACACTGTGTCTTTTGATTGGTGCATTCAGTCCATTTACATTTAAGGTGATTATCGATAGATATGTACTTATTGCCATTGCAGGCTTTGAATTCATGGTTCCCAAAGATTCAAGGGTAACTTCTTTACTATCCAACCATCTAACTTTAACTCACTTTTTATGCTATTATAAACACAGTTTAATGATTCTCTATTTCTCTCCCTTCTTTTTCTTCCTCCTCCACTCTTTATATATTAGGTGTTTTATTCTGTACTCTTTGTGTTTCTCTTGACTGACTTTGTGGATAGCTGATTTTATTTTGCAATTGGTTAGTATTTAGTTGGCCTTCTTTATTTACTGTGGTTTTATTTTCTCTGGTGACAGCTATTTAGCCTTAGGAGTGCTTCCATCTAGAGAAGTCCCTTTAAAATACACTGTAGAGATGTTTGTGGGAGGTAAATTCCCTCAATTTTTGCTTATCTGGGAATTTTTTAATCCTTCATTCAAATGTAAATGATATTCTTACTGGATAGAGTATTCTTGACTCGAGGCCCTTCTGTTTCATTGCATTGAGTATATCATTCCATTCTCTTCTGAACTGTAAAGTATCTGCTTAGAAATCTGATGATAGCCTGATGAGTTTTCCTTTGTAGGTGATCTTTTTTCTCTCTCTGGCTGCTTTGAATACTATGTCCTTGTCTTTGATATTTGCCATTTTAATTATTATATATCTTGGTGGTATTCTCCTTGGGTCCCTTCTGTTGGGAGATATGTGGACTTCCATGACCTGAGAGACTATTTCCTTCCCCAGATTTGGGAAGTTTTCAGCAATTATTTCTTCAAAGACACTTTCTATACTTTTTTCTCTCTTCTTCTTCTCATACCTCTATAATGAGAAAATGTTTCTGTTTGGATTGGTCATAAGTTCTCTTAATGTTTTTTCATTCCTAGAGATCCTTGTTCCTCTCTCTGCTTAAGCTTCTCTGTATTCCTGTTCTCTGATTTCTATTCCATTAACAGTCTCTTCCTCCTAATCCAGTCTGCTCTTAAATCCTTCCAATGTTTGTTTCATTTCTGTTATCTCCCTCCTAAATTCACCCCTTAGCCCTTGAATATTCTCTGTAGCTCCATCAGCATGCTTATGACTTTCATTTTGAACTCTTTTTCAGGAAAATTGGTGATTTCATTCTCATTGAGCCCTCTTTCTGTTGTTTGAAGAATTTTAGATTGAACAAGGTTCTTCTACCGCTTCATGGTGATGGGAGTAGTCACCAACAAGTGGTGCATGTGTGAGCTGGGAGAACGAAGTCCTTTCCTGCTTGCTGGTCACTGTGCCTGTCTCTGCTCTTTGTGCCAGTTAGCCACACACAGGGAGCAGCCTCTGGGTTAATCCCGTATGCTGCCATGGGCAGGGAGGCCCTTGTATGGCCTAAGGCACTGGCAGGGGTCACAGGCCTGCAGTGTGTGTGTCTGCCACAGGTCAAGGTGCCTTCATGCCTTCTAGTCTCCATGCTCTCTCTTCTGTCTGTGCCGGTCAACTGTACACAGGGATCAGCCTCTGGGTTAATCCCCTAGGCTACCACGGGTGGGGCAGCCCTTGGGATGGCCTAGGGCACTGGCAGGGGTTGCAGGCAAGCGGCGTGTGTTCTGCCATGAGAACAAAGCCTTTTCATGCCTCCCTGAGTCTGCACCCGTCTCCTCTGTCTGTGCCAGTTAGCTGCGCAAGGTGCAGCCTCTGCATTTGGGCTGGTTAGTCACGCACAGAGAGAAGCCTGTGTGTTAATCTGTGTGGTTGTTGTAAGTGGGGCTGCTCTTCAGCTGGTCTGCAGCAATGGCAGAGACAGCTGGCTTGTTGGCAGGTGCTGGCAGGGAAGAAGGAACTGCAGGTCGCTTATCGCCATGAGAGGCCTTGGAGCTACATTACCACCCAGGGGGATAGGGTGCCAGAAGTTCCTCAAAGTTCCCAGCCTGCTGGGCTGAGTGTGCCAGGATGGTTTTTTCCACATGTTAAACCCATGTCCCTTTAAGACTTTTAAAGCTCCTACTTTTCTTTTGTCCCTGGGCATCCGGCTGTGGGAACCTGTTTGCAGTCTTAGTCTCAGATTTTGCTTTTCCACTCCTCTAATATCCAGAGCACCATGCAATGTGTGTTTGTGTTCCTGGGGCAGATTACTAGGGCTGGTTATTTAGCAGTCCTGTGCTCCCACTCCCTCCCCACTCTGATTGTTTTCCTTCTGCCAGTGAGTTGGGGTATGGGGAGTGCTCAGGTCCTACTGGTTCATGGCTCTGCACCTTACCCTTTTCCATGAGATTTTGGGTTCTTGCAGATGTAGCCTGCCTGGTGCACTGTATCTTCTGCTCGCTTTTTTAGGAATAGTTGTATTTGCTGTATTTTCAAACTATATATCATTTTGGGAGATTTCTGCTACCCTACTCACTGAGTGGAATTGGGTGGAATTGCTTTCTGCCTCTCTTAAAGATCTGAATGGTTTGAGAACAAATTGCAGATAGGATGTCCCAACTGTCATTAGCATTTATCTTTTTAAAACAATAATTCCCAATATTCCCAGAATAAAACACATACACACACACACAAAAAAAATGAGAAAGTTAATGGTGATACATATTACTCCCAATCTAAACACTTATTCAGATTTTGCTCTATCACAGTAATTTCTTTTATGGGTCCAAGATCTAGTCCAAGATACACACATCTATTGTTATGTATCTTTACCCCTTTTACTTCTGAAATTTTTCTCACCTTTCAACATCTTAATATTTGGGGGGAAATAAATAATTTTGTAGATTGTATATCAGTTTTAGTTTGTCTAATGTTTCCTCATAACTTTTATATTTTTTTCAGGAAAAGCAAAAAGTTATGTTGTTATTCTCAGTGAATCCCATCAGTAAATAATTTAATAATGTTAATTTATCTCACCATTAGTGATTTTAACTTTCAGCAGCTACTTAAAATGGTGTCTGTCAGGTTTGTTTACTGAAATTTTTTAATATTTTCATTTATTAATTAATGAGTACCAATAACTAATTATTAATACAGATTATTAGCTTATTAATTAACAAGTATAATTTTACTTATACAGCTAATATGCATTTTATATGGCAATACTTTGCAACTTTAAAATATTATTTCCCCCATCAAGCTTTTAGTCATCAGGTTGGGGCATACATTAAAGATTGTTGCTTGGATCAATTGCTAAGTAGTACTTAACTTAATCCATCATTCCTTTTCAATTTATGAGATGGTAGTCTTGTATAACACAAACTTTCCCTTCTCCTGGATTGATTCATTTGTATAAGTAGGGATTGATGGACTTTTATTTTGTTCAGAGTTATAAGCTCTTATTAATATTATTTATTTGGATATTCAAATTTTTCCAGATTTAGCTAGTGGAAAGTCATTCAAACTAGACAGATATCCTATTAAGTGCCCTCCATTATGTTCACACTTCCTTACTTCGGTAACAAGATGTTCTATGCTTGTCCTCTCATCTCATCTTCTCATCACCTGTTTCAGCCCTGGACTAATCTATTTCTCCAAGAGGCCCTGGTTCATTTTAGAGGAAATAGTATTTCAAAACCAAAATATGGTGCTAAGTATACTTACTGATAGCAAGATGACTGTTTCTGAAACATCTCAGCAGAGGGAGCTAGGAAATATATGTGTGTGCCTCCCTCCCTACTCTCTTCCCTTCTCTCCCTTCTCTCCCTTCTCTCAAATACACCCACCCACCCACACACACACACACACACACATATCTATTTCTATAAACATCTATCCAACTATTAAAAATTTTGCATTCACACCAATATTTCCAATTCTATTTCAACACCATAAGTTTTATTCTAGCATTCTTTGTTTTATTACTCATAATTTCCAAAATTAAGAAACCTGGCCCTTTTGTCTTCCATATATTTATTTATTTGCTTACTCCTCCTATATTTAGTCAATATTCTGCCCCTGTAAGCTCTGGACTATCCAGCATATTATCCAGCTCTGGACTATCCAGCATATTATCTGGCTCTAAACAAAATTATTTTGAAATAAAAGGAAAAAAAGAGGAAGAATTATAATTTGTTTTATCTTTGGAAGATATATATTACATCCATTTTTATTTTAAGGAAATTCTCTGAAGAATGTACATATACATGCACAGTTGTGTGATGGCTAGAATTCCCTAAGGTAGCTTTCTTTATGTGCTTTGAAATTTTAATTCCATATTCATCAAGCAATAGGAATTTTATTTTTAGTTTTTATTTTTGTTACTTTGATAGTTTTTCTTCTGCTCATACTTCTATATCTGATGGTTATATGTTTGATTGGTCAATTTTTTTAAGAATAAAAACCTTTTTTTTCAAGAAAAGTAAAACCTTTAAGCATAGCCACTCTAAAAATAAAAAGAAGAGGATTTGTAAAATAAAATTTACTTCATAAGATGATAAAAATATTTTAAAAGCAATAGTAATTAAAGTGTCGAATTTCTGTAAGTACTGCCTACACTGTAATCCAAATGTTTTGCCATGAAATATTTTAATATTATTGCTACAGGCATTAATTTCTATAATTATTGTTCTGTAAGTAATTTTTTATATGTTTATATAACTACTATATAACTATTCATAATTTGTAGACCCTATTTAATTTCTTTAAACAAATAAAACATACTGAGTATGGTAATTCCAACATCTGAAACTTTGTGTGTTCTTGGGTTTATACAAACTATAGCTCTTCTGTTAATTCTGTTTCTCAAGTGTTTCAGTATTTTCTTTCTTTTGTTCTAACTCATGTACACAGTTACTATTCCCAACTTGTACTAATGCTAAGGCAGCTTGCTTTACAACATATTTAGGCCTCAGCACATTCTGAACTTGAAATAACCAACCTCTCCCTCCTAGGTTCTAGGTTCTGGCACTGAGCCCTGATCACCTTTAGAGACCTCTCTTCCTCAATTAAGAGTTTCCTCATGGGGAATCTTGGTGTCCTTTCTGTTGGTTGATTTCAGCAATACAATACGATTGCTTTGTAGAGGCTCTAAAATATTCCACCTCAAATATTCTACATAAATTTGCTTATATACTCCATTATCTAGTCAAAAAATATCCTGTTGTTTCCTCCAAGGGCAATTGGTGTTCACTGCCTTTTATTTATAATAATAAAAAGAGCCATTAAGTGATCCTTTCCAAAAATAATATATATTCCAAAATAATTTGATGTCTCCATCTCTAGAGAAAGAAATATATAGCAAATTTTCAATGGTAACTACTCCCAAAAAGATGGGAAGGAACTAAGGAAAATATCAATTTCTGTTTGATAGATCCCTACTACTACAGAAGGAATTCTACAGAACAAATTCAGAGATGTAAACTAAAAAAACAAAACAACTCCACACAGAAAAGAGAGAGACAGCACTAACTTTCATATGTTCCTCTTCAAATAAATGCTCAAAGACCTCACATTTCGTCCCAAATGTGCGTAAGATTCACCCATCCACAAATACCTTTCTATATTTTAGGATTTGGACATGGGTACCAGGAAAGCCTTTAGTTGTTCTTCTTGTTACATTTTTGGACAAGAAAATGAAAATGCGGCAGCAATAAAAAAATTTAAGGTTCACCTAATCTTGTAAAAGAGAATGTCTTTTAGTGTAAAAGCAATAGAAGAAACTACAAATGAAAAATTATAGCATTTGATTACATAAATTCAAAGCTTTGTATACCAATAATGCAGAGAGGCAAATAAAATGTGGTAAGCTATTTGCAGATTAACAATGTATTTATAACCTTGATATATAAAGACTTTATTAAAATTTGTGTAAAAAATAAAGACTGTGAAGGAAAACAGGCAAATGACATAGCATGTCTGAAAAGCTTATATAGAAATATTTAGCCTCATTATTAATAAATGTAATTAAAATTCACTGGTAATTCATATAATTCCAAATGTTATATTAATAATCAATGAAATAAGTTACTTAAGACGATTATTTATGGAGTACTTATGACCTTGTAAATACTAAATGAGATCAATTAAATAAGACAAATATTTTTATGCTCCAATATAGGTAAGTATATTTCCCTACTTTAAAGAAGAAATTACACCTGGAATATTCCAAGTCTCCTCAGCTCCAAATGTGGTCAATTTCACAGTCAAGTAGTAACCACTATACTAAACTTTTATATGCAGTTATTCTTTTTTGACTATCTAGTTAGAAATTGATTACTTTTTTAAATGACATTGTATGTTAACAAATGTAATAAAATAAGTGTTGTCATTAACTGTTGGTGGATTTACACATTGTTATACTTCTAGAAACAATTATCCAATCCATAGAATGAGTCATAGAATAATAAAAACACTTAAATTAAGTGTTTTCTCTTCCAGAAATCTATGCCAAGATAAAATCTCACATGAAGATTTATGCAGAAGTATATCTCAATAATGAAAAATTGGAAACAGACAAACCTGATGATATAGGAGTATGTAAATAAATGATCACATGTCCTGAAAATGAGATATGCAAATACTAAAATCCATACCTTATGAATATTTAGTCATATGTAAATTTCCCCTGGTATACTATTAAGTCAAATTCTTCTAAAACAGTCAGTAAAAATTAGGACAAATAGCACTGTGCCCAGTTTTGCAACATCCTGTTTGCTGAAATGAAATTGTTAGGAAAGGAATGGAAGGGAGAGTGAGTGACTATATAGGCAATACATTCCAATTTAGGTCCAGCTTCCATAATCATTAAAGGAAAGCTCAAGGAGAAAATGGGATACTGTTACAATAATCTTCTCTGTTCATATATGGTAACATTTGGCTGTATGTTAAGTGCTTTAGTTACATTCCTGTTTCATAACTGTTGTACTTATATTGTATTTGCACTTTTACATGTGTTAAAATATACAAATATACATACACATAAAAATAAGCCAAATGTTATCAGTAGTTATTGCTGGATGTTAACATTATAGATTATTTTTATATTCTTCATTATACTCTTCTGTATTTTTCTGAAATTTTACAATGATTACAAATTACCTAAATGTTAAGACTAAAGTGATCATAAGTTTTAAAAGTATAATCACCTAATGCAAATTACTATTTTGAAGGTTAAATAAAATAGTATATATCAATAATCTAGCAAAGAACTCATTATATAAGATACTCAGTAAAGAAATTAAGTTTAGTAAGTTAATTATAAAATTAGTAAATCCACTCCCTTAAGATTATGTGTATACAACTGTTAGCTCTAAAATAAACTACTTGATATCAAAAACTAGAATTTACAGACCCCTTTATAATTTTTAATTCTTTGCTATCATGTATCTCATATTCCAGGGAGAAAGTGAGGATGAAGAGACCAAAATTAAACCTGGAGTAAAAGTTTATCTCACTGGCTTTATAATTGTTTAACGTTTTAGATGCAGGGGTTCTCAACAAAAGTGAAACAGGAAAAAATTCTGCTCTCAAACTACACAATTCAGCCACCTCCATAGGGTCAGAAAAGATGGTGGGAAAGGTAAAAGTGAGACTGGAAAACGTTCCTGAGGTAACTATAATGTATCTCCCCTTCCATTTTCTTAAAAACAGATATATTTATTATTCTCTTTCTACAAGTTCATAGTTAAGGCTACACAGAAGTCTTTTCATTAGGAGTTTCAGTGGGTAGGATGGACTGTAGTTTGCCAAATTGATCAGAACCACAAATCTGACAGCATTTGAGCAAAGCCTATTTAGTGTAGACAATCAATGATAGTTATTTTGTTAAAAAAGAACATTGTGCTTGTTTTGGACCACTTGCTGATATGTTTATTTCAGAAAGGCAAGTACTGAATTAGGAGGGTCTCACCATATTGTATTTGGTGATCCCTCACTCTTGCTCAATGCCTAGAAGTGTTTTCACGTTGTGACCATTAGGAGTGAGAGCATTTGCTTTCTCTCAGCCTATCACATGGTCATCTTGCGGTTTCCCCACAGCCAGCCTTGGATGGATATCTTCTTGTTCTCCCTCCTTTGTTTTTCTAGACCTGTCACCTATTCCTACTGTCCTTCTGGGGTTCCTTCAAGTTCTGTTTACTGAATAGGCAATAGTCAGTCCTCTCTGTCCATTTATAAAGAGGAATCTTCCAGATTCTTCACAACATAATCTTCAAAACTATCAAATCCTACCACCGCCCCACCTCTGAACCTCTACTAATCATTTCATTTCATTGCTATTATACACACCTGATGAGTCACTATGGTTAACAAAATGTTTACGTTGGCTTCACCGAAGAACCTTTCCCTTCACCTCTTTTACCAGGAGTGAGAAGCAGAAGGAAGGGAGGGATGAAGTGGATACAATACTCTAGTACCAAACAAGGGATATTAGAGCAAACCAAGTGTCCATCCTACAAGTCCAAACAAGAGCTCCATATTCAACTATTGTTTGTCTCTAATTTATTAGAAAACTATCAGGATGCAACTGTTCCAGGTTACAGCATGGTTATTTCTTTATGAAATAATCCATTCTATAAATCAGTTACCAAGATATTTTTATATAACAATATACAACATATGACAGTAAGAATATTCAAAGACACAAAGGCCTGATGGGCAGTGAGGCCCCATCCTATGGATGGGTTTCCAATTTAGTCTCACCATTAATTCTGTGTTGCTACAATTTCTGCTTCTCCATTTGCAAATCGACACTGACTTGTAATTAATCCTGCCTGGGCTTGCAGACTGGGTGAACTTAAGGGACCTTTTGACACTCTCCTAGTTCTGTCACTACTGTGAGGAAAGATAGCATTAGTTTAACAAGGAGAACTATGAGCTACAAAACCACAATTACGTCTTTCCCTGTGGATGGTGAACCATCATCTGTGTGCCAACAGGAGCATGAAAGAGGCTTGAGGCTGCCAATGGAAAGAGGGTAGTAAATGCATGGTTAGCTGTGAAAGGACATTTCTGTAAGTTACAGGGATGAGAATGGAAGAATATTAATCCGCAAGGATACAAAGTATGAGAATATTCTCACTTAGGGGACTTTTAAATATACACCCAAAAGCAAAAAAAAGACACATGCACACACCACTTATAAACATTGCTGTCCAGTCAAGAGTTGGAAAACAGCTGTTGTTATAATCCAGATGGAAAAGAATATTCAAATGGGAGAATGGCAATTTTAATTGCTGGAAGCCCTAAGGGCAAACTATCCTCAGCAAAATGAATTAGATGGTGTGGGACAAAGAGAACAAGTTCTGCATGGATAGGCCATCTGCTCTACACTGATCTTGCCAGCTAACAAGAAAATCTGCAGCTGACACAGCAAAAAAGATACCAGGACCTTCCTCCACAGTCTGCTAGGCAATCTTGGGTGAGACAGCTTCCAGGCAGTCTGGCAGCGAAAGCAAGCAAAGTAAGTGGGTCTCAATCATTCTGCTCTTAGTGCTCTTGACCAAGACTGCCTCCAACTAAATTCACCAGAGGAAGACAATAGGGATATTCTAAATGGGCTTTTCTTTGAGGTCTCTGCCTCCCAAAGAATTTGCTTGCTTTGAAATATGTATTAGTATTCCATTGCTGATGTAAAAAAGATCATCATAAGTTGAGTGGATTCAAACAATACACATTTATTATCCTGCTGTCCTGGAGGTCAGAAGTCTAAAAATGAATTTTATGTGCTAAATTCAAGGTGACAGCAGAGCTACATTCCTTCCAGAAGCTCTGGGGAATGCATTTTCCTGCCTTTCTAGCTTCTGGAGGCCACCCGTGGGCCTTGTCTCGCGGATCCCCTCCTCCATCTTCAAAGTGCATCACTCCAACCTGTGTTTCCACTGTTGCTTCTTTCTGACTATGATCCTCCTGCTTTCTCTTACGAAGTTCCTTCTGGTTACATTGGGCCCCCCTACATCATCCAGAATCATCTTCCCATCTCAAGATCCTTAAGCAACTTTTGCCATAAGGTAACATATTCACAAGTTCCAATAATTAATAAGTAATTATTTATTATTATTATGTAGACATCTTTGGCAGGGGGATGGGAGGCAATCATTTTGTCTATCACAAAGTATAGGCTAATAATCTTATGGATGTTTATTTCTACACAAAATTCAATTCAAAGATCATCAGAAAGACAGAAGCTAAAGAAGAGACAAAAAGAAAAATTGAAAAGGACTCAATGCACTTATAATAATACTGTGCACAAAATATCTGTAGATGTCCTTTGGATATGAAAGAGATGCTGCTAAACAATATGGCATATTGTGAATGGCATATATACTTCAGACCCCCCTTCATTATGTCATTGTGTCAACCACAACTCCTCAGCAGGTCCTTCTTTTGAGCAGGAATGATCCATAACCACGCACAGACCCTAGCTCACTGGCTGAAATGAGAGGCCGGGAGGCCCATTCTGAAACTTGTAATGCCACAGCAGTTAATTATGCTAATAGGTCCTGGTTGTGTTGAACACAGAGTTAAACATTTAGAATTATATTCATTTTTACTCAACAAGTATTCAGAAAAGGAGGAACAAGAATCCTGTACTGGGACAAAGCTGCAAAGGACCGACAAAGAAACCCTCTTCTATTCCTTGCTAAGTTCCAGTCCCCACCATACACCCATCTCAGTTTCCAGAACAAAGCATGTCCCATTCACATTACTCAGGCTTTTCCTTGAGCCATTCTCTCACTTAGGATTCTTCTCCTTTTCTTTGTTTATTAAATTCTGCCTCATATTTCAATTCTCAGCTCAAAGGCACTCTCTGAGAAATTTACTTCCATCCTCTCAAAATGACATTAATCATTTCCACCCCTGAAATCCTGTAATGCTTTAAATGGGACCAGATTTTATCCATCACCATGCCCTCCATTGCAGTTCAAGTATTTTTCATATCCCTAATCAATACATGTGATTGAACTGAATTAGATTAGTTCAAAACAACGTCCACCTTGAAATAATTTGTGTCACTTATTAAATGGAGTTTCCTACACGTGATAAAAAAAGAAAGTAACCAAGTTTTTTAGGACAGTGACTCTAAAATATTCATGTGTATAAGAATCACCTGGATAGTTTGTAAAAACAGACTCCAGATTTCTATCATGAAAGAGTTTAAATCAGTAGGACTGAGGTAGACCCCAGGGACTTTCATTTTAATAAGAACTCTGGAAGATACTGATCCAGGGGGTCCTGGATTACACTTTGCAATAAGAAAAGTAAATAATAATGCCAGTGGACAAATGTACCTTCATAAACCATCTCTCCTTAAGAGTTAAATAATATTCTCTTTTAGAAAATGAATTGCCTGTTGAACAGAGTCCAACATAGTGGGTAGGGTGGAAGTAAATGGTGGGTTGACAGAAATCACAGTCAATACCCTAAGGCCATCTGCAATGAAGTATTTCATTACCATGTTCCATAAAGGCCAACCTAGGATTTTACTGATTTTTCTACACAGAACTCTTCAATTCAAATAAGAAAAAAAGCCTAGACCATCTACATTTAAAGGTAGAAGTAGAAAAAAATAGGAACTAAAATGAACATCTAGTCTAAATACCTTATTCCAGCTATTTTTATTTAATTACAATGCAGTACATGCCCACTCTACTTCCTATCATTGTACCAGCAAGTTTTCACTATACTTGACTGTTTTTTCTTTATTATTATTCTCATTTGCACTGGTCTAGTTTCTCAAGCACAATTGTAAGTTCGGTATCTTATGAGCTATGATAATACCTGATTCAGCACTTGGAACTATGAGAATATATTCATGAGACAGAAGAAAAATTTAACTTTAAGAAAAAATGTTGTTAGGGATGATTAAGTTTCTAAGATTCTTATATGTAATGAATATACTACTTTTATATTATGTAGCATTTCACCTTTATAATAAGTTACATTCACACACACATTCAAGTACCTTTAGCTCATCTTGACTTTAAATTACACTTTGGCTTATTAGTTGCTGCATGTTTTATCATAGACTTTCATTGCTCTCTCATTTCTTTCTTCCATAGGATGTCTCCATCTATAATTGACTCATGACCAATACATCTAAAATTAGTATCTAGACTTGATTTTGTCTCATTTGTGCAACCTAGTATCACTCTATGCTCATATGAGCATTTACTGGTAAAATAGAATATCCTTGCTTCTAACAAAAATTTACATTATAATATATATATATAATATATATATATATATATTAGCAAAAGTCATAATAACTCAACATAGCTCTTGTCATGTCTTGGCAAACAGTTTGTTCAGTAGAGTTACTCCCTCTAAATCTGGTAAACCTTTGCTATATTTCCTCTAAGCGATGTGACAGAAATGTAGAGGTAATCATTTTCTAGTTCACCTCTACTCTGATATCATAGCCACAGAGTAAACTGAAAAATAATGTAAGTATTAAGAACTATATAATCATGTGTCTGCCCATCCTATAGTGGGAACTTGATTAAGCTGAGGTAATTTCCCGTCTCTTTATATTTTCATATTTTTGTGTATATACTGTGGTAAGGACTCAATGTTTAGTGAGTATGTGCATGGATGGGTGGGGGAGGGAACAGGACAGGGATAGAAAACAGTAAGTTCACTGAGCTTAAAAGCTTTTCATTCTAAAAGGATACATCTAACATATACACTTTAAGGGCAACATAAAGTAAAGTGTGGTAGGTCATTAAGAGATTCTAACAGAGGTGAATGAAAAAAAAAGCCTGATAAAAATCAAGAGAGACTTCCTGAAGGAAACAGTGTTAGAAGGTAAAAAAAAAAGTCTTGGAGGTCTTTCAACAAGTAGAGTGTGCAATGGGAGAGGGAGAATATTTTATGCATTTTTAGTAATAAGAGAGACACTGGAATGCAAAAGGGTACAGAGTAACTTAGGGGAAAACCATGAAATCTATTTTGATGTGTGAAGGGGAATCATTTTTTAGATAAATTCAGAAACTAAGTTAATAAAAGATAGTGATGAGCTTCAAATTTCAAGCCTTGGAATTAAGAATATATTTTATAGACATTGTGGATCAATGAAAAGTTTTTGAATGGGAAGTAGAAAGATAATTCACACGGAAGTGTGAATTAAGGAAGAGAAAGGAAGTAATAAAACCAGTCAAGAAACAGTTGAGGGGCTTCCCCTCTGGTCAAAATGGCATAACAGGGATTAAATTTGTTTACCTACCTGAAGCAACTTAAAAAAAAAATCACACAAAATACATGAAAAATTTCACCAAAGGCATTGAAAATCAGACACCAAAGGCCAGTGGTCCCTGAGAGATGATAGAAGAGCTGGGCCCTATGGCCTCACCAGCTTATTGCCTAGGAAAACTTCTAGGTCCCCCTGAGTTGAGGAAGTGGAATTGAAATTGAATTCAGACAAAACAAGTTGGAAAATACATCTGCAGAGCTGAGAACTGGAGAGAAAAGAGAAGTGCAGAGTGAAAGCACTTCTGAGATCTACAAGAAATTCCCATCAGGTATCTAGTTGAATACTGATCATCATATGCATATGATAATATCAACTGAGTCCAGGCAGGGGGTTGGGGGCTTGGGAGGGATCACCCGAAAGGGGTGGAGGGGATAGTGCTCGAAGATCTTACCTAGCCAGGAAGAGCTACTCTTTCCCAACAACAGAGTGAAAAACCTCATAATAAAAGAAGCATTGGTTAGAGTAACTAAGAATGGTGGTGTTGTCTGAAAACCAGGGGAAATTAACCCTGGACAGAATAGTTCTGTAAGCCTACTGGAGTAGCTAGAATTCTACAGTGGTCCCCAAGACTCTTCCCCTGATGTACATGTCCCATATAATGCCATCTCTTTGAGTATGGTCATGACCTGTGACTATAATGGGATATCATAGTCAAATTTAGGATATACTATATGCCAAAGGCAAAGGGTTTTACAGATATAATTAAAGTCCCAAACTAGCTGATTTTTGAGTTAATACAAATCAAGATTATCTGGGGTAGACCTGATTTACTCAGGTGACAACTCTTACAGAATTGCCTGGATCCTTCTTGCACAGAGTGATTTTTCTGCTTTGTAAAAAAAGTAACCTGCCATGTCGAGAGGACCCTTGAGAGGGACACATGTGAAGGAAAAGGCAGAGGAGGCCCTAGGAGTTATGGAAACCTGGTTCTACCAAAGGAATGAACAGTATTGGAAATGGCAAAGATTTAACAAAAATGGCATAAATATAAAAATGTTTTATTATTTAAATATTATGAAAAAGATAACTTTGAAAGCAAAAATAACAATGTATTGTGGGATGTATGGCAACAAGAACATAAAGGTCAGCAGAATAAAAATGGCAGTATTTTTTTTATGAGGCCCTTATATGATAAGTTGTACATTATCATTGAAGGTACATTGCATCTTATAAACCATAAAGAAATTAAATAATATCAAAATAAGGCATTATAGCTAGTACAACAAAAATGAGCTAAAATGAAATAATAAAAATTACTCAAGCCAAAAGTAGGAAGAAAAGTCAATTAAGAAAGAACACAAAGTAGATGGGACAAATAGGAATGAATAGCAAGAAGACAGACACAATTAATAGACACATATCAATGGTCACTAAGCATGATTACACGAAAAACATCTAAACACCACAATTAAAATGCAATGATTGTCAAACTGGATAATAAAACAAGCCCCAACTATATGCTAAAGTCCCCTTTAAATATAATATAAATAGCATAATTTATATTATAATTAGGTATAACATAGGATAAAGGAATAAAGTTGGAAAATGTAAACCATGCAAACACTAATCAAAAGAAAGCTAAAGCAGTTATATTAACATCAATAAAAGCAGATTTCAGGCAACATATTACCAGGCATAATGAGGTTATTTCATCATGATGAAGGGGTCAGTTCATCATGAGGAAATAAACAATTCCAAACCCAACATGGGTTTTTATAATATATAAAGTAAATAGTGGGTGTAAATTAAAACCATGAAAAGATATCACTCCACACACATAAAGTCTAAAATAAAATAGACTGCATACACCAAGTGTTGGAGAGGATATGGGACAGCTTGAACTCTAATACACTGCTGGTAGAAATGTAAAATGGTTAAGATAACTTTGTAAAAGAGCTTGGAAGTTTCTTGACAAAATAAAGACATACCTAAAGGAATGCAACATCCTGAATGAATCCATAGTGACAGAAATCCGTTGTGTGGTTACCTGTGAAAGGTGAAGATATGGGAAGGTGAGAAGGAGGAACTTCAAGGGGTCATGAAACAAATCTGAGGGTGACTGATAAATTTATTCTCTAACTTGTGGTGATGGATTCACACATGCATAATACACCCAAATTTACAAACCATATACTTTATAAACATGTGCAGCCTATAGTATAGCAATTATATCTTAAAGCTGTTATATATATATTAAAATTTTCCAGAACACATTTTTTAATATCAAGGAGAATGCCAAGAAGGCTCACTTTTTGTTGTCATTTGTGTTGTAATTTGTAAAAGGGGAAAATCTCTGCTTTAATACATTTTATCTCTAACCTACTGGAATTTACAGAGATAATATTAAACTTAGCTTGGGGAATATCAATTTAAGGAATTTTTCAAGTTTCTTTTTGGTAATAAAATCTTACACATGTAATAATTGTTTTAAATAATACTTTGCCAATATTTTCTGACCTAACACAACTCCAAGAGCAAGAACTATTGAAATAAACACAGATATGATATTAAATGTTGTTGTAGATTGTGTATCTCCAAAATTTATGTGTTGAATTGTAACCCCCAGTGTGATGGTATTTGGAAGTGAGGCCTTTGGGAGATAATTAGATTGTTAAGGCAGGGCTCTAATAAATGAGATTAGTCCCTCTATAAAGGAGCTCTTGAGAGTTCCCTTGCCATCTTCCACCATGTGACAACACAGAATAAAAGAGGCCATCGATGTACTAGGAAATGGGTCCTCACCCCACACTGCTGGCATTCTGATCTTGACCTTAACCTCCAGAACTATGAGAAATAACTTCTGCTGCTTAAAACATGCATTTTATGGATACTCTGTTATAGCAGTCTAAATGACAAAGACAATGGTGTATATATACCTGGACTGACATTAACTATTCTTTCATTTTACTACCAATGTGATCTACATAAAGTAGGAGGTATTAGTAGAAAAGCAAAGGGCATCTTCTAGAACTGATATTCCATAGGATATTTTAAACCTGAGAATATACGTGTTGAAATATGTCAAGTATGTCTAACATAAAATTTTTTTTCTTATAGTAATTCTTTTTTTTCTTTTTTTCTTATTGAAGTATGTACAACGCAGTGGTTCAACAGTTACCCATATTATTAAATCCTCACTCCCTTAACATAGAAAGATGTCACAGAATCTCTGACTATATCCTCCATGCTGTACTTATATGGTGATTGCAAATTACTGTGCCCTTTTATCCCCCTAAAATAAAAACATGATGGTGGCAGTTTTGCACAAAACTAAGCATGTACTTTCCATATGACTCAGCAATCAAGGTCTTGAGTATTTTCCTAAGATAAAAACTTATATTTACACGAAAACCTGTGTACAAATGTTCATAGCCACTTTATTTGTAAAAGCATAATACTGGAAACAACCAATTTCAATGGATGAAGAGTTGAACAAAGTCTGGGGTATCCATACAATGGAATACTACTCATCAGTACATAGGAACAAACTGTTGATAAATGCAACAGCCTGAGTGGGCCTCAGGAGCATTATGATTAGGAAAAAAAGTCAGTCTCAGAAGTTTACATACTAGATGAATCCACTTACATAACATTTTCAATATAACAAAACTAGAGAGATAAAGCGAGCAGACAGAGAGAGAGGCTGAGTGAAGAAATGGGTACAAATACAAAGAGGTACCTCAAGGGAGTTGTGGTGGCAGTGATAAACAGTTTGTATCCTGATTGTGATGACAGTTACAAAAATTTATACAAGGGATAATATTGCATTGAACTGCACAGGCACATACATATACACACATACAAATAAATGCAAGATTTTCTTTGAAAAGATGACAAATGAATAAGGACTATTGTTGAGTAACAGTAATACATGAAGCCGGTTTCCTGGTTCTGATGCTGTGTTACAGCTATATAAAATATCACCATTGGGAGAAGCTGGGTTAGGGATACACAAGACTAGGTATTATTTCTTAAATTTCCTGTGGCAGACAAAACAACATTTTAAAAGATGGGATATTAAATTACAGACTTTCTGGATTTCCATTACTTATTTTGTATTTTTGAAATATTTTTGAAAATGAACTAGTGCAAGATGTTTGCGATGCTGGTTTTTGATTTATGGAAGGTACTAGGTGTTACATATTTCTGTTAAGAAGTAATTGATCACAACTACATCTGGAGAAACTAAATTATTCCCCAGGAATAATGTTCCCAATCTAGTGAATATTACTTGGATGATGTCTACTGACTGCTAAATAGCAAAACTGCAGTTAAAAATCAAACACTCTGGCTTGTTTTTTTTTTTATCTTTCATTGCTTAGCTTGAGCGCATCTCCCTGTGTGAAAACTTTCCTTACCTTCACCACAATCCTTTCTCAAATGCCACATGTTCCAATTGCCTATATAAAAATTACTGTTCTTTGTTTTGTGGCTGTTCAATACCTTATCAATCATTATATGTTATCTAAAACTACTTAATAGACACATCTTGCTAACTAGGTACTATTTTTTTTGTTCTTTATTCATTTGCTCATCCACTAACTCTTGCTGAGTTCTCATTAAGGGAATTTTCTATAACTTTGATATGTCTATTTTTTCGTTTATCTTCTCACTAATAAACTGGTAGTATGTTGCCAAGCTGGGAACTTTGGGGTTATCCTAGGTCCTTCTTTCTCCATCACATACATTTAGATAATCATTAGATCTTTGTATTCCCTCTCCTAAG
This sequence comes from Manis javanica, assembly GCF_040802235.1. NCBI lineage: Eukaryota > Metazoa > Chordata > Mammalia > Pholidota > Manidae > Manis > Manis javanica. The sequence goes on from NC_133159.1 coordinate 60,856,714, forward strand.
ATCTCCAAAATATTCCTCTCTCCCATGTTTACTCAAATAGTACATCCTCTCTTTATCTTCTATATCACAAACCAATAGTCTTTTTTCTCTCCAGCAGTGCCTCTCTCACCGATTATTACCACCTTTCTGACATTTAAAAATAATCCTACCACCTATTTGCTCTGTGTTCTTCAACCATCCCACTCACAAGTCTGTTTTCTTTAGTTCTGAACTCTCATTCATATTTTATTTCTGTACCACCAGCTTGCTTAAGGGAAAGCCAATCACAGGATGAGAATATAACTAAGGCTTCCTAAATGTCATAGTGGAAAGTTAGCTTGGCTACCTGCATGTCTAGAATCTAAAACATGTGAATAGTTCTTCAATCAACAAGGTGGAATACAATCACTCCAGTCTCTTGACAAAGCATTTGCAACTAAATTGATACAGCACTTGCCTAAAGCTCAGCTGAGACTTAAAAGCTGAGAGAGGTGGGCATGTTCAGTGAACTCTATTCTTGTATTAAGTTAAGTCACATATGCAGTGTACTTTGTGTACATTAGCTTACCTTCTCTGCAGAAAAGCTATCACTGAACTGTAATTTGGCATTATGGCTTCAGTTTCATATTTTTTTTAAAGAAGGGAAATTTACATTATATTTGTTAAGGGTAAGATATTAATTTGTAAAATGTTTGCTTATCTATCAAACAGTCATACCCAGAGAAGGCATGTACACTATGCAACTTGCATAATAGCCATATTTCTTCTTGGATATGGTCAATTTTTCTCTCAGTAGATTATTGGACAAACAATGCTTTATGACAAACTTCTTAAACCCAGAGTATACTCAAACTATTATATTGAGTAATAAGATACTCTATGTTAGGACCAAATTTACTCCATTCTGAATTACAAAGGAAAGGTATTCTGGCTGCAATTCTCTCTCCTCCTAACTAAATAATCAAGTCAAGTGCTTTTCATCTCTTTTTTTACTTTATTTACTGGATATTTTATCTGATTGTTTTTAGGTATTTTGAAAAAAAAATCAGGGCCTTTTATTTGAAGAATAAGTGTAATAAATTTTAAGAATAACAGTACACATGTAAAATCAATACCTCTGTTATGATAAACTCCAATTTTCTAAAACTAAAATCATTACCTTCATTAAAAAATAAGTGCTCTTAACTTCCCTATTTTACTAATAGTTTCAATGTTTGAAGAATCTAGGATCATCTCCTTTGTTTTCAATATCCAGTGAGGCATCATTCTTTCTTATTTATCCCATGAAATGTCTTTTACATGTGTTCCTTCTCAATTTTAACATCTACCACTCTGTTCAGGTTCAAGTATTTGTGAATTCTACCAGAAACTCCCAAAAAGCCTCCCTATTTTTGTCAATGGAGTCCATTCCAAATTCATTCTACTATAGTATTATTGCTTAGCTCTTAACCTGAAACACTGCGATAATCAAATTACTGTTTCAGAAACTATACTGGTAAAGTCCAATCTAGCTATTGAATCATATTTTTAAGTCCTCTTCTAACTATATATAGCTTTCACTTTGACTAATTACTGCCAAAATAGGACATTTTAATCTGGTCCTTTCAATTTCAGGAATATTTGTCTTGGCTGTTTCCTAATGACATTTTAACTCAATGAGAATTTTTGAGGAAAGTAAGTCTGGTGATAAAGCAAGTTTCAAAGATGGGAACAAGGCAAGGGAAGACATGAGGAGTGTGATGTAAGAATGTTAGTTATAAAAGAAAAGATAAAAAGAAAAGAAAAAAGAAAAATAAAGAATGTTACTTACATATTTTGTTAAGTAATTGGTTTTACAGTTCAGTTTCTTTTAGGGAGTTGACAATAAATATAAATATTAAAATATCCTTTGTACCAAATGGTTGCATTAAAATGAACTTGTCAAGATAGATGTGCTGAAGGCCATATCCCATTTCCTCATTTTCTACTACATTCCCCATGATTTTTCCCAACACCAAGGGCCTGATTTTATTACTCTCATATGATATGGTCTTTATGCCAGCCAGAGCTGTCCTTAACTCTCAGTTGAATCTCTACATTCATAATTTCAGAATTGAAATTAACCTCCTCCTTTCAATTTCTACAGTCATGTCAGAATCTCTGGCATTTTCTTTTCAGTTTCTTTATGTCTACTTTTAAAAGTGCCATGTCTTTTAGATAGTAACTATACTAGTTGGGGTGAGTATTTAATAATGTAGTTAACTGTCAAATTGATATGTTGTGTACTTGAAACCAATTTAATATTGGTTTTAATATTGAAGTATATCAAGTATACTTCAATAAAAAATGAATAAATTAACTTCCAATACTATTTATTGAGCACCTATTTCATGTCGAATAAGGAAACAAAAGTCTTAGGAAAATAAAAATATAAAAAGGTGTTCTAAAACATTTTTATGATTTTGATGTATTAAATTCATAATTTTTATTAAGTGAAGAAGTTTGGCAATATTTAAATATTCCCAGTAACTTAACACACATAGCTTTAAATTCCTCCAACAGCCAGCTCGTAACTGATTAAAGGCTTACCAAGACTATGCAAGAGAATTTAATTTGAATTCCTATTGCAAAGTTTAGCTAACCTGGAGATACCAGGGATTAAATTTAGAGCCTCATACATGCATGTGCTCTACCTCTGAGCTACATCCCTATATATGAGATATGCTTTTTTCTTTGATTATTGATCGGTAGTTCTCCCTGAATAATATAGTGTGAGACTATAGCTCTGATGGCTCCTTCAAGCTGCATTCATAGAAACATCAGATGGGAAAATAAATAAATAAATAAATAAAAGCATCATGTCTTGATAACTTCACCACAGTCACCTTCAAGATAAAATATATTTGATAAAATGTGTGTCCCATATAGTGTGTGTCATAGTGGTGCACATATTGATAGGATTCACTAAATATCAGATGTTGGTGGACCAATAAAGCATTGTGCTAATAAAAGCATTGTGCTAGTTTAGTACTAAGATTTTATACAACCAAAATTCTGTTAGAGTAATGCAATGCTCTAATTTCTGGAAATATACATATGATTCATTTTAATGCTCACACTACTCAGTACACATCAAATTCATTTTTTGTTATAAGAGGGAATCAAACCACAAAAAAATTAAACTTGGCCCAAATCATAGCTTTTGTAGCTGAGACCTTTCAAGTTTACTATTTTTTTCTATTGTACATTTTGATTTTCTGGTACGAAATATATATCCACTACTAACATAGAAATCATTAAGATTGGAGTATAACCAATACTTGAGGGATCTCCAAAGTTGACAGATTAAACAAATAAAAAATTCCTTTTGAATAACTAAAAAATACTATTCATTTTAAATTACATGTATGAATTCATAAAGATATATTAAAAATGCAAGGAATTCTCTGATTATTCAGTTGCCATGCTATTTTCTTTCTAAATAAATTTGTATTCAGTAGTTGCAGCATCTAAATGATACTGTGTGAAATGTACTTCTGTTTTTTACAATTTAAAAATGTGTTCCCAATGCAAAAATGTCTTGCTGAGCAAAAGTATGGAAATTCAAATATTTTATATGCATGAGACGTGAATAGCCATAGTGATTAAAACAAAATTGGCAAAGATAGTGTCAGAGGTCAGATAATAGAAGGAAAATGGATCATGACTGACTTTATGATTGTTTCATAAGATGCATTATTAAATAACTGATATGATTACAGCAAGCCATATCATAATGTCTGCATTCATTCACACAACTTTCAACAAATAATGAGTTGGGTACTTAGTACCTGAAGTTCTTGTGGTTCATAGAGAGCCTTTCTTTACACATTGCAAGCAATACAATTCAGTAAATTCACCAAAGTAGTAAAAGTAAGATAAAAAAATAGTGCACTTTCTAATTTAGTAAGATCAAGTTACCTTTAATATTATGAAATACTCTTTTCACACTCTTTCTTAGAATAACCTTAAATTACTACAAAAAACAACCTTGTATACTGTTCCTCAATTTGGGATTTTTAGCCAAGAAAATAAGTGTAAAATTTAGTCTTATTTTATTTCTCAGTATTCTTCTGGGTGTCTAGCACAGTTCTAGATAACCCAGAAATTTTCATTCCTACAGCCAGCACAGGGTTTTTCAGACTACATAATCACATTCATAGAAAATAGCCCCTCGGTAGTGATCTGGTCATTGACAGTGAAACAAAATGGAACCTGGGCTTGAAGTCTGAGCTCAAACCCCATTTCTTCAATTCATTGACTGTGTGACTCTTAGTAAATTATTTGCCCACAACTATACCTGCAAAGTATAAATATTTATGTATAGAGTCATTTCTATATATCTGAGGAATATACAGCTACATAAGTGTATGTAAAATCAAGATAATAAAAAGTAATTCATGGAGTTGCTCCAAGGATTGAATGAAATAAGCATGTAAGGTGGTTAGCAAACTTCCAGGGACATAGTTAAATTTAAACAATTACAGTTATATGCAAATACTCATAACTTAATATTTTACCTTTTATGCTTCTTCCTGTTTAATGTCATTTCTCCAGAGCTACTAGCACATATTGTACTTTACTTTGTGAGAGATTAGAAGTTATTTTGCTTTTTATTCTTTTCTTATTTATGCATTAATTGTTAACATTGACTCAATATAAAAAAAAAGTTCACGATTTCATGAAGACAGGCTACCAGAATAAAATCCATACTGGCCCATAGATGTCATACTGTGTTTTTAAAACATCAGTCAAATTATTAGGTATGTATTAGAAGTAGATGAATACATTTGCATTTTAAAAATTAAGATTTTTGACATTTTCAACCATTACTTTAAATATATAACTGGTTACATCAATTAGGAAAACAACTCATCAAATGAAACAGAGTTACTTCTCAGACTGACTTGTACAATTGAAGAAATACACCTTGAAGAGTCAACAAAGGTTATTTGTATTTTGTCAGACCATTGTAATTCTAAAAATAAAACAAAGAAATATATCAAGCTTTAGTTATAATCAAACAATAATCTCTAAAGATTTAAGGCCTAATAAAAGAGAGGACTATTTTTATTTGAATGTAGGTATGTATATGTGTATTTATACACATATAATAAGAGAAAGGCACTTGGTTATTCTGGTTTTCAGATTTGAAATATTATTTCTCACTTTGATCTTAATGTGTTCTCAGGAATATCTTTTTAAATTCATATTTCAAAAGGATGTTTTCCATTTTGTGCCAGCATTATGAGAAAACATTAGAAACAGTGCCTAAAGAAAAATGAGTGGCTTGCTTTTCATTCATTAAGATGGGAAAAAAAAATCCCTAAAAAATTTGTATGCATTAAAACTGCATAAATGATAATACGGTAATCCTAGCTCTAATTCCGACATGAGCTGTTAAGAACAAACCATATGTTATGTTCATAAATGTATTAAATACACACAAATGAGCCTCACTTATGTAAGAAGATTTCTAAATTATAATTTTTAGATCATGAATAGAGTGCTGATCAGAATAAGAAAACAAAATTCCAGAAATATGCATATTCTGTGATATCTTTAGTATTCCAGTGTGAGTAAGCAACAAATAACCAGTTTGCCATGTGCCCTTTATATCTAAAAGGCCACCTGCCAGCTCATTCCCATTTTACCCTCAATGGATTATCAGATGAATATAAATTAGTACATTAGGAGATTTTCAGTAAAAGCTGCATTTCCTCCTCCATTATGAAATGGGTCAGATGGCAGCTCTTACATGATACTGCCATTCAGATCCGAAGTCATGAAGTGCAACTTGCAGACCATTGTCCCCCAGATGATTATCCTGCAGGGGCTAGGCAGCATGACAATGATTGAGTGTCAATTAGTCTAGTCCAACGGCAACCAGTCCAAATTGTGAGGGATTTTTAAAACAAAACATGTGTTCCCAATTCCCTTTAATAGCCAATTGGCAGCAAGTCACTGGCAAAAATCTGCTGGTCAATGCAGGTTGTTAATGTGTCTTTCTCAAAGGTAACAAACAGATGTGAAAAGAGCTGGCCAAGAAGGAGAGCATACTGTATGCTGTTGCTTTAGTTAGTGCCAATCAAACTCCTAATAGGAGTGGAAAAATATGCAGATAATCCATTGTGAGGGTTGTGACAACCCAAACTTTAAGATAGCAAAGAGGACTTACGGCTTGTCTCCTGAAAATCTGTATCTCATTGCATCAGCTATTGACATTTTTAACTTAAGTTTATATAATCATATAAAGATTTTTACAATGTCATAAACCCTCATGCATTTTCTTAGTGCCTGCTGTTTTCTTTCTCAGGTTATTATGGACTTAATTTGGAGATACAAAATTTTTAAAATATGGTTTTTTAAAACTAGAATGTCCACCAAATAGCTTTAAGTTAAAAGTGTGGAAAATGTCAAGTGTTGGCAAGCATTTGAAGAAATGGGAACTCTAATAATCTGCTCATAGGGAGATAGGTTATTATAGACACTTAGGATAATGGTTTATAACTAACATGTAAAATTGAAGATACATAGACACTACAACCTAGAAATTCTACTCCTATGTATATACTGTACAGCAATGTGTACACATAAAGTACCAGGAGACTGTACAACATTGTTCAGATCAGGATTGTTAATAAAAGCCTAAAATTTAAAAAAATTCCCAAACTGTACCAATAATATAATAAATAAACTCTGCTGTTTATATAATAGATATATTCATATAATACCATGACAAAAATGTTAACTATTTTACTTATACCAACATGAGTAGTTCTTAAAATCAGACATAAAGTATATATTTAATAATTACATTTATGTTTTTAAAATGCAAAAATTATTTCCACCTCCAGCCAACATAAGGTAATTCAAATCTAGATTAATTTAGATTAGTCCTCCCACAGCAAACAACTGCAAAATGGACAAACATATGAGGTTATTGATTTCAGTTTTGGATGAAAAGCCACTTATACAATTATCCCAGAGAGAAGGGGAATTCATAAGCCCCACAAATGCCCAGCTGTGTGCCCATGGACAATGGCCAACTATGGTGCAGAGTTCAATTACAACAGTGGTTCTGCTGAGTTTAGGAGACAAGACCCCAGTGAGTGAAGTTCAAGTTGCTGGAAGATGCAGGGCAGGTCAGTAGAGAAAACGGATTCTCACAGAAAAGAAGGGAAAAATGTAAGTAGGGGTTTATTATGTGAGTCCTTGGCTGAGACCTGGACTGTGCTTACCAAAAGGCTTACTATCTAAATGGCTGATAGAGCAACTGCTACTGATTAAGAAAGAAACAGAGATGCTGTATATCAACAGTAATAGAGGGTGCTGGAGATACACCCCAACCAGAGTGGAGAGAATTCATTATCACTCTTTTAGCAACACCTCCTGCATCCACCTGAGACATTAGAATGGTCTCAGTATGAAAATAAAAATCACAACCTGGAGAAAAGTCCAGCTTAATCTCACCCTGACAAAATCTAAAACCAAGCCCTGACAAGATCCTAAGGAGAGAAAGAATTTCATCTTTGGTCCTGGTTAAGTTATAAAGACATGGGAATCACCTTAGGCTTTCCAAAAACCTGCTAACAAGGCATAGAACCAAGCTTATACAAGAACAAAGTGACCAAACAATAATTGACCTTTCTATGAGCATAAAAATCAGTCATCTTTATAAGAATATATCAGAATCAAATTCTTTACAACATATCAACCACAGACACATACAACAAGAACTTACTAGACATAGAAAATACTAAATAACAGAACAGAACAGGTAACTATACCCTACAAAATAAGAATAGTCATTAATAGCAGTGAAACTCTAGAAGCCCTAAGTGTGGGACTGAATAGCCAGACTTTAAAAAGGTAGTAAAGATATGTTCAAATAACTAATAACAATAAACTAATGAAAATATTGTCTTGAGTTAACAGATAATCTCAGCAGATAAAGGGAGACTAAAAAAAGACAAAAATGGAAATTCTAGAACCGAAATGTAAAATAATTAACATATAATTTGATTAAATAGGTTTACCAGCAGACTGTAGATAAAAGAGAAAAAAGTTAGTACACTTGAAGGTAAATCACTAGTAACAATCCAATCTGAATAACAGAAAAAAGTATTATAGAAAATGTATAAATTCCAGGGACTTCTGGAAGACTATCAATACAATATGTCTGGGACAGCAGTCCAGGAAGATGAGATTGAGATTAGAGCCCAACCAAATGACAATATATGAGGTAAAAAAATTTTCAAAATTGATAAAAAAAATATTGATTTACAAATTGAAAAAGATTAGAAAACCCCAATCAGAAAAGTCCTTCTCCTGGAATGTAGACTCTGCTGGTCCTTGGTCCCAATGGAACTTTCTGGGAGATGATGAGAAAATAGGGAACTCATGCCTTCTCTTGCTGCACTTTGATCTCTGTAAATTCCCAACGAAGTCTCTATCTTACTATTTTATGCAAATTGGAGTTTATCCTGCATCCTAATATATGAAAGTAAGAGGATTAGGTGAAAGTCATCCACCATAAAGTCAAGATTCTGAGGATTTCCTCTTTGCCCCCTAACACCAAATACCACATACCCCTTTTGATTTGTATAGTGCTAAGTGTCAAGTAAGGGTAAAGGAAAGTGTATGAAGTTTCAGTAGAAGATGATTATTGGTTCTAGGTAATAAAGATAGAAACTATGTTCCTGTATGGAATTGCTTACAGCTCAAATGAAGAGAGTAAGCATATATACCTTGAACGTATTTTGTAAAATCAAAACCTGATTTGCAAGATGAAGAGTATAGGGTAAAAGGAGAAAAAGAGGAAAGGAAAACAAGCTTCTCAAATAAGCTTACACTTAACTTCTGTAAACTTCCTCTTGGAGCACAAACAATAAAGAGTGATAGGGACAATCACAAAAGTCTTTTTAAAAAATGAGTTTAGATGTGAGTTATGGATCAGCAAACAATGGTCCACAGGCTAAATCCAGCCTACTGCCTGTTTTGGTAAATAAGGCTTTATTTAATGCAGCCAAATGTTTCAGTTTATATATTTTTCTCTGGCTGCTTTCCTATTCAGGTTCACCCACCCCATGTTAGAAGGTGATGCTGTTTTTGCTGAGGCTCTGTAGGACAAAAGATGTGAGTTATAAGGCCAGGGTTGGTAGAGGGGCCCACCGAGATAACTTAGGCTTCAACTGTGCTGGTCCTGGTTTTGATCTCCAGCTTCCAGTGGAAGCCCATGCGAGAGATATTAAACCTTATGTTTATCTACCTAACAACTAGCTTTCCCTAAGAATGCATCATCTACTTCACCTTCTCAAAGAAGCCTATGATACTGAGTTAGGTGCCTTTATTACAGTAAATGAACTAATGCTTCCTATAATGCTATAACAAATAATCCCTAAAATTGTACTAAAATATTGTATATATATAGATTATATAATATATATATTAAAATTATGACTTGTCTACAGCAGAACTGAGTAGTTGTAATAGAGATTGTGTTGACCACAATGCCTAGAACATTCACCGAGAACTTTAAAAATTAGAAAACAGGAGGCCCAATTTTACAAGATTGCAGAGCACATTGTTATTTATTCTTGATAAGTCTCGCGCCCTGTTTATAAAAGTAGTTTTCAAGTGGTAGACTAAACTATTAGCTTCAATAATACTAATATATGAAAGTTACTTTTTCTTAACTCTATGATTAAAAACAGATGACCTTTTCTATTGTTTTTTTCATAATTTTCCCTTACAGTTATAAAATAAAATAAATTGCTTCTATGTGCTGAAGACCTGAACATAATTGAAGTGGGCTACATTAAGTTCCTGCTGTAAACATATTTTACAGAATTTTGCATATTCTGATACTTTGTCATAGTTGTTTATGGATTTATCTTCAGTGCAAACTACAGTCATATGAGAAGTAATATTTCATCTATTCTGAAGTAGGACATGTTTTCGTAAGGTGGTAAACCCTTCATTAACTGAGAACAACATTATAGAAGAGGGAAATAAAACTTAAGTTCATTATAAATTTTGCTGAACAACCATAATATTGCAAAGTCTTTCAAATAATTATACCCACTTATTTCTATTTCATGGCACTTTTACTTCTGGGAGGTGGGTAAAATGTGGAAGATTCACTTTTTACTAGCTTTGGGTAGATAAAATTCTTGAAGGTTTGAACTAGTAAGAAGTCATTCATATACTTCTTCAATCGTTACTTGAATTTTCAGTTAGATTCAACTTGACACATGAATATTAGTTCTCAGACAGCAGTCTTAATGACAGAAAGAGATCAAATATACAGTTTCATTGTTTCCTGCCAATGAATTTTGCCTAAAATCTTAATTTTATTTTTTAATCCTAGAGTTTAATCTCTTCCTCTGCTACTAAACAGAGTTCTTGGAATTAAATGTTACTTTCAAGCAGCATTTGTCATTAGGCACATCCTTCTGTTAAATTCAGAGTCAAATGCATGACTGACATGGGTCCTATAAGAGGTTATTTGATGACCTACATAGCAAATGGAAATCAGAACTTAGAGATTCTCCTGAATGTACAATCGAGGAGGTGGCTTCTACATCAGTGGCATCTATCTAAAGTTTTATGTATGTTTGCTTGTTATTTGTGAACAATAACTGACCAGGATAAAGGACATTAAAACCAAGTGTGACATTTCAGTATTTGAAATATTTATCTTTACTATTGTGGGTTCTCAATAGTTATAACAAGTTTTGGCATGAGCAAATCAAGTTCATACATATTTCTTGAGATCTGGAAAACAACTTAAATGTCATTTGGCAACATGTTTCACTAGGGACAAGAGCCAATATGTTTCTAAATTATATATTTTATCTAGCATGTTATGAAGCATTGAAGAAAAGTTCAATGCGATCAATGGACACAAAAAGGGCATTTAAAAGACCAAAGCTGTCTTTCTCTTCTTTTGCCCCTTCAGACTTTAATGAGCAAAATTTGGTTATGTTAACCTTTCTTTTTTAAGTCATCATTCACCTTTTAATGATGTTTATATATCTCTAAATTCCTTCCAGTGAATTTATGTTTTTCTTCCATGTTGACATAACCTTTAATACCGTGGCACTTCCGTGTGTATTTTACAATAACTATGCAGTCCTTTGAATAAAATGTTCTGGCAGTATGGAAAATTTGGGGAAGTTACACTGTTTATAATGTTCAGCAAAAGGCTGCATATTGTTATTAGGTAGTCAGTCTACTCCTCCCCCAACCTTCTAGAAGTAAAGAAATTAAAACTATTGAGAGTCTGCTACATTCTCCTAGCTTCACCCAGTGAGTTTCCAACATTAGAGCAATAGCTATGTGCAAACAGTGAGCTAAGATTCTCTTCCCTCATTACTTTATTTACTACCACCATTATCTCAGCACTAGAACCACCAACATGATCCCCCCAGACATCACAAATATCACCACCATTACCATGTAGTCAGCAGATAATACCTCTCAAACTTTCCAGAAAGAATACTCCCACTTCCACAGTCAGACAAATTAAATTCATAGCCAGTAGTCAGTTCCTGAAGGAACTAAAAAACAGAAATATCTTTGTAATACTGGTGGAAAATATACATTGGCTATGATGTATTCAGAGAAAAATAATAAAATCTATCAGAGAAGTAACTGAAGCTAGCTAATATTATCTTGAAGAGACTACTTAATTCATTATATCTCAGTATTTTTCCAAAATATGTAAGCCTACAAGTATTAGGTTAAAACCATTTGGGACTTCAATATATTTTAAAACTCAATTCAACTTGGAGCTTCTACAAAAAATGACTCATTACAATGATTAGATTAGTGTTAGAGTTCAATTCTCTGACTAAAAGGACAAAAAATAACTCTACAGTGAAGATCAATGTTCTACATTGAAGAAAAAGAGTCTTTTTTATTCTTTTTCTTGGCTATTCAAGTTGACAGATATTCATAAAGAAGAAATGATGCCATCCTATTAGATAGCTCTCTGATATAGTATTCCAACTAATGATCCTAGCTGTCTCACAGTGACACAATAATATAAATTTTCTGTATAGTCAAGACTAATATTGGAAATCTATGTTCATAAAATGTCAGGATATTTTAACTGCCTCAGTGTTATGTACAAACAAATATAAGAGTGGATCTTTGGGAAAATAAATTATGTCCTTGTTTTGTACAGTAGAACAAGAAGCCTTGGGAGAATACAGGATACTTTTTCCAAGTTTCGGTACAATTTCAAAAGTCCAGAAAAAAGAGTCTGCAAGGATTATTGAAAAGCTTGAATCTAATAAAAATTCTGGTTTAGACACCTAAAAGAAAAAATATCTTAACTTATGATCAACAATCACATACCAACTATTTGCTGGAGAGAAAAAAAGATATATTCACACAAAAATCCTAGCATAATGTTTACAACAGTTTTATTCATTACTACCCCAAACTTGAAACAATGCATATATTCACTAGCTGGTAAATGCATAAGCAAATTGTGGTATATCCATATAATAGGGTACTACTGAACAATAAAAATAATGTATGTGTTGATATATTCAATTACATAGTCAATGAATCTCAAAACCTTTATGCTAAGTAAAAGAAACCATATACAAAAGGCTAAATATTTACATGATTTCAATTTTATGACAACCTGAAAAAGCCAAGTGTAGGGTTGCTTCAATATCCAATCCTTTAAGTTTTATAACTTTAAAGTTTTTATAAGAAAAATATTTCAACAATTTTAGGCAAACATTGGGAAAAGTCAGTGAAGAGTGTCATCTCTATAAAATAAGCTAAAACATACATAACTATTAATAACACATAAAACAAATTACTTTTCCAACATCATACAAATTACTGAATAATTTTCTAATTATGAAACACTAAGACAAAAATCAAACAACCTCATTATCAGTAACTATAAGTTGAAATGAGAGGATATATCAATGTGCCATGCTGAGAAGATAAAGATCATGTTATCCTTGAATTTTTCATATTTTCCAAAGGTCAAACTACTGCATCATAAAAATTGTAATGTCACAAAGTTTTTTAAGTTGTGTGCTTCTCAATTCAAGTTTTGCACATATCTTACTGGAAATGTTAAACTGCTGAAACATGATTTGCCAAAATCAGATCCTGTTAGTTGTGATCTTTACAAGAGCCCGGATTAAAAAACAAAAACTAATCAATTACCAATGATTATGGCCACAAAATTACTTATGAAACGAGTCTGTCCCTGTGCCCACAACTGAAAGAGAATTGCATTCACCATTCTTTATGTAGTAAGAGGAGAGATCGTATAGATCTGTTAAAAATCTGTATTTTACTGAAGCTTCATTCTTTCTTTGAAATGTGTTGGTTAAGGTAGTTTTCCCAAAATGTAGATTTGTATTTAAAATATTATGCAAATTTACTTATAATTTTTATTTTAAGCAAAGTCACAGACATTTCTACTTTAATGGCCTATGTTTGTGTAAGGAAAGATTAGCTTCAATAATAATAGAAATAGCTCCTATTTAGTGAGAACCAGTTGTGTGCCAGTTACTATATATGATATCCTTTTATTTTCATTACATTCCTAACAATGTTTCTTACCTCCATTTCACCAATAAAACTAATAGCTGACTTTTAATAAAAGCTCTGTCACTTTGCATGAATCAACTCCTTTTTGGCCTACAGAAACAAGGGTTTTCCAGAGGTCATCTGAGACCACTGACTGTTAACTAAAAAGTAGATTCTACTTTCACTCCATGGATGAAGAAATTAAAACATGGAAATACGTTAAGAAGTTTGCCCACTATCACACAGCTAGTTTGGTTTAAGCCATGCTATCTCATTCTACACTTGCAACCTTAATACCCACTCTATTCTGCCTGATGTTCTAAACAGGAGGCACATTCTTCAATGTCACCCAAAGTAACAGACTATCCCAATTAGAATCCTAAACTGAAATACCATGACATACAACTGCCCTCACTATGGTATGTGTGCTTCATGGTATGTGCATATTCACTTCAACACATTTTTATTAAAATGCTTTGTGGATCATATGTAACAAAGTCATATATTTAGAGTTTTTGTCCTTAATTCTGGAGTTTTCAAAACTGATCATATCATAAAATAAATATATATATACACACTTATCCATTGCATTTAACTCTTATATAGCAATATGCTAACTAAAGTATAAGTTTACCAATAAGTATTCACGTAAGGTTCTGGTAAACATTATGAATGATATATGATATCATAATATAACCTCAATATATATAACTATCAGGATTCTGTAAACATAATGTCTTAACTGGCTAGATTCCTTAGTAATCTCCTGTGATAATCATTGTCTTAAAATGTCAGCTGTTTATATTCTCTGAATTGTAGTAAATCCAATTGACGTTCTCTCAAAGAGTTATGTTGTAACATGGTATTTTTCTACAATAATCAGATGATCTACATGGTACATTAGTAGAGGTGCTATTATTGAGTTATTGGATACTTCTGTTTAAAATGTGGTCTTTTTAAGGTGTTGGAAAAATCGGACAGCTACATGCAAGAAAATGAAACGGATTACTATAAACTTAAAATGGATTAAAGAACTAAATATAAGATATGAAACCATAAATTTCTTAGAAGAAAATACAGGTTAAAATCTCTTGAACATAAGCTTGAACAATTTTTTTTTGAACACTTCTCCCTGGGCAAGGAAAACAGAATAAAAAATGAACAGCAAAAGACACGATCAACAGAACCAAAAGGCAACCTGCAGTGTAGGAGAGTATATTCGTAAATGATTTATCTGATAAGGGGTTATCATCCAAAATATATAAGGAGATCATATGCCTCAACACTGAAAAAACAAACCAACTGAAAAATGGTGGAGGACCTAAACAGATATTTTTTCTAAAGAAGAGATGCAGATGGCCAACTGGCACATGGAAAGATGCTCCATGTCTCTAATCATCAGGGAAATGCAAATCAAAACCACAATGAAATATTGCCTCACTCCAGTAGAATAGAAAACAAATGAATTGAGGAAAAATGGCATACCAGGAGAAGTTGGGCTTATGTAACTAAGAAGATGGTCAGAGACGTTACCCAGCCTCAAACCTCAAATGCCCACCACACCAATCCCTCACTCACATTGTCTTCATTTTCTCTCACCAGCATTCTTCTAATCTGTCCATTATGGAGATATGTTTAATAGGTGAAAAATAATCTTTTTTCTCTATTTTACAAAACTTATTCAATTTATATTTAATTTTAACTATTGATAGGTTCCAAAAGACACTACTACTAGGTGAATTTTGATTTTCAATTTTTTTTCTCTCTTTTTGCTTCAATTTTGATGATTGCTATTGATCTGTCTTGAAGTTTAATGAACCTTGGAGTTCAATCTACTGTGATCTCCAACCAGTGAAAACTTTTTCTTCTTAAATATTGTATTTTTCACCCCTAGAAATTCGATTTCATTATTTATTAGAGTATAAATTTCTTTCTAAAGGTATTAATCTCTTCACCCATTAGGTTCATCCTTTTCAGAATTTGCTTTAAGGTATTATAATTGTTTTGCAAGACTTTTCTGCTTAGTCTAATAAATGGCTTATTTTTTATTTTCCTTCTCATGATGATGATGATACTATTGATAATAGATAAAGTTTGCCTGCTTCCTTGAATGTCTATGCTTTTTAATGTAATCTACATATTATGTAAAAAGGACCATGGAGACTGAAGTAATATATTTGTTTCATTTTAATTTTCTACAAAAATTAAGCCCTGTCTTTTCTCTGGAAATTGAGTTTTATATATGGACTGTATATTTGCCAAAGCTGTTAAAATTTCTTATTGATTTAAAAATATATCTGTAATTTACTTGGGGCTTTATGAACATAGAAAATTATATAATCTGCAATAATTTTAATTTTCTCTAATTCCAACATATTTTATTTCTTTACATTGTCTTATTTCTGCATTCTAGGACTGTACTGTCCTACTAGTGCATTATCATTGACAATCATTAAATGTTTTAAAAGAAGTAATAACCAGAAAACAGAATTCTTGAATAGAATTGCTTCAGTATTTCACCACTGATGAAATATTTGTTATATTTGTTGATTTCTGTTTGCTGTTCTTGTTGTAGCTGCTCTTAATCATTTTCTATAATTTTTTGAACTAGATTTATACTTTACTGCATTTGCTGATGAATCAGATTTTCCCCTTTGATGTATTATTGTGTTCAATAATGTCAATCCATTTTTAATAATAAAACAAGCCTGTATTTCTGGAACAAATCACAGTAAGTTATTTACATTGTTGGATTTGGTTTTTTAATAGTTTATTTTAGATTGCTGCATCAATGTTTGTGAATGAGATTGACCTGTAGTTTCCCTTTCTAGAATGACTGTGTTCGGTGATTCATGTTTTATTGTCATAAAATGAAAAGACAATGTCTTTTTATTTTTTGACTCCTGGAATGTCTTATAGAACTTGCACTTGACTAACTAGGCCTAGTTGTTATTTGTGGGGAGTTAAGTTACTGGTATAATTTCTAATAAAGCTGTGGAAATTAAGGTTATTTATTTCAGGATTAGTTTTAATAATTCATGTAATTTAATTAATTGTAATTTGCTAGGGAAAAGTTCATTAATTATAAAATTTTAGCTGTATCAATGTCATGTTTTCTTATTTCTATTTAATCCCTGAAATACCTGTAATTATGTTTTCTTTTCATTGCTGGATTGTTTATGGTGTGTTTTTTTTTTCTTTGTCCTTCTAAATGCCAATTTTTGACTTTGCTGGATCTATTTTGTATGTTTTCTATTTCCTTAATTTCTAACTTAACCATTCTTTTTATTGAAATTTTTGAGATTTATTGCATACTTCTTTCTGTAGCCTCACTGCTTTTTTATTGGTCTGCAAGATATATGTGATATAGTACTTATGATCAATTTTTCTTTATAAGGCTTTCAATTTTTGGTATGTGTATTCTTCTGTCTGAAAGTAGTTTTTATAAATTTTCTTTGGTGATAAAATGTTTTTTCTTTAATCTGGAAATGCATTCTCATCATTCTTGAAGGATAGTATATCTAGATGTAGAATTATTGATCATTTTTATTTCCTCCTAAACATTTAATCTATTATTAGTGTATTCTGGATTTTCTTTATTACATCTGAGAATTCAGCTTTCAATTAAATTAATATTCCTTTAAAATGTGATTTATGTTTCTTTTCTTTAGCTACCTTTAAAATATATTTGTCTTTGGTGTTCAACACTGCCAGTACAAGTAGTCCATGTGTTGATTTCTAATATATGAAGTCTTCCTATGTTTATTTCTTTGCCTATTGTTGGTTTTGATTCTAATATAGGGTTCATTTTATTTCCTGTGTCTTTCATGATTTTTGTCTGAGAGCTTCTCATTTTTCTCAGGCATAATGTGATAATTATTTCCTATGTGGATTTGAAGTTGACTTCTTCTAGAAAGGATTTGTCAAATTTTTTCTGCTACTTTTCTGGCATGCAAGCAACCTGAGTGATTTTCAGTTAAACTCCCCATATTGATTTTTGTTTGTTTGTATGAGAAAAGAAGTACGAAATCAAACTCTAATTAGGATTTGTGATTTCATGTGTCAAAGGATGTATTTTCCCCTTCATTCCATGTCGAGTTAAAACAAGCACGTTTCCTGTCATTTTCTAAATCTTGGGGCTATTTCTCATTTAATTTTGTAATATAGATGTACCCTTTCCATGTTCAATTTTATGTGAGGATTCTACTTTTCGATTCCTCCCTTCAGACTGGTCTTTGACTTTGCCCGCAGTTGTTCATATCCTGTGAAGCTGTCAATGGGAAACCTCTGGTAACCTGGGTTCATCCCAAAATTTCAAGTTGAAGGCAAGCTTTGAAACTAAGTAACTTTTCAAAGTCCTTGCTTTCTCATGATTAGAGGTTTTAAATGTTCCTTATATTGTGCCAGATGAATGAGTATAAAGATAAGTGTACTATATTGTCTACTGCTTTAGTTTTTTTCATTTCTTTAGTTCTTCGTTGGGATTTCTAGTCTGGTATCTCACAATGTGAGAAAGCGAACAACATGAGGCTTTATTTTTTCTAAGGGATTTTACATAAAGTTTTATGAGGACTCATTTTGAGTTATTCTTTCATCAACCTTTAAAATGTATCAGAATGTATATCTCGAGGACACTTATCTTCTTTTCATTCTTTTACAACTTTTATGTTCCAAGGGTTATCAAGCACAGAGATTCTATTGGAGATCTCTAAAATTTGCTTTCATAAAAATTTTACTTATCTGCATTTAAATGCATCCAGTGAATCAGTTGTCATTGAAAGAAATCTTTCAAGTAGGTAAGATTATGATAATGTCTATGTTTGATCTCTTCTGAGCTAAGTAGATTTTATTAGGTGTTCTTTAATAAAAAACAATTTGATATTGTTTTAACATTATGAAATCTTCTGAATGCTTCTAGTTAAGATTTTACTTACTTTGGCAGTTTTGCTTCCACCTTCTCACAGACACATCATCCAGGTGTAAGTACTCTACCCACAGAAAGTTATATGTTAAGTTTCATACCCTTGTGCTCTGAGATTTTTGTAGTGTTCTTGAATCTATTAATAAGAAGTGCATGAACATAGGCTTTAACTATATTTTTCATTTAAAGTTTTAGTTTGAATTAAACCAGGTTATAAAATTTGTGTGGAAATTTGTCACATTTTCCAAATGAGGAACAGTAAAAATGGACAGTGGTGTGGGTTCCAACCTTAGTAGATGAAATGAAATGGAACTTTTAGAAACACCATTTTTCCTTGCTTCTTCTCCCTAAATGAAGCAACTGTGTCTAATGTTAGAAAATGCTCTTCATGAGCTACAAACATCATAGAACCCTGAAGCACATAGAATGAGAGGGCATCAAGAAATAACCTGTCATGTCCCTACAATCCCCAAGTCCCCCATAATCATAGGGCTTCTGAAAAATATGAAGTAGAAGATTTTCCAAAAATGTGTTCAGATACCCCATATTTAATGATTAAAACATATCCATGGGGCAAATATTGCAGTAAATACTATTTTTCTAAGTAGGTTTTTAAATTCTCTCAATAGATAATCTATTCATTGAATAACATGTTTATGGAGGGTGAAAACTTGTCCATAAATAATTTTTTTAAATGGAGAAGTTAGTAAATTTTATTATGATTAGCAAGATTTATCAAGAACATGCTTCAACTACATTATCAAACAGCAATGAACTCTTGTAACTCAGTTGATATTTACATAGTTTATTTTAATTTTTATTAGGAAATCTCAGTTTCTATATTATTAAGATAGAAGAAAAATCTTAAGAAATATTTCCTTATCATGCTTATTCATTTTTTTACATAGTTCTTCTTAATAGTTCTACTTTTAATGTAAAGAATGCAGGGATGATGTCCAGAAACAGAGTAGTAACTAAACTGTGGAATAAAGGCATTTCACTCTTTTGCATCATTATTTGCAGGAAGACATGCTGAATGACGACTTTCCATACGTTAAATAATAAAAGTGATAATTGAATGCAAACAGTAAATTCATATTATTGTGCAATTGCACAGTGTCGATATTTTAGTTTACTTAGCTTAAGTTTTTAAACCTGTTTGTGCAAACAGAGCAACAGATAATGGGAGAATATGACACTATTTTCAAAAGATCCTTTCTTCTGTTTTAGAAATACTACACATCAATCCTGAGTTACTCTAGTTTGAACTTTCTCTGTGTACATATATATGTTTAAATCAAGGCTGAGTGACTGCCAAACCAGAACTGACCTCTCAATAGGGGTGACATTAAGAATGTTTTGTGGTTTGTGCTTTTGAACAAAGTAACATATAACTTCCAGAAGCTCCCATCCAATGCATACATTCATAGCTCTTTGTTCATCTTCTTTTGTGTCAGTGACTTTTAGAAGAGAAAAATATAGCTCTAGCTTTAAGCTTTGCTCTTTTAGCACTTGCAGATTGTAATACGTATTTTTTCATGACACCTACTAACACACAAAGATGATGTGATTATAACACATGAGAAACAGTAGGAGAATGAGTGTGAGACTAGGACATTGGATATCTTGGGGGTAAAATACCTATATTGTTGAAATGTTACAACAAAAACACTCTCTCTTGAGTGGAATATTATTTTTAAATAGGTATGGTATCATGTCTTTTTCCAAGGTTTGATGATTTCCTACACTCCATGCAATATAATCTTACAAGCAAAGGCAGAGCCTGTAAACCACATTTCTCCTTGAATAACACAGTTCTTAGTTTCTTGTATTTTAAATGTCAGTAGGATTGATTTATTAAAATGCATGAAGGTAAATGTGTTTATTCTTTCATCATAAATTCCATAGCTGCTTAATTTTATTTACAAACTAAAAAATATCTGTTACATCACTGCAGATATGGTAAGCAAGGACTCAAATGTACACATTTTATAGATCTCTCAAATAAACAAAAGGTGTGTATCCATGACAACCAAACCAGTAAAATCCATCCCTTATGTGAATAAAATGGTCTTTAGCAAATATTCAGATTTTCTTTTTAAAAACTGACATCTAGTAACTGAGATAGAACTTATGAATGTGCAAATGTCAAGTGTACTATGTGTTTCTGAATTTACAATTTACTTGATCAAAAACACCAGGCACAGTCAACCCAAGAATGACATTGGCTAGAATCAAATCTTCCTGGTTTTTGCTTTGAATTTCATTTGAGGGTAAAGGGCTTTGGGAATTTTATTTTATTAATTTTGTTTATGTTTTTTTTAGGTTTTTGATGGAGGAGGAGGGAATCAGAAGAAATAAATTTCTTTGAAAGATTATCAAAAAAAATTGTAAGTATTAAGCTCCTGTACTCTTTCTTCTAAGGAGGGGAAACATGGGAGAATAAATTTGAATTATACTAGCACTTGAAAAATAAGCCAACATTCTCTGTGCCTTAGCTGTTTCTATGACTCACTAGGTCACTAGTAAAATATGCTCCATTTTTAGCTGGTCTAGTCTAATTCTAGCTAATTCATGGTGAATCTGAGTGCTAAGTAATGCTTACTTGTTCTTTTATAATGAATCCATTCTATTTTTTAAAGAAACTTCTTTTTTTGCCTGTAAATGTCTTTATAACAGTCAAGCTTCCTTAATTATTGTAAAATACATGCAATTCATTTTACTTTAATTTCTCCAGGAATTTGGAGCAGAAACTATGTGCATAAAAATCAGCAATATTTATAAAAGATTAAAGAATATCAGAATTGACCAAACTAGTTTTAAAGTATCTCATTTTCATCAGTTAGAGAAAATTACCTCCCCTAATTTACTTGGGCCCCAAACCTTAGTGTCATGAAAGACTCTGTTTTCCCTATTTCATTTAAGTAGATGGGGTTTAACTCTAAAATTCAAGGCCGCACATTTACCTTACTTCAAACTTGCTTTCCATTTTCATTCTTCCTATTCCTATGCCTATAGCCTATATTCCAACCAAACTGAATTAATAATTTATAACTTTATCTCCCAAGGTCCAATGCAGTGACTGCCACATAGTTACTAATAAATATTAAATACATAAGGAATTTACATACATGATAGAGCAAATCTCAGTGTAGCAGAGCCAGCTTTTTTTTTTTAACAATTTTTCCACTCTATTGATTTAAAATTTTCATGTAGAATAATGGTAGGTGCTTAAATGCAAATCCTTTTCTCATATTCTCCCACAACTATATATACCAATGAGGTGTGAAAATAATATCACACAAAACCCACACTTTCCTTATTCTAAGGAGAAAGAATACATGAACCTCAAAAGACTTGTAAGTAGAGCAATAAACCCCAAAACACCAACATGTCTAGCAGTAGAGGTTTGTATGGTCACTATTGGAATGTAATGCATGGGATGGTAAGAGAGGGCATATGAAAGACTGTGCCACAGAAGAGAGGGTCATAGAACTGGTGGTACAGCTAAAGTAAAATAAAACCACCTACAAAGGGCAAAGTTTAACACTAAGTGCTGAAATACTAAATATAGGTCTGGGACTTGGCAATACGCAACATTGACTACAAAGAAGGTAATAAAAAATGTGAAGGAGTAAGCAGCCATCTCAGAGAGGCATCAGTGTTGGGGTGAAAGGAAATAGAAGATATTTTTAAAAACTCATAAAAATCTGCTCAACAAAACCAATTATGCAGGGAAGAAAACTGTAACATAGTTTGGAATTGAATATATTAACAAAATTATAAATATGACAGGGAAAAATCTTGAATTAGATGTTACAAAAGTAAGAACAGAAGTAGATAAAAATAGAGATAAATTAAATGTGATTTTATCAAACTAAGATGGACAATTAAAAAAGAAAAAACCATTTCAGTACTGAGGAATAAATACCAGATGTCCAAACCAGAATATATTTGAATAATAATCTCTAAAAGCCATTGAAGAAGGATGGCAAACATCTAAGAAAGAAAAATAGAATAATACACAGAAATAGGTTAAAAGAGAGACAAAATAATTGAATAAGAAGTCAGTCAAGGAAGATTCAACACACATACAATTGGAGCTACTAAAGGAGAGAAAACAACAACAAAATGGAAACAATATTTAAGCTACAGTTTAAAAATATTTCTCAAACATAAGAGAAAAATCAAATTGACATGAAAATATCCATCATGTATCTAAGATTACTGATCCAGAACAATCAGCTGTAATACATATCCCATAATAAGTTAAAACTTTAAAGACAGAGAAAAAATTTTTTCACAACCTCTAAAAGGAAAATAAAAAAACATATAATAGTTATAAATAAGACTAGAATAATAATTCTTAAAACCAACAATTCAAAAGATTAGAAGGAAACCAGCGTTTTCAAGAAATTCAAAGAAAGTGTAAGACAAGCATTTTAAATATCCAGTATATTTTAAGACTATAGAAAAATGACTTAAACATGCAAAAATCCAAGATATGCTATAATGCAGAATATTTTCTAAAAATCTATTGGAGAATGAAATTTACCCTACTACAAGATGTGTGAGGAAAACTTTAGCAAAATGATTTTGGTTGAGCATTTAATAAATTTAGCTATAGATTAATTGTAGAATATCAATGTTTAGAACAAGAACAGAAGAGTAATATGCAAATAAGAAAAGGTAAGAGGCAAACTATAGTATATTCATTCACTGATATGTCATAAATAGGTGAGAATTAAAGATACCATTTAAAAGTGAAAAAAATCAGACAGTAAAAGGTTAAGGAAGAAAGGAAGTTAAGGGAACTAAAATTATATAAATACAAAGGTAACTAAGGTAACAAAAATATAAGCCTTTCTTAATAACAGAATATATTAAAGGTCTGTATGAACTGATAAGAAATGATTTCCCAACAAGATGTTAAGTAGTGGATGGGGAGAAAGCAGTGTACAAAAGAATATCATGTACACACATACACACATAGTCCAAATTTTCTGAATAAAACAAGGGAAAATCAGAAAATGTATCTATCCATGTGGCTGCATAATTTTGCACAGAAACACAGGGAGGAAAACCTGAAGCTAACCAAACCTGCTTTTTTACTAAAGTTTGTCTACATAGAGAAGGAATAGAAGAGGTAGAAAAGAAGCTACGATTCTCCAAATAATATATTTTTATATAGATTTGACTTTGAAATCATGCTCATGCTCTACATATTCAAACATAAACTACATTTTAAAAGATGGAGGAATATTGTAAAATGGAATATAAACAGAAACATTTGAATATAATTATATTTCAGACATAGTATAACCATTCAATGAAAAAAACATACTAACTCATGTAACTTTTGAAGAGAAACTTTGACTTCTCACCTAAAAATCTTCAACTTTACTAAGAGGTATGTGTTTTTATAGTGTCATCAGATAGTATTTCCAAAACCATATTATGTATGTTGTAAGACTATTATAAAAAGAAATACATTCCTTGATTTTATTGGAAGCCAGTATTCTTATTATGAAAGGAAACAGAAGATGGAAGCATGAAAGTGAAAAACTAGACATTTTGGTGGATATATAAACAGGAATTATTATTAGAAATTCATTAATTATGAATACTGAGCTCTGTCCCCTAAAAGATCTAGACATAATGTACACTATGGGGAAGTAAGAGATCTTCCCTAAATTGGAATTCCGACCAATAAATGTGGAATAAATGATTGAGTCAGAAAATCACCATTTTTCAAAACTCAAAAAGTGTAATAGATTCAGGCAGGAATCGTGTAATGATTAGAAAATTCCAAATCTAGACAGTGAAAGAGTTACAAGGAACAGATATTTACATAATAATAATAATGTATATTCCACAAATTACTTCTTAAGTACAAAGGGAAAACAGTAAATTTACAGTGAAGACATCTACTGGATAACAACTTAGTTCTCTGCATCTTATTAGTAAGTCCCATCTGTTTTATCTCTGCGTATGATTTGGCACTACAAAGATCATTAATTACTTTATCCAATGAAGCATCATGGAATGATACAGTTAACAATCAGCTTTATCAGTTTTCAGTGGGTTGAAGAATGAATGAGTTGTAAAAAATTGGAAAAATTCAGTGGAGACTAGTTACAAGAACTTTGGTTATGAAGGGAAGGAGAGAGATTTGTAGCTGAAAAGAGATAGATTGCTTAGGAAAGATTATTTCTTAAACATGGTAGATATTTTAGCATGTTTACATAATAAAGAGAAATAGTCTTTGATGTGCTTATAATGTGGCTCTTAAAACATAATAAAAACCCCAATCTTTATCTTTTGCTGATCTAGGTAGTAAAGTATTCCCACGTTGGACATTTTCAGGCTACCAACAGTTTAACAGCCTCTTAAAATCCCTTATATTTAACAGGAGCAGCAGTGCTTGGAGATCTGATGATTGGAATCCAAAGTATAGCTGGAGAAATTAGCACTTCTGATACTGAAGAAAAAAACGTAAATGCAAATGGAAATATACATGTGGGTATTGTGAAAGGAAGTCATATGAATTCTTCATTGAAATCCTTGATTATCTAGAGAAATAAGGCAACATTTTCTAGTTAGATCAGAAAAGACTGTAGATCAGGTATTTGAGGAAAGAAATGAGTGTCATGAGTAGCTAACAAGGTAAAAGCAAAGGAACTAAATAGTAGCTTTAAGAAAGGTCCCAAATTTAAGTACAGTTGGAGATCATCCTCAGTGATACATTTTCTTCAACAATCTTCAGCAGCGTAGATGTAGGAGAAAAGTCAAATAGTTGGAGTGATCCAGACTGAGAATTGCACAGAATAGGAAAAAAGGAAGGACAAAGTGTTAGTAGAGTGAAGGGCAATGGTGAGCATGTTATTTAATATCATGGAACTTAAGTTGCATAGGAAAACAGGATTCAAAGCGAGGGTGAGCATAGGGTAATATAATTTTGGACATGGCAACCATTCATTCATTTATACACAAAACGAAGTTTTTATACATAACTTGAATTGATGTTACTTGTATCTGATTCGCTTCCTGTATCAAAGGAGAAATTTTTCTACAGATACATAAGGACAAGACTCACTCCCACCCACAACATAATCAGTCCTACCTCATCTCATTCTGCTAAAAGCCATTGTTTCTGCAATTATACAGTTTTTTCCTCCAATTCTCCCTCTCTGCAGAACCATAAAAGGGCAAAGAAAATGCGTTTTTGTGCTCATTTCTTATCAAACCCTCTCACATCCACATCCCATCCAGCTAGTGAGTAGTTGTCTATATGTAGGCTACTCTACTTTCTTAGCCCCCATTATTTCTTGATTTACATTTTACACTTTCAGCAAATATTTACTGTGCTTGAAGCATATGTCAATGATTAATCTATGCCCTGGGAGTGCAGAAGTAAACCAGATTGTCTATGATTTCATGAGACTTACATTTCAGTTGGGCGAGAGGGAGAAAAACAATGAGCAAATAAATATTTGTCAGGTTGTAATTAATGCTTTTTCGTATAGTAATTATTTAACAAATATTCGACGAATGGCTAAAAGATAATATTCAAAAAGGCAGAAAGTGCTTTTTCATTCCTGTTGGAAATTGGTTCATAATGAGAATGTGTTACTTTGAGTAAAGTAGCCAAAGGTTGTATGTGATGGATGTAGTACCACTATAAATAAATATTGAAACTTAATGTGCAATAAAATGGCAACCATCCTTGTCTGTTTTTCTTTTTAAATTAATTATAATACACCCAAGATAATTACACATAGCATATATGCATAAATAAGTGATAAATACTTAAGAATGTGTTACTCAGGGAAGAAAATTGGCAATATGTCAGAAACCTCTGCCATGCTTTTCCATAATTATCTCCCCAGGAATTGTGAGGCCCAGTTTGAAAATTAAAAAGTGTGGTCCTTTGTTAAAAAATTATTGTGAATTTCAAGATGGCAATCGTTAAACCAAATATGGAACTGTCCTGAATGTAGGACACTGTGAAAACGCACAGGTCATAAACCCAGCCAGCCCTGCATTCCACCTTCTCTGCCCCATGGGTAACACTGTGCTAACATTTGTAGTAATTACACTTTTATTTCTTTATGGATTTTCTGCCACCAGCTTTATTCTTCTTTCTCAAGACTGCTTTGGATATTCAGGGTCTTTCATGCTTCCATAAAAACTTTAGGATTGTTTGCTCTAGTTCTGTGAAAAATGCCATCGGAGTTTTGGTAGGGATTTCATTAAACTTGTTGATTGCTTTGGGTAGTTTGGGCAATATTAATTAATTCTTCTAATCCATAAACATGGAATACTTTTCCATTTGTTTGTGACTTCTTCAATTTCTCTCACCAATGTCACAGAGTTTTCAGTGCACAGATCCTTCACTTCCTTGGTTAAACTTACCCCTAGGTTTTGTTTTGTTTTTGATGCAATTGTAAATGGGATTGCTCTCTTAATTTCTCACTCTAAGAGGATATTATTAGTGTATGAAATTACAACAGATGTCTGTATATTGGTTTTGTATCCTTCAATTTTTCTGAATTCATTTATTCTATCAGTTTGTGGTGTACTCATTAGAGTTTTCTATATACAAAATAATATTCTCTGCCAATAGTGACAGTTTACTTCTTTAACCAATTTGGACTTTGTATTTCTTTATCTTGCCTAATTGCTCTGGCTAGGACTTCCAATACTATGTTGAATGAAAGTCTTCTTTCTCATCTTAGAGGAAAAGTTTTTGGGTTTTCATCACTGAGTGTGATGTTACCTGTGGGCTGGTCCTATGTGGCCTTTATTATGCTGAGGTACATTCCACCTATACACAGTTTATTGAGAGTTTTTATCATGAACGGATGTTCAATTTTTTCAAATGCTTTTTCTTCATCTTTTGAGATGATCATGACTTTTATCCTTCATTTTGTTAATGTGGTCCCTTTTTTAATTTTAGGGGGAAAATTATAGATTCATAATTCTTTGTAATAGTACAGAGAGGCCTATTCATCCTGCTTCCCCCAATGGTCATATCTAATATAATTAAAATAATATATATGATGTCATTTTTAGCACGGGTATAGATTCATGTAGCCATCATTGCAGTACAGATGGAGGAAATACACTATCACCACAGAAATCTCTTTTTGTTATTACTTTATGTTAAAAACCACACCTGCCCTGCAATATCCCTAACCCTTAACAACTACTGATATTTTATGTCTCTATAATTTGTAATCTTGAGAATGTTATATAAATAAAATCATATAGTATATAACTTTGGAGAATTTTTTCACTCAATATAATTCCCATGAAATTGTTATATTTGAGATGAGTTTCTTGTAGGCAACATATACTTGGACCAGTCTTTCTTTAAGCTACTGTACCACTCTCTTTTAATTGGTACACTTAGACTATTTATATTTGATGTAATTATTGATGTTAGAAGTTAATTCAGCCATTTATTTGGTTTCTGTTCACTGTTTCTTGTCATTTTTGTTTTTCCTATCTCATTGGTTACTTGTACATGTATTAGAATTTTGTTTTTATTTATCTATAGAGTTTCTTAGTGTATCTCCTTGTGTAGATTAAATAATGGTTGCTGTAGATATCACATTATAGATATATATGTACACCTTATCACTGCTACTGATGTTAACATTATACCAATTCAAGTGTGCTAATCTTACCTCCCTTTTTGTCCCTTCACCCTCCTCCATTTATAAATGTCAAATATATCCTCTATATACTTGGAGAACCATCTCAGAAAATGTTAATTTTTGTTTCAGTTGCCAAACATTACATGGTAAACTTGAGCAGAGAAGGACAGTGTATTATATTTATCCACAGGTTTGCTGTTTGCACTGGTCTCATTTCCTGAGGCACCAAGATTTCTTCTTGTATTATTTCCTTTCTGTTTAGAGAGATTATTTTAGCCATTTTCTCAGGTTAGGTCTACTAGCAACAAATTCTCTTACTTTTAGTTTATCTGAGAAGGTACTGATTCTCCATTGTTTCCTGGAAGATATTTTAGTAGATACAGGATTCTGGATTGACACCTCTTTTATTTTAGCACTTGAAAGATGTTGTGTCCTGCCATCTATCCTTTATGGTTTCTGATGAGAATTGAACTGTCATTTAAACCGATTTTTTTTTATAGATATTGCTTCATTTCTCTCTAAATACTTTCAGTACTTTTCTTCATTGTTTTTAGAAATTTAATAATGATGTACCTTGGCAAGTATTTATTTTTCTTTTTGGGAGGGGATCTCAGTCAGCTGCTCAAATTTTTAAGTTATGTCTTTTGCCAAAGTTGGAAAATACTCAACCATATTCTTTAAATATTTTTTCAGCAATACCTAACCCCATCCTTCAGCAACACCTCTACTAGTCCTCTTATTCTGAGACATTGATCACAAGTGTTAAATTTTTTGATACAGATCCACATGTTCATAACTTGGTTTATGACAGGTTTCTTTTGCTTCTCTTGGTCATTAAGAAAGGGTAAATCTTGGTATTGGCATCTGTTGACTGTCTTTTCTCATTCGAAGGAGATTTTCCTGGTTTTGGTATAATGAAGGATTTTTTATTGAAACTTGAAAATTTTGGGTATAATGTACTGAGGGTCTGGATCTTATTTGAATCTTTTGTTTTAGCAGGATTCCTGTGACAGCTCTAATAGGGGAAAACATTGCTGCTTTATTACTGCTAAGGGAATGTTCTCAATTTGGCCTTCATTGGCACTGTGTGGGAGGAGTCCCCTTACCACTAGATGATGGTGGTCCCGATTCTCTACTGAGCCTCTCTGACATCATCCCAGCAGAGCAAGGGAAGAGTACCTCAGTACCGCCAAAGGGTCGTATAAACCCAGGCTTCTCAGGGGTTTTCATGATAGAGATAAAAACTCTAGTTCTGCACTCAGCCTCCTTTGATATCATGCTGGCTGGAGCTTGGGGGTGCTTCCTTATAGACTAATAAGAATGGAAGTTTAAGTTTCCCATTACATCTTTGCTGAGGTGGCTGTGAATGAGGTCATGGTTCGCTCTGGGATATATATCTAGAGTAGACTGCTTATTTTATAAAACTTTTCTGTCTTGCTATGCAGTCCCAGTATTTGTACTATAGTTAGTGTAGCAGGCTTTTCTCGTGGCTTTTATTGTCTGGATTCTTTGGCATTTGTTGGTTGCCTGCTTTTCCAGCACCCAGTCTGGATATGTGAGTCTAAAATAAAATCCAGAGAACTCATTGCCATTTTGTTTCTTGTGTCCTGAATTCCCTAGCCAGTCATTCTTTCACTTTCCAACTTTCTGTGAATTGCAATATCCAGATATTTTAGCTATTTTTACTTACAGGAGTAGGGAAAAGGAGTCTGCTCCATCTTTTTAAATTAATTAATTAATTAATTTTATAGAATCTATTCTTTTTTTTAATTTTATTTTGGTATCATTAAGGAAGGTACAATTACAAGAGCAACATTATGATTACTAGTATCAAGTCCCCACCACATACCCCATTACAATCACTGTACATCAGTGTAGTAAGATGCTGTAGTCACTACTTATCTTTGCATTGTACTGCCTTCCCCGTGCCCCCTCCTACATTATGTGTGCTAATCGTAATGCCCCTTTAGCCCCCTTACTCCTCCTTTCCCACCCATCCTCCCCACTCCCTTTCCCTTTGGTAACTGTTAGTTCATTCTTGGGTTCTGTGAGTCTGCTGCTGTTTTGTTCCTTCAGTTTTCCTTTGCTCTTATACTCCACATATGAGTGAAATCATTTGATGCTTGTCTTTCTCCACCTGGCTTATTTCACTGAGCATAATACCCTCTAGCTCCATCCATGTTGTTGTAACTGGTAGGGTTTGTTTTCTTCTTATGGATGAATAATACTCCCCTGTGTACATGTATCACATCTTCTTTATACATTTATCTCTGGATGGACACTTAGGTTGATTTCATTTTTGGGCTATTGTAAATAGTGCTGTGATGAACATAAGGGTGCATACGTCTTTTTCAAACTGGGCTACTGCATTCTTAGGGTAAATTCCTAGAAGTGGAATTTCTGGGTCAAATGGTATTTCTTTTTGTTTGTTTGTTTGTTTCATTAATTTTATTTTATTCCTTTCTTATTACTGAAATAAATTAAATACAGATCCATGGCATCTTGTCCTTTCTCCACAAAAATATTTTCATATATATCTCAAAACACAAGGACACACTACTGGTATAATAATATCATTATCACACTGAACAGAATTAACAATACCTCCTTAATATTAATTTACTCTATCCTTATTTGAAGTTCCTAATTCTCTCAAAGTCTTTATACTTGGTTTGTTTGAATCAATATCAAAACATGCCCACTGATTGGATGGTTGCTGTGTAAGTCATGTGAGTCTGTTGTAATCCAGAACTGACCTTTTCCCTATTTGTTGTCATCCCCTTGACCTGCTGAAGGAAACTATACCAGTTGTCATGCAGGGCTCCCACACATTGGATTTGTCTGACAGATCTGTCATTTCACTTTTTCCTCAATTGTTGTTTTATGTAGAGGACTCCAAAACGATGTACACTGAGAGTAAGAGTGAAAAGGGAAGTTGACCTTCAGCCCAGCTCCAAGTCCCTCTTATCCCTGAGAGTGTGCTAAGGTGATTCTGGATTGCTGTCCTCACAACTAACTGGCAGAAACAAAGAAAATTTTATGTGGAAGAAAGATATTATCCTTTTGGCTCCAAAGTATTATTACATTTAAACTACAACATAAATAACTGGTAAGCTTTAAGGCAAAAAAAAAAAAAAAACTATGCTAGGATACAGCACACTGATAAAAACATTAAATTCTTCAAGAACATAACATAAATATATACTTGTATGTGTGTAATATATATTGTCAAATATATTTTTAAAAAACTGGCAGAACTACAAGGGAAAATACTGATTACCTAGCAGAATACCTACACACAGTAAAAAGTAGTATATGGAAGATTTTCCACCATCAGTAAATTTTATCTAATAATTATATGGATAATACACATCTATTTGAGTACATAAAGAATGTTTAAAAAATTTACCATATGCTGGACCATAAAGCACTAAAAGCAAATTCCGAAACACTTTAATAATATCAAATATATTCTCTGGCCAAAATGCAATAAAGCTAGAAATCAATAATGAAATCCTGATGACAACTGCAGTGTCTGTAAGTTAGGAAACTCAATCTTAACCATGGATTCTTGATCTTTGAGAGCTCAATGGACAGGCTCAGAAGAATCTTGAACATATTTTAAAATAAACAGTCATAAAAATAACACATAACAACATTTATGAAATGAAACCACAGCCAAAATAGGGGAAATATAAATCATTCAATACACATATTGGAAAAGAATAAATGCTGAAGACCAATAAGAGACCTAGTCATCTCAAGCTTAAAAAGGAGAGCAGGGGACTTGTAGTTCCAAACAAGATGGACTAAACACATTCTACTTTTTTCCTCCTGCATCCCCTACAACCAAAAACATAGATAAGTTAATGTAACTCTGAAAAGTGGAAAGAAGATAGCAATCTGGCTAGATTATTCCTCAGAATCTGAGGAATAATCTGAAGGTGAATTCCTGGGGGTTTTTTTTGTTTTTTTGTTTTGTTTTGTTTTGTTTTGTTTTTTTTGTGTGTGTACAGCTTGCAGGAGAAAACCCGTTTGACTAAATCCATTCTCTTTCAGGTAATAACAGAAAAAACCCACACTCCTTTCCCCCTTCACTCAGTCCTACTGTCCTGGAGACTGTGGGCTGAGCCTGTTGTCCATTCCTGCCCTGCACTAATGAGGAGCCATGCGCCCCCACCAGGGGCTTTGAAAATTATGAGGCGGAGCCCTGTTGACCATCCGTGAATGGCCCTTGCACTGAATGAATCTCAACAAAAGGGCAGCAGCCCACCCCATCCCAACTGAAGAGCTGGAGAATGATTTCAGACATGAGAGAGCTGAAAACAGGGACTTAGAGTATCTCAGCAAAAATAAAAAAATTAAAAGCTTAAGGGACAAGTTAAGCAAATCTGGCAAAATGTTGTGTGATCTAATGGGAACAGGAATCCATTTTACTACTCTTTTTGCGTGTTTGCAAAACTTACAGCAAAAATCCAAAGTAATCACAGTCCACTCAGTTCCAATTCCATTTTTGTGAAATAAAGTAGTCATCTTAACCTCCTGAGCCTGTTTTGTCAATATTTGCAATCAGACTGTCCACTTTATGAGAGTAGAAACACTGATTTTGGGGAAATAATTATCAAATAACCTGGAAATTGGTAACATCCTATTTTTGAAGAAAAGTGGTGTAATAACAAGTTATAGTTGAGGGAGAAGGAAAAACCCATAACATTGCTTGACCCACCCAGTCAGTTCGGCATGGCCTGCTTGGGTAGGAAGAGAACATTGACCTGGCTGTGACTATTGGGCCTCTCTCACCTGTATGATTTCTCACCTTCCCATGTCACTCTTTCCTCTTTTCTCACCTTCCAACTCATGCCCCTATCCTGCACTCTTTCATAATTCCCACTTGCTTCTCATGATTTTGAGTCTGTTCTTTCCCTCTTCTCGATTTCTTGAATACAGTGGCATCACTTAGGTCCTAAATAGCTTGAATAGACAACTACGGAATTGCTTCTTTGGCAATGTCACAAGGGAAAATTCATGTTAAGGAA
Source organism: Manis javanica (assembly GCF_040802235.1). Taxonomy (NCBI): domain Eukaryota; kingdom Metazoa; phylum Chordata; class Mammalia; order Pholidota; family Manidae; genus Manis; species Manis javanica. The sequence goes on from NC_133159.1 coordinate 60,889,902, forward strand.
AAGGGTTATTTCCTGTTTTCATTTTCCAGAACTCTACTATTGTTCTGGTAGTCCTATAGCCTGGGGAGAAGCTTTAAGCTAGTTGAAATGTTAAATCTTGGATTTTAAAGTCTTTCTTCACTAAAAATTCAATAGGTTGTCCATTTGTTCTGGAAACTGACTACACACATACTGACTACACACATACGGCATTTGAGGCACATTCTCTATCCTGGAGAAGCAACTCAATCTACTGAGCTACTATCTAAAATGTGAATCACAGGAACAAGAGAGTATAAACTGTATTTAATCTAATATTAGGTGAACCTATTTTCCTTTTTCTTTTTTCTTTTGATATCATTAATGTACAATTACTGGAACAACCTTATGGTTACTAGACTACCCCTATTATCAAGTCCGACCCAAATACCCCATTACAGTCACTGTCCATCAGTGTGTTAAGATGCTATAGAATCATTACTTGTCTTCTCTGTATATACTGCCTTCCCTATGCCCACCCCCCTACATTATGTGTGCTAATTATAATGCCCTGTTTTTCCCACTTATCCCTCCCTTCCCACCCATCCTCCCCACTCCCTTTCCCTTTGGTAACTGTTAGTTAATTCTTGAGTTCTGTGAGTCTGCTGCTGTTTAGTGCCTTCAGTTTCTTTTTTTTGTTGTTATACTCCACAGATGAGTGAAATCATTTGATACTTTCTTTCTCCACCTGGCTAATTTCACTGAGCATAATATCCTCTAGCTTCATCCATATTGTTGCAAATGGTAGGATCTGTTTACTTCTTATGGCTGAACAATATTCCATTGTCTATATGTACCACCTCTTCTTTATCCATTCATCTACTGATGGACACTTAGGTTGCTTCCATTTCTTGGCTATTGTAAATAGTGCTGTGATAAACATAGGAGTGCATATGTCTTTTTCAAACTGGGCTGCTGCATTCTTAGGGCAAATTCCTAAGAGTGGAATTCCTGGGTCAAATGGTATTTCTATTTTTAGTTTTTTGAGGAACCTCCATACTGCTTTCCACAGTGGTTGAACGAATCTACATTCCCACCAACAGTGCAGGAGGGTTCCCCTTTCTCCACATTCTTGTCAACATTTGTTTTCTGTCTTTTGGATGTTGGCCATCCTAACTGGTGTGAGGTGATATTCCATTGTGCTTTTAATTTGCATTTCTCTGATGATCTGTGATGTGGAGCATCTTTTCATGTACCTGTTGGCCATCTGAATTTCTTCTTTGGAGAAGTGTGTGTTCAGATCCTCTGGCCATTTTTTAGTTGGATTATTTGCTTTTTGTTTGCTGATGTGTGTGAGCTCTTTATATATGTTTGGATGTCAACCCTTTATAGGCTATGTCATTTATGAACATAATCTCACATACTGTAGAATGCCTTTTTGTTCTATTGATGGTGTGCTTTGCTGTACAGAAACTTTTCAGCTTGATATAGTTCCACTTGTTTATTTTTGCTTTTCGCCCAGGGAGATATGTTCATGAAGAATTTGCTCATGTTTATGTCCAAGAGATTTTTGCCTATATTTCTTTCTAAGAGATTTATGGTTTCATGACTTACATTCAGGTCTTTGATCCATTTCGAATTTACTTCAGTGTATGGGGTTAGACAATGATCGAGTTTCATTCTCTTACACGTAGCTGTCCAGTTTGGCCAACACCAGCTGTTGAAGAGGCTGCCATTTCCCCATTATATACCCATGGCTCCTTTATTGTATATTAATTGACCATATATGTTTGGGTTAATATCTGGACCATTTTTCTGTTCCACTGGTCTGTGGGTCTGTTCTTGTGCCAGTACCAAATTGTCTTGATTACAGTGGCTTTGTAGTAGAGCTTGAAGTTGGAAAGTGACACCCCCCAGCTTTATTCTTCTTTCTCAGGATTACTTTGGCTATTCGGGATCCTTTGTGGTTTCAAATGAATTTTAGAACTATTTGTTCCAGTTAGTTGAAAAATCCTGTTGGTATTTTGACAGGCATTGCATTGAATCTGCATATTGCTTTAGGCAGGATGGCCATTTTGACAATATTAATTCTTCCTACCCAAGAGAATGGGATGAATTTCCATTTGTTATTGTCCTCTTTAATTTCCCTTAACAGTGTCATATAGTTTTCAGGGTATAGGTCTTTCACTTCTTTGGTTAGGTTTATTCCTAGGTATTTTATTCTTTTTCATTCAATTGTGAATGGAATTGTTTTCCTAATTTCTCTTTCCACTAGTTCATCATTAGGGTATAGGAAAAGCAACAGATATCTGTGTATGAATTCTGTATCCTGAACTTTGCTGAATTTAGATATTAGTTCTAGCAGTTTTGGAGTGGAGTCTTTAGGGTTTTTTACATACAATATCATGTCATCTGCAAGTAATGACAGTTTGACTTCTTACTTCCCAGTCTGGATGCCTCTTTTTCTTTGTTGTGTCTGATTGCTGTGGCTAGGACCTACAGTACTATGTTGAATAAAAATGGAGAGTGTGGGCATCCCTGTCTTATTCCTGATCTGAGGTGAAATGCTTTCTGCGTCTCGCTGTTAAATGTGATGTTGGCAGTGGATTTGTCATATATGGCCTTTATTATGTTGAGGTACTTGCCCTCTACACCCATTTTGTTGGGTTTTTATTATGAATGAATGTTGGATTTTGCTGAATGCTTTTTCAACATCTATGGAGATGATCATGTGGTTTTTGTCCTTCTTTTTGTTGATGTGGTGGATGATGTTGATGGATTTTCGAATGTTGTATCAGCCTTACATCCCTGGGATGAATCCCACTTGATCATAGTGTATGAAACTCTTGATGTATTTTTGAATTCAGTTTGCTAATATTTTGTTGAGTATTTTTGCATCTATGTTCATCAAGGATATTGGTCTGTAATTTTATTATTTTGGGGTGTCTTTGTCTGGTTTTGGTATTAGGTTGATGCTGGCTTCATAAAATGAGTTTGGAAGTATTCCCTCCTTTTCTATTTTTTGGAAATCTTTAAGGAGAATGGGTATTATATTTTCTCTAAATGAGTGATAAAATTCATTGGTGAATCTATCTGGCCCGGAGTTTTGTTATTCTTGGGTAGTTTTTTGATTACCAATTCAATTTTGTTGCAGGTAATTGGTCTATTTAGATTTTCTGTTTCTTCCCTGGTCAGTCTTGGAAGGTTGTATTTTTCTAGAAAGTTGTCCATTTCTTCTAGGTTATCCAACTTGTTAGCATATGTATTCTCATACTATTATCTAATAATTCTTTGTATTTATGTGGTGTCTGTTGTGATTTTTCCTTTCTCATTTCTGATTCTGTTTATGTGTGTATGTTCTCTTTTTCTCTTAATAAGTCTGGCTAGGGGTTTATCTATTTTGTTTATTTTCTCAAAGAACCAGCTCTTGGTTTCATTGATTTTTTCTATTGTTTTATTCTTCTCAATTTCATTTATTTCTTCTTTGATTTTAATTATGTCCCTCCTTCTGCTGAATTTAGGCCTAATTTGTTCTTCTTTTTCCAGTTTCAATATTTGTGACTTTAGACTTCATTTGGGATTGTTCTTCCTTCTTTAAATATGCCTGGATTGCTATATACTTTCCTCTTAGAAGTGCCTTCATAATGTCTCACAGAAGTTGGGGAACATTGTGCTGTTGTTGTCATTTGTACCCTTGTATTGTTTGATCTCTGTTTTAGTTTGGTCATTGAGCCATTGATTAGGAGCATGTTGTTAAACATCCATGAGTTTGTGAGCCTTTTTGTTTTCTTTGTACAATTTATTTCTAGTTTTATACCTTTGTGATCTGGGAAGTTGGTTGGTAGAATTTCAATCTTTTTGAATTTACTGAGGCTCTTTTTGTGGCCTAGTATGTGGTCTATTCTGGAAAATGTTCCATGTGCACTTGAGAAGACTGTGCATCCTGCTGCTTTTGGGTGTAGAGTTCTGTAGGTATCTGTTAGGTTCATCTGTTTTAGTGTGTTTTCACTGCCACTGTGACCTTACTTATTTTCTGTCTGGTTGATCCATACTTTAAAGTGAGTGGTGTGTTGAAGTCTCCTGAAATGAATGCATTGCATTTTATTTCCTCTTTAAATTCTGTTAGTATTTGTTTCACATATGTTGGTGCTCCTGTGTTGGGTGCATAGGTATTTCTAATGGTTATATTCTCTTGTTGGACTGACCCCTTTACCATTGCAATTTCCTTATTTATCTCTTGTTACTTTCTTTGTTTCAAAATATATTTTGTCTGGTACAAGTACTGCAACACCTGCTTTTTTCTCCCTATTGTTTGCATGAAATATCTTTTTCCATTCCTTGACTTTTAGTCTGTGCATGTCTTTGGGTTTGAGGTGAATCTCTTGTAAGCAGTATATTGAAGGGTTTTGCTTTTTTATCCATTATATTATTGTGTCTTTTGATTGGTGCATTCAGTCCATTTACATTTAGGGTGATCATTGACAGATATGTACTTATTGCCATTTCAGGCTTTGGAATTGTGGTTACCAAAGGTTCAAGGGTAGCTTCTTTACTATCTATAGATCTATCTTTAACTCACTTTTTATGCTATAATAAACACAGTCTGATGATTCTTTATTTCTCTCCTTTTTTATTCTTCCTCCTCTACTCTTTATATGATAGGTGTTTTATTCTGTACTCTTTTGTATTTGTTTGACTGCTTTTGTGGATAGCTGATTTTATTTTTTGCCTTTAGTTAGTATTTGGTTGGTCTGCTTTCTTTGCTGTGATTTTATTTTCTCTAGTGATATCTATTTAGCCTTAGGAGTACTTCTATCTAGAACAGTACTTTTAAAATACCCTGCAGAGTTGGTTTGTGGGAGGCAAATTCCCTCAGCCTTTGCTTATCTGGAAATTGTTTAATCCCTCCTTCAAATTTAAATGATAATCTTGCTGGATACAGTATTCTTGGTTCAAGGCCCTTCTGTTTCATTGCATTAAATATATCATGCCATTCTCTTCTGGCCTGTAAGGTTTCTGTTGAGAAGTCTGATGATAGCCTGATGGGTTTTCTTTTGGAGGTGATCTTTTTACTCTCTCTGGCTGCATCTAATACCCTGTCCTTGTCTTTGATCTTTGCCATTTTAATTATTACATGTCTTGGTGTTGTCCTCCTTGGTCCCTTGTGTTGAGATATTTGTGGGTTTCCATGGTCTGACAGACTATTTCCTTCCCAAGCTTGGGGAAGTTTTCAGCAATTATTTCTTCAAAGATACTTTCTATCTCTTTTTCTCTCTTCTTCTTCTCATACCCCTATAATATGAATATTGTTCCATTTGGATTGATCACACAGTCCTCATAATATTTCATTCCTCGAGATCCTTTTTCTCTCTGTCTCAGTTTCTCTGTATTCCTGTTATCTGATTTCTGTTCCATTAACAGTCTCTTGCACCTCATCCAGTCTGCTCTTAAGTCCTTCCAGAGATTGTTTCATTTCTGTTATCTCCCTCCCTCCGGACTTCATCCTTTAGCTCTTGCATATTTCTCTGCAGCTCCATTAGCATGGTAGCATGGTTATGACTTTTATTTTTAATTCTTTTTCAGGAAGATTGGTTATATGTATCTAGCCATGCCCTCTCTCTGGCATTGTTTGAGTGATTTTGGACAGGACTAGGTTCTTCTGCCTTTTCATGGTGATGGAACTGATGGCCAGCAAGTGGTGCATGTGTCAGCTGTGAGAACAAAGTCACATCCTGTTTGCTGGTGGCCTCACCCTTCTCCCCTGCCTGTGCTGGTGACCCGCACACCGGGAGCAGTCTCTGGGTTAATTCTCTGAGCTGCCATTAGTGGGGTGGCCCTTGGGATGACCTAGGGTACTGCGGGGAGTTGCAGGCATGCTGCACATGTTTTCATGTGAGAATGGCGCCCCTTCATGCCTTTTGGACTTTCTGCTGGCTTCCTCTGCCTGTTTCAGGTACCTGAATGCTGGCAGAGCCTCTGGGTCTGGCACAGTTAGCTGTGTGCTGGGAGAAGACTCTGTGCATTTGTTGTGGTTGGAGCTGCTCACCGGCTGGTCTGCAGTAAGATTGAGTCAGCCAGTTTGCTTGTAATGCTGGTGGAACAGAATGAATGGCAGGCTGCTTATCGCTTTGAGGGGCTTCAGAGCTGTGTTGCCACCCAGGGGGTTAGGGCACCTGAATTTCCTTAAGATTCCCAGCCTTGCTGGGCTGAGTATGCCATGACAGTTTGTCTACCTCTTAAGCCCTTGTCCCTTTAAGACTTTTAAAGCACCTGCTTTTCTTTTGTCCCAGGGGAGCAGGCTGTGGGGTCCTGCTCACAGTCTCCATCTCGGATTTTACTTTTTCATTTCTCTAATATCCAGTACACCATGCAGTGTGTGTCTGTGCTCCCCATGCAGATTACTAGGAATGGTTATTTAGAAGTCCTGTGCTTCCACTCCTTCCCCACTCTTATTCTTTTCCTCCCACCCATGAGCTGTGGTGTGGGGAGTGCTCGGGTCATGCTGGGTCATGGCTTTGTATCTTACCCTTTCTGTGTGATGCCAAGTTCTCACAGATGTAGACCTAGCTTGGCTGTTGTACTATATCTTCTGGCCTCTCTTTTAGGACTAGTTGTATTTGCTGTATTTTCCAAGTATATATGGTTTGGGGAGGAGATTTTTGCTGCCCTTCTCACACAGCCACCTTGAGTGCCCCTGCTCCATCTTTTTGCAAGCATGGTGTTCAAGTTGTTTGTCTGCATTTTATTCTACCTTTCAGTGAAATTATATATATAAACTTCATGCTCAACAAATGATAATATAATAATTCTCTAAATCTCATTATACACATTTATAAAATTGGTATAATATTATTTATAGCTCAAGATTGCCATGAAGAGTTAATTGCATGAAATAAGTAAAGGTTTGGGCACAGTGCTTGGAGTTTAATAATTATTCATAAACCATAGCTCTATAAATAGGAATTGTAACTTCAAAAGATTTCACTAGGCAAAAACTAATACTGAGAATAACACTGATGGGAAATAAATATTCTCTGAGCTACCATTGACTACCAGTTATGTTTCAGCTTTTATAATAACTTTGTGTTTAATTCTGAATATCATCTTATGAGGCAGAGAATAGTATCATGTCATTTAACTGGTGAAAACACTCAAAAAGAGAGAGACAAATTTCCTTACCCAATTTTCAAAGAAGGCAGTATGTTGGATAGAGTTTGTAACTCTTCAGGCATTATCTCACCAGAGAGATATCCTTTTTTAGTCTGTATTATCTCAAAACTTCTGTACTATCTTTAAATTATAGTGCATTAAATATATACTTACAATTTTTGGATACATATGAACAAAATCATCTGGCGTCTTTTGAATTCATACAAATAAGAGTATACACGTACAGTCCACATCCTATTCAGAAGGTTAAATGAATTCACTATGTCCAATCCACAGAAAATATGGTATAGGAAAATAAATTGAATTACTTAAAAGTATTTACAAAAGAAAAAGAATGTTCATAAGGATAAAATTTTTAAAAAGTGATTTGAAAAGTAGAAAAATAATCACTCTAGGATGAATTAGAGAATGCAATATCTTACAAAAAAGAAAAACAAAAAAATGAGATTTATCATCACTTTAGATATTTAAGGTAAGGCATAAGCTACGTTAGTACATTAAATTTCCTCCCACAGCAACACTGATAGAAAGAGAAAAATCAGATCAGAAATACCCCCTATTTTATCTCCTTTCAGCTAGGGACCATATGATTCACTATTGATGTTATCTCTATAACCACATAGTAAAGCTACCTATTAATACATTAAATATTATTCCATTTGTTTGCTTGGTTGTTCAATACATTGGAGGAAGGCAGAGCACTACTGGAACTTGGAGAATAATACAATTCCATGGAAATACTTTCCATTCAAGGGTTATATTTGGAAAAGTTTGGGGTCTAAACAAGCAGCAACTGCATAACTAGAAAATTGCTTAACATGCCAATTCTCATCCTTACCCCAAACCAGGCTAAATCAGAAACTCTGGGTGCAACCCCCAAATCTGTGTTTCAACAGATCTTCTATGTAATACTTCTGAATGCTAATGTTTAAAAACTACTGGTGTAGAGAGCATAACCAGCTTGCCTTCAATTTCTATCAGTTAATGCTATTAATTTCTACATGTTAATTCAACCCAATGAAATTCTAAAATCAATCCTAAGAAGCACAGATACATAGAAATATGCTCTGCAATAAGACAAATTTATGGATCTATGATTTCCTTTACATGGTCACTAGACACTCCCTTTCCCACTAATTCATTTCTGGCTGTTACCTTCACCCACCACCACCTTCCACGGTGCTTTGGCTTTGGCTTTCTAATAAGCTATATCTCAATTCCCTCCCCTGACAGTCAATCTTCTTTCAAATTAACTTCTTTCTTGACATACCATTCCTTCCTTGAATTTCAACCTCTTTGGCTGATACTCTAATTGATACTTTGTTAACATCCATCCAACCTTGGAAATTGGGTAGATTGATGACTATTGTTGAATACCAACTATATGCCAGTCAGTAAGATCACAGAAACCAACAACATATTCATGTTCTAAATGTTCCATAGAACATTTAAAATCTAGAGTGGATGACAAATGTTGGTGTAATAATTTTAGAATAGAACAGTTATAAAGGAAAACTAATTAAGGTCAAGTACTGTGTACTTGTAAGAGAGTATTGAACTGAATCCTAAAAGAATACCAAAAGAAAAAATTCATTGATGACAAGTAGTATGAGGACATTTTCTATCAAGAAATACTGCTCAGAAGACTGCAGAAAATGAACTGAAGGAAGATAAAAATGGCAGTCTGGAATCGATTGGAGTCAAGTAAGGTCAAGATGATGATGATTTAGATTATACTGTTGGTATTGAAGATAGAGTGCTGCAGATGGATTTTGAGAGATAATTAATTGTTGCCAAGAGGAATCAAGAGTGAAACTTGATTTCTATTATTAATTCTATTCTTATTTTAATTCAATTCTTGCCATCCTTTATTTCTAGAAGTATTTTTTAAATTAATTAATTATTTATTTTATTTATTAGTTTTATTTTGGTATCATTAATCTACAATTACATGAAGAACATTATGTTTACGAGGCTACCCCCTTCACCAAGTCCCCCTCACATACCCATTCACAGTCACTTTCCATCAACATAGTATGATGCTGTAAAATCACTACTTGTCTTCTCTGTGTTGCACAGCCCTCTCTGTGCCCCCCACACACTATATATGTTGATCGTAATGTCCCCTTTCTTTTTTCCCGCCCTTATCCCTTGCTTCCCACCCATTCTCCCCAGTCCCTTTCCCTTTGGTAACTGTTAGTCCATTCTTGGGTTCTGTGCTTCTGCTGCTGTTTTGTTCCTTCAGTTTTCTTTTGTTCTTATACTCCACATATGAGTGAAATCAATTGGTACTCATCTTTCTCCACCTGGCTTATTTCACTGAACATAATATCCTCTAGCTCCATCCATGTTGTTGCAAATGGTAGGATCTGTTTTTTCTTATGGTTGAGTAATATTACGTTGTGTATATATACCACATCTTCTTTATCCATTCATCTACTGATGGACATTTAGGTTGCTTCCATATCTTGGCTATTGTAAGTAGTGCAGTGATAAACATAGGGGTGCATATGTCTTTTTCAAACTGGAGTGCTGTATTCTTCGGGTAAATTCCTAGAAGTGGAATTCCTGGGTCAAATAGTATTTCTATTTTGAGCATTTTGAGGAATCTCCATACTGCTTTCCACAATGGTTGAACTAATTTACATTCCCACCAGCAGTGTAGAAGGGTTCCCCTTTCTCCACAACCTCACCAACATTTGTTGTTGTTTGTCTTTTAGATGGTAGCCATCCTTACTGGTGGGAGATGATTTTTTAATTTGCATTTCTCTGATGACAAGTGATGTGGAGCATCTTTTCATATGTTCGTTGGCCATCTGAATTTCTTCTTTAGAGAACTGTCTATTCAGCTCCTCTGCCCATTTTTTAATTAGATTATTTGCTTTTTGATTGTTGAGGTGTGTTATCTCTTTATATATTTTGGACGTCAACCCATTATTGGATCTGTCATTTACGAATATATTGTCCCATACCGTAGGATACATTTTTGTTCTATTGATGGTGTCCTTTGCTGTACAGAAGCTTTTCAGCTTGATATAGTCCCATTTGTTCATTTTTGCATTTGTTTCCCTAGCCCAGGGAGATATGTTCAAGAAGAAGTCACTCATGTTTATGTCTAAGAGATTTTTTGCCTATGTTTTTTTCTAAGAGTTTTATGGTTTCATGACTTACATTCAAGTCATTGATCCATTTTGAATTTACTTTTGTGTATGGGGTTAGACAGTGATCCAGTTTCTCTTACATGTAGCTGTCCAGTTTTGCCAGCACCATCTGTTGAAGAGACTGCCATTTCCCCATTGTATGTCCATGACCCCTTTATCAAATACTAGTTGACCATATATGTTTGGGTTAATGTTTGGAGTCTCTATTCTGTTCCATTAGTCTGTAGCTCTGTTCTTGTGCCAGTACCAAATTGTCTTGATTACTGTGGCTTTTTAGTAGAGCTTGAAGTTGGGGAGTGAGATCACCGCCACTTTATTCTTCCCTCTCAGGATTGCTTTAGCTATTCGGGGTCTTTGGTGTTTCCATATGAATTTTTGAACTATTTGTTCCAGTTCATTGAAGAATGCTGTTGGTAGTTTGATAGGGATTGAAATGAATCTGTATATTGCTTTGGGCAGGATGGCCATTTTGACGATATTAATTCTTCCTAGCCCAGAGCATGGGATGAGTTTCCATTTGTTAGCGACCTCTTTAATTTCTCTTAAAAGTGCTTATAGTTTTCAGGGTATAGGTCTTTCACTTCTTTGGTTAGGTTTATTCCTAGGTATTTGATTCTTTTTTATGCTATTGTGAATGGAATTGTCTTCCTGATTTCTCTTTCTATTAGTTTATTGTTAGTGTATAGGAAAGCCACAGATTTCTCTGTTAATTTTGTATCCTGCAACTTCGCTGAATTCCGATATTAGCTCTAGAAGTTTTGGAGTGGAGTCTTTAGGGTTTTTATGTACAATATCATGTCATCTGCAAATAGTGACAGTTTAACTTCTTCTTTACCAATCTGGACTCCTTGTATTTCTTTGTTTTGTCTAATTGCCATGGCTAGGACCTCAATTACTATGTTGAATAACAGTAGGGAGAGTGGGCATCCCTGTCTTGTTCCCGATCTCAGAGGAAAAGCTTTCAGCTTCTCACTGTTCTGTATGATGTTGGCTGTGGGTTTATCATATATGGCCTTTATTATGTTGAGGTACTTGCCTTCTATACCCATTTTGTTGAGCGTTTTTATCATGAATGGATGTTGAATTTTGTGGAATGCTTTTTCAGCATCTATGGAGATGATCATGTGGTTTTTGTCCCTCTTTTTGTTGATGTGGTGGATGATGTTGATGGATTTTCAAATGTTGTACCATCCTTGCATCACTGGGATGAATCTGACTTGGTCATGGTGTATGATCTTTTTGATGTTTTTTTGAATTCGGTTTGCTAATATTTTCTTGAGTGCTTTTGCATCTATGTTCATCAGGGATATTGGTCTGTAGTTTTCTTTTTTGGTGGGGTCTTTGCCTGGTTTTGGTATTAGGGTGATATTGGCTTCATAGAATGAGTTTGGGAGTATTCCCTCCTCTTCTATTTTTTGGAAAACTTTAAGCAGAATGGGTATTATGTCTTCTCTGTGTGTCTGATAAAATTCCGAGGTAAATCCATCCAGCCAGGGAGTTTTGTTCTTGGGTAGTTTTTTGATTACCACTTCAATTTAGTTGCTGGTAATTGGTTGGCTTAGATTTTCTGTTTCTTTCTAGGTCTTGGAAGGTTGTGTTTTTCGAGGAAGTTGTCCATTTCTTCTAGGTTTAGCAGCTTGGTAGCACATAGGTTTTCATAGTATTCTCTAATAATTCTTTGTATTTCTGTGGGGTCCGTTGTGATATTTCCTTTCTCATTTCTGATTCTGTTGATGTGTGTTGACTCTCTTTTCCTCTTTATAAGTCTGGCTAGAGGCTTATCTATTTTGTTTATTTTCTCGAAGAACTAGCTCTTGATTTCATTGATTTTTGCTATTGTTTTATTCTTCTCAATTTTATTTATTTCTTCTCTGATCTTTATTATGTCCTTCCTTCTGCTGACCTTAGGCCTCATTTGTTCTTCTTTTTCCAATTTTGCCAATTGTGACAATAGACCATTCATTTGGGATTGTTCTTCATTCTTTTAATATGCCTGGATTGCTATATACTTTCCTATTAGGACTGCTTTTACTGTATCCCACAGTACTTGGGGCTTTGTGTTGTTGTCATTTGTTTCCATATATTGCTGGTTCTCCATTTTAATTTGGTCATTGATCCATTGATTATTTAGGAGCATGTTGTTAAGCCTCCATGTGTTTGTGAGCCTTTTTGCTTCCTTTGTACAATTTATTTCTTGTTTTATGCCTTTGTGGTCTGAAAAGATGGTTGGTAGGATTTCAATGTTTTGGAATTTACTGAGGCTCTTTTTGTGGCCTAGTATGTGGTCTCTTCTGGAGAATGATTCATGTGCACTTGAGAAGAATGTGTATCCTGTTGCTTTTGGATGTAGAGTTCTGTAGATGTCTATTAGGTCCATCTGTTCTAGTGTGTTGTTCAGTGCCTCTGTGTCCTTACTTATTTTCTATCTGGTGGATCTGTCCTTTGGAGTGAGTGGTCTGTTGAAGTCTCCTAGAACGAATCCATTGCATTCTATTTTCTCCTTTAATTCTGTTACTATTTGATTCACATATGTTGGTGCTCCTGTATTGGGTGCATATATATTTATAATGGTTATATCCTCTTGTTGGACTGACCCCTTTATCATTACATAATGTCCTTCTTTATCTTTTGTTACTTTCTTTATTTTGAAGTCTTTTTTGTCTGATACTAGTATTGCAACACCTGCTTTTTTCTCTCTGTTGTTTGCATGAAATATCTTTTTCCATACCTTGACTTTAAGTCTGTGCATGTCTTTGGGTTTGAGGTGAGTCTCTTGTAAGCAGCGTATGGATTGGTCTTGCTTTTTTATCCATTCTACTACTCTGTGTCTTTTGATTGGTGCATTGAGTCCATTTACATTTAGGGTGATTATTGAAAGTTATGTACTTATTGCCATTGCAGGCTTTAAGTTTGTGGTTACCAAAGGTTCCAGGTTAGCTTCTTTACTATCTTATTGTCTAACTTAACTCACTTATTGAGCTATTATAAACATGGTCTGATGGTTCTTTATTTCTCTCCCTTCTTATTCCTCCTCCTCCCTTCTTCATGTGTTGGGTGTTTTGTTCTGTGCTCTTTTTAGGAGTGCTCCCATCTAGAGCAGTCCCTGTAAGATGCCCTGTAGAGGTGGTTTGTTGGAGGCAAATTCCCTCAACTTTTGCTTGTCTGGGAATTGTTTTATCCCTCCTTCATATTTAAATGGTAATTGTGCTGGATACAGTATTCTTGGTTCGAAGCCCTTCTGTTTCACTGCATTAAGTATATCATGCCATTCTCTTCTGGCCTGTAGGGTTTCTGTTGAGAAGTCTCATGATAGCCTGATGGGTTTTCCTTTGTAGATGACCTATTTTTTCTCTCTGGCTGCCTTTAATACTTGGTCCTTGTCTTTGATCTTTGCCATTTTAATTATTATGTGTCTTGTTGTTGCCCTCCTTGGATCCCTTGTCATGGGAGTTCTTTGTACCTCTGTGGTCTGAGAGGTCATTTCCTTCCATAGTTTGGGGAAGTTTTCATCAATTATTTCTTCAAAGACACTTTCTATCCCTTTTCCTCTCTCTTCTTCTTCTTGTACTTCTATGAAGAGAATATTGTTCCTTTTAGATTGGTCACACATTTCTCTTAATAGTCTTTCATTCCTGGAGATACTTTTATCTCTCTCTGCATCAGCTTCTCTGTGTTCCTGTTCTCTGTTTTCTAGTCCATTAATGGTCTCTTGCATGTCTTCCATTCTGTTTTGAAGTCCTTCCAGAGATTGTTTTATTTCTGTATTCTCCCTCCTTAGTTCTTGCATATTTCTCTGCAAGTCCATCAGCATGGTTATGACTTTTGTTTTGAATTCTTTTTCAGGAAGACTGGTTAAATCTATCTCCCCAGGTTCCTTCTCAGGGGAAGATGTAGAAGATGTCAAAGCTGTCTGGGTTGGTCTTGTCTGGATCAAATTTTTTTGCCTTTTTATGTTGATAGGTGCAGTGGAGTGCTATTGACGCATCTATCAGGTGTGAGCTTCAAGCCTCTTTCCACTTGGCTCCTGGCCTTTCTTTACTGGGACAACTGCGACCCCTAATGGCTTGTGCTGGGCAGTTGCATGTAGACTGGGTCATTGTATCTTGCCTGGCCAGTATGGAGGAAGCTCCCTTGCTGTGGGCATGGCCAGCCTCAGGCTGCTGCTCTGCTATGGTGGGGCCCTGGAAGGGTAATGGACGGGGGGCTCTTTAGCTGTTTACCTCTGCAAGGGATCTCAGAGCTGTTGCCCAGGGGGTTAGTGTGTCCAGAGTTCCCTGGAATTTCCAGTTGCTAGACTGTGGCCCGGGATGCTTCCGTCCAGCTGTGGGGTCCCTGTCCCTTTAAGACTTCCAAAAAGCACTTGCTTTTCTTTGTCACAGGGGCACCAGCTTCAGGACCCACTCACAGGTCTTACTGTCCTGCTTCCCTAGTTTCCAGCACCCACGCATGCCCTGTGTGTCTGCGCTCTGGTGCGGATGGCTAGGGCTGGGTGTTTAGCAGTCCTGGGCTCCCTCTCCCTCCCCACTCTGACTCCTCACCTCCCACCAGGAGCTGGGGTGAGGGTCCTTGGGTCCCTCCATGTTACAGCTTGTATCTTACCCCTTTGACCAGGTGATGGGTTCTCACAGGTGTAGATGTAGTCTGGCTGTTGTCCTGTGTCTTCTGGTCTCCCTTTTAGGGATAGTTGTATTTGTTGTATTTTCAAAAATATATATGTTTTTGGGAGGAGATTCCCACTTTCTTACGCTGCCATCTTGGCTCTGCCCTAGAAGTATTTTTGAATTAATTTACAGCAGTTGTATATATCTGTATGTTAGTTTATATTACATAATTACATGTATATTAGTATTCTTGATATACCCCACTGAATGAAAGAGTGTAGAAAGCACCAGTTCTTAGAGAAGAGTTAAGCTCTTGCTAGTCACCAGTTGCATCATAATTATTAATATTTTTAAATGCAGACCTTCTCAAATTACACATAATATTTTAAAATTAAAAGGAAATGCTTAGGTTCTACAAAATACAGAAGTATCATGGTTGAACATTTTATTTGTATTTTAAATATTATTCAGCCATGACAAAGAAGGAAATCCTGCCACTTATGATAACATGGATGGACCTTGAGGGAAATGATAAGTGAGATAAGTCATATGGGGATAGACAAAAACTGTATAATATCATTGATATGTGGAAGCTGAAAAAGTTCAACCCATAAAAACAGAGAGTAGAATAGTACTTACTACTGGAGTTAGGGGTTTGGGGATATGTTGTTTAAGAGTACAAACTTGGTACTACAAGATAAATAAGCTTCAGAGAGTTAATGCACAGCATATTGGTTTTTGTCAATAACACTGTATTGTAAACTTCAAATTTCTGAAGAGACTAGATCTTAATTGTTTTGAGCACAAAAATGGAAATGATCATTATGTGACATGATAGAGGTGTTAGCTAAACTATGGTAGTAATCATATAAAAAGTATAAAGGTATCAAATTAACATGTTGCACACCTTCAACTTACACAATGTTATACATCAATTATATTTCAATAAAAAATATAATAAAATAAATTATGAATGTATTACCATGGTGCATTCTGCTGGGGAAAGTCAGTTGAAATCATAAACAAGTGTTTTGCTAGAATTCAATATCACATAAACATTGTTTTTAATTTTATTCCTTAATTTAAAAATTCATGAAAGTATCTTTCTCTTCAAAGTCAGCTTATAACATATTGGTAAAATATTATTTCAGAATTGTTGCATATTTAGTCATAGAGCACTGAGAAGTAACCTTAGTAGTCACAATTTATATTTTACAGTTACCCGTAATTCAATTGAAATGGAATCAAGATCAGGAGGTATGGTTTTGACCACCAACTGTTTTCTGTAACTTTAATATATCCATTGTCCTCATTGCTGCTGTATAAATGATATTCCACAAATATTAATGCTTATTCATGCTTTTATTCCACTGACAATCCAACCAGTTATATGAAAACCTCTTCTTTTATAACGTAAAGTATTAAACTGAAATAAAATGTCTTTGAAAATGAGTTTTAACTGAGATGTAGAGAGCTTAAGAGAACATTGCTTCCACACTGACAAGAAAGTAGATGATCAAACTGCATTTTTCTAACATTTTTCTTGATTCTATTAGAGAACTGAGGTTGCAGAGCAAATGAATACTCCAAAATATGGACAGTTATAAGAACCTGCAGGGATAAAAAGATTCAAACAATTCTACCTAACGCAGAAGACACAGAACATCCCAGAAAATAGTAAGAAGTTTTAACTAGGAATCTTAAGAAATTGCTGAGGTTGAGTGGGCTAGCAAGACAATGTGAAGACCTTACAGATTCTAGAGAGGAAATTTACATCCTCATGTAGGATTTTCTTTCAGAGAATACTCTAAGAGCTCACAGGCTCAGAGAGAAGAGAGGAAAGAATTGAGAGAAAGTTTTCTTTGTGGTGATGACTGAAGGAAGTGCAAGGAAATTCTTTTTGAAACTTCACCCATGACCCTCTTCCTGTCTTCCTTAAGGAGTAAGAGCTTTGAAAGAGCCAGGTCAGTGAAAGAGCCAAATCCCCTCTCTGATGCTCCCCCCAGCAACTCCCCCAAAAAGTCTATAGCCTGGATGCACTAGTGGAAACCTACTGCAGCTTGGAGATGGCAACATGGATAAAGAAAAAAGTTCTATTTTTAGAAGAGGGCAGAAATATACACCAGCATTACAATCTGAAAGAGGACAGGAACATTTGTGAAGACCACAACCCACAAGACTCAAGGTTATAACACCTGCCTCAAACTGTGGCTTAATTAAAGAATGCCATCCAATTCCCACCTACCTCCAACACAGCAGAAACTATCGCATAAAACTAAAGTGGAATACAGGGAGAGCTACAAGAAAACTCTCTCTGGGAAGCAGCTTGAAGGGAAGATCCAAAGCTAAGTGAGCAGCAAATTCATCAAAGGAATCTGAGTCCTCTGCAGCACTAGGGTAACCATAACAACTTCAAAATTTCCTAATAGGTGAAAAAATCTGTATACTAAATACCTCGTAGAAAGAAAGGTGTAGTCATCCCCAAAGATAAAAATATTTCGCATAGTATTTAATATTCCATATAACATGTACAGCTTTCAATAATAATAGCAAATAAAAATTCAAGGCATACTGAAGAGACAGTCATCAGAACTGAATTCAAATAAGATACAATTGTTGGAATTGTCAAGATATAAAATAGTGACAAATGTGTTAAAGGCTCCAATGGACAAGGTAAAAAATATGATACAGCAGATAGATAATTTCAGCAGAGTGAAGAAAATTATAAGTAAAAGCAATTTTAGAAATACAAAATACAGTAACAGAGATAAGTATGCCTTCAACAGGCTCATCAGTGAACTCAACACAGAGAAGGAAAGAATCATTGAATCTCAAGACAGATCAATAAAAATTAGCCAATTGAAATGCAAAAAGAAAAAATATTAAAAACCAACAAACTAAAACAGAACAGAGTATCTAAGAGAGAACAAAGCTAGAGGTATAATGCATCCTGACTTCAAACTACACTATAAAAGCATAGTAATCAAAATAGGATGGCATTAACATAAAAATAAACACATAAATCAATGAAATAAAATAGATAGCCCAGAAATAAACCCAGGCATATGTGATCAATTAATTTGCAACAAAGGAACCAAGAATACACAATGAGTAAAGTAGAGTATCTTTAATAAATGTTATTGGGAAAACTGGACAACCACTTGCAAAATAATGAAATGAACCACTATCTTATACTATATATATAATCAACTCAAAATGGATGAAGTCTTATATGGAAGACCTTAAACCATAAATATCCTAGAAGAAAACAGAGGTAGCAAACTCCTTGACATTGATCTTGGCAAAGATTTCTTAAATTTAACACTAAAACCAAAGGTAACAAAACAAAAAATAAACAAATAGTACTAAAGAAAACTATAAAGCTTCTACAAAGTAAAGGAAGCAATCAACAAAATGAAAAGGAAAACAATGGAATGGAAGAAAATATTTGCTAATCATATATCTGATTAGAGGTTAATACCCAAAATATGTAAAGATACCATACAACTCAATACCAAAAGAAAAAAAAAGAAAAAAGAACCAATCCAATTAAAAAATGGACAAAAGATTTGAATAAAACTTTTTCCCAAATACGACATTCTGATGGCCAAAAGTTACATGACAAGGTGCTTAGCATCACTAATCATCAGGGACATACAAATCAAAACCACATGAGTTATCACCTCATTGATAGACATTGATAGAATGTCTATCAAAAATAATCAAAAAAAGAAAAAACAAATTTTGGCAAGGATGTAGAGAAAAGGGAACCCTTGTGCACTGTTGGTGGAAATGGAAATGGGTGCAGCCACTAAGGAAAAAAGTGGGTATTCCTCAAAAAATTTAAAAAGATCTACCATATGATTCAGCAATTCCATATCTTGGATTTATCTGAAAATAATATAATATTATATGTCAATTATATCTTAATTAAAGAGTAAAATAAGACAGAGAAACAATAGATAGAACCAATAAAAACAAAGGCTGTTTACTTGAGAAGATCAATAAAGCTTTAGCCAGGCAAATCAAGCCAATCTAAAGAACCAGAAGATACAAATTACCAATACTGGAAAAGAAAGAAGGGACATTACTATCAATTCCACAGATATTAAAAGTATAGTGGAGGGATACTATGGATAATTCTAAGCCTATAAAATCAATAATTTACATTAAGGGCACAAATTACCAGAAATTAAAGAAGATTATCGTCTAAACAGTCAAATATAAAGAATTGCATTTGGAGTAAATAACTTCTGAAAAAGTAAATTAGAACCAGATACTTTTGCTGGTGAATACTACTCAATATTTAAATAAAAGATAATGCTGTATCTACCTAACCTCTTCCAGAATAGAGAAGAGGAGAGGATACTTACCAACTCATTTTATGAGGTCAGATTGACCTTACTTCCAAAATCAAACACAAGAAATCTATAACCTCATGAAATCTAATAACCCTCATGAACATAGCACAAAAAATCCTCAACAAAATTAAGCATATCTAATTCTGCAATATATTAAGAAAGGGGGTAATAAATTAGAATGAAGTGGAGTTCAGCTCAGGAAAGCAAGTCTGAGTAACATTTAAAACCAAACTATGAGTTGTAGACTGAGTTATAGACTGAACTGTGTTTCCCAAAAATTTGTATGTTGAAGCCTTAACCCTTAATGGGACTGTATGTGGAAATAGGACTTTTAAAGAATCAAGTTCAAAGGAAATCATAAGAATGGGACCCTAATCCAATATGACAAGTGTCCTTATTAGAGCAAGATATGTTAGGGATTTGCACACTCAGAAAGAAGGCTATGTGAGAACACAAGGAGAAGTTGGCTATGTGAAAAACAAGAAAAGGAGCCTAAGGAAAAGCCAATATTGTCAGCACCTAGATCTTGAGCTTCCAGCTTTCAGCACTGTAAGAAAGTGAGTTTCTATTATTTAAGCCAGTGGTATTTTGTTTTGATAGCTCTAGCAAACTAATACATGATGAAATTTATTATATTAACAGATTAAATTAAAATATAAAAGCTTAAGATCATCTAAATAGACAGAGAAAAAGAATTAGCAAAATTCACATTTATTCATGAGAAAAATAAAATGATCAGAAACCTAAAAATTAAAGGAAATTTCTTTAATGTAGTAAAGGGTATCTATAAAACCACAGGTAACATCATATTTAGTGGTAATATACTAAATAATTTCCCTCTAAGGTAAAGATATCCTATCCTTTCTTTTCACTCATATCCAACATATACTAGAACTTTTATGCAATGCAATAAGCCAAGAATAAAAAGGTATATAGTTCAGAAATGAAGAAAATTGTCTATCTGCAGAGTACAGGACTATCTATATAGAAAAATCATTTAAAAAAAGAATTTTTCAAAAACTCTTTAAAGAACTACTATGGAAAGAATACTTCCAAACTCATTCTATGAGGCCAGCATTATCTTAATATCAAAACCAGACAAAGATGTAAAAGAAAGAAAGAAAGAGTGAGAGTGAGAGGGAGGGAGGGAGGAAGGAAGGAAGGAGATTACAGACCAATATCCCTGGTGAACACAGATGCAAAAATCCCCAACAGAATATTAGCAAACCAAATTCAACAAAACATCAAAAGGATCATCCATCATGACCAAATGGGATTTATTCCAGGGATACAAGAATGTTGCAATATTCATATATCAATATGGTATACCATAATAACAAAAGGACAGATAAACTATGTGATCATTTTGATAGGTGCTGAAAAAGCATTTGACAAAACTCTCAAAAAAGTGTGTATGGAGGAACATAACTCAACATAATAAAGGCCGTGTACAACAAGCCCACAGATAAGATCATACTCAACACTGAGAAGGTGAAAGTGTTCGCTCTAAGATCAGACACAGCACAAGGATGCTCATTCTTACCACTTCTTTTCAACACAGTATTGGAAGTCCTAACCATAGCAATCAGACAATAAAGAGAAATAAAAGGCACCCAGATTGGAAAGGAAAAAGTAAAACTGTCATTATTTGCAGATGACAGGATATTATATACAGAAAACCCTAAAGACCTCACCAAAAAGCTTTTAGAACTAATAGATGAATTCAGCAAGGTCACAGGATACAAAATCAATACATAAATTTGTTTTATTTCTGTTTATAAATAACAAAAAACTAGCAGAAAAAGAAATTAAGAAAACAATCCCATTTACAATTACATCAGAAAGAATAAAACCCTTAGGATAAATCTAACTGAGAAGGTAAATGACCTGTGCCCTGGAACTATAAGCTACTGATCAAAGAAACTGAAGAACACACAAATAAGTGGGAATATATTCCATGCTTATGGATAGGAAGTATTAATGTTGCTAAAATGGTCATACTGCCCAAAGCAATCTACAGATTTAATGCAACCTCTATCAAAATATCAATGGCATGTTTCACCAAACTAGAGAAAATAATCCAAAAATTGTTTAGAATGACAAAAGACCCCAAATAGCCAAAGCAATCTTGAGAAAGAAAAACAGACCTGGGGGTATGACACTCCCTGATGTCACACCATACTACAAAGCTACAGTAATTAAAGAAGTATTGTACTGGCACAAGAATGGATACATAGGTCCATGGAATAGAATAGAGAGCCCAGAAATAAACCCATGCTTACATATGGGTTTGCAATATATGACAAAGGAGGCAAATATACAGAAGGGAAAACAGTATTTTCAATAAATGGTGGTGGGCAAACTGGATATTACATATGCAAGAATGAAACTAGATCATTTTCTTAAACCATACACAAAAATAAACTCAAAATGAATTAAAGAACTAGGTATAAAACCTGTAACCATAACACAAAGAAAACATAGGAGGTAAACTCTTGGACATCAGCCTCAGCAGTTTTATTCTGGATATGTCTCCCTAGGCAAGGAAAACAAAAGCAAAAATAGACAAATATAATCATATCACGCTAAAATCTTCTGCACAGCAAAGGAAACCATCAACTGAACAAAAATACAATGTACTGGATGGAATAATATATTAAAAATCATATATCTGATAAGGGGTTAATACCCAAAAAATATAAAGAACTCAACACTAAATAAATGATCTGATTAAAAAAATGGGCAGAGGACCTGAAGAGACATTTTTCCAAAGAAACCATACACATAGATGACAGACACATGAAAAGATGCTCAATAATACTAAACATAAGGGAAATGCAGACAAAAATCACAATGGGAAATAACTTCACATCAGTCAAAATATCTACTATCCAAAGACAAGAAATAACAAGTGTTAGCAAGGATGTGGAGAAAAGGGGACCCTCCTACACTGTTAGTGGGAATGTAAATTAGTGCCACCACTATAGAACGCAGTATAGACTTTTCTCAAAAAACAAAAATTAGAAATACCATATGACTCAGTAATTCTACTTCTGGGAATTGACCAGAAGAAAATAAAATATCACTGATTTGAAAATTCATATGCACTTCTATATTTATTGCATCATTATCTACAATAGCCAAGATACAGAAGCAACTTGTGTCCATGAGTAGATGAATGGATAAAGAAGAAGTGGTACATATACACAGTGGAATATTATTCAGCCATTAAAAAGAATGAAATCTTGTCATTTGCAACAACATAGATAGACCTAGAGGATATGTCACTGCTCAGTGAAATGAGCCAGGCAGAGAAAGACAAGTACCATATGAATTCACCTATATGTGTAATCTAAAAACAAAAACAAATGAACAAACAAATAAACAAAACAGAAATAGATTTACAACATAGAGAACAGACTAGGGTTTGCCATGGCAGTGGGGTAGGTGAAATAGGCAAAGAGGATAAAGAGACACAAAATTCTAATTACAATATAAAGTAATCACAGGAATGAAAGTACAGTATCTGGACCACAATAATATTTCAATATCTTTGTATATTGGCAGACAGCAACTATACTTACTATGGTTAGCATTTAATAATGTTGATAATTGTTAAATCATTACATTCTATACCTCAAGCCAATATAACTATATTTCAATAAAAATACCCTATAAGCAAGATTTGAGTTTTGTAACATCATAAGATATAAGGTCAATATATAGAGAACAATTATATATACCAGCAATGAACAAATGAAGTTCAGTATTTTTAGAAAATTCATTTATAATAGCACCATTAAATTAAGGAGTTAGATATGTCTAACAAAATATTTAGTAGATTGATATGTTGAAAATTATGAAACACTTTTGGAAGAAGTCAAAGGAAAGTTAAATTAATGTTCATGGATTTAAAAGCTCAGTATCATTAAGATTTTAATTTTCCCTCACTTTATTTAATATGTATATTCAACCCAATCTCAAACAAAATCTTCTTTTGGTAGATATGTACAAGATGATTCTAAAATCTATATGGAAATGTGAAGGAAGTAGAACAGCCAAAACAATTCTAATAAAGAACAGTTTTGGAGCATTCATATTATCTAATTTCAAGATTTAATAAAAAGAAATTTAGAAGTCACCACTCCATTCAAACAAATAAAGATCTAAACAATCTGAAAACCAACAACTCCTGCTGGATCTGTAAAGAAGGAGAGAACACAGGGCACGCTGCTGACTCCAAGACTGCAGAGACGTACAAGAGAATACAGGGAGGCACACCTTCTTAGAGCAGAGACTCATGAGCTGAAACCATGACAGGAGTCAGTACTGGGGTAGGAAAAATCTGAACTGTCATGATGATTGACACTGTGACAGTGTTGAGAGTCAAGAACTTCAGCAGGATCCAGTCATGGCCAGGCGGTGTGAATTGCAGGGGAGCTACAGGATTGTGAGATTTACCTCTAGGAGCTCACCCAGGTCAAAAAGGAAATATTTGAGGAAATTGTCCTGGTTTCTGGTAGGAAACGGGGATACGGAGCTATTATGTGCACAGAGCACTCTGTTCTTAACAAGGCTGGCCCTCAGAGGAAACAAGAAGAACCAACCTTCTAACATATTATCAGAGAATAACTGACTGGGGGTAGGGAAATATCTGACTGCAGCCCACTCTAGCCATCCTGTTCCCTAACTGGGAAACACCTGTGAAGTTTACAGTCTAAAGGCATAGATTTACTAAAATACTGAGACCTAATCATAAGATTTACAGAAGTGTTCCCTCCAACATGTCACCACCACATTGATAAAGACATACTTAAAGCAATGTCTTTTACTAATAAATCATACCTGGCTATGAAAAATCACAAGGAATACCAAAAGTCAAAAAACATGATTTGAAGAGACAGATTATGTATCAAACCAGACATGGCAGAGATGTCAGAATTATCAAACTGAAAATTTACAAACATCAGTGATTAATATACTAAGATCTCTAATGGATAAGGTAGACAGCAAGCAAGAACAGGACTATGTAAGGAGAGAGAGAGAAATCCTAAGAAAGAACCAAAAAGAAATGCTAGACATGAAAAAAAAAGTAATCACTAACAGAAAAGAAGAATACCTTTCACCTTTCATGAGCTTTGTGGACTGGACTCTGCTGAGGCAAGAATGTCTGTACTTGAAGATGTATCAATATAATCCTTTACCACTGCAAAGCAAACAGAATAAAGATGAAAAAATTGGACAGAATATCCAAGAAATGTGGGACAACTACAAAAGGTGTAATATATGTGTAACGTGAATACCAGAGGGAGAAGAGAGAGGAACAGAAGAAATATTTGAAACAATAATGACCCATAATTTCTGCACTTTAATGTCAGACAACAAGCTGCAGTTCCAGGAAGCTCAGAGAACAGCATGCAGGCGATTAAGAGTTACAAACTTTACTTAGAAAATAAAATGTCATATGGATATTATGTACAATGAAGAGTATATAGTCAATAATATTACAATAACTTTAATGGTGACAGATGGTAACTAGACACAGGCATAGCATTTGAAAATTGCAAAATATCAAAGATAAAGAAAAAATACTGAAAAAAAGTGAGAAGACACCTTAGTTATAAAGGAACAAAGATAAGAGTTACATCTCACTTTCCCACAGAAATATGCAGGTAAGAAAAGAACTGAGTGAAATATTTAAAGCTGAGAGAAAAAAATGCATCAATAAGAAATCTTTTCCCTGAGAAATTATTCTTCCACTGTAAAGAAGAAATAAAGCCTTCTTCAGATAAACAAAAATTGAGGGAAATTTTGCTAATAGACCTACCTTACAAGAAATGTTAAAAATAGTTCTTTTGAGAGAAGGAGAGTAATTTAGGTCAAAAAATTGGATCTACATTAAGAGAAGTCTCAAAAAAGGAATAAGTGAAGATAAAATAAAAACTTTCATTTTTCTTATTCTTAACTGATCTAACAGTTTATTCAAAAGCAATAATAGCAACATTGTTTGATTATGTATGCTTATGTGTATATTACACATATATACATAAGCTAATGTATAAGTGAAGTGAATGACTGCAGTGATAAAAGGGATGGGTGGAAGCAATTGGCATTATTTTCTAATTATAAGGTATTTACACTACCCATGAATTGGTATAGTGTTATTTGAAAGTGGACTTACATTAGTAAATGTATATTGCAAATTCTAGGGCCATCACTAAAAAAATAAATATAAATGATATGTTAAGAAAGGAGAAAAAAATGGAATCACATACAATGTTGAGTTGAAACCATAAAATGCATAAAAAGAGTGGAAGACAACGTTATTTTATGGATATAGACACACTGATTCTAAAGATTAAATGGAGAGGCAAAATACTCAGAAACAATATTGAAGAATAAAGTTGGACGATTGACATCACTCAATTTCAAGAATTATTATAAAGCTACAGAAATCAAGGAAGTGTGGTGATGAAAGAATAAACAAATAGGTCAGTGGAACAGAACAGAGAGCCCAGAAATAGAGAAACATGAATACAGTAAACTGATATTTGATAAAGGAACAAAAGTCATATAATGGAGCAAAGAGAGTCCCTTCATCAGATGGTGCTGGAACAGCTGGATATCCACATGCAAAATAACATATCTAGACACAGAACTTACACCCTTCACACAATTAACTCAAAATGGATCACAGACCTATATATAAAATATAAATATGCACAACTTTAAAACTCCTAGAAGATAACAGAAGAAAATGGACATGTCCTTGGGTATAGTCATGCCTTTTCTAATACTACATAAAAGACAATATCTATGAAAGACATAATTGATAAGATGGATTTCATTAAATGAAAACTTCTAGAATGTGAAAGACAATATCAAGAGAAATAGAAGACAAGCCACAGCCAGAGAAAATGTTTGCAAAAGACAACTGATAGAGGACTGTTGCCCAAAGCATACAAATAACTCTTAAAACACTAAGAAAATGAACAACTTTATTAAAAAACTAGCCTTAACAACCTTAATATGCACCTCACCAAAGAAGAATATATTTGGCAAATAAGAATGAGAAAAGATGCTCCACATGAGAA
The DNA here is from genome assembly GCF_040802235.1 of Manis javanica. Taxonomy (NCBI): domain Eukaryota; kingdom Metazoa; phylum Chordata; class Mammalia; order Pholidota; family Manidae; genus Manis; species Manis javanica. The sequence goes on from NC_133159.1 coordinate 60,916,247, forward strand.
GTCATCAGGGAGATGCAAATTAAAGCAACAATAATATACTTCTACATACCTATTCGAATGGTCAAAATTAGGAACACTGACAACATCAAATGCTGACAAAGACAAGGAGGAAGAATAACTTTCATACACTGGCAGTGGACATGCAGAATGGTACAGCCACTTTGGAATACAATTTGGTGGTTTCTTACAAATTAGACATACTTTCACCATACTATCCAGATTGTGCTCCTTGATATTTACCCAAAAGAATTAAAAACATACCCACACAAAACCAGTACATGGATATTTACAGCAAGCTTTTTCATAATTGCCAAAAATCAGAAGCTACCAAAAATGTCCTTCAGGAAGTAAATGGATAAATAACTGTGCTACATGCAGACAGTGAACTATCATTCAACACTGAAAAGAAAATGAGCTATCAAATTATAAAAATATATGTAGGAAAAATAAGTACCTATTACTAAGAGAAAGAAGCCAATATGAGAAGGCTACATACTGTATGATTTCAACTCTATGACATTCTGGAAAAGGCAAAACTAAGCAAACAATAAAAAGATTAGTGGTTACCAGGGCTGGGGTGGGAAGAAATTAATAGGCAGGGAATAAAAATACTCTGTATGGTATTACAATGATGTATATGTATCATTAACATTCATCCAAACCAACAGAATTCACTCCACTAAGAGTGAATCCTAGGTAAACAATGAACTTTGGGAGAAAGATTGCTAATATACATTCATCCTTTACAAATAAATGTACCATACTGATGAAAGATGTTGATAATGAGGGAGGCTATTCATATGAGAGAGCAAAGGGTTTACGGGAAATCTTTGTTCCTCTTAATTTTTTTGTAAAACTAAACCTACTCTAAAAAATGGTCTTTTAAAGTAGAAAAATTAGGCAACTAATTTTTGACCAAGTTACAAAACCAGTTTGATGGAGAAAGGAGAGTCTTTTCAATAATGGTGAAAGCCAACCAAAGGTCCATATGCAAAAATAATGAACCCCAGTATATACCTCATATCTTATACTCATGGTAACTCAAATAGGTCATTAATCCTTAATGTAAATTATAACTATGCAACTTCTAGAAAAAGACATAAGAGAAAATACATGACCTTGGATTTGGTAATTGGTTTCTAGATATGACAGCAGCAGCACAATCCATAGGAAAAAAATTAAGAAAACAGACAGATTGGCATCATTAAATTAAGTCTTTTGCTCTGAAAAATAAACTGGTAACAAAACAAAAATACAGCTCACAGACTGGGATAATATATGTGCCAACCACCTATCTTATAAAGGATGTATATAAAAAATATAAATAAAAGGATACTTACAACTCAACAATTAAAAAAAGCTCAAGGGAGTAAAAACAGGCAAAAGATTTGAAGAACACTCCTCCAAAAGATACACAAATGGAAAATAAGTATATGAAAAAATGTTCAATAATATTAGTCATAAAGGAAATGCAAATTAAAACCACAATTCTAAAGGCACAACATACCTTTAGAATGACTTTTAAAAAAGAAAGGAAAAAGGAAGAAAACTATCAATATGAAATGCAGGGAAGAATGCAACGCAGAGCATCTCAGTCATTCCTTTTGGGAATGCAAAATTGTACAGGCACTTGGGAAAACAGGTTCCCAGTTTCTAATAATGTTACTCATACATTTACCCAACAATCCAGCAATCCCACTCCTAGATACTTACCCAAGTGAATTGAAATGTTCTGTGCATACAAAACCTGTGTGTCAATGTTTATAGCAGCTTTATTGATAATGGCCAAAGCCTGGAATAATAAGATGCCCATCATCAAGCGAATGATTAAATAAACTGTTGGATTACTGCTCAGATCTAAGAAAATGATCTACTGGTTCAAATAACAGCATGAATTAACTTTGAATATATTTTGCTATGTGAAAGAAGTCAGACCTCAGAGGCTACATTTTCTATCATCCATTTATATGGTATTTAGATAAAGCAAAATGATAGTAATAGAAGACTGAGGAGTGGTTGCCAGAGCTTTGCAATGGAATGGCTGAGTAAAAAGGAGCCCAAACAGATAATTTTTAGATGATAGAACTGTTCCTTATCATATTTCAGTGATGGATACATGACTGAATTTTCAAAGCCAATAGAACAGTACAATATACAAAAAATGAACTTTATATGAATGGTAAGGAAAATCAAATAGCATATCAATCATGTATGGAATGTAAGCTGTGATAAGTGAATCTAACTGTATTACAAATGAATCCATAGATTCCATGAATCTGAGTGGGGGAGGAAGGTGGAAGGCATGAATGGACCCTAAGCTAATGAACTGAAGTTGGATATATTAATACGAATTCATGTTTATTGTAATATACACACAGTTAAAAAAAATAAAATACATAGTATATGTGTATACATAGGTTAAATTCATATTTATTTAGTTAATTAGTAAGTTAGTTCTGTCTAATGAGAGGGATTGACATCCCAAATGAAATGAGTACACTTTGTGCCAAAACTTGGATTCTAAATATCCCAATCTCCAATAAAAAAAATTCAGGACTCTTTAGAACAATGGCTGATTCTAAGGCTATAAACAGAAAAATACAAACTGAACCTAGGATCTTGTCTTGCCAATAATAAGGAAGTGCTGAAAAAAAAAGGCTGAGTACATTTCAAAAGCATGCAGCAGCTAACCTGAAATGGTTCCTAATGTCCAAAGCTGCAATATTTGAGCAGTAAAATAAATCTTTAATATTGGATTATAATTCAAAGAATAAAATAAATACCCATGAGTGCATATGGTTATAAATAAATAATTGAATAAAAATAGAGGAAAGTGAACCATGAAACTCTTAGAAGAAAATATAGGCAAAAATCTCTTGAATATAAACATGAGCAACTTTTTCCTGAATGCATCTCCTCGGGCAAGAGAAACAAAATAAAAAGTGAACAAATGGGACTACATCATGCTAAAAAACTTCTGTACAGCAAAGGACACTATCAGCAGAACAAAAAAGCATCCTACAGTATGAGAGAATACATTTGTAGATGACATATCTGACAAGGGGTTAACATTCAAAATACATAAAGAGCTCACATGCCTCAACACCAAAATAGCAAATAATGTGATTAAAAAATGGGAGGAGGATATGAACAGACACTTCTCCAAAGAAGAAATTCAGATGGCTAACAGGCACATGAAAAGATGCTCCATATCGCTAATTATCAGGGAAATGCTAATTAAAACCACAGTGAGATATCACCTCACACCAGTTAGGATGGTCAACATTGAAAAGACTAGGAATAACAAATGCTGGCGAGGATGCAGAAAAAGGGGAACCTTCCGACACTGCTGGTGGGAATGTAAACTAGTTCAACTACTGTGGAAAGCAGTATGGAGGTTCCTCAAAAAACTCAAAATAGAAATACCATTTGACCCAGGAATTCCACTCTTAGGAATTCACCCTAAGAATGCAGGATCCAGTTTCAAAAAGACATATGCGCTCCTATGTTTATTGCAGCAGTATTTACAATAGCCAAGAAATGGAAGCAACCTAAGTGTCCATCAGTAGATGAATGGATAAAGAAGATATGGTACATATACACAATGGAATATTATTCAGCCACAAGTAGAAAACAAATCCTACCATTTGCAACAACATGGATGGAGCTAGAGGGTATTATGCTCAGTGAAATAAGCCAGGCGGAGAAAGACAAGTATCAAATGATTTCACTCATCTGTGGAGTATAGCAACAAAGCAAAAACTGAAGGAACAAAACAGCAGCAGACTCACAGAACCCGAGTGGACTAACAGTTATCAAGGGAAAGGGAGTGGGGAGGATGGGTGGGAAAGGAGGGATAAAGGGAATAAAGGGCATTATGATTAGTACACATAATGAAGGGGGGAGCACAGGGAAGGCAGTATAGCACAGAGAAGACAAGTAGTGACTCTATATCATCTTACTATGCTGATGGACAGTGACTGTAATGGGGTATGTGGTGGGGACTTGATAATGGGGGGGAATCTAGTAACCAGAATGTTGCTCATGTGATTGTATATTAATGATACTAAAATTTTTAAAAATAGAGGAAAATGGACAAATCTTTATATGTAAACTCCAAATAATAAATCTAGAAGAAATGATGGAAATAGAAAATTATCATTAAAATACCACAGTGATAATTGCTACAAGCAAGCTACATTGATATATGATACAACTATCAAGAAAACATTAAGGAGAAACAAAATAATTTCAGAAATTCAAAGTATTTCCCTGAAAATTTTTCCTCATTACTATGGTTGTTTAACTTATGTCTATAAAGTTTTTGATATTTCTCTCTCCAAGAGGTAGAGCCTAATTCGCCTCACCTTCAGTGTGGGATAGAATGAGTAACTTGCTTATAACAATAGAATATGGAAAGGGAAAAACAGAAACTTCACAGTGGTGAAAACTGGCAGACACCATCTTAACAACATCATCAAGGGTAAAATGACCATCAATAAGTCATGTTGATATCATATACTAATGAGAAGGGTATTTCTCCTCTATAGTAATCTTCTTCCAAATCCTTAATCCTCATTTAATTACAATAAAACACCAGGCAAACCCAAATTGAGGGGCGTTGTATAAAATACCTGATTAGAACTCTTCAAAGTATCAGTGTTATGAAGGACAAGTAAAGACAGAAAATTTCAGATTGGAGGAAACTGAGGTGAAATGATAATTACATTCAACATTGTAAACTGGATTACATGCTGGGCCATAAAAAGAACATTAGTGAAAAAATCCACTGAAATCTAGATAAAGTATATAATTTAGTTAATATCATTTTGCCAATACTATTTTCCTAGTTTTGGTAAATTTATCATACTTAGGTGAGATGGTAGCTGTGGTATATATAGGAGCTCTCTATTGCAGACCTTCTTTAAATCTAAAATTATTTCAAAATAAAAAGTTGAAAAATAAGTCATTGATCTTTATTATAGATTCCAAACATATGTCTATGGCTGATTCTTACTTTTAATATTAGTTGTTTTAGGCAACTTTAAATTGATATATCTATTAGCACACATAAGGGCTATTAATTTTTCTTCTATATTATATGCCACTGATAGTGTGTAATGACAAACAGTGCTATTTGAGAGAGGAACTCTGCCAAATGCTAATTATGTTTTTTTCTCTAAGCCTATTAGTCTGGTTTTCTAAGACTCTTGGCAGTAATTTATGTCATGTCTGTTAATGCTATATGAAGAGTACAACTTTGCGTCTTCTGTAGTTGGTCTTCTGAATATACTGAAAAAACTCTTTCTTTAATTAGAAAACATTCATTTGCAGTTTTTTAGAAAAAATAAAATAATTTAATTGTTGTACCAAAGAAATTACTATATTTAATTAGAAAATAACTGAAAATCTATGATGATGTACTACCATTTGGGGGAAAAAATTCATAAGAGACTATAAACTTTGGATGGGAGCAAACTAATCACTATTCTAATCTAGTTATATGCAAAATTTCTCTATTATTTGTACACATGCATTAAGCTTTCAGATCCATTTATCTAGCACAGATTTACATTACATATGTGTAGTGTAGCTGCATTCACAATGATTACAACTTGATTCTGACTTCTAGTGTTGCATTGATACTTTTACTTTAGTAAGTCATTTTTAAGACATAAATACATTGTGAATTGGTGATTTTTGTAGTTTTCTATTGCTGTATATATTAAAAAATAACAAGTACATTAGGGTCTTTAAAAAAGACACACTCCTTATTTCACAGTTTCCATAGTTCAGCAGGAGTATGGATATAAATAACTTGACCAAGTCCTATGTTCATGATCCCACAAAGTGTCGGTTGAGGTATTAGATATGCTTCTTTCTCATCTGAAGGTGTGACTGGGGAAGAATCCATTTCTACTACTCATGCAGGTCTTTCACACAATTTGTTTTCTTGTTGCTTTATGACTCAGGAATGTAACTTTCTGCAGCCTGGAAGCTGCCTTCTGTTCCCAAAGTTTACCCACAGTCCCCAGAGGCTTCCACAGTCCCTTGCCTTATTGGTTTTTCCACATAATTGCTTTATTCATCTGGCTTCCAAGGAAAATTTCAATTTCCAGTTTATCTAAGATAAGAGTCTTATTTAAGATCACTTAATCACAAAAGTGACATCCTATCACCTTACCAAATTCTACTGTTTGGACCCAAGTTCTAGGGTCTGATCTATACCTGAGGTGAAGTGATTACAAAAGCAAGAACACCAAGAAGTAGGGATGACTGGGAATCACCAAAGGGGCTGTCTTTTGCCACTGTGTAATATAACAAATAATATGATCACAAAATGGTAATTAAATATATGAAAATGTCATAATACAAATCATAAGAAATTGTTCGAGAAGTTTTATTGTCTATCAACTGAATGTTTTCTAATTCTTGTAAAACCCCAGCCATTACAGTTTTTATGATTATTAATAACAATGGTAATGCATGTAAAATTATAATTAAATTTGCATATCATATCTATCCATGCAAATTAATTTTTCTCTGAAATCACTAAGATGACTACCAGCTATTTATTAGATCACCTGAGACCACCAGTGTTCACCAGTCTCTTCTTTAAGAAACCATGCCTAAGAAATAGGAGTATAGATCTGTTAGACAATAGTCCACATTATCTTATCAAGATAAAGATATGGACTTGGGGCATTTTCCTCACACTAATTACTAAGTGCTGCTTTGATTTTTTCTCTCTTCAATAAATTTCTTCATGGTTAGTTTTTCAGTGAATGTAAAAAATGTGGTAAAACTTGCAAGAAGCAACATTTTGTGGAAAATAATTTATTTGCAGAGGTGAATGTATAACATTTTTTGAAACATTACTATATTGAAGCTTCAGTTAGTTAAGTTGTGAAAAATGTAGAGATGAGTAAGACAAGATCCCAGATTTTCTGGCTATTTAAAGCAACTACTATCAAAGTGTGCCATGGCAACCGTTTATGTAAAAGATGGGCAAGAAGTGATCCCAGAAAGAAAAATAAGGCTAATTCTTGAGGTTGGTTTGAGGTAGATCTATTTAACTCAGTTACTAGGCGCAAATATCATCTTAAGCACAATTGAAATAATGAAAGGAATATATTACACTCGTAGGTTTTTTCCTAAAGACCTATTGTTTCTATGCTAACATTCCCATTTCAAATACAGACATTCAGTCAGCCACAGTGCACTCTACTACTTTCAGTTATTTCTTTTTCCTGGACCACAAAGCCCAAGTATGCTATTAAACTATATAAGGAAATAGATATGAAAGACATTAAAAATACAATGGACTATTTCAAATATGGCACTATAGTGAGAAAGTGGCATGCTTCTTTTTATGGGCCTAGATGAAGTACAAAAGAAGGTGAATATAGCCATAGATTTATAGAATGTTGCAAGATTATGTTTAAGTTTTGTTTTCATCTGCCTTAAACTACTACTTCAGGTGGTAGAGCTAACTAACACATAACACACTATTTCATTTCTGTAGCTTAACTTTTAAGAGGCATAGAAGTGTTTTCTTCTGAAATATTTGTTTGTTTTATTTGCTGTGTACCCACATTATCAAGACATTGATAATTTATCTAGATAGGCTTAAATCACATCACATAAAGTCTTCTTTACCTACATATTCACTTTTGCTCACATTCAATAGTTATATTCAATAAATCTCATCTAACTGTGGCAGAAAGTAAGAGAATTATATATTACTATATAATGGGGTTATAGTTAAATAAATTTCACAAAGGTACAGGTCTCTCACTGCTATGAAGCAAGCTTTCTCTTTAGCAATATTTCCCTGTGATTAACTTAGAGATCAGATAAACTTCTTATGCAGTATATGCCCAATAGCAATACAAAATTCAATATTAGCTGTATTATTCTATAGACTTCTCTTATTCTACAAGCAAAATAAATACAAAATAAATTGATAAGCCAAATATAAAATGTAAAACACAGGAAATTTATCACTTGCAAGTAATGGAGAGGGCAAAGTAGAAAGAACAAAATTTGTGGTGGCAGTAGAAGAATAGAGCAAATATAGAAAATGTGCAGCTTTACATTTTCAACAAGCATTTTAGATGGTGCCTTTGTTAAGGTACTGATGCTTTGACATGGGAACTGTGAATTGTATAATCATCTCCATTAATATACATTGCTGCTGCAGGCTAGACATTACATTTCTTTCTCCTGAAAATGTCAGCATTATTTCATTCAAACAAAATCAAAGCACTAGTTCAACAACTAAAGCTACAGCTGGCTGATTCACACACTTTATAGCAGAATAAAGTGGCCTAGATGTTTATAGATTTGAAAGTGATCAATTAGTCTGAAAAATTGACTCTCCAGTCATGTTAGTAGTATCGTTATTGTTGAACAATATGTACTAAATACTGGTTGAGACATCGTGATAGGAGTGGAAGCAGCCATAAATTATTCTAGTGTTATCTAGTATCAGTGCTCCAGTTGAGTCAGGATTGTATTTAGCACAATACTTATTTTGTATAATTTATTGAATTGTGTATAAGCTGATGCTTTAGCCATTAGATAAAGCTAAGAGCTTTATTTGCTTTAGATCTTCTGAAACCAGACAAGGTCAGCATATGTGTTCCATAGAAAAATATCAAATACACTTAGAAAAATAAATTTGTTCTACTTTCAAATCATGGTAGCCAAAATTCACATTGAGAATTGTCAAGTTCAATCTTGAAATTCCAAAACTCTTATTTCCTCCCCTTTCTTGTGGCAAATTAGACTGAGATGAGTACTACATCCCTGAATGGTGTGTTTTTTATCCCTTTTTATAACTTTTTCTACACTTTCTCATTTTGCAGATAGTAATTCTTTTCCAGTTTTAATAACAGTTGATTTTAACAGAGCTTAATTTATTTTATAGAGTTTACTTTTAATTTTCCTATCAGGAACAGTATCTGTTAAATCTGTTTATTTTTATCCTGTTACTTTTAACAAGTCTCAGTTTATCCCTGCATGAAACAGACACTAACCACATTTTCCATTCTTAGCAGCATGATTCTCAGATAAGCCTTTAGAAGCAAAGATAAGTAAGTATATCATGTGCTTCTTTTTTAAGCAGATGTAAGTTATGAACTCAGAAATTAAGAGACTATTTCCCACTCTCAAAATCATAGATTTGAAAAAATAAATTCTCCGTTTCAGGGCATTTCATAAAATGGTTGTCATCTATTTATCCTGGGATAATTTGCCATTTACCTTCCTGGAGATATTTTGTAGGGAAATAATTTAGCAAACTTGGTGTTGTGAAATTTGGTGGATGTTATGTATATATATGCTCTTTTGTTTCATCAAGGATCACACTGACCATTAGAAGAGACAGAAAAATTCATAGTGTTTTACATGCTAGGATTAAGATAAGCATAGGGTATATGGAACAAACAGAAAACTTTATCCCAGGTCAGGCAGGGCCAGAAAGAAACAACTGGATAGGGCACCAAGTGAGATTTATTAACATTATCAGAGAAAAATGATGCACTGAGTGTTGCTGCAATCTTCTACCTTCATAACAAAGTACTGAGTTAAAAAATGATACAGTGAATTTAGCTGATGCAGATCCCTACTCAGATATGTCCCAAAAACTGAGAAAATCAAGCTTAGAAAGTGTAAGAAACTCAGGAAGGACTGTAGTAGGTACCCGACTTGAATGGAAAAGTGCCGAAGACAATTAGCTGGTTGGAGCTGAGAATTTTAACTACCTTTTTTCCCTCCCCTTTCATGGCCTTGGGTTGTTCAGAGTCTAGGATATAATTCAGAAAGGTTTTTTAGTGGGCCAAAGATGAAAGACATCTTTACCATTAAGTGTGAGCATTCACCTCATATTTTCCACACTAGAGCTTTCCAAATGGTGGTAATATTGGGCAACATCACTGAATAGCTACACGAAAGGTCATAACCATGATTCAGAAGCACTGGCAGCTCTCTCCAAACCCCAACACAATAGATCCCCACTGTATCTGATGTAGCAGTAGAGTAACAACAAAAGAGGCAGCAGGCAAACCAGAATAGGTGCATAGATTGGTTGAGATGAGTGGTCAGAAAACACCAACAGGCACAGACCAGTTGGCTAATGTCTGCCCATTATTCATGGTCCAAACCATGTAGTTCCAGCAACTGTGATATAAATTGACTCTCCCTGTATGAGTAAAGTGCCTAAAGTTAAAAACAAACAAACAAACAAAAACAGCAAAGTCATGCTGGAGTGTAGGTGAGGGAGCTTATTCTAGAAAAAATATAGTAAATGGCTCAGCCTAAGTGTAGCAGTAGAAGCACTTTTGGAATAGAAAAAATATTCTTCCCATCCACCAAGTCAATTACAGGAGTAAAATCCCATACCCTGTTTGTGCTTTACCTGAAGATTGATTATATTCTATAAGAGAATAGCAGAAAAATCAATAATAGAAAAAAAATTTTTAAAGAAAATATGATCTATCTGATTGACACTTATAATAGGAATTTTTCAACAAAGAGGAAAAAAGTATGCTAAATTAAAAATTAAAATAAAACATAAAGGAAAGTTCCTGACAAATCATTAATTACAATTTGTGTATATGAACCTTGCTGATTAAAAGCTCTGAAGCTGAATTCTAGAAAAAATATCTAACCATATACTGTTTTTAGAAGTACTTAAATGAACACAAAAATAAAGAAAGCAAGGGAATGAAAAAATATAGCAGATAAATATGAATCAGAAAAAGAGAGAGCAATATGAATATAATAAAAAATACATACTAAAAAACTAATTAAAGAACAAGGCTCTAGCAAAACTAATTAAGAAAAAGAGGGCAAAATAGGAAATTCAGAATAGAAACATAAAATAACCACAGACATAGCAGAAATTTCTTAAAAGCATAAAGACTATGTTATGAACAAATAATGCAAAGATTTTGAAAACATTAAAATGTTGACATATTTGGAAAAGCTTAAAATGCTAAGATATGTCCTTAGGTAAGAAAGATAGTAATTAGAGAGAGCAGCATGAAAAAATGCAGAAAGGACACCAAGCCATCATGGAGTGGTTTAGTGGAAGAAACAGCTTTATTGGGGAGAAAACACAGAGCCCTAGGAAGTTCTAGAGCAGTGGAATAAAATAAGTTAGACAATTAGGAAGATAAACAAGCTGCAAATTTTAAGGTGACCAGGAGTTTCAGTTTGCTAGACTGAGGGAGGTCCTGGTTTGCATGCTAATACCAGAAAAATCCTTGGTGAGCTGAGACGATCTGGTCACATTAGTGTAATATGAAGAATAAAATATACCTCAACTGATTGTGGAACAAATGATAAAGGAAAGCCACATGCCACAGTCCTGGAGAAATGTCCAGTATTTATAATATTGATAGAAATAAACTGAATAACACATTTCTGGACTATAAAATACATGCTCTAACATACAAATGAGAATAAAAGAGAGGATAGCAAAGAATATAGTATAATATCACTACCCAATTAAGGTACCTAAGCTGAGGATGCAGAGCTATACCGACCATATAAAAGTCAGTCATGAAACGTCAGTCTCTCGCAAAATGTCTGTCTCTCTAATAGAGAGACAACATTGTAAGTCCGCCAAAGAAAGTTCTGTCTAGTCTTCCTTTTCTCCATCTACAATTCTCTTTCTCCTTCCATTTAGAGAGTATAATTGCTATTAGGTATAAAATCATTATTCAGAATGGTGAAGTAGGCAGGCTGTGTTGTATTTGAGGATGCAATATAACAAAAACGTTTTATGAAAGTCAGGGTAAGTGTTGGGAGCTTTGCAACAGGGGATTGTATTAATTGTTTCATTATACTTTCTAAATGAGACAGAAAACATGAAAGAGAGATTATTCAGCCCAAGCCCTCCAGGTACACACTGAAGACATGCATAAGTGTTTGTCAATTATGTCAGAGGCTCTACATAATCCACCTGGTTTTCATACTTGAATTTGGGAAGACATAGCAGTTGCATGTGGACAATGATGTTGGCATCAAGACCTGACATGCAAATACTGGACCTATAAATAGCTCTCCAAATTTAAAGATGAATAAAGAAAAACAAATGGTATCCATGATTTTTAAAAAATACCATAGCAAATAAGATAAAGGTCATTACCAAGAAGCTTCATTCTAAGAGCATATTTCTAAATACAGTATCTCATTAAAAAATTGAAATTTTATAAGACACCACTTAACTATCCCGAGGAGTGGGAGAGAATTTAAAATAGTTTCTCCAAAAGAACATAGGTAGATATGAAGGTAGAACAGTATTGAGATAAAGGAGCAAAGGAAGATTATAGAAAAGTAGGATAGCATTCAAGATACCTAAAATGCAATAGCAGAATTGAATATATATATGTATTTTAACATAATGTACATATTACATATAAGAGGTAGAACACGATTAGAAAGAAAATCAGGCTATTGATGATCAGAAAATATGGTAGTTTCTAGCAAAATTAAAGAGGAGGGAAAAAACAAGGAAGAAAAGAGCTGAAAGAGTAAGAAAGAAGGTGTTAAATAAGAATAGTGAATATAAATCCAGCCTAAGAATGATGGGTTCCAGAGGAAGAAGAAAGAACAACAGAAACAATTACTTAATATGTAATGATGACAAAGCGGAGAAGGATGAAGATAATGGTAGCAATAATAAAAACATCCCTATGCTAAGACAAATTCTAAATACAGGGATAATTATTTGGTAGTCAGAAAATCTGGCATTTATAACAAATTCTGAGAATGCTAAGTGAAGAAATATTTTAATTCTCTAGTATTTATACTAGAGTATGTATAGTTATGTATCCATATATATAAATTTATAAAATATGGATTTTAAAAATTTGAGGATTATGACAGAAGAGAGCCAGAGAAGAGTATATCAAATTGTTTATTTCACATGAATAGGAGTCAAAACTTTTCATTTTGTTTTTTACTTGAGTAACTAAAGAGATACGTTGAATTAGATTCATTTTATTTTTTTATAGCTTTGTTGAGGTGTAATTGATAAACACAATTGTAAGATATTTATACACCATGATTAGTTGATATATGCATACACTGGACACATCCACTTTAAAATGCAAAAAACCATCAACAGATTCAAAACTGGGTTTCTATCTTCTAAATCACTATGGAATCTGATTCACTTTCAGGTTCCTATGAAAGTAACCACTGAAATTTAAAAAATGGAAATAATTGTTAAAAATGAAGAATAAATACATGTATTTTTTAGATAATAAAAGATGGGATTATATTGAGGAATATAAAAGATTTATTCTCACTCCTTTATTTAAAAAAGAAGAATGTCATATAGAGCCATAATGACAAGGACCAAACTCTGCTATCACAGCCAAAATTGAAGAGTGAGGCTAGGTTCTGAAGCAAGCAGATAAAAATGTAAACAGCTACATATTTCAGGAATAGATGAGTGCTTTAAAATAATCTCCAAAAAAAAAGATACCATCCCAGTGGGAGCAATCAGTCATAGGCACTGGTTTACCAAAAGGCAAGATGGTAGAAACACATTGGCCTATTTCAGAATGTAGAGGAGATAAAGATAAAGAGATAAAAGTTATTAGGTACGGGTATCACTAAATTGATAAATAGATAGATTGATTTGCATATATTATATCTTATCATATTACTTCATACTTTTTATAACTCCTCTCAAAATTTTAAGTGAACAGAAACAAAAAAGAATAAAAAGGAATTTTGTAACAATAATTCTAGGAATCTCTCCTACAAGTATATTTGCACATGTAGAAGATTTATGCATGAGGATGTAAATAACAGGTCTATGCATAATCACAAACATCTGGAAACAATCTAGAGGCCCATCAACAGGGACTAATTACATAAATGATGGTACATCTATACAATGAAACAGTGTATCTGTTAGGGTAAAAATGAGTTAAATCTCTGCACTAGAATATATGTGATTAAATGAATAAATGAAGCAAGTTACAGAACAATGCCAATAGTATGTTCCTACATGGTTGTTGAAGACACACGGTATACATATCTATGCATGAGACATGTCTGTATTGAAAATCACCAAACTATTGAAATGATTTATTTTTTCACTGTACAGCTGAGAGTCTGGGATAGCAGAAGAGTCTTCTCCATTGCACTACTTTTGTATTGGTTGAATTTCACATGCCACATTTGTTTTAGTATCTTTCAGAAGAAAACTTCCTTACACTAAAATTTAGAGTTGGCTACCTACAAAATGACTACAAAAACTGAAAAACTGCACTGATATTTTCAGCTAACATGCCTATCACCATGTACTAGTATTATGCAGTAGTACTTAGAAATATAAATAGGTAATTTCAGATATGGGAATAGAGCCAGATTTAATATTTGAGATTGTTTGTTTTCTCCTACATTTGACACCCATTTTCAAAAGCACAATTTCATTCCTCAGGAGAGAACCTATAGTTTTATATCTCTAACTAAGGCTGTACAAAAACAATTGGCCAAATGAAAGGAATTGTAACTTGACTGTACAAGAAAGAAATTGGGGATGAGGATCCGGATAGTTGCCAATATATACCACATGAATTTGGGTAATTTGGCTTCAAGTCTCCAGATACTAGAGAATTATTGGTGTATACTGCATACCAGGAGGCACACAATGGTACAGTATGACCTTGTATGAAGACAGCCAGAAGAGGACAAATACTTTTCATTAACACAATTTGTACTAAAATAAAGAAACTTTTGAACAGTAAATTCATGTAGGGATTGGCTACATACTTCAGAAGAATCTTGAGGCAGTCTTTGCTGTCTATAAAGTAAGAAATAATTAGGCATTTGTTCTTGGTGTCTGCTAGAAATTCCATGCATACATAAATCAATGAGAGAAATATCAACCCTTTAGTGGCAGATTACTGGCTGTCACCCCAAATCCATTAGCCTTTTGCATAGTAATGATGTTTTAGTGGGATATATAGCCACCTAGTTAGTCTAGCAATTCTATTTAGTCTAGCAATTGGTATGGCAAATGACTAAGTTCTCATCACTGGAATGAAAGAAGAAATAATGAACGCAGCTGATACTTCAGACACTTAAAGAGAAACGGTTTGTACTGGACTTTGTTTTTTCCTTTCCTTATAGTCTGGGCATGGACATGGTACCAACACAACTGCAACTAAGCAGATTTAAAAAATTCCCTGGAAGATATTAGAGCAAAATATAAGAAAACTTCTAGAACAAAGTTTTTGAATGTGAAATTTCAATTGGCACTGCAATCACTATGTTTATCAATGCTTTTTGTTGCAATTCAGCTGTTATCCTACCTAATAAATGTTTATTATAAAACAAGGTACTGATGCAGTAATATGACTAAAGTCAGAGACAGAATGAACATTTACTTCCAGCTATTCTGATTACATTCTTCTACATTCCTTCTCAATATCCTTTCAGCTGTATTTTAATCCAGACAATTTCATGTCTCTAATATCTTTGGAATAACCACTTGTCTCAGGGTCAATTTTTATTTTTTTTCATACTAATAGGACTCTGCAATAAGGATTTGTAAGAAAATTCATGAAATGGAACATTGCCTGAATACAGGAATCATTCAGGTAAAAAAAAAAAGTTTGCAAGGCTTATTTGGGTCCCTGCCTCTGAATCCAGACACTCATTATTTTTTAAGTATGGTTGCATTCATATCATCAGAGCTATAAAAGTTGAATTAAAATAATGTGTGAAAGTACCAACCAACACAGTTATCTGGCACCTAGGAAGTCTCAATAATCTAGTTACTCTCTGTATTCCATAATCTGAAGGCCAAAAATTTAATCCAAGCATTTTCTTTAAAAAAAAAAGAAAAGCAATTAAGAGCATTATATTAATTTCATTTCTTAAGGAAGGAAAAAGGAAGTAAAGATTTAAAAAAACAACAGATCCTGTTAATTAATAATCTTTCCTTAAAATACAAACACAACTCATAAGATTTGTTTAACAAATACCTGAACTGAGTCAAAAAGTGAAACTGTAGCCATGGATATGGTATGAACTGATATCCAAGATGAAAAACAATTAGCTGCAATTGAATCTGAATATTTATGCTAGAGATCCAGTCTCAGATTTGCATATTTAAAATTAATGCTCTCCTAGACACTATAACTCATCTCTTACTCATGGATAGTATACTTATATATACACACAACCAAATATCCTATATGGATATATACATATAATATATATATCATATATACATATCATATATTTTAAGAGTTTATAACTCATTAATAATACAATAAAATTACTTATTTACTAATACTATAATGATAATAAAGCAGTATGTTAATTTGAGTCCAGAAAGAAAATTAATGTAATATGGTTATAATAATATTCAAATTCAAGTTATTATCTATTTTATAGATAAAGCACATTAGCGAATTCCAAGTTGTAGAAAGATTAAAGATAAGAATTAAGAGTCTCCTTGATTTCCTGCTACTTCTTTTTTGTTTTGCCGCATTTCCCATAAATTTCTTTGAAGTTACTACTCTAATAATCTGGAAAAAACTTTCCTATCCCTAATACACAAAAGGATTCTTTTATTTTCTGCCTGTGTGTTCTCATGAACAGTTCTCACTACTAAAAATTTCTCATTCTAATCTATGTGCACATCCTTTCAAGCCAGCTTATTCTTCTGCTCCACCACTGAGGCCTTCTTGGCTATCTTTCCAGAATTAGTCACTGGTATTTCTTCTTTGAATCTCTCTTGTGATATTTAAACATAAAAATAGCTTTGAAATATTGAGTGCCAGACAGTGTGCCAGTCACTTGGCAGATAGTGTTACTTACTATGTTTTAGGAAGTCTGCTGATGAAGAGATTGAGTCAAATAGCCCAATGTCACAAGCCCAGTAAATGGGGGAACCAGAATTTTAGATCAGGCTTCTTTGATTTCATTTTCCAATAAAGCATACCACTGACTGGAGAAAAATGTTTCACAAGTTCAGCTCAGAGGAGTGATACCTTGGAAACCATGAATTGAAATCAATCATGCACTTTCTTATAGCTTTATATATCAATGACAAGAAATAATTTGAAATATGTATTTGGGGTTATAGTAGCAAAGAGTATGGGCAAAGCTCTACCACTCTGGAATTTTTCTCACCCTATCCCACCTCATCCCATATTCTTATGGGGAGAATAATAAATCTGTAAGATGGTTTCAAAAGCAGTATGTGTCAGGAAGATGAAAAATAGTAATATAGCAGAAAGTAACTGAGGCTATAGATTCCTTATAGTAGACCTGAAAAGCCCCTCTGAAACCTAAATGATTGGTAAGATCCAACCATGAAGTTAACTGGAAGAAGCACTTTGCAAGCAAAGGACACAGCAAGTGCAAATGTCCTTACATAAGAACAAGGTTGCAAGATGTGAGAAACAAGCAGGAAGCCAGTGCAAGTGAAGAATTCCGTGTAAAAGCAAGTTAACATGGCATGAAGTCAGAGGAAAGCAGGGCCAGGTTATATAGGCCAGAGCATGGACCTTGGATTTTATCCTAAATTCAACAGGAAGCTGCTGGAAGTCTTTAAACAGAAGGTGACATGACATAGTAGTACATATGTTCGGGAAAAAAAAAGATTCTGGGAATGGGTGAAGAATGAGGTGTAAGATAAAGGGGAGGAGAGTAAACACAGGTGGACTGGACATTACGACCTCTGTTTAAGAAATGATGATGGCTAGGACCAAAATGAGACAGAAGGAAAAACATGGATTTGGGACTCTAGAAGAGAGGTAGTACCAACAGGACTTGCTAGTGGATTGGATTTAGGAAGTAAAGAACAGAGAGGAATTTGCAAGGACTCTGAGCCATATTAGACAGAAGCCAAATAAGCTTGAATCCAAATCTAGGCTATGCCATTATTAGCTCTGATATCTTGATCAAGCAATTTGTTCTGTCTTAGCTTCATTTTCCTCATCTGCAAATTGAGACAATACCCACTTCCAGATATAATAAATGGAGTTAAATAATATTAAAATCGTTAACAAAGTGCCAAGTACATAGTAAACATTAACATTACTGTTAATATGTTTACTTCCTACTGAAAAGCACCAATTAAATATTTGCTGGAATTGTGACTGTCTCAAATCAGTACCACTGTCTCGATTTTGTTAAAAACGAACAAAAACAACATAAACCATTTTTTTAACCAGAAACTCAGTACCATCCATCAAATATTGATCACTTAATACAAACAAGAACTATGGGAGGCACAAGAAAATTTTAAATTAACAAGAAATAGTCCCTAATCTTAGAGATTTCAAAGTCTAGCAGAAAAACACACAAGTAGAAATTACTCTAACATGAGGTAAGTACAACAGTGTAGGTATATGCACACTGTGATGGTAGCATATATGTGGGTAAGGAAGCGTTTATATTGGGCAAAGAGAAAGATGTTAGAGAAATCTCTTAGGAAGAATTTTTTCTGAATCATCCTATGGAAAATGGGGTAAATAAGGGGAGGACATTCTAAGTGGAAGGAACAGCATCAGCAAATGGGAGGCTATGGGAGGAAAAGGGCTTGGTGTATTTCCTAGTCCAATGTGACAGGTGCGGTGCATGGAGGAGCAAAGAGCAGAGGCGTGAGAGTGGAGGTAGGAAGGACAGGGACCCTGGCTCTGCCCATGTTTGGTCCGCTCTGAAGTAGGCTGAGGTGGGATTTGTAAAGGGCTTTGAATTCCATGCTATGGAGTTAGGAGTTATTCCCATTGGCAATGCAATGTCAGAATTATCAGAGACTTTTAAGCATGATCAAATTTATGTTTTAAAAAAATTACCCTTTTGGCTTTTGAAATTTAAATCAGAATAAAAGCTGCTAGATAAGTAGAATTAATTCAGAGACTGGGGATTTTTTTTCTTTTTCTTTTTCTGATGGAGGTGGAAATGGTACACATTTGATAATTATTAAGCATAGAGAGTTTTTGTTATGCTTTTTTCTCCCTCATAGTCAGTCATGGGCTAAGTCAAGGTCAGAAAAAATCAAGTCAGAGACATAAGCCAAACCCATAACTTCTGATTTTCATTTCAGTACTTTATGCAGCCAAATAATATAAAAATGTGCCTGCATGCTGCCTGATAGAATGAAGCTTCCATTTTTATATGTAAAAATTACCTTTATATGCACAAAATAAATTATAAGAGCTGCACCACTTTAATCAATCTGTATTGCTAGAACTAGGCTCTATAGCTATTAAAAGACTTCAACTTCCTGAGACTTTCTCATGCCACACGGCTTAGTCACGCCTCCTTGAGCACATGGAGGCATGAATAAACTTTAAAAGAGAAAGAGGAATATGCCTTCACTGGTTTTGTAAACACAGCAGCATGTCTTTGCCCTGAAGGGAGAGATCTGCCACTTTGTAAGTTAAGCCTGAACGAGTTGCTGGGCTTCTAGACAGATACTCAGGAAATACAGGGCAAAGTTTTAAAATAAAATCATTATCCTCCTGCCAGAGCACAGGATATAGGGCAGTTGACTATTCAGGAGGAAGGGCAGAAAAGTTCAACAGAATGGTATGTGCTTTTCATGATCATTTCAGTCTGTGCAAGTAGCTTCATACAAAGACCTATTTTTAAAATGAGAAATCAAAATTAAAATCGTTGAAGTGCTTGTCTAAGGTCAAACAGAAGAACTAAAACTGCAACTCTGGCCTTGTGATGACACATGCAAGAGATTTTTCCACCATTCCACTCCACGTGCAATGAAAGCAGGGGAGGGTGATGAAGCATGCGCTCATCTTGTCTTTCATTTTGTGTTTTAAGAAGCCTGTTTTTATTGTGAATTTTCTCTTCTTGCTTCCCTTCTGCCATGAAGAAATGTATTCGGTGTAATCAAAAGCTAAATATTTTATTAACTCATTCATTCATACATTCAGCAAATACCTCTTAAGCATCTATGAGCTAAGTGCTGTGACAAATGCTCCCCCCCAAAAAAAAATTTTTTTTAAGAGAAAGATATTAAACATAATCACCAGAGAGTATGGAAAATATTTGAATTTTTAACAACAGAAGAATCACAGATGAAATGGAATGATTAACCTTATTCCTTACCTTTAAAGTGCTAAAAATAAACTGCTTCAGGTTTCCTTAAGCACTTAAGAAATACCAGGTGCTGGACACAGACATATTCAGTGAAATGAGATGTTAACTATGTGATGAGATTTGCACGTTCCTCCAAAACACCTGGACTGCCAAAGTTTGAAATCTTCACGGTCTGAACCATTATTAGATCACAAAAGCAGCCACATTATTTTAAAAGAGTGAATCCTAGTTAGAATCACATTAATACACCAGCAAGATAAATCGTTTAGATTAACTTACTGATATATATCAGACCCTCCAGACACTGACAATGCAAAAGGTGACCTCAGTGACCTTTCGGATAGTCAGTAAATATGTCTTCAACACTTCCCTGGAGTCTTTGAAAAGAGTGCCCAAGATTTAGCAGCAATAGAAGCGTGACAAAGCATCTTTGAAATTGTTTCCAGAAATCATGCCCTCTCAAAAGATAGGAAAACACAATCCTTTTCCTCAAACTATACAAAGACAAAAAGCCATGAAAATAGAAAATCCACTTGCCTCCTGAAAGCAGGGTAATTAAATGTCATTTAAATTCTTATAAAAATAATTCTCTTTGGCCTAATACCACAGATCCTTGAATTTATGAATAAGTTACTATTTACCTGTGAGACATTAGAACAGAACAAGTCTTTCAAGTTGTTTTCAACATTTTTCTTCCTTTGACTTTTTCCACTTGACTGAAATAACAAAGAACACTTTATAAGCCAAAAAAAAAAAAGAGGATTTTCATTCAGTATGGTACACTAAATGATATGTTGATGTTTATGGACTGTATCTTAAATGAATTAAAAAGATCATTATAATGATTTCTGAAAATCCTGAATGTTTCCCTTATTTTTGTGCATGCCATCTTCCTCAAAGCCTGAAATGCTTTAAAATTTCTATCCTTAGAGTTGAATAACAAAAGCTGGATGCTTTATATTCATTTACAACCAATCTGTAGTCACCAATATTAAAAGTAGTGCGGCCAGGGCCGCTTCAGTTTTGGGAAGAGGCTTCTTCAAGGCTCCTGGTGCACGTGATTCTGATAAGCAGAGGACTGAGGCTTCCCTAAGAGATGAATTCCGATGGAGTCCACAGGATCTGAGCTGGTCACTGGGCATCAGACATACACTGACAGACACAAATAAACTAGCACTGAGATTTAAAAAAAAAAGGTCAAGGTCAGGGTTGCCTCCTTGCCTTATCAATATTTTTAACTCATCAGATCTCTTTGATGCTGCCCTTCCATTGCTTTGTTCATCCAGCCTTGTATGATGGGCCCATTAGCTTAATTACTGACTATCTACCTCATCATTTTGTAGACTTTACAGCTATTAAATACATTTCACAAAGTTTGGTTCACAAGGAATCTGCACCCAAAGCACCTGAGGTCCTTGTTAAAAATGCAGATTTCCACAGACCTACTGGTTGAGTATAGAATGGAGAAATCTTTATTTTAAACCAGTACCCCAGGCGGTTTCTTAACAAAGTAAAGCTGGACAAAATAGGGACTAATACTTTACTGAACTCTCAGTTTACAGATGAGTTTCCCTGTTCTTGTTTTAAGATACAAAAATGACATAACTTAGAAAACACATATGCTTTGAAGTGAAGCAAACTTAAGCTCGATTTGCCTCAGTCTCTTCACCTACGGAATAGAAAATTCAATAGTAGCTCATGTGGTTTGGTTACTGTCTGTCTACGCTAGAATGAAACCTACATGAAAGCAGGGTTCTAGACTGACTATTTGGTATCCTCAGTACCTTGGACAGAAATGGCACATAGAAGTTCAAAAAATTTGCTGTAGAAGTTAATTTGACTAATGTATGCCTAAAATTGTAATGGAACCTGCAAAGTAAACTCCACCATTTATTATTACTATTATTACTTTAAAATATGAGAATGTCTAACATAAGAATAGTAATAATAGTGTTCTAGTTTTCTTAGAGAGAAAAATAAGGTATCAAGTTTTCTTCAAGAATACATATATAAATTCATCAAGGTAGAAAGTTTATTCTGATTCAAAGAAGAAAACTTCCATGTAATAGAAATCCTGCATTTAGACTGTAAATTGTCTTAGAGTTATGAGTACTTAGAAAAGTATATACAGACCTGAGAATTTTTTTCTTTTATAAATAAAATAAGTTTAGATTTAGAGCTCCACTAAAAGAAAATCAGAATGGTACCAACTAGTGTTTTATTAATATCTTAGCATATTTTTAAAGAGGAAAAATGTATTTATACCTCTATAAATGAGTGAACTTGAACTATGGAAATAACTGTGTATCTGTACTACTGGAAATTCTCAAATAGAGCCTAATGATGGTTCTGAAAAAATTAAAAAAGGAATGTTTCATCCAAATTTGCCATAAAGTCCACCTAATCTACTGCCACCTGTTATCATCAATTCACTCATGCACCACAGGTAGGTCTGGATCCAAACATTGCCTAATTAGAGAAGGTATTTCTGGCCTCCTTATATGAAATAATAACTCACCACTCTTTCATTTTACTGCTTCCCTTTCTTTATTTCTCTTCATAGCATTGATCACCATCCCTCACACTATTACTTTCTAACCATTTTTATTGTCTGTCTCCTCACCCAACATAATATAAGCAGAACAACTGGGTCAGTGGGCCAGGTAGACCACAAGTGGACTCTTAGTCCAGAGTTTAGACCAGGTTGTCAAAAAAGGCAATATTTGTGCCAAGACAGATTTGGACACTGGGGATCAGGACTGTTCTTGGGCAGTGGTAAGACTTACTGGTGTGGTTTTCTCCAGTGGGGTGGTAATAGGTCCTGAGAGTCATATAAATATCCTATTTGAATGGCAAAGCCTAAGCCAGCATTTCCTAAAGTGAGCACTGTGAATAAGTTTGTGGAAAAAAAAAAAAAAAAACAGGCAAGACAGGAAAATAAGATCAGGAACTATTCCTCCAAACCATACCCTTTCTTTGAGGTTTGCATTGAGCATTAACATACCAAACACAATGGAAAATCTTGGAGTATAGGAAATTCCTTACTTTAACACCCTTTCTTTCTCACACTTATTTCATCATGGGTTATTTCTTCCTCCCCACTTCACATGCATTAGCAATGCATTTTAAATAAGTAACTAAGGAGAATTAAGAATGCTGCAGGTTTAGCTATGTAGGGGAAGAAACATCAAAGGGAACGCCAGTGAAAATGGTATTAACAGTGACTTTGAAGTCCTTTTCTTTGTGGGTAGTTCAAGCTTTTGGCCCCCACAGATGTAGGTTAGAGATCTGCGGCCCCACCCTGAGAGAGTGGGTTCTCTCACAGAACCAATAGGTGCTTCCTCTTGCTGCGTCCGAGGCTGAGTTTTGGTTGAAACAAACCCACTGGAGAAAACCACACCAATAAGTCTTACCACTGCCCAAGAACAGTCCTGATGCCCAGTGTCCAACTCTGTCTTGGCCCAAATTTTGCCTTTTTGACAACCTGGTCTAAACTCTGGTTTTGGATGAGGGCCTATAATAATCAATGACATCCTCTATGTATTACTTATTTACTTTCCTGTGATTCAGTGAAAAACTAAGATCACAATATTTGAACTGAACTCAAATGTAGAGTGGGGGTCCCTGAAATACTAGTGTTTATTTCACTGATAGTGTAAAACAGATCATTTTGGTTCATGTTCAACCCAAAACCTGAGGGAAACCTGGAAAATTAAATACCATTTTTCCTGCTAAGTATCTGTCCAAAAGGCATTTGGAAAATATCAGATATAAATGATCTCTCTTTTGCTAGTTCTTGAAGCTGAGAAAGGAAATTTTAGTATTCTACGAAAGACCTGAGCCTGGGCAGGTAAACCTCTGCCATGTCCCTTCCCAGATCCCTACTAGCAACCTTGTTGGGTCTTTGAAGTCAGGGCAGAGATAGAAACCATGTTGCTTTGGAAGCACAAGCAACTTGGGTCCCAGGTGTTTGGACACGTGGCCTCTAGGAAGGCTTCCCTATAAGGCCAGTTAATATGGATGTGCCTTCATCCTGAAATGTGACAGAGGCTTTCTGATATTTCCACATGTCAGGCCAGAGACTGTTTCACAGCAATCAATATCAGACAGAACAAGTCCATCAAGGCTCCCTGGATTCAAATTTACAGATTGTGCTGAGAGGAGAGAACAATCACCATAGAGGATCCGAAGTATTTTAAGATTTTTCCCCTCCAAAAAAGGCAAAACTGTATCTTTGAGGCCTCTATCCCCCTAGTTCACAACACACACACACACTCTTACCTCTATGAATCTATAATACACACATGTGTACACACAGATGCACATTCTGTACTCTCATAATATAATAAACATCATATATAAATTCCCTTTGGAGTTATATAACACCCACTACAAAGCTCTTCACTTCATGGAGTTCACATAGAACACACTTCTCTACTGTTAGTTTGAAATGTCCTACTCATATTTCAAATTCTAACTTCACTGTTACCCTCTCCAAAAAAAATCTTCTTTTACTGTACTTCTGAATGAGTTAAGTGGTATTTTCTGTGAGTTTCCAAAGCATCCTAAAACATCTATGTCTCCTGGAACATTTATTGTATTAAAATGAAATATGATTAAGCATCTGATTGTCTGAAGATTTCTCAAAGGGCAAGGACCTAGTCTTGCATCTGAGAACTAAACACAATGTCTGATACACACTACGTTTACCAATACTGCTTACATAATTCAGTCTTACATGAGCCTGTATATACAGTTAAATAGTGATCTATCTAACAAGATTGTTTAATATTTAAGAAAGGCCAATGTACTAACTGAAAACTTTCTTAAACCCACATTTGACTGATATTTCCAAAAGAGCTGATTATCTGAGCAAATAGGTTTAAAAATAATACACATATTTTAACATTGTGGGGTGCTGAATTCCACTCAAATTTTTATTTCATGGTAAACTATCCATAATATTTTTTAATCTTATAATTCAATTTTAATTCAAATTAAGTATTTCTTTAGTCAAACATTCAGAACAATAGGGTAAAAAGAACAATTTGTTTTCTCACAGTGTTTTGAACACTATCTTAATCAAGGGTTCTTGCTATCACCAAATACATATGATATTCACAAATGGCTTATATTTGTCTTGCAACCACTTCTTAGCATTACGTATACCTCTGATCTTAAAATATCTATTCTTTGTGGTTTTTCCAGCTGAAATATCACAAGCAAGAAAGTACACTCCTTTTGAGGAGTGAGACCATATGATCACGGCATGGCAGCTGTGGGTTATGAATTTCATAGTATTTTTCTTTTCTATTATTTTCACACTTTAAATACCTGTTTGACTCTAGCCTCCACAGGGACTGATTGAACTGTCCCAAGGTTAAAAATGTCTACATACATAGCTAAGGCTACTTTTTAACTACATACATTATTTTAGGCTCATTTAATATTTTCTAGGAGCATATCATCTAATAAATCAATCTAGATTGTCTTACAATCATCTGAAATACTTGTTCTCAGACAACTTGGTTTAAGGGGAAAGCTTTACTAACTTAATACCTACATTGTCTTCCAAATAATCAATAAATACAGCATATAAACTATTTGCACTTCTAATCTACTGTTGCTGAATAGTCTGAGGCTATTTCTATTTTCCAAAGTGGCTCAATTGTCCCTCATCCTGGTGTTAACTGTTTCTTACCTGAGCCTGTATATACAGTTAAATATTAATCTATCTAAACAAGATTGTTTAATATTTAAGTGCAGTCTCCTCTTTAAGTCCCTGTTCATTACTAGTTACTAGAAAATGACTCATCTAGTTCCCTAAGGGAACAGCACTACTGTGCAAACAAACTTACCTTTTCATAGTCACAGTAAAAACCACATCAACTACTTAATGCTACACATTACAAAACTCACCTGTTGCTCCATTCTCCTTTCTAAGCACCAAACTATTCAAAGCAGCAATTTATTCATGAGAACAGGAAATTGGATCTTCCTACTCTTTACAGTTTATTACTGAAGTAGGTAGTTCTTCAGTAATTAAGCTCATCCCTTCCTCTGTGAGATGATTTTACACCCTATTGTTATTTGGTTTATAACTTCTGTTGTTCAACCACAGTGGCATTAACCACACTTTATGAGTCCTCTCCTTTAAAAAAAATACATAAAATCAAAGGACAAGCTTCAACAAAGATACATTATACATAACCAGGAATGATACCACTTTTCTCAAAATGGTAACTACAAGGTTAAAAAATAAACCAATGAAGGATTTTTTAAAAAGGCATCTGTGTCATCACCTTTATTTTGTAGAACAATGTGTTTTAAAAAGAATAAGCATAAAGTCAAAAGACCTAAGTCTGAATATTCTATCTTTTCATTGTCTGTGTGATTTTTTGAAAACCCAGCTAATTCTTAAGTTTGGTTTCTTCATCTGTAATGTGGATGATGGTAATTGTCCCGTTTACCTTGACAGGTCATTATAACACTCAAATCAGATAATATATGAAGGAACTTTATAATACATAGAACAGAATCCAAACTTGATGCAATATTATTGGCCTTCCTAGTAAATGAACAGTGAAGAAAATTGAAAATTAAGGCCATATCTATGATTTTTTAAACAAGTATGTGAGAGCATGATTTTCTTCTTTTCCTGAATGTTATACTTAAAATCAAAACCAAACCTGACATGCTTAAGTTGAAGTATTGTTTAAGAGGTTGAGGTTATAGCAAAGCTGTGCCTCTCTTTAATGGAAATAAACTTCAAGTAATAAGAAAGGAAGTAAAGAACAAGTAATTTCCCAATAAAATGGAATAAAATGGCTCTTCTTACAATCTATATATAATAGTATTTATCCACTAGAAGGAGTAAGAGAGCTAAAGAATATACTAGAAATTTGGGTGGGAGTCCATAAAAAAGTGATCCGGAACTGTTGTCTCTTTATGTCTTTAGCTCAAAGCAGTTAGAGAAAGAACACTCAATTACAAGTAATATCAATAAACTTTGCTTAAAGAAAACTGGCCCAATGCCTTAGCTGTGAGGCTGAATGAACTGTTTCAAAGAGGATTGCTGTGAACTAGGTTACTGGATGCTGTCAATGGTCCAAAGGAAGAATTGACATATTTAAGAAGGGACAGAGCCTATTGAAGGGCATTGTGGGTGGTCAAACCATGGTGATAATTTTGTTCATTTCTTATCCATTTAGTTCCCTTCCCCTAGTTCACTAATATATTATTATTATGGATAATAAAGGAACTGAGATCTAGTTAGATCTTCACAAGGAAACTAGACCTGCAATCTTTAACAGGACAGGAAGTGAGATTGTATCACTTGATTTGTAAAATGGTGAAGTAAGATTCTTCCAAATTTTAATTATATTTTCCAACAATCCTTCTTTCCTGAAGTACTCTTTTGATGCACCAAAATTTTTACTGCTTTGCTTATTTCAGAACAGGACTTGAGACAATGCTTCCACTGTAGTCACCAATGTCTAATATTGCTTATGTTCTACTCCGTGTCCTGACATGGCTCCTCATTGCTACCTTTTCTCCCCTGTGTCTGCTTTTAAACATCATTTTCTGTATTATTTAAGAGGCTTCTTTGATATTTTAAGGTCCTGAAAGGGGCTCATCAGTCTAGAAATCTTCATGCATAGGAGTGACTTCAGTTTTTGGAAAACTATTGTACCTAAATCCAATAATTATCTCCATGAAAAAATGGTGGGGATCTTTGAAAGCATCCTGGGACCAGAAATAAATGGAGGGGAGAGAGGAGTACCCTCTATGATCTTCTCAAGCAGCCAACACCTTGCCTTCCAGATCAAATATTTTCAAATTCTTGGTTCCTAATGAAAAAACATCAGATACCAATGTCCTAATCCTACCATGATCCTAGTTGTAACTTCGTATCTAAGAGAAGGCACAATAGCTATAAGGACAGATTTGTAAACTTCCACATTTCCTATCCATCTATTAATTAAGCAGGTAAATCTATGAGAGTACTGTGACCCTTGAGCATATTACAGACCTATATTGTATACATATAAATGAACTATATAATCCACATGTAAATATTTATACAAATATTCTGACATACAGTATATTTGTTAGTCATTGATAAAGTTGAGCAATACCTACACTATTGTTTTCTTGATTTTGTTTGTTTTTGAAAGGAATTATCATTTGAGGTACTCTGTTCAATGATGCACTGATTTAGCATTCCTCAGTTGGCATCCCTGGTTGATTCCTAAACATGCTCAATGCTCTCAAATTTAATAGAAGAAGAGGAAAAACAAACTAAAAACCAAAAAAAAAAACCTCAGCATTCAACAAAGTGGTAGAAACTTGAATGACAAATATGTTACACCTCTAACACAAAGGTCACCTTTGAATTGAGAATGTGAAATGCTTTCCTGAGGTTATCTCATCCTAGGAAGGCAGGGAGATAAAAGAGGCAAAAATACTGGCATGGTATACGGCCAAAATGAAAAGTAAAGAAGACACAGGCATTCACCATTATAGTTGTAATGCACTGTGTGACTAAAATATGATAGGGTATCTCTCTCATTGATAATATTATATTACAAAGTGGAAAATAGGTTCAGAGAGGCTTAGGAAATCCTCCAAAGTTATGCAAGTAGTAAGAAGGAAGGTGAGAGATTTGATGCCAGATTTTTCTGAGCACAGGTATCACACATCCAGGATTCTTTCAGGTGCCATCAAGGATAAAAGAAGTATTGGCAGGAAATTGAGGATTTACTAATTGCCCAGCACTGATCCAAGCATTTAGCATATATTACCTTATTTATTCATCCACAACAAGATTTTTAGATAGACATTATATTTTAATTGTGTAGATAAAAATTGGACATATAAAGAAATTAATGTACGCAGTGTAGTCCATCTAGTAAGTGGCAAACACCTAAGTTTGAATACTGTCATTTTGACCTCAAAGCCCATGTTCTTAACCATTGTTCTTAATTTACAATGTCTGGACTCGACAAGATTATATTCTACCTTAGAACCAGAATTCCATACTTGCAGCATTCAAAGCATTCATTCAATGAACATGTTAAGTGCTGGCTATAAAATACACTATTAGAAACAGGATCCAAAGAAGAGTGAACCATTCTTTCTGCCTTTGGAAACTAAAAACTGTAACAGTAACAACAATCAAACCCAGTCACAGAAGGTTGTGTGTACTTACATAATTACAGGTGATACAAATCATAAATCCTAGCCTGGGTAGAAATGGAAGAAAGAATACTAAATGCAGGATGAAAATGATGGTGATTCTTATCTCAGTTATGTATAGAGTTATGCTACATGTCTAGTAATAAAAGTAAACCCTCAACAAAATATCCTGTCCCTGGCCCATCTTAGGTGCTCAACAAATTGCTAGTAAAGGAAAAAAGAGAGAAAAAATTCCTTATCCTAATAAAGCTCTTATTGATAAAGCCCCAAATGTGTTTATTGTATTTCCTTTATCATTTTACCTTTATCAGTGGAAGCACTATTAGCCTAACTGACATAAATAGAAGGCATTTGCTATTGATTTTGTATATTTGAAGGTATATATAGAAAGATAAAAGGATATATGATTTTATAAATAACTATTATTCATTCTTCAGATCTATTGATTTAAAATTATATAACATTGGACACGGACGATTGTTATATCTCCTAGTTAGTTTCAATGTCATCACTTTCCTCTGGCAGGAAATAAAATAATATACATTTCTACTTTTAAACCCCTTTGTTGAGCTATTCATTTTAATCCCAGCAGTGTATATGCACGTGGGACCACATGTCAATCAAGCCATATCTTCCTCACTGTCTGGCACTTCCTCTCCACCCCAACTCACTTAAATCACTTAACATCAAGTATAAAATAGAACGCTGCTTCTCTACTCTAAATCCACAGCATCTTATACTTTACCCTAAAATATTCCTTTCTCCTTGCACTTTTCATATTTTTTCCCACATGTATTGTGCTTTTGACCTTATAGCAAATAGGCAAATTAAACATGAGGAAATAAAGGCACTGCCCAATCTGGCTTAAGTGCAGAAGTCCATTTAATTCTACTGCTCTTCCCAAGCAGTTCCCAGGGTCCACATTGAATGGATATAATTTTGCAGCTACTAATTTTCTAAGGGATTCAAAAGAAGTCATGAGAAAATATGTATGTGGCCAAAAAAAGAGCCTTTTAATGCATTTTGCAATTTATGCAAATCTATACCTACTATAGCTTGCCATTTAGGAAATTACCTTAAACCATTTTCTATTCACCCACCATTAACCTAGCTTGACGGATGTCCACTAACTTCCCTACAGTTAAGGCACTATAAAATGCCCATTTATCCCACTAGCTAGATTTTATTTTACTCAAAAGACTCCTGCCACCCCCAATAGTTGTCAGCCCCCGTGCAGAGTTTACCCACTTTTGTTTTAGTGAAAACCTTTCAAATACTCAAAAGCATTTACTCAGAATCCCCTCCCCCCAGGTCTTACATGTACAGCTGAAAACAAAAGCTTCTCTTTTTCTTTTTTCTTTTTTCCTTTTTTAATACAATTGTTCATAAAGGGCTATTCAGGTTGGGAACAGATTGATACCAATCATCTCTAATGCGCAAGCATCCCTGAGTAATGCATATATATGCTGTTACCTGTTGGCATCTTTTCTCTTCCTGCTTGAGTTTACCTGTCAACTTTGAAAGAGGCAATAGCTGATTTTCCATAAAAGCTCATCTGCAAGCAGAGGCTCAGAAAGAAATTCTCAAATGGAGCTTTCACATGATGCCTTGTTCCTACGGAAACCATTTTTGTCTTGTTTGTGCAAGAACAGACTAGTTTCTGTCACATGAAAAAGTGTATGTGTATGTACAATTGTGCATTTCCCCTTGGGGGACAAAGAAACCTTGTATATTTTGAAATGACTTTCAGCAGAAATGCTAATTATTCCAAACTGTCCACCTCCCTGGAATAAGTGAATCAACCTCAAAGTGAAAACTTCTTTTCCTATATACAATACAATAAATATTTAAAAATTGTGGCTCCACTGTCAATGTATCATGGGAAATAATAAATGAATTAAGTAATTTTTTTGTTTATGAGATATAATCCAAAATGCAATCTATCTCAGGGACAACACCAGATTTATTTTTCTCTTTGATTACAAAATCCATGGAATTAGAAATCATGAAGTTATAAAATAATTGTGTATTATAGTGCTTGCTCTCCTTTATTATTCCACTTCCTTTTTGTATGCATGAAATAATTACTTCATTTTTTCCTTATAAATAACACCTAACCATATAGGAGGCATAGTTCGTACTATTCATTCTGAGGACTGTATCTCATAAAGTTGGGCACATAACAAGGGAGATTTGTTCATCATACCTTCATCTTTGCTTCGTCTCTTGTATAGCTGTCACTCAACAAAGATATTGTATAATTAAACCACTATGTTCTCTGAAGTGGCAGGAGAGACCAACATCAGTAAATTAATGGATTTGGTTTTTCCATGTCTGTTCAGCCTCTGTTGTTACTTTTTTAATCATCACTCTCACCAGGCATTGTTTGCCTATTGAGACAATAGCTAAATGAGTTGAGAATTCTATCAAGTTTACATCAGCAGTGGGTGCCGCAAATATTACCAACTCTTTAAAAAAGAAATTCAAAAGAAACAAATAACTTTTTCTCTCATTTTCAGATACCACTATCCAACAATCACTCTTTGTGGTTCAAAAGGTTGAGATGCAAACTACAGCTCCTAGTAGACCAATTTGTTATTTTTGTATAAACAACATTCATAAATGTTTAAGAAAATGTTGCCCAATTATTTCATAATTTTTTCATTATAGATATGTTTTATATGCCTCAAAATGTTTAAATGAACCCTATGTTAGCTAAAGTATACAATATTTATCCTGAAAAAATAAAAAAATCAAATCATCATAATCTGTGATATATTTTATACATATAGTCAATTTCAGTTACCAGAGGAACTGAAAATCCAGATAATTGTATACTGCAAAACAAAAGCCGATTTGGGGGCCAAGTTGCCTTCTGTGGGGTGAAAGCTATCACTTGAGCCCACTGTAGAATGATTTTTTTTGACATATTCATTAACTTCTTCTATTTAAAATTTACCTCCCCCAACACAATCTAAAAAAATGTATCTTTTCATTGTCATCTGATACTTCTGTTTCCATACAGGCAACCCATTACACTTTCAGGCACTTTTAGAATAAAAATAATCACAACAAAATCTTGTATTTAGAAATGTCCTAAGGATGGATTTTACATAAAGACAGTGTCCAGTTAAGAATTCTCCAATCAGAAGAGAATTTTAATGAAGTCATTTTGACTATACTTTGTAGTATATCCAGCTTTGTCTTATTTTCCAAAATAAAGAAATATGTAATACCCATTATTAGCTACCTTTTAAAATATCATAACAATAAGACTAAACTGATTTACTCTGATGGCTGTGTCAGTTAACTATAATCAATTTACTTAATAGCCTTCCTCTCTAAATTTTATTATTTCCCCGTAATGATTAGGGAAAATAATTAACTGTAATAAAACATTCTTATTTAGCTTACATTAGATACTTTTTTCTTCCCTCAGTTTAAGAGTGAAACTTACCAAATGCATTATTTGCAAATATATGTAATCTCTAAATATTTGCTATCCTTTCAAACCATTAACAAAAGAAGTCATGCCTTTCTGGAAAATATGCTAACTGATATTTCCAAATACATGAATCCCTCTACAATGGAAATTATTTCTTATAAAGCATTTTTCTATTGAAGTGCAGTTATAAAACTATCATGGCTAACAACCAAATAAACAAGCAGAGAAATAAATAACCCCCTCAAAATTCCCCAAAATCACCAGATACAACTTATCTCCTTAACTCCTGATTTATTAACTTTGAAATGATAAGCTTTCTTATGGCTTTTAAAGATTAAAAGAAAGATAAATATCTTTTTAAAAGATTCAAATAAATATTTTAACAAATTCACCAAAATATTTACATACAAGAATACATCCTCTGCGGTAGAACCTGCACTCGTAATGTCAACCTAAAGACATCTTGGGACTGCTCCTAAAAGATTTCCTTTTGAGAGATGGCATCCACAGTGAAAGAAAAGTCTTGGGTTTTCAATTGGATAGGCCTGGGTTTAAGTTCTGGCTTCACTGTATCACTAACTCCGTTAAAAATTTCTTAATCTCTCTTCCCCAGTTGATTTGTACAATGGAGTCCATGATAGTAGCATTTACCTTCTTAGATTGATAAGGATTAAAAAAGGTTTTAAAATGTCAAGTGCTGAGTTTATTATCATTTGACAAATAGCAGGATCAGTAAATATAAGCTATTATAAGTAAAAAAAATGACCCTTTCAAAAATAGATCCTGCCCTGAAAAGACAATACTAATATGCCATTATTGAAGAACATTAAAACTATCTGTTCAAGGCTTAGAAGAGAATTCCAAAGAAGGAGATCCAAAAATGACTTTTAAAAATGACTTAATCTTTAAGATTCAAATACATTGGATTCTTAAGGTAAAAGGGTCATAAGTGGTCATATGTCCAAGTTTTGGCATGTTTGTAAAATTTATCCCTTTCACTCTGAAAGGGTCTTATTAAACTTTTGTTTACAGAGCCGCGGATTTTAATGGTGTTGTCCAGGCATTGGGGAATGGGTTAGAAAGATGAAGGTTCATATGTAGGGAGATGAAGCACTAAAATTAGAAACCAAATACTAGGAATCTTGAAGTAGAATATGGGGCAGAGGTTTTCGAAAACATTTTTATTCTTAAAAGATAAAGCATGATGACAATGCAAAAAGAAAGGCAGTTGGTAGAATATAGTTGAAAGATCATTGGCTTCAGAGCCAAAGAGAGTGGGTTTGATTACTGCGATTATTCCTTAAAAATGCTGCAAGCTAGGCAAGTTATTAAACCTGTAAGGTCGTTCACTCATCCATAAAATAGTAAACACCTGTAAGATCTGTTATAATAAGTATACTAAGTAACATGTGTGAAGCTTTCAATATAGTGTGTGGAACAGCCAATCATAAATCTTGCACATGTGTGCATGCTCAGTTGAGGTGAATATAGCAAGATAATAATGTGTTACTTATGAATATGAGAAAAATGAAGATTAAATTTAAATAAGAACTGTAGCAGAGATAAGATTAATAACCGTACAGTTCTTGACTCAACAATTGTTTTTTGACTTTACAATGGTGCTAAAATGACACACATTCAGTAGAAACTGTATTTCAAATTTTGAATTTTGATCTTTTCCCAGGCAAGCCCTTTGCAGTACAATACTCTTTAGTGATACTGGGCAGTGACAGTGACCAGCAGCTCCCAGTCATCCACACACATGATCAGTAGGGTAAACAACTGATACAGACATTCTGTTCCCATTTAATCACAGTATTCAATAAATTACATGAGATATTCAACACTTTATTATAAAATAGGCTTTATTTTAGAAGATTTTGCCCCACTGTAGGCTAATGTAAGTGTTCTGAGCATGTTTAAGATAGGTTAGGCCAAGCTATGATGTTTGGTATGTTGGATGTATTAAGTGCATTTTCAACTTATATTTTCAATTTATAATGGATGTACTGGGACGTAACCCCATTGTAAACTGAGAAAGATCTGTCCACAAAATGTCTGTGTCCCTTTAATTTTCAGATTAAAATGTTTGAGTAAATGTGATTTCCCTCTTTCATGTGGGAATAAACATCAATAAAAGATATATAAAAAGATATTTTGGTATTTACTTGGAAGACAGGGAGTAAGCAGTATGACATAATAAATATACTGCTGCAATTTTGGAGAACACCAACATCTTTAAATCTTGTGGTTTGGGTCAGTAGAAGGGCTGTTGCAAACTCTCATGTACCACAATGTTTCTGAAGCAGTTTCCATAAACTTTTCACATTTTAATCTCTTCCCCAATTTTCTCTCTAAAAAAATAAAAGCCTTTAAAATCCCAACTACATACCCTATCTCCTTCACCTGACATAAGGAACACTGATGGAGAAAAAAAATAAAACCAACTGAGTGGATAAATATTGCTATAGTATCATAACCCCCAGCTTCATTTGGGACCTTGGTAACAACTATCAGTCCTGTAATGTGTCTATGTTACTTCTTTCTGCAATTCAAGCCAAAGCTATTCCAAACTTCCTCCAGACACAAGATGCTCACATCTCACTTCCACTTTCAACAAATGCCTTTAACTTTTACATCAGAGAAAAAAAAGGGACTTTTCTGTTACCTGGAATGACTAGACACTCATTAACTCTTTGGTGTGACAGCCACAGATACACATCTACATCAAAACCATCCTATTTTATTTTTCATTCTATTTTAGTAAAAGAAGTATTATTTTTGTGTTCTCTGCTCTTGCTACACCTCTTCAGAAACCTGTTTTCCTGTTTCCTTAAATTTTTCCTCTCCTGATTCTTCAGGATATAAACACTTTTAAGTATCTTTGATCTTAAAATTAACAGCAATAAAAAGTAGCAAATAACCATTACCTAATTAATAGTTAAGTGAGATGAGAAAGAGGTCCACATTGTTATGCCTTTTATTTAATTTACTCTTCAGTTCACTGTAATCTGGATGCCTTTTTTCCACCCATCACTGAAACTGCTGTGGCTGGGTTAAAAGTGACACACTAATTACAAATTACAATGGACATTTTTATGTTCTTATCATATTTGATTCCTCTGCAGCAATGATATTGTCAACTGTTTTCTTATTCTTACAACTTTTGTCTCACTTCAGTACCTTACCCTATGTTTCCTTTGTAATGTTATCTTCCTCTGCCTCATTTTTAAAAATTAATGTCTCGCAGGATTTAGTTCATGGTTCCCTTCTTAAAGTCTGTGGATTTGAGAAAAAATATACATTCTGGTGATATTGAAATCTTTATTACTAAATCAAGTCATTCTCTTCAATGCTATTCTCTGAACATTTTCATTTAACTGTCGTACAATCACTAAACTCAACAAGTTCTAAATGGAATTCAGTATAATAGTATAAAATTTTGCCTCTTGCTTATGCACATAAATTGTAATAAATGACATCAGTGAGATGTTCCAGCTTGAGTGTCTGCTCCTTTTATCACTCTCCAAATTCAATTATTCAACAAATCTTTTTGATTTATACTTTAAGCCATTCTTGCTTTCCTTATCCCTTCTGCCCACTTCCTACTTGGCCTTCAACACAGTTTGACTTCTGCCCAAATTGTAAAATGACTACCTGTTCCTGCACATCTTTCATCTGCCGAAGGCCTCTTGCCCAGGTAAACCAAGGAGATTTCCTCCTCTCTGGATTTGAATATAAACCCTGGGCATTTAGCAAAAGAGAGTGAGCAAGACAAGATGAATATGGTGTCATCGCCACTCACATAACATCCTCTAACTCCCATGTCCCTGTCCCCAGGGCTTCCACTCAGATTTGCATTGCCAAGTCCATTCCACAGCATGCTCACTCCTAAAATGAGTATGCTGTGCTTTGCCTCGACCTTTATAGGAAGTCAAAAGAGTAGACAGATGGGGAAAAAAATAGCATAAGTGAGTGATAACTAAATTGGATTAGAGTAATTCTCTACCAATTAATCCTCAGGCCCTCCATGTGCATATCCATAGTCCAGGGGCTTCCTAACCATTGTTAGCAAAGGGCAAGTGGAGACACAAGACTTCCACTTTAGTGAAGCAGTAACAAGGTGACCCAACTTTCCACTAGGGTGGTATCAGAAAACAAGTGGGAACGAGAATAGTCTTTCTCACCAATGGGTAATGAACTCCTTCCCACAAACAGGTAAGTGGAGACTTAAAATACTGCTATACTCCTGTCAGAATGACTACAACAAAAAATATGGCAATACCAAATTTTGGAGGACCCAGAGAAACTGGATCACTCATAAAATGGTGGTGAGAAGGTAAAATGGTACAAATTCTGTCAATTTCATATAACATCCAACATTCATGTATCCTATGGTCAAGAAATTCTACTGCTAGGTATTCACCTAAAAGAAACTGAAATGTATTTCCCCAAAACCTTCACAGGGCTATTTAATCCAAGTTAACAGTGTATATGAATTCATATAATATAGCAACATTTGCAAAACTAAAAGCCCAGGAGATTAAAGGATAGACAAAACATACTTAAAATAGGAAATTTAAATCACAATAACCTCTTTTAAATCTAATACAATTTACATAAGCAAAAAATTAGGGTGTAGTACATTAGGACGTAGTTCTAAATAATAATAATAAATAACAATCATTAATTATAGGGTTCAGAGTCTCTAAAGATGAGAACCATACCTGAAAAGCAAGAGTGTATTTTTAAATCTTCTCACAACACTTTAGGAATTGGCTAAACTGGCTGACTTCAGGACTATTCTTGGATTCACTTTGGTTCAGTGAATCAGGGGAGGCAAATTCAGAACCAGACAAACAAACCATATTTGCAAATGACAGTCTGCTTCTCTGGTAGTAGAAAAGGGGGGACCTTTGAGTCAGAAGAGCCAACTAGTCTGGAAGACAATTCCAGCTCCTGTTCATCCCATCTTCCCTCCCTCAGCCCCACCATAAATTTCCTGCCAATTAATTTCCTCTCATAAAAATGCAATTCAGGGAACCAAGATGGCGGTGTGAGTAGAGCAGTGGAAATCTCCTCCCAAAAACACATAGAGCTATGAAAATATAACAAAGAAAAATCTTCCTAAAATAGAGACCACAGAACACAGGACAACATCCAGACCACATCCACACCTGCAAGAACCCAGTGCCTTGCGAAGGGGGTAAGATACAAGCCCCGGCTGGTGGGACCTGAGGGCCCCTCCCCCCGGCTACCGGCGGGTGGAAAGAAACCAGAGCGGTTTTTTTTTTTTTTTTTTTGGCGAGTGCTTTTTGGAAGCCTTAAAGGGACAGGGACCCCGTTGCTAGGGAGGCAGGGTGGCAGGACCGGTGAGCGGGTGCCTGGGACCGGCACTTGAGGACAGAGGAAATCGCGCGTTTTTCCCCTTTTTTTTTTCTCTTTTTGGTGAGTGCTTTTTGGAAGCCTTAAAGGGACAGGGACCCCGGTGCTAGGGAGGCAGGGCGGTGGGACTGGTGAGAGGGTGCCTGGGACCGGCACCTGAGGACAAAGAATATCGCGCATTTTTCCCTGCGGGACCGGTGGGCGGGTGCCTGAGACCGGCACCTGAGGAAGGAGGAAATCACGCATTTTTCCCCTTTTTTTTCTCTCTTTTTGGCAAGTGCTTTTTGGAAGCCTTAAAGGGACAGGGACCCCGGTGCTAGGGAGGCAGGGAGGCAGAACTGGTGAGCGGGTGCCTGGGACGGGAGCCTGAGGACAAAGAATATCGTGCGTTTTTCCCTGCGGGACCAGTGGGTGGGTGCTTTTTGGAAGCCTTGAAGGGACAGGGACCCTGGTGCTAGGGAGGCAGGGCACCAGGACCAGTGAGCGGGTGCCTGGGACCGGCGCCTGAGGACAAAAAAAAAAATCAAGTGTTTTTTCATTTATTTATTTTATTTTATTTTATTTTTTTTCTGTTCCCTCTCTCATTGTTGCTGTTGTTGTTTTGGTTTGGAGAGTGCTTTTTGGAAGTCTTAAAGGGGCAGGACAGGTCACTTAGACCAGAGGCAGGGAATCTGGGGATCTCTGGGCACTCTAACCCCCTGGGCAGCAGGGAGCACAGAGGCCCCTTACGGAGATAAATAGCCTCCCAGCCGCTCTCCCTCCAACGGGGCTCCACCATTTTGGAGGAGCAGCCCCAGCCAGGCCACGCCCACAGCAACAGCGGAGATAAACCCCATAGCAACAGGGCAGGAAGCAGAAGCCCTGTCTGCACACAGCTGCCCAGCACAAGCCACTAGAGGTCGCTATTCTCCCAGGTGAGGAAGGCCACAAACCAACAAGAAAGGAAGCTCTTCCAGTGGTCACTTGTACCAGCTCTGCACACTATCTCTATCACCATGAAAAGGCAAAACTACAGGCAGACAAAGATCACAGAGACAACACCTGAGAAGGAGACAGACCTAACCAGTCCTCCTGAAAAAGAATTCAAAATAAAAATCATGAACATGCTGACAGAGATGCAGAGAAAAATGCAAGAGCAATGGGATGAGATTCAGAGGAAAATGCAAGAGCAGTGGGATGAAGTCCGGAAGGAGATCACAGATGTCAGGAAGGAGATCACAGAAGTGAAACAATCCCTGGAAGGATTTATAAGCAGAATGGATAAGATGCAAGAGGCCATTGAAGGAATAGAAACCAGAGAACAGGAACGTATAGAAGCTGACATAGAGAGAGATAAAAGGATCTCCAGGAATGAAACAACACTAAGAGAACTATGTGACCAAGCCAAAAGGAATAATATTTGTATTATAGGGATACCAGAAGAAGAAGAAAGAGGAATAGGGATAGAAAGTCTCTTTGAAGAAATAATTGCTGAAAACTTCCCCAAACTGGGGGAGGAAATAATCAAACAGACCATGGAATTACACAGAACCCCCAACAGAAAGGATCCAAGGAGAACAACACCAAGACACATAGTAATTAAAATGGCAAGGATCAAGGACAAGGAAAGAGTTTTAAAGGTAGCTAGAGAGAAAAAGGTCACCTATAAAGGAAAACCAATCAGGCTAACATCAGACTTCTTGACAGAAACCCTACAGGCCAGAAGAGAATGGCATGATATACTTAATGAAATGAAACAGAAGGGCCTTGAACCAAGGATACTGTATCCAGCACGACTATCATTTAAATATGATGGCGGGATTAAACAATTCCCAGACAAGCAAAAGCTGAGGGAATTTGCTTCCCACAAACCACCTCTACAGGGAATCCTACAGGGACTGCTCTAGATGGGAGCACCCCTAAAAAGAGCACAGAACAAAACACACAACATATGAAGAATGGAAGAGGACGAATAAGAAGGGAGAGAAAAAAAGAATCTCCAGACAGTGTATATAACACCTCAATAAGCGAGATAAGTTAAGCAGTAAGATACTAAAGAAGCTAACCTTGAACCTTTGGTAACCACGAATCTAAAGCCTGCAATGGCAATAAGTACATATCTCTCAATAGTCACCCTAAATGTAAATGGACTTAATGCACCAATAAAAAGACACAGAGTAATAGAATGGATAGAAAAGCAAGACCCATCTATATGCTGCTTACAAGAAACTCACTTTAAACCCAAAGAAAAGCATAGACTAAAAGTCAAGGGATGGAAAAACATAGTTTAGGCAAAGAACAGTGAGAAGAAAGCAGGGGTTGCAGTACTAATATCAGACAAAATAGACTTCAAAACAAAGAAAGTAACAAGAGATAAAGAAGGACACTACATAATGATAAAGGGCTCAGTCCAACAAGAGGATATAACCATTCTAAATATATATGCACCCAATACAGGAGCACCAGCATATGTGAAGCAAATACTAACAGAACTAAAGAGGGAAATAGACTGCAATGCATTCATTTTAGGAGACTTCAACACACCACTCACCCCGAAGGATAGATCCACCGGGCAGAAAATAAGTAAGGACACAGAGGCACTGAACAACACACTAGAACAGATGGACCTAATAGACATCTATAGAACTCTACATCCAAAAGCAACAGGATATGCATTCTTCTCAAGTGCACATGGAACATTCTCCAGAATAGACCACATACTAGCTCACAAAAAGAGCCTCAGTAAACTCCAAAATATTGAAATTGT
The DNA here is from genome assembly GCF_040802235.1 of Manis javanica. NCBI lineage: Eukaryota > Metazoa > Chordata > Mammalia > Pholidota > Manidae > Manis > Manis javanica. Next base: position 60,957,127 of record NC_133159.1, read on the forward strand.
ACCAACCAATTTATCAGACCACAAAGGTATAAAAGTAGAAATAAATTCTACAAAGAAAACAAAAAGGCTCACAAACACATGGAGGCTTAACAACATGCTGCTAAATAATCAATGGATCAATGAACAAATCAAAATAGAGATCAAGGAACATATAGAAACAAATGACAACAACAACACTAAGCCCCAACTTCTGTGGGACGCAGCGAAAGCAGTCTTAAGAGGAAAGTATATAGCAATCCAGGCATACTTGAAGAAGGAAGAACAATCCCAAATGAATACTCTAACATCACAATTATCAAAACTGGAAAAAGAAGAACAAATGAGGCCTAAAGTCAGCAGAAGGAGGGACATAATAAAGATCAGAGAAGAAATATACAAAATTGAGAAGAATAAAACAGTAGCAAAAATCAACGAAACCAAGAGCTGGTTCTTTGAGAAAATAAACAAAATAGATAAGCCTCTAGCCCAACATATTAAGAGAAAAAGAGAATCAACACAAATCAACATAATCAGAAATGAGAATGGAAAAATCACGACAGACTCCACAGAAATACAAAGAATTATTAAAGACTACTATGAAAACCTGTATGCCAACAAGCTGGAAAACCTAGAAGAAATGGACAACTTCCTAGAAAAATACAATCTCCCAAGACTGACCAAGGAAGAAACACAAAAGTTAAACAAACCAATTACGAGCAAAGAAATTGAAACGGTAATCAAAAAACTACCCAAGAACAAAACCCCGGGGCCGGACGGCTTTACCTCGGAATTTTATCAGACACACAGAGAAGACATAATACCCATTCTCCTTAAAGTGTTCCAAAAAATAGAAGAAGAGAGAATACTCCCAAACTCATTCTATGAAGCCAACATCATCCTAATACCAAAACCAGGCAAAGACCACACCAAAAAAGAAAATTACAGACCAATATCCCTGATGAATATAGATGCAAAAATACTCAATAAAATATTAGCAAACAGAATTCAACATTATATCAAAAGGATCATACACCATGACCAAGTGGGATTCATCCCAGGGATGCAAGGATGGTACAACATTCGAAAATCCATCAACATCATCCACCACATCAACAAAAAGAAAGACAAAAACCACATGATCATCTCCATAGATGCTGAAAAAGCATTTGACAAAATTCAACATCCGTTCATGATAAAAACTCTCAGCAAAATGGGAATAGAGGGCAAGTACCTCAACATAATAAAGGCCATATATGATAAACCCACAGCCAGCATTATACTGAACAGCGAGAAGCTGAAAGCATTTCCTCTGAGATCGGGAACCAGACAGGGATGCCCACTCTCCCCACTGTTATTTATCATACTACTGGAGGTCCTAGCCATGGCATTCAGACAAAACAAAGAAATACAAGGAATCCAGATTGGTAAAGAAGAAGTTAAACTGTCACTATTTGCAGATGATATGATACTGTACATAAAAAACCCTAAAGACTCCACTCCAAAACTACTAGAACTGATACCGGAATACAGCAAAGTTGCAGGATACAAAATTAACACACAGAAATCTGTAGCTTTCCTATACACTAACAATGAATCAATAGAAAGAGAAATCAGGAAAACAATTCCATTCACCATTGCATCAAAAAGAATAAAATACCTAGGAATAAACCTAACCAAAGAAGTGAAAGACTTATACTCTGAAAACTACAAGTCACTCTTAAGAGAAATTAAAGGGGACACTAATAAATGGAAACTCATCCCATGCTCATGGCTAGGAAGAATTAATATCGTCAAAATGGCCATCCTGCCCAAAGCAATATACAGATTTGATGCAATCCCTCTCAAATTACCAGCAACATTCTTCAATGAATTGGAACAAATAATTCAAAAATTCATATGGAAACACCAAAGACCCCGAATAGCCAAAGCAATCCTGAAAAAGAAGAATAAAGTAGGGGGGATCTCACTCCCCAACTTCAAGCTCTACTACAAAGCCATAGTAATCAAGACAATTTGGTACTGGCACAAGAACAGAGCCACAGACCAGTGGAACAGATTAGAGACTCCAGACATTAACCCAAATATATATGGTCAATTTATATTTGATAAAGGAGCCATGGACATACAATGGCAAAATAACAGTCTCTTCAACAGATGGAGCTGGCAAAACTGGACAGCTACATGTAGGCGAATGAAACTGGACCATTGTCTAACCCCATATACAAAGGTAAACTCAAAATGGATCAAAGACCTAAATGTAAGTCATGAAACCATTAAACTCTTGGAAAAAACATAGGCAAAAACCTCTTAGACATAAACATGAGTGATCTCTTCTTGAACATATCTCCCCGGGCAAGGAAAACAACAGCAAAAATGAGCAAGTGGGACTACATTAAGCTGAAAAGCTTCTGCACTGTGAAAGACACCATCAATAGAACAAAAAGGAACCCTACAGTATGGGAGAATATATTTGAAAATGACACATCCGATAAAGGCTTGACGTCCAGAATATATAAAGAGCTCACACGCCTCAACAAACAAAAAACAAATAACCCAATTAAAAAATGGGCAGAGGAACTGAACAGACAGTTCTCTAAAAAAGAAATACAGATGGCCAAGAGACACAAGAAAAGATGCTCCACATTGCTAATTATCAGAGAAATACAAATTAAAACTACAATGAGGTATCACCTCACACCAGTAAGGATAGCTGCCATACAAAAGACAAACAACAACAAATGTTGGCGAGGCTGTGGAGAAAGGGGAACCCTCCTACACTGCTGGTGGGAATGTAAATTAGTTCAACCATTGTGTAAAGCAGTATGGAGGTTCATCAAAATGCTCAAAACAGACCTACCATTTGACCCAGGAATTCCACTCCTAGGAATTTACCCTAAGAATGCAGCAATCAAGTTTGAGAAAGACAGATGCACCCCTATGTTTATCGCAGCACTATTTACAATAGCCAAGAATTGGAAGCAACCTAAATGTCCATCGGTAGATGAATGGATAAAGAAGATGTGGTACATATACACAGTGGAATACTACTCAGCCATAAGAAGTGGAAAAATCCAACCATTTGCAGCAACATGGATGGAGCTGGAGGGTATTATGCTCAGTGAAATAAGCCAAGTGGAGAAAGAGAAATACCAAATGATTTCACTCATCTGAGGAGTATAGGAACAAAGGAAAAACTGAAGGAACAAAACAGCAGCGGAATTACAGAACCCAAAAATGGACTAACAGGTACCAAAGGGAAAGGAACTGGGGAGGATGGGTAGGCAGGGAGGGATAAGGGAGGGGGAAGAAGAAGGGGGGTATTAAGATTAGCATGCATGGGGGGAGGGAGAAAGGGGAGGGTGGGCTGCACAACACAGAGAGGACAAGTAGTGACTCTACAACATTTTGCTAAGCTGATGGACAGTAACCGTAATGTGGTTGTTAGGGGGGACCTGATATAGGGGAGAGCATAGTAAACATAGTATTCTTCATGTAAGTATAGATTAAAAATTAAAAAAAAAAAAGAATGAAAGAAAGAAAGAAAAGGGGGATTACTCCTTGATAGGATAAAACTATTGGTAAATCAAAGATCAATGCATGCTTTAAATATCCTTAATGTTGATCACTTAAAGGGTGTCAGATGATCAGCTATGGAGGTACTCTTTTCTGATAATATTCCTTTCTCTTAATAAAAAAAAAAAAAAAAAGCAGTTACTGTGTGCTGACCTCCAATGAGTTCTGCACAGTGGTATAGAGGGCATGTCAAAGTGTGGGCAAAGGGTCTGTTTGTTTCTATGCAGAAGATCAAGGCCTAGCTTGGATACCCAGAAAATGAACTAAGATACGATATGAGGAGGAGCTTCCGGCATCAGCACTCTCTGGAGGACTTGTGCCGGGGGATGATCATCAAAAAGCCTCCACAGGGATCCGAACGATGCTGCGGTTGTGGCTGCATCCAGCCCACCGTCTCCTGGACTTGCCATAGGAATGAGGAGGGAGATGTCTAGGCTGGCATGTGCATACAGTGAGACAACGAATTTGACTGGATCTGTACTGTTGGAACTCAACTAGGAGTTGGGAGGGGTGCAAGGTGTAGCACTCCAAAATCTTATGAGTATAGACTATCTACGGTTAAAAGAACATATGGGATGTGAACAGATCCCAGAAATGGGCTGCTTTAATTTGTCTGATTTCTCTCAGACTGTTCAAGTACAGTTGGACAATATCCATCATATCATAGACAAATTTTCACAAATGCCTAGGGTGCCTAAATGGTTTTCTTGGCTTCACTGGAGATGGATGGTAATTATAGATTTGCTTTGTTTATGTCACCATATTCCTATTATGTTAATATGTGTGTGCAAATTAGTTAGTAGTTTAAAACCTATACATACTTAAGGTACTCTACAAGAAGATATGTCAAAGAAATAATCAATCCTCCCATGTTTCCTTCCATATGCTACATCTGTAGCTTTTCTTCTTTCTTCCTAATTACAACCCTTAAATAGAATTCGTGCCTCATATCGAATTTACCGAGTATCATAATTCCTCCAGGTGGTAAAGATACCTCGAGACAAGTGCTGGGCATAGAAGCCACAGGGCATAAATCTGCAAAGAAGTAAAAAGCTAACCTTTGCAAACAAAATGGCTTCTCTGTCACTTACCAACTTTACATTTCCCTGTATGGCCCTGGAAGATGACTGGTTAGCCAGAGACGGGTAATATTCCTCAAGGGAGGAACAACCTAAGACAGGCACAGTCGCAGGGGGGCATCAGGTGAGAAATTGGGGATCAACAGAGGTGAGGCTCAGAACCTCACCCCCCCTGCTTTGAGAGAAATCTTCTGCATCCGTGGATGTTTTGCTGCCCTTGTCTAGCCTGGATTAATACTTAGTCCATAGGCACACACCTGATCATCTGATCATCTACATTTGCCCTCTTACAGCACTAAACTATGTTTTCTACCTTTATCTTGCATCTACCTACCACTTCAGCATTTTATTAAAAATAAAAATAATAATAATAATAAAGGGAGAAATGTGGGATCAACATATAAATCATGTACAAAAATCAAACGAATATTCATATTTGACCTGATTGTTTATAGGTCATAATGAGTGATCAAAACCGAAAGTTTCTGTGATGAATGCCCTTGTACTGTTCACCATGTAAGAATTTACTCACTATGTAAGAATTCGTTCACCATGTAAGAACTTGTTCGTTATGCTTCAGAAGATTGGAGACTGACGAGAATTAGACTTGAGATGGATTAATGATTGTACATTGAGCATTGATCCCCCTATACTGAATTTTATTGTTGTTAACAACCATTTGATCAATAAATATGAGAGATGCCCTCTCAAAAAAAAAATGCAATTCATTCAATGATGATTACTAAAGAAAGATCAAACAGAAATATAATACCTAAACTAAGAAAAAGACTAGTGGTCACCACTGATTGTATTTACTAATGAATTCAAAAGTGAAACAAATATATCAGACTGTAATTATGTATCAGAATATAAATATTACATGCCCTAATAATATAAAAGTAATGTGAAAAATCACATAACACGTAAAAATGGAGAAAATGAGGGAAGAGGTGAAAGATACAGTAAGATAAGTAGAAAATTTTCTTTTAATATGTACTGAAGAAAACTAAAGTAAAAATAGCATGTGCACACACACACACATAATTTTTCTGAACAAAATGGAATAAAAGTAGAGTGATTAAAACATAAAGCAAAGTTTCTACCAATTAGAAGTTTTAAACTTTCTTCAGCAACTTTTTTAAAAGAGCAAAAACAAACATACTACAAAATAACTAGAAAACAATACAAATATACTACATATGAGCATCAGTGCAATAAAAGACAAATCTGGGTAGCTCTGGAGCCTCATTTCTCTCTGCAGTGCAAGTGGTGCTCGATTGCTGTCCCACCTGCTGGCAGAGGCAAACGTTCTCTGCGGTTAACTTCGCCATGGTGCATAGAGAACAGTCATGGTGCAGAATAACATTAGCTCAGGGACACTGAGTGCTCTGTTACTTCTCCTCTTACATTTTATCCCTGATAATTCCTTCATTATATTTGTATAAAAGTTTGTAAACAATGTGGAGTTTCATGTTTATGGAGTTAGCAGAGTTTAACTGGACCTCCCCAGAATCTGGAGGCTTTTTCATCTGGGGACAATGAGGGGTCATCAGTAAGCCTAATGAATGGGTGTCCAGTAATCCAAGAGGGGACACAGTGACCATAGCATCCATTAGCTCAGTATACACTAGGGTGGCTACTGAGGCATTATTGCTTTCAATCTCAGAAGGGATCACAGGAGTCCAGTACTGTGGGATGCAGCATGATGTTCAAGATATCTGTTTCTGTCCCCAGAGGGGATAAAACAATAGCTGGATACACTAAGAGACTAAAATCCCCAAACAAGCAGATCATTTAAAAGATGTGAGGATATGCCACAAAAGTTAAAACCCAGACACTTCTGGTAGCCAGAACATAGGAGGCCAGGTTATTTGAGGAGATGCTAAAGCATATATGCCTTATTTCTGAAGGCTGGAAAACTGATAAAATTACAAAGATTAGTGGGACTAGCTGAGATGCAGTGGCTGCTCTTAATAATAATAGAATAAATGGGCCAATACTAAATTCATATTGGACTTAAGAACATTAACAAGATGGGAAGAACAGGGACAAGGACTAGATTTGGGACCTGCTCCTGCACTCCTCTCCCAGGAAAACACCCCAACCTTCTTGAATTCGCTAGACACTGAAGTTTTGATAGTCTTGATTTTTCTGTCTGAAGTATACTTGCTAGTTTTTGCCACCCTATTCTTTTGTCTTAATAAGAATGCTTTGAACACTATAGTGCTATAGTAGTTCTGTATTGGTACATAAAAATTACTACAAATAGAGAAGCTTAAAACAACATTCATTTATTAGCTCTGACTTAGTTCTGTAAGTCAGAACTCCAGGTACAGCCTGGCTGGGTTCTCTACTCAGTATTTCATAAGAATGAAATCAAGCTGTCTGCAATTTATATTCTCATTTGGAGTTCTGAGCCCTCTTCCAAGCTTATTCAGGTTGTGATATAATTCAGTTATTTGCAGGTATAGAATTAAAGTCCTTGTTTTGCTGCTTACTCAGGTAAGTACTGCTCTCAGTTCTTACAAGGCCCTCTCACACTTCCTGCATGGCCTCATCCAACTTCCAAGTGGGTACAGAGATCTCGCTTGCTTAGAATCCCCCACATGCCTCAAATCTCCAACTTCCTCTTCTACCACCAGATAAAAAAAACAAAACACTTTTTAAAAGGTTCACATGGTTGAGTCACATCCACCAGTTAATCTTCCTATCTTAAATTCAACTTTACTGGTTCCCTAATCCCATCTTCAAGATCCCTTTAGAGAGGAGCATAGATCAGTGCCTGACTGAATACAGTGCCTGACTGAATACTTTAGAAATGGGGCTGGTATCCCAGGGTTTGGGAGTCTTCCAGGTCATCTTAGAATTCTACCACATGCATCAACAAGTTGATTAGACACAGATTTTCTTTGGACTCAACAAGTCAGTGGAATGCATGGCAAGAATGGCATGTACCTTGCCCAGATTGTACAATTGAAACTGTACCTTGACTGGGGAGAAAACAACACTTGGTCTTCTCAGAGGATCGCAAGTTCAGGCAGTTGTATTACCCAACGTCATTTCTAAATTTAATGTCCCTGACTTGATAGTGGAAGACACTGCTGCTTGAAGCCTTCTTGTGGACCACAGAGGCTTAGATAGAAAGTGGCCCTGTTGTTCACTTTTACTTGACATCTTAACATTGACCAAATATGCTACCACTACTGGCATTGAGAACTGAAGCCTGGACTTTTATTTTTTTATATGCCTCTGAAAAGAAAACAAAATCAATTTGCCTTTATTACAGAGTATCAGTGATTTAGACAATTTCTGTACACACATGGCAACTATTGGTGGCAATACAATACATATGAGAGGGCTTCTGATAATGGCCTCTGCTGATAAACTGCTTACATTCATTGAATGCCATCTAAACACAACTGAATACAGATGAATGGACATAAAGTAAGACTATTCCACCCACACATTCACCTTGGGAGCTATCTGAACTGTAAGGCAAGAACATTAAAGGCAAACTGTTAACAACTACTTAGGAAGTCCAACACCTGGTCAGTGACGCTGGCTATTAGAGACAGCACATCTTACTCCCAGGAATTACACAACAACCTGTATGTCAAGCCAACAGACATATGGTCAGATTTAAGTAGAAGTCTTTATAGCAAGAAGCCTTGAAAGCAGTATTGACAATAACAAATTAAATTCACTTCTGGAATCCTCTATATTACTTCCTACCATTGCATTCAGAGATAGCTACAACTGTATTGCAAATCATTTCTCACCTAGATTATCTAAATTGTGCTAAATTGTCTCCCTGTTTTGCCTGTGCTTTCTACAATCTGTTCTCCATTCAGCAACCAATATGATCTTTTTAAAAAGTAACTCAGATCATCTCACTCTTGTGCTCAAAACCTTTTCTTCCTGTCTCACTCAGAGTAAAATGGAAGCTCTCACAGAGAGCTCTCACAACCTGGTACCAAATCAAGTATCTTATTTCCTGCTATTCTCCCCTTGCTCATTCTGCTTCTGTCACGTAGAACTTGTTTTAAAGAGAATGTACCAGGTGGGCTCCAGGTTCAGAGCTGTGTGCTCATTCCCCTTCCTGAGGTTCTCTTATCCCTTATACTCCTTCAGGATTTTTGCTCAAACACCCCATTCCTGCCCTGTTTCAAATGGCAACAGCACTTCTTCCTCAGCAATGTATCCTCTTTCCTTGCTTTATTTTCTCCTTAGCATGTAGGAATACCAATAATTTCTGTTACTTTCCAGTTTGGGGATCGGTCCCCTCTATTAGCAGATAAGTTTTCTGAGGGCAGAGTTTTGCATGTTTTATGCCCTGCTGAATTAAGAGTGCCCAGAGCAATGCCTGACACACAGTCAGCACTTTATAACTATTTATTGAATCAATTAATAAACAAAAGGTAGCATCTCAAATCATGGAACAGTTTAATGGCCTGCCCAATAAATGATATTTGTACAACACCATAGCCAAGTCAGAAAAATAAAACTAGTATACTTTATATCTTATAACATGATAATTTCCAAAGATTCAAAGAGATAAATGTAGAATAAAAAACATGTTGTCAACCAGCATTCTCTAGTAAAGCACTGCCAAAATAGAATGAAAGCAAAATTCCAGAACCATAGAAGCATGATCCTTATAGTTTACCAGCTATAAGAAAAATGAAACTAGATTGAAAGGTAGATACAGATTTTAATTGGTGGCCCAAGAGAACCTAGCTGTAAGATTAAAAGCAATTTTAAATGCTGTGAAAATTAAAACATAATGCACCAACAGAACAAAAAGGGATTATGAAGCTTAATTCAATAAACAAAACAATGGGCTGTTGTATATTGAAGAAATTGAGAATATTGTTAGCATATAGTAGGTGTTCAATCAATTCCTTACGATCTGAAAACATGCCTCCCTTACCACATATTCCTATGGATAAAATCAGTGAGTACCTTCCCAATTAGATTATGTCAAGTAAAATTTTTAAAAATAGTATTTGATACTTTAGCAAGATCAGTATCATTTTTGAGGTTGTTCAATAATTATTCCAAAATAGTATGTCCTATAACTCACTTCATTTGACTTTGTAATATATGTCCAAATGTGTGTACCATGTTTCATTGGTATCTTCCAAAAAATATTCATAAGAAAAAATGGAAAAGGAACAGTTGGATACATGATGACCAATGTAGCCTTGGGTAGGAACTTTTCAAAATAGAACAGCTAAATTCACTGAGTTTATTTAATTGAATTTGAAACCTTTTAAAGCTGTCTTCTTGAAAACATCCCAGAAAGCAAAGTTTTAATCAGATGACTCTAAAATAATCTGAAAGCATGGAATAAGTTTTATGTCTACATTACTCAGATATTTTAAAATTAAGGATAAAAGTGACTGACATTTTATTGCATCGAATTTTAGAACGATTTTTCATTTGAAAATATTTCCAGACATTTAACAAGTCCAAAATGTAACAGGATTTATCCTTTCCCAATTTAGATGTCTGATTTGACTAATGAGGCATGGCTTTTCATTTGAAAATACTTCCATTTTGGATTTTGTTTTTTAATCTTAAGATCAAGGCAATGGCACAGAGCACCCATCTGACATAACTTTCTCTCATTTTCATGTCTGGTACCTGGCACTTTTTATTTGTTCATTGCTTGTGCAGCTATGGCCTCCAAGAAATTGACCAGTTGTTGAACTTTCACGTAATTTCTTTATACCTACAGATTACTGATTCTTGATGCTCAATCAAAATCAGTAACAGAAGGTACAGTCTTTCCCTTTCTTTTCCCACCCTGAAAGACAACCATTAGAAGAAATTGCCAGAAGATGGCATCCAGCAGAAACCAGGGAACCAGGGGGGAAAAAAACCCACAAATAGTAAGTATCTTGACCTCTTGTGGATATAAATTGTATCCCATAGGAAAATCATCTTTGAGCATTCTAGTATATGTTTTTTAACCTTTATGTAAGCAACAAATGTGTCATAATGGTAATGTAATCTATAGATAAAGCCACCATTCTGATACTCTTCTGGAACTGACAGCCCACCTGGAGTTGCATTATTTGAACCAATGTAACTTTTGCATAATACTAACCCCAGATATGATTAAATGATTACAAAAGACAGCTACTTTCAAAGGAAGAGCAGAACAGGGTCAGAAAAAGGGAGCAATAGAGAAACTCACAACAGGGTCAGACCATGAAAGCTTTATCAGCCACTCCTTAACTCACAGGGTCTTCTGGAAAACAAAAGAATGAAAGGTGCTTTAATGTAAATCTTTGGAAAAAACAGAGCAAATTTGAAGGGGAGATACTCTAAGCAAGCATATTCACAAAGGAAATTATAGGGTTTGTTGTAAGCGGCTTGTACCCCACAAAGCTGAGTGACCCTAGCCAAAATTCTGCTGCCCGTGCTTTTGCATTTTCCCTCGCATTCCCTTTTTTGACAGTAAGCTGACAGGCAGGAACACTTGACTCCCAGTTCATTGACAGACCTTCATTAAAACTGACATGGGAAACAACAGTGCATAAGACAAATTCCCCAATAATGCAGGATAATGATAATAAATGAATAGAATCATTTATATTGGCATTCAAAAGAGGGTACATATAGAATATGCAAAAGATTCACTACCGAGCTACAAAGAGTATTACAAAATCAAGAAACTGCAGATCAACTATAAGTATTATGCTGGAATTTTTAATGATTCCATTTCTGCAGAAATGAGCAAAAGGAGCACATGCATTTTTCCTCGAAAATGCACATCTATTCATTGTTTAAAGCGTGCCCATGATTATTAGGTTTTTAATGGAATGCATATAATTTAAAGATGGGACTGTACTCCTTATCTCACAGAAATATTTAACAGTTAAAATGAAGAAAGGTTGATTTTAGCTTTGAGTCTTTTAGTCTTTATTTGTTTTATGTTCTTTTACTTATTAGATTTATTTATTTAGAGTAGCATATCATGCTCTACTCTCAGATACTTTCTGGCTTCTCATCTTAATTGTCTTGTTATCACATAGCCCAGTGAGGTAGTCAAATCAATAGTTCAGAAAAAGTACTTTCTTTTATAACAAACTGAGACCTCAAACATATTGTATATCATTTATAAAATCAGATTTTATTTCAAACATTGAGTTTTCTCCTAAAATATTACTTTGAATGATTTGTTGAAACATCATTGGATTCAGACTCTGACATCTGGGCTTACATTGGGATATATCTCAGCAAGAGCTTGGTATCGTTGGTAAATTTTGTCCTCAATTTCTCATCAATAAAGTTAAAGTACCCTCATGTCCCTTCTAATTCTAGCATCCAGTAATGGTAACAAATCTGCATATAAATCATGTGTGCCTTTTCATGAAGAGGATGGTGGTGTAAAAGGAGAACGTCTAGTAAAAGGTGGTAAGAAATGATAAAGGCAAACAGGAAATGGATTATGTGATTATGATGGCAAACAACTTCACTGCTAATTGTGATTCACTATTGTCATAGCTGCAAGACTGTAAATGCATGTTTTAAACTGTAGCCATTAGTTTCTTCAATTGTAAAATATAGAAAGTATTCTAGATCACAGATTTTGAACAGCCCAGTTGATGTATCATTTGTCTGCAAGTTATTAATGAAGAATGAATAACCACCACATCAACATTTTACAGCACATCTAAAGGATGGCATGACACATAACAAACTAACCCTAAGCCATTAAGTAATCCAGGAATGTATATGGTCTTAAAATTCCTATGCACCCAGTGAACAATAGGAAACCATTAGAATCATATAATTTTAATGCTAGAAGGTAGTAGACATCATCTAATTTAATTATATATGTTAAATATTCTCTGCATATTTCAAGAAATCATCACTTCAGTCTACAGTTTGAAATAACATCTGTTATGAATATTCAGGATATATTCTCTTGAGGTTTCTGGAGGTGGTCACGCCAATCTCATGGATCTATTCCTAAAATAGAGGTTTCTGAAATTTTATCCTCAGAGTCCCAATCACTGCTCTGCTACAAATTAGGTGAGTTCTTTTCACCTAGGACAGTGGCCATGATCACATAAGAATTAGTAAAGATTCTTGGGCTCTTCTTGATAAATCCCTTTGGATGGCTAAGGCAAAGAGACCTTGATCTTCTTGGTGGAGATCATGAAGCTGACTCATCCAGGGGAGCAACTGTGAGTTGTTGACAAGTTTTCTAGATAGATTTTATTCAATTCTGAAAATATTTACTGTTTACTTTTCTATAACAGAAATTAAAGTGTTGGGAAATTAGGAGATTCAGATGAAGAAGAGGTGATGAGCAATAAATGCAGGCCTACCAAAGAACATGAAGATTGAATTAAAGGTCTCAAAAGATAGATGGAAGGGTCTTGAAGCTAGTGAAAACTGGTTCATTAAACCCACACACTAACCCAAGACAGGGCACAAGAGGGAAATGGGCAGCAGATAGGAAATGGCATGGAAACTTTAAAAGCCTGGCTATATTGTGTGAAATCTCTTTCCTAGGATCCTGACTGGTAGGTTAATTCCTATATCATCAATGTACCCAAGTCTCTATAAACTGCTTAAAGGTAACTTAAAAGACATAGGTAAGGCCAATGCTTGAAGATGAAAGAAATAATCATACATATGGGGGCTTGCCTAATAAAACTGGACATGAGGGTACACCACAGTGGGTATTACAGGCTTCTCATTATTGGCGATTAGGGAATATGACTAAGGAAAAAGTTCTTTAAATTTCCATGTCTATTCTTAGGAAGCAATAAACCTCAATAATTAACCACAAAGATGTCAGAGTTTGATTAAATCCTGTCTCTATCATTCAATAACTATGGATTTTGGATCAAGTTCCTTAACTTTTCTGATCCTCAATATCCCAATATTATAAAATGGAACAAATATAGTTCTGAACTCATAGGGTTGTTGTCAGGATTAAATGAGATAATATATGTAGGGAAATTAGAACAGTTCCTGCAAAGCAGTGATAGCTGAATAAATGCTGCTTATCATTTTATATAGAAGTCAGCAGCATTTTTTCCATCCTCCACACAATATTGCTTGGTAAATGCTCCCTGGGCTTGAGATACCTGGCTCTAGGTCCAAGTTACCAGTAGTCTTCTGAAAACAATAGTTGACATATTATTTTAGTTTGTACCAGTTGCTTTCTATGGCACTACCCTTTCAGAAATCAAGAATGTGTTATGAATTCATTCTAAAGGCATAGCAACCACAGCTGTGTGAATACTGCTGAATTAGACTCACATTGTTCTCAAACACTAAAATCAAATTAAGTGGCTGTACTATTAATAGCACTACTTATTCAGTTCCTTTCCTCTTTAAAGCACTTTATAAACATTAACTAATTAATCCTCATGCTCTTATGAGATAGGTAAATACTTGTTAGCTACCAGTTTGCAGAAACCGAGGTTGAGGTTAAGGGGTTTGCTTGCTCAGGGCAATAGAGTTGAGGCAATATTTAAGTGCCAAATTAGGGCATTTTCATGTATATTAATTTATTTTGGACATTACTGAATTTTTAATGATAATTATTATATTGTATTATCCTACACTATTTCTTTCATACAGCAGATGGAAAAAATGTAACTCATTGCTGCTCATTGCTGTGTGAATGAAAATGGGTAGAAAATACTCCAGAATTACTATTTACCATAGCTCACTATTACAACAAAAATGTATGGGCCATGCAGGTAATGAGCAAGGAATTACCGGTCATTTCATTTGGCATCTATTTTCTTTACAAACATATGCACACACATACATACACATACTTTTTACATCCTGTAATAGAATATAGGTTCCTAAATGTTAGAAACTGTGTCTTATTTATCCTGATTTTTCCAAAACCATACATTGAAGGTACTACCTTGAGGTAATAGGTGTTTAAGAAACAAATCTTTGCAGTAACCTCCCAATTAATATTTCTTCTTCCACTATTAACCCTCATCTGTTTTATCCACAATATTGCTATCCAAATTATAAGTAACAGAACATAAATATGGTCACATTATACCCTTGTCAAAGTTTCAAATGCCTTCATATTTCTGCCCCAAATTTTTCTGTCCTTTAATAGTAATTTTGTAATGTGGAATTCATTGAGATGTATTTTTATCATAGCACTTAGATACTTTTAATATGACTACTTATATGTTTCATGATTGTTCCATAAGGTCAGAAAAGGTATTTCTCAAATTAAATGTTGTGCCTCAATGCATGATACAAAGCAAGTGTTCAGGAAATATTTGGTAAAAGAAGACATAGCAGTAGAACAAAAATGCTGTGCTATCTTCTTCCAAGGCAAAGTTTGCCACTTATTAGTCATGAATTTTATAACTCACGAATTTCGTATATTTAACTTTGATGTTCACTAAAGGAAAACCTTTGTTGTTTATCTACACTTTTCCTTTCTAAAGTTTTATCATTTCTTGTCTGTAATCCATGTGTCACTGGAGCCTCCCATATTCCCACTTTGGGCAAGCTCCTGTGAGAGTGGACATATACTGACTGGCTCAAGAATTTGGAAGACAGGTTTGTGAATGCAGTGAATTCTGTCAGCAGAAATTTCTGACAGACAATCCACATGAATAGCACTTTACACTGCCTCTATATAAAGCGAAATAGGTTCCTGCTTAATTTTATCTGTTTTCTTTAAATATAGAAATAATAAAAATTATTTTTGAAATTCTTGATCTGGCATTTTTTTCTGTTGCTCTAGAGATGGATATTTGAACTCAAAGCTGTGGAGAAAATTGTTCTAAGTTTTGTGACTCTATGTTACCCCAACCATGATCCCAGGCCCTAACTAATCTTAGACTAAGTGCATGAAGAACAGAGATCAGGGGGAATTTTTGTAGTCATTGGTTTACAGTCTAGAAGAGATACCAAGTTAAGTAAAGGGAGTTCCAAGAGAGTTCCTTCCTTATAGAGACTTGCCGACTGCAAGACGGCAAGATTGGTATATCTCAGGCCATGAATAGAGATGAGATTATGTAGTATCCTATCTAATTTTGTGCTTATATAAATAATAGAAGCAATATTAGCAACTTAAATTCAAAAATACATTAAAAGGACCATTCACCACAACAAAGTGGGATTTATTCCAAGGATACAATAATGGATCAATATCCATAAATCTGTCAATATGATACACCACATTAACAAAAGGAAGTATAAAAACCACATGATCATCTCAATAGATGCTGAAAAAGCATCTGACAAAATTCAACATTCATGATGGTAAGAACTTTCAAGAAAGTGGGGATAGAGGGCACATACCTCAACAAAATAAAGGCCATATACAACAAACCCACAGCCAACATCATATTCAGTGATGAAAAACTAAAAGCTTTTCCTCTAAAATCAGGAAAAAGACAAGGATGTCCACTCTCACCACTTTTATTCAACAAAGTATTGCAAGTCCTTGCCACAGCAACCAAACAAGAAACAGAAATAAAAGGCATCCAAAATGGTAAGAAAGAAGTAAAGCTGTCACTATTTGCAGATGGCATGATACTATATATAGAAAACTCTAATAACTCCAGGAAAAAATTAAAAAAATAAACTATGAGAACTAATAAATGAATTCATTGAAGTGGCAGGTTACAAAACCAATACATAGAAATCTGTTGCATTTCTATATATAAATAACTAGCTAGCACAAAGAGAAATTAAGAAAACAATCCAATTTACAGTTACATCCAAAACAATGAAATATTTAGGAATAAGTTTACCAATGACATGAAAGACCTGTACTCAAAAACAATGAGATATTGACAAAGGAATGAAGAAGACACAAATAAATGTAAAGGTACTCCATTTTCATAGATTGGAAGAATAAGTATTGTTAAAATGTCCGACTACCCAAAATAATCTACAGATTCAATGCAATACCTATAAAAATACCAATGGAATATTTCACTTAAGTAGAGAAAATAATTCTAAAATGTGTATGGAACCCCAACAGACCCTGAATAGCCAGAGAAATCTTGAGAAAAAAATAACAAAGCTAGGGTTATCATACTCCCTGATTTTAAACTATGCTATAAAGCTACAGTAATCAAAACTTTTAATAAAAAATATAAAGATATAAAGAATTCATGTAATTCAACACCAAAAAGCCTTAAATAAATCCTATAAAAATGGGCAAAGGACCTAAATAGACTTTTTTCCTATGGAGACAAACATTTGGCAAACAGACACATGGAAAGATGCTCCACATCACTAATCATCAGGGAAATGAAAATCAAAACCACAATGAGATATGACCTCACAGTGGTCAGAATGGCTAATATGAAAAACAACAAACAAACAAGGAATAGTGAGTGTTGATAAGGAAGTGGAGAAAAGGAAACCCTTGTACACCATTGGTGGGAATGTGAATTAGTGCAGCCACTATGGAAAGCAGTGTGGAGTTCTTCAGCAAACTCAAAATAGAATTACTGTACAATTCAGTAAGTCTGCTTCTGAGAATTTACCTAAAGAAAGAAAAATCACTAATTTGACCAGATATTTTCATTCCTACGTTTATCGCAGCATTATTTACAATAGCCAAGATATGAAACCAACCTAAGTATTCACAAGAGATGAATGGAGAAGATATGGTACATATCTATAATGGAATATTCCTCAACTATACAAAAGAATAAAACCCTGACTTTTTTTGCACAACATGGATGGACCTAAAAGGTATTGTATTAAGGGAAATAATTCAGACAACAAAAGACAAATACCATAGGATTTCATTTACATGCAGAACTAAAAAAAAACCACAAATGAACAAACAAAAAACAGAACAGAAATAGATTCAGAGACAGACAGACTGCTGTTTACCATAGGGGAGGGCAGTAGGGGATGGGTAAAATAGGTGAAGGGGCTAAAGAGGCACAAACATTCAATGATAAAATAAAATGATCACAGGGAAGAAAGCACAGCACAGGGAATATAGTCAATAATATTGTAATATCTTTGTATGTTGCTAGATGGCATCCACACCTACTATGGTGAACATTTAGTGATATGTTTAATTGTTGAATCACTATGTTGTAGTGATTATTGTACACCTGAAACCAGTATAATATTGTATTTCAACTAAATTTCTAGTTAAATAAATAAACAAATAAATAATGATAGAGGAGAAATGCAGACTATATGGAGGTAGATAGAGGGAGTCCCCCAGTGTGGAAGCCTACAATCTCACAGTTTGACATGATGTGGATACATGAGCTTCTCATGAGCCAAGCAGACACCTTGCAAACTTGTCAGATTTAGCCATCTTGTCAATACCCCACGCTTGCAAAAGAAGACCTTGGCAGGTGGAGGGATGTGGGGTGGACTGTCTGGAGTTGGATTTCAAAGAGACTGAGTTGAGTTGATACCTGTCCAGTGAAGAGACCCCTGAAACACATTCGAAAGAGCTCTAAACACATACTCCACAGGATGTGTACACTTGCTATAGAGAGGACTGGGTGATGTTAGTCAGAGAAGCCGAGATTCAAAAGAGGATAAAAAATAGCTCAAATTAAGCAAATCCCAAAGCACCAGAAAATAAATGAGTCGAGACAGAGATGAGAAAGAATAAAGTCATAGCTTACTTCCCATATCATAACCGAGGAGAGAAAAGCTTTTTCTAATTACTTACATTCAGTGTTCAACAAAGTAACCTAGTCTCAAGTGCTTTGCATAGCAATGCAAGTTCACCCTTGCTGGGATCCCTGAAAATTTTCATCACTGAGGCCTTGCTTACTAGCTTACTAAATCAAGTGCTTCAAGTTGAAGCCTGGGCAGGACTGGGAAATGGGATGTGGCAACCACTATCTTGGATAAAAGAGTGAAATTTCTGGCCAGAGTAAAGTAGACAAGACTCAAAATGACTGAAAGGCTGTATCTATCTGATATCATTAATGGTCTCGAAAGGCAGGGGTTTGGCAGAATATGGAGGAAACAATAATTGGCAAAAAAATAAAACCATTTAATACTGATATCCTCTCTGAATTCAGATGGTTCAGTAACCGGTTAGAATGAAATTTAGTAATTACTCAAAAAATTATTAACCATCTGTAATATTTAATTCTTCTAACATTGTAGTTGAAGAACAAGCCACCTGTAATGTTGCTTCTGAAAAATAAAAATCTGTTTCAGATTTTTTATTATATTGGCACGGTACTTTTCCTTAAAATGATTGCTTCTTTTGATATTATCTGCTATCTTTCTTAGATGTTCTGCCAGTAGAAAACATCTTATATGAATGAATGAATGGTCATGGGATATAAGATTACAATGGAATATTTATGATTGTCTCATAAATTGTAAGCCACCTTTTTCCAAAAACTGATAAAAGGGTGCTCTTGTGTTACCCACACCCAACAAGATTGCTTTAAACCTCTTTCATACTGTTTCTATTTATATATTTTCAATCATCTGTCTCAAGAATTTCAAGGACACAAAGTATAAAATATTATACTTTGTCACATACAGGTCTTGAAGCCAGTAAGTCTGAAAGACAGTCTGTCATTGGCTCCTGTATTATAAATGCAGATAGAATAATGGTTCATCTAATGCCTCTAATTTCATGATAGCTCTATAGTCAGTTCTATATCTTTTCACTCTATTAAGCCAAAATCTGTCTACATTTACATATTGTTGTTTTTTGTACATTTTGAAATTATCATTACATTTATTAGAACTTCTACCTACAGTTTACACCATACAAAAACAGAGAAATACAGACAATATAGCCATCTTCCAGGGAGCTCAGTAAATTCTCTCAACCACTGTGCTGACCTTACAGTGTCCAGAATATCAAAAGGGGGTAGAAATTGACAAAAATAGCAATGATGACTCTTGAATAAATTTTAAAATTATGAGATATGGACAAGAACAAGCCTTTCCAGTAATCAAGCACATGCCTTATTATTCCTTAACCCCGGGAGTGATGCAAGTTCAATGCATTCAATTTTAGAAATCTAATTGCAGCAAATTCAAGAAGATACGTATTTTTTTCTAAGCAATAAATAGAGCCATTTTCTTTTTCCTTCTCTGAAGGATAAAAGGCTGGTGCTAGAAAACAGCTGCAACTCCAAAAAGATAGGCTTCGTATCTCAGAATACATGGTTTACATTTTTTCTAAGTAGACTAAATGAATAGTCAGTTCCATTTCTCTGCCCCTAGGAAAATGATGCGAATGAAGCGTCCTTTCAGACAACTGTGAATATGAATGATTAAAGTGACTCAGACAATGGAAGAACGAAACCTGCATTTGTAGAAGTCACCTTCAAAGTGGTGTGGAGTTGACAGCTTTTTTTTTTCTCATCCTTCCACCTAAGAACAAGTAAATTGATTTAAAAACTAGGAGCCTGTATGCTCATTTTCATGAAAAATGCCAGCCAAGTCTGGACTCTAGTTTTGTTGTTTATTTAGAAACTGGTGCACTGCAATGGTATTATTTTCTATAACTATAGAGTTGATTTTATCTTTAGCAGTCAATTAAATGCAAAGCTTGTAAACAGAGTTCTCAGTAATTTTGATTTTCATGTAATTTCACAAGGCTTCAGTATCCCTCCAAGATTATTAAGTTCATTTTTCTGATTTGCAATTCAATTTAGATCATTTTCCTTTTTATATTGCCCCATGTGAACTATGCCAATAGCAATCACCATCAATGCATGTGCAGGAATGGCCTGTTTTTACAAATTTTAATTCTTATTATTTTTAGGACAAAAGGAGCTATTTTGTAAGGGTCGAGGATTGGCATGGTATAGTAGAAGAGAGTATTTGTTGCTCTGCTTCTCAAGGTTTCTGTAAAATTATCTGGAACTAGAATTTCTGTGAATTCCTGATGCTTCTTTATCTTACTTCCATTCCTGGCTTCTGTGGAATTCTTAGCCCCCATTTTATATCCTTCAGCTGTTTTTCTTATCACCATTCCTCACACACCATCAGAATAACATTCAACACAGGCAGCTATGTGAAATAGAATTTTAATGGAAGCTAAGATGCAATGGTTACATGGCAGCAAAGAGAACAGAAAGTTGAAAATTAAACATTAACTGTTGGGTCCGTGCAATTGACCTCCAAATAACCAGGAGATGCATGGATGCAAAAGCAAGAGCATTTATTGGGTGGCCAGCATGCTGGGGTCTCACACTCGCAGGTGGAGACCCCAAAGTACAAGTTCATTCTTCTTTTATACATAGGAATGGGGTCGTGTGTAGAGCGGGCTGTGCGCAGAATAGGTCATGCGCAGAGCGGGCCGTGTGCAGACCAGGCCCAGATATGACCTGACTCTCACCAAAACCAACCCGCTTACCAACCACCTGGACTGGTTCCCTCCAGGTGGAGCAACACTCCCGACCACCTGGTAGGCAAGCCGTCCACCTTCCACTGGCCGGGAGCATCTGGCCAGCCCTGGCAACTGTGTTGGCCAAATCCCTGCAACTCCTGCAACCTCCCCCTGATGTGACCCGTCTCTCACAAAATAAAGTCACCTACAAAATGGAGCAGCATTAGTCGGGACTCTTGATTAACTATCTCAATTTTTAAAAAGACCCTGAATTTGTTTCCATCAACTGGGGCTCCAGCATTATAAAGTGCCTCTTGGCTCTCACTGCATCATCTGTTCTTTGCTCTTCTTAATTTTTCTTCCAAATTCATGTTTATTCCTTAGACAGAGATGTTTGCTGCTTCTTCTTTGCCTTCCTCCAAAATACACTCTCAACTTTTCATCTTATCTTTCCAAGAACGTCTATGGATATTTTACTAGACTGACATAATTTTCTTTTCTTTAGGAAAACTCTGATGACCATCGTTAATACAGTAATTTTCCTCACACTACACGACAAATAAACATTATCTCATGCCATTCTACTTCCCCCTTGTTATACACTTTTTTGGGGGGGGGGGGCTCTTTTCTAGACACCAGCGCATTTCTTCTCAGACTTTGCACTTGTCAAATCTTCCATTTGATCTATTTCACTCCAAGTAATTCTCATGACTTACATCACCTTGCATTTAAATATCACCTCAAAAGACACCTCAGAGAATTACTCTGACCTATTTAAATCATACTCCCATCACAACTAATCTGCTTTTTATCATTTAATGCTGTGATTGTAGTACTTACGCGTGTATAACTTTATTTTGCTTCTTTACTTTTATTCTATTTATTTTCTGGAGGTAAGACATCAGGGACGATACAGCCATGGTCCCAGTGTCACTCACCACAGCTACTGTGCACAACTAACACATGTAGCATCAGCGTGCTCCCATTGAGACCGCTCCCACAAAGAGCCAGCTATTCCGAATACTCGTGCCTGCCAGTCCAGACCCCTACGCCAGTAAAAGTGCTGCAGATTATTGGTCACAGGCCTTCATTTGGGCTGTCAATGCAGTGAATGAACAAATATTAACAAGAAGGGATATTGTAATTCAATGGGAAAATAGAACATTGGGCACAAAATGCAAATGATTAACATGGTAGTTTGGTTTTCCAGTATTTTCCTCTTGAATTAAAGAAGTTAACAGGACAAATTGTCTTTTATCTTTTTTCCCTTTGTCTAAGTTGAGTAATCTTTTTATATTATATTTCCCTGAATGATGAGAATTTGTTTGGCCATCAGTGCACAGACTTTAGATGACTTCTTCATATCACACTTGGTTGCCTCTTGGCTATGTAACTTCTGAACACAAACCATTGAATCTTTATAAAACACTTTAGAAAATAATCATAATGGATAAAAAAATACCCACTATATCTTTGGAGCTGAGGTAAAGCAAATATTTAGAACAAATACATTTATAACCTTTACCTTATAGCAATACTATCTTTGGATACAAAATTAGTTTCCTACATATGAAACTTAAAAGCAGAAAGCATTCTCCATATTAAAAAACAAAACAAAATAAACACATTAACCTGTCTCCCACATCCAACAAGAGAAAATGGAACAAACTCACTTTAAAAGTTTCAGGACAGTTTTTAGATGAAACTGGAAAAAAGTTGTTTCAAAAAGTAAATTATAAAATCTACCAGTTTACCTATATTATGCACTGATGGAATTTGTGAATTGTAGCTATGCAAAGAAAAGTTTAGTTCATGATAAGATTGCTGGAGTTACCTATTAAGGAAATTCTGCCTGAACACTTCATTTGTATTCAGAGAAGTTTGGAAGGAAGGGGATACACATTTACTAAGTCATTTATTCTGTCCTCTGGGCAAGAGAAGGCTATTTCCTACACTGTGTGTTATAGAGGTTTGTGATCAGTGTGTGATCAGGCCTAATTCTTGCCATTTTTCCACAAATTTGTTAAGTTGTCTCTCATTCCTAGGCTTTGGAAAGGTGAAAGAAATGCTTATGCATGCACAGAGGAAATGATCCTCATTTGAGTCTCCTTGCTTTGTGATTTAATATGTCTGTGCTGTCTAAAGTTATGAGACTATATATATTTGAACAAAGACATCTGGTGTTTTATGATCACATCTAGTTCAAGTTACCATTCTTTGTACTTCAGAATGATAAGGAACTAGTTTCGTTATTCAGAGAAGTCCAGTTTTACTTATGTTGTAATAACAGCTAAGATACAGTGAGAAATTCCTCTATGAGAAGTATTTTGTGATTCATTAATATACATAACAAATTTTATCTTCACAATAAACCTAAAAGGTTGGTATTTGTCTTCCCATCTTATTACTAAGTAAAGAGAAGTTTAAAAAGTGGAACAACTTATTCAAGATCATACTAGTGGAAAGTAGCAGAGCTGAAATCCAGACACAGCCTTACTGATTCCAGAGCCCATGCTAGTAACAGTCTATTAAATTGATTTATTTACAATAAAATGATAAACATCTGGCCTTAGTTTGGAGTTTCCATTCAACTGGGGCCAAATCTACAGGTCTTTCTTTGACATTTTATAATTCATTATAAGATTGCTGAATTTATTATCAGACATTAGGGAAATCGTAAAGGTAATTAAAAATAGGCAGCCCCTCATTTTTGTATTTCAGGCTCTGTAAATCATCAATGTTTTCCTTGGCAATCCTTCTGAGGGTTCCTGAAAAGCTTCCTATAGCTTCTTCGAAAAAAAGAAGGCAAAGGGAAAGTGACCTCTGGGTAAAATATCAATATTTCTAGAATGTCTCACCTGGCCTTAGTGCATCTCCATATCAATAGGTGTTTCCAAGGGGTGGAGAGAAGTAGCCATCTCCATACCAATAGGGAGTGAGGGCATATCTGGATAGGAGAGTTTGAGCGGGGCCCTCTTCTTCTGCAGCTGGGTAATGAGAGACATGGGAGAGTAGAAGTAGATGACTGCTTATAGGAAATAAATGGGTTTCTCCCACTTTATTTTTCCCTTTGACTGGTTTCAGTTTCAAAGGTATTTTGTCCCAGGATGTTCCCCCTAGAGTTACATGACCCTTCTTGTGTTGCTTTAAATCCAACCTTTTCACAAATAACCTCCACCTTATCAATCAACCTCAAAGGACTTCTTGAATAACCCTTTGTACTTGACAGCATGAGCATTCCTTTAAGAATTAAAGGAATCTTAATGAAAGATTTCATAATTAAAGAATTGATAAGAATTAAGGAAAAGGGCAAAGAAAAGGTAGAAAATGAGAGGAATAGTGCCACAAACAACATATGCCAAAAATGCAAAGCAATCTTTCTAATGATGACTTCAGGTATTTAGATACTGCCATAGAGGGTCTGAATGGATTCACTTAGATGCCAAGTAGATATATCAAAATCAGTATATCCAAAAATCCTGATTACCCACTCCCTCAAACTTAGTCCATCCATAACTTTCCTCCATTTTAGCTGATGGCAATTCTATCCTCTCAGTGCTCTGGCCAAAAACCTGGAGTTCACACAGAACTACACTCTTTTTCCCATAACTTACATATATTCCATCAATTTACCTTTTATTTTTACCTTCAAAATATATAAAGTTGCTTCAAAATAACCAGGAATTACAGAGAAGGCAGGAGTTTGGTGGGGTACAGATAAGCAAGTCTGACTGAGTGGCAGAGGAACCATTCAGTCTACTTTTTACTA
Organism: Manis javanica; assembly: GCF_040802235.1. Lineage (NCBI taxonomy): Eukaryota > Metazoa > Chordata > Mammalia > Pholidota > Manidae > Manis > Manis javanica. The sequence goes on from NC_133159.1 coordinate 60,981,848, forward strand.
TCTTTGAGGTATTTCATAATGTATTTGTGTATAGAAGTATATGCACATTTCATTTTTCATAGAAAGACAGAGACAAAAATAAGTAAAATTTAATATGAGTCATAGTTTTATCAGGAATAATTGCAGCATGTACCATTCTTAACCTTTACAATGTATTTCCAATGAAGCAGAGTAATATTTTTAAAACATAACTTTCTGCAGAAAACCCTGCAATTACTCTCCATTTGACTCAAAGGGAAAGTTAAAGTCTTCATCACACTCTTCCACATCCTTCTCAAACCTTCCTCCTCTTCTCTTTCCTCAGTCCTCTTCATCCATACTTGCCTGGCTTTTCCATAACCACACCAGGTTCCTAACTAAAAGCCTTTGAGCTTTGTCTGTATGTCATCATGGGTATCTCCCTCACTTCCTCCAGTGACGATTACTCTGATCACTGTATTACACTCTACCCCCACCTCTGGTACCCCCTTACCCTGTTCCACTTTCTCTTTCTGCCAAAGCCATGATCACAATTGTTGTTTTTTCTCCTCTTTTCTAGAGTATTTCCTCCATGAGAACAAGGATATGTTTGATTATCCCTCTACCAGTACCTTGAAGATGCCTGGCTCACAGGATGCACTAGATCATGTTTATCAAATGTAGAGCTAAATGAATGGTTCCTGGGAAAAGTTTGGATGATTTAAAGTGCTTTCTAAGATTTTTTTAAAAAGTGACCTAATAGAAATGTCATCAGCTTTAAACTTCTCCTAAACAAACCTAAAAATCTATCCAATCCTTTTCTAAATTTTACAAGAAGTGATGTTAGTTTAGTATCACTTAAATCTTTTAACTAAACTTTATGATAGCCAAATAGTTTGGGATCAAATATTTGATAATATTGTGTTTTATGTGCTGTATATGCGCAAGATATAATGAAACCTCCAGTCAGAACGAGAGTGTTAGCTAAACACCTATATCTATTTATTACACTTAAAATATTATTTTTAGTAATTCCAGATTATGAATAGCATATATTTATTTTTTATTATATACTGTTGGCAATGCCTCTGGCGTAGTTTATAGTCATTAATCAGGAAGTAACCTTCTCCTCAATTTTATAACATTGGTTCCACAGGAGTTTGGATTTGACTTGTAATTTTCCTATTCACAGCACAATGTTCCAAAACAGATGATCATATAACTAAGGTACCACCATTGTAACAAGTTTTTTGCCATCATTTAGTGTTGGCATTTGTTGTAATTTTGGAGGTACATATCAACTATGTTTTAGGTGAAGTTCTCTGAATCCTCAAGCACATGAAAACAATTTTTACTCTATATTTTCATTATGCATTGTTTTTCTTTATCATTAAGATCATCTTGTTTTCTTATTACTTAACGGTATTGAATAATGCTCTTCAAACCACAGTCTGCATCTAAGAGTGTACTTAGGATTGGGAAATTTAGGTTGAAGGATAAATTATTAGACACTATGTTTCTAATTATTATTAATTCATTTTTAAATTAGTGTACACTTTGTTGATATACATTTCTAACAAATACCATATTAGGGAATGTGAATAATGGAAGCAATGTATTTATTATAACTTATTAACAGTGTAAAATGTAAATATTATTTATAAAAAAGCAATATAAATAGTAGAGACATGTAAAACTTTTAATGATGGTATACAACAGTTTAATTATATTGAAGTACTCTGGTTTAGAACACTCAAGAGGAGTGTGTTAGTAATAGCGGGTCCCAGTTATCTATTGGGGAGTAGCACAGGAATCCAAAACTCAATGGCTCGAAATAATTTCTTTCTCACAGTCTATGAACTGACTGACTCAGTAGAGTGGTTCTTGTTCAGGGGTCTCTTGGGAGATTTAGCCAGATAATGGCCAGACTAGACTGGACCCATCTGAAGGCCAGACCCAGCAGGACTCCAGGATGCTCTTTTCCCACATGCCTGCTTACACTTGTCACTCCAGCAGCCTCTGCGTCCAGAAGAGTGGCCTGGACTTCCTCTATAGGGCACAGGTCTCCCAGAGGCAGACAGCAAAAACTACCACAGGTCTCAGAGGCTAGACTTGGAACTAGCACAGCAGTCACAAGCCAGGCCAGATTCAAGGAGTGGAGGAAAAGATGGTATCTGTCATTCAGGGAGTTACATGTGAATACAGGGAGAATTGATGGCACAGCCATCATTGTAGACAGATAAGCCACATGGTGTGTACTCGTCAAATTTCTTCGCTTACATACATTTGTTTTTCTCCTTTGTAAAATGGGATAAGTAACAGTGCCTAATTATAGAACTGTGAGGATTAAATGAGATAATGCATGCAAAGTCCCTAGCACTTTGATTCTTACATTATCTCTGAGCAAATTCTAGATAACATTTTCTTTATTTCCTACTAACCTGGGACCTCCTTAAGAGCAGATATTGTATGTTTTCATATATATATATATATATATATATATATATATATATATATATATATATACATATCTCAGCTTAATATAATATCTGATAAATTGCAGACAACTAATAATTATTATTTAGTGAATATATTATTAAATTAATGTTCTAACTATTTCTGTGTTTATAAAGCTACAGGGTCTGGCCATTGCCATAAAGTGAAAAAAAATAAGCAGTCTGGATCTAAAATTATGTGGCAGGTATTATCTTTCCTAAATTAACCAACATTTTAAAAAATTGAATTACCTTGCTTCCTACAGACACAGCCTTAGGGTGAAAGATTAAAGTACCTTCCCTATACAGTGAAAAATATCAGAAGCTGAAACACAAATACGGCATATCCTAGACTCACTAGCATTAGCTGAGTTAAAGCTGCTTATCCTTCTCAGTAGGCTAAGTAAAGGAGCAACACGTGGGTATAAAATTCTTGCAGGTAACTTGAACATAGTTTATGCAAATGATTGAGGAGAAATAAGAGCAAAACAACATGAGTGGAAAGCAAGAAAGTTTTCAAGCTATTTCTTACTAATTTATGAAGTATGGGCAATAGATCATATCCACTGAGCAGCAACATGCTACATAGATATAGACAATCTCTCTCCTAAATCTATCAGCTTACAAATGAGGGAAGCACATCGAGAGTAACTCTAACACCACCCCCTCTGCCTACACAGTGTGCTGCCACCAGTAAGTTTTCCTTTCTCAATGCAGACCTGTCTCTTGCTGCATTCTGGCTGCAGGCATTTAAACACTTCCCCGGAATTCATTCCCTTTTTTTTCTTAATCTCTTTTCCACAGCATATTAAATGTCTCAAAACTTATGACACAGTACTTCAAAGTCTGTAAACTCAGGCTAAGACCTAAAAAACATCTGGATAAAGTACCATTATAAACATGATTTGGGCTACTTGTAGACTAAGTAAGCAGGTGTTAGAACTATAGCAACCTATGTATACCTTTGTTGGTATATATAAGTACTAAATTTCAGTAATACCCTTTTTTTCAAACATGAATGTTTGAGAGTTTATCTCCTCGAAGGGCAGCAGAGTATAAAGCATGGAATCAGAATACTTGGTACAAATGCTACCACAATCACTTGTTAGCTGCATGACAGTGAACCAGTTATATACATTTCTCATGCTTCAGTTTCTTTATCTGTAAAATGAAAATTATAATAATATTATCTTTATGGAGCTGTTAGGAGAATTTATTGAATTAATACATTTAAAACTCTGATTATGCCTGAAAATCAACTAGCTGGAATGTCTGTGACTGTTTTTAAGGAGTATAAAAATGCATTATTTTATGTTTTTTAATTTTTTATCTGTATTATCATACAAAAATGACATTTAAAATTCTTTTATTGATATACAATCTTATATTAGTTTCCAGTAATATACAACACAGTGAGTGGTTTAACAGTTACCTATATTATCAAATCCTCACCGCACTAATACAGTTACTATATATCAACACAGGAAGTTGTTACAGAATCATTGGCTTCACTCTCCATGTTGTACTACTATCCCCATGATCAACCTACATTATGGCCAAGAATTTTTGTGCCCATTTATCCCTCTCACCTTCCCCACCCACCCACTCCACCAGTCACTTCTCAGTATCTATGAGTTTAGTGTTGTTTTGTTCATTCTGTTTTGTTTTGTATTTATATTCCACAAATAAGTAAAATAATATGGCATTTATCTTTCTCCACCTGGCTTATTACATGGCATATACACATAAAACTCTCATCAGGACAAATGTATTTTTTAACAAGTGGTCATAATAGTTTATATGAATATTAACAAAAGTTTAATCAAGTGCTAGCATAACATATATTACACCAAGATGGTAGAAGTATGATTAGTATGATATGACGTCTAACTTACGGTTTGAAAACGGGAGCCTTACAGGGAAAAAAAAAACATGTAACTGAAACTTTATACCTTTTTACCTATTATCAATGAATTGAGATAGGCCATTGTCATCAGAAAGTTAATCTTATCAAATAGACAGATATTCCTTCAGAAGTTCAGAAACAAAGTAAAATTGCCATCATAAAAAAAATGTTAAACTGCACCTATTAAATAATTATAATCAGACCTATTTGCTTATCTTAAACGAAGAGATCTGATAAAAGTTCTCAGACCCTGGATCTTACGGAAATTTTTCTCAGCCCTGGAATGTGCGTTTTCTAGTACAATCTCACAACATAAATAGAGGTATGTGGAAGGTCAAGTATTTAGGAGTATTATTTAGGAACTCGAACCATTTAACCCACTGACTTATGAAACAATAATAATTTGATTATATTGACCATCTGCACTTCACTGAGAGAATGATGTTTTTTAATCCTGTTAATTTTTGCAGCTCGGAATGTTATGCTTTTCTATAAGCAAATGGGCTGCCATGGAAGCCTTCACATCTCCTGTCTAATGAGCAACTCTTCTCATTTATACTTGTCATTAAGGGTCAGGGAATCTTCTCAACATAAACTAACCCACCAGGACACTTAATTACAGCCATAACATGGTTTGTGTCAAAATTAATCATACTTGGTGTTTAAAACAATCCTTCCTGAAGTAGAATCTTTTATCTGCTTATTTTGTGATAATTTTGACAGTATACTTGGTGAATACTAATAACTTTCTCTTCAGGAACAGGTCTAAAGACAATTCTACTTGGCCAAAGAAAGGTTTATCTATCTCACTTTTTCATAAAAAAATAGGCTTAAATCTAAACAATGTTGAATATAGAATACATTATTTGCTTTGGACAGGTATCCAATTTGGAGCTACATTTTTTTCCTACTAAAAGTAGATTTTACCTACTGAAAGAAGTAGTTCTTAGAAATATGGTGAATAGTTCCAGAATACTATGCATAGAAATTGAAAATGCCTTTCTTAGGGGCACAATAATTTGTAATCACAATATTAGTTGGTCACAGGGATGGTAGTACAGCACAGAAAACACAGTTAATGATTCTGTAACATCATACTATATTGGTAGATAGTGACTGCATAGAGGGGGTGATGATTTAATAAAATGGGGAACTGTTGAACCATTGTGCTGTATATTTGAAACCAACGTAAGATTGTATATCAATGACACTTTAATTTTTAAAAAAGTATCTTTCTTTCCCTAGGCAAACCACATTGAAACTGAGGATGGAAAGTAAATAGATGGGTTTGAAAACACACACATATGCATTTTCCCTTTAAAATACTAGGAATTTTTCTTTTTGTACTGAAGGAGTATTTGGATATAGATTTAATGTGCCAAATAAACCACTGTCAATGTAGCCAAGCACTGCCATTTCACTACTTATAGGATGAGATAAAGGCAGAGTTTAGGGCAACCATTTTCAAGGTGATTACCCAGAAGTTTCACACATACCTCTGCTTGTACCCCCTTAGCTCAAACTTAAATGACTCCAAACAGCTTCAAGAGAGACTAGGAGATATAACCCGTCCCTACAGGACTATATGTATGGCTGATCTTCAGATCTTCTGCTGTCAAAGAAGGGATATTGGATACTGAAGCATAGTTTACAGTTTTTAACCAATGAACGTTTGAAGTCTTTTGGCTGCCAGGCATCTAGCCTCTTTGCTTCGGCTTCACGAATTTCCTGTGAGGAATCATGCCTCTTCCACTTTATCTCTTTAAAATTTCGTTTGGTTTCCCATTCCCTGGCTCCAGGAATGGGGCATTTGACGCAGGTTATATCAATTGGAATAGTTTTTCTTGCTGGCCTGGTGATTCTGTGACGAATGTTAAACCTACCTAGGTACAAATAAATAACCCTTGGTCCTGGGCAGGAACTGCATTCTCTTTTCCATTTGATGTGAACACAAGACACAGTTCTTGTGTAACTATTGGGAGCCACTGAAATACCACATGGAGCTATAGAATGAAGCCAATATAGAGTAAAGCCAAATTAAAGAATGGAGATAGACAAGATATTAATTACCTTCCATGAGTCCTGTATCCAGCCCTATTTAAACCCATATTTATCTCTGGAGTTGTCATCTATGGGAGTCAATACATTCTCTTCATGACTTAATTGATGCAAAACAATATAAGGCAGTATGGAAAACAGAAAATGATTTGTTGGTAATTTCTTATAGATGACTCTAAAATATAAAAGAATACTACTAAATTTTTACCCTCCAAATATACACTATTTGGGGATTTTTTTCATGGGTTATAAAAATTACTTTCAGCAATCACACTCCTAGTCTACATCATATAAAATTGAAATATTGAAATGATATATTTACTGATGTACTACATTGAAATAGTCTTCTATTTTTTCTCACATTTTTGATAATTCTATACTATTATGCCATGTCACATAATTTTTCTATGACTTTGCTCAAGCAGAAAGCAAATCTCCTCCAGGAAGCTCTCTCTGGCTTTTCCCTTTGTTTTGCCTCTCTTTTCTGTTCAATGGATACCACTATCTTATCACTCAAAAAATTATATAGAAATTAGCTGTTTAGTTGTGTATCTACCATGTGCTTAATACATCTTTATACTCCCAAGACCAATAACAATGCCTGGCACAGAGCGTTTAGGTATTTTGTATTAAATACTATTTTTAGAGTAGTTTGAAGTTCATAGAAAAGTCAAGTAGAAAGTACAGAGAATTCCCATTTAGCCCTTGCTCCCACATTCATACAGCCACCACAACCATCAACTTTCTAAACCAGAATGGTACATTGGTTCCAATTCAGTGAACCCACAGGGATACGTTATCACCCAAAGTTCAATGTTTACATTAGATTTCACTCTTAGTGTTGTACATGCTATGTGTTTTGACAAATGTATGATAGGTGTCTACATAGTATCATACAGAATAGCTTACCTTAAAAATCTTCTGTTCTCTGTCTATTCATCTCTTTCTCCTCCCAACCTATGGCAACCATTGATCTTTTTATTTTCTTCAAAGTTTTGCCTTTTCCTGAATGTCATGTAGTTGAAATCGTGTATTGTGTACCCATTTCAGATTGGCTTCTTTCACTTATTAATATATATTTAAGTATCCTCTTTATCTTTTCATGGCTTGATAGCTCATTACTTTTAGGGCAGAATAATATTTCATTAATTGGATGTATCACAGTTTATCCATTCACCTAATAAAGAACATCTGATTACTTCCAAGTTTTGGCAATTATGAATAAAATTATTATAAACAGTCATGTGTTGGTTATTGTGTGGACATAACTTTTCTACTAATTTGGGTAAATAGGAAGAAGCATAATTGCTATATCATATGGTAGGAGCACATTTCATTTTGTAAGAAATGGCCAAACTGTCTTTCCAAAGAGTCTGTAGTATTTTTAGTCAGCAGTAAATAAGAGTTGCTGTTTCTCTACATCAGGCCAGCATTTCGTGGTGTCAATGTTTTGGACTTTGACCATCCTAATATGTATGTAGTGGTATCTCTATGTTTCAATTTGCATCTTCTCAATGACATATGATGTAGAGGATCTTTTCATATGCTTATTTTCTGTCTGTACATCTTTGAGGAGATGTCTGTTAAGGTTTTGGCCTATTTCTAATCAGGTTGTTTTTTTTCACATTGTTGAGTTTTAAAGAGATCTTCATATTGTTTGGATAATAGTGTGATAACCAGATGTGTCTTTTGCAAAGATCTCCCGGTCTGTGGCTTATCTTCTCATTCTCTTACAATATCTTTCATAGAACACAGTATTTTAATTTGAATGAAATCCAAATTATCAATTATTTCTTTCATAGGGCATGTCTTAAGTGTTGTGCCTGAAAGTCATTTTCATATCCAAGGTTCTCTGGATTTTCTCCAGTGCTACCTTCTCGGACTTTTATACTTCTGCATTTTATATTTAATTCTGTGATCAATTTTCAATTAATTTTGTGATGGGTATATGGTCTATGTTTAGATTGTTATTTTTGCATTTTGATGTCAAATTTTTCCAGCACCATTGTTGAAAAGTTGTTTATCTATTGTATATTGTATTGTCTTTGCTCCTTTGTCAAAGATCAGTGGATGTGGGTCTATTTCTGTACTGTATTTTGTTTCATTGATCTATTTGTCTTTTCTTTCACCAGCAGCACACTTTCTTGATTACTATAGTTTTATATTAAGTCGATGTCAGGTGGTGTCTTTGTCCTTCTCCCAGTATTTCTGCTAACTATTTTGGTTCTTTTGTGTCTCCCTATGAACTGAGGTCAGTACATTTTAAGTGAAATAAACATTTGCCACCCATTCTTAATAGTCTTTGCATTAGCAGTGGGGTGTCCTTCATAGAAGAGACAATACTCCAGACTCATCATCACAGGAACATGAGAGTTAAAATTTTGTGACCACTTCATAAGTAACAGTAAAATATGTCCCATTTTCTCTCAGTTAACAGCCTCAGACCTTATTTTTGAGGTAGGTGGATGGGCTAGGTGTAGAGTCTAAAAAGTCTGGGCAAAGTAAGGAATTGAAAGAATATGGAATGCAGGCTTCTCTGTTAATAGAAGTGATTTCACTTGTAGTTTCCATTCTGTCTGCTTGAAGATAGCTATGATATATAAACTGGAGCAAAGAGTCCTACATTTCCAGCACAAGACCTAAGCTCAGTCCTGCCATTTCCTAGGAAGCTGTTCGATCTCAGATAAGTGTTTGATCTCACTCAGCTCACCCAAAAAAGTAAAGCTTATCTCTCTAGTCCCATGATCTGGAACGATATTTGTTTTCCTTTTTCCATAAAATTAGCCATTTTTCTTTCTAGTTATGAAATAGTGCAGTTGAAATTATATCCTTTGGGTATAAGGAAGGTATATACTAGTAGTAGTTTTTATTTCATTCTTAAGTGTTATTCCTGAATCATCTATTTTCTTATGAGATAATGTGGCTTCTTAATGGTAAACTGTTTCTAAATATTCCAAACTCTAACAAGTATACAAGGGATGGCAAAAACCTCATCTAAAAAGAGAGTGGTGGCTTTTTGCTTCTACTACCACTTTGAACATTTAGTTTCTGAAGAAAGTAAAATGTATATAATAGGTCTTGGTAACACTTTGAAACAGGCTACTCTGTTCTAGAGAATTTAACTCTGTAATCTGTATTGAAAGGAGGTGTTTTTCAAAATAGTGGTGTTTGTCTTTACATGGGCTTTTATAGAGCTTTTTTTGATACATGATTTAATAAGAAGTGCATGCACAAAAAGGATGACTTTGGTATCCTTTCCCTTATCTTCTTTTCCTATTCATTTCTTTGATAGTTTTAAACCATGGATAGTTTACTTTAGGTGTGTTATTTTATTTAGTGACTTGAACATGGTCAAGAAAGGAATAAAAAAGAGATTAAGCAAAGTTAACTGCTACATGTTTGAAATTTGGCAATGTAATATTTTTCATAAATTAATATATGAGGTGTATTATATATAATTTGTTGCTCATGGAAAGAAAAGTAATGGACTTAAAACTGTTTACTCAGAATTCCAGATAGGAATCATTCCATCTTAGAACTATGCTATATGGTCAGTGCTTTAATACATTTCTATTTTTCTTTAGAAAATTTTCCCCTATCTTCTTAACCAAAGAGAAAGGACAGGATAGCTTTAAAAAATAATGGGAAACGGTGATTTGGAAGTATACAGGTAATCATTTATTAAAAATATGGCAGTTGTGAGCTTTTATTAAATATCAGACATTGGGTTAAAAACATTGTACAGTTGAAAATGATTTTTCAAATACAGATCTGGAAATATGAAAGTTTATTTCTATGTGGGGAACTAGGATAAGAAAACCTTTTTGGGTTTGTGTCCTGGGGACAAAAATGGAGCAAATATGAGTGAGAGAAAGCTGCAAATGGACATGAGAATAAAAAGAAACATAGGGATCAAGGGGTTCAATCTGATCTTAAATGAAACAGAAGGACTCTGTAGGTTTTGGCAGATACACACACATGAAATATATACAAATCTGTATTTGGAGATGACAATCATTTTATTGCAACAATCCAAGTCTGATCTGAACTAAAGCATAGTCATGAGGATTCAAAAGAGAGGGTTTTCTTTTTTATTATTTCAAATTAGAAGTAAAAACATTTGGTGAAAGAATGGATATGGATATTAGGGGAGAAAAAAGATGACCCTGTAGATCCTAATGTGTCTGATTGCTATTTGTTGTTATTAAAAATGTATATATTAAAATCAAGTATGTTAATGAGATAATACTTTTGAGAAATCTTAATCCTCTCAAATGTTAGGTTTTTATGTACACCAGAGCAGAGCCAACAGTAATTAGCAATGTCATAACAGTACAAATGCTTCCTCTGATTTGCCTTAGTGAATTGTTATATAATCTTAGAATATAATTTATTCCTAAACAAAAAATGAGATTATGGGAAAATTTTCAGTGGGATTTGTCAACTATTATACGTGAAGCTTTTTCAAAATACAAAATTTTTAAATGATTCCAAGATTCTGTTATAGCCTGATAGGTTGAGGTGGGGTAGGGGAGACAATGAGTGGTGATATTTATATTTTTCTTCCTTATTCCTGTTTGAAATCCCTGTGCTAGAACCATAGTAAATGAAACATAAAGGATGTATATTAATCATGCCAAGAACAGGTTTGAATGTCTGTTTTAATGATCTAGAACATTTCTGAATTAAAACATATGGTGAAGATAAAAAGATCTGTGAATTTGCTGATTAACTGGTATTACGAATGTATCGTTTCATATGTCTTAGGCACCTGAGAAATGTTTATTTAAAAAAATGAAATTGAAAACCTTTTTTTCTGAAATGTTCCCTTTCACATTCATACTAATTTTGTACATAGAGCATATAATCACAAATAAGAAATTTAATTGTGAGAGGAAACGGATGCTTTGCAAAGAACATTAGCTATGTCAGACAGCTCTGGATGACAGTGCTGGCTCATTTACTAAAATTATATGCCCTTGAAAAATATGTAATGAAAATAAGTTTTTTTTCATTTAAAACTTAAGAAAACACCATGTTAACTCATTGGATTATTAGAAGGATTAAATTGGATAACACAAGTGAAAACACCTAGCAAGAATCTAGAACTAATAAATAATTACTAAATATCTACTTCTTGATCTTTCAAATTAAAAAAAATTACAAAAATATGGCTGAAAACTGTCAGTAATGTAGCCATTATTACTGAATATTTACAGCTAACCAGAATTATTTATCTGCAAGATTATATTTGAGACAAACATGAGGACATGAAGAAAAACAACAGTGACAACAAAAATCCAATTCAGTAGCTTTAACAACCTCAAATACAGTTTTCAAGATTCTCTAAAAAGACCACAAATATCACTGGGGATTTATTATATAATATGTTCAAAAATGCCATAGTTATTCCTTTTTTAACTTTTTATTTTAAAATAATATTGAACCTACTGAAAAGTTATAAAAATAATAAAGAGAAACCCATGTCCTATATGCTCAGATCCACCAATTTTTATTTTGCCATGTTTGCCTCTGAATGTGATACCCTCAAAAGGGCACACCAAAGTTTTTGTAGTATTTCTATTAGAAAAGCCTAACTTGAATCTAGTCATGAAAATACATTAAACTATTCATCTTTTTAAAGACATTTGCAGCAATGTCAACTCAATGCTTATGATCCTATTTTCTAGTCTTACCAAAAGAGACCCTTCTCGGAGAAGCTGGCTTTTCCCTTGCCCTGATGAGCAAGCATTTAGCATCACACTGGTAGCAGATTATGATGGGATCTGAAAGAATCAGTCAAGGATGCAGGGCAGCAGTTGCTTATAATACTCAAGCTATGTGACTTATTTTAGGCCTTTACCCCAACTTGGGAAACCCAAACTAGGAAATAGGAACATAATTGTCCCTAAAAACAAAACATATATTCATAACCATTTTCTCATTAACAGTTGCTTCAGATATAAAAATCTCAGTCCTCATTTGTTTGAGTGACAACTTGGTTATATGGAGAATATACATGATTCAGTCTGTCAATTTTGTTACTAAAACAACAATCCATTATGTGGATTTAAAATATACACATGCATATGCACGTGCACACACACACACACACACACACACACACACAGGCAACTCTATTCTCCCTTTTATGTCATAGTCATGTCTGCTTGAAGGGAGAATGTCACCAAAATTTTCAAAAATATAACTAGATCTTTGAAGATCAACACTCCTGGGTATTTATTGGACACATGGCTACTTATCAGAGGACTACAAACTACACCAACATCAATATTTAATTAATTATAGAAATTATTGATAAAAATGGATAATCAGTTCCCACCAAAATGCTCTGAGATACATAAAGACCAGCTTTTATTTTCTGAGATTGAAAGAATTACATCTGCTTATGTCTCAGCAGGACCAATAGGTCCTCCTGAGTCTCTCTTGCCCTCCTGTCCCCATGACCCATCCCTCAGTGGGAACAATGTCAGGTCTTCAGTCTTCCTTTCTGTATTTTTCCCATTTATTCACTGTGGCTTTGTAGAGTTTAAGAGTAGAATAGAGTTCAGCCATCCTCTAACATTTACAGTAATAACTATGTTATGGTTCTGGTAAAAAAAAAGAAACTGCTCAGTTGTATGAGATCTTATTTAATTTTGTACACGTAAATACTGACCTGACAATGGTTTGCGTAATAGGACTTTGGGTCCTGTAATAGACATATGTATTCCTTTCTCTGCTGCTTTGGCTCCCTAAGGGCCTATCATAACATGCTTGGTCTGTGTCTGTCTTCTATGTATCACCTTTAGACTAAAATGGCACCACTTATGCCAAACTGATAACATCGATCTGTGCATCTTTTCTGAGGCATACATACAGACCTCCCAGCTGCAAGCTGGTAGATAACATTTATCTCCTGCCCTAACCAGTAAGTGAACTTTTAATACAGGCCACTCCTCTTTTCCTCACAGCAGTCACCTACTATATTTGACTAAAACAAGAGCATCTTTGTAAATCCAAAAGAGTGATTTATACATATTAGATGCAGAGCTCCACTACTTGCAGGTTAGTAACTAGGAGAAGACTATATCCTCCTTATCTGTTTAATTAATAATGTAGGCTTTTATATTTGGTTTTCATAAGAAATCAGTTGTTGCTTGGTAACCGATTTGCCAGTGGGCTCCCAGAAGAAGCTGGGCTTTCTACGGAAAGCACCCTGTTGTTTTATAAATAGGGCAGTGAAGCTTGCTCAGACATGCCTCTGGCATTCAGTGATTCATTTACTATACCAGGTTCTGATTCTAACTGGGAAGTTCTCTGCCAGAGACACACTCAAGTGGATGAAAATGAAGGAAAGGAAAGGCCACAATTTCCATTTCAGCTTAACAGTACGATAAGAGACCAGAGGGATCCTTGCTACTATTTTTCAAACTGAGAAAATAAACTATATTAGGGGAACATTAATTAGCTGAAAATAAAAATCAATTATGATTCCTAGACAATTTAGCTTCAGAGCAAACTAAAGCACAGCAGGACAATGGCACCAAAATAAAGACATTGAAAAAATCCAACTTATAAAACTAGATTCTACAAGTTATACATCTCTGATCATGAGAAATGTTTGTTCAATCAGGGTAACTATGTTCCCCATGTTACCTTTTATACACCTTATTACTGCTTATATATATTATCCTCTATTTATTTTAAGAACTGCATTTTGTATGACAATACAAATGACTCTATTATTTATATGACTCTGCCAAAGAGGACAGAGTACTTTTGTTCTTCCTCTCTATGTTCACAACACCTAGAACAGAGCCTGACAAGATTTTCACCCAATAAATGTTTGCTGAATAAAAGTCAAAAAGTACTTTAAGTAGTCTATGAGCTCTTCAAGGACAGAGATAATGTTAACCCTTTTTAATTGCATATAATTATTTTTCAATAAAGTTTTATCAAGTAAGGTTTGTGTGAATGAATGGATGGATGGATAAGATGAATGAATGAAAGAATACAGGAATGAGTAAATGAAAAAAGAGGAAGGAAGAACAGAAACCTCTTAACTGCCTGTATCAAACTAAAAAAGCTTCTGTAACAGCAGAAGAAACCATTCAAAAAGTGAAAAGACAATTTACACAATGGGCAAATATACTTGCAAACCATATATCTGATAAGGAGCTAACATCCAAAACACATATTTTCCATCAGTGGAAAATAAATAAATAACCCAATTTAAAAATGGGCAAAGGACCTGAATGGACATTTCTCCAAAAAAGATATACAAATGGCCAACAGGTACATGAAAAGTTTCTCAACATCCCTACAGAATGGTTTGATTTATTATTTTTTTACTTTACCATGTTGCAAAATTTGTACTTATTCAGCAAAAATCATACTTTGAATTCTGAACTTTGATCCTTTCCCCCACTAGTGATATGTCGTATGGTATTATCTCATGATGCCAGTCAAGGGTAAGCTGCAGCTCCTAGTCAGCTGTACAATCATGAGAGAAAACAACTGATGTTCTTCCAGCCATTTAGTCCTTTTTACTTTCAGTACACTATTCAATAAATTACATGTGATATTCAACACTTTATTATAAAATAGGCTTCTTATGAAATGATTTTGCCCAACTGTGGGCTAACATTAGCGTACTGAGCATGTTTAAGTTATGTTGTTAGGCTAAGTTGTGATACTCAGTAGTTTAGGTGCATTAAATACAATTTGACTTATAATAGTTTCAATTTTCAATGGGTTTATTGAGAGGTAACCCTATTTTAAATCAAGGAAGATATGTAATTATTTGGGAAATGCAAATTAATACCACAGAGATTATACCTGATGCCTGTTAGAATGGCCATCAGCAAAAAGGCAAGAGATTACAAATGCTGGCATGGATGTATAGAACATGGAACTATTATGCACTGCTAGTGAGACTGTGAATTGGTATAGCCACTATAAAAACAGTACTGAGAATATTCAAAAAACTAAAAGTAGCACTATGATATAATCTAGCAATTCCAATTCTGGAACCATATCCAATAGAAATGAAAACACTAAGTCAAAAAGATCTGCAGTACCATGTTCATAGAAGCATTATTTATAATAGCTCAGACATGGAAATAACCTAAGTGTCCATCAATAGGTGAATAGAAGAAAGAAGTTACAGTGTGTGTGTTTACACACAAACAATAGAATATTTTTAACCATTAAACAAAAAAAATCCTATCATTTGCAACAACACAGATGAACCTTGAAGAAACTAAGTCAGACAAAGAAAGAAAAACACTTTATGATCTCACTATGTGGAATCCCCCCTAAAAAAAAAAGACCTAATATAAAAAGAGATCAGACTTGAGGCAGAGGGTGGGAAGTGGGACAGGAGGAGGGTGATCAAGATATGAACTTTCAGAAGAGATTCAAGATGGTGGCATGAGAGGTGAGATGGGGAACTCCTCCCAAAACCACCAACAGTACAAAAATATAGTTAATTAATACAACTAAACCTAAAACTGCAACAATAAAGAAGACTGAACCAGACTGCATGCAGACCTCATGAAAAGAGCAGAGCTCACAAAACAGGGTAACGTAGGAAAGCCTTAATCCGGTGGGACCCAAGCCCTTCGCCCACCCCAGTTCACTGGTGGGATGAAGAGAAATGGAGTGGGGAGTGAGTGGAAGCTTGGGACTGCTGAACACCTGGCCCTGGAGATCTGCTTCGGAGCAGAAACCTACATTGTGTGGTGCTCTGGACGTTGAGGAGCTGGGACAGGCAGAGTGCTTGAGAGACTGAGATTCTGGCCATTTGTGGAGGAGGGGATCCACACCCAGCTGCTCTGTGTCAGAGGAAAGGCAGGTGGTCTGAGAAGCTACCTAGCAGTGAGAGGGCTGCTGAAGGGGTGGGGTTTGCATAGAGCTTGCTATGACGGGGAGGGGAGAGCTGGACAAGGTTGTCTGGGTGCACGTGGCTCAGCTGGTTGGGAACTTTGAGGACCTTCAGTTGCTCCATCCACCTGACTGGCTGCCTACTCATCTCTGAGGCCCCCCACGGTGACACGCAGCCTGCTGCACCTCCCTTCTAGCCTACCAGCACTGGTTCGCAAATAAGCAGTCACTGTGCTGGTGTCAGGCCAGCCAGAGGGAGACCCCAAGTACAACAGGTACAGACACACAGCACAGAGGCTTACACCTGTGTGCTCGGCCCACTGGCTCTGACACCTGAGACAGGCACTGCAGACGGGAATCAGGAAACAGATCCTTCCTCCCCCCAGGCACTAGCTCCACTCCCCTACGACCTCCAGCCTCACTCTAAGGGCTGAGCATCTCCAGGGACTGGAGCATCTGGGCACTAGTGGGCACCACACAGAAATATGAAATGTCAAAAGAACATGGTTCAGACCAAAATCTCACAAACCCCAGAAAAAGGACTAAATGAAACTGAACTCATGAATCTTCTTGAAAGAGAATTCAAAATAAAAATTATAAACATGCTTATGGAGATACAGAAAAATCTTCAAGAAATCAGGAACAAATTTAAGACAGAGACTCAATCATTAAGAAATTCCATATCTGAAGTGAAACATACAATGGAGGAATTTAAAAGCAGATCAGATGTAGTAGAAGAGATGGTAAATGGAACAGAAATTAAAGAGGAATACAAAGAAGCTGAGGCACAGAGAGAAAAAAGAATCTCTAGGAATGAAAGAATATTGAGAGAACTGTGTAACCAATCTAAACAGAACAATATTTGCATTATAGGGATACCAGAAGAAGAAGAGAGAGAGAAAAAGAGACAGAAAGTGTCTTTGAGGAGGAAATTGCTGAAAACTTTCCCAATCTGGGGAAGGAGATAGTCTCTCAGGCCAGAGAGGTGCAAAGATCTCCCAACACAAGGGACCCAAGGAAGACAACATCAAGACATATGATAATTAAAATGACAAACTTCAAGGATAAAGAAAGACTTTTCAAAGCAGCTAGAGAGAGAAAAAGATCATATACAAAGGAAAACCCATCAAGCTATCATCAGACTTCTCAACAGAAACCTTACAAGCCAGATGGGAGTGGCATGATATATTTAATGCAATGAAGCAGAAGGGCCTTGAACCAAGAATACTATACTCAGAAAGGTTATCACTTAAATTTGAAGGAGGGATTAAGCAATTTTCGGACAATCAAAAGCTGAATTTACCTTACACAAACCACGACCTCTACAGTATATTTTGGAGGGACGCCTACAGATGGAAATATTTCTAAGGCTAAATAGATGTCACCCAAAGGATAGACAAAGAGTACAGAATATGACTCATAACATACAAAGAATGGAGGAGGAAGAAAAAGGAGGAAAAAAAAGAAAATCTTTAGCTTCTGTTTGTAATAGCACATGAAGTGAGTTAAATTAGAATGATAGATAGTAAGGGAATTACCCTTAAACCTTTGGTAACCATGAATCTAAAGGCTGTAATTGCAATAAGTACATACCTATCAATAATCATTCTAAATGTAAATGGTCTGAATGCACCAATCAAAAGATACAGAGTTACTGAATGGATAAAAAAACAAGAGCCATCTTTATGCTTCCTACAAGAGACTTACTTAAAACCCAAAGATATACATAGACTGAAAGTAAAGAGATAGAAAAAGATATTTCATGCAACTAATAGTGAGAAAAAGGCAGGAGTTGCAGTGCTTGTATAAGACAAAATAGGCTTCAAAACTAAGAAAGTCACAAGAGACAAAGAAGAACATTACATAATGATAAAAGGGTCAGTCCTAAAAGAGGATATAACTATTATAAATATCTATGCACCCAACACAGGATAACCTACATATGTGAAACAAATACTAACAGAATTAAAGGGGAAAATAGAATGTAATGCATTCATTTTAGGAGACTTCAACACAACACTCAGTCCATAGGACTGATCAACCAGACAGAAAATAAGTAAAGGGACAGAGGCACTGAACAACATATTAGAACAGATGGATGTAACAGACATCTACAGAACACTTGATCCAAGAGCAACAGGATACACATTCTTCTCAAGTGCACATGGAACATTTTCAATAATAGATCATATACTAGGCCACAAAAAGAACCTCAGTAAATTAAAAAAGACTGAAATTCTACCAAACAGCTTCTCAGATCACAAAGGTATGAAATGAGATATAAATTACACAAATAAAATGAAAAAGCCCACAAACATATGGAGACTTAATAACATGCTCCTAAATGATCAATGGATTAATGACCAAATAAAAACAGAGATCAAGCAATATATGGAGACAAATGGCAACAATAATTCAACAACACAAAAATCTGTGGGATGCAGTGAAGGCCATACTAAGAGGGAAATATGTTGCAATACAGGCCTACCTCAAGAAATAAGAACAATCCTAAATGTACAGCCTAAACTCACAATTAATGAAACTAGAAAAGGAAGTACAAATGAGGCCGAAAGTCAGTAGAAGGAGGGACATAATAAAGATGAAAGCAAAAATAAATAAAATTGAAAAGAATAAAACAATAGAAATAATCAATGAAAGCAAGAGCTGGTTCTTTGAGAAAATAAACAAAATAGATAACCCCCTAGCCAGACTTATCAAGAAAAAAAGAGAGTCTACACACATAAAGAGAATCAGAAATGAGAAAAGAAAAATTACTACAGACACCACAGAAATGCAAAGAATTATGAGAGAATACTATGAAAAATTTTATGGTAACAAACTGGATAACCTAGAAGAAATGGACAACTTTCTAGAAACATACAACCTTCCAAGGCTGACCCAGGAAGAAACAGAAAATCTGAATAGACCAATTACCAGCAACAAAATTGAATTGGTAATCAAAATACTGCCTAAGAACAAAACCAGTGGATCAATTGGATTCACTGCTGAATTTTATCAAACATTTAGTGAAGACCTAATACCCATTCTCCTTAAAGTTTTTCAAAAAGTAGACAAGGAGGGAATACTCCAGACTCATTCTACAAGGCCAGCATCACTGTAATACCAAAACCAAGCAGACACCACAAAAAAGGAAAATTACAGACCAATATCCCTGATGAACATAGATGGAAAAATGCTCAACAAAATATTAGCAAACAGAATTCAAAAATAAAAAAGATCATCCAGTATGATCAAGTGGGATGCATCCCAGAGATGCAAGTATGGTACAACATTCCAAAATCCATCAAAATCGTCCACCACATCAATAAAAAGGACAAAAACCACATGATCATCTCCATAGATGCTGAAAAAGTATTCGACAAAATTCAACATCCATTCATGATAAAAACTCTCATCAAAATGGTTATAGAGGGCAAGTACCTCAACATAATAAAGGCCATATATGACAAACCCACAGCTAACATTATACTTAACAACGAGAAGCTGAAAGCTTTTCCTTTAAGATCTAGAACAAGACAAGGATGTCCATTCTCCCCTTTTATTCAACATAGTTCTGGAGGTCCTAGCTATGGCAATTAGATAACACAAAGAAATAAAAGGCATCCAGATTGGCAAGGAAGAAATCAAACTGTCCCTGTTTGCAGCA
This sequence comes from Manis javanica, assembly GCF_040802235.1. Taxonomy (NCBI): domain Eukaryota; kingdom Metazoa; phylum Chordata; class Mammalia; order Pholidota; family Manidae; genus Manis; species Manis javanica. The sequence continues at coordinate 61,001,820 of NC_133159.1, forward strand.
TGACATTGTACATAAAAAACCCTAAAGAATCCACTCCAAAACTACTAGATCTAATATGTGAATGCAGCAAAGTTGCGGGATACAAAATTAATACCCAGAAATCTGTTACATTCCTATACACTCACAATGAACTAGCAGAGACAGAAATCAGGAAAAGAATTCCATTCACAATTGTATCAAGAAAATAAACTACCTAGGAATAAACTTAACCAAGGAAGTGAAAGACCTATAACCTGAAATCTACAAGACACTTTTGAGAGAAATTAAAGAGGACACTAATAAATGGAATATCATCCCATGCTCTTGGGGAGGAAGAATTAACATTGTCAAAATGGCCATCCTGCCTAAAGCAACCTACAGATTCAATGCAATCCCTATAAAAATACCTACAGTATTCTTCAATGAACTAGAGCAAATAGTTCTAAAATTCATGTGGAACCACAAAAGACCCCAAATAGTCAAATCAATCCTGAGAAGGAAGAATAAAGCTGGGGGGATTATGCTCCCTGTTTTCAAGCTCTATTACAAAGCCAGAGTAACCAAGGCAATTTGGTACTGGCACAAGAACAGACCCATAGACCAGTGGAACATAATAGAGAGTCCAGATAAAAACACAAGCATATATGGTCAATTAATATATGATAAAGGAGCCATGGATATACAATGGGGAAATGACAGCCTCTTCAACAGCTTGTGTTAGCAAAACTGGACAGCTACATGTAAGAGAATGAAACCAGATTATTGTCTCACCCGATACACAAAAGTGAACTCAAAATGGATCAAAGACCTGAATGTAAGTAACGAAACCATAAAACTCTTAGAAAAAAATATAGGCAAAAATTTCTTCGACATAAACATGAGCAACTTCTTCATAAACATATGTCCCCGGGCAAGGGAAACAAAGCAGAAATGAACAAGTGGTACTATATCAAAGTAAAAAGCTTCTGTACAGTGAAGGACACCATCGGGAGAACAAAAAGCTATCCTACAGTATGGGAGAATATATTCATAAATGATATATTTGATAAGGGATTGACATCCAAATTATATAAAGAGCTCACACACCTCAACAAACAAAAAGCAAATAAGCCAATTAAAAAATGGGCAAATAGGCTGAACAGACACTTCTCCAAAGAAATTCAGATGGCCAGCAGGCACATGAAAAGATGTTCCACATTGCTAATCATCAGAGAAATGCAAATTAAAACCACAATGAGATATCACCTCATACCAGTTAGGATAGTCGCCATCCAAAAGACAAACAACAACAAATGTTTGTGAGGATGTGGAGAAAGGGAAACCCTCTTACACTGCTGATGGGAATGTAAACTAGTTTAACCATGTGAAAAGCAGTATGGAGATTCCTCAAAAGCCTCAAAATAGAAATACCATTTGACCCTGGAATTCCACTTCTAGGAATTTACCCTAAGAACTCAGGAACCCAGTTTGAAAAAGACAGATGCATCCCTATGTTTATTGCAGCACTATTTACAGTAGCCAAGATATGGAAGCAACCTAAGTGTCCATCAGTAGATGAATGGATAAAGAAGATGCAGTACATATACACAATGGAATATTATTCAGCCATAAGAAGAAAACAAATCCTACCATTTGCAACAACATGGATGGAGCTAGAGGGTATTATGCTCAGTGAAATAAGCCAGGTAGAGATATACAAGTATCAAATGATTTCACTCATATGTGGAGTATATGAACAAAGCAAAAACTGAAGGAACAAAACAGCAGCAGACTCACAGAACACAAGAATGGACTAACAGTTACCAAAGGGGAAAGGGACTGGGGAGGATAGGTGGGAAGGGAGGAAAAATGGGCATTACAATTAGCACACATAATGTAGCAGGGTGGGGGACACAGGAAAGGCAGTATATACAGAGAAGATAATTAATGATTCTATAGCATCTTATTATACTGATGGACTGTGTACTGTGATGGGGTAGTGGGGGTGAGTTGATAATAGGGGAAGTTTAGTAACCATAATATTGTTTAAGTAATTGTACATTAATGGTACCTAAATAAAATAAAATAAAGATTAGGATGTTTAAATAAATAAGAAAACATCTCTAAAAAAAAGATATGAACTTACAGTTATAGGATAAGTAAGCACTAAGGATGTAACATACAACATGGTGACTACAGCTAACACTGCTGTACAATATATAGGAAAGTTCTTAAAAAGTAAATCCTAAAAGTTCTTATTACAAAAAGAATGCTTCCTTTATTCTTTTCCTTTCTCTTTTCTATCTTATCAGAAGATAGATATTAGCTCAATTTATTGTGGTAATCATTTCAAAATATATGTAAATCAAGCTCTCATGTTTAAACTTATGCACTGATGTATAACAATTATTTCTTAATAGAACTACAAAAAATGTACACCATCTAGTGGTGACTAAATACTCAATTATGACAATATTTAGATCTTGTGGATATACAAGATGAAAATTTTTGCCATATGCATTCTAAGAATCATTTGTCATATATATATATATATATATATATATATAATCATTCACTAAAATCTGTCACAAATAATTTTTTAGTATTTAAAATGTAGCTACCAATTGTTGAGTGCTAACTATATTCCTGGCACTTTCCTCAAACTATTTCTAATCATTAACATATGTAAAGTTAGGCATTAGTTTTCCCTTTCAAGATGAGAAAACTTAGACAAAAAGAGGCTAAGAGACTTCAAAGGCTTCATATAAGTTAAATATTATTTTTCTTTGCAAATAAGTTGAAGAAAATATTCTAGATTTATTAAAATGATGCCAAAAGCCCAAATAAATGTTTAAATTCTGGAGACAATAAAATATTTAAAATTAAATTATTTGGAAAATAAAATATTAACTGTGAAATGCTAATACTTCCTTTACCTAGTATCATGGAATATTTATTCAAAAACAGAGAAAAAAATTGTAAGAATTGTACACTAAGTGAGCATGTTTAGTTTTTGTTGTTTGTATTCTTATTTTTTGCTCTAATTAGTAAAGACTCCAGAAAGTTTATTACATTGATATTCAACTTGATTAAAACAAAAACTTTGGTAGAATCTATGGCAAATTAAAGTTAAAAATTAAAATAGACTTTAGCACACTTCGTCTATATTAAGAAGTGTTAAAAATATTAACTTCAGAATAGTGAGATTTGTTTTGGAAATATTATCTAATATTTCAATTTTATATTTGATTCTTTTAACTAGAGCTTAGAGTTACAGAAATAGTTATGGAAAACAAGAAAGGGCACGGGGAGGAAGCTTTATGGAGATAAATGCAAATCAGACTTTAATGTTTTTCACACAGGCAATAGAGCAATGACGTATATTATTATTATTTGAGTCTAAAAGTATATAGAACATTTCTTTTCTTAAAGCAAGAAATGTTTCTTTAAGTATATTTGTTTTCAAATATATACAATTAGTTCAATTTGTTTTCAAAATATAAAGTGCAATTCAATGAAGAAGTAAGAAATGAAGCCCATTAAATAAAGAAAATTTTCTCTGCCCCTGAAAATAGGCAATTATATCATATACACTAGCATTGTAACTTGCATGAAGTAGCAAATAAAATTTAAAATGAATTGCTCATCTTTCTGTATATTTATAGTAGTTCTCTCCTAAAATAGCCATTTTGAGGCATCTGTCATACTGGAAACATATCAACTTAGTAGGAAATTTGGAAGGGATAGTAAAAAATGATGGCAAAGCAACGGTTTTGAAAATATAATGTCACATTTGGAGTCAAGTGGAACAGAGCAACCCAACATATCTAATGTGGTATAACTAAAACTATTTTACATGAGTTTATTTCTTGAAATTCATACTTAACTTTAAAGCAAAGTACATAAAGCCTAAAACTCAGTACCCTATAAAAGTTTTACTTCTTATTTCTATTAATAGGATGGCTCTTTGGAAATAAGAATCTTTCTTATTACTTGAATTAAAAGATCTGTTCACTCAACTATGTATCACCATCAATAAGAAATTAATGTGCATCTACCAGATAAACTATATATTTTATATACGTGTGACATATATTTGTACAGATAAAAGCCACTACAGCAGTAGCAATATATCCTAGTATGTTTCAGCATACAGACTCTTAGACTGCCTATGTTCCAGCACTTGGGAACCTTGTGATCTCAGCAAAACATCTTTGTAATTCAGCAGATTCAAAATTAAGATCATAGTGCCTATTGTATTGAATTACTATATGAATTAAGTAAGATCAATGATGTAGATATCACAGTTAGTTAATTGCGGTAGAATCAACTTAAGTTTCACAAGAACCATATCTATATTTTCTTACTACTGACTCCTATTGCTTAAAATTTCCAGAAAACATCTCAACAAACATTTGTTGAATAAGTGGATGAATGCATGAATAAAAGGATGAAAGATTGAATAGATGGATGAAAGACAAAATATGACTGTCATTTCACTAGCTATCTCATTTAAAAATGCAAAATTGAATATCCAACTAATATTTTTCTTCCCAGTAAATTGTTCTGTTGTTGGGATAAGTAGACAAAATATTCTATAGTCTCTGAGCATGATTGTTTCACTGTTGTGGGTAGAGACAATTTTCTCCAAAAGTAATTTTCAATGTTCCCTTACATTAGTAAGCATTTGGAACAATATGTGAAAGTGATAGAAATGTTTTTGGCAATTTAGGAAAGGCCCTTCCTTATAGTTCACATTGTGAAGCTTCAAATGTACATGTTCATATTTTCCAGGTGACCTATTGTTCTTACTGGGTGAACACAGTTGTATTTTCCTGTACTGTGAGAGGTAGAAAACAGTTACTGTCTATAACCTAGTGACTGACACCAAAACCTAGAGTCTTTAAAGCTTTCTTATTTTGATTTGAAAAGAAGCAAGTAGAAATGAAAATATTTAAATGAACCTATTGAGGAACTCCTATATTTTGTTTTCTGCACAATTATTTTTCATATGTTCTCCAATTTAAGCACTGAAATAATTACATTTTACAGTTGAATAATGTGAGGTTCAGAATTAGGAAATTCACTTTAATGAGATAGCTATGGCAAAGGAAGAATCCAAGCTCAGTTGGGTTACATGCTGAAACCCATTCTTATCCTACTATATCACTCTTCCCTGTTATGTTTGTTGCATTATATTAAAGAAAATATTTTCTAAAGTGTGTTCCAAATATTACTAGTGTTCATTGGAATGTTGGTAAGTTAAAACATACTTTTCAAAAGGGGGATCTATTTCAATTAATTTTGGAAAACCCTGAATTTTGGGGTTTTACCATGGGTTCTATTATTCTGTGTATTTTTCATACCCGGTACAAAGATTAGCCTACGAAACAAATACACAATAAACATTTGTCAAGTGAAGAAATAAAATGGTTATTCTATATTCAGGTCATAGTGGTAGGCGCCAATAGTGGTAGGAAGAAAGATTAGTATATAAATTTTTTTGGTGTATCATACAGGAAATAATCTGATATAATTTCATCTAATCAAGATTTTGCAAAGGTCTAGGGTCTTGTAATTACTTAGCACGTTGACGTTAATCGATAAATAATTTGGCAAGAAAATAACATGAGCTAGTTCTCTTAGACTTTAGACACTGTGTAGGTGCATGTTTGGGCTCGGTAACAGAACACTCAGACTCATTTTTTATTGTAAATGAACTGGAATTACAAACTCATTGGTCTTAGAACAGAAATCAGATGTGGAGCAACTACAATCAGCTTTTCTTAGAGACCTAGATCACTTAGATCAACAGCAAAACAAAATTGCAGCACTTTGTACCAAGTCTCTGAACTTCAAATAAAACCTATAATTTTTATGCTGTACCTAGAATTAAGACATATTTCCTCTAAAGCAACAACAAAAAATACAGGGAATCAGACATAGTTGCGCATTTTCTCAAATTATCAAATTGTAACTTTAAATGCTTTCCCAAATTAAAGAGGACACTTGGAGAAAGAATATTTTATTCAGTCCATAGTTAGTTAAGAATCTTAACTACTCATCTATAAATGCACATTTTGGTGGATTCAAATTCTCTTCATGTATCAGATCCTAGCTTTAGAATACTAGCTATTATTTACATTTATTTAAGCTGGTTAACTGGTAGGACACAGAGGGCTAATGGACCAACAGTATTCATGGTCTCTAGAGAGTTAAGTTGTACAGGGAATATCACCCATCCCTCTTGTATCTAGATAGTGCCAAGTGACTAATTCTTGCCAATGAAATATGAGTAGAATTGATATGTATCAATTCCTGGCTGAGAGAGTAAATGTATGAGCTCTTCTGTTTGCAACAAATTTAGAAGTCTCATTTTACAGATGGCAAATTCATAAGCTAGATAGAGCCTGAATCTGTGAGAGACACAACATGGAATAGGGCCTCCCTGAAGATCTACTTAATAAGAACATAAACATTGGGATTTATATGAACAAAAAATAAAATTTATCATGTTAAGCCACTCCAATTTCAGGTTTGCTTCTGAAAGAAGTTAGCCTACCAGACTAATAAAGATGTCAGAGTCCTTAGAGGTGATTTTCATTACACTTAAAAATTAATTATTCACAGGAAAGTTGCACCTAAGGAATATCATAATAAAAGATCTTTCCTTTGATGTGAAGTTCTCTATCATCTTTTTTTGTGTGTCAATTTGAATTTCATAAAACACTTTTGATCACTTATTATGTAGCAAGTACTAAATGTATACATTCCATCTCTACCTTCTAGGAGCTCAGAGACACGTTAAAGAGATGACACTTTAAATTACTATAAAGAGTGATGACAGGAACTAGAAGTACACACAAAGGGCATGGAAGAACAGAAGAATTGATATTTCAACATTCTTTACAGTATCAGGAAATTTTTCATCTAGTAATTTTTAAGCTAAAAGCTGAACAGGAGTTTGACAAAAGGCCAGGAGTGGCAGTAGATATTTCAAACAGATGGAAACATGAAAAATGGCACAGAATTACAAAAGACAGGGCATGTTTAAAGAAAGCAAAGAAATTCGATAAGGATAAAGTGGAGAGTTCACTGGGTAATCAAGGGGAAATTCAGAGGTGGATAGCAATGATAAGGATATCAGATTAACCATCTGGACTGGAGTCAAGGTTGTGAAACACATACATCTTATACATCTTACTAAAGAATTTCTTTCCACAGGTCTTTAAACAAGTTCCTCTTCTATTTCATGAAAGATTGTACTGTAAATAGTTGGTTCACTTGTCTGTTAGGTGATATGAGCTCCTTCATGCTAGAGGCTCTGAAATAATCAACGTTGCATCCCTAATGATTTACACAATGCTTATTACATAAATAATGCATATTGGTTTAACAAATGGATTTGATGAGTCATATAACTGGATTTCAAAATTGTCTAAAATGATTAAAGAAACTGGGATTGAGAGCACTTTTGAAAAATGTGCCAAAGTCTTCATTATAGGAAAGTGAATACCTTAGTCATTTGTGTAGGAATATTTCTTCCCTTTTAAGGAATCTATAATTTTTCTAATTTACTTTTGATTGAAGTACAGTCGATATACAATATTATATTGGTTTCAAGTATACAACACAGTGATTCAACAGTTACAGGCATTACTAAATCCTCATCCCAGCTAGTGCAGTTACTATCTCCCAAAACAGAAGACCCTGTATTCTCTATGCTGCACTTCCATCTCTGTAACCAACTTATATTATGATTGAGATTTTTGTGCCTTTTTGTGCCTCTTTATCCCTCTTATCCTCCCTATCCACCCACTCCAAGTCTTCCCTATAGTAACCAGTCACTTCTCTGTGTCTGTAAGTCTGCTGCTGATTTGTTCATTTTGTTTTTCTTTCAGATTCCACATGTAAGAGAAATCATATGGTATTTGCCTTTTACTGCATGTTTTATTTCACTTAGCATTAATACCCTCCAGGTCCATCCATGTTGTCATAAATGTCAGCATTTATTTCCTTTTCATGGTTGAATAATATTCCTTTGCATATATGTACCACTCTTAATCCATTCAGCTATTAATGGATGCTTTGGTTGCTCCATATCTTGACTATAGTAAATAATGCAGCAATAAATATAGGTGTGTGTGTATCTTTTATAATCAATCAGAGATTTTGGTTTCTTTGGGTAAATTCCCTGAAGTACAGTTCCTGGTCATATGGTATTACTTTTTAAAGATTTTTGAAGAACTCCCATCCTGCTTTCCATAGTGGCTATACCAATTTATGCCCACCAACAGTGTAGGAGGGTTCCCTTTTCTACACATCCTCAACAATGTTTGTTATTTCTTGTCTATTGGATAGTGTCCATTCAAACTGATGTGAGGTGATACCTCATTGTGGTTTTGATTTGCATTTCCCAATTATCAGTGATGTAGAACATCTTTTCATGTGCCTCTTGGCCATATGTGTTTCTTCTTTTGAAAAATGTCTCTTCAGATCCTTTGCTCATTTTTTAAAAATTGGGTTATTTGATTTTTTGCCGTTGAGTTGTATGAATTCTTAAGATATTTTGGGTGTTTGTTAACTCCTTATCAGATAAATAATTTACAGATATATTCACCCATACTGGAGGTTGCCTTTCTGTATTGTTGATGGTATCATTTTCACAGAAGCTTTTTAGTTTGATGTAATCCCACTTGTTCAATTCTGCTTTTGTTTCCCTTGCCCAGGGAAATGTGTCCAGAAAAATGGTCGTTTCATTCTCTTGCATGTAGCTGCTCAGTTTTCTCAACAGCATTCATTGAAGAGACTATCTTCTCCCCGCTGTATATTCATGGTTCCTTTATCACATATTAACTGACCATTATGTGTGGGCTTATATATGGGGTCTGTATTCTGTTCCATTGATCTATGGGTCTATTATTGTGCAAGTACCATATCGTTTTGATTACTGCAACTTTGTAGTATAGTTTGAAGTCAGGGAGTGTAATACTATAAGCTTTGTTCTTCTTTATCAAAATTACTTTGGCTCTTCAGGGTCTTTTGCAGTACCATATGAATTTTAGGATTATTTTTTCTAATTCTTTGAAGAATGCCATTGATATTTTGATAGGGATTGAATTAAACCTGTAAATTTATAGACAGGATAGCCATTTTGACAATATTAATTTTCCTTTCCATGACCATGCAATAGATTTTCATTTATTTACATCTTCAATTTCGTTCATCAGTATCTTATAGTTTTCAGAGTACAGGTCTTCCACCTCCTTGGTTAGGTTTATTCCTAAGGGTTTTATTGTTTTTGAAGTAATTGTAAATGAAATTGTTTTCCTGATTTCTGTTTCTGCTAGTTTTTTATTAGTATACAGTAATGCAACAGATTTCTGTATATTAATTTTGTATTTCAAAACTTTGCTGAATCTAGTTATTACTTCTAATAACTATTTTGGTGTGGTGTTTAGGGTTTTCTATATATGGTATCATGTTATCTGCAAATAGTGACAGTTTTACTTCTTCCTTACCAATTTGAATGCCTTTTATCTCTGTCATATCTGATTGCAATGACTGGGACTTCCAATACCATATGGAATAAAAGTGATGAGAGTGGGTATCCTTGTCTTGTTCCTGATTTTAGAGGAAAAGCTTCAGATTTTTGCCATTAAGTATGATGTTAGCAGTAGGTTTGTTGTATATGGCCTTTATTATGTTGAGATATATTCCCTCTACACCCATTTTGTTAACAGTTTTTATTAGGAATGGACATTGAATTTTGTCAGATGTTCTTCAGTATCTATTGAGATGATCATATGGTTTTGACCCTTCTGTTTATGTGTTTTACCACTGATTGATTTATGAATTTTGTACCATTCTTGCATCCCTGGAATAAATCCCACTTGGTCATGATAGATGATCCTCTTGATGTATTTTGAATTTACTTTGCTACAATTTTGTTGAGGATTTTTGCATCTATATTCATCAGAGATATTGGTCTACAATTTTATTTTTTTTGTAGTGTCTTTGGCTTTAGTATTAGAGTGATACTGACCTCATAGAATGAGTTTGGAAGCATTCTCTCCTCTTCCACTTTTTGAAATACTTTAAGAAGGATGTGTAATTTCCCTTTTATTTAGCTATCTTCCTTGTGTCTTGTTGTTTTGTTTAGAACATATTCCTTTGCATCCTCATTTTTTCTGGGTTTCTGTATTTCTTCCTTTGTATTAGATAGATCAAGTATTCCTCCTGGTCTAGAAATAATGGATTTATAATAAAGTCATCCTGTGGAGCCCAGAAGCTGGACTCTTTGCTCACCAGTGCCTAGTTCTCCTGTGCAGTGGAGCCACAGTTGCTGTTGGTGGGCTGTGGGCAGGGCTGTCTTTCTGCCTGTCTGGAGGCAGTAGCTGATGCCTGTCAGCAGGTGCTGACAGCTCACTTCTACATGCCCTTTGTGTGTCATGAGGCACTTCTGCTGGGATTTGCTGTGGGCAGGGCCACCCTCTCCCTTTTGGTTAATAATGGCAGCCACTGCTGGGCCTGGCGGGGTAGGTGCACAGTGGACTGTCACCATGGGACTGAGCTGCCAGTGAGGGAGATGGAGCATTTTGAGCTGGCTCCCTCAAACACTGCATTAGTAGGCCTGAGGTAAGGCTAGGAAAACTGGGAAGGCCTCCTGCTTCCTGCCAGGCAGCAAAGTTTGACCATTGCTGGGGTGAGGGAGGTGAGCAGGGTAGGTGCACGTAGAAGTGCAGCCACAAGGTTGAGGCAGATGGAGTGTTTGGAGCTAGGTTCTGAGCATGCCCAAGCAGCTGGGTCGAGGGAAGGCTGGGAAGAGTCACCCACCTTCCCTTTCTCCTCTGGAGAGAGCTCCCTCCATCACCCCCTTCCCCGCTATAGTACACTTCCTGCTTCTGGTAAATCTTTCAAACTGCCACCTTTGTGTTGGGTCTCAGCAGTACTGATGGAGTGTGCCTGTCCTCCCCAAGCGGCAGGAGTCTCAGCTTCCCAGAGTGCTACACTTTTCCCTTTTGTTCATCCCTATTGATTACCAAAGCTCAGTGCAGTGTGGACTGGTGTTTCCAGAGCAGATCTCCAGGGCCAGCTATTAGGATTCCTGAGCACTTATCTCCTCCCTGCTCCACTCCTCTCCTTTCTGCTTATGGGCTGCAAGGGGGAGGGGCTCGAGTCCCGATCAATCACAGCTCTACCACTTTATGCTTCTCAATGTGTTCTTCTCTTCATCATCAGGTATAGAAGGTCTATTCTGCATCTCCAAGTCATTTTCAGGGTTAGTTGTATTTGCTGTAGTTACTTCCTTGGGGTGTACATGGGAGGAGGTTTCTTGCTTACCTTCCTACTCTGCCATCTTTTCCATCCAAAGTTTAGAAATCCATCATTTTGAAACCAGTACATAGCATATTAAGTCAAATATGCCACCCCTGATCAATGTAAGAATTTTCAAAATTTAATTGAAGATGAATTAAATGAATTCAATTAGAGGTACATGATCCTTTATATGTGTTATGTGTGAATGTGGAACATGTTTCACTTTAGCCCACAGGTTTACTTGCACACTATCCCAGTGCACTGCAACTACTTCATCATTAGACCCAAAGTCCTTTGAAGACAAGGCATGTGCTTCACTCACTGTTGTCTACTTTTCAGATGAATTATGAAAGCTGATGCTTTAGATTTTCTGGTTTTAATAAAACTTATGATTCTAAAAAGAAGAACAATGTCATTTAACTCAAGTCACCAGGTCACTATATATTGACAAAAATAAAAATATTTCAATCAGTTCTATTAAAACACAGAAAGAACTTGCTACAATTTCTTTTAAAGACATCTTTTTCATCCATTTATAAATGTATTGTTGTCATTTTCTTCACAGTGAATGAATATTGAGCCACGTTTATGAAATAATTGCCATGAAATAGAACACCTGCTTCATTCTTTCTGAAGTACAGGAGTATGATAAGCTAACCAGATAATTCAATTTACCAATTTTTTTAACACTAGAAATGATGAATTCATTTTTTTGAGATGTTAGAAAAATGCTGAAGAAGTATATTTCTTTAAGAGAAAAAAAAAGACATGGAATTCTTATTATCAACTAATATTATGGATACTATATTTTCTTATATTATGAAAGCCCTTAAATTCAAAAGCCTAAATAATATGATTAATAAGAGAATTAAGTATGAATCTCACCATGTCTTTTCAAAGTAGACAACTTTGCCTCAATCACAGTTCCCTTGGTTTTACTCTCTTACCCATCAAACAAAAAACAAATAAAAGATAAATGAAAAAGACAGCTTCCAGTTTCCATATTACTGATTTATAAGATATGGCTAAAAGTTTTATATAACAATTTAAGACAAAGACAAAAACTGATTAAGTAGATTAGATGCAACTGATGATGGCAGATTATGATGAAGTTGTATGATGACAACTAACAATATTATGGAATTAGTCTTATTTTGTTGTAAGTGGAAACACTCAGCCATACATTCTTTCTCCCTTACAAGGACTATAATGAGTCATTTTGTATTCGGGCATGATGTGACAAGCTACAGAAGATGACAATTCTAACCACATATAGTACCATGTAATTATTAAACCAACAAAATTATTTCCCTTTCATGTGCAAGGATTGTGTCAATACCTATGATGTTACACCAACAAGTGCATGTGTGCTCTGACTTAAATAATAGTTAAAACAGAAATGACTAAACTATTTTACCATTCCACCACTTTTACACTAATTTCTATAGGTAAGCAATTACGTAGAAACAAAGCTTCTTGGTTCCCATAGGGGGATAAGTACAATTTAATTCCCTAATAAATATAGACTCATCAGATTTTAGATTTGAGAAATTATTATGACCACTGGAAAAATATAATTTTAGTTAATTTTCCCATTAACTAATTAATATTTATAAGCAATGTGTATGTGGAGAAATGAAGATATAAGGTTGACATTTTTTGATGTTTAGCATACATTGAAATAATCATCTAGATAAAGACTTGAAACATTTTTAGAACCTCAAAATGTTTTGTGGCACCCCCTGGTATCCTACTCATTACTTACCCACCTGAAAAGGAAGGTATTGAACTGACTCCTTTTACAGCAGATAAGTTTTTATTTGTGGAACTCCTACAAATGGAATTGTACTATATGCACTCTTATATATGGCTCCTTTTGTTCAATATGATGTCAATGAGATTCACCTTGTTTTTGCATGTGGTTATTTATTCATTTCCTTGCTTTTCAGGGTTCCATCTGTTAATATATCGTTCATTTTGTAAATTTTGCTAGCATTGGACAATTGTTATTTGCAATTTGTTTTTAGCTATTTATGAAAAAAGCAGTCATAAATATTCTTGAACATAGTTTTGGTGGACATATGCTCTTTTTTCTCTTAGAAATATATCTGACAGTGCATATTCTGGGTCATAGGTTAAACATATAATTAATTGCAAAGCAATTTTCCTAAGTAGTTGTGCTAATTTGTACTCCCACCACCAATACATAAAAGCTCTGTTTACACCAACCTCTTGCCAGTTCTTGACATCATTAGTCTTTTTACAATTCAGTCCTTCTGCTAAGTGTCTAATGGTACCTCACTGACAGGTATTTTTACACAAAGTAGGCAAATGAGATAAACCTCAGAAACATGACTATTTTTGTTAACACAATAACTGTTTCAAAAATAGCCCAATGAGAATAAGCAGCAAATTAATAAAGTATACATGAAATTTACATTTCAGATGCAAAAAAGAAAGCATTTCCTATAGGATATTAGGAGAACAATAAATAGTACTCCTCACCCTTCTTAATCAAAACAGTATGAGAAATAAGACCCAAATACAGACAGATGGAGAAGTAACCATCATTTTTATATTGTTAAAGCCTTCGGAACTATGGATCTCAATGAGTAACTATTGCTCCCACCTTAATTAGATAGTTACACCATTGGCACAATCACAGATCACTCTAAGACATAGAAGCTGCTCTCCTATATTGTCTGCATGAAAGAAAGAAGATAAATACACCCTCACTGCAGATTCAGCTGGCTTTGAAGGAGGGAAAAAAAAAAGAAGGAATGAAGTGAACGTGTTATTTCCTTCTTCCAAGATCAACAATTAGATCGTTGCTGAGAAATTAAGAGAGGGATGGGCAGAGAAAGTGTTTAGGAGTACCAGGAGTAATTACTATATATGTGAAATCTCACCACATGGCTCTACAAAGTCAGAAATTTCCTCCACTGGCCATTTTGTAAAAGGACTGCTTCTTCATTTCTTAATATTAATATTAAGAGTTCTATTTGTATTATCCAAACATGTCCTTATATGGACACCTGTAATAAACATAAGCTTTTTTAAGCTGAACATTCTACCCATAACTGTTCTGGCAGAAAATCAGAGGTTTACTATTTGAAGACATTCAGAAAGAGAGAACCAAGAGCAGCAGACTCAGCTGACATAAAGATGTAATATCAAAAAAATGCAGGATTCAGTAAAAGACTATTTCCTGAATGATGAGACCTCTAGCACTCTAGTGTCACCTGATATACAGTAAGGTAAGTTCTGCATCTAATATAAAATTTTGGATGGTTATTATCCAGGAAAATGAAGACCCAAAAGTGAAGGCCTTCAGCCATTTCACTCTGTAATGAATCCCATGAATCAAGAAGTCCTGCTCATATGAACTGAATTTCCCATTACATTTTTATTCACTTGGACAATATCTTTTATTCTATTTACAATCAATATAATTAGTGAGATGATTGAATTTAGGCTTATCATTTATTTTCTGTTTGTCCCTTATATTTTTCTTCCCTCTTTTCCTGTCTTTTAAGTTAAATGACTTTTTAAAATTTCATTATAATTTATCTATTAGCTTTTTTATACAACATTTTGCATTATTTTTTTCTATTGTGTTTGCTCTAGGGATACAACATGCAACTTTTCACAGTGTACTTAGACTTGATATTGTATTGCTTAAATTTCCAGAATTTCACAAACAGGTCCATTTACCACTCCCCACATCATTTCTGCTATGGTTTTCATTTATGTCACATTTTCATATGTTTTAATCTGCATGATTGTAGGGAGCCCCCACACATTCACTTTCCCTACTGTTCTATGAGGATAGCTGTCTGCTGCTTCACCCCAAATGTGTCTGGCCTTGTATGGAGCCAGATGTGTCTGGCCTTGAGAAACCTGAAAATAACAGTGTGTTGTACCCATGAGAAAGAAACTAGATAAAGGCCCAGAAGGCCAGGCACCTGGCCATGAAGGCCATATGCATGCACATTTTCAACACTTAATGTAATCATGAATTAGCACTGTTGCAGTATAAGAAGTACAGCCCTATGCAGAATAAAGTGGCCTCTTTGAGTACCCTCCATGATGACTCCTGCTGCGTTCTTTGCTCTTCTCGTAGCCCCAAAACATCAAAGGCAACCACCAAACCCTGACAATGATACAAGTGAATTATGTTTTTAAATGGCCATACATATTTTAAAGAAGTTAAGAAGAGAAGTTATTTTATATTTATCTACATAATTATAATTCTGGTGTGCTTCATTCTTTCTGGAGATATGTGTTTCTATCTCATATCCCTTTAGACAGAAGAATTCCCTTTTAATTCAGATCTGTTGGCAATTAATTTTTAATTTGTTGATTTAAATATGCCTTATTATACTTTTATAATTGAAGGATAGTATCTGCAAATACAGCGATTATTTTTTCCTTTTAGCCCTTAAGATGTTCTATTGCTTTCCCATTTTAATGTGAACTATTTTTCTGCTTTTAAGATTTTCTTTCCCTTTGATTATCTTAGTTGGATTATAATGCCATTTATTTTGTATTTATTCTGCTTTGAGGGGCCAATAACTTTTGTAAGCAAAATCTATAATTTTACGACATTTTCTAAAGTTGGAAAAATTTGGCAATTGTTTTTCCAAATAAGTTTTTCTGTTTTCTTTTCAAATAAGTTTTTCTGTTTTCTTTTTTCTATCTCTGATTGTGGGAATTCAAATGCTTGTATATTAGAAATTTTGGTATTACAGATAATTTATGTGCTGTTTGTTTATGGGGTCAGAATATCTTCTCCATGTTCTTAAGATTAGATAATATCACCTGTACTTTTTGTTAAGCATCCAGCTATTTTTATTTCACTTACTTTTCAATTTTAGAATTTCTATTTTATTTTCTTTACAATTCCTATTCCTCTGCTGAATTTCATATGTGTCCATTTATTTCAAGCATTGTTTGTTTTATATAATCAAACATCATAAAAACAGCTGCTTTTAAAGAACTTTTTTCTTAAATTTGCAATCTAGGGATTGGTCTTTATTAATTACCTTTTGTTTGAGGATGGATTAAATTTTATTGTATCTTAATATATGTAGTAATTTGTGATTATATACTGGACATGGTGAGTGTTATCCTGAAAAGACTGGATTTTTTTCTGTTCCTATGAGTGAAATGCTGATTTGGGGGTTCTATCTTAGCAGGCAAATAACTTAGAAGGACTTATATTAAAAACCTTATTTAGAGTCTCTATTTACTTAATTTAATCTTTGTTTGGATGCTTGGAGTCTTTCTTATGCATGCATATATCAGAGCTCAACCAGAATAAAAACAATAAAATTCTGGGAACTGCTTCACTCAAAGCCTTTTTTGTACTGTAAATGTGAGCACGATTCTACTTTCTCTCCAATTTTGCTGTGGGGGCAATGGTCTAAATAGAGCTACTTAGTCACTTATGGTCACTTCAAAGCCAATATGATTTTTAATATTTTGCCCCTTAATTGTTTCCAGTTGAGATCCATGGATCATGAAACTTTTAAAGAAAGCATTTCACATGAAAGTAATGAACCAAGGGTATAAATAAGAAAATGAGTGAACGAATGAATGAACAGTAAAATAAAATTTAAACAATTCAGAAAAAACTGAAACAAGGTAGGGATAAGAAGAAAACTTCCAAAATTTATAAATAGTCACAGACATATAAAAGAAGGTACCATATCCAATCATTTCAACAAATATTAATTGAAAGAAAATGTCAAGTGCTGTTCTAAGTCAGTAAACAAAACAGACCAATAGGTTTCCCTCATGGAGCTTATATTCTAGTGGGGAAGACAGACCAGAAAGAAGATAAATAACAAATATTATATATTAAAATATACTACTTATTATGGATAAAATAAAACAAGAAGCTGAGATAATCTTGAAAGGTTTACATAAGATAACTAAGGAAGACTACTGAAATGACCTTTGAGTAGATTTGAAGGACATGAAGAAAGAACACATGGAGACCTCTGGGGAATGACATCTAGAAAAATGAAAAATAGTGCAAACACCAGTAAGTAATAACTAGCATAGTGTATTTAAAAAAGATCAAGTGCTGGGAACCATGCTACTCAAGCTGTGTAGAGAAGCTCAGGCTGGAAGAAGACCCCCATAAGGCAGGGGCCTTCACAGCTGACTCCATTACCCACCTTGATTTTGTTATTCTCCATTTATACTACTGGCTTTGTTTTTGCTTGCATTGTTGCCAAAAACTAAGCTAACCTTTGCTAAGCAGCACAGAAAAGATGAGAACATAAACTTCCCAAAAGCTTTTCAGGACAGTGCTCCTGAAGAATGGAACACGCAGGGGCCCAATGGCGATCTTGGCATAAAGTACTGAAACCTGCTGTTAGTCAAACATTGACCACCCCATTTCCACCGAGAATGCCCCCCTTGTTTACAATGCCAGTGAAACTAGTGATGGAAAGTTTTCTAGAAATCAAGTTATGAGAGAATGTTGAATGGAATAACCATGTTGACACTTAATTAATCATCTCATGTTTTCTTCCCTCTACTACTTCTATAGTTTGTTTTTCTTCTTTCCTAATTACAGCCCTTTACTAGAATTTGTGCCTCATATGTGAAATTACCGAGCACCATAATTTTCCAGGAAGTAAAGATACCTCAAAACAAGTGCTGGGCATAGAAGCCACAGAGCATAAATCTGCAAAGAAGTAAAAAACTAACATTTTCAAAGAACATTACTTCTCTCTCACTTACCAGCTTTACATCTCCCTGTATGGCTCCGGAAGATGGCTGGTTAGCCAGAGACGGGTACGATTCCTCAAGGGAGGAACAACCTAAGACAGGCACAGTCGCAGGGGGGCCATCAGGTGAGAAAAAGGGGGCCAACAGAGGTGAGGCTTAGAACCTCACACCCCCAGTTTTGAGAGAAATCTTCTACACCTGTGGATGTTTTGTTGCCCTTGTTCAGCTTGGATTAAGACCTGGTACAAACCTGATCATCTACACCTGCCTTCTTACAGTTCTAAATCGTGCTTTCTATCTATATCTTGCATTTACCTACTATATTAACATTTTATTAGATTCACATATAAAGTATAAAAATCAAATGAATAATCATACATCATATTTCACTTAATTGTTTATAGTTTAAGGTTTGTAGTTAAAACAGAAACAGTTTCTATGATATGAATGCCCTCGCATTGTTCACCATGTAAGAACTTGTTTAGTCCCTGCAGTAGTGGAGTCATGGAAACCTGTGTAGCATACGTAAGGGAGATTTTGGTATCCACACAGAAGAAAGAGAAATGCAGATAAGAAGGGGAAATTTAGTTTGCTGCCTACTGTGCCCTATAAAGGGGTATAAAGTGAAAATATGAGTTTATGATTTTAGATTGATTATAAATTTGTTAAAGCCTCTAGGAATATTTTTGTGGGAAAGAATCCTAGCTAACTGTGGCACTAGGTGACCTGTATTTCACCCTGAGCTGATAGACTCCATAGTCGCTGCTACATACTGCATGCTCCTACGGTCACATGCACTTCTTAGAAACTGCGTTGCATAGAAATGTAAAACACAATAGAGTACATGTTGACAGGAAAAGTTTCGGTCAAGGAACAGAAAACAATCACCTGTCTAACGCTTGACCAACCATGAATAGATTAGAAAGGAGAAGAAAGAAATAAGCTTGCCTATAGTTATTAACCAATTGCCTATACTAATTAATCATCAGAATAATAAAACATGATCATATCCTTGTGCAAAATAGTATAAACAAAGCTGCCATCCACACTTTGTCGAGAGACCACCTCCATCTAACTCCGTGTCCTGTCTCTCCATACGCCGACCCCATCTCATCCTTTTGGGCTTCACACCCCCCCGGCTGGAGCTGGACTCTGGCAATCAAGGAGACTTGTTTGCATAAAATTAAATAAACAAGGGGGATTATAATAGGAGAGAAGAGTATATAAGAATAGGAAGCCAAATTATGTACTGTCTTGTAGGCCATCATAAGGACTTTGTATTTTACTCTGAAGAGGGTAAGGAATTATTTCAGGGTTGTTAGTAGATAGAGAAGTGATATGATAGGACTAAAATTTTAAAAGACCACTTTCACTAATATGGTAAAATTAGACTATAGAAGTATAGGTTAGAAGCAATGGACCAGATGGGGAATAGTCTAGGAAAGAAAAAATAAGGAACAGGACCAGAGTGATAGCATTTGATGTGTAAGAGGCTGTAGTCCCTACCTTGTGAGTGGTTGTAGAAAAAGCAGAAATTTAAATTTTGGTCTAATTCAGTTTTAAATATCTGATAGACCTTCAGTGAAGATGTAAAGAAGGCAGCCATATGCAAAATATTTGAAGTTCAACAAAGAGGTCCAGCTTAGAGATAGATGGTCAGAAAACAACTAAGTGTTGATGGTATTTAAAATCACAGAACTGAATTAAATCACCCATGGAATGAGTTCAGATAGAAAACAGATTGAGCCTTCTGCTACCATAATATTAAGAACCTTGGAGAGATGAGGCCAAACATTAAAGGAGATTGTGAAGAATCTACCAATGGCTTAAGAGGAAATACTATAGAATGTGACATTCTAGAAGCCAAATAAAGCAAGTAATCAGGAAGAGGGAATAAACATTGCATTACATACTGAAGATAAATCAATTAAGGCTAAGAATTGACCACTGAGATTAACCAAAAATAGGCCATTTACAACTTGAAAAGTGTAATTGTAACAAGAGCACAAAGTGACTGACTAGCAATAAAGGCTTAACTTGCATGAATTTAAGGAAGAATATGATAAGAGAAAATGGAGCAACAAATATAGACAAATTTTCCAAGATGTTTTTCTGTGAACTCAGTGAAAATGAGTAGTCACCTGGCTGAAAAAGTAGGGTAAAAGCAAATATTTTAAAATGGGACAAAATTATAATGTTATGACATATGAAGAATGATACTGAAGAAAAATTGATAGAGGCAAAATATTTGAAAATGACTGGAGTGGTATCTTTGAGTGTGTGAGAGGATTTGGAGTCTCTGATGGTAGCACTGGTAACTCATCTACATTAACAAGTGGGGGGGGGCAAAATAGATAGGTCCAGATGGTACTATCTAAATAAATATGGTACTGAGAGCTTGTAAAAACCATTTGCATATTTTTTCTCTTTTCCTTAGTGGAACAGGAAACAATGTCTTCAACTGAACATGAGCATAAATTTGTGCACAGGGATTGAGGAGTTAACTCATCTATGAGAAAAAGTGAGTGCATTAGGATAAATCTAGTGTGACTGCAGGGCAGCATTAAGGACATGGGAATAAACAGGATACATTATAAAAAGAAGTTTCACAAAACAGAAGTAAATTCTTAGAAATTAGCATTCTATGATAGCAAGAAGAAAACATTCCATTGAAGGACTGGAAAGAAAACTGAAGGAATTTCCCAAAATATGAAACAAATAGTTATAAAGTAGAATTAAAATATTAAAAATGTAGAGGAGGCCCAATATCTAAGTAATAGAAGTTCCATGTGGAAAGAAATAGGAAAACAAGAGAAAAGAATTATTAAAGAATAAGTAATATAAGATCATTTCCCAGAGTTGAAATATTATTTCTACACTTGACAAAATCAATACAAAAGAAAAGGGGGAAAAAGGAGTCATGCCAAGATTCCACTGTTATGATATGAAAATTCAACGTTGGAGGACAGAGGGCAAAGGAACCATTTCTTCAAAATTCTAAAGGGAGTTAATTCTCAATTTAGAATGATTTACTCAGTCAAGTTATCCATCAAGTGTGAGACAGGAATAAAGACATTTTCAGACTCGCAAGTACTCAAAAAAATTACTTTCCATGTCCCCTTTATCAAGAATCTACTAAAATATTTGCTCAATCAAAATGAAGGAGCCATCAAGAAAGACGAAAGCTTTGGACAATAAATATTATCACCAGGAAGCCCTTGCAATTATGATTAAAGAAAAACAAAAAACCTCTAGAGTTCCTAATGTGTGTGAACAACAGGATATAAACAGGATAACATCACCAAAGACCTCACCTGATTCCTCGTAATCTCCTTTTCATCCAGTTCTAGCCTTTCCTCTTCTGTCCCCACTCCAAATAGTCCCCGCTATTCTCAGTACAGCAGCCAAGAAGATCCTCTTAAAACAGAAGTCAGGTCTTGTCACTTCCCTGGTCAAGCCCCAAACATTTTTCTTTCAAAGTCAAAGTCAAAGTCTCAAGTAGGCTGCATTCCCTGTCTAACTTCATCTCCTTCCCCTCACCTCCTCACTTGCTCAGTTTTGCCATGCGTGTTTCTCCAACATACCGGACATGCTTCCATACTGGATACTTCGCACTGACTACTTCCAAGTACTTACCTCCTTTAATGTCTTTACAAAGATACCTGTCCCATCTCGCTGATTACTAATGAAGTCAATATTCTCCCCTGTTGTACTCTTATCTTACTTTTTTACCCCCATAGCCTCTAGCCCTTCTAACATTATAGATAGTACATTTATAGATTTTAATATTGTTTATTATCTGTATTTCCAGACAGAATGTGAGTCACAAATGGTCAGGGAGCTTTCTGCAGGGTAACTCTCTTATCCCAGATTCTCAGAGCAGTCCCTAGCAATCTAGGAGGCACTCAGTGAGTGTTCCTTACAGATTTATGTCTCTATGAGAGTTTGAGAATCAATTAGAAAAAATTCTTAGGAAATTAAACAAATGAAAGAATGTCCCAGTTAAGAATTCCAGATAAACCAAAAATCTGTACAAGAAAATCCTAGTGTAGTACCTGACTTAGCTATGAAAATATTTCCATATTAATAATGTACATTTTGCATATTGCTATAAAAAAATTGATGATAGAAACCTAATGAGATATTTGTATACCCATGTTCAGAGAATTATTCATAATAGATAAAATAAAAAGAAGCAACATAAATGTTTACCCACAGATGAATAGTAAAAATGTGGCAGATGTATGCAATGGAATATTATGCAGCCTTAAAACAAAGGAAATCATGGCACATGCTATGACCTAGATGAACCCCAAGGATATTATGCTAAGTAAAGTACACCAGCCATAAAAAGACAAATGTTATATTATTCCACCTATATGAACTCCCTAGAACAGTCAAAATCTTAGAAAGAAAAGGTCAAGTGGGGTTTGCCAGGGCAGAGGAGAGAGAAGAATGGGGAGTTCCCACTTCATGGGCATAGACTTTCAGTTTTATGAGACGAAAAGAGTTCTGGAGATGGATGGTGATGGTGGTCACACAACAATATGAATGTATTTAACACCCCTGAATCAAATCTAAATGGTCACAACTTAAATTTGATTTAGAATGAGCTCTGATTTCACCGTCTCAATCAAATAACAAGGAAATAAAATATGACAATTCCAGGAAGGCTCAGATTCCATGATGTTCAAAATCTGGAACTTAGCTACTGAAAAATAATGAAAATGAGGAAAATTCAAAAACAACCTGTGTGATGCTGGAATCTTTCTACAAGTATTTTTTAAATACACTACTTAGCTTCAAAACTGAATCTACTAGGGGAACTGAAGTGGGAAAAATGAAACACATTGTGAGTTACTAGCAGCCTGATAATGTTTCTCATCTTACCACTCAAAATTCTCTATAGCTTTTCATTTGGCCTGTGGATAGAGGTGAACGTATTAGTTAATCTAAAGTCCCTTTTTATAATCTCACCTTATTTTATTTTCTCAGAATTGGGTTCACAGAGAAAAAAAATTTCAGTGAACTTTAATAATAAACAAGGTAACAATAAGAAGACATAATTTCTCTTTACCTCATATTTGAAAGGTCAGCTATCCATCATCTACTCTTCTCTCTCTTGAAGGCAACACAATCTTATTTTATTTGCCTTGCTCCTGATTTATCACTTCTCTAGCTATCAATGCAACACAGTTTATAACATGCTATTCACATAGGCTGTTATATATATATCTACCAGGAAAATACTTTATTTCTGTAAAAATTTCTCTCATTCTTCTGAACGAAGAGAAGCTCTTGCATTCTTCATTTGCTTATTCCAGAGGGCCTTCTTTTCTAACTCTCTTACCTCTAGTTAACATGTCTATTTGTAGTCATATGTATTCATATGTGAAATTTAACTTTGGTTCATGGTACAGCAAAAGTACAATGTATACTCTCATTCATTTATCATAAATGTAATTAGCAATCATTACATGCAAAGTTCTGTGACAGATATAAAGATATTCTGTGTATGTTATATAAGTGCCAATATAAATAATAAATTTTCCCAAAGATGGAATGATCTACCATAGTCATAATTAGTTTTCTATCACCGTAAGTATCACACATAGGCTAACTAATTTTCACAATTATAGATGACTAGTTTTTCTGGATCATAACATATCAAAGAGAAGAATCAAAGACAGAATGAAATGGAATATTGTATAGTAATGAATTTACCTTTGACTTACTGGAGATGGTCTCTAAGCCCTTGGAATGATATGCCTGATAGGAGTGTTTTTATATGCCTGGAAACCTTGATCATGTTAGTCTAACAATGTGATTTAGGGTGGAGAATGGCCACGGTTTTAAGTTTCTGATGAATTTCCTGTGACTGTATTATTCCATCAGCCACTTGGATTAATCTGACCAGTAGAGGCTGGAACCAAATCTATTTGTCTCACAGGTCATTTAATGAAGCTTACTAGTATGGTGCTGCAAGCATTCAGATGAGGTTAACTAACAGTACTGACTTAAAACATGCCTCCCAAGTTCCCAGACCCCACCAGCTGAGCAAATTACATAAACCATTAGGGTCTAATTTAGGAATCCAAGTGGGCTTTTTCTTAAATCCATGTGCTGACCTTTCTAAGGCTGTATATTAACCTCTTCACTTGGCTCAAAACATTAATCCAGATACAGCAGAATGTGTTACCACTTACACAGACTACATGGCCAGCAAGGAAGATATCTGTGACAAACCTATCACCCATAACAGCCCTGCCCAGTGGTTTTATGCTTACTTGAATGTCATGTAAGGCTGAGGTGATGGAAATTGATCACCTCAGCTAAAGTAAAGGACATATTTCACAACATTTTATGTAATTGGAGGCTCCCCATTGTATGCGCCTATAAGGTATATATAAATAGAGAGCTACTTACCCCTCTAGGAAACTCTCACAGTAATCAAGGATACACTTCTCAGTTAAGTTCAAGCCAAATGGCAATCAAACCATGGTCAAGTTAGAGTCTTCTAAGGAAGGATGGTCAACCCACAGATTCAATTTAAGGTACTTAACAATAATTTTGGAGGGCTGACAGGGCATTTTCCTTCTTTAGAAAGGTTGAGGGTGAAAGAGCTTTTGAAAGTCAAATAAACATTAATGTTCCTCTCGCTGCCGTACCTCCCAGGGTCTAAAATGTTCCCTCAGATGTTGAGATTACTCCTTCCACCACCACAAGATCAGTGTGATCCTTTCCAGTACCTATAACATCCCTGTTTTTCCAGTAGTTCCCTACTCTTACCAAAACTTTTGTCTAGAAGAGTTAGTTCAAGGGAGGAAAGAACATTTTTATAAAAGTCAACAAGAATTAAGTATGAATATTCTCCTTTTGGCAGATTGCCACGTGGAGGGTGTACCAGCAGACTGGAATAGAGTTCCCATCAGAGTTGGAAAAAAAAGTCAAATTAAACCCTGAAATTGTCAAAATGGCATGCTGAATGTTCACCTTAATAAATGCTTTTTATTCTTCTTACATATTTTCTTCTAACCTGACCTCACTTACCTAACTACCACCCAACTGTAAGTATCTCCACTGAAGTTCTTTCATTCCCCTTGACTAGCATAGGAGGTTTTCTACCTTCTTCCATGAAAAGTTTGCCATGTGTGAAGCTGCCTATATAGATCCCAGAGTTCCCCACTCCAGTCTTTACCAGCTTAGATAATATCCTTTTCAAAAGTGTATCTGCAGCATTTAACAGAGGACCAAGTAATAAAGTAATAGAATAAACATAGAGAAAAAATAAAATGTTTGTAAGATAACTTTGAAATTTATGTTAAAAATTTCAAAGGGGAAAAGCCATGCCTCAGCACTCCCACTAAATTCCAGAATCATCCATAAAGTTTGATATGCATTAAAAAAATTAGTAATTAGAGGTTTAACAGCTGGAGAATTTGTTAAGTAAATTATGAGACATCCATGTCACAGAACACCAAGTAGCCACTGCTGAGTATTAATTGTAACTCTATATACTTAAATAATCTATCACTAATCCACTAAAAGAAAAGATCAGGTTACAGATTGTTATGTATAGCATGATCCCAGTATTATTTAGAAACCAGTGCACACTCGCAGATTGCTAAGAAAAGAGATGAAGACAGAGAATGAGAGGGGGAGCAGGACAGGACAGGGGTAAAGCCAGGGAGAGGGCAGAAATGCTATGACCTTCTCTAAAGAGGAGTCACTTCTGAGGAGAAGTTGGAGCCTGTGAGGAAGGCCTTCACTTTAATTTGTATCATGGAAAAAAAAATTTGGGACACAAAAGTAGTTTATTTTTCTTACTTCTACTTTTCAAATAGTTTAAATGCTAAATTTATTAGAAGGAAACTGGACAAAATATTAACAATGTTACATATTATGAAATTGGATTGCAGGTAAGTTATGATTTCTATTTACATATATTTTTTTACTTTTCCTACAAGCTTATACATTAAGTAAATGTTACATAACAAGTTTTCTTGGCAAAACTTTGAATGCACTGAAGATTACTGCTATATCTAAATATGGTATGATTATATCTTCCACCCCACTCAGCTTTAAAGTAAATAGATTGTGATGCAGGTCATAATTTTGTGTTTAATTGCCACTTATTCATGTTTTTGGCCCTGGAATCAAAATGAACATAATGAAGAAAATTTTTATATCTTCTGTATAAAATTAGAAAATGTCCCTCTATAAAATTAGAAAATGTCTTGATGGCAGAGTTTCTCTGCCATCAAGGGCAGATATAATGTTTATTTTTTAAGTATCTATTGTAATAGTGTGAAAACTCATGTTGTTTATCCACACAGTGCCTGGGCCTGTGTTAGGTATACATAGGTTTTAAAACAGTTTATTAAACATCAGGATAATTGAATAACTATAAAACTCAAATCAATTGAAAAGAAAATAGAAGTTTAATTCCCCTAGAGAGGTTTCTCTGAAACAAAATTTTACAGCCCAAGGGAGATCTCCATTTTGGAGTTGAACTCTTTATGTCTGGAACCGCATGGGGTATCATGATAAATATGTTTCCTTAAGGTTGCCTTTGTCTAACTGTTAGCAACTCACCAGGTGGCTGCAACTGTGGAAAAATATTTAGTTCTTTAAACATTTCAGTCAATGCAGTAGTTATTTAAACAGTGACAAATAGCAAACATTTCTCCATAGTTTATAGCCTTTCTCTTAATAGGTTTTCCAGTGGGAGTGAGAACTCCTATTTAGTCAACATTTAGTCAATGTTATTTTTCTAATTATCCAATATGACTAATTTAAAATGTCTTAACTTTTAATCAAATTATTTTTTCACCACAGCATGACTACATTTTCAAATGCATAGTTTCATATTTCTCAGCCCACTCAACTGTTCAAGAAGAGCTTCCCTTTAGATTATGAATTTAGATTACATTATTGATTATCACGTTCTGGTCTAAACCTATGTTAAAACATCCTTGTCTTCTAGAGCTATCCACTTATATACCAATAATACCTGCAAAAATTAGAATATTTGTGTTTGCCAAGTCTTTTATACCTATGTCTTCATCATTCCTCCATCCTAAAAAACATCTTAATCTCTGTATGATAAAATTTACCCAGTTTATAAAGACCAGTCAAATGCCTCTTCTCCATGGAACTTAATTGTTTCACTTTGATTAGAAGTTATTTCTCCTTCCTTTGAAAATTCATGATACTTCTTTTATTTATATTTGAATATGGTTATATATTGTACAACCTATTTTCATCTGCTTATTTATTTTGATTCCTACAGTATTTGCTATTCATTCATTTGTTCAGTAAGCACTGAGTGCATTCTATATGACAAGTGCCATTTCTGAGCATTGAACAACTCACAGTGAATGTGAAGGAATCTGTCTTTAAAGAACTTACCATCTGAGTATTTATTACACTTAGTGTATACCAACTTGTTAATTACTCTAGTGTTCCAATACTAGAATGCAAACATCTTGAGGAAAGAGACTTAGTCATATTTATTCTTGGATACCTCTTTGCTCATCAGAATATGCTCTACATAGTATTATAATATTTATTTGATGAATGGACGATTTCCAGTTATCTAATTTTTCATCATTAACCAAAAATATTATAATACTTACCTCTTTTTAATCCTCATTACAACTATATAAGATATATATAATTAACTCTATTTTAATGATATTACTCAAATTCCAATACTCATTCATTTATACTGAAAGTATACAGAATATTTCCTAAGGACTTTTATATAGTAAAAACTGTAAAAGTTTGGCATGCAACGATCAGGAAATCCGAAGCTGTATAGGCCAAATATCTTGATCATGTTTTCTCCATAAACAGAAAATATAAGAATGCTAAGATAAAAAATGTATTTGGAAATGCATCAGTGCCAAATTACTAGTCATGTTTAAGCATTTCTCATAAAAATGGTCACGAAGAAGCATGGAAATAGGAATTACTGCAATAAGATGCCCAGTGTGATAAGTTATTCATTAAATATATAATCACTATTATTATTGAAATATTTGACTTTGTAGTTACCAGATAATTATAGAGCAGTAATAGTGGAGCTTTTATAACTATATTTAAAAACTTCTTGGATTCAAGATGGCGGCCTGAGAAGTGAGACAGAGAACTCCTCCCAAAACCACAAATAATACAAAAATATAGCTAATACAACTAATCCTAAAAGAGCAACAGTAAAGAAGGCTGTACCAGACTGCATAAACTTGGAGAACAGAGCAGACCTCACAGAACAGTGCAACATACCAAAGCCTTGATCCAGTGGGACCCAAACCCTTCCCTGACCCCAGCTCACCAGCAGGAGGCAGAGAAATGGACTGGGGAGTGGGTGGAAGCCTAGGACTGCTGAACATCAAGCCCTAGAGATCTCTCAAAGCAGATCTGGTGCTCTGGAGATTAGTGGGTTTGGAAAGCTAAGATAGGTGAAATACTTGGAAAGACTGAGATTCCTAGCCATTTGTGGAGGACAGGGATCAACATCTGGTTGCTCCAGGACAAAGGAAAGGCAGGTGGTCTGAGAGGCTTCCTAGCAGTGAGCGCTGCTAAAGGGGTGGGGTTTGCATGGAGTGGGAGAAGGGATAGGTGGTCAAGGTTGTCTGAGTACACTCTGCCCAGGAGTTTGCAACCTCTCAGGAGCTTCAGGCACTCCATCCCACTGCCTGGATATTCAGTGCTGAGGCCCACCACTGTGAAACAGCCTGCTTCACCTTCTTCATGGCCTGTCGGCATCACAAACCAGCAATCCCTGCCCTGGTGTAAGGCCAACCAGAGGGAGGCCCCACCTACAGCAGCTACAGAAACAAATCACAGAGGCTTACACCTGTGTGCTTGGCCCAGTAGTTCTGACAGTGGAGATAGGCAATGGAGCCAGGAAGCAGGAAACAGCTTTTTCCTCCCACCAGGCACTAGTGCCACTCCCCTGCGATCCCCTGACATTCCTCGAGAGGCTGAACAGCTCCAGAGACTAGAGCTTCTGAGCACTAGAGGGCGCCATATACAATTATGAAATATCAAAGGAAACTGGTTCAAACAAAAATCTCACAAAAACCAGAAAAATGGCCAAATGAAACTGAACAAACCAATCTTCCTGAAAGAGAGTTCAAAATAAAAATCATAAACATGCTCATGGAGGTACAGAAAAATATTCAAGAACTCAGGGATGAATTTAGGATGGAGATTCAATCATTAAGAAATTCCATATCTGAAATGAAACATACAATGGAGGGATTAAAAACCAGATTAGATATACTAGAAGAGACAGTAAATGGAACAGAATTAGAGAAGAGGAATACAAAGAATGTGAGACACACTGGGAAAAAAGGATCTCTAGGAATGAAAGAATATAGAGAGAACTGAGTGACCAATCCAAACGGAACAATATTCACATTATAGGGGTACCAGAAGAAAAAAGAGAAAAAGAAATAGAAAGTGTCTTTGAGGAGGTAATTGCTAAAAACTTTCCCTATCTAGAGACGGAAACAGTCTCTGAGGCCATCGAGGTGCACAGATCTCCCAACACAAGGACCATTGGAAGACAACACCAAGACATAATAATTAAAATGGCAAAGATCAAGGATAAGGACAGACTTTTAAAAGCAGCTAGAGAGAGAGAAAAAAGATCATATACAAAGGAAAACCCATCAGGCTATCATCAGACTTCTCAACAGAAAACTTACAGACCAGATGGAAGTGGCATGATATATAAAATGCAAAGAAACAGAAGGGCCTCTAATGAAGAATACTCTAACCGACAAGATTATCATTTAAATTTGAGGGAGGTCATGCATTATGAACTATAAACAATCAGGTCAAATATGAATATTCGTTTGACTTTTATACTTGATTTATATGTGGATCCCACATTTCTCCCTTTATTATTATTATTATTTTTATTTTTAATAAAATGCTGAAGTGGTAGGTAGTTGCAAGATAAAAGTAGAAAACATAGTTTAGTGTTATAAGAGAGCAATTTTAGATGATCAGGTGTGTGCCTGTAGACTATGTGTTAATCCGAGCTAGACAAGGGCAATAAAACATCCACGGATGCAGAAGATTTCTCTCAAAACAGGGGGGGGTGAGGTTCTAAGTTTCACCAATTTACCTCCCACAAACCATCTCTACAGTCTACTTTGGAGGAATTGCTATAGATGGAAGTGTTCCTAAGGCTAAATAGCTGTCACCAGGGGAAATAAAAGCAAAGCACAGTAAAGAAAGTAGAAAAATTAATTATGAAGCAGATGCAAAATCAAATCAACTACCCCCAAAGTCAATCAAGGGCTAGACAAAGAGTACAGAATATGATACCTAATATATAAAGAAGGGAGGAGAAAAATAAAGGAGGAAAAAAAAAGAAACTTAGAAACTTTGATTTGCGTTTATAATAGCAGACTAAGTGAGTTAAATTAGACTGTTATATAGTAAGGGAATTACCCTTGAAACTTTGGTCTTTCAAGGGAATCTTAAGTCTGCAATAGCAATAAGTACATACCTATTGATAATCACTGTAAATGTAAATGGTCTGAATGTACCAATCAAAAGACAGAGTCACCGAATGGATAAAAAAACAAGACCCATCTATATCCTGGCCTACAAGAGACACACTTCAATCTCAAAGACATGTACACAGTGAAAGGAAAGGGATGGGAAAAATATTTCATGCAACTAATAGGAAGAAAAAAGCAGGAGTTGCAGTATTTGTATGAGAAAAAATAGACTTCAATACACAGAAAATAACAAAAGACAAAGAAAGACATTACATAATGATAAAGGGGTCTGTCCAACAAGAGGATATAACTATTATAAATATCTATGCATCCAACACAGGATCAACATATGTGAAACAAATACTAACAGAATTAAAGGGGGAAACAGAATTCAATGCATTCATTTTAGGAGACTTCAATCCACCACTCACTCCAAAGGGCAGATCAACCAGACAGAAAATAAGGAGACAGAGGCACTAAAAAACATATTAGAACAGATGGACATAATGGACATCTACAGAACACTCCATCCAAAAGCAACAGGATACACATTCTCCTCAAGGGCACATGGAACACTTTCAAGAATAGATCATATAGAAGGCCACAAAAAGAACCTCAGTAAAATAAAAATATTGAAATTGTACCAACCAGCTTCTCAGATCAAAAAGGAATGAAACTAGAAATAAATTACACAAATAAAACAAAAAAGTCCACAAACACCTGGAGGCTTAATAACATGCTCCTAAATAATCAATGGATCAATGACCAAATAAAACAGAGATCAAGCAATATATGGAGACAAATAATAACAATAATTCAATACCACAAAATCTGTGGGATGTAGCAAAGGCCATGCTAAGAGGGATGTATATTCCAAGGCAGGCATACCTCAGGAAAGAAGAACAATCACAAATGAACAGTCTAAACTCACAATTAACAAAACTAAAAAAGAAGAATTGATGCCCAAAGTCAGTAGAAGGAGGGACATAATAAAGATTAGAGCAGAAATAAATAAAATTGAGAAGAATAAAACAATAGAAAGAATCAATGAAAGCAGGAGGTGGTTCTTTGAAAAACTAAACAAAATAGATAAACCGATAGCCAGATGTAGGAAGAAAAAAGAGAAACTACACACATAAACAGAATCAGAAATGAGAAACAAAAAATCACTATGGACACCACAGAAATACAAAGAATTACTAGAGAATACTATAAAAAATTATATACTAACAAACTGGATAACCTAGGAGAAATGGACAACTTTCTAGAAAAATGCAACCTTCCAAGGCTGACCCAGGACGAAACAGAAAAAAGGAATAGACCAATTAGCAGCAGTGAAATTGAATTGGTAATCAAAAAACTACCAAAGAACAAAATGCCTGGATCAGGTGGTATCAGTGCTTAATTTTATCAAACATTTGAATACCTAATACCCATCCTCCTTATAGTTTTCCAAATGTAGAAGAGGAGGGAATACTCCCAAATTCATTCTATGAGGCCAGCATCACTCTAATACCAAAGCCAGGCAAAGACACCACAAAAAAAGAAAATTCAAACCAATATCCCTGATAAACATAGATGCAAAAATACTCAACAAAATATTAGCAACCTGAATTCAAAAATACATAAAACAGATCATTCATCATGATCAAGCAGGACTTATTCCAGGGATGCAAGGATGGTACAATATTAGAAAATCCATCATCATCATCCACAACATCAACAAAATGAAGGAAAAACCACATGATCATCTCCATAGATGCTGAAAAAACATTTGACAAAATTCAAATTCCATTCACAATAAAAACTCTCAACAAAATGGTTATAGAGGGCAAGTACCTCAAAATAATAAAGGCCATATATAACAAACCCACAGTCAATATACTTAACAGCAAGAAGCTAAATTTTTTTCCTTTAAGATTGGGAATAAGACAAGGATGCACAGCCCCCACTTCTTTTATTCAACATAGCTCTGTAGATCCTAGCCATGGCAATCAGACAACACAAAGAAATAAAAGGCATCCAGATTGGCAAGGAAGATGTCAAACTGTCCCTGATTTCAGATGACATGATATTGTACATAAAAAAACCTAAAGAATTCATTCCAAAACTACTACATCTAATATCTGAATTTGGCAAAGTTGCAGGACACAAATTAATACACAGAAATCTGTGGCATTCCTATACACTAACAATGAACTAGCAGCAAAAGAAATCAGGAAAACAATTTCATTCACAATTGCATCAAAAAGAATAATATACCTAGGTATAAACCTAACTAAGGATGTGAAAGACCTAATATGCTGAAAACTACAAGACACTCATGAGAGAAATTAAAGAAGATACCAATAAATGTAAACACATCGCATGCTCATGGATAGGAAGAATTAATATTATCAAAATGGCCATCCTGCCTAAAGCAATCTACAGATTCAATGCAATCTCTATCAAAATACCAACAGCATTCTTCAATGACCTAGAGCAAACTGTTCTACAATTCATGGAACTTCAAACACCCCAAGTAGCCAAAGCAATCCTGAGAAGGAAGAATAAGGCAGGGGGTATTATGGTCCTCAACTTCAAGCTCTACTACAAAGCCACTGTAATCAAGACAATTTGGTTCTGTCATAGGAACAGACCCATAGACCAGTGGAACAGAACAGAGAGTCCAGATATTAACCCAAGCATATATGGTCAATTAATATACGATAAAGGAGCCATGGCTATACAATGGGGAAATGACAGCCGCTTCAACAACTGGTGTTGGCAAAACTGAACAGCTACATGCAAGAGAATGAAACTTGATTATTGACTAATCCCATACCCAAAAGTAAACTCAAAGTGGATTAAAGACCTGAATGTAATTCATGAAACTATAAAACCCATAGAAGAAAACATAGGCAAAATTCTCTTGAATATAAACATGAGCAACTTTTTCCTGAACACATCTCCTCGGGCAAGGGAAACAAAATAAAAAATGAGTAAATGGGACCACATCATGCTAAAAAGCTTCTGTACAGCAAAGAACACCATCAGCAGAACAAAAAGGCATCCTACAGTATGGGATAATGTTTTTGTAAATGACACATCTGACAAGGGGTTATCATCCAAAATACATAAAGAACTTATATGCCTAAACACCCAAAAGGCAAATAACCTGATGAAAAAATGGGTGGAGGATGTGAAGAGACACTTCTCCAAAAAAGAAATTCAGATGGCCAACAGGCACATGAAAAGATGCCTCACATTGCTAATTATCAGGGAAATGCAAATTAAAACCACAATGAGATATCACATCATACCAGTTAGGATGGCCAACATTGAAAAGACTAGGAAGAACAAATGCTGGCAAGAATGTAGAGAAAGGGGAACCCTCTTACAATGCTGCTGGGAATGTAAATTCATTCAACCATTGTGGAAAGCAATTTGAACGTTCCTCAAAAAGCTAAAAATAGAAATATCATTTGACCTGGGAATTCCACTTTTAGGAATTTACCCAAAGAAAACAAGTAGTCAGATTCAAAAAGACATATGCACCCCTATGTTTATCGCAGCAGTATTTACAATAGCCAAGATAGGGAAGCAACCTAAGTGTCCATTGGTAGATGAATGGATAAAGAAGATATGGTACACATACACAATGGAATGTTATTCAGCCATAAGTAGAAAACAAATCCTACCATTTGCAACAACATGGATGGAGCTAGAGGGTATTATGCTTAGTGAAATAAGTCAGGCAGAGAAAGAGAAATACAAAATGATTTCCCTCATTTTTGGAGTAAAGCAACGAAGCAAAACTGAAGGAACAAAATAGCAGCAGACTCACAGACTCCAAGAAGGGACTGACTAGTAGCTACCAAAGGGTTGAGGTGGTGGAGGGCAGGTGGGGAGGGAGGGAGAAAGGGATTGTGGGGTATCACGATTGATGCACATGGTGTGTGTGGAGTCACAGGGAAGACATTGTAACTCAGAGAGGTCAAATAAGGACTCGGTGGCATCTTACTACACTGATGGACAGTGACTACAATGGGGTATGGGGGGGAACTCGATAATAAGGGTGAATGTGATAACCACATTGTTTTTCTTGTGAAACCTTCATA
Source organism: Manis javanica (assembly GCF_040802235.1). Taxonomy (NCBI): domain Eukaryota; kingdom Metazoa; phylum Chordata; class Mammalia; order Pholidota; family Manidae; genus Manis; species Manis javanica. The sequence goes on from NC_133159.1 coordinate 61,036,465, forward strand.
GGACTGTGTATCAATGATACCTTAAGAAAAAGAAAAACTTCAATGATTGAAAAATACATCCAATGCAAATTAAGAAATTCAACCATTGAGGTAATTCAAGATATAGGAATCTGATAGTAGTTTCTTGAGGTTAGAGAATGTTTAATTCTTCCTTGTAACTCATAGCTTCCATAACCTACAGTCTCTTGATGACTTTTCTTGGTCCATGGAACTTATCTCCTCAGCTAGCCCTTCCATCATTCATATGACCATCAAAAAATTGAAGTTCCTCTAAGGTTGTACCAAACCTCTTATTTTCTGAATTATTTTTCTACAAAGGTAATCATAAGCACTCTCATAATTTTAAATACACAGTCATTTGCCCATAATTGTCAGGCTTCTATAACTAACTGTGGTTCATTTTCTGTAATCCATCTTGCAGAATGACTTTGGAACTGACTTAAAAAAAAATTTCCAAGGACTACACACCAACAAATTCTCCATGCTAACAGAGACTCTAATTGTCAGGATGCAGAGTGACATGTAGGCTCTGATAAGATTGTTTTTCTCTGCAAGTGAAAAGGTGAAAGCATGTGATATGGCTTATATTTTGAGCCACTCATTTTGACTGCTTTGGAAAGAAAAGACTATATATGTATGTGTTGGGGCTGGTCAAGGTGGGCTGAAGATAGTGAATAGAGAGCATTTAGTAGCCTAGCCATATCCTGATGTCACTTGGACCAAGGTAACAGTGGTGGTTAAAGAAGTAGTCTGTCTATATCAGAGGATGAATGGACATGATTTTCTGATGTGAATATTACAAAAAGAGAGCAATTAAGGATGAATCTAATGTTTTTAGCTTGTCTCTAGAAATTTGGAGATGTCATTTTCTGAAGTGCAGAAATATGTAGAAAAAGTAGCTGTGGGGGGCAAGTGGCTTCCACTTTGAACTTGTTATGTTGTAGGTTGCCTATTAGATATTCAAGAAGGAAATGTGTAATAGGCAGTTGGATGTATGGCTCTAGAGTTGAAGGGGGATGTTCATAGTGGAGATACAGATTTAGAAGTCATCAGGTGGGTTTTAAGGCCATAAGATTTGATGAAATATCCTGTCCAATGAGGGCAGACTAGAAAAACAGATCTGACTTCTTTATGACTCAGCCCTTAGCACCTCTCACAGTCTGGAAAACAGACCATAGTTGAATAGTTGAGCACACATTGTCACTCTTTCACTATGTGAGGAAATTCTTGAAGCTAGAAATCATCTATTTACTACTCTCTGTATGACCTGTAACTGTTCCTTGAAAATATTAAGGGCCCTATAATTGTTGAATGAACTTGAAATGGAAAATGTTCTTTTAGCAAATGAAGTTGATGCTAAGCCCTATCACCTCTGCAGGCCTTGTTCACCCATGCCTCAGCTATTGCAGTGCAGTTGCTAATGGTTCATACCTGCAATACCTGGGAGATTAACCCCTCTCACTTCCAAGGGCAACCAGTAGCCACTGACTCACTGATGGAGCCCACTAAGAGTCAAGCAATGTTTTATCTCTGTGGTGCAGTTCATGTACCAGAGCTTCAGTAGAATTAGACCTGGGTTACATTTTTCCTGAAACCACATTTTTGCATAGCTTCTTCCCCCATCTTTTTACTCAGGTTACTCTTGAGAGCCCTACTTAACTGAACCACTTGCACAAAGATTTCTGTCACAGACCCTATGTTTAAGTAACTGGACCCAAGGTAACAACCACAGATGCATATATCTGATCCCCAGAATATTACATTTGCTCACCATCTACCACCTCCCCAAAATATTTTCCCCACGGTAGGCAGCTACACTTAGTTGAGGGCACAGACATATATGCTGTCTAATATATAGTAAAACACTATACAACTAGTTCAGGAAATTTTTATAATGCTTTAAATATGCTGGTGTTTAAAGATTGAATTTACTGTTTAAATAAGTATTTGTTTTAGTAGACAAAGCCAATACCCCATGTCTCAACCTCATGATTTTATCTTTATCTCTCATCTCGGTAAATTATGGGTTATTGTGCTCTATCCACCTGCCCACCCATTCACGTATGTATAATATGTGACATGTGGCTCACATTGCTTACAGAGTCATTGAAATTATCAGGTTCAGCTCTCTCTTTTGGGAAAGGTGGTAAGACAGAAGAGAAAGTGGGAGGGAGATGAAGGAGGGAAAAGAAAAAGAAAGTTATGGTGGGGAAAGGTTGACTGAGAATGAAAGGTGCCTGGAAAGCTAACATATGAGGAAACTGAGGCATGACTTCTAGCTGCTTTTCTTGGCAACTTCTTAACCCAACAAATCCCTTTACAGTCCAGAGAATTATAAGAACTGAAAACTCTCTCTCTTGGAATGGTTCATATACCATATCCTAACTTAAATGAAAGAAAACTGAAAGAGATAGCTCACATTGAGGGAAGACCTAGCATGGAGATAGTCACTTAATGAGGCTGGAATGTAATTGCCTTCGTATTGTTAAAAGTTAGATGTAATGAAAGACCTCGAGGCGAAGCAGCATCAGTGATTTTGCAGAGACAGCTTGTCCGGCTCTGCCCCTTGAATGGCACTGAGCTGCGGTTGCAGCAGGCAGGTCTTTTTCATAAATGTTTTTAGTCTCTGTTCTACTATGTAAAGGTAAATCTATTTTTATCTTCTCAGCTGTGTCTATTGATATTCAATAACATACAGCTCACCTTTCAGTACAACTAAAGATATTATTCCTCTCAGGATTATTGGTTTTCTTCCATCTATACTGAATAAGATCATCACAATAATCATATGCTATTTTAATAACAGTGAAAATTTATTGGCATGTTCCCCTTCAGGTGGTAGAACTCAAACCAATGCTCTCTTCCCAGAAGATAAAATAACAAGCTTTTCTCCCGTTTGCTCTGCATGTTGGTGTTCTGAGGGTGGCATGCTGAGGGATCCTGCCCTTTCCTAGAGTAAATGTTAGAAGTCTCAGGAAAAAATTCCAGGTCCTTAGAAATCTCAGCTTCTCTAATTGGCAAGATGAGGGGTATGGAGAGAATGCCACCAACAGTCCTCTGGGAATGATGTGTTTCCACACCAAGAACTAATTCTGTGCTGGGATCCTTTACCTTCTTTTAACACTTATGACACCGTCAGGTTTTCAAGAAATACAACATATGTCCTACTCCATAAAAATACTCAGCATATTTCTGTACAGAGTTCTGTCCTGGGTACTGTTCTAGGAATCTGGGATGACAATCTGACAGGAAACCTGAAGGTCCTTATCCTTCGATAGAACTGACCTAAGTCATGAGGTCCTTGCAGACCCACCTATTTAACAAGTTTCAAAACGATAGGTGCTGCTGAATCCTCATAGTCCTGTAAGAGAAATAGGATAACAATAAAGACTGTGGTGTATATCTGTGCCTGAGTTCTTCACATTTCAATTTCTGCTGATTTTCAGCTCTACTAAAATCGTGAAGGCAGGAGACAAAGAACACGTGACTTAGGTCATGCAGGGGAGGATCTGTTCAAGTCTTCACTAATGTTTATTGAGCACCTACAATGTCCCAGGCACCATGCCAAGTATTACATGTAAATTAACTAAATCTTTACCTGTTCTGACATAGGTAGCATCATTATCTTCTCTTGTGTGATGAGAAGCTGAAGAGCCAGAGAGGATAAACATAACTGTCCCACAAACACAAATGGTAGAGCTGGGCTCTAATCCAGAAAGCCTGGCTCCCGAGCCTTTGAGCTCAACCATTAATTCAGGATGAAAGTTATTACCCCTCAAATACAGGAGACATTTCTTTCATGTCTTATCATTTATCTTAAAAATTCATGCAGATTTTGCATGTAACATCTTCTTTGTTTTGATAATAAAAATACTTCTTACCTTTTTCATTAACTGATGAGATGCTGTTGCATTTTTGTAAATCAATTTCCAAAATTTGGCTAAATTGGAGAATGTAGATACTGTAGTCAAGTTTTCTGTTGCACACACATACAGGCAAATTTGATGTGGAAAATAAAGGCTACCTGATAAAGAAGCAAATGAATTAATATTTATGTTCTGTGGCTCTTTACTGTGCATTCTCAAGAATTAGGTATGGCCTAGGTTAGGAAGCAAGGCAAAGCCATTCTCCCATTTAAAATCTTTCAGTGGCTTCTCAGTGCCTCATGTGTAGAGTCCCTACTATGGAAAATACAGTCCTTCCTGACCGACTCCTGGCTAATTCTCCATATTTGTATCTAACTTTAGCCATTCCCACTTTAACCCCAAACCCATACACTATGCTTTAATTAGTTCCAATTATTTGTAAAATTTCCACTCAGGTCTAGGGCACTTCTGCAGCTCCTTTGTTTAGTTAATTACTCTTCATCCTTTAACTTCAGCTTAAACATTATCTCCTTTAGGACATGTTTTTTTAATCCTCCAAATCAAAATTAAATGTCTTTGCTGTGTGCCTATACTTGATCCATCAAGTATGAACATTTTATTATTGATATTCACTGACAATTGATCTGTATTCTCCATTATATTATTATTATTATTATATTGTTGTTGAGTTACCAGTTTATTACTTACAACAAACTAGTTAAACTTAGACTGAAAATATTATTTTCTGATTTTCTCTTTAGAATTAAAAACATAAAAACTTACTAAAGTAAAATTTAGCTCTTTATACAGTAATAGAAAGTTTAGAGAAAACTGGACACGTTTGCTCTTAAAACTGAAATCTATACATCTAAATTATCTAGTAGCAGTATTAGTATCCTCCATTATATTAAAAACACTCTGAGAGCAAGTTCAATGTCTTATTCACCTTTATTGGATTAATGCTTAATATAGAATCAGGCCTACATAATAAGTGTTTCTTCTTAAGTTGAATATTGAATTAATCCTTTTACCTTTGCTACTGATGTGGACAGGTAAGAAGTAGATACATCAGTTAAATCAGTTATGTCAGCAAATATCAGAATTCAGGTTACTGAATTCCTTTCACTAATCGAAAATTGGCCACACTTGACAGTGTTACATACTTATAAACTGTTCTCAGTGAATTTTTATCCTTTATCATTATTCAGCCTGCTTATCCATTTTGTAGGGTTTTCTTACTCTTCCCATGTCTTCCTCCTCTGAGGATGGTCCTTGATGTAAACAAGTATCCCCTCTGAGGAACTTTAGTGAGAGAGTAATAGGAGTGAAAACTTGGTTAAGTCCAGGCAAGCCCATATTATTACTCCCAATGAACATACTTCCACTTTTTAATGCATATTTGTCTGTATAATTTACTCCCCGCTTTAGCTAATGTCTCCTTTAATACATTTGGAATACTCAAATTTTATAAATATAGAGTACATACTTACTTCTTTTGAGAATTATAATTAGTCATTAGTTTTTGTTCATTTTTATTTTTTGCATTTCTGAACCATAATCTAAACTGTAACTTCAAACTTTCTTGATGGGAAGAGCAGTGCCTGCTGGATCATTTTATATATAGGAAGAAACCAATAGGGTTTCTTTTCGAGGCTAAAATTTTATTGTGAAAAGTAACAATTCCCCTTTGTCATAATTTTTGCAGAAGTAATAGAACGAGAGAAAAATTCAGATTGCAAAGAACATGCAAGTATATTTTCTTTTATAATTCTGTGTATCAGTTAAAGTCACAGGAGATAGATGGCACACTCAATTGAGTAATTAGAGAAGACCTTATTAAAGTTACTGTTGATAAAAGTACTGTTACAAAATGTGTGTTTAAGTCACAAAGTAGGGCTACTGCAATCTCCTGGTGATATAAAAGTGGGGCAACAAGAGGGAAAGATTACCAGAACTACAGACAGATGTGAGGGAGGTCTGTGTAAATTTCACCAAGGGATTCAGCCTATGCAAAGTGCAGCGACAGAGAGTGGTCTATTCACTTTTCTCCCTTTCTCTAGTCCCCAGCCAGTACCTCTGAGTGGCCAAGTATAACTAACTAGAACCCAAGGAGAGAACTAGGTAAGTCATTGAGGTAGTTCTTACAGATCTGCCTCCTGGACAAAGAGCAGATCAAAGAATGCTGGAGTGTAGATCTAGACGACCAAACAGAAGTTCACTAAATAATCGAGTTTTCAGTTGGGTCTCCAAACTACTACGGTTAGGTAACCCTTAACTTCATAGGAAAAGATCATAATGAGCTCCGGCTAGTCTGTCATCCACCCAGCTCTAGGACTTTTTACTGATGCCTGTGATTCTGCCTGGGGATGGTAAAGAGAGGTGGCAGTGTTAGATGAGGTAATGTGGTTGCCCATTGAGCAAGAGGTTTAGGGTCCAGAGATTAGCTATTTAATGACTAACTATGGAACAAAGTGAATCTGGGGAAATTCATATGTTGGACCACTGAGATCCACAGACATACTCCCATGGTAGCAGGCTCTATAGAATATAAAAGGAGTGATAATATGTTTCAGTGCCTTGAAGGCGGAGGTACATGTCCAATACTTTAAAGTGTTGGAAGAAGATATCAATATCATAAAGCTGTTTGGGATGACAACTTAACAGGCCTTTCATCAAAATTCTGTTTTCCAAGGCAGGCTGCCCTCCTAGAATCAACCATTCTAACATCTATCTAGGTGTATTTTGGCCTATTTTTGAATGGGAATAAGGAGTAACTAACAAAATTAGTACTGTTGTCAAGAGTCAGCTCTAGAGATGGGGTATATTGTAATTTACACCTTATACTGGCAAAAGTAAAATAAGAAATGATAGCAAATCTCCATGATAGGCACTCTGATGGAAAATATTCTAAATGGAGTGGCACTGACTGAAATACTGTTAGTTTTTGTTAGTTTCCTACAAAATTCTTTCAGAGCTGAAGGAAAATATGATTCCTAGTCCAATACCAATGATGCTAACTGGTGTATTCACGAAACACTTGTCTTTCTCAATGAAAGGACCATCAAGGACATAAAGAGCAATTTTGACATTCACCTATTTCCTAAGGTTCCTGACTTCATTTTTTTAAAGAATTCCTTTTTGATAAGCTCATCAAAATGTTTTATCTTTGTATATTTTTATTATAGGCATTGGTTTAGTTGTTCTAGTTTTTTCAGCATATGTAGTGTACTATAAAAAACTGCTAGAAAAAGAAATGCTCCATTTTTTATCTCTCTTTTTACTACACTCTTTCTTAAAATCAATTCAATTCAATCCAAATAGAGGTAATTCCGTGACTCCATTGAAACTGCTATTGCAGTGGTGATCAGTGTCTTCCTCAATCCTCCACCTGATGGTCTCACCTCATCTCACCTGGAAGTATCAGATACAGGTGTTAGAATTGATTGCCTTTCTTTTAAAAATTTTTTTTTTCACTTGTCTCCCAGGACACAGCATGCTCCTAGTTTTATTTTTACTTCAAGGGCACTTAAAATGTCACTGACAGTTCCTGCTCCTCTGACAACCTTCTTATGGAGTGTTTCAGTTTTGTCAACTCTTCTGTTTTCTATCCACACTTTATATACCTAAGTAAACCCATCTAAGTCCATTTAAAAACTACTATTCATAAACTGATGATTCCTAAATACATATCTCTAGTCTGGATCTTTATGTTGAACTGCATACCCATATATCCACTTGCTTCTCACATTTCCACTTTGTATCTAAAAGACATCTCACACTTTATGCCCCCAAAACAGAGTTTTCTTCCTCTGTCTAATGCCTTACTTCCTTAGCTTTCTTCAGTAAATTCCACTATACCCTCAGGTAATCAAGCAAAAAAACAGAGTCCTCTTTAATTTTTTTCTTTTTTACTTTCAAAATTATTTTCAAACCATAAGCAAATACTAATACATTAACCTTCAAAATGGATCCTGAGTAACAATTCCTTGATACTACCATTGCCGCTCAACTGATCCAGGACACCATTCTGTCTTCTCTGGACTACTGCACTGAGCTCATAATCTTGCCCCAATAAAGTACATCCTCTTCACAGCAGTCAGTTACCCTTTTAAACCCAAATCAGATTATATCACCCTACTGCCCTCAACACTTTCAGAGCTCCCATAATACTTAGAATAAATCCAAAGCTCCTGGTTACTTCTTGATGCATTTCTTCCCACTTCCCTCTCACAACGCACAGGACACACTGGCCTCTCGACTCTCCAGTGAACTCCTGCTTCCGGGGCTCACTCTTGCCATCTGCCTGGAAGTTCCTCCTTTATATAGCTATTTCCTCTCATAATTGAAACATCAGCTCCTCAGATAAGCATTCCCTCAACACCCTATCATAAATAATATCCTCGGTCACTTTCCATTTCCTTTTACTTCTTACTTGTTTTAACAGCTTTACGTGTTTAAGGCAAAAAATATCATTACTTGACATTTAGCATTTTTTAAGGGTTTATTTTCTCTCTCCTTCATTTTAACTTGTGAAAAGACAAACTGTTCCTGACACATAGAAGTGCTCAGTAAATATTTGTTAGATGGATAAATAATTTTCATTTGTTGAGTTCACTGATAGCATGGCATCCTAAGATACTGTCCTAATAGTTTGCCCATGGTCACTTTTGCTGAATTATATGGTTTATCAGAGGAAAGTCTCACCAAAGAAATTCTAAAAGTCATTGCTGACATAGTGATCTCCCTCTACCAATTTAATCTCTGTAAAAAACAGTAGTATGCTGAATTACCTTTTAGGAGAAAAGTAGCATCTCTACCCCCCAAACCCCTCACCTCTTTTCTCAAACATAATATTCTTTATCAGAACAAAATAGAGAAACATAATTCATGCCACATGTTTCTCCCTTAAGATATTGGCAAATAAGTAAATGTTGATGTTTTTTTCTTACTGCTCCTGACTTACTAAATTGTTTAGGTTACTTCTCTTTTCTAGGGACTTTAATTGATCTTGAAGAAATTTAGGTTTGATTTTGCATTTTAAAAGTATTATATGACTATAGGATCAACTATAAAACACTTCTAACTAGAGAATTTTCTCAAAGGTGTCCACTTATTTCTTATTGAACATTTTAAGCACATAACTAAGCACATTTTAAACCTAGTGATTCTGTCACACTTTATTCACACTTTATGCAAGTTCCAGAAAATTTGCATTTTAGTCAAATATGTGTAAATCAATTCAAATTAATGCAGTAGAGAGTTTCAGTTAAAGAAATTGTACACTGACTCCTTTTAAAATGCGTATTTTATTAAGTGAATCATCACTCCCTCAAATATCTCATTTAAAATTCCAGATTTCATTTATTAGGTTTACTTATGATAGGATCTCCTGCCTCTCCTATTTTAGTCAAACTTCTCTAGTCTAAAAAAATTTCTTTTGGCTTGAATATTCTCTTAGGAATAAAAATATCTTTTACAGTTTGATTAGTACATCATTTTAAGCTGATTTCATAACTGGCACATTTCTGTGACTGAGTTCTCTGAGGTGTAATCCTATCGGTATCATTTGAACATATTCTCAATCCTCATTTTCTGCCATAATTTAAACCCACAAAAATCTCATTCTTTTTATTTTTAATTATATTTATACTTATTATGTTAAAGTTTAAGCATACACAAAAGTAAACAAATGCTTTTACAGATAGCCTATGGTTTCTCAACCTTGATGGAACTGACTTTTTAGACTGAATAATTCTTGATACATGCATGTGGGGGAAAGACCACTGACTACATCTTAGCATGTTGAGAAGGATACCTGGCCTGGTTCCCTAGTCTGACTTTAGAAATATCTCCAGACCTTGCTATGTGTCCACTGGGGGACAAAATCGAACCCAGATAAGGACTACTGTAAAGTTCATATACTTCCCCACCTCTCAGATATCATATTATTTAATTCACAAATTCTCTAGTCTATCAGTTTTTCTATCATCTATCTGATAATGATATTTAAACATAATCACAACCCCATTACCACACCAAAAATCTGGAACAATAATCCCTCAATATCATTATATAGCCAGCCCCTTTTTTCAGATCTAGTTATATCAAAAATGCCACATTCCTCTTTGTGTATTCTTTCTTTGTGATAAATAGCTGATAAATATAGATAGATATCACTATATTATACACAGAAAGAATACACACACATATATTATATGTATACACAAACACATATATGTGTGTGAGTGTGGGCATGGCTGGTGGGTATGATAGTTTGAATTAGAGTGCAAATAAAGTAAATATAATGAATTTTAAGATGTTTTAAATCTTTAACCTTCATCATTCTCTTGTTTTTTCTTGTAAGTTATATATTGAAGAAATTGCTTCCTTTTTTCCTATAGAATTTCCCAAAGACTGGATTTGCTAATTGTATCTCCACCTGTATGTGATTCTGTTGTCTCTGGTATTTCCTGGTAGTTGAATCTAGAGATGTGATGAAATTCAAGTTAAAAATTTTTGATAAGATGAGTTCTGCAGAGTTTTGTGTCCCTCCAATATAGATACATATCCCTGGATCTCTCTCTTTATGGAAATGGTAGTTGATGATGCTCAGTATCAGATCCTTTAGTTCATAAGGGTTAAGGAATGGTGATATACCAATGCTATAATTTCTCCATCAATTTATTAGCAGGCAAACTTCTATAAACAGAAACTTCCTTTATCTTTTATTGTAGTACTCAGGGGTGGAGATTGTATAGAAAAAGGAGGATAAATGATCAATTGTTTCACTTTATTGACTAGTCTTCAAAATGGTAACCAAGTTTTCTAGACTCTTCCAATAGTGACAGATTAGTTTTCTTTTTTATGTTGCTATATTTATGTAATCATGCTTTAAATATATTTGATGCATTTTAATCCATTGTCATTATTAGGGTTTCTTAATACTTAAATTTTCTCATATTTTTTCTAGTAGGATTTCTTCAGAGTGACCCCTGTGTCTCTTTGGCATGACCCCAGAGTCTTTGATAGCTTTTTATTTCTTAGATTTCACATATAAGTGAGATAATAAGGTATTCATCTTGTCTTTCTTTAATGTGTAAAATTTAATCCTTTTATTTTTCAAGGATGAAAAATATTCTTATAGCTACTAAGATAATGGCTTATCTGTATCACAGTCCTGTCAGATTTATATCTGTATCTATTCAATTTTCCCTATCTATAAATTGCTTATTATGTATAAGATTTAAAAGCCATTGTTTATTGAAAAAAAAAATCTCAAAATATGCTGATAAAAATTATAGCTCTGTGACCTTGTCAAGCAACTTAATTGCTTTGATCCTATTTGATCATTTCCATAATGGTCATATAAAGTTGATCTTTTTTATGTCATGATGTCACGATGGTTAAAATTATTGGTGTATTTCACTGTTTCATGTGCCAGGGTATTTTCTAATGTATGGACACAATAATCTTAGCTACTATTATTATTCTCTCTTTCTAACTGACCTCCATCTGTAAGGAAAACCTCTTTCTTTCTTGTCAAAACCTTATAACGTACACTTATTTTGGTAGTAGACATCACACTACCTGTCTGCCCCATGGTAATAATTTATTTTTCTGTAACACAGAAACCACAGATCTATGAGATTACTATGGAAAGGATAAAATCCTGCAGTAAAAAGGAATGATATCTGATCATCCTTTCTCTCTTGCTACTAACATCACCTATTACCTTGTTTACTTTCCTTTCTACCACTGTGCACTGAACTGATAGTTTCAATGATTCCTCCATAATAACTTTCCAAACCCTCTTCCTGGCCAGTGTACTGAATAATTCTTCCATTTAGCACCTATTCCCTTTGCTTGATTTCCATCTCCTGGAGAAATGAAGATTCGTCTTGAACTCTAGCAGCTATCTGCCCATCTGCATTATAAACCAGATGACTTGTCACAAGAATCTTTGGGGAGAAATGGAGTGGTTGTGATTTTTGAGGCTAAGACTATTATGCCAATTTAAGTGGGTGAGACCACTTACCCTGTATTCTTACTTATTCCATCAGTAACATTGCTTTGAATTTTCTTGCAGGACTGAGAAACAGTCTGGTTGAGTGACACCTTTAAGAAAACCAATATCTCAGTTCAGAGATTCCATTGCTGACAAAGAATAAAAAATATGAAAAAAAGATTTTAAAAATGAAACAAAACAAACCTAATGCTTGTCTTTATGGGGACTCAGCACATGCCTTGTTCTCAGTCCTGCACAAGCTAAACAGATTTAATTGCCTTTTCCTATGTAAAACCAGCCTGTCCAGAGGGATGAAATCCTAGAAGCTTATACAAGAACATTCACACTGTATCTGTTCCTGAAGCAACAGTGTTTGTGTTTCCAGGGCTGTCAATTAAGCATGTTTTTTGCCCAGCATATATTCATTAAGACACAGTTGCCAACTTCATTGCCACTGCATTTTTTATAGTATACATTAGTTCTGGTTGAAGGACAATTTAGGAATTTTTTATGGGGAATAAAGAGGACCTCTGGCTGGAAGATTTTTCTATCATTTATTATATTATACTAGCAGGGCAAAATGTCTTTGTGCCCCTAATGATATACACTTACCTGCATTTAACATAGTCTGATTCTCTGAATATTTTTTGACTGCTGTTCTATCACTACAGAACTTGCTCAAACACACATCAGTTTATATTTGTTGACCTTGCACTGAAGTTGCATTACCACATATTAGACAGTGGGGGTGGAAATATGCAGCAAATAACAAAGGGATTTTAATTATAAAGCGAGCTACAGATCCATTAAAAAAGTTAGTCCAACTGTTATGCCCATATGGTCACATGGATGGAAACAGGGAGAGCCAAAGAAAGAGAAAAAGTGACCAAAAAAAAGGAGAGGAAGTAGTATCTAAGAATAAAACAGGTGAACACCTTTGGATATAGCTGATAGTCTCCCAGTCCTGTCTCTATGGACTCTGCCCTAGTTCTAAGGGAATAGGAAGAAAAAAAAAATACTGCTCTTTGATGGATCCTGACCTAAATTCGGGTGCAGGGCAGCATCCAACCTTAAACTGGTAATTACAATGTACAGAAGAGTAGCAATCCTGTGTTAGAAATTACAGTGCATGTGCACAAGTTTGAATTCAGAGAGCAGCAATTCCCTGTGTGATGAATTTCGTGATCTACTCAGTATTTGTTAGTCACTGTATGGTGACTGGGGACACCATGGAGCTATCATCAAAAAGGGCAGAAGAAAAGGACACAACTAGAATGTTTGGTTTTGAGGCTATGTGGAACATTCTGTAGCCCCTGGGATGTTCTCTCTTTTCTCATATGAGTCATGGCTATTGTAGAGAAGCAGACTACAAGACAGCTATGAGCATGAAAGAGGTTCATGAATGAGCTCTTGGCAGTGATACCTGTGTGAAAGGGAAAGGAAGAAAGCAGAAGTGAAGAGAAAGAGAAATTCAGCTATGATATAATGTCAAAAGACACCTCGGTTGACCCGACAGTGGGTTTTGAAGATAGGATGCTTTATGATTACATAGAATTGGGTTGAGAGGTATGGATCTGTATAATCCCAAATTGATAAGTCATTTGATGTGAACAGTAAAGGGCTTATGACCATGGATGAGGCAACTCTTCTGCTGGGTCAGTGCCCCCAGCAATTGGGCAATGGCAGGTTTATTTGTGGATAGGACTCCAAGTAGATTGGGAGATTCTGGGTGCTACATCACAGCTTATGCAACACTGGAAACAATAGTTTTCTCAAAGTATTCTTATGATAATTAAATTTAATCAACTGATTCAGGCATATGACATAGACTCAGTATATAATATTCAAATTACTCTTAAAAAATCAAGTAAGAGTTTTGAAACCTTTTGACACATACAAATGTTTTTAAAAGGTATTTCTGTTGTGTTTTATTTCTAGCCTCTTAGAATTAGAAAAAAAAATTTTTATATAATAATTATTTCACCTAACATTTACAACTTTGTAATATAGGTACTAATTGTTTCAATTTTACAGGAATTTGAACCTTAGATTAATTTAGAAATATTTTACAAAGTCACAACAATCAACTACAAAAAAAATATTTTCTATAATAGCTTTTTTTTCTATTCTACAATGACAATAAGATGTAAATAGAACATCTGGGTTAATCATGGAACTTCCCCTTATAAGCTTAATGATCTGAGCAAATTTAACACTTGCTGATCTCTATTACCTTATTTATAGGTACAACTTGTATTTCCAGACTCATGTGTGTCAGGGGTGCCTCCCACTACAAGTGAGGTATGAATAGATACATGCTATAAGGGCAAAGTAAAGAAACATGGAAAGTGTTCTTAAGTAGTGACAGAGTATGCTGCATTCAGATATCTGAAAATAGTTTACTGTGCCTAAAGCATACAACATGAGTTTCCAGAGAGAAGTCAGAATAAGCAAGGAGAAAAAAACTTTTATAACTTCAAGTGTTCTAAGACTTGAGGCTACAGTGATGACCCATTGAAGGTTAAGTAGGAGAAGAGCTATATGAATACTGAGTCATAGAAATATCTAGAAGCAGATGTTTACTAGAAAGAAAGAGAAAAAGCTTGAGGTACAAGCCTTATTCTGAATTCCATGTTAAAAGTCATAAGAGATGAAACTAGAAAAAAAATATGACATTGCATATAAAGAGAAGGATTTGGGTTCAAGAAATATCAAAGAGATAAAACAAATATGACTTAGTAAAACTCAACATTTGTTTACATGTTTAACAAAATATTGTTGTATACTGACTGTAACAATAACTTTATGAATTCCTGGAGATTTCTCCCTGGTTCAATAGAGAAACAATATATAATATATAATTGTTATAAATACTTTGAAGAAAACAAGAAACATGTGTTTAACTCATCCTACAACTTTGTTTTCCTTTATTGTTTATCTTAAAAAGAACCTCTGCTTTATGATTCACCTTTCTTCCTCTTTCTTGACTTTGTCATTTATTTTACATATTTTATCTAGAATTAACATATGTATTAATTCTGGTATCAGAGTAATGCTAGCTATTAAAGATATTAATCCCATAATTTCTATGGCTTACATCAGTAAGAGTTTAATCCTTTCTCATGCAATAAGCCAACATAGGTATTCTGTTTGAAAAGCCCTCTACTTGGATTCTCTCCAGGATACTACCACCACTGTAGCTGTTTTCAACTCTAGGCTCTCAGAATTCTATGGATTCAGCCATAAACTGAGAAAATAATTGGAAGATTTTTAAAAGAGAGGTTCTTGTAGGGCCTGACAAAAATAGCATACATTATTTCCACTCATACACCATTGGCTATGAATCAGTCACACAGCCATACCAAAATGCAAGTGAGGCTGAATAAAGTAATTTAACCTTGGGGTAAGACTATATTAAGACAAGTTTGATTAAAAATTAACCTGTCTGACATGGAAGCAACCTGAGTGTCTATCAGTAGATGAATGGATAAAGAAGATGTGGTACATATACACAATGGACTATTATTCAGTCACAAGAAGAAAAGAAATCCTACCATTTGCAACAACATGGAGCTAGAGGGTATTATGCTCAGTGAAATAAGCCAGGTGCACAACAAAATGATTTCGCTCATTTATGGAGTATAACAACAAAGCAAAAACTGAAGGAACAAAACAGCAGCAGACTCACAGAACCCAAGAATGGACTAGCAGTTACCAAAGGGAAAGGGACTGGGGAGGGTGGGTGGGAAGGGAGGGAGAAGGGGAATAAGGGGCATTATGATTTACACACAACGTGGGGGGGCACAGGGAAGGCAGTATAGCACAGAGAAGACAAGCAGGGACTCTATAGCATCTTACTATGCTGACGGACAGTAACTGTAATGGGGTGTGTGGTGGGGACTTGATAATGGGGGGAATCTAGTAACCACAATGTTGCTCATGTGAATCCTTCATAAGATTATATATCAAAGATACCTTAATAAAAAAATAATTATTATTACTCTGAGATTTTTGCATTTCATCATGATAGATTTACCAGTACCTAAATTAACTGGTATTTCAAATTAATTTACTAGTTCCTCAAATATTCTTCTTTGAGGGAGACCCTGGGTTCCTGGTTAAAAGCCGGAGTTGGAATATTAAGTATCAGGAAGATAAGCTACTAATAACTGAAGGGGAGTCAGAGTATGGAGTTTGATTACAACTAAGCTGACTCAAACAAAAATCATTCTTTAGCAGATCATAAAATAATCCAGAAACTGCAATTTATACCTTTATAATGTCCAGATTCAACTACATTCAATAGACATGTAAATAATGAAAAAATATGATCTAAAAGCAAAGAAAAACATCACCAGGGGAATGCAAATAAAAAAATGAGATATCGTTTCATATTTCTTAGAATGGCTATTTCAAAAAGACAGGGGCTAACAACTGTTGGCAAAGGTGCAGAGAAAAAGGGAACCCTTGTACATCATTTGTAGCTATATAAATTGGTATAGCAATTTTTGAAAACACTATAGAAGATCCTCAAAAAATTTAAAATAGATCTACCATATCCAGCAATCCCACTTTTGAGTGTATAGTCAAAGGAAATGAAGTCCATATTTTGATATCTGAACTTCTTTGTTCATTGCAATATTATTAGCAGTAGCCAAGTAATGAAAACAAACTAATTATCTATGGACAGATAAATAGATTTAAAAATTGTCTATTTATAGGAAATATCTATAATGATAAATTATTCAGCCACGAGAAAGAAGGAAATCCTGCCACTTGCAACAACATGGATAAAACTGGAGGACATGATTCTAAGTAAAATAAGCCAGACACAGAAAGGCAAATACTATATGATCTCCCTTATATGCGGAATCTAAAAAAGTTAAACTCATAAAAGCAGAGAGTAGGATGATGGTTGTCTGGGGATAGGGAAAGGAAAAAAGGGAAGATGATGGTCAATGAGGATAAACTTTCAGTTATAAGATAAATAAGTTCTGGAGGTCTAATGTACATCATGGTGACTATTGTTAAAAATACTATTACATATTTTATATATCATATACTGTATACTAGAAATTTGTTAAAACAGGAGATCTACCCCACCCATCATCACTAAAAAGTAACTTTGTGAGGGATGGGTGTGTTAATTAGCTTGATGTGGTAACATTTCCAAAAACGAACAAAATATATTATCTATATAAAATCATCATGTTGTACAGCTTAAATACATACAATTTTTATTTATCAATTGTATCTCAATAGAGCTGGGGATGAAAGGAAGAAAAATATCAGTGAATAGCAACTGACACTGAAATGAACTAGATATTGGACTTAGAAGTAAAAAACATTTTTAAAAATTACTACGGATATTTCAAAAGATATAAAATACATGCATAGTATAAGTAAGAAACAAATATAAATTCTATATCTGAAAATATTAATCACTGAAATAAAATAATTCACTTAATTGGTCTCAAGTAAATTGGAAATGGCAGAAAAAAATCTGTGTACTTGAAGATAGATCAATAGAAATTACCCAAGTTGAAAAAAAAAAAAGAGAATAAAGTTGAAGAAAATGAACAGAACCTTATAGTACTGTGAGGCATTGCCAAGTTGTCTAAATATACGCATTGAAAGTCCCAAAAAGGAACTAGAGAGAAAATAGGGCAGAAAAATGTTTGAAACTTCTTGGCTAAAACTTCCCAACACTGATGGAAAACAGCAAATAAATATCCAAGAAGCAGACTATATCCAAACAAAACTTAGCAAATAAAGTTCAAGTTTATTTTGAAGTTCTTTTTGATTTTAGATTATATATCAATGACTATATATAATCAAATCAATGTGTTCAAAACTTCCTTGAACAAAATATTGTTTATTAATTCATGTAATGCTTTTTGATTGCCTTTGTATTTAATTTTAGGTTTTACTTCTATAATCTCCATTCAATTTTAAAATTAATATATAGAATGTTCACATGCTTCAAAAAATCAAAGCCTATACCTATACCCAATATCTCTTTCCATATCAGTAACCTATACTCTGTGTACCTCACAACACATGAATTTTTATGACACTGTGCACCTCATAACAGCAACAAAAAACCAAGTTCTTCATCCACTCAGAGAAAGAAGAGATTAGAAGTTCCATTTTAACTAAGATTTGCCTATGTTTATGTTAAAAGGATAATAAATGGACATCAGAAGGATAGTAAGGGAATATTATGAACAACTCTATGCCTACAAATTTGATAACCTAGATTAACAGACCACTTCCTTGAAAGTAACAATGTACTAAAATTCACATCTCCAAAAATCTATGGTTAATATCAGACTAAAAGATTAGAAATCAGATGCTAGCCCAAAAAGATTAGGAACAAAGCAAAGATATCCACTCTCACAGCTCTTATTCAAAATTTTGCTGAAAACCATAATTATATAATAAGAGAAGAAAAGTAAATGCAAGGGAAACATATTGGGAAGGGAGAAATAAAAGTACCTCTATTTACGAATGACATAATTATCTGTATGGAAAAGCACAAAGAGTCAACAGTAACAACAAATCAATAACTAATAAACAATTAGAGTTACTGGATATAATGCTAATGTGCAAAATTCAACTGCTTTCTTGTATGCAAACAATGAACAAGTGGAATTTGGAATTAAAACAATACTATTTACATTTAGCACAAAGAAATTAAATATTTAAGTATAAATCTAACAAAATATGTACAAGATCTAAATGAAGAAAACTATAAAGCTCTAATGAAGGGTATAATGTGGGGTGGGACACAGGGAAGGCAGTATAACAGAGAAAACAAGTAGTGATTCTACAGCATCTTACTACATTGATGGACAGTGACTGTAATGGGGTATGTGGTAGGGACTTGATAATAGGGGGAGTCTAGTAACCATAATGTTGTTCATGTAATTGTACATGAATGATAGCAAAATAAAAAAAGTGAAAAGAAAAACTAATGAAGGAAATCAAAGACCTAAATAAATGACAAGATATTTCATGTACATGGGTAGGAAGATTCAGTTTTTCCAAAATGTCGGTTCTTCCCAATTGATCTATACACAAGACCCTGAATAATCAACACACTATAGAAGGAGAAGAAAAAAGTCAAATACTTACCATGGAGCTACAGGAATCAAAACAGTGTAGTGTGGGTAAAAGAATATACAAATAGGTCAACAGAACAGCATTAAGAAACACAGGAAGAGACCCACAGAGATAAAACACAGATACAGTCAGTCAACTGACCTTTGACAAAGGACCAAAAGTTATTCATTGGAGAAAGAATTGTCTTTTCAACAAATGATGCTGGAAAAATTGGTGATTTATGTGCAAAAAGAAAAAAGTTACCTCTGCATAGATTTTACACCTTTTACAAAAAATGGATCATACACCTAAATTTAAAACAGGAAAATATGAAACACCTAGAAAATAACAGAGAAGATGATCTAGGAGACCTTGAGTTACTTTTTAGATACAGGACCACAAGTACAATACACAGAAGAAACATTTGATAGGTTAGGCATCATCAAAATTGAAAACTTCTCTATGAAAGATTGTTAGGAGAATAAAAAGTCAAGGCACAGATTGGGAGAAAATATTTTCAAAATACTTACCTGATTAAGAAAACTAGTCTCCAAAAAATGCAAATAACTCTTAAAGCTCAATAGTAAGAAAACAAAAACTCAGTTTGAAGAGGCAAAAGGTTTGAACACCAAGGGCATATGCAGATGGGAAATAAGTATATGAAAATGATCAAGATCATGTTATTAGGAATAGCAAATTAAAACAACAATGCATTTTCATTATGCACCTATTAGAATGGTCAAAATGCAAAACAATGACAACACCTAATGTTAGCAAGAATATAGAGCAACAAGAACTCTCATTCATCGCTGGTGAGAATGCAAAAGGGGTACAACCCCTTTGGAAGACAATTTGGCAGTTTCTTATAAAACTAAGATTATTCCTACAAATGATCCAGCATTTGTGCTCCTTGGTATTTACCCAAATTAGCTGAAAGATGGTTTGCACACAAAAATCTGCATGAATGTTTATAGAAACCTTATACATAATTACCAAAACTTGAAGCAATTCACATATACTTCAATAGGTGAATGGATACAGAAATGGTGTGATGAAATATTATTCAGAAATAAAAAGTAGTGAACTCTTAAGCAATGAAAGGACATAGAGGACTTCAATGCATAATGTGAAATGAGAGAAGCCAACCTGTAAAGGCTACACACCATACAATTTCTACTACATAACATTCTAGAAAACATAAAACTATGGAGATAGCAGGAAGATAACTGGTTCCAAGGGTTCAAGTCAGTGGAGAGGAAAGGGCAACAGGAGAAAGGAAGACAGAGGAAAAGTGTTGAGAGCGTTCCCTCACCCTGTCTGCCACAAGAAGTTATAGCAAGAAGACAACCTTTAATGACTCTGTGAACAGTCCTTCACAAGATGCCGAATCTACCAGCACCCCTGGCCTTGGACTTCCCAGCCTTCAGAACTGTGAGAAATAAATCTCTATTGCTTGAAAGCCACTCAGTCCATAATATTTTGTTACAGCAGCCTGAGCAAACTAAGACACATGTTGTTATAGATTTTTCAAAGTCCACTGAATGTACCATGAAAAGAGTAAACCCTAATGTAAACTATAGGCTTTTGTTAATAACAGCTTATTGAAATTGTGTCATTAATTGCAACAAAGGTACCTTACTAATACAAAATGTTAATAATGGACAAAGAAGTGAAGGACAATATGAAAACTGTATTTTCTCCTGTGTTACTCTATAAAAATAAAACTGCTTAAAAATTTTCTATTGACTTTTTTTAAAAAATAACTTCACATTTTTAAGAACTTCAGGCCTTTGTGCTTCTGGAATGACATTTTAAATTTATAAAATGCTGGTTCCCTTTAGTAGAAATAAAACAAATATACTGTGTTAACACTATTTTGCACTTATTGAAGACTATGTTTTGTATTTCTTCTTTGTTTTAATTCTCTGGGTTTAAGTATTCAGTATTTGGGAACTAGACTTTCAGAGTTCCATTCGGTAAAAGCAGGGGTTCAGTAGTGGTCAATATGATACTATGACATTCTTTTAATCAGTCCACTTCTTTACTCTCTGTAAAGGAGGATTACTCCCACGGTTTGGTTGTATGGCTTGGGAATGGTCTATCCATGTTTGTTCCCTAATGCTCTAAAAAGATACACTTATGAGATAGCTACTGCAGGTGTGTGAATGGAAACATACCAAAGCAAAAACACAGTTGGAAATGCCTTGCTTATTCTCCATAATATAGCTGATTTTGTAAATGAACAAAGGTTTCTCAGGGCAGATAGATAGAAAGTACTTTGTCAATCACTCAGGAGTCATTACAGGATGTTTGGGGTCATTGATCTCTTTCTCCCACTGGGTTGTGGCTAACTTGCCTTTTATGCTATTTTCCTAATGATGTTCCTGTCAACTCACTCATACTAAACATATTAATGTGATTTTTGCTTTTTAAACATACTTGAAAACTAAAGGAAGATAAATCACAATGTGGAGAAAAATAGATACATCCCCAGAGTCACAACCTACTTGAACTCCTTCTTTTAAAGAGATTAAATATGACTTTTCTTTAGCCATTGTCCTGGAATAAAAACTGGGGAATAGATAACCATTCTTCTCCTTGAGAGTAGAATATCTCAACACAAAAGGCATATAAATGCATCCATATAGTAAGCTGAAATTGTTGACATTATAATGATGATAATACTGTTATAATTTGTAAAACATATTTTGTGACAAATAAGTGTTTTCTATTGCCTACATCATTTAAAATCTTATCACTTAGCCTTGAAACAATACCCCATGATTTACACATCAGATAATTGAGGCCTTATATGTTTATTAAATCTGCCTTTAGTCATAATCTAGTAAGTAATAAAGTGAGGATTTGAAATCAAATCTATTTATATTGAGATCAAAGACAGCAAAATTAATGATACATTAACTGAAACAGATATATAAACAGCCCATATAGCTTCCTGTGAGGAAAAGTATTTAATGACCCATCTGTTCCTGCACAGGGCTTCAGATTACAGCATTTCACAGGGGTTAGAGATTGCTCAACTCACAAGTATTTTCTGTCAGTGTAACCTGAGTCTTTGCTTAACAAATGTCTGTGCCAGTTCATGGCCAACTTGAAAGATCTTCATTGAAATATATGTTCTCCCCTCTCAGATTTTATGGATTGTTTACCCTTCTTTTATGTATTTGCTCAAAACAAAAATAACTCAATTTTGCCACTAAACAAAGCAAGATTTCATTTGCCTTATCAGAACAGGATATAATCAAAATGATGACATTCAACTATAATATTAGTCAAGGTTTTTAATCAGATTTCCTGGCTTTATAAGGAATTACCTATCAGCCTCAACTATACATTTATCCCAAGTAAAGATTGCTCCCGAATAGCCAAAGCAATCCTGAAAAGGAAGAGCAAAGCAGGGGAGATCTCACTTCCCACTTCAAGCTCTACTACAAAGCCACAGTAATCAATACAACTTGTTACTGGCACAAGAACAGACCCACAGACCAGTAGAACAGAATAGAGAGTCCAGATATTAAGCCAAGCATATATGGTCAATTAATATACAATAAAGGAGCCATGGATATGGAATGGGGAAATGACAGCCTCTTCAACAGCTGGTGTTGGCAAAACTGGGCAGCTACATGTAAGAGAATGAGACTGGATTATTGTCTAACCCATACACAAAAGTAAACTCAAAATGGATCAAAGACCTGAATGTAAGTCATGAAACCATAAAACTCTTAGAAAAAAACATAGGCAAAAATCTCTTGGACATAAACATGAGCAACTTCCTCATGAACAAATCTCCCTGGGCATGGGAAACAAAAGCAAAGCAAAAATGAAAAAGTGGGACTATATCAAGCTGAAAATCTTCTGTACAGCAAAGGAAACCATCAAGAGAACAAAAAGGGTACCTACAGTATGGGAGAATATGTTCATAAATGACATATCCGATAAAGGGTTGACATCCATAATATATAAAGAGCTCATGTACCTCAACAAAAAAAGCAAAAAAGTCCAATTAAAAAATGGGCAGAGGATCTGAACAGACAATTCTCCAAAGAAGAAATTCAGATGGCCAACAGGCACATTAAAGATGCTCCACATCACTAATCATCAGGGAAATGCAAGTTAAAACCACAGTAAGATATCACCTCACACCAGTTAGGATGGTCAACATCCAAAAGACAAACAACAACAAATGTTGGTGATCATGTGGAGAAAAGAGAACCCTTCTACACTGCTCATGGGAATGTAAATTAGTTCAACTGTCGTGAAAAGCAGTATGCAGGTTCCTCAAAAAACTCAAAATAGAAATACCACCTGACTCAGGAATTCCACTGCTAGAAATTTACCCTAAGAATGTAGGAACCCAGTTTCAAAAAGACATATTTACCCCTATGTTTATCATAGCACTATTTACAATAGCCAAGAAATGGAAGTAACCTAAGTGTCCATCAGTAGATGAATGGATAAAGATGTTGTATATATACACAATGGAATATTATTCAGCCATAAGAAGAGAACAAATCCTACCATTTGCAACAGCATGGATGGAACTAGAGGGTATTATGCTCAGTGAAATAAGCCAAACAGAGAAAGACAAATATCAAATGATTTCACTCATCTGTGGAGTATAAGAACAAAGAGAGAACTGAAGAAACAAAACAGCAGCAGACTCACAGAACCCCAAAATGAACTAGCAGTTACCAAAGGGAAAGGGATTGGGGATGACAGGTGGGAAAGGAGGGAAAAGGGGGCATTACAATTAGCATACATAATGTAGCGATGAGGGCATGGGGAAGGCTGTACAATACAGAGAAGACCAGTAGTGATTCTATAGCATCTTACTACACTGATGGACAGTGACTGTAATGGGGTATGTGGTGGGGACTTGATAATAGGGGAAGTCTAGTAACCACAATCTTGATCATGTAATTGTAGATTAATGATACAAAAAAAAAGATCACTAATTCACTGTAGTCTGGTCACATAAGAAATCAGAATTCAATCCTTTGTTGGTTAGAGAACTCAAGAATTTTAGTTCTCTGATGAGATTATTCTAAAAAAAGAAATCTGTTAACTTCTTGCAAAACATTGAGCCATCACTCAAACTAACAACTTCCTCTCAAACATTCCTTTGTTTGAGTATATGGCAAAATAATTCTTCTAGCTGATACCAGGAGAGGAAACAGAAGTGATGTCAGATATTGGCAAGACTTCATAGTTGTGAAGGATTAGTCTGGTTTGACTGATTAAAAAATACAACAAAAAATTCTGGTTTAAGATAATGGATTGAGGGGTCAATCCAACAAGAGAATATAACTATTGTAAATATCTATGCACACAATACAGGATCATCTACATATGTGAAACAAATACTAACAGAATTAAAGGGTGCAATGCATTCATTTTAGGAGACTTCAACACACCACTCACTCCAAAGGGACAGATCAACCAGATAGAAAATAAGTAAGGAGGCAGAGGCACTGAACAATGTATTGAAACAAATGGACCTAACAGACATCTACAAAACACTCCATCCAAAAGCAACAGTATACACATTCTTCTCAAGTGCACATGGAACAGTTTCAAGAATAGATCATATACTAGGCCTCAAAAAGAGCCTCAGAAAACTAAAAAAGATTGACACTGTGCCAACAGTTTCTCAGACCACAAAGGTAAGAAACTAGAAATAAATTACACAAAGAAAATGAAAAAGCCCCTAAACACAAGAAGGCCTTATAACATGCTCCTAATTAATGGACCAATGACCAAATAAAAACAGAGACCAAGCAATATATGGAGACAAATGACAAAAATAATTCAACACCACCAAATATGTGGGATGCAGCAAAGGCCATGCAAAGTGGGAAGTATATTCCAATACAGGCCTACTTCAAAAAAGAAAAACAATTCCAAATGAACAGTCTAAACTCACACCTAGTCAGACTTATCAAGAAAAAAAGAGAGTCTACACACATAAATAGAATCAGAAATGAGAAAGGAAAAATCACTATGGACACCACAGAAATACAAAGAATTATGAGATAATACTATGAAAAATTATATGCTAAGAAACTGGATAACTAAGAAGATATGGACAACCTTCTGGAATAATACAACTTTCCAAGGCTGACTGAGAAAGCAACAGAAAATCTGAAGAGACCAATTATCAGCAACAAAAGTCAACTGGTAATCAAAAAACTACCTAAGAACAAAACTGGTGGACCAGATAGTTTCAAATCTGAATTTTATCAAATATTTGTTGAAGACCTAAAACCACCCTCCATAAAGTTTTCCAAAAAGTAGAAGAGGTGGGAATACTCCCAAACTCATTCTATGAGGCCAGCATCACTCTCATACCAAAGCCAGACAAAGATACCAGAAGAAAAGAAAATTCAGACCAATATCTCTGATGAACATAGATGCAAAAATACTCAACAAAATATTAGCAAACTGAATTCAAAACTACATCAAAAAGATCATCTATCATGATCAAGCAGGATTGATTCCAGGGATGCAAGCATTGTACAACATTGGAAAATCCTTCAACATCATCCACCATATCATCAAAAAGGAGGACAAAACCACATGATCATCTCCATAGATGCCAAAAACGCATTTGACAAAATTCAACATCCATTCATGATAAAAACTCGCAACAAAATGGGTACAGAGGGCAAGTACCTCAACACAATAAAGGCCATATATGACAAACCCACAGCCAACATTATACTTAACAGCGAGAAGCTGAAAGCTTCTCCTTTAAGATCGGAAACAAGACAGGGATGCCCACTCTCCCCACTTCTATTCAACATAGTACTGGAGGTGCTAGCAATGGCAATCAGACAACACAAAGAAATAAAAGGCATCCAGACTGGCAAGGAAGAAGTTAAACTGTCCGTGTTTGCAGATGACATGATATTGTACATACAAAACTCTAAAGAATCTACTCCAAACTAATAGATCTAATAACTGAATTCAGCAAAGTTGCAGGATACAAAATTAATACACAGAAATCTGTTACATTCCTATACATTAATGATTAACTACCAGAAAAAGAAATATGGAAAATATTTCCATTCACAATTGCATTAAAAACAATAAAATACCTAGGGATAAACTAAACCAGGGAAGTGTAAGACCTGTACTATGAAAACTACAAGACACTCATGAGAGAAATTAAAAAAGATACCAATAAAAGGAAATACATCCCAGGCTCATGGATAAGAAGAACTAATATTGTCAAAATGGCCATCCCACCTAAAGCAATGTACAGATTCAATGCAATCCCTATCAAAATACCAACAGCATTCTTCAACGAACTAGACGAAATAGTTCTAAAATTCATATGGAACCACAAAGGACCCTGAATAGCCAAAGCAATCCTAAGAAGAAAGAATAAAGTTGGGGGGATTATGCTCCCCAACTTCAAGTTCTACCACTAAGCCACAGTAATCAAGGTAATTTGGTACTAGCACAAGAACAGACCCAGAGACCCATGAAACAGAGTAGAGAGCTCATATATAAACCAAGCATATATGGTCAATTAATATATGATAAAGGAGCAGTGGATATACAATGGGAAAATGATAACCTCTTCAACAACTGGTGTTGGCAAAACTGGACAGCTACATGCAAGAAAATTAAACTGGATTATTGTCTAACACCATATATAAAAGTAAATTCAAAATGGATCAAAGACCTAAATATAAGTCATGAAACCATAAAACTTTTAGAAGAAAACATAGGCAAAAATCTCTTAAATATAAACATAAACAACTTTTTTCTGAACGCATCTCCTTGGGCAAGGGAAGCAAAATAAAAAATGAAGAAATGGGACTACATGCTAAAAAGCTTCTGTACAGCAAAGGACATCATCAGCAGAAAAAAAAAGCATTCTATAGTATGGGAGAATATATTTGTAAATGACATATCTGACAAGGTGTTAACATCCAAAATATATAAAGAACTCACATGCCTCAACATTCAAAAAGCAAATAACCCTATTAACAAATGGGCAGAGGATATGAACAGACACTTCTCCAAAGAAGAAATTCAGATGGCCAACTGGCACATGAAAAGATGCTCCACATTGCTAATCATCAGGGAAATGCAAATTAATACCACAATGAGATATTCACCTCACACCAGTTAAGATGGCCAACATAGAAAAGACTACGAACAACAAATGCTGGCAAGGATGCAGAGAAAGGGGAATCCTCCTACAGTGCTGGTGGGAATGTAAACTAGTTCAACCATTGTGGAAAGCAGTATGGAGGTTCCGCATAAAACTAAAAATAGAAATACCATTTGACCCTGGAATTCCACTCCTAGGAATTTACCCTAAGAAGGCAGGATCCCAGTTTCAAAAAGGTATATGCACCCTTATGTTTATCACAGCACTATTTATAATAGCCAAAAAATGGAAGTAACCTAAGTGACCATCAGTAGATGAATGGATAAAGAAGACATGGTACATATACACAATAGAATATTATTCGGCCACAAGAAGAAAAAAAATCCTACCATTTGCAACAACAGTGAAGTAAGCCAGGCAGAGAAAAACAAGTACCAAATGATTTCACTCATCTGTGGAGCATAAGAACAAAGCAAAAACTAAAGGAACAAAACAGCTGCAGACTCACAGAATCGAAGAATGGATTAACAGTTACCAAAAGGAAAGGGACTGCAGAGGGTGGTTGGGAAGGGATGGAGAAAGGGATTAAGGGGCATTATAATTAGCACACATAATGTAGGGGGAGGGGCATGGGGAAAGCAGTATAGCACAGAGAAGACAAGTAGAGACTCTATAGCATCTTTCTATGCTGATGGACAGTAACTGTTAATTGGGTATGTGGTGGAGACCTGATAACTGAGGGGAATCTAGTAACCACAATGTTGCTCATGTGATTGTACATTAATAATACCAAAATAAAAAATACAAAAAAAAAGATAATGGATTGAGCACACATGGTTATCATATGTTCCATCAGAGATTCCAGGGACCTCATGACAAAGTGAAAAGAAAGTAATACCAAAACAAACAAAAGGAGAATGTCATTGTTTCAAACAAGTATTTGAAAGTAGAGCAAGAAGAATTTTTGAATTAATAAACTTAGGAAAAAAACTATATCTCAGAATATACATGATGGAAGCTGCTGTCAAGAAGTAAATCTGTGTGCTCTGCAGCACCTTAAAGAGGTCAGAAACTAGACGCTTCCAGTATTTCGGATAAAGAAAAGAGACAAGGAGGACCCACGGAAGCAGAAGGATGTGTTATCCCCACCAACTGCTGTCAGCTTCTAATTACGTAATATAGAATCATAAGGAATACGTCCCCCAGCAAAAAATAAATAAAAAAAAAGTTTTCTTCTCTAAAAAAAGAAAAACATGCAGAACACCCTCTAAGAATAAGCATTAGCACACCAGAGGAAAGCCAACAGATGCTGGCTCCTCAGCGCTGCAGGGTATGGGAGCTGTTACCCTCCCCACTGATGAGGCAAGCCTTCAGGTCCATAATTCTGTTCATAGGTATACAGAAATATATCACTGTTTGATTATTCATTTTAAGGTATGAAGTTTACCCACGCAATTGAAAAAACCTGCACCTTAAATCCATTTATACAGAAGTAGTAATCAAATTCTAACATATACAAGGCACTGTTTTAGATAGTGGAGAAACAACAGTAAATAGAAAAGACAAAAATCCCTGCTCTTGTGGACACTGGTATGAGACATAAGCAAAGAGAGAAAACTTATGAAATGTCAGAATTTGGTAAGTGTTTTGGAAGGAAATAAAGACAAAAAGAGATAGTGAAGGACAAGAGTGAGGTTTGAAAGACAAGAAGAAGAGAGAGTGCAGTCTTACATGGTGTTGTCATGAGAGTCCTCACTGAGAAGGTAGTATTTGTGCAAAGACCTGAAGGATACTTGAGAGCAATCCAAGTAGATATCTTTAAAAAAAAAAAAATGGAAGTAAACGGTAAAGAAAAAAGCTCTGAGGTCAGAGTACATTTGAACATTCAGTGAAAGCAAGGAGGTATATGTGTCTGGATGCAGGAAAGGTACACGTAGTGTTAAAAGATGAAGCGTACAGGGATAAAGTGAAGCTAGATTGTGCAGGGCCATGCAAGTCACTGAAACAATGGGCTTTTTTTTTTTACATACAACCAAGTACACAGTCCTTAAGTATACAATTTGAATATTGACAAATGAATAGTCCTGTGTAACCATCAGCCAGATGAGGATAAGAAATATGCCCCTCAGCCCAGAAAGTCTCCCGTGCCCCTCTCCATTCAATCTCCTCAAACCAGGCAACCAATATTCTGATTTCTATTTTTATTGATTAGTTTTATTTATTCTTAAAAATTATGTAGACATACTTATCTAGCATGTACTTCTGCTGTCTGGCTTCTTTAGCTCAAGATAAAATGAGAGGGTTAAGTATGATTATATCAGTAGCTCATTTCCTATTACTGCTGAGTAGTATTTCACTGCACAGATATAGTGTGGCTTGTCTTATTAGTAAACATTTAGGCAGTTTTTAATTTTAGGCTTCAACAACCCAGCTCACAAGTTTTTCTCTTGGATTAACAAGAGTGGGATTGCTGGGCCATAGAGTAGGTACGTATTTAACTATATTGGAAATTATTTTAAAGTCGTACCATTTTACAATCCCAAAAACAATGTATGAAAGTTCCAGTTACTCCACATTCTCACCAGAACTCAACATTGTCAATCTTCTCAATTGTAGCCATTTACCTGATGACTAATGGTGCCATGCATCTTTTCACATAGCATTCAGGTATCTCCTTTGTGAAGGGTACATTTTGTGTTTTTTTCCTCCACTTTTAATTAGGATGTTCAATTTTAATTATTGATTTGTAGGATTCTTTATATAATCTAATAGTCCCTTTTCAAATACTTGTATTCAAATATTTTCTTCCAATCTGTGGCTTGTGTTTTAACTTCCTTAATAGGCTACTTGGACTTGTTTTTATGTTGCTGAGACTTTTATTATGAATGGGTTTGAATTTTGTCAAGTCATACTTTTGTATCTAGTAATCAAATACTTCTTGATTTTCTAGTATTTTGGATTTTTATTTCTAGTCTGTTTTATATTGAACTATTAAGAGAATAATATCAAGGGCCCAGTTTGATTCATACGTAAATATCACTATGAGGAAATGCTTAGTGGTAGACATAGCTGAAAATTGATTAAATTCATCATTCAAAGTGTTCCTAGAAATCCTAATTACTCACTGGAGATAGGATAGTATCCATATAGTCTATTCTGTTTCCATCAGTAGGTCTTCAATTATGGGGAAGGACAGGTAATATTGAATTTCAAGGCAGATTCCAAAGCTGCTACTGTCTATTAAAGGATACCAGGAACAGGTATCATGGCTTTAAAAGCTTTGTACTTATTTTACCATGAATTTGTTTGAAAATTTTGTTTATTGTTCATATCAGCACTACTAGCGCTTTGACTGGTTTAAGAGAAACAGGGGAACTGAGAGTTTTGTGACTTATTACTTATCATGTTTGAAAAATAACTTTGGGTCTCAGTAAGTGATGAAAATTAAATTAAAGCAAAAACATTGTCTGTGTTTCTGTGGTCTGCACCTGGGAAGCAAAGGCTCCTGGGAGCTTCTTTGGACTCCAGGATGCACCCTGGAACTGAGCAGTAAAAAAGTGAAAGGGTAGTTTCTAATAATAGTATACACACCTAGAAGAAAAGATTTAAAATTAGTTTATGTGTTGATTAATCAGTAGTAAACCAGTATTCTTAAAACTTTTTAAACTACAACCCATTGTACACAATGCCTTTTACATGGCAATCCACCATGTACACAAGCCACGCAAATCCACACATCTGAAAGAAACATTTCACAAAAATTTGATCATTCTTAAAATGTACATTTTCTACTCTATCCTATGCTCCCCACTTCTTTTTTTATGGGTTTCCTTCCATCCCAGTGAATAGGGCTCAATGTCTGCTAAACCACAGTTTGAAAAACTGTACTGAAGATCTCAATATAAGCCTAATAATGTTTATAATGTTTATAAGTTGTAGCGGTCAGGGTTCTACAGAAAACAGAATAATAGGGGAGAGAGAGAGATGGATAGTTGATAGATAGAAGAGGATATTTATAAAAGGAACTGGCTCATGTGGTATGGAGATGAAGAAGTCCAGGGATCTACTGTCTGCAAGATGGAGAATCAGGAGCATCAGTTATTTTATATATATATGTGTATATATGTGTGTCTATATGTGTGTGTGTGTGTATATATGTGTGTGTGTGTATATATATATATAATGCAGTGTGAGTCAGAAGGCTTGAGAAAGAAGCGAGCCCTGGTGGAAGTCCTCGGGTCTGAAGCAGAACCAGGAGCGCCTCCCTGAGGGCTGATGCTGGACATCCCAGCTCAAAAAGAGAGAATGTATTCTTCTCCTTTTTTTCTTCTCTTGAGGCCCTAAACAGAGGCGATGATGCCCACCTTCAGTGCAGGCAGACCTTTATTCAGTCTATTGATTAAATGCTGATCTCTTCTGGAAACACCTTCATAGTCATACCAAGAAATCATGTTTCACCAGATATCTGAGCATCACTTAGTCAAGTTGACACACGAATTTAGCCATCATATGAATTCAAGTAATTCTTATTCTGGATTGAAATCAGAAGGTAGTACAAATAGTTAAATAAAACCTGGCAATGGTTGAAAAGAACAAAACTTTTTCGACTCCACTATTATCCAGATCCTGGGCTAGGCTGTTTAAACATGTGATTTCATCAATTTGTTGGTACAAAGGAAGGGGAAAGGTGGTCTTGGCTGATATAGAACTACATAATCCAAATATATGAACTAAGTCTTCAAAGTTTTAGACACCTGTGTAACAGAGAGTGTTTATTTAAAATGGAATATGTTTTGCCCACTATAAAATAGCAGTTGGAAATAAATTCTTCTAAAATTCTGCCTAATGTTAAGAATTAAAGTAAATGGGAAGTTCATTACATACCTACTTTCAAAATAACCTAAGGGCAAATAGATTTTAGAGATTTATTTAATTCATTAAATTCAACAAATATTTTTGAGTTCCCGCTGTGGCCCAGGCACTAGATCTACAGTAGTTAAAATACCTGTTCTCATAGAATTCACAGTCTAGTGGTAGAGTTAGGAAGGAAAAAGAAAAAAAAAAAAGCCTAAATAATTTAGTAAAATATATAGAAAGTTAAATGATGATATAACTTTCTTATGGCTGAATAGTATTCCATTGTATATATGTACCACATCTTCTTTATCCATTCATCTACAGATGGACACTTAGGTTGCTTCCATATCTTGGCTATTGTAAAAAGTGCTGTGATGAACATAGGGGTGCATATGTCTTTTTGAATCTGAGAAGTTGTATTCTTTGGGTATATTCCAAGAAGTGGGATTCTGGAGTCAAATGGTATTTCTAGAAGTGAGATTCCGGAGTTAAATGGTATTTCTATTTTTAGTTTTTTGAGGAACCTCCATATTGCTTTCCACAATGGTTGAACTAGCAATAGCAATGAAGCAAAACTGAAGGAACAAAATGGCAACAGACTCAGAGACTCCAAGAATGAACTAGTGGTTACCAAAGGGGAGGGGTGTGGGAGGGTGAGTGGGGAAGGAGGTAGGAGGAGACTGAGGGGTATTATGTTTAGTACACATGGTGTGGGGGATCACGGGGAGAACACTGTATCACAGAGAAGGCACATAGTGGATCTCTGGAGACTTGCTGCACTGATGGACAGTGACTGCATTGGGGTGTGGGTGGGGACTTGATAATATGGGTAAATGTAGTGACCACATTGTTTTTTCATGTGAAACCTTCATAAGAGTGTATATCAATCATACCTTAAAAAAATGATGATATAACTACTTTGGAGAAAAAACAGGAAATTGGGATATAGAGGGCCTGGAGGTTTACAATTTTGAAAAAGGTACTATATGAAGTCCTCCTTATGAAGACAATACTTGAATAATTGGAGTAAATGAATCAAGGTGTTACGTGGCCATTTAAAAGAAGAGCAGTCCGAGCAGAAATGTCTTACAAGTTTTAACTATTATTACGTATATGTGAATCTATAGATTTCTAATTTAGCTATTTCCAAAGGTTACTTGAGATAAGGGGAGAAGAACTTAAAGGATCTGACTTGTAATCTATTTCTTTCTCTTTACCAGAAGAACATCTCCAAGATAAAGAAAAGAACACAGGTGTAGTTGTTAGCTTGAGCTACTATGCCAAAATACCGTGAACTGGTTGGCTTGGAGAAAACCTCCTTCTCACAGTTCTGGAGGCCGGGAAATCCAAAAGATTTGGATCTTGGTGACAGACCTCTTCCTGGCTTGCAGACACCTGCATTCTCACTGTGTCTTCATGTGAAGAAGGGAGAGAGAGCTCTGGTTTTCTTCTTCTTAGAAGGACACTAATGACATCATACATGCACCAACCTCATGACTTCATCTAACCCTAGTCACCTCCCAAAGGCCCCATCTTCAAATATCATCGCATTGGTGGATAGGATTTCAATATATAAATTTTGGGGTATACAAACCTTCAGTCCATAACAGCATGTGACCTGATTTGTCTTCTTGTTAACATAATAACTGGACCTCTGGGTATAATAATAGATGTCTGCTGT
This sequence comes from Manis javanica, assembly GCF_040802235.1. Taxonomy (NCBI): domain Eukaryota; kingdom Metazoa; phylum Chordata; class Mammalia; order Pholidota; family Manidae; genus Manis; species Manis javanica. Next base: position 61,070,124 of record NC_133159.1, read on the forward strand.
TTATGCCTCACCAGCATCTCCTCTCTCTTTTCAGTAGTAACACATTACTTTTTCACTGGAGAACAATGCCTTCATTTTCATGTTGTTATATTGAGATTGTTAATAAAACAATATATTTGGGTATAATAATAAATGTAAACATTAATTACATTTAGTGGGAGGAGGGTATTTCTGTAAGCAATGTTATTTTTAGGAAATCTGTGGATGTCTACTGCTTATAGTAAATAAACCTAGAATGTATGTATTCATAAAGTGTGATTTCCTGGAAAATGTCATCTAGGTTGTGTTATTAAAAGAATAAATGCTCCCCTCTGTGTGAGGTGATAATATGAGTCCCTTATTTAGAGAACTTAGCAGTTCTGAGCCAGAGTATGTATTGATGTAGGGAGGAAAACCTGAGAGTAGCCTTCCATCTCTAGGATGATTCCATGCTGCTTCTGGCTTTTTGACTGTCTGTATCCTTGAAATTATTGGGGTTTCATATTCAGTAATATCTTTGGTTTTTGTGAATCTGATGTGAGAATCCAATCCTTTCAATTAGTTCAAGATAGTATACAATCTGATATACGTTAAGTGCCAAGTTTACTCAATGCAGTGTCATATATTCTAGAAGTATTAATTTTACTTAATAATAATTATCATTGTAGATGTCTGTTGTTTATGCCTCACCGGCATCTCTTCTCTCTTTTCAGTAGTAACACATTGCTTTTTCACTGGGGAACAATTCCTTCATTTTCATGTTGTTATATTGGGATTGTTAATCAAACTTGACCACCTACTCCCCACCGCCTTTTCTTTTTCAGGGAGGGGCCCACCAATCAAAATAAACCAACCAGGTCCTATTTTGGGGGGCTTGACTCTTGAGCAAAGTAATAAGGAGAAAAGTGATTAAAGCCAATGGCAGTATTCTGAAGGAATTGCTAATTTTTTTCTGTTCTTTAGAGCTTTCAAACTGCCTTGGTTCAAATAGTAACTGAAATCAAAATAATCTGTGCTCTTGATTTGAAATAGATGTATATTTTAGGTCTCTGATGTGTGATATGCAATGTGTAGTATCAAACAGAAAAGTTTCATTATCTGAAATTCACTATCAATGTATAATCACCTACACAGAGAATTAATCTATTGCTACAGAGTATGCCATAATATTTTGATATAAGAAAGTCTAAATGGAAATGATTCTCAAATTTCACTGGGATTTCTAGAAGAACTTAATAAAATTCATAATCATGTATCCCATCTGATTCAGCAGATCTGCTTTTTTAATAAATGCCCAGATGTTTCTCAAGGAATGGAAATTATAGGTACAAACCTATGAGAGAAATAGATTTCAGATTTCATGTAGCAATGAAGAAAAAAAGGGGAAGTTTGGCCATTTATATTCAGCATCAGGCTATGAAATAGCCAGTTGGCCTTGCAGTCCCCTGGGCAGGAGTTGCTTTTAATTCACCCTTACACTAGGAATTATATCTTTACTTGGGTGGCTCATATTAAATTTCCCTCCTTGGGAAGTTTCTGGGCATTTTTGTCTAACACTGTACTATAATTCTGTGTAAACTGGGGATAAAGTTCATCTTGTAACAGGTATCTTTAAGACAAAAGATAGCTGCAGGGTTATATTTTTATCTCCAAGTTCATACCTTCTTTCATTTTTTTTTCCAGAGTATTCTTTACTTAAATTATCAAAGACCTCATGGTGAAGTTTAATTTAAATTCATCCTAGATTGATAGTTTCCCCAGAAACATGACAGAAACAAAAATGTGTCTTCTCTGAAACTCTATTTATACCAAGTGTCAAAGAATTCCCACAAATGAAAATTTGTTCCCAGGAAAATTATCCAAAAATAATAATACAGACATACAAACATACACACACACACACAGCATGGTGCCAGGGAGGAGAGGAGGATACCACAATCAGTTTCACTGGGATGTTGGAATTATGAGATACAATATAAAATGTTTGGTATGTTATAAGATTAAAGAGAGGAACAAAATTTCCCACCTCAAAATGTGTCTCTCTGGCATGTGCATTATTCTAGGTTGATTATTTCTAAGAAATAGAAGGCTCAAGGAAGAACAATTGACCTTTCCCCAACTGCCTTAAACAATTTAGGTAGAAGAACTGGTCTAGGAAGGAAGGTATCACCATAAATAACTATAGTGTAATATGAATTAAGTGTGGTAGACAGAGAGGAACTTCGCAAAGTCTGTTCGTTAAAATTCCTCTCTATGTCCTATTGTTATGTGTGGCCCAGCAAACATTTGTTCACCCAACATTTACCGTTTTCATCTTCCTGTGAAATGCTCTTCTTCACTTTGAAGTCCAGACCCCTACCCACTTCCTCTTAGTCCAGAATGACATATATACTCATTTTGCCTGACTAACTTTGGAATCTCCCATATTCTTACAGAGTCCCATATGCATGTAATTAAATTTCATTTTCTCCTGTTAATCTGCCTCATGTCAGTTTGTTTCTTTGAACAGCCAAAAGAATCTTGAAGGGTAGAGGAGAAATTTTCCTACTCAAGAAAAAGCACAAAAAGAGGAGCAAAAAGTTAGCCAATTTGACTCAGAACCAGATTGGATTCCTAGAAAGAAAATAACATGGTTTAATTGTAAAACACAAGTAAGGAATTTAAAGGTAAATTAATAAATTAAAAATAATACCACATGATCATTCCAATAAATGCAAAAGGAGGAAAGAAGCTTTAGAATTAAAATTAAAATCCATCCATAATAAAAATTCTTACTTTAGACTGAAACTTCAGGGTATGAAAAAAAATGAAAGCCAACTGATATCTAACCACCCTGACTCCCTCCAAAACAATACGAACAAAAACATAAAACCAACAACTGAAAGTTAATTTTTAGCATTTCTAACAGAATACATACCAGTTTTCAAATTGCCTATAAATAGAATCCCACTTTGGGAATTCAGGATGGGTGAGGAGGGGTTGCTTAGGAAATTCCATGAAAAAGAGCTAAAGGGAATGGACAAGTGAAGAAAACACAGACTGAGTCACCTTTTCAAAGGGAAATAGCAATGAAGGCCAAAACACTGAATGCAGGTCAAAACTTGGTTATAAGAAAATAACTTGAAAGTGTGTAGAAACAGAAATCATAGCTTTGAAGAAACATTGCTTATGGAAGAAAAGGAGAGGAGAACCTAGCAATGAAGGAAACAAGGAACTAAGCGATAGATATGAGAAAAACAAGATACAACCTTTCAACTCAACCACACTCTCAACATCATCCACAACCAACACAAACACTCTCAAACAAAAAACCCACTCTGGGAAATCCGCAGGAATAAGAAAAGACATGGTCTTACACTTTGAAAGGTCCCAGCGGTTAATGACAAGAATTGACCCAGAGTATTAAACTACAATACATCTCCTAGTAAAACCATTACATTTTAAAGATGAAGAAAAAGCTCTAAAACATAAAGATGAAATTTACAAAGGCAAAATAATTACACTGGTGTTAGTTTTCTCAAAAACAATTTATGCAAACAGAGAGACGCAATTTTTAAAAAGTTATGCAAATCAGTGCAAACCAGCTAAGGCCTTCTTCAATTATCAAGACAATAGGAGAAACAGTATAGAAAGGTGCCAGAACGCAGGGACATTGAACTGAGGAATTCAGGTTACCGTAGACACATGCCCTTCCTGAAAAATCTACTGGAGCATAGGTTACAAAAGTTTTTTCTATGACATGCTAGATCACAAATATGTCAGACTTTAAAGGCCATATAATCTCTGTCACAAATATTCAATTCTGCCCAAGTGGTTTACCAACAGTCCTAGAGAATACATAAAGAAATCATGCATGTGGTCTGATTAAACTTTATTTACTAAAAGAGGAAACAAGCCAGATGTGGCCTGTGAGCCTTAGTTTGTCGTCCTATACTAAAAGATGAGTTTTATACAATCAAATACTGACTGGAAAAGCTTTTTCAGTGTTAATGATGAGTCCTTCACATATTTAATTAGAATGCTAAGACTAAAATGTTAGAGTCATGGATTGAAATGTAATATGCAAACACTACAGTTCTGACAAAGTAGAAAGGGTTCGAATATTTTAAAAAGACAGAAGAGAAAAAGAGGAAAGTTGAATAAGAACATTTAGCTTTGAACAGGAATGAGTGGGAGTCAAAGATTGCCATTTACAATTGACACATTTAAGGTTAAATAAAGAGGGGATTAAGAGCACTAGAGGTAATACTGATAGAAAAGTAACCTCTAAGTATAATATTACAGCTTTCCTAATAATAGCATAACTTTAAAAAGCAAAGCAGACACACAAAATAGAAAAATACAGAAATACAATACAGTGTATACAAGATAAGATAGTATGCCAGAATTGATATTAAATATAATTTCAAATTGCCTAATAAAGCAAAACCTAATTCCATGTTCTATATAAGAGACTCATTTAAGACACAATAATCTAAAAGGGCTAAAAATAAGAGGAAAGTGAAGATTCATCAGTCAAATGGAAATAATAAGAAAGCAAGAAATCCTGATGTCTCACAAAGTAAAATCTAGCCAAAAAGCATTGTGTGAACCAGTGAAGAACACTTTACAACAAATTTTTTTGTTTTACAATGAAAATATAACAGTTGTGGATACTTAAGCACCAAACAACACAATGATTTTTTAAAAACAAAACTTAGAAGAAACAGCCAGGAAAATAGAAACATGAAAATAGGAGGTTTTAACACACCACTCTCGGTACAAAATAAGTGGACAAAAATAAGTAGATAGATCCAAACATATAGTATGCCCAGGTAACCAAAAATGTATCTTCTTCTCAACAACACATGAAGAATAGGCAAAAAATAGCCAACTGCAAAGTAGAAATATATAAGCAATATTTGTGATTATAATTCAATAAAACTGAAAATTAAAAATACCTTCTGCCTCCTCCCCTCCCCCACCCCACACATAAAGCCCCTGGATGTATAGAGATTTTTCCATTAAACAACTCCTTGGTGACAGGAGAAATGCAAACAGAAATTAAATAATATCTGAATATATTAATGAGTGAAACATTACAAAGTCAGAATTTATCAAATGCTTTCAAACAGTAAACAGAGGAAAACTCATAGCCTTACATCTGTATCAATAAAAATTAATGAATGACAAATGCTGAAATTTCCAACTCAAGAAGCTTGAAAATAAACAATATAGTAAACTGAAAATACATTAAAGGATACCATAAGTATAAATGCAGAATATAGGGTAGAAAAAGAGATCATATTTCTAAGTCAGAATTCTAGTTCTTAAAAAATGACAACAAAATGGACAACCACTTGCTATTTTAAGAGAAAAACTGAGAGAACACAAGCGTACAAAATAAGAAATTATAGGGGTAAATAACCATTGATACACAATTTTAAAGATAATAAAAGTCTAATATGCCAACTGCTATCCAGATAATTATTTTATTTTTATTGTAAATAGGTTTATACACACTATAAATGGAATACAACTCACAGTAACAAAGAAAATACAGTATCAAGTAAGAGCATTAAGAGAAAAAGCCATATAATAACAATGCAACATTTTCTGAGAGAGTAGCCAAATTTACTGGCATTTATATTTAGTTCCTGAAGTTTGAAAGGTATCAAGAGAACTGGCCCTGTTTACCTCGTCAAGAAATCCATTTAACATTGCACTAACTGTGGCCCTGGATTACAGAAGTTGAACTGTCTAAGCTTGCCCAGATGTCAGTGTTTCTCAAAATTATCATCCTTTTGGGTCCACTAAAAACAACAGAGATATCTCTACAGTTCTGAAAATAAAATTCTTTACTAAGTTCTCCAGCTTTCTCTGAACTTTCGATTACTCTTTACAAGATTTTTCTACTTTATTCCCATCATTCTGTATTTTTATCATCCATTTGAAGTCATTTTGTATCTTGTTCTTAGATTTGCCTGATTCTTGGTTTCTTCTATTTTCACAGCCATCATGGTCCTTCTGAACTTTCAACCTCATGGTCTTTCAGTTTATGCTAACAGCTCTGTTCTCTCTTTATTTCCTTTTAAAATTACTGAGAATGACAATGTGGCCTAGGTATGCCCCCTTCCCCATTCACTGCATTGTGCCCATTCATTACATCTGCCCCTGGCTACACTGGGAAGAGGACAAGTATTTGTTAAAACATGAACATCAGCTATGATGAAACAGGTTTAACTACAAATTCGCATTCTACCCAGTAATTGCTGAGCACCTTGGGTAGGTTACTGAAACTGTGTAATCCAAATTTCTTTATTTGTAAAATGGGCATATGTGGGTAAAATTGCAGAATTTCCAGAATGTCTTCCCTGACTTTAGTTCATCTCCATATTAGTGGGTAATTACCTGGTCAACCTAGGGCTTATCAGAACCTGAGAGGTTGGGGGAAGGTTTCCCTTGCTTCTGCCGGAGCAGGAGAGAGAGAGTCCCCAGACCACAGTTTGTAAGCAATAAACAGGTTTTAAACTTTATTTCTCCCTTTGACTGATTTCGGTTTCAGAGGTATTTTGCCCCAGGATTTCCTCTCCCCGAAGTTAGCGCAGAGTAACATTTTGTTATAAGAATGTTGCGAGAATCAAATGAGATCTGGACAAAGTTTACATTTGTTGAGTATGAGTGTTGTTTTTGTCACTGTTATTGCTGTTGTAATAGAGTAGCTAAGTTGGGGCAGATACACACCACAAATGTAGAGGGTCTAGGTTTAGGCTGGGAAGCCCTGACCTCTGGATTTTCTACAAGCTGAGATTCAGGAGGAGGAATGAACATCAGAAGGGGCTCAGGTCTTGGCTCTAGTCACATTCTTAGTACAGCTAACAAGGAACAGCATTAGTGAAAAAGACTGACTTACTATCTTCTAGAAGCATTTTACTAATTTATTACTCTAGATATGTTAACAAATGCACACTACCAAAGGTATACATGTATGTGTGCTTGTATTTATGTATTTTTAGCTTCAACTGTACTTTTGTTTTGCCTCCATTATACCTTCTTTATATTTTCTTCTGGTTGAATGGCATAAAGCACAATAAAAGATCATTTAAAAAGTAGTTTGCCATAATTACACATAAGCTATTTTTCTTCTCAAAAGATATAAGAAAGATAATTTGGAATTTAACCATGTGGGAAGAATCTTATCCTAAGAATACTTTTTTTAATAGAATATAGTAAATACATTTTTTAAGTGAAGGTTTTAGAAAAAATATTTACTAAATCCTGAAATACTACTTAATAATCTTATCATCTTTGTAATTTAAAAACCATCTTTATAAAAGAAAAAATAAATCTCCTTATTGTATAAAGTCCCTAAATGAAAAAAAGACAACTTTTCAACGTAAGAAGGAATCCACCACATCATTTATCCACTTTTCTCATTTTTAGCACTTTTTATGGGAATAAATTGTGGACCTATATTGAGTATAAGTGTTTAATTTATTAAGTTAGTAGTGTGATCCAAGATCAAATTACTTACATGGCTCTATTTAAATATTAGTGATAGGTTAATTACACTAAGTGATTAATGACCATAAAATGGTAGTGTCTCCTAATCACTTCTCCAAGATTCATAATTAAATTTCTAAATTTCTGTCAGTATTTTAAGTTGATAAATCATTCATAACAATCAGGTTTGGTGAATACACTAAGTGCTTGAGAAAACTTTAAAAAAAGAAAAATACCTTTCTTGTATGATGAAGACCAGATTATTTTCTTCAGGCAACATCTTTTCATATAAATGTCATATGATGGAAGAGAACATAAGCCCCAAACAGTTATCAAGTAAGTCTGTACTGTAAAGCTTCATTTAACTGACACAAATTCAGAATATGTCAAAAATTGCATCTAACTAAAAAAATCATGCATGTAATATTTTTAAAATTTCATTTTACAAAGTCATTTCCAAATGTAAAAATAAAACTATATAAAACTGTAGAATCTTCTAAGGGAGAAACAATATATTTTCAATTTGTGGGCTGAAAAAATTGATATCTATGCTTTTTTAAATCTTTCTGTGTAATAATTGTTTTAAAATATAGACCTGGCTCAATTGTTATTTTGATTACCATCTTACTTTTTAAATTAGGAAAAGCTACACAGCTGGCTAATATATGTTCTAGAATAAAAGTTCATAGCTGTAAAAATATTCCAAAATTTTCACTAGGTCAAAATATTTTCACACACATCCACTGCAGTTGATCAGAGTTGAAATTATATAACTTAATTATTATTAAGGTTATATATAATGATATCTAAATTTACATCAGTTGTTATAGTTTAAAAAAAGCTCCTCATACAAGGCCTCTCAAACTTTCCCACAAATACCCTTCACTCCATGAAAGTAAATACGTGTCTTTATTGGCTGGGTGATACAGATGAAGAAACTCCAGGAAGTATAATTTTTTTCCCTATGTTGTATTTTATTTAAATACATTTAAATACAACATTTGCATTCTACTATCAATTATATCCATATGCATTTTAATATAAACTTGCCATGTCCCTTGATTATAATCACTTGTTTGCTTCTACCTTTGAGTCCCCTACCCCACTTTGATTCATTATTTTCCCAGCTCTGATTAAATCTATCTGTCCTCTCTCTTGGCCTACTCTTATACAGCTAAAAAAAAATACTAGAGAAGAAAAGGAAGAAAAACTCATGACTGGTGTCATTTTAAATTTCATTACTTCTAATCTCAGTTGGGTTACATCTTCTGCAAGCCATCCATTCACTCTTCCACAATCCGAGAGAATGATTTCGTACCTTCTCTCTCCTCATACTTCCAGTACAACTCAGTGTTCAGAATGGCCAAGAGTCCTGTGGAGAACGCACCCCCTGAGGTTGGGTGCAATGATTACTTAAGCTCATTCTGCCCAATATCATCCATCGTCCATTTGCGGATGAGGTGGAAACTGGTGCCTCTTTTGTAAGACACTTTACCAAAATAGAGCAGAAAATCACTGAAATAGCTATACTTATGTTGGATGAATGTGAGATAAATGCACTTCTTGGAGGTGTGCAATAAACAATTTGCACAACCACGCATAGCAGCTTGAACTGTGCCAATCTGATACGATCCTGTTTTTACGTGAGTACAAATATGAATAGAAAATAGAAGGGCTGCTATAAGAAAACTTTTCACAAATTCTAAACAGTGGAAAAAGGAAAAACAATTTAAACATCTCACTGGACAGAGGAAGAAAGAAAGGGAAGAAAGGAAGAAGTAAAATTATTATAAATATCCTCTCATAATTAAGGGCAAGTGGAGGATTACATATAATATTGCAATGGGAAAATGGCACATCTTGAAAAAGGAAACATTTGATACCACATTTACAAATTGTAGTATTCTAAAAAGTAGTCATTAACAATAAAACCCATTGTGTTAGAACTTTCAAATATGTGAGAGAAAAACATGAAACCAATAGCAGTTTGATCAGACAACCAAAAATGGGGCAACGCACAAACAGGAATCAACAATGTAAAATTAGTTTCAAAATACAGGGGCTATCATATTGGATTTAAAATTAAACAAAGATAAATACCATAATAAACATAAAACAAAGCAATAAATTAATACTTATGACAGATTACTGCAAAAATGGCTCATATTCTCTAAACATGCTATGTCCATGACCTTTGCTTATGTAACTTTGCAGCTCTTCCCACTGAGAGGTGGAATGTATTATCTCAGCTGTTTTAAATCTGCTTTGCCCAACTGAATTTCATAGAAATGACAGTGTACCAATCTTTCATGTTTTTTACCTATTTTGTGGAACCCCACCACCATCATGAAAAAGGTCTAGGCCAGCCTGTTGGAAGGTGAGAGACACATGCAGCAAAGCCCAGTTGTCCCATCTGAGGCTATTCTAGATCAAACTATAGCCAGTTAACGCCCAAACATTTAAGAAAACCTTTAATGGATCAGCAGAACACCTACTCAGCCCCCAGCTAACAGCAGACACATGAATAGCTCAGTCAGTGTAGAACTACCCAGTTACCTCATTAACAAGTATATGTAATATTAAGTTTGCAAATAGTAAATAAGACAGGCTAATGTGATGATAAAGGGGCAATTGAAGAAGATTTAGTGTTAGTAGAAATGTAGAGATTTCAAAGACAATTTTCTCTAATGTTGAGCCAATAAATGTAGAGCTTTTTTTAATTTAAAAAACTCATCAAATAATTGAAAATTAATAAACAACACCTAGGTAATGCTTAGGTCAAAGAGAAAATTAAAAGGAAAATTCTAAATCATCTATTAAGAAATGAATTAGAGAATACTTTACAAAAAAACTAAGAACAAAAAGCAGCATTTAGAGAATAAAAGTATAATGTTAATTGTCATGATTACTAAAGAACAGAAATTAATAAATTCAGTATCCTTTCTAGGGAATTAGGAGGAAAGACTAAGACAAAGGAAATAAGAAGTAATAAATTAATACATTGCTAAAATTAATGAAATAAAAATAGCTTAAGATATCTGTATATGAGAATTTAATACTGACAAGGCTAATTCAATACACTGGGGAAAACATAAAGTAAGATATATTGTCACAATAGACTTTCCATCTGGAGGAAAAGTAGACCATTCTCTTATTCAATGTAGAAACAATTTCAACTGAATTAAAGACAAATGAAAAAAATTACATTTTACCCTCCCCCACAAAAAAAACCTCTAGCATGCATGTATACAGGGTACAGTATACTATTTAGACAAGTCTGAGCATAGAATCCAAAAAAACATGGACACATGTTAATATAAAATTAAAAAGCTTTATATAGTGAAGTATACCAAAACTTCAATAGAAATGAAATAGGTCTAAAAGGATATTTGTGATTTAGATGATAAACAAAGGAATTAATATCTTAATGACACTAAATGATCAGAAATAAAGAAATAAAAATGATCCAGAGAAAACAATGGGCAAAATATGTGAATAGATATTTTATTATCATAGTAAATCCAAATGTTTAACAGAAACATGGCAAAATGTTCAAATTCACTAGTAGTCACGGAAATGAAAATTAAATTAACAATGGGAAATGGTTTTGCTCTCATTAAGCTGTCATTAAATTTAAGAAGAGCTTTAAAGTTCATTGCTGGTAAGGATGTAGGGAAAGGATTGCCTCATATACTGAGGGTGGAAAAATAAATTTTTTAGCCTTGGGTAAGGAGTCTTTTGACTTCCATGAAGTCAAATTAGACATACCATTCAACCTAGCAATTCCATTTCTGGGAATATAACCTAAAGAAATAAAAACCATACATGGATATACATAGAAATATGCCTATCAGGACACTGATGTTGGAACAAAAAGTAGAAACCAAAGAAATAACCATCAATTGTTGAATAAAATATGTCATAGTCACATCATGGACTAATATGGAGCTATTTAAAAAGAATGGTTTAGAGCTATACCAGAAGACTAAGATATGTTTCTGTTAGGTAGCTTTGAAGGGAAAATAACAAAATTTGAAAGGAGTAAATAATGATTGTAATTGGTAAATGATACTTAATTTCAAAAGCCATATGTATCTATTTGAGCATGCAGACTCATATGCTATAACCTGAGTTCTGAAGAGTATATGTTAAAGAGCATACAGACTACTGCAGAGACAGAGACAAAAGGAGCAGGACACGGGATGGGGAAAAGACCGAGGCCCATTCAGCTCCAAAGGCCTTCATCTCTCTCCCCAGTTAGTGTGGTTGGCATTCCTGGAATTGTGAATGGCAGTTTGCATGGTTGTACAAGGAATGTCTGATACACACTGACAGAAGTTCTGGATAGAGGAAAGTTATGAACCTCATCTTCATCTGGGTTCCACAAGAAAAGTGACCTAGGTCTTTCAACAGTCTGCCGTGGTGTTATGGACTGTGTTAATGTTTCCTCAAAATTCATATGTTGAAGTATTATCCCCAATGGGATGGTATTTGGAGAGAAGCCACTGGAAGGTAATTAAGGTTAAATGAGGTCATAAGCATGGGGGTCTCATGATGGGAGCAGGGCCTGTATAAGAAGAGATATCAAAGAGCTTTATCATGCTCCATGTACCACATGAGGCACAGCATGAAGCTGGCCGTGCTGACATCCTGATCTCAGGTTTCTAGCCTGAACTGTAAAAAAATAAATTTCTATTGTTTAACCCACCCAGTCCATGTTATTTTTGTTGCATCAACTCAAGCACACTAACACACATGAGTAGAGAAAGTAGAAGGTGGTAATAAGTGTATCATATTTTCTTTTAAATTCCTACTTTAGAATAAAATCATTAGTCACTATGCTTTGTGAGAAAATAAATTCATAATTTTAATTTAACACTTCCCTCAGAGAGCTCATAAAGAATCCAGGGGGAGCAACATGCAGACACAAGTTAACTGATGTAATGTGATGAATAATAAAGTTCTGATAATCTACTATAAAAGCAAAGAAGAAACATGGTTTTGAGTGGGGACTTAAAAAAGACTTCAAAGAATGCATATATTATTAATAGGCCTTCAAATATGACATTATATTTTCAAAAAAGGGAAAAAAGGAGAGAAATAAAACATTGGAAAAAGGAGGGCATGTATAAATAAATGTGCACAGATTGGAAAACTAAGGTTCACTTTGGGAAAAATGTATAGTTCCAGTTGAACTAGAGCATGAGTATTGGATGAAAGTGGCCAAACATGAAGCCATAATGCTAACTGTGAAAGGCAATTTTCTTGGTATGTGTTCTCCAGAAGCAGAGTCTGAGGCAAGAGCTTGAATGCAAGTAGTTTACTTGGAAGGGGCACCAGTAAGAAATTAGGTAAGTGATTCCAGGAAGGGAATGTAGTCAATGAATTTGCACTATCAAGCTAACTACCACACAGAGTAACTAGGTGGTTGAGCTTAACTTCATGGGTAAACTGTAGGAAGGAAATGGTATAGAACAGCTCAGAATTATCACACACAAAGTGTGGGTAAGATTTGCAGTATGGATGCACCAGTTCCCAAGTGACTAGAGGGCTGTTCCTGGAAAGGACTAATCCTCTAGCTATACCAACCTGCTGTATGCACCAGCAAAACTGCCTTCTATTGTTCTAGGAAAAACATTTCTCAGTCTCAGACAAGCCAATATTAGTAGACAGAGAACCCTGGAATGTTAAAGGTCTGACGGACATGGCAAAGACTTCTAGCATCTGATACAATCAGATGAATTCAATGCGACACATTGGGGACATGCAGATAGTGGTGACATCCCTGTAGTTACAGACTTGAAAGTCATTAGAAGTGCAAACTCAGGGACATGAAATACTCCAGAGGATTAGTAAAATGTTCTTTGAGTGATTGGTTAAGTGGTGATAGCATTTAGGGAATTTGAGAGAAAAGATTGGTTAGGAGTGAAGATTTTAAGTATGGATTGAAATGCATTTACTGACTTTAAAGTTCTTTTCGAATATTCTGGTAGAGATTTCAGAAAATAAGTAGAAGCTACAGAAAAAAAGTTTCTTAAAAGCCTAGGCTGGTATGAGTAAGCATATGCCTACCTCTCCATCTTGATGTACTTGGAGTCAAAGATCTTCATTCTGGTTTGCACCAAATTAAAACTGATGTAATAAAAAGAAAAGACCTGAAGTAAAAGATCTGGATCTGGATCTACACTTTGTCATCACTAAACTGTAACAATGGAGTAGGGGGACTTCAAATGTAAGTATCTAGTAGACACTAGTATCTACTAGACATTTAAGTGTTCGCAGGTTTCCTGCAGGGGAAACATATGTGACTATATTCCTGTCACATTTTGATAAAACAGGTCAAATGGTTACATAAATAAATACATAAAGTATCACTCTGGCAAATTCTTATAAGCAGGGAAAATAAATTTTGAGTGTCAGCTTTGATGTCATGACATTGCCTAAATTGTTTCAATCTCCAAATGTATATTGCAAAAACTAATGACATGCCAAAGAACATTTGCAGCTCTGAAATTCAGCGAATTTAGGTGATTTAAAGCAACATGCTGCCTATGGTGTAGTGGACATGTATCTTTGAATGGTATGGATTAGGTTTGTATGTTTTACTTCTCAACAGGAAATTATCCCTAAGAAATGTAGAGAGAGTTTGCAGGGATTTGACATAGATGGAGAGCCCTGTACACCACAAATGAAAGAGTTCAGAGCTTTGAAATGACACTATGCAAACCAAAGAGCCTGGTTACATAACAGAACCATCCTTCTTCCTCTTTTCTAATAAACTGAATACAAATAAAATGCTGACTTGGGAAAAATGTTGAGAAACCATGTTTCATAAAGAAACATGAAATTTAATTATTATGTGAAACTTAGAGAGAAAATGTGACTATTAATGTTTTACATGAGTGAACAGGATGGTCATTTTAAGAGATAGTAATAAAATTCAGAAGTTAAAAAAAATAGGTAGCAATACTATGATGGGTGGCTTCCCACTGGGACTATTTATCTATGTCTACTTGATATGTAATAAGATAGAAACAGAAGCAGCACAAATTCTTTATAAGAGGTTGTCTTACTACCATAAACACAAAATTTACTGAGGAAATGTATGCATTGAAAAATGTTAAGTTCAAAGATCCCTTTTTATATTAACTGGCATTCATCTCCTCTAAGACCCAATCTGCTCAACAGATTTTAACCACATTCTTACATGGCAACAATAAAAGACTGCAATTAAAAACATTTTAAATTTGACTTTGCAAACTGTTTAAAGCTTTTCCAGAGGAAATAATGTGTGTCTTTTACAACAGTCCATTCTTCATTCTCTCCTAAATTAGTTGCATAATATATGAGCAAATTTCCATGCCTAGTTAGAGCTCATTATTCAGTGAAGTCTCAGGGAATTAGGATTTTTTTAATCAATTTTTTTCCTTTGCCCTTTAAGCATCTTTGTAATTTAAATAGTCCCAAAGAACACTGGTATCATTGTACCCACTAATTCCTACTTGTTTTTGATGAAATAGCAAAGAAGCATGGATTTTTCACATTGACCATTTATGTGTGTATACATTTTAAGCATATTTATTATTATAAAAAGATATATAGCTTGGCAATTGTAAACTTGCAAATGTAAAATGTGAAGATTATGACTCTGAGAGGATGAGATGTGGAATAAATAGCCAAGAAGATAGAAAAGAAAAGAGCTGAATAAAATGAAGTCTTAAATTGCAAATTTGTTACTCAAATAGTTTGAGTTTCTTTTTCTGGGGTAATTATTTTCTTGATTTGATTTAAAGATGTTTTAAGCATTGTTTGCAGCTGCTGTTTCAACACTGTTTGCAATCTCAATCTGTGTCCATGTCAAATCATAATGTGATATTGTCAAACTCATATATAGAATTTCTCTGGTTCATTTTTGTGTCCAGTATATCCAGTTGCAACTCTGCCAATTTATGAATTCATATGGAGCATATCTGTTTGATCTAAATCTTAGTATCTGCATATGACTTCGTGTTTCCTACTTGTTTGCAAGGTTATTTGTAGCAGGTCAACAGAAAAAATTAAAATAATTGTGTTGAAGGAAAGCAATGGCTCCTTTACCAGATTCAACTTTGATAATGAGATATTTTTTCCATCAGTAAAATAATACACACACACACACACACACACACACACACAAACACACAGGGAACTAAATTGCTGAAGAGTGTAGCAGAACAAAACAGCATAACACTGGTCCTGAACAGGAAAAATCAAATTGTTCTAATTATATGTCCATGAATAACAATTAGTATTGAGCATAATGAGAAAAAAATTGAGTTTAAGTTTATAATTCATTTATAATAAAATCCAGGTTTTCACATTTAAATTCTACCAGTATTTAGAATTAATCTTTAGATACTTCAGTCTCATCATTAGAAAAGTAATGTTACCTAACTCACCAGATTAATGAAGGATTTAAAGTAATTTTATGTAAAAAGTGTTAGAGCATATATTATCTTTCTCTTACTAAAGGCTTTGTTTGAGCATTCAGAGTAATTCATTATCTTCTCATATTGATAAACTGCAAAAGGTAAGGTTGCCATATCATATGAACGTATGACTTTGCTATTGTTAGGGTACTAATTTGGATTTTCAAATCAAACCTCTAAGGTAATTTTATTGACTTAAAAGAAATAAACTGATAATTAAGGTTTACTGTAAGCAAATGACAATAGGTACTTTAATATCATTATCAAAATCCCAGAATCTAGCTTTAAAAATATTATAATGAGGCTCTAATATCATCACTTTTGAAAAATCATAAGAAACTAGTGGTGAGAAATCAAGGCAATGGGATTGAAAAGAGGGTGAAAACATGTCCTGGCCTCTTCGGCTAGCCATCTTGCTGAATACCATCTAATCTCTTCCTGGGCTAACTATTCAGGGAAAAAAATGCCCATGCAGTCGTCCTCTTTTTTTTTTTTCTTTTCAGTTGGGGATTTGTTCAGCTATATTTTTCATCTGAATTTTGAAAAGCATTGTTCCTCAAATTACCTTTTCTTTTCTATCACTACATTATTAGCAAGCAATGGTTGCCTTAGCAACTCTTTAATAGGTTGCAACTCTCAAGACCTATCTATTCTGGAGAGAATCTTCAGGCAGGCTGCCTAATGTAACCAATAGCTCTTCCTAATAAATATGCAAAACATCATTTCTGATTAGAAAACTAACAATGTAACTTACATATTTTATTTTGCATTTAAGAGTGAGCCATATGTATGTATCAAAAAACCAACATGTTGTTTTACAAAACAATAATAACTGATCAGGATAACATCTACCATTTACTAAGTATTGTATTATTCCATTTATCTTTTTTTCAATAATTCCAAAAGGTATGCAGCACTACTTTCTAAATTTACCAGATGAAAGACTAAGGTTTATAACTCAGTAGCATGCTGATAAATATTTAGCAAGCAACATCCAGCTCTCTGAAAACAAAGTGTGTGTGTGTGTGTATATATATATATATATATATATATATATATATATATATATATATATATATAAATTTATACATAAATATTACTGAAATAAAGTATGTGTAACTCATAATTAAATATATATTGCTTCTGTTTTTAATATTGTGTATTTAATTTTTAATAATGGTTGTATTTAGCAATCGGCTCCCAAGTTCCTGAAAATTAAACAATCAGCTCTTGAAATCTAGGACTAGTCTCCAGATGACTGCTAGGTTAGTTACTTGGTCATTCTCAGACTGCCACGAAGGACTGTAATATTTAGATGCACAGAGCTTTTTGAGGGGATTGAAATAAATATGGACACAGGGCTGCCTCAGAAGTGCAAAGAAAGAATTTGCTGTTAAAGGACAACTGACTCAAGTATCACTAAGCCTTTGTGGGGCTATTTTTCTCTGTCTCTTAATGTCCCTGGTGATTTACTGCTCAGAACCCAGCACTTATTCCACTACAATCTCAGCATAAATATATCTTTAACTTGTTTAGTGTCAACCCAGGACCAAGTGCCCACTTCCATAGTTGGCCTCAAACTTTGCCTCTTCAGCTCTGACCCTGTCAACCACCTCCCACTTGACCGGATTTCTGCTCAGGTGGACGTGTTCCCTGGCTGTTTCCACCACAAGTCCTTCCCTCGGTTGCCAGCCTCCACAGATGCCTTACCAGAAAACAGGTGCTTTGAGATAGCAGTGACAAAAGGAGGTTAGAACATGGGACTCCTCACACCCAAGGACTGGCACTAACACCCTGGCAGCCCACTGAAGAAAAGTGTCAGCAGTCAGGGCTTTCTCCTGGCGCAGCTGTGGAGGAAGTGAAACTTACTTTTGGCACCTCTTTATTCCCTCTTCATTACTCTCCCTTCCTGCAGTCTCAGTGGAGCTGGCTCATCTTTCCCAGTTAATTTCCTCAGCCTGGACTACCCTTCCATATCACTGGGTCCTCAAGGCCCAGCTCATGTGAACATATTCCATGAAACCTTATCCTCTGACCACAATCTCAACTAGTATCAATCGATTATTTTTTTGCCGGGCACAGAATATTGCTTATGCCTGCATTATAATTAATAGTAATCCCTTTCAAGGGAGATTTATGCAATGACTCTTAGGTACCAGGCACTAAAATACGTGCTAGAAATACAGGGATAAATATAAGTAGAAAATGCTCCTTGACCTAGAAGATATTTTATGGAAGTACAAAAACTGGGGACATGATTACAGTAACATAAGTGCCACAGTAGAGGAAATTGTTCTGCAAGGAGAGTGAGTAAATCTGTTTTTTGTTGATCCTCAGATCTCACAGCATAGGTACCCACCTAGTCTGCTTTTATTTTAAAAAGATTTATAGTTTTTTAAAATAAAAAATATTTTATAATCTTACTATCCACTACAACAAAACCTTAATTCTACCACTAAATAATTTGTTAGAAATGATACACTTTAGCTATTATAGTTCTCCAACTAATGTATCAGTGCAATTGCTTCCAAGTGCTAAAAGCAGAGATGGGACAAGGCACCCTGTTTGAATTGAAAATGTTCTAAAGGGAATCATATTTGGATTCAACAAACATTCATGGAGCATTTACCATGTGACAGGTACCAGGATAGAGAATTTCAAAATGGCATTTGATCTTTCTTACAACCTCCTCTTTATAGGTGAGAGAACAATGTTATCTTATAAATTAATCCTTTAGCTCCTAAGAGCTTGACCATGACAACTAGGAAAAATAGCATATTGCCAGTGTCCTATTTATGTAAGAGAGAACAGAATATCATTATTATTTTTTCCAAATTTAGCAAGTCATACATATTTACTAATAACACATTATGTATATGGAATGATCCCATTGTGGATTCTGCATGGACACCAGGTGTTTGCTGTGGTGGTGGTGGTTGTTGTTGTTAGCGTTGCTTTCTAAGAGAGATGATAAGTATTTTCCTCTTATTGTTGTTTCTGTTCATTTTTTTTATAGAAAGAGAAGCATTGTAAGCATGGGTTGATGCAAGTGAAGTCCCAATAACTGCCTTTTCAATTCAACCTTAAACACTCATGAAATTCAAAGCAGGAGAATCTAGCATGAGGCAATACCTCAGCTTTAGCCCCTTCTAGTTTTGTAATTGTTTGCTTTTCTTTGCACTATGAATTCTTTATGACTTTGAATATCAAAAATGCACCAAGAGTTGCAGTAGATAAAAGGTCCTGTACCATGTACCATCCATGGGGAGAAAACCACTGGAGACCAAGGGAGCAGTCTGACCTTTCGCTACACATTCGCTCGGTGCAGGAAGTAAGACTTACATAAGAGTGTTTTCAGCATCATCACAAAGCTCTCCATCTCTGAAAAACTTGGCGTCTCAGTGTAAAACTTTTGATGTAATCATCAAATACCCATCTATCTAAAATATTTGTTTCTATTTGTATTTAGCTAAGACTTCTGTTACTTATAAAATATGAACCTTAAAATCCAAGTAATTATATATTCTTTTTTGACTTCGGCCCATTTTATCACAGGGGAATAATTGCATACCTATAATCTCAATGATGTTTTATCATCTGTTATGCTCCTAAAAAGCCCTAGATATATAGGAATTAATACCCATGACAGTATATTTATATGTAATAAAATAAATCCAGTATTTATGGGATATCGTTACACACTCTTATGATATTGCAAGAGTTTAAAGTAATCTTAAAACCAATGACCCTGTAAGACAAATCACTATCATGTAACTAGAGTTTCAAAACAAATATTTCTAGAATTGTACCTTTCCAGGATAATCTTAAGGAGATTTAACCTTTTTTTAAATTGTATGTGGAGTCCTTCTGGGAAAACGTGCATTATAATTTATTTTGGATTTGTAACAATAAATGAATGTATAAATGTACAACACATAGAAAAATCACTTATTTTTCTGGTATCTTAACTCATCAGAAAAAGGGCGGATTTTTAAAGAATCCTTCATATCTCATTTTCTTTGATTTGATAGTGTTCTTTTAAAGAGATTGAAAAAGACTAGAATTCATTACAAGTCCTTAATTGCCAGTTTCTCCACAAAATAGATGTTTATGTGCAGGCTTCAGAATAACTACTATTCATTTGAGGGAGATCTTGTACAGCCGAAGTTTAAATAAACAGCAATGTTTTACTAAGTTTGCAAAAGCGTAATTAGTCCTTGAGGCACAATATTTCTTAAGCGTCAAACACTTGTTCTCCAGCTGTACTATTGGGATCTGTAGTTTCAGAAGCAGCTTAGAGCCATCTCATTGAAGTCCAAGCCTTTTCATGACTGACAAGCACTTCCCCTCCGTGTGTGCTCACAGAAACAGAACAATAATACATCGCCACCACTTCGTTGATAGAGGCATCTGCTACCTTTTTTTTTCCTAACAGTGCATAAAAACACCTCAAAATGAATCTCACTGGGGCCCAGTAGCATTAATTTGTGTTTGTTCTGTCATGCAATTATATTACAGAAATTAAATAACTGATCAGGAAATTCACAGGTGGGCAGAAATGGTGGTTTAAATGCATCTTTCCTACAAGACCATGTCAGATTCTACAGGGGAGTATAATAGTTCTTTTTTTTTTTAAATAATACCCTACCAGAAATCATTTTGAAGTATATACAGAGGTTTTTGCTTTTAAGTAGAAGATATTTATTTTTTATTCCTTTATGTATATAATAAATAACAAAGAGCATTTATAAAATATGTTCACTTTAAGAACTTGGTAGGTAATACAACCTTCTAATTACAACTGGTTAATTTGGTGATTTTACAGGGTTAATAAGATACAGTCACTAGCAATGGCACTAAGTGATTACCACATCTAAACCAGGATACTATATTCTATACCTTGAAATTTGTTAAACATAACTACAGTCACTTGAAACTGTATATATTGTGATTGCTCCTCTAAAGAACTAAAATGTATACCATGTCACCTGGTCTAATTTCATCACTGCTACTTCAGGGAAAAAAATACAGATAATAGATAGACAATAGATAATCAAATCCCTTCATTTGCGGCAACAGTCTCCTTGCTTCCCCTTGTTTTGCTGTTGCTGACAGCAAAACTGACACTGTTACAGCTTAGAATGCCCTTCTCTCCCATTTCCACCATTGGAATTTTATCCATACCTAAAGATACACCAAGTGTTTATCTCCTTTTTTCATTATGCTTTCCCTCTTTCACCTAAATGGAGGTAAATGTCCTCTCTTGATATTAAAAATTTTACCTTTAAATCCCTAGTCACATAGCAGATGCTCAGAGACTTTGGGTATGATAAAGGATCCTTATCCTGAACTAAGAATAAAAGAGAGATGTTACAAGATATCACATCATCCTGAGTCACAGGCCTCTTACAATATATCTCTTAAAACACTTTTTGAAACATGTTACAGTCTTCTGACTCTACAAAACAGAACAAGCTCCTCTCTGATCTATGACAATTTTTAAATGATAGTAAAGAAATAATAAAAAATAAATCCACAGCTACAAAGAGAATGGCAAGAAGACAAAAGTGGACAGAAATCCAGTGGAAGAGCAGTCACTAATTACAGTTACAGAAGCTACAACTGGGAATAGAAAGCAAAAATGGAGACTATGATTCGTATTTAATAGCAGCCCAACATTGAGAAAGAGATAAAACAACTTCAAATGAGGATAATATGAAGTAGAATTTGGAAAGGCTTATTTGGGTAAAAGAAGCTGAATATTATCTTTGTACCAATGGCATATTTTTCCAATAATAAATAACAGTAACTTTGCTACTCTAGGAAATGAGCTAGGAACTTTCCATGTATTATTTAATAATCTTCACAGATATCCTGAGAGTGCTGCCTTACTTTACAATAAGTAAATGGGACTTCAGAGATTTTAAATAAGATACCAAGACACAATAAACAGTCAGATTAAGATTCAATCCCAGTTCTGTCTAGCATCAAAATGCATATTGTTTCTACTAAACCACATTGTTTTCCAGTAACTTTTTTTCAAAATGTCTTCTTTAACAATACAAATATTTCAAGCACTTACTAATGCTAGACACTTAACTAGGTGTTGTGAAAATAAACATAAATAAGTCAAAGTCTCTTTACTGAATAATCTCACTTTCCAACCAATTACTCCTAACGTGCTCTGTTGCTTTTTCCTTCCCTACTGCTAGAATAATATCAGCAAATAAATAGAAACCGAGCTATGTGTACAGAAATAAATGAATGAATGCAGGACACTCTTAGTTCACCAGACAAAAGCTCTCTATTAGTTCAAGATGTTATAATTACTTTGAATCGGTACAAAAGCTTCATGAGTCATTTTGTCAAGCACTTTGACTTTACTTTGCAAATGTAAACTTCCATACTGTTATTTTGCTCACTTTTAAACTTGTTCATTGTTTAGAGAGGAATTTAATACATATATTGCCAGTACACTTACATTTAAATTCACATGAGCTGATGTTGAAAGTGCGGTGAGACTTAGGTCATGCTTCAAATGGTTGTTTGTAGAGATGCATGCTGCATTTCTGGACATGCTCACCATTGCAGAGGGCAAGCTCCTTCTTAAGCACACAGTGCAGAGGAGAAAAAAATCCATGTGAATCAATTGTGATGTATTATGTTGCAATTTAATCTATAATTTTTGCACTCTGGGAAGTTTGTGAAAACCTCAGGTGGTAACAATGTGCTTAAAGATAAAAACAAAGACAAACTGCTTTTCTAAAATAATGTTTGAGTTTACTCTTTATTAGCTCTTATCTGGAGAGATAACATATAGTAATTATTCTTTTTATACACAAGAAATCTCCAAGCCTTTGCAGGTCTCCCTATTTTTCTCTATTTCACTGACTTCTAGGCATGTACTATAAACTTCCTTTAATTTATTTTTTATATGTGTATGTTATGTAGACATGATTAATATTCAGTTCAGTGACAGTATAAACTTCTGATAAAGAGAAAATATTACATTTTGGCCAAGGTCACTGAATTTGGAATTTAAAAATTGGGATCATGTTAAAATTCTAGAACTTTTTGAATGGGTTTATAAACTAAAGGGAGTTAGTAAAGAGAGAAATTGTTATGAATAAACTTTAACCAAATACAGATAAAACCATTTGAAAACTATAGTTAAAAAGAAGGATAGGGATATGACGAGAGTCCTAAAATAGTATGCAATGAGAATATCAATAAAGAAACTCAGTGGTTCTGCACTGGAAGCAAAAGCTCTACTAGAAAAAATAGCAAGATAAAAAATGAAGGACACCCAAATGCAATGAGGCTAACAGCATATAGAAGGGGAGTCACAAAAGTCTGAATTAAAATACAGAGAAGGGACAGAGAATGCTATGTTTATAAATGAATCAGATTTTATTTAATTCTAGCTTAACCAACCAAGAATTTATCTATTTGTTGAGATTGTCGTAATGTGGGGGTAGTACTCACAAAAGTCGGGGTATATTCAATATACTAGACTATTGAAGACTTCAGAAAGTTCTGGATTTGAGAAGTTGAGTTCTGTTTAGCTCAGCATTTTTCCCAAACTTAGATATACACAATTCCTTGCCATTATGACTCAAATAAGTAAAACACCACCAATCTATCCTAAGTGACTTGATGAAATGTGGGCACACCCAGGTGAGACATGTTAAGACCTAGACTAAAACTCACCAAATGAAGTTATCAGGTCCTTTTTGGTAACTGATATATGTTAGTATTACACATGTACTTGGCAGATAAAAAAGTGTTCAGTAAATTCTAATTAAATAAATGAAGGATGTAATAAATAAAGGAAAAGAATGAACATAGATTACTTTGAAATAACTACCATGAGGACTGTGTCAGTAGGATTATTTAGTAGGACTAAATGAGTTAACACATGTAAATTGTTTAGGACAGTATCTAGAAATCGGTGATTGCTCTGTTAGTTCTAATTATTATTTATTCACAAAGAAAGGAAAAGTTAAGGCCAATAGGGTTGGAAAACAAACTGGTTCTTAGAATTATTGAGGAAGGTTTAGAAAATAATCATTTTTTAAAGAGGGTTGGAAAACTCGTATGGACTGTACAAGGCATTAGTTTCCTGGTAAGAATCCACCTGAAGTTTCATGCCTGATAATAAGGCAGATATCTCACAATGCTCAGTCTGACAGTTGGTTTCTGTGATTGTAAGTGATGAGTCCAGTTTCAATAAGGATTTTACTTGTTAGCTGGGAACACGCAGAATAGATCAAGTATATATAGAACAGCACACACAAGAATATGGGTCTGTCCTTAAAGGACCTAGAATTAGAACACAATTCCCTGCAAAATCAGCAGAGACAGCATTAGAACACAAGTCTCCATAGTACCACTCAGACCACCCTCTCGCTCCCCGCTTTTCCTCTAATGCTGCCTGCTCTGATCCATGCTGACGAGACAGTCCTTGGCCATCAGTCACCTGAGGGTAGCAGAGAAGCTTAAGTTTATGTCTTCTTCCTATGTACATTTGTTGAAAAACTTATTCAGCAACCAGGTCTGCTGAGTTTCAGAAGAGGAGGTGTATGTTGACCCACAAAATGTAGGCTTTCAGTGTTGGTCTGTTGTAGTTATGTGGAAATAAGCTTGCAATTTTAGTGACTTCTCGTGGTTCTTAGGTTTCATTGGCATAAAACCTAGCAATAGGTTTATTGTTCTATATCTTTGATTCCTATCAACCTGCCTTTAGTTGCCACTTAGTTTTGGCCAACTTAATTCCTCAGAGATTATTTCCGTGTCTACTACCTTTCTCCAGGCTTAAGAACACAAAGGCTTTCTACATTGATAAATAGTAACCGCACTAGAGGGGGTGAGGATTTAATACTGTGGGTAACTGTTGAACCACTGCATTGTACATTTGAAACCAATATAAGATTGTATATCAAGGATACCTCAATTAAAAAAACAAACAGTGGCATTGCTGGGCATCTGTTCCAGCAGTAGCTAACCTTGAGAGTACTATTTTTCCACAGTGGAGTGAATGAACATAGCTTCAAAGAATGTATTTGCCATCTTTCAACTGTGCTGTTCTTACTGGTTCCCAGCCTTCCAATTCAGGTGAAATATCATGAATTCATTTTTAAATCATTTTTCTTTTCTTTCCTACCAGACTTTATTATCCTTTCCATAAAAAGAGATACGTATTTACTCCAAATTATCTTTTTAAAACATCCTCTAAAAATCATATTTTTGCCCTATTTTGTATAGTGATGATAAATTGTCTTTTATACTTTTTTGTAAACATATTTTAGTCAGTTCATGCTATATTTTCAGGGTGATTATTTGTACTTTAATCACATAAGATGAACTGTTACACTATTACTGTTGCTTTTTTGTTCACTAAATAGCAATAACAGACATGTTGATTCCTACAGATAACAGATATCATTTTTATTTTTACAAATAACCTGGGGAAATGGTTTGATATGTGATAAAGCACATATGAACAAGAACATGATAAGCATTTATTTTCTGATGCTGCACTGAAAGATCCATAAACAAAAACATATTTTAAGCCACTATAGCTCAAAATATTTGTCCATGACCCCAAAATAAAAACATATGTAAACTAGATCCACTTTGGTTAATAGCTTTTATGTTTGCCATTTACATTAAAACTTAATTTTAATTACATGTTACTCATGTTATCATAAACAAATGACTCCAAATATAAACAGCACAATAATTACAATTAAAAAGGCAAAATGTATAAGCACAAATGCAGTGGAGAAGTATCTGCAACTTCAGAGATGTATGTTTCACTGGTACAGCTTCATCTTTTAACAGCATTCTATTAACATTTTTTTCATAATAAAATAAGCCAATGATTGGAGCAAGATATTTATAATATGTAAAACTTAATAAAGTATTAGTATCTGTTATACATAAAGGACTCTAAGAAAATGAAAAATCATACACCTGAAATAGAAAAAATACCTAAATAGGTATTTAATATAAGAGGAAACATTAACGGAAAATACAAATATTAAACTTGACTGTGTAAAAAACAAGAAAATGAAAATTAGGACAGCAATGAGCAACCTTTTACAACTAGTAGACTGGTAAACTATTTTGACAAAAGTAAATACCTACAAGGCTGAAAGAAGGGGAACCCTGCTGGTGGGAGAATAATTTGTTTAAACAACTTTTGAAAACATTTAGCATAATTTGTTACTATGACATATCCTATAAGCAGTGATTCCTCTTCTATGCATATACTCTAGAGAAATTTTTGAATTTTGAATTAGTAGACTGCCACTAGAATGTTTTTAATAGTATTCAAAATAGCAAAATCTTAAGATCCATCCAAATATCCATCAAAAGAAAATTGGATGGATAAGTTGGGATAGGGTCATACAATAAAATAATTCATGCAGATGAAAATAAACTATAGTTTTATGTATCAACATGGGTGAGTTTTAGAGGGTGCTTAGTTGAGTTCTTAAAAATCAAGTCACATAAGGTAACACTTACCATGTTATCATTTGATGTTCAAAAACTGACAGTAATGAAAAATATATTATTTAGTGATATCCTATGTATGAGATTAAACTATATAAACAAGCATATGACAGATTAAAGTTTCAAAATAAAAGTTGTTTCTGTGTAGGAGAGAGATGCATAGAAAGAGGCATGTACAGTGAGCTAAAATAGTGTTTTGATGTATTCTTTAAGTAAAAAATTAGAACGATGTTTTTAATTTTTTAGTATATTTAATAACAGGTATAAAGCTCATATATTTAAATTATTACATAATCATTATTTTAGTCATATGTACATATGTCAAATTCTTAAGCCTATGTGTTTATATCAAAGATTACATATAAAATCATTTTTTCTTTAAAAAAAAAGCAGTATGACAGCTTGCTTTAGCTAGTAGATTATATTTTGAACATGGGAAAAAATTGGTCCAGCATTCAAAATATACAGAACAAATAATTAACATATAAGATATTAAGAACCAATAGGTTTTCACTCACTGAAGACCTTTGAAGATTAAAAACTTTTACTTTTCCCTGATTATACACTCCAGGGACAGTCATGCAAAGGGACTTGCAAGCCCATCAACTAGTTTTATGAAGTTGCTAGAGTATGTGCCTCCAGGTCGGTCTGCCATCATATGATTTGACCACTGTGATACAACTCTGGACCACAGGACAGGAAAGCAGGGGAAAATTACATTATACAGAGGTCTATGACAGTATCACTAATAGCAGGATTGCCCAAACAAGCCTATCTTCTCTATAATGTAGTAAGCAGATAAATCACAGTAATAGCCAATAGAAAGTATTACAGTTTAGCTGCTGAGCAGTCAACAGAGACCTCTCAAATGCTAGAGATGCTTTTGATCTGGATCAACATTTCCATAACTAAGGCCCCCTCCAGTCTCTGAAAGTTCCAGCTATTGCTGCTGCTTTGTTTCTGTGGGCATGGCTATCCAGTCACAATCACTGTCTTCCTAATACTCACTTGTATATTTAGAAGAAATACCTATTATTCGCAATACATTATATTTTCTAAAACTTGGAGTTAATATTCACTTCCAAGGTATACCTGTACATGGCAAAATATTAAGCATAAAAATAGAATGTAAGATGAAAAGTAAAAGTCTCTTTCTCAACCTCATCTCTGACTCATTCTCCAAATGTAACCACAGAGATTCCTATGTATCCTTCCAAAAATAAGTATTTTCTGAATACATGCACATATGTTTATCTCTTTCTTGGACAAATAATACAATGTTTTATAAAATATTCTACACCTTTTGCATTTATTTATTGGGAGACCTTTCCCTGTCAATACTTGAGTTTCAGCATTTGCATTTACAAACAAGGGTGCCATAATGCATACCACATATGTATTTCTTTGCTCACTTGTTCAAAATCACATTACACATACTGTACTCCCTCAGGGCCAGGGGGAGACATTTCCCCTCTGCTCCAGAAACAACAATCTCTCTTATAGATAGATAGATAGATAGATAGATAGGTAGATAGAGATATATACATGTATCTATATACATATATATAGATAAGGGTGCTATGTGTATAAATCTCTGTATAGATACATATATATACATACCTATATTTAGAGATACAAAGAAATATATAGATATATATGCTTATATAGAGATATATATATGTGTGTATACATGTAGAGAAAGAATATATACTCCTATATATACACATATACATATATATATACAGGAGTATGTATACACATATATACATATATGTTATATATATATACATATATAAATATTTCAATGTATGTTTCAACATATATACAATTTCAATCTATATCTGTATTATCTATATATTAGATATTAGGAACTGAACATCTCACAAAAGTATTCATCAATATCTAAGATTAAATAAAGAAACTGGACACTTACCCAATCTGAGAATAATCTCTGAAGAAACCCCAAGGAATTCAACTGAAATCCTTCATATATTCTGTTTCATATACCTTTCTTTCTCCAGAATTTCTCTTCCTTCTGGCAACACCACCAACTTAATCTTTTACACATTCCTACCATGGTTCCTGATAACTTCTTCTTGACCACATGTAATGAATTAGTAATTTGAATCATGAAATTTGTTTCAGTAAGTGAAAAGTGATTGAATACTGGCAATTACATTTGGTCCAACTTACACTTCTTACACTGGGAGTAGAAATACTCCTCTGTGGCCACCACAACACCCAGTATTTTGCCACATATTTAGTCGCACAGTCACAAATAATATTAATAAAATGTCCTTCTTTGGCCACATCCTGACCAAAACTGTCACTCATCTTTTCACTTCACTACTAAAGAGCTGCAATTCTCTGTTTTTAACTAATCTGAATTCTTGCACCACTGTTTTCTTTTTAGGCTTATGTCACTTAAAATACTATAGCAAAATAGAAGGATATGCATATATTCATCTTTAACTCCTAAATGTAAAACTTAGAACACTCCAACTTTACCTGCCTCCATTCCAGGTGGCTTCACATTTCCTTGCATCCTAAACAGATCTATTTTCATTTCTCTTTGATGGCACATTACTACATGAGGCATGTTTTGATTCTCTTTATAATTACTATAGAAAACAACATCTATTCCTTGTGAAATGTAATAAGCCAAGAGAAAGTCTCTGATTCAGAATTTTCTACCATGACATTTTTTTGTCTTTTTGTTTTACTTCTTAATTAAATGTTTTAGCACCATGCAACAGAAAAGGTATGCTTCTTTTCTTCAGATAAAAATATTTAGTTTATTGCTTCAGATGGCAGAAATTTCAGAGCTAATGCTGAAACATAGTGAAACTAAAATAATCTAAAAATCACTTACTTTATTTCTAACATTAACCCTAAACCTAACTCTAATTTGCTTCACTCCACAATCAGACTTGAAATTGAAACATCTACATTGACATTCTTACTAGAACTAATAATATTTTAGAAATTTTACATATTTTCTGAAGTATCAATTAAAATAAAAATAAACAAAAATTTTTAAAAAACTACTATGGCACAATTTAGAGTAAATATACACAATGATATTTAGGATACACAAAAATTAATGAAGTTATTTTTTGTAATAGCATAAGTAATCATACTTTGTTTGATTTGATTTAAATAATTTAACATTATGAATTTCAGACACATAGAATAGCTGAAATTAGGCCAACACAAATGTTTTGAAAGAAAGATAATGCTCTGTATGACGCTGTAATGGTGGATACATGTCACCATACATTTACTAAAGCTCGGAGAATGTTCAGCAACAAGAGTGAATCCTAACATAAACTATGGACTTTGGATGGTGATAATCTGTCATTGTAGGTTCATCAGCTGAAACATATGGACAACTCTAATGCGGATGTTAACAATGAGGAAGGTTACGCATGTGTGGGGACAGGGGATGGAGTTATGGGATATTTTTGTACCTTCCTAAATTGAACCTAAAATTGCTCTAAAAATCATCTTTAAAATATGGATTGAAAAGAATTAGCTCAGAATAGCTTCTACATTGTATAAACTGAACTGGAATGCTTCCATTGTAATTACATGAATATTTCCAAATCTTAAAAATAGTGTTACCTCCTACAGCAAGGTATTTTGTCTACCATCATCTTTTTTTAACACATTGTTTTGGGATGTTTTTTGCCTTACCAAGGTAAATACCTGCTTAAATTTGAATAAATTTGCACAGATTCAAAAACAAAAATATTTAACTAATACAGTTTAATGCTTTTGAGAAAGCTAAACTAATTCTAATTCTTTCCTAAACACTTATGTTGCAATGTAGGCAGATAGCTTTGGATCTAAAATATAATAAGGGTAAGAATTATGGCATTTACAGATATCAGTAAGTGAACTTACAAACTGATTTACCTTTCTGTGACATGAGTCTAAGTTCAGTTCTTAACTGTGCCTACATTGTCTGTTTCATTTATCAATAAAACTATTTATTTGCACTTTTTCTTAATGTTTTATGAAGGAAATGACAACTGACCCATTTAGTTATAAACTCATTCCCAGTTGAGTAGATAGTATGGTTTGTGGTATGCAAGGTAATAAAACAAGATGATACAGTCTGATCACTAAAAGTATCAGAGTAGAAGAATATGAAATCTCATTAGGTATATTGGCAAGTAGCCTTATATTTATGAATCAAAGTTCTCAATTCCCACTAGAAGTAAGTAAAGGCATCTGCTACCCCATTCTGTTCAAGTGAAGGCATGTGTTCTGCACAGAATTCTAAAATCAAGTGTAGTCTGCAATCCCATGCTTTGAAAACTAATTTTTCTCTAAAATTTAAGTGTTAATGTATATATATTGCATATGACATCATTCATTATCTCAAACACAGCCAAATTCGATTTATCAAATAATTTTGTATTGACCCTCTGCAACTCAATGTTTTGGGACTACTCACTTTCACTGTGCCACTTATTTAATGGGTAAATATATTAGGTTTTTCATCAGCTTTGTCATCTGTAATATGAGAAAAATGAACTACTTCATTGTATTGTTTGAGTATTTGTATCAAGTGCTCCCTATTCGAGCCAGATTCATTCAGGATTCAGCAGGATTGCTGCCTCATTATCTCAGGGAGGTATGTGATATGGAGGATGAGGGAAGCAGTAGTAAATAGTTCATTAGGATTTTTAGGAACTAGGACTTGGAGAACAAACAGGCGGGAAAAGAGGGACCTAGGAAAACTATAAACAAGAGGAAAACTTTTTCTGAACTAAGCAATAAAATAGTGTCTCTGGGCTGCAGGTGGAGAGAGATCTGTGAGTCCTCTATGTACTCAGGAAATTGCAATACACTGAGTAAACGAGCTATATGGCATTTTTTAGAGGACAAACCCCTACACGTCATGGGTATCCTGCATTACAAAGGATTTCTCTGTCCTAATCATTGCAGAAAAGTACTAGAAAGACCCTGGGTCTGAAAGGGCCATGTGATCAGAGAGGATGGATGCCTTAGCAGTAACCTCTGAGACAGACGAATGATGATCAAAGTTCTGACAATCTGTAAGCTCTCAGAACTTTGACATAATTCTAGAAGGAGGAGGAACTATACAAATGACAGATTTAGAATTCTGTGCCAGTTTAACTGAATGGAGACTCAGAAGCAACATAATTGATTTGCAGGAAGTGAAGACACACCATGTTTCTTGCACATGTGATATTGTGGGCAGAGATTTAAATTTGCTGTAGATGCACAGTGCTCAGCATTTAGTAAGTGGACAATAAAATATTAGTTATTATTATTATTATTATTATTGGTCAAATTCTTACAAGATAAAAGGAACTATGGTACACTGACAGGAAAACATAAAGTTCTCAAGTTTCATATAAAGGAGAACATCAAAGAGACAAACTCCAAAAAAAAAGTGAAAATTGCTTCACTTTTAGGGTTTCAACACTCTGTTCCACAAGTAAGCTATTTATAGAAATCAACACTAAATATGATATCCTGCTATCCTAACCTCTCTTCCACATATTTCCCAGCCTTGAAACCATAATACACCTTACAAGCTTGTTACGTTGTCTCCTGTTTATGTGGAAATTTAAAATTCCAAATTATCTTGGATCCAACTCTCAAACAGAAAAAGGACACTAATGGAAGAATTGGTGAAATCCAAGTGAAGTCTGAAGCTTAGTTCATAGTAATATTTCAATATTAGGCTCTTAGTTTTGGCAAATATACTTCAGTAATGTAACCTGAAACTGGATTCAGGATATACAGAAATTCTCTGCATAATTTTTGCAAGTTTTCTGTGAATTTAACATTATTGTAAAACAAAAGATGATAAATAACTTGATGGCAACATCTCTTTTAATTCAACTGGTTCAGGCCACGGTACAAGTGAAGCTTGACACAGTCTATTAGGCTAATATTGAAACCATTCTGTCTAGCTTTCTCAGTCTTCTCTGTAAACTCAGTCTGAAAATGAATTGAGAAAATGTAGAGTCAGCAAATATTTATTGAGTACTTACTCTATACAGTGAACTGGAAGATATATTAATTAGACATAGATTATTTACTAGCAGGAGCTACAAATATGTATGTAAATAATTTCAATTCAGAGAGTTGTGTTTGCCATTCTTACTAAAATTTATATGTGAGAAAATATCTTCTTAAATATAGGATCAAGGGAAGTTTTAAGAATCAAGTAACATTTGAATTGGACCTTGAGTGATGACGTGTTTTTAGATGTGTATTGATTAGGGAAAGGGTATAAAGAAAGAATATATATGGATTTGAACAGCATGGATTTGAACTGCATGAGTCCATTTATACACAGATGCTTTTCAATAAATACAATACTAAATGTATTTTCTCTTCATTGTGATGTTTAATAACATCTTTTCTCTAACTTATTATAAGAATAGAGTATACAATGTTATATGAATTATATATATATTATATATGTATTATATATATTATATATATAATATGTGTTAATTTGCTTTATTTTGTTGGTAAGCCTTCTAGTAGTTAAATTCTGGGGAGTCAAAAGTTATATGCAGATTTTCGACTGTGCAGGGTTCAGCATCCCTAATACTTGTATTGTTCAAAGATCCACTGTACTACATAAAGTCACTAGGGTGTACAGAGTTGAGGGGACATAAAATATAATAGTGGGTGTTTTTCTGGTCTCTGCATGGAAGGCATTTGGAAGTCACCAATCCATTCTAACAAGTAAAGAGTGGGACAGACTGCAAGATCAACTGCACTTCTGGGATTCATAGAAGAGGGAAGGACTCAGAGAGAAATGCTGATCCCAAGATCAGAAAGACAGATAGTTGAATAAAGAGAGTCACAGTTCTCATAGCAGAGACTCGGAAGCAGAAACCACATGGGGAACCTGTGTCTAGGTAGGAAAACCTGAACTGCAATTAGCAAAGTGTTTGATGCTCAGTACAGACAACTCGAAGCATTGAAAATCCCCGAGAGATCCAGTCATAAGGTTCCCACAATATTAGGAAATACACATCCAGGAGCTCAACCAGGTTCCCACAGTAAATAATCTGTTGCCAGAGGGGATAAGGAGCCGTTTTGAAATGCACCAGAGTACTGTTTTACTTAACAAAGCCTGTCCTCACGGAAAATTGGTTAGTCAGAGCCTAACTTGGGGAGTATTATCAAAGCCTTAGTTAAAGAAGGGAAATATCAAACTCCAGCCGGCAATAACCTTCCACAAAGAGGAAAGGTGTAATCCAACTCCAGCCTACTCTAGCCATCCTGTCCCATCTAAGGGTGGGAGGAAAATAACTGAAAAAGCTCTTGTGCATGTCACATTCCAAAGGCATAGGCTCTCTAAAGGACTGAGACCTAATCATAAGACTGTAGAATGCACATGGATATTTATAGCTGCTTTCTTGGTCATTGTCAATACTTGGAATCAGCTGCTACGTCCTTCAGTATGAATGGAGAAACTGCGGTACATCCAGGCAATGGAATATTATTGAGTGCTAAAGAGATGAACTATCAAGCTACCAAAAGAAGCACAAACTAATATCACTAAGTGAAAGAATGCAATCTGAAAAGGTTACATATTGTATGATTCCATCTGCATGACATTCTGAAAGGAATAACTTGAGGAGACAGTAAAAAGACCAGTGACGGCCAGATGGTGGGGAAGAGGGATGAATAGCAGGAGCACAGAGAGTTTTTAGGGCTGTGAAAATGCTCTGTATGATACCATAACTATGGAGACATTTTACATTTGTTTAAACTCAAAAAATGTACATCAAGGGTAAACCCTAATGTAAACTATGGACTGTGGGTGATAATGATGTGTTTATGAAGGTCCCTCAATTTTTAACAAATGTACTACTCCTGTGATGGCTGTTTATAACAGGGGAGGCCACACATATGTGTGGGCAGGGAGCATATAGGAAATCTCTGAAATTTCCCCTTGAATTTTGTGGTGAACCTTAAACTGCTCTAAAAAAACTGTCTTAATAAAAAAAGAACTTAAAAAAAACAGTGGAAACTAAAGATAAGTTACCTTACAGCATTTTGCAAAGCACATTAAAGAACAGGTCATTTTGTTTTACTCAATTTTTCAGGGTTTTGACTTAGAAAGTAATTTGTCAAGGCACTAATTACAAAATGGTGCATTCTTCTAGAAACACTCTCTTCTTTTAATACAGAAATAAAGAAAGTTCTAATAACTTTCTCACTCAGTAGGTTGAATTACAACCTCCCAGGAGATAGATCCTGGGGAACAGAACAAGCCAGCATCTGGGAAAGTTCAGTGTAAAAGCAGAATAGTTCATTAAAGTAAGTATTGCCATATATCACAGAATGACATGGGAAAGTAGTTATACCAAAGGACACAAAGTAACAGATTTTCCTACAGGACAACAGTGTGAGGAAATAGAAACCAGGACAGGAAAACTATGTAGGAAAACATATGATCAGCATAAAGACAACTGTTATCTGAGTCCAAACTATGACACTCATATTCGGGACAGGACTCCAAATCTGCAAAGAAAAGAGATTGCTAGGACCAGTACTTGACCTTTATCTAGAGAGGATTAAGAATTAAACAGATTATTACCACTGGATTCCTAATCCTGTCCAAAAACATTGATCACCCTATTGTCTACCAATATTAAAGTTGCCTCCGATCCAGCCGCTGACTATGTGAGAAATCATGGGATGGCAGAGACACTTACGATCTTGAAAAAGACTGTTGAAGTATAAGAAATCCTTAACCAAAGATAGAGGTTCAGTAAAAATTATTTACTAGCACAAAGGAGAATAGTCAGAACCTTGGACTGAGTGATCTGATAAGTACGAAATAGTAAAAACAAGACCCCAAGGATAGTCCAAAACAGACATGTTAAGTCTACTAAACTAGACCATACAGTGATGCCTGTATCATCCAAAAGGAAACTAGATGCAGGGGAATTAGGTGGTCGGATTCTGTTTATTCTGCTTCTGTTCTCCCCAGCTTATACAAGTTAGGCCTGAACAAGGTAAACATATGTACAAGCTAGGTTAAATGCACCTTCTTCCAGCATCAATTGATGGTACAAATGGAAAGTCCATTATAAGTCCATGAACTCTAACCTGTCTGGCTTTGAGTCATATTAAATCCTATGCCCAAGGAGGTGGCCATAGATGCAAGAGTTACTGCCTCTAGAACAGTTAACAATACAGAGACAGAGATATTAGATGTATCTCAGATTCCACTTACCAAAACCAAGTTATTATTCCTGCACTGAGCCCTTAGAATGATGCAGAACACAAGTTTTCTAAATTGGAGACTCTGTTGCCATTTTGCAGACTTTTTGAGATCTGATATACAAAGCAATAATGCCTAGAGAATCTAAACATAGAATACAATATGCTATAGGACATTCAGCATGACTGACTATGTCAATGATATTTCTATACCTTATAACCTGAGGCAGAATTATTCAAATGTGAAAGACTTTCTAGATGACATTTGTGCTCCTACAATTGCACTTTCTGTGTAAAGTTAATGGAGCTCAGATCTAATAAACTCAAAAGGAAAGGAAACTAAGAAATGTTAACTGGCAAGATGCACCAAATAATACGCTTGCTGTTTTACATAAATTAATTTATGCCCTGAAAACAGTAGCAAAATCATATCATGTGAATGTAGCATATTTTAATTTACATTATCTAGTATAGAGATTTACATTATCTATTAAGAATGAATAAAAAAGCTTATTGACAAGCTGTACTTATTTTGTAACCTAACAGTATTTTCTAGAACTAAAGCCATATAAATAAGAAAAAAGAGGAACTTTGATGATGAGAGAAACTATATTTTAAATTCATATGTGATAAGCATATAAA
Organism: Manis javanica; assembly: GCF_040802235.1. Classification (NCBI taxonomy): domain Eukaryota; kingdom Metazoa; phylum Chordata; class Mammalia; order Pholidota; family Manidae; genus Manis; species Manis javanica. The sequence continues at coordinate 61,106,450 of NC_133159.1, forward strand.
ATATACATTAGTTTTCCAAGCAGGCTATGATTTAATCACCTCCTTAAAAATCACCTTTTGCCTTCCTATAAATTGAATGCTCTCTCCTGACATTTTAATACACTCATCTCTCCAGCCTCTTTGAATGTTTTGCACCCATTTCTAGGTCAGATGTTCTCATCTTCAAAACATTTATTCTGTCATTGTTAAATATGGAATTAAAAGAGATTTTGGCTAGTCAATAATATTTAAACCAATCATTTACAGTGAAATACAGCTTAAAATTTATATGAAATACAGCTTTAAAATTTATTGAATGAGCTAATAATTAGAAGGAATGACAAATCAAAATTGAGATGATTAACATTCTGCTTTAATTTTCCAGAAATCAACAAAATTAAAAAATTATTTTGACAAGGGCATAAATAACTTGAGCCATTTGGTTGCAATTTAAAATTATAGAAATAATACAAATACTAGTTTTTTCTTAGAAAAGAAGAAAAACTAACTGATATATTTCCAAATGGGTTACAGTAAGAAAAGTTCAGTATTTTTCATTTGATATAGCAAAGGACACTTTAGCTGGAGGTACACTTTCTACAGCTCAATTTTGGTGGCAGTCTCTGAAATGGCCTGGAAATTTGTGAGGACCTTTTAATGTTACCTAAAGAAGTTGTTTGGAGAAGTAGCCAGAGAAAACTCTTAATTCAGAGAAAAATAAATGGATTCTGTCATTCGAATGTCATTTAAAAATAACTCAGTATAGAATATGAACATAAATATTTGAGGCTAAAATACTAATATTTTAATTCTTATTTGTTTTGCATGCTACAAGATATATGAACTTTAAATGCTGGTATTTCAGATGAAATTTACACTAGATGAAAAGGAAATCATCCAAAAGCATAATAAATGCAGGGTAGGGATTAGGAGGAGGGTGAACCAGGATTCTGCTTTCCTATTTCTCCATCATTTTATGGCCAATTTTTTTCCCTACCACACACACACACACACACACACACACACACAATATCACTGAATTTCAATTTTTACTTTCTTAGAGTTGGTTCTCATTAGTTGTGGGGATTGATTTCAGACGTGAGGATAATGGTACCTGCACTGGAGCGATTGACTAACAAACGAAGCTGAGACTCAGTTCATTCAAGTCACTGTCATTCATTCACATAGAACTACATAAAATTCCCAATATATATATTTTACCTACAAATACTGTAAATTCATATGGTTTAATCTAGGTTTGTGCCAAAACGGAATGCCTTAAGTGCTACAGAATAATAGAAGAAGTTAAAAACAAAAAGTTGTTGGCCCCAAAAATGATGGGAATATTTGGTGTAGTAAAATTATAGATTAAGCTATGAATCTCAAAATTCTGAAGAATGGAAAGAAACTTAAATATAGCTAGTTCGCAGTTTCCTAATCAGAACAAAGATCAAAACAAAACAACATCCCCCAGAACTTGCTAGTGATTATTAAATATAAATTTAATAATAGTTCTAAATGATGGAGCTAAATCCTCTTTAAAATATACTTCTACTACTGGAATGAGAAGTAATAATACAATTAACTTTAACTGAATTATGAGAGATATTTACTGATTTATTTAATTTTTCTTAATACTCTATAGATTCATCTATCAACTCAAAAATAGGACTGAAAGTAGTTATTATCTAGGTCAAAATGTATTTTTTAATATCTGGAATACAGTTGTTGATTTTTAAACATATAGGAATTTTCTAGGTATCTTGTTATTGATTTCTAGCATGGTAACATATTCAGTACAAATTTAATGTCTTGAAATGTGTGAGATTTGCTTCATGGACTTTCATATGGTCATTGAAAAGAATATTCCATTTGTGCTTTAATAGGTTGTAAACACCCAACAGGTACTGAGTGGGTGTTCTATAAATATCTGCTTGATCAAATGTGCTAATTATGTTGTTCAATTTTTCTTTATCTTCATTTTTTATCTGCTGTTTCAGTAGTCAACTACTGAAAGAGATATTTAAAAAATCTCCTATTATGATCATGGGTTGGTCTGTTTCTCTTTTCAGATTTGTCAGTTTTTGCCTATGTATTTTGAAATTCAGAAAAATTATATTCCAGGTAAATAAAACCTATTATAATTATGCTATGATTTGACTTTTATTAAATAGTGCTTTTTGCCTTAAAGTTTTTTGATCTAATAACCTGCTTTCTCTTCGTTGGTTTTCATATGGTATATATTTTTTAATTTAATTCTTGAGTGTCAACCTTAGAGAACCCTTGCATTTTTCATGTGCCTTTTGTAAAAAAAAAAAAAGAAATATGTTTTCTAAAAGATCTAACAACACTTGACTGAAATAGTTTGCCTACCTAATTGGAATGTAATAATGGTATATTTGAGTTTAAATAAACATCTGGCCATGTATTTATACTTTATCCCATCTTTCAATTTTAATTGAAGATTGCTTCTGTAATCTTTTAATTTTTTTTATTTTAGGTATTTTTATGATTGCTACAGAAATTAAACTAGGTATTCTATACTTGAAAAATTTAGTTGAAATTTAACCTACTTAAAAAATTTTAGGTTTTATTTTTTTTCCTCCCTGACTATGCAAGAAACATATATCTCTTTAACTCCAATTATTTCCTTTCCATAGGAAATGAAAGGAAATGTTGTTATATATTTTATTTGTATTCTATTTGTAATCTATATATATTAAACCCTGAAAGATAACTAGCTATTGTGTGCAGTCAATATTCTTCCAGTTTAACCCACATGTTTACGATTTTTATTACTTTCTTTTTTTCCTTTCTTATTTGTTTCTTAGACTTTCCAACTGGGGCAATTTTCCTTCTGACTGAAAACACATTTCAGAGTTTCCTGTCTCAGGAATCTGCTAATGATAAACTGATTTTGTTCTTCTAAATATGTCTTTATTTTATCTTAATTCTTGAAGGCTATCTTTGCTGACTGTGGACTTCTAAGTTTACATTTATTTTTTTTCAGTGTGTAAAGGACAATTTTCCACTAGCTTCTGGTTTCCATGCTGATACTGAGTCATCAGTCTGCTGGATTTTTTCGTCCAACTCCATTTCTAGATCTCTCTGTCTTTGTTTCACTGTTATATGGAAGGATATAGATTTCATTGTACCTTTTGAGCTAGGAATCCTTTGGGTTTCCTAAATCTATAATCAACTCTAGGAATTTCTCAGTCATTATTTCTTTGACTATTACTTCCTTTTCATTTTCCCTCTCTTCTTAATTATAACTCCAATCAAACTGTGCTAGATCTTGTTTACTGTAAAAGCTTCCCTTCTGTATACTCCAGCATGGTCTATCATTGTGGGTAGTTTGTCTGTCTTGTTGACCCAGCTTTTAGGATCAGAATTACCCTGATTGAAATGTTCTATACTCCAGGATTAACCTAAGACACCTACTGCATTTAGTCATAATGCTTCCAATCTGTGAATTCCTTGCATTTCTTTGTCCTTTATGAACTTGACTCATTTAAAGACAACTGTTCAGACATCTCATGGAATGTTCCTCAATGCTGATTTGTATAATGTTTTCCACAACTGGACTGTGGGTTTGGATTTTGGAGAAAGATACTACAGAGGTTGTGCCTCCTCCTCATTTCATCATATCAGTCATCAGACTGTATGACGTTACTGATTGCATAGTTCAGATGGTGTCTTACAGGTATCTCCACTGCAAACTTAACTACATTTACCTCACCATGCTCTGTGTGTTAGAATCCAGCCCAGATGCAAAGGGAAGAACAAGTTCTACCTCCTAGAGGGAGGAGTATATAAGAATTAATGGTCATATGTTAAAATCACCACGGTAATTAATAAATCTGGGGAAGAGGTGGAGACATTGAGGGTATGCAACTATCCTGTTTTTCCTTAAAGTTTCACCAATTGTAGCATTCTCAGTGGTTCTTGCCTGCTGCAACTATTACTATGGTGTACTAATGGTGATTTTAAGATTTCCTTCCTCCTTCTAAATGTCTTAACTGTAATTCTTCTATAAAAATGATTTGTTCCTCACATACATTTATTTATCAGTCATTCATCTGAAATCATGGATGTTCATTTCATTTCTTTTATGCTGCATCACTATTTATTTTTGTTTAAATTATTCTAGCTTTTGCTGTTGGGTGCTTTTTCAGATTAGCTCCTATGCCCTTTTGAAATGCCACATCTTTGTATGTGTGTTTGTGTATGTTCAAGTAAGATAGAGAGAGAGAGAGAGAGGAAAGACACTTTTATATTTCCTGGCACCATAGTATGCTCTAGGCTCACCTTGTTTTATTTCATTTTCCTGCCCCAGTCCCGGAATCAGCCATTTTTTTTAAGGATCTCTAAATCCTTTTAATAGAGAATGTCATTTAGGAACAAAATCTGGGCAGTAGGTAGAATTTTATGTAATTATAATGAAGATAATTTTTATTTGAAATAGCCAATGTTATTAATAGCTACTATATTAGACAATGTACTGCTAGATCATTAAATCTTTCCACTATTTTCCTAGTTAAAAGCCATAATTTTTCCCAAATCTAGTCATTATCAATAACTGCAACCTTCCATATTTTACTGTTTTGTATCATATTTTAACCATCATCTCTTTTTTTCCCAGGTCATTCCTTGTATTACCATGACTCCAGCTATCCTTCATCCCCTTGAATCTACCAATCCTAATACTTTTTCATTGTATCCATCTTATGCCTCATGATCAGCCAGTGATTGTAATTACTTTGAATTACAATGAATCCTTTGTTCCTCTTCATATTATTCACCCTGTGTCCAGCTGTCTGCCTTCTTAGCACATCTCTGAAGTTGAATGCAGAAGGGAAAAAGACACTACAACAATGACCAGTGTCACTTTGATACATGACCCCAACACGCAGTGTTGCCAGGAACACAATTTGTATATTGCTAGTCCATTGACTCTATTGTTCTTTTAAATAACTATTTACAACCTTTTTTTTTCTTCTCAAATCTCCCATTTTCACTCTCAGATAAGGACTTTGCTTCTAATTTCAAGAAGAAATTTAAGCAATAAGATCTTTAGATGCGCATAGGACATCTGCCAGTATCTTCACCCATTCATACTGCCGTCTCACCAGAGGCTATATATAGAGGACTGGACTCCATGAAAAACTAATCCTTTCATCTTTGCACCACATTCCATCACCTTTCACCTCTTTAAATTTGTCTCCTAGCTGAGTGAGAAAGAATGTAGATAAAGGCAATTACTTAGTACATAAAGGCAGAGGCTGCTGATCTATAGTTAACAGAAGATTCTCCAAGAAAAAGAAAATGCTTTTGAGGGTTAGAATTTCTACATAAGGTTTACCAGCAGCATTCCTCAGAGAACTTTGAAGAAGTCATATAATTTCAGAGAGAAATTTCTGCATAGTGTCTATAACCAGGTTCCAAATCACTCAAGAATATACATATCCAATATTTGAATGTTATAGGGACAACCACTGCCTGCTTCTAACATTTGTCCCAGAATAACCATGAGTTCCCATGGTCCCTTCCTTGAGGTGGTACACTAAGTATACAGTATGTTGATAACCTGGGACTTCCCAAATCCAGGCCTGCCTTATCAATAGGAACATCTTATTGAGAAGGAGGTTTTGTTCATTGGGTCACTAGTCATACAAGAATGATCCCTTCTAGCAAAAGGCATGTATAGCCACAAATAATGTACCCTTTCTGGCAGACATGTAGTCTTTGTCCCCTCACCCTGACACATATGAAGTTTTTGTCTCCTTTCCCCACAGAAGCAGTTTCCTTCCTGTCCACAAAAGTGGTGTGCAATCTTGTCCAGACAGCTTCTGGACTCGCTGCAAGGAAGTGTCAATAAACTATCATGACTCAGACTCCAGATCCTTCCTTCAGAATCTCAAGTGCTTTCCCATCAAAATTCACACAGCTGAGGGTGTGATCAGACTTGGGATCACACACAAATGTATGTTTGGGAGTTTTCTCCTTTAAGTGTTAAGTGTATTGTATAGTCTTAATAAATAACCATCTCAAAAACAAAGAGGATTAGTTCCTGGGGCGGAGCCAGGATGGCCGCGTGAGTAGAGCAGAGGAAATCTCCTCCCAAAAACACATAGAGCTATGAAAATATAACAAAGAAAAATCTTCCTAAAATAGAGACCACAGGACACAGGACAACATCCAGACCACATCCACACCTGCAAGAACCCAGCGCCTTGCGAAGGGGGTAAGATACAAGCCCCGGCCCGGCGGGACCCGAGCGCCCCTCCCCCCGGCTCCCGGCGGGTGGAGAGAAACCGGAGCGGTTTTTTTTTTTTTTTTTTGGCGAGCGCTTTTTGGAAGCCTTAGAGGGATGGGCCCCCGTTGCTGGGGAGGCAGGGTGGCGGGACCGGTGAGCAGGTGCCTGGGAACGGCACCGGAGGACAAAGAATATCCCGCGTTTCTCCCTGCGGGACCGGCGGACGAGTGCCTGAGACCGGTGCCTGAGGACGGAGGAGGTCGCGCGTTTATCCCCCTTTTTTTTTTTTTCTCTTTTTGGCGAGCGCTTTTTGGAAGCCTTGAAGGGACGGGGACCCCAGTGCTAGGGAGGCAGGGTGGCGGGACTGGTGAGCGGGTGCCTGGGACCGGCGCCTGAGGACAAAGAATATCCCACGTTTTTCCCTGCGGGACCGGTGGGCAGGTGCCTGAGACCGGCACTTGAGGACAGAGGAAATTGCGCGTTTTTCCCTTTTTTTTTTTCTCTTTTCTGCGAGTGCTTTTTGGAAGCCTAAAAGGAGGCAGGGCGGCGGGACTGGTGAGCGGGTGCCTGAGACCGGCACCTGAGGACAAAGAATATCCCGCGTTTTTCCCTGTGGGACCGGTGGGTGGGTGCCTGAGACCGGAACCTGAGGACGGAAGAAATCGCGCGTTTTTCCCCTTTTTTTCTCTCTTTTTGGCGAGTGCTTTTTGGAAGCCTTGAAGGGACAGGGACCCCGGTGCTAGGGAGGCAGGGCGGCGGGACTGGTGAGCGGGTGCCTGGGACCAGTGCCTGAGGACAAAGAATATCGAGCGTTCCTTCCCTGCAGGACCGGTGGGTGGGTGCTTTTTGGAAGCCTTGAAAGGACAGGGACCCTGGTGCTAGGGAGACAGGGCAGCAGGACCAGTGAGCGGGTGCCTGGGACCGGCACCTGAGGACAAAAAAAAAAAAAAAAAATCGCTTGTTTCTTCTTTTTTTTTTTTTTTTCTTTCTTTCTGTTCCCTCTCTCATTGTTGCTGTTGTTGTTTTGGTTTGGAGAGTGCTTTTTGGAAGTCTTAAAGGGGCAGGACAGGTCACTTAGACCAGAGGCAGGGAATCTGGGGATCTCTGGGCACTCTAACCCCCTGGGCAGCAGGGAGCACAGAGGCCCCTTATGGAGATAAATAGCCTCCTGGCCGCTCCCCCTCCAACGGGGCTCCACCATTTTGGAGGAACAGCCCCAGCCAGGCCAAGCCCACAGCAACAGTGGAGATAAACCCCAAAGCAACTGGGCAGGAAGCAGAAGCCCTGTCTGCGCACAGCTGCCCAGCACAAGCAACTAGAGGTCGCTATTCTCCCAGGAAAAGGCTACAAACCAAAAGAAGGGAAGCTCTTCCGGCGGTCAATTGTACCAGCTCTGCAAACTATCTCTATCACCATGAAAAGGCAAAACTACAGGCAGACAAAGATCACAGAGACAACACCTGAGAAGGAGACAGACCTAACTAGTCCTCCTGAAAAAGAATTCAAAATAAAAATCATGAACATGCTGACAGAGATGCAGAGAAAAATGCAAGAGCAATGGGATGAGATGCAGAGAAAAATGCAAGAGCAGTGGGATGAGATGCAGAGAAAAATGCAAGAGCAGTGGGATGAAGTCCGGAAGGAGATCACAGAGGTCAGGAAGGAGATCACAGAAGTGAAACAATCCCTGGAAGGATTTATAAGCAGAATGGATAAGATGCAAGAGGCCATTGAAGGAATAGAAGCCAGAGAACAGGAACGTATAGAAGCTGACATAGAGAGAGATAAAAGGATCTCCAGGAATAAAACAACACTAAGAGAAATATGTGACCAATACAAAAGGAATAACATTTGTATTATAGGGATACCAGAAGAGGAAGAAAGAGGAAAAGGGATAGAAAGTGTCTTTGAAGAAATAATTGCTGAAAACTTCCCCAAACTGGGGGAGGAAATAATCGAACAGACCATGGAATTACACAGAACCCCCAACAGAAAGGATCCAAGGAGGACAACACCAAGACACATAGTAATTAAAATGGCAAGGATCAATGACAAGGTAAGAGTTTTAAAGGTAGCTAGAGAGAAAAAGGTCACCTATAAAGGAAAACCAATCAGGCTAACATCAGACTTCTCAACAGAAACCCTACAGGCCAGAAGAGAATGGCATGATATACTTAATGCAATGAAACAGAAGGGCCTTGAACCAAGGATACTGTATCCAGCACGACTATCATTTAAATATGATGGTGGGATCAAACAATTCCCAGACAAGCAAAAGCTGAGGGAATTTGCTTCCCACAAACCACCTCTACAGGGCATCCTACAGGGACTGCTCTAGATGGGAGCACCCCTAAAAAGAGCACAGAACAAAACACACAACATATGAAGAATGGAGGAGGAGGAATAAGAAGGGAGAGAAGAAAAGAATCTCCAGACAGTGTATATAACAGCTCAATAAGCGAGCTAAGTTAGGCAGTAAGATATTAAAGAAGCTAACCTTGAACCTTTGGTACCCACGAATCTAAAGCCTGAAATGGCAATAAGTACATATCTCTCAATAGTCACCCTAAATGTAAATGGACTTAATGCACCAATCAAAAGACATAGAGTAATAGAATGGATAAAAAAGCAAGACCCATCTATATGCTGCTTACAAGAAACTCACCTTAAACCCAAAGATAAGCATAGACTTAAAGTCAAGGGATGGAAAGACATATTTCAGGCAAACAACAGTGAGAAGAAAGCAGGGGTTGCAGTACTAATATCAGACAAAATAGACTTCAAAACAAAGAAAGTAACAAGAGATAAAGAAGGCCACTACATAATGATAAAGGGCTCAGTCCAACAAGAGGATATAACCATTCTAAATATATATGCACCCAATACAGGAGCACCAGCATATGTGAAGCAAATACTAACAGAACTAAAGAGGGAAATAGACTGCAATGCATTCATTCATTGTAGGAGACTTCAACACACCACTCACCCCAAAGGATAGATCCACCGGGCAGAAAATAAGTAAAGACACACAGGCACTGAACAACACACTAGAACAGATGGACCTAAAGACATCTATAGAACTCTACATCCAAAAGCAACAGGATATACATTCTTCTCAAGTGCACATGGAACATTCTCCAGAATAGACCACATACTAGCTCACAAAAAGAGCCTCAGTAAATTCCAAAATATTGAAATTCTACCAACCAATTTTTCAGACCACAAAGCTATGAAAGTAGAAATAAATTCTACAAAGAAAACAAAAAGGCTCACAAACACATGGAGGCTTAACAACATGCTACTAAATAATCAATGGATCAATGAACAAATCAAAATAGAGATCAAGGAATATATAGAAACAAATGACAACAACAACACTAAGTCCCAACTTCTGTGGGATGCAGCGAAAGCAGTCTTAAGAGGAAAGTATATAGCGATCCAGGCACACTTGAAGAAGGAAGAACAATCCCAAATGAATAGTCTAACATCACAATTATTAAAACTGGAAAAAGAAGAACAAAGGAGGCCTAAAGTCAGCAGAAGGAGGGACATAATAAAGATCAGAGAAGAAATAAACAAAATTGAGAAGAATAAAACAATAGCAGAAATCAATGAAACCAAGAGTTGGTTCTTTGAGAAAATAAACAAAATAGATAAGCCTCTAGCCCAACTTATTAAGAGAAAAAGAGAGTCAACACAAATCAACATAATCAGAAATGAGAATGGAAAAATCACGACAGACTCCACAGAAATACAAAGAATTATTAAAGACTACTATGAAAACCTATATGCCAACAAGCTGGAAAACCTAGAAGAAATGGACAACTTCCTAGAAAAATACAACCTCCCAAGACTGACCAAGGAAGAAACACAAAAGTTAAACAAACCAATTACAAGCAAAGAAATTGAAACAGTAATCAAAAAACTACCCAAGAACAAAACCCCGGGGCCGGACGGATTTACCTCGGAATTTTATCAGACACACAGAGAAGACATAATACCCATTCTCCTTAAAGTGTTCCACAAAATAGAAGAAGAGGGAATACTCCCAAACTCGTTCTATGAAGCCAACATCACCCTAATACCAAAACCAGGAAAAGACCACACCAAAAAAGAAAATTACAGACCAATATCCCTGATGAATGTAGATGCAAAAATACTCAATAAAATATTAGCAAACAGAATTCAACAATATATCAAAAGGATCATACACCATGACCAAGTGGGGTTCATCCCAGGGATGCAAGGATGGTACAACATTCGAAAATCCATCAACATCATCCACCACATCAACAAAAAGAAAGACAAAAACCACATGATCATCTCCATAGATGCTGAAAAAGCATTTGACAAAATTCAACATCCATTCATGATAAAAACTCTCAGCAAAATGGGAATAGAGGGCAAGTACCTCAACATAATAAAGGCCATATATGATAAACCCACAGCCAGCATTATACTGAACAGTGAGAAGCTGAAAGCATTTCCACTGAGATCGGGAACCAGACAGGGATGCCCACTCTCCCCACTGTTACTTAACATAGTACTGGAGGTCCTAGCCACGGCAATCAGACAAAACAAAGAAATACAAGGAATCCAGATTGGTAAAGAAGAAGTTAAACTGTCACTATTTGCAGATGATATGATACTGTACATAAAAAAACCCTAAAGACTCCACTCCAAAACTACTAGAACTGATATCGGAATACAGCAAATTTGCAGGATACAAAATTAACACACAGAAATCTGTAGCTTTCCTATACACTAACAACGAATCAATAGAAAGAGAAATCAGGAAAACAATTCCATTCACCATTGCATCAAAAAGAATAAAATACCTAGAAATAAACCTAACCAAAGAAGTGAAAGACTTATACTCTGAAAACTACAAGTCACTCTTAAGAGAAATTAAAGGGCACACTAATAAATGGAAACTCATCCCATGCTCATGGCTAGGAAGAATTAATATCGTCAAAATGGCCATCCTGCCCAAAGCAATATACAGATTTGATGCAATCCCTCTCAAATTACCAGCAACATTCTTCAATGAATTGGAACAAATAATTCAAAAATTCATATGGAAACACCAAAGACCCGGAATAGCCAAAGCAATCCCGAAAAAGAAGAATAAAGTAGGGGCGATATCACTCCCCAACTTCAAGCTCTACTACAAAGCCATAGTAATCAAGACAATTTGGTACTGGCACAAGAACAGAGCCACAGACCAGTGGAACAGATTAGAGACTCCAGACATTAACCCAAACATATATGGTCAATTAATATTTGATAAAGGAGCCATGGACATACAATGGCAAAATGACAGTCTCTTCAACAGATGGTGCTGGCAAAACTGGACAGCTACATGTAGGAGAATGAAACTGGACCATTGTCTAACCCCATATGCAAAGGTAAACTCAAAATGGATCAAAGACCTGAATGTAAGTCATGAAACAATTAAACTCTTGGAAAAAAACATAGGCAAAAACCTCTTAGACATAAACATGAGTGATCTCTTCTTGAACATATCTCCCCGGGCAAGGAAAACAACAGCAAAAATGAGCAAGTGGGACTACATTAAGCTGAAAAGCTTCTGTACAGTGAAAGACACCATCAATAGAACAAAAAGGAACCCTACAGTATGGAGAATATATTTGAAAATGACAGATCCGATAAAGGCTTGACGTCCAGAATATATAAAGAGCTCACACGCCTCAACAAACAAAAAACAAATAACCCAATTAAAAAATGGTCAGAGGAACTGAACAGACAGTTCTCCAAAAAAGAAATACAGATGGCCAAGAGACACATGAAAAGATGCTCCACATCGCTAATTATCAGAGAAATGCAAATTAAAACTACAATGAGCTATCACCTCACACCAGTAAGGATAGCTGCCATACAAAAGACAAACAACAACAAATGTTGGCGAGGCTGTGGAGAAAGGGGAACCCTCCTACACTGCTGGTGGGAATGTAAATTAGTTCAACCATTGTGGAAAGCAGTATGGAGGTGCATCAAAATGCTCAAAACAGACCTACCATTTGACCCAGGAATTCCACTCCTAGGAATTTACCCTAAGAACGAGCAATCAATTTTGAGAAAGACAGATGCACTCCTATGTTTATCGCAGCACTATTTACAATAGCCAAGAATTGGAAGCAACCTAAATGTCCATCGGTAGATGAATGGATAAAGAAGAGTGGTACATATACACAATGGAATACTACTCAGCCATAAGAAGTGGAAAAATCCAACCATTTGCAGCAACATGGATGGAGCTGGAGAGTATTATGCTGAGTGAAATAAGCCAAGCGGAGAAAGAGAAATACCAAATGATTTCACTCATCTGAGGAGTATAGGAACAAAGGAAAAACTGAAGGAACAAAACAGCAGCAGAATTACAGAACCCAAAAATGGACTAACAGGTACCAAAGGGAAAGGAACTGGGGAGGATGGGTGGGCAGGGAGGGATAAGGGGGGGGGGAAGAAGAAGGGGGGTATTAAGATTAGCATGCATGGGGGAGAGGGAGCAAGGGGAGGGTGGGCTGCACAACACAGAGAGGACAAGTAGTGACTCTACAATATTTTGCTAAGCTGATGGACAGTAACCGTAATGTGGTTGTTAGGGGGGACCTGATATAGGGGAGAGCATAGTAAACATAGTATTCTTCATGTAAGTGTAGATTAAAAATTAAAAAAAAAAAAAGAAAGAAAGAAAGAAAGAAAGAAAAGGGGGATTACTCCTTAACAGGATAAAACTATTGGTAAATCAAAGATCAACGCATGCTTTAAATATCCTTAATGTTGATCACTTAAAGGGTGTCAGATGATCAGCTATGGAAGTACTCTTTTCTGATAATATTCCTTTCTCTTAATTAAAAAAAAAAAAAAAGCAGTTACTGTGTGCTGACCTCCAGTGAGTTCTGCACAGTGGTATAGAGGGCATGTCAAAGTGTGGGCAAAGGGTCTGTTTGTTTCTATGCAGAAGATCAAGGCCTAGCTTGGATACCCAGAAAATGAACTAAGATACGATATGAGGAGGAGCTTCCGGCATCAGCACTCTCTGGAGGACTTGTGCCAGGGGATGATCATCAAAAAGCCTCCACAGGGATCCGGACGATGCTGCGGTTGTGGCTGCATCCAGCCCACCGTCTCCTGGACTTGCCATAAGAATGAGGAGGGAGATGTCTAGGCTGGCATGTGCATACAGTGAGCCAATGAATTTGACCAGATCTATACTGTTGGAACTCAACCAGGAGTTGGGAGGGGTGCAAGTTGTAGCACTCCAAAATCTCATGACTATAGACTATCTATGGTTAAAAGAACATATGGGATGTGAACAGATCCCAGAAATGGGCTGCTTTAATTTGTCTGATGGTTCAAGTAGTTGGACAATATCCATCATATCATAGATCAATTTTCACAAATGCCTAGGGTGCCTAAATGGTTTTCTTGGCTTCACTGGAGATGGATGGTAATTATAGATTTGCTTTGTTTATGTCACCGTATTCCTATTATGTTAATATGTGTGTGCAAATTAGTTAGTAGTTTAAAACCTATACATACTTAAGGTACTATACAAGAAGATATGTAAAAGAAATAATCAATCCTCCCAAGTTTCCTTCATATGCTACATCTATAGCTTTTCTTCTTCCTTCCTAATTACAACCCTTAAATAGAATTCGTGCCTCATATCGAATTTACCGAGTATCATAATTCCTCCAGGTGGTAAAGATACCTCGAGACAAGTGCTGGGCATAGAAGCCACAGGGCATAAATCTGCAAAGAAGTAAAAAGCTAACCTTTGCAAACAATATGGCTTCTCTCTCACTTACCAACTTTACATTTCCCTGTATGGCCCTGGAAGATGACTGGTTAGCCAGAGACGGGTAAGATTCCTCAAGGGAGGAACAACCTAAGACAGGCACAGTCGCAGGGGGGCCATCAGGTGAGAATTTGGGGATCAACAGAGGTGAGGCTCAGAACCTCACCTCCCCTGCTTTGAGAGAAATCTTCTGCATCCGTGGATGTCTTGCTGCCCTTGTCTAGCCTGGATTAATACTTAGTCCATAGGCACACACCTGATCATCTGATCATCTACATTTGCCTTCTTACAGCACTAAACTATGTTTTCTACCTTTATCTTGCATCTACCTACCACTTCAGCATTTTATTAAAAATAAAAATAATAATAATAATAGGAGAAATGTGGGATCAACATATAAATCAAGTACAAAAATCAAACGAATATTCATATTTGACCTGATTGTTTATAGGTCATATTGCATGATCAAAACCGAAAGTTTCTGTGATGACTGCCCTTGTACTGTTCACCATGTAAGAATTTATTCACTATGTAAGAATTCGTTCACCATGTAAGAACTTGTTCGTTATGCTTCAGAAGATTGGAGACTGACGAGAATTAGGATTGAGATGGATTAATGATTGTACATTGATCGTTGACCCCCCTATCCTGAATTTTATTGTTGTTAACAACCATTTTATCAATAAATATGAGAGATGCCCTCTCAAAAAAAAAAAAAAAAAAAAAAAAAACAAAGTGGAGCTGAAAATTCATGGGTTTTTCTCCCATTTTCTGGTCACTTTCTTAATCTTTGGATTCTCATACAAAGTCTTTGGACATTGTAATAGTTAGGTAGAAAGGTAGACTGTTTCAAATCCAAATTTGAAACCCTCTCCTCCCTATCAGGTAGAATTTCACAGTCAGACTTAATTTGATTTAGAAAAAACTAAATGTGATATTTCTTGGAATGAGATGTGGTGATTGAATATTTATATTTGTTACATATATGGGACAATTTCCAGGACTGTTGAAAATTGTCATATACCATCTAATGACATCTCAGACAATAAAAACCCAAGGGTTGGAACATGACCTGAGAGAGCTCTACTATGTAAAGGTGATTTGAGCCCTCAAAGGCCACTGGCAATTTGATAACTATAAGTACACAGCAATGAGTATGAGTTTGCAAAAATATGTTCAAAATGCTTTAAAATCCTTAAGATACAGGATGAGAACAGAAAAACAAAATCAAAAAGGAAAAGAGGGTGAACAGTTCCTTGTTAGAGTTTTTGACACTATTACTTTCTCTGCAATTCCCTATAAAGTAGCTTAAAAGTGATCTTGTCCTCCTGTTTCAGAAAATGGATCTACACAATTTGAATCTTCTCCTAGCTTTAATAGAGGGGCACACAATACTTAGTCTTGTCTTATTCTACTGAAAATATTGCCCTGTCTCCCTAATTCTGTATTTAATACCAAGTTTTATATAAGTGGTAAGGAGAATTGTTTTACCTATTTAAAACAATCACTGATTACCTAAAATAGGAACGTATTTTAGAAATAAAATGGCTGCCACCGAAGAGCAAATTAAATATTAATACAATAGTGTTGCTGCAGCAATGGTGACTCTCTAGAGCTAGGAAATGGTGACAACTAGTAGAATGTCTAATTTTCCCAGAATTGGTGGCTATTCATACTCACAGAGCTCACAATACTTCATTGACTCTGACTGAACAGCTGAGTATATTGGAATAGACTTCTGGAATTGCTACAGAGTAGCTCAGTTGTACTTCAAGTCAAATATTTGACTCAGTGTTGTTGATCTGGAGAACTTCAGTCTCAGCAAGTATGTACTTCCACACATTAAGACTAGTCTGGGGCAAGGAAAGTTGAATGGCATGCTTTGCTCCCAGCTCAGTCAAAATACACTCCTTCTTGCTCCCAACTATTAAAACTGTTGAAAAAAAAAAAAGGAAAAGGAAGAAGAGAAGAGGAAGAAGAGATGGTTGATTGCACAAGGCCAATGATACACAGATCAATTTCAGTGGAAGCAGCCCGAGCCCTGACAGCCTACATGTTATAACAGTTCTAAGTCTTAACTCCTTGTCAAAGTGATGCACCAGGTGAGAGCACCATTCTGCATGCCTCCTGAAGCTTTGCTGCTCTAAGTGTCATCCGTTGATCAGCAGCATTAGCATGGCTGGGAGATTCCTAGAAATGCAGAATATCTAAGAGTACTCCAGATGTATTTAATCAGAATCTGAATATTAAGAAGGTCCCTAGTTAATTCAAAGCACATTAAAGTTTGAGAAGCACTGCCTGAAATCTGCCTTCCAAAGTAAGAGAACCTTCGTATCAGCCTAAATATTAGAGTCCTTCAATCATGGATTTGATTACTTGGTGGCCAGATGACTTGGAGTGGACTACACAGTAACACCAGCCAACACACTGAGGGAATGTCAGTATTTGCCAGGTTAGCAATATGCTATGAAATAGTAATAGACAAACTCAGAAATCTCAATAGAAGTTTTGTTTGGGGATTTTTATTTTTTTCCACACATGTTACAACTCAATATATGTCTGTTAATCTCTACTTTAAAGAGTTGACATCTGGAATAAGTGGTCTCCAAGGTCACCATGGCAGGAAAACAGCAACACAAAAGTGGCTCACCAGCTTTTCATTGCCTTAGCCTAAAAACTACCTATATCATTCCTATGTATAATCCACTGGTCAAAACTGGTTAGATAGAGTACATGGGTATTTAGTGAGTTCTGCCTAAATCTCCCTATGAGCTCCCATAATAATCATTTTAAATTTGGTTCACATTTTTTTATTTCTTCTAAAGCAGCTCAGATTCATTACAGGCCACCTGTTTCAGATGTTCTGTTTATTCTTCCTCCCACTGGCTACCGGATCTCTGTTAGAATGTGTGTTATTTTAACTTATCTGTTTATTGGGGCTCTAGTTTCTCAAAAGCCATAATAAGTAAGGAGTCTCCAATGAATTATGGAAATGCAAATATCTCTACCCTTGTGATTTGGCAAGTAAAAAGCATCAAGATGCCAGTCTCCAGTTGTCACCAAGCACAAGGCTTTTAGTTCTTCCCAGGCCCCTCGCCTCAGAGAAAAATTGATTTCAGCCCATCTTATCAGCATCCTTTAATTCTTCACTTACCATAAGGACTAGAAGCACAAACACATTAATGTCAACCTCTCACTGCTGCTCCAGCTAATTTGAGTTCCCTGTAGACCAGGCCATCCAAAGAATTTTCCATGTAATAATAATGCTTACTTTCAGGGTTGTTGGATGCTATCCCCCCAGGATCTTCCCCAATGGGGAAATAAGCTCCTGAGCCAGGTCTTTCTACTAGCACTGAGACAGAGACTGGCCTCACTAGCATTACCTGCCCTTAATCCTTGCTGCTAGCTTCTCAGCAATATGCACCCAAGAATACAGGGGATCTAAGAGGACTCTGAACTATCACTTACCCAGAATTTATGCTCTCCCACCTTTACAAAAGAGAAAACACAGCTTAAGATATTTTATGTTCTTGAGTCTCAGAAAGATAGTAGCATGAGAAGTGAGGCAGAAACTTCCTCCCAAAACTACCTGAACAGGAAAATAGAGCAAATACAACTAATTCCGAATGAGCAACCAGAGGACTTCAGAACAGACTACCTACATATGGGAAAAGAGAAGACCTCACAAAAAAGGGTATAATAGCAAAGGTGTGATCCAGAGGGACCTAAGACCTCATCCAACCCCAGCACACAGGCAGGAACAGAAATGGAGCAGAGACACAGCAGATGCTCAGAACTACTGAACACCCAGCCCTATAGATCTGCTCTGGAAGCACAAACCCACATGACATGGTGCTCTGGAGATTAGTGGGGTTGGAAAGCAAAGACTGCCAGAATACTGAGAGACTGAAATTCCAGCCAGTTGTGGAGAACAGGCACGCACAACCAGCTCCACTGGGACAAAAGAAAGGCAGGCAGTTTGAAAGACATCCCAGCAGTGAGAGGGGCAATAAAGGGGCAAAGATAGCACAGAGCTCACTGCACAGAAGGGGCAGATGGACAAAACAGTCCTGGCATATTCAGCATGACAGGCTGGGAACTCTCAGAATATTCAGACACTCGAACCCCTGGGCTGGCAAAGCAGCAGTATGGAGCTGGCTGGTCCTTCCTTATGGCAAGCACTGGTCCACACATCTGCTGCCCCCACCATCACACCAGGCCAGCCAGAGGGGATCCCCACCCATGGCAGCTACAGGGGCATAGCACAGAGCCTCCTCCATGCATCCTCAGCCCACTGGACCTGGCAGTGGAAGAAGGTGCTACACTAGGGAAGCAGGAAAAGCTTTTTCCTCCCAGAAGGTTCTGATTCCACTTGCCTGTGACCCTCATCAGTGACCCAGGTTCTGAGCAGCTGCAGAGAGTAGAGCTCCTGGGCCCTTGAGGGTATGGTCTATACAAAGTTATTATTCCACAGAAATCACTAAAAAAAATGAATGAGCATAAAAAATTTGTTCAATGAAACTCCAGGAAAAAATGCCAGAAAGAGAACTGGGAGAAACTGAAATCACCAATCATCTTGATAAAGATTTCAAAATAAAAAACATAAACATGCTCATAGAGCTACAGAAGAATATTCAAGACCTCAGAAATGACTTCAAGGAAGAGATAGAAACTTTGAAAAATACAGCATCTGAAATGAAACATACAATATAGGGATTTAAGATTATATTACATAAGGTAGAGGAGTTGGTCAATGAAATAGAAATTAGAGAACAAGAAGAGAAAAAACATCTCTAGGAATGACAGACAGAACAATAAGAGAAATGTGTGACCAATCCACATATGGAACAATATTCATATGATAGGGGTACCAGAAGAAGGAGAGAGAGAAAAAGGGATAGAAAGTGTCTTTGAGGAAATAATTGCTGAAAACTTCCCCAATCTGGGGAAAGAAATAGTCTCTCAGGTAATGCAGGTGCACAGATCTCCCAATACAAGGGACCCTAGGAAGCCAACACTAAGACATATAATAATTAAAATGGCAAAGACCAAGGCTAAGGACAGAGTATTAAAAGAAGCCAGAGAGAGAAAAAAGACCACTTATAAAGGAAAGCCCATCAGGCTAACATCAGACTTCTCAGCAGAAACCTTACAAGCCAGAAGGGAGTGGCATGACATATTTAATGCAATTAAACATAAGATCCTACAACCAAGACTATTCTACCTGGCAAGATTATCATTTAAATTTGATGCAAGGATTAGACAATTATGAGATAAGCAAAAATTGAGAGAATTTACCTCCATAAACTGTATCTACAGTGTATTTTAAAGGGACTTCTCAAGATGGAAGTGCTCCTAAGGCTAAGTAGCAGTAACCAGAGAAAATAAAACCACAGTAAAGGAAATAGACCAATGAATTACTAAGCATATGCAAAATTTAATCAACTAGTCACAAAGTTAGTCAAGAAATACACAAAGAGTACAGAAAATGACACCTAATATATGAAGAGTGGAAGAGGAAGAAGATGAAGAAGGGGGAAAGATGAACCTTTAGATAGTGTTTAAAGTGGTGTAATAAGTGAGTTAAGAGAGACAGATAGTAAGGAAGCTGTCACTGAACCTTTGGTCACCACAAATTTAAAGCCTACAATGGCAGTAAGGATATACATATAGATAATCACCCTAAATATAAATAGATTGAATGCACCAATCAAAAGACACAGAGTTACAGAGTGGATAAGAAACAAGACCCCTCTATATGCTGCCTACAGGAGACTCACTTCAAAAGACATACGAAGATAAAAGTGAAGGGATGGAAAAAGATATTTCATGCAAATAATAGGGAGAAAAAAGCAGGAGTAGCATACTTATATCAGACAAAATAGATTTTAAAACAAAGAAAGTAACAAAAGACAAAGAAGGACATTACATAATGATAAAGAGGTCAGTCCAACAAGATGATACAACCATTATAAATAACAATGCACCCAATATAGGAACACTTAAATATATGAAACAAATATTAATATAATTAAAGGGGGAAAAAGAATGTAATGCATTCATTTTAGGAGACTTCAACACAACACTCACTCCAAAAGACAGATCAGACAGAAAATAAGTAAGGAGACAGAGGCACTGAACAACACATCAGAACAGATGGACCTAACAGACATCTATAGAACACTCAACCCAAAAGCAGCAGAAAACACATTCTTCTCAATTGCACATGGAACGTTTTCCAGAACAGATCACATACTATGCCACAAAAAGGGCCTCAGTAAATTAAGAAGCATTGAAATTGTACCAAACAACTTCTCAGACCACAAAAGTATTAAACTAGAAATAAATTATGCAAAAACAAAACAAATCCCACAAACACATGGAGGCTTAACAACAGGCTCCTAAATAATCAGTGGATCAATGACCAAATAAAAACAGAGATCAAGCAATATATGGAGACAAATGAAAACAACTCAGTACCCAAACTCTGGGGGCAGTGAAGGTAGCTTTAAGAGGAAAGTATACTGCAATACAGGCTTACCTCAAGAAAGAAGAACAATCCCAAACGAAAAGCCTAAACTCACAATTAGTGACACTAGAAAAAGAATAAATGAGGCCCAAAGTCAGTAAAAGGAGGGACATAAAAATAACAGAGCAGAAATAAATAAAACAGAGAATAATGAAACAACAGAAAGAATCAATGAAACCAGGAGCTAGTCCTTCAAGAAAATAAACAAAATAGATAAACTCCTAACTAGACTTATCAAGAAAAAAAAGGAGTCTACATACATAAACAGAATCAGAAATGAGAAAGTAAAAATCATTACAGAAACCACAGAAATACAAAGAGTTATTACAGAACACTATGAAAAATTATAAGCTAACAAATTAGATAACCTAAAAGAAATAGACAACAGTCTAGAAAAATACAACCTTTCAATACTGTCCCAGGAAGAAACAGAAAATCTGAATAGACCAATTACCAGCAATGAAATGGAATTGGTAATCAAAAAACTACTTAAGAACAAAACCCCTGGATCAGATGGCTTCACTGCTGAATTATATCAACATTTACAGAAAACCTAATACCCATCTTCCTTAAAGTTTTCCAAAGAGTAGAAGAGGAGGGAATACTTCCAAACTCATTCTATGAGGCCAACATCAGTCTAATACCAAAACCAGGCAAAGATACCAACAAAAAAAAAAAATTACAAACCAATATCCCTGATGAACATAGATGTAAAAATACTCAACAAAACATTAGTAAACCTAATTCAGAAATACATCAAAAGATCAACCATCATGATCAGGTTGGATTTATTTTAGGGATTCAAAGATGGTGCAATATTAAAAAACCCATCAACATAATATACCACATCAACAAAAAGGACAAAAATCACATGATCTGCTCAATAGATACTGAAAAAGCATTCAACAAAATTCAACACACTCATTCATGATAAAAACTCTCTCAACAAAGTGGGTATAGAGGGCAAGTACCTCAACATAATAAAGACCATATATGACAAACCCACAGCCAACATCATATTTAACAGTGAAAAGCAGAAAGCTTTTCCTCTAAGATTATTAACAAAACAAGCATGCCCAGTCTCACCACTTTTATTCAACAAAGTACTGGAGGTCCTCGCCATGGCAATCAGACAACACAAAGAAATATTGCTAAGAAAGGAGTTAAACTGTCCTGTTTGCAGATGACATGATACTGTAAATAAAAAGCCCTAAAGAATCCACCCCAAAACTACTAGAGTAACTTAATTCAGCAAAGTTGCATGATATAAAATTAATATTCAGAAATCTGTTGTATTCCTATATAATAAGGATGAACTAAGAGAAAGAGAAATCAGGAAAACAACTCTATTTACAATTGCATCAAAAAGAATAAAATACCTAGGAATAAACCTAACCAAGGAAGTGAGAGAACTGTACCCTGAAAACTACAAGACATTCATGAGAGAAATTAAAGATACCAATAAATGGAAATACATCCCGTGCTTATGGATAGGAAGTAATAGTCAAAATGGCCATCCTGCCTAAAGCGATCTACAGATTCAATGTAATCCCTATCAAAATACCAACAGCATTCTTCAATGAACCACAATGAATAGTTCTAAAATTCATATGAAACCACAAACAACCCCAAATATTCAAAGCAATCCTGAGAAAGAAGAATAAATCTGGGACAATTACATTCCCTAACTCCAAGCACTACCACAAATTACTTCAAGCCACAGTAATCAAGACAATTTGGTACTGGCACAAGAACAGACCCATGGATCAATGGAACAGAATAGAGAACCCAGACATAAACCCACATATACATGGCCAATTAATAAATTATAAAGGAGCCATGGATATACTATAAGGAAATGACAGCCTCTTCAACAAATGGTTTTGGCAAAACTGGACAGCTACATCTAAGAGAATAAAACTGAACTATTGTCTAACTCCATACACAAAAGTAAACTCAAAATGGATCAAAGACCTGAATGTTTAAGCCATGAAACAATAAAACTCATTGAATAAAATATAGGCAATATCTCTTAAATATAAACATTCTTGAGCTTATCTCCTAGGGCAATGGAAACAAAATAAAAATGAACAAATTGGACTACATCAAACCAAAAAGCTTCTGTATAGCAAAGGACAGCATCAACAGAGCAAAAAGGTATCCTACAGTATGGGAAAATATATTTGCAAATAACTTATCCAATAATGGGTTAACATCCAAAATATATAAAGAATTCACACACTTGAAAACCCAAAAAACAAATAACCCGATTAAAAAATGGGCAGAGTATCTGAACAGACACTTCTCCAAAGAACTTCAGATGGCCAAGAGGCATGTGAAAATATGCTCCATGTTGCTAATCATCAGGGAAATGCAAATTTAAACCACAATGAGATATCGCTTTACACCAGTTAGGATGGCTACCATCCAAAAGACAAGAAACAACAAATGGTGGTGAGGATGAGGAGAAAGGGGAACCCTCCTACACTGTTGGAGGGAATGCAAATTAGTTCAATCATTGTGGAAAGCAATATGGAGGTTCCGCAAAAAACTAAAAATAGAAATACCATTTAACCTAGGAATTTTACTCCTAGGAATTTATCCAAGCAACACAAGATTCCTGACTCAAAAAGATACATGCAACCCTGTTTATCCTTGCACTGTTTACAATAGCCAAGATATGGAAGCAACCTAAGTGTCTATCAGTAGATGAATGGATAAAGAAGAGGTGGTACATATACACAATGGAATATTATTCAGCCATTACAAAAAAAACCAAATCCTACCATCTACAACAACATGAATGGAGCTAGAGGATATTTTGTTAGGTGAAATAATCCAGGCAGAGAAAGACAAATACTAAATGATTTCCCTCATTTGTGGAGTATAACAGCAAATCAAAACTGAAGGAACAAAACAGCAGCAGACTCATAGACTCCAAAGGACTAGCAGTTACCAAAGGAAAAGGTGGTGATGGGGGTATGCAGGAAGGCAGAAGGGGATTAAGGAATATTATAATTAGCACACACAATATAGGTAGGTCATGGGGAAGGCACCACAGGATGGAGAAGAAAATGACTGTACAGCATCACTATGCTGACAGACAGTGACTGCAATGGGTGGGGTGGGGGCGGGGACTTGACAATATAGGTGAATGTTGAAACCACAATGTTGATCATGTGAAACTTTCATAAGACTGTATATCAATGATACCTTAATTTTAAAAAAACTTTTAAAATAAATAAATAAATAAATAAAGGTAGTTAATGTTCTTCTTCCGAAATCATTTAGGCTGTAAAATGCAGAGCAAAGATTAGAACCAAGCTTAGCTTTCTTCAGCTTTCAAGAAACTTGTGTTTAACAGGCTCTACTGACTCACATCAGCTTCAGTATCACAGACAGGGAGGTGGAAGTGGTGGGTTGATGTTGGGGTCACAAAAATGAGAGAACTATATCCAAAAATATGGTTGTCATAGGGTTAGAGATGGGGTAAAGGTTTGAGAAGAGTAAAGGGAGGTCCTACCAAGCAGATAACTTGAGCCATGGCTGTGGTTTCAGTTTGCCTAGACCTATTTCCTGTCCCCAACCTTAGATGGAGGGGTTAGATGGGTAGGGAACAGACTTTCCCCTACTGCACTGTGGAAGTGCTAATAGAAAGTGTCAAGTGGCCCTGTAAAACAATAAATCAGTAGACCCAGATGGTTTGATCTAACTTGAGGCTTGCCTGGGTCTCCTTTCATGCACAAACACTTCTATCTCTCCTCAGGCCTTGATTATCCTAAAGTACCATTCTAACCAGAAAAGCAGGATTTCAGCCAGGTGTCCAGAAGAATGTAAAAGAAACTTTAGTATGGTCAATACTCAGATCAGTCCAGAAAGATTGGCCAGGCTTGCAAACTTTACAGATAGACTCAGCAAATCAAATTGCACAGCTTGTCAAAGGAGAACTAAACATCTTCATACCCAAAGAGACCAACCATTCTGGTTACAATGATGTCCCAGATACTCAGCATGTTCCAAAACTCTGACTGGCTCAAGAAATCTTGAAGCACATATAGGACAGCTTAGAGTCACTCATCACCCCTAATCAGGTACATTATACCACTGTCTTGTACCTGCTGACTCCACCTCCTTCCCCATTCCTTCCTCTAGCACCCAGGAAACCACCTGCCCATACTTCCTTGGCTGCCTTCGTGGGTAAGTAGAGCCTAGAAGAGACTGGGATTATTATAGATCCTAGTTCAGAGATAAAGTTTCCTTAAATTTTACTTTGGTATGGTTTTTCCATAAACACATATTTTCCAAATAAAAACAAATTCATTTTGTGAAAACTGCTCTAAATCTTGACAGGGACATATGGTAAGGAAGTTGTAGATATTTTTGGCATTCTATACTATATTTAGGGTTGTATACACCTCTGAGCCTGCCACAGGGACAAGTGTTAGACCAAATCTTAAGAAATTTTCTGATCTCTTTTTATCTATATCAAATATATATGCTCCTCTCTCAAGAATGC
The DNA here is from genome assembly GCF_040802235.1 of Manis javanica. NCBI lineage: Eukaryota > Metazoa > Chordata > Mammalia > Pholidota > Manidae > Manis > Manis javanica. The sequence continues at coordinate 61,131,555 of NC_133159.1, forward strand.
CAGAATTGCATTCATTCAATATTATATCTGAAATTTTTAAAAATATAGAAAAGGAACAAACTGTACTATTTTAGTGATAACTATTAAATATATTCAACTTGCATATGTTACAATGTCTACAGATCATTTAAGCTACAACCTGAAGGAGGAGGGAACAGGAGAGAATTGGAAAGAAATGTTGGAAGTAGCTTAAACAAACAAATAAAAACGCCCATCAAGGGATAAATGTTTATGCCAAAGCAGTGAGGCCAATGGTTAAGCATTTCATTCATTAATTTCTTCATTTATAAGTTTTTTATCCTATATTAAATAACTATTTATAAATGTCCTGTTTCTCTCTCCATGCTAAGCCCTTATGAATACCATAGGAAGGTGACTTATTTTGAGAAGAAATACGCAAAATTCCAAATACTGCAGAGTCAGGAATGATACAGCAGTGCTGCAAAACTCAGTGACTGCTAACCTGAAGGATTTAACCCCTGTTTTGAGCTCTTAATTGGCATTTAATATTTAATTTTTATTTGATTATCTAGATAACTGGAGAATTATGGGAGAACAGATAAGGAATGATATGAGGAGAATAAAACAAAACAAAACAGTGAATCCATTTTGTCAGTGTTTAATTGCAGAGGATATTATTCAAATGACAGAATAAAATCCTAAACATAGAAGAATATAATGAACTCTTAATAGTGATTTCAAATAAAAATATATTCCTAAAGTTACATCTTTCTAGAACTGTTATAATCAGGCAACTAAATAAATCATTTTATGTTTAACAAATAAGTATCTTTCAAAATACAGATTTTATTTTTAACTTGGCAAGCAGTTTTGCAGCTGTCAATGAATAACTCAGGAAAGTCTCACCAACAAAAGAACTATTACTTGGAAAAGAGAAATTCCAGACGAAGGTTTACTTAGAGAGAAAATAATAACTTCACTACATTTAAATACATATTTAGATTTTTTCAGCTGCATTTTTGTCTTACTGTATGAAAGACTCCTTAGCATAGTTGTTAATTATCATAGGCTCTGCAGTCAGGTTGCCTGGGTTCAAATTCTGGTGCTGTTACTACTAGCTTTATGATCCAGTTCTCTGTGCTTTGCTTTCTCATCTATAAAATGAGGATGTTAATTAATCATAGTACCCATACCAACCGTATGGTTGTTGCAAAAGAAAATGTAAATATACTTAGCCTAATGCCAGCAGTATTCAACCTTGATACAAATGAACAACTTGTACCCGGTCCCACTCTGTAGGGAGTATTGATGATCATTAAAGTAACAATAATAACTGAAAATACGGCAATTTAAATGTGAAGGAGACAAAGAGAAGGGGAGCAGATGGTAGAACGGGAGAAAATGCAGAAAGAAGACAGGAAAATAAAGAAACTGGGCTTTATGTTTAAAAGGGTAGCATAAGAAAAAGAGAAATTGATTCTGCCCTTTCTAGAAAAGAAACAAAGGAAAGCTATTGTTTCAGAGCTGTGTCACACATTTTGAAGGATTGTTCATTTGTTTTCTTCTTTCATGCTATGAAAATAGTGCTTAGAAATCAATCCATGCCATGAAAGTCCACAGGGGAAAAAGTGGATCACGAGATGCTCCTGCCAGAAGCTGTCAGTTACAGCTGAGGCACACAAAGAAATACCATAAAGCGGAGGTACTACTGGAAGGTGGAAACAGAAATCAGGAAGGATATGGATATTTTTAAGTTCTACAGTGTGATATGTCTGCTCTAGAATTTGTGCTTTTAGTAATACTGAGATTTATCATTTATCGATGATGGCAAAGAATGACTGGAAACTTCAGTTCATGATCTGTTGTCTTTTGGTCAATTTTAAGCATCAATTGATACTTCAAGGTATTTCCAAATTAAGTCCTGAGTGTTTTTTAAATGTGTTAAGTGCAATATTGTGTATTTATTACCTGTTTCTAATTCCCAGAGGAAGGAAAGCATTCAAACGTCCTTCCTTCTTAATATTAGCACAAACCTTGTTTTTCAGGAAAACATTATCTCCTGGATCATTTTAAAAAATGAAAAACACCTAAAAACAAAACACAAATGTATGCAAAATTCCAAATACTGCAAAAAGAACAAAATTTTATAGCAATGATATAAACGATCTTAGAGTAACTGTTGGAATCACAGGAAAAGCCACTGATGTATGAAGATCAGGCTGATTTAAACCAATAACTGAAGGAGAGAAAATCAACAAGGTGCTTCAAATGATAATGGTCTGAATTTTAAAACATATAAAGTGATTCTTGAAGAAAATGACAACTCTGTAGTATATTTTGAAACATTGATTATTTTTAGGATATTGCTGCAAAGGCAAAGTTGAACTTAAGGTATCATATGGTGTTATCATACAACTGCTCTGTCTAAATGTAAACAAAAATAAATATGACTATATATATTCTATATTTAAGAATTAAATATTAATTTTAATCATCACCTAGATTTTTCTTAATAGTAGAATATAATTACTTTATGATTAGTTTATTTTTCAGGACAAAGCCTCAATCAGACTTCTCCCACCCCAACCCCAGCATTACTGTGAAAGTTTGGACTTATTTTAGGAGATTAACTTCTGTGTACTTTTTATGCTATTTCCTTGTTTAACAAGAATCTCATATACATACACACACATAACATGTTAAAAATTCTGGTTATAGTCCAGTCTTTAACTCCATGGTAACTTTTTTACCTACATATAAACTTTTATATTTAATTCTGAATGCAAGAAGACTTTTCTTCAAAGATGTTACAGGGATCAGAAATCCAGTCAACTGTAGATTATCTAGTATTCACTTTTCCAGAGAACATAGTAATGATTTAAAATAGGAAAACATGATGAAAGCCTATGCATTTCTAATCAGAACAAAGAGCTGTATGAAAGAAATGTGTTTCTAAAACATGATTTCCTGCCCTAAGCCTCCTAATGTGTGGTGAATGCCACGAAACAAGAAAAAGTAATCAATGTCATTACCTATATTACCTGATATGCCAATGAAAAGGTGGATTTTGGAGTTAGGGGAGAAAATATGACAATTCCTGAGGTTTAGATTATTAACATTAAACTGAAAAATAACCACGCAAGCAATATCCTAAAAATAATCAATGTTTCATGGAAATCACATATATGGATGCTTAAATCCATGTTATTCATGCTTAAGTGCGAGTCCAAGACTATCGAGGCTTTCTAGGTGAACGCCTATGTCTAACCCTTTCCACTTATATCTTAACATTATGTTTGTAATTGGAAGCTCTCTCTTTAGACCTCTTTTTTTATATATAAATCTTTCAAATTATTTAAAGCTGCTCCTTGCATCAACATCCCATTTTTTTCTGAGTAGAATCTCACTTCAGTGTGCCATGTTTGGATAGTCTGTGCAGAGCCCTGCTATCATTGTGAATCCATCTTTCCATCTAACACTGTTTATTCAACAGCAACAAGGATAAAATGACCTCAAGGGTCCTCAAAGCATGTAACAGTTTAAGGTCACACAGTCAACTATGTTACCTCTCTAGAGAACTCCTCATTGTCTTTAGGCTTGACTTAAATACCTTAATAATTTATGAGAACTCTCAAAGTGATTGAGAGTTAACGAACATTTAAGATGGTTCCACTAGACCTGTGCTAAGCACTTTGCAGCCTACACATCTACAGGAGAGAAACAAATAGACAATCAGCTTGGATGAGTGGTAAGGTAAGATGATTAATAGGAAATAAATTGTGTCTGCCCTTTCTGTTCAGGGTAAGAATTAGTTTCAATACAGACCCAACAATTTGATATACTCTTCTTTCCAAAAATAGCAATAGAGACAGAACAAAAAAGAACAGAGACAGGGACAGATAGACATAAAAATGGAAAGAAAATATTTTAGGTACATTTATGACCTACACAACTGTAGGTAAAATATAGACCAACAATTGAATTTTATCTGTATATCAGTTAGAATCCTAGGCAGGCAACTGAAATGAAGGCTGACTAAAAGCATTTAGAGGTCAGGTAAGGAGTAAAACATAAAATTAAAGGAAATAATTTTTTAAAACCAGCTCAAATAGTTCAGGAAAACGATTCCTTGGTGAAGAAAGAGAGGAGGAAAATAATTTCACTAACTCCTTAGAGAAAACAAATTAGAAATTCCTTCTCAAACAATTCTTACTAACTTTGCAAAGTCAGATGGAAAAGGATTTTCTCCAGGAATATCTGTATTTCTCAACTCAGTATATACCACCAATTATTGCAAAAAAAATTCTGATAGCCAACGTTGATAAACGAGGAAAACCAAACCACTTATAGTATATTTCTGTGTCTTGACTTCTTTCTGCCTGGCTGGTCTACCTGAGGTTTTTTTCAACTGTGAGGGAGGCAGCACTGTGACCTAAAGGAAGTGGAAAGAGCTCTCCCATCACTCAGCTCCCATAGGCAGACTGGACTGTGAAACTTACATTTTCCATTTCCAAGTCCAATTGTTCCCCTGAGAGAAAAAGGTCTCCTCTACAGTTACATGACCATAGAATCATCTCCAGTGGAGGAATTCCACTGGCAATTTCCACTGGCAAAAGGAAGAAGCAATTAGAGGACGCATTTGACAACAAGACTAGGAAGCCCAAAGTAGAGTCCCAGCACAGACATTGTGTTTTTCTGCTATTTGAATCCTAGCAACAACATTCTGCTAACTGCATGTTAATTGTACAGTTTGGGAGAACATCAAAGAAGACATTATTACGTCTTAGGGAATATTATTGGGAGGGTAGGTTGATCACATTAAATTGCTTTTCAAGAATAAGGCTAATTTCAGTTTTCTACAAGGCACACTTTTTCCCTTTAGTGTTTAAAATGTTGAGTTTTTTTTTTAATACGCTAAGCAACACTATAGTTATTGCTATTCCAGAGATCAACAGTTTCCTCCTAGTGGAGTATTTTAGAGCTGAACTTCATTTCTATCTTCTCATTAACAAGAGAACACCGGCTAGGAGCAAAGGGAGTACAAAGAAACAGCACATTGTTTGCAATTGAATACACAGCTCCAAATGTTAGAACTCAAACGGGGCTTGTAATTCTGCTGAAAGAAATGCCAGGTTTCTTTTCACAAAAGGGTTTGTTAAGAGTTTTTTTATATAAAGACCACACTTTAATATAGGGCACAAAAAGTCTTACTTTGAGTCATAGGAGTTTGAGCTTTTACTGGCGTTTGCTCTAAAACTTTGAAGATAGACCTGTACCCCTTATATATGTACTCAACTTCTCATTTTGGAAAGCAGATGATTTATTTCATGGGATACATTAGTCTGGTGAGAGTTCAGACTTGTTGGAAACTATAGGTATTCCACTTTATACCTTTTCTAACCAATAAAGTAGGGCAAAGGTGAGGGAACATTACCCTCATCATTATAGTATGTTTACATCTACATATAAGCATAAAATTATAAATATATAGTATAAATTATGTAATTATAAATATTTATTAGTTATACCACAGAAACTGTAAAATAATAATTCTGTCTTCTTTTCAGATACTACATATCTGTAACATAGCAATAGAAAACTTACATTACTCTTGTCTATTGCAGTTTAGCCTAGTAATTCTAGCAAAACTTCCCTCAAGTGACAGGATAGAGCCAGATACTCCAGGAATAAAAACCTACGTCCATCAGTAGCAACTGTTGGACTTTACATGAGTTATTTAATCTTGCCAAGCCACAGTTTTTTAATGAATAAAAATGGCAATAATAATAACTACTATGTAAGTTTGGTGTGAGGACTAGAAATAATCAATATAAATGCATGGCACATGATAGGCATTCAAGAAATAGTGGAAACGTGGCCTGTTGCTTTGGGCCATGTAAACCAAAATATATCTTAGTCTACAGAGTTACTTTCCAAGGATACTATTGTAACTTGTGGGTCTGCCAGTGATCACTGAGACCACCACCCGTATTCTTTCACTCAGGCCACTGATTTTATTGATTATGTTGGCAGGAGGCAGCATGAATTGAGAAAAGCTGGGCCATGAAGCAGAGTAACTGAAGGCTGCAAATTTTTTTTTATTTTGGTATCATTAATCTACAATTACATGAAGGACATGATATTTACTAGGCTCCCCCCTTCACCAAGTCCCCCCCACATCCCCGTTCACAGTCACTGTCCATCAACATAGTAAGATGCTATAAAATCACAACTTGTCTTCTCTGTGTTGCACAGCCCTCCCTGTGCCCCACACACACTATACATGCTAATCATAAGGCCCCCTTTCTTTTTTTCCCACCCTTATCCCACCCTTCCCACCCATCCTCCCCAGTCCCTTCCCCTTTGGTAACTATTAGTCCATTCTTGGGATCTGTGCTTCTGCTGCTGTTTTGTTCCTTCAGTTTTCTTTTGTTCTTATACTCCACACATGAGTGAAATCATTTGGTACTTGTCTTTCTCTGCCTGGCTTATTTCACTGAGCATAATACCCTCTAGCTCCATCCATGTTGTTGTGAATGGTAGGATTTGTTTTTTTCTTATGGCTGAGTAATATTCCATTGTGTATATGTACCACTTCTTCTTTATCCATTCATCTACTGATGGACATTTAGGTTGCTTCCATATCTTGGCTATTGTAAATAGTGCAGTGATAAACATAGAGGTGCATCTGTCTTTTTAAACTGGAGTGCTGCATACTTGGGGTAAATTCCCAGAAGTGGAATTCCTGGGTTAAATGGTATTTCTATTTTGAGCATTTTGAGGAACCTCCATACTGCTTTCCACAATGGTTGAACTAATTTACATTCCCACCAGCAGTGTAGGAGGGTTCCCCTTTCTCCACAACCTCGCCAACATTTGTTGTTGTTTGTCTTTTGGATGGTGGCCATCCTTACTGGTGTGAGGTGATATCTCATTGTGGTTTTAATTTGCATTTCTCTGATGACTAGCGATGTGGAGCATCTTTTCATGTGTCTGTTGGCCATCTGAATTTCTTCTGTAGAGAACTGTCTATTCAGCTCCGCTGCCCACTTTTTAATTGGATTATTTGCTTTTTGTTTGTTGAGGTGTGTGAGCTCTTTATATATTTTGGATGTCAACCCTTTATCAGATCTGTCATTTACGAATATATTCTCCCATACTGTAGGATACCTTTTTGTTCTATTGTTGGCGTCCTTTGCTGTACAGAAGCTTTTCAGCTTGATATAGTCCTATTTGTTCATTTTTGCATTTGTTTCCCTTGCCCTGGGAGATATGTTCAAGAAGAGGTCACTCATGTTTATGTATAAGAGTTTTTTGGCTATGTTTTTTCTGTTTTATGGTTTTGTGACTTACATTCAAGTCTTTGATCCATTTTGAATTTACTTTTGTGTATGGGGTTAGACAGTGATCCAGTTTCATTCTCGTACATGTAGCTGTCCAGTTTTGCCAGCACCATCTGTTGAACAGACTGTCATTTCCCCATTGTATGTCCATGGCCCCTTTATCGAATATTAGTTGACCATATATGTTTGGGTTAATGTTTGGAGTCTCTGTTATGTTACATTGGTCTGTGGCTCTGTTCTTGTGCCAGTACCAAATTGTCTTGATTACCATGGCTTTGTAGTAGAGCTTGAAGTTGGGGAGTGAGATCCCCCCTACGTTATTCTTCCTTCTCAGGATTGCTTTAGCTATTCAGGGTCTTTGGTGTTTCTGTATGAATTTTTGAACTATTTGTTCCAGTTCATTGAAGAATGCTGTTGGTAGTTTGATAGGGATTGCATCAAATCTGTATATTGCTTTGGGCAGCATGGCCATTTTGACGATATTAATTCTTCCTAGCCAGGAGCATGGGATGAGTTTCCATTTGTTAGTGACCTCTTTAATTTCTCTTAAGAGTGTCTTATAGTTTTCAGGGTATAGGTCTTTCACTTCCTTGGTTAGGTTTATTCCTAGGTATTTTATTCTTTTTGATGCTATTGTGAATGGAATTGTCTTCCTGATTTCTCTTTCTATTAGTTTATTGTTAGTGTATAGGAAAGCCACAGATTTCTGTGTGTTAATTTTGTATCCTGCAAATTTGCTGAATTCTGATATTAGCTCTAGTAGTTTTGGAGTAGAATCTTTAGGGTTTTTTGTGTACAGTATCATGTCATCTGCAAATAGTGACAGTTTGACTTCTTCTTAACCAATCTGGATTCCTTGTATTTCTTTGTTTTGTCTAATTGCCTTGGCTAGGACCTCCAGTACTATGCTATATAACAGTGGGGAGAGTGGGCATCCCTGTCTAGTTCCTGATGTCAGAGGAAAAGCTTTCAGCTTCTCACTGTTCAATAAAATGTTGGCTGTGGGTTTATCATAGATGGCCGTTATTATGTTGAGGTACTTGCCCTCTATTCCCATTTTGCTGAGAGTTTTTATCATGAATGGATGTTGAACTTTGTCAAATGCTTTTTCAGCATCTGTGGAGATGATCATGTGGTTTTTGTCTTTCTTCTTGTTGATGTGGTGGATGATGTTGATGGATTTTCGAATGTTGTACCATCCTTGCATCCCTGGGATGAATTCCACTTGGCCATGGTGTTTGATCCTTTTGATGTATTTTTGAATTCGGTTTGCAAATATTTTGTTGAGTATTTTTGCACCTACGTTAATCAGGGATATTGGTCTGTAGTTTTCTTTTTTGGTGGGGTCTCTGCCTGGTTTTGGTATTAGGGTGATGTTGGCTTCATAGAATGAGTTTGGGAGTATTCCCTCCTCTTCTATTTTTTGGAAAACTTTAAAGAGAATGGATATTATGTCTTCTCTGTATGTCTGATAAAATTCTGAGGTAAATCCAACTGGCCCGGGGGTTTTGCTCTTTGGTAGTTTTTTGATTACCGCTTCCATTTCATTGCTGGTAATTGGTCTGTTTAGATTTTCTGTTTCTTTCTGGGACAGTCTTGGAAGATTGCATTTTTCGAGGAAATTGTCCATTTCTCCTAGGTTTCCCAGCTTGTTTGCATATAGGTTTTCATAGTCGTCTCTAATAATTCTTTGTATTTCTGTGGGGTCCATCGTGATTTTTCTTTTCTCGTTTCTGATTTCGTTGATTTGGGTTGACTCTCTTTTCCTCTTAATAAGTCTGGCTAGAGGCTTATCTATTTTATTTATTTTCTCGAAGAACCAGCTCATGGTTTCATTGGTTTTTGCTATTGTTTTATTCTTCTCAATTTTATTTGTTTCTTCTCTGATCTTTATTATGTCCCTCCTTCTGCTGACCTTAGGCCTCATTTGTTCTTCTTTTTCCAATTTCGATAATTGTGACATTAGACCATTCATTTGGGATTGTTCTTCCTTCTTTAAATATGCCTGGATTGCTATATACTTTCCTTTTAAGACTGCTTTTGCTGTATCCCACAGTAGTTGGGGCTTTGTGTTGTTGTTGTCATTTGTTTCCATATATTGCTGAATCTCCATTTTGATTTGGTCATTGATCCATTGATTATTTAGGAGCATGTTGTTAAGCCTCCATGTGTTTGTGAGCCTTTTTGCTTTCTTTGTACAATTTATTTCTAGTTTTATGCCTTTGTGGTCTGAAAAGTTGGTTGGTAGGATTTCAATCTTTTGGAATTTACTGAGGCTCTTTTTGTGAGCTAGTATGTGGTCTATTCTGGAGAATGTTCCATGTGCACTTGAGAAGAATGTGTATCCTGTTGCTTTTGGATGTAGGGTTCTGTAGATGTCTATTAGGTCCATCTGTTCTAGTGTGTTGTTCAGTGCCTCTGTGTGCTTACTTATTTTCTGTCTGGTAGATCTGTCCTTTGGAGTGAGTAGTGTGTTGAAGTCTCCCAGAATGAATGCATTGCATTCTATTTCCTCCTTTAATTCTGTTAGTATTTGTTTCACATATGTTGGTGCTCCTGTATTGGGTGCATATATATTTATAATGGTTATATCCTCCTGTTGGACTGAGCCCTTTATCATTATGTAATGTCCTTCTTTATCTTTTGTTGCTTTCTTTATTTTGAAGTCTATTTTGTCTGATACTAGTATTGCAACACCTGCTTTTTTCTCTCTGTTGTTTGCCTGAAATATGTTTTTCCATCCCTTGACTTTATGTCTGTGCATGTCTTTGGGTTTGAGGTGAGTCTCTTGTAAGCAGCATATGGATGGATCTTGCTTTTTTATCCATTCTATTACTCTGTGTCTTTTGATTGGTGCATTCAGTCCATTTACATTTAGGGTGATTATTGAAAGGTATGTACTTATTGCCATTGCAGGCTTCAAGTTTGTGGTTATCAAAGGTTCAAAGCTAGCTTCTTTACTATCTTACTGTCTAACTTGACTCGCTTGTTGACCTATTATAAACACAGTCTGATGATTCTTTATTTCTCTCCCTTCTTATTCCTCCTCCTCCCTTATTTCTATGTTTGGTGTTTTGTTCTGTGCTCTTTTCAGGAGTGCTCCCATCTAGAGCAGTCCCTGTAGGATGCCCTGTAGAGGTGGTTTGTGGAAGTCAAATTCCCTCAACTTTTGCTTGTCTGGGAATTGTTTAATCCCTCCTTCATATTTAAATGATATTCATGCTGGATACAGTAGTCTTGGTTCAAGGCCCTTCTGTTTCATTGCATTAAGTATATCATGCCATTCTCTTCTGGCCTGTAGGGTTTCTATTGAGAAGTCTGATGATAGCCTGATGGGTTTTCCTTCGTAGGTAACCTTTTTTTTCTCTCTGGCTGCCTTTAATACTTTGTCCTTGTTTTTGATCTTTGCCATTTTTATTAGTATGTGTCTTGGTGTTGCCCTCCTTGGATCCCTTCTCATGGGAGTTCTGAGTACCTCTGTGGTCTGAGAGGCCATTTTCTCCCCTAGTTTGGGGAAGTTTTCGGCAGTTATTTCTTCAAAGACACTTTCTATCCCTTTTTTTCTCTCTTCTTCTTCTTCTGGTACCCCTATAATGCGGATATTGTTCCGTTTCGATTGGTCACTCAGCTCTCTTAGAATTCTTTCATTCCTGGAGATCCTTTTATCTCTCTCTGCATCAGCTTCTCTGCATTCCTGTTCTTTGTTTTCTAGTCCGTTAATGGTCTCTTGCATCTCATCGATTCTGTTTTGAAGTCCTTCCAGAGCTTGTTTTATTTCTGTATTCTCCCTCCTTAGTTCTTGCATATTTCTCTGCAATTCCATCAGCATGGTTATGACTTTTGTTTTGAATTCTTTTTCAGGAAGACTGGTTAAATCTATCTCCCCTGGTTCCTTCTCAGGGGAAGATGTAGAAGATGTCAAAGCTGTCTGGATCAAATTTTTTTGTCTTTTCATGTTGATAGTTGCAATGGTGAGCTATTGATGCATCTATCTGCTGTGAGAGTCAAGCCTCTTTCCACTCGGCTCCTGGCCTTTCTTTACTGGGACAACTGCGACCCCTAATGGCTTGTGTTGGGCAATTGCATGTAGACTGGGTCTTTGTATTTTCCCCCTCTGGTATGGAGGAAGCTCCCTTGCTGTGGGTGTGGCCAGCCTCAGGCTACTGTTCTTCTATGGCAGGGCCCCAGAGGGGTAATGGACAGTGGGCTGTTTGGCTGTTTACCTGCATGAGGGGTCTCAGAGTTGTTGCCCAGCTGCTCCTGGAGTTCCCTGGAATTTTTAGCTGCTGGACTGTGACTCGGGATGCTTCCGTCCAGTTGTGGGGTCCCTGTCCCTTTAAGACTTTCAAAAAGCACTCGCTTTTCTTTGTCACAGGGGTTCCGGCTTCAGGACCTGCTCAAAGATCTTGCTGTACTGTTTCCCTAGTTTCCAGCACCCCACGCATGCACTGTGTCTGTGCTCTGGTGCGGATGGCTAGCACTAGGTGTTTAGCAGTCCTGGGCTCCCTCTCCCTCCCAGCTCCGACTCCTCTCCTCCTGCCAGGAGCTGGGGTGAGGGGCCTTGGTTCCCGCTGGGCTGCGGCTTGTATCTAACCCCTTTCACCAGGCACTGGGCTCTCGCACGTGTGGATGTAGTCTGGCTGTTGTCCTGTGTCTTCTTGTCTCTCTTTTAGGATTAGTTGTATTTGTTGTATTTTCAAAAATATATATGTTTTTGGGAGGAGATTCCCACTGTTCTACTCACACCACCGTCTTGGCTCCCCTGCTTAGGCTGTAAATTTTTAAACATATATTTGTAGTTTAACCATATCCTGCCCTACCCCAGAAAATAACTGGCTGCATATAGAAAAGAGAGATTTTATGGCCAGTATATATCTTTTTCCACATGTAAAAAACAAAAATTACAATCACATAAAGGCTTAAAGTTCTTAGTTTAGTAAGGAAAATCACTTAGTAGATCTCAGCATTAATTACAGTAATTTGGTCTCTCTCATATAAGTAGATTTCTGGGAAACTTTAAGCAAAGGAGACTAAGGCTGTACAAATACACTGATTTTACTATTTGTATCTTTTTTCAGTTCTTCATATCTGTTTCCATTTAGTTTAATTCAAGTGTAGCTGGATCTTACCCACTAGAGTGGGCACTAGTTATTGACAAAAGTCAAAAAAGGATTAATCAACAATAATAAATGTCATAAAGAACAGATTATTTTCTGGGAAAATTTCTCCATGTGGGACTACTAACATCATAATTCTTTATCAGCTGGAATTGCACAGTACAAAGGACGGAAATGTTGCCAGTATCAGAGGTCTGACGCGGGCGGGGGAAGATCATTATTTAATTGCCACATAAGAGAATGAAAGTAGGAGTTTAATATACTGTAATTTCAGCCAGTGTTTTATATAAATACATATATATACACATACACACACACATATGTATATATATTTGATTCGTTTGGATTGATGATGCACAATAACACAGTACAGCATATTACTAGAGCACAGAACCTTTCATTTCGATCTCACTAGTTTTCTGCTTTAAATACAGACTGAACACTCTCACCAAAGAAAACATTCTCTGTAGGCAAAAGTATTTATAAGCTCTATGCACTATTCATTTTCTGCACTCTTGGTAATTCTGAAAGCTACATGGCAGCTGGGATAACCAGAAAAAAATCTGATATCCTTACATTAGTTTTACAGCAGAAAGTGAAAATATTATTGGGCTACAAAAACTGTTCATGAACTAACACTATTCTAAATCTTTGAATGTTGTTAATTCACCATAGTGGGGTCTCTGCCCCACTATGTGAACAATAAAATTATTTTTGGTCACTTGTCTTGCTGAGATTTACTGAGGGTCAAATGCTTTATATATTTGCAATGAAAAATTATTTGCGAGTGCTATGAAAGTTAATAGATTAGTGAATGTAAGGAATTCAAAATATAAATCAAATGAGCCAATGACATTTATTTTATTGAATAAACCTGAAATTCACATTTCTAGCTATATTTCCATAATTATAAATGACAGAGCCACAGATTTCAATATACTTCATAATTAAAACTGTAAAAACCCACCAAACAAAATAATTGTAAGAATAGATTTTATAAGCACAATAAATGTCATTATCCACATGAAGAGCTTTAGAATAGTCATGAATTTTATCTTTCATAGCTTAGAAAAGTATAATAAAATATTTGCTACTTTGATACATACATGCTGAATATTTCTGAAATTAATATATAGAAATATAATTATATTAATTTATATTGTTCATTTAACAAAAAAAAAGAAAAAATTCAAAGTTTGCTTTGTTTCATCATAGTAAGTTCATATAGACTTCAGTGAATTTTGGGAAACAATTGATAGTAGTTTCTTAAAAGTGTTTATGTTTTTACCACACATCTTTGGTTTCTCTCAGATATAAATCTCACAACATTCTTCTAAAGTATCAATCAAGAGTAAAATGTAGTGATTTATACCAAAAAGAAAGACATTCTGCTAGTGAGTTACTTACACCCATATTATGTCAAAACAGGGATTTCTAATGTCAGACACTCATAATGCCCAGTTACATGTTCATTAAGAACATCATCACATTTTTTTGGTGGTACAAAAAAGCTTATCTTTCTTTACTAGACATATTTCTCCTCTTCCAGCAGTGTGTATATTAAGCAATAATCTGTATCTGCACCGCTTTACAATCTCACTTCTCTGCCAAAGATAACTACGGTCCAACCAGAGGACCCAATTTGCGAGTCCCTGAACATAACCTGCATCTGTCTTCTTCTGGCTTTGATCCCTGCCTTTCCTCAGCCTAGAATATTTTCCAACTATCCTCTTTTCTTGCATCTCTATCTGGCCTTTACAAATGATGCTCATTCTTTAAAATATAGCAAAAATGATACTTCCCCTCTGAAGTCCTCAGACACCACAAGCAGGAATTAATCACACCTTCCTCAGGGTTCCCTAGCAGCGTGTTTATACTTAACTTTTAACACCTGTCATTTCATGCATTTTGTTATGGTAATTTTGGGACACATTTTTCTTCCCCACCAGATTGTAAAATCATTTAGGTCAGGGATAACATCTTAGTAAACACTGGCTGAATTTAATTCTTAATGTTCTGTATGAGAAGCACAGAAATAAAATTAAAATACTTATTTAGCTCTTATTATTAAAATATATCCCCACCAACTTCACAGTTACTCCCAGCAGTAAATGAACGCTGATGTACTGTCCACGAACATGGGTGCTTAACAAATATTTTTTGACAAGCCTTCTTTTAATTTGAGATTGCCTACAAGGGACCCAAAACTCTGAAACAAATTTGTTTTACTTTCGTTTGGTATTTTTCCTGGAGTCTGTAAAGTAACAGTAAATTGTTTCCTTTGGTCCTTTGAATTAAATTGATAAGTAAACTGAAGTTTTTATAACCCAGTCTAGACCAGTAGTTATCAACTCTTTGACAAATAGGAATATCTCTTCAACAACAAAACTATACAGTATTTCTACATCATTGTTTTCTCTGTATCCCCAGCAGTTAAAATAATGCGCAGCTCATCAGTGTCCAGCTCACTCCCACTAGCCCCCTACTCCCACAATCACAGACCCCAGTGAAACCTTCAGCTTAAGTGACACTACCACTTGTTCTCCTTCCCCTCCCCACCCTCCATGTTCTCATTTCTCTCCTCTTGCAGCTTATATTCTATGATTCCTCATTTTATTTCTCCTTTGCATAAATCCCCAATTCCCTCCATCTTACAAGCCAGGCTAAATCTTAACCATGGTCAAACCCAACTCTTCTCATATTCTACCCTCAACCTCCGAGCAGGTGAAAGGGGGGGATAGGAAAACATTCCTCTGTTCTGAGTTCCTTCCTCTTCAATCATTTGTGAGGATGAATCACCCATGGCACCAGAGCCATGCTGAGACATCCTGATCTGTTACTCTCAACAGATGAGCTGACGTCACATTACTCTGAGATTTTGCACTTGCTCCTCCCAAATCTACCAGCCAACACTCATCTTTAGTTTTACCCTCCATGTGCCACTGTGACACTGGATGAACTCTCTATATTCCTACCTATGGCCAGGAACATGAGAAAAATTAGACTCAGAAAGGCTTAGAAACTTAACCGTGTGAAGGGGCCAGCAGTGGAACTTAGGCAATCTGACGCTCATAAATTCTCAAAATAGGTGTTTATTTGCTTGGATGTTAGAATGACACATAGCATTTGTCATGAATAAGCATGTGAGCTTATTCTCACAATGCTCCCAGATAGCTTGGTACTCGCAGCTGGCTCAAACGGGCTCCCAGGCCAGCTCCAGGTTCTGCTCTCCAGCAGCAGCTTAATTCTCCAGGGGCACCAAGGCTCCATAGCTCTCTCCACTCTCCTGGTGGCCCAGCTCCTTGCTCCCACCCTCTGGGAGCAACTCTCTGGGTGGGTTCCTGGTGAGTGTCAGGCGCCTGACCAATTATATACCAGCAACACAAGCAGAGGAGAGAATGGGTGTTTCCTCTCTACCTCTCCCCTGAGCAGATACTCCTGTGACTGACCAGTGGCTCTGTTGCCAGTGAGCATCCTATAAATGTGCAAATAGGCTCTTACTATATACACAATGGGCTCTATTAAGGCCAGGTGGGAATCCTGTTCAGAGAGTTCCATTTTCCCCAAGGCATTAGAAAAAAAATTAGTTAGATAGGATCAGGTTCAAATTATGGCAGCACCATTTATCAGTTGCCTGACCTTTGTCATGATGTCTAAGTTCTCAAGGCCTATATTTTCTCATCTGTAAAATGGGGGTAAAAATATCTGTGTTACAAATAATTGTTAGGACACATTATTGAGCATTAGTAGGTGTCCCATGAATGTTAGTGTCTTCTTTTCCATTTATATAGGGGCTGAGTTTTAGTCTTATACTGCTTTTTATTTCCCACAAACTAAAACATGGCAGAAATTCCATAGCTATATGCTATATATCAGGAAACAAAAAATAGAGGAACATTGGTTAATATGCATATTGGCATTCATTTCACTGCACTTTGAAATTTTAGATTATATTGGGAATTATTATCTTAACCCCAATGTGAGATACAAGCATAAATTGTAAAATAGTTCATTTTATAGGCAAGATAGATCAGAAATAGTGCACCAAGTATGGGGATACTGGAGTTTCTTCACATCATTGCCTGTCATTGCTCCAAATGCCAGCTCCAGCTTACAATAGTGTATACCTAGTGTTTATTTCACTGTTTTTACTTAACTCTAAAGTCCTAGGGTTTGCAAAGCAGCCTTTTCTTACCTTCCCAGTTAGTAATTACTAAGAATGGCTCCTTCAAATCATGGGACATTTAAAAGATAGGCACAAAGGCCTCCCACAGTGACACTTGAAAAGTTGGCCACTTAGAAATGTTGTCAATGAGGAGATTTTGAAACCATCTTTCAAATCCTGATGCCTAGTGTTACCATATTGTGACAGGCAACTTCAAAAGCGAGAATAAATCTTCCAAGGTACTATTCTTTCAGCAAGTTGCAGATTTATTTCCTTCTCAAATTACAGCCTTCACTCTTGCTTAATTTTCATTGTCCTAATAATTCATCACAGTAGGCTTCATCTCAATGTGACAGCAAAAAATAGAGCCTTTGCTGGTGCTCAACAAATTCATATTTGATGGAAGAATTTATTCAGAATAAATGTTAATAAAATGCAAGCCCAGATTGCTAGAAAATGTTAAGATGCAGCCATATAGAGATAATCAAAGAAGACTGCTTCAGATAAAATGCTATATTCCCTATGGTTAGTATTTAATGTTTCAATTCCACATAATTTGCCATTACTAAAATGCCTATGATTGAAGCTGACTGCAGTGTCCCTCTCAGTTCACTAAGAGCACAAATAAATATATAATTGAAAATACGAAATAACTATCACCCTATTGATAGAAGTCGAAAGTTAATGGTTAAATGACAGTGGATGATACCATCTCTTTTAAAATTTAGCACATCCTGACCACACTCTAGTACATACTGGTAAATGAGGGAAGGCTAGAAACAACAAAAGAAAATTTGGAATACTAATTTAAATTCAGTTTTCATGAACACATCTTTTCTTCTAGCCCAAATAAATAAACTTTGTATATACATGGACAAATGAAAATAAAGTTTAAGAAGGCAAGGAAGGAAAGCACAAGTCAGGGAAACCACATTTCACTTCTTTGCACATCTTTCAGAAATTCTGAAGTTCATGCCTTAAGTTGAGACATGTCTTCAAAATAATCTTTGCTGTATCAGGGTGGAAAGACCCTGAAAGGTATGCATTTATTATTTTAATTGATGATCCTTCTAAACATCACATATAAGCTTTGTTTTCCATTTGTCTAATGAAGGGGTAGCAAACTCAGCTTCGGATGCCAGACAGAAAATGTAAATTTAGGATTCAAAACGGTGGGCACTGTCAGGACCAGAGGGCATGATCTTTGAAAACATATTCAAATTTTTAAATATATTAAATACTCCAATAGATAAATCCCCATTAGTCACCAGTTTTTGACCCCTGGTTTATATTATCCTAATTTTATTCTTTACCATGAAATTATAGACTGAGCATCACATCCAGGAACAATCATGACTGGCAAAGATCATGAAAGGTCAACTACAGCTGTTGGATATTCTACTGGTTATTTCTTCAGGGAGACAAGCATTAAGATGCATAAACAAAGGAACAATTGCCAAATGGTAATAAAAAACATATTAATAAAGACATAGGAACTCCTCAACTTAGCTAAAATAAAGGAATTTTCATACTAGTCTCTGAATAATAGGTGTAGCAGTCGTATTTCCTGATTATCATTTAGTTCCAGGAGATTACTTTTGTGGCCTCAAGAGTTCCTGAAATTCATGGCTTCCTTAAAATGGATGCAATGGGAAAACCTGTTAGGTCCTCCTGCACTACTGAACAAATCTTAGCTTAATTCATTGTGGATAAACACAATATACAACACACAGGCATTCAAATATTAAACTTGCTTACACAGGACACACTAGTTCAGGCAGGCCTGCTTTAACATTTCTAGTAGTAAGCAAAATTCATGACTTTGATCATTTTAAAGTTGTCTCTCAGCATAATGTCAACTCATGTACTTCCACGTCTTTTTCCAGAGTGTTGAAATCTGCCTAACATATTCTTGATTTGTGCAAGTTTCCCTATTGTGTTTGTTCATAAATTATCAGACAGCTGCTAAGAGGCCGCAGATTTTGGCACAACGAAGTATATTCTCGTACTGGTTAGGTAAGGTTAAATAAGTAATTCCTTCTCAAGGATTTCAAATCGATGGATTGATTTTCAGAAGAATAATTCTTGTTTAGGATTTGATTTCAACTCAGTGTTTTCTTACCATGTAAACAGCTATCTGCTTCACCCATGTGAGCTTGTCATGCTAAATCATGACACACAGAATTTTGTTTTAAGATTACTTCAAAACTCTATAGATGGGCAAATTGCACCCAAAATACTTTCTTTTTAAAGCACTTTGGAAATAAAAGCCGAAATCCAATATCTGTGTTTTATGAACATGACCAGAAATTCATGTGTGTACTAGATTTCTTCTTCATTTTTGGTCAGATCAACTCCATATACAAGGAAGTGGAACAGAACCAATTTGTTGAAAAAATATATGCTATAAGAGCTTAGATAAGAATTAATGATACAATCTTTCTTCCAGAAAGGAGAAAAAAATAAAGAAAACATAAGATTCTAAATATGAAAATAAGATAAAGAAATAGACTTTCAGTATTATCCCAAATTATTCATTTTGTTTAAAGCCATCTGTGATATCATAGGAAGATATTTGGTCTTTGTCCCTGGTTCCTGGCAGAGTTCCTAAAATTCTTAAAATGTCCTAAGTGAGAGAGGTGATAGGAGTGTCTTTTATTCTCTTCTGTTCTAATGAAGTGACTCTTGGCAGATTCTTTAGATAGTTTTAGGGTGGAGCCTGGCCACCAGAATGACCAAACTTTGATCAGAAGTTCAGAACTCTCAGCCTAGTGAAGTGGAGCTGAAATGTGCATCCACTGAGGTGCCCGGAGGGTGGTTCTCCCCAAAGGGGCATGGAAGCTCTGTATACGGACATGCCCCTCATAGCTTGCCTATTTATCTCTTCTGTGGGGAAGGGAGGTAGTAGGAAATAATTACTGAAATTAAGAACAGTGGTAATGTGGGAGTTGCTGTTGGGAACTGGGCAGATGGGGTTAAAAAGGGAAATGTGATGGTTGAATCTACACTACTTATCTTTACCCATATGCTTAAAACCATGTGACTGTATTATCCATTTAAAAATTAAAGAAAAAGTAAATTAATGTCTAATAAAATGGTGAAAACTATGTCAACACATGCTCATTACAGAGTTTTTACCCTCTCTTCCTAAGTCTGTATAATTAAATTCCCATTCTAGGCCCACAATGCTGAGCATTCTGATTTATAGTTTGCTCTGAAGATACTGGCAATAATCTCAGTTGATCTGCAGTGTTCCTTCCTATGATGTACAGTACAAACTCCTCTTTTTATACAGTGTACTTTATTATTGTTTTAAATTGATACTTTGTTTTATTCAAACTTGAACTTGTTTCTTAAAATTTCCACAGGTCTATTTTCTTGATTATTCTGAAAATATTCTGCAAACCAAACATTGTTAGTGAATTCAGATAAGATGAACAGTTTTAGGATTTAATACTCATTGTATGATTTGCCTTTGATGTGAACCTCTTTAAATTGATTTTCTGTTCAATGTTACATTGTGATTTAGATTCCTCTTGATTGTTATATCCATAACCACCTGGATTCAAACACTTTAGCTGCTATAAAACTGTTACTGAAACACTATTTTAAGCCTATTGCACAAGACAGTATTTGAAAATGCAGTTTTTCAAAAAGGCCTAATTTGCCCTAATTTGATTCTTACAATCTTTCTACTGATCAGTTCCATCACCCTTCAGTTTGATCAGTTCCACCAATCCTTTATGTGAAAATGTGTCTGCCCTCCAATTCATCAAGTGAGTTTTCTGGATAGACTGGAGGCTGGGATGGTCTTGAGAGTCACAAAACTGAAGCATCTACAAAAATGAATCACTTTACAATTTTACCATCCAAAATGAATGGATTACATTTACTATGAACTTGGTAGTTATTTATTATACTATAGAATTGAATGACAATGGAATTGTTCTATCTCACTTCCACGCTGCCATTCTCAAACACGTTGACAAATGCTTTGCTACGTCTTAAGAGGCTGAACACCTAGCACAATATACAATAACTAATAGCAACCAACACAAACATAGACACACACACACACACACACACACACTTTCAAGTAAAAACTGCCTAATTGAGCTTTTAACAAAGTTATCAGTTTTGTGTTTAAGCCAGTAAAGCCAAAATACAGACAACAGTATGCATAAATTGAAAGGTGTTACAGAACACACTTGAAAATGTTATATTTACATGGCAACCAGCTTATTATATTTACATGAACATCTGGTGCAGGTTCACTAAAATCTTAAAAACAGATGGACATGAAGAAAGAACTAGTAATTAACAAAGCTATATGTTGATTAAATCAGCATGTGGTTAATTTTAATGATTGCTGATTTTTATTAAGGATGGTGAGACTTTTCAAAAAATCATATCTTTTTAACTGACATGTCAACTGACAAAGGAGGCAATAATAATTACTCTGGTCATTAACATGCTATTTTAGTATTGTTACCCTGAAATCCTGACTGTATAAAGAAGTAAAATTAAAAAACAAGATTCTGTTTCCTCTGAAGACTTCTAGTTCCTAAATATCTAACAGAGGCAAAATGAACAGCAACATTTTTGCTATTTTGAAATCATCACATACAGAGATATATATTATCTTAATACTTTCTCCAAGTTCTGAATTCTTTCAGCCCTCTTAGCGCCTTCTGCTGCCCTTCATCCATCCTGAAGTCACACTGTGTACTTCTCGGAACTCTCCAAATAGATACCCTCTGGTTGCCTAGCAACCACAGGCTTATTGCGAGTGTCTGTGCCATGGGTACTTAAACTGCAGTTGGTTTTTGTTTTTCTTTAACTTTTCAAAGCTTAGAAAAATAAATATATGACAGGTAAGTAGAACTATGTATGTTTTCAAAGAGGGTAATGGGAAGTAAAAAATCATTAAAAAGAGCAAAAAACCCCTTTTGAGAAGTTGCGTCCATATATATCCCTTTTTAAAAAGTCCTCACAAATAAGTTAAAAAATTAACAAATCCATCAGATAAATGAAAATAAAACTCTCTTTTTCCTAAGAGCAGACATTTCTTATCTGACACCAAGCGAGTGGATCGCTGTTCCTATAGTTTTCTATCACGCAGTAGAGAGCTTCGACGTGGATATAGAATGTCAGTTCTGACAGCCAACTTAAAATCTACACTCTAGCTATGTCTTTTTCTCCAGATGGAGTTTGTCTTAGTTGAATGACCTTGATTTCCAGGGACAGTTTTGAAAACTTGCTCTCTAGTTGCTTTTAATACCAATTAGCAAAGAGAGGATGAATTTTTAGAAAACAGATCAGTTATGGCTGTGTCAGAAAATGGGTCTTGTGGAAGGCATTAATGAAAAGACTGAGGACTTAATCAACGTTTATGAAACAATACATTTGGCTTTAAATTAAGTATCTCACTTAAAATCAAATGTACATACATGTTCTCTTCTTCAAAAATTCTAGTATTTTCAAGACAGATAGGCAATATTATTTATCTTAGTATATGTCCCTGATGGTGTTCAGGACATGCTATCCCAAAAGATGGCACATGGTATATTGAATGTTTTAAACTGAAGGAGTTTGAGAAAAGAGCAGTATCTGGAAAGTCACTTACAATGATCTTCTCCCTGCCCTTCTCTCCAGGAAACAGTTATAAAGCCTCATGTGAGAGGTGTCCTCCCCATGCCTACAGCAAAGGAGCACCTTATATCTGAAGACAAAGGGACACAGGGAAGAATCTGATCAAACAGGCCTTCCTAACTTTCCCCCAATGTACTGTACTTACCTCATATTCCTTGCCCTATCATATTTCTCCACAATTAGTTGTTCTCCATCAAACTTAGTGTAAAAATTCAGGTTTAACCATTTCTTTGGGACTTTAATTTCTTTTGAACTCCCTTGTCATGTAAAACTTACATTAAATAAATGTGCATGCTTCTCTCCCACTAATCTGTCTTTGTCAGTTTAATTTTCAGACCTCCCAGGGACCCTAAGAGAGTTGAGAAAACATTTTCCTGCCCTACATTGCTGAGTTAACTGCTGCCTTAAGTGTGAGTAAAGACTGGTGTGACTGACAGTTAACACTGAGAAATTTAAACTCTTAGTAGAGTTTGTTCTTTCAGGAAGGTAAAACTAGATGGGTAGCCTGTCAATTTTGGAAGAGAAAATGAGCAAAAAATGTTTATCAGCCATGATGTGAATAGTTCTTGTGTTCCAAGTCCAGGAGGACTTTGGATACATATTGCCTAGTCAAAGACCATCACATACTAGCTAAGTGATCTTAAATCCCTTGATTTGCTATGCCTCAAGTTTTCTCATCTGTAAAACGGAGAGGATAGTAGGTACTATTTATTTTCTGGATGTTGTAAAGACTAAATAACATGATAAAAGTAATGTACTTACTTGCTGGCATATTGAAATATATATCAATAATAATAACTTAACCAGAGTCTTTTGACTATGTCCCTGAATTCATTCAGCAGGCATGGGTTATCATTGTTAAGAATTTATGAATGGAATTCTCTCTTCGGTCTGCCTTCTATTCAGAGCCTTACATGACATTGCTTCTTCTAGAAGGCCAAAATAAATACTTCAAGAATCAGAAGAACTGAGCAAGTGAAAGACCTATTCCCTGAAAATTACAAGACACTCTTGAGAGAAATTTAAGAAGACACCAATAAATAGAAATACATCCTATGTTCATGGGTAGGAAGAATTAAAATTGTCAAAATGGCTATCCTGCCTAAAGCAATCTACAGATTCAATGCAACCCCTATCAAAATACTGACAGCATTCTTCAACAAACTAGAAAAAATAGTTCTAAAATTCATATGAACCACAAAAGACCCCAAATAGACCCACAAAGTAATTCAGAGAAGGGAGAATAAAGTGGGTGGAATTACACTCCCCAGCTTCAAGCTCGACTACAAAGCCACAGTAATCAACACAATTTGGTACAGGCACAAAAACAGACCCATAGGTCAATGAAATAGAATAGAGAGTCAAAATATAAACCCACACATATATGGCCAATTTATATATGATAAATGAGCCATGGATATACACTGGGATAATGACAGCCTCTTCAATAACTGGTGTTGCCAAAACTGGACAGCTGCATATAAAAGAATGCAACTGGATTATTATCTAACTCCATACACAAAAGTAAACTTTTCATGTAGGTCATGAAACCATAAAACTATTAGAAGAAAACATAGGTAAAAATCTCTTGAATATAAACATGAGCAACTTTTCCTGAACACATCTGCTCAGGCAAGGGAAATGGAAGCAAAAATGAACAAATGGGACTACATCAAACTAAAAAGCTCTGTACAGCAAAGGATACCATCAGCAGAAAAAAAAAGGCATCCTACAGTATGGGAGAATATATTCATAAATGACATATCTGATAAGGGGTTAACATCCAAAATATATAAAGAGTTCACATGCCTCAACACCCAAAAAGCAAATAACCCATTTAAGAAATGGACAGAGGATCTGAACAGACACTTCTTCAAAGAAAAAATTCAGATGGTCAACAGGTACATGAAAAGATCCTTCACATAGCTAATTATCAGGAAAATGCAAATTAAAACCACAATGAGATATCACCTCACATCAGTTAGGACGGCCAACATCCAAAAGACAAGCAACAACAGATACTGGTGAGGATGCGGAGAGAGGGGAACCCTCCTATAATGCTGGTGGGAATGTAAATTATTTCAACCATTGTGGAAAGAAATAAGGACGTTCCTCAAAAAACTAAAAACAGAAATACCATTTGTTCTAGGAATTCTACTCCTAGAAATTTACCCAAAAGAAAACAAGATCCCTGATTCAAAAAGATACATGCACCCCTATGTTTATCTCAGCACTTTTTACAATAGCCAAGAAATGGAAGCAACTTAAGTGTCCATTAGTAGATGAATGGATAAAGAAAATGTGGTACATATACACAATGGAATATTATTCAGCCATAAGAAAAAAACAAATCCTATCATTTACAACAACATGGATAGAGCTAGAGGGTATTATGCTCAGTGAAATAAGCCAGGAGAGGAAAGAGAAGTACCAAATGATTTCACTCATCTGTCGAGTATAACAACAAAGCAAAAACTGAAGGAACAAAACAGCAGCAGACTCACGGAACCCAAGAATGGACTAACAGTTACCAAAGGGAAACAGACTGGGGAGGGTGGGTGGAAAGGGAAGGATAAGGAGATTAAGGGGTATTATGATTATCACACTTAATGTAGGGAGGGTTCAGGGCAGGCAGTACAGCACAAAGAAGACAAGTTGTGACTTTGTAGCATCTTATTGTGCTGATGAACAGAGACTTTAATGAGGTATGTGGTGGGGACTTGATAATTAGGGGGGAATGAAATAACCACAGTGTGTTGCTCATGTGAAACCTTCATAAGACTTTACATTAATGATACATTAATAAAAAAAAGGTCATAAGAACTGGAAATTTCTGGAATTGGTACACAGATTATAATCCATGATTTTGTGTTTAAATGCAGTTTTTTATTTTTATTTTTATTTGTGGTATTATTAACAAGAATTGACTGGCTGGTTTATATTTCATTTGGTCATCTAAAGAATGCTTAAAATGTGGAATAATTAGTAATCAGTCAGGGTACAAAGTTGTTGGGGAAAGTCCCCAGCTAAATAGCATTAAACTGTTAGTGATGGTATGACTGAAAATGGAAGCAGTGGCACCATTTCAGGTAAAAGGTGGGGACTCTGCTGTTTCCAATCCACTACCTGTCTCAGGTCATGGATGAACCTTGTATAAGCTGCTACATGAAAAAATACTCAATGAGAAACAAAATACCATTTCTTTAATATTATAAAACTGTTCTACATGAGTTAACTAATGAGGTTGAGAAGCAAGCGAGAAGAAAAGATGCAAATTGGTGAGTAAATCTACCTTAACATTCTTCAGCATGCCTTCAACTTTTTTCAACTTTTTAAAAATTTCTGGTTTGTTTAACATATATTGTGAAATGTTTACTACAATGGGTTCAGCTAATATCCGCCTTCTTGCATAGATACAATAAAAAGAAAAAATAATTTCCTTGTCATGAGAACTCTTAGGATTTACTCTCTTAACAACTTTCCTATGTATCAAACAGCAGCATTATCTGTAGTCATCATGTTGTACATTACATCCCTACTACTTTTTCATTTTTCAACAGGAAGTTTGAACTTTTGACCACCTATTTCTAATTCCCCATCCCTCCTAAACCTAAACTTCAACTCTCATAACTACAAGTCTGATCTCTTTTTCTACCAGATGTTTTTTAGATTCAACATATAAGTGATATCCTGTTTAACTTATTTCACTTAGCACAATATCCTCAAAATCCATCCATCTTGTTTTAAAGAGTAGGATTTCCTCCTTTTTATGGCTGAATGATATTCTGTTATGTATACATATGTGTGTGTGTATATATCTATATATATATGTGTGTGTGTGTGGTATGTGATATATAAATACACATTTATATTTGATATATAAATATGTGTAATTTATAAACATATATATTCATATATCCAACTTCTTTATACATTCATTCATCAAAATAAACTTAGGTTGTTTACATATTTTGGCTATTATAAATAATTACTTCTGTAAATATGGAGGTACATATATCTTTCCAAGTACTTTTTTCATTTCCTCCAGATATGTTCTCAGAACTGAAATTGCTGCATCATAAGGTAGTTCTGTTTTTAATTTTTTGAGGGTTATCCATACTGTTTTACATAGTGCCTACATCAGTTTATACTCCCACCAACAGTGCATAAAGATTTCCTTTTCTCCACATCCACGCCAGCATTTGTTATCTCATCTTTTCTGTGATAGTAATTCTAAAAGGTGGAATGTGCTATCTCATTGTTTTAATTTGTATTTCCCTACTGACAAGTGATATTCAGTATCTTGTGTACCTGTTGGTTTTTTTGTATATCTTCTTTGGAGAAATGTCTATTTAAGTCCTATGTCCATTTAAAAATCTTTTTTTTTTTTTTTGCTATTGATTTGTCTGAATTCTTTGTATATTTTGGATATTAACCCTTTATCAGATATATGGCTTGCAAATACTTTTTGCCCATTCCATAGGTTTTCTTTTCACTTTGATGGTTTCCTTTGCTATTCAGAAGCTTTTTGAGGTAGCCCACTTTTTTTTTTATTTTGTAGCTTATGCTTTAGGTGTCATATACAAAAAATCAATACCAAGACCCACATCAAGGAACTTTGCTTCTGTTTTGTTTTTTCTAGGATTTTCATAGTTTCATGTCTTATTTATGTTGTGTGTTCATTTTGAATTAATTTTGGGACTGACAAAAGATACAGGTCTAGTTTTTCATTCTTTTACATGTGAATATACAATTATACCAGCATCATTCATTGAAAGGACTCTTTCTTCATTTAGTATTCTTGGTTCCTTGTTAAGTATTTGTTGACTATATATGCTTGGGTCCATTTCTGGGCTGTCAGTTCTGTTCTGTTGGTCTATTTGTGTGTTTTTATTTCAGTGTTATACTGTTTGAGACTACTACTTTATAGTGTAGTTTGAAATCATGAAGTCTGATGCTTCCTGCATTGTTCTTCTTACTCAGGATTTCTTGGTCTCTTTGGGGTCTTCTGTGGTTCCATGAATTTTAGGATATGCTTTACTACTTCTGTAAAAAGAGATTAGATATTGCATTAAATCTATAGATTACTTGTGGTAATATTCATATTTTCACAATAAGTCTTCCAATCCATGAATACAGGATATTTTTCAGTTTGTTAGTGCCTTCTTCAATTTCTTTCATCAATATCTTGTAGAATTCAGAGATCTTTCAATCCCTTAATTAAATTTATTTATAAGTATTTTGTTTTTGATGCTATTGTAAATGGATAAATTTCATTATTTCTTTTTCAGAAAATATGTTGTTAGTTTATAGAAACACTACTAATTTTTCATGTTAATTTTGCATGCAACTTTGCTGAAACCTTTGAATAGAGCTAACTGTTTTTGGTTGAGTCTTTAGGATTTTCTATATATAAATCATGTCATCTTCAAATAGAAAATTTTAATTCTTCATTTACAATTTAAATACCTTTTCTTTCTTTTTCTTACCTGATTGCTGTAGTTATAATTTCTAGTATTATATTGAAGGAGAGTGGTGAGAGAGGGCACATTTGTTCCTGATCTTAGAGAAAAAGCTTTCAACCTTTCACTATTGAGTATGATGTTAGATATGGATTTGTAATATATGGAGTTTATTATATAGAGATATGTTCCTTATATGCCTAAGTTACCAAGAATGGATGTTGAATTTTGTCAAATTCTTTCTCTGCATCTATTGAGATGATCATATGATTATTTTCTTTTATTCTTCTAATGTGATTGATTTGTATGTGTTGAACCATCCTTGCATTCCAGAGATAAATCCCACTTGATCAAGGTGAATGATACTTATAATGTGCTATTGTATTCAGTTTGCTAGCATTGTATTGAGAATTTTTAATCTATATTTGTCAGGGATATTGGTTTGTAGTTTTATTTTATGATAGAAGCCTTTTCCCTCCTCTTATCATTTTTTGGGAGATTTTGAGAAAGTCTGATGTGAAATCTTCTTTAAAGGTTTGGTAAAATTCACCAGTGATACCCTCTGGTTATGGTGGCATATTGCTGGATCTTGTTTATAATACATTCAGCCATTATATGTCTTTTAATTAGATAATTTAATCCCTTTACATTTAAAGTAATTGTTATCAGATGAGGACTAGCTATTGCCACTTTGTTCATTGTTTTCTGGTTGTTTTGTAAATCCATTTTTCCTTGTTTCTTATCATGCTATCATTTTTTTGTATTTTTATGTCTTTTGGTATGAATATACTTTGGCTTCCTTATCATGTTCTTCTGGGTATTTACTACAGGATTTTCCCTTATGGTTATCATGAGGCTTACATAAAATATCTTAAAATCATAACACCCTAATCTAAACTGACAACAAATTAACTTCAGTAGAATTCATAAACTTTACAATTTCTCCTTCCCCTTACATTTTTGGTTATCACTGCTACAGTTTACATGTTTTTATATTGTGTAACTAATAACTGACTACTGCATTATGATTATTTTTACTGATTTTTTTTCAGTTTTTAAGCTATACTTGTAAGTGAATTATGAACCACTATTGCCATATTGAAGAATCCATGACTATATATTTACCATTACCAGTGATATTTCACTATCTTCTTATGTTTTTATGATATTAATTATCATTCTTTACTTCTACTTAAAGAACTCTTTCTAACACTTTTTATAATGCAGGACTGGTGGTAAGGAATTCCCTTAGCTTCTGTTTGGTTTGGAAATTCTTTATCCCCCATCATTTCTGATGGACAGCTTCACCAGGTATAGAATTCTTAGTTAGCAGTTACTGTCATTCAATATTTTGAAATGCCTTCCTATTTTCTCTTGGCCTAATGAGTTCCTGTTAAGGAATCTGACCATGGTCTTCAGAGATCCCCTTTAGGTAACTTCCCTCTTTTCTATTGCTGATCTTAAAAGTCATTCTTTGTCTTTGACTTTTGACAATTATAATTTGTCTCAGTGTAGACACAACATGTCTACAGGGCTCAACTTATTTGGAGTCATTTGGGCCTCACAGATCTGGATATCCATTTCTCTACCCAAGTTTGAGAATTTTCCAGACATTATTGTTCTAAATATACTTTCAGTCCCTTTCTATTTCTCTTTCTGGAATTTTCATAAAGCAAATATTATTTCTTTTCAATGTGTCCTATAATTCCCTAAGCTTTCTTCATTCTTTTTCTTTCTCTTTTCTTTTTACTCCTCTAACTGGTTAATTTCCAATGTCCTATACTCTAGGTCACTAATTCTTTCTTCTTCATGGCCAAACCTACTTTTCAACTCTTTTATTTTATTTTTGTATTTTTCAGCTCTAGGATTTGTGTTTTTTTTTTTTGGTTTCTGATTTTGTTTTGTTTGATAGTTGATATTTCCTTGTTGAACTTGTTTGTTCATTCATTGTTTTCCTAATTATTTATAATTGTCTGTGTTTTCTTATAGTTCACTAAACTTCCTTAAGAGGATTATTCTAAATTATTTTTCTGACAATCATAGATCTCCATTTCTTTTGGGTCAGGTATTGGAGCATTATTTGTTTCCTTTGATGGTGTCATATTTACCTGATTCTCTGCTTGAACACAGTAGCAAAAGCAGTTCTAAAGCCAGTAAAGCTCTGTGTTACCTTAATTCAAGTCAACCCACACCCAAAATTCCCCAACTAGGGCTACTAACTGTGCTCTGCAAAATATAAGCTCTGCCTACCTATTTCTTGGCTAGAGTGTGGCTGGGCCACATGCTCCAGGAGTTGTTGCCAGCTCTACTGGTCATATGGGGCAGGAAGAAACTCTCCACAGAGGGTGGGTCTGGGATTCAGCTGCTTGCCTGCATGGGAGGGAGAGGGGCTGCTCCAGGCTACACGCAATTTCCCATATGTGCCCTCTGATTGAGAGGAGCTGGGAGCTACTTTCAGCCTTGGCCATGAATTTATCCCCCTGCCTATGCATAGCACAGGAACACTCAATGCCCAGTAATGCCTTTATTCTAGGGGCAAACAGCTCTGCTCACCCACCTCTTGGTTTGAGAAGTGTTAGGCCACACAGCTTCTGAAGGGTCAGATGGGTGGTAAGACATACTCCATTGGGGGTGGGGCTGTGATTCAGCTCCTACCTGGATCTATGTAAACTGGCATCTAGGGCAAGCAAAACTCAGTTAAGGGTTCAAATAATGTATATCTGCACTCTGCCAAATTCCTTGGTCAAGTGCACCCCTAACTTGGTTCTTCAGATGGGCATAGCTGCTAGTTGGCATCACTAGTTGGGCCCTGAAGGTATGAACTCAGTCTGCCTATATACCTGTGCTGGTTTTTGAAAGTCACTCCCTTCTTCTCTGTCACAGATTCCCAGTGTTTGAGCCCCACAGATTTCCCTGCAATCCCAGGGAGGGAGATCAGAGTAGGGTCTACCACAGAGTAATCCACAATACTGGAGGTGGAGGTTTGGTTGTCAGTCCTGGGTTCTCTTTTCCCTCTGGAGAAACAGAGACTCAGTGAAGACCTCTTTTCATGGTGTTTTGTTGGCCTGGGAGAGGGTAATGTGGTCACTTCTCTCACCCTTCCAATGTAGTCTGTCTTGATCTCTTTGGTGTTCTGGGGGAGTGTGCTTCAGCCCACCCCATATTCAAGGGTTTTCTTGGTGGTATCTTTTTCCTGAATAGGTTAGTTGTCCCTCTAAGGGGAAGCAAAGTTAGGAACAACCTATGTTGCCATGTCACCCTACTTTTTCTTGCTTTTGATTTAAGTTCATTGACAACAAAATGTGTAAATAGAATTCAACATTTTTTATTATTGTACATGTTTTTTAAAGGTTTTGGATTTTTAACTTTTCTTTCAAGTTATGTTTGTGTTTTAGGTAACTAAACCTATAAGCATACACTTCACCCTCCATAAACACATCTTGTTGTTTACTGTTAGTAAATGTTTTGTTCTCTGACACTCATCTACAGATTCTACCCTTTTCTCTTGCAAATTTTCCTCTTCTATTATTGATTTCAATGCTTCAAGTTAGTGAATAAGAGAATTACCAATCTTAAAAAAGAATCACTAACTCTGGGTTCAAAATGTATAAATCAATGTCCAGATTTAACTTTTAATTTCTTTTCATTTTTTCTATTATGAAAAGAGCATGTATCCCCAAATAATATTAAAGATTAAATAATAAGTCACTCCTCCATTAAAAGAATTTGGATGTCACATTATCAACTAAATTTGGACTATAGTTTCCATAAATATTATATTCTAAAAATAATAAATCTCTCCTGGTACAGAATGCCTGAAATTCTGCTACACACACACACACACAAACTTTGAAAGTTGCAAATTTTAAAATATTGCTTTCATACATTTCCTCTGACCACATGCAGTTACCATAAAAATTAATAATAAACAGATAAAATAGAACCTTGGGAAATTTAAAAAATAAATTTTAATGACTTCTAAATCACAGAAGAAATAATAATGGAAATCAAAAATACTTAGATCCTAGTAATAATAAAACATTAAAACTTGGCCACACAATTAATAAATTCCTTAGAGGGAAATTAAAATCTAAAATATCCATATTAGAAAAAAAGAGAAAGGCTGTAAATAATGAGGTAAATTTTTAATTTAAAAAGTTAGAAAGTAAAGACAAAATAATTCCAAAGGAGAACAAAAATAATAAAAAGGAAGAAAGTAATGCAATTGTAAGTAAAGCTACACAAAAGAGAATCAACAAAGAATACAATTTGTTAAAATGTTGATAACTAGACAAATCTCTGGAATTTTGATGTGGGGGGGTGAGGGAAAAGAGAAATAAACATCAATAGATTGAGAAAAGATACATGGTAATAGAGAATAGTATTGACTTTAGCCATGCTACAAGTTTAATTTCCAGGTTTGTACATTAATGAGAATGACAACTCATAACTGTATCAAGTTGCCTTTATTATCAAATTAACATAGAATGCCAACAAGAGATACAGCTCATCTATGCTAGTTTCTCCAGAATATGACAAATGTACCTGCAATGAGTGAAAAACCCACTAAATATGAGACACTCAATCCAGAAATAAACTGGCTTTAATATCATTAGGTTGGAGGACTAGTCTGCTACCAGGTAAGGGATTGATTGCTGTGCCATACCTATATACATCTGTGTTATACTTATACTTCATCTCAAGTTTACAATGAATGAGGCCATGTCCTATGACACATATAAACAAATTTAGGGAGTAAATTTGAAACTTTAAGGAAATGGAAATAACCAGTCAGATTATAACTTATCAAACTGACTCAAGAAGAAATTGAAAAGTTAGATCTATAACCATTAAGGAACTTGATGTTATTAAAAATTTACCTCATCAAAGCAGTTTACATGCAGTTTTGACCAAACATTCAATGAATTGGCAATTAAGATATATATAAATTGTTCCAAGGAATAGAAACATATCTCCCTTATTTCCTAAGCTTGTATAATTTTGTAACCACATTCAAATTAGGTATAAAAGCAAAAAATTAAAAATTAATTTCACTTATGAATAAGATACCAAAACCTAACAAAATACATAAAATAAAAATATAATCATAAAAAGATGTCATTTATAATAGTTATAAGTCATCACTGAGGAATAAATGCAACACGTAAGACTATTATGAAGAAAAATTTTTAATAAGATGAAAAACATTTAAAAAGATGAAGTAGATAGGTAACTATGACCTCATTGATGGAAAAACTCAATATTATAGATATCCCAATTATTCCAAAATATACCAATTAAACTAAATATAATACCACTCAATATCCCAAATGAAGGTTTGGGGACCTTGGTGTA
The DNA here is from genome assembly GCF_040802235.1 of Manis javanica. Classification (NCBI taxonomy): domain Eukaryota; kingdom Metazoa; phylum Chordata; class Mammalia; order Pholidota; family Manidae; genus Manis; species Manis javanica. The sequence goes on from NC_133159.1 coordinate 61,164,610, forward strand.
CAGGTTTTAATGTTTATATTGAGGAGCAAAGGAACAAGAGCCCAAGACACTGCTCAAGAAGGACAATGTGGAGGATCTTTCTGTATAAGGTATAAAGACTTATTATAAAGCTATTATAAATTGTGCTGTCAGCAAAATGATAAGAATATACAGCTAGATCAAAAGAACTAACTCAGAAACAAATGCATACATATATGGAAACTTGATAAATACAGTGAAAAAGGACAAGAAAAACTTAGACAGTTTTTGACCAGAATTCCCAGAATTCATAAGAATTGTTAAAGGAATGAACAAACAAACAAATATATGAGAGTTAACTAAATGAATTTGATCAAAATAAGCAATGTTAGGCCATGAATTCTCTCTTTTGGCTGTCTGAATAACATTTCAATAAATCAGGTAAACTGAATCTCCACTTGACTTTTGCTGTGTAAACATAGTCTGAAAGACATTTTAAAGCAAGGAGGATGTTGTGAGTAATTGACCTTTACTCTGGAAAGGAAATAGTGATATTTTCAAGCACTACAGCAACATCAAGCCGGTTTCACAAAAGGAAGGTCACTTTTGTATTGAAAGGGGGAGACACACCATGGAGAAATTCATTTTCTTGTCTAGATAATTGGAAGTCTTCTATAGAAAACAAAAGGCATGAAGCTTTTAAGAGAACCATTATTGCTTGTTTTCTTTGCTTCAATACTATATCACATCATATTAGCATACAATTATGTGGAAAAATGCATCTGTCATCACAGACATGTTGGACTGTGAGTCTTTCTACCTTAACTACAAGGTCATTTGAACTTCCAGGGTCTGTTCCATTGCATCAAGTTCAGCCACACACTCTCCACCTCAAGTATCATGATCCTCATCATTTGTTTTAAAAGGCAAAGCTGTATCCCACAGCAATCCATAATAACAAATAATGATTTTTTAAATCTCTTAAACATAGTCATGTCATGAAGTGAACATGCAAAACCAACATCATCGAAGAGTCAAAATACAGCTCTCCAATTAAAACTGAACTGGGGCAGGGATGCTGGAGGGACAATCTCACACTCAAAATGTAAGTCTTTTTGAGGAGCACTGCCATATGCCACAGCATCTTTATTCTGATACATAGATCAACAAAACATTGTTAGAAATCATTTCAGTTAGCATGGATGCTCATGTTGAGATTAGATTAATTAAAATGATGAATCCCAAGCACGGATCAAAAAGATCTAGTAACATGAAAGAAGTCAAAATATGAGACAGATAAGGCTGCCAAGAAGTCCCTCTGGCCTACTATGATTGGAATACACAAATTTGAAGGAAATAAAATAGACCATATGCCAGGTAAGTGTAAGCCTATAGGTCCAGCATTTGCCAAAAATGATACATTGGAACCAAGAAGAGCTTATTATGGCCAAATCAAGTTCATAAGTATATCTGGATGAATTAGGCAGCTTCATCTTGACATCTAGCCTAACAAAAAATAACTCTGTATTTTATTAGCAAGTACTTTGTGCCTTCTTAATTGAATGATATTTGCCAGTAACTGACCCTGTAATAGGAGCAATGACCTAAGAATCTAGAGACAGGAAGGGTGTGAATTGTATCTGCACTGAAGAAAGAATTCATGATCTTGCAGTGAAAAATTAACTTTGAAAATATACTGCCAAATCCCAAGGTATATTCTAATAACATATTTTTAAAAAATGACAGCAGGTGATCAGAATTAAAGAAAATGAAGGATAAAAGGAAGGAGGAAGGAAAGAATAGAGGAAGAAGGTGGGAAAGAACAGTTGATTATTCTGTAACTATTCTAGAGAGTGAAATATGTTTCACAACCCATGAAGCAGATATGCAACCACAAAAGGAGATTTTTATTTTATAAAATTCAGCATGGGCCAAGAGGCTGTTCATCTTGCTTTAAAACCCGTCTTTTTTGGAAGATCTTAATGGACGGCCATGCTCTGGGTAAAACTGCAATATTTCCAGAATCTCTCAGCTGGCCTTAGTTGGTCTCCATTTCAATAGGTGTTTCCAAGGGATGGAGAGAAGTAATCCATCTCCATATCAATAGATGATTACAAAGAGGGTGGGAGGGGGTGAGGGCACAGCTTGACTGGAGATGTTTGCTGAGGTATTTTTGCAGCTGGGTTGCAAGAGACACAGGCAAGCAGAAATAGATTACTGCTTTTGGCAGTAAATGGATTTCTCCCACTTTATTTCTCCCTTTGACTGATTTTGGCTTCAAAGATTATTTGTCCTGGGCTGGAACATAATTACCCCCAGAATTAAACCTGGAGTAGTCAGCAGGATCTCTGAACCCAAAATCTGTCTTCATGGGTGTGACACTTGGGTGGCTGCTCCTAGAGATGGTGGGGAGATACCAGGAAAACTCCATGTGGATGGTGGGAAGGCCCTGGTGGCTGTTGCAGTAGAAGGTGATTACTCACCCATCCCTCTAGAAGCTGTGGAGGGTGTGGCTTCACCCAGTAACCCCACATCTGTAGGACATCCACTTGGGGATCCCCTAGTGGGAAATTGGTTTAAAGTAAAGCACCTCCTAGATTAGTGGGCCCTTCCCCAGAATCAGAGAAGGGTGGAGACACCGGAAGCTGTGGAAGTAGACCTCTGTGAGATAGAAGACTGCTTAGGGACTTGAGTGGCCACGTAGCAGCCCAGATTGTGGGATGTCTATTTCCCAAGATAGTGGTAAGAGTTATTGAGGAGACACACTTCAGCATCGCTTGGAGGAGCTGGTGGGCAGTGACCTATGGGATGCCCTTAAGAAAGAGAGACAGTTATTGAGAACACAGGTCTAGCTCCTGGAAGATACATTAGCAGTGAGGGAGGAGGCATCAGGGAACCGGCATTGTAGGAGGCCATGGGGGAGGGGGAGTAAAGAGAGGTGCCTTCAGCCCTGTAGATGGTAAAGGAGATGTCAGGGGAGGATAAGGGGGTTGGACCAAGGACCAAAGTATTGCCAAGACCACTTCCTGAGGCACCAGCCTCTCATGTATTAAAAGCCTACCTGGTTCTAATTTAGGAAATAAAAGTGCAACAACTGCAGGCTCCTCAGGGGGAGGAGTCACCCCCTCCCCAGGTTATGGAGCACTCCATGCTCTGCCCCTATAGCCAGGATGAGCTGGTGGACATGAGCATCTTGTTTCAGCAGAAACCACCAGAACTTGTGCTTACATGGTTTTTAAGTCTTTGGGATATGGGGGTGGAAAACTTTGTTATATCAGGTTCTGAAATGGGTAGAGTGCCTTCCCTGATGACTCACCCTTCCCTCAGTCAGTGGTTGCAAGGTGCCTGTGATACCTCAGGGAAGCAGGTGCTTCTAAATTGGCTGACAGCTGCCATCAGGGCAGTTTGGCCTAATGAGGTGATTTACAATACTTACCCACTAGCTGGAAAACATATGCAGAGCTCCAGCAGGTGTTATGGGAGTTGGACATGAAAAATATCATCTATAATATGGACCCCCAGGACCCCAGTGAGGAGATGTTCACCATAGGAATGAGAAGCCTGGTGCTCCACACAACTTCCCATCTCTCTTTGGGTCTCTAGTGACTATTCTTGCCCTCTGCCAACATAGGCAACCCAAAAGTGAGACTACTTGTACTTTAGCAGATCTGGGGGAGGTTGAAACAATAAGATCATGGAAGGAAGTACAGGCTACCACTGAAAAGAGAAGTGCAAAAGGCTCTATAAAGGTCTTAAGGAGTCAGATGTGGGTTGATTTGATAAAGGAAGAGGTAATGAAAGAAAAACTTGATGGGCAGCATGATAGAATCTTCATAGAACTGTGGCACCAATTAAAGCCAGAGCGGCAGTTCCAGCCACAAAGGCCCAGGACACGGAAGCTGGAGGAAAAGACCATATCTGGTCTGTGTCTCTGCAAAACTTCCTGGAGGATAGTATTCAAGCTCTGCCTGGGTCCTCAACACCACAGGAGGAGATTTGGCATTGCAGTTTGACTGAGTTGGGGAATCAAGGTCCCCACTTTGGGGGAAGTGGTAGGGACTGAGGGACACATGTAGAATTAGCAACTCATTGGTCCCCCATGAATGTACAATGTGTCCTGTAGCTGAATGTTCTCTGATTTATGGCAACCCTGAACATTTTCCTGGGCCCCCTGCTGTGGTAGATGGCTATGGAGTAAGGTAATTAGAATGAAGAAAGCCCAAATCCCATTCCGTATAGGGCTTTTATCCTCAAGGAGTATACTGTATACATTTCTCCTATTCCTGAATATATTTTTGGGGTTGATATCCTGCAGGGCCTGTGGTTACAGACCACTGCAGGTGAGTTCAGACTGAGTGGTAAAGACAGTTCTGAGGGGACATGCTAAACACCCGCCTGTAGCTCTGCCTGTACCTAGGCAGGTGACAAATACTAAGCAATATAAATTACCTGGGGGACACAAGGAAATTAGAGAAACTCTACAGGAGTTGGAGAGGGTGGGCATCATAAAGCCCACTCACAGCCCTTTTAATTCCCCGGTGTGGCCAGTGAAAAACCTGGACAGCTCCTGGAGTATTACAGAGAACTGAACAAAGTCACACCCCCTTTGCATGCTGCTGTCTCCTCTATAGCAGTCCTTATGGACACTCTCAGTCATGATCTAGGGATATATCATTATGTTGTAGAACTTGCTAATTCTTTTTCTCTATTGACATAGTACAGGAAAGTCAGGAAAAGTTTGCTTTCATGTGGGAAGGCTGGCAGTGGACATTCACTGTTTCTTTGACAGTGATACCTCCATAGTCCCACCATCTGTCATGGACTTTGGCCCAGGACTTAGCCACATGGAAGAAACTACAAATGGTGTGGCTATATCATCACATGGATAGCGAAACAACTGGCTGCTGTGTACTATGCCTTGCTAGGAGTCCATCGCTAGAACATCTCTGACCAAGGTAATAACCACTGATCCCATCATGGGGTGGGTGTGAGACTGGACCCACAGAGTGGCATGGCACAGATGCCTACACTGATCAAATGGGGCACATATTTGCAGCAGTTTAGTGTCCTTTCCAATAGCCCCTCAAGTGGAGAAGTCAAACGATATTGGGGCCAGTGACATGTATCAGTGGAAGGCAGGAAGAACTTGCTTTTGAGCCATTGGTAGCCGAGAGTCCTTATCAGGAGTGAAAAGCCTCTATACCTGAAGATGGTTGGTATACAGATGATTCCAGTCATGGGCACCAAAGTGGAGGGCTGTGGCTTCCCATCCTAAGACTGAGACAATATGGATGGAGGATGAAGAGGGGAAGAGAGGCCAGTGGGCTGAGTTGTAGGTAGTATGGCTCATGATCACCCAGGAGCCCTCCCCTATATTTGTGCCTGCACTGATAGTTTGATCATCTATTGGGGCTTGACCCTGTGGCTACTGACATGGTACCATACCAACTGGACGGTTGGTCACTGGCTTTTTTGGGGCAAGAGGTGTGCCAAGACCTTTGGGTCTATGGTCAGACTAATAGTTACTGTATATCATATGACTGGCCATTTGCCTTTGGCATCCCCAGAGAATAATGAAGCAGAGACATTGGCCCAGGTGTGTTAGCTAGAAGGAAAACCTGCCTCTGATGTAGCCCCGTGCTTACATCAGCATTTGTTGCATGTGGGGCAAAAGACAATGTGGGCTGTAGCCCATTGGTGGGGCTTGCCGTTGACCTTTGAAGAAGTCAGCAGAGCCTGCAAGGAGTGCCTTGTGCACTCTAAGAGGGACTTACACTGAGTTCTGCAGCAACATGAGACAATAATAAAGGGGCCAATACCCCTTGTTAGGTAGCAGATAGACTATATTGGGCCTGGGCCCCTGCCCATATCAGAAGGATATCAGTATTACATGACTTGTGTGGACACAGCTACTGGACTGTTGGTTGCTTTTCCTGCATGTTGTGCAGATCAGCAAACCACCAAAAGGGGCCTAGAGCATCTCTTTGCAACCTATGGCCAACTGCATGTGATTGAGAGCAATCAAGGCACCCACTTTACTGGACATGCATTACAAGAATGGGTGCTACAATTAGGAATAAAGTAGAAGTTTCATGTGCCATATAACCCTACTGAGGCAGGCATGATAGAGAGGTACAATGGTTTGTTGAAATCTGGCCTAAAGTTGGACACCAATAGTCTTTGGGGTTGGTCAGTGCTTCACTTATAGTCAATGCTATGGTGTTTGAATTAGAAGCCCCCAAAAGGAGCCTTGAACTCTGTGGACATGCTAACACACCTTGCTTCCTCTCCTATATAACTGTACGTGCAAAACAAAGGGGAGTTTTTGAAGTCAGGATACGGCCAGCTGAGCAACATCCTGCTGCCAGCCCCAACTGTGTTAAACCCGGAAGACTCTGTTGAGTAGACATGGCCCTGGATATTTTGATACATGGACCAGTGATGGCTGGCCCTTCTGGCACCTTGAGGAAAAGGCCTGGAAGCTGGCCTCCTGTGTGTTCCTAGAGTAACAGCAGAGTGGCTCCATAGATTATAGTAGTGTTACCAAAACATCCGGGAGGTAAGAGCATCATATGGGGAAGTTTTGCTTATCTTTATGGCCAGTGCAAGTACCTCCCATAGCCCTGTATATTGACCCATCTGTAACTCCCACAGGGAAGTAGGTGAAAGTCTGGTATACGAGACCAGGACAAGATCCCATTCCTGCTACTGTCCTATTACTGGACCACTCTCTTGCATGCATTCTACCGGATGAACAGGATTTGCCTATGCTGGTGTCATTAAAAGATGTATCTTATCACCCTTAAGGTTACTTTCTTCTACTCTCCTTGTGGCCTGGACCCACCCCTGGCTGCAGCTGCTGCATGATGATTGCTCTGAACTCCCCGTTCAGTTACTGGCCACCTGTGGAATGGCCAAACTATGGACTTAATCTGCATAGGACTTTGATTTAGCTGAATCCTCCAGCTTGAGGATTATCATGATTTTATTGCTGTTCTTATTTTATGTTATTAGTCTGGTTACAGTGCTCCAGTTTGTTCCCACAGGGGCCATTGTGGAAGATGGGGAGTGAGTAGACTGTGAGGCAAGATTTCTGGAAGGGTGCACTGTGGGTAGAATTGCAGTATTTCCAGAATCTCTTGCTTGGCTTTAGTACATCTGCATATAAATAGGTGTTTCCAAAGGGTGGGAAGAAGTCCATCTCCATATCAATAGGCTATTACAAGGTGGACAGAGAGTAAATGCATATCTAGACCAGAGAGGTTTGGTGAGTTCCTTTTGCAGCCGGGTTGCAAAAGACATGGGCAAGCATAAATAGAAGACTGCTTGTAAGCAATAAATGGGTTTCTCCCATTTTATTTCTCCCTTTGACTGACTTCAGCTTCAAAGGTAATTTGCCCCAAGCTGTAACATATTTCCCCCGCTGGAATTACACCTACTCTTAAAGTGTCCTTCTGAGATATGTCTTGGGTTTCTAGTGCACCTTGAGAGTAAGGCTTAAAGTCACCACTTTGTAGAGCCAGAAAGAAGCTTCAAAACCATATACTTCTGCCCAATGTCACCAACATCAACATATGGAAGGACCAATATGTTTTATTTACAAATTTCTGTTAAAAGGCTAGAGCACTATCACAAGAGAAGCAAAAGGGTCCTTATGTATGATACAGCCACCTCTCCAGAAATCAGTTTTCTCATTATATCTATTATTGATTCTAACCTTGGGAATACCTTCCTATTATCCTTCAAGCCCTGATAAAAAATGAGGTACTTGGGGTCAAGAAAAAAAAATGCCCACTAGTAATGTTCAGACTTTAGGAATAAATGATCTCCAGGATACAATTAGCACAATCCTTCACCTGGGAAATGACGAGACCTAAGAGAAAAGAAAAAAGTACCTAGGTTCAAATGATGACTTTTAGAATAATTTTCTGTTCCGGCCACATTTTACTCTAATGACCATGCTAATCTAGTCTTGATTAGCATGACCATGAAAATAATCATCATTTATATGCAATTTTAAATCTTAAAAGCCTCTGTTAAAATGTTCTTTCCTGCTACAGGACATGCAATATTGACTAGAGTAATGAATTCATTATGGTGTTTCTAGCTTTTTTTCCCCTGAAGTCTATAAATGTATATCTTACAATATATCCAAGTGCTAATATTAGCATATGCAAGGTAATTAAGAAAGACTTAATAAAGTTCAAAAGATTTGGTGGTTATATGGTAGTAAGCCAAGAGTCCATAACAAAAAGATAAATAGAAAGCCCCTGTTTGCAAATAAAACAATATAATTCTAAATAACATGAGTCAAAGAAATTATAAGGAAATCTAACAATATTTGATTAGAAAATAAAATGACACAAAAATTTGAGGGATATGATAAAGCTATGACACAATATTTCATTATCTTTCTCATTGAACTACATGCCACTGGAGGTTAAGCAGCTTCTGTTTAAAGTCAGCAGAAAGTTTCTGACAGAGTGATATGATGCCATATCAATATAGTCCTATAGAACGTGTAAATGGATCATACCATCCTGTTGCTGCTTTGAAATTTTTCATCTGCTCCATTGGATTGTTAATTTCTTCTGCCTTCAATTGCTTTGCTTAATATATGTTAGACAATCTTTTTTTTGGTATGTCTCACTAACAAAATGTAACATAGCCTCATCTGTTTATAAATTAAAACTAAAAAGCTTTTGTACAGCAAAAGAACACATTAATGAAAAGGCAACCTATGGAATGGGAGAAAATATACCAAACCACATATTTGATAAGGGGCTCATATAAAAAATATATTTTAAAAATCACACAACTCAGTAGAAAAAATATATGATTTAAAAAACTGGCAGAGGATTTGAACATATATTTTTCTAAAGAAGACATTCAAATGGCCAAGCGAAATATAAAAAGATGTTCAACATTATTACCATCAAGGAAATGCATATCAAAACCACAATGAGCTATCACCTCACACCTATTATCAAAAAGAAAAGAAATAAGTTTTGGCTAGTATGTGGAGAAAAGACAATGCTTGTGCACTGTTGGTGGGAATATGAATTGATGCAACCACTATGGAAACAAAATGGAGGTTCCTCAAAAAATTTTAAACATAGAACTACTATATGACCCAGCAATTATATTTCTGGGTATTTAGCCAAAGGAAACAAAATCACCATCTTCAAAAATATCTTTCCCCATTTGTTCCCTGCAGCATTATTTACAATAGCCAAGATTTATTTATATATACGCACACTTGCACACACATATATGTGTATGATATGTATGTGCATGTATATACACATACAGAATGGAATATTATTTGGCCATAAAAGATGAGGAAATCTACCATTTGTGATAGTATGAATGGGCCTTGAGGAAATTATGCTAAATAAATCAAACAGAGAAAGAAAATACTGTATGATTTCACTTATATATGGAATCTTAAAAAATAAAAGCACTCATAGATATAAAGAACAAAATGGTAGTCTAGTAATAATTTAAGATAAATGAGACCTGTGTATATATTGTACAGTGTGGTGACTGTACATTAATAGTTCTGTATTTTTATATTTGAAAGTTAAGAGAGAAAGTGAATAGGAGGATTAAAGATGGTGGCATGAGAGGTGAGACAGAGGCTTCCTCCTAAAACCACATATAATATGAAAATATAATTAACACAACTAACCCTGAGAAAGCAACAGGAAAGAGGACTGTGTCAGACTGCATACACCTCTAGAAAAGAGCAGACCTCATGCAACAGGGTAATGTACCAAAGCTGTGGTCTGGAAGGACCCAAGCCATTCCCCCACCCCAGCTCACTGGCAGGAGGAAGAGAAACTGAGCAGGGAGGGAGTGGAAGGCCTGGGACTGATGAATACTAACTTCGGAGAACTGCTCTGGGAGCACAAACATACATTTCATGGTGCTTTCATGATACTCTTGTGATTACAGGGTTGGAACGCTAACAGAGGCACAATTCCTGGAGAGACTTAGATTCCAGCCTCTTCTGGAAAGCAGGGATCCAAATGCAGCTGTTCTGGGACAAAAGCTTATACCTGTGTGCTCAGCCGACTGGTTCAGGCAGGGGAGATAGGCATAGGGGGCAGGAAGCAGGAAACAGCTCTTTCCTCCCCACAAGCAACAATACCACTCCCCTGTGACCCCCGACATTGCTGCAGGGGGTGAGCAGCTCCAGAGAGTAAAGCTTCTGGACACTAGAGGGCATCATATACAAATATGAAACACCAAAGGAAACTGGTCCAGAGTAAGATGATTAATACAACTCCCAAGAAAGATTTAAATGACATGGACCTTAAGACTCTTCCTGAAAGGGAGTTCAAAATAAAAATCATTAACTGCTAATGGAGGTATGGAAAGATATTCAAGAAGTCAGGAATGATTTCTGGTCAGAGATCCAATCATTGAAGAGCACAGTTGAGGGTATTAAAAGCAGATTGGATACTGTGGATGAGACGATTAATGTAATAGAAACTAGAGAAGAGGAATACAAAGAAGCTGAGGCATAGAGAGAAAAAAGGATTTCTAAGAATGAAACAATATTGAGATAACTGTGTAACCAATCCAAACAGAACAATATATATTTGCATTATAGGGATACCAGAAGAAGAGAGAGAGAAAGGGATAAAAAGTGTCTTTGAGGAGGTAATTGTTGAAAACTTCCCCAGTCTGGGGAAGGAGATAGTCTCTCAGGTCATGGAGATGCACAGATCTCCCAACACAAGGGACCCAAGGAAGATAACACTAAGACACATAGTAATTAAAATGACAAAGATCAAGGATAAGAACAGACTATTAAAAGCAGCCAGAGAGAGAAATAAGATTACATACAAAGGAAAGCCCATCAGGCTTAAATCAGACTTCTCATCAGAAACCTTACAGGCCAGAAGGGAGTGGCACGATGTATTTAATGCAATGAAGCAGAAGGGCCTGGAACCAAGATTACTTTATCTGGCAAGATTATCATTTAAATTTGAAGGAGGGATTAAGTAATTTCCAGATAAGCAAAAGCTGAGAGAATTTAGCTCCCACAAACCATCTCTAGAGTCTATTATGGAGGGACTGCTATAGATGGAAGTGTTCCTGAGGTTTAATACCTGTCACCAGAGATAGTAAAACCACAGTAAAGAAAGTAGAACAGCTAATTACTAAGCAAATGCAAAATTAATGATCCCCAAAGTCAATCAAGGCACAGACAGACAGTACAGAATATGATACCTAGTATATAAAGAATGGAGGAGGAAGACAAAGGAGTAGAAAAAGAAAAGAAACTTTAGATTGTGATTGTAATAGCATATTAAGTGAGTGAAATTAGACTCTTAGATAGTAAGGAAGTTAACCTTGAACCTTTGGTAACCATGAATCTAAAGTCTGCGATGGCAATAAGTACATACCTACTGATAATCACCCTAAATGTAAATGGACTGAATGCACCAATCAAAAGACATAGAGTCACTGAATGGATAAAATAACAAGATCTATCTATATGCTGCTTACAAGAGACTCACTTTAAACCCAAAACATTCACACACTAAAAGTGAAGAGATGGAAAAAGATATTTCATGCAACTAATAAAGAGAAAAAAGCAGGAGTTGCAGTACTTGTACCAGTACTACAGTGAAGTCTACAAAATAGACTTCAAAACAAAGAAAGTCACAAGAGACAAAGAAAGACATTACATAATGATAAAGGAGTGAATCCAACAAGAAGATATAACCATTATAAATATCTATGCTCCCAACACAGGAGCACATACATATGTGAAACAAAAAGTAACCGAATTAGAAGGGGAAATAGAATGCAATGCATTCATTCTAGGAGACTTCAACACTCCACTCACTCTGAAGGACAGATCAACCAGAAAGAAAACAAGTAAGGACACAGAAGCACTGAACAACACACTAGAACAGATGGACCTAACAGACATCTACAGAACTCTACACCCAAAAGCAGCAGGATACACAGTCATCTCAAGTGCATGTGGAACATTTTCCAGAATAGACCACATACTAGGCCACAAAAAGAGCCTCAGCAAATTCAAAAAGACTGAAATCCTACCAACCAACTTCTCAGATGACAATGGCATAAAACTAGAAAAAAATTGTACAAAGAAAACAAAAGGCTCACAAACACATGGAGGCTTAACAACATGCTCCTAAATAATCAATGGATCAATGACCAAATTCAAATAGAGATCAAGCAATGTATAGAGACAAATGACAGCAGCAGCACAAAGCCCCAACTTCTGTGGGATGCAGCGAAGGCAGTTTTAAGAGGAAAGTATATAGCAATCCAGGCCTATTTAAAGAAGGAAGAACAATCCCAAATGAATAGTCTAAAGTCACAATTATTGAAACTGGGAAAGGAAAAACAAATGAGGCCCAAAGGCAGCAGAAGGAGGAATATAATAAAGATCAGAGAATAAATAAAATTGAGAAGAATAAAACAATAGAATCAATGAAAGGAAGAGCTGGTTCTTTGAGAAAAGAAGCAAAATATATAAACCCCTAGCCAGACTTATCAAGAAAAAAAGAGAGTCTACACACATAAACAGAATAAAAAATCAGAAAGGAAAAAATCACTACACACCCACAGAAATACAAAGAATTATGAGAAACTACTAAGAAAAATTATATGTTAACATACTGAATAACCTAGAAGAAATGGACAACTTTCTAGAAAAATACAACCTTCCAAGGCTGACCAAGGAAGAAACAGAAAATCTGAACAGACCAATCACCACCAATTAAATTGAACTGGTAATCAAAAAACTACCTATGATGATGGCATGACCACTGAATTTTATCAAACATTTAGTGAAGACCTAATACCCATTCTCTTTATAGTTTTTCAGAGTAGAAGAAGAGAGAATACTTCCAAACTCATTCTATGAGGCCAACATCACACTAATACCAAAACCAGGCAAAGATACCACAAAAAAAGAAAATTTCAAACCAATATTCCTGATGAAAATAGATGCAAAAATACTCAACAAAATATTAGTAACCCGAACTCAAAAATACATTAAAAAAAAACACCCATCATGATCAAGTAGGATTCATTCCAGGGATGCAAGGATGCTACAACATTCGAAAATCCATCAACATCATCCACCACATCAACAAAAAGACAAAAACCACATGATCATCTCCATAGATGCTGAAAAAACATTTAACAAAATTCAACATCCATTCATGATAAAAACTCACAACAAAATGGGTATAGAGGGCAAGTACCTCAACATAATAAAGGCCATATATGAGAAACCCACAGCCAACATCATACTGAACAGCGAGAAGCTGAAAGCTTTTCCTCTGTGATCGGGAACAAGACAGGGATGCCCACTCTCTCCACTGTTATTCAACATAGTACTGGAGGTGCTAGCCATGGCAATCAGACAAAACAAAGAAATATAAGGAATCCAGATTGGTAAAGAAGTAGTTAAAATGTCACTATTTGCAGATGACATGATATTGTACATAAAAAGCCCTAAAGAATCCACTCCAAAACTACTAGAACTGATATTGGAATACAACAAAGTTGCAGGATACAAAGTTAACACACAAAAATCAGTGGCTTTCCTATACACTAACAATGAACCAATAGAAAGAGAAATCAGGAAAACAACTCCATTCACAATTGCATCAAAAAGAATAGAATACCTAGGAATAAACCTAACCAAGGAAGTTAAAGATCTATACCCTGAAAACAACAAGACACTCTTAAGAGAAATTAAGGAAGATACCAATAAATGAAAACACATCCCATGCTCATGGATAGGAAGAACTAACATTGTCAAAATGTTCATCCTGCCTAAAGCAATCAATAGATTCAATGCAATTCCTATCAAGATACCAACAGCATTCTTCAACAAACAAGAGAAAATCTTTCTAAAATTCATATGGAACCACAAAAGACCCCGAATAGCCAAAACAATTCTGAGAAAGAAAAATAAATCTGGGAGCATTACATTCCCTGACTTCAAGCTCTACTACAAAGCCATAGTAATCAAGACAATTTGGTACTGGCACAAGAACAGACCCATAGACCAATGGAACAGACTAGAGAGCCCTGATATAAACCCAACCATATATAGTCAATTAATATATGATAAAGGAGCCAAGGATATACAATGGGGAAATACAGCCTCTTCAACAGCTGCTGTTGGCAAAACAGGACAACAACATGGAAGAGAATGAAACTGGATTATTGTTTACCCCAAACAGAAAAGTAAACTCAAAATGGGTCAAAGACTTGAATGTAAGTCATGAAACCATAAAACTCTTAAAGGGCAACTTAGGCAAACATCTGAATATAAGCATGAGCAACTTCTTCCTGAATGCATTCCCTCGAGTTAAAGAAACAAAAGCAAAAATGAACTATGGGACTACATCAAACTAAAAAGTTTCTGTACAGCAAAGGACACCATCAACAGAACAAAAAGGCATCCTACAGTATGGGAGAATATATTTGTAAATGACATATCCAACAAGGGTTACATCCAAAATATATAAAGAAGTTACATGCCCAACACCCAAAAAGCTAATAACCTGATTAAAAAATGGGCAGAGGATATGAAGGGACAGTTCTCCAAAGAAGAAATTCAGATGGCCAACAGACACATGAAAAGATGCTTCTCATTACTAATCATCAGGGAAATGCAAATTAAAACCACTATGAAATATCACCCCACACCAGTAAGGATGGCCAGCATCGAAAAGACTAAGAACAACAAATGATGACAAGGATGCAGAGAAATGGGAACCCTCCTACACTGCTGGTGGGAACGTAAGCCAGTTCACCCATTGTGGAAAGCGATATGGAAGTTCCTCAAAAAACTAAAAATAGAAATACCATTTGACCCCAGAATCCCACTCCTTGGAATATACCCAAAGAATACAACTTATCAGATTCAAAAAGACATATGCACCCCTATGTTTATCGCAGCACTTTTTACAATAGCCAAGATACAGAAGCAACCTATGTGTCCATCAGTGGATGAATGGATAAAGAAGTGGTACCTATACACAATGGAATACTATTTGGCCATAAGAGGGAAACTAATTCTACTATTTGCAACAACATGGATGGAGCTGGAGGACATTATGTTCAGTGAAATGAAATAAGCTAGATAGAGAAAGACGGACAAATGCCAAATGATTTCCCTCATTTGTGGAGTATAACACTGAAGCAAAACTGAAGGAACAAAATGGTAGCAGACTCAGAGACTCCAAGAATGAACTACTGGTTACCAAAGGGGAGGGGTGTAGTCAGGTGGGTAAAGAGGGAGGGAGAAGGGGATTGAGGGGTATATGTTTAGTACACATGGTGTGGGGGATCATGGGGAGAACAGTGTAGCACAGAGAAGGCAAAGAGTGACTCTGTGGCATCTTACTACACTGATAGACAGTGTCTGCATTGGGGAATGGGGGGGACTTGATAATATGGGTAAATGTAGTAACCACATTGTTTTTTCATGTGAAACCTTCATAAGAGTATATATCAATCATACCTTAATAAAAAATCAGAAAAAAAGAAATTTAAGAGTGTAGATCTTAAAAATTCTCCTCACAAGAAGAAAAAAATTGTAACTATATGTGGTGATGGATGTTAACTAACTTTGGGTAGTCATATCACAATACACATATATCAAATAATGATGTTAGAGACCTGATAAATGTTATATGTAAATCATATCTCAACAAAAAAATGAAATAAAAATAAAAGGTACCTTGGGACAAAAAAAAGATTCTTCTTTTATTGGGGATTGTAATGACTTATGTGTTACTTCACAAGAAAATGTAGAATTGTGGTCATTTCTTTAAAGACAAATCTCTTTCAATCATATCAGGTAAATGCCACACTGTACTCTTCCTACAACTTTTAGTATACCGAGTTGTAATTTAAATTTCTTAGTTATTCAAAATGTCAACTAAACCAGTTATTGTTAAAAATGTACAAACTCAATTTACGTAATGACCATATGAACAAATACGGTCAAGTTCACACCATGTCATGGCTATCATCCAGTCAACAGCAGTTGTAAAATAACAGAGATTGTAAAATGCATCACAATTTCAGATAGGATCCTGAGAATCTATAAGACATGATCATATTTACGCAGGTTCCCAAGTCAAGTTATGGGGAAGGTAAAAGGACAGAAATTAAAGAAAAGTAAAGTCCAGCATGGAATTGCCATGGGAAAAGTTAATTTTTAATACACAGAAAATAATAGTACCTATTTAAGGGTTTACAAAAACCCAGAATATATTTTCAGCATTTAACTAACTATTGGAAACCTATAATTTATATTTTACCAGAGAAAGGTAATGTATTTTTTATTAAAAAATTTCATAAGTTTTATAGATTTTTTTAATCAGCAACTTATTTTTGTCCAAAGTTTGGTTGAAAATCTGTATTTTGCAGCATAACTGGGATGAATAATTGTTAAAATGTTTAATTTTAGGGGAATCGGCTATGTCATTACAAACTA
The DNA here is from genome assembly GCF_040802235.1 of Manis javanica. Lineage (NCBI taxonomy): Eukaryota > Metazoa > Chordata > Mammalia > Pholidota > Manidae > Manis > Manis javanica. Next base: position 61,181,084 of record NC_133159.1, read on the forward strand.
AAGAAAAGAAAACATGACATATGATCACTATGTGCTCAGGAGTAGTGAACCAGCATGAAGCTTCTAAAACTGAACTTAGTGTGGGAGTGAAAATAAATATTATCAAGACAAAGAATATCTAAGATGTGTGGAAGAATGTGATGACTCATGGAATTAGTAATATGTTGCCAACAGCACCTAATATAGCATCAAATTACACTTTTTATATCCTTTATAGTCCTAGTTAAACCATTCAACACCCCTGAGAGATGAGTCAATGCATTTATCTCTAGCTTATACAGGAAGAAAAGATTCAATAATTAGCTATTTCCAGGGGACCACAGATAGAGTGGTAGAGATAAAATTAACAAAGAAGCTCGGATTCTATATGAGCTTGGTTCATCCTGACTCCAGGGTGACATTAACCAGAGTTGTTACAATTCCACTGTAGCCAGTTGTAGCCACAGACTGACAGACAGTAATAGGGGAAGATATATTAAATTAACCTGGAGCAAAGAATGAACATTTGGGTTATGATTCACAAAGCAAAGTAAAACTTCAATGGGGTTCTAGAGGGAAAGATATTAGCAGGGGCCTTGGCCTTTGATGTGGATTGTTTTATTTAAAGCCAGAAGCAAAACTATCAGGAAACACCATAGCATCTGGGAAGATAAGAATCTGATAAGAATAAGATTTAATTCTTTCTGAATTTCCAGAAGTATCTAAGAAGCTATTAACTTTCTAATCACTAAGAACTGAGGATAGGATAAATAAGGAAGCTTTTATAGAATATCATTCTCCCTCATATTGGGACTGATTGGACCAGAAGGAAAAAATGTCTTTCCCCTCCCTAGAATATGTTAAGATATCAAGACCTGAATTCCCTCCATTTCCCAAAATTTCTTTCAGTTTGCTTCACTCCGTCCACCTGTAACCTTCTCCAATCACACAGATCACACATAAATTAGAGGTAGACCTAATGGATTAATGCATAATACATTATTTAAAATAGAGTCATTTGTATCTCAATTAATTATATGGTAATTAATAAAGCAGTGTATTGTTATCTAAGCCTTGTGAGGAAACAGAAGTGAGCACAGATATGTATATCTGCAGGACCATGTGGACTAGTGGAGAAACTGCATCTATAAATATCTAATGATAAAAGTAGAATAGAATAGGTGTTAAGTAGAAGTTGAATTATTGTACTGTATCAATCAGAGGGGGAATGATTAATTACAGTTGGAGAGGTCAGTGTCAGTGACAGCTTTTTCAAGGAAATAGTATTTAAGTCTTTTTTGAAAGATTTCAATAAATAATGTAGAGTAGGTCATTTCAAACTGAGACTGTATGAGTAAAGGCAAAAAACTGGAAAGTGCATGTTGTTTTTGGAAAATTAAGAAGCATAAGTTTTCCAAACAGAATGTAGGTTACGAGGAGTAATATGCTTCAACTTGTTTGAGCTTCTGATACATTGGCTGGTTACTTGCAATTGGCTTTATGTTATACATTCTGCTTACTTGTCTTTAAATATAAAATGTTGTTGAGTCAACTTGTCATTTGCCAGATTCTATTCTTTCAGTTTTTTTTTTCTAATGATGGTCACCATGTATTCTATTTCACATTATCTTCTTCAGCGCAGCCACACTTCCAACAAGTGATGCACTTATTTGCTGCCTATTGACACTGACCTACCCTTATGATTTGCACGTAACCAATAGAATGTGATGGTAATGATGTCACATGGCTTCTAACACTGGGTCAAAAAAGAAATGCAGCTTCTGCCTGGTTCTCTTAAAACAATCACTCTCAGAATACCCCCTCCTGGAACCTAGCTGACATGCTGTGAGAAGCCCAAGTGATATGAACAGGCCACATGTAGGTACTTCAATTGACAGTATCATGTGATCCTAATTGAGTCATCCCAGCCCAGATGTCAATGATGTGACTGAAAAACCCATTTAGAAATAGATCCTCTAGCCTCAGCTGTTTCAGCATCCTTCTCCAGTCACCCCAGACACTGGAGTCTACCATGCTGAAGTCCCAGACACTGTGGAGCAGAGGGTAGCTTTTACTGCTGTATTCTTTCTGCTTTAATGACCTATAGAATCTGTGAGCATACAAAATGATGTTTTGTGCCACAAAATTTGGAGTGGTTTATTCTGAAGCAGTAACTGCCATACTTCTTCTTGAGTAAAGAAGTTACATCTAGGGCATGGTTGTCCAGTTAGGCTCGACATTTCACAGTCTCCCTTGCAACTTAATGGGGACATGTGATAATGTTCTAGACAATGGAATATGAACAGAAATGATGTATGCACTTCTAAGACCTGTCCCGTAACATCCTTCAGTGAACTGCCAGATATTCATGAATGGTCCTATAACCCAACTTAAATCATCAAATAAGAATAATGCCCTGCAAGACAACAAAGAAATTAGATAGTAGGAACCTAAGACTTTGAATGGTGCTCTAATTAAACTACTGTAAGAATGAGCTCTTTGTTATAGCAACAAAATCTTACACTAACTTTGGCATATATAGTAAAGGATCCCTTCATTTTCTTTTTAAATAGCTAGAGACTGAAAGGCAATGCAAGCTAAACCAGAATTATAAGATAATTTGTTTCAGCCAGCTTGTTTTGGACACTGTTTCTCAGCATTATGTGAAAGAATGATAAAGGTAGCAAGGAGATTGGAATGTTTATACTTAAAACTCTATTCTCTCAAGGAAAGCCTTGATGTGACCTCAATTTTGAAAATAGGTGCAGAAAAAGATGGAATAAGGACTTACTATTTCCAGTAGTGTATTAAGAACTTGTGCCCTCTTTCAATTGCAAGATAATAAAGATGTTTCTCTTCACTTTCCCCACCTAAGGGAAAAATAAGCAGAAGAAAAACCTCTATTTAATAAAACAAAGAGGCATTTATAAATCTGAAAATCTATATAAACAAAGGTTGAAAAGAGAGGACTATTCAATAGCTAGCAAAGAAAAGGAAAGTCTAGTCTCTGTTGACTTGCACTTATATCGCAGACTGAGTGGAAAGGAGGATTGGCTTCGAGAAGAAGCAAGACAACTCAAAATCATGAAAGGTTTTCAGAACTGGAAAAACAATATACATGGATTCTATACTCCATTGCACACTGGCTTCCAGGTTTTAGTTACTTGTGCTTCTGCTCATGGTATTCTGCTTTCTGGACTAGCCTGCTGAAAACTAAGAGAGAACATGGGCAGAGACAGTCTCAATTGACCTATCTTAGACTAGCCAGTCCCCAACTGCTGAAACAACCTGCTCACGATTCAGCCCATGCTACAATCACCCAAGCCAATTACAAATCCTGAGAACTGTGTTCTGCTGACTCTAGTCTTGAAATAAACAATAAACGGTTATTTTAAGCCACCCAGTTTTGGGGTAGCTTGTTACACATAAAATAGTGAGAAACTCCAACAGAGATAACAAGCCCTTGACATAATATAGGTGAAAGACATTGCACCAAAAATTAAGTTACCCTAGGAATCTGCTGAAATAACCCCAAATTGTAAGCAAATGGAACTAAAAGAGGGGAATGGCATGTAGTCAGTTCAGTGAAATAAAAAACATTAAAAAAAAAAACTGAAGGACAATAGAATTTGTTGTAGTCAGTTCAAGAGGCTATAACAAAATGCCACGGACTGGATGGCTTAAACAGCAAACACTTATTTCTCATGGTTCTAGAGGCTGGGAAGTCTAAGATCAGGATGATGGCAGGTTTGATGTCCGATGAGAGCCCTCTTCCTGGTTTGCAGATTGCCACCTTCTTGCTATATCCTCACATGGTAGAGCAAGAGAGACGGCAAGTGTCTTCCTCCACTTCCAAGGGCACCAATACCATCATGGTGGCTGCACCCTCCTGAGCTCAACTAAACCTAATTACCTCCCAAAGGCCCCATCTCCAAATACCATCATATTGGGTCTTAAGCTTTAAGAATTCAATCTTGGAGTGGGGGCCAGGCACCAACATTTAGTCCATAACTGAATGGATATGTTAGTTCAAGATTTCAGTGTTACTGACACCTATACCTTCCTTCAAAATAAAGCTCATTGAACAGCCCATGAAATAACTACCGGAGCACTCACTGGATCACACAAGGCAGTGGGGCATATGACTACACAATGGTCTTGGACGCCAATGTCATCTATGAATTTTCCACAAGAATATTCACAGAAATAATATTAGTAATAGCCAGAAAGAAAAAAAAAGTAGCAGCAAGAAAAGAAGCAAAGGAAAGGAAAAGGAGAGGAAATGCAAAGGTCTGCCAACTAAAGATATACACTATATAAAAGGATGCCCATGATGTATTTCTGAGTTTAAAAAAGCAAACCACAAAATCCATAATATACAGAATATATTCTGTAATAATGTAATTCAATTAAAAATAACTCTAAATTTTATGTGCATATGATTTATGAATTTCCTGAAGTGAAGAATTTTAAGGACTATTCATTTAATAATAATTAAGAAAGGAAAGAAAAGGGAGAGAAAATACTACATTAAAGTTACAAAAATATTTCACTAATTGAAATAGTATCTATTTAAGCATACAGTGAGGCATCATTTTCTTTTTCAGTATCATAAAAAAGTTGAAGCTATGAGTCTAACCCAGATTCCATAGATTCCTCTGAATCGTCTCAGGCCATCAGAAATTACACATAGAAACACACATTTTTCATAACCACTGCTCAAAAAGTTAACTTTTCCAAAAATCTAGAATTAATATTTTAAATCCAAAGTCTATCAAGAAAGTTTGGTCTTACAACACCATTTAGCTAATATACTTGTAAGTTTTTAATATTATATTTTTTGTGGGAAGAATTTAATCTCTCCTCTTAAAATTTAGCACTTACGTGTTTGTGACGAGAGAACAGGTGGAGGAGCACATGCCCAACTATTAACAGTAGTTGCCTTGGAAGTATGAGTGGAAAAAGACTAGATATTGGCTAGATTTTTACTTTTTTAATATGCTTTTAAAATTTGTACTAGAGAATGCTTTTAATATATAACATGTATTATTGAAATATACTTTAACAAGATTCTTGGAATATTTTATAATTTTTATGTAGCTTAAATAATGAACAGAAGAAAATTAGTCTTCGTACATGGAAGAGCAAAAAGAGAATGCAATTTGCAACACTGGGGAAGAGCAGAAACAATGGCAACCAGAGAGCTTTAAAATGGGAATTTTTAAAATGACTAAATAATTTGTGATGTGGGGACTTGTAAGACCTTTACAAAAATCAACTGATTCTTCTTTTTGATGTTTAAAAATTGTAAAAGAAACATAATTGGTATTTAGAGGTGCATTATAAAAAACCTGAGGAAGAACATAGATGAGAAAACAGGCATCTGCCTGCCTTCATAGGACCATGTAGCAGTGGCATCAATGTGCCAAAAAATCTGTAAATTTCCCATATCCAGAAAGAGTATTTTCACAGTTCTTTTACCCACTCCAAGGAAAATTGAAATGCATATTTCTCCTAAAGTCTCTGGCCATCCTGTGGTTTGTTCCCCCCAGTTTCTTGGAATTCTCTCCATTCCATCAACATGGGAAAAATATTGATTTGTGTGTACTCTCCATCATGCCTGAAAATGGTTCACTTCTAATTGTTCACGCTTCAGTTATAAGGCCACATCTGCTACAAGAGGGCGGGAAAATAGAGCTCTGTTCCAAGTCTAGGAAGACGAGAACACAGTACCAGTGAGCACTGTCATTCTCCAGCACAATGACCAAGTGAAAGAGGAGCCAGAGGTGCTGATAGAGGCGCTAGAGTCAAAATTCCCCCTCCTAGATTTCTCAGTCCTTCTATGTTATAACTGTGATGGAAATTAGAGAAAATGTCAAACTGTATGATGACCTCTAGCCATTTCACTTTTAAGAGAATCAATGACCATAAAGATTTTTAATGTTGGGATTTAAAAATTACAAGTAACATAGAAATGTAGCAGTAAGACTTTTCTGTTATTTCTTTAATGACATATATGATTATGCTACAGATCACAGACCATCTTCTGCATATGCAGTGATTGGAAAGTACCACTCTCTTTATAACCAAAGACAGAGCTTTGATGTTCTCATTTTTAGGTAATAGCATTAAAAAAGTCATTCACAGTGAACAGACACAGGTACTACACCTGTAAACACTATTACTGGTGTAATATTCAGGTAATATACTAGTAATAATAAAACTTCTAGAATATATCAGTTAATACATTATATTTATCAAACATATTTTAAACAAGGCTGTAATATAAACATTAAAGGAGAGCAGTAAAAACAGGAAGAGGTATTCTTAATTGGGGCTAGGATAGGTGAATATTTCTCTCCTACAAGATTTTGGATGTTCATTTTCCCAAACACGGTGGCAAAAGAAAAAAAAATAGCTGAAAGTTAGTATGTCTTCTCTCACTGGGATTTGGGAGTACCCATGTGGAGATGGACTCTGTTACCCAGCTCAGCAACAGTATTTTGAAACACAGAAACAATGGCTGGTTGTCAAAGCAAAAATGGAAAAGAGAGAGTTGAGGCTTATTTGATTCCAAAATAAGAGTTAACAGCAGGCTTGAGAACCAGTCTTTGTTGAAAATGAAAAATTTGCTAAATTACTTTGTATCCAATCCATTTGGGCTGCTATAACAAAATACATAGACTGGTGGCTTATAAACAACAGAACTTTATTTCGCAGACTTCTGGAGACTGGGAAGTCCAAGATCAAGGCATCTGCGGTTTGGATGTCTGATGAGAGTCTGTTTCCGAGTTCACAGCCAGCCATGTTTTCACTGAGTTCTCCCATGGAAGAGGGTGGGAGGTCTCTGGGACCTCTGTTACAAGGGCATTAACCCCATCCATGCATGCTCTGCCCTCATGAACTGATCACCTTCCAAAGGCTCCATCTCCAAATACCCATCAGTTAGAGGAATAGACTTCAACATATGAATTTTAGGGGGACACAAGTATTCAATCTATAGCACTATGCCACCCCTTTATCATAGCAAGGTGCACACCCACTTAAGGATAGAATATTACATGAAGGTGATTGTGTCATGCAGATGGAACTGAAGGACTGGAGATAAAGAAGACAGAGAAAGGGAAGCAGATGATCAGGCTATTGTCCAAACCTATGCGTTTAAGAGGTTTTCAGGGGGAGATGCTGAGACGACTTTGGCTATGTTTCCCTTTAGGAACCCTAGGAGGAGGGTGCCTCTACCCCAGTCTGGAGGAGGGTGTATCTAAGCAAACAGCAAGGCACCACAGTTAGGAAACCAAGAGCTGAGCTCAGGTCTGGTGCCTGTGCAGATAAGCAGAACACAGACTTTCACACATATCCCCAAAGTTAGGCATGAAAATATACAGAATATCTGTTTGGGGAGCTCATGGAAGTGACTGTGCCAGGGGCAGAGGCAAAGGTCATGGAAGACTGTACGCACCACTACATATATGAAAGCATTCAAATGCCAATCACCAGCCAAAGCCACAGGAGAGCATTAATTAGCCTTACTTTACTGATGGTAACCTTGAACCTTACAGTAAGTGACTTACCCAGATCAGCTGGGCAGTGGAGATGGGATTCAAATAGACTCCTCATTCAAAACTGAATTGTTTCTGATATAATGTATCCTATAATGCACAGTATTTACTGTGCTATCTTTCTATCCTTGTATAGGCTATGTAATTTATGAACCACTTCTTTTGGCTAGTCTTTCTGAAAAGGGCCTTACACGATGCCTTCTCTCCATTCTGGTAATACCTCTGCCTTCAGAATTGTAAGTGGATATGTAGTTGGGACATAATGTGGGTTCTTTAAAACTTCCATTTCCCTGAAATAGGATCATAACACCTCCTACTTTAATATGATTCCTTAAAGATCTTCCAAGTTAAGGACTTACCATGAGTTAAAAGGAGATTCTTCTTCTGAAAGATTAGTTTAAGCAATAAAACATTTTACCACCATTTTTACCTCAAATATATTGAGATCTAGAAGGACTAAGACATAATTAAGTTAAACTAGGACTTATATAGATACTGCTGTATACAGGGCACCATCCCTGACATCAAGAAGTGTATAGTCTTGTAGAAAAGTCAAACACAACAATGATAAAAAGTCACTGTGTCAGATACTGTGCCAGACACTTTACAGACAAGGTTCAATTAACCCTCAGAGCAGAGTTATGAGTTAGGAGTCATCATTTGTATGTTCCAAATAAGGAAATTGAGGAAAGAAGTTCAATTACTTGTCCATAAATCATACAGCTAATACAGCTAAGATATAAAGCTGGACTATAATGTGATATATCAAGATAGCAGCAATAGAGTTAGATATGTTTATTTATTATTTAAAGCAAGGATAGGAAAAGATTCAAAACGAGAGGTGACCCCTGAGCCAGTGCCATTTGAAGTTTAAGTGGTAGTTTGACAGACAAATCAAAGAGCACACACAAAATGTGACATAATACATTATGTGTCTTGCATATTCGACTCAACTGCTTTTTTCTGTGCATTAATCTTAGTGATTTGTTCTTAAGATCAATTGTTTAACCACCAAGATGCAAAGTAAAATCATGTATACACTTGACACATACCTATAACTTCTTTAAAAAGGCACACCTTGGCATCTTGGTGGTTAAACAACTGTGAGTGCTAAAGACAGGGCAGTTTCTGGGGTAGGGCACTACCATGACTCCAGCAAACGTTTCTTGTGAGATAGCCTGGTACCCGTGATGAGGCCTAGTGAGCCCAGAGGCGCCAGGGTTCTGGCAGCAAGACGGGTATCCCAGGCCTCATTCTTGGCATAGGAGCAGCACAGAGTCAGAACTTAGGTACTACTGATTTTCAAATGCACACTTCTTTCAGCTCACACTTTCTGTCTATGGCAAAGACAGCATTTATCACATGATAGTACACTTATTCATTTACATAACTGTCCTGCCCACTACACTACAAACTTCTACAGGGAATAAAATTACATCCCACGGCACCTACATACAGTTTCTGATATCTAATAGGCTTCCACTATTTGATGGTTGAACTAAATGGAAACAATTCTACTTCCTGATAGCAAACATCATATAAAACTAGAATGACAGCCCATTAACCTAGCTTGAAACACCAAATCACTCTCCTACCCCAGTGGGTCTATTCACATTTCCACAGTGTCTTAAACCAGAATGTGGTGGTAGATGCCAAAAAGGCCAGATGTACTTCTCTATCCATTTTCCTTAGGCTTTTTTGACCATATGGCTCTTACCATTACTATAATGAGACTTCAGGTTTAAGATTTAGAAGTCCATCATTTCCAGAATGCATAGCCCAGACACAGCCCAGGCTATTTTTTCCCAAGTTGACTTGGCATTGGATCATGGTGTGATGAATTTATTATGTACAGCAGCAGGCATGGTGCTTTTTAAAAGCAAAGTGCCAGAATCAGAAGCCCATTGATTAAAAAAAAAAAAAAAAAGTCAAGACTTTGCCAGTTTTCTCCAAAACCATCGAAGTAAACTATCATCAAATACAAGTCGTTTTCTCCATAAATAACAGAATGGAGCGAATTTGTTGTATTCTCAACTACTCTGAAAAGACTAAAAATAACCTCAGAAGGTTGATCTAATTATCCTGCATATATACAGCAACATGTGAACATTGGAGTATGGCATTGACTAATTGAATAGTTAAGACTGCTGGGGAACTTAAACAGAAGATTTCAAGAGTACATGAGCTAATAATGATGGCATTAAAAGGATGTACTGATCTTTGCAATATAGTTTGAAGCCCACAGAGCATTGCAAATGACAACAACTGTGTTGACAGGCAGATAAAGGTCTAACATAAGGAAACTTTGCCCTTAAGCTTTGTATAATGATCTACATAAACTCAAGGGATCCTTTTCCATTTTTTTAGTGAAAATACCGATTTGCTTAATTTCCTGACACTGAACCTTTGATTATTACAAAAATGTCTCTACTCCTCTCACATTCTACTATACCTAATTATACTAGCATTTTCCAATTTATACTGGAAGTTTTACTATATAAGTCTGATTTTGGTTATAGCACTGTTCTGCATGAAAATATAGGTGGTTAATATGCATAGTACCGTCAAGTGTGAATGCTAGATATGCAGCAAAATAAAATAGCATTGTAATTAACCAGTGATTTGCTTTAAAAGATGTTATTACATTGAGATGATTAAAGCACTGATGAAGTTGGAACACTGGCCAAAACTGTCCAGGAAATTAAATATTAGAGTAAACGCAGTCTCTATCCTGGCATGAAATCCAAACCTCTGATAAGTCATTGGATTTCTTGCTGTTAGATTTTACTTCTTCTCAGCTAGCCAAAGACATTTAAATAGTTTTTGAGTGGAATGTATTTTTTTATTTTGTGGTAAGGAAAGAAAGCTAAGCCATAAATGCCAAAAATACTTCACTACACTTGACCTGTCCTTACCTCTTTTACTTTCCTAAAAACATTGTAATTTTAAAAATTACTTCCTCTACTAATGCCCCATATACTGGAATTAAAGAGCTGGTTTCTAATTCTACTAGCAAAAATTGAAAGTTCATCAACAACATAGGATGAGACAAAGAGAAAAATAGTCTGGAAGTACAGCAAGGCATTCATAGAATGTGAAAATATGTAGGTAGTATGATTGAATAAAAACCTAGCACAAAAATCACGCTAATAAATTAGACTGTCTAGTAATTACAGCAAAGATTTGATGAGTGAAATTGAATTGAAGAAAATCATAGATAAGTTTTCAGATGAAGAATGGTTTCAAACTGTAGGACTGCCTTGAGCACAAATATATTAATATTTTTGAAAAATTAAGTATTTTGAGGTCCTTGCCAGACTTGCTAGGAAAAAAGTTCATTATCTATTAATAATATAAGGTAATATCAGAGCTAATAATAATACAACGTTTCTGGCATCCATAGTTTATTTTAGATCTTATGATTATGTGATTGTTTTCTAATAATGTCATAAGAAATAATAAAAGGATAAATATATGTATAGATTATTATGCCATTATTCAGTGCAGAGAAAAACAGAAGCAATCAATATGTCTAACAAATAATCTTATAATATTTTTAAGATTATTTAATAATGTGAAAATGTACAAATAATAATGCTAAGAGGAAAAAAGATATGATCTAATTTTTTAAAAAACTGTTTAGGGAAAGATAGAAAAGTATACCACAAGTTAACAAAAGTTATGATTGAAAAATGGTAATATACAAAATTTTAATTTTGTTCTTTGTAGTTCCCAAACTTTTCAAATACTATACAACCAATTTTGCAATCAAAGACACATTTTAAAAGCTTTAACAGCTCCATAAGTCTAAAGTACCCCCACAGAAATTTTCTTCTCATTAAAAGGAACTTTTCACATTTTATCTAATTTAGTAATATCGATTCTATTTCTTAGGTATCATTCTCTATGGAAAGGAATTCCAGATTTCCTATATTTCCCTATTCTTTCTAAATGAGTCAGTTTACCTTTATATGTATTAAGAAATTAAAATTTAACTCAGGCAGTGTGATAAAAGCTGTCACCCTGGTTTCTAGGGGTGAACTACCAACTCTAACAAAATGCAAAACAGAAGAACAGACTGGGAAATTATTCATTGGAAGTTTACTCTCTCAAGAAATACATCAGCTCCAGAGTGGGAACAAATAATCAACCAGTTCCAATATGATTATTTTTGCTGAGTCTTTTGATGTGACAGAACTTGTGCCAGGCTCAATCTGTTCAAGAGGGATCATGAGAAGGACTCTGGATCACATACACCCATCAGGTACAAACAAGTCAAGATATCTACCAAGCCCTAGTTATGTGCCTGACACGGGCACAGGGGGGAAAATATCTTTAACTTGATAAAATTATCAGGAATAACTATGTTATAATTATAATTATGTAAATGCAAGTATGAGAGACAGGCCGAGGGAACAATTTACAAAATTAAACGTGAATAAACAATTTTCCAAATCCCCTTTAGTCTGACAATGAACAGCCTAACGGAATATAAACTATGGCTATCATCTTTTCCCCAGAGTAGTTTTCTGTCATACCCAAAAGACCCAAAGTCTTACGAATCTGTTTTGGTTCTATCCAATTTCAGTTCAGCTAGCCTAGAGCTGTTACTAATCCAATTGTGTGCGTGTGACCTGGCTAAAGCGGACAGCATAATAGAGCTGTAGCTGTTTTGACAATGTCATTTCTCTCATAGGTTCCAGTTATGCAGCTCCATCTATGATTTAGATGCTGAGTTCTCCATGGTTTAAAAATAATTCACTTGTTTTTATGATGCCAGGGGAATAAAAGATGTTGGGATCCATTTATGCCCCCCAGCTGTACTTTACTTTTATTTTAATCACTGTCAGAAATACTATATTCCACTACTCACAAGTCCTGACTGAGGATGTTTCTTGAAGAATGGAGAAGCTCAATTCAAATAAAACCAAAAGGGGACCCATAGGAGAAAAGCTCTTAAAAACGTGCTGCAATCCAACTCTCCTCATAACTGAGGTGAAATGCCACTTTCTTATTTAATCAAGACAGCTAAGCCTGACATAAATTGCCTTCATGATCTACCTCTTCTTAAATTTATCATCAAGTATCTTGCTACATTTCACCCCTCAGCTTATGCTCTAGCCACACTAAGCTTCTTGCACTTCCTCAACTTCATATACTTGCGGATACTCCTTCATCTTTGTCTCTGTATAGTCATGATCTCTTTCCTCTTAATCCCCACACACTTCCTCTGCATAATTCTAACACTCAATTTAGGTTGTAGAAGGAATACATGAATAAATTCCCCCATTCAAAAGGAAAATTTAGATATGTCCTAAGATCCATCAGTCTTATGATTTTATACAATTAGTTCATTGCATGATCATTCCTTGTATCTGTTAATGATGCAGCAAACTTGTCATCCAGTGTTGACCAGAGACAAACCACTGAGGCATGGTAACTGATAGAGCCAGAACTGACAGGCAATTTGACACATGCTAGAATTACAGAAGTACATGTATTAACGAAAGAACTTTTTGACCTTTGTATTTTCTACAGCTATCTGATGAACAGAAATTCTTCAGGGAAATTTAAAATTACTGTTATTGATCATATCTCAGATTAGTAATAGGAAATGCTCCATGGACCAGCTTCAGTGAAACAACCATAATTGGTATAAATTATATTTTTAAAAAATTAAGATATTCAAAAATTATCCAAGGGGCAATCAGCAAATTAGGAAACATGTATTCAAGAAGATATATTAAATCTCAGTAATAAAAGTATTTATTGAACTTTAGCCATTATCTGCTCCCAACCTTCCTTGGCCCCAATCAGTAGGATGAAAGCTCCAATCATGGCAGATGTAACCAAGAAGACGGTGTTCTCTCTCTCTCCCATGCTCAGAGTAAAAGGCTACATTATATTCATGGAAGGGGCAGTCCACCAGTGCTTCTCACAGCCTCAGGTTCCATGTTACTGAGGCTAAATTCCAGACAAGTTCAGCCAAGGGATTTGGGGCTCCCTTTCTCCCCACTTACTACTAATAGGGCAGAGGCTGTTGTGAGGAAGAATACAGAGGTTCCAATCACCCTTACCCTTGCTTGAAGTAGAACAAGGTTCAATGTCAGAAAAAGGAAGCCAAGAATATGTGAGGCTACTACCTCTTCCCAATGTATCACTAATAAAGGAGAAATGTTACTCTGGGAAAAGTAGGACAATATCCCACACCCAGGTAAGAAGTAATGGTTCAGAGATTTTGCCATACTCTGAGGTAAGCCATAAGAACGTAGAGCTCTGAAGCTCTACCTAAAGAAACTGACTTTATTTGGAATAGAATGTGAGAAAATTAAAACCAAAGAGTTCTCTCAAAAACAATAGAGATTTCATGGTGAGCATTTAAGAGGAAGCTGGTAGCTCTTGTTAAACCATAGATTAGCTAGTTTAATGGGAAGAACCAGAGGACAGGATAGCTAAGAGAGTCTTGATGGAGTCATAACCAATTTCTGAGACTGGACTTAAAAATTCAACTTGCAAAGGAGCTTGAATTTAATTGGATCAGACTATGGTGTAATTTTTGCACAAGGGCATTGTAAAAAAAAAAAAGAAAAGAAAACCACTGCAATTAGACAGCAATTAGTAGAGCCTAACAGGTAAATATGATACCATTAGAGGCAATTAGCTTAATAGAGTGATCAGAGCAAGAAACAAAGAGAACCCTGCTAAAAAGCCATCACCCCAGTATGACTGCGAATGAGCAAAGTTTCCCCCTGTGAGAAGTAATGTCATAAGCTTTACACTGTGGGGAAAACAGACTTCATGAAAATAGTTAATCAAAATCTCAAAACAAAAACAAGTAAATGAGCAAACAATAACAAGAAGCTCTGGAGGGGAGAAAATAATCCATACAATTTATTATACAGTATTCAATTTAAAATTATAAGCTATGTAAAGAAATAGGAAAATGTGACCAATTTGCAAGGGGAAAAAAATAAGGCAACAGAAATTACCTGTGAATGGGCCCAGATTATGGACATAAAGATATCAAACCAGGTATTAAAATATATCCAAACTATAGGAAACTATATTTAACAAGGTAAATAAACATATCATGACAATTTCTTACTTAAAAGAGAATATAAATAAATACTATGAAATCATTAGAAATTAAATCATAAAGTTATCAAAAAGAGAATGGATATTTTGACATTAAAAAGTACAGTAACTTAGATAAAAATTCACTAGAGGGGCTCATCAGTAAAATTAATCTGACAAAAGAAAGAAATCAACAAACTTAAAGATAAATCTAGAGAGATTTTGCAATTGAAAGAGAAAAGAGAAAAAAATTATGAAAAATTAACAGACCCATAAAGAAATGTGGGGCATCATTAAATGCACAAATATATGCATAATGAGAGTACAGAAGGAAAGAAAAGCAAGAAAAGGGCAGAAAATATTCAAAGAAATAATGGGTGAAAGTTTCCTAAATTTCAGGAAAATCTTTACACATCTAAGAAGCTAAATGTACTCCAAAGAGGTTAAATACAGAAAGCAGCAAGACAAAAAGGGCACTCCCATAAGACTAGCAGCCTACTTTTCATCAGAAACAATGCAGGCCAGAATGCAATGGGGTAGCATATTCAAAGTGTTGGACAAAATAATTAAAATAAAGAATCTTATATCTAGCAAAAACATTTCAGGATAAAATCCAAAAAAGGTTTTCTAAATTCATATAAAAACAAGAATTAATCTCTAGCACACATGTCTTACAATAAATCTAAATGAAATTTTTAAGGCTGAAAGCAAGTGATCCTTTAGCAATTAGAATACACACATACATACAAACATACACACACACAGGAATAGGTAAAAATAACTATTGAGTTATTAAATACAATATAAGTAGATATTTCTTCCCCATAATTTAAAAAGTAATTTTGTAAAATAATATGAATATAATTGTATTGTATTATTATAGCACATAGAAATATATTTGATAACAATAGCACAAGGAGGTAGAAGAGAGAACAGCTATCAGTAAGAAAATGATATCAAATACTAACTTGAATTCAAAGAAACAAATTAAGAAAACCAGAAATGGTGTTTAAAAAGGTTAATAGGGGTGAAATTAGTAAGAATGTTTGATATATCAATTTGGGTGATGGTTACATGAGTGTGTACAGATGTCAAAATTCATCAAGCTGTACACTAAGATTTGTGCATTTTATTGTATCAACCTCAATATAAAAAGTAGTAATAAAATTTTTTTAAATGTTAATATAACAAACCAAATACATGCTTATTCTTTTCCTCTCAAAATATTTAAAAACATAAAATTATATAAATTAGTATGATAATAAATTGTTAGTTTGGGAGCATGTATAGATATAAACTTTACATTGACAATAACACATATGGGGAATAAAGAATAGAGCTATATATAAGCAATTTTCTCTGTTGTACCACAATTAGTGTAAATGAAAAGTATGTTCTAGTAAGGAAGCTGCATATGGTTAAGTCCTAGAGCAATCACTAAGAATATAGCTCAAAAAGTATAGAGAAAAACATGTCAAATAAATTGTTATACACTAAAAAATATTCATTTAATACAAAGAAAGAATATAAGAATAAAGAAAGAATAGAAAAACAATAAAGACAAGACATACTGAAAGCAAAAGTAAAATGGTAGTCATAAATCCACTACATCAATAATAATATTAAATGTGACTGGATTAAGAATCCAATCAAAAGACAGAGGTTGTCAGATTAATAAACCAGATCCACCTATATACTATCCACAGGAGACACACTTTAGATTCCAAGATAGAAATAGACTGAAAGTAAAGAGATGGAAAAAGATATATCATACAAATATCAACTATAAGAAAGCTGGTATGGATACTGAGATAAAATAGAATTGAAATATTACAAGAAATAAAAAGGGACATATAATAATAAGGTGACAATGTATCAGGAAGATAAAATGATTGTTAACAAATATGCACCTAGCAACTTCAAAATACATGAAGAAAAACTGAAAGAATTTAAAGGAAAATAATATATTACTCATAATAATAACTGGAGACTATTATAGCCAATTTCAATAAAAGTTGTAACTAGGTGGAAGGCAATAAAGTAAATAAAAGACTTGAAAAACATGATAAACCATCAAGGCCTAATCAGTACTGCAACCAAAATCAACAGGATACAAATTATTCTCAAGTGAACATAGAATATTCTCCAACACATAGTACTATATACTGGACATAAAAGATACCTCAATACCTTTAAAAGGATGAAAATCATGTAAAATATGACCTCTTGCTAAATGGAATGAAATTAGAAACCAATAACATATATTTTGAAAATTCACAAATATGTGGAAAGTAAGCAATACACTTCTAAACCAATGGATCAGAGAAGAAGTGACAAAAGAAATTATAAAATACTTTGAGAGGAATGAAAAGATACAACATTCCAAAAATTATAGGATATAGCAAAAATCACAAATAGGAGGGAAAATTATAGCTATCAAAGTATATATTAAATAAAAGAAGTATTTCAAATCAATAACCTAGTCTTCCACTTAAAACACTGAGGAAAAAGAGCAGGCTAAATTTACAGTAAGTAGAAAGAAATAATAAAATCATAGCAGAAATTAATGAAAAACATTATAAAAACAATAGTGAAAACAAATAAATTCAAATATTAGGTCTTTGAAAAGATCAATAAAACCGACAAACAGGCTAAAAGAGAGAGATAAGACTCAAATTACTAAAATCAGGAAACATGGGGATATCACCAATGACAATTTTATGGCAACAAATTGGAAAACTTAAGGGAAATGGACAAATGCCTAGAAAGATACAAAGTACAAAAGTAAGAGTAAAAAACAATCTAAATATAACTATATAACTGTAACAAGTACAGAAAGTAATTTAGTGATTTTTAAACTTCTCACAAAGAAAATTTCAGGCCAGGAAAGTTTCAATGATGAATTCAGCAAACATTTAAGATTAAACCCAATGTTTCAGAAACTCTTAAAAAAATAAAAGTAGAAGATAAACTTTCCAACTTATTCTTTGAACCAGTATCCTCCTGATACCAAAACAAGATCTTAACATCACAAGAAAAGAAAACCACAGGGCAATGTCTATCATGAATAAAAACACAGAAACCCTCAACAAAATACTAGCAAATAGAATCCAGCAACATACAAAAAGTGATTATACACCATGACCAAATGAGATTTATTCCAAAAATATAATGTTGATTTAATTTCCTAAATTCAATTAATATACCATATCAATATATAAAGGAAAAGAAGAAAACAATCATCTCAGTAGTCACAGAAAAAGCTTTTGACAAATTCCAGTATCTCATCATGAAAAAAACACTCAACTAGGAATAAAAGAAAACTTCCTCAATTTGAAAAAGGGCATCTATAGAAATACTACAGTTAATACCATACTTAATGAAAAAGACTGAATGCATTTCCTCTATCACAGGAACAAGACAAAAAATCCATTCACAACACTTCTACTCAACTCAAATTTCCTGATTTCAAAAACATACTACAAAGCTATAGTTGCCAAGACAGTATGGAACTGGAATAAACATGAACATTAAAGGAATATAAATGAGAGTCCAGATAGATACCTTGGCTTTGATCCTCACTTAAAAGGGATCGAGGGGTCAATTAATATATGACTAAGCAGCATGACTATACAAGGGGGAAAAGATGTCTATTCAACAAATGGTGTTGGGAAAACTGGATGGCTACATGTCAGAGAATAAAACTGAACTATTGTCTAACTCTATACACAAAAATAAACTCAGAATGGATCAAAGACCTGAATGTAAGTCATCAAACCACAAAACTCTTAGAAGAAAACATAGGCAAAAATCTCTTGAATATAAGCATGAGCAATTTTTTTCTGGACACATCTCCTCAGGCAAATGAAACAAAATAAAAAATGAGCAAGTGGGACTACATCAAACAAAAAAGCTTCTGTACCACAAAGGACACCATCAGCAGAACAAAAAGGCATCCCACAGTATGGAAGAATATATTCCTAAGTGCATCATCTGATAAAGGGTTAACATCCAAAATACATAAGGAAATCATATGTCTCAATACCCAAAAAACTAATAACCTGATAAAAAAATGGGTGGAGGACCTGAACAGACATTTCTCCAAAGAAGATATTCAAATGGCCAACAGGCATGTGAAAAGATGCTCCACATCAGTAATTATCAGAGAAATGCAAATTAAAACCACAATGAGATAATACCTCACACCAGTTAGGATGGCCAACATCCAAAAAACAAGAAATAACAAATGCTTGTGAGGATGTGGAGAAAGAGGAACCCTTCTGCACTGTTGGTGAGAATATAAATTAATGCAACTGCCATGGAAAGCAGTATGGAGGTTCCTCAAAATACTAAAAATAGAAATACCATTTGACACAGTAATTCCACTCCTAGGAATTTACCAGAAGAAGACAAATTCCCTGTTTCTAAAAGAATTATGCATTCCTATGTTTATCACACTATTTGCAATAGCCAAGATATGGAAGCAACCTAAGTGTCCATCAGTATATGAATGAAGAAGATATGGTACATATAAACAATGGAAT
Source organism: Manis javanica (assembly GCF_040802235.1). Taxonomy (NCBI): domain Eukaryota; kingdom Metazoa; phylum Chordata; class Mammalia; order Pholidota; family Manidae; genus Manis; species Manis javanica. The sequence goes on from NC_133159.1 coordinate 61,200,243, forward strand.
ACTATTCAGCCATAAAAAGAAAAGAAATCCTCCCATTTGTAACAAGGATGGATCTAGAGGGTATTATGCTCAATGAAATAAGCCCAAATGTAGAAAGACAAATACCATATGATTTCACTTATTCGTGGAATATAAAAACAAAGCAAAAGAGAAAGAAGAAAATAGCAGTTGACTCAGAGATACTGAGAAGTGACTAGGGGTTACCAAAGGGAAGAGGTTGAGGTAGATGCAGGGTAGGGTAAAGGGGATAAATGTGTACAATAATTTGCAATCACAATATAAGTTGGACACAGGGATGGTAGTACACCATGGAGAATATAGTCAATGATTCTGTAACATCTTTCTTTATTGATAGATAGTAACTGCCCTAAAGGGAGTGAAGATTTAGTAATATGCGTAATGAACCAATGTGCTGTATATTTGCAACCAACATAAGAAATACATACCAATGATACTTCAATTAAAAAAAGGAATCAAAGGCCTAACAATAAAAGATAATACTATAAAACTCTTTAAGAAGGAAACATGCACATGAAAGTGTCCTTGGATTAAGCATGGTTCTTCGTTATGACACAAAAACAAAAATCAGCCAAGAAAAAAAATGGATAAATTGCATTTCATCAAAATTAATTCTTTTTGCTTCAAAGGATATGATCAAGAAAGCTAAAGGATACTCCACATAATGGGAAATATGTTTGAAAATTATATATATAAAATCAGGGACTATATATAGAATATATAAAGAAATCTTACAGGTCATAATAGAAAGAAAAATGACCCAATTACAAAACTGACAAATCTGAATCTGCATAGACACTTCTGCAAATGAACACATAAAGACACACACACAAAAGTCCTAAATACAATTAGACCTCAGAGAAATGCCAATCAAGCCACAATGAAATGCCACTTTACAACCATTAAAAAGGCTGTAATAAGACAGGCAGACAATCACAACTATTAGTGAGGATGTGGAGAAATTAGAACCCTCAAACCTTGTCATTGAGAATGTAAAATGTTGCAATTTGGGAAACAGTCTGGCGGTTTCTCAAAAATGTATACATAGTTACTACATGATACAATTCCGCTCACTCCTAGGTATCTACCCAAGAGAAATGAAACATCTATCTACACAAAAACTTTGACACTTATGTTTATAGCATCATTATACATAATAACCAAAGTGGAAACACCCAAATGTACATGAACTAATGAATATATATATCATATCCATATAATGAAATATTATTCAGCAATAAAAAAATGAAGTACTAATACCTGCTTCAAAAATGATGAAACTTTGAAAACATTACATAAAGTAAAAGAACCCAGTTACAAAGGTTCTCATGTTGGTTCACAAATGGGCTCTTATACACAGTGCAAGGTGAGACTTGAAGAAAGAGGAAGACCCGTCCATATTGGTAGGTGGCAGGTTTAATGAGCATAGGAATTTATGTAATACCAGGTTTGTCTTGGGCAGCCGCAAGAGTAGATCTCCATATCTGCCTGTCAGAGTCTTAAAAAATTTAGAGGCCTTAACTGGGTTCAGTCTTGTAGACCATCCAGATGGTCTCAGTATCACTTTACTATCTCAAGGCTATGTCCTTGGAACAACTCTAACTTGTTAATTGGGGGCAGGATGCACATTCCAAGGACAAGGGAGGGGGTGAGTAGCCTCAGGTTGCCTGTTCCAGCTCACAGGTGGATCAGTGATCACCATCATCTGGATTATTTCCTCCAAACATATTGTATGGTTATATTTATATGAAGTGTGAAGAACAGGCAAATCTATGTAGACAGGAAATATATTAGTGTTTGATTAGGAAAAGAAGTAGGAAATTGTAGGAAATGATGATTGACTGCTAAATGATATTGGTCTCTTTCAGCTGTGATGAAAACATCCTAAATTTTTTGCACAAAAATGTTTGCTCAAAAGCCACTGAATCATACGCTTCAAATTGGTGAGTGGTGGAGTATCTGAATTATGTCTCAATGAGGCTATTATTTTTAAATCACTTATATTTCCTCATGGACAAACATGTAATGGTAAGATTATCTTCCAGAACATTAAGTCAAAACTACAGAAATAACTGAATTAATTGAGGAAGAGCCTTAAAACCTGGGACCTGACATTGTTTTCAGTGTGTGCAGAACAGTATTACTACAGGAGACTTCTTCAAGAATCAATTTGGTCTATCTCAAATTTACAACAGAAATGTGACAAAATGTCTAAGCATCAGTGTTTGAATTACAGCACTGTATGGGTACAGTGTTTTTGCTTTTGAGCATATCTTCATTATTAGTTGTTAGCTAAAGGTCTGGCAGATTATTTCCAAGTGGTTCCATGGATATCCTTTCACAATACAATATTTTATAGCTATTAAATTTCTTTTTGTTTACATATTGATTGTGCTGGCAAAAAAATATACTCATAATATTAGTTGCAAGAGTGTTTTCAGAAGAAAAGATATACATAAAGTTTTTAAGAAAAACAGAACCTCAATGAAATTCATAAAGTATTAAGAAATTGTTTACTCAGAAGTATGGCTTTGAGTGGAATCTTAATTACTATATTTAATTAATCACTGGAAAGTTTACTTTGTGAATGTAACAAAATATACTGAGAAATCAAAAAATAATATAAATATGTGAAAGTTGACATTAGTCTTAAAGGTATGTAAGAAAAGCTCTTTATAGAAAAGATATAAAGTATTCATTTTTAATTACATAAATAATATATTCATATTAAATATCCCCTTCAAATAACTAAAACCGCTTGTAAACTTGTTCTTTTTACATCATACCTCCCTGTGGAATTTAACTGACTTAAAGAAAGGCATATCAAAATGAGTTTTTAATTTTCTATCTTTGAGTATAGCTTTTGTATAAAGTAAATATTATTCAGTATTTGTATTATTAATATCCTATTAAGCTTACAATTTTAAAATCCTAGTCCCCTGTGCTTTTAATTTAAATATATTAATATTACTCTATTTTTACATCTAGCAATTTTAACAATTACTTTTTTTTTGTACAATTACATGAGCAATATTATGGTTACTAGACTCCCCCCATTATCAAGTCCCCACCACATACCCCATTACAGTCACTGTCCATCAGTGTAGTAAGATGCTATAGAATCATTACTTGTCTTCTCTGTGCTGTACTGCCTTCCCCGTGCACCCCCACCCAACATTATGTGTGCTAATAATAATGTCCCTTTTTCCCTCTTATCCCTCCCTTCCCACCCATCTCCCCAGTCCCTTTCTCTTTGGTAACTGTTAGTCCGTTCTTGGGTTTTGTGAGTCTGCTGCCATTTTGTTCCTTCAGTTTTTTTCGTTGTTCTTATACTCCACAGATGAGTGAAATCATTTAGTACTTGTCCTTCTCCACCTGGCTTATTTCACTGGGCATAATACCCTCTAGCCTCATCCATGCTGTTGCAAATGGTAGGATTTGTTTTCTTCTTATGGCTGAATAATATTCCATTGTGTATATGTACCACAACTTCTTTATCCATTCATCTATGGATGGATACTTAGGTTGCTTCCATTTCTTGGCTATTGTAAATAATGCTGTGATAAACATAGGAGTGTATATGTCTTTTTCAAACTGGGCTCCTGCATTCTTAGGGTAAATTCCTAAGAGTGGAATTCCTGGGAAAATGGTATTTCTATTTTGAGTTTTTTGAGGAACCTCCATACAGCTCGCCACAATGGTTGAACTAGTTTACATTACCACCAGCATTGTAGGAGGGTTCCCCTTTTTCTGCATCTTCACCAACATTTGTTTTTGTTTGTCTTTTCAATGTAGGCCATCCTAACTGGTGTGAGGTGATATTTCATTGTGGTTTGAATTTGCATTTCCCTGATGATTAACAATGTGGAGAATCTTTTCATGTGTCTGTTGGCCATCTGAATTTCTTCTTTGGAGAAGTATCTGTTCAGATCCTGTGCCCATTTTTTTATTGGATTATTTGCTTTTTGTTTCTTGAGGTGTGTGAGCTCTTTATATATTTTGGATGTCAAACCTTTATTGGATCTGTCATTTATGAATATATTCTCCCATACTGTAGGATGTCTTTCTGTTCTACTGATGGTATCTTTTGCTGTACAGAAGCTTTTGAGTTTGATATAGTCCCACTTGTTCATTTTTGCTTTTGTTTCCCTTGCCCAGGGAGATATGTTCATGAAGAGGTTGCTCATGTTTATGTCCAAGAGATTTTTGCCTATATATTTTTCTAAGCCTTTTATGGTTTCATGAGTTACATTCAGGTCTTTGATCCATTTTGAGTTTACTTTTGTGTACAGGGTTAGACAATAATCCAGTTTCATTTTCTTACATGTAGCTGTCCAGTTTTGCCAACACCAGCTGTTGAAGAGGTTATTTCCCTATTGTATATCCATGACTCCTTTATAATCTATGAACTGACCTTATATGCTTGGGATTATATCCAGACTCTCTAATCTGTTCCACTGGTCTATGGGTCTTTTCTTGTGCCAGTACCAAATTGTCTTGATTACTGTGGCTTTGTAGTAGAGCTTGAAGTCAGGGAGTGTAATTCCCCCTGCTTTTTTCTTCCTTCTCAGGATTACTTTGGCTATTCGTGGTCTTTTGTGGTTCCATATGAATTTTAGAACTATTTGCTCCAGTTCATTGAAGAATGCTGTAGGTATTTTGAGAGGGATTGCATTGAATCTGTAGGTTGCTTTAGGCAGGATGGCCATTTTGAAAATATTAATTCTTCCTAGCCAAGAGCATGGGATGAATTTCCATTTATTAGTGTCCTCTTTAATTTATTTTAAGAGTGTCCTGTAGTTTTCAGGGTATAGGTATTTCATTTCCTTGGTTAGGTTTATTTCTAGGTATTTTATTCTTTTTGATGGAATTGTGAATGGAATTGTTTTCCTGATTTCTCTTTCTGCTAGTTCATCATTAGTATATAGGATGTCACAAATTTCTGTGTATTAATTTTGTATCCTGCTACTTTGCCAAATTCAAATATTAGATTTAGTAGTTTTGAGGTGGAATCCTTATGTTTTTTATGTACAATGTGATGTCATCTGCAAACAGGGACAGTTTGACTTCTTCCTTGCCAGTCTGGGTGCCTTTTTCTTTTTGTTGTCTGATTACAATGGCAGCTAGGATCTCCAGAGCTATGTTGAATAAAAGTGGGGAGAGGGAATCCTTGTCTTGTTCCCAATGTTAAAAGAAAAGCTTTCAGCTTCTTGCTGTTAAGTATAATGTTGGCTGTGGGTCTGTCATCTATTGCCTTTATTATATTGAGGTACTTGCCCTGTATACCCATTTTGTTGGGTTTTTATCATGAATGGATGTTGAATTTTGTTGAATGCTTTTTCAGCATCTATGGAGATGATCATATGGGCTTTGTCCTTCATTTTGTTTATGTGTTGGATGATGTTGATGTATTTTCGAATGTTGTACCATCTTTGCATCCCTGTGATGAATCCCACTTGATCATGATGGATGATCTTTTTGATGTATTTTTGAATTTGGTTTGCTAATATTTTGTTGAATATTTTTGCATCTATGTTCATCAGGGATATTGATCTGAATTTTCTTTTTTTGTGGTGTCTTTGCCTTGTTTCGGTTTTTTGAGTGATGTTGGCCTCGAAGAATGAGTTTGGGAGTACTCCCTCCTCTTCTACTTTTTGGAAAACTTTAAGGAGGATGGGTATTAGGTCTTCACTAAATGTTTGATAAAATTTGGTGGGAGCCATGCTACTCAAGCTGTGTAGCAAAGCACAGGCTGGAAGAAGACCCCTGCAAAGCACGGGCCTTCACAGCTGACTCCCCCTATTACCCATCTTTATTTTTTTATTCTCCATTATACGATTGGCTTTGCTTTTGCTTGCATTTTTGCCAAAGACTAAGCTAACCTTTGAGAAGCAGCACAGAAAGGAGGAGAGCATAAACTTCCCAGAAGCTTTTCAGGACAGTGCTCCTGAAGAATAGAACACGCAGGGGCCAGATGGCAATCTGGGCATGGAATACCAAAACCTGCAGTCAGTTAGTCAAACATTGACTACCCCATCTCCACCTAAGTCGGAATGCCTCCCTTTTTTATTACAATGCTAGTGAAACTAGTGATGGAGAGTCTTATAAAAAGATTAGAGAAATAGAGTTATGAGAGAATACTGAACAGAATACCCTGCCTGACACTTAATCCATCTTCTCATGTTTTCTTCCATCTGCTACTTCTATAGCTTCTCTTCTTCCTTCCTAATTACAGCCCTTTACTAGAATTCGTGCCTCATATGTGACATTACCAAGTACCATAATTCTTCCAAGTAATGAACATACCTCAAGACCAGTGCTGGGCCTGGAAGCCATGGGGCATAAATCTGTAAAGAAGTAAAAAGCTAACCTTTTCAAAGAACATTGCTTCTCTCTCACTTACCAGCTTTACATCACCCTGTATGGCCCCAGAAGATGGCTGGTTAGCCACAGATGGGTAAGATTCCTCAAAGGAGGAACAACCTAAGACAGGCACAGTCACAGGGGGGCCATCAGGTGAGAAAATGGGGGCCAACAGAGGTGAGGTTTAGAACCTCACCCCCACCCCCAGTTTTGAGAGAAATTGTCTGTACCCATGGAAGTTTTGTTGCCCTTGTCTGGCCTGGATTAATACCTAGTCTATAGGCACAGACCTGATCATCTACACTTGCCTTCTTACAGCACTAAATCATGCTTTCTATCTTTATCTTGCATTTACCTATGATAGAATAAATATTATGAGGGGATTAAATGTACCCATTGCATTAGAAATATAGATGATGATACCTGCCTAGCTAACTGTACCAGTGAGTGACCTGTATTTCACCCTGAGCTGATAGACTCCATAGTCACTATTACATGCTGCACGCTTCTGTGGTCACAGGCCTTACTTAGAAACTGCATTGCATAGAAGCAGGAGACACAATAGAGAACATGTTGCTAAGAAAAGTTTAGGTCAAGGAACAGAAAAACAATCACCTGTCTAACACTTGACTAACCATGTATAGATTAGAAAGAAATAGAAAAAACTTGCCTATACCTATTAATCAAAAGAACAAACAATAATATCCTTGTGCAAAGTGGTATAAATAAAGCTGTCATCAGCACTTTGTCGAGAGAGACCACCTCCAACTGACTCCGTGTCCTGTCTCTCTGTGCACAGACTCTGTCTCATCCTTTCGGGCATCACACTCCTCTGCTGGAGCTGGACTCCAGCAAAAATTCAGCAGTGAAACCATCTGGTCCAGGAGTTTTGTTCTTAGGTAGTTTTTTGATTACCAATTCAATTTCTTTGCTGGTAATTAGTCTATTCAGATTTTCTGTTTCTTCCTGAGTCAGCTTTGGAAGGTTATATTTTTCTAGAAAGTTGTCCATTTCTTCTAGGTTATACAGTTTGTTACCACATAATTTTTCATAGTATTCCCTAATAATTCTTTGTATTTCTGTGGTGTCTGTGGGTGATTTTTTCCTTTCTCATTTCTGATTCTGTTTATGTGTGTAGACTCTTTTTTTCTTGATTAGTTGGGCTAGGGGTTTATCTATTTTTTTTTATTTTCTCAAATAACCAGCTCCTGCTTTCACTGATTCAATCTATTGTTTTATTCTCTCAATTTTATTTATTTCTGCTTTAAGTTCTTCCTTTTCTAGCTTCATTAATTGTGAGTTTAGACTATTCATTTGGGATTGTTCTTTTTTCCTGAGGTATGCCTATATTGCAATTTATTTCCCTGCTAGCACAGCCTTCACTGCATCCCACAGATTTTGTGTTTGCTGAATTATAGTTGTCATCTTGTCTCCATATATTGCTTGATCTCTGTTTTTATTTCTTCATTGATCCATTGATTATTTAGGAGCATGTTATTAAGCCTCCATGTGTTTGTGGGCTTTTTCATTTTCTTTGTGTAATTTATTTCTAGTTTCATACCTTTGTGATCTGAGAAGCTGGTTGGTACAGTTTCAGTCTTTTGGAATTTACTGAGGATCCTTTTATGGCCTAGTACATGATCCATTCTTAAAAATGTTCCATCTGCACTTGAGAAGAATGTGTATCCTGTTGCTTTTGGATGGAGTGTTCTGTAAATATCCATTAGGTCCATCTGTTCTAATAAGTTGTTCAGTGCCTCTGTCTCTTTACTTATTTTCTTTCAGGTTGATCTGTCCTTTGGAGTGAGTGGTATGTTGAAGTCTTCTAAAATGAATGCATTGCATTCTATTCCCCTTCAATTCTCTTAGTATTTGTTTCACATATGTAGGTGATCCTGTGTTGGGTGCATAGATATTTATAATAATCATTTCCTCCTGTTGGACTGACCCCTTTATTGTTATGTAATGTTCCTCTGTCTCTTGTGACTTTCTTTGTTTTGAAGTCTATTTTGTTTGATACAAGTACTGCAACTCCTGCTTTTTTCTCCCTGTTAGTTACATGAAATATCTTTTTCCATTCCTTTACTTTCAGTCTGTGTATGTCTTTGGGTTTGAAGTGAGTCTCTTGTAGGCAGCATATAGAAATGTCTTGTTTTTTAATCCATTCAGTGACTCTATGTCTTTTGATTGGTCCATTCAGACCATTTACATTTAGGGTGGTTATTGACAGGTATATTCTTATTGCCATTGCAGGCTTTAGATTCATGGTTACCAAAGGTTCAAGGGTAATTCCCTTACTATCCAACAGTCAAAATTAACTGACTTTGTGTGCCATTACAAATACAACCTAAAGGTTCTTCTTTTTTTTTCCTCCTTTTTCTTCCTCCTCCATTCTTTGTATATTATTAATCATATTCTGTGCTCTTTGTCTCTTGGGTGACATCTACTTAGCCTTAAGAATACTTTCATCTATAGAAGTCTCTCCAAAATGCACTGTAGAGGTGGTTTGTGGGAGGTAAATTCTCTCAACGTTTCCTTATCTGAAAATTGTTTAATCCCTCCTTCAAATTTAAATGATAACCTTGCTGGGTATAGTATTCTTGGTACAAGGCCCTTCTGCTTCATTACATTAAATATATCATGGGATGATAATATTAAATGGGTTTAAATATATCAATGGCATGGAGTGCCTGAAGCTCCTCAAAGTTCCCAACCAGCTGGACAGAACACACCCAGACAACCTTGTCCAGCTCTCTCCTCCCTTGCGCAGTAGGCTCCATGCAAGTCCTGCTCCTTCAGCAGCCCTCTCGCTGCTAGGAAGCCTCTCAAACTGCTTGTAAGGTTTCTGCTGAGAAGTCTAATGATAGCCTGATGGGTTTTCCTTTGTTTGTCATCTTTTTTCTCTCTCTAGCTGCTTTTAAAAGTCTTTCTTTATCCTTGAACTTTGCCATTTTAATTATTATATGTTTTGATGTTGTCTGCCTGGGGTCCCTTGTGTTGGGAGATCTGTGTACCTCCATGGCCTGAGAGACTATCTCTTTCCCCAGATTGGGGAAGTTTTCAGTAATTATCTCCTCAATGACACTTTCTATCCCTTTTTCTCTCTCTTCTTCTTCTGGTACCCCTATAGTATTAATATTGTTCCATTTGGATTGGGTATACAATTCTCAATATTCTTTCATTCTTAGAGATTCGTTTTTCTCTTTGTACTTCAGCTTCTTTGTATTTCTCTTCTCTAATTTCTATTTCATTTACCTTCTCTTCTACTACATCTAATCTGCCTTTAAATCCCTCCATTGTATGTTTGATTTTAGATATGGAATTTCTTAATGATTGAATCTCTGACTTAAATTTGTTCCTGAGTTCTTGAATATTTTTCTGTACCTCCATAAGCATGTTTATGATTTTTATTTTGAACTTTCTTTCAGGCAGATTGGTGAGTTCAGTTTCATTAGGCCCTTTTTCTGGGGTTTGTGAGATTTTGGTCTGAACCATGTTCTTTTGACGTTTCATGTTTCTGTGTGGTGCCCACAATTGCCCAGAAACTCCAGTCTCTGGAGCTGCTCAGCCCTTAGAGTGAGGCTGGGGGTCATAGGGAGTGGAGTTGGTGCCTGGGGGTAGGAAAGATCTGTTTCCTGATTCCCATCTGCGGTGCCTGTCTCCATTGTCAGAGCCAGTGGGCCAAGCACACAGGTGTAAGCCTCTGTGCTTTGTGTCTATAGCTGTTGTAGGATGAGCCTCCTTCTGGATGGCCTGACGCCACTGCAGTGATTGCTGGTTTGTGAACTGGTGCTGGCAGGCCAGGAGGAAGGTGCAGCAGGCTGCCTGTCACACTGGGGGCCCTCAGAGCTGAGTAGGCAGCCAGAGCGATGGGGTAACTGAAGCTCCTCAAAGTTCCCAACCAGCTGGGTAGAACATGCCCATACAACCTTGTCCAGCTCTCCTCTCCCCTGCGCAGTAAGCTCCATGCAAACCCTGCTCCTTCAGCAGCCCTCTAGCTGCTAGGAAGCCTCTCAAACTGCCTGCCTTTCCCTTGTTCCAGAGTGGCCGGTTGTAGATCCCCTCCTCCACAAATGGCCACAATCTGTCTCTCAAGCACCCCACCTGTCTGAGCACCCCAACGTCCAGAGCACCACACAGTGAAGGTTTCTGCTCCTAAAGCAGACTTCCAGGGCTCAGTGTTCAGCAGTTCTAGGCTTCCACCCCATTCCCCACTCCATTTCCATTCCTCCTGTTGGTGAGTTGGGGGCTGGGGGGAAGGCTTAGGTCCTGCCTGATAAAGGCTTCATACATTATCCCGTGTTCGTGAGGTCTGCTTTGTTCGTGAGGTCTGCATTCAGTCTGGTTCAGCCTTCTTTCTTGTTGCTGTTTTAGGGTTAGTTGTAGCAATTTACTGTATTTTCATACTATTTGTCGTTTTGGGAGGAATTCTCCATCTCACCTCTCATGCTGCCATCTTGAATCTAATAGTACCTATTTTTAAGTAGTTTACAGTCTTGGGTGAATTAATGCAAAATACTGAAAAGTCATGCAATAACATCCATTGAAGCTTGTACTGTCCACGGAACTAGAGACTAAAAGATGAAAGAATCACAGTTTTTAAATTAAAACAGTATGCTACTGGCACAAAACTAGACACATAGACCATTGGAACATATTAGAAGACCAACACATATATAGTCTCTTAGTATATGACAAAGGAGGCAAGAATAGACAATGGGGAAAAGATGGTCTTCTCAGTAAATGGTGCTGGGAAAGCTGGACAGCTATAAGCAAGAGAATGAAACTGGATTACTGCCTAACTCCATACACAAAAGTAAACCCTGAATGGATTACAGACCGAAATATAAAGACATGAAACCATAAAACTATTAGAAGTTAACATAGGGAAGAATCTCTTGAACATCAGCATGAATGATTTTTTTTCTGGATACATCTCCCCAGGCAAGAGAAACAAAAGTAAAAATAACAAGTGGGACTACATCAAATTAAAAAGCTTCTGTACAGCAAAAGAAACCACTGACAAAATGAAAAAGCAACCTACTATACCAGAGAATATTTTTGGAAATTATATATTCTGTAAGGGATAAATATCCAAAATATATAAAGAACTCATATGACTCAATACCAAAAAAACAAACAAATAACCCAATTTAAAAAATGGGCCGAGGACATCAATAGACATTTTTCCAAATAAGACATACAGATAGAGAACAGGCACATGAAAAGATGCTCCACATCACCAAATCATCAGGGAAATGCAAATCAAAGCCACAATGAGTTATCACACCAGTCAGAATGGCCACCATCCAAAAGACAAGAAATAGCAAGTGTTGCCCAGGATGTAGAGAAAACAGATCCCCCCTAAACTGTTGCTGGGAATGTAAATTTGTTCAGCCATTGTAGAAGCACTATGGAGGTTCCTCAAACAACTAAAAATAGCAATGCCATATGACCCAAAAATTCCACTCCTAGGAATTTACCCAAAGAAAACAAAATCTCTGATTTAAAAAGGTATGTGCACCCCTATGTTTATTGCCCCATCATTTACAATAGCCAACATATGGAAACAGAGTGTCCATCGATAAATGAATGGACAAAGAGGTGGTACATACATACCATGCATTATTATTCAGCCATAAAAAAGAAAGGAAATCTTGCCATTTACAATAATACAGATAGAACTAGAGGGTATTATGCTAAGTGAAGTAAGCCAGGCAGAGAAATATAAATATCATATGATTTTACTAATATGTGGAGTCTAAGAAAACAACAAAACAAAATGAACAAAACAGCAATGGACTCACACAGAAGTGACTGGTGATTACCATGGGTCAGGGATCCAGGTAGGTGGGTGAAATAGGTGAAGGGTTATGATAAAGAAGCACAAAGTTTCAATCATAATATAAGTTAATCATAGGGATTAAATACAGCATAGAGAATATAGTCAATAATTCTGTAACATCTTTCTATGTTGACAGTAACTACACTAGTTGGGGTGAACATATAATAATGTAGATAACTGTAGAATCACTGTGTTGTATACTTGAAACCAATATCATATTGTATATCAACTATGCCTCAAAAATAAATAAGGAAGAAGAATCATTTTTGTCTTCAAGATGTTCCCGGCCTCCCCTGCTCACAAATCCTCACTATCTCCCCACAGCCCACAGTTTACTTGAAATACAAGGTAAGCAAAAGAGACAGAACCCCCCGTTTGCAAGCTTATGTTGCACAAGTCTCACATATTAAACTAATTGACTGCTGCCTAAATATGCCCTACAATTACCAGCTGCTTTCTGAGCATTGCTCATGCTGTCCTTTCTGCCTTTAATAAACTCTATCTCCAACAATTTAAATCTTTAGCACCTGAACAAAATGCAACTTGAAATTTTACCTCCAGATTTAGTTTCCTTTCACTAAACCTCCCATAGCACTCTCCATCTCTCAGATAACACTTGATTTATTCTGACTTGCCTTATGGTTATTTGTTCCCCTTTGTTTCTCTCTACTTGACCTTATTTCTTTATGTTTTATTTGTTTCTACAACCCCAGGAAACTCCCCATGACACTCAGAAAAACTAGTACTGTTCAATCATATTTTTAAATAAATAAGCTGAATTTTCTCTTTGGAGTGACTTAGTTGACATGTATATCAAACTTTATTGGTCAACTTTATTTTTAAAAAATTAGTTGCAGCAAAACCAATTAGCTTAATCTATCCATGTGGCCTGTCAGTACGGGCTGGACCCTATTAATGTGTAACTGGCAAAGTGAGGCGAGTGAGGGAGAACCACGGTTAGAGCAGCTATGGTAGACCAGGCATATTAGTCTACATTTCACTCTGAATAACCTATGTTCCCCAAAATTAAAAAATAATATAATAAAAGAGAGATTGAGTAAACTGCTCAAACTCACATAGTAAGTAGATAAATCAGCAAATGCCAACCAGTTCTATGTGACTCAAAGCCTGTGCATTTGGAGTTTGTTTCCATCGTCCCTGTCTCTTCCTCCTCTAACACAAGGCCTGGCCTTCAGAAATGTTGATGTGGGTACTTGAACCAAAAGAAATAGAGAAAATTATCAGATTACTTAGGAATCACTCCAAAAGATAAAACTTAGTGTACACTGTTGATGATTCTCCACTTCAAATCTGCATTTTATTTTAATTAGAGTAGAACCATCATTTTCAAGTCTACTGCTTTGGACATGATACAGTCATAAGTGGTAGATAGATAGATATGGAAAGCAAATACTTTTGCCAGGGCTATTACTGATTTACCTAATGTTATCTCATGAGTATCTCTTTTTTATTATCCCAATCAAAATACATTTCACCAAAGTCACAATCAAAGAGGAAGTAATAAAACACTGAACATAACCTAATGTATGAAAAAGCCTACAAAAAGTATGCTTAAAGCTGTGTTATACTCTGAAATATAAAAGGCACATCTACTGACTGTTCCACAAAGTATCTGCATGGCACAGTATGTGTTCTATGACAAGAACACAAGAAGGAAAGCACTTAGCCTTTTTCCTTAAGTGGCATGGTTTCTAGCAACTCCTCTCAGTAGTTTCTTCATAAGTATTTATTGCATGGGAGAGCATTATATGCTCATTTGATGATTACATAATATTGATAAAAGACAATTTCAAGATGAAGTACAAAGAATATGCATAGAAAAAACATGCGAAATGTTAACACCTATGGAAAATGCATTATTTTAGAGCAAATGATGCACAGTTAAGGCTCAAAAAGTCTCTAATACCAACACTCTCCCTCATATCACTCCAAGCACCAGAATTTAAGAATGTAGTAGTAAGCATCCTTCAGGTACAGCTTGGCACACCAGAAATGAAACTGTTTCTGAGTTTTCACCTGGAGTTATTGTACACTTTTTTTTTTGCCAATCAAATTCTTTATTATGCCACAATATCCAGGAAAAAATAAAACAAATATACACAAAAACTTTTACATGAATGTTCAGAAGAGCATTATTCATAATAGACCAAAAGGAAAGATAACCCAAATGCCCATCAACTAATGAATGGATAAATAAGAGGTGAATACCCATATGTTCCAGAGGTTCTTAAGACCATCCCTATATTTGATGTTTCCCTAAGAGGATTCATAGAATTCATCATATAGTAATACTCAATGGTTAAATTTTATTACAGAAAAAGGTTACAAAGGAAAATCAAGCAAGGAAAACAGTGCATGGAGCAAAGTCCCAAGGAAACCAGGTGCAAACTTCTAAGAGTATTCTCCCTGTTGAGTTACATGGGATGAGCTCAAATCACCCAGCAATGAATTGTGACAAAAAAGTGTGAACTGTTGTCTACCAGGGATGCTCATAGAGACTCAGTTTTTAATTGGGAGCTGGTAACATATGCACCCTCTGCCAAACATGTACTAAGATTCCAGAATCCCAAAAGGAGTAGGTGATCAGATATTGTACACCTCTTAGGCGGCTAGGGACAAAGTGAAGTGAGAAGGAGTGAGTTTTGATGAAAACAATGTCTCTTCAAACTCCAGAAATTCCTGAGAACACAGTGTGTTTTAAATGTAATAGAGGCTAAACAGGCAGCTGTTATGTATTGCTAAATTTATGACAAACTTTCCACAGTTTCCAGTGAGACAGCTGTTCTCTGACTTCTTCAAAAGTTCTAAAATAACTTAAAGGAAAAGGAAAGCCTAGTAATTGTCACATGGAATGAACATGTGAAGCAATAAAGCTATTAAAGGAAGAAGTATAGAAAGAACAGAGAAAGTATCCTGTAGATGTTGGGGATGAGGGCAGGAAGAACAATATCTAATACAACAAAAATACACAATAAACATGGTTTTGTTATGTCTGTCTGTTAGGGCATGTCTACCTTGTTCACTGTTTTTGTCCATCTCTTAACTGGTTGCCTGACATTTTAATGAATTGATGAGTGTTTCACAAACCAGAATTCTGAGTGTTATTTCTGGTTTGATCTCAAATTTTTATATCTCAAGTTATAAATACAGTGCAAGCCATACATTTTTATCTTCTTCAAGTGAGAGTTTTAAGCATAACCTATTTGGGATCTAGGCAACAAGAGAACTGTAACTTGAAAATATTTTTCTGCTTTGTGGACTGATCTAAAAAGGAGTGTTCTTCCAAAGACCTGTTTCTAAATGGAGGGAAACATAATGATAACTTATTCTGTACCCTTTATTTTGCATGTATTATTTCAATTAATCATACAAACTATAAGCTAGGTATTATTATTATCTATTTTTTGGAGCAGGAAACTGAGGCTTAGGAAAGCTAAATAAATTGCCCAAGGTAAGAAGTTAATAAAAATGACTATTTGAGGTTTAAAAGTACATGGCTCCAACTCTTAGACTCTAACCAATACGCTGGAGACTATAGAGAAGGTACCTCGTAAGACAAAGCAGAGTACTATAAATCAAGAAAAACTTCTCCCAGTTGAAGAGTCTTAATGGAAGACTATTTTTCCATGATGTCTTCTATATTTTAAACCAAAATTTGAGAACTTATAAGTGTTACTACTAAATTGGTGAGTATATTAAGAAATTTATTTTGTGTTCTCCAGCAAGTACAAATTAGATCTTACCCAGTTTTCCAATTGTTTTTCAATTGAGAACATGCAGAATTATTTTCCAAAGATAGCCATCTAAAAATAGATAAACAGATGATAGGTAGATGGAAAGAGATTTCACCTAACTTACTCTTTCTACTCTTACTCTTTCTAGTTCACTCCTCTTATCACAGCCATATGTCCCATCCAATAAACACTAATTTTTAAAGTACTGTACAGGTTTGAAAGGTAAAGGAAATAATCTGAGAAAACTTCACAATTTGGAGGACCTATGCTTTCTTTGTCCCGCCGTAACTTTATCTCCAACAAGAGATAAAATCCATTTTTATCCTCCTAAACCTTAAATGTGGGTATTTGTATTTGCCTTGACCAATACAATGAGCAGAAATATGCAACACATTTACTACAGAAAATGTAGTTGTTCAATGAAACGATTCTGTTAAGCCTTTTGATGTGGGTAAGTTCTGTTAGCTTACTCTAGCAAGAAATTCACATACACATATATTGAAAAGTGAAACAGAAATGATCAGATTTTCTTTTTAGTTATATATCTGACACAAATAGGTGCTCAACAGATGCTACATATTATTAGTGATTTTGCAATATGATTGTTTTGCATTGTACAGTAATGTTTAACTCCCCCATTTAACTGAGTTGAATTCTGAAAGAATTTAAAAATTTTTTCACTTAAAAAGAGTGTGTCTTTATTATCACACCAATCTACTAATTTTTTTGTTCAAGCTTTCAATCACTTTTCCCCTCTACCAGCATAGATAATTGAACTGACTTCATGTTTGGTTGAACCAGCAGTAGGGATCTAACAGAATGGATTATTATCCTTCTCTCTGGATCCTTGCCAAAAACAATGTGCTGATTCCCTGCATTCCTAGTGAGCAGTGTCACTCTGAGTCTGGTTCAGATAATGAAACAAAAATTCTATATTTCATTCCTGAAGTGACAACTGTAATACTAGTTTAGTACAAATAACAACAATATGCACTCCAACTAGAACACTACATCCCAAGCCGGTTCATAGGCTGACCTCAACATGAACAGCATACACATATATCCACATGTAGTATAATTTAAGAACACTAGGTAAGTAATTCTGTTCAAACTATCTCCTCTCATACCATCAATATCTCTGACATATCATTATCCAAAGGTATACTGACCAAGGTTATTGTTCAAAAGTTTCTTAGTAAAATACATCTATTCCTGGGAAGCATAATACTTTACGACAGGAGTCCCAAGCTTCAAAACCATATGATCACTGATGAAGAAAGAAGGTGCTATAGGTAAAGGAACTGACAGGTACAGTGAAGGTAGATAACAAACTAGCTATAATCAGAAATATGGGGATCAGAGAGCTTTCCAAAACTACAAATAACTAAGCAACACCCCATCTTGGATTCTAACTAGGTAGATTTTTGATATGGGCTAGATAACTTATTTTTCCCCACAAATGTTCCCCAGTTGATAATGTGAGTAAAAAAAAACTCTATCTATTGGGAGATCAAGATCAACTCTGTAAAGACTTGGGATATGATATAAATACACAGAATTAAAATCACGCCTTTGTTAAAAGGCCTCTCCCAACACCATGCAATTCTAGTTCACTCCTCTTATCGCAGCCATATGTCTCATCCAATAAACACTAATTTTTAAAGCGCTGTACAGGTTTGAAAGGTAAAGGAAATAATCTGAGAAAACTTCACAATTTGGAGGACCTATGCTTTCTTTGTCCTGCTGTAACTTTTCTCAACTGAAACACCGAAGCCCCCCCAAAAATGCTCCGTGTTGCCCTGTTTGAGATAGCAGACAGGCATGCTTGTTTATCTCCTCGCCCTTCAAGGGTACAATTAATGACCAGTCAGGGTCAAGAATGTCATTGCTATCTCTCGGGATCTTTCTCCCTCACCCCAGCAGTGTGTAGCTTCAAAGTCACACTGGAAGGGGCATAAATATACAGAGAAATAATTGAGGCTATTTTTAGAATCAATCTATTGTAGTTATTTGATTATTTTTTGAAATGAAATAAATACCTGAGAATCCATTATCCAAAAGAACAACTAGTCCTTTAAGCAACAAACTATTTCTAACAATATGGTTTCCCCCAGCGCTGTGCCCTTCTCCCCAACTCAAAGAAACTATCATCCTGAATCCCATGTTCCTCTTTCCCTGTCATCTATTTTTATATATTTTTATTGCATATATGAAAATTAAGTTTTGACTGTTTTTAATTTTTGAAGTTGTATCACACAGTAGTCATCTTCAGAACTTTTTTCTTTTACTGTTACGTTGCTAACATTCATCCATACAGTTGCATGTCACTGTAACTAATTCAACTGCTGTATAATATTCCAGTATGTGACTTCATTTCAATTTCATATTTGTTTTTTGACAGGTTATCCCTAAAATTATCATCAGGACCTATAAATCTGTCTTACCAATGGGTTTCAGCCCCAGGCAAGTTCCTATGGATTCAGTGTGACCAAAGAAAATGACGGCAAAACATTCTCAGGGTGAAAGGGTTCTACCCAACTTTATTCCAGGTGGCAGGTCAGTCACTAAAATCCCATTCACTCCGAGAGAGCCTGCACGCAGCAAGCCGATCTCTGCCTCTAGGCCTCTCTGTCTGCACAACCGTACTGCGCAGCCATCCTCTGGGTCTCTCTGCCTGCACAGCCATCCCACATAGCAGTCCTCCAGGTCTCTCTGTGCAGTTGTCCCACACAGCCATCCTCTGGGTCTCTGTCCTCGGCACTGCCACCACTCCTGCCTCTGCTCTGCTCTCCTGCAGCCTTGCAGCACTGCCACAGTGTCATGCCCAGACCACTGGGCAGAGCTCTTTTTATGGAGTCCACAGTCCTCTATTGCCCACAGGTGTGCAGTGAGCTAGTCAACCAAGGCCAGGTGAGAATCCTGGCCACAGGAACTTTCATTTCAGCCACAAAATCATTCTTAGTTATTTCAATATTTCAATGTGAAACACATTCTGGGATAAGGTCTTTCAAACAGATATCACCTGGCTCTCAGCAATGGGGGCAAGACTAATTCACTCTTCACAAAAATACTCCCACAAAAGCTCATGTGAAAAGAAGGCTTTGTGTCTCTTTTTCATTAAGAAGAACAAAAAGAGGCAAAACAAATCAATTTTAAAGAAATTAATTTATTTTAATATAGGTTGACTTTTTCCAGGAAAAGAAAAAGAGGTTTGTGAATAAACTAAAGGTTCCTGTGGCCAGGATTCTCACCTGGCCCTGGTCGGCTAGCTCACTGCACACGTGTGGGCAATACGTTATTATGACTCTGTATAAATAACTCCACCCAGTATATAGGTGACCCGGTGGCACAGCTGCAAGGCTGCAGGAGAGCAGAGATGAACCTGGAGTGGGTGGTGGCAGCACTGAGGACAGAAACTGAGACAGCTGGGGGGACAGAGAGGCCCAGAGGCAGAGACCGGCCTGCTGCATGCAGACTCGCTCTGATTGGATGGGATTCTAGTGATTGACTTGCCACTGTGGGAATGAAGTTGGGTATAACCCCAAGAATGTTCCACTGTCATTTCTTTGGTCTCATTGAAACCATAGTGAACTTGTCTGGGGCTGAAACCCATTGGCAAGACAAGGCTACTTTTGTAATCTCTACTTTGTGAAATGTGGCTTCAGGCTTAAATAAACTGGGTCTTTTTATTTTTATTTCTTTTAATGGATACCACTCTATGGAAGCCTTAGAGTTTGTAAGTACTACATTTATGAGTTTTCAACTATAAGCTGCTGTTTCCAGAATGGCAGGCATTACAAAGCTGCCAGCCATCTCTTGCCAGTGTAGGACCAGTTCCAGATTAATTTATGTGCTACTGGGCAGTGTGACTCAGTGGCCTGAATACACAGGACCCAAACTCCTTATTGTTGGAGAGCTAATCTTGCTGATCTTGAATACAAAACAAGTCCCACCTGGCCCTTCCATAAAATAGATTAGCATTTCTCTCTGCCTCATCTTGTTAAATGAGATTTTACAGGCTGTCATACTGGCCATCCTTACAGAAAGCAGGACAGAGCCTTAGCTGTTCTGAGTTCCTTCTTTCTCCCCACAAATAACTGTGAATGCTGCAGTAAGTAGGAACCCCCTTTGATATATTTCTTACTGAGCTTCACATTCATGGAGGCAGGTACTATTTCCCTACTTATAATTTTACACAAATGGGGTTCTGCATATAGTGAGAAGAAAATGGAGAAGAGATGTTTGGGGAAATTCAAGGAGCAGCTCTGGGAGAATCATATAGAATAGGGCAAGTACACAGCCCAGAAGCTGAAAACCCCCCCAGTGCCTTGCCAGGCAGAGCCCAGCTGTGTGAGTTGCAGGAAAGCAGTTACCACTAGGCCCCGCTTTCTTTAATGGAAAAGCTGCAATGAATGGGGCCGGGCTCAGCAGGATGACTTTTTCCTCTTCTTTGCCTTGAGAGTCACTGTACCCATAGCCTAATTGGCCCCCATCCTTCAGACCCTTGGACATAAGATGCTCCTTCTCAGAGCCTTCAGAGGTGCTTCTTTATCTAACTGAACACTTCCTCCTCTATTGCTTCACACAGCCCTCCCCAGAGTGAATCCCCACTCATGCAGCAGGGCTGTGTGAAAGGTACTTCCTAAGGAAGGATTTCCCCATGTGCCTGTAATTCTACTCCCACAGCACTGGCCCTTCACCTTCATTACACTTATTATGCTAAAAAAATTACTTGTAGCTAAATCATCATTTGTTTCATATTGACTTCTTCAGCTAGAAATTAAACTAAGGGTAGTGGCCACATTTTTCTATATTTACTTTTGTACTTCGCACATTACATCCATGAAATAAACATTCACAGAATGAAATAAGTACTTGTGCACACACCAAATAATCTGAAATAAAATTTCAGGGCTGTGGGGAGGTTGCAAGTTCCTATGACAGGATCCTTACCCAACCGGAAACCACTAGATGATGTAACTGGTCTACTGCTAAGCTAATGCTTCCATACCTGTAGGCAATGAGCTATGATTGACTAAATCACTATATAAAAAGTTCCTTTCTGGACAGAGGCAGAGATACAGGAGGAATTCAGACCTGCAGACTCCTGGATGCAGAGGTAATTCTAGTGCTTTGACCTATTGCCAGGAGAACAAGCTGGGTAATAAACCCCTTTACCCCAAGAACATTCCGTTGTCATTTCTTGGTCTCACTCATCCATAGTAAACTTGCCCAGGTGTGGGAAAAATGGATTACTATGGCCAGGATCCTCATCTGCACCTGAACTACTTGATAATGTAACTGGCCTACTACCAGGCTAATGCTTCCATACACGTAAGGCAATAAACTATTATTGACTCTATTAAAGAGATCTGCCCAGTGCTCTGGGTGGAGGCAGAGATGAAGAAGGATTACAGATCTGCAGACTGTTGGATGCAGACATACTTCCAGTCCTCAACTTATTATCAGGAGAACAAGCTGGGTAATAAACCCTTTTTCTCCAAGAACGTTCCATTGTCATTCCTTGGTCTCACTGAATCAGTCCATAGTGAAATTGCCTGAGACTGAAACCCACTGACAATCAGATACTTGGGTTGAAACCCTCAGGTAAGACAAGGGCCTTTATAGAATTTCTAGTATCAATATACTTTTCAGTCTCTGGTGATCATTACATTCCTTTACAGCTGACAAAAATAATGCCATGTTTTGCATTAGAAACAAAGAAAAACAAGTTTAAGAAAAGATCAAGAACAGGACACTGCAAAAGAGAAAGGGAAATATTTTTAAAAATTGAAAGGAGGCCCTTGGAGGATTTCTAAAAATTGCACGCTTAGCTTATGCCAACATAGATTTCAATTGCTTTCAACAAAGAGAAGATACTAATTAGTAGAATAATCTTTGTTTCCCAGTTTGAAAGATTACTGTGATTGCTTTCCTCCAGTGCCACACCAGGCCTTAATGGTTTTAAAGAATAATTGACAGCAGGTGAAAGCCAACTAGCCAATTAATGGCTGCAGGTCACCTAAGTGCCCTGAAGAATCTATGTTCACACTGCTTAGGTAGGTAGGTGTGGTGCATTAGTTTATATTTGCTTCTCTCAGTGCCTTGTGTGTCTTCTGCTTATTTTTTTCCTCTTATATAAAGTAACTGTGTATCAGTAGCTCCTCATAGCTAATTTGTAAATTAATCTTTTTTCATGTTGAGTTATAAAAATCCTACCTATACCAATCAAAATTCCTAGCACTTCAAAATTATTATACCATTTCCTTATATATAACATTTATCCTGTATCTATGTAGATATGATTAATTTCATATCTAAATTTTATCCCATAGTGAATTTAAAAATAAAGATTAACATATGAAACCTGCCTATTTATAGAGTTGTCTGACTTGGGACACAATAGTTGGTGTCAAAGCATTTCCTTTATAGGAAAAAGTCACAGAACATTCTAGTCACAGGATCAGGAAAAGCCATTTTGAGGAAAAGAGCATCTTGCTTGCTACAGACATCATAATCCTCCTACTTACTATATAATACATTTTTCATGGTTACAAGAAGCTGAAAAATACATTTATATCTTCATTTTATTATGTGTATAATACTTTATTGTTAAAATTTGAGAGAATGCCCCACCTTACTTTATGTTATTTTGTCAGCTTCATTTTTTTATGACCTTTGTTTCTTAGTTATTATCTTCTAATGAATTTATACCTGAAAACTGCCTGAAATCCTTTGGACAAAAATTGTGAAATGAAAACAAATTAATTAATAGTAAATGCTAAACCATTCGCTGTAAGTAAATTCTCACATCCCATAGTTAAAAGCACAAAAAATACAGGGGTAGACTCATCTATTTCCCAAATTCCATCTCCTCGGGTCCCAATTTTCCTCAGGAAATATTTTGAGGTTTTAAAAAGGTCCCACGACCTGAAATAGTCATATGCAAATAATCAGTGAATAACCAATGTAGCTGTTAATTTCAATATGTCAAAATATTAGATTTACATCTCTCTATGGATATCAGCATTTTAAAAAGGAGAATGACATCCCTGATTTCATTCTACTAAGGCATTTAAAGTAAGCAGCCCCACACTACTCTCTAATCACTCAACAGAGAAGAGGGTTTAGCTATGCAGGCTCAAACTGAAATCCCTTGTTTCTCTCACTGAATGATACTACAAAGAGCAATACTGGGCAGACCAAGGATTACCACTCCAAGCCTCTTTGAGAGATTTGCTGTTTCTTCACATGACAAAAGGAGCCCTGTATTAAATTCCACACCTACAGTGGTTTTACCTGGCCTGCTTTAAATCTTTCTGCTGCATATTGTGGGCAATTCCCACTTATTCCCTCTGAAGCAGTGCATCTTGGCTGATAGGAATAGTAAAATCCTCTCTCTTGTTTCGAAGAGTTAGGTTGTCTCCATATTGTGACCCCTGCAACCACCTTATACAGTGCCTTCTGGTCAATGGAACATGACAGGGGTAAGGGGCCACCCTCTGGCCTGTTCATGGGTGTAAAGGAAAGAATATCTGGGTCCTAGCTGGTCATACTTCTGGCACTAACTGGCCATGACCTTCAGCCTGTTGTTTAACTTCTCTAGGACTCAGTTTCCTTACCTGTAAAGTAAGAGAGATTGATCGAAAGTATGAGTCGGCACACTTAACTGTACATGTAAGAATCCCACTGGGATCCTATTAAAATGCAGTGTCTGTTTCAGCTGATCTGGGCTGAGGCTCAAGATTCTGCATTTCTAATAATTTTCTGGGATATTTCTGATGCTGCTGACATGGAAACCACATTTAAAGATTAAGGGGAGAGAATCACAACAGTTCCTTGACTTCATTAGACCATCTAATTCAAAGGTGGCTTTTTATAAATAAATAAAAACTTCTAATATTACTACTGAAAGTCACTTTTTCAATTATTGTGCTTTTTTTGTGAAATTAGGTTAATTGAACTTAGTTTCGTTGAACTTAAACTATTCCTCATCTCCAAAACTTCTTTGCCCTCAAGAAAGAGTAAGACTGAACTTAGTTTCGTTGAACTTAAACTATTCCTCCTCATCTCCAAAACTTCTTTGCCCTCAAGAAAGAGTAAGACTGATGTCTATCAAATTATGTGCCATGTGCTTACTTCCAGTATGTTCTAGGAATGATGAAACTCCTATCAGAGCAGTCACATGACAAAGGTGGATCCAAACCTAAATCTTCCCACAGGGATAGGACCTTGCCCTAAAGAACAAACCAGGGGACTCCAGTCCACCAAAGCAGCTTCCATGCCAGCTCCCAGTTGGGTTATTTCCGTGTTTGGAGGAACTAGAGTGCCCATCATATTCAGGGGCAAAGGGTTGAAAATGCCTCTAGAGGAAAACACAGGGTGTTAGGGTCCAGGCTTCCGAGGCTTCCCCAGAGAACAAACTACACAGGCATAGAGATGTAAATTCAAGCAAAGTCTTTATTCAACTAGCTAGCTGAGGTCCAAGTCAGCCCGATGCAGCGGGTCTCAACAAGGACCCCGAGCACTCAGAGCCAAGGGTTTATATAGCAATTTCAAAGCACTTAACTCATAGCAATTTTCTATAACTATACATTATTCTTGCAAGACATATATCCTGGGGTTAAGCAAGGGCAGGGTAAGACTACTCCTCAATGGTTAGGGAGGTTCTGCACGATAAGCTTGGTATGTAAGATTTACTGACCAAGGTTAGCTGACCAAGGGTCACAGCTGCCCACCACCCGGTGCTCATGATTAACTTGGTTTTCAAGGCCTTACCCAGGCCCAGGGTTTGTTTTTTTGTTTTTTTTTTTCCTCTGAGTCACACTCTCAGAAAATGGTTTCTAGGTTTCTAAGATGGCTATGCTTATGCTAATTTACTAATCTTACTAATGCTTAGATTCTACATTTCCCCACTTTCCTTTGACCATTCCAATCATGGAATGTTTTTTTCTTCCTGCTGTGTGAGTGAATGATACTGCGGTCTCAGCATTAGCACCTGAACAGCACTCACTCTTTCCCTAACAAAGGCTATTAGCCTGTTTAAGATACAGGGACCTAAAGTGAGAAGCAGTATAAAAATAAGCAAGGGCCCTGCCAGGGTGGATATCAGGGTTGTAAACCATGGGGATTTAGTAAACTAGGATTCAAATAGCCCTTGGCTGGCCTCTCGCTCTCTCTTCCTTTGATCTGGTCTCTCTCTAGGTTTAGACATTGAATCTCTTACTATTCCGGAATGGTCTGCTGTTAAGGTTTAGCTAAGTTTTATTAGTTCTTTTTCCTGACTCTTAATGCTCTCTGCACTCCTTTACACAGGGAAGCAGAAATGCTCTGGTGGGCACAGACATCTGGGACTCAGAAGAAATGCCCTTCCCAGGGGTAATGCTGACATTAAAGATGCAGGCCCACCCAGGCCACAGTAAGACAAGAGTGAGCACTAGAAGATTTCCTGGAGGGGATTCCAGGGGCAGATTCAAGACCAGTTCTCTGTTGTACCTACACTTTTAGCTCTGATTCACTGTAAGTAAACACACAACCACTTTTTCTATGTGCCAAAAGAACTTATTTACATAAATATTATTTGAAAAAAATGGAACTCTTTATTCAGTTTTCTTGATGAATTAATAGACTCCAATTAAAAATTCTATGTATCTATAAGGATTCCTGAGTTCCTTTTAAATATGTGGTACAGCTATAAATGGATTTATTATTTATAGTTGTAATGAGTCACTTATACAAGTCTGTTTCAGTGGTAAACCTGCCATCCTCCCCTATAACTCCAGGACTTCGCCTTCACTGTTCCTGAAGTAACTCCCACCTGCTCCTCAGGTTCTCATTCCATCATGTATTACCAGCCTTCCTCCCAGCACTGACATCTTACAGACCTTCTGCAGCCATAGTCACCTGTGTGTATTTATGTCAGGCATGGGAGAGGAAAATTCCTCCTTTTCTTGTCCTTTCATTTGTCCATTCATTTAACACTTAACTGATTTTACACCAGGTGATGTTCTAGGTATTAGAAAAAGACTTATGTTTTGCTTTTCAATTGTTCACCAAGTGCTGTGGCATAAATCTCATTTAATTCTTACATGTCCTCGTGATATGGTGTTACCTTCATTTGGCAGACAGACAAGGTACAGATTTATCAAGGACAGTGACTTTTTCAAGATCAATTTCTCCATAGTGACAGAACATAAACTCTTACCTCTATATTCTAAACCAGAACTTTGTTGTTAAACCTTATATTCTCTCTACACCACCCAGAGACGCTGTGCATGGAGAGACCCATTGTCACCAGAACCCAGCAACCTCTGTTCTGCGCATCACCCTCACATAGTCAGCAGCAAAGGCAATGGAATGTACTCTCTTCAAGTGAAGATCATCTCCCCCATTGAGTATAAAGTACCAATTAAGTTGATTTAATATATTGAGCACAAATACAGTCTATATTTAACTAAATTTTCTACTCTTTAAGAGTAGAAGGTTTTACTTTGGCATACCTGCTCTAACTCTCAGTAACTCAAAATCCAGTTTTTGTTGAATGCCTTCTATGTGTCGAGACATTTTGTTGGCTCAGTAAGAACTAAGGAGATGAGAAAACCCTAAAGGACAAAAATGACTAAATGAAATAGAGTATTGCAAACACCTTGTAAATGAGAAAGATGTGGTAATATAAGAAGTTATTTCTGAAAAAGCTTTATTTTCTTAAGCCTGAAAGGAAATACAATTTTAGGCATATTAACATATACTTATTCCAAGAAAAAAAAATGTTCCAAGTCTTATGAACCAAATGCACATTTCTTACATTTCTGAACTACCTGGTGACTGTATTGTTTCAATTATTGTCTTGAAAAAAACTCCTCTGGTGTTGTATACTACATTATTTTGTAGATTCTAATCTGCAGAGAGAAATAGTGAATGTAAGGTAGTCTTCAGCAGCATCATTCAATATGACAAAGCAAATGCAAACTTGGTCTAATAGCTAAAGACTTTTTGACTTTTTAAGATGTTCAATTGAACATTTAAAAGGTTTAGTCTCATATCAGTTCTAGAAAGCCCCCCTGGGGCAGGCTTAAGTAACTATGCCATTAGGCACTCAGCTGCAAATTGCCTATTAAGTCTGACTGAAACTGTAAAATTGCTTTTCACAATGCAAATTAATGTAAATAAGAACAATTGGTTACACATATCACAGGCTATCAAACTGTCCACAGATGATACATACCTCCCCTCCCCCCTCTGAATTAGCAATACTTTAAAATTATATTTAGTAGATCTTAACAGGCTTGGATGTCCCTGTGATAAATACCACAAATTTATTATAAGCAGTACATGTGTCCTATGTATGTTATCTATTATATGAAATATAAACCTCTTTTTATCTATGTCTGAGGGCACTTTTGTTCAGGTTCAATGGATATACCACAAAATAATCCATTTAGCCTTAGCTCTTAGGTTACAGTACTATCATACAGTTACTAAACATTATTAAAAGCATTTATCTTTTTTTAACAAATGCATTATAAGAAAGAATTACAGGATTCTAAAAATAGCCTAAGTCTTTGAATAGTAATATGCACAAAAGAACTTTATTGCTATCATATTTATGATTATTTGGGATATTTGCAACTTACTTAACCTTTTAAACTCTTATTTCCATATCTGTCAAATGGAAGTAATAGCATTCAACTAACAGTAAAGAGATTTCATACTGTAACTGCAAGGCAGACTGAGGGAGACTTGTAAGATGTCACCAGAAAAGGCATACTGTTAACCCTATTTCCATTCAAATACGATGTGTGGCACCTTAGGGGTTTTGGCCATCTCCTTAATGCACCTTCTGAAAAGACAGTCTTGCATCTCACTAAGAAATGTAAAAATACTTGCTGTTATAGTTTTGTCCTCAAACCTTAAAGGTCTTAGCCAAAAATAGGACAAAATATTTTAATATCCTGATTAGAAAAAATTCTGAAATGTCCTAAAACTAGGTGGCATAAGGTCCAGAGAATAAGGGAGGCAGAGAAGGTCATCAGTCAGCAGCCGTGAGTCATGGCTAACAAGAAACTCCACGTTCCTGGATGAAGTCATTTCAATAATCATCTAGAAGGTCCCCATAACAACCTGTCTTGCCAATGGGTTTCAGCCCCAGACAAGTTCACTATGGATTCAATGAGACCAAAGAAATGACAGTAGAACATTCTTAGGGTGAAAGACTTTATACCCAACTTTAGTCCCATGATGGCAGGTCAATCACAAGAATCCCATCCACTCAGAGCGAATCTGCATGCAGCAAGCTGGTCTTTGTCTCTCTACCCCTGCAGCCATCTCAGTCTCTGTCCTCAGCACTACCACCACTCCAGCCTCTGCTCTGCTCTCCTGCGGCCTTGCAGCTGTGCCACTGTGTCGCCTAGAGCACTGGGCGGAGCTCTTTATAGGGAGACAGTAACAATGTATTGCCAACACATGTGTAGTGACCTAGCCAACCAGGGCCAGGTGAGAATCCTGGCCACAGGAATCTTCACTTTATCCACACCACCGCATCCCCTTGTGAGTGACCAGTGTCTGAGCATCATCAACCAATATCCACAAGCCTTCTCTATGGACTGACCACCTAGGACTGTCCCCACTTTGTGTTAGCCCACCTTCCTCTTCCTTTACTTGAGAACCCACATACATGTACCCTGTTTCTAGAGTGTAGCAGATAAGTTGTTTCTGTTAGCCGACCTTGTTATGGTGAAGCAAATATATCCTGTCCAAGGACTCAGTCTTTTTTCTGGCTAGGATCTGTGAAGGTAGGTTCAATAAGTCCTTTTATTTCAGAGATCTCAGTTTCTAGACTTTTCAATTTGTTAATCCTATTACAATAGCTATGAAACTGATGATCAACAGCTATTTTAAGCACCTATTATGTCTTTATCACTGTACTCAGGATGAATGAGACCAGTCTTAACTCCTTTTGGAAGATGATCTTGATGTAGGGCAGGGACCTGGGACAAGCATCATGGTTAACTTTTCCTGCCAATGATGAAAAATGCTGATATGAACAGTATAGTAAGAATAGGAGGGATTCCATTTTAAAAACCAGGATGTTAGGAAGTAAGATTCCTAACATATTTTTTGGTAAACAGACAATAACCCAACCTACCCTGGGGACAGGTCAGACAGTCTTGACTGATATGCTTCCGGGTGGTGGGTGGGGGCGGGGCAGGAGGCCACTGTCCTGGAGACAACCAATCAATTCCTTTTGTTAAGTTAATTTTGCAGAAGTACCTGGAGGACTGATAATGGAGGAAAGGAGACATACTGTCTCTCACCAGAAATAAGCATCTTGAGACTGCTTTACAAGCCAGTATCTCCTGACCCTTTGTCATATTCCTGAAAATCCTTAAAAGACTGAATCCTCAAAACTTTTAGTGTGCCTCCTCTCTGAGGTTGCCTACATTCCCCTTTTTCTTTGTGTGCATACTTTTAAATAATGCTTTCTCACTGCTTACTTATTGTATTTTGTCTCTGTCCTCTTCCAGTGGTGTTTTTGTGTCTTACTATTTCATGCTGTAGGATCTGAAAAATCAAAAGTTAGCATAAGTACAGCCATTTTAAGGCTTAAATACCACCCCCTAACCTAGAAGAAGGAAAATCATTAGAATCTTGAAAAACAAGTTAGTCAGCCTGTGTCAATTGTAGTGACCTTTAGTTAGCCAACTGTAAATCAGTTAATCATACATGCCTAGCTTATCTTGCTAGAACCACCCTAGACATTCCGAAGGTGATCTCATCTAACCAGACCCCAGGATGTGGCACCAGCAAAAGATTTATGAGCCTATAGAAAAAACCCTGTATTGTGATTATGGAAAATTTTACCCCTTTTGAAAATGCTATAAAACCTTCTGGCTTTGTGTGCTCTGGGTCCTCGTTGAGACCCGCTGCGTCGGGCTGACTTGGACCCCAGCTAGTTGGCTTCTGAATAAATTCCTCTTGCTTGTTGCATCAAGAAACGTCTTTGGTGAGTGATTTGGGGCGGCGCCTTCCTCAGGGGAATCCAACAATGCTATTTCCAAGACTTCACTCTATCTCTGTTACTCTTGACAAGTAGTGAGGGGCTGCTGAGAGCTCTGATATATTCCTGCAAGTTCCTGTCACCTGGGTGACCAGGACAGAACTGCAGTTGCAGAAGTCTGCCTGAAAATCTCCTTTCTTTGGGAACTTCTCAGAACCTAAACTCAATCCATCCATCCTGCTCTGTGGCTCTCCCAAATCCTGGGGTGATAGGGGCTAATCCCCACACAGTGAAGATCCAAGCAGACACAGAAGGCCAGGAGACCCTGGCTTTAGGCGTTGGCAAGGAAATCTGCCCTATGCCAGGTAGAAGTTCAGCAAGCTTCCCCGCCCAACCCCTTTACTTTCTTGCTCTCAGCTGCCTGCAGGGCAGCTGCCATTCCCTGCTACTCTCACTTTAATGAATTCTTTCCTTATCTACACTCTTCCAACCTGCTCAAGAATTCTTTCTCTTTCAGAGCTCTCCCAGACACAGCTGTCCAGCAACAATATGAAAACAAGTATCACAGAAACAGAAGTTCTGAGCTTTTAAAATAAACAACAAGCAACATTTCCCCAGTTTCAGTAGAGAAGATAACTCTTCTCCATCATATAGTATAAACATGCATGTGCCGAAACTGGAAGTTCCTATGGCCAGGATCCTCACCTGACCCTGAACTACTTGATGATGTAATTGGCCTACTTCCAGGCTGCTTCCACACCTGTAGTCAATAAGCTATTATTGACTGACCATATAAAGAGCTCTGCCCAGTGCCCTGTGTGGAGACAGAGATGGAGGTGGATTACAGACCTGCAAATTACAGATCTGCAGACTGTTGAATGCAGATGTGATTCTAGTGTTTGACCTATCACCAAGAGAATAAACCCAGGTATAAACCCTTTTACCCCAAGAATGTTCCATTGTTATTCCTCAGTCTCACTGAATCCATAGTGAACTTGCCTGGGGCTGAAACCCTCAGGCAAGACAATGCATCTGAAAACAATCCTTATTAATAAGCTTATTGTAATATCATTTTTGCAGAAATGATCAAGATAATTTTTGCAAAACATTGAATGGTATGAATTAAAGGTTTATATAATTCTGAGAAAATGGTATAATTCAAGTTGGAAGAAGGTGTTGAGGGTGAAAATTTTTCCTCTAATTCAAGGTTCTTCTCACTGGTTTCAGTATTAAATTGACATGAGAAAGATTAACAGGAGGAAATATAATTTAATTTTGTACGTATGGAACCCTACATACATGAGAGGTTCAAAGACAGAAAGGTAAAATGAAGTATATGCCATTTTGAGCTAAAGAATGTGATAGGTGCCTGGAGCTTCAAAGGGGAGGAGGGCAATTCATAGAGCAATAAGAGAAGCTGTTTGGTCATTAGATGTTTCCCCTGCTATACAAGTGAGTCACTCAGATAAAGGTTAATACCAAAGATAAATTTCATTTTGTGGAAGACCCGAGTTTAGATTTTTCTTGGTAGTTAGGGAGGGATGCAATGTCTCTTAAGCCTGCAGGGTCTTGACTGACTTCAGCTCAAAATAGTCCACATGCTAAAGTGGAAGATTTGGGGGAGGATTATTCTGAAATGCCTTGAAAAAACTGAAACCCTTTGAAAAAAGGTTTTCAAGGTGCTTTCATTACTTCATTGACATCCAAACTGAAGTGGCAATCTTTTACCTGATATAATCACATAAGGTGAGAAACTCATTAACTAAAAAAGATGTCATACTGCATTTCAAACGGTCACATATGCATTTTTCTGTAATTTCTATACACTTACAAACAGAATACGTAGGGGAGCATAATTTGCCACACCAAAATATGTCCCTTTGGCATAAGGAATATTTTAGGCTGATAAATTTTAAGCAGTTGGGAACAAGAACCTCTGGAAACCAAGGAGAAGTTACCTTTTGTAAGAGACATTTACTTGAATAAACGAAATATCCATTTGCAAGGACATCTCCTTGATGCAGTACCAGGAAGAGGGAAATGACTGCCATTCTCAAGGAATTCTTACCAAAGGAGAAGACAATAATGACTTTATTCCACATAACCACCTTACCATGCTTACTGAGCCATTTCCTGTTTCCTTGCCATAACTGAGTTCCCACCCACAACGTCTTCTTTTGCCTTTATCTGAAGACTGCACTTAGGTGGTGGCTTGTAGCATGCAGGGTGTGCTTCTTTTTCCTGGGTCCCTCCCATGTACAGGAAGCATATATGTTAAACTTCTGTTTTTTTTCCTTTCGATCTGTTTTACATTAATGAAGAACCTTGAAGGGATGAAGGGAAAACTTTTCCCATCCCTACACGTAATATATGAAGCATAGTTTATGTTTTTATATTTCTCTTTAATATATATCCCCAGGTATTTATCATTAGGAGTACTACCAAGGAGAAATAATTTATTTTGGAACAAAAATAAACACTCCCAAGCCCAAGTAATCATGCAGACCTCAGTTCCAAAGAGGTAGTATTCAACAGGCTGGCAGGAGTGACACTCATGAATTTAAAAGTACATAAATAAAAGAAGAATATGGCAAGGACAAGGAATACTGCTTACTTTGCTTATGACTCAGATGAATCTGAAATATAATAGGCTAATTATTTAAATTCTTATTGATAATTTTTGTATGCTTTTGGCTTTGAAAACCCACCTTCATATGTGTTTCTATATATAAATTCAACCTAATTTTAGTAACCATCAATAATAAATGTTGTCGATACATATCCTATTACAAGCAACTGGTACTCTCACCCATGCACAGGACAGTCTGAAAGTGCTACAGAGTTTAAAGTCCCTGGAGGGGACTGAGGCAATTGAAGATGGGCACCAACTTCCTCTACCCATAGAACATAACAGGACTGAGGAGTTTCTACATTGTCTCCCAGAGCTCTCCAGCAGAACCAAGCACCTGTCCTCTATAACAGTGACCTGATCAATAACATACTTTATAGAATTTATTCTCTTTCTTATATTAGTCCCTTACTCCTCTACCAGGATTTCCTGAATAACCTCACAAATAAGCCTTTAAAGGAAACCAACCTTTGATAGTACCTTTATATACTGCATACTTTTACATATGCTAGCTGCAAAATAGAACACAATTAAAATGCTTAAAATTTACTTTCTTCTTTAATTCATTTAACCTTCATAATACATCCTACAAGGAAAATATTAAATTCTTTTTTTATAAAATTGGAGGCTCAGGGGTCAATAACTTGCTGCAGATTTATATAATTGTTAAGTGACAATATGAAGAATAGAAATTCTTTTTATTTGAACCTGAAGGGGTTCAGAACAAGTCTCCCCAAAATATGCTACTCTGGCCTATTTTGAGCTGAAGGAAATTGAGATTCTGTAAAAAAGACCCTTTTCTTGAGACTCTCAAGAGAAACTCTTGCCTGTCCCTTAACTACCTAGAAGAATCTAAATTGGAAGTCTTTTCTAGAAGCTATTATCAGAGATAAATTTTATCTGGGTGATCCATCTGCATAGCAGGGCAAACATCTAATTACCAAACAGCTGCTCTTACTGCCCTGTGAATTGCCCTCCTCCCCTTTGAAGCTCCAGGTCCCTATCCCATTCTTTAGCTCAAAATGGCATATATACCTCATTTTACCCTTCTGTCTTTGAACCTCTCATGTATGTTGGGTTCCTGTATGTAAAAAATTAAATTTTATTTTCTCCTGTTAATCTTTCTCATGTCAATTTAATTCTTAGACCAGCTAGACAAACTTTTGAAGAATAGAGGAAAAATTTTCCCCCTCACAAACCAAAGTCTATATGACTAGGGTAGAGAATTTGGGTTTTAGTAAGTTGAAGCAAAATCAGCATGACCTGTCGTAATATTGTAGAAATATTTTTAAATATATTCAAATGTCTACTGAGGTCACTGATAGCTTTTTACATCATTCCACATCAATTTGTATAAGATATAAGCTCTTGTTACAGGTATAAGAGATATTTTTGCTTTAGAGAAAGATATGAAAGTACCTTATTATTTTCATTGAGGTTATCAGAAACACCATGTTTTCTGTAGTAAGAGATTAGATAGATAGGTAGATGTGACACAGAGCAGGGACATAGGACAAGCAACATGATTAACTTTTCTTACCTGTGATGAAAAATGCCAAGATATAAACAGTATGGTAAAAATCGAAGGGACTTCATCTTAAGGCTTAGATTCAATTTTAAAAACCAGGTAGTTAGAAGGTAAGATTCCTAACATATTCTTTAGTAATCAGACAGTAACCCACTCTATTTTAAGGCAGGGCAAGCAGTCTTAACTGATAAGCTTTCAGTGCTTGAGGGAAAACACCATCTTGGAGAGAACCAGATTAATAAATTCCTTGTGTTAAGTTTATCTTATAGAATATCTAGAGGACTGACTGTAGATAATGACATAATGTCGTCACCAGAGAGAGACATCATGAAACCACAAGTCAGGCCTATGCCAAACAACCCCCTCCACCCTTTGCCCCATTCTTGAAAGCCTTAAAAGACAGAATCCTAAGCCCTTAAGTGTGCTTCCTCCTTGAGGTTGCCTGCACCCCCCTTTCTTTGAGTGTGTACTTTTTAAAGCCTTCTTACTGCTCAATTTACTGTGTTTTGTCTCTGCCCTCTTCCAGTGATAAGCATCTTTGTCACTTCATTATTTCATTCTATTTTCTAGACTTTAGCAGAAGTCTTCACTCTCTGTCCTACTTCAGCTTCCTTGCTCTATTTTGGAACCTGCAAGGCAGCTGCCATTCCCTGCTACTCTTACTTTAATTAATTCCTTCCTTACCTACACTCTTCCATCCTGCTTGAGAATTATTTTTCATTCAGAGTCAAGTACCTTCCCCATTTAGGCTGAGGTTTCAGCTTGTGGGCAGAGAGACCTGCCCAGTCACAGCAGCCTGACAACAGATAGATACTGAGAAAGAGACACACCTATGTAATAAAATAGTATCTTATTTGGTCTTACATATATTTGGCAGGTGATTCTGATAAATTGACTTGCATTAGAAAGAAAAACACTGATAAAATTTGGAGTTGGTGATCATTACTAATCGGAAGAAAAGATTTGAGAGCACAGAACTGGGTTGAAGTTAAAAATGTATCTATTGATAGAACAGAGGAAAACCTATATTTTGAAGTTGTGTATTTGAACATCACATTCTATCTTCCCACTGTTGTTTGATGAAGTGGGTATTCTCTGGGCACAAGTGATCCTCATTAAGAATGTACATAAGGCCAGTCCCTTCATCTTAATAAGCTCTTGAAACACGAATTTTTAACTTCTTTGTCCTTTCTTAACTGGGACCTTTATTGTAGTCAGAAATCCTTTTATATTACTTAGAGGAGAATTAGGATTGTTACAGAAGGAATGCAAAAAAGTCTCTTTCTCTCTCTCTCTCTCTATATATATATGTATATATATATGTATATATATGTATGTATATATATGTAATATATATGTATTACATATATATATATATGTATGTATATATATGTAATAGCTTCCAAATGAGGATATGGGGGACAAAGAGGCCCAGTGACAAGCCAAGAATGGATTTCATATCACAGTAAGACAATAGATTAGACTGGGAATGAAACTAAATTTCACAGCCAAATTTCACAAATTTTAAGCCCTCACACCACCCTCATATTTAATCAAAGGCTAAACGCTGTCTTTTGTTCTGTCTGGAACTCACTTGCCATGTAATCCTACCATGAATATGTCTTCTTCAGGTATAACACTTGACGATAATGGCCAAGGAGTATCTGTCTATCCAGTGGAACTGGTCAATTATCAGAGCCTCTTCAGAAGTTTTGTCCTTAATACCAGTCATCACTATTATATATATATAAGTGTGCTCTAAATTCCAAGTGTTTCAAGTTTTTTAAAAAATTCCAAAATTTTCAGGGTATTTTCTACTTTATCTTCATTTTCTAAAAAATAAGCATGAACATGTTATTTTATAAAATTGAAAAGACCTAGGAATTTTTTTCTGTTCTCACCCTTTTCAAAACCATATGAACTAATTCCCTTTTAATAAGATCTTCTTTTAACAAAGCTGAGATTAACAAGGGGGCAATAGGCACTAAGCCTCAAGGAGAGGAAGAGACCAAGCCACTTTCCGTATAATAATCATAGACCTTTTAGCATGACAGCACACAGGCAACAGGCTTAAAGAGGAGGCATCCTAGCAGGATTAAAAATCAAACTATCTTGCAAATGAGTTGTCCATAAAAACTAAAAATATTCTAAACAGTCTCATCCTAAATTTAAGGCCAGAACAGACTGGAAGTAGCTGGAAATAAACTGGAGCTACAGATTAAGGCAAACAACAGAGGCATTCTAGAGAAACACAACAGAGAAATCAAAGGAAAGAATGAAAGGAGGGCAAGTGCATTAAACTATTTTGGGGCAATGGGTGGTGCCAAGCTTGGAGACTGAGGGACTCATGAGAAGCTGAGATAAAAAATTAAGGAGAATAGAAAATCTACTCAGAAGCCCAGGTTCCCTGAGGACTCCTTGTATATTGAAATATGCACCCCAAACCGTAGAAAGGATTATTTTGTAATGCTCCTCTGGATTCTTCCTATATGCTTTGCCAGCTAACAATAAGAGTACTTAAAAGTAAATGGTTTTGTTACTCCCTTCCAGCAGTTAAGAGTGTTAGTAGAGATTTTCAAATTATGCATGCCTGCCTCTAAAATACGATTCATTCATTCTATTTCTTCCTTCCCTCCCTCCTCCCTTTCTTTCTCTGTTCTTTCCTTCTTTTCTTCCTTTATTATTATTTTTTTCTCTTTACTATTTCTCTTCATTTTTTTGTCTCAAGAAGAGTTACTAAATTACCTGTCTTTAGTTAAACAAAGGAATTCAGTGTTCATGTACATAAAACCACCAAGCTAAATTCTATCAGTTCTCTTATGAAAAGTGTCCTGCAGCCCTCGAGATGCACATTTCACAGAGCAGTTTTCTGCACAAAGCTTGTGATGTGCCAGCATAGGATTATTTATTTACAATCGTATTTCCTTGCTAAGACGAAAGGTAAGCAAGGAAAGAAAGCAATTATCACAGATTTTTTCCACCAGGGCTGTCAAAGCAAAATGCTCCTCTGACACAGCCTGACACTTTTAATGAATTCCCAGGGTTATGCGACAATGCCACTAACACCCACATCTGTCACTCAGGGATAGCTTCCAAATTCAAGAATGGAAGGAAAATCCCTAACATTCTTTGCCCCATCTAATGAGGATCTGACTTTATATTCTGGAAGAGGGCACTTTAATAATGTCTCTGCAGATCACAGTGAACAAACCCTTAAAGTGTGATTCAGTCAGAGCTGATTACAAATACAATGTTTAATAATACTTCAGTGGAACTTGCTTAGAGGCTTTTGTTTTTTTTGTAGATAGAGATGCATATATTGCTGAGAAGAGGAGAGGTCCACACAGTTAAATGTACTGCTTTCTCCTTACAACTGCACTGCTTGGCCTTAAGTCCATTCCTATTTGTGTGCTTGTTCACCTCCCCACTGGCAGGGATTTTTGAAAAACTGTCTTGTTGAACTCTGGTAGAAATGCATGGTTGCCCAGCACTGTTTAACAGTCTGTGTTGAGAGAGGAAAATTGGCCTCTATGACTCATAGGCTCCTGGCTCCTTACTCAAACCTGACTTTAAAGAGTCCCCAACTCAGCATGTTTTGTTGGGAGAAACCAAAAATAGTGATAGGCAAGTACAAGGCATAAGCAAACATAGGACAACAGGGTTTTTGGGGATTAAACTCACAGTATGAGCATTGGCTTGAGCATGACTTATAGCAGAACTTCAGCATCTTAGGAAGAAGGTGACAGAATAAGGAAGGAATCTGCCCTTCTTCCTGTCGCTAGAGAAGCCTAGGGTATTGGGTGCAGTCATAAGAAAGGTGATTAATGTGGTCTTAGTTTGGAAAAGTCTAATGTGGAAGATTCATTGTAGTAGGTGAGCTGGATGGGGAAAACCAAGTAGTGGGTGATATCAGTGTGTAATATTAACACAGATGTGCAGCCCTGGCTGGATTTCAAGTTCTCAGTCCATTCAGAGCAGAACAGCAGCCAAGACCTGAAAGGATCATAGCAGACAGAATACAGCTAGGAAAAGCCATCAAGGATACCAACCCCAGAAAATGGACTGAAGGTGAGAAAGGGTCTTCAAGAACAATGGGAAACTTAGGTATCACATTCCAGAAGCAAGTTAGATACCCAGTGATGAAGCCTGATGAAGAAGAGGCACAAGAAAGGAAAGGGCAAGAGAGAATTGGCAACAATGTGGGTTAGATTTTAAATAAAGTGCTCATTAAATAAATTGATCAGTAAGCATACAGGTGTGAGGTTAAATGACTGGCAAAATGGACTTTCCCCATGTGCAGAGAGAGCCAAAGGGCAGGCTGCAATTTGCAGAACACCCAGGTGCCTTGGATAAAATCAGATCAAACTCAGCAAAATAAATTCCATATCCCATAGTTTGAGGTGCTGATGATCTTAATAGGTAGCCTATTACAACCAATGTTGGTCAGAAACAGGTGGAAGGCCTCAGGAGGACCAGCAGGAAATGACTGGAAGAAGGCAGGGACACAAGTGAAGTCATCATATGAGGTTTAGAAATAAACTTTCGTAAACAGTTCAGGTTAAGACAGGCATCTTAAAGATATATAGGCAGTGCTGCCCCTGTGTGTGTACACACACACACACCACACACACACACACACGCATATATATATATATGCATATTTAACCTTTCTACACTCACACCATGTTTATTACCTCTATTTTTCACTGAGACAAGCCATGAACAGATATCTTTCTGAAGGTCCCACAGCAGAGCCATGATTTAATCAGGTATCCTAACTTTGAGAAGGCAGCCTACAGACTTCTACTTCTTAAGATAAACAAACAAGAAAATAGGAAATACAATTTTAAGGCCACATATCCAACACAGTAAAAGCAGCTCCAGGCTTGTTTTCTACAGTTCCAGCCAAGTTTAATACATCCTCAGATTGCTAGCCTTTATAGCTGGAATGTTCTGTAAATTCTACCACTTTGTGAGGCCTGTTAAGCACCTTTTCCCCCAGGGGGGGTCCCTCGGAATGATAGTGGTGCTGAGTAAAGGCAGGAAAATATTAGCCTGTTCATGAAAGCACTATTTGGTTATTAGTAAAAAGGTGATAATTTGTACTTTCTAAGTGGTGAGGCATAGTTATACAATCAACACTTGTATAGAACTATTCTTTCTCAGCCTCCCTGCACTAGCACCATGATATGAATTCAGATGCGATGGTGGAATTTGGTCACTGAAAGTCTCTAGCTTTGGAAAGACAAATGTATGCTCATATCCTGGGCCTACTACTTACTAGCTGGGAACATCAGTGTCCTCTTATCTTCAGTAGCCTCATCCTTGTAACACATCTCAAGTCTCACTAAAAATGTTAGTGGGAAGACGAAGTGAGACATTACAGACTGCCTGGTGCTATTTCTAGTAGATAGCAGGTAGGTCTCCAATAACTGCGAATTCCTTTTCCTCTCCTCATCTTTGTTCCATGAAAACTCCTTGTGGTTTTAGCAGTCTGTACAAAGCTGGAAAGTTCTAAGAGACCTGAAACTTAGTGCCTTCTGGCAGGTTAGGACCCTTCTCTGTAGGGTGAATTTTCTGAGAAAAATTTCCTCCACTCAGGGCTGCCCCATATGGTTGTACAGTTTGTGCCCTGAAGACAATACCACATCTGCAAGGGAACCATTTACATGATAGGCCTCGTCCATTTGTTTATTTATGACAACAATTTACTGGCAGATGGCAGTGTTTTGTTCTAGCAAAGTCAGTATATCACAACAATTTTCCAACAGATGGAAGTAAAGTGTCTTGGGGAATCAGTGTTTTTGATGTCCAAAGGTGCTTTATGTGCTGCTAGAGGCCTTGAACCCTGATTTGCTTGAATGCTTTTCATTTCCTTTTCCATACAGCCTGAAATTCCACCAAGTAGATTCATCTGGTTTAATACATATTCTTTAAAATGCATATGTGTTAAAAATGATTACATCTAGGTCACTCATACCCATTGCATTTAGGCTTTATACTTGGTACCCTAGAATATCTATTAAATACATGTCTCTAAATCTCTCTGTAGAGATACCTATCTAGCTCCTAGGGATGTTTGCTATCTAGACAAAAGAACCAGGCTGTAAAGAATCATGAGAAATACATGGAAAATTGTCTCTTAGCACCATTCACTATGAAGTTATCCAGTGTGATAATACTATTATAGAAAGTAATGAGAATTAGACCAATAATTCAATATTTTACACTTTGCCTAATATTCCTATTAGGTTGAAATCAGTATATAATTATCCAAACATAAAAATGTATGAGATATTATATACTATGATCATTTCAGAGCCCAAGTATAAAATTTGTTCTAATTTACCACTTATCAAAATCATAATTAAATATATGTAAGTTAGCTGTACTACCAATGAAGCAGTATAGGGTTACTTTAAAGGGGACTTAGATTCATTGTAAATGTATATAGCAAACTTTAGGGAAAGCATTAAAATAATTTTTAAAGAAGTAAAATGGATATGCTAAGAGAGGAGAGAAAATGAAATCATATAAAATGCTCAGTTAAAATCAAACAAGGCAGAGAAAAGTGGAAGATAAAAAACAAAAAGGACAAATTTAAAAATTGTTACAAATAACAGACATTACATCAACTATATCAATAGTCCGTTTAAATGTGAGTGGTTGAAATATACCAGTTACAGAAGAGACTATCAAATGAATAAAAAATCAAAACCCAGCTATATGTTATCTATAAGAAACTTATTTTGCACACACATTTCTGGTAAAAGACTTATGCGCTCTTTTACACAGACTATAAAAAGTACTTTAAAACTCAACAATGAGAAAACAACCAATCTAATAAAAAACAAACAAAAGATATGAACAGATAGCTCAACAAAGATATATACATGACAAATATGGATATGAAAAGATGCTCAACCTCATATGTTGGGAATTGCAAATTACAACAATGAGATACTACTATGCACCAATTAGAATGGCCAAAATCCAGAATCCTGAAAACAATAAATACTGACAAAGATGTGGAGCAACAGGAAATCTAATTCATTGCTGGTAAGAATGCAAATGATGCGGCCACTTTGAATGATAGTTTGGAAGTTTTTTACAGAGCTAAACATATCCTGAGCATATGATCAAGCAACAGTGCTCCTAGGTATATATCCAAATAAGTTAAAAATTGACCACCTGAAAACCTGCACATTAATGTTTATATCAGCTTTATTAATAATTTCTAAAAACTAAGTGATCAAGATGTCCTTCAGTAGGTGAGAGGATAAAAAAACTGTGGTATATCCATATAATGGAATATTATTGTGTGATATAAAGAAATGAGATATCAAGTTATAAAATCACAAGGAGGAAACTTAAATCCATAGTGAAAGAAGCCAGTCTGAAAATGCTGCATACTATATCACATCAACTATATGATATTCTGGAAAAGAAAAAACTATGGAGAAAATGAAAAATTAGTGGTTGCCAGAAGTTTGGGGCTGGGAGGCTGGGATAAATAGGTAAAGCACAGGGTATTCTTAGGGCAGTGAAATTATTCTACATGACACTATAATATTGGAAAGATGATATACATTTGTTGAAACCCATAAAACTATTCAACCCAAACAGTGAACTCTCAGCTCTCAGCTATGGACTTGAGTTAATAATAATGCATCTGTTTTGGTTCCACTAATTGTAACAAATGTACCACACTAATACAATATGTTAATAATAGAGGAAACTCTGGTGGGGAGGAAGGGAAACGTGAGAACTCTATTTTCTATACAACTTTTCTATAAACCTAAAAGTCTAAAAATTAAAAGCTATTTAATGATATTAAGTACATAATTTTAAAAGTATTTCTTTAATGTCTCACCCTCTAGAGTATAAGCTTCATAAGGATCACAACTCAATAGTTAAATAAGTATCTATAGAATAAATTAATAGAAATCCAAAATGTAACTTTAACATCATGTATCCCATCCAGGAAACCCCAAGGAAGTTCTTTAAGTGTTAACTTCATTGGGATGCTCACCTTCACCATTTTTTAGTCCTTTTGGGAATATCTGACACACCGAAAAATATAATCTTGCCAAACTACTTGCTAAATCTTACCTCAACGAAATCAATAAAGATGTTTAACATAAAATTATGTGTAATGACCACTAAGTCATTGTATGGCATATGGAAGGTGAAAATTTCATAAACTACTAAACTGCAATTTTGTTCATCTTATTTTTGATGGCTTAAGAGCTGGCGAGCCTTCTTATCCATCTTCCCTGCTGGGCTCTACAGAGAACCTTCTACTGTGGTTCTCTCACTGACCCCAGAACTATAATGTGAAAATTTCCTCTAAATCTATGTTTCATTCCCTCTAGGTCCAATCATCAGCTCTATGCTCAGTTATGAATAATATTCCCACTCTCCCATTCATAGTCTATGACAAAGAAAAATGAAAAAACTGTTGATACTTTCTCTATTACTTTCTTTTCACTTCCATGGATATCTTTCTCTTAATATATACTTTTAATTATTCGGACTTATTTTACCTCTGGTTTTTGTTCTCTTGGAGGTCTTTCTACCTTATCAATCAAGAACCTTGCGCCTCCCCCTCATCCATGGCACCCTCTCCTAACAACATCCTGCCCTCAATGTGACATCGGTCAAGCCAGAATAACCTCCAGTTGTTTTATGTCTACTTCCATATATGTTGCATCCAGGTGTTTCTTATGTGTGAATTTAGTATGCACATGAAAATGAGAAAAATCCTGAGTGGACTTCAGACATTAGCTGGTACAACCTTTTCCAAAAGTGAAACTCTGATTAAAGTCATATAAACAGATAATGAGATATCCTGGATTATAATCATGAATTTCTGTTTACCAGTCCAACACTTTCTATAATTTCTACTTGAAATAAGACTATATATCTTGATGTAGTATAAGCATTACCTACTCTGGATAGAAATACAAATTATTTTCATTGCCATTTGCCTATAAGATTTCAAATAGAAGTAAGAGTCCCTTGAATCTTCCAATTTCTTATCCTCAAGCTTAGTAACAATTGGAAATTGTACTCTGGCATGATGCCATTTCCTGGGCAGGAGGATGCTAAGTCCCATTCTGGTGCAGTTTGCATTTTAGTGTATTTTGTAAATAAATTCTTAACAGATGGACAGAGCAGCAGGACGCCAACACCAGGGAGTCAGCAGGTGGACAGGAAAGCCAGAAATGGACTGGCACTGATCAGATTAACAAAACTAAAATATCCTGGGATTCACACATGCTGTCCACAGAATAAGTTGGCACTGACCAGATAGGCAAACTCAAATCAACCCTGAGCATGGAAAATTTTCATTACTGTTCCTATAGGGTACTGAGGTCCCTCCCTAGACATAATTCCTTAAGAAAGTCAGTCTCTTCTTTTCCTTCTCTTGAATTTGACATGCAACAAGAAGATGAGATACAAATTATAATTATTGGGAGTATCAAACTGCTTTTTATTTGTGCTAGCCACAAAAGTATGTGGGAGAGAAGAAGATACTATCACTGACCCTATAAATCATTGGTATAACTCCCAAAGGACTTGAAAGATTTCATTGACACTACAAGCACATCCCCTTCCACTCTCCAACCCATGCCATCTCCCCATACTGTGCAACTCTAATAGCTTCATTTTAAGGTCTGCTGCCCTGCTCACACAGAGATGTGACTCTTGCATTAAAAGCCTCCTTCCCACACTAAAACGTGTCTCCCCAAGGATCTCTTTCCTTTGCTTTGCACGATAGGGGTTATCCAGTGAGATAATAGCTGGCAAGACAGATCTAATGCTGGCAGGCCATCCGCCAGGCCCAGGGTGCTGGACATTTATCCTGGGAAGGCCCAGGGGTTTCTAAGTAAGTGTCAAGGTTTCTAAAAGCTCCATAAACTCATAGTCATCATTTGGAAATTCTCAAATGCTTAATCACATTGCTTAAATTTTTATGAGTTTTATA
Organism: Manis javanica; assembly: GCF_040802235.1. NCBI lineage: Eukaryota > Metazoa > Chordata > Mammalia > Pholidota > Manidae > Manis > Manis javanica. Next base: position 61,244,368 of record NC_133159.1, read on the forward strand.
GGTATAACAAATCCTTGGAGTCAAGCTAGCTAGATGCAGATTTAAATTCTGACTCTGCTATTAACTAGTTATATTTTATATTTATGCTATTCAGCTGAGACTTTTTTCACAGCTGAAATTAGGATTGAGAATTGAGAATATGTTTACAAAGAAACTGGACATATTAATAAATAATAGTATTTTCACGATCATTATTTTCATTTTTACCGGAAATTTAATTTCCGTGATGGGAATTTAGAAATATATACAATTATCAAATTTACTATGTTGTACATACAAAACCAATATAATATGGCATATCAACAATTTTCCAATAGAAAAGATATTTTAAGTATGGTTGGTGTGAGATTTGATTTTAAAATCATTCTTAGGGATCATTGATATGATCTGGAATAGGAGATTTCAAAACCAGTCATAATGTGTGGTGAGGCTTCAGATGAAGAGGAGCATGCAGGAATAAGTTTGGGAAAAAAGTAGACTTGGCGACTTAACCTGCCTAGAAAAGAATTATGAAATCTAAAAAGCTACAAGAATGTGAACCCTCATTTAGTTTAAGCTTGTAATAATAATCACCATCAATAACTAGACTAAATTAATTCCAAGTTTAATCCATACTGGGTGAACTTGAAATAGACAGACATCTCTCCAGGTAAAAAGGATAGTCCGATTCAGAACTCTGGGCAGTACGTGACCAGGATACAAAGGATTATCCTTAACTCAACCCCAAGCCCTAGATATAAAGCTAACTTACTGTATTGTAAAGTAAAAGTTTCACAGGCTGCCTTGACATCTTTGGCCCTCACAGGATCCCCAAAACCTAACTATGAGTTCCCCTGCCCTCAGCAGATATGCCCCTCACAGAAAGGGAGAGGCTTCCACCCTGCTAGTTCCCCTCAGGCAGACTAGGTGTATTTCTGGTCCTCAGCCTAACAGGCTTTACCTGCCTGCCACCCTATAAAATTATTCTAACAAATATCTCCCACAAGAGCCAGAGGTCACCACATCCTCTTGTTACCTCAAAGCCCACGTCCTACAACCTCTGCTTTTCCCTCTGCTTCTGAAAGCAGCCCCTGGGTGGCCTTCCGTTGCATTCAGCATCCCTTTCCCTCAGGCTGGGTGACTAATAAACTTCTGCCAGTTTCATGTCTCCAGTATTGGGTGCTGTATATTTGGCCATCCCCATAATTTCAGGATGGAAGCCCCTCCTTCATCAAAGGGGTAAAAAGGAAGTGGATAAATTACCTACCGTAGTCAGAGTGAATAAAGAGCAGATTCCCTTTTCTGTTGGAAAACATTATCAGAAAACTAAGTCCAACTGATTTGCAATTCACAGTGAGGATTTGAATGGAAGGCTGCATTATATAGTAGGTTTAAGACAACAAGAAAAAGGAGAATGCCAAGCCAGTTATCTACAAAACATAAGTTTCCTGGTGTCCTTCCTTCAAGGGCTTGCTTTGTACTTGTCCTAACCAAAATTGGGCTGTCAGAGCTAAGGGTTACCTCTCAAACCAATGGTATACTTAGATACATTCTTAACACTCAAAAGGAGAAGAAAAAAAAGGAGAGAGAAGAAATTTTAATTTATTACTTGTTCAACATTCCCATGAAATGATGAAAAGGAAAAAGTTAAAGGGAAAAAATTAAGAGTTTGTTTTTATATGCCTGCTCCAAAGATTCATTCTCCTGTTCTTAGGAAGTCACTGACAGAATATGATTTATGCTGATCCAGTGGATAGACTCCATTTAGAAAACCTTAAAGGGTTTTCTATATAATCCCTGGAGTACAAGGTAAGAGTGGGTGGAGGCTGAGTATCTGATGCCCTCAGCTGTTCAACCTGTTCTATTTCTAAGTGACATTTTGTGCTGTCAACAGCACTTGATCTGTTAACTTTAATCAACTAAGCTAAAAACCTGACTTTTAGACCTCTGTACACATTACCTAAAATATAGCTGTTACAGATTTAGCTGAGATGATTTTTTCCAACACATATTTATCTACATCTGTGAAAAATAAGAGTAGGATGAGGCTCCAAAGTTTTTTTTCTTGTTAGATATACTAAAATGTTCCCTTAGAAGCTTTTCAACATCCTAGAAATATTATAAGGATTTGGTCCCAGCTGTTCCTGGATGAAATGGCTGCATTGTGGATGATAGTTACAATGTATAATTATTGATCCGGATACCTTTATCATCATTATGAAAGTTCAAAAATAAGCAAATCAAGATTTAGAAACAGGATAATAAGTAACACAAAAAAGCTATTTTATGTGAAGGATGTTTTAGCACCTGTTTTTTAGTAACGATACAGAAATCAGGTGCTTGTGTTTGGGTTAACATTAATGTAATCAATCTAAAGTTTTCTTTATTTAATTGATGACATCTGTTCTTATTAAGAACTATAATCAGACTGTTTTAATTGAGTTCCTAAAGTGGACCCTGAGATGACGATTTGAGTGCAAATAGTTTATCTGGGAGCTGATCCCAGGAAATGTCAATGGGGAAGTGGAGACTGAGACAGGGAAGAGAAGAAAGGCGATAGAAGGTGCATGCTCAAGCAACCTACTGCTGTGGGTAACTGGAGCTTATAAACCAGGCATCCTTGCCTTAAAAATGTCATAGATAAAGGCAGATGATTTCAGTGCAGCCCACACTGGGAAGGGAGAGTGAACCATATGCCCTCTCAAGGTCTCTTCCAATCTTATGATTATATGATTGCTCATTATCAAAAATTGGCTGATAATTGGTTTGACTCAGAGAGGTCAGGATGTGAAGGGGACTGAACAACCTTTTGTTTTTATAGTAAAGAACAATGTGGTTGTCCCAGTCACATTTCAGAAGAACATTTTTAAAAAATTTCATAAATGTGCCATGATAATCTTCATGACTGCTAATTAAGAGATATCACCTAGGAACTGGCTACAACTGACAGGTAGAGAAGTGAGTTCGTAATGATAGAATGAGAGACATGACAGACCCATGACAGGCCCTAAATACTATCCAGGCATGCTCAGCACTGCTTTTCCTGTCTGTCTGCTTTCAGACTACCTACATTGCTGGTATACACCCAGATACTGGCTTTGGAAATGGCTTAAGCGAGAAGTAAAAGTGTATGCTTCACTTTGCTTGCCTTTAACTAGAAAAAAAATCATCCTTTTACAAACAAATGGGAATCTGATTATAACTATGTGACTTTTTGTACATAATTTTATGTAAAATTAGTCACCAGGCATGCATATTTTAAATGCACTGGCTATAGCTAATTAGCCAACAGTGAATTTTCAAAGTGATCAGTCCAATTACTGACTGCCAAGATGCAGAGATCAAAGATAGTTTTCTCTTTTTTATAGTGCTAAGGTTTTATAGGAACAGAACAATTTACTCAGAATACTTTTTTTAATGTAGCAAATTTAATGAAGATCTCATTTTAACTGGAATGAAGATGGGAACATAACTTATCCAAATAACAGTACCATCTACCCATGTTGACAGATGGTAACGGCACTAGTGGGGGGAGGATTTAATACTGTGGGTAACTGGTGAACACTGTGGAGTATACTTGAAACCAGTATAAGACTGTATATCAATGATACTTCAATAAATACATACACATGAAAAAAATTATCCAAATATGTATTACATAATAGATTATCTGAACAAATCATCTTTATTTTAATTAGTTAATTATTTTGTTTGAGCCCACTTAAATCAAATCTATAGCAATATAAAATTTTGGAGCTCAAAACTATCATAGAAACTACACTAGTCCCATCTTTTCATTTCAATAAGATAACTGAAGCTGAGAGAGGGTCCATGCCACCACCAATTTGGTGGAGCTAAGTTTTCTGAGTTAGAAATTGAACTCATACATTCCATTTTTCATTTACTATTCTTTCCACAACACTAATAGGGAAAAAAATTACATTTTAAATTATTTCAGAAACATGTCTTAAACCTATCTCAGTTTGAAAAACGAGAGCCTGTAGAAAGATATGGTGAAAAATAACATTTCATATTATGGCCAACCCCTGTCTTTCACCTGTAGACATCATCCTGTGAATAAGATTCAAAGAAGAAAATGTCAATATCAGGGTGCTTACTGTTAAACCAAATGGCTATTCTTTGAGGATGGAACAAAAGCAAATGCTTTGGCAATCTGATCTAAGATTACCTTAGAAACGGGGTTAAATAAATCATTTCTACAAAAGGTAGAATTTTGCAATATAAAAATGCTTAGTAGGTTTTCAATGACCTGGGATTTTCCTTTGTCATCCTCTCTGGATGAAGAGAGGCTTATAACTATTAACATTTGCATCAAAAACGGATGTTTGAAGAAAGAGTGACAAGAGAGCTTTCTAGTATTTCATAGAAATCTGGAGGACAGTCAAGAAAAAACATTAGTTTTACCTGGGCCAAAAATGATTTCCTTTCACTAACTCTAGGAAAGAATAAAGAGCTGAAAGCTATGATTTTGTTTTTATTTACTTTGTTGTAATTGTTTAAGTACTTCAGCTATACTTTTATTAGGCTGTGAGCTGCTTGAGAGTGTCAGCTGCATATTATTAATCTTTACATCTTTAGTGTCTAGCTTAGTGCCTACTATGTAAAAAACAATAAATGTCTCACAAGTCAATGAGTGAGAATCTGATGTAGCTAGAAGTTACAATAAAATCCATAACCACAGAAATAAAAGCTAGAAGATAGGACCAGGCATTAAAAGGGAGGGAAGAGAAAAATTGTGTCAGAAGCAAAGGCTAAGAAAGGGTTGCTAATGAACAGAAATCAGTTCAGAACTTCCTGAGCCAAAATAAAAAGAAAAGCTCAATAAATCATATGGTCTCAACATTTAAATTGAGAGAAATAACATCTATTTAAAGAATAATTTAGGATATTCTTATCCTATGAAATTTAAAAAATAAGATTGAAAAAAGTATCCATAATACCTACTACTTTTAAGAGACTCCATTAGGCAACAGGGGGCTATAGAGAGAGAAAACCTAATCATCAGCCTTAGAAGGGTTAACTAATTGATGACACAAACACATGCATGAACGTAATAATATAGGAAAAGAAGTAATATGCCATAGCAGATTATAAAAAGACTCAGAGGAGGTAGGAACTGTCATTAGCACAGGGATCATGTAAGCATTTTTATAGGAAGTTTTAATTGAGAGTCCTTGACCTTTAGGCTGGTTTGCTAAGGAAAGCTTTTTCAGACATAAGGACAGCATGTGCAAAAGCACTAAGTTAAGAGGGTATGTTTCATGCTCCCACGGAAGTGAACAGTCCTTGTAATACAAGCTCAGCTCTCACAAAGCCTTTATGTCAGGAAGCAGTAAGAGATAAAACTGAATTAGTACTTATAATACTAGTAGAAATCCACTACCTCCCGAAGAGAAGTAATTTTGCACGAATCAAATTCAGCATCCTTATCTTGATTCAAAGCCCATCTTTAATTTCCACTCAGGTTTGAATCCTTTGGCATATCTAATTTTAATAATTAAAGGACTCTTTGGACTACACAGCATCTAGCATTCTTTCATAATTCATGAACTTGGAAAAGTTTTAATATTGTATGGATATGAATGAGCTTACTAAAACAGGCTAACAAGCCATCTGCTTCATGACACACACTTCCATAAACGTCACAAAACTTTATGTTACCATAAAATGTGGCAACAAGAAAGCACCTTTCTGTGGAAGAGAAGTTTTCTAACAGGCATTTGCAGGATACTCTTGTCTTTGCTTGATCTGGCACATCACAGCTATAATAATAAATGACCGTAATAGAAACAGAAGAAAAATTGGCTGTAAAGTTTCATAGGAGAAAGCCTGATGCTTTGACCATGGTTTCTATATTCCTGTTCCAGCAAAAAAGGCCATTACTATCCAAGTACCTATGCTGTTAAGAAGATCCCACAGGTCTTAAATCCTCTTCTTTAGAAACTAAAATACTGAGCCAGAGAAGAGGGTTCATGTACTTTCTTAGTAACATATAAATAGTGGACGTTTACCACTTCAATGTTCAGGACAAAAGTGACTTTGTAATGTCTTTCCATAAACCCTGCAGCTATGTTAAAATGCCCATTGAAAGAGTTAATCAGTTCCCACAGATGAGGTATATCACTTCTTACTTACAGGAAGGAGCACCCAATGAACTCTACAAATATTCACGTATTTATCAAAAACAGGAAGTAAGGCCGCAGTCTGCTTTAGTTCTTGATATCAGCCATATTTTTAGAATGAGTTACAATTCTGTAGTCACCATGGGCTTGCCATAGCCAGCTCTCCATTATATGTGGCTTGTACAGACTCATCAACAAATTTGCGAACTCCACAAATCTATGGATTCATTTCCACATGGTTTCAATGTCTTACTTTCTGGTGTATACACACAAGAGGGAAGTAACCAGTAAACAGCAAACATGCCGTAGAAAAGCAATTCTGCAATGGTTCAGGTTTTATGTTCTAATAATGCTCAAATCCCAGCTCCCAGGATTCAGTGTACTGTATCAGCAATAATGAGTAAAACTACAGAAACTCATTAAAGAACTTACTAATCAGTACGTTAATTGAGGCTATCTGCTCCCCATTATACAGACACAAATTAAGCAGGTTACAATGGTTCCCAGAAAACATCTGGGGAAACATGTCAAAATTAATGATAAATAAAATGGAGCTCCCTTTGTGGTTGATTTTTCACCCAGCTGCATCTAAAAATGTGCTATCAGAAGAAACTATTCATTATTTGTCAAATCGGAATAAAGTCCCCAAACCACCAATAGTATTTTTTTCTTATAACTTTTTAATTAGAGGTGAACAGACCTTAAAATCAATACCTACTGATACCCCATGGTGTGAGTTGAAAAAATTGTCCTGTGGAAAGAAACCTACTAAATGTACTTGAAATATGTAGAGATCGATAATAACTTTAAGAATAATGTATTTTATGGCATAAATCAAAATTATCTTTCTAAGAAAGAACTGACTGGGTTATTAGGAACATTCCTTTCATAAAGGGTCTGCTCTTTGGTGAATGAGGAAAAAATAGTCTAAAGCTATTTAGGGCAACATAGTAGAATAGACAGAAAAATCATAAGAGCAAAATTAAAGTTATTGAATTGTTTTGTGTGTGTGTACATATACATATTTACATATATATGTGTATGAAAATCATGAAATCAACCAGTCCCCACTGTATAGATACTAAATTAAATATTTTCCTGTCATGTCACCTGCTTAGAACTCATCAATAGCTTTCCTCTGTTCTTAAAGTTTAAAATTCCTAGTAGAAGACACAGAGTTCCACATAAAATATTCCTGACTCCCATATGAGTTCCATCGACCCCCGTTCTCTCCTTTATCCTGATATTTTATATCTACCTGTTTCTGTCCTGGGTGCCTCCCTCATGCCACACTCCCAGTTCTTTTTGCATGCTGTTCCTTTGTCCTAGAGGGCTCAGCTTATCACCGCCACTCTCTCTCTCCACACCTGGATAAGTCTCAGTCACTTTTTAGTTATCAACTTAAATGTTATTTCTTTCTCTGAACTCTAGAATAGAAATTGGATGTCCCTATAATCACTCTTATTGCACCTTGCTCTTCTGTAAACTTTTTACATAATTGTGAATGAATTAAATGAATGTTTATTTAATTAAAATTGCTAGGATTAATGTTAAAAATTGGTAGGACTAAGAGTTCTGTGTGAAGAATGTTGAAGAACATGGTGTCCAAGTTTCTAGATTCAGCAACTGTGTGAAGAATGGTGCCATTCACAGGGATAGGGAAGAGAAGGATGAGAAGTATATTAAGGACAAGGGAGGTAATGAGATCAACTGTGGGTATCTTTGGCTTTAAGTGTTTCAAGGACCTCCAAGTGGGGATGTCCGGTTCATGGTAGCAGAGTAAGTAAGGTATAGAGTAAATGTGTATAACATAGCTTGAATACCGATCTGGGAGTTTTTACCCTATCAGTGATAAAGTAATCATGAAAATAACTGTGTAGAGAAACGAGATAACAGAGTATAGCATGTAACACTAAAACTAGCATTGAAGGGCTAGGGAATGGGAAAGGAATGAGACTGAGAAGTAGCCACAATATTAAGAGAAAACCAAGAGAGTTGGTGTCAAAAAAGCAAAAGAAATATTCTTCAGGGACAGGGAGGTCAATAGTGCCATATGTGGCAAAAAGGTTCAGGAAGATATGAACAGAACAGTTTGCTATTGAACAGCAATGATAACCTCAGCAACAGCCAGTAAGAGAAGCATGCCAGGAGGGGAATGAACGCAAAGAAAGCACAGAAAGTAGGCCAACCACAAGTAGTTTTCATCTGAGAACTTGGGAATGAAAGAAGGACGGCAGCATCTAGGGGGTTCGATATGGAGAGTTTTGTTTTGCTTTTGTGTTTTTGGTGTGTGTATGATGTATTTTTTTGTATAACAACAAAAGCCCATATTTAACTGCTTATGGAAAGGAAACGTCAGTGAAGCAGAGGTAAGAATATTTGAGAGAGGAAAGAATTAGTAGATCAGGACTTCTGAGAGGTAAAAATAGAAGATATTATTAGAAAAATATGGAAAGACTGAAAATCAGTTTTAAATGAACAGGGGAAGCTGAAGAGATGAATTTATGTTGAACCAAATGGTACCATTCTGTGAATCCTTCAGCTGCATTAAGCACCTCAAATGCAAAGGCAAGATTAGTAGATTAATCAAGATGTTTTTCCTATGCAAGTTTAACAGAAGAACAGGTAACAGAATTGAAAATATTGCTAAAAGAATCATGGAAGTAATGATACCTTGAAGTCTAATGTGAATAAATTTTTAAAAATAGGCATGAGGTGAGGATGCTGATGGAGAAAAAGGAGATGGGCCAAAATTTTGGAATATTTAAATGAGGAGGAAGATCAGAAGTAATTTAGACTACTTTAGGTTAGGAAATTAAGTCTAACAGTGGCATGTTTGAATTGAGAATTTTAAAAGGGTAACTTTTCCAAATGACTCATACTCTGAGAAGGGTCAGCGTATGATCATGTGAATGAGTAGAGAAAATGGTTTGGATGTAATGATGCCTCAAGAGGAAGGAGTCAGAGAGACCAAAGGATTCAACAGATGGCTTCTTAACATACGTGTCAAAGTCACCGAAAACTCACAAGACTGGGGTATAAATGTACAAACTGGTGTCAGTCTTCCATGAAAACAGCGGAATAATCAGGAATCAGTGAATGACAGTAAAGCAGGCAGGTAGACTGTGGGAGGGCCAACTGCGACAGCCTTCAAAGATACATGGAAGTAATAGTTTAAACTTACCATTGACAAAGGAGAGGACAGACAACCCAAGCTCTAACCCTGAAGTAAAAACGCTAAGAATCCAAGGTGCCCACCCTATCCATCCCTCTCTATGCCAAGGTCAAACACAACTTCATGAATCAATGAAAGGGATAAATAATCGACCAAGGAATGTTAAGTTCAGTGGATGAAAACAGGTAGCCCATAGTCAAGATGGCTCAAAAATGCATTTTGTTTTGTTAAATTTTTATTAGAAAAATTATTTTATAATCTTTAGTCAGAGCATACATTTTTTGTATTACCACAGCACTGACCACTCCCTGTTTTCTTACAACTGCCATAAATCCCATATGAATGTTACTTGATTCTCTGCATAGGCATCAGAGTAGCCAACATTAGTTCTAGATTCTTTTTATTTTTCTCAGGAAGAAGAAAGGAGATTTGTATTCATTCTCAGTGTTCCAGGAATTTCCAAACATGGTCTTCAGAGGCTAACAATACTGACGCACAGTGATAGATGGGCAATGACTTCTAACTGTGTCAGTGAGAAATGAAACTAAGGTCAAACAATATTCTGAGTTTAAGGCAAATTAGATATCAACTGACATGGAATCTCTAAGCTGGAAGACAATTAGAAGGTAAATAAGGAAGAGGCTAAATAATTCTGTAGTTAAATATAGGACTTCTAGCTTAAAAGGCAGAGGTATGGCTTTCCTGTGTAAAATAACTTGCAACTATTAGTCCCAGGATATATATTAAGGATTGGGAAGAGCACCACAATACATAGACATTCCTAGATAAAACAGAGAGGGACATTAAGTTGACATTGCTTAATGACTTACTAAACCAGATGTGAATACTGACCAATGTTTTGTGACTTAAGCATGGCACATAGATCAGGAATGGTGATAAGGTTAGTACCTGCAGAAATATCAGGTTATATCATGTCCTCCTCAAACACATTTACATTACCCATGATTCCTAAGTACAAGTACTTAAGAAAAGTGTTCTTACAAAGAAGTGAGTCTATTTATCAGTATTAAAAGTCAAGAAATGGAGGTTGAAAGAAAGGTCTAAAAAGCAAAAAAAAAAAAAACGTTAAAAAAGTAGAACAATAGCAAGCAACACAGACAATTCTGGTAAATGGTTACAAGCGAGAGCAACTGTAGAACATTCATTTATATATTCACTCAACAAATACTTACTGAGCACTGTGCTAAACTTAATATTATGCTAAGTGCTAAGGCCTGATGAATAAAACAGAAGGAGCTCTTGCTCTCATGGAACAGTCCAGTCAGATAATGATGTAATGCTTCCAGAATCTATTTCTTTCATCATCTAAGAGTTAGATAATAACAATAATTGAATAAAGAAAAATCATACCCAGAAACATGTAGTCATAATAGTAATATGTTCTATAGTTCAAACTCTCTCAAAATTACAAAAGCGAAAGAATATACTTTCTGTAAAAAAATTAAAAAAAAAAAAAAACATCGACCTAACTTGGAAAGAAATGCAGAAGCTACAAAACAGAATTGAACTTTTAGAACATAAAATATTTTATAACTATTACCCCACTAGAACAACAATAAAATTGTGATCAAGTATCACTATTAGGAGACAAGTCTAATTTTAAAAAGGGGGATTAGAATGGACTTGAAGAACTAAAATTACCAAAGTTTACAGATCTAATATGAGATGATACATTTAATTGAGGAGGCTTTGGTACAACTGTGGTGAAAGTTGCAATAGGAACCAGAGAAATAATCCCTTTGGACCTCCTATGGAGTCCCTAGCAGGTTCTTAGTGAAAAGTGACCATGTGCCAGGCACAGTGATCATCTGCCCTTTGAGCAAACAGAAAGGCCTTCAGACATGAGGGACTATGCCACTGTCCCCACCTCTGTCTTCTGATCCTGCTGTAGTATTCCACCACCTAGATGTATGGTACATGGCAAAAGGCCCAGTCTATTCATGTGCTTGACAGTCTACTAAATTGTTCACTAATATTTTCTATGCTGGCTCTGTAAGACTGTCAGGGCAGCCATTTCTGTAACAGATTCACTCTTTGCACAGCATCCCCTCTGATAGTGAACAGCATAATAGAGCATTGAAATCAAGACTCACAAAACCTTCCCAAGATAAAGGAACGTCCTGGGGGCATTTCACTCAGTTACACAGCTGAATGAGATGAAAGGAAGCAAATCTTGCTGGTGGCCACGCAGAGGTGGCCAGATTGCTTTGCTATGTACCTTCCTCACAGATCACAATTCACCACTATTGTTTAATTTTCTTGGAGAACTGACAGCACGTAGTGTTGTGTACGGGCCCGGAACAGTCCAAGCCTTTGTGCAGAGCTAACATGCAAGAGATGTACACGATGGAGGAGGCCTTCCTGGGAGGTACTTTTGCATTTGTCTAACCATTTGTTTTGTTTGTTGGTTAGCTTTATTTTATTAATAAAGACATTTGGGGAAAACAATTATTGCCATTTGAGGATCACCAGCACCCCAGAAGTCTGAACTGCTCATCCTTTAAGGAGTGGGCCTATTGTAAAGACAGGACTTACAAATAAAGCTTGACAGCTAAAGCAAGTGTTTCAATCAACTGCTTAAATATTTATTAGGTATAATAAAGAGTCTGACTCCACTTTTTATATTTGATTATTGGAGCTTTCAACCCCTGAAGCTCTCTTCCTTTTCTGTGCTACATCTGAGCAAGCTGATAGCTCAGGGGTTCCTACCTTTGGCATGTGGACAGGTGAAACCAGGCAAGTCCCCGCCTGTGGATGGGGAGCCTTATCCCAGAGGTAACCACTAGCCACCATAAAACCCCAAGCTAGTTGTTATTTTTTTTTTCTCTGAAGCCATTTTTTGGACCTACTTGGGAGACTTTCCTCTCCCAGAGAGCCTCATTATTTGAGTAGTAAACCTCTTTATATTCTGTTAAATGTGTGCTGTCTTAAGTTTCAACAACCAAACCAAGTTTTGGGTGGAGCACAGTGACCAAACCACTACAGTGAAAATGATCAAGAACATTTTACAGATTTTAATAGTGACTGACAGCCATAATTTATAGCTAGCTTCTCAGTTCCCTATTCTCCAAAGCTAAGTCCTGTCTTGTTCTAACCACTAAGAGAAACAGGGGGCTGGAACAGGGTTCAGATTACTCCATGGGGTTAAGCAAGGATCGAAGCCTTGTTGTCCATTATAAGTAGAGTTTCCTGTGGGAGACCATTGCCTCAGTTTCTCCCTTAACTGAATCTTCACAGAGTGGGCTAAAAAGATGTCAATAACTAGGGCAAAACACTCCTACCCCGAGAGTATTTCATAACTGTCTTAAGAAAATGAATAGGAATACAGGCAAAAGTTAAGTGAAACTGTGCTGTGGAATTCAGCGATTTCAGTTTCAATTCTGCCAGTGGCCACCTATCTGTCTTATTTTGGGCAATTCATTTAACTAAGCCTCAGTTCTCCTCCTGCAAAGTGGTGATACAACCACTGTCCTGGCTAGTTTACAGATATTTTGAGTATCAGAGTAGCACAATATACACAGAAGTCCTTGGTAAAGTGTCTCATGGCACACAAACACACCTACTTTTAAAACCTGTGTGCCATACTCCTGAGAGAACCCCTTACTAAACACTTTGAGGGTATTACACAGACTGTTAATTTTAATTTATAAGCAATTATAACAAACTTGTTAATCTCATATTTAAGACTTTAGCAGTTTAAAAGTGGAAAATTGGAGTAAGGAAGAGCTGCTCGCCGTTCGATAACATTCACGATTACTAACATTTATTCAGTACTTACTGTGGTACTTTAAATGCAGCATGGTTTTACATAAGCACAGGAGCAATAAGACATAATAAGCAGCTGATAGCTTAAGGGCAAAGGAGGAAACAGCTATAATCATTGGCCAAAGAATTAAAGTCTAGAGGGCTGAGAAATGAAATGTATTTACCTTGACTGGTTTTGTTTAATCACAGCAAGATGTAGATGATTCTGGAAAAAAGACAAAAGTTTTACAAATGTTTGGTGTATTTATTTAAGAAGGTAGAAAATATTGTAACAGATTTAGAAAAATTTCCATTAAAAATGTCAAAGACGACTTTTGGTGCTTAAAGTGTTAAAATAAAACATTACTACTGCTAATATGAAAAAAAAAGAAATCTCTTCATTCAAATGAGCTTAACATAAAAGGCCTGATTGCCATGATTATTTTTGTACTTCTGTCAGTGCTTATTTCACTCAGTTTACAGAGAGACACCACCTCCAATTGTTCCATAGTGAGCAAATAATCTTACAGTACGTACCATGTATTTGTGACAACCCCCTTCCATGTATTAATCTTATGACAACACAATATAAAAATTTTTTAAAATTTTGTATAGAGAATATTAACGCTGCCATAAAATGGTAGCACAATATTGCAAAAAGCTATCCACTTTTTCATATCTTCCCCCATTCACTGTCTTTCTACCTCTATATATAGTACCACCATCTCCATCTTTTCAACTCCTCCAGAACAAAAGAGCAAATGACCTCAATCCCTGAGTCCTCCCTTTCTCCACACAAACTTTCAGGGATAAGAATTGTCTATTTCTCTTGCATGAGGAAGGGTCAGGAAAAAATACACAGCAATTATTTATCTGCTGCTAAGGAACGATATTAATCTTCTTTTTAAATTGAAAATCAGGACCACTTCCCTTGTTACAATGACAGAGTGACAAGTCATCTACATTTCTGAGTATTTGAAACTATGATCTATGTCTGCCCTGTCTGGCACTCAGAATCAATGAGAACAGTCTCCTGATTTTCCTCTGCTTCTCTTTGCCCGTGTATTTTCGGGGTATAACCCCTCTGGCTGTAGGCATGAGTATGTGGCCAAGGCTTCCTACTGACATCTCACACTCTGGAACAGAGATATATGGAAAGAGCAGCTCTCTTTTTCCTCCTCATAAGCTTTAGTTTCTAGTGCCATCTTCCCTCTAAGAAGTTGGGATCTGCCTGAATCAGATAAGTAAGACAGGGCAGAGATACCTGAAGCCAAGATCTGGAGAAAGATAGATTCCTGACTACATAATTGAAGCATCTGTCCCCCTAAAAATGGATCTGGTCTGTTAGTTATTTGAGCCAACTCATTTTCTCTGATTCTTAAGCCTATTGGCTGAGTTGGGCTGTGGTCACTTGACATCAAAAGATTCCTCTTTAGTGTCTTTGTTTTCATGTCTGTTTCTCCTTCCGGACTATGAACATTTCAAAGTCAGAAACTGTGTTTCAGTAAGCTTTCTATATTTAGTTAGAAACATATTAATCTATATTAATCTCCAGTCCAGTATTTAATAAATGCTTTTAAAGAAAGACTAAGGGAATTTTCCTTCTAGGAATACTAGGAGAATGTAGATAGACATCTATGCAAAGAAACTTGATGTCATTGAAAGACCCACATAACAGGAAAAATATTTTGACACTATTGTGACTTGTCAGAATTTGAAGCTGAAAATTTTCAGGGATGTAAGCATGTTCTTATGGAATTCAACAAACACTATTAGTTGTTCCTGGAATATGAAGTTTTTGAAATTTCTCTTCCTATTTTCCTCTTTATTAATTATTTATTCATTTATTTATTTAAGTAGAGGTATTAGAAAACATAAAGGTGTTCACATTAGTATTATATTTCTTACATAGAAAACTTAATGCTAATCAATTAATGGGAAAAGGTAGTTGTCAACCAAAAGTAACTTTTGGTGGTTCTTAACCCATTCACTTAGAGAATACAAATCATGCAGAATAAAGTATCTACAAATTCAAAACTAAAGAAACAAATTGCTCTACTCCATTTACTGAAATTTCATCACCAGAGTTTACTTATTTGCAAATGTGTTTCTTCTTTTTAAAACCAACCACATTTTAGTGAAGGAATAGTTTATCATGCCATTTGGAACCTCTTCCACAACCAAATAATCAGAATGATCTCCATTTTAGCATATGTCAACCACCAGTTCCACAGAACAACTACAAATATACTGATAAAATGTAAAAATGTGAATATACTTAAAGCCATGTTTATATCTTCCTGTACACATACATAAGATATATTTTTATTTGGCCACTTTTTTACATAGTTTACAACTTCCTTGTAGTTCTTACGGGTCTAGAACATTTCAAAGATGATAGCACTGAGAATTTTGGGGAAAAAAAAGAAGAGGAAGACAATTTATTTTAGTGCAATGCATTATGTAACTAACCCTTAACTCTATCATGTTGTCGATGTCAACATTTTCTGAGTCTAGGGAATGACAGAAGATGACTGTTGTTAAATCATTTGTGTGTCACATCTCCCTATAAAACAAATGGCCATTGATTCCCCAATGTCTTCTCTCTACTGTCTCTTAGGAGAGAAACAAATAAATACATTAATAATGAAGTCAAGCTTCTTGTGGGAAATAATTTTATTATCTATTTTATGAGAAAGTACAATTATTATGTTAAGAATTCAATAGATTATGGAGTGTGAATTCATGTGACTAAACAAAAATATTTATTAAAATGTTAATAATTTGTACAATTGTTAAAATAATTAAACCTTGAAGCTTTAATACATTAAATTCATATGAGTAAGTCTTAAGTTAACATATAATGTAAGGGAGAAGTTCATGTTACTTTTTCATTTTCTTTTTACATAAAGGATACTAATTCAAAATTGCTACTATCTTTTTAGTTGAAAGTTGTGTTGGGAATTTTTTTATGCAAAATTCCATACATGGTCTCAGCCTTTCTACAGCCTACATGTGTTTTAGCTGGACCCTTGTCAGATTCTAGACACTGTACAAGATATTTTCACATATATTTACACTCTGAACCTGCTTAGCAACCCTGAGAAGATTTTCTTTTCTTACGTGAAAACAAAGTTGGGCTCAATCAAAGAACAAACAAGTAACTTATACAAATACACAAAGATAGTGAGCAACTGAAGAGGTACTTAAACACAGTGCTGCCTAACTTCAAAACCTATTACTTAAGGATTTGCCTTTGGTTGACTGATTTTTCAAGTGAAAACAGTACCTCTACATGGCATAAACCAGAACTCTGCTGTCAGAAGCCTCTTCCAAATGAAAAGTGGCATTATTCTTTCCTTTTCTCTTTTAAGAGACCATATTATTTGTCAGCTAAAATACAGTTATCAAATATTTGTATTATTATGTAAATACCTATACAAAATAAAAATGTCTCCAAGCATCTTTTATTATTTTACTTGTATCTCTTAGCATTCCAATAATAGTAAGAAAAATGTTAATGTTTTTATTTTCTGGACTTACGTATCAACCAGAGAAATAATAAACAGTGTTTGAGTTGTGTTGGGAGAAAAAATTTTCCTCTACTTTTCAAAGTTCTTTGGGGCTGGTCTAAGAATTAAATTGACATGAGCCAGATTAACAGGAGACAGTCAAATTTAATTATATACGTAGGGGGAATCCACATAAACATGAGGGATTCCAAAGACGCTCGGGCCAAAATGAGTTGTGTATGTCATCTGGAACTAAGGAAGAGGGGCCAGGGGTTTAGGGCTTCGAAAAGGAAGGAAGGCAATTCACAGGAAAAATGGAAAGAGTAAATGTTTGGTAAACAAATTTTTGCTGTGCCATACAGGAACAATGGTCAAACAGGCCTCATTAGTTTCCTCCAGTCTGTCATATGCAGTTCATATTCTACTATTGTTTTCTGTGGTGATAGCTCCCTTCCTGGAAGAGGTCTTCTGTCAAAATTCTTCTGGGCAGTTAGTGGGGAAGAAATAAAGAAAAACTTGAGTCTTCTGTTTCTTAAAGATAATCAGCCTAAAATAATCCACATGCCAAAGAGAAAGATTTTGAGGTGGCAATTTTGCTTCCCTATGGTTGTAAATCATCAAGTATTATTTAAGTGTATACTGAGGGCCCAGGAGTCCAGATGCTTCGGGTCCTTGGAAAGCATCTTCTGGGCCAGTCCCTATTTTAAGTATCACCACATAAATAACTAAACCATATGGTGTATATATAATTAAGTGGTGAAATGTATGGTATGAATTAAAAAAACCTTTAGGAATTTAGCAGAGAAATGAAGGAGTGAACTTTACCAATGTAAAGGTAAGGAATCAGAGCATCTCTTAGATTGGTAGTCTAAATCTAAAAGTTAAAAGTTATTTTTTAACTTTTAAAATTTGTCTTTTCTTTAACTTTTAAAAGGTAAAAGTTATTCTTTCCTAGGGTGCAGTAGAATTTCTCAGTTTAAGGAAAGCAAAACATTTCAATGGGAAGAAAATTCTAAGAGGAGAACATTATTGGATAAATCAATTAAAGTAAGTAGGAAGCCATAAATTAAAGTACACTACTAGCTTTCTCTATTAGGAAAAAAAAAAGGAATATCTCTGTATATCTCCTCTGCTCAAAATGAGTCAAATCCATCATAAACACCATATGAAAAATAGCCACAGCATACTTAATTACCTTCCTTCATTATTTAGAGATCTGTAACAAAGTATCTTGCATGGGTCCATTTTCTTTCTACTCCACAACTGGGTATCCAACCAGGTTTTACTTAGGAAACAAATGATCAGAACTGTAAACAAGAGTCACTGACAAGCAATAAAGGTGGTCATTTCTACAGCTCAAATCCTTGCATCCAGAAAGATAATTCTTTTAGAAAACTAGTTGCAGACTTTCATGTCAACAAGAGTTCTTCCTCAGAATCCCTTAACTAATCACATGTGTGTTCTAGAAGAAACTAGAACAACCCTGCCCCTCTAACTATAATCAAAGGATATGGCAATGTACCATGTGACCTCAAATGCTGTAGCTAGTTGGCACCATGAAAAAGTTAATCATAATCACTGAAACAATGTGGCATTTCATTTTGCAACCATGAATCACTCTCTGTCTGGTCTATTAGGCTGAGATTCATTTTCATAGTAAATGAATCTTTAGAGTGTCAGCCTGTGATTAGTGACAGTGACACATTCTACAGATCGAAGCTGTGCTGACCCTGTTGCTATAGAAAGTTTGATAGAGATCTTGGTGATGATAATCTTGACATTAGGAAAATTGGAATAAAATTTAATATGGATCTCCTTATAAAATAAGATTTGACCAAGATTTCACATCCAGAATAACTGAATGCTTCTGAACACCCTATATAATTAAATAGATATAATACATGGGACTGACAGGTTTGTGAGGGGCAGAAGACTGACTTCGTCTACCAGGTTAATTTATATTTGCATGTTTGTGAGTTAATCACATTTACAGTTTACGATAGTATTTGAAAGGTCACATTCTAAGAAAAAGTTCTTGGCCTATTAGATTTAAATACCAAATGGTCTGAATATTCTTAAAATGTTCTTAGCCTTAAAAAATGCAACATATTTTCTGAAGGGCCCCCACCAGTAAGATGGCGAACTTCTGGCTTCTCTTCTGGGTCCTCGGTTCCCAACAGCGCCACCTGAAGCCCAATCACCTCTCACTCCCCTCCCAATCCCAGCACCTAGCCAATAGCCACCAGCCCTGTAGAAGTGACACCTCAATCAGCTCATGCCCCTTCCTATATAACCCAGCACCTTTCCCTAATAAAGCGGAATTCTCCGGTGAATTGCTGCTGTGTGTCGCTCCTTTCCTCTCATTGGTGCCGAAACCCAGGAGACGGGACACCCCAACTGGGCCCTGTCTTCCCCCCGACACCAGCAGCAGCTTGCCCTCGTCCTCTTTTTCCAGCGCTGGCTCATCACACTCACCACTCCTCTCTGGCCTTTAGGTAAGTTTCCCCCCCGGAGTGGGCCACTCTTCCCCGAGCTATCGCAGTGCCATTAACTGTGATCGTCTGGCAAAAACCCTGATGTTCAGGGACTAGGAATGAACTCTCCCCACCTCAGGCCTTCACGGCTGCAGCAGACCCTCAGACCCCTCCTCCAACAGCCACAAACGAGGTGACTCCTTTGTGGATGAGAACGCTCCCTTTTTTGCTCCTCCTCCTTCTGTCTCCGAAATCTGTTTCTTCCGCCAAAAATTCCTAGTAGTAGGTACCTCGTGACTCCGGCACTCTGCCTTCTTAGGGAAGTCTGGGTGATGACCCACACTTCCTAAGAAATTCCGACTTGTATACGAGTTTCCGCAGACCACCAAGGATCATCGGGGACGCCCTTTGTCTCCTTGCGGTCTGCCTCCAGTCCGAGGATCTCCTTTCATCTTCCCCTGTTTGTCTCCTCTGTCCTTCAGCCATGGGAGCCTCCTCATCCCTCCCTGAAAGTTCACCTCTTGAATGCCTGCTCAAGTATCTAGCCACCCTCTCTCCCAGACACCTGATATAAAACCAAAACTTCTCCGTAAATACTGCTCCCAAGATTGGCCGACATACCCCCTAGGACAACAACCAATGGCCTGCAGGGGAAACTCTTGATCCTAACATCACTCGCAATCTCCTTAACTACTGCCAGTGCCTGAAAGAATGGAAGGAGATTCCCTATATCTAAGCTTTCCACCTCCTCCTCCCTCCGCCCCCCCCAAGTTCTCCTAGCCTGCAAGCCGCCACCCCCACAGAAGC
Organism: Manis javanica; assembly: GCF_040802235.1. Classification (NCBI taxonomy): domain Eukaryota; kingdom Metazoa; phylum Chordata; class Mammalia; order Pholidota; family Manidae; genus Manis; species Manis javanica. The sequence goes on from NC_133159.1 coordinate 61,264,223, forward strand.
CTCCCATTCACTCCCTTCCCCTTCTCCTACACAACAGCCCTTCTCCCTTCCTCCCCCACCATCTCCTCCCCCATCTCACCTCCTCCGCCTTCATCCCCCACGGATTAAGCCTGAGCCTTTCAGCCCCCCTTTAACTAAGTCCCGGGGGCCTCCTCCGTCTTTGCCTTCATCACCTGTTTCTCCCCTGTTGGGGACCACCTTTGTCTTCTCACATGTTTGTAGGCAGAATGGGAAAGCACCTTCCCCCATGTCTGAACGCAGCATAGGAAAGCACAAGCTTGAGAACAACCGGTGCAGTCCTTGGAAGTTATCTGTCCACAAAAACATATCTTGTCCTCGAAGACGAGCCAAGACTCCTCACTCTGAAAATAGGGAGACCTTGAAGATGTGTAGAAACACCACCCCTGTTTCTAGCTATGCCCTTCCCCCACTTGCCGATGTGGCAGGAATGGAGAACAAAGAAAAGAACATTCTGTTTAGCATTCCATAAGCAACTAACTGGAGCCCTGCTGTAGCTCAGTCTGTAGAGCATGGGACTTTTAATCTCAGAGTCGCGAGTTCAAGCCCAACTGGAGCGGCAGAGGCAAGCAGCTGGGCTGCTGGCTGGCAACGTGTGGGAGCGTCAGCCCTCCCAGTTCTTTCTATCTTTATTTTCTTCGTTCCCCTTCTGCACTTCAGGACCTGCTCGACTAGGCGTGGCTGGACCGCGTCACTCCCCCACAGACTGAGCCAGAAACCTTCAGTCCCTCTCAGACTCGGTCCTGAGGGCCTCCCAAAATTATCACCCCCCTCCAGGATGTAGCTTAGACAGACTCACTCAAGCCCTATTACAGTATACCAGCCTTGACCCAGAAACGCCTGACGGAAGACATGTCCTTATGACATACTTCCTAGCTCAAAGCTACCCCGACATTAAAGCTAAACTCAAAAAGTTAGAACAGGGCCCTGTTACCCCACAGACTGAGATCCTAACAGTGGCCTTTAAAGTCTTCCATAACCGGGAGGAGGAGAAAGAACGCCATAAACAAAAGGCTGATCAGGCCAACTTCCAAATGTTGGCCCAGCTGATAAAACCACAACCTGGGTGCCCTTCTACAAACAAGCACCCCCCCAGGAGCTTGTTTCAAGTGCGGACAAGAACGACATTCGTCAAGGGTGTGCCCTTCTCCCAGATCTCCTACCACCCCATGCCCCAGATGCCACAAAAAGGGCCCCTGGGGGTCTGATTGCCCAGCCACCCGAAGGGGAGGCTGGACGAACAACCCCTATCCTAGGTCCTCCATAGTGGGGCTAGCAGAAGAAGATTGATGGGGCCTGGGGGCTTCTCGCCCGACCATTTCCATCACCAAACAGGAGCCCAGTATTACTTTAATAGTAGACGGTCGCCCTATCTCCTTCCTCCTAGATACAGGAGCCACCTTCTCAGTCTTGCGAGAATACGGGGGCCATACCATGCCTGCCATTACTCCTGTAGTCAGGGTAGGAAGTAAACAGATTTTCCCATTAACCCCCCCCTTTTATGTACAATCCAAGATAATCCCATACCTTTCTCCCACTCCTTCCTGGTTATGCCCCAGTGTACCATTCCTTTACTAAGATGGGACATCCTTTCCCTCCTCCACATTTCCATAACTATATCCACTCCCACAGCCCCCAGTACTCCCTTTCTGATGGCCCTCATAGCCGATGAACCCCCTCTACCCAATGAAAGCTCTGATTCTGCCCTCATACACCCTGTAAATCCCAAAGTTTGAGACATTACAAGCCCCTCCGTGGCTCTATGTCCTCCTGCCTCTATCAAATTATGTGACCCCTCTCAGTATATCTGTCAGGGCCAACACCCCCTAACCACTTCAGCCCTCATAAGCCTCCAACCCATCATTCAAGATCTCTTAAACAAAAATTACCTCAGATCCACTCACTCCCCATTTAATACCCCCATACTAGCTGTTAAAAAAAACCCAACAGATCTTTCCGCCTTGTCCAAAACCTTCGCCCCATCAACATGGCCGTTGTCCCTATCCATCCCTTAGTTCCAAATCCATACACCCTTTAATCGCAGATCCCTGCCTTGGCATCCCACTTCTCAGTCCTAGATCTCAAGGACACATTTTTTCTATCCCTCTGGACCCCTCCTCCCAAGATTTTTTCACCTTCACCTGGACAGACCCATACACAAGACATTCTGAACAACTCACTTGGACAGTTTTGCCACAAGGCTTCCGAGATAGTCCCCATATTTTTAGACAGGTCCTAGCTCAGGACCTCAAACAGTTTAATCATAATCACTCCGAGTCCACCTTATTACAATAAGTGGATGATCTTCTACTCTTCAGTCCCTCATGGGAACAGTCTCAACTTGACACTGCCTCCTTACTTAACCTTCTAGCTTCCAGAAGTTACCAGGTATCCCCCATCAAAGCTCAAATCTCTTCCCCTCCTGTCACTTACCTCAGATTCCTCCTACCTCAACAAAGAAAGTCCATTACCTTAGACAGAAAACGGCTCCTCTCTGACCTGCCTGTTCCCAAAACCAAGACAGAAATCCTTTCCTTTCTAGGCCTGGCTGGGTATTTTAGAGCATGGATCCCTAACTTCTCCCTGTTGGCAAGACCCCTATACAACCTCAGCAGAGGCCCCTCTGAAGAACCATTATCCTCTTCACCCCGACACTCCTTCATTAAGCTCCGTCAAGCCCTTGTAGAAGCCCCAGCTCTCCATCTTCCTGATTTGTCGAAGCCCTTCTCATTATACATTCATGAGAGGTCCAGTCAAGCTCTAGGAGTCCTAGGCCAATATTATGGCCCATCCTTTGCCCCAGTAGCTTATCTCTCCAAGCAATTAGACCCCACAGTTTGGGGATGGGCCCCCTGCCTACGGGCATTAACTGCTGGACAGCTCTTGCAGAAGGAAGCTCATAAACTGACATTCAGGGCGCCCCTTACCATTCTGTCCCCACATCACCTAAAAGATCTCTTAACCTACAAAGGTTTACAGACTCTCCCTCCCTCCAGACTCCTGACCTTACTGTCCTCTTTCCTCCAAAATCCCGTTCACCCTCTTTGCCATCCATACCCGAATCATGACTTTTTCCTCCTTTACTGCTCTCTCGCTTTTTTCCTCATTCCTATTGTCTTCCCCGCCACCCCAGCCTCCTTTGTATGGCAATTCAAAGTCAGACAGACTTACACACAGCATTGAACAAAAGTTACTTCCCTCATTGCCACATCAGACTGCCCTCTGAAAAGCTGCTCTGAGCCTTTATACCTCCACTTTCCTCCCTCCACCGAAGTGTTCACTAGCAGCTACCCTTATTCTCCCTACCTCTGCTTCCTCTATGACCAAAAACAAGCCTATTGCAGGCAATGGCCAGACACCCTACGGGAGATGTCCCTACTGGTCTTGCATCATTCACTACATGAGTAACTCCCGGTACCCACAGTATTACTCCTCCAACCGTTTCATGAAATATCCCAACAGCTCATTCTCCTTATCAATCCCAGATCCCTGGGACTCTCGATGAGCTGCCGGAGTCACAGTCTCAGTTTACTATGGGGGGGTCCTCGACTCCCCACGGTACCCTTCATATCTCTCAAGAGTATGTTCCCTCTCACTCCCAGATCTCTCAAGTTGCATCAGATATCAGACATTCTGAAAAAGTCATTATCCAAACTCTTGACGGTGCCTCTTCATCTTCTTATTCCTCCTACTCTTGGTTACAGCTCATTCAAGACACCACCATCTTTCTCAACCACACCCTCAACACCGCCAATTGTTCCTTGTCCACATCACTACAGCGCCCACTGCTGGCCGCCGTGCCCTTTAATATTTCCAACTACTCCTTCCATGCAGAAGGACAACCCCTCTGCCCCCTGGCAGACATACCCCTATGGGAACCAGAATACGCAGATAATCTCACCATCCACCACTGTGTAGGCCCAACTCCACTCCCCTCCAGCGCACTTCACTGCCTCTCTATCTACACCCCTACCTCCGGCTCTAAGACTTTTACACAACCAGGACACTTCTTTTGGTGTAATGGCAGTCTTTTCAACTCACTGCCTCCCAACTCCGATACACCCTGCATTCTCGTCACCCTAATCTCACAGCTTACACTTTACAGCATGGCAGAATTCCTTGAGCTCCAACCTCCCTTGCCCTCGCACACAAAAAGGGCTGCTTTCCTTCCCATCATGGTCGGTATCTCTTTGACCACCTCAGCCATTGGGGCAGGGTTTTCGGGAAGAGCCTTGGGTCACTCTCTATGGGCAGTTAGAGATCTCAACGCCAAACTTGAGGGAGCCCTGACATCCATGGCCGATTCCCTGGCCTCTCTCCAAAGACAGGTCACTTCGCTAGCTAAGGTCACCCTTCAAAACCGGCGGGCCCTAGATCTGCTTACAGCCGAGAAGGGCGGCACCTGCGTCTTCCTCCAGGAAGAGTGCTGCTGTTACATCAACGAATCCAGCATTGTAGAAACTGACATTACCAAACTCACTGACCTTGCCTCCAGTCTCCACTCTGCTTCCAATTCCAACAGATTCTCTTCAAAACTAACAAACCTCCTCCTTACCTGGGTCTGGCCCATTGCAGGCCCCATAATAATCATTCTTCTCGCCTGTCTCTTCTTACCCTGTATAATAAAGTTCATCAAATCCCAAGTCGGAAAAATCTCTAATCAAGCTTTCAACCAGCTTTTACTCAGAAACTACCAGCTTCTGGCCACAGAAGATCCCTCACCCTCATGTGACCTCCTCACCACACGCTGAGATGGACCCCTCTCTCCGCTGGAAACTGTTCCTGGAAACAATGGCCACAGACGCCTGGCTTCTGGCACCCGTATCCTCCTGGCACCACCATTAGAATCAACAAGTCCTTGACCTATGGTTACAGGGAACCTTCATTGATTTTCAACCTGAAGAAGTCCACACCTACTCGTCCTTACTGTGGGGAGTCCTATCAACCCTTTCCTCCCGATCCTCAAGCCCTCACTCCCTTCTCTGCCCCCATTCAGCAGGAAGCAGTCAGAGAGAAAAGCAATGTCCACAACCCCATAGAGGAAAAAGGGGGAAATGAAGGGCCCCCACCAGTAAGATGGCAAAGTTCCGGCTTCTCTTCTGGGTCCTTGGTTCCCGACAGCGCCACCTGAAGACCAATCACCTCTCTCCCGCCCCCACTCCCAGCACCTAGCCAATAGCCACCAGCCCAGTAGAAGTGACACCTCAATCAGCTCATGCCCCTTCCTATATAACCCAGCACCTTTCCCTAATAAAGTGGAATTCTCCGGTGAATTGCTGCTGTGTGTCACTCCTTTCATTCTCTAAGGATATACTTCACTAAAAAGTGGTATAGGTCAAAGAAGATGGTGAAAAAGAATTTGGAAGATTTAAGATGTCATAGAAATACACTGATAGATGAAAGCAAGTAGCCTTATAAATTTCCTTGCATCTCTTAAGAGTGCTGATACTTTGTGTGTTTGACCACATATTCAAGGTATGTTTATATTTGACTCTGCTAATATTAAGAGCAGGCTGTTAGGTAGAAAGATACAGATGAGCAGCCAGGGAAGGGAACATAAGGTTCAAGGAAGAAACTGCCCAAACTGCCCAGGTAGGGGGTTCTGTGGGAAGGCAACAAAGGTCAGGGAAATAACTTCCTGCCTGTCCGTACCAGGCCAGACTGGTCCCAGCCAAGTCCCAGTGTGTGCCAATCATACAAAACTAAGACCATACTTCCTCATAATCCCATTAAAATAAAACTGTGGTTTTGTCACACCCCCAGCCCACATCACCCATAGGCTTTTCTGTGTGCATTTGGGAAAAGACAATTTGTACCGAGAGGAATGGGTGTGTAACTAGAGCAGTCAATCAAATGCCCTGACCCTGTCAATCAAAAGAAGTGCCTTCCAGCTAGGTGATGATAGACCCTTCCCTACAAGTTCTGTGCCTTCCTCTACCTTGACTCTGGCCTTCTTCTCCCTTGGGGTGTATTCACATACAACTTTCACTCTCTTTTGCTATTGTATGCATTAAATTTCTTAAAATTCTTGTTGCTGTGATGGGGACAAGGACCAAGGAGAACAAAGCTGTTGGAGTTGAACTGATGGGTTTTCTTTAAGCCATCAACTTTTGTTCATCATGAGAGAAACAATTTTCACATTTCAGGAAGAAAAAATTGAGTGTTTCTAGTAGTGAGGAAGAAACACTTGAAGGACGTCCTTCTTATCTCCTCTGTCCTCAAAGAGGTGTACACAGCCATGGGACCAAGGAGTTTACTCTCAAGTGTATGGTTAGGAAATAGAGTTTAATGTGCATGGAAAGGGGGAGAGAGGAATGTAGTTGCATTAACTTCTATTTGCTAATGTGTGCTATTAAGAAGATGCTGAATTGTCTGTAATTTTTCTATCAAGAATAAAAAACTCTTAAGAAACATTTCTATGAATCTTTGTGTTAGGCAGAAAGACAGACATGAGCAGGATGGAGAAAGAATGAAGCCCACTAAAATGGACTCAAAGAGTTAACTAGATAAAAGCAGAGAGACAGAAAGGACTCACAGAGTTAATTAGTTGAAGTTTCAAGGGCCAGAATGTGATTTGGAATGTCCAGACATTTCCCAAATGAAAAACAGCTCCTCAGATGAGAGGCTTCCAAGTACAGACACTCCCCAGATAAAGGAAAATATCAGAGCACAGACACTCTCTGGAGAAAGAAAAAACATCAGAGTGCATGCAGCCCATGCCTTCATTTTACCAATTAGATCAGGCCTCCAAGGCCAGGGATTGTCCATCAAGGACTCCTTAATCCTGCCAAAAACCCAATAAAGGAAGCCTTATGGGAAGAAGACAATGCCCGTCTAATTTAGGCAGACCTGCTCTGTTACAGAGCACAGTAAAACTTGGCTTTCTTGACTTTAGTCTCACGTCTCACTCTATCAGACTTCCCTGCGACTCCAAACCAAGTTTACCTTCCCAAAATTTGTGCATAGCACTTAGGAAAAGAGTAGCTGTCCAGAGTGAAGACTCAGACTTGGAATAAGTGGATTTATCACTTAAAAGTCTCATGCCGGGCATCAACATTTAAAATAAAACACACGGGAATTTTAACACAGGATCACTGAAAGAAAACTGTGCCATTTGAAGACAGCTGTGTAGTTAATGGCTTTGCATAGCACCATCTAAGTTATGTGCAGAAAGAGTCAGTCTCATTGCTGACACCAATCCTCTGCAAAATGTGCACATACAAAAGTTGAGGAGTAAATTATAGCACTAATAAAGTTAACCTGGTAGAGTCCAAAATGGCAAATGCAGCATAGAAAAAAAGCAAACAGAAACAGTTCATGCTGTTATAATTGGTACAATTTCATTGGCAATTTAAATAAAATAATTCAAATTGTTGCAATTAACACACACACAGATTTAAAAGGATGGTGGGTGACCTCGCACAAAACACACTGTGGAATCAGCCCTCCTCCAAAGAATTAACTTTCATAAATCATTTACATCCAAAGGATGCCTGGCTTCATGCTCTACAAAAATTATCAGCACCAGAAAAGCAAAGCCCCTCGACGAGACTACCCATCAACAGCAAGCACTGTTTCCTAGCCTATTTCATCTATATGAAGGCACAGAGACTGGCTAGGTTACATTCACAAACTCCCTGACTGAAGGTGGGATTTTGCTTTTTCTGCCTGGGTGCCCCCGCACAGCTTAGAAGGAACCATTAGCAAGGACTACAGGCTGCTGTACTGCTGAGAAGTGAGTCTGATTCATGTTGACAGAGATTCCACTTTTACTTGACTTCAGGAGCACAAGACCATCTTATCTATGGTTTAGGTCTGGATAAAGAGCTCTCTCCTCCAACACATAAGAGCACAGTAGCCACAAATTGTTATTTGAGATTCAGAGAAAATGTGTTCAGTGTTTCTCCAGTCACCTGAAACCCAATTTAACACATATTATCTGGGACATATTGGAAGCCTTTTCTGTTACAATGTCAGACTTATGCAAGCACAGAACAGACACTACCAAGAATTATGATTTATGTTCAAAAATAAAAAAAGTAACAATTGGGTGAATCTGAGTGTAGAGATGACCTCTTCCATCCCTGGTTCTGAGGTCTAGGCCTGGGGAGTAAGGCAAACCATTTGAACAACTGCCTAATACGCAGAGCTCAAAAGCACTTTTAACATCTAGAATGTGTAATTTTTTAACCCCTTAAAAATAATCCAAAGTCTGAAGATGTTATTTCAAGATTATAAAACTTGACATTTTTTACTTCACACAGACCCTTTATGATACAAAGGCAAAGGAAGTATTGACTTTATCCTTCACATTCTCTCTTAAAATTACCTTATTAGTTCTGTTTGTATGTTGTCATTTACATTGATGCATGTTTAGTTAAAACATTTAAAACAAGGAGTCTCAAGCTAAATTTAGTTTGAGATGGTTATTATAGCATGCAGTAGGAAGGTAGAAGATGGATAATAAAGAGAATGATTCAAGTCAATTTGAAGGAGAAGGTACAACTGCACTGTGGAAATAACTGAATTGGAAGGGAACCGACAAGTTATTCATGTAAGTGATAGTCTCTCAAATGCGGACAGCAATAAATGAAAGCATTATTTAAATTGACATCCCCTCTCCAAGGAGAATGGGGACTAGACTATTAGGGAAATTCTATGAATGACAATGATCTAGAAGTCTCCGGCATGACAAAATGGGGGAAGATACACAAGAAAACCAGAAGAGCTGGCAGAAGCATGTACCTTGCTTATAAAAAGTTCAAGTCCAATTAGGAGAAAAGAGTGCTGACAAACTGAAAGAACAAAGACAGAATTCAAAACTAGAAACAAAATCAGAATTCTTGAATACTAAAACTTTGTATGCAAATAAGTGGAAATTAAAGTATGTTCTTTTTAGAAATAAGTACTCCTTAAAAGGCTGCCAAAATGTGATTCTTAAATGGTTATCTGACTGCTAGCTGCAACTGCTTAAATGGTGCATGCTTAGGAATAAAAAAATCAGTAATTTATTTCCAAAGTGACCTTTTCCAAGCCATAATAAATCATCCACATATCCTGTCTTCTTCCATGAACCTTCCATTTAAAGAAGGTAAAATGGAAGTATGGCTGAGAGCATGAGGCAGTCACTTTCTCCAAAACGAAGTCTGAAATTGGAGCATGTAAGTACAAATCTAACTCCCTGGCTGAAATTCATCTTTGAAAGAAGTGCGCGTCTTGTCACTACCCGCCTGAAATCCTTCCTTCCTCCCTCATGCCCTGTATTTCTTTCACCTCAGTGGCTAGTCAGGAAAGAAAGAGTCATTGTTCTTGCTGTTTTTATTCAAACATTGAATAAGAAAAAGAGGCTTTAAATAAACGATCAAAATGATTACTGAGGATTGTTTGTCATTGAAACAGAAGCCCAAGGGATTAACTTTTGGAGTTTTGAGACCAATATGCTCACAATTACCCTTGAGGGAAAATAAGCTTTTTAAATCAGTTATGATGGTGATACTAATGCTGATAACTTTTAATCTTTTACAGTCTTACTCTTTTTAACTAAAGTGTGAACCTAATAGCCCCAACCTCTGTCTAAACTTAAGTCTGACGTTTTAAAGAAAAAAATCCCCGAGAAAATCTAGAGCTTCACTACAGCGTTTCATGCAATTCAATCAATGCACTGTGAATTGATGTTACAAAATGTGTGATCTTCAAGTACGTTTGTAAGATTGAATAGTCAGCCTTTAAATAAAGAAGCGCAAACATGGCAGTGGGAGAGTTACACATTTGATTCAAATTTTTATGTTTTAAAGATTAGGTCAATTTTAGCCAAAGGAAGAGAAGAAAAAGAAAACAGCAATGTAACAATTCTGATACCCAATAGAGAGTTTAAACAAAAGATAAAACCACATTTCGTACTTTTTTATGAATGACTGAATTTAAAATTTTAAATGAATGGTACTTAAAATTCCCAGGATGGAAATGGGTTACCCATAAGCCACCCTCTACCATCATTCTATAATTACAAAAGCACCACCACCACAAAGTAAATGAGGCTGATAATTTGTTATAGTATTATAGCATCACAAGTATACTGACAATTTAAAGTTATACTCTGTATTTAAAATATGTAGATATAATAGAGCCTAAACAGAGTTTAAACAAACTCAGATGTAATATTTAATTTTGAAGAGTGCTTTTGCTAAAGAAATATGGTAGATTTGTAAATATTTAACAAAATCAGTAAAAAGACTGAATTGAAATACAGATTTGAACCATCTTCATAACACACACTGTGGATTTTCCACAGTATATACTGTGGGGAGAAGTGCCCAGATCACAACAGATCATGTAGCCCTGTGTAGCCACTAATCGACTATTTATTGACTATTTATTGACATGTTTTTTGTGATAAAGTGCAGTCTTGGTAAGGAAAGAATGAGCTAAGCTCCATGACTCTTACTGGAAGCTAGTCTTTGCCTTGATCGGGCATACTGTATGCAGTCAACCAAAGCAGCAAAAGATTTCTCAAAATGTATTCATGACAACTTGAACATGGAGGGAAAAATCCAAGAATATATGAAGTAGCTGAGTAGGAGAAATAGATGGTGAGGAAGACATTTTTCAATTTGACCATAAAAACTATTGCCCAGAAAGAATGGTTAAGAAAACTAGAAAAACAAAGGTGTCAAAGTAGAAAAAGTAACCTTTGAATAGCTCTAGAGAGAAATATCAGGACTTAGAATAAAAGTATCCAGTAATCCATTGTATTTTTTGTTAATATTTTATTTTAAGAAACATATTTCAGAAATCCCTTACATGAGAAAAGTAGTTCTGCTTTTTGAACAATGCATCTCTTAAAGCATTACTTATGAATTATTTAGCTTTTCCTTATGTGTTCATACAGTGAATAATGCTTAGGTAACAACTTAAAAGGAAGAGTTAAAGTTCAGTAAATTGTTCAGTCCTTCATATATTAATGTGCTTTTTATAACAAATAGCTAAATTCAGTTCAGAAAATGTTTGTAAGATGTGAATATCATTCCAGCAGGATTTTGCTCCCACTTGAGGAGTATATTGGCAGTGGCAGATTAATTTAACCACTTTAATCTGATTTCTTTTACCATGGGGCAATGAACAAAAGCCTTTTTATGTAAATGATCAAGACAAAGCTGTAATGAAAAGTCTGCAAGCAGGAGTTAGAATCTAGTAAAACCTTTACTGATTGGAGTTTATGTATCTGATGCATCAGTTGAAATCGCTGTGCATCACATTCTCCACTTGTACCAAGAGGACGTGCTACCACGGATTCCTGGGATTTATAGCAACCAACTACTATAATCAGGAAGCATTTCCATAGCATAATATACATCTTATTTTTTTAAATCCTGGGATGTTGATCACTGTACAACATAAATGATGAAAGGAGTAAAAATTAAGTCAAAGGGGAATGAAATGAATCACCCTCCTTTTACTAAATAAAAGAACTGTGTGGTGAGAGTAGAATACAAAAATTTGATTCCCAGAGAGCTGCTGCTGAGCCAACTGTGACTCAAGGGTAACAAATTTTCAAATGACATTTTACTAGCTAAGGAGTAGGTGGGATCATTCATTGTGGGATAGAATGGGTAGTTGATTAAGTGGACCCTTTAGTATTAAGTACTGAAGCTAGATCTTCCTCACTTAGGAAGGAAATACAAAAGCAGGTAAGAGTCAGAAAAGTACAATGCACAACGTTATATGCATTTTTAACTGTTGTAAGACATGTAGCAAAAAAGATGTCTACGTACAGTCATACTGGGGAAATAAAGACCATGCTGCATCTACTGACAAGAAACTAGTTTCCTGGTAGAGCCTGACAAGTAGAGCCTCTATATTTGAATTTGAATCAGGCATAAGAAATATGTGTGCATGGTACTGGTTTTTCTTAATAATATAAATGCAAATGCAAGTGACTATTAACAGGATTGTGACTGTTTCCTTTACTAAAACTTGATTCCTATGAAAGAAATCGACTTACCAGTTAGTATTATACCAGGTATTATTTTGCAAGAAAACAATCAAGTTTCAGTAGCTTATTTGTCTCCAAATTTTGAACTCCCTCGTATCTTCCATTTCTCACCAGCTCCACTATCACCACAATTCAATATCCTGTCAATATGCCATCAATGCTCACCTTTTCTCAATAGCCTACTCACTGGGCCCTCGGACCCATACTTCATACTGCACAGTTAATGTTTTCAAATGCAAATCTGATCCTGTTGCCTCTAACAAACTCAACTCTAAACCTTTTAGTAGCTGCCCACTGCTTGAGAGAGTAACCTGATCTATAAACTTCTCTATAGCCTGGTCAACCATTCATATTTCAACTTGCATAACTCTTGTGTTTTATGTTTCAGACACTCTAGGCTTCCTTTAATTCCTCGAATGCCCATGGTCTCACCTGCCACTGGGCCTTTACACAGACTGTTCCTCAAGCTGCAACGCCCTTCCCATTGTCTCTGCTCTCCACTGGATTACTTATTTGGTACTCTCCCTTCAGCTCAGTTCCAGCTTTACTTCACCAGTTGTTAAATTCTGTGATTGTTTGCTATTACTTTCTTCCAAAGCACTAATCTCAGAGTATATTTATTATGTGCTTTAGTCTGAGCACATCTTTTCAAAATGTTTTTACCTTGAAATATAAAATACAGAGAGGCACAGAAGGGAAAAGTGGACAGATATAATTTATCACAAAGGGATCACTCATGTACCACCACATAAGAGGTAGAATTTTACTTGCAGAAACTCAAGCCCCTGATTACTGCATACCCTTACTGCTCCTTCAAAGGAAAGCACTGCTATGAGTTACATAATGAAAACTGGAAGTTTCACTATCTGAGCTTACATTTGTCTGATTTTTGAGCATTTTAGAAATGGAAGCATATAGTGATTATTCTTTGTGTCTTGGTAGTTGATAATGTAGGTCTTTCAGCTTTACTACCTTTACTCAAAATTGCCTTCACAATCTTTGGTTGTTTGCATTACAACAAATCTTGAATCAGATTTTCAATTTCTACTAAAAGAAAAAAAAACAATTCACTGGGATTTCATTAAATGAATTGATCAATTTGGGAAGAATTGACACCTTGACAATATCATTTTCTAACCCATTTCTTTAACTCTTCTCTCACTAATGTCATAGCTTTCAGTACAAAGGACTTGAACATTTTTTTTGTTGTTAGATTTATTCCTGGATTTTTTTTATACTATTGTAAATTGTATCCATCTCAAAATTTCATTTTTTATTCATTTGTTGCTAGAATACAGAAACACAATTTTGTGCATTTACTTGTATCCAGGACCCTTAATACATTCAATTATTAATTTTAACAGTTTTTCTGTAGAATCTTTTGGACTGACTACATGCACAATAATGTATATGAATAATGACAGATGTCTTCCTTTCAGTACTTCCATTTTTATTTCCATATGGCTATGGCTAGGGCATCCAATACAATCCAATGTTGTATAGACAAGAAAATGATGAGTATCTACATTTTGTTGAATCTCAAAGGGAAATCTTTCATCAATTCAAAATAAGGTATAATGTTTACTGTAGGGTTTTAGTGATACCTTTTATCTAAGTAACAAAGTTTCCTTCCATATTTAGTATGTTGATCAGTCAAGAATTACATTTTATTGTTTTTCTTCAACTGTTTAGCTGATTTTATTAATTTTATCCATTATTTTGCTAGAACTGTTTAATACATTGATTTATATTCAAATATTAACTCAATCTGTATTTCCATCTTTCACTTGGCCATAATATACTCTCATTTATACATAATACCACATTTGGTTTCCCACTACTTTAAGATTTTTAAGAATCTGTTTATTAGGAATATTGTCCTGTAATTTTTCTTTGTTGTGTTTTCATTGTTAAGTTTTGGTACTGTGATTATTCCCACCTCATAAAAACAGGAGGGAATCTTCTTCTTTATTTCTATTTCCTGGCAGTATTTAGATTTATTTATTAGTGGAACAATCTGATAAGAAACAGAAAATTTAAGAAATTGAATTTAGAATTAAAACATTAAAAACATCACAAGGGAAGCTCAACTGATTTACAATTATTTGCCCAAATGAGGATATTTTTATTACTCCTTCTTAATGTTCATAGTACTTCTTGAATGAATGACCTGATGATGCCTTTCATCAATTTAAGAAAATTCTTAGCCACTATCTCTTACTTCCCCTAGCAGATTATAAACCTCATAAAAGCAGAACCTATGTCTATACTTTTAGTCATATAATATGTCCCAAAGTGTTCAACTGATGTTGATTTATAAAAAATTCAAGGATGCCTTCTTAATGTGTCCTTCCTAAATTCTCCCTACTCTAATTTCAATGTTCCTCCTATATCCTCAGTATCCTATCCTTAAATACATTATAGTTATTACTCTGAAACCACAGTACTCCTCAATCAAGGCATACATCTGTGACTGTATTCAGTTGTATCCCAGGGATAAACAAAGCCATGAAATAAATGTGGCCCAATTTAAGGAAGTATTTGGGTAAATACTGAAAAAAAAAAATAATCAAGTTAAGCAATTCACCTAACTAATCTGAAACACTTTTTATACATAACACTCACAGGTAAGATAGAATCAGGGTGGCCCTAAGAGGCCCCAGTCAGCGCAGCCTTCTCCGAAGAGAATGGGAGTGCATAATCTCATGCATTTACATGTTTTACCTACCGATTTTGGATTGAATTTTCTTTTGTAAAAGGGGCTTAGAGTGTGAAAGTAGTCTGAAAATTACTGGAATAGAATGCAAACTATACATTGTTTTTAAATTTAAAAATATGGTAAAAATGTCAAAGCATTCAGGCTATGTTCCCAGTTCTCCATTCTCTCTTCATTAGAGATATTTCAGTATTTCTGAAGTCCAGAGTTTACATGTACATCTGGAAGACCTGAGGCACTGGGATGGCATAACTTTTGCTCTTAATTATTTTATATTCCCAGAGCCAAGCACAGGTTTTTTTAAAAAAAGAAATGGTGTAAGGAATGAACGGATGCATGGATGATACTGTATATTGTAGTCTCCTCATGCCTCTCAGAATAACTTTTAAAAAAGGAGTTTAGTGGATAGCAATAACAAACACTGTAAAAAGCAAAGGAAAAGCCATTTTAAAAATTAAAGCTAATAAAAGGATACAAAACCTTTCCCCGTAAAAGGTAAGCACATCTGACAGCAATACTAGCAAAGCTAAACTGGAAAAACTGACATTCTATATAATCTCTTGAGTTAATATATTTACTCCAACACACTTTGCATCTATCTGTTTCTCTCTGTGTAAGCAGCAATGAAAGATCTGCCTGCTAGCTGTTCAACTTTTGGGAATATAGCATAATTTTAAATGAAATAAGTAATGAAAACATTAAGTGCTATGCAAAGATTATGACTCCAGTGCCTAGTAGGGCAATTAAATTTGATGTTTGTTACTCTTTATCACAGTCAACAATATGTTTTCCCCTGTGTGACTATGTAAAGAGTTGATTGATAACAGTAGAGAAGTGGTTAGGAAGGACAATTCTACTCATCATTAGATATGTGACTAAGTAATTCATTTTACAGTTAGGGTCACTGTAGCAAACAGTGATATGATACGGATGAGATCAGCGTTGGACCCTAATGAAAGTTACTCATTAATAGTAAATACTATTAGTTTTTAAATGTATTAACTGTTATACGAATCAGAGAATGTCATGGAGCATAAGTATTTGTAAGCTATAACATGATTGCCAATACATTTGCCCAAGACCAACAAATAAATAAGAACATGAAGTATATAAAAGCCAAACTTTTCAGGAAGTAAAATTATGTAAGGCCCAGGACATTGTAAACTATATTGATCTGTGAATAGATGTTAACTTTTAAATTGTTGTTTGTTCTTTTTCCTATCATATGATAGATGAATAGCCTTTTTAAAGTAAATTTTACCAGATACTTTAAAGTCTAATGTCTACATTTTTACATGGACTCAAGAGTGGCAAAGTCACAATCAATAGCAGACATGGGGATGAAGCAAACAGATACTAAGAAATCAGAGAACCTTTGGATTACATCTGGATTAATAGGGATTGAGCACAGAACACCAAACAGCAAAATCATTTTTGGGAAGATTTTATATTTTATAAAAAGTAGAGAATTTGTTGTGGCAAGAAATATAAAACTGTTGGGCCGCCTTAAACTTTTATGGTTTTGTAGTGGTTTTGTTTTGAATTACACAAGACAGTGGGGGATGGAAGGTAATATAAGTTACTTGGTGCCTTAAAGGTCTCAGAATCCAAAGCGTCTCTTTATCATCACCAAAATTTGGATTCTGAAGAGAAAGATGATACTCCATACATTATAGTGATGAGAAGATACCTGAATTACATCTTATGAATATGAATTACAATTTCACAGGGTTGACAGAAATGTTTATTGAGATTTAGACACTAACTGCCTCCATCTCAGAGTTAAAGGCTTTGTTAGGAGTAAAGAACAGGAGACACAGTGGAAGATGTCTGATGGGTCATATTATATCATCCTGTTCCTTGAAACAAAATTTAGCCCAACACCAAATTGTTTTAAATTACATTGCTCTGATTATTTTATTAGATCCTAGGCTTTTTGAATCATTATCTGCTCTCCATATTTTTATGACAACTTTATTAAAAACAGAAATAGGTTTCTAAAATTGCAAGGTGAAAGTCATCATTTTAAAAGATAAATTAGTCATTCTAGAAAATGTTTTGCTATCAAAAGACAATATTTACAATAACTGCAAATCTTCGTTGCTTGCCACAATTAACCATCTGGCAAATGGGATATAATTAGGTCATCATTTGGCAATGTGATTTCAGTAGACAGACAGAATACCAATAACACAATGAGCCAAGTTCCATAATCTAATTCATTATCATTTCTTCAGCACTTCATTTTTGTTTTAAATGACTATTTGTTAATCATTCAACATCTCTTTGCTAAAGATAAATAATACAGAACATTCCCAATTGATAGCCATGGAAACTGAAATAAACACAAAGTAATTTATCCTTGATCATACTGCCAATTTCTAAAAAGGTCATATTATTAATTTAGACTTTGATACGTTCTGACATAATTCACAGAACAAATACTTACTGGATAGCTATCATGTGTCAGCATGGTATTGGCCACTATAAAAATCAGAATGAAGAAAACAGGTCCTGACAGAAATGATTTTAGAGAAAAAGGTGAGAAAAAATTTATAAATTCATGGTTTAAAGTAGAATGATAATACAAAATTCAGAATAACCAAATATTCTGGAGATTAGGAGTAGCCAGGATACTCATCCTAAAATGGGTCATGAAAATGGATTTTTAAAAGCTTGACAGGTGATCAATTGGCTATGGGATTTCAAGAAAATAGAAGCCTAGTATGATGTTTTTCTTCCTTCCTTTCTTGTTTATTTCCCTTTTTAAGGGACGGACAATGTAGGTGGTAGCCTTACCAGTATGAGTGGCAGATTGAGGAAAGTTAAGAGTTCAATTTATACATACATGAATTTGAGGCTTGATGGCACTTTCATATATAAGATCCAAGAAATGTCTGTTCAAATGCTAGAGTTGTTGATAAAGACATAATTAATATAGTTGAAATAATGAGAATGAAAAAGGGTGGCTAGGAAGAATTTATTGAGTGAGAATAGATAAGGACTGAGAATAGAGTTCTGGGGCAAGACGTTGACTTCAGTGATGAGGAGAGAGTCCAGCAAAGCATCTTAAGTACTAATTGTCTGAAGTATAAAGAGAAGCAGAATATAGCATCATAGAAACAAAGAATCAGAAGAAGGATAAACCAGTGAAGGTTTTTTTTGTATTGATGGTACATAGCAACACCCATAAAATACTAGTGCTTACAACAGTTTTTCTTGTATATTGATCTGTGGGGCAGCAGGAACAGTTCTGTTGCATGCTTTGAGTACACTGGGCTTGGCTCCCGCTGCAGGTTGAGTTCAAATGTGCTCCATGTGACCTAAGTGATACATTTTACTGACCAAACCATCTGGGCATGGCCTTTTCATGGCATGTATAAAAAGCATGAGAAGCCAAGTATATTTAAAGTCCTTGCTCATCTCATGTCCACTAACTATTGGCCAAAGCCAGACACACATCAAAGGATCAGAGATACATACTCCACCTACTCTAGTAATTGGAGTTTTACAAAGTCATTTAGAAAAGGGATTCATTGATTTGTAATTCTGTAATATGAACAAAGTGAAGAATTGGGAACTATAATCCAGTCCAATCTACAAATGAAGAATATGATCGACAGTCCAAAATGAAGGAGAAGAGCTACATTGAGTTTATTGTAATAACATAACTATAGACTCATTTCCAAGTGAAAACATTTGAAGAAAATAATAATTCCCTATAGAATAGATTCTCCATTTTGTAGAGAAATAAAAATGTCTCTTTTTTAGAAATACCAATACATGAGACCATTTCAATTAAATCAAAATTTCTGAGACTGAAATGCATACATGTTATGCTTTAATTTTTTATAGCTCTGCTGGTAATTCTAATGTGCAGGAAGGGTTTACAGTAAACATTTGGGTATGTTAAAGAAAAATATGAATAATCTTATGTCACATAAAAATATAGTTCCAGTTTTATGTATATGCATATGTGCACAGTAGAGTATGTGTGTATGTTTGAGTGGGTGCACAAAAAGGGAGAGAAAGGCACAAACATCATAATGGACTTGGAAATTATAAATGCTTTTTATCTTGTTCATTGTACTTTTCCATATTTTCTAAATTTTCTGTAGGAAAATGTACTACTTCTAAAATCTGAGACAATAAATAAACATTAGTAAAACAGATATTCATACTAAAGTCCATGACCAGAGTGGAAACTGAAAGATATTAAAGATTCAGGGAGACAGAATAATCTTCTGGAAAGGTGAAAATTATGTGTTTTGGAAACCTGAAAGAAAAGAAGAGACTGAAAGCCAATGATTTTCTCTAAGTGGTCAGCATGGTCTAAAAGATCACAGGGTAGGCTAAAATGTATTGATACACTTTCTTTTGACTCTAAACAATTTTAAGATTTCAACCCAGAATTTTGTCATAAAGGTCTGACTATCCTCTGAAATATCAGGTGAAAATAAGATTGAGAATACTTTTAGTGATAGTTCAGTGTCCTATACATATTCATCTCCCCTGTCTTTCATGAAACTTGATATGTTAAAATTGATTCTTTCATACTATGAAATGGGATAATTTTTCATCTTAGTTTGATCTGATCAGGCATCCTGTAGCTCCCCACTTGATGATAAAAATAAAATATAACCCTCCAATAGAAACAATAACAAAGAGAACTGGAATAAAATGGAGATGAGGGAAAATAGCAGTTGCCAAAAGGTTGGATATATAAATATGCAAATGTAATATTCCGAGGCTTTAACTCACTAGATTTGTTAAGCCTTCACAAAAGATATGGGCAAATTTATAGCCCATTTTCCCCCATCTTGCTAAAAATTATTTCGTTTCCAAGCACTGAAAGGGGAAGTCTATCTGCATTGTTGTAAATAAACATTCCTGTGGTTTGTGAGATCCGGGCACATATGTTTCAAGCATAAATGTTTTCTACCGGGAGCTCTATAGAAAACCTATTATCGAGAATTAGATGATTTCATGCCTCATAAGTTTAATACTAACTGGCAGAAGTCAAAAGGAATTAACTTTTTTGCAACTGTGTCACACCTCCAAACATTTTGCCAAACATCCTAGTTTTTCAAAATCGACTGGATAGGATAGCTCGTTGGTAGTTAATACTTATCTTGGACTCCCACTAATCATTGCCGTTGATTTTTATTTCACTGCTATTCTTATAGTTGTTATTACTAAATGTGAACCAAATACGCGCCCCTTTGACTCCCAAAAATAACACCTTCAAAATTACACTTGTGGCTTTTTATAAAACCAGTATTGCAACAATAACTTCTTTAACACTATCCTACAGGACTTCCATGTGAATATTAACATTCCTGAAGAAAATAGGAAGGTTATGACTATATCATAACAAAATATTTTAAAAATATATTTTTTCATAAGGAACTCTGAATATTTACAGTCTAGTAAATGTAGTCCAGTAAATGGCCTAACCATGTTCCTAACAGAAATGAAGTATATGAATTCCCAGCCCCAGTTTCCAACCATTTAACTGCATTCTGTATCTTTCCTTTATTCAGAGGCAAGAGTCTGGGAACAGAGCCACATGACTCCTGCATGAAACCACTAATGACTGTTGCTTAGTGGGGGGAACAACTCTTCCCTTACACAGAACTCATCAATCTGAAGACCCCCAAAGACAGTCATGCCCAAACTGAGATTTGAGTTCTGCCCTAAGATCCCTGCAATCACTGTTGGTCTCAAGGGAGAGAACTACAGCAAATGTGTTCAGTATGCAGTCATCCTGCGTTGGTCATGAAACAGGAGAAATGACCCATCTTCCAGTTGAAAACTCAAAGGGAGGCCAAGTTCTTGGTACATTAGTACAGCAAGAGCACCAGTAGAGGGTAGAAACATTCATTGAAAACGGGGGGAGAAAGTTTCCCAGAATCATGGGAAATAGGTTCTTTCTAACTCTTAAGAAACAGTAAACTTGTTGAGAGTTGTTTGTATTAGCATGGGAGATTCATTTACCATTTCTTTAGAGGAGTACTACCTGCTGAGGCAGGCTATATTTACTTAAGATACTAGGTAACAGATTTCACCTAAACAACAAAGACCAGTAACCAGATTCAGAAAAAAGTAGCATCTATGTGCTTTGTTAAACATGAAGAACTAAAAATTCCAAGTGTCCTAATATGATTTCAAGCTTCCTCTCCCCTCATGGTGCCCATGGGAACTGCTTTTGCTCATTAACTACGCTGTAAAAGATCAATTGCAACCTGTTGCTTTGATAGAAGAAATAACTGTCCATTGAGCTCAAGCAAGTTGTCCCCTCTTTTAAAAATTCAAAACAGGAAATGCCATGAACATGTATGGCATTTAAGACACTATTTGTTTTTAGTACATGCATTTTATGAATAGCTAATGATATCTAATGAATTGTAATCATTACTATAGGTAAAATCTTATAAAATAGCATCTGTTTGGGGCATCAGAATAGAAGGGAGTATTTGTGCAAACACTTTTTTCTCCTATAATTGAAATGTTATTTACTTCTTTCTAACAGAGTGAGCTATTTGGAATGGTATTTAAAGGTAATGCTGGATTTTAATGTGCTCTTTTCTGGCTGTGAGTATCAACTGACGCCCCTCTTTTTTTGCATAGATGTCATGAAAGGGCAAACTCAAATATCCAGTGTTTTCATATAAAATGTCATTCATCACATGGCTATTCCCATCCATTTATTGTACATCATTATTGAGAGAGGTCTAAGAAGAAAAACCTTGGGGATAACTCAGATGTGACAGTAAGTCTAAAAGAAACCCAACATGAAATCTGCATAAAGTCAGACACACTACTTGTACAAAGCATGATTTAAAATAAGTTATTCATTTTTCTCTTTAAATTTGTAACTAGATTCTTAAATGAATTAGAACATTTACTTTAAAAAAAATCTATCCCTTTAAATTTCCATGGCGAAAAACTATTGACAGCTTTCCATGAGACAAGAGATTACATTTGGAAAGACCAATTTTATGCTAGCCATTTGATCTCTGAGTGGCATACATTCCAGAAGGAGGTTTAATTATACATCTGACACCCACTCACCCATTTGGCAAAGTTTCATTTGATGTTTATTAAACTAAGACTTGAAAACATGAGATATATCTTATCTTTCATTCTTTTTTATCCGTCAAGAAAGTAGAATTTGGAAGCTAAAGTTTTAATTCTTGTAGATATAATTTCTTGTTCCTTCTTGCTTTGGAACTGATAACTTCATTCCAAGAGGGAAAACAGGTTTTGCCTCAGAATATTAGGGTAACTTTTTCCTAGGAGTTCCCTCTACCCAGCTCCAGAGCCATCAGGTTATAAAGTAAGAGACTCTTTCATCACTAAGAACCATCCTAACATTGCCCATTAAATGAACAACTTTTGTACACTCTTGGGAAGTTGTAATCTTAGGTGTAGGGATACATAGAAATGAGATCTTTTGTCTATGGACCCCAACTCTTCAACACTCACAGTTGAATCATTGATTCAACAGTCATTTGAACATAGAAAAAGAGTTAGGAATATTCTAAGACTTTCTGGAAGACTTAGAGTCTAGTGCTTGTTTTTGTCACTCCCTTTGCTTGTAGTGTTGGAGAAACCACTCACTCTATAAATTTCAGATTTCTTATCTTTAAAATAGGCATAACAGTAATTTCTTTCCAAGTTTATTGTGAGAAGAAAATGAAGTAATGCGTGTAAAATACTTCGCTCAGTGCCAGACATACCATACGAGGAGGAAAAGTATTCACTCTACAATGATCCAGCTACTAGACTTCCCTTAGGAATCTAAAGCTGAACAAGTTGGTGTTTCAAATTGTTCATAGTCTGTTGAGATACAGACAAGAAAATACACTATTAGTGAGTGAAAGTGATAGAATCAAGCAGCTTGCTGTGGGAGCACAGAGGGGGAAACTCCAGTCCAGAAAAAGGGAACAGGCAGGTGACAGATGATATCTAAGTAGATGCCTGAAATGTGGGGAGAATTTGGTCAGACTATTCAAATGAAGAAGGCTGTTAAAAGTAAAAGAGAGGAAAGGACTCATTGGATACATATGTATGCCAAGGATCCCATCTATTCATAAGCCTCTGACAAGCCAAGGCCGAGGCAGTAGTAGTCATCCTTGCATACCTCCTCCCTTCAAAAACAGAAGGCAGACTTTGCCTTCCCTCATGAACCAAGCACCAGAATTCCTTGGAAACCATACAATTTAAAGCTTTGTGCTTCCATCCAGCTTCACCACATTTTCTCTCACCTTAAAGATTGTCAGGGGTAAGAAGTAGCTATTCTCCTTGCATAATACAGTAAGGATAAAATATAAATTTATTAACAATACTATTAGGCTACAGCTACAAGAAATATTCTTAAACATTCATAGTATTGTAAATATAACATCTCATTATCATGAAGTCTTTGTGGTGCCCACGATCTTGTTAGGATGTTCTATATTTAATCTCCCCCTTATCTCCTTGGTTCCAATAAACCCCATGCATCTTCTAGGTAAACTTCAGGTGGTTTGGGAATGAATTAACTTTCCTGTGATGTCTAACTGTCTTTTATCTTTCTTCCTTCCATCAATGACAATCCCTAAATTATTAGCTATTTCTTCTCAAGTTTTATAGTAGCTTAGATGGCATTGAAGAAATTCACCTCTTGTTTTATGAAATGCATCTATTTTCTTACTCATCATTTGGACCCAGTCTGGTTAGCACACTTTCTATTAGAAATCTCTGTTCAGATGAGAAATTGAGCCCTCCACTATCACCCTTACGTCTAAAAGAGCATACATTTATAGCCAATGAACCCCTTGAAGGATGACCTTGCATCCTTCCCACAACCACACATGCATATACTAGAATAAAGCATTAAAGTTAAATATACATGTATTTAGTTAAAACGTTACTTTGTGTGATTAAAGTATATTTATTTTTACATAGATTTTATAATCATAATCAAATACACACAGATCAAGATTAAATTACATGACAAAGTTTCTCAGGACAGTCTTAGAAAGATAGTAAAAATGAACAGACCCAGGAACTTCCTCCAAATATGTCCCATAGTCATTCATAGTTCCAGTTATAAAAAGTCTTTAAATGTCTTTTGCTCTATTGACTTCCACAGAAATTTCCATTTTTTTCCCTCAAATCCCTCCACTCTGAACTCCTTTGATAATACAATAATATTTAGTAACATTAATAACTTAACAATTGCATAATTTCCGTCCTACTGAAGAATCAGGTTCATAGCTATTCTATGAATCTAAAACAAATTTTTCTCAATATAGAAGAGCTACAAGTAATTCTCTAGTACCAAAATAAGAATAAAAGGAACTTCAAGAGTAATCTTATTTAAGCAACAATCTCCGATTTACATATATAGTCCATTTGTTCATTTGATCATCAAACATTTATGGATGTGTGGGAATATATCTATGAGAAAACAAATACCCCTGTCCTCCTCCTCATGTTCTAGTGGAAGAAAAATATTACAATTATATAAATTTGTAAAATATGTAATGTGTTGCATAGGAAGAGGAAGTATTGATGAAGTAGCCTCAGTACAGGGGTGGCATTTGAGTAAAATGCTGAAGGAGGCAATGAGGAAACATATGGGTATCTGGAGGAAAGCTTTCCAGGCAGAGGAACAGCAAATGCAAAGGAGAATGAAGGAAGGGTGAGAGCTGCAGATGGGATAGGTATGAAAGTGCAAAAGCCTTTGCAAGGACATTTATCTGACTGAGGTGGGAAACCAAGTGGACTGTTCTGAGTAGAGAAAGAACACAATCAGTTCAGTAGAACTTCTGTGGCTGCTCTGAATATGATGAATGGGGACAAGAATTTATAATGTCCTATAAGGCCAATAGGGCATATAATCAGCATTTAATTGAACCTAGGGCCCTATCACTGCAGACTGAGAATAAAGAGTCAAGGACCAAGCATTCTAAGCTAAGGAGCACTAAGATATGAAAAATACAACAAGGCAGACTAAGAAACTTGCAACAAAGTAAAGGGAAATGATGCGCAAGTGAATCAGTAGTCAGAATGAATAAAGTACTTAATGGAGTGATCAGCTAATGATTTCAGTGGGATAAGTACTGAGAATTGACCACTGGATTTAGCAATATGGATGCCATTGGTTATCTTGACAAGAGGAGTTTAAATGGAGGGACAGAAGAAAAAGCCTAATTGAAGTGGGTTATAATGATATTGCCCAGAAAGTAATTGGAGAGAGTGAGTACATACAACTTTTATGAACAATTCTGTTACAAAGGGAAATAGAGAAGTAGCTGGAGATCAAGATGATTTAGAAGAGAAAATTTGGAGGAATAACAGACTATGTGTGCACATAAGAAAGATCTGGTAAATTTGATGGAGGTAAGGAGGTATGGATATTCAGAGAAAAGGAAAAAATTCTTGAGCAATATCCTTAATTAGAACAATAAGGTATAGGAGATCTACCCTAGAGGTGGAGGGGTTGGCCTTTCCTCAGAGCACAGGCACTTAAACAACAGTAATAGAAGGTTGATACAGGTAGATGGTTATGTTGAAATTCTCTTCTGACTGATTAAATTTACCCTATGAAATAGGAAGCAAGGTCTTAACTAAGACTGACAATGAGGGAGTGCATGTTAATGATTTGAGAAGAGGAAATTATATGAAATAGATAAACAAGAACTGAAGGGTGAATGAAATAGGAAAATCTAGTATAATTGTTAGACAGCATTAAGAGTTTGCTTTAAAGTGAAACCATTCAGCATCGTTGTGTGTTTTTCTTCAGCAACATTCATTTATAGGATAGAAATTTGTAATTAAGGGATGTTATAATTTTGATGAGTGAATATAATGAATCACAAAAGGGGCAAGAGATTTAGGAGTATATATAAGAGAATGATTATAGTAATCGTTCATGGTATTTAAACAGAGGGTAATCAAGACATGAAGGGCTAAGGGGCAGGGAGAAAATAATTAAATCAATTAATTGTATATTACTGTAATATAAAATTATTAGAGTTGGGGTACTAGATTTAGTTGAAAGGATCAGAGATGATGAACAGAGAATTGAATGCTTGATTTGAGATCATGTTATGATAAGGTCTAGGTTCTGCCCAAGGGAGTGAATAGCTAAAGAAGGTAGAAATTAAGATAATTAACTGAGAAAAGTTCAAAGAAACGAAAGTCCAAAATACTGAAAGGATAATCTACATGGATGATGATATCCTCCAAAATTATAATGGTGCTGTTACATAAAGTAACTGAGTCTGTAGATGATGTTTCTAAAGAAGATCAGGGAATGACTAAAAAAGAAGGCGTTTTGATTGGCATAGCTTTATGGCATGAGACTCAGAGCTAGAGCACTTAGGTAAGAGAGAGGGAGACCACACAGAAAGCAGCTAGAAGAAAAAGGAGAACAAACTTACTCTTTGACCTCTGCCAGCCCAAGCAGTACAAGGACAGTGAAAAAGAAAACAGAAACCACTTGAAATGGTTTCAGGGAAAGTAAAATCCTCAGGTGAGAGGTAGATTTCCAATAAGGACAGAGGAGATTTCTCTGCAAATCACTGAGTTGCAGAGGGCATATCATGATGGTTTTAGGCATTGGAAAACAATGCTGTCAGAAACAGGAAGGCACGGTCTTTTGGAGATTGGTATTTAAAGGAAGATGGAGGATGATAAACTTGATTTTCTTGTGCTAACTAAAATAAAAAGGCCATCTAAATTGGATCTATGTCAAATGTATTCTTCAAGGACAGGGATCCAATAGTCCAGGCATCAGACTTTGGTAAAGGGAACCTGGCCCTTGGGCTTTGGGGTTCTTAAGCTGCATAACTGGAGATAAATCAGTTCCCCTTTGGTCATGATCAGGGGCTGAAACCCAAACCTTATATTTATAGCTGTGTATGACAGGGCTGAGTCCTGACTTTCCACTCTACTCTGCTACCTACATTAATTGCTGGGTAAGTACCGGCCCTTCCCTTAATATTACCAAGGGATTTAAGAGCCTTGCCCTTCAGCAACAGAAAAACTATAAGGTGTACCAGTGGCTTCCAACTCTACTCAGCTACCTCCAAACAAAGAGAGGACTGATTACCTTTTGGTTTTGCAGGTCATTTTCCTCTATGGGAGGCCAGATAAAGGAGGATCAGTTTGGTGTAAAATTACCCTCACCTGTCAGGCTACACTATGTATTATACCCTACTTTTTCACTCATTAATACAATTATTTTCCATTAGGCCTGAGATGCTAGTCACTGACACTTAGAAAACCCTTGCGAACAGCCACAACAATGAATAGGAAAGGGAAGGAAGTGAATAATGCTTGTTGCTCTCTACTAATTCAGGAGTCAAGGGGCTAAGACCTAGAAAGAGTCCCCATGGGGCACTTAGACAATCATTCTGACATGTATATGGGAGACTGATCTTATCACTGGTATTGATACACATACAGGATGAACTATATAACTTATTACCCAAGCCATGGCACATTTAAGAGTCAAAGAAGGTACTTATTCAGAACTACACTCCTGTTTAACAGGTATAAAACAGACTGTTCTAGGCAGGGAGAATGTATTGTTACTCTGCCTATATACATATCTGGGAAAGGAACAAATGCACCTCTTGGCTGGCCAACAAATAGTTAAAAAACAATAGAATTATCTAAAATTATAGTGGCCAAGGAGTCACTTGGTAAGAATAAAAAATATAACAAAGTGTGGTAGGGCAAAGGAGGAACTGACCAACTCCAGTGAGATGAAGGTGCCTTAGATAGTTCTTGAAGGATAAGGTGAAAACTCAAACATGTGAGAATAGAAAAGTAGAGGAGGGCATTGTAGGCAGAAGGGATAAATGTGCAAAGACATGTAGGAAACTTAAAATTTTAAGAAACTGAATACAATTCAGTACATATA
Organism: Manis javanica; assembly: GCF_040802235.1. NCBI lineage: Eukaryota > Metazoa > Chordata > Mammalia > Pholidota > Manidae > Manis > Manis javanica. Next base: position 61,291,871 of record NC_133159.1, read on the forward strand.
ACAATAATAATGATTTCTATGATTTATCAAGGAAGTATAATTTTATGCCAGGAAATATAATAAACTCCTTTCAACAACTCAACATGGTCCAAACTCTATACATCCTCCCCATCTAAGAAATAATAGTCTGACTCCAGAAGTTCTGAAGAATGATACAGATCTTTCCTGAGGTTTCTTTAAAGGAGAGGCATGACAGTTTTACATAGTACCTTACAGAGGGAACTTTTGATAATCCTTTTAAATGTCTCTCTCACTCCACAAAATTTTCCAAACTAGGAAGCTAAAATTCTCCTCATTCTTTCTCTGCTGTCATCTCACTATATGCTTTCCCCTTCTCCATCTTCTGTTTCCCTCTGTCATTCTAGACACAGGCTATCTAGGGTATAAGTAGCCACTCCTGCCCTCCCACCTGCTGATCCAGACCTTCCACAAGCACTGAAGGATCTCAGAATTCCACAGTCCCTAAGGAGGACCACTTCTTGATGAGAAAACAAGCTGAGCCCTGGGAAATGAGACTTTTACCTCTCACCCTGTTTTTATGAGGGGAACAGTCCCATTACCCAGGTTCTTCACAGCAAAAATGAGCTCTAGAGTTTATATAATATGCAGAGGTCTTTTTCCTTTGAAGGTGGAATGGAGGCAGGGGAGAGAAGTTGTGATTATTTGGACATTAATATTTTTATTTATCTTATAATACATTATGATGGTAATTGATAATGATAAATTACATCTATCATCAGTTGACTACTATATGCTGAGCACCCTCAGTATTTTATCTGTTAATGAGTTCAATCCTAGCAAAAATCCTTTGCAGTAAGTTGCATCCCCTTCCATGAATATGAGGAAACTGAGGCACAGCAAAGTTAACTACCTTTCCCCAAATCATACAGCTCATGAGAGGCAGAACTGGAATAAGACCAATGCAGCCTTGGTCCAGATTTCTTGCTCTTAGATATTCTGCTCCCTCACTTTATATTAATCTCCTGGGGTTCCTTTGAAGACTATTACCCACATTTTAATTTTATAAATTTGGAAACTCAGCTTACTGAGTCATTGGCAGGCTCCACAATTAGTGAGTGATGGGGAAGGATTCCAGATCTTATTCTTCTCTTTTCAAAGCCCATGCACCTCTGATCAGTTTGATGACATATGTTAATGATCTGAGGACCATCATGAGTTTAGGCTCAACAAGGAGTGTTGTTCCAAATCATCAAAGTTGACAGGCATGATGGATGGACAACAAGAATCATGATATATAGACGAGATAGAGCATGAAGAGAGAGGTGTACAAAGAAATAGGCAAGCATTATATTTTCAATTACCTTATCACATCATTCTAAGGAGTTCTGGTTTAATCTAAATACAGTGTGGAAGTCATTAAAAGGCTTTCATCTGGGGAATAAAGGAATCAGGTTATGTCTTAGAGAAATCCTGTAGAAGCAGGATGATGTACTAGGGTTGGTGCATGGATTAGACATTGCTGTTCTTTAATTTTGAGCAGGTTCAATAACACCTGTCCTGAAACAACAGGATTGTGATGAGGCTTGAACTGACCAAAAGCCATATAAGGCTGAAATAGAAGTAACCATCGAGAAAGCCTGGAGTCCGTTAGTAATTCTGGTCTTACTCTACATCTTTACATCAAAGACTTATCCTCCCAGCATTACTACCTGTTCGATTAACATCACACCTTTTACAACAATATTTTGCTGATGTTTTTCCTAGTCCCAATGGTTCTTTGAGCCCATCTTACATTATACAGTCCTATTAGTCTTCCTGTAACTGTATGTAACTTAGAATAATAAGGCCTTACATTTTCACTGTACCTCAGAGTTTTCAAATAACTTACTCTTTCATTGTCTACTTTTTCCCACATTACAATTCTGAGATAGTCAGAGATAGTATATAGTTTAGAATAGTGACAAATTGCTCATCATATAGCTAAGTAGTGGTGGAATAAAAAGGAATCCAAAGTTTCTTTTGTGGGTATGGTGGTGTAATGGAAATGTTCTATATCTTTATTGGTGTGGTAGTGTCACAAGTGGGTAGATCTGTCAAAACTCACCAAATTGGGCACTTTAAATGGATATGCTCTATTGAATATAAATTATACTTCAATAATTATGATTTTCAAAAACTCTGGCAAGTTTTTTAATCTTAATCTGAAGCTGTTTGGATTAAAACCTGGACTATTTTGGACTGAACAAAAAATGAAACAAAATTAAAACTTTCAAAGTTTTGCATTTTCTACATTGAACTTAAATGGTCTTCACATCCAATTCCATATTACTTTTTCAGTCTAATGCTCCATCTCCACTCCCCATTTCTACCCTCATTATTCTCCTCCAGAAACTTTCCACTACAGCCAAGCTATTCCGCTTGTCATTCTCTGAGTAAAGAGATCTCCATGTTTTGGTTCATGTCAGACTCCCCCTGGAGGAACCTTTTCCCCCCTCTCTTCATAGGAACTCAAATTGTTTATATCCTACTTTCCCATTCCTATCCTTCAAGAGTTTTTCTGATAGTCTTACCTTAGTGCTTATTCTTGTCCCTAAACCCTGGTAATATTTGTTGTGTTTTGTTAATTGGGTATTCAGCTCTTTCCTTTGGTCACATTTACTGACTACCTCCTATGTGTCAAGAATTTTGTAAACATGTGTTTGCTCTTCCTTCTCCTGACAGCCTGATTAGATGATAACTTACTTACTCATATGAACAAGGATATTATTGGTCCCTCCAGTATACATTAAATAATGGACACATATTTAAGAGAGTATAATATGGTTCAAAGAGACTTAGGGACACATAAAATCTTTTTCTGGGCTCAGATTCACTAGATTTGTGAATTGAAGTACTAGTCAAGTTTTCAAAACTTGAGTTTCCACATTTGTAAATGGGGAATATATATTAACTACATCACTCAGTTCTGAGGATCTAACAAAGCAATGTAGGTGTAAGTGTATGATAAACAGTTGTGGACTTTTACAAGTTAATGATATTTTTGAATGATTGTTGGATATATTGTTAGTGCTTTCTTCTTCAGTAGTGGAATAGTTAACCCCTCATCTTGTTGTGTGTTCATTTCTGTAGTTTGTGGTACAATCCTGCCAATCCTTTCCTCAATTTTTACTACTTCTTTAGCCATTCAGATTAGTCATGTGTCAAAGATAATCCATAAACTGAATCATCCATTATTTATCACACAAAGATGATAACCTGTTATGTACAATAGCTTAACTTATACAGTAAATCTATGATGACCATTCCCCACACATTCCAAACCAAATGTTGGGAATGGTCTGCCTACAAAATATTCTAAGGGCTAGAACAAAATTTAGATAATTGAGTATTTCTGTTCTCCAGCAATAACCCTGAAATCTTTATCACAGAAATTCAGAGGAGTTATCCTGGCCTAAGTATCTCTAATTAAAGATTCATCAATAGTACTATGTACACATAGTTAATGGAGTACATATAATGTACGGATTATAAACTATGTTGGAGATAGTTTTAACATTTTTAGATTAAAGATCTTATTTAGTTTTACAAGTATAAAGTTAGTATAGATTTTATTAATCTGTACTAATTTTTGGAATTCTCCAAGAGATTGTTATTTTGTTAGCTAAATTTCTGCTTTTAACTGAATTCTACTAACTTTTTCTTCTAAAAACATAGCATTCATTTTTTTTTTGTTTTTTTTTTTGAGAGGGCATCTCTCATATTTATTGATCAAATGGTTAACAATAAAATTCTGTATAGGGGACTCAATGCACAATCATTAATCAACCCCAAGTCTAACTCTCAACAGTCTCTAATCTTCTGAAGCATAATGAACAAGTTCTTACATAGTGAATAAGTTCTTACATGGTGAACAGTGCAAGGGCAGTCATATCACAGAAACTTTTGGTTTTGATCACGCATTATGAACTATAAACAATCAAGTCAGATATGCTTATTCATTTGATTTTTATACTTGATTTATATGTGAATCCCACATTTCTCCCTTATTTTTTTTTTTTTTTTTTTTTTTTTTTTTTTTTTTTTTTGAGAGGGCATCTCTCATATTTATTGATCAAATGGTTGTTAACAACAATAAAATTCAGTATAGGGGGGTCAATGCTCAATGTACAATCATTAATCCATCTCAAGCCTAATTCTCGTCAGTCTCCAATCTTCTGAAGCATAACGAACAAGTTCTTACATGGTGAACGAATTCTTACAGAGTGAATAAATTCTTACATGGTGAACAGTACAAGGGCAGTCATCACAGAAACTTTCGGTTTTGATCATGCAATATGACCTATAAACCATCAGGTCAAATATGAATATTCATTTGATTTTTGTACTTGATTTATATGTTGATCCCACATTTCTCCTATTATTATTATTATTTTTATTTTTAATAAAATGCTGAAGTGGTAGGTAGATGCAAGATAAAGGTAGAAAACATAGTTTAGTGCTGTAAGAAGGCAAATGTAGATGATCAGATGATCAGGTGTGTGCCTATGGACTAAGTATTAATCCAGGCTAGACAAGGGCAGCAAAACATCCACGGATGCAGAAGATTTCTCTCAAAGCAGGGGGGGTGAGGTTCTGAGCCTCACCTCTGTTGATCCCCAAATTCTCACCTGATGGCCCCCCTGCGACTGTGCCTGTCTTAGGTTGTTCCTCCCTTGAGGAATCTTACCCGTCTCTGGCTAACCAGTCATCTTCCGGGGCCATACAGGGAAATGTAAAGTTGGTAAGTGAGAGAGAAGCCATATTGTTTGCAAAGGTTAGCTTTTTACTTCTTTGCAGATTTATGCCCTGTGGCTTCTATGCCCAGCACTTGTCTCGAGGTATCTTTACCACCTGGAGGAATTATGATACTCGGTAAATTCGATATGAGGCACGAATTCTATTTAAAGTTTGTAATTAGGAAGGAAGAAGAAAAGCTATAGATGTAGCATATGAAGGAAACTTGGGAGGATTGATTATTTCTTTGACATATCTTCTTGTATAGTACCTTAAGTATGTATAGGTTTTAAACTACTAACTAATTTGCACACACATATTGACATAATAGGAATATGGTGACATAAACAAAGCAAATCTATAATTACCAACCATCTCCAGTGAAGCCAAGAAAACCATTTAGGCACCCTAGGCATTTGTGAAAATTTATCTATGATATGATGGATATTTTCCAACTGTACTTGAACCATCAGACAAATTAAAGCAGCCCATTTCTGGGATCTGTTCACATCCCATATGTTCTTTTAACCATAGATAGTCTATAGTCATGAGATTTTGGGGTGCTACAACTTGCACCCCTCCCAACTCCTGGTTGAGTTCCAACAGTACAGATCCAGTCAAATTCGTTGTCTCACTGTATGCACATGCCAGCCTAGACATCTCCCTCCTCCTTCTCATGGCAAGTCCAGGAGATGGTGGGCTGGATGCAGCCACAACCGCAGCATCGTCCGGATCCCTGTGGAGGCTTTTTGATGATCATCCCCCGGCACGAGTCCTCCAGAGAGTGCTGATGCCGGAAGCTCCTCCTCATATCGTATCTTAGTTCATTTTCTGGGTATCCAAGCTAGGCCTTGATCTTCTGCGTAGAAACAAACAGACCCTTTGCCCACACTTTGACATGCCCTCTATACCACTGTGCAGAACTCATTGGAGGTCAGCACACAGTAACTGCTTTTTTTTTTTTTTTTTTTAATTAAGAGAAAGGAATATTATCAGAAAAGAGTACCTCCATAGCTGATCATCTGACACCCTTTAAGTGATCAACATTAAGGATATTTAAAGCATGCGTTGATCTTTGATTTACCAATAGTTTTATCCTGTTAAGGAGTAATCCCCCTTTTCTTTCTTTCTTTCTTTTTTTTTTTTTTTTTTAAATTTTTAATCTACACTTACCTGAAGAATACTATGTTTACTATGCTCTCCCCTATATCAGGTCCCCCCTAACAACCACATTACGGTTACTGTCCATCAGCTTAGCAAAATGTTGTAGAGTCACTACTTGTCCTCTCTGTGTTGTGCAGCCCACCCTCCCCTTTCTCCCTCCCCCCCCTGCATGCTAATCTTAATACCCCCCTTCTTCTTCCCCCCCCTTATCCCTCCCTGCCCCCCCATCCTCCCCAGTTCCTTTCCCTTTGGTACCTGTTAGTCCATTTTTGGGTTCTGTAATTCTGCTGCTGTTTTGTTCCTTCAGTTTTTCCTTTGTTCCTATACTCCTCAGATGAGTGAAATCATTTGGTATTTCTCTTTCTCCGCTTGGCTTATTTCACTGAGCATAATACTCTCCAGCTCCATCCATGTTGCTGCAAATGGTTGGATTTTTCCACTTCTTATGGCTGAGTAGTATTCCATTGTGTATATGTACCACATCTTCTTTATCCATTCATCTACAGATGGACATTTAGGTTGCTTCCAATTCTTGGCTATTGTAAATAGTGCTGCGATAAACATAGGAGTGCATCTGTCTTTCTCAAACTTGATTGCTGCGTTCTTAGGGTAAATTCCTAGGAGTGGAATTCCTGGGTCAAATGGTAGGTCTGTTTTGAGCATTTTGATGCACCTCCATACTGCTTTCCACAATGGTTGAACTAATTTACATTCCCACCAGCAGTGTAGGAGGGTTCCCCTTTCTCCACAGCCTCGCCAACATTTGTTGTTGTTTGTCTTTTGGATGGCAGCTATCCTTACTGGTGTGAGGTGATACCTCATTGTAGTTTTAATTTGCATTTCTCTGATAATTAGCGATGTGGAGCATCTTTTCATGTGTCTCTTGGCCATCTGTATTTCTTTTTTGGAGAACTGTCTGTTCAGTTCCTCTGCCCATTTTTTAATTGGGTTATTTGTTTTTTGTTTGTTGAGGCGTGTGAGCTCTTTATATATTCTGGACGTCAAGCCTTTATCAGATCTGTCATTTTCAAATATATTCTCCCATACTGTAGGGTTCCTTTTTGTTCTATTGATGGTGTCTTTCGCTGTACAGAAGCTTTTCAGCTTAATGTAGTCCCACTTGCTCATTTTTGCTGTTGTTTTCCTTGCCCGGGGAGATATGTTCAAGAAGAGATCACTCATGTTTATGTCTAAGAGGTTTTTGCCTATGTTTTTTTCCAAGAGTTTAATGGTTTCGTGACTTACATTCAGGTCTTTGATCCATTTTGAGTTTACCTTTGTATATGGGGTTAGACAATGGTCCAGTTTCATTCTCCTACATGTAGCTGTCCAGTTTTGCCAGCACCATCTGTTGAAGAGACTGTCATTTTGCCATTGTATGTCCATGGCTCCTTTATCAAATATTAATTGACCATATATGTTTGGGTTAATTTCTGGGGTCTCTAATCTGTTCCACTGGTCTGTGGCTCTGTTCTTGTGCCAGTACCAAATTGTCTTGATTACTATGGCTTTGTAGTAGAGCTTGAAGTTGGGGAGTGAGATCCCCCCTACTTTATTCTTCTTTTTCAGGATTGCTTTGGCTATTCGGGGTCTTTGGTGTTTCCATATGAATTTTTGAATTATTTGTTCCAATTCATTGAAGAATGTTGCTGGTAATTTGAGAGGGATTGCATCAAATTTGTATATTGCTTTTGGCAGGATGGCCATTTTGACGATATTAATTCTTCCTAGCCATGAGCATGGGATGAGTTTCCATTTATTAGTGTCCCCTTTAATTTCTCTTAAGAGTGACTTGTAGTTTTCAGAGTATAAGTCTTTCACTTCCTTGGTTAGGTTTATTCCTAGGTATTTTATTCTTTTTGATGCAATGGTGAATGGAATTGTTTTCCTGATTTCTCTTTCTATTGATTCGTTGTTAGTGTATAGGAAAGCTACAGATTTCTGTGTGTTGATTTTGTATCCTGCAACTTTGCTGTATTCCGATATCAGTTCTAGTAGTTTTGGAGTGGAGTCTTTAGGGTTTTTTATGTACAGTATCATATCATCTGCAAATAGTGACAGTTTAACTTCTTCTTTACCAATCTGGATTCCTTGTATTTCTTTGTTTTGTCTGATTGCCGTGGCTAGGACCTCCAGTACTATGTTAAATAACAGTGGGGAGAGTGGGCATCCCTGTCTGGTTCCCGATCTCAGTGGAAATGCTTTCAGCTTCTCGCTGTTCAGTATAATGCTGGCTGTGGGTTTATCATATATGGCCTTTATTATGTTGAGGTACTTGCCCTCTATTCCCATTTTGCTGAGAGTTTTTATCATGAATGGATGTTGAATTTTGTCAAATGCTTTTTCAGCATCTATGGAGATGATCATGTGGTTTTTGTCTTTCTTTTTGTTGATGTGGTGGATGATGTTGATGGATTTTCGAATGTTGTACCATCCTTGCATCCCTGGGATGAACCCCACTTGGTCATGGTGTATGATCCTTTTGATATACTGTTGAATTCTGTTTGCTAATATTTTATTGAGTATTTTTGCATCTACGTTCATCAGGGATATTGGTCTGTATTTTTCTTTTTTGGTGGGGTCTTTGCCTGGTTTTGGTATTAGGGTGATGTTGGCTTCATAGAATGAGTTTGGGAGTATTCCCTCTTCTTCTATTTTGTGGAACACTTTAAGGAGAATGGGTATTATGTCTTCTCTGTGTGTCTGATAAAATTCCGAGGTAAATCCGTCCGGCCCCGGGGTTTTGTTCTTGGGTAGTTTTTTGATTACTGTTTCAATTTCTTTGCTTGTAATTGGTTTGTTTAACTTTTGTGTTTCTTCCTTGGTCAGTCTTGGGAGGTTGTATTTTTCTAGGAAGTTGTCCATTTCTTCTAGGTTTTCCAGCTTGTTGGCATATAGGTTTTCATAGTAGTCTTTAATAATTCTTTGTATTTCTGTGGAGTCTGTCGTGATTTTTCCATTCTCATTTCTGATTATGTTGATTTGTGTTGACTCTCTTTTTCTCTTAATAAGTTGGGCTAGAGGCTTATCTATTTTGTTTATTTTCTCAAAGAACCAGCTCTTGGTTTCGTTGATTTTTGCTATTGTTTTATTCTTCTCAATTTTGTTTATTTCTTCTCTGATCTTTATTATGTCCCTCCTTCTGCTGACTTTAGGCCTCATTTGTTCTTCTTTTTCCAGTTTTAATAATTGTGATGTTAGACTATTCATTTGGGATTGTTCTTCCTTCTTCAAGTGTGCCTGGATTGCTATATACTTTCCTCTTAAGACTGCTTTCGCTGCATCCCACAGAAGTTGGGGCTTAGTGTTGTTGTTGTCATTTGTTTCTATATATTCCTTGATCTCTATTTTGATTTGTTCATTGATCCATTGATTATTTAGTAGCATGTTGTTAAGCCTCCATGTGTTTGTGAGCCTTTTTGTTTTCTTTGTAGAATTTATTTCTACTTTCATACCTTTGTGGTCTGAAAAATTGGTTGGTAGAATTTCAATATTGTGGAATTTACTGAGGCTCTTTTTGTGAGCTAGTATGTGGTCTATTCTAGAGAATGTTCCATGTGCACTTGAGAAGAATGTATATCCTGTTGCTTTTGGATGTAAAGTTCTATAGATGTCTATTAGGTCCATCTGTTCTAGTGTGTTGTTCAGTGCCTGTGTGTCTTTACTTATTTTCTGCCCGGTGGATCTATCCTTTGGGGTGAGTGGTGTGTTGAAGTCTCCTACAATGAATGCATTGCAGTCTATTTCCCTCTTTAGTTCTGTTAGTATTTGCTTCACATATGCTGGTGCTCCTGTATTGGGTGCATATATATTTAGAATGGTTATATCCTCTTGTTGGACTAAGCCCTTTATCATTATGTAGTGGCCTTCTTTATCTCTTGTTACTTTCTTTGTTTTGAAGTCTATTTTGTCTGATATTAGTACTGCAACCCCTGCTTTCTTCTCACTGTTGTTTGCCTGAAATATGTTTTTCCATCCCTTGACTTTTAGTCTATGCTTATCTTTGGGTTTAAGGTGAGTTTCTTGTAAGCAGCATATAGATGGGTCTTGCTTTTTTATCCATTCTATTACTCTATGTCTTTTGATTGGTGCATTAAGTCCATTTACATTTAGGGTGACTATTGAAAGATATGTACTTATTGCCATTGCAGGCTTTAGATTCGTGGTTACCAAAGGTTCAAGGTTAGCTTCTTTAGTATCTTACTGCCTAACTTAGCTCGCTTATTGAGCTGTTATATACACTGTCTGGAGAGTCTTTTCTTCTCTCCCTTCTTATTCCTCCTCCTCCCTTCTTCATATGTTGTGTGTTTTGTTCTGTGCTCTTTTTAGGGGTGCTCCCATCTAGAGCAGTCCCTGTAGGATGCCCTGTAGAGGTGGTTTGTGGGAAGCAAATTCCCTCAGCTTTTGCTTGTCTGGGAATTGTTTGATCCCACCATCATATTTAAATGATAGTCGTGCTGGATACAGTATCCTTGGTTCAAGGCCCTTCTGTTTCATTGCATTAAGTATATCATGCCATTCTCTTCTGGCCTGTAGGGTTTCTGTTGAGAAGTCTGATGTTAGCCTGATTGGTTTTCCTTTATAGGTGACCTTTTTCTCTCTAGCTGCCTTTAAAACTCTTTCCTTGTCCTTGATCCTTGCCATTTTAATTATTATGTGTCTTGGTGTTGTCCTCCTTGGATCCTTTCTGTTGGGGGTTCTGTATAATTCCATGGTCTGTTCGATTATTTCCTCCCCCAGTTTGGGGAAGTTTTCAGCAATTATTTCTTCAAAGACCCTTTCTATCCCTTTTCCTCTTTCTTCCTCTTCTGGTATCCCTATAATACGAATGTTTTTCCTTTTGTATTGGTCACATATTTCTCTTAGTGTTGTTTCATTCCTGGAGATCCTTTTATCTCTCTCTATGTCAGCTTCTATACGTTCCTGTTCTCTGGCTTCTATTCCTTCAATGGCCTCTTGCATCTTATCCATTCTGCTTATAAATCCTTCCAGGGATTGTTTCACTTCTGTGATCTCTTTCCTGACATCTGTGATCTCCTTCCGGACTTCATCCCACTGCTCTTGCATTTTTCTCTGCATCTCATCCCACTGCTCTTGCATTTTTCTCTGCATCTCATCCCATTGCTCTTGCATTTTTTTCTGCATCTCTGTCAGCATGTTCATGATTTTTATTTTGAATTCTTTTTCAGGAGGACTAGTTAGGTCTGTCTCCTTCTCAGGTGTTGTCTCTGTGATCTTTGTCTGCCTGTAGTTTTGCCTTTTCATGGTGATAGAGATAGTCTGCAGAGCTGGTACAAGTGACCGCTGGAAGAGCTTCCCTTCTTGTTGGTTTGTAGCCTTTTCCTGGGAGAATAGCGACCTCTAGTGGCTTGTGCTGGGCAGCTGTGCGCAGACAGGGCTTCTGCTTCCTGCCCAGTTGCTTTGGGGTTTATCTCCACTGTTGCTGTGGGCTTGGCCTGGCTGGGGCTGTTCCTCCAAAATGGTGGAGCCCCGTTAGAGGGGGAGCAGCCAGGAGACTATTTATCTCCGTAAGGGGCCTCTGTGCTCCCTGCTGCCCAGGGGGTTAGAGTGCCCAGAGATCCCCAGATTCCCTGCTTCTGGTCTAAGTGACCTGTCCTGCCCCTTTAAGATTTCCAAAAAGCACTCTCCAAACCAAAACAACAACAGCAACAATGAGAGAGGGAACAGAAAGGAAAAAAAAAAGAAAAAACACGCGATTTTTTTTTTTTTTTCCCTCAGGTGCCAGTCCCAGGCACCCGCGCACTGGTCCTGCTGCCCTGTCTCCCTAGCACCAGGGTCCCTGTCCTTTCAAGGCTTCCAAAAAGCACCCACCCACCAGTCCCGCAGGGAAGGAACGCTCAATATTCTTTGTCCTCAGGCACTGGTCCCACGCACCCGCTCACCAGTCCTGCCGCCCTGCCTCCCTAGCACCGGGGTCCCTGTCCCTTCAAGGCTTCCAAAAAGCACTTGGCAAAAAGAGAGAAAAAAAAGGGGAAAAACGCGCGATTTCTTCCGTCCTCAGGTGCTGGTCTCAGGCACCCACCCACCGGTCCCACAGGGAAAAATGCGGGATATTCTTTGTCCTCAGGTGCCGGTCCCAGGCACCCGCTCACCAGTCCCGCCGCCCTGCCTCCCTAGCACCGGGGTCCCTGTCCCTTTTAGGCTTCCAAAAAGCACTCGCAGAAAAGAGAAAAAAAAAAAAGGGGAAAAACGCGCGATTTCCTCTGTCCTCAAGTGCCGGTCTCAGGCACCCGCCCACCGGTCCCGCAGGGAAAAACGGGGGATATTCTTTGCCCTCAGGCGCCGGTCCCAGCCACCCGCTCACCAGTCCCGCCACCGTGCCTCCCTAGCACTGGGGTCCCCGTCCCTTCAAGGCTTCCAAAAAGCGCTTGCCATAAAGAGAAAAAAAAAAAAAAGGGGAAAAACGCGCGACCTCCTCCGTCCTCAGGCACCGGTCTCAGGCACCCGCCCCCAGGTCTCGCAGGGAGAAACGCGGGATATTCTTTGTCCTCCGGCGCCGTTCCCAGGCACCTCCTCACCGGTCCCGCCACCCTGCCTCCCCAGCAACGGGGGCCCGTCCCTCTAAGGCTTCCAAAAAGTGCTCGCCAAAAAAAAAAAAACTGCTCCGGTTTCTCTCCACCCGCCGGGAGCCGGGGGGAGGGGCGCTCGGGTCCCGCCGGGCTGGGGCTTGTATCTTACCCCCTTCACAAGGCGCTGGGTTCTTGCAGGTGTGGATGTGGTCTGGATGTTGTCCTGTGTCCTGTGGTCTCTATTTTAGGAAGATTTTTCTTTGTTATATTTTCATAGCTCTATGTGTTTTTGGGAGGAGATTTCCACTGCTCTACTCACGCCGCCATCTTGGCTCCCGCCCGCTGCAAACTCTCCCTTATTTTTTTTTAAATAAAATGCTGAAGTGGTAGGTAGTTGCAAGATAAAGATAGAAAGCATAATTTAGTGCTGTAAGAGGGCAAGTGTAGACGATCAGGTCTGTGCCTATAGACTAAGTATTAATCCAAGCTAGACAAGGGCAACAAAACACCCACTGATGCAGAAGATTTCTCTCAAAACAGGGGGTGAGGTTCTAAGCCTCACCTCTGTTGATCCCCAATTTCTCACCTGATGCCCCCCCCCCACTCTGCGACTGTGCCTGTCTTAGGTTGTTCCTCTCTTAAGGAATCTTACCCGTCTTTGGCTAACCAGCTGTCTTCCGGGGCCATAGTGTGAGCATTCGTTTTTTGAGTTATTAAGCATTCACTTAGCTAAGCTGCTCTTGACCAGATACTATTACACGTACCATGCTCTAAGTTTGGTGAGTTCTTCAAATTCTTCACTCACTTGGGCCAGCTGACTCAGTCAAGTAAATGGTCATTTACTTGAAAAAATTCAAGTGACTTTGGGCTGAAATGAAGAAGTTTTGCTGATGTGAACTGTTGATCAAGTTAAACAACCTGGTGCATTGGGATGCACAACCAAGCTACATATCCACACTTCTTGGAAGAGGGAACATGCTCCCAAGCAGAGCCTCCTCCTGCAGTCATGATATGGACAGTCCACTCTGTCCAATAAATCTATGTGAGAGAGAAGCCCTTCCTTGTCTGTGAATATGCTGGAACTGCAAGGAATTCTTGTAGGGGAAGGGAATATGATAAAAGAAGATCAAAAGACAGTATTCCTCCAGTCAGGAGACCAGAATGTGGGTCCTGGCTTGGCTGTTGACCAGCAGTGAGAACACGAGCAGGTCATTTTTCTCAATTTTCTCATCTCACCTAGGAATAACACTTGCCCTTCCCATCTCAAGGATAGCTTTGAGACTCAAAAGTGATCATATACATAAGAGTATGTTGAAAAGTATAAAATACTTTACAAATATGAAAAACACAGTTTTCTGCATCTATCCCCTCACTTGAACTAGTGAATGACATTAAGGACAAAGAATGTGCAAGACTAGCTGAACTCCTGATCATTAAAATAAAAGATATTGAGGGAGAAGAGATTTAGAATATTGTTATAACTCCAATTAAATTTAACATTTATCGGGCACCTATATGTGTGTACAGAACATTATGATGGCTCTTACAAGGAACAGAGAAACAAGAGGATTAGGTTGGCCTCCTTTACTGAAAGATTAAAAACTAAATGAAAGAAATACTGGAATTGGAAAGATGGAAGTAAATTCTCTGAGACATTAGCACAAACATGGAGGGGAATTTTCGAGCAGAGTTTGAAGGATGAATCCAAGTTTGAGATGAAGAGAAAGAACAGAAGAAACAGACACATGAGGAAAAGCACAGGGATAGAAATATGAGTGTGAATGGCATTGGAAGGTTGACCAGGAGAAATGTTGAGACCTTAGATGCAAGGGGGAAATTCAATAAGAAATTCAGAGCGTCAGGGTGAAGCTTAGAGGCTTCTAAATACTTTGTTGTGTGCACTTACTGATCAGACCAGCAAAATATCAATACTTTGACCCAAATATCTGAATTTCAGAGTTCCATCTTTCTATATTAGATCCTGTGGATGCAACTTTACGTCTGAGTACCTCTGGGTATATGACACCTCTCTTCTTCCTAGAGAATGTTCAGAGCCAGTGCATCCAAATTAGATATTACTTTGATCAAACTGCCATTGAGCTCAAAAAAAGGTTCCCTTCATGCTCTGTCATCCAACAAAACAAATAACTATCAACCAAAAAATTACCTGTGAAGAGAATATGAAAAGAACCAAACTTGAAAACAATTTCCAAAAACCTATTGCCTAAAAAGCATTGAAGGATTCCTTGGAAATATTCTGCACAGTGTTTCTATACATATGTAATTGAGCTCATGTGTATACTGAAATTATACAATAGAGACACGCAGCTGAAATGCAAAATTGAGATGCCCATTATCATCAAATAGTTTCTGAAAGTCTCCTCATCTTATATTTACATGGACAAGCAACTTCAGATCCTTCCTAGTAAACCTAGTTTGGTTCAAGTCTCTAAAAATTAAATCAGATTAATCCATTACATTTACAATTAGTGTCATTTTTACTAAATAATTATGATTTGACCAGACCTCCATAAATAAATAATTTGGACTTTACTTATTTAAAACAAAACTCCTCATTTCCACCCAAAAGCCTGCCTCTGCCACATTTTTACAGAGTCAGTCAGGATAAGCTATACCATAGTGACAAACAAACCCGAACACTAAATGCACACATTGTCTTCACTCTGGGACAGGTTAACGCAGCAATCACCATTTGGAACATGACTCATCATTGTAGAAAACAGAGCGATATGGAGTCTCTCTCTTGGCAACTTTATACGTGGACCTGAATTGAAACCCCATTTCATTATCAAAGTCCAGCTTAATATAATATCAGATATTTTATTATTATTACCCTTTTATAATAAAAATTTTCAGATTTTTTAATAGGCTAATATGAAATAATTTCCTTCTTAAATTGTGCTTGTGAAAACTATGACTACATTTATTCCTAAAAAGTCTTTTTTAGCTCTTTTTGTACTGATAGTTTTATTCCAACAAACATATCATCTATCATAGGAATTAATATTTCCAGGTTTAGGCCACATTCTTAAGTGTATTCATTTGTACACAAGGATTACATTTATTAAAACTTGCTAGAAAGGAAATAATTCCTCTGAATCAAATATAGTGACATTTTTTGAAAATTTCAAAGCCATATGTCAACCACTTTTAACCTCAGTATAAACCATATTCCTCATGATGTCTTAAAATGCCAGGATTTTCTAAAAATAATAAGTATATACTTCTAAAACTTAAATCTTCTTTATAGATTGAATTTAGACAGTTAAAAGATTTAGAATTTGTACTAAATCTCAAGCCAAAAGGAGCAGTTGTAGAGGTAGGAAAGGAAGAATAGTAAAATCAGAAATTTCATAACAGTGAACTGAGTTAAGGTCAACTAGGGTGTGATAGATAAGTACTAAAAGGGTCAATTTAATCTGAAAATGTTTTTCTGACTGGTTTTTCAATGTGCTCAAAAATTTATTTTCAAAAGTTATTAAATGCTTTCTTTTTATCAGATTTTTAGCACAGAGAAACATCAGAGGTAGTCACTGCTTCAGAAAATATATTCGCTGGAATGGGATGAGTGGTAGGCATGTTAATAAACATGTTCAGAATGTGTCAACAGTGATGAGGGGTAAGAATGCTCTGGCTATCATGGGACCAGAAATGGTATTTGCAGGTATTTTCTACTTGAACAGCCAGAAAATACCATTAGAATTTTGATTGGAATTGCACTGAATCTATATACTGTTTGGGTAGGATGAACATTTTAACAAATTAATTCCTCCAATCCATGAGCATGGAATATCTTTCTATTTATTTGTGTCTTCAATTTCTTTCATTAATGTCTATAGTTTTCAAAGTATATTTAGTATATAATATTAATATAACATAATATATGCAATCAAAAGAAGAACTGAATAACTAAGAATCAGTATAAAGAGGCAGCAAGCAGTCAGGTCCAGACACCATAATACAAGAATTCACAGATTTTATTCTAAAGCCTAAAGCACCCCCATCACCTTGACACAGCTCCATGGGTCAGGTGTCTTCCCCTGGATCAATAAACTATGGTCAGTAGGTCAGAGTCATGTTATTCAGAGGAAGAATCAGTGTGGCCTAAGTCACCCCAAGAGGTGGCTATTATATTTTCTCAGAGTTAGTGATTTAATACAGATATGAAAGAAATATCTTGTGGTAAAAAGAAGTCACATCCAAGCTCAAAAACAAGCAAATGAAATAACTATTGTATAGCCCAGAACTTCTCAGATAAATGAAGTTAAACCAGTAGATTTCCTTTATCCTTCTGCCATTTTTAGGTAAGTATTTGCTTTAATGACTCTAAATCAATCCAGTCTATGGTGTAAGTTGAAGCTCTTCACACAGTAGCAATATGAGGTCAGAAAACAGCACTGAGAGATATCTGGCTTTTCTAGATTACACATATCTAGAACAATGCCTGTACATAGAGGAATTTAATATTTGTTGGATGACTTCAAAAAATGAAGAAATGCTTTCTCTGGTAATTAACAACTTCCAGTGATTTCGAGAATACAGCAGCCATTTGCCTAGACATTATAGGCATTAAATACAATTGTCTCAAGACAACCTTGCAATGGCTGGCACAAAATCAAATAAAGCTCATGATTGTCTACAAGCGTCTAAGAGTTCCTGGATAAGAAAGAACAACAACTAAGAGAAAGACAGGGTGTCTTCCAAGATCCAATGGAACCTGAGTCATAGACTAAGATACTGCAGAACAAGCAATCATTGTAAAGACAACTGCATGACAATTTTATCACTTATTATTATATATCCCTTTGCCAGGGCTTTATTCTAGTAGCATTCTTTTTAAAAATCCAATATTATTATTAGTTCTATTTCCTTTTTTACATGGCTGAAGCAAACTCCTGTGCTTTGTCAGCAGCAGCCCTGGGACACGAGAACTTCTGTGCCTAACACAATAAATAGTGACCACAATAAGCTAGGGTCTATAGGGTACAACCAGCACAAAGGTAATAAATACTGAAATTTTGCTTCTGGACAATCTCCTGCAGTGCTGCAGTGCCACAGTTTAATTCTCAACATATCCTAAAAAGAGAATAATTCTCACTATCCTTATAGTAAATGTATTTGTGATACAAAGAGGATAAAGAAATCAAGCCATTTTCTCTGCTATGTAAGAATAACAGCATTGGAATCAAAGGGAGCCACAGTCAGATGTCAAATCTTGGGCAACTACCAACTTCCCATAAGCCTCATTCAAATTTTTACATTTGGGGAACCCCTTCTTATTAAACTACTTTTAAAAATTGACTTAAGTAAAATAACAAACCTCTGGGAAATGACTTTCATTTTGAACCCATGGTGCCTACCCATAGAGAAGACAGTAATCAACTGGTTAAGTTGCTTCCATTGACCTCACTACTACTCTTTAGAGTAGCCTCCAGGTTAGCTCTCACAAACGGCATAGATGACTCAATTATTGGGTAACAGCAGGGAATGGACTACTTTCCCCATGAGATATTTCTTAAAGGGGTTTTATGGTCATTTTCCTTATAATATAGGAATTCTATAAACTTGGGAATTGAAGAAGTACTTTATCTATTAAAGCATTGGTCATTCTTACTGTAAAGGAACTCATTCAACTTAGCATTTTCCAAAGGCATCAGCCATATGAAACATGTCCTGAGAAAATGTTGCATGCTTGGAAAACACCACCACAGAGGATTGGGAATATCTGCTGGACAGCATACAGCAGATGCTCTCCCTTGAAGACAATGAGTGTCTCATAATCAGTGAGTTCTACCTTTCAGAGCTAATGTCTTGAATATGACTCCCCCTGCCCCCACCCCAGGAGACCAGCACAATCTCAAATGACCAGGTGTCATCAGAAATAAAGCTAAACAGTTTCAACAGCATGTCTCAGACACTAAGAGATGTAGACTATACATGAAGCCAGCAACTCCATTTGAGAAAAGAAATGTATGATTTGCTCCTTGGGAAAGTAAAAGAAACCAACAGCATGTGTGATCAATTTAAGTATTACATCCCCACATGTGGGGCTCATTTAGCATATTATCAGAAAGCATAATTTAGAATAAGAACAAAAAGATGGAAGGTGAGAGAGGAAGCAAAGACAAAAGAGAACGAGAAGACACGGAAGATAAGGAGAAAAGAAAAAGATCATTCAAATGAATTCCACTGAGAAAAATTTTATTAGCGCAAATTTAGAAGGGTAGATGTTTTGGAGAGAGAGAGAGTTATATGTCCTTTCACCCTGGGAGAGCTCAGTCTTCAAGTTCATTAACGCTATCAAGGCTTTGGAACACTACTGAGGCTGATGGAAGCACTTCCACCATGTAGTGAAAATATTCAGGAAGGAGGTTAATTTACAGGAGCTATCAGCAAGCTCAAAGAAGGCTTTTAGTCAGTGTGGATAAAGTGAAGGTTCCTTTGGCCAGGATTCGTGGGCAATACGTCATTATTGACTCTGTATAAAGAGCTCCATTCAGTGCTTTGGGTGACACAGTGGTACAGCTGCACAGCTGCAGGAGAGCAGATTTGAGACTGGGGTGGTGTCTAGTGCTGAGGATAGAGACTGACATGGCTGTGGGGGTAGAGAGATGCCCAGAGGCAGAGACCAGCTTGCTGCATACAGACCCACTCTGAGTGGACGGGATTTTAGTGATTGACCTGCCACCTGGAAATAAAGTTGGGTATAATAACCCTTTCACCCCAAGAACATTCTATTGTCATTTCTTTGGTCTCATTGAATCTACAGTGAACTTGTCCAGGGCTGAAACTCATTGGCAAGACAGTCAGTCATACATTTTTGACAAGTTCTTTATAGACTCCTGTGGGCCGCCCATCTACAGAGTTACATCTTGTCTTGCCAATGGGTTTCAGCCCCAGGCAGTTCGCTATGGATTCAATGTGACCAGAAGTTGATTAGAAGTAAAGCTAAACAGTTTCAACAGCATGTCTCAGACACTAAGAGATGTAGACTATACATGAAGAACAAATCGTTCTTTGGGGTGAAAGGGTTTATTACCCAGCTTATTCTCCCAGCAGTATGTCGAGCACTAGCATCCCTGCCTCCACCCAGAGCACTGGGCTAAGCTCTCCATACAGCGCAATAATAGCTTATTGACTAAAGGTGTGGAAGCGGTAGCCTGGCAACAGGCCAGTTACATCATCAGGTGGTTTAAGTTCAGTGAGGATCCTGGCCATAGGAACCCCAACTTTCCAACACATGTATTGTATACAACTAACACAAAAACATGATACAACATTGTAAATACTTACAGCCAAGTAGAATCTTGTCCACAACCACAGCCAAGCTCTACATGGTATTCAAGGAGAAAAAGGGTAGTTTGGAGGATACCATCTGAGAAATGACTTCCACTGTGACTTATATTGTACTTTTTTCATAGAGGGCCCTCAGCCACTTAGGGCTGATTCCATGGAGTTCCCCAGACAAAAGGACATCAGGGGTTAGATTTCTGTGTGCTCATTCTCACAGCACCTACTAAAATGTCTCTTTCATAACCATACCCTTTCTTATATAGTTTCTCTTAATTCCTGATCCAATTCATCAGCAATTTCTATTAGCTTAATCTTTAAAGTATATTGTGCCTCCAGCTGCCACCTACCATTCCCGTTGCTACAACTCCAGTTCAAGTCACCATCAGCTGCCTCCTGGACATCTGCAAAAACTTCCAATTATTTATCTCACTGTGTTTTTTCACCACTCTTATCCCCATAGTCCATTTGTTGATTCACAAACTGGTCTCCAAACAGAGTGCAAGGAGAGACCAAATAAAAGGGCAGACCACTCCAGATTGGGAGGTGTCAGGTTTAATAAGCAAGGTATTAAAAAAAAAAAAAGAAACAAGCCCCAAGTAGAGTCATAAACCAAGATTTAATTTTGATTTCAACCTATCCTAGGAATGTGACCTTTTAATAGTCAATCGGAAATTTCCTGATCAGCACTAGTGAGCTAATCTGCAAGATGAAAACCCTTTTTTTCCCTTACCCCAAAAAGTTGTCTTGGCCTGAAACTATCCTATCTTTTGCTACTAACTTTCTTGTTCCATCTTCCTTCATATAAAAACCTGCTATTTTGTGTAACTCGTTGAAGCATCTCTTTAATTGCTAGAATGGATACTCCCCAATTTACAACATTGAATAAAAGACATATAAAATTCAAATTTACTTGGCTGAATTATGTTTTTTAAGAAAGGGAACTTACTTTCAAGGCTTGTCTTTGGCATTCTCAAGAGAAGTAGATCTCCACAACCACCTGCCAGAATCTTAAAAGTTTATATAGAGGCTTTAATTGGGTGCAGTCATGAATTAGATCCAGGTGGTCTCAACAACACCTTGCTTCCTCAAGGCTGCATTCTTGAAAGTGGTTCCATCTGTGGGAATTGCTGGCCACACATACATTTCAAGGGCAGGGGAGGGGTTAGGAGCCTCCAATTACCAGGTCGAGCTCTCTGGTGAGCCAGCAGTTAGTTATGTCCTCTCAATGACTTCCTCCTACACCCTTCTCCACAAAACAAACCAAATGAAGTTTTTGTATCAGGTTTGTAGATAAAATGAGAGTTCCTGTGGCCAGGATTCTCACCTGGCTGTAGTTGACTAGCTCACTGCTCACCTGTGAGCAACACATGCCTGTTGATTCTATATAAAGAGCTCTACCCAGAGCTCGGAGCATGACACGGTGGCAGGGCTGCAAGGCTGCAGAGCAGAGCAGAGGCTGGAGTGGCAGCAACAACAAGGACAGAGGCCCAGAGGCAGAGACCGGCTTGCTGCATGCAGACTTGCTCTGAGTGAACGGGATTCTAGTGACTGACCTGTCATCTGGAAATAAAATTGGGTATAACTCTTTGACTCCAAGAATGTTCTACTGTCAATTTCTTTGGTCACACTGAATCCATAGCGAACTTGCCGGGGACTGAAACCCATTGGCTAGACAAGGTCCTATCTTTTCACTCTCTTCCAATAGCTTTCTGTGGCAGTTTGAGGAAAACAAAACTATTTTTGTAACCTAGAATATCTTAGCTTCTGCCTGTTCCTTTGATCTAAACTCCAACACTGCCCCCCAGGTTCACTACACTCTAGCCACTCTTGTCCTTCTTTGTCCTTGGAGTGCCTAAGCTGATTCCCCTCTAAGGAAAGTGCTCCCGTTAATACTCCCACCTGGATGGCTCTGATCTGCAAGCCTTTTATGACTAGTTCTCACCTGCCAGGTCTAAATTTAAAATTCATTTCCTCAGAATGACTTCTCTGATCATCACCAAACCCATCCCTATCCATCACTATTACCTTCTTATCTTGTTTATATGTTTATTTTTAACTATTCAATTGTAATATAATATTCATGAATGCAGAAACATTCTCAGCTTATTCACTAGTATTTTCAGTGCCTAGGACAGTGACTGACACAAAGCAGGCACCTTGTATTCCTTAGATACAAAGTAGGCACAAAGTGTCTCTCAGATACATTAATAAATGAAAAACTGCCACTGGGTCCTAAGTCTACCTTGGTCAAACTTTGCAATCACAAGAATCCTAAACTAGCTTCTAATAGAACTGTTGCTGTAGACTCTCTCCTTGTTCCCTCCTTGCACATGATTTATAGAGTGCTCAGCACTATTGAAGACACCAGGGAAGCCTGCATACCCTTAATACTGTTCTGGGTATCAAAGTGAAGAGGCTGTTTCTGGGGTCAAAAAGTAGTTACTAAAGGAAGTCACAGAAGACCTCCCAAAGAAATGTTATATAGTCTCTATAAAGCATGCTCTATTATACTGGAAGGATCCACTCACTATTCTGCAGGTGGCATAATTTATCACAACCTCAACTAATCCTCTTCCCTATGCATTTGTGCAAATAGCACTACTTCTATTGTCATTAGTTATTGAGTAATGTGATATTATGTGCTGGACAACATGCAAGGGGCATCATGTACACATTTTATTTAATATTCACAACCCTATAACATAGGTACTAGTGTCCATATTTTACAGATGAGGAAACTGAGACTCTGAGACTTAAATAATCTGTTTGAGGTCACATAATTTAGGACTTAATTCCAGGTGCTCTTGACTGTAGAAACTGACTTCTTGTTACACTCATTCCCCTCACAACAATGAATATATTCTTAAAGGATCATTTAAATAAGACCTTGTCTTGCCAACAGGTTTCAGCCCTGGGCAAATTTGCTATGGATTCAATGTGACCAAAGAAACTGACAGCAAAACATTCTTTGGGGTGAAAGGGCTTATTGCCTGGCTTGTTCACCCAGCAGTACATCAAGCACTAGCATCTCTGCCTCTGCCTAGAGTACTAGGCTGAGCTCTCTGTATAGCGCAATAATAGCTTATTGCCTAAAGGGGTGGAAGTGGTAGACTAGCAACAGGCCAGTTACCTCATCAGGTGGTTTAAGTTCACTAAGGATCCTGGCCATAGGAACCCCAACTTCCCCACACTCCACCCCTCCAGAATTCTTGCCTAATAACCTACATACTTTCAATCTTCTGCAATGATTCCTGTGCAAGAAAGCTGGAGCACTGTAACTAGATTCCACAGTAGCAACGGAGGATAACAACTTAGAGATAATAACAAAAATTAAGATAAAAAATTTTGATACAGGTAACAACAATTATAATAATCCTCAAAGCCAGAGGAAGTTCCCAATCCACAAAGACTTTAGGGGCAATAAGACACATGTTTTAATGACATCAACAGAGGCAAATCTTGTCCATGAGGTAGGATGCATGTAAGAGAGTGGTCCTGTGATAGGACTGTAGCAGGAAGGGGGTCCCTTCCAGGTCTAGTATGCCATACTTTTACTCCTTTCCCTGTGGGGGTTACTGAAGGGTCTACATATAGGGCTACTGGAGGTGCATGTACTGTCCATAATGAAAAAACAAAACTCCCCAATAAGATGCTCCTACCTTCTGGCCATTCAGGATATACTACTGTGATCTTTGAATGCCACTTTGCTGTTATTCCAGGAATACACAAGAGGCCAGCTTTCAGGCCTTGTCCCCAAGGTGCCAGGAGAGCCAGCCACTGCTGGTCCATGTGTCGAAAGGTCCAAGGCCACATCCACTCAATGAAGTTTCTGGGGTTCAGTGCAGTTGGTGCTGGCAGCAAGATGTTATTCTGGTGGCCAAACCTTGGCTTCAGTGATTCTTCCTTGGTTTGTACTTGCAGTTGTATAGGGGAGGCAGCCGTATGTGTTAACATGTCTACGGGGCTCAGGGCTCCCTTTCGGGGTGTTGTGTTCAAACGCCGTAGCACGGTCCATAAGCAGACTGACCATCCCTGCAGACTATTGGTATCTGACTTTAGTCCGGATTTTAACAAGCCACTGTGCCTCTGTATCATGCCTGCTGCGGTAGGATTGTACGGCACATGAAACTTCCAATTGATTCCCAGCTGTCACATTCATTCTTGCAGTGTATGTCCAGTAAAATGGGTGCCCTGATCACTCTCAATTACCTGTGGGGGACCATAGGCTACAAAGAGAAGCTCCAGGCCTCTTTTGGTCATCTGCTGATCTGCACAACTGGTAGGGAAAGCAACCAGAAGTACCCTAGCTGTGTCCACACAAGTCATCACATACTGATATCCTTCTGACACAGGTAGAGGCCCAATATGGTCTATCTGCCACCTGACGAGGGGTATTGGTGCCTTAGCTATTGTCCCATGTTGCTGTGGAACTCAGTGTAAGTCCCTTTTGGAGCACACGACACACTCCTGCTGGGCTCTACGAACTTCCTCAAAGGTCAAAGGCAAGCCCCACCGATGGTCTAGAGCCCGCATTGTCTTTTGTCTCACATGCAACAAACACTGATGTAACCATTGGGCTACATCAGAGGCAGGCTTTCCTTCTAACCAACCAATCTGGGCCAATTTATCTGCTTCATCATTTCCTGGGGATGCCAGTGGCAAATGACCTGTCACATGGTATACTGTAATTATTTTAGTCTGACCACAGGCCCATAAGTCTTGCCACAATTCTTGCCCCCAAAGGGGTTGGTGACCAACCAGCCAGTTGGCATGGTACCAGGTTGGTAGTCACAGGCTCAAGCCCCAATAGACAGCCCAGCTGTCAGTGCAGACAACTGTAGGGGAGGGCTCCTGGCTTATCACAAGCCACACAGCCTGCAAGTCTGCCCAGTGGCTGTTCTTCCCCTCACCATCTTCCATCCATATTGTCTCAGGATGGAAAGCTATGGCCCTCCATTTTGGGGGCTTTCTATGGCTGGAGCCATCTGTGTACCATGCATCTTTGGGTATAGGGGCTCTTCCCTCCCTATAGGGACTCTCTGCTACTAATGGTTCAAAAGCAAGTTCTTCCTGCTTTTCACTAGTATATGTCACAGGCCCCAATAAGTGTTGGAGTTCTTCCCTCAAGGGGCTACTAGAGAGGACACTACACTGCTGTAGGTAAGCACCCTACTTGGCTAGTGTGGGTATTTGTACCACACCACTCTTTGGCTTTTGGGTCCAGTCTCATACCCACACCAATATGGGATAGGTGGTTATTACCTTTATCGGGGCCATTCCAGTGATGGGTTCTGTAGCCAGCAAGGTGTGAAACATGGCAGCCAGTTTTTTTCTATCAAAGTCTATCATACCTCTGCCACTTTCCAGAGTTGTGACCAGAATCCAATGGGTTGGTGAGTTCGTTCAAGCCGCTGCCAGAGACCCCAGCCATAACTGTCTTCAGTCACATGAACATATAGCTCACAGGGCCTTGATGGGTCTATCACACTCAAGGCTTGCATGGCCTTGACTGCGTGTTTTGCTGTAGTAAGGGCAGATGCACATGTCTCATCCCAGTCCCACCTGATGCCCTTTCATACCAACCGGGATAAGGGCTTCAGAATTTGTGCCAAGTGTGGAAGACACACTCTCCATTAGCCTAGAAGACACAGAAACTCCTGCAGCAATGCTACAGTTGTAGGGGTAGGAAAAGCCTGGACTTTATCTGTAACTGCTTCTGGTATAACTTCCATCTTACCCAACCAGATGATCTCCAAGAACTTGACGGACAAACCAGGTCCCTGAACCTTGGTACTGTTCACAGCCCATCCTTTCTCCTGTAAATGTTGCAACAGTCCAGGTGCTGCACCTTCTAGATCTGAAATAGAATCAGACATGAGCATGACATCATCAATATAATGGTACAGCCACACCGTTGGCAGTTTCTTCCATGTAGCCAAGTTCTGGGCTACAAGTCCATGACAGATGGTGGGGCTGTGGAGGTATCCCTGTGGAAGGATGGAGGAAGTCCATTGTCATCCTTCCCACTTGAAGGCAAACTATTTCTGACTTTCCTGCTCAATATCAATGGAAACGAAGGCATTATCAAGATCTACCACATAATGTTATGTTCGTAGTTCATGGCTGAGGGTATCCATCAGGCCTGCTATAGAGAGGACAGCAGCATGCATAGGGGGTATGACTTTATTCACTTCGCTGTAATCCAAAGTCATATGCCAGGAGCCATCTGGCTTTTTTACTGACCACACTGGGGAATTGAAAGAACTATGGGTGGGCTTTATAATACCCACCTTTTCCATCTCCTGGAGAGTTTCTCTAGTCTCTTTATGCCCTCCAGGCAGTTTGTATTATTTGGTATTAGTCACCCACTGAGGCACAGGCAAAGCTATGGGCAGGTGCCAATCATGTCCCCTCAGAACTGCCTTCACACACATACTCTCAGTCTGAATTCACCTGCAGTGTTTGGCAACCATAGACCCTGCAGGATATCAATCCCAAAAATATACTCAGGAATAGGAGATATATAAACAGTATACTCTTTTGGGGGTAGCTGACCTATTCCCAAAGAGATTTGGGCTTTCTTCACTCTGATAGCCATCCCCTGGTGTCCATCTATGATAGTGGGGGTCCCAGGGAACCACTCAAGGTTACCATGAATCAGTGAACATTCAGCCCCAGTGTCCACCAGAGCCAGGACACATTGTATGTTCACTGGAGACCAATGGATAGCTATTTCAACACGTGGCCTCTGGTCCCCCCCTGGTCCCTCAGGGCAGATACCTTGACCTTCCCCTCAGTCAAACCATGTTCCCCAATCACCTTCCTGTGTGGGCTCTAGTGAGGTTGGCTCATTCTCCAGCAGGAAGTCTTGTAAACACACGGGCCAGACTCATGGCTCTGTCTCTGACCTCTGCCTCTTTGCTCTTAATGGCTGGAACTGCTGCTCTGGTTTCAGCTGTTGCCATAGCTCTAGTAAGATCCTGTTTGGCTTTCCATCTAATTTCCTTCCATCTGCTCCTGCCCATATTAAATCAACCCACATCTGAGTCCTCATAACCTTCATGGGGCCCTTTTAATTCTTCCTGTGAGTAGCAGATCTTCTTTCTTTCCAGGTTCTCATTGCTTCAGGCTCTCCTAAGTCTGCTACTGTATGTGTCACCTTGATTATGGGCTGCCCTAAATGAGAGGAAAGAATGGCCACTAGAGACTCAAAGAGGGATGTAGGAGCCATTTGAAGTACAATATTTCTCATCCCAGTAGTGAAAATGTCTTCATTTGGGCCATAATTCTCTGGACTATAGATAGTATTTCTTATGCCTAGCTCTCATAAGACCTGTTGGAGCTCAGCATACATCTGCCATCTAACAGGAGAGGATGGTAGATCACCTGGATTGGGCCACACAGCACTCAGTGCAGCCATAAGCCAATTGAGGAGGGAGTGACTCCCTGAGGTCTGATGTGCATTTTGTAATCATTGCCTCAAGGCAGGCTTCACTGTCAGGGAAGACAGCTTTCCCATCTCTGATTCTGACAGAATGATTCCATCCACCCCTAAGTCCCACAGACATAGGAGCCAAGCTGATATTGACTCCGAGGGCTTCTGTCTAAACCGGGAGCCCAAATCCACCAGCTCAGCCTGAGTGTAGGGATGGACCATAGAGTGCTCCAGGACCTGGGGAGGGGGCTGCTCCTCTCCTTGGGGAACTTTCAGCTGCTGGGTCTTTATTTTCTTTACAACCACTGGGCATGCTTTCAATACAGGAGGGGCCAGTGCCTCCAGCACCACCCCTTCATCCTTCCCCAGCTCTTCCATTTCTGGAGCTGATGGCACCTTTGTCTCCCCTCCCCCAAGTGCCTCCTCTGCTACAACCTTTACCTTTTCTACTGTGCCTCACAGCAATGCTACTTCAGTCTTCAGCAGCTCTCTTACCTTCAACTCAATGCTTCGCAGCTGACTTTCTGATGCCACCTCCGCCTGTGCTTCCCTCAGGAGTTCGTCTTTTTCCTTGATGGCCTCTTCCTCCTTCAGAACACCTGGCAGTGCTGCCATCTCGCCTCCAATGGCTCCTTGCTGCCGGCGCTCTCGTGCTGCCTCTTCTTATACCAATGCCATTTCTTTCTTCAGGGAATCCACAGAAGTTTGCAGCTTGTGTTCTCATACTGCCATTTCTTGGGTCTCTTCTGTAGTCTTTTTTATTACTATGAGAAGCAGCCAACCCACAGTCCCTGCTGCCTCACAGGCACTCTGTTTCTCAAAAGAGCTACTTACTATACAAGGACCACTCCTACTGCCTCAGGTGTCACCTCCTCTTTCCTCCAGTGCTGGGGTGGGATGCAGTCCTCTAGGAGGCAAGCCACCTCAGACCACATACCCACTGGGGGACGTTCCACTGTCTTCTCATTCACAGGGGGCAGCCCACTGATGCATCCTTCCCAAAAGGGCAGCCTGTCTTTTTCCTTGGTTGACAATGAACCCTGCCGGCTTTCTCCAATTGTCTTGCCCAATGGATTTCAGCCCCAAGCAAGTTTGCTATGGATTCAATGTGACCAAAGAAATTGACAGCAAAACGTTCTTTGGGGTGAAAGGGTTTATTACCCAGCTTGTTCTCCCGGCGGTAGGTGGAGCACTAGGGTCTCTGCCTCTGCCCAGAGTACTGGGCCGAGCTCTCTATATAGTGCAATAATAGCTTATTGCCTAAAGGAGTGGAAGTGGTAGGCTAGCAACAGGCCAGTTACATCATCAGGTGGTTTAAGTTCAGTGAGGATCCTGGCCATGGAACCCCAACTTCCCCACAGAACTGGATCCAAGAAAGAAAAAAATAAGATTATATTTAGTTGAGTTCCTTCTTTATGTACACCAGTGGAGTGGACCAGTTAGTAGAGACAGAAAGATAAATTATCTTGGTACTTCAAGTTATCAAGATTTAAATAAAGAATTAGACCTATACACAAGAACACAAGAATTATTTTACAGTGTGGTACATGTCATGATAGTGGTGAGATGCGGTAGAGAAAATGAAAGTTCCTATGGCCAGGATTCTCACCTGACCCTGGTCAGCTGGCTCAGTGCACACATATAGACAATACATTATTATTGACTCTATATAAAGAGCTGTGCCCAATGCTCTGGGCTGTACAGCTACAGGACAGCAGAGGCTGGAATGGTGGCAGAGCCAATGACACTGACATGGCTGTGGGGGCCGAGGGACCTGGAGGCAGAGACAGGCTTGCTGCATGCAGACTCACTCTGAGGCAGATGGGATTCTAGTGCTAGATCTGCCACCATGAGAATAAAGATGGGTATAAACTCCTTCACCCACAAAACTTTTCATTTTCATTTTTTGGTCTCATTGAATCAAGAGTGAACTTGTCTGGGGCTGAAGTCTATTGACAAGACAGATGCCTACTATAAATTATAGTAATCCAGATAAAAAAAAGTTTTAGCATAACTAGTGTCTGTGTTAAGTTTTCAAAGTGAGTCTATCTTAAAACTTGAACCAGTTTCACAGTGGTTGAGAGTCAAGCCACAGGGAATAAAACAGATCTATATTATTCCAAATGTCAGCCACTCAATATCTAATGACAGATATCTGAAATCACCATTTAACATCTTGTAGAATGTATGCTCTTCAAAGTATCTGTGAATTTCTGGGGGCCTTATATGGTCAAACTCCAGCCCAGAATTCCTGCTCCCCTTAATTCTCTGCCTTCTTCTTGAATCTATTCTCTCATCTTGTCACTTGTGAACCTAGGATTCTTTGCCATGTCTCCAGCCTCCTCTACCACTAATCAGCACAAAGTAAACTGTAGATGTACGTCTGCAGAAGAATTTTTACTGAAGTTTTGTAAATCATGGTGAAGAAGTAACACCATCATATCACAGAGCAAACCATTTAAATCATATGCAGTTGAGTCTCATTATTCACAGTGGTTATATTCTATGAAGTCTTCACGAACATTAAATCAGCAAATACTGAACCATTGCTCCCAGGGGAAAACAAGATCAGGGTCTTTGAGTTCCTGGTTACATTTCCATCAACCAATTAGTACTTACCTTTGTTTTACATGTGTTGTGTTTAAAATCACTTTAATTTTATATTGTTGATCTGCTAACATTGAACTCACAGCCAACAGCACTACAACTGCTGCCTGAATGGAGCTTATCAAACACACGTTTTTCTTTGTAGGGCATGTCACAGCCTTTTTGCACTTAAAAATTGCAGACAGCCTTCAGCAGTATGCTTAGGACCCATTTTAAACAGCAATATTAACAACCAAAATACAAAGAATATGACACAAAAACAATATTTGTTCATAGTGTGACAGTTGAAACAAGGCAGCAAAATATCTCCTGTTCATTGACCTCATCTGGGAATGAGCCGGTCCAATGATTCAAATTTTTTTTGCTACTCTGGCATGTCTGGAAATGACTGCAAAAGCACCACAAGTATTGATTAGGATATTAAAATCAGTTTTAGCAAGTAGGCAAATTGGTAAATACATAATCCACAAATAATGAATAGAAACCATATTAGTCATACTTTATTAAAATGGCCACCAGCACTTTCTTACTGGCTTTTCCTTTACCCTCATTCCTAATGGCCTCAACTTGTCACCATCTTGCTGTTCATCTCACTCCCTTTAATTTCCCGTATTTTCTCATCCAGTACTCCCAGATGACCACATTTGACCTAAATTTTTGTCATTCTACTATGAGAAGGGGTATATTCAAAGTCGTCTGTAGAGAAAATGGAAATTCCATGGTCAGGATTCTCGCCTGCTCCTGGTGTGCTTGCCCACTGCACACGTGAAATGCTTGCAGACACAGACTTGCATGCGTGTGAACAATGAGCTATTACTGACTCTATATAAAGAGCTCCTCCCATCACTCTGGGGCTGAGGCAAGAACTGGCTTGCTGTGTTCAGGCTTGCCCTGAGGTGGATAGGGTTTTAGCACTTGACCTGACACCACAGGATAAAGCCGGGTATAAATGCTTTTACCCCTAACATTCCATAGTTATTTTTTGGTCTCACAGAATCCAGAGTGAACTTGCCTGGGGCTGAAACCTACAAGAAGAGACACCATCCTTCAAGATACACAGAACTAGCAATGGCTCTGAGATTATAGTCTTTCCTATAACATTACATTAGTTTCCTAGAGCCACAGTAACAAAGTACCACAAAACTGGGTTGCTTAGAACAACTGAAATGTATTGATTGTCTCACAGTTCTGGAGGCCAGGAGTCCACAATCACAGTGTTGTCAGGGCCATGCTTCCTATGAAAACTCTAGGGGAGAATTCTTCCTTGCATATTTCCAGCTCTGGTGGTTGGTCAGCAGTCCTTGTCACCCATGGCTTGCAGCTCCAACCCATCAATCATGGGCATTGTCCCCACATGCATTGCCTCTCTGCATCTCTGGTAACTTTTCTTTGAAGCAATTTTCAAATCAGTGAAGTGAGATTGGTATAGTTTGCAAGTGGGGAATATCCCACCAAATTTCTGAGAAATCTGCATGTAGGCAGTCAGGAGGCATTACACATTCCCCATGTACCTAAGTAGATACACAGACAGCTAACTTTCTGTTCTATTGTCCCACTTGAGAATTGTTTCCCTTCTGGATGATGCCCTCATCAGAAGGTGAAAACAGGAGTGGAAAATATTGGTTAAAAACTTCCTGGAACACGTGACCTCCCCTTCACTAAGAACTCCACTTCTCTCTAAATGGGTGAGCCTGGGCAGTCAAATTTACAGTACCTGCTACTCCCTGACCATATTTGATTGGATGTGCAATAAGCTGAACCATTAACATTACCTCTCCCAAAAGTTTGTTTTAATGAGCGATAAATGCTGGTTTCTGTTCGTTAGTTGAATTGAGAGCAGCTAAATTTGGCAGCTCTAAGGAAATGAGCTTCCATTCTATGTCCAGAGAAGCAGAAAGAGAAAAATCAAACAGACTTGAAAAGAGAAGCCAAGGTGAGAGACCACAAATTCCACAGGGAGGAGGGTCAGGACAGCAGCTCTCTGGGAGCTTGCCAACTTGTAGTCCCATCCTGTCGGATTCTCAACTGCATTTCCTGCCCTTGCGTTTCATGGGACATGCTTGGGTCCAAATAATAAGCATTTCCTCCCTTTCTTCACTAGTTTATATCTGTTTTTTGCAACTAAGTAGGCTTCATTAAAGTAAAACTCAGTTAAATCTTTCCACCATTTGTTAGTCTCTTGGACAAGGCAGCTGAGCTACTAACATGAGGCTGGCAGGAGAAATATTCTTTTAACTTCTTAAGCAACCAAAGAGTCCATCAGTAGATGAATGGATAAAGAAGATGTGGTACATATACACAATGGAATACTGTTCAGCCATAAGAAAGAAACAAATCCCACTATTTGCAGCAACATGGATGGAGCTGGAGGATATTATGCTCAGTGAAATAAGCCAGGCAGAGAAAGACAAGTACCAAATGATTTCCCTCATTTGTGGAGTATAACAACAAAGCAAAACTCAAGGAACAAAATAGCAGCAGACTCAGAGACTCCAAGAAGAGACTAGTGGTTACCAAAGAGGAGGGGTGGGAGAGGGCAGGTGGGAAGGGAGGGAGCAAGGGATTGTGGGATATCATGATTGGTACACATGGTGTGTGGAGGGTCATGGGGAAGGCAGTGTAGCTCAGAGAAGACAAATAGGGACTTTGTGGCATCTTACTACACTGATGGACAGTGACTGCAATGGGGTATGCGGGGGACTCGATAATAAGGGTGAATGTAATAACCACATTGTTTTTATTGTGAAACCTTCATAAGAGTGTATACCAATGATACCTTAATAAAAATAAATATATGAAGGTATTGGAGGTAAAAAAAAAAAGTTATTTGACCAGCAATGGTGATATATAAATGACTGAACAGCAATATTTTAATCATGTGAGAAATGAGATTATTCCTAACCATAGATGATCAGACTAACATAATACTTTGTCTCCTATTCATTTTAAATGAAATATACACTTTGTATAACAGTGTTAATAAATTTAGTGCATCTGTAGTAGTTTACTGCAAGCAAAACTGTTATGTGCCTGTGATATATTTCATATTCTTTCCTACAGTCTACCACCTTACTTCTACCTCCTGTTAAGAGGCTAGCATACCTAAGAATCTTAACAAAGAACTGGCCTAATAGTTCCATCTCAAGTTCTGTCCTTTCACACTGACATAACACCTAATGAATTTCAGTTGTCATCATATTTTTTTTTAAATGACATTTTTAAGTTTTACTAAAACTTTATGTCATTATGGCATACTTATCCTGGAGCATTTATCTTCATAGGACTCAGGAGCTGGCATCCAGAAAGCTCTGATTGTGTTCCATTCATTCATTTATACTCCAAATTTCGTGGAATGTTCCCCAAAGGTAATGTCTTTGTGGAGCACTGGTCCTGCCTTCAAGAATCTTATGATTTAACAGGAAAACTAAGATATAGATACAAATAAATCTAATTAAACTAAAGAATATAAGTACCTGAAGAGAGAGCATTGAGAGACCAAAATAACATTACTTGTAGGTAAGCAGAATTGAAAATATATTGTGAAAGATTAAAACTGAAAATATGAGAAATTGAGAAAAGTCAAAATTGGAAACAAGATAAAGGTAAAAACTGAAAAATCAGTGTGCATATTTATTTTCCTGGTATTTTTAAAATAAACTTTTCTTTTAAATATATATATATACACACACACATATGTATATATATGTGTGTGTGTATATACACACACACACATATATCCCCTTTGATTTTACTGATTGCTTCAGTTATTTTAGCACTCCTGTGTTCATCAGCAATTCCCATGCTATTTTCACCTATGCTCGCGGCTGCCCTAATATAATCAAAACCTTCCGATTGTCATAAGGCAAAACAGCACCTTCAGAGTCAATATATCTCGTCCATTTAGCAAAGTTTGTAGAACCTGTTGCTAGGACTTAGAATTCCTTGACATTTTTGCAAAGCAAACTACTACCTGTCCTTCCTATGTCCTAGTCGTGAATAAGCCCAAGTGAACAGAACCCATTATGAATCAAACAGCAAAAAAGGGCCCAAAGAAGAAAGGTATGTCTCCTATTGAAGGACATTTCTTTATACCCAAAGTTCTAGGGGGACTAATCATTTAAGCTCAAGTGAGTTCAACTAACCTGTCATTTCATTTGTCTATCATTTCCAAGTGATAAGAATATCCTACTTGATATTTTATAAGGCTGAACTGAATACTAGCAGGAAATCCAAGTGAGGATGGATGAATCTCCAAGTTCAATATACGTGAAATTAAACATCTTTTGCCTCACAAAATCTGCAACATTTGAAGGACAGCAAGGTTGGGTAGTTCCCTCCAAGCTGCAGCAAAGTCTGCCTTGGTTTAAATGTAAAGTCATGCAACAAACAGTATAGGATTAAGCAATTACATTCTCTATCTAAGTAAGATAGATATGGGAAACTGATATTTAATCCACAGTTTTCTTTTCTTCTGTCATCCTGTATGAAGGAGAAATATCATGCATTGTGGATGTATCTTTTGTTTGCTGGAGAGTCTTCTCTCTTCAACACCTAATCCCCATCCTCTCCCTCCCAGGCAGAATATAAAAGAGACTCCCTCACCAGTGTGAACTTCCAGTGAAAATACTGATGGAAATACACAAATTAGTTGCACAGAGATGAAAAGAGGAGAATAGATTTCATCACCCAAAGGGAGCAAGGATTTCTCATTTTGGCAGTAGGAGAGGCCTGATCAGCCTGAACTTAGCAGATCAGTTTACAAACCCTGAGATGCTCTGGAACATGAGTACCTTCATTTCAGCAAGACTGTGGCTGTGAGGCAAACCTGCAATGTAGGTTTTGCCACTGTTAACCACAAAAAGGCATATCCAGCTAAGAGGACAAGAGGGGAATGACATCCAGATCGTAGGCCAGGTGCCATGACATACTTCTGGAATAAGTAACATGTTTTTCTAATTGGCACAAAAACATTTTCCTCTTATAAACCATGAGCCTGAAAGTTTGTTTCACCTCTCCAGTGGAGCACTTCTCCTGATTCCCACAGAGGTACAGAATGGGCTGATATTGTCCTAGAAACAAATACCAAAGTAAAGTAATTTAATCTCTCCTATTAAGAGATAAGTGATACTAAATATGAAGTGGAAATATATAATATATTAAACATTTACTATGCACCAGGCACTCTGTTGTTTTCATGCAATCTCACTAAACCCTTCCATAAACTTTATAAAGTAAATGCTATTAAAAAGATCCCTCTTAAACATCTTTCACCTGAAGGACTCCCTAGATCAATTGACATTCTCTAGTCCCTCAGTGAAACATGCTGAGCAATGTTCATCACACACTGAACACTTGAAGCCATTAGGCTGCTCTTTAATAATGAAGAGTACTGAAGAGTGTTCAATTCTGTACCCAAAGATCCCAAAGATCAAATTTTATTTAAGGTCAGTTGTCATTATTTTTAAATTATATTACTTAAGTAACTTTTAAATCAAAAGAAAGAAGTTCCTAATGAAAGAAAGTTGTTTTCTACAAACATTAAGTAGAATATTTTGGGAACCAAATAACGATGAGCCAATAAAAAGAATTTTCATGAATTATATGTTTGTGCAGTCACTGTAAAGTACTGGGAACAATAAAAATTAGGAAAGATTGTACAGACAGATTGCTTCACAAGAGTCTAAGTTCACACTCATTTTAAAGAAACTAAGACTGAAAACAATAAAAGAAACATAATGGGTGGTTTATGTAAGGCCACCCAATAAACCGATCAACAAACCTATACTGAAAGAAATGTTTTTTACTCTTCATTGGCAAATGAGTATGTGTTTAAGTTAGAATTAAATGCTTATGATTTGTATAGATCACTTTTTATGATTGAATACTTTAACTTTTTAAAAGAGCCTCTACTGTATTAACATTACAAAGAAGATGAAAATGAATCTGAGTGTTTTGTAAAGTTTAAAAAAAAATCATAGCCAAGAAATGAGGAAGTTGGATTGGAACATTAGTCCCCACTTTTACTGAGCCTGTATCCAACCCTGAGATACATCTTAAGGTTTTGATGATTTGACCTCTCTTCAGATGCAACCTTATCTATTACTGCAAGCACCCCACTCATAATCTAAAATTTAGTCATGATAAACTGCCTTAAGTTTCTAAATACTGTGTATTCTATCATTCTCTCTGACTTCTAAGCCTTTGAACTTTGAACCATCTGTCAAATATATTCTTCCCTTTCTATATAGCCTGGCATACATTTATCCAACAGCCTTAAAGTCTCAATATTGGTTTCATTTCTTCCAGAATGATGTCTATGACTTCCCTCTCCTTCAGGATTAGAAGCCCGTTCTTATATAGCACCTTGATTTAAGCCTATTTTACTTTCCATCATACCAGTTATTGCCTGTTATTTATCTTCCTGTCCCAACTAGAGCAAATGTTTTTAAGCTCAAGTTCGCTATATAGCTCATCATTGTATATGTAGTACTAAGCCTAGTGGCTGGCCCATAATTAATGATCAGTTCATATTTGTAGAATAATAACAGGAAGGGAGACACTCTGAGAAGATTTTAATCAATCATTTCAAGAATAGGAGAATTATAGCATCACCAGAAGATTATGAACTATAAGAATGCCCTGCCAGTAGCAAAACAGAGTGCTAGTTATCCATGACTTGAACTTAACTTGCTGTCTTTCAAGATCAATTGATATTCACCTTTTTAAACTGTATTTTTATCATTCCATGATTTATACATTTAAAAGATTAAAAGAAATATGCTGAAACATGAGTTTGGACACTCAGAAAAGTTTCTGTGTACTAAGTATTTTAAAATTTCAATTTCAC
This sequence comes from Manis javanica, assembly GCF_040802235.1. Taxonomy (NCBI): domain Eukaryota; kingdom Metazoa; phylum Chordata; class Mammalia; order Pholidota; family Manidae; genus Manis; species Manis javanica. Next base: position 61,328,502 of record NC_133159.1, read on the forward strand.
TGTATGAATCACATTATCTCAGACTCTACTAATTAAAAATATATAATTATTCACTCATAGACTAGGGTGAAATTTACCCTTTAAAAAATCAAATTTTCAAAGCCAAAGACGAACCTGAAAAAGGACTGCAAGGGAAATATTTACCTGATTAAAAAAGAGTTACTTAGAACTCATTAGGAGCATGATCTGCATAAAGTAATCAATAGTATAGTTGTAATTCATTGTCTTATGTTCTTTAAAACAGGTTTCTGAGCAGGTATTCTATGCCATTCTTTTTTAACCTAGATTAGGTTACCTGAAAGTAATGAAGTTCACTTTAAAAAACATAGTTTTAAATTTTAATCAATTGAAACTATCCTTCTATCTATTGCAAGCAGTTCTCAATCTTTTTCAATAATACAGATAAAGGATAATCATTCATCTAGTCATTCATCTTTTCAATGAGCATTTATTAGGAATCTACTATTTTCAAGCCCTTTTCTAAGCACTGTGAATAAAGCAAAGGAAAAGCAGATAAAATCCATCTTCTCATGAAGCTTATATTCTGCTGGAGACATAGAAAATAAACACAGAGGGCAAATGAAGAAGTGACATGTGCTTATGACAACATAAAAGAATGTGATATGACATGGAGTTATTTCAAATTGAATAATCAGAAAATAGTTTTCTGAGAAGATATTTAAACTAAGACTAAGTAGTAAGGAGGAGTCAACCATTCTAAAATGTACAAAAAGTATTCCAGGCAGAGGATATAGCTGGCTCAAAGTCCTGGGCAGTGAGTAGAGGGGAGCATAAAATAAGATGTTGGTCTGATAACAGGGATTGGACCATATAGGACTTAGTAAGCTAAGAGTTTGTGCATAAGCATAATTGTGCATCACTGGAGATTTTTTAAGAGATGAAAGCCAGAATGCAATTTCAAAGTTCCTACAGACACTATGTAGAGACTGGTTTAGCCAAGGTGTAGGTTGAGAAGAGCAACAGATGGAAACACTGAAATCAGTTAAGAGGCCTTTCCAGTTGCCAACATGAGACTAAATGATAGCACTGCAGATAGAAAAGAGTGGACAACTTAAGGACATTTTGAATGAAGAGTCTATAGAAATTAGAGATATTCACCTGAGGTGAGGGAAAGAGAGGAACAAAGATTGATTCCTATGTTTTTGGGTTGAGCTACTAAATGGTAATAACATTCACTCAGATGGAAAAGACTGGGCGAATGAGTTGGGATGAAGGATCAAGACGCCTGTTTGGAAAACTTAATAATTAAGATAATTATTTAGTATCCAAATGGACAAGTCACATAAAGTCAGCCCAAGGGCCTGGAGTCCAGAGAAGATATTGAGGTGAAAATAATAGGATTTACCAGTAGAGAGATTGAACTTAGAGCCATCAAACTGGATGAAGTTATATAACCAGAGAGTAAAGACAAAAAAAATGTTTCCAAAAACAAGATGTATGGCAAACCAATTTTAAAAGTTTTGCAAAAGCATTGAAGACAGCAAAAGAGAAGCAGAAGTATTAGTTGGGGGGAGTAAAAAGTCAATGAAATTTAATACCATAGAAGACAGGAGAAGGAAAAGTTCAAGAGGAGTGAGTCATCTACTTTCTCAAATATTGTTGAAATCTAATAAAATGAAGAGATAAAAATTGGGTCAATGACTCTGGCAAAATATTGTTTATTAGAGATAATATGATGAAAAGCTTTAATAGAGAGGTAGCCGTGGAAGTTTGATTAACATGAGTTGAGGGAAGGATGAAAGGAGAGGAATACAGACTATATAAATAGGTTACTTATGAAATTTTGCTATAGAAAAATGATATAAACATATTTTAATATAAAAATGATGAAAAAATAACATAAGGATAAAGTTGAATTGAGACATGACCTTAAAGAGGATTATTTTAAGTTGGTGATTTTAAGGCATGTTTGAATGCCAAAGGTAGTTCTTCAATTAGAGATGGGACTGACAATGCAGGAAAGAGGGAAAAATTTAATGATTGGAATCCTTAAAAAGGGGATAGGCTATCCAGAGTACATGGGATAGCCTTTGATTTGACCAGGGACACTTCACTCATTGTTACTGAATGGAAGGAAAGAGTATGAAGTCGTCACAGGTAATGTTGGGAGAACTGGTACTGAAAATAAGAGTTCCCTACTGGTTGCCTCTATTGTTATTGTCATGAAGTATGAGGTGTAGTCATTCCTTAGATTGAGAGTAGAGGAAGGGTGTGGGATGTTTAAGGAAAGAGATATAATTATAAAATGGTTAGATATCTGGAGATATAAAAGGGAATACATTAGGGCTGCCAAGCAATGTTGGGAGTAAATATTATTTCTGTGAACATGAATTTAAAGTGAAATGCTTACAACCATTGCCACTGAAATTTACAAAATTATAAGGGATTATTATGAGCAACTGTATGCCAACAAATTGGAAAATTTAGAAGAAATGGATAAATTCCTAGAAACATAGAACCTAACAAGACTATATTAGGAAGAAATAGAGAGTGGGTGGAGCCAACATGGCAGCATGAATAGGACAGTGGGAATATCCTCCCAAGAACATATATATTTTTGAAAATACAACAAATACAACTAATCCTAAAAGAGAGACTAGAAGACACAGGACAACAGCCAGACTACATCCACACGTGCGAGAGCCCAGCGCCTGGTGAAAGGGGTAAGATACAAGCCCTGGCCCGGCGGGACCCAAGCACACCTCCCCCTAGCTCCTAGCGGGAGGGAGAGGGAGCTCAGGACTGCTAAACACCCAGCCCCAGCTACCCGCACCAGAGCGAAGACATAATGCATGTGTGGAGGGCTGGAAACTAGGGAAATAGGGCAGCAAGACCTCTGAGCAGGTTCCGAAGCTGATGCCCCTGTGACAAAGAAAAGCGAGTGCTCTTTGAAAGTCTTAAACGGACAGGGACATAACGGCTGGATGGAAAAAACAAAGGTCACAGCCCAGTGGCTGGAAATTACAGGGAAAACCGGGTGCACTAACCCCCTGAGGAACAGATCTGAGATTCCTCATGGAGGTAAACGGCAAAACAAAGCCCCACCCCCATCAATTACCCCTCCGGGCGCTGCGAAAGCAGAGAAGCAGCCTAAGGCAGGCCCCGCCCACAGAAAGGGAGTTTTCTCCATATCGGAAGGGCAAGACACAAAGACGCCGTCTACACACAATTATCCAACACAAGCCACAAGGGGTCGCAGTTGTCCCAATAAAGAAAGTCCAGTAGCAAATGAAAAGTTTGGCCCTCCCAGCTGACAGTCAATAGCACCTGTCAACATGAAAAGGCAAAAAAATATGATCCAGACAAGACTAACCTAGACAGCTTTGGCATCTGCTACATCTTCCCCTGAGAAGGAACGTGGGGAGATAGATTTAACCAGTCTTCCTGAAAAAGAATTCAAAACAAAAGTCATAACCATGCTGATGGACTTGCAGAGAAATATGCAAGAACTAAGGAAGGAGAATACAGAAATAAAACAAGCTCTGGAAGGACTTCAAAACAGAATGGACAAGATGCAAGAGACCATTAATGGGCTAGAAAACAGAGAATAGGAACACAGAGAAGCTGATGCAGAGAGAGATAAAAGGATCTCCAGGAATGAAAGAATTCTAAGAGAGCTGAGTGACCAATAGAAATGGAACAATATCTGCATTATACGGGTACCAGAAGAAGAAGAAGAGAAAAGAGATAGAAAGTGTCTTTGAAGAAATAATTGCTGAAAATTTCCCCAAACTAGGGGAAGAAATGGCATCTCAGACCACAGAGGTACACAGAACTCCCATGACAAGGGATCCAACGAGGGCAACACCAAGACACATAATAATTAAAATATCAAAATCAAAGACAAGGACAAATTATTAAAGGCAGCCAGAGAGAAAAAAAAGGTTAACTACAAAGGAAAATCCATCAGGCTATCATCAGACTTCTCAACAGAAACCCTACAGGCCAGAAGAGAATGGCATGATATACTTGATGCAATGAAAGAGAAGGGCCTCGAACCAAGACTACTGTATCCAGCATGAATATCATTTAAATATGAAGGAGGGATTAAACAATTCCCAGACAAGCAAAAGTTGAGGGAATTTGCCTCCCACAAACCACCTCTATAGGTCATCCTAAAGGGACTGCTCTAGATAGGAGCATTCCTAAAAAGAGCACAGAACAAAACACCCAACATATGAAGAAGGGAGGAGGAGGAGGAATAAGAAGGGAGAGTAATAAAGAATCATCAGACTGTGTTTATAATAGCTCAACAAGTGAGTTGAGTTAGACAGTAAGATAGTAAAGAAGCTAAACCTGGACCTTTGGTAACCACAAACTTAAGGCCTGCAATGGCAGTAAGTTCATACCTCTCAATAATCACCCTAAATGTAAATAGACTGAATGCACCAATCAAAAGACACAGAGAAATAGAATGGATAAAAAAGCAAGATCCATCCATATGCTGCTTACAAGAGACTCACCTCAAACCCAAAGACATGCACAGACTTAAAGTCAAGGGATGGAAAAAGATATTTCATGCAAACAACAGAGAGAAGAAAGCAGGTGTTGCAATTCTGGTATCAGACAAAACAGACTTCAAAATAAAGAAAGTAACAAAAGATAAAGAAGGACATTATGTAATGATAAAGGGCTCAATCCAACAAGAGGATATAACCATTATAAATATATATGCACCCAATACAGGAGCACCAACATACCTGAAACAAATACTAACAGAACAAAAGGAGGAAATAGAATGCAATGCATTCATTCTAGGAGACTTCAACAGATCACTCACTCCAAAGGACAGATCCACCAGACAAAAAATAAGTAAGGACACAGAGGCACTGAACAACACACTAGAACAGATGGACCTAATAGACATCTACAGAACTCTACATTCAAAAGCAACAGAATACACATTCTTTTCAAGTGCACAAGGAACATTCTCCAGAATAGACCACATACTAGGCCACAAAAAGAGCCTCAGTATATTCCAAAAGATTGAAATCCTACCAACCAACTTTTCAGACAACAAAGGCATAAAACTAGAAATAAACTGTACAAAGAAAGCAAAAAGGCTCACAAACACATGGAGGCTTAACAACACGCTCCTAAATAATCAATGGATCAATGACCAAATCAAAATGGAGATCCAGCAATATATGGAAACAAATGGCAACAACAACACAAAGCCCCAACTACTGTGGGACACAGCAAAAGCAGTCTTAAGAGGAAAGTATATAGCAATCCAGGCATATTTAAAGAAGGAAGAACAATCCCAAATGAATGGTCTAATGTCACAATTATCGAAATTGGAAAAAGAAGAACAAATGAGGCCTAAGGTCAGCAGAAGGAGGGACATAATAAAGATCAGAGAAGAAACAAATAAAATTGAGAAGAATAAAACAATAGCAAAAATCAATGAAACCAAGAGCTGGTTCTTTGAGAAAATAAACAAAGTAGATATGCCTCTATCTAGACTTATTAAGAGGAAAAGAGAGTCAACACAAATCAACAGTATCATAAACAAGAAAGGAAAAATCATGACGGACCCCACAGAAACACAAAGAATTATTAGTGAGTACTATGAAAACCTATATGCTAACAAGCTGGAAACCTAGGAGAAATGGACAACTTCCTAGAAAAATACAACTTCCAAGACTGACCCAGAAAGAAACAGAAAATCTAAACAGACCAATTACCAGCAATGAAATTGAAGCAGTAATAAAAAACTACCAAAGAACAAAACCCCCGGGCCAGATGGATTCACCTCGGAATTTTATCAGACATACAGGGAAGACATAATGTCCATTCCCCTTAACGTTTTACAAAAAATAGAAGAGGAGGGGATACTCCCAAACTCATTCTATGAAGCTAACATCACCCTAATACCAAAACCAGGCAAAGACCCCACCAAAAAAGAAAACTACAGACCAATATCCCTGATGAAAGTAGATGCAAAAATACTCAACAAAATATTAGCAAACCCAATTCAAAAATACATCAAAAGGATTGCGCACCATGACCAAGTGGGATTCATCCCAGGGATGCAAGGATGGTACAACATTCAAAAGTCCATCAACATCATTCATCACATCAACAAAAAGAAAGACAAAAACCACATGATTATCTCCATAGATGCTTAAAAAGCATTTGACAAAGTTCAACATCCATTCATGATAAAAACTCTCAGCAAAATGGGAATAGAGAGCAAGTACCTCAACATAATAAAGGCCATCTATGATAAACCCACAGCCAACATTATATTGAACAGCGAGAAGCTGAAAGCTTTTCTCTGAGATCGGGAACTAGACAAGGATGCCCACTCTCCCACTGTTATTCAACATAGTACTGGAGGTCCTAGCCATGGCAATTAGACAAAACAAAGAAATACGAGGAATCCAGATTGGTAAAGAAGAAGTTAAACTCTCACCATTTACAGATGACATGATACTATACATAAAAAACCCTAAAGACTCCACCCCAAAACTACTAGAACTGATATCAGAATACAGCAAAGTTGCAGGATGCAAAATTAATGCACAGAAATCTGTGGCTTTCCTATACACTAACAATGAACCAACAGAAAGAGAAATCAGGAAAACAACTCCATTCATAATTGCATCAAAAAAAATAAAATACCTATGAATAAATCTAACCAAAGTGAAAGACTTATACTCTGAAAACTACAAGTTACTCTTAAGAGATATTAAAGGGGACACTAACAGATGAAAACTCATCCCATGCTCGTGGCTAGAAAGAATGAATATCATCAAAATGGCCATCCTGCACAAAGCATTATACAGATTTGATGCAATCCCTATGAAACTACCAGCAACATTCTTCAATGAACTAAAAAAAATAATTCAAAAATTCATATGGAAACACCAAAGACCCCAAATAGCCAAAACAATCCTGAGAAAGAAGAATAAAGTAGGGGGGATCTCATTCCCCAACTTCAAGCTTTACTATAAAGTCACAGTAAACAAGCAATTTGGTACTGGCACAAGAACAGAGCCACAGACCAATGGAACAGACTAGAGAATCCAGACATTAACCCAGACATATATGGTCAATTAATATTTGATAAAGGAGCCATGGACATACAATGGTGAAATGACAGTCTCTTCAACAGATGGTGCTGACAAAACTGGACAGCTACATGTAGGAGAATGAAACTGGACCATTGTCTAACCCCATATACAAAGGTAAACTCAAAATGGATCAAAGACCTGAATGTAAGTCATGAAACCGTTAAACTCTTGGAAAAAAACATAGGCAAAAACCTCTTAGACATAAATATGAGTGACCTTTTCTTGAACATATCACCCCGGGCAAGGAAAACAACAGCAAAAATTAACAAGTGGGACTATATTAAGCTGAAAAGCTTCTGTACAGCAAAAGACACCATCAATAGAACAAAAAGGAACCCTACAGCATGGGAGAATATATTTGAAAATGACAGATCCGATAAAGGCTTGACATCCAGAATATATAAAGAGGTCACACGCCTCAACAAACAGAAAACAAATAACCCAATTAAAAAATGGGCAGAGGAACTGAACAGACAGTTCTCCAAAAAAGAAATAACAGATGGCCAACAGACACATGAAAAGATGCTCCACATTGCTAATTATCAGATAAATGCAAATTAAAACTACAATGAGGTATTACCTCACACCAGTAAGGATGGCTACCATCCAAAAGACAAACAACAGCAAATGTTGGTAAGGCTGTGGAGAAAGGGAAACCCTCCTACACTGCTGGTGGGAATGTAAATTAGTTCAACCATTGTGGAAAGCAGTATGGAGGTACATCAAAATGCTTAAAACAGACTTACCACTTGACCCAGGAATTCCACTCCTAGGAATTTACCCTAAGAATGCAGCAATCAAGTTTGAGAAAGACAGATGCACCCCTATGTTTATCGCAGCACTATTTACAATAGCTAAGAATTGGAAGCAACCTAAATGTCCATCAGTAGATGAATGGATAAAGAAGATACACAATGGAATACTACTCAGCCATAAGAAAAGGGCAAATTCTACCATTTGCAGCAACATGGATGGAGCTGGAGGGTATTATGCTCAGTGAAATAAGCCAAGCGGAGAAAGAGAAATACCAAATGATTTCACTCATCTGTGGAGTATAAGAACAAAGGAAAAACTGAAGGAACAAAACAGCAGCAGAATCACAGAACTCAAGAATGGACTAACGGGTACCAAAGGGAAAGGGACTCGGGAGGATGGGTGGGTAGGGAGGGATAAGGTGGGGGGGAAGAAGAATGGGGGTATTAAGATTAGCATGCATGGGGGGGTGGGAGAAAGGGGAGGGCTGTACAACACAGAGAAGACAAGTAGTGATTCTACAACACTTTGCTATGCTGATGGACAGTGACTGTAAAGGGGTCTATATGGGGGACCTGGTTTAGGGGAGAGCCTAGTAAACATGATATTCATCATGTAAGTATAGATTAATGATAACAAAAGAAATAAAAAATAAAAAAATAAAGCAGTTCCTGTGTGGTGACCTCCAATGAGTTCTACACAATGGTATAAAGGGCATATAAAAGTGTAGGCATAGGGTCTGTTTGTGTTTATACAGAGGATCAAAGCCTAATTTGGCCACTCTGAAAATGAACTAAGGTACAATATGCAAAAGAACTTTCAACATCAGCACTCTCTGAAAGACTCATGCCAGAAGATGATCATCAAAAAACCCCAACAAAGATTCACGCGCTGCTACAGGTGTACATGACTCATCCCACCGTTTGCTGGACTTGCCATGGGAATGAAGAAGGAGATATCTAAGCTGGCCTTTCCATACAGTAAAACAACAAATTTGACTGGATCTATACTGTTGGAACTCAACCAAGAATTAGGAGAAGTGAATATTGTAGCGCTCCAAAATCTTACAACTACAAACTATTTACTGTTAAAAGAACATATGGGATGTGAACAGTCCCCAGGAATGGGTTGTTTTAATTTGTCTGATTTCTCACAGACTGTTCAAGTTCAGTTGGACAATATACACCATATCATAGATAAGTTTTCACAAATGCCTAAGGTGCCTAACTGGTTTTCTTGGTTTCACTGGAGATGGCTGGTAATTATAGGCATGCTTTGGTTATGTAACTCTACTCCTATTATGTTAATGTGTGTGCACAATTTAATTAGTAGTTTAAAACCTATACATGCTAAAGTTACTCTACAAGAAGATATGTCAAAGAAATAATCTTCCCATGTTTTCTTCCGCCTGCTACTTCTATAGCTTTTCTTCTTCCTTCCTAATTACAACCCCTAAATAGAATTTGTGCCTCATATTGAACTTACCGTGTATCACAATTCTTCCAAGTGGTAAAGATACCTCAAGACAAATGTTGGGCATAGAAGCCACAGGGCATAAATATGCAAAGAAGTAAAAAACTAACCTTTTCAAACAATAAGGCTTCTCTCTCACTTACCAACTTTACATTCCCCTGTATGGCCCTGGAAGTTGACTGGTTAGCCAGAGATGGGTAAGATTCCTCAACGGAGGAACAATCTAAGACAGGCACAGTAGCAGGGGAGCCATCAGGTGAGAAATTGGGGATCACCAGAGATGAGGCTTAGAACACCCCCCCTCATTCTGAGAGAAATCTGCTGCATCCGTGGATGTTTTATTGCCCTTGTCTAGCTTGGATTAACACATAGTCTACAGGCACACACCTGATCGTCTACATTTGCTCTCTTACAACACTAAACTATGTTTTCTACCTTTATCTTGCATCTACCTACCACTTTAGCATTTTATTAAAAATAATAAGAATAAAGAGTGAAATGTGGTATCCACATATAAATCAAGTATAAAAATCAAACAAATATTCATATTGGAACTGACTGTTTATAGTTCATAATGCATGATCAAAACCGAAAGTTTCTGTGATGACTGCCCTTGTACTGTTCACCATGTAACTTATTCACTATTTAAGAATTTGTTCTCCATGTAAGAACTTGTTCGTTATGCTTCAGAAGATTGAAGACTGATGAAAATTAGGCTTGGGGTGGATTAATGATTGTGCATTGAGCATTAACTCCCCTATACGGAATTTTATTGTTGTTAACAACCATTTGATCAATAAATAGGAGAGATGCCCTCATAAAAAAAAAGTACATACTTCCAATTTTAAAATAAATAAGTAACCGGGATGTAATGTATAGCATAAGGAATATAGTCAGAATATTGTAACAACTTGGTATGGTGATAGCTGGTACCTAGAATTATCATGTATATAAATGTTGAATCACGGTGTTGTACACCTGAAACTAATGTAATACTGTGTGTCAACTACCCTTCAATAAAAAATAATTATCTAAAAAAAAAAAAGTAGAAATAGAGACTAGAGAGGATTAAAGATGATGGCACGATAAGTGAGACAGAGGCTTCCTCCTAAAACTGCATATAATACAAAAATAAAATTAATACAACTAACCCTGAGAGAGAAACATGAAAGAGGATTACGCCAGACTGCATACACCTGGAGAAAAGAGCAGACATCACGCAACAGGGTAATGTACCAAAGCTGTGTCCCAACAGGACCCAAGACCCTCCCCACCCCAACTCACCGGTGGGAGAAAGAGAAACTGAGCAGAGAGGGTGTGGATGCCTGGGACTGCTGAATACCTAGCTCCAGAGATTTTCTGTGGGAGCACAAACCTATATTTCATGGTGCTTTCATCATACTCTCATGATTACGGGGTTGGAAAGCTGGAACAGGAAGAGTTCCTGGGGAGACTGGGATTCCGGCCTCTTGTGGAAAGCAGAGATCTATATCCGGCTGCTCTGGGACAAAAGCTTATACCTGTGTGCTCAGCCCACTGGTTCAGGCAGTGGAGGCAGGCATAGCAACTGGGAAACAAGACTATTTCCTCCCCCCAGGTGACAGTACCACTCCCCTGTGACTCCTGACATTGCTTCAGGGGCTGAGCAGCTCCAGAGAGTAGAGCTTCTGGACACTAGCGGGCACCATATACAAATATGAAACACCAAAGGAACATAGTCCAGAGTAAAATTATTAATACAACCCCCGAGAAAAATTTAAATGACATGGAACTCATGACTCTTCCTGAAAGGGAGTTCAAAATAAAAATCATTAATATGCTATTTGAGGTACAGAAAGATATCCAAGAACTCAGGAATGAATTCAGGTCAGAGACCCAATCATTGAAGAACACAATGAACGGTATTAAAAGCAGGTAGGATATGGTGGAGGAGACTATAAATGAAATAGAAACCACAGAGGTGGAATACAAACAAGCTGAGGCACAGAGAGAAAAAAGGATCTCTAAGAATGAAAGAATATTGAGAGAACTGTGTGACCAATCTGAAGGAAACAATATTCACATTATAGGGATCCCAGAAGAAGAAGAGAGAGAAAAGGGATAGAAAGTGTCTTTGAGGAGGTAGTTGCTGAAAACTTCTCAAATTTGGGGAAGGACATAGTCTTTCAGGCCATGGAGGTGCACAGATCCCCCAACACAATAGACCCAAGGAGGACAACACCAAGACATATAGTAATTAAAATGGCACAGATGAAGGGTAAAGACAGACTATTAAAAGCAGCCAGAGAGAGAAATAAGATAATATACAAAGGAAAGCCTATCAGGCTAACATCAGACTTCTCAGCAGAAACTTAACAGGCCAGTAGGGAGTGGCATGATGTATTTAATGCAATGAAGCAGAAGGGCCTGGAACCACAATTACTTTATCCAGAAAGATTATCATTCAAATTTGAAGGAGGGATTAAACAATTTCCAGATAAGCAAAAGCTGAGAGAATTTACCTCCCACAAACCATCTCTACAGTCTATTTTGGATGGACTTCTATACATGGAAGTTTTCCTAAGGTTTAATAGCTCTCAACAGAGGTAATAAAACCACAGAAAAGAAAGTAGAACAGCTAATTACTAAGCAAGTGCAAAATTAAAGTAACTATCCCCAAAGTCAATCAAGGGATAGACAAACAGTACAGAATATGATACCTAATATATAAAGAATGGAGGAGGAAGAAAAATGAGGAAAAATAGCATATTAAGTGAGTTAAGTTAGACTCTTTGATAGTAAGGAAGTTAAACTTGAACCTTTGGTAACCACGAATCTAAACCCTGCAATGGCAATAAGTACATACATATCAATAATCACCCTGAATGTAAATGGACTGAACCAATCAAAAGACATAGAGTCACTGAATGGATAAGAAAAAGAAGACCCATCTATATGCTGCCTACAAGAGACTCACTTTAAACACAAAAACAGACATAGACTAAAAGTCAAGGGATGGAAAAAGATATTTCATGCTACTAATAGGGAGAAAAAAGCAGGAGCTGCAGTACTTGTATCAGACAAAATAGACTCAAAACAAAGAAAGTCACAAGAGACAAAGAAGGACATTACATAATGATAAAGGGGTCAATCCAACAAGAAGATATAACCATTATAAATATCTGTGCTCCCAACACAGAAGCACCTACATATGTGAAACAAATGCTAAATGAATTAAAAGGGGAAATAGAATGCAATGCATTCATTCTAGGAGTCTTCAACACCTCACTCACTCTGAAGGACAGATCAACCAGATAGAAAATAAGTAAGGGCACAGAGGCACTGAACAACACATTAGAACAGATGGACCTAACAGACACTCACAGAACTCTATACCCAAATGCAGCAGAACACACATTCTTCTCAAGGGCACATGGAACATTTTCAAGAATAGATCATATACTAGGCCACAAAAAGAGCCTCAGTAAATTAAAAAAGATTGAAATTGTACCAACCAGTTTCTCAGACCACAAAGGTATGAAACTAGAAATAAATTATGCAAAGAAAATGAAAAATCCCTCAAACAAATGGAGGCTTCACCACACGCTCCTAAATATCCAATGGATCAATGACCAAATAAAAACAGAGATCAAGCAATATATGGAGACAAATGACAACAATAATTCAACACCGCAAAAATCTGTGGGACGCAGCGAGGGCCGTGCTAAGAGGAAAGTATATTGCAATACAGGCCTACCTCAGGAAAGAAGAACATTCCCATATAAGCAGTCTAAACTCACAATTAATGAAACTAGAAAAAGAAGAACAAATGAGGCCCAAAGTCAGTAGAAGGAGGGACATAATAAAGATTAGAGCATAAATAAATAAAATTGATAAGAATAAAATATAGTAGAATCAATGAAAGCAAGAGCTGGTTCTTCGAGAAAATAAACAAAATAGATAAAACCCTAGCCAGATTTATCAGGAAAAAATGACAGTTTACACACATCAATAGAATCAGAAATGAGAAAGGAAAAAATCACTACAGACACCACAGAAATACAAAGAATTACAGAATACTATGAAAATCCATCTGCTAACAAGCTGCATATCATAGAAAAAAATGGAAACTTTCTAGAAAAATGCAACCTACCAAGGCTGACCAAGGAAGAAACAGAAAATCTGAACAGACCAATTACCAGCAAGGAAATTGAATTGGTAATTAAAAAAACTACCTAAGAACAAAATCCCTAACCCAGATTGCTTCACTGCTGAATTTTATCAAACATTTAGTGAAGAACTAGAACCCATCCTCCTTAATCTTTCCAAAGAGTAGAAGACAAGGGAATACCCCCAAACTCATTATATGAGGCCAGCATCAGTCTAATACCAAAACCAGGCAAAGACACCACAAAAAAAGAAAATTACAGACCAATATCCCTGAAGAACATAGATGCCAAAATACTCAACAAAACATTAGCAAACCAAATTCAAAAATACATCAAAAAGATCATCCATTATGATCAAGTGGGATTTATTCCAGGGATGCAAGGATGGTACAACATGCGAAAATCCATTAACATTGTCAACCACATCAACAAAAAGAAGGACAAAAACCAGATGATCATCTCCATAGATGCTGAAAAAGGCATTTGACAAAGATCAACATCCATTCATGATAAAAACTCTCAACAAAATGGGTATAGAGGGCAAGTACCTCAACATAATAAAGGCCATATATGACAAACCCACAGCCAACATCATATTTAACAGCAAGAAGTTTAAATCTTTTCCTTTAAGATCATAAACAAGACAAGGATGCCCATTTTCCCCAATTCTATTCAACATAGTACTGGAGGTCCTAGCCACAGCAATCAGACAATGCAAAGAAACAAAAGGCAATCAGATTGGCAAGGAAGAAGTCAAATGGTCCCTGTTCACAGATGACATGATATTGTACATAAAAAACCCTAAAGAATATATCCCTAAACTACTAAATCTAATATCTGAACTCAGCAAAGTTGCAGGATACAAAGTTAATACACAGAAATCTGTGGCATTCCTATACACGAACAATGAACTAGCAGAGAGAGTAATTAGGAAAACAATTCCATTCACAATTGCATCAAAAAGAATAAAATACCTAGGAATAAACCTAACCAAGGAAGTGAAAGATCTATACCCTGAAAACTACATGACACTCTTAAGAGAAATTAAAGAAGATACCAATAAATGGAAACACATCCCATGCTCATGAATAGGAACAATTCATATTGTCAAAATGGCCATCCTGCCTAAATCAATCTATAGGTTCAATGCAATCCCTACAAAAATACCAATAGCATTCTTCAATGAACTGGAGAAAATCGTCCTAAAATGCATATGGAACCACAAAAGACATTGAATAGCCAAAGCAATTCTGAGAAGGAAGAATAAAACTGGGGGCATTACACTCCCCAACTTCAAGTTCTATTACAAAGCCACAGTAATCAAAACAATTTGGTACTGGCACAAAAACAGACCCATAGACCAATTGAACAGACTAGAGAGCCCTGATATAAACCCAAGCATATATGGTCAATTAATATATGATAAAGGAGCAATGGATATGCAATGGGGAAATGACAGCCTCTTCAACAACTGGTGTTGACAAAACTGGACAGCTACATGCAAGAGAATGAAACTGGATTATTGTTTAACCCCATACACAAAAGTAAACTCAAAATGGATCAAAGACTTGAATGTAAGTCATGAAACCATAAGACTCTTAGAAGACAACATAGGCAAACATCTCCTGAATATAAGTATGAGCAACTTCTTCCTCAATGCATCTCCTCAAGCAAGGGAAATAAAAGCAAAAATGAACTCATGGGACTTTATCAAACTAAAAAGTTTCTGTACAGGAAAGGACACCATCAACAGAACAAAAAGGCATCCTACAGTATGGGAGAATATTTTTGTAAATGACATATCTGACAAGGGGTTAACAACCAAAATATATAAAGAACTTATATGTCTCAAGATCCAAAAAGCAAATAACCCAGTTTTCAAATGGGCAGAGGATATGAAGAGACAGTTCTTCAAAGAAGAAATTCAGATGGCCAACAGACACATGAAAAGATGCTCTACATCACTAGTCATCAGGGAAATGCAAATTAAAACCACAATGAGATATCACCTCACACCAGTAAGGATGGCCAGCATCAAAAAGACTAAGAACAACAAATGCTGGTGAGGATGCGGAGAAAGGGGAGCTCTCCTACACTGCTGGTGGAAACGTAAGCTAGTTCAACCATTGTGGAAAGTAATATGGAGGTTCCTCAAAAAACTAAAAATAGAAATACCATTTGACCCAGGAATCCCACTCCTTGGAATTTACCCAAAGAATACAACTTCTCAGATTCAAAAAAACATATGCACCCCTATGTTTATCACAGCACTTTTTACAATAGCCAAGATATGGAAGCAACCTAAGTGTCCGCCAGTAGTTGAATGGTAAGGAAGATGTGGTACATATACACAATGGAATACTATTCGGCAATAAGAAAGAAACAGATTCTACCATTTGCAACCACATGGATGGAGCTGGAGAGCATTATGCTCAGTGAAATAAGCCAGGCAGAGAAAGACAAATGCCAAATGATTTCCCTCATTTGTGGAGTATAACAATGAAGCAAAACCAAAGGAACAAAATAGCAGCAGACTCGGAGACTCCAAGAATGTACTATTGGTTACCAAAGAGGAGGGGTGTGGGAGGGCAGGTGGGGAGGGAGGGAGAAGGCAATTGAGGGGTATTATGTTTAGCTCACATGGTGTGAAGGATCACAGGGAGAACAGTGTAGCACAGAGAAGGCACATAGTGGATCTGTGGCTTCTTGCTACACTGATGGACAGTGACTGCATTGGGGTATAGGTGGGGACTTGATAATATGGGTAAATGTAGTAACCCCATTGTTTTTCATGTGAAACCTTCATAAGAGTATATATCCATCATATCTTAATAAAAATAAGTAAAACAACAAAAAAAGAAGAAATAACATTACAAATTGAATCAGTAATGAAAAACCTTCCCCCAACACCTAGGATCAGGTGATAATCCAGGTGAATTCTACAAAGATTTAAAGAAAAATACCAATCTGTCTCAAACTCTTCCAAAAGAGAGAAGAGGGAATACTTCCAAATTCAATTTCTGAGGCCAACATTACAGGCCAATAATCTTGATAGTATAGATGCAAAAATTCAACAAAATACTAGCAAACCAAATTCAACAGCACCTTAAAAGGATAATATATGATGACCATGTGAGATTTATCCCTGGGATACAAGAAGGATTCAACATACATAAATCAATCTGCTAACACCACTAAGAGAATGGAAAATAAAATCATTTGATCATTGCAATAGATGCAGACAAAGTGATAAAATTCAACAATCTTTCATGAAAAGAACTAACAAATTAAGTATAGAAAGAACTTATTTCAACACAATAAAGGCCATATACAAAAAGCCCACAGCTAATCATGAAAACTGAAAGCTTTTCCTCTAAGATCTGAAACAAGACAAGATGGCCCATTCTTGCCACTTCCACTTAACAAAATACTGGAAGTCCTACCCAGAGCAATCAGGCAAGAAAAGTAAATAAAAGACATACAAATAAGAAAGGAAGAAGTAAAATTATCTCTGCAGAGAATATTATCATGTATGTTAAAAAACCAAAAGACTCCACCCCAAAACTGTTAGAACTAATAAGCAAATTCAGTAAAGTTTCAGCGATTTATTTTTGCATATGATAATAAAAGTACAGGGAATACAAGCAAAAATAGGCAAGTAGGATAATGTCAAATTAAAAAGCTTTTGCATAGGAAAAGCAACAACAAAATTAAAAGCAACCTATGGAATGGGAGAAATGTTTGTAAACCCATATACCCAATAAAGGGTTAGTATCCAAAACATGAGGGACTCCTACAAAAAATAGCAAATAACCCAATTTAAAAATAGGCAAAGGAACCAAATAGATGTTTATCCAAAGAAGAGATACAAATAGTAAAGATATATGAACAGGTATTCAGTGTCACTAATCATCAGGGAAATGCAATTCAAAACCACACTAAAACATACCCTCACATGTTAGGATGGCTTTTATTAAAAAAAAAGAAAGAACAAATGTTGGTGAGGATGTGGAGAAAAGGAGCATTTGAGCATTGTTTTTTGGGGATGTAAATTGGTACAGCCACCATTGAAAACATTATGAAGTTTCCTTAAAATATATAAAAAAAAAACTACCTTATAATCCAGGAAGTCCACTTCTGGGTATATTTCCAAAGGAATTGAAATCAGTATCTCTAAGGGAAATCTGCAATCCCATGCTCATTACAATATCATTCACAGTAGCTAAGGCATGGAAGCAAATTGAATGGCAATCTATGGATGAATTGATAGAGACAACATGGTATGTAACACAACGAAAATACTTTTCAGCCATAAAAAAGAAGGAAATCCTGACATTTGTGACAACATGGATGATTCTGGGGATATTATGCTAAGTGAAATAAGCCAAATACAGTAGGACAAATACTACATCATACAACTTAAATCATTAATCCAAAATAGTCTAACTCATAGAAGCAGAAGATGGAATGATTGTTTTCGATGGCTGGGGTGGGGAGGAGAAAATGGGAAAGTGTTACACTAAGAGTAGAAAGTTTTGGCACTGCAAAGTGAATCCTAAAGATCTACTGTATAGCACAGTGCCTATAGATAACAATAGTGTAGTGCATACCTAAGAATATGCTAAGATGGAAGATCTTATATGTTCTTAACACAAAATAATAATTATTACTATTATAAAATAAGAGGTTTTGAGGAAACCTTTGGATATGAAAGATGCGTTTATGGCATAGATTGTAGTGATGGTTTCATGGGTGTATACTTCTTTCAAAACTCATCAAATTCCATACACTAATTATATACAGCTTTTTGTATGCCAAAAGATAAATGAATTAAAAAATAAACTAAAAGGCTTTCTTTTCTTTTCTGTCCATTTTTTTTTCAAATTTGTATTAAGATATTATTGATATACACTCTTATGAAGGTTTCACATGAAAAACAATGTGGTTACTACATTTACCATATTATCAAGTCCCCACTCATACCCCAATGCAGTCACTGTCCATCAGCGCAGCAAGATGCCACAGATCCACTATGTGCCTTCTCTGTGTTACACTGTTCTCCCCGTGATCCCACACACCATGTGTACTAAACATAATACTCCTCAAACCCCTTCTACGTCCCTACCCACCCGCCTTCCCACACCCCTCCCCTTTGGTAACCAGTAGTCCCTTCTTGGAGTCTGAGTCTGCTGCTATTTTGTTTCTTCAGTTTTGTTTCGTTGTTATACACCACAAATGAAGGAAATCATTTGACACTTTTCTCTCTATGTTTGTCTTATTTCACTGAACATAATATCCTCCAGCTCCATCCATGTTGTTGCAAATAGTAGGATTTGTTTCTTGCTTATGGCTAAATGGTATTCCATTGTGTATATGTACCACATCTTCTTTATCCATTCATCTATTGATGGAAACTTAGGTTGCTTCAATATATTGGCTATTGAAAATAGTGCTGCAATAAACAAAGTGGTGCATATGTCCTTTTGAATCTAAGAAGTTGTATTCTTTGGGTAAATTCCAAGGAGTGGGATTCCTGGGTCAAATGGTATTTCTATTTTTAGTTTTTTGAGGAACCTCCATATTGCTTTCCACAATAGTTGAACTAGCTTACATTCCCACCAGCAGTGTAGGAGGGTTCCCCTTTCTCCACATCCTTGTCAGCATTTGTTGTTCTTAGTATTTTTTATATTGGCCATCCTTACTGGTGTGAGGTGATATCTCATTGTGGTTTTAATTTGCATTTCCCTGATGATTAGTGATGTGGAGTATCTTTTCATGTGTCTGTTGGCCATCTGAACTTCTTCTTTGGAGGATTGTCTCTTCATATCCTCTGCCCATTTTTAATTGGGTGATTTGCTTTTTGGGTGTTGAGGCATGTGAGTTTATATATTTTGGATGTTAAGCCCTTGTTGGATATGTCATTTACAAATATACTCTCCCATACTGTAGGATGCCTTTTTGTTCTGTTGATGCTATCCTTTGCCATACAGAAACTTTTTAGTTTGATGTAGTCCCATGTGTTCATTTTTGCTCTTGTTTCCATTGCTCGAGGAGATGGGTTCAGGAAGAAGTTGCTCATGCTTATGTTCAGGAGATGTTTGCCTATATTGTCTTCTAAGAGTTTTGTGGTTTTATGACCTACATTCAGGTTTTTGATCCATTTTGAGTTTACTTTTGTGTATGGGGTTAAACAATAATCCAGTTTCATTCTCTTGCATGTAGTTGTCCAATTTTGCCAACACCAGTTGTTGAAGAGGCTGTCATTTCCCCATTGTATGTCCATTGCTCCTTTATCATATATCAATTGACCATATATGCTTGGGTTTATATCTGGGCTCTCTAGCCTGTAACACTGGTCTATGTTTCTGTTCTTGTGCCAGTACCAAATCTTTGTAGGTCTTGATTACTGAGGCTTTGTAGTAGACTTGAAGTTGGGGAGCATAGTCCCTCCAGCTTTATTCTTCCTTCTCAAGATTACTTTGGCTATTCAGGGTCTTTTTGCAGTTTCACGTGACTTTTAGAACTATTTTCTCTAGTTTGTTGAAGAAAGCTGTTGGTATTTTGGTAGGGATTGCATTGAAGCTGTACATTGCTTTAGGCAGGATGGCCATTTTGAAAATATAAATTGTTCCTATCCATGAGCACAGGATGTGTTTCCACTTATTGGTATCTTCTTTAATTTTTCTCATGAGTGTCTTGTAGTTTTCAGAATACAGGTCTTTCACTTTCTTGGTTAGGTTTATTCCTAGATATTTTATTCTTTTTAAATCAACTGTGAATGGAATTGTTTTTCTGATTTCTCTTTCTGCTAGTTCATTGTTAGTATATAGGGATGACACAGATTACTGCATATTAATTTTGTATACTGAAAATTTGCTGAATTTGGATATTAGATCTAGTAGTTTTGGAGTGGATTCTTTAGAGCTTTTTATGTATAATATGTCATCTGCTAACAGGGACAGTTTAAGTTCTTCCTTGCCCATCTGGATGCCTATTATTTGTTTGTGTTGTCTCATTGCCATGGCGAGGACCTCCAGTACCATGCTAAATAGAAGTGGGGAGAGTGGGCAACCTTGTCTTGTTCTCCATATAAAGAAAAATCTTTCAGCTTCTCACTGTTAAATATAATGTTGGTTGTGGGTTTGTCATATATGGCCTTTATTATGCTGAGGTACTTGCCCTCTATACACATTTTGTTGAGAGTTTTTATCATGAATGGATGTTGAACTTTGTCAAATGCCTTTTTCAGCATCTATGGAGATGATCATCTGGTTTTTGTCCTTCTTTTTGTTGATGTGGTTGACAATGTTAATGGATTTTCGTATGTTGTACCATCCTTGCATCCCTGGAATAAATCCTACTTAATCATGATAGATGATCTTTTTGATGTATTTTTGAATTCAGTTTGCTAATATTTTGTTGAGTATTTTTGCATCTATGTTCATAAGGGATATTGCTCTGAAATTTTCTTTTTTTGTGGTGTCTTCCTGGTTTTGGTACTAGAGTGATGCTGACCTCATAGAATGAATTTGGAAGTATTCCCTCTTCTTCTACTCTTTGGAAAACTTTAAGTAGAATGAATATTAGGTCTTCACTAAATGTTTGGTAAAATTAAGCAGTGAAGCCATTTGGTTCATGGGATTTGTTCTTATGTAGGTTTTTGATTACCAAATCAATTTCCTTGCTGGTAATTTGTCTGTTCGATTTTCTGTTTCTTCCTTGGTCAGCCTTGGTAGGTTGCATTTTTCTAGAAAGTTGTCCATTTTTTCTATGATATGCAGCTTGTTAGCAGATGGATTTTCATAGTATTCTGTAATTCTTTGTATTTCTGTGGTATCTGTAGTGATTTTTCGTTTCTCATTTCTGATTCAGCTTATGTGTGTAGACTCTCTTTTTTTCTTGATAAATCTAGCTAAGGGTTTATCTATTTTGTTTATTTTCTCAAAGAACCAGCTCTTGCTTTCATTGATTCTATTGTTTTATTCTGCTTGATTGTATTCATTTCTGCTCTAATCTTTATTATTTCCCTCCTTTTACTGACTTTATGCCTCATTTGTTCTTCCTTTTGTAGGTTTGCTAATTGTGAATTTAGACTGTTCATAGGGGATTGTTCTTCTTTCCTGAAGTAGGCCTGTATTGCAATATACTTTCCTCTTAACATGGCCTTTCCTACATCCCACAGATTTTTCAGTGTTAAACTGTTGTTGTCACTTGTCTCCATATATTGCCTGATCTCTGTTTTTATTTGGTCATTGATCCATTGGTTATTTAGGAGCATTTTGTGTAGCCTCCATGTGTTTGTGGGATTTTTCATTTTCTTTGCATAATTTTTTTCTAGTTTCATATCTTTATGGTCTGAGAAACTGATTGATACAATTTCATTCTTTTTGAATTTACCGAGGGTCTTTTTGTGGCCTAGTATATGATCTATTCTTGAAAATGTTCCATGTGCCCTTGAGAAGAATGTGTATTCTGCTGTTTTTGGGTGTAGTCACTCTGTAGATTTCTGTTAGGTCCACCTGTTCTAATGTGTTGTTCAGTGCCTCTGTGTCCTTACTTATTTTCTATCTGGTTGATCTGTCCTTCAGAGTGAGTGGAGTGTTGAAGACTCCTAGAATGAATGCATTGCATTCTATTTCCCCTTTTAATTCATTTAGCATTTGTTTCACATATGTAGGTGCTTCTGTGTTGGGTGCATAGATATTTATAATGGTTATATCTTCTTGTTGGATTGACCCCTTTATCATTATGTAATGTCCTTCTTTGTCTCTTGTGACTTTCTTTGTTTTGAAGTCTATTTTGTCTGATACAAGTACTGCAACTCCTGCTTTTTTCTCCCTATTAGTAGCATGAAATATCTTTTTCCATCCCTTCTCTTTTAGTCTGTGTATGTCTTTGTGTTTAAAGTGAGTCTCTTCTTGGCAGCATATAGATGGGTCTTCTTTTTTTATCCATTCAGTGACTCTTTGTCCTTTGCTTGATGCATTCAGTCCATTTACATTTAGGATGATTATGGACAGGTATGTACTTAATGCCATTGCAGGCTTTAGATTCATGTTTACCAAAGGTTCAAGGGTAACTTCCTTACTATATAAGAGTCTAACTTAACACACTTAATATGCTATGACATACACAATCTAAAGGTTCTTTTTTTCTCCTCCTTTTTCTTCCTTCTCTGTTCTTCATATATTAGGTATCATATTCTGTACTCTTTGTCTATCCCTTGATTGACTCTGGGGATAGCTGATTCAATTTTGCATTTTCTTAGTAATTAACTGTTCTACTTTCTTTACTGTGGTTTTATTACCTCTGGTGACAGCTATTAAAACTTTGGAACACTTCCATCCACAGCAGTCCCTCCAATATGCACTGTAGAGATCATTTGTGGGAGGTAAATTCTCTCAGCTTTTGATTTTCTGTAAACTGTTTAGTCCTTCCTTCAAATTTAAATGATAATCTTGCTTGATAAAGTATTCTTGGTTTGAGGCCTTTCTGCTTCATTGCATTAAATACATCATCATGACACTCCCTTCTGGCCTGTAAGGTTTCTTCTGAGAAGTCTGATGATAGCTTGATGGGCTTTCCTTTGTATGTGATCTTATTTCTCTCTCTGGCTGCTTTTAATAGTTTGTCCTAATCCTTGATATTTGCCATTGTAATTACTGTATGTTTTGTTGTTGTCTTCCTTGGTTCCCTTGTGTTGGGAGATCTGTTCACCTCCAAGGCCTGAGAGACTATCTTCTTACCCAGATTGGAGGATTTTTCAGCAATTACCTCCTCAATGACACTTGCTATCCCTTTTTCTCTCTCTTCTTCTGGTATCCCTATAATGTGAATATTGTTCATTTGGTTTGGTCACACATTTCTCTCAATATTCTTTCATTCCTACAGATCCTTTTTTCTCTCTGTGCCTCAGCTTCTTTGTATTCCTCTTCTCTAATTTCTATTTCATTTATCATCACCTCCACTGTATCTAATCTTCTTTTAAAACTTTACATTGTATGTTTCATTTCTGATACTGTTTTCTGTAGTGATTGAATCTCTGACTGGAATTCATTCCATAGTTCTTGAAAATTTTTCTGTACTTCCATTCTCATGTTAATGATTTTTATTTTGAAATCCCTTTCAGGAAGATTCATAAGTTCGATTTCATTTTAATTTTTCTCAGGTGTTGTATTCATAATTTTACATTGAACCAGGTTCATTTGGCATTTCATATTTCTATATGGTGCCCTGTAGTGCCCAGAATCTCTACTCTCTGGAGCTGCTCATCCCCTGAAGCAATACTGGGGGGTCACAGGGAAGCAGTATTGGTGCTTGGATTGTGGTAATAGCTGTTTCCTGCTTCCTGCCTGCTATGCCTGTCCCCACTGCCAGAATCAGTGGGCTGAGCACACAAGTATAAGCCTCTATGGTTTGTGTTTGTAGTTGCCATAGACAGGGCTTCCCTCTGGCTGGCCTAATGCCAAGGTAGGGTTTTCCAGTTTGTGAGCCAGGTGGGGTTGGCAGGGAGAAAGATGCAGTAGTCTAGTCTGCATATTACGGCTGGGGCCCTTTGAGCTGTGTAGCCATCTGGGGAGCTGGAGCTACCAAAGAACATTAAAGTTCTCAACCTGCTGGGCAGAGTGTACCTGGACAATTTTGTCTCCCTGTCCTTACTCCTGTGCAGTAAGCTCTGTAAAATCTTTGCCCCTTTAGCAGCCCTCTTGCTATTAGGAAGTCTGTCAGACTGCGTGCCATTTTTTTGTCCCAGAGCAGCCGGATATGGATCCCTGCTTTCCATAAGTGGCTAAAATCTCAGTCTCTCCAGGTATTCTGCCTGTCTTAGTTTTCCAACCCCCTAATCATGAAAGTACCATGAAAGCACCATGAAATGTAGGTTTGTGCTCCCAGAGCAGATCTCCAGAGTTAGGTATTCAGTAGTCCAGGCTTGCACTCCCTTCCTGCTCTGTTTCTCTTCCTCCTGGCCAGTGAGCTGTGGTGGGGGAAGTCTTGGGTCCCGTTGGGCCATGGCTTTGGTACGTTACCCTCTTCTGTGAGGTTTATTATTTTCTCCAGGTGTATGCAGTCTGGAGCAGTCCTCTTTCCTGTTGCTCTTTCAGGATTAGTTGTATTAATTATATTTTCATATTATATGTGGTTTTAGGAGGAAGCCTCTTTCTCACCTCTCACACCACCTTTAATCCCAAGTTTTCTTTTTTCATCCCTTTTTTCAACAAAGTTTGCTCCTCCGGGACAGGCACCAAGAAGACAGATGATATAATCAGGATTAGATTTTTTCTGGAAAAGTGTGAGCAGACCAAGTAGGAAGATTAAAGATGTCTGTAAGAAAGTATCATTTTTGGAATGTCTATATAAGTTACAAAGAATTTCCATTAACATGGGAAGATGCAGAGCTTTAATTTCCAGACAGATTTCAAAGACCTTTTATTCTCATATTAGAGACTTACACAAGGTTCTGTCTTTTCTCCTTCTAAGCAAAGACTCTTAAAAAATAAAGTCTTCCACTCTTAAGAGAAGTTAAAGAGGACACTAACAAATGGAAACTCATCCCATGCTCATGTCTAGGAAGAATTAATATCATCAAAATGGCCATCCTGCCCAAAGCAATATACAGATTTGATGCAATTCCTATCAAATTACCAACAACATTCTTCAACGAACTGGAACAAATAGTTCAAAAATTTATATGGAAACACCAAAGACCCCTAATAGCCAAAGCAATCCTGAGAAAGAATAAAGTGGCAGGGATCTCACTCCCCAACTTCAAGCTGTACTACAAAGCCATAGTAATCAAGACAACTTGGTACTGGCACAAGAACTGAGCCACAGACCAGTGGAACAGATTAGAGAATCCAGACATTAACCCAAATATATATGGTCAATTAATATTCAATAAAGGAGCCATGGACATACAATGGGGAAATGACAGTCTCTTCAACAGATGGTGCTGGCAGAACTGGACAGCTACGTGTAAGAGAATGAAACTGGATCACTGTCTAACCCCATACACAAAAGTAAATTCAAAATGGATCAAAGACCTGAATGTAAGTCATGAAATCATAAAACTCTTAGAAAAAAACATAGGCAAAAACCTCTTGGATGTGAACATTAGTGATTTCTTCATGAATATATCTCCCTGGGCAAGGAAAACAAAAGCAAAAATGAACAAGTGGGACTATATCAAGCTGAAAAGCTTCTGTAGAGCAAAGGACACCATCAAGAGAACAAAATGGTATCCTACAGTATGGGAGAATATTTTCGTAAATGACAGATCCAATAAAGGCTTGACATCCAAAATATATAAAGAACTCATGCTCCTCAACAAACAAAAAGCAAATAATCCAGTTAAAAAATGGGCAGAGGAGCTGAACAGACAGTTCTCCAAAGAAGAAATTCAGATGGCCAGCAGACACAGGAAAAGATGCTCCACATTGCTAGTTATCAGAGAAATGCAAATTAAAACCACAATGAGATATCACCTCACACCAGTAAGGATGGCCACCATCAAAAAGACAAACAACAAGAAATGTTGGCAAGGTTGCAGAGAAGGGGGAACCCTCCTACACTGCTGGTAGGAATGTAAATTAGTTCAACCATTGTGGAAAACAATATGGATATTCCTCAAAATGCTCAAAATAGACCATTTGACCCAGGAATTCCACTTCTAGGAATTTACCCTAAGGATGCAGCACTCCAGTTTGAAAAAGACAGATGCACCCCTATGTTTATCACAGCACTATTTACAATAGCCAAGAAATGGAAGCAACCTAAGTGTCCATCAGTAGATGAATGGATAAAGAAGATGTGGTACATATACACAATGGAATATTATTCAGCCATAAGAAGAAAACAAATCCTACTGTTTGCAACAACATGGATGAAGCTAGAGGGTATTATGCTCAGTGAAATAAGCCAAGCAGAGAAAAACAAATACCAAATGATTTCACTCATCTGTGGAGTATAAGAACAAAAGAAAAACTGAAGGAACAAAACAGCAGCAGACTCACAGAACCCAAGAATGTACTAACAGTTACCGAAGGGAAAGAGACTGGGAGAATGGGAGGGTAGTGAGGGGAAGAAGAAATGAGGCATTATGATTAGTATGTGTAATGTGGGGGGTGGGGGAAAGGGGAGGGCTTTGCAACACAGAGAAGACAAGTAGTGATTCTACAACATCTTACTATGCTTATGGACAGTGACTGTAATGGGGTTTGTGGAGGGGGACTTGGGGTAGGGGAGAGCCTAGTAAACATAATGTTCTTCAACAAAAAAATATATCACACATGGCCATCAAACAAAAGCCCTGAGAAAAATAAATAAAACTTAAAAAAAAAATAAAGTCTTCATACCAGAAAATAAAGATCAATGTATAGGAAAGACACATGTTGAATAAAAGACAACCCTTCTGATTCAAGTAAATGAGTTTTCTAGAAAACTCACAATGTTATGTTATTTTCTTGTTTTATTATTGATGAGTAAAAATTTGTTCATGGACCAGCACAGTGTCACTGGCCAGTATTTGGCCATCACTGGGGTATAGCACAAACAGAGTAAAAAAAGACCTGATCCTGAATCTCAGGTCTGATTTGTCTGTGATCTTGGGAAAAGTGTAACATTTTTGTGAACCTCTATAAAATGAGAACTTTCATCTGCACATTGTACCTAATAACCAGTACCTCACAGTTTCTGTAAATATAAAATTTGATCATACATGGAAAGTACCTTGCAAAATGCCTGTATTGTATTAAGTATTCATTTATGGTAATGTTTTTTTATTATTATTTTCCTCTTTACTCTTCTGTGTAACTAATCTTAAAAAATCTTTCTCTTTTGTTTTTTCTAATTGTGTCTTATAAAAGGAATCAGGCTAAAAATTGCATTAATGTATTTTGTCAATTCTTGTGAAGCAGGGCAGTCTCCTATTAGTAAGATAAAAAAGACTTAAGTAACATAGTATGGTATCTATTTTATATTTGCTTCCAAAATAGGAAGAAATCAATTTATTATTCAGATAGAATTACTATATAGTCCCACAGTTTGTTTATGGCTTTGCATTGTCAATAGACTTTATTTGTATAATTACTTTTGAAAACAAAATAGTGTATGTTTGTCTTTCATTGTGAGTTAACTTTACATCAGTTCCAAGAATGCCAAAAATAATAATTAAAGAATCTAAGAACTGATCTTTCAGATATCTGTCAGAAATCTAGTTAGTCCTAGGATGGATTTTGACATTCTCTTGAGTGAAAGTTATTTGCAAAGTCCTCACAAAGGTAAAGTCAACCAAATATATATAATAAGAAATTTAAATATTAATTTGTTCATTTCAGGATGGAGATTGGGACATTTGATAGGCCTCAGAATTACAGCTAAATCCTCAAAGTTCACTTCTAAGAAAGTCATTAAAATCATTCCCCCAGAACCTAAACAACCATCATCTCTACAGAATGCTTATCTACCTATTCAGTAGAAGCCTAGGACATTTGGGGGAGTTTCTCCATATATTAGTTACCCATTAAGAGAAAGAATGCAGTGGGAAGGAGGTGCTTCCATGGACAATTGAGGAGATGCTCCAAGAGAAACCACTCATGCAGACTAGGGTTGCTACATGTGTGGCTTTTTCTAATACCAAACAGTCTGTTTCTTTCAACACCAACCAATTCTCTAATTCTCTAACAACTGGGTGTTCAGCAGTTCAATTCAATTCTGACACTACCTGCCCTGAGTTATCACAGATCCCACATGTTAAGGGCTCATTCCTATAAGACTGTCCTCACTTCAGGCCAAAAATGTGTATTCAGATTATCCACATTCCTGCTCAGTTGACTATGAATTCAAGTGTTTTCACAGCTTCATCCTATGGTTCAATAACTCAGTATATGACTCATAGAATTTAGGAAAGCATTTGAATTACAATCACCAGTTTATCATAAAAGATAATTAAGGAAAAGCAAAATGGAAGAGACACACAAGGCAAAGTATCAGAAAAGGGGGTACAGAGATTCCATGCCTTTTCTGGGCACACCACCCTGTAAGCATAGTGATAAATTCACCATCCTAGAAAGCTTCTATTATTAATAGCATATGGAGGTTTCATTATATGGGCATGGTTAATTAAATCCCTGGCAATTTTTTTTATCAAACTCAATTTTCAACTTCTTTTCAATCCCTAGAAGTTGGGGGGCGGGGCTCAAAATTCTAACCTTCTTATCATGTGGCTGGTTTTTCTGGAGATGAAACCCCATCCTGAAGCTACCTAGGGCCCACCAGGAATCATCTCATTAGCATACAAAGAAGTAAATTGCAAGGAACTCTGTGCCAGGAAATGGGGACAAAGACAAAAAAATTATCTTTTATCATAACTTACTTCAATAAAAGCAACCTGGATGTTTGCTAGGCAGAGGTCAGATGACTGCCTTCATGCCACATCCAAAAAGGGTAGCTTTCAGTCAAGGCAGATATAACAACACTTTCATAATTTTAATATTTGAAATGTCCTTGGAAGGGAAAGTAAGATTTAGCTCAGCTCCTTTGACAGAAGTGAATAGAATGTATTTTTCAGTAAATAAATAAATATTTTATTCCTTCAATATATGTATTTTTGAGTACCATTAAGACAATTTCCAGTTCATGCTGGACACAACTACAAGCAGAACATAGTCCATGCCTATGTTAGTATGTGCCGTGAAGGAGGAGATGGGCAGTGAAGAACTCAGCACATATGTGTAATAGTTTCTCCAACAAAGGAAAGAGCAGAGTAAGGGTAAAGGAAGGTGGGTAGTGGGGTGGGGTTATTTTAGAGGAGTCCTCTTTGAGAAGCTGATACTTGAATAGAGATCTCAGGAAATTTGGATGTAAGCCACATGAAAATCCATGTGGATTAGTTTATTTTTCTATTTCTTAAATTAAGAATGAATACAAGGACTTTAAAATAACTGAAGGAGAAATTCAGGTTATAGTGATGATGGTCTAAAGTAGCAAAAGTAGAGTTTGGATAATTTAATTATCTGCTAAGCATTTTTTGTCTATATTTTACCCACAACCTTTCTTTGTGTAGCAATCTTTACAAAAATGAAGGAAACTAACTCATACCCAATTTTCTTACTTCCACGCAGACTAATGCTTTACAAGAAGTTACTTTTTAAATCATGGAAATGGTATATCACCTTCTAATCAATATGTGGAAATCAATGATCCAATGATACTTAATGAGATTTGAGGGATGTAATTCTGCTTCTAGTTCTTTAAATGTGAAAGTTTGAATTACACAGGTCAATACACAGAGATCTTAACTGCCCTTTCTGGAAGGCAGGAGGGGATAGCTAACTTAAAATCTAGGTTATGCAGACACTTGGAGCCTTACTTTCTCTTTTAAAACCCACAAAATAATTTTCTTTTCTTTCTGTTATGACATTTCCCTTATTTGAATTATAGTCAATTTTGGATTTGAATTTTGACCACTATCACACTATCTACTACCATAGAACAGGAACTGTGTTTCAATAGTAGGTGTAAATAAATATTTGCTGCATTTAATCTTAAATTCTAGTTAATACATAATATATTTCAATTGTTCAACAATCAAAATAGTATAAAAGGTATATATTGAGAGCTCCTACTCCCATTCCTATCTCCATCCACCCATTCCTCCTTGCACCCCCAAAGTGCCCAACAGTTAACCACTTTTGGGGATAGTCTTCCAATGTTTGTTTATGTAAATGTATACAAATATAAATAAATAATCTTAAGCCTTTATTCTCTCCAATTCTTTCATAAAAATGTTGTTTTGCTTCTAACATATGTCTTTTGAAATTTAATAATATGCCTCTCTATATTGGAAGGTCTTTATGTTCTTTGTTGCAACTGCTTAGTGTGGCTGTATTTCCACTGTCCTAAACTGTATTATTGCAATTAATAACTTTGTCCTTGTGGTAGGCAGAGTTCTAAGATGACTGTCAATGACCTATGTCCCTGTACAATCCTCCAGCCCTTGAGTGTGGGAGGAACATGTGAATATAATGGAATATCACTCCCATGATTAGTATATGGCACAGCTGACCTTAAGAAAGAGACTATCCTTGGTGAACCTGATTTAATCAGATAAACCCTTTAAAGGAACTCAGCTCTTCCTGAAGAAAGGGAATCAAAGCAAGAGAAGATTCTCCAAGGATAGTTTTGAAGGTGGAGGCAGGATGTGACATGGAATGTGGAAAACATCAGGTTGCTGAGAGCAACCCCAGGCCATAGCCAGCAAGAAAATGGAGGCCTCATTGCTACAACTGCAAGTAACTGAATTCTGCCAACCTGAAGGAGCTTGGAAGAGGACTCCGAGCTCCAGCTGACAATACAGCCCAACCAACACCTTGATTTCAAACTGTGGCACCCTGGAAAGAGAACCCCATTATGCCCCTGCTGTACTTATGACCTACAGAAACTGTGAGATAATAAATTTGTTTTGCTTTAAACCGTTAAGTTTGTGATAATTTGTTGCATAGCTCTTCTTCATCAGAGTTCCCCTGGCTAGTCTTACTTGCCTAATTCTTCTCCATATAAACTTTTTTTTGATATTTTTTATTAAGGTATCATTGATATATACTCTTAAGAAGGTTTCACAAGAAAAACAATGTGTTATTACATTCACCCTTATTATTGAGTCCCCCCCATACCCCATTGTAGTCATTGTCCATCTGTGTAGTAAGATGCCACAGAGTCATTACTTGTCTTTGAGCTACACTGTCTTCCCTGTGATCCCACACATACCATGTGCACCAATCATGATACCCCACAATCCCCTTCTACCTCTCTTCCCACACATCTCCCCCAACCCCTCCCCTTTGGAAACCATAGTCCCTTCTTTGAGTCTGTGAGTCTGCTGCTGTTTTATTCCTTCAGTCTTGCTTCATTGTTATACTCCACAAATGAGTGAAATCATTTGGTATGTGTCTTTCTTCCCCTGACTTATTTCACCGAGCATAATACCCTCTAGCTCCATTCATGTTGTTGCAAATGGTAGAATTTGTTTTTTGCTTATGGCTTAATAATATTCCATTGTGTATATGTACCACATCTTCTTTATCCATTCAACTACTGATGGACACTTAGGTTGCTTCCATATCTTAGCTGTTGTAAATAGTGCTGTGATAAACATAGGGGTGCATATGTCTTTCTGAATCTGAGAAGTTGTTTTCTTTTGGTAAATTCCAAGTAGTACAATTACTGTGTCAAATGGTATTTCTATTTTTAGTTTTTGGATGAACCTTTATATTACTTTCCATAATGGTTGAAGTAGTTTCCCTTCCCACCAGCAGTATAGGAGGGTTCCACTTTCTCTGCATCCATGTCAGCATTTGTTGTTCTTAGTCTTTCCTATGTTGGCCATTCTAAACTGGTGTGAGGTGATTTCTCTTTGTAGTTTTAATTTGCATTTTCCTGATAATTAGCAATGTGGAGCATCTTTTCATGTCCTGTTGACCATCTGAATTTCTTTTTTAGAGAAATGTCTGTTCATATCCTCTGTTAAATTTTGAATAGGATTATTTGCTTTTTGGGTGTTGAGGCATGTGAGTTCTTTATATATTTTGGATGTTAACTCCTTGTTGGATATGTCATTTACAAATATGTTCTCCCAAACCTAACCAAGGAAGTGAAAGACCTATACTCTGAAAACTACAAGACACTCATGAGAGAAATTAAAGAAGATACCAATAAATGGAAACACATCCCATGCTCATGGATAGGAATAATTAATATTGTCAAAATGGCCATCCTGCCTAAAGCAATCTACAGATTCAGTGCAATCCCTATCAAATTACCAACAGCATTCTTCAATAAACTAGAGAAAATAGTTCTAAAATTCATATGGAAACACAAAAGACCCCAAATAGCCAGAGCAATCCTGAGAAGGAAGAATAAAGCTGGAGGGACTATGCTTCCCAACTTCAAGCTCTACTACAAAGCCACAGCAATCAAGAAAATTTGGTACTGGCACAAGAACAGACCCATAGACCAATGGAAGAATAGAGAGCCCCGATATAAACCCAAGCATATATGGTCAATTAATAAAGGATCCATGGATATACAATGGGGAAATGACAGCCTCTTCAACAACTGGTGTTGGCAAAAGTGGACAACTACATGCAAGAGAATGAAACTGGATTATTGTTTAACCCCATACACAAAAGTAAACTCAAAATGTATGAAAGTCCTGAATGTAAATCATGAAACCATAAAATTCTTAGAAGAAGACATAGGTAAAA
The DNA here is from genome assembly GCF_040802235.1 of Manis javanica. NCBI lineage: Eukaryota > Metazoa > Chordata > Mammalia > Pholidota > Manidae > Manis > Manis javanica. Next base: position 61,361,235 of record NC_133159.1, read on the forward strand.
ATCTCTTGAATATAAATAAACATGAGCAACTTTTTCCTGAATGCAAGTCCTCAGGCAAGAGAAACAAAATAAAAAATGAACAAATGGGACTACATCATGCTAAAAAGCTTCTGTACAGCAAAGGACACCATCAGCAGAACAAAAAGGCATATAAACTTTTTAAAATCAGTTTTTATAGTTATTGTAAAACTAAACCTATGGTGTATTTTTTGAATTAACTTAGGACAATTGATATTTCATATTAAGCATTTTTTACTTTAAACATTTCTATTTCAAGAACATGCTAATTCTTTCCATTTCTTACGTTTACTTTTATTAAACAGAGGAAAGTATCCATTGAAGTAAGTTGAATTACCTGTTATTTTACCATAAGTTTTATTTCCAAAACAGTTGAGCTTTGGCCTTATAGTAGTTTCCCAGGAGTGTCTTAACAAACTACTACAAAGTGGGTGGATCAAACAATAGACATTTATTGTCTCATAATTCTGGATGCTAAACGTCCAAAATCAAGGTGTCATCAAGGTTGATTGCTTCTGAGGGGTGTGAGGGTGTGTCTGGCCCATCCCTCTCACTTAGTGTCTGATGGCTTCAGGCATTCTTTGGTTTATAGACAGCATTCTCCCTGTGCCTTTATATCATCTTCCTTGTATGTGTCTGTCACTGGATCTAAATTTCCCCTTTTTAAAAGGTTGCATGATATTGAATAGGGCACACCCTAGGCCTCTTCTTAACTTGATCAGTAAAGAGCTTATTTCCCAATAAGGTCACATTCACCGGTACTGGGAGTTAGGGCTTTAACACCTTTTGAGGGAGTGCCATTCAACACACAGCAGACCTTTACAGTGGTTTGTACACAGATAGCAGTCCCAACTCTAATACAAATATGGAGAATGATTTTAAAAAATCCTTTCCAGCTCTACCACCTTACAATAAAGTTCCATGTGAGTTTTTAAAGAAATATATTAGGAAAAATGAATATTTAAACTTTCCTAAGCTTTAAACTCTTGACAATTATTAAATGATGAGTTCAGCTTAAAACTATAGAGGGCCCTGTGTTCTTATAGAAATTTCTGACTCATCAAATTCTTGGGTCAAAAAAAACAAACAAAGCTTCAAACCTGTCAACTACCAATGTATTTGAAAATAAAAAAGCTTAGTTTTACTTTATTGCATTACTTGAAATTTAGTTAGCATTTCAGAGGGAAGGTAGACCTGAATTTTTATGAGTCCTTTCAGAGTTTAATGAGTTTTATTTCTTAAGTAAACCTTTATTGGAGGAAATTAAGATCTTACAAGATCTTAAATGGAACAAAGCTAAATCAAAAGCTAGTGGTGGGGAAGGTCATAACTTTAGATGCAATTGCTTAATCATTTGTTACCATATGCTGGAAATCCATTATAGCTCAGCTTGCAGCTTTTAAGGGCAGACTTACCTGAGTTTGAAAATAAACAGTAACTCATGTCTTGGAATCAAATATTAGTCTGTATCAGATCTGGTGAGAAATTTACTATACAGAGCTTCCTCGTCTTACAATTGGGTTATATCCTGATGAACCCATCAAAGTTGAAAATTCATTTAATACACTTAATCTACCAAATATCACAGCTTAACCTCGCCTACCGCAAATGTGCTTAGAACACTTACATTAGACTACAGCTGAGCAAAATCATCTAATGCAAAGCCTATTTTACAGTAAAGTGTTGAATACCTTATGCATTTATTGAGCCATCCTAAATCAGAGCCTGGCTGTATTCTACCACTATTAATTTAATCTCCCTGTGTATATGTGTGTGTGAAAGTGCCATTGATAGTAACAAACATGGTAGTCTCGGCTTGAGGGGAAGAGTGGAGAAAAGGAATAAGATCGATTCAAATTCCATTTTTCCTCTTTGTAACTGATTTTATTCCTCTCTTCCATATGCCTGCAAAACATTTTTGCTTTTTACTTCTATTTGTGAAAGAATAATTGGCTGAAAGCCTTAGCACTTTCTTCCTTTCTTGTTCCTCTCCTGTTTCCCCCTCTGGCTTTGCCTCCCTCTTCCATTCTTGAGTCTAGTGACCTCACCACAGGCGTTAACAACCAGCAGTGAAGGCTATGATTATTGGACTTAGCTCCACATTTAATATATCCCTCTCAATTCTACCTTTAACTTTGGAAATGGAGCACCCCCATGTCCATAAAAAGTCAACCAACTCATTTACCTCAGCAAAGGTACCTTTTGTTTTATTTATTATTGTTGATGCTGTTATTTTTATCTTTGTTTAATTATTTTGCCTTTACGCTTAGCAGATTTGTAGAGTGCTGAAGCAAAGGAAGGAGGAGAATCAAGATGGCCAGAGTGAACAGGCTTCTTGACGGACAAACAGAAGTTGAGTTGGACTGCTCAGATAGTCTGTGCAGGGCACTCTACACGGAAACACAGACTTCAGTATATACTTAGTGTGCCCTTGGTATCACCATAATAAGTGTCATAGCAAGGGAACCACAAAGGCCCTCGGGTTAGGTCAAATCTCCACAAATAAGTAAACTGACAGCACAATCTTGGTAACAATGGCAACTGTAGGGTCCACTGATTACCCCCGAAACACATTCTCTCCTCCTTCCTTTTAGCAGTAAATTTTGGTTTGGTATTTGACTTCTAGCTAAAGACTATATTTCAAAACTTCCTGAGTTAGTTTCCTAATGCTGCCAAAACAAAATTTTCCATCTTAAAATAACTCCCATTTATTATCTCACAGTTATGCAGACAAGAAGTTAAGTGGATTCAGCTGAATTATGAACTCAGGGCCACTATCTTGCCAATGGGTTTCAGCCTGGGCAAGTTCGCTATGGATTCAGTGTGACCAAAGAAATTGACTGCAAAATACTCTTTGGGGTGAAAGGGTTTATTACCCACCTTATTCTCCTGGTGATAGGTCAAGCACTAGCATCTCTGTCTCCACCCAGAGCAATGATCTGAGCCCTTTATATAGCGCAATAATAGCTTATTGCCTAAAGGTGTGGAAGCGGTAACCCAGCAACAGAACAGTTACATCATCAGGTGGTTTAAGTTTAGTGAGGTTACTGGCCATAGGAACCCCAACTTCCCCACAGCCACGCATGGCCAAAATCAGGATGGTGGCTGGGCTCTTGCTTGGAGAGTCCAAGAAACCATCTGCTTCTAATCTTGGTTAGATTATTGGCAGAATTCAGTTCTTTGCTATTTAAAAAATTTAGATCTTTGTTTTCTTAAGATGTAGTCACTCAATCAATTTAACATGTCAAATCCTTTTTATGCTTTGAATCTCTGACTCCCTTCTGCTACAACCAGAGAAAGATATCTTCTCTAAAGATGCTCTGGTTATATTAGGCCCAATCAGATCATCTAGGATAATCTACCTATTTTGGGGTCAGCTGATTAGTAATCTTAGTTGCATCCCTTTTGGTATATAATGAAACATATTTATTGGAGTAACATAAGAAGGCAAAGGTCATGGGTGGCAAAATTCTACCAATACATTCTCTTGCATTATAAGCAGCCATCCAGGGCTGCCGCTCTGGGATATCTTGCACACAAAATACAATTTAAGCAATGTCCCTGGAGGTATGCAGGAGAAGTGTACTATATAACTAGGTTTTAGTTGATGAGATGTAAACAGAAATAATGTATATGAGTTTAGATTATTTTAAGCAAAAAGCCTCTTCCCCTGTTCTTTGTCCTTCCCTTTTGGGCTAACTTGAAAATGGCAGTAAGGTGAGCAATCTAGGAAGCTACATATTAAAAAATGGCAAAGCTGAGGGGGTGGAGCCAAGATGGTGGCCTGAGTAGAGCAGCGGAAATCTCCTCCCAAAACCATATATATTTTGAAAATTCAACAAATACAACTATCCCTAAAAGAGAGACCAGAAGAAACAGGACAACAGCCAGGCTACATCTACACCTGCGAGAACCCAGCACCTCGTGAAGGGGGTAAGATACAAGCCGCTGTCTGGCGGGACCTGAGCACCCCTTACCCCAGCTCCTGGCAGGAGGAGAGGAGTCGGAGCAGGGAGGGAGAGGGAGCCCGGGACTGCTAAACACCCAGCCCCAGCCATCTGCACCAGAGTGCAGACACACAGTGCATGGGGTGCTGGATACTAGGGAAATGGGACAGTAAAACCTGCGAGTGGGTCCCCGCAGCCGGCGCCCCTCATACAAAGAAAAGCGTGAGCTTTTTGAAAGACTTAAAGGGACAGGGACCCCACTGCCAGACGGAAATGTTCCAGGACACTTAACCCAGCAGCTGGAAATCCCAGGGAACTCCGGGCACCCTAACCCCCAGGCGACAGCACAGCTTGGAGGCCCCTCATGGAGATAAACAGCCTCCCGCCCATTTCTCCTCTGACGCGGCTCTGCCAGAGTGGAGCAGCAGCCTGAGGCTGGCCACGCCCACAGCAGAAGGGCAGAGATTCTTACACAGCAGCCGGGCAAGAATCAGAGACCCTGTCTGCACGCAGCTGCCCAGCACAAGCGGCTAGGGGTCGCCATTCTCCCAGGAGAGGAAGGCCACAACCAGCAGAAGGGACGTTCTCCCAGCCAACACATGCACACCAGACAGTGTCTATACCAGCTCAATAAGTGAGTTAATTTAGGCACTAAGATACTAAAGAAGCTAACCTTGAACCTTTGGTAACCACAAATCTAAAGCCTGCAATGGCAATAAGTACATATCTTTCAATAATCACCCTAAATGCAAATGGCTGAATGCACCAATCAAAAGGCACAGAGTAATAGAATGGATAAAAGAGCAAGACCCATCTATATGCTGCTTACAAGAGACCCACCTCAAACCCAAAGACATGCACAGACTAAAAGTCAACGGATGGAAAAAGATATTCAATGCAAACAACAGGTCTCACCCACATTCAAGGAGAGAGGATTATATAGGGAATTTATACCAGTTGGTGGAAATCAGAGAATTCTACCTACTGTACTCTACTCATTCTGAAGCAAAATAATTTGATTCTCAGAGTCAGGAAGAAATGATATTTTGCCTCCATCAAAATTTCTATGTGGACTCAGCTATTGCCTGCCATATCCTGTCAGGTGAATCATCCAATCTTAGATACCAGTTTGTAATCCTTTGTCATTCTAAAACAACATCAGTAGCCACACTCTTAATTCACATGGAAAATAGGGTTACTATAAATCCACCATGTAAAGAATAATTACAAGTTATTAGCATCTATAAAAAACTAAATCCTATACAGAAGTAAAGTTTTGTATTTCATGTTCATTTCTATTTTACATGATAAAAGTAAGATATTCCTAAAAATGTCGGTGAAGATGTGGAGAAATGGGAACCCTCCTACATTGTGGGTAGAAATGTCAACTTGGACAGCCACTATGGAAAGCAGTATGGAGTTTCCTCAAAAAATGAAAAATAGAAATTCCATTCAGCCCAGTAATTTCACTTCTAAGAATTTACCCAAAGAAAACCAAATCCCTGATTCAAAAAGACATATGCAATGCTATGTTTATTACTGCATTATTTACAATAGCCAAAATATGGAAGCAACATAAGTGTCCATCAGTAGATGAATGCATAAAGAAGATGTGGTACATATACATGATGGAATATTATTCTGCCATAAAAATAAAGAAATCATGCCATTTGCAACAACATGAATGGATCTAGAGGGTATTATGCTCAGTGAAATAAGCCCGATGGAGGAAAACAAGTATCTTATGATTTCATGTATTTGTGGAATATAAAAACAAAGCAAAACAGAATGAACAAAACAGCAGGAGACTCATAGACACTAAGAAGTGACTGGTGATTACCATGGGGGAGGGGTTTGAGTAGGTGAGGGGATGAGGAGGGTAAAGAGGCACAAAAATTCTCAATCATAATGTAGGTTGGTCATTGGGATAGTAATGCAACATGGAGAAAATAGTCGATGATTCTGTAACATTTTCCTATGTTGACAGATAGTAGCTGTGCTAGTCAGGGGAAGATTTAATAAAGTGGGTAACTGTTGAACCACTATATTGTATTCTTGAAATTAATATTAGAGTGTATATCAACTATATTTCAATTAAAACAAAAGAATAAAAGAAAAAAATGCAAAAAATTTTAAAAAGTAAGACATGCCTGATGTAGAAGGAAATACAGAAAGATAAGAAGAAAAAATGTCCATCAGTTTCAATCCTCAAAATAATGTTGCTTAACATTTTGTTTTATTTAGTTCCAGACTTTATTTCCATAGTTTAAAAAATGATCCAGATCACACTTCTTTATGGTTAAAAACATGATCTCCTGAGAAAGATTTGACCTGAATCAAATTCTGGCTATTTGGCCTTTGGCCAGCTACTTAATTTAAATTTTAGATTTCTTATTTATGAAATGATATGGATAGATATTAGATGATCAATAAAAAGAAAGAAATATAAACTAAACAAGGTTCTTGTTAGGTCAAGTAAGAATATTCATACAAAATAGTATAGTGCCTAGGATACAGCATACAGATGTATTTTCACATAAACAGTATTATTCTCTCTATATATATTTCCTGTTGTTATTATAACAAATTGCCACAAACATATGTGCTTAAACAACATAAATTTATTCTCTCATTCTGGAGGTTAGAAGTTCAAACTCAGTCTGATTTGGCTGAAGTCAAGTTGTTAGCATGACTGGCTCCTCCTGGAGGTTCTGAGGAGAAAATGTTTCCTTGCCTATTTCAGCTTCTAGACAATAACCTTATTCCTTGGCTTGTGGTCACTTCCTCTATGAACAAAGGGTAGCATCTTCAAATCTCTCTTTTTCTGTCTTCATATCTCCTTCTCCTCTTGCATTTTACTATAAGTAGCAAGAAGATCCAAGCCATACTTTCAACAGTTTTCTTGGAAAGATACTGAGCTAAATATTAAAGTTCATCCTCTAAAAACTCTTAGAAAACAGATTAGCTTCTCCCAAAGTACAATGGTAAGATAAGTACAGTATAAAAGTTATAGATAACCCCATTAAAAATGAATAAAATGAAAAAGAACAAAATAGAAAGAAGTCACTGCTCTCAAGTAATTTTCAAAATCCAACAAGAACATTGCATTTCATGGGCTAGGAATAATCCTCTATGACCTGAGACTCATCTCTGTGGGTCAGCATCTCTACTCGGAGTCATCTCTCCTTTTCTACAAAGTGTAGCATGTATTTGCAGCTGAGCAGCTTTATCAGCCTTCTTCCTGTGAATAGGGAATACAAGCCTTCTTTCACTTCATCTCCCTTCTGTCCTTTTAGGGCAAAGCTGGCAGTGTTTCTGCTGGTATAATATTCTCAAAAACCTTGTGGTTCTTCTGTGTGTATCATGGGGATTCATTCCATTAAACAACTTTCTTCACAGGTCTTTCCTAGATTATTACATCCCTATTTCTGCCTTCTCCTGGGATGGCAGAGGGAATCCATGAATCACACATCTAATCTCCTCAAAGAGCCCTATGTGTGACTGAATACTGTGTCATTTTGTTCCCTCTGGGGTGCTGGCAAGAGATTGTCCAACCAGACCTTTACTTTTTCTTCAGGGCACACTTTCCTTACAGTGAATCTCCTAATTTTAGCATTAACAATCTAGACAGGCTAAAATTTTCAAAACCATCAACTTCAGATTTCTTTCTGCTTAATAGGTGTTCCCTCAACATGGCCCTTCTCACATTTTACTATAAGCAGCAAGCAGCAGCCAAGCCTCTTCTTCAGCACAGCTTGGAAATCTCAGCTAAATATCCAACTTCACCACTTGTGAATATAGCATTCAATTCAGGTAGCTTCCTGACACACTAAAAAGGATGTAGTGTCCAACAATATGTTGTTTTATAATATTTAAAGATTTTTTTTGATGGAAAGGCACAGTACACTGACACTAGGTTAGAAGAAAGGCAGAACTCTCTGCTACTTACAGCTCAAAATCAGAGAAGGCTGACAGGCAGAGCCACCCAGAAGGTTACAACCAAGGAGAGGGTAACAACAGCAAGCTAGAGTTGTAAGGGGAGGTTTATCTATGGCAAGTGGGGTGACACTTGCTAGGTTTCACAGGCTCCCGTGGATTGGCTAATTTGAGTAATTTCTTAGGCTCTGGGGTTTAGGGGCTGTACCTAGTTGACTGTTACCTAGTGCTGGGATGATTAGGGCTGGTGCATAGTGGCCCAGATGTAAATGCCTGCTAAGGAACGTGGTTGGGGTGTGGATAAAATCAGCTTCTATAGTAGGGGCACTCACTGGCTTCTAGCCAAGGCCTCAAAAACAGGTGAAGACAACAAAAAAGAAGAAAGGACAGGAAGGAAAGAAAATGTTAAAATCCTGTCCCATACACTTTTGAAGGTCTTCTGAGCCCTCAACAGTAGAGCTTTTAACATCCACCAACAGTCTGTTTGTGTTGATTTAGGTCTTCTTTAAGACAATATAAAGTTTCACTATTGTGCTCCTTACTTCCTTTGAGCCCGCACTAGCAGAGTCTTTAAAATCCATTATTTCTAATAGAAGTCTTCTCAAGCCAACCTAGGAATTTTCTACCTTGTTCCTCAAAGTTCTTCCAGTCTTTTTCTACCCATTACCCAATTCCGGAACCACTTGTACAAACAAATGTATTCTACAGCTGGATTTTTTCACTAAATATATATTAGACATCTCACCAAAGCAGCAATATAGATCTACCTCATTATTTTTCATAGCTGAATAATCTATGCAGCTGGGTCCTCATTTATTTTTTAAGTCCTCACTGATGGACACCTAGGTGTTTCTTAGGGTTTTTTTTACTTCTCTAAATCATGCTATAATCAACCGTTGGAAAATTTTTGAGTACTTGCACAAGTATTTATATATACTACTTAATGTCTTCCTTCTGTAATAGACCATTCTGCACGCTGTTTGGTGTGTCCATCTCCCCGCTGCAATGGATGCTACTGCTAACAGCTCCCACAGGCCACCTCCTTCCTACAGTTGCCCAGTGCTGAGCTGCCTCACCAGGGTGACCCATACCCATTGACTGATGGTATGAGGGTTCCTTACCTTAAGACAGAATAAAGGTTGGTGCATTTGTACTCCAAAGCTCTTCCCAGGATCAGACTGAGGCTAAACATCTAAACAAGTGTTTGTCAGTCCTGTTTTTCATTCATTCATTATTGCCTCCCTAAGGAGACTTTATAGAGAGATTTTTTTCCTAATCACTTACCCCCATGAAATTTGGATACCATGGATAGACCTTTTATTTGTTTATGTAGTGTGGTCCTTTGGAGGGCTACAGACCATTAGAATGTCTTTTACTCCCACCCCAGAAACCAATTTTCACTCCCTTGGGGTTTATATAGTCCCATTGAAAATACATAATCTAAACTACGTTCTGGTTTAATTTCTTCCCTTTCCCTGTCCTGCTTCCCTCCTGCCCTACAGGTTTCTTCTGGGAACACTCCCTTATAAATCACTTGCACATGAATACTGTCTGCCTCTAGAGAGCTTCAGCTAAGACACCTTACATTCTTGTCTAATTACATACTCTTTAATCATTATAATATAAGTTCTACTTTTCTGTCATGTTATGATTTCTAAGCATTGTTCTGCTAGAAATTTTTTGAAAATTGCTGAAATAATTTTGTCAATGTAAAAAAAATTCTACTTGGAGCTTGATTTTAATTATATTGAATCTATATGTTTAGACAAGCTGGCATTTTAACAATATCCTAGCTTATCATCCAGAAATATGGTAAATTGCTTTATTTATTCAAGCATCCTTCCTTGCCTCTCAGTAAAATATGCTTTTCTTACTAATATTATCCCTATATGTTTTACATTGTTTGTTACTACAAATTGATATTTTTATTATTATTATTTTACTTTATGATTATTGTTACTATGGGAGTGATGAGCATTTATCTTTATGATTTCAAAAATATATTTAAGAGTAAAATCACTGTGTTTTCAGATGATGCCAAGCCAAGTAGCATTGCTAACATCTTAATAGGCTGATAACTCAAAATTAACAACAAATGGAAAGAAAATCAGGATCAAAACACAGGTGTTTGCTTAATGATTTTTTTTAAAAAAGGAGACATTATGAGATAAAACAAAAGAAGACAAGAAGTGCTGAAATCATATTAGTTCATAAGCTAAGCAAAAGTGTAAGCTGTATAATGGTCTCAGAAAACAAACAAACAATGGCAAGACATAAAAGAAAAGGTCAAGCAAGGTCCTGCAAATAATCATCTTTCTTTGTTCAGCACTAACTGGGCCCTTGTTTTAATACTGCATTGTTGTAAACCAATATTTCTACCAATAATATCTTCTTTCACAGTAGTTTATTCTTCTTTTACTAAATGTTTTAAAATCATTAAACTGTTCGAGCTACTTGACAACTTAGAAACTTTCTAGTTTGTCCTCCTTAGTTAAAAAATAAGGAAGTTAAATTCCAATTAGGTAAAATTAAGCTCCAATTAGCAAAATTATTTTCCCCATGATTTCCCTTTTTCAGTAAAAGGTATCAGAATTCATTCAAGGTCATCTCAAATTTTCTCTTCTTCTTTTCATTCCATATCCAACCAGTGACCCAAGTGCTATTTATTTCTGGATCCTAAACATCTCACTAATGCATAGTCACTGAGGTATTTCAGGTCCTCGTCATTGCCTCCATTCTTTCATGCTGCAAATATTTCTGTGCAACTTCTGCTAGACACATACTGCACCAGGTACTACAAATACAACAGCAAAATCCTGTTTGCGTCTGCATTGAGTTCTCACTCTTTATTTTGATCCATCTTCAATCAATTTACTGGAGATTATTCTACAAAACACAAATCTTACTATGATTTCCCTTGCTGAAAATTATCAGTAGCTTTCCACTAACATGGTGGGTTAACAGCAAACCCATTAGTTCTTCCCAGGGTGGTCCCTCCTTACTATATTTTAGTCCCTTTCCTGCATATGTACCTGTTTTTGGTCCACCATCCCACAGATCCTGTGCCATAACTACACAGAAATATTAACTTTTACCCCAGTATGACAGGCACTTTCATATTATAAACAGAATGTTAACTTCCCTTTGTCTACAATATTTGGGGGAAAGTGAGTATGCCTCATCTCTGAGTCATCCCTTTGGCTATTGCTGCCTCACGAGATATGGATTTACCTCCTGCTCTCAACTCTGATTCTGGTCATTATTCACTCTATGGCTGGGTACCACCTGATTCCCAGGATGCTCTTTTACTCTAGTTCTGTCATTGGAGTGCTAGCTGCACTGAAAGGTGATATGGGGGTAGCCACTCCTTCCTTTATAGACCCATCTCTTAATTCTCCACAAGTATCCCTACGAAAGGTCTTATTTATGTAATAGACTTTCTTTCAGTGTTGATACTGGAAGGATTAAAATAAAGGTAAAACCAATCTAGATGCTATGCATGATTGTCCCATAGTCCAAGGAAAAAGAATCCTTAATGCCTTTGTTCCTAGCCTTACTTTTCCATCTTGAAGGACTTCTCTCCTCTCTCCTTCTGAAAGACCTGCATCCATGGTGTGGATACCCTGGGACACTCCCTAGAGACTCCAACCCATCCCTAACCATTGAAAGTTGTTCTAGGTTTAGAACCATGAGGCTCCGGCAGTAGAATCCAGGGAGTGTATCAGAAAAACTCCAAGGAATGCTTTGGAACATGTACATTCTTCTTTAAGATCTCCAAGATGGTATGAGGTACCAATACCTTGCAATTCCTCCTGAATATTTGGGATTGGTAACTATTGAAACACACACTTGCACACATAGAGAAGCCCTTTATATGAATAATAGAAATAATACTCTAAAACACCTTAAGGCAATTTTTCTATGCAAAAAGCCTGTAATATTTTCTCTGCCCACAATGTATACAGAATTGAATATTTTAATAAAGAACAATTTTACCTCATCTTTTTAAGTCCCAGATAATGCCCAAAAGGTTTTGGATTTTTAAAAATTTGGGCCATTAGGATACCTTGACAAACACACAAAAAAATCATTGCACACCCTACCCAAGAAAAAAAAAAAAAAACAGAGTTTGGACAGGTCAGTGTTAGAAAGACCAGAAAATAAAGCCCTTTTATTTAAAATATTTTCATATCTTTCATATATTATTTCTCCTGCTAAAAATGGCACAGTTTTTAATGAAAAGGCTCAATTTGAAATGTCTTCTCTGTGACGCCTTCCCCTACTACCCTGAAGAGTGAGCCAATAGTCTCCCCTGGGCTTCTCATAATAACCTGCACTTACCTCTACTGTAGCTCTTAACTCATTTCTGTATTTATTTACATCTGTCTCTCCCATGTAGCTTGTAATCTCCTGTGAGGGCAAAACCTATGTTTTATTCATCTTTGTCTTCTAGTAGTTAGTCACAGGAGGTGCCTAATAAATGTTTTGTGAATAAATAAGAAAAGGAATAAATTCCCAAAGTCATACAAGTTAGTGGCAGATTAAATAGCAAGATTCAGACTTTCTGCATCCTAGCCTAGTATTTTCCACAATTATCATCTAATTTAGTGTCCAAGTAAGAGTTGATTTCCAAATTATAGGCTTGAAATTTAAGAGATTTAATGAATTTTTCAAGATCACACTGATAATGTCAGAAGTGTCATTATTCAGTCAGCATATGCTACATCATGCTGCAGGAATAACCTCAAAATTTCAAAGGCCTAAAACAACAAAGGTGCATTTGATGCTCCTGCTACAGGTCCAGCATGGGTTAAGAAGGAAAATTGGTATCTTTTCTTCAAAGACAAAGATTGATGGGCAGCCACAGTTGCAAACATTGCTTATCTCTATGTCAGAGATAAAAGAGTATTTGGAACATTATTAGCTGTTACTAACACATGTTGCTTTCACTCACAACACAGTGAATAAAACTGGTCACACTGTCCCCACCCACCAACATGAAGGTCATCAAGTGCAGTTCTACCAGAATGCAAATCAGTCAAGACTACTATAGAGACTCACATTTAATAGGTATACCAAGAATGTTTGTATTGAGTATATTCTTACTTCTAGCCTAATATTCTTTCTTCCAAGCAGTTCTGGGATCTCCATATTTCAGAAACTATACAGTAAATATGGGATATATTTTTAATATGTTTCAGATAAGATAGAATAAATTTGAAGTTGTTCATGGAATGATACATCTTGGCTTAAGACAAGATATTTGGATGAAAAATACCATCTTCAACCTCAGAGAAGGTGATTATAGGAAAAGCCATGACTAGTTGTCTGTCCTCAGATCATTCAATGTAGAAAAATAGGTTTAAAGTCAAATTTTAAAAGTTAAATAGGGTTGTATTCACAACTGCTTTGTAAAAATGTCACAGCATACCAAAAAAAAGGCCATTGTTATAGGAAAGCCCAATATTCTAGGACTAAATTCATCACTAATTAGCTATGTGTCAGTAAGTATTTTGTAGACATATATCTTGCTATATAAAATGAAAAAAACTGTAAGAGATATATAAGGCTCCTTGCATTTAAAAATTTTTTGGTCCATGTAAATCAATGTGTCATAACTCAGTTTTGGAGTAGCTAGTATAGTAATTAAGGAAATAGTAACTGCTGCTGGAAGTATACCCCTAAATTTCAATGGCTTATAATAATACAATTTTATTTTTCACTCACTTAACAATATTCCTATTTGGCTGGTGGATTTTATCCACACTTGACTTAGGAATCTAGGTTTCTTCCATCTAGTGACTTCATCATTTAGTTAATCTGCTTATAGTCAGAAAAAGCAGGAAGAAAATGGAGAAAGCCAGTCGAGAAGTGGCCCACATCAGTTCTGCTCACCTTCTGTTGGGCAAATTTCTCATTGGTGAGACCATCGGGATGCAAAGGGACTGGAAAAAGCAGCCCCTGGCTGGAGACTGGAGACTCACCTCCTAGCACCAACTTCCTACCATGGAAGTAGGGATCCAAATTTTTGGACAACATATAGACGCCTCTGCCACACTGTTCTTGACAGAAACCTGCCTTCTTTGTAGAATGAACCATTCCTTTCTGTTGCTCCCCGTCTACCCAGACAGAATGCTATCATGGTACCCTTATCACTTGGCTCTTCCGGTGGTAAATATTCAAGGGCAGGGACCACTTTTTATTCAGCCTAGCCCTATTCCTGGGTATGCCCTGCCTGGACATGCCCTGAGTATGCCCTGCCTGGATATGCAGCAATTTCCATGGGGAGCATTTTTTAATCATAACATGTGGCTCTTTAAAGACAAGAGCCCACACCTACCCATTGCTTGAATCCCCAGTAAATATTTATAGATAAATTACTACTAAATAAATTCTTTTTCTGTGTTTTTTTTTAAATCTCTTATCAAGACTTTCTACCTATGATAAGACTTTTTAACCCATGACAGTGATTTCTATATGAATCCAATGATCCTGGAAAACAGCCATGTTTTTTAAAGAACAGACCATCCTTTCCTATTCCACGCAATGAGTTTACTGCAAAGAAACAATGTTCCCCATGTAATTTAAGTAAGATGCATGGATGCTCCCCTTGTTTACCTATGACAAAGCTAGACAAAAACACTCCAAATTGCCTACTCATGATTAGCTGAACTGCTTGTCCCCACTAATCAGAACAGAATGCTTATTAATCAAGTTTGGTTAAGCTTGTCTCCCCACAAACCCCTGAACTTCAGCCCATCCTCCCCTTAAGTCAGCGTACAACTCCTCAGGATAGAACAGTATCTGATCTACTCTCCGAGCCCACTGTTTTATCCCACTTCTCCATATTTGGTTCTTTTCATCCTTGTTTATTCCTCCCTTTAAAATAAAGACCCTTTTAGTCTAATCTTTGACCACCTTGCATATCCCAAGGTCCATTGCAATAATCCCCCTCTCCCTATTAGAATAGACCTTTATCCCCTTTGTAATAATGCTTCCCGCAATGTCTCTTCTTACCTACTCCTAGACTTGTTTTTTATTTGATACATCCTTTAAAAGAGAATTGCTCCCCTCCTACACACCTAATACACAAATGTGAGCTAAATCTCATTCTACTAAGACTCCTAACTGAATTTTTTTTCACCTGACCTCAGAGTGTGGTTTTCTGATTCTCTGAAATGAAAATATTTATTAACATTCAAGTTGAATAAAGGTAAATATTTATAATCGATACCAAATAAACATGATTTTGCAAATACGAGTTCTGGATTCTGTCTTGGGGCTTGGGGAGCACTAACAGAAAGATTTCCTCAATGTTAGGGGCTATTCTGCCGTTAGTACACAAATTCTCTTCCCGTAAGATTGAATATGTACTGCCACCTACTGGTAAGAACTGAAAAACCAAGTTAAAACAAATGGCACTGCTTTCTTCTCAAATATGGAACAGCCCTAACAACAACTATTTATGCTCTCTGTGCATTATTTATTAAACAACGATGTCTAAATATTCTTTTGCCTCAGACTTTCTCAAAAAAATTTTTGGTTCCCAAAATATTTTTAACTGATCCAGGGTTAAACATTGCATAAGTCTCATCATTGCATAAGTTAAATAGGATAGTACAGTTCAGAATAATAAAGAGCTTTATGGAACAGGTTGTGGTCTTCAGGCCAGAAGTACCAGGATCATGTAGGACCTTGTCATAAATGCAGAATCTTGGGCCTCTCCCAGAACCACTTACACAGAATCTACATTTTAACAAGATCATTAGGTGGTATGTATGCATGTTAAACTTTATGAAGCATTGGTACAAAGTATTATATAGCATTGTATAGACAAAACAAGATAAAAAGGAAGAAAAGAAAGAAAAAGCCTAGCCAGAAGACATTTTTTAATAAAAGGAAAACTCTGAAGGTTTTTGTCATGATCCCAGAATCATTTTTCATTTTCCAATCTTCAAATGGATTTCATCTAGCAATTAAAATGTTTTGATTCACTGTAAGATCAATTGAAACATCTTGAAACAAATTATACCTCTGTTAAAGAAAGGCAATTAAAGAAAAAATACCCTCAAGCTATATGTTAGTATTACATATTTGTGCATATTCAGATTCATTATTCTGTTCAGCATCATTGGTGAGACTTTCCATAAGATTAATTACTGAAACAGCTATGCTAGCAGCCTCTCAAGAAGGTTGAAGAATAGTCAATCAAGGAAAAGATACAAACAAAGGTGTTGAAGTTGACAATAAGGTACAGTAATCATATGCACATGCACACATATACATAGACACACACAAAAACATAACATATACACACCTTGATGATGAGCACCTAATATCAAGCTGACAGGCCATAGGAGCCAAATTAAGCAGCTTCCTACCTGTCCACAGATTCTGCAATTACCTGTATTGACAGGGGGGTTCCAGTGCCTCAAACAATTTCATTTATTGTACCAGATGCCTCTTACTTGAAAAAGCAACACAGATAAAAGTGTGCATTCTAAAAAATAAAGGGAATAGTCTGTTTTTCACAAGTTGTATATAATACCATTTTCTTTGAAATGTTTTGAGACTTTCTTCATGGTCAATTTTTGTATGATTGATAATATGTATTTTCTACTTACTGAGTGTTGACTAGGTAGATAGCTAACTAGCTAAATAAAAATTGTTAATTGTTAATTATGTTATCCATATTTACTTTATCATTACAATTTTTTCTGCCTGACCCATCAAGTAGTATAAATATATTAATATCTCCCACTGTGATGAATTTAAATATTTTATTTTGTTCTAGCAATTTTTGCTTCCTGTTTCACAGCTATTTTACTATACTGTTTATATTTTTCTGAGAAATATACTCTTTTACAAATATATTGTGACCTTCCTCATTCTTAATAATGCTTTTCATCTTAAATTGTGTATGATTTAATACTATCTGAAGGAGACCAACTTCACAGACTGTGGGTGCAGCCTTCCATAAGACTGCCTTCACTTCAGACACTAGCCACAAATTCAGGGATTCTGAAAGCCACCTTGACTTCTGATCAGCTGGATATAATTTCAAGTGTTCTCATACCACCCTCAATAATTCAAATGAGTTGATAATAATTCAGTGGATTCAGTAGATTTACAGAACTCATAGAGAGTGCTATACTCATAATTAGTTTTATTATAGTAATGGGATACAAATTAAAGATGTGTGTAGGTGAGATCTAGGAGGTTTATAAACACAAACATTCTGTCATCCTCTGAGCATCAAAGAATGATAATACTCAAAAGTATTGCCACTCATGGAAGTCCACTGAAGTTTAGTGTCCAGGCTTTTTATTGGTGTTTAATCTTGCAGACAGCTGTGATTCAATTGCTAGCCACTCATCACCTCCCTAGGGGTCCGGATGATACCATGTGCTCAAAGCCTCAATCTTTTAGTCACATGGTTGACCTCCAGCATGGCCAACCCTATCCTGAGTCACCTCACCAGCATAAACCATCTGGTTGATATAAAGGGCCCGTCATAAATGTTGAAGATACTCCAATTACTTGAGAAATTCTGAGGATTTGGAGGCTATCTCTCAGGATCCAGGGCAAAGGTCCAACTCCTCTTTAGGTAAAGTTAACTCTTCACTACACAAATACGAATATTGCTACCCTAACTTTCTTTTGGTTACAGTATGCCTACAAAACATAAAATAAAGTGGGAAAAATATCCAAATATTTCAATAATCACAATAAATGTAAAAGGATGAAGCTCAGTAGTAAACAATATATTGGAATAAAATAATTCAGTATTTGCTGTTTAAAAGAGACAAACCTAAATCATATGGATATATCACCAGAAAACTAACTATAAACTAAAACTCCAGTGAGATACCAGTATATAACCACCAGAATGTGGAAAATTAAAAAGGCTGATAATATCTAATTATGATATCTAATATCTGTGACACAACTAGAACTGTCCTCTATTACTGGGGTATATGAATTGGTTCAATTACTTCGGGAAAATGTTTGACAATATAAAAAATATATATATATGTATGTGTATGTATATGCCTTATGTTCAAAAAAATCCTGCTTCTGGGTATATCACCAACAAAAACATTTAACAAAAGACATGCACAAGAATGTTCACAGCATTTTTATTCATTATAGTGAAAAACTAGAAACAATCCAATGTCCATAGAATCAAAATGGGTATTTCACATCAGTAAGAATGAACAAGTTAGTCATACAACAGCATGGGTGAATCTTATAAAATAATTCTGAAAGAATGAGGTCAGACACAAATGAGTAAAATTTGTATGATCCTATTAATAGAGAAGTTCAACAAAAGGCAAAATATATCTATGGTGATAGAAGTAAAAATAGTGGTTATTCTTGAAGGGAGTACCAACTGGGAAGAGACATAAGGAAGCCTTCTGGTTTCAGATTCATCTTAATCTGAGCTGTGGTTCCATGACAGTATATATGTGAGTGTACTTACAAAAATTATTAAGCTGTACACTTTAGATACATGCATCTTTTGTATAGGTCATACCTCAAAACAATAACAATAATTAAACCATAAGGATATTGAAAGATATTTAATTCCAGGATAGCCTCACCTTTCAGTTTCACTAAATCCATCCACTTTCAGCTGGTTTCAGGTAACTGATAGAAGCAGAGCTACAAGACAAAGGATTTCTTTGGGGAAATGAGCCCAAAACAAAAGGAAGGATATTGACATTTCTAACCTAAGTTAATATAGGTGAACAAAGACATCTCAGTTCTCAGACTGAGAAAGGGGATAAAGAATAAAAGGAGGAGGCAATGTTGAATTTAGGAACCCTGAAGGAGAGTTAGAAGAACTATCAAATCAATGCGATACTTCAGAATAGAGGCCTAGCTTTTAATAATATAGCTTTATTCCCATAAATCAATGAAGTAATGTGAAAAGACACACTGAACACTGACAGACACTGACAGAACACTGCTGAAACTTTGGACTCACTTCATGTGGCAGAATGGTCCAGTTACAGGGAAATAACTGCCTTTGGAAGATCAGTTTGGCCTTCCTCTTCTGAACTCCTCCAGCATCCAGCAAAGTCCTGTGTCCAGTTGGAGCCCTCCTTGGTCTTGCATTAGCTTTCTCAGGCTGCCACGACAGTACCACAGTGAAGTGGCTTAATAACAGCAATGTTTTGTGTCACAGTTGTACAGTCTAGAAATCCAAAATTAAGGTGTCAACAGGGCCATTGAAAGGTACTAAGGAAGGATCTTCTCCAGGCCTTTCTCTGAGTTTTTCTTAGTTTCTTCTCTTGTGCCAGCATAACTCTAATAGTCACGTAGTGTTCCCTATGTGCAGTGTCTCTGTGTCCAAATTCCCCTTTTTATAAGGATATAGTTATATACTGGATTAGACCTTATCCTAATGACTTCAGCTTAATTTGAGCATCTGCAAAGACTGTTTCCAAACAATGCCGTATTTGTAGGTACTAATGGTTAGGACTTCTACATCTTTTGGGGGGATACAATTTAACCCACAATACTTGTTTCCACTGTCCTTTATCTTAATACTCATACTGAAATGTCCTTGAAATTTTATCTTAACTGTCAAAGAGCAAAGTCTCCTTTCTAGGATTCTTTTAGCCACCTTTGGTAACTGGAGTGAGATGACCCCATGCATATTCACAAATAAATGTCCTGTCCATTCTCCTCTGACAGTTCTTTCAGCAATTGCTCATAAAATTCCTAGCAAAGTGCATCAAAGGTTCTAAGGCATCTAGATGCTCAGGCATTCTGTCATACAGCTATAGGCAGAACCTCTATTTAATACACATTGCCAGTGGGACATGGAGAGATAGAAAATGGAATGGTACTGTTTCTTTACCTGTCCACCTCCTTCATTCCCACTTCCATTACCTAGATTCAAGTCTCACAACACAGTCTTCCATCTGGGATGTTTAATAACCTCCTAATAGGATTCCTGCCTTCAATCTTATCCCCTGCAAACCCATTGTTCACTTAAGACCCAGAATGATCTTTTTAAATCACCAATTATGTCACTCCTTTCTTCAAAACTCTATATTAGCTTGAAACTGCTCTCAGGATAAGGTCCTAAGTTCTTATAATGATTTTCAGGCCCTTATTTAGATGAATTCTAATTTTTTTAATTCATCCTACTCTTTCTGTCCCTCATATCATGGCTCTTGTTTTGTTTCTGCCTAGCATACTAATTCCATATCACCCCTTATTTCATGTGGCTAACTCAGCTGACCTCTTAATCTTTGCATAAAACTTCCTGAATCTCTAAATGCTGAACTAGGTGCTGCCATCAAGAATTGCCAAAGCACTCAGTAATTAACTCTTGTGACAGCACTTAGCACTTTATTATAATTACCTCTGTACCCTCTATTTTCCCAATTTCTCTCTAAATCCCTTGAGAGAATTGTATATTATCTTGTTCATAGTTCTGTTCTTAACACCTAGCAGTGCCCTCTTTACATATATTCAGTAAACATTTTCTAATTGGGCAAATAGTAAAATAACCAAATTATTCAGAAAAAGATATATTTTTGCTGCCAATATTTTATGTCTGTGAATAAAACTGCCCCCAAATTCATTTGTAGAGAATAAATTTCACTAATCTTACTACACGGGAATATTGCTCTCAAGTTATCAGATACAAAGAAGTAACATTTTCTGCAAGATAAACTCATGTTAGACTCCATCCAGAGAGGGTTAGTTGGTAATGTCAAACAAGCACCTCATTATAAGGTGGCCAGACTTAAAAGGCTTGGGTGCCAAAAATGCATGACTAAAACAGATGTCTCTCTCGGAGGGTAAGCCTTCCCAGCATAAGGAATGTGTCTCTTCTTTGCTTCAAAACACAGAAATACTTGACATGAAAAGAAAATGTGTGAAAGACAACAGGTATTTTGAGATATTAAGAAAAGTATAGAAGTGAGGCTTTTGTTCACAAAATAGAGATCTTTCTTTCTGCAAATCAAGTTAAATTCACACACACATAAAACTATTTTCCATCAATGGAAAGAAAGTGTGAAAAGATTTTTAAAGAAGGAAAAAAAGTACTGTACTTTAAAGGATGTTATTCCTGTACCTTACCAACTGGAATCATGGAACCGCATAGCTCTCTCCACAACACTTTGTCACCTTGTAAGAATGAAAGAAAAACAAAACAAAAAGCTAGCATACTTTTGTTAAAAATAAAGCACAAATATAATATGGTTTATTATTGCAAAGTGTGCCTTTGGAATGCTTCAGAGAACTACAACATTGTTATAAGCTAATAGGCTCTTCCTTGTAACTGCATGCCAGGACACCTATCAGAAATGTGTCTAGTCAAGGAGTTGACCTAGTTTCAAAGTGAGATCATTAATCTGGTGACAGCACTCCATTAAACTAACTCTTGAAATCATTTTGTTGAAGGAGTAAAATACTGGAGAAAGAATGGGGCCCTTGTTTACTGTCATCATTGACTAATTACAACATGATTTCTTAGGGACAAGCCAATTGTTTGCATCATGTAGAAAGATAGCAAAGATAAGAAACTCTTATTTGTAGAAATTCAGCTTTCTAAGGGGATACATTCCTCTTTCTGACTCTCCACAGAATACAGAAAGAACTCTGCTCTTCTAATTTAGGTGGGATGGATGGAGGACAAATTTTGCTTAAATTAATGTAACATTTTTATTTTACGAATAAACTGTTATTTTCTGTAGAATTGTGAGTAACATATCAAGAACTCCATTCTTTATATACTACTAAACTATTTGTCCTTCAAAAAATACAGTTTCTTAGATTTTGGTTTCCAATTTAGAGTATGACAATAACAGCTAGAAAAATATTGATCTAATTAAATTAATCAAATATTGCTATGGTCACATTTACTGTCTTTTTAAATTGATCTGAGTTTGCCATTAGAGAAACTCAAGAGATATATTTGGAATCATTCTCCCAGATGTACAGTGACTTCCTAATTATCTAAGATAGCAGAGGGTAGGAAATAACAAAGACAACTAAATCTACAAATGACTCCCTTGCCTAAACCTCTACTAACAAATTTAACAAAGCAACTACTCTTCAAGATGATGTATTAATCATCAGGAAAATTACCATAAGTTGTGTAGTGAAAGAGAAAATAAACGGAAACAAGGATTCTGGAAGATAAGTTAACTTCATGATTAACTCTCAAAATACTCCTTATAAGGCAGAGGAGGGAAAAGGGGGATTATTACTCCATTGAATTAAATGCAGGCCAAGGTTTGTTCTGCTGGATATCTAAGTAATATATACACAGAGTTTTAACATGGTGTGAGATATAGACAGAATAGATAAACAGGCCTTATGCAGCAATGAAATACAATTTTAGTTTCTATCACTAAGGAAGGAGGACATACTTGATTAAGCATTTTTCACTCATGAAATATCCCAAGTGCCTACAGGTACTGTGATAGGGCAGAAATAGTGGTCAGTATGACAAATACAGTGACTGCCTTCATGAATCTATTAGGAAAACAAATATTAAGTAAACGACTACAATTAATTAATCAATTAATTCATTAACATTGCTGTAAAAATCTATGAGGAAATAAAGGGGGCTATGAAAACACAAAACAAGGACCTGACTGAGTCTGAGAGGGAAGTATCATCTGAGGAGATGAAATCTGAAAGTCACAGGGGGAGTTCAATTTAAGAAAATGTTACTGAGCATATTCTGTGTGTAAAGTAGCCCACTTTGTATGTACTTCTGTGCCTGTATACTACACTTTTTGATAATAAAATGTGATCATACATTGAAGGAATGTTAAATCATTCACAGATAATGAAAATAGGAAGTAGAAAGTGTTGCCAACCAAGAGAAGTATGATTGGCCCTTGAACAAGTTTGAATTGTGCTGGTCCACCTATATGCAGATTTTTTCAATAAATATGTTGGAAAATTTTTTGGAGATTTGCAACAATTTGAACATTCTTTTCTCTTACTTTATTGTAAGAATGCAGTATATAATGCATATAACATAAAAAATATGTGTTATATTATTTATTTTATCAATAAGACTTCCAGTCAACAGTAGGCTATTTGTAGCTAGGCTTTTGGTGAGTCAAAAGTTATATGTGGATTTTCAACTGCTCAGGGATTAGCACCCCTAACCATCTCATTGTTCAAGGGTGAACCATACTGATAAATTTTAGGAATATCAGAGGAGGAGAAATTGTTACTGCTGCTTTTTCTTGGTAAAATTAGTTAAATGAAATTGAAGAGAGACAGCAACAAGATTATCTGAATAATAATGGCAAAAGACATATATATAAATGACTTCCCAGGACCAGGAAAGGACATCAAAGGCTGAAAGCACAGCTTGCATTCTGTACACAGTAATGCCCTACACAAGAGAAAGTCTTCTCAACTATCCTCCAGGACCAGATCCTATAACGACATGGAAACAGTGGTACCATGGAACTTCTAGAGTTGTGTTTTCTAGTGGACCATGAGTGCTTATAGGGCTGATAATTTGGGGACATGAAGCTCAAGTTCTACAGGGTTCAAAATCTTCTATTTCATCTTTCCTTATTAAATAGGCTGGATTAACATCACTATGATGGGCTTTCATTTAGTAAAAATGCTAGAAACCTGCAAGGCTTTTTATTAGCCTTTATATAAGTAGAAATTCTGAGCCCCATAAGTCCACCAATATTACATGTAAGGATAGAACTTCAGGGAAAGGGCCAACTGGTAATAAATGTCTATGCAAAGCAGTATTGGTAATTGGTCAAGTGTTTCTCAATGAACAGTACATTTGCTCCTTTAAAAAAAAAAAGAAAGAAAGAAATCTGAGTGCCTTCCTAGGTAGGTGGTAATGAAAATCATCACCTTCATCACAACAGTAACAACCCCCATCTATTAAGGGGCAGTCCCTAAGTAAAGGATTTGACAAATATGACCTCACTTAGGTCTCCACAAATTTATGAGGAGTGCTGTAATCACCTTACAAATATAATTTGTTTACTTATTATCATTCAAAAAATATATTGTATACCAGGTACATTTTCTATTCTAGGAACACAAATCAGAGAGGTTTTGAAAAGTATTGAAGGATATGCTCAGCAGGTAGTGAACCCAGGAATTTTTTAAATTAAAGTATCATTGATAAACAATCTTATGGTGGTTTCACACAAACAACATTGTTTTCAACATTCACCCATGTTATCAAGTCCTCACCCCCTCTATGCCGTCACTCTCTTATCAGCATTGTAAGATGCTGTGAAGTAAATACTTGTCTTCTCCATGCTATACTGCCTTTTCCATGACTTACCTATATTGTGATTGTAAATTATAGTGCCGCTTAATCCCCTTCTCCCTCCCTCCCCACCTACTCTTCCTAACCCTTCCCCTTTGTTAACCACTAATCCCTTCTCAGTGTCTGTCCCTTTGATTTTGCTTTGTTTTTATACTCCACAAATGAGTGAAGTCATTTGGTATTTATTTGTATTGCTCCTCCTGGTTTATTTCACTGAATATAATACACTCTAGATCCATCCATGTTGTTTCAAATGGTAGGATTTCTTTTCTTTTTATGGCTAAATTATATTCCATTGTGAATATGTACCACATCTTCTTCATCCATTCATCTATTGATGGACACTGAGGATGCTTCCATATCACGGCTATTGTAAACGGTGCTGCGATAAACATAGGGGTGCATGTCTTTTTAAATCAGGGATCTTGTTTTCTTCAGGTAAATTCATAGAAGTGGAATTACTGGGTCAAATGGTATTTCCATTTTTGTTTTTTTGAGGAATCTCTATATTGCTTTCCACAATGGTTGACCTAATTTACATTCCCACCAACAGTGTAGGAGGGTTCCCCTTTCTCTACATCCTTGCCAGCATTTGTTGTCTCTTATCTGTTGGATGTTGGCCATCCTAACTGATGTGAGGTGATATCTCACTGTGTTTTTAATTTGCATTTCTCTGATGATTAGTGATGTGGAGCATCTTTTCATGTGCCTGTTGGCCATTCAAATTTCTTCT
Source organism: Manis javanica (assembly GCF_040802235.1). Lineage (NCBI taxonomy): Eukaryota > Metazoa > Chordata > Mammalia > Pholidota > Manidae > Manis > Manis javanica. The sequence goes on from NC_133159.1 coordinate 61,386,169, forward strand.
TTGGAGTGCCTGTTCAGATACTGTCCCCATTTTTTAATCAGGTTATTTGTTTTTTGGGTGTTAAGGTATATGAATTCTTTATATATTTTGGATGTTAACTCTTTATTGGATAAGTCATTTATGAATATATTCTCCATACTCTAGGGTCACTTTTTGTTCTGTTGATGGTGTCCTTTGCTTTACAGAAGCTTTTTAGTCTGATGTAGTCCCATTTGTTCATTTTTCAATTTGTTTCCCTTGCCTGAGGAGATGTGTTCAGGAAAAAGTTGTTCATATTTATATTCAAGAGATTTTTTCTTATGTTTTCTTCTAAGAGTTTTATGGTTTCATGGCTTACATTCAGGTCTCTGATCCATTTCAAGTTTACTTTTGTGTATGGAGTTGGACAATAATCCAGTTTCATTCTCTTACATGTAGTTTTCCAGTTTTCCCAGCACCAGTTTTTGAAGAGGTTGTCTTTCCCCATTGTATATTCACGGCACCTTTATCATATTTTAAGAAACAATACATATGTATTGTTTATATCTGGGTTTATATCTGGACCATGTATTCTGTTCCATTGAGCCATGGGTCTGTTCTTGTGCCAGTACCAAATTGTTCTGATTACTGCAACTGAGCATAATTCTTCCAGCTTTGGTCTTCTTTCTCAGGATTGCTTTGGCTATTCAGGGTCTTTTGTGGTTCCATATGATTTTTGGAACTATTTGGTCTAGTTTGTTGAAGAATTTCATTGGTATTTTGATAGGGATAGCAGTGACTGTAAATTGCTTTGGGTAGGATGGCCATTTTGACAATATTAATTCTTTCTATCCATGAGCACAGGATAAATTTCCATTTATTGGTGTCTTTAATTTTTCTCATGAGTATCTTGTAGTTTACAGAGTATAGGTCTTTCACCTCCTTGATTAGATTTATTCCTAGGTATTTTATTCTTTTTGATGCAGATGTGTATGGAGTTGTTTTTCCGATTTCTCTGCTAGTTCACTGTTAGTACATAGGAATGCAGCAGATTTCTGTGTATTAATTTTGTATTCTGCAACTTTGCTGAACTCAGTTATTAGGTCTAACAGTTTTTTAGTGGAGTTAGGGTTTTCTATATATAATATCATGTCATCTGCAAACAGTGAGTTTAACTTCTTCCTTACCAATTTTGATGTCTTTTATTTCTTTGTGTTGTCTGATTGCCATGGCTATGCTGAATAAAAGTGGTAAGAGTGGACATCCTTGTGAACCCAGGATTTGAACTCATAATCTTACCTGTTGTGTTTTTATTCTTTATTAGTTATGGTTAATCTTCAAAGCTTAATGAAATTTCACATTTCAAATCTGAGTTGCAAAGTTCAAAGATAAAGAAAGGAAATAGGTTTGTAAAGGAGAAATATGTTTATGGTTTCCAAATAATATACCTTACAGCTAAAGAGAGTATCATCCATACAACTAAGCCGGATCACCTGCTGTGCAGAGCAGATCCCATGAAAGCTACTGTCTGCATGTGTGGCTCTAATTTTAAAATGATTTTTAAAGTGGATAACCATTAAAATTTGGATTAAGAAGCAATTTTTAAGTGTTTTTTTAACCCATTCATCTGATTCAGTGGACACAGTGATATGTTGTATCTCTTCTTGCTGCTTTTGCCAAGTAATTCTATTCCTTCTTTATTTTCGTTTCTCTGATATAGATGGTACTATCATCTAAATAGGTACATTAAATCTGTAAGAGCTACTAGTCTACTGGTTCAATGATGACATGCCAGGGTTAAAGTAAGTTGCTTACAACTCAAGATGCCAGAAATGAACAAAGTAGAATCACTGGTGTATGTCCATATTTACTTCATAAAGGAACAAAAAGATATTATATGGGTGATACAATAAGTGTAGGAAGTCTAATGATTTTCAGTTGTGCTCATGATTGATAGCTCCAGAATATCATCTTTTCCTTTCTCTATTTTGTAATGTTTAAACAAATCAATTCTTATTCATGGAAATCAATTCTTTCTTGACATCATTAAAATTGAGAAGAACTTTAAAACTATATATAGTTGTGCTGTTAGTTTCCATTTTAAATATACCTACACATTTTCATTTGGAAATAACTTGGAATTATGAGTTAAATCTTCTAGGTATTTAGCCAATTATGCCAAAAGCTCAAAGCAAATGAGATCCTTCTGAATGATCTAGTTTTGCATACAATGGAGAGAAAAAAATTGATTAGAAGAAAGATCATGATTTAAGTCTTGCATATTTACTTTTAACAAAAAGATTGTTGACTTTTTTAACTTTATGAAAAATGCACTATTGTGATCTTCTGAAAATGTAAATTTCCTTAGATACTTTTATAATCTCAAGTAGGACGAGGTCATCTGAACACTGTCCATGTGATAATTTCTAGCCTAGCCATTTAGCTAAAACTAAAACTAACAAGTTGTTTTTATGTTTCTTCAAGTGCTGTCTTTTCACACCTGAATTGATACTTTATTTCATATTATTTGAGCTATTTTTCATAGTTGGTCAATTTATTTCAATTACAGAAGATGCTTTCTTCTCTCAGTTTTTCCTGTTTCTTTTTTCCCAGTTTGGGAAACTTATAGGTCATATGAGACAGTAGATATAGTTGCTGCTGTTAACAAAACATCCATCAATTGTCAACTATGTGCACAGTATCAGATTGCATTAGGTACTGTGGAAAGTTACACAGAAAGTGGTATTTTGCCTCTGCCCTCAATGAAGGTGCAGTCTAATGAAATTCAAAAAACATACACTCCTAGAAACACTAGAGAAGAACATTGTAAGTATATAAAGAACAAAATGTTCAACTGACAGAGTGTCATAGAGAAATATCTCTACTTCTTTGTTCAAAAAATGTTTATTGGGATTCCATTGCTAATAATATTCAGAACAAGGGATGTAAAAAGGGCCATGAAAGAGTCAAGCATCTATAGTAAAAACAAGTTAAATTGTATAGTATGCCTAATAAGTGCCAGGTCCTAAAGCTTCACACACATTATTTCACTTAATCCTCAGAACAACCAGCCTACAGGGTTTATCCCCACTTCTGACAAGAGGTAAATGAGGCTTAGAGAAATCAAGTATTTAGCCAGATCACATAGCTAATGATAGCAGAGTTGGGATTAAACAAATTACTGTGACTCCAAAGAACAAACTTTTCCCATTTTTCCCATGTGAAACATCTTCATCTGGACGATCTGATTTTTTCTCTGCTGTATGGCCCAAATCTACTCTCTGACTTCAGCCAACCAATTATTATCATCTCCTCCTCTTTCCTTTATACCTTTCTCCCTGTGCTGAGCTATGTGTTATCATCTAACTAGATGATTACACTGTCATCAGGTATGGCAGCTTCCCAAACTTCTGTGTGGACAACAGCCTCTCCACCAGTGCTTCTCACTGTGGTGGTCAGTGACTGGTCATCCAATCCTCCAGCTGAGCCTTGTAGGCCTGCCCTTTCTCAACTCCTCACACATCATATAAGTCCTAAACTCCCTTTACTCCAAAAATAAAAGCTTTTGAAGCTGGGACTGATACACTCTCTAATCTATAAAGCTCTTCTTCCCACTTTCATTCACGTAATTGCAATCAATTTTTAAGAAACAATTTAAAGGAAAGGGAACTAGTATTAACTGACAGCTTCTGTGCCTTACAATGTCTGCTGAGTCTTTTGCATCTTACCTGTTTTTATTTCCAGAAAGTCTTTACATCTAAGGTAATTGCTCACTTTCCTGATTGTCTATGGTATTTATTGACTCAATTCAACAAATGTTTACCAAGTGCTCATTATATATCAGTCACGGTTGCTGATATATATATATGTGTGGGTTGCTGATGAGAAAATGATGAGAGGTCCAGGTCTCTACCTTTAAGAATCTTAGAGCCTATGGGAAGAAAGTCAGTGGGCAAATACATCATTATGTAATAAAAACTAATGACATCTATGTATAGGGTAATATGCATGTATGGGAGGAGCACCAGACTCAGAATGGAGTAGGAAGGTTGGAGTGAGAGAAAATTTCAAGAGAGCTGCGTATAGGCAGTCTCTCAATTATGAATTAGGATAAGCCAAAACAAGTAGGCCGTGGGGCCGAGCACTCCAGGAAAAAGGGTCACCATCTTCAGAGTGGTTGTGTGTGACTGGAACATAGTGCAGTAAATGACAGGTAGAGATAAGGTTGGAGGTACAAGGAAGAGCTTAATCCTAAAGGGCTTTCTGTGCCATGTAAAACTGCTTCGATTTTAACCTTAAGGCAATGGGAGGCTTTAAGAGTGTATTTTTTAGATAAGCATGTCTAAAGATTCATATTTTAGAAAGATCAATATGCCTGAGGTGTGGAGGTAGAAAAGTTAGAAGGAGAGGAGTTAAGCAGCTGCACTGCAGTATATCCAGGTGAAAGATGAAGAAGCTGTGAACTAGTGGTGGCAAATAGCACTTTGATTTAAGAAATAGATTTTAAGATTTAAAATGGAAAGGGCCCAGAGATTTTTAGGTGAAGGGAAAAGAAGGGAGAGTGGAGCAGTAGGATTCAAGATGATGCCTTGGTGCCTGCCTTGGGTGGTGGGGCCCTGGGGAAGAGCCCTAGTGGGGGCGGAGGAGGAAATGAGGCTGCGTTTGGGTCCAGCTTCAGGTGCTGACCGAACTTTCAAATGGGGATGTCCAGTACACATCAACTGGGATGTGACATATGTTCTTTTTTATTGTCATTTATCATTTCATGTACATTTTTAATTGATCCAAATATATATTTTTTAATGCCTTCACAAAGTGGAGCATTGTCTTATAATTCTTTGTACTAGGTATAAGCCAAACACAATATATTACGTACAGTGGGAGTTCAGTAAAGATTTGTTTCTTGACAGATGGTTTAATTGATTAATTGTTGTGGATTGACTCAAATACATACTGGGTAAAGATGAATAAATTTTGCCTGGGAAGGCTCTATAAAGGTTGTATGTGGGGAGGTTAGAGGAGCAGTAGCATAGTATGTTTATGAAAACCTTCTGCCCTAAGCATTTTTTATGTACACCCTAAATACTTGAAAACCTGGAAACTATTACTTCTATATTTTTGAGAACAAACAGTATCTTATTTTGCACTCCATTTACCCCCAGTTACTTTCATGGCACACAGTAGGTATTTCGCAAATATTTGTTGAATAAATGTATGGACCACAAACACTAGATCACAGTTTATGTAAACAGTTATGTAAACAACTTATATTCCACCATTACATATTGTGAAAGCCCATATTTAATAACAGTGACATTAAAGAATAGAAGGAGTTTATGTATTTTTTACCACCAAATAATCACAAAGTGTCTTTGTTGGCTATCTTTGTGATACATTTGTAGTTGGAATCTGTCTCTTTATATCTGAGTAATTCTGCCTCCATCTGCTAGTGACGCCAGATGGAGGAGAGGCAGTGAGACCAAGAGATTAATGAAGCAACTCCAAGTTGTTCAAAAGGCAAAAATACATAAGAAAATGAAATCTGTTGAAATGCCCTTTCCAAAAAGAATGATGGTTGAATATTGTATAAGTTTAAAGTTTCTGGAGGAAAAAAAAAAACTAAGAGAAAACTTCTGGGAGATAAAATTGTTAATGACTTGTAAAGATGTCCATTTTGGAAAAATACCGGGTTATCATCTTCTCCCCAGTGTCTATGTTACACCCTGGTAGCAAAGGACATTAACTCTTTCTGACCACAAGGGTGAAATTAACTACACTGGGGAGTACAGAGTCCATTAGTGGAAATGGTTCCCCCAGGCTCTTAGTTGGTGATGGACTCAGGCACCATGAAATAAGGGTGCAAGCTAGTCTTTTCAAAGAAAAGTAAGTACTTCAGAAGAGGGATATTGCCTGTAATTTATAGGAGGAAGGGAAAGACATATCAGGTGAACTCTGCTGGATCTTGCAACTCTGGAAACCATAGTGAAAATGGAGGGGAAAAAACCCACACACAGTATTTTAGGACAGTAGCAGACCTTAGTCAGTGGGAGGGAAAGAATAAAATGTCCCTCAAAGAGTGCTTTCTGAGGCAAGTTCCATGGAGATCTATAGTTGACGAATTTTCCTGGGGCCTGGCTTTACTTTTCTTTACATTTAATCTCCCAAAGTCAATATTTTGGCTTTGTTTAAAAATATATCAATCCTAGTAAGAATTTTGAGTTCAAATTATTTGCTAAAACTGGAATGTAAGATTTTTGAAGTGCAAATAATTTTATTTAGTAAACCCACAATCAGGTCAGACCTGAAAAGAGACATATATATAAAAAAATTGTAGTATTAGGACTTTCTTGCTGTATATTTTAGGAACATGTGGTTGCTTTTGGCTTCTTACAGGAATTAGAGTCATTGGGAATGTTATGTGTTGATTCATTTCTTCATTCACTCATTTATTCAACAAAAATATTTAAAGGTTCACTGTATACCACCACTATAAAATCTGATTAAATATAAATGTAATAATATATATGCATAGATCTTGTTTCTATATATGTATATTAATTATAAATGAAATGTTCTTGTGATGACTGACTAAAGAGAATGCCTAAATATTTTCCATATTGTAAGTGAGTATGACTAAACATGTACCCAAAACATTTTATCTCCTCCCCAGCATTTCCAAAAGCCCTGTGTTAGGTAAGTCTATGTGAAAGTTCTAGATAAAGGGCTGTAAGCAAATGTGACATATATCATTTTGGTGCCAAAGCATTTAAGGGCTATTGTACTACCTGCCTTCCGTCAATGCTCTCTTTGCTTGGAGGCCATGCATAACAGATGCCGAAAGTATAAAACAGTAGCGACTTTTTCAGTCCCATTGGACATGTAATATCAGTGAGAAATGAACTAAGTTGGTCTTTGCCACTGATTTCAAGGTCTGTTACCCTAGCCTGACTATGCTGGGCTGTTAAGCATGAAGGGATTATTCTGAAATGAAGGAGAAAGTATATGAAATAGGTTATACTCTATCAATTTGAACATTTCTTGACTTCTGGAAGCCATGCATATTCAGAAACATTGCATTTTATCAAATATAACTCAGTTCTTGCCTCATTGGTGACCACCTCTATTCATGAGAAGATAAAGAAGATTTTGCAGCTCTGAGAGTCGCATTTTAACATGGATTCTTTCCTTCTTCTTTTAAGAGGTTTCCAGGTTTCCACGTTGTAGATAAAGATTTATAGTAAAGACAATGAGCCTTAATTTTCAGTACCCTTTGTTTCCAAGGTATTCTTCCTAACTTGATATTTGTAATTTCAGACAATTTTTCTAAAAGAGGATCCTCCAAGTTGAATAAACTTTAAATCCCACAAAAACCTGCAGCCATGCCTTACCTGGTTTTATATATTACTGCTTCTTACCTGGCACTAGGAATTATCTTTCAGTTTTCACTAGTTATGTACCTTAATCTCCATAAGCAAACTAGATGAAAAGGTTTTCTTTCCTTAAGGCCTGGAAAATTATCATGTAATTAAACCTAAGAGATCTTTCCTTTGGCTGAGCATCTGAGCCACTGATCTTCTTTGCTTCAGTCATTTTTAGTATCTCTGATTTGCACATACAGACTGGCATCTGTGTATTTATGTACACATGGAAACACATGTGCACACCCACAGACTTATGAGCATACACATTAAGTACATTTTATGGTGTGTTGAGCTTTTTCCATATATCAAGATGACTTTGTAATAGAACTCTATCACACATCAACATCAGGTGAACAGGGCCAGTGTCTACAGATTTCTGACACCATTTCATGTGTTCCAACTCATCTCAAAGGCCACATGTGGTACTCACAGGCAAATTAGCTGAACAATTAAAAAACTGTGCTGATGGTTTTTTGGAACTAGCACTCCCTGGCCGTTCAGAGAGAAGAAAACCAATGTCTACATGATAATCAGGTGGCTTTCCTGTTTTCCAAAGTACTTTACTTTGTGAATCACAAAGGTTGTGGCATGATTGTGGCTGACACAGTCTTGGGACCCTGACTGCAATCTATATTCTGGCTAGTAGAATGGCAGCAGGAGGGGAGAAAGGAGGCCAGGAAAATTATAGTCAACCATTATGCATGCAGGTACTGTGTTAGGAACTCTTTCTATAGCTTTGATAAAGTACTTCATTTTTATTTAAACTCTTATAATCACTCTTTTTCTTTATCTAAAGAACCACATTTTTAGAAGAAGCAAAATTCTAAAAATGAGTCAGCTTTCAAGTTTGTTTTTTTCCCTCTAAATATGGGAAAGAAGGGAGAGTAGGAGGTTTTTGAAATTACTAAAAATGGGGCTTTAACCTAAAATTTGGTTTCTCAGCACAAATATTGAGATAGTTAATTCAAAGAATATCACAAAAGAGAGTTTTCTTCTTGAAATTTTGGTGGTACTAAATGCCTGTATCTCATAGTTTCATCAGTCTGCAAAATACATTCATCAATTTGTTGCCCCTACACAGGCCAGAAAATTTTAATAAAAACAAATATCTTAAAGGGTAACCCTTTGTTTTTGAAACTATTCCAAATACAAAATAGTACCCACAGGAAATTAAAAACACCTCTCTTCACTTTTTTTAGCACCAAGAACACAAAAATAAATAAAATAGTGGGAATCCACAGACAACTGAGTGGAACAGTATGCAAATCACATTGTTTTTATTCCATGTAGTAAATATTTTGATGGAGTCACACACAGAAGCCCTGTGAATAACTCCTACAGAGCATGCACCTAACTCTATAAGACTGATCAGAAGTTTTCCAAGCAGACAAGGAAATAAGGCACTCCAGGCAGAGGAATTTGCAAATTGTAAATAGTTGCATAGTTGGAACATTGGAATTGAAGAGTTCTGATGGCAAGGGAGAGCTGGAAATCTAGGGACTATAATATCATTAAGGATTTTTTTCTGCTAAATGTAAGGGGTTTTGACTTCTCCTATAGCAATGAGGACACAACCAAAGAACAGATTTACATTTTAGAAGGATACACAAGATAAACTTGAGGGAAGAAATTAAACTAAATTAAGAATTAAACTAAGCATTGTCATTAATAATTCAGAGAGGGAGAGTTTTGAGAGCAGAGATAAAAAGACAGAAAACCTTATATAAGTTGTGAAGTAAAGAAGAATGTCAGGGACAATGCACAGGATAGTTTCTGAAAAGAAAGGCAGAAATTTTAGTTTGCAGCATATTGAGTTTGAGTACCATGGGGATGTCTAAGTTAATATGCACTGTGAATGGTTAGAAATATATCTGGAGTCAGGAGAGTTAAAATTAGGCTGTGTTAAGGGAGAATCAAGATGGCAGCATGAGTAGAGTATGGAAATCTCCTCCCAAAACCATATATATTTTTGAAAATACAACAAATACAACTATTCCTAAAAGAGAGACCAGAAGACACAGAACAACAGACAGACTACATCCGCACTCACAAGAACCCAGCATCTCACGAAGGGGGTAAGATACAAGCTGCAGCCCAGCGAGGCCCAAGAACCCCTCACCCCAGCTCCCGGCGGGAGGAGAGGAGTCGGAGTGGGGAAGGAGAAGGAGCCCAGGACTGCTGAACACCCAGCCCCAGCCATCCGCACTGGAGCGCAGACACACAGTGCGTGCGTGGAGTGCTGGAAACTAGGGAAACAGGACAGTAAGACCTGTGAGTGGGTCCCTGCTGCCGGTGCACCCAGAACAAAGAAAAGCGAGTGCTTTTTGAAGTCTTAAAGGGACAGGGACCCCACAGCTGGACGGAAAAGTCCCTGGACGCTTAGCCCAGCAGCTGGGAATCCCAGGGAACTCTGGGCGCCCTAACACCATGGACGGCAGTGCAGCTCGGAGGGCCCTCACAGTGATAAACAGCCTCCTGCCCATTTCCCCTCCGACTCGGCTCTGCCATATCAGAGCAGTAGCCTGAGGCTGGCCATGCCCACAGCAACCATGGAGCTCCACAGCGGTGGGGCAAGAATCAGAGGCCCCGTCTGTGCACAGCTGCTCAGCGCAAGCGGCTAGAGGTCGCTGTTCTCCCAGGAGAGGAAGGCCACAAACCAGCAAGAAGGGACTTTCTTTTAGCCAACACACACACCAGCTCCCCACAAATACCTCTATTGCCATGAAAAGGAAGAAAAATTTGATACACACCAAGATCACAGAGGCAAACCCTGAGAAGGAGATAGACCTAACAAACCTCCCTAAAAAAGAATTAAAAATAAAGCTCATAACCATGCTGATGGAGCTGCAGAGAAATATGCAAGAGTTAAGGGATGATGTCCAGAAGGACATTACAGAAATGATACATCTCTGGAAGGATTTATAAGCAGAATGGATAAAATGCAAGAGGTCATTGATGGAATAGAAACCAGAGAACAGGAACACATAGAAGCTGATGCAGAGAGAGATAAAAGGATCTCCAGGAATGAAACAATATTAAGAGAACTGTGTGACAAATCCAAAAGGAATAATATCCGCATTATAGGGGTACCAGAAGAAGAAGAGAGAGAAAAAGGGATAGAAAGTGTCTCTGAAGAAATAATTGCTGAAAACTTCCCCAAACTGGGGAAGGAAATAATTGATCAGACCACGGAAGTGCACAGAACCCCCAACAAAAGGGACCCAAGGAGGACAACACCAAGACACATAATAATTAAAATGAAAAAGATCAAGGACAAAGACAGAGTTTTAAAGGCAGCTAGAAAGAGGAAAAAGGTCACCTACAAAGGGAAACCCATCAGGCTATCATCCGACTTCTCAACAGAAACATTACAGGCCAGAAGAGAATGGCATGATATATTTAATGTAATGAAAGAGAAGGGCCTTGAACCAAGAATACTGTATACAGCACGATTATCATTTAAATATGAAGGAGGGATTAAACAGTTCCCAGACAAGCAAAAGTTGAGAGAATTTGCCTCCCACAAACCACCTCTACAGGGTATTTTAGAGGGAGTGCTCCAGATGGGAGCACTCCTAAGACTAAATAGATGTCACCAGAAAAAATAAAATCACAGCAAAGAAAGCAGACCAACCAAATACTAACTAAAGGCAAAAAATAAAATCAACTGCTCATAAAAGCAGTTAAAGGAAACACAAAAGAGCACAGAATAAAACAACCAACATATGAAGAATGGAGGAAGAGGAATAAGAAGGGAGAAAAATAAAGAATCACCAGACAGTGTTTAAAATAGCTCAATAAGCGAGTTAAGCTAGACAGTAAGATACTAAAGAAGATAACCTTGAACCTTTGGTGACCACAAATCTAAAACCAGCAATGGCAATAAGTACATATCTTTCAATAATTACCCTAAATGTAAATGGACTGAATGCACCAATCAAAAGACACAGAGTAATAGAATGGATAAAAAAGTCTCTGTTTACAAGAGAATTACCTCAAACCCAAAGACATGCACAGACTAAAAGCCAAGGGATGGAAAAAGATATTTCATGCAAACAACAGGGAGAAAAAAGCAGGTGTTGCAGTAGTATCAGACAAAACAGACTTCAAAATAAAGAAAATAACAAAAGATAAAGAAGGACATTACATAATGATAAAGGGCTCAGCCCAACAAGAGGATATAACCATTACAAATATATATGCACCCAACACAGGAGCACCAGCATATGTGAAACAAATACTAACAGACCTAAAGGAGGAAATAGAATGCAATGCATTCATTTTAGGAGACTTCAACACACCACTCACTCCAAAGGATAAATCCACCAGATAGAAAATAAGTAAGGACACAGAGGCACTGAAAAACACACTAGAACAGATGGACCTAATAGAGATCTATAGAACTCTACATCCAAAAGCCACTATTTCAATAGCCAAGAAATGGAAGCAACCTAAGTGTCCATCAGTAGATGAATGGATAAGGAAGATGTGGTACATATACACAATGGAACATTACTCAGCCATAAGAAAAAAACAAATCCTACCATTTGCAACATGGGTGGAGCTAGAGGGTATAAATAAGCCAGGCAGAGAAAGACAAACACCAAGTGATTTCACTCATCTGTGGAGTATAGGAACAAAGAAAGACTGAAGGAACAAAACAGCAGCAGAATCACAGAACCTAAGAATGGACTAACAGTTACCAAAGGGAAAGGGACTGGGAAGAATAGGAGGGAAGGGAGGGATAAGGGTGAAGAAAAAGAAAGGGGGTATTACAATTAGCATGTATAATGTGGGGGGGATGGGGAGGGCTGTACAACACAGAGAAGACAAGTAGTGATCCTACAACATCTTACTATGCTGATGGACAGTACTGCAAAGGGGTTTGTGGGGGGGACTTTGTGAAGGGGGGACCCTAGTAAACATAATGTTCTTCATGTAATTGTAGATTAATGACAACAAAAGAAAAAAATAAAAAAGAATATATGTGGAAAAATTCCACAATAGCTAAAAAAACAACAACAATGAAGCAACATTAAAGGAACAAAACAGCAGCATACTCACAGCCTCCAAGAAAGGACTAGCAGTTACCAAAGGGGAGGGGGGTTGGGTAGGTGGTGGGGAGGGAGGGAGAAGATGATTGAGGGTTATTATGATTGGCACACATGGTGTGGGGGAATCATGGGGAAGACAGTGTAGCACAGAGAAGGCAAATAGTGACACTGTGGCATCTTACTATACTGATGCACAGTGACTACAATGGGGTATGGGAGGGACATGATAATATGAATGAATGTAGTAACCACATTGTTTTTTCATGTGAAACCTTCATAAGAGTGTATATCAATAATACCTTAATAAAAATATAAACAAATATAAATAAATGTGCGAAATCAAAAAATAAATAAATAAAATTAATTCTTATTTAAAAAAAAATTAGGCTGTGTTAGAATTTAGGTGATGTCATAAACCATAGCCCTGCATACTATTAACCAAGAAACATATATAGATTGAGAAGAATATTGCAGGTGGAATCTTGAGTAACACTAACATTTGGGGAAAAAGTAGTAGAAACCCAAGGAAGCTCAGCAATTGAGTAAGAATATGAAGAACAGTGCATGATGACATGGAAGTTGAGGTGAAAAAAAGATGCATCAAAGAGGTAGAAATCAGTTGTATCTAATGTTTCCAAATTACAGAAAAATAAGGAATGAAAAGTGTTCATATGATTTGGCCAACAGGAGATAATTAGTTATTTTGCTGAGGGTTTTTTCACTGGGGTGTGATTTTTATGGAAGTCTGATTTTATGAGATTGATACATGAAGCATATGACAGAATGTTTGACTTGAATTGCCTAAGACATATATTCAGAAGACAAAGAGTCATAAAGGTGACAAAGGGGCCATAAAAACGTACGACAAAGAGGTACTAATTATTCAGTCATTTCATTATACACATTTATAATAAAATTGAAAAAATATATAAGAAGTTTTTCTGTTCTTTTTGATGTAGGCTTTAAGAACGTCTTTCAACTTAGTCATACGAGGGAACGCGCACTAAATCACAGCTGAAGAAGATGTAAATAAGTGAATGGTCATTGGGACCACCTGTGGTGTATAGGACTCAGCCAGAGACAAGTGGGAACAGAAAGATGGTGACACACATTTCTGACCCCAAGGCTGTTATAATCTAACTGGGACAATTAAAAAATGAAACAGATGACCAGAAGACAAGGTAAGATGAGCATCACAGGGCTGTGCACTCAAAGTACTATGACTGGCTTTCATTTTGTGCTTCCTGACTATCAGGCTCTGAAGCATCCCCTTCCATTTCCCCAAAGGATGAAAACTCACAGCACTGAAAGTGACTAATAATAATAACTTTTTAATTGCAAATTAATATGATAATTGTCAGCATTATAATAGTCTAATACTTCTTGTGGCCCTGGCATTTCTCTATGTGTTTTACATTCAGTACACTTAAAATCTTCATGATAGGTTAAAACGTCTGTGTCAACTTAACAGAAAAATGGTTTACAATTGAAAATTAAGGTTTAATCAGATGAACTAGGTGTATTAGAATTCTTCATACTCTTGCATGCAACTGTGAGCATTGCTAGTGAGAGCAATAAAGGTACTCACTGGAAGGACATTAAGTAACTTGAGAATGAATCAACAGGAGAAATCTAGGGAACTAGCTTAGAAAATGGGCAGAAACCAAAGGACACTAGGTAGCAGGAGTCCTGGTGGGACAATGCCACAGACATAACCCTCTTTTAGATTGCTAACACTGGAAATTTGCTAGTATCACTTTTGGATGCTTAATGCCACCATAAATGACTTGTTAATTGCCTCTGGTCTTTGTATCACTCTTTCAACATTAAAAGTGCTAGCATGAGCATCAAACAGATGACTCTATATGCCAGAAGTCAGGGTGAAAATTATTTGATCCCTCTAAATTTTATGTTGGGACATAGGTTCATATCTCAAAGTGAGACTTGGCCAAAGGATATTTCCCCAAAAAAGCATTCCAGTGAGTTAGAGACAAAAACAAACAAAAGAACTTGACAAATGTCCACCTACTCCCTTCTTTTGATACTAACACTTTTCATTCCCCCCATAATTACTACATCCTGTTTAGAGCCTGGGATCACTGTACAGTCTCCATTACTCTTTAGTTTTATTTTGCTATTTCAGTAATATTATACATATAAGAACTAGAAGAAATGAAGAAGGAAAAGAATTATGCAAACATATTCATGGCAGAACAATGAAAAGAGTATGAATGGAAGTTGTGATCTTTATTTCTGCATGTATTTATAAGGCCAATTAGATTATATGAAGCTCTCCTGTACCACCCATTCAATATACCCTTTGTCTTCAGCCAACACTTCACTAGAACAGGAGGCTTCACTTGGTAGGTTTACCCACTCATTCCTGAGAAACATAAGCTCTTTCTTTTAAAGTATGGCAGTAGTCTTCCATTAATGTTAGCCCTAGACATAGAAGTATGTGGAGATGTTTCAAGGGATGGCTGAGGTTCTAGCCATATACTTTCATGTTCCCATTGTGGAGCAACTTTTATTTCCTCAAGATAGTTAGAAACTTAATAGGAAAAGGAAGCCTGTAGATTCCCAGCTTAAGGCATGGGCAGGAACCTAGAGAATCTGAGACCTGCAAGGTCATGACAAGGAAGAATCTGGTAAGAACTTCTGGTACTGTTTCCATAGGAAACTAGTAGTTGTTTCATATGAAATGTCAATGCTGTAAAAAAGATCTCAACCGTATCTGTCTTAGCAATACCTCCTCAAGGTCCAGAGTGCTGGGCAAGAAAAATTAATTGGTCACACAATTTGACAAAGTGGGGACAGGGGATATCTGGTCCGTTTAGTTCTCACTGTGAAAGACAGGCCTGTTTTTCCTTACAAATCCACACTGTGAGAGAAGATTCTACAAATATAAGAAGAGTACTGAGATACAGATGTTCAAAAAAGAAAGAGGATAAATGCCCATCAAACTGAAAAAAACATTCTCTAGTCTATCTGAACTTTGCCTCAGGAAACAGAAAAACTCTACTTGCTTAAAATAAGGTAGGAAGATAGATTGCACCCCTCCCACTTCTGCCTCCTGGTTCAGCTCAGGATCTGTATCAACATAAAAATGGGATAATTCTTTCCCAATATGTGCAGGTGCTACTATTTATCCTTGATTTTGCTGTATCACCCTGTGTATATTCATCCATTATGATATAGTAATTACAATAAACAATAAAACAATAAAAACTGCTTGGAAAGGGAATATGTTTAGATGAGTTCAGTGGTGCTGACGTTGACTAGTTTTCTTTATATGTTACAGTTACTACAGGGATATGGGTGTGGCCAAAGCAAGAAATGCTAAGCTAACAATTGTGTGTCAGTGACCTAGAAAGTGATGGAGTAGGGTAGAAGGGTTGTGTGAGAAAGAGGGAAGACCAGTGAAGAGGACACACAAACACACCTAAATCTGAAAAAAAGACTGCAAAATGTTAACAATGATTATCTATAAGTCATAGGCTTTTAAATGCTATTCATTTTACTTCATAAATTTTAATGTACTTTCTACTTTAAAAATGATGTTGCTTTTATAATCAGAATACAATATTTTTAAGTACTATAGTATTACAGGAGAAGGTATAGAATTTAATTGGAAGAATTGGTCAAATTTTCATAGCCCACATGGTTGAGGTATTAGGTATCTTGGTAAATTATTTGTGTGGTATTTATAATATGGAGCATTCCAGCTGGGAGGAAAAAACACTGGAGTCAAGGAGCAAGGCAGAAAATTATGGCATTTTCAAGAACCACTGACATTCTGATGTGACTGGGACATAAGTAACACATAATACTAGTAGACGATAAAGATTAGAAACAAATCAAGGAGTATTATAGAACTTCTAAAGAGGGAATTCTGGGCAGAAATCAGATATGGTTCTTTAAGCATTTTTCACTGTGTATATTCCTACACATAGATGTGATCTATGTCTGTAGGTGGAGAAATAAAAAATCTTGCAGTAAACGCAAGAGTTATTCTATGAGAGTCCTACAGAATTATAACATGCCTTTAAAAATGAACTGGCTGAAAGAGTAAAATGAGAAAACAAGTGAACCAAATATATTTTTATATATAATATATATGTCTAATATATTTAATTGAAAAAGTTTTCTATGTTAATTTTAGACATAAGCAATCTGAAAATAATGAAGTTTACAGCAGTGGAGGGAACTAACACCTAACAGTAACACTTTAAAGTTTGCATTGCTTTCAGCCATTGTGAGATCAACAGGCATTTGTTATAAATTCTCCATCTCTCAATATTGTTCTATAACTTTGAATTACCTTTAGGTAAGAGAGCCTTAAATATTTGTTTTGTATATATATTTTTTCCTTTGTGTGCTCTAGCTTGGGAGATTTCAGGTTTACTGATTCTTTCTTCTGCAATGACCAACATATTACTAAGCCCACTCAATACATTGTTATGATATGGCATTTTTAACTTCGAGAATATTGATTTGTTCTCTTTTAGGAATTTTATTTCCCTGTTGAAATTCTCCATCTTTTAGTCCATTTGCTCAGTCTTCCTACTTATAAAACTTATTTTACAATTATCTACTGAATCCAACATCAGAACCATCTGTGGGAAAAATTCTGCCATATTTCCTCTTAATGGTGTGTCATATTTTCCTACCTATTTATGTGTCTCATAGCTTTATTGTTTGTAAGACATTGTGTTAAAATAACTGGAGAGAGCAGAGTTAAGTTTTCTATTAAGGATTTCCTTTTACGGAGGAAAAATCCTTTCAGGCTTCCCAAGTAAGGGATTGGTCACTTTCATCCAATTAGGGATTGAGTTGGACTGGGACCCTGTTTCAGCTTCAGTAGGTTTCTGTTCTATATATGGTTTTGAGGTTGAAATCAACCATACATATACTACTATTCCCTCCTAGAAAGTCTTTAGAACCTAAGCATGAAAGATTACCAATCAATCAATTCCTCTCTATGGTTTCTCCCTCACTCTCCCCACCCATCTCCCTGTCTCTTTTCCAGCACCACCTTCTAGCTTCCTGACTTAATAAAAACTCAGCAGAAGTTCCACTTGAGAAATTCAGCAAGGAGCAATATCCTTGGGAGTTTTATGGCTGGAAGTTTTAGAGATTCTGATTTACACACCAATCCAAAAATATTCATAAATTTATAAATTATAAAACTGTAAGTTTAAATTAATTCACCCAAATCTCTCTGTCTGATAGGCCCAAGTCTCATGCCCAAATCTGACATCTCTGCCCACCCAGGAAGGGCTTCTCTCTACCAAGAATTTAGTTCCTATAATTTCCTTTTCATCTACAGTCCTCTAGTTGACAGACAGATGATAGAGATGATAGATAGATGATAGATAGATAGATGATAGATAGATAGATAGATAGATAGATAGATAGATAGATAGATAGATATAGATACTCTTACATATAAATAAGTGGGGGGAAGGAGAAGGAAAGAAAGAGCAAATGAGTTTATTCACTCTGAGTAGTTATCAGAACAATGTGATTTCTGTGTTCTAACTGAAAGTGGAACTGACAAATGTTTCTGAAGACAATGGAAAGCAGACTTCTAAAAGAAAAATCTATGGAGAAAATAAAATTTTTCTGAATTGGAGGATTGGGCCTGAGGTGATCCATTCTGTGGAGAAATTATAAACACTGGGATTTTATATAAATTATAAATGGTTAAACAATAGCCAGAAAACTCTTATCTGGGAAACATTTTAGAGTCTCTGTCTAATCTTGTCCTTGTATGATACCCTAAATATCCATATATTTCCATAATGACCTCTTTTTCTCTTGCTGTTGTCCTATCCATCCCCCTACCCACCCACTGCATTAAACGACTTGAAATCTGACTTGTTAGATTCAATAATCACAAGACCCACTCCTACAGGCAGATGAATATAAAATTTAGGAAACATTTTCTTCAAAATATAATGAAAAAGAATAAAAAGACTCCAGGTGAATTTCAAGAGAATGAGTCATCTCTCATGAGTTCATGAAATCTCTACTGCTTTTGCACCTAAGTCTCACTACCATGAACTGAGTGTTTATCATGATATAGTAATATCCTAAATCTTTTACATATACTATCTCTTTTCTGAATGAAGAAAATGAAACTTCTATTGAGCTTCAATAACTTTCTCTAGGTCACACAGTTAAAATGGCAAAGTATTTAAAAACCAGGTCTTACTGGTTCCGATGCCTGTGTGCACCCTTAACCATTGCACTCCAACATTACACGATTTGGGCTACCGGATGGATCACTGGACACACAATACAAATTTACTCTTTAGTTCAAAGAAAGAAAAAGAAGAAAAAGTTGATAATCAACCTCTTTTAGTTTTCTTCTAAAATGAGATGCTGCTTCCGTAATCTCTCCATACTGCTTTGGTCCTATAGTGGCCACTGCTTCTCCCAAGAAAACTCTAGGAAGAAGTGAAAAGAAAGCTTTACTTCTATTGGTATCTCACTATTCAAAGAAAGGGATCACAGTGCATCATCTCTTTGGCTCTAATTCCTTTTTTTCCATCGTCCCCTTTTCAGTGTAATCTACTCCTGTTTCTTCCTATTATAATCTTGGCTTCAATATGGCACTTTCCCTTTTAAGCAAATTTTGTGCCAGTATTTATATATTGTTTTAATGGTGATTTATTATGAAATACTTTAGAATTACTAGAATATGTAAACAAATTTATTTAAATATGCAACCACACTTTAAGGTGGCTTTATTAGTATAAGGAAGGTTATAAATATTTGAGAAATTCATCATGTTTAAGATTTATATTAGATTAGAAGAGAGTGCCTACCACCCTTGCATATATAAAATCTAAAAATATGCAAGAGTTGGAAAACTATGGCCCATAGGCCAAATCTGGCCAGCCTCCTTGTTTTGTGAATACATTTTCATTGTAACACAGTTACATTCATTTGTTTATACTTTATACATGACTGTATCTTTGTACCGCAACAATTGAGTAGTTGCAATAGACACCATATATTCCACAAAACCTAAAATATTTATTATCTGGTCCTTAGGAAAAAATTTGTCAACCACTGAGCTACACCATCAGTAGATCTTAGTCTCCATATTTTTATCCTCAATGTTAGTTTCTTCACTACCCATGAAAACCAACAGCACCTATGCTAGGATTTTGTGATGGTAGCACCCTTCCTTTTGGTACCACATTCTCTGTTAGCTGCTGGACTAATGGAATTGATGGGAATTACAAAGTCCTCAGTATAACTGAATTTTCCTTTGGACCAGTGAGGGACAACACAGGTGTTCTTGATCACACTGCAAGCAGTGATTATTTTCATTTTGTGGCTAAGTCATCTTAAACATGTGTTTTTAAGATGGCCAAAGAAGAGAAACAATCATGGAAGATAGTGCATGGTACATACTTAGAAGGGCTGCCAATTACTTTTATCCAGTTTCACTGATCAGAATTCAGTCTTGTGCTATTAAGTGTGGAAAGGAGATTAGGAAATGTAACTAGTTGTGTCCTAGAGAAATAGAAAATAGGTTTGGTGGAAAGTTAGCCAGTCTCTGCCCCAGAAGCATTCTGCAGATAGAATTTATAGGCTTTGTATTTAAAAGATATGGTAGGGTAAGAGAAAGGAGACAAGGATATGTTCTAAACTTTTAATATGGAAAACCATTTAGATGGTTATAAATCTATGGTAGTTTGGGACTATAGAAGGAGAAGCAAGATTGGGTAGGGGGAAAATAGTAAAATAATATTAATAATAAATTCAATTTTAATGCATAATTTAAAAATATTAGAGGCCTTGAAAGTAAGTTATCTACTATGCAGGAGATACAGGAGATTTATTACAATGAAAGATATAACCTAGAAATGCAGATCTTTGATTTTTCAAAACATAAACAGTAAATAGCAGTACAGGTCATGAAACTGACCTGGGACAGCACATAAATAGAAAAAGAGAGCTATAAACAGAAACAGCATTGTGTGTAGTGTAATATCTGCCTCAGTACAGGTAACAGAAACACATAGATGAGTAAAACAGACTTTGTCTTCAAGAAGCTCACAATTGAATGGAAATAATCAAGGAAATTACTGCTTATCTGTTGTGTGATAAAGAATATAAAAAAATCCACAGTATGGAATGGAGGCATAGAGGAAGGGCAAAACATTTAATGTTTGACTGAATTAATTAATGATATTTAAAAAATCACACAAAAAATTCTACTATTCTTTGATGGTGCCCTTCAAGTCCCACAAAGATAGTGGGCATATACTCCTGTAGTTACATGGCTTTCACTATAACACACTTCTCTTTATTAAAAGCTCATCTGTGGAAGGCACTGCTGCTTTGTTTTTTCTTACTTAAGTATCTATCATAACAATACTATATGACATGGATTATTTTCATTAAATCAAAAAAAAATATGTATAATTTCCAAATACAGAACAGAAAACTGAGGTAACAGATATTACTTAACTTATGGGAACTTATATCTGACATGCTTTTTACCACCTCATAATATCTCACTTTTTTTTTTCTTTTGAAGACTAATTAGAAATACCAATATGATTTACTCATTATCTGCAAATTAACAAGAAAATGAGAGTTTGATGCCATGGGTTTAAATAGACAGCTGTTATTTTACATTACAATAGGAAAATGTTACCAGCATTGTTTGGCAGGCTTCTATCCAGGATAGAAGCACAACTGAATACCTGCTGTTGTAAAATACTTAAGGTTTGGAAATTTACCACAGACTAATATAATTAGATAATTTTAAAAAGAAAGATTTTTTTTTAAACTTGCTTATATAAGTGATGAGTATTAGAGATTTTGAATATTAGTTACATTGTATTAAGCAATGTCATAATGATAATGAGACATTTATCTTTCTAAATTATGGAAATACTATTGAAACTTTACTCACAGTTTATAAAGGACTTTTACACCTTTTTAATATTCTTATTTAATTTTTAAATTTTATACCATGAATATATATATTAAATAGACTTTGTTAATGTGTGCTATGTTGTGTACTTCAGATCATAATTACATAATTATATGTGTCCTCTCTCATTCTCTCTCCCCTGTTCCCTTATATATGCAAAAATAAAATGCATCAAAAGTAAATGTACAAAAATATTACAGTGTACAAGGAAGTTAAAAGAATTGGTTAATATCAATTTTGTATTTGTATTTTATATAATATTTTCTGAGTTTCTATAAAAGCATGAATCACCATTATGGTGAAATCTTTAGATTGAAAAAAGTAATTCAGAAATTGTTTTTAAAAAAAAAACAAATATAAATTGTAAAAGCAGGTAATGAAACTAATCAAAGTATACAATGTCTTAATAAAAGTCAGCAGCTGGGGCAGAAATTACTATGCTAAGGTTGCCAGGGAAACTGAAAATAGCTTACAAATTGCTATACTCAGGATATGAAACAATATAAGCAATGCCTGTGCAATATTTTCTGCAATAAATGAAATCAGTTTTAATCAGGACATCTGGATATATAAAGGAACTTTTGGGGGGTTTTAAGTCAACTTGATATAAGATAAATTATGATCAACAAGAGAAATATTTTAATTATTCTTTATAATTTTTAGAGAATTTACATACAAATGCATCTTGTGATATAGAGCATTTTCTTCCTTCATATTATTATTTCAGTCCTTTAACTAAAATAATGGCTATAATTCAAAATGACCATAGAATGTGATCTGGCATTGGTTCATTTTGTCATTCCGCTGGGAACTTGAAAGACTAAATTTCCTTTTATAGTTGCAACTTTTCTTTTAGAATCTTGAAATCTTTCACAAGCTTTTTGAAAGGCAATCATATCAATAACAAATTTTTCTTCACAGTGTCTTTTACATGCTTCTTGAGCCCTAATAGGAAAAAGAAAGATAGTAGAATGAGATACTTTTAAATTACTAAAATCATAGCAGTCAGATTGCTAATGATAGAAGTCTTCAAAATAGACATATAGAAATAGGAAAAAAATAGAACTTAACTTATCGCAAATTTTGTTATATAATTCAATAATATTCATATTGGGATAATATTTCTAAGATTTCATCTATCAATAAATAGAAGAAATACTGTTAGTATGAGTAACAAGAAATAAATCTCCTTGCACAAGCTTCTAAACTAGACCATGCCCATGATTTGCAGAACTTTTTTATAAGCCTCACCAAATAAATCCATGCTTCTTCCAGGACTCTGTTATGGACTGACCTGTGTTCCCCCAGCCCCAAATTCATATGTCAAAGTCCTAAACCCAGTACCTTAGAATGTTACTATATTTGGAGATAAGGTCTTTAAGAGGTAATTAAGTTTAAATGATATTATATGGGTGGTATATTTTTCAATTTAAGTGATGTATTTATAAGAAGTTGAAAAGACAGAAATGATGTGCACACACAGAAAAAAACCACGTGAGAACACAATGAAAGGGCAGCCATCTGTAAGCAGAAGACAGAGGCCTAAGGAGAAACCAGATGTGGCAACAACTTGATTTTGGATTCCCAGGCTCAAAACTGGGTTGAAAATAAATTTTAACCATGAGAAAATAAATTTGTTGTTTAATCCACACAGTCTGTGACATTTTGTTATGGCAGCCCTAGCAGACTAATACAGACTCTTAAGTTAGAAAAGGTGGACAAGGTTATTCTGTCAAACCTGGAAAATGTCATGGGCATTAGGAAAATTCATTCATCCTCATTCATTCAATAGTTATGTATTATAATGCTTGGCACTATCTCCAGATACTAGAAACATAAATACAGATATGATATGATATAACTATGAGAAACTTATAGAAAATAAAGAGAAATAAAGGTATATGCACACATGAATGGAATACTGTAGTACCATAATGAAAGCACTATGTAAATGACACAGAGGCATCATGAAAAAATTAGTAAATATAACCTGGAAAACAGGAGACAAGAAATGCTCCAGAGTTGACATAATTATTGAACTTAAGTCTTGAAAGATGTATATTTTCCAAGAAGAAAATAGAAGGAAGAACATTTTGTTCAAACATGTTTATTTTATAGCATGAACAGCTAAAATAAAGGCAAAGAGGATAGCACAGATTGGTATACTCTGAGAAGTTTCAATATTCTAATTGGCTGGGTCATACAGTTCTGACAAGAACAGTAGAGGAGGTAAGTCTGGAAAAACAGACTTAGACCAGATCATGAAACCCTTAATAAATTGTATTTAGGCATACTCAGAATTCTGGACTTGGAGAGTAGAAGAGAAGTCTAAGTCTAGAAAGTCTGAAAATTACAGACTATGTTATTTTAGAAAAGCTATTTTAAGTTCCCACTATCTCATTTTCTTCATCTTTAAAAAGATGATAATCCAACTCATAGGGCTTAGTAAAAAAACTAAATGAATTAATGTACCTTAAATGAATTAATGCACTTAAAATCCTTTTGAGTGCTTGAGATTAAGAATTCCTTTTATTGGATAGATAATAGGGCATTGGCATTCATCAGAAAGAGCAGCTAGAGTGGGAGAAAGATTGGAGCTCTGTTTAAATTGGTAATACTCAACTTAAAGAGCCTGGCTATCTGTGGTAATGCCCAGGGAGTTGAATATAGAGAAGCAATGGCTTATGGTTAAGTGAAGTAGAAACAGAAAAACCATTATGCTTGAGTTCAAAGCCCAGATTTGCAACTTACTGATTGTGTGATTTTGAACAAGTTATTTAAATTCTGTCTCAATCATTTATTTCATTTTTAAGAAGGGATAATCCAAATCATAGGGTTAGAAAGGAGTAAATAAGCTAATGCATTTAAAAATCCTTAGAGGGATGCCTGGCATTTAATAATCACCAAATGAAAATTAGCTACACCTAATTTGAGTCAGGAGCTCTGGAGGGTAGTCATGTCTGGACATGCAGCAGAACAGAAGTCATGGCAAAAGGGAATTGTATATGTAATTAATGATACTAATTAAGTCTAAGAAATATATTGAAATAGCTTTCCTACAGTTAATAAACTGTGGACAAAATATAAAAAAATAAAAGTAAAATAAACTATGTAAATGAACTGGAGAGTGAGAAGTACAATAATTTATTATATTTAATATACCAGGATCAAATAATTGGAAAATGAAACTAAGAAACTCCATTTACAATACCATCAAAAAATATAAATTACTTATATGTAAGTTTAACAGAAGATATGCAAGGCTTATGCCTGAAAATGACAAAATTTTGCCAAAAAAAATTAAAGACCTAAATTAGTAGAGTTATACTATGTTCAAGAACTAGAAGGTGATATTATTAACATGACAATTTTCCCCAAATTTATCTATTACTTCAATGCAAGAATAATTAATATGCAAAGAGCCTTTGGATAGAAATTAATATTTAAATCTGTTTTAAATATACATAAGATTAAATTTAGATGAAGACATTTAAATATACTTAGGTATTTTGAATTTATTAATATTTGAATTATATGAAAATGCAAAGATCCTGGAATAGCCAAAGCAATCTCGGGAAAGGAAAAGAGTTAGAGCCTGTGTTTTCCTATTGCTGTGTAAGAAATTACCATAAACGTATTGGTTTACAACAATGACCATATATTATCTCAGTTTCCATGGGTCCTAAGTCCAGGCCACAGCATGGCTCAGTTGAGTTTTCTGCTTAGGTTTTCACAAGACTGAAATCAAGGTGTCAGTCAGAGATGCGGTTCACATCCAGGTTTTGAGGCCTTCTTTCTAAGACTGCTGTTATTACCAAAATTCATTTCCTTCTCTTTTCCATATGGCCTATTCCATCTTCAAGTCAGCAATGTCATGTCAAACTCTCTCCTACTGTGAATATAACTTTCTTTTTTGCCTTTGCATTTAAAGACTCATGTGATTATACTGCTATGGGGCCCACTTGAATAATCCAGCATTATTTCCTATTTTGAAGTTGATGGACTAGCATGCTTAATTACACAGGAGGAATCGTTTTTGCCCTGTAAGGTGGATATTCACAGGTGTGGTAACTTATCCTATTCATAGTTATAGGGATCAAGGCATGATATCTTTTGGGAATCATAATGATGCCCAGCACAGAGGCCTGGCAATACCCAATTTTAAAGCTTCCTAGGAGCATTAACAGGGGGATTATTACCTTTTAACAGGAAGGAGCCTACTCCTGAGACAGTGGAAAAGGAAGTGAGGGTAAATATAAGATGTGTAGAATTTATAGGTAAGGACATAGGAAGATACGGATATGGATTTAAATGAATTCAAGTTGGAGGCCTAAAATTTCTTTGGGAAATAGATGAAATGGCTCACTGAGAATGAGAGGTCAGGGGTGGTGTGAATAGGAAGCTGTAGTTGAGGAAGGTTTGAAATCACTTTTGCAGCTAACAAGAAAAAGAGCAAGCAACTAAGGAAGAAGCTAGAGCTGGAGACCATACAGTTAATATCAGCATAAATCTGCAAGTAGTGATTTCTTCTAGCCATTTTTACCTGAATACAGAAGTGAAAACACAGTTGGATTATTTCAAAGTAGGGATTGGGGTGATTAGCATGGCAGAGGCAATGAAAGGAAAGAACTTCAGAAAGGAAAGAACTGTGAATGGAATGGAGAACAGAATAATTGGAGAACCCTGGAGGCTATACTAGAAATGAAGAAGAAAATAAGTCTATAAGGAAGATTATTTGAGGGATGAGTATCATAATATATTTGAAGAATACATATGGTGAAAGTAGAGTTGAAAAGATAGAAGATTTTGTTCATAGATCAGTATACGATAGATTAAAATTTAAGAGGTGGGAAAATTTCAAATAATGAGGTTTTTTTAAATATATCTGGTAATTAGTTGAAAGGTTGTTGGGATCCAAAAATGTCTAGGTTAAGCAATGGGAGAGTTATTTTTATGAATTTGGAAGTGAACTGTGGTTACAGAAGGAGCTGGATAGAGAAAAGACTTACAAATCAGGAGACAAGACCACAGTGAATGAAGAGAATAAACAGTCTGGGCCCAAAATAAGAATAAAAAGATGATGTAATTGGATGACCAACTGCTTTATATGCCAGATCTTCCATTCTAATCGGTACACTACTTCAAAAGGGACACCTTGCTGATCTTCCCTGAGCAGTATGATCACCTTTTCAGATTATGGACAAGAATATTTTGGGAAACTCATGACCAGCATTTACCAGATACATTAATTATTTCATTTCAAAGTCTCTTTTCATTCATTCTTAAATACCCATTGAGTATCTGATCAACCTCCTCAGCTAGAGTTTTATGGATCCCATTTCTTCTTTAATTCTTCCTCATTCTACAGCAGGAACAGGGTGCTACATTCTCAGTAATGACTTCACTGGACATCACTGAGATTCATCAGAATACTTGTAGGTCAAGTGTTTGATTCACTAATAAAAAATCAACCAGTAGATAAAGAATTTAAAACTTCTGAAGTCTCTAGATGGACTTTACTTTTTCAGTCATAGCTCTTTCCTTCATGTTGATACTCATTTTTTCTTTTAAAACATTATACAACTAAGCAGTGCCTTTTAGGACACGCTATTGGCTAACCAGAACATTGCCATATTCCTGTGCATGCTTTCAAGGAAAATATATTTGCAGTAGCTTATAAAAGAAGATAATTTAGTTAGGATATGTTAGGGAAGCTCACTTAACTCTGTATCCTATACAAATTCATGATGGCCAGACATTCAATTTTTTGTAATAAAACTAAGCCAATTCAAATTCTGTAACATTGATTTTCACTGGATTTTTTTTGATATACCAGATGTTTTCATTCTCCTTTCCAAAATATATTTGTATTAAAGTAAATTATTTCTAAAAATCATGCACACACACACACAAACACACACACACACACACACATACACACAGAGCATACACATTAAGGAAGATGCTTTTAATTTCGGGAGAAGAAAAATATATTTTTTCTACTTAACAAGATATTATGGGAAGGCAGAGCCAAGATGGCAGCGTGAGTAGAGCAGCAGAAATCTCCTCCCAAAACCACATATATCTATGAAAATATAACAAAGACAACTCTTCCTAAAATAGAGACCACAGGTCACAGGACAACATCCAGACCACATCCACACCAGCGAGAACCCAGCGCCTCGCGAAGGGGATAAGATATGAGCCCCGGCCCAGTGGGACCCAAGCGCCCCTCCGCCCCAGCTCCCAGCAGGAGGAGAGGAGTGAGCACAGAGAGACAAGGAGCCCGGGACTGCTGAACACCCAGCCCCAGCCATCCAGACCAGTGCACAGATACAGTGCATGCGTGGGGTCCTGGATACTAGGGAAACAGGGCAGCAGAACCGGTGAACGGGTGCCTGAGGGCGACGTCGGAGAACAAAGAAATGGGAGTGGCCATTTGTTTTTTTTATTTTTTATTTTTGGCGAGTGCTTTTTGGAAGTCTTGAAGGGACAGGTACCCCAATACTAGGGGAAAAGGCAAGCAAGACCGGTGAGCGGATGCCTCAGACCAGTGCCTGAGGACAAAGAAAATTGTGCATTTTTCTTTTTTTTTTTTTATATTTATTTCATATTTTGTTGTTGTTGTTGCTGTTGTTGTTTTGGTTTGGAGAGTGCTTTTTGGAAGTCTTAAAGGGGCAGGGCAGGACACTTAGTCCAGAGGCAGGGAATCTGGGGATCTCTGGGCACTCTAACCCTCTGGGCAGCAGGGAGCACGGAGGCCCTTTACAGAGATGAATAGCCTCCCGGCCACTACCCCTCCAATAGGGCTACACCATTTTGGAGCAGCAGCCCGAGCCAGGCCATGCCCACAGCAACAGCGGAGATAAACTCCATAGCAGCTGGACAGGAAGCAGAAGCCCTGTCTGCGCACAGCTGCCCAGCACAAGCCGACTAGAGGTCGCTATTCTCCCAGGAGAGGAAGGCCACAAACCAACAAGAAGGAAAGCTCTTCCAGCCATCACTCATACCAGCTCTGCAAACTATCTCTATCACCATGAAAAGGCAAAACTACAGGCGGACAAAGATCACAGAGACAACACCTGAGAAGGAGACAGTCCTAACCAGTCTTCCTGAAAAAGAATTCAAAACAAAAATCATGAACATGCTGACAGACATGCAGAGAAAAATGCAAGAGCAATGGGATGAAGTCTGGAGGGAGATCACAGATGTCAGGAAGGAGATCACAGAAGTGAAACAAACCTTGGAAGGATTTATAAGCAGAATGGATAAGATGCAAGAGGCCATTGAAGGAATAGAAAACAGAGAAGAGGAATGTATAGAAGCTGACATAGAGAGAGATAAAAGGATCTCCAGGAACGAAACAATACTAAGACACCTATGTGACCAATCCAAAAGGAACACTATCCGTATTATAGGGGTACCAGAAGAAGAAGAGAGGGAAAAGGGATAGAAAGTGTCTTTGAATAAATAATTGCTGAAAACTTCCTCAAACTAGGAGAGGAAATAATCGAACAGACCATGGAAATACACAGAACCCCCAACAGAAATGATCCAAAGAGGACAACACCAAGACACATAATAATTAAAATGGCAAGAATCAAGGACAAGTAAAGAGTTTTAAAGGCAGGTAGAGAGAAAAAGGTCACCTATAAAGGAAAACCCATCAGGCTATCATCAGACTTCTCAACAGAAACCCTACAGGCCAGAAGAGAATGGCATGATATATTTAATACAATGAAACAGAAGGGCCTTGAACCAAGGATACTGTATCCAGCACGACTATCATTTAAATATGATGGTGGGATTAAAAAATTCCCAGACAAGCAAAAGCTGAGGGAATTTGCTTCCCACAAACCACCTCTAAAGGGCATCCTACAGGGACTGCTCTAGATGGGAGCACTTCTAAAAAGAGCACAGAACAAAACACACAACATATGAAGAATGGAGGAGGAGGAATAAGAAGGGAGAGAAGAAAAGAATCTCCAGACAGTGTATATAACAGCTCAATAAGCAGGCTAAGTTAGGCAGTAAGATACTAAAGAGGCTAATGTTGAACTTTTGGTAACCATGAATTTAAAGCCTGCAATGGCAATGAGTACATATCTCTCAATAGTCACCCTAAATGTAAATGGACTGAATGCACCAATCAAAAGACACAGAGTAACAGAATGGATAAAAAAGCAAGACCCATCTATATGCTGCTTACAAGAAATTCACCTCAAACCCAAAGACATGCACAGACTAAAAGTCAAGGGATGGAAAAATATATTTCAGGCAAACAACAGCGAGAAGTAAACAGGGGTTGCAGAACTAATATCAGACAAAATAGACTTCAAAACAAAGAAAGTAACAAGAGATAAAGAAGGACACTACATAATGATAAAGGGCTCAGTCCAACAAGAGGATATAACCATTCTAAATATATATTCACCCAACACAGGAGCACCAGCATATGTTAAACAAATACTAACAGAACTAAAGGAGGAAATAGAATGCAGTGCATTCATTTTAGGAGACTTCAACACACCACTCACTCAGAAGGACAGACC
This sequence comes from Manis javanica, assembly GCF_040802235.1. Classification (NCBI taxonomy): domain Eukaryota; kingdom Metazoa; phylum Chordata; class Mammalia; order Pholidota; family Manidae; genus Manis; species Manis javanica. The sequence goes on from NC_133159.1 coordinate 61,416,116, forward strand.
CACCAGAGAAAATATAAGTAAGGACACAGAGGCACTGAACAACACACTAGAACAGATTGACCTAATAGACATCTATAGAACTCTACATCCAAAAGCAACAGGATACACATTTTTCTCAAGTGCACATGGAACATTCTCCAGAATAGACCACATACTAGCTCACAAAAAGAGCCTTAGTAAATTCCAAAATATTGAAATTCTACCAACCAACTTTTCAGACCACAAAGGTATAAAAGAAGAAATAAATTCTACAAAGTAAAATAAAGGGCCACAAACACATGGAGGCTTAACAACATGCTTATTAATAATCAATGAATCAACGAACAAATCAAAATAGAGATCAAGGAATATATAGAAACAAATGACAACAACAAAACAAAGCCCCAAATTCTGTGTGATGCATCGAAGGCAGTCTTAAAAGGAAAGTATATAGCGATCCAGGCACACTTGATGAAGGAAGAACAATCCCAAATGAATAGTCTGACATCACAATTATCGAAACTGGAAAAAGAAGAACAAATGAGGCCTAAAGTCAGCAGAAGGAGGGACATAATAAATATCAGAGAAGAAATAAACAAAATTGAGAAGAATAAAACAATAGCAAAAATCAACAACACCAAGAGCTGGTTCTTTGAGAAAATAAACAAAATAGATAGGCCTCTAGCCAAACTTATTAAGACAAAAAGAGAATCAACACAAATCAACATAATCAGAAATGAGAATGGAAAAATCATGACAGACTCCACAGAAATACAAAGAATTATTAAAGACTACTATGTAAACCTACATGCCAACAAGCTGGAAAACCTAGAAGAAATGGACAAATTCCTAGAAAAATACAACCTCCTGAGACTGACCAAGGAAGAAACACAAAAGTTAAACAAACCAATTACGAGCGAAGAAATTGAAACAGTAATCAAAAAATTACCCAAGAGTAAAACCCCGGGGCCAGACGGATTTACCTCGGAATTTTATCAGACACACAGAGAAGACATAATACCCATTCCCTTAAAGTTTTCCAAAAATTAGAAGAGGAGGGAATACTCCCAAACTCATTCTATGAAGCCAACATCACCCTAATACCAAAACCACAAAGACCCCACCAAAAAAGAAAATTACAGACCAATATCCCTGATGAATGTAGATGCAAAAATACTCAATAAAATATTAGCAAACAGAAAGCAACAGCATATCGAAAGGATCATACACCATGACCAAGTGGGATTCATCCCAGGAATGCAAGGATGGTACAACATTCGAAAATCCATCAACATCATCGACCACATCAACAAAAAAATAGACAAAAACCACATGATCATCTCCATAGATGCTGAAAAAGCATTTGATAAAATTCAACATCCATTCATGACCAAAACGCTCAGCAAAATGGGAATAGGGGGCAAGTACCTCAACATAATAAAGGCCATATATGATAAACCCACAGCCAACACTATACTGAACAGCGAGAAGCTGAAAGCTTTTCCTCTGAGATCGGGAACTAGACAGGGATGCCCACTCTCCCCACTGTTATTTAACATAGTACTAGAGGTCCTAGCCACGGCAATCAGACAAAAGAAATACAAGGAATCCAGATTGGTAAAGAAGAAGTTAAACTGTCACTATTTGCAGATGATATGATATTGTACACAAAAAAATGCTAAAGACTCCACTCCAAAACTACTAGAGCTAATATCAGAATTCAGCAAAGTTGCAGGATACAAAATTAACACAGAGAAATCTGTGGCTTTCCTATACACTAACAATGAACCAATAGAAAGAGAAATCAGGAAAACAATTCCATTCACAATTGCATCAAAAAGAATAAAATACCTAGGAATAAACCTAACCAAAGAAGTGAAAGACCTATACCCTAAAACTACAAGTCCCTCTTAAGAGAAATTAAAGGGGACACTAACAAATGGAAACTCATCCCATGCTCATGGCTAGGAAGAATTAATATCATCAAAATGGCCATCCTGCCCAAAACAATATACAGATTTGATGCAATCCCTATCAAATTACCAGCAACATTCTTCAATGAACTGGAACAAATAGTTCACAAATTCATATGGAACCACCAAAGACCCTAAATAGCCAAAGCAATCCTGAGAAAGAAGAATAAAGTAGGGGGGATCTCACTCCCCAACTTCAAGCTCTACTACAAAGCCATAGTAATCAAGACAATTTGGTACTGGCACAAGAACAGAGCCACAGACCAGTGGAACAGATTAGAGACCCCAGACATTAACCCAAACATATATGGTCAATTAATATTTGATAAAGGAGCCATGGACATACAATGGCAAAATGACAGTCTCTTCAGCAGATGGTGCTGGCAATACTGGACAGCTACATGTAGGAGAATGAAACTGGACCATTGTCTAACCCCATACACAAAAGTAAATTCAAAATGGATCAAAGACCTGACTGTAAGTCATGAAACCATAAAACTCTTCAAAAATAACATAGGCAAAAAACTTTTAGACATAAACATGAGTGACCTCTTCTTGAACATATCTCCCCGGGCAAGGAAAACAACAGAAAAAATGAAAAGTGGGACTATATTAAACTGAAAAGCTTCTGTATAGCAAAAGACACCATCAATAGAACAAAAGGAACCCTACAGTATGGGAGAATATGTTTGTAAATGACAGATCCGATAAAGGCTTGACATCCAAAATATATAAAGAGCTCACACGCCTCAACAAACAAAAAACAAATAATCCACTTAAAAAATGGGCAGAGGAACTGAACAGACAGTTCTCCAAAAAAGAAATAACAAATGGCCAACAGACACATGAAAAGATGCTCCACATCGCTAATTATCAGAGAAATGCAAACTAAAACTGCAATGAGTTATCACCTCACACCAGTAAGGATGGCTGCCATCCAAAAGACAAACAACAACAAATGTTGGCGAGGCTGTGGAGAAAGGGGAACCCTCCTACACTGCTGGTGGGAATGTAAATTAGTTCAACCATTGTGGAAAGCAGTATGGAGGTTCATCAAAATGCTCAAAACAGACCTACCATTTGACCCAGGAATTCCACTCCTAGGAATTTACCCTCAGAACGCAGCAATCAAGTTTGAGAAAGACAGATGCACCCCTATGTTTATTGCAGTACTATTTACAATAGCCAAGAATTGGAAGCAACCTAAATGTCCATCAGTAGATGAATGGATAAAGAAGATCTGTTACATATACACAATGGAATACTACTCAGCCATAAGAAGAGGGCAAATCCTACCAGTTGCAGCAACATGGATGGAGCTGGAGGGTATTATGCTCAGTGAAATAAGCCAAGCAGAGAAAGAGAAATACCAAATGATTTCACTCATCTGTGGAGTATAAGAACAAAGGAAAAACTGAAGGAACAAAACAGCAGCAGAATCACAGAACTCAAGAATGGACTAATAGGTACCAAAGGGAAAGGGACTGGGGAGGATGGGTGGGTAGGGAGGGATAAGGGTGGGGATAAAAAGGGGGGTATTAAGATTAGCCTGCATGGGGGGGTGGGAGAAAGGGGAAGGCTGTACAACACAGAGAAAACAAGTAGTGATTCTACAACATTTCGCTATGCTGATGGACAGTGACTGTAATGTGGTTTATACGGGGGACCCGGTTTAGGGGAGAGCCTAGTAAACATAATATTCCTCATGTAAGTGTAGATTAAAGATAAAAAAAAAGAAAGAAAGAAAAGGGGGATTACTCTTTGATAGGATAAAACTAACTGTAAATCAATGATTAATGAATGCTTTAAATATCCTTAATTTCGATCACTTAAAGGGTGTGAGATGAGTGGCTATGGAGGTACACTTTTCTGATAATATTCCTTTCTCTTAAAAAAAAAAAGCAGTTCCTGTGTGGTGACCTCCAATGAGTTATACACAATGGTATAAATGGCATATCAAAGTGTGGGCAAATGGTCTGTTTGTGTTTATACAGAGGATCAAAGCCTAATTTGGCTACCCAGAAAATGAACTAAGATACGATATGAAGAAGAACTTCCAACATCAGCACTCTCTGGAAGAGTCATAGCAGAAGATGATCATCAAAAAACCTCAACAAAGATCCAGGCGATGCTGCAGTTGTAGCTGCATCCATCCCACCAGTTCCTGGACTTGCCATTGGAATGAAAAAGGAGATATCTAAGCTGGCCTGTGCTTTCAGTAAAACAACAAATTTGACTGGATCTATACTGTTGGAACTCAACCAAGAATTAGGAGAAGTACCGGTTTTAGCCCTCCAAATCTTACAACTACAGACTATCTACTGTTAAAAGAACATATGGGATGTGAATAGTTCCCAGGAATGGGTTGTTTTAATTTATCTGATTTCTCTGACTGTTCAAGTACAGTTGGATAATATCCATCATATCATAGACAAATTTTCACAAATGCCTAGGGTGCCTAACTGGTTTTCTTGGCTTCACTGGAGATGGCTGGTAATTATAAGTATGCTTTGGTTATGTAACTGTATTCCTATTATGTTAATGTGTGTGTGCAATTTAATTAAGAGTTTAAAACCTATACATGCTTAAGTTACTCTACAAGAAGATATGTCAAAGAAATAATCAATCTTCCCATGTTTTCCTTCCATCTGCTACCTCTATAGCTTTTCTTCTTCCTTCCTAATTACAACCCTTAAATAGAATTCGTGCCTCATATCAAATTTACCGAGTATCATAATTCCTCCAAATGGTAAAGATACCTCAAGACAAATGCTGGGCATAGAAGCCACAGGGCATAAATCTGCAAAGAACTAAAAAGCTAACCTTTTCAAACAATATGGCTTCTCTCTCACTTACCAACTTTACATCTCCCTGTACGGCCCCGGAAGTTGACTGGTTAGCCAGAGACGGGTAAGATTCTTCAAGGGAGGAACAACCTAAGACAGGCACAGTCGCAGGGGGCCATCAGGTGAGAAATTGGGGACCAACAGTGGTGAGACTTAGAACTTCACCCCCACCCCGTTTTGAGAGAACTCTTCTGCATCTGTGGATGTTTCAATGCCCTTGTCTAGCTTGGATTAACACATAGTCTACAGGCACACACCTGATTATCTACATTTGCTCTCTTACAACACTAAACTATGTTTTCTACCCTTTTCTTGCATCTACCTACCACTTCAACATTTTATTAAAAATAAAAATAATAATAATAATAAAAGGAGAAATTTGGGCTCCACATATAAATCAAGTATAAAAATCAAATAAATATTCATATTTGATCTGATTGTTTATAGTTCATAATGCGTGATCAAAACTGAAAGTTTCTTTGATGACTGCCCTTGTACTGTTCACCATGTAAGAACTTATTCACTATGTAAGAATTTGTTCACCATGTAAGAACTTGTTCGTTATGCTTCAGAAGACTGTAGACTGACGAGAATTAGGGTTGAGATGGATTGATGATTGTGCATTGAGCACTGACTCCCCTATACAGAATTTTATTGTTGTTAACAACCATTTGATCAATAAATATGAGAGATGACCTCAAAAAAAAAAGATATTATTTAGACTACCTCAGTAAATAAATTTAAAAATTACTTAGGAAAAAGCAAACATTTTCTGTTATTTTGTACTCCATTCTAATATGAACTATTTTTTAAATGAAACATTTAAAGTGTAATTGAAATAATCAGCTATAATGATCTCTAAGTATTTCTAGAGTAGCCTTAAACATATGTATTTACATAGTTTGTAAATTATCACAGGGTAAAACTGTGGCTGATCAGCTTCAATCTAATATCAGAAAAAATTGTGTGAGAGGCTGAAAGGGTAAAAAAAATTAATGGGGGGCCTGTGCACCCAGTTATCTGTATCTTTTAATATCATTGAGCTACTTTACAATTCTATATGTTGAGGAAAACTATGAGTAATACTAATGGTTCTTGTCTATAAATTTTGCCCAATGGAGTTATAATTGATTATTGCTAGTGGATAATGACTACATTTATTTTGAAATTCCCAATAGTCTGTATATTTGCATGTTCTTAGAATTCTCATTTGAACTGGCTGAAACATCTTATAGGTTTCTTCATTAATTAATAAGGTAAATAAAATTTTGGCATAGTTATTTTATATTTGTTCTTATATCCTTTGTAAAAAAAGAGGTGGTATATATACACAATGAAATATTATTCATCCATAAAAAAGAAGGAAATCTTTCCATTTGAATGAATGTTGAGGATATTATGGTAAGTGTAATAAGTCAGACAAAGACAAATGCCATATGATAACACTTACAATGTGGACTCTAAAGAGACAAAAAACAATCTCCTAGATACTGAGAACAGATTGAGGGTTGCCAGAGGCAGGGTGTAGGAAGTAGATGAAATGTGTAAAGAAGGTCAACTTCTCATCAACAATTCTAATTTGCCTACTTCCAATTATAAAATAAATGTCATAGGGATCTATGTACAGCATTGTGACTATGCTGAGGGAATAATTATTGAAAGTTCTCATAATAAGAAAAAAATATGTATTCATGTATGGTGATGGATAGTATTACAAACTTATTATAGTCATTTTAAAACATATACAAATATCAAAACATTGTGTTGTACACCTAAAGTAATACAGTGTTATATGTCAATTATACCACAATAAAAAAAATCGTTTGACAACAAAGGAAATGTAAGTTAACTAAATGTAGGTTTAAATGTTTAGAATCAATACTAAGAAAAGCTTCCTAAGTTTAGTTTAAAATAAAAAAGTCTTTCATCATGGAACAATTTTAAAAAATTTGTACTTGTTTGATATAGCTTAGTCCAAAGTATGTTCTGAAGATTAGTGTTCTGAGATATTTCTTGAAAAGAAGGTCCCGTGATAAAATGTGTATTTAAAATGCAGTGCTTTTTCTGTTAGGATTCCTAATGGTCTTTACCATGTCATTGTCCACTGAGATTTAGAAGCTCTTTTTAATCCTTTTCAATGTTTCTTACGCAATTGAACTTTCAACCACTCTCCTTCATAAACCTTTTGTTATAGGTGGAACAATATTCACTACCTCCTTCCTCTCCCCTATGTCACCTATTATGATCTTTCCAATTTGCTCATTCTCCCTGCAAAAAATGCTTTTCCCTTATCTTTCTGCTTTTTCAAATTCTAATATCAATTGTATTTTCCTAGTTCCACTTTTTGTAATAATTCAAATGTATGCTTATATTTGCTACTAGAGTGTGAGTTCTTAGAAGATCAAGAATATCTTATTAATTTCTGTGTGGGGGTATGGGGAAAATTGAAGTAACCTTTTTGATATTTAGTTAAACTTTTTCCTTTAAGGTTTCCTAGATCATTCTCATTTATTATCTACCATTTAACTGGGAATTTTCATTCTGTCCCTCGATATTTATTGTATTATTATTTAACTCTGGCAGTCTTACTATTTGATGACATGTCTTCCAACTAGATTTTCAGTTTCTTAGGGCCAAATCATATTTCTGTCCCCACATCACCTGGCATCCTCAAAACCCAGCAGTGAATTGCTATTTGAATGATTTGAGTTGAAGCTAAATATGACTTAGTAGAAATCCTAATGATCATAGAGGGAAAGGAAAAAAATTTGTGCAGGGCAAATTTATTAACATAAAACAAGAACTTTTTCAAAGTTAGATGCCCCCAAATGAATAATGAAACTATTTTTAAGACTGTTAATTACATTTTATTAACCTTTTAATAATTTTGATTATAGATCTTCACTATACATTTAGAAAAATATGCATTGTTTCTCATTCCAAGGCCTTAAATAAGGAATATGAATAAAGAAAAATCCCTCCCCATCCCAGAAGCTATTATGTGATTTAAATGGGCTTACAGATAACCATTATTAATTTAAAAACTAGGGTTCTTACCTATTTTACTTGATGAATTATTATTAAATAGATTTTGAAAGCTAAATTCTATACAAGGAAATGGAAAGATAGGCCAAATTATCTTATAAAAGCTTTCACATGTTAACCTGATATAGGCCCTCTTATGAAAACTGCTACAATTGATACTTAAAGTTCTATGGGAGAGAGGTGGAGCCAAGATGGCGGCATGAATAGGACAGTGGGAATCTCCTCCCAAAAACATATATATTTTTGAAAAATACAACAAATACAACTAATCCTAAAAGAGAGACCGGAAGACACAGGACAACAGCCAGACTACATCCACACATGCGAGAACCCAGCACATGGTGAAAGGGGTAAGATACAAGCCCCGGCCTGGTGGGACCGAGCACCCCTCACCCCAGATCCCGGTGGGAGGAGAGGAGTCGGAGCAGGGAGGGAGAGGGAGCCCAGGACTGCTAATGACCCAGCCCCAGCCATCCACACCAGAGCAGAGAGTGCATGTGTAGGATGCTGGAAACTAGGGAAACAGGGCAGCAAGATCTTTGAGTGGGTCACGAAGCCGGTGCCCCTGTTACAAAGAAAAGAGAGTGCTTTTTGAAAGTCTTAAAGGGACAGGAATGCCACAGCTGGATGGAAGCATCCTGGGTCACAGTCGAGCAGCTGGAAATTCCAGGGAATTCCGGGTACACTAACACCCTGGGCAACAGCTCTGAGAACCCTCATGGGGAGGTAAACAGCCAAACAGCCCCCGTACATTACCCCTCCAGGGCCCCACCATAGCAGAGCACTGGCTTGAGGCTGGCCACACCCATATAAAGGGAGCTTCCTCCATACCGGAGGGGCAAGGTACAGAGACCCAGTCAACACCCAATTGCCCAACACAAGCCAATAGGGGTCGCAGTTGTCCCTGTAAAGACACCAGGAGCAAGTGGAAAGCCTTAGCACTCCCAGCTGACAGAAAGCCAATAGCTCACCACTGCACCTATCAACATGAAAAGACAAAAAAATTTGATCCAGACAAGACTAACCCAGACAGCTTCGACATCTGCTACATCTTCCCCTGAAAAGGAACCCGGGGAGATAGATTTAACCAGTCTTCCTGAAAAAGAATTCAAAACAAAAGTCATAACCATGTTGATGGAATTGCAGAGAAATATACAAGAACTAAGGAGAGAGAATACAGAAATAAAACAAGATCTGGAAGGACCTCAAAACAGAATGTACGAGACACAAGAGACCATTAATGGACTAGAAAACAGAGAACAGGAACACAGAGAAGCTGATGCAGAGAGAGATAAAAGGATCTCCAAGAATAAAAGAATTCTAAGAGAGCTGAGTGACCAATCGAAATGGAACAATATACGCATTATAGGCATACCGGAAGAAGAAGAGAGAGAAAAAGGGATAGAAAGTGTCTTTGAAGAAATAATTGCTGAAAAATTCCCCAAACTAGGAGAGGAAATGGCCTCTCAGACCATAGAGGTACACAGAACTCCCATGACAAGGGATCCAAGAAGGGCAACACCAAGACACACAATAATTAAATTGGCAAAGATCAAAGACAAGGACAAAGTACTAAAGGCAGCCAGAGAGAAAAAAAGGTCACCTACAAAGGAAAACCCATCAGGCTATCATCAGACTTCTCAACAGAAACCTTACAGGCCAGAAGAGAATGGGAGAATGGCATGATATACCTAATGCAATGAAACAGAAGGGCCTCGAACCAAGATTATTGTATCCAGCACGATTATCATTTAAATATGAAGAAGAGATTAAACAATTCCCAGACAAGCAAAAGTTGAGGGAACTTGCCTCCCACAAACCACCTCTACAGGGCATCTTACAGGGACTGCTCTAGATGGGAGCAGTCCTAAAAAGAGCATAGAACAAAACACCCAACATATGAAGAAGGGAGGAGGAGGAATAAGAAGGGAGAGAAATAAAGAATCATCAGACTGTGTTTATAATAGCTCAATAAGTGAGTTAAGTTAGAAAGTAAGATACTAAAGAGTTTAACCTTGACCCTTTCGTAACCACAAACTTAAAGCCTGCAATGGCAAAAAGTACATACCTTTCAATAATCACACTTAATGTAAATGTACTGAATGCACCAATCAGAAGACCCAGAGTAATAGAATGGATAAAAAAGCAAGACCCATCCACATGCTGCTTACAAGAGACTCACTTCAAACCCAAAGACATGCACAGACTTAAAGTCAAGGGATGGAAAAAGATATTCCGTGCAAACAACAGAGAGAAAAAAGCAGGTGTTGCAATACTAGTATCAGACAAAATAGACTTCAAAATAAAGAAACTAACAAAAGATAAAGAAGAACATTACATAATGACAAAGTGCTCAGTTCAACAAGAGGATATAACCATTCTAAATATATAGGAACCCAATACAGGAGTACCAACATGTGTGAAACAAATACTAACAGAACTAAAGGGGGAAATAGACTGCAATGCATTCATTCTGGGAGACTTCAACACACTATTCACTCCAAAGGACAGACCCACCAGACAGAACATAAGTAAGGACACAGAGGCACTGAACAACACACTAGAACAGATGGACCTAATAGACATCTACAGAACTCTACATCCAAAAGCAACAGGATACACATTCTTCTCAAGTGCACATGGAACATTCTCCAGAATAGACTACATACTAGGCCACAAAAAGAGCCTCAGTAAATTCCAAAAGATTGAAATTCTACCAACTAACTTTTCAGACCACAAAGGTATAAAACGAGAAATAAATTGTACCAAGAAAGCAAAAAGGCTCATAAACACATGGAGGCTCAACAACACGCTCCTAAATAATCAATGGATCAATGACCAAATCAAAATGGAGATCCAGCAATATATGGAAACAAACGACAACAACAATACAAAGCCCCAACTACTGTGGGACACAGCAAAAGCAGTCTTAAGAGGAAAGTATATAGCAATCCAGGCATATTTAAAGAAGGAAGAACAATCCCAAATGAATGGTCTAATGTCAAAATTATCGAAATTAGAAAAAGAAAAACAAATGAGGCCTAAGGTAAGCAGAAAGAGGGGCATAATAAAGATCAGAGAAGAAATAAATAAAATTGAAAAGAATAAAACAATAGCAAAAATCAATGAAACCAAGAGCTGGTTCCTTGAGAAAATAAACAAAATAGATAAGCCTCTAGCGAGACTTATTAAGAGGAAAAGAGAGTCAACACAAATCAACAGAATCAGAAACGAGAAAGGAAAAATCATGACGGATCCCACAGAAATATAAAGAATTATTAGAGAATACTATGAAAACTTATATGCTAACAAGCTGAGAAACCTAGGAGAAATGGACAATATCCTAGAAAAATACAACCTTCCAAGACTGACCCAGAAAGAAACAGAAAATCTAAACAGACCAATTACCAGCAACAAAATTGAAGTGGTAATCAAAAAACTATCAAAGAACAAAACCCCCAGGCCAGATGGATTTTCCTCGGAATTTTATCAGATATACAGAGAAGACATAATACCCATTCTACTTAAAGTTTTCCAAAAATAGAAGAGGAGCGAATACTCCCAAACTCATTCAATGAAGCCACCATCACCCTAATACCAAAACCAGGCAAAGACCTCACCAAAAAAGAAAACTACAGACCAATATCCCTGATGAACGTAGATGCAAAAATACTCAACAAAGTATTAGCAAGCCGAATTCAAAAATACATCAAAAGGATCATAAACCATGACCAAGTGGGATTCATCCCAGGGATGCAAGGTTGGTACAACACTAAAAAATCCATCAACATCATCCACCGCATCAACAAAAAGAAAGACAAAAACCACATAATCATCTCCATAGATGCTGAAAAAGCATTTGATAAAATTCAACATCCATTCATGATAAAAACTCTCAATAAAGTGGGTATAGAGGGCAAGTACTTCAACATAAAAAAGGCCATATATGATAAACCCACAGCCAACATCATACTGAACAGCGAGAGGCTGAAAGCTTTTCCTCTGTCATCAGGAATAAGAAAGGGATGCCCACTCTCCCCAATGTTATTAAGCATAGTACTGGAGGTCCTAGCCACGGTAATTAGACAATACAAAGAAATACAAGGAATCCAGATTGGTAAAGAAGAAGTTAAACTGTCACTATTTGCAGATGACATAATATTGTACATAAAAACCCTAAAGACTCCACTCCGAAACCACTAGAACTAATATAGGAATTCAGCAAAGTTGCAGGATACAAAATTAACAGAGAAATCTGTGGCTTTCCTATACACTAACAATAAACTAATAGAAAGAGAAATCAGGAAGACAATTCCATTCACAATAGCATCAAAAAGATTAAAATACCTAGGAATAAACCTAACCAAGGATGTGAAGGACATGTACTCTGAAAATTATAAGACACTCTTAAGAGAAATTAAAGAGGTTACTAACAAATGGGAACTCATACCATGCTCCTGGCTAGGAAGACTTAATATCATCAAAATGGCCATCCTGCCCAAAGCAATATACAGATTCGATGCAATCCCTATCAAATTTCCAACAGCATTCTTCAATGAACTGGAACAAATAGTTCAAAAATTCATATGGAAACACCAAAGACCCCAAATAGCTAAAGCAATCCTGAGAAGGAAGAATAAAGTGGGGGGGGGATCTCGCTCCCCAACTTCAAGCTCTACTACAAAGCCATAGTAATCAAGACAATTTGGTACTGGCACAAGAACAGAGCCACAGACCAATGGAACAGAATAGAGACTCCAAACATTAACCCAAACATATATGGTCAACTAATATTTGATAAAGGGGCTATGGACATACAATGGGGAAATGACACTCTCTTCAACAGATGGTGCTGGCAAAACTGGACAGCTACATGTAAGAGAATGAATCTGGATCACTGTCTAACCCCATACACAAAAGTAAATTCGAAATGGATCAAAGACTTGAATGTAAGTCATGAAACCATAAAACTCTTAGAAAAAAACATAGGCAAAAATCTCAGACATAAACATGAGTGACCTCTTCTTGAACATAGGTTCCTGGGCAAGGGAAACAAAAGCAAAAATGAACAAATGGGACTATATCAAGCTGAAGAGCTTCTGTACACGAAAGGACACCATCAATAGAACAAAAAGGTATCCTACAGTATGGGAGAATATATTCGAAAATGACAGATCCGATAAAGGGTTGACATCCAAAATATATAAAGAGCTCACACACCTCAACAAACAAAAAGCAAATAATCCAATTAAAAAATGGGCAGAGGAGCTGAATAGACAGTTCTCTATAGAAGAAATTCAGATGGCCAACAGACACATGAAAAGATGTTCCACATCGCTTGTCATCAGAGAAATGCAAATTAAAACCACAATGAGATAAGGATGGCTGCCATCCAAAGGACAAACAACAACAACTGTTGGCAAGGTTGTGGAGAAAGGGGAACCCTCCTACACTGCTGTTGGGAATGTAAATTAGTTCAACCATTGTGGAAAGCAGTATGGAGGTTCCTCAAAATGCTCAAAAGAGAAATACCATTTGACCCAGGAATTCCACTTCTAGGAATTTACCCCAAGAATGTAGCACTCCAGTTTGAAAAAGACAGATGCACCCCTATGTTTATCGCTGCACTCATAACAATAGCCAAGATATGGAAGCAACCTAAATGTCCATCAGTAGATGAATGTATAAAGAAGATGTGGCACATATACACAATGGAACATTACTCAGCCATAAGAAAAAAACAAATCCTACCATTCGCAACAACATGGATGGAGCTAGAGGGTATTATGCTCAGTGAAATAAGCCAGGCGGAGAAAGACAAGTACCAAATGATTTCACTCATATGTGGAGTATAAGAACAAAAGAAAACTGAAGGAAAAAAACAGCAGCAGTAGCACAGAACCCAAGAATGAACTAACAGTTATCAAAGGGAAAGGGACTGGGGAGGATGGGTGGGAAGGGAGGGATAAGGGCTGGAGGAAAAGAAAGGGACATTACGATTAGCATGTATAGTGTTGGGTGGGCACGGGGAGGGCTGTGCAACACAGAGAAGACAAGTAGTGATTTTACAGCATCTTACTATGTTGAAGGACAGTGAGTGTGAACTTGGTGACAAGTAGTGATTTTACAGCATCTTACTATGTTGATGGACAGTGACTGTGAACAGGGATGTGAGGGGAACTTGGTGAAGGGGGGAGCCTAATAAACATAATGTCCTTTATGTAATTGTAGATTAATGATACCAAAATAAAAAAAAATTTTAATAAATAAATAAATAAAAAGTTCTATGGGAGAACCACCAAATGAAAAAGATTAATTCAGACTGGATGAGTAGTTGGGGAGCAATTAAAAGTGAATGTACCATTGCAGTTGGTTACTAAAAGATGGATAATAAAAGGATGAATTTTGTCAGTGGTTGTACAGTTCATGCACTGAATGATGGGGGCAAACAGGGGTGAAACACAGTCACATTGAGCCACACACTGGCCATTACTGATGGGTCTCCCTCGAGAAAAAAGTGCCTTTTCCTTCACACACGGGCACTACCCACTCACCAATCTGAACATTCCAAATCATTCTAATTTGCACAATAATATATATGCTTATGTTGTATAGTAATATGTAGGCAGCAGTAACATTGTGGGCTTGTAATGTCGTCTCGGAGTGCCTAGTTGAGGAAAGGGGATAGTATCAGCAATGACATAGGCATAAGAAACTATGAAATTGGGTGGGAAGTGGTGAATAATTTAGCCTGTCTGGAGCAGAGTTCTGTTAGGGGAAGGAGGAGACTAAGTAGAAAATTTAGGGAGATTGTTAGGCTGGAGAAAGGAAAAACAAGGACATGCAAACAGAATAGAGAAATGCCATAGAGGGAGAACAGACCAGACCCCGTGCCGTATTTGGAAAGGGGACAGCTCTCCCTGAATTCCATCCTGATGTGCCAACTAAGACCCGGATGTCAGCCTCCTCCCTCTTGCAAGGAAAAAAGTTTCTAGTTGACTATTATGTCACCTTTAGCCAATCATACCTCTCAACACCCCTTAGGATAGCTTGCCCACTCCTCCCCCTCCTAATCCGTTATAAGCGCCCCACCTCCCTAACCAGACGTGACTTCTCCGGTTTGTAGTACCCAGGTCGTGAGAATATCACCTGGGAGTATTTAAATAAATTACCTGGCCCTTTGTTGCCCCTCTTTGCCTGCTTATTCCGGCTAGAATTTATCTTACAGAGATGAGTCTAGATAAACAGGAACAGAGTAGAATGTCTGAAGTGCCATTCAGAGGAGATTATACTTTATTCTGTGGGCAATTGCAAGATATCAACATATTTAAGTAGGAAATTATATGATCAGAACTTAATTTTAAGACAGTTGAAGTGTAGGCTGGAGAAGAGATATGGGTTGAAGAAAGGATAGAAAATGGAGATGGAGCTCTGAATTTGAAGAGAATAAGAGATAATTTGAATTAGAGAGATTATGAGAATCTGAATCGAATAGAAGTGAGACTGAAAACAAAGGATCAGTTTGAGACTCCTTTTATAAGTAAAATGAATAGGGAAGCATTAGATGTTGGCAATGAGAAGGGAGAATGACTTGCAAAATACTCAGCTTTCTAACACTGCTCAAGAGGCTAGTGATGATGCCACTTATGATAAGAACATGTTGGATGAAAGTTGGTGGGTGTGGGGAAGTAAATTTGTTTTATTGTCTCATCTTCGGTAAATCTGACCTTTTTTGTTCTATTTTCTAAAGAAAAATATATCATATTATGAAGAAAAGTACTGTTCATTAGATCTCATCATTACTATGCAATATTCACATGTAACTGACTTAAATCTATTATATCAAACTGTACCTACCTAATTTCCTTCATTTGTTTAACTAAGTCCTTTTGATGTTTTTCTGTTTCTAGTTTTTGCCGAACAATCAGACTTTTCTCTTTTAAGGCAGCCTGATTCTTCTTCAGTCTGTCAATTTTAATCATTTCTTTGGCTAAAAGAGTGCGCTCATTATTTAAGTTTTGAATTAATAAGCGGTCTTCAGCCCTTTGTTTTTTTTCTTCAAGAAACAGAGCTTTCCTCTTTCTAGCTTTTTCAAGATAATTGAATCTGTCCTGCCAAAGTTGTTGTAAACTGTTCTTAATTGTCTCATTGTTTTTTGCAATTAGTTTTTGTGCAGCATATTTCTTCTTATTTAAATTTTCTTGAACAGCTAAGCTAACTCTTTCTTGGGCAACTTGTGCCATGGTTACAGCTGTCCTTTTTTTTTATGGCTTTCCTGATTCTTTTGTTCTGAGTAATATTTATCAACACTGCAAAGTATTCGGAGTTTTAGACCAGTTTTGTGTGCTGTAAAAAAGTCTCTTCTTACATTCTTCCCCAAAAGCATGTCTTATTTTTCAATTGCTGGTCTTTGATGAATGGTAGGAAATGGCTGACCATCTGAAGGAAAGACTCTTGTTCTTTCTCTTTCTGTCCTGGAGCACACTTCAGTGAATGTGAAGTATATATGGGTAGTTTGAACACTGGTAACCTCAAAATGGCATCCAATTCTTCATCCTCAACTTCATCTTCAGATGCCTTCTGACCTACATCACACAGCAGACAAATAAAATACATTATACAAGTGCTAACCACAGTTTATTTTCTATCCCAATTGTTTTAAAACTATCTTAGTAACGTTGAGAGGAACCTGCTACTTACTTTACCAAGAAACATTTTTCCCAACTGATGTTCCTTTTCAATTTGTGTTTTAAAAGGAACACACAAGGTGATTTGGGAGACGAAAATCACTATTTAAACATTTTAACACAGAAATGCACTGATTCTTATGCTTCCTGCATTATCTTTCAGTTATTTAGTTTGCCTTGACTTAATAGAAGTATCTTATCTTATACTTAGTATTTAATCTTACATAGTATGTTTACATATGATTATTATCTCATATTTGCAGAGGATTTTGTAATCCATTTTACCTTAATTTTCTTAACTCTGTTGAAAACTAATACTATTTTTCCCTTCATTGGACAAAGAAACTAAATCTCTCAGCCTCCTTTGCTATTGCATGTGGCCACGAGAGTTGTCCTTTGCAACAGAGTGCAGGCAGAGGTGATGTTGGTCATTTCTGGTCTAAGGCTATTAAGAAACAAATGTGCCTCCTCTGTATATTCTTTCTTCTTTTGACCCACTGCACATAGATTAGGATAAGACCCTAGAAGATGGTTGATCCACAAGGTAGGAGGACCCTCACTTCCTGAATCACTGCTTAAAAAACTACTCACTGACCAGGATTATCCAACTTGAACTCTTACAGAAGCTAGAAATAAATGGCAAGTATGTTTGAGTTAGTATATATTTCTGGGTCTATTTGTTATCATAGCCATCCTAATTAATATAATAACTTGAATCACATGACTGTTCATATGTTTTTTTTCTGACAAATATATTTTTGACTTGAGGATAAGATGGCAAATACAAGTGAAATAAAAGTTATACTTATTAATCTTGGGAAAAGATGTTTCCCAGGTTTGATTGATTCCCTCTATTAAAATTATATCCCTGCCCTAGTCTACCAGGATTTTATCTTTTCAAATAGAAGATTCTCTTAAATTCTTTATATAGTAAAATGCCAAATCTGATGGTACAAGTTTTATGCAAGTTAAGGTGGCCATTAAGAAGGGCAAAACCTATGGTTTAGGCAGGCTGTAGGAAAGAAGCAAATAGGCAGATCTTCACTAGAGGCCACAGGAATATTAAAATAGAAAAGCAAGCAGCGTCTAGAGCTAAGCAGAAAATCAAGTCTAGTAAGTAAAAAGGTAACCCATCAGGATACAAAGCCAAAGTGACCAGAAATAAGTATTAAGTATTTAGGTCCAAAAGAAGTCATTACTGACAAAAAGGGACAAAAGCCAGAGTTTCAGGGCTAGTGTATAAAGGGTGTGGTCTAGAGCAACTACCTAGAAAAGGCATTGTTTGCTGTAATTTGATTTTATGTATATACTTTAGTATGGAAAAGCTGACCAACAGAGATAGAAAACACACACTAATAATTTATTTATTAAAGGTTCTGGTCACTAATTTACTCACTAGATTACTCACTTATTATAAAAGTACATAATTCAGGAACAGCCAGATGGAAGAGATGCATAAGGCAAGGTATAGGGAAAGTGAGTTAAGTTTCCAGGTTCTCTCCAAACACATCACTCTCTCCAATTCCCATGTAGTCACCAACCTGGAACTCTCCAAACCCAGTTCTTTGGGCTTTTATGGAGGCTTCATTATAGACCTGATTGATTAGATTATAGGTTATTGAACTCAATCTGGAGCCCCTTGCCACTTCCTAGAGGTTGGGGGCAGGAGTGAAATTTTCAACCATCTGATCACCTAGTTGGGTTCCCCTGGCAACCAGCCCCTATCCATAGATATGGTCAAAAAGTTACTCACTAATGTAATAAAATACATTTTCTAGCTCTGATCTCATCACTTAGAAAATTCCAAGGGTTTTAGGAGCTCGGCACAAAGACCAAATGTATTTTTCTTGTTATAAATCACAATAACACAGTCGCAAATATACATATTTTTGCTCCTCAATAGTTTATTGCAAGTAGGGGTTAGTGGAATTAATGAAATAGTAGATGCCAATTAAGTATGTTTGTTAGATGGATGAGAAGATGAGTAGAAGTGACTCTATTGCTCAGATCAAAATCCTTTGATAGAAGTAAAGGCTTAAAATTTGGACAATGGCTTGCCTGGATTCAAATCCTAGTTCCGTCAGTTAGGGTGTGGTCTAGGCAAGTAACTTGATTTTCGGGCTTCAGTGTGCTCAGTGTAAGATAGGATTAAAAATACTTTATTTATAGGGTTCTTATAGGATTAAATGAGTTGATAAAATTAAAATGCCTGACAAAGTATGACATATGAGAACAGTGCCTAACAAAGAGTAAGAGCCCTGTATTAATTATTATTACTTTTTCATTATATTTGATATGGAATCCTATATTCTTAATTTCATCAATAGCATAGTGCTCAAATAACAACATACTTTAGTAATGAGTGGGAAGAATACAGTAAAACACTTGTTACACCTATCAAAATCCACTGGAAAGTGAAGGACAGAACATACAGGAAGGTCTGCTTTGTATGTATATTTTGTTTCAAGAATTTATAATTCATATTATTCATTATAATAAAAAAGAAGCAAAGAGATGGAAGTGCTGTTGTCTTTTCATAACTAAATTTATAAACCTATACTGTATGTTCATGGATCTTCTACCCTGATACAATGAAGGAAGCATTCATTCTTTCAGCAGAAGTCAAATTCTTCACATGTGTTTTGGCTCCATTTCCCATTTCCTTTGCTTCTGCAATTATCTTAACTTTCTCCATCATCATTCCCTCTCTACCAGATCATTCCCATCAATATTTAATCCACCACAACCACCACTACCATCAATGCAAGGTCCACTACATTCTCTCAACCTTCGTTGTCCTCTAGCTAACATTCCATTTTTCCTGTTCAATATTAGAGTTAAAAACTATTGCAAACATTGTTATACTATCCCCTTCACTTCACATTCTATTAATTTTTCAACTCATTTAGATATGGATTTCATGTCTACTGTTCCCACCCAACTGTTGAAACTCTTCCTTTTAAAGGCTTCTCTAGTAATAAGTACAAAGGATGCCTTTTTCTGTTCTAATCTTTTTGGAACTCTCAATGACATTTAACATAGTTGGTCATTTCTCCTTCTTGAAATATTTTTTTCAGATTCTCTGATATCTAGATTCTATAAAGCTCTTTTGATATTTTCAAGATCTCTTTTTTCCTCCTAGATTCTCTGAAACTCCCCCAGTTTTTCTTCTAGCCTACTGATTGTTCCATCTTAGTTTTGCTTGCAGACTCTTTCTTTTCTACAAAATTTCTAGAGTTGTTGGAGACTTGATGCTAGATCCTCTTTGTGCCTCTACCGCTCTCCTCTAATGCTCATGGCTTTCCTATCAATATCTGTGTCGATGACTCAAATTTATCACCTCCACTTGGAACTCTCTTAGGTTTTTTTCAGACTTGGTATATTCAAAACCAAGATCTTGTTTGCTATCAGAAATCAATTATTTCTAAAACCAACCCTCCTTATTTAAAAAAAAAACACCTAAGAGCTTATTCTTCCCACATCAGTTTTATCAATGAGTCCTGTAAATTTTACCTAAAAAACATAACTCAACTGATTTTTTCTTCATTTCCCTGTCATCACCCTACTTCAGGTTTTTAACAACTATTAATTTGATGACTGCAATGGTTTCTTAAATATTCTCTGCATTTCCCAACACACAACACACTTCATTGCCCACACAGTGACCAAGGCAGAACGATCTCTTAAAACTTTGCTGTTAAAGTTCAATGGCTTACAGATGCATATGCCTTCATGATAAAATTCTAACACTTTGCCATAGCCTACAAAGAATTACAAGCTTTTACACTTGTTTACTTACCCAAAACTATCTTCCAATTACTTCTAACTGCATTTTCTATGCTGTAGCCAAGACATAAATGATTTGGGGGTAATCCCTAGGCACTATTTTGAATACCAGAACTATAAATGACAAAAATAAGGTCAGCTCCTTTTATTACAGTTTTACAAATAAGAACTTCAATTTGACTTAGTTGAATAAATATGTGGGTACCTACTATGAAAAGGGTCATCAAAAAGTGAAAACAGTATTGGCTCTCAAGAAGAATACTATAGTCTAAAAAAAAAAAAAAGGACTTGTAGTCTAGTAGGGGAGGCAAATGGATAAAGCAAATAACTTCAAAATAATGTGACAGATGTTAAGAAAGAAATATATACAGGGAGCCTTGGAATCATGAAAGAAAGACATTTTACCCCATCTGGGTCAGGCTAGGTGGTTGTCAGCAAAAATTTTCTGGAGACAATAACAGCTGGACTTATTCTTAGGAGAGTATTTATTTTTTATTTTTATTACTATAAGATCCATGTTTTGCATATATGGGAATATTTCATGAATTTGAATAAGCTGTGGGTGAGAGAAGAAGAAACAAGGCATTCCTAGGAAAAAGATAATTTCATAATCAAAAATACAGATGTGAAGAAAATAACAATATGTGAAATTTGGTATTATGAAATATAAAGCCAGCAGCTGTTATCAGAAGTTAGTTGCTAAAGATGCCGAAGTAAACAGGTGAATACATGAACTGAATTTAAATGCCAGAAGAGAGAACAGACCTGAAGATAAATATCTGACTCAACAGCACAGAAATTTTTAGGTAAAATTATAAACACAGTTAAAACAAGAGAGCTAACGATAGAACCTTGGGGAAATCAATATTTAGTATGTAGCTACTAGGTTAGCCAAACACTAAGAAGAAAATTAAAATTGTGACTGTAGCCTCTTGATATGCAAGTATCTAGGGAAATAGCTATGTAAAGAGTCCTTGGATATATATATATGGATACACCCAAGTTTACCATGGAAAGCCCAACTTTGTTCCTATTGTCCTGGTGAAGTTTACTAAGAGTGACTGCTTTCTCTCTCAGAAATGACCCAGTTTGGAAGACAAATTATATGGTCACCTTAGCAAAAGGGACACTGCCCAATAATAGACAAGAAGTAGGAGAGTAACACTGCTGTCTGCACTGTTTTAAGTAAAATAAAATATCTTATGCCCAAAACTTAGTGTATATATAATAAACATGTCTGTTAAAATATAATAATATGTAGAGATACCCAAAGCCCTGTGAAAGTTGAGACTACACTTTAATCCACCACTCTGTACTGAGCACTTAGAAGAATGTCTGGTGCATGGCAGGCTTTCAGGAAATAAGTGCCTAGTGAATATTTTTCTTAGAGATGCAGCTAGGCCAGTTCAGGGATACTTCAGTTTGGGCTGTGGGCTGCTAATATAAACCTGTACTTTCTTTTTATCTTTTGCTCCCTCAATTTCCTTTCTGTACTCTCCAAACCTCCCATTATTCTCTCTAAAACCATACACTTCAAATATGATAGTCACAATTTCTGAACAGAACTTGGACATTTCTACTTATCTTTTGCTCATGCTGTTCTCATTTGTTTGAAAGGCCTCATTTGCAACACCATACATAAAAAAGTTATTCATCTTGAATAACAAAAATGCTGTCATTTATTGGGCTCTTACCATGTGGTGGCTATTAGGCTTACTTCTTTACTAATATAATATATGTGTATATATGGTGTCTGTGTGTGTGTGTGTGTGTGTATATATATATATATATATACCATTTATTTTAATATTGATAACCTTACTAAGTAGATATTATTGGCCACTAATCATAATAATACAGGAAATATTTACTGAGTGTTTGCTATATGTCAACCTATCCTGAGTCTTTTAAACAAATTAGCTCATTTATCTCCTCTCAACAGTCTTATGAAGCAAGTATTGTACCATTTTTTATCCCCATTTTCAGATTAAGAAACTAAAGCTTAAAAAAGTAACCAATATGCTGGAGTGAGAGCCTAACATTTGGCTAACATTCTGGCCAAAGTTAAGAAGAAAAAAAATGTATGAAGACTCTGAGAATGAACAAAAGCAAAGAGATTTTAATGGTCTGTTAAAACAAAAACATCAACACTCTTATAGCACAGGCCAAAGTATCAAAATATAACATTTGCTATGCCCACAACATAATCCGAAACACATAACAAAACACAGAATGAAAATTATATCATGAAGGACACATAAATATAGAAGTCATACAACCACATAACCACATAAGCCATTTAGCCTCCTCCTTTCTGTATGTTATGTGAAGTGGTACAATTTAAAGTAGACTGCATTGGCATAAAATAATGAAAATCACTGTCAAGTCACAGTTCTAATAGAAAAGGAAAAATGTGGCATGAGGTAGATTTGATATTGCATCTTTGACCCAAGCTTATCATAGGAAAATGCCTAGAGATAGAATGATGCATATTTTCCAAATAGTGCTTGATACTGCTATGGAATTAGTCTTTTACCTAAATTACTGAGTCATGTAAGAAAATAATTTATATAATTCTACTTAAAATTCTTCTTTTATAAAGCAATATTTTCTTAATTTTCAGAAAAAAATCAGAACTGACAGAAATAAAAATTACTTGGCCACTGATTTAAAAAGTACTCATAACATTGTAGAAAATAACATATTAAAGTAGTATCTAGTTCCATATTTAGTCTGAAAGACCAGAGCAGGGTATCAGAATCACAATTAATAATTGGATACATACATAGGTGTTTTCAAAAACCCTTTATTGAATTCATAATAGATCAGAAGGCTTTTAAGACTCACCATAAAATAAATGAATCTTTCTGACTCCTGCTTATAATAAGAGATGCTTAATAAATTTTAAACTTTAAGCAAATAACATGAAAATTTGAAAAATTTCCCTCACAAAATTCATGCTATATTTTTTTTTAATGTTGCTACCAAAGAGAGAGAGCAAGAAAGAAAAAGAGAAAGGGATCTGATTATTAAACAATCCTTGAATAAAATAACAGAGCCACAACTGGATGTCTATCTCCCAATGACTTATCTTTCAAAATGTTATAACATGGCCTGAATAACTCCATACTTGGAAACAAAAGCTCCATTGCAAAGAAATCTCTTATATCTACCACATCGTCCTCTCTCTAAAAGTTGCTCAGTCCAAATATGCTCAGAAGTTTTTCTGTTTCTTTGTTTTCTTTTTCTTTTTTCTGTTTCTTAAGCAGAGGTTTGAAAGGAATATACATGAAACAATATGATGAAATGCTGTTTAATACTGTTTTGGTAGATGATAATGGGGAATAAATAACCTTTTGACAGGTCTCCATCTAGCATCTTAAAATGTCTGACCCAGTACTTATTTCAAAAGTACATAGTCTATCATGTTGGGATTTAGCATTCTTTCAACTTGAAAACTCCCTTTGGCACTTATAAGACAGGTCTAGTGGTGACCAAGTCGCATGGATCATATCATATACAATGGTGAAAAACTGAAAGCTTTTTCTCTATTAGGAACAAACAAAAGATACCACTCCTGTTCAACACAGTACTGGTAGTTCTAGCCAGAGTACTTAGACAAGAAAGATAAATAAAAGGCATCCAAATCAGAAAGAATTAAGATTGTCCCTGTTTGCAGAAGACATAATCTTTTATCTGAAAAACTTTTTGACCTTCCCTGCAAAAAACAAAAAAAAAAAGATTAGAACTAATACATTCACTAAACTTGCAGGATACAAAATCAACAAACAAAAATAAGTTGCATTTCTTTCTATACACTAACAACTAATTAACTGAAAAAGAAAATAAGAAAACAATTCCATTTGCAATGGCACCAACACAATAAAATACTTAGAAATAAATTTAACCAACCAAGCAAGAGGGCTATACACTGAAAACATTAAGACACCAATGAAATTACATGAAGACAGAAATAAATAGAAAGATGTCTTGTATTTTTGGTCAGAAGAATTAATGTGAAAATGTTAAAATGTTAATACTACCCAAAACAATCTACAAACTTAATGCAATCCCTATCAAAATTTCAATGGCATCTTTTACAGAAATTGAAAAAAATACTCTACACCAAAGACCACTAATAGCCAAATAAATCTTTAGAAAGAACAAAGCTAGAGGTATCACACTCTCTGATTTCAAACTATATTACAAAGCTACAGTAATCAAAGTAGTAAGGTACTTGCATAAGATAGCACATTGTAGTCTTTAATAATTCTTTGTATTTCTGTGGAGTCTGTCGTGATTTTTCCGTTCTCATTTCTGATTCTAATGATTTGTGTTGATTCTCTTTTTCTCTTACTAAGTTTGGCTAGAGGCTTATCTATTTTGTTTATTTTCTCAAAGAACCAGCTCTTGGTTTCATTGATTTTTGCTATTGTTTTATTCTTCTCAATTTTGTTTATTTCTTCTCTGATCTTTATTATGTCCCTCCTTCTGCTGACGTTAGGACTCATTTGTTCTTCTTTTTCCAGTTTTGATAATTGTGATGTCAGACTATTCATTTGGGATTGTTCTTCCTTCTTCAAGTGTGCCTGGATCGCTTTGTGTTATTGTTGTCATTTGTTTCCATATATTCCTTGATCTCTATTTTAATTTGTTCGTTGATCCATTGATTATTTAGGAGCATGTTGTTAAGCCTCCATGTGTTTGTGAGCCTTTTTGTTTTCTTTGTAGAATTTATTTCTAGTTTTATACCTTCGTGGTCTGAAAAATTGGTTGGTAGAATTTCAATATTTTGGAATTTACTGAGGCTCTTTTTGTGGGCTAGTATGTAGTCTATTCTGGAGAATGTTCCATGTGCACTTGAGAAGAATGTGTATCCTGTTGCTTTTGGATGTAGAGTTCTATAGATGTCTATTAGGTCCATCTGTTCTACTGTGTTGTTCAGTGCCTCCGTGTCCTTACTTATTTTCTGCCTGGTGGATCTATCCTTTTGAGTGAGTGGTGTGTTGAAGTCTCCTAAAATGAATGCACTGCATTCTATTTCCTCCTTTAGTTCTGTTAGTATTTGTTTCACATATGCTGGTGCTCCTGTGTTGGGTGCATATATATTTAGAATGGTTATATCCTCTTGTTGGACTGAGCCCTTTATCATTATGTAGTGTCCTTCTTTATCTCTTGTTACTTTCTTTGTTTTGAAGTCTATTTTGTCTGATATTAGTACTGCAACCCCTGCTTTCTTCTCGCTGTTGTTTGCCTGAAATATGTTTTTCCATCCCTTGACTTTTAGTCTGTGCATGTCTTTGGGTTTGAGGTGAGTTTCTTGTAAGCAGCATATGGATGGATCTTGCTTTTTTATCCATTCTATTACTCTGGGTCTTCTGATTGGTGCATTCAGTCCATTTATATTTAGGGTGACTATTGAAAGATATGTACTTATTGCCATTGCAGACTTTAAATTCGTGGTTACCAAAGGTTCAAGGTTAGCCTCTTTAGTACCTTATTGCCTAACTTAGCTCACTTATTGAGCTGTTATATACCCTGTCTGGAGATTCTTTTCTTCTCTCCCTTCTTATTCCTCCTCCTCCATTCTTCATATGTTGTGTGTTTTGTTCTGTGCTCTTTTTAGGAGTGCTCCCATCTAGAGCAGTCCCTGTAAGATGCCCTGTAGAGGTGGTTTGTGGGAGGCAAATTCCCTCAGCTTTTGCTTGTCTGAGAATTTTTTAATCCCTCCATCATATTTAAATGATAATCGTGCTGGATACAGTATCCTTGGTTCAAGGCCCTTCTGTTTCATTGCATTAAATATATAATGCCATTCTCTTCTGGCCTGTAAGGTTTCTGTTGAGAAGTCTGATGGTGGCCTGATGGGTTTTCCTTTATAGGTGACCATTTGCTCTCTAGCTGCCTTTAAAACTCTTTCCTTGTCCTTGATCCTTGCCATTTTAATTATTATGTGTCTTGGTGTTGTCCTCCTTGGGTCCTTTCTGTTGGGAGTTCTATGTATTTCTGTGGTCTGTTTGATTATTTCCTCCCCCAGTTTGGGGAAGTTTTCAGCAATTATTTCTTCAAAGACACTTTCTATCCCTTTTCCTCTCTCTTCTTCTTCTGGTACCCCTATAATACAGATATTGTTCCTTTTGGATTGGTCACACGGTTCTCTTAGTATTGTTTCGTTCCTGGAGATCCTTTTATCTCTCTCTATGTCAGCTTCTATGCATTCCTGTTCTCTGGTTTCTATTCCATCAATGGCCTCTTGCATCTTATCCATTCTGCTTATAAATCCTTCCAGAGTTTGTTTCACTTCTGTAATCTCCTTCCTGGCATCTGTGATCTCCCTCCAGACTTCATCCCATTGCTGTTGCATATTTCTCTGCATCTCCGTCAGCATGTTTATGATTTTTATTTTGAATTCTTTTTCAGGAAGACTGGTTAGGTCTGTCTCCTTCTCTGGTGTTATCTCTGTGATCTTGGTTTGCCTGTAATTTTGCCTTTTCATGGTGATAGGAATAGTTTGCAGAGCTGGTACGAGTGACGGCTGGAAGAGCTTCCCTTCTTGTTGGTTTGTGGCCTTCCTCTCCTGGGAGTACAGGGACCTCTAGTGGCTTGTGCTGGGCAGTTGCATGCAGACAGGGCTTCTGATTCCTGCCCAGCTGCTATGGAGTTTATCTCTGCCGTTGCTGTGGGTCTGGCCTGACTCGGGCTGCTGTTCCAAAATGGTGGAGCTGCATTGGAGGGGGAGCGGCCAGGAGGCTATTTATCTCTGTGAGAGGCCTCCGTGCTCCATGCTGCCCAGGGGGTTAGAGTGCCCAGAGATCCCCAGATTCCCTGCCTCTGGACTAAGTGTCCCGCCTTGTCCCTTTAAGATTTCCAAAAAGCACTCGCCAAAACAAAACAACAAAAACAAACAAACAAACAAAATTAAATAAATACTTAAAAAACAAAAAGCCGCTCGTGTTTCTTTGTCCTCAGGCACCAGCCTCAGGGTCCCACTCACTGGTCTTGTTGCCCTGTTTTCCTAGTATTGGGGTCCCTGTCCCTTTAAGACTTCCAGAAAGCACTCGCCAAAACAAAACCACAACAAATAAAATAAATAATAATAATTTAAATAAATACTTGAAAAAACAAAAAAGCCACTCGCTTTTCTTTGTCCTCAGGCACTGGCCTCAGGGACCCGCTCACCAGTATTTTCTGCCCTGTTTCCCTAGTATTGGGGTCCCTGTCCCTTTAAGACTTCCAAAAAGCACTCGCCAAAAAAAAAAAAAAAAAAAAAAAGCCGCTCGCTTTTCTTTGTTCTCCAGCGCCAGCCTCAGGGACCCGCTCACTGGTCTTGCTGCCCTGTTTCCCTAGTATCCAGGACCCCACGCATGCACTGTGTCTGCGCTCTGGTACTGATGGCTAGGGCTAGGTATTTAGCAGTCCTGGGCTCCTTCTCCCTCCCTGCCCTGACTCCTCTCCTCCTGCCAGGAGCTGGGGGGAGGGGCACTCAGGTCCCGCCGGGCTGGGGCTTGTATCTTACCCCTTCGTGAGGCGCTGGGTTCTCGCAGGTGTGGATGTGGTCTGGATGTTGTCCTGTGTCCTCTGGTCCTATTCTAGGAAGAGTTGTCTTTGTTAAATTTTCATAAATATATGTGGTTTTGGGAGGAGATTTCCACTGCTCTACTCATGCTGCCATCTTGGCTCCACCCCCTGTTTTTTCTATTTTAATTTCTTTTTGGATAATGTACCTACTATGTCTAAGACTGCCAAGTTTCAGTTCAGCAGTTGGAGTTATCCAGTGAACATTTATCCAGCCTCAAATCTTAAATTTCAATTTTTTTTAATGTAATAGACACTTATTTTCCCCAATGAGAGCTACCTAAAATTACATATGACCTCAGTGAAGAACTTAATAGCTTGTAGCTTCCTATAATCACTTTTATTTATTCATCTATTAATGCTATCTATACTTCCATCCATCCATTTGTAATTTTGTTGCTTGCAAATTCAGTTGAAATTTGGCAATCACCATTATGAAATTTCTTATTTAAACTCCCTCCAGTTCTTAATATTTCCTTTAAATTGTTATTTTCCTTTTTAATTGTTGAGAATTGTTTTCCTATGGAAATGAGCAATTTCTACAATAAAAATGTTTTCTCTGTTAAAGCAATCAGCTAATAAATACAATACATGTGAAAATTGCATACAAAACTCTGAACATAGCTATGTGTAAAGCACTTTTGCAGACAAGAGAGATGGGGCACTATGGAATCAGGTCTCATAGATCTTCTATTCTAGTGGGAGAAGATGGATAACAAACTCATAAATAAGAAAATATCAAACAGGAATAAGTGCTTTGATGAAAATCAAAGTAAAATAAAAAGTATGTTAATTATATTGGGAAGACAAGAAATATTCTTTAAAGGAAATTCAGTTTAATCTCAAATCTGAGAGATGAGGGACATAGAGAAAATGTCATTTTTTGCTGGGACCTATTGAACAAAAGGAAGGTGGTGTGGGACGTGGCGAAAGGTAAGGCAAGGACCAGATTATTCTGTGTAGACCACAGAAAAAAAGTTTGAGCTTTGTTCTGATTTAAATTTAGAGCCTTTTAATTAGGGGAGTGATGTGATATGTGATTTTACTATGAAGAAATTGGATGTGAATATGAACCACCAGAGTGTAAAAAGGGAAAATGGTTTAAAGGCTACTATGGAGGCTCTGGCAAGATTTGATGGTAAACAGGGCTAGAGTAGAAACAAAACTGCACAGAAGAAGGAAGATTTGGGATACATTTTAAGTGCAAAGCCAGTAGAGCTTGCTAAATTGGATCACAGAAAAGAGGGAAAAAGAACAATCAATAATGAATTCTAACATTTTGGCTTGAGGAACCAGATGGATGGTGATGCCATTTGTTAAGACAGGAAATACTGGAGGAAAATCAGACTCTGAACTAGATAAATATCCTTATATCTATTACTGTTCTTGAAGTTCATAGCTCTCATGTTCAAATACAACCTAACATTTTACTAACATGTCATGTTTAAATCCTTTATCTTAAAAAATGATTTAAAATTTTCATTAATACAATGTCATTTAAAGTATTTTATCCTACAAATAAAATCACTTTAACTACTATTTGTTTCTATTTACATGATTATTAATATTCAGGTAAAAATTTAGGAAAATGACAACTATGTATACCTTTTACTAATAATACAAGATAATTTTAAGGAACAGCCATAATTTCCACAAAATAAATTCTTCTACACAATGGCACCACAATTATTTTTTTCAGTTATAATATACTCTATGAAAAAAATGTTGGCTAAAAGGAAATTCTCCTTGTATTTACACTTTCTATGAATGTCTCTATTTAAGAGCAAAACTGGACCACATTATAATCAATTTATTTTCAATGGTCTCAACAGATAGTTTTAACTGTCACATGGATTTTATAACTCAAAAGAACACAGAAGCCAGCACCATTTGTGGTCAACAGAGTTTGTTTGGTTCTAAATGTATTACAGATTTATGAACCATCTGTGAAGAAACAAATGGTGTAAGACTATTTAAAATTAGTGCAGCTATGATCTGAATGTTCACAAATGGGTCTGAAGCATTTGGTCTCTTCAACGAAACTGACATTTTAGCATGAGTGGTTGGTCTTGTGTGGTAAATAGGCTTTGAGGCAACTTTGAGTTCAAAGCAAATAGGAATAGAAGGCAAAGGGAAAAAAAATTAAGCATAAAGAAAAAAGTAGTGACATCAACTTCTGTCATATGCTGACTTTTCCTTGATTTCTTAGGTGAGTAAGTGTCATGAAAATTATGATGACACAGGGGACATTTTCTTTGAGATTAGTTTTTTTAGTAAAATTAAAAAAGGATCAGAAGTCTTCCCCCACACTGCCCTACTACACAGACACATATAATGTGTTATAAATGGTCTAAGATATGATCTGGGATCATAAAAAAAGATTATAGTTTACAAAAAATCATATATCATGTAACAGAGCTTATAGGAGACTGATGGAAATAGGATAGAAAGTTACAGAGATATTGAGAAATTATCTTCCCACTTGATACCATTAATGCATGTCTAAAACTTACACATTCTGTGTGGAAATTCTATCCAGGAAACTGTTTCTCTATATTCTACATGGGAGAAATTATAATTTATTATATATGTTAATTACAAAACCCTATAATTAAAAATAAACAGTGAACAGGAAAGCATTAAAACACGTTTATAAGTACCTTTCTTATTAACATGAAAAGTACTTGTCACTTGATCATCAACTAATGAGGTTGCTTACAAATAATTGTTTCAATTGCAATGAAATGGCTGTTAGTGACAGCAAGATCTCAGATAAACATCCCCACTGTTCACATTCAGAATGCTTAAAAATGTCTACATATGATTTTTTCAAGATCTTTATTGAGATATATTTAAGATACCATAAAAATTAATCATTAAAGTGTAAAATTTACTGGCTTTAATGTATTCAGAGTTGTGCAACTATCACCACAATCTATGTTTAGAACATTCTCATTATGCCAAAAATAAATGCTATAACCATTAGAATCTCTTTCCATCTCTAAACTCTACCACCTTCCCAACCCTAGGCAATTGCTGATTTACCTCCATCTCTATAGATTTAGATATTCTAGATATTTATTATAAATGGAATTATACAATAGGTGGCTTTTTATAATGAGTTTCATTATCCCAAGGTAGTCAATTGCAGCTTTAGGATTTCTTCCATTTTTAAGGTTGCCCTCTTCACAGTTTTTCTCTACTTCAACTTTCATTTATTCCACCTGAATCCTACTTGTCTGGTAATTTTATATAGAACAAAATATTCAAACCAATTCTATATGTGACCATAAAGAAGGAAAACAAAATAAATTTCTGTCTGGGCAAATGGCTTAACATTAAAAGTCAATTACTTCTACAGTTCCTAAATTATTATGAATCAGTCTCCTGATGATTATATTATTTCTCTTAACCCAAGTTCATCACTTCTGTAATCTTCTAAGGCATATGATGCCTCAGGTATTTTTCCTCCAACACCAGGATCTTAATTTGAAGATCTAAATTTCTCAACCTGATATCTCAGTGTCAAATCTGTTCTCAGTTTTGCCCGCACAACTACACAGATCATACTAATCTAATGTCTACTGAAACAATGCTTTGCCTCTACCATTCTGTTGGTTTTGAGCCATGGGACAGTAACTAGTGATACTGGTTAGGTAGTGATTGGATAGTACAAAACAGGACCAAAATCAGTTGAATTTCTGAAATGTTATGTGCTAGATAACTTTCAGCAAGTAATTTAATTTCACAAGATTACAGTTTCTTCATCTATAAAATGAAAGAATGAAAGTGCCTACCTACCTTATAGATTAGCTAGGAAGACTGAGTGAAAAATGTTTGATATATAGGAAGATTTTGTTTAATCTAGATTTTATTAGCTATCAATTTCACTTCAACTCCACAAATTCTCATTTCCTTGACAATGACAGACATTTCTAATTTACCCAAAAGCCTTTCTGTTGCCTCAGAATCTAAAAGCACTCTAGCATAGTGCTGCAATTAATCAGAGTAGACTATAAGCCAATATACATTTACTATCTTTATCTGAAATAATAAACTTTGCTTAACATCTTGTACAATAATTTATAATTCCTTCTTGAGATTTTCTTTCTGTGTAATGCACTTGAACTGTGCTTTCTTTTAGCTTCAAATATCAGTCACACCTAACTATTCTAAAACAAAACAAAATTCTAGATTGTATGAATATTAAACATGACACTGACCCAGGTTTGCAAATAATTTCTGGTTTAAAGATCATTGTTGACCAATTTATTTGTTTATTATTCTTCCTGATTTTTTTAAATGGCAAGTTTATTGAGATATAATTCATATACAAAAAGTATAACTTTTTAAAAGAATACAATTACAGTAATCAAGATAGTGTGGTAATAGTGCAAAAGCAGACAGATAGATCAATGGAACAAAAACAGACCCACAAAAATGTAGGCAACTTATCTTTGACAAAGGAGCAAAGACAATACAATGGAGCAAAGATAATCTTTTTAACAAATGCTGGGCTTGGTGAACCGGATATATATTCACACACAAAAAATGAATGAAGACACAGATTTTATACCCTTCACAAAAATCAACTCAAAGTGGATCACATATCTAAATGTAAATTACGATACTATAAAACTCCTAGAAGAAAACAGGAAAAAACTAGATGACCTTGGGTATAGCAATAACTTTTTAGAAGCAACATCAAAGACACAAACCATGAAATAAATAATTGAAACACCATATTTTATTAAAATTGAAAACTCTGCTCTGAGAAAGACAGTCAAGACACAGACTTGGAGACAATATTTATAAAAGCATACAGCAGATAAAGAGCTATTATCCAAAATACAGAAATAATTCTTAAAACTCAAAAAAAATAATTTTGATTAATAAAATGGGCAAAGGATAAAAACAGACACTTTACCACAGAAGATATGCAGATGGAAAATAAACATATAAAAAGATGTTAAACATCCTATCTGATTAAGGAAATTAAAATTAAATCAACAAACATATACCACGACACACCTATTAGAATAGTAAAAATCCAAAACACTGACAATACTAAGTGCTGGGAAGGATGTAGCACAATAGGAATTCTCATTAATTGCTGATGGAAATATAAATGGTACAGCTACTTGGGAAGACAGTTTGGCATCTTAAAAAATTTAATATAGTTTTATCATATGACCCAACAATCACAGTCCTTGGCATTTAATTAAATGAATTGAAAATGCATGTCCACACAAAAATATGCACATGGACGTTTGTAGCAACTTTATTCATAATTGCCAAAACTTGGATATAACCAAGATGTCCTTCCATAGATGAATGGATAAGTGAGGTGGGGACATCTATACAATGGAATATTATTCAGCACTGAAAAGAAACAAGCTGTGCAGATCTACAAGGACATAGGAGGCTTTACTAACACTATAAAATAACCAGACCTAACAGACCACCCAACAACAACAACAGAATACATATTCTTCTCAAGTATCTGCATTCTCTACAATAGACCATATGTTAGCCAATGGATTTGGAAAGACTTAATGATATAAAGCATGTCTTGTAATTATGATGTAACTAAACTAAACATAATAATAGAAGGAAATTTTGGAAAGTTACAAATATGTGGAAATTAATACACTCTTTAATAACCAACAGGTCAAAGAAGAAATCACAAGTGACATTAGAAAATACTATAAGCTGAATGAAAAGAAAAAATTATAGGATTCAGCTAAAGAAGTGTTCAGAAAGAAATTTATACCTGTAAATATCTATATTCAAAATGAAGATCTCAAATAATCTAACCTACCTTAAGAAACTAGTGAAAGAAGAAAAATTTGAACTCAATACAAAAACCAGAAAGATAATGATAAAGTCTTAAATTACCAGAATCAGAAATGTAAGAGGGGACATTACTACCAAATTTATAGAAATAAAAAGTTTTATGAGGAATATAATAAACAATATGTCAACAAATTAGGTAACTTAGATGAAGTGAACAAATTCCTAGAAACTACCCATACTGATCCAAGAAGATGTAGAAAATCTGAATAATCCTATAAAAGTAAAGAAATTAAATTAATAATTAAATTTTATTTCCACAATTAAACCCTAGGGTGTCTACTCTTGCTACTTCTTATCAACATTGTATTGGATGTTGTAGCCAATGAACTTCAGCAAGAAAAATAAAGAAAAGATATTACAGTCACTAAGGAAGAAGTAAAATTCTCTCCATTTGTAGATGAGATTATGTTCTTCATAGAAAATGTAAGGAATATAGTAATAACCTGTTAGAAATAGTAAATTCAGCAAGATTGCAAGATACAAGATTAACATTCAAAAATCAACTGTAATTATATTAATTATCAATGAATAATTCAAAAAGAATTTAGGAACACAATTCCATTTATAATAGCATCAAAAAGAATAAAATATTTAGAAATAAATTTAGGACTTTTGTACCAAAGCTAAAAAAAATTGTTGAAATCAATTGAAAAAACCTACATAAATGGAAAGAACCTCATGTTCTTGGATTGGGAAATTTAAAATGGCAATACTACCCATAAAAAATCTGGAGATTCAAACAATACTTATCAAAATCACAGTGACCCTTTTTGAAGAAATGGAAAAGCTAACCCTAAAATCAATACGGAATTGCAAGGGGTTTTGAATAGCCAAAACAATATTAAAAAGCTGGAGGACTCATAACTGCTCATTTGAAAACTTTCTACAAAGCTACAGTCATTAAGGCAGAGTGATACTGGCATAAAGACGGACATTTACATCAATGTAAGAGAATAGAGTCCAGAAATAATCCCATTTATATGAACTGATTTTTTACAGAGAGTACCAAAACAATCCAATGAAGAAATAATAGTCTTTTAAACACATGGCACTGGGACAACTAAATATCTCATTCAAAAGAATGACATTGACCCCACATAACATCAAATGCAAAAATTAACTCAAATGGATCATAGACCTAAATATAAGGATTAAAGCTATAAATCTCTTCTAAGAAAACAGAAGTAATTCTTCATAACTGGATTAGGCACTGATTTCTTAGATATGACACCAAAAGCACGAGCCAATAATAACAAAATAAGTAGGGGTGAAGAGGAGGCAGAGAAGAAGGAAGGGAGAGAGAGAAAAAAAAAGAGGTTGGTCTACATCAAAATTAAAACAAAAACAAAAACAACCTTTTGCTTTAAAGATATCAAGAAAGTAAAAAGACAAATCAGAATGAAAGAAAATATATGCAAATTACATACTGTTAAGAGATCAGAATATATAAATAACTCATACAAGTCAATAATAAATAGGAAAAATATGTTATAAAATAGCAAAATATTTGAATATAAATTAATCCAAAATAGATATACAAATGGCCAATAGGTATATAAATAGATGCTTGCCCAAAGGGTCATCAAGTGAATGTAAATAAATGAGATTCCATTTCACATCTAATTGTATGGCTATAATAAAAAGGACACTACCAAGTATTTATGAGAATTAGGGGGAATTGGAACCCTCATATGTTGTTGATAGATTCCTATACATTGCTGGATGTAACGATATGGCCACTTTAGAAAGCAATGTTTATAAAGATGTTAAACAAAGAGTTACCATATAACCCACCAATTACACTCCCAGCTGTATACTTCAGAGAACTGAAAACATGCCAACATAAAAACTTGTATATGAAAAAAGAGCTATTTGTAATAGCCCAAAAATATCCCTCCACTAATTATAAACAAAATGTGTTACATCTATATAACTAATTTTATTCATCCATAAAAAGGAATGAAAAACTGAAACACACTGTAACATACATGATACTTGCAAACATTATGCTAATGAAAGAAGGCAGATGCAAAAGGCCTCATATTTTATGATTACCTTTTTA
Organism: Manis javanica; assembly: GCF_040802235.1. Lineage (NCBI taxonomy): Eukaryota > Metazoa > Chordata > Mammalia > Pholidota > Manidae > Manis > Manis javanica. The sequence continues at coordinate 61,451,925 of NC_133159.1, forward strand.
TGACATTTCCAGAATAGGCTAGTCTATAGTGACATAAAGTACATTTGTGGTTACCAGGGGCTAGGAAGAGGATGGAACAAAAAGTGATTAGTGAGTTACAGCTTTCTTTTAGTGGTGATGAAAATGATCTTGAATTAGACATGATGGTTGTATTGCCCTTTGATTAAAAGAGAGCAAAAAGCATTGAATTTAAAATATTTTGTGTTTCCTTTTTTAATTAATAAACTTCATTTTTTAGGGAAGTTTTAGGTTCATGGAAAAATTGAGCAGAAAGTACAGAAAGTCCCACATATCTCTTTCCCAACATAGGCACAATTGCCCCTATTCTTAATATCTCCCACCAGAGCAGTAAATTTGTTAGTTATTGAACCTACATTGACACATTATTACTCAAATTCTATAGTTTACATTGGGTTCACTGTTGGTACATTCTTTGGATTTGGACATATGTATGACATGTAGCAATCATTAGAGTATGTAGTTTCACTGCACTGCGAACCCCGTGTTCCACCTATTCATCACTTTATTCAGCTTAATGCCTGGCAACCACTGATCTTTTTACTGTCTCCATAGTTTTGCCTTTTCCAGAATGCAAATAGTTGGAATTATACATTATGCATCCCTTTCAGATTGGTTTCTTACACTTAATAATATGCATTTAAATGTCCTCCATGTCTTTTCATGGCTTGTGGACTCATTACTATTTAGGGCGAAATAGTATTCATTTGTATAAATACACCCAGTTTATCCATTCATTTATGAAGGACATTTTAGTTATTTCCAAGTTTTGGCAATTTCAAATAAAGCTTCTATAAACATTTCATGTGTGGGCTTTTGGATGGACATAACTTTTCAACTCCTTTGAGTAAACACCAGAGTGTAGCTGCTGGATGATATGGTAAGACTATGTTTCGCTTTGTAAGAATCTCCCAAACTTTCTTCCAAATTGGCTCTACCATTTTGCATTCATACCAACAATGAATGAGAGTTTCTGTTACTTCACATGCCAACTAGCATTTGGTGTTACCAGTGTTTTGGATTTTGGTTATTCTAAAAGGTGTATGGTGACATCTCATTGTTTCAATGTGCATTTCTGTAATCACATGTGATATGAAGCATCTTTTATATGTTTATTTGCCACATGTATATCTTCCTTGGTGAGATGTTTAAGTCTTTGACACATTTTTATTGCTTTTTGGTTGTGGAGATTTAAAAGTTTTAGATTTTGAATAATAGTTCTTTATCAGATTTGTCTTTTGCAAATATTTTCTCCCAGTCTTTGGCTTGTCTTTCATTCTCTTAACATTGTCTTTCATAGTCCTCCATTTTTGTACTTGTTCAATGTTTTGTTGACTATTCTGTTTTTTTGCCTCTCTATAAAATTTAGAATCAGTTTGTTGATATGCACACAATAACTTGCTGGTGTCATGACTGGGATCATATCGAATCTGTAGATCAAGTTGGAATTCCAATACTGTGTCTTTCTATTCCTGAACATGAAATTGCTTTCCATTTATTTGGTTCTTCTTTGAAGTCTTTCATCAGAATTTTATAGTTTTTTCATCTACATCTTGTGTGCATATAGATAGGTATATATCATATTTATATCTAAGTATTTAATTTTTGGGGGGGTGGTAATGTAAATAGTATTAAGTTTTTAATTCTAAATTCCACTTCTTCATTGTTGGTATATAAGAAATTGGTAGATTGTACATTAACCTTGTATCCTACAACCTTGCTATGATCACTTAGTTTCAGGAGGGTTTTTTTTCCCCATATTTTCTGCATAGATGATCACATTATCTACAAACAGCTTTATTTCTTCCTTTACAATCTATATTCCTTTTATTTCATTTTCTTGTATCACTGTATTAGTTAGGACTTCTGGTACAATGCTGAAAAGCAGTAATGAGGGGACATCTTTGCCTTGTTTTTGTCTTTGTAGGAAAATATCTAGTTTCTCACTATTTAGTATGAAGTTAGCTATAGCTATTTATATTCCTTCCCAAGTTGAGAAAGTTCTTCTCTATTCTTAGTTCACTTAGGGTTTTTATCATGAAATGTGTTTTTGATTTTGTCAAATTCTTTTATTGCCTCTATTGATATGGTCATTTGATTTTTTTTCTTAGCCTGTTGATATAATGGATTATTTTATTTTTAATGTTGAACCAGGTCTGGATACTTGGCATAAATTCCACTTAGTGATGGTTATATTTCCCTTGATATACCATTGGGTTCAATTTGGTAACATTTCATTGAGAATTTTTACATCTATGTATGAGATATATTAGTCCACAATTTTCTTTCTTTGTAATGTCTTTTTATTTTAATCAGTTGCAACTTTGATCTCATAGAATGAGTTACAAAGTATTCCCTCTTCTTGTACCTTCTGAAAAAGTCTGTAGAGAAATGGTGTGATTTCCTCCTTAAATTATTGGTAGAATTGACCAATACATCAATCCAGGTTTGCTGCTTCCTGTTTGGAAGGTTATTAGTTATTGATTCAATTTCTTAGTAGATATAGAACTATTAGATTGTCTAATTCTTGTATAAATTTTAGCAGATTGTGTCTTCAGGAATTGGTCCATTTCCTCTTACCAAATTTGTAGGTAAAGAGTTATTCATAGTATTTATTTATTAACTCTGTTTTAAATTACCAAACTGTCTTCCAAATTAGCTATACCATTTTGAATTTATATGAACAATGAATGGAATTAAACTGAAGTTTGTTCTTTCATTTCTGATATTAGTAATCGGTGTCCTTTCTTTTTTTCTTAAACTTCTTAAAGGCTTATCAATTTTACATACATTTTGAAAGAACCAGTTTTTTTGTTGATTTTCTGCATTGATATCTTGTTTTCCATTTCATTGCTGCTCTAAATTTTATTATCTTTTTTCTTCTTCTTACTTTGGATTTAATTTGTCTTATTTTTGTAGTTTATTAAGGTAGAAGTCTAGAGGTTTTAATTTCAGATCTTTTTCTTTTTTTAAAATATGCATTCAATGCTACAAATTTTCCCTTAAGCACTGCTTTTGCTGCGTCCCAGTAAATTTAGTGCATTGTGTTCTCATTTTCTTTTAAATATTTAAAAATTCTTCTTTGACTCATGTGTTATTTAGAAGTATGTAGTTTAAGTTCCAAGTATTTTGTAATTTTCCAGCTATCTTTCTATTGTTGGTGTCCAGTTTTATTTCATTGTGTTCCACATGGTTTCTCTTCTTTTAAACATATACCATGTGTTTAATTGGTCAGAAAGTGGTCTATCTTGATTAATGTTCCACATGAGCTTAAAAAGAATTTTTACATTGTTGTTGCATGAAGTAGTCTATAGATGTGTATTATATCCAGCTGACTGATGGTCAACTATGTTCAATGGGTTCAATTATGTTCAATTACTGACAAAGTGGTACTGAATTCTTCAATATTATAGTGGATTTATCTATTTCTCCTTGCTGTTCTATCAGTTTTTGCCTCATTTATTTTGTTAGCCATATAAATATTACGGGTTGTTATGTCTTCTCGGAGAAGTGACCCTTTATCATATGTAATGCCCCTCTTTAGACAGAATAACTTTCTGTGGTCTAAAGTTTGCTCTGTTTAGTAATAAGCCCATCAAAAACATTCTTCATTTCTATTACATTGTTTTTATCTCTAGCATTTGTTTCTGATTCTTTTTTGGAATTTTCATCTCTCTGGTTACATTAACCATCTGTTCATTCATAGTATCTACTTTATCCATTAGAGTCCTTAGCACAGTAACCAGAGTTGTTTTAAATGCTTAGTATGATAATTGCAACATCCCTGCCATATTTGAGTCTGGTCCTAATGTTTGCCTTGTCTCTTCAAATTTTCTTCTTTTTGCCTTTTAGTATGTCTTATAATTCTTCCTTGAAAGTGGGCATGATGTAGGGAGTTAAACATACTGCTATAAAATAGGCCTTTAGTAATAGGAGGTGAGATGTGGGGGAGGGGAAGCATTCTGTGCTTCTATGATTAAGCTTCATTCTTTTAGTGAGTTTTTGCCTCTGGACCATGAACTTCACACATGATCAGTCACCTCCCCTATTAGGCAGGACAGGAAAGTTAGAATTGGTTTTAGTTAGGAATTTTCCTTCTTACCAAGCCAGACTCTGATAAAACCCTAGTAGTTTAGGTTCTTGTTATATATTCTTTCTAGAGGGAAAATCTTGGTAAGAACAAAATACTCTTGCATATTTCAAAAATGATTCCTTTCATTCTACCTTTGTCAGAAGTATAAGAGGATTTTTCTCCAATATTCATGTGAGAAACTAGTAAAGTTCCAGGAAATAAAACTCACAAAATGGGGATCTCCCCAAATAACTGAGTCTCCTGTAGCTTTCATCTCTCAGATTTCTCCACACTTAGCCTCTAGAAATTTATCAATTATATATCAGGTTTTCCTACTCTGGCATTTGTATCTGGGGAGGTTTCTGCTCATGAGTTTCTGCTCTTATAGGATGTCATTCTTCATATTTGACTGCTGGTCTCAGTTTTTGGACCAGAGGTTTCTCCTGTGACCTCACTTCTCTGATGGATATAAGAAGAGTTACTGACTTCTCAGTTTTTTCAGCTTTTTTGTTGTCAGGATGGAGAGTGATTTCCAAGATTTTAACATGCCAGACTAGATACCCAGTTCATTTTTCTTCATTTAAAATTTTTTGAGATTGTGTAATCTTCACAGATTTATCTTAAAATTTGATGATTTTTTCTTCTTTCAGCTCTAGTCTCCTGTTGATCATGTCTAGAGAAGTTTTCATTTTGAATTGAGCTTTTGAAGTCCAGAATTTACATGTTTCTATTTTATAAGATCTACTTATTCATTGATATTTTCTATTTGATGAGATACTGTTATTGTATCTTTATTTGAAAACAATTTACTTTAGTCCTTTGAACATATTTACAAAGCTACTTTTAAGTGTTTGTCTACTAAATCCATCATATAGGTCTCTTGGCAGGCTGAAAATTAGCCCCAAATACATCTATTTAATAATCTTCAGAACCTGTAAATATTACCTTATAAATTAAAGAGGGACTTTGAAGGTGTAAGTTAAAGATATTATGATGAGCTAATTTACCTGGATTATCCAAAAGAGCTTGGGTATAATCCAATAAAATCACAATATTCCTTCTAAGAGGAATGTAGGATGAGTCAACATCGGTAGAGAAGATGAAATATGATGACATAAGGGAGAGACTGGAGTTACAGGGCTATGAACCAAGCAAAACACTGTCAGCCTATAGAGGCAACAGTGGATTCTCCCCTGGAGCTCCCAGAAGGAATGAGACTGCCAACACCTCAATTTTAGCCTCTAAGGATATATTGGACTTCCAACTTATAGAATTGTAAGAGAATATGTATTTTTGTTGTTTTAAGTCACTGAATTTTTATGACTTGTCATAACAGCAAAAGAAACTAAAACAGGTCCTCTTCATGGTAGTTTCTATTGCCTGCTTTTTTTCTCTCTATGCATAGGTCATACTTTCCTATTCTTTGCATGTCTCACAATTTTCTCCTGTAACTTGAACATTTTATATAACATATGGTAGCAACTCAGTGATTATTCCACCTCTTCCCACCAGGGGCTAATGTTGTTTCCTTGGTCATTTGCTAATTAATTTAGTGACTGAAGCACTTTGAATCTTTGAATCTATTTCTCCCTCAAGTGTAAAGCCACATGATGTCCATGCTCAGATTCCCCTTTCTTTTTTATCTTTTAGCTTGGTTACCTAGCCAAGGTTAGCCTCTGGTTCAGCACAGCCTATTTGTTGTTCAAAGACTGTGCTTAATATCCCTTAGCTAGTTAAGGTTTTACCTTTTACTATTGAATGTGTTTGTGGCTTTGGAGGCTGCTATTACAGTTCAGAGATTCTATGTATTTGCTCCAGTTTAAGCCAGAGACTAGTAGCTTGGAAGCACCCTATTAACCATCTGTTAACCTATCCCATTGCTTTTGAGAGGATATATCCTTAGGCATGCACCAAGTCTTTTAAGATGCCAGAGATGTGTGTGATTTTATTCTTAAACTTGGCTCCTTAGGAGTTAACCATGGGTCAAAGTAGCTTATTGTTCAGCCAGTTTGATTTGAGGTCTGCTTAAGTCCCTTGTACCAGCAAAGCTTCTGTCCTGTGCTAACAGATCTGTATGTGATTGGGAAATGCTCTTAATCTGTCCCATATCCTGATTGCTCCTGAATGGGTAAAACCTAGAGCATGTGCACAGACTTATTGATGCTCAAGGTTGACTGTAATCCCAGGAGGATTCTTTTCTGTCACTTTCCATGATATCTCTGTTGAACTTCTGGTCCTTACACTGTTTCACTTGTTGTTACCAGTTTCATGGAACTATCAGCACCCTCTTAATTGTTCTCCACTAAAATCTCCACTATTTTCAACAATGCCCTTAAGCATGGAATTTTCCATCTGTTTCACTTCAACTCAATCCCTCAGTCAGAGTTGCATAACTCTTTATCCTTATAGTCGGCCTGTCCCACTAGGCAGAACTTCATTCCACTGCACAGGAGTTGAGGCAAGAACAGTGGCCTGCTTCTCCTAGAGTGACAATCCTAAGAGCAGACCCTGGGAAAGAGGAGTTATTATTTGTCTTATAGGAGTTATTATTTGTCTTGTCTCATTTGTTTGCTACTCTCAGAGTGGAAGCTGAGCCCTAAGAACATCCTGAGGTAGGGGTCATCTAGTCCTAGTATTCCCATCCTACCATGTCTGAGGTAGACCTTATGAGCAGAGACTGGGAGTGGGTGGGATCCTCATTCTTCTCTCTATGTCAAACTGGTATAGGGTAGGGCTTCTAACCTCAGGGCTGGGGGAGTGAGAAATGCCAGGAGCCTGCTCCTCCAGGGTAAAACTATAGCCTTATACTGGGAACTGAAGAAAGGGAGAACACCATCATTTTGGCTCCATCTGTCCAGAGTAGAGAGTCCTGGGTAGTTTCTGTTTTTTTAACTTGGTACAAGGAAGAGGTGGGCAAATGAGATGATCATGACTCAAATGTCGTACACTCTCATTCTTACCAAGATTTAGTATGTTTCCTTGAATGAATGTTACTTCACTTGCCATATGTCCTTAGGATAATTTCCAGGGACTTTAATTGCTTTTTATAATTTTTAATAGTTAAATAGTGGTTTTGCTGGGAACAGGGTTTACCAGTCTCCCCACTCCACTATTCTGGAAGTACCCTTCTACATGTGATTGTGACTTTATTAATCAACCTGCAATATGACCCTAGACTTTTGTCACATATTTTTTTATTTAAAATGTTTTGACTTTGGGGGTTATGAGTCTAATTTTTCTTATATGAATAATATAAGAAAATAATATATATTTTTTCTTATATGAAGAAAAAAGACTGAAAAGGGTTATATTTAAAGATAAATATGGAGAGGAGTATCATAGGGTAGGCCTGAGTTCTGATACCTGGGTTACTTTGGCTTAAAAGGCTCTTACCATTTATCCAACCTTGTTATCCTTCACTTACTATACATGAGGTACATAGGACTTCACTTGGATCCTCAAACATATGAAGCTTGTTCCCAGTTTATAACTTTTGTATCGCCTTTGCTTGGCATACTCTTTCCTACAGTCTTCACATGGATCATTCCTTTTCACCATAGACTATTCTTCAGAAGTGGCCTTTCCTATCTAAAGTAGACACCCTTATATAAAATCTGTTACATAAAGTATCCATCATCCTTCCCTACAATTTCTATCACATTTTTATGTTTTATCCATAGTGCTCAGAACGATTTAAAATAACTTTGTTTATTCATTTGTTTCTTGTCTATATTCTTAATTTGGAAACCCCATGAAATCAGGGAGTTTGATTCCATAGTCAGAGCACCAGTATCAACTTCTTGTTCATAAGATCCCTTTATACCTTTAAAATTTACTGAGAACCCCAAAGAGCTTTTTGGGGGGATTATATCTATTGTTGTTTTTGTTTTTGTTTTTGTTTTGGTATCATTAATCTATAATTACAATTACATGAAGGATATTATGTTCACTAGGCTCCCCGCTCACCAAGTCCCCCCCACATACCAGTTCACAGTCACTGTCCATCAACATAGTAAGGTGCTGTAAAATCACTTCTTGTCTTCTCTGTGTTGCACAGCCCTCCCCATGTCCCCCCCCACACTATACATGTTAATCGTAATGCCCCCTTTCTTTTTTCCCACCCTTATCCCTCCCTTCCCACCTGTCCTCCCCAGTCCCTTTCCATTTGGTAACTGTTAGTCCATTCTTGGGTTCTGTGCTTCTGCTGCTGTTTTGTTCCTTCAGTTTTCTTTTGTTTTTATACTCCACATATGAGTGAAATTATTTGGTGCTTGTCTTTCTCTGCCTGGCTTATTTCACTGAGCATAATACCCTCTAGCTCCATCCATGTTGTTGCAAATGGTAGGATATGTTTTTTTCTTATGGCTGAGTAATATTCCATTGTGTATATGTACTACATCTTCTTTATCCATTCATCTACTGATGGATATTTAGGTTGCTTCCATATCTTGGCTATTGTAAACAGTACAGTGAAAAACATACAGGTGCATCTGTCTTTTTCAAACTGGAGTGCTGCATTCTTAGGGTAAATTCCTAGAAGTGGAATTCCTGGGTCAAATGGAATTTCTATCTTGAGCATTTTGAGGAACCTCCACACTGCTTTCCACAATGGTGGAACTAATTTACATTTCCACCAGCAGTGTAGGAAGGTTCCCCTTTCTCCACAACCTCACCAACATTTGTTGTTGTTTGTCTTTTGGATGGTAGCCATCTTTACTGGTGTGAGATGAAATCTCATTGCAGTTTTAATTTGCATTTCTCTGATGACTAGCGATGTGGAGCAACTTTTCATGTGTCTGTTGGCCATCTGAATTTCTTCTTTAGAGAACTGTCTATTCAGCTTCTCTGCCCATTTTTTAACTGGATTATTTGCTTTTCGTTTGTTGAGGTGTGTGAACTCTGTATATATTTTGGATGTCAACCCTTTGTTGGATCTGTCATTTATGAATATATTCTCCCATACTGTAGGATATGTTTTTGTTCTGTTGATGCTGTCCTTTCCTGTACAGAAGCTCTTCAGCTTGATATAGTCCCATTTGTTCATTTTTGCTTTTGTTTCCCTTGCCCAGGAATCTATGTTCAAGAAGAGGTCACTCATGTTTATGTCTGAGATTTTTGCCTATGTTTTTTTCTAAGAGTTTTATGGTTTCATGACTTACATTCAAGTCTTTGATCCATTTCAAATTTACTTTTGTGTATGGGGTTAGACAGTGATCCAGTTTCATTCTCTTACATGTAACTGTCCAGTTTTGCCAGCACCATCTGTTGAAGAGACTCATTTCCCCATTGTATGTCCATGGCCTCTTTATCGAATATTAGTTGACCATATATGTTTGGGTTAATGTTTGGAGTCTCTATTCTATTCCATTGGTCTGTGGCTCTGTTCTTGTGCCAGTACCAAATTGTCTTGATTACTGTGACTTTGTAGTAGAGCTTGAAGTTGGGGAGCAAGATACCCCCCCCCACTTTATTCTTCCTTCTCAGGATTGCTTTAGCCATTCGGGGTCTTTGGTGTTTCCATATGAATTTTTGAACTATTTGTTCCAGTTCATTGAAGAATGTTGTTGGAAATTTGATAGGGATTGCATCAAATCTGTATATTGCTTTGGGCAGGATGGTCATTTTGATGATATTAATTCTTCCTAGCCAGGAGCATGGTATGAGTTTCCATTTGTTAGTGACCTCTTTAATTTCTCTTAAGAGTGTCATAGTTTTCAGAGTATAGGTCTTTCACTTCCTTGGTTAGGTTTATTCCTAGGTATTTTATTCTTTTTGATGCTATTGTGAATGGAATTGTCTTCCTGATTTCACTTTCTATTAGTTTATTGTTAGTGTATAGGAAAGACACAGATTTCTCTGTGTTAATTTTGTATCCTGTAACTTTGCTGTATTCCGATATTAGCTCTAGTAGTTTTGGAGTGGAGTCTTTAGGGTTTTTTATGTACAATATCATGACATCTGCAAATAGTGACAGTTAAACTTCTTCTTTACCAATCTGGATTCCTTGTGTTTCTCTGTTTTGTATGATTGCCATGGCTAGGACCTCCAGTACTATGTTGCATAGCAGTTGGGAGAGTGGGCATCCCTGTCTAGCTCCCAATCTCAGAGGAAAAGCTTTCAGCTTCTCACTGTTCAGTATAATATTGGCTGTGGGTTTATCACAGATGGCCTTTATTATGTTGAGGTACTTGCCCTCTATTCCCATTTTGCTGAGAGTTTTTACCATGAATGGATGTTGAATTTTGTCAAATGCTTTTTCAGCATCTATGGAGATGATCATGTGGTTTTTGTCTTTCTTTTTGTTGATGTGGTGGATGATGTTGATGGATTTTCGAATGTTGTACCATCCTTGCATCCCTGAGATGAATCCCACTTGGTCATGGTGTATGATCCTTTCGATGTATTATTGAATTCGGTTAGCTAATACTTTGTTGAGTATTTTTGCATCTACGTTCATCAGGGATATTGGTCTGTAGTTTTCTTTTTTGGTGAGGTATTTGCCTGGTTTTGGTATTAGGGTGATGTTGGCTTCATAGAATAAGTTTGGGAGTATTCCCGCCTCTTCTATTTTTTGGAAAACTTTAAGGAGAATGGGTATTATGTCTTCTCTGTATGTCTGATAAAATTCCGAGGTAAATCCATCTGGCCCAGGGATTTTGTTCTTCGGTAGTTTTTTGATTACTGCTTCAATTTCATTGCTGGTAATTGGTCTGTTTAAATTTGCAGTTTCTTTCTGGGTCAGTCATGGAAGGTTGTATTTTTCTATGAAGTTGTCCATTTCTCCTAGGTTTCCCAGCTTGTTACCATATAGATTTATTATAGTACTCTCTAATTATTCTTTGTATTTCTGTGGGGTCCGTCATTATTTTTCCTTTCTAGTTTCTGATTCTGTTGATGTGTGTTGACTCTCTTTTCCTCTTAATAAGTGTGGCTAGAGGCTTATCTAGTTTGTTTATTTTCTTGAAGAACCAGCTCTTTGTTACATTGATTTTTGCTACTGTTTTATTCTTCTCAATTTTATTTATTTCTTCTCTGATCTTTAGTATGTCCCTTCTTCTGCTGACCTTAGGCCTAATTTGTTCTTCTTTTTCCAATTTTGATAATTGTGACATTAGACCATTCATTTGGGATTGTTCTTCCTTCTTTAAATATGCCTGGATTGCTATATACTTTCCTCTTAAGACTGCTTTTGCTGTGTCCCACAGTAGTTGGGGCTTTGTGTTGTTGTGGTTGTTTGTTCCCATATATTGCTGGATCTCCATTTTAATTTGGTCATTGATCCATTGATTATTTAGGAGCATGTTGTTAAGCTTCCATGTGTTTGTGAGCCTTTTTGCTTTCTTTGTACAATTTATTTCTAGTTTTATGCCTTTGTGGTCTGAAAAGCTGCTTGGTAGGATTTCAATCTTTTGGAATTTACTGAGGCTCTTTTTGTGGCCTAGTATGTGGTCTATTCTGGAGAATGTTCCTTGTGCACTTGAAAAGAATGTGTATCCTGTTGCTTTTGGGTGTAGAGTTCTATGGATGTCTATTAGGTCCATCTGTTCTAGTGTGTTGTTCAGTGCCTCTGTGTCCTTACTTATTTTCTGCCCAGTGAATCTGTCCTTTGGAGTGAGTGGTGTGTTGAAGTTTCCCAAAATGAATGCATTGCATTCTATTTCCTCCTTTAATTCTGTTAGTATTTGTTTCACATACGTTGGGGCTCCTGTATTGGGTGCATATATGTTTATAATGGCTATATCCTCCTGTTGGACTGAGCCCTTTATCATTATGTAATGTCCTTCTTTATCTTTTGTTGCTTTCTTTATTTTGAAGTCTGTTTTGTCTGATACTAGTATTGCAACACCTGTTTTTTTCTCTCTGTTGTTTGCATGAAATATCTTTTTCCATCCCTTGATTTTAAGGCTGTGCATGTCTTTGGGTTTGAGGTGAGTCTCTTGTAAGCAGCATATGGATGGGTCTTGCTTTTTTATCCATTCTATTACTCTGTGTCTCCTGATTGGTGCATTCACTCCATTTACATTTAGGTTGATTATTGAAAGGTATGTACTTACTGCCATTGCAGGCTTTAAGTTTGTGGTTACCAAAGGTTCAAGGTTAGCTTCTTTACTATCTTACTGTCTAACTTAACTCACTTATTGAGCTATTATAAACACGGTCTGATGGTTCTTTATTTCTCTCCCTTTTTATTCCTCCTACTCCCTTCTTCATATGTTGGGTGTTTCGTTCTGTGCTCTTTTTAGGAGTGCTCCCATCTAGAGCAGTCCCTGTAAGATGCCCTGTAGAGGTGGTTTGTGGGAGGCAAATTCCCTCAACTTTTGCTTGTCTGGGAATTGTTTAATCCCTCCTTCATATTTAAATGATAATCATGCTGGATACAGTATTCTTGGTTCGAGGCCCTTCTGTTTCATTGCATTAAGTATATAATGCCATTCTCTTCTGGCCTGTAAGGTTTCTGTTGAGAAGTCTGATGATAGCCTGATTGGTTTTCCTTTGTAGGTGACCTTTTTTTTTTTTCTCTCTGGCTGCCTTTAATACTCTGTCCTTGTCTTTGATCTTTGCCATTTTAATGATGATTTGGCTTGGTGTTGTCCTCCTTGGATCCCTTGTCTTGGGAGTTCTGTGTACCTCTATGGTCTGAGAGGCCATTTCCTCCCCTAGTTTGGGGAAGTTTTCAGCAATTATTTCTTCAAAGACACTTTCTATCCCTTTTTCTCTCTCTTCTTCTTCTGATACCCCTATAATGCGGATATTGTTTCATTTTGATTGGTCACTCAGTTCTCTTAAAATTCTTTCATTCTTGGAGATCCTTTTATCTCTCTCTGCATCAGCTTCTCTGCGTCCCTGTTCTCTGTTTTATAGTCCATTAATGGTCTCTTGAATCTCGTTCATTCTGCTTTGTAGTCCCTCCAGAGATTTTTTAATTTCTGCATTCTCCCTCCTTAGTTCTTGCATATTTCTCTGCAAGTCCATCAGCATGGTTACGACTTTTGTTTTGAATTCTTTTTCAGGAAGACTGGTTAAATCTATCTCCCCAGGTTCCTTCTCTGGGGAACATGTAGAAGATGTAGAAGCTTTCTGGGTTGGTCTTTCCTGGATCAAATTTTTTTGCCTTTTCATGTTGATAGGTGCAATGGTGAGCTATTGACTTATCTGTCAGTTGGGAGAGCCAAGACTTTCCACTTGCTCCTGGCATTTCTTTACTGGAATAAGTGCGACCCCTAGTGGCTTGTGTTGGGCAATTGTGTGTAGACTGGGTCTCTGTATCTTGCCTGGCCGGTATAGAGGAAGCTCCCTTGCTGTGGGCGTGGCCAGCCTCAGGCGCCTGCTCTGCTATGGCGGGGCCCCAGAGGGGTAATGGACGGTGGGCTGTTTGGCTGTTTACCTGCATGAGGGGTCTCAGAGCTGTTGCCCAGGGGGTTACTGCGCCTGGAGTTCCCTGGAATTTCTAGCTGTTGGACTGTGACCCCGGATGCTTCCGTCCAGTTGTGGGGTCCCTGTCCCTTTAAGACTTTCAAAAAGCACTCTCTTTTCCTTGTCCCAGAGGCGCCAGCTGCAGGACCCACTCGCAGGTCTTACTGTCCTGTTTCCGTAGTTTCCAGCACCCTGTGCATGCACTGTGTGTGTGCGCTCTGATGCGGATGGCTAGGGCTGGGTGTTTAGCAGTCCTGGGCTCCCTCTCCCTCCCTGCTCTGACTCCTCTCCTCCCACCGGGAGCTGGGGTGAGGGGCCTCAGGTCCCCCCGGGCTGTGGCTTGTATCTTACGCCTTTCACTAGGCGCTTGGTTCTTGCAGGTGTGGATGTACTCTGGCTGTTGTCCTGTGTCTTCTGGTCTCTCTTTTAGGGATAGTTGTATTTGTTGTATTTTCAAAAATATACATGTTTTTGGGAGGAGTTTCACACTGTCCTACTCATGCCGCCATCTTGGCTCCACCCCTATATCTATTGTTTTTTACAACATTACAGATTAAAACTGAGAATTTTAAAAAATACTATTTTAAGAATAAAACAATAAACTCATTTCATGTTAAAATCAGGAATGCCATCATTACATATTATGTAACCTCTGGAAAAATTCCACTCTACACCTATTAGAGAATATGTTGCAATATGTCCTTAGGATAATTTCCAGGGACTTTAATTGCTTTTTATAATTTTCAATAGTTAAATAGTGGTTTTGCTGTGGACAGATTTTGCCAGTCTCCCCACTCCACTATTTCATAAGTCCCCTTCTACATGTGAGTTTGACTTTATTAATAAACTTGCAATATGACTCTAGGTATAAAAGATACATAATATTTTACTACTATCAAAATAATTTAAACTTTGCAGACTTCCTGAGAGACCTGCTGACCTGTAGTATCTGATATAATAGCAACCTAAAAACAATGTGTTTACAATCAAAGAAGTATAGACTATGACAAGATAGTTGACACCACAGAGGATTTTCAGTACAACCCAGCCAATTAATTTTATTGTCTTTTTCATATAATAATTTCAGCAAATGTGTATCCCAGGTTCTGTTTGCATGCCTTCAGTGAAGGATGTTACTAATTCTTGATGTAGCTCATTTTAATTTTGAGTTTCTCTAATTTTTTATATTAAGGAATAGTCTCCCCTTGCTTGACATCAAGGCCCCTTACATCATGACCATACTTCCCCACATGTGTTCCAGTTGGTTATGTTTTTAAAGGATGACTCATAATCTGAATTAATAGTACTAAGAAGCCTGCCATTATAATAAAGCAGGCTTTTATTTCATTCTAGATACAGTAATCATAAAACCAAAGACCCACTAGCTATTGAACAGGTACAAAATACACTGTTACTTTATAATAAGCTTGAGGTCAACTGAAAGTCTGTTTCACATGAGTGTGCTTTTAAGTCATGTATCCTTTAGTCTGTGTTTTTTTTTAAGTGATAGACTTACACTTATTCTTATAAAATGTTACCTTCTTAATTGAGCTCATTGTTTCAGTCTCAGTATTTACAATCCTGTTCTTTCATGGACTATTAGCAAACTCTCCAAGACTCAAGAAATATATAATCATGTTGCTTGTACTTAATTCTAGGTCTTCCCTAAAAATACTGAAATAAAGAGGGTGATACCAAGGTGTTCCACTAAACTTCTAACTCCAGGTTAACAATGATTCACTTATAATCATTATTAAGTGTTAGAAAAAACTGTATACATATCTCAGTATTTTCCATTTTATCCAAAAAGCTATGAGAATTTCTTAAATTCGAAGATATTCCTGAAATCAAGATAGACTATATTATCTATCTAAATTATTCTTATTTTAATGTGAATAATAATAGAAACTACATTTGTTTGACATTTGTATTTAGTAATCCCTTATGGGCTTCCACTTTTTATCACTTCTCTGTAAATTCTCAAAAATTATTATGCAATCAATAATTTTTATTTTACTCTTTTGACTAAAGAAAATTCAATCACTGTGATTAGTATAATTAATACTAGTGGTCACAACAGAAAAGACTTACAGTTGTAAGCTTAACATAATAAAAGTTGAGTTTTTGCTCATTTGAATCTAAAGCATATAGGGTATCCCTCCTTTATTATGTAGCTAGAGCATCTGAAACATGACCTCTCCATGGGATCTGAAGCAAAAACATGAGGGAATACGGTGCTTAACTACCGAAGGACAGAAATGACACACTTAGTCACAATCCACGGACCAGAAATAAATTACGTGGTGCCAATTAAACTTTGAGGGAAGTTAGGAAATATAGAGACACAAATGGAATACTTTGTAAGCACAAAGTCATTGCCACGGGTCACCAAAGATCCTTTGATTTATTTTTCCTAAACATAGAACACATTCCTAAAGGGAGATAACTGAAAGTCTCATCAAGTCCAGAATCTCTATATGTTGTCATAGTCTCTTAATCAGGTTTGGATAAGGTTTTATTCTAAAGACTAATGAATCTAAATGACAAGTCATCTGCCTTCTACCCCACCCATCCATGCACATATTGAACACACAAAATTGGAATAAGGAAATATAAATAAGAAAAACAGAGGCACACAGTAGTCACCGGTCACTCTGTGAAGTTCTACCTTCAGATGTGGGTGGTTCCTGGATTGGTTCCTGATTCTGCTTTTTATGAGGAGTTCTGTGTCCTGAAGGTTCTTCATTTTTCATTATCCTCTATGGCCATATCTCAGGTGGGGGAACTGCCTACCTTGAAGGCCAGAGACACTTTCTCGGTGCACTTCCTACTTGATAAGCATTGGAGACAAGTGTGCTGCTTTAAGTCTTGAATGGTCAAAGTATTTCAGACTATGAGTCTCTGGCAATACCCTTCCAGTAGAACTGCAGATATTTATCTATTTTCTTTTTTCAATTCTATGTGCCAGTAAATCACATTCAAAATTCTTTGGAGTCATAATAGTGCTCAGATCTGTTTTTTTTCTCATTGTCTTCTAATCTCTCATACTCGAGACATTTAATGAAAGTTACTATAAGCTATCTGGAGCAACAGGTGGGAAACCCACACACATAGTTTAACCAGTGTCTTGAGCGATCATTTTATAGTGAAAGGTTTGGGCATTTGTCTCAAAGCTTTATTAAATTTCATGTTTTACTATTTGGAATTATAGAAGCAGACAGCTTTTCTGAAGGTGCAAGGTACTAACTATCTGAACTCTCCACTCCTTTTATTTTGCCTTAAAAACCAGTTACTTTGCTGAACTCTTCTTTTTTCTTTAGGGTAACTTACTAAACACAGTCCAGTATAGCCAACAACTAGAGTTTCCCTAGCTGCAAGTTAGTAGACACAGCTTGCCTTCTAAATTATCACAGGGAAATGTTTTGCTTGGGTTGCCATTTTTCCAGCCTCTGACATCAGTTTTCTCATTCTGATCACTAATATGAGACCATATTTAAGGCTTTTGTTATGATACCAATTTTTGCATTTATAAGCATAATTAATTTTAACTTCAATCACATATAAATTCTGAAATCTCAATAAAGATTTATCTGATTAGCTTAGCTCAATAAAGATTTATCTAATTCTAATCTAAGAATCAATGTGTGTTGGTAGGGCCTTGCAGATAACCTAATAGGACACATGGCCTCCAAGATTAACAAAGCAGAAGAGAATAATGCACTTCACTGCTTTCACTCTGAAGTGATGTTTCACATTTGTTCACAGTCAAGTGAACAGAAATGATCACATAATTCCTATGCAACCTAATGGGAAGCTGAACAATGCAGGGGAGAATATGGAATATATAGCACTATTTCTTAGAATCAGAAAATAAATCCAAATATATCTGACTCAAAAGCCTATTTTTTCCGTCAAGTTATATTTATTTTTATTTGAATTTAATCTCCCTCTCTATTCCTGGTAGTAAAGATAATAAACATATTTAAACAGCAATTTAAGCTATTAACTGATATAAACATATTTTTTTGTTTGCTTTTAATTTTAAATCTGGCAATAAAGATTTCTAGTTTTACATGCATGAGTATGCTCTAATTGCTCATCTGAAGTAATTTACTTGATACCATTTTATATCCTGGACTAAAATTCAGTAATTCCAGCAAACAATTTAGGAGAAAAGAAAAAAAAAAGGCACTGTTAAAATTGCCAAAAGCACAAGTGGATTGAAATCAGAAAGAAATGATAAACTGGATGAATTTGAAAGAAAAATGTTGGAGACAGAAAATGTAATGTGTTTCAATGGAAACCATAAAATCTCCTTTAGAGTCTTCATTCCAGACTCATAAGTGGGTTTAGAGCAAGACAAATTAAGTAATGAAGGTAAAATAACTAAGGGCTGATAAATCTGATCACAGGCACTTTGATATAAAGACCTACAAATAATTAACTTTCTGACCTTTTATTTTCAATAGAAAATAGCAGTTTTGTTCTCAGAAATGTTTTTTACATAACATCTGGTATTTTTTATAAAGGATTCTTCATAATCGTATCTGAAATATAAACGCTGTTCTGAAATAACCGTAGAGGATTAGCTCATCTTCCAGCTATACCTACTATAAAGGGTTAAAAAACACTACTATAAGGCACATTTGTAGGGTTTCAACATCAGTTATGTCATATCCTTTCAGTATAAATCAAGAAA
Source organism: Manis javanica (assembly GCF_040802235.1). Classification (NCBI taxonomy): domain Eukaryota; kingdom Metazoa; phylum Chordata; class Mammalia; order Pholidota; family Manidae; genus Manis; species Manis javanica. Next base: position 61,470,128 of record NC_133159.1, read on the forward strand.
TATATGTTTAATTTCTAATACTGCAAAAAGTTCTCTTAAAATATTAGAACAGCCACTCATGAAGCATAATCTCTTTAAAACATCTTTCCTCCAATGACATATCTTTCATAAAGAAAAAATAAATATTTAGTTATGTATTATAAATAAAAAGTAGAAAAAATAATAGATTTAACTTAGAGATAAAAACACCTATTTATTATAAGCTAATAATTAGGAAAACAGAATTTTGGATACTAATTATCACTAAAGCAACCAACAGTTAAATTGCCATGTATAATTTTATTTGAAAATACATATAAAACAATATACTACAGGTAGGGCTTTTTAACTTCGTAATATTATAGAAGTCCTACTGACATATATAATCTCCTTACCACTAATATACTAAATCTATGAGAGTAGAGTTTTATATGCCTTGCTTAATGTCAGATTTTGAATGTCTACAACTAATAAAGATGTATATGTAGTAATAATCTAAATAAAATAAATCTAAAATTTAGTATAAAAGAAAATTTAAGTATAATAAAATACTTTTTAAATTTCAAAACCTTTTGCAATGGTGGGAGGAAGGAGTTAAAGAATTTGAACAGTGATCCATTTATTCTGTTTATAAGATAGATGCCCATGGGGAAAGGAAGCAGGTGATCTAATCTAATCCCTATGTCAACTGGAATTCCAGAAAATGGACAAATGATATTTTCTAGGAGGAAGATACCTTATCTATTGGATGGATGCCTTTAGCGGGATGGTGCCTAGCTAAAGGAATGCTTTTATTAAATAAACCCAGAATCTGTGAGGTTACACACTATGGGAAATGTAATATAAACTATACAATTCTATGAAATATAAAACAGAAATATTTCATAATATAAACAATTGCTTCTGTGTGAAGTAAACCCATAAACCTCACTAAAGATTTCATCTATTTTGCTAGGCCATAGGTGAATATTCTTCTAGGGAAGAGAGAGCCACCGAGTTGTCCCAGATCTCTTCCTGCTTCATTTGTGCCTCTTGATTATAGGCACATCTCATTTTATTGCCCTCCACTTTACTGAGTTTCTCAAATATTGCATTACTTCCAAATGGAAGGTTTGTGGAAACCCTGAGTTCAGTAAGTTTATTGGTGCCATTTTTCAATAGCGTGTTCTCACTTTGTGTCTCTGCATCACATTTTGGTAATTCTTGCAACATTTCAAAAGTTTTCATTATTGTATTTGTTATAGTGATCTGTAGTCAGTGATCTTTGGCTTACTACTGTAATTGTTTTGGGTTGCCATGAACCTTGCCTATATTAAATGGCAGACTTGATAAACTGTGTGTGTGCTCTGATTCCTCCACCCACCAGGCATTCCCACTCCCTTCTTTGTCTCAGGCCTCCCTAATTCTTGAAACACAACAGTATTGAAATTAGTCCAGTAAATAACCTTACAATGGTTTCTAAGTGCTCACATGAAAGAGTCCCACATCTCTCACTTTAACTCAAAAGCTAGAAATGATTAAGCTTAGTGAAAAAGGCATGTTGAATGCTGAGAGAGGCCAAGAGCTAACCAATTAGTTAGCCAAGTTGTGAATGCAAAGGAAAAATTCTTGAAGGATATTAGTGCTATTCCAGTGAACACACAAATAAGAAATTGACACGGATTTCTGAGAAGAGGGCAGCATAGAAAGAGCTTGAACCTATTTCCCCTCACTCTGACATCAAATCTATACCTACACACAGAGCACTTCATCCTAAGGAAGAACTGAGGACCTGAGTGAGCACGTTCTGCACAATGAAGGATAGAAAGATCACATAAAAAAAGACAGAAGAGATAGAGACACAGTAATGGAGGGAACCCCACCCAGAGCACAATGACCTAAAGAAGTGAAGGATATTTCTGAGGTAACTACACAGATTCCCTGTCCTGGGACATAGGAAGAAAGCCTCACTTTAAAGTGCATCTAGACTGTAAGTGAAAAAACCTGATTTATAGAACTAAAGCACTAGCCATTTGTTGGGGAAACAGCTAGAATTCTTTCCTGATCAGAAATACGGCAAAAGTCATTTTTTGTACTCCTTCCTCACTTTGAGAGTAAAGCATGGAGCAGGTCTGGGGTGCACATATCAATTTCAGAATTGATCTAGGTAGCTCCCAGTCCCCTACCATACCCAGACCCCTCAGCCTGAGAGTTCATTTGGGCTGCAGCTGCTCCAAGGGCCTGGAGCTAGTCGCTGCCATAGTAAGAGATATTGCTAGGAAACTGGACACAGATTCCTGGCCCTCTGGCATAGAAAGTAAGTAGCACTTTAAAGTGCATCTAGAATATAAGAAAAAAAATGTTTAGAACTAAAGCACTGAGTGGTGGAGAACAGCTAGAAATCTCTCTGGATTGAAGGTCTGACAAGTGCCATTGTTTGCAATCCTTCTGCACATTGATAATCATATGGGAAGCGGGGATGGGGTACATGCAGACAATAATGACACTGCTGACAAGTTATCTGGAGAGTGCATTCTGGTGGTAGCTGCACTGAGACACAGAGCCAGTCACCACAGATCCCTGGAGAGTGCACCTTGGGTAACACTGCACTGTAGGTTACCAGGGAAGGACTTTCCTGGGGAATGAGCCTGAGCCTGGAACTTCATACAGTTATGAAGCCAGTCACTGCTTAACCCTTGTGACCATCCCTGAGCCCTCACCTTCCCTATCAGTGTGGGCTCCACTAGTATCTACTCAGGAACCCCTCCATTTGGACCTCTCTGACTGTAACCCCTCCAACCATGCCCTGAGAGCCAACACAAGGTCACCCCCAGATCATACACACTAGGCCTCCAGCCAGCCAGCCAAAACCACTAGGCATACCCAGTCTACCCAGGGAAACACCCCTACATGAGGCCAATCCCTCAAGACTAGGAGAGGTAGCCCTTTTGACTAATTCATAGAATCAAGCACAGAAAGTAAACAAAATGAGGAAACAGAGGAATATGTTTTACACAAAGAACATGACACAACTGTAGAAAAACAACTAACTGAAAGAGTTAAGCAACCTACCAGGTAAAGAGTTCAAAGTAATGGTTATAAAGATACTCACCAGACTTGAGAGAAGGGTGAATAAACTCAGTGAGAACCTCTATGAAGACATGGAAAATATAGAACAAAACCCGAGAGGAAGAATACAATGATTAAAATAAAAAAATTCATACTAGAAGGAATCAACAACAGATTAGAGGATGCAGAAGAATGGATCAGTGATTTGGAAAACAGTTTTGGAAAGCACTCAAGGGGAACAACAGAAAGAAAGAAGAATAAAAAGAAATGAGAAAAGATCACTGGAGCTCTGAGACAATATCAAACACCCAAATAGTCACATAATGGAAGTCCCAGAAGTAGAAAGAAAAAAAGGAGTAGGAAACTTATTTAAAGTATTAATAGCTGAAAACATAACCTAGCCTGCAGAATGAAACAGACATCCAAGTCCAGGAAGCAGAGAGAGCCCCAAATAAGATAAACCAAGAAGATTTACACCAAGACACATTAATAATTAAAATGACAAAGAGTATCTTAAAAGCAGCAGGAGAAAACCAAAACGTCACCTGCAAGGGAAATTCCATGAGGCTGTTACCTGATTTGTCAGCAGAAACTCTAAAGGCCAGAAGGGAGTGGCATGCTATATTCAACGTGCTGAAAGATAAAACTTCCAACCAAGAATCCTCTACCAAGCAAGGTTATCACTCAAAATGAAAGAAGACATAAAGAGCTTCACAAATTAAACATAAGCTCAAAGAATTTGCCACCACTAAGCCAGCCTTATAAGAAATGTTAAATGGACTTCTTTAAGAAGAAAAGAAAAGATGCTAAATAGAAGCAAGAAAAATATGAAAGGAAAAATTTCACTGGTAAAAACAAACATATATCAGAGGTTGTAGATTTATGACTCAAAAGCAAGTATGAATGTCAAAAAGACATGCAGAATGATCAATTCCATCTAATAATTAGTTAAGGGAATCACTAAAGAAAAAGGAATATAGGAAGACATCTTATTCATAAATTATGGAGGAGTGGGTGTAAAAAATCTAGTACTGTTAGAATGCATTTGAATTTAAGGGACCATTAATTTATCATAGATTGCTATACACGTATGATGTTATATAAGAATCCCATGGTAATCACAAGTCAAAAAACCTATAATGTATACACAAAAAGACAAAAATAAGAGAATCCAAGCATAACACTAAAGAAAGTCATGATGCACAAAGGAAGAGAGCAAGAGAAGAAGAAAGGATCAAGGAAGAACAACAAAAATAACCAGGAAACATTTAACAAAATATCGACATGTACATAATGATCAATAATTACTTTAAATGTAAAAGCATTAAATACCCCAATCAAAAGACATAGCGTGACTGAATTGATTAAAAAGATGAGATCCACCTATTTGCCACCTACACACTTTAGACCCAAAGACACATAGAGACTTAACCTGAAGGGATGGAAAAAGATGTTCTATGCAAATAGAAAAGAAAAATTAGTGTAGGAGCACATATCAGACAAAACAGACTTTAAAACAAAGAGCATAACAAGAGACAAAGTACATTGTGTAATGAGTAAGGGCACAATTGAGCAAGAAGATATAACAATTGTAAATATTTACATAATTGAGGAACACAAATATATAAAGCAAATATTAATACACATAAAGGGAAAAATTATTGAAAATTACACAATAAAAGTAGGGGATTTTAACACCTGACATTATCCTTAGGTAGATCACCCAGACAGAAAATCAGTAAGGAAATAGTGGATTTGAATAACACATTGGACAAATGGAATTAATATATGTATACAGAACATTATATCCAAATACAGTACAAAACATAGTATAAGACACATTTCAAGTGCATATAGAGGAATCTCTAGAATAGATCACATGTTAGGCTACAAAACAAATCAAAATAAATAAGACTGAAATCATATCAAGTATCTTTCCAGCCACAATGATATGAAACTGGAAAAAAATTACAAGAAAAGAAAGGGAAAGCACAAATACATGAGAGGTAAATAGCATGCTACTAAGCAACCAATGGGCTATCAACATCATCAAAGAACAAATTAAAAAATACCTGGAAAATAATGAAAAAAGAAATACAATGGTTTGAAATTTTTGGGATGTAGGAAAAGCAGTCATAAAAGGGAATTTTTTAGTAATATAGGCCTACCTCAAGAGGTAAGAAACATCTCAAATAAACAATCTAGCTAGATACCTAAAGTAAGTATGAAAAGATCAAAACCCAAAGTTAGTAGAAGAAAGTAAATAACAAAGATCAGAGTGAAAAAAAATGAAATAGAGACTAAATAAATATAAAAGTTCAGTGAAACAAAGAGCCAGTTCTTTGAAAACATAAACAAAATGGATAAACTTATATATATAGACATCAATAAAAAAAGAAAGAGGAATCAGATTAATAAAATTAGAAATGAAAAGAAGTTACAATCAATAACACAAAAATACAAACAATATGATGGTGCAATGAAAAATTATGTACCAACAAATTGGACAAGTTTGAAATGGATAAGTTCCTAGAAAGATACAATCTCTCAACTGAACAGGGAAGAAAAAGAAAATTTGAACATACCAACTATTAGTAATAAAATTTAATCAGTCATCAAAAACCTCCCAATAAACAAAACACCAGGACCTTATCACTTCACAGGTGAGTTCTACCAAACATCTAAAGAAGAATTAATATTTGTCCTACTCAAATTATTTGAAAAAATTGAAGTGTAAGGAAAACTTCCAAGTTCATTCTGCAAGGATAGCATCACCCTTGTATCAAAACCAGACAAGGACACAACAAAAAAGAAGAAAATTATAGACCAATATTCTTGATGGACATAGATGCAAAAATCTTCAACAAAAATATTAGCAAAAACAATTCAAAAATATATTAAAAAATCATTCACCACAATCAAGTAGGATTTATCCCAGGGGTGCAACAATGGCTCAATATCAGTAAGTCAATCAATGTGATACATCACATTAACAAAAAGTAAGGTAAGAACTACACAATCATTTCAAAGATGCTGAAAAAGCATTTGACAAAGTTCAACAACCCTTCATGATAAAAACTCTCAACAAAGTGGACATAGGGGCACATATTTCAACAAAATAAAGGACATATATGACATACCCACAGTTAAGACAGTCAATGACAAAAACTATAAACTTTTCCTCTAATATAAGGAAAAGACAGGGATGCCCACTCTCATCATTTTTATTCAACATAGTCCTAGAAGTTCTAGCCACAGCAATTGGATGTAAAAAAAGAAATAAAAGTCATCCAAATTGGTAAAGAAGAATCAAAACTGTCACTATTTGCAGATGACATCATACTATATATAGAAAACCTTAAAGACTCCACCAAAAACTATTAGAATAATGATTTCAGTAAAGTTGCAGGATACAAAATCAATGTACAGAAATCTGTTTCATTTCTATATACAAATAATGATTTGAAAAGGAAATGAATAAAACAATCCCATTTACAATTGCATCAAAAAGAATACATAGAAATAAATCTAACCAAGAAGTTGAAAGACCTACACTCTGAAAAGTATAAAACATTGATGAAAGAAATTGAGGGTAACAGAAATAAATGGAAAACTATTCCATGCCTGTGAATAGGAAGAATAATATTGTTAAAATAGCCATACTGCCCAAAACAATCTGTAGATTCAATGCAATCTGTGTCAAAGTATCAATGGTATTTTTCACTGAACTAGAGCAGAAAAAGGCCTAAAATTTGTATGGAACCACAGAGACCCTGAATAGCCAAAGCAATCTTGAGATAAAAAGAACATACCCGGAGGAATCATATTCAAACTGTATTACAAACCTACAATAATTAAAACAGTATGGTCCTGGCACAACAGCAGATACACAGACCAATGGAACAGAATAGATAACCGAAACCCATGCCTATATGGTTAATGAATATATAACAAAGGAGGCAAGGATACACAATGGGTAAAAGGCAGCCTCTCTTCAGTAATGATATTGGGAAAACTGGACAGCTACGTGCAAAAAATGAAATGAGATCAATGTCTTCTATCATACACAAAAATAAACTTAAAATAGATTAAAGACTTAAATATAAGACCTGAAACCATAAAACTACTAGAAGAAAACAGGCAGTAAACTCTCAAACATCAACATTAGACATTTTTGGGGGGATATGTCTTCCTAGACAATGGAAACAAAAGCAAAAAATAAACAAATGGAACCACAACAAATTAACATACCTCTGTACAACAAAAGCAACCATTAACAAAACAAAAAGGCAATCTACTGTATGGGAGATATATTTGTAAGCAACATATCTGATAAGGGGCTAATATCCAAAAATACATAAATAATTCATACATCTCAACAACAACAAAAAACAAACAATCTGATCAAAAAATGGGCAGAGGACCTGAAGAGACATTTTTCCTAAGAAGATATGCACATGACCAACAGACATGAAAAAAAATGCTAAACATCACTTATCATCAGGGAAATGCAAGGAGAAACATCACTATCCACCAGGGAAATGCAAATCAAAAACTACTATGATCTATCACCTCGTAGCAGTCAGAATGGCTAGTGTCAACAAGTCAAGAAGTAACAAGTGTTGCTGAAGATGTAGGAAAAAGAGAACCCATGTTCACTCATAGTGGGATTGCAAATTGGTGCACCACTATGGAAAGCAGTACGGAGGTTTCCCAAAAAAGCTAAAATAGAAATACCATATGACCCAGCAATTCCTCTTCTGGAATCTATCCAAAGAAAACAAAATCATTAATTTGATAAGATATATGCTCCCCTATATTGCAGAATTATTTAAAATAGCCAAAATATGGCAGCAACTGAAGTGCCCATTAGATGAAAGATAAAGAAGTTGCTTATATATACAATGGAATATTATTCAGCCATAAAACATACAGAAATTGTGCCATTATGACAACATGGATAGACTAGAAGTTATTATGCTAAGTAAAATAAGTCAATCAGAAAATGAGGAATACCATTTGTATATAGAAATTGAAGACAATTTCACTTACATGTAGAATCTTAAAGCAAAACAAACAAAACAGAAATAGACTCATAAACACAGAAAATGGTTGGTTACCACTGGGGAGGAGGAATGGGTGAAATAAGTGAAGAGGATAAAGAGGTACCAATTGCAAATTATAAAATAATTTCATCACAGGGATGGAATTATTGCACAGGTAATATAGTTCATAATATTGTAATATTTCTATAGGGTGATAAATGGTAACTACATTTATTATGGTGAGCATTTATAATGTATATAATTGAATCATGTTGTTCATCTATAATAAGCATTTTTCATAAACAATATCTCAATAAAAAATTATTAAATATAATACATGAGAAATAAAAAGAAAGTGAAACAGCCTTATTGCTGATATGGAGAAAGTTTTAGTGGTGTGGATAAAAAGATCAAACCAGCTACACTCCCTTCATCCAAAACCTAATCCAGACCATGCCCTAACTCATTTCAATTTGAAGCCTAAGAGAAGTGAGGAAACTGCAGAAGAAAATTTGAAGTGAGCCAAAGTTTGTTGATCAGGTTTAAGGAATGAAGCTCTTTTTATAGCATAAAAGTACAAGGTGAAGCAGCAAATGGGTAGAAGCTGCAGCAAGTTACCCAGAAGATCTAGCTAAGATTAGTAATGAAGGCAGCTGCATTAGATGACAGATTTTCAATGTAGATGAAACAGCCTTATACTGGAAAAAGAAGCCATCCAAGACTTTAATAGTTAGAGACAAGAAGTCAATACCTGGTTTGAAAGCTTCAAAGGACAGGTGACTCTTGTTAAGGGCTAATATAGCTGGTCACTTTAACCTGAAGCAAATGCTTATTTACCATTCCAAAAACCTAGGGCCCTTAAGAACGGTGCTAAATCTACTCTGCTTGTGTACTAGAAATGAAACAAAAAAGCCTACATAACAGCATATCTGTTTACAACATGGTTTACTTAATAATTTAAGCCTACTGTTCAGACCTATCACTCAGATAAAACATTGTTTTCAAAATATTAGTGCTTATTGACAATGCACCTGCATACCCACGAACTCTGATGTAGATACACAAGGAAATTAATATTGTTTTCATGCCTGCTAACACAATATCCATTCTGTAGCCCATGGTTCAATGGGTAATTTCAACTTTCAAGTCTTATTATTTAAGAAATATATTTTTTAAGGCCATAGCTGCCATAAATAATGATACCTCTGATGGATCTGGACAAAATAAATGGAAAACCTTCTGAAAAAGAGTCACAATTTTAGATGTCATTAAGAACATTCATGAATCAGGAAGAAGTCAAAAAATTAGCAGGCATTCGGAAGAAGCTGATTTTAACCCTCATTTTGACTTCAAGAGGTTCAAGACTTCATTGGAGGAAATAACTGCAGGTGTGGCTGACATAGCAAAATAACTACAATTAGAAGTAAAGCTTGAAAATGTTACTGAATTGCTGCAATCTCATGATAAAACTTGAATGGATGAGGAGCTCTTTCTTATGGATGAGCAAAGAAAGTGGTTTATTGAGATGGAATCTACTCCTGGTGAAGATGCTCTGAAGACTGTTGAAATGACAACAAAGGATTTAGATTACACAAACTTAGTTTATAAAGCAATGGTATGGTTTGACAGGATTGATTTCAAATTAAATTCTACTGTAGGTAAAATACTATCAAAGAGTATCACATGCTATAGACTAATCATTAGTGAAAGGAAGAATCAATTGATGTGGCAAGTGTTATTGTTTTATTTTAAGAAATTGCTACAGCCACCCTAAACTTCAGCAACCACCACCATGATCAGTCAGCAGCCATAAACACCAAGGGGAGACCTTCAATCAGCAAAAAGATTATGACTCACAAAAAGCTCAGATATATTTTTAGCAGTATTTTTAAATTAAGGTATTTATACTGTTTTTTTTAAACATGATGATATTGTAGTCTTAGACTACAGAACGGCATGAACACAACTTTTTTTTTCACTGGGAAACCAAAAAATTCATTTGGCTTCCTCTATTGTGACATTTGCTTTATTGTGGTGGTTTGGAACTGCAATATCTCTGAGAGATGCCTGTATTTATATCCTTAAAATTATTAGCAAAGTTGATACTGGGATAAAATCTCTTATTTGTATGTAATTTGACAACCCACTAATGGTAAACTGGTCTATGGATAAGAGAAAGTTAGGAGAGTATATAGTTCATGTAATAATATACTATTCACATGCGCAATGTGAATAGTATATTCACATTACTATGGGACATGTGCAAGACTTAGAGGCACTATTATTAATAATTACACCAGGACAACAGGCACTAATTGAGATTTTTCAGGGAAAAACTGAGACATATACAAATGGGTCATTCATTAGTGTATTTATTACCTGATACACATTTTTAAAGTTTTGCCAACTTGAAATGTCGTGGTGAGAAAGTAAATGAAGAAATATGGTCCCATGTGGGAGTTTCAATACTCAGTAATATACGGATAATGAGTTGTTCTGGCTGACCTTATAGTAACAATATAAACATCAGAAAAAAACCAGTATAACAACTATATATTATTTTTAAGAAAACATTAAAAACATTTATTTCTGCTGTGGATAGTTTGCTTATCCACAGTTATATTTATCCACATAAATACTAGCATTTGAGAATAATATCTTAAACTTGGAACTATGTTAACAGATACTATGAATAGTTCTCAGATTAATTTATATTCTTTCAGAATCGTTGAATATTTCATATGTCTCAAGGGAATCTTACACGATGCCTCATGAAGGTATGATAATATAAAAATACCCAAAATGTGTAATTGATGACATCAGAACCATTATCTACTGGGGCAGACTTTTTCTGGAAATTTTGAAGACAGTATAAAATTAAGCTAAGTTTTGTGATCCCTGTCCTTTGTCAACTGATTTAAGAACCATGGATAGGACTTCAGGGGGCCCATGATCCCCTTGAAATTATAAGTAAAATGAATGTATGTTCATTAATAGGTGTATTGCTAGGAACAGAGAGAGATTGTATTTTATCATACTCTTAAACTTTACCAGATTTGGATTTGTGATCAAACCAGGGTGATAAGGTTAGAGACAGTGCTCAAGAGAAATAGTATCTAGGATAGGTCCTCTTGGTGACAATCCATATTGATAGAAAATAATTGTTCACATTCATGTTCTGACTAATGAAGGCACTTCTGGCCTATTAGGAACTAGGTGTTTATTAGCAGACTATAATGCTTTGTAAAATACTAACCTATAGCCGCTTGCTCAAATTTCATTTACCTTGAAAGAGTAATTGACAAACTACCTTTATCAAACTCCCTCCCCTACTTAAAAACTTATGTTATAAACTTTCTGATATCAAAGACTAATTTTTGGTATAATGTTTTGTTATTCAAGTATTCTGATCATAATATTATTTTATACTTCATACATTAATGATCAATTTTCAAGGTATAAATGTAATAAAATATACATAATAAAAAATACCTTTGTACCATAATTTAAAAATTCTGTTATTCAGAAGGTTGATTTCTTTCTTTCAGTGCTTTAAAGTTATTGTAAACATGAATATTACAGATTATAAAATCCCTCAAAATAATTAAATTTGTCAATGTCTTCACTTGTTTATTTCTATTTTTAACCTTTGCCAACATGGTTCTTGTCTCTGCCACTTTGCTGAATTTATTCTTTGTCAGGGTCACTATTGACTTTCCATCTTATATAATTATAGTACATTTATCAGAACCAGGGAGTTAACATTGATTGGATGTTTGTTAAAACCTATTTATGATAAATGTATAAGTCCATTAGGTCAACTTTTTCACACTGTCTAAATATTTTTCTTTTTATTTAACCAATAAGTGAGAGAGATATCCTGAAATTTTTCACTGTAATTGTAGTTTTATTAGCTTCTCCCTAATTCTATCAAATTTTGTTTTCTACATTTAAAGTGAATTTTATTTATTAAGATCTTGCACAATCATAACTATTACATATTCTTGGTGAATTAAACCTCTTACTATTATGTATTAACCTCCTTTATCTCTAATAATGTTTTTTCTCATATTCTATTTTTGTCTGATATTAAGTATAATATAGGTATACCATCTGTATTTTGATTAAAATTTTCCTACTATATTTTTCCATTGTGCTACTTTTGACTTCTTGCTTTATATGTGTATCATGAAAATAGTAAAAAGCTGGGTCAGGTTATTTAGTCCATTTATATATATTATATATATTGAGATAGTTAGGCCTATTTATATGTTCTACATTTTTTTTCCAATGTATCCTATTCTTTTGGGTTCTCTTTTCTTTTTTCTTATTTTGAAAGAAGCCTCAGTTTCTAATTAAAAATGTTGGAAATATCTTATTTGGAAGTTTATTTATTGGAAGTTTCATATATATATATGTTATACACTGACATATTATATATATATTCCCTTACATGGTACATTTTATTTTCCTTAACATAATTTTATAATATGAAGGATACATAATGAAATTTTTACCATGCTCCATGTAGAGACTCACCCGAACCATTCAGTTTATTGCCTCAGTGAACCATACCAATTTATTATTTTCAACATGTACCATGATTTGAGAAAGGTTGGGAAATACTGCTATACAAGCTTGCAAACAGCTTTTCACTAGTGTATCTCAAGTGAACATTGTTACTGTACAGATACTTGTTGAAAATGTCAATGAATAAAAAGATAAAACACATTTTATATATATATATATATATATATATATATATATATATATAGGGTGTGGGGAAATTTTATTCAATCACCGTTGACTCTCTAGCATGGTATGAAAGTCGTATTTGAGAGAAAAAATTACTACTACCATTTGCTTACTTGTTACCATGCAATTTACCTATTTCAGATAAAGGCAAACTTCTTTTATAATTGATTCAAGATCACTAAAGAATACTCAGTGTGGGCATAATATACTTCCAGATGTATGGAAGACAAAGAGAAATAAAACATAGGAATTCAAATTTTGTCAAGTGAAAGTACAAATAGAGTATTATGGGATGCATAAGACCAAGGCATTAATTGTGATTATTGGGTAGAACAAAAGCTTAGTGGAGAAAACATATGTTATTACAATATTGCAGAATAAGTGAAATCATACTAAGTATATTTTCCAATTACAGGAGAATTTAAGTAGAAGCCAATAGCATAAGGAAAACTGAAAAATTCACAAATATGTGAAAACTAAAAAATTCACAAATATGAGATAACTAAATGGCATACTCTTAAACAGCCAAGGAGACAAATGATCAGTATGAAATTGAAAAATATCTTGAGACAAATGAAAATGTAAACAAAATCTATTAAAACTTATGGTATGCAGCAAAACAAGCTAAATGGCAACGTGATGGATGCAAATGATTACATTATAAAAGAAGATATTTCTCAAATTAACAACTGGAACTTTATATGTTATGGTACTAAAAAAGAACATATAAAGTTAGCAGAAGGAAGGATATAATTAATAGTTATAAACACAACAGATAAAATCAATGAAAACAAGATTTGGTTGTTAAAGAGATAAACAAAATCAACAAATTTTAGCTAGAAAGACTAAAAAAAGAGATAAGGCTCAAATATAAAAGAAGAGACATTACTGATTCTATAAACAAAAAGGATTATGAGTACTAAAAACAATTGTATTTAAATTATATGACTTAGATTAAGTGGATAGTTTCCTAGAAACACACAATTTAGCAACACTGAATCATAAAGAAATAGAACACCTAATACATCTAACTTATAAGTAAATTAAATCAGTATTCAGAAACTTCCCAAGAAGGAAAGTCAAAGGCCAGATGACCTCACTAATGAATGATAACTAATAACTATCCTCCTCAAACTCTTCCAATAAACCAAAGAGAAAATTAGGAAAAAGCATCCCTAATTCCTATAAGGCTACATTATGATACCAAAGCCAAAGAAACTACAAGAAAAGAAAATCAATATACCATATGTATGTTGATGCAAAAAATTCTCAGGAAAGAAATAGCCAATCCAAATAAACATCATATAAAACAATTAGACACCAAGATCAAGTGGGAATTATTCCTGGAATGCAAGGGTGGTACAACATTAAAAAATCAATCAATGTAATACACATTAACAGAATGAAAAAAAACAACAACACATGATCATTTCAATTAATGCAGAATTTTTTTTACAAAGTTCGACAACCTTTGATGATAATAATACTCAAATAACAAGGAATAGAAGGAAACTACCTAAACATAACAAATACCATATAAGATAAAAACCATAGCTAACATAGGGAGAGGAAGAAAGAAATGGCAGAGTAGGAAGGCAATGTGGAGACCTCCTCCCATAAACATCAAGGAAACAACTATAACAAATACAACTAAACCTGAAAACAACCTGAAGACTGCAGAAGAGAAAACCTATGCCTGGTGAATAAGAGAACATCACACAGATAAGCATAATGTGGCAGAGCGACAGTTGAGCAGGACGCAAGCCCTCTCCTGATTCCAGCCTACAGGTGGGAGGGACAGGAACAGAGCAGGAAGGGAATTGGCACTCAAGAATTCTGCACACCTGGCCCTGGAGATCTGCTTGCAGAAGATGAAATTAAAACGAAACAAAACAAAACAAAATAAGTAAAACCAACTATACACAAAGTTAAGTAATACACAAAAAAATTCAGATAATGACATCTAATAAATAATGTGTGGAGGAAGAATCAAAAAGATTTTTAGATTGTGCTTGAAATATAGCAATCATCAATTTAATATAGACTGTCATATAGTTTGGAAGCTATCCATGAACATTATGGCAACCATAAACCTAAAGACAAAAGAATTAAAACAGAGAAATTGAATCACAAACTAAAGAAAACCATGAAATAAAAAGGAAAAAGTATGAGAGAGGAAAAAAAGAACAAAGAGGAACTATGAAACAACCATAAACAATTAATAAAATGGCAATAAGTACATACTTATCAATAATTACCTTAAATGTAAATGGACTGAATATACCAATTAAAACACACAGAGTCACAGAATGGATAAAGAAACAAGACCCATCTTTACGCTGCCTAAAGACTCATTTCAGACCCAAAGATATACACAGACTAAAAATGAAAGAATAGAAAAAGATATTTCATGCAAATAATAGGAAGAAAAAAGCAAGAGTAGCAGTAATTATATCAGACAAAACAGACTTCAAAACAAAGAAAGTAACAAGAGACAAGAACAATACATAATGATAAAGAGATTGGTCCAAATAGATGATATAACAATTGTAAATATCTATGCAACCAACATAGCAGCACCCAAATATGTGCACAAATACTAAGAGAACTAAAGGGGGAAATGGAATGCAATTCATTCATTTTAGTAGACTTTAAGACACTATTCATATCAAGGATCAACCAGACAGAAAATAAATGAGGAAACAGAGGCACTAAACAATATATCAGATCAAATGGACTTAAGGGATATCTACAGAACACCCTCACCAAAAGCAACAGGATACACATTTTTCTCAAGTATACATGGAATGTTCTCCAGAATAGATCACACACAAGGCCACAAAGAGCCTCAATAAAATAAAAGATTGAAATTGTGTCATGCAACTTCTCAGACCACAGTGGTATGAAACTAGAAATAAATTACACAAGGAAAACAAAACATCCTACAAACACATGGAAGCTAAACAACATGGTTCTAAATAATCAATGGATCAATGAACAAATGAAAACAGAAATCAAGCAATACATGGAGACAAATGAAAACAAAAATACAACAATCCAAAATATATGGGATACCGCAAAAGTGGTTCTAAGAAGGAAGTGCATAACAATGCAGGCCAATTTCAAGAAACAAGAACAATACCAAATAAAGTCCAAATTCACAATTAAAGAAACCAGAAAAAGAAGAACAAATGAAGCTCAAAGTTTCAAAGTTAGTAGGAAGGACATAAAAAAGATCAGAGCAGAAACAAATAAAATGGTGAAGAATAAAACAGTAGATAAAAATCAACAAAACCAAGAATGGGTTCTTTGAGAAAATAAACAAAGTAGAAAAACCCCTTTCCAGACTTATCAAAAAAAAAAAGAGAGATTACACAAATAAACAAAGTCAGAATTGAAAAAGGAATAGCCACAATGGATACCACAGAAATATAAGGAATTATTAGAGATTCCTATGAAAAACTATATGCCAATAGATTGGACAAACCAGTAGAAATGCACAAATTTCTAAGTAAATACAACCTTCCAAGAGTGACCCAGGATGAAAATGTATATTTGAACAAATTACCCATAATGAAATTGAAGTGGTAATCAAAAACTCCCAACAAACAAAAATCCAATATCAGATGGTTTCACAGCTGAATTCTACCAAACATTTAAAGAAGAGCAAATACCCATCCTTCTTAATGTATTCCAAAATGTTGAAAAGGAGGAAATACTTCCAAATTCATTCTGAGGCCAGAATCACTCTATTAACAAAAACTGACAGAGACACCACAAAAAAAGAAAATTACAGACCAATATCCCTGATGAAAATAGATGCAAAAATACTCAACAAAATATTAGCAAGCTGAATTCAGAAATATATCAAAAAGATCATCCACCATGATCAAGTAAGATTCATTCCAGGGACGCAAGGATGGTACAACATTAGAAAATCCATCAACATCATCCACCACATCAACAAAAAGAATGACAAAAATGACATGATCATCTTCATAGATGCTGTACAAGCATTTGACAAAATTCAATATCCATTCATGATAAAAACTCTCAACAAAATGGGTGCAGAGGCCATATATGACAATCCCACAGCCAAAATTATACTCATTGGTGAAAAGCTGAAAGATCAGGAACAAGCAAGGATGTCACTTTTCACCACTTTTATTCAACATATTACTGAATGTCCCAGCCATGACAACCAGACAAGACAGAGATAAAAGGCATCGAAATTAGTAAGGAAGAAGTTAAAGTTTAACTATTTGCAGGTAGCATGATATTAAACATAGGAAATCCTAAAGAGTCCACCAAATATTATTAGATCTAATAAATGAATTGAGTAAAGTTGCAGGATATAAAATTAATACACAGAAATATGTTGCTATATACTAACAACAAACTAGTGAAAGAGAAATCAGGAAAATAATTCCATTTATAATTGCATAAAAAAGAATAAAATACCTAGGAATAAACCTTATCAAGGAAGTGAAAAGACCTATACTCTGAAAACTATAAGATACTCATGAGAGAACTTAAAGAAGACACCAAAAATGGAAATCTATTCTGTGCTCATGAATAGGAAGAATTAATATTGCCAAAATGGCCATCTTGCCCAAAGTAATTTACAGATTCAGTGCAATCCCTATCAAAATACTAACCACATTTTTCAATGAACTACAGAAAATAACCCTAAAATTCATATGCAACCATAAAAGACCCTGAATAGCCAAAGCAATCCTGCTAAAGAAGAACAAAACTGGGGATATTATGTTCCCTAACTTCAAGCTATACTACAAAGCTATCATAATCAAAACAGTATGGTACAGGCACAAGATCCGTGGAACAGACTAGAGAGCCCAGATATAAACCCATATATATACAGTCAATAAATACATGATAAAGGAGCCATGAATATATAATGGGAAAAGACAGTCTCTTAAATAACTGGTGTTGGAAAAACTGGACAGCTATAGGCAAGAGAATGAAACTGGATTAACATTTAACTCCATACACAAAGGTAAACTTGAAATGGATCAAAGACCTGAATGTAATATGTGAAACCATAAAACTCTTAGAAAAACACAAAGGCAAAAATCTCTTGAATATAAGTATGAGCAATTTTTTTCCTGGATACATCTCCTTGAGCAATGGAAACAAAATAAAAAATGAACATGGGCTAAAAAGCTTTTATACAGCAAAGGACACCATCAGCAGAACAAAAAGGCAACCTACAGTATGGCAGTACATATTCATTTCATAAATGATTAATCTGATAAGGGGTTAACATCCAAAATATATAAAGAATTCATACGCCTCAACACCAAAAAAACAAATAACCAGATTAAAAAATGAGCAGAGGACCTGAACAGACATTTTTCCAAAAAAGAAATACAGATGTCCAACTGGCACATGAAAAGGTGCTCTACATCACTAATCATCAGGGAAATGCAAATTAAAACCACAATGAAATATCACTTCACACCACTTATAATGGCCACTATCTGAAAGACAAGAAATAATAAGTGTTGGTAAAGATGTAGGGAAAGGGGAACCTTCCTACACTGGTGGTAAAAATATAAATTGGTACAACTGCTGTGGAAAGCAATATGGAAGTTCCTCAAAAAACTAACAATAGAAATATCATTCAACCTAGTATTTCCACTTCCAAGAATATTTACCCAAAGAGGACAAAATCCCTGATTCAAAAGATGTACTTGTAACTTCGGGGGGAAAATCCCAGGGCAAAATATCCCTAGAACCGAAATCAGTCAAAGGGAGAAATAAAGTTAAGAAACCTGTTTATTTCTTACAGGCAGTTGTCCCATCTCTCTCTTGACTGGGCTGCAGCAGAAGAGAGAGAGCTCCACCCAACCTCTCCGGGCCAGATAAACCCTTGCATACCCTTGTAATTACCTATTGATATGCAGATGGACTAAAACCAGGCAAGAGATTCTGGAAATATTGCAGTTTTACCCACAGCACCCCTATGTTTATTAATACATTATTTACAATAGCCAAGATAAGGATGCAACTCAAGTGCCCATCAACAGATGAACGTATAAAGAAAATGTGGTATATATACACAATGGAATATTACTCAGCCATATAAAAGAAATCCTGTCATTTGCAACAACATGAATGAATCTAGAGGTTATTATGCTAAGTGAAATAAGCCAGGTGGAAAAAGATAAAATATGATTTCACTTATTTGTGGAATATAAAAACAAAGCAAAACAAAATGATCAAAACAGCAGTAGACCCAGAGACACTGAGGAGTGACTGGTGGTCACTATGGGGGCAGGGGCAGGTTTGGGGTGGTGGGTGGGGAAATGCAAGGGGCATAGAGAGGCACAAGAATTCTCAATCATAATATAAGTTGGTCACGGGGATAGTACAGGCATGGAGAATATAGCCAGTGATTCTGTATCATCTTACTATGTTGACCACAACTGCACTAGTGGGGATGAGGCTTAAATAATATGAGTAACTTTTGAACCACTGTGTTGTACATTTGAGACCTATATAAGATTGTATATCAATGGTACTTCAATAAAGAAAAACATAGCTAACATCATATTCAATGGTAAAACACTGATTTTTTTTTCTCTAACATCAGGAATAAGACAAATATTCCACTTTCATCACATGTATTTAATACGTACTGGAAATCATGTCTAGAGCTTTTATGCAAGAAAAGGAATTAGAAGATATGTAAATTGGAAAGGAAGAGGTAAAATTATCTCTGTTTATCAAGAACATTATCTTTTATGTGGAAAACCTAAAAATTACACACACACACATTTTTAGAATTAATAGACTAATTCAGCAAAGTTACAGGATACAAAGCCAACAGAGAAACATTTGTTTTTCTATATATCAACAATGAGAAATCCAAACAGGAAATTAAGAAAACAATTCCATTTACAATGAATTTGACACTTGAACAGCATGGGGATTAAGAGCACTGATCCCCAGTGCAGGTGAAAATCTGACTATAACTTTTGACTCTAAAAACTTAACTACTAATAGTCTACTGTAAGATAACTATAATAGTCTACTGTATATAAAATGGGTCAATAGCTTGAAATGCAACAAAGAGTAAAATAGAAAAGAAATGGGAGGGTGGTAGGGCCCAAGAGAGAAAACAGAGCAAGCAAAGGGTAAATTAGCTGTTTTACTGATATCTGCCAGAGTTGACACCTTCCTGCAGGTAGATCAGGTCTCGGCTGGGACTAAGGCCCTTAAAAGGGGCAAAAGTTTCCCACTTCCTTCCTCTGAGTTGCCCCACTCCAGTCTCAGCAACTCTGCTCTTCTTGATCCCAGCATTTCTCTCTGGTGCAGACAACAGACCCTAACTCTTAACTCCCCCTAGCCTCAACTTCCCTTGTCAAGGATCTAGGGGTTAGGTCTTTAGGGTTCAGATTCTCTGAAGAGGGAAGTCTCAATAGTCCTCTCATCCTTGGAGACCCTAACCCTGACACTGGGGTGCCATCAAATGGCACTGCAGCTCCAGATCTGTGAGTTTCCTGCGCACATGGAGTCAGAGGCCTGTGCATGCAGCTACAGATTTAGGGTAACAATGACCTCAGGGTAACAATGACCACAGAATTACCCCAAGGCCAGATGGTAAGAAGGTTCATTTCCAACTCCCACAGCCTTCCTCCGGGAAGAGCAGACCTGCCCAGAATGGTCTCCAGGAGCAGAGAATTTGCACCCTGCGTGTGGAAGCCAAGTTTTTTGA
The DNA here is from genome assembly GCF_040802235.1 of Manis javanica. Classification (NCBI taxonomy): domain Eukaryota; kingdom Metazoa; phylum Chordata; class Mammalia; order Pholidota; family Manidae; genus Manis; species Manis javanica. The sequence goes on from NC_133159.1 coordinate 61,490,696, forward strand.
ACCCTGCACTATGGTCAGTGTTGTGATCTACGTGCCCAATCCTAGGCTTGAAGTGGCCTTGTGTTTGCCCTGGGCCTTCTCAGAGTTCTTGGAGGAAATCCTGCTTGGGGACATTGATCTGAGTCTTCTTTGGTCAGTCTTGAGAAAAGTTTTCCTGAGATTTCTTTTCCATTTAGAGAAAAAAGTTTAAAATGCGTAAGTAAGGGGCCGTTCCCTAGGGCAGCTGGCTAACATGTGTTGCTAATATCACTAAAGTCATGGAGCCACTACATCACCTGTGGAATCTATTGCCTTACATCCAATTACAGACACTATATATTTATTGAAAAAAATCCATGTATAAGTGGATGCTAAATCATTATAAGTGATAAGTGGATGAAAATTATTTGACTTTATAAACCCATTTAAAATAGTTTAAACACATGTTATTCAAGAATCAACTGTAGAATCAGGAAGAATAAAATACAGAGAATAAACCAAGGAGGTGGAAAATTTGTACACTTAAATCTGCAATATATTGCTGAAAGAAATTAAAGATGAAACAAATAAATGGAAAGACATCCCGTATTCATAGACTGGAAGATTTAATATGTTAATCTACTACTTAATCAACTGATTCAATGTAAACCTTGTAATATCCCAAGGTACTTTTGTAGAAATTTAAAAAAAATTTCATCCTAAAATTCATACAGAATTTCAAGGAACACCACAGAGCCAAAACAATCCTGAAAAAGAAAAATTGTATTTCTCACACCTCCTCATTTGAAAACTTACTACAAATCTATGATAATTAAAACACTGTGGTTCTGATGTAAAGATACACAAACAGATTAATGGAATAGAATAACAGCCCTGAAGGAAACTCTTGCATATATGATCAAATGACTTTCAACATGGGTATCAAGACCATTCAATGGGAAAAAGAATCATTTCAACAAACAGTGCTGGGAAAACTCAATTCCAAAGACAAAAAAAAGGAGAAGTTGTACCCCTTACATTGTATACAAAAATTAACCTCAAATGGATTAAAAGTCAAAACATAAGAGCTAAAACTATAAAACTCTTAGAAGAAAACACAAGGCAAAAGCTTCATGACATTGGATTTTTGCAAATTTCTTAAATATGAATCAAAAGGAAAAAAATAAATAATCTGAAGTTCACCAAAATTAGAACCTCTTGTACATAAAACCATACTACCAACAAAGTAATGAGGCAACCCACAGAATAGGAGAAAATATTTGCCGTTCATATATATGCTAACAGATTGATACACAGAATATAAAAAGAAATCCTACAATTCAACAACAGAATAATCCAAATAGAACTGAGCAGAAGACTTGAATAGACATTTCTCCAAAGAAGATTCTCAAATGGCTACTAAGCAAATGAAAAGATGTTCAGCATCATTAATCACTAGGGAAATGCAAATCTAAATCACTAGATATGACATTATACTCATTAGGATGACTACTATAAAGAATAATAATAACAACAAAACATAACAAGTATTGGCCAGGATGTTAAGAAATTAGAACACTTTCATCCAAAACACAACAAATATTGGCCAGGATGTGAAGAAACTAGAACACTTTCGGGAATATATAGTATAGCTCCTAGGGAAAACAGTAGAGTGGTTACTCAAAAAACTAAAAATAGAATTATAATATGATACAGCAATTCCACCGCTGGGTATATACCCAGAACTATTGAAAACAGGGTCTCAATGAAATATCTGTATACCTATATTAATAGCAGCATTAATTCCAGTAGCTTACTTGTGTAAGTAATCGAAATGCCAATTGACAGATGAATGGATAAGAAAATTGTGGTATCTACATTTAATGGAATATTATTCAACCTCAAAAAAATTGCACATGCTACAAGATGGATAGAATTTAAAGATATTATTATTCTAAGTGAAATAACCCAGTCACAAAAAGATAAATATTTTATGATTCCACTTACATGAGATACCTAGAGTAATCCAATTCTAGAGATAGAAAATAGAATAGAGGTTTCTAGTTGTTGGAGAGAGGGAAGAATTGGGAGTGTATAATGGCACAGAGTTTCAGCTGAAGATGAAAAGGTTCTGCAGACAGATGTTCATGATGCTCACACAATTTGAATGTACTTAATGTACAGTTAAAGTGCTTAAAACGTTAAGTTTTGTATTATATATATTTTACCACTCACAAAAAAAGAAATACCCAGAACTGAGGACATGTATACATTTTCATATTGGGAAACCACAACAAATTGAATAGAAAGAAAATCCACCTAAGCAAACAAATATCTATGAAATAAAACACTGTGAAATTGCAGAATACCCAGTATTAAGGAAAATGCTGAAATTTCCAGTCAATAAGGAAAAACAATAAACAGAAGTTCTTATACATCAGATTGAAAACTACATGACAATAAATTTCTCAAAGATAACACTGGACTCAAAGTCAATAAAGCAATGCTGAAATATTTCTGAAAGAAGTTCTATAGTCAAATCATCAACCAAATGTAAATATAGCATAAAGAGATGTTTAGGTTTTCAATACTTTAAGAAAATTCTCCTCTACATATAATTTCTCAATTAACTAATGAAGAAGGCACTACATTAAAAATAAGAAAATAAATCAAGAAATAATAAGATATAATATCCAGGAAGTTACAGTCCCAACACAGCACAGAGATAAATGAATTCTTGGGATCACAGTTGAACAGACATACCAAGATGATAACTCTAAGAACAGGTTTTGAAAGCAAGCAGTCCTGATTAAATCAACAAAATGAAGGGCTCAAGCAGAAATATTTTGAAAAAATAGATATATATGTGGATGTACTTGGGGATAGTGGTGGTTTGAAAGGTAAGAGATTTTCAAACAAGTTTTCAAAAAACGTAATGTAAGAAAACAAACATATCCTAACAAATTGTGTGGGTCAGCTATAATATTTACATAGTTATAATAATTAAACATTAAAAATTAATTAACTTAGAGTAATGATATAGTCCTCTTAAATGAATAGAGGAGGGGATATGCAAGTGTATGCATCATAGAGAATTAAGTCTCTGTCTTTCATAGTGGAAATTTTTGAATAATATCTAAGATTAAAAATGAAATTTTAGCAGAATAAGTATGTTAGCTTGGAAATATAAAAGCAAATAACACAGTCAGTTGAAATTATTAAATGATATAGCCTTAGGGTAGCAGGAAGAGTGAGTGGGGAATTATGAAGCATGGGACTACTAGTTTACCTTTATTTCATTTAGTTTATAAACTTATGAATTAAATAATTGAATACAAATAAAATTATTTTTAAGTAAAAGATGCAGAGCTTTATGAAATATATAAAGTACATGAAACTATAGAAGAACTGATGAAGAAACAAATAAAGTCACTGACAGATGAGGATTTGTCAGAGTCACACTAGCTGGTATACAAAGAAGAGAAAATCCATTTGGACAGACAATGGGATAAGTTTTTAAAAAGACAAGAATTTGAATATTTAAGAATTAAAAAGCTGGAAGGAGGGTGAAATGGTGAATTGCTGTCCAATAGGTATAAAATTTCAGTTATACAAGATGGAAAAATTATATCAATCCACTCTACCACCTTGTGTCTATAGTTAACAGTACTGTATTATGTACCTCAAAAACTGTCAAGAGAGTAGGTGTCATGTTAAGTGTTCTTATCACAATAATTAAAAAAAGGCTTAAGAGAAACAATTAAGAAAAATCTTCAAATTATTTTACAAAAATGATTTTTTGATTCTTCTGTGAGATTGTCATCCGACCATAACATAAAATTGTCAGAAAAAAACTTTGCAAAACCAAAAGAAAAAAGTAAACATTTGATAAACAAAATTTTATTAACAGAAAATAAAAACAAAAATAATTACATTCATGGCCTGAAGAAAATTTAATATCATTATTTAATTGAATTAATTTATATTAATCTGATACTTGATAGATTTCCTGAAGGAGATACCAAACTGACATAGCCATATAGTAACAAAGCTAGCAATTCAATATGGTTCTTGCTAGTACCTATTTCTCCAAATTCCCAACTTTCCAAAATCAGATCCTTGATATGCATGAAATAACTAAGAATATGTATATTTATATAATATTAAATGAGATAATGGACATTTTATCTAGAAGTCTTAACATATATTTCATGAAGTCATATTTATAGCTCAAAATTAACACGCCCAATTTCTAATGAAATTAATTATTCTTGATTAAATATGTTCATTAAGTATACTGATTCATAGAACTAACCTTTTTGAATGAGATGTCTTGATTTTTTTGATTTTATGCCAGTATCTTTTGTTTTTAATTCATATAAAATAGAGGAAACATGTCTTCTCTGTTCTCCAGAAATTTTTAGATCAACAGGAGTATTTATATTCTGTGGGGAAAAAAAAAAGCAATGACAACAATAATATCTCTTTTATGTGTTTTAGGGTTCTCAATGAACTCTCACATGTAATACACATTATCATGATTGATTTTCATTTAAAAAACAACAAAAAACTGTGAGATAAGCAAAGTTAAGATGAAAAGAGCTCCATTGTGTATGGTTTTGGTACGTTGTCTATTAAGAGTTCATGGTATACTTTGGATAGCGCTCTAAGGGAAATGAAGGGAAAGACAAACCTATCAGGAGGATGCAGTGACAAAAAGAACCAGGAGGGAAGAAAAGTAAGGAATAAACAAATATCTGGGCAAGAAAATGTTCCCCAGAAAGCCTGAAGAAGATTCAGAACAAGAAAGGAGAGAGAAAATTATTTCACAGTACACTGAAAGGCAGTAACTTAGGAAGAAATAAAAATGGGGCCAGAATTATTACAAGTTGTAAAATACATATGGATCAAATATATGTGGATGGAGTACAATTAGAATATTAAAAAGGAAGTTTGTGAAGAATTGGGCCACTGTCAGATGTAAACTATACAGTGTCTGTACACTAGTAGGGAATGTTTTAATAATTACTAATGTTATCTCTCTTTCTCATCACAGTCCATCCAGGACCAGTATAGAGTACTCATCCATTAGGTCATCAGGAACCAGGCCCTTTCAAAACCTGGTTCATCTTCTGCATCTACAGGGTCCTTCCAATAACTTCTGTTTATACCTCATTGGTGGTCACTATAGCTACTATAAAGGAGAGGATAAGAAATGCAGCCTTTTTGGTAGGTACTTTGCTGCCTGGAATAAAACTGGGGGTCTGTTCCCAAGAAAGAAGTAAAGGACAGGTACTGGTAGGCAACCAACTGTCTGTAACAGGGGAAAATAAATCAGAATCTTGGGAGAGGATATATGTATGTATTTTGAAAAACCTTCCCAGGAAATTATGCTTTCCTTGATGAGAACTAGTGGTCTAAATCCTGAAGACTCACAAATATATGTCTTGGTAAAGATCTCCTTTCTGAGATGTTTGCCTTTATATATTTGATTATGGAATACTAATATATAATGTTTATCACTTGCCACTGTTATTCTTATAGATTTTATTTATGTAATACTCATAACAATGAATGGAGCTGTGATCATTCATCCTGGAAAATCTCACAGGTATTACTTTTTTCTTTTTTCTGAAGAATCAATGATACACAATTTTACATTGGTTTAAAGTATACAACGCAGTAGTTCAACAATTTCTCATAGTATTAAATTCTCACCCTAACTAATGCAGTTACTATCTGTCAACATAGGAAGATGTTATATAATCATTGGCTATATTCTCCTCACAGACATTTCATATTCAGGAGAATTGAAGTCATATCTTTACTCCAAAACTATTAATACTTATTTCTAATTCTGGGGAATAGCACCACCTTAATCTGAGGAGAGAAAAGTCACAAAAACTAATAAAATTTTGAGTACTCATCTTATTTCCTCTACCTTGATCTGTCCACCTGTTCAAACCTTTTATTCGACAATTTAGAAGAGATACTTGTATATGTGTCTGCTGCTCTGTATTTACGATTTTATGCTCAAAGTTCTATACCACAAAATCCAGATACACTTAGTTAAATTTCTCAAGTTTCTTATCATTTAAATTTTACATGCTGTACTCGCTAATTCATTTATTGGAAATGATTTGTCTCTACCCAGTGATTCATTGTGCAAGGATTTTTTTTAATGTTCATGACAAGTACTAGGTATTATATAGTCCTAGAATACATCTCAGTTCTTATTCTACACTAAAGAATACTTTACTAATCAACTCTTACACAACACAATTTCTTTCCAGTCTTCACATGACAAAAATACAACTTTTGGCTAGAAAGACAAACAATAGGTATTTTTGAGCTCATATGGTCTCTTAATATTTAAAAATTGTTCTTAAGATTGAAAAGAATAATTATAATAACATACAATATCAACACATTATTAAAATGACATTATTTTAAGTAATGTTGCTGCTATTTTCATCTGGGTTCAATTCTATTTAACAAAGTGTGACCAAGAAAAAAAAATGTAGACCACTATTTTGCAGTGAAATCTGTAACAATTTATTCCAAGTGCTTTTTAAACCTCAAATTCATCTACCAGTTCTCTTCAACCAGTGTTCTGCATCACCACTCTTCTTGTACCTTCTAACTTTTATGAATTGTTCTCTATTTTGATAACCTGTTTCCTTCCTAATAATGCAATTCACTGTAAGTTAAAAATGACCTCAAATTCTGTTTCAACCATAGAAATAAATCCATTCTTTCTTCTAGATATCACACTAATAACCTGTACATGAGAAAACAATGACAGTGAAATGTAAGGATATGTTCAACAATTCTATTTCTACAAGAATTTATTTCTTTACTCTCCCCTGGAAAGAATGAAATTTTTTAAAAAAGTATATCTATCTTTTGGATCTAAGTATATAATCCCTATCACAAATAAAGTTAACTTACAGAGTCGTGAAATTTAAAAATTAAATAGATTAAATATATATTTTTAAAATCTAAATATTTTTATTCTATTTAAAAATTAAATAGATAGTTCCTTAAGGAAATGTATTTTCTTTAGTTCTCCTGCTTATCATTTTCTATATATCCATATCATTGCTTTTCATATTTTAAAAAATTTTCCTTCCTTGGCTTTTTTAAAAGAAGAATCCACAATAAAGGGTAAATATGTGACAGTGAAACAAAGCTATAGGAAGATGATCAGAGAGCCTAAGTTCTAAATATAATGAGGCTTATACAGGCAATCAAGGTAAAGAAAATGGGCTTTCCTGTTATATGTACTTCAGGAAGGAAAAGAAAGGACATGCCCACTTATAGACTGATCTTTGAAATCATGGGAAAAGAAAAGTTATCAGAAGACTGATGATAAGCTAATAAGTACCCTCTTTTCATAATAGAAAGCAACATGTATTAACTAAAATGCCCAAAGCCTAAAACTGGTCCTTGATAATTTTATAAAATATATCAAGGATGTTCAATTGTATTTAGAAAAGGAATAGTCAGTGGGGAGCAGTCTAAGTTGACAACAAACTAATTACATCAGATATAATTTCATTTTTAACAGGGTCAAAACGAAGTCATGTTCAAATAGCTTTGACATGTTAAAACCGCATTTCAGCAATATGTTTGACAAATGCTTTCAGTACTTATAAAAAGACAATACAATCAGATGGAGATAAAAGATACTGAATCATAACATGGAAAAGAGTAAGGATTAATAAAATGATGTCAACATGACAGGAAATCTCTAATATCATGATAATGTGGACCTGTTCTTAGTCCTGTCCTGATCAATATTTATATGAATGATCTGAATAAAAATATAAAGGAAATACTTATCAATTTTCAAATGAGGTGGTAAAAGAACAAAATTCATTAACAACAATCAGAAATTTAAAATAAAAATATTATCAGTAGCCTGGAGCAATGGGTCAAATTAAACAGATGAGGCTTAATAGGAATAAATATTGCACTTGGGCAAAATGAACTTAACCACTATAATGCATAATATGATTTAAAAACATGAGTGATAGGAGAACAAAACATTTTGGTTAAAAGTAAAATAATTAAAAGAGACCACTGTGTGATGTCTTACACTGTCTTAAGCATTTCACTGAGAATGAAGAAATGTCAATCTTATCATACTCATTCTGATGAGAACTATAGCTGAAGCACTATGTCAGTGAGGTGATTTATTTTCAGATTATTATAGATAATCTAGAACATGAAAAGAAAGCAGCCTACCTACTGAACTATTTTTAAAGTAAGCCCTATATAAATAAACCATGTTTAAATCCAGAGTAAACAGAGAGATTCATGTCCTCGATCTGACATTTTCCTGATCTTTTGCCTTTTTTCTGAAACCCAGTATCTAAGACATCAGCAAAACTTGTCAATTCCACCTCCTGAATATATTTCAAATCTATTCACTTCTCTTTTCACTTTATTTCTCTAATCTAAGCTATAATCAGCCCTTCCAACCACAAATTTGTTTCTCTTCTATTGGTCTCTACCTTCACCCTGGCTCTTACAGGACACATTTACATTTGTCAAAAGGTAAATCTGATCATATTTTTCTTCAGTTTTAAATTTCTTGATGGATGCCCAAGGTGCTCAGTCCTTACTATCAGCTGCAAAAAACAGCAAAAATATGGCCCTTGACAACAGAGTCAAACTCATTTCGTCCTGTTCTTGACTTTGGTCATTATATTCTTGCACATCCTCACTAGAACACTCTCCTTCCTATACTTTGTGTGGCTAGTATCTTATCCTTCAGGGGTTAATTTTAAATATTATCTCCTTAGAAAAACTATAAGAAGTAGGCTTTCTCTTACTAATCTCTATCTCACGCCCTTCTTATTCATAACATTTATCACAATTAGTTTACTTGGGTTAAAACTTGTTTTTACTTGTTTTTTCTAGAATCTAGTCCACAAAGGCAAGAACTTTGCTTATCTTGTTTACTTAGTGCCAAGAATGGCCTCTGGCACTCAACAGGCACTCAATAATTATTTGCTAAATTGAAAGAACAGAACCAAAGAAAAGTACTAGAAGGATTGAGTGGAAGTTTACGAACTTTGGTTCAATATAACATAAAGTGAAACTCCATTTTTTGGAGAAAGTCTAATAAAGACATAATAAAATTCCTAGCTTGTATTTTTTTAAAGGACTCTATCCCAAGTTATGTTTTTCAACATTCCCTTCTTTTAACACTGAGATCTTCCATACTCCAGTCACTCAGCATCTCTTCACAACTCTCCCACCCACTTCTAAGCTCTTCATCATGTACATCAACTTAAACTCTCTGAATTTTTTTAAGTCTCTTCTACTTTACCATTCCTTAATATTAACTATACACAAAAAATGCATAAACATAACCATCTGCTAGGAATAATTATATCTTTAACTTGGGCATATGTCTCTATTCTGTTGATTATACATCATAAACTGGAGACCAAATAGTAGGGAAAGAGCTCTTTTTGATGGTATTGAGCAGAGAAGCTAAGAAAAAATAACCTATAATAGGTAGGGAAATAGGGAGAGATATCTGTATATTAATGAATCTCATCCAATCATAATAAAAAATTTCTCGAGTACTACTGAATATGGGAATAGATTAACTAAGGAGCAATGGAGCTCCCTTTAATTGGCAAACTGAATAAGCACCTAGCTGTAAAATTTCAAATGGATGATCATAATATATATTTATTTCCCTCAGAGGGGATAACAATTTATCATTTAAAAATTGAGGAGTAGTGGCCAGTGGTAATTTCCTGTATGCTCTTTCTAGACCAAGGGTAAATATTTTACATTAAATTCTTCTGCCTCTGAAAATGAAGATTTATTTTCAACTCTTAATGATTTGAGATTCCCAACTTAGTCTAGTAGTGTTCTGAAGATTGTGGTTTTGTTTTCACATTATGTATTATGTATATCAGAGTCCTTTGACTTTAAAGGAAATTACAAGTCTTTAATCAAAGTGGACTGTTAACAGCGAATCATTATTATATTATCTATTGCCATACTACCTATACTATTCTACAACCAAACAAGCATTTGCTTTGTCTGTATTATGTAATGCTCATTTTTAAGTAGGTTCTATTTCAGGGATGGTCCCAAAAATCTCTTTAGAATCACAGTCAAGTCACCAGCCCATGATATCCTACCCCCTGTTTTTTGTTTTTAAGTTTCCTTTCCTCTTCCCAGCTGAGACATCATCTTTAGAGTACTAATCTAGAGCTTAAGTTTACCATGTAATACTCAAAGGGATAATTTTAGAATATGCTAAAACCCAAATTAAAAGCGTTACGCTTTTTTGTCAGAATGAAAACTTAATTTAGGTGTTTGGTTATACAGCCTGTTATTAACTTAGCTAGCAAAGCCTTCAACATAGGGGAGGCTACCTTTTAGTAATTCATGTATGGTAAATGCCACTTGAACTCTCCTTTCAAGAATAAGTGCTGGTTAACAGAAAAAAACATGGAGAAATAGGTATGATTCAACATAAACTTTTACAAGAAAAGGTACTTTTTAAGAGAGTCTCCTTTAAGAACTGGCAGGTTTAACTGCTCTTTGAAAATAGCTACTACTTTGTATTTGATCCTAATCTTATCTTATCTTAACAAAGAAGACTTGAATTGATAATATTCTTGATACATGGAAAGAAGATTCATAAAGGATTACATAGATAAACAAACACAGGAGACACAGTAGATATAGAAAGACATATGACATTTCTCTTCTACACAAAAAGTAGCCATGAGAAATGAGGGTGGCTGAATAGTATATTTTGTTGCAAATGTCTAGTTTAAGAACACATTAGGAAAAGCATCATAGAAATATATGTTTCTTCAGTTCAAGAATGGTTAAGTTCTAATGTCTATCCTTACCAAGATAAGAGGTGCCAATGTGTAAATTACTGAGGCCCACTCTTTGCTACCTTACAGTGAATATATGACAAAAGTAGTTGTTGAACCCAGTAAAAAGAGATGCTGCAAACTTCTATGAGATTTTAGAATCAGTTGTAATTTTAAGTTGAGAATATAGTGCTGGCTGATGAATAATATGAATTGATAATAGGGTAAGTAACATAAAGGGCATGAGTAAATTTCAGTGTGGGGGTTTATGTGACTTTGAAAATTTCTCCAGAAATTATTTGATTAATTATTTACATGATAATACAATTCTATTCAAAATCTTATTTTGTTTGTAATACACTGATGACATTGTCAAATACCCAATATCATACAGTAATAATTAAGAATAATTCTGTATCTGGTTTACCTAAAGGTCAAATTTTAGAGTTCAGCTCTAAATAATCAATATCATTTTGTATATAACTTTCAAAGCACTTATTGAATTCTACCTTATATCATAGTTAAGTACATTTCTCACCCCTAGAAGAAATGATTCACTCTGTGAACTGGGTCTGTAGTTTACTTATCTCGATAGCCCAGCACCATTTTGATTGGATTATTCAACCTGTTTCAGTATCAACTCACAAATAACAAAAAGGGATTGAAAAATTTGATTAGTTTAATAAACAAATATGCATTGTGTGTCAGCTATATCCACAACACTATGCTAGACATAGGTACAAAGTTTTTATTTTCTGAATATTTAAATTTTTGTACTTCTCAAAATATGTCAAAATGTAATGATTAGTCCTCTTTGTAGCAGTAGAGAACATGGGAAGCAAGATAAAGACAATGAAAGTAAGAAAAACAGTAAAAGCATAGGCTGAATGCTAAACACACTCCTGATAAAAATCTGCATTTTAGTAAACTTCTTGTGTTAACTTGATTCACTAAAATTATATTTTTAATTTAGTAAACTTATTATTTTGAAATGAAAGAGACCTAGTATGCATAGTAATAGAAGTTAATACTGCAAGTAATCTTCAAATTAGAGAAGTTCATATGGTAATATAAAATTTAATAATGGTCAATTAAACACAGTTTTCAGGAAGAAAAAAATCCTTTTTATTATCAGTAAAATATGTAGCACAAGAGTCTATATTTCTAGGTATATCTGAACAATGTCTATGTTTATAGCAACAGATAGGGACTGCCAACATTTTACTGATGTTTAGGTTGTTCTTCTTTAACCTAAGCACCACAAGCAAATCCAGCATTTTAGGTAGTTTATATTTTTAAATCAGGGTTTAGAAACTGTGAAGGGATTTATATTTAACATAAAGAAAATCTCTCAGTAAATTAACAAAGTAGCCATAGATATAATTATGTTTCTAAAGCAAAGTATATTATAACCAACTTAAATATGCTTTATAAACACATTTTGATAAAGTATCAAATTGACACAATAACAATCACTTGTTTAATATTTTCTAAAATTGAGACTTTAGCCTACTGCACTGAGAGTAATATACTCATTTAAGGAGTTCAGAATATTTGTAAATGTTACTTCATGTAAGCTTTTATTACAATACTAAGTACTATAACTGTTTCAAATGCAGTACAATTATGCTTCTTCCCTCTGAGTGCTACATGTATCCCAGGAACTGGAGGGATTCTTTTGAGCAAAAGATAGATTATGTAATAAGTGGATTCCATAATATATATGCAGATATGTACATCTCTGTATTTTTGTATACACACACACACACACACACACACACACTCAGGTAGTCTTAGAAAGTGCTATAACTGACCCTGGGTAGACATCTTGGAAATTCTACAGCTCAGTACAAACCTCATGTGTCTGACTTCATAGTGTGTTCACAGCTTCTTTCACAAACTCAGCCCTGCTGCTCTTACTGGAAATACTTCAGCCATGGTCCAAATGCTTATTATTTACATGAAGTCCAATATTCTTGTGACTGGATAAAATGACTCAAAACTCAAGTCATAAAACTTTCAAAGCTATAAACAGGCTCTTTAGGTTCTTAAGCTATTAAAGTAGGTATTATCAGAATCTTTATATTTTATTACCCAAAGACTTAAATATAAAGAAATGCCTGCCATTTATTATGAATCTCTCCAGGCTTTCTAAGAGGATACTGCTAGTAAAAACTCATGCTTAGATGAAATATATCTAGAATTGTCTTAAATAGACCAGCAAGTAGCAGTGAGATTTAATAGTTAATATTTTCCAAATCATGGTACCTAAACTTATTTGAGAAAATTCAGATCTGTCAATTTCTAGATGAGTCATGAAACACAAATATTTGTCATTCAATGCTTAGACCAATATTGAAATACATTGAAATAGCCACTCTCTTTTACCTTGAATAAATAAAATCCATTCTAAGTAAGTGGTAAAGAATGGTCATTTTATTGATTTTGTTATCTTTTTTATTGGAAAAAGATGGACAGCATGAAAAGTTTTGCATTAGCAGTCTTTGTAAATTTTTTTATGATGGTATACTTCACTGGATTTAAAAATTTAACTTTCTTGTTTAAGGAAGTAACTAATTTCATGAACCTTTTCATGCAAGTATCAGATTTTTAAAATATGCTGGCTTGGATGAATTACTAAGTGTATTTCTATTTTCAACTTTCACTTATCTTGTTTTTAGAGCTGATATCCCTAGTGTCCAGTGAGAAACACGTTTTCATCCTGTTGTCCAGGGAATGCTGTGCAAAATTCCTTTTGACACTGATGAGAAGTGATTACATAAATCCAGCCCATTTCAGTGAAAATTGATCCATAATTTTTTTTTACCCTGGAGAAAAATACAGTAATAAAGTTTAAAGATGAAAAAATATAGTTGAACTCTTGAGGTATAACATTAGTTAATGACAGTCAGCAAACATTACATTTTGCCTCGAGAAAGGTGATCCAGATCTGCTTTTAGGTGCTCATGAATTCTAATAATCATGGCACTCTATATGATAGCAAGAAACCTAAAAACATGAATGGTAGCTTTTCACATTTCAATGAACTCAAAAATTAAAACTAAATAGGAAAGGCATGCTTTTTATGTATTTTCTTTTACCTTTATACTTACCATTAAGATGTTTCCTATGAAATAAATGCATACATTTACTATGAATGTTAGTAGTTGAGAATATGCACTATTTCACACATAAACACTGTATACCAATTTCAAAAACTGAATCTTGTGCAAAATTGTAATGGTGTCTCTAAAATAGTGCTTTCAAGATTATATCAGCATTCTTAAAGTTTGGAGTAAAAAAAACCTTGAGTACTCCAATCAATTGCCAAGTATACTGTAACAAATATCCTATCTCTAACAGTAGCAAAAAAAGAAAAAAAAAACACGCTGGGTAAGTTAAGGTTATCCAGCTAAATATTTCCATTTCCTTTAAAGATCCAGTAAGATCTGCTATTCATTAATTTACCTAAGTAATTTATTTTAAGTGTTTTATCATCAGCTTATAGCATTTCTGGAATAATGAGTTTTATATAATAACCACAGTATGAAGTAATCCCTTTACCTTCTCTAGTTTGAAGGGTGTTCTAAGTTCCAGTATAGCAAGACTGGCAAGAAAATCTCTTTTATTTACACAGTTCATAACTTTGTAAGATCCTTTTGCACTCTCATGTTTTACTTCTGATATACACCTTATTTTAATCTATCTCCTTGCAATAGTAATCCTAATTCTTCCTGCCCACATAAAAAAAACCTCAGTAATAAGGAGAACTATTAGCTATCCTTTTCATAGTAGCACAGTAGATTAATATTTTTATAATATATAGTAAAATGAGTATGTTTATATAAGTAAATTATAAAGTATTACAAAATGAGTATATTAAATATAATAAGTTATAAATTACAACTCAAAATAATGTAAGTAGGGTTTGGATCATACTTATTGTAAATAAAACATATAGTATTTTAAATCAATAAATATTTGTTGAGTGCCTTCTACACGCATATCACTGTGTTGGGTAAATGGTGGTAAAAACAAGTAAAATACAACCTTCCATAAAGTGGCTTGTATTCCTAGAGTATAAACATTCACATAAAACAGTCATCTTCAAAGGAAGCAGGATACAAATAAAATTAAATGGAAACATATACAAAAAAATAGTAGTGATAATATTACAATTAAATAAAGAAACTAATTTCCCTAATATTAGAAGAGAACAAATCTTTGTTCTGATTAAATTAGGGACTTTACTCTTTTATTTAACACTATAAGCTGAAGAGAAAAGAGAAGCAGATAAAAAAGGTATAATTATAGAAATAATCTCATTCTTAAACAAAAGGAAGTAAAGATGAGATTCCAGAAATTGTGGCCTTGGCCAATGGCAAATGAACAAAGACATTTTAGTGCTTACTTTAAGATGGAGACTGTTTGCTGGCATAAATGTAGAAAAGAGGCAATGTGCTGGAATAGAGATGAGCGGGAGGGAGAACAAATAGCAGTGTTTTTATATATTAGCCTTATCTGTGAAAAAGAAGACACTTCACTTTAAATAATTGGCTGACTGATTCATAGCAGCCAAGACCAGAATATACTTAATTCTACAAAGCTTACTTCTAATACTGGAATCTCTCACTGTATGCAGCACTGGTTCTCTTCTGAAGGAAAAGCAGCTCGTCGGACTTATTGCTCTTTTTCAGTAATCATTTTTTCCCTTCTCTGGAGCTACTAAATCTCCAACAGAAGGACTCCACTCCCCTTCCAATTCTTGAATTAACATAGGAGACAATAGCCTCTCCAGACCAATAATTAAAGAGTTCCCTATTAGTTTAACTTTGCTTATAGACTAACACCTAATTATGGTAATTAGGTTTTTATCCTTCATCATTCCATTCTGCATTTGTAATGTTTCCCAGTTCTAACTATCTGCTATAGGTCATTGCACAAGCCTCCATTTTAGGAATGCAGTTGGCAGTACCAATTCTGTTTTTAGGTAGTCCTTAAGCACAGTGTCTTCACTTTGTTACCTCATGACAGAACTCATTAATAAGAGCTTTCTATCTTAAGAAAGTGTCTTTGAGGAAGTAATTGTTGAAAACTTCCCCAATTTGGGGAAGGAGATAGTCCCTCAGGCCATGGAGGTATACAGATGTCCCAACACAAGGGACCCAAGGAAGACAACGCCAAGACATAATAATTAAAACAGCAAAGATCAAGAATAAGGGCAGACTATTAAAAGCAGCTAGAGAGAGAAAAAAGATCACATACAAAGGAAAACCCATCAGGCTATCATCAGACTTCTCAACATAAATCTTACAGGCCAGAAGGGAATGGCATGATATATTTAATGCAATGAAGCAGAAGAGCTTAGAACCAAGAATATTCTACCCAGCAATGTTATCATTTAAATATGAAGGAGGGATTAAATAATTCTCAGATAAGCAAAAGCTGAGAGAATTTACCTCCCACAAACCACCTCTACAGTGCATTTTGGAGGGACTGCTACAGATGGAAGTATTACTAAGGCTAAATAGCTGTCACCAGGTGAAATAAAACCACAGGAAAGTAAAACAATTAATTAATAAGCAGATGCAAAATCAAATCAACTAATCCCAAAGTAACCAAGGGACAGACAAAGACTACAGAATATGCACCCAACACAGGAGCACCTACATATGTGAAACAAATACTAACAGAATTAAAGGGGGAAACAGAATGCAATGCATTCATTTTAGGAGACTTAAACACAACACTCACTTCAAAGGACAGATCAACTAGGCAGAAAATAAGTAAGGAGACAGAGACACTGAACAACATATTAGAACAGATGGAACTAATAGATACCTACAGAACACTCCATCCAAAAGCAACAGGATATACATTCTTCTCAATTGCACATGGAATATTTTCAAGAATATATCATACACTAGGCCACAAAAAGAGCCTCAGTGAATTCAAAAAGATTGAAATTGTACCAACCAGCTTCTCAAGTCACAAAGGTATGAACCTAGAAAAAAATTACACAAAGGAAATGAAAAAGCCCACAAACACATGGAGGCTTAATAACATGCTCCTAAATAACCAATGGATCAATGACCAAATAAAAACAGAGATCAAGCAATATATGGAGACAAATGACAACAACAATTCAACACTGCAAATTCTGTGGGACATAGCAAAGGCTGTGATAAGAGGGAAGAATATTGCAATACAGGCCTACATCAGGAAAGACGAACAATCCCATATGAATAGTCAAAACTCATAATTAATGAAACTAAAAAAAAAAGAAGAACAAATGAGGACTAAAGTCAGAAGAAAGAGGGACATAATAAAGACTAGAGAAGAAATAAATATAACCAAAAAGAATAAAACAATAGAATCAATGAAAGCAGGAGCTGGTTCTTTGAGAAAATAAACAAAATAGATAAACCCCTAGCCAGACTTATAGAGACAAAAAGAGAATCTACATGCACACATAAACAGAATCAGAAATGAGAAGGGAAAATCACTATGGTCACAACAGAAATACAAAGATTATGAGAGAATACTATGAAAATTTTTATGCTAACAAACTGGATAACATAGAAGAAATGGACAACTTTCTAGAAAAATACAACCTTCCAAGGCTGACACAGTAAGAAACAG
Source organism: Manis javanica (assembly GCF_040802235.1). Taxonomy (NCBI): domain Eukaryota; kingdom Metazoa; phylum Chordata; class Mammalia; order Pholidota; family Manidae; genus Manis; species Manis javanica. The sequence goes on from NC_133159.1 coordinate 61,508,158, forward strand.
AAAATCTGAACAGACCAATACCAGTAAGGAAATTGGAGGTAATCAAAAACTACCTAAAAAAAAAAAACAATGGACCAGATGTCTTCACCACTGAATTTTATCAAACATTTAGTGAAGATCTAATACCCATCCTCCTTAAAGCTTTCCAAAAAGTAGAAGAGGAGGGAATACTCCCAAACTCATTCTACAAGGCCAGTATCACTCTAATACCAAAACCAGGCAAAGACACCACAAAACAGAAAATTACAGACTAATATCCCAGATGAACACTGATGCAAAAATACTCAAGAAAATATTACCAAACCGAATTAAAAAAATACATCAAAAAGATCACCCATCATGATCAAATAGTATTTATTCCAGGGATGCAAGGATAGTAAACATTCTAAAATCCATCAACATCATCCACCACATCAAAAAAAAGGACAAAAACCACATGATCATCTCCATAGATGCTGAAAAACCATATGACAAAATTCAACATCCATTCATGATAAAAACTCTCAACAAAATGTGTATAGAGGGCAAGTACCTCAACATAATAAAGGCCACATATGACAAACCCACAGCCAACATTATACTTAACAGCGAGAAGCTGAAAGCTTTTCCTTTAAGATTGGGAACAAGACAAGTATGCCCATTCTCCCCACTTTTATTCAACATAGTTCTGGAGGTCCTAGTCATGGCAATGAGACAGCAAAAAGAAATAAAAGGCATCTAGATTGGCAAGGAAGAAGTTAAACTGTGCCTGTTTGCAGATGACATGATATTATACATAAAAAATCCTAAAGAATCCACTCTAAAACTACTAGATCTAATATTTGAATACAGCAAAGTTGCAGGATACAAAATTAATATGCAGAAATCTGTTGCATTCCAATACACTAATGTTGAACTAGCAGAAAGAAAAAAATCAGGAAAGCAATTCCATTCACAATTGCATCAAAAAGAATAAAATACCTAGGAAAAAACCTAACCAAGGAAGTGAAAGACCTATACTCTGAAAACTACAAGACACTCATGAGAGAAATTAAAGAAGATACCAATAAATGGAAACACATCCCGTGCTCATGGATAGGAACAATTTATATTTTCAAAATGGCCATCCTGCCTAAAGCAATGTACAGATTTAATGCAATCCCTACCAAAATACCAACAGCATTCTTCAATGAACTAGAGCAAATATCTCTAAAATTCATATGGAATCATAAATTGGAATAGCAAAAACAATCCTGAGGAGCAAGAATAAAGTGGGGGGTATTATGCTCCCAACTTCAAGCTCTACTACAAAGCCACAGTAATCAAGATAATTTGGTACTGGCACAAGAACCGACCCCTAGACCAATGAAACAGACCAGAGACCTCAGATATAAACTCAAGCATATATGATCAATTAATATATAATAAAGGAGCCATGGATGTACAATAGGGAAATGAGCACCTCTTGAACAACTGGTGCTGGCAAAACTGGACAGCTACATGCAAGAGAATGAAACTGGATTATTGTCTAACCCCATACACAAAAGTAAACTCCAAATGGATCAAAGACCTGAATGTAAATCATGAAGTCATAAAACTCTTAGAAGAAAACATAGGCAAAAATCTCTTAAATATAAACATAAGCAGCTTTTTCCTGAACACATCTCCTCAGGCAAGGAAACAAAATAAAAAATGAACAAATGGGACAAATCATGCTGAAAATCTTCTGTACAGCAAAGGACACCATCAGCAGAATAAAAAGGTATCCTACAGTATGGGAGAATATATTTGTAAATGACATATCTGACAAGGGGTTAACATCCAAAATATATAAAGAACTCACCCACCCCAACACCCAAAAAGCAAATAACCCTGTTAAAAAATTGGCAGAGGATATGAATAGATACTTCAACAAAGAAGAAATTCAGATGGCCAACAGGCACATGAAAAGATGCTCCACATTGCTAATTATCAGGAAAAATGCAAATTAAAACCACAATGAGATACCACCTCACACCAGTTAGGATGGCCAACATAGAAAACACTAGGAACAAGAAATGCTGTCAAGGATGTGGAGAAAGGGAAACCCTACCATACTGCTGGTGGGAATGTAAAGTAGTTCAGCCATTGTGGAAAGTAGTATGGAGGTTCCTCAAAAAACTAAAAATGGAAATACCATTTGACCCAGGAATTCCACTCCTAGGAATTTACCCTAAGAATGCAGGATCCCAGTTTCAAAAAGGCATATACACCCCTATGTTTATTGCAGCACTATTTACAGTAGCCAAGAAATGGAAACAACCTAAGTGTCCATCAGTAGATGAATGGATAAAGAAGATGTGGTATATATACATAATGGAATATTATTCAGCCATAAGAGGAAAACAAATCCTACCATTTGTAACAACATGGATGGAGCTAGAGGGTACTATGCTCAGTGAAATAAGCCAGGTGCAGAAAGACAAGTACGAAATGATTTCACTCATCTCTGGAGCATAAGAACAAAGCAAAAACTGAAGGAACAAAACAGCAGCAAACTCACAGAACCCAAGAATGGACTAACAATTACCAAAGGGAAAGGGAATGGGGAGGGTGGGTTCGAAGGGAGGGATAAGGGGAATAAAGGGCAATATGATTAGTACATATACCATAGAGGGGGCTCATGGGGAAGGCAGTATAGCACAGAGAAGAGAAGTAGTAACTACAGCATCTTACTATGCTGATGGACAGCAACTGTAATGGGGTATGTGGTGGAGACTTGATAATGGGCAGAATCTAGTAACTACAATGTTGCTCATGTGATTGTATATTAATGATACCAAAATAAAAAAAAAAGCTTTCTATCTTAACATGACTCAATTTCAGTGTCGCCAAGGTTTTCATTCCAGTTGGGCAATTGTTGCTAGCCACACAGACAGTGAATAGATCTTATTGGATATGATGCTGCGTAGCAGGCTGAGTCTCCTTCTTCAGTTCCTAGCTCCATAACCAACTGTCTCTTGTACTACTCCAGTGACCAAGTCCAAATTATTTCTTACCCTAACTAATCTTGCTTTAATTAGTATATCATTTTTATGAGTCCCAAAATAAATTGTATGTTAAAGTTCCAATCTGAATGATACTGTGTAAATGTTACCAGAAGGTTGAGCTTATTGGGAAAGCATCTTGCAGAAGCTGGGAACACAGATTAGGCAGATGTGAAAAAGTAGGTAATGATTCATTTACAAAAGGAAAATATGAGGCAAACAGGTAAGAATGAACAAGAAGACTAAGAGCTGAAGAGACTGAACCAGCTGAAGCTTAAATTATAAGCATAAAACAGGTAAACTGAAACAAATTGATAAAAACCCACAAACTACTAAAAACTACAGCCTCATTGTGCTCTTTCATTTAGCCTTTGGAAAACTTCTACATTCTCTTGTCATCTGTCTGTGATATTTTACTACCTAGAAAACTTTAACCTGACTTATACAACATTTCATTATTTACTTTCTCATTTTTATCATAAATAAAACAATTAAATAACTGTCCTAACATTTCATTGCCCACTACCCTATGCAAAAATCTTGAATCACAAATGTAGCTCATTAATTCTAATTTGATACCTATAATCACACTGTGCTACTAAAATGTACAGACATCCCTTGTTTTATTGAACTTTGCTTTACTGTGCTTCATAAATACTATGTTTTAACAAGTTGAAAGTTTGTGCTAACCCTGTGTCAAGCAAGTCTATTGGTGCCATTTTTCCAACAGCATTTGCTCACTTTGCTTTATATCATATTTTGGTGATTCTCAAAATATATTAAACTCTTTCATTATTGTCATATTTGTTATGGTGATCTATGATCAGTGATTATGACTAGCATAAAGCTCAGATGATGGTTAGCACTTTTTACAAAGTATTTTTATTTAAGGTATATATATTTTTTTAGATATAATGCTATTGTACACTTAATAGACTACAGTATTATATAAACATACCTTCTATATGTACTGGTAAATCCAAAAAAGTCATTTGACCTGCCATATCATATTTTCTTTATTGTGGTAGTAAGAAACCAAGCCCACAGTATCTCTTAGGTATGCCAGAGAGATTTTTCTTGCCAAGTAATCATTTTAAGCACTCGAGTGAAAATTAAAATATGCACTAACAGATCTACTCAACTTCAGTTTCCATAATTCCTTTTATAAATCTTTAGTATAGTTAGAATAGTTTCCTTTCCATTTTCAAATTCACCAAGTTCTCACCTCCACAGCAATGTTCATGTAGTTGTTTTAAAAATTTTACTCTTGATCTATTCTTCTATGACATTCTTTTTTTATATGTTCCATCACACATTTAGTGCTTAATTATATAGAGTTATTAGTCATTGTTCTATTATTTTATCTAAACCAACTTCTAAAGAATAAAATTTTGACCATTATTGATTTTCCTACAGTATGCTGAGGTGAACAAAGCACTGAAGTTAAGAGAATAGATTTTGACATTTAAAACTGTTTTAACAATGATACAAAAATTATCTATACTGATACTTATTTATATGTATAAACTTATGTGAGTATATATCTATTGCCTTTACAGTATGCAAGCAGAGTTAAATTATGATTATAAAATCCATGAAATTTGCATTATACAATATGGTCTACCAGTAGGATAAATTAGTGGTCTATGGGTGGAAAATCAATCATCGCCAAGGACTTTGAATATTCTTTTCATCTGTCAACTCTCAGAAACTTCTCTCCACACCACATTTTCTATCTACATAAGAATCTTGAAATTGCACACTTTAAAAAAATTCAGAAATAATGTATAATTTATATACATGGTAGAACTTTTCATGTTCATTAATTTTGAATTTAAATATAATGATAAAAATGCAAATTTTACAATAATAGATTTAAATCTTAAGTATAATAAAGTAGATTAAATCTAAAATATAATACAATAACCAAACTATTCTATTGAAGATTCTGAATTTTTTTCAGTAACATATCATTTAAATAACAAAAATTCTGCAATGCCAACATGATTGTAGGGGATAGACATGTAGATCAATGGACTAGAACTTTGAGTCCAGAAGTAAACCCTTACACATGATCAACTGAGTTCTGACAAGGGGACCAACATAATTCAATAGAAGAAGGATGAGTTATTCTGTTTTGTTTCAAAAATGGTGAACAATTGGATATGCACTTGCAAAAGAATGATGTTGAAACTCTCCCTCATACTATGTAAAAATTAGTTCAAAATGAATCACAGGCCTAAATTTAAGAGCAAAAATTTTAAAAGTTAGGAAACACATAGAATAAAGTCTTTGATTCCTTGGTTTACACAATGGTTTCTAAATGTGATAGAAAATGTTTGTAACCAAAATAAATAAGTAAATAAAAGACAAATTAGATTTTATCAAAATGTAAAACTTTTGGGCCTGAAAGGAGACCAGAGACAATGAAAATAATCTAAATAATAGGAAAATATTTTTTAAATCACATAGGTAATAAGAAACTTACATCAAGAATATGTAAGGAATTCTACAACTCAACAATAATAAGACTATTATAAAATGATCAAGTGACTTGAATAGGCAGCTCTCCAAAGAAGATAAAAATTGCCAATAAACACATGAAAATATTCTCAGCATCATTAATCACTCAGAAAAGGGAAATCAAAACCAGTGAAGTACTTCATACCCACTAGGATGACTGTCAAAAAGACAAGTGTTGGTGAGTATTTGGATAAATCAGATATCTCATACACACTGACAATGTGAGTGCAAAATGGTGCAGCTGTTATGGAAAAAAAGTTAAACATCAAATTACCATATCATCTAGTAGTTCACTAGAAATGGAAAAATATGTACCTAAGAAAATGGAAAAATATGTCTCCACAAATATTTATACTTAGATGTTGGTAGGAGTCTTATTAAATAGCAATAATTTGGAAGCAATCCAACTAATGAATGGATTTTAAAATGTGGCATATTCATACAAAAAACTGTTATTCAGCCCTCAAAATGAAATACTGATACATGTTACAACACAGATGAATCTTGAAAATATTATGTAAGTAAAGAAGGCAAACACAAAAGACCATATATTTTATTATTCAGTTTATATTAAATACCCAGAATAGGCAAATTCATATAGATAGAATATAGATTAATGATTTCCAGGTCTTTAGGGACTATTGCTAATAATTATGGGATTTCTTTTTGTGGTCATGAAAGTGGAGTTACTGGTAATGGTTGCAAAAGTTCATGAATATACTTAAAAAAACATTAAATTATATAATTAAAAATGATAATCTTTGTATTATATAAATTATATTTCACTAGACATAGTATAAAAAGTACTGTGGAGTTGACAGTACAGTTTCAGAAGTACTGTCAGAGTTATAATGAAATGTCAAATACATAAAGCATTAAAAATAAATACTATAAGAGAAACTTAAGAAAATTATTTATTTATCAGGTGATTTAGGAAACAAATTTTCAAAAAATACAAAAATTTTTAGTGTTCATGATAATTCAACAATGTAAACAAAAAGCCAAATAAACATGCAAAATTGTTTTTTAGCATTTGATAAAACTGAAGCATAAAATAAGCCAAATGTGCAAAACAACTTATATATCATTAATTAACTATGACAGTTCTAGAACTTTCATTTGAACTTATCAATACAATTTTAAGATGTTTTCTCTCTTTCTGAATCCTAAATATAAATATAAATTATTTAGTGGTATCTAGATGTCATAATGAATCAAGTTTCAAACTGGATTACTTAGAACAGAAACAGGAATCTACAAAGAAATTTTTTCTTATGAGATAAAATGGTATTAGAAGTTGCCTGTTATAAAAGAGTACTGACAACTATTAGGCCCATATTCCCCAAAATACAGACTAGTTACTGCCTTAAATTTCAAGAAATAATATACAGTATGTAGAACTGTTCATGGTAGTGGTAGGAAAAAGAAACACCATGTAATAATGTTAAAAGTTAAAATTAAATTATAAAATTACCAAATTAAATCAGATTTGATATTTAAAAAGTACACAGAAAAGAGGATGGTTATCAGGTCAAAAGGAAACTGTACTCTTTAAAAATAGACAGAAAATACAGAGTCAAAACTTCCACATCCATGGTTGGTAGAATAGAAGTTCAGACCAATTCTTAAGTCTAAGAAAGCCAGTTGGAAGATATTTTTTAATGTCTTTCAGAAAAGGGAATATTTATCAAGAAAGTTAGGATTTATCAGGTGAAAATTTGAAAGAAGGCAAGAGCCCAGAGAGTAAACCCAGCACTCAAAGCTTCTTTTGTTCTGAGAACATTTACAAATCAGGAAGAAACAGCCTACAAGCTAATTTTAGCTTTGGTGGCTCAGGAGGTCAGCAGTCAAAAATCAAAGTCCACATCCACCCAAAGAAGGTTGTTGCCAACAAAGGAACTCAAAGGGTTACATCATAAGATATAGGTGAACAGCCCTAAACTAAAATGGAACTTGGATAATCCATAAAATTTCAAGTTTTGAACTTTTAGGAGGCCCAGTATTGGTGGTGATTCCTAGTGCCTGGTGATAGCAAGTAAAAATACTATCTGGAATAAGATATCTTTATTCTAGAGACACATTCCCACAAGTAATATTTCAAATACAATGAACAGTACACAAGACCCAAGTTATTGAGATTTATTGATACAGACTATAGAGTTATACTGATTACTATAAATATATTTAAGAAAGAGAAAAACAAATCTGACATATCTACAGGGAAAAAAAGAAAATTTAAAAAGTGAAAATGAAAGTTTGAAAAAGAACAAAAAACAACTTATAAAACTGAAAAATTCAGTAGTAATTAATTGAAATAAATTGTCTGATGGCAAATTAGACACAGCTGACAAGAGAATTAATGAACTGGAGAAGCAGTTGAATAAAAATTTCAGGAATCATTGAAGAAGGTCCAAAAAATGAAGTACATAGAAGAAAAGAGAAGGACCATAGAGAATGCAGTTTTGTTTGTAATAATAACAAACATTCTATCACAATATTTTTGGCATCAATGCAACTTAGTTTTGTTTTAATTGTGAATATATTAATCAGATGAACATATCCATAATTCAGATGGAAAGTTGCATGTCATCTGATATTTAGATAATTTTTTCTCACAGTGTTGTATCATAATATTATACCTCTATTAAATGCTTCCTCCTAATTTTTTCTATCTTATTTTCCATGTTCTTTCTCTATCTGTTCTGTAGCAAAGACTGCTATTTGTTTTCCTTCATTTTCATAATAGAATCCTTCAGTTTTGTCTGGGCACATTTCTGTCCAAAATAAAACCTACATATTTCAGGTTTCTCTACAGCTTAATGTGACAATGTGATTAAATTCCAGCCAAAGATATATTATGAGGCATCACTTAGGAGCTTTACTTAAGAGATATTTGTAAGCATCCTTGGTCCCTTCCTCTTTCTTGATGGCTGAAGAATACATGTGATGGCTGAGCAAGGGGAGCCATTTTGGATCCTAAAGTGATCTTTGAATGGAGGCCATGCACAGAATAGCATAAGAAAAAAGGATTATGAAGCACTAAGCATTTCAAGGAATAGCACCACCATATCAATCCTAGACTATATACTTCAAGAAATTTACATGAGATGACAAACTTCTATCTTGCTTTAATATCATTTTGAATCTCTATTACTCAGCTGAATCTAATTTAAGCTGACTCCAATATGGTAGATGGAAGTGGGACTCAACAAATAAAAACATGTAATATATGGGACTGCCTTAGTACAGGATATTGAGTGCTATGTGGTAAGGACTCAATATATTAAATTTAAGAGCTTGTGCACCTTCTTACTATGGCCTCAAAATATCTTCACTTTGAAAGGCTGACTACGTGTTGACTGAAGCTATGGTGTTAGAGAAAATTATATACCAAATTCTGAATTTAAGTTAGATTATACCCATTTTTTTAAGTTCTGAGAAAAATTGATCTGGCTATAGGTAGCCAGCATGAAACAGAGATGCTAAAGTCACTTAGCTAAAGCTGGTACTCTCTCACCTGGAATCTGCAATTTAAATTTACAGATTAGTAATTGGAGCCTTGGATGGATGAAAATATCAACCGCTCTGCTCCTCAAATTTAAGTAGTTTCAGTAGGGGACTTTAAAGTGAAAATGATATTGATATTCTAAGGTATAAATGTCTGTAGAGAAAGACAAGATTAAGGATTTGCCTTCCCTCCAAAGTCCATTGTTTCAGAGTCCAGCCATGGTAGATACCGATAATTTAAAAGAGGCAAATGGATAAGGAACAAAGAACAAAACCCAGTAAAGGAAAGAAAAGAATCTTCAGGATTATTGACTATGTCTAGACAAGATATTTGTAATTGTTTAACCATGGTACCTACTGAAATCAGATGTCATCAGTCTACTAAGGTTTTGGAGGAAATGTATTACCAAGGAAATTAAAGTCTGACCTGAAAATGCCTGTAGTTCTTCAATCTTGAAGGCTATGAAACTGTGCAACAAAAAAGAAGGATAAATACTCCGAAGTCCACTTCAGATGTGGCCATAAATGATAATGGATAGATAAAATCTTTTCACAGGGAAAATCAAAAACATTTTCCACAAGTGCTAACTCCACTGTGAAAGAAGTGTTCATTATTCCTATCAGATGGATTTTGCAACAGACATGGGGGCAGTGACAGCTGTGTTTCTTACTCCCCTATTCCAAATGCAAAGTTTTCATTATGGTTATCCTTTTTCTGTGCCATCTTATATATACTGGGTTTGTAAAGGGCATACTTTATATTTTAACAAATAGGTTGCTAGACTACATATTGTTACATCTTGTTTAAGAAGACTGGACCTTCACTAGTATACCAACTAGAATTAAGTTCGGCTAAAACTAGCTACATATTCAATCTCATTGTTTTCTTCTCTAATTTTTACTATTTCTTTTCTACTTTGGATTTAATTTGCTCTTCTTTTCCTATTTTATAGAGTGGAAGCTTAGATTATTGCTTTTAGATATTTTTTTCTTTTCTACTACTAAGCATTCAATTCTATAAATTTCCATCTAAGCACTTCCTACACTATATACTACAAATTTTTATGTTATGTTTTCACTTTTAATTAGTTAAAAATATTTTTTAAATTTCCCTTGAGATTTTTTCATTGACCCATGTGTTTGGAAATGTTAGTTCTCGTTGTTTAATCTCTAAGTAATTTGGAATTTACCAGTTATATTTCTTTTACTGACACCTAGTTTCATTTCATTGTGGTCTGAAAGCAGGTACTATATGATTTATCTTATAAAATTAAGGTTTGTCTTATGGCCCAGGATGTGGTCTATTTTGGTAACTATTCCAGTTTGAGATGAATGTGGATTTTTCCATTGTTGCATGAAGTAGTCTGTAGATGTCCATTATTTATAACTGATGAATATTGTTTATATTAATAATAAACTAAAAAGTAATATAATAATTAATAATAACTCTGTTTCCTGATTTTATTCCTGTCATATCTATCCATTTCTGATAATTGTTGAAGTCTCCCATTATTCTAGTGGATTCACCTATTTCTCCATGCAGTTCTATCTGGTTTTGCCTCACATTTTTTTTCACTTGTTTTAGTTCCATACCTGTTAAGGATTGTTATAAATTCTCAAAAAATTCATCCCTTTACTGTTGTGTAATGCCTCATTATAACCTTCATTGTTCTTAAGTTTGTACTCTCTGAAATTAATATAACCACTCCCATTTTATTTTGATTTCTGTTAGCATGGTATATCCTTCTCCAATCATTTACTATTAATTTGCATATGTCTTTAATATTTAAAGTGAGTTTCTCGTACACAACATACAGCTGGATCTTGTTTTTTGATCCACTGTGATAATTAATTGGTACACTCAGATTATTGATGATCAAAGTGATTATTGATATATCTAGATTAATATCTATTTTCCTTTCTGTTTTCTATTTGGTCTCTTGTTCTTTGTTCTTATTTCTGTCTCCTATACTCTTTCTGCATCTTGTAGGTTTAACAGAGCATTTTATGTGATTCTATTTTCTCTTCTTTCCAAGCATATCTGTTCTTTGACTTTTTAATGGTTGCTATATAGTTTGCAATATAAAATTCCAAATAATCCAAGCCCCTTTTAACACTATACAGTTTCACAGGTAATGTTAGCACCTTATAATAACAAAATAATCCTAATTCCTCCCTCTTAACCCTTGTATCATTGTTGTCATTGGTTAGATTTATAACATAAGCATATGTAAGTGACTATATGTACATAAACTTACATGATTGAATACATTGCTGATATTATTAGGTTGAACAAACTGTTAGATTAAGAATAAGGAACATTAAAATATGTAATTTATTTATTCCTTGATGCTCTTCCTTTCTTTATGTAAATCTAAGTTTCTAATGTATATTATTTTCTTTCTCTCTAAAAAAATGATTTTTTAACATTTTATGTAAGGCGGTTCTACCTACTGACAACAAATTCTCTCAATTTTTCTTTGTCTGAGATGCCCCTACATCTCTCCTTCACTTTTGAAAGATAACCAGGAAACAGAATTTTAACTTGGTGGATTCTTTCTTTCAAGACTTTAAATATCCCACCCTAGGAAGATGGTGGACTAGCACATCACTGTGATAACCTCCTCCCATATACACACCAAAGCAGCAATGACATGTAATACAATGCACTCTGAAAAGGACCTGATGACTTGAAAAGTAGACCTCCCATAGATAATGAAAAGGAGAAGGCCACAGTGCAAAGGGTCAAAAGAGCAGAGACATAATTAGAATTCAAACTCTTTCCCCACCTCAACCCATAAACAGTAGGTAGTGAGGTACAAAGAGGTGTGGTATAAAAACCTTACACCTGGCATACCTGGTATGAGGATCTATGGATCTACACTGGGAAGATGATATCCCATAACATCCAGCTTTGAAAATCAGTGGGGCTTCACTCTAAGAGCTTTGAAATTCAATAGGATTTAACACTAGGAGCTTTGAAATATCCACAAGGTTCAATTCTAGGAGAGCCACAGACTCTACTCTTGGAGGGCTGGCAGGCTGTGTCAACTGGTCTGAGACCAAACACAGTTACAGAAGTTTGAAAAGTGCCTGGGTTATACATGAAGGAAATTTATTGATTAACTTTGGGACATGTGCCAAAGAGGCAGGTATCTGCAAGAGTTTTCTCAGAGTGGGGGGGTGGGGGTGGGGCTGGTAGGCACCATTTTCTTGCCCTCCCTCAGCCTAGCTGGACAGAGGTTTGTGGGAGTCAGTTCTGACACTCTCCATCTTCCATTCCAGCACTACTTACCCTGCCCTAGGGCAGATTCCTCTGCACAGTGACTAACACCCAGGGAGAGGAGGAGCTAGCCCCACTGACCAAGACACTGGCAGTGATCCTATTGGCCATTGCTAACAGCCAGGCTGAGGGCTGGCCCCACCAACCAGCACACTGGCAGGGACAACAGCTGAGTCTATCAGCCAGCCACACCAAGAATGAAACTTGCAGATCAGTGCAACCATGGTAATCATGCTGGTCATTGCTGAAAGCTGGGCAAAGGGCAGCCTTGCCTACTAGTCTGCCTGATCACAAGTCACAGCTCAGCCACAATAGCAGGGTGCATGCAGTACACACAGGTGATACTGCTGGAGCACCTAGTTCTGGTGGCCAGGGGACATTGTCCTTCTGAGCACAACACAATGCCAAATATATATGGTCACTATTTTTAAGACCAGAAGACAGCTGACTTGTCTAATACATGGAAACAAATGCAGAACCAGACAAAAAGAGGCAGAGGAATCTGTTCTCAATAAAAAAAAATGAAAAAAAGCCAGAAAAAGTGCTAAATGAAGTGGAGATAAGCAACCTACCTGATAAAGAATTCAAAGTAATGGTCAAAATTCAAAGACTGGATAGAGTGGATGAACTCATGAGAACATCAACAAAGACATAGAAAATATAAAAAAACAGCTGAAGAATACAATAACTGAAATGAAAAATCCATTAGAGGGAATAAACAGGAGATAGGAAATGCAGAAGGACAGAAAAGCAATCTGAAAGACAGGGTAGTAGAATGCAACCAAGGTGAACAGCAGAAAGAAAAAAGAATTTTTATAAATGAGAAGATGTTAAGAGATCTTTATGACAACTTCAAGCAGAACAACATTTTTATAATAGAGGTCCCAGGAAGAGGAGAGAGAGAAAGAGGTAGAAAGCTTATTTAAATATTAGCTAAAAAATTTCCTTCCTGGGAAATAAAGAGAATCTCAAACAAGATGAACCCAAGGATGTCCACATCAAGACACATAATAATTAAAATGGCAAAGATTAAAGATAAAGAGAGAATCTTAAAAGCAACAAAAGAAAATCTGAAAGCTATACACAAGGGAAATCCCATAAGGTTATCACCTAATTTTTCAGAAGAAAGTTTCCAGGCTAGAAGTGAGAGGCATGATATATTCAAAGTGCTGAAGGGAAAAAATCTGCAACCAAAATATTCTACTTGGTTAGACTATCATTCATAATTGAAACAGAGATGAAGAGTTTCTCAGGAAAACAAAAATTAAAGGAAGTAATCACCACTAAACCTTCCTTAAAAGAAATGTTAAAGGAACATTGTTAAGTGGAAAAGGAAAGGCCATAACTAGAAGTAAGAAAATTAGGACAGGAAAAATACTGACTGGTAAAAACAAACATAGCAAAGATAGGATCAATCACTTATAAAGTTAGTATGAAGTTCAAAAGAAAAAATATTAAAATCAATTATATAACAAAAATTAGTCAAGTGATACACAAAATAAAAATATGTAAATTATTACAGTATGTAAGAGTAGAAGCTACAATTGACACTACAGAAATTCAAAAGAGTATAAGAGAATTCTAAGAAAATTATATGCCAACAAACTATACAACCTAGAAGAAATAGATATATTCTGAGAAACAGACAATTGTAAGACAGAATCAAGAAGAAACAGCAAATCTAAACAGATTACTAGTAATGAAAGTGAATCAGCAATAAAAAACTCCCAAAAAAGCAAAATCCAGGACCAGATGACTTCATAGGTAAATTCAACCAAACATTTAAAGAGTTAATATGTATCTTTCTCAAATTCCTCCAAAAATAAAACAGGAAGTAATAATCCAAGTTCTTTCTGTGAGATAAGCATTACCCTGATATACCCAAAAACAGACAAAGACACTACAAAAAAAAAGAAAATTACAGGTCAATATCCCTGAAGAACATAGATGCAAAAACCCTCATCAGAATATTAGCAAACTAAATTCAAAAGCACATTAAAAGTATCATTCACAAAGATCAAGTAGGATTTATTTCTGAGATGCAAGGATGGTTCAACATTCACAAATTAATGTAATATATCACATTAACAAAAGGAAGTATCAAAATGATATGATCATCTCAATAGATGCTTAAAACACATTTGATAAAATTCAACATCTTTTCATGATAAAAACTAAAGTGAGTGTAGAGAACATAACTTAACAAAATAAAGGCCATATATGACAAACCCACAGCTAACATATTCAATGGTGAAGAGAAAAACACCTTTCCTTTAAAATTAGGAACAAGACAAGAATACCAACTTTCATAATGCTTATGCAACATAATACTGAAAATCCTAGCCACAGCAATCAGATAATAAAAAGAAATAAAAGGGTTCCACATTGGAAAGGAAGAAGTAATATTGTCACTATTGCATATGACATGATACTACTATACAGAAAACTGTAAAGACTCCTCCAAAAGAAAAAAAACACATCAGAACTAAATGAATTCAGCAAAATTGCAAAATACAAAATTGATATCCAGAAATCTGCTGTGCTTCTATATACTAAAAACAGACTAGGATGAAAATTGAAGAAAACAATCCCATTTACAATTGCATCAAAAATAAAATACCTATGAATAAATTTAACCAAGGAAGTGAAATACCTATAAACTGTAAGACACTATCTGAAAACTGTAAGATACTGTTGAAAGAAATTGAAGACAACACAAAGAAAGATATACGGTGATCATAGATTGAAAGAATTAATACTGCTAAAATGATCATATTACCCCAAACAATCTACAGATTCAATGCAATCCCTAATGAAATATCAATAGTGTTTTCACTGAACGTTAACAACTAATCTTATTATTTGTATGCAACCACAAAATACTCTGAAAAGCCAAGGCAATCCTGAGAAAGAACAAAGTTGGAGGTATCACGCTCTCTGATTTCAAACTATACTGTCAAGGTATAATAAACAAAACAGCATGGTACTGGCACAGAAACAGACACATAGATCAATGGAAACAGAATAAAGAGCCCAGAAATAAACCCATAATCACATCATCAATTAATCTTTGACAAGAGAGGCAAGACTATACAATGCAGAAAAGACAGTCTTTTCAATAAATGGTGTTGGGAAAACTGGATACCTACATATGAAAGAATTAAACTTGACCACTTTCTTATACTATATACAAAAATAAAATCAAAATGGATGAAAGACCTAGATGTAAGACCTGAAACCACAAAACTCTGAAAAGGAAATTTAGGCAATGAACTTTTAGATATCAGCTTTAGCAATTTTTTTCTGAATGTCTTCCCACACAAGTGAAACAAAAGCAAAAATAAACAAGTGGGCCTACATCAAACTAAAAAGCTTCTACACAGTGAAGGAAGCCATCAACAAAAAATTAAAAGGCAACATGCTGAATGGAAGAACATATTTGCAAATGATTTATCTAAGAAGGGATTAATATCCAAAATATGTAAAGACAACTCATACAACACAACACCAAAAAACAATCTGATGAAAGAGTGGGCAGAGGACCCAAATAGACATTTTTCCAAAAGAAGATATACAGATGACCAACAGACACTGAAAAGATGCTCAACATCACTAATCATCAGGAAAATGAAAATCTAAACCACAATGAGATATCACCTCATACCAATTACAATGGCTAATATCCAAAAGACAAGAAATAGCAAGTGTTGGTGAGGATATGGAGAAAAGGGAACCTTTGTGCACTATTGATAGGAATATAAACTGGTGCAGCCACTATGGAAAACAGTGTGGAGTTCCCCAAAATATGAAAAATAGAAATACCATATGTCCAGCAATTCGACTTCTGGGTTTTTACCTGAAGAAAACAAAAACACTATTTAGAAAAGATATATACACCCCTATGTTTCTTGAAGCACAATTTAAAATAGCCAAGACACAAAAGTAACCTAAATTATATCAATAGATGAATGGACAAAGAAAATGTGGTATATACATACAATGAAATATTACTCAGCCATAAAAAAGAATGATACCTTGCCATTTGCAACAACAAATGGACGTGTAGGGTATTTTGCTAAGGGAAATAAGTTACACAGAAAGACAAATACATTATGATTTCACTTATATATGGAATCTAAAAAAACAATAGAACAATCAACCAAACAAAACCCCAGAAACAGACTCATAAATACAGAGAACAAACTGGTGGCTGCCAGAGAAGTGTGAGGTGAGAGGTTGGGCGAAATAGGTGAAGGGGATCAAGAGGTAAAATTCTAGTTAGTGAGCATTTTGTAATGTATATAAATGTTGAATCACTATGTTGTATACTTGAAACTATTATATTAACTCTACTTCAATTGTAAATAAATAAGCAGTAAATAAATAAGTAAATAAATATCCCACTCCATTATTTTATCACTTAAATGGATTCTTAGAAGACATGTAATTCTTTGCTTTCCTATAGGTAACTTTTCCCCCCTCTGGATTCTTTCAGGATTTTTTCTTTGTGATTTTTCTATAGTTTAAAACTGATATAAGTGTAATTTTGTTCCTCATTTATCCAGCTTGCATTCTTTGAGATTTCTGGAACTGTGGTTTGATATCTGACATTAATTTAGGGAAATTCCCTTTCATTCTTGTTTCAAGTATTTCTTCTGTTCCTTCTCTTTGTTCTCCTTTTAGTATTCCCATTATGTATATGTTACACTTTTTGTAGTTGTCCTGCAGTTCCTGGATATTCTGTTCTAGTTGTTTTCTTCTAGTCATTTTTTCTGTTTGATTTTTTAATTTTGAAGGTTTTTATTGAGATATTCTCAAGCTCAGAGTTTCCTCAGCTATGTCTAGATCACTAATAAACCCATCAAAGACATTCTTGATTTGTTAGTGTTTTTGATTTCTAGTATTTGTTTTTGGTTCTTTCATGGAATTTCCATCTCTCTGCCTACACTGGTCATCTGTTCTTGCATGCTGTTTACTTTGTCACTAGAACTCTAAGCATATTAATCAAGTTGTTTTAAGTTCCTGGTCTAATAATTACAACATTCCTACAATACCTGAGTCTGGTTCTGATGCTTGCCCTGTCTTTTCAAGCTGTGTTTTTTGCCTTTTAGTATATCTTATCATTTTTTACTGATAGAAGGCATGATGCAGTTGGTAAAAGAAACTGTTGTAAATAGGCCTTTAATAATGTGGTAGCAAGATATGGATAAAGGGGGAGCATTGTATAGTCTCATAATTAGGTCTTAGTATTTTAGTAAGCCTGTGACTCAGGACTGTGAACCTCACACAATGCCCTTTAGTCCTTCCCTCCCATAAGTGAGGGACTAGAATGGACTAGAGTTGGGTATTTATCTTTCCCTGGGTCTGTTAGTCTCTGATAAAATCCCAGGAGGTTAGGCTCTGGTTAACTATGCTCTCCAGAAGATAGGCCTTGGTAAGAACAGAATGCTCTGGTTTATTTAAAAATGGTTCCTTTTTCCCTGGAAGCACAAGGAGATATTTCACTGTGAGAACCTGATAGATCTCTAGGAAGTAAAACACACAAAAGTGTAGGGACCCCCAATAACTGGAATTTTTATACCTTAGTTTTGTTGCCACTGAGCCTCCAGCAGTTCATCAACTACATTCACCAATCCCTACTACAGCACCTGTTCACATACAGGCTTTGGTTCATGCGTTTCCTGCTCTTATAAGTGTGGTTCTCTGTATTTGTTGGTTGGTCTCTCCAATTTGGTAGCAGAAGTTGCCTTGTGGTCTTACTTCTTCCATGAATTTCAGTTTGTTCAGTTTTTTACTTATTAGGATGGAGTAGCAATCTCCAAACTTCTTCTAAGCTTCTTCCAAGCTGGACCAGAAACTGCAACAGGCAGTGAGTTATTCAAGATGCATTTATTTAATTCATTACCATAGTATATTAGAGAGAAAATTAGGACTTTCAATAGATTTCTAGCCTTTCCATGAAATAATTCATTCAGGAATACTCCTTATAGCCTATGGAAATGTGGACACAATTACACATAGAACAAAATATTACTTCAAAATTGTGTATGTTAACAAAAGGAGGTCTGTGGATATACTGCCAGTTGTCCCCTCCCTGGTTCTAGGTGAGGATAGTATGAAGATATGTGAATGTTATTTGTGAACAGCTGAGACAGAGCTATGATTATGAAAAACATTATCATACTTTTAATAAGGAATTATATGGACATATCAATGAAGATTAAGGATAAAGGAATTTTTATTTATTGTTATTTATATTTGTTTTGTGACTCCTAGGAGGAAGATAATACATTGCATATTACTGATAGTAAAGCTCTTAAATATGGGGCTGGACCCAAGAGAATTGACATTTGTAAGGATATATTAAAAGATACTACTGAAGTTACCATATGACATAATTTATAAGGATCTCCCTTAATTTCTATCTGTCTCAGGTATAAATCACTGAATTTTCCTTTATTCAATTCAATGCACAAAATATTTGTTGAGAAGTACTATGAGCACATCATAGTACCTATCACTTTATCTATTCCAGATACGTTACACTATTGGATAAATCTTTTGCTTAATTCTCTCATTTTCCTGGTGATTTCTCAGTTGACTTTGGCAGCCTCCATTGTTTTCATCCCAGATAATGTATTGATTTAGCATATACTTGCTGCTTTTCAAAACTAATCCTGCAATTGCTTGGTTTCAGATCTTTCCTATCTACATCTATAGAGCCACAGATTGTTATTTCCAGAAAGGAAATACCAAGAGTGAGTTAAGTGTATGAAGGTTTAGTGGGAAATAACATCTGTTAAAGAAAAATGGGGAAAGCAGATTAAGCAGGGAGAGACAATGTCTCTGCCAACTACCTGGGCTCTAGAGCAAAGTTTATCTGAAAGTCCCACACTGAGCAAAAAGGGCCAGGTCCTTGTAACACTGCCTTACTCAAGAAATGGCTGGCGACTACCTAGAGCATAGTGTGACCTCAACTTGAAAGCAGAAGTGGACCCTGAAAAAAACAAACAGGTGAGCTGTCAGCTAATTGTACTTCATCTGAGCAGCCACAAATGATTTCTAATATTATCCTTGCATGCTTCTGTCCTACTCTTACTCATCTAGCTCCGTCTTCTCCCTTTGGTCTCAGTAAACTCTTCGATTAAAAGGAAAATGCTTTTTTAAAAAAATTTTACTGCCAGTGATGAGCAGAGCTCCTGATACCTAAAATGCATGTAGTAAATATCTGTAATATTTTATTAAATGGCTACATTTAACCCTTTATGAGTTGAAGTCATCAGCAACAGCTTCACTTCTAAGCCATCATCATTGCTTCTTTGGACCCCCAAAAGGTGGCTGAATTAAAATTAAGTAAAATTACCTTTAGCCTCTGGGAGCCCTAGAATCTGCTTTTATTGACTTTTTTGGTGATAAATTGCTCATACTTCTAACTCACACTAAAAGCCACTATTACCCAGAAGTCTTAATAACTCAGGACAATCTGATTCTTTTGATTAGACCCATTAGATGCAGACAACTGATTAAACCAAATTTGAATTTGCATATTCCTCTCACTTCACACTTTATATAATCAGTCCATACCCAGTGAGTTTTTCCTAGTTCTTCCACCTCTCCTTACAAGTTCCAGCATAAACTTGCTTGATTCCAATTTCAAGGCCTGAGAATTTATTACAGTACTAAGGATATTGTAAGTGTTCAAAAATACCCACTTGAAATTAACTGAATTGCTGACGGAACTCCAAAATGCATGTTAGACAATAACAAAGGGCAGTTTTCAGAGAAGATGAAAGAATGTTATTATGAAGCTTCTTTCTTAGAATTTTTTTTAATTTAAAAAATTTTTACCGAAGTATCATTGATATACAATCTTGTTTGTTTCAAATATACAACACAGTAGTTCAACACTTACCCATATTATTAAATCCTCACCCCTTCTAGTGTGGTTACTATCTGTCAGCATAGAAAGATGTTACAGAATCACCCACTATATTCTGCATGCTGTACTACCATCCCTGTGATCAATGTATATTATGATTGGGAATTTTTGTGCCCCTTTATCCCTTTACCCTTCCCACCCACCTATCTCAACCCCCCTTTCATGGTAACCACTAGTCACTTCTTGGTGTCTATGAGTCTACCATTGTTTTGTTCATTTTGTTTTGCTTTGCTTTTATGTTCCACAAATAAGTGAAATTATCAAAATTAAACTTATATAATCTAGAATAACATCCCAGAAGCTCAGTGATACTAAAGATCAGATACCAGTATAAGAAACACTCTTACAAACTGAACAAAACAATGAAATTTAAAAAGTAAAATCCCTATGTATAAGTTTATTTTTAAGACCCAACATAATAAAATAAGGTGACCCCTTTCCACATCTCCTGAATCTGATCTACACTTTCAATATTTTCTTAGTATCACTTATTGTTAAACTAGACAAAGAAAAGGGCAATAGTAGATTCAATATTTCTTGACTTGTAATATTATGAAGCTAATTATTGTCTCCTCCTTCCCTCATATTTACTAGCATTTATACTTGGTACAAGAAAAAAAAAAACTCAAATGTAATTGGTTACTCAAATTTATAAAATTAGGGCAACCTCACCCTGCCTTACAAGCTGTGTTCTGTAAAACTCCAGAGAATATCATCCACATAAAATGTGATGTACTCTTTCTCATGTACCGTGCAATGTAGTGGCCCTAAGTAAAGTGAATCCTCTTTCCTCTCTTATTCACATAGGCCATGTGATAATCATTTTATTTTTTTTCTAAGAGTAAAGATGGAACTATATCTCACCAAAGAAGATATACAGATGGCAGGTAAACATATGAAAAGATGTTCAACATCATATGTCGTTAGGGAATTGAAATTTAAAGTAACAATGAGAAATTATTGCACACCTATTAGAATGACCAAATTTCAGAACACTAGCAGTCCCAAATGCTGGTGACAATGTGGAGAAACAGGAATTTTCATTCATTACTGATGGGAATACAAAAAGGTAAAGCCACTTTGGAAAACAATCTGGCAGGTTATTTTAGAAAACTAATACTCTTACCATAAAAATACAGCAATCATGCTCCCTCATATCTACTCAAACAAAGTAAAAGTTCAGGTCAACACAAAAACCTGTATATAGATGTTTGTAACAGCTATGTTTCTAATTGTCAAAACTTGGAAGTAAGCCAAAGTGCCCTTCAATGGGTGAATGTATGAACTACTACACTCAAACAATGGAATAGTATTCAGTAATTAAAAGAAATGAGCTATTAAACCATGAGAAGACAAGGAAGAAATTTTAATGCATTATTACTAAGTGAAAGAAGCCAATCTGAAAAGGTTATGTACACTATGTATTATGATTCCAATTATATGACATTGTAGAAGGGAAATCTATAGAGAGCATAAAAAGATTGCTGGTTGCCAAGAGTTAGGGGGAAGGAAAGGTGAGTAGACAGAAAATTTTTAGGAAAATGAAAGTATTCTGTATAATATTCTAATGGAAGATGTATGTGATTATGTATCTGTCAAAACCTGTGAAATGCCCAACACAAAGAGTGTACCTAAATGCAAACTATGGACTTTGGAGGATAGTGATGTATCAATGCAAGTTCATCAATTGTAACAAATTAGAGGTTCCTGAAGGTATTATTTTATACTTATGTTAAAAACATAGAAGTAAAATCTTTCTATCTACAATAGACAAAATATTTGTTTTTATTATGTAAATATTTGTTTTTATTATGTAAATAAAATGATTTCTGATTAGAAAAAAAGACTATGTAAAGTGTCAGAAAGAAAGCAATAATCATCTAACAATCTGTGACTTAGATAAGCACTACTACCATCTTGATGACTATGTTTTCATGTATTTGTTCATGCATATGTGTTATAACAAATTAGTTTATAGTTTTGAATTCTTATTAATAAAAGATAAACAGCTCCTCAGATTTAGTATACATGTATATATAATACCTTCAGTATATATATATATATATATATATATATATATATATATATATATATACACACCATTAAAATATATTTAATAATAATTAATGGAAAGGGTTCACAGAATTTATTTGAAAATATTTTCATCTATTATATTTTATAAAAATGGTATTCAACATGGCATATATATATACAGTTCTGTCAGTATTAATTATAAGACATATAAATTTTTGGAAGCGAGGGAAAAATCAATAAAAAATATTCTAGAATTCAACCACATCAGTAGTTTTAAAACAAATTTCACTTTAGTATAGATGATTGCCATATCAGATCATGTCCAGTGTTTCCAGGAACTATACAATGACATAAAGCAGTACAAGATGTGAAGATTTAATGTGGTAGAAGTTATTCCAAGTAAAAGATCCCTTTCAAAGATGTTGGATTGGATTGTCCTATTAATACCTTTCCTCATCTTTTTGATAACTAAGAAGAATATATGCACCTTCTCCAGAAGATTAGTCAAGGCAAAGGGTATAAAATTCCAATCATTGTACCTCAAGGAGAGAGGGAATTGCTCAATTCTAAGAAAAAAAATTAGACCATGATTTTAGGAAGTAAGCTGTTAAAAAAGAGACATCGCAACACACAGACTGGTTATTTCTTTCCATGAGTTGAAATTGTAAAGGTTCCCAGCCGTGACCCTTTTTTAACCTCTTAGATGCTTTCTGTCCTTCCAACAATATATGACTAAGCCAGCTTACGCAGTCTTCTGAGGTGAGAAGACAGGGCAGGAGGAGTACAGAAGCCGGCTGCAGCTGCAGTAAACACAGGGCAAGTTGCTTTTTCCTCCTCTGAATCTCTTACCTTTTAGCTCCAGTGAGAGTAACTTTCTCTCATATTATAACCCTTCTAAAATTCATGTTTGAAATATAGGAAATAGGTGAAAGACTATCCAAACCAACAAATCAGAGGTAACAAAGAATATCTCATAGTCACTCCCTGTACATATATTCTGCTCAGTAACCGTTGAGGAAAAGAGTTGACTATGCCAAATCAGATTTCATATATTCTTGGGTATCTCAGCAAAATCCATCAAAATAGTATCTATACTTTTCTAAAATCCATTATAACAATATGCAAATTTCCCTAAAACTTGATCTAACAGGCAACCCCAATTCCTTATTTATGCCAGCCTATATAGCAAGAGGATCCACCACCTTCCCACCAGTATCTGTCAGTCGTGGAGAACCAATGTCCCTAGCAATTGTTCCAGGTCTTCCGTTTCTTCTAATCTCACCCATTTTTTTTTTGTTGTTGTTATCAGATTCCGTCCTTATGGCTCCTGACTTTTGGTGTTGTAAATTTAATCTTGCAGCATAAACTCTGGATATTTATCTGCACTTCTGGCTTTGCAGCATGGCATTTCTGAATGAATAAACTTGAATTTACTCCTCTGACTCTTTCAATTTCCCATGAATAGGAGAAATTTTAGGCCCCTTAGACCAAGTATATTTCATCCCAGAACAGGAACAGATGCAAACATTGATTTATATTTATCTTATCACTGAAACTTGAATTCCATTCTTGACTTATCCTTTCCATTACTTTGCTCACATCATCTTTTTCAAATGAACTTCTAGTATTAAATGCTAATATTTTCTTACACCCTATCCTTTCCCTACACCTTAGCTCTTTTAATCTCTTGGATCCTAGGTTCTCTTAGGCTCTCTGTGGTATTAATTATTCTCACTACAATATCTAATAAACCAAGTTGCAAGTCACTAAAGACTGGATATGTAAGTAGTAGAAATAATAAAATAATAACATATCAACTAAGTGAGTTGATAAGAACACTACAAATGAAGCCAGCAAAAAATTGACCCAGAATTTCTTTACGGAAGTAAATATTCAAAGATGAATATTATGATTAAAAACCATTTCAATTACTTTACAAAACTGAGCTGAAGACAACTGCCATAATGCTCTATGAATGGTAGCTACAAACAATGAAAAAGCATAGGACAATGTAAATATTTATAGAATATGAGAGAATTGTTCTTACTAAGTGACATTAATAATGATGTCGTTAGGAGAATTATCAGTAATGTTACAGAACTTTAGAAAACTCCATATAAAGAATGCCTTCTACCAAAAGTTTCATAACAGTCAAAATACTTCCAAAATATTGGACATATTCTGACAATGGCACATTCTAATTTCATAGATGTTAAATGACATAGCCTTTGTAAACAGAATATTTTATTTCTATTTATGCACATTTAATAATCATTTACCATGACACATCATATATATGGATATATATAAATATGCATATATACATATATGTGTATATTTTATAAATATTTATGAATAAATGTGTATTTTTTCATATATCATATAGTTATATGTATACAATAATTTGGTTATCAGTATACAACATAGCCATATTCAAATTGGTTATCAGCATACAATATTCAGTGAGTCTCTTTTGTATAAAAATCAGGTGACAGGTCTGAAATCAGTGACCTTATATTCTACATACAAGACCAAAAGACACTTCACATTAACTTTATATTTTTATATAGCATACTATCATCTGAAGCAAATTAATATAATCAGTACTGAGTGCTAATGAGGGAAAAGTTTTTAATAGGATACATTTGCTTTTTAGACCTATGTTCTTATTCAACAGATAACTTCTGTGGGATTTAGGGGCTTAAAGAAATTGTTTTGCTGTATCTAGAACATATGTCATCAATTACATAGAATGAGACTAATGACTAGATCTTTTGTAATACCTTCTAATCATGTTAATTTAATGGAAACAATTGTTGCTCAAGCTATTCAGAAACAGGTTCACATATGAAGGAGATTATCATATACACAGTGTTTTAAAATTATAAAAAGTTAATTCTAGTTAATTATACTATAATGCCAAGTCTTCATTTCTACCATTACCTAATGTCCAAATCAAAACAAAAATAAAAAGATAAAAAAAGCATAAACTTTCAAGTCAGAAGTCCTGGAGGTAAGTCTTAGAAGTTAATTACCAGCTCTGAGAACTTGGTTTCCCTATTTATATAAATGAGATAAAAATGACAATCTTATTGTATTGTGGAAAATAAACTATATGCAAAATAACACAGTGCCTTGTACATAGTAGACACTCAATAAACATAAGTTTCTGTTTCCATTGTGTTCTCAAAGCAATGCATGCTTTAGCATAAAATACTGAATGACAATTGTTATATATAGTATTATTAGCCTTTAATAAACTAAATACTATTAATATTAATTACTATATTACTATATATAATTATAGGAAAGACATTACTATTAATAACTAGTTGCAATAACTAATGAGAAAAAATATACAAAGTGTAAATTATAAAATGGTTGTGGTAAGAGTAATTAATGCACCATAAAGATTATATTTATACTGTATTATATGACTTTTCTTGCAACAAGAAAATCTCAAGCAGAATATTAAAAATATATGGAAAATATTTAAATGAGAAAAGATTTAAAAGAAGAAATTCTTACTAAAGCTTCATAAGTTGTAACTATAGTATCTTGAATAAAAATATTTCAAAGAAAAGTAATAATCTAATTAGACTTACATGTTTCCAGCGTGCAAGCTTTCCTGTTACATTAGTTTCTGTCTGAAAAAAGAGATCCTTAGATAGGTTATCTTCATATCCTTTGTGTATGTAAATCCATTTTGTTTCATATTCATTCATAAACTTTTCCTGATGTTTTTTGCACAGAACTAAGGGGCTAAATATAAGGAAGAAAAATTGTCATTTAGTATTCTGCCCAAAAAGAAAAATGAGAAAACTATTCATGAGTTCACTTACATCTTAGAAAGCATAATGGTAAATTTAATGTAATATTTGTTTTCATATTATTACTATATAAAACTAATCATTAAGATTTGTTCATCAACATTCATCATCAGATGAGTAAGCAGTAAGAAATCTCTGGTGATAGGAATGTACAAAGAATCCTGTAGTTATATCTGGCTATGCATTTTATAACATAATGGCAGGGAGAACATGACTAAATTATCTACAGATATATAAGGTGATCAGTATGAACTCTATTTTTCTTCTCTAATGAAGAAGTAACTTTATATTAACCTAGGAAAATTACTCTAGAGCAGTACTGTCCAACAGAATATAATGTGGGCACAAACTACTTTTAAATTTTCTGTTAGCCATATGACAAGGAAGTAAAAAAAAGTAGGTGAGATTAATTTTAATATTATTTTTAACCCAGTATCTCCAAAATATTACCTGATAAATGGAATCAACAAACTAACATCATACTTAACAGTAAAATACTAAATATTTTCACTGTAAGCAAAAATAAGGTAAGGTAATGCTCTCCCTCTGCTGCACTACAGAGCACTGTAGAACATCTCCTGGGGGAGGCTCAACAACTCCTGGGGGAAGTTCTTATATATGCCTGGTAGCCAAGTTTTATGTCTGATGCCCAGGTTTTTAAAGCTGCTACCCAGGAGATATCCTTTAGTCACCTAGCTCAGAGGGCTAGGGGTCTTTTGATCCAGGGTTCCACAGGACTATAACAATTAGAGAGACAGTTCTTGACATGATACAACCCCCATAGCACTGCAAAGATAGCAAAATAAAAGATACCCTCAGCCTTTGTGTGAAAGAGGCCTACTTGCTATTCCTGGAACTTCAGCCTAAAGGGCAGGGCTTCAGGTTTGGCACATATCAAGAGGCTACAATGGTGCTCTCAGGGAATATAAACCAAGGGAAATCATCTTTGTGCTCTCCTTCCGCATCAAAACAGCTCACTAGTATCTCCCAGAAAGGAGCTCACTTGGAGCCCTATTTTTGCAACTGCTGCTCAGGGGACATCTCCTGATTACCTAGATGGGGGGCCAGAAGGGCTTATGCTTATACTCCCACAGGACTGTATATATTTCCATTCTGCCTAAGGGCCTGGTTTAAAATAGCCAGAATCTAGGTGCTGAGTGAAATCTTCTTCTCTGGGACACTGACTGGTCATGGCACCCTTCAACTACTTTAGTTACTAAAATTAATTTGGTTCTGTGGACAATGACAAAAACTGGAGTGACAACCAAGAGCTAAAGAAGGGTTTAATGACAAGGTTTGTATCCTAGAGGGCCAACACTCCAAGACTGCAAGTGTTAGCTCTTTCATTTAATGTATAAGTCCAACATAGAGAATCAAGCAAAATGAAGAAACAGATTATGTTACAAATGAAACATAAAACCTCAGGGAAAAGAAAAGAAAAGAAAACTTAATGAAATGGGGATACATACTCTTCCTGACAAGAAGTCAGAGTAAAGGTCATAAAAATACTCAACAAACTTGAAAGAAGAATTCATGAACATAGTAAGAACATCAAAAATGTAAGAAAATTTAAGAAAGTTCCAAATAGAAGTCATGGAACTGAATAATACAATTACTGAAATGAAAAAAATACATTAGATGAGTTGAACAGGAGACTAGATGAAACAGAAAAAAGGATCAGTGAACTTGAACACAGGGCAGAGGAACTCAAAGAGAGAAGCAAAAAGAAAAATGAAAAAAAATATATTAGTGAAGATGGCTTAAGGGACTTACAGGACATCATGCAGGCAAACATTCACATTATAGGAGTCCCAGAAAGAAAAGAGAAAGAGAAAGGAACAGAAATCTTATGAAGAATTTATGGCTAAACATATCTCTAATGTGGCGAAAAGAAACAGATATCTAGATCCAGGAAGCCCAAAAAGATATGTTAGACCACAAAACAAGTCTTAGCAAATTCAAGGAGATTGAAATCATACCAAGTATCTCGTCTAACAACAATGGTATGACTAGAAATTAATAAGAGGAAAACTGGAAAATTTATGAATACATGGAAATTAAAACACTCTCCTGAAAAAACAATGGTTTAAAGAAAAAAAGAGAAAAAAAAGTATCCTTAGACAAACACAAATGGAAACACAACATTCTAAAACTTACACAGGTTGAGGGGAAAATGACAGCATAGAAAGAGCCTCCTCCCCGCTACACGCTGAATCTATACCTACACACAGAGAAACTGAGGCCTGATGAACACCTTCTGCACAATGATAGATGGGAAAGATCACATAAAAATTGCAGGAGAGAGGAAGCCCCACCCCCAGCACAACAACCCTGGAGACACATATTGCTGAGAGACCTGAACAGAGATTCCCTGTGCTAAGGCACAGAAAATCTGTGTTTCAAAGTACATCTAGACTATAAGTGAAAAAACAAAAACAAAACAGCTTTTTAAGACTAATGCACCTGCTGTTTGGAGTGGGAACTTCAGGAACTCTCTCCAGGATTGGAGGTGCTAGTGCCCCACATTGATAGTGCCATGGGAGGCACGGTTCATGCAATTCCAGACTTAAGTTTACAGTTTCAGACTTAGTCAACACACCAATTTTAGACTTAGCTTAGGTGGCTTCACAGCCATCACCCATACCAGACATGCCAGCTGGAGTGTACACCTGGGCCTCTTCTGCACTGTGAACAGAGCTGGAGGCTGCCACCTGCCAGAAACTGCACTCAGGCTGCAGCTGCACTATAGGTATGAAGCCAAATCTTTGCTGACCCCTGGAGAATGTGCGTTGGTCACACTACTATACCACAGAAACAGTGGCTTCAGAGGCAGGCTTTCCTGGAAGGCACATCGGTCCCAGTGCTACACTATGGTCACAGAATTAGCTGCCACCAATACCTGGAGAGCATACCCAGGCTGCAACTGCACTAGAGCACAAAGCCAGTAGCTATTGACGTAGGAGTTCCTAGGAGAATGCCCAAGACCACTGCCTCCCCACCTGAATGAACTTCACCAGTATCCTCAAGAGCTGCTTCAATTGGGCCCCTCCAACATGTTCCACCAAACACACCCTGGGAGACCTAATGCGAGGATCCCCCCCACCCATGGTCACTAGACCTCCAGCCAGCCAGCCAAAACCACCAGTACACCCCGTCTGCCCAAGGGACCTTCCCTACACAAGACCAATCATTCAAAACTGGGAAAGATAGCCCTTTTGAGTAATTCATAATCAAGCACAGAAAGTCAAACAAAAAGAGGAAATAGAGGAATATGCTTCAAATAAAAGAGCATGACAACTTCAGAGAAATAACTAAATGAAATGAGTTAAGCAATCCACCAGATAAAAAGTTCAAAGTAGTGATTATAAAGATGCTTTCCAGACTTGATCGAAGGGTAGATAAAATCAAATCAGTGAGAATGTCTACAAGGAGACAAAAAATATAAAACAGAACCAATCAGAGATGAATGAAATGAAAAGTATACCAGAGAGACTCAAGAGATTAGAGAATGCAGAGAAAAACAGATCAGTGATGTGGAAGACAGAGTATTGGAAAACACTCAAGGTGAGTAGCAGAAAGAAAAAAGAATAAAAAGAAATGAGAAAAGATCAAGGGATTTTTGGGACAATATCAAACACCCAAAGAGCCACAAGACTGAAGTCCCAGAAGGAGAAAATGGAGAAAAAGGAGTAGGAAACTTATTTGAAGAATTAATAGCTGAAAACTTGGCTAACCCACAGAATGAAACAGACATCCAGGTCCAGGAAGCAAACAGACCCCCAAAACAAGATAAATGAAGGAGGTCCACACTAAGACACATAATAATTAAAATGTCAAAGATCAAAGACAAAGATATTATCTTAAAAGCAGCAGAAGAAAACCAGTTACCTATAAGGGAAATCCCATGAGGCTGTTATCTGATTTGTCAGCAGAAACTCTAAAGGCCAGAAGGGAGTGACATGATATATTCAAAGCACTGAAAGAGAAAAACCTCCAACCAAAAATACTTTACTGAGCAAGGTTATCATTCAGAATGGAAGAGAACATAAAGAGTTTCACAGATTAAACATAAGCTCAAAGAATTCACCAACACTAAGGCAGACTTACAAGAAATGTTAAAGGGACTTCTTTAAGAGGAAAAGAAAAGATGCTAAAGAGAAGCAAGAAAAATTTGAAAGGAAAAATTTCATTGGTAAAAACAAATGCATTCCAGAAATAGTAGATCAATGACTAAAAGCTTATAAGAAGGTCAAAAAGTAAAAAGTAGAATGATTAATTACATATAAAAATTAGTTAGGATAATCACTAAATAAAGTATAAGAGGACATCATATAGATAAACTGTGGAGAAAGAGGAATAAAAAATGTAGTGCTGTTAGAATGTGTTTGAATTTAAGTGACCATCAGTTTACTACAGATTGTCTTATATCTAGGATGCTGTGTATGAACCCCATGTTAACCATAATCCAAAAGCCAGATACACAAAAAACAGAAAAGGAAATCCAAACATAACACTAAAGAAAGTAATAACATACAAGGGAAGACAGTAAGAGAGAAAGAAAGGGTCAGAGAAAACAACAAAAGCAACCAGGAAACATTTAACAAGATGGCAGTAACTATAAACCTATGAATAATTACTTCAAATGTAAAAGTACTAACAGTTACAATCAAAAGACATAGGGTGACTGAATGGATTAAGAAAACAAGACCCATGTATTTGCTGCCTACAAGGGACTCACCTTAAATCTAAATACATGCATAGACTTAAATTGAAGGAATGGAAAAATATATTTCATGCAAATAGGAATGAAAAAAAAAGGTAGAGTAGCAATATTTGTATCAGACAAAGTAGACTTTAAAACAAAGACTGCATGTAATAAGAAACAACAAAGGATATTATATAATGATTAAGGGCACAATCCAACAAGAAGTTATAACAATTATAAACATCTACACACCCAACTGAGGAGTATCTGAATATATAAAGTAAATAATAACAGGAATAAAGGAAGAAATTACCAGTAATACAATAATAGTTGGGGACTTAGGTGCACCACTTACATTAATGTATAAATCCCCTGAAGATCATCCAGACAGAAAATCAATAATGAAACAGAGGATTTAAATGATACATTAGACCAAATGGAATTAACAGATATATATAGAACAAATTAAAAAACAGTAGAATACACATTGTTTTCATGTGTACATGAAATATTCTCCAGAATAAATCACATATCAGGACACAGAGTAAATCTCAACAAATTTAAGAAAGATTCAAATTATATCAAGCTTCTTTTACATTCACAACAGTATGAAACTGGAAATCAATAGCAAGAAAAAAAATCAGAAAAAAATCCAAGAAACACACAAAGGCTAAAAATCATGGTACTAAGCAACCAAACGGGTCATTAAAGAAATCAAAAAGAAAATAAACACTAACATGGTAAATAATGAAAACAGAAATGCAGTGTATTAAATGTTTCAAAATCTTTGGGCTGCAGGAAAAGCTGTCCCAAGAGAAGTTTTTAGTCATACAGGCCTACCTCAAGAAATAAGAAACACCTCAAATAAACAATCTAACCTGACACCTAAAGGAAATAAGAAAAAGAAACAAAGACCAAAGTTAGTGGGAGAAAAAAATAACAAAGATTAGAGTGTAAATAAATGAAATACAGTCTAAAACATATAAAGGATCAATGAAACTGAAAGCTAGTTCTTTGAAAAGATGAACAAAATTGATAAGCCTTTAGGCAGACTCCAGTAAAAAAAAAAGAGAAACAAAATAAATCAGAAATGAAAGAGAAGTTACAACTGACACCACAGAAATAGAATTATGTATTACTAATAAAATTATATGCCAACAAATTGGACAATTTAGGAGACATAGATAAATCCCCTGAAGCATAAATCTTCTAAGACTGAATCAGGAAAAAAATAGAAAATCTGAACAGGCCAAATAGTACTAATGAAATTGAACCGATAAACAAAAAAAATCCCAACAAACAAAAAAACACCAATACCAGAGGCTGTCAAAGGTGAATTTTATCAAACATTTAAAGAAAAGTCATTATCTGTCCTATTCAAAATATTCCAAAAAACTGAAGAGGAAGAAAAGCTTCCAAATTCATTCTACAAAGCCAGCACATCATCCTGGAACCAAGACCAAAGATACTATAAAAAGAGAAAATTACAGGAGAATATCTCTGATGAGCATAGATGCAAAAATCCTCAACAAAATATTAGCAAACCAAGTTCAAAAATACACCGAAAAGTTCATTCAACATAACTAAGTAGGGTTTATTCCAGGGACTCAAATATGGTTAAATATCCACAAATCAATGTGATACATATTAACAATAGGACAGATAAAAATTATATGATCATCTCAATAGATGCAGAAAAAACATTTGACAAATTTCAAGATCTTGTCATGATAAAAACTCTCAAAAGAGTGATATAGAGGTCACATATCTCAACTTAATAAAGGTCATACATGAAAACCCAAGATAGGGAAGCAACTTAAATGTCCATCAATATTACTCAGACATAAAACAAGTGAAATTTTGCCATTTATGACAACTTGGATGATACAGGGTATTATGCTACATGAAATAAGTCAGTCAGGAAAAGATGGTTTCACTTATATGTGGAATCTGAAAAACAGAACAAAGCAGAAATTGACTTATAAGCATAGAAAACACACTGTTGGTTACCATGGGGAAGAGGATGGTAAAATAGGTAAAAGGGATAAAGAGATGCAAACTTCAAATTATAAAACAAATTAATCACAGGGATAGACATATTGCATAGGTAATATATCTCATACTATTATAATATATTTGTATGGTGACAGATTGTATCTACACTTATGGTAAATATGGCAGCAATGTATATAATTGTTGAATCACCATCTTGTGCATCTGTAAGCAATGTAATATTGTATATCAACTACATTTCAACAAAATAATTTTAAAATAACTTATGGGATGCACCAAAATCAATTCTAAGAGTCAAGTTTATAGTAATAAATGCCTACATAAGAAGCAAGAAAGATCTCCAAAAAACAACCTAACTCTATACCTCAAGTAATTTAAGAAAGGGGAACAAACTGAGTTCAAAGTTAGCATAAGGAAGAAAGTAATAAAGATAAGAATAGAAATAAATGAAATAGAAAACAGGAAAACAATAGAAAAGATAACCAAACTAAGAATTGTTTCTTGGAAAAGAGAAACAGAATTAACAAACTATTAGCTAGATGAAGGTAAAAAGAGAGAAGCCAAATTAACAAAATTATAAATAAAAAGGGAGACATTATAACCAATACCACAGAAATATAAAAGATCAAAAGAGAATACTCTGAACAACTTTATGCCAACTAACTGAACCACCTAGAAAAAAATGGAGAAATTTTTAGAAACCAAACAAACCACCAAGACTGAATATGGAAGGAATACAAAGTCTGTGTAGACCAAATACTAGTAAGAAGATTGAATCAGCAATCAAATTCTCCCAGTGTTGAAAATTCCAGTACAAGATGTTGTCCCTGGTGAATTTGACTGTTTAAAGAATGAATGCCAATTCTTCTCAAACTTTCAAAAAACTGAGAAGTTGGAAACACTCCCAAACTTGTTTTACATGGCCTCAGCATTACCTGATATCCAAGTCATATAAGGACACTACCAGAAAGTATTCCTGATCAACATAGATACGAAAATTCTCAATACTAGAAAAACTGAATTCAGCAGGACATTATAAGAATCATTCACTGTGATCAATTGAGATTTATATGTGGAATGCAAGGAAGTTTCAATATATGTAAATTAACATGATATGTCAGAAAATTTTTTAAAATTAAGAATATCACCATCTCAATAGATGCAGAAAAACCATTTGATAAAACACAACTCTGTTCATGATAAAAATTCCTAACAAATTAGGTATCAACGGAACATTCCTCAATGTAATGGAGGCCATGTATAATAAGCCCGTGGCTAACATCATACTATGTTGAAAGGTTGAAAACTTTCCTTAAAGATCAGTAAGACAACAAAACTGCCCACTCTTAGCACTCCTACACAACATAGTACTAGAAGTCCTTGCCAGAACAATTAAGCAAGAAAAAGAAATAGAAGGCATCCAAATTGGAAAATGCTTCCATTTTCTCTCCTTTCTTAACATATCAGTTATACTTGTATTTTTAGTGTTACCCTATAGTTTGCAATATATATTTACAATTAATCTAATTTCAAATAATACTACATGTTTGACGGTTGTTTTAGTACCTTATAATAAAACAATCCTAAGTCCAACCTCCTCTCTCTTGTATCACTGTTGTCATTCAATTTTTACATAAGCATGTATGTGTGTGTGTATACATATATACATATATATGTACATATATATATAATATAGTTATTGTTATTTTTAGTGAACTATT
Organism: Manis javanica; assembly: GCF_040802235.1. NCBI lineage: Eukaryota > Metazoa > Chordata > Mammalia > Pholidota > Manidae > Manis > Manis javanica. Next base: position 61,542,718 of record NC_133159.1, read on the forward strand.
ATTTGTTAGATCAATACTTATTTTAACATTTCTTGCAAGTCAGGACTACTGGCAATAAGTACCCCCAGATTTTGTTTGTCTGAGAAAGTCTTTATTCTCCTTCACTTTTTAAGGGTTATTCTGAAGCATGCAGAATTCTAGGTGGGTAGTTTTTATTTTCTCTCAACAGTTTGAATATTTCACTCTACTAACTACTTGCTTGCATGGTTTCTTAAAGACATTTGTAATACATATTTTTGCTCCTCTGTGATAGGTGGTTTTCATCCTCTGGCTTTTTTATGGATTGTTTTTTCTTTATTTTGATTTTTCAGTAGTTAGAATATGATATGACTAGGTGTAGGTTTTTTGATGTTTATCTTGCTTGTTGTCTTATCTTCGGGTAATCTCTGATTTGGTATATGACATTAATTGAGGGAAATGCTCCATTGTTCATTTCAAATATTTTTTTGTTCCTTTTTTCTTCTCCTGGGATTCTCAGTACATGTGTGTTATACCTTTTGTAGTTGTCCTGCAGTTCTTGTATATTCTGGTCTTTTTCTATATCATTCTGCTTTTTAGTTTTGAGGTTTCTATTGAGATATCCTTAAGCTCAGAGAGTCTTTCCTCATCCATACCTAGCCTTAAATAAATAACACTAGATAATTTTGACAAAATGTTGGGCATGTTTTGTTACTTTGTGAAAAATTTGGCTAGTCCGGTACTATTTTTCACTATTTAAGATAAGCAGAATATACAGTATATAACAGTTTTATCATTTAATCCTGGAAAGAATAAACTGAGAATTATTACTTCTTCCAGTAAAACATTATCATTGTACTCTATTAAAAAATACTGCTTCTCAAGATCTTAGCTCTCCTATTAAATGAGATAATGAGACCCACATATTCCTCAGGAATTATTAAAGTTTCAGTCTAGGCATGATTTCCTCCTGAAAATATTCTCTAACATTCTACAAGCAAAGTTAATCACATCTATACCCAGTCCACCCTAAAGAAATGCTTCATTATAATGAGATTTTCTGATATTCTTTAATAGACTATCTCTGAATTAGGTAGTCAAAATCTATAGGTCACAAATATAAAGTTGGCTGTTAGAGTAGCTTAGATTTAAGTGTCCTGAGTTGCATGTGATTTTTTTTTAAATATCTCAATGTTTTTATATTGACTGAATGTTGTAATTATTTTGTATACATTGAGTTAAATAAAATATTAAAATCAATTCACCTGTTTCTTACTTTTTGAATGTCACCACTAGAAATCATTTAATTACATATGTAGCTCACACTGTATTTGTTGGGCAATGCTATTCTAGACAGAAGTTATAGCTTACATTCTACAGAGGGGATGAAGGTACTAGTAAACAAGAGCACAGGGAAACCATGAGACAAGTCAAAAACTGGAACATTTTATAAGACATCTGCGCTAGACATTGAAAAAAATAAAAGGAGCCATTCTAGATTAAAAGAGACAAGAGATGTAACAACTGAATGCAATTTGGATTTTTTTTTTTTTGAGAGGGCATCTCTCATATTTATTGATCAAATGGTTGTTAACAACAATAAAATTCAGAATAGGGGGGTCAACGCTCAATGTACAATCATTAATCCATCTCAAGCCTAATTCTCGTCAGTCTCCAATCTTCTGAAGCATAACGAACAAGTTCTTACATGGTGAACGAATTCTTACATAGTGAATAAATTCTTACATGGTGAACAGTACAAGGGCATTCATCACAGAAACTTTCGGTTTTGATCATGCATTATGACCTATAAACAATCAGGTCAAATATGAATATTTGTTTGATTTTTGTACTTGATTTATATGTTGATCCCACATTTCTCCTATTATTATTATTATTTTTATTTTTAATAAAATGCTGAAGTGGTAGGTAGATGCAAGATAAAGGTAGAAAACATAGTTTAGTGCTGTAAGAAGGCAAATGTAGATGATCAGATGATCAGGTGTGTGCCTATGGACTAAGTATTAATCCAGGCTAGACAAGGGCAGCAAGACATCCACGGATGCAGAAGATTTCTCTCAAAGCAGGGGGGGTGAGGTTCTGAGCCTCACCTCTGTTGATCCCCAAATTCTCACCTGATGGCCCCCCTGCGACTGTGCCTGTCTTAGGTTGTTCCTCCCTTGAGGAATCTTACCCGTCTCTGGCTAACCAGTCATCTTCCGGGGCCATACAGGGAAATGTAAAGTTGGTAAGTGAGAGAGAAGCCATATTGTTTGCAAAGGTTAGCTTTTTACTTCTTTGCAGATTTATGCCCTGTGGCTTCTATGCCCAGCACTTGTCTCGAGGTATCTTTACCACCTGGAGGAATTATGATACTCGGTAAATTCGATATGAGGCACGAATTCTATTTAAGGGTTGTAATTAGGAAGGAAGAAGAAAAGCTATAGATGTAGCATATGAAGGAAACATGGGAGGATTGATTATTTCTTTGACATATCTTCTTGTATAGTACCTTAAGTATGTATAGGTTTTAAACTACTAATTTGCACACACATATTAACATAATAGAAATACGGTGACATAAACAAAGCAAATCTATAATTACCATCCATCTCCAGTGAAGCCAAGAAAACCATTTAGGCACCCTAGGCAGTTGTGAAAATTTATCTATGATATGATGGATATTGTCCAACTGTACTTGGACCATCAAACACATTAAAGCAGCCCATTTCTGGGATCTGTTCACATCCCATATGTTCTTTTAACCATAGATAGTCTATAGTCATGAGATTTTGGAGTGCTACAACTTGCACCCCTCCCAACTCCTGGTTGAGTTCCAATAGTACAGATCCGGTCAAATTCGTTGTCTCACTGTATGCACATGCCAGCCTAGACATCTCCCTCCTCATTCCTATGGCAAGTCCAGGAGACGGTGGGCTGGATGCAGCCACAACCGCAGCATCGTCCGGATCCCTGTGGAGGCTTTTTGATGATCATCCCCCGGCACGAGTCCTCCAGAGAGTGCTGATGCCGGAAGCTCCTCCTCATATCGTATCTTAGTTCATTTTCTGGGTATCCAAGCTAGGCCTTGATCTTCTGCATAGAAACAAACAGACCCTTTGCCCACACTTTGACATGCCCTCTATACCACTGTGCAGAACTCATTGGAGGTCAGCACACAGTAACTGCTTTTTTTTTTTTTATTAAGAGAAAGGAATATTATCAGAAAATAGTACCTCCATAGCTGATCATCTGACACCCTTTAAGTGATCAACATTAAGGATATTTAAAGCATGCGTTGATCTTTGATTTACCAATATTTTATCCTGTCAAGGAGTAATCCCCCTTTTCTTTCTTTCTTTCTTTCTTTTTTTTTTTTTTTAATCTACACTTACATGAAGAATACTATGTTTACTATGCTCACCCCTATATCAGTTCCCCCCTAACAATCACATTACGGTTACTGTCCATCAGCTTAGCAAAATGTTGTAGAATCACTACTTGTCCTCTCTGTGTTGTACAGCCCACCCTCCCCTTTCTCCCTCCCCCCAATGCATGCTAATCTTAATACACCCTTCTTCTTCCCCCCCCTTATCCCTCCCTGCCCACCCATCCTCCCCAGTTCCTATCCCTTTGGTACCTGTTAGTCCATTTTTGTGTTCTGTAATTCCACTGCTGTTTTGTTCCTTCAGTTTTTCCTTTGTTCCTATACTCCTCACATGAGTGAAATCATTTGGTATTTCTCTTTCTCCGCTTGGCTTATTTCACTGAGCATAATACTCTCCAGCTCCATCCATGTTGCTGCAAATGGTTGGATTTTTCCACTTCTTATGGCTGAGTAGTATTCCATTGTGTATATGTACCACATCTTCTTTATCCATTCATCTACCGATAGACATTTAGGTTGCTTCCAATTCTTGGCTATTGTAAATAGTGCTGCGATAAACATAGGAGTGCATCTGTCTTTCTCAAACTTGATTGCTGCGTTCTTAGGGTAAATTCCTAGGAGTGGAATTCCTGGGTCAAATGGTAGGTCTGTTTTGAGCATTTTGATGCACCTCCATACTGCTTTCCACAATGGTTGAACTAATTTACATTCCCACCAGCAGTGTAGGAGGGTTCCCCTTTCTCCAAAGCCTCGCCAACATTTGTTGTTGTTTGTCTTTTGGATGGCAGCTATCCTTACTGGTGTGAGGTGATAGCTCATTGTAGTTTTAATTTGCATTTCTCTGATAATTAGCGATGTGGAGCATCTTTTCATGTGTCTCTTGGCCATCTGTATTTCTTTTTTGGAGAACTGTCTGTTCAGTTCCTCTCCCCATTTTTTAATTGGGTTATTTGTTTTTTGTTTGTTGAGGCGTGTGAGCTCTTTATATATTCTGGACGTTAAGCCTTTATCGGATCTGTCAATTTCAAGTATATTCTCCCATACTGTAGGGTTCCTTTTTGTTCTATTGATGGTGTCTTACGCTGTACAGAAGCTTTTCAGTTTAATGTAGTCCCACTTGCTTATTTTTGCTGTTGTTTTCCTTGCCTGGGGAGATATGTTCAAGAAGAGATCACTCATGTTTATGTCTAAGAGGTTTTTGCCTATGTTTTTTCCAAGAGTTTAATGGTTTCATGACTTACATTCAGGTCTTTGATCCATTTTGAGTTTACTTTGTATATGGGGTTAGACAATGGTCCAGTTTCATTCTCCTACATGTAGCTGTCCAGTTTTGCCAGCACCATCTGTTGTAGAGACTGTCATTTTGCCATTGTATGTCCATGGCTCCTTTATCAAATATTAATTGACCATATATGTTTGGGTTAATTTCTGGGGTCTCTAATCTGTTCCACTGGTCCGTGGCTCTGTTCTTGTGCCAGTACCAAATTGTCTTGATTACTATGGCTTTGTAGTAGAGCTTGAAGTTGGGGAGTGAGATCCCCACTACTTTATTCTTCTTTTTCAGGATTGCTTTGGCTATTCGTGGTCTTTGGTGTTTCCATATGAATTTTTGAATTATTTGTTCCAATTCATTGAAGAATGTTGCTGGTAATTTGAGAGGGATTGCATCAAATCTGTATATTGCTTTGGGCAGGATGGCCATTTTGACGATATTAATTCTTCCTAGCCATGAGCATGGGATGAGTTTCCATTTATTAGTGTCCCCTTTAATTTCTCTTAAGAGTGACTTGTAGTTTTCAGAGTATAAGTCTTTCACTTCTTTGGTTAGGTTTATTCCTAGGTATTTTATTCTTTTTGATGCAATGGTGAATGGAATTGTTTTCCTGATTTCTCTTTCTATTGATTCGTTGTTAGTGTATAGGAAAGCTACAGATTTCTGTGTGTTAATTTTGTATCCTGCAACTTTGCTGTATTCCAATATCAGTTCTAGTAGTTTTGGAGTGGAGTCTTTAGGGTTTTTTATGTATAGTATCATATCATCTGCAAATAGTGACAGTTTAACTTCTTCTTTACCAATCTGGATTCCTTGTATTTCTTTGTTTTGTCTGATTGCTGTGGCTAGGACCTCCAGTACTATGTTAAATAACAGTGGGGAGAGTGGGCATCCCTGTCTGGTTCCCGATCTCAGAGGAAATGCTTTCAGCTTCTCGCTGTTCAGTATAATGCTGGCTGTGGGTTTATCATATATGGCCTTTATTATGTTGAGGTACTTGCCCTCTATTCCCATTTTGCTGAGAGTTTTTAACATGAATGGATGTTGAATTTTGTAAAATGCTTTTTCAGCATCTATGGAGATGATCATGTGGTTTTTGTCTTTCTTTTTTTTGATGTGGTGGATGATGCTGATGGATTTTCGAATGTTGTACCATCCTTGCATCCCTGGGATGAACCCCACTTGGTCATGGTGTATGATCCTTTTGATATACTGTTGAATTCTGTTTGCTAATATTTTATTGAGTATTTTTGCATCTACATTCATCAGGGATATTGGTCTGTAATTTTCTTTTTTGGTGGGGTCTTTGCCTGGTTTTGGTATTAGGGTGATGTTGGCCTCATAGAATGAGTTTGGGAGTATTCCCTCTTCTTCTATTTTGTGGAACACTTTAAGGAGAGTGGGTATTATGTCTTCTCTGTGTGTCGGATAAAATTCCGAGGTAAATCTGTCCGGCCCCGGGGTTTTGTTCTTGGGTAGTTTTTTTATTACTGTTTCAATTTCTTTGCTCGTAATTGGTTTGTTTAACTTTTGTGTTTCTTCCTTGGTCAGTCTTGGGAGGTTGTATTTTTCTAGGAAGTTGTCCATTTCTTCTAGGTTTTCCAGCTTGTTGGCATATAGGTTTTCATAGTAGTCTTTAATAATTCTTTGTATTCCTGTGGAGTCTGTCGTGATTTTTCCATTCTCATTTCTGATTACGTTGATTTGTGTTGACTCTCTTTTTCTCTTAATAAGTTGGGCTAGAGGCTTATCTATTTTGTTTATTCTCTCAAAGAACCAGCTCTTGGTTTCATTGATTTTTGCTATTGTTTTATTCTTCTCAATTTTGTTTATTTCTTCTCTGATCTTTATTATGTCCCTCCTTCTGCTGACTTTAGGCCTCATTTGTTCTTCTTTTTCCAGTTTTAATAATTGTGATGTTAGACTATTCATTTGGGATTGTTCTTCCTTCTTCAAGTGTGCCTGTATTGCTATATACTTTCCTCTTAAGACTGCTTTCGCTGCATCCCACAGAAGTTGGGGCTTAGTGTTGTTGTTGTCATTTGTTTCTATATATTCCTTGATCTCTATTTTGATTTGTTCATTGATCCATTGATTATTTAGTAGCATGTTGTTAAGCCTCCATGTGTTTGTGAGCCTTTTTGTTTTCTTTGTAGAATATATTTCTACTTTTATACCTTTGTGGTCTGAAAAATTGGTTGGTAGAATTTCAATATTTTGGAGTTTACTGAGGCTCTTTTTGTGAGCTAGTATGTGGTCTATTCTGGAGAATGTTCCATGTGCACTTGAGAAGAATGTATATCCTGTTGCTTTTGGATGTAGAGTTCTATAGATGTCTATTAGGTCCATCTGTTCTAGTGTGTTGTTCAGTGCCTGTGTGTCTTTACTTATTTTCTGCCCGGTGGATCTATTCTTTGGGGTGAGTGGTGTGTTGAAGTCTCCTACAATGAATGCATTGCAGTCTATTCCCTCTTTAGTTCTGTTAGTATTTGCTTCACATATGCTGGTGCTCCTGTATTGGGTGAATATATATTTAGAGTGGTTATATCCTCTTGTTGGACTGAGCCCTTTATCATTGTGTAGTATCCTTCTTTATCTCTTGTTACTTTCTTTGTTTTGAAGTCTATTTTGTCTGATATTAGTACTGCAACCCCTGCTTTCTTCTCACTGTTGTTTGCCTGAAATATGTTTTTCCATCCCTTGACTTTTAGTCTATGCTTATCTTTGGGTTTAAGGTGAGTTTCTTGTAAGCAGCATATAGATGGGTCTTGCTTTTTTATCCATTCTATTACTCTATGTCTTTTGATTGGTGCATTAAGTCCATTTACATTTAGGGTGACTATTGAGAGATATGTACTTATTGCCATTGCAGGCTTTAGATTCGTGGTTACCAAAGGTTCAAGGTTAGCTTCTTTAGTATCTTACTGCCTAACTTAGCTCGCTTATTGAGCTGTTATATACACTGTCTGGAGATTCTTTTCTTCTCTCCCTTCTTATTCCTCCTCCTCCATTCTTCATATGTTGTGTGTTTTGTTCTGTGCTCTTTTTAGGGGTGCTCCCATCTAGAGCAGTCCCTGTAGGATGCCCTGTAGAGGTGGTTTGTGGGAAGCAAATTCCCTCAGCTTTTGCTTGTCTGGGAATTGTTTAATCCCGCCATCATATTTAAATGATAGTCGTGCTGGATACAGTGTCCTTGGTTCAAGGCCCTTCTGTTTCATTGCATTAAGTATATCATGCCATTCTCTTCTGGCCTGTAGGGTTTCTGTCGAGAAGTCTGATGTTAGCCTGATGGGTTTTCCTTTATAGGTGACCTTTTTCTCTCTAGCTGCCTTTAAAACTCTTTCCTTGTCCTTGATCCTTGCCATTTTAATTACTATGTGTCTTTGTGTTGTCCTCCTTGGATCCTTTCTGTTGGGAGTTCTGTGTAATTCCATGGTCTGTTCGATTATTTCCTCCCCCAGTTTGGAGAAGTTTTCAGCAATTATTTCTTCAAATAGACTTTCTATCCTTTTTCGTCTTTCTTCTTCTTCTGGTATCCCTATAATACGAATATTATTCCTTTTGTATTGGTCACATATTTCTCTTAGTGTTGTTTCATTCCTGGAGATCCTTTTATCTCTCTCTGTGTCAGCTTCTATACGTTCCTGTTCTCTGGCTTCTATTCCTTCAATGGCCTCTTGCATCTTATCCATTCTGCTTATAAATCCTTCCAGGGATTGTTTCACTTCTGTGATCTCCTTCCTGACCTCTGTGATCTCCTTCCAGACTTCATCCCACTGCTCTTGCATTTTTCTCTGCATCTCATCCCACTGCTCTTGCATTTTTCTCTGCATCTCATCCCATTGCTCTTGCATTTTTCTCTGCATCTCTGTCAGCATGTTCATGATTTTTTTTTGAATTCTTTTTCAGGAGGACTAGTTAGGTCTGTCTCCCTCTCAGGTGTTGTCTCTGTGATCTTTGTCTGCCTGTAGTTTTGCCTTTTCATGGTGATAGAGATAGTTTGCAGAGCTGGTACAAGTGACCACTGGAAGAGCTTCTCTTCTTGTTGGTTTGTGGCCTTTTCCTGGGAGAATAGCGACCTCTATTGGCTTGTGCTGGGCAGCTGTGCACAGACAGGGCTTCTGCGCACAGACAGGGCTTCTGCTTCCTGCCCAGTTGCTTTGGGGTTTATCTCAGCTGTTGCTGTGGGCTTGGCCTGGCTGGGGCTGTTCCTCAAAAATGGTGGAGCACCATTGGAGGGGGAGCGGCCGGGGGGCTATTTATCTCCGTAAGGGGCCTCTGTGCTCCCTGCTGCCCAGGGGGTTAGAGTGCCCAGAGATCCCCAGATTCCCTGCCTCTGGTCTAAGTGACCTGTCCTGCCCCTTTAAGATTTCCAAAAAGCACTCTCCAAACCAAAACAACAACAGCAACAATGAGAGAGGGAACAGAAAGAATAAAAAAGGACAAAACACGCGATTTTTTTTTTTTTTTTTTGTCCTCAGGTGCCGGTCCCAGGCACCTGCTCACTGGTCCTGCTGCCCTGTCTCCCTAGCACCAGGGTCCCTGTCCTTTCAAGGCTTCCAAAAAGCACCCACCCACCGGTCCCGCAGGGAAGGAATGCTCGATATTCTTTGTCCTCAGGCGCTGGTCCCAGGCACCCGCTCACCAGTCCCGCCGCCCTGCCTCCCTAGCACCGGGGTCCCTCTCCCTTTAAGGCTTCCAAAAAGCACTCGCCAAAAAGGGGAAAAACACGCGATTTCCTCCGTCCTCAGGTGCCGGTCTCAGGCACCTGCCCACCGTCCCACAGGGAAAATCGCGCGATATTCTTTGTCCTCAGGCGCCGGTCCCAGGCACCCGCTTACCAGTCCCGCCGCCCTGCCTCCCTAGCACTGGGGTCCCTGTCCCTTTAAGGCTTCCAAAAAGCGCTCGCCAAAAAGAGAAAAAAAAAAGGGGAAAAACGCACGATTTCCTCCGTCCTCTTGCGCCGGTCTCAGGCACCTGCCCGCCGGTCCCGCAGGGAGAAATGCGGGATATTCTTTGTCCTCTGGCACCGGTCCCAGGCACCTGCTCACCGGTCCCGCCACCCTGCCTCCCTAGCACCAGGGTCCCTGTCCCTTTAAGGCTTCCAAAAAGCACTCACCAAAAAAAAACCACTCCAGTTTCTTTCCACCCGCCAGGAGCCAGGGGGTGGGGCGCTCGGGTCCCGCCAGGCCGGGGCTTGTATCTTACCCCCTTCGCAAGGCGCTGGGTTCTTGCAGGTGTGGATGTGGTCTGGATGTTGTCCTGTGTCCTGTGGTCTCTATTTTAGGAAGATTTTTCTTTGTTATATTTTCATAGCTCTATGTGTTTTTGGGAGGAGATTTCCACTGCTCTACTCACGCCGCCATCCTGGCTCCACCTCCGCATGTGATTTTTTTAATTGTATATTTCTAAAGGCTATAAAATTCCTTTATATCCTTTATATATATATATATATATCTACATATATATTCCTAGACTGGCTACCAAGGCTTGCTTAAGAAAGTCAGAACTCTACTCATCTGAATCAATAAAAAGCAAACAAAGGGGGTACTGCTTGAATCATCAAGGCATGCGCAGAGGCCACACTGATGCGATTACACCTCTTGAGTCCTGCTGATATACTGTTCCTGCCCAAGAACAGGAAGACCTACACAATGTTGGAATGAGGCTATTCACCTCTCTATGCCATTAGTCTGGTACTGAACCTAATGAGGACAAGAATAAGGCAATAAATCTTGCTGGTGTGTCTGTGTAGAAGCCCACTCACATTGAAAGGAAACAAGCATACAAAATTTTCTGCTTCTTGCACCATCTCTGAAAATGGAAACCTAATTTCTAAAAAGATTAATATAGAAGTCTATTTTTTAATTCTGAGTTTCAAAGGAATCAAAACATATTGTAAAGTATTAGTACAATGAAAATTATTCTGCATATACTTGAAGTAAAGAAGAAATGATTTAGTCTAATTCTGACAACTTAAGTAGAACCATTACTCAACTCAGTAAGATGAACATACCAGACGAAATCCATGTTATTGGTATTAAATTATTAATATTGTTTACCCAATCATAAAATGTTCTTGATCTTTTAGTAACATTTAACAAAGATGACATTTGGTTAGCAAATAGTAAAAAAAAAAAAGCACATCTGTGTTCCAAGATACCATTAAATGAAAGTTAATTTTAAAGCTGCAAATTTTAGATAACTTTGGCTTGAATATGTACCTTGTCTTTATAGATTATGATTAATAATCCCCACCATATGCAAAGCTAGATATTATTTTAAGCCATCTATTTCTGGCAAATTCACTTTACAAAACTTTTTAATAGGAATTTTGACCTAAATTTATCATTTACTTCAAAAAAAACTTGTGATACAGCTATTTTCAATATACCTAGTTTTTAAGGTAGGAATTAATTTTGATTATGCAAAAATAATGTAGTTACTATTAAAACAAGGATTCAGAATTATATAATTTACTATAACAAAATAAAAGACTATTATAACTCATAATTCCAAAATTAGGTCTCCAAATGTGCTTTGCAAGTAGCAGAGGTAACTACCATCTGAATAATAGAAGCATTACTTAAAAGTTGCCTATAAGGCTTCTATATTATGAAACCATGTTAAGCACCTTATAAATCCTGATATTTAAAGCAAGTCTTTGATGTGAGCAATTTTAAATGATATTAATCATTTCCTGATTCATATGCATTGTGATTTGCTATGCTCAGTATTATTTGACAATTCTTACCTCTTTAAACACCAGTAAGGAATTAATAATATACATAAAGGAATGCATTAATAGATGCTAATATTCAAAGCTTTGGCCTCAGAACCAACTATGGCCCACTTAGTTCTTACTTTTTGAGGACCTTCCAGTCAGTAAATCTTTGCTCTTTTCCCTCTATCAAGGTACCCTTAAGTTTGATGGTCCAATTTGCTGCCAGTCTCAACCTATGCTAATTCCCTAAATTATAAATAGCATCTCTTCTTCTTACAGGGAATCTTATTTGCAAACATATTTGGCATGATTCCAGGATAGCCATATATCAAAAACTTACCAAGTAAATAAGAATATATATTTCTAAGCTGGTTTCAGATCAGAATCTACCTAGAATAAATTTCTGTAATATTGCTTATGATGTATTCATATACTTTATATAAATATTATAGTTCAGGATAAATAAATCGATATTTTTTCTATCAACTCAAAAATTAGGAAAAAGAATTTTGCTTTCTTGAACATAGATTCAAAAATGAAGAGCAAGAGAGTAAATATTTTAGGTTTTTCAGTACACATTAGGTTTGCTGCATAGTCTTCATGTTTTTTGCAACTTTTTAAAAATGTAAAAGCCATTCTACTTGGTTCAGAAGCCATATCAGAGTTTGTTCACAGACTTTAGTTTGCCAACTCCTGACCTATATGATATTCTAAAATAAACATATATGTCTACACACGCACACATACACACATTTTTCTCCCATTCTGCCTTACAGACTTCTGGAAGAGAATGGAAAATAAATGCATATATACATATTTTGATAGATATATATACAAACTTAACTATAAATTAAATTTAAAATAAGAAATTTCTTACCCACAGAAATGTTCTAGTCATCTCATATCAGTCTTGCCTATAATAATCAGATGGCAATGCATATAAAAATGCAAATAAAAGTGAATTTAATGTGCATTTAATAATGCATATTTAGTACCCTACCATTCTGTGCCTATATTGATATGCTGTTATCACCAATGTATGGATAGCTTAAGAGAAGAGATATTCTTTTTTCTACTTTCATAAGAGCTAAGACATAATAATATAGCTTCAGCCAGTTTAATGCTTCCTCCCTGAACTTTCACTTTTGAGAGAGTTATCCAAAACCACAGGACAATGAAAGAGTTGATGGCAACTTCAGTATTAGAATTATGGAGTGACGAGTAGCTAATAATAACAGACAAATGGAAGCATCTTAAGCAAACTCTTTCTCTGATAGAGTCTTGGCTCTGCCTTGCCTCACTGCTGATCACTCCTCAAGTTCAGTTATCATGGATTCTTGAATATTCTGCAAGGTTCCTGGATAAACCTCCAACAAATTATCATTACCTACATGATTTAGAGTTAGCTTCTACTGTTTGCAAGTAAGAATTCCAGGTGCTACATAATTTCATCTTCCAAAATTTTATCTAGGATATATAAGAAAAGTACTTGGTTTAATAATTTTCTGAAAATAAGAACTCACGAGTCATTTATGAACACACAAACAAAACCACAACAAGCATACTACAATTCCTATAAGAGTGGTGCTACCTAATAGTCCTGTATCAATTTGAAGAGTTCTAGGAGATGTTCCATTACTGAAATAAAATGGACTTACTTTTCTTCTTTTATTTGCATTAAATACTTAAATGTAGTAATCTCCTTCTTTTTATCTTTTTTTAACAAATGTTCAATTTGTCTCTATAATAGTATCTATGAAGTAATTATATCTATATCACATAAGTGCTGTGAGGACTGAATGAGTTAATAAACATAAAAGTAGATTTAAAACTTTAAACATACAAAAAGTATATTTCAGTAATAATAAAGTCATTATAAGTTATTTTTATAAATTAATATACAGAGTACCATTATATATAACATGTTCCATTATTTAATTACTAATGTAAAAATAAGAAATCCATTAGAATGTAATTTCCACAAGCTCAGTGACTGCAAATATTTTTTTTTACTGTTTTATCATTAGGATACAGAAAGGGCTTAACCCTTTAGTAGGCACTCAATAAATATTTTTAGAATGAACCAATAAATAAAAATTAATAATTGTATGTTCTACATTATCTCATGCCTATGAGACAGATAAGGTACATTTATATAATTTTATAATTTATACATGAAAATTTCTTAAAGGAATACTATTTTCCCAGGGACCTAGGAAGCCAAATAATAAAATGTTTTATTTAGATGAGATCCATAAGATATGGATTTGAATCCTGTATCCATAACTTGATAGCTTTATAATGTCAGGCAAATTATCTATAAGATTTTTTATGTGATTAACTAAGATAGATTTTGACACAAATGTCTGGCATATTATGCCAAACCAGAGCTTAAGTACATGCTGACTAATCTAATCCATGACCAACTTTAGATAACACCAAAAAATTCACAGTAGTTAAGGATGTTCAGTTACACCAAAAAAGTCTTATATTACTTTTATAACTGAAAAAAGTAGGAGGGAATCTTTTACAAAAATAGCTTATAAACAGAGAGGATTTAAGATGGCATGAGAGGTGAGACAGAGCCCTCCTCCTAAAACTGCATATAATACTAAAATATAATTAATACAACTAATCCTGAAAGAGCAATAGGAAGAAGGCTGAGCAAGACTGCATACACCTGGAGAAAAGAATAGACCTAACAGAACAGGATAACATACCAAAGCCATGGCCGGTGGGACCCAAGCCCTCCATGCACCCCAGCTCACTGGTGGAAGGAAGAGAAACAGAGCACAGAGGGAATGGAAGCCTAGGACTGCTGAACACCTAGCTCTGGAGATCTGCTCTGGGAGCACAAACCTACATTGCATGGTGCTCTGGTGATTAGGGGGATTGGAAAGCTAAGACAGGAAGAATACCTGGAGAGACTGAGATTACAGCTGCTTGTGGAAAACAGGTATCCATATCCAGCTGCTCTGGAACAAGAGAAAGGCAGGCAGTCTGAGAGATTTCCAAACAGCAAGAGGGCTGCTAAAGGACCAAGGATTGCACAGAGCTTACAGCTCAGGAGAAAGGACAGATAGAAAAAATTGTCTGGGTACACTCTGAACAGCAGGTTGGGAACCTTTAGGATCTTCAGGCACTCCAGCCCCCTGGCTGGCTACACAGCTCCAGGGCCCACCTCCATGACACACAGCCTGCATCACTTTCCTCCTGGCCAGCCTGCACCTGGCTTGCAAAACAACAAAACCTGCCCTGACCATAGGGCAGCCAGAGGGAAGCCCCACCTACAGCACCTACAAAAGCAAAGCATGGTGGTTTATACCTGTGTGCTAGGCCAACTGGTTCTGTCAGTAGAGACAGCTTTATCAGCCAGGAAGCAGGAAATAGCTCTTTCCTGCCCGCCCCCCGCCAGACACCAAAACCAATCTCCTGAGACCCCAAACGTTGCTCCAGGGGCTGAGCAGCTCCAGAGAGTAGAGCTTCTGAGCACTAGAGGGTGCGACATATAAATATGAAATGTCAAAGGAACCTGGTTCAAAGCAAAATCATACATACACCAGAGAAAAAGTCAAATGAAACCAACTCCATGACTCTTCCTGACAGAGATTTCAAACTAAAAATCATAAACATGAACATGGAGGTAAAGAAAAATATTCGAGAACTAAGGAATGAATTCCAGTTGGAGATCCAATCATTACAGAACACAGTATCAGAAATGAAACATACAATGGAAGGTTTTAATAGCAGATTAGACATGGCGGAGGAGAAGATAAATGAAATAGAATCCCTTCTTAGAGAAGAGGAATACAAAGAAGCTGAGGCACAGAGAGAAAAAACGATCTCTAAGAATGAAAGACTATTGAGACAATGGTGTGAACAATCTAAACAGAACAATATTCACATTATATGGGTACAAGAAGAAGAAGACAGTGAAAAAGGGATAGGAGTGTCTTTGAGAAGGTAGTTGTTGAAAACTTCCCAAATCTGGGGAAGGAGATAGTCTCTTAGGCCATGGAGGTGTACAGATCTCCCAACACAAGGGACAAAAGGAGGACAACAGCAAGATATATAACAATTAAGAGGGCAAAGATCAAGGATAAGGACACACACTTTTAAAAGCAGCCAGAGTGAGAAAAAACACCACATATGAAGGAAAACCGATTAGGCTATCATCAGACTTCTAATCAGAAACCTTACAGGCCAGAAAGGAATGGCATGATATATTTAATGCAACAAAGCAGAAGGGCCTCAAACTAAGAATACTTTATCTGTCAAGATTTTATCATTTAAATTTAAAGGAGGGATAAAACAATTCTCAGATAAGCAAAAGTTAAGAGAATTTACCTCCCACAAACCATCCCTACAGTGTATTTTGGGGAGACTGCTCTAGATGGAAGTGTTCTTAAGGTTTAATAGCCATCACCAGATGTAATAAAACCACAGTAAAGAAAGTGGAACAGTTAATTACTAAGCAAATGCAAAACTAAATCAACTACCCCCAAAGTCAATCAAGGGATAGATAAAGAGTACAGAATATGATACCTAATATATAAAGAATGGAGGAGGAAGAAAAAGGAGGAGAAAAAAGAACCTTTAGACTATGTTTGTAATAGCATATGAACTGAGTTAAATTAGACTCTTAGATAGTAAGGGAATTACCCTTGAACCTTTGATAACCACGAATCTAAAGGCTTAAATGGCAATAAGTACATACCTACCCATAATCACCCTAAATGTAAATGGTCTGAATGCATCAATCAAAAGACACAGAGTCAGTGAATGGATAAAAACACAAGACCCATCTATATGCTGCCTACAAGAGACTCACTTTAAACACAAAGAAATACACAGACTAAAAGTAAAGGGATAGAAAAAATGTTTCATGCAACTAATAGGGAGAAAAAAGCAGGAGTTGCAGTACTTGTATAAGACAAAATAGACTTCAAAACAAAGAAAGTCACAAGAGACAAAGAAGGACATTACATAAAGGGGTCAATCCAACAAGAAGATATAACCATTATAAATATCTATGCACCCAGCACAGGGGCAACTACATATGTGAAACAAATACTAACAGATTTAAAAGGGGAAATAGAATGAATGCATTCATTCTAGGAGACTTCAACACTCCACTCACTCTGAAGGACAGATAACCAGACAAAAAATAAGTAAGGAGACAGAGGCATTGAACAACCTATTAGAACATATGGACCTAACAGACATCTATAGAACTCTACACCCAAAAGCAGCAGAATATACATTCTTCTCAAGTGCACATGGGACATTTTCAAGAATAGATCATATACTAGGTCAAAAAGAGCCTCAGAAAATTGAAAAAGACTGAAATTGTATCAACCAGCTTCTCAGATCACAAAGGTATGAAACTAGAAAGAAATTACACAAAGAAAATGAAAAAGCCCATAAACACATAGAGGATTCACAACATGCTCCTAAATGATCAATGGGTCCATGACCAAATAAAAACAGATATCAAGCAATATATGGAGACAAATGACAACAATAACTCAACACCATATAATCTGTGGGACGCAGCAAAGGCTGTGCTAAGAGGAAAGTATATTGTAAACCAGGCCTATCTCAAGAAAGAAGAGCAATCTGATATGAACAGTCTAAACTCACAATTAATGAAACTAGAAAAAGAAGAACAAATAGGGCCAAAGTCAGTAGGAGGAGGGACATAATAAAGATTAGAGCAGAAATAAATAAAATTGAGAAGAAAAAACAATAGAAAGAATCAATGAAAGCAGGAGCTGGTTCTTCGAGAAAATAAACAAAATAGATAAACTCTTAGCCAGACTTATCAAGAAAAAAGGAGAGTCTACACACATAAACAGAATCAGAAATGAGAAAGGAAAAATCACTATGAACACCACAGAAATACAAAGAATTATTAGAGAATACTATGAAAAATTATATCTTAACAAACTGGATAACTAGAAGAAATGGACAACTTTCTAGAAAAATACAACCTTTCAAGGCTGACCCAGTAAGAAACAGAAAATCTGAACAGACCAATTAACAGCAATGAAGTTGAATTGGTCATCAAAAAACTACCTAAGAACAAAATCCTGACCAGATGGCTTTACTGTTGAATTTTATCAAACATTTAGTGAAAACTTAATACCCATCCTCCTTAAAGTTTGCTGAAAAGTAGAAGAATAGGGAATACTTCCAAACTCATTCTATGAGGCCAGCATCACTTTAATACCAAAACCAGGCAAGGACACCACAAAATGAGAAAATTACAGACCAATATCCCTGATGAACATAGATGTAAAAATACTCAACAAAATATTAGCAAGCCAAATTCAGAAATATATTAAAAAGATCATCCACCATGATCAAGTAAAATTCATTCCAGGGATGCAAGGATGTTACAATATTAGAAAACCCATCAACATCATCCACCACATCAACAGAAAGAATGACAAAAAAACCACGTGATCATCTCCAAGCGTTTGACAAAATTCAACATCCATTCATGATAAAAACTCTCAACAAAGTGGATATAGAGGGCAAGTATCTCAACATAATGAAGGCCATATATGACAAACCTACAGTCAACATCATACTTAACAGCAAGAAGCTGAAAGCCTTTCCTTTAAGATTGGGAACAAGACAAGGATGCCCACTCTCTCCATTTTTATTCAACTTACAGGAGGTATAGGAGGGCCGGTGGGGAGGGAGGGAGAAGGGGATTGAGGGGTATTATGTTTAGTCACATGGTGTGAGTGGTCCCGGGAAACACAGTGTAACACAGAGAAGGCACATAGTGAACCTGTAGCATCTTACTACACTGATGGACAGTGACTGCAATGGGGTATGGGTGGGGACTTGATAATATGAGTAAATGTAGTAACTACATTGTTTTTTCATGCAAAACCTTCATAAGAGTGAATATCAATAATACCTCATAAAAAAAGAATAGCTTATAACCAACAAAAACTAAAAAACAAATGTGATTTGGTATATTTAGTCTCTAAAGCTTTCTATGATTTACTTGTGTAAATAAGAAAAACTTTAAAATCCTCAGTATAAAACTTTCTCTGCCTTGATATGCTCATTTTCTTTACTGAACTAGCAAATATTCTAAAATCACTGCTTATAAATAAATGTTTTAAGATATTACTTAAACCCAGATAATTTGATATTTGATAATAATAAGCTGCCACAAGACCATCACAGTAGAAATAATGATTTTATGTCAAAATTATAATCCTTATAGGAGAGCTTTCTGATATCCAATAAAATGTCCAGAAAATGAGGTATCAGGCATCTTAAAATTTTGATAAAAAATCCATGTGTAATTAATATAAAAATAAAACATATGTAATACAACTTTAACAAAGTGTAAGTATTCTACTTTTTAAAGTGAATTAAAGTAACAAAAATTTCTTTCTCAAGAAAATCTTAAAATTGAGCAACAGTAAGACATTTTTTTAGTGTTTCAGTAATTTCAACATTGAAAATATATGACAGTGACTCTGATCATTAATTAAGGTATTGTACATGCAGCAACAATTAATTTTCTTACAATTATTAAAAATAAAGTTTAAAAAGAAATTATCCACAATATAGCCATACTTGATATATTTTGCTCATTTTACAGTAGTTACTATTGAATTAAGCTCCTGCAGATAAGTTGTATGGCCTTCAGCAATTCAACATATTCCTAAAAACCTTATCAATAAGCAGCTTTAGGCTGTAAGAAACAGAAAAGCCTGAAGATAAAGTAACTTAACCACAAATGAGAACTTATTGGCTCCCCAAACAGAAAAATTTAGGGGTAGGATTCCAGGTTTGGCTTCTTTGGGGCTCAACTCCACTCCTCTGAAGTTGTTGGCTCACCCTTCTTCCATGTGTCAATTCTTCCCTCAACAAGCATCTATTCTATTGGAAAAATGGGCATAGCAATAATTCAGAATAAAGAGAAGAGATGATACATGATTACTAAAACACCTCCCAAAGGTACAAAAAACAAAACAAAGCTCTGTACCTCTTGCTCATTTGGGCCAAACCCAAATTAATCCCTATGGCCAGGAACTAGAATGAACTGGCTACTGTAAGCCTACTAATCCCTCTAGGAAGAGACATAAATTTATTTTGGCTCAGCATGATCCTGGTCCTACCTCTAACATCTGAGTGTTTGACTTATCCTACTCTTTATAACAGTAGGGGTGAAAAAGTTGTTAGAGATACAACAAGGATATTCATTAAAATCCATGTCTTTGGATATCAATATTTATATCACTTTCCTTCTCATACATACACTGGTAAAACTGACATAATGTAGATGAGGCCTATACATCCCTCCTTCAAAAGCAGAGAATCCAAAAATATACCTGAATCTAGGTCCAAGTTCAGGATCCTTGGCCATGCACCAAGAAATCTGGATAAATAATGAATTATCCATCCCTATCCTACCTACATGGTATATAAATGTACATTAGAAAAGAAGAATGACTACAGAGGAATACAAAGTGATCCCTGGACCATAATATATATTATATCCTGCCACACAAGAATAGGCAGGACTGTCAGGAGGGTAGAATGAATTCCCTGGTCAGTGAACCTGACAGCATTTCATGTGGCTTTCTTGTGGGCACTCCTTTGTATACTGTTCTCTCCTTGAGATAAACAGTTTCAAGGATTTCTCTCTGGGAGCTGTTACTGTAGTAGAAGACTATGTCCTGAAAATCTAAAACATCGGATGTGCCAAAGGACTTAAGAAAATCAATATTTTTAGAGAAGTTTTTATCTGGCCACTGGCCTCCCCTAAACACTTAGTAAGTAATCTGTGTTTTTGCTGCCCACCCCCTACAACAAATGAAACTTTTGAGTGTAGAAAAAATCTTTCTCCCAGCATGAAAACATTATATTCCGCTATTCCCATGGGGCTCAGTTTAATGACTTGTATTTTCATGTGTGCTCTGCTTGGGGTTTCACTAATATTCTGTTATGGCCTTATCACTGAATCAAAGTCTATATTTTCCTATTCAGGTTTACTCTCCCTTAAGTCAGGCAGAGGTTGATTAATAGTGAGTACTAATTTATTCTGATATCTTATATTTCCATTTTTCCAAGTCCTAATTTTAGCTTGGGGTAAATAAATCATCTTTTCTATATGACAGATATCAAATTAACAAACATTTCATCAAATTGAATTATAGATCATAGGCAAAAGTGACCATCCTTAACAAAAGTTATATTTTCTTCTCCTAGGCTTTAATTTATACCCACTTCAAGTTAATTACATATCTTTTCCAAAATCATCTACTGTAGATCATAAGAAGTAGTCAAAATGCTTAAACATCTGGCATTTACTAATCTCCCTAACTTCATATATTCTCCAGGTAAAAGTCAATGTATAACAATAAACAAAACAATTTAATCAACTATTCCTTAAATACTACATAAAACTGATGACTACCTTTCCAGCCAGGATAAAACAACCCTCCTCATCACACTCTTCTTACCTCAGTTTAGCTAATTTCACATTTTGAAGTCTATTCCTTATAGTGTCCACTTCTTTTCAAATATAATAAGCTAGAGAGAGGATTAAAGATGGAGGTGTGAGAGGTGAGACGGAGGTTTTCTCCTAAAATGGCATATAATACAAATATATAATTAATACAACTAATCCTGAAAGAGCAACAGGAAAGAGGACTGCACCAGACTGCATACACCTGGAGAAAAGAGCCAATCATATGGAACAGGGTAATGTACCAAAGCTGTGGCCTGGGGGACCCAACCCTTTCCCCCACCCCAGCTCACTTGCTGGAGGAAGAGAAACAGAGCAGGGAGGGAGTAGAGTCCTTAGACTGCTGAATACCTAACTCCAGAGATCTGCTCTGGGAGAACAAACCAACATTTCATGGTGCTTTCATGATACTCTTGTGATTAGGGGATTGGAAAGTTAAGACAGGCAGAATTCCTGGAGAGAGAGATTCCAGCCACTTGTGGAAAGCAGAGATCCATATCCAGCTGCTCTGAGACAAAAGAAAGGTGGGCAGTCTGAGAGACTTCCTAACAAGGAAGCCAAGCAAGAGGGCTCCTAAAGGGGCAAGGATTGCACAGAGCTTACTGCACAGGAGAAAGGACAGGTAGACAAAATTGTCCAGGTGCACTCTGCCCAGCAGGTTTGGAGCTTTCACGATTTCCAGGTTCTCCAGCTCCCTGGCTGGCTACATAGCTCTAAGGATCCCCTCCATGATATGTAGCCTAGAGCACCTTTCTCCCAGCCTGCCCCACCTGGCTCACAAACAGGCAAATCCCACCCTGGCATTAGGCCAGCCAGAGGGAAGATCTGCTTACAGCAACTACAAACGCAAAGCATAGAGGCTTATACCTGTGTGCTCAGCCCACTGGTTCAGGCAGTGGAGACATGCATAGCAGCTGGGAAACAGAAAACAGCTCTTTCCTACCCCCAAACACCAATACCACTCCCCTGCGACCACAAATATTCCTTCAGGGGCTGAGCAACTCCAAAGAGTAGAGCTTCTGGACACTAGAGGGCGCCACATACAAATAGGAAATTCCAAAAGTACCTGATTCAGAGTAAAATTAATATAACTCCTGAGAAAGATGACATGGACCTCATGACTCTTCCGGAAAGGGATTTCAAAATAAAAATCATTAGCATGCTAATGGAGGTACAGAAAGATATTCAAGAACTCAGGAATGAATTGTCAGAGATCCAATCATTGAAAAGCACAATGGAGGGTATTAAAAGCAGATGACATATGGAGGAGGGGATGATAAATGAAATAGAAAGTAGAGAAGAAGAATACAAAGAAACTGAGGCACAGAGAGCAAATAAAGTATCTCTAACAATTAAAGAATATTGAGAGAACTGTGTAACCAATCCAGATGGAACAATCTTTGCATTATAGGGGTACCAGAAGAACAAGAGAGAGAGAAAGGGATAGAAAGTGTCTTTGAGGAGCTAATTGATGAAAACTTCCCAAATCTGGAGAAGGAGATAGTCTCTCAGGCCATGGAGGTGAACAGATCTCCCAACACAAGGGACCCCAGGAAGACAATACCAAGACATGTAGTAATTAAAATGGGAAAGCTCAATCAAGGATAAGAACAAACCGTTAAAAGCAGGCAGAGAGAGAAATAAGATCACATACAAAGGAAATCCCATCAGGTTAACATCAGACTTCTCAGCAGAAACCTTATAGGCCAGAAGGAAGTGGCATGATGTATTTAATGCAATGAAGTAGAAGGGCCTGGAACCAAGATTACTTTATCTGGCAAGATTATCATTTAAATTTGAAGCTGGGATTAAACAATTTACAGATAAGCAAAAGCTGAGAGAATTTACCTCCCATATATACCATCTCTACAGTCTATTTTGGAGGGACTGCTATAGATGGAAGTGTTCCTAAGGTTTAATAGCTGTCACAGGAGGTAATAAAACCACAGTAAAGAAAGTAGAACAGGGAAACAAAAGCAAAAATGAACAAGTGGGACTATATCAAGCTGCAAAACTTCTGTACAGCAAAGGACACCATCAATAGAACAAAAAGGCATCATACAGTATGGGAGAATATATTCATAAATGACAGATCCAATGAAGGGTTGACATCCAAAATATATAAAGAGCTCATGCACCTCAACAAACAAAAAGCGAATAATCCAATTAAAAAATGGGCAGAGGAGCTGAACAGACAGTTCTCCAAAGAAGAAATTCAGATGGCCAACAGACACACGAAAAGACACTCTACATCGCTAGTCATCAGAGAAATGCAAATTAAAACTACAATAAGATATCACCTCACACCAGTAAGGATCACCACCATCCAAAAGACAAACAACAACAAATGTTGGCGAAGTTGTGGTGAAAGGGAAACCCTCCTACACTGCTGGTGGGAATGTAAATTAATTCAACCATTGTGGAAACAGTATGGAGGTTCCTCAAAAAACTCAAAATAGAAATACCATTTGACCCAGGAATCCCACTTCTAGGAATTTACCCTAAGAATGCAGCACTCCAGTTTGAAAAAGACAGATGCACCCCTATGTTTATCGCAGCACTATTTACAATAGCCAAGAAATGGAAGCAACCTAAGTGTCCATCAGTAGATGAATGGATAAAGAAGATGTAGTACATATACACAATGGAATATTATTCAGCCATAAGAAGAAAATAAATCCTACCATTTGCAACAACATGGATGGAGCTAGAGGGTATTATGCTCAGTGAAATAACCAGGTGGAGAAAAACAAGTACTAAATGATTTCATTCATCTGTGGAGTATAAGAACAAAGGAAAAACTGAAGGAACAAAACAGCAGCAGAATCACAAAAGAAGAAAAAAAAGCAGAATATCTAGTTAGTGAGCAAATGCAGAATTAAATTAACTATCTCCAAAGTCAATCAAGGGATAGACAAAGAGCACAGAATATGATACCTAATATACAAAGAATGGAGGAGGAAGAAAAAGGAGGAGAAAAAGAAAAGAACCTTTAGATTGTGTTTGTAATAGCATATTAAGTAAGTTAAGTTAGACTCTTAGATAGTAAGGAAGTTCACCTTCAACCTTCGGTAACAATGAAACTAAAGGCTGCAATGGCAACAAGAACATACCTAATGATAATCACCCTAAATGTAAATGGTCTGAATGCACTAATCAAAACACACAGAGTCACTGAATGGATGAAAAAATAAGACCCATCTATCTGATGCCTACAACAGACTCACTTTAACCCAAAGAAATACACAGACTAAAAGTGAAGGGATAGAAAAAGACATTTCATGCAACTAATAGACAGAAAAAAGCAGGAGTTGCAGTACTTGTATCACACAAAATAGACTTCAAAACAAAGAAAGTCACAAGAGACAAAGAAGGACATTACATAATGATAACGGCGTCAATCCAACAAGAAGATATAACCATTATAAATATCTATGCACCCAACACAGGGGCACCTACATATGTGAAACAAATACTAACTGAATTAAATGGGGAAATAGTATGCAGTGCATTGACTCTAGGAGACTTCAACACTCTCTCACTCTGAATGACAGATCAGGCAGACAGAAAGTAAGTAAGGACAAAGAGGTATTGAACAACACATTAGAACAGATGGACCTAACAGACATCTATAGAACTCTACACCCAAAAGCAGCAGAATATACATTCTTCTCAAGTGCACATGGAACGTTTTCAAGAATAGATCACATACTAGGCCAAAAAGAGCCTCAGTAAATTGAAAAAGACTGAAATTGTATCAACCAGCTTCTCAGACCACAAAGGTATGAAACTAGAAATCAATTATGCAAAGAAAATGAAAAATCCCACAAACACAAGGAGGCTTCACACATGCTCATAAATAACCAATAGACTAATGACCAAATACAAACAGAGATCAAGCAATATACAGAGACAAATGACAACAATAATTCAACACTACAAAATCTGTAGGATGCAGCCAAGGCAGTGCTAAGAAGAAAGTATATTGCAAACCAGGCCTATCTCAGGAAAAAACAACAATCCCACATAAGCAGTCTAAACTTATAGTTAATGAAACTAGAAAAAGAAGAACAAATTAGGCCCAAATTCAGTAGGAGGAGGGACATAATAAAGATTAGAGCATAAATAAATAGAATTGAGAAGAATAAAACAATAGAAAGAATCAATGAAAGCAGGAGCTGGTTCTTCAAGAAAATAAACAAAATAGATAAACCTTTAGCCACACTTATCAAGACAAAAAAAGAGAGTCTACACACATAAACAGAATCAGAAATGAGAAAGGAAAAATCACTATGGACACCACAGAAATACAAAGAATTATTAGAGAATACTATGAAAAAAATTATATGCTAACAAACTGGATAACCTAGAAGAAATGGACAACTTTCTAGAAAAATACAACCTTCCAAGGATGACCAAGGAAGAAACAGAAAACCTGAAGAGACAAATTACCCATAACGAAATTGAACTGGTAATCAAAAAACAATCTAAGAACAAAACACCTGGACCAGATGGCTTCACTGCTGAATTTTATCAAACATTTAGTGAAGACCTCATACCCATTCTACTTAAAGTTTTCCAAAAAATAGAAAAGGGAATACTTCCAAACTCATTCTATGAAGCCAGCATCACTCTAATACCAAAACCAGGCAAAGACACAACAAAAAAGAAAATTACAGACCAATATCTCTGATGAACACAGACGCAAAACTACTCAACAAAATATTAGCAAGCCTAATTCTACAATACATCAAAAAGATCATTCATCATGATCAAGTAAGATTTATTCCAGGGATGCAAAGATGGTACAACATTCAAAAATCTATCATCATCATCCACCAAATCAACAAAAAGAATGACAAAAACCACATGATCATCTCCATACATGCTGTACAACCATTTAACAAAATTCAACATCCATCCATGATAAAAACTCTCAACAAAATGGGTATAGAGTGCAAGTACCTCAACATAATAAAGGCCATATATGACAAACCCACAGCCAACATCATACTAACAGCAAGAAGCTTAAAGCCTTTCCTTTAGGATTGAGACCAAGACAAGGATGCCCCCTTTCCCAACTTCTATTCAACGTAGTACTGGAGGTCTTAGCCACAGCAATCAGACAACACAGAGAAATAAAAGGCACCCAGATTGGAAAGGAAGAAGTTAAGCTGTCCCTGTTTGCAGATGACATGATATTATACATAAAAAACCCTAAGAATCCACTCGAAAACTACTAGATCTAATATCCGAATTCAGCATAGTTGCAGGATACAAAATTAATACACAGAAATCTGTGGCATTCCTATACACTAACAATGAACTAGCAGAGAGAGAAATCAGGAAAACAATTCCATTCACAATTGAATCAAAAAGAATAAAATACCTAGGAATAAACCTAACCAAGGAAGTGAAAGTCTTATTCCCTGAAAAATACAATACACTCATGAGAAAAATTAAAGAAGGTACCAATAAATGGAAACATATCCCATGATCATGGATAGGAAGAATTAATATTGTCAAAATGGCCATCCTGCCTAATGCAATCTATAGATTCAATGCAATTCCTATCAAAATACCAACACCATTCTTCACCGAACTAGAGAAAATCACCCTAAAATTCACGTGGAAACACAAAAGACCCCAAATAGCCAAAGCAATCCTGAGAAGGAAGAATAAAGCAGGGAGAATTACACTCTCCAACTTTAAGCTCTACTACAAAGCCACAGTAATGAAGACAATTTGGTGCTGGCACAAGAACAGACCCATCGACCAATGAAACAGACTAGAGAGCCAAAATATAAACCCAAGCATATATGGTCAATTAATACATGATAAAGGAGTCATGATTATACAATGGGGAAATGACAGCCTCTTCAACAGCTGGTGTTGGCAAAACTGGACAGCTACATGGAAGGGTATGACCTGGATTATTGTCTAACTCTATACACAAAAGTAAACTCAAAATGGATTAAAGACTTGAATGTAAGTCATGAAACCATAAAACTCTTAGAAGACAACATAGGCAAACATCTCCTGAATATAAGCATGAGCAACTTCTTCCTGAATGCATCTCCTTGAGCAAGAGAAACAAAAGCAAAAATGAACTATGGGACTACATCAAACTAAAAAGTTTCTGTATGGCAAAGGACACCATCAAAAGAACAAAAAGGCATCCTACATTATGGGAGAATATATCTGTAAATGACATATCCGACAAGGGGTTAACATCCAAAATATATTAAGAACTTACATGCCTCAACACCCAAAAAGCAAATAACCCGATTAAGAAATGGCAGAGAATATGAAGAGACAGTTCTCCAAAGAAGAAATTCAGATGGCCAACAGACACATGAAAAGATGCTCCACATCACTTATCATCAGGGAAATGCAAATTAAAACCACAATGAGATATCACCTCACACAGTAAGGATGACCAGCATTGAAAAAACTAATAACAACAAATCCTGGTGAGGATGCAGAGAAAGGGGAACCCTCCTACACTGCTTGTGGGAATGTAAGCTAGTCCAACCATTGTGGAAAGCAATATGGAGGTTCCTCAAAAAACTAAAAATAGAAATACCATTTGACCCAGGAATCCCACTCCTTGGAATTTACCCAAAGAACACAACTTCTTAGATTCAAAAAGACATATGCATCCCTATGTTTATTGCAGCACTTTTTACAATAGCCAAGATATGGAAGCAACCTAAGTGTCCATCAGTAGATGAATGGATAAAGAAGAGGTGGTACATATATACAATGGAATGCTATTCAGCCCTAAGAAAGAAACAAATCCTACCATTTGCAACAACATGGATAGAGCTGGAGGACATTATGCTCAGTGAAATAAGCTAGGTGGAGAAAGACAAATGCCAAATGTTTTCCCTCATTTATGGAGTATAATAATGAAGCAAAACTGAAGGAACAAAATGGCAGCAGACTCAGAGACTCCAAGAATGAACTAGTGGTTACCAAAGGGGAGGGGTGTGCTAGCACAGGTGGGAAGGGAGGGAGAAGTGGATTGAGGGGTATTATGTTTAGTACACATGGTGTGGGGGATCACGGGGAGAACAGTGTATCACAGAGAAGGCACAGAGTGAATCTGTGGCATCTTGCTGCACTGATGGACAGTGACTGCATTGGGGTATGGGTGGGAACTTGATAATATGGGTAAATGTAGTAACCATACTGTATTTTCCATGTGAAACCTTCATAAGAGTGTATATCAACCATACCTTAATAAAAAATTTAAAAAAAAAAAAAATATATATATATATATATATAATAAGCTAAACTAGTTTAGATATCTGTCAAAAGGGTAAGTTAAGGGGTAGGTTATGATTCAGGGTTTATTCAGGATTTTAAATAAATGCCTTTAGGACTTTACAGTCATGGAAACCAATGAACACCATTCACTGTTTCCACTAGTTTACCTTGGATATTCTTTATTACTTCTTCTTTTACTAAGATAATCAGAATAATCCTAATAAAACATACCACCTTATATCAGAATAACTTACATGTGTTTAATCACCCCAAATCACATGCATATGATGGAGAATAGCTAAATGTAGAGAAGGCAAGCAAATGCTGATGATACACAGGATTATTGGTTTTCATTTATGTAATATTTTTTTCTTTGAAACCTGTCAACTATAAAACATTTCACAATAAATATTCAGCATTGCTGGAATTATCAATAATTGCTTACTATTTGTGTTGTTTATTTTTAATATTCTTAAGAGACATTTTACTAAAATATAAGAATATAGAATATATGAGAATGGATGCTTGATAACAGCTTTTTAAATTTTAATTAGAGTGTAGAGAGGTAAAAAAGGTGGCATTTATCTTTCTCATAAACATATACTTTAATACAGGAATCTAGATCAATTTCTTTAATTAACATTAATCATTTCCCACTTCATGAAAACCCAAGGTAAAATTTAATTTCCTAAAGTATGACTGAACTAAATAACCCTGACCAATCTTGCTTATGTATATATTAAACCCAAATTAAAGCAGAGGTTCAAAGAGGTACACAGAGGGGGCTCTGAACTGAGTTTTCAACCTCAGGACATTTGCTTCACTCAGATAATCTTGACCTTTGGTATTACTGATATGTAATATATATCAGACATACTTGAATATACAAGTAGAGGAGAGGTATACTTAGGATAGAAGAAGAGGATAGCTAGGATCTGATCAGCATGAAAATTACAAAGAAACCTTCACTTACTTACAGATAGAAAGGTATGGAAGAACTTAATAAAATAAAACAGATAAAAATAAAAATAAAAATTCATAAAGTACTTATCACATCACCTCCAGATGGACAACTGTGTCTCCCATGAAATCAATCATCCATTGGTAACCTGATATGACCCCAAGCATGGTCTGCTCAAAACTTGCAAGTAAAATTCATAACTGCTTTGCAGGTCATCAGTTAGTTCCCAGCTTCGGTGAGGCAGATTTGCTCCTGCATCTCTAATAAATCAATAGTGTGTTGGCTTCAGACAGTTCTTGGTTGCTGAAGACCCTCTCTGATCCTTAAATCTGGTTCTTGTAACATAACCATCACATCTACTTCATCTTTCTTCCATGCTTCTTGCTGTATGTTTTAATTTGATTAAGTAAACTACGATTCAAGCATCATAATTCTGTCTGTAAGGCTTATAATCTGTAACCTTTGAAATAGCCTGCTTGGAAGCTTGCTTTGAGACTATCATAGCATCTAAGTAATTTTCCACCACTCCAGCTGGTGATGAGTGTGGGATATAATTAAAAGACATCCTAAGTAAATTATAAGAGAAAAAAGAATTTATCATTGCTTCATAAGTGATCTTTAAAATCAAAGCAATATTTAAGAGCCCCCAATCCAAGAGAACTACTAAAAACTTACCCATAATATAGAATAGAGAAGAAACTAAGCAAAAGATTAGAAAACAAATCCAGACTAAAACCCAATAAAAGCCTAATTATCCACTCCACAAGAACCAAGAGAAAGAACCCCCAAGCCAAGGGTATTACTATGGATATACAGACATATTGGTCTACGAGCATGACCTCTGCTATACAGGGGTACCTTGGAGATAGTGGAGGTTCAGTTCTAGACCACTACAAATAAAGTGTATATCACCATAAACTGAGACAAATTAATTTTTTAGCTTCCCAGTGGATATAAAAGTTATGTTTATACTATACTGTAATCTATTAAGTGTGCAGTAGCATTATGACTAAGAAATTAATAAACGCACCTTAATTTAAAAATACCTTACTGCTAAAAAACACTAAACATCATCTGAACTTTCAGTGAGTCATAATCAATGATCATTGATCACTATAACATAATAATAATGAAGAAGATTAAAATATTGTGAGAATTACAAAAGCATGGCACAGACATGAAGTGGGCAAGTGCTGTTGGAAAGATGACACTAATAGGCTTGCTCAAGATAGGGCTGCCACAAACCTTCAATTTGTTAAAAAAAAAATGCATTATCTGTGTAGCACCATGAAGTGAAGTGCAAAACAAGGTATGCCTATAGCCTACCTGTTAATATTAGTAGAGACGGCCATTGAGAAGGGGTAATTTCTCACCACAAGAAAAATGGGGAATATAGACAGAAAAATCAGTAACTTGATGACTGGAAATCATCCAGAATTGATAAGGGAGAAATCAATCGTTACATGCATAAATCTCAAGTTGGATAATAAAAAGAAATTGATTCTTAGAATTGTCAAAGTAAACATATTCAGAAAATAAACAGGAAGATCTTAGATTTAAAAGCAGTAAGAGAGAAACGAAAAATAATCTATAAAGGAACAATTAGCCTGATAGCTTACTTTCAACAGCAGTAATAGAGACCAAAAGTGAAAAATATTTTCAGTGAGCTAGTAGAAAATATCTATCAGCCTAAAATTACAGGCCAACCAAAACTACATTTCAAGTATGCGAGAGGGAAAAAAAGTTTCCTAAACTGCCTCTTTTATCTGCATTCCTTTATTTTGTTTGTGTTAGTCTATAATTTTAGCGGCATTAATCAATAGCTAGTGATCCTTGGCTGTCCTTTCATCTCTAAAATAAAACACTATCTTTGTGTATTTGAATGATTATCAACTAAGCTTTTATGTAGGATGATCTGATTGCTGTTTCACGGGGAAATTCCCAACTGTCAGGCTTTTCTCTTGTATGGTAGTTTCTCCAGAAAGAAGTAGCTTATCTCCTAACTAGAGGGTAAAAGCCTTTTTACCACTTGGCAGAGAAAGTAACTGTAATTTCATGATATCTTAACAAATTCCCACGTTGTCATTACAATGCACCCTTACCATAAACTATCTGGGGTCCTTGAATATAAGGAATTTTTATTTAACTTCTCAAGAGGATGGAGTGGAGAGGGAGTACTAAATTGAGAAGAGGGTGTCAGCTGCCCAGCAGTTCAGGATAGAGTAGGAGTTTGATTCTAAATGCTAGATTCAACAAATGTTCCTGGCTCCTAGGATCTTTAATTCCTAATTCCTGGGTTCTACTGCATGAATCAGCCGTACTCTTGGGCTTCTAGTACTATCAGGACACGCTATAGCAGGAGTTGGAATATTTTTTCTTAAAAGGCCAGATAGTAAATATTTTAGGCCCCTGGGTCCTACAATCTCTTTTCCAACTACTCAGCTCTGCTGTTGTAGCTTAAAAGCACAACAGACAGTACATAAAATAATGGATGTGACTGTGGTCCCATAAAATGTATTTATAAAAATATTCTGTAACACATAATTTACTGATCTCTGGGCTACAGGTTTCTAAGTCTGCAAAGTCAGTTAAGCACACTTATCCGCTTTCCAGTCTCCAAAATTTCTTGCTTGCTTTCTCTTTGTCTTTCTCTTGCCCTCTGCCTTTCTAAATATTACTATCAGCTTACCAAGATTTTGAGAATGAGCAGAGGCAACCTTAAATGTCAAAATAACGTTCTTTTTCAGAGTATGTGTTATTAAAGAAAAACTTTTAGAATTTTTATTAAAAAGCTAAAATAGCTATAGGCAATATTAACTTTATTAAATAAGTTTGTTGTTGACAGTAGATAATAGACAGCAATTTACAACTATTTTGTGTCAGGATTAAGCCAACAAGTAAAATTATTGAGTATTGGCAAACAGAGTTCACATGGTACAAGAAGGGAAGTATAATGTGGGAAGAAGGAAGGTAGTGAAGATCCTCTGTGTTGTATTAGCATTAGAAGCACTGATATGAATCCACAATGGAAAAAAATAATCAATTTTCTATTTGCCTGCTGAAATGACCTAGGAACCACGACACTCCAGCAGCAATGAATACATCTAGTTCTCAGATCTTGGTTTCCAAGATAAACAAATAGGGTTCTTTAGAAAATAGCTGATTTTAGGTCTGCCCAAAGACAAGTAAAAAAGGCACAGAATTTGGGATATGTTAAACAACAGAACTTGATGTTTGCATATTTAACATACATAATTTCATCTTTTTATAACTGACAACAAATGTCCAATATATAATAAGCTATCTGCCATTGATGGGATACAAATTTTAACCTTTTGACCAAGTTTAAATTCTTAATTCTTAATCTGTAAAATAGAAAATCTGCTGTGTTAAATGATAATATAAAGTGAATTTAAAGTACCTAATATGATACTTAACATACATATACTGTACAATCAATAAATATTTGTTTCCTGTTTTCCATTCTTTTACTTTTAGATTCCAATGACCCAAACAATAATCCTCCCTATGACCTCTATATAGCTACTCTTACTTAGGGTTAGGAGCCTGCCAATCTGATCACAATATTTCATTCTAAGAATAAAAGTGTACCTCCCTTGAACCTTATCAGCCATGTTAGAAATACTATCACTTTAAAAGATAAAAGTATTAATCACAATAATTTTCTAATTTTCTATATGACATTTCAAGGCTGTATATAAAATTTCTAGCAGTGTAAGCAAACAAATTTCAAGCAAATATTTGAGTGTAGGGAAACATTTATCATGGCTAGAAATAGACATATGAGAGGACTTATCATTTTGACCTTTAGTTTGTGGGAATGCATAGGCACCTCTAGGGAAGCTTTGTATGAATTCAGAAATACTTTTTTTATTCTAGTTTCCACAGTAACTCCATATATTTATGTATTTGTCAATTTAACAAATATTTTTTGAGAACCTAACATGTCTCAAGTACTCTGTTATATGCTAGAGATACAGAAGATGCGATACGTCTGGAGATATAGATAATTATACAGACAACTGCAATACAGTATGGTAAGTATTTATGATAATGAAAGTATGTGGTGCACACTGCAGAAGGAAATACCCCATCCATTCGCCCTAAGCAAATTGGGAGCAACTGTAGGATTTTAAGTTGGTGAACAAATCAGATTTATATTTTTGAAAGATTTCTCTGTGCATGCTGTGGTAAATGTAATTGGGAGGGATCAAGAAATCCCAAGAAAGAGTAAGTTTCCCATGGAGTCAACTAACACAGTGAGCACAAAATATAACAATGATGATGATGTTTAAAAAACAGCAGCTAATAAGAATGTAATATCCACATTTACTGGGTGTTATGTATTTTATATTCATGATCTCAATTCCTACAAGTAAACAGTGAAATAAGTACTGCTGTTGGCCCCAACTCTCTACTATTTAACATATGAGGAAACTCAGGCTCAGAAGAGTTATGGGCCTAATGGAACAGGAGTTTAAAGAGAAATAGAATTCAAATCAGCCTGTCTTGAACCACTGTGATATATTATTCTTACTGACATCTGTCCCCACAAAGCTCATTCAAATTATGGACACACATGCTGAATTTTCAGAGATTGTTTCCATGCACAAGGTTTTCATTTCATGTTACGTGAATAATCAGAAGAAATCTTGATTCTAGAGAAAAACTCAATCTCAGGGGCATAAACTAAAGACAAATCACCAATTAGATTATATTTCATATAAAATGCACACTAAATTTAAATGGAACATATGAGACAGAAATAATATTTTAAATAAATATCTACCTGTTAGCAACTGCCTGATACTTTTCTACATCTTTTATTCCAAGCCATTTTACTTGTCCCCACTTGTGAACCCACTCTTTCTCACACTTTGACCTTCATTTGAAAAATATAGGGAACTTCTGTCTCAGAAGTTTCTGGACATGTATTGTGATCAATTTTGTGACTTTTCCCTCATACTTACCTCCCTTTACCAGGGCTATTGCCATCTATGACTTAGTACACTCAGGCTAATGCGGGGGAACATTCTCTCTGCCTTAGGACAGCATGTTGGGTATCACTTCAGTATAATTTCCAAATCTTACTTTGTCACAGAATGTCCATTGCCTAGATCTATTTAATCCTACCTATATTTCAGGGCCAAATTTCATTTGTCTTCTGAATGTTAACATTTAGCATCTGGAGAATAAGCTATATGAGAATGTTCATTTACTTTTTCATTCGTTTGATGTTTGGCATGACTAATACAGACATGACAGAGTATCCTATCTTATCTTCCCAAGTACAATGTTGAGAGAAATTCTGCAAGAAAAGTATCCCTTTATTTGTAAATGTTAGCAGCTGGAAAGGCATGCAAGAAACAGAGAAGAAAAGACAATTAACCAAAGGATAATGTAGATGGATGTGGTAGCAGCTGTTACAGCAAGATTATCTTTACAACCAAACAAAATATAAAACACTCATATGTATGTTTCATGGCTTATATTTCTATTGTATCCTACTACATGAGATAAGTTCAACATGTTTTTGATTTATATTTTTAAGTTTAGTTAAAAAACTGCCAGATTACTCAACGATTAATAAAAACTTTATTGATTAATTTATATATGCTCAATTAAAAAGCATCAAAATTTTAATTATGCTAAATATTACCATATGTTACTAAAGAGGCTGTGATGTTTTCCTTAAAACTAGTTCAAATAGTTTATAAAATATCATTTTGATAGTATATATAAAATGTATATTATTGGAGAATTGTCTAATTTTCTTATTTAAATATTCAGAACATAAAGAAAATAAAACATACCTCAAATTTTTTCTAACTAAGAAACCACGTATCCATCTTTGAACAATCAAAACTGGTGAATTATGAGCCAGAATTGCATTAATTTTTGAAATAATACATTTGATATTATGAATTTCATCCTCATAGGTTGATCCCTGTTTGAAGAAAAGATATACAATATTTATGTTTCATGAAAATATTTCCAAAGGACAATTTAAACATGGTAGTTTAATAGTTTGAACCACTATAATGTTCATAGGTGTCTTATAGGAACAATACATATTCATAACTATTTTTAGATCAGAAGATCAAGAATTAGTACCACCAAATAATTTAAGTTCTTTACAGAAAATGCAAGATCCATGACGATAACTCTCTCCATTCTAGATTCTTCTCCCAGTCTGATATGATAGGTATAAAATTTTGACCATAATCATGTTGATCTCTGAAAGGTAGCTGCATAAAAAGGAATTTAATGAAACTCTAAAAGTATTCTGTGAATCCTTATAGAGGAAACTGAGATATGCTGAATTCATAAAATAATTTACAGTCATTCAAATTTTTGTTGCAGCTTATCTAGAATATTGGAGACTTTTATTGGAACTCAGCATAGAATATAGAAAGAATTCTATATTGACTTTAAAGAAATTATGTCTAATATCTCTTTCTACAAAATTTCATATTTGGGATCATAAACTCCCTATATCCTACTGATCATATGACTTGTTAGAAATAAGAGACTTATGTTTTGAATGTAAGGATTATGCATTAAAAACCTAAAATGTTTATTGTGTGTAAGGCACCTACCCTGAAAATTACTAACCCCACCATATTAAAAACACACACCTTTTCTGTCTATACCCTTGATCAGCTATGTGGTGCTAGAAAAAAAATTATAAAGACTGGCAGATTACTACTACTTTAGATGTACACTTGCAAACATACTTTGCTAGTTAGAAAATTCTTTACTTGGCCCTGACTTGCTTCCATTTCCAACAGTACTATCGAAAACCTTCAGTAGTATTCTCCATACTCTTCAAACATTTTCCCTAAAGCTCAAAAGTATTTTGCTTACTTTTTGCAGAGAAAATGGGGTCTTCAAGCTTGAACTCCAGATCTTAAAACAAGAAGTTCCTATTTAATCTTAAAACAAGAAGTATCTCTTTTCCTGTCCAAGATAGGCACTCCTTTGCTGTTAAGTACCATCTCCCTGTTTTCAATAACTTCCTTTCTGTCACTATCCCTTAATCTATAAATATGATGAAGCCACACCCATCTTTAAAATGCACACAAGCAACCACACAAATCCCATCCCTCCATTTTTTGTATCTAACTTTCTTGAAGAGCCCAAATTCTTAAAACAAAATTCCACATTAGTTGTGCCCATTTTCTTCATATATCTCAATTTACTGGCTCTACCCTTATCATTTTAATACTCTTCTTACTAATTTCACTGAATATTCCTCCTTAAAAGAGTTCCCTTGGCTTATTCCCATTACTTCTCCTCATTTCCTGTAACTCTTCTCTACTTCTGCACTTTAAAGACCTATACATATCTGCTTAATGTCACACTGAAAGGATTTTCTCCATTTGTCTCTTTTCAAGCTGAATACACGTTCCAAATCATTTCATAAGATCCTAAGTTTTCCCTTGCCCCAAGCCCTATCACCTGCCCTGGCTTTTCACCACCATTCCCACAGCCAGGCAGTCAGGGAGATTCCTCACTTGTTGCTGCTAGGCTCCCTCTTCTGGGCCGGCAGCTGTTCCCAGACAGCTGGATCAAACTGGGACACTGCCTCAGCTGAACTGCCATGGCCTCCTCACCTTTAAGATATCTGAAAATTTTCATGTACAGAGCATTCTCCCTACTGCAATAATTCCCTTTGCCTATTGCAATAGTCCTTTTCCCTCCCTTATAATAACCTTTTTGAATAAAGTCTCTCCTTACTAAATCCTGATTTGTGTTTTTATTTGATAAACCTGTGCTATAATGTTATTATTGGTCTGTCTTCCCTACTACAAATAAGTTCACCAAGTTTAACAATTGTTTCTTTATCCTATAACTCTAGGACTAAATAAGCTATCAGGTCTGTAACTGGCATTCAATTATCAGTTGACTATTAAAAAACTAAGTAACAGCTACTTACACATTATCATATTTTGTCTCCAAGCTTGATTTGACAATGTCAATTGGTTTTTATAACTCAACTATTACTTGCGGCAGTAACATCATACTCTAGTTTTTCTATCTTTTTAATTTTTATTTCTCAGTCTGTTATACAGGTTCCTCTTCTTCTACAAACTATTTAAATATTAGTACAATTTAGGCTTTATTCCTTTTTCACCTCTTTTTGCTGATTCTCCTTGAATGATCACCTTCCTTGCTACATTTTACTATCTCACATATGCTTTTTATGCAGGTAGCTGTATCTCCAATAAGGAATTCTCTCTTAAATTACAAACCTATAAAATGAACTTCCAGTTCCATTTCTCTACTAACATGTCAAAAACTGAAATAATTTCCACATTTGAAAACATCAACAATCCACACCTCATACTGCATTACATATATTACCAACAAAACTATTCTCCACTTTACATACTAGGTAATAAACCCACCTTCCTCTTTCTCTCTTCCTCTTTCCATCCAGTATATCACTAAATCCTATCAAATACAAATATCTTCAATCTGTTCCCTATCATCTATACAGTCTACCAACTTATCATCAGCCCTTATAA
This sequence comes from Manis javanica, assembly GCF_040802235.1. Taxonomy (NCBI): domain Eukaryota; kingdom Metazoa; phylum Chordata; class Mammalia; order Pholidota; family Manidae; genus Manis; species Manis javanica. The sequence goes on from NC_133159.1 coordinate 61,580,351, forward strand.
ATTAGGGCCCAGATTTTGCAACAGATACTTAATTTCCCTCCACTCCAAATTCCCACTCCAATTTCCCTCCACTGCAAAATTACAGACTATTGGATGATTTTTCTAGAATGAAAACCAGGTCATGTAAGATCTTTAAATACTTTGCCGAGATCTTAAAAGATAAAGTCCTGTCTCCTTAGTATTACACATAACACCCTTTGCTATATTAATCCTGTTTTTGTCTCCAGTTCATTTGACACACCCAAACATGCCCTCTAAACTCTAAAAACAATAAATCACTTGTCACTTGACTGTGCCAAGCTCCAGATTTACCTCATGCCTTTGCAAATGCTTTCACTCTGCCTCACATGCTCTATACACTCACCAACACCTTTACTTGCCTAATGATTTCTTATATAAAAAAAAACTCATTAGTATAAATGCTTTTGCTTTCTTTTTTCTGTGACTAGAGAGCTGAACTTCAGTTTTTAAAGAAAATATATGTAGTCCTTTCATAGATTTTTCCCTGTACTCAGATTCATAATGTTTTCATTATTTATTTGATTATTGCTTCTCCTTAATTTGCCTTATTTCTTCTACTTTTCTATTCATATATTTTAAGTAACCTGGAATTCATCTCTGTCTTACATTTTTTCTCATCATTTTCATGTATTTCTTCTCAGTTTGGTGAAGCTCTTCTATCAAAGGCCAGCTTTCTCACATAGTTTTCTATTAGCTTGTCAACTACTCCAGCTTTGTGGCTGAGACTAAGGTCCTTTCTGAAGCTCCTGACTGCTCTATCACAGATGAGTCCTGCCATATACCAGTTTAATATTTATTGTAACTCTGCCTGCACTAAGGCTCTCCATGAAACTTATCCTGTGATCTGTAGCAATGGCTCCTACCTGTCACTGGCTCTACTATTACCCTTGAAAGATAGGGGAATTTGCAGAATCTCTAGTTCCTGTCACTTTGTTATATATATCAGGAAGAATAGCTTAAAGTCAGGCTGACTTTGATTTAGGTTTTTCTTTGATTTAGTCTCATCTTAATTATATCTAAAAAATCTTCACTCTATCTACACATCTATAAATATATACTATATCTCTATCTAGAAGCACCTCAATGAAATAATCTTTTGTTTAAATGTTATCCTTTACTGGTTTCTAGTATAGATGTGATTTCCTCTAATCTTTATGTTTTTTTGTTCATTGCATCTGGGCTCATGGGTTGTGTGTGTGTGTGTGTTGATGGTAACAAAATATGCCATCTGTGGGTAAAATTATAGTTTTATAATCTCTCCCTGGCTTGATCTACATATCAATAGGTGTTTCCAAGGGGTGGAGAGAAGTACTCAATCTACATATCAATAGGTAATTACAAGGGCCAGGGTTTATCTAGACCAGAGAGTTTGGGTGGAGCTCTGCTGCTGCATGCAGCCTGGTCAAGAGAGAGATGGGATGACAGCTTGTAAGAAATAAATGGGTTTCTTAAACTTTATTTCTCCTTTTGACTGATTTCAGTTTCAGAGTATTTTGCCCCGGGATTTTCCTCCCAGAGTTACACCATCTCAAAATATGACTGTAAAACTTTAAGTCATGCCTCCCCAAAATATGCTCCTTTGGTATACTGATTATTTTGAGTAGGAGGCATTTGAAAAACAGCAAGTGTGGGGAGAGGCATTCTCTGAACTTCCCTTATATGCCTAAAGACAGATTGTGGATAGGTTCCTGTGGCCAGGATTCTCACCTGGCCCTGGTCGGCTAGCTCACTGCACATGTGTGGGCAATACATTGCTATTGACTCTATATAAAAAGGAGACACAGTGGCATGGCTGCAAGGCTGCAGGAGAGCAGAGATGAGACTGGAGTGATGGCAGTGCCAAGGACAGAGTCTGAGATTGCTGCAGGAGCAGAGAGGCCGAGAGACAGACCAGCTTGCCCCATGCAGGCTCACTCCGAGTGGACAGGATTCTAGTGATAGACCTGCCAACATGGAAATAAAGTTGGGTATACTCCTTTCACCCCAAGAATGTTCTACTGTCATTTCTTTGGTCACAATGAATCTATAGTGAACTTGCCTGGGGCTGAAACACATTGGCAAGAAAATTGGGGATAGCAGGCAGGGTTCATTGTTGACCAAGGAAAAGAAAAGTCTGCCCTCATGGAAGGAGTGTTTCAACGGGCTGCACCTATGGACAGGGAGACATTCAAGTGTCCCCCTGTAGACATGTGGTACTGTGAAGGGGTGGAGAACTGGGGCCCACCTCAAGAGAAAGAAAATTTTTTGCTGACTGAAATGGCATCACTGTGAAGTGCTCTAGAAATAGTAAAGGAGGTCATGATAGCCCAAGAGGAAGCAGCAGCACGAGAAGGAGCAGTGGCCTGAGAAGGAGTGGCATGAGAAGAAGCAGTAAGGGAGTGCAAGCTGCCAGGTGCCATGGGGAAAGGGAAGGATGTAGTGGAGCCGTCAGCCCCAGAAATGAAGGGGTGGAAGTTTGACAAACAGGTGGGGGTGGAGGGCCTTGCTGGTGCCGGAGGCATCAGTCTCTCCTCGGTTGGAACCCCACCTGGTTGAAAGCTGGTGGAAAGCCAAAGGACTTGGCAACCACGGGGTCTTTCAGGAGAGGTGCAGCCCCCTCCTGCTGTCGAGCACTCCATGCTCTGCTTCTATCCTCAGGCTCAAGCACAAAAGGAAATACTTCTCAAAGGAAGAATTTAAAGGGCCGCGTGAAGGTCACGAGGACCCAGATGTGGGTTGGTTTAAAAAGGCAGGAGCAGACAGAAAGAAATTGAATGACTGGAGCTGTGGCAGCAACTGAGACTGGAGCAGCAATTCCGGCTGCTGAGGACAAAGCAATAAGATTGGCCTATGTGCCTGCAAGACTTTTTGCTGGAGAGGCTGGAGAAGGTGAGTATTGTAAGGCCCACCTATGGTTCATTTACAATGTTCCAGCTTCCTTGCACAGGGACCATTGCAGAGCACTGAGGCCGCAGAGATTGTGAGGCGAGAATCCTGGAGGGGTGGAGTGTGGATAAAGTGAAGGCTCCTGTAGCCAGGATTCTTACCTGGCCCTGGTTGACTACCTCACTAAATATGTGTGGGCAATATGTTGTTATTGACTCTATATAAAGAGTTCTGCCCAGTGCTCTGGGAGACATGGTGGCATGGCTGTAAGGCTTCAGAAGAGTGGAGATGAAACCAGAGAGGTGGCAGTGCCAAGGAGAGAAACTGAGATGGCTGCAGGGACAGACAGGCCCAGAGGTGGAGAATGGCTTGCTGTATGCAGACTTGCTCTGAGTGGACAGGATTCTAGTGAATGACCTGTCACCATGGAAATAAAGTTGGGTATTACCCTTTCACACCAAGAACATTTTACTGTCATTTTTTTTCGTCACAGTGAATCCATAGTGAACTTGCTCAGGGCTGAAACCCATTGGCAAGACACAGATCCCCTGAAAGGTATTCAGTTTTCACTAATCCCCTCCCCAGGAGTTTCATCAATGAGGGAAGTAGGACTGTTAGCACAGTAGAAGAGATTAGAAGGAAAGGAGATGAGGAAATGACACCACATCCAAAAGAACTTTGTCACAAATTTTCTTCTTCTAAGGACACATATCTTTCCTAAAGACCATTTAGTCCTTCCTAAGAGACCTACATCCTCCCTCCCCTTTCCCTATCAAGATGGTATTTAAGCATGATTTCTAAATCACTTCAGGGTGTTACTCATTTTTCCCTAGCTATCTCCTATGTATATATGAGACATACATGTTAATAAACTTCCATTTGTTTTTCTCTTATTCTGCTTTTACTAAAAGGGTCTCAGCCAAGAACTTGGACAGGTAGAGAGAAAATTATTTTCCCTCCCCTACAGTAGTTTGAGAACAGGGAGGCTGAGTGCATACATAAGAAGTGAGGAGAGTACAGAAGGGAATTTAGATTGCTAGGCTTAAGTGGTCCTGATCAGGCACCACAGTTCTCATCAGCACAGGACCTTAAGCTGAAGTTTTAAACCACTGAAGTTTATGACAAAGAGTTCTGCTTCCCACTAAGGCATGAATAATTCCTTCTCTTTAAAGAGATTAACAGAATAATCATCCACTGTGGGCAGGGTTCCTGTCCTAGCCAGAGAATGAGTAGCCTCTGGACAATACTCAAGCTTTCTGATGTCCTAAAACAATTATCTTATAAAATGTCAATACAGATATCACTGCAAATTTGTACAGATGCCATAAACCATTTGATATCTGAGAACAAATGGACAAAACCTCTTTCTAAAGTACAGTAATGCATTTCCTCCACTAGAGGAGTGATAGCTCTGGAGAAAAACTGCCTGCATTTAAATCCTACTTCTATCACTTGCTAGCTGGGTGGGAACAATGGTACTACCTCTAGGTTGTTGTGAAGGAAAACTTGTAAATCACTTGCAACAGTGGCTCAAGTATTTCAAACATTTAAACAATGTTATCTATCAACCATTTTATAGTAATATTTGAAATAGTGGTTTAGTTTACAAAGGACTTCTATATACCTTATCTTAATTGATAGTCCAAAAATTAGTCTAAAACAATTTGCTAAGCAATCTTTCCTAACATAATGTGAAACTAACATAATGTGAAAGTATGATATCAATAAATTACCTATAAAATACAATTAGTACTATTTTCAACTAAATAAAAGGAATTAAAGGGTTATAGCAGAAGCTTGGCAAAGAACAATATATTCTTAGGCAACACTATCAACAATCACCAAAACAGAAGGTAAAATATTGAAATATCTATGCTTTACCATCGCAGTTTTTACCCTGAAATGAAAATGGGGCTATTGCTAACCCCAGTATAAAGCATAATGAGGCATTTCAGAAGCATAGTAAGGACTGTTGTAATATGTCTGATATGGAAGATTACTTTATGTTTTAACAGGAAGACTAGTTTAAAAAACAAATTCTGAAACTATATTCTATTCAGACTGTATATTACACAAAGAGATTCCTAATTTATTTTATATTATAAATATATTTGTGCTTACTTGATTTTTTTCTTTCTTTCCTATTCCCATGTTTATATTTCTTCTACGTGTCTGGTCACTAAAGTCTATCATTTTCTATTCCATTTGTGATTTTTTGCCATCGTAATTTCCTAAGCAGGCACATGCTTTCTTAGGATACTTTAAAAATGTAAATCATACTAATCCCACAAGAATTTATTTCAAATACAGTAAACCCATACAGTTTTTGTCTTTTTATCTGGTCAGAAAGTATATGTTCACTTTAATAGTCACACGAAATGATGAGAATTTGTGTGAAACTCCTCACACTAGCTAGGAAAGTATTTTAAAACAGTATTTCTAAGGATTATTTGGTAAACCCTTTGGGAAGATGCTATTGTCAATTCTCAAGTAAAAAAAATTTCACCTGAACCAAGTACCATTAAATCATTTAAAATAAAATTTAGAATAATAGGTATGTTACATTATAGAAATTTTGGGAAGAAAAAAAACAAAGAATAAAAACCCTACTCAAATTTCCACTACCCGAATTTTTTTTTTTTTTTTTTTTTTTTTAGGAGAGCAAGGTACAGGCTTTTATTTAGAAATAAAGTGAGAGAATGGAGCTCCTGGCTCATGCCAGGAGGGGACAAGAGAGCCCGTAGTGGTGCGTTGTCTAGGGTGTTTTATAGGCAGTTGAGGATTTTTCAAGAACATGAAAAAACTTGGGTGTGTGGACTTGCATCACCTGCCCTGTCCTCAAGGCGGGCTGGGTCATAGTCTGATTGCCAGGGCTGACAGTGGAGTCAGGGGTTATGCTGATACTCTTGCAGAACACTCAAACATTCCAGGCCAAGTTGCTCCTGGCCTTTCGACCTTTGCCTAATCTCACTGAAGATGTCTATATTCTTAGGTATCTTCCCCTAGAGAATTAGTGTGACCTTGACTTTGCATAATGCTTAACAGAGTTTCAATGGGGATTTCTTTGCCCATTGTTACATTGCCCTGACTGTAAATATTCTGCCCTGCTTTTCCCCCCGGAGGCCCTCACCCTACTCTGACTATACCCACGGTCCCCAGGCCCAATTCCCACCCCCCCACCCCCACCCCCCCTACAGATGGAGACCCTTGCTGCTGCTAGGGAAAGGGGGAGATGACCGCTCTGGCTGCTTCATGCTGAGAAGGGGCGCAGTAAGGAGTGCAGTTAGGTCTCTGTCCGTGGTCAGTTGAGGAAGGCCTTGGAAGATGGGCACTTCTATTCCAGGTTCCATTTCTATTACTATTTGCAGTTTTGTGGCTTCTAGTCAAGACAGAACAAATTGTGTTATTAGGTTAAGTAGCAACATCTGGAGTTGGATTTTCCATTCTGGAGGGACAAACTTTATGAGATTAAGAATGCATGGTTGAATATGAGAACTAGAAATAGTAAAACTTTAATTGAAATGATAGGAGAAAAGTAAAACATCTGGAAAATCATAGCCAGATATTTTGAAGAAGCTAGAATTTTGGATCTAGTTTATGTCCCAATGACTAGTATTAGGATTTAGTATGGATAAGGCTGCATTATTGAAACAATACTTTTCTCTAAAATCACCCTCATTTTTATTAGAAGTAACCAGGTTAAGAAAATAATTAACACTTGGCTTTATTATTTGCGTAAGTGCAGCAAGAAGAGCAATTGATTACATAGGCTCTTTTAAATGTGCTTTGCTAGAACACTACTCGAATTTTTATCATTCTTTTTTTTTTATGTGACTTCGACTTGAAACGATAACAGTTTATTTCTCCCTCACAGCACAGACCAATGCAGGTCAGCAAGGGGTCTTCCCTCTGCAGGCAGTCAAGGACCCAGGCTTATTCCATTGCCATTTTTCTGGGGCCTCTAAGCCCTCCACTGGATATTTTTGCATCTGGCCAGCAAGTGAAGAAAGAATAAGACTTTGGAGGGGGAAACAGGAGGTTTTGGGGGTGCCTAGAAATGGGATATATCTATCACTTCTGTCCAGATACCATTACAATTATCATTCTTAATTTATTCATTTATAAATAGTTTCCCCAACTCTATAGCTTAACTTTTCATTTCCTTAACTGGGTCTTTAACAGAGCAAAATGTTTTGTTTCTAATTTTATTTATTTTGAATCATCTTTTCATTTCTTCTTGGTAAGTCTAAAGGTTTGTCTATTTTATTTATTTTTTTAAAAATCTTACTTTCATTTATATTTCCTATTATCTTTTTAGTCTCTATTTCATTTAATTCAACCCTGATTTTTTTTTTCCTTTTCTTTTTGTAACTTTGACTTAGTTTGTTCCTTTTTCTAGTCCTGGATGTGTAAAGTTAGGTCATTCATTTCAGTTCTTTCTTTTTTCTAACAGTGGTTTTTACTGCTATGAACTTCTTAGAATTGCTTTTGCTGTATCCCATAAGTTAGGCTGTAATTCCACTTCCATTTGTCACAATATATTTTTTATTTCTCTTTTGATTTCTTCTTTGATCCATTGGATGTTCAGTGGCATATTGTTTAATATCCACAGAACTGTAAATTTTTTCAGTTTTCTTGTAATTATTTTCTAGTTTCATACCATTGTGGTCAGAAAAGATCTTTGATCTGATTTCAACTTTTTAAAGTTTATTAAGACTTGTTTTGTGGCCTAACATATGATCTATCCTGGAGAATGTTCCATGTGTGCTTGAGAAGAATATATATGTATTCTGCTGCTGTTGAATGCAGTGTTTTGTAAATATTTGTTAAGTCCATATGGTCGAATGTTTAGTGTAAGGGCAATGTTTCCTTTTGATTTTCTGTCCAAATAATCTATCTATTGTTGAAAGTGGGGCATGGAAGTCTCCTACTAATATTGCTTGCTGTCTACTTTTCCCTTTACACCAATATTTGCTTTATGTATTTAGGTGATACTATTTTGGTGCATTAATGTTTACAAGTGTTATATCCTCTTGTTAGATTGACCCCTTTATCATTATATAATGACCTTTGTTTCTTACAGTGTTTGGCTCAAGGTCTATTTTATCTAAGTATAGCTACCCTTGCTTTCTTTTGTTTCCATTTGCATGGAATAGCTGTCTTTTCTCTGTTGTTCATATTTCTATTGGGTATTTCCTATTGTTCTCTCTTCTCTTTTCCTCATTCATTCATCTTTCCCCTCCGCTGTGCTGTTAAGTTCATCCATTGAGATTTTTATTTAATACTGTTATTATATTTTTGAGTCCTCAAATTACCACTTGGTTCTTTTACATCTACTATTCCCCTATGAAGCTATTTGTACATATTCCAAGCATGTTTATAATTGATCATTAAAGCATTTTTATCGTGGCTAAAGTATTTATTGCATAATTTAAACAATTCCATCATATTAGTGTTAGCATCTATTGTCTCTTTTCATTCATTTTGAGATCCTCCTAGTTCTTCACATAGACTGACTTTTGATGGAAACCTATATATTTTTCTACTATTTTATAAATTTCTTAATCTTATTTATACCTGTTTTAGCTGGGGTTTTTTTTTCTGATACTGCACCAACAGAGGAAAAGGATGTCACTATCTTTTTACTTCCAGGAGGAGGTAGAAGTTCAGGTTTCTCACCTCTCAAGCCTCCATTAACCACCAACTAAGGGGTGGGCCTCTCCTTACTTCTGGTTGGGGGTGGGAGTTTCAACTTCCTTGGGGTTTTCATTGACACTGCTGTGGGAGTGGTCTTGTAAGAGCTGGACAATGGTGAAAATCCACATCTCCATGAGGCATCCTCTAACATCATCCCAGTGGGTGTTGGGTTGCCTCCTTAGAGCTTCATAAAGATAAACGTCTAGGCTCTCTACTCAGCCTTTGCGGGAATGGAGGAAGGTTAGACCACAGGTTTTTCAATGGTTTTGCCTGGAGTAGAGAAGTTACTGTATAAAATTTCTCATCTTACTAGACTGAACCTTTCTTGGTTGTCAAGATAGAGAGAGAAGATTTCCATTAGTACTTTCAGTATTTTGCTTGTTTGCACTCTTTGGTCTTTCAATAGTCTTTCTGGATTATTGGATTCTTCAGCTTCAATTTTAGGATATATAAAGAAAAAAGAAAACAGCAAAAAAGATGAATCAGCTCACTGTGTCATTTCTTGGGTTCTGATTGTCCTTCTGCTATTCCCCAATCAGTCTTTTTATGCTTGTTTTACATATAATATCCAAGGATTTTATATAATATATAATACTCATATAATGCAAATAATGTCCAGAGAATTTCAACATTGCAAGAGAAACATCTGCTCCATCTTCCCAAAAGTGTAATCCTATATGCTTATTTTTTAACAAAATAACTTACTAAGGTAAATATATTCTCCCACTACTATATTTCTATCCATTTAGCCTTATATTTCCAAAAATATCTGTTTACATATTTTCATGATACCATTTGTACATTAATGTTCAAATGAATTATCTTTATTACAGTTGTTTTAATATCAACTGAAAGAGATCGTATTTATGCCATCTAATGCTGTGTGTGTCAAATCATACATTGTTTAAGATTAATGTTGTCTTTTTTTTCTACTTAATACAGATTTGCTTAGTACTTTATCTTACTTTTCCTGTAATATTTTGGATTTTAGATTTCATCTTACTAACAAAAATCTTAATTTTTTTATTTTTTAATTTATTTATAATTTATAACTTGTTTACATTTATTATTTACATTTATAATTCATATTTAATTCATATATAATTATGAATAGAACTCATTCATTATACTTCATAAATATAACTTGTTTATGAATTATAATTTATGTCACATTCACAAATGTAAATATATAATTTTTATAAATATCATTTTTGACACTTAATCTTATGATTTTTTTATACTTCATATAGGCTATATTTTCTTTTTCATCTATTTTTGGGAAAGCAAAAACATCTTAAATTTTACAATCATTATTTAATCTATATTATTCTATTAAATCAAGCATAAATTCATTTAAAAATATATATTTGGTTATTATATATACACACTTATTTTTATTTTGACACATTGGAATTAAGAACAAATGGATGCTAAATATTTTATCTAAAAATCTGTACCTGAAATATTAGTCCTATGCTGCATTTTTTATTTATTTTTCACTGTGTGAGAGAAAGTATTAACTGCCTTCCAAGAATAAATCTTCCTTTATTCTTAATTAATAGAACACTGGTTTTGTTTAACAAGTAAATGTACCCAGTTAAAAATATTCATCATACCAGACCCCCTTCTACCTAGTGGCAGCCATGTTATCTAATTCTGGTGGTAGAAGTCTTTCAGGAGGGACACCTGGAGGAGCTATTGTTTTTCTAATATAAAATGGACTGACTTAGCTGGCATTTGCTTCTTGTTCCTACCAATTCCTTTCTTCCTGCCTTATGCCTGGATATGAAGAAACTCATTGCCTGTGAGGGAAAATGCTGATTTGCTAAACATAACAAACACAGCAGGAAACTAGAATAAACCTTGGTTCTTCATAATTTCCTTGAGAAACTACACACGAGGACTGCCTACCTCTGAGCATTTGATAAATGATAAAAATAAAATCCATGTTTAGTTGGGTTTCTAACACATGGAGACAATATACAAACCCAATTAAGAACATTGTTTCCTTGTCTAGATCACTCCCATCTTAACAATGTTTATATATATATATATATATATATATATATATATATATATATATATATACACACATATGTATAATGATAAAAAATATATATCAATCTATTATGTGCTTTTAGATGACAAGGCACTTCAAATTTCTAGTTACTTCAATTCAGTGAGTAACTTATGTTTTCCCCTTTTCTTGAAAATATATTTCCCAAGTAGACCCCTAAAAACACAGGTTTATATATCATTCTATGTTACAGTTAAATATAACAGGTTCCTTTTGGATAAGTTATTGTGTTATAAGACACAAGTTTTAATCACATTAATAATTTGTTTCTTTTAGAATGAACATAGTCTTTAATTTCTGCATCCATGCTCTCCTGATAAAAGAATGATATTACTTACTAAAAAAAATGTGAACTATTATAAGGCTCATTAATATTTTCTGTTTTTATAATGTTCTTATATTCAATAATAAACACAATGAAATGTTTTGAAATATATATTCCAAACATTACTAAGTAAATATATATCCCCAGAGATTGTCATTTATAGTGTTTATATTACTATATTAAATAAAATCTTTAAATAATCAAAAAATAACCAAAAGAATATTGCTTATGGGAAAATAATGAATAAGAATTTCTGAGTAAACTGAAAACCTATTATTCAAATAGAATTTTTAAAATCTCTACAATTCACAAAAATTCTACCAAAATTAGGTGTACCTATATCTATTTAAGGCTTACTACATTTGTGATGCCTTCCAATTATGCCGTCCCCTTATGTTTATCTTTTTTTCTTCAATTATTCTATTTCTGACATTTTCAATCTCTTTTTTAAATTAAAACTTATTTCCCTCAACTTAAAATATATTGAAATTAGTATCATCTCATTTTTAAAAATCTTCATTAATCCTTTTCCTACAGTTGAGCCATATCTTTCCTTTGCCCAAAATTTTCTCAGAAAAATTTTTATACTTGGTAATCACATATTAATTAACCTATTACACTTTCACATCCACCCCTTCCAGTTATTGAAATTCCAAAAATACAATAATCCCTTCACCATCAAAAAGCCTTTTAAAATAGTTTTGCATCAGTTCTAATTTTCCTTGATCCTTTAAAAACATTCTTAATTTTTTAATCACTCTTTTCCCTTAACCTAAGTGAAAATAAGCCATGTCTCTGTTTTCCTCCAACTGACTGAGATCAATTCTCTGTTATCTTTATTGGTTTTACTACTTTCTACCCACAAAGTGAGATTGTGCCCTAAGGATTTGTGTTTAGCTATAAGACTTCATTGGTCCTTGTATTTTCTGATAGGTTGGCCTCAACTATGACCTCAAGTAAATGATTACTAGATTCACATCTTAGATCTAGAACCTAATTTTTGAATTTTAGTTCTTCATTTCCAATACCTGGTTGATATCTCTATATCAATACTTAACTTTCTACCAAAACCCTTTAAATGCTACCATTTCTGTTAACTAGGTTATTTTTTTGTCCCAGTTCCCCAAGTTCAAAATACTAGAAGAATATTTCCTCACTTGTTATTCTTCTCCTCTCACATTCAATCAGTTAATAAAAAAAAAAAATCCTGTCAAATCTCTACTCTGTTTGTCCTTTGTAATACAATATTAATTGTAGGACTGGGAAACCAAGATAGACCTGAAATCCCATCATCATGACGGACTAGATGTCTGCTGCTGGATAAGTACCCAAACTTCACTATATTTAATTCTCTTCTGTGAAATTTGAGTAATACTTTTCTACGTCAAAGGATATGATGAAGAATATTTATCAGAAGTTCCTCTCCACCCATCCCAGCTAAAGCAGCCCAAATCTCTATGCCTTTTGTCCTATGCTACCATTTTCTTTTCTTTAGAAATTAATGCTATCAGCATTCAATGGTGTGTGTTTGTTTTCTGGCTTACATGTTTATTTCTTGTGCCTTTCCACTGGATTCCATGGGAGCAGGAACATTGTCAGTTTTATTACTGAATCCAGAATAAACCCTCTCACATAACAGTTGCTCAGTAGATATTTGGTGAAGGAATGAAGGAATGGAATATATAAAGTGCCTACAATCGTGGCTTCTACTGAGAGTCTGTCTTCTAATTTATGCTGTCTTCTTACTTCTTTGCCACTGCTCTCTGCCTGCACCAACCCTAATCACATCATTTCCGGCCTGCAGTGACTGATCTCTTTCCTTTCATCTCTCTCCTAATCCCATTAATCTGCAAACAAAATACTGGATTAATCTCCTGTAAAAAATTTTGTCAATACCATTTATTCATAGAGCAATAACTATGACAGAACTACTCTAATTTTCCTACTCAGTTTCAATAGATTGTCATTACATTCATTAAGAAGTCTAAACTCCTTAGTATGTCATCCAAGATGCTTTTCATTACCCCTGTAAATTTCTATTAATTCTTTAAATGAACCTGTCATTTTGATTATTCTTAAAAGGGCTACATATGTTCCAGCCTTTGATTATACCACGTGCCTAGAACACCTAAATGAAATTCTTCCCTTAGGGCCCAGGTTAAGACACCCAAACATAAATACTGCTTCATATTTTTATGCCCCTAAATTTTTTTAACTATTGTTACAAAACTGTTAATATATTTGTCCTTATTAAAGAATCATATGTAGTTATAAAAAGTCTTCCAACTTCCCTAATCTATACTCTTCCCATGCATAATCATGTTAATTTTTTTTCCCAGCTCACATTTTTTTAATTTTCAGTATCGGGTATTAAACACAAGAGAGATAGTTCAAATACTTGTAGTCAAAATTACAGTAAAAAACTTATCATAAATGTTTGGTGTTAGTCTAGATACAATTCAGCTTTTGGTGTAAAGTTTCCTGGTTGCAAGAAAGAACATTTGGTTTACTTCACTAATTGGGATTATCTCTTAATGCTGGGATGGCCTCTTCTTGGTTTTTCTTCTTCTGTTGGTTTGTAGTGTAATTACCTGTGATTGTATGAATGTAGTTGAGCAGAGAGGTACTCATCATGCTTACTCCAAATAAGAGCACATAACTGAGTATTATAGAAATGAGGAGGTAGACAGGTAATGCAACTGCCCAGTATTTTTGAGGACAATAGGTTAAATGTAAGGAGTTTAGCCAAGGTTCAGGAATAAAAGCCTACATGAGATACAGTATGAAGCCAAACTGGGAGCTTAAGAAAAGAATGAAGCCATAAATCGCTCTTTCTGGCAATGACAATGGTGAACTTTCCACCATTTTCCTTGTGGCTTTAAACAACCCTGGTGCCCCAGCCGGGGCACAGGTGCACTGTAACCCTTGCTGGGCCGTAGTGCGGGGCCTGGCTGAATGGCTCTGCTAGCAGGCAGGAGGAGCTGGGCAGCATGACCATGCATGTGTGTTTGGGCCCATGTGATGCCATGTTCAATGTTTACACATCCTTTAGCATGTTATCACTAATCAAATGATTTCCTATTCTTCATCAATTTTCAATGCACATAATATGTACATTTATGTACACTTAGAACATACTTTAAGTACTGTTCTGAAATATAGATTTTTTACTTAAGTCTTGTACCTGATTTTTTCTATATTAGCCCCCGCTTTTGAATGCTTGATTTGTTCCAATATTCATGTCATGAGGCATATTTTATAACATTTTCATTTATCTCTATAAGTATTTTGTAACTTCCAACTAGATATCAAGTTTCCTAATCAATTCTTTCAACATTAATAAAAAATCAATATAAATGATTTGAACATGCCAATGTCACAAATTAATTTCTTAGTTATTGAATATTTGTAGCCTCCATTAACAACCCAAATTGTCCTTCAAGACATTGAAAAAATTATAAACTACTACCCAATGGAGTCATGGAAATATGGGAAACTTGAAATAACTAAAGATCCAGTTGCCTTAAAAAAAACATATTTTGAATAAAAAGAAAAATTCTAGAACTAAGAAATGAAAATATTGAGCCATCAGAAAATAAGATTAAATAAAAACATTAATTGTATTTCTATATACTACCAATAAACAATCCAAAAATGAAATTTAGAAAATATTTTCATTCATATCAAAATAAACTACACATAAATAAATTATACCAAAATAAGTACAAAATGTGATTACTAAAAAACATTATTGAGAGAATTAAAGAATATTTAATTAAACTGAGAGACATCTGATGTTCAAGAATGAGAATATTTACTACCATAAAGATGGCAATTCTCACAAACTGATTAATGAATTCAATGGAATTACTTTTATCTCACTAGGAATCATTATACTAGTTAACAATATGGTCCTAAAAATTCATTTGTAAATTCAAGGGACCTTGAATGCCAAAGTAAAATTGAAAAGGAAGAGGATTCACACTTCCCTGTTTCAAAGTTTAACTACAAAACTACAATAATCAAGACAGTGTGACACTGGCATAAGAATGGATATACAGACCACTGAAATAAGGCACAAAAGAAATAAATCCTTACATTCGTGGCCAAATGGTTTTTGACAAAGATATTAAGACAATTCACTGGTGCAGAATAATCTTTTCAACAAATGTCTGGTGTAATTGAATATATTCGTGCAAAAAATGAACCTATTTCATACCATCTGTAAAAATTCATTCAAGATGAAACACAATTGGATTGGATTAAGAATGGCAGCATGAGAGGTGAGACACAGACTTCCTCCTAAAACCACATATAATACAAAAATATAATTAATACAACTAATCCTGAAAGAGCAACAGGAAAGTAGGCTGTTCCAGACTGCATATACCTGGAGAAAAGAGCAGACCTCACGGAACACAGTAATGTACCAAAGCTGTGACCTGGTGGACAAGCCCTTTCCCCACCCCATCTCACTGGTGGAAGAGAAACAGACCATAGAAGCAGTTGAGGACAGGAACTACTGAACATCTGGCCCTGGAGATCTGCTCTGAGAGCATGAACCTACATTAGATGGTGCTCTGGTGAACAAAGGTGTTGGAAAGCTAAGACAGGCAGAATACCTGGAGAGACTGAGATTCCAGCCACTTGTGGAAAACAGGGAGTCATATCTGGCTGATCTGGGCAAGCAGTCAACTGACAGGCTTCCTGAAAGTGAGAGGGCTGCTAACGGGGCAAGGATCTCACAGAGCGTACTGCTCAGGAGAAAGGACAGGTAGAAAAAACTGTTGAGGTGCACTCTGCACAGAAGTTTGGGAACTTTCATGTTATTCAGGTGTTCCAGCACCTGATATGCAGCCTACTATGCCATCCTCCCGGCCAGCCTTCACCTGACTCACAAACTAGGAAACCCTTCCCTGGCATCAGGCCAACCAGAGGGAAGCCCCGTCTACAGCAGCTACAAACACAAAGCATAGAAGCTTACACCTATGTGCCTGGCCCAATGGTTCTGGCAGTGGAGACAGGCATAGCAGCCAGGAAGCAGGAAATAGCTCTTTCCATGCCCCCAAGCACAAGCATCACTCCCCTGGACCCCGACATTGCTCCATGAGCTGTGTAGCTCCAGAAAGTAGAGCTTCTAGACACTAGAGAGTGCCACATACAAATATGAAACATCTGAGGAACCTAGTTAAAAGCAAAATCTCAATAACAACAGAAAAAGGGTCAAGTGAGACTGAACTAATAAATCTTCCTGAAAGAGAGTTCAAAATAAAAATAATAAACATGCTCCTGGAGGTAAGCAATAATATTCAGGAACTCAGGGATGAATTTAGGACAGAGATCCAATCATTGAGGAACACAATGGAGGGTATTAAAAGATTAGAAAAACTTGAGGAGAGAAGTGAAACAGAAATTAGAAAAGAGGAATACAAAGAAGCTGAGGCACAGAAAGTAAAAGGAATCTCTGGGAATGAAAGACCATGGAGAGAACTGTGTGACCACTCCAAACAGAACAATATTCGCGTTATAGGGGTACCAGAAGAAGACAGAGAAAAAGGAATATAAAGTGTCTTTGAGGAGGTAATTGCTGAAAACTTCCCCAAACTAGGGAAGGAAATATCTCTCAGACCATGGAGGTGCACAGATCTCCCAACACAAGGGACCCAAGGAGGAGAACGGCAAGACATATAATAATTAAAATGGCAAAGATCAAGGAAAAGAACAATGGAAAGAAGCCAGAGAGAAAAAAGGATCACAATCAAAGCAAAGGCCATCAGGCTATTATCAGACTTCTCAACAGAAACCTTACAGGCCAGAAGGGAGTGGCATGATATATTTAATGCAATGAAGCAGAGGGCCACAAACCAAGAATATCCAGCAAGATTATCATTTAAACTTGGAAGAGGGATTACATGATTTCCAGATAAGCAAAAGCTGAGAGAATTTACCTCCCACAAACCATCTCTTCTGTGTATTTTGGGGGGACTGCTATAGATGGAAGTGTTCTGAAGTTTAAATAGCTGTCACCAGTGGAAATAAAAAGTGATAGAAAAAGAGTACAGACTATGATACCTAATATATAAAGAATGGAGGAGGAAGAAAAGGATCAAAATAAAAAAAGTTACTTTAGATTGTATTTGTACTAGCATACAAAGTGAGTTAAGTTAGACTCTTAGTAAGGAAGTTAAACTTGATCCTTTGGTAACCATGAATCTAAAGTCTGCAACAGCAATAAGTACATACCTATTGATAATCACCCTAAATTGTAAATAGACTGAACGCACCAATCAAAAGACATAGAGTCACTGAAAGGATTAAAAAAACAAGACCCAATTATATGCTGCCTACAAGAGACACACTTCAAACCCAATGACATACAGCGACTAAAAGTGAAGGTATGGAAAAAGGTATTTCATACAACTAATAGGGAGAAACAAGCAGGAGTTGCTGTACTTATATAAGACAAAATAGACTTTAAAATAAAGACAGTCACAAGAGACAAAGAAGGACATTATATAATAATAAAGTGGTGAAACCAACAAGAAGATATAATCATTATAAATATCTATGCTCCCAACACAGGAGCACCTACATATGTGAAACAAATACTAACAGATTTAAAAGGGGGAAATAGAATACAATGCATTCATTCTAGGAGACTTCAACACTCCACTCACTCTGAAGGACAGATCAACCAGACAGAAAATAAGCAATGAAACAAAGACATTGAACAACACATTAGAACAGATGGACCTAACAGACATCTACAAAACTTTACACACAAAAGGAACAGGATACACATTCTTCTCAAATGCACATGGAACATTTTCAAGAATAGATCACTAGGCCACAAAAAGAGCCACAGTAAATTTAAGAAGACTTAAATTGTATAAACCAGCTTCTCAGATGACAAAGGTATGAAACCAGAAATAAATTAAGTGAAGGAAACAAAAAAGCCCACAAACACATGGAGGCTTCACAACATGCTCCTAAATAACCAATGGATCAATGACCAAATACAAACAAAGATCAAGCAATATATGGAGACAAGTGACAACAATAATTCAACACAATAAAATCTGTGGGACACAGCAAAGGCTATGCTAAGGGAGAGGTGTATTGCAATACAGGCTTACCTCAGGAAAGAAGAGCAACCCACATGAACAGTCTAAACTCACAATTAATGAAACTAGAAAAAGGAGAACAAATTATGTTCAAAGTCAGTAGATGGAGGGACACAATAAAGATTAGAGCAGAAATAAATAAAATCGACAAGACTAAAACAATAGAATAAATGAAAACAGGAGATGACTCTTTGAGAAAACAAACTAAATAGATAAAACCCTAGCCAGACTTATCAAGAAAAAAAGAGACTCTATACACATAAACAGAATCAGAAATGAGAAAGGAAAAATCACTACAGACAACACAGAAATACAAAGAATTATGGGAGACTACTATGAAAAATTACATGCTAACAAAATAGATAACCTAGAAGAAATAGACAACTTTCTAGAAAAATACAACCTTCCAAGGCTGACACAGAAAGAAACATAAAATCTGAACAGAACAATTGCTAGCAACAAAATTGAATTTTTAGTCAAAAAACTACCAAAGAACAAAATTCTTGACCGGATAGCTTCACTGCTGAATGTTATGAAACATTTAGTGAAGACCTAGTACCCATTCTTCTTAAAGTTTTCCAAAAAGTAGAAGAGGTGGGAATACTTTCAAACTCATTCAATGGGCCAGCATCACCCTAATACCAAAACCAGGCAAAGACACCACAAAAAAAAAAAAAATTACAGACCAATATCTATGATGAACATAGATGCAAAAATACACAACAACATATTAGTAAACAAAATTCAAAAATACATCAAAAAGATCATCCAACAAGATCAAGTAGGATTTATTCCAGGGATGAAAGGAAGGTACACTATCCAAAAATCCATCAACATCATACAGCACATCAAAAAAAAAGAAGGTCAAAAACCACATAACCATCTCCATAGGTGCTGAAAAAGCATTTGACAAAATTCAACATCCACTCATGATAAAAACTCTCAACAAAATGTGTATAGACGGGAAGTATCTCAACATAATAAAAGCCATATATCACAAACCCACAGGCAACATCATACTTAAAAGTGAGAAGCTGGGAGGCAGAGCCAACATGGCGGCGTGAGTAGGACAGTGGGAATCTCCTCCCAAAAACATATATATTTTTGAAAATACAACAATTACAACTAATCCTAAAAGAGAGACCAGAAGACACAGGACAACAGCCTGACTACATCGACACGTGAGAGAGCCCAGCGCCTAGTGAAAGGGGTAAGATACAAGCCCTGGCTGGCAGGACCCCAGCACACCTCCCCCGAGCTCCCGGAGAGAGGGAGAGGGAGCCCAGGACTGCTAAACACCCAGCCCAAGCCACCCGAACCAGAGCGCACAGTGCATGCATGGAGAGCTGGAAACTAGGGAAATAGGGCAGCAAGACCTCTGAGTGGGTGCTGAAGCTGATGCCCCTGTGACAAAGAAAAGCCAGTGCACTTTGAAAGTCTCAAAGGGAAATGGATTTAACAGGTAGATGGAAAAAACACAGGTCACAGCCCAGTGGCTGGAAATTACAGGGAAAACTGGGTACACTAACCCCCTGGGCAACAGCTCTGAGACCCCTCACAGAGGTAAACAGCCAAAGAGCCCCCCCACCCAGTCCATTACCCCTCCCGGCGCTCCAAAGCAGAGAAACAGCCTAAGGCAAAACACGCCCACAGAAAGGCAGAAAGGAAAATTCCTACATTTCGGCAGGGCAAGACACAAAGATGC
This sequence comes from Manis javanica, assembly GCF_040802235.1. NCBI lineage: Eukaryota > Metazoa > Chordata > Mammalia > Pholidota > Manidae > Manis > Manis javanica. The sequence goes on from NC_133159.1 coordinate 61,600,165, forward strand.
AGCCTACACATAATTACCCAACACAAGCCAATAGGGGTCGCAGTTGTCCCAGTAAAGAAAGGCCAGTAGCAAGTGAAAAGTCTGGCCCTCCCAGCTGACAGTCAATAGCACCTGTCAACATGAAAAGGCAAAAAAATATGATCCAGACAAGACTAACCCAGACAGCTTCGACATCTGCTACATCTTCCCCTGAGAAGGAACCTGGGGAGATAAATTTAGCCAGTCTTCCTGAAAAAGAATTCAAAACAAAAGTCATAACTATGCTGATGGACTTGCAGAGAAATATGCAAGAACTAAGGAAGGAGAATACAGAAATAAAACAAGCTCTGGAAGGACTTCAAAACAGAATGGACGAGATGCAAGAGACCATTAATGGGCTAGAAAACAGAGAACAGGAACGCAGAGAAGCTGATGCAGAGAGAGATAAAAGGATCTCCAGGAATGAAAGAATTCTAAGAGAGCTGAGTGACCAATCAAAACAGAACAATATCCGCATTATAGGGGTACCAGAAGAAGAAGAGAGAGAAAAAGGGATAGAAAGTGTATTTGAAGAAATAATTGCCGAAAACTTCCCAAACTAGGCGAAGAAACGGCCTCTCAGACCACAGAGGTACACAGAACTCCCATGACAAGGGATCCAAGGACGGCAACACTAAGACACATAATAATTAAAATGGCAAAGATCAAAGACAAGGACAAAGTACTAAAGGCAGCCAGAGAGAAAAAAAAGGTTACCTACAAAGGAAAACCCATTAGGCTATCATCAGACTTCTCAACAGAAACCCTACAGGCCAGAAGAGAATGGCATGATATACTTAATGCAATGAAACAGAAGGGCCTCTAACCAAGACTACTGTATCCAGCACGAACATCATTTAAATATGAAGGAGGGATTAAACAATTCCCAGACAAGCAAAAGTTGAGGGAATTTGCCTCCCACAAACCACCCCTTCAGGGCATCTTACAGGGAATGATCTAGATGGGAGCACTCCTAAAAAGAGCACAGAACAAAACACCCAACATATGAAGAAGGGAGGAGGAGGAATAAGAAGAGAGAGAAATAAACAATCATCAGACCGCGTGTATAATAGCTCAATAAGCGAGTTAAGTTAGACAGTAAGATAGTAAAGAAGCAAACCCTGAACCTTTGGTAACCACAAACTTAAAGCCTGCAATGGCAATAAGTTCATACCTTTCAATAATCACCCTAAATGTAAATGGACTGAATGCACAAATCAAAAGACACAGAGTGATAGAATGGATAAAAAAGCAAGATCCATCCATATGCTGCTTACAAGAGACTCACCTCAAACCCAAAGACATGCACAGACTTAAAGTCAAGGGATGGAAAAAGATATTTCATGCAAACAACAGAGAGAAGAAAGCAGGTGTTGCAATTCTGGTATCAGACAAAACAGACCTCAAAATAAAGAAAGTAACAAAAGATAAAGAAGGACATTACATAATGATAAAGGGCTCAGTCCAACAAGAGGATATAACCATTACAAATATATATGCAACCAATACAGGAGCACCAACATACCTGAAACAAATACTAACAGAACAAAAGGAGGAAATAGAATGCAATGCATTCATTCTAGGAGACTTCAACAGACCACTCACTCCAAAGGACAGATCCACCAGACAGAAAATAAGTAAGGACACAGAGGCACTGAACAACACACTAGAACAGATGGACCTAACAGACATCTACAGAACTCTACACCCAAAAGCAGCAGGATACACAGTCATCTCAAGTGTATGTGGAACATTTTCCAGAATAGACCACATACTAGGCCACAAAAAGAGCCTCAGCAAATTCAAAAAGATTGAAATCCTACCAACCAACTTCTCAGACGCCAATGGCATAAAACTAGAAAAAAATTGTACAAAGAAAACAAAAGGCTCACAAACACATGGAGGCTTAACAACACGCTCTTAAGTAATCAATGGATCAATGAACAAATCAAAATGGAGATTCAGCAATATATGGAAACAAACGACAAAAACAACACTAAGCCCCAAATTCTGTGGGACACAGCAAAAGCAGTTTTAAGAGGAAAGTATATAGCAATCCAAGCATTTATAAAAAAGGAAGAACAATCTTAAATGCAAGGTCTAATGTCACAATTATCGAAATTGGAAAAAGAAGAACAAATGAGGCCTAAGGACAGCAGAAGGAGGGACATAATAAAGATCAGAGAAGAAATAAATAAAAGTGAGAAGAATAAAACAATAGCAAAAATCAATGAAACCAAGAGCTGGTTCTTCGAGAAAATAAACAAAATAGACAAGCATCTAGCCAGACTTATTAAGAGGAAAAGAGAGTCAACACAAATCAACAGTATCAGAAATGAGAAATGAAAAATCACGACGGACCCCACAGAAATACAAAGAATTATTAGAGAATACTATGAAAACCTATATGCTAAAAAGCAGGGAAACCTAGGAGAAATGGACAACTTCCAAGAAAAATACAACCTTCCAAGACTGACCCAGAAAGAAACAGAAAATCTAAACAGACCAATTACCAGCAATGAAATTGAAGCGGTAATCAAAAAACTACCAAAGAACAAAACCCCCAGGCAAGATGGATTTACATCAGAATTTTATCAGACATACAAGGAAGACATAATACCCATTCTCCTTACAGTTTTCCAAAAAATAGAAGAGGAGGGGACACTCCCAAACTCATTCTATGAAGCTAATCTCACCCTAAGCCCAAAACCAGGCAAAGACCCCACCAAAAAAGAAAACTACAAACCAATATCCCTGATGAACGTAGATGCAAAAATACTCAACAAAATATTAGCAAACCGAACTCAAAAATACATCAAAAGGATCGTATACCATGACCAAGTGGGATTCATCCCAGGGATGCAAGGATGGTACAACATTCGAAAGTCCATCAACATCATCCACTACATCAACAAAAAGAAAGACAAAAACCACATGATCATATCCATAGATGCTGAAAAAGCATTTGACAAAGTTCAACATCCATTCATGATAAAAACTCTCAGCTAAATGGGAATAGAGGGCAAGTACCTCAACATAATAAAGGCCATCTATGAAAAACCCACAGCCAACATTATATTGAACAGCGAGAAGCTGAAAGCTTTTCCTCTGAGATTGGGAACTAGGCAGGGATGCCCACTCTCCCCACTGTTATTTAACATAGTACTGGAGGTCCTAGCCATGGCAATCAGACAAAACAAAAAAAATACAAGGAATCCAGATTGGTAAAGAAGAAGTTAAACTGTCACTATTTGCAGATGACATGATACTGTACATAAAAAACCCTAAAGAATCCACCCCAAAACTACGAGAACTGATATCGGTATACAGCTAAGTTGCAGGATACAAAATCAACACACAGAAATCTGTGGCTTTCCTACACACTAACAATGAACCAACAGAAAGAGAAATCAGGAAAACAACTCCATTCATAATTGCATAAAAAAAGAAAATAAAATACCTAGGAATAAACCTAACCAAAGAAGTGAAAGACTTATACTCTAAAAACTACAAGTCACTCTTAAGAGAAATTAAAGGGGACACTAACAGATGGAAACACATCCCATGCTTGTGGCTAGGAAGAATTAATATCATCAAAATAGCCATCCTGCCCAAAGCAATATACAGATTTGATGCTATCCCTATGAAACTACCAGCAACATTCTTCAATGAACTGGAACAAATAATTCAAAAATTCATATGGAACCACCAAAGACCCCGAATAGCCAAAGCAATCCTGAGAAAGAAGAATAAAGTAGGGGGGAATCTCACTCCCCAACTTCAAGCTCTATTATAAAGCCATAGTAATCAAGACAATTTGGTACTTGCAGAAGAACAGAGCCACAGACCAGTGGAACAGATTTGAGACTCCAGAAATTAACCCAAACATATATGGTCAATTAATATTTGATAAAGGAGCCATGGACATACAATGACAAAATGACAGTCTCTTCAACAGATGGTGCTGGCAAAACTGGACAGCTACATGTAGGAGAATGAAACTGGACCATTGTCTCACCCCATATACAAAAGTAAATTCAAAATGGATCAAATACCTGAATGTAAGTCATGAAACCATTAAACTCTTGAAAAAAACATAGGCAAAAACCTCTTAGACATAAACATGACTGACCTCTTCTTGAACATATCTCCCCGGGCAAAGAAAACAACAGCAAAAATGAACAAGTGGGACTATATTAAGCTGAAAAGCTTCGGTATAGCAAAAGACACCATCAATAGAACAAAAAGGTACCCTACAGTATGGGAGAATATATTTGAAAATGACACATCCGATAAAGGATTGACATTCAGAATATATAAAGAGCTCACACACCTCAACAAACAAAAAACAAATAACCCAATTAAAAAATGGGGAGAGGAACTGAACAGATGGTTCTCCAAAAAAGAAATACACATGGCCAACAGACACATGAAAAGATGCTCCACATCGCTAATTATCAGAGAAATGCAAATTAAAACCACAATGAGGTATCACCTCACACCAGTAAGGATAGCTGCCATCCAAAAGACAAACAACAACAAATGTTGGCGAGGCAGTGGAGAAAGGGGAACCCTCCTACACTGCTGGTGGGAATGTAAATTATTTCAACCATTGTGGAAAGCAGTATGGAGGTACATCAAAATGCTCAAAATGGAGTTACCATTTGACTGGAATTGCACTCCTAGGAATTTACCCTAAGAATGCAGCAATCAAGTATGAGAAAGACCAATGCAACCCTATGTTTATCGCAGCACTATTTACAATAGCCAAGAATTGGAAGCAACCTAAATGTCCATCGATAGATGAATGGATAAAGAAGATGTGGTACATATACACAAAGAAATACTACTCAGCCATAAGAAAAGGGCATATCCTACCATTTGCAGCAACATGGATGGAGCTGGAGGGCATTATGCTCAGTGAAACAAGCCAAGCGGAGAAAGAGAAATACCAAATGATTTCACTCAGCTGTGTAGTATAAGAACAAAGGAAAAACTGAAGGAACAAAATAGCAGCAGAATCACAGAACTCAAGAATGGACTAACAGGTACCAAAGGGAAAGGGACTGGGGAGGATGGGTGGGTAGGGAGGGATAAGGGGGAGGGGAGAAAAAGGGGGGTATTAAGATTAGCATGCATGGGGGGGTGGGAGAAAGGGGAGGGCTGTACAACACAGAGAAGACAAGTAGTGATTCTACAACATTTTGCTATGCTGATGGACAGTGACTGTATAGGAGTATATAGGGGGGACCTGGTATAGGGGAGAGCCTAGTAAACAAAATATTCGTTATGTAAGTGTAGATTAATGGTAAAAAAACAAGCAGTTCCTGTGTGGTGACCTCCAATGAGTTCTACACAATGTATAAAGGGCATATAAAAGTGTAGGCATAGGATCTGTTTGTGTTTATACAGAGGATCAAAGCCTAATTTGGCTACCCCGAAAATGAACTAACACTCGATGTGAAAAAGAACTTCCAACATCAGCACTCTCAGGAAGACTCATGCCAGAAGATGACCATCAAAAATCCCCAACAAAGATCCATGCACTGCTACAGGTGTAGATGCACTCATCCCACCGGTTCCTGGACTTGCCATGGGAATGAAGAAGGAGATATCTAAACTGGCCTGTGCATACAGCAAAACAACAAATTTGACTGGATCTAAACTGTTGGAACTCAACCAAGAATTAGGAGAAGTGCCAGTTGTAGCACTCCAAAATCTTACAACTACAGACTATTTACTGTTAAAAGAACATATGAGATGTGAACAGTTCCCAGGAATGGGTTGTTTTGTCTGATTTCTCTGACTGTTCAAGTTCAGTTGGACAATATTCACCATATAATAGATAAGTTTTCACAAATGCCTAAGGTGCCTAACTGGTTTTCTTGGCTTCACTGGAGATGGCTGGTAATTACAGGTATGCTTTGGTTACATAACTGTACTCCTATTATGTTAATGTGTGTGTGCAATTTAATTAGTAGTTTAAAACCTATACATGCTGAAGTTACTCTACAAGAAGGTATGTCAAAGGAATAATCAATCTTCCCAGGTTTTCTTCCACCTGCTACTTCTATAGCTTTTCTTCTTCCTTCCTAATTATAACACTTAAGTAGAATTCGTTCATCATATCGAATTTACCGAGTATCATAATTCTTCCAAGTGGTAAAGATACCTCAAGACAAATGCTGGGCATAGAAGCCACAGGGCATAAAATATGCAAAGAAGTAAAAAGCTAACCTTTTCAAACAATAAGGCTTCTCTCTCACTTACCAACTTAACATTTCTCTGTATGGCCCCGGAAGTTGACTGGTTAGCCAGAGATCGGTAAGATTCCTCATGGAAGGAACAACCTAAGACAGGCACAGTCGCAGGGGGGCCATCAGTTGCGAAAATGGGGATCAACAGAGGTGATGCTTAGAACCTCTCCCCCCCCGTTCTGAGAGAAATCTTCTGCATACGTGGATGTTTTATTGCCCTTGTCTAGCTTGGATTAACACATAGTCTACAGCAACACACCTGATCATCTACATTTGCTCTCTTACAACACTAAACTATGTTTTCTACCTTTATCTTGTATCTACCTACCACTTCACAATTTAATTAAAAATAATAAAAAAGAGAGAAATGTGGTATCCACATATAAATCCAGTATAAAAATCAAATGAATATTCATATTTGAACTGACTGTTTATAGTTCATAATGCATGATCAAAACCAAAAGCCTCTGTGATGACTGCCGTTGTAATGTTCACCATGTAACTTATTTACTATGTAAGAATTTGTTCTCCATGTAAGAACTTGTTGGTTATGCTTCAGAAGATTGGAGACTGATGAAAATTAGGCTTGGGGTGGATTAATGATTGTGCATTGAGCATTGACTCCCCTATACAGAATTTTATTGTGGTTAACAACCATTTGATCAATAAATATGAGAGATGCCCTCACAAAAAAAAAAAAAAGTACACACTTCCAATTGTAAAATAAATAAGTAACTGGGATATAATGTATAGCATAAGGAATATAGTCAAAATATTGTAACAACTTGGTATGGTGATAGCTGGTACCTAGAATTATCATGTATATAAATGTTAAATCACTGTGTTGTACACCTGAAACTAATGTAATACTGTGTGTCAACTACCCTTCAATAAAAAAAAAAAAGTGAGAAGTTGAAAACTTTTCCTTTCAGATCGGGAACAAGACAAGGATGTCCACTCTCACCACTTTTATTCAACATAGTTCTGGATGCCTTTGCCATTGCAATCAGACAACACAAATAAATAAAAGTCTCCCAGATTGGTAAAGAAATTGTTAAACTGTCACGGTTTGCAGATGACATAACATTGTACATAAAAAATGCTAAAGAATCCACTCCAAAACTACTAGGTCTAATATCTGAATTCAGCAAAGTTGCATAATACAAAATTAATATACATAAATCTGTTGTATTCCTATATACTAATGATGAACTAGCAGAAATCAAAATCAGAAAAACAATTCCATTCACAAATACACCAAAAAGAATAAAATACCTAGGAATAAACTTAAGCAAGGAAATGAAAGACTTACGCTATGAAAACTACAAGACACTCATGAGGGAAATGAAAGAAGATATGAATAAATGGAAACACATTCCATGCTAATGGATAGGAAGAATTAATATTGTCAAAATGGCTATCCTGCCTTAAGCAATCTACAGATTCAGTGCAATCCCTATCAAAATACTAATTGCATTCTTCAATGAACTAGAGAAAATAGTTCTAAAATTCATATGGAACCACAAAAGACCCTGAATAGACAAAGTAATCCTGAGAAGGAAGAATAAAGCTAGGGGGATTATGCTCCCCGACTTCAAGCTCTACTACAAAGCCACAGTAATCAAGACGAGTTGGTACTGGCACAAGTACAGACTCATAGACCAATGGAACAGACTAGAGAGCCAAGATATAAACCCAAGCATACATGGTCAATTAATACATGATAAAGGAGTCATGATTATACAATGGGGAAATGACAGCCTCTTCAACAGCTGTTGTTGGCAAAACTAGACAGCTACATGCAAGGGAATAATACTGGATTATTGTCTATCCCCATATGTAAAAGTAAACTCAAAATGGATCAAAGACCTGAATGTAAGTCATGAAACCATAAAACTCTTAGAAGAAAACATAGGCATAGTTCTTCTGAATATAAACATGAGCAACTTCTTCCTGAATGCATCTCCTAGAGCAAGGGAAACAAAAGCAAAAATGAACACATGGGACTATATCAAACTAAAAAGCTACTGTACAGCAAAGGACACCATTCACAAAACAAAAAGGCATCCTACATTATGGGAGAATATATTTGTAAATGACATATCCAACAAGGGGTTAACATCCAAAATATATAAAGAACTCACCTGCCTCAACACCCAAAAAGCAAACAACCCGATAAAAAATGGATGTAGGATATGAACAGACAATTCTCCAAAGAAGAATTTCAGATGGCAGACAGGCACATGAAAAGATGCTCCATATCACTAATTATCAGGGAAATGCAAATAAAAACCACAATGAGAAATCACCTCACACCAGTTAGGATGGCCAGTATCGAAAAGACTAAGAAAAACAAATGCTGGCAAGGATGTGGAGAAAGGGGATCCCTCTTACACTGCTGGTGGGAATGTAAGCTAGTTCAACCATTGTGGAAAGCAATATGGAGGTTCCTCAAAAACTAAAAATGAAATACGATTTGACCCAGGAATTCAATCCTAGGACTTTACCCTAAGAATATAATTTGTCAGTTTCAAAAAGACATGTGCACCCCTCTTTTTATTGCAGCACTATTTACAATAGCCAAGATATGGAAGTAACCTAAGTGTTCATCAGTAGATGAATGAATAAAAAAGATAGACTACTAAGAAGATAAGACAATCTATAGGAGGAAAATGTTTGCAATTCATATATCTGATAAAATATTTATGTCTAAGATATCTACTCTTACAACTCAAAAGTTAAGACAATCAACCCACTTTTAAAATGGCCAAAAAAATCTGCACAGACACTTGACTAAAGAAGATATACAAAGATAATAAGCAGATAATTATCCTCATTCCTCATTAGGGAAATACAAATAAAAACCACAATGAAATATCACTTTACACCTAGATAAAATACAAATCATTTGCAAGGACATAAGAAACTGGAACCCTCATGCATCACTTGTTTCCATTTTTTTGAAAGTAATTCAGTTTCTTGAAAATTTAAGCATAAACTTACCATACATTCCAGCAATTTGCCCTCCTAAGAATCTACCCAAGAGAAATGAAAACATACATCTGTACAAAGACATATAAGTAGGTTTTCATAATGGCAATATTCATAATAGCAAAAACTAAAAATAATACAAATGTCTACCACCTGGTGACTGGACAAAGAAAATGCATGTTATTCATATAACAGAATATTATACAGCAATCAAAGGAAAAATTATTGATATAAACAATAACATGGAATGAACTTTAAGGAGATAACACTGTGAATGAAGGCAGATGCAAGAAACTACATTTCCTGTAATTCCATTTACATAAAATGCTCAGAAGAGCAAATTTATAGCGAAAGAAAACAGATCACTTGCTACCTAGAATTGGAGATTCACTGCAACTGGTAATGAGGGCAACTTTTAGAGTTGTGGAAATTTCTAACTTTGGATTGTGAAGATGGCTATACACCACTGTTGATTTACTAAAATCATTGAATCATGCATGTAAAATTGATTAATTTTATAGTATGTAAGCTATACCTTCTTAAAGCTTCTAAGTCATAGTGGGGACCAAAAAAAACACAAATAAACAAAGATTTGTTTCTGTGTAATGTGATGTTTTTATGTTCAATAACTTTTACACAGTAGGCAAGAAGCTTTTATAAATTTTCAGATATATATTATTAATATATTCACTAGTTTATATTTCATGTAAATGATGTAAAATATTAATATGTATAATTTACTTATAGACCTTAAAAGCTAAAATTTTACTTCTATAAATTTATTTAAAATGAAACTCTAATGAAGCCAATTACCTTTTTCAAAGCAGGACAGAAATTAAAGAAAAGTCGGTGGTTACATGTTTTGAATCTTTCAGGAAGATGCCAGTTCTGAATTATTTCTTCATCAGAAATCACATGATGATCCAGAGCTTTGAGAGGCCATATACTATTGACAAGAACATGTCTATATCCTTTTTTGAGGCTTACTGGGCAATCAAACATAGTGAGGGCAATGAGGCTTGGACAAGCAGATAACATACACACATTCTTTAACTTTGCAAATCCATTGTCATGAAGATATAGAAGTTTTAGTTTCTTCAATGCACTCCAAAATTTGGAATCTGGTAGACTCTTTATCTGAAATATTATTAATAATAATAACACTTTGGAAACAAATTTATTTTCCTTAAGTTTCATGGAATATGGAAAAACACTAAATATCTCTAAATTCAACATTTCCCCAAGAAAGGTATGTCTTACTAAGAAACAAAAACAGAATTTCTAATTGTCCAAATGATAACTGAGGTAAAAACATACTACATTGTGTATCTGGAAAAAGCTATCATTATATATATATATATTCCATGGATTACATGGAATAATATTGTTAAAATATTCATACTACACAAAACAGCCTACACATCCAAAGCAATTCCTATCAAAATTCCAATGCCATTTTTCACAATAGAATAAAAATACCACAATTTATATGGAACCAAAAAAAAGACCCTGAATAGACACTGAAATTAATCTTGAGAAAGAAGAAAATAGCTGGAGGCATCTTGTTCCCTGATTTGAAATTATATTACAAATGGTATTGGCATAAAAACAGACAATAGATCAAAGGAACAGAAGAGAAAATTCAGAAATATACCCATGCATACGTGGTCAATTGATTTATGGCAAAGGAGCCAGACATATACACTGGGAAAAGGACAGTTTCTTCAATGGTGATGGGAAAACAGGAAAGCCACAAAAGAATGAAAACAGACCATTATCTTACACCTTAAACAAAAATTAACTCAAATGAACTAAAGACTTGAATCTAAGACCTGAAACTACAAAACCCCTAGGAAAAAGCATAGGTGTTGAACTTCTTGATGTAGGTTTTGGTGATGATATTTTTACTCTGACACCAAAAGAAAACATAAATAAATAGGACTACATTAAACCAAAAGCTTCTGTACCAAAGTGAAAAGGCAACCTACTGAATGGGAGAAAATATTTGAAAGTCATGTATAGGAATACCTTGTTTTATTACATTTCACTTTATTACACTTAACAGATACTATATTTTTTACAAACGGAAGATTTGTGGCAACACTGCACATATCAAGTCTATTGGTACCATTCTTCTATCAGCATATGCTCACTTTGTGTCTGTGTATCAAATTTTTGTAATTCTCACAATATTTCAAACTTTTTATTATACTTGTTATGGTGATCTGTGATCAGTGATTATGATTTACTGGAAGATCAGAAAAAAGCATTTTTTACGCAAAATAGCATTTTTAAATTAAGGAATGTACATTGTACATATAACTTTATATTAATATAAATACAACATAAAAAGTTCATTGTTTTTTAGTCTTAATTCTCTTACATGTTTCATAGACTACAGTATAGTGCAAACATAACTTTTATATGCAGCGAGAAACAAAATACTTTGTTTGGCTTGCTTTATTGTCATATTCACTTTAATGCAGTAGTGTGGAACTGAACCCTCAATATCTCTGAGGTATGCCTGTATCTGGCAATAGGCTTATATCTAAAATATATAAATATCTCATACAACATAATAGTAAAAAAAAAATCCAATAAAAATTAGCAGAGGATTTGAATAGGTATTTGTCAAAGAAGACACCCAGAAGGTCAACAGGCATAAAAAGTTGCTCACCATCAGGAAATGCAAATCAAAAGCACATGAGATATCACTTCATAGCTATTAGAAAGACTACTATCAAAAGTACAGAAAATAAGCATTGGTGATGATGTAGAATAAAGGGAAATCTTCTGTGTTCTTGGTGGGACTATAAACTTGTACAACTACTATGGAAAACAGTATGGAAGTTCATCAAAAAACTAAAAATAGAATTATCATATAACCCAGCAATTATACTTCTGGGTATTGATCTGAAGAAAATGAAAACACTAACTTGAAAATACATATGTACTGGAATGTTCATTGCACCATTATTTTATTTACAATAGCCAAGAAATGGCAGCAACCTAAGTGTCCACTGATAGGTAAATGAATAAAGAAAATGTGATATATATATCACATTTTCTTTATATATATATATATATATATATATATATATATATATATATATATATATATATATATGTAAAACTAAGAAATGAAAATATATATTCACAATGGATATTCAGTCATTAGAAAAGAATGAAATCTAGCCATTTGTGACAACATGGTTGGACCTTGAGGACATTAAGCTCAGTGAAGTAAGCCAGAGAAAGACAAATATTGTTTGATCTCATTATATGGGGAATGTGAAACAAGAAAACCTAAAAACTGAAGTCACAGACACAGATAAGAGATTGGTGGTTGCCAGAGGTAAGGGTTAGGTTGGGATGAAATGATTAAAGGTGCTCAAAAGGTAGAAACTTCCACTTATAAGATAAATAAGTCCTGGAGATATAATCTGCAGCATAATGACTACAGTTAATACCACTGGATTGCATGTTTGAAAGTTGCTAAAAGAGATCATAAAATCTCATCACAAGGAAAAAAATTTTCAACTATGTAGTGATGGATGTTAACTAGACTTACTGCAGTAATCATTTCACAATACACACAAATATACTGAAACATTAAGTTGTATACATGAAATTAATATAACATTATATGTCAATTATATATCATTAAATTTAAAAAAATTGAGGAGACAAGCACTCTTAATTCAGACTATGGATATAAGAAGTGAAATAAACCAAATTACACATGGTTTAGTTACATATTAATAATTAACATTTCTTATATTTAAAATTTTATTTTTGAATTTTTGATTAAGCATTATATAAAAGATTATGTAGGGAAAAATAGATGGTGGTGTGAGAAGCAAGGCAGAAACCTCTTCCCAAAACAATATATAAGATTAAAATACAGCAGGGAGCCAGGATGGTGGTGTGAGTAGAGCAGCAGAAATCTGCTCCCAAAACCACATATATCTATGAAAATATAACAAAGACAACTCTTCCTAAAATAGAGACCAGAGGACACAGGACAACATCCAGACCACATCCACACCTGCGATAAACCAGCGCCTCACAAAGGGGGTAAGATACAAGCCCCGGCCCGGCGGGTCCTGAGCGACCCTCCCCCCAACTGCCAGCGGGAGTAGAGAGGTCTGAGCGGGAGAGAGAAGGAGCCCAGGACTGCTGAGCACCCAGCCCCAGACATCTGGACCAGAGCGCAGACACAGTGCATGCGTGGGGCCCTGGATACTAGGGAAACAGGGCAGGAAGAATGGTGAGTGGGTACTGGAGGCCGGTGCCGGAGGACAAAAGAAAAGCGAGAGTCCATCTTTTTTGTTGTTGTTGTTTTGTTGTGGTGACTGTTTTTTGGAAGTCTTAAAGGGACAGGGTCCCCAATACTAGGGAAACAGGGCAGCAAGACTGGCGAGCGGGTATCGGAGACCGGCGCCAGAGAACAAAAGAAACGCGAGTGGCCACCTTTTTTTCTTTTTTCTTTTTTTTTGTTGTTGTATTGTTTGGCGAGTGCTTTTTGGAAGTCTTAAAGGGATAGGGAACCCAATACTAGGGAAACAGGGCAGCAAGTCCGGTGAGCAGGTGCCCAAGGCTGGTGCTGGAGAATAAAGAAAAACGAGCGGCCATTTTTTTTTTTTTTGTGGTTGTTTTGTTTTGGCGGGTGCTTCTTGGAAACTTTAAAGGGGCAGGGCAGGACACTTAGTCCACAGGTAGGGAATCCCGGGATCTCTGGACACTGTATTCCCCTGGGCTACAGGGAGCACAGAGGCACCTTACAGAGATAAATAGCCTCCCGGCAGCTCCCCTTCCAATGCAACTCCACCACTTTGGAGCAGCAGCCCGAGCCAGGCCAAGCGCACAACAACAGAAGAGATAAACTCCATAGCATCCAGGCAGGAAGCAGAAGCCCAGACTGTGCACAGCTACACAGCACAAGCCACTAGAAGTCGCTATTCTCCCAGGAGAGGAAGGCCACAAACCAACAAGAAGGGAAGTTCTTCCAGCCAATACTAGTCCCAGCTCTGCAAACTATTCCTATCACCATGAAAACACAAAATTACAGGCAAACCAAGATCACAGAGACACCAGAGAAGGAGACAGACCTAACCAGTCTTCATGACAAAGGATTCAAAATAAAAATCATAAACATGCTGACAGAGATGCAGAGAAATACACAAGAGAAATGGGATGAAGTCTGGAGAGAGATCACAGATGCCACAAAGGAGATCACAAAAATGAAACAGCAGGTGGAGCCAAGATGGCGGCGTGAGTAGAGCAGTTGAAATCTCCTCCCAAAAACACATAGATCTATGAAAATATAACAAAGAAAACTCTTCCTAAAATAGAGACCAGAGGACACAGGACAACATCCAGACCACATCCACACCTGCAAGAACCCAGCACCTTGCAAAGGGGGAGAGAAAGGCCACAAACCAACAAGAAGGGAAGCTCTTCCAGCGGTCACTCGTACCAGCTTTGCAAACTATCTATATCACCATGAAAAGGCAAAACTACAGGCAGACAAAGATCACAGAGACAACAACTGAGAGGAGACAGATCTAACCAGTCCTCCTGAAAAAGAATTCAAAATAAAAATCATGAACATGCTGACAGAGATGCAGAGAAAAATGCAAGAGCAATGGGATGAGATGCAGAGAAAAATGGAAGAGCAATGGGATGAAGTCCGGAGGGAGACCACAGATGTCAGGAAGGAGATCAAGAAGTGAAACAATCCCTGGAAGGATTTATAAGCAGAATGGATAAGATGCAAGAGGTCATTGAAGGAATAGAAACCAAAGAACAGGAACATATAGAAGCTGACATAGAGAGAGATAAAAGGATCTTCAGGAATGAAACAATACTAACAGAACTATGAGACCAATACAGAATGAATAATATTCTTATTATAGGGGTACCAGAAGAAGAAGAAAGAGGAAAAGGGATAGAAAGTCTCTTTGAAGAAATAATTGCTGAAAACTTCCCCAAACTGGGAGAGGAAATAATCGAACAGACCATGGAATAACACAGATACCCACAACAGAAAGGATCCAAGGAGGACAACACCAAGACACATAATAATTAAAATGGCAAGGATCAAGGACAAGGAAAGAGTTTTAAAGCCAGCTAGCGAGAAAAAGGTCACCTATAAAGGAAAACTCATCAGGCTAACATCACACTTCTCGACAGAAACCCTACAGGCCAGAAGAGAATGGCATGATATATTTAATGCAATGAAACAGAAGGGCCTTGAACCCAGGATACTGTATCCAGCACGACTATCATTTAAATATGATGGTGGGATTAAACAATTCCCAGACAAGCAAAAGCTGAGGGAATTTGCTTCCCACAAACCACTTCTACAGGGCATCCTACAAGGACTGCTCTGGATGGGAGCACTACTAGAAAGAGGACAGAACAAAACACGCAACATATGAAGAAAGGAGGAGGAGGAATAAGAAGGGTGAGAAGAAAAGAATCTCCAGACAGTGTATATAACAGCTCAATAAGTGAGCTAAGTTAGGCAATAAGATACTAAAGAAGCTAACCTTGAACCTTTGGTAACCACCAATCTAAAGCCTGCAATGGCAATAAGTACGTATCTCTCAATAGTCATCCTAAATGTAAATGGACTGAATGCATCAATCAAAAGACACAGAGTAATAGAATGGATAAAAAAGCAAGACCCATCTATATGCTGCTTACAAGAAACTCACCTCAAACCCAAAGACATGTATGGACTAAAAGTCAAGGGATGGAAAAATATATTTCAGACAAACAATAGTGAGAAGAAAGCAGGGGTTGCAGTACTAATATCAGACAAAATAGACTTCAAAACTAAGAAAGTAACAAGAGATAAAGAAGGACACTACATAATGATAAAGGGCTCAGTCCAACAAGAGGATATAACCATTCTAAATATATATGCACCCAACACAGGAGCACCAGCATTTGTGAAACAAATACTAACAGAAAGAAAGGGGGAAATAGACTGCAATGCATTCCTTTCAGGAGACTTCAACACACCACTCACCCCAATAGATAGATCCACTGGGCAGAAAATAAGTAAGGACACAGAAGCACTGAACAACACAGTAGAGCGGATGGACCTAATAGACATCTATAGAACTCTACATCCAAAAGCAACAGGATATACATTCTTCTCAAGTGCACATGGAACTTTCTCCAGAATAGACCACATACTAGCCCACAAAAAGAGCCTCAGCAAAATCCAAAATATTGAAATTCTACCAACCAATTTTTCAGACCACAAAGGTATAAAAGTAAAAATAAATTCTACAAAGAAAACAAAAAGGCTCGCAAAAACATGGAAGCTTAACAACATGCTCCTAAATAATCAATGGATGAACGAACAAATTATAATAGATATCAAGGAATATATAGAAACAAATGACAAAAACAACACAAAGCCCCAACTTCTGTGGGACACAGCGAAAGCAGTCCTAAGAGGAAAATATATAGTGATCCAGGCACACTTGAAGAAGGAAGAACAATCTCAAATAAATAGTATAACATCACAATAAACGAAATTGGAAAAAGAAGAACAAATGAGGCCTAAAGTCAGCAGTAGGAGGGACATAATAAAGATCAGAGAAGAAATAAACAAAATTGAGAAGAATAAAAGAATAGCAAAAATCAACAAAACCAAGAGCTGGTCTTTGAGAAAATAAACAAAATAGATAATCCTCTAGCCAAACTTATTAAGAGAAAACGAGAATCAACACAAATCAACAGAATCAGAAATGAGAATGGAAAAATCATGACAGACTCCACAGAAATACAAAGAATTATTAAAGACTACTATGAAAACCTATATGCCAACAAGCTGGAAAACCTAAAAAAAATGTAAAACTTCCTAGAAAAATACAACCTTCCAAGACTGACCAAAGAAGAAACACAAAAGTTAAACAAACCAATTGTGAGCAAAGAAATTGAAATGGTAAACAAAAATCTACCCAAGAACAAAGCACCCGGGCCGGACGGATTTACCTCGGAATTTTATCAGACACACAGAGAAGACATAATACCCATTCTCCTTAAAGTGTTCCAAAAAATAGAAGAGGACAGAATACTCCCAAACTCATTCTATGAAGCGAACATCACCCTAATACCAAAACCAGGCAAAGACCCCACCAAAAAAGAAAATTACAGACCAATATCCCTGATGAACGTAGATGCAAAAATACTTAATAAAATATTAGCAAACAGAATTCAATAGTATATCAAAAGGATCATACACCATGACCAAGTGGGATTCACCCCAGGGATGCAAGGATGGTACAACATTCGAAAATCCATCAACATCATCCACCACATCAACAAAAAGAAAGACAAAAACCACATGATCATCTCCATAGATGCTGAAAAAGCATTTGACAAAATTCAACATCCATTCATGATAAAAACTCTCAGCAAAAAGGGAGTAGAGAGCAAGTTCCTCAACATAATAAACTCCATATACCATAAACCCACAGCCAACATTATACTGAACAGCGAGAAGCTGAAAGCTTTTCCTCTGAGATCGGGAACTAGACAGGGATGCCAACACTCCCCACTGCTATTTAACATAGTACTGGAGGTCCTAGCCATGGCAATCAGACAAAACAAATACAAGGAATCCAGATTGGTAAAGAAGAAGTTAAGCTGTCACTATTTGCAGATGACATGATATTGTACATAAAAAACCCTAAAGATTCCACTCCTAAACTACTAGAACTGATATCAGAATACAGCAAAGTTGCAAGATAAAAAATTAACACACAGAAATCTGTAGCTTTCCTATACACTAACAATGAACCAATAGAAAGAGAAATCAGGAAAACAATTCCATTCACAATTGCATCAATAAGAATAAAATACCTAGGAATAAATCTAACCAAAGAAGTGAATGACCTATACTCTGAAAACAACAAGTCACTCTTAAGAGAAAATAAAGGGGACACTAACAAATGGAAACTCATCCCATACTCGTGACTAGGAAGAATCAATATAGTCAAAATGACTATCCTGCCCAAAGCAATATACACATTTGATGCAATCCCTATCAAATTACCAGCAACATTCTTCAAGGAACTGGATCAAATAATTCAAAAATTCATACGGAAACACCAAATACCCCAAATAGCCAAAGCAATCCTGAGAAAGAATAAAGTAGGGGGGGATCTCACTCCCCAACATCAAGCTCTACTATAAAGCCATAGTAATCAAGACAATTTAGTAGTGGCACAAGAACAGAGCCACAGACCAATGGAACAGACTAGAGAATCCAGACATTAACCCAGACATATATGGTCAATTAATATTTGATAAAGGAGCCATGGACATATAATGGCGAAATGACAGTCTCTTCAACAGATGGTGCTGGCAAAACTGGACATGTACATGTAGAAGAATGAAACTGGAACATTGTCTAACCCTATATACAAAAGTAAATTCAAAATGGATCAAACACCTGAATGTAACTCATGAAACCATTAAACTCGTGGAAAAAAACATAGGCAAAAACTTATTAGACATAAACATGAGTGACCTCTTCTTGAACATATCTCCCCGAGCAAAGAAAACAACAGCAAAAATGAACAAGTGGGACTATATCAAGCTGCAAAGCTTCTGTACAGCAAGACACCATCAATAGAACAAAAAGGAATTATACAGTATGGGAGAATATATTTGTAAATGACAGATCCGATAAAGGCTTCACGTCCAAAATATATAAAGAACTTACACGCCTCAACAAACAAAACACAAATAATCCAATTAAAAAATGGGCAGAGGAACTGAACAGACAGTTCTCCAAAAAAGAAATACAGATGGCCAACAGACACATGAAAAGATGCTCCATCCACATCGCTAATTATCAGAGAAATGCAAATTAAAACTACAATGAGGTATCACCTCACACCAGTAAGGATAGCTGCCATCCAAAAGACAAACAACAACAAATGTTGGCAAGGCTGTGGAGAAAGGGGAAACGTCCTACACTGCTGGTGGGAATGTAAGTTAGTTCAACCATTGAGGAAAGCAGTATGGAGGTTCATCAAAATGCTCAAAACAGACCTACATTTGACCCAGGAATTCCACTCCTAGAAATTTACCCTAAGAATGCAGCAATCAAGTTTGAGAAAGACAGATTCACCCCAATGTTTATCGCAGCACTGTTTACAATAGCCAAGAATTGGAAGCAACCTAAATGTACATCAGTAGATGAATGGATAAAGAAGATGTGGTACATATACACAATGGAATACTACTCAGCCATAAGAAGAGGGCAAATCCTATCTTTTACAGCAACATGGATGGAACTGGAGGGTATTATGCTCAGTGAAATAAGCCAAGTGGAGAAAGAGAAATACCAAATGATTTCACTCATCTGTGGAGTATAAGAACAAAGGAAAAACTGAAGGAACAAAACAGCTGTGGAATCACAGAACCCAAGAATGTACTAACAGGTACCAAAGGGAAAAGGACTGGGGCGGATGGGTGGGTAGGGAGGGATAATGGGGGGGAAGAAGAAGAGGGGTATTAAGATTAGCATGCATGGTGATGTGGGAGAAAGTGGAGGGCTGTACAAGGCAGAGAAGACAAGTAGTGATTCTACAACATTTTGCTATGCTGATGGACAGTGACTGTTAAGGGGTTTATAGGGGGGACCTGGTATAGGGGAGAGCCTAGTAAACATAATATTCTGCATGTAAGTGTAGATTAAAGATAACAAAAAAAAGAAAGAAAGAGAAGGGGGATTACTCCCTGATAGGATAAAACTAACTGTAAATCAATGATTAATGCATGCTTTAAATATCCTTAATTTTGATCACTTAAAGGGTGTCAGGTGATTGGCTATGGATTAACACTTTTCTGATAATATTCCTTTCTCTTAAAAAAAAAAAGCAGTTCCTGTGTGGTGACCTCCAATGAGTTCTACACCATGGTATAAAGGGTATATCAAAGTGTGGGCAAAGGGTCTGTTTGTGTTTATACAGAGGTACAAAGCCTAATTTGGCTAAGCAGAAAATGAACTTAGATAGGATATGAAGAAGAACTTCTAACATCAGCAATCTCTTGAAGACTCATACCAGAAGATGATCATCAAAAAACCTCAACAAAGATCCAGGCGATGCTGCAGTTGTAGCTGCATTCATCCCACCGGTTCCTGGACTTGCCATGGGAATGAAGAAGGAGATATCTAAGCTGGCCTGTGCATACAGTAAAACAAATCTGACTGGATCTATACTGTTGGAACTCAACCAAGAATTAGGAGAAGTGCAAGCTGTAGCGCTCCAAAATCTTACAACTACAGACTATCTACTGTTTAAAGAACATATGGGATGTGAACAGTTCCCAGGAATGGGTTGTTTTAATTTGTCTGATTTCTCTCAGACTGTTCAAGTTCAGTTGGACAATATCCACTATATCATAGACAAATTTTCACAAATGCCTAGGGTGCCTAACTGGTTATCTTGGCTTCACTGGAGATGGCTGGTAATTATAGATCTGAATGGTTATGTAACTGTATTCCTATTATGTTAATGTGTGTGCGCAATTTAATTAGTAGTTTAAAACCTATATATGCTTAAGTTACTCTACAAGAAGATATGTCAAAGAAATAATTAATCTTCCCATGTTTTCTTCCGTCTGGTACCTCTATAGCTTTTCTTCTTCCTTCCTAACTACAACCTTTAAATAGAATTCGTGCCTCATATCGAATTCACCGAGTATCATAACTCTTCCAAGTGGTAAAGATTCCTCAAGACAAATGCTGGGCATAGAAGCCACAGGGCATAAACCTGAAAAGAAGTAAAAAGCTAACCTTTTCAAACAATATGGCTTCTCTCTCACTTACCAACTTTACATTTCCCTGTATGGCCCCGGAAGATGACTGGTAAGCCAGAGATGGGTAAAGTTCCTCAAGGGAGGAACAACCTAAGACAGGCACAGTCACAGGGAGGCCATCAGGTGAGAAATTGGGGATCAACAGAGGTGAGGCTTAGAACCTCACCCCACCTGTTTTGAGAGAAATCTTCTGCATCCGTGGATGTATTATTGCCCTTGTCTAGCTTGGATTAACACATAGTCTACAGGCACATACCTGATCATCTACATTTGTTCTCTTACAACACTAAACTATGTTTTCTACCTTTATCTTGCATCTACCTACCACATCAGCATTTTATTAAAAAATAATAATAATAATAAAGGGAGACATGTGGGATTCACATATAAATCAAGTATAAAAATCAAATGAATATTTATATTTGACTTGATTGTTTATAGTTCATAATGAGTGATCAAAACCAAAAGTTTTTGTGTGGCTGCCCTTGTACTGTTCACCATGTAAGAACTTATTCACTATGTAAGTATTTGTTCCCCATGTAAGAACTTGTTCATTATGCTTCAGAAGATTGGAGACTGACGAGAACTAGGCTTGGGGTGGATTAATGATTGTGCATTGAGCATTGACTCCCCTATACAGAATTTTATTGTTGTTAACAACCATTTGATCAATAAATATGAGAGATACCCTCTCAAAAAAAAATAAAAAATAAATAAAATTAAAAAAAGATTAAAATACAGTAAATACAATTAATTATGAAACAGTGACCAGAAAGAATACTGCAACAGATGGCTTTGATGTAGGTAAAAGAGAAGACATCACAGAAAAAGTTAAAGTAGCAAAGATGTGATCCAGGGGGACCCATGCACTCCCCCCACCATAGCTCACCTGTTGGAGGAAGAGACATGGAGTAGGGAGAGAGTAGAAGCCCAGGATTGCTAAATACTCACCCCTGGAGATCTATTCCAGGAGCATGAACCCGCATTACACTGTGCTCAGGAGATTAGAGGGGTTGGAAAGCAAAGACAGACAGATACACACAGAGACTGAGATTGTAGCCACTTGTAGACAACAAGTACCCATATCAGCCACTCTGGGTCAAAAGAAAGGCAGGCATTTTCACAGATTTGCCAACAGCAGGAAGGCTGCTAAAGCAGCAAGGATTACACAGAGCTTGCTTCTCAGGAGAAAGGACAGGTAGACAAAATTGTCAAAGCACACATAGCCCATTAGCTTTAGAACTTTCAGGAGCTTCAGGAGATCCATCCCACTGGCAGGCAATGTAGCACCATTGCACCAGGCCAGCTGGAGGGGGCAGCCCCAACTACAACCACTACAGGGGCCTAATGCAAAAGCTCTTCACTGTGCACTCATACCACAGGCCCTGGCAGTGGATGAAGGACTATGGCTAGGAAGCAGGAAAGAGCTCTTTCCTATCAGAATGTACCAAGGCCACTTGCCAATGATGCTCACCATTGCTCCAGGTGCTGTGTGGCTCCAGAGAGTAGAGCTTCTGGGTACTAAAGGATGCTGCCTGTGCAAAGTTATAATTCCTTATTATTCATTAGGAATATGAGGCAGCAAAAAATCCTTGTTTAAATTAAAATCCCACAAACACCAGAAAGAGTGTCAGTGAACTGAAGTCACCAATATTCCAGATAAACATTTCAAAATAAAAACTATAAACATGCTCACAGAGCTACACAAAAATATTGAAGATCTCAGGGAAGATGTCAAGAAAAATACTGAAACTTTGAAAAATACAGTACCTGAAATGCAACATACAAAGGAAGGAATTAAAAGCAGATTAGAAGAGGTAGAGGAGACAGTAAATGAAAGAAAAATTAGAGAACAGGAATACAAAGAAGCTGAGACACAGAGAGAAAAAAGGATCTCGAGGAAAGAAAGAATAACAAAGACAACTTTGTGACCACTCCAAACAGAACATTTGCATTATATGGGAACCAGAAGGAGAAGAGAGGGAAAAATGGATAGAAAGTCTATTTGAGGCAATAATTGAGGAAAAGTTCCCCAATCTGGGGAAGGAAATCTCTCAGACCATAGAAGTGCACAGATCTCACAACACAAGGATCTTAGGAAAACAAAACTAAGATACATAATGATTAAAATGGCAAAGTTCAAGGACAAGGACAGAGTATTAAAAGCAGTGAGAGAAAAAGATCACGTACAGAGGAAAACCCATCAGGCTATCATCAAACTTCTCAGCAGAAACCTTACATGCCAGAAGGGAGTGGCATGATATATTTAATGCAATGAACAGAAAGAACTCTAATCAAGAATACTCAAACCAGAAAGATTACCATTTAAATTTGAAGACAGATTAAACAATTTCCAGATAAGCAAAAGTTGAGGGAATTTAAATCCCACAAACCATGTCTACAGTGTATTTTAAAGGGACTGCTCTAGATGGAAGTGCTCCTAAGATAAATAGCTGTCAGCAGAGAAAATAAAACCACAGTAAAGGAAGTAGACTAATTAATTACTAAACAAATGCAAAATTAAATCAACTACCCATGAAGTCAGTAAAGGGATACGAAGAGTGCAGAATATGCCACCTAACTTATAAAGAGGGGAGATGAAAGAAAAAGAATGGAGAAAAAAAGAAACCTTACACTGTGTTTGAAATAGCATAATAAACAAGTTAAGTTAGACTGTTAGATAGTAAAGAAGCTGCCCTTGAACCTTTGGTCACCAGAAATCTAAAGCCTGCAATGGCAATAAGTACATACTGTTGATAATCACACTAAATGTAAATGGACTGAATGCACCAATCAAAAGACATAGAGTTACAGAAAGGAAAAAATACAAGACCCATCTATATGCTGTGTACAAGAAATGCACTTCAATCCCCAAAAACACACAGATTAAAAGTGAAGGGATGGACATGCTCATGCCAAGGAAGAATTAATATCGTCAAAATGGCCATCCTTCCCAAAGCAATATGCAGATTTGATGCAATCCCTATCAAATTACCAGCAACATTCTTCAAGGAACTGGAACAAATAGTTCAAAAATTCATATGGAAACACCAAAGACGCCGAATAGCCAAAGCAATCCTGAGAAAGAAGAATAAAGTAGGGGGGATCTCACTCCCCAACTTCAAGCTCTACTACAAAGCCATAGTAATCAAAACAATTTGGTACTGGCACAAAAACAGAGCCACAGACCAGTGGAACAGATTAGAGACTCCAGACATTAACCCAAACATATATGGTCAATTAAAATTTGACAAAGGAGCCATGGACATACAATGGCAAAATGATAGTCTCCTCAACAGATGGTGCTGGCAAAACTGGACAGCTACATGTAGGAGAATGAAACTGGACCATTGTCTAACCCCATACACAAAAGTAAACTCAAAATGGATCAAAGACTTGAATGTAAGTCATGAAACCATAAAACTCTTAGAACAAAAAATAGGCAAAAACCTCTTAG
This sequence comes from Manis javanica, assembly GCF_040802235.1. Taxonomy (NCBI): domain Eukaryota; kingdom Metazoa; phylum Chordata; class Mammalia; order Pholidota; family Manidae; genus Manis; species Manis javanica. The sequence continues at coordinate 61,624,744 of NC_133159.1, forward strand.
ACATAAACATGAGTGACCTCTTCTTGAACATATCTCCCTGGGCAAAGAAAAGAACAGCAAAAATGAACAAGTGGGACTCTATTAAGCTGAAAAGCTTCTGTACAGCAAAAGACACCATCAATAGAACAAAAAGGTACCTTACAGTATGGGAGAATATATTTGAAAATGACACATCCGATAAAGTCTTGACATCCAAAATATATAAAGAGATCACCCACCTCAACAAACAAAAAACAAATAATCCAATTAAAAAATGGGCAGAGGAACTGAACAGATGGTTTTCCAAAAAAGAAATACAGATGGCCAACAGACACATGAAAAGATGCTCCACATCACTAATTATCAGAGAAATGCAAATTAAAACCACAATGAGGTATCACCTCACACCAGTAAGGATGCCTACCATCCAAAAGACAAACAACAACAAATGTTGGCAAGGTTGTGCAGAAAGGGGAACCCTCCTACACTGCTGGTGGGAATGTAAATTAGTTTAACCATTGTGGAAAGCAGTATGGAGGTTCCTCAAAATCCTTAAAAATAGACTTACCATTTGACCCAGGAATTCCACTTCTAGGAATTTACCCTAAGAATGCAGCAATCAAGTTTGAGAAAGACAGATGCACCCCTATGTTTATCGCAGCACTATTTACAATAGCCAAGAAATGGAAGCAACCTAAGTGTCCATCAGTAGATGAATGGATAAAGAAGATGTGGTACATATACACAATGGAATATTACTCAGCCATAAGAAGAAAACAAATCCTACCATTTGCAACAACATGGACAGAGCTAGAGGGTATTATGCTCAGTGAAATAAGCCAAGCAAAGAAAGAGAAATACCAAATGATTTCACTCATCTGTGGAGTATAAGAACAAAGGAAAAACTGAAGGAACAAAACAGCAGCAGAATCACAGAACCCAACAATGGACTAACAGGTACCAAAGGGAAAGGGACTGGGGAGGATGGTTGGGTAGGGAGGGATGAGGGGGTGGAAGAAGAAAGGGGGTATTATGATTAGCATGCATAATGGGGGGTGGGAGAAAGGGGAGGGCTGTACAACACAGAGAAGACAAGTAGTGATTCTACAACATTTTGCTATGCTGATGGACAGTGACTGTAAGGGGGTTTGTGGGGGGGGACCTGGTATAGGGAAGAGCCTAGTAAACATAATGTTCTTCATGTAATTGTAGATTAATGATAACAAGAAAAAAAGAAAGAAAGAAAAGGGATATTACTCCCTGATAAGATAAAACTAACTGCAAATCACCGATTAATGCATGCTTTAAATATCCTTAATTTTGATCATTTAAAGGGTGTCAGATGATCAGCTATGGAAGTACATTTTTCTAATAATATTCCTTTCTCTTAAAAAAAAAAAAAAGCAGTTCCTGTGTGGTGATCTCCAATAAGTTCTTCACAATGGTATAAAGGGCATATCAAAGTGTGGGCAAAGAGTTTGTTTGTGTTTATACAGAGGATCAAAGCCTAATTTGGCTACCCAGAAAATGAATTAAGATACGATATGAAGAACTTCCAACATCAACATTCTCTGAAAGAGTCATTCCAGAAGTTGATCATCAAAAAACTTCAACAAAGATCCTGGTGCTGTTGCAGTTGTAGCTGCATTCATCCCACCAGTTCCTGGACTTGCCACTGGAATGAAGAAGGAAATATCTAAGCTGGCCTGTGTATACAGTAAAACAACAAATCTGACTGGAGCTATACTGTTGGAACTCCACCAAGAATTAGGAGAAGTACAAGTTGCAGCATTCCAAAATCTTGCGACTATAGACTATCTACTGTTAAAAGAACATACAGGATGTGAACAGTTCCCAGGAATGTGTTGTTTTAATTTGTCTGATTTTTCTCAAAATATTCGAATTCAGTTAGACAATATCCATCATATCATTGATAAGTTTTCACAAATGCCTAGGGTGCCTAACTGGTTTTCTTGGTTTCACTAGATATGTCTGGTAATTGTAGGTCTGCTTTGGTTATGTAGCTGTATTCCTATTATGTTAATGTGTGCACGCAATTTAATTAGTAATTTTAAACCTATACACGCTCATGTTACACTACAAGAAGATATGTCAAAGAAATAATCAATCCTCCCATGTTTTCTTCCGTCCGCTACTTCTATAGCTTCTCTTCTTCCTTCACAATTACAATCCCTAAGTAGAATTCGTGTCTCATATCGAAATTACCAAGTATCATAATTCTTCCAAGTGGTAAAGATACCTCAAGACAAATGCTGGGCATAGAAGCCACAGGGCATAAATCTGCAAAGAAGTAAAAAGCTAACCTTTTCAAACAATATGGCTTCTCTCTCACTTATCAACTTTACATTTCCCTGTATGGCCCCAGAAGATGACTGGTTAGCCAGAGACAGGTAAGATTCCTCAAGGGAGGAACAACCTAAGACAGGCACAGTTGCAGGGGTGCCATCAGGTGAGAAATTGGGGATCAACAGAGGAGAGGCTTAGAACCTCATCCCCCTTGTTTTGAGAGAAATCTTCTGCATCCTTACATGTTTTGTTGTCCTTGTCTAGCTTGGATTAATACTTAGTCTATAGGCACACACCTGATCATCTACATTTGCTCTCTTACAGCACTAAACTATGTTTTCTACCTTTATCTTGCATCTACCTACCACTTCAGCATTTTATTAATAATAATAATAATAATAATAATAATAATAATAATAATAAGGGAGAAATGTGGGATTCACATATAAATCAAGTATAAAAATCAAACGAATAATCATAATTGACCTGATTGTTTATAGTTCATGATGCGTGATCAAAACTGAAAGTTTCTGTAGTGACTGCCCTTGCACTGTTCACCATGTAGGAACTTATTCACTATGTAAGAACTTGTTCACCATGTAAAAACTTGTTTGTTATGCTTCAGAAGATTGGAGACTGTTGAGAATTAGGCTTGGGGTTGATTAATGATTGTGCATTGAGTCCCCTATACATAATTTGATTGTTAACAACCATATGATCAATAAATATGAGAGATGCCCTCTCAAAAAAAATAATAAATAAATAAATAAATAAATAAAGTGAAGGGATGGAAAAAGATATTTCATGTAAATAATGAGAACAAAGCATAAGTTGCAGTACTTACATCAGATAAAATAGAGTTCAAACAAAGAAAGTAACAAGGGACAAAGGAGCACATTATATTATGATAAAGGGGTCAGTCTAACAAGAGGATATAACCATTGTAAGTACCTCTGCACCCAACATAGGAACATGTAAATATGTAAAACAAATACTAACAGATTTAAAAGGGAAAACAGGATGCAATACATTAATTTTAGAAAATTAAACACACTACTCACTCCAAAGGACAGATCAACCAGACAAAATATAAGTAAGGAGAAAGAAACAATGAACAACACTTAGAATATATGGACCTAACAGACATCTACAGAGCACTCCAGCCAAAGGCAGCTAGATACACATTCTTCTCAAATGCACATGGAACATTTCCAGAACAGATCACATACTAGGCCACAAAAAGAGCCACAGTAAATTAAGAAGGATTAAAATTGTGACAACCAGCTTCTCAGACCACAAAGTTATGAAACTAGATGTTATGCAAAACAAACAAAAAGCTCACAAATAAATGGAGGCTTAACAACATGCTCCTAAAGAATTAATTAATCAATGACCAAATAAAAACAGAGATCAAGCAATATGTGCAGACAAATGAAAACAACAATTCAATACCCCAAAACCTGTGCAATGCAGTGAAGGTAGTTCTAAAAGTAAAGTATACTGTGATACAGGCTTACCTCAAAAAAGAAGAACAATACCAAATGAACAGCCTTAACTCATAAATTAATGAAACTAGAAAAAGAACAAATGAGGCCCAGAGTCCGTAGGAAGGACCTAATAAAGATCTGAGCAGAAATAAATAAATAGTTCTAAAATAAATAAAGTATAAGAAAATAGTTCTAAAATAAATAAAATTGACAATAGAAAAACAGGAAATATCAATGAATCCAAGAGCTGTTCCTCTGGGAAAATATACAAAATAGATAAACACCTACCCAGGCTTATCAAGGAAAAATGAGATTGTACACAGAAAAACAGAATCAGAAATGAGAAAGGAAAAATCACTACAGATACCATAGAAATACAAAGAGTTATTAGAGAATACTCTAAAAAATTATAAGCTAACAAATTGGATAACCTAGAAGCTATGGCCACTTTCTATTAAAATACAACATTCCAAAACTGACCTAGGAAGAAACAGAAAATCTGAACAGAACAATTACTAGCAATGAAATGGAATTTGTAGTGAAAAAACTCTAAGAACAAAACTACTGGACCAGATGGTCTGCTGAATTTTACCAAATATTTAGAGAAGATGTAATAACCATTCTCCTTAAAGTTTTCCAAAAAGTAGAAGAGGAGGGAATAGTTCCAAACTCATTCTATAAGGCCAGCATCAATCTAATACCAAAACCAGGCAAAGACAACACAAAAAAAAGAAAATTAAAGATCAATATCCCTGAGGAACATAGATGCAAAAATACTCAACAAAACATTACTAAAGCTAACTCAAAAATATATCAAAAAGATCATTTACCATGATCAAGTGGAATTTATTCCAGAGATGCAAGGATGGTGCAATATTCGAAAATCTATCAACATCATCCACCACATCAACAAAAAGAAGGACATATACCACATGATCATCTCCATAGATGCTGTACAAGCATTTGATAAAATTCAACATCCATCCATGATAAAAACTCTCAACAAAATATGTAGAGAGGGCAAGAACCTCATCATAATAGAGGCCATATATGACAAACCCACAGGAAACAGCATAATTAACAGTGAAAAGCTGAAAGCTTTCCCTCTAATATATTGAACAAGACAAGGATGTCCACTTTCCCCACTTTTATTCACCATAATTCTGGAGGTCCTAGCCATGGCAGACAACCCAAAGAGATAAAAGGCATCGATTGGTAAGGAAGAAGTTAAACTGTCACTCTTTGCAGATCACATGATATTGTACATAAAAACTCCTAAAGAATTCACTCCAAAACTACTAGAACTAAAAACTGAATTCAGCAACAACACAGGAAAAGAAATTAATACACAGAAATCTGTTACATTCCTATATACTAATGACAAACTAGCAGAAAAAGAAATCAAGGAAACAATTCCGTTCACAATTGCATCAAAAAGAATAAAATATATAGAAATAAACCTAACCAAGGAGGTGAAAGACCTATACTCTGAAAACTACAAGATACTCATGAGAGAAATTAAAGAAGACAGCAATAAATGGAAATACCTCCCATGCTCATGGATAGGAAGAATTAATATTGCCAAAATGGCCATCCTGCCTAAAGAAGCAATCTACAGATTCAATCAAAATACCAACAGCATTCTTCAGCAAACCAGAGTAAATAGTTCTAAAATTCATATGGGACCACAAAAGATCCCTAATAGCCAAAGTAATCTTTAGAAAGAAGAATAAAGTCAGCGGGGGTTACACTTCCCAATTTTAAGTTCTACTACAAAGCCACAGTAATCAAGACAATTTGGTATTGGCAGAAGAACAGACCAATAGGTCAATGGATCAGAACTGAGAGCCCAAATATAAACCCATACATATATGGCCAATTAATATATGATAAAGGAGGCATGGATATACAATGGGGAAATGACAGCCTCATGTTGGGAAAATTGGACAGCTACATGTAAGAGAATGAAACTGGATTATTGTCGAACTCTATAAACAAAAGTAAACTTGGGATGGATCAAAGACTTGAATGTAAGTCATGAAACCATAAAACTCTTAGAAAAAACATAGGCAAAAATCTATTGAATATAAACATGAGAAACTATCTCCTGAATGTATCTCCTCAAGCAAGGGAAACAAAAGCATAAATGAGTAAATAGGACTATATCAAACTAAAAAGCTTCTGCACAGCAAAGGACACCATCTGTAGAATAAAATGGCACCCTACAATATGGGAGAATATATTCATAAATTACATATCCAATAAGGGGTTAACATCCAAAATAAAGAACTCACACCCCTCAACACCCAAAAAAACAAATAACCCGATTAAAAAATGGACAGAGGATCTGAACAGATGATCCTCCAAAGAAGAAGTTCAGAGGTCCAAAAGGAACATGAAAAGATGCTCCACATCACTAATCATCAGAGAAATGCAAATTAAAACCACAATGAGATATCACCTCACACCATTTAGGGTGGCCAACATCCAAAAGATAAGGAACAACAATGCTGGTGAGGATGTAGAGAAAGGGGAACCCTCTGACACTGTTGGTGAAAAATCTAAATCAGTTCAACCATTGTGGAAAGCATTATGGAGGTTCCTCAAAAAACTAAAAATAGAAATGCCATTTGACCCAGAAATTCCACTCCTACGAATTTACCCAAAGAAAACAAGATTGCTGATTCAAAAAGACATATGCACCCCTATATTTATCACAGCACTACTTACAAAAGCCCAGATGTGGAAGCAGCCTAAGTGTCCATCAGTGGATGAATGGATAAAGAAGAGGTGGTACATATACACAATGGAATATTATTCAGCCATAAGAAGAAAACAAATCCTATCATTTGCAACAAAATGGATGGAGCTGGATGGTATTATGCTCAGTGAAATAAGCTATGTGGGGAAAGATAAGTACCAAATGATTTCACTCATTGTGGAGTATAACAACAAAGCAATACTGGAGGAACAAAGCAGCAGCAGACTCACAGACTCCAAGTAGAGACAAGCCATTACCAAAGGGAAAGGGGTTGAGGAGAATAGGTAAAGAGTGTGAGAGAAGGGGGTTAAGGGGCATTATGATTAGCACACATAATATAGGGGGGACACAGGATAGGCAGTATAGCACAGAGAAGACAAGTAGTGACACTGTAGTATCTTACTATAATGATGGAAAATGACTGCAATGGGGTGTGTGGGGGGACTTGATAATATGGGTGAATGTAGTAACTGTAATGTTGTTCATGCGAAACCTTCATAAGATTGGATATCAATGATTCCTTAATAAAAAAATTATTTTGGAGAAATATTGTTGATAGATAATATAAATGCTCATTAAAAATCAATTTCATTTATATGAAAATATCTGAAATAGCTCTTGCTTACCTGATTTCCATGGAGATCTAGTTTGACTAATTTTATGCAACTTTGAAGTGGATGAATATCTTTAATAAAATTGTTTGAGAAGATGCATACTCTAAGAGAGATACAAGATTGCAAATTTTCCATAGATTTTAAATGAAGGCCACTGAACTTCACAAAAACAAAATCTGTCTGATCTTCTATCACGTTTTCATTATAGTGAGTCCATTCTTCATGACTGGTTAGCTCTTTCGTGATTGTTCCATGAAACATCTAAGGAAAAATGAGAAATTACTTTCACTAGTTTTTTCAACTTCCAAAAATATATCTATCTGAAAGAAAAATATATTTGCTAATGATAAAAGAAAAATGGGTATAAAATGAAAACTTGAAAAATCTGATTCCAATAAAACTTTCTATCATGAAGCATCTTAAATATCCAATATTTATGTATCTAACACTCAAAAATGCATCATTAACATCACCAATGAATTAATCAGGAAGCAGAAGAAAAATTTCATATTTCCAAGTATACTTAGAAAATATGGAATTCAATGAAGTAGTTAAGATAACACATCATCTCTAATTAAAACAACTAAAACAAAAAAACTATACCTTAGCATAAGTTTCATATTAACTTTGGTTGAAATGAATACATTGAATAATGAACTCCAAATCAGAAGAGTGATAAACTTCCTAGGGATGGCTGAAAAATGTAGCAAAATGAAGGTAAGGTGCAATACAGGGCTTCAACTGTTATATTTTTTAAATAGACAATTTACAATCCCTTTATTTTTATGTTCGATTAAATTAGGCAATTAAGATCTAGAATTCTAGAAGTTTCTAAATTTAACAAATTAAATTCACCTAAAAACTTCTGGATCAAAGCTCTTTTACATGATTTTATACAGTATTTTTCATATATATATATGAGATTTCCCTTATTGTGGTTAATTTCAGTTTTCACAAAAGGCAGTCATCCAGTGATAGCTTAGAAGAGAGTATATGAGTTCAACTGGCCTGAGGATGTTTGGTAAGATTATATATGTTCCCCACTGGAATAATCTATTTCTACTATGTGGAGGTAAACTAGGTCAGCATAATCCAAATGAGAGTTAATACGAAAATCTGGATAAACCCTTGCACTGTTTCAAGACACTGGCTAATTTTTATACCCTGGGTAAGGCCTAAAACTGTCATCCTCAAACTCTAAGAACCACTCAAGAAATTAATCGAAGTCAGATTCATGGATCCCATATTCTATCTACATTATCAGTCTCTGGGCTGAGGACGAAGAATCTGTAACTTAGCATGCACCTACGTAACTCACAGACACCTGGATACTAGCCTAAACTATGAGTAAACCAGTCTTCTAAATACAAAGAACCAGATATGGAATAATTAGATATGATAAACCTTTACAACTCATCAATTTCTATAGGTCCTGAAATGAAGGGTGATTTCCCCAATTCATGCCATCATTTGAATTCCTTATTTAGAAAATACTTTAGGAAGTCTTTCCTCAGGCTCTTCCTTCCAAGACCTACTTTCCTTCTTTGACTTAATATAGAATAACTTTAGTTTATAATAAGGACTTATGGGAGACCATATCTAGGGCATAAATCAAGATGTTTCAAGACAGACTATAGGGTACTCAGAAGTTTCAGCTATAGAATCCAGTTTTTTAAATCAATAACAATTGCACAATAAATCCATATGCTGACAACTTTCAAGATTGTATCAAGATAAGCCTCACTAACAAGGTGTCAGGAGGCCTGCAGAGGGAGTTCCCCTGCTCATAACTCCTGATCAATTGCAGACCCCTTGCAAGAAAGAGGAAGAAAGAGGACACCTTGTAACTACCATTTTGGTTACTTTACCACCCAGTTCTGGAGGGAAGAGTTTCTGCCTCCCTCAATAATGGCCTGGCAACAGCCCAGCCAATGAGAGACTAATACAATGCAGGCAATGAGCAGCTATAACACATAGACACCTAACTTCAGCAGACTTTTTGCTTAGATCTGTCCTCCAACTATCCCTCTTCTATAAAAGAGCACTCCTCAACTTTGTTCTCAGGAAATGCTTGATTTTTTCAAGCTTGCTTATCTCCAGTTGCAGTTCTCTGCTATCCTTGAATACCCCCATTTTGCTGGTGAAAAACGTCTGTTCATTTCACATGTCCAAAACCAAATTCTGAACTTTCTTTACTATCCCATCAACATTCCTCATCCATAGCCTTTCCCATCTCCATTGATACAACCCTACCCTTCCAGCAGCCATCCTTGATTCTTCTCTTTGCCTCACATTCCACAGCTATTCCATTAGAAAACTGTATTGATTGCGCCTTCAAAAATATATCCACAGTCTAATCAACTTCCCATCGTCTCCACTGCTACTATCCTGGCCAAGCCTTCACCACCTCTCACTTGTCTTACTTTGGTAACCTCCAAATAGGTCTTCCTGCTTCTATCCTTGCCCCAGCTTCCACTACTCCAGTCTATTTTCACATTTCTGAGAGAATCTGTTAAACATAAGCCAAGTCATATCAAAACCCTGCATGGCTTTGCATCACTGAGTAAAAAACAAAATCCTCTGTCACCTCTGGCCTTTCTCTCTTGCTACTTTCCCTTTCACACACTCTCACCTCATGTCTGCCTTATTCTCTACATGCTCTTAATGTTTGTTTTTATTAACAAAAGAGAAAACTTTTAAATGATAAAATTATGTAATAGTAGTATCCTTTTTACTCAATGCTGTCTCTATGTAAGTGCAGAATTAAATACTAGGGTCAAGTCGTTAGAAGAAAAAAAAATCTAAGTTAAGTTCCTCGCAAGAACTTGTAGGGCTCCAAATGCCAGTGTTCCTGATAAAGACTGATAAAGACAGCTTTCTCAAATAAAGCAAACTATATGTGCATGATAGAATGATTTCTGGGTTTGGGATTGAAATACCTTGTTTACACCTTCTCTGCTACTTACATATTGTGAGACCTAGACTAAATCACTGTTCTGATTTATAGCTTTCTTATGTGTAAAGATGAATAAATTAATCTGTAAAACTAATTATAAACTTGGTGCTTTTTAAGTACCTCTAGATGCTCACCAAAAAAACATCTAATGAGGCTATTCTCAGGAATGTTATTGAAAGTACTAGATTAATCGGTATGTACAAAAGAATTCCAGAAAAGCAACCAAACTAACGCCAATGTTAAGAGCCTGGTAACAGATTGAATTTTAGAAAACTTAGAAAAGCCTATGAAGTTAACTCAAAACTGAGAGGAATGGAGAGGCTCACTCTCTAGCAGCCTCAATGGCAAAGAAATCACAAACCTAAAGTTCCTGAAGAGAATACAGATTGAAAATGTTCATACTGTGTATCTGGACCTGGGGTTGGGGCCGACAGCTTCAGACCACACCAGAGGGTAGGAATTAACTGTCAAGAGATCTTTGGGAACCGCTCCTGTCTGAAGCAAACCGCCAAGTTATAAGGGGCAAATGGCATTTCGAGAGAAAGCTGGAAGCTAGGCTGTAATTTCATCTTTTGTGTGTGTGCGTGTGTAATTTCATTTTTTTCTAGCAATTTTGCCGCCCAACCTGAACAACTTACCAGGTCTACCGGCAGCAAGGCCTTATGAGTTGGGAACAAGCGGCCCAGGCCTCGCACGGTCTGACAAATTGCTAAGCGTCCATCTGCTCTGGAGACCGTTGCTAGAGAGACGGGGTGAGGCTCAGCGTTCACCCGCCAGGGTTATTCCTGGTCAGGGCTGAGCCGTGGGGGCGTGGTTACGTGAGGGACGCACGTAAGGGGCAGGACGGAGGCGAAACCGGTCGGGTTACTTGCCAGGGCGCATGCGCGATGTCCTCGGCGGCGAAATACCTGGAAAGTTTCAGCCGCTGTAGGAGCTAAAGCCGATGGCTGCCGCTAGTTCCCTTCCGGGAGTATCTATACGAGAAGCCACCCAGCGAAAATTGCGGAGATTTTCGGAGCTGAGAGGTATCAGTGGAGGAGCCCCAGCTCTCCCCGGCATTAGAAAGGAAGGGAACTGGGAATATGTGCCGGGAAGTTTGTCGTACTGTTACTTCCTGCCTGATTCTCACCTGCGGATCTAGCACGGTCGCCAGGCCTCATGATCTTGAGTTTTTATTGGTCTGCTACTGTCCTTTCTTTAGTAATGCTTGTTACACTCTTTAACTTTATTGATAGTAATATATTTAAAAGTAAAATAAGGGAATAGAAAGGAGAAGAAAAAATTGTTAATCTGACTAGTGAAGCTGGATAAAAATTCGGCTTTTGCTTGGCTTATTAACAAGTTATTTTAAATCCAAAAGAACTAAAGTATAGTGTTTTGACCCTTACCAATCTGATTTTACCCTTATCCCACCTCACTACCTACATCACCAATTTGTTCTATAACATGGTTACTGAGTAAAAAAAAACAGAATGGAGGAATTATGGATTCAAATTTAAAGGGAAAAGTTTATCAAAAAAATATTATTAAAGCTATGCCACTTGTCAGTCCCTGTACAACTGTTTAATGAAATTAGTTGATATTTTTGTTGAAATTACTCTATTAAAAATACAGAAAATAATACTTGGATGACAGCAAAATATTAAAGATTATTAGATTCTAGCTGACAAATCCTGTTTGTTAGCTAATAAAAACCCTTGTTTATCTTGTTTATTAATAAAGAAGCACTTGCAACTATACACCAAAAGTTCAGTCTGTCTTAATGAGTTCATCAGGTAGTTGGGAACTTTTCTGTTACCCAGAATTTTATGTCATACCACAATAGCCTTTGTAAATTTTTGTGGTTCATATTAAGGTAATAAAAAAATAAAATACCTGTGTTTATAAACAGCAACACTGTAGGAAGGGATCTTTGGGTTGAATCTTTCTTAGCCAACAAAAACTAAGTGGTTGTGATAGATGAAAACTGATTTTCAAAGCTAGAAATTCATTTATTCTTTTGTCTCGTCTTCTTAAGAATTGAGGTAATCTTTAGCAAATAAAAAGTGCTTCTGTCAATCAAGAAACACTACAACTTACAGAATATCTAAATAAATGGACTGTAAACCATTAAAGAAATAATCTAAAAGAAATAATTTGAACAATTCTCCTTAGAACTATTCTGAAGCATACAAACTGGCCACTAATTCTTACCTAATGCTCAAAAGCAGAAGTCAAATTTATGAACATAAGATTACCTCTTTTTTCTTCTTTCCAAATAGGTAAACTTGTAACAGCTAGAGAATTCTGATATTTATAATTTCCTTGCTTTTTCCACATAGGCAAACCTGTGGCAGCTGGAGAATTCTGGGACATTGTTGCAATAACAGCAGCTGATAAAAAACAGGAACTTGCTTATAAGCAACAGCTGTCAGAAAAGCTGAAAAAAAAAGAGTTACCCCTTGGAGTTCGGTATCATGTTTTTGTTGATCCTGCTGGAGCCAAAATTGGTACGCATATATGATAAGATGCATATAGGTTCTGGGCAGAACAGTCACAGAAAAAGTGCTTTCCTGTGTCTTGTAGTTTTATAAGCTGTATATCTTTCCACCCATAGTCCTTAAAAACTTAAAATATTAAATCAAATTATTTTTTAAGAAAGATAAAAATCATAGCAACTGTTCCTACACATTGTGACTTGACATGAAAAATTTTTAGAATGTTATATTATTCAATAGATAATTTTATTAGTTTTGATAAAATTTACTCAGATGGTGAATATTCCTTTGGTCCTCAACAGTAAGGCTCTTAACGTCCCTCTCAACTCACAGTTTTTTCAGAAATTCACATGAAGAGAGAAAATCACAAAGAAATATACATTTGGCCTCTTGAGATCACAAATCAGAATGCAAAAAAGTACAGTCTAATGGCATAAGTATTACAGATACTTACTTTAAAAATCCAGTTTATGCAACTGTGCCTTTGACCTTCCATTGCAGGTATAAATACAAGCTATTTTCTGGGGCCATTTTCCATGTTATATTTAAAGCTGAAGCCCCTTGATAAGCAGAGATAGTGTATCTATATCTAATAATCGCGTTTTTCTAATTAACTAGTCTTTTAATCCTTGCAAATAAGTGGTCAATACTTTTATGATTTTCATCATTTAGATGTAAATCTGAGGTACAAAAGGTAACTTGTCCAAGGTAACTAGTAAGTTGAAGTTACATTTAAGGTGTTTTTTAGGGAACTAGGTTCTAAAAAACTTTTTAGAAAGAATTCAAGCTCACACATTTGATTATATCATATAGCACAATTATTTTAATGGGTTTTGCAATTTGCAACTCCAAGTGAATATGTATACTTAAATCTAGTGTTGCAGGTGGCCTAATTTTTTATCATTTCTTTATCATATTTTTATTATTCAGTAGAAGATTAGTTTGTTGTTTATTACTGAGGGCTAATCTCTGGGTTTCATTACTAATTCATTTATTTAATTGCTATGAAGTGTGTTTTTAATTTGATGTTTTTGCCCACACTTTGCTCTCAGCCTAGTTAATTGTAGCCAAAAGCCATTACCTCAAATTTAAAACACCTAAATTTACCAGAATTACAGCATTTTAGTTGGTTTCTATGAAATAAATTGTGCTTTTTAACTTTATTTTTAAGGAAATGGAGGATCGACACTTTGTTCCCTTCAGAGTTTAGAGAAGCTATATGGAGATAAATGGAATTCTTTTACCATCCTGTTAATTCACTCTGGTAAAGTTGAACTTTATTAAGTTTACTTTTTTTTTTGGTATTTTACTTTTGATATCTTAGGTACTTTCTCCCTTGCAAATATTAATTACCCTCCCCCATTTATTTTATTTTCATCTTTGAAGTTATTCTTTGATATTTTTAGGTTGTAAGCAGTATAATATTTTGCACAAAATTTATCCTTCATATTGTAAGATCATATAAATCATCAGCTTTTCATAGACACTGTTTTTGGTATGTGTATAGAAAATGATTTTCCTCAGACAGAACTCATCAAAATATGAACATTTCTTAGGAGGGAATTCTTATAGGGTAGAGGCAGGTTTAGCAATGTGATTACCAAGTCTTTGAAAAATGTCCTATAATGCATTTTTATCTGATTATTGGTGGCCAGAGTCTACAATTCTTAAAAGAGCTTAACAACAGAAAGTTGGTAACAAAACCTGGAAGTGACAAGAAAGTATATAAGAAGGAATATTGCATGTAAAAGGACATTTTAAAGCAGAAAAGTAAGAAAGAAATCTCAGAATAAAGGATAGTTTTTTAACTTGGATAAATTTAGTTGTATGAAAACCCTTGTTATTTTTCTCTATGTACTGGGCTGATGAAAACTTTGTCATGAAATGGTACGAGTCCGGGGATGAGTATTTTAGAACCAACTCATCTATATGGCTTCCAAGGCACTTTCCATTTTTTATGATTTACATAAAGAACAATGGTTCTTTGTAAAGATGATATCAAGGAAAGCATCCAAGTTTGGAGTTTAAGACTAACAAAGTAAAAACTTCTAATGTATCGCTTCACTTTAGAGCAAGTATTATACTATTATTGCCAATTTAGTAAAAATTAAGATACCAGAAAATATATTGTTAGAAATACATCATTTTTATGATGCTAAACTTGATTTGGGTAGTCTTTAGAAAAGGAAAAAGCAGAAAAGAATTAGCTCTTTTTTGTTGAATAGTGTACTCTGTGCCTAGTGCTTTATTTACATTATCAATCTCACAAAACATGATAAAGCAAGTATTGTTCTACATTGCTGATTTAGAGGAAATCCAAAGAAAAACAAGAAAAGTGGTGAACTAGAGCTTGAATCCATTTTCATCTGATCCTTTCTACTCTGTAATGCTGCCTCAATATAATTAGTTACTTAAAAATGATGTAAGCTGTTTAAGAGAAAACACTTTACAAGGAATTAAGAAGTCATAAGACTCATCCTAAAGGGAAAAAGCTGGTTTAAATTAAAAACAAGTATAAATTTTAAATACTTTGAGATAATTCTACTTTACTTACTTTAAATGTGTGTGTGAATTTGAGGAAAGACACTGCATCTAGAAATTACTGTTAATAGATAACTGAATTTTGGAATTGGTATATTAGTTTTTTGTGACTTACTTTTCCCCTGTGAAGTAGACTCTTAATGTAAGAGTTTAAACATGGTTGAAATTTATTGTTTGAGATGTAGATACAAGATCATGTTTTAGCCTGTGATTGTTTTTACTAGTTACAGAGTTATTCAAAACAATTCACAGACTCTAAAGTATTAGAATTCTTTCCTAACCTAGAATCACATTTACATCAAATTGCCATAGGAGAATTGCTCTTTCAATTTATAATCTGGAATTTATTATTCTTTCCTAAGTTATAATTATGCATTGTATATATTAAATATGTTTAGAAATACTTTGAGTTAGAACTGGTGCCATTGGGTTTTTTAAGTCTTATAAAACAATCTTATAAACATTTAAAAACACTATTTTTGTTTAATTTTACATAGGTGGCTACAGTCAACGCCTTCCAAATGCGAGTGCTCTGGGGAAAATTTTCACTGCTTTACCCTTTGGTAACCCTATTTATCAGATGTTGGAATTAAAACTAGCCATGTACATTGATTTTCCCTCACATATGAAACCTGGGATTCTAGTTACCTGTGCAGATGACATTGAACTTTACAGTATTGGAGAATCCGAATTTATTAGGTTTGACAAACCTGGCTTTACTGCTTTAGCTCATCCTTCTAGTTTGACTGTCGGTACCACACATGGAGTATTTGTCTTAGAACATTTTAATTGTTCATTATGTAGAGACCTTGAATACAGGTGTTGCCATCGTTTCCTTCATAAGCCCAGCATAGAAAAGATGCATCAGTTTGATGCTGTGTGTAGAACTAGAAATTTTTCTCAACAGGACTTTGCTGAGGGTGACAATCCCTTTTTTAAATTAGACACTGAGTATGTCTACACAGACAGCTTGTTTTACATGGACCATAAGTCAGCAAAAAAGTTACTTGCTTTTTATGAAAAAATAGGCACACTGAATTGTGAAATAGATGCCTATGGAGATTTTCTGCAGGCTTTGGGACCTGGAGCAACTGTGGAGTATACCAGGAACACATCAAATGTCACTAAAGAAGAATCAGAGTTGGTAGACATGAGGCAGAGAATATTTCATCTTCTTAAAGGAACATCATTAAATGTTGTTGTTCTTAATAACTCCAGATTTTATCACATTGGAACAACTGAAGAATATTTGTTTCATTTTACTTCAGATAGCAGTTTGAAGTCAGAGCTTGGCTTACAGTCCATAGCTTTTAGCATCTTCCCAGCAATACCAGAATGCCCCAGTAACAGATCCTGTATCATTCAAAGTATACTGGATTCAAGATGTTCTGTGGCACCTGGTTCAGTTGTGGAGTATGCCAGATTGGGGCCTGATGTTTCAATTGGAGAAAACTGCATTATTAGTGGTTCTTTTATCATAACAGCTGTCCTGCCTGCATATTGTTTTGTGTGTTCCTTGAGTTTGAAGATGAGTGGACACTTAAAGTATTCAACTATGGCATTTGGAGTGAAAGACAACTTGAAAAAGACTGTTAAAACATTGTCAGATATAAAGTTACTTCAATTCTTTGGTGTCTGTTTCCTGTCATGTTTAGATATGTGGAATCTGAACGTTACAGAGGAACTGTTCTCTGGAAACAAGACAGGTTTGAGTTTGTGGAATGCTCGTATTTTCCCACTTTGTTCTTCTTTGAGTGATTCAGTTACAACATCCCTGAAGATGTTAAATGCTGTACAGAACAAATCGACATTCAGTCTGAATAGCTATAAGCTCCTGTCCATTGAAGAAATGCTTGTCTACAAAGATGTAGAAGACATGATAACTTACAGGGAGCAATTATTTCTTGAAATTACTTTGAATAGAAAGCAGTCTGATTTAGAGACATCTTAAATATTGTATACTTGCCTTTCTTGATTAAGCAAGATTGCAAATAGTTTTCTGTAGACTTTTTGTTTGTTTCATTGAAGTGAATTAATAGAAATTAACTAGCATAACTACTGTAGCATAACATCACAAAAAAATTTGGATAAACCATTTTTTTATGAAAGCTAGTATTTCAGAAGAGAGAATTTTAGGGAGATGCTTATCACTAATTTAATTTTTCTTTTAATGAAGATGGATTTTTGGATCATTGTTTTGTTCACATAATACTATAGCAACGTTAAAGGTAATTATATAATCATACCTTTAGATTTTTACCATCTTCATTTGGGCTTTGTTTCCAATAAAGTTCTAAGTATTAGTTGACAGTAATCTCAAACATAGTGGTCCTATTTTGATGAACTAATAAAAATGGCATACTATAAGGTTCACAATAGAAAGACTGTCTAAATATTTTTCAGAAAGCCATAGCTGAAAAATTCAGATTAAGTCAATGCTTAAAATACTGTGATTATATTAATTGATAAATAACTAAAAACAGCTCTGAAATGATAAAAATCTCACTTTTTGCTCAGAATAAAAATGAAATAAAAAGAGTCTATGTGTTATTTTGTCCTTATAAACTTGAACATGTTTGTATCTTAAAAAATTTCCCTCAAGTTCTATCCATAGGAAAGCATACACACACAAATCTAAAGTATTTGTGTGAGAAAGATAATGTGAATAATTGGGATTCACTGATAATCATATAAGTTCATTTTGAAAATTCCACTGCATTTCCATTACATCCTCTTATTAATCCTTTTAGCAGAACTGTTAAATTACCAGATGGACTGATTTTACTTTACATTTCTTATTTTTCTCTCCATGCACTGTTGATGCTGAGAAGCAATAAGTGGTGAAAAGGTAGACAGCAGGAAGGAGCCAGAAGAAGAGAAAGAATGAAAAACAGAGATGATAAACAGCTTCAAGAAAACTAAAATGGGCTGGAATCCAAAGTTAGGTGTTCCTATTTTGGTATAAGTTCATATGTGAAATGTTTTCATGTCAACGTCCAACAATTAGAGAAAAGTTTTTCAGAGTTTATATTTTAATATGAGTACATTGAAATGGGAACTGGTTTGTGCCACTTTTATTTGTATATTAACATGTTAATATGAAAATAATTGTTTAGTAAACCTGAAGTGACTTGTCTGCAACCCTCAATTATGATGTTTATGTATACTTTTTTATTTTTTCAACATTCTACCCACGGAGAAAATAATGATATATGTTAGACATTGCTTGGCATTTACTGATTTACTTGCAGAACTTTCAGAGGATATTGTTTGTCATTCATTAAATGTTCAATACTATATTTCACCTAAAGTATCAGTTATTAAGAGGCAACATTATTTTATATGCCACTGAAAAAGAAAAAAAAGATTACACAATGCTTTCTTTGGTAACATTTTTACATTTATTTATTGGAAATTTCATTTATTGTATTTATAGATTTTTATAATTTTCTCCTCTTGCACATAAATATATATGTAAAGAAACAGAAGAGTGAAATAATGAGATATACTCAACTATTCTAAACTTTGAAGTCAGACTTTTCTGAAATACTTCAACTCTAGAGATGATGTCCATATGTTTCCACCCAGTACCATCATCTGTGTTTTCAAAGGTATTGGTAAAGTTTCATATCCAAAGAATGACACTACCACACTACTTTCTGAATTTGCCCCTGGATACCATGTACCTCTTCTATACATTTTGATGCTGTTGCTCTTCTATTTGACAAAACTCAGTTTCATTTTTGCCTTAATCACATATCTCTAGATGATAGGTGGTTTCTGTTCAAAGTGGAAGATTTCCGACAAATTGGTGATCACCGTTTTAATGTATCGGTTCTAGTTGCTCTGAAATATTGTCTGTTCCAAAGAATTTGGCAATGTCTCTTGCCTTGGGATGCATTGTTTGGTAGAACACCTAACTCACTACAGTGATGATCACATGCATGTATAAGTAAGAATTGAACATTTCCTCTTGACTTATCATTTATATTTCGTAAAAAAATCACAGCCCTTATGTCACATTTAAGATTTGTGAAGGGCAACTACTATGTGTAACTAAATGCATTTCATAAACTGTTTGATGAGTTAATAAGTAATAACAACCAAGAAAGACATAGAAAAAAAAGTTGAATATTCAGTATTAATCTACCTTAGGCATTCATTCTCCAAACTAAGTAAAACAGAAATAAAGTGTATGTATCAATATATACTAAGTGAAAACCTTCAAAAACCCAAGTGAAAGGCTGAAAATCACAAAAATGTGATGTATTGAATACAGAATTAATTCCTATAACCTGTAATCCATTCACCAGGCTAAGCAATATCTCCATGTTATGTGGAAATTACCAAAATCAGCATAGATCCAAAATAAAAACTTGCCTGCTGCACAACATAATGTATGGTTGTCACATATAGCTGGTAACTAATGTACTACACAAAATTAGGGATGCAGTTCACATACACCATAATGTCCTTCAGACTTAAGCAACTTGGAGGCCCAGAATTAGGCACCTTGATGTATTCTAAAATAATTAAGATGGAAAGAAAAAGCTTAAAAAAAAAGTTACTAATTTGCTCAAAATTGTCTAAAGGATATGCTCATTTTGTTCAGCTAAATGAAACACAAGTCTTAATCTATATCAAGAATCAAGTTATTCTTGTTAAAAGACCTTTGGCAGTTTGCTTGAAAGGTACCTTTTTAAATTCACTTCGTACCAGAGAAATACAAGAATCAACCGTTGGCCACTGAGTGTAACTTAAAAATCTTTTTGTGCCTTTAAACTTTTGTTTAGACAAAGCCAATTTCTACTGTGCTTGAACACAACTTTTATTGTTTATAATTAATGAAATTGAGTCATTAACATTCCTTGTATTGAACATTGTCAAAGGTTATTGCACATTCTGCTTCCCTCTAATACCAATATTCCAAGCTCAAAGTACCATGCTAGTGTTCATGCTCCCATTTGTCAATATTCACAGAAATTTCTGATGTATTTTTAATATTATGAGGGGCAAACTATACCAGTCTCTGCTGAGAACCAGTCTCTGTCCCTGGGAGAGCTATCTATAAGCCACAAAAGACCAAAACTTGTCACTTCTTTCAACTTGCTGGTTTGGCTATAGTCCAAAGGCCATAAATTATGGTCAGGTTAAGAATTGGAATAAAGAGTCCAATTAAAAATTGGTCAGAGGGGAGGCGGAGCCAACATGGCAGCGTGAGTAGGACAGTGGGAATCTCCTCCCAAAAACATATATTTTTGAAAATACAACAAATACAACTAATCCTAAAAGAGAGACCAGAAGACACAGGACAACAGCCAGACTACATCCACACGTGTGAGAGCTCAGCGCCTGGTGAAAGGGGTAAGATACAACTCGCGGCCCGGCGGGACCCGAGCACACCTCTCCCCAGCTCCCGGTAGGAGGAGAGCAGTCGGAGCGGGGAGGGAGAGGGATCCCAGGACTGCTAAACACCCACCCCCAGCCATCCGCACTAGAGCGCAGACACAGTGAAGGCGTGGGGTCCTGCATACTAGGAAAACAGGGCAGCAGGACCAGTGAGCGGGTTCCGAAGCTGATGCCCCTGTAACAAAGAGGGTGCTTTTTGAAAGTCTTAAAGGGACAGGGATGCAAAACAGCTGGATGGAAACAACACAGGTCACAGTCTAGTAGCTGGAAATTACAGGGAAAACAAGGTGCACTAACCCCCTGGGCAACAGCTCTGATACCTCTCACGGAGGTAAACAGCCAAACAGCCCCAAGTCCATTACCCCTCCGGGCGCTGCGAAAGCAGAGAAGAAGCCTAAGGCTGGCTCCGCGCTCAGAAAGGGAGTTTCCTCCATACCAGCTGGGCAACACACACAGACCCAATCTACATGCAATTACACAACACAAGCCAGTAGGGGTCACAGTTGTCCCAGTAAAGAAAGGCCCGTAGCAAGTGGAAAGGTTGGCCCCCCCCAGTTGAGAGTCAATAGCACCTATCAACATGAAAAGGCAAAAAAAATATGATCCAGATAAGACTAACCCAGACAGCTTCGGCATCTGCTACATCATCCTCTGAGAAGGAACCTTGGGAGATAGATTTAACCAGTCTTCCTGAAAAATAATTCAAAACAAAAGTCACAACCATCCTGATGGACTTGCAGAGAAATATGCAAGAACTAAGGAAGGAGAATACAGAAATAAAACAAGCTCTGGAAGGACTCGAAAACAAAATGGACAAGATGGAAGAGACCATTAATGGACTAGAAAACAGAGAACAGGAATGAAGAGAAGCTGATGCAGAGAGAGATAAAAGGATCTCCAGGAATGAAAGAATTCTGAGAGCTGAGTGACCAATAGAAATGGAACAATATCCGCATTATAGTGGTACCAGAAGAAGAAGAGAGAGAAAAAGGGATAGAAAGTGTCTTTGAAGAAATAATTGCCGAAAACTTCCCCAAACTAGGGGAGGAAATGGCCTCTCAGACCACAGAGGTACACAAAACTCCCATGACAAGGGATCCAAGGAGGGAAACACCAAGACACATAATAATTAAAATGGCAAAGATCAAAGAAAAGGACAAAGAATTAAAGGCAGCCAGAGAGAAAAAAAAAGGTTACCTACAAAGGAAAACCCATCAGGCTATCATCAGACTTCTCAACAGAAACCCTACAGGCCAGAAGAGAATGGCATGACATACTTAATGCAATGAAACAAAAGAACCTCTAACGAAGACTACTGTATCCAGCACAATTATCATTTAAATATGAAGGAGGGATTAAACAATTCCCAGACAAGCAAAAGTTGAGGGAATTTGCCTCCCACAAACCACCTCTACAGGGCATCCTACAGGGACTGCTCTACATGAGAGCACTCCTAAAAAGAGCACAAAACAAAACACCCAACATATGAAGAAGGGAGGAGGAGGAATAAGAAGGGAGAGAAATAAAGATTCATCAGACTGTGTTTATAATAGCTCAACAAGCGAGTTAAGTTAGACAGTAAGATATTAAAGAAGCTAACCCTGAACCTTTGGTAACCACAAACTTAAAGCCTGCAATGGCAATAAGTACATACTTTTCAATAATTACCCTAAATGTAAAATGGACTGAATGCACCAATCAAAAGACACAGAGTAATAGAATGGATAAAAAAGCAAGACCCATCCATATGGTCCTTACAGGAGACTCACCTTAAACCCAAAGGCATGCACAGACTTAAAGTCAAGGGATGGAAAAAGATATTTCATGCAAACAACAGAGAGAAAAAAGCAAGTGTTGCAATACTAGTATCAGACAAAACAGACTTCAAAATAAAGAAAGTAACAAAAGATAAAGAAGGACATTACATAATGATAAAGGGCTCAGTCCAACAAGAGGATATAACCATTATAAATATATATGTACCCAATACAGGAGCACCAACATATCTGAAACAAATACTAACAGAACTAAAAGAGGAAATAGAATGCAATGCATTCATTCTGGGAGACATCAACACACCACTCACTCCAAAGGACAGATCCACCAGACAGAAAATAAGTAAGGACACAGAGGCACTGAAAAACACACTAGAACAGATGGACCTAATAGACATCTACAGAACTCTACATCCAAAAGCAACAGGATAAACATCCTTCTCAAGTGCACATGGAACATTCTCCAGAACAGACCACATACTAGGCCACAAAAAGAGCCTCAGTAAATTCCAAAAGATTGAAATCCTACCAGCCAACTTTTCAGACCACAAAGGCATAAAACTAGAAATAAACTGTACAAAGAAAGCAAAAAGGCTCACAAACACATGGAGGCTTAAAAATATGCTCCTAAATAATCAATGGATCAACGACCAGATCAAAATGGAGATCTGCCAATATATGGAAACAAATGACAACAAAAACACAAAGCCCCAACTACTGTGGGATACAGCAAAAGCAGTCTGAAGAGGAAAGTATATAGCAATCCAGGCATATTTAAAGAAGGAAGAACAATCCCAAATGAATGGTCTAATGTCACAATTATGGAAACTGGAAAAAGAAGAACAAATGAGGCCTAAGGTCAGCAGAAGGAGAACATAATAAAGATCAGAGAAGAAATAAATAAAATTGAGAAGAATAAAACAATAGCAAAAATCAATGAAACCAAGAGCTGGTTCTTCGAGAAAATAAACAAAATAGACAAGCCTCTAGCCAGAGTTATTAAGAGGAAAAGACAGTCAACACAAATCAACAGTATAAGAATCGAGAAAGGAAAAACCACGATGGACCCCACAGAAATACAAAGAATTATTAGAGAGTACTATGAAAACCTATATGCTAACAAGCTGGGAAACCTAGGAGAACTGGACAACTTCCTAGAAAATACAACCTTCCAAGACTGACCCAGAAAGAAACAGAAAATCTAAACAGACCAATTACCAGCAACGAAATTGAAGCGGTAATCAAAAAACTACCAAAGAACAAAACCCCCGGGCCAGATGGATTCACCTCGGAATTTTATCAGACATACAGGGAAGACATAATACTCATTCTCCTTAAAGTTTTCCAAAAAATAGAAGAGGAGGGAATACTCCCAAACTCATTCTATGAAGCCAACATCACCCTAATACCAAAACCAGGCAAAGACCTCACTAAAAAAGAAAACTACAGAACAATATCCCTGATGAACGTAGATGCAAAAATACGCAACAAAATATTAGCAAACCAAATTCAAAAATACATCAAAACGATTATACACCATAACCACGTGGGATTCATTCCAGGGATGCAAGGATGGTACAACATTCGAAAATCCATCAACATCATCAACCACATCAACAAAAAGAAAGACAAAAACCACATGATCATCTCCATAGATGCTGAAAAAGCATTTGACAAAATTCAACATCCATTCATGATAAAAACTCTCAGCAAAATGGGAATAGAGGGCAAGTACCTCAACATAATAAAGGCCATCTATGATAAACCCACAGCCAACACTATACTGAACAATGAGAAGCTGAAAGCTTTTCCTCTGAGATCGGGAACTAGACAGGGATGCCCACACTCCCCACTGCTATTTAACATATTACTGGAGGTCCTAGGCATGGCAATCAGACAAAACAAAGAAATACAAGGAATCCAGATTGGTAAAGAAGAAGTTAAACTGTCACTCTTTGCAGATGTCATGATATTGCACATAAAAAACCCTAAAGACTCCACCCCAAGACTACTAGAACTGATATCGGCATACAGAAAATTTGCAGGATACAAAATTAACACACAGAAATCTGTGGCTTTCCTATACACTAACAATGAACTAACAGAAAGAGAAATCAGGAAAAAAACTCCATTCACAATTGCATCAAAAAGAACAAAATACCTAGGAATAAACCTAACCAAAGAAGGGAAAGACTTATACTCTGAAAACTACAAGTCACTCTTAAGAGAAATTAAAGGGGACACTATCAAATGGAAACTCATCCCATGCTAGTGGCTAGGAAGAATTAATATCGTCCAAATGGCAATCCTGCCCAAAGCAATATGTAGATTTGATGCAATCCCTATCAAACTACCAGCAACATTCTTCAATGAACTGAAACAAATAATTCAAAAATTCATATGGAAACACCAAAGACCCCGAATATCCAAAGCAATACTGAAAAAGAAGAATAAAGTAGGGGGGATCTCACACCCCAACTTCAAGCTCTACTATAAAGCCATAGTAATCAAGACAATTTGGTACTGGCACAGAAAAGAGCCACAGACCAATGGAGCAGACTAGAGAATCCAGATATTAACCCAAACATATATGGTCAATTAATATTTGATAAAGGAGCCATGGACATACAATGGCGAAATGACAGTCTCTTCAACAGATGGTGCTGGAAAACTGGACAGCTACATGTAGGAGAATGAAACTGGACCATTGTCTAACCCATATATAAAAGTAAACTCAAAATGGATCAAAGACCTGAATATAAGTCATGAAACCATTAAATTCTTGGAAAAAAACATAGGAAAAAACCTGTTAGACATGAGTATGAATGACCTCTTCTTGAACATATCTCCCCAGGCAAGGAAAACAACAGCAAAAATGAACAAGTGGGACTATATCAAGCTGAAAAGCTTCTGTACGGCAAAAGACACCATCAATAGAACAAAAAGGAACCCTACAGTATGGGAGAATATATTTGAAAATGACAGATCCGATAAAGGCTTGATGTCCAGAATATATAAAGAGCTCACATGCTTCAACAAACAGAAAACAAATAACCCAATTAAAAAATGGGCAGAGGAACTGAACAGATGGTTCTCCAAAAAAAGAAATACAGATGGCCAAGAGACACATGAAAAGATGCTCCACATCGCTAATTATCAGAGAAAAATGCAAATTAAAAGTACAATGAGGTATCACCTCACACCAGTAAGGATGTCTGCCATCCAAAAGACAAACAACAACAAATGTTGGCGAGGCTGTGGAGAAAGGGGAACCCTCCTACACTGCTGGTGGGAATGTAAATAAGTTCAACCATTGTGGAAAGCAGTATGGAGGTTCATGAAAATGTTTAAAACAGACTTACCATTTGACCCAGGAATTCCACTTCTAGGAATTTACCCTAAGAATGCAGCACTCCAGTTCGAAAAATACAGATGCACCGCTGTGTTTATCACAGCACTATTTAGAATAGCCAAGAAATGGAAGCAACCTAATTGTCCATCAGTAGATAAATGGATAAAGAAGATGTGGTACATATAGACAATGAAATATTATTCAGCCATGAGAAGAAAACAAATCCTACAATTTGGAACAACATGGATGGAGCTGGAGGGTATTATGCTCAGTGAAATAAGCCAAGTGGAGAAAGAGAAATACCAAATGATTTCACTCATCTGTGGAGTATCAGAACAAAGGAAAAACTGAAGGAACAAAACAGCAGTGGAATCACAGAACCCAAGAATGGACTAATAGGTACCAAAGGGAAAGGGACTGGAGAGGATGGATGGGTAGGGAGGGATAGGGGTGGGGAGAAGAATGGTGGTATTAATATTAGCATGCATATGGGGTGTGGGAGAAAGGAGAGGGCTGTACAACACAGAGAAGACAAGTAGTGGTTCTACAACATTTTGCTATGCTGATGGACAGTGACTGTAAAGGGGTTTATAGGGCGGACCTGGTATAGGGGAGAGCCTAGTAAACATAATATTCTGCATGTAAGTGTAGATTAATGATAACAAAAAAAAAGAGAGAAGGAAAGAAAAGGGGGATGATTACTCCCTGATAGCATAAAATTAACTGTAAATCAATGATTAATACATGCTTTAAATATCCTTAATTTTGATCACTTAAAAGAGTGTCAGATGATTGGCTATAGAGGTACATTTTTCTGATAATATTCCTTTCTCTTAAAAAAAAAGCAGTTCCTGTGTGGTAACCTCCAATTAGTTCTACACAATGGTATAAAGAGCATATCAAAGTGTGGGCAAAGCGTTTGTTTGTTTATACAGAGGATCAAAGCCTAATTTGGCAATCCCAGAAAATTAACTAAGATAGGATATGAAGAAGAACTTCCAACATCAGCACTCTCTGGAAGACTCATACCAGAAGATGATCATCAAAAAACCTCAACAAAGATCCAGGCGCTGCCACAGCTGTAGCTGTATTCATCCCACCGGTTCCTGGACTTGCCATGGGAATGAAGAAGGAGATATCTAAGCTGGCCTGTGCATACAGTAAAACAACAAATTTGACTGGATCTATACTGTTGGAACTCAACCAAGAATTAGGAGATGTGCAAGTTGTAGCACTCCAAAATCTTACAACTACAGACTATCTACTGTTAAAAGAACATATGGGATGTGAACAGTTCCCAGGAATGGGTTGTTTTAATTTGTCTGATTTCTCTCAGACTGTTCAAGTACAGTTGGACAATATCCATCATATCATAGATAAATTTTCATAAATGCCTAGGATGCCTAACTGGTTTTCTTGGTTTCACTGGAGATAGCTGGTAATTATAGATCTCCTTTGGTTATGTAACTATATTCCTATTATGTTAATGTGTGTGCACAATTTAATTAGTAGTTTAAAACCTATACATGCTTAAGTTACTCTGCAAGAAGATATGTCAAAGAAATAATCCCAGGTTTTCTTCCTCCTGCTACTTCTACAGCTTTTCTTCTTCCTTCCTAATTACAACCCTTAAATAGAATTCGTGCCTCATATCGAATTTACCGAGTATCATAATTCCTCCAAGTGGTAAAGATACCTCAAGACAAATGCTGGGCATAGAAGCCACAGAGCATAAATCTGCAAAGAAGTAAAATGCTAACCTTTTCAAACAATATGGCTTCTCTCTCACTTACCAACTTTATATTTCCCTGTATGGCCCCGGAAGATGACTGGTTAGCCAGAGACGGGTAAGATTCCTCAAGGGAGGAACAACCCAAGACAGGTACAGTTGCAGGAGGGCCATCAGGTGAGAAATTGGGGATCAACAGAGGTGAGGCTTAGAACCTCACCACCACCCCCTGTTTTGAGAGAAATCTTCTGCATCCGTGGATGTTTTATTGCCCTTGTCTAGCTTGGATTAACACATAGTCTACAGGCACACACCTGATCATCTACATTTGCTCTCTTACAACACTAAACTATGTTTTCTACCTTTATCTTGCATCTACCTACCTCTTCAGCATTTTATTAAAAATAAGAATAATAATAATAAAGGGAGAAATGTGGGATTCACATATAAATCAAGTATAAAAATCAAAGGCATATTCATATTTGACCTAGTTGTTTATAGTTCATAATGCGTGATCAAAACCGAAAGTTTTTGTGATGACTGCCCTTGTGCTATTCACCATGTAAGAACTTATTCACTATGTAAGAATTTGTTCAGCATGTAAGAACTTGTTCATTATGCTTCAGAAAATTGGTGACTGACAAAAATTATGCTTGGGGTGGATTAATGATTGTGCATTGAGCATTGACTCCCCTATACAGAATTTTATTGTTGTTAACAACCATTTGATCAATAAATATGAGAGATGCCCTCTCAAAAAAAAAAATTGGTCAGAGGATCTGAACTTTTTTTTTTTCTTTTACTTATCCTGGAGTTTCAGTCAAGGGGCAGGCTTCAGGTTTTGTACACATTTAATGATCTACTGAGCTGCTCTCAAGGAATGTAGATGGTAGATTCCATATTGGCACACTACAACTGTCTTGCTCCACATCATCAGCATCTCCCAGAAAAGAGATTATACACTTGTCTGGATCCTCAATTTTGTGACTGCTGCCCAGGGGACACCTCCACATCTAGTTCTGGTGACCAGGGGGCTTATGCTTGCGGACCCACAGGACTGTATATTTGTATGCTTTAAACGCTGCTGCCTAAGAGTAGCTTCCTGTCAACCTGAATTAAGGTGCTGAGATACTACCCTTTGGAATACTGATAGGTCTTGACACACCCTCAACTACTAGGAGTTACTAAAAAATACAATAGGCTACTTGGATAAACAAAGGTTTGAGAGACAACCAAGAGGAACAAAGTTGAACAACAAGGTTCGTCTCCTACATGAGGCTACTTCGTCAAGATTGGGAGAGGTGATTGTTTCATATACTCCATAGAAACCAACAAAGAGTTAAACAGAAATACATTCCCAATGAAAGAACAACATAAAAAGCTCAGGGGAGAAGAAACCTAGTGAAATGGGATAGATAAATACTCAATGAAGAGTTCAGATTAATGGTTGTAAATGTGCTCACCAAACTAGGGAGAAGAATGGTTGAATACAATGAAAAATTCAACAAAATGATGGAAAATATAAGACAGTACCAAATAGAAGTCAGAATTGAAAAATAAAATAACTGAACTGAAAAATATACCAGAAGGTTCAACAGCAGACTAGCTGAAGCAGAAAAGTAGTCAACTCAAGACAAAGCAGTGGAACTCACCCAACTAGAG
The DNA here is from genome assembly GCF_040802235.1 of Manis javanica. Taxonomy (NCBI): domain Eukaryota; kingdom Metazoa; phylum Chordata; class Mammalia; order Pholidota; family Manidae; genus Manis; species Manis javanica. Next base: position 61,653,793 of record NC_133159.1, read on the forward strand.
CAGCAAAATGAAAAAATAATGAGAAAAATTGAGGACAGCTCAAGGGACTTTTAGTACAACCTCAAATGGACTAACATTCACATTATATGGCTCCTAGGAGAGGAAAAAGGGGTGTAATCTAATTTGAATAAATAATAGCTAAAAATTTACCTAACCTGGGGAAGGAAACAGACATACCAATCCATAGAGGTCCAAATAAGATGAGCCCAAGGAGACATACAGCAAGGCATATTATAATTAAAATGTCAAAAGTTAAAAGGCAACAAAAGAATCTTAAAAGCATCAAGAGGAAAACAACTTGTTACATACAAAGGAACCCCCAAAAGATTATCAGCAGATTTTTTTCAGCAGAAACTTTGCAGACCAGAAAGGAATGACACAACATATTCAAACTACTGGAAGAAAAAATTTTTCAGCCAAGAAAATTCAACCCAGGAAAGTTATCATCCAGAATAGAGATAAAGAGTTTTCCAGACAAGCAGAAGCTAAAGGAATTTACCATTAAGTCTTACAAGAAAGGTTAAAAGGACTTAAGCTGAAAAGAAAGGGCACTGATTATAAATAAGAATGTATCTGAAAGAATAAATCTCATTAGAAAGGTGAATATATAATAAACATAGTGGTTTAATCCCTTATAAAGCTAGTATGAAGGTTAAAAGACAAAAGTAGTGAAATATAATTGCAATAATTAAAGGATACATAGGATAAAAAATGTAAAATGTAACATCAAAAAATTTGTGAAAAAATGCAGGGCTTTAGAATATGTTCAATTCTATTATCAACTTAAAATAGGTTGTTATATGTAAGCCTAATGGTAACCACCAAGCAAAAATGTACATAGTAGATTCAAAAATATAATGAGAAAGAGTATATGCATACCATTAAAGAAAGTCATCAAACCACTAAGGAAAAGAACAAGAGTAATTAGGAACTGAGAAACCACAAACCAGCCAGAAAACAAAATGTCATCATTCTTGGAGATAATCTTTTGAATTGAACAACAAAAGCAAAAAGCAAAAACAAAAATGTAGGTCTACATCAAACTAAAAAACTTCTGCACAGCAAAAGACACCAAAAACAAATTGAAAAGAAAACCTGTGGAATGGGAGAAAATATTTGTAAAACATATCTGATAAGAGGCTAATATCTAAACATATAAAGAAGTTGTACAAATGCAACACCAGATAGAAACAAATGACCTGTTTAAAATATGGGCAGAAGACCTGAATATGTTTTGCTATAAAAGATATACAGATGGCCAACAGGTACATGAACAGGTGCTCGTCATCAACAATGATCGAAGAAATACAAATCAAATCCACATTGAGAGATCACCTCACATCTATTAGAATGTTATCAAAAGACAAAAAGTATCCATTTTGAGTTTACTTTTATGTATGGGGATAAAACTGTTAGAAAAAAATATAGGCAAAAAACTCTTGGACATAAACATGACCAACTTCTTCATGAACATATCTCCCCGGGCAAGGCAAACAAAAGCAAAAATGAACAAGTGAGACTATATCAAACTAAAAAGCTTCTGTACAGCAAAGGATACCATCAGGAGAACAAAAAGACATCCTACAGTATGGGAGAATATGTTCATAAATGACATCTGATAAGGTGTTGACATCCAAATTATATAAAGAGCTCATGCACCTCAACAAACAAAAAGCAGATAAGCCAATTAAAAAATGGGCAGAGGAGCTGAACAGACACTTCTCCAAAGAAGAAATTCAGATGGCCAAAAGGCACATGAAAAGGTGTGCCACATTTCTAATCATCAGAGAAATGCAAATTAAAAACACAATGAGATATCACCTCACACCAGTTAGGATGGCCATCATCCAAAAGACAAACAACAACAAATGTTGGCAAGGCTGTGGAGAAAGGGGAACCCTCCTACACTGCTGGTGGGAATGTAAATTAGTTCAACCATTGGGGAAAGCAGTATGGAGGCTCATCAAAATGCTCAAAACAGAATGACCACTTGACCCAGGAATTCCACTCCTAGGAATTTACCCTAAGAATGCAGCACTCCAATTTGAAAAAGACATATGCACCCCTATGTTTATCACAGCACTATTTACAGTAACCAAGAAATGGAAACAATCTAAGTGTCCATCAGTTGATGAATAGATAAAGAAGAGGTGGTACATATACACAATGTAATACTATTCAGCCATAAAAAGAAAATAAATCCTACCATCTACAACAACATGAATGGAGCTAGAGGGTATTTTGCTCAGTGAAATAAGCCAGGTGGAGAAAGACAAGTCTTAAATGATTTCACCCCTCTGTGGAGTATAAGAACCAAGCAAAAACTGAAGGAACAAAACAGCAGCAGACTCATAGTACCCCAGAATGGACTAACAGTTACCAAAGGAAAAGGGATTGGGAAGGATGGGTAGGAAGAGAGGGATAAGGGGGAAAAAGGAGAATCACGATTAGCACATATAATGTAATAGAGGAGGGACACAGGGAAGGCAGTATAACACAGAGAAGACAAGTAATGGTTCTATAGCATCTTACTACACTGATGGACAGTGACTGTAATGGGATATGTGGTGGGGGACTTGATAATAGGGAGAGTCTAGTAACCATAATGTTATTCAAGTAATTGTACATTGATGATATCAAAATAAAAAATAAAAAATAAAAATAAGTAAATAGAAAGATGGCGGCATGAGAAGAGAGACAGAGGCTTCCTCCTAAAACTGGATACAATTAGAAAATTTAATTGGTGCAACTAATCCTGAGAGAGCAACAGGAAAGAGGATGGTGTCAGACTGCATACACCTGGAGAAAAGAGCAGTCCTCACCGAACAGGGTACCAGTAGCGCTCCCCTGCGACCCCAGACATTGTTTCAGGGGCTGAGCAGCTACAGAATAGAGCTTCGGGACATGAGAGGGTGCCACATACAAACATGAAATGCCAAAGGAACCTTGTCCAGAGTAAAATTATTAATACAACTCCCAAGAAAGATTTAAATGATATGGACCTCATGACTCTTCCTGAAAGGGAGTTCAAAATAAAAATCATCAACATTCTAATGGAGGTAAGGATAGACATCCAAGAAATCAGGAATTAATTCAGGTCGGAGATCCAATCATTGAAGAGCACAATGGAGGGTATTAAAAGCAGGTTGAATATGGTGGAGGAGACAATAAATGAAATGGAAACTAGAGAAGAGGAATACAAAGACGCTGAGGCACAGAGAGAAAAAAAGGATCTCTAAAAGTGAAAGAATATTGAGAGAACTGTGTGACCAATCCAAGTGGAACAATACTTGCATTATAGAGATACCAGAAGAAGAAGAAGAGAGAGAAAGGGATAGAAAGTATCTTTGAGGAGGTAGTTGCTGAAAACTTCCCCAGTCTAGGGAAGGAGATAGTCTCTCAGGCCATGGAGAGCCACAGATTTCCCAACACAAGGGACCCAAGGAAGACAACACCAAGACACCTAGTAATTAAAATGGGAAAGATCAAGGATAAGGACAGACTGTTAAAAGCAGCCAGAGGCAGAAATAAGTTCACATACAAAGGAAAGCCCATAAAGCTAACATCAGACTTCTCAGCAGAAACCTTACAGGCCAGAAGGGAGTGGCATAATGTATTTAATGCCATGAAGCAGAACGGCCTGGAACCAAGATTACTTTATCCGGCAAGATTATCATTTAAATTTGAAGGAAGGAAAACAATTTACAGATAAGCAAAAGCTTAGAGAGTTTACCTCCCACAAACCATCTCTGTAGTCTATTTTGGAGGGACTGCTATAGATGGAAGTGTTCCAAGGGTAGGATAGCTGTCACCAGAGGTAGTAAAACCATGGTAGGGAGGGTGGAGCAGCTGATTGTGAGGCAAATGCAAAATTAAATTGACAACCCCAAAGTCAATCAAGGGATAGACAAAAAGTACAGAATTGGATACCTAATATATAAAGAATGAAGGAGGAAGAAAAAGGAGGAGAAAAAGCAAAGAACCTTTAGATTGTGTTTGTAACAGCATACTAAGTGAGTTAAGTTAGACTCTTAGATAGCAAGGAAAGTAACCTGGAACCTTTGGTAACCACGAATCTAAAGCCTGAAATGGCAATAAGTACATACCTATTGATAATCACCCCAAATGTAAAAGGACTGAATGCACCACTCAAAAGACATAGAGTCACTGAATGGATAAAAAAACAAGACCCATCTATATGCTGCTTACAAGAGACTCACCTCAAACTCAAAGATATGCACAGAATAAAAGTCAAGGAATGGAAAAAGATATTTCACGCAAACAATAGGGAGAATAAAGCAGGTGTTGTACTACTTGTATCAGACAAAATAGACTTCAAAACAAAGAAAGTAACAAGAGATAAAGAAGGACATTGCATAATGATAAAGGGCTCAGTCCAACAAGAGGATATAACCATTATAAATATATATGCACCCAACACAGGAGCACCAGCATATGTGAAACTAATACTAACAGACCTAAAGAGGGAAATAGACTGCAATGCATTCATTTTAGGAGACTTCAACACACCGCTCACTCCAAATGACAGATCCACCAAACAAAAAATAAGTAAGGACACAGAGACACTGAACAACACACTAGAACAGATGGACCTAACAGACATCTACAGAACTCTACATCCAAAAGCAACAGGATACACATTCTTCTCAAGTGCACATGGAGCATTCTCCAGAATAGACCACTTACTAAGCCACAAAAAGAGCCTCAGTAAATTCAAAAAGATTGAAATTCTACCATCCAACTTTTCAGACCACAAAGGTATATAACTAGAAATAAATTGTACAAAGAAAGCAAAAAGGCTCACAAACACATGGAGGCTTAACAACACACTTCTAAATAGTTAATGGATCAATGACCAAATTAAAATGGAGATCCAGCAATATATGGAAATAAATGACAACAACACAAAGCCCCAACTTCTGTGGGACGTAGCAAAAGCAGTCTTAAGAGGAAAGTATATAGCAATCCAGGCATACTTAAAGAAGGAAGAACAAACCCAAATAAATAGTCTAACAACACAATTATCAAAATTGGAAAAAGAAGAACAAATGAGGCCTAAAGTCAGCAGAAGGAGGGACATAATAAAGATCAGAGAAGAAATAAACAAAATTGAGAAGAATAAAACAATAGAAAAAATCAATGAAACCAAGAGCTGGTTCTTTGAGAAAATAAACAAAATAGATAAGCCTCTAGCCACACTTATTCAGAGGAAAAGAGAATCAACACACATCAACAGAATCAGAAACGAGAAAGGAAACATCACGATGGACCCAACAGAAATACAAAGAATTATTAGAGATTACTATGAAAACCTATATGCTAAGAAGCTGGAAAACCTAGAAGAAATGGACAACTTCCTAGAAAAATACAACCTTCCAAGACTGACCAAGGGAGAAACACAATATCTAAACAAACCAATTACCAGCAAGGAAATTGAAGCAGTAATCAAAAAACTACCCAAGGAAAAATACTCCAGGCCAGATGGATTTTCCTCAGAATTTTATCAGACATACAGAGAAGATGTAATACCCATTCTCCTTAAAGTTTTCCAAAAAATAGAAGAGGAGGGAATACTCCCAAACTCATTCTATGAAGCCAACTGCACCCTAATGCCAAAACCAGGCAAAGACCCCACCAAAAAAGAAAAGTACAGACCAATATCCCTGATGAACGTAGATGCAAAAATACTTAATAAAATATTAGCAAACTGAATTCAAAAATATACCAAAAGGATCATACACCATGACCAAGTGGGATTCATCCCAGGGATGCAAGGATGGTACAACATTCAAGAATCCATCAACATCATCCACCACATCAACAAAAAGAAAGACAAAAACCACATGATCATCTCCATACATGCTGTAAAAGCATTCGACAAAATTCAACATCCATTCATGATAAAAATTCTCAACAAAATGGGTATAGAGGGCAAGTACCTCAACATAATAAAGGCCATATATGACAAACCCACAGCCAATATCATACTGAACAGCGAGAAGCTGAAAGCTTTTCCTCTGAGATCAGGAACTAGACAGGGATGCCCACTCTCCCCACTGTTATTTAACATAGTACTGGAGGTCCTAGCCATGGCAATTAGACAAAACTTCTTCCTGAACATATCTCCCAGACAAGGATAAAAATAGCAAAAATGAACAAGTGGGACTATATCAAGCTGAAAAGCTTCTGTACTGCAAAGGACACCATCAATAGAACAAAAAGGTACCCTACAGTATGGGAGAATATATTCGTAAATGACATATCCGACAAAGGCTTGACATCCAAAATATATAAAGTGCTCATGCACCTCAACAAACAAAAAGCAAATAATCCAATTAAAAAATGGGCAGAGGAGCTGAACAGACAGTTCTCCAAATAAGAAATTCAGATGGCCAGCAGACGCATGAAAAGATGCTCCACATCGCTAGTCATCAGAGTAATGCAAATTAAAACCACAATGAGATATCACCTCACACCAGTAAGGGTGGCTACCATCCAAAAGACAAATAACAACTGTTGGCAAGGTTGTGGAGAAAGGGGAACCATCCTACACTGCTGGTGGGAATGTAAATTAGTTCAACCATTGTGGAAAGCAGTATGGAGGTCCCTCAAAATGCTCAAAATAGACTTACCATTTGACCCAGGAATTCCACTTCTAGGAATTTACCCTAAGAATGCAGCACTCCAGTTCGAAAAATACAGATGCACCCCTATGTTTATTGCAGCACTATTTACAATAGCCAAGAAATGGAAGCAACCTAAGTGTCCATCAGTAGATGAATGGATAAAGAAGATGTGGTACATATACACAATGGAATATTATTCAGCCATGAGAAGAAAACAAATCCTACAATTTGGAACAACATGGATGGAGCTGGAGGGTATTATGCTCAGTGAAATAAGCCAAGCAGAGAAAGACAAATACCAAATGATTTCACTCATCTGTGGAGTATAAGAACAAAGGAAAAATTGAAAGAACAAAACAGCAGCAGAATTACAGAACCCAAGAATGAACTAACAGTTACCTAAGGGAAAGAGACTGGGGAGAATGGGAGGGTAGGGAGGGATAAGGGCAGTGAAGAAGAAAGGGATATTATTATTAGCATGTATAATGTGGGGGGTGGGGGAAAGGGAAGGGCTGTGCAACACAGAGAAGACAAGTAGTGATTCTACATCATCTTAGTACGCTGATGGACAGTGACTGTAGTGGGGTTTGTGGGGGGGCTTGGGATAGGGGAGAGCCTAGTAAACAATGTTTTAATGATAACAAAATAAAAAAATAAGTAAATAAAAAATGCTAAGACATAAAGGTAAAAAAAAAGACAAAAGATAAGTGCTGGTGAGGATGTAAAAAGGATTTTGTGCACTATTGAATGGAATGTAAATTGGTGCAGCCACTGTGGAAAACAGCACAGAGATTCCTTTAAAAATTACAAATAGAACTACCATATGATCCACCAATTCCATTTCTGGGTATTTATCCAAAGAAAAATTAAAACACCTATTCAAAAATATTTATGCACCCCCATGTTCACTGCAGCATTATTTACAATAGACAAGATGTAGAAATACTCTAAGTGTCCTCCAATGAATGGATAAAGAAACTGTGATATGCATGCACACACACACACACACACACACACACACACACACACACACACACTCTCTAATATTATCCAGCCATTAAAAAGGAAATTTTGCCCTTTGCAACATGAATAGACCTTGACGACATATATACTAAGTGAAATGAGTCAGACAAAGATGAAAGACAAATATTGTATGTTCTCACTTATGTGTGGAATTAAAAAAAGAACTCTTAGATACACAGAACAGATTGGTGGTTGCCAGAGGTGAGCCAAATGGTTAAAAAGAGTTAAAAGGTAAAGCTTCCAGTTATAAAGAAGTCATGAATATGTAGTATACAGTATGGTGACTATAGTTAATAGTACTGTATTGCATATTTGAAAGTTCTCACAAGAAAAAAATATGATGTAACTACGTCTCATAATGGATATTAGCAAGACTTCTTGTGGTGATCATTTTGCAATATTTGCAACTATGTTGTACACCTGAAACTAATATAATGTTGCATGTAAATTATACCTCGATAAATAAATACACCAAAAAATTTGAATAAATGGATAATAAAAGCTGCCAATTCCCTACCCCACTGATATTTTCAGGAGCAGGAAGTGAGGGGAAGATACTTGTTAATTAGTCACTATTAGCATTCACCTGTAAACCAACTTGATTATTGACATTTCTGTCTGAAGATGTTCATCCCAAGAGCATTATTACCCATGCAAGTAAATGATTGAAGCTAACAGATTTAATGTTTCCTTCTGGGCTGATTGGGCAAATAGTCTATTGTCTGAAGCCTCTGGCTACAGAAATCTAGTAGCCTTCCAACATATGAAATTCAACTATTCAAACAGACCAATTCATCTGATTGCTGCAAACTAGTGCAATCCATCTGCTACTGTCATTTCCCAGGCCTCTGTGCCCAAATTATATTCCTTCAATTGTGCTTCAATGCATTGCTGAAATAGTCTAAACTCTTATGTGTATACTTGGGTACTGTTTATGATGTGTTCTCAATCTGCTTGTTGAATCTTCAGAGTCCATAAAGTCTCTTAAAATCTTTGCTACAACCAACACTTTGTGGTAATATGAATGATTTTTTACATATATTTTTCTCACTAGTATCCACTCTTTTCTCTCTGCAGAACATTTGGATGGCTCAAGTTAGTATTCATTTACTACTTCATTGTAGGAGAGTATCACATTGCCCAGAAAAGAATTAAAGTATTTACATCCTGAGGCAAAAATCTTTTAAATTATAACTCTGGAATTCAAGTAAGTGTTCATTCCATTTGCAGGTTGAGAAATATTGCACTACTCAGTGAAGTTTTACATGATTGGTTTCTTTGCTATTATTTTTAGCCTTGGGGTTTGAGCAAGTAAATTATATCCACCAATATGCTGTTCTTCAAAGAAGTTTCACACATTTTTAATAAAATCTGGAACTAGAAAACTTTCACTACACAAAGAAATAATTATCATAATAATAAGTGGTCCAAGTGCAGACTTTAAATGTACAGGCACATTGACAAGGTCATAATTAACTTACAAAATTCACAATTTATGTAGCACTGGGATCAATTTTTCATGAAATTTTATAAGAAAGATCATCACTCATTTTAATTGGTTAAAGTTAATAGAGTTTCTAATTATCTATTATCCAGTCAAATCAAAAGTTGTCTATGGAAACTAGCCTATGAGAAGGGAGGGAGAATGTACAGAATTTTAGAGAAATTCTTTTTTACTTGTTACAATTGCTGATGTTAAACACAAAGGAAATATTGTCCATGAGTTCTATAGAGAAGGAGCAATTTGCAAAATTATCCATTTCTTATATCCGTAATTTGTTTCTCTTCATATCTCTAAACTACAAACAGGCTATAATTTCCCAAACATAAAATAAGGAAATAAGCCATAACAGAAACAAACTTCTTTAGCCATTTCATCAGGATACTGTCTAATTGGTATGTTTCATGATCTCAAGTCATATTATGCCATCATAGTATATTCAATACTGGATTCCAGATCTGCATACGTACCTGTCTGCTTCATATCACTCCCTCACTGAAAAAAACCCAAAAGACATCTCATTTTGAGAGCTCTTATCTTCCCACTCTCAGTCCTATGATCTTTTCCATCTAGATAAATATCCCAATTATCCATCAAATTGCTCAAGGCAAAATCCTAGAAATTACCCATGACTTCTCATATACTTTCCTTCATCCTTTTCATCCAGCTCTTCATTAAGTGTAGTCTACACATTGAAATATAACCAAAATTCACTCGCTTCTCTCAACTCTTACTCAAACTATCAACCACTGTTAACTAGGTGAATGCAATGTAACAAGTTTTGCACGCAGGAATAAGAAACTGTCAACTGATTTGTATAATTGTGCATGAAGACAAAGTTGCCAAAAGTCTACACAAGAAAGATATTTTAAAAGATTGGCATTGAGCTGTATTGGGCATTGAGAAGAGAGGAATAGTGTGGCCATCTCAACCTTGCTTCGCCGATTTCATCTGTATTTATCATTTGCTCTCCTGAAGAATGCCTTTTAAGATGACAATTCATACTGTGTTCTAATATTCTACACTTCTTTTTCTATAAAGTTTTGTTGGTGAGAATCTGCAATCTCTTCACTGCACACATTGTTATTTTTTCCCTTTTTCATATGTACTATATGTAATCTGGTATCAACTGGAATATTGTTCCCCCTTTAGATATAGGCAACATTAGCTCAACCTCTATTCTAAGCCCCATAGAAGTCCAAAATATCTCCCAAATACCTGTGAATTCCTGGAGAGCATGTATTTTCATGATCACCTTTGGTTTTAAGCTTCCATTCTGGTGTTTAGTTCTGTTTGGGCTTGCAAGTGATTCTCACACAAATCTTCTAGTCAATTGCCTATTTTTCACCATGTGAGTCTCAGACTTCTCTTTCCCATACCTACCATCTTACACCACTCCCTCCATAAACAAAACAAAACAAACAATAAAAGCCCTTCTCACATAAGTTATGTGTAGCAAACTTCTCCGAATAATTGTAACTATGGAGTGAGAAAGTAGGAGAAAAAAAGATAGATATCAGATAAACAAAAACACCAAATTGAATAATAATGATTCTTGTTCTTAAAAAAGTCATTTGGCATCCTCATCACCAAGAATTTTTTCACTGGCCATTTTATTGAATCTAAAATTATCTCTTTGAGAACCCTTTCTCTCTCCTCTGGTCATTCCCTCGCTCCTCTCCATATATTTGTGCAAGTCCCCTGAATTATCTTCGGGAACTTGAATCCCTCTCATTCTAATAGGTTACTCAGTTCTGCTCTCTCCAGACTGTATTCCAGACACCAAGCTGATCTTCACATATCCAGACACATCAAGATACTTAACCTAAGGGATATTCTTTACCAAGATCCACTTTCATTAGAAGTCTTTACAGATATAAATTGACATTTTCCTCTGTTATACAGGGGCTTTATTTAATTTTGAAATTTGGGCATAAGGGAAATCAGTACAACAAAAAAGTGTCCCTGTTATTAGTGACTGACTGGCTACATGTCATTACTAACTCTTTTCTAAATAATAACCTCTGCTGTGTCTTATTGGATGATGATTCCTGTAATTATGGGAGGAGACTGAACATAGAGGATAAATTGTATCTTATGAAAGAGTTTTCATCTGTAAAAACTAAAATAGCTTACTCTTTAACTGAGCTGGAAGCATTTTATTGCCTGTTTTGATGATGTCAGAATGCACCATAAGGCTTGTAATCTTGTCTCTGATTTGCTGCAATATTCTAATGACTCCAGGAAAGCTGCAACTTCTGAAGTGGTTCTACGAATTCACTGTATTACTTCTGAGATTGTGTACCCTCAAATGAGCATGTATTTTGAGTTTTCTAAATCACTCTCATTTAGTAATAAGGCCATTGAAATGTGGTGATTTCTTTGTAGCTTATTTTCTTATGAACAAGGACAACACTCCAGCAATTTTCTCTTCTCTTTGATCAACAGGTTTCCCTCTCTACTAGATCATTGTCATCAGTGTACAAATATGTTATTTTTCTAATTAAAGAATACTTTCTTGAGTCTACTTCTTTAAGCTATTACTTCATATCTCTGCTTGCTTTACACTGAAAGTCCTAGAAAAAAATTTCTGCACTTCTATTCTCCAATGCCTTACTCTCATTCACTCTTCAACACAGTACAGTCTTTAGCCCCAAGCTTCCCACCCTACTGAATTTGTTCTGAAAATTCCCAGTGCTCTCCATTTTGACAAACCCAGTAGTCTTTCTAGTTCTCATCTTCATCTTTCTTCAGTCAACATATGTCTTAATTGTTTAGTACTTCTTTGAAATTCATTCTTCTTTGGTTTCAATGATCCCTATACTGATGGTTATTTCTTAACTCATCTGTTACTGTATTCAAGTCTCCTTAACTCATTCCTCATCATCATTCTTGCCTCATATCCTTGTAAGGTTATAGGTTTTTGTGTTCAGGTTTCTCTAGCCACATTCCATTTTTGGGGGTATCATCTAATATCTATGTGCTATAAACTCTCAAATCTGTAACTGTCATTATTGAAGTGTAATTCTCAGAAGTGTTAAAAATATAGTTCTCCTATAAATTGTGAGCATGTATCAGAATATCATTTAATTAATCAATGAATTAATCAGTAGGATGATGAAGTTGGTTTTATATTGTCCCAGATGTTACCAGAAAGAAAATATTTATACAATATTAGAAATGACTTTGTCCAATAATAGAGTGGGTTGCCTTATGAGATAATAAGCTTCCTAATACCAGGAGTGTTTAAGCAAAATAACTAAAGACAATTTATGAAAAATTTTACCAAGAACTTTCTTGTTTTAGATAAGACGTAGGATTAGATAATAGCTGCTGGTTGAATTTCCTGGAAAGCAGTATCTGAGATGGAGTTCAGAATACAGTATATTTCTTAAGGAGTACCCTTGGGACAATTAATTGCACAGGGAAGTGGAAGGAAGCAGGATTGAGCAGAAATAAATCAAGCTGTGATGCACGCCCAATGGTAGCCTTGATTGGCTAAACCCAGAACAAGTTCTGGTGCTGGAATTGCACTTTGGTGCTGTCCTGATTTGTACTTGAAGGGTCACAGTTTATACCACACATTAATTATTATTAGATATGGGCACTCTGGGAAGAAATATCTTTGACAACATGTCTCTCTGTGGCTGAAACAATCCATGAATGGAGCTGACAGCCAAAAGATGTCTACTGAAAACAGTCCCAGTTGGCTGTAGTAGTAAGTCCTTTATTGAAAAAAGATTTGGTTGTGACATCACAATGTCCACTGTGGTAACCTATAAAGTCCAACCTAATGCAAAAATTCTCTTTTCATATGCAACTATTTTAATAAAACATCACATGTCCTAATTCAAGTTGAATTGTGACCATTTCCAAACTTTCAAGCATGCAGTAATGTACATAGTTTAAGTAGATTCAATCCATGTGAAAAAAACTATACTTTAGTAGATGTGTCAATCATTTAATTATAGAAGCAAATTTTTTATAATATATGTCACAAATCTACATGATAATCCCAAGTGCCAGATTTTACTTTTGACTAGCTGAGCAAGCTAAAATATTCATATATTCACATAGAGCCAGATGGCTTCCCACTGAATATGCATTTGAATGATTCCTGTACATTATTTATTCTAAGAAGTACACAAAATACACTATCATCATAGCAGGGACTCCTAATGTTTGTTTCAGAAAGGAATCAAGGAATAGGTGTCCAATGCTAACCATATTTTGACTTGAGCTTGGAGTCCATGTGTATTTGGGAATTACTAAAAGCAAAATAAGTATAGTTACTCCCCAGTAGTCTCTGTAATATCAGGAATCTAAAATAAGAACAATAATGGCTAGAATTTGGTAAAGAAGAGCGTTAAACTTGGCATAGATTTTTTTAATAATAATTTGCTTAGGCCTCTAAAATAATCAAACATATAATATTTAATATAATTGTTCACCATTTTTTATTGAGTTGAGTGTTTTTGGTGGTGTATATATTTGTTTTTTTTCTTTTCAGGTTGAAGTCCCAGATGTGAATTAGAAATGAAAACAATTTAATCATTGTTTCTTAAAAATATTGTGGGAAAAAATTAATGATAAATTTATGATATTTTTCTTTTTAGTTCATAGAATTTCCTATTCATTGAAATATGCTTTTCCCTTTTTAGAGTTTTCTGTTTTCTGTTCTCTAGGGATTATTTGTCATTGTCATCTCCCTCTTGTTCTCTCTTTTTTCCATTTAATATACTAAGCAATCCCAATTGTCTTGTAAACACTCTATTTGATAATTCTGCTAGCTGAAGCAAGTGGGGATCTGCTTTTGATGCTTGTTTGTCAGCTCATGTTGTCTTGCTTTCTTCTATGTCTGATAAAATATGATTGTTTTTCTGATCATTGTCCTTGGTAAAATTATCTGTAGAGGTTCCCCATGGACCCTTATCCAGGGACTTTGCATTTTCTTGTCAGAGGACAGGAAAGATGTTACCAACTGGGAGCAACCTTAGAATAAGTTGAGGTTCTCCAGCCTACCAGTCTCTGCATATCTCCAGGTAAATCCATAGTGAGCATATTTATGGCAATAATTTCTTAGGGACCTTATTTTACTTTCTTTTTAATTTATCCCGCTTTGCTCAATGCCAAAGCAGTCTGTTCCACAAGTCCTTTGGTGTGGAGTAAAAGATGACAGATTTAGTTCCAGTTGATTCTTAATCTGAAGTCATATTTTTGGAGAAGTTCCAGCTTAATATATCAAAGATCCCTTCTAAGAATCCCCAAACTGGGAGCCATAAGACACCCTCTGATTCTTGGGAACCTAAATTCAAATGTAAATTCCTCAAGGAAAAAAAATTATACCATATTCCATTTATATTTTTGGGTTCAAGCTTTTCTTTAAAATGGCTTATATATGCACTTTTAATACATTTGTTTCTTCAGTTTTTTTTGTGATTATGATTTTTATATTTTATTTAGAATTTAAAAATTATTACTGAAGTATAAATTTTAATTATTGACTCATTCAACATGTTTTCTAGTGATGGCATATTTTTATTAGTAGAGGGCATAATATATTAGCAAAGAGGATGGTTACCAGCGCATTATATATTTTTATAATAGATATAGTCATAGAATGTAATGATCATGGAAATGCTAAATTTAGAAAGGAAAAAAGAAAAAGGTAGGAAAAGGTAAACATCTAAACCCTCATCCCTTTTAGGCACATTAATGCAACCACATAATGAGGTAGACAGTCCAGCATCTAGCAAAATGCTTGCTACATAGATGATAAACCACTTTAAATCTTTTACGGAGGATGGCAGAGTATGCCTAAGCAGGTAAAAGTTATGTTTAGAACAGTTATATAATATAGACCACCATTATTCCCTCTTTCACATCATTCTCAAATATATATTGAGTGTTAATTATGTGTTAGAGCTTTCACTAGACAGTAGAGTTATTTTTCTTACTCTTAAGGGTTTCCATTATAGCAAATGATAAGATAGGGAAACAAAGAAATTGTAATAACTTGCCACTAGAGCAACATAAGCATACTACAGGGCGTTGTGGGAGCAGTCAGCATAAGGGATTAATAATAAAAGCAACATGATCAGGAAAGGCCTCTCAGGAGAAGTGACATGTGTACTGAGACCTGAAGGAAGAATAAGAAGTGACCTGTTTATGTTTCTTTCTTTGTTTTTGAGAGGGGTTGGACGAGAGAAAGTAAGCAGGGAGTGTACTTTGGCAGTGGAAGTAGCGTTTATAAAGATTGGTAGGAGAGAGTGCCTGGTGCATAGGAGGGTCTAAAAGAAGCCCACTCTGAAATGTAGTATGTGAAGGTAAGAGTGGCTTGGGGAAATGTCTACAATTTAGGTTAACTTACAATTTTTTACCAAAAATTTTCAGGTGCCTTGTTAGAAATTAAAATGCTAACAAAAAATAAGATTGATAATCCTTTTACAGAAGAGAGGAATTGTTTAGTAGAGGGAAAGAGAGAGAAAGAGGGTGTGTGTGTGTGTGTGTGTGTGTGTGTGTGTGTGTGTGTGAGATGGGTGAGAATAATCGTTCCAGTACTTGGCTACCAAATACCAAAGTTGCCTCTAGATGCTGATGAACAATAAGGAATGGGGAAGCAAAAAAACCCAGTCTCCCCACAGATCACCTCCTAATTAAATGCTGTAAATTAAGGGAAAGTGGTGATTCATGTGATGAATTTGCCTAACCATAAGTAGTGCTCACTGAACTTTGTAGAAGTGCATCATGAAAGAACTGGAAGGGAGAAAGTTCACAAATGAATTAACATAGTAAAAGTATTTTGCAGAAGATGATTTACTAAAACTTGAAAAAAAGTTTCATAGATTTCAAAACTTTAGTGTTTAATTGAATATTTTATATTCTCTTTAAACACATATTTCTGGGAAATGTTTGTGTTTAGACATGAATAGCTACCTTTTGTCTTTATAAGATTTTATCATCATCTGTGTTAAACTAAAAATTCACTATGCAGGTGGCTTTTTTATTGATACAGAAATGACACCACATAGGATATTATTATATCAATCTGATTTAAAAAGCAAAAGGAATGTGTTTATGTAGTTAGCTACACTGCATAAACTTCCTTCATGACTGTTAGTAGAAATATAACATCAGTAACAACCAAAATACTTACATAAATGCATATTTTATGGTCCATAATCAGACATTAGCTAAAGCAATGAAATAATCTTCAAAGTTCTCAAGTGAATAAAAACAGCATTATTTTCTAGTTTAGCATAAAGCTCAACATAGGAAAAAATATAAAAATTAGACTGTGCTTTAGCTTGGTTCCTAGTTAGCCCCACCATTAATTCACTGTTGTCTACATTAAGCCAAAAGTCAAGATATGTGAACACTAAGGGCTGCTGGACTATGTGATTCTGGAATGGTTTTATTAAAACTTACTAGAAAGCCTTTTGCAAAATGAAATTTTAAAAAATGAAACATGTTTTAAATGGATGGAAGTGTGCTGCCCAATCAATTATGATACCTTGGAAAATTTAAAGGAACTATTAAAGGAGCATTTAAACAATATTTATAGTTAACTCTTTAGCCAGGAAAAATGTATTTCATAATCCATTTTTGCATTTCCAAGAAAAGTTTTCTTTCTTTTATCATTTTTTCTTTCATCATGAGGTAGGTATCCAGCAATGAACATATTTAAAATGTAATCTCCAGACTTACAAGCAAAATTTTTATGATTCTTTTTGTAAAATGATGCTTTGTTTAAACCACTCACTTTCCTCAGTGTGTTTCTTGCCATAATGTACCATGGATTCTTATATAATTTGCTTGTTCTGCTCACTGGTAGAACGCTGGCTTACGCTGCTCCCCAGGTGCTCCTCGCTTCCAGTAATGATTTTCCTAGCTTTCTTAAGCTCTCTTGGTTTCACTTTTTTTTGCCTTTTGAAACTCTTATTATCTTTTCTGTTCATATTTTCCACCATTGCTGCGACTTCATGTAATTTTTCTGTCATTTGGTATTTATGACTTTGCCTGATTTAATCTCATCAATTGTTAGTCTCAAAAAAATAAATAATCCAAGATGAAGTTTAAACTACATTGATCACGTCAGTTTTGTTTAATTTGTTCCACTGTGTGGAAAAATAAGAATATTAATGAACATCATTTTAGTCATTTCTTTGAGTCCTGTGAAGTGATATGATGATTTAAACTGCGTCCAAGCTTTCAATATATCATATGCTTGAGCTTAAACAGTTATTTCTATTCTAAGATTTAAAAAATTCCACAGGCAGCAAGACCTATTTAAAGTCATGCTATGCTCAAAAATCCTTCTGTAGCCAGCCCAGTGTAATCCTTTCCTCCTCTTATATAGTGTGTGTTTTATGCACCTTTCATTTGACACTCATTAAAGCTACTTCATAGAGTAAGCTATACTTTCAAATATAAAATTATGATATATATTCTTTGGAGGTAGGGACTCTGCTGTATACTTATTTTATGGATAAGCTGTACCCAAAACACTTTTGAAGTTTTATTTTTTCCTAATTCAAGGACCCAACCCCAGCGGATCCTAACTTAATTGATAAATAGATCCTCATAATTGCAGTGTTTAAAGCTCCCTGAAAATCTGATTTGTACATTATTTGCTAGAGTCTAAAATACCTTGTGTAAATGACCAACGCTAGTAACAAGTAATGCAAAAACCTCTTAAGATATATGAACATTGTTAAAGGGAAGATTAGTTAAATAAGGATATTAAAAATTGTTTGAATTATCCTTACATGGTATTTCAAAATGCTGCAGGGTTTTGTCCACAGAATTGACAATAGCTTCATCTAGATTCAGTTTATCTGTTTTCTAGACGTTATCAATATTTCCCTTACTGAAAGAATTGATTCTACTCAGTTCAATTGGTTTGCTCCAATTCAGTTTGGTTTACTTTATTTCTATTTAATCAAAAAAATTAAATTTGTATCTGTATCTGTCAAGCACTGTGCAAGGCTGTTGGGAATGCAAAAAATGAATAAGACAAAATTCCTCCTCTTAATTTGCTCACAGTCTAATGGAAGAGACAAAAGTGGTAAACCTATTTCCTGTAACAGGTGCTTTAATTGAAGTACATATTGTATTCATAAAGGCTTAAGGTAGGACTTAAGAGTTTTATCAGTTTAATTTTCCTGCTTCTCTAAAGTATATATATATATTATATATATATTATATATATAGTGTATGAATGTATATATAGTGTGTGTATAGATATGCATGTATATAATATATGCTTATGTTTGTGTATACAATGTATACACACACATATATATAACTGTAGTACATACTAACCAAACTAAAATGTTTGGACATCAAAAGGTATAGGGATAAAAACCACCCTTAATAATATATATCATCTCAAGATGATTTTGGGGATTAACACATATCCAGACTCAATAGAAAAAAAGGGAGAATTATGAAATAGTTCAGAGAGGAAGTATAGTCCTTAGAATATCCATATATAGTTATTGTGTTTAGTTAATAGACTTATTCTGTAGCTAAATGAGATGGATACCTTTCACTGTCATGGGAAATGAAAGTTTCCGAAAGGTTACAATGGAATTAATTTATTAAACCCCAGTTGATGACGTGCATTCATCTCTCATTCTGACATACCTAAGGCCCTCACAAATTCCAAATGCTTTGTATTCTTTCACCACAGGCTCCATCATTTCTCCCCTGGCCACATACATGAAGTAGGGAAGTATGGGGACAATTTATTAACTATTTGTGTAATCAGACCTAGACATCAACTTGGGAAATCTGGAAAACAGATAGGAAATGGTATCATACAGTATGTCATCTTAAACTATTAGAGTCAAGACTTATAATTTAAGATCAGTATATTTTACCATGACTTAATAAACCTAGGCATCAGAGACACCCAAGTTAGAAGCATCTTCACATCATTTGCCTTAGATCTCAGGACTGAGTATTCTTGAATGGTAAGTTTTACTGTGGGAAGAGTAGGGATCCCTGGGTAGGATGGAGCTGTTTCTAACAATTTCTACTACTCTGTAATTCAGAACAAGCTTCTCTATTATTGATGACAATTATTACAGGTTTTTAGACTGAGCTAAATCTAACTAATTCACTTTTTCCTCATTAAAATGAACCTCAAGTGACCACAATTATGGGTTCAAGAGACAAAGCATGGTACTAGATATATCAACAAGAAGAAGAAGGTGGTCTAAATAGTTTGTGTAGTTGTAAAGATTCCTCAGAGGTGCTGAAACCTAAACTGAGTCCTTAAGAATATGACTTTTCATGGGAATTATGGGCAAAAATTATAGAGGCAATCACTGTCCATATTCCCAGACTAGAAAAGTACAATACTCACTCACTTTAGATGCAGTGGTCACTTATAAAAATGGCTTTACACAAAAACAAATTGTCTTGAAATTCACAACAATTAGAGTCTACTCTTGATAATCTGTATTAAAGAGAGGTAGAAAATGTATGTAACTTGTTCACTAATTCTAACTGAAAACATAAATTTTACATATATACTTAGATTATTAAACCTGAATATTGTGTGAGAAGGGTGTTATTTGGATGCCAATAAAACAGACATAAATCCGTTAGGAGATATGTTGACATATAAAATTGGAAACACTTAACTTGGGTTTATTATCAGAAGTTAGTGTAGCATTAAGGATGCACTTAAACATTACTTGCTATAACAAGGCCTCCAATAATTGGCTTCAGAGATAATGGCCCCTGCAACAAGGAATCAGAAAGTTGTGTATCCCTATAAACTGTGACTTTCTGTTGATTAACCTAACCAAGTATATTAATCCATTAATGGGGCTGTGGGTAAAAGTTGACATTTTTGTACCCTCAACAGCTTTACATTTAATTATAGCACTCCTTTTATTTTTTTTATTTTTATTTTTTGAGAGGGCATCTCTCATATTTATTGATCAAATGGTTGTTAACAACAATAAAATTCAGTATAGGGGGGTCAACGCTCAATGTACAATCATTAATCCATCTCAAGCCTAATTCTCGTCAGTCTCCAATCTTCTGAAGCATAACGAACAAGTTCTTACATGGTGAACGAATTCTTACATAGTGAATAAATTCTTACATGGTGAACAGTACAAGGGCAGTCATCACAGAAATTTTCGGTTTTGATCATGCAATATGACCTATAAACAATCAGGTCAAATATGAATATTCGTTTGATTTTTGTACTTGATTTATATGTTGATCCCACATTTCTCCTATTGTTATCATTATTTTTATTTTTAATAAAATGCTGAAGTGGTAGGTAGATGCAAGATAAAGGTAGAAAACATAGTTTAGTGCTGTAAGAAGGCAAATGTAGATGATCAGATGATCAGGTGTATGCTTATGGACTAAGTATTAATCCAGGCTAGACAAGGGCAGCAAGATATCCACGGACACAGAAGATTTCTCTCAAAGCAGGGGGGGTGAGGTTCTGAGCCTCACCTCTGTTGATCCCCAAATTCTCACCTGATGGCCCCCCTGCGACTGTGCCTGTCTTAGGTTGTTCCTCCCTTGAGGAATCTTACCCGTCTCTAGCTAACCAGTCATCTTCCGGGGCCATACAGGGAAATGTAAAGTCGGTAAGTGAGAGAGAAGCCATATTGTTTGCAAAGGTTAGCTTTTTTACTTCTTTGCAGATTTATGCCTTGTGGCTTCTATGCCCAGCACTTGTCGAGGTATCTTTACCACCTGGAGGAATTATGATACTCGGTAAATTCGATATGAGGCACGAATTCTATTTAAGGGTTGTAATTAGGAAGGAAGAAGAAAAGCTATAGATGTAGCATATGAAGGAAACATGGGAGGATTGATTATTTCTTTGACATATCTTCTTGTATAGTACCTTAAGTATGTATAGGTTTTAAACTACTAACTAATTTGCACACACATATTAACATAATAGGAATACGGTGACATAAACAAAGCAAATCTATAATTACCATCCATCTCCAGTGAAGCCAAGAAAACCATTTAGGCACCCTAGGCATTTGTG